>NC_059140.1:18193849-23193849 GCF_020740605.2 Lemur catta
GGACTCTGCCTCAGTAGAAGTTAAAACTGTAACAAGTCATAGAAGTCAGCAGCGGTGGGGTTCTCAGGTTCAGCCACCACCAGGAAGCGCTGGCTTGGGACACCACATGCCAGTAGTCAGTGGGTGATCAGCAGAGAGGTGGGGGCCGCAGGCAGAGGGTGTGGTGACACTCACACTCCTCATCCAGGAGTGGGGCACTTTAAATAGATACTTTAGAGAAGGGAGGGGACACATCTGTTTTAATTACAATGAGGCAGGTGCGAGTAGGAAGCCGCTGAGGTGGAGCTGCACCTTATGGGTATACCTGCAGGGATGTTACCTGAGGTGGCCTACGCTCTATATAGCTTTTGTAAAACCAGAACTGGGAAACACAGCAAGCTCCAAGGACTTTGGCCAATGAGCTGAGGTCCTCTATTCCACTACCCATGTTTCCTTTGCCTCTTCCGCCCTGAGTCTCTCCTTTCCTTAACAAAATGTCTTTAAGCTGGAAATCCCTGGATATCTCGCTTTTCTTTTTTCTAGCTTATTCTCCACTCCTTCTTACTGTGCTCTCATGTTTGTCAGACTCTTAAATTGCCATCAACCCTGTCAGCAGTGCCATGGCCGGCATCACTTGGTGGCTCATACCCACACTTGCGGTGACGGACTGCATTTCCTTGCTCCCTCGTCCCAGGCCTCCTACCTTCTTACTCTATCTGGTTCTCCTTAGGCGATCTCCTTGACTCAGGACTTCAGACTCTGCCTGGTCTCTCCCTGACTCAAAGCTCCAGGTCCCAAGGAGCCTCTGACAGACCTTTATGAGCTACCATCTTCCCAGCACCTCCATGTGTGTATCACAGAGCCACGTAGAGTTTAGCACATGCAAAATTCAAGCCCATGATTTTCTCCCCAAACAGATGCTCAATCTGTTCATCATTTCCCAAAAAATGTTACCAGAATCTTTCTAGTTTTACAAGCTACACATATTTCTGAGTACTTCTTCTTCTTGTCTCCCATATTTTACACATCACCAGTTTGACATTTTCCCCTTAAAATTGTTTATAACCATGTACTTCTCTAAGTCTTCACTGCTACCACCTTAGTTAAAATAATGCTCATTGAGAGCTGAGGTGCCCAGCTCTGTGATAACTGCTTTATATGAATTATGTCATCAGGCGGTCACAGCCACCTTATCAAACATGGTCCATTTTACTGTTGTCATCTCCTTCTTACACCTGAGGGGTGGGGTTTAATGATCTGTCATTCTCCACAGTCACACAGCTGAACAGTACAACTCTGACTTTTCTAAGCTCAGAGTGTGCTACTCTTTCAAGCACTACTTCAAACTTATCAAACTTCGCTTATCCCCTGTATAGCAGCGTTAACTTCTTAACTGATGTGCCTGTAACAATCTTAGTTCATCCCTTTTGAAATGATCCCCGTCATTCCTCTATTCAGGTCTCATACAATTTTCCACGGTTCGTAGGCAAAAGCCAAGGCCCCGATCAGAGACGTATGGGTTGCTGCCTGACCTGGTCTGGCTCTTCTCCAGCTCCATAGAACTCTGACCCGCTGGTTCCAACCTTGTCCCTACTCCCTGCCTACGGGCGACCACAGGCCACAGACTTCTTTCCATTCTGTACAGCCTCAGGGCATTAACACAGGTTTCTGGATAGTTATTTCTCTGATGACATGATTATTTGATTAACCTTTGGATTCTAGACAACTCTATAATCATGAGGGCTAAATTGATCCTAGTTTTTATTCACCATGCCTAGCACACAGTGCTTAATAAATATGTGTTGGGACAACATATCTTCTTTTAACAACAATAGAATGCTAATCATATTATGCTACTATAAATTAATGTATACCACCAGAGAAAATGTGAAGAATTGGGGTAGATTACAAGGGCCAAAAAAAAAGGAAAAGGAAAAAAAAAAGAAAGATTACCCATTGATCTTCATCCAGAAAAATATCTTATTTTATTTATTATATTTCTTGCCACTGATGGGTATATGTCATTGTTTATAAATTTTTAAGACCATAATTTATTTAAAACTTTATTTAAAATGTTTCTCATATCACTAACAACTTTAATGCTTATTATTTTAATGGCTGCATACAAATGTATTGTTTTTATATGCTATAATTTACCAAACACTCATAACATAATTGGCTGGTTAGATTGTTTCCAAGTCTTGGCAATATAAATGATGATCTAATAAACATCTCTGCACATAAAGTTTTTCTTCTTATTATATTTTGTAAGAATAGTTACCTGATGGAAAATTAGTGCACAGAAGACTACACAGGTCTTTAAATATTTTGTGTGCTTATTGTCAAGTTGCTTCTGAAATGGCATTTTCATCATATTTGCTAGCATTATTTGTCCTCCATTCCATCTTTGCTAAATGGCTAGGTCCGCAAAAACTACAGTAGTCCCCTTTGTCTGCAGAGGATATGTTTCAAGACCCCCAGGGAATGCCTATACTTCAGATAATATCAAATCCTATGTATACTGTGTTTTTTCCCATACATACATATGATAAAGTTTAATTTGTAAATCTAGCACTGTAAAAGATTAACAACTGATAATAAAATTGCACAATTATAATGCTATATTATAATGAAAGTTATGTGAATTGGTCTCTCTCTCAAAATATTATATTGTACTAGAATCACCTATTTTTGGACTGTGATTGACTCTGGGAAACTCAACTGCAGAAAGCAAAAACATAGGTAAGGAAGGGACCACTGTGCACTATTTTGTTGACTAATTTGTAGTTTAAAAAAACTCATTGAGGAATGCTTTCTTAAAATAACATGAATTTTTATATAAACAATCACATTTATATTTTTGTATTTACCATATATATGCATGCATCCATATAGATTTAGATATATATGTGTGCATATTTTTCATATGTAGCTATTTACTACAAAGGTATAATTTTTCAATATAAGATATACATCTATATATTTATATATCTATATAGATGGATATCTACTTATATAAGTAGATATAGGTATAGATATAGTTGTAGACATTGACACAGATATAGATATGGATTTAAATATAGATATATTTTCTGTGCCAGGAAGTGTACTGGATTCTGAAAACGTGAGTGGGTGAAACAGCCTTTTAGGTTATAATAGAAGTAACCAGTTGCAAAAAATGTTGCTACATATAACATTGCTATCTTTCTAGAAAACTCAGAATTTAAGGCGTATGAATTCAAGGATATAATAAAACCCAGCAGTGACTTTTCAAATCCGTTTCTTTCTTACTTAGTGTTTTTTATAATTTTATTGAAGTTGATGTCATCCCCCACTGTGGGTAGTGACAAAAGACCACGTGTGGCATGCATTCTGCTCAGAAACACACAGGTCTGTAATATCTTGGCACAGCTGGAGTGATCTGAGGGGATGCTGCCCCATCTGAAGGTTCTGTTCAGGGTATTTTCAGTCCATTCTAAAATTCCTGGAATGTACTTTACCTGCAGTTCATTATTAGCTTTGCCAAAAGAATTGCATTTTGTGACATGTCTGTTTTTAGTATTCTAGGTTGTGGAGAAAACTCATTTGCCAGCATGCTTTTCCTAATCTCCTGGAAGACCCTGAAGATTTAAATCAAGATTAATATTTCCCCTTTATTTTAAGCTTGTTTCAACAAATTAAATTAAGTAACTTTAGAGCCATCAAATGCAGTTTTTCCATTTTGCATTAAGCATGTAACAGACATTTCTGAATGTGTGTAGGGTTTTTCTGCACTTACTGTATTGCAAATGTAAGTGCTTTATTTAGATTTTAATGGGGCTCAGGGTATTAAAATCAATGGATTTTTTTTATCATTTTGCTGTCAGTTAAGACATTGCCCTAAGAACAGACATAAACCATTTATTTCATATTGCTTCGTAGTGATTGATCTATTGCTCTTGAACTTTAAACTTTGAATTGTATGATCAGTGTGATGAGTACCACTTGGTTTCAAAATTACATCCTACGGACAAGTCATTGAACAAGCGTAAATGAAAAACTGCACTACAGCCAAAGTCTAATAACTCTCAAACTTGTCATGACTTTCAGAATGTTTTTCACATTGAGATAAAACGCTGCAGAGAATATCAAAGAGCATTTTTGGGTACTATGCACACACCTAATAACTCAGTCAATTGCTCCCTGGTTGAGATAAGAAAATGATAAAGCTTACAAAAATCATATTTTTCTAAGTAGAATTATACACAGAAGTCAACAAAATTGCTAGAAAGTAAGGAAGTAAGGCAGATAATTTGAGTAGTCTTTCTATTTCTTAGTTTTTTATATCAAAACACTCTGTTATGTATTAACTTGCCATTTGGACTTAAAGTTTTGTGGGGATTTTATACAAATTTTTAATATATAGTAGTTTTACAATTAGTTAATCCATTTCACCCTGACCTGGTTTTTGATCTGCAGGGGTTACATGTTAAATTATACAAAAACACATAGCCATATTTAATTTTTTAAAAATCCAAATTCTAACAAATATCCCTTCACATCTTCAGATATTTATTTCACTGTTCTTCACTTTATGCAAATTAAGATATGTATGCTATTAAATGCAAAGCCCTCCATGAAAAATGCGAGAGTTGCACTGTTTAATAAATAATACTGTTTTAGTGTATTCGAAATGAAACTACATTTTTCTAGATCTCATTGCTAAAGTCTAGACATGGAATGTGGAAAATATAACTTGAAAAAAGACTTAAAATACATGTAGACATGTAAACATTTTCTTCTCATGACTCCTCAGAATTTGAAGAAATAAGCATTATTATTTTTTCTTTCTCAATATGTGGTTGATCTTCTACAGTTGTTCCATTTCACAGTATTTCTTCTAAATTTCTAGAGAGGAGGTAAATTGAAACTATGAGTTTAAAGAATTTTAAAGAACAAATATTGCCAAAATGAAATTAGTTGCATTTTTGAGAGCATGGTCATTTAATATTGCTTTTTGGTTCGGGCAGTAGGCGAAAGAATAACCAAAAATCTTCTAAAATAAATATTTCAGTGTTCACCCACCTTTATAAAATTACCAACACAAGTATTCAGTTCTACTGTTCTTTCTTATGGTTCTAGTTCATAGCAATCTTAGATTTCAAATATATTTTCCCCATGTGACTTTTGCATGTTTTTTAAGAATTTAATGTAGGACAGTTAAAAAATTTATTAAAACTTCACTTTGAACAGTATCTTTTAAAGGATATGAAAACATACAATGAAATTAAGAGAGGAGAAATAATTTCAACATTTGTTTCTTAAGTATCTACTTTGGGAAAAGTTGTTTTGGGTGTAATTATAAATTAATTAAAATTAATTTGGAATCTAATGAGAAGCAAAAGTATGGTAAGCCAAATAAATAAGTTTCCTATCCCCAAATTCCCCTGTCTTACATTCTAGTAGGAGAAGATAGTCATATAGGTAGTTGAAGAAAGCAGTAAAAGTGATAAATGCTATAATAGAGTTATGTACCATGAACGATAGAAACTTAAATATAGTGCAGTTGAATGCACCTGAGGTATTTAAAAAAAAAAAAACACTGCATAAGCCACTGAAATTTAGGCTGTGTCTTAAAGAATTAATAAAAATGCCGACAAATTTTTTTTGGTATGTGAAAGGAAAAGTGTATTCTAACCAGATGCAATAAATCTTTCTCGGGGTAACATTTTCAGTAAAATGTACTACGTATTTTTGACAGTTTTAATTAATCACATTATTTCATAATTATGATTATAATACAATGATTATTATTATAAGCTTTCAATGTAATATGTGAACATGTCTTGCTTACATAGAAAATATGGAGGGAAATTTAAATAAAAACTCTAATGTTTCAGGCTCTTGCTAAGTCACTTTTGCTAACTACCTCAGTTCAGATTAGCATAATACCTGAGTGTTTTTGTTTTTGTTTGTGTGTTGTTTTACATACAACTCTTGATTCACAGGAAAAAGAAGAGATCTGGAATCAGATATGATATGTGGGTTTGAATTCAATGCTGCTTCTCACTAGAGAGGTAAATATATGCAAGTAGCAATCTCTCTAACTCCTTCACCTGCTCATTAAAATAGGGATAATAATTGAAACTCCTCCTGGTAGGAAGTTCCAGGCACAGTCCTTGGCCCATGGCCCATGTTAAGTCATCAATTACAGTTATTAGCTTTGCTATTATCATCATCGCCACCATCACTATTTTTATAATGACTCATTCAGGGAGAAATTGTTACAATAATATTAAGGAATTGAATAAAAAAAATCTAGTTTGAAAAACAGCAAAGCAACTTTATCTTTTTTTTTCCTAGAAGAAATTACACATGAAAAAATAAGAAAGGAGACCATTGTCTCTTCTTTTTTATTCAGATTCAATTTTATTTTCACATGAAAATTTAATTCTAAATATGATTATTTTCTTTTTTGTCTTTTCCTTAAACATTTATTTAAAAAATACCAAATATCTTTCATTTTATAAGTAAACTACTCATTTTTGGAAATTTCGACATAATGTGTCTTTTCTTTACATGACTATTTTGAACAAAGACCATCAACATTTTTTTGTAAGTATGGTTGAGGCCACTTTACTTCTAGGATTTAAAATCAGAGAAGAAAAGGGAATAAAGAAACATTTTGTTTTGTAAATGACCACTATCCCTTCCTTTCAACATCACTAGAAGTGAATATTAAATGCAGGCACATAGGATAATATGTTTCCTAAAGGATTTTGGAGGTAGATTTGGTTTGGGAGAAAGAACATTGAACTTGGTGCCAGAAGATATAATGTAAATCCCCAAATCTCTCTCTTACTAACCAGAGGATCTTAAATCAATCACTGAATTTCTTTGAGGCTTTTTTTCCTTGATTGAAATTAAAATGATAAAACCAACCGTTTGTTTTTGTTGCAAGAATGAATTGAGATAAAATATTTTGCTGACTGCTCTCTCATCTACAACTCCAAGATATTACTAATTAAAATAGATGTGGTTATAATTGAAACTGATGAAAAAATACCTCCTGTTCAATTTAATGAAAGTATGTTTCCTAGCAAATGGAAACTTTGATTTCCTCAGCTCCAGAAACAATTAATTCAGGATGATTATGTGAAGTGTCTATGTCAAAAGGTACTGCTTCCTAGAAGCTGAACTCGTGTGTGTGCGCGTGTGTGTGTGTGTGTGTGTGTGCGCGCATTTGCATGTGTGCTCTGATGGCTTTCAATATCTGAATACTCTCTGTGTTTGCTATTAATTGTTTTTAAAATTGAAGCCCTACAGCTCTTTTTTCTTTAGCCTCTGTTGGGCTTGGGGACTGCAGTACAGTGAGGACTTAGAGCTGGCAGTTGCTCTCAGAATTCTTTGGCAGTGAGAGCTTCTTTCATCTCCCCTCCCATCTGCAGTGTCTCACCTTCCACCTTTTCAGGCACTATGTAATTATCATGTCCGCGGACCACTTTTCTTTTCTCCATCAGCTTTGACAAGAAGATGGATCCTCCAGCTACAGAGTACATGTCATTGTTCATGAAGCACTTGCCCAACAGGAACTTAAATATTAATTGTGAAAAAACAGCATGGGGTAAGGATCTTTGATGAACTAAAATTGCTGTTGTGCCATGATGTGAAGGGCCTTTAATTTTGCCATCTGGGTCTAATTGACAGAGGAGGACTAAGAATTGTAGCTTGGAGAATTGGTGAACTTTGCATATGGACAATTAACTAGAAAAAGAACGAGCCAGTTTGGAAAACCCTAGGTATCTCTGAAAAACAAGTGTCTGCCTACTTTTGGATTATGCAGTCATTTTTCCATCAAGGAGACACGTTTCTCACCATAAAGAGTATTTTGGACTGTAGTTAAGATTAGTGTTGGGGCATTTAAACCTAAATAAAGCTTAGAGCATCCTCTAGAAGCCAAGGCTCTCATCCCATGATCACTGGTGTTTTCCCGGCTCCCTTTACCCCCTACACCTCCAATTACAACAAAGATAACATTTTGCAGGATCTATGACAGTGAATGTAAATATCTCATTCATGTGATTTGATAGATATTCATCTCTGATAGAAAATAAGGAAAATAAATCCTGTATATATTTTTGTTAAAAATGAATTGATTCTGAATCAGTTTTTATACTCACAAAAGCCTGAAAGAGAGCAGTATTGAGTTAAACCAGCAGATGTTTAGCAAACAATTTACTAGAACATCTAGAAAGATAGTTATTAATCCTGTTAGTTTTCAAATAACAATTTACTAATTTTAATCTTTTAAGTGATCTTGTTTTTTTCTTTCTTTCAAATCAGATTGCTTAAACAAATACACAGCCTAACTCTCCTGCATCCGACATTATGTTTTATGGTTATCATGGAAAAAATATGTTTAATTTAGATTTGTTTTATTACAAAGCCAATGAAAACACCTGTTTTCCTTACAAACATTAGCTATATAAAAGTGAATTTTAAAGAAATGAACTATTGAGGTTTTGACCATTAAGGTTAACACAGTAGTATTTGAAGATCATATTCCTTCCCCTCCCCCACTTTTTTGGTAGTCAGGACTTTATAAATGAAACGTACGTGTGGGAAATTTTCATATTGGATAGATTTTATTTTATATTTGAAATTATATGCATTGGCTATTATAATTTTAGGGCTAATTATACCTTAGAAATCACCTAGTTTAATCCTTTCTTTGTGAAGATGAAGCAGCTGTGACCCAGAGGGTTATACAACTTCACAGGTAGTATCATAGCTGCCGCTGGCTCTCCCGACCTCAGTCTAACACTCAGCCTATTACAACAATTCAGAAGGAATTACAAGTACAATTCCAACACATCACTTATAGCTTCAAGATCTGTGAACAAAAATAATTATAGAACAATTACATAACAAGCCCAATTTGCAACCTCCAAATAAGGTTTGAAGGATAATACTAGAAGAATCTTGAATCTGATCTTGAATATTGCAAAGTGTTAAGAAGGGAGGAAAAAAGAAAACAAATTCCTAGGAGAAAATACATCCGTGTTTCTTACTTAAAATATATTTGGATAGGAGGAAAAGAGCAGTTAAGACAATCGCTTTCAGTAATTCTGTAGGGTACCTCACAGTACATGACTGAACAAGTTTGGGTTTGGCAAGCGTCTCCATAGCTACATAGTTCCTTTATTCCTTATCCACCTCTCTTGGCATCCTATAGTCACTGCTTACATATGTTAGAAAATACATGTTTCTGTAATCTATTTTATAAGCTCTGTGTTTTCACTTAACACTTGAGGTGTTGGCATTGACTTTCAGAAACAAAATAAATTTTAGAAGAACCTTACAATATGCTGCTGCCCCTGTTTCTAGCCATAACAATGGTTTACATGTGTTGAAAATTGTCATTTCAAAAATAATTAATGGTCTTTTTAATATTTGAAGGTTAGAAAAATATTTACAGGTTGCCTAAGAATTATGCCAAAACTTATTTCCTTTTTATCATTGCAGGATATGCAAATCAAACCCTTTCACGACATCCTCTTAATTCAGATTGCTAAAATACCAGAGGTTGCTGAACTTTTCTTTTCTTATAAACCAGTCAGTATGATCAAAATGAACATGCCAAAATCACTTTATCTTAGTCACAATTCTTTAATTAGAATAACGTATGTCTTAGAAAAAAGACATTCTATGTTTTCCATGGGCTGTGCTTCCATCCCCCTGAAAAGCCATCAGAGTGAAGGTGCACTAATAAATGCTTTTCCAATCTCATTTTTGCTGTGTTTAAAAAAATAAGTATATTTCTTGTGATTCAAATGCTGCTCCCTGTGTGTCTTCCGTACACTGCTATTAGCCAGTAATGAGATATTCCATGCACTGATATCAGGCTTCTATTTCTCTCCATGCCTGCCAAAACACTCTCTTTTAATAACACCCTAAAACAAGTCTTTTCTGTCCTTTCTGTTATATAAATGTATTCTTGTTCCTGTGTTTTATTAACATCACCAGTGCTGTCTCCTAGGTAAAAGTTTAATTACTTGGCTGTGATTCACAGAAATGGAGTAGCAGCTAAATTACTGAGAGAATATATCAGAAAATCAGTTATTGTTATGTCACAGGTAAAACTCTAAAAGAGGAAATAAAGAAACCATATTCAATATATTAATATGCCCATATTTCAGGACAAAACACCTCAAATCTTTTTTATACGTGGAAGGGTAAGAAGAAGAACATCAATATGCCAATAAGCAATGCCTACTTAACACTGATAAATGGGTTCTGACTTTATCATTATGCCACCCCTTTAGTGAATATCTCTTTGTTGCTCATTAATTAAATTTGGGTTAGCTGTATTTCTGTGAATCTTCAATAACTGGTTGAGTGCTAGGGGAGAATCAAAACCTCACTTCTAATTAAAGTCATAATTGTGATTTGTAGTCTTTGAAAGTATTTTTTTTTTTTTTGCCCAAAATGCTGTTCCTGGGATGATGTTTTATGTCCTAACCTCTTTCAAGAAATTTTAACTCTCAGATCCATTATACAGTATATACAGTAAAAGTATATCAAAAAAATACAGAGAAAAATATAAAACAAAACACTATGTCATTGTATTTATTTCTATTACCAGATAATTTTTTGGAATTCACTGACTCATTCTTATCAATTTTAAAGAATTTATTTAAAAGTGCATGCAGTAATAAGAGCTATTTCAGTTCTTGTAGTCTGGGAAGGCACCCTTGAGGAATGGTCAGTTGAACATGATCCTGAAGAAAGTGTGGGAGTTAGTCATGGCACTGTCTGGGAAAGAGGAAGAACCCAGAGAATATTAGGTGCAAAGCCATCCACTCTCACTTACCTTCTTCCCATACACTGCTTTACTTTTACTTTTCATAAATAACTGACACTAAACACCACACCCCCCCAAATCCCCCAACACACATACACACGTACACACATGCACTAACCCACTGTAGGGGACAAGGGAAATCTTCTCTTTCATCCTCTGAAGGTTCATCAAAGAATCAACTCACAACAGGCATATTAGGAGAAATGGCCTTCAAATTTATCAGCATGCGCAGGGAAGAATCCGGGGTACAGATGGCTACATATCCTTCTTCTTGGGGAAAAGCAGATGGGAAAGTGTGGATGATTGTAGGGAGGTAGTGGATGATTTTTAGGGGAATTCAATGGGCTTCAAGAACATAGACTGGCCTGGAATGAAGTCTGTTGGGCTTGCAGGGAAGACAATGGTGGGTGACAAGTCTGCCCAAGTGTGTTGACAGACTTCAGTCTTTCTCCTTGGCAATGTGAGTTCAATTAGTGAAAAATTGACCTCAGGAAAGGCTTCCAGAGGTCAGTGTTCTCTTCTTTGGTGGGTCCAGACTTTGGCAGGTGAGGGAACTTCTGAGAACAACTTCATCCTGTGCTGTGGGAGGAACGGAGGACTGAGAGATGTGGTGGGGGAGGCTGTAACAGACCTTGAGGCTTCTTCTTCAGGTCTACATGGCAAAGTGCATATTTTGGAGTATTGATCTCTGAGACCTAACAACACACACACACACACACACACACACACACACATTCTGGCTCTCCTTCTAGAAAAGAATCTCCATAAAGAAAGGAGCCCTCTTGGGTTTACCACTATTTCTCCAATTATAGTGCAATTAGAAGATGCTTAATAAATATATTTTTCATATATTTTTGAGTGAGTTAAAGAGCTGTGTGAAGAAATGCACCATTCCTGCAAATCACATGAAGAATAAATAAACCCCCAACTATTATTTATTTTTTGCAACACTTGCCATTAAATGATTTGATACATTATGGTCTGTGACTACACTGCTTTGAAATGGTTTGAGAAGCAGACAAGGTGGGTGGGAAAATTCTCAGCATGGAGGTTAGGGTATAGCACATATCTATGCAGTATTAAGTAACTAAAAAATTAATGAAAGTAATAAAATTTTTATAATTATATAATTAATAAATATTTTTAAAATTATGAAAGATATCAAGGTACAGAGAAGCCAATCTAGTGAATAACATTTTTATTCTTCCTACCCAGAGATACAGAGATAATTGCCTTGTGTTAAATTTTAGGTTCAAAATTTTACTAGGAATCTAAAATATCCAGGGAGTTTATAAAAATGCTTTAAACCCATATTTAATTTCTGTTTGAAAATGAATTCAAATTTCTTTCTAAAGTACTTTTAAACAATTTGTGGAAAGTTATATTATGCCTCTTAGTTCTGGGCAAGTTTTCAAATAATTTAAACTAAGACAGGTATTCAATTATTAAATACATGCAAGTTGCATCCACTCAGCCAAAAGCATAAATGAAAACAAACAGAGTAGCTCATTAATCCCCAGTTAAGATGAAGTTAAACCTCGTAAATATGGTTTTAAATAGAAATACACACATATAAATATATGCATAACTTTCTATAAGAGAACATTATTAACCCCAAGAGAGAAAACTTGTTGTAATAATAGAAAAAGTCTCTAAAACTCAGCCTCTTTGGAAAATATGAGAATATACATTAAGATCATTATGAGCTAATAATAACTTAACACCTAGTAGGTTGGCAAAAATTGGGACAAAAACAAATGTTGGCAACAAACTGGATCAATAGATTACTCATACATTGTTGGTAAGAGTAAGAGCTGAAACAAAACTTTTGCATTGCCATGCATAGTTATTTTTCATGCCTATTTTATTCCAGCCCATAACTCCAGAGTATGTAGTCAAGAGAAGACTTTGCACATGCGACCTGAGACGTGTATAAGAATTTTTACAGCACTTCTAATAGCAAACACTGAGAAATATTTGCTCTCTGATGAAAGAATGTACATAAATTACAGTTTATTCACAGAATGGGATGGAATACTACTTGAAGAAAAGTGAATGAGCTGCAACTATATGCAACAATATGAGGAAAATGTTTTCCTGCCCAATGAAAAAACCCAGGAATAGAAGTCTTCACACAGTAAGATATGTTTTTTTAAAAATACAACTCAAAAGCAACTGTTACTAACCAATATGTATTTTACTCACAAACATATACTCTGTGAAACTTTAAACATGAAAATACAGATGAGTGTATATTTCAAGACACTGTTTCCCTCTGTAAAAAAGCAGAGGTGCCAGATCCAGGCTGAGCGCTTGAGTAGACAGAAGTTATGAATGATCTTTTTAGTTCTTGAGTTGTGAGGTGTGTCCATGGGGATTTGTATTTTTAATTAATTAGAGGGTCATGATGGACCATCAATAATAATTTTGAATCAAGGATTATGATTAAGCCAATTGGGTGCACCTGAGAGCTGCATTAAAAACATAAGGATAATAATAATCATAATAATGACAAAACTGGAGAATTTCACATAAACAGGAATCACATCTCTGTGACTTTATTAGCATAATCATCCTCTCTCTCTCTCTCTTTCTCTCTACCTCCCCCCACCCTTTTACTATCAACCTCTCACTCCAACTCCTCATCCTAGGTTGGGTCCTGTCTAGTATTTGATTATGGCCCCTTTGAAACTTGCTGTCAACTTTTCAACTATCTCATTCTACAAATATCATATTAGTGTCTTCTAATTTTTTTAAAATTAAACTGCTTCATTCATTGAATGTGGAGGTTACCAGAAATACCAATCAGAAAAGCACTGGAGTGTGGCATTCAAAGAGTGGTGGGTTTGAATTTGAGGGAAATATTTATGTCCATTCATTGTTTTTCAAGGCAAGGATCTATTGTCCTCAATATACATCAAGCAATCAGCTAGCCAGAAAGTTATCTGTTCCAATAATATCTTTAATCACATTTAAATAAGATAGAGATAATTCACTGTCATATAAGGAAACTTAATTTCATCCTAAAATGTCTACGATTCATTGTTGAATGCACCAGAAACATTATATTAATAATCTGGCATTAAGCCAGGAGATACACTAATGGTATCCTCATTAATAACAATTAAGTGTTGTAGGAAACATATTGAGTTCATCCTTACACTTTGTTTTCCTTAGACACTTGTGCCGAAGCTTTCAGTTTGATTCACTTTCTCTAATTAAAGAATTTTTGTTTGATTTTAAAATAATAATTAGAAGAAATTAGTGAATTTGGATTTCATTCCAAGGTAAAAAGAAATGTTCTATTTTGTTCATATTTAAAAGACATACCATAATTTAGAACAAATAGACAGAATAACAAATTCAAATACTGAATATGACAGGATCTTTATTGCTGTGGTTGGAATGTGTCCCTTCCAAAATTCAGGTGTTGTCAATGTGATAGTATTAAGAGGTGGGGCCAGTAGCAGGTGATTAGGTCATGAGGGTTTCTTTCTCACACACGGGATTGGTTGCTTTTATAAAAGAGACTTCACGCAGCCTTCAACTCACTTGCGTTTCTACCTTCTGCCATGTTAGGGCACAGTGGGCCTCCCCTTGGAGAATGCAGCAAAAAGGTGCATTTTGAAAGCAGAAGGCAGCCATTACTAAGCAACCCAAACTGACAGTTTCTTAATCTTGAAATTCCCATCCTCCAGAACCGGGAGAGAAACTATTTCTGCCTTTTATAAATTATCCAGTCTCAAGTAATTTGTTATGGCAGCACAAAACACACTCAGACAAAAATTTGTACAAGAGGAGGGAGTGTTGCTTTATCAAATACCTAAAAATGTGGAAGTGGTTTTAGAACTGGGTAATGGGTAGAAATCGGGATAGATTTGAAGGGCATAATAGAAAAACAGCCTAGATTGCCATGAACAGAGGTGTTAAGGGCACTTCTGGTGAGGGCTCAGAAGAGGAGAACTGTAGGAAAAGTATGTCTTCTTAGCAATTACCTAAGTGGTTGTGACTCGAATTCTGGTAGAAATACAGACAGTAAAGGCAATTCTAAAGAGGTCATAGATGGAAATGATGAATATCTTATTGGAAACTGAAGGAAGAGCCATCCTTGTTACAAGGACAAATAACTTGGCTTAGTTATGTCTGTGCCCTAGGATTTTATGGACGGCAGAATGTAAGAGCAATGAACTAGGATATTTGGCAAAAGAAATCTCTAAGAACTAAGTGCTCAGCATGCTGCACGGCTTCTCTTAGCCGCTTGTTGTAAAATGGGAGAAGAGAGATACGATTTAAAGATGGAATTCATAACTAAAAGGGAAGCAGAATGTAAAGATTTGGAAAATTATGAACCTAGCCTTGTAAACAATAATAAAAAGCTTGTTTAGGAGAGAAAACCAAGGGTGTGGTCAAGGGACCATTTGACAAGGAGGCTAAGTATGGGTAGAAATAAGCCAGGTGCTATTCACCAAGGCAGTAATAGAATGACTATGAACACATCTTAGAGATCTTCAAGGCTACCACGCCTGTCACAGATCCAGGGTGCCAGGACCTTGCAGAGGCCCCCAGCAGGGCAGTGCTTAGTGGAGTCAGGGGGCAGGCGTAATTTAATTCCTTGTTTTTCTTCATTTTTTAACTGGAACGTATCTATAAAGATAAATTTTCCTCCTCAGCCACTCATTGATTCTGTCATATAGTGCACTAAAAAGATTGAACAAATGCTTAATTATTTCCCTTTATTTCCAAATTTTAGAATTAATTTTTAACCCAGGATTCTTCACATAGGGCCAATGTCTCCAGTTGTCAGCCAAAATTCTCAAACTCGTATTTTAACCCTGAAATTCAGGATTGTTATTTTAAACCCTGTGTCTAATGTCTCCATCATATAAAATCCTGTGTTTTTACTTCTACTTGCATGCATATATGTAAATATTTTATATGTATACTTTATATATGAAAATTGATTAAATTGCTGCACGTTGAATAATGAAAATTCCCCAGATAATTTGATGTTTTGGGACTATATTATCTTTCTCCACAAATGACTTCCAATTGATTCTGACATATGTCTAAACTGTAAAACTTGAATCCTCAACTATCCTAAACTGATCAGGAATGAATATGTTTGTAGTTTGACCTCAGTATCTATTAAATTTGGCCCTTCCAGTTCACTATTCTTCCTAAACTATAGGTAAATTATAAGCCAAAATTTACCAAAAAAGTCTATACTTGACTGGTCCTGAATTCCAATTTCTGTCTCCAGAGCTCTATTATCTTTTGAATGTTGTTTTTTTTTTTTTTCACCTGTTAGCTGAGCAATTCCTTATTATGTGTTAGTCTCAGCTGTTATTGCTACAATGGTGTCTTAATCTGCTTAGGCTGCCTTAGAAGAATATCACAAACTGCATAGCTTAAACAACAAAAATTTATTTACATACATATCTGGAGGCTGGAAATCCAAGATCAAGGTGTCAGCCTGATTGGTTTTGGGTGAGTCTTCTCTCTTTAGCTTATAGATGCCTTCCGTCTCAGTGTATGCTTATATGAACTTTCCTCTGTGTACACACATTCCTTCCTCTTCTTATAAGGACATCAGTCCTATTGGATTAGGGATTTGCCCTTAAGACCTCATTCAATCTTATTTTTCCGCTTGAAAACCCTATCTTCAAATACAGTCCCATGTGGGATAGGGCAATGATATATGGATTTAGGGGGACACAACTGGGTCTATAACAAACGGAAAGAACTCTCGATGCATATCTGGGTTCATCAAGAATGTCTGCCTTTGTGCAGGAGAATTGACTGTGTACACTGTATGGATCTTCTTACTCTATTCTTTCTTTAAAGTATTTGCCTCTTCACAGAAAGATTTAAAGGTGTTTTTCTTTTCAATAAAGCTATTGGTAAACATTCTGAGTCAATAGAATCTTGTGTAAATGGTTTCCATAATTGGTATGGTTTAGGCTATCCCAGTGTAAACAAATAAATAAATAACTTCTTTGTTACTGTTGCTAAATATCTGATAAAATATGCAGAGAAAAGAGATCTTGGAAAATACTGAATATGAGTTTTGGAAAACATTACAATCTTCGACACTAAGATAGCAATTTTAAAGTTTCCAAAATTAGCTGCTTAATGAGATAGTCTTTGGTTAAGCAATGTATCATACCAAATGTATTATAGTAAGTTCATGTTATCAAGTTGGCATAAGCTAAGTATTCTATTTAAAAATGACCAATAGAAATAAATTGTTGTCATGGGAGACCATCTCGAGAGTCAACTCACCCTAACCTACCTCTTCATGTGGCAACTGTAAATTTTACCACATTCTTGAAAGTCTTGGAATCTGTTTCCATTAAGAGTTATATATTTCAAATAAATGTAAACAAAAATAAATTATTTCCCGTTGGCATCAACATTTACTTCTAAGTTGATATTTTCCCTGCATTCCCCAGATGTGGTTACTGGGTCACACTCAGAGTTTGCTGCAGCTCTTACTACACAATAATTTTACAAAATATTATGTAAAGAGAAATAAATAGAAAATTCTAAGTGTAGAATATACATAATTGTAATAATCTTATTTTAATATAATTAAAAGTTATTAGTAGTTAATGTGTGTGTGTTTGTGTGTGTGTGGTCTGAAATAATGACTCAACCACCATTAATCACATATTAGGTCATTAAATAGGAAATGTCTGATTTCAAGTCAAAAGCATAGTTTATATATCTCAAACAAGAAGCATTATAATTAATCAAAGTATGTGCCTAAACTAGTGACACAGTTTTGCCATCTTAACAACAGTTTGTTTATGCCAGCAGGAAAGACTCCTGGAGAGCAAGTGGCGATGAAATTGCCAAAGGCGTTTTCCACAGCTTGTTGAGAATGGAATATTTTTCCTTGCAAGAAGTGGTCGGAAGCCTGGAAGAAATGGTAGTTAGTTGGTGCGAGGTCTGGTAAATACAGCGAATGACAGAGAGTTCCAAGTCCAACCTCTGTAGTTTGAGCAGTGTTGTTTGTGTGACATGTGGTGGAGTGTTGTCTTGCAAAATAATCTCGGCTGCTTAATCGCAAGCATCCTCATCATTTCATCCAGTTGGTTGCAGTAGACATCTGCTGTAATCGACTGACCATGTTTCATGAAGCTGTAGTGGATAATACCAGCGCTGAACCACCAAACAGACACCGTTAGCTTTTTCTGATGAATATTCAGTTTTGGACTGTGTTTCAGCACTTCATCTTTATCCGACTATTGTGCTGAATTCTTGTGATTGTCAAAAAAATCCATTTTTCATCACACTTAACACTATGGTGTAGAAATGGTCCGACTTTATGTCATAACAGCAAAGAAAGGCAAGCTTCGAGATGATTTATCTTCTGACGCCTGTTTAATTCATGCAGAACCCGTCTATCCAGCTTCTTCCACTTGCCGATTTGTTTCAAATGGTCCAGTATTGTTGGAATGGTAACATCGAACCTTGCTGCTAATTCACATGTAGGCTGAGATGGATTCGCTTCCAGTACAGTTTTCAGTTCACCATTATCTACCTTGGTCTCAGGTGGCCCATGTGGCTCCTTTTAAAGACTAAAACCACCAGAACGGATCTTCTCAGACCATCGACGTACTGTGTGTTCATTAGCCACATCCTTCCCAAACTCTTTGTGGATATTTTGAGCTATCTATGCTGTATTTTTTCCACAATGAAACTCATATGTGAAAATAACATGAATTTTTGACCTATTTGTGGTTCACCAAAATTGCTCTAAAAAAAAAATGTGAAAGATAATCACAAGCCAAAACATGCATTTGAAAAACTGAAGATGTACCTTCACAATAAAAATAAAATAAGAAATGTCCAAGTGAAATGTCAGAGATGTCAACTGTCAAACTTAGTACTTAAGGAAATCGGACTTTTCATATTTAATATTTGTGACTGCACTCCTACCCACACAAATGTAGAAAGTATTTATCTGGCCCTTTATAGAAATAGTTTCTAAGTCCTACATAGTATGACTTGTCAATATCTGGAAGATGGTAGAGTGCTTATGACAATATAATGTGTTTCTAAACGTGTGGTTCATAGATCTACTGATTCGTTTAGAAATGTAACAGATTTGAATTTCACAGGTATTTGTGGAACATATATTCTTTTCACATATTTTATTCATAAAATTCCTATTTTTTCACAACACAGTGATATAACTGCAATCTGTGCAGAGCCTTTTTCTTTACATTTTGAAACTTTAGAAAGTGCCTTTTGGCATTTCTCACTTAGCTCTTTTGAACAATAAGCTCAAATAAAGACTGCCATTTTAGGAAAAATTAAGTAACCCCAAGATAACCAATTTATTTGTTTTTGTTTTTATTCTATTTATATTGAAATAATTCTCCAGAGTCCTCAAATACTCTTTGATACTTCTGTTACCTTTATATGTTCTTCTCATTTTGTTTTCTACTAACAACAAATATTTTACTGCAAAAGGATATATTAAACTTAATATATATTAACTACGAAAAACTTGGGTAAGCTTACTTTTGACAACAATACATTAGATAAAATTAAGGAAGAAAGATATGTTTATTTGAATATGAGAGAAGCTCAAGATAAAAATAACTATCAAGATGGTTAAAGACTATAGACTTTGCGAGGCGACTTTTCAAGGAGGAACATGGGCTGTGATCTGGATATTGAGAAATAAACTTTATGTAACAAAGAGCCAAAATCAAAGAGAAGTGACAGGAAGGAAAAAACAAATTTAGGTGGCAATGATAAGTATAAACTAGTTCTAGTAGCAGGATTAAGCTACTCCTGTTTTAATGCTACTCCTATTTCTGCCATGTCTGCTACTCCTATTTCTGCCATGTCTGCTACTTCTATTTCTGCCATGTCTGCTACTCTACCTTAGTCTCCTTGGAGGATATGTCAATGATCCCATTCCCCGGTTAGCATGTTCTCAGTATTTATTACAGTTAATCTACCCCTAATCTGTAATGTAGATTCATTTTTAACTAATTCTTCCATTAAATTACAAAAAATTATTTATAAAAATAAACGTTTAATTATAGCTTAGCTACTTTGGGAATTTCTATGATTTATTTTTTGTTTCTCATTCTATCAAATGTTTACCTTTTGCTTTCATGTAATAAGTGCTATTTTTCTTATAGTTGTTTTTATGTATTTCTCCACAACACAGTTTTATAATTTATTGGTTAGAATGTAGTTATATCCCTATGGTCCTTTCTTTAGTAATATATTAAGAAATTCTTGCACCGGGATTACCAGAATCTAATTTATGTTTAACAGAATCAGCACCAATTAAATTCGTGTAGAATAATAAAAGAATTTATATAAAAATAAGTATATTTGTAACTTTTTATCTTTTCATTATTTAAAACCACGTATTATTATAGAATCAAGTACAACAGCTTAGAAAAGTTTTAGAAAATATAAATAGACAAAAATAAGATATATTCCCCATCCATCCAGAGATCATCTCAGTTAATGCATGTGGATCATTTTTATACTCATAAGTAATTATGTATTTTATAACAAAAATAAATCAGTACATATTATTTTGTTAACTACCTTTTCAAAATTAAATATCTATACATTTATTTTTAATAAATGTTATCTTATTTAAACCAAGATCAAAATTTAAACCTTAGAGTTTCAAAAAATACTCTCAACATAGTGAAAGACAATCTATAAAATGGGAAAAAATATTTGAAAATTATATGTCTGATAAGGAACTAGTATCCAAAATATAAAGAATTCTTGCTACTCAAAATTAAAAATACAAGTGACTCAATTAAAAATAGATAAAAGATTTGAATAAATATTTCTCCAAAGAAGGTAAACAAATGGCCAATAGGCACACAAAAAGATGATCAATGTCATTAGTTATTAGGGAAATGCAAATAAAATCATTAATACAATATCAATCCATTCTCACCTGGATGGATATAATAAAAATGATGAATAATTACAAATGTTATTTAGAATGTGGAATAATTATAATACAACTAGATTGATGGTGAGTATGGAGAATGGTGCAGAAGTGGCTTTGGAAAACACTTTAGCAGTTCCTCAACCATTTAAAGATGGATTTCCAGTGAAAACTATTCAGGTGATGGGCATATTTATAGCCCTGACTCAAGCCATGTAACAAAAATATTTGTATCCCCTTAATATTTTGAAATAAAAAAAAAGAGACTGTGGGACCAGGTGCAGTGGCTCATGTGAAAAAATAAATACACACACACACACACACACACACACAGATTTACCATATGACCTAGCAACTTCACTTCGAAGTATATACCCAAAAAAATTAAAAATGTATATCTACACAAAACTTTCACATGAATGCTGATTGTAGAATATTTCACAATAGGCAAAGGTAGAAATAACTCCAATGCTCATCAGATGATGAATGGATGAACAAATGTAGTATGCACATACAATGAAATACTATTCAGCCATAAAAGGAATAAAGTACTTTTACATGCTACAATGTGGATAAACTTGCAAATTTTATGCTAAGTGAAAGAAGACATAGAAAGCCACATAATATATGATCCCATTTATATGAAATGTCCAAAATAGGCAAACCCATAGAGAAAGAATGTAGATTAATAACTCTCAGGGAATGCGGGCATAATGGAGAATGCTTGCTAATGGGATGATGAGAGTGATACACCATTATTTAATTTCATAATTCTGTGAATATACTAAAACTCAATCAATTGTAAACTTTAAACATAGATTTTATTATATGAGATTTATATCTCAAAAAGCTATTATTAAAACAATTATGAAACTAGTTTGAAATTTATCTAAATAAATTTGCAGTAGGTAAAAAAATTATATTCTCAAGATATTTTTCCACTGATCTAACTTTTTTTATCTCTTTACACTTTACTACTATATTTTTCTGCATATTTATTTTGTACAAGTTGTACTGCAAAACTCTAACTGGATTCTTTTTCTCCAATTGGCTAAATTTTTACAGCTTTCATTCCACATTTCTGCATAAGGATTTCTTTTCCAGATTTCAAGTTCATGCATAGCCCAGGGTCTCTTTAACTTCTATTTATTACATTTTGTTTTGTAACTATAAGGATTTACCTATGTGTCATATTGTTTTAGATAGTTTTGTTTTCCAAGTTGTTTTAATACACTATTGGGCATGAAGTATGTATTTATTTTTTCAAATTTTTCCTAAATATTTTTTTAGCCAATCCTAAAAACCACTTAAAATGGAACAGCACCTACAATGTACCGGGGCTTTTGGTAGATGCTGTGAACACAAATGTAGATGAATCACTGCGGCCATTGCAGAGAAGTGTTAACTTCTGCTGCTCATGGTGCACAAGTGCCCTGCTCCAGATTCAGGGTCACAGTGAGCTTGCTTTCCTCTGCAGCTCTGCATCCTGTACTATTGCTGGGAACGTCTTCATCTTCTTTTGTGTCTCCAACCACCTTCACTGTCTTAAAGGGAGTCTTAATGTGAGACTGTCTTTGCTACTCTTCCTTGTCTTGCTGCTGAAATTGGGTGACCCTTAGATGCATAGTTGGATACTGAATGTCAGATTTTCATCATAGCCAAGTTGACTGCTTCACTTTATAATTTTTGACAGTATGACTGAGGAAAAGGTTTTTATTTGAAATTAGCATCAAGGTATATTGTAAGAATTTTTTTTAACTTTGTTATTATTTTTTTTTAATTTGTAGAGTTGACAAAACAAAGGATTCCAGGAGAGAAATCTTGAGCGTTGGGGATCTGAAAGCAAGAGTCTTCATCTACTCCACGCAAGATCAGATTACTCACCAAGAACGGGTACCAACATCACATCTAGTCTTTCATTAGTGGATAATGAAAGGCAGTTGAGGCTTTTTGAAGTAAGGGAAGTTTGGAAATTAACTTACAACCATTTAAGAATATTTATATCTGGATTATAAATCAGTAAGTGCTTATTCAGAAGAGATTTTCATGTAAGCCATATAAAAATAAAGGTAATTAAAACCAAGCTGAATCATTTCATGTTTCATCCTAATGGCAATCTTTTGCTTCACTTGTTTTTTCCTCGCATACCCATTCCTTGATCCTTTGGATTTATTTTCATGCACTGGTATAAACCTGGCACATGTTACAAATTTTAATATGCCATATTTTATCAAATATGAGATGTATACATTTTCACATTTTAATGTGCCTGAACTCAGAATGTGTCTTAAAATTGTCATCAACCAGGCCACAGGCAGGATATATTTTTTACTTCTTTGCATGGATAGACACAGGTTAGAGCTTGTTATAATGTCCTCACTTTTAACTGAGTTGTATATGTTTGGTTCCACAAGAGGGAATTTAATTGCCAATTAAAATATATTCACAAAGATCACACCATGAGTCAGCATTAAAACAAAAAGTTATTGTTTCCACAGAAAAGCATGAAATTCTAGTAGCAGGGATTAAATTTGATATCAGTGAAGGAAATATTTGTCATTGGAGTAATGATTACAGTTTCATATTTTCTTGCCAAGTAGCAGGAATGTGCTTTGTGAGACCTAAGGAAGTAAGATATCCAGAAGCTGATGCAACTCTACTGGGTTTTGCTTGATTTAGGATTGCATGTAGCATAACAAACAATGGAGTTGATGTCAGGATAAATTGCCAAATAGCTAGGAATAGTTGAACAAAATTCAAAGCAATGAGAAGCTGGTGTAACAGATTTATGCATCAAAAAGGACTACTGTTATGCTGTCAAACATCAATTTATCAGAAATTTTCTGCTACTGTTGAACAGAAGATAATGCTGAAGAATCTTTTAAGAACTGCTGAGTTAACAACTGTCTTGATGGCATATAGTACAATACTGTGTGAAAAAATATGGCATTAATATTTCTGAGTAGAAAGATGATTGGAGGCTTTAACTCAATATGAAGATAACATCATAATGTAACCTTAATTCACTTTTCTTTTTTTATATACACAAGAGTGATATGATAAAAAGATATATGTCTAAATTTTAACAAAGGTCTTTCATTAAATGTAAAATTTATAAACATTCTATGTGTTACAAAAAATGCATACATACAGAACCTGTCCATATGTGACTTTTACAATGTCAAATAGCTATAGATGTGAGTGTAAACTATTTATCTATAGGGCTTAGGACAGGCAAAATGGTAGTGGAAGTTTGAATGAGAGTTAAATAGATAAGAGGTAGAAAAGCATTCTGGGCAAAGGGAGCAGAATGTAGGGCACCCATGAGAAAGGAGAAGGATCACAGGTCTGAAGCAGCAACATTAAACTAAAGGGACTTGACAGCAGACGTGCAGGAAGATAGTTCCACGAGATGATGGTGGAAGGCTTGTCAGAGACTTAATTCTGGCCTTGAAAGCTATGTTAAGATTCTTTATTGCTATTATTTTATGAGCAATGAACTTTTATGTGAGTTATGATATGATTAGATTTGGGTTTTTAATAGATCACATTGCGAAGAGATAAGGGTTGGCAGGAAAGGATATAGTAGGAACTCTTTGGAGGCAACCAGAGGTATTGTAGGCAATAGATATTGGAACCTTAAGTCAGGGGATTGGCCATGGATGTGGAAAGAAGAGGATGCATTTGAAAGATGTAGTGAAGAAACAGAACAGAAAGTGATAGTATAGGCAGAAAGGTAGAATGAGGTGTCAGCATGCTTGAGATGACTGGCTTTGATCGTGGGAAGAGGAAGCACTGTAGAAGGTTCAGATCTGAGAAAAAGGGAAGAGTCAATTTGGGACTTATCAAAGCTAAAGTGTTTCAGACTGTACTAGTGACAAACACTTGGTTGGACAAGACCGGAGTTCAAATTTGTGGTCTTGTACAGTGATAGAAATTGTTGAAAATAATCTAGACTTATCGTGTACATTTGAAGCTTCCCATACCCTGTAATGTAGTAATTCATTCCTAGGTATCTATATTAGAAAAGTCTGTGCACATATAGATTGGAATATTGTACAGAAACAGGTATAATGGCATGGCTCATGATAGCCAAATATTGGAAATGATTTGCATAGTTATCCACAAAACTGTGGTACATTGAAGAAATGCACAGTGTACTTTAATCAAAAAAAATGAACTTACAGCTACTGGGCTCTATATCTGTAATTATAATTTCTCCATTTGTAGAGTAGTCATAGAGGTTTGCACTGTCTAATAATTCATTAAACTGTTCATTCATATTTTATATAATTTCAAAGTATATATAGTATATTTTACATTTAAATATGAGTATAAATTAATTATAAATACATATATACACATAAGTGCATATGTATATGCACATATACATATGAATATTGATATAAAACAACTATGCATTAAACTATAGTCCAAGAACTATATGAAGTAAATTTTGAAATGCTTCTTATTGTCATAAAATGTACCTTCAATAAGGGAAATGATATAGTGTGATGTTGAATCAGAATACAGTTAACATGAAATAATTACCTCCTTAGATAACTTATAAATTTAACAATATCTTGATGAAAATTTCAACAAGGATTATTTTTAACTAGACTGTTTGATTTTTAAGTTTATAAAAGAAACAAATAAATAAGGACATCTTGGAAAACTCTAGGGAAAAAAGAATAGTAAACAGTTATTGCAACTAGTATAAATGGAAACACACCATATAAACTACAAACATAAAGTGTCGTGATTCTGGTACAGCAAAGGCATAGAACAAGGGAAAATGCTAGCTGTTTGGAGATAGATCTAAATAAACACAGAAATTTAGTTTTTGTTGGCATATCAAATGAGTGTATTAGAAGCAGGGAGAATGGGACAATCCCACAAATAGTGAACACATTACTGTATAGCCTTCTGGGAAAAAAAATAAATTTGGATCCATATTTCATACCATAAACAAAGATAATTGTTAATAGATCAAAAATTTAAATGTTAAAAAATTATCAAAGTACTAAGCAGGTTAATTATTATAAACATTTAGAATAGGGAAGGCTTTTCTCCTATGATTCAATTAAAAAGTCATCGATTAAAGATTAAAGTTTATTCCTCTTGTATTAACTTCAAAAGACTAATTTCCTTAAAATATGTATAGCTACTACTGGTATAACTTAACAGATCAACTACCCAATAGAATAAATAGTAAATGTTGCCAGTTCACAAATAAGCAAACAAAAACAGCAAAAAAAAAAAAAAAAAAAAAAAAAATCCTCTTAAGCATTTGAAAAGTTGATCAGGCATGCTTATAAGTAAAATATAAATTAAAAACACACAGATATACAATTTTACCATTACACTGGCAAAAATATAAAAATTTAATAACATAGTGTCTTGAAGCCAGCATTTGCCTATATTATAATACCACAGAAGCACTTAGGTAACACCTGTGAAAATTCTGATCCATGCATGTAACTTCTATGAAGTAAGTAGAATTATGGAAATTTAACAGTTATGTGGAAATAGGTACATGTTTATTCATTGCAACATTATTTTTTATTATAGCAAAAGAGTAGAAATAGACTCTATGCCAGAACAGTTCTAACAAATTATGGTAAAAAAATTAAATATTAATAAATACACTATGAAATAGAAAGGCAGGATAACATTTAAGCAAACGGGTGGTAAATAATATCTATTTGTGTGTGTTTATCTGTATTTGTGGGAGTGACAATTATGTTGAATGGGAAGATAGATACATATATTATATTTGTTTTTAAATATTTGATGTCTGACCCATCCCAATGCAGTATCCATTCAACATTAAAGAGGTAAGTATATAAATTATCATATTCTCTTTTCTCTTAAAGTATCGTCAATGAGAAAATGTATACTCAGAGTCCATATTTCCCAAAAGGCAGGGCTGTGTGGCCCTTACTTCCTCTCTGGGCCCTGAAAGCTGGTCTAGCCCAGTCTTCACCCAGCTCATGTCCACAGCTACTGGTCCAGCTCCCAGTGTGCAGGAGGCTCTCCTCTCCTCCTCTCCTCCTCTCCTCCTCTCCTCCTCTCCTCCTCTCCTCCTCTCCCCATGTCCTCCAGGGCTGGGCTGCTGGCAGGAGGTCCTGTCTTCTCTCCCCGCATTTCTGGGCTTTCTGGGCCTCAAAAGAAGCACAACATAAACTCTGGCTTCCAGCCTGTGGTAACACCCAGAAACGCCTCCTCCTGTCAAGCTAGCGTGGACTGTGACTCACCAAACCCAAGTCACAGCTTCCCTGAGAGTTTTCAGCAGTTGGACAGATGTAGAAAAGCGGCATTTGTGGAATCTCAGGTGAAGATGACAAAGGCGTACACCAGTCTCTCAAGAAATAGATTCTGTCCAGGATTAGAATTGACACGAAGACTTCCGGTGATTACAACCCTAGAGGCATTCAACTTTCAATAGGCAAAAATACACTTATTTTTCCCGCCTTTCCTGCCTTCCCATATTCCTCGTGCCGTCTCCCTCTCTCCTCTTTTCTTCCTCCTTTCACTTCCTATGACATTTAATGTGGGGTCATCTAGTCATAAAGTAAAGCATATGCAGACCTAATAAACCGAGCCCTCGCTGCACTGCCCTCTTGGAAATTTCCTGTTACATTCTGGTACCAGGTTGTCTGTCACTCATCGGCATTATTATGCTGCAATGTGTTATACTGCTCTACCTCTGTGCATGTTTTAGTGGATGTCCAGGAGAAGCAAAACTTCAGGAGAAAAGAAAATTGGAACGTTAAAAAAGACATAACTTTTAAATTTCAATTACAAATATGTGGCACAATTTTAAAATTGGCTTTTAAATAAAGCCAATTTCTTGTTTAGGCTGAGGAATAATAGTAAGTATTTGAGTTGTATGCTTTTTGCGAAGTTTGTCATGACAGTCATGTTTTGCCATATTCGCATGCTTCCTACTCCTAGATAAACTGGGTTATAAGGAAATATTGTTTTTGTTTTTGTTTTTGTTTTTTTTTTAATATATTTTTTTTTATTTCAGCTCATCATGGGGGTACATAAGTTCAGATCATATACATTGTCCCTGTCCCGCCCATCCCCCCGAGTCAGAGTCCCAAGCGCGTCCGCTCCCACTCTCCAGACAGTGCGCCTGGCACTCGCCATGTATTCATACCTCGATCCCCTCCCCCCCCACCTCCCCGGGTCTGCACCCTCAAGCATGACCATTCCCCAGAGGGTGCGCAATGCACTCGTCATGTAGGCATACACCCATCCCCTCCCCCCACCCCCCCATCCCAGTCTGATATCCAATTGGTATCCTTCCCTGATGTACATTTAGGTGATGATCAGGGAAACCAGTTTTCTGGTGAGTACATGTGATGCTTGTTTTTCCATTCTTTGGATACTTCACTTAGTATAATGGGTTCCAGCTCTCTCCAGGAGAACCAAAGAGATGTCGTATCATCGTTATTTCTTATAGCTGAGTAGTACTCCATGGTATACATATACCACAGTTTACTAATCCATTCGTGGATCAATGGGCACTTGGGTTGTTTCCACATCTTTGCGATTGTGAATTGTGCTGCTATAAACATTCGGGTACAGGTGTCTTTGTTAAAAAATGACTTTTGTTCTTCTGGGTATATGCCCAATAATGGAATTGCTGGATCAAATGGTAGGTCTACTTGAATCTGTTTTATTTAAGTAAAACTAAATAACAGCAACAAAAAACCCTTAATGCTTAGCTTTGGTGAGTACAGAAAACTAAAGTCAGGCTCTTTGAAAAATCAGGTTGGATCCAAATCATGCTCTAGAGCAATTTGTAATTTCTCTCTCTTTCCCCCGTCATTCTGCCTTTCACCCACACAGACATGCACATTCACACACACAAGGACAAAGCCAGAGAAAGACTCAGACGGCTATTTTACATCATAAACTAAGCTTGTGAGATGTTTACTCACTAAGAAGCTAATAACGATAGATTAAAGAGACATATACATAGCCTTTTATTACATCTTTAAAGCCTATAAACCATCAGACTAAATAATCAAAATGATTATCTTGTGATTTTTCTGAAATTTAACTATCAAGTATCCCTGTGGGGAATATGCTATTGATTTTGTTCAGAAAGGATTAAAGAAATGTGATGAAACCAAAAGATCAATGGAAAATTATTGTTTAGCAAATTGTCTTATAATCAGAAGGGTCTATTATAATTATTATATTAATTATGAGTATCTTCTTTCTATTAAAATATACTGATCATTAAGTGATTTTATGAAATAAATATTTTAACCTTATAATGTTATTAAACATTGTTCATAAAAACATACAAAGAAAAATGTCTATATTTCAGAAGACAAACACTTAAAAGGCTTTGGTGCCTGAATGTTATTTTTTTACTTTACTCATTTCAATGCTATGTGATTGCTTTTTTCGTTGATCATATTCATTTTCTTCATATATTTCAAGTTTGGATAGAAACAATTCCCCTTCTATGAATGCTTTATTCATTCATTCATTCATTCATTCATTCCTTCAACACTCAAAGCTATGTTGTATGCCTTCCTTAATTCATTGCCTGGGTAGACAGAGAAGAGAACACATCTCCCTGCATTTGAAGTGTTCATGGTTTGATAGAAGGTGCTGGAATTTGGGGCCAGGATGAGGTGTCTGAGCAGCTGCTCATTTAACGCTTACTCACCCTCCCGGCCTGTGACCCCTGCACTCCAGTACATAAACTGAGCACCAAAAATGAGAAGGAGATGGCTAATTAAGAGTTGTTAGCATTTTATTCCAGACAAAGGAAAAGCTGTTTTAAAGACTGAAGAGTGAAAAGAACTCAGTGTTTTTGAAAATTTGAAAGAAATCCAAGGAGCAAAGCTCTGAAAAATAGTCAGAGAGTGGACATTCAGGAGCTTTGGGGCCATAGAAGGAGTTAGAAACTTCCTCTATAATAATAGGAAGGCATTTAAATATTTTAAAGGGAATGGTGAGGAGGGAAAGTAATAAGAGCCAGCCATGCACTTATTAAATTAATAATAGCCAGAATTGCAAATAATATAAATGTGTCCAACTTGCAGATAATCATAAATGTCGATCCATCCTAGTAATGAAAATGTGACAACCATTTAGAAGATTTTAACTTGAAACAATTGCTTGTGCTATAATATATATTAAAGGACAGACAAGAAAACAAAATACCTATATATTATATTTTCACCAAATAAAATTTTTAAAAAAAGATCTTGAAGTAAATGCTAATCTCTGGTGGAATATATGACACATTACATTGTACTAGATGAGTACATTAGAAATATTGGATAAATGAGTGAATTACTTAGGCAATGGGAATGATATCATCTAGTTATTATGTTAAATATTTAAATGTGTGCATGTGCACGTGTGTGATCATTTGTGTGTATGTGTATTTGTGTGTGTGTTCTGTATGTGTGGGGGGTGTGGAAACAACACTCCAAAGAACTAATATTGTAGATTTTGTATTTATATTTTCTTTATATTTAAAGATTTTTACTGTAAGCATTTGTTATTTTTAGCTTTACGTAATAAAGTCTATTCTTAATGAAATATTACAACATGTCTTTTTATTCATTTTCTTAGATAATGTTATATTATGTCTCTATAATTGGTATTGGTAATAGTCATGATATATCATTATCACTATGTCCTAAATTATTACTTAATTTTATTAGATTCATATTTTAGGCATAAATTTACACTGCGCAATTTGATATATATATAATTGGTTGGTTTAGTACTTAATTCTGCATACTTTGCTGAGACAACATAAATATTAATACTAATAGATTTGATCACCTGGATTTATGTTTTTATTCTGGCCAATTTCTTAAACTACCTTGAGATACTAAATTTCAAGATGCTCAGCAAAAATGATGCTATGACTTAATTTCCACCACTCTAAAAGCTACCCAATTTGTATGTTGAAACGATCACTTCCCCTGTGATCGTATTTGGAGAAGGGGTCATGGGAGGTAATTAGGGTTGAAAGAGGTCATAAACATAAAACCATAATCCAATTGGATTGTGAGTTTTTTTTTTTTTGTTTTTTTTTTTAGAAGAGGAAGAGATAAATGTCTTTCTTGTTGCCATGGGAGGACACGGTGAGAGGAGGCTGTCTACAAGCTAGAAAGAATGCCCACATCAGGAATGGGATTGCCCAGCATTTTCATCTTGAACGTCCAGGCTCCAGGGCTACTAGAATATATATTACTGTGGTTTAAGCCACACAGTCTGTGATATTTTGTCGTGGCAGTCAAAGCTAAGACAAATGGTTTCCTTGATAAGAAAGTTTTGAAAATGCTAAACTAAACAAAGTTAAAAGGATTATGGGTGGTGTGGACGAGTGTGATGATGGTGATGATGATGATGTGGCTTTCCAGTATGAGAAGAACAGTCTGAAATTCTTTTCAAAATTATTTCAATGTCATAGCTAACCACAATATATAGTATTATCTCCTTCAAGGAGGCCTCTAGGGAACATACTTTGATAAACAGTGTCATTCTGGCTCTGAGAGCTTAGTAAGGCAAGGAGGTACAAATGTGCACCCAATACACTGCATGGTAGAAGAACGTAGTTCTGACACTACATAAATGTTTAGCCTGTGAGCAAGAACATTCAAATCATCTAGTCCTAAATTCACTTAACTGTATCAATAAATAGCTAATAGCCTATCTTCTACAGATAGGCCTTCTAAAACACTGATAAGAAAATACTATAAAATGCATCTAATTATGAATTTTAAAGCACTACAATGTGCATATATTTATAGTATTATTTTAACATATTGACAAAAACTGTATTGAAAACTCTATCAATGGAGAGATTTTATATTTACAATATAGTTTTTCTTGGGTTGAAAGAATTAGATAGCCCCCACTGAAGCAGAGAATGTTTCCCAAAATCCCTTTCCTGAGAGAACAGAGCTGCCAGAGAGTTTAGAATGCACTTTTTCAACCCTTTGTTCCACCTCTATTATCAGAAAAATGGATGGATAACTTCACAGTTGTAACAGTGATGTTATTATCTAAATTTTAAGGCCAAAAATCAACAATTTATCATAAGGAAAATACAGAAACGCATCCTGTTAATTACTTTAAAAGGTTATGCCATTATAATTTATAAGTGGTTAATTGGCAAAGAGCAAACTCGACATTACAAGTACTAATCATATTTCTTTCCTCAGAAGTTGTAAAATGTACACACTACATGTGCAAAATGTAAAGTGTGTTACTTTCACAGTACTTAAGAGAAAAATATAGAACTGTCCCTATCAATAAAGTGATATCAAAATTGGACATTTACTACCCATTTTCTTAAAAGAGAAGAAGAATATCAAGCATCTTATTCGAAATATAAATTTTGGCATATTATATAATAGTATTGGGGCTTTTCCCAATCTATCATCATAATATAAAAGGTTTTATGGCCTATTATGGTGTCTAAGTATAATAGGAGGTCATTGACTTTTCATCTCCTATTTCCTCATTAACTTCATATTTACTGAAGCTGATTAGAATATAATAGTATAGAAATAGCTAATTAGAAATTAAAAGTAATATGAAGAAATAATAATTATTCAGAGGACCAGTATCAATTACTGCTAACCTTTTGATACATTAGCTTCCAATCATTTTGCATGTGCATTCTTCTTAAATACAGATATTTTTCTTTTTCTATCATACTAGGACACTACAGATAAACTTGAAATCGCTTTTGACCATCAACCCCATTTCAAATACTTCTTCCCTCTCCAACTACTATATACTTGTTTTCACTTCTGACACATTTCCTGTTACTTATCTGGCAATTCTAATCACATAATTCCTGAGCTTTGAAATTACTTTCTGTATTTCCAGCAGTTGATCTCCTCATATGTTTGGTAATACTTTTTATTTTCCTCAAGGAATTTCATTCAATCAAGTTCTGGGATTTAACAACAGCATTAAAGTGTGGTCTTAAAAAGTCTTCTGTACTGTCTTTATAGAAACACTCTACAATTTTTTCCCAGTACTTGTGTTCCTAGCCCCGCCCTCACAGGGGTCATGGTTTTAGATGAGACTTCGCACATGCACCATGGATAGATTTACCACATACGTGCTACTAAGGACAACAGATAAGGAAACATGTATTTGGTCAGTGGAGGTTTTCTTTGATTTGTTAAAAAGTGTGGGTTTGTAATTTTGTTATTACTCTTAATGTTACTATTATTTAATTATTCTATGCATTTAATTATAATTGAGTTCACCATCTTGTATCAAAATCTCTCATTTAAATGTCAGTAACATTATTCTAAATGTTTCATAATAGATAATTTAATATGTCCTCTATTCTCTTTTTCTATCTTATTATTATCACCCTTAGAGTTCCAATTATTCTTATTCTTTAAATCAATTTAGCCACAGGCACAAACTCTGAATTATTCTTGCTCTTAGAGGGTAGGTAGACAATGCATTTGTTATTTTAAAATTGCCATCATTGAATTCAATCACATTAGAATTAACAGCGATTCTGAATATTTCTTTGAATATTAACTCCTTTCAGCTTTCAAGGGATTCCAAGCTGAAGAGTATAGGAGCATATGCGTGGTTTTAGCTGATAGAAATAACATGATCAAATTAGCAAATCAATTGATTTCATTATCAAATGTCTAATAGGTAATCAGAGCAAGGGGAGGTTTTATTTTGCAATTTCATCAAAACCTAGTAGCATGAAGTTACAATCATATGTTTTAAAAAGAGTTCCTGCGTGAGTAGGAGAAAAAAAGTGTATAACTGCAAGTAACTTCAGAGGGGACATAAAACTGGAATAACACTGGTCTGAATATGAGACTCTGAGTTGGTCAGAGGTCAAAGAAAATTAGTAGATAGAGGAAAGAACCAGGGATCAATTAGGAGATCACAAGTCATTAAACCTGTGCTTTGAGTATTTCATCTCTACTGAAAAACATATTTGGTTAATACATTAGACCTCGAGGTGATAGTCTGTCAATTATTTCCATGTGTCCATTCTATCAAGTTTGTTGGGATCAACTATATAAAATGGAAGTTTAGATTTTCAACCATGAACTCATAAATGCATTTTCCTTCAATAAATTATAAAAGGTTATGAAATGTTAAAAATTTGATTAAACTTGAGATTAAATAAATGAAAATCCCATATTTAGAATAAATTTCCCATGATGTAGCACCCGTCTGCAAGGATAAATACACTACATATTAATGTCAATTATTAGTGCCATCTAAAACTTGTCATTGCATTATGTTTTACACTGTCTACAGTCCCACATTTAAAAATAGGAAATTCTTATTCGATAGACATTGAGGATCACATTTAGTCACTAATAACTGATTACCTTATTTCTTTCATTGAAGCCATCTGGATTTTGCAGATGTCTGTTATGATTATGGAATTCCTTACACTAAAAGGAAGTTCATAGAGCAAACAGCAAGTTAAAGGTCCTCCAAGTATAAAGGTGCTAGACAATTTATGCCTTGGGAAAGCCTGTGGTTACAACCGATATAAGTTTTAAAAATAACCAGACTTTAATGGACTAATTGTGAAAGATTAGCCCATTTATCTGAGCTTGTTAAACACTGCGGTAGACTGGAACCAATTAAATAAATAACTCTAATTCCATGTTATTAACTTCAAAAGTCCCCCATTCCCATCATTGTAGCACTCTGATAGGTGAAATTTTTTTCAAAGCACAGTTCTTCTCACTCACAAAGGGAAGTGCAATTTGGCACATTTTGATGGAGTCAACATATATTAGACTAAATATGGCCAATTGAATTTGCCATGTTAGCCCTACATATGAAAAGCAAAATGTCAAATTAAAGTTTTGGCCTTTAAGTATAAGTAAAACTTCACTCAGATAAACAGAAATGTCAATGTTTTTAACTCACTGTGTTCAGGTAAATGAAATCTATTTGGGGAGCTTAAGGATGACCCTGTGTTTAATAATTTAACTTATGTACCCAAACTTACTACCACAAAATCCAATACCAACTCAAAAGTTCCAAGATAGGTCTAAAGAAAAAAAAAAGAAAGAAGAACATCTTTCATAATTCATTACCACTGATTAGTACACAAGCATTTGATACAAATGTGACACTTATTTCTTAATATTCACTGTTGCAGAAACAGAAATATAAACTTTAGTTGTTTTATCTCAGAATTTAATTGGAATTTGGAGGCTGAGTTCCTTACTTAAACTTTCTTTGTTCTATGTACATTAAACCAGAAAAAAGTATAAGTAAATCTAATACATGAAAATGAAGATTGTAAATTAAATGATCTTCAAAGGAAAAATATTTATTGATTCTCTGAATGGCTTTATTGGAGATTAATTATTAACATGAGTACCCTTTACAGGTAACTAAATATGGTGGTAACTGAAATGGTGCCAGTACTGAATGGGAAAGAAAATTATTTGTTGCCTAGATTCATTTTCAAGAGTTGGCACTTCTCCATTTTCATTCTCTCTTTCTCTTTCCCATCTATTTGTCCATCTGTTTATCATCTATCCATCTATCTATACATCTCACAAACATGGGTTGTACAGCTGCATTTTCACAAACTATTGGATTTGATGACAAATATATTTTAGCTGAAATTCTTTCTTCTTAAGAACAATTTGGAAATTAGAAAGCAAAAGAACAATTTGGGAACATTGTAGCTAAAAGCAGGGGCACGTTCTGATACCTCCTTCACCTCTATTTATCAACCTAATTTAAATTCCAAGTCAAACTGGAACAGTATTGAATCATGTCCATCCATGCGTCAGAGGCTTACAAGAACTGATAAAAAACTGAATCAAGGATCCCGTACCATTTAAAATAGAAAAGCTTGTTTTGAGAAAAAGCAAGGATAAATATTTTATTCTGGCAAGTACTGAGCACATAGCAAGAGTACAATAATATATATGGGGGAATGAGTGAGGAAGTTAGAATATGCTGGCCAAGTATCCAATATTTTATCATTAAACAAAATATACTCTCATACATTGGCAACTTTGAGAAAAAAATAGCAAATATGTTTGTTTGGCAAATGGAAGGCCATTGTCTTCTTTTGCAAGATGAGATGAGAAAAAATGAGATTGAAAGAAAACAGGTAAAGAGCTTGGGGAATGGGTTATTTAGAAAGCACCACCTCTTGAAGAAGAGAAGCTTTTAAGGTGAGAACTAATGGATAGTATAGACTTCCTAAGACTGAGCCCCATTTTACTTTTGTTAACGTCCTCATGTTTGCTTTGACAATAAGACCAGTAACACTAATATAGCACCAGCTCACTTGTCACAAATCATAGACTCACAGTATTAAATATTTCCTGGTCATCTAATTGACTCTGCTTACTTTCTAGAGAGTCCTTCCCAGACATGGGAAAGAGGCAGTGAAGTGACATGTTTGCAATCATTGGTTGCAGATTTTGTGGGAAACAGACCAGCTCTCAGTTCAGTGTATAAAATGTTTTATTTTAAAGGCTCATTTTTATTACTATTAGGACTATTATTTTTAGGCCATTGCTGTTGCATTATCGGACCACGCATTGTGAAATAAACCACTAGGGAAATGTCTTATAAATTTAATAATTTACACTGTAAAACTTGCCTTAATTTAATAGCTTTTTGATTTCCCTCTGAGACCAGGAGTCTGTATTTAGAATCCAGTGCTAAATTTGTTAGTAGATACTTTAATCTGTGTCTATATTTAGTTTTTAATCAACTTTCTTGTAAATAGGTCAATCTTCATCATTTTTCCTCCCTCTATTTAATATGAAAATGCTTAATAAAACTCCTAATAAACCTTGTTGTAATTTTTCAGTCTTGTTTTCTTGAAACAGAATTTCAAGGCTAATGTTACCATTTAGTACATTGCTCTGACTTTGTAGCAAATAACTGGCAATTCTTCAGGATAGATGCCTGATTTAATATAGGGTATCTACAATAATCCAAAGATTCTCATTCCTCTCATTTCAAATGATCCTGTAGCTCTCACTGGCTTTTGACTCTGTAAAATAAATTCACTTTCAGTCTGGGTACTTAGAGACAATGAGATTCTAATACTACAGTATCCCTGAGAAAATTATTCTGATCTTTAAAAAAATACTAACAATTTTTTCTTACTGAGAAGTATACAAAGTAATATATATTTCAACTGCAAGGCAAAGTGATTCCATAATCATGTACTTATAAAATTGTCAAATAAATGAATGTTTATACATTAACCAATACTTAATTATCTTCATTATTAATTCTAAATTAAGTTCACCTAAAATATATGCAATGCAATCTGATCAGAATTATATAGAACATATAATAATTTTCCACATTTACTCCTTAACTTTGGAATACACTGCTTTTCTTGGTGTAGTGTCCTTGACTTTAGAATATTACTAAGAATCTTATATATTATGATTAGGACCAAGGATAATACTGAATATAATTTAAACTAATCCTATGTTTTTAGTTATATTTATTATCTCCATCAATTTTCATCATTCAATTATTTGGGGTCTACATCAAAAACTCTACATTCTATTATTTCAGAATATTATGGGGGTAAAAATGTTTAGGTTACATATATTGCCTTTGCCCCACCCAAGTCAGAGCTACAAGCATGTCCATTCCCCAGACAGTGCACAGCACCCATTAAGTGTGAATTTACCCATCCCCTCCTGCCCCTCCCCATCTGCCCGACACCCGATGAATGTTACCACTATATGTGCACTTAAGTTGTTGATCAATTAATCCCAATTTGATGGTGATTTAAATTTACTTTCAGGAAGATTTTTAAGCCAATATTTAATCACTGATATTCTCTGAATTCAGTTTCCTATCTATAAAATATACAAATTCTCACTAAATTTTTAAAAGATTTAAATATATTAATAATAACGTGTAAAATTGAATGCACATCACAAAGATGAATGTCATTGCTCTGTTTTTGCATGTTTTCTTATTGGTGAATGGATTATGGAATTATTGGAATATAATAGCTCTCTTTTCATGCCTGGATTTCTGCTGTTGTTAGATAATCATTGCAAGAACACTATTAACATTTATATGAGTATCCTTTACATCACTGTTCTTTGTAAAAATATGTTGCCATTTTCAAAGCCAGAATGTTCCTTTAAGAATATTCAAAAGCACTTGATAATATTGCTTGTAAGATCATTGCTCAAATTCACAACTTTACTGAAAACCACATGTATATTTATTTTGGAGAAAGGGAAAGAAGAGAAATGGAAAGCTATAGAAACACGTTCTTATACCTGCTCACTTTCACTAGAGGTTTACAGCATGTAATAGAAGTTTGAAGTATCAGCAGGACAGAAGATATCTGAGATAGTAGCTGAAGAGGTAAAAATAAAAATTATAGTGTATAAATTTACTAAGTTGATGTATAGTGTCTGTATATATTTCTAGTCATCCATTCATCCATCCATCCATCCATCCATCCAAATTAAGAGTTCCTGAATGTTTTAAAAGCAGATTCCATTATTCAGTTTATTAGTAAGTAACGAGCACTTGTAATGAATTAACATGCCAAAATTTATCAACTTTTCTCGTGAGATGTAAGGCATAGCAAAAGATCTTTGTCATAGCAATATTTAATAAAAATTTTGATAAAAATAACTTCAAATAAGCTGCCAATAATTACCTCCCCAGGCACTGTTCTAATACATTTCATTTGTCTTTCACAAGCCTAAGAAGTAATTATTATTGTTCACGTTTTAAAGATAAGGAAACTAAGGCATAAGAAGCTTCAATACGTTTCTCAAAGTCACAAAGTTGTTGACTTATCACTAAATCCACAGGAAAATTTAGACCACTCAATCATCATTAATTCTTTTGAAATGATTTCTTTGTTCCTTAAGATTTTCTGTAACCAATTACAGAAGTAACCAGACCAAGTTGCTTTTACGTCATTTAGATTTTATAAAATACAAGCCTGGATAAATAAGCTCATATTAGATTGTAATGAAAAAATTCTGCTAAAAAATGTAACTTATGAGGAAACCAGTGCTTGAGTGATGTGTATTTTGTATTTTTGCATGTCAGCAAAACCACTATACTTTTAAAATACCAAATAGTTAACTCTGTATGTTCATCTTTCAAGAAAATTGGTCAACAGATTCGAAGTAGGGGAAATTCCCCAACAAGAAAAAAATATTCTTATTAAAGTTGCCTTTCTTTTTTTCTTTTTTTTTTTGAGACAGAGCTGTATTTGACATCTTTAGAACATAACATGTGTAATGAAAGAATTAGAGCATTATAAAATTTTTGAGCAGATAATTATCTAAGGCTGAAAGATAACAAGGAAATTATTATAATCAGAATTGTCATCATTATCAAAATCATCATTGGAATAGTCTTGGGTAATTCCAAACAATATGAAAGGGGATAGTGGTTGTCCAGAAGCAATTTGCATATTAAAGTTCATATTATTTTTCTTGGATACATATAAAATGTATGAAAGGCATTTAAACACTATTACGCTAAAACAGGTTGGAAACAGGAAACTAACAAAAGTTCTGGAGTTAAATTTTGAGGAGTAAATATATGGATACATTGGATACATTTTTGTCCCTAAATACTTAAAAACAGGATCCAGGCTCTTGGGATGGCTACTGAAGGGAATAACATTTATTTTCACATCCACCTCAGTGACAGCTGCTAATTGCTTCCAATTTTCTCTTTCCTGAGACAGGACTCTTACTAATTTCTTATTTATTCTTTAGCCATATTCTGCAAATTTACCAACTTCCTCACAAACAAATTCTCATTCTGTTTTTCTTTTTTCATACAGAGATGTGAAGATACCACAAACTTTACTCTATATCTTGCTTTTTTCACTTTTAACATATTATGAAGATCATTCTACCTCGGTACATATACAGCAAGCTAATTCTTTCTAAAATCTGAATGTAATTGTATAGATGGATTATGATCTAAATAATCAGTCAGAAATGGAAAACCATTTAGATGTTTCCAAACTTCTACTGTTTTAACTATTTCCATGAATGATCTTGTACACAATTATTTAGCAAATGTGGGGATATAGTTGTAGGATAAATTTATATAAAGATATTAAATTTCTAGGTCTAAGATTGAGTACATTTAAAACATATATATGTAAAAGATATAAATAAAGTATTCTAACGTAAATGTTTATGTAAATTCCCTCTATAGCTATGCCAGTTTATGGTCCTGTCAGTAATATATGAGGATGCCTCACCAATACAAGGTAGCTCTATTTTGTTTTCATTCTTGCCAATCTTTGCCAAATTTAATTTACATTCATTTTATGATGAATGAAATAGAATATCTTTGCATATAATTAAAGCATGTTTATTTTCTGAAAACTGCCTATTCATATCATTTGTTAATTTTTCTTTTGCACCCCAATTTAATTCTAATGGATTTGTAGACACTTTTTATGTACAAGTTCTCTATTTTATTTAATATGAATTATAAATTCAACTCTCACTGTTGAAAATTGAAATACAAGTCCCAATTTTTTACTTCTCTTTGGTAGTATTATACATGAAAATCCTGGACATCACCATGTCATGATGGTGTGCACTTCTTCACCCTTTGGCTTTGTCATTATCAACGTGACCTGTTTTGGCCAAAGATGAGTTAGTAGACCTGGCAGGATTAGAGAATTAAAATTTATTTACAAGATTGGTCTTAAATACTGACATTTTGTGATCCACAATTAGAAGAGGTTTGCTCTCCATTGTTGCCCGGTTAGTGTGGTCACCATAATAAACACCAGACCCCGACCACAGCCAGAATCCAAGCCGCACTGGTGGTGCGGGCTGAAGTAGAGCCACCCAGCACAACGCAGTCTGGGTTACGTTATCCAGAAGGCAACCAGAGGATGCCTGTGCATGAGGAAAAAATCTCTCTGCAGTGTGCCTTTGAGATTGTCTGGTACTTTGCTATTGCAGCAACAATTGACACAAACAGCAAATGGTCAACTGTTCCCAAATGTCATGCTCTTAGAAAATTTTTCTTTCTTTTTTTTTTTTTTTTTAGAAAAAGGTGTTTATTTTGGCTTGTTGTATATTATACTGAGTATTAGTGCTTTTTATGCATTTTTTTATTTCAGCTTATTATGGGGGTACAAAAGTTCAGGTTATGTATATTGCCCATGCCCCCCCATCCCTCCGAGTCAGAGGTTCAAGCGTGTCCATTACCCAGACGGTGCACATCACACTCATCATGTAGGTATACACCCATCCCCTCCTCCCACCCCCCACATCTGTTGGACACCCAATTGGTGTTATTCCCAAATGTGCACTTAGGTGATGATCAGAGAAACCAATTTGCTGGTGAGTATATGTGGTGCTTATTTTTCCATTCTTGGGATACTTCACTTAGTAGAATAGGTTCCAACTCTCTCCAGGAGAACGAAAGAGATTCTATATCACCGTTATTTCTTACAGCTGAGTAATACTCCATGGTATACATATACCACATTTTACTAATCCACTCATGAATTGATGGGCATTTGGGTTGTTTCCACATCTTTGCAATTGTGAATTGTGCTGCTATAAACATTCGGGTGCAGGTGTCTTTTTTATAGAATGACTTTTGTTCTTTTGGGTAGATGCCCAATAATGGGATTGTTGGATTGAATGGTAGGTCTACTTGAATCTGTTTACGGTATCTCCATATTGCTTTCCATAGGGGTTGCACTAGTTTGCATTTTTTTAAATTATTTAGTTTGAACTTATTAATAATTTTCACATATACCTTCTGGAATTTGTATACTGTTGAGAAAATCTACCCATGGACAAAGTGAATTAAAATGAGATATGCTACATTTATTTTATTGTACTTTAATGACATTTTTCTTTTATTTAATTATTCAATAATTCTGGAATTTATTTTAATATAAATTGCAAAGTAGGAATTCAAATTGATTTTTCAACTGAAATGTTATTATGCTATTTATTTAATAAGTGATCTTTTCTCTATGACTTGAAATATCTCTTAAATATATTGAATTATACAATGTATATTATTATTATATTATTATTTCTCACATTTTTGATGTTTCCGTCTCTCTCTACACTTCCCACACACACTTATCATGTGAAGTATTGTTATTTGTTTTGTCTAAAGGACTTTACAATCACAGTGGTGTTTTTAAAAATATTGCAGTTGGTATTTTCATTGGAATTACGTAAAATGCATAGATTGATTTAGGGAAAAAATATGTCTCTAGGACATAATAAGATTTCATTTTCAAGAGCATAACCATAAATGCTATGTTTTCATTTATTCTGAATTTTTGTCTTTCTACAGAGTTTTAAAATTTCTTGATTATATCTTCTACCTCACTGTTATTTCTCTACAAAAAAGATATGTAACTTTTGTATCCAGCCAATTAAATGAGTTAAAGTTTTAATCTGCAATTAATTTTTACCTTATCTTATTTATTATTATTTTCTGGGTAAAAATGTTATACTTTAAAATAATCACTTTTTTTTAATATAACACTTCCCTTCTGAATTTTTAAAAACATTTACTGGGAGAAAATTATTGTTGATTCACTTACAACTGTAAGAAATAATACAGAAATAACCTTTGTACTCTTTACCCAGTTTCCTCAAATGGTAGCATCTTGCAAAATTGTAACACAATATCACAACCAGTAAATTGTTATTGACACATTCAAAATACAAAACTATCACAACACAACATCTTCCTTGTTGCCCTTTTGTGGCCACACCCAGACACATCCTACCTCCACCCCATCCTTAACCCCACTGAAACCAGTAACCTGTTCTCCTGTTCTATCCTTTGTTATTTCAAGAATATTGTATAAATATAATCACATTTTAAGGCAAAGTTTAAAGATTAGTTTTTTTTTTCCTCAACATAATTCTTTGGAGATTTATCCAAGCTGTTATGTGTATCAATAGGCTATTCCTTTATATTGCTGAGACTATTCTATGGTATGGTGATACCACAGTTTACTTAATCATTCCCTGTTGAAGAACGTCTGTATCCTTCCAGTTTTTTATTACGAATAAAATTGTTATAAACATTTTTGTACAATTTTTTGTGTGAGCATGTCTTCATTTTTCTTGGATAAATGCTCAGGAGCACAATTGCTTAGTTGTATTTTTAGTGTTTTAAGAAAGTGGCGTACTGTTTCAGAGAGTGGCTATATGATTTTACATCACTTCTAGCAATATATGAGTAGATCAGTTCTTCTCCATTCTCATTATGATTTGTTATAGTCACTATTTTTTTTACATTAATCATTCTAATGGGTATGTAGTGACATATCCTTGTGGTTTCGATTTGCATTTTCCTAATGGCTAATGATGTTGAACTCCTTTACATGTGCTCAATTGCCATCTGTATATCTTCCTGTATATTTTCTTGAGTAAAATGTCTCTTTATGACTTTTGATCATGTTCTATTTGGATTATTTCATTTTTTATTGTTGAATTTCAAGAGTATTTTATAAATTCTATACTAATCTTTTGTTAGATAAGTGATTTGCAAAATTTTCTCCCACTCTGTATCTTGTTTCCTTCATCCTGCTGTCAAGTAAGTCTAAGAACTCTTTGCCTAATCCTAAATGCTAAGGATTTTCTCCTGTTTTTAAGTGGAACTTTTATAGTTTTACATTTCACTTTAATTCCACAGTTCATTTTGAGTTAATTTTTGTATAAGGTACAAGACTAAAGTCAAGTTCACTTTTTTTTTTTTTTTACATATAGATGTCCAATTTTTCTAACACTATGTGTTGCAAAGGCTATCTTTCCTCCTCCATTGTTTGGCTTTTGCATCTTTGTTAAAAATCAGTTGGGAATAATAGTGTGGTTGCATTTCTGTGTTTGCTGTTCTGGTCCTTGAACCACAAACACATCTATCTATCCCGCATCCCATATTACACTGTTCTGATTATGGTAGTTGTATGTAATATTGAGTAGAGGAATTCCTTTCACTTAGTTCTTCTTTGTCAAGATATCAAGATTGTTTTAGCTATTATAGGTCCTTTACATCTGCACATAAATTTTAAATTAAAGTGAAGAATTCTTACTTTTCCAACACCTAAGAATATCCTAATTTCCTTTTTATTCTGAAGGATATTTTCACCGAGTATAGGACTCTGGGTAAATAGTTCTTTCGTTTCAACATCTAGAAATTCTGTTTCTCTTTCTTTAGACCTCCATGATTTCTAATGAGAGATCCATTGTCATTCTAATTGTGATTTTCTTATAGGTAAATAGTCCCTTTTCTCTGGCCTCTTTTAAGATTCTTTTATCTTTCTTTAGTTTTCAGTAAATTAATAATGAAGTGCATTGGCATGGATTTTTTGTCTTTTGGTTTTTGTTTTTCTATTTGGGTTTGCTTAGTCCCTATAACCTGTGAGTTTATGTCTCTTAACACATTTGGGAAATTTTCTTCCACTATTTCTTTGATTACTTTGCTAATCCTACTCCTTTTCTTTTCTCCTTCTTGGGCTCTGAAAGCATGTATATTAAATTTTTATTATGGTCCCACAGCTTCCTGAGGCTCTGTTTATTTTTTTTCTAGATCATTTCATTTCTGTTATTCAGGTTAGATAATTTCTACTATTCTGTCTTCTAATTCACTGATTCTTTTCTCTTTCCTCTCCATTCTGCTCTTGAACTGAATCATACAACTTGTATTTTGTTTTTTGTATTTTTTCAGTTTTAAAATTTCCACATTGTTCTTCTCTCTCTGTCTTTTATTTTTTCTGTTGAATCTTTCTGTTTCTTTGCTGAAGTTTTTATTCTTTTGTTTTAAATATGTCTACATGTCCAGAACAATGTTTAATAATAATAATATAAAGAAGAAAAAAAAACAACTTTTTTATGATTCCTACTTCAAAGAAAATGCTTTCAATAAGGTTTTATATGCTTTCATCAAATTAAGATCATTTCCAAAAGGAAATTTCATTTTATCCATTATAGAGATAGGAATATTTTTATCTATTATAAGAGTAATGAACTATTCATATTTAAATAAGAATTTTTTTAAAAAGTATGGACAATGCATGTTAAACTACCTATTGAATATATAAGGAGATGATTATAAGATTTTTAACTTTCATTTATTAATATGATAAATAAAATATTCAAGCACAAAAGCATTTTTACATTACTATCATAGCTTCTACTTGGTCATGATGTGTCAATAACATGTTGAAGCTGGATTGTGTTTCCACATGAGATTTTTTCTGTTGATATTCAAAAGGATGACTGGTCTGTGATTTTTTTTGTCCTATCTTTTTGAACATTTTTTTATGTCTGTATAATCTTAGCTTCATTTTGAAAAAAATAATGTTTCTTTTTTCTTTCTATTTCAATTCTCCAGATAGGAAAAGTTTATTTTTACAAACATCTCAAATTTCTTGATTAATGTATTCCTAGATATTTCATTTGCTATTCTGAATGAATTATTTTATTATATTTCTTAAATAATTAGTGCGATATGCTTTAAAATTTGCTAGACCTGACACTTATCTGTGTATAGTTCTTTATAGTTTTCTCTATTTCTCCCAGGGGTCAGGCTAGTTAGTTTATATTTTCCTAGAAAACCATCTAATTTATTTAGGATTGCAAATTTATTTATGTAGAATTGAACAATGACACTTCAATTATTTTTAAAAGCTTCTGTGTCTATCATAATTTCCAGATTATCAGTTCTTATTCTGTCATTTGTGTTTTCTTCCTTCACAAACAGGTTTGGTACCTTACATAAACATCCCAGAGTAACTGCTCTTTGCTGATATAGTCATAGACTCATATTTCTGGCAATGCTATTGACTATGATCATATCACCTTTTCAAGGTGGCTTGGATGAGTTAACTTTCACATTTTAGGCAATGTTCACTCAGGAATCCTTGTTGTGTTCAAGATGAAATCGTAGATTATTTTTTGTGCTTCTCTCCTCTCCCCTCCTCCAGACTACAGATCTACAGAGGGAATGCAGATGCCCTAGGACTTATCCTACCAGGACTCCATCTCTGAGACGTTCTCTTGAGACTCTTTCTCTTAAGAAAAAGGCAGATTGAGCAGTAGTATATGCTTTATTTTTTTTTTAATTTCAGCTTATTATGGGGGTACAAAAGTTCAGGTTATATATATTGCCCATGCCCCCCATCCCCCCGAGTCTGAGCTTCAAGTGTGTCCATTCCCCTAATGACTCTCTAGCACTACTTTTATCTTTCAGTCTCTAGACATTTATTAGACTCTAAACAGTATATATAGGAGTGTGTGTGTATGCATGTTAATGGGCTAGGGTTTTTTTGCAATAAATCCTGCTAAGAAGTATTTAACTACTCTAATTTTAGAGGGCCTTCTCACCCATTGTTCTCATCTTTTGGGTCTCATCTAAACTCTATGCCACAGCAAAGTCCTATTTAAACATACTGTATCTATCTGTAGCACTAGTAAAGAGAAAAGTTGATCTCTCTTGACTTTTACCTTCCAGGAATCAGTTTTTACCTTTTGTATCAAAAAAAGTAGCCATATTGAATGCAAGGGATTATTTTTGGGTCATCGTGCAAAATTGCCTATATTTACTATGTTTAGTTTATTCTATTAGAATATGGTTATTCATACGCCCAAAGTTTGGCATATCTATCTTTCTAGCTACCTCTCTGTGCCATAGACATTAGACATTAAAAGTACTTCCTATGCTTATTCTATTACTGGATTCCTCATAAATTTTAATATAAGACATTCTTCTAGCAACTTTGGAGAAAGTAGGTACTTAAAACATGTTTGTTTAATTTCAAAAACAACAGAGTAGCTTTTAAACATAATTGCACCATCCTGAAGTGATATATTTTGTGATTTCCTTAAATAGATGCAGAAATAAGAAAACAAGTGATGGAAGAGATGTCAGAAACTTCACAAAGAAAACACCAGCAAGCCAGAAAGAAATCAACAGGATGTTGATAATTAAGAAGAAGAAATGACTTAAAGTGACAATGATCACTTTTTTTTTTTTTTTTTTTTGAAACAGAGTCTCGCTCTGTTGCCCGGGCTAGAGTGAGTGCCGTGGCATCAGCCTAGCTCACAGCAACCTCAAACTCCAGGGCTTCAGCCATCCTACTGCCTCAGCCTCCCGGGTAGCTGGACAGGCATGCGCCACCAAGCCTGGCTAATTTTTTATATATATATTTTAGTTGGCCAGATAATTTCTATTTTTTAGTAGAGATGGGGTCTCGCTCTTGCTCAGGCTGTTCTCGAACTCCTGACCTTGAGCGATCCACCAGCCTCGGCCTCCCAGAGTGTTAGGATTACAGGCGTGAGCCACCGCGCCCGGCCAATAATGATCATTTTTATATGCACAAATGGAAAGATGACAGCAATTAGAGCAAAAACATGAGCTTCCACATGAGAAAATATTGAAGTCGAGAGGTAGTGGTTACAAGGAGAAGCAGCAACAAGCACCGGGCCTGAGAACTAGCTGACATTCAGTAAATGTGTTCTGAATGAAGATTAAATGAATTCCATAGTAGATACCTTGAGCTTGATGTGGAAATGTTCAGTAACAATATAACCACAAATCTATACTGTGCTTTAAATTTACAAAGCACTTTCATATGTTGCTCCATTAATCCCTGCAATAAACCCATAGAGTAAACTATCACTATGGCCTTCTTACAGCAGAGGAAATGAGGCTTAGAAAGATTAAGTTCCTCAATTAAAGTTATATATTTAGTATGAGCCAGAGATGAGGTTTAAGCCTAAGTGTTTTTAAACCAAAACCTGGACTCTGTCTCATACTGCAGAATTTTTTAAGTAGAACCAGGTGGGGCTGACATTAGCAGGTTATCTCAGACACCCTGGAGGAAATCATAATGTTTGGAAAGACACAAATAATTGCAGACCAAGTTAAAAATTAGAACACATCCCCACTAGGTGGGAGATTCATGAAGATTGGGACTCTCTATCTTTTTCATTGCAGTATCACCAACACTTAGGAAAGCTCAGTATATATTTGTTGAATAAATGATTTGACTAAAGTTTGGAGTATGCTGGGAGGATATAGATTCATCACTCAAAGGAGATATATGCCTGAATCCTGATGGAAGAAGGATCACTATTGCGCAAGAAATTTGATGTTAAAAGTTAAGAATAGTGGGAAATAAAAGGAAGCATTCTAAACATTCCTCTTGAAGGAAAGGTCAAGGACATAGCAAGGAGAGAAAACAATTATTTTAAAAGGATATATATTTATTTTATAGTATGTTTTTATAAGTATTCCATTAAGTATAAGATATGGAATATAGTTCTGAGGAATTTTATAATTTCATAATTTTTGCTTCATTGCTTTGTTTTTTATTTGAGGTCATCTATTATTGGTTGATTAGATATTCTTTTAACATATTCTATAAAAATCACTTTTCCTTGAATATTTTTAATTTCTTTCATTATTTCTCTTTGATTTTAATTTTTTTCCTTTGCTTATGTTATTTCTCTGACAGCATCACCTGCTATATTAGTCCTCATTTTTGAAGTAATTTTATTCATTCATTTCAAATTATTTTCTGTGCATTCTCATCTCATTTCAGAATTAGATTTTTGCAGTTATGTCTTCTATCATTTTCTTAATTTATTTTAACTTGTTTTAAAACATTCCATTGAACTTTCATCTCTTATGTTACATGTCTTCCTCGGATATTTTCTTTCTTTTTAAAATAATAATGTATAAAATATTATTGCAATTCTTTTTTTGGCGACATGAAATTAGTTTCATGAAATTTTAAAAGGAATGGGTGGCTCAGGAAAGTTTTTCTAGTTTCACAGCTCTTGTGCTCTTTCCTCTAATTTCCAGCAATCCTTTAAGTTATGGTCATTCACTATTTGAAATTTCCTCACAATTTCCTTTGGTCATTTTAAACATGACTATCTCTTTCCTTTGTCCCTGTTGCTTCCATTCTGATAAATTTAGATTCTCTTTCAAGCAATCTTTCCTCAGTATTGGGCTTTGTTGTATAGTTGTGGGAGGTTTTAAAAAGTTTTGTAGACTTCAGATTCTTCCTTCTACTTCATCCCAAACCATAGATCCATGGTAATTATGCACAATTTAGGAGTATGAAAAAACATAATTTTTTAAATTTAATTTTATTTCAAAATAATAAGGGGTAAAATATTTTTGTTACATGGAGACCTTGTTTAATGCTTAAGTGGGGGCATTTAGTGTTCCCTTCAAGAGAATAGTGTTCATTATACCTGATAGGTAAGGTTTTACCCTTTAGCCCCCTCCTACTGCTCCCCCTTCTTGATTTCCAATGTCCTCTTACATCTCTTTGTGTCCATGCATACTCATCGTTTAGCTCCCAATTATTGGTGAGTATATGTGGTGTTTGTTTTCCCATTCTTGAGATGCTTCACTTAGGATAATGGTCTCCAGTGCCATACAAGTTGCTGCAAAAGACAATATTTCATTCCTTTTTATGGGTGAGTAGTACTCCCTGGCGTCATGAATTGATGGGCACTTAGGTTGATTCCACATCTTTGTAATTGTGAATTGGGCTGCAATAGATATTCAGGTGCAGGTGTCTTTTTGATAAAATGATGTCTTTTCCTTTGGGTAAATACCCAATAGTAGGATTGCTGGATCAAACGGTGAGTCTACACTTATTTCTTTGAGGAATTTCCCCACTACTTTCCATAGAGGTTGTACTAATTTGCAGTCCCAGCAAAAGTGTACAAGTGTCCGTTTCTCACTGTATCCGTGCTAGCATCTATTTTTTTTAAATTTTTTAATAATGGAAATCTGACAAGGGTAAGGTGGCATGTCCTTGTGGTTTTAATTTGCATTTCCCTAATTATTAGTTGCGTTAAAAATTTTTTCATATGTTTATTGGCCATTAGTCTATCTTCTTCTGAAAAACTTTTGTTCATGTCTTTTGGCCATTTTTTAATGGGGCTGTTTTTTTCTGATTTGTTTGGGGGAAAAACATAACTTTAATGATTTTCCTCAAGTTGTGATGCTTTGTGTTCTAGTGCAAGTCTGGTAGCAATTTTGAGGTGATCCAGTTTTCATGTCTATCACATACTAAGTTGCTTCCCTCTTTTTCATTCTAAAGAGGTAAGGGTAGCACTCAGGTAGTGTGCTACCAGTGATTTATCCCCCAGCTCATATGTTATGATTTCTTGCAGCAGGTGTAACCTGTGAGAGTTTGGATTTAGTGAGGATTTGCTGTTCTAGGTTCTTTATTTGTTTTTTTTTTTGTTTTTTTTTTTGTTTTTTTTTGTAGTGAGAACTCTTGAAACCCACTCTCATAGTGATTTTCAATACAACACTTGGTATTAATCTTAGTTACCATGTTATACAACAGATCTCTTAAACTTACTTCTCCTATGTAACTGAAATTTTGTATCTTTTGACCAACATCTCCCTATCCTCCTTCCACCCAGCTCCTGGTAAACACTATTCTACTCTTGACTTCTATGAGTTAATCATTATATGCTGGAAGTAATTTTTTTTTATTTCAAGATAAAAAATAATGCCATATTTTCTACCCAATAGTATCAGCCATCCACTGGAATCCTAACCAGTAGAGGGGTTAGTTACCCTGCTGTGTCCCCCATCCAGACTCTTCCAAAGGTACTCCATGGCACGTGACCATAAAGCCTCATAGTTTTGTGTATCAGAGATTTACCCATTGTATGCCTGTATCAAAACATCACGCGTGCCCTATAAATATATACAACTATTATAATAATTCAAAATGAAAAAAAAATTAAAAAGAGATTGTGGCATCTTTGCAGTGTTTTCTATTTTTAACCAAATTTGATAGCTAATTTAGCCAAATATAATATAAGATTAAAAAAATCTAAAAATTACCTTTATTTGTCTACTTGTTTATTTGGTTTAACCAATTAATACAGTCAATTAAAAAATGTTTTCCCATGCTTAGGATTTACTAAGTAATTTGTACACTGCACAAGTTCCAGCATGATATGACTAGCAGTAAATCACTTATAGTTTTTCTTCACTGATGTCTTCTTACTAATATATATGCTAAATCATTCTATGTAACATTCAACACAAGAGTTCTAGTAATAAATTTAATACACTCTATAGCTAAATATTTTCCTAGAGTTGTTTAAAACATTTATCCTGGAGCTGAAGAACTTAACTTACATTTTTAAGATAGTCATTATTTCCTATCTCATGCAAAAGAAAATCTCACAAAGGTGTTACCAAATCAATTTTCACTTGAATAATTACATATTTTTGCCAGAGAACAGTAATTACTTAAAGCTTGAGGGATTTGAGGTATCATAGTAAAGGACAGTTTACTCTATGTTTATGCATTGTGATTTGTATCTCTGAAGTTGAATTTTTCAACTATTTTAAAAATTAAATCTTCCCAAGCTGTTAAATCTTCCCTAGATATAATTAAACTGGAAACATGGTGTAGGATGAACAAAATGAAAACCATTCCCATGACACCAAAAATAGGAACAACAAAACAGTGATGTAAATCTCAAAACACTTGGATTATAGTCCCTTTCTAGTTACCCAAGATTGAATAAAATGAATGAGATACTTAACCTTTTTGTCCTTGTATTTCTCCCCTGAAAATTGGAAGAGTTTAAACTGGCTCACCTCTCCGAGGTTGTTTCCAATTCCTCTGTTACCCCCTTCTTATATAAGTAGTCTGTCAGTCTCTGCAAATGCTTTCTTATTTCTCCCGATTATGGAAGAGTTAAATCTTCAAAAACGACATCTATTCATTTTATTTTCACAAGGTATTTAGCTGTCATTTGCCCCTCAAATATTTGGATTTCATTTTACTTAGCTGTAAACTGACAATGCAATTTTGTTAACTGCTCCATTTTGTAAAATGTCCATGGAACTGGTAATCTTAAATATCTATTATCACTAAGACATAGTATGATTACTAAGCCCTTTCTACTTACAAAAATCTTAAAAGTATAAAAGAAAAATATAGGAAGTGAAGGAATTAAAATGTGTTGGAAGTCTAATATTTGCCAGCCCCTATACCAGTACTTCTACTTAATTTCACCTACTTTTATTTAAGTCCTTTATTTAAATCTTTAAAATATAGGTAGTAAATTTGGGGGGAGGATGCTCAGTTTACATGTGAAGAAACAATGAGATAAAAATTATGACTTAATTACCAAAGGATGCAATACTTGTATACTAGCATCCCTGACCCAAGCAATGCTTGTTTTACTTCTTCCATGGCAGAAGGCAGGCTTGTCAGGGAGAGCAAAGTGTTTTGTATTCTTTTGTGATCCATTCAGTCAAGTGTGGCCATAAGAGGGGACAGAGAGTAGACTCAGGAAAACAAAGTTTAATATACTTAGAGTTCCTAGAGATAGTAGGTGCTGCAAGCCACATGGAACCACAGGAGAAAGACACCAAGGTGGTCCCAAGACAGGAGCGAGGGGGAAGTCTAGGCCACTGCCTTTATTGGGGCTTCTGCAGGAAAGACATGCAGGACGGGGTGGACATCTTAGGAATGTCTAGTTTGAATAATTTCAGTGGGCTTTGACTGTAGGGGTGGCCCTTAGTTACTTAACACCTGGCCCTACAATGAGTAAGGCAGAAGACAATTGCCTCCTAAGGTGTGCAGGTCAGATAGCAGCGGTGTGGCTCTGGATTGTGTAGTTTGCATAGCAAAGTCATGCTCCAGGCTGAGCCCTTTGTTATCTCTAAGAATTAAGGAGCCCTACTGGGAGCATTTTCTCCCAGCCAGAAAGGTTTCTTTTTTTTTTTTTTTTTTTGGATTCTGAGTCAGAAATTATAATAAAATTCACATCACCAAATTCCTACGTTCATGGAAAATGCTACTATAAAGGTGACTACTCTAAATTTCTTCCAGTTAATACAAGTTATCATTGATAAAATTCTTAACAAAGGGTGGAAAGTTCTAGTTATTATTTGATGCTGGAGATGACTTCCAGAATGCTGGTTTCAACCACAGGAAGCCATTCAAATGGATAGTCAATTCCTGCTAAATAATCATCTGTCTTTCCCTAAGATAAAATTTTAAAAAGCTGAATTGAAATAAGGCTATAATATTTACTTGCATAAGTGACAGGTGATTCATGCCACTTGTCTAATCTTAAAATGGGAGTGCAACTCAAATAAATAGAGACAATATGTAAATCAACCATGAGAGAAATTATACTTGTTTGGAAGGTTGACGGTCATATAAAAGGGCATGTAATACTGTCACACAATATTACCAAAAGCTTTTTTATTCTTTTTAAAAATTCAAACAGAATTTCTTCTTGTGATCCTTGTAGTCTGTAATCTCTACAAATAACACGTTATCATTAACATGGCTTAGAACTACATAAGCAAGCAAGAATTAATTCTTGGCTAATGACAAATAGGCAGTATGATCATCAAAAAATAATTCACCTGTGTGGACATCAATTTCCTTATCTATAAAATGATAGCAAAATAGAATGTTTCAGTATTGAACAAAGTCAACCCCTACTGCTCATGTGGTCCCTCTCCCAAGAATTAGAAATGTAAGCCAGCAGAGGAAAGCAAGAGTAAAAAGCAGCAAAAGCAAAAAGACTAAGAAGCAATTTTTCAGGCTAGAGGTGAGTATGACTCGAACCAAGGGCATCATTGAGATGTGGTGAGAAATATTCTGAATATATTTTAAATTTAGAACCAGCTAAATTTCCTGATGATTGCATCTAAGGTGAAAGAGAAGGAGAGATGTTATGGATGTATCTCTGAGTGTTTCAGAGAGGAGAAAGAGGCAGAGAATAAAATGGCGGTTACCAACGGCTGGGTCTACTATACAACACAGTACCTTAGTTAACAAGATGGTGTTGTGCACTTGAGAATATGTTAAGAAGTTGGATGTCATGTGGAATGTTCTCATAACCAAAACACACACGCACATATACACACGCAAAAACACAATGAAATTTTTGGAGGTAGTGGATGAATTGAGTACCTTGATTTTGGTGATAGCATCATGGGTGTATGCATATGTCTGAACTCACCAGAATGTGTATATTAAATATGTGCAATTTTTGTGTATCAATTATATCTCTGATAATATTTTAAAAAATGACAACCATAACGTCCCCCCCAAAAAAAAATCCCAAGAAGAATCAGGCTGTCATTAACTGACATGAAGAAATCTGTGGCCACATAGTGTTTGAGGTAGGAGATCATTTTAATTTGGGACATTCTATGTTTAAGGTGTCTATTGGATGTTAAGAAGAGATGTCAAGTACAAAGATGGAAAGGTTATGAGATAAACACATTTGAAAGTATTTAGCATATAAATTATTTTAAATCAAAAGTCTTAAGAAGTTAACCCAGAGCATGGCAAGCCTATGGAAGGGGACGTGCAGGGAGTTGAGAGACCAAGAGAAAAGACTAAGGAAGAGCTGGCCATTAGGAGGGAGAAAAATCTGTTCAAGGTGACACCTTGTTAGCCAAGTATGGAAAGTATGTATTCACAAGGAAGTGCTTAGTGGTTGCAAATGCCCTTGGTGATAAGATGAAGGTTAAGAATTGACTTTTGGGGCTCAGCACGGTGGCTCACACCTGAATCTTAGCACTCTGGAAGGCTGAGGCCAGAGGATTGCTCAAGGTCAGGAGTTTGAGACCAGCCTCAGCAAGAGCAAGACCCCATCTCTACTAAAAAATATAGAAAGAAATTAGCTGGACAACTTAAAATATATATATAGAAAAAATTAGCCACGCATGGTGGCTCATGCCTGTAGTTCCAGCTTCTCAGTAGGCTGAGGCAGGAGGATTGCTTCAGCTCAGGAGTTTGAGGTTGCTGTGAGCTAGGCTATGCCTCGGCACTCTAGCCCAAGTGACAGAGTGAGATTCTGTCTCAAAAAAAAAAAAAAAAAGAGAATTGATTTTTGTACTTTTAGAATAATTTAAAATCTCCCTTAAGAAAATATTTTCCTCAGGCACATAGTTACAAAAATCCTAAATAAAAAAGTGATCAATAAAATCTAACTCAGTATTAGAATGAGAATATATATCATTAACAATTTGGACTTATTCTAGAAATTTAAAAAAATGTTTGCATGCTTAGAAATGCACTAATATCATTCATCAGATTCTAAAGTCAAAGGAAAAAGCATATGATCCCTATGGAAAATCTGAAAGGTATTTATGAAATTCCTCACTATGCTATGTGAAAGAGCAGTATAATGTATTTGTGACAGAACAACAACCAATAGCATTCTGAAACTTTGAAGACTTTTTCTTTAATGATAGGAGAAAGTCAATATCCCCTATTATTTTCATTGTTATCTATCAATGTCTGAAAAGTTCTAAGCAATGAAATAACATAAGAAATAGATATGTGAGGCATCCCTATTGGTAAAGAAAAAATAAATGTATTGTTATTAGCAGATTCTATAGCTATAGGTTTCTAAATAGAAAACTCAAAAAATAAATAGAATTGTTATTAGAAAATATATGTGAATTATGAGGTATGGTCATGTATAATTAAATTATCATAATCAACATGTTATGAAGCAGACATAATCATAAATATACACTTGAAAATTTTCTGTATATATTAGGAATAAAATAAAGATATTAATGACTTTAGAGAATAATGATCATGAGTTATATGGTCAAAAAAACTATCAATGAAAACTACAATTGAAGTATGGAAACAATAAATAGAGAAACATATGATATCCTTGAATGTAAAGATTGACTATTATCAATAATAAGGATCATTAAGTTTTGTGAAAGCCCAACAAAAATATCTCTAGGTTTGGGAGGATGAGTTGTTTTTAGTGTGCCTGTGTACAGTTGTGGTCACAATCAGAAATATTTTGAACTTTTTTTGGAACAGTAACTGGGGAATGGTAATCAAGACATTTTTTATATAAAAGTCATGACCAGGAAATCACCTTCCCACATACCCACAAACCCTGCCCTTTTTAATATCTTTCATTCCAATTATCAGGCCATGTGCCAAGCAGAAATCCAGATGTTATTTTAGACTTTCTCCCTTTAGGCTTCTCCCTTTAGGTTCAACCTATCCCCAAATCCTGCCATTTCAACTTCCTCATTATTGCTTAAATCTGTCTGCTTCTTTTCATTCTTAATGACTGGGTGAAACATTCTCAAATTTTACATGAATTATAACGACTGTGTTGGGCCTCAGAAATCAATATCCCAAAATGAAGGCCTCAGAAGCAGCCTCAGGTGCAAAAGTTTTCCTCTGAACTTCTTGTGCCCTCCTGTCTCTCAGTCCCATTCCCCCCTAAGAGAGAGAGTCTCTATTCTCACCGTAGAAAGTAGAATCCCTCTTCCCTAAGGCAGGTCGTAGAAAACAGAATTCCTTTTCTTGAAAGTCAGCCTAAACCTAAAAATATACTGTGTAAAAACTGGCGTTAAAGAAATTATCTGACCTGCCTTGTTTGACTGTAAGTCATAAGAGCCCCATTCCAGAGAGAGGCCTGCCCACTCCCAGAAAGGAGGATGCTGCTCAGAGAGGCCAAGAGGAATCTAGACAGACAGGCCTTGCAGGGTCTCCCTGATCAGTGTATGAGCATTAAATCCTATCCTTTTTTTCCAACCATATTTCTACATGGGTTTATACTTTATTGAACCTAAGCTTAAAAATGGACAATTTCGCCTGTATCTTTGGATCTTCATTCTGAAGATGTCAATGTATACATGTTAAATGAATTTGTTTGCTTTTTCTCCAATTAATCAGCCTTTTGCAAGGTGATTTCTCAGTAAAACTTCAGAGGGTCAAGGGAACCACTTAGCCCCTACAACTGCCTTCGTGCTGCTCTTCTGCCTCCAGATCCTCCATTCCCTTCCACAAACTTGCTGTCAACTTTTACCTCAATTACTAACCATACTAGGTTAAGAGCCAACTTGGAAATTGCCAAATAAATATCTGCTTGATAAAAAGCACTTCTGGCTTTCCATTTATCTGAAAATAAAGTGCCTTGGTTGCCTATATATCTTAGACCTCGGTTATCTATCAAGTTGTATGTTTTCCTACTTCCCACCCACACTCCTGCATGATAAATAAAAATGTGTGTCTCGTGCTGTCCATCATTATTATACTCTCTTTAATTGCTCGCAAGTTCATACTTTACTTCCATGGAAAGTTCTCTCTAAGCCACAACTCACATCCAAACCAATCCTGGCTGGGTAGATGCCTCTGTTATTAATTAGTTCTTGTAGCTCCCATATTTCATAAATGTTTCCTTCCTTGTCCCTTGCATTGCATTGTAAACAAGTGAAAGCTAAAATTGTAACTTTGAACAACTGGTCCCATTTGTGTGGTGTCTCAGTTAACAAATATTTATTGAAAAAAATTGAAGAGTATTAAAATAATTTATAAATTCACAACAGTGTGGTTAAAATGCAGAAATAGAGAAATCTATGGCTCAGGAATGTTTTAGTTTATGGTAAAAAGATTATTCAAATAAAAACAAAATGATAAATTATTAAATAAATTTCAGTTGGCCAATTGGATAACAATTTCAAAATAATGAAGTTAAAAGCCCATTTCTCACCAGAAAACCAAAGTTAATTAATGGTTTAAAGGCAACCAGGTATAAACATATGTGGCTGTTTGCTCTCATTGAAGGGCTATCCCTTTTTTTTTGCCTAACAATAGAAGAAGAATTAAAAAAAAAAGAAAAGAAAAAGAAAAAAATTATAGATTTAACAAAATGTAAAACATTAACATATAAAAATTAAAATGTGTATGACAAATTTTGATAGGAAAATTAGACGTACATAGGTAATAAAAGTTTATAAACATGTTTAGAAAGTTGTTTGAAAAAATAAATTTAAAAAATCATTATCTTTGCTAATTTTGAAAGACAATTCTCCGTGTACCTTTTGGGATTCTGCATGTCTTGCTAGCAATGGGTCTGACTGCATTTATTCTGGGCTATATTTTAAATGCATTAGACAAATAACTTTGGAAGATAGAGATAGTGCCTCTCTCCTAAAGCAAAGGAAAAGGTTAGCTTTCTGTTCCAGGTAATAAAGACAATGTTTCACTCTGAACAAAAGTCAGACAGGTGTACTCTCCTTTATAAGATATTTGAGTTCTGTAAGCACAATTTCTGTCTGGTAACACAACCCACTGCATTTGCACATGTTAACTGGTTCTTTGTGGCTCCAGGTGATTACTCCTGTTACTGTGAGTAATGAAGTTCTTTGTCTTTGACTCAGGAATCTCACATCCACTCTCAGCATCCAGCAAACTATGACAAACTAGACTGTTAGTTTGCAAGTACAGTAAATTCTAAGAATGGTTCCTAGTTCTCGAATACTGGGTATTTCAAAAAATTACACATGGCTCACCAATATACATGCAAAAAACCTTCAAGATCAATAGTAACTACTAAACAACGATATTTCGTTTTTTAGCTGTTAAAAGTATTAATATTCACATAAATTTTGTGAGGTGTTTGGAAATTTATACATTTCTATGAATATTACTTAATTCTATAAGATGATTCAATGAAAAGTTGAAATGTCTTTAAAACTGTACACTGTAACAAATTAAAACTCTTCAGTGATTCATCAATTTATTTTCCAAGAATATATGACTCATGTATTCACAAATACATTCTTTGCAATTTTGATTATGATATTACCAAACTGGAAACACGTTATATATGTATTGTCTAAAAGTAACAGTTTTGGACAAACCAAATAAGATATATTGACATAAAATATTTTGTAGCAATTTGTAATGTGCTTTCAGATGTTTCTTTGTGGACATGGAGAAATCATAATGTAGTTAAGTAAAGTAGGTATGATATAAAACAGGATTTTTAGAATTGTTCCATATTTTGAAGGTAATATATTTAGATTAATTAAAGAAAACAAAAAATATATACTGCCATCATATACTAGTGGATAACATGGATGTAACAGACAGTTCATAAGAAAGAGCGAGGTTGGAGATACAAATTTTGGAATTTTCAGAGTCTAAATGAGTGAAACATTTATCAAACAGGGTAGATGGAGACATGATGAATCCAGGGACTTAAACCTGTATCCAGTGAGACTAAATTAATAAGAGATTGAGGTAGATTGACCAGTTAAGCAGGAGGAAAATTGATGAAAATAGTAACTCGGAAGCCAAGTGAAAAAAGTGTGATAAAAAGGAGAAACTGCTGAACTGAGGCAAACACTGTTAATAGCCAAGGTGAAGACTAAAGCTGACCTTGGACATGATCAATATTCCAGTGAAGTCATTTAGGAAATAGAAATGATCTCACTTGTTCGAGATGAAGGGAACAACAACCTCACTTAAGAACATAATTACAAAAATCTTGAGTAAATAGTAACGAAAATATCTAGTTCTGTATTCAAATAAATCTATAACATTACTAAACAGGATTCACAAAAATGCGAAAAAAAAAATTGTCATGCCCAGAAATGCAGTAATTTTATTCATTATGATAGAAATTCAAGTGAGAAAATCCATATCATCATTTTGAAGAAATCCCAAAAACATTCATGAAATTCTTCACTAATTTACATGGAAAACAAGCTATTTCATCACCTAATAAATGAAATGATACATCTGTCTATAGGCACTGGAGTGACTGTAGTTTTCAATTTATACTTTTGTTTTTGAATTCTCAAAGTATTTAGGAAGATTTGAAAAAAACAATGCATGCTACACTGGATAACACCTGTTGTTTCTGTTTGTTTTTGCAAACAGCTCCTCACAAACCATATTTGGTGTTGGTTGACCTTCCCTTATCTGTATGGTTCTGTCAGAAGCAGGGATGCTGTTGGATCATGAGTCCATCTTCTACTCTACAGGGGACTGGTTCATTGGTTCAGAGCTGGCCATCCACATAGGCTGAGCTAATTCAAACTTGGACCCTAGATTTTGGAACAGTATCTTTCTGAGTGGATGAAACTGAAGTTAGGTACATACAACCTCCCTCTTGGTCCCCAGGTTTGACATATAAACAAAGAAGAAGAAGAGTTAGATTGCCAGTGGAAAAGAAAATACAAGAAGAATGACAAACACAGGTCATAGTTAAAGTGAGAGAACTGTATGTATTCCCAACAATATCTCAATTCTTTCATTTTAGTCAAATTCTGATACACCTAGTATACTTCCGATTTTGTGAGACACATCCATACCCTTATAACAATTTTCTTTTCATATTGAAATTCATGCAGGTTGAGTGGTTACTTAAAGCCCAAAGGATCATAGCTAATGTGTTAATTCTCATCTTTTCAAAAAATTTTTTAATTGTATAAATTTTTTGTATTTTTTTTTATTTCAGAATGTTACGGGGGTACAAATGTTTGGGTTACATATATTGCCTTTGCCCCATCCCAGTAAGAGCTACAAGCATGTCCCTCCCCCAAATAGTGCCCACTGTTGAGAGTCATGAAATCATTTTGGAAAATGAGAAAGAGATTCTTAGAGGTTTCATCCCCTGTTGAAGAAAAATATTTTTCTTAGCTTAAGAAGTTTCATTCAGACATTCTATCTAATAGCTTGAATATCAAATGAGTAATCAATAGCCAGTACAAACAATTTGAAATGATGGAGTTGAGACAGGAGTGAATATACAAACACAGAGCTAAACACGTGTGGATGTATAATACTTCCTTGGTATCCTCAGGACCCTTGCAGGGTTTTGTTCCAGGACCCTTGCAGATACCAACATTCTTGGATCCTCAAGTCCCCTGTAGAAAATGGTATAGTATTTGCATATAACCTGTGCTCATCCTCCTATATAATTTAAATTGTCTGTAGATTACTTATAATACCTAATGCAATGTAAATGTATGTAAATAGCTGTTATACTGTATTATTTTTATTGTTGTATTGTTAATTGTTTTTTTATTTTCAAATATTTTCAATCCATAGTTGGTGAATACCTTGCTGCTACAGTGGAGGGTCCCCTATTTTTATCTTCTATCACATATTCCTTACAACATTAATATATTTCTAATGCACTGAAGAATATAATGGTGTAGAAGAACATTTTATAATGTATTTCACCTTCTTGTTTATATTGCTTTATAGTAATATTTTTTCTTTTCTACTTTTTGTAACTCAACATCCTTTTTATAGCTTTCAAAAACTTATTTCTTTTTAAAAAATTATTATATTATGGATACATAATAATTGTATACCCTTATAGGGTACATGTGATTATTTGATACAGGCATATAATGTGAATTCATCAAATCAGGGTAATTGGGGTATCCATCACCTCAGGCATTTATCATTTCTTTATGTTAGGAATAGCAATACTTTCTCATGTAACTTTTTGAGTTCTGATTGCTCTGACAAAATTATGAATTAAAACAAATTCAGCATTCCTTAGGGGCTTTTTGGCACAATAAAAGTAATTTTGAAAACTCCTAAGTTGTAGAATTCAGGACCATGTAGTTTGTGCCTCTAGTTCACAGTTAACAAGTTAGTGCTGACTTTACTGTGCATAATCTTATGGATAACCTCAAATAGTATCACCAAAGTGCTGAAAATCAGAATAAATTTTTGAGTGATGAAAATAGTTAAAGTCCTGGAATCATTCATTGTGATATGATATTACAGGTTGGAATTAAACACTCTAAAATAATTGCATGGTGAGTCAAGTATTTTTCTTAGCATATAATACCTTTCATGTATTTTAAAATATTGTTTTCCAATTTTTTCCCAAGTAATGAACCATGAAAATCTTTATTATTTTTCGTGCATAGTTAATCCATGTAGTACAACCTCAATCTATTGTGTTGTTAAAGTGCTTAGTTTTTTTCAGAAAAATAAAGGTAATGCATATTGAAGTAATTTGGGAAACCCAAAACAAATAAAACTTCAGTATTATACTGTGAGAACCAACTGCTACTGTTGGCCATTGGTCTTTTTTTATATGTTTGTGTTTTTATATGGCTGACATTAGCTTATGTATAAAATTATGTTAACAGCTATTTTCAACATGGATTTGAATGTCAATAGTAGAACACAGATGATAAGTTATAACGCAATAGTAAAAAAAATCATTATTTCTGAAAAAATATTAAAAAGCAAATAAGTTTTTATGTCGACTTTGAATTTAAGTTCATTTTTATTATGCATTTATGTTTTATAAATGCCCATATAGGATTATCAGGAAACTATTGTCCACAGGCCAAACTGACTATCTTTCTTTGTAGATATAGATGTAGATGTAGATTTTAGTGAAATACTGCCATGTTCATTTGTTTATATATTGGCTATGCACTCAAATGGCAGAGTATAGTAGTTTCAACAAAGACAATATGGCCTGAAAAAATGGAAATATTTACTCCTCTACAGAAAACAGTTTGCTTGTCCTTGCTTTATAGGTTATGAAAGACATATAATATTTGGTCATTGCATCCAAAAGGTTACAATCTAGTTGAGTAGGAAATTATACACATCAAATAAACAATGTCTAATTTGTTGCAGTTTGTCTAATAAGCTCCCTTAGCCGTGCTCCTTCCACTTGGGGGATAATCTAGTTTGGATTTGTGTTTAATTATCTTTGGTGATTTAGCTAAACTGCTCCTTCTGGATAGACCAGGGTCAATTAAAAACCTAACATTTCAAAATTTGAATTGAAAATAAATGAAAAAGCAAATTTCTTCTATCTAATTAGATTTTTAAAATTAACATACTTAATAATATTGATTTATACTTTGTTCTTTGATTTAAAGTACGAAGAGTAAAACATATCAGGAATTCCCTTTTGAGGATGAAAAATGGCATCTACCGGTTGAGAATATAAACATGACAGTAGAATGTAAACATCTTCATTCCCATGTATGTTTTATGTTTTGATAAATGGCGTCCATAAAGGAAAATAAAGCCATAGGGAAAAAAAAATAGTTGAGGATGATGGGTTCTCTAAGGTAGGGATTTTGATGACTGAAGAGTTTGAGTGACTAGATGAATCTCTTGAGGTATGTAGAGAGTTAATATTCTAGATGAAGAACTACATTTTGAAAAAAAATTAATGTGATAGTGAAAAAAATATAAGAAAACAGTGCTAGAATGTTACTCAAGCTGTTTATACCTCTTTTCTGCCTCAAAGATAATATTTATAAGTACGCGTGGAATAAGTGTAAAGAGGCTTTTCCAGAACAAAACATTTTTCATAGCATGGATTTGTCCCTATTTGATGCAAGAGTCACTGGGTCATTTCAATATAATAATGGACATTTTGTAAATGGAAAAAGAGATGTTGAAAAAATGATTTCTTTTCCCACATAGAATAGATTTCAAACACTTTGAATTAACACTGGCAAAACTAAAATTGGCAATCTTTTTATTTCACTCCAAATAGCAAATTCCAACTCTGTCCTGAATTTCCAATGTTTAAGACTCCTTTTAGATCTAAATGTGTTACATATCAAATTCTAGTATTTCTTAATCATACGCAATCGTAAAGACTATACATTCTAACCTGTCATATTTCAGCTGAGAGAATGAGATTCAATGAGTATGATGCAGTAAATTGGCTAGAGAGTTAGTTATTTTTCACGCTAAAATAAACCTTCACATTTTCCTAAAACATAGTATATATTGCCGAAAGTGTATAAACTTGTTGGTTATTAGTGCAGTACAAAAAAGGTAAATAATAAAAGTAAAATATTAGAAACACTCATTAGGTTAAATCTGGTCTGTATTAGTGTTGCTGGACAAACTCACTTAGCCATTGTTTTCATTATTGGGGAAATATTCCCCAACACTAATGCCCATTACATATGTAAATCCTCTGTTCAGTGATGGGAGAATAACCCCAATGTGGGTGACTTAATTAATCTTTTCCTAAGGCTCCTCACTACAGAACTAAAAATCTAAATAATGAGTAGGGACAGAGTATTAAGTATCTTTCTGCGCTTAGAGGATGATTAATTATAATGGCTAAACCCCTGAACATTAAGTTGAATACTAATCTAATGACAGAGTTTGGAAATAAGCCAGTACTGTGCATACATCTGGGTGTTTTCTAACGTTTTGACAGAATAATAAAGGGGAAAAGAAGAGAAGCATATTAACAGTTCATGCTCATTCCACTTAACACAGTCTCCTTCAAATTTGTTTGGAAATTAAGTGAAAAACTAAGTTTCTAACAGTTTCTTTACCTTAAGCATAAGCTGCCTACTTATGTCTTATTGAAATGATACTCATCTGTGTATTTTGAGATGTGTGATATTGTAGATTTTGTTCAAACATAAATGAAGAAAGTAAATAAGAAAGAGGAAATGACCTGAGATTGCAAGTTGCACTTGCATCTTTTCCATCGTGCTTGCCTGTTGTCTGCAGGCATCTTGGAGAGAAAAGTAGAGTTCTGTATCTTTGCAAACCGCTGATATGGTTTTGATTTACAGAACAAATACCACTAGATTGGTCTCTATCACATGGATTCACAGGACTGGTGCAAATAAACCCAAAGGGCAGATGGATAAAAGGTCAAAAGATAAATGTTATTAAACACTTCTGCCAATAGACAATAGAAGTAGGAAAACAGCTTTCACAGAAAGAGTTGGAATAAGAAGAAGCTCCTTCTAATGTATTGTTCCAAGGATTAACCATACACCAATGATAATAGGAGGGGAAAAAGTTTTCTAGATACTTATTTCTAAATCCTCCTTCTCTAGCTTTGTTATTTAGGAAGAGGGAAGAATATCAGGTCTAGCATCAACCTCCCTAAACACTAATAAATTTCCTCTTTCTTCACTGTGGATCAACTGGGACATGATGCTATTCTTCAAACCTCTCACCTTGCTTCATTCAGCTGGAATAAAGCACCATACCATTGCTGTGTGATAGGATTTTTCCCCATTATCATGGCTATTGTTCACTTTTCTCTCCTTATAAGTCACCTGAAAGTAGACACCTATCTGATCTTACAAAGTTTATATTAATTATTATGAATAAATGGAATTTTAAAAATTGATGTGAGTTCCACTGAAGTCTTTTATGAAGGAAAGCTATATGCCCCCATGATCATACTATCAACTGTATGTAGCTAAAAGCATGTGACCCAAAGAATATTGGACTTCCTGCTTCTATGGTGTGTCTCGTCTGTCCACAAGGTTATAATCTCAAGAAGTATTGAATAGGAAAGAAACATTTAGTGGGGTTTTATCAGTGAGGAAATGATAGTGTACATTTCTTGTCATAAACAAAATAATTGCTTTCACTCATTTGCCTTCTAGATGACCACAATGACTGCTTAAGTTCGAGACATTTTGATCCCTGTATCTTCCTTTGAAATCTCTTTGCCAGAGCTTCCCTAATGTCTTCTCCATTGCTGTCCCAATTCAGTAATCCAGTATGTAGCAGATCAACTTATCCTCTGTGCTCTCTTTTTCACTAACTTTCTGTCATTTTACTTATTTACTTCTTTTATTAAAGGATTTATCAAGGTATTTACTTCACAAAGCCTTGATCTACATGCAGAAATGCCACAGCTATTCTGTGAGAAGACAGAAAAGTATTAATCTGTCAACATGCAGACTTTGCAATTTTATGGATTAATGTTATTGTATGACATGAAATACATTTCAAATTTATCAATATACTTTTTTGTTCTCTTTGCATATCAAAAGAAAGCCTAGAAAGTCTATAATTAGTAAATACCAGAGGAAGAAAAGTTCTACTTGCTCAGGAAGAAGTAGGGAAAAAAAAAAAAAAAACTCCTTTCTTTCCAGTTCAGGAGCAAGAGAAGATTTTAGCACTGATGAGAGGAAGAAAAGAAGTCAGAAGTCAGCACCTTGAGCCGAAATAGAAATATGAAATCACAAACCCAAGACCTTGCAGTGGGCTATCTTCTGGGAGATGTAGCCTGGGATAGACTGCAAGCATTCAAGAGAAATCCTGCAATCTATGGGTCCACACAAATGAGGTAGGGAAAATACTACAGCACTGGTACAGGCATGTCAAAATATAGACATGCAGCCAAGTGCAGTGGCTCACGCCTGTGATCCTAGCATTCTGGGAGGCCGAGGCAGGAGGATCAGTTGAGATCAGGAGTTTGAGACCAGCCTGAGCAAGAGCATGACCCCGTCTCTAGTAAAAATAGAAACAATTAGTTGGGTGACTAAAAATAGGAAAGGAAAATAAAAATTAGCTGGGCATGGTAGCACGTGACAATAGTCCAAGCTACTAGGGAGGCTGAGGCAGGAGAATCCCTTGAGCCCAGGAGTTTGAGGTTGCCATGAACTAGGCTGATGCCACCGTACTCTAGTCTGGGCAACGGAGCGAGATTCTGTCTCAAAAAAAATTAAAAAATTTTAAAAAATTTTAAAAATATAAACATGCCTAAAATGGCATTCCTGATTACCCACAGCTGCTGTGTGCCATTCAGAATTTTAAGAAATTTCTGTTTCCAAGTAGAGAAGTCAAATAGGTTGGGAATAGGTTTTGTCTCCATTCAGAGTCTCAGTTCTCCAGTAAAAAAAAAAAAAAGAAAAGAAGCAAACAAACAATTAAACAAGTGAGTGAGTAATTCTGCATTGGTGTTGAATGACCAGGACTGTGGATTTGCACAGTAGATGACGCAGTGACAACCCAAAGAACCAATGGGACCAACTGGACCTGAATAGATATCAACGCAGCAAGCATCAAACATGCTATGTCTGTGATAATCACAACCTTCAGAATAAGAGAAGGTCTCCCTGGGATGTCAACAGCTCCTTTTTCACTTCTTTTATGTCAACACAAAGCTATCATCTTAGAGAGTAGATGAAAGAGAAACCCTAAAAGCCTGACCACTGACATCAACTTCTGTCTAAGATGGAGTAGCAAGAACTATATTTACAATCTCACCTGCAACAAACAAACAAACATACCAAGAAAAATTGTAAGAAATAATTATTTGCAAGGCACTGGACATCAGAAAAAAAGAAAGACCGTGATTTCTGAGTATGGTAGCCAAAATTCTAAAGGTGATCCTCCAAGAATACTGTCATCTAGTTATTTATTCAAAACCAAAAATAATAATAATAATAATAATAAAATTGTGAAGAAACTTTGTAAATAAAATTAAGATTGCTGATCAGTTGACATTATGATAATAGGTTCATCCTGAATGATTCAGAGGGACACAGCGTAACCCCAGAAGAAAGCGAAAGGGTCAGTGTGAGAAATGCAGAGGCATAGGAGGCAGGAGAGATGAGGTTGCAGGGGATGTTGAGAAGCCATTAATGTTTGACCCATCCATTGCTGGCTTTGAAGGGACTAAGCTCCAGGAGATGTCAGCAGCCTCTAGAAGCTGAGAATAACTCCTGTTCTATAGCCACATGGCAGTGAACTCTGCCAACAACCTGAATGAGCCTGGGAACAGACTGTCCCCTATGTCCAGAAAAGGGAAATGCTCTGCTGACACCTCAGCCTTGTAAGACTGTAGGAAGAGAACAAAATGAGTAACACTATCCTATAGAACTAAGAGACAATAAGTAGGTACTGTTTTATACCTCTACGTTTGCAGTAATTTGCTGTGGCAGCAACAGAAAACTAACACACTGAAGTACAGTAAACAATCAAGGTGAATTCTGCAGTCATCCCAGCCTACTGTCCTGAAAGAGTGACCAGGCCATGGTTCAAAGAGAAAGACCTCAGGCAGAGCACCAGCACCTTTTCATTTGAGGAGTCAGGGCTGAGAGTCACAGGAGACCGAGGTGGAGGGTCCACAGAACAGAGTAGAGAGATGCATAGGAAGAGCTCCGATGATGTGCAAAGGGCTTCCTGTTGAGTGTTCCAGACAGTACTGATCAGCCCTTGCTTGTGAAGACACTTCCCAAGGCTGTGGAAAGGATCATTAAACATGATTAGAAGAAACAATACCAGGAACTCAAATAGGGCTGGAAACAGCATTTGTTTCTACCAATGAGACCAAAAAAACCTCACAGTTCACAAGACATGCATAGAGGACAAAAAAGAGTCCTGCCTCAGTATTGTGAAACCATTAGCCCTAGACTAAATGACTCTGGTCCTACTAACAAATATTACAGGCAAACACTGAAAGTATCAAACTATTTCTGATTAAACTACATTCCGGAACTATTCTCAAGAACATTTAGAGGAATTTAAAAATATCCAATCTCTAACATGGTAAAATTCATAAGGTCTTGCTCCAATCAAACATTACTATATATGTAAAACAGAAAGCAAATATAACTTAAAATGAGAATATTCAATCAACCAAAACTAGTAGAGATTGGGAAAAAGTATTTGCAAATCATAGCAAATCAGGGGTTAATGCACAAAATATACAAGGTGCTGAAACTACTCAATAACAAGAAATAACAATAAATATTAAGAAAGGTCAAAGGACTTAAACAGATATTTCTCAAAAGAAGACATACACATAGGCAACAGATATATGAAAAATGCTCAATATCTCTAATCATCAGAGAAATGCAAATGAGAACCACACTAAGATACCACCTCACACCTGTTAGTTGTTAACAAAAAGATGAAGGATAAGTGTTGATAAGGACGTGGAGAAAAGGGATCACTTGTACACTGTTGGTGGTATAGTAAATTGGTACAGCCATTTTGGAATACAATATAGGTGTTTCTCAAAAAACTAAAATTAGAACCACCATAGGATCCAGCCATCCCACTTCTGGGTATATATCCAAAAGTGATAAAATCAATATAGCAAAAGGACATCTACATTCTCATGTTTATTGCAGCATTTTTCACAGGGGCCAAGATATAGAAACAACTTTTGTCCATAAACAGATGAATGGATTAGAACAATGTGATATATATACACAATGGAATACTACTCATCCATAAAAAAGGAAAATCTGTCATTTGCAACAACATACATGGATCTAGAAGATATTATGTTAGGTGAAATAAGCCAGGCACAGAGAGACAAATACCATATGATCTTAGTTTTATATGGAATCTAAAACAGTCAGGCTCATGGAAATAGAAAATATAACTATGGTTCCCAGAGTCTGGGGCCAGTTCATGGACTGGGAAATGGGAGATGCTGGTCAATAAATTCAAATTTTCAGTTAGATAGCAGGAATAAATTCTGGTGTTCTATTGCAGGTGACTATAGTTAATAATGATGTATAGAACATTTCAAGACAGGTAAAAAAGAAGATTTTAAATTTTCTCACCACAAAGAAATAATAAGTATTTGAGGTGATGGATATGCTATTTAGCCATATTTGCTCATACCACAATGTTTTCTGTATCAAAACATCACATTGTACCCCATAAATATATATATATATCATTTATCAATTAAAGTAAAATAAAATTTTAAAGAATTAACCCAGAACTGATACTTGCTAGAATTACCAAACAAGTACATTAAGAGAGTTATTATAATTGCATCCCACATGCTCTAAAAATAAAGTGGAAACATGGGAGATATAAAAAAAGACTGAAATTGGACTTTCAGATATAAGAACTATAATTGCTAAGATAAACAATGTACTAGGTGAGGTTCATGGGAGATTAGATATTGCAGAAAAAGGTTAATGAATTTAAAGACACAACCATACATACTGTGTAAAAGAAATAACAAAGAGAAGAAAGACCATATGACTATATGAACATAGCATCAATGAGTTGTAGAAATAATTTTAAGAAGACTAACATACATGTATTGGAGTGCCCAAAGGAGCAATGGAGAAAAGAAACATATATGAAGAAACAATGGGCTAACTTTTACAAATCTGATGGAAATTATTAAGCCCCACAAATCCAAGAAGCTCAACAACTCAAATGCTCCATAAGCATGAGGAATACTACACCAAGGTTAATCAGAATCAAATTGCTTACGGCCAAAAGTGAAGAGAAAGTCTCAAAAGGAGAAGATAATGGGACAATCATTTTAAATTCTATGCTCACTGAATTTAACATTCTAGACTTCTATACTCAATGGAAAATTTTTCAAAAAGTGAAAGCAAAATAAAGATTTTTCGGGCAGATAAACTCTCAAAGAATTTATCACTAGCACATGTGTATTATAAGAAGTGTTAAAGTAAGTCCTTCAGGAACAGGGAAAATGATACTAGTTGAAAATCTGTATCTACACAAAGGAATGAAGAACACTGGCAATAGTAACTGAATGTAGAAAAATACGAATTTTTTATTATGTAAATATTTGAAAGAAAATTGACTATTTAAACAAATAAAATCACAATGTAGAATAAAGTTTATAACATATGTAAAAGAAATAAATTATATCACAAAAATAGCACAAATCCAGGTAGGGAAGAATTAGAAGCAATATCATTTTAAGTTTCTTATATCATGCATGAAATAGTATACCATCATTTAAGACAGACTGTAATGACATAAACGTGTATGCCCTAAAACCTAAAGCGACCATTAAAATAATCAAAGAGTTATAGGTAATAAACCAACAAATGAGGTGCAATGGGATAACTTTAATAATACTCAATTCATTAACAATATTAGAAAAACAATAGAAATGGAACAAAGAGCTTACAGGACTGTTATTAAATAAATAGCAAGATGGCAGATTTAAACCTAACTGCATCATTAGTCATGTTAAATATACGTGATTTAAACGTGCCATAATCTGTCAACTGTATATAAAATGAAGACCTAATTATATGCTGCCTATGAGTAGTGCAGTACACACAAGACAAAAATAGGTTAAAAGTAAAAAGAGAGGAAAAGATTAGATAAATATGTATCCAACCTGGAGACAGAAACCACATGGTAAAGGGGATTTTAATATAAAAAATATAAAGCATTTAACATTTCTTTGTGTTAGGAACACTCCCATTCCACTCTTTCAGTTATTTTAAAGTAATGATAGGGGAACAAGGAAAAACACGAAAAGAGGGCTCTAACACGTCCACCAGGGCTGGAGCTTCCAAGGAAGTGCTCACATGGCAGGCGGGCATCAGCCCTTGTTAAAGAAAGTGCAGCTGCAGCCAACTGTGCTCAGCACCCCTCATGTTTTCCAGTGGAGCATGAGGTCAAGATCGAAATAAGATGTTACAGATTTTTTTTTCAAATCTGAGTTTTAGGTGTACATTTTTAGCTGCATTTTCACAACTACGTTCAGTTATGAACAGCATTTCTTATAATATTCATTGACCTTTAGATAAATCCTTGTGCACTTTCCCAGAGCTCAGCTCAATAAGCACTTTTATCCTGCCCTCTGCCTGAGGGAATACTATATATATTATGCAAACATCTCCACTAAAATCAATCACAGTGCATTGAGCTTAAATAGACTTCATTCAGGTCTTTGAATTCTTGATAATGCAAATAGATCTACATTCCAGAAACTGCATGATTCTTATGTAGTTGCCCTGAGTATTTCTTTGGGAAGACAGCTGGCAGCAAAAGCATTGAACTGGGATGGTTAACCTTTCATACAGTTTATCTTGGTACATTTTGAAAAAGACAACATGTTGACAAAGCTATAACCCAGAAAAACCATTAATGCCAAAAGCTAATCCTGCCAACTGGTTAATTGGATAAGACATTTAGCAAGGCCACAATTTGTGAGTGGAAAATGCCAGTTAAATAAGGCAATACCAAAGTAAGTACAAATACCAATATTTTGATAGGTAAATAAAATATGCAAATCAGGAGAAGTACATTTATTATGAATATTAAAATGGCTTACAAAAGGTAATCTTATATTTCACAGGATGTTTTACAAAAGAAAACAAAAATTCAGTTAACAGCTATCTTCCTAAAAGTCACCGATCAGTGTGCTTCCCCGGGCTACTGATTTACTCTTTTCCTCATTTAACCTCCAAGTCCTGCCAGTAGCACAGCCACTATGGGCTTCCTATCAAAGCACTGGGCTTTACTACTAACATTTAGGGAATAGACTCACATGAAGCACAGTGCTTGTTTAATAGAAATGTTCAATACGTACTTGATGAAGGACTTACATACAGGTTGAGCATCCATCCCTACCCTGAAAATCTGAAATCCAAAATGCTCCACAGTCTGTAACTTTTTGAGCACCAATATAATGGCACAAGTGGAGAATTCCACAGCTGAGTTCATGTGATGAGTCAAAACTACAGTCGCGACTTTGTTTTATGCACAAAATTATTAAGAATATGTGTATAAGGTATATATGCAACATAAGTGAATTTTGTGTTTAGATTTTGGGTCCCATGCCCAAAATATCACACTGTGTTTATGCAAATATTCCAAAATCTGAATAAAATCTGAAATCCAAAATACTTCTGGTCCCAAGCATTTTGGATGAGGGATACTCAATTTGTAACAATAAAGATGATACTAATAATAAGCACTTATTAATCACTTACAATGTTCCAGGGAGTGTTTAAAGTGCTATACGTTTTGTCTTATGTCATGATTCCTAGAGCAGAACTTTCTTTGATGGTGCATCTTGTTGAAGGAAGGCCCCCAGGAAAGATCCGCAAATGAGTTGAGGGGGACAGGCTAAGGAAGGAAAAATAGCTTCTCAAAAATGTGGTGTCAGGTGAACATCACATAATTTTATTAATTTTGATTGCCAATGTATTTAGAAGATGAAACTTAGAGCATAATATTTGTCATATAGTTCTATTTTATATTACAATTTGCAAAAGGTTAATATGATTTCAATAAAATTGTGAAAATATTGTGGCATTGAGATGCTAATGCAAATTCCATCTAGGAGGTATTCTTTATTTCAACGTACTACTTTATATCTTTTATTTGCCATATTTCTCTCTCAAAGTTCCCCAAGGAAGTTTGCTAATTCTCCCAATTTCTGCCAGGCTTCTCAAACAGTCCAGCAAAGCTTTGACAAAGACAGACAGAAAGGAGGGAAAAGAGAGGAGGAACAATTTTCTACATCAAAGGTATTGCCAGACATTCAACAAAGTTGTATAATAAGGTGTATAACACACATTATCCATGGATCCTGGAAACATCCATCTCATTCTAAGACTATGGTGAGTCTTGCCAGACACTTTAAAATTGTACTTGCAATGAGAATTCCTACTTCTTGCCAATGATCTAGGTGAGTGATGCATACGCATCTCTCTTATCACCTAATTCCTGGGAAGACAAATGGAATTCAGGTAGCATATCCTGAGCAATTATATGAGAGACTACTCCCAGTGGTACCTCTTTTCATCCCACACATACCTCACTGCTTATATAAAACAATCACTATCTGAGGAATGATTTTAACAAAGCAGTGATGAAACAGCACTATGATAGTATAAAGAAGCAAAAGTAGATCTAATACAGATCTATAAATGAAGACATCTAAACCCAGCAATGTAGCAAGTTATAATAATAAAAGTTGAAAAGAAAAGTACACATATTGTAAATATTAATTTTATTTTGAGACAAAGGAGGGAATATCATAATTTGGTTAGCATAACCTTTCCTTTAATGAAATCAGGGATAGCCAGAATCACTTAGCAACAGCTGGAAGAAAAGGAAACTATCTTAAGTGGCTTAAAAACTTCTTTTCTCTATTGTGTCAAGCACAGTACTCCACATAGTGTAGAAACAATATATAGTGATGGCATAAAATTTTAAAATCAAATCAAATAATTTCTGGCATCAGTTGAAGACACAAACTTTATCAATGATCAGTGCAGAAAGTTACAGATATTAATGATGCTGTAATACATTGATATGCTTTTCTTAAGCCTACCTACTCTGAATATTAATATAATCTTATGTATTTCTAATAATAGATGGCCCATGAACAAATTAAAAGTGATAAAAGGCAAAGATGTGCAATGATTGATATATTTATTAATTTATATGACATATAAATTAACACATTCTAGGCTCACACATTACTAAGGAAAATAACACAAACACACAGCACTAGAAATGCTTGAATATAAAGTCTCCTATATATAACACTAAAATTTAGACACCTATCTATAAAATTTGAACAAATGAAATGCCATCTATGTTGCTCAAATAATGTATATTCTTCTTGTTATACCAGTGCACGTTCAGATCAAATTCACTGGACATTTATTTGAAAGTAGAAATTTCTCTCATCCTAAAGAATATACACAGCAAACTAAATTATTTCCTTAGGTTAATATCTGTGAGACTTTTGATAGACCAATCTATTTATTCATTTAAGTGAATTCCCTTGATATTTTCGTTCTTAAAATTCTTTGATGAAAATTAAGTAATTAACTCAGTCCAATATTGTTAATTAATGAACAAATCTCGTTTTCATTGTTTATTAATATGATTGATATTCATTCCACACCTGAGTAAATATTCGTCTTTCAGAAAGTCACTGGTTAGATTGTCCTGTGCCATTTATCACTGAAAGAGCAGACATGTTTGTACTCTGAAGTTCTGTCTCTGCTAGAAGTAATTGAGGCTTTGAGCTTCCAAAAGGTTAACTAACCTATGAATGACCTAATAGTTTCATCTTAGAGGGTCATTGTTCTTAAATGTCACAGTCATTAGAAGCGATTATGGCTTAACTACCTACCTTGGACTTGTTTTTAGATCATGAAGAATTAGAAAGCAAAATAAAAATTCTCACTTTTATCAGGGGTTGGATTACCTTAGGGTCAACATCTTCAAGGTGAGGATGTCAGAGCCTGTGCACAATTTTGTACTCAGTTTTGAATAGGACCTAAATTGCTCAACCAACTCCTTTCTCACGTAAAAAAAATTCCATACGTATAACTACCAAGAAAACAAAACAAAACTTGTTATGGAGCTTTTTGTTGCTGTTTTACAGTTAAAGATGATATTTTCAGAGCTTAAATCATAGAGGTAAAATCACAGGTAATTAAAAAATAGTTTCAGATATTGGTATATAAAGAGGAGACAAAATGTTTAAAAGAATCCGTCTCTTTTACCTCTCCATCCAGAGCAAGACCTGAAAAAGGGCAATAATACAACAGTTCTACTTTTCTCAACTCAGATGGCACAGTGGGATGAAGGGTGAGGATGTCTTAAATGGAACCAAACTTCTTATTACTGCCTTTGATTTATATGTGATATACTGAGTTCCCCTGACTTCATTCCTTATAAATGTTTGTTGAATAAGTGATAAATGAATCGTGATAAAGGCATAAATAACATGGTCATTAAACACTATTTCTTCTCCTTTCTAAAACAGATGAAATAGAAAAGTGTTTTTATATAAGATGAGTGTGTGCATAGCTAGAGTATACATGTATACAATGAGAATGTGTGGTTACATGTTAACGGATGAACTGTAAAAAAAAAAAAAATCGTTCCTGACCAGTTAAACAGGCAAGGAAGATTTATGCAAGACCATTGCAAAAGGGGAGAGATTGAACTGAAGTCTGTGGAGACAAAAGGTGGAAGAGATTTTAAGTGGTGGGTAGAACTGGTGGGAAAATGATGGAGGACATTGGGGTGGGGGGTGATCAACGCCATTAGGCCATCTGTGATTGTTCATCGGGTCTCCTTGAAGTTAGACTCCCATCCTCCCTTAGAGACAAGGTCATAGGGAAGCCTGTCTTTTGTGATGATTGCATTTCACAGCACGCCCCCAGGTCTTTGAAACAGACATCAAGTAGTTGTAGATTTACATCTCAAAGGGGCAATAAAGAAATAAATAAATAAATAAAAGGACAACTGCAACTTTTTTAAAGTAAATCTAGGAAAATGGAGTTCAGAGGCCCATGCTCAGGATGAAACCCATCTGAAGTTCAGTCAAACTGAGAGGAACATTAAGTCCATCTTGGTCAGTACCTACCCATATTTATGTATTTCGCTAAACCTACATGTTCAAATGTTAACTTCATAGGCGTGAAAAATGATATTGACCCGGCCCATACGAATTGGAATTGAAAATGTGCCCAAAGGGCTTAAATAGGCTAATAATACATTATTTTTTAAAATGAAACTATTAGATTATGCTACAGACACCTAATTCCAATCACAGCATATTTATATACCAGGTAGAAGAAATATCAGGTGAAAGGAAACTATCTGTTCATTCCTTTATTTCCAAGAAAAATTTTGTTTTACATTTACTGATTGAATAATTCATTTTTAGCTATTGAAAAATGCAACTTAAAACAATAAATTAAGGTTTAAAAAGCAGATAAAGAGAGGATTTGCAAGAATAGCCTGAATACCAAACTTTTAAACGATTGCTGATGATTTTATTTTACGTGGAATTTGCCAGTGGCAAATTTCAGGTTGAAGAAAACTTCTGTGTCTGATAAGACGAGGAAGAGATGCTGAGCTGAGAGGCCCTTTCTTGCCCGGCTCAGACCTTCATCTCTCTTTCCTGAACTGCAGAGCCTGTTCCTTTTCTGGCCCCCTTTCTTTCAAACATGAAGAATCATGTCATTTGTGCTTCATAAGGAGTCCAGATTTGCCTAAAATGCTAAAATGCAAATCTACCTTGTTATTTTCCTTAAATGCAATTTCATGCATCCCCAAAGCCTGCCCTATAATTCAAATGCTAAGCCCCATAAAAAGCCCAGGGAACCCTCTCTCCACCACTCCCTGCCCTAGTACTACTGCATCGCTTCTTTGTCCAAACCATCTCACCAAAATCTGAAGACAAGATGTGTTAGAGTCCACTATACTTAAGAATAAGACAATTGTTTGAAATACATATTTTGGGGCTTTATACCCAGAGATTCAAGAACAGCATGTCTGTATTCGACCCAGAAGTCTGAATATTAACACCACCACGTGACTGTGTGAGGCAGCTGTGAAACATTTCCTTAATATTTAGCTTAACATTTAAGATTGTCACCCTAAATAACAGACAGAAGAAAGCTTTCTAAAAGAAAATGATGTTTATTAGGGAATGGGCATGGTAATGGGAAAATTAGGACACAGCAAACTATAGGCCTATTCAGGGAGGTAAAGGAAGACAGGGATTTTTAAAGAAAAAAATGAGAAAAATTGCATAATTGTTTTGCAATAATAATCCTTGGCTACAGGATCGATGACCAGGGTGGTATCAGTCTGAGACTGGGCAGGGAGGTGCTGGGAAAATGTCCCTGTAGACATATTTTTTTGTGCAAGGTTCTAGTGGACTTTTTTGCAAGATTGTGCAGAATTTTTGTGACGGTTCTTGCAACCAGGCATTCGTTCATGAGCATCCTTCCTTCGTGGCCTTCCTCGGCTCCACTTGGCAAAGTTTTTAACACAAATGACTCCATTTTGATTCTGACAACTTTCACAGGTTTTATGTGTGGGTGGGTGATAGGACAGAAATGGAATTCATATTTCTATGAATTTGCTTGTTATTTAGTTTGGCTTTGCAACTATGAAGATATTTTACATAATTAAACATTTTAAAAGTGATCCTTAAAATTTAAAACAGTCAATTTCTGAGAATCCTTTCCTGACACAGACCCTCAGCCCTTGCAGACTCTGCATTTCTTCTGGTCTAGATGGCTTCAGGACTGAGCACACACATCTATTGTTGTCCTTGGTATGTTGGATTGTGATTATTTTTTAAGCGTAATTAATTATGAGCCCCTTGAAGAATCAGGGTATAACATATTCATCCTTGTATCACCAACATTTAGCACTGGGGTTGACACATTATGATTCTTTAGTAAATACAAAATTATTAATATAGTGCATATACACATACTCTCTCAGGGCTAGAAAGCAAAGTAGGAATGCTCTTGACTCTTTTAGAATGTCATAGATTAGACTATTAACATGAAGGCAGGGTGGGGGGAATTGTACATTTATTCACTGTAATATCCCCAGTGCCTGGAACAATGACTAGCACATAGTAGGTTCACAGTAAATGTTTGTTGACTGTTTAATGAATGAATAAATGACTAGAATAGCCAGGCCTAATGTCCCCATATACAGTGGTGCATCAGGGTCATTCATTATGTGGATTCTAATGGTCATATTTCTTGGTTTACTTATTTATTTACTTAGGAAGTAACTTTTCCCTGAAAAAAATTCTACGATATATTGAAGGACACAAAGATATTTAGAAAAGAGCATGTTTTAGAATAACAAATTCTGAGGTAATACATATTAGACACATACTACCAAATTCTTTGGTGAGAAGGATCCCTGTCCAGGACTGTCATCTTATTGACACACGAATGATCACAGGGTTATCAAACACCCTTTGTAAATTGTTATAATCAAAAAGAACAACTCTTTTCTGCCATTGTTTGACAAGGGCATAACTTTGATCTGAGGGGCACAGCCTCATTTACTTAGTAAATGTGAAAGCTTTTTTTAATGGATATTCTGGTTTAACTACATTGGGCTTCATTTACTCAATGAACAGACCTAACGACCTTCAAAATGATTGATTTGAGTCCATCTTTTCAAAGAGGTTTATATAGGCAGGATGCAATTTAGAAATAATTTCCCCTGAATGGGCTGAATTCTTTTTATTAGCAAACCAGAAGTTTTGCTTAGATCTTTGCCTAATGATTTATGTTTAATACCTATTTAGCTCCTCATTCTAAGTATTCTGCCAAGTAGTTCCCAAATGCTAGTTGATAGATTCTCATAACAAATTTTTACTCTTCTGTAGGACGAGGAAAAAATTACTATTATATCTATATCTGTATCTACCTCTATATCCTGACACAGTAAACAGTTCACAGTTCTACATTGGGCTCCAATTAAATCAAAACTTGTATTGTAAAAAAATCTAATGTCTATACCTGTTCATTCTGGGTTCTTTCTGACCTCATTACCCAGGAGACAGTGATAATGATCAGTCCTTTGCCCCATCATAAACTCTTCATTCTCCTGACACCATTACGTTTTGCTTGACCTTAGCCTCTACTGTGCTCCATTTTCTCAGGGTCTTGCTAGATGGTGACATACCTTATCTAATAAAATTAAGTGTAGTTCCCCTGTTCTCTTCTGCTTGCCTATGATGAGGGTAAAAAAATAATTTCATACATAAGTAACGGGACTTTCTATTTAAAAGAGAAGAGATTTTGAAAGATCTGTTGTTGTTAGGAGCTTTCAGGTGCTACTGATTAATAAAATAATCTATTGGCTTGGAAAATAAAAGTACATCAGGATTACGCTTCCCTCCCATTTCTCTGTTTGAGTACAATTAGAATATGTCAAATGAGAAAAGTCAGAAAAACTTATACCAGTCATCAAGATGTGAGAAATCAGGTAAGGTGAAGAAAGCTAAGACTACAAAATATCTAAATGTGTGTTAACATCAGGCCTGAGGGGTAACCAAGTAAACAGCTGGATTTGCTCAAACACAGCAGAGGATATAGTTGAACTAAACTGCACTTGCCCCGCTGCTTATAGATGAACTGTCGCTGTCATCATTATAATGATATTAAGGTGAGAGAAGCCTCACAGATGAGGTAAGTAGTATTGAAGAAGTAAATGTTTGATGGTGTTACTGGCTGTTCAAGTAACTGGTGGGTCCTCCATTTCAGAGTCACAGGGGAGAGCTTTGGGAGAGGTTTGCACAGGAATGAAAATTGAGGACAAGGGAAGGAGGATTGGGTCTGCATTGCTGGACATGCCTTATATGTACACTGAGGATGCATGCTTGGAAGCGTTTCAGGTAAACAGTTATATTGAATCTACTTATGAATATTCAGTGAATATGATGCTGGTAAATGTTCTGGAGGCTTTCTTCACCTCATCTGTTTTGGCTGCCACAATTGCTATATGGAAAGACACACTGGGTAGCAGAGCCTTGAGCCAACACTGCTTATATACTATTTTTTGGTTTTCTCCTTGAGGGAAGACTCTGGGCTTTACTCATCCTATGGGAAATCCCTAGAAGAGAGACAGGTATATGGTAGGTCTAATTAATTACTGACTAATAGAGTTTCATGTAAGATTGCCCTACCTGCAGGCTCTGGATTGAGCATGGCTTTGTTTCAGGATGTGGTTCCATTCCACATGCCTTCTTTATTCTTGACCAAGGTTGGAGGAGTAGCCTCCATCCTGGGCATTAAATTGGATGGCCCGCGTCAACCAGTCACATTAAAGTCTTTTCATAGACCTGACATTCATTGCGTTCTACTGACCTAAACAAGTTACAAGACCCTAAATGACAGTGGACAGGGAAGTAAGTATATTTGAACTACATGGTGACAGGCCAGGCAAGAGCCAGGCTGTATAGTGCTGTGGTAGCAGAGGGCACGCAAAACTGTGAACAGTGTCCTCAGACTTGATACTCAGGCTCTCACTGTGAAATCCATGAATGCCCACACACATGGTTTCTCACACACAGTCTTCCCCCTTCTTCATCTTGGGATGCCCATTTCCTGCAACTCTTGCCATCATAGGAATGTGGAAGCAAGAGAGAAAGAAGAGAAAGACTAAGAAAGAGTTAGTAAAAACAGTAATCAGAATTGTCAGTGTATTTTAGAAGCAAAAAGGAATTCAGAATAATTTATCTCAACACTTTTATCTGTAAGATGAGGAAATGAAGGAACAGGGATGAAAGGCACAGACTCAAGGTATTACAGATGGTGATAGTTTCAAGTTTTGATAGTTCCAAACCTTTAGACTTCTATGTTCTTTTGGACAACATACAACCTCCTCCCTGCCTGTCCTCGCCCATTGATTATAACCACAGATTTTTCTTTTCCACATTCCTAAATAATAGTGACTTTTTTTCCCCTAAATAATGATATCCACATCTGTCTCTGAGATGCTTTTGTTTATGCTATTACTGGAAATAAACTATTTGGAAAACTAATCTGCCACCCACTGAAATCCCACTATTTTACTTGAACACCTGAAAATAAGTTGAGCTCTGTAGAACTTCTTAAAGGCCTCAGATAAATTTCACTGAATGGTAGCTCAATAATTTTATTTCAATTCACATGACTCTATGTACGGGTGAGATTGGACACTCTCATCATCACAGTGAACTGTGATGTCTCTTCTCTGAATTAAATTTAAATTGAATTTGAAAAGACTTTCCAGCACATAAAAGGAAAGACAGGGGAAAATGCCTCATTTCTTTCCCTCTCAGAAACTGAAGGAAATAGGTTGCTGAGTATTTTATCATGAGAAATTCACCTTCTATAAATCTGAATTGAGAAATGTGAAAAATCAAGCCATTTAAAATATATCAGGAGAAGAGAGAGGTGAGAACCATCGAAAGCTCTAATTCATTTTCAGTGAAGAGCTGACTATACTCTGATTTAAGAATCACACACAAAAAATCATTCCTCATTCCCTCCTCAACTCTGCTGTGAGAGTGAACACAATGATCATGAAATGATGAATATTTGAATATATCTCTTGCTCCTACAGAGAAAAAGTAGCTGGTCTGTCAAAATAGGTGCTTCCTTCCAAATTCCCAGTTCACAGGTGTCCCCCATGATATAATTAACTTAAATGACTGGCTTTCTGCCAAGATGACAAAGGTGGGGCAATTTATGTAACTGCTATCCATCTTGTAAAGAGTTTATAAAACCCGTACTCATGATTGGCTTCACACACTGATTAATAGACACTTTCTATTTCAGACTTTAATTAAAAGCAATAAAAGCAGTCAACTGTAGGCCATGAATGTGTTGGTGACAAAAAAAAAAAAAAAAAAGTACCATTAGAGAGATGGAAGATCAAGCGGTGGACAAATTTAGTGTGAAGCCTTGTAAGTAGATCCACATGCTTGTGCTTAAATGCTCTCTGAGCCAGCTGCAATAGCCAAGGGACTGCGCGGAGAGAATAAAATAACAATTAACAGTAAAACCCCCAGTTTTAGATCCAATCTGCTTTAATTTAAGAGAAATGTGCACCATATTTTTTCATATTTATATAAATGTCAAAGTTAATGAAAACACAAAAAGAAGATGACTTCTGAATGAACAAACTCTAGCGGGCAACTTTTGTTATAAAATACAAATTGGTAACTTAATTCCGTTTCAAATGAAGAGTAATGTAATATAAATCATTGAACAGATGTCATAGACTGTTGTGAATCATAGAGAAAATTCAAGCCAATGGTAATTCATTCCCACAGTATTATAGTAATTATTCACTTAGCACTCTATTATAAACATTTACCTGTGTGTTAAGCCATATGACTTACAGAAAGTTAGCGGGTAAAGATGCAGTAGTATTAGCAAGACACGGGAGGATAGATTGTCAATGGGACAGAACATCATGTGTGAGTTTTGTTCTTTACCAGTATTTCTACAACCATCTCTAAGCAATCGAGTGAAAGAGAGCAGGAACTGCCTAGCGATTTCTTAAGGTTGGACACACCTATTTGGATATTTTACAAATAGGCAAGTACATCCTTACTTTTTCAGACATTATAAGGGACATTTCCTGCTTGCATATCTGGATCAAAACCAAATAAGGAGTTGAGAAAAAGTCTGAGCTAAGTTTATCTTTCTTTCTCAAGTGCAATGCGGTGTTTCTGCATGAGGTAAGGCGTTGGCTTTCCAGGGCTCAGTGTTTTGGCACAGAAGGCAGACAGATACCAACTTAGCAATGTAAGAGGACAGTGCTACAAAGGTTTGAAAAATGAAATCTAGTGTGACAGGAAAAACATTAACATATGAGTTTCATAGCCTCTCTCCCTTCACTCCCCATTAAAGATAATTCTATGTTTGCTGGTTGTATCCAGGTTCTTACTGTGCAGACTGGCACAGCTAGGGTGAAAAGGTGGAAGGGTGGGAATTAAAGAAGCCAAAACCAAATTGATTGATTTTGTTGGAAAAGACAGAGAACTACTCCCAGAATGAAGAGAATAAAACATAAAGCCAGTGGAATGGGGAGAAGCATAAAAGCCAGCGATCCCGTGCTCTGGAGAGGCGTTGTGGGGGTTGGTGGCATGTTTCATTTGCAGCTTTGCTGAAGGGAGTGGAGTATGGAGGAGGGAAGAAGATTTTTATTTAATTTAAACAAGACTCCTTTATGTTCCCGTGTTGTTCTGAAAGGCAACAGTAAATATTTAATTTTTTAATATTTTAGATATAGGAGTAGGGTTTTCTTTTAATGAAATATTTGAAAATTTTATTCAAAATGGGACAAAATTTCTACAGGTTTTACTAATATAATATTTAATATGAAGTTCAAAGTCACTCTCTTTTTCAAATGCGTTAAGTTTAAAGATCTAGCCAGTTCTTCTTAAAACTACCACAGGCTTATTAATTCCAGTCACTCAAATATAACACACATTTAAAATTTATTTTAATGTGAGTTCTAATACTTTTAAGTTCACTGATATTAGCTATTTATGGGTGGGATTCCTTTCCTGGTAAGAGAGAGAAAGCTACATCTTCCTCTTACTATTATATAAGTGAGAATTAGGAATGTCTACACACATACACATGTAAGTGTCTACCTTTTTCTCCTGGATGGATGTTATTTCATTTGTAGATTTTATAACTTTCATATTAGTTGTAAGATACCATGGCTTCATTCCCCTGAAACATAAGAAGGACCATTTTTCCCACATCAGATTTAGTTAAATTATAATAAAACAATCCAAATTATTGATTATTTTATTATCAGTCCAGTATTCCATTAAAATCCCAATATTAATAGTTTTATGTAATTAAAATGCATCTCTGGTTTTTCAGTGATCATTAGACAACTTGTGATTTGCACGTATAATCAGTGAATATGAATTGTAAGAGATTAGTGATAAGAATCTTAGACCTAAAAATGTATCTCTACTTATAAATATTTCCAAATTCTGATTACCAAGAAAATTCAAACTTATACGTATATCATTTCTACCATACCCAACTCAATCTACAGACTTATCTACACTCGTTTCTGTGTCATATTATCTTTAAATTATTTGCATAAAATTTGGTATATTTGATGGAGTCAGAACACCTGGGTTGAGTCTAGGCTTTTGCTCCTAATAACTGAATATGCCTATATAATCAATATATATTATCTTGATTTTCTTATCTGTGAATTAGGGATAAGAATTGCACACACATCACTTGTTTTTTTGTGAAGTTTTTACAAAATCATGCATAGAAAGGTGTTCAGTACTCAGCATGAGGGACCAGACTCATCCATGGCAAGCTCCAATAAAATGAAGCTATTATTTTTAGTATTAAATTAATGTTCCCATTTTTTTCCCAGTGCCTCATAGAATGAGACATGGCATTTCAATATGAATGCTTTTAGAGAGGCAAGCCATCCTCAACATAGGTAAGTGAAAAATGCTTACACTATGTGGACGTTAAAACCCACCCACTAGGACTAAAATTAGAATGTCTTGACTTTCCCACAGATTGGGGTATTTTTCTTTACAGGAAATGTTCACTGCAAATACCTCCATAAATTTTGGGACCTATATAAGAGACACACTTCTCTCTTTCTCTCTCTCTCTCTCTCTCTCTCTCTCTCTCTCTCTCTCTCTCTCTCCCTTTCTCTCTCTCTCTCTCTCTTTCAACTGGGGAGAGTGTAACAAGACGAAATTCCCTTTCCTGTGGAGCTAAGGCTCTGATAAAGTAGTTTCCCTCTGAGAAGTGTCCTTTGGTATGGAGAACACTCCGGGCATCCATCTCAATGGCTGCTCTTGCACTTTCATGTCAGATCCAGGAGAGGATCTTTTGTCATATACATACTAAAAACCACTGAACCATACGCTTCAAATGGATGAGTCTTGTGGTATATGAAATTATATTGATAAAGGTGATAATAATAATTAAAAAAACAGAAGAAACCAAACCTGCTGGCACCTTAATCTTGGACTTCCAGGCTCCAGAATTGTGAGAAAATAAATTTCTGTGATTTAAGCAACTCAGTCCATGGTGCATGGTTGTGGCAGCCCTAGCAAACTAATATAAGTTCCCAGAGGGCTTTGCAAAGGGATGAAAACAAGGTATAATCTAAATGTGATCATATTAATCTTCAAATAAAGTGATATACATGTTTAGATTTCATTTGTAGAAAAACAGTGAGGGCCAGTGGGGAATGTTCAAGAACTAAAGGACAGAAGAAGGGCTGGGTGTGGTGACCTACCTTTAATCTCAGCACTTTGAGAGGCAGAGGCAAGAGGATCACATGAGGCCAGGAGTTTAAGACCAGCCTGGACAAGGGAAAAACTACAAAAATATAATAGAAAAAATTAGCTGGTGTGGTGGTGTGTGCCAGTAGTCCCAGCTGTTTGGAAGGCTGAGGCAGGAGGATCACTTGAGCCCAGGAGTTTGAGGTTGCAGCAACCTATGATGACACCACTGAACTACAGCCCGGGTGACAGAGTGAGACCCTGTCACAATAAAATAAAATAAAATAAAATAAAATAAAATAAAATAAAATAAAATAAAATAAAATAAAAGACACAGAAGGCTGAAGCCTTATTTGAGCTGATGTTAAAATAGTCTGAAATTGATCAGGGCCTGAGTCAGTGTGTTGATAGCAGCAGAGGGAAAGAGAAAAAATTAAATATTTAGATAGTGGAATTGAACAAACTTAATGGCACCTGAAGTCTTTTTTTTTCCTTGGGCCATATCTTACATTTAACAGTTAAATTAAGGGACTTCCCTTATCTGGGGCAGGGGACAAGAAATTGTAAGAGGTTATTTTGGCTTTGATCCCTCAGCTGAAGTATCAAGGGACCATCTAAGTGGAGATGTCTGGTAAGGACTTGTAATATCTAGCAAGAATCTGTCAACAGAGCTTGTAATTTCAGAAGAAAAGAATTTGTTACAAATATAAAACTGTGGTTATCCATGTATATTTAGAAAGATATTTCAAATAAAATTTTGCATACCATTTTCTCTCTTTCTGCCAGAGAAAGGTGTTTTCCAGAAAATTGTGTCATTACCACTTTTAAGAGTCTGCGTGAAAACATTCATTTTGGAACAGATTGGTAAATAGTCAAATACAACAAATGTGCAAATGTGTTACATGCTGTGATGGACATACACACACACACACACACACACACACACACACACACACACACTACACTACATGAAGTTTTTGCCCGAGGAGTAAGAAAAACACAAAACAACAGCAACAGTAAAACACAGTCAAGTAATACGAGCAGAGTGAGACAGTTGCCAAGGGACGTCAAGGAGCAGCTGTCTTTGAGGACTAATGTGAACAGTGAAAACCTCAGGGATTAGGCTGAATTTCGCATGCATTGGAACAGGAATAATATTTGGCTAGTCATAGAAGATGGAGCATCTAGAAAGCAGGGAAAGAATATCCCAGGTGGTCATAGGGAGGTCTTAACACTGGGAGGAAATAGAATATGTGGTTGGAGAGAGATTGTGAAAGATTTAAAGTATAAAAACTCTCTCCAGAGAAATTACACACAATAAGTAGTTGAAGGATAACTGAGATTGCAGAGCTCTGCATCTTAGCTCAGGACGTGTGGTCTTAGGAAGAATGCACATGCAACCGTCAGTCTCACTCGCTCTCCGGCTAAACAAGGATTCTATTATGCAGGCCATATAAATAGTGGGAAAGCTAACTAATGATCCATACACGAACAGATTTAAATATGCCTGAAGTGGTACTATATGGGTGAGCAACAGCCACCTCTGTTACAATATTTGTTTTAAACTGACATTCACTGGAATGTAATAATATGTAGCCAATCTCCATGCATTATAAGACATTTCTAAAATGGGGACTATATAGAGAAGTTGCTAGATTTTATCAATACCTAAGGAGTCAATTCAGTTGGCATCTATCCAATCAACTACAGAGTTAGATTTGTGGTATTTGGAAGTACAGATTATTCACAAATTTCATGATAGTCAGTACTATATAGGGTAAATGGTCTAGGATAAAGTGGAACCTAGTAACATTAGGACAATCCATTTTCCAGGCAATATATCACAGGAGTGTCTAGAATCATGATGTACTTCCAAGGGCATTGAGGTTTGTTTCTGAAAGAAATAATGTGTTTATTTCTTTAATAAGTTTTAATCATTAAAATAAACAAGCAAATATTTTCAAACTTACCCAATGTGAAGTACTCTGCCTATAAGAATCCAAAATGCCTTTTGACATGCATTAAAAGCAGAATCATTCAAAAGTGACATTGAGGGATCCAAATTTCTTCTAACTACAATCCTGGTGGAAGATTAGTAGTTAGTAGATTAGTCAGCACATGTCTTGCTCTTGACACTGGAAAGAAACAATATTATAGTGACTCTTTTCCCTCTTAATGTATGGTTGGTATTGAAGGCCAACTCATTGTGCACTACTTTTGTATTTTATTTAAATAAACCCATCAAAGTTAATGAAGCCATGGTCACGTGTGTTTGACCTGTAGCCTACAGTAGAGCCACTCAGCAGACCCCAGACACTATCAGCTGGACAACAGCCAATCTGCAGACCCATGACCATGGGATAAGTGTTTGCTGTTTTAAGTCATTCAGATTTGGGATGATTGCTACACAGTGTTATTGTGGCAGTAGCTAACTGATATTTGAATCAATTGGTGAAGAAAATTTTGGTAAATATTAAATAAGAACAAAATTCACAAAGGTGTTTAAATAATTAGATCATGGGAATCACTTAGAAAAAACAGAAAATTAGGATAACATTGCTAAAAATCGTAATTATATTAGACTAAATTTCAAATCAGTATAGTGTTCTGTTGCAGGTATCAAGAAATGAGACTTTTTCTTTCTTTTTTGAAACAGAGTCTCGCTCTGTTGCCCGGGCTAGAGTGAGTGCCGTGGCATCAGCCTAGCTCACAGCAACCTCAAACTCCTGGGCTTAAGCAATCCTCCTGCCTCAGCCTCCTGAGTAGCTGGGACTACAGGCATGCGCCACCATGCCCGGCTAATTTTTTTCTATATATATTTTTAGTTGGCCAGATAATTTCTATTTTTTAGTAGAGACAGGGTCTCACTATTGCTTAGGCTGGTCTCGAACTCCTGACCTCAAGCGATCCACCCGCCTCGGCCTCCCAGAGTGCTAGGATTACAGGCGTGAGCCACTGCGCCCAGCCGAAATGAGACTTTTTAAAACACAAAACAAAACAAATGAAACCCTGAGGCCCTTCAGTGTGGTGAAAACATCACCAGCAGACTTACCTGGTCCGGGTTCTGCGAGCTTAGACTGAGATTAATACCTATACCCCTGCTAATGCTCATAGGTTGGTCATTTAAGTTTGTACTAAAATAAGCAAAACAGCTATTAGATTTGTTAGGTTGAGCATGGAATGAAATTGAATAGTCCATCTTAACTAGGTTGAATTCCATAAAGAATCCAAAAACGGGTAAATACTTAAGAGTGGGGGAATCTTAACTGAAGAATATAAACCTGTTTCTTTTACACCAATAACAGTTTTGATCTCCATAGCCTGAAGCTGCTTTGCTAGCTGAGCCATACTGTATCATGACATATCTCACTGTGTCATTTCATTAATTTTGGTGATTCTGCCAAAATTTTAAAACTACATCATAAGCTAAGCAAAATGGATCCTAGTCTACTTACCTTTACAATTTTTATTTCAAAACTATTTTCCTTTTCAAGAAATTTATTATGAGCTCTAATACTAAGGATTTAATATATTTCTCCTATTTTGCATATCGAGACTATTTGGAGAATCATTCATTCATTTATTCATCTGCACACCAGTATTTACTGAGGGTCTGCCAGCATTCACTAAGCAAGTGAATGAAAGATAAAACAAACAACCAAAAAACACCATGGACCCCGCTCTCAAAAAAAAAAAAAAAAAAAAAGTAAGCATCAATGATGAAAATGAAGAAAAAAGTACACAGAGTGAAATTTAATACTACAAAACAACAAGGAAAAATTGCAAGGTAGAAGGTAAAAAAGAGTTGTATGATGCAGGAGTGAGGGACTGTGTCACAGAGGAAACAAAATTTTATATAACCCTTGAAGGAAAAATTTCATATGATTTAGCTGTATGAAGAGCAGAAAAAACTAATGTACTGATATAGTACAAGGTCCAAAATTGTGGAGGTGGAAGTATGTAGCATAGGTAGTTGTGATTAAGGAAATTTTGCTAGAGTGAACGTTGATAAATAAAAGTGACAAAGTAGAAAGCGCACACACAATAAAAACTTAGACAGTCATTAGGTTCAGAACACTACTGTTATTTGTAGAAGATATCAGAAGAGGGGAATGTCCAGAATCTTTATGAGTTTATGAGTCCAAGAGTTCATAAAGACCGGAGAGCTCTAACAGCTAACCCTAAGGCAAAATTCAGCTGAGGAAGTTGCCTTTCTCAAGCATGCTCTGATATTCTGAAAATACCCTAGAAAGCAAAACAGAGTAACTCAGTCAGACCGTGGGTGAGCTGACTGAATTCCAGAAAAGAGTTAAGAAGTAGACAGCCTGGCATTCTGTGAAGTTGAGCTATTAGGACTGTGGAGCATGCAGTAAAGAAAAACTCGTCAATTCAAGGACAAACATTTGCTTTGATCCTGCCGTGTGCCACCTAGGCTCTGTGATAAGAATTTGCAGATGCAACATTAGGTTAAGCAGGCAGGCAAGCACCTCTGCAGATTGGGGAGGAAAAGTTAGAGTTATGCTTGTTTTTTCACACCAAACTGAAGCTGAGTTTTCAAAGTGCATGTCCCAATTGCCTCCTAAGCACAGGGACAGTGGTAGATCTTGTTGATACAGAAGCTAGTAGGATATAGTCATTATTCATTTCTTGGTCCTGCCCATTAGGGTACTGTGCCCTCTTGTAGAGTCCTCCACTAAACAAATGGCAAGAGTCCTTATCAATCACACATGCACTTTAGCCACAACAGTGTGAAAATGCACTGAATTAATCAGGAATAAGGTGAAGAAAAATGTCACTCAAGCCAAATTAAGGAAGAAATCAGACTACAAAGGAAGGAGCTGTGAGGCTGGTAAGGGAAGTTGAGGAATCCTACCTGAGAATCCCTTACATCCACTCACTGGGATGTTCTTTTTATGGGATACCAACATTATGCTGTTTGCTGACTCAGTAAAACCGTCTTGCCGGTAGCAGGACCTCTAGATACAGATCTGGGTTTCCAAAACAGGTCTCTAGACCAAAAATGGAGAGTTGAGACTTAAAGAAACACAGGATCACAGGCCAAATGAGATAGATAGTCTTGGACACCAAAAGTCCTGGGGAATAGTCAAAGAATCAAAATAAATTTAGCATCAGGAAAATTTGAGGCTGAAATCTTGAAATATTCAATTAGGTCATTCTTGATGCCAGACTAGGGCAAGAATTGTTTCTCAAGACCAAGGGATATAGAAGGATGGCAGGGCCTAGGAAATTAACGCAGGAATTAATTACAGGGGTGGATGATTACAGAGACAGAAATTAGCCACATGATGGTGTGCAAGATTAACTAGAAAGGCACACATTAGACACCTGGAGATGAGGTAGGAAGGTCCTGGAGCTACTTGGGCAGGATTTCAAGAATGTACCTTGGAATGAGCCTATGGCAATGGGAAGGAATGGATGGATCCTAAAGGAAAGTGTAAAGAAAACCCTGGAAAGAAATAATTAGGGAAGGAATATAGCAAAGAAAGCAGAAGAAGCAGACAGAAATAAGGCTCTTTTGGGTAGCAGTATTGATAACAGCTCTCATTTACTGAATGTCAACTCTGTGCCAGACATGGTGACATGTGATTTTGTATTTGATTTGAATTGAAATTTGAATCTTAGTTGAATTTAATAACTGGACTGATATGACACGGTTAGTAAATGGTTGTAGTTGATACTACGGTGGTCTGGCCAGACACCCTCAGATGATTTTTATCATTGTGTTCATGCATGGTATGTGTACATGTGCATGATGTGCATGTATGTGTGCATACACGCTTACATGCCCTGTCTCCTCCCATTTTTTGAATGGGTTGCTTGTCATAACTAGCACCCGGATACTTTCTTCAATAGATATGTTTGCGCAATGGGAGCTACTTATGTATACAGAAAATGGAGATGCCCAGGACATTACAATTCCTCCAGAATGTCTGCTAACTACACAGGACAGTAACCATTCCTTGACTCAAGGTGAGATAAATTCTGAGACAGTGGAGCAGCAAGCTGGGGCAGGAGACTTTCCTAAGCTCACAGCCTTCTTCCCCTTCTTTCTCTTCTCTCTCTCCCTGCGCCTCTCACTCCCTTGCTGGTTTTTCTAGGAGAAATTCCTCAAAATCGTGTGTTCCTGTGATGTCAACACAGGACCTGCTTCTGAGGAGTCTGACCTAAGGAAGTACTGGAGCCAAACTTGAGCCTAGCACGGGTTCCCTCCAGAACCCCTGCTCCTTATTCAACACCATGTCGTGGTGAGCATGAAGGGGCCGTTAGGCCTCCAACTCCCCTGACTTACCCTATACTAGCTCTCTACACCATGCAAATACTGTCAGGTGATGGCAAGATGAAGATGCAGGAAAACTCAGGTAGCCAAACGTAGAACAAATAATACTAGGAAATCTTAAAAGTCCCAAAATATTGATAGTGAACCACAGTACTTCCTAGGATACAAAACAGCTCAGAGTCAGGTGAATTATTAATGTAAGCTAAGCGTTAAGTAAGAATTGGAGACCAGTTTTTTTGTTCCTCCACAGAATCTAATGATCTTTATTTGGAGCAAAGTGAGCTCCAGGCATTTGCATGACACTCAAATGTAATACGTAGTGGCATTTGGAAAACAGGATGCAGTTTCCCAAGAAGTAAGCAATTTCTGATTAATTTTTCTCTAACTTTGGCATGTGGAGCTATCAAATCACCAATGAAAGGCACCATCTCAATGAATATGGAAGGAATGACAACAAATTCACCAAATTGAGAGAGCCAAGAAGCTTAAGTTGAAAGAAAATGGGTGGCAGCTTCAGAAAACAGGTGAAGGGGTGATAGGTACCACCCCACAGGAGTTGTGGGGCCCTTTATTGTTTGTGCAAGTTTTATCTTTGGAGGAAAAAAAAAAAAAAGAAAAACAAGAACACTACCTTGAAGTAAAATACTCTGTAGCTCATATTATATTTTATTACATCACATGTTTGAAACTATAGTCATTTCTAAAACATTAAAATATGTTTTTTATTATATCTACCTATACCTTAAATGTTCCCAATGCTTGTGAGAATTTGTTTAATGTATGTTTGTAATCCTTGGTTATTCTTCTGACTAAATGATGAGATCTTTATTTTCTATTGGGAGAAAATGTTGCTGCCTGACGATGGCAAAATGGATCCAGATTCAGGTATCAGGTAGCCAACGATTCTTCCTGAGCCTTAGAGAGGAATGTCTCCCACAGAGAATTTTAGAAGTAGACCATGTATGGAGAGACTGGCCAGATGTTCTCACAAAGTCTATCATCATTTTTCAAGCATTGAAAACCACCTTCTTAAATTGTCCCGCTGGATGCATACAGATATCCACTCAAGAATTCTATTATTTAATTAAACTTAAAAAAATATGTCTCTTACTTTTCATCACAAATAAGGTCATGCTTGCTCTCCTAGACAGAATAAAAACAAGATCGCACCCGGTACACAGACATCCAAATCTAAATAACAGGGATCCCAGGTTCTCTAGAAAATAATGTGCTTCCAAAAAACAAACCACACTGCAAAATCTACTGCCTTGTCATAGAAGTCATTCACTGTTTGTATGACCCTTGGGAACACTCTGAAGCCCAAATAAGGAAATTAATTTTTCTTTGAGTTTAGGCAGAATATTAAAGATAAATGACAGAGATAGAACAAAGGCTTGAAGATAAAACATCTAAGATGAAGGCTCCAAGATATGTCACCAAGGAATTCTCGGTGCAAAGAGCCACATAAGCCTGGACCCTGGGCCATGCCTATGGGTTATAGGTAGAGCTGAGAGAAAGCAGAAGGCGGCTGGATCTTAGCAAGAGAGGGCTGAGCACACAGACCCCCTGCAGGGATCTCCACGCCCCGCCCCCCTCTTTGAAGACTCCACAACCAAGCTAGCTTCAGTATCATCAAGAAGTGGGAAGTCAGGGATGCAAAGAACTGGGAGACGCGGTGGGGTATATTATCACATCTCCTTGCTGAATGCTGCCAAAATACTTCAGACAGATGAGCAGGGGAAAAAATAAAAAAGTCTTCTAAACAAGTGACCACATTTCTACCCCATCCCTGTCCGAGACAACATACATGAGTCACAGACACATCAGAGATGAAAAGAACTTGATGAAGGGATTGCCTCTAAAACAAGTGAAGACAGTTCCATGCCCAAATGTTTATTCTGTACATATTTTTATTAATGAGAGAAGTGATTTGGGTATAATTTTCTGTTTGCTTAAAAATAGAGCTTTACCTCTGAGACCTCTCACCAAAGATGCAATGTGAGAGGGACTGACCGCCCTCCCCGTGGCTGTATTCCTCTCTGTTGTACACACTCCAACCTTGCCTCCTAGAAAGGAGGGAGGATAGAGGTGAGTCAGCTGCAACATCTGTGCGTTTCCACCCTGTCTCTCCATGCAGCCAAGCAAGGGGATTAACCCTCTGCTGTCCTCAGTTCTCCCTTCCATCAAATGGATGTTAAAGACCACAACTCTCCACATTGAGTAGTTAAGTGCAGATTACTGCATACTTTCAGATGTGTTAATTCTTGATCCTCCCTGGAGTTCCCAGTAATACTCATATTTTTCTATTCCTCTCCAGGGCTGTGCCACACTTTCTAGCTATGAAAGGACCCCAAACAAATGTAAGATCAGCTGCATCCATCTCAAGACAGTTGATGCTACAGCTGTGCAGGATTGAGGGAGAGACGCCGATAGCACAGAGGCCATTAACTTTCTTTTCCAAAATCACCTTTCTCATTAGATTTGAAAAATGTGTTTGAGAACAGCAGTTTATGGCAGTTGACTAGATAAAACTTCAGAAAGATAGTACACACAACGAAAGGTGAGACAAATTGCAATGATAAGGTATGTCAGCAGAGGGCTGATGCTGCAAGAATATAGTGTCTTTGTAGCTACAGCCATTCATTAAGCAAGGTTATGTCAGCGTGGTTGGCGTAGAGAAATGAGGACTCCAGTAAACTCAGAAGCAGCTGAACATAATTACTGTTACCACTGGGCTTCTGCCTCCTTCCTCAGACTACTCATTGACACTGATGTGTTCATTTGAAAAATATATATACCAGAAAAATTGTCTTGAAAATAATTATTTTTAGTATTTTCATAAACAATTTAAAACCTGAAAACTACTCAGTCCACACTACAAAATTGATTCTGTCTCCAAAAAAAAAAAATCTGAATATTAATTCTGAATAAGCAGAAAATTCAAAGGTGTCCCATTAGCTTAGGAAACATAGTTATGTTCCCTGAGGGGGATTAAAAAATAAGCACGACTCTCTTCTTCTAAATCCTGTTTTCAATTTTAAGCTATATCAATATATTTCAAAATACATCATCAATTTTTGCAGTGGTATCAGTGTTCAGTTCAATGCCCCATGTTTTTACTAATGAAGCACAGACAAGTTCATATTAACATAGGAAATAGCTGTATAACCCACAAAAACTATTGGGAATAAGACAGACTTTTAACTAAGAGGATTTTCCAATTCTTGTGTGTTATACCTGGAGAATGTTCCGAGCCTCTGTCCATGAACTTTCTCTTGGAAACGGAAATCCAATCAGACTATACATGGATAATAGGGATCTGATGTGAAACAATCCCAATTTGGAATATTAAAACTCTTAAATGTGACTGTGAAAAATCAGAAAAGAACTTCCACACATATCCCCAACCCAGTCACTTATCAAGTGCATATACATATATTTTGACTTCATTTTGGTCTCAGGATGACTCTCACCTTTCTAAGGTTAATTTTTTTTTCAGTGTCTCCCATGCTCTCTTACCTACTCAAGAATGTTGTTCCTACAAATGACCTTCCTCATCTCTCCACTGGATCATTACATGAGGCCACAAACATATAATACTATCCCTATCCTTCACTATAAAAACAGACAAATAAAAAAATATCCTGACCCCAATTCTCTCTAAAATTAATGTTCCATTCCTCTGTTGTCTTTGAATGATGTCATAGCCTGGTAGAAAATGGAAACCGGAGCAAAGCTTTAGGGCTACTGCTCTCGTGGAAGGTGCAATCTGAAGATATAACTGATTGCCTGGCTGCCTAGAATTTCTCAAGAAGGTCCAAGAGATACACTATATCTTAGAACCACCCTTCAGAAGGAGAAAGGGAGAGGGATTTAGCTATGGGTTCCCTTACACCTCCTGTTTCCCATTGGCCAAGATTGTTCCTGCAGAACATTAATAACTGCATCCTTCTGTGTTATGTCACTAGGACCTTTGGGAAGCCACCAGGGAATCATCCATCTGGCCCTGAGATGTGGGACTTCATCTGAATCCTAAATTAGTGGCAGGATTCTGGGTCATTAGAAGTCTCTTTAGATAGGGTCAGAGAGGCAGCATCACCTTGGCTCCCCCTGCATAAGGAGTGAAGAAAACTTTGCCTACAAATGGCACGTATCCTGGTAGAAGACCTAATGGTCTTGACACATGGGAAATGAGCCAGGACACTGTCACCACAGTGGTGGTAGCAGTTAAAGAATATCTAAGATCAACCTGCCAGCCAAGAGCCTGAGACATGGATAAGGTGCAGTGAACAGAAAGGCGTGCATAAATTGTACTTTTTTTTTTTTTAAATCTGCTCAATAGCAAAAAGCTCATATAACCTAATTAACAAATGGGAAAAGAACCTGAATAGACATTTTTGCAAAGAATACAAATGCCTAAGAATGTATAAAAAAAAAAGTTCAGCATCACTAATCATCAGGAAAATGCAAATTAAAACCATAATGAGATACAATCTCACACATGTTAGAGTGGCTCTATCAAGAAGACAAGAGATAACAAGTGTTGGTAAGAATGTGGAAAAAAAGAAACTTTGTAAAACGTTGATGGGAATGTAACTTAGTACAGACATCATGGAAAACAGAATGGAGATTCCTCAGAAAATTAAAAATAAAACAACCATGTATCCAGCAATCCTGCTTCTAGGTATATATCCAAGGGAAATGAAATCAGTATCTTCAAGATATTTCTGCACTGCCATGTTCATTGCAGCATTATTTACACCAGTCAAGACGTGGAAACAACCTAAGTGTCCATTGATGCATGAATGAATAAAGAGCATATGGAACTTATAACCTGGAAGGAATTATTTTAAGTGAAATAAGCCAGACACAAAAGGACATATGCTGTACGTGGAATCTAAAACAGTCAGACTCACAGAAACAGAGAGTAGAAAGGCGGTTACCAGAGGCAGGGGCTGGGGTGGGTAGGGGATGGGGAAATGTTGGCCAAAGACTACTGACTTCCAGCTGTAAGATGACTAAGTGCTGGGGCTCTAATGTATAGCATGGTGACTAAAGTTAGTAATACTGTGCCATATACTTGAAATTTGCTACGGGAGTAGAGCTTATGTGTTCCTGCACACACTTAACTACGTCAGGAGATGGATGTGTTAATCAGCTTGGCTGTGGTAATCATTTTACAGTGTGTATGTGTGTATGTGTGTGTTTATAAAATCATATCGTATACCTTAAATGCATATGGGTTTTACATCTCAATAAAGCTGGAAAATGAATGAATGAATGGATGATATGAATGGAAAAAATGTTTATACTCATTTAATTCCACCACTCCAACAAAATACTTCTATCAATAATATTCAAAATGCCAACTCAAATGGTCAAGTGCTTGTCTTCCTCTTTCCTGGCCTGTCAGCTCTGTCTTACACAAAGGGTTGCTCCCTCATCCTGGGAACACTTTTCTGCCTTCCTAAAGACCATATTCTCTTCATTTTTCTTCTTTTTGGTTGTTTCTTACTCTCTCTAGTGGCTACCCCATCTTTCTCTGATATTTCTTAATATTCAAGTACTGACGCTTAATCCTTGGACATTTTCTCCTCTCTCCTGACCCATTCATTAGCAGTAAATAGCATTTTATGCTGAAAATTCCCCACCCTGACCACTCTGATTTCAACCTCACCCTTGCGCTCACCACGCATATGTGCAAATGCGCCCTCTACATTTCCTCTTGACACTCTTCAGGTCTTAACTCAAATAAGTAAATGAATAAGCTTATAGAAAGGAAATCCTGAATAACAAATAGAACAGATTCTTAGCTTACACAGTAATCAGGAAGATACAAATTCAATTCCTAGTGATTTACCATGTCACAACCTTTACAGTGGCAGACAATTTTTAAAAAATGAAGGAAGCACAATGACATATAAAGGGATGATAAGCATGTGGGGGAAATGAAGTCCAAAGAGGCTTTTTACTATTAACAGTTGGGAGAACAATGAAGGGATGCCCAGTAAACAGAAAAATACACATACCCTGTGAGTCATCACGTGTGTGCCCCAGAGAAGTGTTCCCGCAGAAAGGATATATTGAGTGACTGTAACTTGTGCCTACAAATTTGCATGCCTTCTTAAAGTGACAAGTAGGCTCATTACAAAATCAGTTGCTATAGTAAAATATAGAAACAATCTAATTTGATATTAATAGTGGAATAAATTTTGATATATTTATGCAATAAAATATGAATAACTAAAGTAAATCTCAGGAATGTAATGATAAGCCAAGAAAGCAAGTTGGAGAATATGTACATTTCTTAATTTACTTTGGATGGTCATATACATTTATAGCCAAATAATAAATTGCCCTGGGAAGAAATGTCACATATTTAAGGTAGTCTTAACTTTGTGTATTAAAGGAGACCAATAATAGATCCAAGTAGACAATAAATAAAAGTCTGTTTCTATAACATTTTATGTAATTAAAAATAATCTTTAAGGAAAAAACATCACCTTGCTTTAACAAGCATTTTAAAAACTGTGTAACTAGAAAGAAACTAATATGTATCAGTGAGCTACTATATGCCAATTTTCTGATTCAGAACCAGAATAGGTTTAAACCTTGACTTTGCCACTTACTAGATGTATTACTTTGGATAAGTGAATTAGCTTTTTTAAAATGCAGCCTGTTTGTCTGTAAAATACAGATAGCAACGGTTTCTACAACTTAGTATTGTTGTGATACTGTAGTTAGATGATTTGTTTATGTGTTTCATATAGTTCCTGTCATTGACAAAGTTCAATCAATATTTTTGTTAGGCTATAAACACAGCCAGTCTGCTGCCAAAGCCTCACCATGCTTGTGGAAAGAGAAAATAAGACTGAAAAAAAACATAATTAGGATGCACCTTTTGTTTACTCCAACCTGAGAATATACCCATTGTAGATGAGGTCATTAGCAAAGGGAGCTGAAGCCTATTCTTGATTAATTAGCACAAGGCCTTAAGCATAGGTCAAGCTCAGTGAGCTGTTTTCCATCCACTGACACATAAGATCATGCCTATAAGTCTAAGCAAATTAAGAGAAAATATTCCATCATGTATTTTCGCAAAATCTGAACATAAAAGTTAAAACATGATTGAAAAACTATTTATTAATGCAGTTATATTATTGCATAGTCTGAATGGCATTGAAACTAAGATGAACGATCCAACTGGAATCATCTGTCAATATTATCATGAGGATTATATATTTACCAGTTGGGGGAATTCCAAACAAAATCTCTGTAACTATGTAACATTAAATTTGTTGAATTTGAGTCTGTTTCCCAAATTTATACTAATTTTTTTTTGTCTGCATATTTGAAAATACAGCAGAATCGAAGGCGAAGGAAGAGATAGGGAAGATTTTTGCAAGAATAATTTAACCTAGGAAGACGGCTGTCTTGCCTGGCCTAGTTACTGGGTTTCTGCTGAGGCGGCATTCCTAGGAGTGCTCACCCTAGCAAACACATGCTTTTGTATTTATTCCCTAGGTTTTTCTTATTTCAACTTTTACATGGTTTCCTTCTGTAATTCCTCAGGGGCCACCTGGCCTCCTTTTCAGACTAACTGCTTGGGTCGCTACCGAGGGCTAGCTGGGAGCCACCTGCACGCAGGCTCCCTCCCTCAGCCCTCATAAAATGGCTGCAGGGCCCACAAAGCAATAAAACACAGCCGCTTGCTGATACTCTTCGTTTCACTACCACAGTCTGATTGAGTGAAAATGCTCTAAACTCTTTGCCATGTTTTTTGTTTTTTGTGGGTTTTTTTTTGATAAAACCAGGGAAGTATAGTTTGTCCAGGAGAGATTTAAACTGTCATAGACACGGCAAAATTTCAGACACAACTCATTTTGATTTTACAATGAAATCCATTTAGGTTGCTTTCTTCATCTTTATATGTACCTCAACATCAAAAGGAATTAAAGACAGAGTAGAAACTCATTGAATATCAGGTATTTATACCTTCGAACTTACTACTGCAAAACCACCTATGAAGATTTTCTTAAGAAAACATTTCCACAGATGTGATTGTTTTAACTTATATATTTGGAGCCAACAAATTTTGCTATGGGACGTTTTAATTGTGTGTTTTCATCTTAAGACATAAATAAAACACATGCATGGAACAAAAAGACTAGACTGCCTTCATCTCCAAATATATATTTAGAAAATGTCATGTATAGCAGAATCTTTTGTGTTCAAGGAAAAAAAAAAAAAAAAACACGTAATTCCAGAAGGTTACCTGATTATTTCAGAAAGTTAATTCATGATTTTTAAAATAAAGTACCATTGTAAAGGACAAAGGCAGGAACATGATTATTAGATATCATAGTGGATGAATAGAAAAGTGAATCCTCCAATCCCAGAATGATTTTGAATCATATTTGATATATGGTTGGATAGAAATTGACATACAATCATGTAGAGACATATAGAGGCCAATTTTGATACACTCCATTTTTGAAGTAAATCTCATGGAAAGGAATACTTTCTTTTAGTCATTCATCTTTTTTAATATTTTTTAAAGTTTGTAAATTATTCTTTTAGCACTGGCATACTAACATTATTGCCTTGAGGTTGGAAAATTATTTACAGAAAATGGAAGAGAGCATTTTAAATGTTTGCTATATTTTCAAGATATTTTGATACACAAAACTCAACACAGTAGACTGAAACTATATATTCTTACATTTATAAAATGCATTTCAGTGTTTCATAACTTAGCAAGATAGAAGGACATATAGTTGAGGGTGTTATCTTTGATTACGTTAATCTGGTATTTACAATGACAGTATGCAAAATGTTTAGCCTTCTCCAATTACTTCAGCCATTCATTACATGAATATTTATTGTGCATTGTCTATATATGACATTTTGTCCTAGGCACTGGGAAATAGTAGTGAAAAAACAAAGGGAAAATACCCTCTGCCTTCACACAGTTTATAAACAAGTAAAAAGAATGAATAAGCCTGTGTGTTTGTGCACACAAAGATTTTATATCACAGACAGTAATAAGGACTAAAGAATAAATAAAGTAGGAGGCAGGGGCATGAACTGTCAGGGTTGCAAGTTAGATAGGGTGGCCAGAAACATCAATGAGAAGATGACTTTTGAATAAACCTACAGAAAGTGAGGACACACACCATGCTGACACCTGTGGTTTCCATGAGATGTGAATACTGAGGGAATTCTTACATCCGAGGCTCATCTAAGTGGCCAGTGTGCCCCGGTGCCCAAGGGGGACAGCAGAGAGAAGAGAAAGTAGGAGAGGGAATGAGGCACTACTCATACAGGATTTAGAGTCACAAGATTTTACTTTTTACTCTGAGTGAGCTGGGAGCACATTGAAAATATTTGAGTGAGGAGTAACATTTTAGTTGAATCTTCATGGCTGCTTTTTGAGAAGATATTGCAAGGGGCAATCGCAGAAGCAAGGAGCCTTATTTCATCTTTATGAAGAAAACCTTTAATCCCTCAGTTGGTTCGCACCCATAGGTGTCTGTCATCTCAACATCCTTGCCAGTGTCTGGGTTCTGAGTGTCCAGTGGTTTAGCTCTCGAGACGTGTACCCAGCTCTGGATTCGCTTCAGTTTGACTCCTGCAGGGAAGACAAACAAGACCTCATATGGGCCCTTCCACATGGGCTCTAACTGATTGTTGGGTCCTCTTTCTTTCCAATCTTTAAGAATGACCCAGGCCCCCTGTTGTATGGAAGAAGTGATATTCCATTCCTGTGGACTAGGCAGAACTTGTTGCCCATAGTCCAACGATGCCTGTTATACTTTCTCCAGATCTATGATGTGTTTTAGAAGATAATTAGCCCCAACACATTCCCTAATAACTTGTACTTGGAATGGCCAGCCATGTAGAATATCAAAAAGTCTGAGTTTTAATGTCCCTCTGGGAGACATACAGATCTGCATCCAAGCAATGGGAAGATTTCGGACCCAATCTGCCTTAGTATCCTGACACAGCTTAGCTAGGGTCCTTTTTAGAGTTTGGTTGGTTCTCTCAACCTTGCCAGACACCTGAGACTGCTGGGAGGTGTGTAAGTGGTAATGTACTCCTAAGGCAGTTGCCAGTCCCTGGGTTATTTTGAATGTGACGGCTGATCCATTCATTACCTCTCTGAAGCCTCCAGGGAAGACCAAAGTGAGGTATGACGTCTCTTAACAATATTTTACATACCTCTGTGCCCCTTTCTGTACGGGCTGGGTACGCCTCAACCCATCCTGAGAATGTGTCTAGCAATAGCAAAAGATATTTTTAAGCTCTGGGCCAGGTGAGCTCCCCCTTGTGGATTATTTTGCATACACAAACATGACCAATTTAAACCTAGGATAATCACCATTTTTCCTAAAAGGATCTTTAAAGACTTGGCTCCCACATGGAAGATTTGATGAGAAGAGAACAGAATAGACCAAGAGTAGCTTACCCATTGGACCAGGTGTTCCTGTCTCTGGCATGTTTGACTCAGAGCTTGCGTAGTTAGGCCGTGCCCAGAACCTCTATTCTGACTGCTGCTAGAACCAGGCGTCCCTCACCCTGAGATGTCGGCTGCCACCCATTCAGGTATCCCTCTCCTGGGCAGTATTTCACCACGGGGACTCCAAGTCCTGCCTTGTGGTAGGAGCCCTCCCCTGGCTCCAGAGACCCCGTGACAACTCCACCACCCAGTGACAGATGGCAGGGGTCGGTCTACGCTCAGTTCCCTATGTCTGAAACAGCAAGGGATGTCATGGAACACAGTCCTAGAAAACTAAGTTTTAGTTAGAAAGACAGGAGACAGAAGAACACTTAGGTGACTACAGGGGCCTAACAGTAGGTAGTCAGGAAGTTTTCCATTCAGGGTATGCCCTCAACAGCCCCACTGTTTCCTCAGCCTTATGACCAAGCAGTCTTCACAGAGAGCAGGCAGCGCATTGACTGAGGGTGAGGGGAGCCCTGTGAGACCCGGACTGGCATGTAGCAGAAATGGATTTCCACAATGCCGTCTCCTGACCTCTAGTGTTGTAACAAAAAGGACAGGATCCGGGGTTTGCACCATATTTTGGACCACTCGCTGGGTCTCACCAGACTTGGAAAAGCAAGGAGACATAAAGACGAAGTGACAAGGCAACCTCCAGTAAACACACACTCCGTCATCTCAACTTCAAAAAAGAATGATTCTCAGGTTTCTACACCAAATGTAAGACCCCCCTTTTGGCAGACTGTTGTCCTTGTTCTTTGGCTCCTTGCTCAGAAGAATCACAAGTAGGCCAGTATGACAGAGTGAGTGCAGACAGGAAGCAATTCCACACAAACAGCTTTTATTGCAGAAAAGGAGAGAATACATTCCAGAGAGAGGAACAGTCAGTCTCCAGAAGAGGAGAAAGACGTTAAGGACACCCAGGTGGTTTCCTTTTATTGGCTTGGTCTGAGAGAGGGATTATGGGGGCATGAGATGTTACCAGATTGTTGATCTACATGATTGCCAAGTGTTCTGCGTTTTCCTGCAGTCCCTTCCCCCAGCTGGTTTCTGACTTCTCCACCCCTAGGAACCGCCCTACTGTCCTTTATCTGCCACCCGCAGATTTGGTCCCTAACATTTCTTAAATGAACAAGTGTGAAGCACATACACTTGTTTGGCTTAAAAATTAGTTTTCCCTGAGCTAGAAGGGGAAGCTGTCTCAGTTTTCAGGATAGTTTATACATCTGCTGTTACTACTTGGTTTTGCGGCATACATTTCAAATTCAAAATGTATTGTCCACCATTTCCCACAAGACAAAAATAGACTATAAAAATATATGTTTTGACTGTTCTGATAGATGAATACATTGTAAAAAATTCATTAGGTATAGTTCAAAATGCTTGAACTATTTTTTTTGTCTTTTGATATTTCTTACAAGGTAAATAGTTGATATATGTTATATGGTATATTTAAAATAGATAATCAGAGAGTAAATTTAGTATTTGCTATCTGGAAGAAAATAATGGAGTTTTTAATTATTATGATCATTTTAACTCTTCAACTTTGTTTAATTTGACTATTCCTTATTACTGCTAGTATGGGGAGAATATAAAACAAAAATGACAATATTAAAATTCACAGTTAAATTTAGGACCTACAGAAGTCACACCAAACTTAGTTAACAATATGAATGCTTTCACGGATATTTAGGTAGGTAAAAATGATCCCAATTACTATATCTTACATTATAACATGAAATTTGAGAAATTTGTATAAATCTGTTTTTGAAATATTTTCATAATAAATGGTATTGTATTAAATTATATGGCCTCTAGATGCACAATCATTTGCTTATTCAGGTTGTCTGAAGTTCAGACCCTAACTGATTGCGAGCTAATTATAATAATCTGCTTTGGGATAATAATGTTGAGTGACACCCAGAAGCCCCAGCTGAAATACAACAGTGGCAATATACTTAAGGTCAGTGGATTTGTAAAGCACATGCCAGCTGTGCTCTAGAGCCCACTCTGGCTGCCCATTTATTCTAAATACAACCCAGAGTGTTGACATTTTGATTTATAATGATGTCAAAGTCTTAAATGCTTCTCTGGTAAGTGCCCACCCAGGCAAATAAATTTTCTGATGGGTCTTTTTGAAGTTGAGTTACTTTCTAATCAGTCTTTGGATAAAGGTCTAGTCTACAACAGTTATCTCTAATGCCAAAAATTGCTCATAGTTAAATTCTGACATTTCTTTAGCTTGAATTTTGTCAGTGACTCAGCTGGACTTCTTGGTTAGCTTAGAACAGAACCGTAACTCTGTGTGGGTCAGTCTTTGTATTGAAATGAGTTCTGAGTGAATAAGGTAGGAAAGGTTTCTCTCTGAGTAAACACATGTTCCTTTGGAAACCATTTTGCACAACATACTCGAGAAATTGCCCTACCACTTGAACCATAAATTAACAAAGGTTTTGAAAACAGAAGACCCAGTCAGGTACTATTGCCACCCTCTGTTAATTTTCTAAGTAGTCAAACTCAGTTATTGAGATGCCACACACAATCTCTTTCAATTTTCTCTGACCTTTTTACCATAAAGATTTTAGTTTGATAACTTCACCTGATTCTTATAATGCTTATTATTTGTACCATCAATTTAGAATGTTTATACTGCTATAGCTGTTTATTTTTGTATTAGTTCCTCACTATATTTTAAGCTCATAGTGGGCAAAGACTATATCTCTAAATCTTTATATCCCTTAGAGCATTTGGAACAATGCCTTAAAGTTGAGAAGGATTCACCATCATACTTTAAAATATAACTTTTGAGGTGTGAATGCTTATACTGAGGGAGTCAAAAACCAATGTTATATGTTACTCATGTCATAATAAATGTAGGCAGCATATCAAGATGTCTTCATGTAGTCTGGTTATAAAAATTTTTGTGAAATGTATATTTCTTGGATTTTTAAAATGTTTATTTCTTTTCTTTTCTCTTTTTTTAGCAAAAATTTTTCTTTGAAGAGATTGTAAGTTCCATATACAGATTGAGTCCACACTGTTTTACAACTTACACTAAAACATATAAATAATGCTTTGCATATTTTTAATAATTCAGTAATTGTCATTATGTAGATATTAGCATAGCCACATATGTAAACACAAATATTCACCCTTTGTTTCTTTCTATACATGAGATATAAAAAGCTCTCTACAAATATTTCTTTGACTACTTACCTTGTTTCATTTATGCATTCTATTTGCTTGATAATATTCTACTATAAAGGTTGGAAGAATAGTTCTTTAAATTTTCCTTTGTCATGGTAACTACTAGCTGCCATTGTAATCATACCACTGATGGTATGGTTTCCTTTAAAATATTTAGGGTTGGAATAGCAAAAAGCGTTATAAAATAACATTGTACCACAACAAATTAATAAAAAATAATAGATTTATAAAGCCTAACATTTCTGTTTGACACTTTTGAAACATTATTAGCTTGTAAGACATAAAAAAATTAGAGAAAAATATATGCATGCTGAAATAAATTAGATTTCAAAAGCATCATTTTTAATAAAGGCTTTTAACTGCCTCAGTCTGGAAATAGTCTGCAATCTGGTTGATAAATATGCGGCAAATGACAAATTAATATGTGTTGGCCCTCATCAACATCGGAGACAAATGTTATTATAATGTTTTGGACTCTGCTCAGTTTTGTCTGTCTGGGGAAGGCTGTACAAATGGTAGCGAGTCTGCGATTCAAAGGGATGAAGCTGCCCTCTATGTGAAAACAGTGTGCGCTGCACCACACAATAAAAAGGGAAAGGTTCAAGGATTTAGAGGAAAACAAATATTATTAATCTGCTAAATCCGTTAAAACTGTTAAATGTAAAAGAAATGGACTAGGGAACTGAGGCCCCAAGAAGACCTGTAAAATCTCAATGGAATAAGCAACTGTTTTCCCAGTGGATTATGTTTCCAAAATTTAATTACTTATCTCAATTTATCTCTCTTTAAATTTGACATCTGTAAACTTTTAAACTGTAATAAAACCACATTTTTAGAAAACATAGAATAATTTATGTAATTAAAATCATTTTACACATTTCTAATATTTTAGTTTATAAAAGCATAATAATAAACCATTTTATCTTATGCTCACAATACTCCTATAAAATAAATATTTTTATGAGTTTCATAAGATCCACTCTAAAGAGAGCAATAACAGGCCAATTATGACAGAATATGTAACTTCAAGAGTTTAGAAATGTAAATAATTAAGTTGCTAATATTAAATATTATTATTTATGGCTTTTATTGTTTATCTTTTTGATTCTCTCTCCCATAATTACATTGTTAAAAATTATTACAATCACTTCATATGGAAAGGTGAGCTAATTACTGTGAAGTTACAAATAATTACATTTTCGTCTCAGGGTTTTCCATTAATATATATTATCTTGGACAAGAATGAAAAAACTAATAATATTAACTCATAGACTTCTTCCAAAGATTCAATAAAACATACATGTGAGACACGTAACACAGTAAAAGGCACATAGTAAATGATTAATAAATAGTGTATATTCTTACTATTACTATTGCTATGATGTGAGTTTCTGTCCTGATTTGGAGCACATCATAATGATGGCAATCTTTTCCACTACAGTGGTCTTGCTTGCCCTCCACCCTAGCATGTCAAAGCAATAGTGGTCAGAACATTGTGCCACACTATTAAATTGTGTTTGACCTCTACTATATTCAATTCTGATTTCCACCTAGTATGGGATCACCACTACATTTGTTTTCAGATCTGCCTTCTCCCTTTCTGCTTAAAAATTGCTCTGGGAGCTTGGGACTTGAGTTTGTTCAGGGTTAGAGAAAGCCTAAAGCTAGTAATATTCTACAAGTACATTGCTGTGTGTAAATACCATTACAACAAATATTAAAACACTCCCTATATAACAAAGATTTCCAAATTCTTGCCAGTGGCACTTTTGCTATAAGATATAGTCAATACGACTAAATTCTAGTGCGTGAAAATAATTTGGGGAATTATGGAAGTATTTGGTTTTTATATTTAATATAAGAATATGATCTGTGATCCGTCTCAGAGTTGAGTGACCACTACATTTTTATCAATCACCTACTTTGAGTTTTTTTACAAAATGTTCATCATGTAAAACATTTTATAGAGTAAGAGAAGGAATTATAGTGACCATAATGACTTCTAATTATATAGCTACACCATAGATTAGAATGAAATTACAAATGTTCAAATTTTCTATACTCTGAGAAGATTAATTGGTGCTGATAAATGCCTTAGTGTGCAGAACCATAAGAAGGCAAAAGGAATAAAAAAATTTCTGTATGATATACTAGAAAAAAGCCATAGCTCACACACTGGAGTTTTACACCTGAATCTGCCACGTAACCTTTGGCAAATAATTTTACTTATTTGTGACTCCAGACCTTTATGTGTAAAGTCAGAGTTTGCCTTAGTCTCCAAGTTTTCTCCCACTTCTCTAAAACTGAAGTCCTACCATTTTTTGATAAAAAGAGGCTTATGTTTAATTTGGCCATAATATAGCTACGGTGGTCCCAAATCAGCACAGGTGGATAGGATAGGAAGTTTCTCCTGAGGCATACACATTTCAACTAACATGCAAGGTAACTGGATTTTACTCCAATACCTCTAAGTATCATCTGTGTAAACTCAAACAAACCATATGATCTTTTTCTCTTAATGTAAGAAAAGAATTAGTAATGTCTTCCATTATCCTTTATATTGTACATTTGAGATTGAGTCATTGAAAGCTTCATTCACAGTAGGTTAATAACAGCATCTTTGTAAATAAGATTATAACTGTCATGCTTATATGCTTTGAGGAACCATAAATATAATGCAGGCTTCAATGACACTTTCTTTTCATTCACTGAGTAATTTAGGAACCAGGGAGAATCTGAGTATTTTTATAAAGTGAAAAAAATGAGTGAAACCAAGATCTTTAATCATTTTTTAATCAACCTACTAGGATTTTCCCGTTCCATTAGGGTGAACGTTGGGAAGGAAAGGGGAAATGACCTAACATTTACCAAGGACCTCTTCCCTATGCCAGACATTAGGTTATACTTAGTATTTTTATCATGTTATAAATGAGGAATTTGAGTATGAGGAGGTTATGTCATACATCCAAAGTCAAACAACTAGTGTACTGTACAACAGGGATCTGAGTCCATGGAACTAAGTCACTGACATTTGTGCTCTTTTACTACGAAGCACTAGCCTAAAAGTCATCACCTTGGAATGCTCTAAATTTGTTCCAATAATTAAGCTACTTAATGTCAAAAATTCTCTGGAACTTTCCTTTTCAAATTCCCCTGAAATTAAGTCATAGTGCACGCGTGCCCCCCCCCACACACATATTCACATATGCACAAACTCCATCCAATTATTCTCATTACCATAGTAATATCTCGGATGAAGACTTATTCTAAAATATCAATTTTTTATTGTCCTTTGAGTGGCTCAACATTACCATTATGTCTTCCCTGTAGAACCTGTCTGAACCATATTTATTCCAGGGTAGCATGGGGATGAATTTTAATAGTAGAAACAGCAAAGGGGAACCTATGAAGGAAGAACAAGTATTGCCCATCTAGCAAGGCTAGATCAAAGTCTGTTGGTCCTTCATCCTTGAGAACACATCCCTTGAGAGGGATTTAAATTGAACTTATTAATACATTGCATCTTTGAACTCATTGTACATTAAGTAAAACTAAAGTATTTTCAACAAGTTAATGCATGCCATTGCTATCTAACTAAAGTTGGTTTTAACTAGTTTTATAGATATATATGAAACTTGTGATTACCATATCCTTTATGTGCAACATGAAGTAATTTTATATATTGCAGGAAGAAATAACATTTAAAAAGCCAAGAAAAAAAGAATCTTAGAAAGATAGTGATTATGGTTTTACATAATTTTGAGAAAGATGTAATGAATAATAACAAGGTAACAAGGTAAGAAAGCAGTTGCTTTCTTTCCTAAACTTCATATCTGTTCTAAATAAAAATGTCATTATTTTAAATTAAAGTTTTTTTAAAATAGTTTGAAAAATGTACAGAGATCAAGTCAAGTAAAGGCCTTAACAATTTCAGAGAAGATGAACTAGAGCTTCAAATAGAAATTCAAGTGGAACAAAACCACACATAATTGTCCTTGGCAATATTAACTGAACAAAATTATATTAAAATTCATGAAGCAAAAAGCAGACACTACTGCATCCAACAAAAATAGAGATTTTAGCAATTAAGAAATATGGAGAGCATAGCAGTAGAATTTAAAAAAAAAAACAAAATAAAATATTCCTTGTTTGTGGAAAAGAGATGGGTGCCAACATTTTAGCCCGGTATAATCAGTGCCATTTAACAATTATTTTGATTTAAAAATCACAGAATCATCAATAAATTGAGAAAAGTTTGCTGTGAAAGGGGAATCTTTGCTCAAAGTTAAAGAAAAGGTGAGAGCAGTTTAGCAAAATTTGAAGAACAAATTACTATCAAACAAAAACTTTTCAGAATAGGAGAAATGTATTAAAACAGGTGTTCTTTAAAGTGTATCATTTACTTTTCTTAGGAAATCCAATGTCCATGGGTCATTCCATTGACTCATTCTTTTGCCATGATTTGAAAATTCAGCCCTTTTATATAAGTTTCAGTATTTTTGTAAGTCTTACATGGAATCTATATTTTCTTTCTCTGATCTGTGAGAACACCAAATAATAATTCTTTAATTATTCATTTTATATTATGTTTTGATATCTCTCCTAAGTTATATAAACTTCTTTGTTACTTTTAAAAGTTATCCCTTTTTTACATATTATTGTTATATAAAACAAGCACTTCAAATTTATGAAAAAAAATCCACATTTCACTTAGACTGATTTCAAATTGAATTTATAGATTAACTTGAGAACTTTCATCTCTACAGTATTTTGTCTTACCATCCATTAAAACAATACAGTTTCTGTTTATGTAGGGCTTCCCCTAATGTCCTTCAATAAAGTTTCACTGATTTTTAACATAATGTCTTTGAATCTTTCTGTTAGGATTATTTCCATTTTCTTTATATTTTTTCTTGCTGTTGTAAATCAATGAATTTTATTTTCCATACAGTTATTAGTGAAAAAATAGGTGGTATTATAGCAGTCTTGTACAAAACAAAATGGCATTTTTATTTCTAAGAATTTGATAACCTTTAGTCTGATTTTTTGGGTTAAATATTTTTGCCTATGCCTTATAATACTACATAATGCTTATATGTTTTCTTCCTATTTCTTATTTTATGACATAAAATAGTTCTAGTAAGACAATGACTAGCCTTGGCAGTAGTAGACATATCTATATTTCTATCTACATACAGATAGATATGTGTGTATATACATAATATATAATTTTAATTAGAATACCATCAAAAATAAGGCCTTTACTGTGTGTTTCTGGTAGTTAACTTATGTATAATTATATTAGCTTTATTCCATTGCTCAGAGGATTATCATGAAAGGGTAACAAATTTAATCTTAATTTTCAATATAATGAACAAATATTTATGAAGTGCTTATTCTGTGTCATGCATGATTAAAGAGCTTTTCTTAAAATTCTCCATCCATTCACACATATTGTCCATCTTTTTCACTAAATCCTTTCAAATATTTAACATTGTCATTTTAAAGTTCTTCTCTGATAATTCCATTATCTTGCTCATTTGTATGATTAGTTCTGTTGAAATTTTTAGTGTGGGTAACATGTTCTTTCTTCTTTAATCATCTTGTAATTGTTGATTAAATGTTTGCAAGAACAGTAGGAAGTTAAATAAATAAGAATATTTGTAAAATTTTATGGCTTTTATCAGGCCTCTGCTGTGGTGATGTGAGTGAGTCAGTATAAGCTGTAGTTGAGCTAAACTGGGGCTCTGGTGTTGCTTTAAATTCAGTTCAGTTCAGTTTGGATTCAATTCAAAGCATTTGAAGCTAATATCAAGGTCTTCCATTTAGTACATCTGGGGTTTTAATTCCCCAAAGTGTGTCTCAATTTTCCTGCACTGAGGAAGGCCCAATGGGCTTGCACTTAGGACTGTTCTTGGCATGTTCACCTTTCTGCAAAGCAGTGAGTGGCCACTGCACATGCTCAGTGTAAAATCTGGAGTACCTGGAGGGCTTCTTACAGTTCCCGAGTCTTGCCTTCAGACTGTTCTCAAAGGCAGTCCCTCTCAGTTCTCTTTGCCTGCCACCAATATTTCTCATTAACATTAAGTGAAGGGCCATGGATAAGAATTTGGTAAGCCAATGCATACGCACTTTACATGTGGGGCTCTCAAGTATACTGAACCATCTGATCAATACAGAGTTTGACATTAAAAAATTATTAAATTTCATCTTTAAGGTATCTTTCTTACTTGCATTTATTTTATTAAATAAGTCACTTAATGTAGTTATTTAACACTCATTCACTCCCAAGAATTTTTCTGAGTGTGATTTCTCTTAATAGTAACCCTTACCTTATAATTCATGTTAAAGTTTTATATTTTTAGAGACACTGAATACGTGTAACTTCTCTTGATCTCCATCTCTAACTTCACACTGGATGATATTATTATTTGCATTTCAAGGTCATAATTTAATCATCTTACAGTCCATAATTATATATACTCTATTACATGGAGATATTAATATTTAAACCAATTTCGTGGCATATTTTTCAACTCATTATATATCTAAAATAGTAATATTTTTTTCTCACACATGAATTTCACTTCAGCTGTGTATGGAAACATAGGATTAAATTTATCATGCCTTGGTACTTTGACAATATTTCTTAACTGCCTTCCTGCTTTCAGTGTAGATATAGGTTATGTTATACATTTGAGTCTTACTCTTTTATAAGTACCACAAAAATCAGTATAGAGCAGGCTTAAGAATTAAAGGTTTGAATTTACTATATACACATATTACTCAAGTGAGCTATTTGAACTGTGTGCGCCTCAGTTTCCATGCCTGTAAAGTAGCCATAATAATATTGGTTACCTCTTCCGGGTCACTGCAAGAGTTAAATTATGTAGTTAAAAGAGATACTTAGGCTTTCAAATAGAAAATGCTCAATAAGTATGACATATTTTTGTTCTCTCTGTAAAATTTTTAGCATTTTTTAATTTTCAGAATTCTTCATTGTCTAGATGTGACTAGTATTTCTCATCTTGTGCTCCACAGGCCTGAGTGCAAATGCACAAGAAAACCAGAACATGCAGTATTGCTTTAATAATCAAGCTATGGGCAGTCAGGAAACTGAGAGCAGAGTCTGAGAAGGTAAAGCTTTGTCTTGATTTGTGTGTGTCCTGACCCATTATTATAACTTCCTGTTGTAATAACTTGGAATGCAGAGCACATGCTGGCCAAGATATGAGTTAGAAAACTATTGTGTATGGTGGTAGTTTTTTAATGAAACAAGAGATGAAATTGAGCAAGAGTCGACTTGTTTGAGATGAAAAGTAAAGGCCAAAGGAAGAGTACAGTAATGTGACATTTTGTAAAACTGAAACCTGGCTGGATCCCAAAGGGCAAAATGAATAATACTGGGGAAAAATTGGACAGCAGGTTCCCTTAAGAGTCATCATTTAAACAGAGAACTTGAACCCTGCCGCAAAGATTAGATAAATGCTGTTTCTTTTTCACCAAATCATTTTAAATAGTTTCAAAGTGATCACCAATAGGTTTGCAAGAAATAAAACATGGGGGAAGGAATTGGCCAGGTGTGAGAATTACATAGAGACAACAACTTTACCTGGCATTACTGGCATATGAAAACAACTGAAGCAAAAAGATCAGAAGGCCAATAGTATTTGTGGGGACTGTATTCCCAAAGAAACAAGGATCTTGGCCCAAATCATTTAGTGACTATGAAAAAGACAAAATCGGGCTGGGAAAAGTGTCATTCTCCAAAAGAGCATTATACCAATTCCCACTTCAGATATAGTCTAAGAAAAAAATGGGGCAGAAATGAACTTCCCAGAGCATGGAAACAGATGACAAGATGTATAGTGGATGCATCTTGTTGTGTCTTGGAGACCAGAATTCTGATCACACTCTCCACATCATTAAGCTTTCTCTCATCCAAAAGTGATCCTTCTCAAGCTTTTTGTGATCTCTCCTCAAGCTGACATTTTAAGCTTCTGCAATTCCCCTTCTCAGCTCTTTTTTAACCAAATAATATCATCTAATGGCACAAGTTCCACCACCACACTATATTAAAATTCCATATCATGAAGTTTCCCAGAACCAAAGTAGTTTTTTAATGGATTCATGTTAAAATTGTGTTTATTCAATCGAAATAACTACAGCAGAAGATGCTTTCTACAGTATTCAGTTCTCTGTGTGGGTACATGGAGTGGAAACCTCACCGTAAGGTTCCTCATTATAAAATGCATTCCTTTCTCACTCCTTCTGGCCTGTGCCCAACCGCAGGGCTAGCATATGAGAGGTGAAGGGTAAGGGCTTTAAGACTGTGTGGGATGGGCAAACCCATCACCAATGATTTCAAGCTACTGCCAGTGATATTGCCTGATAATCACCTTCATTAAGGCGAAGGGCCACCACAGTGTCGGGTATATGAGGAAGGTTCAGGAGATATAAAGTGAAGGTTCCTCAATTGAATTTGTAAGTCTTTTGGACAAGAGGACCAATAATACCAGTAATGGTCCTTGTACTGTCGGCTAAATGCAGCCCTGGGATCTCCAAGTCCTTTGAAATTTTTTAATAGATTTCCAAGGCTAAAAGATAATACCTACAGGAAAATTAGTAAGTAACTGTACATTGTTATATGCAGTTATATATAGTTTAATATAAATATATATAACTCTGTATAATTATTTATATTTTATTTATATAAGTAAATATAGATAAAATTTCAGGAACACATCCTCATACAATTCCCTACAAATAATTTGTCCAATTTTTGATATACAGGTATTCAAATATATTTTTAGGAATACATCTTAACAACAGAGAGCTACTTGCTTTTTGGACTGTGTAAGTACATAAATGTGTGTTTATGTGTGTGCATAATCATTATATGATGTCACCCTCCACCATTGCCACCATCTTAAAATGACACTCTCTTTCTTTTTTCAATCGATGACTGATAAATTGTAAGTTTCTCACAAAAATTTTATGTACATTCATATATATGTCTACACACCCAGACTCACATAGGTCTTTGTGTTTGTGTGTGTGTGTGTGTGTGTGTGTTTTCAGCAAGGCACATTGCTATATGCAAATTGATGATCTTACCCCTCAAGTTTTCACTTTTCTGTCCTCTGGCTTGATAAGCTTTCTCAATCTCCTTACACCTTCCTATCTAGCATTAAGAATTTTTTTTTTTTTTTTTTTTTTTGAGACAAGGTCTCTCTTTGTCACCCAGGTTGGAGAATAGTGGCCTGATCAGAGCTTACTGCAGCCTCAAACTCCTGGGCTCAAGCAATCTTCCCATCTCAGCCTCCTGAGTAGATAAGACTACAGGCACAGGCCACCATGCCCAGCTGATTTTTAAAAATTAATTATTTATTTTTATTTCAGCATATTACAGAGGTACTAATGTTTAGGTTGCATATATTGCCTTTGTCCCACCTGAGTCAGAGCTCCAAGTGTGTCCATCCCCCAGATGGTGCACACTGCACCCATTAAGTGTGAATATACCCATCCCCCCCCTCCCACCTGCCAGACCCCCAAATTTTTTTTTTAAACTTTTTGTACAGATGGGGTCTTGCTATGTTGCCCAGACTGGTCTGGAACTCATGGCCTCAAATGATCTTCCCACCACAGCCTCCCAAAGTGCTGGGATTATAGGCATGGACCACCATACCCAACTTTAAATAATATTTATATTACTCTTCCAACAAATTTCAGAAATTTTCTAAATCAAAGTTATTTTCATAACAGGATAAGGCAAACAAAAATAAGATATATAAAACTAGTTTGCAAGTATTTCTAATAAGAGGGTCTATGATATGAAACTCCAGCAGTAATAATAACAGTATGAATAAATATATTTAGGGGAGCATGCTTTAATACAAAGGTTTTGAGGTTACAATTTTAGATCTTACTATTCTTGCTTTTGAGATTGTGCTTTATGCAAGGGGAGCTGACAGTCAGTGTGCCACCCAGATACTCTTGTTCTTACTATTTTCCTGCACATCAGCCCAGCTTCCCAATGTCAGCACCTCCTTGTCTTTGCCTATGGGCTTTCCCTAGTCTCCGAAGCCCAACTTCATGCCTGAAGTACCAGGGAAATTATGTCTTTCAAAGGAAGCTTAAAAAAAAAATTGACTTGCATTCTTTATCCTCCTTGCCACTTCAATGGAATAATTCTGGGATGCATTTTAACATTTGGGAATTTTTTAGTGGGACAAAGCCCCTATTACCCTCAACTGCAAAGTGCTTGGTAGTAGACTTTTATTAGGTCCTTTTATCCCACTGTCTCACTTTCCAACTCCCTTACTGATGTTTCTTGGAATCACCTTCAGAATAAACTACTTGCTCTAGAATCCCTGTTTTAGGTTCTGCTTTAGGGTTGGTGACAGAAGAAGCTAAAGGAAGTCCATCTTCAAAATGAGATTTAAGAATTAGACCACTTGCTTGTACGATGGCAGTGAGGACCCCTTTGCTGCTGTCAAAAGAAGGTTTTGATACACAGGAGCATGCTGCACCATTACAGCTAAGAAGAAACTCAATCCTGGTGAATTGCAATGGAATTCACTGGCTTATGTAGACTCTCTAGCATTTAAGACATATGGAAACCATGGCATTTCAAAGGACTGTGGAGTAATTTGTTGCAGTTAAGTGCAATCAATGCATTGACTAAATGTAATTGCAGACTCGATCTACCTATGGACTCAGGGCACAGAATGAAATCCAGAGGTTACCATAGTGACATTTAAAGGCCTTTATCTCCTGTAGCAAGAGGGCAGAACATGCTGGAAAACCAGCCCCAGGGCTTGTCTGTGAAAGTAACAATTTAAAAGAAGGCTGAATTCTAAAGCCCTGTAAGCCTCCTACACTAAAGTTGGCATTTTGATAGGGAAGAAATGGAAGGAACCCGGGGACATTGAGTGGCGACACCTGGGTGGATGTGCTTGAGAGCCTTGAACCCTTAGATTCCCATGAACTCTCTGATTTAGAAGTGGTCCACTAGCACTTATTGAGGAAGAGCAACTTCCTGTGGGTAGAGATCTTGAAAGGGCTTACCTCAGACAGCTGCCTCTGAGAGGATGTTTCCCATTCCCAGCCTCTGCTCCTACCTCCCCCTTGTACCTTCCCACCTCTTCACTGCTCAGGACCAAGAACCAGTGTGAAGGCTCAACAGGACTTAAGGGGAAGTATTACCACAGCTCCAGAAGGAAAGGGCTTTTTCACCAAAAAGAGTATCAGATTTAGCTAATACATGGGGTCAAGAACTGGGAAAACATCCCTGGGGTGGATCTTTCGGGTCCAGGATTGAGAAAGGGGAGGATGCAAAGCTGATAAACAACAGAAATGTGTTTCTCACAGTTCTGCAAACTGAATGTCTGACATCACGGTGCCAGCCAGAAAAATCAGGTCATGCTGAGGGCCCTCTTCTGTGTTTCCCATGGCAGCCTTCTCACTGTGTCCCCACGTGAAAGAAAGAGGGCCAGAGAGCTCTCTGGGGTTTCTTTTATAAGAGTATTAATCCCATTCTTGAGGGCTCTACCCTCATGAGATAATCACCTCTTAAATGCCCTGCTTCATAATCCCATCACTTTGGGGGCTAGGATTTTAACATCCGAGGTTTGGAGGGACACAAACACTCAGTCTATTGAACTTCATGTTTAATGTCCTGGCAAGGACATTTGAAACCGATCTTAATGCACTGCAGTGATTGCTTGAAGCTTGGAAAAGTGATAGGGAGATGGTAGAATTTTCTTGAAAGAGTATTGTGGAAGGAATCAAATGAGTACCAAAAAATGGGCATTCTAGAATATATTTACCGGGTAAAATATAAGAACCCACAAGGTGATCATATTTCCGGGAAGGGTCCATAGAACAATCCCTTTACTAAATTGGTAAGAACTGTGCAGTGAAGAGGGCACTGGCATCACTGAGTGCTCAGTGGTGTCTCTCCTCTGTGCACCAGGCTGGATGGCAGGAGCTATCACTGTCAATGGGGCTGCCATGTTGAATGAAGGTGGTGATGGAGCTGGTGGCTACACTTAAGCACCAAAGGCAAAATGGGCATAATTGTGAAATGAGCAATGAGACCAGAATGGCAGCCAGGACCCCTGGCTTCCAAGATCTGTGATGATGGCTGATGGACGCTTGGGGAGCTTTCGAAGCAGGGTGGGTAGAAAACACTGTGCTACTTGATCTATGTAACACAAAATATTGCAGAGCAGGAGGGCTGATGGCGAATGTCACCCACCACAACAGGAAAAACTACTATTCTTCCAATAGTTTTCAGACCTGAGACAATTCTCAGACTCAGAGCCCATCGACGGAAAGAGGGAGCAGCTACAACAGCACACTGAGCAGACATAACAGTAATCCCTCCATTTCTCCCTGCAGCTGTTCCCCAGAGTAAGGACGCCACGGGAAGAGAACTGTCTAGACTGTTGGATACAGGGTCTGAAGGGACCCTCATACCTGGGGACTCACGACTGCACCATTTCCTCTGATTAGATTGGGGGCCACGGAAGACAGGTGAGAAATGGAGCTATTTCCATAGAACAGATTGTCCAGTGAGTCTCCAGAACCAATCCTGCGAGATTGGATGACTGCAGCCCCGACCGCATGAACAAGGCAGATTTACCTTGGCACATTATCAACCCCTCACTCACATTGACTTCTCTACCTGTGAAATAAGAGCCATAATAATAGGAAAGGACAAATAGAAGCCCCTGAAACTGTACCCCTCTCCTGCTCCAGTCCTGGCCAAGATAATAAATCAGAATCGGTACTATATCCCGAATAGAATAGTGGAGACTTACAGCTGCTCGAAGACTTGCAGGGCTCAGAGTTGGTGTCTCTACCATGCCCCTGTTTAATTCACTGATCTGGCCCCTGTTGACACCAGATGGGTCTCTAATGCCAGGTGACACCAAGTAACCATAAACTTAAAGTGGTAGCCCAATACCAACTGCTAGCTGGGCATGCTCCCTGCACTTGACTGGATCCACACACCCTGTGGCACTTTGAATGTAGCTATGGATCTGGCAAATATGTTCTTTTTTATCTCCGTCAAGAAGGAGAATGAGGAGCAGTTTCCCCTCACTTGGAACAGACAGCGTTATACTTTCAAGCTCTCAGCCTAACGAGGCATACCCACTAGTGACCTAGACCAGCTGGAGTGCTGGGTGTGGGAGGGATTCTAGAGCTAGCAGTGGGGAGGGAGGGAGGTACACCAACGCCTGCTACAGCACTGTAGCTTGCCCTACTGAACTTCCTGGTAGAGGCTTTTATGTTTGATGGTTGTTTGTTTCTTTGCTATTTCTGACTGACCACCTCTCTGAGGAAGTGATGGCACAGTGGAGGGACCTAACGTGGCACATGTGGGATCTGTGCATAGCAAGTGGGTGGCTGCAGAAGGACATGTGTTGCCATATCCCTTCACCCTTTCCGCTTCAGTGTCTCCCAGCCTGGCTTCTAGTTGCCAACTCAAATTTATTTTCCTGAGAGTTTTTACGGCTTCTGGGCCCCGCTTTGCTGCCCATATGGTGGGCCAGAAGGGCTGGTGATTTGACACCCTGGGGCTCCACTTTTCTAGGGACTGATCTGCTTTCTCACTCCAGGGACAGGGGTAATCCTGAAGTGTATGTTTTACACTGGCTTCCAAATTCCGCAACAGGATTAAAAGCTCCCGTTGCCCACTGTGATCACAGGGTTGCTTACAACAAATATCATTATTGGCTTCTTTTCCTTCTCTGCCTTTCTCCCCAACTTCCTTCCTGTATTTCCTGCGATCACCTCTAAAATGAACTGCTTCCTTTGGATCCTTGTCTCTAAAATCAGCTATATCCTTTTAAATCCTTCGCTCAGGATTTTTCTGCTGTGACTCAAACTAAGAGATTCAGGAACAGTCAAGAAATGTGATAAACTGAAGGTGGAGGTACGAACCCTGTAAATCTTAACACTTCATGCTGAGAAAAGAAATCAACCATGTGCCCCCCCCAACCATCTTCAACCCTGGAAGAGGAATTATTACCCTCTACGATAATTGCCTGTCTTCTAGCTTGTATTCCTAGTTATATCAAGGCCTGAGAATAATAATCAACATTCAACGTGATTTCTATAAATATTGATTAGGTAAAGAAATGATTAGAAATCTCTGAAAATGCTTTGAAAGCTGTAAAGCTTTAGAAAAAAAAATCTACAGCAGGATTAAAGGAGCATGGGAGAGAAGATAGAATGATAACCTCTTCAGGCTTAGAGAAATAGTGAATTAGTTGGAGTTACAGATACACTCTATGGCTCCTACAGTTTGTAAAATTTTATACACTCTATGGTTGCCACAAATTCCCCTTTCATTTTTTGTTTGGATTTCCTACTTAGGTGAACTGAATTCTTTAAATGGATGTAATTACCTTTCGAGGACTTCAAAACATTTCTAAAGCAAAGTTTAATGATAAATAATAAAGACTGTGAAATGGTTACACTTGTGAGATAATTCTAGAAAATTTTTAATCATTTTTATATTCTTGGTAGGAAGCTGCCATCTAAACCCAGACCCTTCTTGCCACGTAACCTCATTTTCATCTTCATGTTTGTCAGCATCACCCTCCCAGGGCAACAAGCAGTAAGGAGATCGTGGGGCTTCTAATACACCAGCTGCTGTATTATAGAACCACAGTCAGGTCTAAGGCCTGTTCTCATTTTTCCCTTTGACGATATTAAATGTTTCTGATAAATTCACAAGATCTTAGTTTGAAAGCTAAATTGTGACTCCCAATTACTGATAAAGAATTTATTTAAACAACACCACAAAAAATAATAGTATAGTCTTAGTTCAAATGTGAATTGATCTGGTGGGGAGATATTTAAGGTTCGGTCAACATATCTCTAGGAACTTCTTTGCCAAGCTAATGTGTGAAAATGAATTCATTCTCCTATTTATTAATACATCTTGAAACAGTATCTCCTTTTTTTTTCTTAATTAGATGAACAGTCTTCTTGCCCATCCCACACAGTCTTAAAGCCTTTACCCTTCACCTCTCATATGCTAGCCCTGCGGTTGGGCACAGGCCAGAAGGAGTGAGAAAGGAATGCATTTTATAATGAGGAACCTTATGGTGAGATTTCCACTCCATGTACCCACACAGAGAACTGAATACTGTAGAAAGCATCTTCTGCTGCAGTTATTTCGATTGAATAAACACAATTTTAACATGAATCCATTAAAAAACTACTTTGGTTCTGGGAAACTGAGTATTAGAAATATGATGAGCATATTGGAGTGCGTTCAAAACTGAACATCAGGAGTAATTAAGGGAGTGGAGAGATTGATTTATGAGAAAAGATTAAAAGAGCTCAATCTGTTTAGCTTGGCTAACAGACAACTAAGTAGGGGATATGGTAATTGTTTACAAGTACTTACAGGATGTAAATATCAAGGCTGGAGCAAAAATGTTCAGGCTGAGATCAGAAAGCCTGAATCACTCCAAGTTAATAAAGAGAAAATTTAGGTTGACTGCCATCCAAAATTTGACGATATTTAAGGCTTTTCAGCAGGAATTGTCTCTTAGGGAAAATGGAAAAACAAACTCTCTGGGATATTTAAATGTGAAATGGCTTTTGTGACTCCATAGCTGCTTCACATTTATTGTCAGCATTATTTGAGAAGTATTTAAATTACATCATTGTAGGTGCTGAAATGACTTTCTACCCTGTTCCAATGAACCACAATATGTCTAAAAGATATTGTATAAAATAAATTTCTAATAAAGATATATGAACAATAGATATGTAGAGAGACATTATTATTATCTAAAAAAGAAGAAAATTACCTTTTTTTTGTTTTTAAAACTTTTCTTTGACCCAAATCATGGTTTCAATAGCAATTAGAACAACTTCTGGTAAATTAATATATATCAATTACAATATAACAGTGGTTCATTTGATTTATATAAGATTTCTAGTGATATTAATGCTCCAAGGTTTGAAAATTAATATAAATAAGAAATTCACAGCAATTTATTATATGCATTTATAGTTCACTTTACAGAACAATTTTTAATGAGAACACTATTATTGAAATAAAAATATATGTTATGATTATGTGGATTTTTTAATACAAGTGATCATTTTAAAGCAAAATAATTTAATAAAGTGATATTGATCTTATAGCAGTAATCTAAATATGTATATATTATATATGTGTGTATATATACATCTAGTATATATATGTGTGTAGCTATATGGATTTTTTTTAACATTTCCTACCAGACATAAATATTGACCTTACTTTTTGATATTGATTGAATTTTAAATGGATGACTATGTATTTTTAAAAACTATTTTAACAGGATTTATAAATACGCTACCCCTTTACAATGTGTTCCTTAAAACTTTACCCTTGACTGTATCCAGAAGTTTTAATTTGAGCTAAATAATTTACTGCTCATATATCCATTGCCTAAGAATCCTTGCACCTCTGAGTACATATATATGCTGCTCACCTGTTATCTGCTCAGGGGAATTGAGGGAATTAAGGTATATAGACACACACACCACACACACGCCACACCTACCATACAGATACCACACGCACCACATGCACACACATATACACACCACACACACACACCACACACAAATACACTCTAGTTTGCATCACAGATGAACTTGAGATAATTTTCTCCCTAATTGAAAATTTCTTACTTTGCAAAACAGACAAAAAATGGGAGGAGTATATTTGTACATACGATTTTTCAGAATAATTTAAAGTAAGTAAAGTGGCTTGTGTAATGCATGAAAGCACCCTTTAGGAAAACTGTACATAGGTAAAAAGAATTGTTGTAATTCTATATCAAACAAATTATAATTTAGGTTCTGAGTTGTTGCATAACCCTAGAAAGCATATTACTGATCTTTTGAGTACTCATGACATTTATAGTAAACATCAGTATACTTAATGAATTATAAAATTATATGCATTGCTTTCTTGTAGATGAACATATAAATTAAACACCATAATGTAAAATAGCATATAGAATACCAAAAATGAGAACTCATGATTACATTAGGCATATGGCAGCATTATATTAGAATAATAAAGAAAGAACTAGAAGAATCTCTAAATGTGAATGAAGACCAGTAGAAATTAATTTTTTTCATAAACTATAGACATTCCACTAATTTGGATGCATTAAAACAGATATTTAACTTATTCATAATATTACCAGGCCATCTGATCTCACTTCCCACATGTCCCTGGGCACCTCTTCCAACAGCATTACACAGAAATCATCTCTCTATGATTAAGGATGTATTTTTGAAGTATCACCATTACTTTATTCAAGTTAATACTTCCATCATGTCCAATCAAAACTTGATTTATGTTAGATTATGTGTACAGCATGATGCTCTCTTAAAGATTTCTGGAATCTTTCTGGATTAATTTTATCTTCATGGGTAGAAAACAAAGAATTCCATTTTGCTCTAGGGAATGAAGACTGTAACTTTAATTCTGAGCAACATTTTTGTTGGACTAAAGGTGGATTACAACCTAACTTCTGTCAATTGCTCCCAAGGATCTAAAAAAATTAAATAAAAAATTAAAATATTTATTCCTAGATCAGATCTAATCCCTGTATATTGGACAAAGTCTAATACTATTACATGGAAGAGAAGTAGCCTAAGACTATACATTGATCCCAGGGGTGTACAATAGGACACAATGAAAGATATGGGGCTGTCTAAAAACCACTCTGGTGCTCAGTATGGATTGCCTGGACCATGAGCCACTAGAAACCAGGGCCTTCTCCCATCTCCCAGTATGAAGAGCCACACCCCAAACCAACTTCCTACAGGACAATGGCTTCAATCATGTTCCCCTGCAGCCCACATTTCCTAGGTGCTGGAAGCCTCCTTCCCGAGGCAGTACAACTTAACAGCTGCCATGAAAGCCCAGAATGCCAAGTGTCCATGTAATCCTTTGGAATACTGAATGACAGGTTGCTTCCTTGCTTGCCTTGAGAGTATGAAGAACAGCAAAGGATGACATATCCAGTAGACTGCCATCTTTTGTGCATGTCTCTCCATAAATAAAATGAGAGATGGGGTAACTTTCACCTTGTCTTTTCTATTTTTTTTTTTTGCTGATCCTTATCTTGTTAGTTTTTCTAGTGAAACTTATGTCTTAACCCATACTATATGACACTTTGGAATTTGTTCCAAACTCAATTGCTGATGTCCACAAAAAGGCCACCTCCCAATGAAAAAAGGAAGATCTCTTATGACTTGTGTAAGGGTTATGACTGGGAAAACATGGATGTTCTAAAATTGCATTCTATAAATTGAACTGTGAATCTGAAATTCAGAAGGATGATGAATCCATTCAATAGATAGTTGGTATTACACTTTCTAATTTGACTAAGGAAATGCCCATATCTCCTTCATCTTTCTTTGCTGATTCCAGGGACATCTATTTCACAAGGAGGAAAATGTTTCCCAGAATGTACCCTGCAGGTGCAGCTTACTCCAATGATTTGTGAAGTTGGAACTAGGTCATATGGCCAAACCTACCCACATGGGAGTCTGAGGAATATATATTTGATTTGTTATTCACTATTGTAGAAAAGAGTAAGTGGTAAGAGATGTAAACATTACTGTTTTACAGCCAGCCAGTCATTACTGTTCACTGCTTGTACTGATATTTTAACTAAGTTTCTGGAAGAAATAGACATAAATTTACATATTTATTCTTCCATGCTGAACTTGTGTCATGGATCTAAACATACTTCTTGAAATATCTCATCCGTGCCTTATATAGCTTACATGTGAGAACACTAACTGGCATTCTAGGAGAAGCTGAAGTTAGGTATTCATTACATAAAATAGCATCTTTCTGCCAAGCAGTATTGCAAAAACATTAAATAAGAGGTGGCCTAACTTCTCCACAGTTGTGCATGTTCTAGAATACCTCCAGTGTCCTCCATGCTGGACCAATGGCTTAGATATTTTAGATTCTCATGGTCTGAACCAACGTGATCCCTTCAGCGCTTTCAGGACTAGTGTCTCTCTGACATCCATGCTTTGCTGGGATCACAGGAAGAATTGGAATCCTGGGATTCCATGCTTAAGATATTTCCTCACCTGCTACGCTAGTAATTCACGCTGTCTGAGCCTGCAATTTCTCAAGACTTCTGCCACAAAGTTCACTGCCCTCAGATACATTTATATGTGAGTACAAATTTCTTCCTATCAGCTCTGGTTTCACTTTGAGCACTTCAATTTTTTAAGCTACAATATACCACTCATTCTTTCTATTTTTTCTAATTCCAGGATCACAGGTGTTCATAGGATCACTTCAATGCCCTTCTAAAGACTAAGTTCAGACTGTGCGGATTGTATCTTCTTGCCTTGAAATGGCTTCTTCTCAGTGTGAGATGGGCAGTCACTAACCCTGAACTCGAATTATTATAACTAACACTGACGATTCAACACCTTATGTCGAGGAGATTCAGTATACATGTTCAGAATATTCATCAAATTGCTTAATTATTTATCCATGAAGGAATTACAACTGTGATGTGAAACAAAATTATTGGGACACAGAAAAAATTATTTAGTGAAACATTTTTTCAACAGTACAGACAACATGACAGTAAATTAAAGAAATGGAAACAGCAAGTAAAAAAATAAGTGAATAAAAGCACATATTTTACTCTATTCTGCAAGATCTACACAAAACTAAGGCATGCAGCGAGACAGCTGTGCAAAGACATCAGAATTGGCACTAGGTGTTTGTGCATCGCCACGTGCACGTGATATCAGATGGGGTATTTCCACTTGCGGAGCCTCCTATCTCACTGGGCCTTTCTGAGAGTTGAGCTAATGCACACAGAGAGATTTGTAAACTGAAGTATTATACATCTGTAAGGTATTACAGTGCATACTTCCTCACTTATTTCAACCTGCCAAGATGACATTTATCTTCCTATCCTACTTTCTCTCAAGCCTTGAAGAAAAAAACATTTCCCTCCTTTCACCAAGGTCCAAGGCTGGGTGGTGGGGAGTTGATAGCAGAGAGAGAAAGCACAGAAGAAAAAATTAGAAAAATGAAAATTGCCCATCTGAAGGGAAACAAGAGCTAAAATACAAGAAAGATATAACACTTTGGATTATTGCTCCTGTTGTTGAAGGGTGAGAATAAGGGCAAAGATTTGAAAACTTAGCCAAAGCCTCCCCAGGGTCTGGCAGAGCCAGCGAGATTTTCACATCTGGTTAAGCTCAGTGGGCCTTTAGCTGCTGTATATTGACAGGTTTTCAAAACTATTCACAGAAATGAATCTGTTACAGTTAACTCTGGGTAATAGCATGTGGATTATCCCTTTGCTGATCCTACTTTGTTGACATAAACAGTGTCATAGTTTACACTGGCCCAGAAAAGGGGGAAACAAAGATTTAAGTTTATGAATTACTTCCTTGTCCCAGAGAAGGTGTATTCTGTGTACCAAGGCAGATCTATTCTAATTCAGATGGACTCGCTGCATTCATGGAAAGGAAAAGGAGAATTCAAGAGCATCCAGTGTGCTATAGGGAAGGATATTAACAATAGAATGACAATAGAATGACTTTCAGATCGCTAAAAGATACATCAAAGAAGCTTTACTCATTGCTCTAGATATTTATTAACTGGATATTCTCTGATACAAACCAAATATATCATTAGATCTAGCAATTAAAACATATAGCTTTCATCATTGGGATTCAAAGACCATGCAAGTGCTTCTAACGAGTCTGTGAGAAGAAGATTTGATGATTTCAGAAGAAAAAGATTGACAAAAAGAGAAGTTCTGACATGTCACGAGAAAATTAATAGCAGCAGAGCAGCAGTAAACAATTATATGGCGGCAAACACAAATAACTAATGGGCAGTAAATTATGTGTTGGCAAAGCATAAACTGAGTAAGCCACTACTCATCATCCACACAAGACTATAATCTATTCCAGGGGAGAAAAAGGTGGTTCTTGAAGGTTATATCTTTTACTTCCCCGTATTCCTTTGTTCTTCCGATTAAGGAACTTATGATTTTTTTTTTTTTTTGGAAACCAAACACTCATATTTTGAGCCACATGTTTTTTTGTGGGGTTCCCTGCATTGATAGTGTAGGGTGTCCCCCACTGAAGTAAAACAGCAAGGCCTATCTCTTGAGGCAGGGGCATTTGTTTGTATAGGGCACGCAAAGAGAACCAATGAGGTATTGTGGGATATTTACTGATGATTCTGTGAGACAATCTTACCTCTTTCGCTACAACAGCTATTGGAGATGCCACTCTCCTTTCCTTTGAACATTATGGTGTGAGGTCTGAGGTCAGGGGTACCCACAGCTGTGCTGCTACTTTGAGAAGACAAACCCGAAGATAACACTGAACCTGGAGGAAAGCAAAAAAGGGACATGCAATGAAATGGAACTTGAAACCCAGTGATAAAATTGGAATTCTAAAACAAACTGTGTTTAAAGCTAACACTTTCTAAGCAAAATGTTTGTACTTTCATAATATCCTGAAATAAAAATTTAAAAAAATCATTTCTTGCTTTGAATTATCTTAGTATTATGGTTAAAGAACAATTGATCGTATACATTTGAAGCAATTTATGGACTGTTATTTTGTTCAACTAACTCAAGTGTCTATTTTAAGTGAATAAAAACATTTTAAAAATTTCTGTTAAAAAAAAAAAACCAAAAACTAATGGTTCCCATGAGCTATTCAAATAAAATAGAAATATATTTCTTGTTTTAAAAATTTTCCAGTTTCATGACACATTTTACCCAGCATTATAAATATGTCTATGTTGTCACGTAGGAAAACACACATATTAACAAAGTGCAGTTGACTGTGTTTATGAAAATTGAGTTCTGCAGGTTTTTCTATGATGTGGGGAAGCTTTTTAACCTCTCTGAATATAAGTTTCTCTTCTTCTTTTCTCTTCATTTCTTCCCTTTTTTCTATAACCTCTTGTGATACAGTTACATTTGGCTAGGGACCAAGATTTCAAGCATGAAGCAAGAAATATTTTCTGATCTTGAAGGGTTTACAGAAGAGTCAGAGTGACATCCGAATCAACAGTTTAGTAGAGAATTCTCACCAGCTTTGTACAGTCTTCAGTCAAGTGAAGTGTGATGGGAGCTCAGAGAAGTCATTACAGAATTCTGTCTATAGGCATCACAGAACGTCTAGTGCACTGGGATAATTACATCCACTTCCTTTCCTCCTCTTGTAATAGACATGTCTTTCTTGTGGGTAGTTCAGCCTCCAGCTCATTTAGTTCCATTGGGACTAACTCCATCCATCCCTAAGACTTGGTGGGCCCATAATTCCAGCTTTTAACTGCTTTCATTTCACCCAAAAATGTGTTCAAGAGTGTACATGTGGCCATCAGAACCTAACCTGGAATGTTTGCCATGACCATGAGAAAAGAGCCACATAATTTTGTTTTAGTTGTTTCTATCTGCGATCGTTAGTTATAAAGAAAATGGATGTGCAGAGTAGCTTGGAAAATTTGCCTCCAAATAGGCAAAAACCAACTCAGGAGACTCCAGCTCAGAGGAAAGGAGATAATATAAGAAAAGACAGACTCCTAATTGTATCACATGAACACTTTGATGAAACAGTGCCTTTAACTGTCTAAAGCTAATCAGTTTCATAACACATGATTGTTCAAGTAAGATTTGTTTAAGGCAGTAAAGCTACTCTGTGTGGTACTACAATGGTGGACACATATCATCACACATTATACTTTTGTCAAAACCATAGAATGTACAACCTCAACAATGAGCCCTAATGTTAACTATGGACTTTAGATAATAATGATGTGTCAGTGTTAATTCATTGGTTGCAACAAATGTACCATTCTGGTATGGGATGTTGATAGTGAGGGCGTGGTGATGCATGAGTGAGGGCAGGGGGTATATAGGAACTCTCTGTACCTTGTTCAATTTACATCTAAACCTAAAACATTAAAATTTATTTGTTTACAAAGGGAAGAAAAAGATGAAGAAGAGAAAGAGATGTATTCTAGCTATTAGGATATAATAAAAAGATCAAGTAAATATAACACTGTATAGCATTAGCACATGGAAAAACAAATATACAACTGGATCAAAATAGAGAGCCCAGAAACAGACAATCATGTATATTTTTATATATTTTAACTCTAAATTTTACCTCAAATTAAATGCAAGTACAAATTCCACATATTTTAAGTAAAAATACTGTATGTGAATAACAAATCTATATAATATCTAGAAGAAAAGATCACAGAGTATCTTTATTTGATTTCACATTTCAGGAATTTCTTAAACAAGGCTCAAACATACACACAGAAAGAAAATGAAAGGAAAAACTGTACAAACTGGTATGGACTTACAGAGTAAGGAAGCTGAATGTCACATAGATAAATGAAAATATTTTTAATCTCACTGGGAGGCCATTATAATTAATAAAAAGCAAAACTATATGTTTTTATATCAATCAGATTAATTATTTTAAATAATCAGATAATACCAAATTTTGATAGGATGAGGAAATATAAATTAGTTCAATCACATTAGAAATAATTTGGAAGTATCAACTAGAGTAGAAAATTATACTTCTAGGCATCTACCCTAAGACAAACTGTGCTATGAGAAGAGGAAAATTTTCACAGTAGTGGTCATTGCAGCACTCTTTATAATAGAAAAGGTACAGAAATTTCTTAACTAATCCTAAATAGATTTTGGATTATGTGTCATTTATGCAGTGTAATATTCTACATAAGAGTTAAATATATAAGTTGCTGTGTTTCAACATGCATAAACTCCAAAACAACATAATGTAGAGTGAAAAAATCAAATTATAAACCAAGACATGCAGCAATTCATATTTTATATTGATAGAAATCAAAACCATAATGTATACAGTTTATGAATGATAAACATTGACTTAGGTGTTCTTCTCAGAAGGCTGGTGAGGTTAGGAGATGCTAGAAATGCAGTAGTATCTCTAATGTTTTATTTTTCTAAAAATTAGAAAGACAAGTTGAAACAACTACCACACAATGCTAACATCTGTTTAATCTTGGGGGTTGGAGTCCAGGGGTCTGTTCTGTTATTTTCTGTATCTTCCCATATGTTTAAAGTGCTTTGTAATTAAAATAAAACACGGATGAGTAGGAATTGTTCTGTTAGAAAAGGACTAAAAATGCATTGCAAGCAGAAGGAAGAAAAGGAATTAGGGAACTCCAAAAGAACAACATGGTTTTAGAGAACCACAAATAATCTGGCATGGCTTTTGTCTAAAATGCTGGTGAAGAATCAGGAGAGGATAAGAAGGATCAGATTTTTGTAATAATGGGATCTTGAGTGTTATTCTGTTCAATTTGGACTTCATTATATGGGTCTGTGTGGTAGGTAGAATAATCATCCATGAAAGCTGTCTGCATCCTACTCCCCAGAACCTGTGAGTGGGATATCAGGCAAAAGAAACTTTGTAGATGTGATTAAATTAAGAACCTTGATATGGAAAAATTTTCCTGGACCAATGAAATCACAAGGGTCCTTATAAAAGGCAGTAAGAGAGTTTCATATGGGGAGAAGATGTGACTGGGGAAGCAGAGGTCAGAGTGATAGGGGTAAGTGAGCCAAGGATAGCAAATAACTTACAGAAGCTGGAAATGGCAAAGAAATGAATTGTCCTCTGCAGATTCCAGAAAGTAGTTCTACCATTGCATTTTAGACGTCTTACCTCCAGAAGGGTCAAATAATAAATTTTTGTTGTCTTAAGCCACTAAGTTAATGGTAATTGTTACAGAAGCAGTAGGAAACTAGTATAGCAGTAATGATGAAACCTTGTTCACAGCAGAATAAGTAGAGTTTCCATCACTGTGTGTGTGTTGGGGCGGGGGGCGGGTGAGAAGGCTGCCATACCTACGCTGTTACTGTTCCCATCTGTCACTGAGTGCTGATTACTTACTATACTAACGTGGCTAAAAAGAAACCAGAGGAGAAAACAAACAAGCAAACAAACCAAAATAAAAGCTCAAAACCATCACTTGAATGTAGATAGGATATGCAATAAATGTACCAGAAGAAAATGTGGCAGTTACTTAGAGTTATTAAAAACAACCAGAGAAAAGTACATGGCTGTGGGAGACAGCCATAAAGAAAAATAAATAAAAGTAAGTAAAAGAAAATTGTATATCCTTTATTGTGTACTTTTTATATTGAATTTATCAAAAGTATAGGACTTACTACTTTTTATATTTGTATATAGTTATAATTTATAAAAGTTTAAATTATAAATATAAATAAATATAAATTTTAATTTACATTATTTCTGTACTTTTATTTTGGATAAATATCAAGGACACACACTAATTTGTAACAGAAACCCCAAATACCTGGAAACTTGAAACATAGAGGATATTTGGAGGTAAAATTTTAATAATTATATTTTGTTAAAACAAAGCTTTAAAAAATTAATAGACATTATGAATACTAATTTGGAATAAATTTATCATTTATAGTTTATTTATTTGTTCAAAGTTGTATGGATTTCTGTAGCAAAGAGAGCATATATAAGTATGCTTTAATAGATAGAATAGCAACAGACAAAAAACAGCAAGCAAAGTGCATATGTAGTTTTCTTTTTCTACTAAAGCTACTACATATTTTTTATGGCCCAAATTTCTAAATTCAGGAAAAACCCCACCATTCTTCAAATATTTCTTTCACATACTATTCAATTTGAACCTAAAAGTTTTGGCAAATGAAGGAAATAATTGAATATACAAATTCACAACATTTGCATGACAATTTGCCAAACTCATCAACGTTTCAAGAAACAAAATAAAACATATCAAAGTATATCACCAAACAAAGCTTTTAGTTGTCATAAATAGTAAAATAAAAACAAAATCAATAGATTTGAAATAAAATATGGCTTAGAACCTTGAATTAACTGATACCTAGCTGAATACATTATATAATGTCTATTTATTAAAGTGTCTATATTCAAAGTGATATACAGATTCAATGCAATCCCTATTAAAATATCAGCATCTTTTTTCACATACCTAGTAAAAATAATTCTACACTTCATATGGAACCAAAGATGATCCTGTATAGCCAAAGCAACCTTAAGCAAAAAGAACAAATTGGGAGGCATCAGTTTCCAGACTTCAAACTGTACTACAAGGCTATAGTAACTAAAAAAGTATGGTACTGGCACAAGAACAGAGACATAAACCAATGGAACATAACTGGGAACCCAGATATAAAACCATCCTCATATAGCCATCTAATCTTTGACAAAGCAGACAAAAACATACACTGGAGAAAAGAATCCTTATTCCATAAATGGTGTTGGGAAAACTGGATAGCCACATGTAAAAGACTGAAACAAGATCTGCACATTTCACCTCTCACAAAAATCAACTCATGATGGATAACAGACTTAAACCTAAGGCATGAAACAATAAGAATTCTAGAAGAAAATGTTGGAAAAATTCTTACAGATACTGGCCTAGACAAAGAATTTATGAAGAAGACCCCAAAAGCAATCACAGCAACAACAAAGGTAAACAAATGGGACCTGATCAAATTAAAAAGCTTTTGCACAGCCAAGGAAACTACCATCAGAGCAAATAGCCTACAGAATGGGAGAAAATATTTGCATGCTGTACATCCAATAAAGGGCTGATAACTAGAATCTATATAGAACTCAGGAAAATCAGCCAGTAAAAAGCAAACAACTCCATTAAAAAGTAGGCAAAGAATATGAACAGAAACTTTTCAAAAGAAGGTAGTCTAATGGCCAACAAACATATGAAAAAATGTTCAACATCTCCAATCATCAGGGAAATGCAAATCAAAACCACAATGAGATATCACTTAACTCCAGTCAGAAGGGCTTTTATCAAAAAGTCCTAAAACAGCAAACGCTGGTGTGGGTGTGGAGAGATAGGAACACTCATATACTGCTGGTGAAACTACAAACTAGCACAACCTTTATGGAAAGTAATATGGAGATATCACAAAGAACTACCATTTGATCCAGCAATTCCATTACTGGGCATCTACCCAGAGGAAAAAACGACATTCTGTGAAAAAGATATCTGCACTGCTATGTTTATAGCAGCACAATTCACAATTGCAAAGATGTGGAAACAACCCAACTGCCCATCAATATATGAGTGGATTAATAAAATGTGGTATATGTATACCATGGAGTACTGCTCAGCCATTAAAAAAAAATGGTGAACTACCTCATAGATTATCATGGATGGAGCTGGAGCCCATTCTTTTAAGTATCACAAGAGTGGAAAAACAAGCACCACATGTACTCACCATTAACTTGGTACCAATTGATTAACACTAATGTGCACATATGGGAAGTAACAATCACAGGATGTTGGGCAGGTGGTGGGGAGGAAGGGATATGTAAATTCACACCTAACAGGTGTGGTGTGTGCTGTCTGGGGAATGGGCACGCTTGTAGCTATGACTTGGATGGTGCAAAGGCAATTTGTGTAACCACAGCGTTTGTAACCCCATAATATTCTGAAATAATTTATAAGAAAAAGTATTTAAAAATAAAAAAGTAAATAAATAGAGGTTAAATCTTTGCTACTATACGAATTAAATAAGACATTTTGATGTGCCATCACTAAGCTATAAAATGGCTTACAATTGTATCAAACACATTATTATCTACTGATTAAGATAAACTAAGACATGAGCAGTATTAAAGAAAATTGAAAATTGATTTGTAAAGAATCTTTTTTTTTTTTTTTTTGAGACAGAGTGTCACTTTGTTGCCCTGGCTAGAGTGAGTGCCGTGGCATCAGCCTAGCTCACAGCAACCTCAAACTCCTGGGCTTAAGCAATCCTACTGCCTCAGCCTCCTGAGTAGCTGGGACTACAGGCATGCGCCACCGTGCCCAGCTAATTTTTTTTTTATATATATATTTTAGTTGGCCAGATCATTTCTTCCTATTTTTAGTAGAGACGGAGTCTCACTCTTGCTCAGGTGGGTCTCGAACTCCTGACCTCGAGTGATCCACCCGCCTCGGCCTCCCGGAGTGCTAGGATTACAGGCATGAGCCACCGCGCCCAGTCTGATTTGTAAAGAATCTTTAAAAAAAACATAGACAGCATAATGCATATACTTCCAAAACTATATCTTTGACACTTACAAAATCATTATTGATATCAAGCTGGGCAAGATATCTCACACACACACATACACAAAAGCCAAAATCCATAAGAATACCTAAACCTGGCACAAGAAGATAGAATTTAAAGTGGAAGTCCTGAGTGCTAAAAGTTCTGTTTTTATTTTTTTCATTTTTAATTACTATGGGTATATAATAGACGCATATACTTATGGGGTACGTGTGATATTTTGATACAGGCATAAAATGTGTAATAATCAAATGAGGGTAATTAAGGTATCTAACACTTTAGTATTTATGACCTGCTTATGTTAGAAACTTTCTAATTCCACTCTTTTACTCATTTTAAAGCAGGGGTCCCCAGCCTATGGTGAGTTGTATAATTATTTCATTATATATTACAGTATAATAATAATAGAAATAAAGTGCACAATAAATGTAATGTGCTTGAATCATAGTGAAACCATCCCCCCCACCCCGACCCTTGTCCGTGGAAAAATTATCTTCCATGAAAATTGCCCCTGGTGCCAAAAGTTTAGGGGCCACTCTTTTAAAAGATACCATAACATATTGTCGACTATCGTCACTTTGTTGTGCTATCCAATATTGTTCATTCTGTCTAACTATCTAACTAAAATTTTCTCATTGCTTCTGACAACTAGGCCTGTTTTCTGGTGTTGAGTGCTCAGCTTCAGTTATAACCTGGTTCCTTTTATGCTTCTCCAACTTGTGACCCTTCAGAAGATCAAGTATTTTTTGCATCTATAAATTATAACATTTTGCTATAAAATATATTTCTAAAAATTAAGCTCAGAGAAATTTAATGAAGAATGAATGCATAAGCTCCATGAAAAATTCTTTATCATTTACTCAAAAGCTAAAAAGTAGACATTACTCAAAAGTGGACATGTACACAAATTTGAAGTTCTTTTCTTATTGTATCCAATTCTATTATGTAGTACAGAGTAGCTTAAAATATAGAACAGAAATAAACAGTAAAATAGAAAAAGAAATTGAAATGTATTTCTCTGGTACCTGGAAAAGAAAAAGAAATAGATTTAGTTTTTATTTAGTTTTTTAAAAACATCTTTTAAAAATCTCAATTAAAAAATAAACATATTTTGAAATATTTTTAGATATACAGAAAAGCTTCAAAGATAGCACAGAGAGTTTTTGAACACCCATTCACACCGTTTCCCTAAGGTTAACATCTTAAACAATTATGGTGCATTTGTTGAAATTAAGAAATTAACATGGGTACTAATTGGAATACTATTACTACTACTCCAGACTTCATTCACAGTTCGTTGGTTTTTCCACTAATGTTAGTTTCTTGTTTCAAGATTCAATCCAGGATACCAGATTACATTTTGTGCAGTATTTTGAAGCTTTAGAAAATCTTAAACTTCTGTCTTTGATACATTTTCTAAAATGCACAGAACCAAGGACAATTCTAACCAGTGCTGCCTGGCTCTTCATTCTTCCTCAGAAATACAAACTTTTCAGACTCAAGTACATTGTGTCAGCCATGAGTCATTCAATTAAAGCTTTTTGTAAACTTTAAACATAACAGATGTTTCTTCTATCTGCATGAAGGGATAGTCTTTGAAAAATCATGAAGCACACATTTTGAATTTTTTAATCTGCCCCTCTTTAAGTATTTGTTCTCTCTTACAAGTGCTTCAAAATAAACACTGTTCCCTAACACCAGATGATACAACACCTTCCTTTTGCTGGGATGTTTCCTCCATATTTGCCCTGGTCTTCTCTGAGTGTTCCTCTATTTCATCTGTTTTTATTCCCATATTTTTCTTGTTCACTATATTAAAATTTAGCACAGATACTTTCAACTCCCTTAGAACCCTTCTCTCTGCTTATCAAATAAATTAGTATTATATAAAGAAGCAATAGGGAGAACATTAGAGTCTTCTTAATGGAGATGTTTGACTTCATTTTTCTCTGATCACATCTGTTGCCACTTCTCAAAGGCACACAGGTGCTTCTTGAAACCAAGCTGTTGCTATAGTTCCACACTTACGCAGTGAAGCCAAAAGAAAAATCTCTATTTGCCCAGCCTAGAAGGCTGCAGTATGTGGACACCTTCAACAAAACAGCAGTAATAATCCAACCCTATCAAAAAGTGGGCAAAGGACATGAATAGAAATTTTTCAAAAGAAGATATAAGAATGGCTAACAAACATATGAAAAAATGCTCAACATCTCTAATCATCAGGGAAATGCAAATCAAAACCACACTGAGATATCACTTAACTACAGTGAGAATGGCCTTTATCAAAAAGTCCCAAAACAATACATGTTGGTGTGGATGTGGAGAGACAGGAACACTCATACACTGCTGGTGGGACTGGAAACTAGTGCAACCCCTGTGGCAAGCAATATGGAGATACCTTAAACAGATTCAAGTAGACCTATCATTTGATCCAGCAATCCCATTATTGGGCATCTACCCAAAAGAACAAAAGTCATTCTATGACAAAGATACCTGTACCCGAATGTTTATAGCAGCACAATTCACAATTGCAAAGATGTGGAAACAACTCAAATGCTCATCAAATCATGAGTGGATTAGTAAAATTTGGTATATGTATACCATGGAGTACTACTCAGCTATAAGAAATCAAGGTGATATAGAATCTCTTTTATTCTCCTGGGGAGAGTTGGAACCCATTCTACTAAGTGAAGTATCCCAAGAATGGAAAAATAAGCACCACATGTACTCACCATCAAATTGGTTTCCCTGATCATCACCTAAGTGCACATTTGGGAATAACACCAAATGGGTGTCGGGCAGATGTGGGGGGTGGGGGGAGGGGATGGGTGTATAGCTACATAATGAGTGTGATGCGCACTGTCTGGGGAATGGACACACTTGAAGCTCTGACCCATGGACAATATACATAACCTAAACTTTTGTACCCCCATAATAAGCTGAAATTTAAAAAAAGTTGTCACTTATATTTTAAATACTTCAGATAAACTGCAACCTTCAATAGCATAACTGTTAGGTGTCCATTTAACAAATGGGAAAAGTAAGGTTGACAGTAGCTAAGTTAGCAACACAAATCATCAAACTCATTGAAACAACTTCCTATCATGGTATTACTTGTGCGATAATCATGTGGAAGTAATCCTTACTTGCTTACCAGTTTGTCTCAGACTCACAGTCTGGCAGAAGTCCAGCTGGCAACACACTCAGATTGGACCTGTCTCCCCAGTGGTGCGCCCTTTCACTCAGCATTGTGTGTTGTGGTCTTTGTGAAAGATAGCCATGCCCTTCTGTTGCTCACTCTGACAAGACTGATAAACAAAATCACAGCCATCCTTGGAAACCTGAAGCCATCCCTCATCCTAGATAGTCTAATGTAAGCTATTATTTCTACTTCTTTGTTATTTTGCATCACTCAGTTTTCTTCTCAATTCACATGTTTTCCTTTCATCAGTTTTTAAAACTGACTTCACATCATTTTCATTCTCCAGCTATTGTCAGCCCCACTCAGAAGGATGCCATTCTCTTGGGTGAGGCTGGCTGATTCCTGCCCTGTCATAGATCAGCACTACAAAGAACCATATTTGCAACCAGCACACACAAGATGACTCATCCCTACTGCAAAAAACAAACACTTGAGCACTGGAACCATTATCCTACATTGGGTTCATATGGTTATCCTGAACAGAACAGAAATAGGTGTTTTAATAGACTCTTTTTGAAAAAATTTTTTTACCCAGATGCATAATTTGCAAGGTAATGATATTAAGTCTGGTAGCATATTTGGGGGAAGTAGCACAAGAATTCACCTAAAGGCAGGATTTCCAATACAGTACAACCCTGAAACATAAAAGAACCATAGAATCCACTAGCTTCCACATGTACTGTTTAATACACAAGCATGCTGTATAAAAGTAGTTCAAAATTTTCAAATGAAATGCTCTGCTATGCATTGTGTGTATTATAAAAATAGTCTAAATAAGTATTTTAAAAGCAATGACATAAATTTGATTTAAAATATAATTTTAAAATTAAAATTAATACAAAAATGGAATCCAAATGTGCAACTGAAGGAGAGTAATATACGCATCTATATACATAATGGATCATGTACATGCATGATAGTGTGCATAGAAATATTTGAATTATTTATCTTTTATATTTACATCATGTGTATTAGTTTTACACACACCCAGCAAGGCCATCCATATGTCTTGTATTATTTGCCAGTGCTTTGTAAATATAGATGTAGTAAAAATTGTTTCTTGTCTGTTTCAAAAATTATTTAGCCTGCTAGTTTATTTCACTTTAAGAAACAGATAAAAAGAGACTTTCAATGCCCTCACCAATCTCCTGCTTTCTCTCGAGTATATCTCTCAGTTGGATCATGAACATTTTACTTAAAATAATTCTCTTAAATCAACATGACAGAGATGTTTCCATTCTCCCAAAAGCTTTAGCCCTCTTTTTATTTATTTTATTTATTTATTTATTTTTGTTTACTTTGTGTTTTTGATTTGGGGAGGGTTCTTTGATATTTTGTGTTTTTTTCCCCCTATTAGGTTGGCCTTGCGAACTTTCCCTCAGGTGGCCCTTCAAGAACCTTTTCTAAATGCTCAAACAAACAAGAGGAAAAATGTCAGCTTCCACGGTTGGCAAGACAAAGAGGCCAGGAGGGTAGGAAACAGCCTCACAGCAGGCAGCAGAGATCAGTAAGCAGAGCCAGGCAGTGAGCAGAGCAGAGAATTTTATTTCAACAGGTGCAAAAGAGTTCTGAACAACCCAACTTCCCTATCACTTTATATTCATCATGCTGGGCTGTTTGGGCTGTCACTGTAGTAAATTTCTCTAAGGTCAGAGTCGAACTATCAGGAAAATCAATAGAGCAGAGAGACAGGAAAGCACATTTATAAATATGATACTTTGAACAACTAAATTATTTACAGTATCTTGTCTTATCCTGTGCTCGTTGATGATTTGCTCTTTCTAAAACTCAAGAACTTTGCCTCAAAAACATAATCCAAACAGGTTCAGCTGGCTGGGTACTGTGATACTACATGGTTGGGATAGTCATGAAACAACTTCAGAGTTATTCAGGGCACTGATCAAAAAAAAAAAATCATAACACAATAATCCGTAGTTCCATGGTAAATTAAGAAGAGGTGCTAGAATTTCTACTACATATATATTTTCTTTAAATCTTCAAGGTTGATAGTTATTTAAAGTAGCATTGGGGATTTGAAGGATTTCCAGAATTCTTTGCATAACGGAGAATGTGGAGGGTGCTTCGATTTTTTTACAATTCCTCATGGAATTATTGAAAGCCCTGAACAATAAATGAAAGTAGCTTATTGGTTGAACTGAACTTATTAGGATATACAGTCTTATGTTTCTACCATTATTACCCTAAAATATATTTTCTTAAATTTCTATTCCCTAATCCTTAGGAGTGAGTTCCATAACTTCCTGGTCATTTCGATTCCAGTCCTGCCTTAATTAAAATGCTAAGATGGTGTCTATCTAACAGCTCTGTCCTATCCCCATCTAAGACCACTCCAAAGCTGGACAAGCAATGATGAAGCGGGTGGCCATGGTCTGTTCTTCCCTCCCCCTCTTCTGCTTTGTGTCTCCTGCAAGATTGGAGCAGTGGAAGAGGCAGTTAGGAGGAAAAGGGCAAGACCTATTTCTGTATCGTGTGGGGAGTCCCTGATCACCACTGGCTCTTTGTAGACTACCATGTGCCTTCTTCTGGTCCTATTCTTTAACGAGATCACATCCTTGCTCAGATTTTTGTTTTGTTCTGTTTTGTTTTCTTTCTTACTTCTTTCAGCTCTTGCCCAGATTTATATTCTTAAGGTTATAGGTCACCTTTCCCAGGGAGGTAGCTCTTTTGGATTGGGATTTTGTCAAAATAATTAGAGCAAAGCCACCTTCTGCTGCAGCCAATGGTACGAAAGAAAAATCCAAAATTCCTGGTCCGACAAAAGACTGGAGCACAGCCTGCCCCTTCTTCTACCTTTGTTTTTCACCTGACTTTGTGACTCATCCAACCAGCTTTCTGTTTTGGGCTTCATCAGTCTGGGGACAGACACCTGTCTCCATCAGCAAGTATATCAAGCTCCCGGGGCACATTCCGTACTTTCCAAGAACTTTCTAATGTTTAACTACTTTTGGTGGGCTAATAATTTCTGAGACTCAACTAGCATCTAGTCAGGGAATTAAATAGGTGAAATATCATTCTTCTCTAATGTAGATGACACCATTTTTTTTTTCTTTTTCAGACTGCCTAAATTGGCCTAGGGCAGGGAGAATTATCCACCATTTCTCTCCCATGAACATTAGCTAAGACATAACACAGCACTTTTATTTTTGGAAAGAAAAGATTTGCTACTCATTTAGCACAAAAAATAAAAAAAATCCCCCAAAACAAAACAACCCTGAATCACTTCTTAAATAGCATTAACTGTTGTTGAAAAGTACAGATAATTGTCATATATGTTTCTCAACTTTCAGGCTTTAGCTGACCTTGAGATAATAGAAAAAGTTCCAATGCATATCCTGATATAGAGATTATTTCTCCAGTGATTTATTTTGTCCTATATACATATATACTCAAATTTGAGTTGGTTAGTCTGGCCAATAAGGCTTACATCATAACTAAATAAAAATAAATATATAATTTTTCAGCAACTTTTAGGAAATACCTATTTCTCACATGTTGACTCAGTGATGGTCATCAGATATCACTTGTTTTCCATCATGCCACCATTTTATGTTCACCACCTACCCAGCTTGCATTGCTGGGCTTTTCTGTGCCCTTATACTTTGATAAGTCTAGACTGCCTCACTGACGTACATATTTTCTGATGAAACCTGAGGGCTCAGATCCATTGCATAGATTGCTATTTTAAATCTAACCCTTGGCACAGGAAGTCCAAAGGCTGGAAAAGCCCAGACTTTCATCTAGGAACCCAACAATCCTCTAACTCATTTAGAAAAGAGGTTTTATGTATGATAATTTTGGAAATCTATATCATTATTAGTAGTGAAAATGATCTTTATACATATACTAATTCTACAGAAATATAGTTAATAGCTTGAGCGAAAACATAGTACAGTCGTTATGAGATAAATTCATGAGTCAGAAAACACCTGAGATCATATCTTGGCTCCACCTTCATAAGCTATGTGACCGTGAGCACGTTATTCAACCTCTTAGTTCCTTAGTTTCCTCAGCTGGAAAGTTGGTATAATAATAGCTACATCACAGATTGGTAGTAAAGACTAAATATGTTAATATATCATCTTAGTCAGTCTGGGCTGCTATAACAGAATACTATAGACTTGGTGGCTTAAAAAAATGAACATTTATGTCTCACAGTGCTGGAGTTTGGAAATCTGAGATCAGGATGCCAGCATGGTTAGGTTCTGGTGAGGGCCCTTTTCGGAGTTGCAGACTGCCCACTTCTCCCTGTGTCCGTACATGGAGAGAGAAAGATAGCTCTCTTCTGTTTCTTATGAAGACACTGATACCATTATGAGGGCTTTACTCTCGCAACCTATTTGACTCTCACAACCTACTTACCTCTCAAGACCTGACCTCATAATGCCATTCTACAGGAGGTGAGTGTTTCAACCTGTGAATTTTGGAAAGACGTATACATATAGTCCTTAACAATATGAATGACTATTCATTTGTATCAGTTTGTAGACCTCCATAATTTTCCTAATGCCCCAAATCCACCTGTCACCCAACCACTTAGTACTGAAATCAGGCAGTTTGGTATTATTTGGGATGTTCAATTTGAAAACAGGAGCTCAGGAATTAACAAGTATGTCTTTCAGTCACTCAAAGTTCAAATGGAAACCATAGTTGAAGCGCTAGCTACTATCACCTTGCATGAAGATACGGTTTGCAAAATATATTCTTAAAACAGTTAAGATTTTTACCTTAATTAGCGGACAAGTGGAAAGTGGACCTTGATGAATAAGTGAAATAAAGTTTCCAAATAAAAGGAAAAATCATTGGAGAAAACAAAGAAATGTATTTAATTATGAAATATTAATGTTTAATAGGAACAATGTGTTGTTGAAATGAAGCATTAACTTGAAATATTTAAAAAGTTTGCACATTTTCTACACAAGAAATCAAGGAATATATTTCAATATTTACCAAAAAGTGCTACAAACTGCTTGTAAAGTAGAATACTCAGCTAGAGAAGGAGTTCTCAGATTTCTGTAGTTGGGTATAAATACTTTAAACTATTAAATTAGTATTGATTTTGTCAAGCATTCTTCATTTCCTAAGTTTTTCAAATTGGTTTTTCATCTCCTCAGATTAAAACTTCAGGATGCAATAGATATCTGTACTACACACAGTTACAATCTCACCTAGAGATGACAAATGGGCTCACAGAAACAACTCAAATTTATGTGAATTTTGATTGCATACTTACAAACTTTAGAGATGAATTGCTTTTGGTTGGGTCCAAATATCCATTTCTGATAGACTGGATCTTTGACCCTCATGACTATAAGGCATGTCTGTGTGCGAGGTCCAATATCACAGGAGCTCACACAGCTTCACCATATTGAACACCAAGGCTATTTTAACATCAACCAAGGCAACACAGACTTTACTTTGAGGGGTACCACAAGTGCATTTTAAGGCTTTGATTGGCTGTCTCATTTTTATTTATTATCTATGGGTCCTAATAAGGAGTATCCCTCCCAATGGCCATTCTATTTTGCTATAGTTTGTTGAAATATTTTCACAGTGATAAAGATTATTGATTTTCTCTAACTAAGAAATGGAACTTCATGATTCAAATGAACAATTTTTCAATTTTCTATAAAATGTTATATTGACTATGTAGCCTTTTTATATTTAAATAACAGAATAAGTGCTTATATGTTTACCAGTGGGTTTTACAAACACATTACCAAAAACTTTAAAGCCCCCTGTGTCTTCCTTCCAGATTTCATTAACCGAACTCCCCACATACCATAGGCAAGTTCTAGCCTTGGTTTTGGGTTAATCATTTTTTCTTCTAAATTATAGATTTCAGTACAAAAAGTTGTTTCAGTCAGTGTTCTCCAGAGAGATGGAACTACTAGGAGATATATATCTGAGCCACTCAAAGTTAGAGAGAGAAAGAGAGAGGAAGAAGAAGGAGGAGGAGGAGGAAGGGGAGAAGGAGAAGGAGGGATTTATTAGGGAAATTGGTTCACTCAATTATAGAGGCTGAAAAGCCCCAAGATAGGTCCTCTACAAACTGGAGAACTGGAAAGGCCTGAGAACCAAGGAAGATGATGGTGTTAACTGTCAGTCTAAGGCTGAAGGCCAGAGAGCCCAAGCAGCTGCGAGTGTGGTGCTCATACAAATGTGTAGTAGTATATGTCTGTTGATGTGCAAACGAAAGAGTTCTCTAGTGTTCATTACACATGTTATCCATGGATGAGTGAAATTTTTGTTATATGTACATCATTGTGCATAAAGATTTCCCACTTAAGTGGGTAATGTCATATTGCTTTCTAAAGTAGTTTTCCTGATATGTATTCTTATCAGCTATCTAGACTCTTTCCTGTCACAGAGCCTGCTAGATAATTATACAACATCCAATTATTATCCATATATACAAATACAGTAATATCCTCAACTGAAAAACTAAATTTTTCTACTCTTTTTTCTTCTTTAAGCTTTATGACCTACAAGAATTATTTTGTAGGGCTATCCCAAAATCAAAAATCTATTATCAATTGCATTTTCTCAATCCTGCTGCTTGGAATGCAGAAGTGACATTTGGGGTTCCAGGAGTCAATTTGGGGTTGTGAAGAAAACACCAAGAGAACCGCAGAGAGTTCCAACATGATATTCTTGAGCCACTAAGCAAATGCCAATAGCCAGCTTCTCATTATAGAAGAAAAATGAGCTCATATGCGTTTAAATAAAATACACCCTTTACTAATAACCAAACCAAATCTTGATATATTTTAATTGTGGATTTCAACTGTGTTTTTCTATTTACTAATAAAATTAATTTAAATATGTTACATATGTGAAGTATCCAAAGAATGGAAAAACAAGCATCACATGTACTCACCAGAAAACTGGTTTCCCTGATCATCACCTAAATGTACATCGGGGAAGGATACCAACTGGATATCAGACTGGGATGGGGGGGGTGGGGGAAGGGGATGGGTGTATGCCTACATGACGAGTGCGTTGCGCACCCTCTGGGGAATGGTCATCCTTGAAGGTGCAGACCCGGGGAGGTGGGGGGGGAGGGGATGGAGGTATGACTACATGATGAGTGCCAGGCGCACTGTCTGGAGAATGAGAACGGACGCGCTTGGGACTCTGACTCGGGGGGATGGGCAGGACATGGACAATGTATATGACCTGAACTTATGTACCCCCATGATGAGCTGAAATTAAAAAAAATAAAAAAATAAATAAATAAATAAATATGTTACATATAAACCCTAATAGAAGCCATATATAAAAACTATAAAAATTTGAAAGCATTGACTTTAAAATCAACAAGAAATAACACAATCTCTTCTATTCAACATTGCACTGGAAATCCAAAATAGTGTAATCAGATAAGAGGAAGATATAAAATATATGTGTACTGGAAAGGAAGAAAAAATGATTTTGATTGGATTAGATGTGATGATTCATAAATAAATTCCTCCAAATATACAGAAAGGTTAGTAAAATTAATAAGAAATTTCATCATGTTTGCCAGATATAAATTCAAGATACATGAATAATTGTATTTCTAAATGCAAGAAGAGAAATTTATAAAGAGAAATTTACAATATTATTTATAATAGTCTGATAAAATATTAAAGTAATAAACCTACAAAAGGTATATAATAAATCATTTGAAAAATTGATATATTTATCAAACCACATTTGAAAAGATCTAAAGTAATATTTCTAGAAATAAAGATTCTCTATAGAGTAGATATCAATTCTGCCATATTAATCTATAGATTTAATAGGTCATCAGTCATAACACAAGTAAATGTGTTTGTGGATGTTGGAAAAAACTTATAACCTGATATGAAAGAGATAAAGAGATATAATTTTTTAAAAAATTTGGAACAAAAATGCTGTACCAGATTTCAGTATGTGTCAGAAAGCTCCAATAATTTTGAAATGTGGCATTGATGTGAGTATAGACAAAATAGATCATAAAACAGTATGGAAAGCCCTGAAATTGAGCCCTGCATATTTAAAAATGAAATATGGTAAGAGGTGGCACTGCATATCATAAGAGTGGGCTGTTTATTCAATGGACTAGGAAAATTCGTTATCTATATAAAAAATATTGCATCTATGTTATTACATCATGTACATATTTAATAAAAATTATTTCTAGGTAGATCAAGAATAAGAAAATATTTTTATGCTTCTATAAAAGTCAAATATCTTTATTAACTAAAAGTAAGGATGGAATTACTAAACTAAACATACAAAGTGAGAACCGTAAGGGAAAATATTAGCAATGTTGTCTCCATTAAAATCAAGAAATCATGCATCAAAAACACCTTTAGTGAGTCCATAGTTATTTCTACCTACTTGCAAATGTAAACTCTGGGAAAAACAAAAATGACAACAAAAAAATCAAACAAACCAACTACTTGAGGAGGGGAGTGAAAATCTGGAGTAGCACTCCATCCAGGGGTGTTTTGCAATTTTTTGGAAACACCCAACAATAGGCGAGAAGTTGTTTCAATGGCTAAAACTCAGCAGAACCACAGAGAGGAACCATTATAGGCTAAAGATTGAGGAGAAAATTCTGGAAAGATAAGGAGAGAAAGGAATTTCTTATTTTTACATATAAACTGGCACAAGTCAGAGGCTAATTTCAGAAGCTGCATGAGTGGGACTGTTACAAGCCATGCGGGTAAAAACACAAGAAAGTAAACTAAGATTTGGAGGACTGGCCAAGAAGGTGAGACAGAATTTGTAGTATGAGCCTCACTGAGATGATTGCATGCTTAAAAAACAAACAAACAAACAAAACAAACCCATCACATCCTCTAGAGGATTATAAGAGCATCCAGACTTTACAAAACAAAACATTTAAAATGTCCAGGACTCAGCCCATACTTATGCAAACTGCAAAGAAAGAGCCAGAAAAATGTGGACATCCTATGATAAAGTTTACCTACTAAAGTGAGGCTAAAATAATGAGAGAAGAAAGGAAGTATAAAATGTTGTTTATGAATTCCTACTAAATGATGGACAACCTGCAAAATTGCATTAATTATTCTGTATATCTGATTTTTATGTTTGAAAACATTGCTTCATTGTCATCGCAAAGATAGATAGGAAAGGCATCACTGTTTCCATAGTTATGCCTTTTCCAGAATGTCATGCTGGAATTATACAGTGGGCAGCCTTTTCAGACTGTTTCTTTCATTTGGTAATATGCATTTAAGGCTCCTGTATATCATTTTATGGCTTGAAAGCTCATTTTTTTATCAATGAATATTCCTGCATTATACGAATGAATGAGTTTAGCTATTCACCTATGGAAGGACATCTTGGTTGCATCCATTGTTTTTAAATTATGAGTAAAGAAAGCTCCTGTAAATATTTATATGCAGTTTTTTTGTGTGTGGATATAAGTTTTCAACATATATGGATAAATACCTAGGAGCATGATTGCTAAATCTTGTAAAACCGTGTTTAGTTTTGCAAGTAACTGTCAAACTATCTACCAAAGTGGCTGTATCATTTTGCATTCCCACTAGCAATGAATGAAAGTTGTCCACATGCTTGCCAGCATTTGTTGTTGTCAGTGTTTTGGATTTTAACTAATCTAATAGGTGTGTATTGATATTTCATTGCTGTTTTAATTTGCAATTGCCTAACGATGTATACTTTAGAACATTTTTTCATATGCATATTTACCATCTGTACATCTTCTTTGATGAGATTTCCATTCAAAATTTTGGCTCAGTGTTTAATTGAGTTGTTCTTTTTCATCTTATTATTTATTGAGTTTTATGAGTTTTGCATATTTTTGGTACAAGTATTTTATCAGAGAAAAGTTTTTGCAAATATTGTCTCCAAGTTTTGTCTTGTTTTTTTATTCCCTTAATACTCTACTCATGCAACTTTCCAAATGAGAAAAAAATTTCAAAATATATGTATAACCATATTCTAACTTTGTATCAGTATGCTTCTGTGAATTATTTATACATACACATTTATTGATATATCCCCTCTTTTTCCATGAGATTATCAATTTCCTGAAAAGTCATGTCATCTATTTTGTGTCCCCCCTCAATTATTGAACTAAGCTTTGCAAACAGAAAACATTGTATGTGTCTCATTATATATTAGCTTACCTAATATATAGGAGAGAAATTTGTTCAAAGAAAACTAATGAAAGTTGGTTACATGTAACAAAAATATAGAGAGATTTGCTTGCATGCCTACTAAGAATTTTTTTCTGTTGAATATTTCTGAATGTTTAATCACAGTATAAATCAATTTTTGAGGTACATACTATGTTCTAACCAAATAAAAACATATATAATTTATATGGAATAATTCTGGAAAAAACTGAACATGAAACTTTTAATTTTATTGTTTTAGTGAGTTGTATTTTACAACTCTTTCTAGTTTTGTAAAAAATAATGTTTTGCAACAATAACTGTACTTCTTTAGAGAAGGCTTCTACTGTGTAAGAATCAGGATGAGATGATGGAGAAGGAATCAAAATATCAGTGCCAAAGATCCTCTTATCTTGTATTCTTTAATCATCTATGTTCATATTAAATATTACAAAATGTTTTACCAGGACATAGTTATTATCACTTGTCTTTTGCTCTCCTAATCAAAATATCTAACTAGGTTTGAAGTGACTATAATCTTTCATGTGAGGTCTTCTATACTTACAAAACAGAAGAGATAAATGAGGAAATAATTATAATAAATAATGTGGTAAATGCTTTGGCATAAATTATCAGGCTGTGGGAGCTGAACACATGGTTGGTGCTCATGTTATCATAAATTATTTCTGACCATCATCCTTATTTATTTATTCATCTTGATTCACAATTGAAAGTCCATTTTTTGTAAGGTACGTAATTTAAGTATGTAAAAATTATAAAGCCATACTTATTGAGGTAGCAAATGCATGACTTGAATGCCAGCAACTGCAGTATGGCATGCATTTTATAAAAAGAGGCCTTAGATGAAGAGAATTTTTAAGAAAATTAGAAAGGCTTACATGAAATTAACACTTAAGGAAATAACCTTTATAAAAGCTTAAAGAAGCATGCATGGTCAATAACACATTATCTTGCTACTGCAGAGGGCATTTTTAGAAACCCTTAATAGATAGGATAGTTAGTATTAGAGGAGTATTGCACTGCATTCATTGCTAACTCCTGCAACACATACAGACAAAAATGTAGAATGGCTGCCTCCCATCAGAAATTTCCTGATTACATAGATAAGGATATGAACAGGTCAGCTGAGTGGCTCCTATCTATGTAGTCATTCAGAGACTAGCTAAGGGAAGCTTCATCATTTTCAACATGTGCCTTATATTAGTATTCATAGAGAAATTTTATCAATCTTATATTTATCCACTAGGAATTTTAGCAGCACACTTGACATGTCTGCCCATGTTATCATGGAGACTATTAACACATGGAGACTATTAACATATTCATTTGCAAAGAAAACTGAAATCAGGATGTTTAGACTTAAAGTAAGTCTTACTTGAAGGGTAGGTTCTAAATGACACTTGGCATTGCCAATTAGATTATGGGAAGACATTTTCTAAAATTTCAAAAAGCTAAATCTGAACTTTCCAACTTTTGATGAGAATGTATGTAAAGTATTTATATAATATCCATTATTTCAAAATTACATACATAGCAATTATTTAAAGTTATGTTATAAAAACTAACATCAATTTAAAAATGTTCAAGGAGCTGTTTACTATTTGTTATCATTTCACAGAATATTTGGCTAAAATGCTTAGAAGCCACTGATTTAAGCATATGACAATGTGTTCCATGGATGAACAAATAGTAATTGACCAGAGACATTTCAGACTATAGTAGTCACAAATGATTTTTATTTCTGATTTTCAACCTATGACATTGACCGAGTTAATACATTAAAAAAAATTAATATAATATATTATGGCAATTCTCCAAATTTTTAATTATCACAGGAATTATAAGAATAAAATAAAATATTACCCAAATTAAAGTTGTCTTAAATTGTTTTTTAAAGATTCATTGAATACAATGATATTCAAGAATGAGAAAGAATAATATGTGATCTCTTAAATTTTGATTTAGCACAAACCATTTGGGAACAGAGCCCTGCCCCTCGAAGTAAACTTCCTGAATGTCTCCTGTGGTGATTCATTGAAGTCTCTTAATCCTTACTTTCTTAATAGTTTCCCCAATTAGCTCCCTAATTTAATTAATATATGTTCATGCAGTCATATATTCACTTATGTCCTGTTTGCTCTAAATTTTTCTCTCCTGCTGAAATTATTCTGTAGTGCATTTAATAAGGGTTGGAAAAGTTTACTTCTGTAAAATTATGTTGCTTACGTGGGCTGAATATGTAAAGTACACTGGAAAACATGGTAAGGTAAAGAGCAAAGCTGAGAAACTATTTGGTATTTTGGTCCTGACTTTACTAAGTGTACTATAATTTGACTAGAAAAATAACAATCTTAGAACAAAGATCATCTTTCCCATTAGTTTGGCACTTAAATATAGCTTATAATGAGGAACATTTCCAAAATTAAGGGAAAGAAAACAGTAACCCAAATTTAATAAGGACTAAAAGGGTGAAGTATGATGGTCTTATTCTGTATGATATGGAAGAAAAAATGATTACCAAAGAAATAGTAATACAAGAATGTGTAGTTCAACATTTGACATTGATTAAATAATGACATTAAAGTCAGTTTTTCATTTATCATGGATATGTTTATTTTTTTTCCTTTTCTTATTATGCTCTTGAACTTCCTGTGGATAACTCTTAGATTTCATGTCTTACTTCATTTGGGCTGCTATAAAAGAATATCATAGACTCAGTGGATTATGAACAGCAGAAATTCATTTCTCACAGTACTAGAGGCTAGAAAATTCAACATCAAGGTACCTATAGATTCCATGTCTGGTGAGGACCTGCTTCCTGGTTCAGAGATGACATCATCTCACTATATCTTTTCATGGTAGAAGGGACAAACGCTCCCTGGGGCTCCTTGTATTTGGAAGTGGGGCTTTTGGTAGATGATGAGGTTATGGGGGCACCTACCAAAGGCTTCACGTTTTATTATTATCATATTGGGTGTTAGGATTTCAACATATGAATGTTGGGGGTACAAGAATGTTTAGTCTACAGAACTTCAGTTATATATAAGTTCACCTAATTTGCTCCTTCTGATTTCTGATATAGGGAAAATTCCCACTGAATGAGTAACTTAATATTATAAAAGTACTTAGTTAAGGGTATAGTATTTATAAGTTTGAGATTGTTGTCTGGACATAAATAATAATATATCTTTAGATAAAGTAGTAGAAATATGTTACTGTAACTATAATATTTAAAAGGAGAGGGAAATATATAAATTATAAAAAGATAAATGAGAAAACTTTTGCAATTATCTTGTGTAAGTACAAGTATCCTTGTACTTGAGTACTTTCAGAATTAGATAAAAAGAAAAAGAGGGAAGAGAATCATGACAGAAAAACCTATCACAATATAGTGGAAGATTTTACGTATTTGTTAAAAGGGAATAATGCATCCATGCAAATTAAGAGATGAGTTTCCAGAAAACTGCTTCCCAGATGTTGGATAGGGCTACTTTAATTTCTATATTTTCTACTTAGTATGTTGCCTATGTTCACTTTGGAGTAGGTTAGCCTGTACAAAGAAGACTTTATTATAGACTTACATAAAAATAAGAAAAGAACAATAAATTTGACTGGACTGCATAAAAAATGACACTTAGAAATTCAAAGGACAAATGGCAAAAGGGGAAATTTTTTTTCTATTTCATATTATAACAAAAGAACTACTATCCATAAAATATAAAGCCCTCTACAAATTAAAAAAAAAAAAATGATTATTAACCAAGTGCTAAGGAGAAAATTGGGCAAAGGTGATAAACAAATAAATCAAAGGAAATTAAAAAATAATGGTTCTTTATATATTTTTAAAAATTCAAGTTTTCTCAAAATAACAGAGATACAACATAAAGGTTTTTTGAGGTACCATTTTCCCTTATCAGTTTAACAAAAACCAGAATTTTTGTTAATACATTGTGTTGGTGTAGGGTTCATATAGTGGTGGGTTTTTAAATTGTTGTATCCTCTATTTAAGATAATTTGACTTTAGTGACAAAAATGATAATTAAAATACTCTTTTATCCAACAATTTCTAGGAATTTATCAAACAAATGTGTTCTTACATGTCCAAACATGTATAGTTTTCCAGTGCATCCACCTGGTAGCAAAAGTAGCAAAAGTGACTGTCCTTGTGATAGCAAAAGTACTCACTTTTTTTTGGGATAATAAAAATGTCTATTTTTAAAGATATAGTTAAAATACTGGTATTTCATGTTTATATTGGTATACATATATATTTTAATGAAGAAGCTCTTCATACATTGACAGGCAATGATTTCAAGGATAGAATTTTTAAAAAGAGATATAGTGTACAACAATATGTATAATATGTTCTCATTTGTATAGAAATGGGACAAGTAATACATACATACGTGATTCTCTATGTATGTGTATTTGAGTGTGTGGGTGTGTGAGCTTAGTTTGGGCATAAAAACCATGTAAAGGCTACACAAAGAAATGGAAACTTTACTTTCTCCCAAAGAGAGTAATTAAATGTTTAAGAGAATTGGGTAGAAGGAAACTTTATAATACATACAATTTTTAAAAAATCTTTTAAATATAACATTATATGAATACTATTTATATATATACACACACATATATATTATGTCATTTTCAGTAAATGGATAACAGTGCCCAAATCCTAGAACTCTTGAAATAATTTTTATTATTAACAAATTGCTAGTAGCATTTTACATTAACATGAACTTATATTTTTCCAAATAGTTCTTATTCAGTAATTTTACTTTATTTTTATCTATGTTTAAATTTTGGACCATACATAAATGTCCTACGAAATGAGAATTGCTAAATGCAACACAACACATTGACTGAGTCTAATTCTATTGGTAGAGATTTTATGATTCTTACAAAGATTAATCGGCAATATAATTAGCAACACTATTATCAATGAATGACAATTAATTAGCAAAACATTCTTCTAATAAGATAATTTTAGAATAATATAGAAATAATTTAGAACATATAAAAATCATATCAAATATTTTAAGAGAATACAAAAATAATTTTTTCAGGTGCTTAGGATTACATCTTATATTTTTCTCTACCTTTCAAACTTTCAAAGTTTCAAACAAAGGTTGAAGTTAGAATAATATCTGGATCAATATATTTCTGATGAACAGTTACAAAGATCGATATCAACATCAATATTATACCAAAATTAAGGACTGATTTTAAATTCTGGACTATGTTTCATTCTGAAAACCGTTTTTAACAAGTCTCAACTGGCAGAGATAGAAAACAAAGTGGAGGATTCGTGGAAACTAGCAAAAAATCTGTAGAGGTCGTTAAGGGCTGCAAAATTCGACAGACACCTAGAAGAGGGAATTGCGGTTTGAAAGACCTCACGCTTGGTGTTGCAAGAATATACAGTAAAAAAAAACATTTGAAATGATTGATCTGGAAGGAATCCTCACTGATATTACTTGGTTGTCATTTAAAACCGACTTTTATGTAGCTGCCTCTGTGTTCAAAGACAGTTTGCTGGTGATCTATACAGATGTCCTGTCGAAGCCCTCCTGAGACAACCAAAGCCTTAATTATGATGTTAAATTTCCCATTGTTTTATTTCTCACTAAGGAAAAAGTATTGTTCATAATCAGGATTCGCAGACTCTGGCTACGGAGTCATTACAGGAGATAGCTTTTCTTCTTCACTGAGGGGTAACGTTTCTGCAGCAAGGCTTGGCTTCGGGCCATGGTCACAGCAGCAGTAAGCAGAGATCTCTCTCTGGGAGATAACGTGTCGCATTTGGTGCATTTGAACAGAAGGTCTGACTTCAGTTTTCTGCTCAACTAAGTTTCCAGACACTCTCAGGGGTACACTGGTGGAAAGGCCACGGCCTGGAGCTGCGACTTGTGAAAAACTCTCAGGCTGAATTAATTATAGTTCTGGAAGTGATGGGAGAAATGAAAAAAACATCAAAAAACTGTGGGATCTGGGGAAGTAATTTACTTTTGAATTATTGCTTGGGAATTTTTAGGTGATACTGTAGTGCCAAAGGAGGAAATATTATCACTGATAACTAACTCTTAATGAGGAACTACTGAAGTGTAGCTATGACCTAATACCAAATTTAGGGCTGCAAAAGAACACAGAAGATCTATATGGCACGATCCCTATTAGTTCAAGGAACTTATAATCATTGAGGAAATTAATTATCTGACATAGTAAAACTTTGGGCGAATGGGACATAGACTGTGTCTTTTTCCTGTTGTTGTAGTAGGATATCCGGAGCTGGGGCTGCAATCCAGGCTAAAGCCATAATGTTGGAATCATTGTTCTCTCTGAATTTTGGGGGAAAACATAGGTGAAGACGAGGTCACTGTTAAGAAATGTACAGGGTCTAGTGTTTCTTCTGCTTGTAGGTTCATAAGGTTGCCTGCTAGAGTTTCATAGGTGCTGGCAGAAGATACAAGGCACTTGGATAACAGAAAAACAGCAGTAGCCAGAGATTCATGCCTGTTTCCATCACTTTCCCATGACATTCAAGTCCCATGTGGGTGAGGCAAAGGGCCCATGACAGACACTTGAACATATAAGACGGTGCATTGCAGGAGGGCATATTGCAGGGGAGGAATACTGAGCTTTAGGAATCTACTGTTTTTATAGAAAACATAAGGCAGTTGCCCCTTACCTCAGGGAGAGATTTCTCATCATCTCTCAGAGTAACTCACTGAAAGAACAACCCCCCAAAATTATCTGGGGAAAAAGTGGCTGTAGCACTCTTGACATCACGAGTAAGAATGAACAGGGACAGATGACCATCTCTCCTAACAGTCACCAGGGAGAACAGGAGAAAAGGTAGATAGCTAGCAGTAAACCTTAGGAAATACCTACATTAAAAATATGCAGAAGAGACTAAGTATGAATAATTAGAGGAATAGGAGAAAAGTCAAAAGAAAACAGTATATTACAAATAAGGACAAAAAAAAATTCAGGAGGGAGCAGAGACATGAGGTTCAGATATATCAACAATCTTCCCTATAAATAAAGGACATGAAATTGGAGCAGTGCTGTGCAAATTTTTTTTGTCTGAGTGTTCCTTTACACTGTCAAAAAACCTTGAGAATCCCAAGAGCTTTCATTTATGTGGGTTACATTAATTGATACTATATTAAAAATTAAATCTGAGAAAAATTTGAAATACTTATTAATCAAATCTTTCAAAATAACAATTACATGTTTTAGAAGAAATTACTATATTTTCTAAAACAAAAAAATTAATGAGAACATTATTTTATACTTTGATAAATATGTCAACACAAAATAGTTTGATTCTTGTATCTGCTTCTATATTCTTTGTATTACCATAAGTTGTACACATTGAAGAAAATCCAACCTCACACAGATATGTAGTTGGAAAAGAGGTGAGGACATTTTAATAGCCATTTTCAGATAATTGGGGATATTTTTCTTTAATACTATACCAAAACTTGACAAGCTGTAATTTTTAAATAGTAGTTAAAATGTGGAATCAGAAAACATACCACTATTTGTTGTACTATGCTACATTCAAATTCATTGGTCTATCTTGCACTTTGGATGAATGATTTATTCAAATATTGTTACTTTGTCATCTCATGAACAGACAGATCATTCAGAAAGTATTGGTTTACTGAGTTATGCTGCTCTTTTAAATGTTGGGACATTTCTTTTTTTTTTTTTTTTTGAGACAGAGTCTCGCTCTGTTGCCCGGGCTAGAGTGAGTGCCGTGGCATCAGCCTAGCTCACAGCAACCTCAAACTCCTGGGCTTAAGCAATCCTACTGCCTCAGCCTCCCGAGTAGCTGGGACTACAGGCATGCGCCACCATGCCCGGCTAATTTTTTTTCTATATATATTTTTAGTTGGCCAGATAATTTCTTTCTATTTTTAGTAGAGACGGGGTCTCACTCTCTTGCTCAGGCTGGTCTGGAACTCCTGACCTCGAGCGATCCACCCACCTCGGCCTCCCAGAGGAGTAGGATTACAGGCGTGAGCCACCGCGCCAGGCCTGTTGGGACATTTCATTATACAATATTAAGCATCACATTAATTAGTTCATTTCATCACTTATCCCATCAGAAAAGTATTTAAGAATTAGACAGGGTCAATCTCACGGTAGCAGATACAAGTTTTCTAAATTTCTAATTTTCATTTGAAAGCCCAAATTTTATCCTTGACAATAAATACCATCAGGTGTTTGCCTTAAAGTGGCAAGTCCACTTTCTTTGTCCACGATCAAGAAAATGTCTGCAAAATGCCCACCTCTAAACATAACCGTAGTTTTTCTGTTAGTCTTTCTTTCAAGTCCAAACGGTGCTTCACGAAGAAAAGCAGCTATTACAGCTCACACTGTAGACGATGGCAGGAGCCTGAGCGCAATCATTAAGCGTTCTTATGGAATGGCAGTGCCTCATATGCTTCTCCCAGTTCAACACACAGAATATTAAAACTGGAGACTTGAGATTTAATACATAATAAATAAATAATAAATAAAATTTGATGGAGACTTGAGATTTAATAATAAAAAATAAATTAGTGATTTTTATTTTTCATCCAGGACATCTTTGATTTCTGCTGTTTTGTTTTTCCCTAAAAATTCCTGGCTGTGAAGAATACAATGGCTACTAGTGGTGTGGTGCCACTCCCTTGATTTATGCTAAGTCACCAGGTGTTTCACCCAAATTGTTGTGCATCATCAGTACACATGTCAACACAAAAAACAGGCACAGAGCATCTCACTATTATTCTGAAACCAATTGGACCATTGCCATGAATGTATCTAACGGACCCCAGAAGTCTGTAAGCAATATTTTTGCAGAAGTGTTATTTCAGAAATTGAAGTGAAAACTGGGACATCTTCCTTCCTTTAATTACTAATCTAGTACTTTTGGTTTTTATATTTAACTTTTCTGCTCACATCCTCTCTCCCTTCATTCCTCCCTCTCTCTCTCTCTCTCTTTCTCTTTGTGTGTTTTAGTGTGTGTGCAATCTTTGTCAGTAGATACTCAGAGTATAGATAAAACTTTAAGAAATATTTTATTTTCATATTACAGAACATTTTTAGAAATTCCTTGTGACTTCTTTAGTAGTTGTTATTTTTTACTTTTATTAATATAATAGTTTTTAATATAATATCTCGTCTGCTTTAGACTTTTTCTACAAGCCTCTTGGCTTCTGGTATAGTAAAAAAAATGTCTCTAATCTACATTTATAATTATTTTCTCTTTGTTTAATAACCTGCTGAAATAAAATCATCACAAAGATATTATCCATGCTCATCATCCCCTCTTAAATGTGCCAGAGTTTCAGAGAGGGGCAGAAGAATAAATCACCAAGTCCAAGGTGTATCTCATCATTTTCTACAATGAAGACTTGACACCTAACTGACATAATTTTTAGCGTAAAGCCACACATTTGGCAAGACGTGTATTATATCTATTAGTTGGATTTGAAAGTGATAACATTTTCACGTATTTAGAAAATGTCATAACATATCATGATGCAACAAACAGAAATTCTATCAGATTGGATAATAAAAGGATGATATAAAGCAAAACTTACTAAATATTTCTGGGATGCTCTTAAAGCTGGGATAACATGAATATTTACACAAAGTAGAAATAATTTCATGACATCTTAAAAAATAAAAAAATAAAGGATTTAGGAAATTTACATCTCAGAATCAGATTAATATATTTCTGAATGACTTATTGATAATAAGTACTTTTACATTTATATTAGGAAGCTTATTCATTACCAAAATGATTGGAAGTATAATGGTCAATATAGTTTATGGTCTTTCTGTCCAACTGAGTATATAACTGTTCAATATATCATATGAAAATGTAGCAGGATAGTATTTTAAATGTATTCAATTCATTTTCCTTAGTTCCTTTTTACTCACCGCTTTTCCTCCACCATTAAAATAATACTTAGTTTGTTGTCCATGGGAAGAAAGAAGAAAAAAAAGAAAACAGAATATAAACAGCCAGATAGTAAAGTTACTAAGTATGAAACATCTGATTTCCTTAAGTACTAAGTTTGACAGTTGATATCTCTGAGATTTCACTTTGACAATTTTTGCCTTATTTTTATTGTGAAGGTATATCCTCAATCTTTCAAACACACATTTTGGCTTGTGATTATATTTCAAAATTTTTTAGAGCAATTTTCTGTGAAACCATGGATAAGACAAAAATTTGTGTTATTTTTGAATATGAGTTCCCTCATGGAACCAATGCAGCACAGAAAGCTCAAAATATCAATGAAGTGTTTGGGAAGGATGTGGCTAGTGAATACATAGTATGTCGATGGTTTGAAAAGCTCTGTTCTGGTGATTTTAATCTTGAAAATGAGCCATGTGGGTGCCTTGAGACCAAGGTGGATAATGATGAGCTGAAAGCTATAGTGGAAGCGAATCCATCTCAACATATGTGTGAATTAGCAGCAAGGTTTGACGTTACTATTCCAACAATATTGGACCATTTGAAACAAATTTGCAAGGTAAAAAAGCTAGATAGATGGATACCACATGAATTAAATGAGCATCAGAAGAGAAATGATCTCCAAGCTTGCTTTTCTTTGCTGTCATGACATAATGACATTTCTACACTGTGTTGTTGTGTGTGATGAAAAATGGATTCTTTTTGACAATCGCTAGTGTTAGGCACAATTGTTGGAGAAAGATGAAGTGCCAAAACATATCTAAAGTTAAATATTCATCCAAAAATGAAATACTGTCATTTTGGTGGTCCAGAGCTGGTATTTTCCACTATAGCTTCATGAAACCTGGTCAATGAATTACAGCAGCTGTCTACTGCCACCAATTGGACAAAATGATCAGAATACTTGAGATTAAGCAGCTGAGATAGATCAACAGAGATAGGCCAATCCTTGCAAGACAACACTTGACCACATGTTGCACAAACAACGCTGCTCAAACTACAGAAGCTGGTCTTAGAAACTCTCTGTCATCCACCATATTCACCGGACCTTGAACCAACTGACTACCACTTCTTCCAGTCTTTGGACCACTTCTTGCAAGGAAAAATATTCAATTCTCAACAAGCTGTGGAAAACACCTTTGGTGATTTAATCACCACTCACTCTCCAGACTTCTTTGCTACTGGCATAAACAAGCTACTGTTAAGATGACAAAACTGTGTCAATCGTTTAGGCCCATACTTTGATTAACTGTACTGCTTCTCATTTGAGATATAATAAACTACACTTTTGATTAGAAATCAGACATTTCATATTTGATGACCTAATAATTGGCTTGACGTTTCAAAACAGGCTTTAAAAATCCATAGCGAGGGCAAGTCCTCAATGCACTTTTGATTTATATAAATGATGTACATGGATTTGTAAGGAATTAAAATGATTTGAATATTACAACAATTCAGAGATTAAACAATTATAACAGAGAGAAATGTAAATAATGAATACCAGAGTAATAAAAACAATATATAGATATATCAGACATTTTTCAAACTCCATGGTAAAACCTCTCAATTGGTTAGTAGGAAGATGAAGCTAGAGGAATTACTATTAGAGGCTGATGGTGCCTCAGAGACCTAACACTCCTATTCCCTGGGGCTCTGTCCAGTGGAAAAGTGCTAAGCCTATATAAGTTTAAGGGAAATCTGAGAGCAGAGGAGAAGCCTTCTATATTTTTCATGCATAGCCTGTGGACATTCAAACCTGGTAGGGAAACTCCACATTAAATATGGTGCCAAATCAGTAAAACAGACACAGGCTATGGGCTTGACTGCAACTTCAGAAAATTTTGCTAAACCTGGCCTGGTGCAGATAAGGAAGCCAGTCTCCCATAAGGTACATGTGGCAGATGGCATTTTTCAAAGATGACTGCAACAATTACTCTCATTCCCCTTGCAGCTTTTACAATGTGACTCTGAGAGTCCTCCCATGAGGACACGGGGTTTGTGTTTCTTCTTGAATCTGATGGGCTTATGAATGACAGAAGTGATATATGATATTGAGGCTGTCATAAAAGGCAAATGAGTTCTGCCTGCTTCTCTTGGATTTTTTTTTATAACCCCTTGTAACCCAGTTATTCATGCAGTGAGAAGGCCCATGTAGCCAGGAGAGGCTACATGTAGGTGTTGGGCCAACAGTCCCAAATGAGATTGCAACAGCCAGCATCAACACAGACATCTGAGTCAAAGTCGTCAGATGAATCCAGTCTCCAGACTTCAGGTATTCTAAATGAACACCCAAGTATCTCTGAACAGAAACAAGCTGTCCCCACTTGGCTTGTTCTGCATTCCTTGTCCTGGGAATCCAAGAATATAATAAAATGGTGCTTGTTTTATGTCATTGAATTTGGAGCTTTTTGTCATGAAGAATAGATAACTGGGACAGGTGATCGGGGAAAAGAGGGAGTAGCACTGAGAAAAATCTGCTTTGGGGGGGGAAGTAAGCAAAGCACCTAAGTACCTAGATCTCGTGCCTCGAAGTCACGGCAGTGTCCTCAGGCATCAGGACCGGATACCACGGCAGGAACACCGATTCCAGGCTAACTGAATTACATCTTAAAAGATGCTGGCAGAGGCAGAAGACAACAATAGAACAGACACCTTTTCTTAAATGCCATAATAATACCATAGATTCTCTGGAACTTAAAGAAGCTATAGAAAAATAGAAGGAAACTATGAAATGAGAAGACTAACAAATTGACAAATTTTCATCCTAAAATATCAACATTTAAATAATGTATTTGAGTTGAGATGATTTAGTTTTCCCTTATCACTTCTGTATTATTTTAAGTTTTATCATAGAAAAATAAAGTCCCATTGACTTATCTTAAATTCTAACTTTATAAAATGCTCAAAGTGCTAACTACCTATGTATTTTTAAACATGCTTGTGGAAATGGACACTGCTCTGAGCTGATCCCATATATTGTCACGTGCTCATCTACAAAGCCTCAAATTTTAACTGGAAAATAATTTTTCAGTTGGAACATTGAAACCAAAACTTCATGTCTTCAACACAGCCAGTTGGAACAGAAACCAACAACTCCTTCTGCTTCCACATTATTTTATTTTACTTTTCTAATTGTGGTAAAATACACATAACATAAAATTTACCACCTTAACTGTTTTTAAGTGTTCTTAAGTTTCTGCTTCTACTTTTAAGGGTTCAATCTGTATTTTAGAGCTCTGTAGAGATCTAAATTTTCAAGGAGGGATCTTAAGAAAAGAATATTAGTTATTGTTCATAAATAACATGTTCTAAATTTCTGCTAGTGATAATAGATCTATACCCATCTAATTAGACTGTTCTATTGAATACTGAGACCTGTAGTAATGTTTGTAAGATAAATAGGCTCAATCGTGATGTACCTCTGACCTCAATCCAAAATGGAGTTACCTGGCCTGAATGGGAGTTGAATCTGTAGCCATCTTCTAAGAAGCTCAATATATCTGACACAGTGAAATAATGAAATATCATCAGGAACACTGTCTCAAATAAAACTGATAAATTTTCAACATAGAGCAATTTTAAAATGTTGATTTTATAACAAATCCCATTTGCAGTGAAATTCTAATTATTTAACATTGGCTTAATCCATTATATACTCATGGAACTCTTATGTTCCATATTTAAGATAATAAGATGAAAGTGCCACTTAATTATTTGACTAGAAGCCAGCCATTTTATAGAAGGCTCTGAGGAGTCCTTCCCCACCCCCATGTCCCAAAGGATGCTGCACCCACACGTTCCTTTCTTCCTGTCTCTAACTCTTCACTCCCTAACTTTGATTCCTTCTCCCACTGAAACCTCATCTCCATTCCCTTTCTGAGATACTGGGCTTTAGTTCTATGGCACCATTGTCTCTCAAACTGGAATGATACTACCTGTGAAAGAAAACTGTGTAGGAAGTTTAAAACATTGTAGTTCAAGAGACCATTAGCTGTGAGGAACTCTAAGGAATGTGGGCTTAGACTTTAAAGATAGTATACCCATTTTGAGCAGATGTACTTGTAAACAATATTATGGAAGTTGAGTTCAGTGGCCTCTCATAAAAATAAAATTAAAGGCTCAATATTAGGCATTTGAATAGTTAGTACATAACTTCCCTCTTTTGTGACAAATCAGTTATGAATGCTTGCTTGAGTTCGGTTCTCAGAGAGAAAAAGGAAGAGGGAGAGAAAGTAATTGATGTTTTCATTTCTATTTCAACTTTGAAAAGAGAATTTGCATAAGATAAGGACATTGACCACAATTTTGGTTCACACTTAGTGAGTCCAGATGGAGATAAACATATTTAGACATTCCTAATATTTCATTTCTAATAATTCTTTTGACTCATGGATCCCTTTGGAAATCAAGTGAAGTTTATGGGTCTCCCATGTTTTTAAACATATGAAATAACATAAAAAATAATTCTTTGTAAATGTAGGTAATGTATTAACAACTAACAGTCTTTATCATCTCAAAGTATTGGTAAGTACATACAATTTTTTGATATCAATAATTTGAATATAATATAAAAGATTATGGTTTCTTTGGGTAATGAAGTCACCTAGAATCACCAATATTATTGTGTTTCATTGCTCACACTTAACATTGAAGGAAATGCTAAATTTCAGTTACAGGATAGTAAAAATAAAGTATATATATATTTTTCTTTTCCAAGTTAATCACACTCCCCCCACCGAATCTGTGTATAGACTCCTTAGGGTTTGGTGAGTCCTAGTTTTAGACCCCTGAGTTAAGGTAAATTTACAGCTTTAAATTGCCTGTGAAAATAATTGATTCATACTTCATACTAATGTCAAGAAGAGTCATTAGTTATAAACTTTGAGCAAAAGTCTAAAATCGACAGTAACAACAAACAGCAAAAACCCCATTGATGCCCACCATGAATAAACTAGCAACCATACAGAGGCTTAGTCTCAGGATAGAGGAGGCTGTATGCATCAGGCTTCAAAAAGGATTTTGGGAAGCTTACCAGTTTAAGTTTAGGGCACTTCCATATTTGACTAGAGTAGAAACAACTGTAGAAAATTTATAGACTTATTATAGACTGATTAGATGAGCCAGGTACTATTTGTGCTTAATCCTACGTTCTTTTTTTCTACCGTTCCTCCAAGTGAAATTTTTTCTTTGGTTAATTTTCTGTGTAATGTTAGCTATGCCAATTACATGGGAAAGGGCAAGTTACTTAAACATTCAGCTCATCAGTTTTCTCTTGTGTAAAATGAATGGGTTAAGCTAAATGATCTTTAAGTTGGATTATAGTAGAAAGAGAATTAGTTTTGAAGTTAAACATTAGTTAAAATCCCCATTGCAACACTATTAAATAAAATATGATTTAAGAAAGTTGAGACCCAGTTCATTACAGAGTTGTTACGAGGATAAAGTAAGATAATGCAACGTTATGTTAATATTATCTTACCTTAATGTTTCTATAAGGCATACAGTCAGCACTAAATATTAATGTGACTTCATATGCAGACACTAATATGCCTGGACTACAAATGCCTGCTTCATGTGTATGAAATCCTAATTGTTATTTTCAAATAACTGCTTGTTATTGAAAGTACTATGAACATTATGCTGCAAAATGCTTGCATAGTTTACAGAAGAAAAACGACCAACATTTCTCCAAATTGCTTACATCAAAAATGATGGAGTATAGGATATAAAGCAGAGAATATTAAAGAACATGAAGCAGTTTGATAACATGGTCAGATTTTCAGTAATTTCCAATAGTTTTCTAGGCCAGGGACACATAAAAAAATGACAAGGTGTGCTCAGCTTGCTGTGCAAACAACACACAAGGCTCCCTGTGGTGGGCACCAGCACACAGGGCGAGAGAGGCTGCACCCCTCCCACCCCCCACCCCAGTCCAGGGATCATCCTCACCTCCACACACTCACAAGCTATCTCTGGCCCTTCCAGGGCATAGCAGCTGAGCCACTTCTCTCATATACACAAAATGGTTTGATAATGATGCATTGTCAAGCAAATAGGACAGGGCACATCACATTCTGCTTTTTAAAATAGTTGTTCACCAGTTAAAGCTATTCTTTAACAAAATTCACAGTGGGATCCTAAATGAGAGAATTCCTCCAAGTTCTAATTTATTTCAATAGTGCCGTGGACTGCATTTTGTCCCCTTTAAATTGTATGTTGAAGCCCTAACCTGCAATGTGATAGTACTTGATGATGGGACATAATTAAGTTTAGTTGAGTTCATGAGGGTGAGGCTCTCGTGATGCAGTTAGTGCCCTTATAAGAAAAGGAAGAGACACTAGAGCTCCCTCTGCCATGTGAGGACACAGGGAAAAGACAAAAGTCTGCAGGCCAGAAAGACAGCCCTTACCTGAATGCAACCATGCTGGTGCCCTGATCTTGGACTTTCAACTTTCAGAACTGTGAGAAAATTAATAATCTGCTGTTTAAGCCATCCAGTTTATGCTATTTTGTTATGGCAGCCCAAGCTGACTAATACAAGTGATAAGGCAATAGGGGTAAAGAGTGTGCCACGCGAAAGAGACATTGTATGTAACCTGCTAAAATTTTGCATGCTTTGAGATGAAAGGAAGTATTTGCAGGGATTTAAAGTCTACGTTAATTTGCATTGCTATTATCTTCCTCTCCATGTGTGGTAGACAAAATATAGGCCCCTCAAAGTATTCACACACTAATCCCTGGAACCTGTGAATTTGTTACCTTACATGGCAAAAGGGATTTTATAGATGTCATTAAATTAGAGAACCTGGGATGGGGAGATTATCCTGGATTATCCAAGTGACTCCAAATATAATCATAAAGGCCCTTATAAGAGTGAGGCTAAAGGGTGAGAGCCAGGAAATGAGATGTGATAATGGAAGTAGAGGTGGGTGGGGGAGAGGGAGAGAGAGGGAGAAGGAAGGGAACGGGAGCGGGAGAGACACAGAGAGAAAAGATGTCATGATGCTGCCTTCAAAGCTGGAGGAGAGACCAAGAGACAAGAATGCAGGAAATTGGAAAAGGGGAGGAAATGAACTCTCCCCTGGAGCCTCCAGAAGGAATACAACCTTGCCAACACATTGCTTTTAGGATTTCCACCTCCAGGCCTGGAAGATCAAACATTTCTGTTGTTTCAATCCACTAAGTTTTTCATATTTTTTTTACAATATCAATAGGAAACTAATACACTACATTATCTAAGTAAATACATTTTTTTTTTCTTCTGGGCATAACGTATGAGCTATAGTATTGAACCAAACAGAAATATATTTGAATATTGAATTTACCATGTGTGCGAATAGAGTCCCAACACAGAAGCACAATCACTCACCTTCGAGAAAAGTCATAGGAAGATAGTTGAGGAATGATGCTTTATCCATTGTTTATATTAAAATGTTATGAAATATCAGGAGTATCTTAAAATTATAATTAGTAAAATATTTCATGTTCAAAACCCTTCCCCCATGATGCTGATGCTTCACTTTTAAAGAGAGAGAATTTGAAAAGTGCCCGATCATGGGGTGGGGACTTGAGGTGGGGGGTGTAAGAAAGGGCATCACACTGTTATGGTCACCCAGGCTCTTGGCTTTACCACTTGCTAGGACCTTGAAAAACTAACTGCCTCCTCCGTGCCTCAGCTTTCTCAAAACTGGGGGTACTAATACTATCTACTTCATAAGATTAGTGTAAATGATTAATAGAGGGAATGTATGTAAAATACTATGAACAGTACTTGGCACATAAAAATCACTCTGAAAGCACTAGCTATTAGTGTTATTATGATGATTATCACCATTATTATTTCCACTAAACTAAATAAATGCCCCCGAAACCCAAGGGCTCTTCCATTACCACAGTGATTGCTGAAGCATTGCAGTAGCCCTCAGTGAGCAACTACTCTCCTGCATCTGGCTGACGGCCGGCAGGACTTCACCAACTGGCACTCACAGTCCTGCTGGTTATGCTATTGCCACACACTGGTCACTCTAGGAAATTATTCCCCATTTCCATGGTTCAGTTTCCAACAATGTAGGATCATTAAAAATATATTTCAAAAAGAGGGAGTTGCTCGGATGCTTTTGGATTTTAAACTTTTTTTGGCTGTATTAGGATCACGTTTGGGCTTCTTAGTTGGCTAGTCAGAGTCTTACACTAACAAAGAGTGAGGCCCTTTAAATCTGTTTTGTGCATTGTCCTGTATATTCAACCTAAAAAAAAATTTCTTATCAGAACCTAGTATTAATCATGTCATAAGTGAGTTGAACAGGTTACATAGATATTTCCTTTATTAAAGACAAAAATCTCAGTATTATATTAACTTTGTGAAACTATCTTCTGAATTTTGTTAGTAAATATCCAGTAACCAGAGCACATTTGTTAAGCTTTCAGTAAATAATTGAATTCATTTTAACATAAAATGATTAGAAAACACATAGAAACATTTACATATGTACATATGTTTATGAACACATCAAGTATATAGCTTACATCTATTTATACATATAAACATATATAATATTCATTTAATATTTTCAAAGCATGAAAGAAAACCAAAAATTGCATTTATACAGCATAGCTACATGGGATTTGAATTATCCACATACATGTTGGGATATGAATTCATATGTCTGCAGTGGTCATTAAGAAGACAATTCCAATATTCTATCAGAGATGGAAATTGACAACTTCTTAGACTATAGCTCTAAAGTGTTTCAGTATTGCATAGATGTAATAAGATATCGCATGGTAATTGCAATGTACACTATAAATGTATAACTACCTAAATAATTCAGTAGCCAAGTATAATCCACTGGAGAACATGATCTTGTTGAAGTCCTTGAACACAAATGCAAACCAGTTGTAATCTCTCATATTTCCTAATTTATAGTATTAATTAAATATCAGACCTTATTTGAATATCCATTATTTTACCATCTAATTACACTTTTTAATTAATTTATTCTTTTCTTCAAAGTTATATATATTATCGACCCACTACAGTATATAGCTTAACAACTCATTCATCTGTAAAAACACTGCACATACTAGGTATGAGGTCTCCGAACATTTTTTTTTCCGATTACTTGAATGTGTTATTGAGTCTGTGGTAACAGGCTTAATTTTACTATGCTCTAGCTAATTTCCTACATAGTCCAGGTGAAAATACAACTCATTTGTTCCATCATAGGCTAAAGAAGCCACAAGATATATCATGATGAAGCTAACATATTCTATTCAATAATTTCAGCCTGAAGATTTGAGTTTTATTGACAAGATATCAGCACCATTTTTCAATATGTATAGAATATTTAGTGGGCTTAATTCCTTCACAAATTCAACAAACATTTATAGGTGATCTCAAAAGTGCAGCACTGTTTCAGTTATTGGAAATATAAATAACTATTTTATTTGCCAAATTTTATAATGAGAAAAATGCAAAAGTGATTTTCAGATTGAACATTTTTTCAGTGGCTTATTATTGCATTAGCACATAATCAGTCTTAAGAAGAACATTATGAAACCTTGTTTTCCTATCTTTGACATGCCTTATGCAGAGTTTACTTAAAATATCTGCATTTGCTATGAGGGGGTAAATAAAAGACAGGGCTTTTTATACTCTGTTATGCAGACTCTAGGCATAACAGAGGAAGAATTTTCAGAGGTAGGGAAACCACTGAATGAGTGGGAAAAGGTGAGAAATGAAGCGATATTACCTGGCATCATGTTGCTGTAGAGCAGACTGTGCCCAATGTCTTACGCTTTATAGGTGCCACCTGCCTTTCCTGATTATTCTTGGCACCAGAGGGTTGGACTGGAATTGTCCATTGTGCCCTCTGGTAATGATGGGAAAGGTTATTTAAATCAGGACTACTTTTTTTTTTTTTATAACAAGAAATTTCCTTAGGAATTACTAAAACATTAGAGCCACATGTAGTTTATGAAGTGATTAAATGAATCAGAAATACATATAGTATATATAAAAATATACATAGCATATAAAATGATTCTGATTCATCTTCTGTCCTTCTCACATGAAAATTGATGTAATTCTTAGCTTATCATGCACAATTGGTATCCATATCTTCTTTTCACCAGAATCTGGTTTGGTATCATTTTCAATACTCTCTTGCATTTACATCGCCTATGTCCCAAATGGTTAGCTTTGGAAAGACTGATATCAGCACAAACTTCAGAACTTCAGAGAAGTCTTAATTTATGTAGTCTTATAATGTTAAAATTCCAAAACAAAAAAAACTTGATTCAAATCTTTATCAATTACTGATATAATACTAGCTAAGCCCGTTACTACCAGCTACTGACTTAGTCCAGGCAATAACATAGGAGGGTAAGTGCTCCTTTCCCGTAGACTTCTTGTGGAAATTATGGCAAACCTCCCCGTTGCTTTAACTGAAAAGTGTGCCGTCTATGATAGATCACTGAGTTTTGTCTTTTCATTTGAAATTTGATTTGTGCTGGGGCAGTAAGATAGATTCTATAGTTTATTTGAGCTTTGGATCTGAAAAAAACTATCGCCAGTTTCCCCCCATACTATCTTTGACTCTGTGGTACACACTGATTTCTAGCAGCAAAAATCTCTCCCAGATACTGCAGTTGGAGGAGTCTAGGAGTTTTTTCTTCAACTGTTTCATTCTCATGCCTCTCTGGTATTTAATTCTAAGCATTTACCATTGTATCTTATATGATAAGGTGATGAGTGTGTATACAAGTTATTCAAAAAGAATTCCTTAATTAGATACATTTTTTAAAGAAGATAAAACATCAAAGTTTATTACCTTAAAACATACATACCCTATTCCTTCTTCTAGCAAAAAGTAATTGCTCTTAGATACACAGACATAAACATATGGAGGAATAGATAGACAGATTAACAAATAGATAATATTATTTTATCTACCCCTTAAACCTAAGTTGATTATTTTGTTTCATGAAAAAGAAATTTAAAAAAATGTTCTATCATGTAGATATGAATAAAACTGAGGTTTTTTTTTTTTCAGTAAAAAGGGGAATGCTTTTCCTCTTCATTGCTGCTTGAACAGAAACTGAACAAGAGGTTCTAGTAAGGCTATTTGATGTAAATTCTACCATGTTATTAATGAAGTTTCCATTAAGCACCATGTTGCTAAGCTTTGTGTAATGCCAAACATTCATTATCATAGGAAGACTTGCTCCACTGTATGAAATATAGGATTTATTCAAATCAGAACGATAGACCCTATATGGCGATAATATGTATATAGTATCTACCAGAATTAGCATATATAATATTTTGAGAGATACTGATTTTTCATGCTGTAAGTATAAATTACAGGCTGATAGAAAATTTAAAAAAAAAAGCCTTTAAATATTTTATGGTTAAAAATAGTAATTAAAAGAGACTAATTTGCTTCCTGCTTTTTAAAAATTAACTCAAAATCATAATGTGATGTGCTATATACCTCTAAGAATTGTGTTTTTATATTACTGTTCCCTTAAGAGTTCACTAACTCTAGACAAATGCTGTATATTTTGTAAACTGCCTTTTGTGTCTCCAAAAATGTCTATTTTCTGAACAGACTGAAAATGCTACTTCCTCTTCTAATGTATCACTCTAAAGTCTGGAGGACAGTGGTGACGAGGTCAAAAGGAGCTTAAAGCAGCAGGATATTTCAATTAACAAGACAAGATAAATATTTGAGTAGCTTTAAAGGTTCATTTCTCATAAAGATTTAGATAACTATCATATATTATATAATGACTTAATTTTCCTAATCATCATCTGAAATCCCCTTCAAATTAAATATATATATGTACATATATATATTAGGATATAGATATATTTTATTTGACATATCCTCCCAATGAAACAATTACTTTGGTGAATTTAATGGCCTTCCTCCTAACTGATAGAGCTGTGCAATGTTCACCATTTGGCTATTAAAATATTCTAATTAAATCAGTCACCCTGGTCCCATCTGTTACATACTGATCTCAAGCAGAGAAGCTGTTGGAATCTCTCCAGGGCAGTGAATGTACTTAGTTCCTTTCATGGCTCATTGGATGTCACAAGCAGGAGGACCTTGTTCTTGGTTTGAAATTATAACTAAGGCTTTGGGTATACAATAGTACCAGTGAATGTTACGGAGATTAATTCAGCTCTGTTTTCACACTCTTAGAATGCTTGCAGAGTAAAAACAATCATGGTCCACGTCACTGTTGAGCAGTCTACTCTTCACCTTGATCTAGGAAAGAAACATGAGGAGAATCCCTGAACATTCTACCCTGCTTCTAAGCAGAAGGTGATGGGTCTCAGAGCCTAGGTCTATAGGAACATGAGTAAACCGGTTGGTCTACTAATGAAAGCTAAACCTAATCAGGATCTCAGAGCTCAGTGCCAAAGACAGATTCATAAGTGCAGAAGATCTATGTTTCCCAAAGAGCACAGGACCCACACTATCAGTATTTTCCAACAAATTTACTGGTTTTTAAATTTTAATTTCTTAGAAAATGTTAATGGTGACTCTGGAGGGTAACCCATAGACCTTCATGTGCCTAATCTGCTTGTTAAAATATCATAGTAAAAATGGTCTTAATATATTGATTAGGTGAATTTAGCTGAAAAAGGTAGCACTCTATTTTCATAATTGATAGGTGAGGAAATTGCATTTTTTTCTGCAACTGCTGGTGCTATTTTTCAGCACTAACTACTTGATTCATGAAATGTCAGATATCTTTTGCAAAGAAAAAATTATTTTTATTATTATGTTTTAATAATTAGGTGGGTTAGTCTAGCTGATATGGCTATTCCCCAAAATGCACATCTACACAGGAATAATTGTGAGGAGGCTTCATTATAGAGAGTTGACAATTAAGCTCATACTTCAGATCTTTCTTGGCATTATTCAGGCCATGAAGTATAAATAAATAAACATGTATTTTTATTAAAACGGCAAGCCATATGGCATACCTATATGTATATAAACAAATAGGCACACAATTTTCTCCTTATCTTATTCTTTTTTTAACATTTCAAATATTTGCTTTATCAAAGCTATTCATCCATAAAGTTTAAAGAATCAACTACTTATTTAGTTGATTCAGATTTAAAAATAAAATTCAGTTCCTTTAAGAGGCAACCATTTTTACCTCTTTTATCTTGTTAACAAAAAGGTTAAAAGTTTTTCATAAATTTGTAGAGAACTTTATTTCTTAAGAAAGGAATCACACCTGCAGGCTGGGAAGGAGGCCTCCAGCTGGACTTGGAGGCAGGCACTTCAAAGGAAGAAAGGTGAGGCAGGAATTTATGCTGCAAAAGTTGACCATACATACATATTCAACAGGTTATAGGAGGTGCCGTGAATATACAGGATCGGGGAGTGCACATGCACAGTAAGCAAACAAGTATGTTACATATGTTTCATGTTCACTTTGGGGAAGGAGACTTAACATTTAAATGTACTGCATTAAGCCCTTTTTTGTGAAAAGGTGAAGCAGGGACACCAAGGCACTCAGTGTGAACCCTCTATAAACTAGCCAGAACCAGTCCATGGTCAGTGGTCTCCTTACCAGGAGAAAGTTACTGAAACCAATTTCTTGTCCAGTGAAAGCTGCAGTTAAGGCTGGCGGAACATTGGAGGTCAGTTAGTGGGGGTCTGGAGGTGAATGAGCAGCAATTGTTTCAGTATTGCTTCTCTCCAGGCCAGTGCTTGTTTAGCTGCTGGAGAAAAAGAAAAACCTTGTGGCGGTTGAAATGTAGTATATTCCTTAGGTGCAGGGGTACATGACTTAATACTTGCCTGGCATGGCCTTGGGTATTCTTTATGATTTGATATCTTACTGCTACAAGGAGTCTGTTGCATCAGTCTTGTGATCTCTATTTTAACATTAATGCTCATCAGTTGTGTCTAATCTACAAAAGGAAGGGGGTATAACGAGGCATATCTGACCTCCCCTCCCATCATGGCCAGGAATTCAGTTTAGGAAATTTCTCTGGGGTCTCCTTGGCCAACACAGGGTCTGTTCAGTCAGTTGGGGAACTTAGAATTTTATTTTTAGTTCTCAATCTGAATCTTTGGGTATTTACTTCCTTTTATACAAACTACATGCTTGTTCGTATCTATTAACCTTCTATTATGGCTCTTTTTTGCTTGGTTTTCTTCTTTTTTTTTTTTTTTTTTTCTTTTTCTTCCCTTACACACATGCAACTTCTTCATCCACCCTTTCTCCTGATAAAGTCACATCCTACCTGCCTCTGATCAATACTCAGGGTTAACATGTGCATGACTCTGCATGCTGCCCAGAGCTCATTTGAACTTTACTTGGCCCATTCTCTTTCCAATTCCCCTAAGTCTACCATTTCAATTCTTCTTTCTTCAAATCACCAACACTTCCTACTGAATCTTCACTCACAGCTGACCTTGCTTCCTGTTTTACTGAGAAAATGGATGTAAAAAGGAGAGAACTTCCACAATCTCTCACGTAGAACACCTCTCCCCCATAACCACCATACCCTCTGCCTTCTCTCCACAAATGCACGTGAGGTGTCGGTGATCCTAACTCATGCCCCTCTCCTCCCCCACCCCCCATGTAACAGGTCCCACTCCCTCTGGCCCACTGTAGGCATTTGCCACAGTAATTCTTTATTTTCTGCATCTCTACTGGATCCATATTATCAACAAACACTTTCCCTACCATTTTAAAGAAGAACAATTCCCCTCTTAATACATTTAACTTCAGTTCCCACAGCTTCTTTTCCCACCCCCGGCCCCCATTAACACAAATCTTCACAAAGTACCACCTAGACAGATTAGCTGTCTCCAATTAAATTCCTCATATTTTCTCTTGAGCCCTCCTCATCCATGATTTCATTCTTACTACATTTGCAAAGTCATTCACAAGAAGAAGAATTTCCATTCTTCATCTACCTTAAATATCAACATCTGATGTAATCTTGCCCTGGAACATTTTCTTCACTTGGATTCCAAGAAACACCTGGTATATTGACAATTTAAAAAAAAAAAAAAACAACTTAGTCTCCTTTTCTGATCTTGCCTCACTCCTGTGTCCTCTGAATGTTGGAAAGTCCCAGGACTATCTTCTATCCACATGCAAACCCACCATGATATCACCTAATCTCATAGCTTACAAATGATATCTCCAGCCTGAATCCTTCCTCAGAATCCCAGAGGGTTAAATTTAACTGCTTACTCCACATTTCCACTTGGATGTCTAATTGACATTGTAGCTTACCATGCTTAAAAAATAAAATAAAAAGGAAAAAACAAAGAAAAACTGCCTTTGCTCCTACTACTGGTAAAAATTTATGTTGGCTTTATTATTGTCTTTTGCCTTTCATTCAATCTAGCAGCCAATCTCATTAACTCTACCTCCAAATTATCCAAAATATAGGATCTAAACTCTCTTTCCACCCTGTCCAAAGCCACTACCTTCCCTCATCTGTAGTCTTGCAAATGCTACTAACTGGCATAGCTGCCTCTGCCTTAGCCTCCTGTTCTCTCTGCCCTTAACACAGCAACCAGATTGAATGATTTTAAATGTAGGATCACGCCATTTCTCTACTCAAGATGTTCCAGTGGTTTCCACTCATATTCTAGTGAAAGCCCAAGTCTATAAATTCCTGAAAAATTAGACAATCTCTTACCTCTCTGTGCTGATCTCTTAACATATTCGTCCTTGTGCATGCCACTCAGTGTGCTCCAGTTCCCTTACTGTTCTGAGGACAAAGAAGGGACAGTCTAGTGATTCTGCAGGGCATTTGAAGAGCCACTGTAAATTTGTAAACTCCTTTTCTTTAATTCTAGGAAACTTCCTTGAATTATCTATTTGATTAGTCTCTCTGGTTTCTCATCTATCCCTTTTAATTCAATTATAGAATTCCTGGAATTATTTTTATTCTAAACTTTTCTCATAATTTCTATCTTTGTCTTTCTGCTCTACCTACTGGTGAAGTTTTCAATTTTATCTTCCAAAACTTTTATTGAGTTTCATTTCTCCCTTCATGATTTTAATGTTCCAAAGATCACACTTCTGTGATCTGTGTGTATATGGTGTGTGTGTGTGTGTGTGTGTGTGTGTGTGTGTGTGTGTGGTTTCAAGATTAATCTTTTTTTTGCTGGCATATTTTTCACATTTCATATGAGCAATATATTTTCTTATCTCTCCAAGGATATTGATGGTAATGTTTTGAAATTTGCTATTCCCTGGAGAGTCTCTATTTTCTTCATTTAAAAAAAAATACTTTTGTTTGTTTTTACCTTTATTTTTGTTTTAGAGGCTTTTCTCCATGGGCTTCCTTTGACTCCGCTCAGTTTGAGGTGGCAAACTAAAAACTTGTTTAAATGTTCGATTGTTTTGCCCACTCTGATCTTCTCCAAGTGGTGATTCAGCCAGACCATTTGGTGGGGAACCAATGGTGCCAGTGTCAGCATCGGGAATTCTTCTCTTAGAATTATTACTCCTGTGATCTACAGAGTTCAGCTGGAGGAGGGATTTAAAATATGTATCTGCTTCCCTCCCAACTTTAGTTTTATTCCTCTCCTTTCAACCTTATTCTACATAAATATCATTCTCCATCTTATTTGTAGGGTGACCCAGAAGTACTTATGGTATTTAGAAAACCTCCTGAGAATGATCCATTTTAGATTATCCTATTGGCTCTCAGTCATAACCTTCCCCCAAGACTCCCCTTTGCCACAGAATTGTGTAATTATGGGTCCATTAAGTCAGTACATTTTTACCACATGCTTTACATCTTTCAAAATCCTGTTGCTTTTTTATCCTCTACTATTTTTGTCTTTCCTAATAATTTTGCTTGATGTCTTTTTTTTTAATTTCAAAATACTACAGGGGTACAACTTTTTTGGTTATATGGATTTTTTCTGTACTGCTTCAGCCAAAGCTATAAGTGTGCCCATCACCCAGATAGTGTGCACTTACCCTTTAGGTATGATTTCACTCATCCTCTTTTCCCCCGTCGCCCCCCACCTGCACAATTTCCACTGAGCTTTACTTCCATCTGTGGACATGAGTACTGATTTGTTAGTTCCAATTTAACAGTGAGTACATGTGGTGTTTGTTTTTCCATTCTTGTAATATTTCACTTAGGAGAATGGTCTCCAGTGTCTCCCAGATTGTTGCAAAAGGTATTAATTCATCTTTTTTTTCAGACTATTGCAGGAGTACAAATGTTTAGCTTACATATGTTGCCTTTGAACCGCCCAAATCAGAGCTACAAGTGTGCCCAGCCCCCAGACAGTGTGCACCACACCCATTAGGTGTAAATATACCCATCCCCCCTTCCCCCCTCCCATATGCCCAACACCTGATGAATGTTACTTGCATATGTGCACATAAGTGTTGATCAATTAGTACAAATTTCATGGTGAGTACATATGGTACTTTTTTTTTCATTTTTGTGATGCTTCACTTCGGAGAATGGGCTCCAGTTCCATCTAGCATAATGCAGAGGTGTTAGTTCATAGTTTTTTGTGACAAATTAGAACTCTATGGTATACATATATGACATTTTAATAATCCACTCACATATTGATGGGCACTTGGGCTGTTTCCACATCTTTGCAATTGTGAATTGTGCTGCCATAAACATTTGAGTGCAGATTTCTTATTTATAGAATATCTTTTTTCCTTTGGGCAGATGCCCAGTAGTAAGATTGCTGGATCAAATGGTAGTTCTACTTTAAGTTCTTTGAGATATATTCATATTACTTTCCATAGATCGTAGTATTATGCAGTCCCACCAGCAGTGTATGAGTGTTCCTATGTCTCCGCATCCATGCCAACATTTGTTGTTTTGAGACTTTTTGATAAAGGCCATTGTCACTATTGTTAAGTGATATCTCATTGTGGTTTTGATTTGCATTTCCCTGATGATTAGAGATGTTGAGCATTTTTTCATATGTTTGTATTGGTCATTAGTCTATCCTCTTTTGATAAGTTTCTGTTCATGTCCTTTGCCCAATTTTTAATGAGGTGGTTTGATTTTTTCTTTTCCTGAGTTCTATATAGATTCTAGTTATCAACCCTTTATTGCACATACAGCATGAAAATATTTTCTGCCATTCTGTAGGTTGTCTATTCACTCTAATGATAGTTTCTTTGGTTGTACAGAAGCTTTTTAATTTGATCAGGTGCCATTTATTTATTTTTGTTGATTCTATGATTGGTTTTGGGGTCTTCATAAATTCTTTGTCTAGGCTGATGTCCACAGAGTTTTTCCAACATTTTCTTCTAGAATTCTTATAGTTTCGTGCCTTAGGTATAAGTCTGTTATCCACTGTGAGTTGATTTTTGTGAGAGTTGAGAGGTGTGGATCCTGTTTTGGTCTTCTTCATGTGGCTATTCAATTTTCCCAGGACCATTTATTGAATAAGGATTCTTTTCTCTAGTTTATGTTTTTGTCTGCTTTGTCAAAGATCAGATGGCTATATGAGGATGGTTTTATATCTGGGCTTTCAGTCCTGCTCCATTGGTGTATGTCTCTGCTCTTGTGCCAGTACCATGCTGTTTTGGTTGCTATAGCCTTGTAGAATAGCTAAAGTCTGGTGAGTTGATGCTTCTAGATTTGTTCCTTTTGCTTAAGGTTGATTTGGCTATTTGGACTCTTTCCTGGTTCCAAAGGAAGCATAGAATAGGTCTCTTCATGCTAGCCTTAGAGATGTTTCCAGTGGGAGGAAAAAGAGATGTGCATATCCACCCTCTATTCCAAATACTCCTGTATATTGAACACACATGTTATTAGAACCACTATCAAGAAGATCTCATTGACTTTTCCCTACCTGCGGTAGCTTCAGGATTGATAGCCATCTCAGGAGTGTGTGGAATAGGGACAGTGGATAAGGGCACACATGGGATGTAGTGAAAAGTGGGGGTTCAGGAGGACAGAGCACATGCAGTTCCCTGTGGTTGCTGTGGATGCAGTTGACCAGGAGTGACCGGAGACCAGCAGTGACCCCGGCTGCCCAGACAGAGCCTGAACCACCCTTGTTGCTGCCGGGAGGAGTGCCCTTCACCATACAGTGGCACCCCCGGAGGGCAGAGACCAGGCTGCTGTTGTGGACGTTCAGTGTCCCTGGGGAGCAGATGGGCCAAGCACCTGAAGCTCATTATTGTTTTTGTTAAATGGTAGAGTGGCAGGGTAGTCCTTTTTCAACTAGGAGAGGGCCCAAGATAGGAGAAACAAGATACAAGAGAAGCCTGGTATATGTTCGTGTTTGTTGACATTGTACATTTTGGGAAATACACTTTCAGGAAGTAGCCTCTAAAACTTTGCTGAACTTTTTAACCTTCCTTTCTGGGCTAGCGGTTGGATTTTTCTTATATTCTCAGCTACTTAGTACTCTGTGGACAAGACATGGTGACAGCCAGCCTAATATTCTTCATAATCTTCATGCTAGGCATTCAGATGACAATCAATGGGAGCCTCTAGAAGGTCAGGAAAATTTTAGTGGAGCTGCCAGCCAACATAAAGTTGGGAACACAGACATTGCTGAAAAACTGCATTAGAAGGTTAAAATTCTTTGCCGTGTTGTGACATGGCCTCAAAATCTAACGAAAAAGGCCAAACGTGTCAAATCTACTTGGACTCGACATGTTTTTTGTGAGTTCAGAAGAAAATAAAGACTACTGTGGGGTTAAAAATCAAAGAAGGAATATCCCAACTATACTGGGAAACAAAAACTTTTCAGTATGTTCATGACTGTCAGCTAGAGGGTGCTGAATGGTTTATGAAAGTAGGTGATGACTCACCTGTCATACTAGACAATTTGAGATGGCTTCTCACCAAATAGAACTCTGAAGAACCCATTTACCATGGGAGAAAATTTAAGCCCTGTATAAAGCAGGGCTATATGAGTAAGGGAGCACAATGTGTACTGAACAAAGAAACCTTGAAGAAGTTTGTTGATGCATCCAAAACAAACAAATGCATGCAAAGTTCATCCACTGAATACTGAGAAGAGGTGGGGAGATGTACAGAAATCATAAAGCAGGAGATTCTAGAGATTCCAATGGAAAAGAAACTTTCTATCCCTTTGTACTAGAAGATCACTAAATCAAAGGGCATCTAACCAGAACCTTTTGGTATTAGAAGTGTAAATATCCTCCCAAGAGGGTCCTGGTTGCTGTTACGATCCAGCAGGTTCTTTTCACTATGTGTATTCTACAGCTATGTATGAATTAGAATATCTTGTTTGTCTTCTTCATCCATATGGTTATTTATAGAGATGTCAGCCTCCCTTTTCTGAGAATATACTAAAGGAAATATGTAAAACACACAAAAAGGAAGATGCAAAGGTAAACTTATGAAACTCTTGGAAGAAAAACATAAATGAACAGAGGTAAAATATCTAACATTGGACTGAAGAAAGACATTTGTGTTTCTGTTTTAGAATACTAGAATCCCAGTAAGGACTGCTTTCTAGGTGAACATTCCACATTTGAAATCTTTCATATGTATGGCTGAAAGCTTCAACTGAAGCTTTAAGTGACCTGTGTACTCTGTTAAAATGTGTTTTGATATAATTTATATATATATGTGTATATGGTTTTATACATACATATACACATATGTGCATGTGTGTGTGTGTGTGTATGTGTGTATAAAGATACCGTGTTTTTAAAATGATGGGCAAGTACAGGATCTAGAGATGTTTTTGCCTATTCCCGATCACATGTTATATTGTCACAGAGAAACTAACAGTTAAATGTGCTCAAACTACACTGCTGCATGCCTATAATACACGTACAATTCTGGATAAATCTGCTTTAAAATATTTATAGGGAAATATTGTTACTCAATGTTGTTTGTAAACTCAAAACATGAATTTGTATTTGCAGTGATTATTTATAATTGGCAGTACTTCTTCCAGGAAAAGGTGGAATATGAATGGTACTAGTTGTAAACATGCATTAATGAAACCTCATTTCAAAAGAAAAAAGAAGCCCATCTGTGTCACTCAAGAGTCTACTAGAATATAGCTTTACTTTTCTAACATAACACTAAATTACAAGAACTTCAAGCTGAAAATGATTCAGTTAGACAATGATTTTGCATCTCATTTTCAATATCTGTGCTAGCTGTTGTACATGATATGTAAAAGGCATGACTTTTGCACTCAGGTTATTTATTATTTGGATAATAGTTATATTTAAATGACCAGTATGAAAAAAGGAGAAAACATCTAACTGACACATTGTGTGGTTCTAAAAGTAAAATTAGAGACAAGAAAAAGGAATATAAACTATTTTCTGGAGAATAAAGAAAAGACATTCTCTGGAGGGTGAAGCTGGGCTCAGAGTTAGAGGAATGGGTGAGACTTGGAGAGTGGGAATGTAGGTGAAAAGGAAGAAGAAGCTTCCATTTCAGGCTGAGAGAATAGGTTCATAGCCTCTCATACAAGAACATATAGATATTTGGTAATTTATTGCTGAAGGAAGGATTGTTGAAATGAGAATGCAGTTTTGACAGAGCTATAAGACATGTCTGGTAGTAATAACCTTGTTAGGTGTCACTGAGCAGTGCAAGGAGGATGCTTGCCAGTCAAGCTTTCAGATGAGCCCCTGGTCCTGATCTACACCCCGTCCACAATCTTGTGAGAGACCCTGAAAACCCATATCAGATTCCTGATCCACTGAAATTGTGTGCTAATAAATATGTGTCACTTCATCCCCTCATTTTGTGGTCATTTGTTTCACACCAATATATAACTAATACAAACACATCAATTTGACCTAATAGGTAAAGATGCTAGTGCAGGTGCCTGGAAGAGGAAAATATTGCACAGGCAGTATTTAGCTGGTGTGCAGTCATAACAGACAGCAATAAAAGTATGCAAAAAAATAAAACCAAATGTCATACATTTAGAAACCCTACGAATTGTTTAGACCTAAAGTTTTAAGTTTATAACTGTGATAGAATAAGATTTTGCAATTTCTGCTGCTACTACTACTACTTTTTTCCTTACATTTTAGGGGAGAAACACTTCTAAGCATCTTATGCATATTCAAGCAGTTAAATTGTGTAACTACCTTATGAGATAACTTCCTTTATTGTCCCATCTTACAGGTCATGAATCTTAACTAGGAAAAACTAAAGGGTGGTAGAGCCAGGCATTGTGATACCAAACCCACGTTCTTAGAGATAAAGTGCTCTTATAATGGTTTGAGATGGCAAAAGATAAGAGGGTGGAAAATTAACTTACTAGAATTATGGCTGCATGATTGTAACATAACTTTTATCCTAATGACAAATGTACCATAATAATAATAAAAGTTTCAGAAATTATGTGAACATATATATTCCATGAACCACAGAGTTATTAATATTATATCTCTGGCAAGTATAAATCCTATATTTCATCATGAACAAGCCCTGAGATCTGTTGGAGACCTTAAAAGCTTTCTGTCTAATGGAATACAACACTCATTTATCTATTAATTTCAAAACAATTATTGAGAAACTGCTGTTTCCAATACAGGTTTATAGAAGATGTGTTTTTATAGGATAAAATCATCCAGAGACAATCATGCCTGCATTGTGGGTATATTTGTATTGGGTAAATTGAGACATAATCTTATGTTCGGGGACTAAAATACAAACCATATCATAATCATTTGTCATTCAAGAAACCACTGGATGAGGGAAGATGAGGGAGTTACAGGAGTCAAAGATGGCTATGCTTCCAAGCTGGGGGAAGTTATATGGGAAAAAAAATGGTGGAGTTGGGTTGCATTGTTGGGAAAATAGGCTAAGAGATGTGGAAGGTTTCAGCAGTTTTTCAGGGCTTTTCCTTGAAGGAATCTATGGACATGTTAGTTCACAGAATAGAAGCTGCCTCTAACAGAGACAGGCATTGTCAGAGGATGTCTGCTCAACAACATTTCTTCTTTGCTGCCAGCCATCACCTTGAGCTTTTTTGCAAGGCAGAAGCTCAGTTTGGGTCCTTGGTGGAGAGGCTGGTTAAAATGCCTGCCCAGCAGATAACGTGCAGCTGGAACTATCTGAGACTTCAAGGCTATTCCTGCTTCACTCCTGACTACATGTCTCTGTGCTTAGAAGAAGTAGATTAGAGTAGCACACAAACTGAATGTTCTCATTTTATACATTTTATCTTTAATTTGTATGCTCAGCTAGGTCTGTTTCTAACTTAGGGCTTAACACACTTATCTTACAAAAATTTTGTAACTGTCTGTTCTTGTAGACAGAATTAGGTAAAGTTCCTCTGGAAAGCTCAAAAAATGAGCTGTTCACATAACTTTTTAAAAAAAAGACAACTATTTGCTGTAACAACAAATACTGATGTGGCATTTCACTAGGGGCCTCACAGCTCACAGGAATGCTGGTGGACCCCTGACTCTTTATCACTTTAAACTGGACTTTGTCTCCATCTCAATCATTTTTCTGTCTATATTATTTCTTTATTTCCTATTATTTACAAATCCCTTGTGATGATCCTGTCTTGGGGCCTGTTTTGCTGGGAGAGAAGCTAACTCCCGGCATTGCATGAAACTGAGACTCCAAAAAGGTTATATCTACATTTAAAGGTACAAAAAATAAATGCATCACTAAGAGAACAGAAAAAAAAAAGTACACTTTATTCTTTTGAACCTCAGTTCTAGACAGAAGGAGAAAATTCAAAATCACAAATCACCCCTCATGTGGGTTTCAGGTATAAATTCATGTTAACCTGTGTTCCAAAAATGCTCTAGGAGAGTATAGTGGCCTTAGATTGTCATTATTCCCAGGTATTTTCAGAAGTAAGGAAAACTTTTTTGAAAAAAAAGTAACTTCAACTTGAGTTTAAAGAATTCTCACAGGTGAAGTGGGAAGACCCTGGAATTCACAGTGCAAGATTACAAAACACCCAAGGCAGGAAGGTGAGCAAGGGTGGCAGACACAGGCCACAGCAGGGTCAGACCCATAGAGACTTCAGATTTTGGAGATATCAGGCATAGAATATACAATAAGCATATTCAATATGTTTTAAAGAAAGCAATTATGAAAATACGAGCAACACTTAAGAAATAAACTAACAGGTTTAAAAGCCAGGAATAGAATATTTGGAAATGAAAATTGTATTTGAAGATTTGAAACTCAATGGATTATACATAAATCAAGAGAGTTAAATCCCAAAACTATTAGACTGAATTTCAGTGAGAAAAATATATGGAAGTTGAAAGAAATGGTTAAAATGATATAGACAATAGAAGGAATTATTCTGACACATATTTAATTAATTTTCCCAAAGAAAGAATGGGAAAAAATGGAAAAGAGGCCCTATTCAAAGAAATAATATCTGAGAGTTTTACAGTTATAAGACAGAAACCTTAGATCCAGAAACCATGGAAAATACAAATAAAAAGAAATCCAAGCCTAGAGATTTGACAATGAAATGAAAGAACTCCAAAGAAAAAGAAAAAAAAAAGTTAAAAACATTCCTGCAGAAAAGACAGATCACCTACAAAGAAAGAACAATTAGGTTGATACCTGACTAATTGCCAACATCAAGAGAAGCAAGAGGACAAACACTAATATCATAATTTAAACTTCTGAAAGAAAATAGCCATCGACTTAAAATTCAAATTGGGAATGAAAATTTTAAATTTTCTGATACCTAAACCCCAAAAGTGTTTATTGCCAACATCCTTTCACTGATGGAAATTCTAAAAGACACATTTCAGGAAGAAAGCAAATGATTTTAAAATATGGGTTTAAGCTACACACATGCACAAAGAAAATGTGAAGAAAAAGATTTTAATTTAGCTATATGGGTAAATATAAATGGGCATTCATTCTATATAACAATAATATATGATGCCTGGTCTGAGAAGTTGAAATAAAGCTGCCAAACGTGTTGGCAAGGAAGACTCAAGTCTAAGTGGTAAATTCCTCAATTAATTTAGGGGAATAAAAGAGAGGTCTGTAGGCAATATAGAGCTGCAAGGCAGCATGGATGTCAGAGAACAGGAGAGGATCAAAGAATCAGTCTCGGGGTTTTTGGTCTAGAGGAAGCAGTCCCTGATGGCTGATTCCACCATAAGGAAATGTAAATTCCTAGTGAAACATCCAAGTCAAAGTGCCTTTACAATTGCAAGTCCATATGATCTTTTATGCATTTTAAAAATGCAAGGAGATTAACCAATGAAGGAACCTATCTATGCAGTGATGACGAATAAAAAAGTTCTTTACTTTCTGGGCCACGGTGCTGCCTCTGCTCCCTGCTCTCATTGACATATCATTCTTGCTCTTTCATTTACCCTGGTCTCATTGAAGGTAAAAAAAAAAAGCTTTAAGCCTCATATCACAAGGCAGGCTTTTATTTTTTAATGTATTTATTTAAAGAAGTCAGAAGGGAGGAGAATATTATTACTCAGCTTAATTTCACTTTGAAAGGAGAGCTCAAGCATCAGATGCTAATGCATTCAGTTTCCTAAACAAGTCCCTTTTGAACAGTAAAAGCATTTCTTTGTCAAAACCGCCTTCTATTTTTTTTCTCTCTCCATCAAAGGAATAGAAAAGTGTTGACTTTCTTTTGATTTTTATTTCATATTATGTCAATTCATTATAAAAGCTTTTGGGGGCCAATTTTATTTTCCCAAATATGTTCAAATATGAAAGAATCATGTAATTTATTTTCTGGAACGATGAAGACTGCAAAGTGTATTTATAATAAGGCAGAGGACCAAGAGAGACAAACAAAGCTGGTCATCTTATTTACACCTATTTGAATTTTCTCCAAATGTTCTCATTCATTCTTGTTCCATAGACTGTAGAACAGCCATTTGGACTTGTTTAATTCCTCGTATCTTTTAAAATCTTACCTTGGGATACAACCACTGTAAACCTTTGTGGCCCTAATGCATTGCGGTTTTATGAGTATAACCCATCGTGGCAAGAGTTCTTATTCCTACACATCAAGTTAGTGTTCTGTTAGACAACCCTTTCAATTCTCAAAGAGCATCACACACTGATTTAGCCCTATGCTCACTAGAAAAAAAGAATCCAATTTCTTTCTCTTTTCTCTGCCATTTTCTGACTGTTTTACCTAACATTCTCTTTAGTCTTTCTGCTTCTTAACTCTGTGTATTCTTTAATATATGATCCTTGATCATTTGCGTCTCTCCAGCATAGCTTCCTTCTATGAGCCTGTCTCAGAGCTCAGATTATCCTTTTCAATAATCATGTGATGCCCAATGTGAATTGTAGGGTTCTCAGAAAATAATGAAAAGGTAAAATTTGATACACACACTAGGTCTAAATTTAAGCATTTGTGCTGACTGTTATTTTGAACATTGAAAACATGAGTTACATTATAATTTATCAAGCTTGACCATAAAATTATGAAAAAAACAAATATATCTGTTCCTTTAGAATAAAGCAGTGCATCAAGGTATTTGATGTTATTCATACTTATGTTCTTTATTTACTTACTATTTTGAAAAATAATCTAGGCATATAATCCCACATCAAACATACTATCATGATCTTTTTTTTCTGGTGCTCCTTCATGACTCTTGACATAAGATGAATCACTTTGGATAATGATGCTAAACTTAAAACCCAGGATAATAAAAGGAATACATTAACCCAAAACGCTAAGCATCATAGTTCTCTCATTCCTTCACTCAACCAAAATATTAATTTAATGAACCTCAGAGCAGGTTCAAGAAGAATTGTTTTTAGGTTGACCTTTTCCTAATTGGTGTTAAAATTTTGTTGTGAGATTACCTGTAAGACTGGCCTTTTTGTTTCAGCTTTGTCTTGATATTTTATAACATATTGGCAATTAGAATCAATGTCAACTATTCTTATTTTCAAAAGTCATGAGAAAACATGTATTTGATAATTAAAATATAAATTGATTGTTTCTTGGATGTATAAAATCTGGATAATGGAACGTACTTCTAAAATCAATAGTCTTTTGAACAGAAAATAGACCTTCCCTAAAATACTCATTTGACTTTATAACACATACTAATAAATAAAGTCAATTGTTTTCTTTTCTGAAATTGTTAAGAACTATCAATTACTTCTGATTATTCTGAAAATTATTTCTGAATAATTTAAATTATTTCTGATTTTACCCTTGTCTCTTTCAGGGCAGTTACGCTCTTTCACTCAATTACCACTGTAATTATCACTGCATAATTTATAAATAATACTTCAAGAAACTATTTTACTATGTAGCTGTTTGTTATGTCACTGACTCATTACAAAATAGCTTCACAGTCTGAAATGTTTCCTACATAGTTCAAAATAAGGCTTTGGGTTTTTTTTTTCCCCTTAATCTGATGATGGTATTTCCATGTTAATTAAGAAGGTCACCTGATGAAAAGCCCCCTGGGTAAAAATAAGACGTGCACAAAGATGCAGCAAATATAAAGCAACCCAGAGATTCAGGAAGCTGACAATATTACAGAAAATATGAGGAAATTGAATTAATTAATTACCTATATTTTAGTCACCTTATTTAATCCTTTAGTAAATGCAAATCTTATGTTAAAACCATGGTTGGATTTTCTTTTCAGTAGACAATCATTAATCCTGGTATTACATTTTTAGTTCTCTTTTATCTGCACTCCACTTTTCACTTTGGCTTTTTTATCTCATACTCGAACTCATCTGATACATAAATAGTATGTATTATTTAAGAGTATGGCAAATTCATTAGTGTGCACCTATAATTTAATAACTTTTAAACCTCTGAAGGAATAAGTTCACTTCTTTTGGTTTATTTGTTTTTGGTTTTAAATTTAACGCAAGCTAACGTATAGAAAATTGTTTCTCCAGTGAGTAATTAAAGATTTAAAAGATTAAGATGGACTTAAAAGACTGCATTTTTAACTAAATTAGTCAAAAGTAGATTTAATTTTATGGTTACGTAAAAAAAGTGCTACACATGTACAGTAAGGAAACCAATGTATATTCATGTAACCTTTTTGTAAAAGTTACGTAATAAAAAGGGCTAAATACATGCTAAATAAGGGCTAAATACGATTTGAATTAGAAATAAACACTAGAGAATTTATTCTTGGAAAATAATTTGATAGTAATAAAATGTTCTGTGTCCAAAGTAATTTCTATTTAGCATTATTTATACTAGCAAAATTCCTGTATAATTATATGGAGTTGTTTTTATAGTTTATGGTAAAAAAGTGTGATTTCATTAAAATAATTAAAATTTCAGATAAAATTAAGTTTTATTATATAATAATATTTAAAATTCAGAATATAAAATTATAGACTTTGATAGAAAAATGCAAAACAATATATACATGTTGACAGATTTTAATATGTGAAATAAAAATAATTCTGTTAGGTTTGTTAATATTGTCAGAAGCAGACTATCAGACTTCAGACTTTTTATGAATAGTATTTCTGAAACCTACAAAAATAATTTAAAATGTATTCAAGGATCTGTTCAAGTATCTGTAAAGATCGTTGAGAATTTTACTGAATTTAAGACACCAAAACCCAGTTGATTTCATTGACCCCTCTACTGAAAGCAAACACACACATATACAAACACCCACACACACGGAGGTAAGGGACAAAATAAGAATATAAATTATTTGTTTACATGGTTTACAGAGTATCACAAAGTGTGAGAAATCCAATGGAAAACAAATTTCCAAATAAACATAAAATACCAAAGATAGTGTTCTTACTGTTACTTGCTTTTAGCTTAAAAAATATATTTATATAAGCAAGAAATAATCAGGAAAATATTTCTAGAAATGAAGGAAGAAAGAACGAAAGGAAGGAAGAAAGGAAGAAACGAAGAAAGAAAAAAAGAAAAAAATTGGAACACTTTATTTTGGAATATTAAAAGAAAACAAAAACAAATTAAAGCAACAAAACTTTATTTCAAATCCATGTTACCCCTAAAGAACTTTAATGAATGAAAGAAGGAATCAATCAGTCAATCAATAATTGAGTGAACAAAATAACATGCTTTTCTTTCTTTTGATTAGTGTTTATTTTCTATTTTATTGGTAGCTACACTATAAACAACAGAAAAAGGAAAATCATATTTCCGGTTTCAGGAGCCTTTTTTATAGTATACATGCATAAATGTGAGAAAAACATATTAAGTTCAGCAGAGTTTTTTCCATATAGTGGAAATGATAATTGTTTTTAGCTATACATTTCCTTTTTACACATTCAAAGTACTTTCAAAAATAAGTAATTTGTCTGTTAAATGTCTCAGAGATTTAAAAAATTGACTTTTTATTTTCTTTTATTAGCCATGCCTTCTTGTGTTTACACAACTATTTGGCTTTATATCAATAACTTCAGCTTTTGGAACTCTACTCGAAAGAATGTCTTGCAATCATACCATGCAATATATTTTCTTTAAAGTTGAGGAGTTTTCCTCTGGGGCACTATGGGGACTAGTTTGCAGTGAACTCAGAAACACATCCTTTTGCAAAAGACAAATCATCATATGTAAAGTTTAATCGGTTATAAACTTACAAAGCCATATATAAAAATTAACCAGTTAATTAGCATCATGTTACCACATCTGTTTTTATACTTTTAGTAATGCATCAGGAACCTCTGGAATCTTATAACGTCAGTAAAGTTTTTCAGTTGCCCTGTGATGTTCTCTTATGTCAGGTGCTGTAGCTACTATCCAGTGGGGTCCTCAGAGAGGCTTGCTGTATTCCTCGCTGCTTGAGAATGACAGTTTACTTTGTCAGCCCGATGACTTGTCACTCAGTTTAGCCACAGGCTGCTGCCTTCCTTTCTTCAGGCACCACAGGCCCCTGAGAAGGTCTTTGCTCCTCTCTGCTCCTAAGTTTTGTCAAATGAATTCCTGCTATTAGTAACCTGAGAAAATGAATTCAACAGAAAAAATTCCATTTTATGGACTCAGAAACGGAAGGATAATCATACATACAGTCTGATTCCAGAGTTCTAGGTCTGTAGAATTAAGCTACCAAAAAGCCTCTGCATTAGTCCATTTTGTGTTGCTATAAATGAAATACTTGAGGCTGGGTAATTTACAAAGAAAACGTGTTTACTTGGCTCATGGTTCTCCGGACTGTACGAGGAGTGTGGCACCAGCATCTGCTTTTGGTGAGGGCTTGAGGGACCTACCAATCAAGGTGAAGGCAAAGAGGGAGCAGGTCCATCACATGGCAAGAGCAGGAGCAAGAAAGGAAGGAGTTGGTGCCCGGCTCCTCTAAACCACTATCTGTGGCATGAACTAATAAAGGGAAACTCACTCTGCTGTGGGGAGGGCACCAAGGCATTCATGAGGAATCTTTCCCCTTGACCAAAGCACTGCCCACCAGGTTCCACCTCCAACACTGGGGATAGACTTTCAACATGAGATTTGGAACAGAAAAACATGAAAACCACATCAACCTCCAATACTCATTCATTAATCCATTTACTCAATATTCATTAATTGATTTATTTCAGAAATAATAATTTTGCTCATTCCATGTGACTAAAATTGGAGTAAGGTTTATACTTCCTTTAGTTCTAAAGACCAACATGTTTAACATTTTAAAGCATCCTAATTCAAGAAACCCATATGCAATAACCTATTTTGCACATGACACTGTGCTAAACCAAGGGCATTACTATATCCATTCAAGATGGAACCAAAAATGGAAATAATATTTGGTCACTCCAAAAAAGTTTACATTTTAGCATCTCAGAGACTATTTTTAATTACCTTATGCATATCTTTTCACAGTAAAACATGAAGAAATCTGTAATCTAATATCCAGATAAATTAACATTAATATTTTAATTCAATTAAAGAGAATATTTATGAGATGTCTAACAGTTTCTCTCTAATACCCTCAAACACTATTTATGAATATTTGTTCTCAGATTTCTCTATGAAATGTGACATGACTAACAAAATCATTTTGCTCTTTGAGGATTTGGAAAAAAATGCTATGAAATGGCCAAATTACCATTACTATTAAAATAATTAAAATTCCAAGATATTTCTTGGAATTAAGTCATGAAGAAGAAAAATACATAATATTTCTCTTTCATTTCTTTAATATTCAAAATTATGTAGAAATGTGTTTATTTTAATGTCAAATTTAGTGTTATAATTTTATAAATAAAATGTTTTAATTTCATAAAAATAATTACATGAATAATATTTTTTGACCAAAAATAATGTGCTGTAGGATAACTCTTCTTTGAATCTATGCACTTTAGGGTTAGACAGAACTTAAAGACTCTCAAATCCAGCCAATTGGAATTGCAAATCTGACCAATTCGTACAGCAGAGATGCTATTATAATGTGCCACTCTTACAGAAAACAATGTAGTCTACCACTCAGAGGTGTTAGGGCTGAAGAGTGGCTGGAATTTATTGATTTAGTGAAACAAGGTTCTTCAAGTAATCAAATAAATGTAATTTAACTTTGCTTACAGTTTTTATATGAGCTATGTATGAAAATCTCAAACTCAATATGGCTTTATTTTAGTACAGTTTTTAATGTTCATATTGCCTTTAATGAATTCTGCATTTTTAAAAGAAAATTCCATAGAACAATCTACATTCTTAAATGATTAATAAAATAAAAATCACATGAACAGGCAAACCATCAAACAAAACCTAAAACAAAAACCTATAACTCCATTACAAAATGTGTTTAGTAACTAAGAAGATTAGATTTATAATTGTCTGTCACTAAATGCAGTATATAATTATGCTATATGTCAATAGTATCACAGAATTGGAAAAACAAATTACAAAATATATTCAAAACAGAAATTCTCCAGTTGAAATGGCGGTGGCTTGTCTCTCTTACAGTCTAGAGCCAACCTCTCAGAGACACTTTTCTGCAGGACCATGAGAGACCAGGGAAGAATTTTACAGAGAGGAATACTAAAGTAAAAACATAATAATGATTTGCCCAAGACCCTGATTCAAGAGTAGGTGGTTGAGTTTTAAATAATATTCCACGTTTAAACTTAGTAATTTAATTATCTTATTAGTGGGATACTAAAACAATGGAAAACACAGGAACAATGCATGAGTCTCTCACCACCTAGAACTTGATAGTTACGATTCAGTACAATCACTGAAAGGAAAATCAAAACATGAAATTATGAGAAATAATCTCCTTAATAGTATTTGGTTATAATGGAGAAAGATACCTTCCATAGATTATAAAATCTTAGTAGGGGCATTCTAAATATATAATACTAACAGTTATTAACATTATTATTGTCAAATAGCAGCAAAATAAATACCTCTATGTATGAAGCTTGAGGAAAATTTCTTTATACAGTTATTCAGAAAAATAGTGTTAAAATGTTTGTGCACTCAGCTGTAAAAAACAAGATAAAGTCTTTATATCTATTGCTATAATATCTTCAAGTTATGGTAGTTTCAGTTTGCAATATTTGATATGATAAAACTAGATAAAAGTAAACAGTGAGAGTCTGTATAGAATTCCACTTAGCATGATTCTTTAAAGTATAAATACTGAACACATGAGTGATTATCAGCATAATGCACACAAGATAGTCTATTGAAATGTGTCAAAAACTTACAAAAATAACACTTTATTAATATATGACATAAGAATGCTCCAATATTTTTATCACCAGGAAACTGCTTAGCTGCAAATGATCTTCACTCTAAGCATTTAGTGATGACATATTATTTTTTTGCATGTGTGAAATTTTCCATCAAATATCAGTTAAAAATAATATTTCATAAATGCAATCTTGCTGAAATGTTATAATAAAGCATTTTAGAGCTATTAATTTATATGAGAATCTATTTTAACAGTAACAAAACAATCATGAAGTTTCTAAGAGTTTGATTTTGCCATATATTTGTATGTGCCATAAGGAACTGGGTTACAAGAACAAAACCAACAAAAAACCTCACCAAAAATAGTCTATGGAGATTATGTCTATGAATTCACAACAAAACTCAAACTACCTGCCAAACTAATTATAAAATAAAAACGTATCATTGAAGTCAGTGCTAAGTGCAAAGATAACTTGAATTCAATTTCTAACATAGTATAGTTTAATATTTCACTGATTTATGTTTTCTAAACTTGTTTTTCAAACCATCTTCCAATCTTTTAAATACTCTGTATCATTAAAGGCTATTCACTAAAGATAAAGCAAAAATTTGACAGTAATACTCTGACTGCAGTGGGAAGGTATGATATTTATTCATTCATTTTTTCATTCAACAAACACCTATTAAATGTCTACTATTGCCAAGCAACATTCCCTGCAAAAATTCTTGCCTTCTTTGCACTATATGGTCTAGTGGAGAAGTGAGTGATCACAAAAACAAGTAAAATAGCGTGTTATATAATGATAAGTTCTAGAATGGTGTGTGTGTGCATACATACACTGTCCTTTATACCATATATGGTATATATATATTCATATTTTATATATCTATATGAAGTTTAAGTGATGCTAATGCAATTGAGAATATCTGAGGCACTGAAACTATGTGATATGTTCAAGAAACAGGCCAGCAACCTGTGTGGCTGGACCAAAGAGAGCAATGAAATGCACGGAAGATGACAGAGTAGTAATGAGAAACCAGATTATGTAACATCTTAGAAAGCACAGTCGGGATTTGGGGCTTTACTATGAGTGAGCTCAGAGCCACTGGAGAGTTTTGGGCAGAGGAGTGACATCGCTTGACTTAAATATTATCAGGATCCTCCTGACTGTGATCTTAAGGAGAGACCACAAGAGCAAGGTCAGAAGCATAAAGGATCCAAGAACATGGTCAAATAATTTTCCATCTGTTTTTCAAACCTGAGAACGCTGCCTTTTGTGGCTTCAAGTTGTATCCTCACATATTCTCATAGATCATATGTAACATATACCACTTTGTTAATTTCAGACATTTAAACTATCTAAAAAATCACCCACACACTTAGGTTAGGTAATGAAGTATAGTCCGAATAGCTGTCTCACCATAATGTCACCTTCTTCCTCATCCCAGAGGTCAGAACTACCATCAATATCATGTTTAGGATTCCATAAGTACTTCAGACTGAACATTTTTGAAGCATATCTAAGAACATGAGTATATTTTCCTTTCATCAGTTAACAGTTTCAGGAAATAGTTCAGGAAAACAGAAATCCTCTAAGTATGTCAGAATGAAGGGAATGTAGTGTATTGTCTATAGAATGTAGGAAAGATGAAGAAATAAAAACAGACAAGAGGTCCTACCCAAAACTACATAGCATTAATGCTTCAGTGCTGAAGCTGCTGAATTTTCAAAGTCAAGAGCCCATGGAATTTGTGTCCTTTGAGGCTGATGCATCCTTCATAGAAACAGAGGCAAGGGTACCATTCCGCTGCCGAGCTTACTCAACCTTGGCTATTGCCATTCAAGAAAAAATAAAACATAATAAAAAGCAAATAGACACTAGCTGCTAATGAAATCTAAGAAATAAAGTTGTTAGACTTCTACTCTGTTACACAGAGAAAAACACACAGAAGGTTGGAATAGAGAAGGGGGAAAATTGACAAATAGCACATTTCAATATAATTTTTAAAAAATTATGTTGTATATATTATATTGTATATATTGTACATATTATATTGTATATGTATAAACCTTTTAAAATACCTAGAATTAATTTCTGTCCTTTATGGAAAGTAGAGATTCAATTTTACTTTTCCTAAATATATAACCAATTATTGATAATTGATTGATATTGATACCATTGACTAAAGATCAATGCCAACTTTACCATATACTATGCTTCCTCATATGTGAGGTTCTATTTCAGGTCTCTTTTCCACTGCATAAGCAAATATGCCTAATTATCTCTGTGCCAGTTACAGAGATAAGCTTACAGGCCTTACTTAGATCTGGTAGGAAAAGTTCCCACACACTAATCTTTTTTAAGTATTATTTTAGCTATTCTTGACAATTATACTCTACCAAATGCAATTTAAAATTATTGTTTTATAATAAATTATGTAGGAAATTATTGATATTATGTCAAGTTCAGAGAGTAATTTTGGGGAAATTATATCTTTATGTCAGTGAGACTTACACATGAATGTGGTATCATAATCTTAATCTCTCTTAAAAAGTTTTATATGTCTCCACACAAAAGACTTTGTCTTTTGTTAAATTTATTCCTGAATATTTTTTGTTGCTATTATAAATAGTATCTGTTTTATAATCACTTTTATAAGTGTCTATGACTAGAATGTTGGTATATAATTGATTTTAAAAGTATTTATATTATATCTACTCATTTATTTTAGTATTTGTAGATACTTTGGGTTTAAACAATAATAATGGACACATTTTTCACACTTCAATTTGAAACAATATGCTTCTACTTTTTCCTATGAAATATAATATTTGTATTAACTTATATAAGCTTATTTTATTTTTCAGTAATTTAACAAATGAATCTACTCCCCAGAGGCTGTCCTAGACTCTTGGAATATAGCACTGAACAAAGAGGACAAAGACACTTCACTAATTTCACTCTAAGTTAAAAATGGTTTTCACTATTTTCAGTTTTTCGGTCATTCTTTTTTCAAAAATAGGTTTTGGATTTTATCAAATATATGTAACAGGAATTTAAATATTAATTTCTTCTGAGACTCAATGAAAAACAATATCTTCCTTAGTCAAAATAAGTGAAAATAAGTATGCATGACTTAGAAGCAAGGTGGCTGAAAATATTAATAGGTTATGCAACACCTGTACTTTTCCTCATTCAAGTGAATAAATCTGAATATGCTAGGAAATGTGTAGTTTGGAAATTTTCATTAAAGAAGCACTGACTCCCTGAGAATTTATAACAATTAGATTTGCTCTTACTTTTCTTGAGTTGAAATTAATACTTCCTTGCATGGAAACCCAAAGCCAAGAATTAGTAATGGATGTTCTAGGTTAGCAGCTTCCCATTGGCACTTTACCACGGCAAACAAATTCTTCTAAGAGAACAGTTATTCATAAATTAAAATTTCAAAATTCTCACACAAGGAAACTAAATACCATCAGTAATAGCAAAAATAATACACCACAAATTCATATAGCCAAGTAATTAAGATTTTAATAATCGGATAAAATACAAAATGACTGCATATGAAATGTTCAATGAATTATTGTTGGTACATCTCCAGAGCCTCTTTCCATCCTCTCTTAGTCCCCAAGTAAAGGCAAAGCAGAAAAGATAATTTAAAAAAAAAAAAATCAGGAACAGAAAAAAAAGAACTTTTAGAAATGAAAAAAGAAAATTATTTAACTTTCTCAACAGATTGATTAAACAGCAGGTTGGGCACAGTTTGAGAGAGAGGTAGCGACGTGGAAATTACACAGAACACAGTGAAGTAGAAGGCAAGATCAAAAGAGGTGCAGGAGTGATTAGAAGACATTGGATTTGGAATGGGACTGCTGAGATGTCTAGCTAAGGCTGTGTGTCTGGAGAAGAGACTTGCATTTACTTTTATCAGGTTTCCCTGGGAGCTCTCAACCTGGGATCCTGTTATCTTAATTTCTCAACTCCAGAATGTCCTGGAGCATGACAATGACATAAACAATACAAATTCAAACCTAAGCAAGAAAAATTAATCACTATAAAATCTGGGAAGTGGTTTATCCCCTTCTTAGATTCTAAATTGATGCAGGTAAAATTTCTACTTGTAATGGAAATTTTATTTTCTTCTACTGCTCTCTTTTACCAAGGCTGTAGTACCTTGAGAGTCCCAACTTTTTGTAATAATTCAGCTTTACACCTTGTTTGAGCCTAAAGTTCTGTTTCCTGCCTCCCACACTATTGTTAATGTCCAAGCATGTAGATTAACACTTGCAGTGTATCCAGGAGGAACAGGTGGCATCGGTGTTAGAATGCTGGTTTCCTGTTCACTCCTAAGTTTTAGGCTTTCTGATTTTCTTATTTTCTTGGAAGCATAGTAAAGAATTTATTATGATGTTTTAGATATCTTCAGATTACAATATAGTTTGCTCAGTATAGAAATACAAATATTTTAATATGTTTTATACTTTGATGATAATCTATGAAGGACAGGATATAAACATACTCTGATGATGCAGACTGTTTTTATCTAATACAATCTCAAAATTTTATTGTCCATCATTCTAGCAATTAGTATTATTTTTAATTGCTATGGGCTAAGAAGGCAAAAGTAATGTTGGTTTACCGTATGAATAATTTACATAAAAGACTAACTGTCACCTTCTGAATCATAGTCAAATAAAGAAGGTGGATAGATTGACCACACAGTAGGGTGAACATGCTGACTTCCAAAGACACTGCATTGTCATGGTCAAGAGCACATTTACATCACGAGTATCGACTTAGTTTATCCAAAAATCATCGTATTATTGTGATTTCATTATGTGAAGTTTATTGGGTTTGCAACTTTACTGATAGTCAAATTGTATTTTTGATATAGAGTTCATATTATTTATAAGAAGAAGTAGTTTTTACGTGATCTTGTGCTTTATTATATTTGAGTAACATTAAAAATAACTTGTAATAGTGTCGACCACTCCCCAGCCATCCACCCAGTAGCCAAGTGCCAAATTCTTGTGCTATCAGCAGATTATTAGTAAAATGTTGAATAAAAGCAGTCTGGAATTCTGAAAACCTTGTAACAATAAAATGTCTTAAAATAGAATATTTTTAAAAGTTAGTGCAATATTTAGTTGGAGGAAAAGCTGAATACTATACCATGGAAGGTTAGAGTATTCATTCTGGTAGCTGATGGGTCCTCTTGATGTAGCTTTGCTTAAATGGAAAAGCTTGAGCAAGTCAAGACTAAGTATATTTATAAACTGTGTATAATCTGACTATATTTAAACCATTATATTTAGACATATAATAATAATAATGTCATCAATTTCCTTTGTCCAGGAATTATGGATGAACTCTACACATGCTTTGATTTCTTTAATCCTCACAAACCCCAGATGAGACATATAACCGGACATGCCCATTGTCCCACTGCCAACCAAATGCTGACTGTTCCAGAGTGCATGCTCCTAATCTGAATGTCATAAGGTTTCCCAGACAGAAGTCTACCGAAAACAAACAAACAAACAAACAAACAAAAACCATGTTTTTGTGAAAGAGAAAGAACTGGGCCCAATCTCAGTTCCGCTATTTTCCTCAGTAAATTATTTAATCTTTCTATGTTTTGGTCTACTTATTTGTGAAAGAGCAATAGAGAAATTATTTCTACTTATTGAGGAGGTTGTAAGGATAAGGGGTTGTAGCCATGCACAGCAAGGTGGCTGGTATAACAGTTTCTCCGTCTTCTCTGACAGAAAGTTCTCGATCAGATTCATTTCCCATATCCTTTGTTGTTTTCAACAAATATTTGTACTTTTCTGCTTTTCAGCCTTCTCAAAATTTTCCCCTTTTGATTTTGTTAACCTTTCCATTTTCTTTCTACTAGATGTCTCCTATTTTTCCAGCATATCTTTAATTCTCTGAATTATTATCTTCTCACGCTTAACTCCTTTTCCCTGTTCATTTTTTCTCTGATTATTCTATTTCCCCCCTTTGAACTTCAACTGCTTTATATAACTTCTCTTTTCGTATTTAGCAAATGATGCTGTTATTAGAGTGCATTAACACACAGTCATTCAAGAGGCAAGACATCAAATTACTTCAGTTTAAAATGCCCAGGAAATATATTACAATATTTATTTTTTCATTCTTACTAGTTATTATCCAAATTATTGCTTTAGATTTACACTATATTCAATACTAGAGGGACTGTCATACAGTTTGAATGATATAAGAAAGCTTGCTATGATTGTTTAGACAAAAAATACTAATGTTAAATGAATAGATCTCAAAAATGTGGCATATGAAAAGAGATCCCTTTTAATCTTAATCAAAATCCGCTGCAAGGAACTTATAGTAATGCAACCATGTGCATGCTCTTTTTTATTAATTAATAACTGTTAATATTAATTCTATTGTTTTATAAAAGTATTACTTCCAATGAACTAAATTTTCTTTAAAGTACATGTTGCAATTGTATTAATTCTTAGTTCTTATGTTACTTAAAAAAGTGAATGATAAAAATATACAGAAACATATATTGGTGATTCAAGAATTTAAAATATAATTCATATTACAAATATGAATATTCTCTAACATTGTCATCTTATATGAATCGATTAAAAATCGGTGCTTTTTAAAAAATAATGGTTTCTTTTTCATCTGAGATTATTTCCTCTGAACCAATAAGACATCCAGAATAATTCCAATTAAGTAATGTTGATTTCAGAAAGTTTTATAAATATTTAGAAACCAAGTCCTTTCATTCTAGCCCACGGAAAGTGACTCTGCACTAATATTGTCTGACAGTGACCTAATTAGAGTCATTTGCATACTAATGAGACTTTGAAGGAGATAAGCAATAGCATGCTTGTAATAGATAATTAATTTGTATTTCAAAATAAGCTATGGCTATTTAACAACAACTCAAATGACACATTGAATTAAAAGAGTTGTTCAAGTTACTTCTTAACAATGAACTACTGTTCCAGCTTTTCAATTTTGCTTAAACTTCAAACTGATGAACATACTCCATGTAGGAATGTATATTCATAAGGTAACTCCTCATTAAGCACATAATTCTCCAAATCATCTTCAAAATAATATCTCTCTTTGCCAAGAAATGAGGAATGATTTATTTATTATTAATTAAAAGATTTTCTTTTTATGTAGCAACATGCATCTGAATAGCACAATGGAGTTACTTTTTCAATAATCTTACATCATCCCCTGGGATCATAATTCCCATATTTTAGTCATTGGGATTGGAGCACTGAGAAGTAAAGGGATTTGGCCACACGAAGCAAACAAAAATGAGCTGGATCTTCCCTGTTGCAGTCTCTCCACTCTTCATTTTGCCTCCTAAGATTAAATAAGACATACAGAACCTTGGGTAAACTGACCAGGACGACTAATAAACTTGTTCAACACGTCCAATATATGGTCCTTATTGATCATTGAAAGCATAGAATATCTGACATCATTTCCCAGTCACTGCAATTGGAAATGCATAAGTGAATTGGGGTGAGTTCTATAATGCTTTTCTCTTTTGGCCCATTAATCTCTCTTTCTTTTAAGTTTCAAACTGTGACTGCGGTTTATTTTCATAAAGATAAGTCACTCTGCAGTATAGCTGTTCTGTTATCAATTACTCTATGCCTGGCAGTCCTGAAAAAAAAAATCACTGATGGAATAATTGTGGGTGGACTATGAAATACAGGCCTTTACACAAGAGAAATTTTAAATTTTCACATGGAAAAAAAATCTTCCCACTGACCCCAGAGGGCATATCTAACATAGACACTCACTAGTGTTATGTATGTAACCTCTCACAGGAAGATTAACCATTGTTGGGCTTTCAGGTAAGTAGGAAGGAACTCCCAGTAAAGCAAGAGCATACATGGGGAAGAGGAAAAAGAAAGTGGCCACATGTTTGAAGTACTAAGTTTGTGGTCTGTCGTGCAATCTTGAAAACTCAACATAACCTTAAAGGTTAGAAATCGTTTCTTCTTTACAATACAAAATTTATTTCACTGGAATTACAGATTTTCAGTTTATATCTTATTGCTCAGAAAACAGCAGAATCATAGACCTTAGAGCTAGAAGAAACTTCAATAGACTTTATATAATATTATATTCTTTTTTAACCTAAAAATACTTGAAGATTTTATTTTAATTTTTATTTTATATGGGGAATCATTAAAACCTAAAAGACATTAGGTGAAATTCTTAAGGTCACAGATAATAAGCAGTGGGTTGTGAATTAATCCCAGATTCTGCATAATAGGATGTTAAATACCTGCTTTTTTTCCCCTTTAAATGCCCCTAAAATGCTAAAATGAATCATGTGAAATCTGTAGGTAACACTATATCTGAGCAGGGGCATTCTCATCTTTTCATTGCAAAATCTCATTGTCATGCTTGTGTTTGAAGGCTCTTGACCACACAAATATTGCAGGTAAGAGCAAATTTAAAACAAAATATCACAAAACATCTTGTTAATTTGGAAAAGACCTATTTACTAATATGTCAAATGTTAGTAAACAGTAAATATATTTGATTTATATATCCACTATAATTATCAGCCTAAATTATCCCATCATCTTTCAAACCTAAGAATCATGTTTGATTTTCTGACACAGATAGAGCTGAACTTGTACTGCCCTGAAGCAGTCAATCTTGTCCCAGAACAGACATCAGTGTTTCCAGGTTCTTGTGTTCAGATTTTGAAATCCCACGTCACTTTATTCCTTTTGTGGAGTTTATACACAATTTCATTGATACATACAGACAGATACCCAGCTGGCTTTGTAAGCATGTATTACTTCAAAGATTATAACTGTAACTCTGCCCAATGCCATGCTGAAAAAACATTGTCCTAATTATTAAACCTCTTTCAGGATGCTGAAAACTCTGAGTTTCAGAATTGTCCTGGCACTGCAAAGTATTACTCTAAAAGTCACCTTGGTGCGTGTACTAGTAGCTAGCAACACATCACCAAAATGACATTTCCTTTAAAAAAGTCATACTTTCTATGCACTTCAGATAAAAATAGCAGAGGCCTCCAGCACTGTTCCACATTTTATGCTCTCATGGACAAACACAAGAAGTTTCATTTAAAAACAAACAAACAAAACATGAGTGTTCATTTAATTGCACAGAATATTGTAGTTTTCCTGAATTATCCCCTTCAGTCTAGGTTAGATCTGCTAAGTTGATGTATATCTGCTTCTTGCTATGTCAGTCATGAAACTGAGCAGCTCTTTTGTAGATTGAAGCCTACGTTGGCCAAGGCTGCGTCTACACTATAGAAAGTTATTGCAATTCTGGGTATTAAAATTAAATCTCTCTAGGAAAAAAGAGAAAAGAATTTCAAAGTTGGAAGTTCTTCTTAGTTCTTGCGCATGCTATTCATAAGGGTATTTAGCTGCTTTTTTCCTTCCTTCTTATCCTCACAAGCATTCTAGTATGTCTATAACCTCAGTGGAGCTTTACTAGATCTGTCAGCTCAAAGGCTTGGAGGATGGTAGGTCTGGAGAGCTTAAGTGATGAAGACGGAACTAGAAGGTGTATTGGTGGTGGTTATTTATCTCAATGTTACTGTAAACTCTACCTTAGGTGACTCAAGAAAGAGGTTGTTCCCTCTTACCAACATCTTGTAGATGAAGTTAAATGGCTAACTGCATCGTGTTCCATCAAATGCTGGACTAGCTAGCCCTTCGATAGCTGGCTGATTAGGACTACTTGGGAGGGGGAACAAATTCTAAATAGATCTCTTACCTCTTCTTAGAGGGTATAGAGCTTCAAGCTGCAGGCAAGTGGGAAACAGCCAACAGAATTACTTAGAACCTGGTGAGCTACTCTGCAAGTAAAATGATAAAAAAGATTAAACACCATTTGGTAACTATGAGTTACTATTTGGTTACTGTTAGTCTAGAAGGATTGGAGAAATATATGAAAAAAATGTAATTACAATGAAATAGAGGAATCGAATGGCAAAAGTATGTACAAGCTGTGATGATGTTGGGAAGTAGAGCTTGCTTAGTGAGGTGTGGGCTTCCAGAAGAGTCTTGAGAGAGAAGATGACACTTGACATGAATCCTTAAATATGGCTGGAATTTGAGGCTGTCACTGTCATGATGCTTACTGAGGGTGGCCTCATGATTCTCACACCCTTTCTGTTCACAAGCTGCACAATCTCTCCCCTTGAGTGTGTGAGGAACCTGTGATTTAGGATTAGTCAATAGAATGTGGCAAAGGTTAAAGGATTTAGTAATTAAGTAATTAGCATCAGGTTAATCTCTCCGTTGTTTTGCAGTTAATTGTGCCTGGCACTGTGGGGCCTTTGAGTAGTAGTGTGAGTGGACAGATGAGCAGGTTGAGGGCTTTTTGAGAGAGGAAACTCCCCTTTTCCAGCTAAGAATCTTGAGGAAACAACTATGAACCCCTTGCTCCCAGGTGTGGAAGGGGCATGTGTGGTTTCAAGGGTGTGTGGGGGGAAAGTGTTCAGCACTCCACTTGAGAGAGCTTGGGGAGTTTGTCCCATGGATATTGGTCAGGAGAAATGGAATCAAGGAGTGCCATTGGCTGCGTCTTCTGTAACTAGGAGTGGCCTTTCTCTCCCTCAGAATCCACCCTTCAGATCTAGCAAAGTCACCCTCTGCTTCAGACAGCTCACTCCCTTTGCTGCATACTGAGCACCCTGTGTGGATGAAATAGATGTAAACCAACTACATAAATCCCAGACCATGGTGTTGTTGAATAAATAATGTAAACAGCAAACATAATTCAAAAATTAATCGTGCTCTTTGAAATAACTCAAGGGTGACTGATATCACTAGCTGAGAGAATACTGCTGTTCTCAAGATTCCAATTTCATTGATGTTCTGAAGATATGCTTGGCATTATTTTCTCCTGGAAGTTTTCACTGCTTTGTACCAAGCATAAGAAAGCAAAGTGGAGACGTGACTCTTTTAATTCAGATAGCTTGTTTCAATAACCCAATTTTGAAATTTGTGAAATGTGAAGGAAAAAAAGATTTTGATTAGTTTGTTTTTAATGGTTTTAAATGACCAGATTAAAAAATATTAATTATACTCAATTAGAAATAATATATACTATACCAAAGCATATATGATAATATTTTATGCAATATATGAGATCTATACAACAAAAATTTTGTTTTGTTATATCATTCTGAAGGGGCTAAAGGAATGTGAGTGAAATTAAAACTAAGTAATTTACAAAATTATCAAATACATTAGACAGGTTATGTTTTGTAATTTAAACCCAAACCTTTCTGAAGGCCAAATGAGCAGTTTGTGTTATTAAATTTATTTTAAAGAAATCTTCAAGTATGAGGTGCAAGAAGGTAGTGAAAAATAAATTCATTGTGTTATTTTTAGCAGAAAAAAAACAACGAAGTGTATTTTCCCTAAACACTTTGTTAACATGAGAAAATAAATTGAGAGAGAGAGAGAGAGAAAGATGAACCACTATGACAACTACAGAATAAGTAAAGAATAAGTGAAAATAACATAATAAAAGTAAATGTTCAGTTTTGTCCAATTGTTACCAAGTAATGGATGCCACAGACATCTTTATTTCATACTTGAAGTGTTAGATGCCCAGGTCTCACCTCACCAGGGATCTTAAGATGATGCCCAATCCCATCCTGGAGGATCAACCCAAACCTTGACATAAAGCAAGGGATAGGACAAACTAGAGGGTCATATACAGCAGGAGTGTCATTATATTTTGCTGCACAAGTTTTAGAAAGGTGTTCACTGGAAGAGAGCAGTCTATGGCCCATGCCTGTGTTAGTATGACCCAGTTAAAAATATGTTCCACATTTTTAAATAGTTGAAAGAAAGCAAGAAAAGAATATTATTTTCTGATATGGTTTGGATGTTTGGCCCCTCCAAATCTGATGCTGAAATTCAATCCCCAGTGTTGGAGGTGGGTCCTGGTATACTAGGAGGTGTTTGGGTCATGGGGGCAGATTTCTCATGAATGGCTCAGTGCCCTCCCTGAGATAAGGAGTGAGTTCCCACTTTCTTGGATCATGGTAGAGCTGGTTGTTTAAAAAAGCCTGACACCACCTTCTCCCTCTCTTTGCTCCTTCTCTCACCATGACACGCCTGCTCCCCCCTTAACCCTCTGCCTTAATTGGAAGCGCCCTCAAGCCCTCAACAGAAGCAGATGCTGGTGTGATGCTTCTTGTACAGTCTGCAGAACTCTGAGCCTAGTAAACCTCTTCTCTTTATAAATTACTCAGCCTCAGGTATCTCATTTATAGCAATGGAAAAACTGACTAACACATTTTCTGACTTGAAAATTATAGAAAATTCACAGTCAGTGCTTATAAAGAAGGTTCTATTGGTACACAGCCACACCTATTGTTTACATATTGTCTCTGGCTGCTTTCCCCCCCCACCAGGCCACCGTGGGATGGTTCCATAGAGACTATACTGCTGTCAAAGCCAAAAACCTTTACTCTCTGTCACTTTACAGAGAAAGTTTGTCCATTCCTGGTCTAAAAGCCCACTATCACAGAGCTATGTCTTAGGTCTTGTCTATCTTAGATCTTGTCTTAGACCTATAATATCTAATTATTACTTCCATCTGCTTGAATAAATAAGCTATACTGAAACCAATGTTATGTGATTTTTTTAAATGTTAAAAAAATTTTAAATGGTGAATTTTTATACATTGATAAAAGAAAAAAAACTCCCGTGGTAAACAACCAAAAGGGATTATAAATATTGGAAACTTTATTACACAAATCTGGTCCAAATTAAGTGCTAGCTCACTGTACCAAAATAAAGATTTATAGATTACATGCATCCACGCTCAAAACAAGAAGCTTCGATGACATGTAAGTTATTAAGCTAAACTTCATCCACAATTATACTCCTTGTTTATACTCTACCCCATCCCCATATAAAATTCAGCTCAATAAAAATAAGATAATTACATAATTATCTTACTGGAAGAAGAGGTAGACAGAACAGTTACATAAAATTAAAATAAAAATTCAGATTGAAATTTTATTTTTTAATTTTATGAAAACCTATACATCAACAAGACTCTTTTGTTATCACTACCCATCATCAGACATATATGAAAATGTATTAGCTACATATTCCAAATATAGTCTATGTATGATAAGCACAAGAAGCTAAAGGCTGAAATAATATGGTAAACTATTACATGTATGCATAAACACTATCTTTCAGTACAGATGTTTTACAGAAACATTTATGGTTCTGGAAACGCAATCAGACTAAAGTTAATTTAAAATATTGAGTACTAAGACACTAATTTTGAAATTCTGATAAAATTTTATTCCCTCCCATCTTTTCTCTTACTTCAACTGTCTTGTATTGAGAGAAATGAAGTCAGTAACCACTTAGGAAAATCAGCCCTTGGTAGAAATACGTTAACTTCAAATGGCTTAAATTCACTTTCAAATTCTGTCCAAAGTAAGAGCTATCTCATTTGATAATAAAAAGAGCATGACTTGAAAGTGTGAATATAAATACTGATTTATATGTAACAAGTGTATAGGCAAAGAAAAGGTGGATAGGGTGACTATTTCTACCTAAAGAATAGTTCTTATGATGTTCATATAGATGGGATATGATAAGTGGAATTGATTCTAATGTCTCTTTTTTCCCGATATTTCTTGAATTTCTATCAGTCGTTTAAAAGTGGCATGACTTCCTTTTTCTCCGCAGCAAATATTTAATCAGCATATATTTTATTCTCTCATATAATTAACTATATTGTTTTGCAGCCTATGTAATTGTACTAATGAATACATAATAAAGGCTAATTTACTATCTTGAATGCAGGAATGGGCATGTAAGTATTCCATTAAATCAATGACCTTAAAAAGAGAGTATATGTTGCTAACATAATAATGTCTTATTACCTAAGGGCAACAGCAAAGGAAATGTAATTTTCATATGCTTTAACTTGAAAACTCAAAAGAAGGAAAAGTTTACTTCAAATTTCTAAGAAAACAGCAATATCTTTTCTGACTAGGTATTATAAAAAGTCTATTTGAATTTGTTTTTAGTTTCTAGTAATGCCACATCTTTAGGGGAAACTTATTTTATTAAAAAAAAGTTGCCAGCACATTCTAATGTGTTGGAATAGGAAGCAAACTCCTACTTACCTATTCTTTTACTACCCACCTGATGCACTACTTCATTGGCTTTTTCACTAGGGAGAGAAATAGTATCATGCAGGACTATTTACACTGGAGTTATCCCAAAATTACACGTAGGGAGAAGGGTGTACTGAGTCTCTAGACAAGATAGAAGTTTGCAATAGTCAACATTAATTGCACCAAAAAGTTTCCCCGCCAAAGTTTGTATTTATTTAAAAGTTGTACTTCAGCCTAGACACAAAGAGAAGTATCCATTGCGCTGCTGAGGCAGTCAAGCCCTTGATATGAAGACTCCCTCTGTGAACAGTTTGGTGTGTAACTTGTCTGATTTCTATATCAAGAGGTGGAAGATGTCAATACTATATAATACTTTACAAGTTTAGATGGCAAAATGTCATGCATTTGCAGGTAAAGGAATTTTCGAATACATAATTATGTCATAAAGATCTAATTCACTGTAGCTACCAGTGAAAATGTCATAATAAATGAGAAACACCCTTTATTTGCAATAATCTATAATTGTATTGAGAACACTGGACTCTAACCTGAAAAGGGCTAGTAGGAGTATGTGAACAATGTCTTTAATAAATGGAGGCTGCCGAACAACCAGACTGTGACAATATTATGGTTCCTGATATACACTAAAGCTGCTTCGGATTATCACCAGAGTCTCTGGGACAGAGGGTGAGATAATTTCAAAAATGACAACTTTCAATATATATACAGAATTCCTATGTAATCAAAACATTGGTAGTTTAGTGGGCCAAAATCCCATTTATTTACATCAATAAAATATGCACCTCAAGACAAATGGTCTCAGTTGAGTAATGTATCATGTTTTCCACTGTTTTTAGAAGGAATGAGTAATGACAGTGAAAAGGCTTGGGTTCATTAAAGAAAAACAAATTTAATGTACTGGAGTCCTTTATTTAGAAGGAGCCTGTGATGTGAATTGACAGTTGCTTTGTTTAGACAAGTGTCATAGTTTTATTTCATTGACCACATTTTCTGAAGTCAAATAGGGCAATCATTCTATCAGCATCCAAGGTGGACATCCAAGATCAACAGGAAAACAATGGCTTCAAACTAAAGAACCAAATGACACCAAATCAAATAATTACCCTTTTTTCAATAATAGCAACATTTTACATAATTTAACCCATATGGGGCTAGATCAATAGCCTGCTGAGGTGAAATCTAATTCTAGGTTCTCATTCCACATTAAAAAAGTTAAAATAAATAAGAGATGTGTTGTTAATTAACTAAAAAAAACTAAAGATGCTATTTTGGGGTGAACTATAACATAAATAACACTATATTCAATGTTCCCTGATTTTGAACAAACCCAAGCCACTTCCTCTGCAACAATAGAAACTAAATTCAGATATGTATTTCCTGTTTCTAGTAACAATGGTACTGTCTTCCTTAAATTTTTATGACTGGCATATAGTAAGCATCAAAAGTAAATTGTCATTGCTAAAGAAAGAATACATTCAGGGTAGAATGGTCTTTAAAATTCTAAGAAAGATGAGTTATGCTTTTATTGAATTGTTTTTTCCTTACCAATAGGATTCATCTATTAGAAAACATAAATTTGAGAGAAAATGCACCAAAAATACAAATTTTAAAAATTATTGTCTTTGATCATCAAAAATAAAATTTGATTTATGAATTAGTTTCAGTTTTAATTGCACATTATATTTTTATTAGTTATTTCTCAGATCTTGCTTTCTGGAGTATATCAGATTTATACTAGGAATGCTTTGTAGCTTCAGCCATATTCAGAATAGGAAAAACCACCATCTCTTCTACCAATTTCATGTTCCTTAACAAATGTTTTACATAGGCAGCAATCATCCTTAATTTGTGTATCGAGACATACAATTGATCCACAAAACTAGAGTAATTATCCTGGTGATTTCAGCTGAAAAATAATTTTACTGAGTTATGTAAAATATAAAACCAAAAGTTTCATTTAATTATATTAGCATTCTCGTTATTTAATTTACCTCTATACATAAATTTTTCAAAATCAAATAAGTTATGTGTAGGACTTACAGTTTTTAGCCAGCCCTACCACAAGACAAAACCATTATGTGAAACACAAAAGCAAACCCTGCAAAAAACTTTTGAAGATTGTACAAGTAACTGATAGTAAAGAAAGGAAATGACTCAATTCAAGCTCCCTCTGGCTATTTTCAAAAATAGTTTATTTACTCTGTATTTTGAAAAATACAACACGAAGTAATGAATATTGACTAAACCTACAGTTAATATAAAATCTGTTCCCCAAACCCATAACAGATGGCTTGATGTAAATTAGAGCCATCACTCTGCCATTTAGAGTTTGTAGAAAACGCATACATTTGAAGGTACATTAGTTCTAAACTATTTATTTCAAAGCCATCATATATTAAGAAAAACCAACTATTTTTGCAGCGTAATGTATATTATGTATGTGTATGAGTGCTGTTGTGAGATATATAGAGGCATCTTATCAAGGCAACTCAAAATATTTAGGAGTCAAAAGTGGGGTGCATGTACCTGATTCTTCTCATAACTAATGAAGAGAAAAAAATGCAAATCACTTGGTGTCACTCACTGGCCCTCAGGTGCTTACCTGAAAACTTGGAGTCAGAAAGCACTGATTTCTATGGTCTCTGGAGTGCCACTGGCTACCACCCATGCTCACGTGGATTCTGCCTGGGAGGCCACCAGATTGCCTTTCTCTACAGCAGACATAATGGTTATACATTTAAAATAGAGCAATAAAGGGGAAAGCTGAAGATTCAATAACCAAGAGTCATATATGTAAGAACAATAGCTTCTTTTCAGGGGCAGATTACAATAAATGACAGACCTTCTCAAGTGAATTAGTAATGTGTTCACATGGTTGTTCACGTTTGAAAAATTTTCAAAATTAAATTATTTTAAGTATGATGAAGGAAGATCACTTTCTGCTTCTGCCCTGATTTTCCCTTTGTTACACGACCCCGTATATTGATTGAGCGTTAAGGAGCGACTGTGATTTGGGGGATTAAACTGAAGGAAGTCAATTTGGGTATTCTTTTCATATGAGTGTGGCAGTCTGGGTTTATTTTATACTTTGCCATTGCTTCCTTGGTAATTTTGTGTGGACTGTCCCACGGCACAGGAAAGTCTTTCAGGAAAACACGTATTTCCTGGAAAGCCTTTCCTGTCCTGCCTGAGACTCGGACACACGGCCAGAAGCTGTGTCATGCTGTGAACGGCCAGGACAGAGCTGACATCAGAAGTGTGGGGGAAATGTAGCAGCCACAAAAGGGAGCAAATGTGTGAGGACAATTCTTCCAGTTACTCAAAATGTGAAATTGTGAGAAGATTCAGTTTTCATTGACACTTAAAATAGAAATTCAATTCCTGCTAGAAATACACACAGTGTGTGTGTGTGTGTGTGTGTGTGTGTGTGTGTGTGTGTGTGTATTGCTGGGGCTCAAAAATGATACTCTAAAACGAATGTCTCAGAAGCAAAGTTTCTCTCTGACCTTCTCCTGCCCTCTTGTCTCTCTTCCCTCATTCTCCCCGGAGGTTAGCCACAGAAACTAGAATCCCTCTTTCCCAAAGTGGGTCATAGAAACCAGAACTCCACACCCCAAATCCAGTCATAAGACCTAAAAATATTACTCTTTCCTTCTGCTTTTCTGTGTATAAATTGGCCATAAAGACATTATCTGACCTATCTTGTTTGATTATAGGTCATAAAACCCTCATTCTAGAAAGGATCTTGCCCTAAACCCAGTAGGAAGAGTGCATGATCAGAGAATCCAAGAAGAATCAAGACAGACAGGCCTAGCTGAGTTTCTTCACTGTCTACTAGCAGTAGATCATACCCTTTTTGTCCAATCATATTTTTACACGGCTGTCCATGCTTCATTGACCCTAAGCATAAAAATAGACAGTTTTTGCCCTGTATCTTTGAGTCTTCATTCTGAAGGTTTCTATGTCACATCAAACTATGATCAAATAAGTTTGTATGCCTTTCTCCTACGAATCTGCCCTTTCTCAGTAGTTGATTTTTAGTGAACTTTAGTGAAGCTTTTCCTTCACCACATACAATATACATATACAGATGTGCATATGTGTGTGTCTGTGTGGGTATCTATGGATATGCGTATATCATATACAATTGTAAATAGATCATACTTTTCACTTCATTTTTGGAATGGAATTGATGAGAAACTCTGTCTATGGAGCACAGTCTCATAGCATCACTGCAAAGCACAGGAGTGCCTGTGTGTGTAGCTGCATGTTTAATGCCCTAACTTACCAAAGCATGCATTAGCGTATCTGATGCATTATGTCCTGAGAAAATCTAGCAGATTCAGAAAAAACTGCACACAAAACTGCTACCAACCCAGCAAATCAGACTGAAGAGTCAAGTACTACACAGAGGCACTTACACATATTAATCAATAAATCAATGTAGGATAAGAGTAATTTGATTATAAAATGATGCAACTCAATGTACATAGCAGCAACTGAATATGCGTTTGAATTGCTCTTATGTATGCCTTAATTTCAGGTTATTTTCTTGTATTTTTCATAAATATTTGTAGAACGAGCAATTAAAAATTATTTTAGAATTGTTTCAGGCAACTGATTAATCAAGATATTCTGTTTTTTATCTTTCAAGATTTTGTTATAACTGTGATACTTTACAGTTATTTTCTCATTTTAAATATTTAATTTCTTACCTAATTTTGGATTCATAACTTTTATTCATTTCTATAAGAAATTGTTACAAATTGTAAAGAATACAAAATTATAAGAGCTGTCCCTTCCTCTTCTATATGTCTCTACTGGTAGGGGATCTTTAATTACTGAAACTCACTGGAAATAGCAATTGTTTTAATGGCCTGCCTTATCTATTATAACATGCTAGGCTTCTTTATAACTTCTATGCAATTATGTTTTCATGTATATTCACCCGTACCATTTCACAAGTTTAGGTTGGGCCCAATCAAATTGCTTTCTTTTTGTTGTTTGTTTTTTTTTTCAGTCTTGTTGTGGGAGAATTTATCCTGCTTAGATATTCAATATTTAAGAATATCTACATAATCTACCAGCATTTATCATTAATCAAGCAAGCAAGGTAGACTATTCCTTTTATATTCATCACAAGGAAAGCACACAAAAGATCTTGATCAACCAAAACTTTTTCTTGGCAATATTTAGCACATTGAAATTTTAGCTGAAACAACCTCTTCTCTGTGGGTAAAAACCATAATTCCCAAGCCACTGCAATATAAGCCTTTTGAGAATACTTCTGTTACTTACATGCATTTTTATTCTCCTGGGAAATTGTTTTTGTTGACATTCATCGGCAGTGCTATTATATATTTGCTTAAAGATTCTATTAATTAGGGTATTTTCAGCTATAAAAAACAAGCTCCTTGACTGTAGGTGCTTTTTGATATACATAGTTAAAATTCCAGAAGAGAGGTGACCCTCAATCATCATACAATCATATCAGGCTCCATTTCATGAATTCTTTCAGACCTGTCCTCATTGTATCAGACTTTCTTCAGACTAGTTTCTCCTAAGGGATGACAAATATGTCCATCAATAGAGAGAAATAGTCAAATCTTATGAGAGAATAAGATATGCCAATTGTTTTAAGTGAGCAAAAAGTATGAAAACAAAATAAATTGAGTCTCTGTCATGTGCAAATATGGCAGGCAGCTGTGCAAGTTTTCTCACTCAATTTGTGCAATCTTCCTAAGATTGGTAGTATTTACCTCGTTTTACAGATTTAAAACCGAAAGATTAATAAAGTTAAATCATTAGCCTAAGAAATTGAAAAAAAGAAAAAGAAAATTTTAAGAGGTCCTTCTGACCACCAAATCCATACCCTTTTAAGACTTGGCATACAGATTTGAAATGCCTTCTGGAACATAAGACTTTTCAGTCACATTTACATATGGATACACTATGCCCTTAGTGTCCATGTTACAGGAATTGAAATTTTTCAGTAGGAGTTGTTTCAAATGTGCATTTTTCATCTTTCTGTTGAGGCCTATGCTGTGGGTTAAATTTATTTCTCAAATAAATTCTAAATACTCTGATATATGTAAAACCTTCTCATATAAATAAGCAAATAAATAGTCAATAATTAATATAGGATTCTAGGAATTTCTAAAATATGCACTCATCTAGGGCTGTGGCTATATTTAGATAATATCAAATAGTAGACAGATTTGTCATTTAAATGTTTGATTTGTTCAATAGCAAACAGTTTTACTCTTAATTGACTTGATGTTTTGATAATGAGTAAACATAAACCAAGTCTTTTTTCATATTTAGAGGCTGGTGACAGAAATCAGGGCAAATAGAGACTGAGATATTCAATAAAATAGGCAAAAAAAGAAAGACAGACATAGTACATAGTTGTGCTATACACATTACAGGCATTGGAGCTAGAGCACACAGTGGTAGGGATTAAGACAGAAAAATTAATACTTATTTAATTTATATTCTCACTCCATTCCTCAGTATATATTGTAATATGTAATGTAATATATTAATTATAACATATTAATATATAATCCATGCATAGACATAATGATATTTTATATTTTATATCAATATAATATACTAATATAATATATAAGTCACTATAACCTGAATATGCAAGATTTATAATTTAGAATTAATGAGTCCTGGTGTCTGGGTTTGGGTTAATATTCATAGACAAACTCAGGAGAGAGTATCCCTCACTCAAGAATGACTCTTTGGTTGCTGGCTGCTCTGGAGGTAAGTGATGACACAGGTGATGACAGTGGGAGGTCAGGAAAGCACATGAAACTTGGCTCAGTGCCAAGAGGTTAGCATGGGCTTTTGCAGTACCACCAGCTGCATCTGAGATTAAATTTGGCCTCACATTTACTGGCTGTAAACATTTGGGTAATTTATTGAAGTCACTTTCTGCTCCTTAGTAGCAGGGATTCTAAGTCCACTTCAGAGTAGTTTAGTAATACAGTCAAATCACCTTGCCATATTGTGATCATGCCAACACTGAGCCTAAGTGACCAGACTGTTGGCATTTTCATCACTGAAAAGCTCTGGTTTACTCAAGATTAATTCTGTGAGTGTCTTTTCATATCCACTTTATTCTCACTACTTCGCTGGCCTCCCTCCAGCTACCTTCACTTTTTGCAAAACACCTCACTTCAAATTTCAGTGAAACTATTGAAGCTAACTGATTTGGGCTTCCTCTCCTTTTACTCTCCTAACTTCAAAATGTATTTCTAACTATCCTCATTTGATCCTTTTTCTTAAAAATTAAAAAAAATAATGTGTTCCTTTTCCTGGACAATTAATTAATAATTCAAAAAAGTATTCTTTTTCCTGTCTTTTTTTTTTTTTTAATCCTCTTAGGCCTTGCTTCCTCTATTTTCTCAAATGCATGTACAATCTCTCCTTATCTATTGGTTCTATTCCCCTGTCTTATAAACAGACTCAGGTCTCCAGAATTTTATAGATTCCTTCTTTGAAAATTCCTATCTCAAACTACTGTCCTAAATCACCACTTTCCTTTACACCCTAATTCTTTTTTAAATCAAAATGTTAATTAAGGGGGTACAAGTGTTTTTGTTACAGGAATACCTTGTATAATGCTTAAATCAGGGCTGTTGGTGTGCACATCACCAGAATAGTGTCCATTGTACCAATAGGTAAGTTTTTATTCCACATCCTCCTCCTACTTTCCCTCTTTCTTGATTTCTCATGTCCTTTATATCATTTTGTGTCCATGTATACACATCGTCTAGCTCCCACTTATTAATGAGAACATATGGTGTTTAGTTTTCCATTAGTGAGATACTTCATGTAGGATAATGGTGTCCAGTTCCACCCAAGTTGCTGCAAATGACATTATTTCATTCCTTTTTCATGGCTGAGTAGTACTCCATGGGATGTGTGAGTGTGTGCACACACACACCATATACTCTTTATCCACTCATGAGTTGATGGGCAGTTTGGATGATTCCACATCTTTGCAATTGTGAATTGTGCTGCTGTAAACATTCGAGTGTAATTGTCTTTTTTATAAAATGACTTCATTTTCTTCAAATCCAGCAGTGGGATTTCTGGATCAAATGATAAGTCTACATTTGTTTCATTGATGAAGCTGCATACTATTTTCCATAAGGGTGGACTGATTTGCAGTCCCACCAACAATGTATAAGGGTCTCTCAACAATGTATAAAGGTTTCTTTCTGTCTACATCCATGCCAGGATCTATTGTTTTTTTGACATTTTAATACTGGCCGTTCTAATGCAGTAAGTAGCACTCTCTGTCTCCATCTCCTTCACTCTGAGTGTCTCCCGTCATTTCCCTGAGGATTTACAATGCTCTTTCCAAGAGGGGCCATCCATAGGTGAGCATCTACTTGCAGTTTTTGATCCTCTCCCAGAGAGCAGCGTGGGGGCGCTGCTCTTAGTCTGCCATCCTGACCCCTTCTCAATACCCTGATTCTTAACAACAATTTATACTAATAGTCTTCACTTTCTCCTTATGCCATATCTTATCATTTATGACTACTTATAGACTATCCCATGTAACTTGCTGTCCCATGAGTGACCAGTCACTTTCACTCGCCCACCACACCTTTGTGTCCTTTCTCCTTGAGGACTCTGTAACATTTGATTTACTGAATCCTTGAAATCTCTTGTTTCTTTCCACAATCCTCTTCTGTATTGATTCTTGTTCTGGTCAGGTCTATTCTTTTCAATACTCAATTCTATTGTTTCAGTGATTTTCTCGATTTATGCCTGCCAATTTTTTAATGGAAAGATTGTGATGTTTTCAACAGTACCTCCGGGGATATAAATGCAAACTCATTTTCCTCCTAAACCAGCAAACCTTGTTGATATTCAAGGTCCATTCATTGTTCCCTTCATTTGTGTTCAAAATATTAGTGGTTTGTACAAGCCTTTCATTACTTCTTATCCTCATCTAAACAGGCTAACCTGGCAAACCTATATTATATTTAATTATATATTGAGTCACTTCTTCTCTCCTGATTTTATCATCACTACTACCATTGTAATTCACAGACTCCTTATTTCTCATATACACCATCCCAATAACCTAAAATTCATTTTATAAATGACAACTACTGAAATGCTGAAACTTCCCCTCAACCCAACTCTGGTCAATATGCCTATGGCTTGTTGAAATGAACTTCACTTCTTTACTCTGCTATTAAAGAGCATAGATGAAGTGTTGTAAACCCAAAAGCTTTACCAGGGTGAAGGAGGCTGGGTTTAAAGGCTGAACTGTGCCCGACATGCATGATCCATGTAAAGGAAGCAGATGCCCCTCAGTTCCAGCCTATTGCTGCCATGCAGAAATGTGGTTTATTAATCTAAAAACTATAAATTATCAAGAGTCAAGAAATTAAAAGTTTGAGAATGTGTTAAATTTCATGGTGTGATAATGTTGGTCATTATTATTTTTTTTTCCTATATACGAGTCAAATGATGACGTGTTACTGGTCAGGTCTAACCCATGCGTGCTCAACTGTTCTTAGTCTCTGCTCTGCATGCGCTTGCCCCAGTCTTTTTTCCCAGTGTTAATATAAAGTGTGGACTCCAAAGAGATTCCCTCACTATTTGTACAGTTTATACTATTTGCTTTCACTGTATGCATGTAAAATATAGGAACATTTTTTTCTCCAACTCAAATTTCCTTCAACCTTCTACAGTTTGCATCAAAGCACTACTTGAAATGAATGCCACTTCATTCTTTCATGTTATTTCTACCTCCTATGAACCAGCTTTATCTGATTTCTTTCTGTATAATATAGAATAAAAAAATTTTAGGTATACAGGGAAAATTTTTTTCAGATAGTTCTACCAAATAAATAATCTTTAAAGTCTCTCTGACTGTGTTTCTCAATGGGATTGGCACTGTTCACTAGAGAACAGTGTGGAAATTAGGGGAGATGATTTTGTTTGTCATAATAATTATGTTTCTTTCATTTACTGGTGTATTTCAGCTATGTTATATCTTCTATATATGACGTTTTTGTACATACAATTTTCACGTGTCCCTCCCCTCTTTCTAATGCCCCATTAGGTTTATATGTAGGCTAAAAACATGTTTAAAATCATTGTGCCTAAAGTTTAACACTATTTCACATATAAACCAAAGGGCATTTTTTTGCATTATTCTAATAAATATGTTCTTTTTCAGGAATGAAACTATTTCATAAATTAAACGAAATTTTACTTTGCTTTGTTTGAATTTTATTAAGCACTGTCTTCATCTTATATATTATTTCACTGGCCATTAAAATATGCATGTACAATACTATAGTTTTAGCTACCATATTCACCTTGATTCTACATAAATATGTAAACATCTAACTAGTTTCCTATGTTCTAGTGCAGTCATATCTGAGCATGTTCATATCAAAATGTTTGATTATATTCTTTTTTTTTTTTTTTTTAATTGAGACAGAGTCTCCGCTCTGTTGCCCGGGCTAGAGTGAGTGCCGTGGCGTCAGCCTAGCTCACAGCAACCTCAAACTCCTGGGCTCAAGCGATCCTACTGCCTCAGCCTCCCGAGTAGCTGGGACTACAGGCATGCGCCACCATGCCCGGCTAATTTTTTTTTGTATATATTTTTTTAGTTGGCCAGATAATTTCTTTCTATTTTTAGTAGAGACGGGGTCTCGCTCTTGCTCAGGCTGGTCGCGAACTCCTGACCTCGAGCGATCCACCCGCCTCGGCCTCCCAGAGGGCTAGGATTACAGGTGTGAGCCACCGCGCCCGGCCTGATTATATTCTATTATAAATTGCTTCATATTTTCCCACTTTTATATCATAAGGCATTATTGATTTCAGCTTTTACATTTCTAAGAATATAAGTTATATTATCTATAAAATTGTTTCTGAAAATTAAACAAGCCATTATGAAATGTTTTTTGTTATTTAAAAAGAGAGTACCTGGGACTGATAGGGTTGCAAAAGTAGTTTTTCTGTACGCATTGTTCTGGGTGGACTTTAGCTCCCTCGGGGTAACTTTGTGATGGTAAAGACATCTAAGGGTAGTGAGAAAATTAGATATGCCATTTAAAATGGAGTGACATTCCAGGTCAATTTCATCATGTTTAATGAGGTGAGAAATGAAGAAAATAGAGAAAGTGAGTTCCCCTGCACCCTTATACCCTGTGAAATGAGACTGGGTTAAAAGTCTATTAGATGTCTCCCATGGAATCCAAGCTTTATTTTTACTGAGCAATTAATTATCTCATGTTTTTGCAATTGATGATGTAGTTGTCTCTACTAAATTGTATAATACTTGTTATTTTTCTGTGTTTTTAATATACCGATTGTCACTCATTTTTTAACATACCCATTGCCTAACAGGTAATAAATGATATACCTTTCAATCACAAGCAACAAATACAAATTCTAACAGAGAAAATCTCTGGTTATGGTGTTTACTGGATAGATATCAACGAGACTTATAAAATTTAAATAAGAGCAAAACAACTGAGGCTCAGTAAAACTAGAAACCAGAGAAGCACCAACCACTGTCTATGTCTGTGTTTTGGGGAAGAGGAATACGAAAATTTAGTTTCATCATGTTTTCTGTCCTGGAAACAATCAGTCATGACCAAGGAAAAGGAAAAGTAGCATGTTAGAGTCCTTGGAGATGTTGTCGGAAGCTGAATAGTCACTCCAATATGTGTCCATTATAAGCATTCACTGGATATTTCTCAAACAGATGAGTGAATAAAAGGCTAAAATTTTGTTTCCCATAAGCCAATATTTCATATTTTTTTCTCTATTCCAGCTCATGAAAATGAAGTCTATAATGCTAACACTGAACTAAATCACTTATTCATACTTGTTAAAAAATTTACATTCACATCAAAACACATCTACCATGACTGAAAAGTAGAAAGAAAATATTTGGAATACATAAAAGAAAATATTTTTTAGGGACTGAAACTTTCATTTTAAATTGATGAATGAAAATATTTTACAACTGACTACACATTTATTTTTCTCCAAATAGCAGGCTGTATTGCCACATTATTACAATTAACACTTTTCAAAAGTTCTATTAGGAAATAAGTTGGTTCATACCTTGTCTAGTATAGTGGCCCATGGCATATTCTTATACCAAATGATAGTTCATTACTTCTTTATTTAAATAGGTGCTCAAAACCTGATATGAAGTAGTGATATAATTCATTATAGTAGGATATTTATATTGGTTGGAAGATATTTTTTCATCAGACTAAATGTTATTCTTATTAGGTTATGTGGTATTGTAATTTGAAATTGTTAAAATATTTCTGATTAACCCAAAGGTACTCAAAACTTTAAATATTTAACATATTTAACATTTGTATTCAAATAGAAAAGCACAAATTATGATGACTTTTAATTTTGAACAGATAATTCAAATTTAAATCCATAGTTTAATTTTTAATATAAACTGTATTTCATTGAATAAAACACACAATAAAGTTTTTCCCAAAGTAAAAGATTTGTTGGACATATTATTTATAACCAATGTAAAAGTAAACTTTGTCAAGAATTCTGAAGAGTCTGAGATTTTACCCTATTTGAACACAAACAAGTCAGCCTGCCACATGTTTGTGAATGCAGTGGAAGACACAAGGCTCCTGAGTCAGAAACAAAAATATGTTATTACTTACAGCAATAACAGTCACTGAAAATCACAATTTTTGCCTCAGTTCCCTAAGCCCCAGAACTCATGGGGTGAGGCAGAGATCCAAGTGACACACTCCACACACAGTGGATTGTGTGAAAGTAAAAAAAACTGAGCTTAAGAAACCCGAATCTTTTATTATGGGCAGTAGGTGTGAATAGCCTTTGCTCCAGAGGAAGACACCGTTTCTGTTTTCCAGGGCTACCAACTATATGAAGCACCACTAAGACAGCGTGGAACCAAAGGCAACCAGCGCCTCACTCATAAGACATGTAGAAATGAGAGGGACCTATAGTGTTGTTGTCCTACAATTTATAGGGAACCTTCCCTAAACTTTTTCCTAATTTCCTACCAAATGTACCAAAGTTTGTCTGAGACTAGAAAATTCACATAACATAACCTGATATAAATTTGAATAGTGAATTCCCCTTCTTGTCTCAAAAATTATGTGATGTTTTTCGCTCTTTGACAGACACACTGAGGGTCAAATAATCATATTAAAAAACACACACTCTGTAGACTATTCAGAATCTTGCAGTTCCCTATAAATGTACAGTATCCTGGTAGGAGGAGTTAGTATATCATCAATAATATCATTTTTCATGGCTTGTACTTTATTGACTTCTTGGCAAATTCTAGAGTGTGCTTTGCTTTGTATTATATCATCTCAGCTAATGTTTCCGTTATTTCTTCTCCTGCTTTCTTGAGATGGACTTTTGTAGCAATGTCAAAAAAGTTATTTCTACCTAATTTATAAATATTTTCCCTATTGATCTGAATAAATGTAGTTTAAGTTTTCCCCATCCCATTAAAGGATATTAGTTTGTACTATAAAGCTTCACATATGATGCTACCCAACTAATAATAGCCAAACTCATGTGTGTATTTGTTACTTAACTTTAAAATTATTTGAAAATATTAATTTTGGAAATTTGTGTTAATTAACCCTCAGTGCTTTTTCTCCTTCTGGTTTCAAAAATAGACTTTTGAGGGAGTTTTACTAGATTACTCTTCTGCCCAATATGGCAGCCATTAATCAGATGTGTCTGTTGAGAATTTGAAATGTGGCTGGTATAAATGAACAACTCAATTATTAATTTTATTTAATTTTCATTAATGGACATTTAAATTTCAAAACTGATGCTTAATTCACGTTATTTGAAAACTTTTAAGTATGTTTGGCATAACTGGGATATACAAATCTGCTTTTCCAATAGTAAATTCAATGAAATCTAAATACAGATCAAGCATTTCCAATGAAAATTGAGCATCTGAAATGAGATGTGCTGTAAAAGTGAAATACAGAGCAGACTTTGAAGAAAGGTATTTTCAAATTACATATTGGGGTTGCAATGTATCAGACAGAGCTGGAAATTTTGGTCTTGTATATTCTTCAAACAAATGGTTATTTTTTATTTACACATTTTCTAATAAAATCTATATGTAGCTGAATTCAATTATCAGGAATCTAGTCACATACATTAAACAATTTTATTAAAGTAATCATAAATATCTTTCAGTTTGATTAAATATCTCTTTATATACCTTAGAAATCAGTTCACTGATGAAAGATATAAAATATAAGTGAATTAAGCTAATCTAATTTGACTGATCTTTTATCTGATCAGGATTCTTATTAAACATCACATTCTTAACCTTTCTTAATAATTTTTGAATCTATTTCTACATGGAAGTATCAAAATTATATCTATATAATAACTGGTAACATTATTAAACAACAGGATAGTGCTACACCCATAGCATTTTGGTGGCAGGTTTAACTTAATCTACTGATGCCACGTTTAAAATATCAAAACCAGAAGACCATTTGAAAATGTTATTTTCCCTCTGGAGAAAATGCTGCATTCTCTACCCAATTGGATAGTGTATCGAATTGATTGATACATGTGCCAACACAAATGCAGCTGTTTAGAATGGAAATGTTTGCTATGTATAAACTCTGCACTGTATCCCATAGTCCGTTAAAGATTAAATCCAGCCAGGAATAAAAGCCGGGGGCACAAACTAAGGGACCAAAGGCTCCATTTGCCCCTGTCCCCAGAATTCATCGCTCCTCTTCCTGCGCCTTTACTTCCCTGCTCACTGCAGTGCCAAGAGAAACATCTGTCCAAAATATAGAATTCAAGAATTGTAGACCAAGGAGGGTCATGTCTCTGATTTCCCTGATTTGTGTGTTTGTGTGTTGTGCAAATGGAGCCCTGGCAAAAGGAAAAACAAACGGAAGCAGCCAAAGCTCATCAATCAAAGTGTATTTGCTTTTTCTCTTCTGTGCTCTACTCTGCCCTCTATAGGCTCTAAAGTTAATTTCAAACCATTTTTCTACTACTACCACTGTTTATTCCCCAGTTAATTTTAACTCTGTTTTGCCTCTACTTTTCACTCTATTTAGCCTTCTGCTTGCCAAATGATATGATTTACCTGTGTATTTTTTTTCAGAAATATAATAGGCTTATTTTGAAGTTATTTCATTCTTGAACCTCTTTCATGGACATTAAACTCACTGCTATATTTAAGAGCAGAAATCAGAAATGAGACTTTGCCATCTACTCTAATTAGTTTAAGTTGTCATAATAGAAGAGCTCATTTCTGATAGCTTTCAGATATTAAGGTTGAAATATCTCAGCTTTCGTGAAGAATGCCAAGTTTTAAAATCTTAAATGTTTTCTTTAATAAATTGTGGATATTTGATGGCTTAGGAAGTATTTTCTTTCTTTTGTTTAATATACAAAAATTCTATTCTTCCTGATCTAGCTTTAAATATAATTAAGTATGAAATAAACAGTGAGCTGTCTTTAAATATCATTAATTCTCTGAAAGCTAATATTACTAAATTATTAAGATGTCGTTTCCCTTCATTTGTTCAAAAGCTAATTCAAACAGGCAGTAAAAGTTGTGATTGAATATTGATTCTGCAAGCTGAATTAAAACTTGAATGAATTCTATTTAAATTTGATAATTAAAATATAGACAGTGAAATTATACAAGGTTATAATTGTGCTTCTGTGTGAAAATATCAACCAAATTGAAAGGTAAAATTTATTTATCACACCTCCTCAGAGCTACAAAGAGCTCTTGCATGTGCTTGCAATTTTAGCCAGTAAAGTAAGTTATTAGGGGCCCAGAGGCTGAACTAAATCTTAAGTCATTTTCAAACTTTAAAACTTTAGGAAGCTTTGCACATTTTTAGGCGGGGCGTGGTGGCTCACGCCTGTAATCCTAGCACTCTGGGAGGCCGAGACGGGTGGATTGTTTGAGCTCAGGAGTTTGAGACCGGCCTGAGCAAGAGCGAGACCCTATCTCTACTAAAAATAGAAAGAAATTATATGGACAGCTAAAAATATATATAGAAAAATTAGCCGGCCATGGTGGCGCATGCCTGTAGTCCCAGCTACTCGAGAGGCTGAGGCAGGAGGATCGCTTGAGCCCAGGAGTTTGAGGTTGCTGTGAGCTAGGCTGACACCACTAGCCTGGGCAACAGAGTGAGACTCTGTCTCAAAAAAAAAAAAAAAAAAAAGAAGCTTTGCACATTTTTAACCTACTCATTGAAGCAATCTTTGCATTATCTTCCTTATATTGAGAAAACTCATGAGAATTATTAATATGAAGTTGACTTCAATTTGCAAGATGGTGCAATAAAGATTTTTCTCATCTTTTATTCTCTTAAAAACAGGCCCTAAAATGCAAGTAAAATGAGAATAAAATATGTGATTCCCTTCTTCCTGAAGAATATATATTTACTATAACCCAAAATATAGGCAGAGAATAACAGAAGCATGGCAACTCATAGAACAAAGGGAAGAAACTAAGGTCTAAAAGCCCAAAAAGAAGCCACCAAAGTCAAGCAAGACACAACTGCTATACAAGTGAGAGCAAGACCAGGGTGAGTGGGAGGTGGGGGATAAAGAGAGAGAAATTTGCTTAGAGTCTGAATGAGGCACTATTGGATTATTAAATCCACTCTGGGCAGGCAGATGTTTACACCTCCACATCACCCAGGGGAGGAGTTTCTGAAGATTGAAAGGCTGAGCCCTATTAGAAGCAAGGGTAAGGCAGAGAATTAAGTAAACTCTACATGCTGAAGAGTAAAACCACCTATTCCTTTCTTGTTCTCTGAACACCAACAGCAGGTTTCACATCCATGTAAATGTTTTTTTTTGTTTGTTTGTTTTTATTTCAGCTTATTATGGGGGTACAAAAGTTCAGGTTATATACATTGTCCATGTCCCGCCCATCCCCCCGAGTCAGAGCTTCAAGCGTGTCCATTCCCCAGACAGTGCGCATTGCACTCATCATGTAAATGTTTGAAAGAGTTTTGTCTGAAGATATTAAAGACAGTGAATCTACTGCTGTCTACACGGGTACTGTGCAAATTTTAGGAAGGAGGAAGGTGACAGCAGGTGAAGCTGCTGTTTTTTCCAGTTATTTTAATATAATTATATTGATTTTAGTACCTTTCATCTTTTTGAAATGTATGTCCATATACTATCTTGATTAAAAAAATAGCTAATATATAAAAAATAAAAATAACAATCACAGAGGTTAAATAGCATGCAAATAGATCCACGGGGAGAAAGACTGATGAACAGAACTTCTGCTGACACCAGACACTCCACAACTCGTGTTCCTTCTCCACACAATGTTGAGGGCCCCAACACCCTTTTCTATAGATACAAATAATAACGAATGTATAGTAAACTTTTCAGTGTTTCTTAAAAATTATTAGATTAAGAATGTAATGTTCAAAAATGCATTTGGCATTTGAAAATTAAAATTCAGTCTACAATGGCAATATGTCACAATCTGAATAAACACTTGAAATTTCAAGACATCATTTTCAATTTATTACCAAGTCTTACAGCAAAATAATCTTTAATGTTTCTTACTATGTAGCTGGCTAGAAAATAGTTATCTATGATTACTACAAAGTAGCAACTATTTTTCAGCTAGTAATGAAGAAAAACCTAATCTGAAAATTCAGAAAATGATTTACAACTCTAGTGTTTTTAAAATCTGTTTTAGTCTGTGTGTTTCTTTGCACTTTGACGCTGTTATACAAAGTTTGTATGACAATAACTTGCATGTTCAAAGGCACTTAGTGATCACCTAAAATGTGCAGGATATTGGGGAAACTCAGTTTTAGTGGCAAAACTAGGTTACATATGATCATAACTCAATGTACAATGATGGAGGCAGTGTGCCTAGCAGGTCCAGTAGAGATTGGGGAGCTAGAAATTGGGGATATTAGAAAAGAAATTTGAAAGACTGATTAATGCAAGTTCACCATGAAGTTAGAGTGTGAAAAAGGAAATCAGGATTATTTGTGTCATGACACTTAGGCATAAGAGATCATGGTATTTTCAAAGAATTGCAAATTATTCATTTTGGGTGAAACCTTTGTGCTTATTGGCAAAAAGTAACATAACAGAGAAAGGCAGGAGCCAGACCATATGGACCCTTATAGGGAAAGGTAAGATATTTAGTCATTGTCTTGTAGACAATGAATCCTTTGAGCCTTTCAGAATAAGAAAATAACTATTTTAAAAGAAAATATATACTTTCAACTTGAAGAATAAATTAAAACTGCAAACGGAAGTGATAACATCAAAGAGAAATGATGGTCGGTTCGAATGCTCTTTAGTCCATCAGAATGTGCTGGATGAGGAGGAGGAAGAAGAGAGCCAACAGGTGCCTAGCAGAGGCAATCCTATGTGTCTTAAGAGCATTCCCTGAGAAAGTAAATAGTGAGTATTAAGTGAGGTTTTGTGTATAGTGTGTTTGTGAAATATGTTTATCAGTTCATTTCTGGACATTCATTCATCTATTAAAATATTTAAAACATAGAGCATATTCTATATATCAGAGTTCTTGTTACATAGATGGATATGTATCCTTATTTCAGGTGGCTGTAGGATATCTCCATGAAAATGGGCAAGAAATATACTCTGAACTCCAGCCTGGACAGAAGTATTACAATTTTGACTTTTATACCACCATATATAAATTCATGAAGTTTGGGTGAGTTTTCTCGGAGGAAACATAACAAGGCAAACACATTTTAATTTAAGATACTAGTAGATGAAGAAAAATAAGTGCATAATATCGGCAAGAAAGAATGGAAAGTTGAATGGAAAACTACAGTGAAGGGATATTTTGGATTCAAAAATTTTGCATTCTATTATAATACATCTATCATTTATATTGCATCAATAAGGCAAGTCAAATAAGCACTGTCTATACTGGTCTTGTCAACTGTAAGGATAACTATATTAATTCTTTATGAAAAATAATGAGATTCAGGCAATGTAGATAAAATATGTGCAGCTGAAAAGGAAAAGATATTATGAATAGCTTCTATTTTCCAGATGTTTTTAATAGTGCAGAGACAGTTTTAGTTATTGATGATTTTTTGTGGGTGGCTACATTTTTCAGTCTATGTCTATGTCCCAGTATAAAGCAGGATAGACAGGAATCTGTTCTGCAAACATTTCATTGGTCAAAGCAAATCAAGTGGATAGGCCTGATGTCAGTGACTGGGGTGGCAAAAATCTCTGGATAAGGAAGAGACTTCTAGGCGGTAGGAATTAATATTTAAACAATAATAAAATCTGAAATTGGACCATTAAAACAAATATAACAGTATTAAAAGACATTATCATTAAAAATGTAATATTAATACCAGGCTTCTCTCAGTATCATAGTATGTTGTAAAAGAATCAACAGATTAAAACGGAAGACTGAGGGTCTTGGGGGCCAGATTCAATTTCTGATCTCAGCTGAGTGATTTTAGACAAGTTGCATTGCTTCCTTTTCCTCTCACTCTAACTTCAAATGCAGAAGTTGCGTTAGGCAATTTCTTAGTTCCACCTCTATTTTCAGTACCTTACAAATAATCATAGATCTTATTTCTCTCTCTCTTTTTTTTTTAATTTACAAGCCCGTAATCATTCACTTAATCTCACTTATTCATCAAAAGAACCACGTAAATCATTTTTTATTATTTCATTGTTAAAAGTGAAAATTCAGTAACTTACCCACGATCAAGCATTTAGAAAGAGGTAGGTCTAGGACTGTATTCCCCCGTCCTGCTAAGATTCCCGACATTGTGGTCAATATTTACAGAAAAACTAATAGAAATAAAAAATGATCTTAAATATATACTCCATTTTTGAATGCCTGATGAAAGTCTAATGGTTCAAAATATTATCATTTGCAGTACCCTTCAGGTACTTAAATGAAGTGTAAACATTTAATATCTGAGTCCATGACCAATATAGTGTTAGAAGATTTGACAAGGAGACTAGTATCAGTTATCCTTTCATAAGAATATTTTTGTTTGAAAATTTTCATTCATACATAGTTTTTGACTTCTACACATAAATGTTATAAAGGTGGTTTTACAATAAAAAAACTCTGCTGGATTTTGTAAAATAAGAGTTTTACTGTTGGAGTAAATTTAGTTTACAGAGAGTTAAAGATACTTTAATCTTCTCACTCTTGTTTTAGACAGTACTGTATCCTTTATGTTTACATAAGGCAATGCCTTGTGGGACTCACTAAGACATACTTACTAAGTATAAACACTGTAGCTTCACAGATTACCTGGGAAAGTAAGAGGTGGTCTTTAAATAATCGCAGTTTGGTTTGTGTACAGTTTTTTAATAACTAAATATTGAATTCGTTCCACATGAAAGTCCACATTCTTCTTTCGTTCCACTGGAATTGCTGTTCAAATGACCCCCAGGCCTTTGTGAGTGGCTCAGTGGAAACAACACTCACACACAGTTTGCATGTAAGGGATCAAGTACAGGCTGACTAGTCCCTCGCCTTCATTAAATCTGCCTGGATTTTAAGCTTAAATTTTTTTCATGAACTATATTTTTGGCTTTTAAAATTAGTTATTTTTATTTTATCCTTAAATTTGTGGTTTTGCAAAACAAATTTACCCAGAGATATCTGACAAATATAAAATAACAGATCACTAACCTGAGTGGGAGAAAAGATGAGTATGTGAAAAGCACAGATCTAAACAACCTGAAATGTGAATTTAACTTCAGAAGCAACTTTAGCAATGTGCTCATTTGCAATGACATTCCAAATATGAAATAAACAAAGAATGATCTTTCTGCCTCTCTAGACAGATACATGTATACATACATAGATGGAATCATCAAAAGTACGTTGTGTCTTCAGTTCTAGGACAAAAACATAAAAAAAGAAAAAAAAAACTGAATGTTTTTACGTTATATAGTTATATACCCATGGGTTTGTTTTTATAAATTAATATAATAGAAATAGTAGACTATAATGCATATTACGTGCAAAATAAGTAAACTGAAAATCATACGCTAATGTGAGATGATACTCTTCTGCTTTCAGCCACCTCTGCAGTACCAGTTCCAGAATTTCCTGCTACAGCTTAGCCTTAGCAATATGATTCACCTCATTTGAAGCACTGCATGGCCTCTGACATTTAAGAAATCTTGGATACCCATGTTATCCTGGTACATATTATCGGCAGCTATTCAGAGCTGGAGCTAATGACAGTACAAAGTCTCTGCAGCCCTCAAAGACACCAGTCAACTTGCCTAAATAACTGAGTCACTAATCCATCTGCCTGCTGGGCATGAGCATAGTCATAATAGTGTTCTGGAAATTCATGCTTGTTTAGTGCTTCTTATGTCTGGCAACAGTCACAGTTTTCCTAAAGCCTTCCCAAATCATATGAATATGAAGACATCAATTTGGCCTTTGAGTAGATATTCAAATAAGATGTTTAACCTTATGCTGGATGTCTTTAGTTTATCAACATGGTTCCTGACTTTAGTGATAGTAGCCATGTTTAGACATATGTTAAATCATGAAAATGTAATGCTTGCTTAAAAACAGCCATTAGTTAGACTGTTTTAGATACCTCATATAAGTGGAATTATTTTATTTGCCCTCCTGTGAATGGCTTATTTCACATAGCATAATGTTTCAAGATCCATCCAAATTCATAGAAGCGGAAAATACAATGGTGGTTGCCAAGGACTAGGGGAAGGGGAAAATGGGCAGTGGATAATTGCCTTTCAATGGATATACATTTTCAGTTATGCAACATGAATAAGTCCTGAAGATCTGTTAAGCAATACTGTGATTAGTGGTAAGAATATTATACCATGCAGTATTGTATGTATGCTCAGTAGATACATTTTAAGACCCCTAGTGGATACCTGAAGGCTGGGAGAGTAACAAACCCTATACAGACTATGTTTTTTTCCTATACATTCATATGTATGGTAAAATTTAATTTATAAATTAGCCACAGTGAGAGATTAACAACTTTTCTTTGGTGTATGTTTGGCTTCTCTTTGGTGTACCCAAATTGCCATCATCACCACTCTTGTATTTTGGGGTCATTATTAAGTAAAATAAATATTACTGACCACAAGAACTTCAATAACTCCACAGTTGATCTGATAACTGAAAGGGCTACTAGGTGACTAACAGGCAGGGGAGCATCTGCAGAGTGGATCCACTGGACAAAGGGATGATTCGTGTCCTGACAGGGCAGAGTGGGAGGGCAAGATTTCATCATGCTGCTCAGAATACCATTCAATTTAAAAATGATGCATTGTTTATTTCTGGAATATTTCATTTAATATTTTTGGATCGTGGTTGGCTGCAGGTAACTAAAACTTTGGAAAGCAAAACCATGGATAAGGGAGGACTATTGTAGACTTAAAAAATTGTTAAGAGCATAGACCCTTTCTTATATGTTCTTACTGTAAAAAAAAAAAAAAAAAAAAGAAAAGCAGCCATTTTTTAACAAAAGGAAATAACCTGAATAGGTCATTGGTTAAGTGTGTGGCCTTTGGAATTAGATTAAGATGAAAATTCAAATCTAATCCACTACTTATTATTTGTGTGAACTTGGGCAAGTCATATGACCATTCTGGAAATCAATTTAATTATCTGTAAAATGGTGCTAAAAATATAACTATTTTAAAAGATATCATTCACTGAGAGGATTAAATGAGATAATATATATGAAGAGTTTAGAAATCACTGTGATCAATAAGTATTTTTATCTAGACAAAATTAGAAGATAAATATCTTCTAGTACTTAAAAGCACAAAGGGAAGGAGCAGGATGAGCTATTCCAGAAAGCAGAAATAAATGAAGGGATATTACCTAGAGCTAACAAGGACTTTTTAAAAATTTAATTCAATTTAATTTAATTTAATTTAATTATTAATTAGAGAAGTTTCAGCTGCATAAGAAGAAAAGAATAAAATACGAGAGGCTGAACAATATAAAACTTTATTTTTTTCCCAGTAAGAGTCAACAACTAGTAGCCCCTGTTTGCTGTGGCTGTTCCATAGACACCAGGGATCCCATTCCTGACAGCTCTCTCTTTTACCAAGCCTGGCGTGCCACACTCATCATCTTCACCCAGCATTGCTGATGGAATTTCAACCAACATTTTCATGTTCTGTGCAGCAGACTGGAGGGAAGACTGAAGAATGTTGTTGGTACTCTTTGAAGGCTGTACTGGAGTTTGACAATACACTTCTGGGACACCTTACAGAGAACTTAGCCACTTGGCCACACAGTATGTTCAAGGGGAGTTATGGAAAGTCTTCCTCTGAAAGAGAAGCAGTGTACCCAGCTAAAATTTAGGAGTTTCTTCTTAAAAGAAAAGAGAAAATGGATATTGCAGTAGACAATTAGAAATTTCTGACACATATAATTAATGAGCTCCCTTATGTATTTGTGTATTATTTTTTGAAAAAATAATCAACTTTCATTTAGTAGAGATTCACTCTACTGTCACTCTATGGATCAGTCTCCTTGTCATTGTGACTCTCAAGCTGAGTATTCCATGAAAAACTGAGTATAGAGAGAGCCTCATGAGGTAATGGACTCCGATGACCTAAATCAGTGCTCCTCAAAGTGTCATCTGCAAACCGGTAGCTGTATGCAGTGAAATATGCACAGGAATTGAGAGTATTTATAAATTTTTATAGTAGTTTGACATAGTAGTTTATGCCTGTTAAATATTACAAATTGCTAAGGTTTCTATATCATATGACTTTTAATTTTTACTTTTCTTATGTTCAACAAAAGTATTAGTCTCATCTCAGATGGTTTGGAATCAAAACAAAACAAAAGTGATCTTTTATCACATATATTTGAAGGTGCACTGATTCAGAACAAACAGAAAATACAGTGTTAAATCAGGATGCATTTGGCAGAAAGTACCATCTGGCCTTGAGGTTCATGTAGCATCACACTTTGAAGATACAGATAAGCTTCATTTGAGACTTGCCTTCCAGTTGGATAACACTCCAATACAGGAGCTCTGATAGTCCTTACTTTAAGAGGAGAAAAGTAGTTCTGTCCTTGTTCTGAGTAAATGACATTCTTCCCAACTAAACGCAGTTCCTCATGATTCAGCCACCTATACCTAAAAGATTAATTGTTCTACTTAGAAAATGTGTGTTAGGTGAGAACAATAAAAATATAATAAATCAAGTATAAATAATAACCATGTAATCAAAAATATTGCTATTTGGGAAATGAATGTCACAGTTGCATTGCTCAGAGCATATCCTGCTTAACAGATATAGAAGGAATTTTTGCCTTCATAGTGGAGTGAGTTCTTTAGTCAATCATTCATATTGTCCCCACAGCTGTCTTCTGAGAGAACAACCTTATTTGCAGTCCTCCATGGATATATCTGAGAGAGGCACGTAGGCCAGAAGGTAAGTTAGGTAGGCAGACAACTTGGCTTGCATGATAGAATATCAAATTCTTCAAAACTTTCATTTACTATTGGTTGAATCAAAGGGCCAACTGGCAACATTGGAGATCTCCATTCATACATGACCCTTGATAAGGCCGGGTGCCTTTGCAACACATACTATTTGACTACAGACTTTGTCACTCACCTGGTCCCAGGTCATCTGGTTCCATCTTGGCCTCTGCCTCTGAAATAGGGTCATGTCAAGGAGGCTGGATTAAACTAGCAGAAGTTGACCTTCTTTAATTTTTTTCAGTGCAATAATTTTAGCCTTTGTCAAGCCAGAAGTACTCAGAATAGTGGTGAGTTTAGACCTTCTTCATTTTTCTGTCTCCTATGCTGAAATCCTCTATCTCTTGCAAGTGTTGCCTCTATATCTTTGCTTTGGGCAGAACATTTAACATACTTTTCCAAAGCTTCAAGGCACATGGTTATGATTTTTAGACATATTGGTTGCTGACTACCAGCAGAAAGTAATTCTGGAAATCTAGAGTTGTTTTCTTACTTCTCTTTTTCCCGGTGGGCCAGCAGTTTGGGGAAGAGTTCATATTTTTTTATGGAATCTTACTGAAGGTTAGAAGCAGTAGCTGACACATTTCAAGGTTCTAAATTTCTCTGCTCAGTCCCCTACAGCTATAGTCATAAAAGCTTCATTATGTGCATCCTAATGAGATAGGGAACCAGCAGGCCCTGTTCAATAAAGAGTCATAAGACCCAAACCGATTCTCTGTTAAAACAGGGGGCAGTGGGAAAGCCAGCCAAAACCAGCTAGAAACAGGATGGCCATGAGAAAGGACCTCAGCTGACCCTCAATGCTCATTATTCCCTGCTTATTATGTATGAGCATACTAAAAGAAACTCCCACCAGTGCCATGACAATTTACAATTGCCACAGCACCTCCCATAAATTACCCTATATGGTTCGAAATGAAGAAGAACCCTCAGTTCCAGGAACTCCCCACCCCTTTCTCAGAAATTTTATGAATAATCCTCCATCTGCTTAACAAAATTTGAATAAAACATATAAAATAATGCCCTGGAAACTCACAAGGTTCTACTCTCTGTTGCTTTGAGAGATAGCCCCTGCTCTGTCTATGGAGTCAGCCTCCTTCTCTTTCTTTATTACTTCAATAAACTTGCTTTTGCTTTACTCCATTGGCTCACTCTTGAATTCTTTCCTGCGCGAAGCCAAGAACCCACTTGGCGCTAAGGCTGGACACCAGGTTTGGGCTCCACTTTCCTGTATTACTAAGATACAACAGGCATTATATTATCTATTTTTCATATGGTAGAACTATTTACCTTTCTTCTAAGTATTGCCAGTTATATTCTCTGGTAGCATCTTCCTCCTTATAGACAGCAGAACTGGGGAGAGAAGAGCTTTAAAAAACTCTTTCAGAAACACCAAAAGAACCCCGAATGGCTCAGCTTTAACCAATCCTGGACTAATTCAGCTACCTTGAGTCATAGAACCAGCCCCAAAGTGGGCAAAGTCTAGCTGACTGAAAGAATGTCCTCAGAATGAGGTCACTTGGGAAGGGTAAGTCTCCAAGAGAAAGAGAATAGACTGTAAAAATTATCAGATTTTTAAAACAAATGCTTAACTTCAACTTAAGAGATATTAATTAAACATTATACAACCAAGTTTGTATGCATATTAAATATTAAAATTACACAATTCAACAGTTATTTTTGTTTTAGTATATTTTTGACATATTTGTGATAATAATATTGATTAATGCATGGGAGAAATGCAAAGTTAACCTCAAAAAATTATTTTGAAGCTTTTGCATGAAAAACATGGCCAGAATACATCCCCAGAAAGAACTAAGAGCAACCCTTTGGTAAAAGGTCCTGTATCATTCCCCTTCCTGCCTATCACAAAAGTTGAAATGCCCATCATTAAAATTGCTAGTGTATACTAATTCAGCTCTCTAGCGGTAGAAAATCTCTGTATGAAAAATAATTATAGTACCTGAAAATAAGAAGAGATACATTTTTCCACTTAATTAACATTCAATTGATCATACGTTATTAGTTTTTATGATAGGAACCCACACAAATTTAAAGAGGAAATCTGAATAGTAATAACATGTGTCAGGGACCTAGAAATTCAAGCATGGGATAAGGAATTAAAAAGTGAGCACTGTGGGCTGGGTGTTTGGTGTGAATAATGGGTTTATTAAAATGAAAATTCTTCTATTTTTCAATAGAGCTATGAGCTGGCTGTGGTAAGAGCTCTACAGTGTCCCAGGGGCCTATTAACTGGAGAAGCTCAACAGGAACTTTGTAGCCTACACTCCCAGAATGCTTTAATGAACAGAGATGAGTGTGTCTGGCAAAAGTTTTTACTAGCAAACATCAATCATTTTTTAAATGTTTAGAAACAGCAAATCCTTGATTACCTATTGAGATTATTCACCCTCCTAATGTTTTAAACCCATACGTATTCTAATATAAGATTAATGCATTATTTTTCATTCATTTACTCTTATCACAGGGTTATAACAACAGGGTTATTTTAAACCAAATTGCTGTCGAGCTTTTAAATTGGGCATTTAAAAATTCCAAAAATAATATTTTAACTAGGTATAAAAACAGCTTGAAACTTACATGATCTAAACTAGCTGAAAACATGAATTCCACGAAGACCACAATAGCTCCATACTACACATTCCTCTATAACTATAGGATATAATCTTGCCAAACCATATCAGGGATCTTTCTCAGTCTTACATTTACAATTTTTATAATGTCTATGTACACTATGATCTCATTATCATAAAATGTGACTGTCTTAAATTGGAAATATTTATCCAAATTTTCCCTATAGATAAATTACTGTCTGGGATGTTAGTGTCTTTGTGACATTGATAAAATATTTTAGTGATTTGTTATACACAAAGTTAAATAATTTACTTCAAGATACACAACCACTCTGGAAAATGACAAGCCTTAACTTTGTTATAGTCAGGTGGTATATTATATACACTAGCAGGCAGAGGAAGTTATTCTATTCATCAAAGAAGTTCTCAATTAAATGCCAAAAATCATTGATCCCTTCCCTATTCTCCTAATAGGAGGCAGGCAAGAGAAATAGAGCAGGTATGCATGTCATCAAAAAGTATATTAATATGAAAAAAAAATAAGGTAAAAAGAATAACTTTGAGCTGATCTTATAATGTTGCTATCACTGTATATGGAATGAAAGGTCTCAGTAGGATTTACATAGATAAAAGAAAGGCCACTGCAAGTAGTGAGAACTGTTCCTAACGCATTCATTCATTCACTATCCATGCATTTATTCACCAACATTGGGTATCAACAAACATTACCAATTACCTAAAATGTGTTTGTCAGTGCACTTCACAGCAGAAATACCAACCACGTTCTAGTGAGACACACACATAAACAAATGTTACCAACTATGATAGGATTTATAATAAATATATGAAGTTCTAAGGAAACAAATAAATGGGACTTAATGGTTCAGGAAATTCTTTATTAAAAAGTGACACTTTTGCCAAAAGTTATGAAATTTATGCAAATTATGAAAACAAGGTTGTGTGGGAAGGAGATTCCACAAAGGGATTAACACTTCTGAAGGTATTGAAGATGACAGATACAGGAAGACTACTCATGCAAATTTCTTGATGAATTTATCAATGTCTAATTCAATAAAATGAATTTCTCTAGCTCCATGTCCTGTGACTTTATTCAAGCTATTGAAGGAAGGAGAAAGTTCATTAATAAGGAGCTTCCAAAGAAGACAGAGAAAACTTGAGATTTTATAAAACTAAGGAGTCATTGAGGAAGCATGGAGGTGAGTTTTATCTCATACAACGGCATGATGATCCTGTGTTATTAACCTAAAAACACAAAAGAGTAGGAGAATTAACCTTTGCTGCTTTCTCAGAGTAATGAGTTTATATAAATTCAACATATTTCGTCAAAAAGACTCTGGGAAATTGACTTAAATTAGTCAAATTCTAACAGATGCAGATATTTTTTGATATTACAGTTCAGGATAATGAATACAATTACTGAAAACAAACAGAACCAAAACAACTACAGAACTGAAGACATAAAATTCTATTTTATCACTTAACATCTTGATGTTTATATATATATGTAAATGTATAAACACCATTGCACAATAGTCTGAAAGCAAATAATATAAATTCTGTAAAATATTGTGCAGCTTATTTAATTTTACATTTATTAAATTATTTCAGAATTATATATAGACTTTTGTCATGAAAGCAATAAAATGAGGACATTTTAGTGTTTTGAATAATGCATGGATTTGGTAGTGAAATAGAATATATATAGTAGCAGAACAAATGCTAGTTTTTCTTTTATATTCTAATATTTAAAGGAAACCTCATATAATAAATATATTTTAATGAATGAATGAAGAAATTCTGAAATTAAAAAAAAAACCTTTGGGATACAAATGTTTATATACATATATAATAATATATATCTTTAAAGTATGATTAAAAGTAGAACGTTAAATAAGAATTTTACCATTTAACCATAATTTTTGTCTTCTATTCCACCCATCATAGAATTCTGGTGGCTTAATTTTAGAAGGGACATGTAGCTACATTATGTGTATGTATGTGCAAGTACAGATGGATGAATGTGATAGAGACCAAGATAGATATGTGTGTCTCAGTGTGAGTGTGTGTATAAGTACATACTTACACATATGTGGTTTGTATAGTAGGTAATTTTGTTTGATAGATTCTCTGTATAATTATGTTCTTTTCTGATACTTTCAGAGCTCATCTACATCCCCTCCCCAATTCTAGGCCTACTCAGCTTCTCTCTCATAGTTTGTCTGAATTCCCACATTCTTTCTTTAGGTATGTTAGTATATTTAATACTTTAGTTAAATGCTGCTGGCCCTGGAGGCCCCCAGTCTCTATACATTGAATTTTCTTCCATACATGTTGATTTTACAGTTTAATCTCCCAGGACAATTTTATTTCCCTCTTTTACTGGTGCTTGGGGGATTCCTCACATCTAACTCTTGTGCTCATTAGAGCATGGTGGCATAAAAAATGCACTGTGTGTCTGAGGAACGGTGAGTGGCCTCCTGGAATGCAAACAATGGGTACTGCAAGGACAAAAAGCTAGGACTGGAATGGTAAGTCAAGGACTTATCAACAGATTAGAATCATTTGTCATGAATATTTGTCACTAGTGGATATTGGACTTGGTCTTGGCTGGGTTCTGCTACAGTGAACAGCATAAGGACAATGATCTCTACATTTTGTCAAAGCAACAACCTCATAAATCCAAGGCTTCCCTGCTCATGTATTTAGAAATAGAGCTATAGAAATTCATTATTTCACACAATATTTTTGTGGGCATAAGCTAAAAGTAATTGCTTACATATATTTATGCAGTACTTTTAGAACTGCAATATTTTATATAAGTTCTTTCTCTCCACTCTTTTGCTTTTTTAGCCATAGAGACTTTCAACATTTCACAATGGCAGTGTCTTCAAAACAGTACTGGGTGAACAGAAACAAGTTGATGATAAGGTAAATAACAGTCACCTTCATGTTGATTTTCAACATATAGCTCAGACTATGACTCAGTTAATATTTATTAATTGAAAAAAATAAGTATGTTAAATTAGCAGATGAGAACTCATAAAAGAGAACACTGAGAATCTAATTTTTTCTCAAAATCATCATTGATGTTTTCATGGAACATAATAACACATAAATTAATTTTGAAGAAATTATAGTCTAGAGAATTTTGTGTAGATAAAAGGACAGGTATTCAGAATAGTTCTGGAGTTTAGAAAAAGCTCTAAATATTTACATATAATTCAAGAAGGTGTTTCAGAAGATTGAAATTGACTCAATAAACCCATTGCCATTTATATTATATGTAAGAAAAGTGTGGTAATTCAATTGTTGAATAAAAAGTTCTATACTTTTTATTGATATAATCCACCTGTCAAAAGACTGTGAAAAAATGGACTCAGATCTGAAATATTATTAATGAATTTTACTTGAAAAAGTACATGATGGGTAGATGTAGAACACACTAATCTATTACAGAGCTTGGGATCACAGTGCATGTTACGTAGCATTAGCATTCAATTCTCGTCCAAATGCAGGAACTGACGGAAAAATCCTGACAGACATGAAGAATATCAGGGTAAAGGGAGAAAAAAAGGTATTTCTTCAAGTGCAGTTAGAGTCTGGAAAGTGCTTCAGTGAAAATATGATTGTGGGGTCTGTATTTATTCTTTCTCAATGATTTTCACAGTAATGTTTTACATTTATATAGAAAAAGGTGATTTCGATAACTGACAGCACTACTGACTCAGTCTGGGACCTTAAAAATCAAACTGTTCTTTCTGCTTCTCACACAGGGACTAATATAACAAAGCTTCTTAGGAATTACTTCATTGACAATTTACTTTATGATGTGCAGGAAGTGTAGAATTCAGCTCACTCTCCCATAACTATATTGACTCTTTAGTTCTGGCGGTGATGAAAACAACTTGTTCTTGTATAGAGCAAACAGATTTATGACTTAAAAGAACACCAGTAACAGATATGTTGAGAACAAAAGTGCCAATTTCATATGGTTTCTTTTCTTCATAAAATTGCACTTACAGTCCATCTGATAGATTGTGTTTCTCAGTGATAAAAAGAAAAACATAAGATTCAATAGAATATCACTGAGCCCTAGCAATAGTAGAATAAAAATAAAACCTCTGTCAAAAATACGTAGTTTGAGACTTATTTTCTCTGTGTCTTAGCAGCTCCCTGGATTAAATCAGGTGCCACAAAATAGTAGAAATGAAGAGGAATTATTGTTTTTTGATAGAAAATGGAAGAACATTTTCTAGTTTTGAAAACATCATGGAGTCATCTACTTTTATTTCATGTCTTTAATTGGAAAGTTCAGATCTTTTTTGGGTATTAAATATGCACAACATATAAAAATCTTAATACTCAGTGGTAGTGAAGATGGAATGAGTTGCCCACTCCCCTTAGAAGAACATTTTGAAATACACACACACACACACACACACACTTGTATGTGCAAAAATGATTGCATTAATTTTTCAAAAGTCTTAAACAAAATCATTTTACTTTGACCAGGTTGTATTTCTAGAAACATATCCTAATTAAAATAGAAGTTCAGACCAATATTTATGGGAAAAGACTCATCATTGAATTACATATAAACATGAAAACTAATCATTTAAATGTCCATCCATAAAGGGATCATAAATTAAATTATGATTAATCCATACAAGTCTTAGAATTTTAATTTTTAAAGTTATTTTAATTAGGCAACTATAGATAACTATCCATATTTCTTTTATGAATTTTCATTACATCTGTAAATACCTGTCACTACAAATTCCAAATAGTGACCTAGCCCCCAGGTAGATGATGATGCTGCTGCTGTTGCTGATGATACTGATGAGCTGAGATTTTAGTCAAGGTGACTTTCTTGGCACATTGAATAGACATAATCCCAGTAATTCCCTTTATTGTCATCCCCAGAGGTCCTACATCACTTACCTGGGTATTTTTATGTATTTTCTTTTCCTATTTTACTTTTTTAATGTCTAGGAATCCAATTGTCAGTCATATCCTAGGATAGAGACACATATAGTGGATCTGTATGTGTCTGAAAGTATCTTTCTTCCCTTCTAACATTTGTATGATAATTTGGCTGGCTGAAAATTCTAAGATTCAAAAACATTTTACTCAGAATTTTTAAAGCATTGTTACATTGTTTTCTGGTTTCCATAATTTCTGTTGAGAAGGTTGATTACTTCCTTTGGATGAAATCTCTGGAAATTTTCAAATTCTTCTGTTTATCTCAAGTGCTGTGCTATTTCACAATTATATTCTCAGGTACACAGTCACTCCTCCAGTTGAAAGATAAATGTGTTAGGCCTTAGAAATTATTCTTCTACTAATACAGCAAAACAAATGCTTCCCTCTTTTCTTTATAGTTCTAGAATGACTCTGATAACTGTAGATACATGTTCTTTACTTTCATGTTTCTTAATATTTCACTTTACTTTGTTAATTAAATTATTTTATTTTATTTTCAGAAAAGGTTTGTCAACCTTATCTTTCAAAACACGTGTTTAAGTTTTTTGCTGGTCATTTTTTTACTTATAAGTTTTACTATTTATTATTTGATCATTTTTATAGTCTTTTTATTGATTGCAAGTATAAAATTTAGAGTATATTAATTATTACTTTCTTCCTACCTTATCCCACATTGTGTTATATGTCTTCAGATCTCTTATTGATTTGAATACTTTGGATTTTATCTGTCATTTTATAGACTCATCTCAAAATCTGATGGTGCCTAATTTTCTATTCCTTAAAAAATAGAATTATGCAGATTTTTAGCTTATTTTTTTAACAGGTACTCTTTAGCCATATATCTCACATTACAGAATATTTATCTTCAAGTCCAGTGGCTTTTGCTGTTACTTTTTTTTTTCCTGAGAGAATTAAGCTTCAGTATAGTATATGTACGTGGATCTAGGAAAAGGATATAAGAATATAGTTTTTTTGACAGCGCTGGGTTGTGTTTTAACCAGGAGTATACAGACTTTTCATTTCATGCTCCTTTGGAAGACCACCTTCATCTCCTTCCTTCTTGAGTGCTGTCTCATCCCTGGTGTTTTTTTGTACCAACCAGCTCATGTTTAATCAGTATGATACACTGTAGGCACTCCACCTGTAGCTTCCTCAGCACTATTGAATGATGGAAAACTCTTCCATTTTACTATGCCTTATTAATTTTTTTATATCAAAAGATAAAGGCAGTGAAAATTGTGTTTGTGTGGAGGGGTGAGGGGCAGTGTCCTATAGTGAGGTCATAACCCAAATTCTCACACTGTCACTCTCTAAACTTGAACAGATAATTTACCCCCAGTTTCACAAAGAAGCATCTATTGGGCTTGAATACTCATATGCTACACTATGAAGCTATAGATTCAGACTTTCTTCTGTTGTCAACGGAAAAGCTCCTGTCCAGTTCTCTCAGTTTAATTTATCCACTCATATATTATTATTACTTATCATCTATCTATGTCCTCTGAAATATTGTTTTATTATCTGCTTCCTTCTGTTCAATATATATCATCAATCCCTCCCTCTTTTAGTATATCAACAGTTTTTCTAAAATAGAAATTATAATTTAAACAATTTTTACTAAGATTTCTGTTACCTCTAATAGTACATTATTATAGACAAGGCTGTAAAGACTATTATATATGTCTCTGGGTGTATGTGTGTGTATATATGTAGAGATGTTGATCTGTGTAGTATGGATTTATAAATTTTTAAATAAATTTACTGGAGACACATGCTAAATGTAAAATTGCTAGGCAAAGAGTTTTTTTGTTTGTTTGTTTGTTTTTCTGTTTTTCTGTTTTGTTTTTTTTATTCTTATTTTAGCATATTGTGGGGGTACAAAAGTTTAGGTTACGTATATTGCCCTTGCCCGCCCAGCCCCCCCAAGTAAGAGCTTCAAAGGTGTCCATCCCCTAGACAGTGAGCATTGCACTCATTATGTATGCATACACCCATCCCCTCCCCCACTCACATCTGCCCAACACCCAATTAATGTTATTCCTAAATGTGCTCTTAGGTGATGATCAGTGAAACCAATTTGATGGTAGTGAAGTATCCCAAGACTGGAAAAATAGGCGAAGAGTTTTAAGGTTTTTGAAGTATGGTATATGGCCAACTGTTCTTTTAGAAAAGTTGTGAAAATGCACTCTACCAACTTCATTTGAGTATGAATCTCTTACAGATTTGTCAATACTGATTCTTAATCATCTATCCAGCCTTTATTCACCTAAGCAGCAAAACTCTTGTTACTTCCCATTTTATCTTCAGCTTTGTTTATGTAAATTTTTACATAAAGTTTTAAAATTTTTATATATTTGATGTTTGTCTTTATAGTTCCATAGGTTTTAGGAGTTTTGTCTTTTCAAAAATTATTTTTAAAACCTTCTTTTGCATTTTGTTATTTCAGATTTTACAGGCACATCTATTTCATGTGGTCTTAATTTTGATGTAATATAAGCACTACATACTAAAACATGCTATTTCCAAATGATTAACTGTTCTATCATCTTTTATTAAATAATCTTTCTATACTGTTCTAATTGTCTCACTAGAATCAAATATTATATTTTTTATTATAATTCAGACAGATTCTGGCCTCTCTTTTCTGTACAAGTAATCTACGTTAGTGGTATTTAATCTTACCAGAACCAAATTGTTTTGTATAAGGTTACCTTTACAATCCTGCAATGAAACTTATATTTAATATAACCTACTTCACACATAATTTCTGAAAATCAATGACATTACGTAACTATGTTATAAAAAAGAAGGTAATTAATTTTAAAATTATTTTTAAATAATGCTCAGGCATTATTGCCCTAATAACCCTAATGAACTAGACAGAATTTTACACTTGCTCATAATAAGATGCGTATGAGAAGTAAGACAAGTAAAACAATATTTAACTTAATATTATCATCATTTCCTTTTACACACACACACATACAGTCTTACGCATTCGATCCTCCTTACTCATGGTAGTTATTTTCTGTACAGTTTCTATGAACACAGAATTAGCCAATACTGAGCTATTGATCCTAGGAGAAATACAGAGTTAGGTTCCTGCAAGCCTCTGGCCACAATATTTTCATTAACCGAAACACCATTTGTGTTACATGGGTTTCTTTCTCCATGTCCTTATAAAACAAACCAGTCTCATCAGTGTTGAAAACTTGCCCATCCACACACCACTTTTCCTAACAGTTAGAGGGTATTTTAAAAATTCTTCCACAGCCTCCTTATGTCTAAAGCCTGCCTTAATGTGGAGGCCAATGCTACCTGAGGACAGGATTTAACATTTTTCTAACTGTCAGTAAGGTGACCATAAGTTTCTTTGGCTTTCCCCCTCACAATGATTCTGCCAACTACATTTTCAGTGTCATCATCTCATGAATCCACTAATTTGGCCATTTTTCCATCTTTTCCATACCTTCATCACACACTCTGACACAGCTTTAGCACTTTCTGAGACTGGCTCACATGTGGATCAGTAAATTTCCTCTTTATTTTTCTAGATGTATTGGATTGTTCATTCATGAATGTTGAACTCCAACCCAGAAGGGCCAACAGCGCTGTAACTCATACCTAGACAAACTTCTCTCACACAGGTATTTTCTCCACGATGCACATCACAGCCCTCCTGTGATTATACTACACAGCACTTCAGCACTCCATTTGGGGACCACCTTAAACAGTGAAATCACTAACAAAAAGCACAAAAATGAAAAAAAAAAGCGCCACTAATTAGACCATGAAAAGCACATGTATTTATAGCACGAGAGCTGAAACTAAAAGGCAGAGCATTGCCTTGGTTCAACCTCAGCTGGGAACATGTATTTTGGATAACTCAAATTATTCACCACTCTGAGCATATCCCTGAATGACTGTGAAAACATCTCGAGTATTGGTTCTGAGGCTACAAATAAATTTTAGTGAGTACCCAAATTCATAAATATGGACTCTGTAAATAATGAGATTTCAGTGTATTTATATTATAGCACACATACACTTATCTATAACATTATGTATATGGCATCCAACAGACAGACTTATGCACGTAGATTATATTTGTTACTTTAAAATTGCAAGTAACAATTCCATATGTGATGTGACTTTCAATAATTGTGAACAAGTTTGGTTAATTTTTAAACAAAATAAGGCATGTTATTCATTTGATTTACATAGTTGTACTTTTTTTTGGAAATTCATTTTATTTTAAATGTGCACAAAATATTTTCTGCTTATTTCTGTATTAGTTATCTATTGCCATTATAACGTTGCATAGAAGCTATCCCCAAACTCATTGACTTTTAACAATCATCACTTATTTCGCTTATGGTTCTATAAATCAGTGACTTGGGCTGGCCTTGTCTAAGTAGGCCTCTGTTTTTGGTGAGGTCACTCGCCTGGCTTTGTGTCACATGATTTGGGATGGATTGGGACAACGGAGGCAACTTAATAGTGCTCTTACTGATTTATCTTTCAGCAGGTTTGTCCAGTCATTTTCTTATGGGGAAAGGAAATGAGCAAGTACGAACAAGCCCCATGATACACTGCTTCCTTCCCATTCCCCACATCCACTGGCCGGGGCAAGTCAATGTGACAAGCGGCTACAGTGTGACCTGACAAAGGGCACTGGGTTGTGGGGAGGGCTGTGGATATTAGCTAGTAGAAACAATAATAAATTAATTACATTTCGTTTGCAATAACTGAGTTTGTGGTCTACCACGTATTTCCAGCTTATAAAATCTCAACTATATTTTAAAGGATTTCAGACATATGCATTTTCAAACATCAAACCTATGAAAAAGAAAAAATGAAAGCCATATGGGTATTTTGGGAAGGACAAAATCATTTAGAGAAAAGCAAATGTAATATAATTATCTTTATCTTAAAACAATTAGACCAAGTAACGATATTGGTCCTGAGAGGCTTGATGTGAGAGCTAGTATTAATATTTAATTCTGTTACCTGGTTAAAAGTGACATATCACTTGTCCGTGGGCCTTTGCCTGAATATTTTCATCATTCCTCTGATGACATATGAAGAAAAAAAGGTGAATGATTAAATTTTAAATAACGATTTGGGGGTCACCTAGAATAAGCCATAGAACATGAATTTTATAACAAGTATTTGTTGCGCAGACCAGGTGTGCAGCCAGAATAACTTCTGCCTGGAGGAGGGAGATGAGGGGCTCAGTATTGCACTACAGATGACATGCAAAATTATTTCTTACTTTGGGTTTTGTGAGTGTAAGTAAGCATGGTGGAATCCCACCATGAACGGCTGGGAATAAATGACCAGCCATTGCCCAAATTAAAAGCTTTTTATATTAATAGTACCTTGGACTTTGGAGGGTTTGAGGCAGTCAAGACTTAGGTAGGTGCTGTGGCTGCTCTGGGCAGGGCGTGTTAAGTAGCATGTGCTAGGACACTCAACTGGTAAATATTGAAGTTGGCATTTAAACCCAGACTAATCACAAGCCCAGCCTCTGAAGAGCAACACTGTACTGTTCCCCAAATTTAACAATTATCTTCTGATTATGGACATTTTTGATACTTCCATTAAGTTTTCTTTCTAATGTATCTATTTTTAATTACTCTGCAATTAACATTGTCATGCCTATAAATCTTGCAACACTTGAGATCATTCATATACTTCCAAGAAATGAAATAAATGGGTCAGAAGATATGAAAAATTCTGAGACTTTTCAAATGTATAGTCACATTAATTTCAAAAAAACTGTATCCCCATTTTTACTTTAACCAATGATATATAGGAGTCTTGGGCTTGAAAACTATAAATATTTTATATTTTTGCTAATTTAATAAGCACAAAATGGTGAACGAATTACTTTGGTCATTTATATATTCTTACCATAATTTTGTATGTTTTGCACAAATGTATGTACTTATTGAATTTCTTCTTTGGTGAATTGTCTGCAGATGTTGCATGCATAGGAATATTTTTTGGTCAATATCATAATACGTTATTTCCATAAATTAGGATAATTCTGATGTCATTGTGCCTGTCCATTCAAATACCACTAAAAAAAGAACTTACAAAATGAATTCCTACCAGAAAAAAGGTACAATGATGTTTAGAGAAGATATTGGAAACTAGATTGAGAAAAGTTTCATCAACAGATTTTTGAAAAAGTCTCAGTGGGAGCAAAAAAAGCTAAAACTCTGAAATTATTTTAGATCAGAAAGCAATGCAATTAACAATTTGATAGAACTAGGAAACAGTTTAGTAGAGGAGAAAAGTCATAAGCAAATAAAATTGATTTTTTTAACCTATTTTATAATTTAAATCATAGGGAAAGCTCCTCTGGGAATAATCAAATAAGCATGGAAATAGATGTATAAATTGTTTAAGCTTATATGTAAAATTTAAAAGTTACCAATAGGCAGGTTATTCTTTAGACATGTGTCATACCACATGGACCATTCAACATAAAAATTACACGCAGAAATGAGGCAATTATTCATAAAATTGTTTATCAAGAGCATTTATATTTGATGCATCTAGACAAGTTAGTGCAAGATGTGGAAGACTGATTTTTTTGTGTGTGAGGGAAAGGGTGGTTATAGATACTTGAGAATGGCTGTTTTGTATTTACGGACTTTGTAGAGGATTTAACAGAGCCATTTGGTTAATGGGTAACAAGTCTCAGAAAATCCATCAGCTTCGAATTTAGTGAAGCTTGCTGTAAAATATGATAAGATCTTTATGTGCAGGTGGAGACATTTCATTATAGCCCTTTGCTATGTCAACTCACTTGGAACAAAGCCTATTTATTGAGTGTGTTCATTGACCCAGGGAAATAGACTCAATCAAAGACACACATAGCATCTGCAAACATCAGAGAATACAAAGAATGTGCAAGAAAATGAGTCTGAAGGGTTCTGATTGTGTAGGTCTGGCTGGCCTCTCCAAGATCTAGCCATGCTTGCAGCTTTTTCTGGAGAGGCTTTGCTTAATGCACTGCCTAATGGCATGGCTCATCCAACCCGACACACTCCATTACAGCACATATGTTATGCTACCTGTGTACAGACTGCAAGATGGAATTGAAGCAACAGTCACATTCCCAACCTAAACAAACTTAAAAATTAATGCTGCAAAGGGGAGAATGATACTATTATCTGTGCCAAGTTAAAGGCATATCAAAGGGGCAATGAAGTAATATAGGAAATAAAAAGGAAAAGAGAAAAAAGCCCTTTTGTAGTTGAATACTTTGATGGAAGGAGGTACACTTCTCATGCAAATGTATATTTGCAGCAATGTATGGGAGTCACAGGTGTTTTAACACATGCCCTCAATCACTCGTTCAATCCTTTGCAAATTGTAGACCTTTACAAAATTGAAGGTAATTCCCTAGTCCAGATGAAGCAGAAACAGAGAGCATAAGACAATTTCAGTGAGTTTGGAATTTTGTAAGGAAATCATCACATCCTCAATATTAATAACACAAGGTGAAGATCATGGTGCAAGAATTTTTTAGAATAGAAAAATGTGCTTTTTGAGTTTAGAGGTTGGAAAATAAAGAACAAATAACATCATTTATTATGACAATGCCCTGTTGCACTATTGGTACTTTGGTATTTTGCCCTTCAAAAAGTTAGAATTATTCTACCATATCTTATGGAGTAAATCATAGTATAGTTAAGAGACCTGAGAATGATGAAAATATCTTTATAATTATGTGCTTGCTCCTTATAGAAGAACACATTTTAGCCAGTACTTCTAATTATATGCTGGTGATACATAAGTATTACGAATTACAGGGAAATGCTTGCCATGCATGTGCCATTTTCTTGGTTTTCAGTTTAAAAAAAAAAAAAAGAAAGAAAGAAAGGAAAAAAAAAAAATGACCACCAAGGTGAGAAATAGATGGTGCTAAGCAATACTGTGCTATCGAAGTAGGAGTTCTATGTGGTTTTCAAGTCTTTAGCTGGTTTTTAAATGTAATTATTTCAGTTTTAAGGTCTGCAAATGCATAAATACCGAATTGTGGGATGGTGTTCAACCGGTGTGACTCATGCAAATTCCAAGTCTATAGGTTCAAGTGGAAATAGTTACTTGGTATTAGTTGAATAAGCTTTGAAGATACAAATGTGCTTAACAAGAGACTCAAAAAATGCATTTTTAATAGACCAACTGAGGCATGAACCGAGGTCAAATCTGTTTACCTTTTTAGTTTATAAGATAATCAGGTGGATATTGTTACAGAACAAGATATAGAAAATTTGTGTTACAAAAACTTTGTGTTAAAGAAAACTTCATATATGTTATTCCATTAATTATTTAAGTTTAAATGCATGTACTTAACAATATTAAGTTCCCTTTCCCTTTCAACAATATAAACCTTCTTAACAATGGTAGTGGAACTCCTTAATATGATGTTTCTTATTAAATATAGGAATTTATTTTTCCATTCATATTACATTCTTCATAATTTATGCATCTATGCTTATTTTAATTTGAGACAAAGGATGAAGTAGTATAAACAATTATTAAATTCAGCTACTATACTTTTGCTGAAGTTCAGGGAACAGAAAACTCTTAGGGAATAGGCAGATTTCCAAAAGTATTGTGTATAATTAGCCCAAGATTAAAAGGAATTTCTTTTTGTCTCATTCACTGTGAAAGATTAGTGATGTTTTAATTAATTTACTGGCACTGAGCTTATAAGAAATTATAAACTTAGAGGAAAGCAAACTCTTTGAAACAATTACATTAGTGTAGATTTTCAGAGACATTAAGGGAGGAACATAACATAAGACCACAACGTGTCAGGTAGTTCTTCCCCTCACTCTGGTTTGGATTAAAAGAGAAATAAGACTACTTATTACATACTATCTATCTCTCCCCAGATAGTATTTCAAATATTTCAATGCAATAACTCTTTTTTAATTGGTATACAATACTTTATATATTTATGGAGTACATGCATTTTTACATGAATAAAATATGTAATGATTAAGGCAGTGTATTTGAAGTTTTGATCACCTTGAATATTTATCATTTCTATGTGTTGGAAATATTTCAAGTCCTCTCTTCTAACTACTTTGAATTACACAGCACATTTTTGCTAACTGTAGTCAACATACTCTGCTATTGAACATTACAATTTATACCTTCTACCTGTGTGTTTGTACCTATTGACCAGTGTTTTTTCATTCCCCGGGCTCCACCCACACACCTTTCCCAGCCTCTGGTATCTATTATTCTACTTTCCACTCCATGAGATCAACATTTTCAGCTCCCACATATGAGTAAGGACATCAAGGCATTAACTCTTAACACTACAACATAGGTGCCATTGCTCCCATTTTACAGAAGAGGAAACTGAAGCTTATGGAAGCAAAGTAACAGATTTATGTGCTAGAGATGGAATTTTAACCTAAGACATTGTGGTTACAAAGCCTGTTCTAACTGCTGTGCACAAAGCAAAAGAACTTCATTATGGTAATAAAAAATAAGAGGTCGTGGGGAAGTGCTGGGCAGAGAGCTCATGACCAAGGGGATTACATATAAAGTTGAAGCATCTGCAAAATAGAGGTTAGATTTTGAAGGGGGGTGGGATAAGTGTGAAATTTCTCAGACATACCAAGACAGGGAGGTATAGTGGCTGTCGAGGGAGAGAGTAGTGTGTAAATGGCACTTGCCACAGCTCCGAGGTCATGATAGGAAGCAAACAATATTTATAAGGGAGATTTTCCTTACCTAGAATAAACAAAATGAAGACATTCATCTGGTAACTTCCTTAATCAGGAAAACACATTCAGAGATGAGAAATTGACTTAATTTCTTATGGCATCACTGATCACTTGGTGCTGGCACTTGGAAGTATTAGTGGAAAAAATTATAAGGCAACATATTTACCACTCTAGCCCTAGATAAATCTCCCATTTTACCTGTAGAAGCTCGAGGGCTACAGTACACTATGTGTAAAATAATGATGATGAATGATTTGAATAAATTTGCTATGAAAAATATGCAGTTCAATATGCACATTTGACACTTTAATATAGAAAGTGTCTGTATTATTGAAGTGTGTCATTCTTAAGCTGTAGTGTTTATGCTTATCACTAGAGAAGCTTGCTGAAAAAGACAGATTTTGGAGTCCCAATTCTTACTGATTTGGTAGAGTAGGAGGTGGCTGAGAAGCCATAAATTTAAAAGAGCTTTGGGGATTCTATTGTAGGTATCAATTAATAAAAGAACAATATTGAGAGACACTGTTTTAGTATTTTTCCTCTTAAAATTAAACAAAATACACAACAGCACCAGGAAAATTCAGTAGTCCTCTGTTGATCTCATATTCTTTTCCATTTCCTGCTGCATTTCTTTGCTCCTCTTCAGAGGAAAATAAAAAAAACATTTTTGAAAGATGTGTCTGTCTAAGAAGTTCTATTTTATCATCTTCCACTCGTTACAGATTGATTGTAGTTTGATTTCTACTTTATTACTCCATTGAAACCCTCTAGTCGAGATCACCCATGACAACTTGTTTAATCTCTTAAACCATTTGACATTACCGTAAGTAACCTCTCTCAAGGCATTTGACAAATTGGACTACTCTTTCCTTCCAAAAACATTTTGTTCTGCTTGTTTTGGGGAAACAATATCCTGCTTCTCGCTAATTTCTCCATCAGGCTATTTAATTTCTTGTCTCATTTTCTCAGCTCACTTCCTTTCTTGTATCTATAAATGATACTGTTCTTTTGTATAATTTATGTAAATAAACCATCTCTCCAACTGCAATGTAAAAGCTTATGGTTGTATTTTATATGCAACATAGTATCCATAAATGTAAACGATCAATGGTTCCTTAATAAATACAGTAATGAGTATTATGGACATGGTTACAATAGTTGTATAAATATCATATGTGATTGCTATGGTGTGAATGTGTACCCTCCAACATTTCCAACATTCCCATTCCCGTGTGAATGGGAGTGGGAGTCCTTTTAACGGGGATCAACGGGGTAGTTTGTTGTCTTTGCCTTCCCCTTTTGTCATGTGAGGATGCAGCAGGAAAGCCCTTACCAGACACTGGTGCCTTAATCTTGGACTTTTCAGCCTCCAGAAATATGAGAAATAAATTTTTGTTCTCTATAAATTACCCAGTCTCAGGTATTCTGTGACAGCTAAAATGACTAAGACAGTGACACTGAAGAGTTACATATTCATGACTGTCCTTTCTTTAAAGAGTCACTAATGCCTAGTAAATATGAGCCAAATCTTTTTATCTTTCAGAAATGCATAGTACAATTCGCTTGTTGAATTGTTGGATCTCAGAAAATTCAGGAGTTCATAGAAGTGTGTGAGATCCTCCAAATAAGAAATACATCGCAGTGAAACAAATGTAGGCTTTGCAGTCAGGAAGACCTGGATTTTATCAGAACTTTCCAAATCCCTTAATACATAAATCTGGAGAAGATTGGGTCTCATTATCATTATCTGAAAAATGAATAAAATTATAGTAACTAGCAGGGACATTGTAAAGAATAGAAATAATGTATGAATATAAAGTGTCTAGCTTACGGGGTGTCAATAAGTAATTGTTGTTATTATTCATCATAGGTGTTTTGTAAGTGAAAAAAAGGGTAAGCAGTGATTAATTAGGTCATGTCAATCTTAAATAATGATATTCTTATGATTAAGTACAGAGTAAATATGATTAAATGTAGAGTTTATTCAAGCTCAAAGCTTAAGGATAGCCGCTCAGTAAACAAGGACTCCAAACTAATGGGGTTAGTGTTCCAATATGGAGAAGTTAAGATTTCACTTAATAGGCAGAGACAGAGAAATTTTAGCATGATTACAACAATTTTTCTTACCAGACCAGTGCATATGTTAGGACAATTTGGTTACAGATCGCTACGTTCCAAGGAAGATTACTTCATTGCTCTGGGACAAGGGGTCATATCTCTGGTGTTGTTTTGTCTTTCTAATTATTTACAGAAAAAAAGGCAGAAGTTGCAGCTGGTTGCCACGAGACTCAGGCCCCATAGCCACATTCATTATAAGGCTCAAACTAATTTAAATTTTCAACATCTTTAAGTTTGAATTATTTAATTTCAACCAGTAGTAGAGAAAGAAGATAATAACTAGACATGAGTCCTAGCAATCTTTCCCATATAGCACAGGGTCTAGGTTCTCCCAACCCTCAAGAGGTCTTAATATGATCATCGGGAATACTATAACAATTATTATTTTTTGTGTGCCTACACAACCTTTGTGCTGCACCACTTGATCTGTTGCTTTGGGCAAGTTAATAAACTTTTTTGTGTCTTAGTTTTCTCATATATGAAATATAGTGAATAGTCATGCTGTTTTGGAGATTTAGTTATTTAATTTATGTGATTAGGACAGTGTCTGGGAAATATCGTGTGTACCACAAATGGTAGCTGTTATCATTCTTGTTTTATTATAATTAATGTGTCTGAGCTCTCTCTTATGTGTCTATATATACTCTCATTAATTCTCACAGACTTTCTATGGGAAAGTACTATTTTCCCCATTTTAAGGTGAGAAAAGTCAGGCATAAAGAGGTTAAGTATTTTACTCAGGGACAGATACTAAGTGTTACTAAGTGACAGAGTTGGGATTTGAACCTTAATCGATATTACTTACAACCCTGTGCCTGTTTATAGTCTCAGGGCGACTTCTCATTGCTATAAATGTCAGTATCCACAGTCTTTTAAAGCAATGTTGTGTTTAGATTTTTAACTTTTACAATCACATATCCTTTTTAGCATTCAAAAATATATGTATACATTTATAAGGTTTAGGGAATATCTCCTTAAATACAGCGATTACCTCATTTAATCATCACATATGCACATACCCATAACTCATGAACTTGGTGTTGTGATTCCATTCAGGGAGAGGAACTGAACCTTAGGTAAATCAAGGATCTTTCCCAAGATCAATTGGAAGTGGTTGTAATGAAAATATCCATAGGAGCTACCATCTAATGTCTTACTGTTGAACACTTTACTAACCACTTTGCCTATGTGTTGTAAGTGGGTCTAATGAACTTGCCAAAGGATGATCCATACATTACAGTGGAAGAAACAGGCCACAGGATACTGTGAACTTTCCTCAAAATAAAACATTTATGTGGCAAAATCAGAATTCAAATCCAGGTTTGCCTAATTTCAAAGCACCTGCTTTATTGTTTTGCTGTATTCCTTCCTTCTTTAGTCCATGAACAAATGCTCAGTTGAGACTCAAAAAGTTTTGTAGCCTAGGCCATAGATAGGCTGATTCTCACCTGGAAAATTTTAGGGACAAGTATTAACTTTCAGCATCTTGAGTCATAAAATAACTTCAGTGCGTTCCCCACAGTAAGTCTGATTTAGAACACCATTCCCTGTTAATGGGCCTTTCCAAGAAGAGTCAATTGCCTATGGCCTGCCAAGTACTTAAATGAATTAACTTGCTGGGTGAAGTTATTTTCTAATGTCAGGGTGTCCTGGAGGAGGAAATGAGGTAGAAAATGACAATGCTTAACCCTTGCATAAAAGCTATCACAGTGACATTAGACCTTATCCTAGAGCAATGTTTTAAAGATCTGGGTTTTGAGATTAAGAATAATAGTGTCACTTACTGTTCTTTCCATGGAAAACAAAGGGGATAGATACATTTTTATGGCCAGAAGAGAGAATTATCAGAAAAGAAAGAAAACTAATTTTGTTATCATACGTAAGCATACCATGATAAATCTTTTTAAATGGGAAACTACTCAAATTCGAGGAGGGCAGCATAAAAAGTCCACTTGCAATCTAAAGACATTTAGTAAGATCACTAAGTTCATAGCTCATATTTCCTAATTGACTGACTCATTCTATAAATTTGATTAGCCATCGTACATTTAAAAATACTTATGGGACTTTAATAGTTAAAATGCTTATGGTAGCTTTCTAGAAGTGCTTTCTTTTCTCCTATAGCAGAATGAAGTAGTTGCTAAGATAAACACCAAAATGGTAAATTGGGGTCTCTTTTTTAGAAACCTTTTCTCTAACTTGTCTGTGTCTCTTGCCTTAATATCCATCAAATCAAATCTGCTGTCTCCAAATTCAAAGCTTGCTAAATGCACTCAAGGGAGGATCAACTTATAAAATGAATGGAACAATTCATTACAATCAAGTGTAAGGACAAAGAGCATTGAAAGATTGCTCTAAATTAAGAGTGAAAAGTCAACATACACACAACTGACAGTTCATCTTCAGATGAGGAAAAGAACCTTTATATTTTGGGAAGGGGGTTGGGGGGAGAAGGTGTACCTGTATTTGTTTTTCAGGTATAAAAACTATGTGAATCCAACCAAACTTTAAACTATGTACAAGAAAAAGCAGTCTTGGAAAATCAATATGAAACATTTTACAGAGAACTTGCATATTATGTTGAGGTAAGTAAACAAATCTGAAGCCAGAAACGTTAAAGAACTGAAGTAGAAGTCAAAATTCATGGCAGTGTCTGTTATGAAGCAAATTCATTTTAAATATATTACACACGATTCCCGATTTTTAATGGTTAATTTGATTTATGATATTTCAACTTTATTATGGTGTGAAAGTAATATGCATTTAGTAGCAGTCTTACTTTGAATTTTGAATTTTGATTCAAAATTCTTTATAGTAACTTTATTATGAAATGAGATTTGTATGAGATGATTTTGCCCAACTGTAGGCCGAAGTAAGTATTCTGAGCTCTTTTAAGGGAGGCTAAGCTAAGCTATGATGCTTGACAGGTCAGGTGTATTAAAACGAATTTATGACTTACGGTATTTTTAAACTTAAAATGGGCTCATCAGGACATAATCCCATCCTAAGTCAAGGAGCGTCTGTATGTGCAAATTACATATAAAGAACAATTTTGAGCAATGAATTAAAGGAACTAGGTAAAAGGGCATTTTGAGTGTATTACAAGCCCACAGAACATATTCATGTGCCCAATTTCCTTGAAAAGAGAAAGAAAATATTCACATGTCATGCCCCATTCTAAAGCTAGTCCTATTACACATGTCTCTAGGCTGTGCAATACCCAAATATGCATGATCTATTGCTATACCTAAGCCATTTCCCAGGGTGCAAACATGACAGATGATGTCATCTGCTTCACAGACTCCACCTGCTTCAGGCTCTAGTATATGCACAATTCTATGTACTAGCTGTAACTGAAATCCTAGTCCTACTTTCTTAGAAAAATGTATCAGCAAGAAAATGAGTTGATACATTTGTAGCAATAATCCTAAATTTATTGCAATTATTTAAAAAAATAAAAATGCTCAGTTTATTAGTGGAAACAAATTATTGTTGACACACTAAGAGCTAAATATGACTCAGTAATATGTTGGGTCACCAAAGCTGTGAACTAACATTAAGGTTATCAGTGTCTCCCAAATCCCTGCCTGCGGCTGGAATGCTTAAATTTAGACATCAATCACAGTTAGTGTTTGGATGATAAGAGAATCCTTGCATTGAAGTATCTATAGAATGTGGCATAAATTTATGTTAGAACTCAAAGATGAGGTTCATGTTACCCAAAAAATTTACATAAGGAGCAATGTGTTAATACTAATCTGTGTTGACCTTTATGTATAAACCAATATTCTTAGGTTGTAATAGAAAGTTGTAAATATGCATATTGTTTTCTTAAGGAAAAATGAACGGGAGATGTCATGACACCAAGGAGGGAAATATTCCTTCCTCTGTGATAACAATGGTCTTCCTGCTCCAGTCAAGCCACGTTCCAGGAAGGGCTGATTATTGGTTCCTTAAAACAGGTCTCACCAGGAGGATATGTGTTGCCACAGCACAGCCAAATCACTAGGAAGATGATGAAAGTGAGGACAGCAAAAAATAGCAAAAACTTTCAAGCAGTAGAAACCACATACTTTTATTCAGTGTCAGATAGAATTGTTTAATTTTAGGTTGATTTGTTAAAAAGAAAAAATACAATTCAGGGAATTAAGGAGAGTGACTTTCACTACTTAAGTAGATTTTCCCAGTGCAACTTTAACAATATTCCAGATAATTTTAAAGAAGATCACAACTTTTTTTTCCTGACATATTTAAAATAACTTTGTCATTCTTTATATTTTTAAAGGTAATAATCTACACAATATAATAAGAGAAAAAAGCACAACCCAAATCTAAGCAAAGTAAAATTTAAAAACAATGATTGAAACTATTGTAATCATTGTCATAAAGGCAACAAGTTTAAAAATATTTTAGATGTGTTTTGTTTTATAAAGAGTCATCACATATTTTCTATACAATAAACTATTTAAACATATGATTTTTTCAGGAGCACATTTTTACACATTCTTTTGATGGACAGCAAAAATTATAGTTTAGCTCCTAAGTTAACTATTATTCACCTGTTTGTTCCCTACCCTGAGCTGTTATTCACAACTTTAAAGGACTAAAAGTTTGAGTCCTCTTTTAGCCCTCGATATTACAGTAAATAAATGGAAATTCCTTCTGTGTTCCACAATTTATTCCTATTATATAACCCTGTGGCTATGATGCTTTTAAGTACAGAAAGGATTTATTTCTTCAGTAGCTAATGTACTATTTATGATCATTCATTCACCACTCAAAAGTTAAAATACTGAATTTAAGATAGTTTCAGTTATAAGGCTAGTTTTGACAAGACAGATTAGTATGTTCTGAAAATAATTTATGTAAAATATAAAAAGGAACCTTTTGTCATGCCTCCGTTTTTTTTTTTTTTTGTGGATATGCTTTGTTTGTTTTATTTTTAATGAACAGCTTTTAAAGAGATCAGAGAATATAACATTTAGAGAAGAAAAGAAACTTATGATTCAGGGAGAGATAAATTATTTTTAACTTTAATTATTAAAAATTCTTTCCATATGGGTTAGGTTTATTTAAAAAATTATTAGTCATTCATAATTGTCTTTGTGGCAGTACTTTGATTTACAGGTAATTTTGACACCTAGCACGTTTTTAGAATATGGGCTCTTTACCAAAAGAAAAAACATGCTTGAAGCTAAGACTAAATATTCCTACCAATTTACCATTTAAAACTAATAGCTGTCAAGATTAACACTTCATAAAAATGTTTACAAAGAAATTAAAATTATTTCTTACTAAACTGTGCAGGCTAACTTTGCCTGCTCTTCCAACTGCATTCACAATAAACTCACCCAGTTCTTTATTTGCATCTGCTCACCAAGCCACATCTTCCCAGCTGGTGTTTCATGGACATGACTTGCAAGGAAATCCTGCCCTTTAATGCTGGACAAGATATGCATCTCATTCTTATACAATGTTTTCTTTCTTTTAACTTATTTTTTAAATTGATAAGTAAAAATTGTATATTCATGGTCTCAGGACACAGTATTGTTTCCTCACTGCACGTATTGCTTATTTGTAGGACTTGGAGTTCTTGAAGGTCAGAACCCATGCATTAATCTTCTCTGATTTCACATTATTAGTACCCAGTAGTTGTTACATAAGGAGTTCAGTCCTGGTAATAGACTTTCTTGAGTTGGCAGGTGGATCAATGTATATATATTGATGTATAAGTCTATGAATGAACAAAGAAATGAAGTTTGTTTAACTAGAAAAGGGAAATTGTATTTGCTGAAAGAACAAAAATAATCTTCTAAAAGTGGTCTTAACAAAGTTCATTGTAAACCTTCTCTCTCAAACTGAAATCAAATTTCTGTTTCAAAGACAACTTGTCTTCTTGGTTTACTGTTCTTTGAAATATCAGATCAAGTTTCCCAGAAGGTGTTTATTTGTTTACTATGAGTCAGAGTGACTTTTCCTTAGGCACCAATTGTTAGCCATCTTGATTTTGGTATGTTTGCTTCATTCAAAGTGTCTGCCTTCTAATCGGCATAGATCAAATAATTACATCCCCCTGAAATTAATATGTTGAAATTCTAACCTCCAATCTGATGGTATTAGAAAGTGCAGCCTTTATAAGTTGATTAGGTCATGAGGGTAGAGCCCTCATGAATGGCATTACTGCCATTTTAAAAGAGATTCTAGAGAAGTCTGTTACCTCTCCTACCATCTATGGAAGCAGGGAGAAAACAGCCTTTATGAGGCAGGAAGCAGACCTCTCCAGACACCAAATCTGCTGCCACCTTAATATTGGATGTTCTAGCCTTCAGAATTGTAAGAAATAAATTTCTGCTGTTTATAAGCCACCCAGTCTATGGCATTGTGTTATAGATCAGACTAAGACACTAATCCTCATGTGTTATCATATCATACTTATATGTGAATATACCATATTCATATAGATTGCATTACTGATTTTTGGTAAGTATGTATTTTGCCTAAAGAATGAATCTCTCAGTTTGATAGAAATAAAGCATTTTCTTCTAAACACAACATATTATATATGAATCTTATTTTGGTTAAATCTCAACCTGATAAAAAGAATAATTTTAACACAGTTCTGATTCTGCTTAGAAGTATAATTTAAAACATATTTTTTAAAAGTAAAATGCTACTTCTTATCAAAAAAGTCTTTTCACTTTTCTTACTACAGTGATTGGAATAAAGTCACTCAAATGAAAAAATGAAGAAGTCTAATACTGGTTAAATACATAAAACCTTCGAATTTGAAAAAGCCATATTCAAATTTTAGTATCACTATTTTAATGCCTGTCTGACCTTAATCAAGTTACTTGATATCAGCCCATCTATCTGTAAAATAGAATAATTTCTTCTTCACAAGTTTGTAAACATCATCTGAAATAATACACTACCATGATTTTTACTGAAATAAAATAAACAATAACTCAGAAGACTATTTTCATTATTTTAGGTTAAGATAATATTTACCAAAAGCCATAGTTAAAATATAAATATATTATGGGAAAGGAAGACATATTAATAATCATGAGCACAGTAAACTACATCTATTTATTATTTTCCCAACTCATAGCAAAGAGCCTTGTATAAACTCAGGATAGTTGATTTTGCATTGTATGTATGAGATCTAGTCAAGTAGAAAAGACAAGTAGGTCCCATCGGTTACTTGATCTTCAGTCTTATCCAGTCAGTGGACTGGACTGACGGGACCTATATTAAATGGCGATAATCATAATTACTAACTGATTGTATAAAAACTTAGAGGAACTCTTGAAAGAACACAAGAATTGCTTTTCATTCTTACGAAAAATTTGGTACTACTGTGAAATATTTGTTGCTAGGTCAATATCAAATCCATACTTCAAATGACATTAAAAATACATATTTTAAAGATATAGGCTTTGTATCTAGGCAGATTTTATGTATTTGACTTATTATTTTTTCAAGGTTGGACCTCCACAAATATGACCTACATCAACAAAGTTTCCTTCAGTGGCCCCCACATAGTCCATGAGTCAAAACCATATTCCTTAGCTGACAATCCAGCCTGATCTTAATCAATTTTTTCATTCCTACTCAATGCCTGATACCATTGAAGGGTCATTTACCCTCCAGAACCCTTTGTAGGCACACCTAAGGTTAACTTCCACCTTATTTCCATAGCTTACAAAATTGTTGGTTTCAACTCCTGAATGACATTTTTTCTTCATGTGCTCGAGAAAACCATTGACTGGATCGCTTAAACAACAGATAGTTAATTCTCACAGTTCTGAAGGCTGGAGGGTCCAAGATCAAGGTGCTGGCTGATCTGGCTTCTGGTGAGGGCCTACTTTCCAGTTCACAGATACCTTTCTTCCTGCTGTATCCTCACATGGTGGAGGGAGGTCATTTCTCTTGTGTCTCTTCTTATAAGGACACTAATTTGATCATGAGGGTTCCACCCTTATGACCTAATTATCTCCCAAAGATCTCACCTTTAAATACCATCACATTGGGGATTAGGGTTTCAGCATATGAATTTGAGGCTACACAGACTTTCAGTTCATAGCCCATTCTGAATGCTCCACTCTGCCTCAAAGGCAGCTTCCTAAGGAATGCAAATTGCAACACGTAATAATCTCTGTACAGCTAGTCTAAGAATGCCTCCTTTCACTAGAAAGGTGAACAAGTACACAATTCCAGTCTGAATGTTTTAAATATTATTACACTGTACATAACCTCTAGCATCTTGGCCAACTGGGATTCTCTTACCCTTTATGTGCCATGCCTATTTTTATCCTTTGTCCTTAATTTTATTGAGATATTTATCACATGTGTATGTGTCGGTTTGTGTGTGGGTGTGTTTGACTTATGGGAATTCTTTATTATAGATTATATCTTTCCATCTCTTGATATCTATCTATCTATATGTTACAAATAACTTTTCTTAGTTTGTATCATACTTTTTCCTTTTTGATAATGCCTTTAATAAACAGGAAGGTTAATTTTAATTTTAATTAAAATATATAAGATTTTTGTCTATGGTCTGTGCTTTCTATGCTTGATTATTCTTTCTATGCATAATCCTTTACTGCCCTATTTAAAAAGGAAGTCTGCTATATTTACTTAAATATTTCAGAGTTTTTCATTCAGCATTTACTTAGGTCTTTATTCCACATGGAAAGGTTTTTGTTTATAGATCAGATAAAGAAGCACTTTATTATTTTGTTTATGAATCTCACATTTTGCCAGCATCTTTTATTGATTAGTCTATTATTATTCCAAGGATTTGAAGGGCCATGTCATCATGTATCATGGCTCTGTAGATTGTTTGGCTGTGTTTAATTTTTCCCACTGATCTATTTGTCCATCACCATACTGAGACCATTGTTCTAATAACTGTAGTGTAATTAGATGTTGCTTGTTGAATTTTTTTAAGAAAACATCAATTGTTAAGACATGGAGATACTGAACTCTGTTGTATTTATTATGGCTAATACCAGATAGAATTATTGAAGTACAAAACTACAGTAACAAAACAAATATAATTTAGATAAATCTCAGATAAACTATTAATACTAAAAAAGCATAGCATAGAAATGGCATTCTTTACACAGAAAATACAACAAATTGTTTTCAAATATATGTTAATGAATTGGTAGACACATCAACTCACACTGTTCTCTAGTCCATTTTCCTTCTTTTTGTTAAAAAACTCTTATTTTAACTTATGGGAACACTTATTTTTACTTATGGGCAATTGCATTCATGTATTTGTAACTAACTATTATTAATGAATACAGATTCTGATACAAGTTTAGATGTCCTTTTAATTTTCGATTTAGTTTTTGATTTATGTTAATATTTTAAGTGAAAGTTTCCTTCCATGGAAAAAATCTGAATTATAATGCCACAAAGTGTTGACTTTATTTTTATTCACTCTCTTGGAATGAGTGCAGTTTGATAGTTGCTGTCCCTTAAACTGGGTGGCATAGATACAATTATTAGAGAATTAAAGTTATTGGTTAATAATTTAATTATGCTTTGTCTTCTCATATAACACTTAAATTCTCACCAATGATTCTTAAATAACAAATGGCTTTTTAATGTTTGAGTATTGGTTACCAGTGACAAGCTATAATGGTTAACTTTTTCCCAATTTATTATCTTGGTTAAAATTTTCAAATTAGATTATTCATTTCCAGCTGGTGACCCAAGGTCATTTCATCTTTCAATGCTAGCTGTGATGCTAATTTCTTAAATAAAATGGTAGTTGCTAGAAGAGCCTGGCTTAAAGCTCTTATAAAGTCTGACAACTGTTTTGATAAACCAAGTTCTTCCTCTGGAAAAAAGTTGAATTTCACTTAGATTAACCAACTGAAGTGGAGAGATCAATGTAGAAAGTTCCTAAAACAAATTAACTGTGCATTTACACTGTACAAAGAAGCTATCTCAGGGCTTATATATTTGCAAAAACTTCTAAAACTGGTTTTTGTTTTGCATAAGAAAGAAGTCTAAATGCTGTTCCTAGAGCTACCTGCTATCTAGTGACCACTCCATCTGTTTGCCAAAGGATTAAAAAACAAACAAACAAAAAAAACCAACAAAAAAAAAAAAACTGACTCAATTATTCTGGAAGCACCTCAGATATTAAAAGTCATGGAAATTCATATCAGTGAAACTTTAAGATAGAATTGCCCTTCTCAATCCATATGGTTTAATCCTTGTTTTTTGAATCAGCCAAATATAACATTTTATGGTATAACCAAGGGAAGAGGGAAAGTAGTTCATATTTAAAAACCAGTAACTGCACATTGGGAGGCTCTGATTTTTCTCACTGTCACTTTATAACTGGATGAGTTCTAAGCCTTTCTTAAGTATTCACTGTCTATATGCAGCACAGAACACTTCTCTTTCTCAAAGGGATTTGGCGAGTATTGAAGTTTTATTTTAAAATGTAATTTGGAGATAGCATGTCAAATTTATCAATTTAAACTTTTCTATGACCTATTGTCTTCTATTTTCTGAAAATGTTTGCATAACATTAGCATTATTTCATCCTTAATGTTTGATAGTGTATACCAATGAAGCTGTCTAGACCAGAATGTTTTTTGTGGGAAAGTATGTGATAAAAAATAATGATGAATTCTATGTTTTTAATACATATAAGACTATTCAGATTTTGTATTTATCTTGAGTCAGTATTATTAAGTTTTAAATTTTAAGGAATTTATCTATTTTAACACTTTTGCCAAGTTTATTAGCATAATATTTTTTACAATGTATTTTTATTCTTCTGAAGTCCATAGGATCTGTAATAATATGCCTTCATTCCTTCCAGATATAGGTAATGTGTGTTTTTTCTCTTTTTCACTTGATAAACTGGCTAAGTGTTTGCTAACTATATTAGTATTTCAAAAGAGGTGAGGTCTTTTGGGATGATTAAGTCATAAGGCCCAGAATCTTCATGGTGGGATTAGTATCCTTATAAATTAGATCCAAGGGAGCTCTTTTGCCTCTTTCACTATGTGAGCACACAGTGAGAAGTCATCATCTATGAATGAGATAATGAGCACTTACCAAACACTGAATCTGCTGGCATCTTGACCTTGAACTTCCCAGCCTCTAGAAGTATGAGCAATAAATTTCTGTTGTTTATAAATCAGGGTATTTTGTTATAGCAACCTGAACAGACTGAGACAAAAATTGGTACCAAGGATGGGGTGCTGCTATATATGTGAAAAGGTGAAAGTGGTTTTGCAATTGGGTAATAGGTAGAGGCTGAAAGAATTTTGAGGTGCTTGCAAGAAAAATCCTACATTGACGTAAATGGACTATTAAGGGTGACTCTGGTAAGGGCCCAGGAGGAGAAGAGAGCTGTAGAGAAGGTCTCAGTCTTCTTAGAGAATACTTAAGTGGTTGTGATCAGAATATTGGTAGAAATATAGATAGTAAAGACCATTCTGACGAGATCTCAAATGAAAATATGGGACCATTTAACTGGAAACTGGAGCAAAAGTGATTCTTCTTATAAAGTGGCAAAGAGCCTGGCTGCATTGTGTTTATGTCCTAGTGTTTTGTGGAAGGTAGAACTTGCAAGTGATAAAATAGAATATTTGGCTGGAGAAATTTCTAAGCAAAGTGTTGAAGGTGTAGCTTGACTTCTCTTGAATATTTATAGTAAAATGAATGAAAAAAGAAATGATGTAAAGATGGAAATTTTAATCAAAAAGGAAGAAAAACTTAAGAATTGAGGAAAAAAAATATTCTAAGCTTGTCTATATTATAAAACATGAAAAAGCACCATTGAGTTAGAACACCAATGGTGTAGCCAAGCAACCATTTGATAAGGAGGCTGATGTGGATCAGTCAGGTGCTATTCTTCAAAAACAACTGACGAATTATCCTCAAGGCATTTCAGACATTATAGGTGCTGCTCTTCCCATCACAGGGCTAGAGTTCCAGAGTTCTGAAACCATTCTGGAAGACAGAATGATTTTGAAGGAGGGGCCATGGCTGCCTGGTGCCACCTCAAGCTCTGCTACATAATCTCCATCACTACTCTCCTTGGTAACACTGGTGGGTCCCTGTACTGCATGCACAATGCCCAGCAAAGCTGTAGGAGTGTGACTGCCTCCCAGATTTTAAAGGACGTACCAGAAGATCAAAAAAGCCCAGCAGAAAACCACTGGGGTAGGAGAAAGTGACCACCACAGAGAGTTCCCACTGTGGCAGTGCCCACTGGAGCCATGCGGGCAAGGCCACCTTGGAAACTCCAGACTGGTAGAATCATTGGTGCAATTCCTCCCTGAGAAAGCCGCAAGTATGCAACCCAGACATAAAGCTATCACAGAGGTAGGGCCACTACAGAGAACCACCACATGTTTGGAACCATCCAAAACCATGGGGACAGGGTCATTGCCCTAGTGGATGGCCCCAGTGGGTGCAGAATGTGGCACCTACAACCGAGTAAGACCAGAGGACAGAGACTTGAGTCAAGGAAGATTATTCTGGAGCCTTAAGGTTTTGGTCTTACTTGGGACTTATTACTCCCTTTTTTCCTATTTTTCTCTTTTGAAAGGGGAATATTTACCCTATGTCTGTCGTACCACTGTGTTTTGGAAGCACATAACAGGTTCGATTCACAGGTTCACAGTTGAAAAGCAGTTTGTCTTAGGAGCTTGAGTTTCATGTATATCAGATTTAGGTAATACTTACCTAAACTCTGGACTTAGGACTTTTCAGGTGATGCTTGAACAAATCAAGATTTTTGAAGCATTGGGGCAAAATGAATAAATTTTGCATCTGAGAAGGACATGATTAGGGTGCCCAGGATGTTATGGACTGAATGATCATATCCCCCTCAAATTCACATGTTGAAATCTTAACCCATAAGGTGGTGGTGATAGAGGTGGGGCCTTTCAGCCAGTCTTTAGGCCATGAGGTTGGAGTTCTCAAAAATTAGATTAGTACTTTTATAAAAGAGACCTCAGAGGGCTGCCCTGCCCCTTCCACCATGTGAGAAAATGATGAGATGGACTCATCTATGAACCAGAAAATGGGTCCTCAACAAAACACCAAATCTGCTGGCACCTTGATCTTGGACTTCCCAGTATCCAGAACGGTGAGAAATAATTTTCTATCTTTTATAAGGAATCTAGTCTATGGCATTCTTTTATAGCAGTCATATCAGAGTAAAAGACCATCCAGATATATACATAGAGCCTTCCTCACCTCCTTCTGGTCTACTAATTTATTTTACCTCAAAACACTTATGAATAACTAACTTATATGTTTATATACTTGTTAATAATTCTCACCTCTTCTTAGGTTAAGAGTCTCCCGCCCCATGAAGGGGCAATTTTTGTTCTGTTCAATGTTGTATTACTAACGCTGAGGGAAATTCTTAGCAAATATTATTTACTGGCATAAATATTTTGTAATGAATAAATGAATCAACAAATGGATAAATTAAAATAAAAGACTTATATGATCTTCAAGCAGAGATTATTCCATTGGATTTCTAAAAATTGTAGATAATCATTTTTTTCAGTTGCCTTACAAAATGTCTCTGTATAAGAAGAACATATAGGTGAATTCGTTATACTAGTTTTTAATTTTTAAAGTGATCTTTAAAGAAGGTAATGGGTAAAATATAGACTGATACTATATCATTACATGAATTCTACCTTCATTTGCTTTGAATGGCTTCTACAAAAGAGTGTTTATGCTTTTTAAATATCCCATGAATTATATTTGCAAAAAAAAAAAAAAAAGAATCAATCTCTCTTTCCCCTACCCCAAGCTGAAACTTTGATATAATTTCTGTTCTTCTTATTGAGCTAACTGCACCTGGATGCTACAGTTGGAGTTCACATTTGTTTAACTGCAGAATTTAAGAATGTTGGTTTTAGCCTGTGTAAGAATTGAGACCCTGGTTACTTTGGGGATTACCTACTTACCTTCATGATATCTGCCCTTGGAGAACATAGATCAATAGGGCACTTCTGCCCATGATCTTCAGAGTCGAACTTCTGCATTTCCCCCAAAGGACACAACTATCTGGAACTCATTTACTCGGCATTACAACAAAGTCTACAGATCTTGGCCTTCAGGAAACCACTCAAAATTAATTTGTTTAGTTAAACTTTTATCTAACTGATGAGGTAAAAAAGAGTAACAGGATCTGTAGCAAATTCTAATGTATTAATATATTCATATTGCTATAATTCTGAACATATTCATAAATTTTCATTGCAGAGTTTCATTTTATTAGTTAGATTTAACAATGATGAGTATTAACTATTTCCTTGAAATCTCCAGTGAATTTATTTCCTTTCTCTAAAACTCTGTTTTTCAGATATCCTGTACATATTTAATAAAGGAGAACTAGGTGATTAAGCACAGTGCTATTACATGTATTTGAATATAACATGGAGTATGTTTTACTCTCTTCCCAATGACAAAAGCTGATGGGGTAATATTGTTTTATAAAATAATGAAAATGCTGCTCCCAAAACATAGTGTTCATGTAATAATTCACCATACTTATAAGTGGAACAGAAACCAAAATATTTATTTCAATATAAAGAAAATAAATATTTGGCCAACAATTAAGATTTTGTTTAAAAAAACTCTTTATCCAACATATAGAGGAATGAAGTTGATTGTTAATCTAATAAGTGAATAGAATTGGAAGAAAATAGAATACATTAAATCTGTAGTTTTACAGATGGGTAAGTATTAATATTTGAGGAGGTTATTTGGAAAATACATTTTATAACTTGTGGGAAAATTTATTTGACTGTATTTCCATTAAAAATTATTCTGTAAACATTTCTTCAAAATACTTAAAAATAAATACTTAGAAATAAATCTTTATATACTTTAAATATTTGAATTAATACTCAGAGTGAAGCCTTCAATTTGTCTGACACAATAGTGTTTTTTTGATAATGGCATTCCCCCGTACTTTCTCTTTACTACAACGTATATATCTAAAGGGCTATGTTGCTTCCCAGGCTACATAAAATCCAGAAAAAGAGCTTGGAATTCTCACAGAAGCGATTCTATTTATGACACCAACATATTTTGCTGATATCATGAAGTTTCATCCAATCTATTGAATCATCATTTCTGAATTATCTTTCCTTTTAACTTTATGGTTAGCATAGAAAAATAATAATACTATATTTATGTGATTTAATATAAATATCAAAAGAAATATTTTGCAACCAGGTCTTATTAAATATGGTTGAAGTAAAAACTAATGATTTCCTGCTTGGCTATTAAAAAAAAAAACAAGCCTTGATATATATGCAATGGCTATACATTATTATTTTCTTTTGTCAACTTTTGACTGAAAAATTATGCCTGAATTTTGAAAATTTCATGTGCGGTTCACATGCACTTAACAAATAGTGATGGAGAACTGAGCAGGCCTAATGGTGTCCATGGCTGAATAATATCCACTTAAACCAGGACATTTATGTGTCCCTTTCTCCCTAAGCTGAATAACTCTCAGAACACAATGGCTGCCCTCAAATTCTCACAGGAGCACTGAGTCTGCCGTTTAGATGCCATCTGCAAGGCAGCTGAAAAGTGGCTGAGCCATCCTTTGTTGTCCCTATATGATGTTATGCCTTAGTTAATAACTGAGAATTCAGGTTAAAAAGAAGGATGAATCTCTCTGATGTCATTCTCTTTATTGTGTCTGAAGATCTGTGCCCCGCCACCCACTAGGCTTTCCCTGACTGACCCATGTTTGCCTTCTGTCTCCACCACTTCCCACTGGGTTATTGATGTGCTGCTCTGCCCAGGAAGCTGGTGCTCTCTATGCACTTTGTTAAGCTGACACCACGAGCAAACGCAGGCTTTTGTTGTACTGTATGCAAAGAAGAATGTTTGTAGAGGGGTCCACTGAATATCCCAGTTAAATTATTTTTTACAGAAGCTGGAGAGAGAGAGAGGGTGACAAACATCTTATTACACATTCTTCTTATTCAGATGACACCTGAAAGCTTCTTCTATTCCCAGGGAAGGCAAAGGTCAATTCTTCCTTATGACCAAGAGAGCCCTTTTTGCATATTATGAAACTAGTGACTTAAGAGGTCTGCAAAAGTATTATAAAAGCAAATCTGCGTTGATTTAACAATAGAAAATGCATACCTCTATTATTAGTCATTGGTGTTTTCTGTTTTATAAGAGAAGTATTGCTCTTAGTGTTGTCTAGATTTAACTGGAATTTATCCAATTTGCCTAAAATCACTTCTCATCCTTTTTAGTTTCTCATAAAAAAGACCAAATATCATGGTGCAAATCAATTACATATTTTAGAAGAAGTTAGATAGCATTACTATTGGGCCACACAAAAATGTTATGTTCCCAAATATGAATACCCATTTTCATCATTTTCACTATTTTACACCCCCTTCCAGAAAAAAAGACAGATTTAATGGTTGCAACATAAGATATCTTCAAAATGGAGCTGCCCATTTATTTTTATAATCCTATGTAAAAGTCTTTACCATAATAGTTTGATATTTGACTAGATGTATTAATATTTTCATTAAAATGCAAATATTAAAACAAAGCAGGAAAATGTAAATAAAAGTTAGAGTTACACGTAATATAATGGAACTAACATTACTACTTGAAAATATTTGCTTATGTGACTAAGCTTTCTGACCAAATATAGATGTGTCCTTTCTTTTTCTGTGTTTAAATTCTTTATTTGTAAACTAATTGAATTTAACTATATCAATTCTAATGCCCTATTTAGCTATCAAACATACAACCAAGGGAAACAAAGATAATATTTATAACATAATTCAGAAAATAAAAATTAACTTAAAATTATGAGTAAATGTTTGTGCAAAGTTGATTATTTCCCTTTTTCTTGAGCTCCAGTATTTAGAAATGTTATTCTATATAAACTATCAATCTACTTATTTGGGGTCACAAGGCAAAGTGTTTTAAGACTGTAGTGGCCATGAGTACATTTCTTCTGTGTCTTATTAAAAACACTTTTAAAATATAATACTTTAAAAATATCCCAAGACGTAGGTTGTATTAATTGTGAATATTGTGTTTTTATATCAATAGTTCATGCAGACTAGTTCTATAGCTACAAATGAGATAACTGAGTTGTTCTCTTTTCTTATATAATAAAATTGAATACTTTTTTTAGGTACAATGTTAACATTGGGCTGTGAATTATTTTGTGACTGCCTGGATTCTCTTATTTCAATTTGGGTTGTAGTTTGTGTAAAATGTAGTTATAATTTGAGTAAAATGCAGTTAAATTTGCTATTATTAAATACTCAGGAGTCTTTGATATGTAACTTATGTCAAGAAGCCTTTCAAGTGTTTGAGTGTTCATAATAGAAATCTAGTGCTTTTCCATTCAGTTTGTTAGGGTTCAATGAGAATGTTACTGAATGGGGGTGAGATTGATGTAAGATACCATAATATACTTTCTTTATAAAGCAAACATTAAGTTTTTACCATAGGCCATTATAAACTGTCGTGGTCTAATGTCCATGCACTGGATTATAGATGTATTCTGAAAATATTTCCTGTTTCTATGAGAGATGTAATCAAGGATAAATTGAATTTAGTAGGAAAATTATTTTGTTAAAAATAATAACATAATAAAAATTTTAAAAAATTAGCCATACCAAAATAACATTTTTATCTTCAAATGGAAAAGAGCAACCATTGAATAAAGTATAGTCAGAAAAAATAGCTCACTGTGTCTTGATAAAAGTCTAGAATATATTCATTAAATATATAGAATTATTCATAGAATACAAAAGTAAATTACATGTTTGGGGACAAAGATTATGGGGGAATAATATTAAATTTATCTTCTTTAAAATTATGATATTTTAAGATATAAACATTATTAGGCTAAACTTAAACTTTCTTTTTCCATTTTAATATTATTTAGTTGATAGGGTACTTAGCATCAGGGGTTGTTTAAAAATATAAGTAAATACAAATACTTTAAATTATCCATATCATTAGATTCAATCCTTATAATTTTGTTTGAGCAACTTAATTGAAAAGAGTTTTCACCATCTTGGAGAGCAATATTAATTATTAACCTAGCATTTGGGATTTATATGTCTTTGTGAAGTTTCATTACTTTGTTAATAATTTGCTGAATTCTAAATCAGAATTTTCTCAGAAAACTGAGGCTAGAAAAAGTGGGTGGAGAATATTTCAATTAATATTACAGTCCTTCAAACTAAAGCTACAAGGCTGTAAAATAAAATGATTTTACTTTGATTATCTACATTGTTTTGTTGAAATAAATTATTTTCTTTAATGAATCTCAGACCATTTTCTTGCTTCTCTGATTTTATTTCTTACAAATTGATGGCCTTCCTTTTCTTAGATGGGAATAGAAGTTATTCTGCATCTTAGTGAATTTTGAGGGAGTATTACTGGTATCATGACTACTAAATTTTATTTTGCCACTAATAAGTTATTACCACATTTAAAAATAGATATTAGGAAAATACGTTGTTTATAGTATACTATAACTAAAATTGCCTGTATCAGTGTAGAAATTTGTAATTAATTGTGATTAATGTAATTTAGGAATAATACTTTTTTGTTTTATAAATTATATCCTTTAACAGATTAGATTAGATTGAACAAAACTATTCTCTTCAATAATTCTTATTTAAAAATATATTTTCTCTCTTACCAAGAATGCTTTTCTAGACAAATAAAGCAAATCTGAACTTGTAGAACAATTAATAAATGTTAGTAAATGATATGTCCTCAAAAATTTATGGTACTAAAATATTCTTTCAATTTATTATACATTTTCAATAGTAAACAATAGAAATTGAATAGTAAACAATGGAAATGCAGATCAAAATCTCATGAACAATCCATTATGATAGATATGTGGAATTTATTCACAGAAATATTTGAATAAATAGTTTTGTTATAGCATTGCTCTTTATTTCCTAAAATGAAGTAGGTATTCCTTTCTAGATAATTAAATTACCTGAACTTTGGAACAGTAAGGAAAATGGTTTCTGGGTGAGTTTTGCAAGAATGAATAAATAAATAAAGGTCCATCCTGAAGTGTTCCTAAAGTACAAGACTCATCTGCAAATGAGATGACACAAGATGTCAGATCAGGGAGCCTTCAAATTCATATGGCTGTGATCTATGAATGTGTTCATTTTATTATATTTAAAAATAAATGAACAAATATCCCATCTATGTAGAATCAAAAAGAAAGACTCAAATATACCATGACTTAGTTAAAGGGAGATATTTTATGTGTAAGCATTACAAAAAATATGACTAAACCAGAGCATTTCCATGTGAAAGAGAAATGACTAATAATTCATTGGCCTGAATCCAAAGTCACAGTGGGGTTCAAAAAGCTGGTAAGTGCCCTCATAAAAATAGAAGCTGTATCAACCAATTCAATTTAATTATATATGAAGGTGATGATGGAACTAAACTGCCTGTAATTGGAGTCCAATTACTCAGCTGGTCTTCCATAAAATTAATTCATCTGAAAGTTTGCCATTGTCCTGTGCTCCAGGCCTGCTGCTGGTTTAATTAGTTAACACTGAGGAATCTTGAAACAGTAAATTATTTTGTCTTTATTGCCAATTATTGGTTAAGGAAAATTGTATATAAAATATTAACATCTGCTTCTGGGACAAATAGGAAAGGGCAGAATGAAAACACCTTTTTTGTTTTCCATCTGAAAAGACACTGATGCAGAAGAGAGTGAATCTTCCTGTATATCATTTACGTAAGAGAAATCTGAACTTTAAGCTAGAGGTTACCAATGCTCATACTATTCCATAGGCAATGCTTTTGCAAATGTGCCACCTAGGCCCCAGTGGTGCAAACATGGTAAAATTAAGATTAACATCAATGGAAACAAATTGTATAAGTAGAGAACATTCCTGAAGAAATTCCTCTTCAGGCTTTAAGTTACTTTATGCAATATATGGTGAAGCTTTTGCATAGTTTTAAGATATTGGTTGACCTCTGAGGTTTGACGAAGTAATCTACATTTGCTTATTCACAGTTATCTGAGTTGTGTATTATAGATCAATCACTAAGCTGTTAAAACTACTGAAAAATTGATCTAATGGCTTAAATACCCAGGCCTAATTATTGTTCTTTTTAATTTAACAAGATGAAATATATTGCCAATTGTACTAAAATCATTGATACCATTTCAAAGCTGGTTCCTATCAATATCATGAAGATATGGCTCATTTCTATTTAATTGGCTTCATCATATTTTACTTTACTTTGGAAATAATTACTATTCATGAAATGTTATTCTTTAATTCCATGCCCAATAACTAATTCAAAATGAACCATCAGTGGAATTATTCAATAATAAAAAGGTTAATTTCAAATCATTGATTTATCTACAAGAAAAGACTGGTATGATCAGAAAAAATATATAATAATATCTTTAAAAGTCATATTGTAATTAACATTACAGTCTTTTCCAAACACACCATTACTTATACGTCAGGAAATTATAAGAAAATGAAAAATTAGGTTTTTATGAAGTTTTAAAAACATAGCTTTATATATATTCTCTATAGGAAATAGAAGTCTGTAGTACAAGATAAGCCTGTGATTAATTAAAATACTACCAACTTTTAGATAATGTTGAGTGTTCAAACCGACTCGAACAGCTTTTGCACAACCTTATTCTATATATGTGTCTCTTCAGATTTGCAACATTTATAATAAACAGTTCTTTTACCACATAGTACAATTAATGTAAGAATTATCATTGCATATTTTAATGTTTCCCCCAAAAATAACATTGCAAGAACCAATTACTTTTTAAATACATGTATTTAATCCAAAATGTCAAGATGAAGCTCAACTTGCACAGGAAAACTGAAGTCAAACCTTTTAAAAAGAAATGTGCTTTAGTTCAAGAGAAGCATAATGCAAAATGACCTTGAAAATACTGTTTCCCTCTGCAAGATTTCACTAAAACTTTAAAAAGAAAAATGACTTCTCTAACATATGAGTAATTATAAGCCAACTTGATAGAATGTTGGCAATTTTTTATGTAGATTGTTTTATTCTATGCTATTTCAACTTGCAGCTGTATATTTTGACAAAATCCAGATTTGCCAGATACTATGAATATAGTTAACAAGTATATTTAACTACAGCTATAACCGTTTGCATATATTTTGCAAAAATGTGGCAGATAATGCCATTTTTAAACAACTTAATAAATATGCCCCCAAACTAAAAGTAGCAGAAATTGTTTCATTTTAATTTTCAAATAGAAGATATTTGTTGAAATATTTATTTTTTAACACATCCTTAAAAAAGAAAAGGCTGGAAAGAGTCTTTAGTTTTTCTCTCTGTGTAACGATTTTAGGAAGCTCCTACAATATGGGGCTCCTTAGTATTACTATCAGAGAGAAAGCAATATAGAAGAACTCCCCATTGAGCACAGTGGTTGGATATCTCTCCAAAATGCCCTGAGCACCACTGGGAGGAATGCCTGTGCTAATGCAAGCTCTTTTGTTGAAGCTCTCAGTGCACTCTATTTAAATAAGCAAACAAAATCTATGCAAAAAGTGGGAATTTTCTCACTTTACACCAATAACACATTTAAAGAGAAATAACCCATAGTGCGAAAAATGTGTCCCTGGCCTACTTTCCCAGTAGCTTTTCTCAAGGCAATGCCTCATGTGATTACAATACATGCTAAGCCCAAACAAATGTATATGGTTTTAACTTTTTTTTTTTTTTGGTCTAACTTATTAGAACAATTAGGAAAAAGAGAAGTTTCTCCTCTGCTTTAAGTTATCTATTGCCTATGTGCCTAACATTATATACATATTTTTTTGCCTTACACATCATTTGCTATAGTCAAACCCTAAATAGGAACTGCATTTTCTTTTTGCTATAGCTCATAGATACGTTAGAATCCTCTGTCTCTAGCCGTGCACATGTACACACACACACACAAAGAGACAAAGAGTCTGGCCATCAAGAAAGAAGAGTTTGCCTTAGAAGAGCATATCCTTTCTCAGATAAGGACTGAGAGTCACGTAGTTTCTTTAATTTAAGTGCTGTAGGATCCTATATTTACCAGAAGGATTGACTTCTAATTTGGGAACCAGAAATAAAACATTCCTAAGGATTATTCTGAAACCTTGGTAAAGAGGATTGTGGCTACAATAAAGTGGTACGGCAAAGTCTCCTCTGGAGGACTTAGAGAATCCAAAAGTGCAGGATCTAAAAGTCTCAGACCCCAAGCCCCTGCCCCAAGCAACAAGTACCCTGGGATACAGCAGGGTACCCCTGCCACCCTGGCTTCCATGTACCTTACCTTCTTGGAAATAGGCTGACTCCTTCATCTAAACAGCCCCTCCATGGTCCTGTCTGCATGACTCTGCTTTCCCCTATTTGAGACTGTGATTTGCATAGGTTTGAGGTTTTGGGTTGATCAATTTAATAATGCACACATTCGATCCCATGGTGACATTCCTTTTCACAGCAAAATGTCATGAGCCTAAAATGGCCCCAGAGTATTATCACATAAATTCACAGATAAATGTACCATAATGATGAAGGTATAAACTGTTCGGTATATTTGAGTGTTAGAATCTTATCTCCCATCTCGATTGAATTTTCAGTTGGTATCACTCTGGCTAAGCAGTTATTATAAGAAAATGTAATCTTGATCAAGAAAAGTAAGTCGTAGCAGTGAGGACGTAAGTAAATGATACTGGGGAATCCAAAAATCACTAGAGAATGTTGAGGGCTTTCATTTCTTTTTCTCCACGAGGAAAAAAAAAAGCCTGCGCTTTTTTTTCTTTCCTAGTACTAAGGTATGTTACACAAAATAAAAGGAAAAAAGCTGTCAGTTCTGTTCTGACAGGACCTTGCTACTGAACAGTGGGATTCTTCTTCACATCAAATCCAAAGTAGCATAAAACTTGCATGTCCTGGGGTACCAAACCTGTAAAATCTTGATTCGAGAAAGTCAGAATTGGAAATGGAACTGCTGGAACGGCAATGATGAGTCACGCACCTCCTGAAACAAATTTTCTCGGTCCTGCAGAGACATATCTGCAAATTGATTTCCCTTCTTTGTGGACACCTGGTGGTGGCATCCAATCATGGCCAGTCATCGTGAGGACCCCCCCTGCCAGCCACAGCCTAGACATACATCGCCTTCCAAGTTTGCTTTTGAAATTTATATGGATGCTTTATTTTTAATGAAAAAATATAAACTGATTCTATAAAAGGTATGCATTTGTAATGAAAGTTTTATTAAATGAAAATATAAGTGAGGAAACACTTCAGTGAAAAAAATTTATTCAATTTTTTCTTATCTTTCTGACATTTGGAGGCACGTTCATTTGATTCAGTTGGAAATGCATATCCAAAAAAGACAGGTTATTATTTCTATTAACTTGTACTTGGAATTTAGGGAGCTAACACCATATGATAGTCTTGGGTAATTAGACTAAATAACCTGGTCATAAAACTTATCACCAAATGGGAATCACAAGCATTTCCAAATATCATTCATTCATTCATTGATTTTTTTTTCATTCAACAAACATTAATTAAACACCCTCCAGGTGCTATACTAGACATAGTCTTCTACTTAGAGAACACTATGAACTGATTATATATCATTTGCTGGTGGTTAGATTCATACACATATCTCATAAATATTAACTGATTACCTCCCATGTGGATGCAGTCCTTACATCAGTCTGATGTCTTGCAATATAATAATCAACAACACAAAACAAACAGAGTAATCCCTACCTTTGTAGAGTTTACATTCTAGTATTGTTAAGAGACAGGTAACTGGTAACCTTAATAAATAAGTACATTATTGGTTTTTTAGAAGGTAGTAATTGCTAAGAAAAGAAAAAAACTGAGCAATGTGTGGGTGGGTGAGGAGCTCCAAATATAAATGGGATGACCAGGGTAGGTCTCTTATTAACTAGAAAAAAATTGCCATATTCTGTGTTGTATGACCAGAAGCACCAATACAATTGTGCTCCACACACCAACCCTTATTGTTATAAAATGGAGAAAATCATGGAAATTCTCAGTGGATTAGAATATAGAAAGGAATGCCAAATTACAAAACTTAACAGAATTGGACTGAAATATAAAATTAGGGTTCCATACCTATATGTAGCCAGAAACAGAGCAAATCCGTAAGACTGGTAGAAACTCATGTCCAACTGGTGGTCCCTTTCCAAGTGTGCAAACTTGTCTTGCCTTTCTAGGTCAACGACCACACCCTTGAACACACACACACACACACACACACACACACACACACACACACACCCCACACACCACACAGCAGGAAGTAGAAGGACCTGAGATGGCTGGAGTGGCTGACAACACATAGGCAAAGGTCTAGAAGGAGGGGTTGAGGCCACTTAGGTAATAACTCTTCCTGACAAGTGCAGTCTTGTTAAGTTCAAGTTTTTAAAGTTAACCTCATTGATAATCCAAAAAATATAAATTATTTCAATGTAAATTATTTTATTTCTCTAATAGAGATTATCTTTTTATGTGATAACATTCAATGCTGGTGGAGCTACACTTGGAGGAGGCAGATCTTGCATTTAGTGGGAACAAGCCAATTATATGATAATTCTGGAAAATAACCTAGGAACACTGAACAGGAACTTGAAGTATCTATTTATATTCTGTGACCCATTTTAAGACTCCACACTAAAGTCAGACACGTGATTGTGGCAAAGATTCTTACAACAGCGTGATTTGGAAGATGTAAAACTGGAAACAACTTTAAAAGTGTAGTAATAGGAAAATACTTAAACAAGTTATGGTGCATTCAAACATAGACTATGAACTACAAAAAGTAATATTTAGTTATACACAAAAAATATGTACAATATCACATATGAAAAAATAAAGCAATATTATTTGTACTATAAACTCAAAATATATGAAGATTAATAGGAGTAAGGGACCCTAAAGGTAATCAATGACATTAATTTTTGTTTGAATGAAGAGTTTATGGCTGAATAATTTGTTTTGTATTTATTTTTTCTGTACTTTGTAAATTTTCACTAATGAATAGGTATTACTTTTTTGGCTAAAATAAAAAGAAGTTTGCTGGTTGAAAAATGCCACACAAAATAAAGTTGAATAACAAAACTTATTCCTCACTTCATGATTAACTGTTAACATAACAATTAAAATGTAATATCCTTAGAGAACCACATTGCAGTCCAAATGGCCCAATTTCTTTTTTTTTTAATTTCATAGTATTATGGGGGTACAAATATTTTGGTTACATAAATTGCTTTTGTATCGTTTGAGTCGTTTGCCCATCCCGCAGATAGTGTGCATTGTATCCATTAGGTGTGAATTTACCCATCCTCTTCCCTCTCCCACCTGCTTGATTTCTGATGAATGTTGTTTCCATATGTGCACATAAGTGTTCATTGATTAGCTCCAATTTAAAAGTGAGTACACAGCCCAATTTCCTTGCACAAGACCCCACATGGGTATTATTGGAAGCTGACAGATCCCTGAATTTTTTGCTTAATTTCACATTTTCACTTAGTTGAAAATTGAAGAACTAATAACATAGTCTTAAAAATAATACAGGTGATTAGGTAAACAGTGGTGCTCTCTGCTCAGGACCACAGAGACAGAAAATGGTGGGAGGAGCTAATTCCTGTCTCTCCATGAATAGGCTTTTCATTGACAGCAACCCCTTCCTGCTGTGGGTGGATGCACTGTTTGGGAACTTCCTTTTTGATTTTGTTTTTGTTTTTGTTTTCATTTTTCTTTGTTTTTTCCTCATTATTCCATTATTCACAGTAATAATGTTTTTTTTTTATTTCAGCATTATATGGGGGTACAAAAGTTTAGATTACGTATATTGCCCTTGCCCCACCCCAGTCAGAACCTCAAGCGTGTCCATCCCCCAGGTGGTGCGCATCGCACTCATTATGTTTGGGAACTTTCTGGAGCCCTGTTGCCTGTGCTGGTCTCCTTCTTTATCCTCTGGGCAAACTCTGCATGATCTGTATCATCCCTGAACAGATTTTCATTCTCATTTTTCTTCTAGATATTTGCTGAAATCTCTTTTCCACTGAAGGGGTTTTTCCCCTTTTCCCTTGGCTGTTATGTTTCTCCATTTAATATTGTTAATGGGATCTTAATAAGGAAAAGATACAACACTTAAGTTCTGGTTTAATCATTTTGAACTGAACTCACCTAGCTTCTAACATAAGACCTAGAACAATTTGATACTGACTGAAAAATCATAAATTTGACCCCCTAATTGTGTGGGTTCAGTTGTGTTATTCCTGCAAAAGAAAGAAGAGATTATTTTCCTATATTGTTCCTAGATATTTCATGAGGCCAATAGACCCTAGGTTGATCTTCAATAATTTCTTCCTCCTGGGGTCCATAACTTTATGTAATCTCCTCCTCCTATGTGTAGATGAGGCCTGTGATTTATTCCTAAGAGAATATAGCAAAGGTGATGGGATGTTACTCCATTAATTACATTCTATCTCATGTAAATGGCAAAGGGATGTCACTTCTGTGATTATCTTATATTAGGCCAAGACTTATGACTAGAATGAGAGACTTTCTTTCTGGTCTCAAAGAAGCAAGCTACTGTGATGTGAACTGCCTAAGAAGAGACTCACATGGCAGGGAACTAGAGACACAGAGCCTCCAGAAACTGAGGGTTCCAGCCTTAGAGCTGCTGTGAGGAGCTGAAGTCTGCCAAAAACCACCGGAGATGGGAAGAAAACCCTGAGTACCAGATAAGATCATCGTCTGGTCAACACCTTGACTGTAGCCTTGTGAGACCTTGAGCAGAGAACCTGGGTAAGCCATTGCCAGACCCCTGACTCCCAGAAACTATGAATTAATAAACATGTGTTGTTTTAAGCCACTAAGTTTATAGTAAATTGTTTCACAGCAATACTTGAGCAACATTTTTTTTTTTTTATGAAACACAACAATAATTCTTTCAATTACTGTGGGTCCCTGGGTATCTTGGTTCTTAGGGCCAGCCCACTCTTGCTGCTCCTTCTCAATCAAGAGGTCACCTGTGTTTGTCATCTTCTTTTCTACTGAAGGCTTTGCAGTTGTCATCTGTATTTTCCAACTAAGAGATAAAGCTTACAGCTATATTGAAGAGACTGATTCTATTATATACTACCAAAACACATTTTTAAATTACAAATTTTTTCATAATTATGAAAAGTATATTCCCCATTCTGATGGGAGTGTTTTTCTTTTTAACATGAATCACTGCCTGAGCTGATAAAATTTACTTATTAATTATCACTTATTAGAACTTCAGGTCCATTAAAGCAGGACTGCATCTGACACGTTCACCAGTGTTTGCCTCAAACAGTGAGTGGCACAAAACAGATACTTAATACACCATTATTGATTATGTGCGATAATAGTCTCTAATGAGAAATTAAATGAAGCTTCACAACAAGAAATCAGGTTAGAAAGTGAACAGCTTACTCAATAATTTTGGCTATGTTGAGACGACGACGTTTAAGTGATTCTCATCACTCCCTAGACACCATGAGGGAATGACAAGAGTGAGATGAGGTTGGCAAAGACAGAGAATCTGAAAGTGTTTGTGAGTCACATTAACTTTAAGGGGCAGAATGTCAACTCAGAGAGCAGAGCCACCTGTCTAGAATTTATCAGGACCTCTCTTTCTACCCACTCTCCAAACTGACCTTCCTGCCCATAGTACTTTCAGTCCCAGACCAGTACTCAAAACTCTGCCAGCAACACCAGCAAAGACAGTGGAATTCCAGGAAGAGAGAGCATTTTTCCAGTGATGCAGGCATAGATGCCCTGAGAAGCAAAAAGAAGGAGCAAGTTTCTCAAGAGCCAGGTAATAGGGGATGCTGTCTCTTTACACTAAAGCCACCACCATGTTTTTCTCAGAACAACTTGAGTGTGCCTTACTTCCTTATAGCCAAAAAGTTTCCTAAGACATTAGACTGCTTGCGAATGGCTCATCTTTTATGTCCACTTGTATTTCTGTGTAAATGGAAGCCAGAAAATGTCTAGAAATTCAGGTATAAAGCAGGGGAGACAATATAATGGGAAAATGGCCAGACTTTGTGTTCTCTGCACTTTGCCTCTCTTTCCAGTTAAATCTATAGTGTGTGGGCATGAAACTTGTGCCGTCAGCAGAGGAATGACACTTTTACTGTTGAAATAACAGGAAAGCTCTCTCTTTCTCCACCTCTGACCTTCAGAAAACTAGTGAGGGTGACTGTCCCAGGCTTTCTGGGAGAAAATTGAGACTAAATATGAATCTCTCTGGATATGAGATGGTCATAATTTTTTCTCACATTGTATATGATTGCATATCATTTGTTCTCCTTGAAATTACGTATAATAGAAAACCTTTTAGTTGTACAGTCCTCTGTAGGGTGCTCTGAGGAAAAATGCAGACAAGACAGATGATAAATGCATAGATAATCAAATAGCGAGAATCTATTCCTTGTCTTTTCACTCATATAAAGACATAATGCTTAGAGCTGTGTGAAACTATCAATTTTCACTTCCTATGCATTCAGTTGAAAACTTGGCTTTTGCAATAATCTAAAAATATAATCCAACGCATAATATTTCCATTAGAAAAGATATTAAAAGGTGAATATAATTCTGTGCTTTTGTGAGCTCTAACATTGTTTACAATGTCTATTAAATAAGCTCCTGAATATTTGTCTCAATCAATTATTTGAAATAGAGTTATATTGCAAATGATGAGGATCAAGCTACTAAAGGACTTTGAGAATGAGTAATCTATCCCTGATTTATCAATATTTCTAACAGCTTTGCATATACATCCTGTTATATGTGTTACTTTATGAATTATCTGTATATCTGATTCTCCTTTTTCCTTTTACTTCCCCCTATGGTAGTAAAGACAGAATGAGTCTCCTTCCTTGATACACCCTTTCTCTAATCTGGTTAAATTTAGGTGTATTTGCACATTTTCCTTTGACAGTTAATGAGAAATTTCCATATGGGGTTATAAGGAGAATATGAAGAGATAACATCCTACACAGTTCCTTGACCATTGTGCATCACGAGGATTTGGTTTCTCACAGAAATGTCACCATAATGAATGACAAGTTCTTTTGGGGAATCACAGAATTGTCATGTCTGTGGAGAAAGAGAGCATGGAGAAGTAAAATGAACTTGGCCGTGAGTTGCTCAAGGTAAAAATCTGGGAGTAATCTTTGGGTATTTCATTCATCTATCTGCCATATATGATGTATCCTAACAGGTACAGAATTTAACCCCAATATTTGTCTTGATCTATCAACTTTTGGTCTCCTCCTCTTAATCTATTTGCCACCATCATATTTAATTGATTCCATTGAATGTCTTAATGGGTTTTCTTTGGCTTCCCTTTTGACACTTTATGACTGAACACTCATTTGCAATTATAGTCATTCTTTTAAGTCAAAAAATGGAATCAACCCCCTGATAGCCATTTATAATAATAAAATGGAATAGTATGAGACAATGATTTGTAAACCACAATATCATACAAATATATTTGTATTTTTTTCTCAGAAGAAACCAATTTTATATCACTGAAGCTTCCAGCAAAAATTTTCATACCACATTTAGCTATGTGTTCACATTTGCTGAAATTTTCAGTGCTATTTAAAGAAATTTTGTCATCTATATTAAAAACAAGCTAATATATTCAGCTTTCTTTTCTTAAAAAAATTGTCAAAGAATAGGGGTTCAACTCTATTGACAACATAATGTGGTTTTGCAGATTCTATATGTGTTCAAATATTTGTGATAGTATTAATGCCATAATAAAATAAAAGCAAATCGATGGTACCAACATAATTAAATTTGATTTTTAACAAAAAATGATAAACCCTTTCATAAATACACTCTGTAATCATTGGATTTCTAAAGTACAGAGATTATTTTGTAAACTGAAGACTTCTGAATGCTATGCTTCATTAAGTTCTTCACATAATATTTCTTTATATTTTGTGAAAAGTTTCAATAATATACTATTTTGATAATACACTAAACAACGTATCAAAAGTTTTGTGTCTCTTACAGGATCAAGCACCATGTGATGCAGAAGTAATTCCTCTAATTCTGTTGCTGATTAGATGAGAACATTCCTCTTTTGTTTTTCTAAATACATCAAGCTTTTTAAAATTATTATTTTTATGTTTTCTTTTATCTCTAAACAATTTGAATTTATTTTATATTCTCATTCTGATTATTTTATTACCTTCATTTGTAGGAATAAAATTATTCTGTTACATGTTATAATTAAAACCCCTTGGGTATCTTTTCTTCCTATAATTTTATTTTCATTCAAGGTTGCTTTCTCCCCTCAGGAGAACTATGCACCATTTGCCCTGTATTGCTGAAGTATCTAAATAGAATTCCATTTTTGCCAGTGCTCACAAAGGGTTTCTCTGCTCCTGCACAGTGTTCATGTTGGCTTCTTGGTTTAGGACTACAGAGGAATGCACAGTGGAATCACTGAGCAGGGCTAGAACAGATCTTGGGTTTAGATTTTTTGCAGTTGACTGTTTATTGCTGTTGCTGTTGCTTTTGTCTTTCCTAACCATGGCCATGAGCAGAAAGTGAACATCTTTGCAGCCTCCTTATTCTGACTGTAGAACTTTTCTAGACACAGAAACTCCTGCAGATTTCAACTTTATAAAAGGATTTTTGTTTCAGATCCCTGCTTTGAAGAGTTTAAGGCCATGTGATACCCACTGACCAATGATGGCATCAATTCTAGCTTACTAATTTGAATTTGAGGTCCATATTTGTTTTCAAAAATGGGTATGACTTTGAAATTAAAGTTAATAAGCTTCATGTTTTAGAGTAGTTTTAGATTTACAGCAAAATTAGGTGGAAAATGAGACTTACTAAAAGGCTCCCACCCCCAAACACATAACCTCCCTAACTGTTGAGATTTCCCACCACAGTGGTACATTTGTTAGGACTGATGAACATATGTTGATACATCATATCACCAAAAGACTATAGTTTATATTAGGGTGCATTTTCAGTACTATATATTCTATGGGTTTTGCCAAATATATAATGACATGCACCCATCATTGTAGTCTTATACTACATAATAGTTTTACTGGCCTAAAAATCATCTTAAATATATTTTTTATACATTTCTGTAGGTTTTTAGTTGGGCAAAAGGAAAAGCAGTCAATTCTAACTTAAATGAGCATGAAAATAGATGTCTTTCTTCAGGTTTTATAATATGTTTAATTATTATTAAATAAAAATACATTTTCCAAGTTAGTAGAAATATGATCTATAGAGGTAGAAAAAAAATTTCTGGAAGCCTCAAGGTTTTTAGAATTTTACTGATTAAAAGGTCAAGAAAAATAATTTTTATGATTATAAAAATTATTCATTATCACAAAACTTTTAATAAAGAATTTTTTATATTGCCTCTGTTTGATGTGATCACATTGTAGTACATCTCATTGCAATCTAACCCTTAAGGTCTGCAACTGAGTACTGACAAAATAATACACAACCAGACACTCAGGTTTACCACATATTTCATAGATTTATAAGTGTCTTGTGAAATATATAATGTTAACTAATATTTAAGATATTTCTATAAAATTCCTTATTGCTTTCTTATTTAGATTAGTCACCCATAAAAATGTCAGCAGAAAGAACATAAAGACTGTAGATACATATATATGAAATTCACTATTTGTATATTAAAATAATATATCATTAAATCCACATCTATAAATGTTGAAAAGAAATCTTATCTCTATATGTGTACAATAATGCTATATATTGGCACTTTTTAAAAGCCACTTTTATATAAAAGTAGAAACATTGCAAATAATTATTTTTAAGGTTATAATGTCTTTGGATATAACTGATTTGGCATTAACTTGTAACAGAAAAAAAGGTGAGTATGCCCTCTAAGCTAAGGAAGTGATATTTCTAAAATTTATGTCACTGAAAGCTCTAGGCCTTATCCTGAACTTTTCAACTCACATGTACATGTTGACTAAGATGATATATATATATATAGATATAGCTTCAGAGATATCTGCTGTGCCCATTTGATCTACCAAGGAGAAATTCTCGAAAAGAATAGCCAACTGCTTAACAATAGTAAAAACATTTGTACAATGTGATTTATTGAGTAATATCTTAATAAAACTTGCATTTAAATAACAGTTGTCATGCAAAGTGTTCTCTTTAAAATGAATACAATAACAGATTTTATTTTTCCTTAATTTCTAAGAAATTAGCAGGCTAATTGTAATTTGGAAAAATACCCAAAGAAAGCAGGTTGATGGATTATTAACAAAAAATCTAAATATATTAACAAATATGTTAGAATACATGCTATGAATAATTTGTAACTTAAATACTCATGTTCTCCAGTGTTGTCATTTGACATGTTTTATATTGCTCTTGACATTGGAAAGTTTATGATCAATGTGATCAATGTTAGGCAAGCATTACTGAGTGGGAACAACATTCTAAGTATAACTACTGGCTGTGGTATCTCACTGCCATAATAGTTATTATATGTTTATATATGTAAGACCTCTTTTAGAAACCTGAAAACTATTAGCTTTCTAATGGGTGCTGAAAAAGTTAACTGTTGAAGCATTTTGAGGTTGAACACTATAAAGTGTGCAAATTTTTTCTTAGTTTATTGCATGGTTTGGTGCCAAAACCCAGGACCTGTTCCAGCCCCATTAAGTTCATCTGTAAGAGTACAGAGTGTGAAGTGTGAAGTAATGAAGATATTATTTAACTGGGATTGTTAATACCGATGGAGCTTGACAAAGTGAGTAGGACAATTCAGAAGATTTATTGTACAATTGTGAGTGAGCTCTTAGAGAGCAGAGTACTTAAGATTATGGAGGGTTTCAACTATTAGTAATAGTAAAATCTAGGATATGACAACTTAAGAGTGTGTGTTGTAAAGAATTATGAAATTTTGTGTCCTATTACTCCCAAGTAGAAATATTGTTTGCTCTAGTAAAACTAAATTTTTTTTCTTTTGTCATCCAATGATCACACTCTCCTTTCACTCCTTACTCAGAGCTTCTTGTCCTCTCCACATTGTAGAATTCTGCTAGTTTTCATCTCCTTCAGCAGCAATTTCTTGGTGCTACTGGTCATAAACTACCTCTTATTTCTCATCAATTACATTATCTAATGTTAATATAAAACTTTGTAAGTTTCAAAGGTCTTTCCTTGTGAATTAATTAATATAGTCATTATCTATATTTATGAAATTATTACTGTTACAAGATATCAAATACTTATCAACAAGGTCATCTTAACAAGTATATGAAGCATTTGTATAAGCATTAAGCATATATAAATAAATAAGTATAATTTATTTGTGAATAAATGAAGTAATAAAATAATAAATACATGATTGAATAGGAGAAACAATGAAAGTCATTTTTTTTTTCTAAAATTCTCTAGATAGCAATAAGAGGCCCAGAACATTGGATTGAATGGATGATTGATCAGATGAAGTTTGTTATTTTATTATTATTACTTTTTACATAATCATTTGGCTTATATGTAGTAAATTGACACAGGGTATAGAAGGCTTAAGTTGATACCTAGCTCCATTGTTTAATAACTGGTAGACTTCCAAAATGCCACGTAACTCGGGTGGGCATTAATCTCTCTGTTCTTAAAAAAATGCATTACTGCTCATTGTAATGGCAAACTTGAGCACCAAATTAAAAATGTTTGTATGCTGGTACCATGACTTACCAACTGTGAAATCTTGTGCAATCTTTTTGAAACTCTCTTTTCTCATGTATTCTTGTTAATTGTACTAGTATTGTGATTATTACACAGTTAAAATAATGTGAAGACATCTTTTACATTATAATACTCCAAAGAAAGATTAAATGTTCTCATAATCTCATTTTATTAATTTAAAGTGAGTTAATACTTTCATTCTCTGGTGCCTATGTTAAATACTCTCATTTATCCTTTTAAATATCCAAATATCACACACCAACCTAAACCATATTGAATTAATGTTGTTAATTAATATCCAAATGCTCTAATAAACAAATATATAGATATTATTGATTATCATGTTTACTTACTAATATTTTGCTTGTTAATATTCACCAGTTTTAAAATTGTTTTTTCCTATTGTATAATACAAAACTTCCTTTGTGTTTCATGACTTTGGTGGCATACATTATATATTCCTTTCTTTCTTGTACTTATTAATGGCTTACTTCATTCCCATGACATAAAATATATTAGCAGCATTATTTATTATTCAATTATAGCCTCCATTATATTACATTGTTGCTATTTTTTAGCTGAGAATATTTTTTAAAGACTCTGTAGAAACAATCTTACCATATCTATATCACGAAGGGCTTTGATTATTTATTTGGAAGAGATCAAATTAATACAGTCGACCCCACTACTGGTGGTCTAGCGACAAAGAGTTGGAAATACAGATTCTACGTCATGGAAATTGCAACATCTACTGCCCTAAATAGAATCCAGAATTACACAATAGTGAGGTCATAAAGAACCAGATATGTTGCAATAGACTCATGATATCCAGATACTTCACTTAAAAGGGCTATTAATTTTATATTTGCTTAATAATCTTAAGCAATGACGATGGGTTAGATATTTAGCTGAATTTTCCATTAATAAATTAGTTTAATCTAGGAGTTCTGCTCCTAATTACTAAAATATATATAGAACAACTAATACAATATAATATCATTAGGTCTATAACACATAGATGAAGAAATTACTGGAAAATGCAAGTATGGAAATAAGCCTGGAAGATTTTAGAAACATTTCACATTTAATAGAAAATTAATATTTAACTAGGTCTTGCAGGAAGAGGAGGTTAGAAGGCCTTTTTTGTACAATAGCAAAGGCAAGTACAAATTCAGGAAGTACAGATTCCTGAATGTTGCAGCATTCTAATTGACAGGTTCTGAAAATGACCAGTTATAAAGCTAGCACCATCTCAGCACTATTGCCATGTAGTAAGGATAATTGAGGAATATTTTGTATTTGTAAAGATACAGTACTGGTATTTTTAGAGAGGAAGCATTGCTGTTGTGTACAAAAAAATACCAAACCTTTAAGCATTGAATTAAATTTAATTAATTAATGTGTTTTTACTGCATTTTGAAATTAGTACTTTTGTTTAAGTAGATGTTCATTTCTCTTGAGAAATTTATAATATCCCTGCCTCTCTTTAAAACTCTACATCAGAAAACAACGGTATTCCATACTATGAACAGCAGAATCTATGAAGTGGAATGACTTGGAATAAGGTCCCAGCTGCACTCCACAATAACTGTGAATTGTTAAACTTCTCTGGGCCAAAAGTTTCCCATCAATAAAATAAAGTATGACAAAAGGAACATCTATCCCTCACCTGCACCCAGAGATAGAAGGTGAAATGCAGCAATCAGGGAATAATAAATAATAGGCCTTATAGGAACTCCCAAAGATTATGTCATTGTTTGGTTTTTCTTTTACAGGGAAAATCTTTCTCTTATTTTTTTTTTTTTAATATAAGGAAGACCTTCACTGGACATAAGAATTACAAGCTCACTTGTAAATTTGCTCTAATACCGAACTATTATCATTTAAATAATTTTTTTAAAAAAACTCATATTAATCACATTTTATTTTTCAAGGGCTTTGAACTCCTTTTGTAAGTGCATTTGCATACTCTGATATGAAAGTAAGTTATTAGTATCCCATAAATACTCAATTAGACATGATTTATTTCTATTTATTTTGCTATGCAAGTATGTTACATTTTGTTTCTGCCATATGAGTCTTCCATATTTCTTCCATATGAGTCTCTGGGCAGTGCTGGGATAGGACACTTGATTTATTCTCTGTCACTATTGTGCTGTGTCTACCTGGAAAATATTATTTTCTCTTTGTGTTCCAGTAATTGAGCAGAAACTTTCTCAGTGTCACATTTCCTCCCTTTGATGGTAGTTCTGATATTGACTAGATCTGAAGGAGAGGATGCAGTTATGGGAATTGGTTCGGTGGGCCAGCATCTGCTCAGAGCCCTATAACTGGCATGATGCTCCCTGTACTATATGTCAACATAGCCCAATATTGGTGTTGACTGCATTTATTACAACAGGGACTCATAAAAATAAAGGGACTTTAAAAATCAGTCTGTGACACGTATATGTTAATACACAAGTACTTAAACATTGATGTTTTGCTTCTAGTTGCAAAATATAAATACTATTACAGTTGTTTTAACATTAGAAGTTCAAATATAATTAACTTAACATTCTGGATTTGCTATATTTTCTAAGTTCATCTTATTGCCCTCCAAATTTTTATTTCTCATTTTGCATTTTACTCTAAAAATTAAATAGTTATAAGAAAGGATTGGAAAACACTGTATGTGCAAAGAAGCAGACTGCTAAATTTAGAAGACAACAAAATTATGAATTTGAGAAATTACTTCTACAATGAACCTATACATTTTCTGGTCAGTATCCATATGATTACTTTTTTATGGAATGAAAAGGAAGATTGCATTTATTAAAGCCTTTTCTCCCGTACTGTGTTCTGTTTTAAACTTTAGCCATACAGTATAACATCTGTTGAGGAAGATATTTATTTTTCTTAGATTCTGATTTTAAGTTATAATGAATTTGTCCCACAAGACACCATTTTATAAGGTATAGATAAATACTATTCACTATAGCTCAAAATACAATTTTCAACTGTAAGAATTTGTTGAAAAGTTCAGTACCATAACTTTCACTTATTGTTAGTATGTAGAAATGACAAGAAACTGTTGTTCCACCCCAATTCTGAGAAAAGGAAAAGCTAATCATGCTTTTAAAAATCATAAATTTGACAGATTGTTTAAGCCATCAAAGCTGTGTCAGCAAAAACATACGATAGTAACATTCATGGGGTGTGCGGCAGGTGGGAGGGCGGAGGAGGGGATGGGTATACATACACCACCTAATGGGTACGGCATGCACGGTCTGGGATGGACACACTTGTAGCTCTTACTCGGGCGAGGCAAAGGCCATATATGTAAGTAACCTCAACATTTGTACCCCTGTAATATTGTGAAATAAAAATAGATGAATACATAAATAATTAATTAATTTGAAAACAACCAAATGAACTATAAAGCAAAAAGTGGTGAGCCTTTCTTAGGCTAGAGGCGAGTCATGAGTGCACTGGCTCCTGGTGGGTAAGAACTGTGGAGCAGACAAAAGTCTGGAGAACTGGCAACTCTCCAAACAAACACGTGGCTGGAGAGGGAGGTGGGAGCCCAGAAACGCTCCACGGTCCATCTCCACCCATGCCTAGGTCTTTGCAATGACCTCTCCGAGTGCACAGGGACAATGTTCAAACATTGAGGGCAGGGCAGTAGAGCACAAGTCAAGCGCAAGGCAACACCTCGAAGAGGCTGCGCACAGGGCCAGAGCGCTGCGGGCAATCTCCTTGAAGCTCTCCTGGCTTTACTGGGTTCAAAGAAGCCACCGCAAAGGATAGAGCAGAAAAAAAGACTTTTGCAAGGCACACAAAACCAGGGAAAGAGCTAGAGGAAAGAGAGTTTCCCACTAATTCAAAAAACCGGAAGCTTGATTTAAAGCAGAAAATTTCCAAATGCTTTGGAAAGCTGGTGGCTGAGTGGTACATCTCAATGATATCTCTAGAGTGTTTCTGGTGCTTGCAGACACCTGCACTCAAATGATTATTGAAGCACAATTCACAATGGCAAAGATGCGGAATCAACATAAATGCCCATAGATTCATGAGTAGATTAACAAAACATGGTGTATATACATACACCATGGAGTACTACTCAGCCATAAAAGGGAATGAATTAATGTCTTTTGTAGCAATTTGGATGGAACTGGAGACCATTATCCTAAGTGAAATATCCCAAGAACAGAAAAACAAGCATCACATGCACTGTCTAATAATTTGGAACTATCCAATGGACACACATGGGCACACAGGGAAGTAAAAATCATTGGAAATCAAGAAGGGGGATGGGGGAGGATGGAAAGGGTAAAATCCTAACAGGTACAATGAACACTATTTGGGTGATGGGCACACTTACAGCCCTAGTAAAGGATTATAAAAGCTATCTGTGTAACAAAAACATTTGTACTCCCTTAATATTCTGAAATAAAAAAAGAAAAAGAAAAAATTAGGAATGTCCTGATTCCTTCTTTAAAATAATGGAGCTGTCAGTATACTGAATCTAATCATGCTGCAAACTTCAGAACTATCTTATGTAGACAACAGATTCTCTCAGCTCTACACATTAAGGTACCAACAGGAGGAGTGGTGTGACCTTTTGTGGTGTGAATATTATATATGTCCTACTTTATATACTTTTATATTTATGCACTTATACTATTCTCTTTCTGAAAATGTCTGCACACATCAATAAAAACAAATTGCTGGACATACAAAAAGTGGACCATTAGGAGAAATAGCTAATATAATAGAAATAGACTCAGAGAAAACTCAGATGCTAAGATAATCAGACAAATATCTTAAAGAAACAATTTTAAATATATTAAAGGATCCTGCGTAAAGGAGGGACAACATGTTTGAGCACACAGGCAATTTAAGCAATGAGATAAAATTGATTTTTAAAAAAGAACCAAAGGAAAGGTTAGAAATAAAAAACTAGACATCAAAATTAGAAGTTCATTTGATGAGTTTAACAGCTGTATATGACACACATCAAATATAAAAACACGGATAAATATAAAGTAAAAATAACAAATATGGGTGTAAAATGTAGGTGTGAAAATATTAATATCAAAGTAGACTTCAAGGCAAGAATAGCAGAAATAAAAATATATTGCACAGTAATAATAAGCAAATACATCAAGAAGGCATAGCAAACCTAAATGTGATAAGTCTAATAACAGAGTTCAAAATTGCTAGAACTAAAAAAAGAAATGGACACAGGATGATCATAATTTGGTATCAAAGGGAAAGATAATGAGTTAGAGATAGGGAAAGAGAGAGAAAGAGACCGAGAGGGAAAGAAAGAGTACAAATTACCAATATGAAGGATAAAGGTATGAACATTATTTCATATCCTAAAAATAAAGAAATGCTAAGAGTAATTTATGCCCACAAATTTAGCAACTTGGACAAAATGCAAAAATTACTTGAAAGTACAACTTACCAAAACTAAAACCAAAGGAAAAGAAATTTTTTGACAGCAATATATATGTTAATGAAATTAATTAGTATGAAAAATATCTTTTCACAAGTGAAATTGCAAGCACAGATGGCTTTATCTATCAATTAGATTAAACATTTAAGGAATAAATACTACTACTCTAATGCCAATCTTACATAGATTATTTCAGAAAAGGGAACATTTTCCAGAACACCTTAAAGTCCAGGAAAAATTTGATAGCAACTAAATTTGATAAAATTTAATACAGAAAAAGGCAACAAAACCCTAAATATTCATACTGCACTACTAGTGACTTTTGGGGGAATAAATACAGTTATTTTAAAAGATTCCTTTCTTAGGCATTGTTAATTTAAATGTATTATAGGAAATAAACTAAAATAGTACATAGTATAGCTTTAAGAAGACAACACTTGAAAGAAAACTTAGTTTTTTACCGTTTCCATCTACACGGTAGTATTTAAGAAATGAAAGCACTTTACAAATTATAAAAGATCATGCAATGTAAATATTAATTACAGGATACCATTGTTTTGTCTATGAGCACTACCTTACCTCACCAAATTAATTGCTTTGGGAAGTGGCACGGTAATAAAAACATAAATTTACCGCATTATCTAATATATGTATAGCTATTATATTCAGCAGAGGACACCTAACAAAGTTTAAAACCTCTTCATTCTCTTCGTTGTTCCTGTGTATACCAAAAGCTTTCTACATGCCAGAGTCCTCCCCTAACCCCTTGTTTCAATCTCTATTAAAAGTGTTTACTACAACCTTACTGAAATTTTCCCTCTTTTAAAATTTCAAGATTATCTCTTTTTGTATACCTATGTCTGGACACAGCATTGCCCTACTTTCCTAAAATAATTTCACTCTGCAAATCCCACAGAACACCTGGGCAGCACGGTTAGGACATATTTGTGCTATTTAGAGCAGGTGCGCTGTACTCAGTGCTGTCTCCAGAAGGACAAACCAACTGCAATGTCTTAGCAGAAGAAGAAATAATAACAATATTTCTAAAAAGCAAACAAGACCAGAGAGCAAGAGTTTGTGTGTGCTTGAATCCAGCAGCTTAATGGCCATTTCCCAGTTTCATATGTATTATTGACTGCCCCCAGTTATTTTTAAAAAATCATTAATCTCTCATTTAAAAAAAATTTGAGATCAATTCATACAAATTGCATAGCTTAAAACAATGTTCGTAGGAACCCAGGAGCAGCTGGGAGGAAGTTCAACTGTAGGTCAGCATGCAGCCTAACTGAGCTAAGATTTCTTCATCTTTGCCTAAATTAGAAGAGCATTAAAAATCAATGTACTGTGATGTGAAATGGCAGTTCTGAGTCTTGTACACAAACGATGTGCAGAAATGTGGACAGGGTGTTTCCTTACAGATATGATGCATTCTGAAAGCCCTAACAAAGGCTTGCAAAAATAAAACACGAAGAGTTCAAGGCTCTCGGCCCCCTCCCTCAAAGCCTCAGAAGAGCTAAGTGGATAGTAAAATGCCCTTTTATTGAACTCAATATAGGTTATAAAATTTATATGGTTTGTAAAGTGGTACTATATATATGATAACTCATCTGATAAAGACTGGAGGAGAGATAGAATGAGACAGAATACAAAAGAGACAGAAAAAGGGAACAATTAGTTATTCTGATATGTCAGGAAACTGGCAGAAGGAATCAGTTCTGATGCCTTATTTTGTCCACCCTGCTATGTCACTCTGTTTATGTTTTCTCAGTTGTTAACATTTTTTATATTTTATTGCAGTAAAGCTAACCATTAAGGAATAAAATCATTCCATCTGACCCCAATTTCATATTAATTTTGCTGCGTGTGTCTAAATGATGCAGATAGGTCTCTTGTAATCTGACTCCATTTACAAAAACACCTCTACTGAAAAAAGGACTCTAAACAGAAATCATGTTTTTTTTTGCGTGTGTTTTAAATTTGCATATTAAAAGGGTCTCAAATTAAAATTGTAATTTAAAGATATGTGTTAAAGGTGAAGGAAAAATACTGTTCACCTATACTATTATTAAACAGAATATCAAATTTATCTCAAAAACTTATTTTATCCAAGAGAAAAAGACCAAGAAAAGGTACTCCACTGTATGGGATTATCAGTACTTAATAGAAAATAAGTCATTCTGCAAAAGAAACCAGACTTTCCTGAGCCCAAATTCTAAAAGTAATTTGTCACTATAATTTTTTATTATGTTTGGATTAACTTAGTGGGAAACAGCAGTTTATTAATACAGAGTAGTCAAAATTAGTTTACAGGAAAAAAAATCAAAGAAATTCTTAACTTAGCCCTATCTTGTATTAATCATCTGTAATATTCAAAATGCTGAATTAATGAAGGCCTTTTCCTACAGGATTTCATTAATTCATGCTGGGAAGGTAAGTTTTGTGTATATATACATATAGAGGTGTATATATAGATATGTGTGTGTGTGTGTGTGTGTGTGTGTGTGTGTGTGTGTGTATACACGTGTGCAGAAAGAGAGAGACCTTAGACTACACCACTATAAAAAGTATGAGAGTATTCCTGAAAATTTCTTATTTATCATTCCTTTTTTTAGTGTTAACCATTCTACATATATCCAAGTTTAATCATATTCTAAGTTACAGACTCATAAAGATCTATATTCTATGAATATGCAAACATCAAGTTCAAATATGCCCCATTGTTCTCTAGTGCTTTTATTATTTCTTTTTCACTTTTTAAATTCATTAAATGATTTTTGGTTATAATAATGAAGTTGATTACTATAGACCAGTGGTCCCCAATCTTTTTGGCAACAGGGACCAATTTTATGGAAGACAATTTTTCCATGGACCAGGGTGGGGGGATGACTTTGGGATGATTCAAGCACATTACATTTATTGTACAGTCAAACCTCTCGGCTAATGATAATCTGCATTTTCAGTGCTTCCCAGTGCTGGCATCACCGCCTCAGATCCACCTCAGATCATCAGGCATTAGTGTCTCCTCAGGAGCACACAGCCTAGATCCCTCACATGTGCAGTTTACAGTAGGGTCCGTGCTCCTATGAGAATCTAATACCTCCACCGATCTGACAGAAGGCGGAGCCCAGGCCACGATGCGAGTGATAGGGAGAGGCTGTAAATACAGATGAAGCTTTGTTCACTCACCCACTGCTCAGCTCCTGCTGTGTGGCCTAGTTCCCATCAGGCCACAGACCAATACAGGTCTGGGGCCCAGGGTGTGGGGAGTGCAGCTATAGACTACAAATATTTAACAGAAATGTTTCTAAAAGTCTGAGAGGAAATAAACAACTTCAATTCAGAGACTTTAGGAAATTTTAAATAATAGCATGCTTTACTTCTGGCATTGATAAACTTTATTTCAACAGCAATCTTAAAATTTGAGTACATATACAGGGTGGGGTACACATAGGCCTCATTTGTTTATATCAACTAATATAATATATATGTCCATTATATTGTTATTTATATTAATAGTTTTTCTGCACCTAAAATATTTATAAAATATTTATAATAAAATATAAATTTTGTGTAAACACCTACTATACATATATACTAATACCGAAGCTATGTATAATTCTTAAACTAAGCAATTTTTTCTCTTTCTCCTATGTATTAACATATCATTATATATAATATATGTATATATTATAAAAATAATATATATGTATATGTTACATATACATGCACATACAAAAACAGAACATATTTGGTCATCTGTGTTTTGGCTTGTAGATTTGTTTAGACACATCGACTGAAGGTACTTTATGTATAAAGGATAACACATGACAGTCTATGGATAAAGACTGCAGGAAAAATAAAGCATTATTCACCTTTGAAAGAACAAATTTTCTATTTTAGATCAAATATACCAATTCCTTTTATTAAGCAAGGAACAAGTCAGCCATCAATAAAAACTGCAACATTCGAGGTGAGAATCTAAGTTCATGTTATTGCAAATTGTAGAAAGTCAGTGTCACATAGGGTTTAAAGTACTCTTAATTCCCAACTCCCTGGCACCCTACAAGTAACTGCATCAAGACCAAATACATCAAGAGAGTTTGGACAGTAACCTTTCATTCTTTTAAAGTTACAGTCAATGTGTTTAGTCAATAGAGACGCAGCCTCTTTTCTTCTAGTGCTAACGGTCCTTTTTTTTTCAGTTTTTTAAATAGGACTAAGTAACATTTGTATTATTTCTTGTTTGACTGCTCACTGAGAGAGAGAGAAGGCAGGAAATCTTGTTTCTAATACTCAGAATGGAAAGATGTAGTGTGTAAAGTGTCTTTCTCTGGATAAAAATGACTTGCATCTGTGATTCACTTAGAATATATTATCAACAGATTGGAGTATTGCTAATTAAACTTTTATTTAGGCAATATTTAATTCTTTTTCTATGTAGCCAGCCACAGCAATTAAACATTTTTGAATGCAGCTGATGAAGAATGGTGAATAGGCAGAATGCATGAACTTCACATGAATTATAGTACTTATAAATCAATATTATCAATAATTAAAATATCACAACTAAATATTTTATTATGCTTCAAGTGATTTCAGAAAATAGGCACTGTAGTCTTCTATGTCAATTGATTTTAATTATTTTTACCTTCATTATATCAAATACTATTTCTTACTTTCATAATTGAAATTTTCATCACAAAGACTACCAGTAATTGCACAAGAAGTAACTCGTCATATAATCGCTGTATTCCATTCAGTAAGCTATTTGTATAACTAGATTAAAGCTTGGTCTAAACAGAACTTAAATTAATTATCCCCACTAAAATATATCAGAATTTTCTGGTGTTTGGCTTATTTTTTTCTCCTGCAATGTTAGATTTATGATAGAAACATTCAGTTGTTTAAAAGGCTTGCATTTGGTCCTATCTTAAAGTTTGCTTAAAACTACTCAGGTCTTAGATAACAAATATTTTTAGTTGTAAAGTTTTTTCTTAAATTACTCATTTTGAAAGGTTTGGCTGAATATCAGTTTAGTTTCTCAAAAGTCAGAATTGCTTTTCTAAGGCATTATACATTTATTAACACTTTTTGAAGGGAGTCAAACTGGAATAAAACATACCTAGTGATTTAATTATGTTCTTACAAGTAGTAATTATATATAACATATGTATTTATATTTCTGCTGGGTTTTTGAATAATTTAGAGATGAGCCTTTGAGAGATCTATGCCAAAGCAATAGGGGCCTTACAGTTTTAGAACCAAGAAGGTCCCACTAAAGGGTCAAGAGGGAATTGATGAAAGGAATTCAGTTTGAAGTGTTAACTCCAAGGGACTTTCCAACTGTAATGGCACTGGGATGACATTTCTATTTTTCTAAACAGTTCAGACAGTACTCATGCTGCAGTTTCATATTTTCATTTGAGACAGGTGTGTATGTGTGTGTGCGCACATGCACACAGATTTCTAGTTCAACAGTTATGTATCAGGCAAGATTTTAAAAGATGAGCTTGTAATAATACACTCACTGAGAGAAGACTTTTAATGGGGACATACTCACTCTGGACTGCTTTGAAGAAATAAAGGGCTTGAGTAACCTCTTGTGTGCTTCTCCAGAACTTGAAATGCTACGGGCAGTCTTGCCAAAGCCCTCCAAGTAGACTCTAGATGTAACGTCTCATACTTGTGGAGACTAGGGAAATGGGAGGGTTCTGGTGTTAAGACCACCTAGTGGGTTTCCAAAAAAGTGGGTTGAGTGTCCTGTGGTTTATCTTAAAAGAAAAACCAGAGAACTGAAAAGCAGAGGGCAGGGGAATAAGGTCAGGAACTGGAGATTCCACTGGAAGGGCGTCTCTCTGTAGTTCTTTCCTCCTTCACGTCTGAGAAAAATTCTACGTAGCACGTGAATAAACTTTCCTTTCTTCATAAATCCTTTTAATTTCTAAAGTAAGATCTGGTCAACCTACATAGTTTCATGGAACAGCACTGCAGGCATAAATAAAGCAGAGGACAAGCAAAGATGCTCTCCCTCTTTTTCTCGCCTGGTGCCCACAGCTAAGGACCCCTGGGCTGGCCCACGGGAGAGGCAGAGATGCTGGGGGGGAGCTGGGTGGAGAATCAGACGCAGAGGAGAAACCACTCGTGGAACAGCTCAGGAGCTGATAGGAAATATCTCCACATTTATTCCTCCACATACAGTGGGAGGTGTTTCGTTGAAAGAAGAGAAAGATCAACTTTTGACCCACAGGTGTGAAACAGGGAACCAATAATAACACTGCTCATTTCTAAATGTAAATTTATCTTGCTTGATTTCAAACACTTTTTTTGTTTTTTGCCTTGTGGCAGTATTTTGTGCTGATACTTCCACACCATCTCCAACCACATATTTGAAATTTAACTTTCACGAAATAAGAAATGCTTTCATCACACCCTTCATTAAACACTAATTCAAAAAGTCCCTGAGAGATGAATAAACTGGCTCACTCCTCACGCGGGCATGTGGGGACTCTCTGAAGGCCAGGGTCCTGGGCGGGTGGGACACAGGTGACGGAGAGTCAAAGATGCTGCACCTGCTGGACCCTGCATTTTCAGAAGGTGGGCAGGAGAGATGGCTTTCAACTTACGGGCTTCCTGGTAGAAACAAAGAAAATAATTTGTTCTATTAGATCATGGCTTGTCTTGGAAATAATCCAGCTTGGGAAATGTTTTAATTTTTGCTAGCATTCTGAAGAGATCAGCAATGAAAGAGGGTACTGTGTGCATGAGCAATTGAGGAATTAAAAGGCCGATTACAAATAACAGGCTAGTTTTGAACTGCAAGGCATGTGAAATATTCCAAAAGGAAATATCTCAGTTGTATAACCATACCCTTCAAACTAACACATTGTACAATGATCGTATCAACCAAGAATTAGGAAGCTACCTAGCAGTAACAGCATTGTTTTAGGAGGGAATTAAATCATATATTTAACTAATGAAGGGAAACTTTATACCTCATCTTCACTGTCCTTTTGTTTATATTGATTTTTTTTATCATAATTTAGAAACAGGGCAAAACATTCCTAAGCACAAAAGCAGAATAAACCTTGCCTCCTTATTACACTAGAGAGCTCCGAAGTAGCAGAGGATTTTGATTTAGATCCAGGCATTGAAATTAAATCACACATCCTAAGGAAAAATGATCTGTAATAATGAGAGCCACACACATGGGGTATGAGGATGTTATTGAATAATGAAGCAAACTACAGTTGCAGGGTGCAGGGCCAGTATGATTTAATGAAGAGTGCTTTTGAAAACAAATTTCTTCATCACTGTCGTCTATCGATTGCTGGCATATTAGAAAACAAATTACTAGAAGAGATGAATATCATAAATTAGAAAGGAATTATTTCTCCTCAATTAAAGTAGCTTCATTTTATGGAGGCATTGAGGAGGCAGTATATTCAGTGCCTGTAGGTACCATTGCACTACCCAGACAGTTTGTCCAGCAGGGACAGTTTATACAAGCCTTCATTCAGTAACTGTTATTTTGTGACACTAGTTACCATGTAGTAAACAGCATGGGGTATTCTGACTTTTGCATTTTTCTCATTACTGAGCTCCTTTGCTGACTTCCTTGAATACCACCGAACACAATGACTGAGGTCAAAAGTTTTCTGCATTCATCCTAAATGAATTTGAAAGCCCTGAGCTTTGGTCTTTTTCTTTTCTCTTCTTTTAAATCAACATCTTTATCTTGTTGGGTCCATTTGATGATTTTCAGTCTAAAATGTTTATTAGTGGTAGTTTAACCAGGTTACAAAGTTTTATAACATTTTAAAAAAAAATACGTTTTTTTCCTGTTGAGTGATAAAGATCATTGTAGTAAATATTTTCATTAGCAGATTAAACAGATGAGGATTAGAATCCAATGAATTTATGAAAAAGGCTTTATCCACCCATCTCATTTTTTGTCAGTGATTTTTATGTCATTAATGTTTTATGAAAACACTGAGCTTTGATTTCCATCACAAAAGAATGCATTTCTTTCAGTTAACTCTCATAAACCAGAGGCATTCTTACTGAGAAGTGGAAGAAAAAGCATCAGTCCAGCTATTACCAAATCCCTTTTTGACCTATGCTATATAATTCTGCATTGATTTTACTTTAATATTTGACTTCTAAGGAATTTAAAGTATTTAGCACATAAATACAATGTTTAACAAGTAATCATTGTGAGATAAAAGAGAATTAACTATTGTATTCTTGTTTATAGAAAGAAAGAAAGAAAGAAAGAAAGAAAGAAAGAAAGAAAGAAAGAAAGAAAGAAAGAAAACCTACTCAACTCTAAATAATGTGACTTCAGACTCTAAAACTTTAAAATGTGCCTGAAATAATTGATTTCAGCTCCCAAAGTACACAAGAGATTAGGAAGAATGTGGTGCAGAATCCTGAGACCCTCTTGGTCCTGTGCCTACATTTAGGAAACAGCCTACCTCTTGTTGGCTATCTTCAGACCAAAGTCTCCTTTTTCTTTCTGAGAATTCCCACTGTTATTTTTCCTCCTAAAATCAGCATAAGTCAAGGTTTCTCCAGCCCAAAGATGTAAGACCCTGTATTCTGTGGGCCATATTCTTCTTCCTGAATTCCTCTCCTATTCCCTCCAAAACATCCTACAAATAGGAATGGACAGAAGCAGCGCCTTGGCTTTCCAGCTACAGAACAGTCACTCTAAAATACATATAAAACAAAGGGAAAGTGGGCAACATTTTCATGATCAGAGTTCCTCTTAAGGTGAGTAAGTGGCATCCTCTCCCCTCCTCAACGTGGAGCCAGGCTTGCAAGCAGGGGAAGTTTTTCTACAGAAATGAAGAGGATGGCCTGGAGCTGACGGTAGTGGTAGCAGTATAGTGATGCTGAAACAAACATTTCAGAGAGTAATAATTTGATTCTTTGTCATGCAGTTTCATATTTTCTATACTATTTATTTTCATTTTTTATAGCTGGCGGTGGCCCAAGAAATTTGTTTTATGATCCATCATTGGTTTATGACTCACAGTTTGGGGGGAAAAATCTTCATTGTGTAATCTATAGCTGAAGTAAATCCATCAAGTCAAGAGATGACTTGGATGAATATACTGCTTGTGGAAACTGAGACTTACACTTGCAGTGATTTGAAAGGAGAGAGAGGGAGAGAGAGGAGAAGCATTTGAGCAACAGAAGTTGGGTCCAATGAGTGAGAGCCCTGGGGAAAGTCTGGACTTCACATGTAAGGGAATAAAGTGAGGTCTTGATCAGTTCTGCTTAGCTGTTTCAGCAATGAAAGCCTGAGCTTCCATTGGAATATACCAACACATCTTTACTTAAAAATCTGATCTGCCTTCAAGCAAGATATTTTAACTCCCTGATTATTTAATCATTTACTCTTTTGTGTATTAACCATATGTTTAGGAAGCAACTGCCATCTGCCAGACACTGACCCAGGTTCTGTGGATGCAATAGTGAACAAAAATAGACAAACCACTTATTTCTATTCTGGTGTAATTTATATGTTGGGAGACAATACGCATGTAAGTAATTTTGGAGACTGTCAAATGCTATGAAGACAATGAAGAAAAAAGGTGATGTGCTGCATGGGTTTGGGACATGGTTGGCAATCTAGGGAAGATGTTCAGAAAAGCTGTCTCTGAGAAGGAGACATTTGAATTGACACCTGAATGATGTGAAGGACTGGGGTCAGCCTTACAAATCACCTGCGGTGGGAGTTGTTCCCAGAGGTAATAAGCAAAGGATCCAATATAGGGAGAATCTTGGCATATTTTAGGAAAATGAGATCAGAGATCAGAGTGGTAGGACTTGGTGAGCACTGCACAAAATGTTGCTAAAGGTCCAAAAGAGCCAGATCCAGTGGGTCTTGGAGAACCTGCTAAGCAGTTTGGAATCCCTAAGTGTAAAGGGAAGCCATTGGAAAGTTATCGGTGATGGAGCAGTACCATTGGAGATACACACATGCACGCACGCACACACACACACACACACACACATATATGTATAAAGACTTTTGTTCCTTTGTGTAGAATAAATTGCATGGACACAAGACTAGAAGCCGGAAGATCAATTAGGAGAATACTGAAATAATCTAGGAGGAAAGTGATAAAAGACTGTACCAAGATATTACCATTGGAGATATTTGGTAGAAACATTAGTACATGCTGAATGATTACATTCATAGAATAAAGGAAAGAAAAGAGGCTTAGGAAGAATTGGCAGAAAATTTTTACTCTATGATTCATAATTTTGCTTCAAGAAAACAGATTTGTCTTTGATCCCAATTTCCTTGGTAGATGAAAACCACAAGTATCATTCTGGTGGCATAATTACTTCCTACATAATACTAGGAAGAGAACAAAATAATTTCCCTCTCCATTATATCCATTTAGTGCTTTTTCCCTATTGTCTCATGTCTGTTGGTAACAGAAACAGTAACCTGTACAAGGCATGATACAGCTACTATTTCAAAATGAAGACAGATTTCTTTTTAATTTAAAAATATAAATATCCACATTACTAATTATTTTTATTTCAAATTTGATGTCTTTTGATATTGTGTTGCATCTTTGCCTAAAAGTTTGCTATCTGATTCCTAGATCTTTTTCAAATGAAGATGAAGACAACAGTGAACCATCTGTAATTGCAATTATAAACATCTTGCCACACAATTGGTTGAGAGGAGTAAAGACAAATGCAATCAAAAATTTTAAATCTTTAGTGTTTCAAATGCTCATTGGTAACATTCTCAAGCCATCCTATGTTCCATCAGGCCCTGCACTCCAGGTCCTCCTCCTTCCCCAAATTCATATCCTATACCACTCTCTCCATCACTGTCCACACTTCAGCCACCTTGGCCTTTTACCAACTCCTCAAATAGGCCAAGCTTCTTTCCTCATTTGTGATAGGAAAATAACAACAGTGGCTACCTTCTAAGTCTTTTGTAAAGATTAACTACAATAATCTATATAAGGTGCTCAGTGACAGCAGTTATACAGGTATGCATATTTTATATAGACTTAGTGTAGCAATGTTTCACTTGACGGAGAGGTATTATAATCCTCACTCCCTTCATTCTTTTAGAGTAGTGGATCCCATGTTGTGCTGCACGTATTCCCCTCAGTACATTTATTTTACAAGCTGCTAGCACTGGAGCTGGCTGACAAATCCTCATCCTTTGGCCCTCATTGCGAATTGCCTGCATTTGAAGAGACCAGCCTTACCCAAGATTCCCTTCCAGGAAGGCTTGACAGTACCAATCCAATGACTCCTTGAGGCAGGGGTATGATAGCCCATGCCCGTTGTCCAACTCAGGGCAGCTCAGAGGGTCATCCCAGCCCCAGAGCTCCCATGCAGTTGGCGGTGGCCTTACAGTGATGGCCTCACAGTCCATCCTCTCCCTCCTCTCTGTCTTGTGTCCTTCACTCCAGAGGTGTTTCTGCTGAGAGCACTTTCAACAAAAGTCCTGAATGCAAGTCTCCACCTAAAATCTACTTTCAAAAAACCTGACCTTTAACAGTTGCTAAAATGGAGGACTAGCTTTCCCAAAAGTTTTCATTCCTGAGTGTCTTGGGCCCTAACATTTTAAATCTTGGTTTCTTGTACTCTGCTTTAAGAATGCAGTCAATGGATGGTTTCTATTGATAAAGTTAACATTTAGTTTAAATTCATATTAATTAAGTACCACGATACCATATATAATACAGGTGTCATAGGAGCTACTAGACAGTTTTAATAGAGTTTGTGTCCTAAAAAAGTCTACTTTGCGTATGGAATTCCAATCATATCTGTACAAGAAATGCACACAAGTACTAATAATGCATGATAGAGTGGTCACCGTGTGTGGTGTAGGCTAGATGAAGCCACAAGGATTGGGTAAGAGTAGGTCTTCACCTTAACTGGCTGTAGTACTTACTGAACCACTGTTACTAGTGAAGTCGCAGATTTAACAGGTACGAAATGAAGAGAAAAATCCTACCGTACAGTCATTGCGATAGAAATAATGTGTGCTTATGTGTGGAAGGGCTTTGTAACTAGGAAGTACTCTATCAATGTGAGGAATAAGTGCTCTGGGAATTGAATTTCAGTGATGCTCGATAGGGACTGAACTTGTGTCAGCCACATTCTCACAGATCAATTGGGCCTTGAGGTTTTGCATAAGCAGAGGGAAGGGTCTTCCAAGGCAGCATGTACATAATGGCTTCTTCTTCAAAGTGCAGAATGAAAGACTAATGTGAAAATGTCATAAAATATTATTTGGTGGCTCACACCTGCTATTCTTAGATGATATTAATGGACATATTTAAAACCTGCCTACTGGTTTTACACAGAGCAAATTAAAGGAGAGCAAAGACGACTGCACGATGCCAGCATTTATTTCTTTCCTATTTGCTGATGCAAATTTCTATCTTCTTTTTTCATGTTACTGATGTTTTTATAGAAAACATGGAAATACAGACAACACAACATTGCAGATTAAATAAGCTGTATCTATATCATTTTAGAAAACTTTGTGGAAAAATAAAGGCAAATAATCATAAAGAAGAAAAAATACATGAAAACTTGTATTTTTGCAAAGCCAGGAGATCATAGACAGACCTATTCCATGCATAGCCATATGTACCAGTAAAATGTTACAGTTTGGAAATTCAAGTGTTTTTATGCTGGTATATTAACTCAATACAGTTTTTGCAATTTTATTAAATATTAAACTCATTCTTCAAATGACAATTGTTAGAAAAATTCATTATTACAAGAAGGAAAATATGCACACATGTACAAATATATGTGTGTATGTGTGAGTTAGTATGCTTGTGTGTCTTTATGTGTGTGTCCATGAGTATGTGTATACGTATTAACTGAGCTCTTTCCTTAGGGTACAAGGAAGTTAAGAACCTGAAATCCTGTTGGTGGGTCTCTTCTCTCTACCCTAAGTTAATCTGCAAGCACAATTTAAAGATTACTGAAATAGTTCTGTACAACCAATATGAGACTTCTGATCTTTGGCTTTAAGTCAGGGAATATAGCTAAAATTGCCAAAGTATAGTGTCTTATAACACCACGAGAACTTTTTAGCTTTAAAAGTACTTGTCTAAAACGAATCATTCTTTAAATACTTATTAAAAGTAACAGTATCCAATTGTTAGAAGCAATAAGCTCTAATAATATTCTGTGTAAGTTATTATGGGTAAAGTTTAGGTGATATGAATTTGAAAAAAAAGAGGCCTGAATAGGTTATTCAGCCTGAATCATCTTTCACTATATTATAAAAATCAAAATATTTTTATTAGCAACATATCTTAAAATTAACTTATCCATTATGTTACACCAGCACTATCCAGCCTATTTCTGTATTTCTTTGCTCTTTTATTCTCAAGAAATATGCCTGCAAGTTCACAAAAATTTCCATTGAAAAATAAGCCTTAAAAATACATAAATTGCAAAACTATTGTTAGCAGTGCCACAATTCTCTCAAACATGAAGTCCAATAAAAATACTCTCAACTTAGATAAAGTCTGTCAATGTGGTATGATGTGAAGATAACACACTGAACTGACATTTATTAATCATAATAAAATACCCATTAAATTAAATTGCATTTGTGTAAAGAAAAAGCATCCAGAATATCATAAAAACGAATCCCAGTGCTATCCTTAGCCCCATCTTGAGTTGTAATATGAGATCCAATTTTGTGTTTGGTTCTTCTCTGTTACCTTGATTACTTCTGTGACTGGTCTGTGTATGTATAAGAGCTTCACACTGGCCTGTCTGTGACCCCTTTTCATGACCAAAAATGGTTCCTTATCATCAAGGGTAATAATGAATGATTCATACTCAAGGGCTCCACTGACAAAAATCACTGTATTTTCTTTGATCCTGCTCAATTTGAGGAACATGAAATGGCCATCAATAGAAGAAATGTGAATAATTTTGCAGTTCCTTGAAATCTAAGCAAAAGTGAGGAGAGATGCTGTTCTCAAAGATAATAGTAATGGTCTTCAAGAGAGAGCAGGTAGACGCCATTTACGGAAGGACTTAAAGTGACAAAACTCAAGGAGGCCAAGTGGATGTGTTGTCAAAGCTGAATTCAGCTGTGACAGCAGGCCCTGACTTTGACAATTCCCCATTCCAGGGAAGGAGCTAAAGAATGACAGTGCTTTGTTCTTGTTTTTGTTTTGTTTTGTTTCTCCTTCCATTTTCTCAAGAGATTATGAGACCAATATTCAGTGATCTCTAATACCCTACCACGGTACACTTACCTCTCAGATCATGCTTTATTATCTATACTTATAACCATAATATCAAAAAATAACATCCAAAAATTGTATTCAGTTTTCAATTAGATAGAGACTCTGGGTAAAAATAGTACACATGTAATAATATACAGAATACCTTCCATGCATATCGTCCTAGGAGGTTGACTGTTGGGTGCTTTCTGGATGCTACACACATTTTTGCCTTTATTAACGGTGACCAGCCCTCCTGGTTTTCCCAGGACTGAGAATTTTCCCAAGATGTAGTACTTTTAAAGCTAAGTCTGCGAATTCCTAGGTAAACCAGGATGCATTTTCACCCTCAGTTTTCCCTCTACATATTTTCTGTTAAGCAATGGCTAGCAGTGCACTGACCTTCAGAAGTGGCAATGTTCTCCTCAATTTCGTGGCTTTAAAAATAATAAGGGTATGAGTTTTCTACAGAAAAACTAAAGTGATTTGACCTGTAAAGTATGAGACATGAGGTTCAGTAAATTTATAATAAATTTGAGGCTCATTCTATGAAGAATACCCACAAGGAAAATTGGCATTTATCTATAATGATCAAAATATGTATTAATTATCATTTTCACAGTGGTAAAATCCTTTCCACATTAAAATGTAAATTAAATATACTTCAAAATGTCTCCAGTGTACTTCAGGGAACACTCACTAATAAAGTTTAGACCTTAGAAACGAAACTAGAACTGTATTAGGCAATAAATGAATGCTTACCAAAGTTTATTGCCCAAACTAAACATGTTCACATTAATTAACCAAGTGTCTATACTTTTTTGTATGTTCACTTGTGGCTGAAGAAGAAGTTCATATAAAACAGTGCTTGGAAGTCAGTCTCACGGCCAGCCAGGACCATTATTCACTTCCTCCCTGTTTCAGTTGTGGAGCTAAGTGAGAGAAGGGTCACAACCTGGACTCTCTGTAAAATAATTCTTAACCTTATTGTCTGGAAAACCAAAATTTGAATTGCTTTCAGTGTTAAAAATTAATTTAAAAATATTTATAAAATTCACTTACATGTATTTGTCATTTCTTTGGTGACACAACTGTTTACTCTTATCTAGACTGGTGTGATGTTATCATGCACGCACGCACATACACACACACAAAGGATATTTTGTAAAATCATATTCTTCAATCTATCTGCAAGTGTTTCCTTGTTGGCCTCCGAAGTTCTTACAGTTGGCATCTTCTGTCCATGTCACTGTTGACGCCCAATTCTGGTGACCATTATTAACCTCGCTATTCGAACAGCCTCCTAACTGTTCAAAACTGCCCGCATCTGCTCTTACCTCCTCCATACTCCATTCTCTGCCCAGATGCTAGAAGCATCTTTGTGAATAAAAATATAACATTCTCATCCTTTTGTTTAAAACACTTGAATAGCTTCCAGTGACTTAGGAGTGATTTGTCCCACCCCTGCTTCCTCTCCTTATTGGATACCCCTCTTCAGTGTCCCTCCCAGGGAGAGATGAGCCTCTCTTCCCTCCTCTTTAGGCACAGACCTGGGCTCTCTGTGGCCTTGGATGTGCTCTTGCAAGATGGCCTCCAGCTCGTGCAATTAACCTTAGCTCCAGTGTCACCTGCACGCAAACATTCTCTGACAACACCATTAAAGCAGCCATGCTCCATCCAAACCCTAGTACTTGGTTATGTCTCTTAATCCCTTTGATTTTGTATCTTTTTTTCCCAATAGAATCCATGGTACTGGTGTGAAAGCGGTAGTGGCAGGAATCATAAGCACTCAACAAATATCTCATTCTTCCTTCAGCATGGTTCTAATCGAATTGAATTTTAAAAAAGAAATGATGACATCACTGATATTTCTCTCTAATAGCAGTTTTTTTTTTCTTTTTCATTTGGGAAATGATTCACCATGAATCTATGTCCCAAAAAATGTAATTTTTAGTCCTACATGGTGAAAATATCTTTTACCTTTATTTCACTTTTAATTCTTCAACTCAATAGCCCTATTTCCAGTTGTTGTCAGTGTTTGTTTTCCTAACAACATCTGGTATGTGAATAATGAAAAAATTTCCCTCCCATATTCAAGTCCCATGGGTCCGCCCTGTAGATCCATCTATATATGTGGGTTTTGAATCCCAAGAATATTGTATTTTTGATCCATGTTTGGTTGTGGATACCAATACATACGGCCAACTTGAAAAATATCTGTGTATAAGCAGACTCATGCACACAATAAACCTGTATAGTTCAAGAGTCAACCATATATTGTCTTCTTTAGTAGCAATAACAGGCTCCTTTCTTGGGTATACCATATAGTCACTAACTAGTTATGACATTTTAGGTGGTTTCTAAATGTTTAGCTATTTTTAAAAACAGTGTAATTAATATTCTTGCATTAACATCTTTATGTATTTTGTTTAATTATACATTTGTAATAATGAGTCCGATTTTTGGATTAAAGGATATGATCATTTAAATTTGATGCACATTGCTAATCTGCTCTATCAGAAACTTACATGAAAAAAACTTCTACATTCCCATACCATAGGCAATACTGTGTTTTATGTATATATATCCACACATATATGCACAGTATATATGTTAAAACAATAGTAACAAATGTCATAATATTGTTACTGCTCACTGTTCTATCATTATCATTCTGGTTTTCTAAACATAATGGAAGTTTTTATTATTTATCTATATTTTGTAATATGTTACTTGTAGGAAATATATTATTAATGAAAATGTAAATAATTCACCTTTAATTTTATCTAAACTATTTTGTGAAATAATTCCCAGAGAATTTTTTCCATTTATCCCAAAGCTACTAGTGCATTCATTTTTTGGCACTTCTTGAGTCATATATGTAATCATAGTTCCCTTTACATTTTACTTATTTTCCATTTATCTGTGTGTCTACATAGTAATTTTTTTTTGAGTGTTGACCCTGTGCCAGTCACAGTTCTATTCCCTGAAAGAACAAGAGTCAAATATTCCTGACTTTGTGGAATTTATATTCTAGCAAAAAGAGAGAGAAAATAAAATAATAAATGTTGGTGTGGATGCAGAGAGACAAGAACACTCATACACTGCTGGTGGGACTGCAAACTAGTGCAACCTCTGTGGAAAGCAATATGGAGATACCTTAAACAGATACAAGTAGACCTACCATTCAATCCAGCAATCCCATTATTGGGCATCTACCCAAAAGAACAAAAGACATTCAATAAAAAAGACATCTGCACTCGAATGTTTATAGCAGCACAATTCACAATTGCAAAGATGTGGAAACAACCCAAGTGCCCATCAATACATGAGTGGATTAATAAAATTTGGTGTATGTATACCATGGAGTACTACTCAGCTATAAGAAATAATGGTGACCCAGCACCTCTTGTATTTTCCTGGATAGAGCTGGAACCCATTCTACTAAGTGAAGTATCCCAAGAATAAAAAAATAAGCACCACATGTACTCACCATCAAATTGGTTTCACTGATCATCACCTAAGAGCACATTTAGGAATAACATTAATTGGGTGTGGGGCAGATGTGGGGGGGGGGAGGGGATGAGTGCATACATACATAATGAGTGTGATGCGCACTGTCTAGGGGATGGACATGCTTGAAGTTCTAATTCGGGGGAGGGGGGTGCAGCAAGGGCATTATACGTAACCTAAACTTTTGTACCCCCATAATATGCTGAAATAAAATAATAATAATAATAAAATAAAATACACATAAACTTTTTAGAGTATGTTAAGTCGATGCATACTAAAAACATAATAAAATGTAGAGCAAATTAAAGAGCATCTGGAGTGTTGATGTTAGACGGGTGAAACAGGTTGCAGGGTTGAATGGGGTCATCAGATGGGTCTTATTGCAAAGGCCAGACTGGAACCAAGACAAGGCTTGATGGAAGTGTGGAAATTAAGACAATAATTAGGGAAAGACATTTTCCAGCAAAGGGAATGGTTGGAGCAAAACTATGGCAGGGCTGTGCTTTATGTGTTCTAGGATTAGCAAAGCTCCCACACCACTGAGGATAAAATTGTACAAATTATTATCCCACAATTGTTTGCTTTCATCTAGATACTTTGTAACCTTCCGTATCCTAATCCTGGCTCTACCACTTACTGGTTGTACCTGACCTTCCATAAGAGACTTTACCTCTCTGTGCCTCAATTATCTCAATTAAAAAATGAAGATATTAAAAATACTAACCTTAGTGTGTCGATGAAAGCAATGAAGGAATAAACACATGTAAAGCAATTTAAAACCATGCCTCACCTATTGTATGAACTAAAAATGTGTTCCCATTATCATAATCATCATCATCATCACCACCACCACCATCATCAATATAATTATTTTTCACTCAAGAGTGATTAGTTCTATAAATACCAAGTGGTTGAGATTTTTTAATTTTGTTTTTCTTGATTGGTTGCCTCAATATTTATTCTAGGTTGGTTGATGTCAAAGGGTGCCTATTATTCTTTTCAAGCATTCAGATATATAAGGGGCTAAAAAGGTCCCTGGAGTCTGAGGAGCCTAAGATATGATGAGTTTTTTGTAGCAGGTGTTATTAAAATGTTTGTCTTGGAGCCATTCTGTCAGGTTGAGTGTGAATCCGAATAGATAAGAAATGTGCTTCCAGTTATATTTGAAGTGAAAATCCTAGTGTTAGCCTTATAGTTTGCTTTGCTAAGATATTTTCTTTATTTCTATTTGATATGCCTGTTTTTATCCCCAACTTCTCCCTCCCTACAAACACACACTTTCTTTTGTTTCTTCTGATACTCTTACCCAGAGGAATACTTTGTGGAGTTCATGTCCCCTTCTCTTATCAATTCACTTTTATAATGCCTCCTTGAATGATAAGTGGAATCCCACCTGGAGCCATTCATTTTTCATCTAGAATTGTCAGTAATTTTGATCTGTTGGGAAGGAAATAGGCTGAATGTGGTAGGATGAAAATCCATGTTTCTCAGGCCCATCCACCACCATTCTTGGTTTTGTCACCAATGTATGGCTATCAATGAAAGATGTTTATTTATAGTTTTTCCCATTTGTTAATTCTTCCATTTTCTTTGTGCTGTGTAACACTGTGCTCTCCTAAAAAGAGACTCATGTATGGATTTCTGGACTCTTATTTTTTTCAAAATTATTCTTGATGGTCTATCTTGAAGTTTGTGGTATGATCTTGGGGTCCCTCCCAAATTCAATATTGTTACAAATTCTGAATAATCACTATTTTGTCCATTTTAGGTAAAAGTGTTAGAATACTAAAAGCAAAAGAGCAAAATGTTTAGTATGAGGAACCCCTGAATAATTCATTCCTGTTAAAAGAATTCACAGAACTTAGATTTCAGTTCCTTAAAACTAATATCATTGGTATTATTAGTTATTATTATTATATATTATTATTAATATTCCCTATTATATCAAGGTTTGTAGTTTTTAAGTTTAGTCCATTCATGTTGCTTATAGTCATTAATTTAAATCCTATTTTTCTATGAAAATATTGGGTGATATATTATAAGAACAATATTGTTCCCAAATCATTGATTAACTTCCTGAATTTTGAGGGGGATGGAATATTCATCATATGTTTTGTCAGCTACTGTGTATGTGGCTTTTTGAATTCCAGATTGAAGAGCCTTACAGGTACATAGCTGCAGTTTTGATCCAAGTTTTTCCTTGCCTGTAACACATAGGTATGTGATGATAAGCAGATATTGTGGGGAAGAATAGACAGGTCTATTGTTTCTTTAGTGGGGGAATGGATATTATCCCATGAAACAATCCATTCAGTAGTTCCCCAGTATAGGTATATTAATCTGTATTGAAAATGAGCAAGCAATAGGCAGATATTCAGTCAATAGCAGCATATTGGTACCTTTCCTAGACTACCAAATGGTCTAGGTTAACCATCTGTCATCTACCAAGGAAAAAGTTGGCCAGGGCACTTAGGAGCCTTGGTTCCAATTCAGGTTTGTTTTGCTGATTGACCTAGTGAGAAGTCATTTACTTTATTTGGTTGTTAATTTTCTCGGCTCTGCAATGGAAAAATGAAAAGCTGTCCCCAGGCCTTTCCTATTGAGCATTTTGAACTTCTTTCACTACAATATTGTAAAACCTAATTTACCGGGAATCTCATTTGAATCAACCAAAATGTCTATTCAGGTACATTTAACTGCGTGTGTAGCTTGGTGTACAGGTGGGCCAACATAGTGGCTAAGTTGGTCAGATCCAAAATATACACAAAGGCCTATTTGCTTAAAAACACCACTCTTCCCAGCATGCAATTATAAACTACCCACAACTAGTTGCTCTTTTTATAGGACTCTATTGACTTACAGACTTCATTCAGAGGCTGGCAGGTTACCAAGCATCTAACAGATTTCATGGCACAGAGTAGGGTCTTCAGAAACATTGAATATATGAAAGAATGGACACATATAGAGATGTGGAACAATAGAGTAATTCTCTCACATTAGAATCCAGTAATTTAGGTTCTTACATTTGCTAGTCCAGACATTTGTCCAAACAGAAATAGAGGTCATCATCTGATCTGCATTTTGAAATTGAGACAACAACTTTCTTTTATTTTTTACTTTTACTTTTATTTAGAAAATTTTCAAGCTGTGACAGAATTCACAAAAGGAGCTATTTGGATTTCCCACTTCATCACATAATTAGCAATAAGGTGAATTTCACAACAGTCATTGCATGCTTTTTTTAGGTACCATCTATCATTATGTCAGAATTTCCTTCAAACCATTTTGTGTGTTGCTTTTGACACTTAAAATAGTTCTTCTAAAATGGGAAACGAGATGGCTTTTTCAGCTGTCATGATTTAAAGACAATCTTTTACAGTTCCTTTACAGTTTCATTTTTCTAAATATCTGTGTCTACCTCTAGAGCTTCTATCAGTAACTAAAGTAATTTTTCACAAGTTAGGAAAAAATAAATCTAATATTATCTCGAACATTTGAAATAACATACTTTATCAAGTGTTCTTTGGAATAGTTTGCATTACATTTAAAAAAAATGACACGTTTGACTTTTAAAAGGGAATAAGTATGATCAATCAGCCCATAGATAATTATGAGGTGATTTTTTTGTAGTGTTTCAATCCCTTTTTCTGATGATGGTTGAGATTGCTTTTTTTTTTTTTTTTTTGATTGAAGATACGTTTATCAGGTAGCAATTACTCTTGGCTTCTGGGAGCAAAGATTTTAATCCAGTGCCTTAAACATATTATATTAGTGTTTATTCTCAAAAGTAAAAGAATTCTAAGGGTGGCAATCCAGAGTTAGAGCAAGTGCTTCATGATGTCATTAGGGAAACTAGCTTCTTCTAGCTATTAGTTCTACTATTTTATTAGTGTCTTCCATTCTCACGGAACCTCATAGTAACACATGGCTGCGGTATCTCCAAAACCACCATGTCTAGGTTCTAGGCATGATGTATTATGCAATTGGATATAAAGCTTTTCAGGAGTGATGTGCAAAATTTTTATAATGTCTGTTTTAAATAACAGACTTCTATGAATATCTTCTAAGTTTATGCAAGTTGCTCAGTTTTATACTCTTGCAACAACAGGTCACAGCCCAGATCTCATTCCCCCAAAGAAATTAAAACTCCAGCTCCAAAAGTTAAAGACATATCATGTTCCTAGTTTACATATATCCTATGAACCTGTTGGTCTTAATTCTTAATGAGTGTTCTCAATATGAATTTACCTTTGTTTCTACCAAGTGGGAATATCTATTTTACAGATTCATACATGGCTATGCATTGACATTTCATTGAATTTGTCATATTTTTCCAATATTTCTGTGTTTGCATATTAGCTTAATCTGTCTTATATAATGAAGTTCCAAGTATTAATCATTTCGATATATAGGTAGGCTTTATCACACTGAATTTTAATCATGCTCCTAGAACTTATTCTAGATAATAATCAATTTGGTTTTGGGGCCTTTTTTATTAAAGAGTGTGTTCACAAATTAACATTTAGGGATGAAAAGGATATCTTCCCTCTTCTTCCACAGCAACTGTCTGTGTTAATGCAATTATTTTCCCAAGTGTTTGTTGTGGGGACGCAGAAGTGTCCAACAAGGCAGCTTGATGTGGGTAAACTAGTGTTAAGGTCTCAGAATTTATCCTACAATGTGATATGTCTTTCACAGTGCTCAGAGACATAGCCTCAATTTTCCACAAATATAGTCCCAGAAGGGAGAATTTTATTAAATTTCTTAACTAGCTTTTAGAAATTAATTTTTACAAGTATTTCTTTATAATTGCATCAGTTGCAACCTCTTCTCTAATTACTCTAAGCACATTTCATGCCAAACACCACGGGACAGATGTTTTCAGAGTGAAATATTTCCTACAAACCCTTCTTAAAATTGAAAACATATATAAATTTAACCACTGTGTGGCAACATCATTGTTGTCACAATGATCATACCATCCAGATTAAGGTGGCAAATCTTAAATTAGTTTTAGTCCTTAAAATGCTGCTTCGTGGTGTTCAACATAGTTGGCACTTGCTTAATCTTTATTTACTACTTTCTGCCTAAACTGAGCACGTCCCTATAACCATGTATTACTGTTTTATGTGCCACTGCATCCTTTGATCTATGACTCATGGAAATCATTATGGCCATTGTTACACCTTTCAGCATTTATTTGCAGGATACGGCTCCTTCTGTACTTTTGGTTTTTAATTAGACACTTCTTTTGCTAATGAACTTGCCTCTTACCTTCAGGTCTTGTCTTATGTGCAGCTTCAAGGTTGTTTCAGTGTTGGTAATCTGGACGTATTCTATGTAGTTTTTATTTATTTCTGTTTAGATGTCATAACATCATATATAATTTACATAACAATACCCTCATTCTTTCATTTGTTATGTGTTTTTCTTTGGGAAGAATAAAAATTTTAAAACTTCATTTCCTTATTAATATTATTTTTAAAACTCTATAAAGTTTTATAAATATTATGAAAAATAAATTTCCCTTAGTTTATAATATTTGTATAACCAGTTTTACGCCAATGAGAAAATAGTATCCATATCCCCAGTATACATATCCCATATATATTGCTATACGTAATAAACTGTGATTCTAGATATAATATCTATTATTTTTACTCACAGGACTAATAATTTTACCTACAAATATATTAAACAATTTACAAATGCATCTTCAGTTTTGTTCAAGAAAATAAGTCCTTTGCAAACAACTAAGTAAGAAGGTTTAGAAAGCTTGCATTCTGTTATTGCTCAAACCAAATGCTTATTGTATGATATTTGATAATTCACTTAAATTTTTGATACTGGTTTAGACATGGGTATGGTGTGTATCATAATATCAGATCTTGCTGTCTTGTAAGATTGTTTATGATAAGATTTAAAGATAATAATATATTAATTTAAAACTTTTTAAATACTGTATGAATGTGAAGCAACTGACCTACTCTAGAGGTAGAGGTCTGGCTAGAAGTTAGTTATTATTACTGATTGATTTATTAATAAATTTTCTGTATTGATTAGATACTTAGCTGTTTTTTAGCTGACATTTTTAGAAGGTCAGACGATAGACAAGCACACAAATAAAGATGATACATTCTGATGATGTAAAGTAAAATGAAGTGCATAGGACCACACAAGAGGGTATAGCTAAGTGTGTGTACTTTGTGTTTGATGGGATGGAGTTACTTTGAGCAGGATACTTCTGGAAGGCGGTTGTGAGAAGTTGACATTTGAGATAGATCTATAGAATAAGAAGCTAGCCATGAGACGACCAATGAAGAGTTAAATGCAATAGAACATATGATATTGACAAAAGAAATGAGTGGATGGATTTTGAAAATATAGGTGAGGATGACTTGGCCATATTTGCTGATAGATTGGACAGGGAGGTGAGGAAAAGAGAGCTTGATTCAAAGTTTTGGTTTCATAAATTAAGTAAATAATAGTATTACATACTGAGATTCAAAAGAAAGTGAAAAGGGCATATTCAGAGAAGGATAACAAGAGGTCTGTTTGAAACATGTTACATTTGATCTATCCATAAGTTCCAAGTAAAGATGTCGAATAGGATATAAGTGTTCAGGGTGTAGAGGAAGCGTAAATGTTAGAGGTATACATTTGATAATCATCGTCATGTGTATGCTATTTTAAACCACAGAAAAGCATATGATCACATAAAGTTTGTAGGTAGATAAAGTTGTGTGCCACAAGCTTTGTGGCACTAAAACTTTTGGGTTTGTGAGAAGTTGTAGGAGACAGAAAAAAGAAGTTATCAGAAGCAACCGGTGAAGAAGAAAAGTAGAGTGTGGTGTAATGAAAAGCTGAGCAAGAGAGGAGGAGTGGCCACTATGAAGAGTTAAGAGGGATGAATGACAGAGGAATATCCCTTGGAAGGGCAGGTGACGTCACTGATGATTTGACAAGAGCAGTGGAGAGTGTGAAGTGGAGACCCTAAGATGCAATGACTCTTTTGACAAGAAAATCTATTTGTGTGAATACTGGCATCATACTACCTCCACTTCTTCACTTGTCAAACCCTCTTTATCCCATCCTATTTTGGCATTTGCTGTATTTGTTATTCCCTGGAAAGGGGGTGGCAGGCAAAGAAACACATGATGAAGATCTTTGTTAAGATGGGAGGTTAGCAAGCACGGTCTTACACAGATGAGTATGATTGATGAGAGGGAGAGAAAGAGAGGAACTGAAGATACCAGACAGCAGGACTGCTATTTGGTGTTTGACTTCCACTTTTATAATCCATGCTTGTGCCATACCATTAGGTCAATATTTTAAATAACATCCACTAGAAGAATGATGCAAAAATTTGAGTAACCCTGATAAGAAGCAATGTAGGGTAAAAAAGGGATGATGGAGTTTCACCAAAGGTGATGTGGCTTCTGTTGGAACTTGAGAAAAAACTTAGAATACAGGAACAGATGAAGGAACATTTGAAATTGGTCCCCAACCAGCCAGGGACCAGGGAGCACAGCAGGAGGCGAGTGTTAGGTGAGGGAGCAAAGTCCCGCCTGCACCCACAGTCTCTCACCATCACTGGCATCACCGCCCCAGCCCCGTCCCCCGCCAGATCAGCGGGGGCATCAGACCCTCATAGGAGCAGGAACCCCACTGCAAACTGCAAACTGCACGTGAGAGGGATCCAGGTTGCACTCTCCCCATGCGACTCCAGCACCTAAAGATCTGAGGTGGAGCCCAGGCAGCGACAGTGAAAAACGTTGTCTTTTGTGAAACCTGTCCCTGGTGTCAGAAGGTTGGGAACTGCTGTTATCAGATAGCTTTAAATTTCCCAGGGAATTAAAATGGTTACCTGTTGTGAGTGAGAGATGGGAGATTGTTTTCTTGTTTGTTTGTTTGAAGTTTGGAAAGGAAAGAGAGTAAAATATTTGTCTGGGAGAGTGGGAAAATAATGTTTCTGGCCTCACATAACAAGATTGCTAATGAGGGAATTTTGCTCCTGTCAAGTGACCTGGAGGAGAAACAAAGTTTGAACAACACTGAAATAAAATGCAAATATTATTATTCTTGTTCTTGTTCTGTGAGCAGTAGTGAGGATGTGTGCAGTAGTTCTCAACTACTTTGCAAAGTCCCTTCAGCCACGTATTCTCCACATGTGTTTTTGTTACCATCAACCTGGGATTTAATCAGAGTATATTAGATCTGGCAATGACCTTAAGGATCATTCTTTCCAACTGCGCTGTTATATACAGGAGAAAGTGAGGCCCCTGGGAATGTAATGATTTTACAATTGTACAACTGAGTTGTGGCAGTCAGCAGGGCCTCAGTCTGCTGATTTTTAGTTTTGTATATAAGAATTTAGAATTGTTCAATTGAATGCTTTTCTTTAATCACTAAATTCCCACAGTAGTCAATTATAGTTGTCAAAATATTTTCTCCTTACTATGGGTGCATGTGGTATAAGAAATGAACTGAGAAAGGAGAAACACTTTAAAAAATAAATTACTGAAATTACTGTTTTAATTTATCTTCCTTTGTGAAGATAAAATCAAACATGCAATTTATAATATATATTATAATTTTGAACAATTACTTGTCATAACATTATTAGAACGTTTTAAATTAAATGGTTTATTATATTATAAAATAAGTTATATTTTCTATATTATCTTTATTTACAGATTTTCTTTCAACCCTTGCCACATAGAAAATTCTAAACATCACAGTTTTGGGAAAAAAAACTAAAATAATGTACACAAATATGGATGAAGTGTCTCTACACAATTGGGAAATCTAATTAATCTTACTTTCTATTGACTTCCATTTTCATATACTTATACTCTCTATAAATACAATTTTAAAGTTCCCAAGTGCAATAAGTAGGCACAGATATGAATTTAAAAAGTCTCATTAGGGAAAATTGCATTTGAAGTTCCAAATAAGAAACCATCTATTTTCATATAAAATCTTTCCAACAGAAGATCTCTAAACATATTTAATTGTGACATGATTTATATAAAGGAAGAAGAGTGCCAAGAGCGTTCATTATTTTTTCTTCATACAAGAGCATGTTACAAGGCTAAATGGCCACTGAAAATCTGCTTCATAAAGTAATAATATTGGAAAAATATTTTTAACTCCAAGAATCATGCACTCTAATGTATAATGTTTTCTTCTCTTCTTGCTTATAATTTCTTTTCTATAACTTATTAGCTACTTCATGAACCTATGTGAGGGATAGTCAGAGTGGCTGTGTATTCTCTATCATATTAAATAATGGCCAAGATCTTTTGCCTAGTATTTTGCTGTCAATCAGTTTTTCTTGTGAAATGGAAAGACAACAAGAAAGTTCAGGTAACGGATAGAATTTTCACAGCCAAGTGATACAATTTTTGATGATATAATTTTTGTATATGTATATGCTTTTTCTCATCTATGTTATAATATACACTTCAAAAAGCATCAATTAACATTTTAAGATAAAAATATACAGTCATTATAAAATCACGAAAATTTTAAATGTGTGGTATAATAAAAAGATTATAAATATCAAGAGTCTCTAATCCAAGGAGAATATTTCCACTTGAGTGGTAAGATTTTGTATTATGGATCACACACAAGTAAAGCAAATTTATTAAGTGGTTTTACAGATTGAAATTACTTGATTTAATTTACCAAAAATAGGAATACGGAAATAAAACTACATCTATTCCATATATAATATTTATTTATAAATAATATCCCTATATTATATATACATATAAAATGAATAATAAATGGTTTGAGTTGAAATTGTCATATAAGAAGTATAATTTTTTAAAGTAACTTTCTGTAAGAAAAAATCTCAAAATACTCCATAACCTATAACATTAAATTAGGTCAGCAAAAGTTTAGCATTGGGAATTGAATTGGGATAAAGAAAAACAGAAAAGATTATCCTAACATCTCTAATTTGTTTGTAAAGAGAAAGAATGATAAAGTGCCTTGGTGGAGAGGTTTGTGTTTGTTGTAAATAATAGAAAATATATTTAATTAGGAGGATTTAATTAATTATATATAATCAAATATATTTATTGTATTTCAAAAGAAAAAGAAAAAGTTGAGCCAAAAATTTAAAAAGCAGTTGTATCAAATACAGGACAGCATGCCTCTCACATAAACAATTAAGAAGTAGGTGGTTCAGAGGCAAAGTAGCACCCAATCCTGTTTTGTTTTTCATTAACATTTTATAATGAAAATTAAAAAAGAACCTACTATGGAAAACAGAATAGAATAACGTACCTCTTTTTTTATTTCAAAGTATTAAAGGGGTACAGATGTTTTTGATTACTTAGATCACTTTTGTAATGCTTGAGTCAAAGTTAAAAGTTTGCCCGTCACCCAGATAGTGTTCATTGTACCTGTTAGGTGGGTTTTCACCCATCCCTCCTCTCCCCACCCCCACTTGAATTCCATTGAGCTTTACTTCCCCTCTATGCACATGTGAGCTCATCAAGTACTCCCCTCCTTTTGATCCATCCCCAATCTTGGAAATTGTCAACATTCTACACTTTTGTTTCATTATAACTTCACCCACAATCCATTCTCCAATACTCACTTTTTATTTTTTTAAAAATGTGTACATTTAAAGATCTAGAAAATTCTTAGTATGCTCAAACATTCTTTTTATATGCTAATATGCCATCCAAATATCTTTGATTAAGTGTCTAAATTTTTTGCCCATTTTTAAAAAATTGGGTTGTCTTTACTGGATTATTTGTATTGCATTTTGACAATTCTTTATGTATTCTTGGAAAAAACCCTTTATTATATTTTTGATTCACAAAAATTACTCCTACTCCACGCATTGTTTTTTCATACTCTTATCAGTGTAAGAATAAAGAACAGAAGAACTTAATTTTAATGGAGTACAATTTATCAATATTTTTTATGGCTCATGCTTCTGGTATTGCATCTAAGAAATCTTTGCTTAACCAAGGGTGCCCAAGATTTTCTCTTTCTAGAAATTTTAGAGTTTTAGGATTTATATTTAGCTCTTTGAATTGTGAAGAGATCGTGTGTGTGTGTGTGTGTGTGTGTGTGTGTATAGAGAGAGAGAGAGTGCATGATATGGGTGGAATTATTTTCTTACAAATAGATATGTAACTGTTCCAGTATCATTTGTTGAAAAAATGATCCACTGGATTAGCCTTTGGCATACTGGCCAAAAATCAAATGAATATGTATGTTTGAATCTAGACTCTCTATTATTGTCTATTTGCTTCTCTTGACACCAGTATTTCATTCTGGTGATTATTGTAGCTTTTTAATAATTCCTGAAGTCAGGCTCTGCAAGTATTAAAACTAAATTCTTTATAATCAAATTTGTCTTTACTCTTCTAGGTAAGTAGCATTTGGACATATATTTTTAGAATGAGCTTGCTGATTTTGACAAAAGATTCTGCTAGAATTTTGATCGAGATTACTTCGAACCTATAGGTAATTTGGGGAGAATTGACATCTTAACATTATCAAAGCTCCCAATATATAGACAAGATATATTTCTCCATTTATTTATATCTTCAATTTCTATAAGTAATGTTTTGTGGATTTCAGAATAGATGACTTGCCCATTTTTTTGTCATATTTTTTCCTACACATTATACATTGGTGATACTATTATAAATTATACTTTTAATTTACATATTTAATTTTGTTGCTAGTATATAGGAATACAATTTTTTTGCATATTGATCTTAAATTTTCCAATATTGCTGAACTCACTTAATATTTTTGGAACTTTTTTGTAGATGTCACATGATTTCCTACATAGACAATCTTGTTTCTGAATAAAGAGAATTTTACTTCATTTTTCATGTGGATAACTTTTATTTCATTTTTTTCCTTAATTCACTTCCTAGAACCCAAACACAATGCAGAAAGATGTGGAGAAGTGGACATTTTCAGATTGTTCCTGATCTTTGAAGAAAAGCATTTAGCCTTCTATTATTATTTGTGGTTTTATATGTAGAGATTTTGCGCATGCCATTTATCAGGTTAAGAAAGTTGAATTTGATTTCTAGGTTGCTCAGATGTTTTATCAGTAATAAATATTAGATGTTTCTCTGCTTTATTACAATGAGAATGTACTTATTGACAGTTGTTAGTTGTGTTCTTCAAGGAAGTGGTTAAATGCATCTATGTTGTAGAAATTATGAGTATAGTGTTGCTTGTAGTTTTCCTGATTAGTATGGCTAGAGCATTGTAAAATTTATGAATCTTCTGAAAGAACCAGATTCATTGATTTTCTTTTTTCTCTTTCATTGATTTCAGTACTAATCTAATACTTAATATTTTTCCATTTATTTGTGGTTTGCTTTGTAATCTTTTTATAATGTCTTAAGATAGAATCTGAAATCAATGATTTGAGGCCTGTTTTTATTTGTAATACAGCTAATAGTGCAACAAATTTCTCTTTAAATACTGTTCTAGCTGCATTTCACAAATTTTAATGTTGTGAATTTTTTTATTTCAAAAGATTTCTAATTTCTTTTTTATTTATTATTTGCTTCGTGAGTTATTTACATGTATGTAATTTAGTTTTCAAATCTTGGGATTTTCAGCATTTACATCTGTTATTGATTTCCAACTAAAGTAAATTTGATAGAAGATACTTAGTAGAATTTGAGTTTGTTGGGTGATTGTATATGTTGCCTGCATTGGGTGTTGAACTCTATAGATGTCAATTAGTTCAAAGTCTTCTATATTGTTCCTGTCTTTCTATTCATTCATTCTATATGGCTTATTGGAAGAGTGGTGTTGCAAACTGCAAATGTACTTATAAATCTGTCTATTTCACCTTTTAGTTCCATCGATTTGGGCTCTAATGTATTTTGAGTTTCTGTTATTAGACAATAAACTTTCAGGAGTGTGATCCTCCTTTGATGAATTGACTCCTTTATCAATGTGAAATGAGTGTTTTCATCACTTTTTCATCACTCTGACCTTTGTTTGGTCCAACATTAACATAGCCTCACCGACTTTCTTTTGCTTAGAGTTAACAAGATATGTGTTTAAAATACTATTGTTTTTAATGTGTTTATATTTCTTATAGGGCACATCCAGTTGGATCATTTCAAAATAGTTCTGATTTTTCTTGTGTTTTCTTCTTTTACCAATGGGATATTTGATAACATATTGTTTAATTTCTGACAACTGAAATTTTTTAGGAATTTTATTGTTAGTGATTTCAATTTAAAATAATTGTGATCAGAGCAAATTATTCTGTTAAAACTTTAAATGTTCCAAGTTTGTTGAGATTTCTTTTCTGGTTCAACTCTATCATCTGTCTTGGTGAATGTCCCAAGGACAATTTTATAAAAAGAATATTATGCTTTAAGTGGAGACAGTGTTTTATAAATAGTAATTAGGTCGAGTTGATGATAGTATTGTCCAAATATTGCATTTTAAAAATAATTTTCCCAAATGTCTATTTATTAGTTGAAAACTGTATAGAATTCTCACTATGATTGTGGATTTTTCTATAATTTCTTTAGTTTTGTATATTTTTTCTACATTCATTTGAGAGATTTTGCTCTTAAGTATACAAACATTATTTTGCCTTCTTGAATGAATTGATACTTTTACCACTAACAAATGAGCCTCTTTATCTACCAATATTTTGTTCATGAATCTGCTTTGCCTGATATGAATTTAGGCACATCAGCTTTCTTCTACTTAGTTTCTCTACAGCACATTCTTTTTTGTTCATTTGTTCCAACCATTTATTCATTTTCATTCAAAGCATGCTTTTTATAAGCAACCTATAGTTAGGTCTTCCTTTTTAATCCATTCTTACACCTTCTATACTTTGATTGGGGTGAATAGTCCAGTGACATTTAATACCAGTATTTACATAAGTTTGGATTTAAAACTATCATCTTTGTATATGATTTCTAAATGTTTGATATGTTCTCTGTTTCTTTGTTCTTTTGTTGTTCTTTATTTGACCTTTTGGATGTTGGAGATGAATTAATTTATTTGTATTGCATATTGTCTCATCTTTTAACTTTTTAATTTTGGGTTTGTGTGTGTGGGAGGGGTTGTGTGTGTGTCTCTGCACGTGCGTATATGTGTCCTCAGTCACTATTTTTTTTTTTTTGAGACAGAGTGTCGCTTTGTTGCCTGGGCTAGAGTGAGTGCCATGGCGTCAGCCGAGCTCACAGCAACCTCAAACTCTTGATTGGGTTTAAGTGATCCTTCTGCCTCAGCCTCCCGAGTAGCAGGGATTACAGGCATGCGCCACCATGCCCGGCTAATTTTTTCTATATATATTTTAGTTGGCCAGATAATTTCTTTCTATTTTTTTAGTAGAGACAGGGTCTTGTTCTTGCTCAGGCTGGTCTCAAACTCCTGACCTTGAGCGATCCACCCGCCTCGGCCTCCCAGAGTGCTAGGATTACAGGCGTGAGCCACCGGGCCTGGCCTCTCAGTCACTATTTAAAGGAGAGCTTCTTGACCAGGAAAACAACCACAGACTATGCCAGTAAACCATAGATATCATATGTCACCTTTTACAACAGCTATTATCACCCTAACTAACATAGAGATATTACTGGAAGTATGATGCTGTCATCATAAGAACTTATACATGATGATGACTTGCGATTGTGTAGTGGGTGGTGAGATAACTGATTTTGGAGGCTTGAAATATAACGTGGCATGATAAGGAATATTGTGTCATGATAAGAACTGCCAAAGCATTTAGTTGAAATTTTGCTTCCAATAAACTGGACTCAGACCAAATACCTTCCCAGTCAGTGGCTCTAGGGGAAAGTATTTAAAAGCAAAATGTTCATAGTATGTTGGTAGATATTAGCTGCTTCAGCAAAGTAGTAGGCAAAGGTGACTGGCTTGAAAGCAGAAATAAAATAGAATAACTATAAAATATAGCAATTTGGAGACTGAATATTAGAAAATCCAACTGTTCTTGAGCTCCAGCTAGTAGGAAATACGATTTTAAATCCCTTTAGACATAAATGCTCATTATGATTCAGCATTGGCAGTGATCAGATTAAGTCTGAGTTTCTAACTTTAAAATAGGGGCTGTTAATTTGAGAAATAGCAGCACAGAGCCAAAGGAACAAGGAAACAAATCAAACTCGAGTATTATGACTAGGAATAAATTTCAAGTGTGGTTTCTGGAACTGTGAACATATGGGAAACAATCACATCAGAACTTTTGAGAAAATTTTGTTAGCAAAACAATTATGAGTCCACATAAAAATTCATTTTTGATATGGAAGATTTAAAATAATCTTTGAGCCCATAAAGTGGATCAGCAGGACTTAGCCCGCAAAAATGTATCAGTCCAAGAAGAGATAACTTTAAACCCCTTTTTAGAAATGGCCAGCTTGGATAGCGCAAACAGAAACAAAAACAAACAAAATACAAAAACCAAGAAAAGGGACAAAGGGACTATAAAAGAGAAATTTTTTCCTAGAGAGTATTATTTTGGTGAAATGAAGAAAACTTTCCCATTGCCAGGGCAGAAGAATATCCCAAGGCCTTCGCTGTGTGGTTTTATCATTACCGTACAACTGGGCATAGGCAAATGTTGTTCAGCCACATCCTTGGCTTTCTCTCCAGAGCAGGCATTCCTGAAAGTGAGACTATTAACTTTAGCATCTTTTGCAATACGGATAGTCTGAGAATTCCCCAATTTATCAAATCCTGGTTTTCCTTTGCTTAACAGTTCTTTCAATCTATCTTTTTACTCTTACATTTTACTATAAGCATCCAAAAGAAACCAGGCAGCAACTTTAAGGCTTTTCTTGGAAATAGCCTATACTTAACAGCCAAATGCATTGCTCAAAAATTACTCTTTTCAAATGACTACAGGACACAATTCAGCTAAGATTGCTGTCACTGTCCAATAAGGTTCCCCTTTCCTCCAGTTTCTGATAATATGTCCTTCCTTTCTCTGAGCCCTGAGCAGCAATGCTTTTAATGTGTCTGTACAAGTATTCCATGCATGATGACTTAGATGCACTACCATTCTGCTCACTTCCTTCTGAGCGCTCAGCAGCTGCACCATTAACATCTATATTTCTACTAAGTTTGTTCAAGGAAATATAAGCCTTTTCTATCATACTCCTCAAAATGCTTTCAGCCTCTGCCCATTACACATTCCAGAGTGACTTCCACATTTTTCAGTATTTGTTATAGCAGCATCCTGCTTCCGGGTAACAGAGTCTGTATTAGTTTCCTTGCTGCTTTAATAAATTACTACACTAGGTGGTTTAAATTAAGACAAATTTATTCTATTACAGTTCTGGAGATCAGAAGTTCAAAATGTGTCTTACAGGGCTGCAATCAAAGTGTTGGTAGGGCTGGCTCCTTTCAGGGACTCCAGGGGAAAATATTGTCCTTACCTTCTCTGGCTTCCAGAGGTTGCTGACTTTCTTTGGCTTATGGCCACAACACTCCAGTGTCTGCTTCTGTCTGGCCTTCTTAAACCTCTGTTATACAGACCTTGTGATTACACGGGCCCATGCAGATAATGCAGGATAATCTCCTTGTTATAGGGTCTTCAATGTAATAATATATGGAAAGTTCTTTTTACCATATAAGGTGACATAATCACAAAATCTTAGAATCAGTATAGAGGCATTTTGGAGGATCACTATTCAGCCCACCACAGTCGAATAACTGAACACACAGTATATAAAGACATACTTAAAAATATTATTTTTATTGCAATATTTTTGGTTGTGCAACAGAAAAAGAAAACAAAGTTGGTGAAGAAGGAGACTGAAACAAAGATGGATGTAGAGGTAAGGAAATGATACTTGCTAACTGAGGAGAGGTTAAACTTCATGTATATTTCATTACATTTATATTTGATTGCGTGAAGATTTTTCTCTCCATTAAACTATGAGTTAGCTTTTAATTATTCATTATTGTCTCATTTTCTGTGGCTAGTACAGTGTATTATGCATATGTGCTCTATATATATTGGTTTTATTAAAAATTTCATTATAAATGATGCATTCAGAGGCCCTTCCTTTCAATAAAGAAAAATCTCTACAAAGCAGATCTGGGATGAAATAACTTTCCTTATTTTTCTAAAATCAAAGGGTATTGTCTATTTAAAATTTAACATAAAAATAAAATGTATAAAGTCTGAAGAACTGAAAGATATCAATAGAAAATACTTTATTAAATAATTAAATAACTAAAGGTACACTTATAATGCAAAATGAAGTGGTGTGTTTATTTTTAGGTAAATATTTGAAAATATTTCTACCATAGTTAAAATAAATAGTTGATGTGGTAATTAAGATTAAAATAATTTTAATAAAGATTCATTCTTAATACTGTAATGGTAGGTTTATTGTCAATAAATGAGTTAATTGTTAAAGTAAAAAAAACACTGAATTTTTTCTTCATTTAATATTAAAAAGTCTTATTACTGTACGACAAATGTTACTGTTTTTGTTTTGTATCATCAACACATTTTTATGATTTTTGCACAGATAATTATTTTCACTTTGACAAAGAACTTCCTTTTTTGCAAAAAGAAGAAGTAAAAAAAAAAAAACAAAAAACAAAAAATAAACCTCTACAGTAAACACAAGGCATAGAGAAAATTAATTTTATAAAATTTGGTTTATGACATTGAATCATAATAGCATGAGCCATAAGAAATTGCCTATGCTTAATCATTTTGACCTTCAAAATGGCAATTTGGTTCAACCTAATGCACACTTTACCTTGAGAAATGAATACATGGTCACTGGATTTTCTTAGGTATCCTTAGAGACTCCCTAAATCCACTCAAGACCTTTAGTCATTTTCAAGGAAACAAAACATGTTTTATTAAATATGTCCTTGTTTAAAGAATATGCATTACAACACTCCACGAAAAGCACAGAAGATAATGTAAGACTTTCTCAGATCTTCACCACATTGAGAAAGTGCTAATTATTGATAGTGCATACTTTGAACAATTGCTGCTGACAAAGTTCTTCGTAAGCCTATATTTTAAGGTTCTGACAAGTTCCCTTGATTTGAAATTAAATCAATCCCATCCTAAGGCACTCAAAGTAATGAAAATTCCCATCAATTATTACAGAAATAGGAAGTTTGGTCAGACACAGATTACATCTCATTACCACCTAGTCCTTCTTTAGGGTCAAGTATGTCATTTAGAATTCATTATAAGAGAATACTTCTGTACAAACTAGGTTTTCATTATTTTAATAATGGTATTAATTCAGAAGCATACATTAAACCAATACTGATGCAAATTAAAATGTTTAAAATAGCATCTTTCTCGTTTTCTTTCCTCCTCACTGCCTTGGCCTAGACTCCAACGTGACTTCTGTAGACAGCAGGTCATAATAATTCACAATATATTAAGTTTAATCTTTTCAATTGTAGTGTATAATGCAGAAGGCTGCACACATGTTTCTAACATATGTTTTGGGAAGAGGGGATAAATGATAAGAAATAGAATAAATTAATGAAAATACGTCTGAAGTTTCTTACTTACATATAAATGTCCTATTTGCACATAAAGACACAACATTCACAGATAAATGGAGAATTTAGAAAGTGCTGAAGACACCTGATCTCATTATTTTTCAAATTTCTACATTATGATATTTCATCTTAGGTATGATATCTTTGAAGCAACTATAGCAATCTACCAATTAATTGAGATACCATTCTCATAGTGGCCTTTAAACAACATTGTTTTAACATAAAGGTAATAATATGCTCATTAAAAATGGAATCAGTTTTCTTGTCATCAAAAACAGTTCACCAAATTATTAACGTCACAGTGATATGTGCTTGATGCTAAGAATTTAAAACAAAACAGTTTTCTCTGAAAAACCACTGGTATAAAATAAATAACTGATATAGAATAAGAAATAATTAAGCTCAAGTTTTGTGAAAATAGGGCAAAAAATAAAAGTAACAAACATGTAGAGTTATGCTTTGGTTTAACTTTATATTTTTCTTAAAACAATTGTTAAGATTTTATTTCTATTCACAGAGCCAGAGCAGAATCCAATGTGAATACAGGTGTAATTCATAAGTTCAATTCACGATCAAAAATTGAGTGGAGATAGAAATTTAGTACCCGTGTAGCTTGAAAAATGGAGCCAATCTTTATAATTATAAAAAAAAAACTTTTTTGTGTGTATGGAAACAGAATCCTTGATGATATATAAGGTGTATTCCATGGAGATATTTCTCCCAGTTCCCTATGGTTGCCAATAGATATGCTCTCATACAATTATAAATTTTAAAAATTTTTTACATGAGCTGTGTTTCTGCCTTCTTTATTTTTATTTCTGTCTTATGACCTTATTCTCTTGGTTCTTTATGACAGACACCAAAATGTCAAAGGATTTATTAAATGTTTTCATATCCCAACCAAAATGTTTTACCATTGAGGGGAAAAGGCCAGGGTACTAATTTTAACCTAAACTTTGGGAGAAACCCTATGACATCCTTTCACAAAGCATAAATATTTGCACAATGGATTACTAGCAGTGCCTTCACTTCCTTTGAGAATATGGTGTTAAATTAAATACTGAAATGTTTGGAAGTACCAAAGCCTATATATATATAAAATAAAAATATAAAATTTCATCATATTTTTAAAATTGGCAGTTATTCAACTTGAGACAAGAAAAAAATGAATTAATTCATTTTATATGGCTGAGTAGTACTCTATGATATACATATACCACACTTTATTAATCCACTCATGAACTGACGGGCACTTGAGTTGATTCCATGTTTGCGTTTGTGAATTGTGACGTGCACAGAGGGAAGTAAAACTCAGTGAAAATCAAGCAGGTGGGAGGGGGGAGGAGAGGATGGCTGAAATCATACCTGATGGGTACAATGTACACTATCTGGGTGATGGTGTACATCGCTTATAATAACTTCAACTCAAGCAGTACAAAACCAATCCATGTAACCAAAGCATTTGTACCCCCAGAATATTCTGAAATTTAAAAAAGAAAGAAAAAAACAATATTCAAAAATATCATTTTTAATTAAATTAAATAAAAAAGTATCTTAATACCTTATTATAATTATCAATGTTTCCAAACTTGACATTATCAGGAGAAAATTAACAGGAACTCCAACTCTCCAGACACGGAGGCAGGAAAGATGTTCACATAGTACATGCAAACTGAGTAAGTCTCTTTTTAGTCTTCCTACACTATTTCTGTATCTGGTTATTTTTCCTGAAAGCAGAATATTCTGTTTAAAGAATCTCTTATTAGAATTCTGCTCAGAATAGACAGTGGCCACAATGAAAGCTGTTAACACTGTTCTGAGTAACAGTAACCTCCAACAAATATTTGGGGGCTTCCTGCCCTCTCCCACGCTCAGGTAACCTCTCTCATTATAATTATACACCCCAATCTTCTTTCTTTGTAACATAGTGTAATGTTCATAAATATTTTCAATGTTAACATTTTAATAAGGTAATATTATCTCATTATAGGAAAAAAAGCATTTGAAAAGATAGAAGGAAATTGCAAACATTTCTCACAACCGAAAAATATGGATAACATATTGGCATAGGTACTTTGTCTTTCCCTTTTGCTGATTAAACACTGAAGCTCCTTCTGTGTATGTAAGCTGTGTATCGAAGCCATTTCCTGTGCTTTCAAAGGCTGTCATTCAACTTTACTCTTAACGGGCATAACTTTTATGGAATGCTTTATAATTTATAAAATTGCTTATTATTTCATGTTTACTTTTTAGGAAACAGTATTATAAATTACAATCAGTGTATATATTTATTCATATTCTGTGCCTAATTGTGATATATATAGCTTAATATTTTAATATAAATATGAGAAATTATAAAAATAGACTTATTTTCACTTTGAAATTATATATTGAATACATTGAATATTTTAACAATGTAGAAACATTGAACAATATAGAACTGACATTGATTTAATAATTCTTCTGATACAATTTCCTAGATAAAGATCCTCTATATTTGTATGTAGAAAATATAATGTGCTAGGAGGTATAGTGGAGAGTTTAACTGCACTGACTCTGGAGCCTGTTTTCCTGTGTTCAAATCTCAGTTGTGTCACATAGTAGATACATTACCTTGGGTTAGATATTTAACCTTTCTGTTTCTCCTTCTCATTTGCAAAATGGAGGTGAGGGTAGTAGTACACCTATTTGACAGGGTAGCTGTGAGGATTAATGAGTTAATATCTATGAGCTATTAGAATAGTACCTAGTGCATAGTAAATCACATATACGTGTTAACTATTATGATAGGAAAATATATATGAGGCTACTGATACTTTTCTAATCTTTCCAAGTTTTAATTTTCTTCACGCATAGAAATATCTGCTACTTTATGTCTGTACTTCTTTCAGGCTTATGCAATACTTATTAAAACAAAACCAAAGAAACGTGTTTAGGACCAGAGGAGATCAGAAAACTGTCGGCCCAGGCACACTAGTAGTTGTTAGTGACTGAGTTGAACAGATTTCAGCTGGCAGGATAATACAGTGCTGTCTGATTTATAATCCCCAAAACAAAAGTAGGAGCTCACGTCTCAGAATCCAACTCTGCCAACTTGCTAGATTACCGTCTCTCCATGCCTGCTCTAAGCTACGCTGTAGGAAATCCAGGGGGCTGCAGCCCTCATTGGGGGTGGCCCACCTTTTTGATGCATACCCCTTTACCTAAATTTTTCACCTGTATTTTCCCAATGTTCATGGACATGCCAGGTGTCACTGTAATTATATAATTTAATAAAAAATTGAATAATCTGATAAAATGTACATGTGAAAGGAAAGGAAATCAATGTTTTCAAAAATAAGTTGACACATTTGGTGAGAATTGAAGGAGTTGCATCCCTAAAAATAACAGCAAAAAGCTGCCAGCAAATTAGGTATACGTGAGGCAACTATAAAAGATGTTGAAAAATCATAAAACCCAGTAAGGTTTGAAACACACATGGCTTTTCAAGAAGTCATCAACTTCTTACTCTAAAAAATGGAAACTTTGAGTTGTAGAGCTGCATTATGAGTATGATTTATGCACATAAAACCACCAAGAATATAATCAGATAAAATCAAGAAGATAATAAAAAATTATGACTTGACCACAGCCCCCTCCCACACACAAGGATTACAATGTTTATTTGCTTGTTTGTTGTAATAGACTTTATTTTTAGAGCAATTTTAGGTTCACAGCAAAATTGAGTGGAAAGTGGAGTTCCTGCATAGCCCTCTCACATGCACTGCCTTTCCACCATCACTACCATCATCTTCCCATATATTTATTTATTTTTCATGATTTGTTTTGAGATCATTGTAAATTTGCATGCAGTTGTAAGAAATAATACAGATCCCATGTGCCCTCAGCAGTATCACCTCACACAACTGTCGTACAAGATCATAATCAGGAGGAGATTGATACAGTCCACAGACCTCATTCAGATTCTACCAGTTTCCCATGCACTCTTTTGAGTGTGTGTGTACTTAGTTGTACAAAATTGTATAATGGGTGTGGACTTGTGAGGCTATCATCACAGTTGAGACATACGACATTTCCGTTACAAAAACATCTCAGGCTACAATTTTATAGCCACAGAGTGACGGAAGCCACATTTATTTTAGCAAATGTATATGGTGTGAGTCAGGAGCTTTATAGAATTTAGCTTATTTAATATTCTTCTTCCAAATTTTACAAATGAGTAGATCAAGTGAAAGTAAAATGAGCAAATTTCCCTAAGTCATAGAGCTGCTCAGCATCATGGTTCTTCACAGCATTTGAACCTGGAACATCAGGCTTCAGGGTGCATGCTTTAGATTCCATACTGACTCACACATCAACTTGTGAGAGTTCTCATGTTTGTTTACATGTTTTGAGTTAAAGTATTTAAAGTTCATTTGTCTTTTTTATGATCTACCATTTTAATCATCCTTTTCAATTATACAATCAATACTACCCTGAGATGACCTGGTAAGACATATTTATAGTTAAAATGTACACAGTTTCCCTGCCCTAAGCACAGTAAAACTGCAAAATTATATGTAAATTATCTTTTCATTAAGAAAAAATCCAAAAATAAATGTAATAAAAACTCATAATTTCTCTCAGAAATATAAAATTGGTTATCAGCGTACAACCATTCATAAATCTAAGAAATTGAGTACTGTGACTCACTATGAAGAATTTACTTTTTAAATATTGCTAGAACATATGAGATACTGATTACTCTCCTATGTCAATAAGGAATTAGTTCCTTCATACATAGAATTATGCATATTTTGCCTGGTCATCTACTTAGGGATGTTTCTTTAAGAATCTATCATATGCCAGGACTTTCACAGGGCTTAAGACCTTAATCCTCATTTTTCCCTAATTGAGTCCATAGTCCAGGAGGTATACACTAATAAATAAGAATGCATTGGGGTAAATGTAACCTGCAAAGACAGGTGATAAGAAAATAGTGGTCAAGGAATATTTCAAAGGAGAGATGGCACTTCTGGGAAACTATGCTAAGTGAGCCAGACAAGGGAGGAATGACTTCAGGAGAGTGAGTAATACAAGCAAATGACAGTCATGAATGTGCACACATCCCTTGTATAACAAGAAGACTGAAGCAAGGCATGATACCAAGGGAAGTGTCAGGTGATGAAGTCATCTATGATGTAGACGATGGAAAGATTCTGTCTGGAGGTAGAGGAAGGACATGAACTGATCATTATAGCGAGCCTATGAAGAAGTTTTAATAATATGGATGATGTTTTCGGAGAGTGGCAAGGAAGGCCATGATTGGTACTGAAAGTCTGCATTTTGCTATATATGGCAAATGGCATTAAACATAGCAAGGATCAAATATCAGAATTTCAACCTTGACTCCTAGAGTCACTGATGTTGTCTCCTAATTATGCCAAAATTTTAATTTTGTCCATTGGCAACCACAGCAAATATCATCTGGCAGGCAGCAAAGAGCAATAGTCATGATCATGGGCTTTGGATAAAGATGTACCAGGTCTTGACCTTCATCATGGTTGTGTTCTAACAAAGTGAATTAGACATAACACTGGTCCCTTGTGCTGTACTTTAGAAAATATGGATAACAATTTAATCCATCTTAAAAAATGTAGTTTAATTTAAATGGACTTATGCCCATGGAATGCAATGTCTGGCACATAGTAAGTCCTCATCTAATGGTAGATATTGTTTCCTCCTACTTGCCATAGCAAATTTGTTTATCTAAATTGATAATATTTATCATGCCCTGCTGGAATTTTAGCCTGAACACTGCTGACACTCTTTGTTCCATTGCTGGTAATGTCCCAATTGGCGAACTGATGTGTCTTTGTCTAATTCAGATTATTGTAAGTTTGTGCCACCCAGAGGTGGTTTGACTTGGTTTTTGTATCTGTTGTACGGCTAGATCCAATCATATTCAAAGTGTGTGGTTCTCTAAATATAGTGTGCATCATAATAACATGGAGGAGTTACTAAAACACAGATTTTCAGCACTAAATGACAGAAGTTCTGTGGTGGTTCCAGGATCTTGCATTTTTAACAAGTTCTCAGGTAATGCTGATGCTGCTAGTCTGGAAACCACACTTTGAGAACCACGACTGTAAGGCCATTGGGATATGTATGCCATCATATAGTTGGCCTTACTGATGTAATTCATTCAATTCATTTATTAGTGGCTGATAAAACACCTGTCTCTAGATTGCATGCTATCATGGATCAAAGAATCTTTCTCTTTGAAGTTACTACCACATTATGATAAGTCAAAATGAGATGTTGCCCTAGGGAAATGTTATAACAAAACAGCTAAGACTGTGGGCTATGCTCTCATTACATCAAAGCTGGGTAATAATTCTAATGCTTACTAACTAGACAAGTTAGTTTCCTTTGTTGGGAGATGTTTTGTTTTTATAGAAAATGATGGTAATAGTACTAATACTAACAATTCTTGATATTATTAAATGAGAATTAAGGAGGAAATTCTGTAAGAAGTGATAAAGGTTAATTCCTAATTCTGTTATCTTGCTTACTTTTATGATGTATTATCGCTCAGGATCCAGGATTTGATTTTACCCCACTTAGAGGCTAATAAGTCAGCTGGTTATTGTTTCATGGATTCTGACATAACCCCCTTGAGTCAGAGACAAAGAAACTTATTACTCATAACAAAACATGTAGCATAGTTTATTTCCGTTACCCTTGCACCTCAAGCCCTATGGGGGGTACAGAAGGGACCAGATGGATATTATATAGGCAGTGGGTTTGTGTCACAGCTGAGATACACTGGACTTGGGGAATCCAAGTCTATTATAGAACAGGTGTTAAGTAAGCCTGCTCTTTTCCTGGAGGGAGCCATTATCTCATCTGCAAAGGTCATTCTGTGTAAACGCCATGTTGAGAAATACCTGGGGTAAAGGGAGGTCAGGGCCTTGCATTCTTGACAAGCTTGAAAGAGGTTTAGGAAACACTCACAGAGGAGTATCTTTCAATAAGCACAATTTCTGAAGTACAACACTGGACTCATTAATTAATATGAATGCATTATATTTTGATGGTATGACTTATTTATTCAATGTATGTATATATTGATCAGTATTCTGTATTAGACATTGTGCTAATTGTACAGAGCAGATATGACTCCTGTTGCAGTTCAATGCAGGAGACAAAGAAATCTGTGCACAAATTCATAATTTCTGATTTTCACTAGGGTTATAAAGAAAAGAAGAGACCTTGGGGCAGCATATGAGGAGAACATATTATTTAAATGGAAGAATCAGGGAAGGCCTCTCTGAAAAAGTGACAGATAAATAGGAGAGAAACATATGAATAATGGAGGGTGTTTCCATCCTCCTGTGTGTTAAATACCTAAGTGTCCTGTTTTAAAATACATGTCAAAATATAAAATACCTTTATCTTCACACAAAATTCTTGCAACGCATTCATTTGATGGTCAGAATTTTAAATAAAGAGAGTCTCTTCTGGGTTCGGAGGCACAATCAAAAATTCTACAACAAGAATCTGCTGTGTTTTGAGACTTATCCTCTATTCCATAGATAAGCTGTCTTTCATCAAGTCCTATTTTTGTAAGATGTTCTATAAATTTTAAGGAACAAATCAAATGGGTATCACACATTTGGAAGAACATGTTCACCACATGAGAGATAAATACACTATGTCTTCCTTTGATCAGACAGGAGCCTCCTAAGAATTAATTTTACAGGAGACACAGAGGGATAATCCATTCAGCATATTTGAATTTCATTCTGACTTTTGAAATAATGCACTTTCCTCTGATTTTTTAAAAATTGCTTGTCATTACATTTCCCTAATTTGCCATTTGATAGATCCAAACATCCTTAGAGAAGCATCTCTGACTCAAACAAATGATTCTTTAATTCAAGGCCTCCTCTACTTTCTATCTTAGTGTAGCAGAGTGTCCCAGCTGAGCTCAAACCAAGATTCATTTTGAATGTTTCAGGAAGTCATGGACCATTCATCTCTCTGGCATATATTTTTGTGAATTGTTCAAGGGCTTTTAGGAGTGTTTGCAGGATTTGGGAGTAGGGCTGTGGCAATTATGTGCACAATGTAAGGTACAGAAAAGGGGGTAAATGGGAAATAGGAAAGGGATAGGAAGGAGAGAGAGAGAGAGAGAGAGAGAGAGAGAGACTTTTGATTGCCCACCGTGATAGACTGCTTTTGAGAGAACTCTAAAGAGAGAGTACTGTTAGGATTTGAAGCTAAATAAGTTGTTTTAATAATAGTAATTCAAAAACAGCAACAAAATGCTTTCAAACTTTGTTACAATCAGGATTATAAGGGAACCTGAGTTGCAAATTTGGGTTGCGGTCAATTCTTCATCTCAGATGGATTGCTCTCGTCTTTCATGAACTTAGGCACTTTGAGAGCCCATATTATTCTGAAGCAGAGTCAGTGCATGGTACCTCCATGAATTCAGAGCAGATGAAACTGAAATTTTGGAGGAACACTTAAGAAACATCCCTAGAAAATCTCAGCAAAGATTATGCAAAATAGCCTAGAGTCACTCCTGCTGAGTTCCTGTAGCTATGATAGTTGGGATAAAGTCTCATTAATTAGTAAACGGTGTTTATGTAAGCACAGTTTCCCCCACAGATTGGTTGTAGGACTCTAAAGGAATAAACACATGTCTACGACTTTGGTTTGGATCTCTGTGATACCAAACTATCTCATTACATCCAGAAATAACCATGACACAAGAAGGACAATTAAATAAGTTGATGACAAGTTAACAAAAAAAACACCTACTGGTTGATTCACTGAAATTTTCACTTTTCAATTTGTTTGTTTGGCTTGGTACAGATGCAGTAATAGTTTAAAAATAAAATATATCCAATGGAGTAATTAACCCATGTGCTTTTATAAATGTCCACATCAGTTAGTTTTTCTATCTAATGAAATTATAAAGAGATGATTCTACTAATGCACTTATAACTTGAATGAATAGGAACCAACATTTTTACCTTGTTTCACTCTTATTTATTGAAGATGCAAGTTTGAAAGTAATCAATTCTTTAGGTGACACATTTAGGTAACTTGTACTTCTGGTTTTCTTCAAATAATTGGATCAACTTATTAAAAAAATACTCATAACTTAGTGGTACATATGTTTAAAAAAACAAAAGAAAACCAAAATCGAACAGCAGCAATGACAACAACAACAACAATAAAGTTCAATTGGTTTGTGAAATATTGTATTTTTCAAAAGTGTGTTCTACATTTTTTGCCAATGTATTCACTTCCAGAACCTTCTCACTGCACTGTCATGTGATGGAACATGTATCTCCTCCTCTTAAACCTGGTGAATCTCTGTGATTGCTTCAACTAATAGAATAAGAATGAAGTGATGCCGTGGGACTGAAGTTGGGCTATGAAATGTGACAGGGCTTTTCTCTGGTTCTATTTTATTCATTATGAAGTCCAAGACACACAGATAGACCCAGGTGCAGAGGAGCTGAGTTCAGTCCGGATTTTCATCTGACCTTCCAGCTGACAGCCAGCCTAGTGAGAAATGGGCCAGTATGGAAAGAGATCCATCAGCCTTCAGGGGAGTTGCAGCATGGAGCACTACACAGTTCTGCCAAATTTGCAAATTCATAAATAAAATAAATGGCAGTTGTTTTATGCCCCTAAGTTTTTGTGTGGTTTAATTTGAAGCAATAAACTGGAATATCAAATTGTTAACAAATTTAAATTTTCCAAAATTGAGAAATAATGTAAAATGAAGACTGCATACGTTTCCACTGTTGTAGTAAAGTATTGTATAACTGGTCTATAAAAGAATTATTTAATTTTCTAGCTAGTGAAACTTTGTTTTGACTTGTGTAATTCTGATTAAGCCACAGGGTCTATATAGTTACATGTCAATTTATAGATGTTTTTCTCCAATAGACATGCAAATGATTTCTCTCCTGTAAAAAAGATAACTACAAAGCTTATGTTCTTATTGCCCGTAGGATATTAACCAGTTTTGTATCTATTAGCAAACTCATTTGTATATTCCTTTCAACTACTTGACTATAGATACTCAGTCCACTGAAGTGTTTTTAAATCAGATTTACCATCTTATTGGTTCCCTCGTCAATGAGTTAACAAAATATTTTTCTCATGTTTATATTAGTAGGATAGTAATGCTTTTAACTTTTTTAAAAATGTATTTGCCATGTGTAAACTAAACATAGTTTTAATTGTGTGGAGTTGGTGATGTCAATGAAAGTAGTCGAATAAGGACCTTCGACAGTTCTCTCCAATATATGATCAACAAGAAAACTGGAAAAAATGTTCAGCATCAACAAGGCTAGTCGTATTCTATTTTTCCTGTTCCTGATACATATTTTTTGTGTTTCATATTTGAGCATGGTAAAATTACTGTAGAAATAGAGGTGACTTCTTCAACTCATGTAGTGATAATATTGTATATTTATTTCAATAGCACTGACTTTCAAATGCTATAATTTTAATCCCATCTAAAAGCAATAATCAAAAACTATGTGGCTTGAAAAAAGAAAATAAACAAGGGTTTAAATTCGTGGTTGTAGTGAACATATCTTTTTTCAATTTAACTTCACTGAATTTGTCATCTAATCTTTGCTAAAATGCTCAGCAGGAACTTTACAAGGGTCCTTTAGATGCAATCATTGAATGATCAAAAGTGAAGGAAAAGAGAGTTTTGTATTTTCAAACAGGAAATATGATTTAAAAAGTAACCTGTGTTAGATGGTTTATTATTGTTCCTTGTACCCCAAACTTCAGTTTCTCCTACGAAGTCTTATGTTGTTTTAAATTTGAGATGCTTATTTTACTAATAGTTCCTAAACTGTAGGAAATTAGTATGGGTGGTGTTTGAATAATTTAAATATTTTTCCAAAGATCCAAATATTTATAATAAAAGAAGTTCAGGATTAGAGCTTACTAAAAACAAAATATGTTTTGAAATTTTAAGGATTGCATAAAGTCAATCTTATTCAAAGATTGTTCAGTGTTGCTAATAGTTTAATATTTTCAAACAAACTGGAGATATTACCAAAAACTCTTTCCTCACATATATGACAGTCACTTAAAAAATCAGGTCCCTGTGGAAAATAAAATGTAACAATTGAAATCTTGTCCCTTTATTGTGAATGAAACAAAATTTTTCACAACATATTGAAGGTCTAGATATACTAGTTATTATATAAGTATAATGTATACTTATATAAGAATTGAAAGAAAGTTGTATGATTCTTTTGACATGGTACAAACAATATATATTTGCTCTTAAAGGGAAATATAAAATACAGACAAGTAAAAACACGAGTTATAAATGACCATAATACCCATACAGTGTGAACTTATGCATATTTTTTATATATTCCTTTATGCCATCATCATCTGTTTCTCTATCCATCTGTTTATTCATTCACCTAACTAAACATTATCTATCTATATCTCATCTATCTATCATCTATCTCTATCATATAATGATAGCATCTGGCTTACTTACAAAATGAGAATCAAACAAGATCATAGCATAGACAATTTTAAAATCTTAACTTTGTCATTAAATCATATGACATGTTATTTCTATTTCTACATTATCCATCACATTGATAGGTAAGACTACTATTAATATGCATGTGAATTATATTTCATTATATAGATGTTGTAGCAGATACTGTTGGTTGTATTACTGATAATTATTGCTCCTTTCTTCTCTATGACAGACTCCTCTATTGGTTCAGGTGTTCCCCTATGTAACTTGGAAAGTTTAGCCTGTTCCAGTCTTCAGAGAGAAATTCTAATGTATTTAAAGAAATTAATGTTGTTCCACTACCTGTTGTAGAGTAAGATTTTGTCACGGAAATGTGGCATAATTCTGGTAAATATGATGCAATACATAGGACTTTGATTAAATATATTGTACTTAATATTTGTTATAATCATAAACATTAATGTTTTTAGGAAATAATGCTAGCAGGACCTACATAATCAGAAGTTACATGAATTCATAAAATATTTTTACTTATCCTTTGGGGAAATGGTTTGAATGTATAATATCTGACACATTTTCAACTGTTAAGAGCCAATTGTATTTTAAATTGCTATATTCTGGTTAAAATTTATAATATACTCATCTTTAGGAAGTTTAAGTTTATACAACAGATTAGTATATATTTATATTTATCTAACTGTCTTTGAGATATTGATATTCTGCACTCGGTTGTTTTTTGCAATTAAAGTCTTAATATACATGTATATATTTGTATGTATATATATTTAGTGTATATTGTAGGTCTCTCTCTTATACACACTCTAGCTACATATATCTAGAGGCAAAGAGACAGAGAGAGTGTCAGAATTTTGATTCATTAATCAAAAGATTTTAGGCAAACCTCAAGAGCCTGTTTTTGGGGGGTATTGTTTGCTGCTAATCACATGTAATTCTAAACTACTAGATATTTAATTTCCTTAACCTTTACAAAAGAATATTAAAGACTTCGACTAGTACCAATCCTATCAAAACCACTGCTATACAATGTTACCTGGGTTTTCTGCAAATCAGATGCCATTTAACACCTCTAAAGGTGAGAGAGGAGCCCCTAGATTTTCACAAGAAAGAGTGTTCTGTTGAATGAGCACAAGACAAAATATATAATGATATATTTTTATCCTAAATTTCAGAATTTCAGTTTTCTGGTTTTCTTTTTGTTATTTAACAAAAAAATAATGTTTATTTCTTCACAGACCATATATATAACCAGTTTTATGTACTTTTGTGGAGAGAAAAAAGAGTCTGAAGGCAGATTTTTTTTTTAATTTGGCTTTTACCTTTTACAAACTTATTTATTCAACAACTAGATTAAAAAATCTTCTTATAGTGGTTTATTCAAGGATACTATGGGGACAAAGTTTGAACACTTAAATACAACAATTAGTTTTAGATATAGATTAGATATAGAAATACAAGAAAGGTAGGTTATATAAAATATCAAAATATATTGTAATACAAATCTATACATTTGTAGGTCTTGCAAATTGTGTAACGATAGGGAAGGGTAAGGAATTGGGAGTCCATAAAAAGAAAGCAGGAAGAAAGAGATGAGCAGAAAGTACCCGAGGTTTAGGAGAAAAATTGAGAAGGAATGATTATCAGTTCCATGCTCATTTTACACAAATGTCTCATATCATTCCTTGCATAGCATTCTTTCTGTAATTAATTGAGGAGGTGTGGTGGTGTTGTGTGTGTGTGTTTTTAAGATAAGACTGAGTGTATAAACTTCTCTATCCCAAGTATTACCTTGTTCCTACAAGACCATATTTATAAGATACTGAATTTCACTTACACAAATGCATCTAAAAATGCCTCCATCTCAAGTTAACTCAATGAAAAAGAAAATGGTCTCTACATTTGATTCATCCATAATGAATGCAAACAGCATCAGTTCTAGACACCAAGTATAAGCCTTTTATTTTTAATTTAGTATATGACAGGGATTCATTTTCTTTCCAGAAGTGTAATACTAAATATTGTCCATTTAAAACCTAATAAGATGCTGAATGGAAAAGATTTATAAATCAAATACATTAACATTGCAAATGCCTTTGAATTTTGCAGGTTGCTATCATTGTACTGATTTTATTTGACTCCGTGGTACCATTATGCTAGCTTATGCTAGCTGCTGCTCTAAATTTAGCTCATTGAATGCCTGCTAAAATGTCATGTACTGCAAGTCCGTTATAAGTACATCAACTCTTGCGTCTGCAGTTTGCAAGTTTAGACAGTTATTCTTTGAAAGAACTCTTAATGGGCTTCAGTATTTGATAAATTGTGAACCGTTTTATCTATTATACCTAGGACATGGCTGCCTAAGTCAAAACAGATGCATTTTCACTAACTTAAATATCACAGCAAACTCAAGGGAAGTAGTATCCATAATACAAATTTTCTTATAATAGTATAAATTTATAGCTATTTGAAGTAGAGAAGCCATTTAGTATAAAATATAAAAATACAAATCCAATTTTATTTATTTTAATAAAACTCAAAAACTCCAGTAATAACAACAGAAGTAGTAGGTTTCTTTATGGAATATATAGGTTAAACCAAAGACTGGCATATATACTGATATTTAAACCTCACAGCAATTCTTCATGTAGGCATTATTTTCCCTTTTTACAATTGAAGAGACTGAATTCAGGGAATTCAGGGAAGTTAATTATTTTTACAAGATTCATAGGAGTTAATCAAAGCAGAGTCAGGTTTGGAACCCAGAGGGCGTTAGTTCCAAAGCCATTGTACTACTAAACTATCCTAATAGAAATGTGTATTTAGTTATTCCTCTCTGCCCTCATAATTTTAGTTGTCATCAGCTGTAGCAAATAATTTAAATTGTGAAAATCAGAATGTGTTTGAGGTAAGCCTGCCAACCCTGAGTAATCGTCTAGATGGGTTGAATACCCTAGATGCCATGTGATGCCCACAGCAGGGCAACACTGCTCCCAGGAAAATGTTTCCTTATGCTAAGTCAAGAATGGGAAGAAATTTGAAAAGACACCATGATTTTGCCTTACTACTTAGCTCTTAGCTTCTCCTGTTGGAGACAGTTCTCCAGGGTACTGAGTACGACAAAGGCAGGCAGAGATTAAATATCCCTTATAAAGAATCTATTTTATTATTTTACTTTCTTTCTAAGTTTTCTCCTTGGCCAATGTGTGTTTATTTCTACTTTTAGAGCTTCACTCGGTTATTCACTTACTAACTTTTTCATAAAAACATGTGTCAGTTGACTATGGAATGCCTTGAAGTACTGAAAAAGGGAAGGAAAATGTGCAAAAGAAAGGCAAGTGCATTTGGTTCACAGTTGTTCTTGATAAATCTTGAGTGACACTAATTTATATTTATAACAATGCTTAATAATTTCTATATATTTTATCCTGTATCTAGGTGTTCTCTGTAACATATGCAAATGTGAAGCATAATGATACAATTAAAAACACCCAGTTTATGGATGAGAAGATACTTAACTATCTTCCAAACCTGAAAATGTAACTGCTATCCAGAATAAGTTTTTCACATTTTGCTTGGATCTTGCTTCCTGGGTCTGTGGATTACATATCTTGCTTTCTGGGTCTGTGGATTGCTTTCTTTCATTAGTTCCTTTCCAAAATTTTATTTTGCCTTCTTCTAAGAATCCTATTCGAAACATCTTATACATTGTCATTTCACACTTCATGACTCACCACTGATTTATAATTTTAACCTCCTTGCTCTTCAGAAATGCACTTCAGCTTACTTTTATCTATATCTATGTCTGTAACTATGGTCTTATTTATCTATGTCTATTATGTGCTTTTCTTATCCTTTCATTAAATTTTATCCTTTTATAATCCTTTTACTATCACATATATTCTAGATATGAGTCCATACACACACAGACACACACACACATACATACATAGACACACATATATATGCACACAGAAACATATATATGCACACAAACATGTATATACATAAAACACACACACATACATATGTGTGTGTTGTATTAGTTTTCTATTACTTCCATACAATGTTTTTTATCCTTTCATGTGTTTACAAACATTTGGATTATTTCCTGATTTTGGCTATTAGATTATAAAGCTGCTATGAATATTTGTGTACAAGTCTTTGTATGGACATATGTTTTTCAATTTTATTATTGAAATATCTAGTACTGACCTGGTTGGATGATTATCAAGACCAGAGATTTAAAAATTTTTCATAGACAGCAAGAGGATCATCTCTTGGTCTGAGACCAGCAGACTGTGTAACAGAAAAAGATGAATAAGGATCTTGGGAACTTTGGGGACTGCAGGAAGTAGAGGAATGTCATAGGTGAAGGTGTCTATTGTCTTGGCCATGTAAATGACAAAGAACTATTATAAATATAAACATAAAATGGGGTTAAATTTAAGCCGTGAAAGAGGAGTATGAGACCAAAATTTTATCTGAGTAAATAAACAAAGGTAAAGGATTAAGAAGAATCAATGAGTGTCGTCTGAAATGCATTTATTAAACTTTATGGCATTAAAATTTATTTTAGAGAAAATTCTATCTCATGATTCTCCTCTCTTACACACTGAGGTCATTGCAAAATGCCCATTTGCAGTGCAATCTAACAAGCTCTCCCCTGTGAACATCTCTATTCAGTTAAGCTCAACCTTGAACATCTACTTGGCCATTTGAAAACTTGACAAGCTAATTTTCTGTCTCTAAACTTCTGGCTTGTCAATCCTTTTGGGGCCTCTCCAAAGCCTATTTTCAGTAATGGCTGTCCTTTGTTGTTCTGTGGCTGGTTTACAGAATCTTAAAATATTTTACTATCCCACTCTATCTGTGACATCATGGGAGCCAGGCCATGGAATTATTTCTTTTTCTTGTCCTCGCTTCGAAAGTGACATTGTAAATAATGCTTTTACACAAAATAGAAGAAACACACTCCAGTCTATTTGTAACATTTTACCCATTCACATTCCTGGTGAAAGCCTCTATTCCTTCTACCTCCACAATCAGGGTTATAGAGCAGCACATCAAGAAGTAGGCGGCCAATTTTTAAGGAGTCCTAAAACATCACACCAATACTTTAGTAAAATATAAATCAGCCCCAAATAAACAAGCTCATGTATACACACCTGTATCTGTGGAACACTTTACCATAGCAGTCTCAATGAGCTAAAATTCAAAAGAAAATATAATACAGAGCCTAAAAATACTTACCCAGAATAAATGATATTTAAATTTAAATTTTAAATACTTCATACTTCTCATAATAAGTTGTCCATTTCAAGGGGAAAAAATCAGGAAAGGAAACTGATAAGAAAATAACCAATACATAAAATTAGATAAAGGCCTGTCATTTTTTAAATCACTGTCTGCTTTTGTTAGTGTAAATAAGGTAGTAAGGGAATATGTTTCAGGTTGAGATTAAAGTCTATTCTGTAATCATTCTTATATATAAAGTGTTAGAGAATAAGGAATTATTAATAAATAAATTGGAAGCAGCATATATCAATATTAAATTATTTTCTTCAAAATTCCTCTAAATAAATTCTAAACATTTAAAAATTATTATGTTTAAAAGGCAGCATTTTATTAGACTAATAATATCTGGTGACTCCCTGCTTCAGTGTCAGAAGTTTAGTCTATGAAATCTCTACAATTTCTCTAAATGATCACTCACCTTTATGAAGTCTTCAATTTAGCTAAAAATTTAGGACTTGGACAACACCCACCTCTCTCATCTGCTCATCCCTCCTCCCAATGCCATTACTAATTACACAGAGTAATAATATTTAGAGCATCTACAGAGACTGGGGGAAAAAAACCTAAACAAAAACAATAACAGCAAAGTATCCTTCATATCCTGTTCCTCATTTCAGTAATTTTAAACTCTGAATATAAATCTTGGGTTACAATGAACTCCAGGAGCATCTGATACTTGATATTTAAAGATTCTGCTACTAGTTATACATGGACCACCTAATCATACTGTTTCAATTATAATGAATCTTAATTGTGTATATGGTGTCATCAATGACATTGCCATTGAGATTGGAAAATGTACAGTTATTCAGTTTTTTTCACACCACAAATGAATTGCTTTCTATGAATATATTTTAAAGTATGTATTTTTATAATTGTGTCTGGTCAAATTGTGTCAATATGATGTCAATAACAATGATCTTTTGAAATATATTTCATAGTAATATCAGTTTATTCACATCATATTAATTAACAGTCTGGATGAAAATATACTTATGACTTTTTGATGATGGCAATATTTATACTTATATTTTTAAAAATTATAATTTTTAATTATAATTATAATTAAATTGTAATTTGAAAAAAATATTTTCCCAGAATAACTAGAATATTATTTATTTGATGACTATAAAATACACTATTTGGATTTTTAAAAATATATCTTTGAAGATACTATTACATATATCATGTTCTACCTGTTAATTAAATATGCCAGGTATTGATTTTACCAGATCTGATAAAAAAAATTATTGCTCTAGTTTAAGGGCTGGTAAAATTTTTGCATGGGTAAGGTCAGATAGTACATATTTTAGGTTTTTCAGGGTACATATAGTCTCATATTTTTATTTTTTCTTTCCTATAACCTTTAAAAATATAAAACAAAATTTGGTTCACCAGATGTATTAATAGAAAAGCAGGCCACAGACCTGATTTATTTCTTACTTTGCTGAAGTCCCCTCTATTTTGTTTTTAAAGAAAAGAATAGTATCCATGACAGCATGATATCACAAAATACACCCTTGGAATGTGATTCTGTTGAAAGAATGTTTAAAACCAAATAATTATAATTTGCATAAGTAATAACATTTTGATCTAAATTGTTACTTTCTTATAAGTCATAAAGACTCCATTTTAGTCAGCTAACTTATTTAATTAGCATCAATAAATTTTAGCTAATCACTATAATAAATAATTCCCAATGTCAATTTCTTAATACAATAGAACTTTACTACTTATTCATGTCAGAATCCAAGTACATAGATTTCCAGTGGATAATTCAGAGATTCATGCTCTTTGGGTTTTGCAATTTCTTTCATTTTTAGGTTCATGAAGTCTTGTTCAGTCAGAAGATAGGACAAACGACTACGGTGGTTGGCAGGTTAGGTTTTGTGGGCATATATCACTACTGGCACATTCTATTGGCCAGATCTTAAGCAACATAGCCACATCTAATGTAAGTGTGTTTGAAAAATGTAGCCTAGCTGTGTGTCCACTAGAAAAAGCATATATACTTTGTTGAATACATAGCAGTTCTGGGACATCGTTGAATGCTATCTCTTTCTCCGTAGTTACAATATCCCCCTTAGGGTGTCTCCCAGACTTACAGAGTCCATTCAGAAGAGCTCTTTGCCCATACTGTATACCATGTGATTTATCATTCTTGCCACAACTGGTTGGATCAATGTCAAACACCTGCCTACAGGTAGCTACCTATACTGTCTGGTTAATGGATGTGCCAACTGGATCTTTTTTGGGGAGTTTTAGCCCAAGGCATAAGAAGAGTCACCTAAAGAATAACATTGAGGTACAGGAGAATCAAAGATACAGAGTGGTTGAGCCACCGTGACCTCACAAGTAGAAGAGAATGATAGATGCCTGAGTCTGAGGGTGTAACAAGATAACTGAGCTACTAAATCAGAGTCCCAAGTGATAAATAAAATACTAGCCTCAGTTACTTGATCTGTTCCCATCTTTCTTAATTCCATTGTATATTAAGAATAAACTATCCTCAGATGAGTTCAACTGTGTGGGTCCATAACTTAAATCCAAGTATAAACTGTATTGTATGAAAACATTTATTTAATTTGCTCAAATTTAACCAGTTTGATTTTAACCAAGATGGAAGCTTATCCTTCATCAGTAGTAAATGCATGTTCACTGATTTCCTAGTGATGGTGATAGGTCATATCAGACTCTCTGTGCTCTATCCTTCTATGGGCATATATTAATATTTCCCATTATGGCATTTTCCATATTTATGAAACACTTTATTTACTATATTTTTCTTAGCCATAAGATTGTGATTTCCTTGGACCATTCTAAGCACAGATGCATTCAATTAAGCATATATCAGATTGAAACTCCCTAAGCGAAAGGAACTGATTGCTTTAGCCTATCATCATCTAATCATTTTTGAGATGTTTACTCTACCATCAAGAATATAATCTATGCCCATGAACCACAGCACAGGATTTTAAACTTACTAATAGATACTAATTAACATATGCTTTGTTCAGAAATATAATAGGCATATATACGTATATGTAGTGATGTCCACATATTTTATTTGTATGCTTACTATAGCACAACATATAAAAATATAACAATGGAACTAAAATCAAGTCTCCAAAGACTTAGCTAAGAGGAGGAAAAAAGTGCCTGTGGGTACCAAGCCCAAGGAAATTAATTTTAAAGGGCTATAAGTTACAGTTAAAAGAATGGATGCCGTATTTTTTCTGAGGAAAAGAAACTGAGCAAAGGTCCTGAAATGCTTTTTTAAAATTATAGGATCAGGAAAATTGTTAATGGATCTAGAAGAATTGTTAGATATTTGGATTTCACAGAACATAAAAATTCAAAATATATATGGGAGAGGGGTAAGTGGGTTGGCAACATTTACTTTTTTATAAGGTTATAAAAAGTTAAAAAAAAAAGTAGATTCTACCATCCCACAGTAGAATCTTCCCATCACTATTATTTTATGGAAGAAAAAGTAAAAGTCAACAATTAGGAAATAATCTCAGACTTAACAATGAATACATTTAGCTTTAGGGAATATTTTACTGAATTAACTTTTTTTTTCCTTTTGACATGGACAAAAACAATCTCATTATGCAAAGACATCAGTTAGTTGATCAGCACTTAGAAATGGCTAAATTAGATTTGGGTCCCAAATAGCCCAAATGTACCAGGGATAGAGAAGAGGCCAGTGCCAAGTGTTTAGATGTGGTTGAGAAAATCAAATTGGGAAGTCTGAGACATAATAATAATGTATTTGTTCCTTATTAAAGGCTCTTACATGTGCTAGGGAAAAGCTGCCTCTCAGCTCACACTTGAGCTGGCAAAGCAAAACTTCATTGAATGCAGGTGAGTGGAAATTCAAATTGGATTAGCTGGCAGCAGATCAAAATCAAGACAAATGAAATTGTCATTAGATCTTGAGGATATAATCTGTTTGACTTTTCCTTGTGTGCAAATTGAGTTTCTCTTTTCATAGCTAATTAAAATAATATGCTGAAGGAGAAGAACTGCACTATTTATGGGAAAGTAGACTATTTCTCATCAACATCAATTAAGAAAGCTCAGCCTTAACATCGCTTGCCCATGAAAAGGGAAAAGATGAGATAGTGATAGGGTCATGTAGGTGAAATATAAATGCAGTTTACCATCGTAAAGATTCATCTTCTCTCAAAACTTCCATCACTCTAAAATTTCTAGAAAATTCTTGTGCTATCCATTGCTCTGTAGGTTATATTCTTGGATATGTACTTCTTGTAAATGCACCTTGTATTTTTATACATGTTTCAGAAAACTCAATTCTGTGGACGTGTTCTAAATTTATTTTGTTTCATTAATCTTGACTTTGTTTGATTCTCTGTTTAATTTGCTTTTGTGGTTTCACCAACATCTGTAGCTTTATAATAGCAAATAGCAAATACTTGCATAGAGTTTATGCAGACAAACGTAAGTGTTGAATCCCATTTCCACCAGCTAGTATTGCAGAACCATTTGTGGCAAGGCCAGAACTGGGGTTCAAGGGCCACAATGTCTGGGTCAGAGAGAAAAACAAATCTTTAGTTCATGCTGAAGAGTTTGGATTTTGTCCAGTAATGAGCCAACAGGGAAGTGTTGTGATAAAATTAATTTAAAATAGCAACCTTGGTGACAGGGAAGGTGATAAATTAGAAGGGATTAAGATATGAGCAAAGTTAGAAAAAAGTAGTACAATCTTTTATGTAAGGGATTCTGAGAAGCTAAGACAGGAAATTTTTACTGGGGATAAATAAGAAGGAGTGGATTAAAGAGACTTTTTGAGGTAGAATTGACTTTCTATGATAACTAATGTAGACAGTTGGGGGAGAAGTATAGGTTAATCTCAAAGGCAACTGTGTTTCTATTGTGGTTGGCCAGACAGAAAATATGCTGAAAGAAATTAGTTAAAGCAAAATTGGAAAGAAAATAATCATGTTTTGGAAAGATAGTTTCTGTAGAATATGCAGGCTCTGTTTTGAAGAATTATCTTTATAAAATGAACACTTGGAAATCATACTTCCCAGGAAAACTGTTGGTAATCTTTACCATTGTTCTCTGAGTAAAATTTGGCTGTTTAATATGTCAAAATGGAGACCCTAAAATATGATTCTCCTCCCTTTCCATTACATCTCTCCCTGAGCATTGACTATCTTCATGACTCTCCTTTAGCTATACACCTAACTATTGTACTTCCCTCAAAATACCTTGTTGTTTATTTCATATCTCCATTAGCATAATTGCTTTTTTGGCAACAAAAGGGCTCACTTCAAGTAAGGTGACTCCCTATTTATTAAGACTTAGCCCAATACAACCACCTTTTCTTTGAAGATTCTTTTTTCTCCCCCTGAGTTCCACCCTGAAGATCAAATTCTGGAATTACTTTTGCATGTCCTGATGGTGCTCTGAAAATATTTTTCCCATAACAGACTTCCTTGGGTTTAGTGTTTACATATTTGTTTCCATCAATACAGGACAGATGTTACCTTGTATTTTGTTTTCTAGGACAATAGCCACTGTAGGTAAAGAAGAATAGTATTTGTTGTCTGTATGTATGAATAGATGAATTAACTAATGTCTAATTGAGCGGAGACTGTCTGTGAGCAAGCTACAGTTACAAATTATGTGTTCCAAATTTAAGTTGTACAGTAAGGGAAATATTTGGGTGGCACCAAATAGAAGAGCATTTCAATGGGGAAGTGAGTGGTTACGGTTTTTAAGTGCTCAAGAGAGTTCTTGAGGATAAAGTCTGAAAAGAAGCTACTAAGTGTGTACTTAAAAAATCAAGAAAAGACAGAAATTCTGTGAAAACATGGCGTGAGCATATCACTGAGCAGTTCTGTGTAAGAAATATGTGGAACAATCTATGTATCTGGGTATGTAAGTGTATCTATTTGGCTAATTTAATGCTTATTGCTGTTTTGATGAAGTAATTATAGAATACACATACAGCCAGAGACAATTAACCCAAACTTTATACAGTAAACGAATGGGTCTTTCACAGCTAAGATTCAAACAAAGGATCCTAATCAAACATTATGCAATCTAGACTTCTGTGATGTCATGCTAGGTAGAATAGTTCTGAAATAATAAAAAAATAGACACAGCTATAAATATATACATTAATATATATCTTAAATGTAATTACTGTATTCATGAAACATTAACATATCATTCTTCTCAAAGTTTATATTATACTTTCACATAGAACATATAACTTCCGGAATATGGGTTTATTTTGCAATAGAAAGAGTAAGACGTATTGTGACATCTCAAGAAAGCCTCCAAGGAAATAATTTCACAGCAATGAATCACCACATATATTTTCATGGTTTTATTTTGAACTGATAAATACACCTATGTCATAAGACTAATTTTTTGTATAATACCTCTTTACTTAAAATGAAAATTAACATATAACTTCATGAGGTCTAAGGAAAATGAATGTTTATATGGAATAGCTACATTTTAAAAGTGTTTAATTATTAAATTAGTGAGGTGTTAAATTTCATTTATTAGGTTAATTGACCTATTTGGTTGTATTTCTTATTTTTTTTAATTTCAAAATGTTTCCGGTTATATGTATTGATTTTGTTATACTTGAGTGAGGGTTATAAGTGTGCCCATCACCCAGATGGTGTTCATTATACTGATTAGGTAGGTTTTCACCCATCCGCCATTTGATTTCCACTGAGTTTTACTTCCCTCTGTGCACATGTGTGCTCATTGGTTAGTTCCAGTCTAATAGTGAGTACATGTGGTGTTTGCTTTTCCATTTTTTAGATACTTCACTTAGGATAATGGTTTCCAGTTCCATCCAAATTGTTGCAAAAGGCCTTAATTCATCCTTCCTCATGGCTGCATAGTATTCCATAGTATACATATACCACATTTTGTTAATCTACTCATGAATTGATGGGCACTTGAGTTGATTCCACATCTTTTCAATTATGAATTGTGCTGCAATAATCAATCATTCAAGTGCAGGTGTCTTTTTGATAAAATGACTTCTTTTCCTTTAGGTAAATCCAGTAGTGGGATTGGTAGGTCAAATAGTGGGTCTTCTTTCAGTTCTTTGAGGAATCTCCATACTGTTTTCCATAGAGGTTGTACTAATTTGCAGTCCCACTGACAGTATAGGAACATTCCTTTCTCTCTGCATCTACAACAGCATGTATTGTTTTGGGACTTTTTAATAAAAACCATTCTAACTGGGGTAAGACAGTATCTCATTGTGGTTTTAATTTGCATTTCTCTGATAATTAGTGACTTTGAGCATCTTTTCATATGTTTATTAGCCATTTGTCTATCTTCTTTTGTAAAGTTTCTGTTTGTCTTTTTCTCACTTTTTAATAGGTTTAATTTTTTCCTTGTTGATTTGCTTGAGTTCTTTGTAGATTCTGGTTATTAGCCCTTTATTTGATGCATAACTTGCAAATATTTTCTCCCATTCTGTAGATTATCTATTTGCTTTGTTGATTATTTCCCTAGCTGTGCAGCAGCTTTTTAATTTAATTAACTTCCATTTATTTATTTTTTTGTTATTGCTGTGATTGATATAGGGGTCTTCTTCATAAATTCTTTGCCTAGGCCTATATATAGAATAGTTTTTCCAATAATTTCTTTTAGAATTCTTATGGTTTCATACCTTACATTTATGACTTTTATCCATCTTGAATTAATTTTTGTGAGTGGTGAGAGATATGTTTCCTGTTTCAATCTTCTTTTTAAATATTATATTGATTCCTACAGAATACTTTACTTCTATCACTAAAAAGTATTCAACAAATTATAAATTTTCTTTTTTCATAATTAATTTTGTGTATCACATGAAATATCAATTTTCTAATCATAGCTATAATGTTTCACTCAACATCTGAATGTTTAAAAAAAATACTTTTGATGACCTACTGATCATTGTAGCAAAGAAACTTTCAGAGCTTCCAAAGTAGGTCAAATCATAATGGTGATTTTGAACTTTTCAACTGAGAATAATTAGGTTTTATTTTCAGTGTTCACTGACCTAGCCTGAAATTTAATGTAATACAGGAATAGTTTAGCTACCTTTGGCCTTATTTAGCAGCAATTGTTCACTCTGTATCTTGTTAAAATAGTTATCATCCCTGAAAACTTTTGCTAACATCTACATTGGCTACTCTTGGCCACAATTTAAGAATCTGAATGGATCAGTGGCAAAAAAAAAAAAAAAAAATGTTTACTGTCATTTTTACCAAAATAGGAATTGGCTACTAAATAATTTTAGCTTCAATGTCACTGATCATAAATGCAAAAGTACCAATGTTTACCTATCTGTAAAAAAAAATAATAATCATGGTAGCATGGAAGATGGTTGTCTCATACTTTCTATTTTGGTATCTCATGCAATATTAAGGAAAAGAAACATCTTTAATTAACCTGATTTCTATTTTATCACATGATTCAAGAGAAAACATACATTAGAACTAATAACATCTAACTTTTCTGTCAGGAAATGTTAGATGCAGTTCAGGTTTAGCAATATGATATCCTTTTCCACAATTAGATTTAAATATTTGATTTGCCATAATAGTTACCTCAGCAAACAATAAACCATCTGCTTTCATTCTGCATTTGCTTTCATAGGTGTGAGGGCAGCCTGCTACCTCATGTCAGCATCCATTATAAGGCACCACTCGAGGTGACATGACACAGAATGACAGATGCAGCCAACTCAGTACGGCATCCGTGAAGTTGGTACCCACAAGCTCTGCAGTTACATGTGCTATTCATGTCCTAGCTAAGAAAAAATGGAGAAATGCTCAGGTAATATTATTTTTTAGTTATCTCTGCAAATCCAATTTTTGAAAGCAACAAAATATTTTCAGTTTATATTTCTTAAAATGCCTAAAATAGAACCATTAAGGTTAGGGGAAGCAGGGATCATCATTTAGGCTGTCATTTTTTTTTTCAGCAAAAATATTTCATAAACTGAGAATAAAATCAACCAAAATAAAATACTAATAAAATCATATGGTTTTATGTTTTGAACATATTTTCTGACCCCAAGCCTATAAAATGGGAATAAATACCAGATCCTCAACATTTAGTTATGCTGTGCATTTATAGGTTTGCCTTTTTTATGTGAAAAACTTTGTAATGCTTCTCATTTTGTGTTTCATGTGTATTTTTTTTCTCCAATTAAGTTGTAATCTCACTGAGAAGATAGCTCCCATTTTATATCCTTGAACGGGACAGATATACATAAATACTCCACAATATCTATGCTACAGAACGTAAGGTAGTTACAAAGGTACTTTGAAGTCTTTGGTACTAAATATCAGTTTTTGTTAATCTTGACAAGCTGAAATAAAACAAATATTTCCTTTAAAATAAAGATCATATTCATCGTGGGATGTAGTAAGTTTTCAAGAAAATATGGGATTAAAATCTATCCTTGGAAACATAAATGTTTTAAAAAAAATTTGGTAAACATATGACAAATCTCTTTTGAACAGATTTTGATATCATAAGTGATGAAATAATGTCTTAATTTACTTTTATGTTTCGATGGCACAATAAGCAAAGGGATATACTACTTTCATTTTTAGGAAGAAATATACAAATGGATTAATATGTTTGCCCACATGAAGCAATAAAATAGGTCTCTAATATGAAAACCAGATGATCTAGATCTGTCCCCTACAATCCTAAGATTTTATAATTTCTGGGAAGTTTGTTAGTCTGTCAGGCATCTGATTGCCTCCTGAATAACATTATTTCTATTATATCTCCATAGCTCCAGAAAATTTATGAATTTATTTAATTCCTATTAGAGTAAATCCTATGAGTATTTGAGCTGATATTATATGAAAATCTGAAATCATTTTCACATATACTAATGAAAATCTGTCTCTGTTTCTATTTATGCATATACATACATATATACATATAAATAATTGGCTTTTAAATATATGAATGAGAACTAAACCTAAGATGTTTAGCAGGAGGAAAAGGTTAACAAGGTTTTAATATAATCAATATAGCACTCTTGAATTTTTTATGGGCATTTCCCTAGATTTTGACTCCTTATATGAGTTGCATCAGGGCCTAAATAATTAAATATTTATGTTTTTAACACATACATATGTACAGATAAGATATGTGTTACGGGAGGGGTCAGCAATGTATATTTTTGTCAATGTGAGTACATGTGTGATTGACCAGGAAATATCTATCTTCTCTTTGATAATTGGTTGAAACTCAATATTTAAAATAAAGTGGAATATTCACAACTCTCCACTCTTCCCATATTAAATTTGCATCCTACTAAATTACTTTCCATGGTATTAACATGCTTCTAATGTACAAAAAGTGGTACAATAAGTTTTCACACCTTATTTATGACTTGTGTATGAAGTACTACCTTGTGAAAAAAAAATTATAGTTCTTTTAAAAGTTATATTTGTGTATGTTTTCACTGAACAAATAGTATTTGTAAAAATAAAGTATTCATTAACAATATGCCACTTAAGTAATATTTCATTTCTTTATATTTTCTTACTGCTCAGCATTTTTCAGAGTTCAAACCCTAGATTATGGTTCTGTAATCAATCTCATTTTTGACTTAACAATGTTAATAAATATTTTCAAATTGTTACATAATTTATAACAGTAATCCATAATCATTATCATTTTAGAGGTCACAACCAAAATAATTATACTTGGAATTTGGCTATACGCTATACACAGTATCTCATTTTATGTCCTTACCAAGTTTGTGATTTGGTATTATTTACAATTTATATATGAGGAAATTTTAAGTGGAAGATATGAACAGATTGCCCAAGGTTTCACCCCAGCAAATGGACACCCCAGGGATTTGGAGTCTCCATTACCAAAGTTGCTGGTGTTTATTACCTAGCACTACATTTACTTACTCCAAAATATTCATCAAAGGAATTTATTTGTTAACATTTAGAATGTTTTACCTCTTGTTTTTGTGTTATGTTGTTGGCTTCTGTGAAATAACCTTCTATGTCTTGCCTATTTTTGGAAGGAAACGTTATGGTTCACAGAGTGGGTCCCTATCCACATTAATAAGCATGTTTGTATTCCAAAGGAAGGAGCTTTAGTTAGGTCAGTTTATCTCAGCCTCAACCATCAGGCCTATAAAATAAAAATAACTAAGCCTAACTCATTGAGTTTATTTCATGTTTGAATAAGATGCTTTCCATTAATAACTCAGTCCTGAAACACAGTAGATAGTCTATAAATTTTAGTATTCATAAAATAACAATAGCATTTCATTTATAAATGACACTAAGATTGACAATGATACACGAGAGAGCAATAAATAAAGATGGAATAAACCTAGACACTGATTAATACTTCAATAATAAGTACAATTTATGGGAAAAGTCTATTTCAGTCCCTCCCTCCCACTCTCCTTCTCTTTTTTCTCTTTGTCAATCTTCTCTTCCTGCCTCTTTTTCTTCACTTCCTTTCCTACTCTCATTTTCATATTTAGTTGACAAATGTTTTTGAGCTTCAAATATTTGCATTCAGGTGTCAATTTGTATAAATATTATGGAAATTTATATTTCCATAAATAGTTTCAGAATGTTTTTCTTTTTATGCTACAAACTATGGTGGGGGGGATAACATATTTGATTACATCTTAAAGTCATGAACCATGATCTAGGTGTAGTTTATCAGCTCAAACAAGTAGCAAAATAATCTTACTTTATTTCCTTCATTTTATGGAGTAGGAAATGTGTGTGTCCAAGGTCATTGCCTGAATGAGGGCTCAGTTCCACCAAGCCCTAATGTCCAGATACTTTTCCCTTTAGCACTTCAAATAGAATCTTCAAAGAAACTGTTATGTCAGGTAACCATGTACTTGAAGAAATTTGCATTGAATTTTAAAGAAATGTTAATTTTAAAGATCCCATGTGCAATATTTTTTCAGAAAAACATAAAAACAATAAGAAAAATCATAAAATGTTTCTAAAATCACGAGGTGATAAAGTATAAAATTCTAGAGGTTTTGCATATTAATAACAAAGGCTAATGCGGGGTATCTAGGTATTTGTTTCTGTAGTGTCTTGTTGTATACGGATGTTTCCCTAAATTTATATGTTTAATAACATTTAAAATGATATATCCACAATTTAATAGTTTTTAATGAATAATTTAAGCTAAAACATTAGCTAACCTCAAATAGCCACTTCCATAAGTTTAATTTTTAAAGTAAGATGCTGGATCATTTTTCACCTTTTAGGAGTATGTTCAAAATTTTAGCAAAAGATCAAGGGGAAACTGCAGACTGTTCTGAACAATCACATTCCAAATTTAAACCTATAAATAATAATCACCACCTTTTAATATTTATACATCATGGTACACAGAATTATGAAATTATAGTGCACTATTTTGTAATGATTCTGATTTTATTTCACATGTACTTATTTTCTCTATCAACTGTTTCTGAGAACAAATATTTATTTATAAATATATAATTCATAACTAAAAGTGAAAGTAAATGAAGGATGTTAATAACTAATTATTGAAGTTTTAATACAGAAAATCAGTAATAGAAACATAGTTCCTCTATCATACATCATATTTCCACGTAGCCCACCTGTTGGTAAATATCTCACGAATGTCATTACAGTTTCATGATTGATAACTATACTTGGATAGGAGTACTAGGCAGTTAATTCGAGTAGACAAAGTAGATAGTTTAATAAATGGAATCCTCCCCTATATACTACAAGTTATCTATTCTAGGAAACACATTTCTCTTAATTTATCAACTCTGAAAACAGTATACATCCAGGAATGGATAACATCTATCAATATCTGCCGGCCGATATCAGCTGTTGGAGGAATGACTGCAGTTCCGTTCATTGTCTTGCAAAGCAAAAACAAAGGGTTTTGTTCTTCCTCAGAATGGAAGTAGATCAAGTTGTGTTATATTTGGCAACAGAGATATGTGCAAAATGATTGCCTATTAGCCACAAATAATGTAGGGAAGAAAAAAGACAAGTCCTTTGGAATCTATTAAATACAGTTCAAAGTTTCCAAGGGTAGTGTGACCTATATACATGCTATGTAAAATTATTCCTATGCATGTATCATAGTTTGTAAACTTATTTCCATTATAAGTGGTACACAAAATAATAATACATTTCATAATCAATGGCATCTTAGATTTAAGCAAAAACAATATATATTTTATATCAATAGGACAGCCTATGATTCCATTATTTAGTTTTTTAAGCCCATTCATTGTTCAAATGCACTTGGACAACACAATGTAAATTTTATTAGAAAATACTTCAATAGATTGATCTATAGGTATCTAAGAGCAAGGCTCTGCAAGCAGTATATGCAATTAGTATATTAGAACACCTAGAAAGCAAAGTAAAATACTAAAAATTAATAAGATCACTAATGAAAAATAAATTCATATAAGTTTATTGCCTGATCTATCAGCAAATTGGAATAAAACATGCATGCCAGAAGCCAGCAAATTGTTGTTAGAGTATTTACTTATTTAAAATTAATTTATTAATTAATAATTTTTTGCCCTTGATCTATAATATTGAAGATGAAAAAGATTAAGTGAAACAATTTGTAAAGGCTTTATTTTTAAAGAAAAAGTTGATACATAGAAAAGAGTATTTCATGATGAATTGAGGAGATGAAAACACCGTCTTCATCCAGGTGCTTCTGAAATATTCTAAGTTAATGATTTCATTCACATATTCTTTTTCCATTGGCTCTGCCAGTATGTAAATCATTCTACAAGAGTTAAGTAATTGAAGAGGCTTAGTAAATCTTCCAGGAAATTATGATGCTGTTTAATAAATTATTCCAGCCAGATTAGTAACATGATTAATATACTTCCCATATTCTTTGGCTTTTTTCAGAAAATAAGAATGAATGAATGCAAAAGAACACTCTTTTAGAAACACATAATTGGGTTGGCTCTCCTATTAAGGATTTCATTAAGATCAAATGGTCTCATTTCATCCATCTTAAACCAACCTTCACTTGGAGAGGTGATTTTATAAATTTTAATCTGCTTTTAAAGTTATACTTACTAGAAAACAGGTCACCATGTTACCAGAGCAGTGAGGCTACACAGAGAAAAAAACGTACTTGTAAAAGCATCCGCATTCCTTTTTGGTAGACACATATATTGTTCCAGTTTTTAAGAATTGTTAACTTTAGACTGGTTTACCCATTTCTGTTTGCCAAATACAACAAACAATCCATTCCTCCGAGTCAAAGACTCACTTAATATGCTGCTTACAACTATTCATGTAAAAAGCAGCCAGGCATAAGGGCCTGCGTTTCCTCTCTTGATAACCTAGCCTTTTTATTCCTTTTACTGCGGACGACACACCAGATTAAAGCACATTGAAAGATAAGGCATTAAATACCATTAACTCTCCCTGTGGGCAATGTTTATTTTAAGGTCGTGACAAATTTGATCGAAAAATAAATGCAATGCTGGGATTTTTAATTTAAAAACCTTTAATATTTTTAACCTAGAATGCCAGGGTTAGTTGATAGCCCCTTTGTACATTTACATTATTTTTGCAGCCTTTTATTTAATCTGTAAACAGTTAGTATTCCCAGGGCCTTCCTTACCACCCACACATACTTGCTGACATAATAACACCGGCAAGGAAATACATGCTTAAAGAACTATGAGCTGGAAGTGAACTTTACATGCCCTTAACCACTTAGCTAGACTCAAGTAAGGAAGCATCAAAAAGCAAACCTACCCATTAGGTTTTGTACGTGAAACAGAAACAATTGTTTAACAGGTTATCTATAGAAGCATCGTGCATCCAAAATAAAGATGAGCTTTTTTTTTTTTTTTTTTTTCTTTTTTTCCCTAAAGGAAAACAGCATAATGCTGAAGCTTTGTTAGAATTCTGGCTTCTGAAGCTGGGCTAAGGAATGCTGTTGGTGGGGCACATGCCTTCTCTGTGCACATGCGCGATGCAGAGTCACTCACTCCAGATCCATATAAATATGCTGTGTTCCAACAGTTGGTTTTATAACTCATTGTCCTGAACTTGACCTTTCCCAGAGAAAGAGTGTTGGAATTGTGGTTAGCTTCTGAGGCAAATCATTAAAACGCAACCTACTGCATAATGAACACAAAGTAGGATTCCAAACCCATGGCGTATTGACCGCCCTCCTTGTGTCAATATTGTTTCCATGGGGAAATCCCTGTGCATTCCAAGTGGGGAGGCCAGAATCACATCCAACTCCAAAAAGGGAAGGAGAAGCACCTTTCTGCCTTAACCTCCTGCTTTTCTTGACTCTGAGGAGGAGGAACATCTTTAACAGCAAGATTGGTACTATAGCCATCATGGAATGTGTCAATAACTCTAAGAAGGCAAAGCTATACTGAGGTTGAAGATCAAGACTAGTGTTCCAGAAGGTTGCCGAAGGGTCACAGGCTCTCAGCAGAACCTCCATAGGAACCAAATTTAGTTGGTGTCAAAATCACCATTTTTGTCACTTATCCCATGTGCCCCAAGTCTCACCGACTCTCTTTCCCTATTGGCAGTACCTCTAGCTTCTGACCAGAGTGTCTTTAGCTTTTCCTTTCTGCCTCTCCCTCAAAGGAGTCCTCTACTGTTTGGAACCAAGTGCTGAGTCGTATTAACAGTGGTAGTGATGGTAGAATCAGGCAGACAATAAACCAGTCTCTTGGAAACCATTTTGTTTTGATTAAATAACAAACAAAATATGATTTTTCATATTTAAACAGAATGCTGGATTCAGAAAATTTATTTGAAAGTATTATGGGGGTACAAATAGTTTTTGTTTCATGGATCACTTTTATGCTGTTTGTCATGGTTATAAATGTATCCATCACCCAGATAGTGTTCATTGGGCCCATTAGGTAGGTTTTCACCCATCTTCTCCACCTGCCCTAACCCCTGCTTGATTTCTGTTGAGTTTTACTTCCCTCTATGCACATGTGTGCTCATCAGTTAGTTCCAATTTAATAGTAAATACAAGTGGTATTTGTTTTTCCATTCTTTAGATACTTCATTTAGGATAATAGTGTCCAGAACAGATGTTGCATGGATTCAGAATCTTTTGGTCATTTTAATAGCCTTGGTGGAAACAGCAATTCTCTAAGAAACATTTAGAACGGGTGTCTCTTTGAGACAGAGATTGGAGACTCTGAAGAAAGGGGAATGGTGGGTAGGAGTTGACATTAGAATGAAGAGCAGTAAAGAAATGTGTCCATTTCGTCCTCTGCTCTACAAGTGATAGGAGAGACATCAAGGGCACACACCCAGGGTGGAAAGCAGGAACATGCAGGGTCACACTCTCAGGGGCAGTTGATAGAGGGGCAAGAGAACACGTGAAAGAGAAAAATCCAAAGCCATAGCTGAGGAGCGGAGACTAATTGATGTCAGTCACCACTACAAATGCTCATTTTTAAGGCAAGCGGACATCACAAAGCAAGAGGGTGTGGGGAATTTCTGCATGAATTTTACTAAAAAATAAACAGTTTAAAAAATTTCCACACTAAGCCACTGTGTTAGCAAGAATGTCATGTTTTGTGTTTGTGTTTACTGAATTAAAAAAACAAAAAAATCAAAGTAGAGATACAAGTTTATTAATATAAGGATGATTACCTCCTTTCAGAAAACCGAATAAAGCCATTTTCTGCCCCTAAAGGCAGACAGAAGGTGAGTTGAGTCCTTTGAAGATTCCCTTCTCTGTTTTTACTGATGACTGTGGTAAATCTCTGTTAATATTGTTAACATGAAACCCATTCAGAAACATTCTATTCTCCAAAAGTAAGCGGTAAAATTTGGTCAAAAAAAAAAAAAACAAAAAAAACCCACAAAGCCGAATGAAATAGGGTCATGGTGAACCATTCACCTCTTTCAAACAGACTTTTTAAATTGAACTCTGATAGTAATAATTATCATCTTGCATTTATTTTACTTGTATGCATAAATTTTGTCCATTTTTCAATATCATCTCTATCTTTGCTTATGTGCATTTATTTATTTATTTATTTTTATATACAGTGGATATATCCTCTCTCTGCAACTAGTTTATAGAATCCTCAAGAAAAGAGTGTAAAAGGCTGTTTATTTGAATCTCTTGTCTCATGCATGTTTGGTCCCAGACCATACCAGGTTTAGAAAAAATGTGTGAGTGAAGGCAGCCTGCTCTGACCCAACATACTTACTTACCTATTGCCTGCCAGTTATATTTCCTGATTGTTTTGGCATTAATATGTCAATATTATTATTAATGATAATAGAAGCAGTAGGATAATAACTGTCATTTATTATAATATAATTTTTGTAAGAATTTTAAATATATCATTCTAAACACCAAAAACCTATGCATGTGGAAATTAACCCTATGATGGCTTAGCTCTGTTAAGGATTTTATGAGGTGACATAAACAATTAGTGGAATAGCTACTATGTGTGTCCAGTATTCCAGACTCGTGATCCAGTGCCTTCTGCAGAGTGCCTTCCACCTTTCTAAAAGCAGCATCATTTAAAGTATTTTAGTCATTCAGGAATTCTTATTAAATAAATCTTAATCACTTATTCAAGTGAATGTAAAAAATACACAAAGCTTGATTTTCCAAATTGTTACCTTCATTTATAAATATCAAAGTAAATGATGTGTAAACGTGCTAAAATATCATTAATAACAGTGATGCAAAATAATCATTAGAAAGGAATGAGTGATTTGTGACTTCAAATTCAATAGTTTGCCTGACAGAGAATTTAATTTTGTTTTCCTCTTTTTTTCAGACACATGTACATTCCCGGTTTAAAAGATTCTTGGGCTAAAATAAGGTATAGATGTTTAGCAAATATTCTCTCAAATAGCAATTTAACTACCTCTAGATTCTTCTGGTCTTTAGACATATGAGTGAATATGGAAAGTTGTGACATAAATTAACAAAGAAGGCTTTCTGTGTCTACATGAAAAATACCTGTGAATATGATTTAAAGAGGTCGCTCAATCAAATTCATGTATAAAAATCTAAGTTTTAGGTAGGAGAAATCATTAATAATCACCACACACATACACACACACTCTTACAGATTGTGGAATGCTTGTTTGTAAAACCAAAATGAAACTATTTCAGTGAATTTTACACTTTCTTTCACAGACTGTTTATATAATAAGTTTACTATTAAAGATGAGAATATGAACTTTCAAGAATGCATTTGAACTTTGCCTCTAAAGAAAAAAAATCTTTTCTTAAATCAAACCCCCTCAAATTTCTCTAATGATTTTCAATTTCCTTAAAACAATTGGAAAGTTGCATTAAAATCTCAATTCATTGTAGGAAAGCATTGACATTAAATTTATCTGCTAAATGAGAAAGGAAATACATAAAATTTAACATATAGGATGAACATATAGTAATAGCAAGACCAACAAAATATCTCCCTCATATCAAATTTCAGTTTACCTTCACTAGATGGGATTGGGCTGAATAAAAACCTTGCACCTTTATCAGTGCACAGGCTCACTCTAGGCAGCAAATGGAGAGTTGAGGAACCCGCAGACAGTGCAAGTGATAAAACTGCCAAGTGTGGGAAAGATGGTTTAGCTCCTGGGATCACCAAATTCTTCTCCTTCATTCTGGTAAGACAGGAGGGTGTCATCGCACACTCTCCACTCCAACCTTCCATTCATCTAAATGTGTTTAAATTGATCAAACATGTTATCTAGAAATAGAGCATTTGTCTCCAACTGGAAATACCTGATGTCTGGGTGTTTTGTTGTTGTTGTTGGTTTTTGTTTGTCCCCCTTAACTTTTTAGCAACCATATTTGCCTTCTTCAGACTTGGAAGAATTCACTAGTACAAATTCCCAGCCGGGTTCGGAAGGAGATTATTCTTTTGTCCCTGATCAAGGTTATACACTGGAGCTGATTTCATGCTTGGCTGCACCTGGAGGCTCACGTGCCGGCTTCTTCAAGTGGCGCTCGCCTGTACCAGGATCCTGAAACCGGAGAGTAGCATTCAGGTCTCTGGCAAGACAGACGCCTGCTCAGGTGACAGTAAGGGCCTCCGCAGGACAGGCTTGGTGGCTCTTTGCTCAACACTTCATAACCTGCTGATTTTAACAATCTGACCCTCTACCACGGACCCAAAAATAAATAAAAGGAGGCAGTGGAAGAAGAGGAATTATTTGTATTGTCCAAGGAAAGACCTCCAAACACATTTAGGCTATTTTTTTCCCTTTTTGTGAAAGTATAAGTTTCTTATCTCTCAGATTTGGGATTTATCTATCCTATGTCTATATCTATAAATTCATTCATCTATAAGATAGAAATCTTATATGTAGATAGGGTTTGAATATGGAAAAAATAAAGATTCAAAGCTTAAAATTTAACACCTTCCGGATGCCACCCCAATTAGACCTTAGTCTATTTATGGCAAATCCAATTGAACAGAGTTAAAATAAACTAGTCCTTCAAGTCAATAAGTAAGAATAAAAATAGTCCCAGCATGATAAAAATAAACTAACAGAAAAAGCATATTTCAACAATATAAATGATATAACAAAATAGAAATTATAAATATTAAAGAACATCTTCTGAAAAATAATACATAATAATATATTAAAAACTAAAAGGATAAATCAAAACTATCAAAAATAGGGGTAAATATGGTATAAAATAAGCATATAACCTTCCCAGTGACAGTAGTATTTTAGCTGTCTTTCTGACTCCTAGACGAGTGCTTGAAGCTTACGGGACACTCTGTTTTCATTGTTGTAGTTTTTATTTCTTAACTGAAATAATAGATCATAGAAAAATTTAGAAATTTTATTAAGAATAATGAAGCAGAAAAATTATCATTACAAATATTATTAATATTTACTACATGCATAAGCCAAGCGAATACAATTATGACTAGCAGAAATAGATTCAAAATTTTTCAAAAATTGGCAACAACTAAGAAGCCTATAGATACCCAAAGTTTTTATTCACAACTACCGTACATATGTATATATCTAAAAATTAACTTGACATATATATATAAAAAGAGACTTTTTATAAAACTATATAAAATTACATAAAATATTTTAAGCTGTAACTTATTCCTAAGTGAGATATAAATATATATAATGCAATATTACTTGGCAGAAATTAGCAAGAGGATGATAAAACGGTTTTTAAGGTATTAACAGGAGAAAATTTGTCAAGATTTATTTTTAAACAATAATAATTAGAGGACTTGCTCTACCAAACATTAAAATACATTTTAAAGAGCGGTAATGATTTCAGTGTTGTATTCCTAAACAAAAAGAGAGAAACAATTTAATAAAACAGGAAAAAGTTCAGATGTAAACAGTAATGTATAGATTTTAGTATATGCCAAAGACAACACTATGAAAAATAATAAAATGGTACATTATTTCAAAAATAGTCCTAGGGTAACTTTAAATTAAAAATAATAAGATAAAAATGTGTTCTTCTCCCTTACCATAAGTCCAAAACATATTACCAATAGATAACATGAGCTAATACTAAAAACAAAAGCAAAACAAATCAAAAGAACAATTAAATAAATATAGCTAGATATTTCAATGATTTTAAGTAAAGCACACACAAAAAACACTTACACAAAAGCACAAATTACACCAAAACACTTCATTTAATTTTATAAATTTTACATATGTAAAAAAGGCAAAAACAATTTTCAAGCTCCGTAAAAATATAAAAAGCAAGATATTGGTAATATGTAAGAAAAGAGTAATTATATAAAAGATTGTACTATCAATTAGGAAAAAACATTCAAATAGATAATTATATAAAATAAAAATCCAAGGATTAAATGTATTTTAATAAATATATTTAAAATAAATGTAATAATTTTATAAGAGTTCCAAAATGTAATTTAAAACTACAAAAATATATTTATAATTTTGGAAACTTATTTGAGAACTTTGTGTTAAATACCTTAAAATGGACAGTTTAGAAAATTTTGATGAATCTTATTTTTGTTTAAGAAAAATAAACATAAAGTTGCTTTCAATATAGGGATAATGGAAATTACCTAAATTTACAACAAGATCTGATTGACTTACTAAATCATGCTGTAACTGTAAGATAGAGAATTAAAAAACTAGCAAAACTGTTGTTCCCAAAGAATACTTACTGACATGGTAAGTATCTGAGATACAATATTATATAAAAGCATAAAAACAAATCCATGAAAGTAAATAGCAACAATTTGCTTTTTTATTTATTGATATTTATGTAACAATGTCTATGTTGTGCTCACTGAATGAGAATAATCAAATCGGGAAATATATATAACAGAATGTTAGAATCTCTAAGTCTTGTGTCACAAGTATATTTTCTTTACTATGTAAATAATTTTGAAGTTTTAGAAAATTTTGTGTTGCTTTATACTCAAGAAACAAAATTTAGTTTTAAAATTAAAAATCATTTGTAAATCATTTTACTGCATATATAAATTTGAAGTTTTCTAAAATTATGTTGTTTGTATAATTACCAAACAAAAATCATTAAAATAATTAATTTTTATCAAATAATGGGCTTATTAGGTTCTCTTAAACATTTGCATTATCATATATGCATTGTTTTGCTCAAAATCAATGGTTTATTTTAATGGCAGCTTCCTCTCAGATATTAAGATAAAATTTCCAAATTACAATGCTTTATGAGGCTTTGACTGGCTCACAATTAGATCATCTTAGTTTGCTTTATTCAATTTCCTTTCCCAATATCTTTGTTTAGAAATAAGGAAAAATAATTATTCTCAAAATGAATAAGAACTGAAACAGAAAATGTTCAAGAATTAAAACTCTGGGCAATGCATTTGGACAGGAGATACATTTAAAACAACCACTATTTTCCTCATTAGTTAAAAAAATGCAAATCATATAACACATAGATACGTCTCCCAAACTATTTCACAAACCAATAAAAATTCTGCACATAGGCAAATATAAAATTTTGACACATTTAATATAGGATATTTATGCCTCTTCAAAATATTATACATGGTTTATATTCTACATACTATAAAAGTTGTATTGTTCCTTGATTATTTTTTATCTTACATAGCCCTAATAATTTGTTTTTGCTATCTCTCTTTTAAGTAATAAAGAAGCTGGGCAAGTCTGAAATGGGGCATACTTTTCTCCCTTGTTCATTTTATTTTGAAGTATCCCTGATTAATAAGATTTATGGATGGGGGCTTACTCGGCTAGGCTTTATGGCTGTTTTATTTTACTGTAGTCATTCTAGCCTTCAGTTGTCTCTGTTCTTCCTCATGAATTGAACTTTTTACCTCCAAGAATCCATACACTCATCTGACCTACTGAAAATGCCAAATGCTGTCTAATTGTATCTCTACCTCAAAAACTGTAATAATTATTTTTATTTCAAACTTTACTGATTTATTTCAAACTTTACAGCCAGAGAAAAAGCACACAGGAAAGGAAGCATTCCATGTTGAAGTGAACACATAAGTCTTATTAATAATTTAATCTAAACATATAAACAGAAAGGTCAGAGGCTGTTCACAATTTTTAAATGCATTTTTTCCTTTTCTGTGTCTTTCTAAATTTGAATTCAAAGAATATTCTCTGCCTTTTTATAAATCTATGGCCTAAGAGACTGATCATTTTGCCAAAATACATCAGCCTTGCAAATGATGCTCAAAGACATCAGTGAAAATGAACTTAAGGTCCTAAATTGCTTGTGAAGTTTTTGTAGCACAGTATTTCAAAGATAAATCCACTGAGGACTATACTAAATTCTTGGTTTACTCTGTTCTTATTTGCTCACATTTTGTTCCCTGATAAGGACCCATGTTTATGAAAATCAGGAACAAAAATGTTTACTGTTATATGTAGTACCTTTATTGGGAATAAAATGATATATGTTGGCAATGATTTGCTAGTTTGATGATAAAAATCTGACCTGTCATCTTTGACCCAAATATTTATAAATATTATGCTTCTGGGATTATTACCATGGTGTGCACAGAGCAAATCCAGAGCAAAGAGGACTTAAACCTGGGAGCCTCTGGTGGAAGTCATTCGGTGGTCTTATCAGCATTGCAACAATTTTACCAGCATTCTAGTTTATTTGTCTGTTTCCAATGCTTTTTACTTAAAGGATGATTTTGAATTTGCTGATTTGCAGCATCTCTTCGCATATGGTCTCTTTTTTAAACCTATTTTTAAAACCTTTTGTGGTAACAGAGGGGAAAAATTTCCCCATCTCTATAACTGTGTACTTATAAAAATAATATTTCCTCGGAAAACGTCCACTATGCTTAATCCTAAATTAACGTAGTTGATGCAATGCTATTACTTAACCCCGAGGCATATGCGATTTCTAAAGAAACAAATTCAGCGTTTAATTAACTCTGAAATCCTCCTGTAAATGGAGCTTATATGTGTGTGTAAAGTTCAAGGCAGGATGAATTTAGAGAAGAAAACTGCTCGGAGGGGTTGCTGTCCTGCAGAAGCCGGCCAGGCCTATCTGAGCCAGACAGACTCAGCACATGGCTACATGGACTAAATTAAGGAGTGCGGAGGTTCAACCAGAGTGCACAGATTAAAATTTTCAATAGACCTAAAAATGTCTGGAAGGCATGAATGAGCCTGTCACTTTGTTTCTGCCTCTCCAGAAAATGATGGATTCACGTTATACCCACAGTACAACACGTGAGATGTGCCTGGTTTCGTCCCTTATTCTTCCTTCTCCAGTCATGCTGAAATAGAGGTTGTGGTTAAACAAATCTGCTTTTATGGAGCAAAGCACTGTGAAACAGAGCTGATTAGGGCCTGACACATCAAATTAGACCGGGGCTTAAAGTTGGCTGATGACTCTATTGTTTCAGGAGCCTGGTTCTGCCTTTGCCAGCCTTTTTAACTACACAAGTAACTTTGTTTCATTTTAATTTAGGAGAGAGAACTTTGGCTATAGTGGAATAATTATTACTGCAAACTTAATTATTTTATTTCTAAACATATTACTACTCATTTTTTTCTTATATCTTAAAATCTACTTTACAAAGCTGGTTTTGCCAGCCAGATACTATGTAGCAAATCATCTAATGAATGTGAGAATTTACCATTTTAAAATAGTACCTTGAGAGAAATAATAAGGCAAATGACTGAAGTAAATAAAAAGTATGCATGAAATGTCCAAAGTCCTAATTTTTTTTTGATAAAGCCATATCTGTGAATATAACCAAAACTGTTCTGTAATATCTGGTACAGCAATATTACCTAGCTCACAAACTATAAAAAAAAAATTGCTAATCATTTTATAAGAGAATGTGATTATTTTATTAGAATTAATGTATTTGTTATGATCTTAGGTATATTTTGGATACATTCTTGTCTCTATGTAAAAATACATACAATATGTATGTGTGTGTAAATATATACACATACCTATATATTTTTTACATTATAAAACACACACATATATTTACCCACCAAGATAAATTCAGGACATCTATAGGTAATTTACTTAAGTTTTTGAGCAGTTATTTCTCCAAAAGTTTTGTATTTATGTAAATACACTATACTTTCTTCTTTCAACTCCAGAGAACTTTTAAGTTTATTTTTATCTAGTAATTGAAAAGTTAATACCATTTCAGCAGCCTTATTTGCTTGAAATAACCGTTTACCTTAAGAGATAATGTAAGAAATATCAGTTAGGAATCAGAAATAAGAGATTTTTTAAGTTATCCATTAGTTGCATGTAGCATCCTTTCCCATCTCAATTTATCAGACTGGACTTTAGATTACAAACCTGAGTGCCTTTACCATGAGTGACCAAGTTTTAGAAATAAACGATGAAAGCACAGTGTTCCCTGTACCACTTTCCCTCAAAATGCCATGTTATTAAGATCATGGTTGCATGCATGGCAACCCAGACACAAGCCTGTGATTGTGCCTACTGGGCAGAACCTCTGGCCTTAAGTTCTATCTGCTTCCTGTAAGGGCAGGTGATAGAAGTGTTTAATCTTGGACATTTTCCAGATATTTGAGTGATATGATAACGCCAAGCAGAACATGGCACTTATAAACAATTTTTTCTTTATGAAATTACTAGTTTTCCTTGACATTGTTTATAGATTTTTAAAGTTCAGACTATTTGGGGGAGGAATTGTGGTTGCTCGAGATTTCCAAATTTGATAAATGAACAAAATCTGTGTTTCATGGTTAATGTTAAGAGATTCATATAATTGAAAACTTTGGTAAACACTAATTTGGTGGTCACTGTGAAACGTAAATATGATGGAATTATTTAATCTGAAAACCAGATTGAACTTTTGGTTTCATATATGTCACAGACAACATGTGAGTACAGGGTGCTTTGGGTTTTTCCTCTTATACATCATGTGTCACACTACAAGGAAGAAACTAGGTTTTCTGCTTAACACACTTTGAGGTGATATGAACACTCAGGACCTCCAATAATCTTTATATGGTGTTAGAGGGTGGGGACAAACAAGTTTGCATAATGTATTATGACTCCATTACTTTGGCTGTTATATTTGTAATAGAAGCTATGAGTTGATGAGAACTATCTGGGCCTCCCATAGGGCAGGGCTTGAATGGTGTGTTTGCTGAGTGGAAGTTCAGAGAAGGAAGGTGGGGATCAGGGCTCCTTGTGGGTTCCTGACCCATCACTTGTGATAACTACCTCATCTGGTTCCATCTAATTCCTACATCCTGAAAGCAAGCAGGCTTTTCTGGAATCTTGCATTTGCATCCAGAACTTGTTTCTTTCTTGATAACATTTAAAGATTACTCTACACTTGAGCATGCATATGCATACCTGCCTACACATACATAGCTCAGATTTGCAAATTCAACCACTGATAACAGTGGAAGATTATGGAACACATGTACAACTGTGAGTCTATTTTGGTTAAACTCTGAGATTATATAGAACTGTTATTGTAAATTAAATCCTGAAATAATTTGCCTAAGGTCATTTTTACTCAGTTTGTTAATAAAAACTATTGTCTTTCTCCAATATATTCCAGTTAAAATACATGTGAATAAAGTCCTACAAAGAGGAAATATTTGAGAATTAGTCTATAAGATCTCATAAATAAAACATCTGAATATCAAAAATGTGGAAGAGTATTATCTTTGAACTAGCTGAAGTTAAGCAAAAATAATAATCTTAATAAATACACAATCTACCAGATATAAAATCATTTTCTACTCACTTCTATTTAAGTTTTATGGTGCAATTATTATGGACTTAAATAATACTTAAAGATATTTGATAAAAAGAATCCTCAAATCCAAGAATTTTACGTGTTGATATAATTCTCTTAAAATGATTATTCTCCTGCCATTCCTACTAAATCTAACATAGTTGCTCCATGCAAAATATATCTAACAACATTTGGAGATATTTTTGCTTCCATATTTTCACATTCTATTATTATAGCCTAAAAGTTTAACATTTAACAACTACTCTAGTAAAATTTACTTCGTATAGCTAAGAGAAAGATATATTATTATAAATTCAGTAAGGGAAATTGATCATATATTAGCTGGAATACTTAATGTTATGTACATTTAAACAGAGAGTACTTGCACACAAATAGTGAATGATGAAATCAAGATAGTGAAACATAGAAATATTATTACAATTGATTAAAGTTTCAATAAGACAGTGTTTCCAGATTAATATATAAATTATTCAAATGTGTTTTTTTATCTTTTTTCTCAGAATTTGAAAAAAATTGTATTTATATATTTCTTTTAAAGTATGAATCTTTTTTTATGTTTCCCTAAAGCAGCAAGTGTTTGCACTATATTTTATGATACTTTATAATACTGCTATATGGTTTTCATTGTCATAATGACAGAAATTGAAGTTAATGTGGTTTGAAATAGACAACTCAAATGAAGTAGAATAAGTGTTGCTAATATATCTAATTTTTAAAAATTTTAGTTTGTCAGCACAAAAGAAAAAATATAAATTTAACATCATTTTATGCCAAGTTTCATTGATGTAAAAGTATTATTTTTTTCCAAACTCTTTCTCACTCTTAATTGACTTCTATTTAGATGCACACCAGGGTTTTGTTTTATTTTACTTTTATTTTTATGTATGGGAATAATTAACCAAACACACAACCCTTGGAAATTTCACATTGAAGAATGATTACGTGTATATTTGTGTATATGAAAAGATTAGTGAGGGTATTAATAGACATAAAGCTACTGTAATAAATCTGTGTAATAATGACATTCTACATTAATCAAGAAATAGATCCAATTATTTATAAAATCAGAATAAAATAAACTTGCTATTTCAAATGATTTTTACAGAAGATGGGCTATTCAATAAGTGTTGTTGATATAGTCAGTTTGTTGACAAATACTTTTTGAGCATCTCCTATATGCGAGATTTATTCTGAGAATTGGGTATATAGTGATGAAAGTGATTGGCAGTCAATGCTTATGTTGCTTGCATTCTATTTCTAAAGCTATATAACATACAAGTGAGCTAATAAGTAAGATCATTTCAGCTACGAGTGCAAGGAATAAGATAAAATAGTGGCAATATGGTTCAGAGTTCTCAGAAGTCTACCTGTGAAGGATATTCGGGGATGATGGTCAGGTAAAACATCTCTGAGGAGCTCAGCCGTGACTAAAAACACAAATTATGAGGAAAGTGTTATGCATAATTTTACAGAAAGGGGATTCCAAGAGAAAGGAATAGGATGAGTCGAATTCTGTAATAGGAAAGACCCTGTGTTTTTGTAAGACCAATCAAAACCAGTTGGTCTGGAGGACGACACAAAGGGGGAAAATGTCTGGGGGCTCTTGGAGAGGTAAACAGGCATCAGACTTATGCATGATCTTTCAGGCCGTGAAAGGGACCTTGGATTTTATTTTAAGAATAATTGGAAGATATTAGACTGGAGAATGATGTTTCAGAAAAATCACTCTGCTTGTTGTATGGCATGTGGACAGGAAGAGGCTAACCGTGGAGGAGGGAACAAGTTAGTAAGCTGTGGCAGTGGTCCAGGTGAGAGATGATGGCGGCAGGGACTCAGGATGTGTTGTGGAACTGAGAAGGCACCCTGTGACACAGGGCATTTTGAAAGCAGAGGTGACAACTAGGTGAGGCAGTGAATGTGAATGTGCGTGAAAGAGATAAATACAGAATTACTGCTAGGTTTACTCTCAAGTCATTGGATGAACAGTCATGACATTTATTGGAAGAGAGGATGCTTGAGGGACTTATAAAGAAATTAGTGGAAGGAAGAATTATTATCTCCGTTTTGTCTAAACTTAGTACATATCCTAGTGAAGATGTCAAGTAGGAAGCTGAGTCTAGAAATCTGATGGAAATGAAATAAGGATTTATTATCAATGTACATTGGAGAGTCAGTGTGTGGATGCCATTTAAAGACATGGGCAAATAAAGTAACCTTAGAAGGAAGTGCACATATAGAGAAGAGGGGTGAGGGAAGAGCCCTGGAGCATTTTATATTCAGTAAACTGATAAAGTAGAAAAAAATACCAACCAAGAAAATGTGAATGCATTACCAGTGACTATGAGTGAAGTGTTAAAAAGCTTAGAAATGAAAATTTTATAATAAAGAGAGTGCCAATAGCTGCTCATGTAACATGAGGACAGAAAATTGATCTTCAGGTTTGACAAGCCCTAAAGCTTCAGTCTTTATGGGGTGGGGACAGAGAAAGTTTGACCAGAGTAGGTTGAAGAAAACCTGCGAGATGAGAAAATAAGGCTGGTATTCAAGAAAACTTTTGGGAGAAGTTTAGCTATGAGGAAAGACAAATCACAGTATAAAAGACAGAGGGGAATAGTACCAGAAACATAGGTATTGAAGTTGGCCTTTGAACAGTGACTTTCTTTCATTTCCACAGGTGGAGCAATTGAGAATATGGGTAGCACTGGCTGAAGTGATGATTGGAAGATGAAGTAGATCTTGACTGAGTTCAATTATTTTATTTCTGTGCTGAGTTTAAAATTGGGGGGGGAAGAGTTGTTGAAGATTTAAGGAAAAGGTATGAGAGAATCATTGCAGAGAACAGAAAAGATAGTTGCATTTTTTAATGTAATGTTGAGAGACTGAGATCAGTGGCCATAAATTTGAAGGGAGTCCATCTGCCAAGATTACAAAAATTTCTCCAGCAACATTTGACCACTTGGGTATGTGCAGCCCTTGCAGATGTGGGGGCTTCTCAAACACTGGTATGTTGTCAGGTATATTGACAAGTATTTTGATACTGGTGTATTTTCAAGATTATGACTGTACTAATTTACAGCCACAATCTTGAAACTATTCCTATGGTAGTGTGCAAAGGTTTCCTTTTCTCCACATTATCTCCAATACTTATCTTTTGTCTTTTCGATGGTAGCCTTTTTAATAGGTATGAGGTGATATCTCATTGTGGTTTTAATTTGCATTTCTCTGATGAGTAGTGATATTGAACATATTTTTCATATACTTTTTAGCCATTTGTATTTCTTCTGTTGAGAAATATCTATTGGATTCATTGTCCATTTTTTATATGAGTGATTTGTTTTCTTGCTATTGAGTTGTTTGAGTTCCTTATGTATTAATATTTTGAATATTAACTCCTTGTCAGATGTATGGTTTGAAAATATTTTCTCCCATTCCATAGGTTATCTCTTCACTCTGTTGATTGTTTTCTTTGCTGTTCAAAATGTTTTTAGTTTGATGTAATCTTATTTGTCAATTTTTGCTTCTGTTGCCCATGCTTTTGGGTTTATATTTAAAAATATAAATTGCCCAGACCTATGTCATAGACCTTTTCCCCCACGTTTTCTTCTAGTAGTTTTATAGATTCAGGTCTTCTGTTAAAGTCTTGAATCCATTTTGAGTTGGTTTTTGTATCTAGTGTGAGAGAAGGGTCTAATTTCATTCTTGTGCCTGTGAATACCCTGTTGTCCCAACACCATTTATTGAAGAGACTATCCTTTCTCCATTGTGTGTTCTTGGAACCTGTGTTAAAAATCAATTGACTATATATGCATGCATTTATTTCTGGGCTCTATATTCTGTTACATCCTGGGCTGCCAGGAGTGGAGGAGGTGCAGAAGAGGAGGCATCCAGATGCAGGGATGTCTGCTTTCTGGTCCCTCCTGGCACTTCCCTGCAGGATGAGAGCCCTTTGTCCCATTTCTGGCCTGAGGCACTCAGGTGGGGGAGGAGGGAACCCTTACCTTTTCCCCAGGCTTTGGAACTCCCTGGATTTGGTTTGCACTGATTTCTCCCTTCTATCCTCCTCTCTCTCAGCTTCTCAGTTCCTCCTTGTGGTATCCTTAGACACCATTGGTGTCTCTTCCTGTGGTCCACTTCCGAGTAGTAATCACTCTCCACTCTCCTCAGTCCAACCCTCAACTATTCTGCCAGGATGGTCTGACAAGGTTTGTCTCTAGTGGGCCATCTTGAAGTCCAAAGTATGTGTATGTATTCTAACAGAATAATCAATTTGGTATGAGTAGGCTACACTTATTTATGATTATATGGCCATAAAATATATCTATTACAGCATAATTTTATTTTTGTTACATTTTATTGAATTGCATTTCATTAGATTAAGTAATTAAAATTAAAACACTGTGCTAGTTCTTTGTTCTATGAAAACAAAGTTAGGAAACAAAAGTACTCATATTTATTAAATCTATGTGGTTAATTTTAACCTGCACACCCAGATTAAGGAATGTTAATTGCTAATGTTTTAATTAGAATGCTCTTATGTGATCACTGAGTAAAAATATTAGAATATCTAGCATGTTATATTATTATAAATTTTAGGTGATTTTTCTTCACTAAGAAGCAAATAGTTCAATGTGAGATTGGAAATTGTGGTAATTTAATTTCAAGAAGGATAAAGTTTTAGATTGGATATATATTTTCAAAGAATTATCAATAAAGATGAATGATGGACAGTGAATCTATTCATATGTCGGAATTAATCTTACCTACCCATGTATTTGGCCCTATTTCTATTTGTTCACTAGACTAAAGAAAAAGAGAAAGAAAATATATAACAAACGTCTTTCCTCTTCAATTAATTTCTTGACAGGGGCTAGTTCAGGTGAATGTTAATGGCAGAAGTGAGCACAATATTTCAGTCAAGAAGAAGGAGTACAGGAAAATTGTGGAGTTACTAAATTCTGAAATGATTTGGACAAGTCCATCAGACTTTGTTTCAAATATAATGAAAATAAGCTAGGTTAATAAAAATAATTGCTTACTTAATTAATTATTATCAACCATCAATTGGTATGAAGGAGAAACTATGTTAAACAACTTATGTTTATTAATTCATTTAATTTCTACATCAACTTAAAAGAATAAAGTCTAATATCAGTTCTCCCTTCTGTATGGAAAGGCTAGTGGTTAATTTTGTCATGTAATTTACATGCAAATAAAATTTGGTACCAAGATGCAAACCTGGGTTCCTTTCATTCAAGTCCAAGCAGATACTGTAGGACTATAGGATATTTCATTTAAAAAATTAAACATTTTAAAAATAGCTTTATGATCATGAAACTTCAGGAAATCATGGTTTAGATAATAGATACTTTTGAAGAGCCAACTCATATATATTAGTACATCCAAGAAATAAAAATAGAATTTAAAAGATCCATGTGTAAAGAAAGAAAAACATTCCATATTTATTTGCCTTTTTGTATTTAAATTTTAATTTTTAGCAAACTCATGTAATCATTGAAGAATGGCTGTCTTAGAACACTGGAGTTTGAATTGTAACTTGGCAAAAGGACTCCTAAATGGGCAAGTGTCTGCCAGTCACAAAGGATCCACAATTTTGGTGCATATGTGTGCACACCTGTGTATTTCTGTGCAAGTCAAACAGATTGTAAATCCATTGTTCAGAGAAAAGTAGTAGGTTATACATAGTTCTTAAATACATTATTTGGTTAGGTAACTGGAACAAATTTTTAAATACGAGTAAAACTGATCTTGAGTCTAAAGCTTAATTATATCACATTTTACACCAGGGAAAAAGTTTAGCACAAAAACACTTTCCATATTATGCAAGACTAGCAATGTCTGAAATAACCGAATGCAATGCTTCTTTTTCCATTGAATCATAGAAATTCAGGAAATACGAGAAATTGGGAAGTTCATAAAACTTTGCACTTAAACTGTAACTCACCAATGTAGGTGGATAGCCTGTGTTTTTGAGTGGAAAGAAATAGCTTCAAATTTGAATGACAAAACAAAGTTGGAAGAAAAGGCATAATAGATTAAAAATATCACAACACATTTTTATTCAATATAGCATCAATGATAGGCGATTTTAAAAATATGTCACTTCCTAAAGTCTTTCTGCACAAATCATATCTGTCATGTAATTTTGGTTTACAGTATGTTTGATATATTAGTTTTCTGCTTGTTTAATTTAGAGATCAAGTGAATCTAATTGTTTATACACCAAATGACACAATGATGATGATTTCTATTCTATGCTCTATGGCTCTTGTAATTGACACTCAAACAATTGTTTAAAAAAAAAGTAGTCAGCTAAAACTGATTATTCTGAATAACATAAATAATAAAAACTTGTTTTATTGAAAGTAAACCTTTGTGCCAAACTGAATTTAGGAAAGCCTCTTACGTAATTAAGCATATTAGCAAAAGAGGCATTTATTATATAGAGGAGGAAGAGAGGGAAAAACCTAGAAATAGAATATTTCTTTACTCAAATCAGTATATAAAACTAATGTTTTAAGGTACTTTAGAGGTGATATCGTAATACTTCACTTTTTTTAAGAGAGTAAATTGAAACTCAAGGACATAAAATGAAGTGTCAAAGGTCATTTTCCAAAGACCATTTCTCTTTGTTATTCTCTTCACAAAAAAATATAATGTGGACAAAATTCCAAAAACATACTGCTCTTTGCTTGCATATAAATTTACTTGTAATATTATGCTTCTGACAGTAAATGCCTAGTCATGTCACACAAGTGCAAAGCAAGGCCTTTCTGAGTTTCCTTAAATACAGTTTCAAATGAAATCCAAGGAGTGATTAAGAAAATATTCAAATATCCCCAAAGCAATGTGAAAACCGAATCTTGACAAATATATTTATGGTGTGAGCATCCTCAGTTTGAAAATCAGTTAGCTTGCTTAGGAGGAAAATTTATAAGGGGTAAGATATTAACATTTACTGAGTACCTGTTATGTTAAAATTAGACAGCCCAACAGAAATGATCATTGAATCTCATTGAGTGCGACGAGTTTCACAAACTTTATGGAAGGAATGCTAACTATAGATGAGAAAGAAAAAGTTTTGTGTCAGCAAGATAGTTATCCAAGTTCCACCACTGTGAGTCCTGAAGATCATAGAAGGGACTGCACATGATAACTGGTCTGGGTATGAAAGATTATTAATAAACTATTCATTAATTGATGGGCAGACCACAGCAGCAGAGATGAAACTAAAAGCCAGAAAAGAGCAAGTGGTGAAAAGGGGAAGTGAGTGACAAACTCTTGCAATACACGAATCAGGCTGAAAGTTCAAAAGGAGAAGGAGAGGCAAAGAAGGACATTTATATTACCAAAAATCTTCTGTTTGGAATAAATTGGAGTTTTAATTATATTATCCCTTTGTCCTACCATGAAGTATTAATAGCCTGTTTTATAGGAAAAGTTCCTTGAAGCTGAGAGCATTTATATAGGTTATCCAAGGTTCTCCTGCTGGGAAATAGTGAAACCGGAGTCCCAAATCCAAACAAACTGACACAATAGTCCATGGTTTGTCAACTAAATTCTTGCAGCACCAAGTGTGGTCTGTGGAGCAGGAATGTCTTCATTCGGGAGCCTGTTAGAAATGAAAGATCTCATACCCAACCCCGGAACCCCAGACGGTCATCAGAATTGCACTGTAATGCGATAGATCCCAGGTGATTCTTATCCACAGCACAGTCTGAGATGCACTGAGCTAAACACTCTGAAGGAGGGTAAGTGGGGCAGACAGCAGGACTCCCAGGAGAAGGGGAAGCCACAGAGAGTTGAAGTTAGAAGGGACGGTTAATGGCACAAATGCAGAGCACCCACTGAGGATCTTGTACGGAAAATCCAGGCTCTTACATCAGGCAGAGACAGAGGATTAAATGGCCCAGACATGGCCAAGCTGTGGCTAATCTAAGAATAATAATACTAAAAAAAAAAAAAAAAACAAGATGTGAACTGAAGATAACTAGGAATTATCTGTCCCTGATCCCTCATTTTACACCTCAGGTACTGACTGATGCAACCATGGTACGTTGAAACCAGAACCTGGTCTATTACTTCCCTTTCTACCATATCAGTTCTTCAGAAAAGGACCTATTATCCCTGCAAAAATGTAATGGCATATCCTGGATTTTTCAGGACAACCTTGATTTCAAATATTGTGTTATATTTAGATCAGATATCATGTTAGAAATAATAGTCTAAGTTTTGGCACAGATAACCTAACCGTCCCATACATATAAGTGAAATAAAATACCTGGATACATAAAGTTTAAGTTTTCAAAGTGGTGATGTACTAGAAATTTTGGTAGCTCTAAGCAGAATGATTTGATATCTAGCATCATGATGTTATATAAACTCTGTATTAGGTCAAACAAAAGATCTATTGATTTTAAGTTAATAATTCATGAGAGTTGTTAAATTAATATTCCAGTGTGGTGTGTCAATTTTTTTCATATTTATTATTATTGAATTTTTAAACTTTCATTTATTCATTTAATGTTTATTGAGCACCTAATAGATGCCGCATATTATCTTAGATACTAGGGTTAAACAAATGCTTCTGATTTGGTTCAGAAAGCAGAAACATGTGAATAATAAGTAAAATTGAGTGTTGTCAGATGGATTTTAAAAGCATGTAGGATTTAATGGACATGAAAGACAGAGGCTCAATTCCACCTGGGATGAAGTTAAATCCTTCAAATAAGACATAAGGCTTGAGCTGAATAACGTCAGTGGTCAGTATGTGAAAAAGTTGGTTGGGATGAGTGCCAACTCCAGGGACTATGCCCCAGGAAGCAAAGACATCAACACTTTTGGCGAAAATACAAGTCCTCTGGGATGACTATTGTGTAAGATGTGACATGGATTTTGTTGAGAAATGAGACTGTATCTGTGGACAAGTCTGATTTACAAAAGGCTGAACTTTGTTGTTTAGAAGATGGGGAGCCCCAGGAGTGAATAAAATGATCATTGGGGCAATATGAAAGACCGTGTTGGAGATAGATTAGAACCTGGGAACCAATTAAGAGAGGAGAGAGATCATGAGGGGTGAAATTCCAAAAGCAACATGGTGATTTAATGTATTATATTTTGGCATCAAGTATGTTACCTGAGATTAATTTACAATATGTTTAGGTAATGGAGTGAACAATAAAAGACAAACTTAAAAACAGGCATCAAAATTCCTCCTTGGGGGGAAAAGGAAAGAGTTGTTCAGGAAAAACTTTAATAAAATACTTGAATGGAAAGTAAGACCCTGGGGGCATGGGTTAAAGAAGCAAATGAAACAATGGCTCTGCTTTAGGAATGGAGAAGGAAATGTGTGGGGAGGAAATGCACAGAGGAGAGAGGGAGCCAAAGGTGGAGAGTCACAGGAAACAATTGGATGCAAAACCAGCCAAAATTGCACAGATACTTTTAGGAACACAGGTGTCTAATTAAGGTTGCTATTACTATTAAGCCTGCTTAACATGTGAAGGCTGATGTTTTTCTATGTGAAGTGTGTATATGTGAAAAGTAAACCAACAACAGCAACAACAACAAAAAAAACCTCAATTTACTATCTGGATCTCTGTAATAGGGAAATAGAAAGGGTTATGGAATAGGTAGCAAAAAGCGGAAGCCTTCCTCAGTGTGTGAATGGAAACTTCAGCCAATTGCTGAGGCCCAGTCATCTGTAAATTAGGGAATCAACAGAACTAAGAAAATGAGGCAGGCGCTGAGACAAGGCACAGTGCTATTGTGCTCCAACCTATGAGAAAGGATCTGTAAACAAGGACTATGTCCATAAAGGAGGTATTATCTAAATATAAATATTGATTAAAATATTGGTTATTGTTTACTTAATTTGAATCAGAATGGAGTTCAGCTAAATAGGACAAAGGAAATATAGTAAAGGATAACTTTACTACTCTCTTAATGAGCCATTTATATTCTTCATAGTCTGTGGACTTATGTGGCCAAAATACGATAAAAGTCCCAACAGACCAGTTACGTATTGAGGCTTTATGTTTGTGGCAATGTTTCCAACCTAGAAAGTCAATGTCATTAGTTTTACAGTTCCAATCTTTGTTGAGATCTACTTTCCAGGATCTGGGTCTCCAATTTCTGGATGAGTACTGATGCTAGGGTTTTCAAGTTAATATATGGGCTCTTTTTATGGCCTAATGGCCATTGAAAAAAAAAAATCAAAGGAGAGATAAATATATAGACAACGTCCACCAGACTATGAGCAATCTGAAATAGCCACCATTAATTTTGTGACCATTCTTCCATGTAACCCTTGCACAATATAGAAACATATCATGTGTTTTCAGTGCAGACACAGTTTAAAGTGTTTTTATTTGTTCTGTTTTGTTTTGCTTATTTTTTCATCCCCTCCTCCGCTCTTCATACTCACCCCCCACGACCCTTAGGGCTGGACAACCAATGCTAACGACGAGGTTGATTTGCTTTCTAAGACATTTTGTCATGAAAGTTTTAAAACATAATTTGAATGCGTTAATTTTTCAGGCCAAAGAAGTTTGTTATTTATTACATAGATATAACTCCCTCCCCCCAAAAAAGAATGAAAATAAATTGAGGGAAACAAATAACATTTAGTTATAATGTTTGATGATAAGTTTCAATGCGTTGGAGAGACAGAAATGGAATGTTTATAAGGGCTGGCTCTGGAGATAATGGGATGGCATTTGTACCCTGATTATTCTTTTTCCTAGCTGTGGACTACTGGGCAGTTACTAGATCTCTCTGTATTTCAGTTTCAGCATCTATGAAACAGAGATCTAAAAAATCTCATGAGTTTGTTTGGAAATTAAATTTGTTAATACTTTAAACCACTTTGAATTATATGCTGGCACATAAGAGGCGCTCACAGCAAAAAAGGAAAAAAAAACTCATTTTTTGTTTGTAGCTATTATTGCAATTACTAGTGTTATGACTATTCCATTCCTGACTCTAAAACCACGTGTGACCATTTGAATCACTGGGCTCAGAAGCGTTTCTTGAGGATCTCCTACCTGACCCTGTCCCATGTTTGTATGTCCCTGAGTTGCTTATCCATCTCTTTATGATGTACCAAGTACATTCAGGTGGTGAGGTGAGGAGGGCGTGTTACCTTTGTCCATCAAGGTTATGTTGGAATAATTGTGGCCCCATGAGATGATGTCTTAGGGTCAAAATTTCATTTCATAAGAGAGCACCTGTCTTGGTTATAGGAATTTTACACAATTTCTTTCCTGACCCTGACTCCTCTCTCAAGTTTACCCAAAAGGCCAGTACTGGGGAGCACCTGCAGAGCCTTTATGAGAGCTGCAGTCCTGCCTCTTCTCCCCCTTTCCTGACACAGCGTGGGTGACCTGGAGGGAAGAAAGCAGCACACTGCAGAGCTCCACTGGAAAAATCTCTTATAGCATTCATGAAAACTATTAATAAAGAAGGTCAGAGAAGATTTAGCAGCAGGAAAGCCACGTTAGGCATCAACAGATACGCCCCCTAAATGTAGCGTGCAAGTTGTCTCATCTTGCAATTGATCTATTGATTTTAATTAGTGTGTGGCAGCCATAATTTACCCTATCTCTTTTTTCAAGCACTTTTGCCTTGATAATTATCCGAACTCACAATAAACATATTGCATTTCAAGGCAACACCCTGTTATCTCACTTAAGTTGTCATTCCATATATTAAAAAATATATATACCTTATCTGAATTTTGGTAAAGATCACTGCATGTGTTGTAAGGGGTCTCAAGTTTTGTTTGTTTGTTTGTTTGTCTGTTTGTTTTAGTTTAATTTATTTTTTTTATTTCAGCTCATCATGGGCCTACATAAGTTCAGGTTATGTTTGTTTTTTAACATGAGACTTCTAAACCTACAACTCTTTGGACTCATAATCAAAACATTTTATTGCTTTTCACACAAAAGTCATTACTTCTGTACATATTTGGGATGTTATAACAGGTTGAAAAGTTGTGGTTTAATGGTAAATATTACTTCTTTTCACTGATTAGCAATCAAAAGGGAAGTTATTCATAAGTAATTAACTTTTGGTTATTTATAATTTTATTTACTGTATCTATTACTAAAGCCTAACAGAACCTAGGAAAATAATTTTAAATTAAATGCAAACTTTGCTTATTCTCTTTGAAACACGATGGATTTAGCGATTATGTTCCTTGGGTCTTATGAGCTTAAATAGTCAGTTATTCAATGGGATTTAATCATTTGTATCAACTACAAAAGACATACCTTTTGAAGGAAGCTGACTGGCAAATTCACATATTTAGAGTGAAACTTTAATCTATCATAGGCAGTTAGAATTATAAATTATAATCTGCTCTCAAATTTTTTAAAGAAGCAAGAACATAATAAAAGTCGTATGTGATAAAAGAATATAAATACCAAAGCATTATATTTTTTCAATTTATTATTCATTCAAAAGTTAAATATTAGCCAAAATGTAGTCTGGTTTTGGCCCTCTGGACAGAGTTTAAGTTAATTTAAAAACATGCAAAAACTATTTTATTTGAATTCAAGTGATTAAGCATTTTAATTACTAAATAAAGTTCCTTTCACATATAAACACATTCAGAGTTATTAATAATAATATCTATCCAGAGAAAGGTAATAAAGACTAGCATACTCTTAAGATATCACTTTATTAGTTTAATACCTATTAAAACTGTATATACTTTACTATCATTTGTAGCTAAATAATTTCTGCAATATTTATTGTAACATTCTTGTTAATACCATTCATGACAACAAGATTAACACAAGATATAAAATTACAAATGCCTATTTGTTAAAATTACTTAATGAATAAAAATATTTGGGAAATAATATTTTAAATGGATAAAAATATTAAATTAAGTTGCAACTCTGATGTCAAATACATATGTGTCCCAGTTAAAAGGAAGGCAGAGATTACAGGATGTAGAAAAATACTCCCTAGCCACTGTGAATATAATATTTAATATACAGTCAGGAAATACAAATGCTGCTGGCCCTTGGTAGCTAACCTAGAGACCTCTGGGTGCTGAGCTAGAAAAGATGAAGTCTGATTTTGACTTCATCGTATAAACAGAATGTCATCCGCACATCAAATTCCACCCACAGTGAACCCCTGGCTTGGTTAATGATTATAATCTTCACATTTAATCACGGGAACTCAGTGACAGGCAAACAAAGGTTAGCTAAACTGACAGTTCAGACTGTTTCAACAAAAGAGAAGAAATCCACAAGTTTTATTTTTAAATGTGTACGTCCAATTCCAACAACACTTTTCCAAAGTGCACTTGAAGTTTGTACAAAGCATATTTACTGGAAAGAATTGACCATTGCTTTATCTTTCATGTAGTAGGAATTATCTGGAAATGTGTTAGGTTTCTTTCAAAGGTCTTTTTTTCCACGGCAATTTTCCCGGGTGAATTAAGTTGTGGATTCTTAAATCTGGAACCAGGATCTGGATAAAAAGAGGATTCCTTCAGCTGAAGTTATTCCCATTCTCTCACCTTTCTTTAAATCTTTTAAATTATCTTTTTCTAAATAATATCATTTTATTAATAACGTATTTCATTTGTTCACAGAATATGCAACCAAATCACCTATAGCCTAATAAAATGACTAAAAGAACTTAGGACACGCTTTATAATAGCATGTATTCAGAAATTCTTGAAATGACAATAATTTAAAGTTTTTAGAATTTTATACAAACACCATGAGAATAAAACTTTAAAGTTTATTTTATTTTAATTGGGTATTCAGGAGAGGTTAATGAATATATATTTAAGCAATCATGAATATCAATTACCTTATAATAAAAATTTCAAAATGTATGAGATTTATTCTTTTTAATTTAAGGCAAGTTTTTTAAAAAACATACTATTTGCCATTATATACAAATGAATATGCTTTGTTTTAATAATTTTTTTTACCTCTTCCAATATTATGTTTTTTTCCTTATATGATAGCATATACTTTAAAATGATTAAAATGTTTTTGATGAATTAAATGTTACTTGGAATTTATTATCTCTTACCAACAAAGTATATAATGGTGTGCTTTTTTCATAAAACTTTAATTTGATGTAATTCTTAACATATCTTTTGTGGTATTTAATCCATTATTGTTCTAGGGTAGTTTCTTTCAGTTACTTTGTATTATCATTTTTTTCAAAGAATGGATTTGTATTTCTTATTTAGCCTGTCAATATATCTTTGCATCATTGTGTTTTTTTGTTGTTTAATTTTATTTAATGATGCCAATGCTTGTTTAATTTTTATTTTTTCATTTTATAAGAGAACTACTTTAATGAATCTAAAATTAAAAAGTTACAGGGATCTCATGATTTCATAATTCTATTTTTGAAAAAAAAAATAAAACTCATCATCAAAATAACCTCTACCACACCTTCCAAAATAAGAGAGAGAGAATTAAAATCTAAGAATACATGCAGGTCATCAGCTTTGCATGGGGTCTGCTGTGTATACAATTTGGGGTCCTTTTTAAGAAATAGGATATTAATACAAACTCATGAATAAAAATGATCAGAAAGGGAAAAAGAACTTACAACAAATAATAAATGATAAATATGTCAAATTACAAAATCTAGAAAAATAGCACATTTTATTAATTGACTACCTGATAAACTCTATAAATGCTTTGTTAATTTTTAGCTACATCACTTTGATCATACTTCACATGGCAAAATAATATTTGTCATATTTTCTGTAGAGATAAAAAAAGATTTGCTTATTTCTCCTAGCCGTACTAACAAAATTTGCTTTTCATTTTTGATAGTTTAGAAAAGTTCCTTTCTGCTTCACAACTATAGAATTTTCAGCATATTTTGGAAAATCTTGGCCAGTTCTTTCATATCTGAGCTGTTACCAAAACAAAGGTTATTCTGTGCAAATCCAAGAATTCTGATCATTTCCATTTTGCATGCTACTCATCATAGAAAAAAATAAAATGTGAGATAAATTTAAGTTCTTTCAGGTTTGTGAAAGAGTCTCTTGTGGGTGCAAAACAGACAATATGATCTGTAATCAGGAAATCTCTTTTGATATCAGAGGTTCCTTTCCACAGTTCACACCCATGAATATATAGATTTGTTTTCATAAAATTATTCTCTTGCTTTTCTGTCCCCTTCCTGTGACTAAATACTCACATGGGCTCATGTGAATATACACCCCACACACATACATCCCTCACATTTAGAATGTCAGAGACAATAAATGACTATAGTGGACATTGTATGTCTTCACCAAATTCCCCCTTTAGTCATTTCAAGAAATTGTTGGTAAATAAAGATTTTGAAAATCAGTCTCAGCCTAAATCCGTCAGATTTTATTGTCTCTGATTAGACCAAGCAAGCATTCATCAAATTCAACTAATAATTCCCAACAACTGAGACACCGACAAACAACCTTATGTTATTTCTCCAAATCAAGAATCAACTAACAAGGGGCAATCGGGAATGCAAAATGGCAAAACACCCACTCTATTTAAGAGTATTATAATAATTTCAGCACAGAGAAACCCCAAGAAATTCCCTTTGTAATGTCAAATAAAATTATATACCTCTTATTTTTTACATCTGTGAGTAAGGACTTACAGTATGGGTGTTATTAATTGTGCAGATGTACATGGAAATCATCAATAATGCTGAATGTTTCTTGATAACCTATCTCAAAAAATTGTTCTTATCTTTGTGTATTAAACCTATGTAATAAGAAAACAACAAAATAAAACTTATGCAGCATAAACACATGCTCTGCCAACAAAACAACAGAGATTTAATCCATTATTTGTAATTTGATAAAAATTGGATTTCATGAGATATACAAACTTTTTAAATCCACAAATCAATGCTGCGCTCTACACTTCTTCCTTGATGTTCATGCAGGCAGCTTTTCCTGATTTCTTCTGAGAAAGGTAAATATTATGTAAGTTATTGACAACTAAGGTAACGTTACTTTATCTGATATATATGTGTAATATTTGGTATAATAAACATTTCCCATTCCCAGTTATCAAATATTACAACTGTGATCAGGTATCTATTTTATCAGTTTGGTGAATTATTTTGGTAAATGTCATTGAAACTCATCAAAATATTTTAAATAGAAGTGTACATTCAAAGAAGTTCTGAAGTGTTTTTATGTAAAAAATAAGGAATAGTAAAAAAATTGTAGGAAGAGTCAGTGATGATTTTGCATATAAAGGAAGATTAGAAGGAACTGAGTAAGATTAGCTGTTTTAATCTATTTCCAAGGTTGTATGATACTTTGCTTGACCTGTCAAGATTTTATTAAAGAGGAAAAGAAATTAGAAAAAAAATGATGCTCTATTTTAAGCCTGAAATGATAGAGTGATCGTGACAAAAGAGATTAGAGGTGTTGTTTATTCTCACATCATTGATTTTGGCCTGTAGATACTTAAACCGATGCAACAAACAAGCTGAGAATGAATGGGTAAGCCAGGTAACTTTTTCAATTTTACAGCCGCAGAAGCAGGACACAGTGACTTATAATCCTGAAAGATCTGCTGTCTATCCAAGATACGAAGAGGAGACATTGAGGAATAGACTGATCAACTTTCTAGACTAGGTGACAACTAAAGACTGTGAAGGTTACTGAGACCCCAAAGAAACAAATAAATATGAACATGAAATAGGAGTTCCACGGTGTGTGTTCATGTGGGTGTGTCTAGCAGGAAAAACAAACAAAAACAAAAGCAAACAAACAAACACTACTCTGTCTTAGTGAAAAGAAGTGAAAACCAAAATTTAGCTGATATGGGATGTGAGTGCTAATGGAGGGAGTTTAGGCAAATCAGCGAGCCTACGTATTGTTTGTTTGTCTTTGTTTTGAGGTTTTTGCTTTGTTTTGAATTTTTAAAATAAGGATAATGCCATGTAAAGGTCACATTCAAGTTAAATAAGATGTTCTATGTGAAAGTCTTTTTTAAAAATTATCCAGGTCATACAAACAGCAGATACCTAAGCCCTGCAGAGAAGCATGAGATGGTGAGAGGAAATATTTGATTTGCTCTTCTCTCAAAGTCTTCATTTCTCTGTGCTGCTCACAGAGTGAGCACCTCAGTTCACTGGTTATGTTATCTTGATGATACACATTTTCACTTCCCATGCTGATTTCAGAACCTAACCCCATATGAGAGATTCAATGTCATGTGGATTTCATCTGAGACTGGAAGTGAAGTGAAGTATAAGATAGAAATGATGTCCCAGGGGTTACTGGGGAAGAGTTTTCCCAATGAACTGTAATTCTCTGTTGAACAAGTCTTTTCTCAGGATAACGTCCAAGTGAATTCAGTGCCCCAAGTATAATGGTAAACAACTCTATGACACCCTAGTGCATAAGTATCAGTTATCCCCATTCTACTGAGTTAAATATAAATAGGTTGGTTTGTTTTTTAAAAAATGTGGTGAATACAGACACTATTTTCCTTATATTCTGTGCAGTTCTCACCAGAATTTCCATACTGATGCAGTCACAAGCTCAGAAAAGTGTTTGTTTCTCTGATTCTCCTTGGGTACACCAAAGGGTATCATATGATAGGAAAAGGTCATAAATACCTATGTAAAGCCAGAGTATTATTTTTGCCATGCTATTTGCTATGACACAGAGTGCCTTTTCCCCCCAAATTTAATTTGACCTCAAAATTCACTTATATAACATAGTCACAGATAGAGCATTATTTGTCATGGCTTATTTCGTGTGAATTGTACATCAAAACACCTTAGAGAGTTACATCATATAAAGTAGTGGAAGAGAAGCTAAATAAAAACTGAAGCAAAAATTAAACTGCAAATAAAGTATTTTATATGAGTGTAGCTGATAAAGCAGATTAGCAAAGGGAAATTTCCCCAAAGGAAAAATAAAAACAACTGAGAAACACATTCCCTTACTTGTTTACTTCCTCATTTCATCAGTATTTATAGCTAACAACACATAAAAAGAAATCTGTGTGTTTAACATATACACCACAAATAAGTTCACCGTTTCCAAGGAAGACAGAGTTTATAACCCATTCTTTGTTATAGCTGGCATTAAATTGCTAGGGATTATTAATTACTTCCTAGTTCTTCCTTGGCCTGTCCACTTATGCAAACAGAAATCCAAACACCATCTTGAGGAAGGACTAACGTTGCAATTACAAAATGACAGTTAAGGAATTACTGCTTATGCTTTTAAAAGGTGTCTTTTTAAAAAGCAAATGTCCATGAGGCAGCGGATCATGATATGATAAACACCCAAAGAATGCTTCACTATCAACATTATTGATATTTTGAAAATAGTTAGACATTCTCTAGTACTTCTAGAAAGGATTGGGATCAGCAGAATAAGATCTGAAAATTGTTGAGTAATTTAATATCAGATTATTAAGTATGAAATGTCCGATTTCCATAAGTACTAAGTTTGACAGTTGGTTATCTCTGACATTTCCCTCTGACACTCCTGGTTTTATTTTTATTGTGAAGGTACATCATAATTCTTTCAAACATATGGTTTGGCTTGTGATTATCTTTCAAATTCCTTTAGAGCAATTATTGTGAAACCATTGCTAAGTCAAAAATCCGTGTTATTTTTGAATATAGGTTCTGTCGTGTAACCAATGCAGTGCAGACAGAGCGAAATATCAATGAGGTGTTTGGGAAGGATGTGGCTAACGAACACACAGTACATCAATAGTTTGGGAAGTTCTGTTCTGGTGATTTTAATATTGAAAATGGGACACATGGGCGACCAGAGACCAGGGTGGATAATGATGAGCTGAAAGCTGTAGTGGAAGCGAATCCATCTCATCCTATGCGTGAATTAGTAGCAAGGTTTGATGTTACTATTCCAGCAATATTGGACCATTTGAAACAAATGGGCAAGGTAAAGTAGCTGGATAGATGGGTACCACATGAATTAAATGAGCGTCAGAAGAGAAATCGTCTGGAAGCTTGCCTTTCTTTGCTGTCACAAGGTAAAAGTGAATCATTTCTACACTGTATTGTTACGTGTGATGAAAAATGGATTCTTTTTGACAATCACAAGCCTTCTGCACAATGGTTGGATATAAAGATGAAGTGATGAAACACAGTCCAAAACAGAATATTCATCAAAAAAAGCTAATGGTGTCTGTTTGGTGGTCCAGCACCAGTATTATCCACTACAGCTTCATGAAACCTGGTCAGTTGATTACAGCGGATGTCTACTGCAACCATTTGGAAGAAATGAGGAGGATGCTTATGATTAAGAAGCCATGATTGGTCAATAGACACAGGCCAAACTTCTTGCAAGATAACGCTCAACATTGTGTTGCACAAAAAATAAATAAATAAATAAATAAAACGCTGCTCAAACTACAGAGGCTGGACTTGGAAACTCTCTGTCATCCACTGCATTGGGCAGACCTGGCACCAGCTGACTACCACTTCTTCCAGGCTTTGGATCACTTCTTGCAAGGAAAAATATTGAATTCTCAATAAGCTGTAGAAAACATCTTTCATGATTTCATTGACCACTTACTTGCTCTCCAGGCCTCTTCACTGCTGGCATAAACAAGCTACTATTAAGATGGCAAAACTGTGTCTATAGATTAGGCGCATACTTTGATTAATTGTACTGCTTCTTGTTGGAGATATAATAAACTATACTTTTGATTTGAAATCAGATATTTCATATCTAATGACCACAATATATCCCAGTCCATGAACAAAAGTTTACTAAGCAGTTACTGTTACAAGCTCTGTTTCAGGGATGAAAAAACTTAAGGTAAGAGAGAAAATGCTTGGCGCATGTCAGCAATGTGATATGTGTAATAGTTACTGGACAGCCTAATATGAAAGCCCAGGTGTTAAATCACCAGTGTCTTCTTATTTGCAGGACAACAAAGAAATTGCATTGGATCTCCTACCAATCCAGACTTTTCTGACCAAATCTCCATTTTTTGTTGGCATACCCACTTCAAACTTAGAACCTTAAAAACAAAGCATGCTGACTAACACATTCTTTAGTTCTTTAAATAAAAATATCGAAAGGAATCTACTGCATATATTCATTTTCTTACAAAAAACAAAACATTTCTGTAATGCTTCTAAGGTCTCTTATATAAATTGTTATTTTACATAACAGTTATTTATATAATTGAATATACATATCCCATAACTTACTTTTCAACAAGAACTGATCCCACATTATGCTATTGTGCTGTGTATATTATAGAAGAATGTTCATGAGACTTCGATTTCCAGAAGACGATATAAACTGTAATTTTTTGGAGTGAATTTTACTTTTCTATTAATCAAATATGTTACAGCAAACAAAAAGAAAACAAAACCCCTTCCTCTCACACTTTTTTATTTTTAAATTAAGATTATATCGTTTTTCTTGCAATTTTGTAATAATGTGCTTTCATTAATGATAAAACGTCATTCATTTCATTCTAATTAGCTAGTTCAAATTTCAAACATTCTATTATTTCAATGTTTAAAATTATCTTGATTGGTTTGAAGTATATAATCCATTTTTTCTATATTTCAATGTGCTCTTTTACACAGATTGTCTATTTTATATAAAAGATCATCCTACCAAAGTAAATATTTTAAAACTATTTTTAAAAGACCAAAGCAAGAAAAATCAGGATCATGTAAAAATTATTGGAATTATGCTTACATTATACAGCTTATTCTATTTTTTTAAAAAAAAATTTGTTTTATTTTGAAATGATGTCAAACATACTAAGAACTTCCAAGTATAGGCTGAAGAACTTTTATTTTTCTGGAATAAGCTAAGACTAAATTGTTCTCTTCCCAATTTCTGTCATGCTGAAAATATTTAATATTAATTTCTAAAAACAAAAGAGACAGCTCCTATATGACCACAGTAAAATTAACAAAATCAACAAGTTAACATTGATATCTATCTGTTGCTCTATAAACCTCAGACCTCATTTACCTTTCACCAATGTCCCAATAATTTGTTTTTGACAAAAAAAAAATTCAGTTCAGGACCACTGGATTTAGTTTTCATCTTGCTCACGTCTTTCATTTTGGAAAAGTCCCAGAGATTTTACATGTCATTCACAATCTTGACACTTTTAACAATTACAGGTGAATTATTATATAAAGCACCCTTTTTCAATTTGGGTTTGGGTTTGGATTTGTTTGGTGTCTCCTTGTATTTAGATTCAAGTTAAACAAGTCTGTCAAGAAGTAATGTTGTGTTTTTCTCGTTTCATCCTGTTGGGTAGAGCCTAATTTCAGTTTGCCCATTACTGACTCTGTCCACTTGGATCACTTGATAGAGTGTTTATAAAGCTTCTCACGGCAAAATTACAATTTTCCACTTTGTAAGTAATAAGAACTTTATGGGGAGATGCTTAAAAGCTATGTAAATATCCTGTTCCTCATGAAGCTTTTAATTCTTTGATTTATTTATTTGCATCTCAATTGACTCAGGTTTTATAGTTCATCCAATGGATTACAATACATTATTAGAATAACTGATTTTGATGCTCTAATTCTACACAGTTTGCCCAACAGAGTCCTCTTCAGGAGAGATTATCTGTCCGCTTGACCTGTCATGTTACCATCATCCTTTGAGCATTGTCTTGGTTTGTGGCACCACAATATATTCCAGACTCATCTAGTTTGTTTGTTTGCTTTTTCTGCCTTAGCTCTGGAAAAGGAGTCCCATTCCCTATTATTGGAGAATGGCATTTAGAAGCCAAATTCCAAGAGCTAAATGGGCTCATTAAGGCTGAAGACCCTCTCAGTAGCCAGAGTTAGTGAATACATATATATGTTTGCATGTATTTGTTTGCATGGATGTGTACACACACGCATATAGAGAGAGAAGTGGGACTTCTCAGCCTCCATAATCACATGACCCAATCTTCACAATAAATCATATACAATCTCCTTTTGGTTCTGTTTCTTTGAAGAACTCTCATACAACAATATACAGAAGATTTTACCAAGTAAGTTAATACGCTAAGGATAACAAAAGCCAGGATGCTCATTCTTGGAGAAAGAACTTATAAATATGAAAATGTCAAAACTAGAGTGAACTCTGTGGTGTTGGATGGGAGTAGATTCAGTGAGGACTGGCTTTGTAGATTGTGTTGGGGAGGATTCTCCCTTTCTCTATGTTACAGAATAATTTCTCCAGAATGGGTACCAACTCTTCTTTGTAGGTCTGACAATATTCTGCTGTGAATTTGTCTGATCTGTGGCTTTTTTGTTGTTGTTGTTGGAATGTTTTTTATTGCTGCTTCAATCTCATTGCTCCTTATTGGTCTGTTCTGGAGTTCTGTTTCTTCCTAATTGAATCTTGGGTGGTTCTGTTTCCAGAAATGTGTCCATTTCCTCTACATTTTTTAATTTATGTGCATAGAGATTTTAATAGTGTTCACAGATGGTATTATGTATTTTTGTGATATTAGTTGTAATATCTCCTTTTTTATTTCTAATTGAGTTTATTTGAGTCCTTTCTCTTCTATTCTTAGTTAATCTAGCAAGAGGTCTATTAATTTTGTTTATCTTTTCAAAGAACCAACTTTTTGTTTCATTGATCTTCTGTATAATTTTCTTGTTTTGATTTCATTTAGTTCTGCTCTGACTTTAATTATTTCTTTACTTCTAACTTTGGGTATGGTTTGCTCTTCCTTTTTTACTTCCTTGAGACATGTCATTAAACTGTTAATTTGTAATCTTTCTGACTTTTTGTTGTAGGCATTTCAGGGTATTTTTGTGGAAAGACTTTAATACTTTTTTGTTTTAATTATAGTAAAAGCACATAATATTTACTATCCTAACCATTTTACATTGTTTTGTAACAGATCTCTAGAACTTTTCATCCTGCAAAACAGAAAGTCTATACCCATTAAATAGCAATTCCACATTTCCCCCTCCACCTAGACGACTACCATCCTACTTTCTGTATCTATGAATTTGACTACTTTAGATACCTCACATACCAAATATAACTCATGAAGTGTTTGTCTTTTTGCAACTAGCTTACTGGTTTAAACTTTCAAAATATATTTAGGAAGCATCTTATTCTGTATTTGTTTTGTGACATTTTAAAAAATCATTTTTTGGAGAAATTGGTCAATTTTAAATTATTAGTTTTTGACATAAAACTCTTCATAATATTTTCTTATTATTTTTAATGTCTATAGATTTTACACTGAAATAGTTTTCCCATATGATATATTTTATTTCTATTCTTTCTCTCTCTCCCTAACACTTTTTACCTTTTATCAGTCTTACTAAGAGATTATCAATATTATTCATCTTTTGAACAAATGTTTAATTTGCTATCCTTTGTCTAACTTTGTGAGACGAAGTATTAGAACCCCAATTTTAAACTTCCTTTCTAATACATATTTAAGGTGATAAATTTTCTTTCTAGCACTCTTTTATATGTATCATATAATTTTGATATTTTTATTATATATTTTCTAATTTACATTGTGATTTACGTTATATAGAAGCATGTTTGTTTTTCAAAATGTTGGGACCTTGTCTAGCTACCTTTTTTTTTTTATAATTGATTTCCACCTTATTCCACTGTGTTCAGATCATCTACTCTAAATGATTTGAATCTTTAGAAATTTGATAGATTTTGCCTTATGATCCAGCACAGTGTCAATTTTGGTATATGTTACCTGTACATTTGAACAGGAGGGGTTGTATAAAGATACTGGAACACTGTTCTTTATGTTATTTAAGTGAAATCTGTTCATTGTGATTGCCAAGTCTTTGTGTAAGTTTGTCTTTTTGTCTATCAGCTTGTGAGAAAGATGTGTTAAAATCTTTCACTATGATTATGCAACTTTTACTTTCACTTTTGACTTTTTCTTGGAGGAGCATATAGAACAAGATTTAGTATCTACCTGTGGTTTGTCCCTAACCCTCCAGGATTTTTATCAGAGCCTCTTGTATTTTCTGTGGGCCTCTTACCTCAGGTGCCTCCAATCAGTTTCACTAGACTGCTGAAAATTTCCAGTCTGCTTTCCAAAAACTTTCCGCTTAGGTTCTTAGTCCCTGCACCACCATTCCCCGCCCCCCCTACCCCCACCCGATTATCCTCCTGCTGTTTGTAGGGTTTGGTAACTTACAAGTGGCCAGCTGTTGGAAGCCCAAAAGTGTTTACCAAAGCTGGGTGTTTTGTTTTGTTTTGTTTTGTTTTTAATTTTCTTTATTTTATTTTTTCTTCATTCTTCTTTTTTATGGGTATAATCCCAGATGCTGAGCTGCCTTCTCTCTTCCACAATGAGTTAGCCTTCTGAGTAATATTTCTGCAGGTCACTAAGTTGAACAAAATTCTCCCCTATCCAGATTCTTAGTTTCTCTGCTCCCCTTTTCTTTGCATTATTCTGCTACATTCAAAAGATAATATACTATTATTTATTCCATCTTTTCTGTTTTTTTATGCAGATGTTCAATCTATCTCTTGGATTGGAACAATAGGTTTCAACCAGGTACTCTATTCTGCTTGGAATCAGAAGACACTTAAATTCAGATTAGTAGATCAATTCCTTGTTTTTTTTTTTGTTTGTTTTTTTCAACTTTATGTAGGTGAGTTTTTTCTGGATCAGACATATCTACCTCTCTCTCTCTCTCTGGAAGTAGAGGCAGGGAAGTGTTTTTGATTGCCTGGAATTTTCTTATAGCTCAAATTTTATGAGTAAATTAGCATTTCTTTGCTTTTCCCTAACCAAGTGAGAATAAAATCTGTATAAATTATTTTTGCTTTATTATTTCTGTTGTTATTTTGTTTCAATTGCAAAACCTTTCCACCCCTCCACAGAGATAGGCTATATCCAATAAATACAGATTTTCTCCATGACTCCTTGATTGGAGCTGCAGAGTGAATTTCTGAAAGTGAACAAGATTTCAGTGGCTCACTGCTGTCCATCTGTCCAGTCCTTTCCCTCTGTTGTGAACAAGTGGTTTGGTTTTGCACCTAGCCCTTGAGATATGTATTTGACTGACTCTTTTTGCGTCATTACTATTTGAACTCTATCTTTGATACCTTCTACAAGACTCTCTGGTTTTTTCATATATCCCGGAATGTCATCTAGCTTGTCCCTGTATGGAAGCTCTATTTTCTTCTCATTTAATTTTAAAAAATGAAATATGTTATTTTGGTTTTAGTTCTCCTTGTTGCTTTTAGATAACTTCTAGGAACAGAAGGGTAAAATGCCAGCTTTACACATCTTCAAAGACAGAATTAGCAAGTCCTACTCTACTAATCCTCATTTTTTAAGGGTAAAGTATACAATTTGCAGAGGTTTGGCTCTCTAAAATATTTTCCTAAATCCCCAAACTCTTTTATAAAAAAAAGATGCACCTGGTTGTCCATATGCTACATTTTTCTTTGAATATTTAGGTAGTATCTTATGTATATAATGGCCAAAGATTAAAATATGGTGAGACTCAATCAGAGATAATAATAAAAGAGAGTGATAATTCGCATGAAAATCAATTAAAACACACACACACAGATGAACTCGGAAGAGATGCTACAGCAATGTGGTAATAACCATTTCTAAAAATTAATATCTAAAATAAAACTTAGAGGATTGTTAGAGCTAACTGCAACAAACCACTCAATTGGCAGCTCTTAAGGAATTATGGTGATTTAGAGAAAGAAGGTGCTTAAGAAAATTCAACTGCCTCTCTGAATTAAAGGCAAGTTACACTGTACTTTTTAATAGTGTCACATTTTTTGTTCCCAAATGGTATAAGTCGTCAGGGTAGAGAGGGGTTGAGATACATGATGTAAGGGACTCGATCAGGTAGTTGGCCAGGCATGAGAAAACCGCTAAGTCCTTAGTCTCCAAATCTTTCAAATTCACAAATATGAACTGGAAAGATGGGGAAATTCCAAAATAGCTACCTTTTATTTTCTTTCAAATCACTTTTCAGGAAGTTTAATCTTTTTAAAATCTTTCTGCATTTACTGTAGGTTAGAAATAAAAAGCATAATGTGTTACCCTCAGATATTTTCAAAATCTCATGGAGCAAATATAAATAAGTTGAAGTTTTAAAATTAACATTCTGCATGTATTTATCTTACCTTAGAACACTCAGAATATCTACGTATCGACCTTGTTTGTGGTATCATTACAAGGGCTGGCAAGCTGTTGCTAAAGAAACTTTCAAAAATTAACAATAGTTAAAAAGCAGGAGGAGATAATTACCCTCGTTAATGAGGTTGCTTCCCAGATTCCACCACAGCAGCTCTCCCAGCAGGAGAGCCAGGCTATTTTTATGTCAGATATACTTACCCTTGACATTCCTTAATTACTTTTCTTAGTTTTCCCTCAACTCACCTTCTCTGCCATGACTTCTGTGGCTCCCAAACTGATCATCAGTTGTCAATAGTTCCAATGACAACAACCCATTGTTCGACTTGATAGCTCCCTGACCCTGAAAACGTTAAGCTTCTTTTAAAGAAATTATGTTCACAATGCTATATTAAATCGCAACTTTTAAGTTTATTTTTTTTTGCCACTGTGAGTACAAAAAAATTAAAACTTTAAAGGGAAAGATTTCCATTCATGTACTGAATTAAAAACAACAACAACAACAACAACAACAGTATTATGAAGTCTAGTATATGCAATGATGCTCCCAAGGGGGTGAAAGAGAAGTTTGGAATGTTAATAGTTACAAAATCACTAAGTGCTGAAGATTTCTGTGTTGTTTAATTTCTTATTTTATTGAACTTATACAAAATGCTGATGCTGTTTAAAATAAATTAGTTGATTATGACAATTCTTGATAGCTTATGGTAGGATCAGTAACTTGCTTAAGTGCTAAATCCTGGATTAAATCCTATAAAATTGACATTTTAATACAATGGCATGTTATTTTGGGGGGTAAAATACATCCCCAACAGTCTTATCTTCTATTTTGTAAATTGGAAAATATTAATGATATTTGACAATAAAAGAGTAATAATAACAGCGATCAGCTAATTTGATATGTTTTATAATGTAGAGGAGCTTCTGTTTGTCTGTTTGTGGGGAATCTTCAAATGTTTACCAATATAATATAATAATACAACAGAGTTGGTTCCTGAAAAGAAAAAAAGGAAAAAAAAAAAGTAAAACAAATGCCTCTACAGAAATTATCATTGACTCATAAAGTTGTAAGGCAAGTTAATAAAGGACATCAAGTGGTTCAAAGCGATATCAAAGGCTAACAGAGCTCAGAACTAAGAGGCAAATGCAGATATCTTTGATCCCATATAATCAATATCATTTTCACGGTTCTTGCTCAATGTAATTGAACTCAGACTTGACAGCTTACATACATTATCTATAATCTCTAGGGAATTATTTATACAATCTCTTAAAACACATGTTTTACATTCCTTTTAGTACTGGGAAAAATTTGACATACTTGTTATCATTATTAGCATAGTGCCTCATAAGAGGAAAATTAATAAATGATGTTAATATTAATGAGGGTGTATGCCTCTTGAATACAAAATGAAAGAAATTGTGACTATAGGTGACTGAGCCCTTCACATTAACTCTCATCACTATAGATATATATCTTAGGCATACATATGTAGAATTATGATATTACCTAATACTGTGGAATAGTAATTTTGTCCATGTAATATTATGCAGACTGATATGGGATATTGATATTGATTGCCATTGTCTGCCTTATAGCTCTAACTAAGTTTACCAAAATGCATAAGTCTTAGTCTGTATTGACTTGACACCAAATCCTTTAGGTAAAAACTAACATAAAAAAGATGAAATCATCAATTTAGTATCAAAGTTTTGCCTCACTGTAGTTATGTTTTTAAGTTTTTAATTCTTAAAGTTTAGTATGGTGTTTCTCTGGTCTTTTAATTTTTCTTTGGTAATGTTTTCTACTGTACCTAAAAGTTCCTCAGTACACAGTACAATCTAGCATAATGGAAAAAAAGAACATGGAATTCATGAAAGAATTCCATGTTCTCAGAAAGAACTCATGAAGAACTGGATTTATATTCTGATTTTTTCCAGTTATCTATTTTATATCATAATCAGGCTTATTAATTGCACTTTCTACATATTGGATATAATAACATCTGTGTTCCAGAATTATATTCAGGGTGTCCCTCAAGTTACACAGTCCTGGGAGCACTGTTATCCCTCAGTAGAGTGTTTATTTCATTTCTCAGTGCATGTGATTAATCTATAATCTCACATGCTCATATAAGTCATTGGCATCTTACATACATTGGCAAGGTGTGTACTTTCGATTTTTCCTGATCTCCATAAATGCCCCAAATCATTTCTTCACCACTCTGTTAAATACTCACTCTCTATGAAACAAAACTCTCATCTTTTTAGGATAACATATATGATTTGTCCAAACTACAATTCCTCTTCCTTGTTGCTAGTGTATGTCAACTCATAGTCACGCCCTTCTCTTATGGACCTGATTCCTGCTTTGCCCATTCCTGCCATAGTCTTGGTGACATTAACATCTACATATGAACAAGACTGCATTTATTGATGGTATATCAAATGGCCTTGACCACTTCTTTTCAGCTATTTTCATTCATAAACATATTCTGAAACTTGTCAAAAATCTTCAAAATCACTAATATACATATTCCACTGTGAGACACTATATTCTAACCTTGCAGCTTTCCTTTTCAGCTCTCCCAGTGAAGACTTGATTTTGATCATCTTAGAAGTGCCCATCCATTGATCATCAACTATTTCTCTATTCATTAGCCCTTATATTAATTTTCCACTTTAATCAAGATTGTATAAACTCATCAGATATTTTTCTGCTTACAAAATTAATAACTACATATTGCAGATAATTTGAAAACAGAGATAATCATCCAGAGATAACATTTTGGCATATGTTTTTCACACACACACACACACACACACACAGACACACACATATACACACACACATTTCTAAATTTGGGAAGAAAAAAATATGTAATGTGAAGTGGTTTAAAAATGGGAAGATTGGCTCTTTAGTCAGACAGACCTGGGCAGTAATCCAGCAGGAACATATAGTAGCTGTGTGACTTTAGACAGGCTAGAAAACCTCCATGTGCTTCAATGTCCTCATTAGTAAAATAGATTGAAAAGGATTCCACCTGAAAAGTTGGTTCTGAAGTAAATGAAACAATCCTTTAAAAGATTTTACTAAAATAAGTGACATATTATAAGGAAACAATAGAAATTAGTTATTTTCAGATTATTATTGCTTGATTTTCTCTAATTCTTAGTAAGTTATGAAGAGATGATAACCATTTAGAATTCATTTACTCTCTATTTTCTAGCTATGACTTCTCGGCATGTTTTTTTAATGTATGATATGTTATTTTTTGATTTGCACATGATATACTTTTTCTAGTGCTAGTGTTTTTTTTCAAGTCCCTTGAGAGATCAATGTGCTGAACATGGTCAGAGTTTCAGAGAAAACCCTTTTTTCCATCTAGATGGCTAAATCAGTCTAGTTCCTCATTCCTATGAAGCACACACTAAGGATCATAAATTTAAAGAAAAATTGACAGTGTAAAGTAAGTAAAATACAACATTAAACAATGTGTAGAAAAATTCTGGAAACAAAATAAATATTTTACATAATTTTTATATTTGTAATATTAAGGCTATATTAGAATACAGAAGATGCATAAAATGAGAAAATAGAAAAGAAACAAAAAGAATTGAAAAAATAGAGAGGGGAGACTGAGATGAAAAATAAGCATGCAGAAAACAAGAATCTTTTTTCTATAATAGTAAAACATCTGATTTCTGAAAAAAAAAACGTAAAAAAACTTAATAGACATTTGGATAAAATAATATTTGTGGAACTGAAATTCAAGGAAGACCTTGATGTTTTAAAAGTAAAGGTTAGACCTAAATACAAATAACTCTTGTGCTGTAGGAATTTACTCTCAGTCAGTGATACAGAGCTACAGAGAAGACCCTGTATAGCCACAGCAACCTGAAGCAAAAAGAGCAAATTGGGAGTCATCAATTTACCCTACTTCAAGCTATGGTACAGAGCTATAATAAACATAGCAACATGGTACTGGCACAAGAACAGAGACAGAGACAGGACTGAGAACTCAGATATAAAACCATCATACTGTCATCTGATCTTTGACAAAGCAGACAAAAACATACACTGGGGAAAATTATCCATATTCAATAAATGAGACTGGGAAAATTGGACAGCTACATGTAGGAGATTGAAACAGGATCTCTACCTCTCACCTCTCACAAAAATCAACTCACAATGGATAACAGACTTAAATCTAAGGCATGAAACCATAAGCATTTGAGCAGAAAATGTTGGAAAAACTCTTATAGACATTGGCGTAGGCAAAGAATTTATGAAGAAGACCTCAAAAACAATTACAGGAACAACAAAAATAAATAAATGGGACCTGATCAAATTAAAAAGCATCTGCACAGCCAAGGAAACTATCTCTAGAGCAAACAGACAACCTATAGAATGGGAGAAAATATTTGCATGCCATACATCCAATAAAGGGTGATAACTAGAATCTATATAGAACTCAGGAAAAATAACAAGAAAAAATCAAACAACCCCATTATGAAGTGAGCAAAGCACATGAACAGAAACTTTTCAAGAGAAGACAGAAAAATTTCTCAACATCTCTAATAATCAGGGAAAGGCAAATCAAAACCACAATGAGACATCACTTAACTCCGATGAGAATGGTTTTTACCAAAAGCCCCAAAACAACAAATGTTGGTATGGATGTGGAGAGAGAAGTACACTCATACACTGCTGGTGGGACTGAAAATTAGTACAACCTCTATGGAAGGTAATATGGAGATACCTCAAAGAGCTAAAAGTAGAATTACCATTTGGTCCAGCAATACCACTACTGGCTATTTACCCAGTGGGAAAAAAAAAAAAAAAAGCATAAAGACATCTGCACTTGTATGTTTAGAGAAGCACAATTCACAATTGCAAAGATGTGGAAGCAACCCAAGTGACCATCAATACATGAGGTATAATTATCACTTTAATAAAATGTGGTATATGTATGTATACCACAGAATACTACTCAGCCATAAAAAACAATGGTGAACTAATACCTCTTGAATTATCCTGGTTGGAGCTGGAGCCCATTCTTCAAAGTGAAGTATCACAAGAATGGAAAAACAAGCACCACATGTACTCACCATTAAATTGGCTCTAATTGATCAAAACTTATATGCACATATGGAAGTAACTTTCATTGGGTGTCAGGTAGGTGGGACGGTGGAGGAGGGGATGGGTAAATTCACAGCTAATGTGTGCGGTGCACACTTTCTGGGGGATGGGCATGATTGTAGCTCTGACTCAGGCGGAGCAAAGGCAGTATATGTAACCAAAGTGTTTGTATTCCTGTAATATTTTGAAATAAAAAAAGAAAGGAATATGGGCATAAATAAACAATTCCAAGGGTAACATATGTGCACTTTAAATTTGAGAGTGATATGAAAGAGAAGATCATTTCCTGGAAGTTGGGGGAATATATGAGGCGTTAAGAAGTAAAATTCTAAAAGCAACTTACTTCCCAACCAACTCTGCTTACAGACTCCTGTGAGCGCTGAGAGAGGGAAGAGACCTTGGGAACCCTACAGTGGTGGCAGCAGATGCTGCTGAGAATTCATTAAAAGATGCTCCTGGGGTTACAATTCTCCAACATTTCTCAGAACAAATGGAAATTCGTACCTCATTCTGACCAAAACATGTTGCATTTTCCTAGTGGCAATATCAGCAAATGGAAGTTACCAGGCAGTATTAGTCTCTAGATAATATAAAAATATGAAAATAGAAAATTTGAGGCAATATTGCATGAACTCTGAGGTCAGACATTCTGGGTTTGAGTCCTGGAACTAGCCAACTTGCTTAACTTCCTAAAAAAATCAATTAACCTAAATTTCATGGTCATAGCTATATCCTGTCATTACCCATAATAGCCACCACCCCAATCTGAAAACCATCCATCCTTCTCAGTGACCAGTTCCACCTCCCTTTCTAGCTCTCTGTCTTGTATGCTAATTCCATCAACTTTTCAACCCCACCAGCACCTCCAGTTAATTGTTCCTACTAGCTTTTTACTGGCTTTTATTTCCTTGATATCCATTCTCCCCTCCTTATCCAACTTAAATTCCATGATAAATTATTATAACCACTCTCTCTCCTTACCTACAACCACAACTCCCACACTCCCTTGTCTCCCCATCTCCTTTCTCCTTTCACCTGGCAAAAGCACAACCTTGATTAAATCTAAACTTCTGTCTACTCCACACTACTCCTGTAGAGCTGGAGAAGAAATTTTCTTTAGGCTAACTAGCCTCACTTCTAGTTGGTGACAATGAACCTCAAGTTAGCTCTAAATGCTGTCAATCATGCTAGTTCCCAGGTTCCCAGAACATTTATTCTCCCATTTTTCAAGGCAATGCTTCATAACTATTCTTTTCTCTAACCATAAAGACTCCCCTTACAAACTCGCTTGCCCCTGATTGCCTTGTCTAGAGAGCTACACACCACATCTATCCATTGACTGGCACCTTTACCCCCATTACTTGGTTGTCCTGCATCTAATCCACAGATGACGCATCCGTAAACCCAACAGCAGGGATTCTCTCCATTTATGTATCCACTTGTTTTCTTCTAATTACAAGAGGACATAATTTTGGTGATCCTTCTGTTTCAATAGCATCTTTTCTTTGCTCTCCAACAGACTCTTCTCATCAGCAACCAAAGAACCTATTAAATATTACTTATGTGTTGAATATTTCCAAATTTATTTCTCTAACCCAGGCTTGTCTTCCAGCCCCAGATTATTGTATTCATGGACAAATGCATCTCCACCTGGATGTCTAATATCAATCTCACTATATCCCAGAATAGATTTCTGATTACCCTGAAAATCTGTTTTATCCACAGCTTTCCCTGTTTATGTTCATGGAATCTTCCCAACAATTTTGTGGGGTCAAGGGCTTCAAGTTACCCTCAAATACACACTTTCTTCCCAACTGACATTCAGTGTAAAAGGAAATCCAATTAGATCTAGCATTAAAATATATCTAGAATCAGATCTGTTCTCACCATCGCTATGCTTCTACCCCAGCCTGAGCAACATCACTGCTAGCCTGTATCGTTCCAGTAGTCTTCTCACAGTTCACCTTGCCTCTATCCCTGACAGTCCTAGAGTCACTTTTAGGACAGAATGATCCTTTAAAAACAACAAGTCAGTCTTCTGTTCAGAATCTTCCCATAATACTACCCTTCCCCCCCCACCCTTTCTTTGGCTGTAAATGTTTTCCCCAAGTATCTACCTTGCTACTTTCCTTATGCCCCAAAGATCTCTGCTCAAATGTAACCTCACTGAAATTTATATTCACCCACTATGTAATTCTGCCCCCTGAACTTCTCCTCCACGAAGACTATCCCAAATCCTATTCCTGCCATACAATTTTTGTTGTTCAAATTCCATAGCATTTATAACTTTCTAATAGTCTATATAATTTACTCATTATTTAATTTATTCATTAGTTTTATCGTGTATTGTCTTTCTCCCTTTTCTAGACTATATGTTCCAATAGAGCAAGGGTCTTTATAATTTTGTGCAATTACACATAATTACTGGTCAGTATTTTAATAAAATATATAAATGAATAAGTGAAATGAGTAGTGTTATGATGAGTACCATGCCATAGATGTGTTGCAAGGAATGACTGAAAGATTAAATGTAATTTGGTTAGCTGTATGGTTGGCAAAAACTAAGCCCTACAAATACTACTATATTATCATTATTTGTATATAAACTTACATTGTCTTACTGTTAAGACAGTGCAGAAAATTAAATAAAATTAAATAAATTTTTAAACTTTAAGGAAACTAACAGCATTTTGGAGGAAGTATATATGGAAAATATTTTTTGCATTCCAATTTCCAATAGCACTGACATAGAATTGATATTTATGTTGTATTTAGCATAGCAGTAGAATAATTTTGAAGTCTACTAGAAACAAAATTTTAGAACTTGACATATCTGTTTTATACATATGTTTAAATATGTTTACATGTATTCAAATATTAATTTAAGCAATATATATCAATTGTATGAAAATATGTAATTAATATTAACAGAAATAAAGGATTTATTCTAATTTTTAGAGTTTATTAGTAAGAAACAAAAATAAAATAGTAGTTGAGAAGTTGACATTGGGTGCTCTGTTGGATTTCTCAACATATCTTGAAAAAATTAAAGTCAAGAACGGTATATTAAATTACCAAGGTGTTAAAGAGTTTTTTTTCAAATATGTCTCTTTTTTATCTTCGCATATTCAATGGCTTCTAAAAATTATGTTTGTATTTGTCAGTACTCTTACAGAAATATTTTCAAGGTTACATACTGTTTGTATTTGTTTTTTTCTTATTTTCCTAAACATAGCAAACACAACAGCATACTGACAATCCTTTCCAAATATGTAAAAACCCTGAGCATATCTCTCATATTCATCTCCTTTTCTTCATTACTGTCTATATCTCAGAACAGGCACCCTGAATTAAGACAAATGACACCTAAATACTCCCAGCACACTTGTGCAATGAATCCTTAACAATATGCAGAGTACTCTGCAAAATCAAGCCTCATTATGTCACCCCCTTGTTTAAAGTCACCATTTTTGCAGAACAAAGTCAAACCCCTTCTCTGGGTCAGGAAGGTTCTCAATTAGCTGCTCTGGTTTTCTTATCTTCCCATTATTTCTTGCCATCGTCTCCCGTTTTCACAAGGACTCTCATCATATCATGCTACTTTGAAGTTTTGTAATGTGCCACACTCTCATCTCTGAGGCACTGTACAGGTATCTACCAATGTGTAAAATTACCCTTTATCTAATCCAGAGATTCTGCAACTGACCTTGCTGGCTCCTATTTATCCTTCAAAACTCATCCAGGCTTTAGTTAGTTCCAAGTGGAATCTTAGTTGATTGCCCGTGATTAGGTTTTTGCCCTCCTCCGTGTCCCCGCAGCATGTTTCGTTTTGCCAACTATAGCATTTCCCAGGCTGACTATTCCGAGCTTGTTTGCTTGTTTATCTCCCACAAGAGGCTGTAAAATCCGTGAAGCAGGAGCTATGTTATGCTGCATTCTCCACCTAGACAGCCCTTGATACAAGGAAGTACTCAGTAAAGGTTTGCTGATTGCATAATAACATAAAAATGGATAAAAAATTCTAGTTAGCACCGGAAAACACATTTGAAGGCAGAGTGGACAGTGAACTCAGGTCACATCCAGGCCTAGTCAAGAAGAAACCTGGCACCAAATCCCACTTGGAATCTCAAGGCTTGATAATACATACTACCCCAGCTTCTATCCTTAATTTCTTTGGTTAAAATTTAAAATCTTTTTTTCTATGGTTCTACTTTCCTATTTTCTATTCCACCCTTTTATTCTTTGATATTGACTCAAACATTACAGCCAACATTTTTACCAAATATGTTTACTGTGTTTTTAGTTTTTGCTTTTCTGGTGAAGACAGGCTTAGTTTCATCAGAGAATTTTCTTCCCCTTCACTGACCTATTTGGTACTTGAATCTCCCCTCAGAATACAGCTTGTATCATTGCCTGTTGGAGGAAAAGCCACTCTTTGTCCCATATTATCCATATTTCCAAGAAGGGTCAGGGGCAAAGTTGCTTTCAAAGCTTCTCAACACAGAATTTATAATGTGTTGCTTGGCCTTTAAAACCTCTTCTTCAACATTCATTTTACTTAGCTACTTTATTCTTAAATCATATGTGCCACTGACTTCTACAAAATTCCAAGCCCCTCCCAACACTATTTAATTTTCCCATGTGCTGTCTTCACTTGAATTACTGCCAACATCTGAATTATATTTAGTCGATAACAGATGCTCTATCTGGCCATATAGAGTGTTGGTCTACTCTACTTTAGTCAGTGTCCTTTACTTCTCTTCCTAGTTTCATAGCCTGGCCTGAGGTTTCATGGCTTCAGCTATTCCTACAGCCATCTAATGAGTAATTCCAATTTCTGTTCTTTCGCTTTACAGGCCTAGGTAGTTCAAGCACATGACTGTATGCAAACACCCATATTCTCTGCTTATCTACATGGAGTTTGAGCAATGCTAAACACACAAGCAAACAAAAAAACAAACGTGTTAAGTCCAGTTTGGGCGTGTTGAGTGTGCCATATTATATAAGCAACAGCCTAGCTGGCTCCTCGGAGTCAGGAATAGGGTCATTGATGCTTTGTCGCTACTTCCAGTTTTCACAGCAGCTCTTCAGAGTTCACTATTCTGCTCGATTCCACCTCTCAACCTTGTTCATTACCCCGCCCCCAACAGGCATCCAATTTCAAATGAAAAAATAAAACTTAACTGGACAGAATTTCTTAACTTCCTTCAGTGTTTCTTCTATTAATACAAAGATGTGCCACCTGGTGGGCTCAAAATAAGAGAAGAAGTACGTGTCCTAATCACATTCTGCTTACCTTACTACACAAACAGTTAAAAGGTGACTATTTTACAGTGGCCAGTATTTCAATATAGTTTGTAATACAATCAAACTAATTAGAAACACAGTTTTAAGATTTATTTTGAAGATCCATTCCCCGTGATGCACATTTAATAATCCTATAAAGCTATTATAGTAGTTCTTAAGTTAGTACTCTCTGAGCAATGACACGGTATGTAGACATTGAGAGAAAATAACAGATTGAAATTCTATATATCTTGGTGTAATCAAATTACATTGCATGTGTTCAGGACTAATTTCATAGGCACTGACACAAGCCCTGGCATTTAGAAGGGGAATTTGATTGATTTAATGTAGTTCTGTCACTATCTTTAAATTCTTAATATCTTTTTGAGTAAGAATGCCTGCATTTTTATTTTGCGCTAGTCCCCATAAACTATGTAACTGTTTCAGCAAGTATTTTAATATGGGTTCCCTCAAGGATCAGAGTCTAAGAGAAGCATTTGCATTCAACTGTTTGCAGGGGACAGGAGTTGAGGTGCTAGGAAGAGTGAGCTCATTATCTTGGGGGCAACTGAGTATCCAACTCTCTGTGAACCCTCTGAGGGGCCATGTGGAATGTAGCTCCATTCCGTTGTCTGTCTGAGACAGAGAGTGGGGTCAAGGTCTTTAACACCTCCCAACAGCCTTGCCCCAGGGCACCCATAGCACCTGTTGACTGTCTTGCACTTCCAGGTTTGCAATAATTCTAATGAGTTGGGCTGTTGCATGTGTTGTAACATGGGGCAGAACAGCTCTTTTCCAATGTGGGTTGTTTGGTAAATGGACGCTAGGATAGAGTTAGGCATGTGAAAGCTTTATTGAGGGATAACAACAAGGGGCAAAATAGAGGGAAGATCAGAATGAGCCAGGGGAGGGAGCCAGAGTGTGATGCATACCTCAGTGTTCCTGACAGCCCAGCAGGGCCTTCAGAGCCAGAGAGTTATCATTCAGGAGGCTCAGATTGGGTGGAAATGTCTGGACTCTTATATTACCACCTTGCATTAAAGACCCAGGAAGAATGTGACCTGGAGATCATTGCCTTGCCCAGTCATTGGCTAGGGACCACAAGGATAAAAATGTGACTTTGGTTAAAAATCTGATGTAGGTGAAAGAATTAGCAGGTGGAGTCTGCCAGCTAAGCACACCTCTTGCACCTGGGCAGCGATCTGATTCTTGAGGAGGATGTGAACAACACATACCTATGTCCACCACAATCCCTGCAGCAAAAAGTGGCAGATATGGACAGTTGGGGTCAGAGGCTGTCAGACTGCACCTCTGCATCCTGGTTGCCCAGGCTGGCAATGGCCAGAGCAAAATGAATGGGTCAAGAATACATGACAATGATCAAAGGGGTCTGACTCAATAGATATTTTTCACTTTCTGATAGGGACTTTTATTACTTTATTGCCAAGCATTTGTTTCTCATTTGTCTCATGACAATGCTCTATTTCTTTTCTTCTTCTTTTTTTTTTTTTTTTTTCAGTTCCCTGGCTTGGTCCTTGTGGTTGGCAGGAGTAACCCCACCCTGCTGTAGAAGGTGGCCATAGTCAAGGTCAACTAGGAAATACAACTCTCAGCCAAAGGGATTAGCCAAAGGGATTAGCCAAAGGGATGTGGAACTGATCCCATGTAGGCCAATGGGATCCAGACTCAAAACTTCCATATATTCACTTAGAAAAGAACATCTCTGCCTTTTCTATTGGATGTGAGGATGAGTATGTGATCCTGGGGATGACGCAGAGGACTGCCCCATGGGTGTTACCGCTTCAAGGACAGTGCGTCCACAGAGGTGAGCAGAGCTGAGATGGAGGAACGCCAGTCCCTGCTGACAAGTGGAGGCCCTGGGTCAAGCCTCTTCAGCTATTCTCTTAAATATTACTTCACAAGACACAATAAATTCTTTTTTTTCCCTATGCAAGTTTGCATTGGGTTTGTTGTCATTTGAAACTTGATCCCTCTTGAGTAATACAATTGTACTCAGTTTACAGATAAGACAATTCAGATGCCAAGAAATAAAATATTTTTCTCAGAGCAGGTAGCGCAGGGCAGAGTCTGAGGCCTGAATGTAACTGATATTTGAGTTCAGAGTTCCCACCTCTTTTCTGCTGAACTGTACACTCCCAGCACATATCTAAAAAGTGAATGTATTGACTAGTTTTTCTCCTTTCACTTTCACCAGTTCATTTTCAGTGTAATCATTCTGGTATTTCTGTAGCATATTTTTCTTTCTAAGACATGTATTTGATCATGTCTCTTTTTTTCTATTTCACAAAATACTATTGTTCTCTGTAACTTCCTAGATAAAGTCCTAGTTTAGTAGATAACACCTAAGCTCTATTGTTGAGTCACACAGAACATGCCCACTCTAGTATTTCTCTACTTCTAAGACCTTTTGTCTAGACTGTAACTCTGCTCCCGAATCTTCCCCAAAGGGTCACATCATCTGTGTACGCTCATACCCTGCACAAATGCCACGTAATCCTGGAATTTCATTTTACATGTATCTTCATACCACTGAACTGTATACTCCTTAAGTGCAGTGGCTGTCTTTTACCCTCTCCTTGTCCCCTATAAAGAGAACAGTGCTTATTACTTGGTATCCCCTTAGTTATTTATTGAATTAGTTATCTATTTTATAGCTGTCGTTTTTGTTGCAAGACTTCAAAGACTGAAAAGCAAAGTTTTTATAAGGTTTGTCAGTGTTATAAAAATCAAGGGGGCAAAAATACAAAAAAAAAATTGTCATGTTGTCATCAGTAAGGTATTATCCATCTCTTCATAGAAGTAGGTAATCATTGATGAAATAGTCTTCTCCACTCAAAAAAAAAAATCAAACCCTACTCTGATCAAGCATCTATTAATTTATGGGAAAACAGAGAGCAGAGAGCATAAAAAAAGACATCAATAAATAAAATCAGAATAATTTAGACTGTGGTAAACACTGTGGGACAAATTACTCAGTATCACTCACGAATGCATTGCAAAGGACAGCTGTGTGAGCCAGGAGGAATCTACAGTCTAAAACAGACTTGAGTCTATCAACCAATTACAGTACATGGCTTTTTTGAATCCTGATTCAAACAAACAAACTGTGAAATGAAATCCTCTCCTGGGCAAGTGAGGAAATTTGAACACTGACTAGATATTTGATAATTTTAAGGAATTTTTAAACAGAATAATAATGATATAATGACTGTGTTTTTGCCAAAAATTTATATATTACTTTGAGGTAGATATTAAAATAGTTATAAATAGAAGGAAATGATATTGGGATTTGTTTTAAAATTGTATGGATTCTAAGGGAGTGACTGAAGGGTGTAGACGAAATGACATTGGACAGGAGTTTAAAGATTTTGATGCAAGATGATGAGTACATCTGGGTTTAGTATATTGTGCTCTTTATTTTATCTATGTTTGAGGTTTCTTATATTTATAACATTTTAAAACACAGTGATCACGTAGTATTCAAATATATTGATATGTGGGTATAGAGGACCCAGCCAGGACCCTATTACAAATGAGTTCAACTTCTCTGACTTCCACGCACATATGAATGACACATTCACACAGCTGCGCCATATTGATAACCATAGTGAATTCTAACAGATTACTTCAGCATGGCTAGAAAATTATAAACAACTTTTGTGGGTTCCATGGATTTCTTTCCCCCACCTGTTACCCCATCAAAGCAAAGCAAGTACACTTGCTCATATTGCTGCAGAAGCCAGTTTTCTGGCAGCTGTTTCTTAGGAATTGTTAAGTACTACATTTTGCATCCAATTACACTTAGGTATACTTCCTATTCAAAGAGAGTGGAATTTTGGGTCCCTATGAGCATTTAGCTAAGGGTATCAAATCAACAGTGTAAAATAGTTCAATAAAATGATTTTGTAAATGGCTTTTGTGCTGAGAGTGTTTACTTTCATTATTATATAAACAACAAATATGTCTTAGCTTAAAAATTAATTCTATTCCATCCATCATCAAATGAAGGAGCTAGCCTGTCTCTATTTATCAGATTGATATTAGATTACAAAATTATAGTAATTTTGGTACTTATTTAGAAGTAATTTAACTCCACTTCCCTTTAGAAAAAGACGTACAAAAGTAAAACTGAAAAAAAAAACATTTAACATTTATGAATCAATATCCTAGATGCTTCTCCCCATGCCTTTAAAAATGGTAGCTAAATTAAACAAAAACAGCATGGCATTAGATCACAGAATCAAAACTCCTTTGGGATCCTACTTTATGCAAATTCCACTTTTGGAGTTGAAAGGAAATTAGAGAAGTTTAGAGTGGATAAAATGTTTCAATTCAGGCATTTAAAAGAAACTGGGTAAACTATTGAACATCTGTTCAATGTAATCACGTTGGGGAATACAACATCTTGAAATGAAACTCCAAGAAAATAAAATAGCAACTTTCTCAGAGCCTAGCACCCAGTTTACGTTATACTATTTTTGATTGACTTCCATGGGTAAGTAATCTTTCAAAAACTTTTGACAACAAAACCAAATCTTTACCACGTTAAAACTATAGATAACATCTGGGTGAATAAACTAATAGATACTTAATCCATGTCTGAACCAGTCTTTATGTTTCTGTACCTTCTTCCTGGAGAAAGGTGACACTATCTGAAAGTATCATATCTTTATCTGTCTCATTTATCCTTGGTGGCTGATAGAATGATGATGTGGCCAGTTGGTGGTCTGAAACATACAGTACACCATTTATCCTCTAAGTCTTAATCTGGCTCCTATAAGAGAAAATCAGTTTACAGGTGTGCTGTTTTCAATAGCTGTTCTTGGTCATCTGATCCAAAGACCACTTGGCAATGGAAGTACTAATGACAGGGAGATAACATCAGCCAGGCATTGAGAGCTGCCAGCCTTTGAAGCTCCTCTAAGCTTAGATGTGAATCATATACAATGAAGGCACAGAACATTAAAGGTGGAAATTCTGTAAAACCGGTTGAGCGGATTAGTACCAAATTACTTATGTTCCATCTGCTAGGATGGTAATAATTTTTTTTTAATTCCCTGACTGAAAAGCTTCATTTCACAAAGACTCCATGTTCAGTGGTCCTCTGGGATATACTTTATGTATGCACAAAGTAAGGAAATCGTGAGAAATACCTAATCACTTTATGAAGATTTAATGTCATCATTAAGAAAACTAGCAATTCATACTTGAAGACATTAAGAAAATATGATTCCTAAAGTGTGTAAATTTATATTTTTCCATCACAGTGACAAATAAAAAGTTAAGATTTGAACCTCCATATTTTCATAGGTGTATATAAAGATATGAATAAATAGATGAGGATTTATGTAACAATCATAATATGCTATTTAAGCACGTGTTATGCTAAATATCCAACCATGAGCTATCCAATTGAGAAGAAACTGAGTAACTTTGAGTATTCTGTTTCTGCTAAACTCTTTCAAAATTAAAGAAATTTCATCTTAGCTCAATACAAATAAACATGTGATTTACCTAAGTAAATGTGTAATTATTTCATATTTTCCAACAAAATTTTACCATGATTATTTATCTTCCTTTGTAGATTTGCCTATAAAAACAGTATGCACAGATCATGAGAACTTGGAGTCTTCTTGGCCTCTTACTATTGATAGTTCTCTGCAAATGCTACACATTGCTGAGAGAATAATCTGGTCATGTAATATTTATCATTGTAAATTAATAAGTTAGAAATCTAGTTTTATATATTATTCACAGATTTTGTAGATGAGAGATGAATTTATAATCAGTATACTGACAACTCGGGTTCCTGTCTTATACCTATTTTGAAGGTAACAGAAAAGGTAAATTAGGCAATTTTTTATAGAATGTAAGTAGACAAGAGCTTGTTCTGATAACTATTTCATGCATTTAGGCTCAATAATATCATGGAAGCAAACAACCTTTAGGTCTTAGCAGCTGACCAGTGCAAAGGTTGGTTGCATGTATTCATTTTCTTTTTTTCAATGTGGACCATGATTCTTCTGTGTGTTGCCCTCTTGTTAGGACTCAACCTGGAGGTACAGCCATTATCTGCAACATCGTGGGTTTCGCAGCAGAGGGAAAAGAGAGGCCAGGTGGACAACATGACAGTCTTCAAGTTTATCCTCATAACTGGTACATATCACTTCTACCTATAATCCACTGATCTGCAGAAGATCATGGGCCAACCTGGTATCAGTGTGGAGGAGATACACAATCACTTCTGAGAAAATTAATAACAGCCTTGCTGATAACTTGAGCTTGTTTTTCCCAAACTGAGTACAAATAACACTCAAATATGGCCATACTGCAAGCATGTTGGAAAAAGGACAAGGAAAACACATCACACAAACCCAGCAATGATGGAATATACTCAGCTTTCATCTAAGATAGATGATGGTTGCTTTTTCACAGATGACAATTGCAGCCCTAATTTAATGCTTCTTCCTCTTAGATAAAATATTGAAGATACACAAGTTCTTAATTACCTCTGCTTCCAAAAAGAATCCAATTCATAACCAGCTACAGCTTCTTGAATTCCACCTAGGATTCATTCTGCATATGCCTGAACTCTATAAAGTGTTCCTCCCAACTCTCCTTTCTCAGATGTTGCCACAATTACTTTGGGATATATTTTCCCTTTCTGCAACAAGCTAAAATAGCCTGACTTGCTGGACTACAGATATCCCCATTGGTCTTTGGTCAGTGGCTTTCAACACCTCATAAGAAGAGGGTATATTATCAATAATAATATTAGCTATTATATGAAGGATGATCTATTTGTAAATTATATCTACAGTGACATATGCTCTTAGTATTTGCAATTTATACTTTATAAGGCATGACTAATGAAACACTTCTTTGAAAAAATATCTACCCAGATTGACTTTAAATCTATCTTCATGCTTACAAATATTTTTCTAAATCATTTCTTCATAATGTTGTTTTTTAAAGTCCAAATTATTTGAGTAAATTCTGTTTCCCATTCTCAAAATGGGGTAAAATATAGAAGATGCAGAGGAAGTAACCATCCTCTGGATTCTCTGCTGGTAGATATCAGTTATTTAAAGTTAATATGTATATATATTAAAAAATTAGATTGTGAGGGTTGCTATAGTCTGAATATTTGTGTCTCCTCACAATTCATGTGTTGAAAACTAAACCCCCAAAATGATGGTACTTAGAGGTGGGGCCTTTGGGAGGTGATTAGGTCTTGAAAACTCTGCTCTAAAAATTGGATTAGTTTCCTCACAGAAGGTGCCTGAAGGAGCTTGTTCACTCCTTCCACCATGTAAGGACATAGCTAGAAGGCACCATCTTTGAAGCAGAGGGTGAGCCCTCACCGGACACCAAATCTACTGGCACTTTGATCTTGAAATTTCCAGCCTCCATAACTTGAGCTATAAATTTTTGTTGTTTGTAAACTGCCCAGTCTAAAGTATGTTGCTACAGTAGCCCAAATGGACCAGACAGAAGTTTAAGGAATTCTCAACCAATTCTTCAGAAGTAATAACATCCTGAATAAAGAATTATCTATCACATTATTCCATAAAGAAATATATAAAGGCTGAAATTTCAGTTGTTAATGTGTAGCAGGTTAATATATGAAAAATACATTTTTAATATCTCTACTGATGGTATTTTTTTCCTCCTTTCCAACCAGAAAAAAATAAAAGTGAAGTCTTTGTATGTCTTTGCCAAGAGGGCTTTACTACTGTAGTGCAAGATAAAATATTACTGAGTCAAAAGGCTGGGCAGAATGTAAAGGGAATTAATACTTTCCAATGAGAGGTTAATGCCTGTGAGGACTTGAGACAAGATAGAACATTTCACATTTAAGGAATTCATGCATGTTCATTATACATTAAGCTGGTGAGTAGTGACAAAAGAAGAACTGGAAAGGTTAGCAGGAACCAGCTCACCCACAATGGGCTCCAGTAAGAACTTTAAGAAGCTTAAACTTCATCCCAAGAGCAAAGGGAGGCATTGAAGAACTTGCATGAATGGTGAACATTGTGATGAGTATGATAGAAACCCAATTCTGGGTACAATATGAAGTGTCATTTGGCAGATACTAAACTGAAGTCAGGAAAACAATGAAGATATTGCTGTAGCCATTCACATGCAACAATAGGAATAACTTAAAAATAGAAAAATAACAGTGGGTTTGGAAGAAAAAGAATAGGTGGGTTCGTATTTAAGAGGTAGAATTTGCAAGATTTGGTGAGCAATTAGATTATGTAATGAACGGCAGAGAAGAGCCTAAAACACACGGAAATTTGTGAATGATGGTGACTTTCATTACATCAAAAAGGGCAGACAAGAAGTAGAGGCAGTTCGAGGGAAGAAATGAGTTTGACTTTGGCATGTTGAGGATGAAAAATATGTTAAGCATCTACATAGAGATATCCAGAGATTAATTCTGTATATGGATCTGGCATTTAGAAACAAGCTTTCATTGAAAATATTGATTCTAGATTCATCTTCATTTACATGGTAATAGAAATACAGGAATAGATACAATTTCATAGGGAAAGTGTCTAAAATGAGGTATTAAGTTTGGCTAAAGCAGAAACCCAAAAGACATCAGTGTTCATTTTGCAGGCTTAGATGGAGAAGCCCACAAATAAAACTGAGGCGCTGCAACGTGAGAAGAAAAATGAGAGCATGTTTGGAAGCCAAAGGAGGAGAGTTTGATCAGAAGATGGTATCAGTCATATTGTCAATTTTTACATGAGACCAAACTAAATGCTGATGAGAAGGATCCTGCTACCATGAGAGGGCGCCATTCAATATCATACATTGGAATGAAAACCCAGAATGCTCTAAATGATGAGTGTGACTGTCTTTATGTGAACTGATGTCAGAGAAACTTGATTCACACACAAACCAAGAGAGGTATCAGCAACATTAAATAAACTGCTATTGTGTCTGGGCTCAGGTACAACTGAAACTGGGGTCTTGATTGGCAGGGGAATACCGCATGTAGTAACTGGCCTTTGTGTATATAAGTGTTATTCTCTGTAATGGGATTTCTCTAATTTCAGGCAAAATGGCTGCCCATGGCCCTGACACTAGTAGAACCTTGACATGTTCTTGTTTTTTTGAGCCTGCTCACGTGCATCTCAACTATCATGACTGGAGGAGTTTCTTCTGAGTAGTTATGGCCCCTTTCGCTTGAGCTACAGAATGAACATCCGTAGAGCAAACCTGAGCCTCACGTGCCGTAGAAGCCAAGCACAGATCTCTCTAGTTCAGCGCAACCTAAAGCAGTAACAAACAGCCCACCTATGGTCACAGGGAATAAGTGGCTGTTGATTAAGGCTCTTGTATTTTGGGGTCATCTGTTATCCTGCCTTATATGAAAGAATACAGGTGGAGCCCTATGGTTGTAGTTCTCCAAAGCTACATGTTTTTAAGGAAAAAACAGTAATTTCACTGAAATGAGGAGGGAGGCCTGTACAGGATAAAGAAGCATTGCCAGAAAAACAAAAAGATAGATGCCGAGCTCTGTTAAAGAGTGTGCAGACTTGTCAAGATGAGGGATTAAGTGCAGACAGGAACTCTGGGTGTGAAAGTGGGGAGCGAGGAGGGTGCTGTGAAGTTGAGGACTTTTAGCTTCTATTTTCTGATTCTTTTTTATTTTTAAGCTGTTCTTTTCTTATTTATATTTAGTTGATAGAACAGAGTAAACAAAGCAAGAGTCTTTGAAAATACTAGAGAGGGAGAATGTGATTAAAAAGTGTAAGTTCCTTGAGAAGGCCATAGTGGCTGAGGTTTAAAATGAAGTGCAGAGCTGCGAGGGCAGGGGACAGACAGACAGCAAAGCGGGAAGGAAGAGAGAAATTATGCACTGAGAGAAGGTACTTATGAAGCATTCATAAGGGAAATTTGAGGCATTAGGAGAGTATTTGATGACTCAAGTCTTTTCTTCGACATAGATAGTAAGTGCATCTGCTAGAATTAGGGAGTGAGTTCAGGGTTAGATAGGAAGAGAGGGAAGAAGAACTGAAATACTGATGTGTAGACTAAGGGGCTATAGGAAAACAGAAATGATGAACACTTGCACCTTCAAACCAACAAGAACTTATAATAAAGCTATTTAGAGAATACGGAAGAAATTTTCAACTCTAAACGTATTTCAGCAATTGAGAAACAAAATGAGGGCCCCATGTCAACCCTATTTGCTAGAACTATTATAATCCCAGTGTAAAGACAAAAGGCAAAAGGCAGGAAAACACTTTCCCACTGTTTGTCCCCAAACTGCAAATCATAATATCATTCTCCCTCGAGAAAATAAGACAAAGGGATGATAACTAGAATCTATATAGAACTCAGGAAAGTCAGCAAGAAAGAAATCAAACAATCTCATTAAAAAGTGGGCAAAGGGCATGAACAGAAACTTTTCAAAAGAAGACAGAGTAATGTCCAAGAAACATATGAAAAAATACTCAACATCTCTAATCATCAGGGAAATGAAAATCAAAACCAGAATGACATATCACTGAACTCCAGTGAGAATGATTTTTATCAAAAAGTACCCAAAGAATAAATGTTGGCATGGATGCAGAAAGACAGGAATAGTCATACACTGTTGGTGGGACTTCAAACTAGTACAACCTCTGTGAAAAGTAATGTGGACATAACTCAAAGGGCTACAAGTAGAACTACCATTTGAACCAGCAATCCCATTACTGGGCATCTACGCAAAAGAACAAAAGTCATTCTATTAAAAAGACATCTGCACTCGAGTGTTTATAGCAGCACAATTCACAATTGCAAAGATGTGGAAACAACCCAAGTGCCCATCAATACATGAGTGGATTAATAAAATATAGTATATGTATACCATGCAGTTCTACTCAGCCACAAAAACAGTGATCATCTGTTGTACCTCCTGTATTATGCTGGCTAGAGCTGGAGCCCATTCTACTAAGTGAAGTATCCCAAGAATGGAAAACCAAGCACCACATGTACTCACTGTCAAATTGGTTTCACTGATCATCGCCTAAGAGCACATTTAGGAATAACATTAATCAGGTGTCAGGCAGATGTGGGAGAGGGAGGGAATGGGTGTATACATACATAATGAGTGTGATGCACACTGTCTAGGGGATGGACATGCTTGAAGCTCTGATTCAGGGCCAGGGGCGGGGGGGGTAGGGTGGGGGGTGGGCAGGGCAATATACATAACCTAAACTTTCATACCCCCATAATATGCTGAAATAAAAAAATAAAATAAAATAAAAATAAAGAAAAAAAGAAAAACAAGCACCAGCTGTACTCACCATCAAATGAGTATTAATTGATCAATACTTAAGTGCACATATATTAATAACACTGATCGGGTGTCGGGCAGGTGGGAAGGCAAATAAGCAAACAGTATCAGCCCACTCGTCTTTGCTGCTCTTCAAGGTAACCACAAGAATGTTTACCCAGTCCCACTGCACCTCTTCTTGCAGTCCGAGTAAACAGAAAAATCTCACATTAAATAAAGAGGAAATAAACATCCATAGATGGTGAAATGATCAATGTGACAAAATCCAGCAAAAAACAAACACATGACTTTTGAGAACAATCAGAAACTGGCTAAACTCCCCTTTGATACTTAGATTAATTAGATACATTAAATATTAATACAAATAAAAACTGCTTTGAAGAGACGTGTAAAACAAAATTTAAGATGAAATTTTTAAACAAAAGTAGACAATGATGTGTCTGAAGAACACAAAAACAGTGTACAAGTGGCAAGTGAACTGCAGACAAAGAAGGATTTAACAAAAAGTCTTTGACCAAGATAAATAGAGTTAGTTCAAATTGACAAAGTGTCCAATCCACAGTGACTAATCACCTATGAATGTTTATGTAACCAATAACATGGCAACAAAATGTATAAAACAGAACTCTGTTAGAATAACAATGATAAACTAAGAGAAACACAATTTTTCTGTGACTTTGACAAGTTTCTTCCTGCTCTCATTGGTCAAACAGACCTCAAAATAAATAACCTGGTGATTTCAATAATAAAATTAATACAGCAGAAATAAAACACATGTGACAAGTTTTACCAAACAATGAAAGGACTGTCTAATAAATCTTAAGAAGAAATCACAAATGAAAATACTGATTGTATTGATAAAATAAAAAACAAAAGACAAACATGTTAACAGATAACAAGAAAATATTTGTAATAAATTTGGCAAATAAATATTAATCATATTATAAACACTTATGTTTGAAATACATAAGCAAAATATATAGCTTCCCAATTAAAAATAAAAAAATGCAACACAAATCCCCAATTCCCATTAATAAGAATAATAGCAAAATAAAATGTCCAGGGAAACTAATAAACAAATAAATGCAGATAAAACATCAGATAAACATCAGGTAAAACACCGTGTTTAAAATATTAATGTGGTAAAAGAAAAGGTCTTCAAATAGCCCATAATGCTAGTTAAAACATAGCAATAAACCTTAGGTTCAACTGTGGTATAATGCATAAGAAAGTGGCATTCATAGCTCAATAAGATATGAAAACTCTAAAACTCATTTTTTAAACAAAATTATGTTGTCTTAGGAAATGCTAAACCACAAGTGAATTTAAAGACTACACATTGTACAAAATGAATAAACTAAGGACTCACAGGCCAAAACAGAGTTTAATACTGATGGGAAACAATGACCTCCTAAGAGAAGTTGGTGGAATTATTCTCCTCGGTATACTTTTAAATACTGTTCACAGATATTGCGAAATATTATTTCTTTTACATAAGAGGTATATGTTTTAATAAATATATAAATAAGATGATGTACAAGAGAGAACACTTAACCAGTTTACATCTCTATTATCAGGTATTTAGTCCTATGATGGCCTAGAAATTATTCTGACAAGTTCCTCACGTCCTGCCCATGTTTTTCAGATTTCTTTACTATGATTCATCTCTCTGTTCTACTTCTTCCGAATATTATGACTCTTGAAAATAGTATAAACATTGGCAGTATCACCAGGAATTCTGTGTTGCAATTTGTTATTTTGTTACTTTCCAGTGCAGCTACTACTACTGGGAACAGAGAGTTGAAAGTTTTTATTTCAGTTGAGTGTATATCACCTCATCTATAAGACTAAGCTGTAAATGGTCGTCCTGGTAGTAATAACTATGTTTCGTGAATACCCAGTTTGGGTCAAACAAGTGGTAGAGTTGATAAATGGTGCAATAAATAAAAATGACACTAATTAATGTGAATTGTTTTGTGGTGGCCATTAAAAGACAAATAATAAAGGAAATGATTACAGCAGTGCCTAAAGCTAAATGCCATCAATGCAGCAAGAAAGATAAATCAGAAAATTCTATTCAAAGTACTGAAAATATGGTGAGTTGAATATTAAGTAATATGGATAAGAGAATAACATATAGCATATCAAGGGTCTGGGTAATACAGAAGTCTCTGAAGGGTCCTACTTATCTTTTTTAATTTTCTCTACTCCCAAATTAAAACAAGTCAGTCAGGAATAATTTGGTATACAAGCCTTTGCACAAAATTATTTGAAGTGCATCTCTAAAAATAGCATGGGAATCATTTGAGCAGAACTGAATATACATTTTATGGCACAGCTATCATTCTAAAGCATATTTATAATGACTTTCTGATATTAAATTCAAATGTCCTATTTACTAAGTTACTGGACTAAATATTAATACCCATGGATCTCTAAAATTATTTTCCTCAAGTTCAGTCCACTTTACTGATTTTGTCCTTTCCAAATCATGTTCAATATGACTTACTCTTTTTTTATTTTACAAATTTTATACATTTTGGAGGACAACTCACTTTTGCATTCATTCTGGAATAAATTCTTTCATCGGTACACATACTCTCAGTATCCATTTATATTCTTTCTAGAAACTTATTTTAAACGCAGTGTCTTGAAGAATTATATTCCTAATAGCACTTTACTTTTAACCAATATGTTTTGCAAGCTGCATGACTGATTACTAATTTGTAAAATGACATTCTTTAATTTGAATTGCCTTGCAAATTAATTGCATGCATTTATTGTCTCTATTAAGATCTGATCACCTGAATCTTGCTGTGTGATAAACTCTCCCTTACTCTTTTGTCCAGGGGACATATTTTCCTACTCATTGTTCTCATTCATTAAATCAAAAAATATTTTAAAACATTCATTCTGTGCTATGTCATCTGTGAAGTGATTTACAAAAAACTGGACTTTATAGGAAACATATAGATTGTGCCAAGTCTTTTGATTTGAGTTTAATGTGATACTATTGCTCTTGAAGTTGCCTGCTTTTAGACCTGTTTACCTTCAAATTTAAGTTGCTGTATTCTTTGTTAGAGAAATGACTTGTGCTTCTAAGTGCCAATGACCGAATTTTACTGACTGTCAGGTCTTTCCCCCTGGGCATTGGCATCTTATCACAATTGCCACCTTTCAGCGTTTTCAATTATCACTTTACTGATTGACACTTTTGAACATTTGTCAACATGTTCTCTTTCTTTTGAATGGTATAAGAACACTCTGAAGAAAACATCTAGGCAACTCGGTAACTGTGGACTGTTAGGGAACATCACCATTGACAGCCAACAAGAAGACAAGCTGGCCAGCAAATGAAAACCATGTGCCAGCACCTAATAATATTCAGCAAATGCATGGCTTAGCCCAGAAGGTAAAAAACCCATGATAGTTTTATCAAAGAAGTTGACAAGTGAAAAACCAAATAACAGCATAAAATGTGTGAATAGCCATGTGCACATATCAGTGTAGTGTGTGTGTGTGTGTGTGTGTGTGTGTGTGTGTATGTGTGTGTGTAGAAATACAGAGACCCTTGTTGTAAGTAAGGGATGTATATCAAATGCCTCTTATCACTGGCAGCAATACAGAGGTTCAAAAGAGAGGAAAAGACTTTCTTAAGGTCAAGAAGAGAGTTAAAATCAAAACTAGAACCCAGAGTCATTTCCACTACCTCTCAATGTCTCTTGTGCACCAGTAAGAATTACTAATTGAGTAATGTTCAGGGTAGAAATAGCTGGGTTATCGCTCTCATATTATACATACACATGTAATTGTTATGTATAACATGGGCTTCATATATTGCATCTTTACATATTAATTTTACAAATATTAAGGATGAACTTGATGGCCTGTGATGTTTACAAAGAAAATGCTAGTAATAAATGTTTATAAAGCCCATATAGATAAATTATTAGCTGAAATTATAAATGTAAACATTTAAATCAATTTTGTTACTGCATCACCAAATAAGGTCTTACTGAATTTGAGATGAGGCACTAATAAATAGAAAGATATTAATAGTTTATACATAGGTGAATGGATAGATATATGATAGATACCTAGATAGATGACAGAGAGACAGAAAGACAGCGACAGAAATAATAGTGTAATAGTATAAAAATGTTAACTATTTTCTGGAAAAAAGTAACATGAATGATTTAGAATTAAAAGGTATACGTTTTGCAATAGTAGACTTTTCTGCATTTAATTAGTAATATTAAATATTTTCCTTAATCTAATGATAAATATCTGTGATAGTATTTATCTATACCATAATCATTTTTTTGGGCCTGATTTAAACCTTCTTGTTAGAGTCAAGACTCCATGCTTTGCAACAAGAGACAAGTCAGATATTTCTCAGGTGTGAAATTCAAATATATTTAAATACTAATTAGCATAAATGTAGACATTTGAACCTTAGGATGAACAAAAAATTCCCAGTATAGAAAGAAAGAGATATACTTAAGATATGTTGGGCCATTGAGTATCTGCATTGTCCAAATATAACTCTAAAATCTACATGTAAAAAAAATTAATTACCTTAGTAGAATCACCAAAGGGGAACTCCCTTTTGTTATTAGAAGTTGCTTTTAAATTGAATTAGTTTTGAATTAACTGGATTACACATCACTATTCAACTGTGATATTAAATTTAGGAAGTTTAATGATGTGAAAATACTTTTATAAGAATATCCTGGTGATACCAGAATATTTAAAATGTTCATATTTAGAAACCATTAATTACATATGTTTAGTGTTTAAGGAATGTTTCTAATAAAGTGTCATTTAAAATAGAAATTACTTTTACTTGCATAACATATGATTAATAGGTTTCAGCATAGCAGAATTCAGAATATTATGGCACAAAAATGATTATAGAACACTTAAAATTCCTTGGCAAAAATTCTTTGTGATTTGGAAAAAAAAAGGAAGATTTGTTTTTTAGAATGTACTTCAAATGATTTCACTTTTATTATTTTTCCATTTATTCTGGAAGGAAATAAAAATTTCTTGAAATGCATTACTACTATTTTCTCAAATTTTAACAACAAAGAAGAAAACTTGAATTCATATGATTTTTCTAATGCTTTTTTATAATGTAGTGATAAAAGACAGGTAAAGCTATGTCTAAAACAAGTCTTTGCTATTAATAAATAAATATAGTAGCCTTGCAAAGGCACATTGAAAGGGCAAATTTTTTATATACAAACAGATATAGGAAATGATTTCAAATTAATATTTTGTGCAAAATAAAAACAAAAAAACTCTTACCGTTTCATGCCTCAGGTTTCAGTCTGTTATCCACCGTGAGTTGATTTTTGTGAGAGGTGAAAGGTGCGGATCCTGTTTCTGTCTTCTACATGTGGCTATCCAATTTTCCCAGTACCATTTATTGAATAAGGATACTTTTCCCCAATCTATGTTTTTGTCTGTTTTGTCAAAGATTAGATGGCTATATGAGGATGGTTTTATATCTGGGTTCTCAGTTCTGGTCCATTGGTCTATGTCTGTGTTCTTGTGCCAGTACCATGCTGTTTTAGTTACTATAGCCTTGTAGTATATATAGCTTGAAGTCCGGTAAATTGATGCCTCCCAATTTGTTCTTTTTGCTTAACATGGCTTTTGCTATACAGGGTCTTCTCTGGTTTCATATGAAGTGTAGAATCATTTTTTTCTAGATCTGCAAAAAAGGATGTTGGTTATTAACAGATCAGCACTTGAGTGCATATATAGTAGTGGCATTCATCAGGTGTTGGGCAGATGGGACGGGGGAGGAGAGGATGGGTATATTCACAGCTAATGGGTGTGGTGAGCACCCTCTGGGGGATGGACATGTTTGAAGCTCTGACTAAGTGGGGCAAAGGTAATATATGTAACCTAAACATTTGTACCCTCATAATATGATGTAATAAAAAATGAAAAAATAAAACCTCAAATGTAGATTTTATTTTGAACTAAGGAAAAACATGAAAAAAATAAAGTTCTATATGTTAGGCTATTGTAAAATAATAATACTTTCATAAAATTCTATATACTGTTGTATTTTCATTCTAATTAAACTGAGTATCATGCTTAGTATTGTAATGAAGCTACTGAGGTAAATTATTTTATTATGATGCAACCCATTTATTTTGACCTATAAATATGTATATTATACATATAAATCCCTTTACATTTAAAGTTATTTGCTTATTAATAGATATAATGATAAAATAGTTAACTATGCTTTACAAACTTGCAATAAAATATTTTTAACATTCAAGCTTAACAAGTCTTATGGGCTCATTTTAATATAGTTTTATCAAGATATAACATTTTATTTTCATATTAAAATTACTATTTTGAAAAAAGGACAATGACTATTACATTGCATGTACATTGAAATGGATCTTAGCACAGTCTGACTATTTAATAAATATCAATATAACAGAAACTATATTACAGTACATTAATTGATGGGGAATTGACCTAGAATTTATAAAATTTCATTCATTATCACTTTTTGGGCTATTGCTTTTACTTATTTATACAAATGATACTAAACATAAAATATATATTCTACAGATAGATGTGAAAAGAATTGTGTCCCAAATGATTCCTTTTCCAGGTTTTAACTATAGTGATCGCTAAGCACTAATTTTCCATTATTGGAATAAAATACCTTTTTAGAAGAGTGTATTCACTCCTGATTAAAATAGAGAAACTTTGTTTTTTGAAGGTTCATTAAGCCTCTGATACAAAAAAACTAAACTGTGTTAAAAGATATAAATCCAAAATGAATCTGATGACAATATAGCCTTAATTTCTTAGGAATTTTATATACTCTTCACTAAATTACTTATAAATCAGCTAAATAGTGAAATCCATGCTAAATCCAAGCAAATGAAGAAAGAGATTAAGAATAAGAAAATTTTGCACTAAACTTGATTAAGGTCCTATATTAAAACCTCACTTACAAAAATGTGAAGGAAGTGGTTAACAAAACAAATGGACATTAATAAAAGCTTAAGATGTTACATTACTTAGTGATTTCATGGTTATTAATCTTTCATAATTTGTATCTTCATCCACCATGACAAAACCTCTTTTTAGTATTTTAATATGATATTATTTGTAATGGTAAATGTGTTTTAATCTTTAATATAAACATAGTCTATAATTCAAATATTTCCCCTCTAAATAATTTTACAGAAAACTCTATATAAGATTTGTCTTAATAGGTTTTTTAATTTTACTGTGGATTGGCAATAATAAGTATCATTTACTGAACACTTATTATGTGCCATTTACTGGGCTAAGTGCTCTATATGCTTTATTTCACTTACTTTCATTAAGAACCCTTTGAGATAATTTTAATTTCCTTCATTTTATTGGTGAGAAATCCAAGTTTCATAGGTAAAATAATCTGCCTAGTCTGCCCCAAATTCAAACAGCTAATAAATGATGAGGTTTTATAATCCAGGTGTATTTGACTCAGATAATATATTCTAAATCACTAAAGCACTATTCCATGAAGTATTTCCTGCATTGGTTAACAAGAATAACGAATAAATAGCAAATGAGCTTCTATTCCTTGATCTTAAGAAAATGAAACACTTTACTAATCAATAGTGTTACCTATTTTCAGAAGCCTTGTTTTCAGGGATTTAGTATTCCCCCATGTAAGCATGTAACATTAATATGATTTGCATCTTATATTGATTATCAATAAAGAAAGAAAGTTTCTTAAAATATTATTATATCTTCAGTTAGGTTCTTATAGTAGCTCCCTCCTCTCCTTGTTTTGTTGTTGTTATTGTTTTCCAGGAAAAAACTCTTTTACAATACGCAATGGATATGATTTTAAAAGAAAGGCAGAGTGCCTTGTAGAATTCTCATAAATCCAATATGATGCTATTCAAAAAACTAAATAGAATGAAAAACTCTAGAATTAGTCTTATCTCATTCTCTAAAAGATCATTCCATATTAAGATTACAATAAAATGAATGTGTAATATTAACTCTCTACTTCCACTGTTTTTGAACTCTTATCACTAGTTTGAAATATATATTTATTTAAAGGTCACTATAATCTCCCTTTAGGAATTTTTGACTTCTTCATATTGAAGATGGAAGATAACAGGGTCTCATCTTCATCTATAAAGTTGAAGAAAATTTTTAAGTAATTATGGAGATGCTCCTTATGTTGGCTTTATTATACCCTTTAAATATATGCATTTTGATTGAAATAAATATGTGAATGCATGTGAAAGAGCATGGGTTTTATTTAAGTGGTATGGGGAGATTATGAAATTTTGGATTAGATCAACAAAGAACTCTAAAAACATTGCTTTTGATTACTGAGGGCCTTAAGCAGAGAAAGTATGACTGTACATTATCAAAATTGACCCAAAGAATATTTTATATTAAAATGGTTTAATTATTCCATTATGAAGAAGGTGCTTTGCAAGTTGTGATTTTCTCTTCTTTCTCCTTATTCTGTCTCATGTAATCAACACTTGTCCTTGCGTTTGTATCTGGCTAATCCAACAGTTACCTGTAGACAATTGGAAGTGAAAACATGTTTCTATGTAACTCAGACAGTAGTTAGAACTTGGATCAAGCCAGATTTTTTTCTCATATTTTCATCTTGTCTGGAATAAGTCTAGAAATGTCAGTATATATTTCTCTGCTAACTTATTACAGTCACCATTTGAGTCTGAATGGATCAGACTGATGGAAACTAACTACCAGATAGAAATAAACAGACTCTGGAGCAACAACTAACCCTAAAGAGAGGGGTTTTCAGAAATTTGTATGTAGATTTAAATAATGGAGGATGGAAAATGCACATATTGAGGCAGAGAGGAGAAAAACATAAGGCAATGGAGCAAAATGAGGTGCTGTAATAAAACCCCAGAATTTCCTCAAGCTTTTTTGCTTTAACTCTGGTCAAGTCATGTTCAACATAGAATTTTACGTTTGATCTACCGTATGTTGTGTTTTTGTTTAGATTCTCCTACTCTTTAGCTAGATAATTTTAAACAGTTATTTGGTGAATATAATTGTGCTAAATCATATCCTATATTGGACTGGAGAAGACAGGGACAAGACCACATATTCATTCTCACATCAACCCACTTTCCCAGTTTATGGAAGCCCTTGCAGAGGTAGCAGCCAGCTACTAAGGCCATTACCTTCCATTACTTTCAGCCCACACTAAGCAGAAGTGAGGAGTGCTCCAGAGAGTGGAATAGGACATGAAACTCAGTACAAAAACATGAGAGGTTCATCTTCACCTATGTATACCCCCTCTTTAAGAAACATGATAGGGGCAGGTGGTTATATATAAAGATATTAAAACTTACGTTTGGAAAACACACCCAACACAATTCCTGAAATGATTTAATGTATGTTCATCAAAAATGAAATTTATTATCAACAGACTTTAAAGAAGAAAAAACATAGGATCACATCCATTAACATATAAAAAGCTCTCTAAAAATAATTTTAAAGAGGAAGTGAAACATTAAGAGAGATAGAAGTCTTACCATTGAATTATAAATATTAAAACATTATATTCTACATTATTAAAAGAATAAAAAATGCTATAGAAAAATGGATAAGAAGATCTCAATAGATAATTGACATAAAAGAAATGCAAAGGACTGGAACATGAAGGGATGTTCTACCTGACTCATAGTAAGGAAATGGAAGTAGACACTATGTCCAAACGCCCTTTCTTACCTCTTAGATTAACAAAAATCTAAGAGGTTGATGATATACTTTGTCCACAAGACCATGGAGAGACAGTCACTTCCACACGTTCCTTGTACGCACAGGGTTGGTATGCACAAAGACACCAGTCTGGGAAGGGAATTTAGCAATACTTAGCCTTCAAATAATTCCAGTCCAGCTACATGCTGGTAGATCAGGTTTCCAAAGGAGGGTGGTGGAGGTAGAGCCTTGATATGCAGGATTTTGATTTTCATTGTGTAAATAATACCTGCACAGCTGTTTCAAGCTACCAATGTGACATCACTGAAGGCAAACCTGGAAATACATGCACAGAATTGTCTGTCGTGTGCCAGTAAAAGCTAGCTCTACCTTACCGCTATTCTACCCCAACTACCAGCTGACTGTATCCTCATAAGAAAATCTAAGTGACAATTATCTACCAGAGTCCAGTCAACCCACTGAAGCCTAACAGACAATAGTACATTTTTGCCCTAAGTCACTAAATTTTAGAAGGTTTTTAATACAGCAGTAGATAACTGGGACAGACTTAAGGATCCCATTAATCAATCATGATGAGTAGAATACGTGAGGATTCCTGTTACAAGGCAATTTAGGAAATGAACATTGGTATATATATATATATCTTAAAGAATTATTGGTACAATTTAAAGTGTGTTAATGGTAACTTGTGGATTAACCTAAGGAGACTTATTTAACTTTTCTACAGCTTAGTTTTCTTATGTATTAAACATGAGCAACAACACAGGGAATTAAATTGAAAACAATGTGTGTGAAAAACTAGCACAATAACTGGGTCATATCAGTGTCTTGATACATTTTAGTCCCTTCATACTGTACTATATTAATCAAATATTTATATGAAACAAAATCCAATACATTTAAAAAGTAGAAAAATATGTGAAATAGAATTAGGAAGGACAATATCGGAACTAGGAATAATTTTGACAAAAGAACAGGAAGGTGGCTAGCCAATATTGAGCGCCATAGCCTGTTCGTAAGATGGACAATTAAATATTCATATTAACCTTATTTAGTGCTAACAACCAACCATGTAATGCTAACAACTAATCCTAACCCTAACCTTAACCCTAGCAGTATTAGAACAATAGCAGCTTTTAGAATATGTCATTTACAAATAAATTGCAACTGAAAATTACATGACTAAGGATAATCAAGTGACAACTGTATTTAGGGTGGAGTAAAGAGAAGTATGAACAACTTTGAACAAAAAACATAAGTAGGTACACTGAATGGTAAGATAAGGTTTGTTCTCTGATTCAAAGAAAATTCCTGAAGGCCTCAACTTATAAGGAATCACCTGCTTTGATTTTATTGTCAGACTTCTTTTGAAAGAAACTGTGAAAGCACCAATATAAATGCACTATTATTCAAAACTGCTCTATTTTCTATTTAAATATAAATATACCATCAAAATTCATTTAAATGCAAAAAAGACATTGCTAATATCTTCCTGTTAATTATTAAATGTGTTTATTGCTCTCCAATTCCCAAGAATGATTTCATGTGGCTTACAAAGAAAGCAAAACATATACAATAAAATGAACATTTTGAAATTTAAAAAAATTATATCTTTTGCCTACTTTTTAATGGAGTTATATGTTTTTTTTCTTGCTGATTTGTTTGATTTATTCATAGACTCTAGATATCAGTCCCTTGTTGGGTCCATGGAAAAAAGTAAGAAGGCCATGTAAGAAGCCAATTCCACATGATATCATATACAATAACATTTATAAATGTTAACTGCAGGATGTTTGCTGGGTAATATGAAGTGGCTAACAGTAGACTAGCTTTTTTCCTTACCAACTAGCAAAAATATATAATAGAAAAAAATCTCTGAGAAGGCAATGGGAGCTGCTGAGACAAAGAGAACTGAAAGTCCTAAGACTACTGGGAGGAGAGAACCTTGCAGAAGTGAGTTGAATTTCTGCCAACAGAAGAAGTTACTGCTGGATTTCTGCCAACAGAAGGAGCAATTTGCTAATCTGGTTAATTACAAGAAGCCAATCATCAGGTGACATGTCCAGCAAGGACAACTGCTAAGAGAAAAATAAAACTGGCAAATATTTTTTTAGATATTTGCGGTACTCTATACATGTAGTCGGTCTTTCCCTAAGGACATTTGCAGAATATTGGGATTCCATGGGGCCAAGACTAACTAAACACCTAAGCTGACAGCCTACAGCAAACAAAGCAGAGCATTTTGTCAGTTTTATGAAACAAAGATAAGATTTCTTTAGGGAGAAGGGCCCCCAAAGAACCCACTGTGACTTTATTTTACACAGTAGGGAAAGGAGTATTACAGATAGAGTGGGCCTTACTAGAACAGCATGACAGGTATAATATAACAAGTTTCCAATTAGATTGAGCTGATCAGAAACTATTTTATTGCCAGGGGACTTACTCTCTCTGTAAAGAGCGAGACAGTAAGTATTTTTTGGCTTTGTAGGCCAGATAGTCTCTTCTTGCAATTTCTCAGTTTTTCCATTATATTGTCAAAGCAGTCATAGACAATATATAAATGAAAGACTATGGCTGTGTTCCAATAAAACTTTATTTACAAAATCAGGAAACTAGCGAGATTTGGCCCATGAGCTGTAGTTTAGCAACTGCTGGCACAGAATATGATATTACCCAGAGATTCTATAATTTTTATATGGATGGTCAAAGTCTGACATTCAAAAATTTCTAGCTTCACCAAACCATAAGCTGAGAACCAAGAGGGAGATAAAGAATGGAAAATGAAAAAAGACCTACATGTAAACCAGAAATTAAAATTTGCTTACTAGGTTTTATAATGACTATTATTAATTATTATTTTATTTTTTCAAAAAACAAAAGATGGACAGAGTAGATGAAAATATAGAGCATTGTATCAGCTGATTGGGAACAGTAATGGGAAATGTATGGAAATTCTGGGGCCGGAAAATAGGACATCTGAAATTAATAACTATGTCATATTAACAGAAGACTAGACATAGAAGAGAGAAGTGAAATTTAATTTAATAGCAAGCATTCAAACTAAAAAAAAAACAAGAAAATAAAGATACAATTATTTCAAGTGGGCAAGCATAAGATTGATAACCAACTTCTCAATAGAAATCAATCACAAGAGTCAGAGGACAATGAATTGATTTATATTTTTTCTTTATATTTTTTTAAATTTTAGAATATTATGGGGGTACATACTTTTTGGTTATATGGATTGCTTTTGTACTACTTGAATGAAAGTTATAAGGGTGCCCAGCACTCAGATAGTGTGCATTGTACCCGTTAGGTATGATTTCACCCATCCTCTCCTTCCCCCTCCCACCTGCTTGATTTACATTGAGTTTTACTTCCATCTGTGCACATGACTGCTGATCAGTTATTTCTAATTTAATAGTGAGTACATATGGTGTTTGTTTTTCCATTCTTGCCATACTTCACTTAGAAGAATGGTCTCTAGTTCCATCGAGGTTGTTACAAAAGGTATTATGAATTCATTTTTTATGGCTGAGTAGTACTCCATGGTATATACATACCACATTTTATTAATCCACTCAATAATTGACAGGCACTTGGGTTGATTCTACATCTTTGTGATTGTGAATTGTGCTACAATAAACATGCTAGTGCAAGAGTCTTTTTGATAAAATGACTTTTTTTTTTTCCTTTGGGTAAATACCCAATAGTGAGATTGCTGGATCAAATTGTGGGTCTACTTTTAGTTCTTTGAGGAATCTCCATACTATTTTCCATAGAGGAAAATAAGTACCTAGTTTGCAGTCCCACCAACAGTATATAAGTGTTCCTTTCTCTCTGAATCCATGCCAGCATCTATAGTTTTGGGACTTTTTGATGAAAGCCATTCTCATTGTGGTGAGATGATATCTCATTATGGTTTTGATTTGCATTTCCCTTATGATTAGTGATGTTGAGCCTTTTTTCATATGTTTATTGGCCATTAGTCCACCTTCTTCTTAACTTCTGTTCATGTGTTTTGCCCACATTTTAATGGAGTTATTTGATTTTTTTCTTGCTGGTTTGCTTGAGTTCTTTGTAGATTCTGGTTATTAGCCCTTTACTAGATATATAGCATGAGAATAATTTCTCCCATTGTTATAGTGCTGAAAGAACTAACCAAGAATCCTGAACCCAGAGAAAGTACCTTTGAAAAATTAAGGCAAAAATTATTTTGAAGCAACTCTGGTAATCTCCTTATTGATCTTGGTGTTGGTAATATGAGAATTCATCTAATCATACATGCAGATCAGTGCACTATTCTGTATGTATGTATAATTTAATAAAAGGTATTAAAATTAAAATGTAGTAAAATAAAATGTAAAGGATAGGCTGTAAAGAGCTTTGTAATAATGATTAAGTGGTTAAACTTCTTAAAGTCAGATGGACTCACAGAAAGGACTCATAATATATAGAGGAGTAAATTCATACTCTGTAGCATAGATTATATTCTCTCCATAACCTTTCTCTTAACCACATTTCTGCTAAGATATCAATTCAGAAATTTCTCTCTTAAGAGGCTCTGGAATACTGGTAAATTATTTTGTTGGGAGATGAGTAATTCACTCTAGGATTCAAACAACTATGTAGTAGAGGTCAACACCTCTTATGGAAATCAAGATCTACCAGTTATCCCATATTTTGAAGGTTCCATAACTAATCTCAATTGCTAGCCAAATCCACATAATACAAACTGTAAATGACAAAACCGTGGCTTAGAATTAAATACCATTTAAATTCAAACTCCATACTTAGATTTTTAGCAGGTGCAATGCTTTAAAAATATTTACTTATTTGCAGGCACATGGCTGTAATCTCACTTCTAGTTTCTTTCGGACATTCTGGATCAATGTCAATTTTTTCTTAAGTGAGGGCCTCAGATTTCCTTTGGAGGGTTCTGGGAGACTGGGTATTGAAGAAAGTAGGGGTATTTGGTGAAATGAGAAGAGAGGTTCAGGATATCTGGCTGCATGAGAACTGCAAGAATTCTCTAGTTGAGGTAATTTAAAGGGGGAATTTAAAAAATATATAACCTTTTTCTTCTGTTAAAGTCATTGACTATTAGAGTTAGGTAAACAAAAGTAAATCAGGAAGTTTCGTTTTTATAGCCCTAAGGAAAAAGGATAGCATTCAAATTATCTTACGTAATTTTCATATTTTTATTTTATATTTCTTCCAAAATGATATAAACTAAATGAGCACAAGCGTTTTCTTTCTGTCTTGGTCACCTTTATTCTAAAATAAATATCAAATACAACAAATATTTGTTGAGGAAGCAAGAAAGGAAAGGAGGGAGGAAGGGAGGAGGTTGGAAGAAAGGGAAGGAGGAGGGGAGGGAAGGAGGGAAAGAGGAAGAAATGGAGGAAATAGTTATGGACTTTTGAGAAAGAAAAGATTACTAAGAAAAGTAACTTTTTTCATTGATGTTCATTGTTTCTTTGCATTGTTTCTTTGCATTTTTATTGAAATGATGGACAATATTTAAAGATGTAATAGTTTAATATTTATGCTGAATAATTTAATAAAAGTTAATATAACAAATGATTTTGACTCAATTAAATAGTGTAGATCACAAAATTAGAAATGTTTTATATCCTATCTGAAGCAGCTCACTCATTTTGCAAATACATCAGCTGCACCTACTACATAACCAAAAGACCAAAGCATGGGAAGTGCTCAGGATATAAATGAACTATAGTTTCTGCCTTGTGGAGCTATAATCTGATTTTGATAGGTAGATAAACTGAACACAAAAGAATGGAGACACTTGCTGGGGGAAAAATGGGTGTCAACTTGATAAATATAGCAAACCAAAGGCTATTTTTAAAAGAAAAGTAATGGTCTTGCCAAACTGCTTCACCTTCCCTATCCACATAACCATTACTGTTAGTCTACCTCATTGTCAGAGGGACTGAAGAAACTTCTTAGTCAAATAAGTTCTAGGAAGGCTTTCAATGAAATGGCTCCTCAGCACTCTATTTTAGGTTGCTTGGAGGGGAGGGAGGTCTCTAAAATCTTCTCATTGTTGTTCTACTTGAATATGCTGATCATATTACAGGCCATATTTGAACCACAGCTTCTACTGTTCTAATAATTTTTTCAGATAAATTATTGCTCTTAAATTACAATGTTCAGCAAAATTTAATTTCTTATTCTCTCAATTTCTATATGAATCATTTTCATTCTGATCAATTGCCTTTCCTCCAAGGCTCCAGCAAATAAAATTCCATTTGTGCTTTTTGACTTATTACATCTTAAGTCATATGAATGTTGATCTTCCTGTAATGTTTAGCCTCTATTTAGCTACTACTAATAATATGTGTTTCATTGAGCGAATCATTACAGTGTAATATCTGTTTTTGTAGTTGGCTATCAAAAATATTTTAATGATTGTAAATGTGTTCTTCATTTTAGTCAATCATAAACTCACTTGACATTTTTGAAAACAAATATATAATTTCCATAAATTAATTTTCACAAATATTATGGTATGAAATTGGTATTACTTTATTCAGGGATTCCATTATCATTTTTTCTAAATTTTCTTTTTCCTTTAATTTTTATATAAAAGATTTTCTTTGAAGTCAAAGAAACATTGTTTTAATAAAGGACAAAGTTAATATATAATACAAAATTGGAGCTGATTTATTATTTTATTATCCTAATTGTTTTACAGTCTAAATAAATGTATAAATATCTGTAAAATGCCACACTAAAAGTAAAAGAATTATAATTTCTTTGTTCAAGATTTCCATTTTATCATAAGAAATGTTACACAACTTAAGCAATTTCAATTTAGATTTTTATGATTTTTATTGAATATTTTTTGTTATTTTTAAATCAAAATGTCCCTATGGCTAGTTAAAACAATGTAGAATTTTTAGGAAAGACTATTTTTGAAATTGCTTTCCTTTGGTATAAATAGTCTGATATCTAGTTTTTTGCTTTAGTCAATTTAAACATTAAAGAAAAGAGCTAAATATTTCATAAAATATTTTCTTTGCTGGTAAGAAGACTAATTCTGTTATGAAGTTAGAAAATCATTTGTAAAACAAAATATTTATGAATGGTTGAATAAATGCCAAAGTACCAGTAATAGCCCTTTTATGATTTGAGACTCTAAAAATGATGCCAGTGTTTTGCTTAGATGTAAACTAAGAAAAAGAGATATTCTAATCTTATTTTGATTATACTACTCCCAAGTCTTGTTTTCTCTCACAATCTCTAAGAAACCAAGGGAAACCATAAGACAAGAAATTTGTGCTTGGTTAAAAAAATAATAAATTAGCACTAAGAATGCCATGAAGACAGAATCAACAGGAGTTATGTTTTGAATTCCCCTGGAAATTCAATATTGCAGAAGGCCTGTTTAGCTCTTTGTGAAAGCATTAAACGTATCAGGAGTCAGTGTTTGCAGACTATTTGAAGTCAATGGAGCAGTTAGACAATTAGACACAGTTTTCCATTTGGCTTAAATGAGTAATCACCTCATTTCCGCTATTCTATTTCTTGACATTTAAAGCCATTTCATACCCTGCTCCCAGGAAAAAAAAAAAAAAAAAATCCTCACCCAGAGGAGTAATTGTATGTTTGTGTTGATTTGGAGGTGACTTTCAGCAGTAGCATGGTTATCTCTTTAACAGAAAAGCAAGTAAAAAATGATAATATGTTTGCTTTCTTTTGAAACTTTTTTTTAAATTCAGTGGTGGCTGCACTTTGTTTGCAATCTAAAGAGAGAGCCTGCTTGTGCAACTAAAGGTAGTTCTAAGTCTTCTTTGCCAGCAGGACGGCACAGAGAGCAAATCCATACAAGTCATTGAAATTGGGCAAACACCCAGTTGCCTTGCAAAAATTCTATGTTAACTTATATTTTCTTGCCTAAAATAAATTGGGGAATCCAATTTCTGAATTTTCACAAGAACTTCTAAACACTATTCTTAGGTAACTTGCATAAATAAAAATTCAAATAATCTGTAATATATCCACTGATGGATGAATAATATGATCATGAATATTAGCTTATTTAACATATCTTTCATTTTAAAATATATTTAAATATTTTGTTTCTTTATTGATTTATTATTTATTCTCAAGCCATGATATGTTTACCAGATTAATTTACCAGTTGATTAGTTTTCCCAAGGTCATAGATATTCAGTATTGAGCATCTGGAAATGTAATGCATGACACCTGATTCTCTCTCTAGAATTTAATATGTCATACTATATTTTTAGAGAACCAGATGGGACAACCAGGTAGAGCTCATACCATTTAAATTCTACCAACAATAAGAATTGAGCACGATATGTTTCTTTTGAAACTTATTAGGTACATTATATATCCGTATGTGTATATAAAATAAATGATAAAATCCAAAGAAATATAAAACCTTGCTAAAGGAGAAAATTCATTATATTCCAAGATAAAACTATTTAAAAATTGAGCATCTTGTGAATCTCTGAAATTTGGAAAATTTAATGCTGGTATAATACATAGAGAAAATAAGTAACATGATTCTTTATTGTTCTATCATTGAATAATGCACATGAAAGTATGATATTAATATCTTAGAAAGGCAAATGATATTGCATATGTTCTTTACACATAAAAGGTATTAGTGACAAAACTCAGGACCTTATGAAGGTTAAGATACATGTGAATTTATAGTAGAGATGATTTTCCTAGCTTTTATGGGGAAAAATAAAAATCTGTGAGTACACATGCAGTGGTTATAGAAGGGTGATTGTATGTGGCTGGGGAACTGCAATACAGATACAAAGGCCTTATATGCCCTCCCCACTTCATTACTCCTGCTAATTTATATTTGCATAGAGCAGAGAATGAGTACTGCAGGTCCAGCTCTTCTTACACTTTTTGTACTGGAAGAGGAGACAGCAATTCAGTCAATGAAACGGCCAAGGGCATGTGGCAAGCCCAGCAAGGAAAGTGAAAGAGAGATTCTCTATATTCTTTTCGATCAAAAATGAGTTAAATGAGTCCAAAATGTTGTTATTTTGTCATCTTGAAGAATTACCAGTTTTTACTTTACATTACATACTTTAAGATTTGTTATGCATTATTTAGTGGTTATTGATTTTCTTTTTTAATAACCAGTATATAATTATTTCTAATAATTACATAAAAATATACAATATACAAAATATACAAGTACAAATCCTGAGACAACAAAGGAAGAAGGCAAGTCCTACCCAGTAACCTAGGGGAATCTCATGACCCAATATGATAGTTGCAATTAAGAGATAGTCATGCATTTAACACACACTTAAAGGAATTTCCATGAACTAGATATTGCCCCAGAAACTGACTAAGCTTGGGAATTCATTCTTAATGATGAGGCTAATTTAGCCTTGTTTTCATTCTTTTAGGACTGGTGACTTGTTTGGGCGATGTGCAAGTGATATCTTGTGTGTGATTAGTTTATCATTCTGAAGTCTTTTAGGATCATCTATTTTTCAGTCATTTCTTATCTTTTATAATAATATGCATCAGTGTTGGTAACTTATGATTCATTCACTCATTCAATGCCATTTGCTACACCATTTGATACTGTAGATTGAAATCTCTCTTCAGTTCCAGGAGATGTTTGGCTATTAGTTTCTTGATAATATTCTTCCCTTCATTTCTTTGTTCCTTTGTCTAGAACTAATGCTACCCCATCAGATGTTTGATGTGTCATTATTTTGTTCTTTCAGCATTTTTTTCTGTCTTTCCTCTAGGTTTTATGAACATTCATTTACTTTATCTTTGAAATTTATTGTCATGTGTAAGTTTTAAGAAGTTTTCTTGTTTTGTAGTAATTTCACTTTGATAATACATGTCTTCAAAACCAATCTCCCTCACTGTCTATTTTAAAGGGGTAATATATTCTTGACATGGGGAAATAAGTTGGATTTTTATTCTTATTGTTGTTGTTAAGGCTTCATCTATTTTATAAATTATCTCAGCATATTTCTGTGATGAGTTTTTCTGCTTGTTTGCTTATCATTATTTTCACTTATTTTAAAAAAAATTTCAAGCACTGGAAAGTTGCAAAACTAATTTTTAAAATTCCATATATCCTTTACTCAGACTCACCATTCATGATATTTTGCCTCATTGTTTTTTTAATCCTATAAAGATAATAATAATAATTTAGCTTAACGGTGGTAATTATTTCACAATGTGTGTATATATATATAGGTATATCTCAAAACATCACATTGTAAATCCTAAATATATGCAATTTTATTTATAAATTATATCTCAATAAAACTGTAAATATCATAATTTATTATTGTTTTATTTTTAAATATTTTTTCTAGAATACTTTTAAATTGACAGAATATTTGTGAAAATAGTACATAGGATTCCCACATACACCACTCTAACTGTTCCCTATCATTAACACCTTTCACTGTGATGGTGCATCTGTCACAACTGATAAACCAATATCAGTATATTATTTTAAAATAAAGTCTAACGTTCTTTTTCAGTTCCAGATTCCATCCAGGATACCACGTTACATTTATGTTCTTTTTGTCTGTGACAGTTTCTCAGATTTTTCTTGTTTTTCAGTATTTTCCTTTACACTTTAGCTAATTTCATATGTCTTGCAAACTTCAATTTCATATCCGTTAATGTCTGTTCAGGGAATGCTGTATCAAAACGAACCCCCTTTGTGTCTGTAGGTGAGTAACCAGGCTCATCTTCCCTTCCTACCCACTTCTTTACTGCATTGTTCACATGAGAAGATTGGCTAACAATTGGTAGTAATTCTGTTTCTGAGAAGAGTTTCTGGTCTGGAAGCCATCGGTGAGGGAAGATCTACGAAATAAAGGTAAACAAACACACATCTGGAATTTAGGCTGCAGTTTCAAATGTCAGAGTGGTGTTTTGTTTTGTTTTGTTGTATTTTTCCCCCGTATAAGGCCACCACTAACTTAAGTCTCCACAGGCATTTTTTCCCCCAATACTTTTAGAGAATAATTTGTTTTGAGTTTTTGTATTTTTGCTTGAGGATAAATAAGGAACTATGAACCTTAACCTGCATGCATATCAGAGAGAGGCATGAGGATGGAGGTAGGATCAAAAATCAGTATTTTGTTTCCATAGACAGATTGATAATTAACTACTTCCCTGCCTGTGTACCTCTGCCTTCAGCCACAACTAGCAACTGTGAAACTAGACACTTCTAACAGTCCCTCTTCTGCACGCTCTGGAGTATCTCACCTCACCTTCACTCTGCTTCCCTCTTTGTAAAATCTGTCCTAATCGCTTGTCCTCTGTTGGGTCCCTCTCAGTATCTCTAACATTTGCCTTTATTCTTTTTAAAAATGTCTTTCCTTACAAGGATCTTGGGAATGAGGAAGACAAATTCATCGTATCAATCTTCCAACTTTAACAGAAATATTCTTATTCTTTTTAATCTTTGACAATCTAACAATAAAAATGATATGTGCTGGGTGTATTTCTTTAATTACTATCAAGGTTAATAGCTCCTTTTTAAAAATCTGCACCTGATTCTTTTCTCTGGAGTTACATTTTAATATGTACTTCTGCAATTGCAGTTCTGTGAAGGTTTCTTTTTTTCTTGTATTTTTATTTAATTTATACTTGTATTGCTTAGCAAATAGATCTTTGTGATATATATATATATATATATATATATATATGAAATGAGGATTACTTATTTATCAAAATAAAACAACCAACTATTTTTCATTTAATATTGTTTGTTATTTTGTGCTATGTCCAAATTTATACTGTCACTTCAGTTTATTTTAGAGTAAAATAGTTTCTCAAATCTGGGGCTTCCTTATGTGAAAAATGAGGAAAATAGTACCCACCAAAGGATAAAAGTATGTATCAAGTATGTGGTACTTAATCAAAATTGCCTATATTAATATTACTGTTAATAGCAATAGTTAATTTTTTGAGCATCTATTTTCCCTTTCCTTTAATTTTAAACTTTTTTTTTAAAGATGGAGTCTTACTCTGCAGCCCAGGCTGTAGTACTATCATAGCTCTTAGCTCACTGCAGCCTTGAACTCCTGGGCTCTAGCGATCCTCCACCTCAACCTCCTGAGTAACTAGTACTGCAGGTGCAACACCATGCTCAGCTATTTATTTTTCATTTTTTTATAGAGGGGGGGGTCTCACTATGTTGCCCTGGCTCATCTCAAACTCATGGGTTCAAGAGATCCTCTGACCTCAACTTCTAGTGTAGCTGGTATTACAGGCATGAGCCACTGCATCCAATTAATTTTAAACTTTTGGAGTTATTTGATCAATTCAATTTTATTTCTCTAGCAATGTATGCTAAAGAATTTCTTGTGGATGTGTTCAAAGATTTTACACAAGGATGTTGATCACAGCATCATTTTTAATTGTGAGCTGTTGGAAACAATATAACAACCAATGTTAAGACATTGGTTAAGAACATCCACATGATGGAATACTATGTAGCAATTTAGATGAAATTTTAGAATATTTTAGTGCTATTGGGAAAAGTTCACAATACCGTATTCACAAAGAACAGACTACATGTAGAAAACAGTTTGTTCCACTTTTAAAATTTGTGTGTATCTGCATTTGAACAGGATAAAGGCATGAATTCAATGTAAGAAATTGCAATGTTAGTACTTTCTTTGCTGGAAATGCAATTTAAACATGATGTATGTATTATAGCATATTTGCTGGAAGCCTTCAAAATTCACTCATGAATGAAAAATGATTTTGTCTCTTCCACAGTACTTGGGATATGCTTCTTTTTTCTCATTGATCACAGCCATCAATATTAGAGTATTAATAATATGTGTTTATAAATATCATTTTTGCATCATCCAAAACCTGGAAATCATTTCTGCATTGTAATATGTACCCACCAAGTGGATTTAAGTGAAGCAAATCATTAGGAGAAAATGAACACTGGACTTATTCAGAAAATTGAAGTTCTATTTCTGGATTTGTTACTAATATGTGTATTTTTATTATGACACAACTAAGGCAGGTAATGATGTACGATGAAATAAATCTGAGCCAAAAAGCATATGTTGAAATCCACTCCATCACTTATGAATGTATTACCTTGGATAAATTATTTAACCTCTTTTATGTCAACAGATGCTCCTTACTTTATGATGGGGTTTTGTGACAAACCCATCATAAATTGAAAGCATTATAAGTCAAAAGTGCATTTAATATCCTGATAAACGCATCATAATGTCAAAAAAAATCACAAGTCAAACTATCTTAAGTAGGAACCCATCTGTGGTGTATTACTTGAAAAACAGGGAGATATAGTGATATTCTGATGTTAATTGTGTAGATTAATAATGAATTAACCTGCATTAAGTACTTAGGAAATAGTATTAATAGAAACACAAAAAATATTAGTTCATGGACATTCACCCTGACATTAAAAGAGTGCTTAATTTTTCTTTGACTTAGTTTGCTCATCTTTAAAGCAAGATTTTGAAATGATTTATAAATTTCTATTACACTAATATTCTAACCTAATAATGATTTAACAATGTTCAATAAAATTAATTTGCACATGTGAAACTCCCCAAATAGATCTGGAATTGCTTTATGTAATATACAAACACATAAATTATTATTTTATGTACAACATATCTTTTTAACTCTTGACTTGTTTAATATATGTAATTTCCCTTATTCTCTACTTTTTTATAAGTAAGTTTGGAGTAAAAGATTCTTCCTGCTTAATGTACAAAGTTGCTAAGTAATCAAATGACAGCACATATGTGAACATTCTAAAACAGAGTAAATTAACTAAGTATAAAGTATTTTTATATCTTCCATTTGTGGTTTGCAAATTGCTTTAATTGTCTAAATACTTAGTAAAATCCTGATAAGTATGTACACATTGGTTACATAATCATTCAAAGTTGAGAAACATGAGGCTAAGTTCAAGTGGCTTGACAAAGTTCTCTGATAAGGAGCAGAATTCCGATTCAGACTCTGATGTACTCATTCCTGATTCAGTTCCCTTTTCCCTATGCTACAATGTTATCAAAAATTGTTCTTTGCTACTAATGAGGATATATGAAATAAAGGTGCATAACTATATGATTCTTCAAACAATGAAAAATTAACTAACAAGTGAAATGTCATAAGGACTTTATCAATTCTGACATCAGTAAATTATAAAAATAAAATGGTATATAGATAAATTTATATACCAGATATTTTATGTAGAATTAATTTATCATCGCTATCTAATTTCATTTTGTGTGGATGCCTGGTGCACCAACATGGGTGAAAAGCCACATGAAATTATCATCCCTGTGATAATTTCCTCCTCCAGACTATAGCTGTACCTTTGACAGCCACAGTATAAGCATATCACATCTGCCAAACCAAATTCACACATGATTGACTGTCAAAACTAGATAAAATTTGAAAATGAGAGATGGTGCCACATGTAATTACTTCAAGACATAAGGTTACTATGCCTAATCAACTATTCTCTGTATTTTGCTTTATTATATTTTTAAATAATATTTAATAAAATTAAGGTTGCTAAAGAAAGTAAGAATATGGTAAAATAAAGATGAAAATTCTGAGATTAACTGATAAACTATTAAAATCTGAATGTATATATACATACATAATGAGTGTGATGTGCACCGTCTGGGGGATAGATGTGCTTGAAGCTCTGACTGGGGGGGGAGGAGGAAGGGCAATATATGTAACCTAAACATTTGTACCCCCATAATATGCTGAAATAAAAAAAAAATCCAAATGTAGTTCTAGGACCTAATGATACTGTCAATGAAGCTTTGAAATCCATGCTTAGAAAGAAAAAATACTTTCAAGCACTCATTAATTAAACCATTCACCTTTCATTTAATAAATAAATAGCATTTTACCATCAAGTACCTTCTTTAGACCCACCGTCTCTATCAGCAGCTGTCCTTTCATTTGCATTCCACTGTAGCAAAAATCCTCCTATGAATAATCAGCACTTACCATCTCTTAATCCCATTTATCCCATTATTTTTTAAATCCATTCCAGTGAGTCTTTCCTCCCCTTCACTCCACTGACACTGCTCTTTCTAAAGTCAGCATTGACTTCAACATTGCCAAATCCAATAGTAAATTCACATTCTTCATCTCATAGTGTGTATTAGCAACATCTGATAAAGGTGCCTCTTCTTGAAATTTTATTCTACTTGTTTTTAGGTCACTATACTCTCTTGGTTTGCTTCCTATATTATTGTCCATTTTCCCCAAACTTATTTGCTGGATTCCCTTTCCAGTTCCCCCATGCCAACCTTAGAGTGCACCAATGTTCCAGTTTTCAAGTGTCTTACCCTTTAAATTTACTCCATACCATGCTTTCTCTCCCAGAAGCATTAAATACTGTTTATACACAAATGAATCCAAAGTTCACAATCCTGGGCTTATTATCAGGGCTAAAATCCAGACTAATATATAAAAGCATTTATTGGAATTCTCTCCAGCTGTGTCTAACAAACCCCCTTTTCTAACTTCTTCCTCTTAATAAAGCCAGCATTCACTTAGTTGCCCGGGTCCAATACTTTGAAGTCACTTTTGACTATTCTTTTATATCCTGCAATCAATCTATCAGCCAATTCAGAGACTTAAGCTCCCAAATGTATTCTGAATCTGATTAGCTAATACATTCCTAGTTCAAATCATCATTTCTCACCTAGATTCCTCTTGTCTCCATGCTTCCAACTTTGTACTACTATAATTTATTATCATTTAAAATATTATCCTTCACTTATTAATACTTCATATCAACAAGGGATTTACCAGCAAAATTAGAATAAAGTCCAGTTTCTGAATAGATTAGTTCCCAGTAATCTCCTTAACCTCCTTATCTAACACTTTGTCCCTTTATGACTCCAGTCCTCCCTGCATGGTGAAATTGCTGTTTTGTTTAATGGCTACCCCCAATCCTAGAACATAGCCTAACACATAGTAGGTTTTCAATAAATATATTTTGAATGAGCATATAACTTAATGAATAAATAATAGTGCCAATGATAAATCTGTTACATGGTGAACTATATCTGCCATCTGTACTCTCTTTTTGTTATGCAACAAATTGTTCAACATTTATGCTAATGAGAGTGCCAATGTAAATTCTCAAGGTTAATAAAAGTTGATTTATTTCTTATTTCTAGTTTAAAAATATACATGGATTAACATTCCAAGAATAAAATAAATGTCTTTAAGTCCATACTGATATAAATAAATGATTAAATAAATAAATAAATAAATGGGAGAAAAGGGACAACTTTTCCCCATGGAAGCATTCCAATGAATACATAGAAGGAATAAGGGAAATAGAAAATCTCTGTAATATTTGCTACAGGAAAGATTTGCTGATGGATGCTAAAAAGAAATAAGATAATTATATAATTTTAGTGTATATTCCTTATAATATTTATTAACTGAAAAGAGAACAATAATAACTTTACAGTGGAATTTCCTGGTAGATACTATCTCAAGTGTTCAGAGGTTACCATCACAAATAATAAACCATATTGACACTATATATCCCCTGATATGATGCTCTAAGAGCACATCACTTCTGTGTTATTCTTTTCCCAGATGTGTAACCTCAATCCAATCATAAAAAATATCATCTAAACCCAAATTAACTGGAATTCCTCATAATACCCAAATGCCTACGCTTCACAAGTGTCAAAGTCATGAAAGAAAGGAAAACTCTACAGTGCTATCATCCATTGAAGGAAACCAAGGAGACATCTATAAGAGATAAAGACTATCAGCTTTAAAAAACTGATGAAATTCAAATAAAGCAGTTAGCTAAGAGAATTGTCCTAGCAAAGACAGTTTTGATAACTGTACTGTGGTTATACAGATGTTAACATTAAGAGACACTTTGACAAAGAAGTATGGGAACTCTGTATTGTTTTTGCTAGTCTTCTATCTAAAACTGTTTCAAAATATAACATTTTAAAAATTAAATACAATACAAATTATAGCATTTTCTTCTTGCCCTACTAAAGTATACTGAAGTGTGCCTACCCACCTTTAGAGGCAAACTCCACCTGGCAGCTAAGTACAAGTACCTCCTTTAATAGTTAGCTGGGTTGCTGTAAAGGCAAGTATTCTCACTTTACAATAAATTCCTTTGCTTTTTAAGTTAAATTGCATTTCATAGATTCTCTAGCTTGTTCATAGAAAAAATACATAATCATTTAGAAATTTAGTGTGCAATTTAAGCTAGTTCAAACAATTTTAATTCATTTCTCTTGCCTAAAATAAACCAGTAGCATTGGGGACTCCATATCGTTATATGAATCTTTCACATAGTATTGTTTTATTGTGTTCTTAAAATTCATTTGTACACGAATTTATATTGAGAATTTTTATTAAATAGTTTCTTGAAAACAAAGTTATGAAACCAGCAAATAAAATTAGAAACTAAAGGTAAACACAGTTAAAAGACTTTCAAAAATAAATAATTTGTATGAATAGCTAGACAAAACAATCTTAAAAAGGTAATAATAGGTGACTACAAATATAATTTTCATCAGTGAAACAGCAATAAGAATAATTATCTGAGATTTACTTCCTTAGAATTCATCCATTTCCTAAGAATTGCTTTTTTCTCACTTTGTCTGGCTTTGTGTTTTCTATAGCAAAGGCATAATGATTTTCAAGCCAAGCCCTAAAGCAGACATGTAAACACACAAGTGACTACCAATACATGTTTTCATAGTTGCTGTCTATTAATTGTAATTTTCTATGTAGCTAAAAATTAAGACATATATATATGAGAAACATATTTGATAACAATACTTAAAATTAGAATATTTCTCATCTCATTAGCAAGAGAGGTATCACTTCTCATAACCAAGTCCTATAATCATGCCTTGAGCAGAGTTATGTAATATTTTCTGCTCTGCTCTAAACAACCAATTCACACTATGTCTTAGAACAATCACTAGCTCAGATGTGCAGAAAAAATTAATTAATTAATTAACTAATTATTTAATTAACTTATATTCAGCCCTAAAAGTCAATGCTGATGGGAAATTCAGCCTAACTCATTAATGTAGGTCTCACTGATATTGCTGTGCCAGTTGCTATTAATTTGACTGCACTGGTTGCTTCCGAGAGACTACTTCCCCCTGCCCACATGTTGTCTGAGGATCTGACTGCTCTTTTGTTCCCTAGCCAAGCATGGTGGTAGGTTTCTGTGACAAGGATGGGAGCCCTTGCACCTTGGGTCTAGCTTCCTCAAATACACTACACAGGTGTGCTCTTTGAGATCTTGTCAATGGACTTGAAATTTCAAGTAGTTTGTGGCCTCGATGTTCTACCTTGCAGGTTCTGTCTTCCCTCCTCTAACTTAAATCATTGTCTCGAGGACTCACTCCTTTGCCTCCACCTTCTGTTCTTCCTCAGAGAATTTATTTTATAGAAATCATAGAATGAGACACTGCATCAAGAAATTAATAAAAGTTGCTACCTGGTTGGATGAGGAGAGCAGAAGGGAAAATACAGAAAGCCAGGATTTTCACACTTCAGTAAGCAGGAGAGAAGTGAAATCATTCAGGCAATCTCAGAAAAAAAAAAAGTAACTAATAAACAAGTAGGCAACACAGACATAAGAGTCATGTCATTTCATACCTTAAAAATCGGAATATACATTAATAATATAAAGTCTTCCCTAGTTAATATAAGTGTAATAAACTAATATCATAGGAAGAATACATTTTTTATATTTCTCTTAGAGAATTCATGTTTTTCTACCTTTCTACCTTTTTTCAAGACCATACTTAAAAGAATCTATCCTTCCTGATTTCTTTTTAAAATAAATTTTATTATTTATATTTAAGGTAGAGGACATGATGTTATAGGATACATATAGAATATACTATTTAAAATGGTTACTATAGGGAAAAATTAACGTATCCATTATCTCAGATAGTTATCATTTTATTTTGTGACAAGAGCAGCTGAATTCTTCTCATTTAGTGGAAATTCCTAATGTAGTACAATTTTATTAACCATAGTTCTCATGTTGTACTCTAGATTTCTGAACTTGTTCATCTTATCTGCTACTTTGTATCTAGGACAAGATGGCCTGACAATGAACTAAGTGTTAATGGTGAAAAAAATTGAAGATTTTTTAATCTAAGAAGTCTCAAACTAAGCAAAATATTGCAATCCCTTGGGAGATTTTAACAATTCCAATTGTTAGGACATACTCCAGAAATATTAAATCAGAATCTCTAAAAATCATTACCATTCTGTTATAAGTGAACAGAATATTTTCCATCCCTTAATTTCACTGGAGATAATTAAATGATAAAATACTATTAGTCATTTGAAGATGGAAGTCTTTAGAAAACATATTACTGAATTTTTCACATATGTTAAACATTTAATGTTGATGGATCAATAAATTAATGGTAACGTTTCAAGCCTTGCTTTGATACTTATCTGATTTATCAATTTCAGTTAACATTCTTGAATGTACTTCCATTTCTTTCTTGAGGAAAACCAGGAACTGTACCTTTCTATTAAGCTTAGGGGATGGACACACTTGAAGCTCTGAAACGGGGTGAGGGGCAAGGGTAATATATGTAACCTAAACTTATGTATCCCCATAATATGATGAAATAATAATAAAAAAAACATGTTCCACACACACACACAAAGTCACAAATTAACACTCTTTAAATGTCAAAGATTTCAAAGCATTTTCAGAGAAAAAAAAGTTTCTCTGGTAGAAAAACAGTATCTCGTTCTATTCACTGATTCCATAAACATAAAATGTGCCTACTATGTGCCAGACATAGTTTTCTAAGATTATCTGCTGTTATGCTAAAGACACTGTAGATTTAATACATTCTCCCTTGGAATATGGCAGAGATATTTACCTATGATAATGAAGAATAGCTTTCAATATCATTTGCACTAACATTATTTTTCTAGATGTATTGTCTTTTCTCAAAAGGAAAGATCATAGATTATATGTGAACTTTTAACCTTGCTTACGGTGAAAATTTGAAGACAAACAATAATACATGAACAACTGAGGCCAAATATGCCATCATTATTGATTTTGATTTAAAATATGCAAAGGACTTTGAAAATACCATTGAATTATTGCCTGGCTGTGTGTGTTTTGTTTAAAACTACAATTGATTTTTAGGTTTGTTTGGTTTGTTTAGGGACAAAATATTAAAATGAGTATTCCAGAAGGAGAAAGATGTACATGCAAAGAAGAGAATATTTATAAAGGTTAAGAAACTCTGAATTATTACAAAATAATGATTTTCCCATTCTGAAAGTCACCAGGAAGATTCCACGGCTGGAAATTTTGCTAATAGATATGTAGAAATCATCTTTTAAATTGGGAGATACCTCCATTCACATCAGGCACTATATGTTTAATATTTCTATTATATAGTTGTGATTCTGTGTACTTGTTTATTTTTAGTGGATGCCAGGGTAGCAAGTGTCAGAATCACTCCAAGAAATTAAGATATGTTTTCCAAGTCAACATTCTCTCAGCTATTATTTCCCAGGAAGACAAGAGGGAAGGTCCTTTCTGGGCCTGAGTAATCAGTAAACACATAAAATGAATGAGGATAAGAGTCAAGTTAGTGCTAGACATAATTCCTTACATCTGAAGTTTTTCTTTCATTTGCAACACTCAATATTGAATCAGGTCATTCCAGAAAATCTTGGAAAAATCATTAATTTTCCCAGGTATGAAGCTAGCCCAGATAACATCAATATGACCCTATGTCTTATCTTTACTCATATATAAGGAATTCTCTAAATTTCTTGGAGAATATGGTGTAGAGGACACAATCAATTGGCAAATTAGTGGTACAATCAGTGGCACATTGACATATTCTTAAAAAGTATTGCAAAACTTACTTTGGATACCTTTTGTTTAATGATTCCTATTTTATGTTGCCAGAGAAAAGCTCAAGGAACAAAGGTGATTATAATAAACAGTATATGTATGGAGAGAAATGTCATTTATAGCATAAAGTAGTGTACAAGGTGATCTTAGCAGTCTTTATAACTTGAAATTAAGGGAGGTTATTTATTGAACATACACTCACTCAATTGTTTCATCTTCGACTTCCTTATGAGTTATATAAGTAGAATACATTCCTGTGGACAGGACCTTCCAGCTACAGCTTTGTTACAGAGATCAAGGAATTCATACCATTACAATCCAACCGAAGAAAGCAATGAGCCACCGAGACATCCAATTCATATGATATATTAAGTGGCTGCCCAGAACAACATTCATAGAAATACCAATGCGAGTTTCTGATAAGTTGCCTAAGCTCTTTATCATGAAACCCATTATATGGATAAGCCAAAAATCAACTCTCTTAGTAAAATCTAGTCTTTATAGTATTATAGCTAATAATAAAAATGCACTATGCAATTAAAGGCAAGTTATTTTTCTCAACATTGTGTGTGTGTCTATTTCTCATATGCATTCTCTCCAAGTTATAGTACAAATTATATTTTCTTTTGCAAATATCTTTAGTGGAAATGGGCAATATAATTTCAACATCAAAAACTGGCTTTTGAGTCTTTGAAAACCCAAAAAGAAAAACTGTTTTGAGTATTTTTTAAATTAAATTAGTTTAGCAGATTTTTTTTTTTTTTATTTCAGCTTATCATCATGGAGGTACAAAAGTTCAGGCCACATACACTGCCCATGTCCTGCCCATCCCCCTGAGTCAGAACTTCAAGTGTGTCCATTCCCCAGACAGTGTGCAATGCACTCATCATGTAGTTATACACCCACCCCTCCCCCCACCCCCACCTCAGTACAATACCAAATTGGTGTTATTCCCAAATGTGCACTTAGGTGATGATCAGGGAAACCAATTTGCTGGTGAGTACATGTGGTGCTTGTTTTTCTATTCTTAGGATACTTCACTTAATAGAATGGGTTCCAACTCTATCCAGGAGAACAAAAGGGATTCTATATCACCATTATTTCTTATAGCTGAGTAATACTCCATGGTATACATATACCACAATTTACTAATCCACTCATGCATTGATGGGTATTTGGGTTGTTTCCACATCTTTGCAATTATGAATTGTGCTGCTATAAACATTCGGGTGCAGGTGTCTTTTTTATAGAATGACTTTTGTTTCTCTGGGTAGATGCCCAATAATGGAATTGCAGGAGCGAATAGCAGGTCTACTTGAATCTGTTTAAGGTATCTCCATAATGCTTTCCACAGGGGTTGCACTAGTTTGCAGGCCCACCAGCAGTGTATGAATGTTTCTGTCTCTCCACATCCACGTCAACATGTGTTGTTTTGGGACTTTTTGATAAAGGCCATTCTCACTGGAGTTAAGTGATATCTCATTGTGGTTTTGATTTGCATTTCTCTGATGATTAGGGATGTTGAGCATTTTTTCATGTTTGTTAGCCATTCTTATATCTTCTTTTGAAAAATTTCTATCCATGTCCTTTCCCACTTTTTGATAGGGTTGTTTGATTTTTTCTTACTGATTTTCCTGAGTTCTAAATAGATTCTTGTTATCAGTCCTTTATCTGATGTGTAGTATGAAAAGATTTTTTCCCATTCTGTAGGTTGTCTGTTTATTCTCGTGACTGTTTCTTTGGCTGTGCAAAAACTTTTTAATTTAATCAGGTCCCATTCATTTATTTTTGTTGTTGCTGTGATTGCCTTAGGGGTCTTCTTCATAAATTCTTTGCCTAGGCCAATGTCTGTAAGAGTCTTTCCTACATTCTCTTCTAGAATTCTAATTGTTTGCCATCTAAGATTTAAGTCTGTTATCCACTGTGATTTGCTTTTTGTGAGAAGTGAAAGCTGTGGATCCTATTTCAATCTTCTACATGTGGCTATCCAATTTTCCCAGCACTATTTATTGAATAAGGATTCTTGTCACGAGAATATGTTTTTGTCTGCTTTGTCAAAGATTAGGTGGCTATATGAGGATGGTTTTATATTTGGGTTTTCTGTTCTATTCCATTGGTCTGTGTCCCTGCACCTGTGCCAATACCAAGCAGCTTTAAGAACCACAGCCTTGTAGTATAGTTTGAAGTCTGGCAAATTAATACCTTCCATTTTGTTTTTATTGCTTAAAATTGCTTTTGCTATACGGGGTCTTCTCTGATTACATACAAAGTGTATAATTACTTTTTCTATATCTGCAAAAAATGATGTTGGTAATTTAATAGGGATTGCATTGAATCTGTAGATCACTTTGGGTAGTATAGACATTTTAACAATGTTGATTCTTCCGATCCACGAGCATGGTATGGTTTTCCACCTATTTACATGGTCTGCAATTTCCTTCCTCGGTGTTTCATAGTTGTCCCTATAGAGGTCCTTTACCTCTTTAGTTCAATATATTCCTAGATATTTTATTTTCTTTGTTGCTTTTTGAAGGGTATTGAGTCCTTAATTTGGTTCTCCAATTGACTGTTATTGGCATATATGGACAGACAGGAGACCTCAACAGGAAACAGCTTGGACTCTAAGGGTTCTGTGCCGGGACAGCGCTTGGCAGGGGAGGGACGGATCTGCCCTGAGTTTAGCAGAATTTTTGAATATCTTAGAACAATATTGCTTGTACATAGACTTAATACAGGATACTCTATGGATTTAAAAATATAACAAAAATAGAAATGTCGGTATTATGTGCTCAGAGGAAAAACATTTAAGCAAAACTTATGAGCATTTCTAGATTCAAAAAATCAAGAGAGATGGAAGGAAAGAATAAATACTTTGGAGACACTTATTGTAAAACTACAAAAATGTAATTGGCCAAAATACATATTTATATATAAATATATATAATATATGTATAATATTATACATGTATATGGGGTAAAATAATATATCTATAATTTCATTTTAAGAAGCATTACTCTCTGATAAGGTATGAAAGGTAGCATCATCTGGGGCCTTTAAGAAACTATATGGAGTTCAACTGGAATCTGAGCTCCATGAAAACAGATATGTGGCTGATAATGTATGAGGAATTCAAATATATATAGTCCAAGTCCAGAAACCAGGGTTTCTGCTTGTCCAGGGGAATGATGCACATAAGTTCTCCTTTTCCTTTTTTTGTTTTTTTTTAGTGTTTTGAATTTTTTAGATTTTATTTTATTTTTTTAATTTCAGCATATTACGGGGGTACAAATATTTTGTGTATGTGGATTGCTTTTGTACTGCTTGAGTCAATGTTATAAGTGTGCCCATCACCCAGATAGTGTACATTGTGCCTGTTAGATATGATTTCACCCAACCCCTCCTCCCTGCTCCCACCTGCATGATTTCCCTTGAGTTTTACTTCCATCTGTGCACATGAGTGCTGATCAGTTAGCTCCAATTTAATAGTGAGTATTTTTGGTGTTTGTTTTCTATTCTTGTGATATTTCACTTAGGAGAATGGTGTCCAGTTCTATCCACATTGTTGCAAAATGTATTAATTCATATTTTATGACTGAGTAGTACTCCATGGTCTACATATACCACATTTTATTCATCCACTCATGAATGTATGGGCACTGGGGTTGATCCCACATCTTTGTGATTGTGGATTGTGCTAAAATAAACATTCTAGTGCAAGTGTCTTTTTGATAAAATGAACCTCAGAGGCCTGGGCTGTGCCTCCAATCAAGGTGGGACAGATTCACAGGACTGATTTGAGGACCCCAGACTATGACATACAAGATGATTTAAAAGATAATTTTAAGGAAACAAATCTGAAAATGAAATCAGAGGCAGATAGTCCAAATGAGGCATCTTTCCAGATAGACAAAGGTAAGAGGCAGAGTCTCGATATCAAGCTACAGAACTATGCAAGAGTTTCCAGCCAAACATGAGAGCCTTTGGATTGAAATATAGGATGGAGAGAACTGGTAGAGGAGCTGAGATGGAGCTGTTTGGAGCACTGAGCTCTTTAGGTAGAGTGTAGCTTCTTATTAATGCAGAATAATGCAGGGGAAAGGCCTCCACAATAAAGAGCAGTATCAACCACCTTTACTTAAAGTAAGTAAAGTCTTATTGTAGTATCTTAATTTAGAACACCAAAGTATTGCCCAAAGTGACCCCTTACGAATGGTCTTAATGAATAGAAGCCATGGATTTGCATTTAGAATATAATGTGTTTTTATATTTTTTGTTGCTTCTAATGTATTTTAAAGGTTTTTCCCCACTTGGGTAAAATTTTACCCACGTAATTGTATTTACATTATTGCCTAAGTTAAGCCTTTTCATATGCATTGTGAAAAATCAACTTTTATTTTTAATGCCATAACTACATGATCACAAATCTTAGGTTACTGAAGTTCAAAATGAATCTTTCTTAGAAATGTCTGTATGTCATTCCAAATTAGAAGACATGATAACTTTTTCTTTTTCATTCTTTTAGTTGTTAGTTACCACCAGGACCTTACCTCATTAGAACGAAAAATTACCGGTCAGCAAGAACTTATGTATCAAAATAAATTTAGGAAAAAGCTGCTATAAGTCTGCTGAGAATATAAAGGGATTTAAATAGAAAAATTTTCTCTTAGGAAGGTGAATGTATTTTCTCAAATATATTTTAATATTTTAGTATTTCTAGAGCCTGGATGAGTCTTTGATTACAAAAGAATTTTGCCAGGCACAAATAAAGCCCTTTTATCATTTAAAAAGGAAGATATGGAAATATTTAATCAGTTTTTATGCAGCGAATTTTTTCTCTTTCATTTTTGGCAAGCTAGAAAAAGAAAGCCTGAATTATCAAATAATTAGGTATCAAAAAATAAGTTCTAGACAGGTATCTCTCCATTAGAGAGAAGCAGTATATAGGGACTCCGAGAAAATAATTTGACATTCTAGCCATATTAGAATTGACTAAAAAGTGGTTGATGGGTGTATTCCACAACTGCAATGAAATAGCAGCACCCATTTTAATTCTTTTACTGTCAATAAGAAATATTGAAAAAATATAATTATGAAAATCCATTAAAACAGAAATATATAAATATTAATTCTATTCCAATTGTGTTGTAATTGCTGAATTTACACACAAAAGTTTAATCTTAATAATCATAAGTATATTGGCATTTTCTTACATTTAACCTGAGACAATAGAAATAGATGATCTCTAAGGTTTTTTGAAGGTCTTGCATTCTATAGTAACTGATTTGAGTAGCACGCTACGATGGCCATATGGGGAAGGTATTGTGTTTCTAAGCAAACTACTTTTCTTTTTTCTCAAAATCAAGATATACCCTTCTCTGAGTTTACTCAACTTCACTAAATTTATTTGTTGGAATAAGAAGCAGGAAAGGCATAAAAATATATTGAGGGTTGAGACAAAAATATTATTTAGATAATTATCTAGTTCTAAGACATTCAACAATATAGTAAACATTAGCAGAAAAGTAAGGTCTGCAACAGAGGGCATTCTTATAAACATGTCAAAACAAGTTAGAGATCACTGATAATATCTTCAAATTGACAATTCCCCTCAAATACACTCTATTGTTGGATGAAAAGTTGAGAAAAAGATAAGGTATTTGAACCACTAGAAGCAAAAAATTAGAGACCTATGTTGGAGAAAAAATTATATCATTCCTCTTCATTATTTCTGGACCTTGGTGACTTTTCTATTAGCCATAGAAGTCAGTTGTTGTCTATTTTTTAATGTATAATCATTGTATTATATGAAAAAATATTGTCTAAGTTGACATCTGTTAATACAAATATCATACTAGTAACAAAATTAGAGGATTTTCTCACTCCTCTACTTAGGAAAAAAAATCTACTCAAATCAAAAGTGATACATTTGAGTAAATTAAAGAATGCTAAGGTTTAATTGTCAAAGAACAAAGCTTTTGAATGATTGTTTTGTCATTGTTGTTTTGAGAAAATGAGAGCTGAAGTTTGGACTTGTATTATTTAATACATTCAATCTTGTATTTTCTACTCCAGTCCAAACAAGAGAAGAAGTGTATTATTCCTCAATGTGTATTCATCTGATAGGAGATTTGGGTGGGGAAGTGGGAGGAAACAGTAGTATAAGGGCTTCGAGAACACTCTCAGGGAGAGGCTCCTTTTTACTGCTCTGTTTTTTTGTCTTTTTTGTGTATATACAGCCAGGGTGGACACCAGTGGAACAAATCCCCAGTGCCTGGGTGCAGAAAAGTCATAACAAGAAAACATTGACCACAGTGACTGACATAAAAACAGAACTCTGTATTTTTTCATTCATTCATTCATTCATTCAAAATTATAGTAATACTTTCGAAAACAGCATCTTTTGCTTAAGTTTTAATAAAGTGATGTCATAAATTAAAGTAACAGAGTTTTTAAACCCCCCCCCTGAGATGCCTTTAAAACAAAAGGGTGAAATTGGAATGTTCCTATCACAAAGAAATGATTGAGGTGATGGATGCCACAACTACCCTGATTTGATTATTACACATTGTATGCCTGTCAAAACATCACATATATCCCATAAATATACAGAACTATTATGTACTCATAATAATTAAAAATAAAATATTTTTAAAAGATTAATAATTACCAGATATTATGGTATATGAAAGCATTAACAATTATTATAAACCTGACGATGCAGTAAGGAATCTTCCAAGTCTATGATCCTATAAGAATATCATGTTACCACATTAATAGAGGATAAATAAAACAATTTTAATAGAAAATATTTTGTAAAATATGATTATTTCGTTCTTAATCATTCCTTGATAGAGAAATAGTGGGACACTGGGTTAGGCCCGCTTCAGGGCCTAACCTTTGAAACAGAGTAGCAGATACAATCTTTACTCACAATTTGGTACCAGAGACAAACAACAAAAAAGTTTGTGATGCAATGTGCACTTGACAATGTGATTTCTAGCTGGGTCCTAAATTTATGCTGCATTCAGTTGTTGAAGTGCCCCTGTGTTAGCCGGGGGCATTTCCTATACTCAAAAGTAATAAATTTTGTTTTTTTTTTAATTTTATTTCAGAATATTACAGGGGTACAAACATTTTGGTTACATAAATTGCCTTTATGCCATTTGAGTCAAGTGAGTATAATTGAGTCAAGTGAGTATAATTGAGTCAAGTGTGATAATTGCACAAAATTAAGAAGCTAAATTTTTTACCTGATTATACCATCAAAATAGAGTAGGAGGAGGTCTTGGGTCAGGCAAAAGGCAGTTACTCCAAGATACTTTTTAAGGACCTTACATTTATAAACCCTATCGCAGGAGAATCCTTTGTCAGACTTCTAGGAAAGCTGAATCATACTTCTTCCTAATTTACTCATTAGAAGATGGAACGAACCCAACACATTTACACAGACTGCTTAGTTGTTGAAGGTCAGTTAGTTTGCATATTAGTTTTCAATGTCTGTCATAACAAGATGCTACGAACTTGGTGGCTTAAATAGAAATTTATTTACTCACAGTTCTGAAGGCTAGGTATAGTTTCTTCTGGGGTCTTTCTCCAGGGCTAGCAGATGGCTGTCTTCTCACCATATCTTTGCATAGTCTTTTCCCTGTGTGAATACATCCCTGTTGTCTGTCTCTCTATGTGTTCTGATCTCCTCTATTTATAAGGACACCAGTGACATTGTCTTAGGACCCCACCCTAAGAGCCCTATCTCCAAATTCAGTCACATTTTGAGGTACTAATTTTTAAGGATTCAATATATGAATGTTGGGGGCAGGCAATTCAGCCCATGACAGTTCATAAGGCGGAACGGCCAAGTCCACTAAAAGAGTCCAGGACTATCAAAAGGCTTTTGGTGTGACTCAGAAGAAACACTTTTTTCTCCCTCGTGCATAGCTTAAATATCCACCCATCCAAGAAATAACTCCTCTTGAAAAATGAGGTTTGGAAGTTGTAAAGAACTTCATCTTGAAAAAATAAAAGTTGTAATGTCTTTATTGACTCAACCAAAGGGAAACATCTCACAGCCTGGCAAGATAAGCTTTTTACTCTAAACAGAAATATAAAGGGAGAACCACATTATGTATTTAAAACTTGGAAAAAATTGTCATTATTATACTTTTCTATCATCACGTATAGGATCCAATGAAAACTCTCAGAAACATCTAAAGATAAACATAATCATTCTGTAATCCTACTTGTGAAAGGGATGTTTCAGCTTGTAAAATGCAATCACTTCACTTAGATCTGGCAACATCCCCAATAAATTGTGCAGTTCCATATGGCCTGAAAATAGCTCCTATTACTCTCCTTATCTTTCCAAAAGGATCACTATTTGGAAAGTGATAAATAATGGACATTATGAGCAATTTAATTTGTTCTTTTCTTTACATATATACTAGTTTTATTTAGTTTCTTCTTTTTTATTATTTCATTGGACACCATAAGTCAAGAAGTTATGTATCTATTTCTAAACATTAAACCATAATTCTTTGTAAAAGTAAATGGACAGAATGCCCTCCAAGGGTACAAAAACTGTAATTTGAGGAAATGCTGATATCCAGAATGGGTTTTGGATAAATAGATCATTTATTACAAATGCATAAATGAATGTTAACCTCCAAATGACACTATGCATTTAGATTGAGAAATTTGCTTTATAACATCAAATGAAGAAGAGAATTTGATTTAGTTTGGCTTATACAGAAAAGTCTCACAACATGTTTATTAAGTATATACTTGACTATGAGACTCCATGGTTATCTAAGTCTCTAGGATTGGGAACACCGTCTTGAGAATTTTTATCAGTCATTCAGTTTTAGTTTTTAATTAACTCTATCCTAATCCTAATCATACTCAACAAAACTCTATGTGCAATATTCCTGCCAAGCATATACTAACAGCTTTTACTGAGGTATAAAATCAGATAAGCAATCTCTAGCACACTGGTGGAAGTCTCTCTTTTATTACCCTTTTACTTATTTTTATTTTGTTAGTATGATCTACTATTTCATCTTTGCCTCTTAAAAACTGAGAAGAAAAGTGATGGATGCAATCTGTTCCCTATATAAAAATGGTCAAATATTTTACAACAAAGAAATCTTGATTAACTCAGAAAACTCTAGTATTACTTAAAATAAGACTTTTCTTTCTCACTTAAAATGATTGCCTTGAAACAAACTCAACCCAATGACAATTTGACTACACGCCTTTAAAACCACAAAACTATGTAAGTCAGGGAACTATAAGCCAGACTCCCTCTGGGAGGTACAATGATATCTGCCTACTAGAATGTTCCAAGAAAAGAGTTAGGAAAATGAAGCATCAACCATGCTTTTAAGCAATCACATTTGATGAGGGAGTGGAGGCTTGTCTTATACAGTCTCCAGAATAACATTGTGTCCCACTCCATTCCTGTTTTGTATTTATTTTTATTATACTATAAGCAAAAAAGTTATAATTGTATATCTCCATGAATGGTCATGAAATAAACACACACCAGAAAACCAAGAAATAGATTATGCCTACTGCTCAGTTGTCCCTTTCTGCTCTCTTGTAGTTACTGTCCCTCCTTCTGTGATTTACTAGCAGAGAGTAGTTTTGCATGGGTTTATTCTTTATGCAAATCAAATCCTAGAATATATGCCCTTTTGTATCTGGCTTTATTTGTATTGGTGTGGACAGTTTTAGAATGTTCATTCTCATTGTCATCTTGTACTCTGTAATGTGAATACACCGTGTTACTGATGGAGGGCATTTGGGTGGCTTCCAGTTTGTTGCCATCATGACAGTCACCAATGTGAACATTCTAGAATGTGTCTTTTGTACAGGTACACAGATGTGTACATTTTTCTGAGTTTCTATCTAGGACTGGAAGTGATGGTGTATGAGATCTACATTAGTAGATAGAGCCATAGGGTATTTCAAAGTATTTCAAGGGTGCTTTTACCAATTACTATTTCTACCTGCAGTGTCAGAGACTTTCAGCTTTTCATAACCTGGCAAACGTTCTGTGTTGTGCTCTTCAAAATATTCTTAATATTTTGTTATTGTTTGCTATTGGTTTTATTTAGCCATTTGGTGATACATTATTGTATTGTGATTTTAATTGATTAATACATATGCTTGATAAGAATCTGCTTTCATATATATATATGTATATATATATATATATATATATATATCTCACTGGATATCTTTCTCAAAGTATCTGCTTAAGTTTTCTGATATTTTTCCATTAGGTTGTCTGCTTTCTTTTATTATTTGTAGAATGTATCAAAGTATTCTGGGAATGTGTGTTTGTTGAATAAATACATCAGAAATGTTTCCTTTCACTATGCATTGCTTCTTCAATCTGTCATCATTTTCCAATGAACAGAAATTTTGAATTTTCATATAGTTCAATTTATCATGTTTTTCTTTACAGTTAATAATTTTCATCTGAAGAAACCTTTGCCAAATTCAGGATTTGAAAAACTATCACATTTTTCTGTTTTTGGATTTAACTTTCATAGTAATATCTATATGCCTTCTTGAAATTATCTTCATGTGGGATTTCTAGCATAACTAAGTTAATTACTAACCACCATTTATATGAAAGATCAAGTTCTCCCCACTGTATTGCATTGTTATTTTAGATAAAATTCAGATGAATGTTTATAAATATATATTAATAAGTTTGTTTCTGGGCTCTATTTTGTGTCATAGATAATTTTCTCTATTCATGTTACAATTCCATACTACATTAATTATTACATATTTTAATATAATTTTTAATATTTGGAAGTAAACATACTCTAGATTTTTCTCTTTACAAATTCCATTGTTATTTATGGCCTTTTGCTACTGAATAGAAATTTTAAAATCAATCTTATATTGATTGCTTCATTTTCACCTACTGATTTTAGTTGGATTACCTTTGGCGTCCCTTATTTATTAAATCAATTCTGCTTCTACTTAATAGAGTTATTTTCATGAGCTCCAAATATTAGATTTATCTTTCTTTGCTATTTTTATAATGTATATACTTTTATATCTTTAAGTGGCCACTTTTTATTGCAGGATATCCCTGTTTTTAAATGGCTAACACTAAAATTTCATATTCTTCTACCTCTGTAGAAAAACTAATAGAAAGGAACTTCTTTAACCTGATAAAGGGAATCTATGACAAATCCACATATTTAGTTGTGAAATACTTAATGGTGAAAATCTGAAAGCTTTCCCACTAAGGCCAGAACAAGACAAATTTGTCCTCTTTCAAATGTTCACTTCTACTGAACATTGTACTTGAGGTTCTAGCCAGGGAAATAAGGCAAGAAAAAGAAAATAAAGAAAAAATAAAAGGTACAAATCCCCAATATGCAAATTTAAAGAAGTGACATTATCAATGTTTCAACACGCATTTAAAAAATTAAGAAAATATTATGAATAACTTTATGCAAACAACTTGGTAACTTCAACAAAAGGGACAGATCTTTCAATCATAAAACTTGTAAAGATATGCAAGAAATAGAATCAGAATATTTCTATATCTATTAAAGTATTGGATTTTTAATTAAATCTCTTCTCATAAATGAAACTCTTTTCTACTTCACTGGCGAATTCTTTCAATCCTTTAAGGAAGAAATAATACCAGTACAAATTACAATGGAAAATGAAAAGGGGACTATACTTCCTAACTCATCTTATGATTCTAGCACTCATCTGATAACTTGATACCAGTAATCGTGAATATTCTAAATATATAAATTTTAGCAATTCATATTTCATAATGTGTAAAATATAGTCCATGACCAAATAGAGGTCTTCTAAGGACTAAAAGGTTGCTTTTAACATTCACAAATAAATCACCATAATTTATCATATTAACAAACTGAAAAGAAAAAATATAAGATCAAACAGTAGTCATGGAAGAAACATTGATAAAATTCATTATGTGTTACTAATAAACTCTGTCAGCAAACACCCAACTAAAAGCAAGAAATGGAACTTTCTCAATCAGATAGAGAACATCTATGAAAATATATAGCTAACATCATACTTAGTAAAATGTTACATGTTTTCTCACTAGGATAAGGAACAAGGCAAGGATGTTAGCTTTCACCGATTGTATTTAATGTTTTTCTGGAAGTTCTAACCAATGGAATGAGGCAAGAAAAAGAAATAAAAGATATCTACTGTGGTCTGAATGTTTGTATTCCCCTAAAATTTGTATGTTGAAATCCTAACCCCCCAAGATGATAGTATTAGGAGGTGGGAGCTTTTGGGAGATGATTAGATCCCACCCTCTTGAATAGGATTAGAGCTTTTTAAAAGTCCCCCAGAGAGATCCCTCACCCCTTCCACTATGTGAGGACACAATGAGAAGGCACCATTTATGAACCAGGAAGTTGGCTTTCCCCAGACGATAATCTCCTGGTGCCCTGATTTTGGACTTCCCAAAACTGTAAGAAATAAATTTCTCTTGTTCATAAGCTACTAAATTTATGATAGTTTGTTGTAGTAGCCTAAATGGACAAAGATAAGATTCAAATTGGAGAGAAAAAAATTATGTTTTTTTTCCTGACAATATAATTCTCTACATTAAAAATCATGTGGAACCTACCAAAAAAAGCTACCAAATCCAATAAATGAGTTTAGCAATAAAATATAATTGAGTATAAGATTAATACATAAAGCAATTGTATTTCTATACACTAGAAAAGAAGTCAGATATTGGATTTTAAAAGCACCATTTGCAAAGACATCTTATATAAAGTATATAAGGATTTATCTGAAAAAAATATATGCAAGACCTCAGTAATGAAAACCAAAAACATTGCTGAAATAAATCAATAAAGACTTATTAAATAAAGGGAAATGTTTTGTGTTCATGTTTCAGAAGATACAGTATTCTTAAAGTGCTAATGTTTTGTAAGATTATCTGTAGATTCCACTCATTTCCAGTCAAAATCCCAGCAAGTTTCCTTAGTAGAAATTTATAAACTGATAATAAAATTTACATAGAAATGCAAAGGACTCAAAATAGCTACTTATTTGAAAAAGTACAAAAACTACTTGACTTCAAGATACATCTTAAAGTTACAGTAATTAAAACAGTATGATATTGGTGAAAAATTGGGCACATAGAACAAAATTGCTTGTCTAGAAATACAATCGTACATAGTTGATTAAATTTCAACAAAGGTGTAAAGTAATTCAGTGGAAAAGGAGAGCCTTTTTAACAAATGGTATTGTAACAACTGGATATTCTTATATAAAAATAATAAAAACAACTCTGATTGATATCTTGTCACATTAACCAAAATTACCTCAAAATGGATCATAGATCTATATTTACACCTCAAAACCTCATACTGTAAAATAGCCAATAGAAAACGTAAAGAATATCTTTGTGACCCTGATTTACACAGATTTCTTATATATGTTCCCCAAATTATAATTCATAAAAATTTATAAATTGGATAAAATTTATAAATTTATGAAAACTAAGAACTCTGCTGTTTGAAGGACAATCTTAAGAGACTGAGCAGACTGGTTATTCTAGGACAAAATATCTGCCATTTATGCACGGAAAATGTATAAAGAACTCCAAAACTCAACAATAAAACAGCAAGACACCCAGTTAAATATGGGCAAAAGATTGAACAGATACTTAACCAAAGAATACCTAAGCATATGAAAATACGTCCAACATCATTACTCTTTACTGATTTGCAAACAAATTCAAACCACAATGAGAATAGTATTTCAATTCTCACTTTATAGTTATTTAGAAAAGCTTGAAATCATAAATACTGACCACATAAAGTTCTTGCCAGAATGTCTAGCAAATGGAATGTTCAATCACTGCTGATGGGAATGTTAAATGGTACAACCAGTAGGGAAAACAGTTTGGTAGTCTTTTAGTGCAGTTTAGTTCAGTGGTTTTTTTGTTGTCATTGTTGTTGTTGTTAATTTAAACTTCCTCCGGTCATAAGATCCAACCATCCCACTTCTAGAGATTTACCCAAAAATAAATGAAAACGTGTGTCGATATAAGGACCTGCACATGAATGTTACTAGTGGCTGTGTTACAATTATCCCCAAACTGGAAATAGCCCTAATTTCCATCATCTTCAGTTGAATGTATTAAAAAATTGCTTGAGTAGAATACTATTCAGGAATAAAAAGGAATGAACTATTGCAACATATGACATGAGCAAGTTTTCAAATAATTACTCTGAGTGAAAGAAGTTAAAAATAAAAGAATGCATACTGTATGATTCCATTTCTATAAAACTCTAGAAATTACAAATTAAACAATAGCAAAAGAAAGCAGATTAATGGTTCCCTTGGGAGGGGTGGTTGATGGAGGGATGTGTAGGAAAGATAATTATAAAGGAGTATAAGAAAACTATTGGGGGTGATTGATATTCTCATTATCTTTTTATAATTTCAGAATATTACAGAGATACAAATGTTTTGTTTGCATGTTTTGCTTTTAGACAGTTTGAGTCAAAGTTATAAGAGTTCCCATCACCAAGATAGTGAGCATTGTACCTGTTAGGTGTAAATTTACGGGCTTCCTCCTCCTCCCTTCCACCTACTTGGTTTCCATTGAGTTTTGCTACCATTATGTTAATTTTGGTGATAGGTTTAAAGTTTTGTGTATGTATGCTTCTGTGTGCACACATATATATGTCAAAATTTATCAAATTGTGCACTTTAAATATGTGAAGTTTATTTTATGCTATTATATCTAGATAAAGAAAAGGGTAATATGTTATAACTAAGACATTTGTTTCACAGTTTTCTTTAGTTCTACCTTAATATGAACATATTTTTCAAGGCACAAAAATTATCAGAGTTGCTTACCTAGTACAAACTGATGTGATGCTCTTAATTACCTAGTGATTACAGAAGCCTCAACTATGTATTTGTGTATATGTATAATATTTAAAAATTACTACTCAAACTCAAGCACAACGGTGACTTTTTACAGAAATATAATTACTTCAAAGCGAGTAGGTATTTTAAAAGTCCAAATTTTATTTTGATGTTTTACTAGTTGGTATAAGTAAATTTCATAAATTATTTTGGACTGTGATTCATAGAAGCAGCATATGATTCTCTTTTAATGTCTGTATTATTGTTCTCATTGTTCCTGGGGAGTACTGAAAAAATGGATACATATATTTGTGTATTTCTGTAATTCACCAATAATGTACATTAACACGTTAGCAGTAAAATGGCAATCTACTATTCAGGGAACACAGCCAGGCATATGGTAGGGCTAATGTTGATCCCACCGTGTCACTGTAAATTGACTATGATTTGGATGGAAATTTTTGGTTCCTTTAATTGAAAACAAAAATAAAAATTAGTATTATGTACATGCCCTGGAAAATAAATGTTTGATTATTTTTGTATAATATTACCAGGCAAGTGAACATAATCATTTCAAAATATTCTTGAGAAATTTTTATAATTGGTTTTACATCCCTCTTAGTTATTAAAGCCAAATCACAATTTTGTCATTTTTGTATTTTTAATATATCAGAGACATTATAATTTATATGTCTAGATATGGTTGCATGCTATGCTAAATTATGAAGAAAAAATAAACTCAAAATAACCAGCTCAAATTTTCCTTCTATAGGTCCTATTTTATAGATATTTAACTGATTTTCCAATTGATTAATAAAATCACCCAAGTTTATGTAGCTCATAAACTACATAAGGAATTATTCTTAAAATACATGCTAACAATAAGCTTATTTCCTCATTGTTATTAAATGTATTCTGGTTGAAAATGTAATTTACCTAAAGTAGAAAATATCTTGGCACAGAAAATGTTTCTTGCTGCTAAATTAAAAGAGATAATTTCTGGGTTTTTAAAATAATAAAAGATTGTGAACTTAGTACCCAAACTATGCCAGCATATATTTTGATATAATAGGAAGATAAAATTCACACAAAAAAGTAAGCAATATTTTTCTCAAATCATATCTATAAAATATTGTATTTGTAACAGTTAAGCCATTAAAATAAGTATTTTATGACTTCAAAAGAGACAAATTATTCAGTGTTTTGGTATTTCCTACTATACCACAATGGTATTTATAACCTTTTCTACTATCTTTTTCCTTATTGTCCCCACCATATCTTCAAAAAACTATCATCTTCTCTTTTTACATGTGAGATTATAGAAAAAATATTAGCAATACAGGGGCTATAGGCGAGTAATTTGACTGGATCTTATAAAATATTCAAAACCTTTTACCTAGCCCTGCCAGAGGGGAAACAAACAAATACATACAGAAATAAAAAGTTTACTCATTTTTCAAACTGAAAGTATCCTAAAATTGGTTGTATTAAAGATTTAAAATGGAAATCAGCAGAACTGTATCCAGACTATTTTTGCTATAACTCCTCCAAAATGATTCTTTTTTTTTTTTAGAGGCTTTCTCTTCTTTCAGAGTCTTTGTTTGGTATTAACTTACATTTTTCTTAATAATATACTTAGCAAATTCTTGATTAAGTAATTATAGTCAAGAGCTCTTACCCACCTGTTATGGTTGCTGAGCACTTAATATCTTCTGTATCAACCATGCCCTGCCTACAACAACCCATTTTAAAGAAATTTGGCCTTGTGTATAAATAGAAAATATTTATGTTTAATGACTATTTTCATATTTTTACTGTGAAATAATGTAATATATAATAATTATAATAATATATCCTTTAATAGGTTTTTCCAGAGTTAGTAATTCATTCATGTGTTTTCATTATATGAGTATTTTATGTGTCTGGGTTTAAAATTTTTCTCAAACTCTAAATGTACCAACTCATCTGTCAAAACTCCTGGGTAATTTTCCCATACATGTTACAGCATTAATGACCACCCTACACATTAATTTACAACTTGCTTTGTTTTTTAATGTATTATTTTAGATATCTTTTCAAATCGTATGAGCATTATTTCCTTCTTTTCTTTTTAATTGAGTCTCATTTATGTGCCTTTTCTTTTCCAGAAAGCATTGCTGCAATGGAAATCCTCAAGCACTTAATCTTTTATATTATGCTTTCTATAAGGTTGATTTTTAGAAGTCAAATAACTAGGTCAGAGAATATGTACACTTAATAATTAATTGAATTGATTACATCTGAGAATCAAAAATGAAACACTTAAATTCATTGTATGAGGCCTGTATCACCCTGATATCAAAATAAGACAAAGACACAATAAACAAAGAAAACTATAGACCAATATATCTGATAAACAAAGAGGCAAAAATCCTGAACAAAATACTAGCAAACTGAATTCAACAACACATGGAAAAGATTATACATCATGATCAAGTGGGGTTCATCCCAGGGATGAAAGGATGGTCAACATATCCAAATCAATATAATTTATCATATCAACAGAACTAAGAACAGAAAAAGCATGATCCTTTCAATTGATGCTGAAAAAGCATCAAATAAAATTCAACATGCCTTCATGATAAAAACTCTCAATATACTTGTTATAGCAGGAACTCACCTCAACATCATAAAAGCCATATATGATAGACTCACAGCGAATATCATACTTAGTGGGGAAAAACTGAAATAATTTCCTTTAAGGTCTGGAACAACACAAGGACACCCACTTTCACCACTGTTATTCAATGTAATACTGAAAGTTCTAGCTAGAGTAATCAGACAAGAGAAAGAAATAAAGGACATCCAAATTGGAAAGGAAAATTCAATTTTCCTTACTTGCAGATGATAAGATCTTATATCTAAATAAACCTAAAGACTCCACACACACACACACACACACACACACACAAAAAAAAATGTTAAAACTGATAAGTTTAGTAAAGTTGCAGAATACAAACTCAATATACAAAATTCAATAGTATTTCTATATGCCAACTGTAAGCAATCTGAAAAAAAAAACAAAGAAAGTAATCCCATAGCTATAGGTAAAATAAAATGTCTATGAATAAACTTAACCAAAGAAGTGAAAGATCTCTATAATGAAAACTGTAAAACACTGATGAAATAAATTGAAGAGGACATACACACAAAACAAGGGAAGGATAATCCATATTCATGGATTGGAAAAATCAATATTGTTAGTATGTCCATACTACCAAAGCAATGTACAGATTCAATAATCCTCATCAAAATACCAATGACATTCTTCATTGGTAAATAAAGAAAATATCATATAATTTATATGGAACAACACAAAACCCAGAATACCCAAAGCCATCCTGAGCAAAAAGAATAAAACTAGAAGAATCACATTACCCGACTTCAAATTATACTATAGACCTCTGATAACCAAAATAGCATGGTACCATAATAAAAACAGACACGTAGAACAAAGAAACAGAGTGAAGAGTCAAGCAATAAATTTACACCTCTATAGTGAAGTTATCTTCAACAAAGATGCCAAGAACATACAGTGGGGAAAGGACAGTCTCTTCAAGAAATGGTGCTGGGAAAACTGGATATCCATACGGAGAAGAATGAAACTAGATCTTTATCTCTTGTCATATGCGAAAGTCAAATCAAAATGGATTAAAGACTTAAATCTAAGATCTGAAAATATGAAACTACTAAAAGAAAACTTTGGGGAAACACTTCATTCAAGACATTGGTTTTGGAAAGGATTTGTTGAGTAATAATATCTCTGAAATACAGGCAACCAAAGCAAAATTGGACAAATGTGATCACACCAAGCTAAAAAGCTTCTGCACAGCAAAGAAAACAATAAATAAAGGGAAGAGACAACTCACAGAATGGGAGAAAATGTTTTAAAACTACCTATCTGACAAAGGATTAATAACTAAAATATATAAGAAGCTCTAACAACTCAATAAGAAAAAAATCAAATACTCTGATTAAAAAGTGGGCAAAAGATCTGAATAGCTATTTCTCAAAAGAAGACACACAAATGGCCAACACGTGTATGAAAACAATGCTCAACATCATTAGTCATCAGAGAATTGCAAATCAAAATTATAATTAGATATCATCTCAGCCAGTTAAAATGGTTTATCAAACACACACACAATATGAAGTGCTGGCAAGAATGTGGAGAAAGGGGAACCCTCATACACTGTTGATTGGAATGTAAATTAGTGCAATCACTATGTAGAATAGTATAGAGGTTCCTCAAAAAACTGAAAATAAAGCTACCATATGACCCAGCAATCCCACTGCTGAATATATATCCAAAGAAAGAAAATTCAGTATATTGCAAAAGATATATGCACTCCTATGTTTATTGTAGCACTATTCACAGTAGCCAAGATTTGGAATTAACCTAAGAGTCCACCAATGAATGAATAATGAATAAAGAAACTGTAGTATACATATACACTGAAATATTATATACCCACAAAAAGAATGAAATCCTGCCATTTGCAACAATGTGGATGGAACTGGAGAATATTTTGTTAAGTGAAATAAGGCAACTATACAAAGACAAATCTCACATGTCCTCACTCATATATGGGAGCTAAATATTAAAAACAATTGATCTCATGGAGACTGAGTGTAGAATGATGGTTACTAGAATCTGGGAAGTGTAGCAGGGGAGGGCGATAAAGTGGAGATAGTTAATGGGTGCAAAATATACTTAGATAAAATCAATGATATTTGATAGCACAACAAAGTGATTATAATGAACAATAAGTTAAGTTATACTTCAAAAGAGTGGAATTAGAATGTTCCTAACACAGAGAAATGTTAATGCCTGAGGTGATGGATACTCCAATGACTCTGAATTGATTAATTCACATTCTAGGACAGTACCAAAACATCACATGTATCCTACAAAAATATATAACATTATGTACCCATAATAATTAAAAATAAAAATATTTTTAAAAAAAGGACCATTATAGTCTAGTTACTATAATGGTACAGGAGTAAACATGATAGAACTGTTTCTTTTATGATGACAGATATACTTTCAGATAAATACATTTATGCCTCTCTTCAAAGTTGATAAAATGAAAATCTCACTAAAAATTGATGATCTTGCTAAAGTCCCTAAACTATGGTCAGAATTACTGAAGATCTTTTGAAAAATTGTTTAATTTTACAAATCTGAAGAATAAAAACAGAAAAAACGTAGTTATTTTATTTTAGTTTCCCTTGATGATAAATATGGTTGGATATACTATATTTTTAGATATTTATTTGCCATGTGTGTTTCATCTAAATTTCCTGTTCTTATATTTTGCATATTTTTAATATTGATGTCTTACTTATTGACTTGCAAAAGCTCAATTATGTGTTGAGTATTTGTGAAATATTAATACCAAATATACTATCTTTCGTATCTTTTTCCAAATAGTTTGTCTGAGATTCTTCACTTTCTGTTCACTTTGTTTATGGTGTCTTTTCTATCACAAATATTTTGTTTCAGTAAGTTTTCATCTGAAAATTTTTATTTTAAAAATTTACTACATTTGGTTTATTTCATTATCCAATTTTGAAAATATTTGATCTTATAATTTCATGTCTACCTTTTTATTTGTTCTAAACACTGAATAGTCCTCTGAAATGACATTTTTAAACCGATGGAATAGAAACTCTTCTAAATAACTTACAGTCTTATACTACACAATATATGGGTACATTTTATCAACTAAAATTTCTCAGAAAACTATACAGAAGACAGTTCAAATTGTTTGACTCAATCAGAAAAGTTATGCAAAGAATTTATGAAAATGTTTCCAAATGATTCTAAATACTATCTTTGCAGTGTTCTTTTCAAATTTTAGTACTCCTTAGGGTGGCATAACGTTCTGGTTCTTATTTTCTCTATCAATGTAAACATTTTAAAAGATCATCAACGAGAGGTTGGTTAAATTGTTGCTGTTTGCTGGTTTTATAATGCTGGGAAGCTAATATGCTACTTGAAATGAAAATAATGACAACAACAAAAAACCAACTAGATCTTTTTTAATCAGTGTGACAGATACACATGCCTTGAGCACTGACAAGGCATAGCTAATTACTTATACAGTTGCCAAAAAGGGATTCTGACAGTCATGATATATGAGCAAATTTGTCTTGCAACTGACAAATCAAACAGAGGTTATTGGGAGTCTTGGGCACTGCCAGCTCAGTAGGTGGGTTAGAAAAAGTGTCTGCTTGTTCGTTTTCCATTGCTGTGAGGCAAATATTTTACCATCATTTCAAACTGCTGAGCCTTTCATGTATGCTCATGCTGCTTCATTAAAAGTCCAATTTTTTCTTCTTACCAATGTTTCCGAAAGGAAAAATTCAACTGTTAATTTACCTATAAAATCCCTACTTAAATTCTTGGCGCCTGCAAAATTTATCTAGTAACAAGCCCTTTCCCTAAATTACATGCATTTGAATCATGTTTTAGTAGTACTTGTTTCCTATGGACAAAAGTATGAAATTTAACTTATATAAGGCATAATAAGTTCCACAATATTTGGTATTTTAAGATTTCCTCATTATGTACCAAATCCAGAAAATTATAAGTCATCTGCAGGAAAATTGAAATTATAATTATTGCTTACAGCAAATAATTATATATGCAAGCTTGTATGTTTGTGAATTTTAATAAGTAATTATTTCTGTACAACAAGGGAAACCACCAACGAGTGAAAGACAACCTATAGAACGGGAGAAAATGTTTGCAAACCATGCATCAGATAAGGAGTTAATATGCAGAATATATAAGTAATTCAAATAACTGAATAGCAAAAAATAAAACAAATCAACCAACCAGAGAAACAAACAGACCCCAGATAAGCTGATTAAAAAGTGAGAGCCACCCAGATTATGGTACTTTGTTATGGGAGCCCTAGGACGCTAACACACATGGTGTCAAGAGGTGAGAAACAAGATCTCGAAAGGATGGTGAAGGAAACTGGAAAGGGACTTTTAGCTAGCAAAACAAAAATGTCTTTAAAGTCTAAACAAAATGCTTTTCTACCTTGAATTTGCACTGACACAAATTAAATCAGACAAAATAAGAATATTTTAGATAATCAATGATTAATAAATTCAAACCCCAAGTGCCATTTCTTAGCAATTTACTTGAGGATGCACTTTAGACAAATAAAGAATTAAACTATGAACTAGAAAGACATGCGGTCTAAAAAAATAATATAACATTTATACATTTTAATATATAGTATGTATGTGTATGTGGCTTTAGTCATCACATAAGGAGGAAGAAAACTATAATTAAGTAGGTAATCTCTTATCTATCAAGTGGAAAGTTAAGATGTAGCAGTAAATCAATCGTCTTTGTGTAGTTTGTAAAGACCTGGCAAAGAGAATGGTATGTGTATGTGTGTGTGCCTATGTGTACACATTCCAAAATTAATTGTCACAAAAACAAGGGAAGGGAAGTTTTAAAATAAGTGGACCTACATTCACAATATTCCTCTGCTTTTGATATGAAAAAATGACAATTTTCTATGATTCAACATTGTAGTTTTCCAAAAGGTTTAAATTAATCAGATCTCAGTCCAGATACCTAATGGGAAAGGGTCAGAATATTGCTTTCCAGTTTCTATAAAATGTTTAATGTTTGAGCAGATTTAAATGATATTCATTTTACTTCATGGTAATCCATTGAAGTTCTGATTTTCCTGTACTGTCAACCAAATATGCTATGCTTCACTCACAGATCTTCTTTCATGGGATATCATGGATCTCTCTTATACTGTTGAGCTGTGTCTGGATACTTGGTGACTGAAAGAATAATAAAAGTATTCACAAACTCGGTTATAGCCCTAGTTAGATAGAAATGAACAAACAAAAAGCCTACCCTTTCTGGGTTTGTCTGAGCATGGGAAACAAACAAGCAAAAAGATGTAGAAGGAAAGAGTTGAAATCTGAGTGGGTAGATAGGGAAACATACAAATAAGCATGTGATGGTTCAAGAAAATGTTTCTTGTTTTAATAACAAGTCCCATACGCAGTCATGTCCAACTTGATATGTGATAATAGTATAGTAAAGAAGATAATTTACTAGATAGGTGATGTTAAAATCACCCCACACCTTGGTTCTGGCATTCAGAAAATAAAGAAGTTTTTGCATGCCTTGGGGGAGGGTGCATGAGGCTGCAAAAAGAATCGCTTAATTAGCAGACACTTAGGATTGGATTGGATGTGGTCACCTTTCAGCAGCTGTGGTTTCTATGGCACAGCAAGAGTCAGATGAAGGCATTAATATCAGTTAATGACAGTGCAGAGACCAATCAACCCAACATATAACGGCAAGGACCAGCCAAAACAGAAAGAGCTAAGACTATCTACCTTTATGTTGCTGGGCAGAAATTTGGTCAGATTTCCTCTACTTCTTGAATATAAGAAAATGTAAAATCTTCTTATCTAGAAGTTGGACTTAGAATGAACTGAAAATTTAACCAAGAGGCTTTTTAAACAAGATAAAACCTAGATAAAATTAAGGAATAAATCTAAACTCTTCTACTTAAGTGGAGACTTATAAGGAAGATTAAATGACTTCTAGAAAAGTAAAAAAAAAAAAAAAAAGAAACAGACTTTGTATATCAGATTGGTGTGATTAAATTTTTGACCTTGACTACATTATAATTTGTATAAGTCTGAGTTAAAGGTTTAAACAAATGACTTTCTCTCTAAGTTTACAATACTTAAAAGATCACAATGATAAGATAATAAATAGGGAAAGACTCAATTTCTCTTTTCTCTCCCCCTTGTTATCAGCCTGTAGTTTAAAAGTAAAGCAAGAGAAATGATTCAAATTTAACACATAATTATAAAGAACAAAAAAAGTATTGCTTGTATGTGGCCAAAAGTTAACTACTCAAAGGTAGATAAACTCAATTTTGGAGTTTACATAAATTTAGCTTGTTATCTAAGGAAATAATCTTGAATCTTGGAGAGACTGAAACTCAGTTTTCATGTAGTACATAGGTATTTTAATAAGTATCACTAAGCAAACCTAGAATGAACATCAATCTAGGTTAATCAAACCACATTTTAAAACTAATGTTTATTTCACTCTATTTTAATAATCCTTCTAGACAAAGTTAATATTTTTCCCCAAATGGAATAAAACCAGTCTTTGCTAAGAAAAAAGAATAAAAGAGAAAACTAAAATCGTTTATAATGTACCAGTGAGTCTTAGAGTCTGCTATATGATGCAATAAATTACCCTCGCAACAAAGGCTAAATTTACATTAAAAATGCCAGCACAGCATAAGCAAATGAAATGATTACCTTATGTATTATGGTAACATAACTAAAATAAACTATTAAATGAAAATAATTAACTTAAATGCTAACAGGATGCCTATGAATAACAATCACTGCCCTTAATTTGTTTATTGGAAAATGAGTCTTTAGAAACTCAAAAGTAGGTGGAAAGAGGGCCAAAACTTAGGTAAGTGCTTATTGCTGTAGAAATTCTTCCTCCATTAGGACCACAGCTACAAACCTGACATGCTTATAACTCAGCTGCTGTAATGCCGCACATTGACAACCTGGATAATTCTCTCCTGAGACAGTTCAGGAGCTGATCTGTCATAAAATTCATTCATACATTTTATCATCCATTAGATGATGGAGATAGAGTTTAACCTAAGAATATTGTTTACGTTAAGATTTATAAAAACAAAGGAGAATGTGAAAATGTCTCTACTGGCTATTAGCACCATATTGATGTGATTATGTAATGCAAACAGTGTCACATAGGAATTCATTAGATGTTTGGTATTTTTTAACTTGTAATTACTGTAGTAAGGATCATTGTAATGCAGGACATAGATCACAAAACCATATTGTCTGGGGAAATAAATAACCACGAAGTGCATTCATATAGAACTATTTCAAGTAATAGTAAAAAAGAATAAATTCTGTTAAAACTAGTTGAAAATGGCATTTGCTAAGGTGCATAAAGAATAGTCTATCTCATTTATTTATTTTTGTTGTTGTTGTGATTGCCTTTGAGGTCTTCTTCATAAATTCTTTCCCTAGCCCAATGTCTATAGGAGTTTTTCCAACATTTTCTTCTAGAATTCTTATAGTTTCATGTCTTAGGTTTAAGTCTATTGTCTACCATGAGTTGATTTTTGTGAGAGGTGGGAGGTGTGGATCCTGTTTCAGTCTTCTACATGAGGCTATTCAATTTTCCCAGCACTATTTATTGAATAACGATTTTTTTCCCCAGTGTGTTTTTGTCTGCTTTGTCAAAGATTAGATGGCTATAGGAGGATGATTTTATATCTGGGTTCTCAGTTCTATTCCATTGGTCTATGTCTCTGTTCTTGTGCAAGTACCACAGCCTTTTAGTATAGCTTGAAGTCTGGTAAATTGATGCCTCTTAATATGTTCCTTTTGCTTAAGATAACTTTTGCTATAAGGGATCTTCTCTGGTTCCATATGAAGCGTAGAATTATTTTTTTCTAGATCTATGAAAATGATATTGGTATTTTAATAGGGATTTCATTGAATCTGCAGATAACTTTGGGTAGGATAGACATTTTAACAACGTTGATTCTGCCGACCCATGAGCATGATACATTTTTCCACCTGTTTACGTCCTCTGCTATTTCCATACTCAATGTTTTGTAATTCTCCCTGTAGAGGTCTTTCACCTCCTTAGTTAAATATATTTCTAGGTATTATATTTTCTTTGTTGCTATTGTGAAGGGTATTGAGTCTTTGATTTGGTTTTCAGTTTGATTGTTGTTGGTGTACAGGAATGCTACTGATTTCTGTACACTTATTTTTTAACCTGAGACTTTGCTGAATTTGTGTATCAATTCCAGTAGTTTTATGGCAGAATCTTTCAGGTTTTCTAAATATAAGATCATATCATCAGCAAAGAGCGATAGTTTAGACCTCTTCTGCCCCCATTTGAAAATAAATAAATGGAACTTGATCAAATTCAAAAGCTTCTGCATAGTTAAGGAAACTATCATAAGAACAAACACAAAACCTACAGAGTGGGAGAAAATATTTCCATGCTACAGATCTGACAAAGGGCTGATAACCAGAATCTATACAGAACCCAGGAAAATCAGCAAAAAAAAATCAAACAACTCCCTTAAAAAGTGGGCAAAAGACACGAACAGAATCTTTTCAAAAGAAGACAGATTAGTGGCCAATGAACATATGATAAAATGCTCAACAACTCTAATTATCAAGGGAATGCAAATCAAAACCACAATGAGATATCACTTAATAGCTTTCATCAAAAAGTCCCAAAACAGTAAACATTGTCATGGATGCGGAGAGATAGCAACACTGATACACTGTTGGTGGGACTGAAAACTAGTACAACCTCTGTGGAAAACACTATGGAGATATTTCAAAGAGCTAAAAGTAGAACTACCATTTGATCCAGCAATCTCATTACTGGGCATTTACCCAAAAGCACAAAAGACATTCTATAAAAAAGACATCTACACTTGAATGTTTAGAGCAGCACAATTCACAATTGCAAAGATGTGGAAACATCCCAAGTGCCCATCAATACGTGAATGGATTAATCAAATGTGGTATATGTACACCATAGAGCACTGCTCAGCCACAAAAATAACAATGGTGATCTAGCACCTCTTATAATATCCTGGGTAGAGCTGGCACCCATTCTACTAAGTGAAGTATCACAAAAATGGAAAAACAAGCACCACATGTACTCACCATCAAATTGGTATTAAATGATCAACACTTATGTGCACATTTAGTAGTAACATTCATTGGGTGTCAGGCAGATGGGAGGAGTGGAAGAGGTGGGGTACATACACATTTAATCAGTGCGGTGCATACGGTCTGGGGCATGGATATGCTTGAAGCTCTGACTCCGGTGAATCAAAGGTAATATATGTAATCTAAACATTTGTACCCCTGTAATATGCTGAAATAAAAAACAAACAAACAAATAAATAAATAAATAAAAGAATAGTCTATCAATTTATAGTAATCAGATGAGCTGGTGCTATTTGAATCTTAACTATTCTGTGTTCTATCCCCAATTCATCATCAGGAGTCTCTCCAATATACTAGTGAAAAAAGAATTTTAATGTTAATTATTGACATTTCATTAAAAAATTGCTGATTAAAAGATTTACATGCTATTTTTCCCCAAAACCAAAAAGCTTGTGCAAACCCCTAAAAGGTAGTGGAAGCCATGTTTTCAGTTTATGTTGAACATTATCAAACTAACAAAATAAAATGCACTAACAAAAAGATAACCAATGATAAGCATGATTCTCTTCTGGATTGTCTTCCATTTCTGCTTTCACTATGAGAAACAACAACAACAAAAAATTAAATGCTTATATCAAATTCCATAGTCCTGGACCCTGCCAACGGTATTTAAAAACTAAAATAGTATAATTCTGATATTTAGTTGTATTATATAAGATAGTGTTACAAAAGTAATGAACAATATATTTTTAGCCAACCAGAATTAGCTTATACTACATGCTTTTCATTTTCCACCTTAAATCTTTTATCATAAAGAGTCTGTCTTTAAACCAAGTCCTTTATAAAGCAAGATAATTTAATTTTGTTTTGATAACTATTTCTTTGATATCTGATTCAAAAAGTATACAAAAAATATACAAGCTGATTGACTCTAGATTCATCTCTTAGCTTGTGAAGTGAACGTTATTTACCCATAGAGCCATAGCATATCCATACTTTATAGCTTCCAAATAAGAACGAAAGAGAGAGAGAGAAAGAAAGAGAGAGAGAGAAAGGAAGGAAGGAAGGGAGGAAGGAAGGAAGGAAGGAAGGAAGGAAGGAAGGAAGGAAGGAAGGAAGGAAGGTAGGAAGGAAGGAAAGAAGAGAAAGAAAGAAAGACAAAAACTCTCAATTTTAACCCACTTGAAATTAAGATGTTGCTTTTTCTTTTAATGGTATTTGCTCTTCTAAACCAAATTTCATCCTATACAAGATACTGAAACATTTTTTTTGCCCTGATTGGAATATGCCTCTCTTCCAGATAATAATTTTGTTAACCTGAATTCATGTTCCTACAAGAATGGGATTATCTGAATTTGTTTTATATATGCAATGTTTAATATAAGGAACATGTAAACAGGGATCAGATCAAGTCTTGCTGCTTTTTCTGCTTTTATTTTTTAAAGTGATCAATCATGTAGTTTATGGAATACATTTCAATTCATATCAGCAATAAAAGAAGTCAAACTCTGTCAGCTATATAAATTCAGTGAGGGAGGTTAACTAGGTCATAAAAAATAAATGCTGAAATGTTCATTTCTCTGCTCTACCACGAGATGATTCTTTTTTCTTCTTTTCCTATATTATTACCAATTTCTTCAGAAACAAAACACTATAACTAACTATGAAACAAGAAACAAATAATAAAATTTAACTGCTAATTGTAGAATTTGTGAATATGGGAAAAAACTAAGTAGCAATATAAAATTTTTATATAAGGAAAGAAAAATGACTTTTTGAGCATATATATACATTTAGTAAAAAACAAAGCCAACAGTATCCACATATTTTCTCATAATTAATTTTGTACTCCAATTTCTATAACCTACAGAACTCAAATAGTTCTTGAGTGATTGTAAATGTTAACAGTTATTTGAATACTAAATGGTTATTAAAGGTGCAACAGCATTTGATCTCCATATTATGCCATAAATGTCTTTGAATTATAACATTTTATAATTGAAATGTATCTTAGAGATTATGCATTGTGAAATATTCATTTTATAGAAGAGGCATGTACTATACAGAGAAAGTAAGTGACTGATCTTTGCGGTAAGTGGCATTTGACTTCTAAACGAATCTGTAACTTTGAACAAGTATTTCATGTAAAATTTCTCCTATTTCTTAAAAATACATCACTTGCATTTATGTGTTTCTTGTATCTAATGCTGCACTTTCTAATTTATTTCTCTCACATACTAATGTGGCCACTTGTTGCTCCCCAAACATCTCTGCATTCCCTCCATTTCTAGCAGCTTGTAGTTAGCCGAATTGAAGTGATTCATTATGGCAAATAAGTGGTAAATGGAAGTGATGTGTATCATTTTGGAGCATAAGCAACGAAAAGATCATGTAAGTTCTCCATGACCCTCTTGCCCTGCCATGATGGTGTCGGTGGCCTCTTTTAGTATGGTAGAGGTAATTGGAAGAAGTCTGCCTTGCCAAGTTATTTCATGGAGCAGGGCTGCCCTAGGAATTCACCCAACTTTCTTTAGAGTTTGCCTGAACCAGAAATAAAAATGTTAAACTTCTCTGGTTTGTTGATTAAATTGATACTGCAGCACAAATTATACCATTCTGACTACTTCACTATACAATGTCTTCCCTCCAGCTTTCTGCCCTTGTGAGCTGCTATACTATTAATACTACCTACTTCCCCTTCACCATCAAACTTCTTCCTAGTGTAGGTGGTTTTACTCATTTCAGTGTCACCCTGACTCCTTTTTATTAATATCTCTCAATTTTGTATTATTGATTTGTTTCATTGAAATTGTTTTTATTCAAACATTATCTCATAATTATGAAATCTATTTCATCCTCCTTTCCTTGCAAGACCAGTTGAAATTATCAAGCTCTTTCAGTAATGAAGATTGTTTCTAGCTTCAATTGCATGGCATCTGTTAATATTAGAAGGGCTCCCTTGTTCTCTATAACTGCTCTATTTTGTCCTTTCTATGTAGAAATGCAGGCCTTTCCTCAAAGTCCTGACGCCAGCTTTCTTTTTCTTTTCTTTCTTTGTAAAAATAATATATTTTTGTATTACTTCTATAGTCTCATTCTTTTTTCATATTTACATTTAATATAAATTATGAAAAGCTTCAGTAGAATATTTGGCTATTTTCTAAAACTCAAATGTCTAACACTAGCTTCGTCGTTTTCTCCACCATTGTTGTTATAAGCCTGTATGTCCTACCTTCCCATGTGTTTTAAAGAAATTAACTTCTGTGGATTTACCTAGAATGTAGAAGCAGAATTAGTTGCCTCAATTTCTTCTCTTTTGATTTTCATACTCCATCAATAGTTCTACTTCCTATTTCTTCCCACTAATTCTACTTCCTATTTTTATCATGTCTATTTCTGCTTTATCCAATCCCACTTAGCTAAGACATTGGTAGAAGTTCCATTTAGACCATGAGACAATTTGAATTAAGTAGGCAATAATATCAGATACAAGAGCTGGTACATTTTTAAGGTAGTCGTGATCCCATAAGCTCAGAATACAATGTGTGTGAAAAATGATCTAGTCACCAGGAAACTGTGGTCTTCACTAACTTCCTTGGGTTTGTACAAACTTTTTGATAGCATTTATGTTATACTTTGCTGAATATAAATCTAGTTTTATGAAAGGCCCCAAATCATTCCAGCTCTTTGAGCTCTCTCTCCAAGGCGAAGGAAGGGGTAGCTTGATTCAGTTCTTTATGTTACTAGCTGTTGCAATTCTAATCCAAATAAATGATATACTCTGTTCAACTCACTGAATTAAAAAAAGATCACCATCCTGGTTTTTCTTTTTATGGCACCATTTTTCAGAGTTTAATCAACTCTCAAAGAGGCTATGACAATAATTTTCTAATTTCCTACCTTGCCAACCCAAATTTAACACTGCTAGCTACAATATTTTTGAAAGTTATGAGTATATCATTCCCCTGATCCACACTAGTACTTAGATACTTAATATAATAACTAAGGCTTTCATATAATGCTTAAGGGATACCCTAATCTGACTCAAACCTAAATTCTAAGTTATATATGTTATGCATGCATTTATTCCTTCAGTTTTCATACACAAGTAGGGTGACTACACCACTTAATTTACTATAAAGGTTAGGAAACTATTGAGGGAAATGGAACATAGGGCCAATAATCACAAATCAAATCTTTCCCAGGAAAACTGGAATAAACGGTCAGCCTGACACATGACTTTTATATTGTCTTGTAATTTTCTATTGGTGCACAATCAATTCTTCCTCCTCCTGGAATGACCCTCATTGGAACACTTCTCATACTTCTAGTCCTACCACAAATATCATTTTCCTTGTGTTTTTTATCCTCAAAGCATTAGTGTATTAATTGGGCTTTTTCCAGGTTGCAAATGAGAGAGAATCAACTCACATTAATTTATTGGAAAGTCCTCAGATGAAACTGGACTAGGCTAGGCATGAATGGACTGAGTTGTAGGCCATACCTCATCAAGCTCTGGCTTCTTTTCCTTTTACTGTAGGTGGATCTTTTATGTAGCAAGTCGAGGAGGGACACAGTGACAGGTATTAGCTTATATTATCACAAATAGAAGTCAAGGAGGAGAGATGATCCTTCTTTTAACATCACTGAAAAAGCCACAAGGAAGGAATTTTACTAACTTGGCTTTGCCGTTTATTATTTCTGGTCTAACTACAGTGGCTTGGAGACTTAGTTCATATTTCTACTCCTACAGCCAGGAGGACAGGGTACCACCATAATTGCCATCCACCAGAACCACAATCAACGAAAGCTTTCATCAGAAAATAGGAAATTTGGGATTTTGAATAAACAAAATGAAAAGAGTTCACTGGAGCAAATAGTTATGTAGTAGTAACAAAGAAATCCTTTTGCTTATATACATATATATGGGTTTGAATCTTTGCCCTTTGACTTACCAGCCACCTCTCTAATCTTTGATTTCCTTATCTATAAAATTGTTTGAGAAATATGATATAATTTCTTTAAACAATATGGTTGCTCTCAGAGTTTAAGGACTTTATTTTTCTTACATCTATATCACAGCTCCTTCTTTCCTCTTGGTGTCTCATTGATCATAGTGTGCTTTTTACTTTTTAATAAAATATCTTAGATCTATAAATGTCTTATTTTTTTATTATCCTATAAGCTTCTTGCAGCCTGGGTCCACACACTCTTCGTCTTCTTATTCCCACAATGCCCAGCACGATACTCGGAACAAATTAAACACTTCGCATGTAATTCTTGTTCATACAATACTGGTTTTTTTTTTTTTTTGTATACCCCACATTCCATATATTCATCTTTTTCCCTGAGAAGTGGTCAGCTCCTCAAAGCAAAACTCTTACCTCATTATATTTTATCTCTCCAAAGAGTTTAGGCAATGTTTTACACACTTTGGATATATAATTACACATTTGGATGGACTCAGTTGAAAATATGATGTATGTAACATTGTGAGTGATGCAATGATCGTTTGCCTGTCTATTGAAACCTTGTCAGAATATGCACCATGGAAGTTTACACAGAATGTATACTTTTCAAACAGCAACTGGTGTGTGCCTGTTAGTTATATACATCCTAGATGAGATAAGCGCGCCCTGGAGAATGAGAGAGAGCTTTATGGTAAGAGCATCACAAATCTAAGGTCATTTAAATAAAAAATAATAACTAATACGTGTTTGTTATTTTAGTTAAGGAAGTTTTTTCTTTTAAATTTTCAAATTCCTAAAGCCTCCTTCTTTCCATTCCTACAACCATAAAGCTGCTAACACTCTTCTAATTTTGATTTGTTTAAAGGGGGAAAATACGAGGGTGAAGAGTTCATGACGTCCTTTTTATATGCCACAAATAAAGTAACCCTGCTTCTTTTTCACCACATGCAGAAGTATGAAAAGCCTCTCAGATTCCTGACAGAAATGTCATTGTTTACCATTAGCACTGTCATATTTGTGTGCCTTGTCATTCTTTACAGCAGAGCATGGGCTGGCATCCTGCCTGGTGCTGATTTGCGGAAGGGAAGCCTCCTGTCTCTGACTTTCCCAGGATAATTCCTGGAGAAAGTGTGCTCCCTAGTGTTAAGAGCGGTTTAATAGCTGGAGGGTTCCAGCTGACCAGACAGAATGAAGGTGGATAATAATTTCTCAGCACTCTCCACTTACACTTAGTGTAGTCATCTGGTTGTCCACCTTTTTAACTAGTAATGTTGCAGATTTTACACTCCAGTGCAAACAGGAGATCGAAACAGAATTTTCATATGCTTTCTAGAAATCACCTGGATGTTAGATGATTTGATTTTCAATCAGGCTGACATCTTTGTGGAAAACAACAATTATTCCATTTATGACCAAAAAAATGAAAATCACAATTTTTTCCTCTTCCTTTCTTGTCTTCTTTAAAATTTTATCCATAGTGGGGAAGTAAAAGATTCTCCTTTCATTTATTTTTTCATATAAAATCAGTGTTTTTCTTTTCTTGCATTGCAACTTTTTCTAAATAATTTATTTTACTTTTATTAAAATGAAAAAAGGTAATGATTGATAAATAAATTAGCCATTAAGCAGTAAAAGTTAAGTGTACACCTCACTACTTTTATAATTAGTAGCTATTTAATTCAAACTATGTTCATGGGAAGATTTATTTTGCTGATATAACTGCAGAATATAGTTCCCAGAGGTAAATTTTTGTTTTGTTTTTCTTTAGGAAAAGTCTTCCTAATGTTTTTTGATTTATTTAAATATCACTTTAAAAATAAATGTAATTGTTTTTACATATCTGCATATACACATTTTGCTTACAGAGTAGTTTGATAATGGAGTTCCAGTTTAACATTTCTAAAATTTACATTTAACATTATATTGCTAGTGTTAGTATTTACAAAACAAAATAAAACTCAAAGCAATCTTAAAGGCACTAGGAATATTTCTTAAAAATCATTGGTTTTCAATTGTTAAGTAGTTTAATGATTTGATAGTCATCTTTTAAAAAGTCAGTGTAATAAACATCTCTAGTCCTCAAGAGTTTTTAGCAAATCTGTTTCTTCCAGGATATGTACTAAACCTTACTTAATGAAATATAAAAGTAAATGTGATTTCCAGTACATATGCATGAAGATTAGAAATACTGTTGTTATAAAATGAGGATAAAGATAGCTTATTCTAGGTTAAATAAATGTGTTCTAGGGATCTGATATAAAAATTCCTGCTTTCCAAAGAACCAGAGAATACTAAATATCACCAAAATTAGTCTAATATTTTGGAGAATCAAGCGCTGAAAATTATAGAAGTGTGAACAAAATTGAAATAAGGAAACTTAACTGGGTTCCTATCACTAATCCTACTTTGTGTAGGGACTCTGGGAAAAAAAGACACATTAAAATAAACCTTCACGGAATCTTCTACATTTAAGACTGAATATGGCAAGAGGACAAAAATGAACAACGTTCACTTGGTAAATACTAGAATGGGATACTAGAAGAGTGCCTACAATTTCCATCCTTAACTTTCAAAATTATTTGTCTATGAATAGTCATTTATAAAGATTCTCCAGTCTTAGGGATTTGTAATACCATCTCACTACTTTTTAAACAGCCTATCTATGTATTGCAAACAGTGTGAGTACATATTAATATTATTAGGTGAACATAATCTAATTATTTTGAGATTGGTAAAATTGTGACCCTGTTTTATAATCTATCAAAGTTAAGTACCTTGTGCATGGTAGACATTTATCTTCATACAAGGCACTGAATCAGATTTTTTTTTAAGTCATAGCTCTTAATCTAGGGATCTATGGGTTAAGGCTTAAAATAAGGGAAACATACAGAAAATACTATAGTTAGTGAATAAAATGCCCATTCCAAAAGGAGGCCTAATTTATTACTTGCATCCAGTGTGTGGTCCTTGTTCCCATCTTCCCTCCAAAACGTTACTTCAGTGAGTTGGTTACAGACGGTGAGAATACTTAATACTTAATAACACTTAAAAGGAAAATTTTTTTTGCTTAAGTATGTAATTCTTTTGGGAGCATACATCTCTAGCTTCATTTTTCAATGATTTTTTGTTTACTATGGGGGAAATGAAATGGGGAGTTATTAATCAGCAGGCATAAGTTTCAGTCAAGCAAGATAAATAAGCACCAGAGATCTGCTGTACAACGTTGTACCTATAGTCAAAATTAATATACTGTACGCTTAAAATCTTGTTAAGAGGGTAGGTCTCATATTACCTGTTCTTACCACAATAAATTCTGAAAGAATCAACAAACAAATAAAACATTATAGTTTGTGGGACTAAATACATGCCATCCTTGTTGCTCAATTAGAGATAATCACAGGAGTTAGACAGATTTATATGTTACCTTTTTTACCAGAAAAAAGCCTATGTTGGAGAAGGTGGGTTTTCCAATACCCACCCAGGAGCTAGGTGTTTTCCTCTAAATATACATAATGGGAAAACAGAGAGAATGAGCACCATCTGTAGGTAGGCAGATACTAAAGAGGTGAAAAAGAGAGGAAATCAACCAAGCGGCCCAGCCCCCTCTCCCAAACTCACCAATGAAATGTGTCCTTTCTCCTCTATGAGAAGAAATAAATGAGGAACAGGAGAAAGAATCCAGGGATGTTGCTCTGACTGAACTCCCTCTACATGATAGAAAAGAAAAGCACCTCCCATCCCTATTAACTCAACAGAAAATAACCTTCCCAAGCTGAAATTGAAATTACCCTGATTTTCACAAAACCACTTCCTCACAGAAATATATCTGTGATATTATCTGGTCAGAGATATTACCTTATGAATAATTTTGACTGTAAAAAAAATTTCACAAATATTTTTGAAAACTATTTCAATTCTGTAACAAAACCAGAGAGGACTTATATTTGCCAAATATAGGACTCTAAAACAAATTAATTACTTGAATTCCAGAGAGCTACTTTGAGTTTGATGGCCTTACTAAATCCTAAGAAAATTTAAATGGCATAATGTGTGAATTAAAAAGAATGTTTATTTTCTGCTTTCAACATCATTATTTAAAAAGGTGTATTACTTATGGAGATACCTCAAAGAACTAAAATTTAGAATTACCATTTGTTCCAGCAATCCCACTACTGGACATCTACCCAAAAAAAAAAAAGACATTCTGTAATAAAGACATCTGGACTCAAATACTTATAGCAGCACAATTCACAATTACAAAGAGGTGGAAACAACCCAAGTGCCCATCGATACATGATAGGGTTAATAAAATGTGATATCTGTATACCATGGAGTACTACTCAGCAACAAAAAAACAATGGTGATCTAGCACCTCTTGTGTTATCCTGGATGGAGCTGGAGCCCATTCTCCTGAGTGAAGTATCACAAGAATGGAAAAACAAGCATCATCTGTACTCACCATCAAATTGGTATTAACTGATCAACACTTATGTGCACATATGGAAGTAACATTCATTGGGTGTCGGGCAGGTGGGAGAGGGGAAGAGAGGATGAGTATAGTCACACTTAATGGCTGCGGTGCTCACCGTCTGGGGGATGTACAGGCTTTGTAGCTCTGACTCAGGCAGTGCAAAGTCAGTATGTGTAACCTAAATGTTTGTACCTCCATAATATTCTGAAATTAAAAAAAAATTATTACTTGGTCTTTAGGTTAATATTTTCTTCAAGAAATGTAGTGAGACTAATTTTTTTCATTTGCATTAAGTATCTATAATCCTGTATGAAAATATTATACAATTTCCTTTTTCCATCCCATATTCAAGATAATATGCATTGCAATTTAGCTATAAATGTTAAATCACATTAAAATCTGCACAATAATGCCAAAATTCAGTCTGCATTTCTATATCGTATCCACATGATATCATGGAAGATTTTCATAAAGAGTGAGACTGAAACAGCTCTTAGAATTAGGCAATAGTCTGTGCCCACTGACATAGAGCAATTGGCCCCAGCTGTGAGGAAGAGACAGGGTGCAAATTATGAACAAGGCTGAACGTGTCACTCTGAAAATTTGAGATGATACAAAACTGGGAGGAATAAGCAATATAACAGTTGATGACAAAATTGAGTTTCAGGTTATCTCAAAAGACTGGAATGCTGGATGAATACCAAGAATATGGAATTTGATAAGGATGAATCCTAAGGCATGCATTGGAATTCTTAAAAAGAGAGAAAAAAAGAAATGCAAAGTAGTAAATAGTACAGACAGGAGTTTATGGTTATAAAATCTGACTTGGCTATAACTCAATAATCACCAACAGTGCCAAGAAACTGCTAAAAAGAAAAGCATATGTTGCCTTAATAAAAGCTGAGCATACAGAACTGTAAAAAGCATAGCCTTTTCTTGGAATGTTAAATGTAAGTATCTGAAATACTGGCCTTGAGATGTGAACAGGAGGTTGATGGGTAAAGATATCATTTTATAAGAAAAACAACTGAAAGCATTATACTGTTATCTTGGAAGAAAGAATATTTTCAGAGAAGAAAACATGATGACTAATTTCAAATATTTAAGGGTTTCCCTTTGGAAACATAAAGGAATATCTTCATCCTAAGACAAAAAACAGGGCTAAAAATGAGTAATAAATTGTAGATTCCAGTATTCATCATACAGTAAATGCACAATTGACAATTATGACTGAATTAAAGACCAAAAAATAATTTTGTCACCTTTCCAGCTGTGAAACAATAAAACAGGCTTCCTGTTAAGGTAATAAGTTGGCATTTACAGAGAGCATTCAGGTATAGGCTTCATTAATGTTTCAAATTTCATTGATTTGGTCAATGGGTTGTTCCAATATTATTCTTATTTCTTCTGAGATTCTATTCACTTCCATAACCATTTCCTTTTTCACTGAAAATTGGCTCTACGTGAATCCATGTTTATTGCCATTTCTTGAAGAGTTTTAGGAGGCATACTTAATATTGAGAAAATAAGTAACTTTCCGATAAAAGATTTTAGGGATTAGTAATTTTACAACAGCTAAAAACCAATTAAATATAAAGCTAATAATCTTCCTTATAAAATATGCATAGTTGAGAAGAAGGGATGTTGCCCTGTCATTTACCAACCAAATTTATGGCTGTGCAGTAAGGTGATGCACATGATGTGCAAATTTACTGATTTTTTTTTCTATGTGTGACTGTCAAAATAGGCAAAACCATTAGAATTTTTGACCAGCGTTGTTTTCTTCTCATCAGCCACAGTTCACCAAAGTTTCATTTCCAGCGTTGCTTTAAAATTTGCCTTCTGTCTTCAAGATCTAGTATTCTGTTATTACGAAGGTTATGGGACTGAGTATTCATTTCTGACTTCATTAAGAGAATAAATTCTCTCTGCCTTTGGTAAACATACACACAGACAGCAGCAAATGAGTAAGAGGTTAGAGCTAAAAAGATAAAGAGTATGTTTATACATCTGGAGGAAAATTCTTAACATTTTTAACTGTTAATAGTTAAATATGCATAATGGATTAGACTATTTCTGCAGTGATCCTAATTGGCTATTAAGATGGCTTAAACCATTGATTTGAGTATGCTAAGTTTGACAGATTTTTTTTTTTTTTTTTGGACATCCTGAAACTGCCCAAGGCGAAAAGGGCTCAGGTGTATATAATTTAAGAATTGATTATCATACTATCCAGATAAGCTTATATAGCCTCCAGGCTATTTGGGTGTTACCATTATCAAGTGCACCCTATTTAAATGCATCAACTTCCTCTTTTCAGGTTCATGGGTTACAGTCCTGTATAAAATATTTTAAATTAAAGAACAATAACGAAACAAAAGAAGTAAAATGGACAATAATAAGGGAACAAAAAATAATATTCTTAATTTCCTGGTCAAAATAATTTTGCTTGATTTTTCATATTAGAAACAAAAATATCTTCCATAAGTGATTAAAACATTGATACCCTTGCTAAAATAAAAAAGTGTAAGCATAATAGCTAATTTAATTAGATAAACTTTTTCTTCTATAAAAATAAAAAAAATAGCAAAAAATGGATATATTTATACTGAGAAATAGGCCTAAATAGATTAATAAAATTAGCCTTCAAGAAGTTTGCTTTTGGGAAGACTCTAATTCAGATTAGACCTAATTGCAATTGAGGAACAGAAAAGAAACACTTTCTATTCACTTTTCAATGCCTTCATTTGCCAGGTTTTATATATCTATTTTCTCTTAGATTCTTTTAAATATAAAAAATTAAACTATCTTGGAAATATGTAGTAGGTATCACATTGTGGGATTCTGCAGACTGAACTATGGGATTAAGATCAGAAAGTACTTGCTAAAGTACAGGAAAGAAGCATTAATAGTCTGAACTCCATTTACATGTCAGTCCAAAGAAAGTCTCTAAGAGCCTAAAACTGCCTGAAAACTCTATCAAAAAGGAAAAAAAAAAGGGCTTTATAAAATCAGAATTTGCAGTTTCTCTTATGTCATGTGAATATATAACTGCTACAATGAGAGTTTAATAAAATGATTTTGGGTTACCTAAGACTTTTTGTTTCCCTAATTTTTATTTTTATTTTTCTTGGATTCATCATTTATTCATGAAATAGACATACGTGTAATAAACTCTGTCTGTAGCAATGCTCATTAATATTGATAAAGCAACAATGAGGTTATGTGATCTAAATGGAGGAATTTTTAAAAGGAGAGAAATACAAAATTTCATCAAAAATTTAATTGTTAGTATTATTCATTAGGTACTTTAAGGAAACCTCATTGTAACTGACATCTACAGATGTGAGTTACCCACCTTATATGTATCCTTCCTTTCTTCTTTTCTAAAATAACCCTAGTTTTGTTTATAATGGCAATGTGCCCAGTCAAGGTAACCTACCTCCTCCCAGACTTGCTTAAAGATAGGAATATTTATGGGATGCAGCTCTGGGCCAATGGGGTATAAATGCAATTTAACAAGGTAGAGTCATTGGTAAAGTATTGCATTTTGAGAAAAACAGTCTCAGCTGTCCTATACCTTTAGATTTTTGTCCTTTCCTCTTTCTACTGTCAGTTATGTTTACAGAAACCTGGAGATGGGGCAGCCATGTGGTAACTATAAAGACAAATGCCCATAGAGACAGTGTAAGGACCAGAAACGAGGATTTGGAGTCTGCAGTCACTTCTACTTGAGCAGCTGCTCCGGCTCTGAGCAGTCTTTATCCATCTTAACACCTGGAGAGGTGCTGCTTGACTGTTTGGTCAAGCCATCATTAAAGATTCTGTCTTTTCCAAACAAGAAAAATTAGGCTATTTTAGCATTTTTTTCTTAACAGACATGGATTCAGGTTGAGCATCTCTAATTTGAAAATCCATATGTATGCCATGTATACTACTCAACCATAAAAAAAAAAATGGTGGACTACCTGTTGTATTATCCTGGATAGAGCTGGAGCCCATTCTTCTAAGTGAAGTAGTACAAGAATGGAAAAACAAACACCACATGTACTCATCATTAAACTGGAACTAATCGATTAACACTAATGTGCACATATGGGAAATAACATTCATAGGGTGTCAGGCAGGTGGGAAGGGGGAAAAGGGGGAAAAGGGGCTGGGTATATTCATACCTAATGGATGTAGTTCACACTGTCTGGGGGATGGGCACGCTTGTAGCTCTGATGTGGGCTGTGCAAAGGCGATTTATGTACCCCTATAATACTCTGAATAAAAAAAAAACAAAACTTTTTGAGGACCGACATGATGCCACAAGTAGAAAATTTCACACCTGACCTCATGTGACTGGTTACAGTCAAAGTGCAGTCAAAAGTTTGTTCCATGCACAAACTTATGTTAAAAGTTGTATAAAATTACCTTTGGGGGCTATGGGTATAAAGTATGTATGAAACATAAAAGAATTTTGTGTTTAGATATGGGTCCCACCCTCAAGATATATTATTATTTACATGCAAATATTTCAAAATAAAAAAAGAAAATCCTAAATCCAAAACACTTCTGGTCCCAAGCATGTTGGATAAGGGATACTAAGCCTGATAGATAATTTGAGAGTTGAGAATAATAATATGCTTATGTTGTTGATCAGAATTCTTAGGAAGAATTTCAGAGTATATAAAATAATGGTAGTTCTTTAGAAATAATAATATAGTTTTTTTATGGAGTGTATTTCAGTTACTGCCAGAAGTGTTAAAAAATCTGATAATCAATCAAACATTACAACAAGGAATGAAAGTTAAAACAAGGAAAAGGAAGAATACACACATTAGAAATTTCTGTTGGATAGTATCTTTTTTTTTTTTTTTTGCTTTTGGAGTTAGAATTAGGTTCAAATTCCAGGTTCATTGTCCCAATTTTTTAAAATTTATTTTTATTAATACATAATAAATGTACATAAATTTGGGTACATGTGATAATTTAATACATTAATATAATTTGTAAAAATGGAATCAGTGCAACTGAGATATTAATCACCTTAAATTTTTGTCTTTTATTCATGCTAGAAACATTTAAACTATCACCTTCTAGCTGTTTTGAAAAGTACAATAGATTATTGCAAACTGTGTTTACCCTACTGATCTATCAAACACTAAGTCTTATTTATTCTAAATATACAATTTTTACTAATTAATCAATCTTTTTCCATACCCCCACACCCTTTCACTTCCAGGTCTCTAATTACCACCCATCAACTCTATCTTCATAAGATCCACCTTTTAGCTCACACATACGAGTGAGAATGTGTGGTATCTGTCTTTCTGTGTTTGACTTATTTCAGTTAATATGATGACATGCAGTTCCTTCTATGTTGCTGAAAATGACAGGATTTTCTTTTTTTTTTTTGCTAAATAATATTCTATTGTGTATATACACATTTTCTCTATCCATTCATCCATTGATGAACACTTAGGTTTATTCCTTATCTTGACTATTTTTAATAGTGCTGCAATAAACATGGGAGTGCAGATATTTCTTCTATATATTGATTTCCTTTCTTTTGGACAATCACTGGATCATATTGTAGTTCTATTTTTAGTTTTATGAATAAACTCCATACTGTTTTCCATAGTAGACATATTAATTTACATTCCCACCAACAGTGTCCAAGCATTCTGCTTTCTCCACATCCTCATCAGTATACTGGGAAGCCATTAAAACATAAGCTTACTGAAGCAAATATTTACTCTTTGTTGTGTTTTATTAAACACGCTGGAGTTAAGTAAAATAGAAAGTGGAAATGGTGCCATAGGCCAAATCACACAGTATATTTGGCCTGAGGGATTAAGGCCAGAGAGTGCCCTTGCCTGTTCATTTCAAGACACTATCCCCAGACTTTCTTCTCTACACTTGGGACTCTTTAAAAGTTCAGAAACATTTTAAAGTTTCAATATGTTTTGAAGGTGGTTTTGAGGTTTCCCTTTTCCTCATATTCAACACACTTTTATATGCTATTTGGAACCAGAACTTAAATTATTTGAATACCATCAGTGTATTAAATGGAAACAAATTTGGCTAATTTTGACAGATTGCCATGAAATTGTGCAGACGTAGGAAATTTAGGCACCACACTGTTCATCCCTGTATTGGCTGGTTCATTGAACCTCTCCCTCAATATGTCTACTAGTGAATTTAAACATAAAATTAGTAAATTTTAGTTAAAAAGTAGTATTCTCAGGAATGTTTAAGTTAACAGGTAAATGTACTTGCTTCCAAATGTCTAAAAAAATGAAACAAATCAAAAATAAAAATTATTAGACAACATCAGTATTTCTAAATATGAACATTAAAATATGCGAAAGAAGAAATTTAACAAATATAGGGGAAATATTTAATATTACTAGTGGCCAAAATTATGTAAATTATAATAATAGATAACATTTATTGAGAAGATATTGTTTGTAAGGTGTGTGGGTCTAAGATTTTGTCATGAATTAACTAACACAGTCAATGCAATGACCCTATTGAAATGGCATAAGTACCATGATAATTTCCATTTTATCAAATGAGGATCTCATAGGTAGTAAGCTGTGAAGTGTGTATATAAAACCGTTACAATTTTGTCCCAGAGAACACATCCTTACCCACTAAACAACTCTGCCACTGTAAGTTCCATATACTTCTATATTTCTGCATAACTGCATTTGCTTACCATATAACCCAGCATATGCACTTTGGGGCATTTGCCTCAGAAAAATAGAAACTTATGTTGCCCCAAATCCTTCACATATCAGCTTTATTTCTAATAGTCAAAAACCGGAGGCAACCAAAATTTCCCTCAATAGGTGACTAGTTAAAGAAGTTATAGTACATGATACCATGGATTACACCAATAAAACTGAAAGAACTATTGAAACACACAACAACAACTTGGATAGATCTCTTAAGGGCATGATGCTGCATGTAGAAAGCTAATTTCAGTAGAAATGTATGAATCATACTGTATTATCCATGTATGTAAAATTATCAAAATGTTAAATTGCAGAGATGGAAAACAAATTAGTGGTTACCAGGGGTTGGGGGATAGTGAAGGCAGGGAGGAAGGGAGCCTTACGATGAGGAATAGTTCTAAATCTTGATTGTGGTGGTGTTACAAGCATCTAAACACGTGACAGAATTGCATAGAAATTCACACACACACACACACACACACACACACACGATTGCATATAAAACTGGAAAAATCTGAAAAAACTCTGCATATTGTACCAATGTCAATTTCCTGGTTTTGATATTGTACTATAGCTATGTAGGATATTACTACAGGAGCAAACTGGGACAGGATATGTGGGACCTCCATCTAGAGGATGTAACTTTCTATAAATCTTCAATTATTTAATTTTTAAACATAAAAAGTTAAGAAAACCCTGGGTCTTGGCTGGCTTTGTCCTCAAATTCCGCCCCCCCCTTTTTTTTTTAAGACAGAGTCTCACTCTGTTGCCCCGGCTAGAGTGTTGTGGTGTCAGCCTAGCTCACACCAACCTCACACTCCTGGGCTTAAGTGATCCTCCTACCTCAGCCTCCTGAGTAGCTGAGACTACAGGCATGCACCACCACACCTGGATAATTTTTTCTATTTTTAGTAAAGATGGATCTCACTCTTGCTTAGGCTGGTCTCCAACTCCTGATCTCAAGGGATTCTCCCACCTCTACCTCCCAGAGTGCTAGGATTATAGACATGAGCCTCTGCACCTGGCCTGTCCTCAAATTCTAACTTGGATTTAGAGACTTAACTTCTTCATACCTTTGTTACTTTCTTTCAATACATTGGGAATGATATGTTTCATCACAGAGACATTGCTAATTTGCAAAAATAAATGAAATATTACACATGGAAGCACTTTATTTCTTTGAAGGAGGAAGCTATCCATGATCAATGATATTAACCTCATGATTACCATTGTCATTCTTCTGCTTCACAAAGGCAAGTGATAATCGTAGGAAAACCATAATGCAATATACTTTACAAGGTGATACATTTAGTTAATTTATATAAAACCAGATGGTAAAACCTTTTAACAGAAACAGTACAAAAATCTGTTTTGCTCTATCCCCAAAGACAATTCTCTCCATAGCTATGGCACCTTTAATTATCCAAATCCATAAATTGTGCTTTCATGAGCAGACAGTATACAATACTTCAAAGTAAAATGCATCTGCACTCCTAAAAAAATTCCCAGTTAATTCAACTCGTGTCTCATAATCATGCAGTAGTAATTCTTTTCATAGTGAGTTTACTGCTACATTTGCTATATTGCCTGTGACAACATATTTACCACAAGCAAGAGAAAGACTTTTAAATGATAATTTTCACCCAGGAGGCTTGAAAGGAATCTTTTTCAATAATATGCTTCTGTCCATGGTATAAAAGTTTGTCAAATCCCAGTGGTTTTCATTTGAAGAAAACAAATATATTAAATTATAAACCCAGAGTTTCTTTTCTTAAGGGCATTTATCAAGCACTAGCACAGTAGTCAGAATTTATATTTATAGCTAAACTATGTTAATATAATATGAATTAAAGCTTGTCTGATTCACAATCTATTTATGAGTATTCTAAGACGAACATTTTATCAGACATAAAGTGTACCTCATCATGTTCAATATGATTTTCCTATGTATGATCCATGAACTGTTCTGAACAATGTTAGAACTAGAAACAAAAACAATGTTTCCTCTTTTTGGTGGGAATGGGTTGATTCCATTTATTCTGTCTTTGAAGGAAATACTGTTGAAATTACAGATGAGGTGAAATTTGCATTCATGCTAAAACTGCACAGGTTCCTGACAGCTCATAGTAAACTGGGCAATATTGAAATAAGACTTTACTATGATAACTTTATAAAGATTTATTTTCATTATTTTTTCTGTTTTTTCCTTTTTCTGAAACTCATCCACTTATTGAACCAAAAGTGGATGAACCATCACTTACGGAACCAAAACCGAATCTGAAAATATCTTTGTCAGATGATTTACTTGTGAGTAAATTTGTGAACTTAGTTAATGATTTTAAAAAGAAACACCTTCTTGAGAGACTTAAGGAAAAAACATCTTGCTAACTTCTGTTAGTTCAGATAATTGCTCCTATAAACAAACAAAAGGAGGGTAGGTCAGTTAACATAGAGGTAGTGACACTGCACATACCTGGCAAGCTTAACACATTGACTGCCACACTAGAAAAAAATTTTTCTCCTTGGGGACACAGTGTTTTCTTATGAAAATAGAATAAAAACTTCAAAAACAAAAGGAGCTTTGTAATTTAATGAAAAATTTGTTAATTTTTTATTGTTTTCTGTGCATTAATTATATGCAACACATACGGCACTAGAATCAATTTTTACATTGTACGCCACGTGAGTTGTATGTGACTCATGACATAGTTATTGAATTTGTTTCTGAGAATTGAATCTCTCGTCATTCCACAAGTATTTAGTTGTGTCTGGAGTAGACCTTGGGTGGTCCTGAATGATGACCTCTGAATCATACCACCTAAGTATGTGCAACAATGTCACATCACCACAAACTATTATATCGATTTCATTCAAGGAGCCACCAGGCAAACATTCATGTGCAATTGGAAGTTATGGAAATCAGAGAACACGGTCCAGCATGTGTGGTGCCCTTGGCTGGCTGGAGCAGGGTGACAGGGGGTGGGGGCAATGTGCCCACTGACAGTGAAAACAGGGAGCAGAGGTTTCACAGCGTGCAGGCTTACTACAGACCTGCCCACCCAGCCACCGGTTCTACTTTGGTATAGCTTCTGTGAGCAGAGCTGTGATCATCACATAAGTTTACTTTTGTGTTTTTTGTTCTCAAGAGAAAATGTCTAGGGAAAATGGGTGTAAGGAATTGTTGGAGGAAGTAATGAAGGAAGTTTTGGACACGAGTGATGAAGGTGTTGATCTATTTAGTGATGATTCAGAGGAGTCCCATCCTAGAGGAGAGAGTGGGGACAGTTCTGATAGCAGTTGCAGCCCACCGAGAAAAATTAGAAGAAGAATATTACATGCAGATATTTTCAGTGCGGAAGGTTGTTTAAAATCTATTATTGAAACAATCAAAGCAGTTGTAGCCAATTTCAGTGAGAGTGATTCATCATCAGCTGTTTCGGAAGAACCTGTAGTGACTAGTGTAGGTTCCCTGACCTGGGGTCCAGTTTCAGGAAGTAAAATGAAGATTTTTGATTTTGTTGAAAGTAACCCTGGTGTTCCAGCCGAAATTACGGTAAATCTCCAAGAAAAAACACCTTATGATTTTTTCAAATTCTTCATAACGGATGATGTTATTGACTGCAAGTTGAAGGAAAATCTACCCAAGTCAGAGTTTACAAATGGGTAATATCAAACTCCACTCCTGACTAAACCAGTGCTATGATGTTAACTCTCAAGAAATGGAACGATTTTGGGGAGTGTTGTTTTGGATGGGCCTTAGTAAGAAGCCAAGAATTCCGGACTATTGTTCAAAAAACAGTCACAAAAACAATTCAATGAAAAAGCTTTTATCTTGTAACTGTTTTGAAATGCTTTTGAGAATGTGGCATTTCTGTAACAAAGAAGAATGTCCTCCTGATGATCATCTCTTCAAGATCCAGCCACTTCTTGATCGTGTTCTTAAAAGGTTTCAGGTTGCTGTAGTTCCAGATAAGGAAATATGTATTGACAAAACAATGGTGTCATTTCATAGATGTTTGAGTTTTGTACGGTGCATAAAACACAAACGCCGTAAATTTAGATTAAAACTTTTCCAACTTTGCCTAAATGATGGTTACACCTGGAATGTGAAAATTTATAGTGAGAAGGAAGCAAGATCTGGCATTCCTGTTTTGTTCTCAGTTGTCATGAAGCTAATAGAAGGTTTATGAGATTGTGGACGTGTTTTATACACTGACAACTACTAAACCAGCATCCACCTAGCTCATCAACTCCTTGCGTGCTGTACGTATCTGGTGGGCACACTAAGAAGTAGCAAGAAACTAAACCCACCAGAATGTGTAGAGGCAAAGCTGAACAAGAACAAAGTAATTGCTGGAGAAACTGACACAGGAGTCGTCATCCTCAAATGCAAGGATAAGAGAGATGGACTGACGCTAAGTACGATGCATGGCGGAAAAAATAAAGCAGTTGAAACAAGAAAAAATGTTGTCAAAAAAACACATATGATTGTAGATTATAATAAATTGAAGGTGTTCACTGACCTCTCAGATCAACTGAAGGCATATTCATGTTCTTTGACACATGGCATATAGTGGTTCAGAAAATTAACAATAAAGTTATTCACAGGATCAGCATTGGTGAGCTTGCTTGTTCTTTATAGAGTTATGAACAAAAAAGATCTCAATCACTAAATTCAAAGAACACATTTGCCTAAAACTGCTCCAGACAGATGAAACACCTACTGTAGTGCTGTCCCTCCAGACTCCATCTGTGATTTGTTCTCTTATGAACATGGGCTCTGCCAGAAGAAGATGTACTGTGTGCTATGACAAAGCTGAGAAAGGGCATGAATATGCCATGAAAAGATGTAAATAGACAGTGTGGAAATACAGCAAATATAATGTGTACTTTTATGTAGAATGTTTTTTCTTAAAACATACATCAATAAAAAAGTAATATAAAAACTCAAAAATTAGTAATGTAATAAGTAATGTGAAAACTTGAAAAATAGTTGATAAGGGTAAAATATTTTCCTTGACTTGCCAGGGTTAACTGTAATTTAAAGCTAAACATAAATAGAAAAAAAAATTAACTTCTATTCATTTAATACAAATTTTTAGAATTAAATTGTTAATATTAATTATAACAGTAAGAACATCAAGTAAGATTTTCACGAACCAACTGTAGGGTTTTGCCCAGGGGGCCACTCATCACATAACATGCATGCTAGAGCGTGGCAGAGTGAGTTGCCTGCTTACCGCACAGCTCCCAAGGTAAAGAGACGTGTGAGTTATATATGCTTCATGAAGCCCCGGGCTCAACACTAGCATGAGTTAAATACAACTCACATGGCAGTTAATGTGCTAAACCCTACTACTTAGGTCAGTATATACTGAAATGCTCTTTAGAAGATATTGTGGTCCTCATCTTTACTTTTCAACTTCCTTATTAGTACTTCTCTACAAACTTGAAGTCAAAATTACTTTGGAAGATGTTAAAAGGCACAGATGCCCAGGTCCCATTTGCATAGATGTGGTTTGTTTTTATTGGGATTCAAGACTGGAAAACGGGATTCATTTAAAAACAAATAAATAACAGCAGCAAAACCCACATGATCTGAAAGTGTGTCTTTGTAGTTTCTCCACACCTAGCTGCAAACATGAGTACTTTCATTGAACAGTACATGCCTTTGCTTCTTCACCCAATGTTCATGAGAGACTTTGAAAAGAATAATCTTCTTCTCTAAAAATAAGAGGAAATTGGCATGGATTGATTCATCCTCAATTTATCAGTCAAATCTATGAATCAAAAAGGAAGGAAAGTAGAAAAGCTAAAATAGAAAAAAAAACTCTTGTTGTGAGAAAGGCACTGTTAAGACCATAAAAAAGTTAGACTGTGGACTGAAGGAGAATATTTGCAAATCATATGTCTGACAAAGAATGTTAATCCAGAATCTATTTTTTAAAAAATCTCTTAATAGTCATTAAAAATGAAAAACACAATTTAAAAAAGCAAATACTTGAACACATTCTTCACCAAAAAGAATATACAGATGGCAAATAAAACATAAAAATATCTTCATGATCATTGTTCATTAGAGTGACATAAACTAAAATAATGATGAGACACCACTCTACCCCTATTAAGATTATCAAAATCTACAAAGAACTCAAACAAATCAGCAAGAAAAGAAAACAACCCCATCAAAAAGTGAGAAAATTACATGAATAGTAGTTTTTCAAAAGAAGATAGACAAATGTCAAGAAACACATAAAAAAATGCTCATCATCAGTAATCATCAGGGAAATGCAAATTAAAATGACAATGAGATACTTCCTTACCCCTGTCAGAATGACCATTACTAAAAAATCAAAAAACAATAGATGCTGATGTGGATGCAGACATATAGGAATGCTTATACAGTTGGTGGGACTGCAAATTAGTACAACCTCTATGGAACACAGTATGGAGATTCCTCAAATATTAATAAAAAATGTAGCCCTACCATTCATTCCATCTAGGAATCCCACTGCTGGGTATCTACCCAAAGGAAATGAAGTCATTTTATCAAAAAGACATCTGCACTCAAATGTTTATCACAGTACAATTCACAATTGCAAAAATGTGGAATCAACCTAAGTATCCTTCAGTTTATGAGTAGATAAAGAAATTTATATATATGTGTATATATATATATATATATATATATATATACACATATATGTATAATACACACACACACACACACACACACACCCCATAAAGTACTACCCAGGCATAAAAAGAATGAAATAATGTCATTTGCAGCAATGTGGAGGGAACTGGAGACCATTATCCTAAGTTAAGTATCTCAGGAATGGAAAAACAAGCACCACGTGTTCTCACTAATAAGTGGGAGTTAATAAGTGGGCACACACAGGCACAAAGCAATATAAAGGACATGAGAAACCAAGAATGGGTGATGGCAAGAGAATGGATGTGGGATAAAAACTTACCTATTGGGTAAAATGAACACCGGTGATGTGCACACCCAAAGGCTTGACTTAGGCATTATACAAGATATCCATGTAACAAAAACACTTGTACCTCCTTAATTAATGGCTTGAAATAAACAAGGGAAAAACCACAAAAACCACAAATCTTTTCCAATTACAAAAATAAAAATATTTTCAAAGACTTATAATATGTACCATTTGTTTGAATAAATGAGATTTTCATTGAATCTTTATCTGAATTCTGTCCTGCTTGTTTTTATTCATGTACATTATGGATTTGGAGAGATGTGATGTAGAAGTGAAAGTTTATTGAGAGTGTTTTTGCTTTATATGATTGTAAATTTAAATTTGTTTTTTAACCGATATGTTCTAAGTTAGCTATATTTTCCTTTGGAATCTACAGAAGAATTATACAAATAGTTCAGGAAAGCAATAGAAACTGTAGTAAGTTTAGCTTTCCAGGAGAAAAATAACTGAGGAAGAACAGGTGCAAAATTTCAGAAATACAAAGTCATTTTTGAAAACTACTAGGAAAAATGAGAATATTTCACTGATTAATAAAATATTTCCACTTCATGATTCACCATAATTCACCTTAGAAACATTAGTGATAGAATTTTAGAGAGATGGGAGATTATAGACCCCCTCGCAAATGGCTTCTAAATCCAGACACTGATGACAAATAGAAATAAAAGGCACATTGAAATTATAATTTAAATATTTAAAAGAAACATAAAAATATTAAACAAATTTTTCTATGAAATAAAATATCAGCATAATAGCCATTAAGATATATTTCTTAATCCCTTCACAAGAATAGTTTAATTTTATAGAAAAATATATATGTGAACAGTAACTTAGAAAATGTCGATTATTTTTCCCCATAATTCAGAAATTTGTAATATCAGTGTTCTTAAGCATTTCTTTAAATTGATATGAATAAGAGAAGTCTTTAAGTATGTTAAATATGAGAAAGTATTAGTGTTTATGTGGTTCCTACTAGATAGTGTTAATTGTCCTTACCATATAAAGGTAAAATTAACTCTTTGATCCAGAATACAGATTTGTACACCAAAAGATAAACTCTCATTTTTCTTCATAGTAAAGATAGACAAGATTTTCAATGTACAAAGGCCAATGTCTATTTTAAATGGGTTAACTATATTTAAAATAATGTCTTTATTGAATTTTTTAACTGTGCCTTAAAATTATCTCAACAGTTTCAAAGATAAACTTGTATATGTCTAGAAAATTTGCAAGAAATGTATTTTGCAGACTTTTAGTGAAAGTTGAGACTTGTAAGAAACCACAGCAACTAGAAAATATAACCACGTATTTGTCTCCCTTGGTTCATGTTCCTCTTTGTAGAGTCCTTCACTGTTGCAGCCCTTAAGCAATGAAAACAATTTAGCCTTTTGATTAGCCCTGTAAAACCTGGAACATCTGCAATGGTGAACCACTTATTTAAAAACACAATTTTTAAAATATATTTTTTCTAACATATTCTATCATGATTTATACTTTATCTGTATTAACCTATTGAAAAGGCTTTGATTTATTATCTATTTATAGGTTATGAGGAAAAGGTAGAATGAAAAACATTTGTATTGTTTATTATTCATAATATCTATTCTGAATTTATTTTGAATGTCTATATAAAATACATTTAAAAAATAGAATATTTATTAGAAATTGTAGACAAGCTTTAAAATGGTACGTTTTGCTTTATTTCCACAATTAAAAATATATGTGCATTATTATAATCATTAATTAGATACATGCCTTACTTTGGATTTTCCAGGCTTACATCTTTAGACAAATATTCTAGAGTAAGTAGTTTATTTGGGAGTTGATTCTAAGGAATGTCAGTTAAAAGGGAAGGGAAGGAAGACAAGAAAGAGAAAAAAGCTATTAAAATCTGTGTTAAACAAATTATTACTGTGGGCTATTAAATATTAACCCCTGGTGGAGAACTAGCAGTGAACTATAGAACACAGGTCACCATTATCACAGCAGGGAGGCAAGGAATCTAGTAAATTTATCCAAAAACTCTCCAACCATGCCTGGGTTACCACATGGCTATGTGTGTCTCATGGACAAATAGAAATAACTTCAGAAAGAATCACAGATTCATGGTAACCAATAACGAACTGTGAATGTCTGCTAAGATATATATTTCCATCTGGTTAGGTGAAACAAGGGAATTTAGAAAGATTAAAGATTTGCTTTTTGAATTTATTAATATAATACATTATCAATTATTGAATATATTATAATTTTCCTTTTTATCATTTATTTAATTTTTTTTTTTCAGGAATTTTTACTTTTTTTTTTTTTTTAATTTCAGCTCATCATGGGGGTACATAAGTTCAGGTTATGTACGTTGTCCATGTCCCGCCCATCCACCTGAGTCAGAGCCTCAAGCATGTCCATTCTCCAGACAGTGCGCCTGGCACTCACCATGTAGTCATACCTCCATCCCTTCCCCCCACCCCCCACCTCCCCAAGTCAGCACCTTCAAGCATGACCATTCCCCAGACGGTGCGCAACACACTCATCATGTAGGCATACACCCATCCCCTCCCCCCACCCCCCATCTCAGTCTGATATCCAATTGGTACCCTTCCCCGATGTGCATTTAGGTGATGATCAGGGAAATCAATTCTCTGGTGAGTACATGTGATGCTTGTTTTTCCATTCTTTGGATGCTTTACTTAACATAATGGGTTCCAATTCTCTCCAGGAGAACCAAAGAGATAAACTTTTTAATTAACACATAATAGTTGTGCATATTTATGGAGTATAGAGTGATATTTTGATACATACTATGTGCAGTGATCAAATTAGAGTAATTAGCATAACCATAACCTCCAATGTTTATGATTAAATTGTTTGGGGAACATTCAAAATCTTCTCTTCTTGATATTTAGAAATATACAAAAAATTATTGTTAACTGTAGTCACCCTGTAGTGCTATCAAAGTCTAAAATTTATCCCTCCTAAATATTTTTAAATTTATATTCTTTAACCAAACTCTCTCTATCCCTACCGCCCATCTATCCTTCCCAGCCTGTCTTAACCACCATTCTCCTCTCCAGTTTATTAAACTTTTTTATTATTTTATTTTATTTTTTTTATGTTCTGCCTATGAGTGAGAAGCTGCAATATTTTTCATTCTATGCCTGGCTTTTTCTCCTAACATAATCTCCTCCATGCTCATCTGTGTTGCCCTAAATAACAGGATTTCATTATTTTTTATAAGCATAATAAATAGTATCCCATTGTGTACATATGCACCACATTTTTCTTTATCCAACCATCTGTTGATGGACAGAAATTAATTTCATGTTGTGGCTATTGTGAATAGTGCTGCAATAAACATGAAGGTGCAAATGTATTTTCAATTCACTGATTTTTTCTTTGGGTATACACTTGCTAATGAGATTGCTGGATCATATGGTAGTTCTATTTGTACATTTTTGATGAAACTCCATACCGTTCTCCATAATGGCTGTACTAATTTACATTCCTCCAGCAGTGTATAAGAGTTCTCTTTTCTCTTCATCCTTGCCAGCATTTATTATTTTATTGTCTTTTTGATTATAGCCATTCTAACAGGGGTGAGATGATATTTTATTGTGGTTTTGATTTGCATTTCCCTAATAAGTAGTGATGCTGAGAAGTTTTACATATACTTGTTGACCATTTGTATGTCTTCTTTTGAGAAATGTCTGTTCAGATAATTTGCACAATTTTAATTGGATTATTTGCTTTTGAGTTGAGTTCCTTGTAAACTCTCAACATTAATCACTTGTCAGATAAATAGTTTTCAAATATTTTCTCCCAGTCTTTATGTTGTATTTTCACTCTTTTGACTGTTTCATTTGCTGTACAGATGATTTTTAGTATATTATAATCCCATTTGTCTATTTTTACTTTGGTTGTCTGTGTTTTGGAGTCCTATCCATAAAATCTTTAGGTCCATGTTCTAAGGAATTTTCCTTATGCTTTCTTTTAGTCATTTTATAGTTTTGCATCTTACATTTAAGCCTTTAATACATTTTGAGTTGATTTTTTATATATGGTGAGTTAGGGGTCCAGTTTCATTCTTCTGGATAAGTATATCCATTTTTCCCAGTACCATTTACTGAAGTGACTATTCTTTCCCCAATAAATGTTCTTGGCACCTTTGTCAAAAATTAATTGGCTATAAATACATGGATTTATTTCTGAGTTATATATTCTGTTCCATTGGTCTATGTGTCTTGTTTTTATTGAATAAAATATTCAAAGAATGAAAGTACAATGTAAAAAGAACTGCGCCCTTACACCACCACCTAATGCCACCAGCCAGAAGTAGTCAATACAATTCATTCTTTTGTTGTAATGTATTGATGCTATTACTTTTATTTTTTTATTGTTTGTGTAGAAAGAACATTGAGATTAAGTTTGTACTTAAAGCTAAGATAAATTGAAAGGAGATGGATTTACTCTCACACCTGAAACAAAAGCAACAAGATAAAATGAATGAAAAACAATTTTCAAGAAACTGGACTTCAGTCAATAAAGGACAGTGATCACTAAGAGACAGAACACAATCAAGCTGAGTCCTACAGTAATCCCAGATTATAAACTTGAATGTCTCTAGGCCATGGCAAAGAGAAATTGAGCCAAGAAGCAGCCCAGAAAACATGAGTTGAGGAGATGGGGGTTAAAAGTCCAAAACCAAGCTGACTAGAATTCCCAAGACAGAGTACTAGAAAGGACAGAGCTGCACAGTGTAAACTTAGAGATCTATAGAGATCCCCTTTGTGTATTTAGCTGAAAATTAACAAACACATAGTATCATACATAGTATGAGGAGGAAAAGAACTTCCCAAAATGATTAGAAGGAAAGGTGTCCATCATTCACAACAGGAATAGAATAGTACTTGTTCCTTTCACACAGACTGAAAAACCCCTGATTCATGCTGCTTTGTGTAGAGTATACAGAGGGATCTTGCTTCAGTTGTGGGATCTACTTAAACTTAAAACGTGCTCTTATCCTACTTAAATAATTTCAAAAACAAGAAACAAACAGATAAAATGGTTTACTGGTAACTTAACTATGTCCCGGAACAAAGGCTAAAACTATTTATAAGAATACAAAAATATGCAGTACACAACAAGATAAAATTTACAATAACTGAAATTCAATAAAAAAATTCCCAGCAATCAAGGGAGCAGGAAAATCCAACCCATAATTGGAAAGAAAATAAATCATTCTAAACCAACCCTGAACTGCCAGAGATGTTAGCATTAGCAGGCTAGTAAATTTAAACAGTTATTGTACATGTATTTCATATATTTAAAAAGTTAAGCAGAGACACAGAAGATATAAAAACAGCAGAAACAAAACGTAAAGAGATGGAAAGTTGTGATGTCTGAGATTTAAAAAAAATGTAAGGGAGTCATGTCAGGTTTGACACTGGAGTAGAAAACATGAGAGAACTTGAAAATATTGCAGTAAAATTAAAACGAAAGGCAGAAAGAAAAGAGATAAACTAAACAGAGCATCAACAAGTAGTGGGACAACTTCAAGTGGTTTAATATACTTGCAATTTGAGTCTTCAAGGGAAAGAAGATAAAGGGGTAACAGAAAAACTAATTTTAGAAATAATAAATGAAAATTTTCCAAATTTGCTGAGAAATATAGACACATAAATCTAAAAGACTTCATGAAAATCCCACATAAGAAACATGAAGAAAATTATATGTAGACACATCAGAAACAAATTACTTGAAACCAATGATAAAGAGAAATTCTTAAAAGCAACCAGAGAAGGGGAAAAAATGCCACATTCAGAAGAAGAAAAATAAGGATGATAGCATATTTCTCTTAAGAAAAATATGCAAACAAGAAGTGAGTAGAAGCTGGGCATGGTGGCTCATGCCTGTAATCCTAGCACTCTGGGAGGCCAAGGCAGGAGGATCGCTTGAGGTCAGAAATTCGAAACCAGCCCTGAGCAAGAGTGAGACCCTGTCTCTACTAAGAAATAAAAAGGAATTAGTGAGACAACTAAAAATAGAAAAAAAAATTAACCAGGTGTGGTGGCACATGCCTGTGGTTCCAGCTACTCGGGAGGCTGAGGCAGGAGGATCTCTTGAGCCCAGGAGTTTGAAGTTGCTGTGAGCTAGGCTGATGCCACATCACCACATCACTCTAGCCCAGGCAACAGAGCAAGACAGTCTCAATAAATAAATAAATAAATAAATAAATAAAATTAAAAAATAAAATAAGTGAGTAGAGCACCATCTATGAAACACTGAAAGAAAGAGCTAACAATTTAGAATTCTATACCCTGCAAAAATGCCATCCTGCAAAACCAAGATGAAAAAAAGACTTTTAAAGACAACTGAAATCTGAAACAATCTATCACCAGCTGAGCTATGCTACCAGAAATTTTAAAGAACATTCTGTAGGCAAAAGAAAGATGATATAAATAGAAACACAGATACAAAAATGTAAATATTATCCTAATATTGGAGCCTGAGACAAAAGGAACATATATGTCCCATGATATGTGGTTTTGAACATATTTTTCAATGGTAGTTTTTCCAGAACATTGAAGTAGTTGAAAAGTACCTAAAAATTAAAAAATAAATACATTAAAACTTTATTTCATTTATTTATACACAAAGCAGAATTGATTTTTGTGGCTTTAATTTAAGTAAACTCATCCACAATAATTTCTTTATTATCTTATTTGTGGTGATGGTTTCATGGGTATATGTATATGTCCAAACTCATTATACTGTATACATTAAATATATGTAGCTTTTGTATATAAATTATCAGTCCATAAAGCTGCTGGAAAAACTCTACTGTTTTGATCATCTTATTTGCAAATAAAAAATGACATCTTTGTCAATTTTTTAACCAAATAATGATATTAAATAACTTTCAATTACTTTAACCTTAATAAAACTTCTATTATAGGATACTAGTGTGAGTATAAATGTTAAAAACTTTTCAAGGTACTTAAAAATTTGGATAAGATTTCACTAAGCAAAATTTATGAATTGGTTTTAGACAATCTGGACATGATGTGGATTTTAAAAGGCCAATTATTGATATTTCAGGCTGTTTACAATTAACTGTTTCAGATGAAATTTCAACTGGACTTAATAATATTTAAAAGTGAAGGCAGTGGCTGATTATTATAAGAAGTACTCATCGAAAATAACTTTTCTCTACCTAAAAATTTAAACTCTGTATGTCATTTAATTTTTCATTTCTCCATTTTAAAGGTGAAATTAGATTATCTATAATCCTTTTAATTTACATTTGATATATGAATTTCCCAAAATATTTGATACCCTTATCTGGTGATTTGTTCATTCAGGTTATAAATTTATGTCTCTTGCTAATGTTTTACATTCACTAAACATGTTTTTGAAGTTGCTTTCTCTCATTTGTTTCAAGCAAAGTGATAACATTTTATCAATCACACAGCTTTATATGTAGTTATTTTTTTCTTCTTTGTAGAGTTTTATTAACTTTCCCTCTATGACCAAAAATTTTGATAGTTATGATACATGAAACTGTATAGTATATTCACTATAAATGCTTATTTTTACACAAAACATTTAAAATCACTCACAAAATATTCTGTCATTTTTGTTTCTCTGATTTTGTTGCCTTTTGCAAAGCATTATCTAGTAAACAATCAGTTTGAAAGTTTCTAAAAATCATTTTACGAAAGTACCAAAAAAGATTATGAATTTTTATAGTCAAAATTCTCTTTAAATTTTTCCAATATTTAAACCTCCCTAGTTTTTCACTTGTAAATATTTTATTCTGTTTTATTTCAGCAAAAAGTTTTCATAGAAACAAATAAGGACAAGCATTCTTTGCAATCAGTAAGCCAGTTACTATGGAGCAATTCAATATCAGAACTTTTTTTTTTAAAGAGTGTTTTAAAAATCTTCAGATATCATGTGAAATATTTTCTCTGAAGTTATATCTTGGTTTTGGGCATTTCCACGCTCTTTTAAATTCTTCATTATTAAATAGGCAGTTGATGGCTATGATAGAGTATTACTAACATTTATTTCAAACTGCATCTTCCCACTGTCTTGCTTACCTACATAATCACTAATTTCTGAAATTTTTAATATTCTACTTTCTTGAATTTTTTTCTTATACTCTAAAGAATTTTATTTAGTTAACTTTAAATATGATAATTTTATTTTAATAATATCAATGTTAGAGACTCATTCATCTCCATGTCAGTTCTGTCACAATACATGGAATATTGTTTTTATGGCCACACTTTTAATTACTTTTATGATTTTGATGCATTTCTACATCTATTTTCCTTTCTTTTCTGAACATTGCATAACTTGGTTTTTTAGATGCTATATTTGTCTACAAACTTTATCATAAATTTAAAATATATCTACTTTAATTAATGCATATTTAGAGTGAAGATACTATACAATAAATAATTTATAACAACTAACTTATTTCATATAAATTATAATATATAACAAATAGATGTACATATAGTTTGCACAAAACCATAAAAAGTGTAATTAAAAATAGCAGAAAATTATGCATTGTGTTTCCAAGCATATTTGGTGAAAAAAACAAGTGAAAAATATTTTTTTTAATATAAGATAGTGAATTACAGTTAACTATTTATCAAAGTTTAAGGTCAGTAAGCATGCATGTTCCTGATAAGCTTATTTTCCTGACTAAAAATATTAATATTTTTCCAGAAAAATGTTGTTTACTTACATTTATTTAATGATAATTTTTTTAAAAATGCATAAAATTTAAATTACTTAAGGAAGTTCTCTTGATTATAATTTAGATCACATGTATATGCATTTGTAACAAAATAAACCTTTTCTTTTTCCAATCGGTGCTACAGATTGCCTCTATAAATAACGGAAACAACTTGTCATTTTCCTAAAGGACAGAGCAAGGATTGTGTGAAGAAATTCCACGTGAGAGTTGCGTTTGCTTTGTCATGCCTTCCCACTGCATGAGTGTCAGAGTCATGGATGCACATGGGCAGATCCTGACTTTATTTAAAATACTGATACTATGTTTATCATGGATATTTGGTATTACTTTTAATATTAAACATTACTTTAAGTATTTTTTATCTTACTGAGTTTTTGGTACCCTCTTAAATCTTGTTTTTGAGTTCACTTAGTGATCTCACTCTCACCTGGAATTGAAAAATAACTATTAGGGTAAATATTTAAGATTTTTAAAAATTATCTAAATTTATTTACAAAGTAATTTACTCTTTTAACCAAAAAAAATCACAATGTAATGTGGAGTTTATGACATAGATAGAAGTAAATTATGACTAGAACAACACAAATCTCAGGAGGAGAGACATGGAGTATTCAAGAGATGAATTGTTTTACTATACATGAAGTGGCCTAATATCATTTGAAAGTAATCTGTGATAACTTAAAAATGTGTACTAGAAGACCTAAAGTAACCACTAAAATAACAACACAAAGAGGTATAGCCAAAATCCAACAACAAACATGGCATCATAAGACATATTTAATTAATCAAAAAGAAAGCAGAAAAAAGAAAGAAAGAAAGAAAGAAAGAAAGAAAGAAGGAAGGAAGGAAGGAAGGAAGGAAGGAAGGAAGGAAGGAAGGAAGGAAGGAAGGAAGGAAGGAAGGGAAAGAAAGAAAGAAAGAGAGAGAGAGAGAGAGAGAAAGAAAAAGAAAGAAAGAAAGAAAGAAAGAAAGAAAGAAAGAAAGAAAGAAAGAAAGAAAGAAAGAAAGAAAGAAAGAAAGAAAGAAAGAAAGAAAGAAAGAAAGAAAGAAAGGAGGGAGAGACTGGGTGAGGCAAAGGCATTATATGTAACCAAAATATTTGTACTCCCATAATATTCTGAAATAAAAATAAAAGAAGAAGGGAGACAAATAGAAAACAAAGAGCAAATGATAGACCTAAAATGAGCCATATTGATAATCACATCACATGTAAATTGTGTAAATACCATTAACAAAAGCAAGAGATGATTGTTGGACTGGAAGCAAATCATGACTCCATTACAAGCTTCCTATGAGAAAGTCACTTTCACTATGAAGGCAAAGAGAGCTTAAAATTAAGCAGAAGTAGAAAGATATGCTATGCTAACACTAGTCAAAAGAAAACTTGAGTGGATATGTTAATTTCACACAAAATAGATTTGAGAACAAAAATATCATAGTAAAGCAAGTCATTTCATAATGACAGAGGTCACAATTAATCAAGAGGATATAATAATTGTAAATTTGATGCATCTAATAACAGCTTCAAAATACATAAAATACAAATGGATGGAACTGCCAAAAGGCAGGAACAAATCTGCAATTATAGTTGAATATTTCAATATCCCACTCTAAATAATTCTGAGAGTGACAGAAAATCAGTGAGGATATAAAAGATTTGAATAAGATTACCAACCAATTTGACCAAAATGACATGTTAGATCAACCCATCCAACAACAATAAAATCTATACATACTTTTTTATTATACATGGAACATTTACCAAGATAGACCAGATGTTTAAAGGGACTCAAGTCTCATACAAAGCATGTTTCCAACCACAATGAAATTAAATTATAAATCAATAACAGAAAGATCCCTGGAAGATCTCCAAATATTTGGTAAGTAAATAATACACTTCTAGATAATCCACATGACAATAAATAGGAGAAATTCAATAGGATTTGGAGTTGAAAGGAAATGGTAACACAGCATATCAAAATTTGTGGGAAGTCACTATAACAGGTTGCAAATCACCTATCTGATAATTACTTTGTGTCTAGATTATACGAAAATTTTTGAAAACTTGATAACATGTAACAAAAATAAGTATGCAAAAGTTTGAATAGATATTTCACATACACACAAAAAGGCAAGTAAGCACATGGAAAGATGCTTAACATTATTGGATATTTGGAAAATTAAAATTATAACCACAACATGATACAAATAGACACCTTCTAGAATGACTAAATTTTAAAAATTAACCATTCTGAGTGTTGGTGAGGATTTGGAGGAAGAGGAAAACTAACAGCTGATGGGAATTTAAACGATACAATCATTTTGACAGTTTATTATAAAGTAGACATACACCAATTATTACACCAACTTTACCCCTAGGTAATTCAGGAAGAGAAAATAAGCATATATCCACACAAAGCCACATAGCTACATGGTCATAAAAGCTGTGTTTGTAACAGCCAAATACTGCAAATCATTCAATGTCTATGTGTGGGGTCAATAAGTGAACAAATTGTGGTATTTCTATACAATAGAATACTATTCGGTAATAAAAAGAATAAACAGCTGATACATGCTAACATATGGATGATTCTCAAAATAAATACACCAGTTAAAGATGTTAGACAAGAAAGAGTAATCGCTGTATGATTTCATTTATATAAAATTCTAGGAAATGCAAATTAGCGTATAGGGCGAGAAAGCAGATGAGTGGTTGCCTCATGATGGAGTGTGGTGGGGAGAGAGAGTGGGACAAAGCCACTAAAAGGATCATGCCAAAGTGGGAGGGGTGATCAGCATAGACATAATTTTGATTATGGTGATGGTTTTAGAAATGATTACTTATGTGAAAACATCAAATTTCAAGCGTGACCATTCCCCAGGTGAGGGGAGGAGATGGGGGTATAACTACCTGATGAGTGCCAGGCGCACTGTCTGGGGAATGGACACGCTTGAAGCTCTGACTCGGGGGGATGGGCGGGACATGGACAATATATATAACCTGAACTTTTGTACCCCCATAATAAGCTGAAATAACTAACTAAATAAATAAATAAATAAAATATAACTAAAAAAACCCCATCAAATTTCATACTTTAAAATATTTGCTGTTTGTTGGATGTCAGTTATCCTAAATAAACCACTTTTTAAAAGAATTTTGAGATTTGTGCACAAAATCAGTGTTCTCAACCAGAGTCTATTACTTTCTTAATAAGTTTATGTCTTTAGCCAGATGACTTGCTAATTATGCACTTCAGTTTTCTCATCCATAAAATGAGGAAAACAATATTTAACTCATGTGAAGATTGCATAAAAAGAAGCACCTAACATGATGGGTTCAAGATACAGCCAGTTTCACCATCCTGGTCATTTCAAATCATTATTCTCTCCTTCTCAAACTTCTGGCTAGAAGAACTGCAGTGCTTGCAGTGCTTTATTAAATGGAATATCCTTTTTTTAGAGTTGGTTTATATAATAATATTTTCCAAACATGATACACACTGCTTCTTTCAAAATGTATCTAACATTATATCTCGTAAATTTTAAAAAATCTTTTTATGAGTGGAAAAATAATGTTTTCCACAAAAACCTTCTATATGAAGCCAGATATGCAACAGCAGTCATAGGTACGTTGATTTTGCGTCAATATTTGTAAACACATATTGTGCACTGTAGATATTAGGAACTCATAAGTATGTATTTGGCTGCATGTATGTATGAATGACAGCACCACTTTTTTGGCTTTCTTTTGTGATTTGGTCACTAAATCTCCTAACATCTTTAGTAAACATCATCTGGCAGAATGTGGTTAATCTAAACATCTTTGAAACTTTTATTGAATGTGCATGTTGTGAATGTGAGATGTCTGGAAACTGAATCTCCAGCCTCTTACGGCAATGGCAAGACAGATGGCCAGTTGTTGCATAAGGCAGTAGTTGACGAATATGCCTCTCAGCAACCCTCTTAAAGCTAAGAGTAAGCATCTGGTAAGTGTGCACGAGGTATTGAGTGGACTGCAGCGTCTGGGAGGGAAGCCACTTGGCTGCTCTGAGCTATCGAGGCTTTCTTAGAGGCAGCACCATATGGATCTGTATTGGGATAAGGGTAGCTCAAATGGAAACTGAATAAAGAAATGAGCTAAAGTAAATTAGAAGCAGAAGTTGAGTAGATTTGTGAAGAACTAAAATCAGAGACCTAGACTTGAGTTCACAGTTTTTTTCATTTGTTACCCAATGTGTATTTCATGATATTTCCCTGCCAAAACAGTGCCATTTAAGGAATGACATAGTGTGCTTCATGTTCCCACACGCAGAGCTATTTTGTGATTGTTTTGGATGTTGAGGTCCATTTGTCACTCTGTGCTCTACATACATGTGCCATTCTGATATTAACCATTTCATTTATAGCCTTTTCTTGACTGAAAACAAATGCAATCATTTCTTATAAAGAATAATGCTTAGCAACTAATATAATATGTTTTAAATTGGTACTATCTTAAAGTTCTTCCTTTCAGTAAACTTTTACTGAGCATGTAATATGTATGGGGTTCTGTGCTAGCAGATGAAGATACACTGAACTTGTATGTTTTACCTCTGGGAGAAGATATGGTGAATAATTCTATAATAGTGAGATGCACATGATGCAGGGGAAGCAAGGATACCAAACCAGGGCTGGAGTGGGTGGTGGTGCAAGCCAAGGAAGTCTTCCTGGAATGGTTGTCTGAATGTATTCCCCAAAGTTCATGTGTTGGAAACTTAATGCAACAGTGTTAGGAAGGGGGGCCTAAAGGAAGGTGTTGAGGTCATGAAGGTGCTGCCTTCATGAATGGATTGACACAGCTATCAAAAAGGGCTTGCAGGAGTTGTCTCATTCTCTTCTACTCTTCTGCCACGTGAGGACACAGTGTCCTTCCCCTCTGGATGATGCAGCATCAGGGCACCATCTTGGAAGAGAGCAGCCCTCACCAGACACCAAACCTGCCGTTGCCTTGATCTTGGTCTTCCCAGCCTCTACAGCTGTGAGAGATGCATTCTTGTTCTTTATTAATTACCCAGTAGGTGGTATTCTGCTATGGCAGCACAAACAGAACAAGATACGTTGACATCTCAGCTGACAGTAGTTAGCCATGTCAGATATGATGAGGAAGGAAGAAATTCATGGGAGGAAAACATAAAGCATCATTTGCAGAGATACAAAAGCTTGAGCAAGCTAAGCATTTTGAGAAAAGTTGTTGTGCCTTGAAGTTATTGGAGAAGTAACAGGGATCGAGTTTGGTGAAGTGGTGGAGTTGAGCTCATAACAAAAACACTCATGCTCTGTTCTGCCAAACTTGAGATGTGAGTGAGAATTCTGCTCTTTGCTCCCTCCCTGAACCCTCGGTCCCTGCTGTCAGGATGCTTGCTCCTCCCCTGTCTCTCTGAGGCCTGCGGACACTGGACACCGGTACCGAGGCATATGCACCAGCTCTGTTTGGTGCTATCCCTTCTGGATATTTGTGTTGTAGAGCTTGCAATATGTAAAATTCTTTTGAACTGTATTGATCATCTGTGGATGAGGCAGGTATTTTGAAGATTTTCTGCAATCATACCACTTTCGAATACATTTACTGTAAGTTCAGGTCAATCTTGTTTTGAGAGGAGCAAAGGTGAGAAATCTGACAAGCCGACAGATTTGTTGGGGTTTCTTAGCGTGGCTTACAGTCTCGCAATGTGGAAACGGTATACGTATATGTGGATATCTTCAATGCCCATATTTTCACAATCCACCTTTCTTTCACCTCTGGGGTGAGATTTGCTTTGGACGCGCTTTTGTTCTTTAAGCCTGTGTCGTGTTATTGGTATTCACACCAAGGCTGCAGCACAGGGCTTGCCAATGGAAATTAATCTTGAGCATCCACTTGCTACCTGCGTGCTTGAGGCACTTTAAAATTTTCTCGCAGCTCACTACAGGGCAAATGAGAGCAGCGTTGTCAGCCAGGAAGAGTTTATTAGCCAGAGTTCAAACCTCCAGCAAACAGCACACAGCAGCTCTCCTTCAATCATGATACCCAGAGGCAGATTTCTGAAATGATGCGCACAGGCTTCTGGGGAGAGATGGAAGCAGCAGCTCCTACTTCCCCTGGTTTGCCCTGTGCAACTCAATTTATCTGCTCGGCTAGTAGAAGGAGAATGCATCTGCCAGTGCGGAGGGAACCCCACAGTCTCAGCCTGTAAGCATTTTAGATAAAATAATTTGGGGCTTAGTAGACTTTGCCTCAATTAATGGGATTATTAAGAGCATATCATCACTTTCATTCAGTATTTGTAGGATCTTTGCAGCTTACCATGTCCCTGTGATTATGAGTACTTAGAGGTTAATTTTAAGGAAGTGTATCACTCAAGAAAGAAAGAATGTACTGTTTCTTGAATAAAAACCTTCAAGAATATCCATAATTGATTTTGAGAAATGAGATTTCATTATGCCATACCGATACACTGGAACTATCTGGAAAGAGTCGGGCAAAGATCTTTGGTATTGGTGGCATATTATATTCCAAATAATACATGAATTGCTACTAATGACTTTTAGTATTGTGGGAAATAATAAATAATTGAAAAGGAAAATTGGAAAAAGGATCTAACGCTTTACAGGTATACAGAATTTCCTTCTGTCACCTCCACAATTGTGACACATTGTTAAAAGAATTTTAATAGAAAAGTACAAAGACATCTTTATAATTTATACACACACACACACACACACACACATGCACAGCTCTTCATATATTATACTGAGGCTCACTTAATGTAGGATAGAAGTGGAAGCAGTAGTTTGTAAAATACATGTTTTTCTAAACTAGAGGTTAGAAGTGGGTTTTTATGAATCTTTTGTGTGAGGAACTTCTATAGGTTTACATACATAGTCTATGAGTGCAATGGGCAGTATTTTTTACTTCTTTTATCCTAAAAAACATATAATTACCCTGTATCATTCTTAGCACCAATGCCACCTCCTTTATGGTAGAACAAGTTCAGAGTAGAAAGGCCCAGATGTCTTGTATATGCAAGAATTTAATGTGAAGGGCTGCATTACCCCCATCCTCCACTCCCACCCAAATTATAATCAGTTAATAACACTGAGGCTTTGCCATTACGAGACCCAGCACCCAAGTGGTGTTCTGGAGGAATCTGGAAAACAGATTAAAGTATGGGAATGAGTAAGGTCAATGTTTCTTCATTTCAGAAGCTATTGGATATACTGAGAGAATTCAGGAAACAATCTGCCTAAAAGAATGCACATGTAGTCCAATGGTGACTGTTATTAGGGTTACTTTGCTTTGCCACTCACTAGGTTTTGCCTTGGGCGAGTCACTTAACTCATAAGAAAATTCAGAATGTACTCATCTTTAAGGTGGTTCTAGTACTAGCTTCCATTTATTGAATATTTTCCATTGTCCCATCACGATGTTTGACACTTTATACACAGTATTTTTTTACAAGTAAAAAAGAATGACAGTGTTTCTTATTTCACCAACCACTTAAAGTTGGGACAATTATCTCTTCTGTACCATTCTACAGAAGAAATAAATCAATTTAATAAAGGTTAAATTATTTATCAAGTCCATAGTGCTCTTAAGCAGCAGAGCCAGAGTTTAAATACATGTACTTTTAAATTTTTTATATTGCATTTAGTTTCTATATCCATCACTTCAGCATGGTACCTATGCTCCCTTTCAAGTACCAAATGGTAATGCATGGCTAGTGACAACTACACTTGACACACTATTTACTTATCACTCTCCAGAAAAGACCAATCTCCACAGCTGCTTATTGATGTTCTATTTATACTTGAGCATTGAAAATCACCGACTCCAAATTTTTATAAAATCTTGCAAATTTTGAATGACCTCTGTCCAAATCACAACCCCACAAGGTTACCCAGATCTTTTTTCTACTGCTTTGTATTGTATCTGTAGTTTTTTACCTCACTTAACCTAGACTTTTTTCATTATAGTTATTTTTATATTCCTCAATGTCAACTACTACACTGTGAGCTACTAGAGCCAAAAAATGAGCCCAGTTGATCTGTGGGTACCCTATTCAGTCCTTCGTACAATGCGTTATATGTGGTAGGTAATCTGTAACTGTCAAAAGGAATCAAATCATATTGCCAGATAAGGAGAAAACAGTAACACATATTTGACAAATGATCAAATTTTACTTTATATGATTTGTTTGATGATATAATGCCTAGATTTAGGTGATATTTTAAGACTGACATCTATAGCGATGCTAAAGATTTTCTGATATATTTACCTTGTAGAATACCATAAAAGAAGAGGCTACAAATAAAAATGTCTTTGCATTGTACTGCTGGCATTCAAATTTGCATTGGAAAATCCATTATTTATGTTCTTCATAAGTGCTTATATATTTATTTCAGTAATTTACTCATGACTTTATCATCTGAAATGATATTTTGTGATGGCTGCATTATCCTGGGTAATAGAAATCACATCTATAGAAGGTAATTTCAAATGGATCAAGCAATCCATGTACTAAGTTATGAAGGCAGAGATAAGAAGCAACAAACCAGTAAATAGCTTATACTTCCTCCACCTCACACAAAGGGATGTCATAACTTTTATGGCCATTGACTGTAAAAATTATGAATATTCACATGCAATGCCTGCTAGGGAGACAAATGAAAAAAATAAATAGATTTTTCAAATCAATAAGAAACAGTGAATCAAGCATATGTGATGGCATCTTGGCAGCTACATTTTAAATTATTCCTTTAGATAAAACACAGTGCTCATTCCTATCAGCATGCATTAAAGGTGTATTCTTACTTCATCTTGTTCATTAAATCATGATACTCCTTTTATACTGTTCTTTTTTTAATTTATGGAAGAAAATAACTGCTTTAGAGTTTATCTTTAATTGTAGAGTTGGAGTCCATACAATGGAGAGCAAAAGCAGATTTAAACAAATTACTGTGATAGAAATAGTTTTAATTTTCCCATGATTTATACATACATATTCATACATAAAAAATTACAGAATTGATAAAATATAGAATAATGTTACTATAACAAAAGGTAGCTATAATTTTTCCAGTTACAAGTGGTGACTGTTATAATTATGAACATTATTTTCAGTTTCTTGTGTTTGTGTAGTATATGTATGATTTCATTTAAGCAGTGAAAGCTATAAGATCTCAATCATGATCAAAATATTATTCAACCATTACACTTAGAATTAAAGAACAGTGCTCAACATTTTAGACTATTTTTCACATTTCTAAATTAAGTTTATACTATTCTTTATAGTTGCCTTAAAGGGAGGTTTTTAATGCAAGTTCAACATATTCTTTTCTCCTATAATAATATTTCTAAATATCTTGACTGTCTTTTATCTTAATTTTTGATGTTATTGAGATTTTTATCTAAATGTCTCTTAATTGGTCTTTGCTATAACATAAAACATCAGTATTTTATGTATGTTTATGCACTTGAATATTTTGCTAAATTTTCTTTTAAATTATTAGCTGTTTTTTAAAGCAGGTTATAGAAGCACATAGATTAAAAAGTAAAATTGTTTATGTGATTATGGATGGAGAGTCTTCAATCTTCTCTTCTCCCATTTTATAGCAGTACCCAGAAGCAATCACTTTTGTAATTTTCTAATCTTTCACCAGGTATTTAATTTCATATCTCTTAATATTAATGTGTTGTGTTAGTATTTGACTTTTCAAATTTTGATATGTCCTATTGATTTCAAACTATGGAAACTGAGAATTTGGCTCTATCACATATTTCCAGTCACAACATGAATAACATACTTTCTCTTCTCCTTTACTCAAACCAGCTCTCATACTTTTGGCCCAACAGTATTCAGTGCTTACATAATTATGACCAGGTATACATCACCTTCAGGTGAATCAGGTGGTATTCTAAGAGTGCGAGTCCCTTGTATCATTTTGTTTTCCCTGGAGTTAATGATGATCTAATTTTTAAATGCTTTATTTTATGCACTTTTTAATTGATTCATCTGCTAGCACTTCACCAGAAGTATTAACCCCCTTTTAATACTTTCAGAAACATGAATATTTTCTATTATCTCCTATGTTAAATACTCTACCAAGTGGATCTCTTATCTTCCTTTTTCTTGTTTAACTTTTTTTTTTTGATGAATACCATCTTAAGAATAACGGTAATGATTCTGAGAAAGTGCTTGTGTGAAACTACCTTGCTCCTACCTACCAAATTGGATAAGTATAGAATTAATGTTGTGAATTCCTTTTCTCAAGTAATATCTTTTCTTTCGAAGGTATTACTTCACTCTTCTCTAGTTTCCAGTATTGAGTTTGAGACATTAATACTTGGTTTTGTTAATGTTTTATGTGGAAGTCTTTAGGATTATCTTTGCTCCTAGTAAAATGAAATTTAGTGAGATGTGCCTTAATTTAGTTCCACTTTCATTCATTGACTGAGAACAAGGTGACCCGAACAGTCAGAAAATTTCATGTATTTCAGTTTGGAGAAATTTCTTAGATGGATTGCTCTGATAATTTCTTCACCTCAGTTGTCTCTATTCTTTCTGAGTAATTCCAATTAGAATTTGGGGTCTAGTGTACTGACTCTTTAACGATCTAATCATTTCTCTTTTATCTCTTTTTTCTCTTTATTATACTTTCTGTATTATCTCCTCAACCTTTTTTATTTTTCATTTCTTTTTGTTTTTTTCCTTTAATTTTCTAGTATTTTATTTTTCAATATTGTTTATTCTCAAAATGCTCTCTTGTAACTTTATCAAAAACATTCCTATTTTACTTACATATCTAAGGATATTTTTCCCATTCATTTTACTGTTCCTTCTAAGTTATGTGAATGAGTGTGCTTATATTTGTGTGTGTTTAGGAAAATGTTTGCTTATTAATAACTTAGAAATCATATTTAGTATACACTTGCCACAGTAGAAGAACTACAAAGTTTTCGGAATAATTTCATTTTGCTCCATATTGCAAATAATTTTACTTTGCTGAGCAGAAAGGTAAGGGTGGGAATTGGGTGCACAATCTCCTTATTTTATATTATTGCATAGTAGTATACTGTAATTTATGGGTAAGATACTGTTGCTTCCTTTTTTTTTTTTAATCCAGCCTTACAAGTATTACAGTTAGTGGAAATTAAACTAGAAATCTGATATTGATTTTTCTTTATTCACTATTTCGAGGAATGCTAATGATTTACATTGTAGCTTTTGTGCCACTAAAGATATTTTTGCAATTGGCAAGGGCCAGGTGTTATTTTAAACTGGAATTCAGGAAGACTTGCTTTGTTTGATTAAAGTTAATGTAGAAAATGTTAACAGAAATTAAGTTAATTATATATAAAACTACTTGGTACCTTACTCCAATGTAAGGTCAATTATCCATCTTTTCAATTCCAGACGAAGACACATGACTCAGAACAGGGTGAAAAAGGAATCAAGTATTTTCTGCTCTCTAACAGAGATTTAGACCATGAGTAAATAAAACAGAAAGGGCTGAAAATTATTCCTTTCTTTTGTCTTAAATATTTCACATTTTAAGTTTATTTTCTTATATCAAATAATGTACCTATAGCAAATCAATGAATAAGCATATTCCCAAACAGGAGAAGTGAAAATGTGGCATGCACCATTTTGACTCATGCAATTTCTACTCTGAAAATGTTTACTGGAGATTAAACATAGTTATTTCTTTGAATATTTCAACAACATTATCATAATATCAATCTATTTTGTTTATAATAATTTACTTTTTAAATATAAGGTCATGAACAGTTTAGATTTCTTATCTATATGTGTATAATTAGGCTTATTTTAATTATGATTCTTAAAAAATAAATACATTCATTTCTAACTTAGTGAATAGACAAAAATCCCTTGTGAAGAGACAATCATCTGGAAAATGTCCTTAATTTTTTGCCTACATTACTGCTTTAAAGAATGTGGAGATTGTCTCAAATGAAGATGTTTTTATTTGGTTAGCTTTTCTATTTGTGTTTGTAGACTTAATTAATTTAATATTTCTCATTGGATCCCAATTAATATTTCCTAATATATATTTCTCATTGTAAATAAAGGATCAAAATTTCTTATAAGCAACAATCACCAAAAAAAAAAAATGGTAAAGATATGTTTAAAGGTGCTACAATCTCACTCAAAAATGGAAAAAAAGAGATTTCAATACTACTCAAGACTCCAGAGAAGGAAGTCCCTACTTCTCTTCATTACCTCTAAGACAAGATTTACTTGAGGGACAGTATATAGTCGATTTTCTCAAATGATCCAGATGATCTTGAAAACGGCACATCTCCGAGTAGAACAAGGTAATCTATTTATGTCCTTTAAGTCTAGTGTTTTAATAATGTTGTTCAAATGTCCCATCATTTTATGACTGTTAATCTGATTAGATGAAATTTACTGAGCTGGCTGTGCTAAAACACCTCACTGTGAATATGGATTTGTCTATTTCTCCTTGCCATTTTCGTCTTCTGAGTGGAGTCTGTGTTATTATTTATATGCTAATTATATTTTTATATATTCCTGTTGAGTTGACCCTTTATACTTACGAAATATCCCCTACATCTCTTTTTTAAAATTTTTTAAATTTTTTTATTTAAGCATATAATGGGGGTAAAAATGTTTAAATTACATATATTGCCTTTGCCCCACCCAAGTCAGAGCTTTAAGTGTGTCCAACCCCCATAGGGTGGACACGGCACCCATTAGGTGCATATATACACATCCCTTCTCCCCACTCCCATCTGCCCAGCACCCGATGAATGTTACTTTATGTGTACTTCTGGGGAATGGTCATGCTTGAAGGTGCTGACTCGGGGAGGTGGGGGCGGGGAGGGGATGGAGGTATGACTACATGGTGAGTGCCAGGCGCACTGTCTGGAGAATGGACACGCTTGAGGCTCTGACTCAGGGGGATGGGAGGGACATGGACAATGTATATAACCTGAATTTATGTACCCCCCATGATGAGCTGAAATTTAAAAAAAAATATCACTTTTCCCCTCAAATTATACTTTTTGTAATTTTATTAGAGGTATGCCATTTTATTTCTATGTTGATATGTTAAATTTTTTCAGATCATATGAAACAATTCTGCATTCTTATATTGAACATCTGTCTCTTACAAGTATTAATAGAATGGTTATTTTTGTTTGTCTTGTTTTAATCTAGTCTGACAATGGATGCTGTTTATTAGGGTTATTATCCTATCTGCAGGTAAAGTAATTACTAATACCTTTTGGCTTACATCTACCATCTAATCATTGACTTCCATTTTAATTTATTTTAATTGTGGTTCTGTGTCTCTTTCTCTTCACCATTTTTAGTTTGAGTGAATACTGAATATTGTATCATACCCTTTATGTATGCCATTCTATTTCAATCTTCTTGGCCGCAACGCTCATTCCTTATACTACTGAACCAACCAGATTCTGCCTCATTCAGGTACATCTTGACAGCACCTTGCTTCAAGTGTGTACTTCATTCTTCTTGTTTTCTGTCTGGGGCCTCATATCATGCATAAGCAACCAGGAAATGAGAAGTGGTTAAACCTCATAGGGCTACATTTGACTGTGGCCTGATGAATGTGAATGAATTACTGTTTTTCCATATTTTCTCTCATAGATGAAAGTCTCAGTGTCTCCAGGAATAATTGGAAGTTTTAGAATTGAAACTTAAAAAGTTGGGCTCCACTGTTTTTGCTCTTATCGTCTTCACTAACGATGGAATCTATTTTCATTGCTTTCAAAAGAACAATCATACCACTACCAATTATTGAAAAAAATATTATCACATTGCTTTAAAATATATCCTTAGCATAAAAAGTAAACTTCTTCTGAAATATAAATCTTTCAATCCTAAGTCTGTATATTCCTGAATGACCATACTGTATTAGTTACTATAATTATATGGTAGTGCCCATATCTAAGAGGAAAAATTATCTTAATTATTACTATGTTTTCAAATAAATGTTCTCTTTCAGAAGCATTTGAAAGTTTTATCACAAATTCATGTTAGAGTTTTAAATGGGAAATTCACTAAACGCTAAATGTATAGTTAACTTGGAAAGAGTGTTATCTTATGTGGAATATTTTTCATATCTACATGTAATTAGGTTCTGTACTGTAAATAATGCATTTCATCATTTTCTTCAGATATGTCTATGCCTTTCATAAGTCGATTACTAGGCATTTCATGTCTCATTGCTCACTGAATTATTTATTAATATACTTAAATTAATAAAGTTGAAATATACTCAGGATAATGTTAAATTCTGAAATTTGATTCAAAAATTAACTACAAGAGGAGAATCGGCATTTAATGGAAAAAAGACAATGTCTAGTTTACTACAAGTTAAGAACTTGAAAATAAATTAATGTGGCTTCTAAAAGAACAGTACATTGTCAGCAGCCTTAATGGAGTCATATGTACAAAACAGAGAAGTAAAAATTTTACTATATTTTCAATTAGTCAGTAAATCTCTGACTTTTATCATTTTATCCTGTGCTTCACATCTTACAAATTTAAAAGACAGTGTCTAGGTATAGACACCTAATTTTATATAATTATGATGCTCTTATTGGGAAAACAATGAAAGAATGTTAGGACATCCAACTAAATAAAAGAGGCTAAGACAATAGCACTTAAAGTAGGGGGCAAGGGCAATATACGTAAGCTAAACTTTTGTACCCCCACAATATGCTGAAATAAGAATAAAAAATAAATAAAATACATAAAATAAAATAAAGTAAAAGCTCAAAAAAGAAGACTAAAAAAAGTTTAACATATTTTTTAAACAGAATATATAAAATGAAAGAGAATTAGAATATCATAAACAGAAAAAACAAATTCTTTAAGAAGACTGAGCACAAATGAATCCTTCCTAAAGCCATCCAATCAACGTTAATTTTGTTTGACCACTGTTTGTTCACTCTATCTTTGCCCTCTAACAAGCTATATGAATAGTGTTCAAATATTTACTTCTTCAATTATATTTTTAGATTCTCAAGGGTAGGTACAGTCCCTATTCATATATCTACTCTCAGATCCTAGAATTGTACTTGGAGCATAGTGAAAACCAAATAAATGTGTGCCAATGAATCAATATTAATCTACTAAAGATTTTGCATCAGATTGATTTTGAACTAAAGTCCAAAATGCAATGTTACCCTATTACTGAGAAGATAAGATTACATGCTCTGATGGCTGTTATGTATTGAATAAAATATAAATCAAGACAATTTTGAAAATATTAAAGTGAGTAAAAAGTAAAAAAAAAAACAGCTAAATAAGGATTGTTTATAAGAGAGGAGCTGACAATGAAGAAATATAGAGAACAATTTTCTCCCTTCTATTTAAAAAATTTGTTTGACTTAGTCATTTTCCCTGTACATTAGCTATTACTTTGGATTGGAAAATAGATAAATATTGAGATATGAAAGAAAAGTAAAATATTAAATTTACATATACACCTAACTGACAAGTTCATATGCAAACTTTTTGGAATCTGTAGATTTCAAATGTAATAACTTAATAGTTCTGGTAAATCTTTAAATAATGTTGATTACATTAGATGCAAGTTAAAAACTGTAACAGAAGAAGCAATATAGAAACGTGAAAATAAGGGATAAACTAACCAAGAAATATTAATATTACAAAGATAGCACAGAGATTGTCAAAGATAAAAGACATCTCTACAAAGAATATATGTAATCTTTCTTTATTATCAAGACTCTCTCACTAAAGGCTGGCATCTTAAGCTGGCTTGATAAAACCTAACAAAATCAAAACTCCATATAGAAAGGCTTTGGGTGTTTTTCTTTCAGTGTTGTGAACTTTTCCTTTGCATAGTATCTGACATTGTCATTTGGGGAGGAAACAATATGATGAGGAATAGCACAATATTCCTCAAGATGATTTCATAGAAATATCAAATTCTAAACTTAAAAATTGTTTTATGATGACTGAAGTGTGAAAATACTTAATATTTATATTTGTTATCTTCACTTAGACATCAGTGTTCACATTCAGTGATTATAAACTATAAATATTATCTTTTTCTTAGTTCAAAAGAGCTAAACTAATATTTTAAATAAGTAGACCTTTTTTAAGTTAGAATTAAAATACCACTCCTTTTAGAGCTCAAAAGAAATAAAATTTATCTTGATCAGACTAAAAGAAAAATCTGTGATCATTTTTAAAGTATAACAAGAGTCACACAGACCCAGAGATGTGTCAGCAAACACCTGTCCATCACAAAAGAACATTAATTTTCCTTTTCAAACCATACTTAATTTTAATTGAAGACGAATTAGTATCATCATTTACTGCTTTTATGTTAGTCATTTTCCTGTCTGTCCATCAAAAGAAGAAAAACTCTGTGTCTACAACTGAAATTAACAAATAGGTAAAGCCTCTGACCTTACCATGCACTGACATCTCTGTCTCCCATTTGTCATTTGATCTGAGGTTGTCAGCAAACAGATGTCTCCTTTAGCCTAAGGCATACTCAGAGCTACTAGGGCAGCTGTTGCTATGACATTTGACGAAGGTACGGAAAGTGATGATAATGTGATTTGTAGGTCCATCCACATTAAGTGCTTGAAAGTGTAGGATGGGAATGATGCATTCCTGGCTAATTTGTTAATGCTCATTTAAAAAATGCTTTTAGTTAAATGCAATTTCCTGTGCCAAACATATTTTTTTCCTTTAAAGTGTCTCCTAAGATAATTTACAAGTTGATCTGTGTCTGGAAAATGCCTCTATTTAACATCTGAACTTTGAATGTTATTTGCATGAGAGAACACAATATAACTTCCTATAGTCTTGCTTTTTTAAAGGCAAGTATGTCATAATTATCATTCTCACCTTCTCATAATGGATTTATATACAAACAAGAGATAATCATTATAATAATATTAGCAGAGGAATTCTAATATGCTTTAATTAACTTAGAATAGTCAATAAAAAATTGTGGCTTGAGGTTATGAGATCAAGCTCCACATAGTGTGTGTGTGTGTGTGTGTATGTGCGCGCGCTTATTATTCAATTGCAGTGAAATTTTCATTTTATAGTCCTGGGCACCCAATTTAGCTAGATGGGCATTTTTCCATGTTTGCATAATTGTGTTTCAAGACAAGAATGACTAAGTGCTCTAATGTTTTAGTCTTAGAGGGTTTGTTGTTGTTGTTGTTGTTTTGTTTTTACAATAACATTGAAAAATGCAGATAGATTATGAATAGAGTTTTATTTTAAAATAATGGTAAAATATATTTTGTGCTTATGAACAATTTATTATTTTGTATATTCATATGAGCAATTGAAATCAATCCAGGTTAAGCTCAGAAAACATGGCCATGAGAACTAGTTAAAATTTATTACTGTAAACATATTATCATAGTTTTCTAAAATCTATGGGAATGGATAAAATGTGCAATTTGAAACTAAGCAGACATGATCTCTAGTACTTTGATACAGGTAAGTCTCATAATCTCTTTAAGCCTTACTTTCTTGATTTATAAAATGGGGTTAATGATAATTACCTTGAAAGATTATGGCAATCACTGAAAGTAATATTCATAAATCATTTAATACTATGCCTCTTCCAGAGGACCTGCAATAATATTACATATATGACAAATCATAGCTACTATAATTATTTTGATACTAACGCTAAATAATACAAAAGAGAAAAATGTTTTCGTGTTTGCACACATGTGCATGTGTATGTGTTTGTGCATGTGTGTTTGTGTAGTCAAATAAACAATGAGAAATGGAAAGTCTTATTATGTGAAATAAACCTACCTAAGTTCTCAGGAAAACAAATTCTATTTATAGATTAAAATAGACAAACTCCAGGCTCTCTCTTTACAGTACGTTAGTAACAGTACATCTTAAAATCTGTTGTGAATATTTTCTTCTTATTTCTACATGAGTCTGAATAAAGGTAGATTATGTTTAGGTCTTTGTAAGAGATAGATACGATATTGCTGTTTTAAAAACTATGTAACAATTGTCCTGTCATGTATAGCAGGACAATACTCTCATGGTGCCTTATATAAGTGGTCACATAACTGCTTTATAGTAAATAATAGACCTTCAATATTTCTAGGACAAATCTAAATCAAAATTTTCTAGAACACATTTCTTAAAGGACTTCTTGAATGGCAGCTCAACTGAGAATTACTAGCATACTTGTAATCTTCTATAAAACAATGTAATTAATTAATTATTTTAAAAAAGGTTTACGTTACCCGGAACTATGTCTTTTAAAAATTTTTATGATGTAATTATCAAAAAAAAATATTTCCATAAACTAATTTTCTCCAAATATGAGTTGATTTTAAACAGCTTCAAATAGTAGCCTAGCCACTGGTTTTAAATAATTTATTCAGAGAATATCTAATCTTGTATGATCCTGGTGAATGATAAAATCTTATAAAAGTTCACTTTAATAATACAAAAGACTCATAAATTGCCTAAAGTGATCCAGGTAGAGTAGAAATATTACTACTATGCTGCTGTCAAAAAGTATTTTGTGAGTGAAGTAGGAAGAATGACCATGTAAACTGTTATTTGACACTGAAAATGAAAATTATTAATAAAAATTACCAAAAATTAAAAAAACTAGTGAGTAAAAACAAATACAATTACAAAGTGTATATTTATTAAATGAAGGCATTTGGTACTATTTAAAGCTTACTGCTTCAAACTTGTTATAATGTGTTCATATTTTGGTTGAGATAAAGGGGAAATGATATTTATACTCTTGTCAGTTATTATAAAATTTGATAAGTAAAAATCAGAATGAAACAGTCCATATAAGTAGTATGGAAGACATTTAAGATTTAATGAAACTTTATGCTCAATTACATCCACAAATGTTGAATTATTTCCATAGATTCAGTTGCATCTCCAGACAAGGATATTAAGAACACAATCTCAAAGTTGAATACATATTGCATTAACAATGTTTTAGAACCTTATGAAGCAGTAATCAAGGACTTAAAAGAAGAAATTAATACAGAGCAATATGGCTAGAAACAGTTTTATTATTGTAAAAGTGAGAACTCTTGATAAGTTTTACTAATTTTAACTGAAAAGAACCCAGGGACTGCATGCTTGGCATTGGTAGCATGTCTGTAATGATAGTGCACATCTGATTCCCAACAACACTGGCAGTGTTTAGTGAAGTAGGTATTATACGATCTTTAATGTAATAAGGAAAGAGAAAATGATGATGAACAACATAGTGAGAAATTTAATAGAAAAGCATCAAGAAAATGATTATTGAATCAATAAAAATTCTCTAGATAATCTCTTGTTGATAAACAAGATAAAACCTACAAAAATGACACAACAAAAATTTTAACAGATGGTATGTCATCTTAATCAACCAAATTAAGGACTCATACATTTAAAAAATAAAATGGTAGGTTATTTGACATGTGCTGTAATTACATTGGATATATTGCTTTCAGTAAACGTTAAAGAACAAATTAACATTAGTTGTGCCAACTACGTTTCTAAATCTGCTTTTCAGGCTTATAATTAAAATCCTAAATTATTACTGCCTCAAATTAACAATTTTAATGTAATGTAGACATTGTAATCATCAGTGTTTAGTTGTTTTTAAATGGATTGTCCAATGCAAATTTAAACAATATTCACCTCAGTAAACAGTAAATACTAATAACTGTTTCAGTGTTGCAAGAGAAAACTGTATGAGGTGGACTCCTCTGCTCTAAGTATTTTCTCAAGCAAAGACAAAAACTTGATACACAAGAGAAATGGTGCAATTCTTAGTGGAATAAACATGCCTGTCTCACCTAAAGTAGTGAGAGACTTGGAGTAGATTTGTTTAGAATCTTCCAACTTATAAAAAGCAAATGAGGTGCCTTATCTACTTTTTGAGTGGTGAGTTCCCTGAGTTACAGTTTGGGAATGACTCCTTTAGCCAGAAGATGAATCAATTGATTGCCATGGTGTCACATTTGAGCAAGATTCCTATATACTTATGGAATATATGATCTTATGATATTGTCACAAAAATAGAGACATAGACCAACGGAACAGAAGAGAAAACCCAGATAAAAAACCCTCCACATGCAGCCAACTGATCTTTGACAAAGCAGACGACAATATGCACTGGGGAAAAGAAGCCCTATTCAATAAATGGTGGTGGGAAAATTGGATTACCACATGTAGAAGACTGAAACAGGATCCATATCTCCCATCACTCAAAAAAAGAAAATTAATTCAAGTTGGATAAAGGCCTTAAATGTAAGGCATGAAACCATAGGAATTTCAGAAGAAAATATTCGAAAAGCTTTTCTAGATATAGGCATAGGAAAAGAAATTATGATGAAGACACTGATGGCAATCACAGCAACAACAAAAATACATAAACGGGACTTGATTAAACTAAAAACCTTCTGCATAGCCCAGGAAATAATTAACAGAGCAAATAGACAACCCACAGAATGGGAGAAACCATTTGCAAGCTATAAAACCAATAGAGGACTAATAACCAGAATCTACAAAGAATTCAAGCAAATCAGCAAGGAAAAATCAAACAACCCCATTAAAAAGTGGGCAAAAGATTTGAAGAGAAACTTCTCAAAAGAATATAGACAAATGACCAATAAACATATAGAAAAATTTTCAGTGTCACTAATCACCAGGGAAATGTAAATTAAAACCACAGTGAGATATCACCTTACCCCAGTCAGAATGGCTTTTATTAAAAAAACTCAAAACAATAGATGCTGGTGTGGATGCAGAGACAAAGGAACACTTATGTATTGTTGGTGGGACTGCAAATTAGTACAATCTCTGTGGCAAACAGTACGGAGATTCCTCAAAGAACTAAAGGTAGACCTACCATTTAATCCATCAAGCCCACTACTGGGTATTTACCCAAATGAAAAGAGGTCATTTTATCCAAAAGAAACCTGCACTTGAATGTTTATTGCAACACAATTCACAATTGCAAAGATGTGGAATCAACCCAAATGCCCATCAATTCAGGAGTGGATTAACAAAATTTGGTATATATATGCCATGGAATACTACTCAGCCATGAAGAAGAATGACTTAGTGCCTTTTGCAATAATTTAGATGGTACTGAAGACAATTATCCTAAGTGAATTTTCTAAATGATTTTTTTATTATATCATCTTACAGGGAAATAAATTTTAAGATATTTATTACATGTTTACTGTCTTATCAGATTCCACAGGAAGCTATCTATGTTTAACTGTATTGATGCAAAGTGATGTTTTGTGGGCCTTTGTCTTCATTGCTCTGACTCATACAGTTTGTCACATTCTAAGTCAATGGTTTTGGATTGAACAAGTAAGGAAACACTACAGTTAAAAAGTGTAATCACAAACAGCAAAGTACAGTAGTAATATGAAGATAATATGAAGATTGATAATATAAAGTTTGGTATAATAAAATTTCTTTTGTTAATTATTATACAATTAATGAAGACTTGATTGTGAAATAAGGAATTATGTACAGAGGTAGTGTTTCCTCTTTAAAAAAAAGTAGAAATGAATAAAGTTTACTTGCAAATATTGGATTTAAATATGTATTGGTAATAGTTTTTAAATCAGAGATGATTATGGAAACATACACAGTTATCAATATTCTTGTCAGTTGTTATTTTCATAGATTACTTTTCTCAAAGAACAGTCTACAACTCCCATATGCTTTTAGTCTCCAATATAATTTTAATTATAATAATCTGCATATAGATTAGCAGTAGCTCATTTCTAGAATTTTTTTTTTTTATTTTTGGGTTGGAACAACAGGAAAAACTTTTACCAACTTTCAGGGAAACTCAGAATTCTGAAGGTAAAACTTGTAATTTTGTTCTCATTTATAATCACCAGATTAGAATCAGAAATAATATAATGATTGTTAATAGGAAAAAATTCTCATCATCTCCCTCCTGAATTTTATCTACTTTCTTCATTCAAAACATCACCATCCTTAGTAAGCTCAAATACATCTTCAATTCTTTATTGATTTCCCCATCCTATTGAAAATGGAGAGGATGGTGGTGATGATGATGAAGATGATGAACTCATTTATTGTGAATAATATTGGTGAGAATAAAATCAGAATATAAAAGTTTCTTTCAAATTATAAAATACTCTACAAATAGTTATTAAAAACTGAAGTTGTTCTCTTTTAATTTCTTGTTAGTTGGAGAGTCACTGGGGCAAGAAATCCATCTTAAATAACTTTGGAAATGTATCACTCCAGCACCAAAATTTGGAAATTAAATTCCTTTTACTCTCCATTGCATGTATCTGTATATTTGTTAAAAATATTTGATAATTTTTGTAACCATAGTCTATAAAGAAGGCAGCTTCTTAATTTGTCTTTTCTTAACAATAGGCAAGTAAACTGGAAAAATACCTGTGTTGTACACTCTCTCCTACAATCACTCAAACTTTTATCACTTTAATTCAAAATGCTGTACAACACACGGTAACCCTAGACAGAAATATTGCACTTATTCTTCTTTTCTTCCCATTGTTTAAGACTCCCTGGCTATAGAGACTCCATAATAGAATTGTATGTTAGCCATTTCACAACAGGGAAAGTTGACAAGTACCATGCCCTTCTCTCTGCCCAGTCTAATGTAACTCTTTAATGCCTTTCATTTGGTGGGTTAATCATTTAAAATAAGCCTTCTCTGCCGAGCAATGGATCCTATATGCAGTGTGTTAAGCTCCCAGCACAAGTGCTAGCTACATCTTTAACATTTTCTGATTTGTATTCCCACACTTTGAGGGCTTCTCTAAGATACTCTGAATCATATAAAAAAGAAAATGTGGATCACTTCCTATGAACCCTTCAAGAAAATTCTGTGCTCCTGCATCTGGTGGAGTCAGCATAATATTTTGGAGAGTTTTATTTTAGTGAACATTTAAACTCTTTAACAACTTTTGTTATTACCTAATGACTATCGAACCACAATAAACCTTACTTTATCCATATATTAAATCTAACATAGTGTATTTTTCTGTTTGTTTGTTCTTTTAATTTAGTTTAGTTTTTGTTCTACGCACCCCCCTACAAAAAAAGGAAAAAAAAAAACCTCACTCCTCTTCCCCAAAGCAACTTCTATTCTTACTTTTTTCTATTGGTTAATAACCTACAATATGTAATCAATTCAAAGTCTATATAAGCACTTCTTGCCCCATGAATCTTCCATCCTTGCAGAGAAATTTTAGTTTATTCATATGCAACAGGAGTCATCCTAGGTCCTCGGGGTTGACAGACCTGCGAGATTATCCAGGAGGAACACATTTACATACATGAACACTAGCATATACAAATAGACAAAAGTACTATTAGATATAGTTTAAATGTGCAAACTCATTTATAGTTGTAGAGATTAAGAATACGTGGTTTAGAGTTAGAAGGCTTGTACTCAAATTTTGAGTTTGCTATTGATTGTATGACAGCAACTCCCCCACCCCCCTCCCCCACCCCCACTCTTAAATCCACTCATAATCAATATTTCAACCCATGGTTGCCCACTATCAGGACTATCACTTGATGTCCTCCATCTCCTACCCTTTAAAATAGCATCCTGCATTTGGCACAGGGTTTATGTCATTTCTCCACTTACAGAGATACAACGACTTTTTTTTCTTTTATCCTTTTATTTTCCTTTTTGAAAGACCCAATCCTTCCAGATTAAGTTGGAGGATTTTTTTATTGCTAATGAAAAAAGTCTTAAGTAACTGTTAAATGTGTCAGTCAGGAAGGTGAGAGTTGAAATGAAGCTAGGCACAGTGCTGACATTGCTGACAATTTGTTAGATATTGCAACAGCCATGAACCAGGGAGGGAAGAAAAATGACAATGAAATTTTGTTGATGAATAGACTTTATTGATCAAGGAAGGTAGTTATAGAGACCCAGGTGAAAATCATAAACACCATCCAAACATACTATTACTTCTATAGCAGCAAATATAACAATTTAAATATTCACTCACTGCATAGAAGACCTGCCCCACAGTACCATTATAAACAAATTTTTCAGAAGATAATTTTTAAGAGAAGATCTTTATAATTAATGCTTTAGTCCTGTCATCAACTTCATTATAGAACTTTATCTAGGAGTGTGTTGATATCAAGGTATTTGGAAGAAGGGGTAGACTCTGAGGCCATGATACAATACAAAAAGGCAAATAAATAACAATATGAAAAGTAAAAAGCAAATTTAAAAGTGGGTTTAAATATCTTATTTTCATATTCAATTTTTACTCTTATCTTTAGTGCTGAAAATTAATATTGCCTAATAATATATGTGTGAAAATGTCAGATATAGTAAAAAAATATATACAAATGCAAGAATTTCCTGGGGATCAATAAAAAATATGTTATCATGAATTTATTTTAGAAAAAAAATACAAACCCTAACAGTAATGGACGCATGGAGCTTAAGGATGAGCCATATTATTTGGTAAATTTCATGTTCCTTATTCTTTTTTCATTAGAAATATTTATGTAGAACTATAACTGGAAATATAATTTCATTTCTCCTTTAAATCATGTATTCGTTTTTCATTTATGTTAAACTGACAAAATCATATTCTATTTGAGACTCATGCTAGACTTCAGATAAAGAATATTCTTAAAACACGAAGTGATGAAGCATAAAATAACACCATTATGTTCCCTAAAAGCACAGAATCACATTTGAGATATATTATTCCTAAGTTTAGCATTGATGCTGATATCACATTTTCTTCACCCACTGTGAATAGCAGTTTCAGAAATTTGATATTTTAAAGGGATACTTGAACCTTCCAATGCTTCATTCATTGAAATATTATTACATGTATTTCTATCATGATTGTCTAAGTGAAACATTATATCCATTTTTTTCTCTGAGGAAATTTCATTGTCCCTGTTTGCAATGATATGAGATATGTGAGTTCTTATTTTGAATTCTTACTCTTATAAAATTTGGGGATCTGCCTTGGATAGCTCTGATAATATAGTGCAAGAGAAAGTCAATGCAATTTTGTCAAAAGAGAACTCAAAACCAGTCAACACATAGAAGTTGTGATAATTTTATCAGTAGATCTAATGTCTTAATATCTTTGAAAAGAAGCATTCTTTACCAAAAACCTTTGCTTTTGAGATATTATTGTCCAAGATAATATTTTTGTACCATTTTGGCCTTATGACAGAAGCATAAAATAAAAAATGGCAGAAATAATAGACAAAAAGCAAACATTCTGCAAGAATGGAATTATACATAGACTATGATGATAACAGTATAATTTATATCCTCATCTTATAATAACAATTGTAACCAATATTTTGAGATTTTTCAGCATATTAAAAGTCATTCATTGTGCCTGGATAACAATTCTCTAATAATTACTTTAGATCTTTATATTTCTACTTGGAGTTTTGAATGTCTCATTTTAATTTCTTTGTATAATGGAATAATTATTTAAATGTTTAGGCAAAATTATAAATAAAATAAAAATATATAAAATAAAACATTTAATTTAAATATTTCTTCCCCTTTTTAAACCAAGCATTCATTCAAAAGTTAGTTTTACAATGGTGGGTTTGTATTAATTTTGAGCAACCCAGTAAATAATAACACTTTTAACAAATATATAATGTAGGACATTCCTATATGAAATTATATGCTTTCAGATAAATGTAGACAGAACAATATTTTTAAAATTAATTTATTTATTGTACTTGAGCAATAAAATTGTATATATTTAATATATACAATGTACTGTTTTCAAATACATATACATTGTAAAATGGCTAAATCAAAATAATTAACATATATATTGCTTCATATACTTATTTTTGTAATGAGAACACTTAAAATCTCTCTGATTGATTTTTAAGAACGTAATAGATTGTCATTAACTATAGATGATGTTGTTGTTATTGTGTTACAGATATTCTACTGTGAGTAGAAGTGTGTACCATTTCTACCATCCCAACTGGCATACCTCCATTCAGTGTGACTTTGCCTCTTCTCCCATCAATGGATGGAATCTTAGAGCTCAGCTAGCTCAGTGACTTGACATAACACAGCTGATTGCTGCTTTGCAACTTCTGAGACTAAGCTTTCAGAGGACATGTAGTCTTTGCCTTCTTTCTTTGGATTGCTGCTATCAAAGGAAGCTGGTCTAAGCCTTCTGTGGATGTAAACTCATTGGAGAAGGACTTTGTCCTCAGTCACCTGCTGAACAGTCACACATGTAAGCGAGGCCGTGTGTACCTTCCACCTGGATATAGCTGCATCAGCAAAGCCAGAGAAGCCAAGCGATAACTCATCCAACAAAACCACAGAATCCTGAGACATAATAACTGAAACAAAGCATGTATGTGTGTGTGTGTGTGTGTGTGTGTGTGTGTGCATGCACATGTGTTGACAGCAAAGTGCACTGTGCTGGGTCATGTTCTCTGCAGTTGCTTTAGCATCATTGGCACCACTTTCCACTCTGTTGCATCACACTCTGGGAAAGTGTATTTGCCATGTCCCCGACCCTCTACACTAGAGGTAAAATTCTAGTAATGAAAGCACCTGCTTGAAATTTGGAAAGCAGAAAGATGAGAGCAGCCATCTTATTCATTATTATATGATTATACAATAATTACACAGTATTGGTTTATTATATTATTAATATATTATATATATATATATATATATATGTAACTTCATAGTATCTCTCCTGACTGTTATTCTTCAGGAGAGGTGCTTAGAAATTGCATTTCTGGCCAGGCACGGTGGCTCACGCCTGTAATCCTAGCACTCTGGGAGGCCGAGGTGGGTGGATCACTCGAGGTCAGGAGTTCAAGACCAGCCTGAGCGAGACCCCATCTCTACTAAAAATAGAAAGAAATTATCTGGACAACTAAAAAAATATATATATAGAAAAAATTAGCCGGGCATAGTGGGGCATGCCTGTAGTCCCAGCTACTCAGGAGGCTGAGGCAATAGGATCACTTAAGCCCAGGAGTTTGAGGTTGCTGTGAGCTAGGCTGACACCACGGCACTCACTCTAGCCCGGGCAACAAAGTGAGACTCTGTCTCAAAAAAAAAAAAAAAAAGAAAGAAATTGCATTTCTGGATTATAGCTATGTGCACTTAAAACATTAATAGATGCTGTTCAATTTATATCGTAAAACGTTAGCATTTTGCATTTCAATTGACATTATATGAGGATATTGCTTTGTCCATAATTACACCAGTATTATATTTTGTCAGCTCTTTAAACAGGGAAGACATAGTATCTTAATGTTATAATTTGCATTCTCCTTACTAGTCATGAAGTTGAGTATATTTTCACTTGTTTATTAACAATCTAAATTTTTTCTTCTATGGATTGCCTATTTACATCCTTTGAAAAAATGCATTCCTTCTTATTTTTATTTTTCTAGGAGCTCTTTGCAAATAATAACTATTGATTGTTTTAAATATTACAAGACATTTCTCTTAGGTTATTTTGACATTTCCTAAAAGCACATTTAAAGATTCTGAAAGTTGCAGTTGATTTTTTATCAACTTTATCTGACTCTGTTTTTGTTTCACTACTCCTGAGCTTTTCCCCAGCCACTCACCTTACCAAAACAATTACCTTATTTTAATTTATAAAAATTTAAATATAAAAAATTTATATTTAATAAAATCCTATCATCTCTCTGTAATCTTATTTGTATTTGTCCTGGATCTTTCATTTCTCTGATTAATTGCTTTAAAAATTACTCTTTAACCATTTAATCTGTAGCCATTATGCTTCATTTCAACATCTGACACCACCTACAGTGTATTTCCAATATTATTGAGCCTTGGTTTAGTTAGGCATTGTTTGGTTGCTAGGAACAGAGACAAATTCAACCTCACTTAGGCAAAATCAAGACCTATTATATTAAAAAATAGATATTAAGTGATACCCAGTAAAATGAAATTAGCAAGTCTTCTATCAGAGGAAAGGAATTTGGAATTCTCTTTCTAATCGCATAATGCTACTCAATTCTACAACTCTCTGTACCTCTGTTCTCCTCATCTTCTCAATCTGCCTCGCATTATCTATTTGTTTAATGGGTTGCTTTGTCTAAAAATAGCCGCAAAATTGGTACCCACAGATCCTAAGCTCATGTGAATTTACACCTTTTGCTATAGCATCTGGATAGCATCAATCTTATATGTGTATACTCCTTAGGGGCAGAATGTCTGTATTCAAATTTCAGCACTGCCACTTGTCAGCTGAGTAAAATTAGCAAATTATTTAACCTTTCTATGACTCAGTACTGCTTTAATAAAAATTAAACAAGTTAACTGATATTAAAATCTATGCAGTATCTGCATAGATAAATGTTAATTCATTTCATAGAAGGAGATAAACAGCTAACTCATTTTTTCTTTACTTCATCTCAAAATGTTAATGAAACAAAATCATTGAGTGAGGGAATTTGTCAGCTTTAATGTATTAGTCAGCTTTTGCTCCCCTAACAGACAACCAAGATAAATCAGTGGCTTACAAGAACAACTTCTATTTCTTGCTGATGGTACATTATATTTTCTGTTCAGCACTGACATTGCTGAGCCCAGCTTAGCTTGGCTCAACCTGTCTTCTTTGGGAACCCAGGCTGAAGGGATTCTTCTCTTTGGGCCTCAGGCTAGTGGTTACAGCAAGAAAGGCCAATATGTTCTCCTGTATTTGACATTCATTGTAGGCCTAATTAGCTACAATCTAGATTTTTGTAATTGAGTAAACAGGTCTGCTTCCTGAAGACCACCTGTCCTCCAATCAAATGATTACAGAACAGAGAGAAGATTCTGGATTTCTCTAGAATACCTTCCTTGGCTTTCATTCTGATTGGCTGAATCCAGACAATTCTTTGCATCAGATTCCATTTGACTCTCTTTCATCCTAATTTCTGAGATCATTGCTTAACTTTTCAAATCTGACTGGCATAATGATTTAAGAATCTAACCTTATGATTTTCTTTCTAATTACCTCTGTTTGTGCATTGTTAACAAACAGTATCATGATTTTTTAATGCTCCAGAAGTCTAGGAGATTTTAGAATAAACAAGAATCTGTGACAGAGACCACATGTGGCTCCTAAATCCAAAAATATTTACTACCTATCCTCTTCAGAAAAAGTTTTCTGATCCTTGTTTTGGAATATAAGTAGTACATTGGGAGAAACCTCTGAACAAAAATAAGCCAAATCCAATTAGCCTGATAGAAAGTAGAAAAGGAGGTGTAGTAACACTTTCAGCCCTATGTCTTCACTTCATCTTTATGGGCTGGCTGTACCTATTCTCCAGCTGCTGTGAGTATTGGCTGCAAAAATTGCCCTCATTCAACCAAAGTCACCATGATTCAGAGGTTCTGCAGCAGCCCCCCCTGACAACCCATCCCCACCTCACACTCAGCCCTCAGCCAAGGTCTGACCAATATGTGAATATAATAACCCACCTGGCCCCCTACCCCATGGGAGACGAACCTGGAAATGCAATACATGCTGCATAGTTCCCTATAGTAGAATCAGATTAAATCTAGACTGCACCTGAGATCACATTCTTGCTTAGATTTTTCCAGTGCCCTATGCTTCCCTCTTGTCCTTTCTCCTAAGAGCACATTCTCAATAAATCATTTACAGAAGAATTCCTGTCTCAAATTCTCAATGTAAGGAATATACCCTAAGAGAGAAGGTAATAAGAATGAAAACTATGGAGAAGCTTTCTATTTTTCTTAACTCAATATTACTTGGAGAATGAAAGAAAACAATTCTTCTGGCCTGTGTCTTGAAACATAAAATCAAGACTGTACTTTGGTTTGGCTGGATAATTCTCTGCCCATAGGCAGATAAACATAAGCCAATTGTACTTGAGATTTTCTCAGAACCAAATTTTTTTTTTTTTCATCCTTGAGAAAACACATGCTAGTAAAATTTCAAGCCTAAAAGTAAAGGACACGATCAATATGTTATAGATACAGTTAGCTAGATAAGGATTGCAACAAAATTACAGTACAAAAAGTAGAAACATATAGATGCATATATGCATATTTGTGTGATAATAAAGCTAATATTTATATAAAATCTTCTATCTTCCTGAGACTGTGTTAGATATTTTACATATTATAGTTACTACAAAATTATTTAATTTAATAAATTTAATTTTATGTTTAATTTTATTGTAATATAGATATATTTTCAAATAGAATATAAGTCTGACTAATTTGCCAGTATAAATATAAGAGTGTTATGAGCTCTATTCAGACAATTTATAGGATATGCTTATTTTCTCACTACTAGATGTTTTTTCTTCGACACAATGTACCTATAAAGCCATTAAAAGCTTTTAAAAAAAAACAAATGATGATGTGATTCAAAAATTAATAAAGAAAAGATTGACTCAATTACTTGTATTTTTTAATTTTCCAGAATGGATTTTTTTTAACTGAATCTACTGAACAGAACAGCTAATTTGGCAATAAATGGACACAAACACAGTGTCAAATGGAATGGAGGATATTGTAAAGGGTTTGGAAGAGAACCAAGAATAACTTAACTCAGCTCCATCAGGGCCAGAAAGGAAGACAGTGTCTTAGTATTTATTGTAATAGCACATTTTGATACGAAGTTGCTTGTATTTCTTAATGGCCTTGGCCATGAGAAAATCCCACATACTCTAATAGCACATGGCCCTTCTTTTTCAAATAAAATGTAAGTAGGTAAAGAAAATGCACGGATTGTTCATTAAAAGAAATATGCTGCAATATATTTGTCTGGTTGAACCTCTCTCTATATCTTATCTACATATTTTACTAATCTATTCTTAACTGTTCTTTAATGCATTTTTGTCTACATTTTTATTCAACTCCCAGAAAAGTTGATTATGTGAACCTCTTATCTGAAAAGCTCTGTTATCTGAATTAGGCCATGTTTCTCTACATGCATCATTTACATTAAGAACTTTCCATCCTTATCTGAAACCCTCATTATCCAAATTAAGGCTTTGACCTTCTTTCCATTTTGCTAATCGAGGTTTAATGATATCAGAATTCATATTGTCTGATTTATGAGAATAAGGGGAAAATAAGTTTCCTGTGCTTCTGGACTAAAAAATAATAATTACTCAACTGTGTTAAATGGCTTATTTTGTGACTGCGTTTTAAGTTTTCAGTTCATAATTTTTTTTAAATCATAGAAAATTAGTTTTTACTGGAAATAAGTTTGAATGTAAAGTGTGAGTCATAGGTAGAATTTTCCTCTGAACACATAGAAGAAATCAGTAACAGGAGCTGTTACTAATTTCTTTGGAGAAAGGAGAGGGATAGAGAGGTAGCCAGAGAAAGCTTTAATTACTTTAGACCTTTTCAGATCTTCACATTGACATCATGGGCTTTCATGGGAAGGGAGGTAAGGACCCCATGAGGTGCCACAAAAGGTAAATCAAAGGAGCAGTGGTAGTGGCAGCAACTTCAAAAGTCACCCCAATGCAGAGTGGGGTATAGAGAGAGGCGCTGTGCTAGACTCCACCTGGTCACACTGCCCATTCCCTGCTTTGACTCTTACACTGATTTTAAACTTTTAAAATAATGATCAGTAGCAGGAACTAAAGAAAATTATACACGTCCATCATTTGTAATGTTTAAGGTCTGAAAATGGAGAAAGAGCAAAAGAGATAGTTCAATTATAAATGTGCTCACATATGTGTTCATATTTTCTATTTTTATTTATATTATATTATTTCATATATTGTATTAATGTATTTTAAAACTGAAAATACACAGACCACAATAAAGGAAGGAAATCTAGATGCCTGTTAGAAGTTTGTTTTTTGTAATATATGATTATGTGTTCTTTTGATCAGGAACATTATTTTTTGTTTATATTAAAATGGTATCAATTATTTCTGACTAATTATGCTTATAAAATTATTTAAGCAAACCAAAGCCTGGGTCTCTTAATTTTGAGAAATGTATCTGAAAGACAAAGGGTTAATCATATGATATGAATAAGATACTGTCCAAGTATTATGATTTCAGGTTACATAGCCTGAGAATGAGTTTTTTACTCATCCGGTTCCTAAAGTAACAGTTTATTTTAAGTGGAAATCAACATTTTATTCCTCAGTTAGTTAGATTAAAATGCAATTACCATTATTAGCAATTTATATCAAGGTTCTTTCTTGGTTTAATAATGGCAGAATGAGGCAATAGAGTAGCACAAAAGCCCTGATCCAGATTTACTAAGCAAATTGAGTTCAACTTATTATTATCTCTTCAAAGAGCAAACTTTGTATAATAGAAGTTCAGCTTAGACATTATGTATCAGGTAAAACAAAAAGAATGGGGAAACATTTGAATAATTCAAAGTAAATAAGGGCTAAATACCACTACCTACTACCTACTATCAGTGCCCAAATAGTTAAGGCTTCAACAATTCCAGCACTTCCCACTTCTGCTCCAGGTATCTGCACAGTTGTTCTAAGTTCCACTTTCATTTTCCATAGTCAGGCAACTATGTGCTTGAAAAATTAATCCAGTGTTTTTATGACTTTTTATTTGTGCTTGTAACTTTCCAAGCAATTTGTTGCATATCTTTTCATGCTGAGAGGTGGAGAGGAGTTATTGGGACAAAATAGTTAGAGGCAGTGAAGCTAAGAGCACCTGCTTGCCCTACAACATTCGAGTTTATATTCTTCCTTCTCTTTGAAATTTTCAGGGGGAACGAATTTATAAATGAGATTGAGGTCAGTGGTTTCCAATCCTGGTTTTATTTTCAAATCTGAGATATAGTTTTAAAAGTGCCAATAGCGAAGTCTCATCTCTAGAGACCCTGCTGCAACTGGCCGAGGGGTGGGATGAGTTGGAAAAAAGTTGTTTTCGAAGCTTCCCAGCTGAGTTTTTATGAGAGACCAGGTACAAATAATCTGAACTAGTGTCCCCCTTTATGTATCATTTTCTAAGACTATAAAGCCTAGATATCACTATTAAAGATAAAAACATGAATCCAAATTTCTTGTGGTTCTCTGTTTCCCTTTCATTCAGAATTCACTTAGATTCTCTTCTTAAAAGAATATGTTCAGGTAAATTAATAATGACGATGAGAATGATGAGGACGATAGCCACCATTCACTGAGCATTTATTTTTATGCCAGCCACCAGGTTAAATACTTTTCCTGCATGATGTCATTTAATCTTCATAAGAAACCACAAAGTAGAAACTATTATCATCTCTTATTTGCATATAAATAAATTGAAACGCAGATGGGAATTAAACTTTCCTAAGGTCACACACTCAATCCAAAGGTTGCAATGAGACCTTAGTGTTCTGGTTCCACTGCCCACGCTCCATCAGCCTGTATGTTTTAATTCAAGCCATGGGAGCAGAAGAATATTGCTCATGAAAGTATGGAAACAACTAATACATTTGATAATGGATGTTTTCTAAGTTTTCCTTCCTTAAGCAGCAATCCTAGTCACCATTTTACAGACTGTGTGTCACCTTTGAACGCTGGCAAAGAGGACATGTTAACAATACTGGCTGCCACATAAAATGCATTCACTCTGTGCATGTACTGCGCCACACTCCTCGCCTGCAGTGTGTGACAATACGCCTAGAAATTGGAACTATTAGCACTTCCATCTGAAATAGGAATCTGACTAAGGGCAGTCAGCTAACCTACCTACAGCTCCCCGGAGGGTCTCCAATTCTGAGATGTTCTCTGGAACCCCTACACCAGGATTTCTGTCCTGAATACTGCTGCCCCGGAAGCTAATTAGGAAAATAAGGGAACTGCAAGAAACACAAGAGTTATGAGTAAAACTGAATAGAAAATCTTACCTTATCTGCACCTGATGGAGACCCCTGTCATCCTCTGCTGAGGAGAAAACTGCAAAAATTTGGGAAACAAGGACAACTTTGTCTGGAAAAGTCTCTGTGAACAAAGGAAAAAATGCCATGAAAACCAGGGGGCTTTGAATTAAAAAGGAATCTTTTGACTGCACGTGACAGACATTAAACCAGAGCTGCCTTAGGTCATAGGTGAATTTGTTGAATCATAAAATACTGCAAGGGGTGCAAGGCCTCAGGAACAAATGGCTGTAGGATTCTTAAATTCCTTCCCATCTCTCTGCGTGGTCTCAATCTCTGCATCTGTCTGTATTCTGGTAAAACCCCAGGTTTTGCGGAGGCATCTGGGTACTTCCCTGTGAAAAACCCACCTGGACACAGCAAACATCAGTGATTACAGAGCGGTTTCCAAATTCTCTTAAAGACAGTGGTACAAATGAGAGTGGACCATGGCCTTCCCTGAAGTTTGCTCCTTCCAGCAGTCTTGCAAACACACGCCTTTCATGATTAAGTGTAGTTGCACTTGAAAGGAGTTAGTTGTTTCTGTTTTCCTAATTGAACCCCGACTGATACAGACCCTTAATAAAATAATTTTAAAAGTTTTAAAAGTTTTCTACAAATGACTATTGGTTCTTGTGGAGGATGTTTTTCCTCCTTGAAGCATTTTCTAAATCCCCCAGTTCAAATTAGGCTGTCTTTTCCTCACTGCTTCCATTAAAGCACTCACCCAATGAATCGTACATTACGGTGAGATAAATGTGGCTGCAACTCTCTTAGTAAGATTTTCATTCTCAGAAGGCAGGTGCCGTGTTTTATTTATTCTTATCTAACCAATAATGGGACACACTGCCTTTTCTACAGTGAGAACCATTAGATTATTTATGGAATGTCATCAAAATCAATTACAATGATGATCTTTCCATAATGATATGACAGCAATATAAAATACAATTTTATTCATTCATTTACATACTATTAAAGTCACCACATATTATTTTTTTTCTTTCTTTTTTTTTTTTTTTTTTTTTTTTTTTGAGACAGAGTCTCACTCTGTTACCCAGGCTAGGGTGCCGTGGCATCAGCCTAGCTCACAGCAACCTCAAACTCCTGGGCTAAAGCAATCCTCCTGCCTCAGCCTCCCAAGTAGCTGGGACTACAGGCATGCACCACCATGCCCTGCTAATTTTTTCTATATATTTTTAGTTGTTTGGCTAATTTCTTTCTATTTTTTTAGTAGAGACTGGGTCTCGCTCTTGCTCAGGTTGGTCTCGAACTCCTGAGCTCAAACGATCCGTCTGCCTCAGCCTCCCAGAGTGCTAGGATTACAGGCGTGAGCCACCTCGCCTGGCTCCACATATTATTTTTAATAAAAATTATGAAGCAACCCATTCTGGTTCCTTCCTTAAAAATTTGCTGATTTCAGAAAAACTCTTTAATTTAGCTACTTACAGATTCTTGTGTGGAAAAATACATATGAAACCTGAACTGCCTGTTTTTAATGTACTGTATGTTCATAACCTTTGTGGGCTTCTATGATAGTCTTTTTTTTTTCCCTTTTGATTTGTAAGAGCTCTTCATAAAATAGAGATAAAAGCTCTACTCTGTATATGGGCTATAAAAAGTTTTCAGGGTTTAATTCTCTTTTTCACATTTTCTGTGATATTTTTCCACATTATTGTTGTAGTGCAATTTATGAAGTAGTGAAATTATTAATATTTTGCTTTATATTGTCTTCCTTATATGTCATGTTTAGAAATGACCTGATTGTCTTGAGATAGCCAGTGGTGTGGGTGTGATGCCAGCCAGGCTCTATGCTTTCACTTTGCTTTCAATGTGTGTTGCTCTGTAGGTTTTTATGTTTGTATGTTTAATGCATGTTGCTTTTCAGTGTCTACTGTACACACTACTGTTCAGCTTCAGATAGTACACAAAGAGATATGCCCATTCCATTTCATCTTTACACAGTATTGATATTCTATAGCATTCGTAGTGTGGTTTCACGGCTGTATCATAATTTAGTGCATTTTTCCTCCCATTCTCTTATCCTCCACTGATGGGCATTTAGGTTGTTTTTATTTATTTTCTCTTTTTTTCTTCTTTTCTTTCTTCCTTTTTGTCTTCCTACTCCTCCTTCTTCTTTTAATTTTAATGAATACATTGATAAAGTCATTTTTTTAATTTATGTAAACTAGAGGTTTAGACACATGATATTGTTGGTAATAGATGTAGTAGATCATTAGATTATGGACATTTTAAATTTAACTAGACACTGAAATGACTTTTTAAAAAAGTGTTTAATTTTGAATAATTATTTCCCAAACCATGAATCAATTTGTCATTTGTATATTCTGTCAGTTGCATGTTTATATTTTTGACAGTTTTTTAATTGGTTTATTTTTCTTTTTCTAATAATTTGCTAGAATTCTTTCTGTATTTAATATGATATCTGATTTCACCATACTATAGATATAGCAAATGTTGGGTGAAAAATATTTTATTTGTCTTTTTCTTTTTTCTGCCATTAAAATGTTTTAAATTGTTACAAATAACATTTGACAACATCATTTTTTACTAGTTTCTCCACATTTTTACCTGTTTGGAAGAGCTTTTCCAACCTATATGTTATAAACATATTCTTTGTATGTTCTAATATTTTAATTAATCTAAATACTATCTGCCTTCAATTTATTTTTGAATACATTAATGTAGGTCATTTCCCTCAAGATAGTTCTTAAAAATCTGCTTTCTCCACCAATCTGCACTTTCATTTTCCTTATGTGATAAATTAGCATATTCATTTGAGTTAATTATAAACTCTATAATTCTCTCTGTAGATTTTCCAATATTATCTTGTCCAATTTCAGATGTTTTAAGTAACAGTAGTTTTATAGTTTAGTAAGTATCAGTTTGTTTGCTGTTCATAGTAATTAGCTCTAGCATCGGAATTATATGGTGTTCCTTCTTCTACCTTCCCAAGGAGGGGTGGGAGAGGGGCTGTGGAAATTCTTGCTATTCCAGTAAATACCTGAGAAAATACGGGTGAGGCTTTCCCCTGTTATCCCATCGACAACTTCCCCCAAATTACTGGCTATTATAAGGTTTTGAGAGAATTCTGTACATTCACTGAGCAGTTCTATTTTTTCCATCAGAGATGGGGTAGGGACATCACATGGTTTTGTAGAATGTTCCTTTCCCCTTTAGTCTCCACTTTCACAAATATATATTATATAAACTTGTGTCTTTTCCTTTGATGGTGACTATTATATTTTTGCCAGAATTTATTAATCATTTTGAACATTATTATTACCTTTAGCAAACCTCAGTGAGGTGATTTTACCCTTGAAGTGACCTTTTACGAGTTGGGGTCCAAAACACGGAGATTTAGGTTGGAAGGGGGTGATGCAGTCCCCCAGTGCCTGGGAGGTTGTTGTAATCAAGGCTAATGATGTGAGCCTGAAGTGAGACAGGGGAGAGAGGGGCTGGATCAGCACATAGTGCCTGAGTCTTCCCTCTGCGCAATGGACAGACCATAGCAGTGACCAGGTGCAGTGTGAGTCATGCGCCTTTAGATGCAGCAATTAGGATTGGCAGCCCCTTGCCTAGGGACTGAATGTTGATTTTATGTTTTCAATTCCTATGAAATCCACTTTATTCTCTGTCCTCAGTCAGATCGACTGTACTTTCCCCAAATTGTCATAGTAAAACTCTGCTGGTGTATGGAATTTTCTAAAAACCTTGGGTTATAGTGAGATTAACCCTATTTGCAGTACATAGCCTCCTGCATTAGAAGTATTTTTTCATTACAGTGGGTGCTGATTTTGTTAATATATGTTTGATTTTGTATAAAATCTCTTCTGTAGACACAGGGTAAAAGACTAGGATGGATGGATGATGGTAATTAAGTGAACTTGAAAGTCTACAGGAAAGTATGGAGAAATAGCAACCTGAGCTATTATGCTAATTGGGTTTGTTAAAACACAACAAAGTAACTGCAAAAAAATACTTATAAATGTTCTTTTTTGTAACATAAGTAAGCAAACAGCCAACATTTACAATGTCTTACTAAAGTAATAACTAAGGAGCTACATGTATGCCTGAAAATCTAATTTCTTAAACTCAAACTGCTAAAGTAAATTTAGAGAATATGAAAAAAGCCCAAAATTTATGTTATTGCTATAAAAAAGAAATCAGATACAATTGTCTCAAAATCAGAATCTCAATGCTTTAATACCTTTTAAGTAAGATCTAGTCACTAATAAGAAAGAATACTTTGGAATGTCTAGGTACCATTATATTTCAGTCTTCATATTTTCAGAAATATTTGAGCTAACAACTTACAAATTTAAGTTTGAGAATTTAAAAATTTTTATTAGACAGAATAATATAAAAGAATGGTAGACTTAGATTATTCAGATAAATATTCACAGTATACAGTTAAATGATTTGTTAGTTTATAGTAAATTAAGTTTTTATTTTTAGCTAGATACATGCTTAGTTCTTCCATATATATATATATATATATATATATATATATATATATATATATATATTAGGGTGATGGTTTCTCTGCTTCTTTCACTACTAAAAAGACAAAATTGCTTTGCTACTATCCTTTGCATTCAACTATAAAGTGGAATTTTCCAGCCCTCTTTAAAAATCACAAACTACCCTTTGGGATCAGAGGAAAGTTTCTACGTTCACCCAAAGAATTCTTCAAAATAATCCTAACATACTAAAATCCCAGCCTCATCTGATCCCGCTGCATGTGGGTTTATTTGTGGACAAGGACTTACACAATCGAAATTGCTTTCATCATACATATTTGTGTGGACTAATGAAGTTTGGAAAAATTAAAATAAAATACCAAGGCTATAAAAACAGTTTCTTAATACCTGAACTAAAATCTGTTATATTTGCACAATTTTCTTAGTATTTTAATTATTTCTGATTTTCTAATTCTTCTTTAATTTACATTTTTCTTATTATCTTAATTTTAATTTATTTTATCATTTTTGTTTTTGTTTTTGCCTAATTAAACCATTGGCGTATATTAGAGTTATTTAGTCCTGATACTTTTCATTCATATAAGCACAAAAGCATAATGAAATTATTAAGACTAAAACAAATTTAAATATTCTCTCAAAGTTGTCAGACAAAAAAAAACTCACTCAGGAAATTAATTTCAATAGGTTTAGGGTTTTTTTGTTGTCGAGGATTTATATTTTCTTATGCCTCAGAAACAATTTTCTCTTTCTTTTCTTGAAATGTGTGTCTACCTATGACTCAGTAACAAGTTAAATAAATTCAATCATGTTTTCATAAAGTTTCCATTACATAATTATCTCAAAACATTTTGTTGTAAAAATATCTATGACAACAGAGTAAGAAATATCTTATTAAGCTTAGAATTAATAACATCAATGTTTCAATATAAAGTACTTGGAAATATGTTTAACAGTGAAAATTAACATCAACTAAATGATTAAAAAATCAGTAATTTTCTAATATAGTTGTTCAAATATGTTTGATTTCTCTGTTGTCTAAGTCCTTCATTAACTATAATCATGTCAGTATTATCTATGTTTCAAACTGAAATGGAGATAATATTCTAAGCAGTTCATTGCATCATAATGAACATGAGCTTTTTAGTTAGACCAATCTGCATTCCAGATCCATCTGTGACATTTATTAGCTCTTTAATTTGGGCAATTAATTTAATTAATATTAAAACACTTTAAGCATCAGCCTCCTCTATTTTAAAACCAGTGTAGAACTATTGATGTCTCAGGGTCTTTGCACAAATTAAATGAAATAAACTATCTAAAATGCATGACACTTCTGAAGTGCTCAGTAAATAAAACCTATTATTAAGCACTATTATTTTCCTTCAAATGAAACTGCAGACATTGGTGGTTCCTAGTCTTTTATTTTTACATGTGAAATAGGATGCCAATACTTTTCTGGGCGTATATAAATTTAATTCTGGGCATATATAAATTTAATAATAAATTTATAAATAAATTTATAAATAAATTCTGGGCATATATAAATTTAATTAGCTATTGTAAAACACTTGATTAAACTATTAGAATCAAATCAAGATATCATAACTGCAGTTGAGCTATATGTTTTTATCAAAAATATATTACATTTCCTGCACGAGGGTTTTTCAGGAGAAAATAATTCCACCACTGAGACTTAAAACATAAAATGTCTGCAAAAAAAATATTGCAGAGGTAGCTCTGTGTACACACATTTGGCACCCTTACTGTTAAATTCTGATGTGACCAAGTTCTCCCCTACCTCCTTAGATGAAGGGGGAATAGAAGAGAAGCATTTTTATAATCATAGCAATTAAAAATAATTGCTGCTCCTGCAAACATTTCAGTAATTTAAAATACACCAGAATTGTGATGAATGGGTTTTGATTATATGAAAATATATTAAAATAAAAGTGGCAAGTATATAACTTAAAATCATATAGGGTCTACTCTTGGGCCATCTATCAATTAAAGGAATATAGACTTTTCTTCCATCTAAAAAACGAAGTATTTGTTCTCACTCTTTACAATTCTTACAATAGCTTTTTCCCACTGTCAGGCGCTCTTTAAATGTATGACATTTGTTATCAGATAAAAAGGCAATAGCCACTTACTGAGACAGAAGCTTTTTAGATCCCCAAATTAAAAAAAAAAAACCTTGCATTGTACTTCAAGCTGTACTTTGCAGCAGACTAGAAAATATTTTCACAAGTGGAGATAAAGCTCATGTCTATGCCTACAACATGTTAGTGACACCTCATGGAAATGTGGAGGAAGGGGATTATTTAGAGTTCAAATGCAGGGCAGCCCACCCCAGCAACCTGATTAAAATCAAGGATAAAAGAGAAGGTCTTTCATATTTTGGGGAAAAAAATCAGTACTTGTGAAATAGAAACTAAAAATATTATGTGTGCTACAATTATATGAAAGATTGAGTGTAACGTTTCAGGAAATATGAAGGCTATAATAAATTCAGTCAAGTTGGTTCAAATATAATTATGTCAATTATGCTTCATGGAATCCTGTGTCCTTGCTCCATGTTTGGGACTTTATTGTTTGTAATATGTCAATCTATGCTTTGTCTCTATTATACAAATGGAAATTCTCTTCAGAATCTCATAAAGTATAAAGCAGGGCTGTGCTCAAGATATATTCCTAAACTATAATCTAATGAGCATAAATCACCTTAAAACAGGTCTGATTAATATGTAATATGTCTTGAGTTTGCACTTTATTTGGTGATCTTAGAAAAGAATAGGGATGATTCAGTAGGAAATTATGTTTTTGACTTGTTACCATGAATTGAGCCACCAGGCATAGATGTCATTTGTTCAAATAAAAATTAGTTATTTTGTAAAACTGATTCCTTTAGTGTTAATTTTAATTTGTTCAATTTTAAAGACAAATATATTAGTAATTATGGAACATGGAAAATGTGTTTATGGAAAATGTGTTTATGAAAAGTGTTTATTGCTACTACTCAAGTTCCATGTTGATGCTATGTCATTATTTCTGAGATCTCTAAGCAACTTACATACCTAAAACAACATTTCAAGGAATGATTACTAAAGAAATAATGTGTTCAAGTTACAAGGTGCAAAGGTAAAGCTGTATTTTAATATCACTAGAAGCGGCATTTGCCAAACTAAGAATGTTTTGTATCCCTTGTTGCTTTCTTATATTAAGTGAATTTTATATGGAAATATTATTGAAGTGTGAAAGGCAATTAGCCATAATAATATTTTGGGAACTAGATTTAAAACTTGGCAGAGCCCACTGGCCTCAGTTTATATGCATATATCGGATGATCAGTGTTGTATTACAAAAAGTATACAAAAATATAGATTTTCATGTTCATGTCCATGATTTTCAACAGTATAACTTTGAGCAGTTTACTGAAACATTTGAGATTTACTAAATACTATTATTTATCCCAGAGGCTTGCTTAAATGAAATTGTACCTGTTCACTTAATCAAAATGATCACACCTCGTATGTATTCTACAAAGAGTAGTTTCTTTTCACTCGACATGAACATAAAAATGATACTTTATCCACAGGATAAAATGGAAAATGGAAGGGAACATGGAAGTTTCATGCAAATGAAAATCTTGATATTTTTCTAAGCTCCCATTGTTCTTCATTAGTAATGGCTCATCTCATGTTGAGTAAAGGAAGATTAGTTTTGCACGGTAAGGTTTTGGATGATACACCATTTTTGGTTTATGAAATTGGAGTGTTCTATGACGTTTGTTTTCAGATCTTCCAAAAGAGAAGAACTTTCCCTAATGTTTTGAATTTAATGAGAAATTAGGGTAGTGGTCAGGAGAACACTCAGTTCAGTTCTTTTCAAATAGTCTATATATCCTAACCCACATTCAGCACAATAGAGTTCGTGGCAGATAAACTGGAGAAAACTGGTTTGGCAAACTTTGAGAGTTGAGTAAACTACAATGATTTATTTTTGGTCAGACTAAAGAAAAAATGCTGAGCATGTTTTTAAGCTCCCCCCAGGCCTTGAATCCCACCATAGCCTATATCATCAAGATCTTGTTCATGCCTCTAGTTGGCACTTGGGATTGGAAACAAGAGAAGAGAAGCACATTTGGTTAATTTTAAATGCATATACCATAGTATCAATCTACAGTGCTTTTATATTTTTATGAACAAATGTAAATTTATTAGGGAAAATGGCAACAAAGAAATTGGTGTTCACTATTAGCATGCAACCTTACATGCCATTGCCTAACTGCATTTCTCAATATCAATTATTTTTAGATGTATATCCCAAGTAAGTCATCTACAAAATTTGGGTAAAAGTAAAACAGCTCCCAAACCAGATGATGATTTAAAACTCTACACACAGACCTATAACATCCCATAATTTAAAAAAACCAGACTTTGGGAACGGAAGGCTCACCGCAGCAGGCTGAAAGCATGGAGAGATCCTCACCCCGTGCACCTTGACCTTCTGAACCAAAGCTGACAGCCAGTCAATTGTGAGCCTCAGTTGTGCCCCAGCCTAAAACATGACACGTGAGTGTTAGCTGCAGTGACAGGCTGCTCTAACTTAGCTGTCATCTAGTCCATTCTCTACACAAACCATCAACATAATTCACTCTAAAGGGCTTTTGGAGAGAGCCTAATGCTTTTTCTTTCTTCCCTTGTACAGTGCAGAATTTAGGACAGCTTATTTTAATTTGATGACCTGAACTATGATCTAATAAGGGACAGCTGTGGCAGCTAAATCCCCAGGCTACTTATTGTCAATTAGAATGAATCCTAAATAAACTCTCTTCATTCTAAACTTGACCCATTCTTGAACGGTAGGCAAAAATGACACTTGGAAAAGGAAACGCAGGGAACTGGAAGAAAAAGCCAATGGAATGTAAATACTATGAAAGAGAGGACTCTTCAAACAAAATTAGAAGGATGAGCAGCGATAATGACATTTTGATGTCGAATAATTGCTATTGAAATTTTTTGAATTGTGGAAGATATCCATGGGGAGAACACAAAGGAATATCAAGCTGTCAAATAAAATGTACCATGTTATTAGAGTTCAGCTAAGAATGAATGCATTTGGTGTGAATAAAATGTCTTTATTTAAATCTAGAAGATAAAATGCCCTAGAGCAGTGGATTACAAACTTTTTTCTTCTTATTACCTATAATAAATATATATTTCACAAGACCTACAATACTAATATGCAAATCCATATACATCTGTTAAACAAAAGTTTCTTGAAATAATATTTACTTTCCCATGTGTGATGCCCTCTAGTTTGTGTTCTTTTCTATTCTCTCCCATTAACAAAAAAAGCTAATCACAACCCACACTAAATAGATACTACAATCCCCTCATAGGACAGGGCCCACCCACGGTTTGAAAAATAATATTTCAGAACCAAAGAACAACATACAAAAAGTAAATTTCCAAAGGTTTAAGCATTTTTAAAATACTAATCGTAAGAGAGGATTTCACAGCTTGGCAAAGAGGGAAATGCATTGTGGACATATGCATAGGGATTTATGATAACATTGTTTACTGCTTTTTTGAGTGTGAAGGGCATGGTAGAAAGGGTACAAAAGTGGTAAATATTGTAGAGTGTGACTGTGGTCCTTAAATCAAAGCCATGTATTGTTTGATAAACACTTCATGCTCGTGTTTATAAAATATGAAAAGATCATTTCTTAGTATCATTGACAACCCTCACACGTTTAAACTCTAGAAGTGCTAATGGATGCTATCTAATATCAAAATGCAAGGGAACTTAGAACTTGAGTAGGTAAAGCAGTTGATTCTCTGTATTTTAGGAAAATTCTTAAGGGGCTCAGCTTGCCAGAACTGTATTGCGATGGCACAATAGTCTTTAAAGTGACTGTAAGGGCAGGACTGACAAGTACAGTTGTTTAAAGGAGATCAACTTTCCTCTTGGAGGACCAAATCTACTGAAGAGTGTTTTCAGTTTGTAGGCTGAATCGCTTGTCCTGAATATTGTTCTCTCAGACAAAATCAGGAATAAGCTGAAGTATGGCTGGTTGTCCCAGGAAGACATCTCCCTACAAATAAAATGTGCCACTGAAGTTCATCTCTTTGGACTTTCTGCAGAGAAACCATTCTCTTCAGTCTGGTGGGGCTGAGGGTCTAGAATGCATCTGTAGATACCTCTCAATTCAAAGATCTTGTTTGCCCTCATCGGTGGGCTAGGTCTTAAACTCTGAGCATTCCCTCTTTCTTCATGTGCATGGAAAATAGTGCATCAGGTCTTTTGCAGCATTTCTACAGTTTTTAAAAATAAAAACCATCAAGAAATAAGAAAATATGACTAAGCAATAATGTCTAAATAAGAGTTTTAAAATTCTAACCTTAATCATAGATTTCTCCAAATTATAGATCCCACCAAAAAGATGTCTTTAGTGTCTCAATCATATGCAAAAATGGAAATGTCTTTGAAGAACATGTTATATTTTATAATGTCTCCCTCTATGCTGAAAATGGAAAGTATATTTTATAAGCAAAGCTATAGGCCAGATATTCTCATTTGCAGTAGTGATATGTCTTTCACATGTCATCAAAAGGGACCAGAAAAAAAGAAGAGAGATAAAAAACCTAGTGTTTATTTTGTTCTGGAAAGCAGCCCAGTTCTCAACCAACAAACGGACTGCAGTGATGCCTGGAATGACAAAAGGATCTTCAGCCAGAAATGACGTTGTGGATAGTTGGGATTCACAGGGGCGCAGCAGTGAGACTGGTTGGGTAACAGCTTCGCGTGAGCAGAATGGACTTGCACAAACACCCTGAGAGTCTCTCAGCTGTCAGTTCTCTTACTTAGCCACACAAGGAGAAAGGAAAATGATAGCTATCATTTATCAAGCTGTTATCTAACTTCCTTCTTCTCTTTGGCTACTTATTCTTTCCTCACAACTCACTGCTTACATGGAGACCTCAGTCTAAGTGGCAAGGTCTTTGGGACTTCACAGTCCTTAAATGTGAACCAAAGTAAATTATGGGGATTACAAAGCCCCACACGTTGCTTTTATCTATTTTTCCATGTTGGCATCAATGATAAAAATAAAAGCACAAATTGAATGCTTTAATTTATTTTAAAAAAGAGCAATGAGTCAAGCTAGATATTTCTTTATTAGTAATAAATAAGTAGAAGAAACCCAAATATTGCTGCTCATTCTTATTATTTAGACATAATGAAAAATAAAGACTGAACATACCCACAGACCTCCCACCTCCACCCCACACAAATTCTTGGGGTAAAAGAAGTAGCCAGAACTTCTTTGCAAGCTGAGAATTGTCCTTTGCATATATTGCTTTTTGTTTCTTCTTTTTAAAAAAATCTAAGATTAAAATGACCATAACCTCAGATATCAAGAAAAAAGCCTTTAATACCAAACTGGGATTTACCCCCTATTCAACAATAGATGCATGGTTGAGAATCACTATACTGTCTTGAAGGACTCTCACATAGCCATTAAATACAGGGCTTAAGACCCATTTAAATATCAATTTAAAATTCCCATGATATAAAGTTAAGTGAAAAATAAAAATAATATGGTCTCAGCATAACAATGCATATAACGATAAAAATACATTAGCTTGTTCAAAGAAATCTTTTGTGAGGTAAAATAATGATCAACTCAACTTGTTTAGCAATATTAAAACTATCTTATTTCCAGGTGTATTGCAATATATACCTATAGTTATCCATATGTAAGATTACCTCATAATCATAGTAATACATATACAAATTGTAAAGGCCCCAATACTTTTGTATGCAAGGCACACACAAAGTTTTCCACCAAATTTAGGGCTTATGAACATAGATCTAAAATAGGATGTTAACCTCACATATAATCAGAAAAGTATGAATTAAAATAGCGCTATGACACCATTTGATGGGTAGAATATTAAGAATAATAACTCCAAGTTGGGTGGAAATGCAGGGATACAGAAACTCATATATTGCTAGTGCAAGTATAATATAATTCGCTAAAGCTATTTTGGAGAGAAATTTAGCAATATTTGGCACAGTTGAAGATTCAACAATTCCACTTTTAGAAATATATGCTGCAAAGGTAATCCTACACATGCACAATGAGAAGTATCTAAGTGTTTTTCTTATAGTATTATTTGCATTAATGACAACTTGGAAATTCCATATTGTATGTCATTGGGCAGTGAATAAATAATTTTCCACAAATTCAAACAATGAGAAGCTATTAAAATAGAGTAAATTTGATCTTTACTCAAATGACTAAATTTTGAAAAAATATTGATTGGAGAATCAAGCTGCAAGAAAATACTTATATTATGATAGCATTTACATAAAACTTCTAAAATACTATAAATTTTTATAGATGTAAACACAACCAATTAAGGAGAAAGATAAAAATCAACTGAAGGACAGAGGTTACCTCTGGAAAAGAAGGGAGGGAAATAGAAAAGAAGGGGCCTGAAAAAAGTTAATTGCGTGAAAAAAGCTGAGGTAAGTGCCCCACAGTCTTACCTATTTTTTTCATCTGAGTATTGTATGGACATTTGTTATGATATTTTCTCTCCTTTTCTATGTGATTGGAAGCATTTTTAATGAAATAAATTCACACACTGAAACTTTAAAACTTTGTAGCTAAAATTAATTCAACATTGATTTTTAAAATTCTAGTTACTTTTCTTTAATGATTTCTAAGATCATTGTATCCCGTATCTTACAAGAGCGCGATATAGAAAGAGCAAGGTTAGCTCGTGTATGAGAAGAACTCATTCACGGGAAGTGCAATAAAATAAGAAGCCATTTCCACTCTTGCTGTAGATTCAACTGAAATGCCTCCTTGTGTGTTTCCTCTTGCTTTCTAGCTGAGAACTGTAATTGGTGCAGGTGTACACAGTTACAGGACTTGCAACCTGCCAAACCAGCATCTCACGGTGCACTGTGACGCTTACCTTCAGCCCTCCAAAGTGTGCCTTCTCCCTTCCTGCCACTCTCATCACAGGACCTGTGACATTCGAACAACTGGATGGATTTAACGAAGAATATAATTCAGTCTTTTTCACAAAGAGCAACTCAACGTAGCCTGATGATGACGAAAGAAAAATGAATGAGTTGACAACGTTGCAATAATTTCCTAAATTACTTCAGATTTTTAAAACAAAATAATAACCCAGACAGCCCAGTAAATGCATAATTCCAAATGCTGAGAAAGGAAGCCTCCATTTTGATTTAAGAATTTTATTCTAAATGCTGAAGTACATTATGAAAACTAATTTTGACAGTGGCCTTTTCCATCAATAGTGAGTTATTAAAGAACTGAAAAGTCGTCATTTTCCAACTCCTATATAAAATTGATTTCTTAAAGGAGACAATCTCACTTCAATCTCACTTCAATTTCTGTTCTATAAACATTAGCAACATTATTTGTTTACATTTACATTGACCAGGTATTTTACTAGGCCTAGGCTGGCCCTATGCCCCAAACTACTTACAAAATAGTAGTAAGTTTTACAGAAAAGAGAGTAAAGCTTAGAGAGGATTCTTACTTTGCCCAAAGATCTGACAGCCGGTCAGTGTGAATCAGAGTCAGGTGTGGTTGGGCAGGATGTGCCCTACACAGTGTTAAATACCATCTTATTGGCTCTCCTGACCAATCCACTCACTTGTGGCAGTTGTTCTGAGACAACTTGCCTTGTGTTGGCTTCTGGCACCTACTCCTTGCTCTGAACATATGCTTGCAATGTGAATGGGTTGGATTTCCACTTCTTTCATGGCTAGTTTGAGAGTTGGTGAGCCAGTAAGTTTCCTTGGATGGCTCTAATGTCAGGCAGATTGTCCTAGGGTCTGAACTACACTGAATCACTCACATCAGATACACCTTGTTACCATCAGGAATAGATGAGCAGATGAAAACACACGCAGCACGATGATGAGCTTCTTGTCTTTGTAGAGAAGGATCTAAGTGAACACTTCTGCAACAGGGACTAGCAAAGACAGACTTTATGGGTTCTTTCTTCACTCATTCATTCATTCAACAAATATTTAATAAAGACTTAAAGATATGCCAGTCACTACTTTGGGTGCTTGGGCTATATCAGCAGACTAGCTTACATTTAGGTGGGAGGAAAGGCAAACAAGAAATAATGTGCATAATAAATAAATTATATATTCATTTATAAGATGCTAAATGCTATGGAAAATTAAAGCAGGTTAAGGTGGGTGGTACAATGGGAGGACACAGGCTGCAGTATTGAATAAGGTGACAGGAGTAGTCCTCATGGAGAGAGTGACAATGAGCAAAGACATGGAGCTGAGAAACTGAGTCACACAGGCATCTCAGGGAGCATGTCCTGGTCGGAGACTGAGCCAGCAGAGGCTTATGACAGGGGCCTGTCTGGCCTGTTCATGGGGCAGCAGGGAGGCTGGGATGGAGTGTGTGAATGGGATGGTACTCACAGCTGAGGCCAGAGTGATCAAGCCAGAACAGCCACAGGTTGCACAGAGAACCAGGTTTGAATATTTGTTTTAACAGTTAATGGCCATTTGCAATATTTTTTTGGCAATAAAGTGTGCAGTATAGGTGTGTGTGTGTGTTTGTGTCTGTGTGTTGGTGGGTAAATGTACTAGAACATGCTCTTGTCTAAGTATAAGGCAGATATACATTGCTCTTGAACCAGCAGGTGAGACAGTTATCATACCCAAATACTGTCTTCCCTGTACTAATGGAAATGGCTATGTATTTAGGTTTTGTTCTTGAAGTAGAGAGAAATAACACTACAAAGAGAGATTTAGCCAGGGCTCAGGGTGTTTTCTGCTGGGGCTTTTAGATTGAATAAAAGAACATGAAAAGTCTGGAAGCCACATTGACATCCTTTTCTTGGTAATGAAATTTATCTCAGTCAAGGTTTTGAGTAGAGAGTGAAAAGGGCTGTGTTCACGCTTGCAGCCAAGTGGCAGAACTGGGAGTGAGGAGAACAATGAATGAATGGACAAAGGTAGAAAATTTCTTCCAATAATAGTGAGAGGTAATGGTCTGTTTAGCAATATCAGTAGTAAGCAGGAACTATCTGGATTGGCTGCACTTGGGGGTTAGCTTTCTCCTGGAGGAAGAAGCTCTGTGTTGTGCTAACAAATCGCTTGATCTCAATAGTCCACATCAACCCTCTGAATCAATTGTGGGTGACCTTGGACATGCCTGAAAGAAGACACTAGGAAATAATGGAGCATTTATACATCATAGCATGAAAATTCAAAATAGTATTAAATTGAATGTCCAGGAAATGCATGCTTATTTTGTACCTCTAAGCTGATGATATGGGCATTCCAGCTATGACATGCCTTTAAACAGTCTGATGAATTTCTTAGTCTAAGCATTCTTTTTAAACATCCCTTTTTATAAAATGGATGGACATTAGTGCATTGGCCATAACTTATACTCTGTTAAGAATAGCTGGTGTCATGAGACCAGGACAAGGCACTGCCCGTGTCTGTCTGCCTTGTCTGAGCATGGGATCATAAAGAGTCCAAAACCAACTGACAAACTCTCTGTAGATCACAGCTGAGTGGAACATATGTCTCTAACTTCTGTGTGAGCCCTATAAAAAATTTAAAGGAAAACAGAGCACTGACCAAGGGCCTGACCATTTTGCCAGTCATGACAAATCTGTGCGGCTGCATTTATTCTCTTAGTTTTATTATAATGAATAACACAATTTACAACAGATATATTCAGGCTTCGCTATGGAACCACTATTAATCATAGATAGAAAAATAAATATAATATATATGATAGATATTAGGTTTTCTCTCTCTATATATGTTTTATATATTTATCACAGTTATGTATTAACTAGACTTCATAGACTACATAACTGCATAGCTGTTCTAAAACCTAAGGACATTTTATTACTTTTGGTAACAGCTGCATTTTATAAGTAATCATATTTATGAATATAAACTGTTATTCTTTATCCTTAACATTTCTGTGCCAACCCGTACTACAACTTTTGCTTTCCAAGTTCAAATCCACCATCATTTTTTCCATTTATTATTTCCAAGTCCACCATTATTTTTTTTCTAGTTTATATTAACCAACTATATAAATAGCCTTGGCTCTTGGGAAAGAGGACACTCAGGAGAGTTGTGAGAAAAATACTACCTTTAAAATGATTAACTTTAAAACCAAGGATTTAAGCTCACATAGGTATCCTTTTGCATGGTGCATTCTGAAAAAGAAAATAGATATAATTGTGTATATTTAGTGTGTACAACATGATATTTTGATATGTGTATATGTTGTGAAATTATTATTATGATCAAACTAATTAACATATCCATCACCTCACATGGTTACCATTTTTTGTGTGTAGTGAGAACACTTATGATCTACTCTCTTAGCAAATTTCAAATATATATTATTGACCATAATTGCCATGCTGTACATTAGATATCCAGAACTTATGACTAAAGTTTGTTACCTTTGACCTATATTTTAAATAATTAATCTATAACACCCAAAAATAGTTTTCTAAAAGTTTTTAGTTTGTCTGGCTTTTAAAATCTTATTCAAATGCAGTGGAATATATTGCAAGCTCCCTTACAATTATCTGTTTTCAAACATATTCTTCCTCATCTTTCACAACTTAAAACTAGAAATCTAAATACACACACTTTCTAGCCATCCTTTAGGCAGGGCTGGCCATTTGGTTAAATTCTGCCCAAGAATTTGTAAATGGAAGTTTGCTAGGAGGAACGTCTCTTTCCAGATAGAAAGTTCTGTCAAGGGAAGGACTTCTGGCCATGCACACCCTACCTGTCAGGAGCTCAGGGACGATCCCTGGAGATCTGGCAGGAAATATGAGCAGCAGGAAGACAGCTACACTCTGGCTCCTGGATGACATTCTTAACTAGCTGTGCCTTCCTTGAAGTGCATCCTTTAGGCCTAGAACAGAAAAATAATTCCATGTCTTGCAAACCACCGCTAGTCAGGGTTTCCATCCCTGCTGGGTGCAGTTCACTGCTGCACAAAAATAGCCCTTAGCCTATTGTCAATGAGCATTAGTATTAACTATGCATACTTTTCTGACATTTTTCTATTTACTAGACATAAGCTGTAATTATTTATCTTACATCTGTTCATATCTTTACTAAATGCCTCTGAGATAAATATTTTTTCAGTAGATGAAGTACTAGTGTGATCAAATGAACATCCCCCGCCTCTGACAGATGAGAGAGTGGCACACGGATCACAGTATCTTGGAGCAGTCCTCGTCTTTGTTCCACATCATTCACGACAATGTCTTACTGATGATGGAAAAGTATATAATGTTTTAAAAGTGACTTTTCAAGATTCTTTGTTCTATGCCCATTCACTCATTCATTGTAGCCATACCCAATTGCTGTTAATTTGAGCCACGTTTTTTTTCTCTCATTTTATGCCCCACAATGCCATGATCTCGATATAGTTAAAAACGAGGTATGTTGTACTAAGAAAAGTATATTTAAAGTAGATCTCCATCCATTTCGTACAGGCATACATTTTCCCTAGTTTCCTTCCTGCCATTGCCTTTCATGTGCTATAAATATCTCCCACTCTGTAAATGGTTTTATACTTCAAAAACACATTGATAAAGTTTCACGTAACAATCAACTTAGTTGTGTTGAGACCGACAAGCTGTGTTCTGTAATATAATGGTGACACTGTTGTCATTCAAGTGCAGTGACCACCTCTGACACATACACTACTCATAATGCGCTGGTGCTGTTTACCGTGTCGTGGATGCCCCGGATTAAACTGCAGCATCTATCACCTGCCCACTGTGCTTTATGATGCCTCCCTGTTCCCGTTTACCTTGCAAAAGGTATGGAGGCAGGCTGCCCTCCGCAACACAGCACCACTTCTCATTGACCCAGTAAGAAATGTCATTTGTCTTGCTGCTTTGAGTGAAAGGCCAGGTGTACGTAAAAAATAAAATGATTACTAACTGCTGTGTGATCTTTACCTTTTGGCTGGAGGAGGGTGGGAACTGCAGAACGGCACCAGGAGGGCAAATACTAAAACTTGTTCCTTCTATTATAATTAGAAATGATCATTTTGCAAATGGAATATATCGAATAACCACAACCCTGACAAGCAGCTACCCAGAAATATCCAATGCGTAGATTCTTAGTGTCTCTGTGGCTCAAAAAAAAAAATCCACATTAAACCATTTACATTAAACCATTTACGTTAAAAATCTGTGCACTTGAAAAATAACATATTTCATTTTCCTCAATAAAAATGCAAAGTTCATCCGTTTGTTGATTTTTTTTTTGTTTCTTTAATGAAAATCCTCACAACTTTCTGTCAGATTACCTGCAATTAACCTTTAATTCACAGTTATGTAAAATTTAATGTGACACATTAAATATTAAACTATGTATTAAAAATCTATATTTTAAAGCACTTAACTTTATCACAAAAATGTGAAAAGGTTTTAGACATATTAATAAAATGCTTAAGAAGACTGATCTTGATAGCAACAAAAGGAGATATATCTGCAAATATAAAAAAATAGCAAGTTTAAAAAACATTAATTCATGAGAGATTTATTGTAAAATATAGCCTATTTATATTTTCAGAACATTATACTTATGTCTTCTTGGAATTTTTACTATAAGTCACAGATAACGGCTGAAAGAAAACCTTTCTTGAATAATTACATAATTTTTTATAAAATTTATAATTATCACTGTCATACTCTATTATAAATTAATTTAAAATGTGTGATATATTATTATTTATCCATCTCATCTTCCATGAAATTGAATTTCTAGAATTTTCCAATCTGAATTTGACTCTAAATGCTGAATATTCTAATCTGTAATCTAAGTGCTGTTCACAGACAAGTAATCAGGACCGTGGCAAACCCAAGTTGGGCTACTTCCTGGGCCGCCTGCACTTCCCTTAGACTTTGTACAAAATGTTTGCACTGGAGACTCCCTCTAAACTCTTGCTGATTCCGTAAAGTAATTCAAATTCCTCCTATAAGGTGGATCTCTGAATAAACATTATTGTAAATTTCACAGCATATAGAATGTGGGCTATTGCTATTATTTAGAATGTAATTATTTTTTCTTACTGACTGAAACACTGCATTCACTCAAACCTCTTAAGTTCATGCTAAAGATAACCTTATCTAGATCTAATCAAAACTCAGGTCCTATGTTAGCAAGTGGCATAGTGAAAAATTAAGCAAAAAATCAGCAGGTCATTAAAAATGACAGATACAAGACAGGTTGCTTTCTGATAGTTTGAACATGGGAAAGGAAAGTAATAGAGAAACAGACATCTTCAAGAGAACATAGGATAAATTTGATATGTCATGCTGTTTCTTGCCAAACAATATATAGAGATTGATCAAAAGCATTTCTCAAATTAGCAAAGATTAAAGAGATGGACAGGTCACACAGCAGGGAAACTAACAACCCTGACATTAATCTTCTTAGTAGACCTCAGGACTGACATTGAGAGCTGCTGGGTGACTTTGAGAAGATCATTTAGTCCCTCTAGGTCTATATTTACTGATGCACATAATTATATTGATGAACATGTTTTGATTCCTCACTGAGATATTGTGACAATCAGAATTTATAGAGAAGCCACAAAATACCTCTACAATTGCCATATATAATAATATTGGAGTTTTACTTTTAAAAAAAATCCAGAATAGAACCTTAGGAGAACTGTGGTTACAATTGGACACTAATAAAAATAATTTCAAGAGAATAAAGAAATAAAAAATAAACATAAAATCTATATCTCAGGCATTACCATGCTCATCAACGCATGTGACTTTTGCAGTACTAGAACCAGTGCTACTCTGCTATGTGTTTTAGCTACTAAAGAGTAGAGAATATTCTATTTGTAGAGCACTGGTTACTCTCTGCAAAAAATGAAACGAAGGCTCTCTGCCTCATGGTGTCTTCTCTTGCACTGATCTGGTGTGGAGCCACAACTGAAACCCTCAATGGCAGTAGACACAAATGGGTGACCAAAGGGAAGGTATTACAGTACTTCACTCTCTTTCTACCTTCTCTCTCCTTTTACTTGCCTTCTTCCTTTATTTCTCAGAAAAATTGACTTTATCCTCCCTCTTCTAATCACCTTCACACCCCTCAATCTTCTCAATCTCATCCAAAAGAAGATATACAAATGGCCAAGAAACATGAAAAAAATGTCCATCACTAATTATCAGGGAAATACAAATTGAAACCATGATGAGATAGACCTTGACACTGTCAGAATGGCCATTACTAAAAAGCTAAAAAAAATTAGATGCTGGTGCAGATGTGGTGAAAGGGGAACACTAAACACTATTGGAAAGAATTTAAATTAGTATAGCCTCTGTGGAAAACAGCATGGAAATTTCTCAAAGTACTAAAAGAGCCCTATCATTCTATCCAGCAAGTCCACTACTGGGTATATACCCAAAGGAAGAGAAGTCATTATATCAAACTGACACATATACCCAAATGTTTATCACAGCACAGTTCACAACTGCTAAGATATGGAATCAACCTAAGTGCCCATCAACTGATGAGTGGATAAAGAAAATTCAGTAAATATACATATACAATGGAGTACTACTCATCCATAAAAAGAAATGAAATAACATCTTTTGCAACTGGGATGGACCTGGAAGCCATAATTCTAAGTGAAGTATCTCAGGAATGGAAAAGCAAATACTGCATGGACTCACTTATAAGTGAGAGCTAAATAGTGGGTATACTTGGTCATACAGAGTAGTATAATGGACTTTGGGAAAGGTGGGCGGGAACTGAGGTGTCTAACATTATCTATTGGGTACAATGTTTAATATTGGGGTGATGGGTACACTAAAAGCCCTGATTTCAGCACTATGCAATTCATCTATGTATCAAAAAACCGCTTGTACTCTCTAAATCAAAAGTAAGGTGGGAAGGACGGAAGGAGGGAAGGAAGGAAGGAAGGAGGGAGGGAGGGAGGGAAGGAAGGAAGGAAGGAAGAAGAAAGAAAGAAAGAAAGAATAAAAAAGAATTACCTGAAAAAATGTTGGTTACTTAAAATCTCAAATTCTTCACTGAAATAATGGTAATTGTATTTTTATTTAACAACTTTTACCTTTATACCTGTTTTCTATTTTATTAAACAAATTAAAAGTGCTAAAGGGAGATAGGCATGCTAAAATTGATAGATATCAACACAGATTATTATATGTTATATATAACTATATATAATGAAATTATGTAATATTCATGCTAATCATTTATCATAATATCATGTAAAATGTTTACTATACATCACTGTATATAACACTATGTTAGGCTGAAAAGGCCAAGCTATGATGTGGTGACACATATTTCCAAAACTCTCAGTGGTTTCACACAATAAATTCAAATTCTTGATCATGCAAAATCTGTAGATTTTGATATTCTCCAAGGCATATCCATACCTTTATGTAGAGACTCAAAGATCCAGGCAGTTTCTGCATCTCTGCCATCTCTTGGAGAGACTTCCCCCATAGTGTTCAAAAATTAGCCTGTGGTGGCCACATGCCACCAGGAAGTGTGGTTTCCCTGTGCCTCACACAGTACACCACCATGAAATAAAACATGGATTATCTATGCCCCAATAAATCTCAGATTTGAAATAGGCAAAATACTGGTCAAATAAAGTATATGACTTTATTCAAAATGTCCATGAAAAAGCTCCAGAGGTACTATGGTGGAGGCTATGTTGGAGCAGATGATCATAAAGCAGAATTTTGACTGAGGGTTTTGTCTCAGTGGAGCTGTCAGTTGTGAGTATGAGGCATCTTGCTCAGCTAGAGATAGGAAGAGTGATCCACGAACACTTGTAAGTTCTCTGAAAGAAAGTAAATCCAGTGGGAGGTTAGGCATCATGAAGAGTGGAGGCATATTCAAATGTCAAGAGAGCCTTGGGGTAAATTTCTTTAAAACTTGTAACACTGAATGCTGACTTAAAGGAGGCGAAGGGTGGCCTCCTTTTGGGAGGCATGGCAGGTAGGGGGTGCAGCCAGGTGAGGTCCCCCAGTTGGGAGGTGCCTGATAGGCTAAAGTAAAAGGTTTACAGTCCATGTGGTGAGAGGGGCACTGAGGCAGTGGTAGAAGATGAAGCTACTGAGTTAAGGAGGCACAGAGAGCAAGGAGAGAAGACCAGGCATGACCTGGCAAGCCTTGCGGGTCTCCAGTTTCTACCTGGAGAGAACTAGGAAAGCAGTTGAGGACCTTCAGCAGAGGGAGGTAATGAGATCTAATTCAGAAGAGTCACTCTAAAAAGAGCAGAAACTCAGAGACCACTCAGAAAGCCATTGTGTTAACCCACATGAGAACTGATGATGATATGCAACAGATATTTTCTGTGACAGTTGTGGTAAGTGGTGAATTCCGGATAAATATCCACATAAAGCCATCAGATTGTTTTTTATCTATGTTTTTCCTTTGAGTGACTGGGTATATGATGTATTTATGAGGCAAAGAAGCTGAGGATTACTATCTCCTGCATCGAGAGTGTGTGACCTGTGCCTTCACATGGGTCCCTGTGTACAGAAGGGTCTGGTGCCTGATTCAGTGCTCTGTTGTCACCATCTTGAAATTCTAAATAATTTGTGAACAGGAGTCTGTTCTTGCATTTTCGTTTTACACTGGACACCACAAATTATCTAGCCAGTCCTGAGCATTACTCCTAGGTTTGGAGTCCCAATAAGTGGAATAAAATCCTTTCACTGAATGTGCAATATTATTGGTGGAGATGATATTGGAGCAAGGAAAAGGAATTCATTTTAAGCATGTTGAATTTGAGATCTGATTTAGACATCCAAAAGACTTTTTGATATAATTAGCTATGTGTTCAAATGTGAGTCTATGCTGGAATTATAGATTTGGAAGTCACTGGCATATCAGTGGTGTTTAAAGCTATGAGAATAGGTAAAACCACCAAAGAAGCGAATAGAGAAGAGGACCACAGTGAGTGAGGAAGATATCCATAATCTACCACTGGTACACTTTCCTTGGAAAATGGGTGACACATCACTATGAGGATTTTCTCAAATAAGTAAAACTGAGATTAAAAAAAAGTAAGGCTAAAATGTTTTCTGTAATACTTTCCCTTCTGTGTTGATGTATTCCTACTGTATTAATGCAATAAATACTGTTTACTTGGGGGATTGCCAAAGAGCATGATGTTTCATTATCAAAGAATACTTGTTGCAGGCCTCATTCTCAGAGAAAATTATTATAGCTATGTAAATAACATCATATCCTATGGTATTAATGATAGAAATCATATAATATCTTGATTTTGAATGTTACAAATATACATATATTTAATAAGTAATTAGCTATAATAATGTATTTAACCATTTATCTAATGTTTTATATTTATGCTTATAAGTACTATCTTATATGTATGATTCTGCAATGATTATCTTTGTGAATATGAAAGTTAGGGAATAACAGATTGCTACATATAAAAATATGAATGTATTATGTCTTTTGATAAATATATATTTATATGCATATGTATGTATTTATCCACTTTTTTCTTAACGAGGTAACCAGGATTCACTGTAGTAACATTTTAGAGCTTTGTCAACAGCAGGTTTTATTACTTAAATACATGTTTTTAAATAGATATAACCTCTATTCTAGGTTTTGTTTCCAATAATGTTTCTTCATATTTGTTAATGGTTTAGCTTTCTAATTTTTGGATGGTTTTTACATCATATATCCATTTGTAAATAAGCAAAATTTTGTGTACTTTTGATAAAATTTATTTTTTATCATATTCAATACAGCTAAATTTTTAAATTTCTATTTTTCTGTCTTGATTATAAAATATAGATATTTACAATAAATATAAGATACAATCTAACTATATAGTATTATATATTTTCAAATCTGAGGAATATATTCCTCTTCATAGGGTACAAAGACAGCTAAAAAGTTTTTTTTAATATGCAAGTGTCTGCAGCTTCAGCAAGATCCCCTTGCAATATTTTGGTGTTAAAACAAATTATGTTTTAGCTCACAGTTAATAATTAAAAAATAATTTAGTTTTAATTTAGATTCTAGCAATGTTTAGACTTAGGAGTTTAAGTTATATAAATACCTCTTGCCCATGTAATTATTTAATTACTTATTCAATAGTTACTTACTGAATGTCATGTGATGCTATATGTAATATCATTACTGTTTAAATTAACACTTGAACTGGTAAAAATATAGAATCCATTTTATATGTTAAAATAACACTGAATATAGCATTAATGTTTCATAGACATAAAAGAGATTGTGACTGATTTAGTTTAAACCTTAGTTGAAGTATGCCTTTTGAGTATGAAAGTAGCTTGATGTTCTACATGTTTGATCTCCATTTGGGGATAATAAATTATTATTTATTACTATCTGCTTTAAAGAAATAAGATAACTATATATTCTGCAACCAGATAAAGGTATGAAGATGTCCTATCAGATTTCAAAAATATTTGAATCATTTGGCATCACGTTGGAGCTGTTTATGAAAAAAGAGCCAGGGGAAATTTTGATTTCTTGTCTCTTTTGCAGAATTTAACCAATTTGGAGTGATGGGGAGAGCAGATCTAGAAAAAAAATAGTGACACATCTTACAAAAAAAAAAAAAAAAGTTAGGTAAAAAAATAACAGAACCCTGAAGGAGACTAGATCAGTTATAAACAATTTTGCTTCTTTTCTGATATTTATCTTATAAGTAGAGTGACCATATATCCTGGCTAGCCTAGGACAGTCCTGGCTTATAGTCATGGGTTCCTATGTAATTGCTATCATCAACTCTTTTCACTCTCACAGATGTTCATGTGTGAGGTTAAATTATGTGATCATTTTTCTTATAGCCAATACAATAACAGGCTTATAGTCCTAATATAAAGTGCTTTTAGGTTAAAGAAAAAATGAAATCTACGTAATGGGATGTGTACTGGAAGAGAAACCTGCAAATCACTAAATTTTCATTTAATAAAATCAACCCCAAAACGTGGAATCCTAAGCAACAATTATGTCTTTCTCTGTCACTTAGCCTTCTGCCTGCAGTGCTTTTAGAGATAATTATAGTACAATTACTCACCTGCATCAAATTTGAGGCTCCCACCTAATGTTTACCACAAGACTTTCCAAGATATTCAGCTCATGATTTATGGGATAGTAATTATCCAACTCCCTAATTTTTTTCAAAGTAAATAAATACCCAAATAAACAAACATCAAAAAATACAGCTAGTTCCTGCTAACTGCAGGCAAATAGTAAAGTCTTAGAACAAACAATGCACTTTCATGAACAAAAGATAAGACTACAAAGTGGCTTCCAGTAGCCTTAAGACTGATCATAATGTCTTCTTTTATTCTGCAAGTCTAATGTCCAAGAAATGATAAACTGAAAAATATAGCTTACCTAACAAAATAATATATAACTGTAAACAAATCTGTGTAGTATTATATATAAAACTGTTAAAATGAAAATCTAATGTATAACTGATAGTTCAAAGAAGTATTTTCTTACTGACCAAAAATAAATTAGAGTGGAAAATCTTTAATAACACTCATCAACTAAGTGTCTTACTCAATTATTTTCACCATTGATTCTTTAACAATGCGATTTTACATATTTGCTTTATGTTTACTCAGTCATCTTACATATATGCATTTAATTGCTTATAAGATTAATTTTGGCTTACATTTATAGCTGAAAGACAAAACTCCACCTATAGTATCAAATATGTAATGTACGTATAATTACTGAAAATTTTATTTTATATAAAGATTTGTGATTTACCATATAACATTAAATGATACTGTATAGTTTTAGTACAAGCATTTGAGTTTTTAATAAAGAAAACACATATGAATGATGCTGCTTTGAAAACCTAAATGAAGATTTCATATACCTGGTTACTGCTGAGCCAACCTCTTTTCTCATCAATGTCTCATAAATCTTACTGAAGAAGATTTAGTTACATCAATATATTATTGATTTTATGTGGTCTTCTGGGCTTAGGATAAAGAATAACAAAATGATATTGATTTAATTCAACCTAGGTAAATCTTCCATGACCTTGTTGTTTAACCAAGTGCAATGTTCATGACTTTTAAATTAATTGATTGCAGAAAAAAGCCCACATTTGTTCTAAAAATTTGAAGTATGAATGGATATAACTATTTTCTGGAGGATAGATTTTATGTCCTGTTTGCTTCTTCTATTTATAAACTCTCTTCTTATTTATTCATCTGTACTACCATCCTTATTTGCAATTTTATTCAATACAAATTTTGAGTTATTTCCAAAAATTTTAAGAAAGAAATTGATATGGATCTGAAATAGGCCATGAGTAGTAGACACAGGTTAGAAATGAGGCAATGAAAAATAGAGATGATGAAGTAAACATGAAATATATAGAAAAAATGACTTGGTAAAATGTGGTGATTGGTGTTTGAAGGCATAAATATTTGGAAGAGGGAATAGGTGAGGATAATAGAGGATACTATATTGGATGAGTGTGCTGGTGATGATTCAATTAACTGAAATGGAGACCATATGAGTTGAAATATATTTCTAGAAAAGAAAATAAATTTGGCTTTAGGTTAGAAATAAGGTGCACAGGTTGGGGCAGAATTGTATACTTTTAAAACTACTATATAGTTAATGACTTCTCTATCTTTTGTACCAAACTCTTAGCTCAGTTCCTACATTTACTTTGATTTTTCTTGCTCAGATACAATACTCACTTGTTTATATAATAGAGCAATGCTAACAGAAGAACACATGTATAAGAGGGAAAAGAATAAACTGTGACTTAAGGCTAGCACCTGCTAAATGAGTTTGTTGACATCTAGATCATCTCAGTAAAGATTGAGTAATTTGTATAAAATAATCATAATACATCTTAAATAATTTTAGGGTTATAATGAACACTTTTTTAAACATAGATCAAATTTAGTCTAATAAATATCCTACAGAAATACTTCTAGTGTTTTTTGTTTGTTTGTTTGTTTGTTTGTGTTGGTTTGTTTTTTTGAGACAGGATCTTGCCCTGTTTCCCAGGGTTGGAATGCAGTAGCATCATCATAACTCATTGCAGTCTCAAACTGCTGGGCTCAAGCGATCCTCCTGCCTCTGCCCCCTGAGTAGCTGGGACTATAGGCATGAAACAACACACCTGGCTATTTTTTTCTATTTTTTTGTAGAGATTGGGTCTCACTGTGTAGCCCAGGCTGGTATGGAACTCCTAGCCTCAAGCAACCCTTCCACTTCTTCCCCCACAAAGTGCTGGGATTACAGGTGTGAGCCACCACACCCAGCACCACTGTTAAAAGCCTCTGTGTGCTACAGAGGAAACAATTTTTAAAATGTATGCCAGAACAAGTACATGCATACCTCATTTTATTGTGCTTCACACATATTGTACTTTTTACAAGTTGAATACCATTTTTCCAACAGCATGTGCTCATTTTGTGTCCCTCTGTCACATTTTGGTAACTCTCACAATATTTCAAATCTTTTCATTATTAGTATATCTGCTACAGTGCTCTGTGAGCAGTGATCTTTGATGTTATTAATACTTTTGTAATTATTTGGGGGTTCCATGGACTGTGCTCATATAAAACAGTAAACTTAATTGATAAATGTTGTGTGTGTTCTGACTGCTTTAAAGACCAGCCATTACCCTGTTCTTTCCTTCTTTTGGGGCCTCTCTATTCCCTGATATTCAATGATATTTAAATCAGGCCAATTAATAACCCTACAATGGCCTTGAAGTATTCAAGTGAAAGGAAAAATTACAAGTCTCTCACTTTAAACAAAACTAGAAATGATTAAACTTAGTTATGAAGGCATGTAGAAAGCCAAGATAGCCCAAAAGCTTTCTTACACCAAAGAATTAGCCAAATTGTGAATGCAAAAAATAAAAAAAAAAAGTTATTAAAGAGAATCAAAAGTCCTACTCCAGTGAACACATGAATGATAAAGAAGTGAAACCACCTTATTGCTAATATGGAGAACATTTTAATGGTCTGGATAGAAAATCAAACCAACCATTACGTTTGCTGAAGCCAAAGCCTAATCCAGAGTAAGGATTTAACTCTCTTCAATTCTATGAAGGCTGAGAGAGGTAAAGAAGCTGCAGAAGAAAAGGTTAAAGCTAGCATAAGTTGGTTCATGAATATTTTAATCCCACTGTTAAAAACTACTGCTCAGAAAAAAAAAAATATTCCTTTCAAAATATTACTGCTCATGATAATGCATCTGCTCACCCCAGAGCTCTGATGAAGGTATATAAGGAGATTGTTGTTTCCCTGCCTGCTAACACAATGCCCATTCTGCAGCCCATGGATCAAAGAGTAATTTTGACTTTCAATCTGAATTATCTAAGAAATATATTTTGTAAGGCTGTAGCTGCCATAGATAGTGATTCCTCTGATGGATCTGGGCAAGGTAAATTGAAAACCTTTTGGGTTCATCATTCTGGATGCCGTTAAGAACATTCAGGATTCCTGGGAGAAGGTCAAAAAAACAACATTAGCAGGACTTTGAAAGAAGTTGATTCCAGCCCTCGTGGATGAATTTGAAGAGTTCAAGACTTCAGTAGAGGAAATAACTGTAGATGTGGTGAAAATAGCAAGAGAACCGTAATTAGAAATGGAGCCTGAAGATGAGACCAAATTGCTGCAATTTCATGATAAAAATTTAATAAATGAGAAATTGCTTCTTGTGGATGAGCAAAGAAAGTGGTTTCTTGGTTCCTAGTGAAGAGGCTGTGAACATTGTTGAAATGACAACAAAGGATTTAGAATATTAAATAGACTTAGTTGATAAAGCAGTGGCAGAGTTTGAGAAAATGGTCTTCAATTTTGAAAGAAATTCTACTGCAGGTAAAATACTATCAAGTGCCATTGCAAGCTACAGAGAAATCGTTCACAAAAGGAAGAGATAATTGATAAGGCAAACTTTGTTCTCTTGTTTTAAGAAATTTCCATGGCCACCCCAATCTTCAGCAACCACCACCCTGAACCATCAACCTCCATCAACATTGAGGCAACAATATTATGACCCATGGAAGACTCAGATGATTGTTAGCATTTTTAGCCACAAAGTATTTTTAAATTAGGATATACACCTTTTTTAGACATAATGCTATTACATACTTAATAGACTATGGTACAGTGTAAACAACTTTTATACACACTAAGAAAGCAAGAAATTTGTATGACTTGCTTTATTGTCGTATTTGGTTTATTGTGGAAGGGGTCTGAAATTGAGCCCCATATCTCTGAGGTATGCCTCTACACTATAAAAGGAGAAAACATGTTTGTCATTAACTGCCTCTCTACTGAAGCCAGTGATTACATCTCTAAATAGATTATCTCCTCTTTCTGGGGCTTTTATGACCATTATCTGTAGACTTGAATTTTCATTTCTTCACTGGGACAGCTATTTTGTCTGTCCTTCACTCACCAGAGGGGCTGCACTCTGAACACTGATGAGGCCTGACTTTGGCTTGCCAATTCCCTTTCTGGCCCAAGGTTTCTCTGTCCCCTTCTATATGTAACCCCTGGTTCCAAACCTTCCTAGACCCTATACTCATAGAACACACAAATAAAAGATAATTTTAGATATTCTTTATTAAGAAATGTACCGTTCTGAAAGTAATAATGTATGTTTTTATTCAGATACATAAAGGATAAATTAAAGTGAGATGTTTATTATATTACAGTCAATTTTAATGTAAAAGACAAAATAAAAGCGGTATATATACACCTAATGGGTGCCCTGTGCACCATCTGGGGGATGGACAGGCTTGAAACTCTGACTCGGGTGGGGTAAAGGCAATATATGTAGCCTAAACAATTGTATCCCCATAATATGCTGAAATAAAAAAAAATTTAAGATATTTATCAATCAAGCAATTTTGGTAATGCTTGTATGATATTTTATCCTAGTTTAGATTTCAGTTTCTCAATGGTAAGTCACAATCTCAATTCATCTTAATTACTTGTGAAATCTAGTTAAGGTGAGATGAAGAATTTTTCTCTTGAGTTACATCTTTAAATTCAGCTATTTTTACAAAAACTGTTTCAGAAGTGTCATATGAATTAATTTTATATTGACATTGATACAATGAAGTGCTTATAGTACAATTTAAAATTATTGGTAGCTGGATTGTGACTGAAATTGTCTTTAATTCTTTTTCATAACTTATTAGGATTGCTTCAATAATCATTTAATATTGTATACCTGGTTTCAATATACAAAAGGTTACATTAAAGCATTTCAAATGGACATGGTCAGACAATACCTGACAGCTTTCTCCTGCATTCTTTTTGCCCACTTAGGTCCTAATTGACCTCAACGATGGTCTCAAGTCTAGCTAAATGCTTACCTTGGTCTGGTCCACAAATCAAAGGCATTCTAAGATCTGGCTTCAGGATTTTCTTGGATTCTTTCAACTTGTCATTTAGAAATTTCCTAAGAATCCATTAGGTGCTTCCTATTTGTAAACTTTGGGTGACTTAAGACGATAAAGATTTGTGCTTTGATGGAAGCAAAAGACAGGTTAAATGACCTTAATAAAATAGCATACATTTTTAAATGCCTGAGGGAGAAGAGAAAACAAACTACCCAACTCAGCAGGTAAGACACATGCCATGTGCATATTTAATTTAAAAAGTCATAGAGAAAACAACATAATGAAATGATTCTCAAGGGATATATGGGGCAGCAGGTACACTACGACCTCAGACTTCAACTTGGCTTACCTACTGAGAACTCTATAAAATCTCTCCTCCTTTTTTCAGTGCTAACCTTTTGTATGCAAAAATGGAAGTTCCTGGGTATCTGGTCCTAGTGTAGACTCCTGAATTCTCACTGGCTTCCTGTCGGAAACCTTACACTTGACAAGACTATCGGCATCTATCAGACATCTATTCAGCAAGACCACTGGTCAGACTTCTCCACCTTGCTTGTCCCACAGACAAGTCGGTGTTTAACCTCTGAGAGAGAAAAGTTGCATCATTTTGAATGAACAAAGTTGCAATATCAACAGTACCTTATGGTTTTATTCCTTACTATGCCCCTTATTTTTACCAGACAGACAGAAAGTCCTGAATTGTAGGACAAAGCATCTCCATATCCTCAACAATAATATTCTCAAAACTAATTTTGAAAAATGCTATTACTACTCTTCCTTTTTCAACTTTTTCTACCCACTTTTCATCTTTGCAGAAATACCCATCATTTAGTTCTAATTCAGATGTTACCAACTCTATAACACTTCAACCAATCCCTTTACCCCACTGAGAACTAGTTATTAACATTTGTTCCTATGTTCCATTCAGCAATTCATACTTGATTATTTCTTTTGTCATTGTCCAACTTATTACACAAATACCTGCCTTTCTCATATAGAATAGGAGACAGTCGAGAGCAGGCTTATTCTTTATTCTTATGTGCATCCTGTAATACCTATCACTGTTCCTTGAGTCAGTCCGTTCTTGTATTCATTGAACAAATACGGATTGTGCTGCATATATGTCCCAGGTACTCTTCATGCAGTGAACTGGACTGAAGTAAAATTCAACTTCTGGTAGACAGGGACATGGATTTTTAGTTACTATCATTATTATTATTATTATTATTCAGTAAGTACTAGTTAATGAGGAAAATATCAAAACACAAAGATTTTTCCCTTTAATTCCCCAAATGATACACAAATAGAAGTCCAGGCTCAAAGGGGAGAATCAAGGGCTTTAGAATACATCCTGTCTTTCAACATAATCACACAAAATCCTGTGCTTTTTCATATTCCAAAGCTTTTTGTTCAGATGTCATTTTAATTTTCAAATCAGTTCCATGTGTTAATACGTTGGAATGAAGAGGTCACATTGCTTAGTCCTTGAGGAGTTATGGTCATGTCCCTATTGCTTGAAATTCAAGATGAAAACTGAAATGCCCCAGAATGCTTTAAGGAAAAAATGTGATGCAGCTGTGTCTTTGATACTTACAGAAAAAAAAAAAAAAAAAAAAAAAAGATCTTGTCATCGGTAGTTTATGTTTAAGACATTGTAGAAAGCTTGCACATCCCTGGACTTCCAGCCCCTGAGGAAAACAAAGCCCAAAGGCCGAAACAGCAGCTGCCTAGAGGTGAAAATGCTTACGGTTCTTGCCTTTCTCAATTGGGACTAAATATATTTAACATCAAGCACTTTTTCTATGACTGACTACTTAGGGAAAGATGTTAGTGGACTTACATTTCACAAAATGGTTTTGTCTTTCCAGAATAAAGAATTGGAGAAAACATCCCAACATTAACACCATTAGAAAAAGTAAATTGTGAAATAACCGTAAACTTTCCAATACCAGAGGTATAGGCATAGAGCTACAGAACAATAAAAAGTAAAATTTAGTTGAGTCAATAAGGAAAGCATTCTGTTCGGCAAACAAAGGAAGAGCATGCTGTCCATTAAATGCAGAGATACTATTGGTAAGATATAGTGTTTGCACGGCCTTTCCCACAGCACCAATGAACCAGTGTGATTAATTCTAACTTTCTCATCTGGTGCTTCTGACCACAAGTACACATTTTTGAGAAACCTGATGGTGAATTTTGTATTGAAAATCAAGTTTGTTCTTGGAGACCCTCATATCTATCCTCTTACTGGGAGAGTTTAGTTCATCTTATCAGTGAGGAGTTTTCTATGTGTGATGGGAAAGTTCTCTAAAGTTTATCTCACTCTAGCAAGGATCTAATGCTTAGAATTCCAGTAGTTTTCCATGGTGAACTTTCATGTTATTTCCTTCCTTCCAAATATTCAGAAATTCATAGGTGCATGACCTCTTATCTCTCTCCTCCCAAGCCACAAGAATGGAGATGATAATATACAAGAAACATTGATAATAACATAATAAAAAAAACATTCAATCTCTGTCTTTTGAACCACTGATTAGGTGAACAAGCATCCTGATTGTACTTTTGATATGCCTCATTTACTCATAAAACACTGGAGGTGGTAACAGGTGTGCTATGGCTTCTGCTTTTTGCTTTCATCTTCAGTTCTGATCTCCACCACCTGGTGGACTTTACCGGCTGTTATTACTGTTTCCACCATTCAACTTAAGATGGACATCAACAGTGGTTTGAAAAATTACTGATGCTGCCTCTGTTGGTGACACCTACCCCAGTCCTGCTTGCTTCATTATATTTTCAACATACAACCATTGTGTGTTAGAGAAGATAAATATATCTTCCATTTATTTTCTATTGTCATTTACATATTTATTACATATATAATAAATGTAATAACTTTATTAAGGAAATAAAATAATTCACTTGACCTCCGTCTTTTTGTTTCTCGTTTTGTTTTATTTTGTTTTTACAGTGACATCTCCAATATTGTGCCCCTTTGATTTTGCCCACCTTCCAGTTTCTCTCTAATCCATCATCCTGAGTAGACCATGAAGCTCTGGGTGCCTGCAATAAACACAGCTATATTTGCACTGCTTGTGGACCAACACATCTGCAAGGTTAGGTCATGATGTGTTTGGAAGACTGCCAGCTGTCCTCCAATCACATTCTTGCCTTCCTTCTAAATACCTGGATGTCCAAGTAGAAGTCACATTTCTCATTCTCCTTTACATTTGATGATGTCTCTGTTCTCACCAGTGGGATGTGAATGGCAATGACTGGAATAATCTCAGAAGCTACATGTTGAAGAGGGCAGAGCTGCCCACTTGCCCAGTTTCCTGGAATATTTCCACCACCCTAGATTATTACCCTATAAAGAAATCACCTTAGATTTTGTTTGAAGTGCTGCTCATTGAAGCTTGTTTGTTACAATGTCTCAGCCTCATCCTAATTAACACACTCTACATTGTACCATGTGAACTCGCTACCCTCAACACAAGTGAATCAACTAGAGATCAATACAGGATATGTTTGAAACAAGCAACCCAGAGAACATCCTTGGGTAGGTGGCATTGTTTCCATAATCAAACATGATAGAAAATGTAGGAGACAGATTATTCCATTTATTATTGAGAAATATTTATGTAAAGGCAACACTGGACTAAGAAACTTAGTATTTAAGAATAAAAACTAGGACACAGGATATATTTTCTGAAAACTGCACAGGCTATTGATATGATGTTAACACAATTAAGAATCCTCTGTGTGTATATGTGTATTTATTCATCTATCTATCTATAGAGACAGAGACAAAGAAAGGGAGAGAAACCCAGAGAAAGAGAGAGACAGAAAGTGTTATATGTGCAAACTGAGAACATTTTTGGACAGTGGAGTGTAAAAAAGCAAACGAAAGTAGGAGAGTGAATCAAATACTAACATTCAACATGTCAAAACCTTGAAGTATTTTATTTCATTGAATGTGTCTAAAAATTTATATTGGTAATATATGTATTATAAAATTGATATATGCTACTGTAAAAATTATAAAAATACATGATAATAATAAAATAGAAAGGCATTGTCCTACACAATGTCTCCCATCAGAAGCAACACGGCAAGAAGCAGTTTTAGATTGCAGGTTAAGAGCTTTGCCATTAAGAGCTCTTTCTCTCTGGTAGAGAACTTTCAAAACTGTCCTTCCAATAAGATATAGCTCCTTGCATCACCCAACCCCTTCCTTTGAGAATAACTATTTGTGATATCAGATTCCCATTCCATCTTTGATAATTTTGATCTGCTATCCTCAATTTACCTTATGTGTAATTATGAAAGAAAATTTAAGACCTCACATATTAACTGTCCTTTGCAACAACCTATTAATAATGAAAACCTATTATGTGTAACCTGAATGTTAGTGTTCTGTTTCTCTAAAGAAATTTCACGAGGAATTTCTGCTCACGTCAGCTGGGAAAGGATCTCAGCATCACCCAGTGTCTAACCTGTAGCAAAGAGGGTAAAAAAGTTGATGCTTGTTCCTGGAAGGCAGGTATCTTCATGTTACACTTAAGTTATTTAGGGACTTGGGTAAGATTCTAAACTATTTCTAAAGCTTCAAGGGGTCATGTTTCTCTCCCAAGAATCTTTGCAGCTGTCCCTACCTTCATTTTTGGTAATGATATTAGGACCAAGTCACACAGACATTTTCTAGGGCAATTAGGAATAACAGCATACACCTAAAGTTTACCATATAAAGAAGTAAATTCCAAGTAATGTCAAGCAAATGTTCTCAGCTTAAATTTAAGGTCATCGATCCTAACAATAATGGTATTATTATTACTACTGATAACAATAGTGATGAAAAACAATAAAAGATTTAACTTATCATGTAGTACATACTGTTCTATGTACTATATTATTAAATCATTTAGTTTTCATCTAGAACAACACTATGATATGGGTATGACTTTTATCTCATTTAACAGATGAGAAAAATGAAGAAAAAGGGTGATAAATGACTTTGACCAAGGTAGTATCTGCCTCAATCATTTTCAGACCCTAAAGAAATCTGTTTTGGGAATGGATATCTCCTACCACAAATTCACTGGAAGGAAATGTTAAAGTAGAGGGCAGAAATTGCAGAATGAGAAGAGGAGACTGAGCAGACATATTGCTGAGCAGCATTGGAAGTCATACATTTGTTACACGGTCTCTGATATATGCATGACATTTTCCATAGCAGGTCTTGGCAGCTTAGAGACAGGAAGAGAAGGGTCTACTTACAGTGAATCAATCCAGGAAGCTACTCAAAAAATATTTTCAGACCCAGGTTTTCTACATATCATAGGTTAAGGATACCCAAACAGGACGTGAGTTTTGCCAAAATTCATCAGGGCCATGCAAAAGGCATGCCTTATTTAAAAACTGAATTTATAATTAAATTATTTTACTGCATGGAACCAGAAAACATTTAAATTTTTTCCGAATTTCTGAATGCTTATAATCTCAGATTGTAAATTGATAGTACCATGAAGTTAGACAAAGCAAAAGTGCTGTGATCTACAACATACGGATTTAAGTATAATAAAATATGCTTGTGAAGTATATGCTCAATATATCATAAAGCCCTTTTTTGTGTCAACACCATTTTTTAAAGGGATTACAGTGGACAATGACATGCTATCCATATAATTAGAGCATATGATTTTTCTCTGATAATTTAGAAAATTGAATCAGTTTTCCACTTCATCTGATCTACATATATAGACATTGTCTTAGTGGGTAATTAATAGACACCAATTAAAGCATTTGCTATTGTGATATATCTGTTCTTTGCCTGAATGATACTTAATGAACAATGTGCTTCACTAAGTGAATTCAAAATATGAAAATGAATTATGCAAATTGCAAAAAGTAATAGCTCATTGTTATTAAAATAATTTACTTATCTTTTACCACAGTTCAATTGTCATGGCAAAGGTTTTTTTTTTAATGTAATTTGTAATAATTACTACTAATACATTTATTGAACAGCCATAGGCTAAGTCCAATATGCTGTGTAAAAGTATGGAATTATGTCAAAAATATGATAATATAGGTAAAAGACCATGCACCTTGCCAGGGGCATGCTTAGGAGAAAGAGTATGAGTTCAGTTTGGCCTTTTGATATTTTTATGAGTCAGAGAAGTGTAACTTTCAAATGAATATTTAAATATGTATATTGGAAGGTCTTTAGAGAGATTTGTGTTAGAGATATACTTTAAGAGTCATCAGCAATTGAAACCATGAGGATGAATGCTATCATTTGAGGAAACAATATTAATTGAGAAGTAAAAGAAGGCCTGCTTCTTTTCTACTCAATAATTAATCATGAAAACCTGGCAGGATATTCAATAAAAAAATACTACGAAAGAGTGGCCAGGGGAGAAGGTAGAAAAAGGGCAAGACTGGTGGTAAGTGTGGGATGAATTCAGTACACATTGGAGGGCTGGTTGTATGGACAGGGGTGAGGGGAGGCATGGCCCCAAACAATTCTCCTCTAAAAATTTTAAACTTCTCCAACTATATTGGGACTTAAAATATACATAAGCACATGCAGGTATGCATGCACAGATGCACACACACAAGTATTCAAAAACACACATGCACACATGTGCCTTCACCAGAGCCCAAACCTCTACTAGGAGATCATGACAAATGATATATGGAGCAAGACTGTGTCAAAGAAAAAAAAAAGTGATATATGGAAAAGAGTGAAAGTAGCCAATTAAGCTGTATTAAAAAGCAATGTACGATAATGACCAAACAGAACCAATGCATTTTATTTAGGTCATAGATGAGGTCAGAGATCAGTGTGATCACTAAAATAAAATGACAAATGAGACTTGTTTGATTTGAGACAAGGCAATTCATATATAATGTCAATATCAAATGTCAAAATAAAAATAATAGTTAACATTTACTATATAACTATTATATGAGAGTAACAAAATTAATACACAGTAAGTTTCCAATTTAAATATTTTAACAACCCTATGAGGTAGAGACTAATATAATGCTTTTTTTTTAGATAAAGAAAATTGATATTTATGGGACTTGAGTAATTTCTTCAAGACGCTTAGCTAATAGCTGGTGGAAGTACAATGCAGATCCAGGTGTGTTGCTTCACAGCTCACACTGTGCCTCCACAGGAATAAAATTAGGATGTGATAAAGCCTCTTCTATGTAAAAGTGGCACCAAAAAACAACCTCGCTAATGAGTGTGCTTGACCTCCAGTCAAGCCAGGTAAGCCAGGGATCCCCAGCCCATGGTGAACTGTATAATTATTTCGTTATGTATTACAATGTAATAATAATAGACATAAAGTGCACAATAAGTGTAATGTGTTTGAATCATCCCAAAATCATCCCCCACCTTCCTGGTCCATGGAAAAATCGTCTTCCATGAAAACGGTCCCTAAGCGCCAAAAAGATTGGGGACTGCTAAGGTTAGCGATCTCTTCAACACTCAAAGGAAACTGGGTATGTAAAGTAACTAAAGACTTTAAAGTTATTTTCCCTTCGCATCACTGCATTCTCAGCAATGTACAATGATTTTCAATGAAAACAGTAAAACATTAGAACTAAGAATTATTTCTTTTGGGATGATTTTAATTTTTTAAAGATATGTGTATATTAGCCAGGCATAGGTCATCTGATGGGGATAATCATGTGTGGGGAGGTGGACGTGGGATACTTCTCTATGCATGTACTTGAACAGCTTAAACTTCCTCTGTGTTATCTTTGTTGTTATTGTGTTTCCTTCTTGTGACATCAGTCTCCATAAGCCAAAACTCCATTAACCATGGAAGAAATGTTTCTAGTGGGGGTAATAATAATACCACCTGGAATTCTAAAATGCAATATCTAATTTATTAAATTCTCTAGGAATAAAAAGGACTCTCACACTAAGTGCCATTAGAGGCAGGAGAAGAAGAGTGGAGAGAGCATTTACGATGCTCTGGAAGAAACATTTTGTTCCATTTTAATATATCAAGATTAGAAAATAAGCAATAGCTGAAATACCGTTTTCACAAATGAACAATCTTGCCTGATAGAACAAAAGGATGAAGTTATATACCTTATTAGTAAACTGCCATTAAAGGGAATTTTTAATGAAAAGAGAAAGTCATTCACTTGTGATTTGCAGCTACACTCTCGTAGTGATATTTACACAAATGCAGTTTCCTAATGCAGGTAGGAGGAGTTAATTTCCATTCCATTTTTATATTAGCCGTAAGATTGTTCACAAATTAAACCCTGAATCACAGTTAACATTAGTTTTAGTACATTGTATCAAATAAATATATTTGTAAAGCTCTGCATTAACCAAACTTAAAAACATCCATTAATGAAAATCAAATCTCATGATGAACATATTTAAGCTAGCCATTAAAAATTTCTAAATGAAATCTCCAAAGTAAAATTTAATTACACAAGCTCTAGCTAAAATAATCATATGTATTTGGAAGTTAGAACCTTATCTAGTTTTGTATCACAAATAAGAGCAATGTTTGACCTATAGTAGATTCTTTAAAAATCAGAATTAGTACCATTTGGCTTAAATTAAATAAAGGGAGAATGAAGTGGTCAAGTGAGGGATTAGGGAAGAAAGACGAGAGAAAAAGAATAATTTTATCAGCAATCATGTTTAGTTTCTACATAGATACACATTTCATATAAGTATGCACTTTTATGTTACTTTCTATCATAGTTTTCATATTTGTTATTCACAATTTTTAAGATCTTTGATTAATATCAACATATTCATTAGGTGGGATAAAATAAAATTGTAAAAATGTTTTCATCAAAATCGTATTCATTTTGCAAGATAATGGAGACATCACATAAATTGCAGAAGGCAGGTTTCAGGAAAAAAAAAAGGAATGAGAATCTGTATGCCAGTTCAATGCAATCCTAATTCCAGTGAGCCATAGCCTTTATCTAAACAAAAGAATATCAATATCCTAGAGAAATTTGTCTTTATAAAACAGAACCACATGCTTTGTTCCAATTTGCGATTGTCCAAGTACTTTTCTGGTCTGCAGTTTTTATGCTAAGTAATCTTGCTCACATAAAATGACTGCACTATAAAAATGACAGTTATTGGATACATTAAAAGTTAAATATCTCCATTGGTTAATAACTACTTTAGCACTGATTTCATCCATTAACATATATAAATTGGATTGTGATTTATCTCTTTTTTAAAATTTATTTTTAATTATTATGGATACATCCACCCTGAATTAGCTGGCTAAATACCATTCCTAGAACTTCAAAACTTAGCACCTGCCCCTGAGCACATGGTGAATGGCCCAGATGTGTACGCCCTGCTGGCCGTACACACTATAATGCAGTCTTCAGAAGAAGTTAAGTTACTGTAAGAATATGAGAAACATTAAATAGGACATAGAATGTATAATTTAGGCTACAGAAATATATTTTCTTTTTTTAAAAATTTAACAGCTAATTTATTTATTTGGCATAATTTAACAACTCCCCTGTTTGTTAAAAGCATATAAAACAGCTGAAATTTTATTTCATTTATTTTTTATTTTTTTAATTGGCAGATAAAGTTGTATCAATTTATCATGGGCCACATGATGTTTCAAAGTATATATACATTGTGGAATGGTTAAATATAACTAATTAACATATGCATTACATCACATAATTATCATTTTTTGTAATGAAAACATTTAAGTTCCATTCTTAGCATTTTTTCAAGAATACAGTATAGTTAATAAAATATATTTTCTTTATGCAATGCATTCTAGCATCTTTTCAATAGTAAATGGGACTGTCTCCATACTGCTATCATTTCTGGTACTTAGAGAATATAAGTATAACAGAATGACTCTTAGAGTCAAAGAGATATTTTTTTCAAGATTTATATCTTGAAATGCTTCCATATCCACAATCCCTTTCATGATTTCCTTGATTGGATTTGTAATAAACCCTGTGAAGCCATTAACAACAACTGGACACAGTTTTGTCCAGCAGGAATCTGTTGTTTCAGACTTGATGACTTATACATTTCCTATAACAGTGATGCCATCTCCAATGGTGTAATCCTTCCAGAATTTTATGATGTTCTCTCTGTCAGGGTTCTCTTCCATAGCATTGACAATCCTTCCCATTGAGTACCATGTGTAACTATCTTTAAATGTCCTTATGACCCCTGATCTAGAGGCTGAATTAGAGAAGTTGCATTTGGGGGCAAGTAGACGACTTTAACATCTTCAGTGTTGAATTTATGGGGTTCTGTGTGCCCAAGAACATGGTCCAATATTAAGCAAACTTTAAAATGCAATCCCTTACTGGCAAGGTACTCCCAGCAGTAAGGAAATACTTGGGAAAAAGCATCAGGGAACCAACCATAAAAAGGATTCTCATTGTCTAGACCTTCTTTTTGCACATATTTTCCCTTAAAGGCTCAGGGGTTAGCAGCTTTGTGGATAAGGGCAGTCCTGATCATATATTCAAGTGTATTTCTACAAAACAGTAGAGTCAACCAATCCCTTTTGGCCTTAAGTCTTGATGCCGGCTTCTCTTCCTTACTAATAGATGTCCTCTGTGACATTTTTTTTTTCCAGAATAGGACCCTTTTGTCTGCATTGAAACTCTATTTAGGTAGATATCCTTTCTACTCAATTATTTTCTTAATGGCATCTGGGAACTCATCTGCTGCCTCTTGGTCAGCAGAAGCTGCTTGTCCTGATGTCTTGACATGTTTTTAAGCCAAACTTCTTTCTAAAATTATCAAGCCATCCTTTGCTGACATTAAATTCTCCAGCTTTAGATCTTTCACTTGCCTTTGCTTTAAGTTGTCCTACATTGGCATTACTTTTTCTCAAATCATGTTAGAGTCTACAGGTGTGCTTTTCTTATAGCAATTTTGCACCTACATAAAAGTTGCATTTTTCAATACAAAATAAATGAGTATTTTTCAAAAAGTGGAAAGTTTTTGAGCCTGCTGCATAGCTGCAGTTACAGCTTCTCACATTTCCTTTTTGTTTTTAACAATGATCCTTACTCTAGATTCATTTATCTTGAAATGCTGGGCAATCACAACTGCAGTCCTCAATCTATGGTATTACAAATATGAAACAATTCAACTCTTTCTCATATTGTCATGACTTTTTTCTGTTTCTTGGGAACACTTCCAGCATCACTGGAGGCACTTTTTATGAGTCTTATGTTGTTATTCAAGGTTTATAGTATTGTACTAAACATGGTAAAAAATATGTGAGGACCTCGAATGATCACTTTTTATTGGAATAGCCAATTTACTGGAAAGACGAACTGTTCATGTGGAGATGATTAGTAGCACAGGGGATTTTAAGGGATATTTGCAATACTTGAGCTCATTGCAATAACAACAGGAGGTAGCTACAAAATAATTACAGTTGTATGTACTACAGTTAATTTTATGCAGTTTTCATTTAATACTGTATCTTTATGTGTGTTTACATTTCTCTTGACTGGGAGTGGTGCCATAGTTTGTAAGTGTGTGTATAAGTACTGATAGATTTTGACTTTTTATAATAACTTTGTATGAATTTTATAGTGGTAAATGATAACATAGGCAAATACTTAGACATATTTTGTGCATTCATGATACATCTAACTTAATTTTTTTCATATTTCTAGGCTTTGCAGTTTGTCTATTTTCAAATTGTTTCAAATCTCCAAAAAAATTTCCGGTACATTTACCAAAAACATTTTTATATAAGTGAACTCATGCAGTGCAAACTCTTGTTGTTCAATAGTCAACTGTATGTTTTTTGGTATACAAAAGGCATATTGTAAAATCATTAAAATACTATGATGCAAGAGTATTTTAAAGACTGCAGCAGGGGTGGGGAAACTGTGGCCTTCTGATTTCAAGATTCTTCTTTTTTAAGCACCAAAGCAGGCAAGAAAAGCTTCAACATTCTCTGCTTCACCCCTTTTAATAAAAGAATTTGTTCTGCAAATTTTGGATTCAGTCAAAAGGCCACACTAAGGACCTAGAAGGCCACATTTTGCTTAAGGCTACAGGTTCCCCACCCCTGTGAGAGTTTTCTAAACGTACTGTATTGTTTCCAAAAAAAACTATACAGCAAATATACTCTGTGAAAACACAAAGTTTTAAATAAGTAGTTTTATAATTTTTGATTCCTTTAAATCATATTTTAACTCTGTGTTTGTATGCTTGTATGTACATGTTTTACATGGACAAATGTATGTCCACATGTTGCGATTGACCAAAATGTAAATTTAACAATGCTCCAAGTAGTAATATGATGTTTAACTTGATGATATGTATGTGTGTATTTATATATATAATATACATATGAGATATGACAATTTAGAAAATATTAAATCAAGGCATTTTTATTTCTAATAAATCCCATTGAAGGGTATTCTGACCTTCCATCCATTATACATTATTTCTTGAATGCCAAGCCTGGTATCTGACAATCCCCTAAAGATTGGGTATTGATATTATTTCTAATATATCTCTTTATTAGTTAATGCTGAAATTATTGTCTTTGCTCATATTCCATATTTATTGGATGACTAATAATCCTTTTTTCTTCTTTCTCTCTATCCCAATAATCAACTTACTTACTAGTTAATGGAATAAATAAATGTCTGTAATCATTTTTTAACATAAATTTTAAATCCATAGAAGGGTTTTTTAATCTTTTTTGAAAATGTGATGGTTATGACATCACTCAATTTTGGTGTGTTTAGGTGACATTAGATATTTTAGGAATTTTCATAGTAAAGTGTTCTCAATACATGAATAACATGCTATTTTGAGAATTTTTAACAAGTGCTACCACAAAAGGTTATGTAAAACCAGCCATCACACATGACAAAAATATAATCTGAATGGAATAAAGTATGTGAAAGAAGAAATGCAATTCCAGTTATGGGAAAAGACAAGAAGAGAGAGAAACTGTTGGGGAAACTTCAGGCCAGCTTCCTCCTTTAGCTACAACATATAAAAACATACAAAGTGCTGAATACATAAGTCTGAACACCGTGACTACTATGGTCATGACACCATGGTTTGGACATTATTAGCTACATTGATCTCAACCTATTTTAGGGACACGTGTTTTTTCTTCTTGTCTCTAAGATTATCATTGGCGGGTCAACACCAAATAGTTTTCCAAAGTGGTTGTAAAACTTATTCTACCACTAGCAATATAGAAAAATGTTGCTTGTTTCATATTCTTGCCAAATACTAGCAGTCATTTCATACTAACAGCAGAAATACCCTTTTGTTAGTTTGATGAGATTTTTTTCCTTTTTAAAAATTAAGTAGTGGATGCTAAATTTTTCAAAAATTTTCCCACATTTATTTTGATGTTCATATACTTTTTCTCCTTTATTTTCTTATATAATATAAACTACATTGATGCATTTTTGAATGTTAATTCAAATGTTAATGTTAAACCAATCTTTTTTACCAATTACTCTTTTGAACATACATTGTTAAATTCAGTTTGCTAATATTCTCTCAAGTTTGTCTAAATTCATGAGGAATATTATTTAACGATTTTATTTTCTTGAAATGTCCTCGTCTGATATTAGGATCATGGTCATTCTGGTCTTTAAAAATCAAGCTGGGATGTGTTCTCCATCTTCTATTTTCTAAGAAGTTGGTATGAGTTTTGTATATTTTCTATCTTAAATGTTTGATAAAAACATAACTGGTGAAGCAGTCAAAGCATGTGTTTTTTTAATAGGTGATGAATTCAATTTCTTTAATAGACACAAGTGAGTTTTTTAGATTTTGTAATTTTTGGTATGTCCAGTTTAATAAGTTGTGTTTTCTAAAATAATTTATCTTATTTTTCTAAGTTTTCAAATTTATAGGTAGATCATAATAGTTCCATGAAAATTTTCTCCATTTCTGTAGAACTTGAACCAATTTCTCCCTATTATTCCAGATACTGAAAATTTATATGGTAACTATCTTTTACTTGATTACTGTTACTAACAGTTTGTCAGTTTCATTTCTTTCATAAAAGCAAATTTCCACTTTGTTCCATTTTGGCTTTTTCCATTATTATTTACTTCTGTATTTATTCTTGTTGTTTTCAAACTTAAATTTTTGGGGTTTAATTTGCTCTTTTTTATTCGGTTAGGATTTTAGATAATTAATTTTAGACCTGCTATGGTCTGAAGGTTGAAGTTCCCCCAAATTCATATTTTGCTACTTAATACCTATCGTGAGAGTATTAAGAGATGGGGCATTTGGGGATGTGATTAAATCATGAGGTCATAACCCTCATGAATGAGATTAGTGTCCTTATAGGAAGTTTAGGGGAGCAACCTTCCCCCTTATGTTATGTAAGAACACAGCTAGAAGGCACTGTTTATGAGGAAAGGTCCCTCACCAGACACCACATCTGCTGATGTCTTGATGTTGAACTTCCCAGTCTCTAGAACTGTGAACAATAGACTTCTATTGTTTATAAATTACCCAGTTTAAGATATTTTGCTATAGCAACCTGAATGGACTAAGACAATACAATTTTTCTTTTTCTATTATAATATAGACATTTGTTATAATTAATTTTATGTGTCAAGTTCAGTGGGCTAAGGGATGCCTAATTAGCTGGTAAAACATTTTTCTGACCATGTCTGTGAGGGTGTTTCCAGAGGAGATTAGAATTTGAATCAGTAGACTGAGTAAAGAAGATCTCCCTTCATCAATATAGGTGAGTGTCATCAAAATCATTTAGGGCCCAAATAGAACAGAAAGGCAGAAGATGGAAAAATTTACTCTCTTTCTATTTGAGCTGGGATGTCCATTTTCTCCTGCTGTCAGCCATCAGAGCTCCAAGTTCTTAGGGCTCTAGACTCGAGGACACTTACATCAGCATTGCCCCCTGCTCCAGCCCAGGTTCTCATGGCTTTGGCCTTTGACTGGACGAAACACCATCAGCTCCTCTGGTTCTCAGGCCTTTGGACTTGAACTGAATTACACTACTGGCTTTCCTGGTTCTCTGACTTTGAAAAAGCAGATCATGTGACTTCTCGGCCTCCATAATTGTGTGATCCACTATCCATAATAAATTTCCTCATATATCTATACGTGTCCTATTTGTTCTGTTTTTCTGGAGAATTCTAACACTACATTAAAGCTATAGATTTTTCTCCACTGCTTTTGTTTTATTTCAAAGAAATTGCTGTTTTTTCTTCCATTTCATTTTGAAATATATTTATTTCTTCCATGATATAATCCATTGGTTATTTAGAATCTTTCTGGTTACTTTTAAATATTTGGAAATTTAACACAAATATTATTATTGTTATTGAATTCTAATTTAATTCCATTGTCACTAGAGAAAATATGCATCATTTGAATCAATTAAAATGTATTAAGACATGTTTTATTAGCCACTATATATTCTATTATAGCAAATGCTCTATCTTTACATGAGAGTAATATGCATTCTGTAGTTGAATGCAGTAATGCCAATTATGCCAATTTTCCTGATGGTGGTTTTCTAATATTCTATATCCTTACATTTTTCCCCCTAGATTTTTTATCAGTTACTGAGAATGTGACATTAAAATCACTAACCATTTGTGGAATTTTCTATTTATACATTTATTTCTGAATATTTTTCCTTCATGTATTTTGAAGCTCCACTATGAGGTATATATATGCTTAGGGTTTTATGGCCTCTGCTTGAATTGATTGTCATTATTTCTCCTTTTCTCTAGTAATACTGTCATAAATTCTATTATTCTAATGTTATTTAACACTATAACCGACATCCTTCTGTTCATGCTTAATTGTGTATTCTATATAATTTTTCACCTTTTATTTTAATCTGTTAGTACCTTTACATCAAAAAGATGTTCCTCTTAAACAACAAGCTTGATCTCACTTTTTATACCCAGTCTGATCTGTCTCATAACTGAACAGTTTAAATTTTTTATAATCAATTAAATATTAATACTCTCAATAGTGATTTGGGAATGTTATTTAAACTTTATGCTTCAGTACTCTCACAGGTAAAATGAAGATAATGACCTCAAATTAATGGGGTTTAAAGATGAATTACATGAGAGGATTTATGTGAAGTGTATAAATTCACAGGAAGTGCTTAACATGTAGTAAGGATTTACTAATCATTATTATTATTATTATTTTAAATTTCACTACATAGACTCAGGACAGTACTACTCCACAACGTTAGTGTTCTTGTTACAATATTTTAATTTTCATTTGTGCTAATATGGTATTTGGTTTATTACTATGTGGAAGCTGAGTCTTACATAAAGAAAGACAGTGGCTCAAAGTCACCAGCTCAGTCACTACTGAAACAGAGGGTATGGAAACCAGCCCTTTATGTTTCAGATTATCCCATTAAGCTACAACAAACACATTTAGTTAGGAAAACTATTTTTTTTTAGGATTTTTTTAAATACAAGTAGATAGTATATTTCTGTGTACAGGAAAATATTGAAAATAATCTATATAAATAGTTTTGCCAAAGTACAGATTATTAAAACTATATATAGTCCAAACTAAAATGAAAAGCATGTTCTGGCATCAACAGGAAAACTTTAAAATTTAAATATGTGTGCTTCATGAACTTTTAAACTCTTAACATATTTTTATATAAATAAAATTTACAAATGTATGCACACTTCTACATGCAACACCTGGTTGCCTAAATGGGCTCATCAACATATTGTCTTGACTCAAAGAATGATGGAAATGCCAAGCATAATTTTAGTACAGCAACAATTTTACTTTTTTTGTATATATATTTTTTCTAATTTATTTTGCTTTCTCCCTTTATTTCACTCTCATCATTCTTCTTTCCTCTAGTTTTTTAATGTTAAGATACTTAAATTTATTTTGTCTAAGTTATTGCCATGCTTTCTCAACTTATATGAATTGTAAAAATGTATAAAAATAATTTTTATATGGAAAATGGCATCCATTATACATGGCATTATGTCGTAATAACTCAAAAAGCCAAGGCATATTCTCACATTATATCTCTGCCAAATTGGTTTCCATGCTGGTAAATGGAAGAATGATTGATCTGCTGCTGCCTAAAAATCTACAGCCATTTTTTTGTCCTAAGGGTGACAAGATGTCTCCATAGCAAACTTTAATTGCTAATAAAATAATACAGAAACTAGAATAAAAAACCTCAGATAAGAATGATTTTACTAGACAAGAAATCAAACAAACTGCTACGGAAGAGAGAATCAAAATAACAGATGAATCTTAAAATGCAAATGCATTATCCATGCAAAATATGTCAAAGGAAAGCCAAGTAGCAGCTGGACCTGCACAATGGCTGAAAAGACACTTAAATCTGGAGAGTGCAATAAACGACTATTTTACTGTACTTATCAAGTAATGACAGACTTGAATTCTCAGACATACACTGTAAGTGTAGAGATGATGTCTGAAAGGACATCAAAATTGAGAACAGTGTCATAGATCAGAGCAAATGACTGATTTGATGAGGTCTTCCCCGCCGACGGTAGGTGAATAAATGGTGATGTTGTGATGATGATAATATCTCCTTTGGAAGCACCACATCCTGAGATATAAGAGCTTGCTGGAATTGCAAAGAGCCAATTCATACAATTTATAGGCCCTTTTTTCCCTAAAGTAAATGTGGAATTTTCAAAGTAGACCTTTTCCTAGAAATATTACTATATAAGCTTGGAAGAATAAAAAAGGAAATTGAGGAAATCACCACTAGAAGAAAATGAGTATTTATTTCCTGTCTTTTCTAAAATATGTTTTTATTTTTAAATTTTTAATTATTATGGGTACATAATAGTTGTACACCTTTATAGGATACATGTGATGTTTGATACTGGCATACAATGTTAATTAATTAAATCTGGGTAATTAGGGTATCAATCACCTCCAGCATTTATCATTCCTTTGTGTTAGGAACATTCCAATTCCAATCTTTTGGTTAAAGTATATCCTACCTTATTGTTGATTATAGTCACTTTGTTGTTCTATAAAATATTGTTTATTCTATCTAACTATATGTTTTTGCTCCCATTAACCATCTCTACTTTATACCCCCTTCTCACTACCCTTCCCAGTCATTATACTCCCTGTCTCCATGATATCAATTGTTTTTAATATTTAGCTCCCACAGGAGTGAGAAAATGCAATATTTATCTTTCTGTGCTTGGCTTTTTCACCTAACATAATGTTCCCCAGTTCCATCCATATTGTTGCAAATGGCAGGATATCATTTTGTGGCTATATAATATTCCATTTTGTATAGGTATCACAGTTTCTTTATCCATTTATCCATTGATGGACACTGAGATTGATTCCAAATCTTGGCTATTGTAAATAATGCTGCAATAAACATGGGAGTGTGGGTATCTTTTTGATATCCTGAATTCCCCTCTTTTGGACATATATATACCTAGAAGTGGGATTGCTGGGTCATATGACAGTTCTATCTTTAGTTTTTTGAGGAACCTCCATACTATTCTCCACAGTGGTCATACTAATTTACGTTCCCACCAACAGTGTATGAGGGTTCCCCTTTCTCCAGATCCTCACCAGCATTCATTTTTGTGTCTTTTTGATAAAAGCCATGTTAACTGGGGTGAGATGATATCTCATTATAGTTTTGATTTGGGTTTCTCTGCTGATTAATGATGTTGAGTGAGCATTTTTTCATATACCCTTTGGACATTTGTCTGTCTTCTCTTGAGATACGTCTATTCAGATCCTTTGCCCATTTTTAAGCAGATTCTATGATCTTTTCCCTTTGAGTTTTTGGAGCTCTTTATATATTCTAGTTATAAGTTCTTTGTCAGATGGGTAGTTTGAAAATATTTTCTGCCATTCTGTGGGCTGTCTGTTCCCTTTGTTGGTTGTTTCCTTTGCTGTGCAGAAGCTTCTTAACTTTATGTGATCCCATTTGTTGCTTTGGTTGCCTGTGCTTTGGGGGCATTACACAAGAAATCATTGCCCAGACCAATGTCCTGAAGCATTTCCTCAATATTTTCTTATAGTAGTTTCATGTTTTCATATCTTAGATTTAAGTCTTTAATCCATATTGATTTGATTTTTGTATATGACAAGAGATAGGGATCTAGTTTCATTCTTCTGCATATGGATATCGTTTTTCCAGCACTGTTTATTGAAGAGACTGTCCTTTTCCTCACTATATGTTCTTGGAAACTTTGTTGAAGATAAATTCACTATAGATGTGTGGATTTATTTCTAGGTTCTCTATTCAGTTTCCTTGGTCTACATGTCTGTCTTTATGCCAGTACCATGCTGTTTTGGTTACTACAATTCTGTAGTATAATTTGAAGTCAAGTAATGTGATTCTTCCAGTTTTGTTCTTCTGCTCAGGAGGGCTTTGGCTTCTATTTCTGTGAAGAATGTCATCGGTACTAAAATATATTTTTAAATTTATCTATTTTAACAAAATTATAAAATACATAGAGGAATCTTCATTATCAAATCATATCTATACAGTATCTACTAGTATTTTCTTTGCCAAGCAAAGATTAAGAGAGTTTCTGTAAGAAGTTGAATACTAAGAATGAGATAGAGAGAATACTAGGCAATGTAGCAATAAAATTCTATTCATGGGCTCCCTTTGTATCTCTTCTCCCATCTAGTATTTCAGCAAATGTTTAAATCTACTTTTATTAAAAACCTCACCTTTGAGTATCCTACTTAATCTCAACTTATTCTGATCACACAAATATATAATAAAGCATGCATCTACTAATATTTATACATTTGTTAGTATGTAGAATATAAATATGCAATTTATCTAAATATATTTGAATATTATAAAATATATACAAAATATAAATTTAAAAAAGATTAAATAAACGTTCAAACATATTTCCCACAACTACTTATATTTTCTTGTCCTCTGGTCAAGTTCCATAAATCCCAATTTGGAAGCCACTATCTATCATTCATTGGGTTTAAGAAGGAAATAAGCAAAGATGACATAGAAGAGGCTGTAAAGAATGCTAGCATTTGCTGAACAAGGATCTATAAAGATAACTATCTCTGCGTGACTAGGGTGGTGTTCACCACACATATACTGGGGCTTTGTTTTCCCACACACCTCAACATTGCCTTTTAATGGTTCAAAATACTGCCCTATTTTCTGTCACAAATGTATGGACAAAGAAGAGGTTTAAAATGTTCTGGGACATTTAATGAGCGTAAAGGATGTACATGAACAAAATTCAGATGATATCTGACAAAAACACTACTGTCCAAGTAGGCACCTCCTGATGGAAAGAAACTCAGGGAACACCTTTCTATAATGTGAGAGGATTGGGGGTGATGTTTCTTCTGCACTCTGTTGATCTTGAGTGTTCTCTTTAATAGCAACAATATTTTTTGACAATTAATTCTATTTCCAGTCTGGCTTGGCTCTAAGTCACTCCCCATGGAAACCAGAAAAGAAGGGCCCAGCATTTAGTAGATACTAAACATCATCTACCCTTCCAGGGTCATCTTTTTTATTTATAAACATTCCAGACCCGGATGTCCTTGAAAATTGAGTCCTATTTCTATTTATTTTCACCCCAACCCAATAATATATTCTAGACTTCCCTCTTTAAACACACAATGTACTTCTTCTATTCTCCCTCCAATTCTGTTATTAAATTATAAATTGAACTTATTTTAATCAAAAGCTAAAAGTTATTTTTTGCTTGTTGGTTTTTACTATTTCAATATAACTTTCTTTTTCCAACTATTTCCAATTTAACAATTCTAATTTTTCAGGCACTATTGCCTTTGAACCAGTTCTCTAATATAGACCATAAAATTTCTGGAGTTGAGCTCTTCTATCACAAATCTAAACTGAGTTTAACATCAGATATTATTTAAGCAATGATGTGGTCTAAATGGCTTACAGAAACAATCTACACACTGTTAAAGGGATTAGTTTATATAAGGATCTTTCCCTAGGGCATTCATAAAGAGTTTATTGAATTCAATATAAAACAAATGGTTGATATTTTAAAGAGCAAAGATAAGTATGTATATAAAATCAGAGGACTTTAATAGATATGGTCTCTGAAAAGAAAATAATGATGTAATATAAACAAATTAAAAAATTTTGTCAACTTCAAACAAATAGATTCTCAAAGACAAAATTAAAAACTAAATCAGACTTCCAGAAAGGAATAAAACATTGCTGTGAGTGATAATTTCAAAATATTTTCAGCAAAAATAGGGGGGCAGATACAAGGGTTTTATTATAAATAATTTTGAATAGTGTTTTATAAATTTATTCTTTCTTAAACTTTGTGAACTGTGCCTATTTAAACCTCTGATGTTTGTTTTTACATATGTACTCAACCTGAATCTTAAATACTTTATTTTGAGTTCAGTGGCCTATTGTTTAATATCTTGGTACTTAGCTTATGTGTGTCTTGGTTTAAGTTCCATCAAGCAAATGCAGACACATGAGGAAAAGTTAAAGAAAATGGTCAACGGTGACTCTGTAAAAGGTTTCTTCAAATTGATTACTCATTTAAATTGTGATTTAGTTGCTTTTAAAAAGAAAGGTATCTACTTATTCTCCATTGAAGTGGTGGCACATTTGTTGCCTTAAAGGAATATAGGCAAACTGAAGATGCTGACCAGAGACACCAGTTGCCAGATCATCTCAGAAAGGAAAAGTTCTAGATGAAAAAGCAAAACAAACAAACACACATAGAACAGGTATAATTCTGAGAAAAAAGTGCCAGAACCTACCAGAGATTCCACACAAAGAAGTTGCAAAGCAGAACTAGAAGGAGCAAGATATCAGCAGAGATTAAGCTCCAAGAGGCTTGTAGTCCAGCAAAAAGGGTAGGAGGAGCAGTTTCTTCTGCCTGCCTCATATCCCTGGCAGACAGCAGGCCCCTGAGCTGCTGGAGAGCCTTTCTATCCTCACAAGCCCTAAAGTTGCTGCCACCAGTGAACTGGGAGCTAGTTTGGGTTCCTACATGCTGGCAGATACCAAAGGGAGACTTTGAAGCAGGGGAGGGAGGAGAATATTGAATCCCACTCCTGGCAGCCAGATTGTGAATCTCAGATGTCCACCCCAACTGCAGACTTTCTGGCTGAGTGGCTCAGACCCTCCCTGGTGGCTTTTCCCAGAAGCCTGGAGCAGATCTTTGACCCCTTGGGAAACAGCTATCTTATCAGCTTTTCTGGAGCCTGAGGGCAGGCTCACCCAACCCAGGTACACCCAACCTCACTCCCCCACCTCCCCGTGCTGTGGCAGAGAATAAGTACTCACCTGGAATTTCCAGGACCCCACCCACAACCTGGGGCATTCAAGTGCTTCTCCTGAGGGGCTAGAGCCAATCACAGATCCCAAAAACAAAATTGCATCTTGTTCATTCTGGCAAGAGGCACCTACTGACAGGGAGGTAAATTTGCATAGCACTTTATAGCATTTACTGAGTCAAGCATACAGGGTTTGATTGATTCTTTCCTACAAGCACAACCAGAGATTAATCTGGGAGTGCCTATATAATTCACACTGTTAAGAATACCACAGAGCTGGGGAAAGGGAAAGTATTTCAAAGACCTCCATTGTCGCTCATCAACAAGAGACAAGGAATCTACCCACACTCAGAGCTCACCACTGCTACAGCCTACAAACAATTAGTAACTGAGAAATCCACCACATTAATGATATCTACAACCAAAGTATGCATCCAGAACTTATACCACCATCAATTCACCCACAAGCAAGGCCAAAATTTCTTACCCAACATATGCTACAGAAACAGCCTTAAGAGTGAGGAGAATAAAAAGCCCCATCTAAACAAAAGAAAATCCAAAAATGAGAAGCGATAGCTGCTCCAGATGAGAAGGAATCAGTGAAAGAATTCCAGAAGTATGAAAAATCAGAGTGAAAGGACACATCCAAAGAGGAACACCGGTTCTCTAGCAATGGATACCAACGAAAAGGAAAATACTGAAATGGCAGATAAAGAATCCAAATATGGATTGTAAGGAAGCTCAATTAAATCCAAGAGAAAATGGAAAACCAATTCAAAGACACTAGAAAAACAATTCAGGAAATGAATGAAAAATTCATTAAAGAGATCAACATATTAAAAAAGAACCAAAGAGAACCTCTGGAAATGAAAATTTCATTTACAGAAACACAAAACATAGTGAAAAGGTTTAAGAATAGACTAAACCAGGTAGAAGAAATGATCTCAAAGCTTGAAGACAACTATTTAAAATTAACTCAGTCAGTCAAAAATAAACAACAAAGTATTTAAGAGGAATAAAAAGCATACAAGAACTATGGGATTATATAAAATGGCCAAATATAAAAATCATAGGCATCCCTGAGGGTGAAGGAGAAAATATACAAGGGCTGGAAAGCATATTTGAAGGTATAATTAGTCAAAACCTCCTTGGTCTTACTAGAAATTTAGACATCCAGGTATAAGAAGCTCAAAAAATACCTGGCAGATTCCCTGCAAAGAGGCAATCACCAAGATACATAGTCATTAAACTGGCCAAAGTCACCACGAAGGAAGAATTCCTGCGAGTCATGAGGCAAAAAAAGCAAGTAACTTGCAAAGGAAAACCCATCAGGCTAACTGTAGACTTCTTAACAGAGACCTTACAAGCCAGAACGGATTAGGGCCTCATCTTCAGTTTTCTTAAACAGAACAAATGCCAGCCTAGAATTCTGTATTCTGCAAAACTACGTTTGATATGTGAAGGAGAAATAAAGACTTTTCAAGACAACCAAACACTGAGAGAATTTGTCAAGACCAGACCGGTCCTGCAGGAAATACTCAGAACTGCATTATACATGGATCAGAACAATAGACACCCACCAGCATAAAACCACCCAGAAGCTAATGCTCAGAGCTCATATAAAACAATAGCACAAGAGGCAAAACAAAGCAATAAGGTATTGCCCAACAGGAGGAACAGAATAGCATCTCCCACATCATTTCTATCAACCAAAAAGAATGGACTGAATGTCCCACTCAAGAGACATAGGCTGGCTGAATGGATGAAAAAGTAAAACCCATGTATTTTCTCTCCCCAGGAAACATATCTAACTGACAGGGACTTGTACAGACTCAAGGTGAAGGTATGGATAAAAATACTCCATGAAAATGGAAACCGAAAAAAAGCAGGTATAGCCATTCTCATGTCAGATAAGATTGACATTAAATGAATAATAGTAAAGAAAGACAAAGATGGTCATTATATAATGGTAAAGGGAGCAATTCAACAAGAAGGTATAACAATCACAAATATTTATGTACCTAACACAGGAGCACTCAGCTTCATGAAGCAAGCCCTACTAGATTGAAGCAAAGAGATAAACAGCAGCATCATAACTGCCAGGGACTTCAACATACCACTGACAGAACTGGACATCCAAACAGATAGTAAATAAAGAAACAATAGACTTAGAACAAATGGGCTTAACAGACCCTTACAAAACATTTCACCTCAAAACTGCTAAGGATACTTTTTTCTCATCAGCACATGGAACATTCTTCATGATTGATCATATCTTAGGCCACAAAACCTGTTTCAACTAAAAATTAACTCCAGGAGAAACAACACTGAATTCTATACAAATTCATGGAAATTAAACAACCTGCTACTTAACGATTTTTGGGTCAATAATGAAATAAAGATGGAAATCAAAAGATTTCTCAAATTGAATGACAAAAGTGACACACGCTATCAAAATCTATGGGATTCAGCAAAAGCAGTCCTAAGGGGAAAACTTATACTTTTAAATGCCTATATCAAAAAGACACAAAGATTACATATTAACAATCTAATGATACATCTCAAGGAACTAAAATAGGAGGATCACACCAAATCCAAAGCCAGAAGAAGAAAAAAAATAACTAAGCTCAGAGTAGAACTAAATGAAATGGAAAATAAACAAACCAAAAAATACAAAGGATCAGTGAATCAAAAAGTTGGTTCTTTGAAAAGATAAACAAACGTGATACAACTCTGGATAGATTAACCAGGAATATAAGAGCTCAAATAAGCTCAATCAGAAAGGAAAAAGGACATATTACAACTGATACAACAGAAATACAAAATATCATCTGTGAATACTATGAAAATCTCTATATATATGAACTGAAAAATGTAGAGGAAATGGACAAATTCCTGAAAACTCACAACTTCACAAGATTCAATCAGGAAAAAAATAAAATAAAACTCCTGAAGACACTAATAATGAGCAGTGAGATTGAAGCAGTAATAAAAAAATCTTTAAAAGAAAAAAAAATCCCAGGACCAAATGTATTCACAGCTGAATTTTATCAGACCTACAACGAAGAGCTGGTACCCATACTATAGAAACTATTCCATAATATCAAAAAGGAGCGAATCCTCCCTAACCCTTCCTACTAAGCCAGTTTCACCTTGATACCAAAGCCAGGAAAGGACACGCACAAAAATGAAAACTACAGACCAATATTCCTTATGAATATAGATGCAAAAATCCTCAATAAAATACTAGCAAACTCATTTTAACAGCACATCAAAAAAAAAAAAAATGATTCACCATGACCAAGTGGGCTTCAGTCCTGGGACGAAGGGATGTTTCAACATAAGTAACTCAATGAATGTGATTCACCACATAAACAGAAGCAAAGACAAAGACTCTATGATTATCTCAACAGTTTCACAAAAAGCATTTGACAAAATTCAGTACCCTTTCATAATAAAAATCCTTAACACACTAAGCATAGAAGGACCATATCACAAAAGTATAAAAGTCATATATGACACATCCACAGCCAATGTCATACCAAATGGAGAAAAGTTGAAAGCATTCCAACTAAGAACTGGAACAAGACAAGGGAGCCCACTGTCACTACATCTATTCAATATAATGCTGGAAGTCCTAGCCAGAGCAATCAGACAAGACAAAGAAATAGAGGGTATCCAAATTGGGAAAGAAGATGTCAAACTATCACTTTTTGCAGACAATATTTCTAGAAAACCCTAAAGACTCCACCAAGAGACTCCTAGAATTGATAAATAAATTCAGCAAAGTATTAGGTTACAAAATTAATGTGTACAAATCAGTAGCATTCCTATAAGCCAATAACAGTCAAACTGAGAGTCAAAACAAATAATATCATTCACAATAGCTACAAAGAAAATAAAATACCTAGGAATATACTTAACCAAGGAGGCGAAAGATCTCTACAAAGAGCACTATGAAACACTGAGAAACCACAGAAGACACAAATAAGTAGAAAAGCATATCAAACTCATGGATCAGTAGAATCAACATTGTTAAAATGTCTCTACTACCCAAAGTTATTTACAGATTCAATGCAATCCCCATCAAAATACCAACATCATGTTTCACAGATCTAGAAAAAATAATTCTATGCTTTGTTTGGAACCAGAAAAGAGCTTGAATAGCTAAAGAAATCTTAAGGAAAAAGAACAAATCTGGAGGCAACACATTACCAGACTTCAAACTATACTTAAACTGCAAGGCTATAGTAACCAACACAGCATGGTATTGGCAAAAAATGGAGGCATAGACCAATGGAACAGAACAGAAAACCCAGATATAAAACCATCTATATACAGCCAGATGATCTATGACAAAAAAGACAACAATATAACCTGGAGACAAGAAGTCCTATTCAATAAACGTTGCTAGGAAAATTGGATAGCTACATGCAGAAGTATGACACAGGATACATATCTCTCACCACACACAAAAATTAATTCAAGATGAATGAAATACTTAAATGTAAGGCATGAATCCATTAAAATTCTAGAAGAAAATGTAGGAAAAACTCTTCTAGATATTGGCCTAGGCGTAGAATTTATGACTAAGATCCCAATGGCAATTACAGCAACAGCAAAAATAAATAAATGGGACTTGACTAAATTAAAAAAGCTCCTCCACAGCTAAGTAAATAATGAACAGAGAGCAAAAAGACAACCTGCAGAATGGGAGAAAATATTTGCCAGCTATACATCTGATAAAGGGCTAAAACCCATGATCTACAAAGAACTCAAGCATATTCACAAGAGAAAAAACCCAAACAACCCCATTAAAAAATGGGCAAAAACATGAACAGAAGCTTTTCAAAGAAGATAGACAAATGGCCAATAAATATATGAAAAAAAAGTTCAACATCATTAATCATCAGGGAAATGCAAATTAAAACCACCATGAGATATCACCGTACTGCAGTTAGAATGGCTTTTATTAAGAGTCCAAAACCAATAAATGCTGGCATGGATGTAGAGAGAAAACAACACTTACATGCTGTTTTGGAGATTGCAAATTAGTACAACCTCCACAAAAAACAGTATGGGGATTCCTCAGAGAACTAAAAGTAGACCTACCATTCCATCCAGTAATCCCACTACTGGATATTTACCCAAAGGAAAAGAAGTCATTATACCAAAATGACACCTGTACTTGAATGTTTATTGCAGCATAATACGCAATTGAAAAGATGTAGAATCAACCCAAGTGCCTGATTCATGAGTGCATGAACAAAGGTGGTATAGATATATACCATGAAATACTACTCAGCCATAAAAGAATGGATTAATGCTTTTTGTAACAATTTGGATGAAACTGGAGACCATTATCCTAAGTGAAGTATCTAAAGAACTAAAAATAAATACCACATGTAGTCGCTATCAAATTTGAACTAATTGCATGTGCACAGAGGGAAGTGAAACACAGTGGAAATCCAGCAGCAGGGAGGGCAGAAGAGGGGATGGGTGAAAACCTACCTAACAGCTACAATGAACAATATCTGGTGATGGGCACACTTATACTCCTGCCTCAAGCATTTCAAAGTGATCCATGTAAGCAAAAACATTTGTCTCCCCATAATATTTTGAAATAAATTTAAAAAAAGATAAATAGGCAATTCCAATGTGGTTCCTCTCCCAACATTCCACTTGCAAATACAGTTCTGATATTCACTGACAAATAAAGACAGTATTTTTTTTTTTGCGAAGTCCTCCATTTATTAGGTTTCAGTATATATTATTGTCAGTTAAGTGTATCATTTAAGGAAGAAAATGGGAAGTCACAAGTATTACAATTACTGACAATTATTTTATTAATTTTATTCTCTTTGTCTGAAAGCCTTCCTCCTCGCTCATCAGTTACTGCCATAGCTTCTTTCCTCCCTTTCTTCAAGACTTCTGTTCAAATGTCACTTTATTATTGATGCCTTTCCTGACCTCTCGCTCAAAGTAGCAAATGTACATACATGATGTTGTGTTCTGAGGAGGATGTCTCTTTTCTGTGGTTTTGTTGATCATAAATCATGGTTTCCAAGTAGATTCTAATCTTCATGGTGCCAAAAATCTTGCATCGAAAACTTTAGTCTTAATCTCTTTCCTGATTGGTTTTAGTTGTGTTCACCATTTCTGTGAACCTTGCCTCACATCAGGGAAAAGCCGTTGGTAGGTGAGAGATGCCAGCTGCAACTCCTCAAGAAACTCCTGGGTTTTTGTTTACCCTGGATTACTGTAGCCCCAAGTACATCCACTTTATATGTTTATTGGGGTTGAACAAATTGAGGTTCTATTCTCCCTTCTACTTGATACAAATAAACATCTCTTAGGCCAACATGATGCACGAGACACATTCTCTTACTCATACCCACCCTTTCAATGTCTCTTATGTAAATAGAAGTAAACCAAGTTTACACATATTTCTATAGGTCAATGGATGGATATCCACAATTGTATTACCAGAAGAGACCCAATATAAAATAGTTCTATGGTAGTTTTTTTTCTTACCTAGATTGATTCTTCCACTGCTTTTCTTCCTTTCTTTTATGAAGACTTTATGTAAATGTGAAAAGAAAATACATTTATCAGCAGCAACATTTGAAGAAGGAAAGAGGATTCTCCCTACCAAAACTATCAGGGAAGCATTTTGTTTGACATGAATTTTGAAAGAACTAAGTATTAGAAGAATTTTAAGTCTAATCTTCACATACTTCTATATTTCATCCTGAGCTTATCAAGTAGACAATAATATGCATTGACCAATGTGTCTGGAATGTTACCTAGACAGTCATAAACTTGCCTTTGGATCTCAGTAATGACGACTATCAATTCTGATATGTCAGCTGTTTAGTTTTGTGATTGGTCTCATATTTGCTGAAAATTCTATCTTGCATAGATACACCAGAGTGTTTTCTAAAAGGAACATGATGCCTGCTTTAATGTTTTATATACAAAATGAACTCACTAAATTATTTTAAGCCATCTCACCTACTGCACATGTAAAATCACCTGTAAGCCTCTACAAAGTTCACAATTCCAGATACCTACATCCATGCATTTGTTTATATTTACCTCTATGTCAAATGTAACTCACATATATACCAAAATTATTTGAGTTGATAATGATCTTTTTTCTAATTACTTTTTTAAGGGTGAAGATTGTAAAATTGTAACTCTGAGCTCTTTGAAGCTTGCATGTCTCAAAGTATCCTGGTAATTTCTCTCTTCATTTACCAAAAAAGTACATCTTATCACACTTTGCAAAAGTTAAAAATAACTCTAATAATAAGGCCATGAGTTTAGAGAAGAAAGCAACTCTGACCCAGGAAGAATGTCTTTATGTAATAAGAGTGTAGATCGTTGAGAGTGAATGGGGCCTTCCCAGCTGTTGTGAGGATCTGCTCTTCACTGGCCTGGAAGATCATCACTCCACACACAGCACTTGCCAAAGGGCCTCTGCAAGTCACAAAGAGACATCAGGAAACCTTGTCTACTTATGTGTAGTATCAAATCTTGGATATATACTTTGCATTCCAATTTGATTGTTCGGTAGTGAATGAGGAGAAAACAACCTGAAAACAGGTCCTGCTGTTAATTTGCTTCAATTTTCAAACTGGACTAGCCAAGCTCACTCCCAAAGCCAGTACTGAAATGGTAGCATCATGTGAAGTAAGATTAAATAAGATACTATATGCCATGAGCTTTTTCAGCCCTTAAATGTCACTAATAAACACTAGTTGCTCTTGTTGTCACTTACTATTAAAACTAATTAAACAAAATAGTATAGTGACTTTTTTCTGTATGTCAAAAATTTGTAAGTAAGGCAATATGGATATCCTTCTTTTTATCTATGTTAATGATGGATTTGTGGTAAGTTTTCTAATCTTCTAAATAGTACTATTAATAGAAAAACAATTTTAAAAAAACTCTTAATTTTCTGTTAGAATTTAAGTAGTAAATATGGAGATGGTTATGTTTCATTGCTCTGAAATATAAAATTTAATTAATTTAATCTGAGTGAGAAATTTGAATAAATTCAAATTACCAGGACCTATTTTTTGAAAACACTGTCATAGGAATGCTAACAGACTTAAAAGTAGAAAAGAATTAATACCACCATTGATGGGCTCTTGTTTTAGTAATTAAAACACCAACAGGAAGCAAGAAGAACATATTTTTGTTACTTTGAGGTAAAGCTAATAGCTGTATCTTATATTGAGATCTTCCTTCTCAATAGCTTTTAAGAACATTTTCTAAAATCACGGGGCTGAAAATTAATATAAAATAGTATCAATTCAATGTCAAGCAGGGTGATATTCTCTCACCTCTCTTCCTATTTGTAGAATTTCCTATCATTCTAATCTTGCTCTCTCTCTCTTTCCTAATTTTTGCCAAGGTTTAGATTTAAAATTACACTCTGTGGTTCTGCTTCAGTAGATTTAAAATTGCTAAATTCATATGTTATGATTTCACATGGTTGGTCCTTGATGGAGATTAGTTTATCCTCCATTATCTTCAAAGTGAACTTTGAATAAAGTGTTCCTAATATAAAATCCAATGTAAAACCACAGATTTTCTCATTTTTTTAAAGAATCGAACACTCAGCTTTCTCTTTTAGCTACTGTTAGTGTTTAAATGACCTCAATTCTATGGTCATAAAGATACTGCCTTCAAAAGAGAAAGAACTTTATATTTTCTTTTCTTACTAAAATTGGAGTCATTTGAACCACTTTGAAATGGGTTTAATAGTATAACCTATCAATTTCCACTTGATTTTTGAGGTTATTGTACAAAGTAAATTCATCTGATTCAAATTGTTTAAAACTTCTTGAATGGAGCTAGCTTAACCTCAAAAGTTAATACACCCTAAAAATGTTCTAAGAAGTTTTATATTCTATTTTAATGTCACAACTATAAAGCATGGTCTTTCACAAAACAATTATAATCTCTCTTTAAAATTTACAAATTGATAAAAATTTGCTATTATATTAGTATCTATTGAAAACCATTAGTTTTGTTTAGGTAATATCTAGCTGAAAGCAAAATTTGCTCAAAGGTGAAGTATCACAAGAATGGAAAAATAAGCACCACATGTACTCACCATCAAATTGGTATTAACTGATCAATACTTATGTGCACATATAGTAGTAACATTCATTGGGTGTAGGGCAAGTGGAATGGGGGAGGAGAGGAAGGGTATATTCACACCTAATGAGTGCAGTGCACACTGTCTCAGGGATGGACACGCTTGAAGTTCTGACTCAGGTGGGGCAAAATCAATATATTTAACCTGAACATTTGTACCCCCGTAATATGCTGAAATAAAAAAATAAAAATAAAAAAATTGCTCAAAGGTGAACAAAGAAATTTTAAGTATTAATAACAAACTATTAGACTATAATCACCAAAAAAGAAATGACATTCTTGTATATGTAAATTACAAATAGCTACATAAAACACATATAGCATATAAGCTTTTATGAAGTTAATGTTTATCTTTTTGCAAATATTAACTTATTATCTGGAACATAAATTATGTAAAATATATCAAATAGTATTCTCCCTATTTTATCACTTAGCAAAAGGTAGAACAGAAAGTTTAAAGGGATCATCCAAGGTCATGGTTTTGTGTAGAATTGGAATCAGAGACTAAGTTTTAGTCTTGTTGTATAATTCCATGTGTAATTAGGTGCTTAATCAAGATGTGTTTTTTGTTGAAGTTTCCCAGGCTGCTCTCCTTGCTACTAGACAAGCACCTCTCAATACAGTATTCACCGTATGATATGAAAAATCCTTCACCAATCTGATGGATTCCATCAGTAGCCAAACCCATACCATATCTTCTAAATCAGACTCCTATGTGGTATCTTTAAAATCGACTTACTGAAATATTTATACCCAATTAGTAATAGCAGGATACCTGTCTTACCTTTCAAGATTTAGTTAGAGTACTATATTATATTAATATTATCAATGTTATTAAAAAATAAGGCAGGATCTGTAGCATAAGATCCAGAAAGAGAGCCTACTTTTCAGCCATTGCTGTGGTTTGAATGTGTCTCCCAAAGTTCATGTGTTGGAAACTTAATCCTCAAAGCAACAGTAGGTGGGTTGTTGTAAGTTGAGGCCTAAGGAGGATCAATGTCCCTGCATCTGGAGTAGGTTGGTTATCAGGATAGTGGACTTGTTATAAAAGCTAGCTCTATCTCCTCTCACAAGCATGCTCTCTTGCTCTTCTGCCTTTCTGCCCCCAGGCAATGCAGCAAGAAGGCTCTCACCAGATGTGGACCCTCCACCTTGGACTTCCCAGCAAACTGTTAAGAAATAAATTTAGGTTCTTTGTAAATTACTTAATCTGTGGTATTCTGTTACAGCAACACAAGACAGCCAGTTCTGACAATTTTTTATATGGATGTCATGTATTTTATTTCACTGAAACTATTTTCAGACTATCTCCCTTAGATAAAAACTAGAAGGCCCTTCCTGAGGAGTAATCCGGTAGCAGTGAATTTGTAAACTGATATTGAAATCAAGATGAAAAATGCTAATGACTATCACTGCTGATGACGTTATGTTTGTGTTGAAACTTGAGGGATGCAAGGATAATTTTTGCAGAAATATGCAAAAATGACTTCATTTTTCTATCCCATTCTATCCTCCTGTACACAACACATTTTAGGCATAAACTATTTGTGCCACTACTTGCAGTTGCCTACAAAAATGTTATTTCTGTCATACTCTGTATTTAATGTTGGAAAGAACTATGCATAACAGTAGATATTTTATAATACCTAATATGAACTTTGTGCCCTTAATTTATTGTGGGTCCCCCAGAAAATTAGTTTAATAAGATAGATGTGAGAGGTATGTAGATATAAGCAAAGACCACATAGACACCCAGTACCAGTACTTGTTAGTCTGTCTGTGTTTGTTAAATTAAGCTTTAAAATGCTGTAGGCCTTGGAGAATAAGCTGCTCACTGGTGAGTTCAGGATCATTGGATATAAAATAATATAGAGAATAATTTTAAAGTAACAATTTATTTGAACAGAGAAGGAGGCTATGTAGATCAGGAGTAGCAAGACAAACATTCTAAAATAATTGGAGAAAACTGATGGGCAGAGAATGAACTGTTGGAAACCCAAGATACAACCATCAGGATGGAAGACAAAACAGAAAAAAGAAGTAACAAATAAATTATAAATCCTAATTCTAGAGGCTAGGCCAGGGAGATCTTGGCTAAGTTAGAAACTTTAGTATTTATAGAAAAATCAATTTTAAGCAGGAATTTAAGTATTCAACTAGAGTTCAGGTAGTTAAGATCACTGATTTGTTTGAGAACATGAGATAACACAGAAGAATGAGGAAAATTATAAAAATGAACCAAATCTAAACATATAAAACAAAGGAAAGAAATGACCAGAGAATGAGAACCCAAAAGCTCATAGGCAACATCATTTGATGCTTTTAATTGTGAATATGTAATTGAGAAGCAAGAATTATGTATTTGTCATTCATCTAAATTGAATATTTGTTTTCACTCAGATACTGTTTATTTTTAAAATTATGTTTAATAAAAACAATCATGTTCACAATAATAGTTTGTTAAGTGTTGTTATGTAGTAGACAAGGTAGAGGAAGAATGGGGTAGTGTGAAAAGATTGTTAGAAAGCAAAATCACTACCCAAAAATTTTTTTTTAAAAAATGCCGGAAATAAATATTGAAAAAATATTCTTTAAATATAGATTAATTTATTAATGAAATGGGTTTGGCAACACATGATATTTTCAATGTAATTTCTTTCTACTTAGTATTATAGATATTTTTCTGTTTCAATAATTATTTATCTAAATCACAATTGTGATGCTCTGTAATGTGTCATTGTATCGCATAATGAATTTAATCTCACTTCTATTTATTCATTTAATTTATTTAGGTTATTTTCATATTTTTCATTTTTATAAATCACACTGTGATAAACATCCAGTAGGTATATTCTTGTCCACCTATCCTATTATTTCAGAAGAGAATGCATTTTAGATGACAAAAAAGCTCATAAATCTCACATAATAATTGTTGTACTCTTAGCGTTCATTGATTGAGAAAATAGCCTGAAAATATTAGAGCTGGGCACATGAAAGGAATGAGTAAGCATCTACAAAATGAATAAATTAGTCCTTAAAATATTTTGACAGTAACCAGCATTTATACATATTTGAAAACATGTCACTAATTTCCCCTGTGTTCTCTGTATCCCCTCATATGAAGAGTTTTGTTGTTGTTTAATAACTCACTAAAGTTTTGCTATGAAGTGAAATCATTACTGGCAAGAGAAAGATGTGCTTGTATTATAGATGTTCCACTCAAGATTCTGAGTACCGAGCCTCCTCTCATAAACACAAAAGACTTGAGGAAACAATGTTTTTGTGGACCTGCCTGTGGCTTCCCATGAGAGAGTCAAGCACGATGCATGATATGGCAAGACAGAGCGAGGCCTGGTGCGGGAGGATAAAAGGGCAGGCAAGGAAAGAGGAAAAAGACCCTGAAAATGGTGTACAGCTAGATGACCATCTAATTCTAACCCACCAGGTCTGAAATGTGGCCTGACGGGAAATTGTACTCTGGACCCCCAAGTGTATTTATGACCTGTTTCTAGTAAGAATGAACTTTATTTGTTAATGGAGTGTATCTTCCTGCCTTTCCAGATGTATCAGAGATCTGCAACATGGTTATTCACATACTCTAACTCTGGCACCTAGATTAGTGGCTAGAACCTAGTAGGGACTAATAAACATTTGTTGAATGATTGACTATGTGACATGCCTTAGTCTATCTGAATACAGTACATTTGGACATACAGGGTTTCCACATTACAATAATTCTGGAGTCTTACAGTAAGCCAAAGGTGTTAACCACTGCCTTGAGATCTTTGATGCCAGTGTTTCCAGACTCTTTGTACCATCTTTCAGCTCCTGCTCTGCTCCAGGATCCTATACAGTACACTCAACCTGACACCTTTGTTTTACAACCCACTTGACCAAAACCAATAATCTGAGACAAAATAACCCAAAATAATCTATCCAGCTGGCACCAAACATAAAATTAATTAAAAATTAATAATGATATAATATAATAGCACTGCCATTGTCATGCTACAATGTAGGCTTAAGTATTATTAATTGTCTGTGGTACACAACAGCAATATGGAATTGAGAGATACAATTGAATGCCTAATATTTCTTGCTTATTTCACTGCTATGTACTAGTATTACAGTGTCAGAGCTAATATTAAGGTCTAATGAATCAAAACATAATTGCTGAACTATTAATACCTAATAATAATTAAACTAGTCAGGTTGAATAAAGGATCATAGTAAAAATGCCCTTCAGCTAAAATGAACATTTTTAAACCACAGACTCCAATATTTTTATTTTTTTTAATTTTTAATCAATATAGGTACATAATAGTTATATATACTTTTATAAGGTACATGCGATATCTAATATTTTATGATCATTTCTTTTCTGTTTTGGCCATTTATCTTCCTCTAGAATTAATCTTCACCAGCATTCTCCTTAGAGAATTTCCAGTGACTTTGGAAGGTTCTTTTGATTCAACAAAGATAGATACTACATGACATTATATAAAAAATATTGTTGGCTTTATAAGTATATGAAAATTACAGTCTTGTATTTCCTGGGCAGGCTTTACCCTCAGTCAAACATGAGCATAATGATTGTCCTCAGCAACCTCTTGGTTATATTATCAAAAGAATTATTCACACACTATAAAAGAACTTGGCAAACTAACAGTTATTTTCTTTTATCCAGTATTTTTAATCCTAAATAAATATTTGATAAAAAGTATTTTAAGCAAATTGTCATTTTGCCTCAATGCAAATAAATTTACTTTAAATTAAAAGTTTTTAAAGTAGCATTAGCAAGAAAAATGAATATTTCACTGTATTTGGTAAATCTGATTTTCTTTAATATCACAAATAAAATTTAATTTTTACTTGGCTGATTTGTCAATTTTTGGTATAATAATTTTAAAAACCTATATTAATGGTTAAAAACTTATTTAACGAAAATATTTTTGCAGAAGTTGTATTTAGGACCATGTATTTTTGGCCATTAGAGGATTAGCACATGCCTGGTCTCTTTTTTACTTTCGGTACAGTTAAAATGACAAGCAATGTCTTTATGCCTAATAATTAATAAATATCAATTAATAACAAGAGTAAATTTTGTTCTATTAGTGGTAAATTCAATAGTATTTGAAAAGTTTTATACACAAAGTAAAATTTTATGTAGGATATTAATTCATTCCTTATTATCTAGAACATCATAAGTAAAAGAAATATCATCATAAATTTTTGCAAGGGTCAAGTTTCTGCTCGGGTAATACACCAGTTCTAACACTGTATTTTTTCACAGGCCATATATGTTGCTACAGACCTATAATCCATGTTTATGGCCTAGAAGGAAAATGATAAGTATATTGTGTTTTGCCTTTATTTTATCCCTCCCCCAATCTACTAAGCCACTCCATCACAATCATAGTCAGCTTTTCTTCTTTCTCATTTTTATGTATTTTCAGGCTCACATATATGATTTACACTTCCTCTCCTTCTACGGATATGTTGCAATATAAAACATTCAGGAATACAGCAGCATCAGCCACATGAAGTGAGTTTATTATAAAATTTATGTAGTTGATTTGGTTTGCTTTGCTTGGAAGATAACCTTGCCCACCCAGGGAAGGGGAGGGAAGGAAAAGGAAGAGGAGGTAGAAGGAGAGGGGGAAAAGGAGGGAAGAGAAAGAAAGCAAAAATAATAATAATAACTTTCAAACAAGAAGTGTCTGAGTTGATACATAGTGATGGTGTAATGGCTAGTTTCCCCTCAGAACTAAATTCAGTTAAAAATGTTTTGCTTGTGTTATTTGGGAAAGAACATTTACTTCAAAGGGAACAATAGCATTGCTAACAAATATGATCCCATAATGCAACTCAAAAAGGCAAAAATACCCTTTTTATTAGTTGTCCAAAAGCAGTCTCCAAAGGCAGTCACTGAAGGTATTTATTTTATGGACAAAGGGAATCCTAAGGGAATATTTCTGCTTTCTCATGGCAGCATGTAGTAGTAGAAAAGGGAAAGATTTGGGTTGAATCCAAGTGAACTTGGAACAGTACCATATTTTCCTTAAACTTTGACTCTCATGCTGAAAAGTCAGGGGTATACGCTACAGAACAATGGGAGGATTAACAGGGTAAACACATGAAGACACGCAGAGCTAGGCACATTGTAGTGATTCTATACATGTTAATTTATTGGCCTTATTCCTGCCTACTTCTTTCCTAATCACCTCCCCTCACATGAGGAAAATAAGACAATACAAATTGACCAGTTTTATTTTTCATCTTTTAAAAATTAAATCATAACAATTAGCCATGTAAAATGTGTAATTCAATAGCACTTAGTACATTTATGTTGTTATGTAACCACCATCTCTATTTTTAAACATCTTCATTACACAAAAAGAACACTACCTTCCCATTAGATAGTCACCTCCACTCCTTACCACTCCCACCTCACAGCCATGAACAACCACCAACCTGCTTTCAGTGTCTATGGATTTACCTGTTCTAGATATTCCATAAAAATTAAATCATACAATAGATGGTCTTACGTGCCTGGCTTCTTTCACTTAGTGTGATATTTCTGAGGTTCATCCACAATGTAGCAAGTATCAGTGCCTCATTCCTTTCAATGGTTGAATGATACTTCATTGCATGTACATATTCTGTTTACCAACTTCTCCATTGGTGAACATTTCAGTTGTTTCCATTTGACTATTTAAATATAGCTCCTATGAACATTGATATGCCAGTATATAAACATCTGTTTTCAATTCTTTTTATGTATTTCCACCTAGTTGTGGAATTGCTGGATCATATGGTAATTATATCTTTAACTTGTTGAAGACTATCAAGCTGCCTTCTGTAGTTGCTACATAATTATAGTTTACTAGGAATAATTTATGAGGGTTCTAACTTGTATATATTCTCACTTGTTATTTTCTGTGTCTTCTTTTTTGTTTTTAAAAATTATTAATTATAGCCACCCTAATTGGATGTGAAGTGGTTCTATTCTTAGCCTATGCAGATAATATTGGTATCTTCTTATAGTTTTGATTTGCATTTCCATATGACTAATGATGTTAAACAGCTTTTTATATACTTGCTAATCATTTGTATATCATCAGTGGAGAAATGTGTATTCAAATCTTTGTTCATTTTTTAATTGGGTTGTTTTATTGTTGTTGAGATCTTTGTATGTTCTGGATACTAGACCGTTATCAGATATATGATTTTAAAATATTTCTCCCATTCTGTAGGCTTTTTTTCCACTTTCTTGATAATGTCCTTTGTTGCAAAAAGTTATTACCTTTAATGAAATTCAATTTATCCATTTTTAAAGTTAATTTGTTGTGCTTTGGTGTCATTTCTAAGAATTTATTATCAAACTATGACTTATCCCTGTGATTTCTTCTAATAGTTGTATAGTTGTAGCTCTTATATTTAGGTCTTTGTTCAATTTGGAATTTACTTTTCTCTGCGCTGTCAGTTAGGGGCACAACTTCATTTTTTTGTGTGTAAATTTCCAGTTGTCCCAGCACCAATTGCTGAAGAAACCATTCCTTCCTTATTGAATTGTCTTGGTACCCTTTTCACAAATCAATTACCCATAGATGTGGAGACTTATGTCTGGTTTCTTGAATATTTAGTTAAAAACAATTTTGAGAAATCTCATGCATAGGCTGTAATAACTTAAAAAATGTTGTTTGAGTAGTACAAATTCTTAAAACCTAAGGTAATTATATAGCATCATCTCCACGTCAACTCATTTCCTGTAGCAACATCTATGACTGATTGTCATAAAACTTGAACCTGAATACCTCCAAATAATGGCAGTCCATTCGTGACAAGGCATATGATTCTATTAATTGGCATGTTCAGTTTTTAGAATGTTAAATCTTTTCTTTTCTCCTAATGAAATGAAAATGAACTGTATATTTCTGAAATTCTTGGTCATTGGTTATCAATTATCTTCTATGGAGACAAAAATAAATCAAATGAAAGAAGGAAGGAAGGAAGAAAAGAAAGTAGGAAAGTTACGGCAATCCTGGGAGACTGGAATTGGGGTACTGCTTTCACAAATACCTAAAAATGTGGGAATGATTTTGGAATTAGGTAATGGGTAGAGGCTGGAAGAATTTTGAGACATGATAAAAATACTAGAATGATGTGAATAGACTTTGGTAGAAATAGGGATATTAAAGTTGATTCTGGTGAGGGCTCCAAAGAAAGGAAGAGAGCTGCAGAGAAATCTCCCATAATCTCAGAGAACACATATATCATGATAAACAGAATATTGCTGGAAATATGCATGCCAAAGATGCTTCTGGTGATGTCTCAGATAAAAATGAGGAACATGCTATTGGGCACTTCAGAAAAGTCAATCCTTTCTATAGAGTGGCAAAAACATAGACTGAATTCTGTTCTTGTTTTGGGTAAAAACCAGAACTTGTAAGGGATAAATCCTTCCTTGCCTCTTCTTACCTCTAGTAGTTGCCAGCAATTCTTGGCATTCCTTGGCTTAGACCACTTCAATTTATTGCCCTGTGTTAACATGGTCTTTGTACTTCTGTGTGTGTATCTGTGTGTATCACATGGGCTCTTCATAAGGACAGCTGTCATTGGCTTTATGGCCCAATCTAATCTAGTATGGCTTAATTTTAGCTTAATTAATTACATATTCAAGGGTCCTCTTTCCAAGTAAAGTCACATTCTGAGGTTATAAGTAGATAATAATTTTGAAGGGACACTATTTTCATTATTTTTTTTTCACCCTCTCAACCCAGCTTTTCCCAACTCCAGAAAGAACTGGAAAGAGAAGGCCAGGAACCCTATTTTCTATGCTGGAAATGTTTTTTATCCCTTTAAATTCACACATTGAAATTTAACCCCCAAGTCAATAGTATTAGGACATGGGACTTTGGGGAGGTGATTAAATCATAAGGGTGGGCCCACATAAATGGGACTAATGTCCTTATGAAAGAGGCCTGCGGAAGCTCATTTGCCCCTTCCACCATTTGAGGACAGAGTGAGAAGTTGCCATCTATGTGAAAGCTGGCCCCTTCCCAGACACCAGATCTGCTAGCACTTTGATCTTGGACATCCCAGCAGCCAGAACTATGGAAATAAATTTCTCTTGTTTATAAACTACCCAGTTTATAGTATTGTTATTGCAGTCTGGACTAAGACACTATTTAGCCCAGTATAATCCATTCTGTGCCCCTCTCCTTAATTCAAATCAATCTCACATGCAAAGTGCATTTATTTGATCTCAGCATCTTCCGAAGTTTTAATCCATTCCCACATCAACTTTCACTCTGAAATCACATCACCAACACACAGCATTACAAATCTTATCATCTCATTCATCTAGACCACGTATGGTTGAGATTCTGGGCATGAGCCATTCAGGGTCAAAATTCCCATCCATTTGTGAACCTGTGAAGCTACAAAACAAGTCATACGATTTTAAAATACAGTAGTGGGACAGGCATAGAATAGAAATTGCTGTCATGAAAAGGAGACATTCCAATGAATAAATAAGCCACTGGCCTAAAGCAAGTCTTACACCCAGCGAGACAAATTCCATTCAGTTTCAAGGCCTGAGAATAATTCTCTGTGTCTTTATTCTCTGCCTCTGGGCCAAGGAGGCTTCATGGGATCTTGCCTTCTGGACCTATGGAGACCATGCTGGTAGTGGTCCCACCATCTCAGCCTGCAGCTCTCCCCTCAGACTCATTGTGAGTTATTTTCTTGAAGGATAACACATGTTCATGGCCAAGTAGCTCTATTGGTCTATTTCCTGCCTGTAGAGTCCCAGAAGTCCTAAATTTTGTCCCATCTCTGCCCCCCACAGTTCATGTTGGCTGTAATTTTGATGTATAACATTCTCACAACTCTTCTGGGTCTTCTGTGTATGTCAAAGTGATTCACAGCATTAAATGTGCAAGTCCTCACGGATCTTTCCTGGAGAGCCCCCTCTCTATTCCTGGCTTCTGCAAAGATGGTTGATTAGATCCATAAGTCATACCTCTAATCTCTCCAGCAGAAGGTGGGACAGCTACAACTTTGGTGTTTTCTTCAAGGACTGCATTCTCATCTTTTGCTATCTAGACAGACTAATCTTACTTCGGGTTCACTGGGTCTTTCTTCTGCATGTTAGAAACTGCTAGTGAAACCCTCTAGTCTATTCTTCATTTCAGTTATAGTACTTTTTAGTTACAAAAGCTCTGGTTTCTTTTTATTGTTTCTATATCTTTATTGATCTTCTCTATTTGTTCACACAGCATTCTGCTGGTTCATTTAGTTCTTTGTTCCTAGTTTCCTTTTGAACTTTATGAGACTATTTCAGAGTTGATTCAAAAATTTTTGTTTAGTAAGTGCAATATCTATGCTTCTTCAGGGTAGTTTTTGTTAATTTCTTCTGTGACTAGGCCATTCTTTAATGTTTCTTAGCTTGCTTCGTAATATTTTGTTTAAAATTAAACACTCTGAATTTCATATTGTAGGAATTTTCCTTCTCATCAGGATTTATTTTTGTTGGTTGCAGTGAGTGGTAGCTGTTTGTTTATTTAGTGGTTTTTCTGATTTATTTTTGTAATGTCATTATTTTTTAGTGTTATATGGTCTCTAAAGTCTTTATTCCTTAAGATTTTGTTAGGCTAGTTTTTGACAGAGATTTCTTAGAATGGTGGGGAAGAAAAGAGAAATAAAGATAGAGGGAAGGTAAGAGTGAAAGAGACAGAGAGAAGGAGAGAGAGAGAAAGGAAGGAGGGAGGGAGGGAGGGAAGGAAGAAAGGAAAAAAGAAAAGAAATAAATAAAGAGAGAAAAATGGAAAAAAAAAAAAAAAAAACCAAAGAAATAAGAAACAAAAGGAGAAAAAGAAACTTCTTCAGGTCATTGCCTCTTGGCTGTTTTCTGGGTTAATCCTTTAGCACTTTTCCAGGCCATTTACAACTCTAACTCAGCCTCCACCGCCTGCTTGTGCTGGGCCTAGAGAGTAACCAGAGGTGAAAGCTCAGGGTTTTCTCAGGTCTTTTCTGATCCTGCATTCTTGCTCTGTGCATGTGTGTTGCTTTCCAAATTCCCCAGCATGTTTGGGTTGCTTTTGATTGCCTCATTTCTCAAAGACACCCTCTTCTAGCTTTTCCCCCCAGGTTTTTAGTGTTCTATTGTTACAGCACCTGAAATCTTTTACATCAGGTAGCAGTGGTTTATTCCTTTATCTTACAATATTTTTAGAGAATGCCTGCTGCTTTTCTGCCCTGATTGAGTTCAAATTAAGTAAAACAAAGGCAAGCTCCTTGTGTCAGACATTCAGGCAGCTCCCAGAGCACTCAGAACACTAGAAACACAATTTTTGAGAGGAAGATTGGCTGTGCTCCCCCACCAGACCAAGGATTAGGGTCCCACATTGCAAATGTGGGCTACTGTCTTCAAGATTACCACAGAACTGGTGGTGATGAGGTGGGGCAAGGGCACAGACAGTATCACAAAGCTTTCCTACCATTTTTGAATGACCTATGTTTTGATTCAACAGTTTCCTTTGCTGTAAACATTTGACTGTTTTTCAGAGTTAGGATATTTTGATTTTTACAGTTTTTGCTTTATTTGTCAAAGTTCCTGTACAGGGATAGTTTCTTGGAGCTACCTAGTGCATTATCTTCATGGATATCATTCTTGTAATTCATTACTGGTTGCAAAAATAATGGGAAAGTGTATATACATATATATCTTACTAAGTATGTTTATGTGCATGTATGTTATTGTACATCCATTCAACATTATGTGGTTGACATTTTTATGTAGCTCATGATAATTAGATAATTTGAGATGTTAGGGAGATATTTTTAATGATGAATTTATAATTACCATGGAACATAAGGGAGATTAATTTCTTTTTGAAAGTAATGTTTTAGTTCATGTGTTCTTAAAAATGTCAGTTATTTATTTTGCCTCTAAATTCTTAATTGTGAAATATAAACATGCTGCATATCAGAGCACTTATTTGATCAAATTTCAGTTATTGCAGATTCATATCAGCCATTTTCTGCATTAGCTTCCCTTCGTCCTTAGGAAGAAAACAGCACTGTGCTTTTGTATGTCATCATTTTAAAGTCCATTAATCCAATTACAAAATATGGAAGACAGTTTTTTCCACAGATTGGCAAAACAGAAAAGTATTACAGTTGCCTTTGAATTGCATGACTCATGAGAATATGAAACTAAGTAATGCATTCTGAATAAGCTAGTCTTAGCAGTAATGACTATTCATTTATAAAAAGTGCTGTGCAAAAGTCTGTGCATTTCATTTAAACCATAAGTAAACTTAAATAAAGATCTAGTTTATGTGAAGCATTTAAAAATAAACTAAAAAGTAATTTTCTGTATGATTCATCTCAGTGGTTTCCTTTCCCATCTTATTGCTATAAAATTTTACTGCATACATAACCAAAGCAGTACCTTGTATTAAGAAAAGGAGTGTATTTGATCTTTCACATCTTTCATACATACGTTGTAAAGTCATCCTTAAATCATATCATTTAGAATTATGTTCTAAAAAATAATATCCCAACATAAATATTAAATCTAATTCCTTTAAAATTATAAGAAATTATGATACTCTATTTGAATTCCATTGCTAGAGATTTTCTAAAAATGTGCCATGAAAATATTTATGACAATTGGAAGAAACAGCATTTAAAATTTTATGCTATCAATTAGCGGCAGGATATAAAAATATTTAATTATGAATAGACATATATGTAAACTGTGGCACATAGTAAACATGAACAAATGCTTTTGAAAGAATGAATCAATAAATGAAAAATAGTAAACAGATAAATCAATAAATAAAGAAGACACATATTATAATCATCATCAAATTATGATGAACCCATAGCCAACATCATACTGAATGGGGAAAGATTGAAAACATTTCCTCTAAGATTTGGCACAAGAAAAAGCCCACTTTCACCACTTCTATTCAACATAGTACTGGAAATTCTAGCCAGAGCAATCAGGCAAGAGAAAGAAATAAAAGGCTTCTAAATTAGAAAGTAAGAAATCAAATTATTCCTGTTTGCTGATGATATGATCTTATATTTCAAAAATCCTAAAGACTCCACAAGAAAACTCTTAGATTGGATACCTGAATTTAATAAAGTCGCAGGACACACAATGAATGTACAAAAATCAGTAGCATTTCTATACACTAATAAAGATCTAGCTGAGATCCAAATCAAGAAGGTAATCTCATTTACAGTAGCTACAAAAACCAAACAAACAAACAAAACAACTCCTTGGAATATATTTAAGTGAGGAGGTGAAAAATCTCTACAAGAAAAACTATTAATTCAAAACACTGATGAAAGACATGGTAGATGACACAAACAAATGGAAAAATATTCTATGCTCATGGATCAGAAGAATTAAAATTGTTAAAATGACCATACTTCCAAAGCAATCTACAGATTCAATGCAATCCCTATCAAAATACCAATATCATTTTTCACAGAGTTGAAAAAAACAATCCTAAAAATCATAATGAACCATAAAAGAGCATGAATAGCCAAAGCAACCCTAAACAAAAGAACAAAGCTGGATGCATCAAATTACTTTACCTCAAATTATATCACAAGGCTATAGCAACCAAAGCAGCATGGTACTGATTTAAAAACAGAGACTGACCAATGCAACAGAATAGAGAATGCAGAAATAAACCCACATACTCACAGACAACTCATCTTTGACAAAATCAACAATTATACAAGAGAAAGGGCACACTTTTCAATAAATGGTACTGGGAAAATCAGATTGCTATAACAGAAGAATAACACTGGAACCCTCTCACCATATAAAAAATTCAACTCAGGGTGGATTAACGACTTAAATGCAAGACCTGAAACTATAAAAAATACTAGAAGAAAACCTATGGAAAAGTCTTCTGAACAGTGATCTAGGCAAAGAATTCATAACTAAGACCTCAAAAGCACAGACAACAAAAACAAAAATAGAGAAATATAATTAAATTAAATTAAAAATCTGCTGCACAGCAAAAGAAATAATCAACAGAGTGGTAGACCACCTTCAGAATGCTAGAAAATATGTTCATAATATGAATCTGACAAGGGTCTAATATCCAGAATCTATAAAAAACTCAAGCAACTCAACAACAACAAAAAACAAATAATTCCATTAAAAAATGGGCCAAGAATATAAATACACATTTTTCAAATAAGATATACAAATGGCTAAAAGTTATATGAAAAATGTCCAACATCATAATCATCAGAGAAACACAAATTAACATCATAGTGAGATATCATCTTATCCCATTCTGAATGGTTATATTTAAATAGTCAAAAAATAACAGACATTGGTAAGGAAACAGAAACTCCTATACAATGTTGGTGGGAATGTAAATTAGTATAACTTCTATGGAAAACAGTATGCAGACTTCTCAAAAAACTACAAGTAGAGCTATCATCAATCCCAACACTGGGTATCTACCCAAAGGAAAATAAATTATTATATCAAAAAGATACCTGCACTCTTCTGTTTATTGCAGCTCTATTCACAGTAGCAAAGATATAGAATCAACCTAAGTTTCCATTAACTGATAATTGGATAAAGAAATGTGGCATATATACACAATAGAATACTATTCAGCTATATAAAATAATAAAATCATGTCTTTTGCAGCAATGTGGATGGAACTGGAGGCTGTTATCTTAAGTGAAACAAGTCAGAAACAGAATGAAAAATATTGCATGTTTCCATTTGTAAGCGAGGGCTATATAATGTGCCCACGTGGACATAGAGTATGGTCTGATAGACAATGGAGACTTGGAAGGGTGAGGGGGTGAGAGGGGTGTGGATTATGAGAAATTACTTAATAGATACAATGTATGTTATCTGAGTGATTGATACCCTAAAAGTTGTGACTTCACTACTATGCAATTTATGCACGTAACAAAATTGCACTTGTAATTTATATACCATATATTTACAAAAATTAAAAATGGAAGATAGGTAAAAATTGCCTCATATTTATAAATAAAATCTATTTCCTCTTATTTGTGCTTCCATTTTCAAAATGTTAATTTTATAACACTATACATTTTAAATTCTTTCACATTGATTAACTCCTTAGATATTGCCAATTTTAAAAGGAGTTAGAGTAGTTGTATCTACATTATATATACAGATGAAATTGACTCCTTGAGAAGTTAAACTTCCCCAAATAAAATATTAAATGTATAAGAACATAGGTTTTCTGTTCTATGATCACTCTATTTGTATTCAGATATAAGAAACAAAATATTTATGGAACAGCTATTCCATGCTAGTGTTTTAGCTAGTTGCAGGGGCTCCCTTTAGTTTGAAACACGGTAATCCTAAGAAATCATTGCCCTCATTTTATCATTTTATGAACCCAGATACATTAAGGGAATTTTCTGTGTCATACAGTTAATGATTAACTAAGATCCAAATATCTCCCAGTTTATTAAGATGGGCATCACAATCTTAAAGGAAAAACCCATATCCTTTCCAGCTTTAACACAGTGAATGTCACGTATGAACAGGTGGCACATTAAAGAAATTTCTATGTTAGGAATAAAAGAAACAAATGAGGGTATAATAGATCAAAGGTCAATTTAACTACGGAACACTGAGTTGATAAATGACTAATCTACCCTAAGTCTTCTATTCTGGATTTAATATGTCACAAAATTTGATTTCATCAAAACTTATTAGGACTAAAGTTAAGAAAAACAAATAATGAGATACTATTAAAATGTGTAAAAGTGCTATTTTTTAGCTAATATACATTTGAAGAGAGTTAAAAAAATGTCCTCCCATGTTTGTCCAACAAATGGAAGAATTCACCACTGAAAACAGAGTCAAAGTTTACATTCAGTTGTCTAGAATTTTGCCGGTAAAACTCTTTCTGCATTGCTTTTTGCTTTTGGTTATATTATGCTGTTGTGGTTACAAGGAATTCATTCATTCACCACTCATTGCATAATATGTATGCTTAGTACTGGCTTTGGAAAGAACTGTAGATAACTAGGTGTTATCTAATTTAGCCACTGCTGGAAAAAAAAAATTATGGAGGAGACCAAGAAAAATGGTAAGGAATCTTTGAGCTCAAAATTTTGAGAATCTTCAACATTTGCATCTCAGATATACTTTTCCTTACTACCTTATCAAAATTACCCAAGTCCCATCTACCACCCTACCAGCTTCAATTGTTCAAATCACCTGGTTTATTTTATTCTTAGCACTTAACATTATTTCAAATAATCTTGTGTATTTCTTAATTTACTTCTGCATTTTCTCTGTGGTATCCTTTGGAATATAAATTCTGTATAGGAGGTAATCTTCTTTGTCTCAGTTGTGTGTATTTGGTTCCAAGAAAACTTCTTGAAATATATTCAACTTTAAATACATATTTACTAATTTAATAAATCTAATAAAAATAGAAGATATGATCACATACTACCAAAATGCAAGAGCTTATGTATTAGGTACTACAAAATATAGACAATGGTAACTTTTTGCAATTTCAAAGCATGGATTGAAGTATTTTAGCTTTACTAATACTATTCATGAATCCAGGGCCAGTTTAAATGCAGATGGCCCTAATCTGCAGCCGGATAGAAGACAGTCTGCAGAACAAATTAGTTTGAGTGCGCTGCTTGAAAACTGGGGAAATATTTCAGGGCAGCTTTTGTGAAGAAAGCAATAGTAACAGAATAAAGATATGCCTAACAGGAGAGCTCAACAAGAGTGAGGTTATATAGCAAAAATTATTAGTAAGCACTCTGATTCATTTATTCAACATTTGTTGAACATCTCCTTTATTAACTGTCCTGTCCAATTCCTTCTTCCTTTTTCAAAGTTTTAAATCTATATCCAAATGGTCCATATTATTTGCTAGAGAGCCACTCAAAGACTCAGGATATTAGAAGAGTTTATATTTGTGCATAAATATGTAGCAGATGCTCTATCATTTCTTTGGAAAGGGTTCTGAAGCTTATGAATGATCACTAAGTAACTTTATATAGTATATTTTATAAGTATATCAAATTTTAGTGAGTTTATTCTTTAAAATACTTTAGAGACTCTAAAGTAGAAACTCTTGTTATAACAATTTAGATTTACAATTCTTTCTTTGAACATAAATGTATCTACTTGAAGGCTCCCATAAAACAAATTTATCAGATTCTACTATGTGATGTATATCCAATACCTTATAACACAGAGATAAAGAAGAGCTCCCTCAATCTCTCTCCGTCTCTCTGTCTTTCCCTCTCTGTCTCTAGGCCAGAGTCACATACTTTAAAAAATGGTGGGGTGGGAGTGGGAGAAGTTGTACATATTGCTTGATTTATATGCTACCAATAAGAGAAATTTTAAAAAGAAAAAAACATTTTAGTGAGAGAAATAGATTAAAAAAATGAAAATAACTTGGAAAGAAGGAATGACAAAACAGGAAATCTCAGGGGTATAGTATTTCAAAGTGATTGGGGGGGGGAAGGTGGCAAAGGTCTTCCTGGTGGGCTTAGATAGTACCCAGGTATGGACATTAAGTAAAGTTTAATTTTTTCTCTGAACTCAGATATTCTGATACAATGTCTTCTTTTCATGGAACATAATTTACTAACAAATGAAATGTTTTATTATATGATGTTCTGCTGCTAATTAACTCTGAGTTTATTTTTGTGAGCCATAGGCGTCTCTGAAAGGAATGAATGCAGAATCCGTTTTACACGATGGGGCCCTGGTTACCTCTAAGCACTCCTCTCTGCTCCTTCCCTTGCTCTCACACCTTTCCAGCTCACTGCCCCACCCCCACCGCCCGCTGCTCCTAGCATGTGAGAGGCAGGAGCCTTTGTACATGCTCTTCGCTCTGTCTGGAATACTCTTCCCTGCCACACAGCCATATGACTTATTGCCTTAACCTTGGCCTTCTCCCCAAAAACAGAGACAAACAAGAGCGTGGAAGGGTTGGAGGGAGGAAAAGCTTAAACAAGGGTGCATCGCCAGGGTCACCTCTGTGGGTGGCGCAGCCCATTCTGCCTGGCCCTGCCAGGAAGCACTCAGAAGGCCTCCTAGAACTGTCCGCCTCCGTCAGCAACTAGAGGCTCTGTCTCTGACAGTTTGAGGGCTTCTGCTACGATGGAGAAGCCCCTGGGGCAGAAAGCATGACTCACAACTGGCGTTCCAGGTGAGATGCTATTAGGCAAGGTGAGTCTGTCCTTGCAGAAAAGTGTCTGCTGCAGAAATCAGAAAGGTGCTGAGGGCACCAGATGCCCCCTTCTCCTCCTGCATCCCTGCAGGAATCTGCTCAGGTATGACCACCCCAGTCAGAATGCCCGTGCTCCCACTTCTTGCTCTGCACCCCCTTGCCCCATTTTATTTTTTCTCTGTAGTATTTCTCACACTGTGACATCTATCAGTGGCATATCAAATTTGAGGGGGTTCCTGTTGGGTATAGGAAATAAAGGGCTTCCATTGTAGAAAATTAAAGACATAATAAGCCCACTAATTTATTTTGCTTTTCATTTTCACCATACACCCACAATTCTAAACAAAGTCAAAGATAAAACATACTTTTCCCTGCAGTGCAATAGAGACCAGAACGGCAGGGCTACTGTAGTTAACAGTAATTTATTGTGTATTTCCAAATAGCTAGAAGAGAGAGTTTTGGATGTTCTCACCACAAAGAAATGATAAATGTTTGAGATGATGGATTTGCTAATTACCCCAATTTGCTCATTACACAATGTATACATGTATCGCAGCATCACATTGTACCCCATAAATATGTACAATTATCATGTGTCAATTAAAAATAAAATAAAATACAAAAAATATACTTTTCCTCTGGCAGATTGTCCACCCCTCCCCTCCCCCCACCACTACTTGGCCTCCACTGATACTTTTATATATTCAATTACATTCTGCCTCACTCACTAAAATGTATTTTTTATGAGCAGATAAATTTTGCCGGTTTTTTTTTTTTTTTTCAATAATGCAACATCAGGGCTTTAAGCATGCCTGACCTACATCCACTTGTTGACCGTGGGTGTGAATGCCCTGCCTTTCCTCCCCAGTCCCTCCCACCATCTGAGTAAGGACTTGTGCTTCCAGAGTTAGGTTCTCTCCTCCTCTTTTGTGGGGGCTGGAGGAGTGAATAAGGGGTTAGAAGTGTCTTTTATTTCAAATTTACAGAAAAAAGAAAAAGAAAAAGAAAAAGAAGGAAGGAAGGAAGGAAGGAAGGAAGGAAGGAAGGAAGGAAGGAAGGAAGGAAGGAAGGAAGGAAGGAAGGAAGGAAGGAAGGAAGGAAGGAAGGAAGGGAGAAGTTCTGGAGTTGCTAGGAAAAATTCCCAGAAAAAGAAATTTCCTGTTTGTGTGAAAGTCTAGACCAACTAAAAATCTAGCTAAGTATGTTTACAACACGGAAGGAATAAAATAGGATGCATTGCGCCAGGATAGAAAGGAGAGCAAATGGATACAGGTTCTTTGGAGAAGCAGAGAACTGAGCCCACATTAGCACCACTCATTGGATACAGAGGTGTCCCGAGGACTCTACTAACGCCCTCACCCTGGAGACGTTTCCTGAAGCTCCTGTACAGCTCACTTGGCTCGAGGAGAAAGAAAGCCCAGTGGAGCCCACCTTTAAGTAGACTTGTGAGTCTGGGCCAGCCCCAGTGCCCACGGTTACCAGCAGAAACCAGGGAACTGATCCTTCCTTCCATCTGGAAACTATCAACCCCAGCACTCTTATATCACAACAGGAAGTGGAATATCCACACAAGCAGCTGATATTGGGCCTCAAGCCAACTTCAAGGTCAAATGGAAGTCAAAAATTCAATTTTATGTTTAAAATGAAGAAATGCAACAATTCTTGCTTGCTGAAGGCACCGGTGCAGTTAATACAATTTACACTCTCCCTCCCTTCCCATTGGGCCACCTTCTTTTGGCCCTCCTTCCTTCTCTCCTGCCCTGCTCTTTTCTTCCTTGCTTTCTTCCTTCCTTTCTTTCTTTTTTGTTTCCTAATAAAAATATTTTTGGAATGCCTTCTATATACTATTTTCTCATTGTTTCATTTATCCTCACAATCACCTTGCATGCTATGGAGAAAGAGAAAAATGTAAATCATATTGTTTTTCATGTGAGAGAATTCACACAGTGATTAAATGTTAGAAGTTGAACTCAAACCCAAGTTGCCTGATGTCAATTTCCCCAATCTTTCTCCTGCCATGATTTTACTTCTACTCTCCTTCTATCCCCTTAACCCCTAATAGCACCAAGGATAGTCTTCTGCTAATCACAAAAAGATCCCCCTCCAGTGAAGGCCATTTCCAAAAATGCTCTAGCCTGAGGAAGGACACTATTTCTCAGCCCCCACCCAGCCCATCCTCCTGAGGCTCTGCAGAGCACAGCTGCCCACCTTCATGTGGCCCCGAACTCTTCCAGTAGCGCTGCCTTTCCCTGTTCTTCAAAGTTCCCTTGTTTTCGTGCAAGGTGCAAAGTTCTGTAAGCAATGGAGGGAGACATTTATACATATATTATTATTTTTAGCTAAATTGGCCAACCAAACTCTAGAATTTCAAAAATCCCACTGACAAAAGCAAACCAGTGTATCAGCATTGCACTGGAGTGTAAATATCCCCAGATGGCATCTATTGTGTAGAATGTGCCCATGTGATTGGGTAGAATAAGTTGATACTTGAGTTTCTCCATGGAAATAAGGTGATCATGCTGATACTTCTCCATAATCACTTTCTCCCACCAATTTTAGATAAAAATGAGAAAATTAAATATTACATGTGCATAGGCAACCACTTTTGGTGAAAGGAGAGAAATAATAAGAGACAAAGCCAAAAGATACTCAGAGGCACTAGGAGCTGCTGGTGGTTGCCCTTTTATGATCTGCCTCTGCCACAGAAGGGCAAAATATAGCAGGTGTTAGATAATGTGTTACAGAAAAAATATCGTTAAACTCCATTATTTAAAAAAGTATATACTGTACAGCATGGTTATAACCTTTTCTAAACTGGTACTAGATTGAATTAAAATTTGATTCATCAGGTCTTAGAATTTTTATTCAAAAACGAAAGATTGTAAGAGTAAGTTTGAACTATAGCATGAAGGATTTGATCTAAATTTAGCCTTTTTCTTGTATTGGTGGCCTAATCAACTAAATGATTTTAAAACACGGTAAATAAACTATACATACCTAGTGAGATAGTCCCAAGAACAACAATAAATACAAAGAAACCTTAAGTGTTTCATTAGTGATACTTTGTCCTGAAATTATGAGATGATATATATTAATATATAAATAAATAGATGCTAGAGCAAATTAAATTTATATGGTTAAGGTTTTCAGCAGAAGAAAAAAGACAGACATAAACTCAAGGAATTTAAGTAAAAATTCAACACTTTTAAATTTGAATTAGAAATATCAATGGGAAAATATTATGCATATTTCTTTAAAATATTTCCTAGCTCTGCCCACTGAAAGAGCCTAGAAACAATACCCAGCCAAGCAGCAGCAGCAATCCTGGTTGGCTATCAGGAGACAACACTGATCAGCATATGTGATCAACCTGCTATAGTTACCTTCAGCCAACTGAGCTAATTTTATATCTCAAAGTTATATTTTTATTTTAAAATCAATGATGATCAATTAGCTTTACGAATTTGATGTTCAGAGCTTAATGCATTCTGAATGGCCCTTTATGATTTTGAACCATCTTCAAAATCTTTCATGTTTTGTACAAATATTTGCTTATCAATTTCATTGAGATCAATATGCAGGGTTCCTGGGTTAAGAAAGTGCAAAAGACATTTATTGATCCTTTGTATGTCACCCTTGGAGTCACTTCTGCTTCTGTTTTATCAGTTAAATACAGCTGGACTGTCTAGTAATAGCAATTAACTACAAAATCAATATTTTTACAAGCATATATCTTGTCTTTGGCTTTTAAAAAACATAATTTATGGCCGGGCGCCGTGGCTCATGCCTATAATCCTAGCACTCTAGGAGGCCGAGGCGGGTGGATCGCTCGAGGTCAGGAGTTCGAGACCAGCCTGAGCAAGAGCAATACCCCGTCTCTACTAAAAATAGAAAGAAATTATCTGGCCAACTAAAATATACATATAGAAAAAATTAGCTGGGCATGGTGGTGCATGCCTGTAGTCCCAGCTACTCGGGAGGCTGAGGCAGTAGGATCTCTTAAGCCAAGGAGTCTGAGGTTGCTGTGAGCTAGGCTGACGCCACGGCACTCACTCTAGCCCTGGCAACAGAGTGAGACTCTGTCTCAAAAAAACAAACAAACAGAAAAACCCATAATTTACAACTAAGTGAAAGGAGTACTCTGTCCGTACTTTAAATAAACTATATTGGGACAAGCCTAATGCCAATTTGCTTTTTAAATAATCATTGTCATAGTAGGAAGCTATACAATTACTCTAACATGTTGTTATTGAATAGAGCATTTTTGCAATTCCACTTATGGATTTGACCTTGAAGCTGGTTCATGATTCATGGAAATCAGTATGATTTCATGGAAGACACACATAATGTGCTGCTAATTAAAGGTATTGTTTCCCTTTGAAATAGGGAAAAAAAAAACTTCTTTAAAACATAAAGGGATAAATGATTTATTCTTACATCTGTTAATGGATATTCTTAGCTCTCAATTTGTTTAATAACCTATAAAGGCACATTGTATTTCTAGTTTTCCTTGTTTATCTAAGTGAAACTGCAAAGATATCTTGAAAACAATTCTCTATGAGTATCAAGACGAAAGACTTCATATAAAAATAATGGTAGCTCAGAAAAGGTACAACATTAAATATGCAAATATCAGAGTGTCAGTATTATTAAATGACACCGAATTTGAGACAGTCTGCCTGATCACCAGCTTTCATTAGCTGTGTGACCTTGAACAAATAAGTTACCCCCTCTGAGCCTGAATTTATTCATTTTTAAAGTAGTACCTACCTGATGGGAATGTTGAAGAATAAATGAGTTAACGATGGTTTATATAGCACATTTAGGGGGGTGTTTTCCACATGGAAAATAGTAAACAGGTTAGTGTACCGATGTTTCCTTTGCCTTTTTTGGTTACTGCATCTTTTTTTGCTTTGCCTTTTTCTCATTTTTTCAGCATTATTGATTGTTTTAATTAGAATGCTTTCTAATGAAGGGTGAAAATCACATGTATCAAAGCCCGTGTGTGTGAAATTTTTAGCTTTATTCCAGAAGTGTGCCCCTTTTTAGCAATTAATTTGTTATTAGATTCACTTGACTTTTGGAGACCAGCAATATATTACTAGAATTGCTCAAACATTTTTCTCCGATGCTGCCTTATGCATGTACCGGGCATCCCTGCAAATGTTGATGGCACCTTCAATGACCACAGTTCTGACCTGGTCACAGCCACTGTTGCTCAGCTCCTGATCAATCATCAGCGATGGCGCGCAGGGCAGTGGAGGTGCACAGTCACCTTTTTCAGGGCTGGCGTGGCATCTTGCCACTCTCATTCTTGCTGACCTATTTCTGAATACATTTTTGACCTTTAAAAATATTGCAGATAACTGCTTTTTCTTTTACAGGTATAATAGCATCTAAAAGTTATGCTCTTGAGTTCAATTTTAAGGTCCCCTTTTCACTTTTAAGGACAGTTGATATTTTAATAGACTGCTCTTTTTATTGCTTTGTTTTAAACCCGCTCATCCATCTCAACCCACTCCTGTTTCTACTTGGATTTTTCTTCATATTTTTACCAGTTTTTAACATGGATTGAAGGCTTTTTTCCTTTAATAGGTTATGGTTAAATAAATCTGGGATTGAGAATTAACATTCATTTATAACCAGCTTCATATATTTGATTCCATAAATTTTACACGTGTTATATTGTACTTACTGGACATATACTACTGATTTCATATACTTGACTCTACAAATATTTTATGCACCATCCTGTACTTAATGTATTACTGCCAATATACACCTAAGCTTTTAAACTGGCTGAATCAATAGAGGATTGATCTATGTGTCTTCAAGTTTCAAGTTAATATATGCTCTTTATGGTTTTATATTTGAGTGTTATTTTGATAACCATTTAAACCCAAATCCTGTAAAATAACAATATTTTCTTATTTGCTTTAGAATAGTGTGAACAATAAATCAGAAGAGAGAAATTACAGTTAGAGTGAAAGACTTGGCAATTAGTTGGTTCTTTAAAAACATGTTACCGCTATTCCAGGAAATAATTAGCGATGTTCAGGAAAAGAAAAAAGAATTTAAATGGCAAATAGCATGAGAAACACTTGGACATATAAATTGTTAATAATGGGTATTGTATCTCTCCTTGTCTGTGGAAAGGCACCTGTATTATACCTGGCAATGGGAAAAATGCCGGTTATTTACCTGGTATTTTCTTCTCTGGGTCTAAGCAAGTTTACTTGGATTTTGACACTGTACCCTTATTAGATAGTTGTAATTCATTTGCCTTTTAGACACAGAATCTGAACCACTGGCCTATAGCTTTGGCCCAAGGGCTGAATGCCTGAGGTTTTCTGTCTGTTGCCCAGGCCTTGAGGAAGTTCCATTTGGAATTCACCATACAATCTTTTTTCAGATTTCCTTGATGTATTAGTTTCCTAAGGCTATCATAGCAAACTACCACAAACTGGGTGGCTTAAAGCAAAATAAATTTATACCCTCATGGTTATAGAGACCAGAAACCCAAAATTAAGGTGTTGACAGGGGCCATGCTCCCTCAGAAGCCTTGAAGGATAATCCTTCCTCACCTCTTACAGCTTCTTGTAGCCCCAGGCTTTCCTTAGCTGGTGCCTGCATAATTCCAATCTCTTCTCTGCATTCTTATGTCTGTCTTCCTTCTGTGTCTGTCTCTCTTCCTTTGGTATGATCCCAGACATTGAAATAGGGCCCACCTCAATGACCTCACCTTAATGATATCTGCAAAGATTCTATTTCAAATAAGGTCATCTTCCCATGTCCTGAGGTCTGGGAGTTCAACATATTCTTTTGACAGACACAATGCAACCCAAGTACTTGAGTATTTCTGATTGCTTTTATCTCTAGCAAGATTTGAGTCTTTTACAAATTAAGACTAAAATGGCTATATTTGATTACCAGTAACTTGATTTAGACTATAATTTCTTTTGTATTACTTTCTTATATGTACAGGAATGCGTGCATTCATTGAGTCAAAAAATATTTATGGATCACTTATAGGCAAGCTGGGCTGGGCAATGAAGCACTCTAAATGTGATTTAGACACAGACCTTCTTTTAAGAGAACTGGTATTTTAGAAACAGAAATAAGTAAGCATAAAATGCCACTAATTCAAAATAGAAAAAAGTATGTGCCATAAGAGATTCAAGGATAAAATTCCAAGAGGAAGGAGAGTGTTTGTGTAAGGAGATTTGCCAGCTAATAGCCAGGATCAACAAGGGAGGGTGTTTTCTCTCACCCATCAAACTCTGAACTTTGCAAAAAACTTCACACTCCTCAAATCCTTTAGCATTCAGCTCCTGGATTTGTCAATAGCTTAATGCAGAGCTACTCAAGGCGCAGCCCACAGACCAGTGCTATTCTGTGAACTGTTTAAGTGAACGGCGAGATAAATACAGAAAGGGAGAACAAACATTTTGAAAGTTTTAAAGAAACTTTGATAATTCTGAGTATGTATATTCTGAGTGTAATAATAATGATAAAATTATGGGCATTTACCAATCCCCACTCCCTTCTCCCACCTGCTTGATTTTTGGTGAATGTTACTTCCGTATGTGCACGTAAGTGTTGATCGATTAGTACCAATTTAATGGTGAGTACATGTGGTGCTTGTGTTTCCATTCTTGTGATACTTCACTTAGAAGAATGGTCTCCAGTTCCATCCACGTTAATACAAGAAGTATTAGTTCACCATTTTTATGGCTGAGTAGTACTCCATTATGTACATATACTACATTTTATTAATCCACTCACGTATTGATGGGCACTTATAACTTTGACTCAAATGGTACAAAAGCAATTTATGTAACTAAAATGTTTGTACCCCCATAATATTCTGAAATAAAAAAAAATGTTGGTTTGTGTTTTTGATGCAGTTTTTCCACTTTCCTTTTCTGGTAATTTATTTTATTGTGTTTTATATAAGAATAGCTGCATTATATATTGATTTTTTAAATTAACCTAATTATTTACCTTAGATACTTGAAATGCTCATAAGCAAGGACTTTCTTTTGGAGAAGGGCCACATTTAAGCACACAGCACCAAAGCGCCTCAAGACAAGTCTCTTTCTTACCCACCCATCCCATAAGACTGTAGCTGAAGATAGCTCAAGTGACTAGTAAGAAATTTAATTATTTTTCTTCATATCCAAACATGTTCAGACTGTTTAGGAAGGCTTCCCAGGTATAAATATAAACACTTTTTAAATAAAGAAAATTGTTTTCCTCATTATGCCCAGGTCTTGTAGTTGCACTCATATATTCAAAGCGGAATGGCATAGTTGAAACAACACTAAAGTAATTCTTGGATGACTGGTTCTACTTTCAACTCTCCATCTCCTTGTAAAATGACCTTGAACATTTACTGCACCTCAGAGTTTAAAAGTTGCTACTCCTTTACTGCAAAGAGGTTTTTATAAAACGATGCTTTTATAAGGATGGGATTTGGCATATGAAAAATTTTCTGTGATATACAAATGTCTTTAGACATGCAAAGAATTAATGTTTTATGGCAGGCACATTGTTGATTCTTCAGAAATATGCCAATGAAAAAAGTATTCCTTAAATCACATCCTGGGCAAAAACAAAGACGTGAACTTTTATTGAGCCTTTCCGTAAAGATATTTGGGCTGAGATATAATGAGGAATCTTTATAAGGCAAATATTTTCACTTTTTCAATGGCCTGAACTTAAGATAGACCTAGACATATTTTTTACCATCCATCACGGATAGACTATAAAATCATTCAAATAACCTAATATTTCTGTTCCTCTTTATCTTATTAAAACTAAGGACAAATTGAATGTGGTTAAATTTTTTCCTAAAAAGGCTTACAGCATAAACAGGATACAACTGTTGGCATCACATCACTGTATAAACAGCATACTGCAGAAACTGCAGGGAAAGCCAAGCTCCAATGGGATACCAGAGTCTATTCAGGTCCCTCTCAAACCAGGAGCTCTGTAATAGATATTGACTATGGTAGATCCTTGAATCTATAAATTTATATTTTGGTGTGAATGTGTGTAATGGTACATAGCTGAGAAAAATTTCCGTTGATTTTTTTTATGTATGTTTCTAAAAGCTTATAGGATGCTATGCTAGATCACTTGAAGACGAAGAACTTAAACTGGCATAATTCCTGTCCCTATGTTAAACAATACAAGAACCAGACATACTTATACTGAAATCAAGTAAAAGTAACTTATCTTTTTTGTTCCAGAAATTACCTGTTCTTGAAAGATAAGAATAAAAAACAACTAAACCACTTACTTACCAAGACTAAGTTTGCTTATCAGGACTTGCTTCAAGATTCTTACCATTTTGCTATGTCTGCAGAACCACAGCTATTGTATAATATAAAATTTGTCCAATCCCAGCCAGCTCCGCACCTTGAAATATCTACCTTAAAATCATGTGTGTAGGTTCCACAGTATCTATAAACACACTTCCATAATTTCACTACTTAGACACTCTACTAAGAGTCTGTAGAGGTGGTTTTCTTTTTATTGTCACAGTCTAATAAACTTACTTCACTTAATCAATAGGTTTTTATGCTAGTCTGTTGGGGAAAAGATAATCAATAGTGTGTATAAAAATAATTTAATTAATATAGAATTCTAGGTCAAAATATATGAAAGAATTTTTTCCTAACTATTCCCATTTTCTTTTTACTCTTCCCTGAAAATCAATCTTATTTGAGATACTGTTTCAACATTTTTCTTTGACTTATTAGCTTTCTCCCACATTGTATTTAAATTGAAAGCCTCTTTCTTAGGTAACCCCACCATAAATTTATTCAGGCATGAGTCTCCCATAGAAAATAAAGTCTGTCAAACCTGTTGTTGGAGACACAGATTAGGAGCAGCTGTAGACTGAGATAGCAAAGCAGAAGAATCACAGACTAAAGACCTATAACCAGTATACAGGATGCACAGCTTCTGCAAGCATTAAGACTGAGGAATTAAGAGAGACACTGAATGGCTCTTCTAGGCAATGGTTAGGTATGTTTGTGGCCTTAGGATAATTTTAAGAATTCAGAGGTCAGAAGCCACTAGTCCCAAAGAGCAATGGTTTTACAAATGTTTTAAATTCAAGCAATGTTTTCCTAAAGAGATTTTGCCTATGAAATCAAGTCTCCAAGGACAGTTTTATTATTCACAGAAGAAAATTTAAGACCAAACTAATTTCCCAACACAGCAACAAAAGTTTATAGCAAAGGAGGTATCCCTGCGTTAAATCTAAGAAAAATTTCCAACTTAATCTTGGTAGCACACATTTATACAGCTCAAAGGATCCATATTAGTTAACTTGGCATTGATCCTCAATGCATTAGGAATAATATCATAGATTGTTTGAGCCTGGAAATCACTGTTCAAAGTTTTATTTCTTAATATTACTGACCCTAAACACAGAAAGATCCTGATGGATGAGACGATGTTGAACAGGAGACAAGACAAGACCATCTAAGGGTTCTCCTAATTCTACAATTATCCTTTTGAAATTCAAGGATTTGCTCACCAGACACTCAAAGAGAGGTATCCTCTTCAATTGCATGTCATTTTACATTTTGGAGCCTATGCCTGGGGAAAAAAGTGTGAAATCAAAAAGATTTATACAAAATTAATTATGCAAGTTACTAAAATACAAATCAGTAGATATTAAACTCATTAAAAATCTTATAAATTCAGATTTTTACATTTGAATTGAATACATTTTTATAAAACCATATATATATTCATATAGTTACATTGTTGTTAGAGGAATTTTATAAGTATGTCTAGACACTTTGTCCCTTGAGTTATGATTGAATAACTTCATTATTTTAGAGGCCACAGACCAGCTTCAATAGGGAAGTCAACCAAATGATATCCTTTCAAAACTCTTATCAATTGATTAAAAAATCATTAATATATCTCTATATTTATTTAAATTTTCTATTAAAAGAGAATCCAAATTCTTCCCCAAATATTTATTATCATTAACTTGACAAGTATAGTTTTTTCAATGTTAATGTATTCATTAGTTTATTCAGCATTCTTTGAAGCTTCTTTTAGAGAAAATACAGTTCTTGCCTCTAAGCAAAGATGGACCCAAAGACTTTGTCTTTGCCTTTATAAAGTTCTAGTATAATGTGATGAATTTATTATTGGAAGTTATATTGGTTGATTTTATGCATGCACTTGCCAGAATCAAGGAGTGCCCGGATATTTGGGTAAACATTATTTTGGGTATGTCCATGAGGGTGTTTCTGGATCAGATAATGTTTAGAACAGCAGACAGAGTAAAGAAGATTTGCCTTTTAATGTGGGTGGGCATCATTCAATTTGTTGAAGGCCTGAATTGAACAAAACGTTGACCATCCCCCAAAGAAGAGGGAATTCTTGCCTAACTGCTTTCCTACTGGATTGGCTTTTTTCTGCCCTTGACTCAAACTGAAACATTGGATCTTCCTGGGTCTCAAGTCTACTGGCCTTTCGACTGCAACTACACCATCAACTTTCCTGTAGCTTGCTGACTTACTCTGCAGATCTTGGGACTTGTTTCCTCTATAATCACTTGTGCCAATTCCTTATAATAAATCTTTTTAGGTAGGTAGGTAGATAGATAGATAGACAGACAGACATCTTATGGGTTCAGTTTATTTGGAGAACTCTGACTAATGCAGAGGTTTACAAGGCATTATAAACCTTGTAAGGAGGAATAAAAATGTATAGCCCCATCAGCACTGTAAAATTTTATGAACACTTTGTATTTTCTTTTCTATGAATTATACCAAATAAAGCACCTCCATATATTGTGAGATGTGGAGGGTCATATAATTAGTCATAAGTTATTTACAGATGACTTCTCAAGGGAGTTAAAGCCTAATATAAATCTTAATTTAAATATTTTAAAGATGTATGCAAAGTGCAGTCTTCACAAAAGAAAAAATGCAGTCCACTTTACTATCTTTCAGAGTATTTTAGAATCAGGAATAACATTTTCAAATGGCATTTTATAAAAAATACTCCATTGACAAAAACAGGTGCATCTATAACTGCCCCAATTGACGTAGAAGTGCCAAATGGGCACCTAGTTATAGCTGCACATTCCACTGAATTTTCTTGATAGACCCCTGCATCTTATACAGTGGTTCACAGCTTAAAAATCAGAACTCCATTTCATCAGAGAAAGGGGAGAGTCACACAATTATATTCGATTAAAAATAATTACATGATTTCAACCATCTTATAACCCTAATGGTTTACAAGATAATATTTTTATGAGGAACAAGAATTTTTAAGTACAATTACTACACTTGTGTTTATTGCTATGTGTATTCCATCTGTGACAGAACAATTAGATAAAGCAATTAATCATATCTTGTTTTTCTCTAGATTGACAAGGAAAGAACGAAAGGTATTTTGCCCACAACAGGAGAGATAAGAAGGGATTTATGTCTAGTGGCCTGGGGTTTTTCTTGTCCTGGATGATATTCAAGGGGTACTGTTTTTGAAAAACCAGGATCATGGAAGCAAATGGCAGGGTTGTATACTAGGCAGAGGGTTTGAAAAGTTGAGAGAGGAATGTCAAAGGTGACATATAAAATCAATGAAAAACATGATTAATCAACAAAAGGAAAAACCAGGTATTCATCAGAAGGAAAGATAATACTTTGAAAACTGACTTCACATCTTTCATTAGCATAAATCTAATGGATCAATGATTGAAACTTGAAAAAAAATTATAAAAAGAAACTATGAGAGGTAGCTTTTTTATAATTTTATAGCAGGCATCTCATTTCTAAGTGTTAAATAAAATACAGAGGACACAAAATAAAGCACCGATAAATTTGAATACATACACATTTTAAGTTACTTTTCATAAAATTTCACACAAAGACTCATTAAATTAGGAAAATACTTCCAGTTCACATGACAGACAACAGCAAAAGTTTCTTAATATATAAATACTCTTGAAAATCAAAAGAAAAAAAAAGTACCACCAAGAGGAACAAAGTGCAGTTCACAGAAAAGAAAATACAAAGTGTTCTTAAAAATATACAGTGCTAGTGAGTAAGTACATTTTTATAACTGCTATAAAAGGTGATTTGGCAAAACCTATCAATATATAAACAGACATAGTCTGTGACTCAGTAATTCATTTCCCTTGGCAATTATCCTACATATTTACAAATATTGTATGCATAAGGACATTCATTACAGCCATGATGCATTCTAGTAAAACTATCTATGTGCTTACCAACATGGGCAAGTTAAATAATTTATGCTATATCCATATAGTGAAATACTTCACAGTTTTATATAGAATATGACATCTCTAGATGTACTATTAAATTGAAAATTAAATCACATGGCATGCCTTTATTTGTGTGGAAAAAAAGGAATACATGCGTAATGCTTGGAGGTGCATTAAAAAATCTGGAAGGACACCCAAGTATAATGAATGCATCTAAGCCAGGGTGGTAGCTAGTTGGGCAGCAAAGAGGGAGACAAATTTTCACAGTATTTCTTCTTGGACTTTTAAAGCTTTTATATAATCTCTTTGATAATAAATAAACATTTAAAATCCCCAAATATTTTGAAACAATTAACACGAAAGTCATTCTTACTAATGTGTGGGTCAAAGAATAAAATCACAACAAAAAGTATAAAATATTTAAAATAAAATATTAGCAAAGCAATTTATATAAAATGTGCTCATATGCAGCTTAAGCTAGACTGAAATGAAAATTATAGCTTTAAATGATTTTATTATAAAACAAGAAACACTAAAAATAACTAAGCTGACATTAAGCTTAAAGAGAAAGAAAAAATATCACAGTAAATCAAATAAAATAAAGAAAAAATAAAATAAAAATGAACTAAGCAAATAAATTTAAAAAATCAATAAAACAAAAAGAAGTTAACAAAAAGTCTAGTAAAATAGACAAAGAAAGGAAAAAAAAATACAAACAAAAAAGAGGATTTTATCTCATAATAAAAAAGTGACTAAAATCATATAATCTCTTTTATGCTTATGCTTTCTAATTTTCAAGGTGCAGGAATAACAATCTCAGGCAAACACGTTTTTTGAAGATGAACAAAACAGGAAGATTGCCCAACTTATTTCACAAGTCTTCCACAAAGAGAGCAAAAGTTCTAACTAAAAATATCAGCTATATTTTATCCGGAGTGCATTTTAAAAAGTATATCCTAACCAAGTAGCCACAGACTAGATGCAAAGTTGTTTCACTCTGGAAAGTTGAATAACATAACGTATTCCATTAATAGATAAAAGAAAAAAGATCACCTTAATATATGTAAATATATTTTATAAATTTAAAATATTCATGATAAAAACACTTAGCTGAGTAGGACTATACATGATAATGATTAACCTGACAATAATGTTGTCAAAAAATAGTAATTATGTAACTTTTGATGCATTCTTTTACATTCAGGAAAGGAAGCAAGAATATCTGATAATATCACCACCATTCTGCATTATACTAGATATCTCAGCCAATGGAACAATACATTAAAAAGAATGCAAAAAGTCTGAGATAAAATGTCAAAATCACTTTTAAATTGTATGATTGTCTACATTAAAATCTGAAAAGAATTAGTTGATTAAAATTGTTCAGGTTTACTAGACAAGAACTATATTCTAAAATAATGGAAACTTTCAGCAACAATAACCAAATAAAAAAATGTAGTAGGAAAAGAATTCCATTTAAAAGAGAAACAGAAACTAAAAAACAATTACCAGGGAAGTAAACCTATTCAAATGTATAATAAATATATTTGGTAAAAATTCACAGAATTTTACTGAAGGGCATTAATAAGATAAATGCAAAGATAGACACACTAAAATATGTGAGGGACAATTTCCTGGGAGAATATACATGCCCTAAAATACATATATCAGTGCAAATTTCCCATGAGAATTGGTGACAAAGATGTTCATTTTGCCATTTCTGGGGATCTGGTTATAGCTACAGTCTGAAGGTTTATGGTCTGCCCTTAAGCCAAACATCCACAGTCAGTGAAATTTTCCTGTCTTCTTCCATCAAAAGAAAATGTCACCATGGTATGTGAGAGGTAGAACAACAAGGTCTGCACCAAGCAAGACTGAAGTGAAGGTCATTGCCACTGATCTTCTCCCCAAGTGGATGCCCAAAAGTCATGTGCACTGTGGAAGAGCTTCTGTTTCCTACATGTAGTTCTTTTGCTTCTTTGTACCAGACCTTCCTCTGGGACTAGAAAAGACACATTATTGATATGAATAAAGACAATGTGTAAACATTGTAGTATAGGAAACGTCAAAAGTGGGACAAACTCCGTGTGTAAGTTCTTGTCTGCACTGTTGGTGACAAGTGGATACTGCATGCCAACATGCACTGATGCATGTCTGTGGACTGTAAGGACAGTTTCTGTTGGTCTTGTCTCCTCAAACCTTTTTGGAAGAAACTGGGGCTATAAATGAATAGTTGATGTAGTGCAAAAAATAACTGATCCAAATTCTGCTTTTCAAATTCATTATATTCTTAGGACGTAAGACAGAAGTCATAATATGGGAGTGTATGCTGCAGTTTAGACTGCCATAACAAAATACCACAAACTGGGCTTAAAGAAGAGAAATTTATTTTCACAGCTCTGCGGGCTGGAAACTAGGGTGCCAGGATGATTGGATTTTGGTAAGGGCTCTTCCTGGCTTTCGGAAAGTCAACTTCTCTCTTTGTCCTCACATAGGTTTTCCTCAGTGCACGAGCACCATGAAAAACAGGGTGAGCTCTCTTGTGTCTCTTACTATGAGGACATTAATCCCACCATGACGGCCCTGCCCTCCTGACCTCATCTAACCCTAATTACTTTCCAAAGTCCCCATCTCCAAATACCATCACACTGGGGGTTAGGGCTTCAACGTAAGAATTCTGGGATAACACAAACATTCAGTTCATAGCTTAAAGCATGTTGCTCTAAATATTAAATATATAATTGGCAGATCCCTGTCTGTGCCTTCTGCACAAAAGCTAATCCAATTATTGGATGCTTAAATTAAAATTTTGTTTTAGGAATTTCTTGTAAGCACACATCTTTACTACAATAAACTTATCTCAAAACTTAGACCCGCTTAGATCTTTTAAGACCTCAATGATTGTTAAAGAGAAAAACCACTGACCTAGCCCTTCATGATCAATAGCAGGAAATTCCCAGTCTTTGCTCACATTTTTCCTATGTTCTCCTTTAGCTGAAACCTGGCAAAAGTGTAGGCTATATACTTTATTCCAGAATTATCCTGATGCTTTTGTTTCTATGGGCTTTAGCAAAACAGTAAAAACAATGCTTGAATATCTATTAATAAATAGATAAAATAGATAAAATATACCAAGTAAGGAATATTTTCAAGTCAATATATTATCCATCTAAGGCTTGACCAGGTACAGTTCTAATCTAGAACTATTCCTTAACATCCTGACCAGGTGTTTTCCAAAGGCTGCCCTTTACTCATGGAATCTCCCTATTTTAATTTATGGATGAATATTAAATCAGCCCCACAAATTTAAATATATAAGATATGTCCTCCATCATTAACATATAATTTTTCTTTTTTTTAATAACTAGTTGAAAGATTAAGAACTCCATATTCATGGAGAGTCCTTTTCTCCGCCAGGCCCTTCGTAGCTGTTCTGGATATTTGTGTTGACAACTTTAACAGGGGGGCTGACTTTACAGAAATACTGCAACAGTCATACTTTCTCCAGGCTGAATCATCTCCATTCTTTATTCATTTTCTGGCTGCACTTGAAATTTGAATGTTGTCATTCTGCCTTCCGAAGGCAATGGATTGGGAGAACTCCAGCATGTTAGATAATGGAACACCGCCTGCTAATCTTTGATAAAAGACTGTAATCCTATAGAACATGGTGTTAGAATGCTTTTTTTATTCCTTCATTTTTAATCTGATGAAGAATGGCTCAGCACACTTAACCGATCAAAGCATACAAATATGTTTTTTGGAATCTTATGGCCTGAGTGATAAATATTATAACTTAACCTATATTTTTGGACATGTGGCAATAAAGTCCCTTTTACCCCTTTCCTATAATTTTGTTCACGCTAATAGTCATAGGGTCTCCCAGCCATCTATCTTTTTCTGTTGACAGGGAGAGTAGTGATCATTCAGGTATGTGTCAGATTAAGGTGACGTGACACTGAAAACTGAGTGCCCATGCCACCAGTCAACCTTCTATCTCCCTTCAAAACTCCATGTTTGCATACAGGTATTTAGAAAATATACTCCAATTTTATTTATTTATTTTTTATTTTTTATTTTTTTTTTGAGACAGAGTCTCACTTTGTTGCCCGGGCTAGAGTGAGTGCCGTGGCGTCAGCCTAGCTCACAGCAACCTCAAACTCCTGGGCTTCAGCGATCCTACTGCCTCAGCCTCCCGAGTAGCTAGGACTACAGGCATGTGCCACCATGCCCGGCTAATTTTTTCTATATATATTTTTAGTTGGCCAGATAATTTCTTTCTATTTTTAGTAGAGACAGGGTCTCGCTCAGGCTGGTCTCGAACTCCTGACCTCGAGCGATCCACCCACCTCAGCCTCCCAGAGTGCTAGGATTACAGGCGTGAGCCACCGCGCCTGGCCTGTGTACTCCAATTTTAAAAAGAGAAAAAAAAAAAAAAAAAAAAAAAAAAACTCCCCAGATCATGGCTCCAAATAAAACCCAGAATCTAAAATTCCTAATCTGAATACCATAACCAAGTTCTTTAGCCCAAAGTCTATGTGGTCTCCTGTCCTGATTTATAGACCTGAATTACATGTAGTCTCAAGGAACTCTCTTTTCCAGTGGACACAGAAATAGAAGCAAGGTGGAAATGTCTCAGGCTGACTGCTGTTTTTCCACTGGCCCCCATCTTACCCCATTTCTTCTCTGCTCTCTGCAAAGCACCTCAAAATCTGTAATAAATTCCAGTTTTGATTTTCCATATCAACTACATGAGTTTTAAGAAAATAGTACACAAAGAAAACAGTTTTGCACCTAATATGTTCCATAAATAAAACTCAGCTTCCCCACAAAAGGATCCAACACCTTCATCTGTGACATTCGGATTTGAGAACTCCATTTTGCCCTTTGTGTTCTCTCAGAGCATTTTCTCTCTTGAGGTAGAGAAGACAATGGGGATGGTGCGGCATTTCAGCAGCGCACAAAGCAGCTCATCAAGTGTTGCCTGTGGCCCTGCAGAAAGTACTGGACTCAGTCTTTGGTCTAACTCACTTATTTCCCCACTGTAAAGTGAGAGTAGGACAGGGTAATTGAGCTGGGGACGTCCTCTGTGCTTATGGTGACTATGTTAAACAGACATGGAGGCCACTACCCTGTGGGTGGGGTGTGATGTGTGATGAACGCATCTCTTTATCCAGTAGTTTTTAAAGCTTGAACCCAATTAACTTCTCCATACAGGAGAAGCATCATTTCAGAAGAATTTTACTTGCTCCTTAGGGAAGCTCTTTCCTAATAATTTGTGTCACTCCTACGTATCAATTGTCAAAATAGTAAGTGGGACAGCTCCTATGGCCTTATATTAATGCTCACCAAAGCTACAGGTCATTATGACCTCTGTGTGGAGAACTGAACGCTGGGTAAGAAGATAGAAGCAAAGAGAATAAGCAGGTATAATGCAACAATCCAGGTGCAATTCTCTGGGTGGATGGTGACGGTTTGGATTAAGGCAGTAACAGGAGAAATGGCAAACTGATGGGTTTCTGCGATGTCCTGGAGGTGACATTGCATGTACTGGCTATTCAATGACATATCAGCTTTAAGAAAAGGAAGCATGATCATCATTTGCTGAAATGCAGAAGACTGGGGAAGGAAAAGATTTTAGGAGTGTTGGGAGAAGTCAATTATTCTGCTTTGGACAAGTAAACAAGGTATCTACATGACATCTAAGTACCGTTGTTGAGCAGGCAGTTAGACACGTGAACTCAGTGTATAGACAGTGGATGATGATCTGACATTAGGGATCATCAAGAAAGAAACAAGACCTACGGTCATGGGACAGAATTATGCTCAAGTTGGGAAAGTGTGCAGATAAGTAAAATTTAGAACATTAAATTCCCTTTTGTCACCAAGCCAATCTTTCTTCTTGTAGAGAAATTGGAAATACCAAGAGAATGAAAGTCTGCTTTTATGTTCCCACAGATCTCTTGGAGCAATTTGAGTGCTTACGTAGACACAAGGAAACATACATGCCGCACGACTTCTCATTTCAGTTCATGTTCAGTGTGGGAAGTAGCAGTCAAGTGAATGAATGGAATTTCAAGCATTTCTTCACTATTCAAAGCTGGGATATTTTCCCATTGAAATTATTTTAGTGCCTTTGAAAATAGCTTTCACCAGTCTCATTTTTCCATAGTTTTAGGGAGCACTCAAAACACCCAGGATTACCATCAGATTGCCCTCACATCAAGGCAATGTGGAAACAACCAAAATATTAATTAACTGTGACAAACAACAAACAGTTTATGATCTAAACTCCAATTACTCTATTATAAAATTTTGTTACAAAACATAACACGTGTTCCTAGAAACAAAAATACATTGTAAAGTCTAGAATTGAATTTTCATGACCAGCTGCAGAGAATTATTGTTACTTAGCAGCAATAAGGGGTTACGGGGAGGAGAAGATGTAAAGAGAGTTAAAAAAAATACATTTCCAGATTTTTGAGTAGTTAGGGCATTATTTCCTCTGTACCAACAAGTTTTTCATTGACAACTCACGTAGGTAAAACCAATTGCTTGAGATATTGCTGCAAGGTTAAACTAAAAACATAATGAGTAGTAGAGTGAATTGTAGAGCGAGGATACTGGTAGTCACATCTCAGCTTTGGCATACAACTGAAGTTTGTGCCTAGATGGGTAATGTAACTTCTCTCTTTTTCAAATTTCTCACCTTTGAAATATTTACAATAATATTTCCTAATTCATGTCCCTATGTAGAACCTGCCCACTGAAGCACAGCTGCCCAAGACCCACCCATGAGTGCATATTCCCTCCTGCCTGTCCAAAACATGCCACAGCCCCATCATTTCTCTAAGAGAACTAGAATTTATTTTGCCCTTCCCCTTTATATTCACATTTTTTTCCTTGCTTGTATTGGAATGAAACAGGCAATTCTAAAACTCAGTAAAGATTCGCATATGTCTAACAAGCACAAATAAAGAGGAAATTGTACTTGTATTTTATGCAAAGATTTTTTTTCATGTAATTTATCTTTATATACAAAACTATAGCTTATTTAGCATTTATTTTGTGCAGGGCTATTCCAGGTACTTTGTAAACTTCATTTCATTTGATTTTCACAGCTAACCCATGAGATTGACAATATTTTTATCTCCATTTTACAAGTAAGAAAACTGAGAAAGGCCAGAGTATGGGGGTAGGGGAGAGACAGAGAGGAAGAGACAGAGAGGGAGATTAAACGATTACTAGAAATATCACAGCTAGAAAGTGGCAGAGCCTCTTATAATTAGAAGGCAGCAACACACAGGCAGACTGGCTCCAGGGTGTGCGTTTTAATCACTCTGCTGTGTTACTTCTAATTGAAAACAAAAGACATTGTACAGTTACTGAAAATACTTGGTGAAAAACAAAATGGTAGCCTATAGGAGCTGAGGTTTTCTTCTACTCAAGTAACATTTGTGAAATGTGACAGCATCCATGATAACACAAATTAGCATATTAGTGATTCCAAGGTGTCATGAAGTGAAGAAATCTGTCTGATTTTAAAAGCCAACATTTCCCAAGCTAGGCACAGTTTGATTTCTAGCATGAATATTTATTAATTTCTCATACCTCCTAGTGTTCTAAGGAACTGAGTATGGGAAATGCTGATGCAAGTTCTAGATTTTCTTTTCCTTTGCGGAATATTGAGAAGGAGTAACTGATTCTTCTTATCATTGATGAATGTATTTATGGATAAATAGGAGAGATGATATTTACAGGTGGTCTGTTTCTCTTGTAAAAGGAGACTTAGGTATCCCTGAACAGTGGAGTTATAAAATTAGTCCTACATACTAATTTAACTAATTTGGTTAACTGGATGCTAGCAGGTTTTTTATAATCTTCATGCGCTTGGTTATTTGGAAAGTATGATGTCTGATGGTAAAATCAAAAAGAGTGTCTTCAAGCACCTAGTGCCATGCAATAAAAAGAAAATGAAACTCTCATCCTCTTTCTTTATATCTTTCTCTCAAACACACACACACACACACACACACACAGACACACACACACACACACACACAGTAATTAATCTGTGCCTCCGACCCTCCTCCCCAAAGCACTAGCCTGGGATTATATGGTGACCAACCCTACAGAGTATTCATTGGCCCCAGTTGAGTCCCAGCTTTCTCTGCACCTCCTCTTAATGAAGCTCTGGTTCTTGCCAACCTTGAGTTTCAATCTTCTTTGGAACCAATATACTTAAAACAAAAATACAGTTTTCCTTTGAAAATGAAATGCCATTCTATAAAATAAGAAGTTAATATTAATCTGCTCAAGTGAAAGAGTGTGTGTTAACATCTGTGCTTGTCAAAACTGGAGGTTTAAAACATTTTAAATAGAAATAGTATTAATACTCAATATTTATTGTTTACACTGTCAGGCACTGGACTAGGCATTTTATAGGTAGTATCTCATTTAATTTTTCTCTGAAATAAAAAGTAAGATATTTTATCACTTCTCAAGAAGTGAGGAAAGTTAGGATTACAAAAGTTAAGTTGTAGGTACAGTTAAATGGTGGGAAAAAAAAAAGAATTTGAAGCCAGGCAGTTTAAATTCAAAGAACATGCTTTTAAACAACAGTCCCTGAATAGTCACCTTTTTATCTACAAGTTTATCTTTTTAAAAATTACCTTTTAATCTATAGCACCTACTAAAGTAAAATAGGATTATAGATATGGTATTCATTCATTTACAGACTCAAAATACATCTATTCATCTTAAATTACTTTTCATCAGGGTAAAGAAAGCACCTTTAAAAACACAGATTAAAAAAAACATTATTCTTATTCTAACTAGCAAAATCAAATTTTCTTAGAGTTAGGAGGAACCTCTTGCGTTTGTGAATTTTGCTTGTGTCTGTGTTTGATACGTGTCCACAATAGGTGTGTGTTTGAGGTCACTTCAGAAGCCCTAAGGATAAAGGATTAAAGAAGTGAATCATGTTTCCTTTTAGTTCATTTAAATTTGTTTTGTAATTAATCCTTAATTGGAAGGGACATTACATTTCACATGTTTACTTAGTTCCTGGCTCTTGTGAAAGAAACAAATTTCTGAGTTTGAAGTCATTTAAATATTGTGAGGGTAACTCAAGTAGCTTGCAGCAATTGTGTGACAAGCATTGACTGACACATACTGAATGTAAGCATAAGATATGTTCTTACACATGAATTCATCCAGTCATTGAGTACCTCTTGTATACCAGGTATAGTATTTTGCTGGGTAATTACAAAAACTCCATGAGCTAAGAATTATGATCTTCATGTGATATATGAGAAGCTAAAGGCTCAAAAGGAACTTCAACAGAACTGAAATCATAAATAACAGAGCCAGAGTCAATGTTTGATTTTGCACGTCTAGTGTGCCTTGTACTAGACCCTAGTAACAGTAGCATTTGTTTTCCCTAACATCAGGATTCTGGGGCTTTCAAACAGACAGACTTGAGGTTCCACACCCTGGGATCCTCTGTCATAAAAATTCCACAAGTTCTCTAAAGTTCACAAAAACATTATTGGCTGAAAGAGATCATAGCTAATTCCATTAAACAATCCCAATTATTAATGTATCTTTCATTGAAATGATGTATTTTTTGGAAAATAGTCAACTCCATCTAGCTGGACTAAGTTTCAGGATAAATTGCCAAATCAGTTTAAACTGAGGAGAGAACCTGGAGCAGAAGGCTGACATACCTTGTTAGTGGCACATGCTAAACACCACCACAAAAACTCTACTTGAAGTCTATGAGAGAGCTTCTTGGATTCATGGACTCTCTAAAATAAAAGATAAAGTTGTTGTTGGAAGGCATTTTTTTAGGGATCAAAGCCAAAGCTATATTCCATGTTTAAAGGATTCCATGACCCAAAATGATCACCATGTACTGATAGAAGAAAAGCACATTAACCACCTCATACTTTACCCCCAACATATACCCTAGTCCCAGGCATTAGCAGTGGCATGTGTACATCAAATTCAAGGGCAGACGGTTCACCAGACAAGGTGCTAAGGGAAACGGGCTACATGCAGCACAGAGGAAGTGGTTATTCCTTGTTAGTACCAGGGCTGTTTGTCCTTCCCTGTGATGTTTCTCCCTATCGTGATATTTCTTCCTGTGCATCTGATAGGGAGAGATGAGACCTATGGAGCCTACCATCTGGGAGAAAGCCTTTCCTACGGAAAACCCTAGGGTAGACATCTAGGAGGAAAGTTCTGCCTTAAACAATATGGAAATTCTCCCTACATCTTGATAAGTTTGTCCTTGGATTCATATCTTTCTTTCTCTCTCTCTCTCTCTCTCGTTCTCCCTCTCATAAAACAGTAATTGCTAAGGTTTTAGAATATAAAGCTGAGAAAAAGAGGGCAAGTTAGGGGGCAAAATAAAGTTCTCATTTCTTATACTTTTTACAGTCCCATGTGCTAAGGGTCCAACAGAGAAGTTTGGAGATAAGTTCCCCAATGTTTAAAGAAAGTGGGAAATTATTAATAATTGGAAGCATATCTTCTGTGTACCTCCCTTTACACCTGTGACAGCACTGACACTTCATAAAGGATTCAGCATCTCAGGATTCTAGTCACTCATCTATCTTTCACCATTGAGACCAGAAGAACAATGATGACTATTAAATTGCCTCTGTGTAAAGGAGGTTCAGTAGGTGGTGATGTTGTGTAAGAAGTGTTGAGTTTCTGCTGATCTAGGAAGAAGATTTGGTCTGTATTAAAGATACAGAACATCACCCTGGAAGTAAGGAGCTCACACAAGAAACAGATTGTTCTAAGACAAAGCCACTATCTGGCATTCACCTAGAGGTTAAGTGAAGCCTCAGAACCCTTTGAGACAAACCAATGGAGAATTAATTTTATGTCTTTTGGACACAATTGACTTTCAAGAGGCCATGCCATGGATGGCTAACTGTTAGAACTGGCATAACTGACATTCAGTTTTATTGGTGACATTAGCTGTTGGACCCTTGTGGAAGCAAAGCAGCAAAGTTAAACTAGGATCAGTAGTGCTAAGGGAAGAAGAATCAAAGCCAGAGTCCACAATGCCGTCCAGTAGAAAAACCAAATCTGCAACAATTTTAATTAAAATAATAAAACCTACTATCCATTTTAAAAGACACAGCAGCAGGTGATTGGTCTTCTGGGCTAGATAGAGGAACTTCACAGTGAGCTCTCTGGGACTAATGAATTAAAGCACACTACTAGGGCAGTTCTGACACCACGATTATCACTCGTGAGAAGCTAGCCTAGGTGTGCATAAAGGACTCTGACAGAGGCCTAACAGGATGGGCTGAGCTGAAGATACGAGCAAAGAAGAAAAGTTAGGCCGGATGTAGCCTAACAACTTTGTAATTTCAATGAATAATTTCTGGAGACCTAATGTACAGCACGGGGACTATAGCTAATAATAATGTATTCTATATTTGAAAATTGCTGAGAGAGTAGATCTTGTGTTCTCACCACCAAATTTTAAAAATAACTATGTGAAGTGATTGATATGTTAATTAGCTTGATTGTGGTAATTATTTCACAACGTATACACATATTAAAATATCACATTTTGCATCTTGAATATATGTAATTTTTATTTGTTAATTATACCTTAATAAAGCTAAAAAAAAACAGAGCCTTTGATTTTCTCAGTGGCTTGAATCACTTGGAAAATTATGGTTTACATAGGCAAGCATAAAATGAGTACCAGTTTACATAATAAGTCAGAAGAAGAAGGCCATACAGGTGTATTCCATGCATAAAAACTGTATTTCCAAGATTTTGTTTGATATTCTAAAATACTGCATAAATAGCACTTGTGGGTCATTTTTTTAATTTGATGGAAATAATTTGAAATAAAGAATACAAGAGGTTTAATTTAATCTTCCTAAGCTAAGTGAATATTTGGGGCACAATTGCTCAGGTTAATATTTTATATGCAGTTAGAAGTTGTAGAAAGATTCTTTTGACCCTGTGGTTTGGAGTTTAAGAACAAAGAGCATATATTCCTAAGCACACAAAACCACAGAGGTGAAGAATGATCATCAAATGACTAAAAAGAAATGGCAGCAATAAAACAAAGCAGAGCTGTCAGAAGTCCCTAGGATCAATTTCCAGGTGTGCCTCTTAAAATGTGTTTGACTTGGACCAAGTTGCTTAAAGTTTTTATGCCCGTGTTTTTCTCACTCTATGTGAGGATGATTATAAATGTTTCTACTTCATAGAGTTGTTGTGAAGAGTACTTGAGATAATGTATGTAAAGTGCTCAGCACAGTCCCTGGCACACAACAAATACTCATTAAAAATAAGCTGCTATGGCAAAGGTGCAACTTGCCTAACTAATATACTCGCTCTTCTTGTTTTGTTCTAACAGAATCACGGTTTTGTTGGGAGTTGCATTGTGCCTACTAGAGTGTATGTTTTCCAGCCTATTCTGCAAGTGGATTCTATGTAACTTGTGAGTGTGGATCGAAGAAAGTGCCATCAAAGAAGGGACAGTTTTAACTGAAAGAACCCATTTTGATTTTATTTCTTCTTTCTGCCTGGAACCATAGCTATGTTGCATAAAATTCAGCAATCATCTTGTGACCATGAGGCAAGCTGGGAGATGAAAGCCATGTGCTAAATATGATGGAGCAGAAATACTGAAAGACCTTAGGTCCCTGATAACAGCATGCAGCTGCCATAACAGCCCTCAATTGCCTCTTGTGGGGGTTAATGTTGTGTATCAACTTGCCCAGGTCACGGCACCCAGACATTTAGTCAAACGTTATGTTTCTGTAAAGATAAAATTAACATGTGAACAAGTAGACTTTGAGAGAGTAGATTACCCTCCGTAATGTGGAAGGCCCATCCCAATCAGTTGAAAACCTTTATAATAAAGAACGACTTCCCCAGAAGATGGGGAAATTCTATGTGCCTGCCTTTGCACTTGAACTGTGATTCTTCCCTGGGTCTCCAGCTTGACAGCATCCCTGCTGATTTTCATCTTGCCAAATCTTCACCATCGTATGAGTGAATTCCAATTAAATTTCTCTTTCTTTGTTTCTCTCTCTCTCTCTCTCTATATATATATATATATGTGTGTGTGTGTGTGTGTGTGTGTGTGTGTATTTGTATATGTGATATAAATTTTTACATATGTGTCTATATATACACACATATATACAGACATTATCATAGTCTAGAGAACCCTAATACTCTACCCTAAGATGTTTTATTTCTTATTTAGCAAAATAAAACCTAATTTATATAAACTTATTTTCAGTTTTCCAGGTTTCTGTTACTTGCTGTTGAGTGCAACCCTTAGCTGTATATTGAACATTATGAATTGTTGTAATATTATCATGATCACCATTATGTCTCAAAAGGCACAATTTGTTCCATACTTAAATCTTGTTGGAGATAAATTGCCTCCCAACTTCAAACTGGTCACAAAAGAAAGCAGTAGAAGCAATAAAAAATTACAGAAGAACAGGGTCCCACTGAACTTTCACTCTATGTTTCCATTACTCTGCAGTCGTGGTCTTAGACACCACGATAACACTTGTATGTCAACAAGACTCAAGGAATGAGGAGGAAAAGTCTGTTCTCACTGTGAGCAGCCTGATACTCTCCCTCCGTGTGCAAGCTGCATGAGCAAGGGTGGAATAAAACCAGGATGTTCACGGAGTTCAAGAGCTCCATGTTTACCAATATGGCTTAAGTATAATCCTGCTGAACACATCGAATATCTGGGTAATTAATGTAATATCTAAGAGTACTATCCAAACACTCTCTAAGTCTCAGGTTCATTTCTTTAAGTGCAATTTTACAGATTTGGTCTGTAAAGATAATGTTAAAAAGATTGCCCCGCTCTTGTAGCATCTGTGACCCCTCCACCTTTTCAAGCTCCGAAGAATCCCCGTGGGACCTCTAGGGCTGTGCATAGTCAAGATTTAAAAAAAAAAAAAAAAAACTCAGCTCTACAGATCCCATTGAGAATATGAGCCCTTGTTCAGTATCTAAGCATTGTCAAGATTAGATTCATTCCTATTTATCTCAATCCCATTCGATATCATGTCTATCATCCGCCTCATCCTATGTATTTATTGTTGACTTAGGATTCTATGCACAAGTTGTAATGTAGCTTCATAAATTTTCCTTTTTTCCACTGTTATATATTCATTCATTCACTTTTAATAATAGCAAAAATGCTTTGTCACATGAAATTACTCCCATCACACAAGTCAGTTCAATTAATATTTGTAGAAAATGAATGTTCATTGCTATGTGAAAAAATCTAGCATATCAAAAATCTGGGATTCCATTGTGAGCTACATTTAACCAAGGACAAGTTGAGCAGAAATCTGAAAATGATAGTTAGCAGTGACCTGCTTTGATCCTTACAGTCTTTTGCTTTTGAAAGACAGTGTAAAATCTATTTGAAATCTTGTGATTTTCATGTGTTTTATCATATATTGAAGAATGTCTTAAGGGTTAGAATTTATGTTTGAATATTTGAATGACCATATCAAAATACCTAGTCCATTATTTGTAAGTATTGCAAAGATACTTTCCTTGAAGGTTGCAGAATCATTCACATCATCATGTCACTTTGGGATAACATATGGAACACACAGATGAGGATATTAAAATGATATTCCTATACTTTCACCCTTCCGGACAGCTTTCTTACACAAAATATGCCATAGAATTAATTTTAAGATATATTGCTAAAGCTTATTCATAGAATTTTTTAAAAAAAAGAACATGGTAAGTTATTTACTAAATTTAATTAAGAAATTAGAAGGAGTTGCTTTCAGTTTGAATATGAAGGCAAAAATTTGGTTTCCTACTATCTCATCTTGGAGGTCATTGAAAAAAAGAGCAAATAGAAAAGAAAAATCAATTTTCAGTACAACAAGGAGACAGCTGGGAAGCCAGACACCAAACCAGATGGAGAGGCTACCAGGAAAAGTATAGATGCAGCTAGCACACAGGAAAAAGTGGAGCTAATAGACCCGTTGAGAAGATTCAGGTCCAATGGATCCCTTGCAAAAACAGAGGAAGCACAACTCCCAAAAGTGGAGAGACAACACCTACTTACAAAAACACTAGTTTACCATTTAGATGCCTATTCTAAGAATCAAGGGAGAGAGAAGTAAGTGAGGAGTCACAAAGAAAAAGCCATTTTTACAGAGTTTATACTGTCTCCGTGACACTAGAAGAGATTCTTTGTATAGTGGTTTTTTTTCCAATGAACTGTTTATCTCATTTAAGCAGAAAGAAGAAAAGCATGATCAAACTCAGACAAAAAAAAAAAAGGGTATCTAAGCAAACAAACAAACAATAACAATCAAAAACTCTAATTAGTTTGGAACATGTCCAAAAAACTCCTAAAACAAATCACATATTAAGTAGCTGCTGGGGAAAGGAGTATTTATCTCCTTCAATGATGTATAATGAAAAAGAAGCAAACACAGACTTTGCAAATATACTATATGAAAAGAAGGGGGAATGGGAATGAAAAGTAACAGATTAATTGTTCTCAAAGTCTTGCCACAAAGTGGATAAGAATGGTAACCAAAAATATTGTCGGGATTTATTTATTTATTCATTTCTTTTGAGACAGGGTCTCACTCTATTGCCCTGGTTAGAATGCACTAATGTCATTATAGCTCATTGCAACCTTCAACTCCTGGCCTCAAGCCATCCTCCAGCCTTGGCCTCCCAAAGTGCTAGGATTTCAGGCTTCCCACCAGGAATTTTTTTTTTAATTGGAAAAAAGGCAAAACACAGAAGCATGAGAAGATAGCAGGTAAATAGAGGAATTAAAAGTGGTGTTAATAAAAATTTTTAAGTGAAAAAAATAATCACAGAAATAAAGGGAAAACTTGAAGGAAAAATGAAGAAACACCTTACCTGCAAAACCTACTAGGAACATAAGGGACAAAAGTGAGAAAAGAAAGTTAAGCAAAGCACAGTTAAATAAAAAGGTAAAATTTATTAAAGAAGAAATGTGCTACATTTCACACTAATCACTAGAATAAACCCCTAATGGATCAAAGATTTATCTATAAAAAATTAAAAAATCAAAACATAAAATGCTCAAACTATGGTAAGTTTATAAAAATGACACAAAATTATGTACATAAAAATTAACCTCTTGCGTGATAAATATCCACTGTAAAAAAAAAACCAAAACACTTGGATATAATATTTGCTGCTTATATTAATAGATATTCAAAGAGCTAACTGAAAGGCAAAGTGTATGTTCCCACTATGCACAGAAGAGGAAATACTCAAAGATATGCTAGACTGCAATTACAATAAACTAAAAACAAATTAAAGCTACACTGAGATATCATTTTTTCCTGTTCATGGACAAAAGGTCTCAAATTGTGGCAGCCCATGTTGCTACATGATGCAAGATACACTGTTATACATTACCAGTGTGAGGTTACCTCTAGGAATTTATCCTAGATACACAATTGTACACCTTCAAAGTAATGAACAGGTAAAGTTAATATTTCAGAATTATTTATAATATCAAAACATTGTAAACAGTTTAGTCATCTACCAATAGGAGTCCTATATACATCTGGACAATAGACTAAACTATACAATAATGAAAAAAAGAAGAGATGTTTCTGGATAATAATACGAAGGGATCATCAGGGAATATTAGGTAGAAAATCATAAGTGCTCAAGATTTTGTACAGTTTTGGAAAAAGTGTATGTGTGAGAGAGAGAACAAGAGAGACAGCAGATGAATGGATGGCTGGGCAAATGTGTGGATAGACAGATGGAAAGAAAGATGAGTAGAATCACATGTTTGCACATGCATAAAATTTTTGGAAAAAATGTATAAGGAACCTCTAATACTAATTATTCACTGGAAGTGAATCTGGTGGCAGGTACAGGGTTTAGGAAGATACTGATCATAATATGATATGTACAATATTTATATTGTTTGAATTGTAAACTCTGTGAATATAATACCTGATCAAAATCTAAGCAGTTTTTTTAATATTATAAGCATTTAATAGGTAGATGATCTATAGGAAATTCCTGGATAACTTCAAGACAAAGCACCTTTACCTCACCTGCAAATTTTAACAGCTCCTTCTTTTCTCCAAGTTGATATGTGAATTCTTGGGATGCACGGAGTTCAGTGTTTAACCTCCAAGAATTTCCTGGAACTCAGGGAGCACATTTGAAGCAAGGCCAATGTGGTTTCCCTCCTCTGCATCTCCTCTCTGCCAGTGCTGATACTACACTTTTATATTCTAGGCTTCAGATGGTTTCTTCACTCATTCTATTCCAAGGATCCTCAAGCCACACAGGATCCCCACTTAATTTCTTTTCCTAAATTTTCATGTATCTCTTTTCCTGTTTTTTTCCAGAGTCACTTCCAAAGTTCATATCATAAAAGAAGTCATGTCTTGGTTTTTTTATTTTTTTGCATATGGGAAAATTGAGCCTAGAAAGATTAAACACCTTGTTCCAAGGTCACACAGCATAAAAACAGAAGTGCAAACCACATGTCTTACATCTTCAATGTCCTATATTTTACCTCCTATATTCCTTTATTTTAAATATGAGCCAGTTTTCATCTTGGAGGAATTGTCATTATAAAGACAAATATTTCATTCCATTAACAGAGAATCAACCTCAAAACATGAACAAAATCTTCTTCTTGTGACTAAAGACACATATTTTTATGCTATCTATTAAACATTGTTTCAAAATTTTAAAGAGTTTCACACATTATATTTTGGAGGGGGAAAATCAATAAAACTGTGGGGAGCGCGGACGCCATTACAAGATGGCGCCGATTTCCGGTGGCTTGGCTGAGGTAAACAAGTGTGGCGCATGCGTAGTACATCTGTAGGTCTGTTACATAAGTATGCATATGAGGTTTTCTGACTCAGCCTATTGGTGACCGCTTGTGATTGACTTTGACCTATCTCTGTTACTTCCTGTTTCCCTGAGGGTATGTTACTGTGTGAAAGCTTGTGCTCAGGGTCTTCCGCATCTTGAAGCTTAGAGGGATCCCCAATAAAGCACTGTAGAAGAACTCCTGTTGCCGCGTCTTCCTTGCTGGCGAGGCGGGAGCGACATAAAACACATCTCTTTCACTCATACTTTACTAATACTTTCTTCCACCTCAGTCAGCAATTTGATAAAAACCATATGCTTACTTTGGTTTTAGTGCCTTAAAAAAAAAAATCTAGTTATTCCCCAAGGATGTCACAATTTGTTCATTCCCCAAACTGGCATTATAATCCTTTATGCCCACAATTTAAACTAATAAATATATAACTTTCAGAGCCATCTTGAATGTGTTTATTATTCATATTAATAACCTATCAAACTGTGATCTCTTCCCTGATTTTTTTTAGGATAATTTACCCTTCATTTGATCCACAAGTAATTTCTCCTCTTCATATATTTACAATCAGTCTGTGTTTCACCCTCTTCTATAGCTTACCTAGCGACTAATGAAGGACTCAGCAAGAAATTATCTTCATTTCTCTGAAGTCAGTTTGGGCTGATATGAGAAAATACCATGCACTGAATGGGTTATAAACAACAAACATTTACTTCTCACAGTTCTGGAGACTGAGAAGCCAAAGATCAAGGCATGGGTTTCTGCTTCATAGATGGCTCCTTCTTGCTGTGTCCACACATGGTAGAAGCAAGTGGTGAACGAACACTCTGGGGCCTCTTATAGGGGCATGAGCCCCATTCATAAAGGCTCTATTCTCATGGTCTAATCACCTCTCCAAAGTCTCCACTTCTTAACATCATCACCTTGGCAGGTAAGATTTTAACTTATGAATTTTGGGGGCCACACAACCATTCAAGACTATAGACCCATCTGATGCTTCCATTTCCACTTTATTTTCCTTTTGCCTCCAATCAGACATTCATCTAATGAATTATGCAATTACAACTTCCTACGTCTTCCTTTCCCATCTCTTTTTTCAGACTTAATATTGACCAATATTATATATACATCGGAACAAGAATCTCTTGGAGTGGAAATTTTTAACATAAATTTTTATTCTTCACTCAATCCCATTCCTCCTCCTTCGTGCTCAATTCCATACCTTCCAAAGCCTTAAGTTTGGAATAGAAACTTATCTATTTTCAGTATATAGGTGGTCTATACCTGTAACAATGTTTATATTGTACGTCTTTTGAATCCTTTCATTTTTTAATATTATAGAAGCAACACTGCACATTTGTGACAACTCTCACTTTTCTAAACTTTAGTACAAAAAAGAATTTCCAGGACACTATAAAAGACACATGCTACATATTGTGAGTGAGAGAAAACATTAATATGTCATATCTTCAGTCTTAAGAGCTTACAATATAATTGTAGAAATATCCATATATAAAAACAGCCCCAGGACAAAGCAAATGTTTGAGATATACCATAATTGCAAACAAGGCCCAAGAGATGCCACAGGTCATTTTGTTCAGGGGAATATAAGAAGAGTTAGACACAGTGGAATTTCAACTGTCTAAGAATTTTCATAGGATTTTACCAGAGGGCAAAAGAATGTGGGAGAACAGGAAGTACCAGACAAGTCCATTCCAACCTTGACTGCTAACTTAGATAAGAGAGAGGTTTGAGGAGTCATGACAGACCAGTATGACAAGAAAATAAGGCAGGGGAAATAGGTGTCTGCAGTCAAGTATTACTCTAGATTCATGAAGCCTTGGAATTTGGAGCTTGACAAGAAACGTGGGCTATTTTAGTTCATTTACCTTACACAATGGATGAAGAATAAAGAATCAGAAAAGTATGTTACTGGCATAAGGTCACAAACACAAATAGGGTCAAGTTCAATAACAGAATTTATATCATACATTTCCCAAACAAGGGATCTTTCCATACTGTCACCTGCAGGCCAGTGGCAGATGCCCATTAATGCCAGGAGGGACAGTCTTACATTTGCTCTGGTAATATTTCTTGAGGTAGGTGGAGAAGATGTATAAGAAACTATTGAAACCATCTAAAATTCCATGCATAAAATTGGAAAGATTCCACTTTTTATGTAAAACGTTTTGATAAAATAAAGAGAAGAGATTTGATGTTAACTGTGGCAGAAGTTGAAAGAGAAAGTCATTCCAAAGCTTGCTGTCTGAACAAAAGGCAGGCGTGGAAGACAGTATGTGGAAGAATCTCAGCTGCAGAACAGCGGGGTGGAGCATGCCAGAAAGGAGAAGAAAAAAAGAAGAGTGAAGGGCTTCGGCTCCTAAAGAAAGCATCACCCACTTTGGACATTTGCTTAAAAATAATGCTAGTAACTTCCTAGCAATGATGATCTTCCAGAAACATATATTTGTTGTTGTTATTAATGATGTTGTTACTTAATTTATCTATAGATATCCACACTATAGAGAGACCTTAATTATATCAACTTCTTATTTCTGAATGTCTTCATCGTAAGCCTCCCAACTTGCAGGTTTTAAAAAGAGTGCAGAATTCATGTGTTTTTGCATGTTTATTTTGAAATGTGGTAGAAAAGAAATATTTCACGTGGATTTTCAGCTACACACATAGTTATTGGACTTTTAAAATAACTTCACAAGAACGTCCTTAGCTGTGTTTCTATACTACTTAAAAAGCAATGTAAAATAGTCCTTAGAGCGAGAGATTCTAGAGCCGTGCTGCCTGCTCAAATTCCAGCTCTGCCATTACTTATGTGACCTTTGAGCCTTAGTTTTCTCGCTCATAAAATGGGGATTATTATATTAACCTTCATGAGCATGTTGTGAGGATTAGCTGTTAATACAGAAAGCACTTAGAATGCTAATACATACCAATTTTTCTAGTGTTACCTATTATTATCATCAATATTAAGATAATCAGCAGTACTTTTTATAATAGTTGAGTAGATTATTTGTCATATAAGACTCTTTGCTAGTGTACACAATTCGAACTGGAAAAGCTTAAAGATAACTATTTCATAGCATTTTCAATCCAAGTACTCAATTAAAATTCTGCACGTAGTATGATTTCACTTTATTTGGACACATACACACAAACACACACAAAAGCATTCATCATATGATTTTTATTTTGTCAAGCCAATTTGCAAAAAAAAAAAATTATACTTAGTGAGGATTTTTACTTGAATATGAAGAAAAGTTAGAGCTAAACTCTATAGAATTACAATAAGTAGTATCGTTCTCTCCATGAAGTAATCCTTCCATAGGGGAGAATGAGTATGAATACATTTAATTGGCAAACCCTAGAGTAAGCAATTGCACATTTAATTTCATATAAATGAAATATAATGAATATATAGTACAAGCTCTCTATGTGGTTCATTCATGAAGTCTAACCATATTTGTATTACAAAGTTCTAAACATAAACAATTGCGAAGGTAGATATTTGTATCTTTTTTTAGCATGAAACATTCCAAATTAAGTAAGCCTCCAACTATTCTCTTTTATGACACATAGAAAAAAATGTGTTTCATAATTTTCTCCCCAGTTCTATTACCCATCAGCTGTGCTGTCTCCACCTTGGCCTATTACTCAAGCAGGCCCATCATTCGATCATGGAGCCGGCTGTATACTGTAGGTAATTCATCTCTGCACAGATAACAGGTAACTGCAGAAACTTGGAAAGGAAGAGAAAACTATTTTCGATTTTTCACCAAAGATTTTTTTTTTTTTTTGGTCACACGCTTCATTCTCAATAAACACATCAAAATAATACCAATATTTTGGGTCCTAGTCTATTTTCATTAGATTTCCTCTGCCTACATGGAAATAGCATAGAAACTCTATTACTTATATAAAGATATGCTCACTGTATCCACAGCTAAACCCTTGTTTTCCCTAAGTCTCCTGATATGCGGGTTCCTGTGAGAGTCTCTCTCCTCTCCTCCCAGTGGTAAGACCATAGATAGCTTTTTAAAAAATTGTATCAGTTTATTAGTATAGTATATCATTTTAAAACAATTGGTCCTATGTTAATGATAAAAAGCTTTGTCATTTCTGCTTGTTTATTATTATTAGGGAAAAAGTATAATTAAAGACACCAATTGTTGATGATAATGCTACAGAAAATAATGGACACATTAATTTTATTGATCTTATACAATTATCATTATAAATTCTATTGTTCTGCTTCATGTGTTTATGATTTTGCCTTCTTTATAAGAACACTTCTTTATAAAAAACACTTAACTGAACTCTCTTATATATTACTTAATTCGATGTATTTGCACAATTTAGGAGTCTCGTGTCTAACTCACGAACACATAAATACATAGAAAAGACGTGATGTGTAGATAGCAAGGAAAGGGACTGAGAGAAAAAGGTAAGAGACACAGAGTTTGGGACCATGACGTGAGTTTATAGCAGTAATGAGCAGAGACCCTGGGAGTTAAGCCTCATGCCAAAAGCAAGTGGGTGCAGTGGCTGAGGATAATGAGATAAGGACACTGAGGAACCTGGTGCAATAGAAAGAACTTTCAATTTACTCTCAAAATACTTGGTGCACATGCTTATTCTATTACTTCTTAATTGTATGGCTTTGGGCAATTTACTTCATTTATTCTTCTGTAAAATCAAATTAACACTGACTCTATTACTGTCGCATTGTGAGAGTACAATGAGATTGTTTTAAAGTAGCTTTATTGAAGTATAATATTTAAAATAAAGTTCACCAATTTCAAATGTATGATTTTATGAGTTTTAACAAATATGCACTATCATACAATTGCCATGACAATAATGATATATGATGTTTGTGTCAGCCCCAATTTTTCTTCTTCCCCCTGTACAGTGAGTGGATCACAGCTCCCCAGCCCCAGCCCCAGGTGTCTTCTGATCTGGGTCGGTCACTATGGTCTATCACTATACATACCTGTGTGTGGTCTAGACTTTCATTTCAATGAACCAGTTAGTATATAATCGGTGGCTGGTGTCTGTCATTTGCCATAATGTTTTTGAGATTGTGGTTGCATGTAACAGTAACTTCTTTCTTTATTTATCTATATGTTAGGTTCTTTGTTTGTTTATTACCTAGTATTCTATTTATGGACATAACACAATTTGTTTATCTATCAACTTTTTATAGCAGTAGAGATGGTTTTCAGTTTGAAGCTATTATGAGTAAAATACCTCTGGGCATTCAGTTATAATTCCTTCTGTAGACATGGTTTCATTTCCCTTGGTTATATAACTATAAATGGTAATTCTGTGTTTCATAATAAATACCTGCCAAGCTGTTTTCCAAAGTGGATCTATGATCTTGAGTTCCACCAGCAATGTATGAGCTTTTCTGGTTGCTCACATCCCCAAATACATTTGACGAAAATAAATAAATTAGCCATTTTGGGAGTGTCTTCATGCCTGATTGTGGTTTTAATTTTCATTTCATAAGAGAAGTTGATGATCTTCTCATGTGCTTAGTTTCCATTTGTACATCTTTTCAGCAAAGTACATTTTTAAATAACTTGACCATTTACTTATATTAATAGAATAGTTTGCTTATTATTGGGCTGAAGAGTTTCTCAAACATTCAATATACAAATCCTTTATCAAATATTAATACATGGTTTGTAAATTTTTTCTTAATATTTAAGAGCTAGCATGTCTATGCATAGCAGATATTCAACAAATATTAGGAGGATCTGATTCCAAATGTATCTGAATCTGAAGGAATCTGACTACAAAGGAATTCCAATACACTTTACAAGTAATATTTATAAAAATATGATTGAAATGACTTCAAAGTTGTTTAATGCAGTTAGATGTAAAATAATTCCACTGTTGCAGTATCAAATCTAAAATTAAGATACTTTTACTTTCACCAAAATTTAATGACAAACTCTATAGGGAAGGTGTTAGCATTAGTCATTATCAATAAGGATGTATCAGTACCACACCCAACATTTGCAAAACTTGCTTCGTGTCCCTTATTTAAATCTTCCTACCCATTATTTAAATTTCAATCTCATTGTATGAAAAGAAAAGCAAAATAATATAGCATTTAACAGTCCACATCCAATAGTTAGACAGACATATGTTTGTGATTTGGGCAATGGACTTAATCTCTCAGAGCTTCAACTTCTTCATCTTCGAAATGAAACAAAAACTTCTCACCTCATAGGGTTGTTGTGAAGATAAGAAAAGATCAAACTCTCACTCTTCGCTGATGACATGATGTTGTATCTGGAAAACCCCAAGGACTCAACCAAGAGACTCCTGGAATTAATTAACGAATTCAGTAATGTCTCAGGTTACAAAGTCAATACACACAAATCAGAGGCATTCATATATGCCAATACCATTCAATCGGAGAACCAAATTAAGGACTCAATACCTTTCAAAATAGCAACAAAGAAAATAAAATATCTAGGAATATATTTAACTAAAGAGGTAAAGGACCTCTATAAAGAGAACTATGAAACGCTAAGGAAGGAAATTGCAGAACACGTAAATAAGTGGAAATCCATACCATGCTCATGGATTGGAAGAATTAACATCGTTAAAATGTCTATACTACCCAAAGTAATCTATAGATTCAATGCAATTCCTATTAAAATACCAACATCATTTTTCACAGATTTAGAAAAAATAATTATACACTTTGTATGGAATCAGAGAAGACCCCGGATAGCAAAAGCAATCTTAAGCAATAAAAACAAAATGGGAGGTATTGATTTGCCAGACTTCAAACTATACTACAAAGCTGTGGTTCTTAAAACTGCTTGGTATTGGCACAAGGGCAGGGACACAGACCAGTGGAACAGAACAGAAAACCCAAATATAAAACCATCCTCATATAACTATCTAATCTTTGACAAAATAGACAAAAACATACTCTGGGGACAAGAGTCCCTATTCAATAAATGGTGCTGGGAAAACTGGATAGCCACATGTAGAAGACTGAAACAGGACCCACAGATTTCACCTCTCACAAAAATCAAATCACGGTGGATAACAGATTTAAACCTTAAATGGGAAACAATTAGAATTCTAGAAGAAAATGTAGGAAAGACTCTTACAGACATTGGTCTAGGCAAAGAATTTATGAAGAAAACCCCTAAGGCAATCGCAGCAACAACAAAAATAAACGACTGGGACCTGATTAAATTAAAAAGCTTCTGCACAGCCAAAGAAACAGTCATGAAAATAAACAGACAGCCTACAGAATGGGAAAAAATTTTCGCATACTACACATCAGATAAAAGACTGATAACAAGAATCTATTTAGAACTCAGGAAAATCAGCAGGAAAAAATCAAACAATCCTATCAAAAAATGGGCACAGGACATGAATAGAAATTTTTCAAAAGAAGACATAAGAATGGCCAAAAAACATATCAAAAAATGCTCAACATCCCTAATCATCAGGGAAATGCAAATCAAAACCACAATGAGATACCACTTAACTCCGGTGAGAATGGCCTTTATCCAAAAATCCCAAAACAACACATGTTGGCGTGGATGCGGAGAGACAGGAACACTCATACACTGCTGGTGGGAATGCAAACTAGTGCAACCCCTATGGAAAGCAATATGGAGATACCTTCAACAGATTCAAGTAGACCTACCATTTGATCCAGCAATCCCATTATTGGGCATATACCCAGAAGAACAAAAGTCATTCTTTAACAAAGACACCTGTACCCGAATGTTTATAGCAGCACAATTTACAATCGCAAGGATGTGGAAACAACCCAAGTGCCCATCAATCCACGAATGGATTAGTAAACTGTGGTATATGTATACCATGGAGTACTACTCAGCTATAAGAAATAACAATGATACGACATCTCTTTGGTTCTCCTGGAGAGAGCTGGAACCCATTATACTAAGTGAAGTATCCAAAGAATGGAAAAACAAGCATCACATGTACTCACCAGAAAACTGGTTTCCCTTATCATCACCTAAATGTACATCAGGGAAGGATACCAATTGGATATCAGACTGGGATGGGGGGTGGGGGGAGGGGATGGGTGTATGCCTACATGATGAGTGCGTTGCACACCCTCTGGGGAATGGACATGCTTGAAGGTGCAGACCCGGGGAGGTGGGGGGGGGAGGGGATGGAGGTATGACTACATGATGAGTGCCAGGTGCACTGTCTGGAGAATGAGAACGGACGCGCTTGGGACTCTGACTCGGGGGGATGGGTGGGACATGGAAAATGTATATAACCTAAACTTATGTACCCCCATGATGAGCTGAAATAAAAAAAAAAAAAAAAAGATTAATCATTACAGGTTATATAGCTTGAAACTCTAAACTTTTGTCCAGTAGGCTTCATTTGCTACACATAATGGTACAATAAGAAAAATATCAATCTGGCTCAAAAAAAAAAAAAAAAAAAAAAAGAAAAGAAAAGATAACAACACAACATTCAGGATGATGCTTGGCACACAGCAAGTGCATAAAACAGTTGAGCTTATTACTTTGATAATTATTCCAAGGTTCAATTAAAATGTAAAATTTAAATTCTAGCATGAATTATTTGTAAGCCTGCACAAAAGGAAGCAATGAAGTACAAATGCAGGTCTTCATTTACGTGGTAATTTAAATGTTAAGAATATGTCTGAAATTTTACTGTTTCATGACACATAAATTAACTTATTTCAATCTTCTTCCCTGCCACGTCCTAAATGAGCCATGGTGCCTCGTTTGAAGGCATTAGGTCAGTGGCCTCAATAACTCATCTGAACTTATTTTTCTTCTTTTTGTAGAGTATGCATTCACAAATGTGTTTGCTACTTGAAAAAGAAAAAAAAAAAAAGCTGAAGCTAATGCTATTTTCTAATCCTTTCCCAATTCCTGGATATTTTATCTAATTTATATACAGTAAACGGAGCCGTTCCTTGGAGATTACTATTGGCATAAGCAAAGAACTTAGAGCTAATGAGTTGGGTAGGCACCCAGTATCGATGTGGGCTGGAACGTCATGCAGAACTCAAAGGGCTGTGTCTACAGAGAGTTGAAAAACAAAACTAGAGTGCTAATGCCAAAAGCAGCAACTGTGGCAACATTTAAGGAATGATGTTGACCTGGGTTCTGTACTTTGGGCCTGTGGATTGTGATTACAGATGAATTTGAGGAGACATTCTGTAAAAAATACCCGAACAAGTTACTTAATCCAGATTTGTTAAAGGAAATTAAATAATTTGTTAAGAAGAATAAAATCTTTAAGGCTACCTTTATATGTACATATATAGGACTCTAACACATATAAAATACTATGACATACTTAACAGTATTATGTGCATATATATTATATATACATCATATATAATGAATATATATCATATATAATATACATGATTTTTTAATAATGTATATTGCACATATGTTGCTACTTTATCAGTCTAATATTACATATCAATCCCACCATTCTAGCATATTGGTAAAATCTTTAGCTAAATGTGATGAGGGATTTAGATACAGGCCATTCCTCTTCTATTTTCATCTTCTGGTTCCAGGCCCCTCCAATCTGTTTAAATATTCTTCATTGGTCTAATCTCCTCCCTTAATGTCCAGACTTTTTCTAAGCTTAGAGCTAATACATTTTTGCAAGAGGTATCAGGCTTGATAGCTAAAACACTTCCAAGTTAGATTTTGAAAACCCATAAACTTCAGCAGCAGCAAACTTATTTGCAATGTGTAGCAATATGTATTTTTCTTTCCTTTTGCATGAGTATCCTTAAATGTGGCCACTGCTGGAGATGTTTTGTAAATCCACTCAGAAGAAAAAGTCTGGCTCAAAATTTCTATGAATTCCTATCTGCAGCTCAAATGGCTGAGTTGTTAGAGCTCTGTGGCATCAGGAAAGCAAAGAAAAACTTCTGAACTAGTTTTCTTTTGAATGCTCAATACCAATAAGCTTACATAGTTATTTATTTATTTTTTTATGATTGTGCCCTGTTAACCCTTCCTCCTCCACTCATCTAAACTACTGTCACCACTGAAGAGTTTCATGTCCAGTTGCCCATGGCCCATCCAGACGTTGGTACTGTTGCCTACTTATCATTATCGGGGAACTTTGCCCTTTTCTTTGCGCATGCTTTTTGTTTTGGTTTGGGGTTTTTGTTGGTTTTTGTTTGTTGGTTTCCCAGTGTACAGAAAGAGAGGAAAGATCTGTAGCCTTCTGTTGGATTGATCTGCCAACAAATCACCTTACTGAACAATTGTTTGGGCCCAAACCCATGCAAGTCTCCTACTACATGCCTTCTTGGGTATAATGCCTACTTACTCCTCCCTAAACTTTTTGGAAAGACTGAATTAATTCTTGGGGGAAAGTCCTACAATGTTAAATATCAACAAACAAATAAATCTGGACTTGACCCAGTGTACATGACAGCCTGAGATAAATCAGAAACCAAGGATAATCAAAAGCCATGTTCTCCTTCTCTCTAGCACCTTATTTTTCTGATACGTTAGGAAACAAACATTCAAAATAACTGAGGTTCAGTTAAAATGTCATTGAATTTTCATCAGTAAAACCAGAACATTTTACTCTTACATTTAAAAAATTTACAGTAAACTTTGAAAGTAAATAGTTGAAAATCCTGATCAAGCAAAACCTCCACCAAGACAACTTCTCATGATTGGTGTTTACTGTGTTGGTTCAGCCCCTACGGTGGAGTCTACCAAGAATAACAGTACCATTGATTTAATCCCTTTCTGGCAGGCCTTTAACTGAAATTTAATTATGTTGCTTTTTGTCTGCAACCTTCCCCCAAGGTTTCTGTGATATTAGAATACCTCCCTTAAGTGTTATGAAAAGAGCATTAGAGCGTTTTTCCTCTGATTATTTCATAACATAACAGAGCAGTTCCTTCTGCCAGCAAGCCCACAGAACTGTTTTCAATAAAACTGTTTTTATTTTTTTCCATTTTATAAAGCGTAGATTAAACATCAATTAGTCATAGCTAAGTTTCAACATTTTCCTTTTACAATGATCTTTTTATAGCTAGTTCTGAAACAACACAAATAGGGTCCTATAATGTGTGAACAATGGCATAGTCTTGTGCTTAATAAAGGATGAGGATAGTTGGCTTCGTCAATCTTGAGCTGTTCTGCAATAATTTCATGCTGAGCAATTATTTCTATATTCCTTTAGAAAGGTGGAAGTTTCAAAAGCAGGGGAGAGTGTGTACTTTTATAGCTAGAAATATCTTGTTAAATAGGTATGGCTTTCTGGATTTCTTTCCTTCCTCTTCTCCAAACTCATAAAATTGAAAGCGGTCAAACCAAATGTGTACTAACCACAGTAGCTTCCACATCCTACGGTCACCAGTGTCAATTCTTGTCATTTTTGTTTACTATTATTGGCTTGTCACAGGCTCCATATCTCCAAAAATAATTGAAAATGAAAACAAACTTTTGTATGTGTCCTTTTTCTCCCCAGCAATGTGTCAGCCTGGGAAAATGCTCTCTTTGAAAAGAAAGCAGAGCTGACATATAATTGTTGCCTTTACCCCAGCTGTTACTGACATTACATGCTGAACCTTCCTTGGAGACACAAAACCAATTTTGATGTGACACTCTGAAAAGTCACCACTGGTACTTTACAAATAGTTCAAGGTCACAGAAATCTTGCCCTAGATACTTTCGGGTAAACCTCTAGAGGACTTTTCTTTCTTGGGGAAAGCTGTGTTTTTATTGATTTTGCAAATTGTAGAGTTAAAGTCTAACAAAGGAAAAGCTATCATGAGGGGAAAAAAAAAAGCTAAGTACAAAATCAATGCTTTTGCATTGAAATTTTGAAAAGCAATTCCGTATAGGTATTATGGTAAAAGAGAAGTTAAAAATTTCATGTTTAACTTTTGAAACTTGTATATAGGGATAGATGAACTTGAGGTGGCATTTGGTATAAGATTTAATTTTTATTACTTAAATATAATTCGAGTAATTTACTAAGAAGTATTTTCATTTAGAGTATCCTATTGCATTGATATTTTAGTGTTAATATTATTTTTTTCTTTATTGTAACTTTTCTTATTCAATCAGCAGTGTATTGCCTCACAATATTCTAATCAAAACTATTTTTTGTAGTGCCATCAGCTGGTAACTAATGTTGTGTGAGTTTCCTTTCTTGTCCGTAATTTCTAAGATAAAGGAATCTGCTCTCATTTGTTTCTTGCCTTTGACGCCTTATCAAGGCTGAAATTATCTTATTAGTTGCTAAGGAGTTAAATTGGCCAATCAGCTAAGGAAAAGCAACACTATTAACATAACAAAGGATCAAGAAGACCTCAGTGATCTTACTTTATTTCTCAGCTTGCCAACCATCTGAAGCACACTGGCCAATAATCAGAATGGTTAATGTGGCTCAAAAACTGAACAGGCCTAAAGCTCATGCTATAATCTTGTAATTGCTGTCTCTTTTTTCACTTATTTCAATACACAAGGAAATTTATACTTACCCACATGGATTGGGTTGATAAAGATCAATTTCTGAATAAAATGCCACTATGAAAAAACTATTTGGGAAATAATGGACTCTTATCTACGCTTTTATTGTATCATCATCTTTTAATAATATTCTCATTCTTTGAGAGCTTTAGGATAAGAATGAATACATTTAATTTATAAAGTTTATGATTCCCACTCACATTACTGCTATTTTAGAGACAGAGTCAGTTTTATATTTCCAGACATGTTGCTTTGTCTTAGGCCAAGATAGATAGATAGATAAATGGATAAATAGATAGATATAGCTAGGTAGATGATATATAGATTCTACCACCCCTCCAAGAAACAAGTTTCATAACAAATTTATGATATGATTGGATCCATAAAGACACAATGACAAATCCCATTAAATTTAGCAAATGTTCATTGGATGCAGGATAGAGCAAGACATTATACTGCATTGCAAAGAATAAGGAAATGAATATGATGTGCTGCCTAACTTAGCCACTTTTAATGTAATTCTAATAGCCATTTATCAAGTATTTCCTAAGTGCTATGTATTGTCCTAGGTTTTTGAAAAGTGTATTTATTTCTAATTCTTATTGCAATCTTGAAAAGTATCACAACTCCAATTATGTAAATGAAGAAACTGACCACCAGAGGAGTAAGGTGATTTGCCTGAAGTCCTAGGGTTCCAAGTGAAATAACTGGAATTTGAACTCTTGTCTGTTGGACCTAAAAATCTATATTTGGTACATTAGACCACACTAATCCAGGAAAGAACCTGACAATTGTACAAATCACTCTATTATTGAACAAGATGTGATCATTGTCATTTGAGATATAAACAATTCTGCTAAAATTCACGTCTGTACCTTTGGCATCAGAGAAACATTTTGGGGAAAATGTTAGTTCTATAGCAACCCTTGGGGTAAGGAGTAAACAGATCAACATGAAGGCAAAAAACAACAACAACAACAACAAACAAACTAACAAAAGAAAATCCAGGTGAATGGAACAGTGAAAGAAAAACATGATCCTAAAAAAAAAAAAAAGAAAAAAGAAAAACATGACCCTGGGAATTATTCATTATTTTTGACCATAGCTTACCATGCCATTGATTTATATAAGATGTCCTATTAGGTACTGAAACAAATGAAATATATGTCCAATAAATTAGGTTAGCATTATTGTGCTGGGTCTTGTATTAGAAGATTAGATTATTTTTTTTAAGTGAGGACAGTTGGTAAGGTTATCATTTTTGATAGGAAAGGAGAGTGAATGATAACGTTAATCTTACAACTGGAGAGTGAAGATGTTTGAGGCAGAGAGACTGAGGTGGTGGTTGTAACAGCACATACAATATGTAAAATGGACCTGAACAAAAATATCTGGTTTCAGAAAGTAAGAAAAAGCGATAGATACAGGTTAAAGATAGGTGATAAGTATGATTTTGCATATTAGGAAGAATTATGGTAATAATAAAATAGGGAATTAGATGTGGACATGATTGGAGATGGTCTTTGCATTGGAGAATTTAGTTACTATCCTGTCTCTCATCATATTCAGAATATTGCTTGTCCTCCATACACATCTCAATACATATAATTGATTCAATTACATAATTACTACAAATGGATCCCTTCATGTAAGAACCCCAGGACCAAAATTACATAATAGAAAAACATAAAATTCTTGTTAGTTGAAATTTTCAATCCTAAATGTAGCCAAATGATTTCGAGTTTACCCAAATTCTGCTATAATTTCTTCATGTTGAAAAAGGATACAGTGTATAATACATGTCTATTCTGTTAGTTAACGGAGATTAAAAAGATATAATATGGCATGATGCCTGATAAGAAAGGTGTTTAACAAATATTAAATTCCTTCCAACCTCTCACATACTGCAAAGGTCAAGTTTTATTTAGATTAGGGGTTCACAAACTTCCTGTGAAAAGTTAAATGGGAAATATTTTATACCTTGCTGCCAAATATAGTCTGTACTGCAACCACTCAACTCCTGTGTTGTAGCACCAAAGCAGCGATAGACAATACACAAACAAACATGTCTGTGTTCCAATAAAACTTTACCTTAAATAAGCAGGATGGTGGATTTGGCCTGAGGGTGGGATTTTGCCAACTCATAACCTATAGCTAAAATTTTCTGCACAATGAAGACAGGTATATAATTTTACTGTGGGTAAGAAAAACATATATTAAATCAAGGATAGTCATTTTATAATTTGTGCAATCTATTTTGTCATTTTTGCTCTATATTAAATATATCTATCAAAATATAATCCTGCTCAGTTTCTCATCTTAAAAAAGAAAAAAAAAAACTTCTTTTGACACCACCTCTATCACTTATTAATCTAACCCATTTCTTTGTTTCCCTTTAAAAGTATCTGTTGCAATTTCTCTCCACCTATTATCTCTTAAATTGACCCCATTGAAGCCATTGCCACCAATTACTCTAAAGAAATTGCTCTTTCTGTATCTAAGATGATCATATGATTTTTGTTCTTTATTCCATTGATATGATCTATCATGTTTACTGATTTGCATATTTTGAAACATCTTTGCACCCCTGAGATAAATTCTACTTGATCATGGGGGATAATCTTTTGATGTGCTGTTGGATTCAATTATTTAGTGTTTTGTTGAGGATTTGTGCATCAGTGTTCATCAGGATATTGGCCTCTAATTTTATTTCTCTGTTGTGTTCTTGTCTGGTGTTGGTATCAAAAGTGCTGTCCTTATAGAATGAGTTTGGAAGAATTTACTTCTCACCTTCAATTTTTTGGAATAGTTTGAGAAGAACTGGTATTAGTTCTTCTTTAAAAGTTTGGTAGAAATCAGCAGTGAAGCTATCCAGTCCTGGGCTTTTCTTCATTGGGAAACTTTTTTATTAATGATTTTAACCCATTGCTTGCTATTGGTCTGTTCAGGTTTTCTATTTCTTCACAGTACAATTACAATCTGGGAAGATTACATGTGTCCAGGAATTTGAATAGATTAGAAAAAAAGAGCCAACTATATGCTGCCTACAAGAGACTCCCTTCACTTATAAAGATACATACAGACTAAATATTATTAAGCCATAAAATAGAATAATATCCTGTCATTTGTGGTAATGTGGATGAACCTGGAGGACATTATGTTGAATGATGTAAGCCAGGCACAGAAAGACAAATACCACATGTTCTTAATCATATGTGGGAGCTAAAAAAGTTGATCTCATAAGAGTAGAGAGTGGGATAATGGTTAGGAGAGGCTGGGGAGAGTAGAAGGGTGGATAGGGAAGGTTGGTTAACATGTAAAATAATTACAGTTAGATAGGAGGAGTAAGTTCTAGTGTTATATGACACAGTAGGGTGACTATGGTTAACAATAATTTATTGTATATTTCAAAACAGGTAGACGAGAGATTTAGAATTTTCCTAACACAAAGAAGTGATAAACGTTTGAAGTGATGAATAGGCGAATTACCTTGATTTGATGATTACACACTGTATATGTGAATCAAAGTATCATATGCACCTTATAAATATGTGCAATTACTGTGTCAAGTAAAAATTAAAAAAAAAACTCTTCTTATCAACATTGCCAATGGCCTCCACATTGTTGAATCTAATATTCAGTTCTCAGTTATCATTTTGCTATCAGAACAATTCAGCATTCTGCTGGTTTAACATTTTTAACTGGATTTTTATTTAAGATTTTAAAAGCTAAGGTGAGCAGAAACATTCACATAATCCAGGTGGGGTTTATTAGATTTCTAACTTGTATGCCCAGCTCTGCTATCATCTTATGCAACAGTGTGTGAGATGAAGACACGATGAACATGTTCTCACTTTCAGAGTTAGTAAAAATCTAAAAGAAGCACATCAGATATTGCTGATGCATTCTCTTTTCTCAAACCTGTTCATCCAGATATAGTTTAATTAATATCTTTTGTTTGTTTGCTTGTTTTTGCTAACGTCTTTTCAAGAACAGAATACAAATGCTGGGACAGCAAATTCTATTTGGTCCCACGGGATGGTGAGAAATGTATTTAATGTTGCTGCTCTTTACTGGTCACTATTAGTATCAGCCAATTTAATGACCTGGGAGATGCATAAAGCCAGTGGTTCTCTGTCAGTGGGGTCAGTGAGGAAAACTAGGGAAATTACAGGTATTCATGAAACATGTTTCAGAAATAGATCCTGAAGGGTCTTGCAGTAGAGTATATTGGCAGTAGTCTGAAAGCTCCACAGTCAATAGCATAAATCCATGACTTTTAAAATATATTTTATTGTATGTATTTTATTATATGCTTTTTAAATTTTTTCAACAAATCTTTTCAGCAGCAGTGAACACAAGTCAAATAAAACATCATGTTTTATAAAAATGTATGCATTTAAGTTTCATTGCTTGAGAAAAGTTGATGATGAACTACAATTTTTACAAAATGTTCCCATTTACCAGCCCTGATAAGTGACATCTGGATGTCACTAATCATGTGAAAATCCAAAACACAAGTCAATGGAAGAATCAGGATCTAATGCAAAGGTTATTATTTAGTTTAAGAGAATCATGCTTGAAGAAAACAACTTGGCACATGAAGCAGAACTGTGCTTGCCTGTCACTCTGAGAATGACTGATCAGTAAGGTCAAATGATTATTATTCTAACTTAATTTTGTTCATTTTCAATTCCAAATTGTATTAATTTGCTAGGACTGGCATTAAAAAAAATACCACAGACTGGGTGGTTAAACAAGAGAGTTTTATTTTCTCACCATTCTGGGGACTGGAAGTTCAAATCAATATGTCAGCAGATTTGGTTTCATTTGAGGACTCTGGCTTGCATATGGCCACATCTTGCTCTGTCCTCACATGCTCTTCCCTCTGTGTGCACCCATCCCTGGTGTCTCTCTGTGTGTCCAAGTTCCCTCTTCTGATAAAGACACCCACCCTTACAGGTTAGTCACCTCTTTAAATACCCTATCTCAAAAAATAGTCACATTCTGAGGTACTAGGGGTTAGAACTTCAACACATAAATTTAAGGAAGTACACAATTCTATCCATAATATAAATGTTTTGATGCCCACATATAAGTAAAGTGATTTTTACTGATGAGTTGGCTACATTAACAGAAGAACTTCACAAAAGATTAAATGATGTCAATTTTATATCTGCTCATCAGTTGCTTCAAATCGATACTCATTTAACTAATTACCAAAAATTGTTTACTTTTATCCAATTTATGAAAAAATAATAATAATACCACATAGAAAAAAAAAACCCTCAGAAAAATTCCAGTGGCCTGCGGCTAAGAAACTGAATAAAGAACAGGAAAATGTATTAAGAATATTTGTTCTGTTTATGTTATTTTTAATATTCAGATTATCAGGATATAAAGAAGCCTTCAAATATATATAAATATATTTTATTTTTTATTTTTAGAAATACTTTTATTTAATTAATTTATTCATTTATTTATTTATTTATTTATTTTTTATTTCAGCTCATCATGGGGGTACAAAAGCTCAGGTTATATACATTGTCCATGTCCCGCCCATCCTCCTGAGTCAGAGCCTCAAGCGTGTCCATTCTCCAGACAGTGCGCCTGGCACTCACCATGTAGTCATACCTCCATCGCCTCTCCCCACCCCCCACCTCCCTGAGTCAACACCTTCAAGCATGACCATTCCCCAGACAGTGCACAACGCACTCATCATGTAGGCATACACCCATCCGCTCCCCCCACGCCCCGTCTCAGTCTGATATCCAATTGGTATCCTTCCCCGATGTGCATTTAGGTGATGATCAGGGAAACCAATTTTCTGGTGAGTACATGTGATGCTTGTTTTTCCATTCTTTGGATACTTCACTTAATATAATGGGTTCCAATTCTCTCCAGGAGAACCAAAGGGATGTCGTATCACCATTATTTCTTATAGCTGAGTAATACTCCATGGTATACATATACCACAGTTTACTAATCCATTCGTGGATTGATGGGCATTTGGGTTGTTTCCACATCTTTGCAATTGTGAATTGTGCTGCTATAAACATTCGGGTACAGGTGTCTTTGTTATAGAATGACTTTTGTTCCTTTGGGTAGATGCCCAATAATGGGATTGCTGGATCAAATGGTAGGTCTACCTTTGCCCTCAGCATCATCCTTGGTGTTTCTTGGGGGAACACTTCAGCAAAATCCTTGACTTCCCTCTTTCATGCTTCCCATCTTGTCCATCAGGAAATGTTGTGTTCAACCTTCAAACTATGTCCAGAATGGCCACATCTGAGGAACTCCACTGCTACCACCATGGTCTGAGCCATTATCATCTCCTACCTGAGTTGTTTCAATGATCACCCAATTAGTTTTTTCTTTTCAGCTGATGCTTCTCTATAGTCAATTCTCAGTGGACTAGCCAGAGAAGCTTCTCTGAAATATCAGTTAATGACATTCATCTGCTAAAAATATTCTGAACGCCCCGCATTTTATTTAAATCTCAGGTTAAAAGCCACGGTGCTTACAGGGACACCCAAGGTGCTACAGGATCTGCCCCTCCCACCTCCCTTGTCTCATATCCAATCTTCCTGGACCCTCTCACTGTCACCTGCTGCAGCCACTGTGGTCTCCTCTCATTTCCTCAAACATGTGTGCCAAGTTTAGACCTGGAGCCTTTGCACTGGCTGGTCCCTCTGACACAACACTTTTTTCCCAGATAGCCCTAAGGCTCCCTCCCTTACCTCCTTTAAGTCTTTGATTAAATATCATCTTTTCAGTGGTTATGCTACTAAAATTGCACTTTACACCTCAAATAATAGTTACTCGGGATCTACTTTTGTTTTCATTTTTCATAGCATTAGAATGACCAAATGTCCCAATCTGAGTGACATGGATCTGGGTTATATCCCAACATGATTATTAATAGGCCAATCTTTCACTCTCCAATGTGTCCTGTGGCAAAAAATAAATGGTGTATTCTCCCTATATAAAAAATACTTATTATATTCATAGTTTTCACACTCTAAAATGTAAACCCTAGGGGTGCAAGAAGTCTTGTATGTTTTGTTCACAGTTACATCTAAAGTGCATAGAATATTAATGGCATAGAAGTGTCACAATAAATATTTGTGACAATTAAACTGACTTGGAGAGCCTAAAATCTAGATGAAAAAAGCTTAACATAATTAAATATTGTTAAAAGTTTTAAGGCATCTCAGAGTAAGGCAAGTAAGTCACGTTATGAAAGTCAAGAAGGAGTCTCAGAAAAGTTGACACCTAACATATGTTTCAAAGAATGATTATGAGATCAATAGGAGAGAAGAGAAAGAAGGAAATGTCAGACATAAAAAAGAAAACAGTTTTGTATATAAAGAATCATAGTGACATAAAGTGTTATGGTGTGTTCATAGAACACTGGAAATTTTGACATGGATAAACACAGGGAGTGGAGGGCACAATGGATATGGGGCTGGGAATGTGGGGTGAAAATAGATTATAAGCTTTTAGACAATAAGGGTTTTATATGTGATCCTGAGACTCAACAAGGAAGAAGCAGGAACTGTGGTGGTCAAAAGCGTGGCTGGCCAGATATTTCTAGTTCTTCCCCTGGGCAGAGGGTAATATTGCCAAGTCCCCACATCCTTGAATTTAGATGTGGCCAACTGAGTTGCTTTTGCCAAAGAATGAGAGTAGAAATGGCAGGTGCCACTTTGGGGCAGGAGCTCTAAGGGCCAGGGTGTGAGCTCCATGATCTTTTCTCCTTTCCTGGCAATCATGGAATCCTGAAGGGAGACAGAGCCTCCCTGGGCCTGGGCCTCTGAGTGAGGATGACACAGGGCAGGACACCCCACTCAAGCTTGTTCCAGTTGTCTAGTGGGAGGCAGAATTGAACCATTATTGTTTTAGACCACTGGATAGTTTTAGGCCTGAACTATCCTTTTTTTTTTTTTTTAATCGTAGCACAGCTGTTTGTATTCTAATATAAATATATTTAAACAAAAAAGTAAAATAATTACCCATGCAATCGCTTAATAATCACTTAGAATTCCTGCATTAATATTTGTACAATAGAATTAATCAACATGTCCAACATTATTTTTATAGTAAAAATAAAAAGAAAGGAAAAGATCAGGCTATTGGTGATCTGAAGTTCCTAATCCTAGGTAACACATCAAACATGCTATAGTTGCTATGAGTGAAGTAATAAATTATAGTGTTATGTATGTAAGTATGGCCTATATACTTAAATAAACAATATATTTGGAAGTTATGTAATTTAGACTTCACTAGGGGTAAAAGACATCATTTATATATATATAGCTTTCTTTGTTCATTCAGTTAAGAAAAATCCTTATGTTTCAGAGTTATGTAACAAAAACTAAAACTGTTATTTTGGGTTTATATATGGTTTATAATAAAAGCAATATTCGTTGTGATCAACATCTTTGGTACAAAAAGCCTATTCAATCCCTTGTTTGCTGTACCAAAGAAATTATCAAAGGAGACCAAATGTTGCTCAGGTAATAGCTTAATTAGAGTTGCTCAGTGTAATAGCTTAATGAGAGTTGCTAAAGAATGGTAGGCATATACAAGGTGGCTATTTTATGTTATTACCTTTCATAGTATGAAAAATAATAGTGCATGAGAAATTTTATACATCAGAAATCTAACTCTCTAGTGTTTACGTTTTTAAAGGTTCAGCAACTGAGGAGAAAAAAATCTAGATCAACAAATTATGTTATATTCATACTGATTGGCATAGGCAGATGCAATTCCATTCTTTCTTCCAATGATACTAGAGGTCACATATCAGAGGAAAATGGAAATCTCTATGGTTCAACCTGACACATTCCATTTGGTGCCCAAACATGATTTACCTAAGTAGTTATGAGTATGACACAGTTAATTTAGCAAACACAATGGTTTGTTCAATAACGTTAAGGTTCTATGAAAATAGCCCTACCTGTGTCCTAAAGCAAATACTGTAAAATGTAGGTACAATTAAAAGTTTAGTCCGTATTCCACTCTATAGAATAGCAAAAAATCCAATGAAGTAAAATTACGTAAATATGTTTTTCATAAGATATAATGAATAAGGAGTGAAAGAAAATGGTGTCTGCATTCGCAGGATACATTTGTTTTATATTAGGCAGAAATAGACTTTGGTGGTCAAAGGCCAGTTAGACATTATTCTTAGCTAAAGGAAGACATTATGGCTTAATAAAATATTGGAACAAAATGGAAACTCCTGGACATGGGTATAAGACCCTACATGAACTTTTTCCTTTCCAATTTAATTTTATACCATTTTCCCCTCATTTATTTTAATTGAACCACATTGGCTTTCTGTTTCCTTTAGAAATCTGCTATCACTCCCACTGGAGGGCCTTTGCACTTTCTATTGCCTAGCATCTTCTCATGACTGACACTTTGCCATTTTGCTCTCAGCTTCAATGTCACCTTGGAGAGGTCGTCTCTCAGCTCCCATTGGAGGTAACTCCCTCTTTGCTCCTTTTGTTCTCATATGAGGGTATAATATTTCCCTCTTATCAGTTATCATCATCTAACATTATCATGTCCATTTATTTTAACAGCTTAGTATTTACCTTACCTACTAAAATAATAAACATTATAAAATAAGCAGGAATCTCCTTTGTCTCATTAACTGGCCTATCTTTGTGTTCCACTTAAATTTGTTGCATAAAAGATAGGAAACCTCTTTTCCTTTTTTATTTCCATGAATTTATTTTCTTAGAAATTCTTAGATATATTTACTCAGCTTTGACATCGAAACTACTCAGATCAAAAGAAAACCTCTTTTCCTTTTTTATTCCCATGAATTTATTTTCTTAGAAATTCTTAGATATATTTACTCACCTTTGACATCGAAACTACTCAGATCAAATTTGTACCACTTATTTTCTGTAAAAGTGCGTATACATTTAACATATTTTTGGAAAGCTTATATGGCACATAATATAGACAGGTATGTAACCGATGTGTAATTCAAAGTTCTTCCCTCTCCCTTAGTGATGATATTAACTGTAATTTAAAATAAGACTGATATTTTTTGTTCTTTATCATAAGAAAATACAATAATTTCTGAATTGTTTATCTTTGTACTATTGAGATTATCAAAATAATTTGTTAGATCTTTGACCATTGGTAGTAACCAATTTTATGTTTGTTTATTATTTTTATGCTGAATGGGATGTTTGTCACAATTAAATTCTATTATGTACTTACTATATGTAAGTAACTAAAGTTGACATCTACTCAGAACTAATATAATAATATCATTTAATCATTTACCATTTTTGAAGCATAACAAGTAGCAACTTCACATTAATTATTTTACTATTTTCTTTTCTTTCTTTCTTTTTTTTAAACAGGGTCTTGCTCTGTTGCCCAGGCAAGAGTGCAGTGGCATCATCATAGCTCACAGCAACCTCTAACTCCTGGGCTCAAATGATCCTCCTGCCTTAGCCTCCCAAGTAGCTGGGACTACAGGCATGTGCCACCATGCCCACCTAATTTTTTATAGAGACAGGCATTTCACTCGGTTGCTCAGGCTGATCTTGAACTCCTGACCTCAAGCCATTCTCCTGCCTTGGCTTCCCCAAGTGCTGGGATTAAAGGTGAGAGCCACCACGCCAGGCCTATTAAACTATTTTCTGAGGTAATAAGGCAGTAAGATTAGAAAGCAGTAAAAAAAGTCTTTGGAAATTTAATGATATTTATTCCCATAGTCAAACATTTGGTAAAATTTCCTCTTGGAATTAGATTTGAACTGGATAATACAGGATAAGGTTTTGATAGATAAGAGGATGGGAAGGTAAGCCCTGTGGAAGAAATGTCATAAGTACGTGTATAGAATGACTGTAGAAAGATGAGAAATCTAGTTTACTTAAAACATGAGAGTGGTATGTAAAGATAATGCAGGTAAGATAGTTTGAAACAAGGTCCTGGAGAAAACTAAATATTAAGCAAATGGGTTTTGAATTTTATTTTTGGGTAAAATGAGGAGCTATTGAAGACCTTTCAGAGAGAGAATATTGGGTCAGTTTAGTTTTTTTTTAAATTCGTAAGTATGTGTTGAATAGATAAACTAATAAAGGAAATAATAGTTCAGATAAATGAATATTTCTCAATCTTAGGAAAACCAATCTAAGAGTGATATACAGGGAGACTTGGAAGAGTAACGTGGTGCTCTAAGTAATAAATACCTGTATTATTAACCAACTATTGCTATTGGAGAGAGAGTAAGGAGGCATCAAGGCTTGACTCAGGATGGCAGTCTTATGTCTGTTTGGACTGTGGGATCACAGCAGTTGGGACAGCAGGAGAGGAGAGTATCTGAAACCTGCTCTGGATTATATATTACTGAGGTAAGGTGGGAGCAAAAGAAAATAAACCCATTACAAAAGCTGATATCAGAGGAAAGTAGTATGAATCGTATCTAAAATGCAGCCATATCAGGCGTGGCTTGGGACCATCGGTGTTGAGTGAACCCAAGACTGCACGGCAACACTCGTGCCGCAGATTAAAACCAGAAGCCTGTTGAGTGGCAGTTCATTCAGAGACACTTATCCAACTACAGCAGGCCTTTTGCCAGAGGATGGGGACAGGTAAGAAGCAGATTACATATTTGAGAATACAGAAGTGCTCCAGACACGAGCTGGTTTAGCGTGGGATCCCAAACTCAGCAAGAAAATGCTGTTCTTGATAGGTAAACTGGGCAGATAGTAGCGATGTTTAGTAAAATCAAAAACCAAATGTAGATATTGGAGCCAGGTTCAAGGCACAAAGGGTACTGAATGTTGTAGCCTTGGTGAGAGCTTGGGATGTGCCCGCTTGCTAGAAAAAAGGAAAATATATTAGTGCAAAACGAAGCCCATAAATATAGGCTGGCTTTCAGACTTAGCATCTGTCATAAATTATGGACTTCATGACTTATATCCAAGCCCTGACAGATTGGGAGTATGAAGCTATTGAAATATATCCTAACTCAGTAGAGATTGCTTTAAAAACTAGAAGTGAGTGATGAATAAATATGTGTGAATGATTAAGGTAGAAGAAAAAATGTGGGTGCTGTAAAAGGAGGCAGAGGGTAAATGGGCATGGAATTGCGAAGACATGAATAGTTGGAGGAGTCAGTTGGATGAAAGTTTGGAATGAGGAGGCCAAGAAGGCAAGATTAGTTCCGTGAGGTTTTAAGCTTAGTTGATGAAAAGAGCAAACAGAAATAAACAGTCAATGGGAGGAATTGGTTTATTGGTGAAATGTAATGAGTTAATCGATAAGATGGAATGACGTATGGTTTTAATTCAAATACAGCACTGTAACTATAAAGACAGATCACGGCTAAAGATAAAGCTGTGTGGAATGTATGACACTTCCGAAAGAGAAAACACAGAAAACAATATGTCTGGGGAAAACACAGAGGGACATCATGTAAAGTTTAAGAAAAGTAAGAGGAGTAAGTAACAGGGATAGAGAAACCATATTCAAGAAGGTGGGAAGATAAAGTGTGTGATACAATGTACAAAAGAAAATCTGACTCATGATCGACTGATCAAAACTGACCAATTGAGGAAGCAAATGAGGACAAAACTGAGAAAAATTCTCATGTGACATTTAGAAGGTAACTATTAACATAAAAATGTAGTTTCTCTAGACCAACAGACATAATGTCAGATTTTAAAGGGTTATCAAGTGAGTTCAACATTTAAGATAGTATATGCAGTGAGTATATAATACTCGTTGAAAGTTTGGGTATAACAGGAAGGCAGGACACGGAAGCCATATGAAAACTGCTAATCAGATAAACAGTACTGGAACATGTTAGTGGCGAGGTAGGGAGACAGGGGGTAAAGACTGAAGGCTGAATGGAAATGATATGATTAGAAGGAGGTAGGATGGCTGAGACTGAACTAAGGGTGCTTATATAAGAGTTTCCCTTAGAGAGAAAGAGACATGGATCTACTGGAACAGAGGAGAAAGAAGGGAAAGAATGTAAATGAGCTGAGGAGGAATTTTGAGGTGTGGAGAAAGAGATTTAAAGAGGTTTTTTTTTTTTTTTCTGGATGCCTTCTACCTTCTTATTTAAGTAAGAGACAAGGAGAAATTTCTCCTGGGAGTTGAAGATCAAAGTTTGGGAGGTTGAGGTAAAATATTTGTTATTTTCTGAGAACCCACTTTGGGGAATTGAACAGGAAATTAATAAATGCTATGTGAAACTACAGAACAGTACAGTATGATAAATTTATTATACTTTCCATTATTAAGCAGTTTGATATTCCAGATATTGCCCTTTACATGAAATTTTTGTTTGCAAATTGTTTTATAATTCAACTGAAATAATATATGCACATATGGTTTTTAAAAAATGTATTATAATAGTAGAGGGAACTTTAATAAAGAACATGAGATTCAATTAATACCAACTTGCAGTTCCAATCCTAAAAGGCAAATATTTTTAATTAACTATGAAATGATAGAACATTTTTTAACCACTTTCTGTTAATACATGTGAATTTATAACACAACATTTTCTCCTACTCCTTTGTTTTTTTCTAATTTACTTGCATTAATATTCATAGTTCACTGGCTACTCAATTTAGGAAATTCAAAAGTCATACTTATGCTTCTATTTCTTGTTCCTATAAGAGGTAAAGAAGATTTCAAATGCCCACTTTAAAAGGTAAAGACTCTGATGTTCCCCTTGACTTCTCTTCCTTCACTCTTCCCTCCAATCTCCATAAATTGCATATGTAAATTTTTATTGTCATGGAAACAATTAATTCATATTCTCTAATCTCAATCAAGTAGCCTGTGATATGTCTGTTGTTGATTTTAAAAGGAAAATCAGTAAACATTTTTGAGGAGATTAAAATGTGTAAATATTAGTCACCCTTAGATTTAGGATACTTGGATGTACACTCTTATACAACAATCATTTCTTTCAGTGTCACTTTTGCTATGCCCCTCAAAGGATAATGTTTTATATGGGTCAAGTAAAATTGAGTCTCATAATGACATTCAACGAGGTGTTTAAAATTGTCACTTTTTAGTTTGCTTTATATTTTTTATCATAACATTTATAGAGCCTTTATTTATCCTGGAGTTGATAGTTGCCTATTTGTTTATGTAATATTATTTATGTTTAATTAATTTATTATTTTGATAGTATTTATCTTATTTGGATTTTAAATTTATGCTGTGCAGTTTTCCTGGTGTCACCAGTTTGTCCTAGAGAATACTGTCCTCCCACTCCAAGCTGGAATATTGAGATGTGTTTGCAGACCTATCTTCGATGTTCTCCTGAGTACCTGAGCTTCTCTTGTTACTTTATCCTCTCATTTACTAGAGTATAACATCAGGTTACTTTCTAAGAAATAGCAAATGGAAAACAAATTTTCTACATCTTTGAATGTCTGAAAATATCTATATTCTCCGTCACTCTTGATTAATAATTTGGATCACTTAAACTATTTGATAGAAAATATTTTCATTGTGACTTGAAAAGCATGCATTTATTTTTTTCTCTATCTAATCAAATTCTATTTTTAGCAAAGATAGTGGGGATTCTAAAAAAACAACTGCAATCAGAGACATCCATGTGTACCTCATGTGAAAAGCCTGAAGTATTTATTTTTAAGCTGCACTATACCAGTTGAATTTTTGGTCTTTCCTGAATACAGTTCTATTTCTTTCTTAATGATTAGGTAGTGCCATGGGGTTTTCTTTTATTTTGTATTGTTTTGTTTTGACAACTGGCAGAGTCTTAAGAGTCCTGAGTCACTAGTTTCACGTTCATGGAGGCACATGTACACGTCCTCATATACAGTTAATTTTTGTTATTACAAAATGTGCACACAAAAAATTCTGTATGAGAAAATTCTATTCTGTGTCAAACTAATATGCAATATATTTGTAGTTTATCTGATTTGACTTGGGGCACATTTTAAAACAGTAGTAAAAATCTTTATGAATTATCAAGTCTTAATTAGACTCAAATTAATGAGTCTTAAAAGGATTTACTCAGATATACCTGGAATAATTCATGTGTATATGGACTTTGTTTAGTATATGTTCTGTGCTATGTAATTTATATATTTGCACCTTATATTAGAAAAGAAAAAGAAATAATGTCTACATTTTCATAGGAGTTTATTAAGTCACTTTTTTGTTTTCCTTAATGATACTTTTCTAGACAGAAATAAATATGCATAGGAACAGCCATGACTAGTTGCTGACCTAGGTATTGATAATGATATTGCTGTTATAAGTTAGGAATATTTCTGAATGCTATGCAAATGGAAGAATTTTCCCTGCCAGTCCCAAGGTAAATCATGGATGCTCCCAGTCTCAACATGAGTGGGCCATGAGACCAGAGACATGTGACAAGGCACTAAAGGGAAGGCACTGAGAGCAAAGGTTCAGGGATTTGTTTAAAAGTAATTTATTTTTGGCTTCATGCCATCTTTGAAAATCTTTCCCCAGGCAATAAACATTAGAAATTTTATTATCAATGCCCCAGTCTTCCCTTCTGTGGGAATCAGATAGTTTGTCTCATTGTAGCCTAGGGCTGGCTTTATGGCTTCTCCTCTAGGAAAAGTGGCCCTGGTTTGCAATAAAAGTCACAAGGTTAATCTGGTACTTTGGAGTTGCTTTTCCCTATAGATACTAATTCTTACTCTAAATTACCTTTTTCCCATTATCCATCTTCCTCATTAATATTCTGTATATTAAAACCTTTTAAGCCATTGCGCATTTGGTCCCATGTTTTCTAAGAGATTCTGGCATTTATGTTGCGAACATTCTCTGTTATAGATCCTTTGGTGATTTAATCAAAATAAGCCTCATTTCTCATTTTGTTTTGTATCCCTTGGTGAAGAGATCTACCAGAGGTTAGTCACATAGTCAAAGCTGTCTTATATGCACCCAATATTCATAAATACCCACTTTATAAATGAGTTTCATATTTTTTTTACTGACAGTTTCCTGACAAGTGCTATTATTGCAGTAGCATCTCTACCTTAAAACCATCTTTTACACCAGAGCATTACAAAGCAATAAAAACCAACAAAAAATTTACAAATACTTTATTTTACTCAAAGAGAATAGTCTCCTATCTGATATATAAGTTTGCAATCACTAAAGGCTATATAACTACACAGTATAAATCACACTATGTTTTCAAAATTCTTTTATATGTTTTATTTTCCACATTGTTTCATTATGTCTTAGAAAGATAATACAAAAAAATGCATAGTAATTCAGATGAGAAATGAGAATGTTTTTTCCTAAGAAGAAAAGAAAGTAGGAGAGAAAAAATATCTCACAAATCTTATACTTTTTACTTTCATCTAACAGGAATTTTACGTGTTATGTCTTTTGAGCATCTGTCAGTCAGGGTAAGATCAGCAAACCCAAAATTGTTTTTGTTAGAGAGAGATTTAATACAGGCAGAGACTACATAACAATTGGAAGCATTGGGAAGTGAAGGCCAGGCTCCTGCTTTCCGGAAATCAGGAATGTCAAGAATTACAGGCAGCTGCATCTGATCATCCCAAGAGTCTGCAGGACCAAAATGGTTGAGAAAAAATTGAGAAGTCAAAAGAAGTTAATCGAAGCCACCTGACCAGAACTCTTCTCATTCAGCGCCTCCCACTGATAGTATTTAAGTGTCAAGAGATTTTAGGACACTGTAATTCTGGGACTTTCTCTGTCATGAAAAGGCAAAAACTAAAGAAAGTGACCGTGATGATGATAAGAGACAGTCAGTCCTTCACAGGGTCTTCACAATGAGCCAGATATGAAGGCTCTGCAATCATACTCTACCTCATTTTAAATATGTGGTAATTATAGTTCATAAAGTTTTAATGCCTTTGAGTAGTAAATGATGTCAATTATAAGTATATAATGTACATAAATATATATGCAAATACACAGTAAATATGTGTATATACATATACATAGAGTGTGCACTTGTGAGAGGTCTTCTGCAATACATATATTTTATCTGATTTAGCTATTACAAAATATTCATATTACAGATGAAGTAACTGACACTCAGGATAGGGAATTTGTCTCAGATCACACAGCTAATAAATGCCAAGTTAGAACTTGAACTCAGTTCTGTCTGACTCCGAAGTGTGTGCTTTTAACCAGTGATGTCTACAGATGGATACATTTCCAGGGATGTGCAAGATGACCCATTGGATTGAAGGAAACAAATATTTATTATTGCTACCCCAATCATTTTTATGTTATAATAGGAGGAAAAATATTTTATTTATATTTTATATGCAGATTGCCATGAGGACTCACAATTGTTTTACATAATACTTTTATGTTAAGCAAAATATCCAAGGGAAGAGTGGCAGTTCTAAAGCTTTGTGAAGTTGGCAGGTGTGCCAAATTTATTCCAGTTTTTGTGAATATATGTGGTGCAAGTTATCATGTATGAGACTATTTTAGGAAAAATAAGTTGTTTAAATGCTTGAACTTTTACAATACTTTGGAATCAAGTGTGATAACCTTAAAAACATTCTGTCCCATTATTGAAGTCCACTGAGTAATTCATAGTAAAGTAATTTAGAGTCTTTGAATTTAAGAATGAGTCTCAGGAGCATTCAGCATTAGCTGAGATGGAGTAAGCTCACTGTGCCTACAAATGCTGGGTGAGATAGAAAATGTAATTGTCACAACCTCTATGAGATAAGATCCCAGGACTTCTTTTTTTTTTTTCTTCTTTTCTACTTTATGCCCTGACATTGACCTGAGAATGAGACCCCTGCAAGATTGCCTGGGCCACAAAAACTCCAAGAAGAGCCTTGTCTTTCTGGACAAAGGACCAGGAATACCGGCCACTGCAAAAAAGTATAAGAAGAATCCTTTCCTTCTCTCTTCTCTCTTTTTTTCTCTCTTAATTGTGGCCCAAGGGCAGTCCTAACAGTGAAGTTGCAGCAAGCAGGACTAATAAAACTCAATCTTTCTGGCCAAAGTAACACGCAATGGGAATGCGGCAAGTAGAAGAGCATAGCGGGGAATTCTGAAAAGGGGGAAGTGGAAAAGGGGCTTACTCAGGGCTGTGCATGCACTAGACGAGCCCCCCAAAACATAGTAAAAATTATAAAAACTCTCATAAGTGTTTCATAATTAAAGTTTTTTTCTTGTTTGAAAATATTTTCACGAAAGATTTTTTTTTTCACGAAAGATTTAAAGTAGGTTTTCTTTTATGTCTTTTTCATTCATTCATTCATTCATGCATGCATGCCCTTATTCAACAAATAAATGTGGAGTGCCTACAATTTTCCAGAATATAGCAGAGAGAAGAAGAAGAAAACAGAGGGAGGGAAGGAAGAAGAAGAGCAAGAAGAGAAGGAGGAGCAGAAGGAGATAGCAATGATGAAGAAAATTAAAAAGTAGAAAAATAGACCCTAATTTTTGCTATAATGGAACTTATATTCCAGGGAAGGAGACAGAATTTTTAAAAAGCAAATTGTATGTAATATAAGATATTAAAAAGTACTAAAGAGAAAAATATATAGCCCAGAAACAGAGGCTACAAACACTTAGACTGGAACTGAAAATTTTTTTTTTAAGTTATATTAATGTAATTTTTTTTTCTTTTTTTTTTATTTCAGCTCATTATGGGGGTACAAAAGTTCAGGTTATATATATTGCCCATGTCCCGCCCATCCCCCTGAGTCAGAGCTCCACTCGCACGTTTCACATCAGTCGCCAGAAGAACTACACCGGAAATCTGTATATGAAATACCATCTGCTCTTCATGCAGAGAGAGGTCAACCATATGAAAGTGCAGAGATTACTCAAGTCTCCTTTGCCAAAAACGTAACTACATGGTGAGTGCCAGGTGCGCTGTCTGGGGAATGGACACGCTTGGAACTGAAATTTTAATGTAGCCAGGGAAGACCTCACTGATACAGCGATTTTAATGAAATATCTAAAAGATGTGTGGAAATAGCCATGCATCTATCTGAAGAAGCACAGCCCAAGAAGAGGGACAACAAATATTAAATCCCAGAGTTGTTTGAAACATGCCTGACGGAGGAAAAACAGAAGCTCTGGAGGAGATGAAGTCAGAAAAAACACAGGCACAAGATAATGTAAGGAGGTAATTTAAAGGCCTTGCTTCTGGAGGGTATTGACAAAAAGAGACACATCATTTAATGGAGGTTTTAATGGGAGCACTCTGGCCATTGTGTGGAGAGTGGACTAATTGGGGGCAAGAGCAGAAGTGAGGCAATCAAGCAATAGGCTACTTAAAATATATCAAGGGAGAGTGTCGGTGGGTCTCTCAAGGTGATGGCAGTGCAGCTAATAAGGTGTAGTCAGATTCTGAGAGTGCTTTGAATTGACCCAAATCCTTTCCTGAAGACTGACTTGGAGTGTGAGATAACGAGAAATGTCAAAGGTGACTCCGAGTCCCTTGGCCTGAATACTTGGAAAGCTGCAGATAAGGAATAGAATTTTTAATGTGGGAGGATATTAGCAGCACAGTTTTGGCCAAGAGAAGCCTGAGAAAACCATATATATTAGATATATAAATGGATGTGTCAAGTGCATAGTTAGGGGAGTATGAAATTTAAAGGCGAGATCTGGACGACACACACACAACTCACACATTTGGTAATTATTCACCAATTTAGAGGATGTAAATACTCCCACCATGTCTGATTTCAAGTTCCCAGTGTGATACCACTGAACACAGAGTTGGGAAGAGAGAACACAGTGGCATCCCGTGAGCGGGGAGAAGGTAGTTGCAGCACATCACTGGCAGTTATGTGGAATAGAGATGTAGGAGACTGTCAATAAAAAGAGGTTTAAGGACTGAACTTCATAGAACTAAAACATTAAGGGCTCAAAGTTCTTGATGAAAACCAGCAGAAGAGACTGAGATATGGCCTGGATGGTAGGATGACATGTAAGGAAAGTGAACTGTCCTGAAAACAAAGTGAAGAAAGTATTTCAAGGGCAATTCATTGGTTAATCTGTATAATGCTGATGAATGTCAGACTGGATGAGAACTAAGAAGACCATGGACTTAGCAAAGTTAGATAATTGATTGGCAGATAAGAAGGTTAGTCGGATGACAAAAACGCAAGCCTGCGTGGAGTGGTTTCTAGTCAAAAAGTGAATTTGGAGATTGCAAGTCTAGACAACACTTTCCATATGTTTTGTTTAATGACAATGAGATGAATAGGGCAGGCAGGTGCTGAAGAGGGAATAGAGTTGAGAGAATATTGAGTATATTTGCTAAAGGCAAAACAAAATGAATTAATGAATGAAGAAAAAAGAAAAGAAAGAGGCTTTCCAATTAGTTTGACTGAACAAATCAGAGATATCAAGTAAATCAAACTGTTACTAGCCAAATCTAGGTAAAGATATTGTTGGTAGGTAACTTCCAAAAAGGAGCCTGATAATTTAGAAAATTAAGTCCTCAGAGAACTTTTTTTTTTTTTTTTTTTGAGACAGAGTCTCACTCTGTTGGCCAGGCTGGAGTGCTGTGGCATCAGCCTAGCTCACAGCAACCTCAAACTCCTGGGTTCAAGCGATCCTCCTGCCTCAACCTCCCAAGTAGCTGGGACTACAGGCATGTGCCTCCATGCCTGGCTAATTTTTTCTATATATTTTTAGTTTTCTGGTTAATTTCTTTCTATTTTTTAGTAGAGACGGGCTCTCACTCTTGCTCAGGCTGGTCTCAAACTCCTGACCTTGAGCAATCCTCCCACCTCGGCCCCCCAGAGTGCTAGGATTACAGGTGTGAGCCACTGCACCCAGCCCTCAGAGAACCTTTTTTTTAGTTTAGACAGTCAGATCTTTGAAAAGTGTGACAAACATTGAAACAAAATATATTAATAATCTAAAATTAGATATAAACTTTCACAATTCTATACCACATAGCATTAAAACAATAATTCCATTTACTTAATTATATTGTCCCCACTAAAATATAATTACTAATGAGATGTAATATTTGCCATAAACAAAAAGATTTTATCCTATTTAAAGGTAAATACATTATTTTAAAGTGGTGGTTATTTTATGTTTACTACTTATTCAAAATACTATAGTTTGTGCTTATTATATTAGTGAATGTATGCAATAAATTGGTAAAAATGAATAAATGTCGGAGAAATCAATGATAGATGGATAGATTTAGAGTAACTGATTTTTACATTGTGCTCAGACTGTTTTTGCTCATAAAGGCAGACAGTCAAAATTTTGTGAGAATATTGTTCTTAACCACAATGACATACTGTCTCTATATACACTATTACTTCTATTAAAGAGAAAATAAAATTGAATATGAGAGAAGGAAAAAAGTCAATGTAATGAGGGTTAAGTACATTAAAACAAAACAAAACAAAATAGGACCAAAACAATTTCATTATATAATCCTCAACAGAAAAGACAATTTCCAAACACAATATAGTTTCACATTTATTCAGATCTCTCTTCAACTTATACATATTTGATTATTTTTCAGCTGCTGTAAAGTTGGATTTTGACTTGTACATGTCCTAAAATGATAGAGATGAAGTGTTTGTAAAACCAGTTTCTTCGTTTGGTCATCTGTATATATTTCTCCCTTCTGTGCATTTCACCTGCCTATGTGGGACTGCTGCAGTTACAGGCTGAAGGAACATCTCCACGTGCAAAGGTTTCACTCATCAATTTTCTATTTTGTATTTCTACATAGCATTGAGAATCATTATAGAATTATTCATTTCTTTTTGTCTCATATGAAAATATAAGAGCAATGACAAGTTTATTTTTTTTTCCTTTTAAGAGTGATGCGTAGAAATGAGGAAGAAAAAGGTAAGGAAGAAATGCAAAGCATCTGCCCATGCACAAAATTAGTGAAGAGCAACAGGGGTGAATTAGTGGATGTAAGTAAATACATAATGTTTTTTTCAACCGGAATAGAGGAGGGAGGAAAAGAAAAGGAGTAAGGCAAGCTCTATTGCTTCAAAGAGAATGAAAATATTAAAAATATCTATTTGTTAATATATAACATCATAGGGTGTATTACCATAAGATTTATTAAAATTTATTTATTATCATAAATAATTAAAATTAGATAATAAATTCACTCATTCATTAGTTCAACTAGAATATACTGAGCATCACTGTTTGCCAGATCCTTTGTCCGGCCCTGGGCATTCAATGGTGAACAGAAGGGTCATGATCCCGACTCATGTGGAACTTTTAATCTCATGCTGGGATAGACACCAAACATATACATATAATGTATGATGTGTGTTATAAAGTAAAAGAACAGGCTAGAACAAAGAAAAATAACAAAGGGTGAAAGAATTTAGGTTCTACCGTATGATGTTGAAGACGCTATTTTAACCGAGACCTGATGAAAAGGGGGAAGAGACCAGCTTATAAGAATAATTGAAAAAAATAAGTAAATAGCTAAACAAAAGGTAATGTGGCTGGATAGTGGTGAGCAGGAGAGTGGTGCAGGCCATACTGAAGAGAAAGTCAGAGGATGGGTCATGCAAGGCTTGAGAGGTGAAGTCAATGATAATCCTTATACAGTACTTTCTATGAGAACTATACTAACTGCTAGTGTAATTCACTTGTTTAATTTTTTCAAGAATTCTATGAGAAATAAATTTTCAACATTAACATTCCCATTTTAAAGATGAGCAAACTAAGGGGCAAAGAGATTATATGCTACCATTTACACAAACAACTGGGAAGAGCCAGAAATGGAATCCAAGCTGTCCATCTTTGTTGTCCCCCCAATTAAACATTTTAAGAGTTTCAGCTTGTGTTCTACATGGTATAAAAAGTAACCACAGCGTTCTAGGTAGTGAAACAATAAGTGCACTTAACTTTTCAAAATCTATTTCTGCTTGTTATTATAGCAAATGGATTAAAGCCAGGCAAGAATGAATGGAAAACCAATAAACCGAACAAGAGATAGTGGTAGCTCAAAAAAGAAGGTCTGTATTACAAATAGAAACAGATGATTTGGGAATTATTTCGTAGGTAGAATCAACCAGTTCACTAGTAGATTAGATAGGGGATGTGTTAAGGATAATTCCTAGGAGTCTTCCTGGGACAATGGGTTAGTTAGGTGTGTCCTTTACTGAGATGGAAACCCCAGGCTAAATATGAGCTAAAGCACTCAATTTGTGACATGTCATATGAACAATAATGGTGTCATTTCCATGTAATATTCAAATAAGCCATTATATAACTATGCATATCAGAAAACACATCAGGGCTGAAGGTGTAACTTTAGGTGTCAGAAAATATTGATGGCATTAAAGCAATGAGAATGCATTTGATGACCTGCAGGAAAGGCGTAGAATGAGCATAAAAAAGAAAATGGAAAGTCAAGCCTTTACTAACTCCAACATTAGAAAATGGTAAAGGAGGTATTTTTGGCCACAGAATGTTCTGGCTTTTCTTTTCTCTCTCAACAATTTCCCTATACATTCCCTAATTTTTAATCTAGTAAGTGGTGCTCTCAGGCTATTCCTGTACTTAACAAATCAGTCTTAAAGAACAATGGTCATGGTTGGTCAATGTTCCTTGGGAGTTAAGTGAAACATTTAAGCAACCAGTGAATAATACCCCGCTGAATACCTTAAGAGTCCATTCCTCCTTGACCTTGGTTTTGCACTTTTTCTAAGGAAGAGCCCCTTCTCACAAGAAAAGAGTCACACCAAAAAAATTACTAAATCAAGGAAAGATCTCTTGTTGGCTGCTGTGTTTGTATATACTTTGTTGTGGAAAAGCTATATATACTTTCTTGTGGAAAGTATTAGTCTTTAATCTTAGTCTGCCAGCCTGACAGCTTTGAAATTGCTGCAGAAAAGCTCACTGAAAGAGATAAATCAGTATATCATCTGCATAAAAAAGACAATGCATCATCGCGGTAAATAAGATAACCAAATGAAGCTTAGATGCTGGGGAAAAGCTCTCCTAGGAGGCTCAATAATAAGCCTAGAGAATTTAAGATATTTAAGAAAATGAAAGCCATATAACCATAAAGTAATATAAAATTTCATCATGGAAGTAATACCCCCACGCATTCACATATACACAAAATTGAATCATGTGCTTCAAACATTTCCTGAAAGTTTCAGAACATCCCGAGTCTGTAATTATAGTTAAGGAATAAACAAAATAAAAATCACAGAGCGATTTTTACATAGAGTGAAAAGGGCAACATAATAAAAATAATAAGCTTCTCTATCAGATAAGAACTCGCTGTAGGACCAAATTCAATTTGACATTTAAATAATAATTTGATCCATGCAATCCCAATGTCTAAATGAATCTAATGTGAGGAATACAATATGACACATAAATTGGAACTATCATAACATAATATGTAGCAACATCTTTGTTTAAAAACAGGGTGGGTTTTAAAAAGAGCAGAAACCTAATTAATTTTCTGAAGTCAAGGAGACTCCTGCATTACTGAAAGCATAACTAACCACTACAATCTCTCTCAACTGGTAAAATGATTAGAAACAGGAATGCTCTCACAAGCTATAGCATCTCTTATGAGCTGTCACATAAGCTCTGCTGGATGCAGGGCTTGAGAGTAGTTTTGTGCTGCTACTCTTGTGCCCTTTTGGTGATTAAAGACACTGCAAAAATTTCAATATATGCTGTGGAACCTGAAATAAGCAGGTCAGAATCAATGGATGATTCAATGTGAGGACAAAAGATGATGGCGGTCAGAGGTGGCCAACTGCAAATGCTCTCAATTTTCTTAACCAAAAAATAAATTCAAATAGTTGAACTTCTGCTCAGTGCACAATATCTGAGAGATGAATTAACATTGAAACTATTTTCATTTTCTTTCACTTCATTTTTCAAGAAACATTATAAACGTTTTATAAAAACCAAAGATTTATTTAAGGAATGTCACCATGCAATAATAGTTGGTGAATAAAGCTACAAAACAAGAATGAAACAAGAGTGCTATTGGGCAAAAGGTGGTAACAATAAAGTAAAATAAATTTTAAAACCATGTTTTTAATTGTTTAAAGTCCATGAATGAATCTTAATACTACCAATGAATGTTACTATTAGGCAATGCTAATAATATTTAGACAACTAATTAACATAGCAAGGGAGAAAAGAACTGAATTTGAAGAAAACAGCCAAGATGTCTTTTAGGAAGCTGATTGGGTGTAATATTGGTGTTGCCGAAAATTTCCATAAATGATGAGATTTTAGGACAAAAGCAGTCAGAAGTCTTCAAATAATTATGAGGTGTATCATGTTAATTTATTTCATCTCACTTCCCACACCCATTTATTTCCTCCCGTGGACCTGCACATACTTCCTAGCCTACTATCTCACTTTAACCTTCCCATCCATCAACATAAAGCTTTGTGTTCCTGTATCTCATTCCCCCTATTCGTACCCTTTTTTTAGTATCATTGCATAGTTGAAATTTAGTATATTGAACACATGTTTTGAAATCAAAAGGTTGGACTCAATTATCAGCTCTGCTATGTAGAAGAAATAAACTCAGAGCAAGTCACCAAACTTCTCTACCTTTATTTCCTGTTTTGTTAAGTGACGGTAATAATAACACTAACATCAAAGAGTTTTAGTAAAGATGAATTGACAAAGTGGATGCAGAAAATGGTTTTCCACCTATGAATGTTGTCATTAGTAGTTAGTAATATGCTATCACAATCAGGTGTGGATGCCCATTAGAAATTATGATTTGATAATTTCAGGCATGTAAGCTACATAACAAATAGAATTCTTGTGAAATTCCAGAACCTATATAGTATTTGTTTTTTCATTTTTTCCAATGTTAGAAAGGAGCCACTAAACCTTCAATATGACCGTTGAAAAGAATATGAGATGGTGGTTGCCATTTATTTCTGCTGCCAAGGCCTTTTTCAACATCTTTGCCATGTTTGATTAATTTCTAGACTTATGAATTGAACCCCTCAAGGTAGAACCCAGAAAATATCTCAAGAACTTCAATTTAAGTGAAAAACTTTAGGAAGTAGACTCATCAAAAATTTATTCTGTTCCCAAGGGCAATAGTGGCTGGGACATCCAATTAGGAGGGCAGCAGTGATCGCAAATTCCCTGGGACAGACCTAGCTTCAGTTGGGCAGTGACAGTCATGGCGCCTGCTGGCATTGCTCTGTGAATTGATGGCAGCATCAGATATGTCTCATCAGATTAACTCTGCAGGAAAGATGTTGGCATGATTCCTGGAACCTTAGTCTGAAGCTTAGTTCTTTCATGCCAAAAATTTTGTGAGCTACCCAATATTTTTTTTTAATAGACACCATTTCTGCTTAGTCAGCCAGATTTGGTTTTGGTTTTGGCAAGAAAAGAACCTTGACTAATGTATCCATTCATTGCCAGTTTGCAGTCACTGAAATGATATTCAGAAGTAGGTGTACAAGCTTCAAAGAAAAAAATCCACAAACAAATTTCGAGTAAAGGTAAAATTGAGGGAGAAGCACCCAGTTACTCATTTCAATTGGATTAAATGTCCAAGAGAAAAGAGACTAAGTGTGTGGCTCTCTGTAGAGCCTGATCAGCTCAGCTACACACAATTAATTAGAGAGAGGCATTGGGACAAACATGCCCATAGATACAGCAAATATGCAAATTATGTCTACAATGAAACTATGAGTATGTCCATTATTATGTTTGATTGGAATCAAATCAACAATCTGACTTAGTTTTGAGTGTTTTGCTATCAAAACTACAGCTTGCCAGGGCTGAAAGAGACTATTCAAGACATAAAATCACTCTTGGTCTCTTGGTAGCTGACAAGCAGGAAGCTGGCTGAGGAAGTTGGTTAGCTCCCAAGGAGGCCACATCCTCCAACTTCAGATGTGACCGAGCAGGAGAATGAAAAAGAAAGAGTCTTAGGAAACAATGGATAGGGAAGCCCCTTCAAAGAGCAACTAGAACCTAACCAAGAACATTCCCCATCCTTAAGGTAAAACAACCATGGACAGTGCCAGCTCAATGACATTCCAGATTGCCATGGCTAATGGCTACTGTTTGCCTGCCTTTCTTCCCCTTTCAGGATAAGAGTGTTTACTGTGGTCATCCTATACCTGTTCCACCCTTGCATACTGGGGGTATGAAAAAGAGGAAAAGGCAGATTTATTTTATCCGTAGTTCGCATGTCTCAGGTCCAAGGGGATGCTCCAGTAAACTTGGCATAATCTAAAGCTCTTGGACATTGAACTGGACCCAGTGACCATGTCCAGCTTTTGGCTTTCTTCCTTGGAAACGAGGTTAGTGTATTCTGCATGTAGGAATGACAGTGAAGTTAATATTTCTTGATAGTCAGTATTGCACTGATGTTGCCCACAAATATTTCTAACTCTCCAAAAGGACATGATATAATTGTGCTCTCTGTGCCCTAGAAGTCAGTAGTGATCAGTTAACTTCTTTGCCCAGTGAAATGCGAATGTCACTTTTGGTAGAAAAGCTGAAGAGTCAGTGAGCGAGTCACTGCTCTCTCTTTCCCTCTGCCATAGAGACAATGGTCCAGGGAGTGGCTGTGCCATCAGCACAGGACCCAGGGTATCAGTAAGACAGAAAAGAATTTTCAGTGACTCTTGCTAGACATACAGCAAGAGCAAGAATAAAACCCTTTTTGCTTTAAGCTGCTGAAATGAGGAGGTTATCATTTTTACCATAGAGTAACGGACCACCCTGATTCATAGAGATATGAAGCTCAGTCTCTAATCATATTGTAGCAGGACATAGCTATGCTGAAGAAAGGAATAAGGAGGAAGAAAGATAGACTGCTATCTTACCAAAAAAAATGAGAAACACTCTTTTTTAAAACTAAGATTTGGGATCAAACATAAGAGCCAGAGCTATACAGCAATAGGATATAACCTTGCAAATATAAATCTAACTGTAATCTTTACATGTGTTTGGAAGTGAAACAATAACTTTGGCTAGCATTTAAGTTTTAATTCCCATTGTCATGCACAAATAATAAAAGAGGGGGAAGCTACACAGCAAATGATTCACTCTACTGCTCTTTGTGTACATGTGTGTAAAACCTACACTCACATGAGAGAAAGCAATGAATATAGATTAACTGGGAAAAGATCCTTCTGGATTAGGAATATGTTGGCAAATAATATTAAAACTTTATCAAATTATAATCTGACTTACAAAGTTAATGTTTTCAGTCTATCAACACAGAGTTAGTAAACTGGAACCCTTCCCAGACAAGCTTCGCCCTTGGTTCACAGATAGTATTGACTTGGAAGTCCCTTACTTACTCTCTCACGTAAACACACAGATTCTTTGCTGTCACCATATATAATCACTCCTTTCATTTGCAATCTTAAGAGAGTAAATATTCACAATCTATTCTGATTTGTGTTGTTATTTATTAGCAGGTTTCATCTTTCCAATGGTAATACAAAGGCAAGTTTATATTCAGCCTTTTCAGAATTAATACAGATTTTTATTTCCTCCAAGATGGTTAGTAAGGTTAAGGATCTAACTTAATTTTTCTGAAGGGATAGTTTTCTTAACTAACATACCAAAGAAATAAGTAAGCATACCAATGAAGGAAAATCAAAGAACATTTATATGAATTAAAAACAAAAACAAAAAGACAAAAATGGTTGAGGAAATGTCCTGGGAAAAGTAAACAAGGAAGGCAACTAAATGTTTGTATTTCTACATAAGGAAAAACTGCGAGCAAAATCTCATTTATCATTTTGATATATGCTTTGCAAAGAAACTATTGTGAAAGTTCTAAGTTTGTGCGTCATACTATTCTCCTTTCGACTCTTAATGCTTTTTTATCTCCCTACCTTTTTCATTTTAATTTGATTTTAAAAGTTTTGAAATTATAGGAAGCCATCTACCCACAAACATTGGCTTTATTTTTTAGATTAGATACAATATAAAATTATTAAGAGCTAAGCTAATGAGGAAGGTACTTATTTATGTTCTTATTTTCAGGGAGATCTACTCTCTCACTTCAGTCTAGATAATACCTATTTCCTCTATTAGTCATAGAGAAAATCTAGTTCATTTTAACTATCAGCAGTGAGAGAAAATGTCATTAACCAAAAAAAAAAGGGGGGGGGGCGCTGTTGGGACCAAAGTTGCTTTGCCAAACAAGCATGGGAAGGATACATAGATTTGTTTTATAATCATGTCATGCCAGGCCATGCATCTGAGATTTTGAGTCAGGGTTGGCTATGGGACCTGTATGGCAGGAGTTGTAACATCCACTAAGGGAGGAATTAGGAATCAATTCTTGGATAAGTCTAGCAAGAATAGGTGCATTCCCAGTCTGTGCAGAGAGGTCCTTTTTGAAGGCTCAAAGCTTTTCCCTGACACGAGAACATTTTCAGGTCTTAAAGTCACTGAGTATTCAAACCACTGTTTGAATGTCTGACAAATGAAATAGTTAAACTAGTTAAATGACAAGTTAGCATAGGTAATGCAGAAAAATATTGGTATTGAAAAGGTGTAAATGAGAGGAAAATGGCAGATACCATGTCACATTTACAGAATTTTTATTTATCTGTCTTAAAAAATGTTCATAAGGAGAAAGAAGGGCTCAGAGTCAATGTCAGCTTTAAAGAGACTAGAACTCACTGTGGACCGGCATCAACAGTGATCTTGACACTTCACCCTCAACCCACGAGACATTTGGCAATGTCTGAAGACATTTTTGGTTGTCACAACTGGGGAGAGTCAGAGATGCTGTTAAACATCTTACAATGCACCGAAGAGCCCCGCAAAACAAAGCGTTATCTAGCACAAAATGTCAGAAGTGCAAGGTTAAGCAACTCTGCTATGGACAGTTCCAGAATTTCAGAATTGCACATATTTATTATGCTCCCAAATCCAAAAAGAAAAAAAAAGTACTATATTTTACAAAAGTTCAGAAAAGTTTCTTTGAATGAAAAAGAATGATAATTGTATCAAATCAAAACACCTATAATGAGTGTCTTGATTACAGGCAAACCACGGTGAAAATATTCATTTTTCTAATTATCCACTTTTTACTATGGGCATGTGCACTAAACTCTAATTCTAGTTTTCTCATCTCAGAAAATGGACCTTGTGATGCTTCCATTTCAGCAACGCTATATAGAGTTAATGACAATATTCAGAAGGACCACATAGAGCAAATAATACCAAATGGCATTATTATGGTTATCATTATCTCACTATTTTATACGGGATACAATAAGCTGCTCAAATCCCATGCAATTAAAATTGGAAAAGCCTAAAGAATGCTGATAATGCTCTAAGGGAAGGTACCAATAAGAAAGAAGAGACTAAAAATAATATTTTTTTTCTTGAGCTTCCAAATTTCCTGCTGACTTGGCTCCTTTCAGAAAGTGCCCTTATTATAGAGGCTTGGGGCACTGAGCTAAGGCCAACCTGTCTTGCATATGAAACAAAGAAAAATGCTGACAAAATGGGTACCTGGTGTATTTTTAACTAAGGGAATTCCCTGATGCAGTGGGGGGAGGGGTGTGTCATGTATGCACTCTGAGGTGGACCCCTTCTACTTGAGTGTGGGTGGAAACTTGACTTGTTTCCAACGAATAGAATATGGCAAAGGAGATGTGCAACTCCCATGATTATGTCACACTATATAAGACTCTGCTTTAGCAGTCTGGAGCAAGAGATTCTCTCACTGACCATAAAGAAGCAAACAGCCGTGTTGTGATCTGCCTCCGGGGCAGGCCACAGAGCAGGGAACTGCAGGCAGCCTCTAGGATCTGAGGCTCCGTTCAGTACGCAGCTGAGATGCTCAGTTATACAGCCACAAAGACATTGCGGAAGTGGATTCTTCCGCAGTTAAGCCTCTGAATGACGCCACAGCCCAGATAAATCCTGGTTTCCGTTTGAGGAGACTCTGAGCAGGGGACTCAGCTAAGCCTCGTTCAGACTCCTGACCTGTGGAAACTGAAATAATAAAAGCGTAGTATTTCGAAGCCACTAAGTTTGTGGTAGTGTGGTATGCAGCAATAGAAAACTAATATAGAAGCATTGGCCAACGATATAGTATCCCTAAAATATAATAGAAGTAAAATTTTAGATATTTAGGGTATCCAAGGATTAAGTCAAGTTAGGACAAGAATGGGTTCCGTAAGCTATGGATCCATGAGAGTTAGGCATGATAGATCTATCACACAACCTTGTCTGATTTCACACACACACACACACACACACACAAAGGCACATAGCAGAACAAAAATAATCCCAACTCTGAAAATAATTTATACTTATTTTACTAACAATTTACAACTGGATCTGCAATATCTGTGTTTTCATGCAACAATTCTATATACTATGGAGATAAACAAGAATAAATTAAACTGACTTGCTAAGCAGAAACTCTTTTAATTGGCAATACCCCCATAATAAATTATCATGCCAGTAATCTGGATGCAATGTATGAATATTTCAAAGTTATTAATGTCATAGTAAATACCATAAGCACGTGAAAGTCAACATGAAAAATTGGAAGGCAGGTATTCATTGACAAAATATAAGATCAAATTAAATGAACTTAACGAAAAATCCTCTTGCGGTTGAATAATGCTGAAGTCAAGGTCAAGTTTTAAAGGAGTGCATGGCTGCATTTACACCTTATGTTTTTCATCAACACTGCAGAGGGGGTATTTCAATTGACTCAGAAAATATATCATTCATGGAAGTATATGTAAGTATAAAAGAAAGTCATTTAACCAGATTATCAGCAGGGGCAAAAAAAAAAAAAAAAAACCACCATGAAGCAGCATTTACATTTCTGCACGTAGTAGGCAAAACATGCAAGAGAAAATTGAGAGCAAAATGAAAGATGACACTTGACTTATGAGGAGATCAGGACTCAGGGAGGGACACATCTGCCCCCTGGGCTTCCCCATGCCCTCCACATTCCGCTTCTTCAAATCTAGGTTGGAAGAGTATTTTTTAAACGAGGGTTGGTGATTTTAGTTGTCCAAAAAACACATATGGTTTTTAGGGGCTCTGAAACTTTATTACAGTCAGATGATAAGATAATTTGGGGAAACATTTACGCTAATTGGCTTGTTTTATACAAGTGCCCCAGGCTGATACTGTTGACGTCATGGTGAACACTTTGTTGCTATTGCACTTAAAATAAACATGCAAATGAACAGTTAAGTAGAAGAACCTCCCAAATATCTTTTGACATGGTGAAGGAACAGCAGCAATAAGGAATTGGTTCTGAAACAGGACTGAAAAGAATAATAAGGGAATAGGTTAATGTGGTGAATTTTAGTTCTTATGTTTATAGTATACAATAATAATGCATGTACATATTGTGATAATCAAAACAGATTATGTTTATTAAAAAGTAACGTGTTATAAATGGAACGGAATTCCATTTCTTCAAATGTCATTGCTGGATTATTATACAATCTCTAAATGAAACCACAGCCATCATTTCCTTTGATACAAATGGTAATTTTCACAGTTGATTCCATTTTGAAAGGCTCTCAATAAAAATTGGTTTTACAGAAATATTCCTTTTTAATTTAAGATGCCCAGACCACAGATGAGCACGGAAGGTTATACATCTTCTTCCAGCTCAGTGCTGTCATGACATGAAAGTTCTTCTTGCAACAAATCATTGCAGTGTAGCATCAAAAGGAAAAAAAACCCAAGGTTACACTTCTTCGAAGGTCTCTGTGGACTAGAAGATTCATGATAAAGCAAGGGACTGAAAGGCCAACCCCAGTACAAATGATAATCACAAACAACTGAATTGTTTGTAGCATTCTGGACAAAACTCCCTGGGCAAATGCCACATTAGGGAAGAGCCAGTCTTTCCCTTCTTTGTATAATATGAGGAAAATATTGGGTCAGATGACGCAGGATACTTTCTCTCATTATTACTCCATAATTGCTGAAATGAAAATGTCAGTATGGCAATAACCCATTTTAGGGACAGGTGAGTTTCCTAATCGCAAATTCAAATGGTGTTGGTATTAGTAGTGTTTGTAATTCTACCAGCAAACAACTTTGCATGACTCAAATGAGGTAGATAAACAAATTCAGAGAATCCGACAAGGCGAGTGCCTCCTGCAGTTCTCTGAGTCTTCTGAAGCTGCGATAGTGACATAGCATAATTCACTGACTCTCTGGAGTGTCATAGTTTAATGGCATTTCACAGCCATGGCACATCACATTACATTATGCTCACAGTGTCACCACGTAAGCCACAGCACCATAAAGTGATAACATCGCATAATGAGACATACAAACCCAATGTAATGTGACATACAAGAAAATCAATGCAGCATATCACTAAAAGTACCCGGTTTGGGAGGGGGGTTACCTATGGGCATTTCAAATGAATTTACAGATCATTCATTTCCTACATAATTTTACTGTATTTAATTTCTGTGCATCTGCAGGCTTCCACAGAGAAATCTCATGTTGAATTTGCAAGCTGTGCAACTACACAGCCATATTTCTTTTCCAGAGGATGCCATGAAGTAAAATGTAAATATGTAGCATAAAATATTTGAAGGAATTTAAGGAAGGGCAAGAATTTCTTTTTAAAGGGATGTTCTCTTTGCAAACATTGTGTAAAGGGCTCTACACATTTCTTAAATTAACTGGCACAATTCTGACCTCTCAACACAAAAAAAGACCTGCACGAAAGAAAGAAATAGCAATTATAAAAGGATTAAAAGGTAAGATTTATCAGGAAAGGCTACATAGTACATAGAGTGCTGGGTAGAATTAGATACTAAAGCAACAAGCAGTCTCTCAACAATAAAGTCTTTTATTGTAGAAGGAAAAGCTCTCAGCTAAATTACCCCTAAGCCAGGCAACCGGTTACTATAGGAACTCCCTAGGACCAAATTTCTAATACCAAACCACCGACAACACCACCTTTGCACTTTACCCAAGGACAATAATAGTGCTCTCTCAAGTATGTTGATGAGACAAATCTCACATCACTTGTCGCAAGTACAAAGAAAGATGGAGTTCACGGCAGTAAGACATAGTTTAGGCACCTGATCGTGTAGCTGGGCAAGGGCATTTGAAAACAGGAGTCATTGAATTCCAAGGTGACAAAACATGGGTAGCAACATTGGGTTACACTAGAAGATATTCTTAAGGCAACTTTAATATTTTGAGGGTATTATATCCTAATCTTTATGACTTCCTTTCCAAGACTGAGTCAATGAAATTTAGGGAAGTAGGTTTAAGATAATAGTCAAATACAATGGAAGAAAAATTTTAAAAAGATGATGATTTACATTTATACAAGTTCAGAACTCTACCTTGGATATTTATGGTGGAAATGTGTTTCACCATGCACCTCCCCTGACTCCAACCAATTTGAACTTTAGAAAAACATTCAACTCAGCACTGCTTCTAATCTAGGAACACGTGGGGGTCACACCAACCAGTTCTGTCTACTCCCTTCCTCTCCAGGTTTAAAGCCATCTCCTTGTTTGTTATGTTGTATTTTTTTAGCATGATATTTTGTGGTTGAAACAGGCATACCCCTCAAATAATCAGAGTTTACATGGAAGCTAACATAGACATGAAAGGATGGAAATTATGTTCTCAAAAAAAAAAATGCTGGTTTTCCATCACTATCTATATGTGTGTGTGTGTTGTGTGTTGTGTGTGTGGTAAAAGTCACATAACATGAGATCTACCCTCCTAACAAATTTCTAGTGACTTGTAGAGAATTGTGCCCTGTAAGCACAATGCTGTACAGCAAGTTTCTAGAGATTTTTCATCTGAAACTTCATACCCATCAAACAGCAACTCCTCATTTCTCCCTCCCCCCAGCTACTGGCAACCAGTTCTACTTTCTGCTTGGATGAGTGTGACTACTCTAGATACCTCATACAGAGGAGTCATGAAGGTTTTGTCTTTCTGTGACTGGTTTATTTCACATACCATAATGTCCTTAAGGTGTATCGATTTTGGAGCATCTAACAGGATTCTCTCCTTTATATGACTGAATAATATTCCATTTTGTGTGCACTTACAGCATTCTGAATAATTCATGAGGTGAATCCACAGATACGGAAATTTAGATATCCTTTTACATCATTTGATAGCAAGTTTCCTAGTCCATTTTTTGTCATTGAAAAGATAGAGAAAATGGCAACAATAATATAAACATATTGTATTTGAGAACTGCCTGAGTTTAAATTTAGCATACCTATCTAGTCCTCCAATTTTGGGCTGTTATACTCAATTTGCCAAAATCCTGTTAATGTGTGTTGTAATATATCATTGGAATGCTTATGACACGTCCCCCAATTACAGCAAGCACCTTTAAAATTAAATTGACATTGAGTTGCAAATTTAATCATTTAAGATAGCATACAACTTAAAGAAATTTATGAATCAGCTTTTGGCAAATGCAGACATATATATGTAACAAGTCTTTTCTTCAGCAACACCCATCCTAGAAGGATAAAATCAAGTACTATTGATCACCAATAATGATGTATTAAAAATAAATCTGTTTTAGACTCAAGCATCCAGAAAGATAATATCTTGGACCTCTAATTTTTTCAAGATCTGCAACACATGACAATCCCAGAGTATATAACAAGCTGTTCATACAACACAAATCAGTATAAATAAATAATCACTAATGTCTGGGAAACACACAATCAGTTTTCTACTTTAATCAGGGTCACAGTACAAATATTGCATCTGTGTTCCCTCCCCACTTCCTTCCTCCTTATTTTCTGTGCCTCAAGAACAGGGACACGCTGTGACTTATTTAGACCTCCCTGAGAGCATTCCGAGCCCTCCAACCAGGGGACATGCTTACGAAAGAGAGACTTAGTCAATAGTGGAAATCTGTTGCCACTTTGGTCTGCATAGTTGACCCTGTAATTCGATTGGATTTCTCTTTCCCATTGCCATGACTGGGTGCACCTCAACCCAGAGCAATGGGAGAGAACCCTCTTCTCCAGCATTAACAAAGTCCTGTCCTCACCCCATTATCCAAAGAAATAAAAGAGCCCGGAAAATAATTCTGCCATTTTCCCTCTCTTTCTTGCACAAGGACTGGGAATCCAAAGAGGTCCTCCTGCCCTCTTCAAATTATCAAGGCTTTTCCTCAGGGGTCTTTATAAGGTTTTTTCTGGTCAAAGACTTATGGCATCAATTCTGGGATACTCTTCAACAATACATGACATTTACTTTTCATTTACATTTCAAAAACGTATCAGAGCTGTTTTGATTACTACTTGAAAGGATTACGAAGAGGTAGTTTGGGTGTTTCTTTTGCTTTTCACAAATGTTGCAATCTACTCAGTAGAACTTGATTTTATACATTATCATGTTTTGATCATTTCAGAAAAAAATCTGATTTTCATAACATTATTAATGTTAATTTACTGTATCTTGTTCAAAACTACATGGCTTCTTATTTTACTTTACTTGATTTCCTTTAGTTTTTGCCTTTTCTTAATCCAAAGATTGCTTGTCAATTGTGTTTCCAATGGTTAAGAGTTTTCTTAAAGATTCATTATCAATTGATACCACCTACAAATTCCAAGGTTTGAAATATACGTAAGCATGCTCCTTTGATCCTTACCTGTTTAAAAACATGTCTTTAGAATTTAAGCAAGGTTTAAACTACATGCACAACATGAAATGAAAATTTAAATTATCTACCTAATTCATACTTCATAAGAAAAAAAGATGTGTAGAATGATCAGAATAAAAAAAATCTTTTTTTTGGCTAAAAATATTTTAGTAGGTTCACTTTTGTCTTTATAAATAGACAAAGAAACTTCATGAAAACAAAACACCACTTAAAAGTATTTTTTTTCATGTAAAATAAAATTATCAGCTTTCCACAAGGTTCACAAGCCCCATTACCTATCATAAGTTACATTTTTTGAGCAAGCTCTCTATGGATATAATCACTCATCTATCATACTATCCAATTTATTCTACCTTATTTTGCTGAAAGGAAAATCATTCTACACATTTTGGGGAATTCTTTTTTTATTTTAAATACCAGACCAAAGAAGTAAAATAGAAACAAAAGCTTTACAATTTTCTGAAATAAAAGTGTAGAGACTTGACTTTTAGGAGACAAATGCATGTCAAAAATACCTGTATCAAAAAGTTATGTATCCACTTTTATTCACTTATGGTTCAAACAACTGAATATAACTTTTAAATTCTCCATGAAATCTACAGTAGAACAGGAAGAAACACACTCTGGAAGGACCCTCTCCTGCTCATTAAAAGGATGAAATGTCTCTGCATCTTCCCTAAATAGAATGAGTAAGGCAAAGGAAGATCAGATTGTAGGACAGAAAGCTATCCTTAGCTCACATCTTGGCAGCAGACGTGGAGGACATTTTATTACTGAAAAGAAAACATTTATGTAGACGTTGCTCGCCAAAGCAAAATCAAATGCTGTACTTTGTACCATATTGGACTGTATAATAAGCCTTCCTCTCTTATGTTTGAAACTATGTTTTTATATGGTGACAGTCACATTTTATATATTTAGCCCACAGTTTTAACAGCTCCTAAATATTCATAATGCTAATTTTAAGTCACAGCATGATTTGTTAATTCTTATAACTCTGACAAACCTTGATAAATTGCGCTAAATTTGAACCAGATTTTCTAAGCCTTGCAGAGACATATTAATTCAATATTATTACTGTCAAGCATAAAATATGTTCAGAAGCTTCCAGCATCACATCACACCACTTCCCAGCTGAACTGGCACTTCATTCCCTTAAACTGACTAACTTATCTGCCATTGAAATAACAAATAATGTTGTCTATTGTTCTTGCATTTAATGGGGTTCATTCTTTTGACCAAAATTGTAGAGTAGGGAAAGGAAATAGAGAGAATTCTTTTGAGAAAAGTAATAGCTTAGGAAGTTAATAAATATGAACTACTATGTTTCACAAAATTTAAAACTGTCAAGAATGAAAAAGAAGCTAATTGTTCTTGGTCTACTGAATGCTAAATATGGTAAATGGCTCTAAATGAGCACGATATAGAAATGTCTGTTCTTTTCTTAGGGCCATTTCAAAGGAAATAAACATAGTTTATTGGATTTCTGTCATTTACAGTGCTTTATAAATATGCCAATATCTGTTCACATTGTCCAAGAAAATCTTATTTCCTGGATATAAAACTGTGTTATTGTGGCATTGTCCCATTTTCATAGCAAATCTGAACCTGATTTAGATTTTGACTCCCAGGGCAAGTTCCTAGCATCCCTGGTTTTGAAAATATAAGACCAAAATTGTCTTGAGTGTCAACAACTTAAAAGATAAATGACACAGATATTTCTCCAATAAAGTTCTTCTCCTGGGGTTCCACTGCTTATGACCTTCCACATAAATGACTGTCTTTATCTCTCTAGCTGACGTGCTGTCTCTAAACTTAGGCCTCTTCTCTCATACACCTGGATCTCACCCCTTTCACTTACTGGAGGCTTTTGCTTTGCAAATTGTGTTCCCTCTTACAAACTTTCAATCTTTTCCTTTTTCCTACATTCAGCTTTAATAGCTGCCATCCTGGGGGAAATAAAATCTTCCCCCAAAGAAGAAGCTGACCTGACTTGTCGCTCAGGATACCATTTCATTGTGTGCTCCCCTTCAGAGCAAAGCTACTTGAAAAAATGTCTCTTGGTCTCTTTCTCAAATTCCTCAATACTATGTACTTTTTTCCCTTGAAAATGCTGTATTCAAAATGCGCTTGCTTCTTTTTTAAAATAAAATAGATTATTTTTTACAGCAGCTTTATATTTACAGCAAAACTGTGCAGAAAGTACAGAGTTTCCATATGTTCTCTTCCCCTGCACACTCATAGACTCTCCTCCACTATCAACAACCCACTCCACAGTGACACATTTGTTACAATCCATGAACCTACACTGACATATTGTTGTCACCTAAAGTGTATACTTTACTTTAGGGCTTACTCTTGGTGTTGTAAATTCGGTAAGTTTTGACTAATGTCTAAAAACATGTATCCACCATTATAGTACCACACAGAATAATTTCACTGCCCTAAAAATCCTCTGTGCTCTGCTAATTCATCCTTCCCTCTCTCCTAACCCCTTGCAAAGACTGATTTTTTTTTATTATTTGAATTCTGTTTATCATGTGTGATGGTTTATATAAGTTAGAATTATCCATATTAGTTAGAGAAAAATGGAAACATAAAAATATAATCACAATATAGGGATAACTGCTGTTCATATTTGCCACATTCTCTTCTACAATGTATTTTTATGTCTATATATGTGGGGGGTTTTTAAATTTATTTCTTTTTATTACTGTCTTCATAGTTTTGACTTTGATTTACAGTTTTTAACTGATTTAAAGGTTTCTAAGCCAATACTTCACAATTATTTCTTCTAGGATCACTAATAATTTTTTTAAGCATTGTACAATGGTCAATTCTTAGGCTCATCTTAGCTCAATATTTCAGCAGCATTAGGAGTTAATCATTCCTACATTCTTGAAAAACACATGTATCTTGGCTTCCAAGATGCCACATCCTTCTAGTTTTATCCATTTTCTCTCTGGACATTCATATTTAGTCCTATTCATTGACTTTTCCTCTAATCACCAACTTCTGAATATTAGGGCAACCTTGGGCTTGGATCTGGTCCTCTATCCATTTTAACCACATGGACTCTAATTTATCTTGTTTACATGGAAGTTTAATAAATTTTATTGATTGAAGTTGCCCGTACTTACATATGACTTCTGGTCTTGGGGCAAGATAGAGTGAAAACATTTCTCTCTACCTAAAAACTCCAGATACATACACATATAAAATAAAGAGAAGAAGACTTTGAAAAATGGAGAGAAAAAGGAAGGCCCCTTAGGATCCCAGGGGTCTAAGGAGTCACACTGCGTTTACTTCCCTGGGTTTAGTTTTCAAATATATTCCATACTGGGTACTGAAGAAGACAGACATCAACCTAGAAGCATCAATGGGCACAGACGAAACAGAAAAAATATCCTGGGGAATCTGCTCTCTCTATGCAAAGGACCAAGGGCATCCCACTAAGACATAAAACCTTCAGACACTAGCACTATGACCTACCTACCCAAACACCATGGATAAAACTGTGGTTCACCATCACTATGGCCATCAATGACCAATTTGAAAGCTACCCAGGTGTCATAAGGTTCTTCTTTTTCCTAACTGGGGTGATTTTTAAAAATGCTGATTGGGGAATTGAGATTTCCTTCCGTGTCTGACAGTGAGTGTCAGTGGAGACTGCTTGGAGGGCAGCAACACAGCATCCTCCCAATCCTAGCTAAGGTCATCTCTGCAGAGTCATTTGGGGAACCTTAAACTATCATCCCACCCAGGAGTACCAAGGATATGTAACAAGGATATGGCAGGATGTTGGAGGAGGACAGTTAAAAAATAATATTTAAATAAGATCCAGAATATTACTGTATAATATTCAAAATGTCTAGGATACATAAAAAATCACTTATAATGCCAAAATCCAAGAAATACCTCAAATTAAATTAGAGAAGACAACCAACAGATGCCAACATGGTAATGACACAGACATGGGAAATACCTGGTGAGCATTTTAAAGCAGAGATCACAAAAATAATTCAACGAGAAATTACAAACATGCTTAAAGAAAATGAAAAAACAGAAAGTCTCACCAGATTAGAAAGTGTTACCTAAATAAATTAATAAGTAAATAAGAACCAAACAGAAATTTCAGAACTAAAAAATATAAAAACTGAAATTAAAAAATTCCATGAATGGATCTAATAGGAGAATGAAGATGGCACAAGAAACAGTTAAAATGAAGACAGTGGATGGAAATGACCCCGTGTGAACAACAGCAAGACAGCAAGAAATTAGACTGAAGTAAAATGAGCAGAGTCTCACAAATCTGCAGGACTAACGAAACATCTAACATTCATGTTATTTCAGATTCAGGAGGAGTGGAAAAAGAGTAGGGCTAAAAATGCATTCAAAGAACTAATGTCTGAAAACTTCCCAAATTTGACAAAAGACAAATACATACACATTCAAGAATCTGAGTGAACCCCAAACAGGATCAACCCAAATAAATCCATGGAAAAACACATCATAATCAAACTTCTGCAAACTAAAGGCAAAGAAAAAATCTTGAAAGCACTGAGAAAGAAACGACACCCTACCTTTAAGGGAAAAAGAGTTTAAAAGATAGCAAATCTCTCATCAGAAACCACAGAAGCAAGAAAGAAATGGCACAATATTTCTCAGGCATTGGAAGAAAAGAAATATTTTCCTAACCAAATAAATAAATGAAAAAATAACTTAGGAAACTGCGATTTTTAAACTATGTGTCCCTTGATTGTATGATTCTGTGAGTTATAGCCCCAAGGAGCAAAACAATTCTCCTTCCAATCTTTCATATAGTGAAACATCTTCATAAGTCTTCAAATGTTTGTTGGAAAATCTACATTATTCCAAATATATTTAATATTGTTATTTCAATAAAAGGAAAATCAGGAGAGATTACAAAACATTATACTAAGAAACAAAATGTCTGCACTTGAAAATCTTGTTCAACCACTTACTAGCTGTGTGAACTTGAACAAGACCTTTTATCTCTGAACCTGTTTCTTCATCTACTAAATCAGATGATAATTTGGGTTGAATACCTCACAATGAAGATGAAAAAGGCTAGAATATAAAGTTTTCCAGATTGTATTTTTTTTAATTATAAGATTATATAGAGATAGGGATCATTTAATTTGTTAAAGTATATTGAGCATAACTTTCCTAGTTTTGGGAGGAACAGAGATCCATGTGTATCTTTAAGGTAGATAATTAATTGGAGAGACAGATAGACCTGTATACACTCAATAAATGACAGGGGGATGAGGCAGAATATGTTTATAGAAGCACAAATAGATTTCTAAAGTAGCAAGTGCCTTGCTGTGAAACACATGATGTAAGTCCTGCCTCTGCCACTTATTAGCTGTGTATTACTGGATTATTAATATCTCCAAAATTCTTTTTACTCATTGACAAAATAGAGGCAGAAATAATATTGCCAATTAAGAGTTGTAAAGCTCAAATGAAGACAATTCATTCATGTGAAGCATTAAATCCAAGTGTGTGATACATAGCATTCTACAAAGTGATACATGGTTATTATTATATTATTGTTATCAATCATAAGATTACATATCCAGAGTGCCTTTCACAAGATGTAGGCTTTGGGGACAGCAGGCTTTCTAGAGGCAAGTACATCATGGTTTTCAAGTGTATTCTAAGCTGCTGTAAAGTAGGATATCCAACTCCATAGAGCCAGAAAGCTTTAGGATATATTCAGTATTCTGACAGAGTTGGAATACAAATATAAATGTTAAGAGGAGTGCATTAAAATTTGATTTTAGGTCATATTATTGACAATAAAGAGCTACTAATGGTGCTGGAGAACAGACAGGCATGATAATGTTCTCATTTTTTAAAGGTATTTCTGAAAGCAGAGAGAATGGTATATATGAAAGTAGAAAGGCTGGAATCAGAAAATCAATTATAATGTGATTGAAATAATCCAGGTAGTGGGTGATAAAGGCCTAAACCAAGCAGAGGAAATGGGTAAAAACAATGATGAATATAGAAAGCAATAAAAAGAAATCTTTGAATAAAACAAGAGAACTAACTCATTGCAAAAAGTCACACAAAACAGTAACAGAAAACACAATAGGGAAGTTTTCTGAACTGGACATTTTAAAAACCACAAAACTTTGACCTCAGAAAGTCTGAGAATTGAGCCAATGACCCTGATCATGTATCACAGATATTCTTTTATTTTACCTTTGTACCAAACGATCTACTCCTTCTCAAGGGCAAATATGGTACCTTATTGACTGGCCAGGAAAGCAAATATCCTCAATGCCCAGTTAGTGACACTCAGGACTTACGTCTTTTCTAATGACTCAGTGAGCATGCTATTCAGTAATGGAAGTTTTTAATTTGTGATTCTAATACACCAAGACCTTTCTCTGCAGCTGAAATTTTGTCTGGTGATGTCATGGTCTTCAGGGATCCCATCCACATATGCTGCCTGCAATTTCCTATTATGTACTCCACATAATTGAATGATGCCCTCAGCACTTGTTTTCCAATAAATATCACCACAATGACCTTGAAAATACCTTCTCTCCTTCACAAGTTCTTTTCCTAGCCCTGGTCATTAGCCAAAAGAACAAACATAATAATGTTTATGTTAATCGGAAAAGTAGCAAAAATAGCATATATAAGATATTCAGGTCAAGTTGCTTTTTCTGGCATTGCTAATTGTACTAAATGGTACTTTATTAGAATAATGTATCTCTATAACATATGAATATACATGAATACACATGTTTATACTAAATAACATTATCCAATATCTCTTAAGTGTTGCTATGGGCTAAACACTGTTTTAAGTGCTTTACATTATTTTCAACCATACAAAGTGGATAGTAGTATTAGCTCCATTTGACAGATGAGTAAAATGAAGCTTAGAGGGTTTAATGGCAGTGCCCAAAGTTAGGAACGAAAGGTGGTGAATTTAATGACTCCAACAAATATTCTTGTTCTTAGACTCTATGATATAGCAGTGTGTGTTCTAACCGGTACACATCTACATAAGTATACATGGGTGTACACACAAGGACACACATGTATACTTAACTACATATGCTGTAAACATTTACACAACATCACAGATGTTAGGAAGGCTGTGCTGAAGCCCTGTTATGGAGCAATGCTTTGAAACAAAGTAAAATGTACAGCTGTAGGTTTAGTTTGCTATTTCTCTTCCCCTTGGTCCATCTATTCAGAAATATGATTTAAACTGCATGACAAATTCTAAAATTCCATTTTCATCAACAATTACTAGCAAAACCAATAAAATTAAATTTCCAGAAACCTCCTAAGAATTTCTAAAAATAGCAAGATTTAGAATTTCACTTTTCTATAGCAAGAGCTTCACCAAATACTTATAATTAGGGTATTTTAAATTAACTCAGGGAAATATGAAAGTGTAATTTGCAGGTCACTCAGTTAGGTAGAAAAATTCTGAGTTACTATGAATACCAGCCTGAGGTATGACTACACATTAATGAGAGTGATTTAATAAGTAATTTTAAAAAATCAATCTTATTATTGTAGAGCAGAGGTCAAAAACTGGCAGGCTGCAGGCCAGATTTTGCCCTGAGATATGTTTTGTTTGGCCCACATAATTTTGGCCGTAGGATTGTAAATCTTTTGAAATAGTTGCCAACGTTTAAAAATTGGGAGATATATAAAAACCTCGGTTTCTGGCTTCTTTTAAAAAGACCCGAAGATTTGGCAGGCTGGGCGATCGTTCTCTCATGACAACTTCAATTTGTATCTGGTTAATCTTGTGGCAATCAGTTCCTTGTGGTTCTGTCCTCTTTCTATTGCTCTACCTTTGTTAAAATTTCCTAGCACTCAGTCATCTTTATACATTTATCTTATCTGTGCAACTTCTGTAATTATCTGAGTCTCACTGTACTCTTTGGAAATTATAACCACTATTTGTAAATGGTCACCCATCTAAATTTCATATTTCTCAAATAGTATCTATGGTATGTAGATGCCACCCACCTCCAATTGCAAAACACCCAGGCTGGGGTACCTACCCCTTCTCCTAGTTATTCCATCAAGCACTAATCTGGGTGCTACTAGGAACGGATTTAGCAGATGTAATTAAGGTCCCAAATCAGTTGATCTTAGAACAGGGAGATTATCTGGATAGGCCTGATCTAACAGGAGCTTTTTAACACATGAGCTCTTTAAAGGTGGAGAATTTTCTCCAGCTGGCCACCAAAGAGGATGTCTGAGATTGTGTTCTAGCTGGTATGGGAGAGAGCAAAGATCCTTATTAGCTGCCCCCAGGGCCCACTTAGCAGGGACCTCTAGGCAGCCTAGAGAAGCTGAGTGGACTTTGGAAGACACTAGTACCAAAACCACAGCTTTGATACAACAAGCACCAGGAAACAAATTCTGCCAAAACCAGAGAGCTTGGAAGAACCCTGAGCCCAGATGAGAACCACAGTTAATGGCAGCTGCCTAGATTTCAGCCCAATGAGGCCCTGAGCAGAAAACTCAGCCATGAAGTGCCCAGATTTCTGACCTACAGAAACTGTGAGATACTATGACATATTTTTGTTGTTTTAAGCCTCTAAGTTTATGGTATTTTTTAAGCAGCAATAGAAATTTAATGTAATATCCAATCATTCTTTTGTCATCCTGATGTGAAATGTTAATATTAACATTAGCATCCCTATTTGCAATTAGCTCCCAAGGTGTGCTGATTTTATTTACCTTGCTACTTCACTGACCTAGTTTGAATTCTTATCCTCCCATACCTGCATTTAAGTTGTCCTTTTGCCTGGTTTCCATATCTCTAGTTTCTCCCACACACAAATATATGATATGCAGTTTTTCTATTTTAAATTTTCAGAAGCATTTTCAAAATCCTTAGTGAATCCCAATTGATTCATTAAAAAGGTAAGACTGCTCAGCCTGGCATCCCAGTCCTTAATAACCTGAGTCCTGCCCACATTTGCAGGTTTGGTGACCCTGCATCATTTCAAAGCTTCCTACAACCCAGCACAATTAACTTAGACAATCATCGCTTTTGATGTTTGCCTTTTATTAGACATATAAATCCACTGGGAGTGCCGTGCCTGCCTGAAACTGATAATAGTCCTGGGGTATATGGACACAAGTTCACGGATCTCAGGTTTCTCCAAAATACTCAAATTTTATGCTTCATACTTTCATCTTGCCTCACACTATGATAAAAAATATTAGTAACAGAAGTATTTGACTAACCATTTAAAATACAGGTTTATGACCAAGTAGAGCCGCTTGATGTCAACGTCCTTATTTATACTTGTTTGTATTTATGATTTCAGCATAAAGATGTGCTACATGGAATTTCCTGGACAGTGAACTCTGGAATAAAGGAGGTTTCAGGATGGAAGTTATACTTCATACCAAAAGTGAAGGCCAAATAACATCATAGTAAAATGTGAATGAAAATTTCAGTGTAGTTTAAATGAAAAACAAGGTAAAAAAATAAAGAAAAATGAAAGAAGTGGGTGACAAGTTATCCATAATAGTATAAATTTACCCCACTTATAGTGTGATTACCAATTTAGTTTTCGCAAAAATAAAACCATATACAATTATATTAATTTTATTCTTTGAAATTTCTCAGCTTTGTCATTGGGTTTATATAAAACTCATAAATTTACTTTGGATTTATAGTTATTTGTGAACTGGAAGTTTATATACAGATTTATGTTTTTATACATTTTAGTAAGAGAATACAAACAATTTAAGCTGATACAGACATGGGAGTAGAGTATATCTGTAAATACTTTTTTTCTTTATAAAGAATTCATATTTTAATTAAATATGAAAACAAGCTCATTTAGAATTAGAAACAACAGATTTCAAATGAAAAATGTAGTATCAAGTACTAACTTTGCTGCTTACAATCTTAGGCTAAATTTATGACTTTATGCCTTGGTTTTTCTCATCAGAATAGGAATATTTTCAGTTGTATACTTTTTTTTTTGTAAGAGATGCAATTTTGCAATCATAGCTCACTGCAGCCTTGAATTCCTGGGCTCAAGTGATCCTCCTACCACAGACTTCCTAGTAACTGTGACCACAGGTATGCATGACCATGCTCAGCTGATTTTTTAGTTTTTGTAGAAATAGGGTCTTGCTATGTTGGCCAGGGTAGTTTTGAACTCCTGGCCTCAAGTGATCCCCTGCCTCAGTCTCCCAAAGTGCTGGGATTACAGATGTCAGCCACCATGCTTGGCCTCAATTATACACTTTTTAAGTGAGCTTTCCATTCCTAAAGTTTTTAATTCATTTTTGTATCCTCAATGGCAGTAATTCTAAAATCTGGCCTATTATTAAAATTACCTATGGATATTTTGTTTTATAAAGTTTCTATTTTAGAAAAATTTTGGATGTATCAAAAACGTCCAAGTTAGTATTGAGAGTTCCCATATACCACACACCCAGTTTTATTAATAGGTATTATTAATATCTTATATTTGCATGGTGCATTTGCCACATTTAATGAATGAATATTGATATATGATTATTAACTAAAGTCCATAATTAATCCAGGTTTCTTTAGTTTTTATTTAATGTTCTTTTTCTGTTCCAGAATCCCATCCAGGATGCCATATTGCATTTTGTCATTATAAAAGCATTCTCCAGAGAAACAGAATCAATAGGATGTATATTTAAAAGATTTATTATAAGGAATTGGGTCATGCAGTTATGAAGGCTGAGAAGTCCCAGGACCTGCAATCAGCGAGCAGGAGAGCCAGGAGAGCTGAAGGTGTGGTCCTCGTCCATCTCCAGAGCCCTGAGATCCAAGAGAGAAGATAGTGTAAGTTCTAGTCCCAAAGCCTGCAGGTTCAACACCCAAGAAAAACTGATTTTTCACTCCTAGTTCAGGAGTAAAAGGCTGGAAAAACCCAGTGTTCCAGCTCACACCATCAGGCAGGAGGAGTTTCCTCCCAGGCAGCCTCTTCTTTCTATTAGGTCTGCAGTTGACTGGATAAAGCCCACCCACACTGGGGAGGAGATCTGAATTATTCAGTCTACCAAAACAAATGTTCAACTCATCCAAAACACTCTCTCAGACACACCCAGAATAATGTTTAACTAAATGTCTGTGCACCCTTTGCCTCAGCGAAGTTGACGTATAAAATTAAGCATCACAGTCATCATGTTTCCTTAGCCTCTTCTTGGCTGTGACAGTTGCTCAGAGTTTTCTTGTTTTTGATAACTTTGGCAGTGTTAGGGAGGATGGGTCAGGTATTACGAAGAACGTATCCAAACTGACAAGATTTGGCTAGGATTTTTCTCATGATTAGGCTGTGGTTGGATTTTGGGAAGGAAGATCACAGAGGTGAAGTGCAATCTCGTCACATCATTACAAAGGTTCCAATTATTAACAAGACTTATCACTGCTGTTTTTAATTTCAAGATATTAAGGGGGTACAAATGTTTTTGGTTACATAGATGGTTTTTGTTATGCTTGAGGCATGACGGTAAGTGTGCCCATCATCTGAATAGTGTTCACTGTACCTGTTAGGTAGGTTTTTGTCCCTCCCTTCTCCCCTCCTCCCCCCTGCTTGATTTCCACTGAGTTTTACTTCCCTCTGTGCACATGTGGGCTCATCAGTTAGCTTCAATTCAATATTGAGTATATGTGGTGTTTGTTTTTTCATTCTGGAGATACTTCACTTAGGATAATGGTCTCTAGTTCCATCCAAATTGTGGCAAAAGGCATTAATTCATGCTTACTGTTGATATTAACCTTGATTACCTGGCTGAGGCTGAGATAGCAAATTAATTATGATCACTTCCTTGAGAGCAACTTATTGACATAAATTACTTGGGATTTTTCTTCATGATATGAAGATTTTATTACAAAGTATTCTATATTTCAGAACAAGTGATTTTGAATATTTAGAGGATAAACATGGTCCTTTCAAGGATCTATTTATTATTTAAATATTTCTGGTAATTGGGTTAAACTCTAAGATTTGATAACTTTCTATACAGCTCAGTATTTTATAAATGGTCAATGTTTAATAAAATTGTCTTGACTGATCTGCTAAATTATAGCCACCTCATTTATATGTGTTATAAATAAATAACAATCATTTTTCTGATCAAAAGGAGTCATATTTTAGAAAATATACACATTATGTCTCCACATACCACTAATATGTAGTGATAGGAAGCAGAGCAGGAATTAATTGATATCGAAGTGTTAGATTACCTGAGGAACTATGGGGTGATAGAAACATTTTATAATTTGATTGTGGCAGGAATTTCACGGATACTTCAATTTGTCAGAATTCATCAAAGTGTACCTTAAAATGCAATGCAATTATTTATTGTGTTAAATTATACCTGGATAAAATGGATTATTTATTTATTCATTTATTTAATTGTTTTTGAAACAGCATCTCACACTCTCTCGCCCAGGCTGGAGTGCATGGCATGATCGTAGGTCACTGTAACCTTGAACTCCTAGGCTCAAGAAATCCTCCTTCCAAGTAACTTAGCCTCCCAAATATCTAGGACTATAGGTGTGCTCAACTGTGCCTGGCTAATTTTTTTTAATTTTCATATTCTGTAGAGACAGGGTCTCCCTATGTTGTCCAGGCTGGTCCCAAACTCCTAGCCTCAAATAATCCTCCCTCCTTGCCTTCCCAAATTGTGGGATTATAGGTATGAACCAGCACACCTGGCCAAGCTGATTTTTAAAAAGTAAAATATAGACCCATTTTTCAAGATTTCTTATCAGACAACAGAGAAATACTCAACCCTGCCAGGATTAATAAGCTTAGAAAATGTTAAAATAAAAAGCCTAAATCTAATATGTAAAGACGAGTATGTCAGAGAGATATAATTATTATGGCATTATAATTTGTCATATTAATGAAGTAGTAAGTAGTAGTACGTAGCAAGTGATGTGGCCATATAAATAGAGTATACATTCCAGTTCTCCTTTGTGAGTAGTTATACAGCCATCCAATTAGGTCTTCATCAAATTATTCTGCAAAGAATTAATGTGTTTCTCATTGGAGAAAAAAGAGATTCTGGTAAAATACTGAGGCAATCGTTTAGAAATAAAGTGGTACATACTAGACCAGAGGAGCAGCCAGAAGAATAAAAGAAATAAAAAAAAAACCAACAAGATATATCTCAAAGATATATCTTGAGAACCGACAGAAAGAAGTGGTAGTTTCTATAATGGTGTAAAAAAATATCTGTAAGTTACAAAATCTTAGACTTTATTGGTAATTGTAGACACAATAAGTTCTTCTTGTTTCTTTTTTATAACGAAGTACTTCAGTGCTATTTCATGGGAGCTATGGTGTGCTGAACTTTCCAATTAATTTTAGCAATACAATCTTTTTCAATGAGTTGTTGGCATGAATTACAGTGTGATTCTGTATCTGAATAATATTGGTTTTCTTTGGAGATTCAACTCAAATTATATTTGTTTGTTTTGTATTCTCCTTTTCTAGGAGGCACAGGAGTGTATTTGATGGTGTAGACTAGAGAGAGAATGTCCTCCCAGAGATGACAACTCTGCTGTGTTAATAAATAAATAAAAGTTTACAAGGTGTATGGAAGACAAGAGCTTCTGATAGTCTGAGAAGCATGTACAGAAGAGAGAGTGCATGAAAAAACAAAAAGGACAAAACTAAGGGATTGCAAAAGTTTTTAATAGCCTGTACATGAAGGAAGTAAATTAGAGAAATGAAACTGAAAAATATCCCTTTTGTTCCAATCTTAGTGCTAAAGCTCTGGATCAGGTCCACGTTATCCAGTATCTGTAAGACAGTAGGCCTCTATAGAATCCTTCTCCACTCTATCCTACACATTTCCAATCATGTTATGCTCTGCAATGTATGTTGGAGTGGGGCTTCCCTTTTGTGTAACTCTCCGAGAGTTCCCCACTGCCTGAAGATTGTGGTTCAGCCTCCTTGCATGGCTGTTAAGGTTCTTAAAAACCTGACTCCAACTCATCTTTCATCACCTGCTAAATCATGCCAAAAATTCTACTCTAATTTTGCATACAGGCTGCTATTTCCTCTTCTTATCCTTACTCAGTGCACTCATCCTTTATCTTTATCTTTTGAAAAATCTACTTATCTTTAAAGGTTCCCATTAAATAGCACTTTGTTCTGGATCCTCTTGTAATGCATTTAATTTTGTTATATGGCTTATCACTTTTTGTCAGTAATTATACTTAGTTTTGCATGGCACTTTGCTGAGAAGAACTAAGTTATAGTGCTCACATCTGAAACTTTATAAAGGGCTGCTTTTTTGTGTCTCCATATGCTTCCTCCCATCTTCTCAAATAAAGCACACAAATCTTTGTCCTGAGAGAATAAAGCCACATATGCACTTATACAAATGCATTCTTATAATAGTTTCATCTTTCTATGTGGTTAACTGGAGATAAAAATAAAAGATAACTTCGACATATTTACCAAACAACATCCCCTTTTTGCTTTAGTTACTCAAAAGACATGGCAATTTTCTGACAACTTCAAATATGAATTTGTAGGTGGTGATGATAAGAAAATGATTCTCCTAATATTGTCTGGTCTGGCACATTTGTAACATAGAGAATGCAAATTGTCATCCCATAAATAGAATAAAAAGTTAAAGTAATAATAATGATTATAATGAATAATATTGTTTAGATATTTTTCCTGAAGACAGTGACAGAAAACCTAAGCCAAACTCATTTAAGTAAAAAAGAATAAATAAGTAAAGGAATTTTTAAGAAATACATTGGCTCAAAAATTGAAAAGTAAAAGGAGGTAGGTCTAGCCTCAGACATAGCTTGATTCAGATCTCAAATGACATCATCAGTTGTCATCTTTTACTCTCCATTCTTCAGTTGGCTTTACTCTTAGACTTCACGCAGTAACTTTTATCAGCTTAACACAGCAAATATTTTTTGAATGTCTATATTATGGTGGGTACTATTCAAGATATTGGCATAGAACAGAGAAAAAAAATAGATGAAATGCCTTTTCTCCTGAAGCTTACATTCTATTTGGGTGTGTGTGTGTGAGTGTGTGTGAGTGTGTGTGTGTGTGTGTGTGTGTGTCCAGTGATGAGAAGAAAAATAATTCAGAGTAAGGGGTAGGATGTAATGAATATCGATACGGGTATTTTTTGGTAAAGTTGCCAGGGAAGATCAAGGAAAAAAAAAATTCTGGTAAGAAGATGTATTTGAGTTGAGACTGGAATGCAGTCAAGAAAGGAGCCATGGGAATATCTCTATGCAGGGGCTCCAAGCAGAAGGAAACCATGGAAAACATTTCAAAGCCAGGGTGTGTCTGCTGATACTGAGGGAGCCCGAACAAGCCAGTGTGGCTGGAGCAGTGAGCAAGGAGGCAGCGGGGTAGGGAAGGGTATGGAGAAGAGTGAAGGTGACGAAATGACGGCGAACCATTCCCATCATAATGAGAAGGTTTGCTTCTACCCTAAATGAGACAGAAAACTGCTAGATGACGTGGCACAACTGTTAAACATTTGAAAAGAAACACTACACTTTAGGTTTAGGTTCAGGATCACATAATTGCAAGTCTGAGACCAGAAATGGGGACTGTCTTGTCCCAGAAAGGTCAAAGTAATTCCAAGAAGCGAGGCTTGCTGTCACTGAACCACCTGGCTGACGCCATCTGCCCTTTTCTAAACTAATCTCTGGGGCAGGGAAGGGGGTGGAAAGCAGCCGCACTGACTGGCTTCGCCCAGGTCATAGATTTCCTCTTTGTATCCAGTGGTGGAAACATTGTCACCCAAAATACCCAGGAAAAGTATGTCATATAAAATTACCTGAATTGATTAATAAAAGGATGGAGATGACAGAGGAGTCAGTGAACTTGAAGTTAGGTTAATATAAATTACATAAATCAAAGAAGAGAATAAAAGGTTGAATAAAAAATAGCCAGGGCCTTCGGGACTCTATTAGTAACTTCAGTTGATCTAAACCACGGGTAATTGCAGTTCCAAAGGAGAGGAAAGGGAAAATGGGTCAGCACAAAGGTCTTTGGAAATAGAATGGCCAAAAACTTTCAACAATGGATGTTAGACGTAAATTTATAGATTTTAGTGCTTCACTGAAACCCAAATATAAATGTGAAGAAAACTGCATCTGGGCGCATCATAGTCAAACTCATGAAAAGCAAAATAAAGAGGATATCTTGAAAACAGCCAAAGAAAAACAACACAATATTTACTGGGGAGCAATAATTTGTATGCCTTTGGGATTCTCATTAGAAGCGATCTAGGCCAGAAAAGAGGGAGACTTGCTTAATGCCTCAATATACAGTACAGTCTGTTTTAGTAAATATAACAAGGTACACTTAAAAAGAATGTTAATTCTGCAGTTGTTGAGTGTAATATTTTATAAATATCAATTAAGACTATATTTTTATTATTTTTTCCAGATATTCTATCAACTTTGAGAAGGTCGTTAAAATCTGCTGATTGTGGACATATATTTTCTTCTTTAATTTGCTCAATTTTCATTTCATGTTTTCAGTTTTTTTATTAGATAAGCCTAATTTATGATGGGTTTATTTCCTATATGAGTTGATTCTCTTGTCATCATGTAAAATGTCCTCTTTTAAATGCTGAAAGAAAATAAACTGTCACCCCAAAATTCTGTTCAGTAAAAATGTCATTCAATAATGAAGGCAAAATATAGACAATTGCAAGTAAAGAAAAACTAAGATAATTTGCCACCATCGCACCCACACCACAGTGCAGGAGATTGTTAAGGCTGAAGGGAAATGATACCAGAGGGTAATTTGTATATTCAGAAATAAACAGAAGCCATCAGAAATGGTAAACATATAGACAAATATAAAGGATTATGTTTTCTATTTATTTTAAAGATGAAGAGACTTAGAAATCCATTAATCTTTAATCTGATAGGGCAAAAATTATGACATTTTCTTATGTGGTTTTTCAATGTGTATTGATACACCACACAAGATAAAAGATGCAGTAGACAGTATACCCTCATGGCTGCAATTTTTCTAAATATCAGGTGCTAGAATAGTAAAAGATTGTGGAAAAAATAAGGAAGTATATTGTAATCCCTAGTAGAATTGCTAAAAATATAAAACAAGTAGGTAAAAAGTCAAGAGATGAGTAAAATAAATTTCTAAATGTTATTCAAATTCTTCAAAAGAAGGCAGTAAAGAAGAAAAAGTACAACAAAAACAGAGGGAACAAACAGAAAATAGGTAACAAATTAGGAGACTTAAATGCAATGATAAAAAAAATACTGAATCTTAGTGAACTAAAATATTCCCATTAAAAACTAGAAATTATTAGAGTAGATTAATAGGTAAAACACAACTATATGCTATCATAAGATGCCTTTTAAATATAATCACAGCAATCAGTTAAAGGTAAATAGATGAAGCAAAGATTTGCCTACTAGGAAAACCTCAAAATATATGAAACAAAAATAAAATTAAAGAATGAGGCCACAATCATAGCAAGAGACACTAACACCCCTCTCTAAGCAGTTGAAAAATTATCTAGAAAAAAAATCAGTAAAAATATTGATGGCTTAATTAATATTTACAGAGCATTGCACTCAACAACTGCAGAAAACATACTCTTTTTAAGTGCACACTGTTATATTCATCATCACCAATATAGACTAATATATTGGTCTATATTAAAGAAGTCAACCCAAATTTAAAATAATTAAAATCATAGAAAATATGTTGTCTGATCACAATGAAATTAAATTAGAAATCAATAAAATTTTAGAAAATTACTTAAAATATTTGGAAATATTTAGAAATTGAAAAAATATTTCTAAAAAATATTTGTACTAAGGAAGAAATCAGAAAATATTTTGAACTGTATTGTAATAAAGGTATAGTATATCAAAATGTATGAAATGTAACTAAAGTCATGCTTACAAGAAAATGTTGACTTACCATCTGGAAATCCATAAATGCAATAGATAAATATAATAAACTAAGTAAAACTCTTATCCTTCCCAAACTAAGAATAGAAGGACACTTTCTCATGCTGATAAATACCATAATTACTAGTTAAAGAAGAATATTCCTTCCTAAATTCCCCAATAAGGCAAAGTTGCTCACTCACAACATTTTTGTTCGACATTGTACTGGAGATCCTGTCACAATACAAACAACATGCAGATTGGAAAAAGAGTAAGACTGTCATGTAGATTATTTACAGGGGAAATCCTAAGAAATTTACAAAACTACTTGAACAAATAAGTGAGTATAGAATTGTAGAAGGATACCATTTTAATAAATTAAAATCAGTTATTTTATATGCTAGCAACAAATAATAGAAAAATGAAATAAAAATTCATTTATAAGAGTCCCAAAAACAAAATACTTGGGAACAAATTGAACAAAAGGTATGAAATATCTCTTCACTGAAAGTAACAGAAAAACACTGAGATAATGAAAAAAGAAAAACTAAAAAATGTAGAGGTATACATTATTCATAGACTGAAAGTCTCAATATTGTTACAAGGCCAGTTCTCCCAAATAGGATTATGGATGCACCGCAAACCTAGTCAAAATTTCTGCAGAACTTTTTGCAGATATTGCAAGTTGATTTGGAAATGTATATGGAAATTATGAAGATCTGGAATAACCATAGCAAATTTTTAAAAGAAAGCAATGTTGTAGGGTTTACACTACTTGGTTTCAAAATTACTATAAGGCTACAGTAATTAGGGAAATTTGGTATTAAAGTTAAGGTAGACAAACACACGAAAGGAACAGAATAGAGTACAGAAATAAACCCACACGTATATAGTCAATTGATTTTGCTAAAGGTGTCAAGGCACTTTAATGAATACATACAAGTTATTTTAACACAAGGTAATGGAACAACTGCATACAGATGAGGAAAAAAAATTTAATAATGACTTTATTCACACTCTGCACAAAAATAAATTCAAAATAGATTTAGTCCTTAATGGAAAGGACTAAATAGCTAAAGGACTGGATAGGTAAAACTATCAAGCTTCTAGATGAAAACATAGAATGTATTTGCAACCTTAAAGTAAGCAATTATTTCTTAGCTAGGACACAAAAAGCATGAATAATAAAAGAATGGCTAAATTTGACTTAATGGGAATATTCTTTGAAAGGTACTATAAAGAAAATAAATAGGCAAGCTACAGCATGTGAGAAAATATTCCTAATACTTTAATATGGAACAAATCATATCTAGAAAATATAAAAACTTTTTACAACTGATCAATAAGAAGACATACAACCTAATTAAAAAAGCTCTGATTGGGGGGTTAGGGGGGCAAGGGCAATATATGTAACCTAAACTTTTGTACCCCCACAATATGCTGAAAAAAGAATAAAAAACAAATAAATAAAATAAAATAAAATGGTGTAGTATTTGCATATAACTTGTGCACATCCTCCTTTAAATCATCTGTATTACTTATAATACCTAGTATGGTATAAAGGCTGTGTAAATATTTATCAAAAAAAATAAGCAAAAGACTTAATAGACACAGAAGGTTTGAATATGCCTACAAAAAATAAAATATCATTAGCTATTATAAAAATACAAATTAAACCATATTTACATTCATTAAAATTTCAAAAATTATAAAATCTTACAAAACTAAGCATTGATCAGCAAATAGAGCAACTGGAATTTTTGTACATTGCTAGTAAAGTATAAAATAATACTGCTATTTTAGAAAGGTCTTTGGAAGTTCTTTGTACAACTAAACATGCATTAACCTTATTGCCCAGAAATTTCACTCACAAGTATTTATCCAAGAGCAATGGAAGCGTATGTCCACCAAAAATATTTGACAGCTTTAGCATAATAGTCAAAAACTGGAATTAACTCATGTCGATTAATAAAGTTATGGATAAATTGTGGTATATTCTTTGAAGGTATTATATTTGCAATAAAAAATAGAATAAACATTTGTATAAGTCTCAAAACTATTATACTGAAAAAAAGAAGCCAGACTAAAGAATATAAGCCTCATAATTTCATTTACATGGAAGTACACACTCTATGGTTTCATTAAATAAAGAACAGGCAAAATCAGAAATTAGAACAATAGTTACAAATGTGTTATGAAGATTCAATGAAAAGGGGTAAATAGGGCCTTTTTGGAAACACTATATATCTTTATTAGGGTAATTCTTAAACAGTTGTATAAATTCGTAGAAAAAAACAGGACTTAAATTTTATCTTCATTTAAAAAAGTGACCAGCATATTCTTTAACAAGGCAAAGTTGAAGAGGAAGATAGGTGGATATCATTGCTTTTGAAAAAGTCAAGTTTCTATGAAAGACATTATTTCATTCTTTTTATGAATGACTAGTATTCCATGGTGTATAACATATACCACATTTTCTATATCCAATCATCAATTGATGGACACTTAGGTTTATTCCATATCTTTGTTATGGTAAATAGTGCTGCAATAAACATACAAGTAAGATATCTTTTTGAAATAATGTTTTTTTTCCCTTTGGGTAGGTGCCCAGTAGTGGTATTGCTGGATCAAATGGTAGATCTATTTTTTAGATCTTTGAGAAATCTCCATACTGCTTTTCCATAGAGGTTGTACTAATTTACATTCCCACCAACGGCATATAAGTGTTCCGTTTTCACCACATCTGCACCAACACCTATGGTTTTTTTGACTTTTTAATAATAGCCATTCTGACTGGAGTAAGATGGTATGAAAAATTACCTGTTGAGTACAATGTATACTATTTGGCTGATGGGTACACTAAAAGCCCAGACTTCACCAATACACAATACATGTATATAACAGTTATAATAAATTAATGGCTAGCAGAATAAATATTGTTCCTATGTTAAGTGGCCTCATACTGCTGGGCTTTTTATATGTCAATTTCTAGTATTTTTGTCCATTCATAGTACTTCCATGTTTAATTTATCATTCACTGCAGCCTACTAAGAACTAAATAGTGCCAGGGAAAAGAATGTTGTTAAATCAATTACATGAACTTTTAAGAAAAATTCAAAGTCAATAGGTCCTTTTCTGAGAACCCGTGGGAGGTTCCGTGAGTTCTCTATAAAGTTTATATTTGTTCATTACTGTGGACATTTGTCTGTTACCTGCCACATCAGTGGCAATTAATTTAATTGATAACAAATTGATAAATAAAGCATAAATATTTGTGACATTTACAAAAAACTGCACTTGTACCCCCTAAATCTATTAAAAAATAATAAAGTTTCTGAGAGGAAAAAAAAGTTTCTACGAAGCTAGGAGGTTAAATTGTTTATCCAGCTGACTATTGCAATAACCCAAGAAGAAGACAGAATGTAGGATGAAGAGGGAGACTAAACTAGTTGTATGAGGAAAATTTACGCATCTCTGTTTAGACCGTGAGCATGACAAGAGGCCTGAGAAAATCCACCTGCCTCAGTGTTTGACCTGAAGTAATAACAACAGCCACAATACTAACAGCCAACACTTATACCGTGTTACCATGGGCCAGATGTGCTTTGAAGAACTTTACATACATTAACTTATTTATGGCAAGTACTATTTTATGTCTGATGAATGGAAAAAAAACTTCTCATTTACGTTATAGAAGTTAGTTATGAAATCTGCTATAGGCATTGATCTTGTGAAACTTGCATACCTGATGTATTTCAGCACTAACATATAAAAGTGGATAGAGCAGCGTATTGCTCTTTTATATAATCAAAACTGAGAATACAACTGTATTTACAAGAATGCCTGGAAACACCAAGAGACAACAAACGATCATTTCCTTAGTCAGTACCTCACATGTTGTCATTTGTTCATGGCTAAAGCTGTAGGAGCTGCAGTTACTGTAGCGTGACCGTCATCTACGAAAACGTACCTGTAAGACTTTCTATTAGTTTGTACTTTCCTTTTGAGGAATCCCAGCTATGCCACGGATTCTTGGAAATGCATCTGTACAAGGTCTCTTGTAAATTTGCTTTCAATCAGAGTTTGGTGTAAATGCCGCTATAGTAAATTTAAAGAGTTAAACTTGCCACCAAAGGCTTTTTCTCATGAGGCTTTTAACCAGGAAACAACCTGAGCCCATAGGGGATCTAGTTTTCTGGAGATGTATCTCTCAGAACATTGTAAAGGAACTTTTAAAAATAATCGCCTTATTGAACATTATCTTTGAAAATTTTAGAATGTCTTAAGTAGATTAAATGTCAAAGGTTTTATTTCTTTGAGTTTATAATACCTACCCCTAAATAATTCTGACAAATCTAATCAAGAGAAAATTTTTTTAAAAAAATTAAGAAATTAAGAAAAAACATGCATGCCACAAATGAGCAAGTCTGGAATTCTGTAGACTTTTCACAGGAATAATTAAAAATAATCAATTAATTTACTCTAGTGTATCATAAGGGAGCTATTGCTTTCACTTCCATATGGACTATTCTCAACATCTTCAGTGTTTAAAAGTTCATAACTTTGTGTGTCTATGTATCTTTATTTTTCCCATATTACAACTTTTGTTTGTGAGCATGGACTAAGAATCTTGCCTATGAAACTTAAGTATCAGTTGTACTAACTGGCCATTTATGTATTGTCAAAGTTTAGGTAAACTCAAGATGATCATTATAAACCATAGAAACTTTCAACGATATGAAGGATGGTAGCTTAAAAAATGCAAGCCATCTTTGTGCTTCTGTCTAATTGAAAAATAAAAATTACCACATCAAACCTTTGTCTCTTGTAGAAAGCAAACCATTTGTGCATAACTAGTCTGAAGAGATTGTAATGGAGCATTTCGAAAGAAGAATGAGTAGATTTTATAGCCTCAGTGTGCAGAGCCATTAGCAAACAGAGTCAAAAAGTCAAGCACTTGAGTAAACAGTTCAACAAGAAATTACTTACTGAATACTATCAGAGGCTGTGGTCAAATGCATCTGCCACAGAGCTAGCCGGTGGATAGAATGATTTAGCACTGCCTACAAATCAATGGCATTCTATGTGCGGGTGCCCAGTGAGCGGCTGGGAGTAGGAGGAGAACGCCAATCACAAAGTGTCACTTCTTCATTTACATCACATTGGAATTCAGATGGTGGCTGAGAACCCAAAAAGTGAATTTATTGTTGCAAGAAAGTCAATATTTTACAATAACTGTAGGCAGTGATTTAAAAGGCCATTTTGTGCACACCATTTACTCCTTCATACACATGTATATTGCTATTCCTTGCCACGAATACCTGGGAGCAGAGTAATTCCAGGAGGCTACTGCAATTGAAACACTGGGTCTTTACAAAGCAAAGGCCTGTGTCTCATGAAACACTGAGTTATTAAAAAGAAAGTTCTCTGAATTTCAGAAGAGGCTATTTACTTCACTTTGGTCCCATTTTTTTTTCTCTATTTTGCTTTTTCTTAAAGAATATTTCATTTTTAATGAAATCTGTCACAAAGGCACCCTGTCAAGTCTGTCCTTCCTACTGATGACATGCCAACGTGATGCCATGAAAACAGACACAGATAACAGAATGTACACTTGACTTGCAGAAGTGATATATTTTGATTGAGGGAAACGTGTATTCATAAGTCTCAAATAAAACTAGTGTCCTTTTTCTGAAATTGTGTTTTCTTGCTTCTTTATAAATAGAACTATGACTGATATGAACATGCCTTTTAATTAAACTTAATAAAAGAGTCACAGATGTCATACATATAAGTGCCCCTTATGGCAAGCACATACAAAAGAATTAACTGAAAAGATATATCGGCCATCATTTTTCAAAACGGGTTTTCAGTTAATAAGACAAATGAAGAGAAAAATGAATACAACTGATGAAACTATTTGCATTGTAAAATCCTTTGCTCTTCCACCCTTTTCTTAATGGAAGAGGAGAAAGATTAGAATGCATGTGCACTGACATCTGGCTCATTTTAATGCTTAAGTCCAAGAGAAGCTTCTCCTTCTATTTATTTTTTTCTTATTAGTAAGAGTAACTTTGCTCAAACATACTACCAGCTCTGAGCCTAAGACTCTAGAGAAGATGTTATCAAGGAGAAAAAGGGGTCCCTAACTATTTTCCATTATCTTCAGTTACTGCAAAGCACACAACACACCACATGGCCTGGTGACATATGTGCAGCACTATATGTACACATGAATATTGAAGTTTGAGAAAAAATCTACAGATGGAGCTCATGTGTATCTTCTCCTTTGTGTTTGAGTAGTATGTTTTACAGTAAATAAAGGGAAAAATTAAGGTAATTTCACAACAGAAATTTATCTAATTGGGTAATTGGTAATAGCAGAACCTTTTTCTTAAATTTGTTAAAGCATGAGCTTCATCGCCCAGAATCATTGTTGCGTGCATGAATTGATGTCTTCATAAAGAAAAATCAAGACTGAAATGAGATCTGAAATGCTGCAAAGTGCAGCTCAAAATAGTTTTGAAGATGGAATAAGTGTGTGCTAAGTTTCTAATCAGCAAAAAAAAGAAAAAAAAAGTCCTTTACTGTATTTATCCACTAAATCCTAGCAATGGTGTGTGAGAGACTCAAAAATGAAGTATGCATTGCATGGTGTAATTTAGAAGCTTTAAGGCCCTTGCCCCCAAAACAAGCTGTACAGCTAGACCTCAGAATTTAAGAATCCACTTCTGATTTGCTCACAACTCAATACCTTCTTTTTGCCTCTTACTGCCCTCTGAAATTATTTCTCTAAAATTCCAGCTACTCCAATTCCTCTAGCTTTTTTCTCAAATGAGGCAGCTTCTCTAGATTTCTCGCTTCCTACATCATTCTCTAGTGTATAATCAGTCCCCTCTTTTCCATCACAGCACTTGTTTCAAACAGTAGTCTGGTAACTTGGCTTCAGGACACACTTCCGAGAACATTTGGAAAATTTGTTCTGAATGGTGGAGCAACTTGTGGTCCAACCTTTCTTCTGTTCTAGTCCATGACAGCTTAAATGAACGATTATGCCAATTCTGCCTGAAAATAGAAATGATTTCCCCTGTTCAAATACTTTTTTAGTCACTTGAGAAAGCTTCAAATTTACTATTCAAAAAAATGAGCCCAAAGAGTATTTTTTGTTCGTGTAATTAACTATTAAGGGGAAAAAGGAAAATCTTATGAGCAATTTCTCAAAGTTTGACTTTGGGAAAATATAAAATGCCCATATCTCTCTTATTTCTATAAATCATTTTTTTTAATTTCAAGAAAAAGCTTTTGCCAATATTAGAGTGCCAAAGGTGACTTTCCATAGTTATATTTAATTTTCAAAATAATTTCAGTTTATATTGAAATTTATATTTAAATATAAATATGCATTATATGCATCATTATATTTGCCACTCATGACATGGTGGCGTATTTAAAAATGAAACTTGTCTGAATAAGTTACATATGATAGAAGGCTTTCATTTAAGATAGAGAAAAAACATATATAAAACTCTCTAAATTCGCACCATCAAATAATAATCTTCTAACGTTCAAAATATCTGCCTCTCAAGTGTGTGCCATTGGTATTTGAAATTAATGCACATTAATGCAATTAATGCAATTGTGCAATTAAATGCACGATAAATGAGGCCAATCCTGGGTTCAGAATTTTGATAAAAATCAGTTCAACCTGAAACCAGTTGAACACAAATGGCACAAGTTGCATTGAAAATTAATTTTCAGGGTAACTTTAAGTCAGTTTGCTGGAACTTTGTATGCTCCTTTTCAATGAGATTTCCAGAGCTGCTAGAAATATGAATGTCAGTAATGATATTTGTTAAACAAAATAAATAATACCAGGAAGCTTTGGAAACAGAAGGAGTAGAAGAAGTGATGTTCTGAGAGCAAATAGCACCAGGAGCTTTTAAGACAATCAAAGGATATAAAGTACTGGGACAGATTAGATAAATCCATACACATTTTCATCCATCATTCCTTTGAGAGATGCAACACATATAAACAAGAGGAAATATTGGTAATCACAGAAGCAACCTCTCCAACTGCTTTGTACTCATCTCAAATACTACGCTTGTGTGCCTATCGATCAGCATGATACTTGCATCAAAAATGCTAAATGGCAAACATCTATAAGGCCAGCAGTGGAAGGATAAATGAATCATTTTGAAAAAACTAAAGGTGAGAATTCTAATTTGCAAACTGCAGTTTTTATAGCAGAATTAAAATGAAAAAAAGTCTAAGTTATACCAAGAATACACTACTGATGCATGCAACAACATGAATGGGTTTCAAAGACACGAGACTGAATGAAAGAATATAAAAAAAGTATATATTGTTTGATTTTATTATGTGATTGTATGAAGTTCTAGAATATGTCAAACTATTCAGTAGTGATAGAAATCAAATCAATATTTGTGCTGTTTTATAACTTGATAAAGTGATGGGTTATGTGGGTATATTCATTTGTCAAAAATCATTGAAATATGTACTTCAGATCTGTGCATTTCACTCTCTATAAAGTATACCTCTTTTGAATTATGCATGGATAAAATTTTACAACATAGATGAAAAAAATGCTAAACCCCAGGACAAAAGCATTTTCACAGTATATGAAAAATAACAATTCATTCACCAAATATTTACTGGATACCTTTTAAGTGGTAGAAACCATTTAGGGCACTTAGAATATGTAAGAGAACCAATTAGAAAATGATCTCTGCTTACATTTCAGCCAGGAAAGAAAACAATAAAATACATAATGAGTGACTTTTATAGTATAGAAGAGGGTGATAAATGTTATGGAAATACGAAAATGTACAGCAAAGTAGAGTAAATTGGGCTTACCAATCAGGGGAGCAGAGGGCTGGGTTGAGATTTTTAAAAAGTTGGTCAAGACAGGTCTCACTGAGAAAATGACACACGAGCCAAGATGTGAGGAGAATGAGGTAGTTTCCCATGTGAACAACTTTGGCTTTTAGTTTCAAGTAAATTGGAAGATATTGGAGTTAATAAAAATTGCTTGGCAATTTGGTGGTGATCATGGGTGAGGAGACATGAAAGAAGCAGAAACCTACCGGCAGCAGGAGGTGGTGGAAAGCAGTCATGGTGTTCTGTGTATATCTTGAAGGTAAAACTTATAGGATTTGCTGAGCAATTAGGTATGCAAAGTCAGAAACAAACAGGGGTCTTGTTGATTTTAAGTTTTCTGGTTTGTTGAAGGCCACTGGTGAAATATATAAAGAACAAATAGTAAGACAGAGAAAGAAAGGCAAACGTAGATTAAATCTCTTACTATCGAAGTTACCTTTGAAGTCTGCTGTAGTAACTTCCAGCCCTGGTAAAAAACAAACAGTAAACCTCATCTGAAGTATCCAAGATTATTGTTTCCCCCCAAAACAGGAAAGATCAACACCTTCAAAACAGTCCATTCCGTGTCTGTATCACTTGGATTCTTAAGTAGGTAAACAAAATTCTGTATTTATACAATTTCTATTTCTGCATTTAGTTTTGTTTTTAACACCTACCTTGGGTAAGCATAATATCCTTTATGTGGTAAATATACAAATATTTCAGAACAGTCAGTCAGTATGTTCAGCTGTCTTTCCTATAGAAGATTACTGTCCTATTCTTTCCTCAAATGTTTTTCCTTGGCTTATGGCCCTGCACCACTCCAACCTGTTTTATCATCTCACCTTTTCTGGCTGACTCTCTCATTTCTCTTTTTTCCCTTATAAAGAAAGGTGATTACATTGGGCACATCTGGATAATCCCCAGTAATCTTCTCAAGATTCATATCAGCAAAGTCCCTTTTTCCATATAAAATAACACATTTATATGATCTTGAAATTAGAATTTGGGAATATTTGGGACCATTATCTTGCCTACCACAATAAGGATGCATAACTGAAGTAAAAAAAAATATTGTAGTGAAAATCACATGGTGGATTTTATGAATTTAAGAGAATGCACCGTTTACTTGTGATAGTCTATGAAGCCTTTTCAAATATTGGCTCACATGGAAAATGGAGAGACTAAACAAATGATAAGGACTAGGAGTCATAAATGCTCTAAACATTTTCTATCTTGTAGATAATCTTTTAATGCTACCTTCCAATTTCCTACCATGCTACTGGTGTTGCAAATCAAAGCATCATGGCAAGTTACTCCCCCAAATTTCTTGTTCTTTCTCATTCACCAGCAATTGTATTACAATTGAAGTGACCAAAAATAAGTAAATAAATAAATAGCCAGCTGGCATTTTCAGTAGCAGCCTTTCAGGTCTGCAGGAATCACAGTTTTTCAAACAACAAAAACTCTAGAAATCACTAGTTGACATGAACCTTCATCATCAAAGCAACAATATTTTTTCTTCATTCTGCCCTAGGTGCTAGAAGTCAGACCTTCAGTCATTACAGAACACTGGAAAGAAGAAAGTTGCAAGATGCAAGATCTTGACAGCCCTTTAGTTGATAGATTTGATACACACGTTAATCTTATTGTAACAAGTTAAAAGTAATAAATCTTTAATTTGTGTCAGGTTCTTGCTATAACTTTTGCTTTCAGAAAAGTCATATTATATTATGTAAAAATTAAACCACATACTCAGTACTAATAATGTAAAAAATTGAGACATTTTTTGTTCATGATCAGTAAGGACCTAGTATTTAGAAGAATTTATAAAGGACGATAGTTTGCTATAATGTTTGGTAAAAATTATGATGTTACAAGAGGAGAAGGAAGATAATAAAAAGGGAAGAATAATAATGATGAAGATCATGGTGATATCAGATATTTACATGCATGATATCAAATTTTTGATGTAAGTATCATTACAGCCTTTGATATATGATGGAGACAAGTCTCAGAGTGTATCTTTCTTGACCAATATCATATCACTAACAAGTGACAGAACATGAAAATAAACTCATGACTCTTTCTTTAATTTGAAAAAAAAAGAATGTGGTAGCTGCCATTCATGCAATTTTTCAGTCCTGCTACTGGTTGAAGTTGCTATTCTGTTCTATTCACAGTTATTATATTTTTGTATATTTATTTATACTCTGAGGCTACTTAGAGAAAATTGTGAGGCTAAAAAGAAATATGGGTAAAGATAAAAATCTAGGTAATAGAGGAATTTTTAAATAAAATTAAGACAAAAGAAATAGCTGGCTTGGAAAAGTTGAAATCGCCACATTAAGTCAAAGAAAAAGTAATATAAAGAAAAATAACATACTTTCTGCTTTGGCAGATTAAAATGAACTAAAAAAAATGGGCATGAAGCATTTCTATGCAGAAAAAGATACTCATTTAGTGCTTCTCATCATGGACCAACAGTGCTGCTCATGATAAACTACTGTACCTCTGCTATTAAATACATTAGAATACATTAAAATTACAGGGTACCATTAAAATTCATCACACTTTTAGAAATAAACCATAAATGTTAACTGAAGTATGAATAAATTCAATTGAACAAAAGAGAAAGTTAAAGTGCCTTTTATTTCTGTTTTGACTGTGTAAGGTGTTAGTCTGTAAGGTGCAAATAAAGTTATAGATTGTCAAGCATTCCTATTACCAAGTGCAGCTTACAGTCTACTAAAACTTCAAAAAGGCTTGCTTCCTTTGTGACTGATGATACCTACAGGGGCAAATATCTTTTATTCCTTTGCCTTCTCTATTAGCTTTCTATTAGGCCGATATGAATAGTGGTGAAAACATGCTAGGTTCTTTTTTGATTACTAACTATGGTATCTTTAATAACTTTCTTCATAGCAAAAAGACCCAGAATTTTTGAGACATCCTATTTTGACTAGAAAATTTGTCTGATGAGAAAGCATTTTGTGATGAATTTTTTTTCAAGTAGAGCCAATAATTTATTCAGTTTTAGAAAGTAGATACAATCAACCAGGATCTTAGTAACTCCAGTTACATTTCTTTTATAATATTTAAGCAAAAAATTCAAAATTTTAAGATGCAATAAATTGCATTAAAGAGGAAAATCACATGTCTGAAGGCAGTTCTGAAGCAATGATGTTGGGTTATCTTTTATCATTTTTGCAGGAGTATATATTAGACTCATATCTGTTTTTTTTTTAACTGCTAAGAAGGCTGCACAAGTCACCCCTTGTCAATATTCCTCTATAGCTCATGAACATATAGGTAGATTGAGGAGAGCACAATGGGACTTTGTTTAATGTTCTAAGTAGAATAAAGGCATTTTCACTCTCCATTCTCAAGTAAAGAAGGAAATGAAGTTTACCCAAGGTTGTGAGATGTTAACTTCTTACCTACATTGGACAAGGGTCTTTGCTGTGGATTAGGAAACCATTAGGCACACACCTTGTGTTAGTGCATAAGAGGGTCCAAGAGAAGGACCCACAAATTTATGCTACATTAATATGTTTTCTTCCCAAAATTAGGGCTCAGCAGCTGGAAGACTGCCAAAAAAGGAAGCCTACAGACACTGCCTCCAAAACATCTTTGTCCATTGAAGCCATGGGAAATATCAGGACTGTGGGGTTTGTGAATGAGAGAATATACATAAAATCTTAACCATGAATAGGAACATTCTATCTGGGCTTTGGTAGAAAGAGGATGTTTTGGGGACTCTACTATCTAAATTCTAAGCATGATTTCACTAATAAGGATACTGGAGCGGGGGTCGAGGGAAGGAAAATAAAATGTGGCTCATTAACTACACTCCTCAAATAGAAAACCCATTGAATAATCTGTTTCATATCATGCAGTAAATTAAAAAATGTAGTGGAAAGATGGGCCGTCTGCTTTTATTACCCATCTTGTCACAAGCCTCAATTAAATCAGTGAACCACATTTAGAAGCAAAGAGCAGGAAGAGACACTGAACAATCATCAAATAAAATGGTTGTTGCTATACTTTGTGTGAATTAAGGAAAGGCTATCCCTTTGGAAGGAGGAAGCCCTGCCTCAGTATATGACTTGTAGATACCAGAAATTCTCATTCAGTAGATGTTGAGTAGGGACTAAGATTCTGAAATTTTAGTTAAGGGCATAGATTATTTTTCTGTAGCATTTATGGTTCCATTAAAAGACTGCAGAGAGTGAGGAAAAGTAAGCAATAGTGTAAGAGGATTACGAACACTGAGTATTCAGAGCTCAAATGATCGCTGAGATTTGAAAGGGAATCATTTGAAGGTGTGAAAGCAAGGCAAGGATTTTGGAAAGTCACACAGGGGTCAAGTGCATTTCACATGAGAGCAGGACATAGGTGGAAGAACGAGGAGAGGAATACTGAAGCATTCTCCAAGTATGCAAATAATCCAGCTTGATTAAAAAATGCATATCAGCTTGTGTGGAAGACCATGGAGATGGGTCTGTAAGATCACGGAGAACACTGAACATCAGGCTAAACTCTTGGTTTAGTCTTTGTTCTATTGGCAATGGAGGATTTTTGGAAGTTTTAATAAGAGAAGTCACATAAATATGATTGAGCCTTAAAATGATTTACCTTGGGTGATGAGAGGAGATAACCTAGGAAAATTTTATAGTCTTCCAGGAGAAATGTAATGGAGGCTAAGCTTGTAGGGAAAGCAGGAGGATGGGGAAGAAGAAGAGATACACAGGTGTCAGGCACAGGACTTTATAGATAATGAAATGCAAGGCATAGAGGATAACAAGGACTCAGGGATGACTTTGAGGATGTAAACTCAGAAGATAAGAATTATATTATTACTCAGTAATAGAAATAAGGAAACATGGAATAGGATATAGGTCTAGGAGAAATGATGACACAGGTTATATGGCTATATAGAGGTACAGCCTCAAGGGTGCAGAAGGAACTTACGTGAATAGCAGGGTGGTTAAGAGTTCAGGTTCTGGAGGCTGACTGCCCGCATTCAAATCAGGATCTGAGATTCACCAGCGATGTAACCCTGGGCAAATGATGCAGCTTGTCTGCGCCTCACCTGCCTCTTCCTTAAGACTCAGAAAAACAATAGTAACCTTCCATGATTGTTTTATTTTGCTTTTTGAGTCTTACATGGTTTAATGCATGCTAAGTACTTCAGTAATACCCTACTTCGTAGTAAGCCCTCAACAAATATGTGTTATTATAGTCATTATTTAGTTAACTGGAATGTCACCATCTTTTTCCTTTAATACAATGTATCTTAGGTCTAACTGACCTCTCCTTTGCTGCACCCATACCGTGTAGCCTTCAGGAGGATGCAAAGTAGTTGTTCATATTACTCTCTAATACAGTTCTGAATATAAATCAGTTTACTCTCTATTTTTCCTAACTGTTATAGTTCCACTTTTTAATAACTGTGACTTTCTTCCTCTTACATAGAACTCATCTAATAGAATGCATTCCCCCAACTACCCATATAACTACTAAATGCTTATTGCTAAAAATATTGTCTCAAAGCTGTTGTAATATATTGCATTATTTAACCTGAATAAATAATGCATTTTCTGCAAAAGCAATCTCTATAAAAATCATTCTTAGTAAAAAGTCTGTTAAAATAGAAAAATCTTTCTAGAAAATGAGGATTAAAAGTGGCAAAGCTTACTTACATATATACATTCATTTCACTGGAGAACAATAAAAATCACTCATGTTCTGAATGCCCATAAAACTATGTGTGTGTGTCATGTGTGATCTGTGCTACGGCCACACTGGTTTTTATGCACTTGCAGATCCTTCTTTATAATCAATGAGATGTCATGGATCAAAATCACAAAACTAGTCCAACTCTTCTATTGTATTTTTTCAGTACAATCTGGGCCCTTCATCACTCTTGATCCCCACACAGAAGTTCTACTATTGTTGCCAAGAGATGTGCACATGAATCAATCCTACTAAATGACACATAATAACTGAGAGACCAAATTGCTCCAAGGATTAGTAATGGGCCCCTGACCTACAGGTCAACAATTTGAATCCAGACTGGGTTAATAGTGACTAAAACTTGCTACAGTCTAATGTGCGATTGACAGTCAGTGAAAGGAGACGTATAGTCCCTATGGAATTCCAAGTTAACCGGTGCCCATCACAGAGAGTCACAAAAACAATGGCCGAGTTAAAAGGTCAAAGATGAAATCAGTATGGAAATCCAGCTACCTTCTGGTCAGTGCAGGTAGTCTCTGAAGTACTTACTGGTGTGCTGTATATTTCACACACACGTTGGAACCTCTTCTTCCCGTGACAATATGAGCAGAACCGCACAACAGACAAACTTAGATGATATTGTAAAATTGTTGATATGTTGAATATGTTCGTTTGCCTCTGGATTTATGTGAATATTATTTTAAACGCAACTGCTATAATAAGAAGAATCCATTATTTTCATATGCACAAAAATAAAATCCAATTTAATACACAAACACACACATAAGTGAAATAATAAAAAGACCCCTATAGATTAAAATTAAATGAATGATAACTCTGCTAGTTAATAAGTAAATTCACTATTTCTATATTTTTTATTAATATTATCATTAACGTGTCCACTGGTGTGTCTTACTTTGTAGCTCTTAAGAAATGTTAGTAATACTATTTTCATACTGTTGCATTCATAAGTAATGATTATTATTTGTTATATTACTTATATTATAGAATAAATACTCTTAAGTAAGTATCCATTGAAAGATCTCCATACCCAAGTGTTGATAGAGTACCGTCAAATCAAAATTTCAAGAATAACAAAAAAAGGTAAGCTTGTATCACTTATCTTTGAACGTAAGGACATTTATAGGGTGTATATAAATTCCTGGTACAACCTTAACTTTTAATAAATATATATACATTCACAATAAAAAGAAAACTGCAAAAGTATGTTATTATTCTTCCTGATGACATGATTAGGAGGTAATTCAAGCCAAGATTACCTATTTGTCAGGAAATTACTCAACATCAATTGGAGGGTATTTTCAAACTGTTAGAATATAAAATCACATTGTCTATCATAAGAAATCTAGAAATATTTACTTTTTTGTTCCATGCATACCTAAAATATTTAATAGTAAAATTTTGAACAACTTTATACCACTTTCTAATCATGCTTGGGACTATAAATCTATAATCAAGCTATGTTTATGTGGCCTCTACCCTTTTCTCATAATATCTGTTTTATTAAAAGGAAAAAATATAAAATTATAAATGCCTCACTTTAAAATTATCCATATTTATATATATTATTAAACTAAATTATGCATCATCCCTCTGAAATTAATCAAGTTATCTGTAAAGGTCCCCAGTATTCTGAGTGGATGGTTGCCTGATGAAACATTTTAGTGACAACAGAAATCAAAGCAATATTTTAAAAATATAACGGGTTTGAGAATTTAAGTCCAGTAACATCACTGCCTCTACCCCCTTTTGTTTACTTCTCAAATCATATTAGAAATGCCCCACTTTACTTTTTTACAGTGTTCTAAATCATGTTGTCTTTGTTGGCATAAAAACCCTTTGCTTCATAAAATGATTAATTTAACAAAAAACTAGAGAGATAAACCCGCAGATGCTATGGTCCCCATGTGCTATAAGTGGTTTGCAGAAGGGCAGATGCCAATGACCTTTTAGCTGGCTAGAGCAGTTGATCTCACAAAGAGGCCACTTTTCTATCCTTGATTGAATTTGAGATTGCCTTTCTCAACTAAAACAATATGAATGAATGGTTGGTAATATGGTCAGTAACCTGACTTTAACATCTAAAAATTTAAAAAATCATTTCTCCTCTTGGTGTTAGGTACTATTTTCCACTGGCGATACTCATCTGCAAATACAAATAAAGTCTTTATTTCTATTTTAAAGGCACACAAATTCAATAGTAGCATCTGACACTTACTATGACTTGTTATTGTGTTTATCCTCTTTTTGTTGGTTTATTCATTTAAACCATACCTTGCCTCATTTCAAAAAGGCTTTAAGACAAATTAAAGAAACATATACCTTATAATAAGATGAATAGCACAAATCTAAAACACAAATAAAAAATGACAGCCAAATAGTATAATAAAATAAAGCGAGCAGAGAGGGCAAACCTATATGTATGCCAATTAAAAAAGGCTCAGTTCACATACAATGACATATACATGGGTGCGTGTACACACAAGCACATGCACATATGCAAGCACACATGAACACATACACATTTGCACTAATTTCTACTTAAGTTTAAGTTCATAATTGACATAATAATTGTACATATTTATGGGGTACAATGTGATGTTTCAATGCATCTATATATAATTTAATGATCAAATCAGGGCAATTATCATATCCATCACTTGAAACATTTATCATTTCTTTGTGGTGACAACATTCAAAATCTTCTAACTATATTGAAATGTGCACTACATTGTTATTTACTGTAGTCATCCTACTATGCAATAAAACACCAAACATTTTTCCTGCTAACTGTAACTTTGCTCCTATTGGTTGACTTCTCCTGTTCCCCTCCATGAACCCCTCCCAGCCTCTGGTAATCACGATTCTACTCTCAGCTTCTATGAAATCACCTTTTTAGATTCCACAAATTAGTGAGATCATGCAGTGTTTATCTTCCTGTGCCTGGTTTATTTCACTTAACAGGTTAATCCATGTTGCTGCAAATGACAGGATTTCATTCTGCTTTACAGCTGAATAGTATTCCACAGTAAATGTATGTATGTGTGTAGTATATATAGAGAGAGATATCAGATTGTCTTGTTTTATTTATCTGTAGATGGGCATTTAGGTTGATTCTGTATCTTGGCTATTGCAGATACTGCTGCGATAAATATGAGTATGCAGATGTCTCTTTGGCATCATGATTTCATTTCCTTTGGATATATACCCAGTAATGAAAGTGCTAGATTTTATGGTATTTCTATTTTTAATTTTTGAGGAACTTCCACACTGTTTTTTATAATGGCTGTACTAATTTACATTCCTACCAACATTGTTAAGAGTCCCCTTTTCTCTGCATGCTTGTCAGCATTTATTTTTTTTTCTTTTCTTTTTTTAATTCAGGATATTATGGGGGTACAAATATTTTGGTTACATGAAATGCTTTTGCCTCGCTCAAGCCAGGGCTACAAGCCTGTCCTTCCCCCATACAGTGTGTCCCATCTCCATTAGCTGTGGGTTTACTCACCCCACCCCCTCTAATCCCCACCCCCCAATCCCCACTACCTACCTGGCACCCAGTGAGTATTACTACTAGTATCAGTTTGATGGCAAGTACATGCGGTGCATGTTTTTCCATCCTTGTGATACCTCACTTTGAAGGATGGGCTCAATCTCTAGCCAGGATAATATAAGAGGTGCTAGATCACCACTGTTTTTTGTAGTTGAGTAGTATTCCATGGTATACATATACCACATTTTATTAGTCCACTCATATATTAATGGGCATTTGGGTTGTTGCCACATCTTTGCAATTGTAAATTGTGCTGCTATAAACATTAGGGTGCAGATGTCTTTATTATAGAATGACTTTTTTTCCTTTAGATAGATGCCTAGTAGAGGGATTGCTGGATCAAATGATATTTCTATTTTTAGCTCTTTGAGGTATCTCCAAATTACTTTCCACAGGGGTTGTACTAATTTGCAGTTCCACCAGCAGTGTAAGAGTACTCCAATCTCTCCACATCCATGCCAGCATTTGTTATTTTGGGGCTTTTTGATAGAGACCATTCTCACTGGAGTTAAGTGATATCTCATCATAGTTTAGATGTGAATTTCCCTAATGATTATAGATGTTGAGCACTTTTTAATATGTTTTTTGGCCATTTGTCTTATTTTGAAAAGTTTCTGTTCATATCCTTTGCCCAATTATTGATGGGGTTGTTTGATTTTTTTCTTGTTGATTTTCTTAAGTTCTATATAGATTTTTGTTATCAGCCCTTTATCAGATGTTGTAGAAGGCAAATATTTTCTACCATTCTGTAGGTTGTCTATTCGCTCTAATGACAGTTTCCTTGGTTGTGCAGAAGCTTTTCAATTTGATCAGGTCCCATTTGTTTATTTTTGTAGCTGCTGTGACTATTTTGGGTGTCTTCTTCATAAATTCTTTACCTAGGCCAATGTCTAAGAGTCTTCCCCACATTTTCTTTCAGAATTCTTAAGGTTTCATGCCTTTGGTTTAAGTCTGTTATCCAATGTGAGTTGATTTTTGTGAGAGGTGAGAGGTGGGGATCTTGTTTCAGTCTTCTGCATGTGGATATCCAGTTTTCCCAGCACCACTTACTGAATAGAGATTCTATTCCCCAGTGTGAACTTTTGTCTGCTTTGTCGAAGATTAGATGACAATATGAGGATGGTTTTATATATGGGATCTCCATCCTAATCCAAAGTCCTATAGCTCTGTTCTTGTGCCAGTACCATGCTGTTTTGGTTATTATAGCCTTCTAGTAAAGATTGAAGTCTGGTAGATTGATGCCTCCCAGTTTTTTCTTTTTGCTTAAGATTGTTTTGGCTATACGAGGTCTTCTCTGGTTCCAGATGAAGCATAGAATTAATTTTTCTAAATCTGTAAAGAATGATGGCAAATTTTGATAAGGATTGCATTAATTCTGTAGATCACTTTAGGTAGAATGGACATTTAACAATATTGATTCTACCAATCCATGAGCATGGTAGGGATTTCCATCTGTGTACATCTTCTATAATTTCTTTTCTGAGTGTTTCATAGTTGCATCTTTGATTTGATTTTTGGCTTGACTGTTATTGGCGTATATGAATGCCACTGATTTGTGTGCATTAATTTTGTATTCTGAGACTTTACTGAATACATTTATCAATTTCAGGAGTCTCTTGGTTGAATCCTTGGGATTTTCTAGGTATAACAGCATATCATCAGCAAAGAGTGAGAGTTTGACCTCTTCTGCCCCCATTCAGATTCCCTTAATTCCCCTCTCTTGTCTGATTGCTCTGGCAAGGACTTCCAGCACGATGTTGAATAGAAGTGGAGGTAGTGGGCAACCTTGTCTGGTTCCAGTTCTAACCGGGAATGCTTTCAATTTTTCGCTAGTCAATTTGATATTGGCTATGGGTTTATCATATATGGCCTTAATAATTTTAAGGAATGTCCTATCTATGCCTAATTTGTTAAGGGTTTTTATCATAAAAGTGTGCTGGATTTTATCAAATGCTTTTTCTGTGTCTCTTGAGAGAATCATACGGTCTTTGTCCTTGTTTTTATTTATGTTGTGAATTATATTTATAGATTTACGTATATTGAACCAGCCTTGCATCCCTGGGATAAAGCCCACCTGGTTGTGGTGAAATTTTTTTTTTTTGAAACAGAGTCTCGCTTTCTTGTCCAGGCTAGTGTGAGTGCTGTGGTATCAGCCTAGCTCACAGCAACCTCACACTCCTGGGCTCAACTGATTCTCTGGCCTCAGCCTCTCAAGTAGCTGGGACTACAGGCATGAGCCACCATGCCAGGCTAATTTTTTGTTTCTATTTTTAGTTGACTGGCTAGTTTTTTTCTACTTTTAGTGGAGACATGGTCTCACTCTTGCTCAGGCTGGTCTCAAACTCCTGACCTCAAGCAATCCTCCTGCCTCGGCCTCCCAGAGTGCTAGGATTACAATTGTGAGCCACTGCACCCGGACATAAATTATTTTTTTGATGTGCTGTTGGATTCAGTTTGCTAAAATTTTGTTGAGGATTTTCACATCCATATTCATGAAGGTTATTGGTCTGTAGTTTTCTTTTTTTGCTGCATCCTTTTCTGGCTTTGTTATCAAGGTGATATTGGCTTCATAGAATGAGTTGGAGAGGATACCATCCTTCTCAATGTTTTGGAATAATACTACAGTAGAGGTATGAGTTCTTCTTTGTATGTTTGGTAAAATTCAGGTGTAAATCCATCTGGTCCGGGATTTTTTTTTTTTTTTGGAAGATTTTTATTTCTGTTCCAATTTCTGCACTTGATATTGGTCTGTTCAGGAGTTTTATTTCCTCCTGATTGAGCTTAGAGAAGTTGTGTGTTTCCAAGAATTTGTCCATTTCCTCTACATTTTGTAGTTTTGGAGCATATAGATTTTTATAATATTTAAAGATAATGTTTTGTATTTCCATGATGTCTGTAGTGACTTCACCTTCTTCATTTCTGATTGAGTTTATTAAAGTCCTTTCCATTCTAGTTCTTGTCAATTTATCAAGAGGGCTATCAATTTTGTTTATCTTTTTGAAAAACCAGATTTTGGTTTTATACATATTCTGTATAAATCTTTTATTCTCAATTCCATTTAATTCTTCTCTGATCTTAGTTATTTCGTTTCTTCTGCTAGGTTTGGAATTAATTTGCTCTTCCTTTTTTCAGTTCCTTGAGATGGCTTATTAGTTTATTGATTTGTGAGCTTTCTGTCTTTTGGATGTGAACATTTAATGCTATTAGTTTTCCTCTCAGGAATGTTTTTGCTGTATCCCATAGATTTTGATAGCTTGTGTCCCTGCTATCATATAATTCAAAGAATTTTTTTATCTCCATCTGAATCTCTTCCTTGACCCAGCAGTCATTCAGCAATGGATTGTTTAATTTCCATGACTTTGTCAAGTGGTGAGCATTTCTGCTGGAATTGATTTCTAGTTTTATACCACTATGGTATACCACTACAATTTCTATTTTTTAAAATTTTTTGAGGTCTGATTTGTGGCCTAGGATGTGGTCTATTTTGAAGAAAGTTCCGTGAGCTCATGAAAAGAATGTATATTCAGCTTTATTTGGGTGGAATGTTCTGTAGATGTAGATGTCTGTTAGACCCATTTGTTCTAGAGCTCTGTTTAAGTCCATTGTTTCTTTGCTTATTTTCTGCTTGGAGGATCCGTCTAGTTCAGTCAATGGGGTGTTGAAATCCCCAGCTCCTATAGCATTACTGTTTATCATGTTATTTAGATCAAGCAGGGTTTGCTTTATGTATACGGGCACTCCTGTGATGGGTACATAAATACTAAGAATAGTTAAGTCTTCTTGTTGGATTTTTCCCTCCACCATTATATAGTGACCGTCTTTGTCTTTCTTTATTTTTGCTATTTTAAAATTTATGCTGTCTGAACAGTGGTGGGAGAAGGCATGCTAGCCTTGTATTGTCTTAGAGGTATTTTGGCAAGTTGGGTTACCTCTGACCTATTGTCTTCACCTCTTTCCACTGGAGATTAGTGAGTTTGGTCCCCCAGCTTAAGGTCCCATGTGGTGAATCGCATCTGTGTGTATAACTTCACTGCCCTCTAATAGCTTGAGATGTAGGGCACTGTGTTGAGCTATGGGGTTACTCTCTCTGTTGTTGGTTGCAGATTGCATGGAGGAGCCAGTTATTGAGGTAATCTGATACCTCTGTTTTGGTTTCTGGTCCCCGGGTGAGGAATACTAATGCCCTGATCTTTAGGATCTTGCCACTCCCAAGAGTTGCTTGGACCGTATTCCCCCTTAAAGTGGTGTACCAAGGCATATCACAGCTGCTGCCTACCAGCCTGGATGTGTATGCTTCTATGGTTGCTTAATCTGCCGCTAGGGGGAGCCACTAATATGTTATTCAAGGTTCTTCCATCAAATTTGGGAGGCTGCTCCTAATGGGAGGGGTTACTTGGTGCACCTGCTGTGGCTTCTGGCCAGGATTTTCCTTCCCTGACGATGAACCCCACTGTTGGAAGCCCCCCGGATGCAAAGAGCAGGCCCCAGAATTATGATCGTACTAGATGACCTAAGCCAGTCTGACAGGCCGAATCACTGGGCTGTCAACTATTGATCTGCGCCAGGGCCCCACAAATTCAGGCTAGTTGCACAGGGAAAGTGACTTTTCTTGCCTCTCCCTACCTCCAGGGGTGGAGCCCACCACTTTAGCGTGAAATTTGCTACACTAGGGGGAGGGGTGATGCCCACCCAGTGCCCCAGTGCCTGGGAATCCCGCAGGTGGCAGCCTCCCACAACTGGGGAATTAGCATTGTGTCTGAATTTAAAACATTTTATGGATCTATTACTTCTCAAGATCATGCCATGTTGAGTATTTATAGATTGTTACAAGAAAGTCTACTTTACTTAGAAGGAAACGTGATTACACAATTGTGTTAAGGCACTTCAAGTTACACGTTATGCTACATACATCTACATTTAAGCATGGGGACAAAATCAAGTCCATTCTTGGCCAATGCATAAGGAAATTTTACCCTTCTTAGAGATAGAGACAACAGAGACAGAAATAGAGACGTGGAAATAGATGTTGTGCTGTTATTTGTGTGATGCAATGTTCTTTATATCTTTCTTTTCTTTAAAAGAGAAAAGAAAATAACTTTAACTTTTTTCAACCAGATTTTCTCCTATTGAATGATGATATCTATAGACACATTACTTCATTCACACATAATAGCCCATGATTATAACTATTCAAGGGGAACAACATCCATACTGATGCATTAAAATAAACTCACGTCCTTTTAAAAGAGCTCAAGCTCTTTTCCTGGTGATTTTTTTTCTACTTTTTATTTCAACATAATTTCATAATTACAGAAGAGTCACACAAAATAGTGCAGATAATCCCCAGGTTCCCTTCAGCTTGCCTGTAACATTTTACCATAGAAGAACTAACAAAAAATAATTTCAGTAAAAACAACAATAAGTAAACTGCAGAACTTACCCAGATCGCAACAGGTTTTTTTTCTAGCATCCATTTTTCCATTCCAGAATAAAATTCAAGAGCAACCATTGCATTGTGTTTTCATGCCAACTTAGGTCCTCTAATTTGTGACTGTTTCTCAGACTTTCCTTGTATTTCATGACCCAGATTTGCAAAGTGTTTCTTAATTTGGGTTTATCTGCTATTTTCTCATGATCAGATTACAGATCTACATTATTGGAACCACAGTGCATCACATCAAGAGAAACAAAGTGACATACACCTTGAGCACTTACCTAAGGTGGTGTCTGCTAAGATTACTTCTGTAAACTTGCTATTTTCCCCTTTGCAATTACTACATATTTAGGAGAAAAAGCTATAAGACCATGGAAATATGCTGTTTCTTCTTTAAATGTCATATGCTAGTTTTAGCATTCTTCAGTTATTTTCCTGTCTGTGGGAATTATGACTCTAGTGTTCTAATGGTGATTTTCTGTTTCCCTCATTCCTTCTACATTTATAATAATTGGATTTCTTCTATAAGGAAAAATTCTTATGTCTCTCTGTTTACTTAGATCTATATTTATATTAGTAAGGACTCAAGGATTTTTATTTTACTTTTTGTGTGTTATAACACAAATCTATCACTATTTTATTGCTCAAGTTATTTCAATTTTGGTCATGGATGCATACTCAGATTGTTTCTGTACCCTTTTCACATGTTCTCATCGTTCCTTTGCCTGTCTTTAGCACATTCTTTCTTGCTTGCTCCAGGGTCATCTTGTCAGATTAAGAAAATTTTCTTTTGTTTCTGATTTGATGAAAGGTGATTCTCTTTTTATCGTAAATGAATGCTAAATTTTGACACATTTTTTTCCCATCTTTTGATGTGATCGTGTGACTTTCCTTAGTGATGAATGCTTTTCACATGTCGGGAAAGATTTGCATAACCAAGACAAGCCCCATATGGTCATGGTAAATTATCCTTTTTAAATATTACTGGATTTAATTTGCTAATAAGTATTTTTTTATCTATGGTCAAAGGGGTATTGGCCTGGAGTTTTCTATACTTGCAATTTCATTGTCTACTTTTGGTATCAGAATAATGATGGTCATAAAGAAGTTGAAAACATTTCCTTTCCTTCTATTTTATGGAGACGATTGTGTAGTACTTGTATTATTTCTTCCTTAAAAATTCAATATAATACACCAGTTACTGGAGTCCTCTCTTGTGGAACGATTTTAAATGGCTGGGGCAAAGGCAACATATGTAACCTAAACATTTGTACCCCTGTAATATGCTGAAAAAAATTATACATAAAAAATTTTTCCACAGTAGACATAGGGCTGTTCAGGTTATCTATTTCCTCTTGAATAGGCTTTGGTAGGTAATATCTTTAAAGGAATTTTTCCATTTCAACAAACCAAACTTTGGTTTTTAGAATTTTTATCATTTTTCTGTTTCACTTTCATTAATTTCTCCTCTTATCATTATTATTTTCTTTCTTCTGCTTGCTTTGGATATAACTGATTATTCTTTTCGTTTTTAGTTTCATAAGATGAATTATGAGGTCATTGATTTGATACATTTCTTACTTTCTACTAAGGGTGTTTAGTGCTATAATTTCTCCTCTAAGCCTTTTAATGGCATCCGACAAATTTTGATGTGGTTTCATTTTCATTTAGTTCAAATATTGTTTCATTTCACTAGATATTTGCTCTTTGATCATGGTTAGTTATAAACATGTTAAATTGTAAATATTAAGATTTCAAGTTATTTCTCTGTTGCTTATTTCTAGTTTAATTTACTTATAATCTGAGAACAAACTTTGATTTACTTTCTATAAGTTTATTGAGATTTGTTTTATAACTCAGAATATGGTTGGTCTTGGTAAATATATAGCATGTCCATGAAAAGAATGTATGTGTTGCTGTCGGGTGAAGAGCTCCATAAATGTCAATTTGGCCTAATTGCTTGATAGATTTGTTCAATCTATCTTTACTTTACCGACTTACTGCCTAACTGAGCTACTAATTATTGAAGAGTATTGAAGTCTCCAATAATTGTAGATTTGTGTGTGTTTCCTTTAACATACATTGTTTTTTGCCTCATGTAATTTGCTTCCTTATTTTCTGCACATTTAGGATTTTGAGATTTTTCTAGGACAATTGAAACTTTATCACTACATGATATCCTCCTTCATCTCTGATAATATTTTTACTCTGAAGTCGACTTGATCTGATATTAAAAGGGCCATGCAAGCTTTTGGGGGGCTGGTATATCTTTTACAGTTAGCCACTCCTTTTCTTTATATTTGTAGTGGATTTTGGAGATAGCACATAATAGGGTTTTTCCTTTTTTTAATCAAATCTGAAAATTTGTCTTTATTTTCATTTAGTATGAGTTATGGTTGGAGTTACAATTTACCTTTGAAAGCATTTTTCAAGTTGTCCTGTCCTTTTTTTTATCTTCTTTTTTGCATTTTCTTTTTTAATTGAGTTTTTTCTTAATGAATTGTCGTAAAACATACAGAAAGCAAAAGTTACCAACTTATTTAAGTGTTCAGTTGAGTGGCATTAAGTGTATTCACACTGTTGGACTGTCATCACCACCATTCACCCAGAGAGCTCTTTTCATCTTGCTAGACTGAAACTCTGTACCTATAAATAAAAACAATCCGTTCCTCCCTTCCTCACAGCCCCTATAATCATTATTCTACTTTCCAACTCTGAATTTCACTACTATAGGTACTGCATATAAGTGGAATTGTACAGTATTTGTCCTTTTGTGACTGGCTTATTATATTAATAATTACAATAATGTCCTCAAGGTTGATTCATTGCTGTAGTATGTATCAAAATGTCTTTTCTTTTTAAGGCTAGCTGATATACCATTGTATGTACATGTGTGTGTGTGTGTGTGTGTGTGTGTGTGTGTGTGTGTATCACATTTTGTTTCTCTATTTGTCTGATGATAAGCACATGGGTTGCTTATACCTTTGGCTGTTGTAAATAATGTTGCTAAACATGGGTGTACAAAAATCTCTTTGAGGCCGTGCTTTTAATTTTTGAGGTACATATCCAGAAGTGAAATAGCTGGATCATATTTCAATTCTATGTTTAATTTTCTGAGTAACTATCACATTGTTTTTCATAGTGGCTGCACCATTTTTCATTCCCACCAACAGTGCAAAAAAAGATCCAGTCTCTCCACATCATTATCAACAATTGCTATTTTCTAGAGTCTTTTGGTATTAGCTATCCTAATGTGTATGAGGTAGTATCTCACTGTTGTTTTGATTTTCATTTACCTAATAACTTGTAATGTTGAGCATCTTTTCATGTGCTTGTTAGCCATTTTTGTATTTCCTTTGCAGAATTAATTGTGATTTTGATATGATTCCAGTTTATTTGCTCAATTAACTTGCTATTTATACAATTTTTATACTGTTTGTTGTTTACTAGGTTTTACAATATACATTTTTACTTAAAGTCTCTTTATATTAAGTCATCTTATATACAGTGTAAGATAAGAGTATATCGTAATTTCTAACTCCCATTCTGTATGTTATTGCTGTCATTCATTTAAATTTTACCTATATTATAAACAGAATTCAATCGTTCTGTTTTCTTGGTAGAAAAATTGACATGAGTAAAAATGACTGAAATTTTACTTTCATGTATTATAGTTCTTCTGGTCTTCATTTTTTTTCATCATTCTGATTTTAGTCTCATAATTTTTCATGCCTAAACAACTATCTTAGAATTGCATTTTCTCTGTTTGTTTCTATGAAAAAGATTTATTTCTCTTTTGTTTCTTCTTTATCTTTGAAAGATAATTTTGCTGCTTATAAAATTAACAATTAAATTTTTTTCTTTACAGATAACATTCCATTTTTTTCTGGCTTCCATAATTTCTTGTTAAAAGTCTGCTTAAAACTCATTTTTGTTCCTCTTTATGCAATGTTTCATTTTCTCTAGCTGCTTTCAAGATTTTTCCTTTGTCTTTAATGTTAACAATTTAAATACAATATGCCTGTGTGTGTGTGTGTGTGTGTGTGTGTGTGTGTGTGTGTGTGTGTACTCTGCTCCCATCTCTCTTTTCTTTGTTAGATCTAAATTATGTCTATATTTGAATATTTGATATTGTCTCACAGCTCTTGGATATGCTGTCAAATTTTATTACTCCTTTTTTTGTTTGTTTGTTTCTGAATCTGCATAATTTCTATTGAACTATCTCCAAGTTCAATTTTCCCAGCCATGTCAATTTTAAAGACGAACATATTGAAGGCAAGCTTCATCTTTGTCACAATGTTTTTTAATTTCTACCATTTTTATTCATTTTTTTTCTTATAGATTTCCTCCCTCTGCTGAAATTACCCATCTGATCTTGTGTGTTATTAACCATTTCTTTTAGGGCCTTTAGCAAAGTAATCATAGGTATTTTAAATTCTCTGTAAAGATCTGTGTTATATCTGTTTGTGATTATTATCTCTTGGGAGTGTGCTGTTTTTCTTGCTTTTTTATTCCCTCCATTTTTTTTTTTTACTCAAAACCAGGCATAACTTGTGTAGGACCAAGAAGGTCCTCAGTTTTATCCCTGAAAATGGTCATTCCTTTCCTTCCACTTGACATCTAGAACAAAGATTTGTATTAATTTATATAATAGTTAGGAATTAGGCTGTGCTTATGTTTTATTGTTGCTAGGTGACCCTTAGTGTCACACAGACTTCAAATTCCAAGAGATACTCCTTGAGTGAGGGTGGGAAGTGGATTAACAGAACAATATCTTTTTGATTCTTAGTTTTCAGGATTTCCTTTGTGCTGTGCCACAGAAAGGGTCACTTTTTAAGAACTCATCCCTCTTCTATTCTTCACTGAGCCACAGTCTGCTATGTCTTGTTATTTGAAGCTTTTTAGCTTGTGGATGGGTGTAAGAGGATATAGTCTCTGTTGTCCCAATTAAGGCTCTGCTTTTGGCAGTTGCTGTATCCCTGGTCACGGGAATGCGGCCATTTCCATTCTCCGGCTCTTCTCCAGGCTGCCACTGCGGGCTCAGCATTAACTGTGTCTTCCCTCTGGGTGTATAATTTTCTCTTTTCCTTTTTTACTCACAATGAGTGTTCACTAATACCGAAAGGTAAGTGGTATTGCCTTTCTCCTTACACACAAATTAAGGTTTTTATCCATAATGTATATACAAAAAGGGGAAAACAAAAAGTGTCCAAGAGGATGGAATTTCTTGTCCCTCCTACATAGCTGCACTTTCCCTGCCTCAGGTCTGCAGAATAATAGACACTTCTTATGGCTCATTTTGATTTTTTTTTTTTCTGAGAAAGCCTGGTAGGGTTTGTGCAGAAAAAAAACCTGCAAGAATATGTGGATTCCACAAATTTCTTTGTCCCCAGGAGTATTGCACTATCCCACCAGCCCACACTCAGCCTTTGCCCATTTATCAGCTACTGTATCTTAACTCTTGTCAATGGTGCCCTGCTGCATTTACAATAGGTGAGTAAAAGCTCAACTCTCCTCTCTCTCTACATACCCCTCCTCTCTGATATATTTCACAAAATAATGAATTTGTTGTTAGTCTGCATCTATTCCATTGTAAGGATAGGGGCTATACTACTTCCAGCTTTCCATATCCGAAGGTGGAAGCAAGAAATTCTAGACTCCATTTTAATTGCCTTTTAATTTCTGTTAGATTATCAGTGACAATATCACCCAACGTCCCCAACACATACAAATTTCAAAAGTGAAACAAGCAAGTAACATATAATTGCATTAGTTAATAACAGTTACATTGTGTCAACTAATTAATTGGCAGATTAATCTTGCAAATTATATTTCAATCCTATTTGGCCATAAAAGTTCTCTAGGTTAAAAATTTTAATTACATTGTTTTTAAACTATTACTAATGCCTTCTTCTAGTTAAATCCATCACACACACCTATAATTTCTCTAGAAGATAAGATGATAATAATCATCTATCTGCAGACATTGATATGACAATTTATGTTACAAATAGATTGCCAGGAATCTGGAAATAGAAAGGTAGAAATACTTAGTCTCCAATTCAGGTAAGTCTTATAAGAGCACTATAATTGTACATTAATACCGACAACATGAAATATCTTTAAAGTTTTGCACTAATACACTTTACTCACATGCTCTGACCTATGCACACATCAGCACACCATTGTTCATGTAATTAATACACAAGTGAATATAATAAATACATTTTTATCCAATAAGAATTCTGGTGGCCCAAAAAATATGTTTGGCTTTTCTAAACACACACACAGCATAGAATGATTTCCATAAATTAAACAAAATGTGATAGCATTAGATAAGCTAGAAATATTTGAGCCTGAGAGGAGCAAGATGTCTGAAATAGATTTTTCTGACACAAGAATCGCAAGGGTGACATGCGCTTCACAGCATAAGTTGGCAAAGTCCCCCTTATCATCTGCAAAACTACCCATTTTGTCCCGAATAACTATCAACAACAGGAGTTTATTAAAAAAAAATTTTTAAGCCAATAATAGTCAATATTATATATATTTTTCAATACCAAGAGTATACATTATTCTTGCTTAGAACCTAAATGCTCACAGAACAATTATCATTTTTAAAATTCAATAATATATCACTAAATTACTGCAATGTGCTGAGTCCATGAAAATCTTGTCAATTTCCACTTGTAAACATTGTGAATATTAATCTGATTTTGATTTAAAGAACATCATCTATTTGCTATAATCAAGAAAGGAATATCAGAATCAATATTTGACAAAATTCTATAGTCTTTTAAAAATTCTTTTTTTTTTTTTTTTTTTTTTTCAGGCAGAGTTCCACTCTATCACCCTGGCTAGAGTGCCGTGGCATCAGCCTCGCTCACAGCAACCTCAAACTCCTGGGCTCAAGCAATCCTCCTGCCTCAGCCTCCCGAGTAGCTGGGACTACAGGCATGCACCACCATACTCAGGTAATTTTTTCTATATATATTTTTATCTGTCCATATAATTTCTTTCTATTTTTAGTAGAGACGGGGTCTTGCTCTTGCTCATGCTGGTCTCGAACTCCTGAGCTCAAACAATCCGCCAGCCTCAGCCTCCCAGAGCGCTAGGATTACAGGCATGAGCCACCGCGCCCAGCCTTAAAAATTCTTAAAGCAAGTATTTTTTATCATCTGGAGAATTAAAAAATATATAACTAATTCTATATCTTAAAGAAATAATTTGACTGGTAGGTAACAGGTTTTACATTAGAATAGATATATTATGTGTAAATGTATTCTTATTTTACATGAAATAATATGATGCATAGATACTTCTTCAATTTTTAAAACTATTTCATTATATGGCATCTATGTAAACTATTAAGCTTGCATACAAGAGATGTAATAAAGCCTCACTATTATGTAATAAGTTATGTTTCCAAATACGAAAAGTCAAATTATTATCTGTCATAAGCTGCTTCTACCATTAGTCAGTTGGCTCTTATAATGTAATCTCTACTTATTTTCAAAACTCTGAAGTTTTTTTATTTTTTTAGTTTATTTGATCTACATTTAATTGTAACTTTTTTGCTATTTAAGTTAAATATAAAATAGTTTGACAGAAAATATTGTGCATTTTAAAAATATTGATTTGTTTTCAGAAAAATAAAAGTAGACTCCCATCAATAAAATGATTATGATTTCTCCTCAGTTGAAAAATAAAAGATCTCCTAGGAAATTTATCTTTCCCCTAAATCAAGAATCAGAATTAATTGTACAGTGTACTGATTCGGTTTGATTCACAATGTTCATTTATTTGGAAAATTGATTAAGGAATAGATAACCTATTATTCAAAAATCCTATTTATTTCCAATTTTTTGTGATTTTGGATAAGAAAACAGTAAAAAAAAAAACTATGAAAACACTTAACCAAGGAGATGAAAGATCTCTATAAGAAGAATTACAAAAAAAAACTGATAAAAGAAATCATTGATGACACAAATAGATGGAAAAATATCCCATGCTCAAGGATTGGAAGATTGTTAAAATGTCCATACTGCCTAAAGTGATTTATAGATTGAATGCAATTCCCATCAAAATACCGACATCAGTTTTCACAGAATTATAAAACAATTCTAAATTTCATATGGAATCAAAAAGAGCCCAAACAGACAAAGCAATCCTAAGCAAAAAGAACAATTCTAGAGCCATCACATTACTCAATTTCAAATTATACTACAAGGCTATAGTAACCAAATCAGCATGGTACTTGTATAAAAGAAGACACATAGATCAATGGAACAGAATAGAGAAGCCAGAAAATTAAACCACACACATATACAACCAACTGATCTTTGACAAAGCAGACAAAAACATACACGGGGGAAATCATATGCCCAGTTCAATAGATAATGCTGGGAAAATTTGAGAGCCACATGCAGGAGAATGAAATTGTATCCCTGTGTCTCACCATATACAAAAATTAACTCAAGATAAATTAAAGAATTAAATGTAAGACCTGACACCACAAAAATTTTAGAAGAAAACTTTGGAAAAACTCTTCTGGTCATTGGTCTCTAGGCAAAGAATTTATGACTAAGATCCCAAAAACAAATACAACAAAACAAAAATGAATAAATGGGACTTAATTAAACTAAAAGTTTCTGCACAGCAAAAGGAAAATCACCAGAGTAAATAAATAAGATATAGAATGAGAGAAAACATTCACAAACAATACATTCCACAAAGGAATAATATCCAGATTCTACAAAGAACTCAAACAAATTAGTAAGACAAAACAAATAACCCTCTCAAAAAGTGGACAAAAGAAATGGACAGACATTTTTCAAAAGAAGATATACAAACAGACAAAAAAAAAGTGAAAAAAATGGTCAACAAAACTGATCATCAGGGAAATGCAAATTAAAACATAGTGAGATATCAGCTTACCCCTGTCAGAATGGCCAGTACTAAAAAGTCATAAAACAATAGATGCTGGCATAGGTGTGGGGAAAAGGGAATGCTTATACAGTGTTGGTAGAAGTGTAAATTAGTACAATCTTTATGGAAAACAATATGGAGATTCCTCAAAGAACTAGAAGTTGACCTACAGTTTCATCCAGCAACATCACTACTAGATATCTACCCAAAGGAAAAGAAGTTATTATAGTAAAAAGAAATATTCTCAATTTTAAAAAGATTTCATTGTAGGTATTTAATTCCAAAATGGTTGGTATAATGCATTTCAGATTTCTAGACACCATACACATATTATTACCATTGTTCTAAAAGTCTTTTAGAAGTTACCAGGTAGTAAATAATTTGTTTAATTTCCTAAACTTTTTTTATTACCCATTTAACTAATGTAGTTTTAAGCTACACTAATTAATTACTTGAAAAAGTACTAATAAATTCTCTAGTACATGTTGTTCACATATTACATGTGCTGGGATAAATACAAACATACAAGGAAACACGTGGTGCTCTTTAATAAGCTTTAGTGGGAAAATAAATAAGGCAAGTACAGAGGGTAGCAATACATGTCAGAATGCACATGTATCAAAGAGGTATAAATTGCAGTGATAGTTCACAAAAGGAAATAATCACCTCCAGCTTGAGGTATCAGAGAGTGTATCATGAGGAAGACAGTACTTGAATTGCGTTTGAATAGACAGGTAGAATTTTGACAAGTACAATTAGTAGGAAGTGTATTACAAGCAGAAGAAATAAGAAGAGCAAAGCCAATTAAGGAGGCAAAACAAACATACAGATGAATAACATGGGTTCAAAGATTAGTTTAGTTTTGTTGGAACAAACAATAATATGAATTAGATTAATGGGAAATGAAGGTGAGAATAATGCCACTACTACCCAAATCAGGCTATTAGCATTTTTAGTTTGTAGTATTGCAAAATGTCCTAATTTATCTCTTTTCAGTGTTATTCCTTTAAAATCCCTCCTTCACATTTAATCAAAAAGATAATTATAAATTACAAATGTGCTCATGTCTTTGATTATTTATTAATCTAAACTGTTCATCATTAAGTCTATTGATATAATACAGTTTGCAAAGACCCTTCCTAATGCGATAACCTGAAATCTGCATAAGCTTCAAACTGATTGCTTCCTAACTGAAAGGTACCCTGAAATCTTAATCTCCAAATGATACATTTCTTCCCTGTCTCAAACCTCCTTGTAGTTTTCATAAAATGGCAATTGACACATTTCCTAATAACATGTTATTTAGTTGCCTATAATCCTGTACTACACACTCCACAATAATTGGGATCATCTGTCTTCATCATTCATTTATCTTTAATATCTTGCATGGTGACTAGCATATATTAGGCATATATATGTGGTCAATATAAAATAATTAATGAAGTATTTTCATTCATTTTTTCCATGCTAAGTCTGAACTCATCTCAATGGCCATGTGTTATCATGTTGGTTAGTGTTGGTAACCATGTTGGCCATGGTTATCATGTTGGATAGTGTTGGTAAAAAATCAAAAGAAAGCAAGCAACAAAATATTGTCTCCTATATGTAGCACTGTGCTGAAGACTTACTAGATGATAGATTTTTTTCTTCACTTAAAGCAATATATTGGCCTAAAATCTGTAATGAGTGTGTTGTATTTTTGAAAAATATATTTTAAATATTATGTTCTACAGCTGAATGTATATAGGCAATATTGTTGAGGCCCAAAGAACATGGCTCATATCTGAAAAATACCACTTGTTCTATGATCTTGGTTTAGACAAGAATAGTTGATTACATGCAGACAAAGATCACTCAGTATTTAAATTCCTGCCGTAGCTCCTAAAACTTTCCTGGGCGCTCATAGAATATTTTTTTAAAAGGGAATCAATTTCAAAAGCTCTTCTTTCTACATCAGGAATTCCTTCCTTCCTTTGCATTACCCTTTATATAGCTATTCTGAAGGTAGCCTTATAAGAAAGCATTAAAAAGGAATTTAGAGTGGCTGGCAGGAAGTTCGCAACATCATTCCCCCTTCCTTTGAAATCTAAAAGTAGGGAATCTTTTGATAGAAAGTGATCCTTGAAATATGCAGCTTCGGCTATGTGCTATAAGGAAAGGAGTTATGCTCAAGATCGCTAGTGTTCAAAATTGCCTCTTTCTCTGGCTTACGGGTGTATCTAAACTTACTGCTGAAACTTAGCATCGCTTAATGACCTTCATTCTCTATGATCACTTTAAGGCAAGCTCTTTAACAGGATTGCAAGTTTCAAACCCCTCAGGAAAGTATTATAATACTTTCTTAGGGTATTAGTTGGTATCACTTTGTTTAATTTGTCCATTCACACACTTTAGGAATTGCATATAGTATTGTCATGCAGTGAGGCAAAGACAGGGAAAATCCATGCTTAATGTCCTTGACTAGGAGGATACCTAAAAGTGGATCCATTGAAACTCAATCAGCAAACTTTATCTCTAAAGAGCCAGGAGGCTTTGCAAGCCAAGAAGCAAAGTCAAGGTTATTATATACGGACTTATAGAAAAAGAGAGAAACAAAAGTTTCACAATGCTTTTATTGAATGAAGTCAAAATACAATAGAAATGAGTAATATTTCTTGTTGTTGTTTGGTAAAACAGGTCTAGTAATGAGAGGAATAGAATTCTTTTTTTTGAAAGAAGGGATAAGATTTTACTTAGTGCGGTTCTAAGTTAGAGTTCCCTATAATCAAAGCAATCACAAATGTTCTTTTGTATATCATACTGTAAGCTCACAATAGCACAAGCAGACATTTGTTCAGATTTGGGCTGCAGGCCATCCCTGAACCAGAAGAAAGCAAGAGCTCCCTGGATTCCTCTGTGCGTGTGTGTGTGTGCATGTGTGTGTGTGTGTGTGTGTGTGTGAAGTCAGTGGTTGACAAGAAATTACTAATGTTGTAGAAAACAATTTTGATATAATTGATTCTTTTTAAAGAACTAGTCCTAGTCCTCCCTACTTTATCAAGAGAATAATTTCAGAGTGCTGTATTAGTTTTCTGTTATTTGTGTAACAAATTACCACAAACTTAGTGGCAGAAAACAACACAGATTTACTATAGAGTTCTGAAGGGTGGAAATGCAAAATTAGTTCACTGGGTTAAAGTTGAGGTATCAGTGGGACTGGCTCCTTCTAGATGCTCTGGGGGAGAAGCTTCCTCAGCTCCTACAAGCTGCCTGCATTCCTTGACTCATAACCCCTTCCTCACACTGCTTCATTTCCTTGCTTCCATTCCCATCTCCTATTAAGCGCTCTAATCATCCTGCCTACCTCTAATAAGGAACCCTGTGATTATAGCAGATGCACCTGGACAATCCAGGATGCTATTCCCATTTCAAGATCCCTAGTTTACAGATCCTCACTTCTGCACAGTCCCTTTTACCATGCAAGATAACATACTCATGTGTCCTGGAAATCAGTACTTGGACATCTTTGAAGGTCATCCTTCAGACTACCACAATAACTTCCTATATTTTATGCAAGGTGCTGGTTGTTATACTTAGTAGGTTTTCACTGGCTTTCCTAGGTCAATTAAAGGATTTCTCATGTACACTAAAGATTTAAATATCTTTCTTTTCTAATATACATGAATAGTAATGTGGATGCTCAATACTGTATTCCTGAGTACAGTAAAGTTCCACATGCATTTTCTTCTTTAACTGTCCCAGAACAACCCAGTGAGGTGTGTGTTATAGCCTCATTTTACTTTTATTTGACTGTTCAACCTCAGCTGACTGCAACTATTAAATCTGTTGGAGTAGCAGTGTATGACTGCAGTCCTCCTGATACACCTTCAAAAACACAGTCCTCTTCTGAAATAATCCCAGCTGGAACAACATGTTTGAAAAATCAGTGAAAATGAATTTCATTGTTTCTTTTCAAATCAAATGCAGGAAATCAAGCATATGAAAATCATATTCCTCTCTCATCTTCTGAATGTAGATTAAGATATGTTTATAGAAATAATTATGTGGAAGATGAACAAAAAGTTTTAAATTAATTAACTATAATCAGGTAGGCTCTCTGCTACCATAAGTACACAGGAAGGAAATAATTTGAGTAGATTAATTCATGATACTCGGAAAATTCTAAAGAGAATTTTTCAGGGTTGTTTAGCATTTGCCTTTAAAATTGAGAAAGATGTTCAAATTCAAATTGTTAATTCCATCCATGTTTTATGTAACAACATAAAAAATATTTATTCTATGAAATAGGAATCATTAGGCATCTATTCAATAAAGATAGGGATTCAAGAACTACGGACTTTAAAATGTTAGTTTATTTTATAGTTTAGATTATTTTGTTTGTGTAAAATCTAATCTGAATGGAATGAATTAACCTTTGCTTCATAAATCCTGAATTATATAAAAAAGCAGAGATTTTTCAAAATTACGGAAATAAAAGCTATGGTTCAATATATAATCAGTGGCTTGATGCATGAACAGGTGATCATTTGAACAACTCTCATCAGTACCTACTCCATTAAATTTTCAAATGTATTATTTAATTGAGCTAATCTGTCTTATTTTGTGCATCCAAACTGGCATATGTGAACATCTCGACAGAAGTATGTTTTTTATTCCAGAAAGAAGAAATACTTGGAATATTTAGTCCAAAAAAGAGAACATGTATGGGAATAATCTATAACTCAGAGTATTAGCATTGTCATTTTTCCTAAAAAGAGACACAGGTCAGACTTCCTTTTTCTTTACCATGTCGCCTAATAAGGTGGAAACCATGGAGGTTCTCAAAGCATATTTCCCAGTTATGGAGTGGTTACATTATGTCCTGACGTGTAACATGCATCTATGAAAACTGCAGTACCAGACCTAAGGAAATTACACTATGAAAAATTTAAGAATGAATTGTGCAAAGTGTGATGTATCCATGCAAGCAAATGACAAGGACATTTAACACCCTTAATACAAATAGAAAAACATAGTTTGAGAAATTAAAAATCGTGAAATTTCTCAGAAGACTTCATTTTAGATATGTATCAGAGAATGAAAATTCGAATTATTCTAGAAAAAGAAAACTTGCCATTGAAAATTCAAGTGAATTTGGAAAAAAATCTGTATAAGAAAATGTTTAAATAATTGTTAAAATAGATAACCTGACTTTATTGATAGAAAAATAAATTGCACAAAGACACTAAAAAGGATATGTTGACTATAAAGAATTCATAGGATTTCTCACTATTAATGGCCTCAAGGGAAAACATAATACATATTGCAAAAATCAGAGCTAATTGTTCAATAAAACTGGGAAAACATTCATATATATTATAAGACAAAAGGAAAGAAAGCTTGTATGTTTTTAAGTACTGCCAGTTCCATAGGATCTAGAGCTCCCTAATCAGGGCAAGAATCTGAGAGTCACACCCTAATCCTTATCATCATGTGTTAGTTAAAGTTTGTCATATACTCCACTGTCCCCATATGACATGGGCCAAGTACATAGCAAGTGCCAGACACCGGGCTGGGTGGTTTTACATGTATTTTCTCATTTTATTCTAAGAAAAATTCTAGGCAGGGTGGTTGAATAGACAAGGAACCTTAGTTCTGCAGAATTCTATTGCTTTGTTTAAAATCGCATATTTTGTAAGTATGGAATCCAGGGTGGGATCTGTAATTATCTCATTTTAAACTAAATGCTCTTTCTGACATTCAACACTGCCCTCCAGAAAGGATGAAGAAGAAAAACTTAGCATCCTCTCATATTTTAGTGTAGATATCAGGATTTGGGGTAAAATAGAAGGTATGCACTTACTTTGCAGTGGACATTGTTTGACTCAAGAGTAGCTAGCAAATCTGTCCTCCCCAGATGTGTGCAAATTCATGTGGCCAAGTAGCTCACCAAAACTATTTTTGTGCAAAGTGTTTTATTTTTATGCAAGTTGAAATGCCCTTGGGATTATTTTCTCCCTTCTGCCCCTACCAAATAAAGTCTAGACTATTTTTAACTGAATTTATCTTATCACATACCCCACCTGCATGTGGTTATGGTAGGTATAGTGGTATATGGTGGGTATATAATTCTCTTTAACTGAAGAAGTACTTACTGAATATCTACTATATGTAAGATACTGTGTGAAGCACTGTTGGGAAATAAAATACATATATAACACATTCTTTAGTGTTGAGGGATTAATAGTCAAGTGAAAGAAACAGACACACAAATTGTGTGTGTGTGTGTGTGTAGTTTTGTTTTTATATGAATTTACATCAATACCATATAAAGAGGCAATTTGTTACCATGGTTGTTTCTACTAGACGAATATACAGGTGTCCCAAAAGTCACCACACACAGGGAAAATGGGGAATTGTAGCTAAACATTTAATTTTCTCTATGTCTCATGATTTTTGGGACACCCTATTAGATTCATAGAAATAGAAGGGATCTTTTTAGATATTAATATTCTTTACCAAGAACATAATATTATAAAAGAGAAAATAGAAATAAAATAAGTTGCAGAAAGTTTAAATAATTATTCAAAGATTTAGTTTATTAAATCAAAAGCAGCACTAAAACTCACATCCCTAACTTTCCAATCTGTAATATATTTACAGCCTACATTTACAGACATTAATGTATGTAATTTATTTTAAGAAGCTTTTGTGGAGACTGATGGTATCTCTTAGAATCTCAGAGAGAAGTAGAAAATACTTTTAAAGGAATTCTAGCTTAACTTTCGATCCATTTCAGGAAATTTTCTATTGTACTTTACTGACTGATATCCATAAGGCTCCACTTGAAATATACCTGTGCTAATAAGCTCCCAACCTCATAAATGAACCTATTCAATATGGGAGCCATACTATTTGCTAGAAGTTCCCTCTTTATGCTTAAACCTGAATCAACATAATTTCTATTCATTGGTTCTGAATCTTTCCTTTTGAGCTATAGGGAATATAGTCAATCAATCTCATTTGTTATCAGTTCAATATCTAGAAGTAACTAATCATTTTCTCTTCTCTGTATATTTCTGTCTTCTCTACCCAATTTCCTTAGCATTTTTTTTTCCCTCAGACCTCTTCACCATTATGGCCACTTTTACTTGAATATGTCCTCATTAGCCAGAACCCCGTTGAAAATATGATGTTTAGAAATGAACACAAAATTCTGACATAAGCTTTCTAAATCAGAAAAAGAGTGGTATTTTCTTTTTCGTAGACTGAATTCCTATTGTTATAGGCTAAAATAACTTTCATTTGGCAACCACCCCACGTTTGAACTTCTAGTCAATCCAAAGATGTAGATTTTTCACGGACCACATTTCCAAGAACCCAGATGGGTAGTCTACTGAAAACAGCCTCTTCCAGATGGCACAGGGCTGAGTCTCCTGCGATTGTGTTAGCGTCAGAGCTCCACTTAGAAACTTCAGATCATCTAGGCCTCCCAGTTCGAATGGTTTTGTTTCTGTTGTCTGAGGTTCTCCTATTACATGCAGTCAAACCCAATCCTGATACAATCACTCTACAAAACTGCCAGCTTGAACCAATCTCAAAATTTTCTTTCTCTCTTTCTAATAGTCAAATTATCAGATGTGTGCCCTAACTCTGCCTACTAGTGCAATAACTATGTTTTTGTCCCCAACCTCACAAGACACTATTGTCATCTACTAATTCTTTTATTTGTCTTTTTACCAATTAAGTCTCCATTTATCCTCAGTGACTACTCAAGCGGTTTTCTAACTGTCCTCATCTACAAAGTGATTTTACTTCTACCTTTATAGAGAAAATTGAAGAACTTAGGCATGAACTGTCTCTACTGCCCACTGGCATCCATCAGAAACAACCATACCTCCTCCTTTTCTCCATTTTCAAAAGAGAAAGTCTCTCCTATCCCAGTCAATATCAGTCCTTCCATGTCTACTTTCTATTTTTCTTCTGGGGGATTTGCTTCTTTCTTTCCTATTGTTTTTAAATTTCTTTTTTCTACTGATTATTTCACATCAGTCTATTTAAGTCCTCTCTTGATTAAAAAAGAAAAGAAAGAAAAACTCCTTTGACCACACTTTTCACTACAATATCACTCTCTTCCCTTCCTTTCTCTGCCACAATTCTGAACAGAATAGACGACACTCATTCTACGAATTTCCTCAATTCTGAACCACTGTTTGACCCTTTGACTATGACTTCCACTTTCACTAAGCCTTTGAAACCATCAAAATCAAAATCATCCATGTCCTCAGTATCTGTAAATTTTTATCTTACTGAAATAAATTGATATATCTTATTACTCTTTGCAAAATGAAAGTCCCCAAAACTTTGATTTTCATTACATTGCTCTCTTCCAAAATTTTCTACTTTATTAGTGGTTTCCTTTCTTCTCCATGCAATGAATAATGTTGGAATTCTCTGCTTGCATTTTCTTTTCCCTGTATTATTCTTATTTATTTGTATCTTACTTTACACAATTATATCCATTCTCATATTTTTATTACACCAATATTCCCAGCCATAACTTCTATGATCTACCCACAAAGATTCAGACGCATGTGTACAACTCTTCATCAAACATCTTCACTTGTATATACAGTGGATATTTAAAACTTAGTATTCCAAAAACTGAATCTATAGATTCTAATGATCTATTGTATAGCATAGTACTTATAGTATACAATACTATATTATGCACTTAAAAATTTGTTAATAGGGTAGATCTCATGTTACCTGTTCTTACCACAACAACAAACAAAAAAGGGGACACAAAGAAACTTTTGGAAGTGCTGGATATATCTATTACCTTGATTGTGGTGATAGTCTTGTGGGCATATGCATATGTCCAAAGTCATCAAATTGTATACATTAAATATGTATTTTATATCAAATATACCTCAATAGAGCTAAACTATTTAAAAACTTAATTCATCCTATTTTCCTCATATATTCCTCTTCTAAATTATTCCCAAATTCATTTATGATAAATTCACCAGTTATCCAATCCAGAAAATTGAATTATCCTGTAATGTCACTTATTTGTATCTAATTAATCACTGGTTTCCTTAGTTTTACCTGTTAATTCTCTAAGTTGTCCTTTCTCACTTTTATTATCACAGCTTTAATTTAGGCCTTCATTGTTCCCGACTTGCACAACTGCTTAGCCTTCAAATTGGCTTCCTTGACTCTAATGCTAGGGTTTCCCCTCTAATATGTATATAAATCAGACTTTTGTTCCTGCCCTGTTAGAAAGACGTAGGTCACCTCCTATCATCTGTAACATAAAATATAGACGACATGCAGACACTGCTGTCATCTTCTTCAGTCTCATCTAGGCTACTACCCACAAAATAATTTATTCTCAAGAAATGACTATGTATTTTCCTTGTGTACTCAATGATATTTCATGTTTTAATGGCTTTACCCAGTCTCGTCGTTTAGCCTGAAAAACTCTTCCCTCTATATTGTTACCTTGTGCATCCCAGAACACAGTACCTGCTGTTACAAAGCTGACCACTTCCTCTCCACACACCTGGGTTTGGTGGCCTTCCCCTGACCCTGTTGCACCACCATACTTATGCACTACATAAATGCTATGTTGGTTGCTAGATCTTTGAAAGCAGAGGTTCCTCCTAATTTATCTTTGTATCCCTGATGCCAAATTCTTAGGAAAATATGTTTAATAAATGTTTATTGAATTTTGAATTTTTTCATATGAACAGCTGAAACACTGACCCCATTCAAAACTCAGTCATCTGATTGTAATTGTATTTATCTCCTATTGCAGATAGAATAAACTTTGTGTCTTCACGCAACACAGATTGATTCTCTTACAGTTCTGGAGGTCAGAAATCTGAAATGGGTCCACCATGCTTCATGCTTTCTGGAGACACTGGGGGCAATCTATTCCCTTTTTCAGCTTCTAGAGACCCTGTACTCTCCTTGACTCTGAGCCCGTTTCTCCACCTTAGAAGCCAGCAACGTAGCATACCTGGCCTCTATGACCTCTGCTTCCATCCTCAAATCTCTCTATAATTCTGTTCCTTCCGCCTCCTTCTGATAAGGACCTCTGTGAGTATGCTGTTCTCAACCAGATAATCCGGGATAATCTTCCAATTTCAAAATTATTAATTTACCACATCTGCAAAGTCCCATTTTCCATGTAAAGCAGCATATTTACAGCTTCCAGAGAGTATGACTTGGTTATCTGCTGCTGTCTGAATATTTATGTCCCTGCAAAAAGCATATGTTGAGATCTTAACCCCCAACGTGATGGTGTTAGGAGGTCGGGCCTTTTGGAGGTGATTAGGCCATGAAGGTGGAGAGCTCATGAATGGGATTAGTGCCCTTATAAGAGATGCCCAAGAAGAAAGTCCTTGCCCATTCTACCATTTGAGGTCACAGTGAAAAGATGCCATCTATGAATAAGAAAGCAGGTCCTCACCAGACACTGAAACTTCTGGCACCTTGATCTTGGACTTCCCAGCCTTCAGCTGTAAGAAACAAAGTTCTGTTGCTTATAAGCTACCTACCTAGTCTATGGTGTTTTGTTATAGCAGCCCTAATGGACCTCAACATCATCTTTTAAGAAGCCTATATAGACTATCTTAGCAATATAATTGCAAAAATTTACATTAAGCTTCCAAAAATTATATCCCATAAATGTAGGCTTATTTCTTTCTCAAATGTTTATTACAAAATGGAAAATAAAATTCCCTTATTTGTATCATTTGCTAATTTAATCATTATGCTTTTTCTTTTATCCAAAAGACTGGCTGAACATATTAGCCAAAACAATTAATACAGAGCTTTATGGTTTACCTACATCTCCCTTACGTAGCTGGGCTTCTATTTATTTAGTTTCAACCAGCAATAAGTTTGTCTGACTCCACTAGTGCCAGGTCTACATGATTCCCTCTTGTCTTAAAAGACATTATTAAATCCTATGTACATGCCTTGTGAAAAATGGCACATAATAGCTCTATTCTCAAATTATACCATAAAGATTCTAGTTAATCCTGACTTATACTAATAGGTTCTGCTATGTAAATAAAACATGTACTAAATTACAGCCTATAAAAAATCTTTTTACTAACAAACTCTAAAATGAAATGGTCACTGCATTTGTTTCTATTTTTAAAATATTATTTTATGCCTTTTTGGAAATCAGGATACTTCTCTATATCAAAATTTTGCATTTCTCTAATTCCTCATTATTCCTGATACGTTTATAACAGTGATTCTGCGATCAAATACAAAAGTAGATAATTTAATTAATGTTAAAATGTTTTGATCCTTATAGATTTATTAAATTTACTCTTTTCATGTTCAAAAATAAAACATAGCAATAATATATAATTTAAAAATATATACCTATAATTAACATATAACTTGTATTAAAATTAAATTATATCCATAAGCATATATTCCATACATAAAATGTATTACATATACTCATTTATATATTTAATATACAACTTAAATATAATAAAATATAATTACTTTTATAAGTACATGTTACCTATACAAAATTTATTTTATAAAAACATTTATAAATATATATTTAATGCCATGTAATATATTTGCATTATATATGTAATATATATTCTAATTTTTTATATTTTGTAATGCAGATATTGTCTCAGAAATTAGTAAGACAATATTATAAATTTGGGTTTTGTAAATATAGTACTTTATAAATATCATCAGATGCAAACTTAGGTGCAAGTCAATTTTGAAATGTGCATCTGCTTTCCTATATGTAAAATTATTTTTCAAAATCTACTAAGGAATAAATACACAAAAAAGTAATGAAGACATTGTTGTCTTCCTTGGAGAACAAGATAAATACAAGTCATTTAATTATGTTTCAGAGTCAGGATTTCAGGTAAATTTAAATGGATGACCCCACATAAATCCGTATGTATATAGAACAACTTGTCCTGAGTCAAATACTAAGCACTTTTATTCCATGGAATAAATTCTTGTCTCTCTAGACTAAAATCCTAATAAGTAAATGGATAAAATAGAATAAAATATTACTAAACATAGAATGAAAATTCTTACTATAATACTAAAAAATAAGCTGCTTATTTCTTCGGTCACCATACAGTCTCATTGTAATTTCATAATCAACAACAACGAGTACTTTTGTATCATTTTTTCATTCTTTATTAACAAATAATTTTATATACCATTTTAAAAAGCATATGTATATGTGTTTTATTATTTTTTAATTCATTTAGATATTGACCCAAATATGGGCCAAATGAGGAAAAGGTTTGTAAATATGACTAAAAAGTGATCCCCAATCATAGAAAGCCTATACAGTTATAAATATTCACCATTATAATATATTATGCACCTGCTATCTACTAGACTATATTACTCTCATTTCTCCATAAAGTATTGTAATTCATATTTCACATTTAGTTCCAGATGATAATTTTAAACTATAGTTAATACCGTATCCTTACTAAAGCCTATTAAATTCTAGAAATATAGAAAAAATTATCATTGGTAAATAAGAAAGTCACCAAAATTGTGTAAACATATTTGAGAAAATGCACCTGTATACTTATTGACTGGGTTGGTGTTTCTGTTTGTTTATTTTTTTTAATTTAAGTTCATTTTATGTAACACAGGATAATCCCAGAAATCCTAAACTCACAGAGCAAGGGTTTGGATCAAGGACTGGGTTAAGGAAGCCAACAGGACTTCAACAACTTCACCAGACCCTCAGCTCTAGACGTGGTGTTCACTACCAGTCTTCCCTTAGGCAGGGATTGAGAAGTGAGAACTGAAACCCCAGGGCCTCAGTGTTGTTGGTAAATGCGCCTGACAAAAAAAAATGGGTATAGTCTCTTGACTGCTTTGGGCTGTGACAGCAAACACAAAAGAAACACCAAATCAAAACAACTGGAGTCAGCCACTTAAATTAGCACCATTGATAAACCCCACGTAAAGCTGTGGACTGTATTTTCCTCCTCTTGGTAGCCTTCCTGGCAGCTCATTCTGCATGTCAGTGTCTAGTTGGAATGCTGATTTTTCCAAATAAATTTAAAGAATTAAACAACTGTCCTTTTCTCCTGTGTTTGGGCTAAAACATTTGAACAGAGACTTATTCATTCAACATATGCATTCAATAAATAACTCATGCAACAGACAATGTGAAAAACTTTAGCTATATTTAATAGAATGAGGCATGGTTTCTGACTTCACAATTACTATAAAAATAATTAGTTTCAAACTGTTATAGATATTATGAAGGAAAATGACAAACTGTTATGAAAAAGAATGTGAAGAGTGACCCAACATATTTTAATGTAAACTTGGGGAGAGTATTTGGAAAGATTATTTGATGGAGAAATATTGTAACCAAAGCTTGAAGGATAAGTAGGTTAGCTATCTTAAATCTCAATTCTGGACAAACATAAATTGTTCTCTTTAAGCATGAACAAAGAAAAAAATATAATTGGACATAGTTCAAACAAGGGAGCATTTGGAGGACTCAGAGGTAATATTCCTATATAAAACATTTATTATAATAAAATATAAACTTAAACTATCTCCTGACTCACAAAAATTTTATGAGATAAATACTAACATTAAGCCCATTTTAAATATGAGGAAAGTGAGACAGCTGGGTTAAATAACTTTTCAATGGTCACAAATTTTATGGTATATGAATATTAGAGCTGATCATTAGATACATTTTTGGGTAACTCTAGCATGTACTTTTTTTTTTTTTTTGGAGACAGTCTCACTCTTGTTGCCCAGCTAGAATACAGTGGCATCATCATAGCTCACAACAACCTTAAATTCCTGGGCTCCAGTGATCCTCCTACCTCAGCCTCCTGAATAGCTGGGAATACAGGTGCATGCCAGTGTGCCTGGCTAATTTTTTCTATTTCTAGTAGAGATGGGGTCTTCCTCTTGCTCAGGTTGGTCTCCAGCTCCTGAGCTCAAGCGATCCTCTGGCCTTGGCCACCCAGAGTGTTAGGATTATAGGCATGAGCCACTGTGCCTGGCCAGCATCCACATTCTTAACTTGTACATAATACTGATGCTTTATTACTCAGAAAGAGAATACAAAATACATATAACAAGAATTCAAAATAAAAAGATCAAAATTTTAGTAGAGAAATAATACCAAAATAGAAGGATCTTTCCCAAAGCTAAAGAAGACTTGAATCTTTACAACGACAAGACTCAAAAAACACTAGGTAAAATGAATGAAAGAGCAATACATGTGGATATATCCCAATATTTTATGTTGGAAAATAACTTCATCTTCTGAGTTATAAGATACTATTAATAGAAGACAATCAAGTGGTATCTCCACAAATGAAAACCTACTCTTATCAATTCAACATTACTGTAACCTAATGTTAAAACCAGGCACTTTGAAGTAAATATTCAGCAAAAATTGAAGGTCCCTCTTATCTTTCTCCTCCATTTCATTCCTTGTGCTGGCTCTTAGGTAATTCTGAATGCTTCACAGAAATGGTAGAACTGTTGCCTTAACTCCATGCCCTTGCTCATACTCTTACAGCTCTAGCATCTGTTGTCAAGATGTGCTGGTTGCAAGGCCTGGTGATTTTAAAAGGCTTTCCGTCCCTCCAAACACACTTTAAAGAGTAAGGCACAGATCTCTGCCTGAGTATCCCTAAATAGATCCAAATATTTCCGTCAATATTCCATGCACCAAGGTTTGAATGTGGTAGGGTGCACTATATAGAAAACATACTCAAACCCCCTGTTAGTTCTAATCCTAAATGTATTTCTATGATTGCCCTCTCTTCCACTCTGGAATTCTTGTCCTGTTTCTGTTTTGGGGTGGAGCAAGGATGGAAAAATGTTCTTGCCTCATAAAATATTTTTCTGTACTCAATATTCTATGTTCTGAGCCTTCCTCATTGAGCATCCTCTGGTGCTCCTTCTTGCTTGATATTTAAAGTTAAAAAAAATAAACAAACAAACAGCAACAACAAAAAACTAGTCTAATCTTTTTTTTTTTCCTCTTTCATTTACCTGCAATTTGGAATTGAAAGCCAGTGATTTCAAAGCTATTTCATCTGTTCAGAAATTTGAAGCTCTATTTCTTGGTTTACTGCCAAGCAGTGACTTCTATGGTCTACACTAGGTTTGCCATTTCCCTGGTAAATATATATCATCAAATAGGTGAGTTAAGAAGCTTTTTACTTTGATCAGGTCTCATTTATTTATTTTTGTTGTGGCTATCATTGCTTTTGGGGTCTTCCTCATAAATTCCTTGCCTAGGCTAATATCTGTAAGAGTTTTTCCAACATTTTCTTCTAGAATTCTTATAGTTTCATGCCTTACATTTAAGTCTATTATCCATTGTGAATCAATTTTTGTGAGATGAGAGAGGTGCAGATCCTGTTTCAGCCATCTACATGAGGCTATCCAATTTTCCCAGTACACAATCAATAGAGCAAACAGGCAACCTACAGAATGGGAGAAAACATTCACATCCAATAAAGGTCTGATAACAAGGATCTACAAAGAACTCAAGCAAATCAGCAAGAAAAATCAAACAGCCCCATTAAAAAGTGGGTAATATCAACGGAGACTTTTCAAAAGAAGATAGACTAATGCTCAACAACCACATGAAAAAATGCTCAACATCTCTAGTCGTCAAGGAAATGCAAATCAAAACCACAATGAGATATCACCTAATTCCAGTGAGAATGGCTTTTATCAAAAAGTCCCAAAAGAACAGATGCCGGTGAGGATGCAGAGAGAAAGGTACACTTATATACTGTTGGTGGGACTGCAAACTAGTACAAGCTCTGTGGAGAGTAGTATGGAAATATCTCAAAGAACTAAAAGTAGACTAACCATTTGATCCAGCAATCCCACTACTAAGTATTTACCCAAAGGAAAAGACGATATTTTATAAAAACGACACTTGCACTTGAATGTTTATAGCAACACAATTTACAATCTCAAAGATGTGGAATCAACCCAAGTACCCATCAATACATGAGTGGATTAATAAAATGTGGTATATGTATACCATGGAGCACTACTCAGCCATTAAAAAAATGGTGATCTAGTATCTTTTATAACAACATGGGTGGAACTGGAAGCCATTCTTCTTAGTGAAGTATTGTAAGCATGGGAAAACAAACACCACATGTACTCAATTCTAAATTGGAACTAATCGATCAACACTTATGTGCACATATGGAAGTAAAATTCAAGGGAAAACAAGTAGGTGAGGGGGAGGGGTAAATTCACACCTAATGGGTATGATACACACTGACAGAAGGGCACACTCAAACTGTACAAAATCAAATTATGTAACCAAAATGCATGTACCCCCATAAAATTCTGAAATAAAAGAAATTAATTTTAAAATTAAAAAAATAGGTGAGTTAAGAGATACAAGATCACAAAATACAATATGAAAATTCTGAAATGGAAAAAATATTATATTTATGTCAGTAAATATTTGATACAATTAGTATATAATGCATGCTATATAAATCAGAATATATATTTCCAATAGAAAAAAACTATAAATAGACTAGGTAAGAAAAGAAATGTGAATGACTAATAAACATAGGAAATATTTGTATTATAACTAACAACCTAAAAGAATGAAAATGACAATATACTGTAGGACTAATTTCCAACTAGCAGAATAGCAAATCATAATAATTTCAAAAGTACACACAAACATCCACAAATTCACACCTATAAATATTTGGCATTTAGCAACTGAAATGCCTGAGATGTCATATTCATCTTTCTGTGTCATAACCCAGTATTCATTGTAATGAAGACATGACCCTGGTGGAAACCCTAAAGAAACACTGGGAATTCATTTTCACAAGTGTTTCACTATATACTTTATTCCTTGGCAATCATAGTTCTTTACATCAAATCATGTTGCAATGGCAGTAGTTAGTCAAGGCAAAAGTTGACTTAAGCACCCTTGTCTTGCTTCCTGAAAATGGAAAAGTTATTTATGTAAGTTTGTATGACTGGTTAATAAATTCAGGTATCAAATGAGAGACAGCATTCCAATTCTGCAGAAACAAAACTATTGACTCCACAAAGAATTTAGGAGTCATCAAAAATTGCTAGACACTATTATCATTCTATATGTGTGTTTCCTTCTTGCTTGAGAACAGGTATCAGTTCATCAAGGACTACATAGGTCAGGAAGAAGAAGAGGCACTTGGGATTGACAATCCACATGGAGCAAATTCATGCCTGAGGCTAGAAAAGATTTCTATACCCTATGGACTTCTAATAGTAAGTTATTGTTTAGTTTCTACCTGTTTACATCCTCTGCTACTTCCTTCCTCAGTGTTTCATAATTCTTATTGTAGAGGTCTTTCACCTCCTTAGTCAAATATATTCCCAGGTATTTTACTTTCTTTGTTGCTATTGCGAAGGGTATTGAGTCTTTGGTTTGGTTCTTGGTTTGACTGTTGTTGGCATATAAGAATGCTACTGATTTCTATACATTGATTTTGCAACCTGACACTTGGCTGAATTTATTTATCAATTTGAGTAGTCTCATGGCAGAATCCTTGTTTAGTTGAGAGTAATTATAATTATTAACTTTGTTTGGGACAAACACCTAAAGAAAGTCAACACACATGGTCTAGACCCTAGTGCTCCCCAATAAAAATATGATACAAGTTACACATGAGATTCTAATTATTCTAATAAGCAAATTTATACAAAAGAATAAAAACCAGGCAACATCAAAGTTAGTAATAGATTTTATTTAGCTCAATGTATCCAAAAACATAATTTCAACATGTTATCAAGATAAAAATATTAATTAGATATTACATATAATTTTTAAGTAAATCCTTGAAATTCAAAATGTATTTTATACCAACACATCATAATTCACATATTAAATTTTCATAAGAAAAACAGATATATATTTACAGTTCTTATGTCACAGTTGAAAAATTAGATTTATATGACACAGTTGTTTCAAACATACTTAAAAGTTTTCCATTAACTAAATTGAGTATAAAAGATATGTGTTTTTGTGTGTGTGTGTGTGTGTGTGTGTGTGTATGTGTGTGGATAGATAGATAGATGATAGATAGATAGATAGATAAATAGATAAATAGAATTTCAAACCACTTAATTAAATAATTAAACAATGAATTTTCACATGTTTTACATCTGGAGATATCCTAGTTTACCAATGCTAGAAACTTAAGTATAAAAAAGAGTGCGCAGTCTTTGAATGTGGCAATGGAGATATACAGGCAAGAAAAGGACAGTGTCATATAGTTGTATAACATTATCTTATGTGGTAATGTCTTTTTTTTAATTTCAGCACATTACAGGGGTATGAATGTATAGGTTAAATATATTGCCTTTTCCCTGCCCGAGTCAGAGCTTCAAGCATGTCCTTCCCCCAGATGATGCATACTGTACCCATGAGGTGTGAATATACCCAATCCCTCCTCATCCCTCCAACCTGCCCAACACCCGATAAATGTTACTACTATATGTGCACATAAGTGTTGATCAATTACTACCAATTTGATGGTGAGTACATGTGGTGCTTGTTTTTCCATTCTTGTGATACTCACTTGGTAGAATAGACTCCAGCTCTATCCAGGATAATACATGAGGTGCTAGATCATCATTATTTTTTGTGGCTGAGTAGAATTCCATGGTATACATATACCGCATTTTATTAATCCATTCATGTATTGATGGACACTCGGGATGTTTTCACATCTTTACAATTGTGAATTCTGCTGCTCTAAACATTCTAGTACAGATGTCTTTTTTATAGAATGTCTTTTTTTCCTTTGGATAGATGGCCAGTAATGGGATTGCTGGATCAAATGGTAGTTCTTCTTTTAGTTGTTTGAGGTATCTCCATATAGCTTTCCACAGAGGTTGTACTAGTTTGCAGTCCCATCAGCAACATATGAGGGTTCCTATCTCTCTGCATCCATACCAACATTTATTGTTTTGAGACTTTTTGATAAAGCCACTCTCACTGGAGTTAAGGGATATCTCATTGTGGTTTTGATTGGCATTTCCCCGATGATAAGAGCTGTTGAGCATTTTTTTCATGTTTCTTGTCCATTAGTCTATCTTCTTTTGCAAAGTTTCTGTTCATCTCCTTTGCCCACTTTTCAATGGGGTTGTTTGATTTTTTTCTTGCTGATTTTCCTTTAGTGAATTTTACTTCCAAGTCCTGGATTTTGTTTGTTTGTGTGTGTGTGTGTGTGTGTGTGTGGTTTCTTTGTGTTGGGTGTCAATTTTCTTTTGCATATATTGAGTTTTCTTACAATCCATGTTCTAAGTTCTTCTGTCACTTCAGTGTTCTGATTTTGGTTGGTATCCATTGATAAAGAGGTTGCGTTTCCTTTTGGGGGTATCCTTTCCATTTGATTCTTCATACTTCAGAGTTCTTTCACTGATTCCTTCCCATCTGGAGTAGCTGTTGCTTCTTACTTTTGGATTTTTGTTTAGCTTATGAAACGCCCAGTTTAGTCTCTGAACCAGTAGGTGGTGCTTGTGGGTGAGAATCGGCCACACTCTGTATGATGAGTCAGTAAATGCAATAAAAGGACATGAAAATTGTCTTCCCTGTCAGTAGGTGGTGCTTGCCAGGAGGAGCAAGCTACAATGTTGTTTTTGGGTCCTGTAACTAGCTCTCATTCCTCTGGAAAGGCCTCCCCTTTCCAAACAAAATTTGAGCCTCCCCTCCACTATATTGATTTGGACTGGCACAATGGTTGCCTAATCAAAGACTACACCCTCTTTATTTGACATTAGAAGTGGCTCTGTGGCAGCTCTGCCAATGGGATCTGGGTGGAAATGGGTCTGTCAATATTACCAAGTAGATTTGCCTTTGATATTCTCTTCTCTCTACTGCTAACTGGTTGCATGCAATGATAGAACCAAAAGAAAAAGGAGCCTAGATCCCTGAGTCACCATGTGGAAGAAGACATCAGCTGACAAGGAATACCGGCATTGGACTCCTACATAAGCTGTAAATGAACTCCTATGTGTTAAATTCTGGAGTTGATTACAGCAGCTAGGGTTATGCTAAATAGTACACAAATTTTAATTTTCTATTTTTCTACAAAGAGTGTGGATCTTATTTACAAAAATATAAGGTAAATTTCATCACAAAAACATTAAAATTAAAATCTTAGACATCAGGTCAATGTAAGGAAATGTGCATGTTTTAATGATTTTGTGAACTATTTTTTAAAGAGTATTTAAACGTGCAGAATAAATCTATTCTAAGTTGGGGGATATTCATCGTCTTTAATTTTATTTATAAATTATACCCTACATTTCTCCTTAGAGATGATATAAACTGTTTTTAGCCTATATAAAAAGAATCATTATTTTAAAATTCCATTTATTGAAATAACATATTAGACAACTTATATTTCCAAAAAAATATAATCTGTACTGTAAAAATATTTGGGTTTTCCATTTCCCTTCTGAGAGCTGGGGTGAATGCTAACGTGAAAGCGCATGTTTAACAGATCTGGATGCTGATGAAGTGTGAGCGATGGCACCATTTGCAGCTGTGGAAACACTCGCTCTGTGGGGCCTGAACTTCGCCCCAACACGTGAAAGGCTTTGAGGTCATCTTTAAACTATTATTTTCTTTCCGTTTACAAGGTTAAATGTAATATAATGGAGATTTTGGATTCCAAACAATTTTTTAAAGTCTTTGAAATAATTTCCAGTCGTGTTTAGGAGAAATGTATTCCAATCTTCCTCTCCTTAACCTCTCTCGTGACACTGTGTATGACAACAGTTACTGAGAAATTACAGGTGAAACCTCCTGTAGAGAGTGGCTTAAAGAAAAAAATGTGCACAAGAGATTATATCTGGTAATTCCTAATGTTGATTGCCGTTTATTTTACAAGTGTCAGATAACATAAAAAACACTACTGCTAATAATAAATAATAATATCTTCTATTCATTTTATTCTTTATGTTTAAAAACTTAAAATCTCTTTACATAGGTTGGCCAAAATACACTATCATCAATAAACTGAGCTAATACGGGGAAATAATATAATATCTTTTTTTCATTCAAAAATTTTGAAACATCTCAAATGGGGCAAAATAAACTCAGCCTATGTACCTCTTAAAACTGTTTTATTTTCCAGATTTGTGCTCCCGCTTTTGTACTACTTGTTTAAGCTAACTAATATTAACCAATATTAAGTTTTTAATTTAAAGATAAAACTGGTCTTGGGATGAAATAGTTGAGAATATGCCCAAACTGTATACACACTAAGAGTGACGGTGTTCCTGTAAAATCATAAGTAGTGAGGAATAAAAATCATTTATGTAATAACCTCCAGTTATCAATTAGCATCACATTAAACAGGAATATAGGGGACCTTTATTAACCAAAGTGAAATTTAGTTTACTTAGACATGTCATTTCATCACAAACAACAAAAAAAATAAGCATTTGTATAACTAGAATGCAGCAGATAGGGTTCTAGTGATGCAAAGATTGTTAAGATATTTCTTTTGCCCCTCTGTGATGGAATGTTTGTCATCAAATGTACTTTAAGTTCAACATAAAATTTGAACCGTCTTATATTGGTTTACTAAATATACCACTTAAAGTCATCAGTATAAAACCTCATTTGTTAATAGGGAAGAATTTAGGGGTGAAGGTGTTTTTTGTCTTTTCATTTCATTCTTCAAAATGCAAATGCCATAAGTGAGATTTCTGATTCATTTTTAATACAAGGAGGTGAATTTGGACTTCATTTACATATATATTATCAATGCCATTTCAACTAAAGAAACTAAGGAAGACATGTCAAGTGTAATTACTATATTCTTTCTTGTGATTGATATATAAATACACACCAGAATTATAAGAAATCTGTAGATTTCTTCCAGGATAAAGGGATTATATACTGAAATCTTGGATTAAACAAACATTAATGACATTTTAATACTTCTGCTTGCCTTTATTATGCCCATGAATAAGCAAAACTGAAAAGCATAAAGGGTATTGCTTATAAATTATACAAAGTGGAAAAAATAAGTATTTGTGTTTTTGTCTTTTTTTTAAATTGGGTATTTAATGTAACACATATTGAAAATTAGTTAAAAATAAATCAGTAAGAATTCAAAAGAAAATAGAATGGCATCTTAGAATTTGTGTAAAATGTTTTAAAGGTCACATTGATAGATCCTCAATTATGCAATATTTCCTGTAATCACAGCTGCTAATCTGTTCTAAAAACCTGGTCTTTAGGGTAAAGTGTTGAAAGCCACCAGACAAGAGTAAGGACCCTACCATATGTTTCAGTATATCCTATATAAATACTCATCTGAGCTTCTTTTTGTAAAATAGGCTATAAATCTGACTGCAAGAGATTGCCCCAGAACTCATTAAATTGTAAGTATACAATATTGATTTGCTAGATATATCTCCAGTTTCAAATATGTCAAAGGCAATAGATAATCATAGAAGTAAAATGATGGAAATAAAATGACATAGACTACTTACAATTAATCTCACATAATTGTGAATATTTGTGTGTGTGTTAAGAGTGAAGTTTAGTGGAAATAACTTTGGTCTCATCATCATAAATTGTCCTAGTTAATAGGTGTGTTACACTGAGCAATTAATTCTTAAAATTTAATATTACTAAATTTTTACCTTTATGAAATTGAAGTGAAAATTTCAGCTTAATTCATTGATTAACTGGAACTATTAATCCCTGCCCACCTCATACTATGATTGCAAGAATACATTGATTTAAGTGTTGTAAAAGAGTTTCATAATTAGTAAGCCACCATGAGAAGATGGTATTAATGTTATTAAAGCTTGTCTTTTTTTTTTCTTTTTTGAGATAAGAGTCTTGCTCTGTCACCGAAGCTCGAGTACAGTGGCCAGATGATAGCTCACTGCAGCCTCAAATTCCTGGGCTCAAGCTAGCCTCCTCCCTCAGCCTCCCAAGTAGCTGGAACTACTGGTGTGTGGCACCCAGCCTGGCTAATTTGTTAAATTTTTTTGCAAAGATGAGGTCTCGCTATGTTGCCCAGGTTGGTCTCAAACTCCTGGGCTCAACTGATCCTCCTGCCTTGGCCTCCAAAAGAGCTGGAATTTCAGATGTGACCCATAGCATCTGGGCTCAAGCTTGTCTTCTGTGACCACTACAGACCTCCATTAAACAGGAATCTCAGTTGTCATCAATTATTGATTTTAATGAGCACATCAATCAAATATACATTGCAGGCTTATTAAGGGTGAGATTCTGCATGAAATGTTTGGGGCATATAAAGATGAATAATGAGTATTCCCTGCACTTAAGAAATGTTTAATTTACTTGAAGACACTTTGGCTGCAATGAACAGTTCACAAGTCAATCTTATAACTCAAGCTTTTATTCCAAAATAATCAATACACTTGTTGAGAGATAGAGTAATCAAGATGATATTCTTCTTAACAGGAGAAGAAGTCACTAGAGCTGTAAACTGGTAAGAATAGTTAAACGGTGGTTTTGGTGAATTGTGGGAGGCTGAGTAGACCAGCCCGAGAGTAAGAAATTCCAGGAGACCTCCGTCTTACAGGGCCACTACACTTTCATGGACCACACTTGAAGAACTCTGCAACGTTTTCATGGTAAAGGCCCAAGAAAGATCATTTCTGACTTTGGCATAGAAAGGGAAGAGTAAACATAGTAAAACCCAACCAGAGACTTCTCCATAAATTCTTTTACTCTCCAGCATAAAAGACTTCCCCACAGTACAATTATGAAGTCTTATCCCAGCCAGGGGAAAGAAATTTCTCCCCCTTCCAGCCCCTTCCAGCTGTCCTGTATCAATAAGGAGGGGACAGTTTAAGAAATAAAAATCTCAGTCAAGAGGGAATAGGGCTTCACAGAAATAAATTAGAAATGCTACAGCTAGGAAAAGGATAAGGAGGGAAAAGCCATACCACTGGCAGAGGGGCAGAAACAACTATAAAGGCCAGAGTCCTAAGACACAAGCCTCCTAAAGGACCAAGGCTTAATCAGAAAATTATAGAATGCCCCTGTCCCTCGTCTTACCACCCTACCCAACAGGGGTCCAGATTAATATTAATAATAGTGGATTATAGCTGAAGGAATTTCAAGACACAGGCTCTCTTTGTGAAGCAGTCCATAGGAAATCCTCTAAGTCTAAATAGCTTTCAACACCAACAACAAGAATCAAGGCTTGTTTTGCCAAAAAAGAAAAAGCAACCAAACCACCAGTCTGGAACACACAAAGTAGTCATCCAAGTGAGAGTCAGATATGACTCAAATGTTGGAAATATCAAACAGAGATTTTAAAATAATCACATATGTTAAGGATGCTAAAGGAAAAAGTAGACAACATGCAAGACAAGATGGATAATGTATGCAGAGAAACGGAAACTCTAACAACTAAAGGGAAATGCTGAAAACCAAAAATGTACAAACAGAAACGATGAATGCCCTTCATGGGATCGTCAATAGACTCTATGTGGCTGAGGAAAGAATCAGTAAGCTTGAAAAGAGATCAATATAAACTTCCCAAACTAAAATGAATTTATAACATAAGAATAACTGGAATATCAAAGGAGAAAAATGAGAGAATAGAGTAGAAGGAATACTTGAAGTATAATGAGTGAGAACATTCCCAAATTAATAGCGCATACCAAACCACAGGTCCAGGAAGTTTAAAGAACACCAAACATGATCAATAGCAATAAACTATACCTAAGCACATCATACACAAACTGTATAAAACCAAAGGCAAAGAGAACCTTAAAGGAAAGGGGAGAGAGAGAAACACCTTACCTATAGAGGAACAAGAGTAATAATTACAGTGGATTTCTTATGAGAAACCAAGTAAGAAGTGAGTGGAGTGAAATTTTTAGAGTGTTGAAAGAAAAAGAAAACAAAAAGCTCAATCCAAAATTCTATATACAGTGAAAATATCCTTCAAAAATGAAGGATAAAGACTTTCTCAAACAAACAAAAATTGAGGCCATTCATTGCTAACTGACCTGCTATGTTACAGGTCAAAACTTAGATCTTCATGAAGAAAGGAAGGGTGGAAGAGAAGGAATAAATGAAGGAAAAATAAAATCCTTTACTTTATTATTTTAATTGATTTAAAAGATAACTGTGTAAAGCAATAATAGCAAAAAATGTTTTAGTTTATATGTGAATAAAGTGAATAATAACAATTGCAGGGATATGCTATTGTAAGGTACATGCACTATAAGGGAAGTAATATGAAGTTATTTCAAATGGATTAGGTTATTTAAAAATGTATGCTGTAAAATACAAGTACACTACTCACTGTGTTTTTTAAAAAGTATAGATGATATGATAAATGAGAAGATTGAATGAAATCATATCAAATGGTCAATTAAAACCAGAGAGAGCAGAGAGGGAAATGGAGCAAATGCAATGAATTCAAAAGCAATGACAAAAATGATAGATATTAATCCAACTATATCAATAATCGCTGTAAATGTGAATGCTCTAAATATGCCAATGAAAGGCAGAGATTGTCAGAGTGGATTAAAAGCCAAGGCCAGCGTTAAGGACAGTTTCACAGTATGTGCTATTTCCTCTTTTCTACTTTAGCAACTTGAAAAACACAATCACTAACCTTTCTTGTGCTCCTCTGCAAAATCATTCACACATTTCAAAGTCCTTCATCTGACATAATGACCAGCTGGGAACACTGTGATCTAATTTGGCCTGGGCAATTTACCCACTAACTCTGTGAGCTTTGTGCCATCTGCAAATCTGATGTATAAAACTTCTCTGTACTATTCAAGTAATTAATACAATTGTTGGAACTTGATGGCCTCCAAGATTTCTCTTAGTCAACACTTTTTGAGTGGGCACTGAGTAGTACAAATCAACCAAAGAATACTATAATCTAGTTCATATTTTTCCTTCTTGGCCACAAGGATATTAGGGAACATTCAGATAACATTGAAATCTAAACAACTTGTGTCTACTACCACTGCCCAACTCCTGACATACCATGCTAGTGACCATGAAAAATGCTCTTAAAAGGGCACAAATTGGTTTTAATTAAACAATGGTGGCTCAGAAAGATTGATCTTTGTTTCTAAACCATCAAACACAATTACTTTAACCAGTTTTGGATTTTTATCAAACTCATTTGGCTGTGGTGTATGTGATTTTGTTTTCTTTTTGGGGACATTATGAGATATTTTCTGTGATCCCTCAAGAAATATGAAACTAAAGCTCAATAATTACATCTATACATTTTCTTCGAGGGCTGGGATGGTATTCACCACCCATGAAACAAACTCATTTAGATAAGTTAGACAGGATCTTCTAATCTAATTACATTTTGCTTCACAAATTCCATCGTATTTATTTATTCAACCAATATTTAATGAATACAGTTAAGTACCAGGCACCGAACTATTAATAAAAGAAACAGCAAATCATGGTTAAGGGTTTACCACATTTTTTTCTGCTACCTGTTCATAACCCACATTTTCTTCTCTTGCTCATTTTCTACAAATAGTTTTTAAATGTGTCCAATTAACACACAAACTTGATGATAGGTAGATAGATAGATTATAGATAATTTCTATTATTTATATGTTAAAGACATGTTTAACAATGAATGGCAAAAATTTAATTATTTATTTTAAAATAATCAATTTGTTATAGAAGATAAGAAAATAGACAGAATGGATGAAATTCATAAGAAGCAGTAAGCCTAAAGAGTAACTAAGGAGTTTTTGAGATATGGGCCAAATTAATAACTGTTAAGCATGTCTAATAAGTTAACGTGTTCATTATGAGACATAGATATAATTCTCAAGAAATGATAAATATTGACAATAAGATACTAACATGTAAGACATGCTAAAGAAGAGATAGAATTAATAGAAAATAAGATCAAATAAATACAAATGTCATTTAAAGATAAAAATGAGCAGAAAGATGAAGTCATTGTTATGCCACCTCTGAGCTGACAGCTCTGTCACCACTAGGGCAAATAATCTTTAGAGACATAACAAATGGCTTATTCTGGCCATACATATACTACCCCAAGATATGTAGATAAAACTCTTAGTTTTTCAGTAACGAATTAGCAAGGTACAGCTTTGGAATGGCATGCCCCCACCTCTCTCCTATAGAATAAGTGTTTACCATTGGCCTAAGAGTTTAATTGACCTATTTTCACTGTTGACTCCATTTGAGATTGATTTAATAAGCCATGTGATTTTTGCATATTCACTTGGTGCTTAAGATATCTTTCCCAATATCATGGATAATTTGGTTGTGCAGTTGGAAGATACCATTGTATCAAAATAATTTTCTACAAAATAGCTACAAAATCTATCCCATAATATGTTTCCTGTCATTAGTAATTTACTCAAATGGCTAAAGTCTAGGAAAGAGAGTGACAATTGTTCAAAATATCTAGGAAAGAGGGCAAAAACCTTGTAGTAGAAGTCCATTTTTTACTCCATACCATGGTATTCTACTCACCTAAATGGGGAGGTAAAATTAATGAGAAATTATTAGAGAATGATTAAGAGTGTAACATGGAAAATAATTTTCAAAATATCATTAAATTATTATACTAAGGTCATATTTATCTTTATTTATAAGATTTAGAGAATAAATAGAATTTAAAAATATTCAGCAAATAAAATAAACATTATAATATGAAATACTACTATAATTCTAATACATGTGCATCTGACTGTTTGCCATATTCCTGATTTACATACTTATTTACTTCACCGAAAAAAAATCCATAGTGAATTTTCTTCATTGTAGGATGTTGAGATAGATAAAATGATATATTCCTTAATTACTACACTAATAACCATACTATTCATTACAAATATTGTGAATCAATTTGAATTTTGAAGTTATAATAAGAACATATTTAATTAGTGTGTTTCATCATAACAGTAGTGTAATTTGAAGCAGGGAACACGCATAAGCTCAGGAATATGATGTATATTATAATGAACATTTATTTAGGCAGAAACAATATTGAAACAGCCATATTTGATGAGATGGGCCATTCTTGTAGCATTTTATTACTTAAGGAAACCATCCAGAGACACAAACATGCCATACTCAGAAGAGAAAAATAATGAAGCAGGTTTCTTCAAAGTATCAATAACAAAGTTGCTCATATTAATGTTAAAAGTTTACCTAATTCATATGAACATCACTTCTATAACTGTAGATAATAAAAAATATTAAAAAATGAACTTCTTAATTCAATCTCCCTTTCTCTAAATATATGAAAGTGTTGGCCTCGTATTACTTTAGATACAGAAAATAATATTTATTCAATAGATTTTATAATCTAAAATAAAAGTTGGGCAAATTTTGCATTATCAATTACTTTAATTATAAAAACAAAATCACAAAAATAGTCACTTAGGATAGAAATACAATTGTCCTGAGAGACTGGAGCTAAGTGGTCAAAATTACGTTATAAACAATAAAGAATTTAATTTTGAGGCTTAGGATTTTGGTTGGCTTAACACAAGGTATGTTAAATTTTCAAATATCTGAAAAAAATGAGTATTTTATTAAATAATTTACTTTGTAGATAAGAATGTATCCCTTCCCAATGAGAGCTATTTTCCTCATGCATTTAATACAATAGAAATTTTAAAGATACAGAAAAGGAAAAGTAAAACTATAAAGTTTAGTGTATGGTGACGTTTTAAAAATGCTGTATCTAAAATAAATTCTAGGCAAGTCATAGGATTTGAGTTTCTGTCTTGATCTCTAGAAAAAAACATTTGATGACAGCGATGATTAGCAAATTAACAATGGTTTCTTTCTTCCACAATGAATATAAAAGTTCAATTTTATGAAATACCTTGATTCTACCTTTGCCACCTGAGAGCACTTCTTTATAGTTGTATGTCACCACCAGGACAGAATAACTTTGGACCTCTGTGCTGATTGTGTGGTGTTTGGTATTAGGCCATCGTTTGCCCAGCCTAGAAACGCTGCTTTTACACTTTCCCGGTCCTAGGTCACATGGTTGGTTTCATACTTCTACTTGTAAATAGGATTTCTCAGCAATATGCTACAAGCAACAGTAGAGACCCTGCATGTCCCATCACTAAGAAATAACAGGAACCACTGCCCCATCAGCACAAATATAATTATACCTCTGCTCTGTCACAATTATTTTTGATAGACCATTGCGGAGCATAGATGGATTATAGAGATTAGGGTCCTCCCATAAAAAACAAGTTGAAGAGCTATAGAATAATGCAAACTAAAAATGTTTCATGATACTTTCAAAATTTAAATTTCATAATAAATTAAAACTATAGCAGTAAAAACTTTACTATGTCGAAAAACATTTGCATGATCTAATATTAGCTGCATTACATCTTTGCAATTTTTTAAAAAACTGGTCCCAGGCTAAATATCATCTATGCACAAATTCTTTCTGTATTCCATTTTTTGAGAACATTTCTAAGTAAGCTTTTGATGGGCGATTCTTTTGTGGGATACATTGTCTCGATTTGGCAAAATGCTTATTCTGTTTATTTAAAGTTATGTTACATAAAAATGGTGCACTTAATGAAGATTTGAGTGCTGTGTGAAATGTGTGTGCTATTCTAAGGACATTACTGAGGACTCCTACTTGGTGCATTTTTCCCTAATTGCACATACAGCACTCAATTTCTTCAGGAGAAATATGGACCTAATGGAAACCCTTTGACTGGACTGGAGAACATGTTTGGCAGCAACATCTGTCTTAATAGATAAGTAATTCCACTTGCTTATTCCAGATCCAGATTTGCAAAGTACCTCGTAATAATCATGATAAAGCCTCAAGACTCCTCAGAGAGCACATTAGAGGATGAGGAGATGGCTCGATCAACAATTTAAATAGAAGCATTTGTTTTTCCATCTAGTCGGGCAAAAGTTAGATTGCTCGGTTATCATGCTATTACAGTCTATCAGGGATTGAAGCTCTGATTTCCTTGCTCCCTTAATATTTACGCTTTCAAAAGTTTCCCACTTGGAATAGTGCAACAGAGATCACGGACCTCTTATTGAATGCAATTTTCATTTCCAACTATCTGAGAAAATTTACTTTTTTTGCTTTAGGCATTATTTAAAGATAAAATTAGCACCCCCCTGTATTTATATATATGCATATAAAATATAAATGCACATATATTAAAAGCATTTTCCTTACACTACATACTTACGGAGGGTATACAAGCATAAAAATAATTGTGATAGGATATGCAAGTCAATATTACATTAGATATTTCATATATGATACCAATTAAAGTCCTGTATAAATATCAAGAAACATATTTGGAGAAAAAGCCTAAAATTTATACTTTTTTAAAGACCACATGAGCAAAATGTATGTCATAAAATAAGAATTGCACAGTACCATTGTACATATGAAAATAAAAACAACATACAGTTCTAGGTGTCTGTGCCAATCATAGGCTATGTGAAGAGAGATGTTAATGTGAAATTGTATCCAGAAGACGTTGGTCAAGTCTGGAATGACATGTTCTTTAAAGGTATGAATGCGGTTCTCATTTCTCAGAAATACACGAAATTAAAGATTGGAGAAGAGAGTAAATGGCGAGAAATTCTATGAGAAACTTTAAAAATTAGGTCAGAGTTCTAGAGTAGAAAGGGAATTTATGTGGTTCAGAAGAAAAAGAGAAAACTCTATGGAGAATGTTTATTATTTTAAATAAAAATCACTTACTCCACCATGCACCCTTGTTTAGCCAGATAACAGCTAAACTAATAAGCAATAAAAAATATTCCAACTATGAAAGCACCAAATATACATGTTGACTTTGTCTTTTAGTACCAGATATTGTGTTTCTCTGTGCTGAACATAATCTAATTTATAAAACACAACAGTAAGTATTGCAAAGCTTTTTCTTTTCAAATGTTATATCCTGTTTACCCAGTCTTTCAAAACTGAGTCTGCAATACATATAAATAAATTACTCTCATAATCAAAGGAAGCAGGATTTTCTGTCCATCATCAATGTCATTCTTACATCATCACTTAACTAAAAATATTGAAAAGTCAAATATACCATTGCAGAACAAAAAGGATTACACCGACTTCCAAATTGCGTTTTGCTCATCTTTCTTTCTACAGAAAATACTTATGTGTAAACCATGGAAGTGAATCACATTTTCACCTTTTTGTCAACGTCACATATGGATCTGCTTCTATGTAGTCCTATAGTATCCTCTCATGTATTTATATACAGCATTGGTTTTGTATTAGTTTGGACAATATAAAATAAGAATATTTCTATGTTACCAGAATTTCAGTGAGTAAAAACACCATAGTTTTATGTCATTTGATTTATAAAGAGTAATTTTAGCTCCATCCTACCTTTTTTTAGAGGTACCTCCAACTACCGGAAATGTGAATGAATAAAGTATGAAATATGGAATATTTACAAATGACTTATGAACAAGTTCTTAATAATATTATAACTATTATATAACCCAAGAATTAATTATGCTGATTTAGCCTGTATTTAGGAACTGAAATATAAGAAAATTTCTTCTCCAAATACATATATTCTTTGTTTAAAATTCCACACGGATGGACTTGGTATGTCCGAACTACACCTTTTATTCTTTATTTGTAACATACAATTAATAATACCCACATATATCCTCTCACTCTAAATTATTGTTTATTTTAAAGCTATTTTTGTCCCAAGTGATTCTAATAATCTTGAATAAGTTTCCCATTTTCTTTACCACCCTATTAAACATTGAATCCAACAAAAATTTTCAGTACAAATAGAGATTATTTTTAATATGTATAAGTTGTCTGGAAAGATTTTAAATGTCAAAACATTTTACATGTTTTCATTTGAATGATATTTTAAATATGTAAGTGCTACATGGTTGACTTAAAAACATGCCAACCTATAGACCAGTCCAGTGGTAAATTGTCAGGTAGAATACAGAGAAGCACAAGAAAATGTTTGACATAAAATTTATAATACAGGTTTCAAATACCAAGCAAACATTATGAATGTGATAGGCAGTATGTTTACTAAAAATTCATCACTCCATTTTTCCTTGACTTACATTCAATGAAGTTAACCCAAAAGCATCATACATTTAATTTGCTTCTAAAAAGTTTCTACTTTATCAGTTTGAGTTCTTAATTTGATTTATTTTTATTTCAATTTATTAAATTATATTATTTGGAAATAAGTAAAGCTTTTTCTTTCAGCCTGGGCAAATTCCCTGCGTTGACCCAATTACAAATATGCTGTTGTCCTCATCTGGTACATAGTTTATTATTTAATGGAAGTGGTCTAAGTTATTTTCTTGTCCAACATCTTTTTAACAGAGTAACAATCTCTATATGTAACTCAAAGTAATAAAAATGGAATTTTATACGTGTTCCATAATCCCGACATTTCACACATGAATCTCAGTTGGTGATATTACCTATTTCAAATTCTGATCCAAACTCTATTGCCTTGCTAAAGATTAAATATGGCACTGAATAAAAAGCCTTTCTGAAGTTAAGTTCTAACACATCTTTGGTTTTCCCTGATAGTGGGCTTGTCATTCGATTGTAGAATAGCCTGGTAAGTTTTGTTCTTCATTTGAACTGATTTTTATCTAATTTTCTATGATCCTCTTTGGTTCTTATTAATGATTCTTTTCTTTGGAATCACCCTTGAAACCAGTTCATATAAAATAAATTACCTTTTAAAGTTTGCACACTTGAGGTACCATAAGGCATCTTTCACCTTTTCACCTTGAATTAAGCAAATGTGCATAGATCAATTATAAAACATAAGAGTGCTCTGATCAAATATCCATATCTTTTTGCACTCCTCCTACACACAAAGTTATTTCACACAGCTATGAGACTTCCAAAGGTTTTACAATGCCTAAATTTAAAATGATATTTATAATTCACATAAGCAATTTTTTAACAGTATGTATGGGGCCTTTTTGTATGGCTTTTATTTATTGTTGAAATCTGCCAATTGTGTATGGGATAGCAGAGAATGAGATAAATGGTTCTCATGTGGGGATTTGTGTTTATCTAAATAGGGGTAGGGCTGAGTTTGAGGTTGCTGTTGCTATGGTTACCCCCAGTGCAACAGATGCTTCAGATTCCTCTTCAACGTCTTGTTTAGATGGTGTATTCTATTCTGTGAGGGTGATTTTCAAATGCTCGCTTCCCCTTTGGCTTTGGATCTCCCTTTGGGGATTTCTCCTTTGTTCTGCTTCCTAGAGAGAATCTGTTTCTTGCAACTGTATTTGAATGTTTTTCACTGCATGCGTGCCAGCAAGGTGGGGATGGAGAACCAGTATGCACCCTGAACTTTAGATTAAGCCTCAGGCAGGCAGGCAGTGTGAACCTGGGTCTCAGGGGAGCAACCTTCCACATGGTCCTGCCCCTCCTCTGGATGCAAGGCAGGACCTAGCAGGTATTCCAGGACCTATGATGGTGGTGGTTCTGTTTGCGTGTTGTCCTCCTTCCCTCCTGAGCTGCTGTGGATTTCCACCAGGGCCTTCAGGCTAGTTTTTGTTGCCTTTCCCCTTCAAATGTATTTAAGGTTTTTGTTCCATGGGGCATTAATGTTCCACCGATACATAACAAATTATCATAAATGCAATGGCTTAAAACAATAAAAAAAAATGATCTTACAGTTTCTGTAGGACAGACATCTGGCATGGTGTCTACTGGTTCTCTGCTCAGGATATCACAAGGTTGAAATCAAATTGGGCAGGCTGAGTTCTCATCTGGAGGCTCTGTGGGAAAATCCAGTTCCACTCTCTTGCTTACTGTTAACAGTACTCAGTTTCTTGTGGTTACAGGACTGAGGTCCCCTTTCCTTGCTGACTGTCAGGCAGGCAGAGACTGCCCTGAGCTCTTTGAGGACAGTGAGTTCCTACCATGTGACCCCCTTCATCTTCAAAGCCAGTATGTCACATCTTTCTCACACTTCAATTTCCCTGAGCAGAGAAACTTTCTGCTTGTAAATGGTTTATGTGATTAGGTCAGACCCACCTGAATAATCTCCCGGTTTTAAGGTCATGTGCACAGGACATGACAGGAGTAAAATCTAGGTTGACATTTCCAAGGATTATGCAGAGCATGTGTACAAGGTGCAAGGGAAGTCCTGGAAGCTATTTTATAATTCTGCCTGGCTCAGAGAGATGGAGACAGAGGTCAGGACAGTTTCAGCAGAGGCTGCTGTTTCCTTCCCCAACCCATTCCCCTGGGGGAAGATTTCTCGGGATTCTGCCCCATGTTCTCTGTGAGCTCCTGGTGGGTTTACTGAAGGAAATGTCTGTAGAGGGTTTAAAGCCACATATGCCTATGTTCCCCAGTAGCTGCACAGTCTCACCCTAAACCACACTTAGCCTTTAGCAATGTGTCATATATTCTAGCTGAATCTTCTCACCAGCTTATGTGGAATTGAGCAGTGTCTACCTCAGGCAAACAAATGCCCAGACCTTCTCCCCAAAGACATTTATTTCTCTTTCTCCAGATTTGGGATAGTTGTTTGCCTTGACACCTCAGTTCTTTAAAGAGTTAAAGGAAATTCTGAATTTTCAGTTTTTTTTTTTTCTCTCTTACTGTAAAGGTGGGTGTGATTCTCTTTCTTGCTCTGCATTTCTGAACAGAATTCGAGATTGCATGCTGACTTTGACGTTTTTATACACAAAAGTCTAACATTCTTATGCAATCAAATGCATTGATCTATTTTTAATATGGTCTTTTTTTAATTCTCTATTTTTCTCTAAAGGGCTTTGTACTCTCTAAGCCTGAAGACATATGCATGGTTGAGTTCTATGTAAAGCTGCTACATTTAATTTTTAAATAAGTGTGCACAACTAAACATGAACTCAAAAGAATTTGATAAATTCTGCAATTATTTTAGATCTGTTCTCCATTTGAAATTTCTAGGCCTCTCCAGTACATCTGGGCCTGCCTCTTCTCCATTAAAAATCCATTTCACGTATGTAGATTGAGCCTCACTGTAACTACGTGGTTTCCCTTACTATTTCCTAAATATAGTGTTTTTGGCTTCATTCCTATACTAAAGTTTATGAATATCTCCTGCTGTGAATTACTTTCCATCTCTTCTTGGCCAGTTCATGTCCATGCATTTCCTTGATACACAGTTCTCACCCCCAGGTATTCTTCCCCAGGCTGTGTATGTGTAATTTGTGTTCCATATGCTTTTCTTTCACTTCTCTTACCCTTACTCTGGTTATTACTACTCTGTTACCTGTGGAATAGTGTAAAGAGCATTGGTGAATTTTAGGAACTTATTTTCTAGTGTTTGTACATTTGTCATATGATGCTGTGCATTTCGATATCACCCAAATTCAATTGCCTCATCTATCAGGTAAATGTTCAGCGAGTTCACCATAGTTCCATTATTTCACCAAAGTTCCATAATTCCAAGCAGCTTTGGGCTTCTCAAAAGCAGGTCCATTGTGTTCTTCTTTTTTTTTTTTTTTTCACTGTGACATATAATAATCATGGTCTTAGTTAAATAAACATATGTGGAATAAACTGATTGCATCAAGAGTCTTCCTGGGAATCATTCCATCTAGCAAAACCTCTATCAAGTGCATTTGTGTACTGAATTTCCTAGTGTCACAGAAAAGTGGGGGACCCTTTGAATTCTGAAACATTCAAGGAAGATCAGGATCCCAAGTCAGTTAAGCAGCTAGGAAGTGCAGTGTAGAAGGTGAATCCACATTTTTGTTTTCGTCACCAGTAGAGTGTCTGCTTCAAGACGCAAGATGTTGATGCAGAAACTCACTTTATGCTATTCAAAAAAATTCTCTTTAGTGTCTTCAAGCTGAAAAACTGAGCATCGAGTATAAAAAGAAAAGTTTCAGCTTATCATTCAACCCTACCTAGACTCACCAGAAAGGAAAACAAATAAGGAAGAGGAAAAAAATATTTTAAAAAAATTAATTCCTCTTCAAATCTTAGTTTTATTCTTATTATAAAATTTTTCTCTTTAAAACATACCAAAGGGTAGGGTGTAAAATTTCAACATACGATTCCAGTAAACATTACTTGATGTCCAAATTGAAACACCCAAGGAAAGCTCCCCAAATCAAGCATGGTTCATAACCCTCATGCACTGCACTCTGTCATTCTCCTATTTATTTATTTATTTATTTATGTTCCTCAACTTTAATCCAAAAGAGCCCTGGGGCTTTGGTCAATTGCTCTATGGATAAGAAGTTTTTCGTGGCATGAGTGAGTTGCATCATTTCTAGGCGATCTTCCATTCGGCATGCCTCAGGCTTGCGGGACAGTTGAAGATGGATGAGAATGTCAGGTCACAGTAAGTTAGACATTAATCCACGCTCCCACTGCAGTGACAGTTAACGTTGCGAGATGGGTGATGGGAGAGAGCAGCGATGTAAGTGTGTGTGCCGCCCAGCCTTTGCCATTTTTTATATCACTTGCTAACTCCTCCTGAAATGAGAGAAACCTTACTAAAAATCCATTTCAGACTGAAACATGCTCCATTCCACAGGCAGTTACTGTTATTTCATTCCATGACATTTCCTTAGGCTTCAGATATATTTTAATTCTACTAAATATTCAGGTAGACTCATGTTTCATCTACTTACACTGAGATATTTTTGTCCATGAATCCACTGTATTTCAGCCGATAAGTCACATAAAAACCTTAAAGGCAAATGGACTTATTTTGTTTTATTGCTTGTTATATAATCTATTGCTCTGCTCTATCTTTAATTGTACTTAAATGAATTCTAATGCGAAGTTAAATGCCATGGTGTTAATTGAATGATATACTGCAGATCATTTTACAGAGTGACATTGATTTAGTTTAATTTTTCCCTTTTGTTCAATCGAATTCTTTTTTTCTAAGATTGTTTCTACTTAAATAACTAAATGCATTTATTTTATAATTAAATACCAAAGACTGACTATCGCCTGAAGCAGAGAACAATTTGAAAATTTTACCATCATGATAACACTCATATTTCTACATAAGAGGCCAGCTATGAATATTTAATATGTCAATCATGATGTGAGTCAAGAATTAAGCATATCTCTCTGCTATAAAACTTGGGAAAACATCAGAAAAAATTAAAATAAATACTGGCAATGTGAAGCTGTATATTTAAGCCAGGAATGAGTTTTAGAACTAGGCCTTTACACTGACAATATTTGATTTTTCTAAACTCCACTCCCATTTTCAGGCATGAGCTCCTTTTGCTCTTTGTGATACAGAAATGCAGCCCTACACATAGCCTGATTAGATAATGTGGACCCACCATTGTGGCAGGAGAGGTAGAATCATGTGATCGGTCAGTTCTGGGTTATTTAACTCTAGCTAGTTTGGGGAGGCCTAATCGGTTGCACCTAAGGAAATAGATCAAGGCTGGTTATTATAAAATGGAGGAGTTGTTATTTATAGTGGATTGAATGGTACCCCCCAAAAGACGAGCCCACATCCCAGAATCTGTAAATGTGACCATATTTGGGAAAAGGATCTCATAGATTTAATTAGGGATTGGGAGATGAGATTGTCTTGGATTGTCTGGATGGACCCAGTGGCAAGTGTTCTTGTAAGAGAGGAGGAGAAGACACAGACTACAGACAAAGACACATGAAAATGGGGGAAGAAATTAGTTATGCAGCAACACACCAAGAAATGCCAGGAGCCACCAGAAACTGAAAGAGCAAGGAAGTTTTCTCTCCTAGAGTATTCAGAAGGAGCATAATTCTGCCAATACCTTGATTTCAGACTTCAGGCCTCCAGAAATATACAAGAGTGTATTTCTATTGTAAGTATATTTCTGTCATAAATATATTTCTGCTGTAAGTATATTTCTGCTATAAGTCACCGAGTTTGTGGCAATTTAAAATGGCAGTGTATATCCGATGCAACATCCAAACAAAGACTGAGAAGATAGAAACCTTAAAATCATATTGTCTAACTCTTCCTGCAATCCTTTTGGGATTCCAAATAAAACTACATTTAACATGAAATAAATCTGGGAAGGTTTGACATCTTCCAAGTGCTAATTCAGAAATGTGGAACTTCTCTCCACTCAGGCAGTCATGTTTTCATGTCCTTAAAGTTTTATAATTTTCATTATGTATATCCTATCTTTGATTATTAAATATTATGAAATATTTTGTCCATTTGCATTTATAACCACTCTTTGAAGTTATAAATGCATAATGTGGGGATGATTATTCTGTCCCCAACTCCACATTAGTTTTAGTATTTATTTTAGTCTCTGTTTGCTTCTCATCTTTCTTTGGAAATATTAATACAAAAAGGAAAAAAGAAAACAACAAACATTATGCTATCTAGAAGCCATCATCCCTCAAACTTATTTATTTACTCTAAAATTCTATTGTATGTCTGCTTCACTTTTCCTAATTCTATTTTCTACTTCCTTGCCTAGATGCCTCTATATTAGCTTGAGATAAAAATTTCAGATTTTTCAATCCTGTCAGACATATGAATACATGGTCCTCTGCATTTGTGGTTGCCTTATCAAGGGCAGAAATGCCCTACAACTCCATGCCCACCCTACTCCCACCTGACTGTTTTCGGAAACTCACTTCCAAGTTATATTTATAAGTAGCTGTTGTGGTTATTTTTATTGTAGTGTTATTAACTTACAACCATGTTTATCAACAGGAGTATTGAACCCATTCAGGATAAAGCCGCTATTTGTTCAAAAATGTCCCATGCATTGCAGGTACTAAATACTAGTAGCATCCTTCTGTTTTTGGACAGCTAACAAAGTCCTAACAAATTTCCAAATACCCTCTAGGGAAATAGTATTATTCTAGCTGAGAATTCTGACATTAATTAGAATGTGTTTAGATAGACCAATTTGGTTTACTAATACTTTTGATTACTGTCCCTTTGACTATACTTTCCTCCAGGATTAATTTTGTTCTTTTTGCAAATGATGATAGTAGTTTTTCAAGGGAGAATGTATAATAGGAAATTTCCTGAGTCTTTGTTTTTCATAAATGCCTTAAATTTCACCCTCACTCTTTAATGAGTATCAGAGTTGATCTTGATAGTTTATTTTACTTCACCTTTTTTTTAAGAAAAACCAAAAAGTTATTCCTACATTAGCTCATATATAAAAACAAATTCTTCATGGATTCAAATATTGACAGATTCAAAAGCAAATTATATAAAGATGGACTATAACATAAATTATAATTCTACACTATTCCATGAACCTAAGAGAGATAACCAATGACCTTTGTTGGTGGTGGCGTTTTATTTCAGAATGTTACTGAGGTAAAAACATTTAGGTTGCATGAATTACTTTTGTACAGTTTGAGTTAAAGTTATAAGTATGGCTATCACCCATATAGTGTGTATTGTACCCATTAGGTGTGAATTTACCCATCCTCTCCTCCACCCCCCCACTTGCTTGATTTCCGTTGAATTTAACTACCATATGTGCACGAATGTTGATCCTTTAGTTCAAATTTAATAGTGAGCATATGTGGATGTGGTGTTTGTTTTCACATTCTTGTGATACTTCACTTTGGAGGATGGTTTCCAGTTCCATCCAGATTGTTACAAAAAGTATTAGTTCACCATTTTTTATGGCTGAGTAATACTCCATAGTATACATATACCATATTTTATTAATCCACTCATGAATTGATGGGCATTTGGGTTGATTCCACATCTTTGTAATTGTGAATTGTGCTGCAATAAATATTCAAGTACAAGTGTCTTATTTATAAAATGTCTTTTTTCCTTTGGGTAAATAAATACCCAGTAGTGGGATTGCTGGACCAAATGGTAGGTCTACTTTTAGTTCTTTGAGGTATCTCTATACTACTTTCCATAGAGGTTGAACTAGTTTGCAGTCCCACCAATAATATATCAGTGTTCCTTTCTTTCTGCATCCATGCCAGTATCTGTTGTTTTGAGACTTTTTGATAAAAGCCATTCTCATTGGAGTTAGGTGATATCTCATTGTGGTTTTGATTTGCCTTTTTGAATGCTTTGCTCCTCTGTCTGTACAAATCCAATATTGATAATGAGAAATCTGATATCAACTGATTCTTGCTTCTTTGCAATTAACCTGTCTCTTCCTTCTGATTTAAAATATATATGTATATATTTTTTTCTTGTAGCTTGGAGTTTTACTGTTATATGTATATATTTGGATTTATATTTATTTTTGTTTATTCTGCAAAACCCTTAGTGGGAGTTATGAACATAAAAAATCTTTTTTTCCCCTCTGAATACCTCTTGGGCACTATTTCTTCTGTTGTTTCCTTCTGGAACACCTATTAAACAAATGTAAGGCCTTCTGATTTTGTCCTTTGTGGTCCTTATTAATTAAGTTTGCTTTGATAGATTCTCTTTACATATTTTGTGTTGTTTTCTAGAAAATTATTTAGTCCATATACTACTTAATGATATGCTCCTTTATTGTGCTCATTCTACTAGAAAACCCACTTAGAATTTTTTATTTCAAAATTGAAGTTTGTCTTACTAAAATTTCTCTTTATTTCATTACTTTCTTCTGTGTTTGAAATACCTGCATTATCTTGAATCATATCATTTTTTTATTATGGTTATCCCTTGAACAACATGGAAGTTAGGTACACCAACTCCTCTACCTCCATTTGGTCAAAAGTCTGTGTATAACTTTGGACTCCCCAAAAACTTTAGTACTAATAGCCAACTGTTGACTGGAATACTGATAATGTAAACGGTCTATTAACACATATTTTGTATATATATTATATGCTATATTTTTAAAAGAAATGTTAGAGAAAAGAAAATGTCACTAAGAAAATCATAAGGAAGAAAAAATATATTTATTCTTCAAGTGGAAATGGATCGTCATTTAGGTCTTTGTTCTCAGAAGTAGAACGGGAAGCAGGCGAGGCAGACACACTCAAGTATAACTTTACAGAAATGCATACTCATAATTTCTGTTTGACTTTTTCCTTTTTTCATTTCTCTAAGTGTTTCTATACATTACCAATCCTTCCTTCACCATATCAGAGAAGGGCCCACGTCACAAAAGAATTCAAAAGTTGTATGGAATAATTGGAACCCTTCTGCCATACTGTCTAGTGCCAATTTGTTTTCTGGAACTGCTTCCTCTACGTCTTCCTCATCATTAGCACTGGTTTGGAAGCACTCATCTCCAGCAGGTCATCTTCTGATAATTCCTCTGGTGTGGTGTTTATTAATTCTTGAATTTCTTTCAAGATCCATGTCTTGAAACTCTTCACCCCCCACCTTTTTTGCCATGTCCACAATCTCTTCTGATTTCTTTGATTAGCTCCGTCATAAATCCTGTGAAGTCATGGACAGCATCTGGACGCAGTGGTCATCAGAAGGAATTGTTTTGTCTTTGATGTCTTTCCCAGCTTTTTCTATAAACTACTGGCATCTTCAGTGCTGAAGGCCTTTCAGACTCTGATGATGTTATCTCTGTGGGGGTTCTTTTCCATGGTGTTGACAATTCTTTCCACAGCGCACTGTGTGTAATGAGCCTTAAAGGTCCCTCTGGCTCCCTAATTCAGAGGCTGAATTAGAGGTGTTGTGTTAGGCGGCTGGTAGACCACTTCCATGCCTTTGGATTCTGAGTGGCCAGAGGCATTGTTCAATATTAAAATAACTTTTAAAGGTAACCCATTGGTGTTAAAGTACCTCCTGACTTCAGGGACAAAGCATCTATGGAACCAGTCCAGACAAAGTGTTCTCATTCTCCAGTTTTCTTGTTGTACAACCAAAAGACTGGAAGCTGGTGTTTATCTTTTCCATTCAAGGCTCAGAGTTTACCAGCTTTATAGATAGGGGCAGTCTTGATCACAAACCCAACTGCATTTGCACAAAATATTAGAGGTAGCCTATCCTTTTTTGCCTTAAATGCTGGTGCTCACTTCTCTTCCTTACTAATAAATGTCCTTTGCTGCATTTTTCTTCCAGAATAGGACACTTTGGTCTCCGTTAAAAACCTGTTCAGACCAATATCCTTTCACTTCAAGGATTTTCTTAATGGCATCAGGGAACTTATCTGGTGCCACTTGGTTAGCAGAAACTGCTTCCCCTATTTTCTTGACATCTTTAATGTCTGACATTTTTTTATCAAACCATCCTTTGCTGGCATTAAATTCTCCAACTTTAGATCCTTCATCATTCTTTTGATTTAAGTTGACATATAATGACTTCAGTTTTTCTTGAATCATATTAGGATCTATAGATATGCCTTTCTTAGTAATCTTACCCCTACATAAAAGCTACATTTTCAAAACAAGTTGAAAAGATATTTCACCAAAAGTGCAAGGTTTTTGTACATGCTGGTGTAGATTCAGTGAGAGCTTCACGAATTTTCTTTTCTTTTCTTTTTTGCAATGGTCCTCATGCTGGATTTATTTATCTTGAAATGGCAGACAACCCCAGCTGCAGACCTCAATCTATGGTACATATTAAGCAATTAAACTTTTACTTGTAACGTCATGACATCTAGGGAGCACTTCTAGAGCACCACTAGTGGCACTCTGTATGGGTCCCATGGTGTTCTTCAAGTTTTAAGGATGAAAAATACTGGAGAACCATGATTTATCACTTTACTGAGATAGGCAATTTACTGGAGAGACAAACGGCTCTTGCGGAAATTATAAGCCTCAAATGGTGTTTTAAGTGGTTACACAAAACACTTGAGCTCACCACAATATCAACAGGAGGTGGCCGTGAAATTATGATAGTAGTAAGTATGTATTACACTTAATTTTATGCAGTTGTGATTTAATACTGCATCTGTACATGTTTACATTTTTCTTGACTGTGAATAGTGACATATACCGTCTGTAAATGCTTTTAATGCATACATTTTTATAAATTTTAACTTTTTATAGATATTTCTATATATTTTATGGTAATAAGTGATAAAATAGACTAGTACCAACATATATTTTATGCATTCATGACATACCTTTTTCTTATTTTTTCAATATTTCTGTGCTGCACGCTCATCTGTGAGTTTTTCAAATTATTACATATATCCAAAATTTTTTCCAGTATATTTATTTTTAAATATTCATGTATAAGTGTCCCCTACAGTTGAAATTCATGTTGTTCAAGTGTCAATTGTTTTTTCTTCACTCTTAATCTTACTGTTAGTATAAAAATATTCTTTTAAATATTTTGCTCTATTTTTTTTTTTTTTTTTGCTGGTGAGAGTATTCTCTCCTTTATAGTTTATGTCCAGTGAGGCTGAATATACGAATATACTCTCGACTTCAGGAATTTTTCCCAATTATATTAGAAATCCACAATAATCTTGTAATTGCTTCAGCCTCAAAATTAATAGGCCCAGATATAGAAATGACTCTTCCTTGGCCCAAGTATATATTGTATTATGTATTTAATTCATCTCAACATATTTTCCAATTTTTCTTCTGTTTTCTTCTTTGACTCAGTGGTTAAGTAGGTGTGTTTCACCTACTTATGAATTACTCAAATTCCTTTCTGGTATTGAGTCCTAATTTGATTCCATCAGAGTTAGAGAACATACTTTGTATGATTGCAATGATTTTTAATTTGTTAGGCCCAAAAATATTATGTCTCAAAGAAAAAATGCTGCACTAATATTTGACATTATGTTTAGAAGGTGACTAAACCAGAGTCCACTGAAGGGCCATTAATCTTCTTTTGGGGCCCTGGAATTATGTCCACGTTGTTGAAGAAGATAATAATAGGGTACATAAATGCTACAAAGCCAGTTGACTTCCAAATTTGTATTTGATTTTACTATTTACTGTTTTCAGTACCAACATACTTCTAGTTTCTTTATAGGAGTTATCTTCTACTAGTAGTAAAAAAAAATTTAAAATAATGAAGTTTTAAAAATTAATTTAAGTAACTCTCAGAATAATAGGTGGTACTTATAATATTAGCTTCATATTTTATATTTTAATAAGCTTAGCTACAGCATTTATAAATCAAAAGAAATTATTTACTTTTTTCTATCATCCAGAATTTGTTATTATTAGAGCCCATTTTTTTTTTCTAAATGCTGTAAAGGCTTGATGTGTGAAGAAAACTGTGTTGAAAATATCAGAGATGATATTTTCTAACACTTCATTGTAATGACCATAAATAAGAAAACATCCTCAATGATTTAGTATAAGTGCACACATGTGAGAAATAAGATTAGTAACAGAAGTACTGGGACTTATTTGAAGACAGATGTAAATTTTCTTAGATCTATAATTTCTAGAAGAAATGGCTCACTTAACATTTGTGTACCCTTTACTCATGCAGAGAAGAAATATCTGTGTTCACCCAAATTTGCACAGATAAACATGTATTAGAAAATATATTACTTTATACCCTCTCTACTGATGCAGTTTTAAAAATTAGTGATTGAGTATCTACCCTATGTGGAAGTAGAGGTAAAATTTGGATATCTCTAAACACTTAATAGAAAATATCTTTCTTAGTAAATACAAATACGATGATGTTAATTTTTATAAATCAACTATAACTCTGAAAATATTATTTTTAAAGGGCTCTTATACTCAGCTTGAATGTGAAACTGTTTCTATAATTGCTAATCTATAAGTTTCATTCAACTGTATATTTATAATTACAGGTGTTTTATGTGGTCAATAATCTTCCTAATGTTTGGAAAGTAGTAATAAATAATAAAATGAAAATATACCATAAAGTAATTTAGAAAAAATGTGTTCACTTTAATGAAGGTTTGACTTTGAATTTAATTGCCCTAGTTGGATTGTAGGATGAAACGAGAAGAGTCACAAAAATATTTAGAGGTAATCTATTTTATTTTCTTCATCTCTCAGAAGACAAATTCAAGTCCTGATGATCTTAATGTCAATCAAAGCATATTTACTATTTGAACTTTATTTTAAAATACATAATTATTTCTACTATCACTTTAAGTCATTCAGAAATTTCACATACAAACAATTCAAAATTGTAAAAAATTGGAAATTATTGCTATAGTGCATTGAATATTGTCCCCTCAAAACTCATATCCACCTGGAACATCAGAATGTGACCTTATTTGGAAATAGTCTTTGCAGAGGTAATTAGCTAAAGATCTTGAGATGAAACTATTCTGGATTTAGGGTAAGTCCTATTTCCAGTGACTGGTGTCCTTCTGAGAATAGGACAGGACACAAAGAGACACAGAAAAGAAGGGGATGTGAAGATGGAAACAGAGATTGGAGAGACACATCCATAAGCCAAGGAGAGCCAAGGATCACCAACGATTGACTATAACTACCAGTAGCCAAGAGAGGCACAGGGCAGTTTCTTCCTCAGAACTGTCAGAAAGGACCAACCCTGCTGACAATTTGACATCAGACTTCTGGCCTCCTGAACTGCTACAGAATAAATTTCTGTTGTTTAAAACCAGTAAGTTTGCAATAATTTGTTTTGGCAGCCATAGGAAACTAATTCAGTTGTATATGCTACGAAATTTATGGCTATTTTAAATTACTTATTTAACAATTCTATTCATTAGTACAATCCTAGGTGGTTGTTTTATTGCCATTTTTTAAGCATCTTAATAGTATTGTGAATTGTAATTGGTCTTGACAATATGATCCTCATTTGTAAATTTAGCCCAATATTATTCTTATATCACTACTGTTTGAAATCAGAAACTATTGTAAATTAAGCAACAATTGAAAGTCAATGCTGTCCTTAATACCATAGCTTGAATTGTAAACCTTTGATTTTTCAACTTTACATGGACAAGAAGACAGACGGTATCATTTATTAATATAATTACTAATGCTGGAAGGCAGATCCTCTCCATTTCAATAGTTGAGTTTAATTAATTACCCTATATATAAGGTATTCATTCATTCAACAGTATTTATTAGTGCCCCTTATATGCCAGACACTGTGTTAAATGTTAGAGATGCAAAAGATAATGAGTGTCCATAAAGGCTCACCACATAATGGAAAAGAATGACAGTGCAAGTGCATTAAGTAAAGGGAATTAAGGGATGCCATAGAAACATGCAAAGCGTTACCTAAGTCAGTTTTGGGGGGTCAAGGAAGTCTTCTTGGAGAAAGTGGTTTGCAATTTGGGACCTAATGACTTATTAGAGATTAGGGTAGCAGAGAAGAGGGGAGTGACTAATGGAAAAATGTCCTTGGCGAAGGAAAATCATTACACTCAGAGGCAAGAGGGAACACGGTGCATTCACAGATTTGATACTCAAAATAACCAGAGCATTTAGTCAAGTATTGTGATAAGATCAAGTGATGAAATGAGAGAGGATCATAAAGAGCTTGAAGAACATTAATCTTAAAAACAATGAGAAACCATGGAAACATTTTGAGCAGAAGTATAACATGTCTGGACGTGTTCTTTAGAAAGTTTCCTAACGATGTTGTAGACAGGAAAGAGCAGGAAGGAAGAAAAGAAACTAATTGCAAAGAATGTTGATTTAAATATGGTAAAAATCATGGTGACCTATGTTACAGAAATGACACTAAAGAAAAAATAAGCAAATAGTTACAAAGAGGAAAACTCAGTTGTATTGATAATTGACTAGAAAGGAAAGGAAAGGAAAGGAAGTAAGAAATGGAGATAAAAGACTCAAGGGTTCCTAGCATGGACAAATAAGTAACATTGGGAATATGGGAGATTGACCAGGATTGGAAGCAAATATGATAAATCCTTTTTACAGATGCTGACTTTGAAATGCTTGTCTTTAGATATCAAGAGACAAATATCTAGTAGAAAATTATGTATAATCATCTGAATTCCAGAAAGAGTCAATAAACCAATCAAATTTTGTCTATGCAATAAATCATTACATTAGTTTTCCATTGTTGCTGTAACAAATTACCACAAGCTTAGTGACTGAAAGCAAAGCAATTTTATTCTCACAGGTGTGTGGATTAGAAGTCCAACACATGCCTCAGAGCTAAAATCAAAGTGTCAGCAGGGTTGTGTTCCCTTACAGAGGCTCTAGGGAGAATTGTCTCCTGGCCTTTTCCAACTTCTAGGGTCTGCCCACATTCCTTTGCTCATGGTGCTCTTCCAACTTCAAAGCCAGCAACATTGCATCTTTCCAAATCTTTCTTCTGTAGTCAGTTCCCCCTCTTGTTCTCTTCTTTTTCTTTGCTCTCCTTTTTCACTTTTAAGGACCCTTGTGATACCTTTGGACCCAGCGAGACAATCCAAGATAATCTTCCCATGTCAAGGTCAGTGGATAAGCAACCTTCCTTTCATCTGCTGCCTTAACTCACCTTTGCCATGCAACATAACATATTCACAGGTCCTAGAGATTAGGACATGGACTTCCTTGGAGATCACTATTCGACCTATCGCATGGCTTTTTAAACCTGTAGTCCCCAACCCTTGGACTACAGTCCAGTACCAGTCCACAGCCTCTTAGGTAACGAGCCGCATATCACCGCCTGAGCTCTGTCCCTACTCATGGAAAAATTGTTTTTGATGAAACCTTAGGAACGGGCCGCAGAGCAGGAGGTGTGCGGTGGGTGGGTGAGTGAAGAAGCTTCATCTGTATTTACAGCCGCCTTCTGATCGCTGGCATCACTGCCTGAGATACCCCCATGCCCCCACTGCTGTAGAAAAATTATCTTCCATGAAACCAGTCCCTGGTGCCAGAAAGGTTGGGGACCGACAATCAAATGGAGTCCAGCCAGAAAAAGAGAAAGCGAAGTGGACATTTCGACAGATATTTCAACTAGTTACACAGGGAAGTAATCACACGGGGTAGGGGGCGCTCAGTGAGTTGTTCTGTCTCCCTTACCTGTTACCTGTGGCCCATGCTGATCTTTAATTGCCTGTCACAGCCACCAAAGCAGGGAGCCTGCAGGGCTGCCACCTCCTGACGCACAAACATCCTGCTCTCAGAGAACAGAGAGGTAATGCTGGAGAACATGGAGGTATTAACTACAGGAGGCAGCTACCAACCTTAGTGCCTGGGGAACAAAAGGAAAGAATCTGGCATTACCAGAATGTCGGACCTCGGAAGAGGCTTCTCAAAGGGCCCTACCTGGGCAATGTTGCTGCTTCTAACGGGGTGCAGTGAGGCTCCTTCTGAAAGTGCCAAAAAACTGGAGACTGGAACTAACTGCCTGGGAGAAAATGCTCTGCTGGGCCAATACTGAGCAGAACAGCCCGAAAGAGGAAGAAAGTTTCTTTGCCTCTTATATCTCCCTGTCTGAGTCAACTATTGCACTCATTAAAGCCGTCTGCAATGTAACTTTTAGAGTCCCAGCAGCAACATTACAGAGCAGGTATAAAAGAGTAGATTTTGATCTAGAGAGACAATAGATAACTTTTTGGCACAGCATTCTGCCACCAGAGCCCCAGGAAGATAGACTCAGGGAAGAGGAGGACAGGATTTTATAGCAAAGAAGAGACAGTGAAAAATCTGCTCTTTGGTTTTCCAATTCCAGAGGATGGGGGAACAATGATGATAGAGAAGGGCTGGGCCTGAACTTGCACATCCCCATGGCAGAAATACCCGCTGGGGAGGGCTGGGAGGACCTGGACATCGGAAAACTGGGCTGTGGGAAGTGGAACATCAGCCCCATTCCCTTAGCATACAAAACTGGGAGGAGATTAACCTCCCAGAGCCCTATACATTGCCCCTCCCATAGCAAAAAATAGAAACCTGGAAGTTTCTACAAGTTTCCACATGCCCCTGCAAGGCCTCACAGAGGAGATAAGTGGACTGGAGGAGCCATAAAGCCCGAAGATTCAGCAAAGAAGCTCGTGTCTGACTGTGGGATCTGGTTCAGGTATTACAGGGCATGAAAATCTGCGCATGGTACCAGCATTTTGCCCCAAATGCCACATCTGTGGAGTCATACCTCAGTAAGCATGAGTCCAGAGGGCAGACCACAGATGCCACAGCACAGTAGAGGACAGCAAAGATCTAAAGGACACTGGATGTACCTAAGGCCTCCTACCCTTTCACCAGGAGGTCAGTCAGCCCATACGTGAGGTGTCATGCAGAGTGAAAATCTGAACAAAAAATAACACAATATTTGCCAAAATAAACTGACACCTCCAAGAAAGAATATTTAAAGCAAAAATTACTAAAGATACCTATAAATCCTTATCATGTTTAAATTTTAGCAACTCCTGCTCCTACCCTGACCTAAAATGCACATTTTGAACAATTGAGTGGGGCCCGTGGGAAGATCAAATAAGAGATGGATTATAACGAAGCTTTGTTTTGTTTACATTGTGCATCTTAATGGAAAGCATGAGATTTTCTGAGATGTGCCCATGTGCATTAGGGCTGCAAACTGATTCACATTATTTTATTACATGAGATAGGAAGGCTTGACTCTTGCCATGGAAACTGCAGTGAACCAGGAATTTTAAGGAAAGTATATCACAGTTTAAGATACCCAAGCTATGACTCCAGTTGTGTACATTCCATATATAATTATTTAAAGGTATTTGAAAAGGCTGAGGTGGTATGACAAGAGTTTGTAAATTTATAAGAGAAGAGGGCCTAGGACAAAGTCCTGCATAAGACTAGATTTATCAGACAGTTAGAAAAAGAGCAATGGCAAGGAAGACTGAAAATTCTGAGTTAGAAGAGAGAATGGCTTCACATAGGCCAGTTAAAGAAAGTCAGTTCCAAAAGAGGTGGTCCATAGCATCAAGTGCTGTCGATAATACAAAAAAAAAAAAAAGGGGGTAAGAGCTGGAAAGTGTTCATTTGATTTGTGACAAAAGGGCCATTGTAAACCTGCTGATATCTGTGTCCACAGTGATGAAGAAGAAGTGGATACTGAGCATATGGCGAACCAAAAACAGACAGTGTAATAGTGAAGCAATTAAGTATGCTAAAAAAGAAATCCTTCCCTCTCTCGCTAAATGAATGCTCATCTTATAGTGAAATGACTACATACCATAGCATAAATAATCATTATAAATAGTGATGTTAGAGGCAGCTGAGAAGTTTTCATGGTAAGGCACTTAAACTCTCTTTTGACTCTGAAATAAATAACCAAAATTCAACTATTCTTAACACACACATGCACACACACACACACACACACAGTCAAAATTCAGATGGTGCTGATATGTTGAGATTGAAAAAATCAACAACAACAATATCTAAAATGTTTATAGAACATTCTTTATGTTAGGCACTGTGCTGGACATTATATAATACATAAATTTATATAATCTTGTTTAATCTTCACATGCTACTCAGTAGATTTTTATGAGATTGATTTTAAGGTTTATAAAAGAGAGTTTTAGAGAGGTTAAGTAACTAACCAGCCGTATTTCCTTAGGCAATGCTATCTCAAAGAGTGGTTGTAAAGACAAAACATAATAATACTCGTGGAGAACCTAGCATGTGTCTGGCTCATAAATAAGCATAGGAGAAAAAAATTTGTTGTTGATCTGATATCTGTCAATGTTTTTTGCTTAAGATTTATCTTCATCCTGAAAAAGGGTTTTTCTATATCTCTTGATCCATTAATGTGTGTGATGTATACCACAAAAACTTTAGAATGCTTTTGACTATATTTGCCCTTCCTATTATATATGCTAGTGTTGCTATGTATTTTAATGTAATTTTGCTTTTTAAAAACAACTAGACATTAACAACATTGATTTATTCAGTTAATTATTTGTATAAATCTGTATATTTACACATTATTTGTTTTTAATTCTTTCCTGGATTTATTTGGATCATCATTTTCCTTCTTTCTGAAATAAATTTCTTAGGAACCTCATTACCAGTGACAATCTTTCTAGACAGTTTTGTTTTTGTGAGGGCCAATTGTCATAGAGGTCAAGAGAAGAAACCCTGGAGCCAGATGCCTTCAGACAGCTCCCTGGCTTGTACTGTGTGGACTTAGAAAAACGAATGAGCTGTGATAATTTGGTTTCCTCATCTAAAAAATTGTGGGAAATTAAAGTAGCTACCTCATAGGGTCATTGTGAAGGTGCCTGATATGATATATGTATGTACATATGTTCAAGTGTTACGATTACATATAATCATGAGTTATTTATGAAATATGTATATTCAAGTATTATTTCTGTTTATGATTTTCATTATTTGGAAATATCTGTCTCATTCGCCTTCTTATGATATATTGTCTTAGCTATAAAATTCTGGAAGCCAGGTGCAGTAGCTTAAGCCTGTAATCTCAACACTTTGGGAAGATGAGGCAAGAGGATTGCTTGAGCCCAGGAGTGTGAGATCAGTCTGAGCAATATAATGAGACCCTGTCTCCACAAAACTGAAAAAATTAGCTGGGCGAGGTGGTGTGCACCTGTAGTTCCAGCTATTCAGGAGGTGGGAAGATCACTTGAGCCTGGAGTATGAGGTTGCAGTGACCTACCATGACGCCAGTGACTCTAGCCTGGGTGATAGAGCAAGACTCTGTCTCTAAAAAAAAAATCAAAAGACATAAAAATTAAAATTCAAGGATGCTCATTATTTTCTTTCAGTATATTAAAGTATATCCTCTGTTTTCTATGTCAATTGAACTGCAGTGTCTTTGAAAGTAATCTTTTTTCCCTCCTTCTGGATGAGTTATTTTGTCTTTGAAACTGATTTTATGCAGTTTCACTAAAAGTACCTCTAGGCTTGTATTTATTTTCCTTTATAACATTTGGGAATCACTGCATTTCTTAAACCTGCAGATTGCTGTTTTTAATCAGTAAGGGAAATTCTCATTCTTTTTCTCTTTAAATATTAACTCTCCAATTCTCCCCCACCTTATACTCTACTTCCAAGACTCAAATTAAATGTTTACAGACATTCTGTTTCTATTGCTCTTGCTTTTCAATCTCTCACACTCTCCATCTTTTTTTTTCTTCTTATGAGATATTCTGGACAATGTCTCTTGACTAGACATCTAGTTTACTAAATCTCTCTTTACCTATGTCTAATCTGATTTTATAAGCAATGAGTGAATTTTCTTTTAATTTAAATTGTTATATTTTCAAATACCATTTAATTTATTTGGTTTTTTTTTCACCCTGCTAAGTATCTTTTTTCCCCCTTTTAATAATCTTTCCCTGAAAGGTTTTACAACTTGGTCTTCCTTACCATTAAATAACATAAGCATATTAATTTGTAATCTTTGTGCCGTATCGCCAATATCTGAAGTGTTTGCAGATCCGTTTCTGCTCCTAGTTCACACTAATAGGAGTGTTATTTCTTTGGTTTCTTAGTTTAAACAAATATATATATGGTAATAATCCTTGTATAATTATTTGTGTTTATGTTTGAAATCTATGTGGGGATAAATTCCTCAAGAAAATATCTGCATTTGCATTTCCTGAGTTTGTGGTTCTTTCTAGTCCAGAATATATTTTAAAATTTCCAATTATTCTGATTTAGGATTCCACATCCGTAGACTGTTTTGTGCTTTTACTATCAGCTTGCTTTTACATTTTTCTTTTTATTTTTTTATTTTAGAAAATTACAGGGGTACAAATGTTTAGGTTACATATATTGCCTTTGCCCCGCCTGAGTCAGAGCTACAAGTATGCCCATCCCTCAGTGGGCACCACACCCATTAGGTGTGAATATACCCATCCCCTCCTCCCCCCTCCCACCTTCCCAACACTCAATGAATGTTACTCCCATATGTGCACGTAAGTGTTGATTAGTTAGCACCAATTTGATTGTGAGTACATGTGATGCTTGTTTTTCCATTCTTGTGATACTTCACTTAGTAGAAAGGGCTCTGGCTCCATCCAGGATGATACAAGAGGTGCTAGTTCACCATTGTTTTTTGTGGCTGAGTTGCATTTTTCTACTGCTTTAGTCAGCCTCAAAACAACTTTCCTTGAAGTTCATACTTTCAGTTTTTCTTATTCTCATCCTATTGATGTGCCTTTTGCACACCTAAATTAATGTCAGAAGATTCTCCAAAGATTCTTCACCTTGGACAGTATGCAAGCTTTCACCTCTGTTTTCCATAATGCATGAAATGTTCAAAAATAAGGGTCTATTTCATGAAGGCCTGGAAAATTCCTAAGGACAAAAGCAGCAAGTGTTCCATTTATCTCTCTAGTTTCCTGTGTTGCTTAAATTTTGCCAGATAATTTCTTCAATATTTTCCCCTATTCAATGCTTTTAAGAAGATGTATTTTATATTTTACTCAGCATTTTTAGTTGCGTTCTACAGAACCATTGCCCTAAATAACCTAGACAAAATATATTCCTAGAAAAGAACTGGCTTTTCTTGACTATTTCCCCCATCAGTTCAGATTTTTTTTCTTTTTTCTTTTTCTTTTTTTTGTACTATAAATGTTCCTCTATTTTATCAGATATTTGCTTAGATTTCATTTCTTTTATTAAACTGAGAGCTCCAAATGGGCAGAGACCATGTCTTTTTTTTTATCTTTTGTCTCTTGTTTCAGGAGAAACATCCCTGAAACATAAAAGAAAATCAAACTTTTGTTTAGTGGGAATGTGTGCATCTGGATGTGTATTCAAGCATTCAGAAGCTTCTTACACCAATGTTACCATGATGATTAAAAATTATTTCTTTGAATTTTCACTTTTAAAATTGTGCTGAAAGCCTGAGGCACATTTGTTCACTATTTTTAAAAATGCTGTGTATTCATTATCTGAATATATTTTTTTATCTGTTGAAAACAAAAATAATTTGGAACCTAGTTTGTTGATGAGAGGAATGACCAAATTGCTAAATAAATAAGCTTTAATTATAAAAAACAGATATGACTATGAAGTAATAAGATGGGATTTAAGGCATGATTCCTAAATTGATTTAGACTGAAATCCTAAATTTTATAATTTCATGATAATACTCATTTGGGGAAATAAATTTGGGTAGATTTATTTAAATGTCTCTTCGCCATTTGCGTTTTTACAGATTGATGCATTTGGGTAAACATTTCTACATCTTCATTTCGTTATGCTTGATGTCTAAATAAATGAGTGTTCAGAAACATCTGCCTCAAAGTCATGGAAACTTGGAATGACAGTTCATTTTAGTGAATTTGTCCTAAATGCATATGTCCAATGCATTAGTATCTTAACATTTTCTAATTTTCTGCCCTCCACATTGTCTATATGACAGACATAAGTCTGCTATTTTGATTTTTTTCTTATATTGGAGGTCAGGTGATCACATAATAAATACATCAACAATGCTAGCTCCTGATTTTACCTGACAGCTTATATTTTCCATTCCTATATTCAAATTTTAATATGTTAGCAATATTTAAACTTATAAAGATGATTTAAGTATTCAGTATTTAATTTAAATAGCTAGGATTAAGTTTGAATTTGAGAGTGTATGCTATGTGGATTTGAGGTGTCCATGTATATAGAGATAAAGATGAAATTATTTGAGGAATAGGCTGCTAACTAATTGTACTGTTAATTTCATTCCCCATTTTGTGGGGGTGACTATACCTCTGAGGATACGGTACCATAAATACTGTGGACCAAACTATGGTATGCAGAAATAAAATTACCATTCTATATAGTTAAATTTATACAGGAGATTGCAATGATAGCTACAGTACTATTTCATCTATCTACAGAGATAAAGCATTACATTTTTAATTAAATTGAAATATTAGTAAAAATTTATTTTTGTTGATATATATTCTATAATTTTATTTATTTATATCAAAGCAGAATTTTGAAAGGCAAAAGTTAAGAGAAAAGAATGCCTAATTCCTTCATGTGCAGATGAGCAATCAATGTTTTATATGCTAGATATGCCAGATGACATCTAAAAATTGCTTCAAATTCTATGATGTCATGTAAAAAATGAAAATCTGCTGTTAAATAGTTTGATAATCTTCATTTCCTCTATTATGCTGTGAGTTGGGGAGACTGACCTCATTTTTCATTAAACTGGGGTTTTTCTGGTCTCATGACTCTGTCTACCCACTCTCTCCCCTTTCTTCCTAACCTAACGCCATTTCTTAGAGGAGCATGCATTCCTGTTTATTTGTCTCTGCAAACAATGTGAATGATAGAAGCAGCGGAGGAGCCAGGAAGCACTCAGTGAATTGTGCTGCTTCCCATTACATCTGGCCCGTGGTGATCTTTAATTGCCTGTCACAGCCACTGAGCCATGGAGCCAGCAGGGCTGCCACCTCCTGTTTGGTCAAGTTGTCATCTCCTATTAATCTGAACCCTGTTGTTTTTTCCATTGCCTCTACTTTCTCACTCTAGACAGAATGAAAATCTATTATCTATATGAGATATGAGTGTATCAAAATTTTAATTTTGAAGAAAAAACTGAATAAAAAGACTTTCTCATAAAAAGTGAATCTCTCACCAGGCTGCACGGTTATTTTCTCTACCATGCCGATTTTAAAGGCTTATGTCCTTTTCTTTTTCTCCACAATGCAAGCAGCTTTATAGCACCAGGGATCATCTGGTGAAATTTTGCAAACTGCAAACAAGAACAAAATAAAAACATGTAAAAATACAGGGAAAGTTCTGAGGCCAGTTTGATTATGGTCAGAAAGTCCTTGTTGAGTACTGGTTTCTACAAAATGTTAGGGAAAAATGTAATTTAGATGGAGTTTGTTGTTTTCAACACTGTAATTCAATAGCTCAATAAGCACATAGTATGTTTTAACTGTTAAGGTACCCTATGCTGATATTTTCTCAGCTACTCAACACCTTCACAATCACCTCCTCATCCCAGTTTCATGAAGGTTCATGGATAAGTGAAGGTTGCTGGAATGAAGATCCATCCTTCCACTTCCTTGAGCTCTGAGTAGAGACTGTGGTATAAGAAGAAATAACAACCAAAAACAAATTAGATAGATGTAGATATAGATACATATTTTTTGCTTTCCTTCTGGAATGTTTTAATTAGTCAACTATTCCTTTACTTTGCAATTTTCCATGGACATTCCAGGGCTGTGTTTGGTTCTCTGGATTGAGAAAACATGTGGCCTATTATCTCTAAGATCAACCAAAACTTAAAGAAAAAAAAAAAACAGGGAAAAGTACCTGAAATGTTTGCATTGTGCACAGCAAAGGAAAGCCAAGCAGAAGCCTAAAATGAAGAGTTTGGGTTTGTTAGGTGCCTATCCTGTTAGGAGACTAGGTGCAGTGATAGCTGAAAGATCCAGAATATGAATGTCATACTACTAAGTCGAGGAAAAAACAAATATTCAACCCACATGAGTAAATTCAAATTTAGTGCCTACTACTTCTGAAACTTCTTATATGCAAAATTCTGTGCTAGGAGTTCAGGCTAGATAAGTAAAAAATTATGAGATGATGCTCTCAGGAACTTATAATGCAATACAGTGAATACAGTATCAAACCACTCTCTACAGTATTAGGATCATATAATATTACATACATTTATATTTCATGAATATCCATTATTTAGATAATAATAAAGGCAACAGAATGTAGGACTCATTTTAGGTAAGGGTTTAAGAATATAGGTACCTCATTCCTTAATGAGGTCTAAAGTTGGTCTGGAAAATCCCCTCGATTACACCAAAGACATAGAAGTTTAATGATTGAAAACAGAAGATGTTTTTTGACAGTTGTTAGTATTTTGAATAGAATCACCTACTTTGAAGGAAGAGCAGGGAAGTGCATCCCTTCTGCCTAAAGTCAAGAGAGAAAAGATGTGACGAGATCATTGGGAGAGTTTAATTCCCTAATTCATTAAATATAAATTCCACCTCTTATGTAAGTTAGCCACTGCTGTATACAAGTATCTCCACATTTTGGGGCTTAAAACAACAAATATTTATTACCTCAATGTTTCTATGGGTTTGGAATCCAGACTCAGCTAGCTGGATACTTGTTATGGGATGATTTATGTCCCTTCAAAATTCATGTGCTAAAGCCCTAAGTTGCAGTACCCCAGAATGTTACTGCATTTGGGGGTAAGGCCTTTAAAGAGGGGAATAAATTAAAATGAGGCCATCAGGGTAAAGCTCTGGTTCATTATGACTGGTGTGCTTATAAGAAGATAAAGACATGCCAGAGAGTGTGCGCGCAGGACAAGGATGTGAAGGGCAGCAAGGAGCCAGCCATCCACAAGCCAAGAAGAGAGGCCTCGGAAGAAAGCAGCCCTGCAGACTTCTTGATCTTGGGCTTGCAGATGCCAGAACTGCGAGGAAACAAATTTCTATTGTCTAAGCCACCCAATCTGTAGTATTTTCTTTTTGCAGCTCTAGCAAACTAGGACAATACCTCTGGTCCATTATCTCTCGCAAGGTTGCTATCAAGTGGCCAGCTGGGGATGTGGTTTCATCTGAAGGCTTGACTGGAGGTGGGAGGAGTCGTCTGCTTCCAAAATCACTGGTACGATTGTTAGCAGGTCGCACACTCTTTCCAGGTCAGCCTCTACACAAGGCTGCCTCACAGCACGGCAGCTGGCTTCCCCCAGGAGAGCAACCCAAAAGAAAGGAGAGAAAGCACTCAAGGTGGAAGTCACAGACTTTTTGTAACTGAATATGGAATTCTATTCCACATGCAAGGGACCTAGATGCAAAGGCATGACCAGCAGGAGGCAGGAATTACAGGGGACGTCTTACAGACTGCCTGCCAAATGGAAAGAAACAACAATATTTCATATATCATTAAGAAAGAAAAGCCACTGCCAGTGACTATAAGACAAATACTTGTGGTGTTTGATGTGAAAAAAAATCACACAGGTCTGCTTAGGGTCTCTTCTTCCTGAGACTGCACCTGTTTAGTGGAATAAGAGTCATGATGATTAAGCCCAAATACCTCTCATGATGTCATGTGACCCAAACAAAACTCACCCATCAAATAACAGTAGTGGGGATTGGTCCATTTTGCTCCATTTTAAACCAACTTTCTTCTCCCTGCTTAGATAGGCATGTAGTCAGATCAGTCCATCTAATGCCTAAGGAAATATTGAAACAGATTAAATTAGTTGTGCCTGCTTTTTGCAGTCATCTGCAATCACTGCAACTGACACTCTTAAAGATCTCTCCCACCTCCACCTGTTACTAGGTGTTGTGGAAGGTTTTGAATAGGGAGACGAGAAACCTCACATGGACACGGCACTTCATTTATTGAGATCTTGGAAGGTCAACATTCCCCTCTTTCCCTCCCTGAGTTCAGAACCAATAAAAAAATGAAGATACATGAGAGATCCAGAAATAAAAATGTCATCATTACTGCTGATGATCTGATGAAAAGCATGTCCCTAGATCTAAGTTCAATAGGTTTGTAAACTCTCTAATTCTGAATTAGGCAGCTTTAATCTGACCCCCTCTCCCAACACACATACATACCCTATACCTCGATGAACTATTGACATGGTGAACACCAGAAAAAAAGCACTCTCTAGCACCAAGTTGACCTAAAATAAGATGAAGAAGGGGCATAAATGAGTTTCATCTCTCAAACTTGCCAATCAGAGAAATAAATCAGTTACTCTTCTTCCTCTGCAGTGAAGTGAGGTGTGGAGAAAGGAAGCCAAAAATTTGGGTAGTCTTCTCAAGCTTTTCATTCACTACCCACTGGTATCCACCATAAAGCCTGTGCTAAACCAGTCGTGTGCTGTGCTCATCCTCAGGGCAGGAGACTAACGATCTGAAAGAGAAATCTCTCTTCCTCCAGCAAAAGCCGTTTGAAGCAAACACATACCAAGAGACCTACAAAAGAATATCACGTGTTGAATTCACATTCCCTAACCTCACATTAAGACTGTTGAAGTATAATCTAAGCCAAAGGCTGACTCTAAGGGAAGTACTTCAACATTCCTGGATCACAGCAAATTCATCAAAACTGGTAGCACAAAACATCTAAGATTTAGCTAGCAAAAAAATCTTAAGATTCTTGCAAATGGAAAAGTTCCTGAGCCAGGGCTGCTGAATAATTGGGATGCAACAGGCTAGTGAAACTTGCTGTACTGTTGACTGCTGGCATTCAATCCGGAGCACTACGAAAATTTATCTATTTATCTATCTATCTATCATCTATCTATCTATCTATCTGTGTTAACTGAGCAGGCAGTAGCTTAGCCTACCCATTCAGAAATCTCCAATTCAATAAACATGAAGTTCTGCAGTGAAATTGGCCACAAGAATAATGCTGTTTTACTGATTTCATAATGTCAAGGCAAGCTTTCACTGCAGCCACCCCCGCAGGCTGTGTCGAGTAAAACATCCTTGCAGAAGACAAGCAGAGTCAGGTTTTGGGGGAAGTGATTATTTCACTCTGACTTGATCAGCTAAAGAGCTGTGCAATAACCTTCCAATACCTGGGTGAACAGGTAATTTATTAAGTGGCTAAGCCTGTTGGCATGCATATGTCAATCTTTCTTTTAAATATTAAAAAATAAATACTTTTTTGGTTGTATAGAAAAAAAAAACAACCCTGCTCTTTCAATTCAACATCTTGCCATGGGTAAGTTCTTGAAATTAGCAGTGGCCTATTAGCATCTCTTTGCTCATGAAGCCCTGAAATTGGTCAGAGTAGGACATTAATTTACTTCATGGTCATACTTTAACTAAAAGTTGGAAATTTACTCTCTGTTCTAATATTTGTCCCAGATTATGCCCAATCTGTTAGTCCAATATTTTTTACCAGATTAGGCAAAATGATAATACAAAAGTCAACCGATGTAACATAGGATGTTCCAAATTAAAAACAAAACTCTACCTTTAGCAAATTCTAAAGGAGAAGTTTTACCTCCCTAGATTAATTCCTATTGCTTTTAGAAGTCAAATTCCAAAGGAAGTATAAAGTTCTAACTTTAAAGTCCAAAGAAGTTAAAAACCATGTATCAATACCAACTTTCTTATCTTGTTCAATCTCCCTCAGAAATGTCTAGTGACAGCCTGCATTCCCTCTTAGACAATGACATTTCAGTTCTTTGCTTTATCAACCACTGCCATTGCCTCACAGCCCTATTATACCTGTGTCCTACAAACTCTTGTCCGTGTATCTGAGGAATCTCCCTTATTTGATTTAAGCACTGAAGCTGCTCTCAATTTTCTCTAACACCAGGGCCTAGTGAGGGCCAATAAACTAGCCTGAACTCTGCCAAGGAGTTGAGTCTGTGTCCAGTATCTCCTGTGGCACTGGGACCTATTTGCATCTGCTTCTGATTTTTTCCTACTCTTTTAAGAAAAGATGAGCTTGGTTCATGCTTTTTTTCATTTGTTCTTTTCCTTTTTTACCTCTTACCATGCTAGCACCATTTGTTGTATTTGGGCACCAACCGTTTTACTGTCTTTACTTTGTTTTCTGGCCCAGACATTTATTTTGCTGATGTAGTCCTAGGCATGTCCCATAGTAAAATGCATGGAGTGATGAATTCCATGGTTCACACCAATCTTTTCCACCTTCCCCTTCTGCATGGGAAAACTGCACTCTGAAGTCATTCAACCATCAGCCTACTTCCCACTCAGGCCCTAATCTCAAACTTCTGCTTTCCTTAAAGCTTTCTTTATGAAATAAATGGACAAAAAGATTTATTCCTCCAAATCAACCAATGAAAATTCTCACATTTAATACTGATAAATTTGAATGCTAGCAAGTTGTGCAGGAATAGTACAACAAATACCCAATACTTTCCCCTGAGATTCAGCAATTTTTAGCATTTTGCTACATTGCTTTTATTTATATATGTATATTTTGGGTTTTTTTTTTTTTTTTGCTAACACATTTGAGAATTATTTGCAGGCATTATGACACTTCACACCTAAATACTTCAATATGTGTCCCTTAGGAATGAGGAACTTCTAAATATTCACATTAGAATGGTCACATTTAAAGCATCTAGCATTGACGTTATACTATCATCTAACATACAGATTATATTTAATGTTTTCCAAATGTCCCAATATTGTCCTTTAGAGCCGTTGTTTCTTGTTTATTTGTTTTGTCAATCCAGGATTTAATCATAGATCATGTCTTGCATGTAATTATAGCATCATTTCAATTTCTTTTAATCTAGTAGATTTTTCAGTCTTTTCTGTTTTTTATAAAATGAATTTTTCTCCTGTGGGTTTCCTCATATCTGGTTCCAGATTAAACACTTCTGGCAGAAATACTACGTGGGTGGCAGCTTCCTTTTAACATGTGTCTTATCTTCTCTGTGCCTTTCCTAGGTATCCTAATCCCCAATCTCTTAGGCATGTTCTCTAGGAGAACAGGCAACACTTGCACCTACATGAATTGGGTCATTTTAGAACTCATCCAATAATTCCATTAGTTTTGTACTTAATCTTTCTGGTATTCCCCTATGAAATTCACTTTCATTTTTACCAATTTCTTAGTATAAGAAGTCTTTAAGAAGCATCTCTAATTGCTACATGTGGCTTTAAAAGGTGTTTCTCAAGAAAGTCTAGGTTGCTTTTGCAGTGCACATTCCTGACTCCTTTCTGAGTTACACGATTATTTAGGGCCTCAGTCATGCTTGCTGATATAACAGGTGAAATATCTCCTCATGTATTGAATGCCCTGTTTGATGCTGTTAGACTGCAATGTGTATTTCAGGGTCTAATCCTGTTATTATTTCCTATAGATCTAAAATTACTTCTAAAATTTCAGGTCTCTTGACATTTATCCAACTTCTCTTTAATGTTTCATTACAAATTTGCCTAAATAGTCCTGTGTTGTTGTTGTTGTTTGTTATCTGAAACTATTTCTGTTAGGCAGGTAGCTGGGATTTCAGGCTTTTCCAGGGACCAGGGTGCCCTGCTTTGCTGCTGCCTCCAGCAATTGCTATACCTGGGAAGAATGGTAAGTGCGGGCACTATGTTTTGGTGTTACCCCACCCTTAATCCCATCCTGAGCAACTGCACCTCAGGAAGGGGAGAACCCTTTACCAATCTAGGAATTCCTCAGCCTAGGCACAATGGGATTTGGAAAGTTATGCAGAGTAACCTAAGGCTAATTATTATGTCATTAGCTTAAATCTACATTGTGGTTAACCACCTCCCCCCGCTCCCCCCCCCCCCCCCCGTAGGGCTTTTAGAGAAAGAGCTTACATATGTAGATACAACCTTGAGAACACTTGTTAATCATTTTGTAACATGCCACATCTCCTGAAAGCCCTTCCCAGGAATAGGCGAATAAAAGGAAACAACTAGAGAATTCCCAGAGAGGGAGTCAGTTAGTCAGTAAGCCAGGGAGTCAGTTCGTCCCTCTTCACTCAAGAAGACAGACCTGTTTAATTTCATAATAAAAAGCTACTCGTGTGAAACTGCTTCCTGCTTGTGGTCACTCCATTGCACTGGCCCTGCTTGTGAGGGAGCCAAAGAACTAGGATAACAGTCCACTGAGAGGCTGGACCTGACATTTTGGTGCGTCTGGTCATTCTTCAGCCAAGAGCACACCAAGAATCGAGAACAGACTGCCTCTCTGACAGAAAGAAATATGAGAAGTTGGGAACAAATGTGCCCTCAATACTCCGTGAGACCAAAGATATTGATGATATCCCTCCACTTCTCTCTATATAGATCTCTATCTATCTATCTGTCTATCTATCTATCTATCTATCTAAATATATAGAATGGAAGATGAATATCTTAGGAACTCTGAGACAGGGATTTGGGACACAAGATTTATTGAGGACATAAGGGATGGGCCTGACCCACAGGGAGCTCTAAGGATGAATCACACTGCAGCATTGTTCCATCTAGAAGAAAACGGTTGGTCTTTTGAACCCCATACAGTCCAAACGATCCTTGTCTGTGAGTCACCCCAGAAGCAGGGGTGGATGGGGGTGGAGTAGGCAGTAGAGCTGGCCATAATCTCCCAGGCAGGGGGCCCCAATTACCTGAGGCAATTCCTGGAGAAGAAAGGGCATCTCTGAACCCACAGCAGCTATCTCTGACAACTGAGGGCTGGGAGTGCTGGCTCCATCAGCTGATGGGGCGGAAAATCACCAGCATCCACTATACAGCAGTCAGGCTTCCTCGGAGTAAACTCCAGCAAAGTTGTCCTCCTGGAATGTGGAGAAATGATCTCCCATTACAGCTCAGCTGCTGAGCCTTGTCAATTCTGGGGCAACTAAGATATACCATTCTACCTTAGTTCACATGCAAAGTTTCATTTAATCTTCCTAAGCAACTCTTTTTATGTAGTTAATATTATTTAATGCCATCTGGTTTTGTTTGTTTGTTTGGCTTTCCAGCTTCTATTCTCTCTGCCTAAACCCAGCGTTGGAAAGAGGGTAAATCAGGAGTGCCCTATACTCTACAGAAGTTGGATGGCTCTTAGAGGTTTCTCTCCTCACATCCTTCCTGTCCCTGCCACAATATGCACAAGGCATGACTTTTGGCCTATGTGTAGGCACAGACTCTCTCCTTGGGGGAGTTTACTAATTCCAGAGACAGTGCCCAGGTGAGATGTTTGTGACCAAGACCCCTCTGGAGCTATTTAGTTTGTCCTTGCTACAAGGCCTGCCCATCAGCCTTCTGTTCCTTCCTGAGGGATTCTTGGCATCCAGTTAATAAGTTCTCATTTTCCTCAAGTTAACTGGATTCTATTTCTATTTATGTAGTAGAAAATTTCTATAATATACAAGGGTTTGAAAGCCCACATAATCTAATGTTTCCCAAGTGATGTAGCTAGTCAGCCTCCTAGCTGGAAGCGAGGAATGCAGAACATTCAAGGCTGACCCCTTCGTCACCATTTGATTACAATGTACTGACTATGTATGCAGTTATCCAACTCCTTCAAGAACAAATATTTTGATAGGAGAAAAAAAATGTGCCTGGCTGTATATGAGTAAGAACTTTCATAAACATCATGAAAACTCAATTTTAAAGTATTTGCTTTCATGAGTATCCCAAAGGGCCAGTGAAAGATGCCAGTGATGGGGCTTCTTTGAAAATAAGATTATTCTGAGTGGACCCTTCTCTGACTGTGTTGCCCTGCATCCTGTACCCATTTAGGGACAGCCCTCTAGAAAGCAAATGTGAGGAGGGCATTTCAGAGGGTGAGGAACTAAGCAGTATGCCTTTCCCAAGGATGCTTAGGAAAAGTCAGTAGTGAGGAGTTCCTTGGAGCCCTCAGCCTGGGATGGGCTCTGGAAAGACCAGCCCATTTTCTCTTTGCCCTGAGCAAGAGGCAGGCCTGGCTTTCAGGGGTCCTCACTTCTTAGGGCCACAGCTGTGATTCAGGGACTGCTATATTTCTATTTTTTTCCAGGATTCAGTTATATCTTCATGGGCAAAGTAAAAACAATACACGATGAAATTAATTGTCTGATTTTGCCAATCCAAGTAATTTGACTGAAAAGCATACCTGTAGATACAGCCTTTTACATGTATCTCTTTCCTGAGTGGCTTCCTTTATTTACGACATGAAATACAGAGTATATTACACCCATCTTCACATGTAGATCAACTCAAAGATCATTCTTTGCACAACAATATATCAGTGCTTGTCTGATAAGTCTGCTTTAACACTACTCTCTTTTTTCTCCAGAGATTACTAATTAACTCAACATATTTTATGTCACAGTTTTTACTTTGGGTTTATTCACTGTAGCAATTTTTTCTTTCACCAAAATTCACATTCCATCTATGTGGCTGGGATGTAGGGAATTTAGAGGCAGGTAGATATTCTGTTCTAGATCTGATATATACCATATTTTAGCCAAGAATTCTATTTCAAACAAATACGACAAATAAGTTTAAAGTTTTAAGTGGAGAAATCTGGTAAAAACATTCAATGTCTTTCTTCTCTGGAGGGGAGGCAGGTTTGAAAGGCATTTTGTCTAGAGTTTGGAATCATCTTTACATTCCCGAGAGTTTTGCTGGGGGGGAAGAAAACTAACACAGACAAAACAAGTTTTAAAAAATCAATAAGAATACCGATGAAAACAAATATTACTTCTAGTTGAAACGTATTGAGTAGAAAGGTTGCCTTCTCTCCTCCTAGAGTTTTCCCTTTGCAAGAAAATGTTTTCTGCTTCTTGAGATAGGCAATGATGGCAATAGCATAAAACACAGGGGCTAGAAGATGAAAAGGCTTGAAGGTTTTCAAGTGCAATGGATATTCACAGACTTTAAAGATACTGTAGGACTAGAGTTGGGTAGAGATGTTTAGAAAGGTAAATATGGAACAGATTATGAAATATACCACATGACATGCTGTGGAATTTAGATTTATTGTGTAGTAAGCCACTAAAATATCTTTAGCATTGGAATGACAACATAGTTCTATTTAGATTTCAAACAGATAGCTCTCATATCAGAGGATGAATTAGAAATGCTGAGATAAGAAAGAAGCCATTTGATGCATCACAAAGAAATATTATGAGAGTCTTTACTAAGAAAGTGGCTATAGAAATGGAGATAAAGTGTTGTAATTAAGAAAGTTTTTAAGATAAAAACAAAGAAAGCTGGTGACCAATTTGATATGTAGGAAAAAAAGAAAATGTGCTGAGATTACTTCACTCTTCTTAAAAATATATTAGAATAAAATCCTTTTGCAACTTTATGTTCATTGGGTCTTTTTTTATTTCATAATATTATAGGGGTGCAAACATTTTGGTTACATAAATTGTTTCTGTACTGTTTGAGTCAAAGTGTGCCCATTCCCCAGATAGTGTCCATTGTACCCATTCAGTGTGAATTTACCCATCCCCTCCTCCCCCCCACCTGCATGATTTCCCATGCATGTTATTTCCATATGTGCACATAAGTGTTGATCAATTAGTTCCAAGTTAATGGTGAGTACATGTGGTGTTCGTTTTTTCATTCTTGTGGTACTTCACTTAGAAGAATGGTCTCCAGTTCATCCAGGTTAATACAAGAGGTAGTTCACCATTTTTTCTTATGGCTGAGTAGTACTTCATGGTATACATATACCACATTTTATTAATTCACTCATGTATTGGTGGGCACTTGGGTTGTTTCCACATCTGTGCAATTGTGAATTGTGCTGCTATAAGCATTTGAGTCAAGTGTCTTTTTTATAGAATGTCTTTTTTTTCCTTTGGAAAATATCCAGTAGTGCAATTGCTGGATCAAATGGTAGTTCTACTTTTGGTTCACTGTGGTATCTCTATATTACTTTCCATAGTGGTTGTTCATTGGGTCTTATCACAAAACTTCTAGTCACTTTGAAAATTATCTGCTCTCTAAGGACTGAGACAGTCCTGGCTTGGGGCAGCTTCTGCTGAACCAGAGGCCTTTCATTTCATACAAGGGGACAAAAAACAATGTAATTAGAAATTCGAGCATATGGTCTTTTTTTCTCCTAGAGCTCTATGTAATAATGATTGAAATGATATATAATGGTTATAGCTAAAGGCACAGATAATGAGGAGTACTTCTAGGTAAATGGAAAATATATAATTTCATTGACCCTAACCCTCTGTCTTCCATTAATTTCTACTTCTGAGTCCATGTAATACCTATCTATAAACTAAGCACTCTTAAAACCTGCTACCAACCATATTTTTAAGCAGCTTAGCTCAGTAGTTTGATGATTTAAAATCAAATAGATCTTACCACTGGTTTCTAATGAATACAGGTGCTGGTCTAGTCACTGGGTATTTGCGTTGTTAACTTTCAAATCTAATATTTACATTGCATCCTTAGCTACTGGATCCCTGAACTGATTGCCTGGGTCCCTTTGGGACAATCTACAAGTACTTGAGTTTATTCAGTATTGGAACATGCCTCATCTTTTCATTCCCATTGGGAATGAGAGTTGTCCCCTTGTGTCAGACTTCCAAATACCTGTGTTTGTAGCATTTGCTTCTAGCCCATGCTGATATGAGCACCTTGTTTTAATTGCAGATTTTAAATTATAGAATGAAGACATGGGTCTACCTTTAGTCATTGCTGGACACGGGATTCCATATCCCAGCCTTCTCAGAACCACCTCCCCTGGTTTGCCAGCAGGCCCCGCTAGACTTCCTGCCTTCTCACTGTGATCTGCACCAGTGATCTACCCCCAGCTGACGTGTTGCTGCTTATAAATGCCTAGGAGGATCTTCTCCCAACCCTGTATAGTCTCCACATTCTGGTTTTCCTCCACCTGCCCCATCACACCAGCAGCAGGAAAGACACTGTTTAATGGATTTGGAATCATGGGAGTAAAAGTTTCTGCCTTTCCACTCTACATATATCAGCATTCAGACTCTTAGAATTCTCTCATATTTATGTAGTATTGCAACAAAATTACATAAACACACCAAAATGAAAAGTAAAATATTTAGAGTAAAAAATGCAATTTCTTTGTCACACAGAAACAAATACATTTTCCTTATGTTCCAATTTCTCTATTTTCCCTTGTCTGATTTTACTGAAAAGGAGGCCTGAGAAGAATCTATTTCACATTTTGTTGTATTCTGTTATCTCTAACTTCCACTGAGATAGGTAACATAACCACATTCTGTCAGGTATTAAAAATTCTGCTAAAAATAAAATAAAAGAATTTAAAGAAAAGTCATCCACCTACAAGGACAAAGGGAGTAGGAGAGAAAACTGCTGCAAAGTTTGGATGAATAACTTAGTGAGGTAGAGAAAGCTAAACCTAAACTGTATCTAGGTATTGGCTAGAAATTTCTGAGTGAAATGCAGAAGGAAGCCTGTTACACCATGGAATGCCAGGATGGCTCAAGAACTGAAGGCACTAGGCTGCCTGAAGTGGAGTCTTGTTATGTTTTCTTTTCTTTTCTTTTCTCTCTTTTTTTTTTGCCAGAGGAATGAAATACTTTTTTTATAGTGGAATAAGAATGAGACTTACATAGGTCTTCTTCTCAGAAACCATGCAGTATTTAAAGTATTGAAAGAAAAAAAAAAAAACCTTCAACTGATAATTTTGTATCTAGAGAAATTGTCCTTCAAAAAGGGAGAGATAAGTAGGCCTGGCACAGTGGCTCTCACCTGTAATCCCAGAACTTTGGGAGGACTAGGCAGGAGGATTGCTTGAGGCCAGGAGTTCAAGACCAGACTTGGCAACATGACAAGACTCTGTATTTACAAAAATCAAATAAAAATAAGTTAGCTGTGCGTGGTGGCACATGCTTGTAGTCCCAGCTACTCTGTAGACTAAAGCAGGAGGATCTCTGGAGCACAGAAATTCAAGGCTGCAGTGAGCTATGACTGTGCCACTGCACTTTAGCCGAGGTGACAGAGACAGAACCCATCTCTTAAAAAAAAAAAAAAAGTGAAGGAGAAATAAACACTTTCTCATACAAATAAAAATTGAGGATATTTGTCAACCCTGTAAGAATTTTTATTTGATTTTATTTTTTATTATTTATATCAAAATATTAAGAGGGCACAAATGTTTTGGTTACATAGATAACTTTAATAATGCTTAAGTCAGGACTTTATTGTGTCCATCACCAGCATAGCGTTCATTGTACCCAACAGGTAAGTTTTTATCCCACAACCCCTCACCCTTACTCCTTCTTGGTTTCCATCATTCTTTGTGCCCTTGTGTATCCATCATTTAGCTCCCATTTATTAGTGAGGACATGTGGTGTTTGTTTTTTCATTCCTGAGATATTTCACTTAGGATAATGGTCTCCAGTTCCATCCAAGTTGTTGCAAACAACATTATTTCATTCCTCTATATGGTTGAGCAGCACTCCATAGTGTGTGTGTGTGTGTGTGTGTGTGTGTGTAGACACACACACATCTTTATCTACTCATGAATTGATGGGCACTCAGGTGGGTTCCACATCTTTGCAATTGTGAATTGTGCTGTGATAAACATCAGGGCCCAGATGTCTTTTTGATAAAATGATTTCTTTTCCTTTGGATAGATATCCAGCAGAGGGATTGCAGGATGGAATGGTAGATCTATATTTACTTCTTTGAGGAATTTCCATACTGTTTTCCATAGACGGACTATAATAATTTGCAGTTCCACCAATAGTATATAAGCATTCCTATCTCTCTGGATCCATACCAGCATCTACTTTTTTTTGACTTTTTGATAATGGGCATTCTGAAAAATGTAAAATTGTATCTCATTGTAGTTTCAATTTGCATTTCCCTGATGATTAGTGATGTTGAGCACTTTTTCATATGTTTGTAAGCCATTTCTCTATCTTCTTCTAAAAAAAACTTCTGTTCATGTCTTTTGCCCATTTTTTGATGGGGCTGTTTGTTTTTTCCTCCTGTTTGTTTTAGATCTTTGTAGGTTCTGAATATTAGTCCTTTATCAAATGTATACTTTGTGAAAATTCTCTCCATTCTGCAGGTTGACTGATCACTCTATTATTTCCTTTGCTGTGCAGAAACTTTCAAATTTAATTAAATCTCATTTATTTATTTTTATTGTTGATGTATTTGACTTTGGGGTCTTAATCATAAATTCTTTGCCTAGGCCCATCTCTAGAAGTTCTGAGTTTTTCCTATGTTTTCTTCTAGAATTCTTATGGTTTCATGTCGTACATTTAAGTCTTTTTGCTATATTGAGTTAATTTTTGTATATGTCAAAAGATAAGGGTCCTGTTTCATTCTTATGCATGTGGCTATCCAGTATTCTCATCACCATTTATTGAATAGGACTTCCTTTCCCCAGTAGGTAGTATTGTCTGCTTTGTAGAAGATCACTTGGTCATAGCTATATGGTTTTATTTCTGGTTCTCTATTGTGTTCTTTTGGTATATATCTCTACGTTTATACCAGTATCATGCTGTTTTGGTTACTAAAGCCTTGTATAATAGTATAATTTGAAGTTAGGTAATGTGATGCCTCCAGATTTATTATTTTTGCTTAGGATTGCTTTGGCTATTTTAGCTCTTTTTAAATTCCATACGAAATTTAAAATTGTTTTTTCTAATTCTGTGAAAAATGGTATTTGTATTTTGATGAGAATTGCATTCAATCTATAAATCACTTTGGGCAGTATGCACATTTTAATTATATTGATTATGCTAATCCATGAGCTAGGGATATTTCTCCATTTGTTTGTGTCAAAAAAATAATTCACCACAAGCAGGTAAGCTTTATACCAGAGATGCAAGGCTGGTTCAACATATGCAAATCTATAAATGCAATTCACCTCATAAATAAAAGCAAGAACAAAGACCATATGATTCTCTCAATAGATGCAGAAAAAGCATTTGACAAAGTCCAGCACACTTTTATGATAAAAACTCTTAACAAAATAGGCATAGATAGGACATATCTGAAAATTATCAAGGCCATATATGATAAACCCACAGCCAATATCATACTGAATGGGGAAAAATTGAAACCATTCCCTCTTAGAACTGGAACCAGACAAGGTTGCCCACTATCTCCACTTCTATTCAACATAATGCTGTGAGTCCTTGCTAGAGCAATTAGACAAGAGAGGGGAATTAAGGGCGTTCAAATGGGGGCAGAAGAGATCAAACTCTTACTCTTTGCTGATAATATGATATTATATCATCTGTAAATTCTTTCTTCAGTGTTTCATAGTTCTTTTTGCAAACATATTTTACCTCCTTGGGTAAGTAAATTCCTTGGTATTTTATTTTCTTTGTAGCTATTGTAAATGGTATTGAGTCCTTGACTGAGCTTTCAGCTTGACTGTTACCATTACATTATAGAAGTGCTACTGATTTGTGTACATTGATTTTTGTAACCTGAGACTTTACTGAATTTATTCTAGGAGTTTTTTGGTGGAATCTTTACAGTTTTCTAGAGTCAATATCATATCATCAGCAAAGAGGGATAGTTTGACCTCCACTTTCCTGATTTGGATGCCCTTTATTTTTTTTTTTTCATTTGCCTGATTGCTCTAGCTAGGACTTCCAATACTATGTGGAATAGAAGTGGTGACAGTGGCTATCCTTGTCTTACTCCAGCTCTTAGTGGGAATGCTTTCAACTTTTCCCCAATCAGTATGATGTTGGCTGTGGGTTTGCCATATATGGCTTTTATAATTTTGAGGTATATTCCTTCTATGCCTAGTTTGCTGATGGTTTTCATCATGAAAGGGTGCTGGATTTTATCAAATGATTTTTCTGCATCAATTGAGATGATTATATGGACTTCATTTCTGCTTCTGTTTATGTGGTGAATCATGTTTTTTGGCTTGTGTACACTAAAACATCCTTACATCCCTGGGATGAAACCCACTTGATTGGGGTGAATTATCCTTTTGATGTGTTGTTGAATTTCATTTGCCAGTACTTTGTTGAGGATTTTTGGATCTAGGTTCATAAGGCATATTTGTCTGTAGTTTTATTTTTTTGTTATTTCATTTCCTGGCTTTGGTATCAAGGTGATACTGGCTTCATAGAATGAGTTAAGAAGGATTCCCTCCTTAATGGTGTTATAGAATAATTTCTGCAGAATAGGTACAAGCTCTCCTTTGCAGGTCTGGTATAATTTGGCTGTGAATCCATCTGGTCTTTTTCTCTTTTCTTTTCTTTTTGAGAGATTTTTTATTATGGCTTCAATCTTACTGCTCACTGTCAATCTATTCAGGATTTCTATTTCTTCCTGATTCAGACTTGGGAGGTTGTGTGTTTCCAGAAATTTATCCACTTCCTCTAGGTTTTCTCATTTGTTTGCATAGGGGTATTCATGGATAATATTTTGTATTTCGGTGGTATCAGTTGTAATGTCTCATTTTTCATTTATGATTAAGTGTATTTGAGTCCTTTCCCTTTTATTTCTGGTTAATATAGCTAGTGATCTATCAATGTTGTTTATATTTTCAAAGAATCAAGTTTTTGTTTCATTGATCCTTTGTATTTTTTTTTTTTTTTTTTTTTTTGCTTTCCATTTCAGTTCTGCTCTGGGTTTTATTATTTCTTTACTTCTGCTGGGTTTATTATTTCTTCTGTTTTAGGTTTGGTTTGTTCTTTTTCTACTTCCTTGAGATGTGACACTAGGCTGTTAATTTGTTATCTTTCTTCTTTCTGATAAAGGCATTTAAGGCTATGAATTTTCACCTTACGACTGCTTTCTCTGTATGTTATAGGTTTTAAGAGCTTGTGTCCCTTTTGTCATTCAGTTCAAGAAATCTTTTGATTTCCATCTTAATTTTATTATTGACTCAAGAATCATTCAGCAGGAGGTTGTTTAATGTCCATGATTTTTTGTAGAACTGAGTGTTTCCCTCTGGAATTGATTTGTAATATTATTCCACTGTGGTCTGGGATGATAAATGGTATGATTTCTACTTTTTTGTATTTGTGGTCTAAGATATGATAAATCTCAGAAAATGTGCCATATGATGATGAGAATATATATTCAGTAGTTTTGGAGAATGTTCTATAAATGTCTGTTACGTACATTTGTTCTAGAGTTCCATTTAAGTCTCTTGTTTCTTCATTCTCTGCTTTGATGATCTACCCAGTTCTGTCTGTCTGTGCAGTGTTGAAGTCCCTAGCAATTATGATGCTACTGCTTATTTCTTTGCTTAGATATTGCAGGATTTGCTTTATGAATCTGGGAACTCATGTGTTAGGTGCATATATATTTAGAATTGTTACGTCTTTTATTGCTTTTCTCCCTTTATCATTATATAATGACCAGCTTTCTTTTTTTACCATTGTTGTTATAAAGTCTATTTTATATAATATGAGAATGGCAACATCTGCTCACTTTTCATTTCCATTTGCATGGAATATTTTTTTCCATCCCTTTACCTTGAGTTTATGTGTGTTCTTGTAGGTTAGGTGTGTTTCCTGAAGACAGAAGATACTTGGATTTTTTTTTTTATTCATTCAGCTAGTCTATGTCTTTTAAGTGGGATGTTCATTCCATTCACACTGAGTGTTAGTATTGGTATATGGGATGCTGTTCTTTTCATCTTGTTTGATGATATCGTGTTTTGTTTTCTCTCTTGTGCTACTGTTTCGTAAGAGCTGTGAGCTTTAACTTTTGAGTGTTTTTATACTGGTTGGAATCTATTGTTCTGTTCGATGTATAATGCACTTTTGAGCATTTCCGGTAGGGCAGGTCTAGCAGTGACAAATTCCCTCAGGGTTTGCTTGTCTGGAAAGGTCTTCATTTCTCCCTCATTTATGAAACTTATGCAAATTCTTAGCTGGCAATTGTTCTATTTAAGAAAACTAAAAATGGAGCCACAATCCCTTCTGTTTTGTAAGGTCTCTGTTAAGAAGTCTGCTGTTAAACTGATGGGTTTTCCTTTGTAGGTTACTTGTTGCTTTTGGGTTATAGCTTGTAGAATTTTCTCCTTCATTTTACTTTGGCTAGGTTGATTATGTCTTTTGGAGATGTTCTGTTTGTTATGAATCTTTCTGGTGTTTGATGACCTGGATCTTGTACCTGGGTATCTGAATCTCTGGTGATACCAGGGAAGTTCTCAATAACTCTAAAGTAAGTTTGCCATGCTTTTTGATTTTTCTTCTTCTCCCTCTGAGATATGTATAATTCATATATTGGCAATCTCTGAGTGATTCTTCATTCTTTATTCTTTTTCCTGCATCTCTGGGCATGTCACAGTACCTTAGCCAGTGGCAGGGAGGGTCAAGGGAACTTGGCGGGTGCCTTCATGGGCCATGGGACCTTAGCAGGTGCTGTGTGGGGGATCAGAACCGAGGCAGGTGCCTGGACAGGTCAGGGGTCTTGGCCGATGCCTGAGTGGGTTGTGAGACTGCAACTGGTAATGGAGTGGCTCCTCAGGCCACAATAGCTAGGCCACTTGCAGCTGGCAGGGCCGAGGTGATGCACGGCACCCTGCCAGGGAGTCATGGTGGCTGGAGTTCTCCCTCTACCCAGGTCAGACTGTGGCAGCTGTTGCAGTGCTACTCAGGTCTCAGCAGTGGCACTATCAAGATGGCAGCATGGTGGTGGCAGACGCTAAGGACCGGTTAGTACCTGTTCTGCTTGGATCTTCCGAGGTGGCAGGCGGAGGGAGTTAGGGGGCTGCACGGTACCCAGTCACAGTGCGTTTGAGAGTGCCCACCCGCTCCACTGCCTCTCTGATCTGGCAGGGGTAATGGGGAAGCAGCTGTAGTGGAGCTCAGCTGGCACAGACCTGGTGCTCTGAAGCTTAGATCAGAGTGGCATCTGTTCCTGCTACCTGGGACCAGAAGTTGGCAGGGCTCCACTGTGCTGCTCTCTGGTGCAATACTGCTACAATCTCCAAGCATCTTCCCGATCAGTTTGGAGGCCTGCTGTGGTAGGGGAGCCCCCTCATAGCTCAGATTTCAGTGTCAGCTGCAGGAGTGGAGCCCCAGGAATCTCTCCTCCAGGCCTTCCCTATGTATGGACACTTTCCCCAGGTACCTTTCAAACTTGCCAAACAGATCACCCTGCCTCTCTCTCCCCCACTTTGGGCGTCTCCAGTTGCTTCCCTGATGAGGAACAATGCTCTCTCTGAGATGGTTCATCCACAGGTGAACCTCTATCCACAACCTTTGATCCTCTTTGAGAGCAGCAAGGGAAAGCTGCTTCTAGTCTGCCATCTTGGCCCACTTCTATTCAATCTGATACTGAAGGTTCTGGCCAGTGCACTAAGACAAGGAAAAAACCAAGAAGAAGGCCATCCACATCAAAGGTGAGGTGAGGGATGGGCCATGCTAGGAGCACAGATGGGGGCACAGGTCAGGGCACTGTCATGCTAAGTGGAGTTTCTCATAGGGATGGAAAGAGAAGACTCAGTTGAAAATGTGTAAAGGAAAGAATTAAAGAGTTGAGCAACTGTATTTCTTTCCCAAGTTACTGAGCCAGGCAACTCCTCCTCCCACTCTAAGGCAGAAAACTGGAGCTTTAAAATCAAACAACAGAGCCAACTAAGAAGGAAACAAGAAAGAAAACAGAGGGATTCTTGACTTGGACATCAGGGACAGCTGATGCCAGACACATGGTGCTAAAATAAGCAAAATTAAGTAAAATCTATATGCTTAATCATGAGATCTTGAACTCCCAGCATTTGGCGCCTGTGGGTGTCACTGCTAATTTTTAATCAATATCCATTCTCTTTTTCTTCCTTTTAGTAATAGAAGCTCTCACTGCTCTGAGTTTTATCTGAGCACATGGTCATTCCACTAAACATTACTTTCCAAAGTTTCCATTGCAGCTGGTAGAGTCATGTGATTCCATTTTCGCTAATGGCATACAAGCAGAAATGATGCATACAACTTGCATATCACATTTTTATGAGACAGCTGCTAACTCTGCACTTTCTCTCTGTCCTGCTTTCCTCTGGTCACAAAGTAGCAAGGTTTTGTGGAACAGGGGTTTCTACCTGCCTCATACTACCAGCTTACATTGAATCTATTTCATGAGAAAGACTTGACCTCTAACTTGTTAGAGATGGTGCATTCTCATGTGTCTTTAATATAGAAACTTAACCAGTAACTTAAGAAATACTTAATTGCTGGCAACAGATTTAAATTCTAATTTGGAGAGATTGATATGCCTAATAAATGTGATATACCAATACCAGCAGTTGGAGGCATTAAAAAACTGGCTTAACCTGATTACTGAAGTGAAGAAGATATCAAACATTCTGTCCAGGATTACAATAAAATATTTAGTGCTTAACCTTAAATACAAATGAACATATAATTACTAGTAGACATTTAAGAAAAGCCTCTAACCAGAAAGAGATACTATAAAAATGTTACATTGAGAAAATAAATTTCTTGAAAGTTAAAAATCTTATAAATAAGTTTTAAAAATTAGTAGTATATTTACATGATAAAAGTGAGGTAATTTCCGTAGTAGTAGGACAAAATAGCAAAAAAAGTTAAGAAAACGTCAAGAGAATTCCAGGAAGTCCAACATCCAATTATCAAGAGTTATAGGTGATAAGAAGTGAGATAATAAAGATGAATAGAAAATTAATGGAAAGACTTTAAGCAAAAACAAAAACAAAAAAAAACAATTATTTCAATAGCCCACTAAAGACATGACTTTAAGATGAAAATACCACAGTGCTCAACAAAATGAAAAGTGACCAAAACAATGTTTTATCCTCATAAAATTTCAGAATCTTGGGGAGAAAGAATATTGTAAAATCACCAGGGAAGTTAATTACATGGAAAGGATCAAACTTCAAGATGTCTTTGGAGTTATAACTATGGAAAATGTAGAGAAATACTTTTAAATTATGAATAAAGAAGACTTCCAAGAAAGATTTTTATACTTGTCAAAAGACAAAATTACAACAAATTTAGTTAAAGATTTAATTGGCTTTTTATTTGCAATTCATGAATCAGTGAAGCCTCCATTCCATAAAATTGAACAAGAAGTCACATTAGGCAATGGCAGAACAGTGGGTTTTGTAAGATGGGAACAAGGAAACAGAGCAATAGGAAAAAAGCTGATGGTTATACATCAGGGTGTGTGTGTGTGTGTGTGTGTGTGTGTGTACATGTGTGTGTGTTAAAGAGTTAAAGCAGAGAAAACTGCCTTATTACACTGACTCAGGTAGGCTGGAATCTCCCGTTGTCAGGAAAAACTGATCTATTTGAAGATCTACCTACCCTTAAAGTTTCAGTTTGATTATGTGTCATTTAACATGAATGACTGTTATCAAACAAATGGCCTTGCTGCCCAGAACACATAACAGCAAATACTATGGCATCTGTTTTTGAGAAAAAGAAAGGTTTTATTTGGAGGACAGCCAGCAAGGAGACAGAAAATGGGCTCAAATCTGTCTTCTCAATTTTGGGTCTGGTGCAAGTTTTAAGGGGTTGGAGGGCAAGGGAAAGGATTTAGGAATGCTCGCTGATTGCAAGACTTCAGATTTGACCATTTACAGTAAGATATGTTAAGGTGGATTTTGCCTCAAATTTTCTGGGCCAACTAATCTCTCCTTTTGAAATGGCTCTGGCATTCAACTGCCAGTCATGTCCTTGTTTTCTTGGTTCCAAGGGGAGGAATCATTGTCTCTGGGTGTTGTGAGAGGTCACAGCTTTTTCTATTGTGCATGCCCAGGCTACATGACTTGCAGTTTTGGGCTCTGTTATACCTACAAGGTAAGTTGATATTTTATTATCAACAGAGTAGGTCCAGCTCAAGCTGGTCCTGCAGTTACAACTTCATTTTGATTTCATCTGGTCTCTTGGAGCCTAGTGTAAGAGTTAAGTCCAAAACAGTGGTCTCCCTTAATTTTGTTTATCATATTCAATGAAAATATCAACCAACCTACTAAAGTGTTGAACAATAAAGATGTGTTCACACATTAAAAGTCTCAAATTTCCTCTCTATGCACCCTTTCTCAAAAAACTGTTATAAGATTTAGTCTAGTGAAATGAAGGAGTAAATGAGAGAAGGAGAGGGTAGAACAGAAAATTCAGAAACATAAGATTCAGCCAAGGAGGGAGTTAAAGGAAATTATCAAAAGGATGTGAAGGAGTGTACCAAGATACCAGCCTGGTAGCAGGCCTGGAGAATAAGCAGATAGTGTTAAACCCAGAGGAATAAATCCAAGGGGAAGAAAGATAATGATTTTAAAGTATTGCAAGTTGAGAGATATATTGGAGAGAGATTTTGGGAATGGATGATTGATATATACTAGATAATTAAGCAAAATGAAAAAAAAACAGATCTATTATTAACTCTAGAAAAAGTACATCTTAAAAGAGAAATGTAATCATAGACCACTAGTATGATTTAATGACAAATATTATTCCCATAACCATAATAATATAAACATTATTGACTTAACTGAAAATTATGATACAGCTATTTCAAGACCATCAAGGGATGGGAAAAGAGTGTGGATGTGTTTGATCTCAGTGTGAGACATAAGAGTTAAATCTTTTAGAGTTGGAATTTAGTAGTTAATATGCAAAACAGAATAAAACAAAAAAATGTTTTATTCACAAATATAAAGGTATATTCCATGATAAATATTTAAAATGGTATTATTACCTCTAAGAAGTGAGAATCCAGAACTATTTTTTATATTATTGTCTTATTGTTATAAAATACTTGTATAACTGTTTTACTGTATCAACTATTTTCATGTAATACCAATTTTTAAAAATTAAAGTAAAAAAATGCATTTAAACACAAATAATTACTCCCAATCTATTAATCTTCTAGGGCTACTGTAGCAGAATACCACAGACATCAGAATTTATTTTCTCATAGTTCTGGAGGCTAGAATTCCAAGATCAAGATGCCAACAGCGTTGGCTTCTAGTGAGGATTGTCTCCTTAGCTTGCGAATGACCAACTTCTTACCATGTCTTCACAGTCTTTTCTTGTACACAGGCACTCCTGATGTCTTCCTCTTCTTATAAGGACATTGATCCTATTGGATTCGGCTGCAGCCTCTGAACTCAACCTTAATTTTCTTCTTAAAGGTTCTATCTGCAAATATAGTCAGATTGGGAATTAGGTCTTTAATGTATGAATTTGGGGGGATACACAATTTAGTTCATAACACCCATATATCGGTAATTATTGAAAAATATGCCCAATTCATACATTCAAACATGTTTACAACCAACATCCATTTTGATTGACCAGAGCCTGAACTATTAATAGTTGTGAAATATGCATATTATTTTTTCTATAAACACACATTAATTTCTTTGAGATATTTCCAACCTTAATAATAAATTGAGTATATTCCAATGACTTTCTTAAATGTTATAAATCGAGAAATATTTCCATTTATGCACATATTAAACAGCTTTTCAATTGCTAAAGGTTTATAACATGAACAACCAAATCATGATTTTGAGTTTAAGTCAAGGAGACTTAAGAATGAACAGTAGAGCACCATATATATGATCTTAATTTTCAGAACTGAAATTGCTAATGCTGATTTTTATTTGTGCATCTGCTGTTAAAAAATAAATGGGCTACTCACTTCCTTTCTGGGGTTGCAAATACATGCCCTTTGATTATTGGCCACAGCTGCTCTCCAAAGAACATGAAATTGATTGCAAATTTGCCTCTTAGATTAGAGGTCAGCTGCAAATGTTTGCTCCAAAAAAGCAAGTTCTGTTTGCGGCAGTTGCTTGCCATATTTGATACACGGTTAAAAGCATGAGCTTTGGAGTTAAGATTTAATTCCTAGGTCTGAAACTACTCTGAGCCTTATTCCTTCCTTGCAAATTGGTAAAATTAGTGGAGACTATTAAATGAGATAATTTATGTAAAGGGCTTAGATCAGTGTTTGGTACCTAGTAAGTGCTCAATAAATATTAGTTATTATGTTAATAATACAAACCTCTGTTTATCTCAGTAGCTTCACTCTGATGAAGCAATAATGACTTATTACTTGGGATGCTATTGAAATGAAAGTCTTCTAATTGTTTTATGAACCTCTGCAAATTGTTTTCCCAATTAGTTAGCAGGGTCAATATCCCCACTGCTCCCTTAGGCAGTTACTGTGGCCCAAAGATTTATGTGATATTTCCCAAAGAAATCTGGCCATTCAACTCATAAATGTCTATTAAAAAAATTACATTTGGGTTCCTCCAAAAGATCTTTTCAAAGGTGATAAGAAATTATAAGAAATTTTAAATAAAAAAAAATCCACTTGCTTCCATATTTAGAAAAACCCATCATTTTGTAGTAGATAAGTCTTTGGTTAAATTACTACTCAATAAATCTAAACTGACTTAATTCATGAGCAATGCTTGACACATATTAGATGGTCAATAAATATTTATTCTATAAAGGCATGATTCTGTATATAAGTAGGAATTCTATGAACTCTTAAGATGTGAATTGTTTTAAATTGTGTATGATTTTTCATACAACAGTAATACCATTACATATATTTTTAATTTTTAAAAATAGTGATGTGTATGAACTTATGTTAATGAGACTGTACAAATGTGGAGTATACACAATACTAAACTTATTTTAGAGAAGATTTAAATTACTTGTATGACTAAATAGATCATTTATTAAAAAACAATTCCATAATTCTGACACTTGTTAGTAACATTACATTTTACAAGGTGGGTGTCATTTTTTACTATCTTATTCTAAAGGAAACATATAAAATAGATATGGGTTATATAAAAAGAATGAAGAGAAGAAGAAGAAGAGATGTTAACAGTTTTGTTCATTGCTTTAATCTTAATTAAGAACTTTTCTGGCGAAGCCTGTAGGCAGTACAATTTCTTAGCTTAAGCAAGGAGCTCTGAGGGAAATCTATGAGTTGATAAACCACAGTCCTTTTCCTTAAAATATTAAATGCTCCTTTAAGACTCCCAGGTTTGCTTGTATTTTATTATTGTTGTTCTCTCTTTGTTTGCTTGATTTGCTTTCTTCCTCTCTGGAGGTTGTTTAGAGGTATGTCTAGTTCTGTGTTAAGTAAGTCCTGAGCCATATAAAGAGATTGTTTCAGCTGGGGATGTTTCCACATTTGTGTTTTTCAATGATCATTGCCTAATAAAAACATCTGGAAAATACAACTCCTGTTCAATGACTTTGACCTGTGGCATCACCCAGACCAGGAAAAAAAAAAAATCCTTCTCCTTTAAATGGGCATCTCTGCAAAGAAAGGGTGCTAATCTAGAGTGACCCTTCCACAGCATTCTTTAATCATTGACGATGGCAAGTGAAATGGGACTGGACGCAGAGCAAATTGCTTCATTAGTAACATAGACTAAAGTACCTGTGAAACTGGAACCTGCATTTCCTAATACACGGGCCACGTAATTTGATCATTTAACCCTCACAATTTAAACTGATATCATCTACTTAAGATGGATTTATTTTGCTTTAATAATTTCCTTGTTAAAATATCAGAGTGTTATATTTTCCTGATTTTTCTATATTCAAATACAGGCATACCTCAGAGATACTGCAGATTCAGTTCTAGACCACTGCAATAAAGTAAATACTGCAATACAGTGAGTCACAGATTTTTTTTTTTTTTTTTTTTGGTTTCCAAGTGCATGTAAAAGTTACATGTATATGATACTGTAGTCTATTAAGTGTGCAATACTATTATTTCTAAAAAAAAACAAGGTACATACCTTAAAAATATTTTATTGCTAAAAAATGCTAATGATCATCTGAGCCTTGAGCAAGTCATATTTTTTTTACTGGTGGAGGGTCTGGCCTCAGTGTTGATGGCTGCTAACTGATCAGGGTGGTGGTTACTGAAGGTTGGAGTGGATGTGGGAATTTTTAAAAACAAGACAACAATGACATTTGCCGAATCAATGGACCCTTCCTTTCCTGAAAGATGTCTCTGTAGCATGTGATGCTATTTGACAGTATTTTACTCATAGTGGATCTTCTTTCAAAATTGGAGTTTATCCTCTCAAACCCAGCCACTGTTTTATCAACTAAGTTGATGTAATACTCAAAATCTTTTGTTGTCATTTCAACAATGTTCATAGTTTCTTCACCAGGAGTAGATTTCATCCCAAGAAACCACTTTCTTTGCTCATCAATAAGAAGCAACTCCTTATCTGTTCAAGTTTTATCATGAGATTGAAGCAACTAATTCACATCTTCAGGTTCCACTTATAATCTGACTTCACTTGCTATTTCCACATCTGTAGTTAATGCCTCCACCGATATCTTGAACCCTTCGAAGTCATCCATGAGGGCTGAAATAAACTTCTTTCAAACTCCTGTTCATGTTGATATTTTGATCTTTTCCCATAAATCGCAAATTTCTTAATGATATCGAGAATGGTGAATCCTTTTCAGAAGATTTTCAATTTCCTTTGCCCAGATCCATCAGAGGAATCTGTATCTATGACAGCTGTAACCTTAAAAATGTATTTCTTAAATAGTAAGACTTAAAAGTCAAAATTACTCCTTGATTCATGGGCTACAGAATGGATGCTGCGTTAGCAGGCATGAAAACAACATTAACATCCTTCCTTATACATCTCCATCAGAGCTCTTCGGTGACCAGGTGCATTGCCAATGACCAGCAATACGTTGAAAGGAATCTTTCTTTCTGAGCAGTAGTTCTCAACAGTAGGTTTAAGATATTTAGTAAGCCATGCTATAAACATATGTGCTTTTACCCAGACTTTGTTGTTCCACTTATAGAGCACAGGCAGAGTAAATCTAGCATTATTCTTAAGGGCACTAGGATTTTCTGAATGGTAAATAAACACTGGCTTCAACTTAAAGTCACCAGCTGCATTAGCTCCTAACAAGAGAGTCAGCCTGTCCTTTGAAGCTATGAAACCAAGCGTTGACATCTCCCTCTTAAGCCATAAAAGTCCTAGATGGCATCTTCTTTCAATAGAAGGCTGTTTAGTCTACATTGAAAAACTGTCATTTAGTATAGCCACCTTCACCAGTTATCTTAGCTAGATCTTCTGGGTAGCTTGATGCAGCTTCTATATCAATACTTGCTGCTTCAACTTGCACTTTTGTATTATAGAGATGGCTTCTTTACTTAACGTTCATGAACCAGCCTTTGCTAACTTCAAACTTTTCTTCTGCAGCTTCCTTACTTCTCTCAGCCTTCACAGAATTGAAGAAAGTCAGTGCCTTGCTGTGGATTAGGCTTTGGTTTAAGGGAATGTTGTGGCTGGTTTGATCTATTTATACCACAAAATTCTCCTCCATATCAGCAATAAGACTGTTTCTCTTTCTTATCATTCATATGTTCACTGGAGTATCGCTTTAAATTCCCTTCAAGAATTTTCCTTTGTATTTACAACTTGGCTAACTGGCACAAGAGACCTAGCTTTCAGCCTATCTTGGCTTTTGACCTGCTCTCCTCATTAAGCATCCTCATGTTGGACTCTTCCTTTTACCTGAATATGTAGAGTCCATTGTAGGATTATTGATTGGCCTAATTTCAATATTGTTCTATCTCAGCAAATAGGAAGGCCCAAAGAAAGGAAGAGATATAGGGGAATGGCCAGCTGTTGGGGAGTCAGAACACACACAACATTTATCCATTAAGTTTGCCTTTTGTTATGAGCATGGATCATAGCACCTCAGAACAATTGCAACAGTAACATCAAAGATCACTCATCACAGATCACCAGACAGATATAATAATAATGAAAAAAGTTTGAAGTATTGGTGAGACTTACCAAAATATGACATAGATCTAGGAAAAATGTACGTGATGTAGGAAAAATGGCACCAATAGTCTTGCTTGACGCAGGAATGCCACAAACCTTCAATCTGTAAAAAGAACAAAAAGGTAATATTATCTGGGAGGCCCAATAATGTAAACCACAATAAAATGAGGTATGCCTGTGTAGCATATAGCAATGGTATAAACAATAAGATTGTTAATAAAATGATACAAAAGTTGAAAGTAGTTGACTACAGAGTTTAATTTTATAGCACATGCCTACCCAAAGTGAGCATGTATTAAGGAACAAATTGGCACTTTTTCATATTTTCATTTACTAATCCTATCATGACCGTATGGAATCAATCATTTTAAGTCATTGTTTAGTTGGCACTGGTGGTATTTTGCAACTGCAAGAACAAATACCTCAAGAATCCTGTAACTATAAAATGTTTTTCCAATATACATGCTCTTAATCTCCAAAGAGTAACAGCCAGCCTGCCATGTACACAATGTACACTGGTCTTGACACTAACCACTGTAAAAGATACTTGACCACTGGAAACAAGTTGAAAACAATGTATGATGGTATGTGACTGAGAAAAAATTTCACAGGCAGTCTTCAGTGAAGAGGTACTGTGACATTTATGAAAATTACCTTTTTTTCCCCCCAGGAAGAATTCTATTATTCAAAGTAGAAAAGTATAATAGAACTATGCCTTTATAATAAGAAATTATAAATTATATAATACAAATGGATAACAACACAGTCAAATTCATTTCAAATACAATTCTAGGTATAAGAGAGAGAGAGGAGAAAAAGTAAAAAAAAATATATATAAAGATCTTTTTGTCAACACTATAATGATTTATAACCTCATTAATTTTAATCACAGAGCAGGGATGGGCAAACACTCTCTGTGAAGGGCCTGGTGAGTCATATAATTCTCTGTTGCATCTACTAACTCAGGTGTTTTAGCACAACAGCAGCCATAGACTGTGTAAACAGAGGGTTATGACTGTGTTTTAATACAACTTTATTTACAAAAACAGGAAGACAGACAGATTTGGTCCAAGGGTCAGAATTTACTGAACATATATCCTAGAGTAACTTTTAGATACTGCTTTTTTTTTTAAATAAAGAAAATCCATCATCCAAATAAGCTCTTGAACCAAATAAAATTAATTTAGGATTGGTCAGAAAGATAATCAGAGATATCATAGGATATTCTGTTGTGTCAAATCTCTAAATCATAAATCATTTAGAGTTACAGTTGTGTATTCAATGCAGTTAATTTAGGCTGCATCAGTTTAAAAAATCAGTTTAAAAGCACTGATACTGGTACATTAATAAATTAATTAATATTGCTGTTGTAATATCCTCATGTTTGAAAATTATTGATTCATGCTCAGTGAAGTTACAGAGAAGGGATGATGAGAAACACTTGAATTTACCCATGTTTACATTCACTGAAAAGGGTAGACTTTTCTCCCATTAATTTATTCCAGTGGATACATGCAGAATGAGCTAGATTTACAAGTCTGATTTCATAACCAGAAATAGATATATTCCCTTTACAAATAATTATAAATAGTGAAATTCTATTGTTACAAATTTTCATCAGTGTGGTAGTGAAGTCCTTTTTTAACTTTTATAACAAAAAATTTTTATAACAAAATTATACAAAATGAAGCAACAGCAATACAAGCTACAATTTGTTTTGCATAGTATCTCATTTATTCTTATTGCAATAGTAAGAGTAATATTCTTATTTTACCAATAAAGAACATTTGGAATTCAGATAACTGACAAATGAGATGTATACAATCAGGAATGGCATCAGTATTTAAAATTAGGTCCACTTTGTGACTTTAAAACTCTTTTCACTACAAAATAATTAATGAGGTCCTACTATGAATTAGGTACTTTAAATACAGAATTTAAATTGGCAACAACCCTGCAAAGAAGTGTTGATGTTTCTCTTGCGTAACTGAGAAACTAAATGGGAATAACTTTTCCATGGTCAGAGAGCTAGAAGAGTCTGAACTAGAACCTACTCTGTCTCAGGACCCGCACTCTCCCTACAAAGGCCAGTTGTTGATGTGTGAAGGTGAAGGTGAAGGTGTATTTCAACCAGACTAATTTAATGGTTAGATTTGAAACAGCAAAGCCTAGTTGAGATCACTAAAGAAAAACATAGGATGGGATATTGAGTATGTGAGAAACACCAAAGAGATGTTTAAAACAGAGAAAAAAATGTGGAAAACCAAAAGGTTTAAGTCCTCTTCCCAATATTAACTATGGCACCGACTTAGGTGGAGGGCTTAACATTGAAGAACTTCTATTTATTAATCTTCAAAAGGGAAAAAATGATACAAATTCAGAGTATCAAAAAATAACACCCATATATAGTAAATTGTCTTAATAGCATTTGATTGCTAATAAATATGTGCACTTCTAAACAATAATATATAAAGATAAATAAGGGCACATACTGTATTTTTATTTCAGTCTCTTTATATACTTATTTTAACAGTTTTTATTCAGTTTTGTTTTATTTCTAATGGCCACACATATAGAATTTTAAACTTGATCTTCTGGAACCAATTTGTAATTAATTGAACAAGTGATTTGTATGAAAATGATTCTTTAATCTTTACTAAAGTTTGATCAGTTTTCTTGATGTTAAATATGCACTTAGGAAAAAAAGTATGTGTTAACATTAGAGTGCAACTAATTGTGGTTTTTTGTCATATGTTTTGAAGCTATGTTAGTAATATAAATCATATTTGGAACTGTTATCTCTTCCTTATGCATTGAAACTCTATTCATAGGGTATTTGCCATTTTTATATCTTACAACTTTTGCCTTAGAGTGCATTTTATATTAATAATACAGCTACAAAAAGGTTTATAAAATTAACTGGGAGCTCTTTCACATTTCCATTGTTAAATTTTGTGTCTCTTATTAACATTCAAAGCAAATTTTCATTGTCTTTAATCCAGTCTAACAAACTTTGCCTTTAACAGGAGAATTTTGTAGGTATATATGTTTTGTGATTACGGTTGTGGTTGTGTGCGTGTATTTATTATCTATATATTATATATTATATAGTAATAAATATATATTTATTTTATTATATATAATATATATTTTTGCCGTCTTATTTCATGGTAATTGTCCTGCATAAATGTTCATATTTTTTCTCATTTCTTATTTATTTTATATTGATGAAGGTAGTATCCCCCCAAATTCAACTTTTAGAAGATATTTGCTCCATTGTGGAAGATATATACTACATTTCCTTTATATATTTTTCTTAATATTTTATCAGAGATATTTAAGTCTACAAACAAAAAATCTAATTTATCTCTTCAGCTACTCTTAACTACACAAAGATATTAAAATAATTTAACTCTGAGTCTTATTCTATCTTTTTATGGAATAATTTAGACTTTGTGTTATCGTATATAGAGCTAGTATTTTGTCACATTTTCCCATATGTTTATAATTCATTTCATTTACCACTTCTTTTTGCATCTTAGCGTTTTCATAAGGGATTATATTCCTTCTTCCTGTAATGCAACATTTAGAAATTTTTGGTAAGATCTAATAATGATAAATAGTTTCTGTTATATTATTTGAAAATACTTTGATATTTTTTTCTTCTTTAAAAGACAAGGACAGTTTGCTGAGCATATAGTTCTAGATTGACAGTTATTTTATGTGATCACTTTGAAGACATGTTTTCATTATATTTTGGCTTCCATAACTGTTCAAAATCAGTTGTTTGCCTGATTGCCAATCCTTTGTGATAATCTGTCTTTTTCCCTTAACGCTTGAACTACCATTAAGCTCTCTCTCTCTTTCTCTTTTTTTTTTTTGGCTTTAATTTTCTTCTAGGTGTCTAGGTTTTGCCTTGGTCTTAGTACAGTGTGTCTTGGTGTAGTTTGCTTTTTATTCATCTTAAGATGTTTTGAAATTTATAAATCTGAAGACTGATGCCTCTTATCTATTTTGAAAAATTCCAATCAATCTCCAAAAATTGCTCTTCCATGGTCTCTGAACTCCAATGAAATATATGTTATTTTCACTACCTGCTTAAGTTCTTCATATATTCTGTCTGAATTTCTGTAGTATACCTTAATGAATTTATTTAGAGCATCCTCTCAAGTCACTGATTTGCTCTTTGTGTCAAGACTTCATTTTAGGCTTTCTACTTATTATGTTTTATTTTTAGAATTTTATGTAGTTCTTAGTATCAAATGTAAATGGTTGTGTTTGCATTTTATTTTTCCTTAAATTTTGGAATAGTTCTAACTTACTTAAGCATTATTAAATCAATCATTTTAAAATTTGTGCCCAGTAATTTCAAGATCCATTCTTGGAATGTCTAATTCTGCTAGAATTCAATTTAGCTTTTGCTATTTCTTCTGAGTGTTCTAATGATAACTTTTTTTTCCTCACATGTGTTACAATTTCTTTTTTTTTATTTCAACATATTATCGGGGTACAAATGTTTAGGTTACATATACTGCCTTTGCCCCACCCGAATCAGAGCTTCAAGCGTGTCCACCCCCCAGATGGTGTGCACCATACCCGTTAAGAGTGAATATATCCATCCCCTTCTTCCCGCTCCCACCTGCCTGACACCTGATAAATGTTACTACTATATACGCACATAAGTGTTGATCACTTAATACCAATTTGATGGTGAGTACATGTGGTGTTTGTTTTTCCATTCTTGTGATGTAGCAGCACAATTCACAATTGCAAAGATGTGGGAACAACCCAAGTGTCCATCAATACATGAGTGGATTAAAAAAATGTGGTATATGTGTACCATGGAGTTCTACTCAGCCACAAAACACAGTCATGACTAGCACCTCTTGTATTATCCTGGATGGAGCTGGAGCCCATTCTACTAAGTGATATACAACACTTGTGTACAACACAATTTCTGATTAGTGAGAATTCTTTAAAGCCTGGGTCAAATGTTGTAAGCCTACCAAAGAGATGTGTTACCCTTTCCCAAACAGTCAAGGGCACTGCCCAGTTGGGATTATTTTAAAAGAAACAACCCCAATAGTTGTTTTACCCCATAGGTGGTAACTCAGGAGAAATGTTTTCTAGGCCATGGTCTGGAATTCACAAAAAATGCTATTATTTTGTACTTTGGTCCCAAACTAAGACAAGCAAGTATCCTTATCCTTTTGTATTGTAGGGAATGTTACCTTATGTAAACTTTCACTAAGTGCATAACCATTTAACCTTTATCCTGGAATGTCAATTAGACTTGATAATCTAGGTTGATCCTGTGTGCCCTATCTGAAGGCTCATTAATATAGGAGTTGATTCTGATAGCCAGCTACTACTATTTGCTCCATACTATTCACCAGTCTTAGCTCTAGTTTATTTCTGCAGATTAGTGCTTTCTTGTTTTATTTTGAAAAATTTGAAGAATTCCTGTGATTTCTTGCATTTTTATATTTTATCTACTATTATCTTGGTCTTTTATGGTAGATGGAATTTCTGTATTTAAAATTCACTATATTATAAGAAAGTTAATGCTCTGTATTTGTTGTATATTCTGGCAATTCATGACATTTAAAAAAAAAATAAAAGTATACTAGACTGTACTAATTCAGCAAGCAGCATAAACCTAATCATTTCCCCATCCCACTGCTGGGTTTGGTTCCCAGTTCCCTAGTCTGTCCTTTAGTGTCGCTTAGCTAATCCCCATCTTCCAACTGAAGCTATACTTACGTCTACTTACAGATGCTAGGGAAGTCTGAGTGCAGATTCAACTTAGTTAACTTGTCCTTTCAGAAAAGGCTGGTTAGCTGGCCGGGCGTGGTGGCTCACGCCCGTAATCCTAGCACTCTGGGAGGCCTAGGCGGGTGGATTGCTCAAGGTCAGGAGTTCGAGACCAACCTGAGCAAGAGCAAGACCCCGTCTCTGCTAAAAAATAGAAAGAAATTATCTGGACAACTAAAATATATATAGAAACAATTAGCTGGGCATGGTGGCGCATGCCTGTAGTCCCAGCTACTCGGGAGGCTGAGGCAGTAGAATCACTTAAGCCCAGGACTTTGAGGTTGCTGTGAGCTAGGCTGACGCCACGGCACTCACTCTAGCCAGGGCAACAAAGCGACACTCTGTCTCAAAAAAAAAAAAAAGAAAAGAAAAGGCTGCTTAGCCATAGAAGGAATTCTCAGTGGCCTGCAGATATCCTGAACTGAAACTTTCCACTCAAACAAGCAGCAGAACATTACGTTCCAATTTGGTCTAATCATTCCCTTGTTTGGCTCGGAGTTGTCCCATGGGTAGTCAAATGACCCAAATGACCCAAATGACCCAAATTACCACTCAACATCTTGAACACAAGAGCAAAAATTTAGGTCTTGTTTAAGCCACTCTTAATTTGTTGTATGTAGTTGTTACTAGTACTCACAGGCAAACCTAATCCTAACTCATAAAGATTTTGGTACCTGAAAACAGGGTGCTACAAGTAGCAGAACCTAAACTCTAAGCATTTATTTAGTGGAATTAGTAGGGTAGGCTATTTCATGATCTGAGCTATTGTAACCTGGAAGCTTCATACACCTGAACAAAATATTGGCAAAAGTATCCCTTGATGTTTCTTAGAAGACTGCGTGTCAACATTAGGAAAAACGCTAAGAAAACTCAGATTACTGATTTGTGAGGGCTGTTCCTTGCCACTTTTACAAAGCCCTAAGGAGACATGAGCTGCACACGGGATGGAAGAGCAGAGTGAGGCACTTCCAATGTCAACAGATTGAGTCTCGTAAACTGGAGCCTTGTCAATCTGAAAAAATAAATGCTTCTGTTTCTAAAATGAGAACGATTCTCTTCCGTGACTTTTAAACAGCAACTTCAGTAGGAGACTGGGGCCCAGGGCTTTTTCTAGTATCTTGCGTTAAGAGTCCTATGCCAAAAGCAGGCGGAAGGGGTCAACTCAATAGTAAATTAAGATTAAAGGTTCTGCCTTCCCATCCAATCCTCTATTTTGAGAAGTCCTTAAAAAGGCTTCAACCAGGGATGTAGAACCAGTAGATTTTATATATGTAGATATATAGATATGTGTAGCTATAAAGCTATAGATGTGGAGATATACAGATAAATAGCTATGGATTATTTACTTACTTATTATAAGAAATTATATAAGGAAATTATATCAAAAATTGTGCATCAGATATATAAAATTTTAAAATGGCTTTATGCCAGTATTTCCAAAATTGTGTCCTAGGGACAAGAGTTCAGCAAGATATAAGCAGATTACATATGAAAAAAGGAATCATCTAATTTAATAAGTTTAAGCACGCAAAAGTTAAACAAAAGGTAATAGTTTTAAATTTCCAAGCGCTCCTGTTATGGTATTCAATATAATAAAATACAAACACATCTCTGAGCAGTGGTGACACATGCTATCATTTATTTATGTTACACCAAAATGTTACACTATATTTCTCAAACTCATTTGACTAAGAATCCTATTTTCCTCAGTAGTCCATGTGTTGTGGCACACTATTTTAAATATGTTGTGTTGCATTTTTGATAAAATTGACCTTGGCAACTATTAAGCAAATTTTGGTACTTGGGATCTTAGAAATCATAGTGGAGTTTTGGTTTTGGCCTGGTAAGTAGCAACTTATTAGTTTTCTCTGTTCACCCAAGTCATGGAGGGTGAACAAATGGGTCATGAACAAATGGGTCTAGTAGAGTTTACTTTATTGAGAAATGCATAAAATCATAAAGAGTCTGGAAGCTAGTATTAAACTCCAAATCTGACCATTTAGAAAATGCTAAGGCTCAGAATAGTTCCCAGAGACTTCTGGGGGCTGACGACTCTGCTCAGCAAACTCAGCCCCAGGGTGTGTAATAAATCATGGACCATTTTGCAAAGATGCCAAATGAAGCACAGGATGCCCAATAAACCTAAAAGCCCTATGCACCAGGGACAGATGACAGAGAAAGATATTTCACTGATAGAACATATCTCATGTACAGTGTTATGTGTAAAAGATTGATAAAATCTTTTACAGTAAAAGATTTATAATATGGGTACTATCTTGGAAGATTTTTTGTTCTCATGTAAGACATCTTTTCCAAATGGTGTTATCTGAAATTTTAATAAAAATCAAATTCATTGTGAAGTGTGTGTAACAGAGCCCCTCGAATGAAAAATGATTCTACCCTCACAATAATTTAAACCCCAAAATACCTAGTTGCCTTACCACTACCATCCAAACATTTAAAACTCAGGACTAATCTCAGTAGCACGTTCTCATTACTGGAGAGACAGAGTGATCAAAATATACACTTTGCCTGCATGTGTTTGGGGCGATTCAACTATTTTGACTCAAAAATCAAATTAGAGATTTAATATTTATTTATTTGTAATATATAACCTACAGAATATTGGAGATTTAAAGGTCAGCAAACCACAATTTCCTAAACTGTTCATTGGTCATCAGCATAAAACAGCCTTTTTTCTATAGCACTTTTCAGCAATAAGAAATCATACAGGAAAAAATGTATATCTGTAATTAAGACTGTGCCTGATTGGCATTAGCAAGAAAAGACAGTGGCTCTCCGTTGGCAAATTACTTCCTGGACTGCTCACAGCAGAAGGGAAAGTGAAACTCCTCAGCTGGAAACTCCTCAGCTGCATAAAGCATGTGTACTAAAGCGGGGAGCTTCATTCCCTGGCTAAATATATAGGTCTAATATAGTTAATTTTAATGAGAAATGTTTAAAAACATTAAGAAATTCTGGAATGGATCCAGGGTATTTTTCTCTTCTTCCTGTCCTGATCCTCCTGGTTACTAACTTATATTACAATTCTAATCTCTTTTTCCCTCATTCCCACAATCACAAATGTGGAAAGAAAAGAAATATCCCAACAAACAAACAACAACAACAACAAAACCACCAAGAGGTAGAGTCTGGAATTGGTTGCATCCACATAAAGAACAAGTCCCTAAACTCCTTATGCCCCTCAGTGTAGATTCTGGGGCAGTTCAAAAATTAGTAATATAATGAAAACAAAACAATCTTGACAAAACTTCAGATGAATCAGTTTAATATTGAGCGAGTATCTGTGACCAACATCAGTTATAATATATCTCATTTCTAAATCATCATTTTTCCATATTTTGTCATTAGGTTAATAACCATAATACCTGGCTGGAGGGTCACAACAGTCAAACATTGCCAGTTTCTAGTCCAAGCTCCCTACCTGCCGAGTCAGAGTCTCTAGCTATACACCTGTGGGGCTGGCTTATGTGCTTCTTGTTGTTTATTTATTTATTTATTTATTTATTTATTTATTTATTTATTTATTTAATGAAGTGGTGCTCAGATTTTGAAGTGGTTTGGAATTACCTGGGGTGCTTGTTCAAACTACTGCTGCCCAGCCCCACCTTGCAGAAGGTACACCTGTTGAATGGGTCCTGGGCAACAGTAATTTGAACAAGCTTTGGGGGGAATCTGATACTCCCCAAAGTTTCATATTATGGCTTTAAATCTGTGTAATAGAATCCAAATAACTTGCACGAAGCAGGAAAACTTTATTGGATTAGGTGAGTCCCTGGTCAATATTTCTCCAGGTGAGCATTAAGGATTTGAGATACAGTTCACGTCAGTCTGTTTCAATGAAAAGTAAAGCTTTTTAAAAAAATGCATTTTAATGAATATATTCCATGAGATACATGTAGCAACAAATATAAAGTCTGCAACAAGATAAAAGAATGCCTTATTTTAACACACAGGTATTTTGTTATTTACAAAATGACTGACTTATTTTTCTTTTTCTGGGTTAATAGACTTACCTGGAATACACAGCCTGATTTTACGCAGTGTATAGGGTCTCTAGTATTCTCTCTAAAAGCAGAGGGTCCTAACTAGTACTGTCAACATGTCTCTCACAGCTCCAGGGCATGGGCCGTCTCCCCTCCTCCCCTTCTCTCTCACCCATTCTCCTCCTCCGTCCTCTCTCCCCCATCTGTCTTTCTCTCTCTCCCCTCTTATTTTCAGCCTAAATGTTAGGAACTTATAAAAATCTCTACCTAAATCTTGTAAGTGTTTGAATCTTTGTTTTTTTTTTTGTTTTTTATTTTTTTGCTGGTATAAAGTTGTGTCCTCATCTTTTCGTTTAGATTCAGAAAATTGTTCCCTCATTTCGGCCATGTGCTTCCATGCACCACAGAACGGCCAAGCACAAGAGACCACAGTTGGTTTCCCCAGCCCCACAAGTGTACATTGTGTTTGTTTATTTGTTCCCTTTCCTAACCAGGCATTCAGCCATGTGGGACTTTCTTCCTTTTGGGTTGCATCCTCTGAATAGTTTAATTGTTAACTCCCATGCCAATTCCCTTTCCCCATATGGAGAAATTATATTGAATAGGAATGTTTCTTTTTAGAAAACCTTTTATTCAAGAATATAATACTTCCCTTTCTATTTCAATTCTAGCCAGATATTAAACCCAGTTTTCCTTATGAACTTTTAAAAAATCTTTAAAAACAACAAAAGTCCCCTAAAGATGGCAGCTAGTCTTGAATGAAATTCAAATAATTGATGTTTTTTTCACACTACCACAAACTTGGAACCTCTTTTACCCGGGAATATGCTCATAATCATTCAAAACCTACTAAGTATTTTGTGTCTAGTTTTGATATTTTTATTTTCTTTTATTAATTAATTCCATTGGTTTGCGACTATGTTCAAGAATTATAGGGTTTATTTGGGTTGAAAAACTTTAAATTTTAGTTTCTCCACCAAAGAACTGCTGAGCTGGTTGGTAAACAATGTGCTTGACCCTAGTGGTTCTCACCTAAATTTATCCTATGTACAAAAGGAAGTTTAGGCAACTAATCATGTCTCTGGCAAACAGGTGTAGGAAAGAATTTTCTTTAAAATGTTAATTTACACTATATTGGAGTTTAATTTTAAATCATATATGAAAATGAATTATCTGAAATATGAAGAGGTCCATATAAAAATAAATGTTCGTTTTTCATTAATATGGCAAATGCTGCTCTCTCCCCCTCTCTCCCCTCCTTCTCCATGCCTTCTTATCCCATTTTGTTTATTTTTTCAAAAATGTTACAAAATATCACTGACAGACTGCTTTTTCCCCGCCTCCCCAGTTTTAACTAATGACTGATTTTCTACAGCATTAATTACATATGCACAAAGTTAATGCATATTTATTTGTTGTAGCACTACTCTAATGACTATATCTTATATTTATTTTTGTCCCGAGGATTTTACATGTGACTCTGGTTTATTTTAGGTCCCAGGCATTCAGAAGGTAGAGTGTGAAACTGGTTATCTAGTCTTAGGAGATTCCCATCACTTTAAAATGGTTAATAGATTTTAAGTATATAATAATGATAATAAAAACAGGAACCATAAATCAGTACATAGTTCTTAAATAAAATCACCCTGATTCTTGTGACTTATTTAAGCTCTCCACATCACACAAGCAAAAAGATCAAATTGCTGTGTATATTAATGTAAATATTGCAATGTTTTTGTCAATTTTGTATTCTTTGCTGAGGGACTGAAAACATAGCATTCCCTCATTTCCATTATTTCTTTATGACACATTGTTCTAATTCCTCTACTTTTCCTTTCTCATGCCAATCCAAATAAAGTGGATTGCTAAGGAGTTTCTCAGAGTTTTTGATACCCTCCTTCCTTAAGCCTGCATAATTCACTTACGGAGGTGGCAGGATGGTCATCACAATTCACTGTTAACTGTGAGGTATCCTATGTAACACCTAAAATTTAATATGCTGATAGAGACCAAAGTAATCGAAAAAGGAAAATGCCTAAAGAACTTAAACCTTAGCATAACCTGAAAAGATTTCTAATGGCTGAGATCTAATTAAAAGATAAAGTTTAAATGTAAAGCCAGACAAAGGGAAGGGAGGCTGTGCAGGCCATGAGATTGACAGTGCTCCTGCACCCTTGGTCCACCAGAGACCTCCACGCTTGTGGGTCAGTGGCCAGGGCATGGTGGCACTTTGGTTTAATTTATAAGAACAAAATGCATTGCTACCCTTTTCCTTCCCTGAGCTCCTGGTGCCGTATTTCTTCAACACAGGTCACTTCACCTCATTGTTAAAAGAACTATTAAAAATCCAGTTGTATATTCAAAAAGAAGGCCAGTGCTCAACTAATCAGTGACTACTTTCCAGTGGCTGCTTTTAAAGCAGTTAAGGCCTTTGTAGATAAATACTGTTAAACCCAAGATTTGGTGACACTAAGTTCAATAAATAAAAGCAACCACACATTCTCTCTGTTCCCCCCCCCACTGTACACATACATACAAACACACACACAATATCCAAATATGACTGAATAGTGTTTATAAGGCTTAATTATAATTTTTTTCACCTCTTTGTTAAAGAACAAAAGGTTATCAATAAGGTATACATGTCAACTTGATTTTCCAAAATGTGGCTTCACATTGCCACAGCCATTGTCAAACTCACAGCCCAAATCTCCTGCATCAGCATTCAATGTCTACACAGTCTGGTTCTCAGGTGAGTGTGCTCCTAGTCCTGGGTCTTTTAATGACCGAGCTCTGTGGCTTTGGGGAAGTGACTTAACTTCCTTAGGATTTAGTGAAATAAAGGAATTGAACTAAATGCTTTTACTACATTATTCTTTAAACATGTATTGAGCATCTTCTATGTGAGAAGCTCTGTAATATGTTTAAATAATGACAAATGTGATTTAGGCTGTGCACACAAGAAGTTTAATTTAATATGAGAGTCAGAGAGAAAAGCTAACCAACACAGTTTATTATGATTGGTTCTGATACTTTCTCCTCTTGCCTGATCCTTTATTCTATTCCAATCTTATCTGTTGTGCACACTCACATAATCAAAGCAGAGACCTTATTATCCTCACAACTCTACCATTTCTGTAACAAAACTCTAAACTGAACAGCCTAACTTTCTAATTTGATTACTTAATTACATCTAATATAATAATTATTGGACTATCTTAAACCATAGTGGTTCATTGGAGCTTTTAAGCTTTGCCTATATACCTGAAATATGATATTGTTTGATGTATAAAATACTTAATAAGAGTAAAATAGGAAATCAATGAAATAGAAAATAAGTATTCAATAGAAAAATATTAAAAGTCAAAAGTAAAGTTTTTTAAATAACAATAAAGTGGATAGAACCATAGCAAGAATATTTGAGATAAAAAGAAGAAAACAAATTACAATAATATAAATAAAAAGGAAAAAAAATAAAGATCCCTAAAATATTAAAAATATAATACAAATACAATGAATAATTTTATGTCAATACATTTACTAATCATTTAGACAAGATAGGAAAGAAAACTTGACACACAAAATTTACCAAAATTAAAGCAATGAGAAACAAAAATTCTAACTAGTCTTACATCTGTTGAAAATTTGGATCTTTAATTAAAACCATCATATAAAAACATTTTAGAAGAAATTTATCTTAACATTTAAGGAAGAAATAACGCTGATTTTACATAAACTCTTCCAGAGAATAATACAAAAAAATGGAAGTCTTACCTATTAATTTCATGAGACCAGCATAGACATGATAACCAAAACCTATCAAAACATTACAGGAAAAGAAAATTACAGGACAATCTTTCTCACTAGTCAGACACAAAAATTCCTAAATATAATATTAAAAGGAAAATCTATAATGACTAGGTAGATTTTTATTTCATGAAAGCAAAGTTAGGTTAACACACTAAACTATATCAATTCAGGCTAACAGAATAAAGAAAAAAATCATTTCAAATATAGTAAAAATATTTGATAAAAACTAACACATATTTGTGATTAAAACCTCTTCAGCAAACTCAGAACAAAAAAAAAAAAATTAAATTCTCTCCTAAAATGCTATCTTTATCTTCTTTCTGTGAGGAAATTTCATCTCTCCTTCATTGTTGAGCACAAATATTAGTTTCTATATGAAATTTCTTTGACTATTATGATTCACAATTATCTGCTTTTTCTCAGCTCTTATTTTCTACAATAAACAGCTTATTTTTCTTAGTACTTTTTGGTACTTGCTTGCATAATACATGAAATGCAATTTAAGTTTCTATTGTATATGCATGGTCTCACAACTAAATTATCACCTCCATGAGGTGTGTGACTATGAATAATATATATATGTGTAAATAATAATGCATTTATTCCTTAAGTAAATAGATATAAAATTTCAGTTACATTTCAGGCACTAACAGTTCAGGTACTAGATATACAATAATAAAACATGAGTCTGAAGAATTCAGTCAAGTAGGAGAGATAGACATCAACAATAATTTTATATTTAATAACTGAATGTATTTAGTTAATATGATTAAGTATTCACTATGTCTTGAATATATTAATATAAAGATGAGTGAGATATGATCCTTGTTTTTACCAAAATCAAAATGTGATGGAAAAGTATAGATTATAATGAAATGTGCCAGGTTCATTATAGGATAATAATGAAGTTACCTGAGAACACAAAGGCAAAGACACCAGCTCTGTATAGGCATCAGGGAAGGATTTACTGAAGTGAACACCAGTTATTTGTTCAATCAATGCATTATCAAGTCCCTTTGATGAGCCTAGCACTGTGCTAAGAGCCAAAAGATAGAGTAGCAAACAAAATAGACATGGAATGTGGAGGCATTTAATCTGGATTTTTAAAACTAGTCAATTTTCAGTGAGTACAGTCAGGGAGAAAATTATAAGCATGTGAAAAAGCTTGAAAGACAATATGGTTGCTGAGAGATCTGGCTCTTCAGTGCAAATGCCCATATTCTATTCATTTCTAAGAAACTTACTAGTTCGGCAGGTTACTTAACCTTCTGATGTATTTTCCTCATATTTACAGTGGGAATGATGACATTGATAGTACATAACTCATATTCGTTGTAACTTTTAAATGAGCTAATACATGCAAAGTACTTAGCATTGCACTGGGAAAACAGTAATTACTCAATACAAACTCATATAATAAGTGCGATTTTTTAAAGAAAAAATAGCACACTTTAGATAGGAATCAAACCAACTTTATATATGTGAGAATAGATCATGGTGGGATTTAAAGAGGCATAGAAAAGATAAAGGAAACGATATAACGTTTTATTGTTTCTGTTGAGTTAGTGCATGGGTTAGCAAAATATAGCCCATGGGCCAAATTCACCCTGATCCTGTTTTTATAAATTAAGTTTTATTGGATACAGCCACACTCATTCGTTTATTTATTGTCTATGATTGATTATACTCTACAGTGGCAGAGTTGAGTTTTAGGGACAGAGACCATGTCTCTGCAAGGAAAATATATTTATTATCTCCCCTTTATAGAAAAAATCCTCCTGGCCTCTGAGTTGGAGTAATGGAGAAAGCAAGATCTTGCAGGGAACTAGAAAATCCCAGCCATAGCACAGAGTAAGAAGTGGGATTTGATGTTATGGAAGAGGTTGATTGTGGGAAATGACAAACACTTGGACCATGCAAACAAAATAATTTTAACATATGTTCGTCATATTACTTAAAATGAATTCAGAATAGACAAATGAAATTACAGCCCTTTAATGTCAGAACTTCTGGATTGTCCTCACAGATATCATCTATAATATAAGTAGTTGGACCAGATGAGCTCTAGAGTCCCATTCAGGCCTGAACATGCATAATTCTAAACATTTCTTAGTATCTCCTGGAGTGGTTTGTTACCTTGCAGAAAAGATTACAAATTTCATTTGTTGTGTTATAAACCAAATGGAGAGAAGGACTGATGCAGACTATTAAATCTTTCCTATTTAACATATGTTGGTTACAAAAGTTGATTCTTATGGAAAGGGCCTTTTAAAAAACTCAAATCAAAGGAAAACTATTAATAGGGAATTTCATTTACATTTTATGTGCATAAAGAGGTTGCATCTATGAAGTAGGCAAATATGTTACAACAAGAAAATTAATATTTTTCAACTGTGAATTCAAGAATCCAAACTCATCATCACTCTCAGCTCATCATCAATTCTCCACTCTCTTCTATGTCCCAATCTCAGTAAATGGCAACATTATCTATTTAGTGGCCCAGGCAAGGAGCTCAGGAGTTGCCCTTAAATCTTGTCTGCTGCTCTCTGCAGCATCTCCCAGAGCATCTGTGCAGTCTCCAATATCTCTAATATGTCCATGTTTCTCCATTTCTTCTGCTACTCTGCTAAGTTTCATTCACCCTCCTTTCTTCCCTTGGTTATTACAACTGAATACCTAGTTTAATTTCACCAATATTGTCCTCTACAAATAATCAACTCTTAAAATTCATTGCTGTCAGAATAAAGTACAAATTCCTTTAAATGGTTCACCGAGTTCATGATCTTGACCCCTATTTAACTCAGCAAGCTAACCCTTTACCTTCTTCATCCTCTCACTTAGTCACCAGCAATCTTTGCTACACTTGTGGGCTGCTGCCTTGTCTCCCTTCTGTCATTTTGTAGACGTGTTGGAATGACTTCTCCATATCCCTCAGTCCACATTCAACTGGCTGATGACTGTGTTAGGATATCAACTTAGATCTCATCTCTTCAAACAAGCTTTCAAGAATGCATGAGAAAGGACTGAGTACCATGAGTAGTCAAAACAACCCTGTGCCTATTTATACCAAAACATAAGCAATAATATTGTGTTGTAATCCTATATGTATTTGTTCATCTCCTCAGCAAGACATTAAGCTTAAGTACAAGATATGACAGAGTCCCTGGATTACAGTAAGTAATAAAGAAATATTTCATGAAGAAAATAAATGACTATATGTGTCTTTGTAATAGTTAAAAATAGAATGTTAAAATTTCAGTAAAAAGGAAAAGGATGAAAATATAGCCCACTTGAAAAGTAATATTCTGTGTCCATGATAAGAAAAATAGATATCAACAGTGTATGTGTTGAAACAGTATAATTATGCAATTTACCACCATGATTTTACTATATTTTATCATATTTGAAATGCTTTCAGAGTGGGAAAAATTAAGAAAGAATCTCTCAAGCAGGCAGTAAACAAACAAAAATCAGATATACATCCATTAAAAAAAATTCCAGAGAATTTGACTCAAATTATGGAATTTTTTTGTAAAAGCCATTCTTTAAGGGAGCTATGAGTGAACCAACCACTGACACATAGTAGTCAATTGAGCACCAGAGTTGTGGCATTCTTTTCATTTAGGTCTTATTAGCCAGTAAGTGGGAGAGATCAAGGAAAGGAGAAAGAGTTAGGCAGACAGAGAGAGAGGTGGGGAAGAGGAAGGAGGGAGGGAGGGAGAAAGGAAAGAAGGAATGAAGAAAGAAGAATGGAGGATTGTTTTTGTTTTTGTTTGTATACAAGAGAACTATCTGTAGGAGAAACACAACATATGCCTGCCCTCTATGTAAATTAAGTTTTTCACTCTTTTAAACAATGCAGAAATGACGGACAAAAAAAGAAAAAAAAGAGCTTGTACGAGCTCTTTACTCTGACAAAGACCAGGTTCTAAAGTCCTGGGCTCCTTTTCTTGCTGAGAAATTATCCCAGGAGTAGTAATAAGAAAAATTTAGTTACAAATGCCCTGAAAAGCCTCTCCTCTAATCTGCATTGTTCTATATCTTTTCTTTGGACTTTTAATCAAGACTTTTCCATGTTTTTTTATCATCTGATAAAATTGTGATATAATTTATATAAATTTTATAATTGTGTATTTTAATGATATGTAGAAGCATAATTAAATATTATTTTCCAACTTATTGTCATCTTATGAAATCAAACTTGTCAATTCAAGATGGAGCATCCTAACTTGTAAGGTGTCATGACCACCCCCGTGAGTTACACATATTGCAGACATACACCATGGATAATTTGCCTCAAGTACTTGCATCAAAGTCACCAGAGGTCACTTGTTAAAAATGCAGATACCTGACCTCACTGCAGAACTACTGAATTAGAATCTGTGCATTTTTAACAAGCCTCCTCAAAGTGATTCTACCAGGCTTTAAAATCAGCTCTAGGGGAGAAGTTGTACAAATTAAGCCCCATTTCAATGATGTAAAATGTTAACAGGAAAAAGTAGAAGTCAACCTGAATGTTATAATACTCTTAATATAATTGATTCATTCCATTTTATTCCAGAAATGGATTGACACTTCTGAATCTGTAGCTAGGGGGTAAAAACATGAGAAATATTGGGATTCATTTAGAGAAGTTCTGAGAGAAAAGGAGAATGGATGCAGAAGATGCAAACAACAGAGTTATATCCATGCTGTCTGCATCTGGGAAGCTTTCCAGAAGAGAACATGGGTGTCAGTGAGGAATGCTTAGGGGCAGGTTTTGGTGTTTATTTGTTTTCAGTTCTACTGCTAAAATTTATACGATTAGTGTGGTAAACAGAATAATGGCCCCCAAAGATGTCTGTGTCCTAATCCCCAGAACCTGTGTATATGTTATGCTACATGGCAAAAGGGATTTTGCCTATTCAATTAAATTAAGGGTGCTAAAAGGGGGAGATTATCCTGTATTACCCGGGTGGGCCTGATGTATCCACAGGTCCTTTATAAGAGGGAAGCAGGAGAGCAGGTGCGAAAGAAAAGGTGGTATGATGGCAGAAGCAGTGAGAGAGATGGGAAGATGCTAAGCTTCTGGCTTTGGAGGTGGAGAAGGAGCTACCAGCCAAGTAATGCGACGACCTCTTAGAAACGAGAAAAGGCAGCAAATGGATTCTCCCCCAGAGCTTCCAGAGGGGACCTGTCCTGCTGACACCTTGGCATTAGCCCACTGGGACTGAATCTTAATTTCTGATCTTTATAACTCTAAAATATTAAATTTTTGTTATGCTAAGCCATTAACTTTGTGGTGACTTATTACAGTAGCAATAAGAAACTAAAGCAATGGGTATCAAAAAAATTATCACTTATTAGAATAAGGTATTTAAATCATATATCAATTAAAATATATTTTATATGTACTTAATAAAATATGTGGCAGAAATATTTGAAAATAATTTACATCTACCAAGGATTATTATCATATTTTGTGCCATGGATTCCTTTAGCAGTCTGGTGAATTCTATGACTCTCATCTCAGAGTATTTTTTTAAGCCAGGAAATAACATACATGGGAATAGAAGTCAGTACTGTTCTTAACCCCAAATTAAGTACGTTTTGTATAAGGTAGAAATAATTTAAATAAAGAACAACCTGGCTCTTTGAGTCAAAAATTTCATTTTATTAATAATGAATATGAAATATACAAATGAATTATTTTGTTTATCGACACCATTGAATCTGTCTGAGGATTTTTTATTGAAGTAATAAATAATGACGGTGTCTGAAACATCTTGCTAGCATGCATCTTAGCCCTGCTATCTGGAGGTTTGTCTTTATCCAATTGAATCTTAGACTCTCACCCTGCTAAAAAAAATGTATCTTTTAGTGCCTGCAGGCACCCGATTATAGTTTGAGAGATTACATTGGTCCAAGGCATAAAAAAACCTCTAATCCTAGAGTTGTAAAGAAAACAGTATTATACTACTTTGAGCATAAACAGCCATACAAAAATATATGAATAATGGGTTATATCTTATATGATGTGTTAATGTGAGAGAAAGAGAGAAAGTGTGTGCAATGAATCTACATGCCTTATGGAAAAGTCTGTATGCTTTTCTCTACATGCACTAGTAGTTACTATTAATTTGCCTATTTCAAATGTATTCCTCAATATCTACATCATATACAATCAGGAAAAATTATAAATGAGAATGTGTAATTACTTAAATTGGACACACATACTGTACACGTAATATGATTATGTTAAAATATAGGGAAACACTTGATTAACTACATCGCAAAAGTAAAATTAGATCCTCACCCTACATTATATATTGAAAAATAAATCTAATAGATTAAAGCAGCAAGGATAAAGTACAATTAAAACCAAAGCAGCCTATAGGTATCTATTTATCTGATGGAAAATGTGGAATTGCATTCTAAACAAAGACCTTAACATAAAGAGAAAGTTGATACAGCTAACAATATAAAAATATATAAATATAATGGAAGTATTTATTTCTATAAATATATAGAAATATGAAATATGGAAATATTTGCTTAAAATGTAAAAATCAAAATTGAATTGGGTATATCATTTTAACAAATATCACATGGGATATTTTGTTTAAAATTTTAAAAGATCTTGCAAACCATCAAGAAAAGGCTGATACAACTAGTAGAGAAAGTGAAGAAACACAGAGACAGTTCAAAAAGAACCATACATGAGCACATGCCTGTTAAATTCCTTCTCAATAATATCTAAGAATCACAAATTAAGACACAAATTAACTTTTCTCAGAAAAAAATTTAAACCCTAATTTTCACAACTGATACAGAAGAGATTTATTTGATGGTAGAGCTAATTTGACCATGCACCAGTTACATTAAAATTATTAACCAATTTTCGTAACAACCTAAGGGAATAGAGATGTGCAAAAAGGGTTATGTACAAAGATATTTATCTCCAAAACATAGAACATAAGAAGACCTTTTTAAAAAGAATTACATGTTCTCATTATACTTTATGTGCAAAGAGCAATCTGAAAAAGAAAAACGTGTTAAATATAAATACGTAGAAAAGGCTGAGAAGATGGGCACCGGAATATCATGTGAGATTTCTGCTTCCAGGCAAGATGTAGTAACAACAGATTCACCCTCCCACTTGAAACAACTAAATGTGTAAACAAAATGTGTAAAACTACAGCCCTCAGGACTTATATAACTATGCAAGGAAGAACAGTGATTTCTGAAAAATGGGAAATGAAAAAGATGAGCCTTCATATTGCTCCTACTTCCTGCTGAAAGAAAGTTCTACCCTATAGTTCAGGGAATGGAAATTCAGTCAAAGCCAGGAATTGAGGGGACAAAATTTGCATTCCAACAAGTCCAAGGTGAATAGAGTTCTCAGGGACAGTTTACTAGAAAGAAGAAAGCTGCATAGGGAAGGAACAACAAAGATGTGCTGAAGATCTCTCTCAAGAATTTAGTTGATTACAATGCATCCATGTGTTGATGTAAGTAAACTACTTGAGAGAAGGCAAAGGACAGGTGAAAGGAAATAGTTCCTGGAAATCCAACAAGGCTAGGAACAGTACCTGTCCCCAACAGCCAGAGTAATAAACTCAGAGAGTACTAAGAAAGGTCTTGCCTCAGTAAAGGGAACAATTAGCCCTAAAGAAAATGAATAGCTGCTTCCATCTAACAAAGTTTTAACGGAAGATATGAAAGAGCAAAATTGTTCCCATGTAACTCAACAATGTCTAATAAAAGACTAGAATACTGGAAATACAAACGTGTACAGCACCATAGTACCTTTATATTGTTCAATATACAATCAAAATTTACATGGCAAATAAAAAAGTAGAAAAATACCACTCATAATGAGGATAAAAATCAGTCAATTGAAAGAGCCCCAGAAATGGTAGAGATTAATATATAATCAGTAGACAAGACCATTACAACAATATTTACCACTGTATCTCATATGTTCAAGAAGATAGAGGAAAGAATTTTTATTTATATAGAGATGTGGTGACACAAAAAGACACAAATTGAATTTTTGAGCTAAAGCTACAATATCTAAGATAAAAAAACATGTTGACTAGGATTGAAAGCAAATTAGTTAGACATGGCAGAAGAAAAGATAAGTGAAATCAATGACTAGCTTTGCATAGCTTTCCACTGCTGTTGTGACAAATTACAAATCAGTAGCATAAAAACCACACGTGCACATTTACTATTTTACAATTCAATAGGTTAGAAATCCATCACAGGTCTCATCAAGGTAAAATCAAGATGTTGGAAAGGCTACATTTCTTCTAGAGGATTTTGAGGAGACTGTTTCCTTGCTCTTTGCAACTCCTAGAAGCTGTCCTCATTTCTTGCGTCATTGACCCCAATGACTTCCAAAACCAGAAAGGTGGGTCAAGTTCATCTCACATTACAGGTCCATGATCTTTTTTTCTGCCTTTTTGCCTTTTTTCCACTTTTCAAAGCTTATGTGATTAGAGTGATTCCATACAAATAAACCAGGGCTATCTCCTTATTTTAAGGTCCTCTTAATAGCAATATTAATTCTGTCTTCAACCTTAATTCCCTCTGCCATGTAACATAACATATTCAAAGGTTCTGTGTTTAGGATATGGACAATTTTGAGGGGCCATTATTCTGCCTACCACAATGACATAGCAATACAATCTATGCAAAATGGAACAGAGAAAGAAGAAAAAAATTAAAATAAATTAACAGAGTATCAGTGATATAACTTCAAGTGATTAAATGTATGCATAACTGTAGTCCTTAAGGAGAAGAGGGCTGGATAATATTCAAATAAATAATGGCTGAATTTTTTTATATTTGATAAAAATTATAATCTCACAGATTAGAGAATAACAACATATTCCAAATTCAAGAAACAGGAAGAAAGCTACACCAAGGCACACCACAACTAAATTACTCCAATCCAGTGCTAAAGCGAAATGCTTAAAAGAAGCCAGAAACAAAAGGGTACATTACATATATAGGAACAAAGATAATGGTGACACTATATTTCTAATTCAAAACGTTCAAGCTAAAAGCTTGAATTAGCAACACCTTTAAAGTAGTGAAAGAAAAACAGTAACAGAATTTTTTTTTAACAAGCAAAAATATCTTAATGAAATAAGAGGGATATAATGATTTTTTCAGACACGCAAAAGCTGAAAGAATTCATCACCAGCAGATCTATGCTATAAGAAATATTAAAGGATACCCTTCAGGAAGAAGGAAATTGATATGAAATGGTCACCTGGATCTACTGAAAGAAATACATAGCACCAGAAATGTAACTATGTTGGTAGGTAAGAGTATTTTTCCTATTTAATTATCTTTGAAAGACAATGTACTGCATAATAACAATGTACTATGGGCTTTATAATATGCCTAGAAGTAAAATGTGTAATAAAAATAGCCCCAGGCCAGAGAGGAGAAATGGAGGTATGTGAAGTAGCCAATATCTCTTGAATCTAGGCTATGTATTATAAACCCAAAAGCAAGCACAATGATAACTAATAATAACAAAATAAGAAACATCAAAGTGAGAATTAAAAAGTGTTTTGAACTAAATGAGATGAAAACACAACATATTAAATGTGTACAGTATAGCTTAAGCAGTGCTTACAGAGAAATCTGTGGCACTAAACAACAGTATTAAGACAGAAGAATTGTCTCAAATAAATGACCTCAGCTTCCTCCTTAAGAACCCAGATTATCTGATTTGATTAATTCACACTGCATGTCTGTATCAAAACATCACATGTACCCTATAAAGATATGCAACTACTATGTACTCATAATTAAAAATAAAAAATTTTTAAAAATAAACCAAAAAAGAGGATTAAATTAAACCCAAAGTAAGCAGAAGAAAAAATAAAATAGATCACAGTAAAAATCAATAAAATGGAAATATATGTACAATATATAAATGTATACTGTGTATATTGTACATATTGTATACACACAATTTATTTACCAGGTATTTTTCATAAAATAAATAGTGCAAGCCTATTTTCAGAATTTAAGAAATACATTTCTGAAAATCTCCAGCCTAGTAGATTTAAAACAAGAATTATTTTTAATAAAGGACAAACAATACCCAATACTGAAATGCAATGGTAGGCAGAATCCTAAATAAGCCAACCAAAACCAATTCTGAGGGGGGAAAGAATATTCTTTATCCAGGCCATGTTTCAGAGGTGTGTGCAATATAATACCTTGAGGCATCCATTCATTAATTCCACAAGGATTTTTAAGCATCACTTACTATGAATTAATCCATGTACCAGGACCCAAAGATACTGTAGTGAACCAACCAGCCAATAGGCGAAGCAGTATTGTGCGTTTGTACTGCAGTGAAAATGATGGCCTTGACTCCATCGGGGCCACTCACCTCTCCTGCTTGTCTCGCGTTTCAAGAAGCTCCCTTTGCTTCTTTTGATCATTCTCAGTCATCTAGGTAAAGGCATGCTTGTGTGTGTGTGTGTGTGTGTGTGTGTGTGTGTGTGTGTGTGTGCGCGTGCGCACGCGCACGCATGCGCGCACGCAGTGGGCAGGCAGGGGACGGAGGGGAGAACCTTGCCAGAAACATTGCTTCTTCCTTTATACAGACCTGCCTTTTGGTCTGGCCCCAAAGACCAAACTTAATCACATGTGGTGACCTTCTTTGTACCTCATAAATTCTATATTTTCTTACTCCAGTTGGGTCCCTTTTGGATTCCAGAAAAAACATTCAATAAGTTTGACTATTTCACATCTCCACTTTGGTCTGAGTTTAACCTTCTATCCCAGGGCTCCTGGGCTTTTATTCAAGGGGGGGGGTGGGCAGACATTTCTTGTTCATGAACCTAGGCAAAGTGTTACAACGTTCCCTGCATATGCTCCATGGCAGTTCAGAGGCTGAAATGGCATATATAGAGAATGTCTGGAGAACGGTGTGCCCTAGGATTATAGTTTGCATAGTTGATATCAGTGTCATCACCCCCAAATCACTATTATGCATAACTTTTGTTTCTTGATTTTTTCTCACTAAATTATGCATTTTTTAGGGACTAAGCCTCAATCAATTTCCTATCTTCAGTATCTTACAAAAGTCTGGCAAGTAAGAAGTACTTAATAAATATTTATTACCCAAATAACAATGCTCATTACTTTCATCTAAAGGCTGTGAGCTTTATTCTGAATTTATCAAGCATAACACAAAATAAAATGCTCTCACTCTCTAACTTCAGAAATTGTTAAGAAACTACCAAAAACTACCTAAACTTATTAAGGGAGATTGTAATGTAAATCTCTTTTTCATAGGTCAGGCTAGGAAAACGCAGTACCCTTCATTTTACTCTCTTAGTACTTCAGATATTCATGTTTTACCTAACGTGAGTCCATCTGGGCACCTCAGAGATTTTCTTACAATTTTACATGCAAAATTAGATCATTTTGGAAATGATGCTTAGATGTTGCCACTTAGGATTAAACTTGTAGCCTTTTAACCAAGCATGAAGGTTTTTGTTTTGTTTTGTTTTGTTTTCAGTGTATGAAGATAAAAACAACTAAAAGTAGACAGTTTCTTGGTCATAACTGGAATCTCCACTCTTCTGTTTCAAGAACTGTTTTTTCTTCTTTTTTGTTTTAAATAGTCTTATTTATTTATGGAATCATGTTCACAAACACTTGTTTATATTATGTATTCAGTTCTTTCACCTGCTTCTTTAAAACATAAGCCGAGGGGCAAGTTAATAGTTGCCTGACCTATTTTGTTTTGTTTTATGGGTGTTTTTTTTTTACTATTTTCTGTACACTTGTAAACATTCAAACAACCCTTTCCCTCAGAATTGCCCAATTAGAGTAATCTCACTAATAAGGTCGCTTATCACATCTGTGTCCTTCAGAAGCTTTTTCCAGCAAGATTCTCTCAAGAAGTCCAAATAATGGAAATATCACCGACTCTTTGTGAGTTGCCTTTAAGAAGAATTATTTTTACCAATGGCTTCTGGGATCCTCCTGGTGATGTGTCAAGCTGTGCTCTGACAAAGAACTTGTACTTGAAAACAAACACGTGTAGGTGTTGTCTAAACGTACTTCTGGAGCTAATTAAAATGATCCTTCATAGCACCAGATACAATATGAAAATTAATCAAGCGGGTTTAGGATGATGCACATCCATCAGTTCTCAGTAATACCACTGTTTACATTGTTTACCTTGTGCTACCTCACCTGTCTCAGCGGGGGCTGGAAATGAGGTGCAAGTGTCAGCTGCCTACTTCTGGCTGAGTTAAGCTGAATGTGAAGAATCCTTCACGTGGTTAGGATGTTTCTGACTTGGTACATACACATTCCACCCCCTCTGTCAACCTGCTAATGACTTTCCATGTTCAAAGAACAGGTCAAAGTTATAATTTTTATCATGCAAATTTATATCATTATGCCCACTCCTTAACTGTGTCTCCATAAAATTGTGGCATTAAATCTCACTATTACTATGATGCTTTTGATGCTCTGATTAGTGAAACTTATTTATAAGTACATATGCTATTTCTATGATTGCAATTTTTCTTCACAATTAAAAAAAACCAAGACTCTAAAATTATCTTCAATTACATTACAAGCATAAAGCATGATAGTAATGCTAAATTAAAAATAAATAAGAAAGATAAATTCAATTTTACCTCAAAAGATCAACTAGAAATTTGATTTGTATATAACATGGCATAGATTTATTCAAGAACCAGGGATCAGAGAAGTACCTGGTTAAAGTCATCATTCATTAACTTCACTTTCAGTCTTTTTGACTGGATCATATGAAAAATTTTAAGATTTGTGAAATATGTACTTTATATAAAAAAATAAATGCAAGCAGAAAATAATAAATGTTTTATAGTCTTGAGAAACAATACATTTTGAGAAAAAAGTAGGTAAGTTTTAAAATGTTTAGATTTAGAATATGAGAGGCATTTATCTCAGACTTCTTAGGTTTAAAATCTTTTAATTTTAATTTTTAATGTCAAAGGCAACACATACCATATTATTAGCTGTTTATTAAGAAAACAAACTATAGTAATGCAAATGCACCAAAATAGTTTCAAAGTCAAAAATGTCTCCATAACACTAGTGCAGAGATCCAAATATTTATGAGGACATATGTAACTGTCCTACAAATGGACTATTATAAATCATCACAATGTTAAAACAATGATCCTAAGATAGTCCGTAAATACAAAAATTCCCACATTTGAAGTAAGGCCAAAAATATATGACATAACAAACTAAGGTTTTTATTTTCATATAGGATTAAAGCATTCCTGTATATTTTTATTTTGCATGTGAACTGGGAGGCAATAAATTGTAAAGTGCAACCCAGTAGTGAGCCCAATTATATTATTAAGAAATTAAACTAGTTTTCAGTTAAAGTAAAATTTGAATTCTGTCTGTTTTATACAATTATAAAGACAGTGAAAATTTGTGGCAAAGATACATATCCACATACACAAACATTTATTTAATGATGCCTTAAATCCCAGTAGAAATAGTGAAGGAAATATTCATGGTCAGAGCTAAGCTGACCTGGAGAGCAGGGATAAGAATTTGTAAAGATATGAGTGCTTCCAAGACCTCCAACTTTGAAAAGAGGATTTAATAGCTATAAAGGATGTATGACAGGAAAATTTCTCAAATATTTGGCACACTATCTGTCCCAAACCACAAAATGATGTGTAACCCCTTCAAGAAAATCTCAGGAGTAAAAGAAAATGGTTCCTACTTGCAAAAAAAGGATCTGACAATTTGTCACCTTGGAAAGGTTCCATTTCATTTTTTTGTAAAATTTGTTTCTTAAGTGTGAAGTGCAGAAATATTCATACTCCACAGTGTGTATACCTCAACTATATTGATAGACTAGCTCACAAGAGGATGCATGCCATACTTTAAACCACCAAAGTGCATGGTGAAAGGGTTTAAAACATTTTCTTATTATAGCTTTATTTATTTTATATCAGTTTAAAAATAGAGAATTCTTCTTAATAACTAATAAAAATATGAGAGCCCCACTGATACTGCTGACATATATTTTTTCTTGTCACCATGCAAGAATGGCTTTTTAAACAGTTGGCCACTGTTGCACCCCAAATTTACCAATTGTATAGAACCATACAGCATGCATTTGCCTGCATGCTAGCTTTGGTTGGGCCACAGCAAGCCATACTATGCTATTTACTTTCATCTGACTTTTAAAAATTCACTTCTTACTTTCGATCTTATTGTCTTGGATTTATTCCTATAAAGCAAATCATACTTTAAATTACATAGATCATTGAAAAATAAATGAATAAATTACACATAAATACTCATAGCTTCCTAAAATATGTAGAGAATTGAAAATATCTGGGATATTGATCTCTCCTATTTCTCAACTCTTAGTGCACTAATAATTTTGCCACATATTTTAGCATTTTATTGTATATATTCTTATCCTCTTGTTTCTTGTGTGCTTTAATATCAAATTATAGAACATAATATTTTAAGCTTCCTATAGAAAGAAATTCAATCTTTCACTTCATTTGATTTTGTTCATAGTGTCTAGAATACTAGTAGACATAAAGCAATTGCTCAATAATACTTGCGATTGACTGATATGATTAAGGTAAATATATTCAGTAGAGCTCCTTATGAATGTCTTTGCCTTTCAAAGCTTAGCTTGCATAATACTCTTCTTCTATTTATGCTTTTCTCTGCTTTCTTCCAATTTAACATCTATTATAACAAGAATAATGTTATTCCTGAATTCTAACTTTCTTCATTGATTCATCCCAGCATGTTAACTGCACAAACATATGTACACACACACACACACACATACACACACATACACACACATACCCCTCTACACACATCCACACATTTTAATACTCTTATAGAAGCATTCAAAGTATTAATTTTGGTTTGTTATTTTGTTTATGTTTGAAATGCTTCACCCAATGAATAATAATTTCATAGGAGAGTAAGAAAGAAGGTTGTTTTGAATTCATAGGTAAATTTCTAAAATTATATCTGTCACAATCATACCTCAATTAAAAAAAGCATTTAAGATATGACCGTGTTGGTTCCTGAGGAAAAATCCTCCTTATTTGGGGCTTTAAAAGATCACCAGATTGCAGGCAAAGAAAAATTTAACATGCATATCTTTTTGTTTCTCTTATTGAGTTTGATCTTTTGCTGGAATTTCAGTGGATCTTGGTAATCACCCTCCCAGCTCTTCTATCACCCTCCCAATCTATTGTTGGAGTGACAAACAAGTAGAATTTACATAAGGATGCACTTATGTTCAAGTTTTATAAAATTATTTTAGGAGAAAGCATTTTTCTAAGCATCTTTTTCAAAAAATCTGTTGCACTAGACAATTTTTCAAATATATGATTGAAGCAAATAACATATTTATGCTATACAACATATAAAGCACATGCAATGTTATTTCCCTATAGTTGTGGTCATCATAGGCAATGGTTGTGAAAGCACATTATCATCTAATGGCCCAACGAATTGACCATAAAGGATATTAGATAAACAGATCCTATCTCATCTATATTTTTCTTTAAAAAACCCTCATCTCTCTGTTGCACATGGAATATTAAAACTTGGTATCTAACTATTGTGTTATGTAATCAAGATTAAAAACTAATGATTAATTATTTTTATTCAATGAGCAAAAATAAAATGGCCATGTGATATCTCTAATATAATAAAATGTCTGCAAGTGGGAAAGTACCAAAGATATAAAATTTGAATCAAGTTATTCAAAACACATATATAAACACATGTTCCTGTATACACAAAACGGTTGATCTTAGAAGTATTCAATTTCCTTTATTTATGCCTATTCCTTAGGCTCTAACAAGCTCAAGATCTGCTTCTGATAAAGAAAGATGTATATTTGCTTTTAGAATCAAAAGAGACTTGACTTTTCAAAAAAATGGAATATAAGGAGGAAGAAGTGAATGCTATTTTGACTCATTGCCTAATAATGTAAAACAAGAATACTTTTGATATTTCAAAGAAAAAACAAAAACATTGTCTCTCATAAGCAACTTCAAAATATATACTTTGGAAACAATTGCCATAGTCAAACCAAGACAAAGAAATCTTCAGATATCCCAAATCTAAGCTGTGTTCTTAGGAAACAGCTGCAATTAGCTTGGTCACATAACCTAAACACGTCAATGAAATAAATAGCATGGCAAGCCTTGGAGAACACACTTCTCCAGCAGATACTTTCATCTCTACTCAGTTCCTGAATTACATAAGGTGTAAGAAAGAGAAAGAAAAATGTCCTTTTTCTCTTGATCATGTATAAAGTGTATTAACAGCACCTCTAACTTCATAAAGGTTTGCTTTTCTCATGAATAAATTTGAGCTCCAGAAAATTTTATCCTAATTCCATTCCATGCAGTCATAGCCTGGCATTTGTATAACCTGACAACACACTACATATCAAGAATAGCTCCTAAGCACCCCCATATATGAAACAAACATGGACAAAACTGACAAGAGGAATAGACAGCAACACAAAAAGAGTTAGGGATTTCAATACCCACTTTCAATAACAGATATAACATCCAGACAGAAAATCAATAGGGAAGCAAGATTTGAACATGATAGACCAAACAGACCTAACAGACATATACAGAACATTCCACCCAACAGAAACAGAATAATCATTCTTCTCAAGTATACGTGGAATCTTCTACAGGACAGATCACATATTAACTCATAAAAATAGTAAAAAATGTAAGAAGATTGAAATCATACCAATTATCTTTGCTGACTGCAATACATTGAAACTAAAAATCTGTATCAGGATGAAAACTGGAAATTTCACAAATATATGAAATTTAAACAACACAGTCTTGAATAACCAATGGGTTAAAGAAGAAATAAAAAGTGAGATTAAAAATATCTTGAGACATATGACAACTAAAATACAATATACCAAAAGCTATGGGATACAGTAAAAATAACAATAAGATGAAAGTTTATGGAAATGAATAGTAAAAAAATAAAAATAAGGATTGTTTATTGAACATATCAAAAAATTGACAAACCTTTAACTAGATTAACTAAGAAAAAAAGAGAATGATCCAAAAAATAGAATCAAAATAAAAAGGAGACATTAAAAATAATATCACAGAAATAAAAAGAATTATAAGTGATTATTATGAACAATTGTATGCCAAAAAATTGGATAACCTAGAAGAAATGAACATATTCCTAAAAACATAAAACCTACCAAGATGGAATCATGAAGAAACAGAAAATCTTAACAGACCTATAATTAGTAAATCAATAATCAAACACTTCCCAACAAAGAAAAACCTAGGACTAGATGGCTCCAATGGAGAATTCTACCAAACATTTTAAGATGAAATAGTACCAATCCTTCTTAAATTCTACCGAAACATGAAGGAGGGGAACACTCCCAAATTCATTTTATGAGGCAAGAATTACCCCAATACCAAAGCCAGATACAGACACTACAAAAAAAAAAAAAAAAGAAAAGAAAAGAAAATTACAAGTCCGTATCTCTGATGAATATAAATGCAAAAATCTTCAACAAAATACTAGCAAACCAATTTCAATAGTACATTAAAGGGATCATACACCAAAACCAGTTTAGATTTACCCCTGGGATGCAAGGATGGTTCAAAATACAAAAATCCATCAATATGATTTAACATATTAACAGAACAAAAAACAGAAATCATGTGATTGTCTCAATAAATACATAAAAATCATTTAACAAAATCCAACAGCTTTTCATGATAACACACTCAACAAACAAGGAATAGGAAGAAATTATGTCAACATAGTAAATTCCATGTATAAAAGATCCAGAGCTAACATCAAACTCAATGGTGAAAAATTCAAAGCTTTTACTCTTAGATCGGGAACAAGAAAAGGACATTCATTCTTGGCACTTCTATTCAATATAGTACTGAAAATTTAAGACAGATCAACTAGGCAAGAAAAAGAAATAAAAAGCATCTAAATTAGAAAAGTGGTAGAATTCTCTGTTCACTGGTGGCATGCTCTTATATGTGGAAAAGCTTAAAGATTTCACACACACATACATGCACACCTGTTAGAACTATAGCAAATTCAGTAAAATTTCAGGAGACAAAATGAACATACAAAATCAGTTGTGTTTCTATACACTAACAAGGAACAACCCAATAAGAAAATTAAGAAAAAAATCTCATTTACAGTAGCATGAAAAATAATAAAATAGTTAGCAATTAACTATTTAGGAATAGTTATTAGGATATAAGGAATAGTTATTAGGATATTAGAATATTAGTATATAAGGAAGCAAAAATCTGTTTATACAATGAAAACTACAAAACTTTGATAGTTTTGTAGAAATTAAAGAAGACACAAATGGAAAGACATTACAAATTAGTAGGTTGGAAGATTTAATATTGTTAAAATGTCCATATTACTCAAAGTGATCTATAGATTCAATGCAATTCCATCAAAATTTCCTTCACATTTTTATATCAACAAAAAAATTCTAAAATTCATATTGAACCACAAAGAACACTCAATAGTCATAAAAATCTTGAGAAAGAAGAATAGAGATGGAAACTTTACACATCCTGATTTTGAAGGACATTACAAACCTACAGTAATCGAAACAGTACAATATTGACATAAAGATAGTATATAGACCAATGGAATAGAATAGATTAAACTATATTATAGATATTGAAAAACAATGTTGATATCGCACCCCTTGTATTATCCTGGATAGAGCTAGAACCCGTTCTACTAAGTGAAGTATCACAAGAATGGAAAAACAAGCACCACATGTACTCACCATCAAATTGGTATTAACTGATCAATTCTTAAGTGCACATATAGTAATAACATTCATCGGGTGTTGGGCAGATGGGAGGGGGAAGAAGGGGATGAGTATATTCATACCTAATGGATGCAGTGCGCACCATCTGGGGGATGGACATGCTTGAAGTTCTGACTCAGGTGGGACAAAGGCAATATTTGTAACCTAAACATTTGTACCCTCATAATATGCTAAAATAAAAAAATAAATAAAAAATGAGTATTTTGATAAATTAATTAACATGATAAATCAACAAATATAACTTGGTATAAGTACGAAAATCCTTTTTTTTTTTTAGAAGATGTAAGAAATAAGAATCTAAAATACTCTTCCAATGTCTTTACTCAGAGTATTTTACAATTATAAATATATGGTGGGGGAGAGAGAGACAGGGAAGAGAGAATTGAATGTTTAGACATTTGAGAAGAAAACAACAGTGGTCAAAGGAAGTCAGAGGGCCAGAATTCAGCATGAATATACTCCATGCCATTCAGTGTGTCATGGTACAGTGGATGTGAAGGGTAATAGTTGACTCTAGAGCTATAAATGTAGGTGAATAAAGGTAATTAGTAATTTTGAACATCAGACTAAAAATTCTCAATTTTGTTAGTTAATAAATTGTTAGTCATTTTAAACGCTATTCAAAGTAGTCAATGCTTCTAAGATTTAATTCCATCTACTAGGATTTTAACAAGTTATAGAAATATATACTATTCAGTTAGTAGTCAAAGGCACACAAAAAATTAGGTAAGAGTATCTCAGTTTTGTGTCTCAATCCACAACAATTTCTCTCTCTGCCATATTGTACAATTTGATTATTTATGTTTCCTCTATTCCTTAGCACAAGTCTACATGAGGTTAAGAAAGAGAAAAATAAAGAAAATGAAAAGATTTAGTCTTTGGGAGTAATATTTTACACCTATGAGGAAAAAAGACTGAATTCTTCATTAGATTAAGAAATCAGAGACACTTTGAAAAGAGGAGTACAATAGTGGCAGACACATAACTGGCAACCATAAAACCATTAGTAAATCCTTCTTATGTTTCACCTTCTTACTAAAAGGGGCTTAAAGACAAAAGCCTACCTTCTCAGGCTTCCTTTCTATTTAGTGTCAATGTGACTGACTCTAAACGAGCTACAAAAGGCAAACTTCTACAGATAATCCTGGGAAAGGCAGTAAAGAAGAGTTAGACATAGATAAACAATACTACAGGAAACATAAATATCTTGTTCAGGAAGTGATGGCTGGAGTTGAAGCAGCAATCTTGTGACCGTGGGAAAAATGCCAACAAAATTGCTGGGTCATTGAGGCCCTAGGAGTGTTTAACCTCTGGTGAAACAAGCAAAAGACTTGCTATGTGAAAACTCCTTGTTATTTGAGAAAAATAAATCCTTATTATTTAAGCCACAGTAACTTAGGTTTTTCATATTACGTGGACTTTAACTCATTGCTGATACACACAAAGTTTTTTTCTTAAAAGTTAACATTGTTGAATAAGAGCTAAGTGTAGCATAGATGACTGAAGAATAATACTCCTTCAAATCTATTAGCTGTGTGCTTCTAATAGTCAGCCTCTTAAATACTTAAATAAATAAAAGATGGTTATCAAGTGAAGGTTTTAGTCCACTATAATCAAACAAAATTAAAAGTTTGCAAATAATATGAAAAGCCATTGATTGTGTAGGTTTATGATCCAATTCATTGAGATGAGTTTGAGATTATCAAGCATTTGACACAAGGCCAAGTCTCTGGGCTGTTTAAATTGTGAAACAGAACTGAAGACAGAAACGTTTTTAAAAAATGAGTCTTTCAAATAAAAAATAATTATTTCATTTATTTTTAAAGTTAAAAATCACAAGTTGATAGCAGCTCAAAAACATGTAAAGAATTTCTGCTTTCAAGGCATCAAAATATCCAATGACAATCTATATTTCATGCCACAAGCAGACTTTTCAATGAGAAGGAAAAGGTAGTAAAACATATCTCTGAGTCTTTTTAAAAATATTCATCAATTACTGTTTTAAAAATAATAGAGGCCCAAATCATTAAAAACTAGAAGCTTTTAGCTTATCCTCTCATATTTGCTCATGTTATATAAAATTTTAGCAATTATTTACCATACTTTAGAAGATGTATACCATGTTATGCCATTTTAAATTAATTTAAAATAATATGTACCACCTACAGTTTCTCTGTCTTTGGAATTGTATCCACTTAGAGCCTGACTGTTGGTGATTAAGTGATGAATACTGAATTCATGTCAGTGCCTAGGCATTAAATAGAATGGAAAAAAAAACCTTTTATTATGTAATAACTCTTCATTAAAATTAGCTCAACTTTCTGAAAATTGTGGAGAAGTTTAGTGCAATATGAATGCAACTTCTCAGGTGTAAGAGAGGAAGAAATCATCCGTGCCCTTCACCAAAAGGTATGGCAGTTACTGAAGAATAAATAGTTTGGAAGCTAAAGAGTAGTTTTCTCTGGAAGATTACACTTCTCTTTGGCATTTTAAGTATTAAAAAAACATCATTCAGTAGTTCCACAACTGGTTAAACAAACTGCAAGAAGCTAGATACATTAAAAGGAGGCTGTTGTTACCAGGTACTTTTTATAAGTAATTTAACTACTTTAAACTGTTTTCCAAAGTGAAGAATGTAGAGAGTAGAATTTTGTGTCTGTGCTTTAAGTCTATTCTCTGTTAACCTTTCTCTGAAAAGACACGCCAGACATTATTTTCAGACAATTGTTCTGTTCAGAGAAACACTAAGAACAAATAAGCATTTGCACTTGAAGTGTGAAGAACATTTTAATGGTGTTAGAAATAATTTTGTTTTGTGAGCTGCAGGGCTAACAAAAATAACTAAAGAAAAATAGTACAAAAGTGTGGTGAAAAGATATTTAGATTTATTACTGCACTTCATCTGCTGTTACTCAGACCTGTTCTTTCACCAGCTGATAATAAATGTCATGTATCTTCATAGCCATGTCCCAAAAGAAAAAGTAAGTCTGCTTTGAGGTGTGAGGTTCTTTATCTTTTCAAAAATTGACAGACATTCCAAATAAAAGATTAAAGGTCTAAGATGTTAATCCTTCAAAGTTGACAAAAAAAAGTTTCAAAAACTTGGATATTTTCTCACAATGACAAATCACCTTAATGTAACTGTGGTAGATTATAACTTAGCTTCTTGGCTAATAAGTGAAATTACAAATAACATGTATCAGATAATATTAGCTCATCCTACCAAGTGTCTTTTGAAAATCGGTATCATGGTTTTTCTGATGACTGCTTTAAGAAATTAAAATGCTTTATTATTTAGAGTAGTTTAGGTTCACAGCAAAATTGAGCACAAGGTGCATATACCCACTGATCTAGCGCCCGCCCCCAAGCCTCTCTCCCTATCAACATGCTCTCCCTCAGATTGGTCCATTTGCTACAATTGATGAGCCCACATTGACACATCATTATCACCAAAGTCCATAGTTTACATTAGGGTTCACTGTTGGTGTTGTACATTCTATGGGTTTGGACAAATGTGTAGTGACATGCACCCACCATTGAAGTATCACACAGAGTAGTTTTACTGCCCTAAAAATCCTCTGTTCTCCACCTATTCATCCCTCCCTCCTACCAAACTCTGGAACTATGAATCTTTTTATTATTGTCTCTGTAGTTTTACCTCTTCTAGAATATAATGTATTTCAGATAGTCGGAATCATACAGTATGTAACCTTTTCAGATTGGCTTCTTTTACTTAATGATATCCATTTAAGTTTCCTGTAAGTCCTTTTATGGCTTAATAGCTCATTTCTTTTTGGTCCTGAATAGTATTCCATGGCCTGGATGTACCACAATTTATTTATCCACTCACTTGTTGTAAGACATCTTGGCTATTTCCAAGTTTTGGCAATTATGTATAAAGCTGCTATAGACCTCTGTGTGAAGGTTTGTGTTTGGACATAAGTCTTCAGCAACTTTTGGTACGTGCCAAGGAATGGGATTATTGGATGGTATGGTAAGAGTATATTTACTTTTTTTAAGAAGCTGCCAAATTGTCTTCCAAAGTAGCTGTACCATTTTGCATCCCCACCTGCAATGAATAAGACTTCCTGTTTCTTCACATCCTTGCCAACGTTTGGTGTCAGCAGTGTTCTAGACTCTGGCCATTCTCATAGGTGTGTAGTTTTATTTCATCATTGTTTTAATTCACATTAGTGTTATTTTTGCTTTTTAAAGATAGTTGCAACTAAGAAATTTTGTAATTCAAAAGACAAGCACACAAACATAAAATAATTGTCTAATGTCCAACACAGAATATGATTAAATATGCCTTACTTGGGGATATATTCCACCTAGCAAGGATAGTATAATTTAATCATAAAGAATATGTGTTTTATGTTCAGATATTCTGGGTTCAAATATTTAGTCTCTTGTTTGATTCTAACCTTTGGACATTGACCTTTTACCTCTATGAGCTTCAGTTTTTTAATCTTTAAAATTGTTGGGTTTTTTTTTTTCTTTTTGGTTGTTTTTCATACATGTTTCCTGAGAGGTACATTATGTTTTACGTCTCTGCTGAGTAAACTTCCTTCCCCATCATTCCCTCAGTCCCTCCCTTCCTTCCTCCCATCTTCTATCCTTCCTCCTTCCTTCCCTCTGCCTCTTTTAGAGAAAACAAAAGTTCAGAGCAGTATATCTGCAATCTTTTTGACTTAGGCTAAGTATCTTAGAAAGATCTTCAATTCAGTTTGGACCTGTATTTTTTCTGCATACCTATACTTTGTGCTTTCTGTCCTCTTGTTCCCTATATGTACACGTGCACATGTGTGCATGCATGCACACATGCGCACACACAAGCTGTTATTGCTCCAAAATCAAATAGACTTCCCAAATAGGAATATCCTGGAATCCAAAAATGAGTCTTCATTCTTAACTAAGAGGCTTCTCTCAAAATCCTGATAGCCTATCATAAAGCTCACCCATGTAATTGGTGTTCTTGGGAGTGCATCTGTTCACACTAAAAAGCCAGGATTATTGGGGAGATAGTGATAGAGTTACACTTACTTGATGGTAATTCATTAAGCTGTACACTTATGACAAAATATATCCAATTTAAAACATTTAAAATCTAACTCAGTCTCTTGTTCTGCCAATTGTTTGCCCAGTTGACCAAGTGATAAATTTGAAAACCACTCAGCCTTCTGTGTGGAGCTCCTCCCAATCACATGTGTTCCCTTGTGTGTCCAAAATGTCTTTTGTCTCAAACACACTGAGCAATATTTTACATGTTTGTCTCTCTTTCTTCCCTGATATGCTTTGTCTGCCTGCCCTTAAGTTTTCTCTTCTATATTGAAATCTGCTGGAGCTTCCCTCCCACCAAGACCCTTTCCAGTCACTCTGAGCCAGGTACCTAAGTGTCATGCTTGGCAGAAGAAGGCTCAGAAAGCTTTGTCTAAACTCTACTCCTCCTGGTTTACCTCTTGTTATCACCTACCTTTCTTTTTGTTTATTAGAGTCATTTTCTTTTCATCACATGCTCATTTTTACTTCATTACAGAAGGTAAGTCACATTAAAGATACCAAGAATGACACAATAAATATACTTATACTCAGCACCCAGCTTACAAAATCTAGTATTCCTAGTTCTTGTGGAATTCCTCCCAGGATCTAATCTCGTTCTCTCCCCTGCCCACAATTAATCACTATCATAACTTTAGTGATTATTACTATAAATTTTTACAATTATGTTTGCATACTTATTTTTAAGTATTATGTTATATTTTAATTATATATAAATGTTATCATATAGCATGTCTTTTACAAACTATTTCCTGCTGAATATTGCTGCTAAGATCTATTCATGTTCACATGTGTAGCTCCAGTTATTTTGCTCTTATTGTCATATAAAACTTAATTATGTTAACATATCATACTTTATTTTTATTTTTATTAACATATTTACAGTTTCCTTTTTTTGCAAATATTCTAGAATATTCTTGTATGTATCTCCTTGGATACATACATAAAGGTTTCTCCAGTCTACAACATGTACATAGAATTGGTATTCTGAATAAGCTGATATGTTTTACAATTTTTCTCTACCATACAACAAATATATGCCAGGATTTTTATTGAAACTTTATTGATTACATATAAAATTCAAGCGAATTGACATTTTTCACAATGTTAAGATTATGCCTTTCTTAATATGTTCCAATAAAATGCTATAATTTCCTTCACAAATACTGTTTGTATGTTATTTAACTGATTCTTAAGTGCTATGTTTTTGTTGGTTTTTAAATAATATCTTTATAATCATATTTTATAAATTTTCATATTTGAGATATAGGGATAAATTGATATTTTTATAATTTTTGTTGTTATTTCAGGATATTATGAGGATACAAACTTTTTGTTACATTTGATGACTTTGCCTCACCCAAGCACGGATTAGAGGCATGCCTTTCCCCTCTACAATGCTCACTGCGTCCACTAGTTGTGAGTTTGCCCCCACAACCCCCTTATCCTTGGAGAATATTACTACTGTGTGAGCACCATAGTGTTGATCAGTCAGTGCCAATTTGATGGCGAGTACATGTGGAGGCTATTCTTCTGATCTTGTGATACCTCACTGAGGATAATGGGCTCAAGCTCTACCCAGGAAAATATAAGAGGTTCTAGATCACCGTTGTTTCTTATAATTGAGTAATATTCCATTGTATAAAAACCTGATCAACTTATTAATTATATTAACTTCATTATTCACTCTGAATATGTCATCAGATTTTTCTAAGCCAAAATTATATCATCTATGAAGATGGACTATTTTCCCTTTCTTGCCAATTCTTACACTTTTTATTTCATTTATATTTTTCTTTTTCTCTGGCTATGATCTGTGCAATATTGAAGAGAAGTGGTGATCCATCCTTGTCCGGATCCCAATTTTAACCAGAATACTGACAATGCTTCAATTTTAAGTATTGTGTTAACTGGAGGTTCTGGATAGGAACTGGTTGTCATGCTAAGAAATGTTCCTCAATCTCTGATTGGTTAAGGTTATTTTTTGTTTTTGAAATCATAAATATGTGATCAATTTAACGGAATCTATTGACCTAATCAAATGTATTTATCTTTCATTTGTAACTGTGTTAAAATTCAGTATTATCTAACATTAATCCATCTTGAACCTGTGGAGCACACTTAATTTATTCATGAAGGATTATTTGATTCATATGCTGTCAGATTTTGCTAATATTTGTCTAGAATTTTACATTTATGTCAATTAATGAGAACGACTTATAATCTTTCTTTTTAAAAAACACCTCATCTGATTTGAGTATCAGGTATCTAGTAGTTTCATGAAATAAATTTAGAAAAGTTTCTCACTTTTTTCTATTTTGTAAAACTTGACTTGATGGAAACAATATGTACCTTAAATGTATCTCATAACTTACTGTTAAAATACCAAAGCCTTTTTTATCTTGACTGTTAATGTTTTAATTGTAGTAAAATATACATAATATAAAATCTATTATTTTAGTCATTTTCAGTGCACATTTAAGGGGCACTAAATACATTCACATTGTACAAATATCACCACCATCCATCTCCACGATTTTTTCCTATTTCCTAACTGAAATTCTCTATCCATTAAATACTAACTGAAGGTTACATTTTTTAACCACTGATTTTATATTGGTTTTAGAATATTGGTTTTAAGCAGGGCATTAAGAGATCAAGAAGGAAAAGAATGCAGGGTGGTATGGCTGTAAATGGAGAATATTGAATGTTCCCAACATAAAGAAGAGTGATTAATAGGGCTCCTGTAGTGTAATGTTCCCAACATAAAGAAATGATAACTGTTTGAGATGATGGATATATTAATTAGCCTGATCTGATCAGTATAAATTATATATATCGAAACATCAATATGTACCCTATGAATAGGTACAATTATAATTTGCCAATTAAAAATAAAATTAAAATTAAAATGGAAAAGGAAAAGGAAGCTCAATAAAAAAATTATAACAGGAATATTGGGCCAGAGAAGAAGCTATTAATCTTTCATCAGCTATGATGGGAATATTGTCTTAAAGCCAGTCAATAACTGACTACTTTGACACCCAAAATACAGCCCCTAACTGTTAGGATCTGTAATATTATAAGCATTCATATCAGTTATACCAAGTCTGCAAAATTATTATTCCTATCTATCTATTGATGTCTTCAGAAACTAGCTTCATCTTTTCTGGGGTGCAATCTTGCCTTTGAATCCCTGCTGTACTTGTAATTCTACACAGTCTGCAGTGTGGTCGTGGAGGACTACAACAAGAAACTTACTCTGTTGATGCTGATGCTGAAGTTGAATCTCAATCCTGTCTATTCCAAGCTTCAGGGGAAGACTGCTGAACTCTCTTCCTAAGAGATTTTTATGATAGGTCCTTAATATTTTGTTTGAAGTAAATTTACAGAGAATTGATTATACTTATAACTGAATATTAGTACAGGAGACATTCTAAAGGAAAAATAATGTTATCATTACTCATTGGTACCATCATTGTTATACGTGCTTCTGTCCTTTTAGTTTCCCCCATAGTTTCCTGGTTGACTTGCCTTTCTTCAGGGTTGAGTGAGAGAGAGAGTTAGGGCTCCTATACTGCACAGTTCATGGATGAACACACACTTTAGTGCAGCCAGGAAATTTTTCCTATAAAGTTCTAGATAGTAAAATAGGGAGCTCTGCATGACATATGGTTCATTGTAACTACTCAAGTCTACTGTTGTGGCCCAAAAGGAGCCCTACAAAATATTTAAATGAATGAGCAGAACTGAGTTCCAATAAAACTTTATTTACAAAGTGGGCAAAGGGTTGGATTTTGCCAAAGAAACATAGTTTGCCCAGCTCTGCTTTAGTGTTGGCTTTACTCTCACATTCTCATCTTCCTTTGTAAGGAAGGGATAAGGAAAACCCATATATGTTTCTTAACTTCCAAATTTCCCAACAATCTTCTCAGCCTTACAATTTGAGTTTGACTTACTCATCATCTAACAAAATGATATTTGAGAGCTGTCTCATCCAAGTGACTTATTCAAAAGGGTAATTTTTATGTCTGTGTGTTTAGGTTTTGGGGGACTGATTCTGTTTTGATCTTTATTCTTGGACTATTTGTTTGAGTTTTGCCTTATAGTCACAAAATCTACACACACACACACACACACACACACACAAACATATTCCTGGCCATCCTGACATGTTTATTATACCTAGGCCTTGAAGATGACATGAGTGCACATCGGGGGACTGAGCATCATTGCAGAGTTGCAAGGTGTCTACATAAGGCATTATAACATCAAGGCATAATTACATAACTGGTCCACAAGTGGTAAAAGAGCACTGGTAGTGTTTTTAGAAAGTATATTCACAGCCTAGATATTAAATCCAGATGACCTGACCTACAATTACATAAGGTCATAGTTTCCAAACTGTATGCCAAAGGGCCCTGGCAGGCTGCAACAAAATCATAGAGGTACAAGGGATATTTTAAATTTTCAAAGAAAAAATAATTGGTTTCCCTGATCATCACCTAAATGCACATCGGGGAAGGATACCAATTGGATATCAGACTGAGACGGGGGGGTGGGTAAAGGGGATGGGTGTATGCCTACACGATGAGTGCGTTGTGCACCGTCTGGGGAATGGTCCTGCTTGAAGGTGCTGACTCGGGGAGGTGGGGTGGGGAGGGGATGGAGGTATGACTACATGGTGAGTGCCAGGCGCACTGTCTGGAGAATGGACACGCTTGAGGCTCTGACTCAGGGGGATGGGCGGGACATGGACAATGTATATAACCTGAGCTTTTGTACCCCCATGATGAGCTGAAATTAAAAAAAGAAAAAAAAAAAAGAAAAAATAGTGATACTCAATATTGTCTGTCTGTCTATTTAGCTATCACTCTATTTTCCTGACTTGTCCTTTTGAAACATTTTACATCAAAAATTAAATCTTTGTTTAGCTCAGTAAGATTTTATTTATTTATTCAACTATGGACTTTTCTGTTACATATTCCTTTTTCTAATCCTAGAATTTCTATTATTCAGATATTAGCTATTCTAAAGCTATTAATAATAGTCTATTTTTTCTCTCATATCATTTCCATCTCTTTGTATTTTTGCTCTTTCTGAAATAAATCATTGGGCTACTCCCCTATATAACAAATCTTGATGCTTTCCTTCCTAATATGGCCTATTATTTGATTTATTTCAGCAAGTGCTTCTTTGTCTTTGGGAATTTGAGAATAGTATTTCCCAGAGTCAGGCCTTCCATTTTATCCTAGGGCCAGAACTTCCATATAAAGGCAGAATTCCATACCAAGGTGGAAAGTAATCTTTTGGAAGTAGCAGTCTTAATGATCCAATCTATCTATCCTACACACAACTGCTAGAATAGTCTTCATAAACCACCATTTTAATTACACCATTACCTTGTTCAGTAAGTAGGTAGTGACTCACTGTGAATACATTCATACTGACTCTTGTTCATGTCCCTGACTGTGATTCTTTTAACACCACCTAATTAAACTTCATTTGTCTTTCAAATCCGTTCTCAATATATTTAGAAAAGTAAACAATATTCTCATGACAAAAAGACAAAAAATATGAATACAAAAAATATGAATGAAAGTCAAGTAGAAAGTATAAACTTCTTAATAAGAATCTGTTTTGTGGGAAAAATATAATTTGCAAACTTGGTTCTCAGCCTAAAATATAGTGTTAAAAATTTATCTAGATGTAAAGCTATTGGAGCAACAGAAAAGAGAACATATTTGAATTTTGTTCTTAATTATGGGAAAATGGTATCAGTTGTAGAAGCAAGAATTCATGCTAATTCTCTGGGATCTGCCTAATTTATAAATCCTTTTATACTTGTAGCTAGTAAATTTTAGGGACTTTTCTTAATAAAAGGGTCTATATTCAAGAAAGAATCACTTCTAAACAGGATTGAGAAAAACGGGATATTGTAAACTCCCCAAAGAGCAAATTAACTGGCTGGGGTCCTGGCCACTTTTGCTTCAGGACTAAAGTATGTGGGGGGGGGGGGAGAATTTTGTTAAACTTTTCAGCTTCATATCAAACTAAATGCTGTCTTGAATGCCTTTACTGTGTAACATAGTATAGATCTGCTTCAGTATTCAAGAAGCATAAATTCTCCATCTGGATTATATTGTAGGTGTGAAAGTTTGTAGTTGAAAGACATGTACTTGGCAAAAACTTAAAATTGCAGGAAGCTTTTTGAGTAAGTGAAAGGTGAGAAATTACTACAGTCAGAAGATCGGAATATCTGATTTCTTCATTTTGAATTTTACAGTTTTCTTTACAGCACTTGGAAACTTAAATGAGACTAAAATCACTATCATTTTATATTTATTTTCAAAAAAATCTTTTTAAGAAACATTTTTTCAGAAATAGAAGACTGTGTCTTTATTTTAAAAATGCTATTAAATATACAGAAAAACTTGTATTTTACAACTTGGAGCATATTGAAAGTCAAGACCAAAAAGGGGTGGAAGGGAAAGAGAACATAAGAAAATCAGGCTTTATAGAAATGCATACCCCCAACGTTACATTTCTTTAAATTTCAAAACTTTAAAGTAGAATGGCTCAGATAATAGCAGGATTGGAAGATCCACCTGCAGACAAGCTTCTTTCAAGTCCTTGCACACATTGAGAGCTAAGGGTGCAGATCTCGGCTCAGAAAACAGAGTCCATCTCTCTGGGCTTCATGCCGCTTACCTGTGGTCCCATCCACTTCTTCTTCTTTTTTACTTGAATTACACCTTTTATTACATCATCGAGAAAATGAAGTGCCAAATTAGAAATAGGACTTTTTTTTATAAAGTTTGGGAGAAAACTTCAATCTCCACTGGCACTTCCCACAAAATTCAATAGAATTCCCATTAAGTGCAAACATTTTTTGTTAAAGCCACTTAACAAAATCATGAGCTCTTATCATATGGTTGATAATTCTTTAATATATATTTTTCCACCTTTATGAGATCCAAAAAAAACTATTAAACTATCCTCAAATACTGAATTTAATGTTTTAATTAAAGTATTGAATTTTTCATGTATAAGTCAAAGTATAGTTGATAATGTTATATTTACAAGTTTTCTAAGAAGTTATTTTCTCAATAAGTTTAAGAAAATCTTAAATCTGCAAACTTGATTTATGGCAGATGGTTTCCAATAATATAGCCATATTATCCTTTTTTTTTAAATTCTAGTAAATTTGAAAGTACCAGATTGTTTTTACTATATAATAGATAGTATTATAATTTTCACATTTTCTTTATTGGATCCATTACCTTTAACATGACATAATTGCCATTTTGATGTTATATGTAATTGTGCAGTAAATTCAACTTGTGTGTGTATATGTGTGTGTGTGAGAAGCCATGCTTTGATTGTGATGGGCACACTTACAACTTTCACTCAAGCAGTACAAAAGCAATCCATGTATCCAAAACATTTGTACCCCTATAATATTCTGAAATAAAAAATAAATAAATAAAATAATATAAAGAAAGAAATACCTGATCACAAAAAATTTGATACATGTAATTATAGACATTTAGTATACTTTTATAATAAAGTTGACAACCATCCACCTCTTTATGAACAATTCCCAACCTGTGCATCCTGTCCACACCACTTCTCCAACTTGCATTTCTAACTCCCCCTTGTACATCTTTGGCTGGTTGTTTCTGAGGCACCTCAACCACAAGCATAGAAATGAACAAGTTATTTATAACATTCAAATCCACCTCTGTACCAATTTCTGTCCAAGTAAATTAATCAGTAACTTGGAAGTCATCCTCAATTCTTTTCTTTTTCCTGACCACCTAATATAACTCCTTCCCACAAAACACACTTTTCAAGACCATTTTGATTCCCACATTTATCTCATCCTATTTAAAATCTATCATTACTCCACTAACTTAAAGCCTTATTATTTCTTACCCTGGTGTCCAGCAGCAGCCTGCAAATTATTCTTCCTGCCTTTATATCCCCTTTATAGTCCCACGGTGGCTTCAATATTGTCCAACTTAGAAAGCCCTCTGACTATGGCACTTATGTTTAAAGTTCCTACAGTGGGACCATAATATTAAGGACAAACTCAATGAAAACTAGAGACTTTATACAGATAATTTTTATAAACATGTAAATAGTATAAATAAAAACTGCATATAATAATGACATTGTCTAATTTGTGCAACTAATGTGTGACAGTAGTTTATAATTTAAGAGAAATCATTAAAATTAAAACAAAGATTATTTACTGTTTTAAAGCAGAATGAATTTATTAATTAGCTTTAGATTACATTAAATTATATGAGTATTATATTATGTGTGTACCTAGTAAAATTAGAGACCATGAGTCAAATTTTCAAACTATTAGAGGAAAGAAAGATAAAGATAGTTATATTTGACTGAATGAACAAAATCATATAAAGTGTCAAGGCATAGAAAGGTTTGAAAATAAATAATGAAAAAAATATACACTAGATAAATGCTGAACAAGAATCAGCTGATGCAGCTGAATTGATATCATATTAATAATAATTAATAATGTGTAATGTATAATTAGACTTTAGAGTGAAATCATAGTAGAGATAATATGATATAACTGTATAATGATTTTTTAAATCCATTCATCAGAAAAAGAAGTATTTAAATTATATACTTCTGATATTATTGCCTCAAAATATATTTAGCAAGAATTGAAAGAGCTATAAAGATGGTACAAATCTACCATTAGAGTGGGAAATTGTAATTTACCTCTCTAAGAGGAAACAAATCATAAAAAACTACTATGTAGTAGAACAGAAGTATTGTATTAGTCAATGTCTAATCAAGAAACAAATAACATGTTAATTTAAACAGGGACATTTTAATATTAATATATTAATTACATACTATATATATTATTATATGTATTAACTATAATCGAAGGGTTGTAATAGACAAAGTTAACTCTAAAGAATATAGAAATAGCAGATACAGGAGTACCCTCTTCCAGTAGGCTAGGACTAAAACAGAGTAACTAAAGAAGAAAAAATTTTGAAAGAGCTCTCCCCAAATTAGTGAGCTACACATCTAAATTATAAAGTGAGAAAAAGCTTATAGAAATAAACCGAAATAGAGTGGAAAAAGAAAAGAATAAAAATAAAAGTAGAGATGAATAAAAATGTAAAAATAAAATAAAATTTTAAATGGAATAGAAAACAATTTAAGTTTCAGTAAAGGCAAACATTGGTTCTTTAAAATGCAAGCCAATAAAATATACATATATTAAAGAAACAGAGAGAGAAATAAGTACTGTTAGGAATGACACTCAAGGAAGGAGGTAGGAAAAGAAAGACATGAAAGAAGAGGAAAAAAATTTTAAAAAGGGAGAAAAAGAGGAGAAGCAGAAAAATGATGAGTAGAAAAAGGAGGAAGGAAGAAAGAAGAAGAAAAACAATAATAATTTGATGGGATTCCAAATATCAAAACTTACTGTAAAATTAAAGCAATTTGTATAATGTGGAATTGGCACTGGAGACGGACAAATAACTTACTGGAATGGAATAAAAAAGTCTAAAGACCAATCAAATATGTAAAGAATCTTGATTTAGGATACAGTATCAGTTGCAAATTGGTGGAAAAATGATAGATTATTTAATAACTGTTGAAGTGATAATTGTTTTATTTATGGAAAAAGATAAAATTCAATTCATATCTGACACTATAAAAATATCAAATCTAGATGGATTGAATGTATAAATAAGAAAAGCATAATTATGGTTTGAGGTAGGGAAAGATTTTTTAATGCTACTTGCAAAGTGTAGTACAATGAAGTTGTGTTTTATATTTTAATAAAAAAGAGGACCACAAGAAGATGTGAGAGATAAATCATTAATTATAAAATATTTGCAACCCAAGCAGTAGCAAAACCTCAAGCAAATCAGTAATAAGAGCTTAAAAAGAAATACAGGTGGAAGGATGACTTCTGCAGTGATGGAATGAAAAGCTTCATGGAACATTTCCCCAGTGAAACAACCATGACCAGGTGCAATTATTTCAAAAATAAAATAAAATTTCTGGAAACTGACCTAAATCCATACAGCAAATTTTTAAAAAATCATTCAAGAAAATCTACTGAATCTTAACAAAAATAATGAGAGTCTCTTGTACTTGAGCTACCACTGTCTCCGTCAACACTGAGCATGGTGGAAACTCTGCTCTGGACAAGTTTGCCCAAAAGTACTTGGGTTTTTCTCTCTCCAGCTGCCAGCCAAAAGCTGCAGTGTCTCCCCAGAAGGAGTAGGACACCAGCAGCCAACATTTCTTAACCCCCTTAACTCTGTGTTTCAGAGATTATGCGTTGAGCATGGCCAAGAGATCTCAGTAGCTCCTTGTTCCCACCCAGCCCCTGCCCCAGGGGCAGCAGGCCAAGAATACTGAGGCTTGGACCACCCTATGCCAGCTCACATCAGAAGACACAAGCTGAAAGTACTAGAGGCTATTAACCCTAAAAGAAAAGAAAAGAAAAGAAAAGAAAAAGAAAGAAAGAAAGAAGGAAGGAAGGAAGGAAGGAAGGAAGGAAGGAAGGAAGGAAGGAAGGAAGGAAAGAAGGAAAGAAAGAAAGAAGGAAAGAAAGAAAGAAGGAAAGAAAGAAGGAAGGAAAGAAAGAAGGAAGGAAGGAAGGAAGGAAGGAAGGAAGGAAGGAAGGAAGGAAGGAAGGAAGGAAGGAAGGGAGGGAGGGAGGGAGGGAGGAAGGAAGGAAAGAAGGAAGGAAGGGAGGGAGGGAGGGAGGGAGGGAGGGAAGGGAGGGAGGGAGGGAGGGAAGGAAGGAAGGAAGAAGGCAGGAAGGAATTCTCTTATTTCAAGTTCACATAAAAATATTATATTTAGTAATTAATATCAAGTTAATAAAAATATTAACTTGAAATAGAACATAAACCTAAACATAACTACTATTTCCAACAACAAAAACAACAGACAAGAAGATCATTGTGAACTTGAAAAAAGGCAAAGATTTCTCATTTAATACATTAAAAGTAGAGAACATAAAGAAAACTTGATAGCCTAGAGTTCATCAAAATTAAAAACTTCTGCGCTTCAAAAGACACTGCTAATAAAATGACAAGACCAGCTACAGACTAGAGAGAATTATATGTATTACTATTATATAAGCCAGCAAAAGTCTGGTTTCCAGAATATGTTGAAATAAAACCCTGTATCTCAGTAGTAAGAAGGCAAATGACCCAATTAAATTTAATCAAAATATTTGAATGGCAATTTTGTAAAAAAAGATACAAATGGCCAATAAGCACATAAAAATGCCATTAGTCATCATATAAATGCAAATTAAAACCACAATATGATACTTTTTCATATCCATTATATTGCCTAAAATTATAAATACTGATAACACCAAATTTTGGTGAGTATGTCTCATAACTGAAACTCTCATACAGTAAGAGTGTAAAATTGAACAAGTGCAGTTTCTTATAAAACTAAGCATCCACTTACCATAAAACCCAGTAATTCTCACTCTAGTTATTTTCCCAAAAGAAATGAACATGTACATTCACACAAAGACTGGTATGCAAATACTCATAGCATTTCTATTTACAGTAGCCAAATACTGGACTTGAATGTCCATTAATGTATTCATGGATAAACAAGGTGTGGTATACACCTACCTATATACTACTCATCAAGAAAAGAGGAATAAGCTACTGATATTCTTATCAACACACACATAAAAATGATGCTGAGAGAAAGAAGTAAATGTGCCATGGTTATATCTATGAATTCTAATAAAGGTAAAACTAGGCTTTAGTGACAAAAAAGGAGAATAAGAGTTTCCAGTGGTAGGGTTAAGATTAATTGCAAAGTGACATAAGGAAATTATCTGGGCTAATGGAATATTCTATAACATGATTTTAGTTGTGGTTATCAGAGTATGATAACTTGTCAAAATTCTTCGGTATGTGCTTTAAAAATAGATAGATGCAATTAGTTGTGTGTAAATTATACCTCAATAAAATTCTTTTTTAAAAGATGAAATAAATACATAACCTGAAAAGACAGCAAAGTTCATATACATTTCTTAGGATTCCCTGTAATATCACAAACATAAACTCTCTGAAACTATTGAATTAAAACAAAACAAAAAATGTAATAAACATACTACAAGCTAAATAACTGATATCGAGCAAAATATCCAAAGTATTAAAAATTGTTTTAAATGATTGAAAAACAAAATAGATAAAAAAAAATTGTTTTTCTAGAATAGAAATCCTGTTAATTCAAAAATGTTAGGTGCTTGTTATGGCTACATAAATGTTGGGTGGAAACTATGTTCAAAGGTCATAACATTAAAAGTTGAAAGTCCAGGAGGAGGCAGGGCAAGATGGCCATCATCCAGCCATCATCCCTCTGCATAAACAACAAATTCGACAACCATTCATGCAAGCAGGCACCTTCAAAGGAATAAAAAATCAGGTGAGCAATCATAATACCTGGTTTTGACATTATATCAAGGACAGAGGCACTGAAGAGGGCAGAAAAGACAATCTTGCATTGCCTAAAGCACCCCTCGCCCAGCCCCTGGCAGTGCCACACCAGCACACCAAGCAGAGAGAGAATCTGCCCCAGGAGAGGGACAGTGAAGTGATTGTGGGACTTTGCATTGAAACTCAGGGCTGCCCTGGGACAGGGGAACATAGCACAGGGCAGAATTCTGCTGGTGCCCATGGAGGGAAGACTAGCCCGGCCAGAGGGAAATCGTCTGCTCCAAAACCCAAGCTCCAGCTAGCCCCACCACCAGCTGATAAAAAGCAGCCAGAGTCCTGGACCAAATTTCTAAGGCAGTCAGGCCACAAAGGCTGCAATCCTTGGGCAATTGCTGCAGTTGTGGTGTCTAGGAGCCAGTGGACATGGGGTGCATGTGACCCAGTGAGACACCAGTGGTGGTGGACAAACCAGTGCCTGTGTCACTCTTCCCACAGATACAGGCAGTGTGGCTCAGGGAGTTTTGTTCCACTTGGGGAAAAGAAAGGAAAAAGTTAAGAGGACTTTGTTTTGCAAATTGGGTACCAGCTCAGATACAGTAAAATAAATTACCAAGCAGAAGACTCTGAATCCAGGCCTTAGTTCTTGCAAAGCATTTCTGGATCCTCTCTGGGCCAGAAGGAAACATGCTAATCTGGGGAAAGACCCAGTCCTGGTAGGATTTACCACCTGCTGACTAAAGTGCCCTTTGGCTTTGAATAAATATCATGGTTACCCAGGCAACACTCCCCAGGGGCTTTGGGAGAGACTGGGCTGGCTTCAGGTATGACCTGGCAATGATGACCACCAGAGAGTATTCACATCGCTCCTGCCCCAACTCCAGCAGCTCAGCACAGAACGTGAGGGAAGAGTGAGAGACTGTCCCTGGTAAGCCAGGGAATTCTGTATCTTACCTAAGTAAGTCCACCAAGATGGTAATATAGGAGTCTGCAAGAGACACAGCTTTACTAGGCTTGGAACACCCCCAGTGGTGACATACCTGCAGTGACTAAAGACTTAGATCACAACACTCAATACCCTTTAAATATCTGGGAAGTCTTCTCAAGAAGGATGGGTTCAAGCAAGTCCAGGCTGTGAAGATTAAAATAAATACCTATCTGTTCACTGCTCAGACATTGATGAATATCCTCAAGCGTCAAGAACACCTAAGAAAGCATGATATCACCAAACAAACTAAATAAGGCACTAGTGACCAATCCCAGAAAGATAGAAATATATGACTTTTCAGACGAAGAATAGAAAATAACTGTCCTGAAGAAGCTCAATGAACTTCAAGCCAACACAAAGAAGGAACTCAGAAGCCTATCTGGGAAATTTAACAGAGATTGAAATAATAATAATAATAAAACTAGCAGACATTCTGAAGCTTAAGTATTCAGTTGACAAAATGAGAAATATATCAGAGCCTCTCAATAGCAGAACTGAACAAGCAGAAGAAAGAATTAGTGAGGTTGAAGACAGGCTATTTGAAAATACACAGTCAGCATGTAAATATTTTCTTCCATTCTGTAGGTTATCTGTTTGCTGTAGTGATTGTTTCCTTGGCTGTGCAAAAGCTTTTTAATTTGATCAGATTCCATTTATTTTTGTTATTGCTGTGATTGCCTTTTGAGTCTTCTTCATAAATTCTTTCCCTAGGCCAATGTCTATAAGAGTTTTTCCAACATTTTCTTCTAGAATTCTTATAGTTTCATGCCTTAGGTTTCAGTCTGTTATCCAAAGTGAATTGATTTTTGTGAGAGGTAAGAGGTGTAGATCCTGTTTCAGTCTTTTACACGTAGCTGTCCGCTTTTCCCAGCACCATTTATTGAATAAGGATTCTTTTCCCCAGTGTATGTTTTTGTCTGCTTTGTCAAAGAATAGATGACTATATGAGGATGGTTTTATACCTGGGTCTCAGTTCTGTTCCATTGGTCTGTCTCTGTTCTTGTGTCAGTACCATGCTGTTTTAGTTGCCACAGTCTTGTAGTATAGCTTGTAGCAGAGAGACAATCTGTGTGCCCTGGGCAAGGGACAGTAAAGTGATTGTGGAACTCTGCATTGAAACTCCAGGCTGCCCTGGGACAGGGGAACATAGTAAATTGATGCCTTCCAATTTGTTCATTTTGCTTAAGATTGCTTTTGCTATATGGTGTCTTCTCTGGTTCCATATGAAGTGTAGAATTATTTTTCCTAGATCTGTGAAAAATGATGTTGGTATTTTAATAGGGATTGTGTTGAATCTGTAGATCACTATGGGTAGTATAGACATTTTAACAATGTTGATTCTGCCAATCCACGAGCATGGTATGGTTTTCCATCTGTTTACATCCTCTGCTGTTTCCTTCCTCAGTGTTTTGTTGTTCTCTCTGTAGAATATTTTACCTCCTTAGTTAAATATATTCCTAGGTATTTTATTTTCTTTCTTGCTATTGGGAAATGTACTGAGTAGTCTTTGATTCTCAGTTTGTTGTTGGCATAAAGGAATGCTACTGATTTGTGTACAATTGATTTTGTAACTTGAGATTTTGCTGAATTTGTTTATCAATTCCAGTAGTCTCATGGCAGAATCTTTGGGGTTTCCTAGATGTAAGATCATACCATCAGCAAAGAGCACTAGTTTGACCTCTTCTGCCACATATGGATACCCTTGCTTTCCTTCTCTTGTCTGATTGCTCTAGCTAGGACTTCAGCACTGTGTTGAATAGAAGTGGTGATAGAGGGTAACCTTGTCTGGTTCCAGTTCAAAGCAGAAATGCTTTCAACTTTTCCCTGTTCAGTATGATGTTGGCTGTGGGTTTGTCATATATGGCTTTTATAATTTTTAGTAAGTCTCATCTATACCTATTTTGTTAAGCATTCTTATAAAAGGGTGCTGAATTTTGTCTGTTAACTGGAATCTATATAGAACTCAGGAAAATCAGCAAGAAAAAAATCAAACAACCCCATTGAAAAGTGGGCAAAAGACATAACAGAACTTTTCAAAAGAAAACAGACTAATGGCCAAAAGAACATATGAAAAAGTACTCAACATCTCTAATCATCAGGGAAATGCAAGTCAAAACTATGATGAGATATCATTTAACTCCAGTGAGAATGGCTTTTATCAAAAAGACCCGAAACAATAAATCTTAGCATGGATGCAAAGAGGGAACACTTATACACTGCTGGTGGGACTGCAAACTAGTACAATCTCTGTGGAAAGTAACATGGAAATACCTCAAAGAGCTAAAAGTAGAACTACCATTTGATCCAGAAATCCCGTTACTGGACATCTACCCAAAGGAAAAAAAGACATTCTCAAGAAGGATGGGTTCAAGCAAGTCCATTCTGTGAAGATTAAAATAAATACCTAATTAGAAAAAAAGACATTCTATAAAAAAGACATGCACTAGAATATTTATTGCAGCACAATTCACAACTGCCAAGATGTGGAAATAACCCAAGTGCCCATCAATACATGGGTGGATTAATAAAATGTGGTATATGTATACCATGGAGTACTACTCAACCACAAAAAACAATGGTGATCTAGCACCTCTTATATTATCCTGGATAGAGCTGGAGCCCATTCTGCTAAGTGAAGTATCACAAGAATGGAAAAACAAACACCACATGTACTCACCATCAAATTTTTATTAATTGATCAAAACTTACGTGTACCTATGAAGGTAACATTCACTGGTGTCAGGCAGGTGGGAGGGGGAGAGGGGATGGGTACATTCACACCTAATGGGTGCAGTGTGCACCATCTGGGGAATGGACAAGCTTGAAGCTCTGACTCGGGTGGGGCAAAGGCAATATATGTAACCTAAACATTTGTACTTCCGTATTATGCTGAAATAAAAATAAATAAATAAAAAGAAAAAAAAAGAAAATGCACAGTCAAAAGAGAAAAAGGAAAAAAGAATAAAAAAGAATGAAGTACACCTACAAGACTGGAAAATAGCCTGAAAGGAAAAAATCTAAGAGTTGTTGTTCTTAAAGGGGACGTAGAGAGAAAGAATAAGGGAGAAAGATTATTCAAAAAGAAATAATAACAGAGAACTTTCTAAACTTAGAGAAAAATATCAATATTTAGGTACAAGAAGTTCATAGAACACCAAGCAGATTTAACCCAGAAAGACTACCTTAAAGTATTTAATAATCAAGCTCCCAAGGTCATGGATAAAAAGAAGATCCTAAGGGAAACAAGAACAAGGGAAAAATAACCTATAAAGGAGCTCCAATACATCTGGCACCAGACTTCTTAGTGGAAACCTATAGGCCAGGAGAGAGTGGCATAACATATTAATAGTGCTGAAGGAAAAAACCCTTGCCCTTAGAATATCATATCCTGCAAAAATATCCTTGAAACATGAAAGAGAAATAAAGACATTCCCAGACAAACAAAAGCTGAGGGATTTCATCAACATCAGACCTGTTCTACAAGAAATGCTAAAAGGAGTTTTTCAGTCTGAAAGAAAAGGACATTAATGAATAACAAAAAATCATCTGAAGGTATACAACCCACTGGTAACAGTAAAGACACAAATACAGAATACTTTATTGCTGTAATTGTGGTATATACACTGCTTGTATCTTGAGTAGGAACACTAAAAGGCAAACCTACCAAAAACAACTACAACTTTTTGAGAGGTAGATAGTATAAAAAGATATGGATAGAAACAACAAAAGTTAAAGGTCAGGGGAGATGGAGTTAAAGGTTAGAATTTCTGTTAGATTTCTCTTTGCTGTTTTATTTGTTTGTAAGCAGAACTGTCATGTATTTAAATAATTGGTTATAAAATGATTTTTGCAAGCCTCATGGTAACCTCAAATCAAAAACCCTACAACAGATGCACAAAAAATAAAAAGCAAAAATTGAAACACACAACCAAAGAAAATCACTTTTAACAAAGTGATAGGTTGGGGAGGATTTTTAGATAGACTCTGCATTATATAATATTTTAAAGTTAACAATAGTAGTCTTATGTATAATAAGACTATTCTGGCTATGTAGGAGAATATCATTATTCCTATATATTTTCTATTCTTGAAAAATTGTGTGTGTATGTGTGTATAAGAAAACAGAGAAAAGTAACAAAAGTCTAACAAATTGTGACTTAAGAACTATATGTTCATTTTGCTACTTTTCTACCTTGCTTAAGTTCGAATTTTTTCAAAATTAAAAATGCTTAAAATAAATAAAATGTAATAGATAAAGTAAATAAAATGTTATCATAATGTTAGTAGTATATTTAAAAGTATAAATCAAGACATGAAATATTTGAAGTAGCTTAAAAATAATATTAACATAGTTCCATTATTTCCATATTAATTTATCACTGTAATGGCTGCAAAACATTTATCTATGCAAACTCAAAAAACAAATTTTTGGAAATCAAATAGTGCAATAAAATTCCATTCATCATTTATGAAGAGTTAACTCTTTTAAGTAAAATTTTAAAACACAAAATGTAGGAGTTTGAGGATATTCTTAAAGTGTTTTTTTGTTGTTGTTGTTGCTTCTTAATCTAAAGTAGCTGGAGAAAGTACCTGAAATAATACAGGAAAGTTTATTTGTGTTTAAGAAAATTATTTTGATAAGAAATATTGATATTACAATTTGTTGAATTTTGTAAAATATTGCAGTATAATATTAATAAGAAAGTGTAAAGACTCAGCCAAAATTTTTTTAAATATCTGGATTTTTTAAACAATATCTTAATCACTATGTGCAACTCTCTCCTTAGAAGGCAATAACAAGTTTAAAAATTCATCTAAATTTCTTCCAATATTTTCTTGATAAACTTAATATTTGCTATTATACATCAAAAATCAATGCCAAAGAATTAAATACAATCTGTGATGAGCTGGTAATTGAAGTGATGCAATTTGGAAGAGTATTTGCACTTTGATGGGCAACCTATAGTGCCACAGGTTGGATATATATATTTTCAGAAATTAAGGAATGGTAATAAACACTTGGAAAAAAGTATAGTTCAGCTTCAATAAATTATCATGAATATAGGTTTTAATACTTTATTTGGCTTTACAAGAAAGACATGTTTCAGTTCTTAAAGCTGAGAGAAATTCAACTGCTGTTAAGAATGACTTAACATATAAAATTAGAAGGAAACTTTGAAAAAGAAGTAGTGACCAGACCAGAAAACAAAGAATTGAACTCATAATTTAATTTAGCTATGGGCATCTATATGACCCCCTTTTTTTTTTTTTTGGTTTAGTACAGCATAATATTAGACCTCAATTTTATAAATTTGAATATACATTAATTTGGCCAAAAGCAGTGGACTTCATTTCAAACAAGTGAAAATAATGCACATCTGATTTCACTTTAAACTTAACCTAAAGCAGCTCAGATTTATACAGAAAAGACATCAAATTGGTATGCAAAAAGTCTTTGAAATGAATTTAATATATCAAGCTCTTGGGAAGCTCGGGTATTAAACATGGAAAAAAGAGAAAAAAAAAACCTCATTAAATATTTCTCACTGTGGATCAGAATTTGTTTCTTTTTGATTCTACCTTCAGGTCCTGAAAGAGCGAGCAAGCTAATATATGAATGGCAGGATAATAATAACATTTTTTATATCTCCCATCTCCAAGGAATTCAAATCTTTATAGGAATGATCTCATTAATCCTCACAGCATCCCTGCCAGCGAGGTAGGTGAAGAGAACTATAATAACCACTTTATAAATGAAAAAGGTGGGAAATTTTACAGTTTCATATAAATGAAAAAGAAAAGTGGTACCTTTTGACTTTGAGTACGTCAATTTAGCTGCTGAATTGCTACTTTATTAACTTTGAGCTTAGTTTTGTTCTGAAATAGTTAAATTCATTAGTCAATGTCCCTCTGAAAAGAAATCTGTCTACATTCCATGAAGTTTATAACAAGTTTCAATTGTTATTAAATTTAACTAGAATATGTAAATTGTAATTGTAAGATTTTTTACTGAAACTTTCAAAAATTAACAGGACCTAAAAGAGTGAAACATTACATCATGTACACAATAGACTATTAAAAATGAATGTAAGAAAAGAATATTCCAATACACAGGACATTTTATCTCATGAGAAACCCAGGTATAATCACTATATACATAATTTTTCATCTCAAAATAAATGAGGTAAGCATGCACATGGAGTGACAAAATAATAAAATATACCAGATCATTTCTAGCTATACTTTTTATTATTGATCATAAAATAATAAAGTTCATGAAGAAAATTTTGAAAAACACTAAAAATTATATTAAGAATTTATAATTACAAAACGTATACAATCACTCTTCATAATTAAACAATCCAGAATAAACCATTTTAAAATATTAATATGTCAAATTACAATTCCACATCCACACACATATTTTAGTACAATTTTTATAAAGGATATATTTTGCAATCATAACAAATGTGCAATTTTGAACACACACTTTAACCTAACATTGCAAGTATTTTAGTTCCTTAAAAATTATTGAAATATTAATTCTAATATCTATCTAGTAGTATATCATAAATGCATAACATCATTTATTTGATGTTTATCTGGGCGGATAATAGGTCGCATCTACTTTTCATATTCTAAATGTTGCAAGGATGAGTTTCTGTAAGTATCAATTATCTACATTTCACTTTATTTCTGTAGGTTGTATCCTAAAGCGAAGAGAAAAAAAAATGTCATAAACCAACCCCACATTTTAGAATTCAAAATCCCACACTGTTGTCAGAAATTTGACTGGTACACTCTCAGCACCCCTCTGACCTTGTCTTCACAGGCATTTATTACTATAGTTCTTCTTCGGAAGATTTTAGCAATGAGAAAATATTTATCTTCTCCTTCATTTTAAAAAAAATGTGATGTCTCTATTTTGTTGTCAGTGAAATTAAACCTCCTCCACACTACCCTCTTATTTTCATTAAGTATTTGTGATACAACTTTTTTCCATAACCTGTTGATTTATTTTCCTGGCTTATCTCCTGCGGTGTGTTTTGATTTATCAAAATAATATGTACAGCTTTAAAAATATCAGGCTATAAAAAGGTAAACAAAAAAGAAAGTAATAAAACCTTACCACCAAGAAATAGTTTGATTGATTATCTGTCATCCTTGATCCCATGAGTAAGCACATATGTGGATAGAGACATATTGATAATGAATGAGGAGGCTGAGAGCAAGAGAAAAATAATTTTATAATAATAAGATTACATTATACATGCTTAAAATATATTAAATTCAATTTTAATTGACTTTACGAAAAGAAATATAAACCCAATTGATGCCGAAGGGATTCTGGGATTTTATAATATATATATGTTTCTTCACCACAGGAGATATTACTTTCTTAAAAATCTGTTTAAGATTGCGAAAGATTCTAACATTCATATTGAGTTTGAAGTCATTACAGTTTTATTTAACCCATATATTTTAACTACTATAAGATTGATTTCATGTTATATAAATGAGATTTTTAGTAGTCATATATTTCCTTCTACCTCTCTTATCCCCACTTGCCTATTTTTATTGCTTGGATTATTTTTTTGCCTTGTCATGTTTTATTGCATTTATATTCTGTTCAGATATATAATTTTGTTTCTTTATTTAGATGAGTTTAATTCTCAACCTCAGTCACTTTACCACATCTCTTTTTGTGAATTTTTTGTTTTGACTCGTTTATGGATTAGCCTGTATTTTCCTTATGGGAATTGCTTATTTAATTGGCATATGAATAATCCTGTTTGCAAATGCCTTAATGCTCGGTATTCAAACAACAACTTTGCATTGTTTCTGTCATATTTCTTCTAATCATGTTCATTTTTCATAGCAGGCGTTCTGTCCAGACATTTCTATTTGATCTCTGGATCTTTTCTACCCTCTGAACTACAATTTGAGGTCAAGTGTTGGTTGATATTTTCTGGATCAGAGGGGGTGTGGGAGTTCAGTGTGCTGAGTCCTGTCATCCATGCTGGGCCTTGAGGTAGGCACTCTCTTCTGAGATTATCTAAATATCCTATGGGAGGACCTCCTACACACAGGCAGTTGTGTATCCCATTTGTCTGGAAAAGGCATTTCTCCAATTTAGCTGGTGCCTCAGAATGAGAAAAGACCCCCTTGTAGCCTATGATAAAATCTCAAGGTGGTATGTGGAAACATTTTCACTTGAGGGCTTTGCCTTGCCTCTGCCCAGGGTCCGCTTACCACTCAGAATGCTTCTTCCTAATTACTGGAGACATTAGTGTGAATTCTTAGAATCATGTTAACTTTTTTTCTCATAATTATTTCCGAGTTGGAGAGTGGTGGGTCAGGGAAGGGTCAGAAGTAAGAAGTTTATTTAAATCTTCTAGAATCTCTTTCTTTGTATATTTTTTTATTTTTACTGTATGCAATGAGGCTATTCTCTTTTTCTCCTATTCTTATCAGGTTATTCTTGGTAGGATTTGAATGATTTGTTCATTTATTTACCTATCTATATTTTTATTTCATTATGTTTTATTGCTGTGTGATTTTTAGTCTTTATTCATATTTAGTTTAAATTTCATCTAAAATTTGTTAGTTTTCATTAAAAATAATTTATTTAATATATTTTATATGAAATTTATTCATGTATTTATTTTACATATCTAAATATATAATAAATATATTCGCATTTATTGTATTGCCTACATGTGTGTATTGCAAATGCATAAAAATCAATGAAAAAATAAAAATAGATAAATAATAGCTAGGTTAAAAGCACTCGTAGTCTAAAAATGTAGAGAATTATTCAGAAAACACATGAAAAATTTCCAAGATCACAGACTCTCCCTTCCATAACACACATGCTTACATAGACACACATACAATACATATATGCAAATAGTAAGAATAAAAATATATGTGTTTATCATAAAAATTTTTCAATTATTTTAAAAATAAGATTATCTGTTTTTTAAGAATGAGTTACAAAAATTATCAAATAATACATAAAATATTAAGATGTTTTAAAATCACCTAGAATTCTACCACCTATGATTAATCATTATTAATAGCTGATGAATGTTATTTCAATATCTCTTCAAGGGAGAGAAAAAGATAGACAAATAGGCAAATAGATATTGACAAAAACTTCACGGGAGTACAATTATACTGTGAACGTTTTTAAAATATCATTATATTAATTCAAATAATTAACTTAAACTTTAACAAAATGGGAATTAAAATAAAATTAAAGATGAATAAATAAATGATTTTCACAAGAAGATATAATAGATCTCAAATTAAATTCAACAAAAAAGAATATAATATAAATTATTAAGTTTAGCAAGTTCTTATTTTTAAAATAATACTATATGATTCAAATTTAGAAATTATTAATATCTTTTAATTCCTTGTTTTCAAATAATATGTACTTAGTATTCTTACTCTCACTTCATTTCCTAGCACTTGCTCCTCATAGCAGAGTGTTACAAGGAGAAGTTTATTAATATTTATTGTTTGTTGATTACACTTTACATAGTGGAGAAATTTCAACACTATGTACAGGTTGATTTTAGAGCACTATTAGTAATTTATGTGGTTCTTTTCCATTCTTAGGAATTATTTTATTTTTATATATCTCTGGGATGGTTGAAATTTGCCATTAGTGAGATTTTTTTAAATCTCCTAAGTTGTATATTTTCAAGGTTTTTGTATTTGTGAGACTATCTTAGTATAAAATTTAGGGATCATATCTTCCATTAGAATGTTTTCAGGCAAATCTCCCTTCTGATCTAGCTTTGAATGTTGCTATAGAGAATTCTAAGGGTGGCTTGATATTTGACCCTATTTGGTGATTTCATTATCACTAAATATGTGTATATTTCTTTTTTCAGTGGTCAAATTCAGTTGCTTTTTCAGGATACATTTTGATGATTTCCAGTTTTTCCTGGGATCTAAGGGTGTTAAATCTACAGTTTCAGGTATTTTTTTTTTACTTTATCTTTGAATGTTCCTTTTTCACTTATTCTGTCACATTGCTAAGGAACATGCACCGTTGATTGTTGTCTCTTCTTATGTTTGTCTTCTGCATATGCCATCATACATCATATCAATTTTCTGTCTGTTATGTTCTGATCTTCTCTTCCTCCAGTCTGTGCTCCATGCATGTAACTGTTTTGTTACTGTTTATTCTGCTTTCTGTTGCTGCTTCTAGTATGTTTTCCATGTCTGTAATATTTTTCCATTTCTTTTCTGAGATATGTGAATTTATCTGACGTCTTATTAAGCTGTCTTATAATTCCATATTTAAGTCCTTTTATTTAGTAAAATTCCATATTTATTCTCTTACTTTTTAAAAAGAAATTGTCGCAAAGTTCCCTTGAACAATGGAGAACAATTTTTGTAGATCCTGCATTCCTTTGAAAACTTATTTTCTTATGTAGGTCATTTGTAAAGTATCTGCTAATGTTTCTGTTCTTTTACATTTGTTTCCATATTGCTTCTTCCTTCATTCTTTTTGTTGATTTCAGTATAGTCATGAGAAGCCATAAACTAAATACGCCTCATGTTAGATTTTGAAATAAGAGAAATTTCAGGATTTTCTTTTCTTTGTTTGACTATCAACTTGGGTATTATTTTTTCATTGTAGTACCTTTAATATTTTATTTGCTTGGAATTAGCTGAAAAATAATTTTTAAATTGTCAAATAATTCTTTAATGATATTAAATACTTCACAAACTTCCTAAAAAAATTGACAAATTAAACATTCGAAAGAAACATATTTCTTTTACAGACTTCTGAAAACAATTTTAGAGTTCATTTTCCTTTCAACGTGTATTCTATTGTCTGTAGCATCTACTAAGATATAACTGATTTTTTGTGTTGAAAAAAATCCTGTTGATATTTTACCGCTCTAAGTATTCAAAACCATAAATGAAATAATAACCAAGATGCTTACTGAATAAATATAATATGTGATATGTCACTATTTAAATTCAATAATGAATATAAAATAGATTAATGTGAATGAAATAATTATTATGAAAGACTCCACTAATGAAAATGAGTTACTTTTTTTGATTGGTGACTTTGGATTTATCATCAAAGGACCTATAATCAGAATGCCAGAAAAGATAAGTTCTTTGCATTTTTAGATCCTTTAGCTATAATTATGAAGCATTGTTAAAAATAAACAATTTAAAGACAATGTAACTATTTAATGTAAAGACAATGTAACTGTCACATATTTTATAATAAAATCATGGTGTTTAGAAAGCATCACTTTTGAAATTATTAATATCTTTTAATTCCTTGTTTTCAAATAATATGTACTTAGTATTCTTACTCTCACTTCATTTCCTAGCACTTGCTCCTCATAGCAGAGTGTTACAAGGAGAAGAATATTTGAACTTATTATCATTCTGTTTCCTTTTAATTTTTATTGCAATATGCTTATTTTAGATTTTTCCTGAAATCTGCTCCATTTGATTTACTTTTTTTGTCTCACTCAATTTGTTTCAGAAAACCTGAAGATAATTTTCTTGAGTTTACTTCCAACAGTTTTTAAAAAATTTTTTAAACTTTCTCAGAATTTTACAATTTTAAATAAATAATATAAAATAGTTTTTAAATGGAAATCTTTACTTTTTATTGGGTTTCTATAGAATTGGAAAGAAGGTAACCACTGTGTTAGTTCTGCTTTAACTCAGCAATATTTGGGAGATCAAAGAGCTAAGTTTTAGAAGAAAATAGTGATGTGTTCCATTTTGGGGATCTTGGGACTCCAGAATATAGTGAAAGAATATGCCTTTGTATTAATTATGGCTTTGACATTGCTCCAGATGTACATAATACCTGATGTGTAAGCCAGATGCCCTATGCATTCCTGCTTGCACCTGTCTACCACTGCTCAAGGAAATCAGACCCCACTGCTGCAGGTGGGCCATGGCTGACTTCCAAGATCTATCTCATGATGCTTTTGCTGCCCTCCAGGGAGATGTGTAGGATCACTCTACAGAAACATTTATGATTTCACTAAAGAATGAATCACCAAGAGTCAGTGGGGGCCTGCTAATTGGCATTTAGAGATATAAATTTAATTTAACTGCAGATGAAGGTATTTCTATCTTGTTCTTATCTAACCAGTTGCAGAAGTTATATATCCTCACAAAATTTTCTTATTAGGTTTACCACTTTTAAAGCTTCCTAATGGTTTTTCAACTTAAGAAGGAAATTATTTCTACTAAGGAATTTCTAGAAACCATTTTAAGAAATATATATGTACACTTCTTAAAAGTATGTATATACACACACATAGATATACACACACTTCTTAAAAGTATATATATATATACACACACACACATATATATATACACACACACATACACCCTTCAAATTTTTAATTCTACATAGCTTCTACTAAAACAGCACCTAATAGTTTAGTCAGATTTATGCTATCTTCCAAGAATTCTGGAAGTGACATTTTGTAGAATTTGTTTTCTAACACATTGATAACAGCAATAGATTTGCCTTTAAACTAAATGTATTTTTCAAGTATTTATATAGGTAAAAATAAACTTTTTGGGCTTAAAATTTTTTGTTTGCGATGATTATTTCTGCAGCTGTTTCCCAAATATCTATCGCCACCTAATATATAATTAATCATGCATAGAATATTTGAACTTATTATCATAAATATGGTTTTACTTTTACTGGAATGGATGATTATCTCCCAACCTCTATAAATAAATTAACTCGCTACTTGTCACTTTATAAAAGTCTATAGCTTATAACATATAACTTTTATTATGGCTAAGATTCTGTATAATTTGGTGAATTTTCATTCTAATAGGAAATACCATGAATAAACCAATCTGTAAATCCTGAAAGAAAATGTATTCTTGGAAACAAATTTATATTGGGAAAGACTATTCTTTCATAAAAAGTAAATAGAAAAATAGACATTAACCATTTTCCTTTTGTCATTAAATCTATTTTTGTTGAAATTAACAAAATCTAAAAGTATATTGATGATGCCTTTATGACATAGTGTTATCTTTACCTTATTTAATTGCATTAAGAAAACATTAAAACTGCCAAAATTTTACACTACCAATGCCTATATGTATTCTATGTATTAACAAATATGTAATACATATTTTCATCTTATAAAATTGATTAAAGTCACCTTTCTTATTTTTAGCTTGTAAGGAAGTTTTGTTTTAAACTTGTTATTAAAGTTTTGTTATTAAAATTGTAACCTCTATTCACATGCCACTATAAATTTACATGCTTAGAAATATAACCGAAAGAAAAATTTTAAGCAAAAGATCAATGAAACACAAAGTTGCTTTTTTGAAATGATAAACAAAATTGAAAAACCCTGTAGCCAGACTAAGAAAAAAAGAGAGAGGACCCAAATAAATAAAACCAGAGATGAAAAAGGAAACATTACAATGGATACCGCAGAAATGCAAAGAATTATTAGACACTACTATGAGCAACTATGTGCAATAGATTGGAAAACCTAGAAGAAATGGATAAAATAATAGATACATACAACCTACCAATGGTGAACCATGAAGAAATCCAAAATCTGAATAGACCAATAACAAATAATGATAGAGAAGCAGTAATATAAAATCTGCTATCAAAGAAAATCCTAAGATCCAATTGCTTTCAAACTCATTTTATGAGGCCAGTATCACTCTGATACCAAAACCAGACAGACATAAAAAAAGAAAGAAAAAAGAAAATTGCAGACCAACATCTCTAATGGAGATACAAACATCCTGAAAAAAATACTAGGAAACCAAATTCAACAGCACATTAAAAAGATAACTCATCATGATCAAGTGAGCTGCATCTCAGGAATTTAAGGACGGTTCAACATGTGCAAATCAATAAATGTGATACATTGTATCAACAAAATTGAAGGACAAAAACCAAGTGATCATTTCAATTAATGCTGAAAAAGTATTTGATAAAATTCAATATTTCTTCATGATAAAAGCTTTCAGCTGAGTATAGAAAAAACATACCTCAACATGAAAAGAGCCATATACAACAGACACACAGCTAATATCATACTCAACAGGGAAAAACTGAAAGCCTTTTCTCTAAGATCTAGAACAAAACAAAGATGCCCAGTTTGACCACTGTTACTCAACATATTACTGGAAGTCCCAGCCAGAGCAATTAGAACAGAGAAAGAAATAAAGGGCATCCAAATTAGAAAGGAAGAAGTCAAATCATCTTTGTTTGCAGATGATATATGATCTTATACCTAGAGAAACCTAAAGATTCCACCAAAAAATGATGAGAACTGATAAACAAATTCAATAAAGTTGCAGAATACAAAATCAACCTAAAAAAATTAGTAATATTTCTATATGACAACAAAGGACAATCTGCAAAAGAAACCAAGAAAGTAATCACATTTACAATAGTTACAAATAAAATGAAATACCTAGGAATGAACTTAACCAAAGATATGAAGTCTCTATAATAAAAATTATAAAACATTGACGTAAGAAATTTAAAAGGACAAACAAAAAAATTGAAAGATATTCCATGTTCATGGATCAGAACATGGATTGTGCATACTACCCAAAGCAATCTACAGATTCAATGTCATCCTCATCCAAATATCAATGAAATCATTTACAGAAATAGAAAGAAATGATCCTAAAACTTACATGGAACCAAAAAAGACCCAGAATAGCACAAGCTTCCTGAGCAAGAAAAGGACAAAACTGGAGGAATCACATTACCTGAATTCAAATTATATTACAGAGTTATAGTAACTGTAAAAGAATGGCATTGCATTAAAAAAAAAAAGATACCTGGACCAGTGGAACAGAATAAAGAACCCAGGAATAAATCCATGCATCTATAGTGAACTCACTTTTGACAAAGGTAGCATGAATATACATATGAAAAGAAGTTTCTTCAATAAATGGTGCTGGGAAAACTGGATACTCATATACAGAAGAATAAACCTAGACATTTATATCTTGCCACATACATAAATCAAATAAAAATGGATGAAAGTCTTAAATCTAAGACCTGGAACTATGAAACTACCAAAATAAATCATTGGAGAAATGCTACAGGATGTTGATCTGAGCAAAGATTTCTTGAAGAATATCTCAAAAGCCCAGGCAGCCAAAGCAAAAATGGACAGCTTGGATTACATTAAGCTAAAAAGCTTCTGCACAATTAAATAAAGAGAAAATCAACAGAATGGGAGAAAATATTTTCTCCCAACACAATGGGAGAAAATATTTTCAAACTACTTAGCTGGAAAGGGCTTAATAATTAGAATATATAAGGAGCTCAAACAACCCAATAAGAAAAAAATCAAATAATTTGATTTAAAAGTAAGCAAAATATTTGACTAGACATTTCTCAAAAGAAGACATAAAAACAGCCAAGAGATATGTGAAAAAGGCTCAATATCATTAGTCATAAGAGAAATGCAAATCAATACAATGAGATGTCATCTCATCCAAGTTAAAATGACTTTTACCCAACAGAGAAGAAATAATGAATGTTGGTGAGAATGTGGTGAAACAGGAAACTACATACACTGTTTAGGAGAATGTAAACTAGTACAACCACTATGGAGAACGTGATTTTAGTTTTTTATCAAAAAACTACAAATAGAGCTACCATTTTATCCAGCAGTCCCACCCCTGGGAATATATCCAAAAGAAAGGAAATCAGAATATTGAAGAGATTTCTGCACTCTCATGTTTATTGCAGCACTATTCACAATAGCCATGATTTGGAGTCAACTTAAGTGTCCACAAATGAATGAATGAAGAAAGAAAATGTGGCATATTAATATATAAACAATGCAATATTATTCAGCCATGAAAAAGAAGGAAATCCTGTCATTTGCAACAACGAGGATGGCAATAGAGAACATTATGTTAAGTGAAATAGGGCAGACACAGAAATACAAATTTTGTATGTTCTCACTCATATGTAGGATCTAAAAATTAATAAAATTGAACTCATGAGGATAGAGAGTAGAATGATGGTTACCAAACCTGGGAAGGGTAGTGGGGGGGAAATTGAGGATGGTTAATGGGTACAAATATACAGTTAGATAGAATGAATAAGGTTTATTTTTTGGTAGCATAATAGGGTGACAATAGTTAACAATAATTTATTTTATATTTTAAAATAACGAAAAGAGTAGAATTATAAAGTTCCTAACAGAAAGAAATGAGAAATGTTGGAGATAATGGATAACTCAATTACCCTGATTTGAATATTACACACTGTATGCATGTATTAAAACATCACATGTACCCCACAAATATATGTAGCTATTATGTACCCATAATAATTTAAAAAATAAAAATAATTTAAAAAGTAGAAAAAAATAAAAAGGAGGAAGAGAAACCTATAGAATAAAAACTGTTAAGAAAAATGTCTAACTGAGGTCAGAAGAGAATTAAACAAAATGGAACAACAAGCAAACAAAAAAGAGCAATGAAACAAAAAGTTGATTATTTGAAAAGATAAACAAAACTGATAGACCTCTGGCTAGATTAACCAGGAATAGAAGAGAAAGGATGCAAATAATCTCAATCAGAAATGAAAAAGGAGATATTACAACTGATACCACAGAAATACAAATTATAATCTGTGAACACTATGAAAATCTCTGTGCACATAAACTTAAAAATGCAGAGGAAATGGGGAAATTCCTGGAAAACAAACAACCTGCTAGGACCCAATCAGGAAGAAATAGAACTCTTGAACAGACCAATAATGAGCAACAAGATTGAAGAAGTAATAAAAATGCTTCCAACAAAGAAAAAGCCCCAGACCAGATGGATTCACAGACCATGCTTCCAGACCTACAAAGAAGAAGTGGTGCCCATACTGCAGAAATTATTCCATAACACCGAGAAGGAGGGAATCCTCCCCAATGTCTTTTATGAAGCCAGTATCACCTTGATACCAAAGCCAGGAAATAACAAAAAAAGAAAAATACAGACCAATATACCTTATGAATATACATGCAAAATCCACAATAAAAAACTAGAAAACCGAATTCAACAGCACATAAAAAAATAATCTACCATAACCAAGAAGGCTTCATCCCAGCGATGCCAGGATGGTTCAACATATCAAAATCAATAAATGTGATTCACCACATAAAGAGAAGAAAAACAAAGACTATATGATCATTTAAATAGATGTAGAAAAAGCATTCAACAAAATTCAGCAACCTTTCATGATAAAAATGCTCAACAAACAAGGCATAGAAGGGACATATCTTAAAATTATAAAAGCTATATATGACAAACCCACAGCTAACATCATACAGAATGGGGAAAAGTTGAAAGCATTTCCTCTAAGAACTACAACACAACAACGGTGCTCACTGTCACCACTTTTATTCAACATAGTGCTGAAAGTTCTAGCCAGAGCAATCAGGCAAGAGAAAGAAATAAAGGGTATTCACATGGACAAAGAGGAGAACAAACTATTGCTTTTTGCTGATGGTATGATCTTGTATCTAGAAAATGCCAAAAAATCTGCCAAGAGACTCCTGGAATTGAGAAAAGAATTTTAGCAAAGTCTCAGATTATAAAATCAATGTACCCAAAATCAGTAGCGTTCCTATATACCAATAACAGTCAAGCTGAGAGTCAAATCACTCAACACAATTCACAGTAGCCACAAAGAAAAACAATACCTAGGAATATATTAAACTAAGGAGGTAAAGATCTCTACAAAGAGAACTATGAAACACTGAGGAAAATAAATCACAAATGATACAAAGGGAAAAACATATCATGCTCATGGATCGGTGGAATCAACATTGTTAAAAGGTCCATGGTACCCCAAATGATATACAGATTCAATGCAATCCCCATCAAAATACCAACATCATATTTCACAGATCTAGAAAAAATAATTCTATGCTTTGTTTGCAACCAGAAAAGAGCTTGAATAGCCAAAGCAATCTTAAGCAAAAGGAACAAATCTGGAGGCTTCACATTACCAGACTTCAAACTATACTTACTACAAGGCTATAGTAACCAAAACAGCATGATATTGACATAAAAATAGAGACATAGGGCAATGGAACACAACAGAGAACACAGATATAAAACCATCCACATACAGCCAACTGATCTTTGACAAAGCAGACAGCACATACACCAGGGAAAAGAAGCCCTATTCAATAAATTGTGCTGGGAAAATTGGATAGCCACACACAGAGGAATGAAATAGGAGCCATATCTCTCACCACTACAAAAATTAATTCAAGATGGATAAAATACTTAAATTCAAGACTTGAAACCATAAGAATTCTAGAAGAAAATGTTAGAAAAACTCTTCTAGATATCGGCCTAGGCAAAGAATTTATGGAGACCCCAGTGGTAATCACAGCAACAACAAAAATAAATAAAAGGGGCTTAATTAAATTGAAAAGTTTTTGCACAGCTGCAGAAATAATCAACAGAGCATACAGACAACCTACAGAGTGGGACAAAATATTTTCAAACTATACATTCAATCAAGGGCTAATAACCATAATCTACGAAGAACTCAAGCAAATCTGCAAGAAAAAAACAACCTCATTAAAAAAGTGGGCAAAAGACAGAAACAAGCTTTTCAAAAGAAGATAGATAAATGGCCAATAAACATATGAAAAATCCCCAATGTCGCTAATCATCAGAAAAATGTAAATTAAAACTACAGTGAGATATCACCTTACCCCAGTTAGAATGGTTTTTATTAAAAAATCCAAAAACAAAAGATGTTGGCATGGATGCAGAGGAAAAGGAATTTTTTACACTGTTGGTGGGACTGCAAATTATTACAAACTCTATGGAAAACAGTATGGAGATTCCTCAAAGAACTAAATGTAGACCTACCATTAGATCCAGCAATTCCACTACTGGGTATTTACCCAAAGGAAAAGAAGTCATTTTATCAAAAAGATAACTTCACTCAAATTTTTATTGCAGCACAATTCACAATTGCAAAGGTGTATAATTAACCAAAGTGCCTATCAATTCATGAATGGATTAACAAAATGTGGTATATGTATACTATGTAATACTACTCAGCCATGAAGAAGGATGAATTAAGTCTTCTTGCAACAATTTGGACAGAGCTGGAGACCATTGTCCTAAGTGAAAAAATGTAAAAACAAACACCATATGTACTTGCTATTAAATTGGAACTAAACTATGAGCTCATATGTGCATAGAGGGAAATAAAATTCAGTAAAAATCAAGTGGGGGGAAGGGGGAGGACAAAATGGACAAAAACCTACATAATGCATGCAATGAACACTATCTGGGTGATGGGCACACTTATAACCCTGACTCAAGAATAACAAAATCAATACATGTAAGCAGAAACATTTGTACCTCCACAATATTTAAAAAAAAAAATCAGTTTAGGAAATTAAAAAAAAAGAAAAGGAAAATGCCAACCAAATTTAATATGTGAGTCTTTTTAGAACCTAATTTTAACAAATCTACAGAAGAAATAATATGAAAATAAATAAATAAATGTGGATATAATTTTCAAAGAATAAAACTACTTTTATAACAGATATACTTTGGGAAATAAACTTTTAGTTTATCACTACTCCTAAATATAAACCCTAACAGTTAAGAAGGTATAGAGTGAACTTCAGCTAAATTTTGTTTCTTATTAATAGCTCAGTTACTTTATAAAATTTACTTTTATAATATGGGCTCGTGGTTGTTACTGTCATGATTCATTTTTCTTAATATCTTTCTGAAAGGCCTGGCTCCATTTTATTCAAAGTAATGCAATTTTTAAGTCATTTTTCTCTCATTATTCTTCTGAGAGAAATCTTAAATCATAAGATGTATAAAAACCAATGTCCAGAATTCATCATTTTTATTTATTCTGTTAAATTGAATATATTGATTATCCAAAAATTAATACATAAGCCAAGCACAGTATAACAGAGAACTACAAAGGTAACAGTTTATAAAATTATAATACAATTAACACCAAAACTCCCATAATTCTGAAGCCACATAAAAGTGACATATTCTGAAGTATTCTAAAGTCATCACTATGAACACCAATTATAGCTCAATAGATACAGATGTTATGTTATATGGAGCCAACTTTATGCTATCTAGTTATATATCTTATTTTGAATTATTTTAAATATGTTTTATATCTATACACTTTTTTACTTGGAAAAAATTTTAGTTCAGGAAAAAAATCCAATTTTGTTGCATTTTAATACTGTGCATGAGTTCATCATAAAATCTGTCTTTTACTTGCACCCCCTAAGTTGGCTTCATTTTTTTTGAGGAAAGAAGATTGTTGATATATCTTCTAGGGAGAAGTTTATATAACAGAGGTGCCCTTCTTGATACTTGAGTGTGGCCTTTTGACAGAATCCAAATTTTACAAATAAATCAATTTATTAAAATGATTTGTTCTGTGAAGTTTGGATTCAGTCAAGGGGTTGCACTTGGAAATCTTGTGGGCCATTCAGGCCACACCTTCCCCATTCATGATTGGGAGATCCCAATTTTTATAAACTATGTCTACTGAATAAATAAGGGCAGTAAATAAATTCTTCATCACATTTTATAATAAATCATACTGATATTCCTTAATCCAATCCTATTTTTAATGTATAGAAAAGCTGGATTATGTATCAAAGTTTAATTTGTGTATTTCATAACCATTAATATGACAAATCACTTAATAGTATTTCTATATATATAAAGATTCCCCTTTGGAAATTTGTGGTCTAGGTGAGATGATGTCACTAAATCAAACTTTATTTGAACTTCATTTCCATAAACTACTTTAAAGAACTGAACTTTATAAAAATAGAGAAATTTTCTACAAATTTGAAAGTAACATAGGTAAGTTCTATTACTATTTCTATTTTTATGCTACTGAGTTCCTTTCATAAAGTTTGTTTTTAACACAAAGCCTAAAATCATATCTTTCTCTTTGAATTCATAATTATTAGATTCTCAAAGTGTTTTCAATTTTGCAAAAACTTCATTTCCAAAGGGAGTGTTTCTCTATATGTTTTGAGCCATTTTAGCATCTTTCAGCACTTATATCAGCACTAGACAACTGAAATAAGAAAAATTTTAATTATCAGTGATACTGATCTCATCAGGACTTAATGCACAAAATTAAATTTTTCTAGAAAAGGAAGTCTATGGGCATATTATTGCTTATTATTGTTTTTCATAAGTATAGATGATTTATAAACCCTGCACTTCATTTATTTCTGTGTACACATGATGTTTCTTGACCATCTGTTTTGTGCTTCACACTGTGCTATATTCTGGTATCAATAAAGATGTCAGTAAGGGCCTGACCTTGAAGGTTTCACACAATCTGTTAAGGAATTCAGAAATAAATACATCAATGAAATTTAATGGACAAAGTGTGACATTAGAGTTATATTTATCTGCTACGGGCACACACAATAGAGAGTACCTAACTCTTCACAGTGGATCAATAGAAGACTTTAAAAAGAACCTGTCCTTTGAGTTGGATTTTCAAAAGTGAGTTGGAGTTTGACAGGTAAAGAAAGTGATAAAGGAGGTCCCAGCATTAAAAAAAAAAAACCTCAATTATAAACATGTAGAACTATAAAAGGCCTTGGCCCATTATAGGAACAGTAAGAGATATGATTGCTTGGCTTATAGGACAATAATTGTTAAAACGTTATTGTTTTGTAGTTTCATGTCATGTAGTTTTATGTCAGATATCATGTTGAAGAAGAGTTTATACTAGATTATATGTAAAATGTGGTAATACTTGAAAGACTTTATATCAAAAAGAGAAATTATCAGATCTCTGTTTTGGAAATATTAGGTTGGATATGAGGGAAAAATGGCTGAGAAGAGAAAAAAAACTGAAGGTAATTTACACAGAATATTGTAAGAATCTAGATGAAAAGATGAAAGGTAAGATGACTTGAAATAGTAGATGCTAATTAGAACAGCAAACTCCGGAGAGATTGGGGGACATTTTTAAAACAGCACAGTACTGGTACAAGAACAGAGACATAGACCAATGGACCAGAACTGAGAACCCAGATATGAAACCATTCTCATATAGCCATCTAACCTTTGACAAAGCAGATTGAAAATAATAGGCATTAATAAGAGGATTTACTCCTCTTGTATTATCAAACAGACTGTGGAAATTAAATTTCATTTTTTCTCTAGCTAACACAGAGACATACGGTTGACAAATGTATTGTAGGTATTTAAAAATACCTTACCAAGTTTCTTGTCATAAACATCCATAAAGGAATTAATAAAGGATAAAGAGAAAGGTAGAGGAACATATGGATCTCACCTAGTGAATCACATTTCTGCTATGAATTTAAAATGATTCATTTTATGCTTATTAACTCTCAATAGATGAAGATATTCAGTATTCACCCATGTTAGACATCATTTCATCCCATGCCAAAATGCAAACATCCAAATTTATGTTTTATCTAAAGCATTTTTTACAAGAGGCACTGAATTAAGGGCCACATTGATCCAACAGGAGTATTAAATCAATTAGCCTGGAGGGTTAGACACAATAGTTCACCATGTAAAGTCACCTGTAATAAGTCATTATGATTCAGTCACCTGTCATAAGTGTCATCAAATGAAACAAGGTAAATTTTGCTCCAATCTTCTACCTTCTAATAGTGCTACTATTATACAAGAGAAGTACCCAGATTGTTTTCCCATCAGATATAGACTGGCTAGATGTGGTGGGAAACTGTTTACAGCTGAAGTTTCTTTCTTGAGCAGCCAATAGGTAATGACACTATTAACTCAAGTTGAGATTAAACATAGGATTATTGCTCTGGAGTCAAGTATGTTCATTTTAGAGGATTATTGTGAGATTTTGAAATGTATGTAAGACATATATTTAAGTTGTTTAGTAGGTAATTGTGTAGATAGAGAGATCTTATGGATATAGATGTATATTTTAAGACAGTTTTATGCTTGAGTCTGTGGCCAGTCTATACAAACATGAAGTTAGCAGTATCAGACTGAGTGGCCAAGAGGAATATTCAAAATCAAGGAATAAGAATATTGAAGATGAAATGATGCACAAAAAATAAATATTTAAGAGTATCAGATATTGTGGAATTTTTAGTGATTCCTAAAAAATTGAATATAGAATTACCATGTAATCCAGAAATTCCACTTCTGGGTATATATCCAAAAGAATTGAAAGCAGGGTCTTGAATAGATAATTGTACATGCATGTTCATAGCAGCATTACTCAAAATAGCCAAAACATGGAAGAAATCCAAGTGTCCATTGACAGATGCATGAGTAAACAAAAAGTGCTATATACATATAATAAGATATTATTCAGTCTTAAAAAGGAAAGAAATTCTGACATATGCTACAATATGGAGGAAACTTGAAGACATTATGCTAAGTAAAATAAGCCAGTCACAAAAAGACAAATATGTCTGTATGATTCCACTGATATGAAGTCCCTAGATTAGTCAGTCATAGAGACAGAAAGTAAAATAGTGGTTGCCAGGGGCTGGGGGAAGAAGGGATGGGGAGTTGTTAAACGCGTACACAGTCTCAATTTACAAGATGAAAAAGGTTCTGGAGATGGATGGTGGTGATGGTGGCACAACATTATGAATGGACTTAATACCACTGAACAGTACACTTAAAATGGCTAAGTTGGTAAATTTTATGTGTATTTTGTCCCAGTAAAAATTGGAAAAAAAGTATTCAGATATAAAGTCATTTAAAAAACTAGAAAAAAACTTATTAGAGAAGTAGAAGTTGAAGAAAAAGAAAGAGGCTTTAAAACCAAGAAGAGGAAGAATTGGGGTAAATTCTTGTTGATCTGAGTTACATTAAAAATAAAAAATTCAACATTACTCTCCTGAGGCAAATGTTGATATTTCTATGAATGAAAAGGTGGCATCTATATTTTCTGATATCATAATCAACACACATATTTGTTTAATGAGATTTATGTGCAAAATTCTTGAATGATAATAAATTGAAAATTATATGAAAGTATGATACTCTTAATGAAATAACATTTTAACCAACCGATAGCTAATAGCACATTTAGAATGACAAAGTGTGTGACTGAAAATGAGTCTGTTAACTTCACCAGCAACCAAGTCTCAAAGACTGGTTTATAAATCAAAAAAATAAGTGAAATAAGCAAGATAACTGGAACTGAGATGGAAATCCCTGTGGTATCTGATTAACTGCCTGCCAGGAAATGACTGATTTTTCAGTAATCAAAATGAAAAAGGCAATCAGATGGGTTTATAATATATACCACCACAGGTTCTGTGATATGTGTTATTCATAATTCAACCTTCTTGTGGATTAATTAGCAATGTGAATACTCAGCATATATTAATGGTTTACAAGTAAGAAATTATAAACATTCTACAGGTTCAAGGGATCTCAAAAGAGCTCAAGGGATGAGCATAAAACATGGTGATCTTTTAGAATAGCACACCTGTTATAATTAGAGGCTGTCAAAAGCAGTGATTAAAACAGAAAGCATTAAAAATCTGTCATGTTTGGGCTTGGAGGACATCACCATTAGAGGAAGTTAGGAATGGAGCTCTTGAACTCTTCCAACCTTTTTCTTCCAGAGAGAGTGAAAACTACAAAAACAAATGCTTAGAATAAATAAAATACTCACCGAAAAAAAAATTCCCCAACCCTACTTAAAGTAAAAGCTCATTCAGATGAATGAATAACTAGCAACACTGAGTGGACTTAGGAGGTTTGCTCAGTCATGGGGTGAGGTGTCCGCTGAATAGCAGCTCCTGTCTGCAGGTCCAGTTCGCATATAAAAGTGGATTCATAATTTCTAAATTGTTTCAGAAAAGTAAACTAATCAAATTGTCTTATATCTAGATCGTTTGTCAGAAGGAGAAATACATAAATGCAGTATATTTATCCTCTTCTGAAAATGCAGGCATGTCTGTGTATGGATACAGAGATAGTGACCATTCTGTGGTTAACTGGCCCGATGTAACCTCCTCAACTGCATTTTCATAAAGGGTGTGATAACCTAAAATTCATAATTTGGCACCTAGTTAGGGCCCATTTACAATATACGCTACTGTGGATTTGAACTCTTTTAATGAGAAAAGTACCTCATTCACATTAAAAAGCCAAGTTCTGGTAATTTTAAGTATCTTCTGCATGCATATCTTGAATATAGCCATGTAATTAAGTTATCCCTTCAGAGAGTGTGTTTTCCTTTTTATAAAATTTACTAGACAAAATAGAATGTTTTAATATTTTAGTGCCATTAGATCTTGTTATTAAAAATTCAAAAGAACTATACCTTGACTCAAAAATCCACAGTATTTAAAAAAATTGAATATAAAACCTCTATTTTATTGATCATAAAGTAAAATGTAGAGGAAATGCAGCTTAAATTTGAGTGGGTTGTTCACTGTCCTCAGAGTTAGAATAATAATTATTAAGCTTGCTTTATGAATAAAGTGATTCTAAAGAGTTACTGTCAAACTGTGCACATGAAACCTACCATATATTTTTGAGCTTTGTTGTCATTATACTACAGTTCCTTATCTCCCTCACCAAAGGTAATAGTTAGAAATGATCAATTCTTAAAACAGCTTCATCACACATCATTTTTTCTCTCTCCATCTCACTGGCTGGATTGCTAGGATGTCACTGTGGATTCAGTTTAGTCTTGGGGACATGAAGATTAAGGTTTCTTCCTTTTGGCACATGAATAAACAGAATGTGCCCTCTGACCCCAAACCCCAGAGTATGCGTTGGCACCAACACAAGTGGCTCTCAGAGAAGTGTTTTTAGGGTGACGGAAGCTGTCGCAGCAGGAGTGCTAACATGAAGAGACTGATGAGCTGCCCTTTACACCCTGAAGCTGGCCAGGCTGCCTCTTCTGTCTAAAATAGAACTTTCTATGGGAAGAGGCTGTTTCCACATGAAGTCTCTAAAAGTTAGAACACAACCAAAACATTATTTGGTACACAGAGCACTGCTTAGGCAGATACATTTATTTGTATTTTTCATGTTGTTTAAAAGATAAAATTATTGAATAACATTGGTCTTTCTCTACTATGTATGTGTCTGTATACACATACACATTTCAGCCAAACCGTAACCAGCTCTTCTTTTATCCAATATTCTGAAATTTATTTACAGCAAATAATTTATCCTTGTAGCCAAGAGAACATCCATAAACATGAACATCTTATCATAACATCACTCACATTGCATTTGTGTTCAAAACTGCCCCCAAATCCTCTTCTCTTAATATTTCATGTCATATTTTTTAAAAAGGCATCCTATAATTATCTTGTACATGCCAAAAAAAAAAATCCCACATCACTAAAGTTGTCAGGTGATTATTGATCTTTGAAGCAATTTTTAAATTTTAAATAAAGAGTGTCATTTAACTTTGATGTAGAATTTAGGTTTAGTATTCATTATAAAACAACCATGAACAACTCTTTGAAAATAGCATATAATGGTGGGTTAGGCTTCATCACTTTTATGATTCAAGTCAGTGAACTATGACTAGAAACTTCGAAGGTATGGGGAAAAAGTTGGAGGCAGTTCAACAGATAACAATGGAATCAGAGTTTCATAGCTGGAAGGGACACATAGATCAATGCAATCTCCGAATGGCACAAAGGAGAAATAGGTTAAAGAAATATTGGAAAGACAGCTAAAGAAAATATTCTGAGAGAAAGAATAAACATTGTGTTGAAAGAGAAGGCAAAAGAGTACTTTCCAATTGCAAAAATGTAGATTAAAATATAAATAGAGTACAAGGATGCCTTTGCTGCCACCTAACACCCTCCCCCCTCCACACACACCCATGCACAGTCACATATGACAAGGATACATACCCCTTTCTATCCATTCAAGACAATTAGTGGAAGTATACTATGTTTTAAATTGAACCATATACAAAATAAATTGGTAAAAACCCAGTGATGTGAGCTGTTGTTCAGACTATCTGAAGAACTTCAGCATTGAAATATTTACTTTTTAGCTAAAAAAAATACAAGCAAATATTTGCATGAAAATTTTTAGATTTCAAAGCACTTTTTTACATATCTTACTAAGTCGGCACAATAATCCAATGGCATAAGTATTAATATCCATATTTGTCATATGTGAAAACTACATAAATACAGAGAATATGTAATTTAACAAAAATCCCACATTAGTAAGTGACAGTATCAGAAATCAACTTAGGTTTTCTGATTTAAAATATTAGTAATTTATTTGTGCCTAGCCAAAGTGAGCACTTCTTTGGAAGTGATGAATACTGATTATAAATAATACTTTGATAAATACAGGGTCCTTTCACGCCTTGGTTAAAAACAGCATATGGAATGAAATAATGTCTTTTGCAGCAACTTGGATGGAACTGGAAACCATTATCCTAAGTGAAATCTCAGGAATGGAAAAACAAACATCACTTGCACTTTCTAATAATTGGGAATTAATCAATAAGCACACATGGGCACAAAGAGATGTAAAGGTCATTGGAAATCAGGAAGGGGTGATAAGGAAGGAGGGGAGGGGTAAAAACCTACCTAACAGGTGCAATGAATACTATTTGGGTGATGGGCACACTAAAAACCCTAACTTAAGAATTTTAAAAAGTATCCATGCAACAAAAACATGTGTAACCCCTTAATACTTTGAAATGAAAAAAATAAAGAAAAAAACCAGCAAATGTTCAAACAATGACTAGCTAGAAAAGTCCGGTTATCTAGTATTATTTTTTTCCTGGAAAAGACAACAAATGTGCCTTGGCATGCCTGGATGAGAGCGCTGCGCGGCCCAGGTACAGCACTAGAGATATTCATAAAAACATCCCACCTTAAGACAAGGTTGAGTTTTATAAAGGCTGCCTTAGAAATTAATCATATAAAGCTTATGTTTTAGAACAGTAAACTTCAGTTGTTTGGGGAAATATACTTAAACCTACACAGATAATCCCAAGTAAATTAGTGTTGTCTGGTGGAGGGAATATGGGTTTGGGCACAGGCAAATTTGTAATCAAATCCAGGCTTAACTTTTCACTCTTGGGTGCATTGCCTATGCTTATTATTTGCCTTCATTGAACCTCACTTACACCATCTATAAATGTTGGAGAATGCCTGTTTCAAAGGGCTAGTGTGAGGATCAAATGAGAAAATGAGATCACACGTGTAAAATGCTTTCAACCAGCCCTGCCACAAGTGCCGCTCTGTTATTTGTGTGGTTATGCACAAGTCCTCAGTTCCACGCAGATGGAGATAGGTTTTGAGTTCGAGTTAGCGTTAGCAACAGGGTTAGCACTATAGCTTAGTCCTTAATAATTAGGATGGGTGATTACTATATGTCTTTCTGGGTGTCATGTAAGATAAGACTTACATGCCTGAAACAGTGATCAACACATCAAAGTTGTTCAAAAAAATTGTTTTGAATATTGCTGAATTTGCTACTATACAGATATTATCTAGTGCTGAAAACTACATGTTGTAGCTTTTCCCCAGAACTCACTCAGTAAAGGTCAGCTCCAAAATATTATTTCTACACAGTTATTGGAGGAGGATCCATATGTGTGGCATGAGAGTTTTTTTTTAAATCCTACATATATAAGTGGGTAGTGATACTCCTTATCCAAATAAGCTGTGGCAAATACTCCAGCTCCATAGCTCCTGTACTGCTATTTTTCTACAGGCAGAAATAGGTTATAAAATAACTAATTAATAAGAATTTGATTATGATTTGTATAGATCTTAAAAATAGCCTGAATTTAGATTATTTACATTTTATTTTTATTATTTAAAACCTATGCATTTTTAAGTACCCTGTGTGCCAGGAATGAAATCTTACTGAGCATCTATTGTGAATTAAATATTCTGTATGCATTAGCATTGAATGCTTACTGGATCACATATCAGTATTCTAAGTAGTAAATAAACTCAGTAATTGAATGACTCAAACGTAATGCGTGTTTATTTCATGCATATATAATAGTCCCAGGTAGGTTTTTATGGTAGAATGGCAGCTTTCCTCCAGGCTATCACTTAGGGAGAGCTCCTTCCATCCGATGGTTCTGCCAGCCTGTAGTGCTTCATCATTTGAGTCCAGTTAGAAGAATGGAGATGCTCATGTTGACTAGGCCTGCAAGTGGCGCGAGCATTTACACTCTATTCTCCTTTAAAGAATTAGTCACATGACCACACCTAGTGCAAGGGATGCTGCGAAATACACCTGTGTCCAAAGAAGGACTACCTGGGACTCAAGAGTGTTAAATAATTTGTGTTAATAATCAGGTTTTGAACCCAGTTTTCCCAAAGTTTGTGTTGTTTCTTTTATCACAAGCTGATTCTCAATTTTAAAAGATTTATGTTTATACTGCATTCCAGCTCAAAATTCTTTGTAAGTTTGCTCCTTCTTTTCTATCCTAAGTTACTGAAGAAGCCATAATAAATAACTCTTCTAAATTCAATACCTTTAGATATAATAGTTTCTATTGTAAGTGTATACTTTTTTTGATCTTCTAAGTGTGTATGATAGCACGTGAACATATCTACCTATGTGTATGTCAAATATTAATATGAGGGTTACCCAAGACCCAGAGGCTATGGGCCTCTATCCTTCACTCAGGAAAATTCTATCATGCCCCAGCAGAAGAAATGCAGATAATTACACATAAAAATAAACAAACTCTAATAGTTAACTACAACTATGTTATGGTGGAAGCCATGGAATGCAGTGCTCAGCTCTGGTTCAAGAGGGATTCCTGCAGAGAATGCAGCATGGCTGGGTGGCAGCCCCAGCCAGTGCCCGCCAGATTTCCACCATGGGTACACTTTTCTCAGGCTTCTCCCAGACAGTAGGTGAGCACAGAAAGGACACTACTGAAAGTCCATTCCTGCAGGTCCACAGACTCCTCCAGTGAGAAACTTGGGCTCAGGAACTCCCCCTCACCATAACCAAACTTTCTGAGAAGAGCACCATCATCTGAGACTCTTCTTGCCAAATCTTCCCTCCTTCCCTGTCTCATTTAACAGGTGTCAGGCATACAATACAGTATGCAGGCCTACCAACGCCTGCTTTTTGTCCTTTATCCTCCTTAAGCATTTCTCTCAGTAAATCTCTTGTTTGTGTTTATTCTTTAAGTGTTTACTTCTGAAAGTACCCAAATTGACACAAATATTAAATTGAACTATGTAGATACTAAAAAAGCATCAGCATATAAACACACACCCATATACATACATGGAAAGAGAAAGAAAGACAGAAAGAGAGAGGTCTACATGCAAAAAGCAGCAAAATGCTTGAATCAGAAAACAGAAATAATCCCAATAAAGTCAGGAGCAAATCAATCATAACTACTATAAATGACATCATTTAATGCTGTAAATGAGAACCTAAGCAAAAACAAAATAAAATGAAATGAAATGAAATGAATTACAGTTATAAAAATCCAAAGAATTAAAACTATCAATTTTACCTGATTTTATGTATGCCTGAAAAATCACAAAGAATAATAAAATATATTGCAAACAATAAGAAAGTTCATAAATATTACAGAAAATGAGACTAGTATAAAGAAATCAGTTGTGTTTATATACACAAATAATAGCCAGTTAGAAAACAAAATGGAAGGAAAGGTCCTATATTAAAAAATTAAAATTATAAAACACCTAGGAATAAATTTAATAAGACCTGTGCAAGATCTATACAGAAACAACTTTAAAATACCACTGAAAAAAGATGTGGAAGCAACCCAAGTGCCTATTGTAAGTGTACACTTTTTTTGATTTTCTAAGTGTGTATGATAGGATAGGATGAGTGGATTAATAAAATGCAGTATATGTATACACCATGGAGTTCTACTCAGCTACAAAAAACAATGGTGATCTAGCACCCCTTGTATTATCCTGGATAGAGCTGAAGCCCATTCTACTAAGTGAAGTATCACAAGAATGGGAAAACAAGCACCACGTGTACTCACCATCAAATTGGTATTAACTGATCAATACTTATGCGGACATATAGCAGTAACGTTCATTGGGTGTCGGGCAGGTGGGAGGGGGGAGGAGGGGATGAATGTGGTGTGCACCGTCTGGAGGATGGACATGCTTGAAGCTCTGATTCGGATGGGGCAAGGGCAATATATGTAACCTAAACATTTGTACGCCCATAATAGCTGAAAAAAAAAAAACTGGAAAACAAAAATTAAGAATTTAAGATAATTAAGTTAATGAGAAACCAACCCAAAACCCAGTAGGAAGGATATGAATGGAGAGTTCACTAGAAAGAAAGTAAAAATGATTCTTAAACACATGGAAAGATGTTCAGCTTTATCTATAATGAGTGAAATGCTACCTAAAATTGCATTCAAGTACAATTTTTCTCCAGATATTTAAGGGAAAAATCCATATTTTGATAAGTGACCATAGTCTATAGTTTGAATGATGTCAGCCCCTCCAAAATTCATGTTGAAATATGATTCCCAATGCAACAGTATTAAGAGGTGTGGACATTAGGAGGTGATTGAGTCACTAGGGCTGAAGCCTCATGACTGGGATTAGATGCCTTTGTAAAAGGGCTTGGAGGGAGTTTGCCCATTTTTGCCTTTCTGCTCTTCAGTCATGTGAGGGTGCCACGAAGAGAAAATGCCGCTGATGGAGCAGGCCTTTACCGGACACCACACCTGCCAGCGCCTTAATCTTGGATTTCCCAGCCTCCAGAACTGCAAGAAATAAATTTCTGTTCTTTATAAATTACCCAGTCTCAGCTATTTTATTATAGCAGCAAAAATAGACTAAGACCTCCTGTCATGAGGCTACAGGGAAACAGGAACTTCCACTATGTAGCTGGGGTTTCAGAGGACAATTTGGTAATGTCATCCCTATGAAGTTGGAGCCAGCAGTTACATTCTGGGAATTTACCTGCACAAATGTGAAATGATCCAAGGTTATTTACTGAAGGATTCTTAATATCCATCAACAGAAAACAACTTAAATAGTTAATAAATGGCAACGACCCCTTATAAATGCAATGTGATATAGCTTAACAAAAAGGAATGAAAGAGTTTTCTTCAAATATGAAAATAGTTCCTTCCAACATAATTCAAATAAAGAACAAGATATAGAGCAGTGTGTGTGGTGTGCTACACACACTTTTTCTATGTATAAAAAAGAAAATAAGAATATGCATGTGTCTATTTGTACATGCAAAGTGAAACTCTGGAAGGAAGCTTAAGAAACTAATGATCATGGCAACACAGAGGAGGATGTGTGGATGGGGGATAAGGATGAAGAAGAAACTTTTATTCTATACATTTTTATAGCTTTTGATTTGGCATTCAGATTCTTTGATCAAACTGAATGGATATTCAATTCCTTTAATCATAAGAAGAGCACCAGAGCAAGCAAAGGTTAAAGTATATATATTCATTTATTTCAGAAATGTTTATTCAACAACTACAGTATGGCAAGAGCTGCACTAGGCAACAGAGAATAAAAGATGACAATTCCAGTATTTAAGGAGCATACAGGCTAGTGAAAGAAGCTGACAAGCAATCATGACCTAGATTTCATACTTGAGTGATTGAGCAAAGGAAACTGCACCAGTAGAAACAGCGAAGTCAAAAGGCAAAGCCACTTTAAGAAATAATATCGTTGATAGGAGATATTCTGCAATTTGATGAAATGAAAGATTTATGCAAATTGAAAATTCTGCCAGTGAGTAGATAAAAGTTCGGCATTTGGAAAGATCCCCAAACTGTGTTATTGGGTGTTATTTTGAGGCGGAAGGTCTAGGAGAGAAAACAAAAAGAGAAGGGAACTCAGAAGAAATTCTGGCCAATGTCCTCATTTACTGGATTTAGGACATTTTTCCTTTTAACAAAAGTTTCCATGCAAGATTCTGCTCTGTTCTGTGAAAATAATCTCAATAGACATGAGATTGAAGTATTCTTCAAATATAGCTAAAGGCAAGGCTTAAAACACATAAAAGTCTCTGGCAAAATGTCTTTTTTATTTATTTATTTATTTATTTTTTGAGACATAGTCTCACTCTGTCGCCCAGGCTAGAGTGCAGTGGTGTCATCAGACCTCACTGCAACCTCAAACTCCTGGGCTCAAGTGACCCTCCTGCCTCAGCCTTCTGAGTGGCTACAGGTGTGCCACCACACCCAGCTAATTTTTCTATTTTTTGTAGAAATGGGGTCTCATTCTTGCTCAGGCTGGGCTCAAACTCCTAGCCTCAAGCCATCCTCCTGCCTCGGCCTTCCAAAATTCTAGGATTACAGGTGTGAGCCACCGTGCCTGGCCCCAAAATGTCTATCTCTTTAAAATAATAATAACTTTATAAAACCATGGTAAGATAACTAGTCTATGATATGATATTCCTGAAGTTGTGTATCTGACATCCGGTGAGATGTCTACTACCATTTTATGATTTATAATACAGGAAATTTAAAGATTCTTTGGATACAGTATCACTCAGGTAAAAAAAAAAAAAAGATACTTTGATTCAAATTCATTTTCTTTTATTTTTGATTATTCAGAGAAATTATTTCATGTTGAATATTAATTCTTCCTAGAGACAGCTGGTAGAACGTGATGCTAATGAGTCCAAAGTTGCCGGTTCAGTCCCTGCACTGCAGACAGGCTCCACACAGGGAAAGGCTATTTTTTTGTCTGCACCTCTAATCAAGTCCAGCTGTCTTCCAATTTTGGCACTGGGCACAAAGGGATCCAAGTGAGAGAAGGTGAATTCCTGATGAGGAATCATCATCCACAAAAAGTAGCAGAAATTTCTAACTTAGTTAATCTTACATCTCACAACATGACAGACTGTGGGCTCAGTCATCTACATTTGTCCTTGAGGGTTTTTTTTATATAAGACAAGATTATTCAAATAAGTATATAGAAATGATTCATTCTACTAGGATAAAGGGAAAATCCAAGGTGATAGATGCTAAATGCAATTGTATTCCTTCAATTTCTCCTAGGCTTTGCTATTGTCAACCAGACAATGTTGTGTTGCTCCTGTTTTAAATCTGAAGGTAACTTTGCCACTCAGGAGAAGAAACCCGAAAACAAAAATGCATTTTCAGACTCCATCACAAGTTCTGCCAAGCATAGAGTTTACAAGTGTAACAATGGCAGCTGTTCCCTCTAGTAAGAACAGCTGGGATAAACAGAACCAGAGTCATTATCTCTCAGATTATGATCTGTTGGAACAATGCCCAAAATATCAACACTGACACTGAGTGACAGCATTTAGCCTCTGATAACCCCACTTAAGTTTGTGTTTCATTTCACGGAAAGAAATTAACAATATCACATATTCAAAAGCAAACAAAACATTTCAGAATTATTCCAACAATGGAGGTGGAAATCTATTTTCTTTTCGATACTTTGAACAGCCTGTGTTCAAGATTAGCATATATTTTAGTCATTTCATTCCCCCTGAAAGATTACAATCTAAGGGAGACATACTTTTTAGAGAGAGAAGTAATAGAATTGAAATACTATTCAATTTATCTATGAAATACAATCCAGTTTTGCTTATTAGGTACTTTTACAGTTAGAAATGGGCAGCACAATGTTCAGCTGACCAAGAATGGAGAAATATTCTGTCAATTTTATGCTCTACAGGCATGAATTAAGATTATGAATTCAGAAAATAAGTTAGATTTACAAACCACTTGTGTACACAGAATAAATGTATGTGTGCCTTTGCAAGAAGTAAGTAGAATATAAAATAATAAAGAAATAATAAACTCTCCCTCTGTGAAGGAGAAGCTATAGGAGTGACAAAGACAGAAGGCAAACGAACAAAAGAGAATGTCCTAGAAGTTGAGTACAAAGAAACCCTGAAGAGTTGGCAGTGGTCCATGGTATGTGATGGATTACTCTTTATTTATATTACATATGGCCTTGACATTTTTTCTGAAGATATGAGAAAACAAATATAAACATTGTAATTGTGAATATAAGAAAGAACTCCAAAGAATGATTTAAGAGAAATTAGAAAATAGAACAAAGAATTGGGTAAAGAAAAGGTTATTTATTGTTTCTTGTTCTTAAGAACATCATTGAGCAAAGAATAATCAACCCAAGTGTCCATTAGCTGTAGAGATTATTTTAATACCTGGAGAACAGGTATAGGGGACTCTAGATTCTCAAAGAATTTGATATTAAAAAAATAGAATCTATCTGGAAGATAGAGTCAGGAAAAAACAGGTGGCATTTGTGAGCTTCATACATATCCTTCTGCTCCTGGAATTCTATGTTTAACAGAAAATTTTAATTCAAAACACTCTGGGTGACTGATGAGGTTACAATAACATAGATGACATCATGATATACTGAAGCATGAGTTTTAGAATCAGGCAGAACACACATTTATCAAGTAAATCATAATTGCTAATGTTTTTCAAGTGATTCCTATATGCTTAGAAAGGTTTTGTATTTTCTCACAAAATTCTCCCAAGTACCCTATGGTCTTGTACTATTATTTTCCCCCTTATATGGATAGCACCATTTTATGATACAGAAAATTTGAGAATTCTTTGGATATAGTATCATTCAGGTAAAAAAGACACTTTGACTCAAATCCACTTTTTTTTTTTTATTTTTGATCATTTAGAGAAATTATGTTTTGTTGACCATTAATTCTTCCAAGAGCCAGCTGATAGAACACAAGGCTAATCCAACACAGAGAAGTTAAATAACTTGGCCAAGGTCACAGAGCTCGTAAGCGGCAGAGCTAAACAATAAAATATCACATTTCCCCCAAAGTATCACTATCAGGGTGGCTACAAAAGTCACTATACTTCTTGGCATATCACTTTGCTCTTCTATACGATATGAAGGAAAACGATACCCTACTTGCAAGTGGTGTTAGGTGTTAACATTAAAACCATTGTTTTCTATGCAACAGTGGCTCAATGCTGGTTGACATCATTATGACCATAATGAAAGATTTTTCATGGAGGACTTAAAAAGAAGAAAAGACCAATAACCTTCTTAATTGTCTCAAAGGAGAAAACTCCCTTGATTGCAGCTGACTGATGAGCAAGTAACCACCTGTAAAATAACCACCTGTTTGCATTCTATGGAAGAGCAGCTTCCTGCTCTGAACTCCACACCTTCCAGCTGTAGCCTCTTCCTGTGGCTTTTCCTTATCTAAAATAAACCAAGAAAGTTCTGCATAATTGAGGTGCTGAAGAGAAAAGGCATTAAGTCCAGATATGGTGAAGAGGTTGGATGGCTGCATATATAATTATTAATTTATTGTATGTCTGTCTGAAATTACCAAGGCAGTCTTAACATTCCCCTCAGTTTAGCTACACTTCAGTCAGGTTTCCTCCTCAGTCTAGGCCTCTGACTTTCCTTTTCATGGAAACAATGTGCCTTTAGTAAATTTCCAATTGTAAATTCTTTCTCTGGTCCTTTGAGATATAAATTTTCCCCTAACATCTAGCCAGGTTTGCAACCTAGGAATGTCCTTCTCAAGGGCCTGGGAGTCATCACTTTAAAATGTTGCCATCAAGAAAAAGTCCCTACCTTTCAGTCTCTGTGGCAGGATAGGAGCCTAACTTCTATCACCACCAATCAACAAACACAGGCGGCCTAATCACACTGACCAACCTTTTCCCGTCAAGTCCTTCATTCAGTACTTTCCCACTAACTCACCCCAGTGCTTACAAGCTCTCCGACATTTTGTTTCGAGGGAGCTGACTTCAATCTCTCTCCCTTATTGCAATAGTCTTGAATAAAGTATTTCTTGCTTGTTTAATTCAGTCTGATAAAATATTTATTTGACAGTAGTGGACTTAGCAATCAATGAACAGGGCAGACACTAGACAGACAGAGGAAAGAACCATGTTTAGTTGATTTTATGATTAGGAAAAAAAAATAGAGGATGCTTCATTGTGAGCTCTTTATGTAAAAGTGCCAGCACCTCCATCACATCTTGGTTAGGTCCCAAAAGGAGGCATCCCAGAGAATGCAGAAATCATGGGAAGAATTCAAAGTGGGATGGAGAGGTAGACAAGGCATAAAAAACAAATGACAGCTTTAAAGAAGAACAATTATAAAATTTATACTCTAAAGGCATAATAATAGACTTTTAGGCAGATTAAAATGCATTTAAATGCAAATTCAAAGCATATTTTAATGCAAATTCATATGTGGTCCTCCTGTCTATTTCATATATTTGCCTGTGACCTTGTAAAGACCTTAGCAACAATTCCTGCCTACTGTTTTAGAACTGTTAGGTAAGGAAAGGTCTACCTGTGAGCTTTGAGGAGGGAGAAGGGTAGCTTCCTAATGATCTGAAATGCTTACGAGTATTTAGACCAGAGTAATATATTTAGGCCTAAGACTCAAAGGTATCCCAGGGTAGCCCCCAGCCTGATGAGCTAGCATGGATTTCAGAGCTCTCAGTAAACATTAAAACCCAATGTCTACTCAGGAGCATTGATGAGACCTCGAGAGGAGAGCTGACCTTTGTTGGGGCAGGTGGATCCTCTAAAAGTGCCTGCCACATTTTGTAAGAACAAATGCCTATATTGTGTCCCTTTGCCCATGAGTGCTTTAGGTTAGAACTGCAATAAATTTATGTGAAAAATTCTAACTGTGAGAGCTTGGACAAAGAAAAGACTTAGAGTTTCAGGTCCTCAGCTATAACAGAAATAAAAATCTTTAATAAAGAGAGATATTATGAAACTTAATTCCATATCTGGCACAGAGAAGTCACTCAATGTAGATGGCTGTTGTTGCCATTAGTATCATTACAATTACTGTGATATTTTTCCTATTTTCTTACTATCTACCAATCATAAAAGCCATTCCCCACCTGTGTGTTTGTGTTACTCAGGTACCTAATGCATGATTTTACTGGTCAGGGAAGTGAATTTCAAGGAACTTTAGACCTAGATAAATTAATTTCTACTAAACAACAGTTGCAATAATGATATGTACACATTATTTGCTCAGTAAATGCTTTTTAGTGACTTTCCAAGTTTGATTCTATATTAGTTTTCCAGGCTGCTTTAACAAAGTACCATAGACTAAGTGTCTTAAACAACAGAAATGTATTTTCTCACAGTCTGGAGGCTACAAGTTCAAAATCAAGTTGTTGGTTTCTCAGGACAGGACCTCTCTTCTTGTGTTGTAGATGACCATCTATCCCTGTGTCTTCAGATCGTCTTCCCCCTGTGTCTGTTTCCAAATCCCCTCTTCTTACAAAGGCACCCATCTTATTGGATTAGAGCTGACCCTAATGACTTCATCTTAACGTAATTATTTCTGTAAAGACCCTGTCTCCATATAAGGTCACATTCTGAGGTCCTGAGGGTTAGTACCTCAACATGAATTTTGTGGGTGACACAATGCGGCCCATAACACATGGCATTCTTTTATATATGTCTATTTTGTGTAATTTTCTCACCAGTGGTCTTTTCTTTCTTTTCCTTTCCACCTCATCCATTATATTTTTCAATATTTACAATTTTCTTCATTATTTAATCATTGAAATACTTTTAAAACTTCATCTGATACTGAAATCAGGCCCTAGACCTGGTACTAGGTGACTTGGAATTACCTGACATCTTAGGATAAAGCAGACTGGGATCTCATATAAGAATACATGACAGAAAGAATAAGAATTTTAATTCCTGGAGAGTAAGATTCAGCTGTTTCATTTCTTCATAAGCACCACAGTGCTCATGTAGTACAGTAAACTTAGAGTAAATGCCTTTTGGAAGGCTAAGTGAATCAATGAATGAATAAGAAAGACTCAGGGAGCAGCAGCTAACATTTATAATCCTGCTTCTTCTAAAGACACACAGAGTAATCGTGTTTCCTTATTGAGGACTCTTTAGAGCTGCCTGACTGGAGAATCTTTAGTTTGAGAAATGGCCTGGGGACTCATACTAATCTATAAAGCAGCCTGAACTGCAGCTTGAGATTTTCCAGCGTTTCCAGAGCTCTCTGAGGTTTTCTCTGAGGTGTGAAGATATTTCAGAGAAGTAAACAGGTAAGATTTTGAGCAGATCTTGGAGTGAACGAAGACAAGAACACTACACAGTTTAAATGATGAAAACAAGAAACTTAACAATGAAAATTGGCATCTCATTAAATAAGAAGGTGATCTAGTTTGTGCCAAAATACTTGCATCTTCAAGTAATAAAGTAAGTAGCCCTTCTGATAAAAAATAATCTCATTAGCACACTAACCACTGTGGTCTATCTACATAGAGAACCTTGTGTAAACCCACAACTGTTCATCTCCAAAGAGAAAGCAGTCACCTAGATTTTTTAAAAATCTGTAGCTTCCCTAACTCCATAATTTATTCCATCTATAATTTTGAAATCCTGAGCCATTCGTTTCTTAACTATCTCTTTTCTACTTTAAAACTGAATAATTAAGAAAATAGATAGAAGGTAGATAGATGCATACACACAATACATAAATATATAGAGACATGCGGATATATATAGATATATAGATAAAATAATGGAAATCTTAATCTCTAGCTAGAAAAAGGGTATTGTTCCCAGTACACATTTTAGTTCTCTGGGTTTTTCTGTTTGTTTGTTTTGTTTTCTGTGGGTACTTTTGCAGGAAGGGATTGGTTGTATTTTCATTTTTAACAAAGACAAAAGAGAAGGAAGAGAGAAAAGAGGAGACAGTTGCACATTTCTAAGTGTTTTATCAGAGCATGAGTCTGAAGGTTGTGTTGTGATCCCTAGTGGAAATTTTTCATCACAAACCACCTCACAGTATGGTACAATTTATCATGATTGTCATCCTAGGCTCAAGGGAGAGCAGAAATAGAATCCTAGAGGCTTTGTGCATAAGAACCTCTGAGCATTGCTCTATTCAAGTGCATGGTTAAGCCTCAGTAAAATCATTGCCATCACTGGACGCCAGCAGCAGCCTGCTCCTTCTCACAGTCAGTAGCTGGCCCTAACTGCCCAACTTTAACTCTTGAGTTGGTTGGTTTTAATGTTCATTAGTCAACAAATATTTAGGAACAAAAAAACCACTCAAGTACATAAACATGCTACCCCATACTCTATAACCATGATACTATATGCACTTCCAATTCTTCATATAGACGGGGCATTTTAAATTTACTTCTTCCCTTTTTCTTTCTTCTTTTGTAAACTAAATTTTAATGGCCTATGTATGTTTAAACTTCTGTCAGAATGTGGACTCAGACCAAATTTTTATCTTTAATTCAGGGAAGGGGAGCATATAATGTCTTTTAAAAAGGAAGAAAATTCAGTGAGCTTTCTGCAGTTAGTACTATAGACATCAGTTAGGATGCCTTCTGGAAATTTCCAATAGACAGGGGGTAAGTTAGAATGGCAGCAGGCAGCAAATGAAAACAGCACTTCACAACTCATTTTTGTGAAATACTCTCCAATAGGCAACAATTGTGCCTTTCTTTAAACCTGGATAACTTGCTTTTATTTGGGCTGATTTTGGTCATTAGCACAACTGCACATACAGAACTGTCAGTGAAATTAACTTCAGGCTGAATTCATGTCTACTTTTCCACTTCATTCTACTTAAGTACTTTCAGAAACCTCATCTTTTCTTAGGGAAACATTGAAACAAAAAGAGTTAGAAGGAAAGTTCCCAAACTTCTAAAGCTTTATTCCTCCATCCTCCCAACCATTACACAGTGAGCACTTAACGTTAAGTCGTCTGGTCTTACTACTTTATTTATTATGTTGGACCTCAAGTCTGTGTCTCCAATCCATGTTTTCCTATAGATCAGATTCTTTTGTTCAAGTTTCTAATGGACAGTCGTTCTGGCTAAAACATAGGTACCTATTCACATTGCTAAACAGAACGACAATAGTCTTTCCTCAAAATATGTTCCTCTTTTTTCGTTCCCTGCCTTAGCAAATTGTATCATTATCTATCCAGTTATTCAACTCATACACCTACATGCTTTTCTTCCTTCTGTTTTTCAACAGCAACACTTAACCAATCACCAAGTTTTCCAGATTTTCCCTTGATGACATTTCTTGTATCTATGCATCTTTTTCCATCTACCACCATGACTCAGTTCAGACCTCAGTCATCCTTCACCCTAGTTATTGCAACATCTTGAAAGAAACTTGCTTCTTTAGAGCATTCCCTGCACATTAATTCTGGAGCTGATCATCTTTCTAACATGCAAATTATGTCACTGCTATGATGATGCCACACAAAGTCCAAATGATGTGGAATGAACAAGCCCTTCATAACTTATCCTCAGCAAACCTCTCCAGCCTCTTTTGTCACCTCCTTTACTATCTTTGAGACTCAATACTCAGGTACTCACAGTTCCTGGACTAGCCGTGATTTATTTTTCTCTCTTGTCATTTACCCTCTGCCCGAAGCATCCACCTCTTCCCGTTTTAGGTTCTTTCTCAGTTCACTGTAGAGGTCAGTTCTTTTAGGAAACCTGTGACAGTTCCCTGTATCCCCATCAGGATGCTGTGGCACCTGTACACTCTTAAAAGGCATTCATTGTAATGGGGACGTACTTTTATATCTCATCTCTCTGTATTTTAAAAGCTCCTTAAAAGAGGGAGTCAGTCTTTTCAGTCATCATTTACCACTAAATCCTGAATATATAATGTAACACTACAATCACAGAAATTTGGTGCTTTATAAATATTGCTCAAAGAAAGAATGAAGAGATAGTAGAAGAAGATGTCTTAGAAATCAATATCACAGCTATGTTCCTATTGCTATCGCTTCAGTGAAGTCTTGGGGAAATCACTCACCCTGATTGGATAGCTTTAGCTCTTTCATCTTAGAAGTGAAGATTTGGTGAGGACAACCCACTTTCTAATTGAACAATGTTAAGGGGCTAACACGAATATCATCCATGTTTTTATTTTCTAGTGTTTTTGTTGTTGTTGTTGTTTTTTTTTTTTTTTTTTTTGAGACAGAGTCTCACTTTGTTGCCTGGACTACAGTGAGTGCCGTGGCTTCAACCTAGCTCACAACGACCTCAAACTCCTGGGCTTAAGCGATCCTACTGCCTCATTCTCCCAAGTAGCTGGGACTACAGGCATGCGCCACCATGCCCGGCTAATTTTTTCTATATATATTTTTAGTTGTCCATATAATTTCTTTCTATTTTTAGTAGAGACGGGGTCTCGCTCAGGCTGGTCTCGAACTCCTGACCTGGAGCGATCCACCCGCCTCGGCCTCCCAGAGGGCTAGGATTACAGGCGTGAGCCAATGCGCCCGGCCTATTTTCTAGTGTTTTGATGATAAGAAAATTCAGTCATTTTCTAACCATAAACAGAAATTCAATAAATGGCTTTTTAGCCAAAAATAAAAATATGTAAAAATGCAAAAATGAATGCTTTGCCAAAATTACATACAATTCAGCATTGAAAATAAGAGATGGTTTTTAGACCCTAGGCTTCCATTAAACAGTAAAGGAAGACATTTTTTAAATGCATTGCATTCTTTAATAAAGCATATGTTATATATTTTCCTGAGCTATGAACATACACTGTTGTAATACACACTATTTGTACTGTAAGTAGTTTGCTTTAAAAATATTGACTTTTAAGCTTTCTATTTAAAACTGCATTTGGTTCTTGTGCTTTCTGCTTTACCTCTGTGAAGACATAGTTCATGCCACTTTGGTACTTTCTAATTATCTTTCTGTGCTTCTGAAAGACAACTATCTGCCCCCTTTTGTAAAGATATTCATCATGAAATTATAACATAGTGTAAGCTGAAACATGCCAGAATATTTCGCCGACTATGGGGATAGTAAGTATCAGACCTCATCATTATCCAAGCAGCCAAAATGCAGCTTTAAAATGTCAAGTGTCTCTGCAATTCCTTCTTCCAATTTACTGGTGAAAGGGGAGGAAAGATTAGAAAATGACTAAATGCAAGGGTATCTTATATCCATAAAAAATATAAAGAGAAAAAATAAATTGAATTTATTAGAATTAAAACTCTTATAGAAAAGGACTAAACCGTAGCACTCCTTGAAGTATCTACATCTTATTTCTAAATTCTTGAGATGGAGAATGAATTAATGACTAAATATAAGAAATTAGAAATTCTACTGTCTAAACCTTACAAACGTTTGGTTTTCATATCTGTAAAATAAATATCATACATATCCCAAGTTGTACTTACAATCTTATCAAACATGTTTGTAAAAATACACAAACATAATTAGAAGGTAAGTAGGTAAATTGGATCACTACTAATCAACATTTAGTTATAATGTATGAGTTCATAATTAGTTTTTTTATAATTTAATTGATTAAAATTATTTACATGTACAAATTATCACTGACTGTGAAAGCTAGTAAAGCAAAAATCCAACTTACATTATTTTCCCTGCCAAAAAACAGAAAAATCTTCTAGCAACCAAATTATTTTTGTAATCTACTATCTGGGGAATCTGTTATGTTTATTACATTGAAAATATTTTATTATGGAATTGAAAAAGACTGTTATGTTCTAGAAAAGAGTTTCTACTTCAGTACTATTGACATTTAGGATGAAATAATCCTTTACTATTTGGAGCTTCTCTGTGCATTGTAAGATGTTTAACAGCATCCTTGGCCTTTTCCCACCTCATAGATGCCAGGAGCAGCCCCTTCCCACTTATGATAACCAAAAATTTTCCATACATTGCCAAATGTTCCCCAGTTAGACCACTGCTCTAGTCTCTTAGTGTTCTAATTGGGGAATAAGCCACTAATAATTATTTAAAGCATTCAAAGATATTACACAATTAAAAAAAGAGGGGAAAGACATATATACAGTGCCATGCTTGATGGTCCAAGAGCAATATGAACCCTAACTATAAAAAGAAGCAGGCAGGGTTAACTTAACAAATCCACTCAGGATCTATAAACACTTAGACCAGAGCTTTTACTTTTTCATCCATCAGCTTCCATCCATAAAATATGAATGATAATAATTCTCCCCTAAGGTTGATATCCCAATCAAGGGAGCTAAAGCATGAAAGGGCTAAAGAACACCACGGATGAGCCTAGAAGGCATCATGCTACATAGAATAATCCAGGCACAGATGCAAAAATGCCATATGATTTAATCCATTTGTGCAATCTAAAAAGTCAAACTCACAAAAGCAAAAGAGTAGATTGGTGGCTACCAGGGACTGGGGGCTGAGGGACTTGGGAAGATGTTGGTCAAAGATCACAAAATTTCAGTGAGAAAAGATGAATATATTTAAGAGATATATTGAACATCATGGTGACTATAGTTAATAACAATGTATTTTATACTAGAAAATTGGTAAGAGAGTACAGTTTGAATTGTTATCACCACAAAATTGAGTATACAAGGTAATTCATATATTCATCAGCTTGACTGAATTTTTCATAATGTATACATATATCAAAACATCATGTTGTACTCTATATATACACAAATTTTTGTTTATCAATTAAAACTAAATAATAATTTTAACCCAAAATACCAAGGCTAGAAGTTACTAACACATAATAAGCATTCAATAATTGGTGTATTTTATTATTCATCAAACAAAACATGATTCAAAAAATAATTTAAAACAAATTCCCAAATAGGCTCTGTTGACACCCCCAAAAGATCACACTAACTCTCCAGCTATGAACTACAACAAAAAGAAAATTTTTGAACTGTCAGACAGGGAATTCAAAATACAAATCACAAACAAGCTCAACAAGATCAATGAGAGAGTTGAAAACAATCACAAAGAAACCAAAAAAAATAATTCAGTACATGAATGAAAAATCCACTAAAGAGATAGATAATTTAAAAGATAAAAGAACTGGTATAAATGAAAGACTCAATTAAGGAATTTCAAAATACAAGGGAAAGTCTTAACAACAGACTACACCAAACAGAAGAAAGAATCTCAAAGCTTGAAGACAAGGCTTTCAAATTAACCAAGCAAGGCAAAAATTAAGAAAAAGAATCAAGAGAAATGAACAAAATCTCCAAGAAATCTGGGATTACGTAAAACTCCTAAACATAAGAACTGTAGGTACCTCTGAGGCAGAAGAAGAAAAAGCAAAAAGAGTGGAAAACCTATTTAAGGGAATAATGGAGGAAAACTTCCCTGGTCTTCCTAGAGATTTAGACACATAGGAAAATCAATGAACTCGTAGAAGATTCAATGCAAATAAGACATCACCAAGGCACATAATCATGGTCTGGCCAAAATTAAAGTGAAGGAGAAAAATCCTACAAGCTGCAAGATGAAAGCATGGAGTAACTTATAAAAAAGAAAAGAAAAGAAAAATAACATCAGACTAACAGCCAACTTCTCAACAGAAGCCTTACAAGCCAGAAGGAATTGGAGTCTCATCTTCAGTCTTCTTAAACACAATAACTTAACTGTCAGCCAAGAATTTTGTATCTCGCAAAACTAAGTTTCATAAATAAAGGAGAAATAAAGTCTTTCCCAGACAAGCAAATGCAAAGGAAATTTTTCACCATTAGACCTTCCCTACAGGAAATGCTCAAAAGTACTCTAAACACCAAAAAGAATGGTGTATAAAGACATAAAACTTTTTTAAAACAGTAACACAAGGGAGAATAAAAAGCAACTGGGTAACATTCAACATGATGACTGGAACAGTACCTCACTTATCAATATTAACATTGAATGTAAATAGTCTAAATCCCCTACTTAAAATATATAGATTGACAGAATGAATTAAAAAAAAAACCAAAATATCTGTCATCTCCAAAAATCCACTTAACTCTTAACGAGTTGCATAGACTCAAGGTAAAGTGTTGGAAAAAATATTCCATCCAAATGGAAATAAAAAGCAAGCAAGAGTATCTATTTTAAGATCAGATAAACCAGACATTAAATTGAAAATCAAAAGTAAAAAAAGAAAAATAAAAACATGCTCATTGTATAATAATAAAGGGATCAATTCAGCAAAAGCTAAAACAATGCTAAATATATATGCACCTCACACCAGAGCAACAAGATTCATAAAAAAAACTAGACCTAAGAAATGAAATAAGCAGAAACATAACAATAGTGCAGAAATGCAACACTCTACTGACAGAACTAGGCAGACCATTGAGGTAGAAAATCAACAAAGAAACACTGGACTTAAACAGGATTCTAAAACAAAATGACCCAAGAGACATTTACAAAATATCCCACCCAAAAACTAGAGAATATGCATTCTTCTCATCAGCATATACTATATTTTCTAAGATAGACCATATATTAATGTACAAAATAAGTCTCAGCAAATTTTAAAATTCAATATCATACCACATATCTTCTCACACCACAGTGGAATGACACTACAAATCAATTCCAAGAGAACTCTGAAAGCTACACAAATACATGGAAATTAAACAACCTGCTGCTGAACAATTTGGGGCCAATGATAAAATCAAGATGGAAATAAAAAAATTTTTTGCATTGAAAGACAATGGTGACACATGCTACAAAAATCTCTGCGATACAGTAAAAGCAGTGTTAAGAAGGATGTTCATTAAATGCCTACATCAAAAAAAAAAAGATCACAAATTAACGACCTAATATCACACATCAGGGAACTAGAAAAATAGAAAAAAACAAACCCAAAGCTAGCAAAAGACAAGAAAGAACAAATGTCAAAGTAGGACTAAATGAAATTGAAACCAAAAAAATAAATAAAAAGACCAATGAATCAAAAAAAATGGTTCTTCAAAAAGATAAATAAAATTGACAGATCACTAGCTAGATTAACCAAGAAGAGAGAGGATTTAAGTAAGCTCAATCAGAAATGAAAAAGAAGACATTACAACTGATACCACAGAAAGACAAAATATCATCTAAGACTACTATGAAAAACTTCTATACAAACAAACTAGAAAATCAAGAGGAAATGTATAAAATTTATAAACATACAACCTCCCAAGCTTGAATCAGGAAGAAATAGAAATACTAATAGACCAATAATCAGTAGTGAAATTGCATCTGCAATAAAAAATCTCCAAACAAACAAACAAGCAAAATCCTAGAAAGAGGCAGATTCACAGCTGAATTATACAAGACCTACAAAAAAAGAACTGGTACCTATCCTACAGAAACAGTCCCATAACATTGAGAAGGAGGGAATCCTCCCTAACTTATTCTATGAAGCCAATATTACCCTGATACCAAAACCAGGAAAAAACACAACAGAAAAGAAAACTACAAACCAATACCCCACCATGAACATAGATGCAAAAATCTTCAACATAACACTAGCCAGCAGAATCCAAACCACATTAAAAAAAAAATTCACCATGATCAAGTTGATTTCATCCCAGGTATTCAAAGATGGTTTGACATATGCAAATTAATAAATGTGAATTACCACATAAAGAAAATTAAAACCAAAAACCATATGGTCATTTCAATAGATGCAGAAAAGCATTCGATAAAATCCAGTACTGCTTCATGACAAAAATCCTTAACAAATTAGGTACAGAAGGAACATACCTCAAAATAATAAAAGGCATACATTACAAACCCACAGCCAACATCATACTGAATGGAGTAAAGTTGAAAGCATTTGCCCTAAGAACTGGAACAAGACAAGAATGCCCACTGTCACCACTTCTATTCAACATAGTACTAGAAGTCCTACCCAGAGCAATCAAGCAAGAGAAAGAAAAAAATGGGCATGTAAATCAGGAAAGAGGAGATCAAATTATCCCTATTTGCCAATGGTATGATCTTATAGCTAGAAAACCCTAAAGACTTCTCCAAAACACTCCTAAAATTAATAAGTGAATTCAGTAATGTCTCAGATGACAAAATGAAAGCACATAAATTAGTGGCACTTCTGTACACTAACAACCACCAAGCTGAGAATTGAATCAAGAATTCAATCTAATTTACAATAGCTGCAAAAAAAAAAAAAATACATATCTTGGAATATACTTAACCAAGGAAGTGAAAGACCTCTACAAGGAGAACTACAAAACACTGATGAAAGATATCACAGATTACACAAACAAATGCAGAAGCCTTCCATGCTTATGGATTGGAAGAATTAATAATGTTAAAATGTCCATTCTGCCCAGTTTTAATAATATACAGATTCAATGCAATTCCTATAAAAATATCAATATGATTTTTCACAGAATTAGAAAAAACATCCCTAAAATTCATGTGGAACCAAAAGGGAACACAAATAGCTATAGAAATGCAAAGCAAAAAGCAAATCTGGAGGCTTTACATTACCCAACTTCAAATTATACTACAAGGCATTAGTAATCAAAACAGCAAGGAACTAGCATAAAAGTGACACAAAAACCAATGGGACAGAATAGAGAACTCAGAAATAAAGCCAACGATCCATAACCAACTGAACTTTGACAAAGCAGACAAAAATACACACTAGGAAGAGGACACCCTATTCAATAAATGGTGCTGGGAAAATTGGATAGCCACATACAGAAGAATGAAACTGGATCCCTATATCTCACCATATGCAAAATTTAACTCAAGATTGATTAAAGTCTTAAATGCAAGACCTAAAACCATAAAAATAGTAGAAGACAACCTAAAAAATACTGTCCTTGATATTGGCCTAGGTAAAGAATTTATGACTAAGACTCCGAAAGCAAATACAACCAAAACCAAAATAAATAAATGGGACTTAATTAAACTAAAAAGCTTCTTACATCAGAAGATATAATCAACAGAGTAAATAGACAACCTATGGAATGAGAGAAAATATTTGCAAGCTATATATTTGACAAAGGCCTAACATCCATAATTTATGTTTAATTCAAACAAATCAGCTAGAATAAAACAAATAACCCTATTTAAGAAGTAGGAAAAAGACTTGAACATACATTTTTCAAAAGAGAAACTAATGGCCAATAGACATGAAAAAATGTTCAACATCATTAATGATTAGGGATATGCAAGTTAAAACCACAAGGAGATACCACCTTACCACTTTCCAAATGGCCATTATCAAAAAAGTCAAAAAACAATAGATGCTAGTGCAGATGCAGTGAAGAGAGAATGTGGGAATACTTAAATACTATTGGTAGGAATGTAAATTAGTACAACCTCTGTGGAAAACAATATGGAGATTTCGCAAAGAACCAAAAGTAGACCTACTGTTCAATAAATACAGCATTCCCAATACTGGAGATCCACCCAAAGGAAAGGAAGTCATTTTATAAAAAGATACCTGCAACCATATGTTTATTGTGGCACAACTCACAATTTCAAAAATATGGAACCAACCCAAGTGCCCAACAACTAATGAGTGGATAAAGGAAAGGTGATATGTCATGGAATACAAAAAGAATGGAGAAATAATGTCTTCTGCAGCAACTTGGATGGAATTGGAGGCCATTATTCTAAGTCAAGTAGCCCAGAAACAAAGAACCAAATACTGCATGTTCTCACTTATAAGTGGGAGCTAAGTATGCATGATTGTACAGAGTAACTTAATGGACATTGGAGACTCAGATTGGGGAGAGGAGCAGGAGGATGGGGGATGAAAAATTACTTATTGGGTACACAATGTATGCTTTTCAAGTGATAGGTATATTAAAAGCCTAGACTTCTCTACTATGCAATTCACCATGTAACAAAAAAAAAAAAACCACTTGTACCCCCTAAATCTATTTGAATTTAAAAAAGAGAAAAGTGTAGCAAAGAAAGGAAAAGTGTTATTGTTGGAAGTAAAATTGGATGTGATCAGAAGATTCCCAACTGAAGGACTCTCAGTACTAGGTATGAAGGCAGTACTTTACCTTTATGAAGGTGAATTTATCAACATAAATGTGGACCATGGTTGTGACATAAAGGAGGAATTTGTCCCTGGAAAAGAGATGTCTGCAAAAAACTTCACATTAAACAAACTTTCAGAGATATTTCATGACATTGAAAGCACAAAGGATAAAGTCTTGTAATCAAAAAATAAGCTTTCAAATCATACAGCCCAGAGAGCTGGGATCTATATAAATGGACTAGTAGGCTTTCATGAAATTGAGGGTTGAAAAATTGTATATTAAATTGAAAATACATTTTAAAAATCACTTCTTTTGCTATGTATTGTTTATAGAGAAATTTTATCTTTTTGCTATGGATAAAATGATTTTAGATAAATAGAGTCAAATTCTCCCATGCCTAGGATATTTTACAGGTCTTACAAATTCATGTATTCAGAAGTAGAATAATATTATAATAATTCCTTTTAGGCTTAATTATTAAGAGGGAATGTAAGCTAATGGTTAAGAACACAAAGTTAAGAATCAGACAGATCTAGGCCAAAAACCCTTCTTCCAGTGTGATTTTCTATGACTCATTTATGAATAAAACTATTAAATAGACAAATTATAAAGTTGTGGCCTTATTTTTGAATTTACTTTCCACGGATTCAGGTCTGAAGGCAGCTCTGAGACAAAATAAAAACTGATGCCTAAGAAACATTTCAATGGTGTTAAATGACAGTTAAGAGAAAAGAAAAAAGGAAAGTAAGAGAGACGTGTTCTTTGGGAAAGGAAGGAGAAGGGAAGAGAATATACACTTAGTGCCTGCTGCACACCAGCCGCTATGGTAGCTGCTTCTGCAAGGACTATCTCACTTACTCCTCACCATACCATATTTGCTTCATTTTACAGAAGAGTATCAGAGGCGTGTTGTAACTTGCCTAAGAGCACACAGCTAGCAAATAGGAGAATGATGATTAGAACAACTGTCTTTATCCACCACCATGGATGCTTAAGTACATTCTAGCCCTGAGAGCTACAGAAGAGCTGTTCTGTATGTCCAGTTACTGCTGATATTACACGAAAATAGGACTTTTAGCAAGTAAGATCATGGCAAGAAAAAGCAACAGACCCGGGTTCTCTTCACAAATGGTATCCTCTGGAGGAAAATAGCCATATTACTATGATTATTTCATCTGTTGGCTTAGGATACTAGCCTGTTTACGGAGATTAAATTCTATCTAAAAAGGTGAAGAAGAAAAAGTATTATTGTTAAGAATTAATATATATATAGATAGATAGATTTCTAAAATCCAAAACATTTCCATAAATCAAAGAAAGAGCTAGCTCCACCAAGAGTCAAGGAGTCAAAGTAACATAGTGATGGATTTCTTTTGTGGTGGGTGGTGGACTTCTTAACGTTAATATGTCTTTTTTGCATTGTAAAAAAATTTATGACACCATTATCTTATACAAAAGATCTACCCATCTTATAGATACAGTAGTCCCCCTTATTTGTGGCTTCACTTTTCAATGTTTCAGTTACTTGAGATTAACTAACTGCAGTCTGAAAATATTAAATGGAAAATTCCAGAAATAAACAATTCATAAGTTTTAAATTGTGTGTCGTTCTGAGTCCCGTGATGAAATCTCAAGCTGTACTGCTTTATTCTCTCTGGAGCATAAATCATTTGTCCAGAGTAACCACACTGTGGTGCTCCCCACTGTAGAGTCACTTTGTAGCCATTTTGGTTATTGGAAATACTTTTGCAGCATCACAGTGCTTGTGGTGAATCACCCTTATTTCACTTAATAGTGGCTCCCAAGTGCAAGAGTTGTTGTGCTGGCATATTGTTCTAGTTGTTCTATTTTATTATTAGGTATTGTTGTTAATCTTTTAGTATGCCTAATTTATAAATTAAACTTCATAATAGGTACATAGAGGAAAAAACATAGTGTGTGTGTATATATATATATATACATATGTATATGTGTGTATATATATATATATATATAGGTTGATAGATTTCTACCTGTATATATATATATATGTATGTATATATATATATATATATATGTGTGTGTGTATATATATAGGGCTCAGTACTATCTGCAAGTTCAGGCATCCGCTGTGTGTCTTGGGACATAACCCCCAAGGATAAGGGGAAGCCACTGTACCATATTAATAAAAAAAAAGTTTCCTGAATTCACAATCCAGGAAAAATGTGCTAATGTAGTCAGAAAACTGGTTGAAAATATCACCTGCCATCCCTAGTCTTGTCCTCTGAGCATTGCATTTCATAGGTGCTCAGCATACTTCTGAAATAAGCCATGCCACAAAAAAAGGTGACATTTACTTTGTTATATTAAAACAATTCGAGAAGCATATAGCAGCTCCTGAAATGAATTTCTTGGGAAAGAGTGGAGTGAGTTTTAATATTAGCTCACATATATAGTTGCACTTCATGATATTTATTACATAGGCTCAGCTAATAATAAAAGTCAAAAAATATAGAGCCAATTGAGGCTTTGTAATTTGACTAAAAGCATGTCATTATAACCGGTTTGTAGAATGAACTGCTTTCAGATTGATACCCTTTAATGTTCACATTTGTTTGATAAATTTGTCACCCATATCCCTTAGTGAAATCTCTCTAATGTTCACTGAATAAATAAAAATGACTCGAGATGTAAGTAACTAATAAAATCTTCTTCTCATTATTTTAAGAGGATGTCACTAACTGACCAGGAATATGTCACTTATCACCTCTGAAATCTTTCACCAATCAGTAAAATAAATCATAACTAAGTGCATGTACTGAGGGTATAGTTTCTAAAAAGTGCATCCATTGAATTTTATTTTCATCTACTCAGATGTGCTATGAGCACTCAATGGAAACAAAGATTGTTTTTTGAGGTGTAGATAAATTTCAATAACAATATCTCTGTGTCTGCCGTGTCTATGGCAGTACCTTATCCTAAGTATCTTCTCTTATTTTTACATACTAAAAATCATGTTTGGGATAAAAAGTTTTATAAAACGCAACAAAGATTTATTTTATGTGAATGCACGGGAATATGTATAAATAAATAAAGGTTTTCTTTTGTGCAGACTTTTAGAAATATATCCCTAATTTGTTTGAATGTCTTCCCATCTGGAAGTGGCTTTATGTTCCCTCTGCTTGAACCTGGGCTCTGAGAATGTTTGAACAACAAATACTGAAGAAGTGATGCTGCGTTGGGTATTTTGCCAACACTTTAAGATGCTGGAAGCTCTTGAACACAACAACCGGCATGTTGTGAGGAAACCCTGAGAAGAGGCACACATGGAAAGGACCCAAAACGCAGCACCAACCTGCAGCCATGTGAAGGAGCCATCTTGTATGTGGACCTTCCATCCCATAAAGTCACCTCACCTAACTGACATCATGTAGAATGCAAGTGAGCTGCCCCCACTAAGCCCTGACAGAGATGCAGATGATGCAGATTTGGGAGCAAAATAAATTAGTTCTGTTGTTTTAAATATGAGTTTTGGAATAGTTTGTTATGCAGCAATAGATAGAACACGTGTGAAGACCAACAAATATACTTCGTAGTTTTCTTCAAGAGAAGCTCAATGATTGCAGTGTCTGGACAATAACAAGGGAATTTATTGCCTTCATTGTGTACTCTGTCTATGTAAGTATCCATGGCCCCATGGCCCCATGGTGGAAGCTGAAAATCTGATTCCAAACTTGAAACACAGCACTTGATTTTATAATTTGTGTTTACATAATTAATGTATACGCATGTATATAAGAATTGGGAGAGATAGTTCCAAAGTATAATTATTATGTTTCCTTTTCCGGTTAAAAAGTAAGTGTAGACTACCTGTGGCATGGATTAGGTAATCTGGCCAAGTGAGGTAACCAGAAACACACCTTGAAAATAGCCACAAGTCACCCACCTGCCTAGGAGTGTACAGTAGATCTATACTAACTCTTCCAGTCCCAAGTCCTAACAAATTGACTGCCTGAGGATTTGAGCAGAAACCAGGGGAATGCATGGACTTTACCAAAGGAATAGTTCTCAACAGCACCACATGGGAAATAAGAAGAAAATATTTCCTCTGGATCCACCCCAGAACAATTAAATTAACATATCTGGGAGTGTGGTTAGACATCAGTGCCAAGATGAAGCTAAACAAAACTAAAAGCGCCTCAGTAATTCTAATATATGGTCAAAGCTGACGATTATTGCTCTAGCATCTCTAAGTTATTAAGTTCTTTCTTCAATTTTCTGAAAAAGTGGAAGCAGGGGAGGTGGAAAAAGCAGTAATTTTCTTCTCCCGGTCTCACTTTTCCCACAGCCTCAGTGATTCTTTGTCTTAGAGAAGACAGTTGAGCAAATGGAAGGAAAGGTAAAAAGAAAGCTAAAATGAAGAAAAATAGTAAATGGTAAAGAAAATACTATGCATCTACTAATAGTTATATAAAAATGAAAACCTATAAACTTGAAAACCTATAAACTCATCTAATGCCAAAGAATTGAAAATTAATAAAGTACCCAGACAAACCAGAAGTTGTACTTTCCTACTCATCAGAATGGGAAAATTTAAAAGAATGAATGGGTAATAACTAATCTTGGTGATAAAATGGGGAAATAGGAACTCAAATACTATTGGTGGGAACATAAAGTGGTAAAACGTTTATGGAGGCAGTAGCAGCAGCCATCAAATGTAAGATCCACACTCGGTTTGATCCAGCAGTACTGCTTCTCAAAAGTCAGTCCTACAGAAATGCTGGCAAGTGTGCACAATGTATGAATAAAATATTCACTTTTGCATTGGATCTACATCTTAAAAACTGGAAGCAACTTAAATATCTATCAAGATTTGAATAATCAATAACTTATGTTATTACTTGTATGGAATATTACATAACCATTATTAAGAATGAGGTATATTTATAGGTAACGACAAACACAGATCTCCAAAAGACAGGACTAAGGAAAATAATAAATTTAAATTAATACCCAGCATATATTATACTTAGCCAAATCTAAAACCTATATATATATGTATTTGTGTGAGAGTTTATACATTTATGTACACACAGACATATATGCATATGTGAATGTATGGAAAATTGATTGGAAGAGCTACTCTAAATAATGCAAAGTGGTTACCTCTGGGTATAGTAGAGGAGTTAGAGAGACAAATTAGAGACAAATAGAAAAGAGGATAAGGAAGGATTGCTTATGTACTGCTGGAGTCACTTTTTTAAAAGGTTTTTTTTAAGTGAAAAGTAAGAGCCTTAGAAATTGGCCTGTTGACAGTGTCTATTTCAGCCCATCCTCACTGGGGTTAAGAAATTGTGCATTTGTTCTACACTATTTTCAGAGCTAACAGTTACCTCCCACCTCCCCCGCACTCGGGGAGTGATCAACCAGCAATGCTTGTACATAGGGTCCCCATGCCACAAATGCCTCTTTGATTGCTAGGATTATGCAAATTTGACACAATTGTGGCCCATTTTTCTACTGCTTTTCCAAGAATAATCAAGCTTTGTTTTATCAATTGCTTGATTTTCACTACTTGCTTATGAATGTAATTTGTTTATCACTGCCGACACTTACAAAGTTGCCAAATAATTCTTTGGAAAATGTTTATAATTTCAAGCTTTTTGCACCATTGTTTCTGACTACCAATAGTGCATATTGTCACAGTGACAGTTCCATTTTTATAATTGCTAGTCAGTAAAAGAAACAGAGAAACATTACATTACCCAAGATCACTTTGCCATATGTATAAGTCTATTTCATTTGTACTCAATGTTCCGAAAATGGTATACTTATAAACAACTCCACACTGAAATAAGCTTTGAAAAGATTATATTTGTAAATCTTCATGATCTAGGAAGCATTCACCTCCTACATGTATAAATATGTTCCAATTGTTCCCATAAAGGTTATGAGCAAAAAAGTACAATCCCTGACCTCAAGCAAGTTTAATTCACTGAATAAAATAGATTACTTATATCTAAGAGGCAATCCTTTGTTGAAATTTAATTGTTGTTTATTTTAAAAATATTCCCTGAACTCTATTATGGGGTGGGTACTATTCCAGGCCCTTTAGATAAATCAAGGACAAAAATGGAAAAAAATAAATAAATACCTCCTCTCTTCCATGAAGCTAATATTGTTGTGGGGAGGCAGACAATAAGAAATGAATAGCTAAATTACAGTAATATTGAGACTATATGCGAGAAGACAGTCAGTGCTACAAAAATAGGGGGAAAGGACCGAGCCCTCCGAGTGCAGGCAGGAGAGGGAGACACAATGGGCCTGGGCTGCTGTTTCAGATAGTGGTGAGAGTGGCCCTCAGTGAGAAGGTGGCATTTGTGACATACCTGGAGGAGCTGAGGGAATTAGTCCTGTGAATATCATGGAAAGAGAGCCAGGCCAAGGGAACAGATGAGGCGATGTCCAAGGGCAACTGTATCCCTGGTGTGTTTGATGAACATCATGAAGACCAGTGTTGTGAATTGCAGGGAGTAAATGGTGGTCATGGAAAATGAAGTAGGTAAAAAACAGAGATGAGGCCAGATTATGTGGGTTCTTGCAAGGATTTATGTATTTATTCTGAAGGGGGAAAAAATGGTGTGAGCAGAGGAGAGACATTATAGAACAAAAGGTGTAAAGGGATCAGTCTGGATACTGTGTTAGCAACAGATTTTCAGGGAACTAGAATAAAATTATGAAGCCCAGTTATGGGGTTGGTGCAATGCTCTAGAACAGAGGTCCCCAACCTATAGTGAGTTGTATAATTATTTCAACATATATTACAATGTAATAATAATAGAAATAAAGTACACTATAACTGTAATGCACTTGAATCATTCCTAAACCATCCCCCCCCACACCAATAAATCGGTCTGCGGAAAAACTGTCTTCCTTGAAAACAGTCCCTGGTGACAAAAAGGTTGAGTACCATTGCTCTAGAAGAAAGGTGATTTTGTTTACGCCAAGGTGGTGGCAGTGGAAGTGGTGAGAAGGGGTCCAAGATCTGCAGATATTTTGAAGATAGATTTGACAAGATTCTCTGCAGATTTAACAAGGGGTGTGAAAGAAAGTAGTCAAGGATTTTGACCACAACAATTGGAGAGATGGAGTTGCCATCCACATGGAAAAGGAAAACCATGGGTGGAGCTGGTTTAACAGGGAAGACCAAGAGTTCAATTGTGGACTTGCAGAGTTATTAATAATAATGCCTGTCTAATATCCAAGTGCAGAATGTACAGGAGAGCAGAATGTATAGGAGAGAGTGCATGTAAGCCCTGGGCACCCTGACACTGAAAAGCTGGGGAGAAGAGAAGGACAAGGGAGACACTGAGAAGGAGCCACAAGTAAAGAAGGAGGAAAATGAAAAGAAAGTCTCCAAAAACAAAATGCAGTATTTCAAAGAGGAGGATGCAATCAACAGCTTCACGTTCTGTCAGTTGGCTGAGCAACATGAGGATTGAAGAGTTCCTATTGCACGCAGTGACGTGGAAGCCATCTGGTTCTTGGCTAGAGCAGTGTGAGTGATGTGACGCAGGCTCATGCCTGGCCAGGGCCAATGTTGGACGGGAGCGGAGGAGCATAGAGCACTCTTTCAAGAACGTTTGCTAAACTGGGGAGAACTCTGATAAGGTCATGGAAAGGGGAACCAGGGCCAAGGGACTGATTTTGGCAAGGGGAGGTCAGCGCTCATGCACAAGTGGAGGAGCTTACTCTGCAAGGGGCAGAAGTGTCTCTTCTAGTAACAGGAGAAAAAGTGTAAAGGAGGCACAACTGCTGTTAGGTGGGCACATGAGGTGATGGGGTCCTTGAAATTCTATTCCGATTACTTCATTTTTCTCAGTACAGTAAAAATAAAAGTCACCAGTGGAGAGTGATGTTGGTGGTGAAGGTGGTAGAGATTTAAAAGAGAAAAAGATGACAAGAAAGAGCGATCTATGTTAACAGAAAGATAGGTTCGTGAACTAGGGGAATATTAATAGAAGATTGTCAGGTAGCATTCAAAGCTCTCTTGAGGTTCCTGTTTATGGATTTAAAGTGGGACTAGTCAAGAGGATGTGTATTTTGCTTTGGCCATATTAAACTGCATAAAAGAAAGCACGGGTTAAGAATAGAGTTGACTTTAACTAAGGTTGTGGTTAAACCAAGAGAGCATGCAGAGCTACAGAAGCAAGGAAGTTGAGGATAGGACAAAAAAGTTGAGGATGGTAGCAACAAAAGTAATTATAGCAAAACAGACCCAAAAGGATAAATAACCTCATACAAACACATATGATGTATAAAAACTTGTGGGATAGATTGTTTAAACTAAAGTAAATTCAAATAATAATATCCACATTCAAAGTGACTATTTTCATTACAATATATTCAATCCCACAAAATTCTACATATCAAAACCATACAAAATTTCTCCTTTGCAATAGTTCTAAGAGCCTATGGTCTAATCTTTCCAGTATAGGCAAAGGTGACAGATCTTCATCTTTTGAACATTGATTCTGTTTTGGAAACAGTGGAAACCTTTTGGAGCCAAATCTAGTGAATTAAGTGAGTGATCAAGCTATGTAATTCTATTTGGGGTTCCAAACGAGGTGTGATTACAAAGCAGTAAGACTTATTTCCTTGAATGACTCATAAACTGGCTCTGAAGAAAATTCCAAAGGAAGAGTTACACAATTTGGAATTAGCGTCAACTTAATCAGGAAAGTGCTTCTGGAAAGAATGAGTTTTACATTGGGCTTATCAGGGGGATAGAAAGGTAATGGACTGGCAGACATGAGGAATGATCTGAACGGGTAGTGCTTACATTTCTGCAGACATTTTAACTTTAAAATTTTTTATTTCATTTCTTTTACTTCAGAATATTATGGGGGTACAAATGTTTAGGTTACATATATTGCCTTCACACTGCCCGAGTCAGAGCTACAAGTGTGCCCATCCCCCAGACAGTGAACACTGCACCTATTAGGTGTGAATAAACCCATCCCCTCCTCCCCACTCCCTCCTGCCTGACACAGATGAATATTACTTCCATATGTATACATAAGTGTTGATCAATTAGTACCAATTTGATGGTGAATATATGTGGCGCTTATGTTTCCATTCTTGTGATACTATACTGAGGAGAATGGGCTCCAGCTCCCTCCAGAATGATACAAGAGGTGCTAGATCACCATTGCTTTGTGGCTGAGTAGAACTCCATAGTGTATATATATATATATATATATATATATATATATATGTGTGTGTATATATATATATATATATATATATATATATATATATATACATATATATACCACATTTTATTAAGTCACTCACGTATTGATGGGCACTTGGGTTGTTTCCATATCTTTACATCTGTGAACTGTGTTGCTATAAACATTCGAGTGCAGATGTCTTTTTTATAGAATGTCTTTTTTTCCTTTGGGCAGAGGCCCAGTAGTGGGATTGCTCGATCAAATATCTCTTTGTGGTATCTCCATATTACTTTCCACAGAGATTATACTTTTAGGTTGGTGCAAAAGTAATTGTGGTTTTAGCATTGTTGAAATTTGCCATTTCATATTGGAATACATTCTTAAATAAATATGGTTATGTTATACATCATTTTAATGAACATTTCTTGCTTTATGTTTTTTGTTAATGATATTACTTGCTGTTTATTTTATATTTATTTTAGACTATGGAAATGATATCAGACTAAAAGCAAATTCGAGCAATTTTCTTATTTGAGTTCAAAATGGGTCATGAAGCAGCAGAGACAACACGCAACATCAACAACGCATTTGGCCCAGGAACTGCTAACAAACATACAGCGCAGTGGTGGTTCAAGGTGGTTCAAGAAGTTTTGCAAAGGAGACAAGAGCCTTGAAGATGAGGAGCACAGTGGCCAGCCATTGGAAGTTGACAACAACCAATTGACAAGAAGTTGCCGAAGAACTCAACTTCGACCGTTCTATGGTCATTCAGCATTTGAAGTAAATTGGAAAGGTGAAAAAGCTCAATAAGTGGGTGCCTCATGAGCTGACCAAAAATCAAAAATAATTGTTGTTTTGAAGTGTCATCTTTTTGTATGCAACAACACCCATTTCTTGACCAAATTGTGGCATGTCACAAAAAGTGGATTTTATATGACAACTGGTGATGACCAGCACAGTGATTGGACTGAAAAGAGATTCCAAGGCACTTCCCAAAGCCAAACTTGCATCAGAAAAAGGTCATTGTCGCTGTTTGGTGGTCTGCTGCCAGTCTGATCCACTACAGCTTTCTGAATCCCAGTGAAACTATTACATCTAAGGAGTGTGCTCAGCAAATCGATGAGGTGCACTGAAAACCACAACATTTTCAGCAGGCATTGGTCAACAGAAAGGGCCCAATTCTTCTCCACGACAACACCTGACCACATGTCACACAACCAACACTTCAAAAGTTGAAAGAATTGGGCTATGAAGTTTTGCCTCATCTGCCATATTCACCTGACCTCTCACCAACCGACTACCACTTCTTCAAGCACCTCGACAACTTTTTGCAAGGAAAATGCTTCCACAACCAGCAGGATGCAGAAAATGCTTTCCAAGAGTTCATTGAATTCCAAAGCACAGATTTTTACACTACTGGAATAAACAAACTTATTTCTCATTGGCAAAAATATGTTGCTCTCTCCACATCCACACCAACATTTGTTGTTTTTGGACTTTTTGATAAAAGCCATTCTCACTGGAGTTAAATTATATCTCGTTGTGGTTTTGATTTGCCATTCCCTGATGATTAGAGATGTTGAGAATTTTTTCATATGTTTCTTGGATATTATTTGAATATATGAGCATTGATCCTTAAAATAAACATATAAAGTAGATACATAGAATCACTGCAATATAAAGAACATAGAACTCTATTCTGTCACTTCTAATTTTTAAATGAGAAATCCAGAGTCATCAAAATTTTAAAAACTTGTCCAACATCCCAGAAATAGTGAGGAAAGAAACATCAACTTAACTCTATTTTTCCTGGTCCCAAGTCAGAGTACTCTCTCCCAAACTAGCATAGTCCTCAAAATTTGGCAGAAGAGAAACTGAGTATAGCAATTCTTGTCTCTTGATTTTCCATTGCCACTTGTTGTAATGTTTATACAGAGAGAAGAAAGTAAACTATTTTTCTTCATAACATCTCTAGATCAGTGGTTCTCAACTGGGGATGATTTTTGTCCCCAAGAGAACATTTGGAGATACAACTCCAGGGCTAGGGGGGAAGGATTGCTATTGGCATCCAGTTTACAGAAACCAGGGATCTGCTAAACATCCTACAGTGCACAGGACAGGCCCCTAACAAGAAAGTATCCAACCCCAAATGCAAGAGTGCTAAAGTTGAGAAATTTTGTTCTAGATTAAGGGGCAGCAAGAAATGGATATATGTGAGCACATAGAGGTATCTTCTAAATAGTTTCTAAGTACATAGGCCTTATATATAACATATTGGAAACTAGGAAACATGAGTGGAAAATAGACCCTAGGGTCCTGGATTATCAACAGGTATTTGAGCAGGAATATATTTGCAACTTTATCATGGAATGTGCAAAATACCATTAAATATGTTGCAAAGAACACATTTCAACTTTGGAAATCAGACTCCCTAGGTATAATGGCATTCTTATTAATACCCAAGACAGCTGACCCAAGGTATGAAAAATATTGATGGAAGATGGTGTTGGTGGAATCACCAAGAATTCTCAGAAAGAATAAAGGCAGACACGCCAATTAGGGAAAAAAAGAAAGTCTTCACTAAAAGCCTGAATAGGTTTACAAAGAAGAAAGCCCCATTTGAAAAAGTCAGGAAGCCCAAAGAGGCATGACTGTGTCAGACATCTATTTGAGAAATCAAATCAAATATAAATACAGCATGAAATCTCAAACTTGGTGAATGTAAGATTATATTATTACTGGAAGCTTCCTAAATTGAAATTGGGTGCTTTTTAAATCAAATTGTTCTTGTATGGATGTTAAGAAATATTTCAGACAGGAACTTACAAATCCAATGTGGATGTAAATGACTTCCACAAGATTATTTATGGATACTGACATTTAATATTTTGAGATTTTATTTTCTATTAATTAGGAAAAAAAGGGGTTTTGTCCCTAAGTGTATTGCAGTTAATTTGCAATTTATGAATCCTTATTACTCTTGGTGTCTTTGATCCTATATTTTATAAATGGAATATATTTATATATGAAAACAGCAGCAAGAGAATTTGCTTCCTAAAGCCATATTTCAAAACTCACCAGATTGTGTGGCTGTTGAAAATCGATTTTCCCTCACCTCCTGGTATGTACATGCAGTTTTTATTTTCCAAGGGGAAACACCTGCAATCAATTGATGAACTGCTGTTTGTGGATCCAACTGTCACTGGGGCCATGCAGTGGCAGGAGCCTCATTAACATGACAGGAATGTGCCCACAAATGTATCTCTGAGATGCAAACCCTGAGCACATATATTCTTGTCTTTGCAGATTCTTTTTTTAAAAAAAACCCTAACTTTTAGAACTAGATGTTCTGACCCTTATCAAATAAATAGCCCAATTGGGTAGTATGCTAATGGCTAAGACATACTGCTATTTTCTCCTTTGTCAGCTAACAGTAATTTTCCAATTTTTCTTCCCTAAAATAAGGGCAGCAAAACTTCAGTGAATCCTACAAAAGGTACAGAGTCTGAGAGTCTGCTCAATTTAGGTATTGTTTTCAATAATATTCTGCATTGTCACTAAGGTAATTTCTTTAAAGAAATAAGAGGAAAAAGTTTTCATCTTGTAGAGTTATGGAAAATTCTATAATTGAATACAATTGCTGTTTGCACAAAGCTGCATGGTATAGCTTTATAGTAAAATATTCCCACTTCTAACAGCATCTGCATACCATTCTTGCACATGAGAGAATAGAATTTTGGCACTATACATCAACTAAGAGATAATTCTCTGTTTTTACTTATTTTCAGAAAATGACACAGGGACCAGAGTTTACACAAACCACCACAGTTCACGTAACTATTTAGTGGCAGTGGTAACTTGAATCTGGGTCTTTTTCATATCACATAGGGACTGATATAGCCCCAGAATAGTTTGTTTTATGAAATGGCAAAACTGAAAAGTTGATTAAATATCAATACCAAGAAATTCCTGACCTGATCAGTTTGGGAAATTATATAACTTTGCCTATAACTTACTTCATTCATATTAAATTCTCAATAACATTTGAATGAACTGGAGTGGTTTTCTGATCTGTAAATAATTTTTTCAATGAATAAACATTTATTAATCCCTATCATTTCTCTGATATCTTGCTTAATACTAAGTATACCATGGCGAACACAGTAGCACCTCTACCTTCAAAGAATTTAAAGTCTAGTGTGGGAGACATATACAAATATGTAAATGCAAGATGATGTGACAGATGTTGAAAGTAGAAGATTGTGATAGGTCCTGTGACCACAGACGGGACGGAATGTTCAGTTTCATCTAGAGGGGTCAGAGATGCCCTCACGGGTGAAACCACCATGATATTGATGTGTCTGAGTGAACTTTCTAAGAAATGTGGGTTTTTTTCCCTAACGTAGGTTCTCTCTAAGAGATAATGTGAATAATGGTTTAATAGGGCAATATGACACTTTTATTCTTTGTCTATCATACAAATAAAATCAGAATAAAAGAAATAAGAATGCAAATGTCCCCTCCTTCCCATTCTCCAAACTCCTGGTAGTATTTGCATTAAAAAGTCTTTCCTGTTATATAAGAATAACTAACTCATTGCAGTTGTTAAAACAAATTAGATTATCAAGATCTATTAGGAAAGACTTCCCCAGTACCTCTAGGGAGAGTGGGGAGAGGAAGATGATGAAGGGCTGGGGATCTGAGGAAGCATGGAGCAGGGGCTGGAGATCAGTCTGAGGGATGTGCTTTAAAAGGAAGAGGGTCACCCTGAGACCAGGCAAGGATGACCAGCCTGAACATGGTGCAGCCCGTGGGAGCTGAGTGGTTGGTCACCTGCATCCTGTGAGCCTCCCCACCTTTGCTCCAAGGGACCATGGAAAGCTCACCGCCCCTTCGTTTGGCAGCTAGTGGAGATGTCCTTTTGGCCTTATGGCTTCTGGAATTTCATTTGCAACTGACCACCAGGAGCAATGCCAGTCCAGGCCCCAAGTCTTTGTCCAAGACTGTATGTATGATTTACTGGTATAGGCGGTAACTTGAACATCACCGACTGCAAATGCCTAAGACCCTGTAAACCCAAGTAAGAGGGGTGCCTTATGTGGTGTTGACCACCTGCCCACAGTTACACTTTGACCCGAGGGAGGAAGGTTGGAGGCTGAATGTAAACAGCTTGAGACACCCGGAGACAAGCTGGCCATCTATGAGCTATAGACAAAACTGTATTCTCCATAGGCTGAAAAAATGGGAAGAGCTTTGATGCCTCACTGTGCTCTCACCTTTCCTTTTGTCTCAAGTAAGTGGGCTTCTCAGACCTCAGACCTGAGAGTGCATGCATTTAATATGCAACACCCTGAAGATGTTATTAAGTCTATTGATCTTGGTTTATATTATTGTCCATGAAAATTATTTTCAAGATGTCAGATTCACAGCTACTGAGTAAATCATGGCATAATACAACATATGCCCACTTGAAATTCTAAAATGTGATTTCCGACTGGACTAAGATCCAAATGCTCTAAAAGGGAATTTTAATGTGGAAACATTCATAACCTAGACCGTCACTCCTTGGCATAGCTAAGTTGTTCTTCACTGAAAGATTAGCTCCTGGGAAAGGAAGTAGAACTGAACTGTATTACTGTAGGCACCCAGTCTAAGAAGTAATCTGGGCACAAAAAGAAGAAAGCAAATAGCTCCTATAACCACAGAAAGCTTGAAAGAGCAACAACTGTGCTTCTTTTCTGTAAACTCTATTAAAACATTTATGGTAAGTTGCTAAGAACTAGGTGTTGCATCTTCTAAGGAAACATTTTCAGAAATATTGCTGGCTTTGGAGCCAGAGCTGTGTGGACTCAGAGTAACTCTGACAAGTTTTTAAAATTTCTACATTTTAATCTAATTGTTTGTAAAAGAAAAACATAAATACTTCAGGATAGTTGGGAGCAAAAATGAAAAAAAAAAATACTTGTGACAACATAGACGAACCTGGAGGACATTATGCTGAGTGAAATAAGCCAGACATGGAGAGACAAACACTGTATGATCTCACTTATATGTGAAATCTAAAATGGTCAAATTCATAGAGGCAGACAGTACAATGGAGGTTGCCGGGGAAGGAGAAGAGGAGGACAGATGAGAGTAGGAAAGGGGGCGGGGATGGTTAAAGGTACAAAGTTTCAGTTATGCAAGATAAGCAAGTTCTGGAGATTTACCATTTAGCATAGTTCCTATAGCTAACAATCCTGTAGGGTATCTTAAAATTGCTAAGACAGTAGACGTTATGTTAAATGTTCTTACCAAAAGAAAAAAGAAGAAAAAATGTATTTTATATATGTATATAATAATATGTGTATGTATATATGTGTATAAATGCATATTTATCTATGTTTATATGCACATATATTTAATTTTGTGCATATATATGCACACATATATGTGTATGTATATATATATATATATATATACACATGAAAGGGTGTTACATGTGCATGTGTGTATACACATATATAAAGTACAGATATAGCTACCCCAATACTCAGTAAATCCAACTTTCCTCCCCTCTATTATTACATTTGCTGGAGTCCCCAGAGATCACGGAGCCCTTCATAAGTATTATTTCTAGCTAACAAATGCAGGGTCTGGAAGTAGAAACAGGTTCCTCTCCATCGTTGGTTCTGTTCCATGCCTGTCTGCATCCCACTGGGCTGTCATGTGCTTGCTGCCCCTCCTCTAAGTTGGGGATCTTGATGAGTGAGGACAGCAGCTGTTCTAGTTCTCCCACATCTCTCACCATGACCAGTGCTTAGTAGGTGGCAGGTAAGATTTGCTTGCTAAAGTTAATAATCAAATAACTGAGTGAGTAACTGAACAAGTCAATCAATCAACAAGGATACATTAGTTAGAGTGGTTATAATCACAAAGGTGAGGTATTCAAGAACACTTCAACATGCAAAATGCTAAGGGGTCTAGTGAGGGTCTCTACTTTGTGAACAGTTTCAAGTCAGGAATATTAGGTCGGCCCTTAGACGGAGTTGGAGTCCTCACAGGTACAAACCTCCAATGCCTCAGAGCTTCAGGAAGTAAAAAAATATAACGAAGGAGGGAGTTCTGGAGACAGTACAAAGGAGAGAGTGCAGGCACGTTCTACATAGAGTTTTTTAATTGTTTGTTAATGTTGCATGTGCTTTTTGTTTTTCCTACAGTGGGTGGGCAAGTCCAGGACATCTGCAGGGCCTGATGCTCAGGGAGTGACTCACTAGAGGTCTGCAACGATAAAATGCAATTCATTTTGTTCGCGAGATAGCTAACAAAGCAAGTACTTGCGTGGTAATGCTCAGTCTCCGGCCCTCCTCCCTCGTTTATGGCTTCTTTCTTTCATTACCATAAAATCATAAATGGCCATATTCAAAGCTCAGGCTGACTCCGTAAGATACGCGGAGCCCGTTTCAGTGTTCCCACGGGCTCACAGGCTACTCGACTGTACGCCGTGGCCTTGCAACGGTTGACTTTGTCTGCATCCCCTACTGAGTTTCGACATGACAGCTCTGTGAAAAATCCTAATTGATCTTGAGATAGCTGCACTACAGATACAAAACAGCTTGTGGTTGCTCCGTCACCAGGGATCCCTGGAGGAAGGGAAGAGCTAAGGTGATTAACGACAGGAGCAAGGAAGGTTTTATCTCAGATGAGATGCTTATGTAAGACAATCTGGCTTTTGCAACTCTCCTTTGCTGCTTGTGTTTTATTAGAGGTCAGAAGGAAAGTGCATTTGTAGGTGAGGTTTCTCCCCTTGCGCTTTGACTTGTGTGATGTCTCTGCTCTCCAGCCGGGTGCCTGAGCCCAGACGACAGGGAAGAGCACTAGGTTTGGACGCAGAAGGTCTGCATCTGGGCCTCAGCTTTGCAAACCTGGGCAAATCGGTTGACATCTCAGAGTTCCAGTGTCTTCCTCTGAAAAATGAGATACAGATCCACGTTTTGCCTTTCGTGTGCACTACACCAGTCTTGCCTAAACGCCTCATTTTGCTCTTTAAGTGTTAACCCTCCGTTAGTAAAAAATTGAGCATATATGTAAACAAATATGTATGTATAACTTTGTATGTCTTATAAATATATTACTATTTTGATAAATCATGTATGTTAAACATAAAAATAGGAAGTTTTGGAAGCTGGCATGAAAATAAAAGAAGCTGTAATATTTCCTTCCCACTCCCATTTTTCACAGCCCCTGGGGCTCATCCTCACCACTTGGGAGACAGTGCTCTGGATGTGATAGATTATTTACATTTCTTTACAAGTGTGACTTGTCTTTTCTAGTGTTGACTCAAAGTACAGTTCCCGGACCAGTAGCAACAGCGTCCCCTATTAGAAATGCAAAATCGCAGCTCCTACCCCATACCTGCTGCACCAGAATCATCTACATTTTAATAAGATCTCCAGGTGATTGGGTATTCGCTGACAGGGAGCTTCTTTCCTCAAATGAGCTCCCCTCATTCGCTCTAAAGAATGTTTGTTCACTTTTCAAGACTCGAGCACATGGTGTTAAATAGCCCATGAATCCTTCCCCAACCACCCCCATGCCCCACAGTTAGCTGCAGCCCCATTTCTGATCCCACATTTCTTCATGTGCCTCTAGCATAGTAACAACTCTCAGATGTCTACTTGATGTCAGAGACGTTTTCTTGGTAATATTTGTCAGTCATCTTGGTTCTCAGTAATAATCATTATAATAAGAATTCAAGGGAGCCTGTTGTCAGAATCAAATGAGGCTGTGGGTGGAAATACAGCCATTTATTTATTCATTCATTCAAGAACATTCCTTGAGCAGCTAGCAGATGCTAAAAAAATTTGTAGGCAAGCCTTGTAAAGAAGTTTAAGACACAGCCCTACCTTTGGGATCTCAATGTCTAAAGTGTAAAGAGCCATGATTTTTATCCTCTTTCCTTGGTCATTTCTGTCGATGCTTCAGCCCCAGGCATTTCAGAGAGTAATAAGCATCCGGTGACAGTTCAGGTGTTCACCCTTGGGATGGTTGTTGGTCCGGAATGTCCAGGTGCCTTGTTCAGGAAAACCAGTCTCTCTGGGATTCCTTAGGACCCCAGCAAAGCTCACCATGCCCTACAGTTTCTATACATTCTCCTTCCCTTGGGGTTCAGCTATTTGTTCTTGGCTTAACTATTTTCAGCTGCAAAACAAATGCAAACTTATTTACATCTTCAGTGGGGAACCCAATAAATAAATCCCAAAGTATGGCTAAATTAGTATTTTAAACAATGTAGTAGAGGAGCGGCAAGCCCTGCAAGATGTTGTTATTCATTTCATTTGATAGATCCTCCTTATAATGGCCTTTATACATGGTTCAATGAAATTGCCTCCAATTACAGAAGAAAAATGCTTAAAATTAATTATTTACCACTAAGGAGTAGAATTTTACATCACCTGGTATCATGACCTGAATAAAAACTTGAAGCCCAAAAATTATGCTCTTAAAAAAAAAAAACTACACCATATTTGGTGGACCATCTGTCATGATAGAAAAATTAATCTCTAAATAAACACATCTAGTTTATTCCAACAGTTCAGAGCAACTGATGCACCTTGCCAGCTGCTCAACCCAGCTGAAATGGAGATCTTTACTCCCTGGTTACAAATATAGGAACCAAAGCATAGGGGAAAAAAGAACACTCACTCCAATATTATTCAAGGTAAATTTTCAGTCCTTTAGTCACCAGCTCTCATATGACCTTTAGTGTCTTCTGTCCCTGCTTTTTCTGTCACATTCAGTATTTAATGCCTTAGATAAATTTCCTTTAAGACTTTGTCATCTATAATTTTAACATACTATTTCTAAAGTACTTATTCATACATTGACTTTTATCCTATCACAATTGTAATTTTTTTTCCTAGACTACTTAAAATTGCATAAACTAAATAGGAACATGAAAATGTTTATGCGCTATGTAAATGACAGTCCCTGGAATTGTTCAGTGCACAACTTGCACTACAGTACGTGGCAAGCTTGCTTTAACTGTTGCTCAATTTTTCTCTCAAGCTTACAATTTCAGTGTTATTAGTTTAAACCTTTTGTTTGTAATTTAAAATTGTAGACTGTTTTTGTAAGTGCAATATTAACCTCAGAAGAAAGGCTGGTTTTTTAATGGAAATGCTTAACTATAATAACATGAATGGTGCCACTATAATTACCATTTAGAGAGGGAAGTGGAGAATAAGGTAGAGTGGTGGACTCATTAATTTCTCTGCCTCTAACCACCAATATTCTGATCCACCCCAGAGAGTGAGGCCAAAAGCCATATCAATCTACTCTATGAATGTTTAGCATAGTGAAATGGAATGTCACAAAGCAAAGAAAGGAATAGGCTGCTCTGCCACCATGTTGACCTTGAAGCAACAAAATAGAAATGTTAATTACCATTTGGATTATCATTCTGTAATTATGTCTTTATTATGGTAATGATTAAATTTTAAGTAGAGTTAAACACATTAAATCAGATTTTTAGCATATTCCACTGCTTGAATTTATAAAGATGCCTACTCCTAATGTCTTTGAGAGTAAAATGTATATAATAATTTATTTTGGATTTGCTTGTGAATAAATATCATGCATAAAGAAGTCTATAATATATAGGAGTTATATTTGAGTGCTTTTGTAAAAACATTTTAAAAATCTCATGCCATATAGTATATTTTAATAAAATAATAAATATATTTTACAACATCTTTTACATAAAAATACAAAGAAATATGTATGGAATGTATGGGAAATTACAAACATTTTTAATAGGGAAAATACGTACAGTCAGTTTATTATTTCCACCAAATGGTACAATTCTTAGGAAATAGAAACTATGATAAATGATTAAATGAAACATTTCAATAATTTTTACCAAAGACTTGGGTAAGTTTACAATAAAGTCCATGCCAATATTTTAAACATTTGATGATAAAACTGGGACCCAACTGAATTATCCCTGGAATATTATCATTATAATTTTACAGAAAAATGAAATAAACATCAGATACATAGTCTTTGGTTACTATCTCTATGTATTTACATGTTGTGCATTTTTTCTTATACATGTATCCAAATTTATACACATCCATGCACCCACAAACACATAAGATATGGGTTAGGATTATGAGTTTGGGAATAAAAAAGACTATGATTTAAATATATATTCTGCAAATTCCTATCTGAATGGACTTGAGCAGATATTTAATCCCAATTTTTTTTAGTGCTATAATGTGAATAATGAAATCTACCTCATGGAAGAGGGTTGAGAAGTAAAAGAGTGAACATATGCAAAGCTAGAAGTACAGGGGCAAAGTTCATGTCTCTTTGCAGTGGCACAGCCAGCCTGCAGGGTGGAGGTCTAGGCAATGTAGAATAGCAGTCTTTTTTCTTAACCATTTCCCACAGATTTCCAATCCATTCTTCCTTCTCTCCCCTTTTTTTTTTGGATTTATTTTCCCTGCTGCTTAAGGACATGTTGTGGTTCAATCTTCCCTTAAAATCCCAAACTTGAGTTTGGCTTCAGAGAGCAAAACAGAGCAGACCTCATAGCTTTCTTCAGTCCAAAGATATATTGTCCCACTTAAATTGACAAAAAGGAAAAATATTTGTCAAGAATTTTCTATATGGAAGTTTGGGCCAAAAAAATCAGCTTAACAAGGGCCATCTTTCTAGAGATTGGCACAACATGAGCCTTACTGGGAGGGAGACTCAGTCCCATATGGGATTCAGCTATGACCGGATTCTCTGTCCTGTTGAATGAGTGTCTAATGCCATAGTAGTTTTTAAGAATCTTTGTGTGCTATATTGACATGCTTTTTATTTCTTTTTAATTGTGGTGAAATACACAATACAAAATTTAATGTCTTAACCATTTTTAAGCGTACACATCAATAGTTATAAGTACATGGAAATTGTTGTGCAACCTGTCTCCAGAATTATTTTTATCTTGCCAAACAGAAACTACATACTTATTAAACAAAAATATTGACATTCTTTTAATTCTTACTGAATATATAATGATACAAAACATATCTTATTTGACTTAAATAAGGTGATAAAGTAGTAATTAATTTGACTAAGTCCCATTTATTTATTTTTATTGTTGCTGTATTGACCTTTGGGGTCATAGTCATAAATTCTTTGCCTAGGCAAATGGCTAGAAGAGTTGTTCCTATGTTTTCTTCTAGAATTTTTATGGTTTCATGCCTTTCATTTAAGTCATTCAATCATCTTGAATGGGATGTTTTTCCATTTGTTTGTGTCATCCATAATTTCTTTCATCAGTGTTTTGTAGTTCTCCTTGTAGAGATCTTTAACTTCCTTGGTTAAGTATATTGCTAGGTATTTTATTTTCTTTGGAGCTATAGTAAATGGTAACACATTCTTGACTTGACTCTCAGCTTGACTGTTATTAGTATGTAAAATGCCTCTAATTTGCGTACATTGACTTGGTAACCTGAGACTTTGCTGAATTTATTTATTCTAGAAGTCTTTAAGGAGACTGTCCCATATGCTGATAAGAAGAATGTATGTTCTATAGTTTTGGGGTAGAATGTTCTCTAAATGTCTGTTAAGTCCATTTGTTCTAGAGTCCCATTTAAGTCCAGTGTTTCTTTCTTAATTTTCTGCTTCAAAGATATGTCCAGCTACGTCATGGGGTGTTGAAGTCCTTGGCAATTAATATGCTACTGTTTATTTCTTTGCTTAGACCTAGTAGAATTTGTTTTATGAATCTGGAAGTTCCTCTGTTGGGTGCATAAATATTTAGAATTGTTATGACTTCTTGCTGAATTGCTTCCTTTACCATTATATAATAACCATCTTTGTCTTTTTTTTTAACCATTGTTGATTTAAAGTCCATTTTATCTAATATGAGAATGGCTACACCCACTCACTTTTTGTTTCCATTTGTGTGGAATTTTTTCCCATCCCTTTACCTTGAGTCTGTGCAAATTCTTGTGAGTTAGATATGTTTCTTGGAGATAGCATCTAGTTGGGGTGTGTTTTTTCATCCATTCAGTCAATCTAAGTCTTTTAAGTTGAGCACTGAGGTCATTCACATTCAGGGTTAGTACTGGTATGTGGGATACTGTTTTATTCATCATGCTGGATGATACCTTATTGTTTTGTTTTCCCTATTGTGCTATTGTTTTATAAGAGCTCAAGGTTTTGGACTTGTTTGGGACCAGCTACTTCTTTCTTTCCTATATTTCTCTTTGAAAATGGGAATGTCTGTCCTATACCTCTTTCACCATTGTATTTTGGAAGCACGTAACATGTTTGAAATCACACATTCACAGCTAGAGGGGAATTTGCCTCAGGATAAATCATACCTTGAGTCTCAGCCATATCTGATATTTAAATGAGACTTTGGAATTTAGACTTTTGAGTTGACCCTAAAACAAGTTAGGACTTTGGGGACTATTGGGATGGTATTTTGCATGTAAGTAGGATCTGAATTTTAAAAGACTAAGGGAGAAATATTAAGAACTGGATATTTGTGTCTCCTCAAAAGTCACATGTTGAAATCCTAACCCCCCAGGGTAATAGTATTAAGAATCGGGGGCTTTGAGAAGTGATGAGGTCATGAGGACAGAGCCTGTGTGAATGGGATTAAGTGCTCCTATAAAAAAGATCCCAATGAGATCCCTCACCCCTCTGTCACGTGAGGATACACAAAGAAGACAGCCATGCATGAGAAAGAAGTCCCTCACCGGACATGGAATCTGTCAGTGCCTTATCTTGAACTTCTCAGCTTCCAAAACTTAGGGAAAAAATTGTCTGTTGTTTATAAGCCAGTCTATGGTGTTCTGTTATAGCAGCTTGAATGGACTAAGACAGTGATCTTTCCATGACCTCCTTTCTGTAACTAAAAATTTTAAATGAGAGAGAGGGGAGAGAGAGACACAAAGTCAGAGAAATAGAAAAAGGTGGAACGGATCCTGATTATAGTGTTCACCCTGTAGTTAGGTCTTGGAATATTGATTTTTAGTATCTGCTTTTCCCATTTAACCGTGCTCCCAAGAGCAAAGACTGTTTTATGTTTTATGTAACTTCATATTTTTGTCGAATAGCACAAAACATGGCGCATATATGCACACAATATATGTGCATATGAAAAGTAAAATAATTTTAAAACTGTAGGCAAATATGTAATCAGAATTTCCACAAATTTTTGACTTAGGATTAAAAATCGTATCCCTAATATGAGGCAACCACCTACTGTTTGTATAAAGACCTGAAAAAAAATATTTATTTATGATCAGACTCATAAATTTTTATCCTATAGTACAATAATCTGATAGAAATTAGTATTCTTAAAAATTCTATAGTATGTTACTTCTGCCCCAGCAGGTAGGACTTTCTCAAAGTCAAAACCCGTTCTTAGTTTCAGGTCACAGAAGGCTGCCTCTTTGCCCTCATTATCACTGCAGACAAGGGCTGATGCCAACTGCTCTCCCCACCATTTCTCGAGCATTGCAGTCACAGCCTCTTCGAAGTCACATTTTTACTTCCAGGTGCCACCTTTCCCCCTCCCTGCTGTTTATTGTAAAACTAAGACTTACTTTAAATTACAAACATAATTATACATTTATAGTTTCGTGTTCTAATCTCAAAAGCCCAGCCAAACTTTTTATGTCTTATTGACTTGTGAGCACACACCCATGACCCTCCAGTGACCCATTTGTCCACTTAATAATATAAATGACAATAAATGCAATTGTAAATATAGCAGGTAGCATGTGAGGAAGGAAAATGCAGTAGTGATACAAGGGATTTCTGTTCACTGTAGTTTATACTGATTTCCCAAGTTTGTGTATATCCAGGCTAACTATATGTAAAAGCAATTCAGAAAGGACTTAAAATTTTGTAAATGTTCATTCTCTCTCAATGAAATTGACTCATACATGATTCTTAAATGGTTTTCATATCCAGTTTGAAACTGAGAGCCTGTTTGGGGTCAAGTTCAGTTTGGTATTTCATGGTGCTGAAAAAGAAAATGAACTTTAAAAAAAGAATAGGATTCTAGTTTCTGTTAATGGCATGCAAAGTGCCAGCGTGCAAGGGTTTTACCTAAAATCTAAAAGATAAATTTAACTGATGTGTTTTCCAGTTAAACATTAGCTTTAACATGGAGACTGAAACTCTAATGTTTCACAAGGGTAAGTTTGTAATTGAGACACACGGTATTTGAAACAGGTGGAGATCATGCACGGCTCCCCTTGGAAGTTTAATGCCGTAGCAAATAATTAAATAGAATTTATTGGGCAAATAAGGAAAAGCCATTCTCAATTAAATATTGCAATTATTACTGTATAAGGCATTTATGCAATGCTCCTTGTTTTCATAATAATTGCTATCACTGTTATACTGTTTCACAAATATCTTTTTCTCTACTCCTAGCAGTCTCATTTCACTGAAATATGTCCCAGATGAGACGGTAAATCTGGGTATTGAGCACAGGAGGAGACACGCCAAATCCTTGAGCTCATCAGTTTACACAGAGGATGCTCTAAGACTGGGTCTCAGTCCAAAGGAGTTTCATGTGTAGAGCAGAAACTGCTTCCTTAAAAGACCCATGTCCGTGCCCTGAACACAACTGTCTCTGGTATTTGCTTTCTTCAACCTAGCAGCCCTGGTCATGTAGAACAGGTGATAGGAATCTTAACGTTACTGAATCAGCATGATACAGTCAGGCCAATTAAAAACAATGAATGGAGTACCACCCCAGGCCCTGAAGACTCCCAAAGTTTCCACAACATTCCAATTTAAAATATGTAATTCAATTTTCACAGTAATTGTTGTCTATAACTGATGATGTCAGAACACAGTTCGGCATTTAAGGAACTCACAGTTTAAGAGATCAGAAAGTCAAAACAAACCTGTATTTAGGAGGAATGTGTTCTACTACCCTTCCCCAGCATGTGTCGGGTGCATTGTAAAATTGTGTCAAGGTAGACCAAAGATTGTAGAAATCCAGTGGGAGAGTAAAAAATCAGGGTAAGCTTTCTAGAGGCAAGGCAGGTCAAATAAATGAGGGGCTGTGGGTTAGCAGAGAAAAGGAATATGCAGGAACTAGCTGAGAACCTTTTTAAAAACGTGTGTCAACATCTGCGTTCAAATGCAGTGTTCTGGTCTTCAATGAGGTAGGTTCTGTAATATTGCTACCTGGAACAATCTATAAACTACCCATTTGTAAGGATATTGCTAAGGAAATACTTTGAGTTTCTATAAATAATAAGAATTTCATTCTTTCAAAAAAAAACTGTTAAGACCAAAAATAAAGTAAAAAAGCCAACATCACTAGTGAAAAAAAAAAAACAGAGGTAGACTTTGTTTATTAATAAGATGCTGAACACTCCCTTTCTCAAATCTACAAGGCTGTCAAGATCATGATTGTGGTGAACACAGGTGGATTGATTGAAGAAGAGCCAGAAAAGCAAAGCATAAACCAGTGACCCTTTATCCCAGCCAGCACCCCTCCAATGCATGGTGGGCCCCATGGCCACGGCTGTACCTACTGCAGCTGCCAACATCGTGGGCCCAAGGAAAAGGGCCATGTAGCCCTACAGCTGAAACTCCCTCGCAGGCCAGGGAGTAACTATTGGGCCAGACACAAGCCCCTTTTAAGAGACAGAGACCTCATTTATCCTGTCCCTTGCTATCATCCCGTTATTGCTCCATATAGCCCAAATTTCCCCAACTCCACATCTCACCCCCCCTCCCAAACACACCTCAGTGCCCTCTGGAATGTCCACTTAGTCATCAGCCATTTAGTTCCATCTTCAACATCTTCAACCCATTTTCACAACACTGTCTCCACTTCTACTGTCTTATGGAATCCCTCTGTGTTCTCTCAAGATAATGTATCGTCTCTGCATTGTCAGGTGGAGGCTTTTATTCTTCCTTTGAAGTCAGGAAGTAGGAACAGAGTTCTTGCGCTCTGAATCTCTGGGCTTTTTATCCCATTGCTCTGACTCCATACATTTTTCTCTTTCTTTGAGCTCATGACCACTCTGCTCTGCCACCCTCGCAGTTTCCTCATTGCTGTCATCCACAGACCTCAAAGACACCCCCCTCAGTCACTGATGACCCATCCAGGTGGCTCACTGCCTGCCTCTGCACATGTTCTCTGGCTGTGGTTCCAGGCTGCATCGGCATCCACGTGAAGATGCCCTGACACTCTAGCCTTTGGGTTTAATGCCTTCCTAGACTAAAATTAACTTATCTTCATTCAATCACAGCCACTCTCCCCTAGCATCCCATCCTAGACTGCTTTTTGTCTAAATAACCAAGGAAAATATTCCACTTTCCAGCCACAACTTTCTATAGTTCTATCTTACCTACAAAAACTTCTACAAAACTGAGCTTCAATATCATGGAAAACTTCATTCTTGACCCTTCTTCTTTCTGTCTATCCAACAAACACCAATTGTCATTTCTTCCTTTTCATCCAGCTAACCCATCATTTGAATCATTTATTTGTAAATATTCCAAACTCCTTGGTTTCTCATGTTTCCTTTGTACCCACTTATCAAGCCCCCACTTCTCCTATCGGAACTTACACAACTAAGCAGATTGTTGTCACAGTAAATTTAGATCCATCATTCTCCACGTCAGCACACCCCTAGTAAGCAGTTCTTTCTTCCCCTGTCCACAAAATCTTAAATCAATAATTCTCCAAAATCAGGAAATCTCCAGCCTTCTTGCCCAGCCCTTACTCAGGAGATGATTTTGTATTCATTGAGAACTGTGAGCCATTAGCTGCAGATGCCCCCAACCGTCCATCATCACACCTACAAACCACAGGGCCTATCCCCAGCTTCCTCCTCTAGTGGAGAAAGTGTTTCTCCTACTGAAGTCCACTCTCTCTGTTGGACTCCTCTCGCATCCATTATATAGTTCCTCCCATGCATCTTCAACCTCTCCCTACGTATACTATTAAATTATGTTCCTCACTTTACTTGACTTGTTAGCATTATGTAGAGCTCCCCATTGCCTATTTGGTGAAACATCCTCTTCTTTTGTCTCCCATCATGTTTGATCTTGGCAATCCTCTCATCTGTCAGATAGCCTCTCAGTTTTCTTTGCCAGTTCTTCTTCCCCTTCTAGAACTTAGAAAGCTGCAGTTTTGTAGGGTTGTTCCTGAACTCTAATCTCTTCTCACAGTAGATCATCATTTGGGAAATGTCATATGGGCCATTATGCGCCACTCATGCATTCAGACCGGACCACACTTCAGAGCTCCACGCTGGTGTACCCAGCTGCCTACATGACATCCCCTCTCGGTCTCCAACCACATCAAACTTGCCCTGCTCAAAACTGAAATTCTACTATTCCTGTAAATGCTGATTCCCCTCCAATATTCCCCATCAACCCAGTTGCATATGCCAGAAACTGAGGAACTTTTTTTTGTCCCTTCTCCTTCAGTTTGTCACCAACTCTTACTGAGTCTACAGCCTGTACACTCTTGAACCTGCCACTCCTCTCCCTCTCTCTTTTACAACCTGGTTCAGCCTGCATTCTCTAGTCACCAAAAACGAAGACCATAAGGACAATTCAAATAATGCCATCCCTGCTTTAAGCTGTTCATTGGTTCTATTATACTTAAAATAAAGTTGAAAATTCAAATCTGGCTCTTCCCTCCCTTTCCAACAAAATTAACCACTCTGCCTTGCTTTCTGATCTTTGAGCCACCCAGTTCTGTCTATTTCGGGAACTCCTCACATAATTCCTTAACTTGGAAATCTTTCTCTCTCTTCCTTGCAATGCCACCTCTCCTACATATATGACTAATATTATGATTTTAGTCCTAGTTCAGATGTCCCATGTTCCTGTGTATGTACTTCTAGGTACGAGCAACAGCAGCAGCAACCTCAGAGGCCAGCAACCTTGGTCCTGGCCTGGGTCCCCAAACTGCCAAGACTCCACTCTGCCCAAGGAGTAAAGAATTCAGACAAGACCCTGCCCAAATGGCAAGTGACCCAGAGCCTGCTGTCAGGACCTCCCCCAGGAACCCTCCATTCCAGAAGATGGGATCATGTCTCTGCTGTGCACACCTCTAGGAACAAGGGGAAGCCTAGAAGCTGCTGTTTGCAGTGCCTGGGAGGAGATAATGAAATGAGATTGAACTTGTGTGTATGATGTTTATAGACATGTGCGTGAAAACCTGCACAGCAGGAGGAAGCTGGAATTGGAAGACAAGGGGCTAATATAGACCAAAGGCCTGCCTTTGTCATCATGTCACCAGGATACATATGGAAGAGGGAGGATTAGGCTAGATTGAGTGGCATGTAACATGTTGTCATCTGTAGTGTGAAATTGAAGAAATGTCCTAGAAAAATACCTTTTATTGGCTCATGAATAACTTTTCACAGAATGAAAAAAGTTATAAATCTTCAAATAAAGGACAGTAGTCCAGACTTAAAATACTTGAAGCCAGTATAGAGCAGTAGTAACAACAGAAAGGAAATGGAGTGGATAGATTTTGGGAACAATAAGAATAACATGACTGGTCTTAGCAACTGCTTAAATGTGATAAACGCAATGCACAACCATGTTCAGTTCACTCAAAATGCTACTTCCCTGAATCATAAAGTACAATTTCTATTTTACTGAGTGCTTTCTCATTACAGACTATATTTCTTAAATTAATCTAGTGGCCAGACTCTATATTAACTCTCAATTCTACAGATGGCTTGGAGGCCTATAAACAATTATAGAAGTTGAGTCCTCTAGCAAAGAATACATGGATTAATGTTTCAGCAAACTAATTAAGGTAGAGGAGTTTTGAGCCAAAATGTTACCCTAGAGGTTTTTTTTTTTTTTTAAGAAAAAAGTTAGAAAAACTCATCACAATCATTGCTTATAAACTTATAATCAAAAGCAATTTCAGGGTAGAAAATAGAGATTAAATGAAAAAAACCTAACATCCCCAAAGTAAACATATTACTGCTGATAACCATCATCATTACTCACAAGATAGAGACTTTGAGCATGCAGGTTACTCCAGGGCTATCCATTTGCTGCCCTAGGAAGATAGGACACTAAAGCTTTGAATCACTAAATGGCAGACAAATTGACTGAAAGAGCAATGCCATGTCTAAAGTTACAACTGGATAAATGACAATTAAAGTAAAAAGAAAAAAAGATCTCGGTAAAAACAGGAAACCTGGGATGACCCCAGCTCTCACATCATTAGAAACCTCAATCAGTGCAGGTTTATGTTGCATAAAATGTCTGTACTCCAAACAGATTTAAAGGCGATCCAAAGGTTTCAAAAAAGAAAACCCCATATTATAGGGGAAATCACGTCAAGGGCTAATAACAATGAAGCTAATAACAATTAGAACCACTGCCATTTGAGAGAGGTTACAGAGGGTTACCTTATAAAAGCAAATTCAAAATATCATTTAGAACATCAAAATGACTTATAATAATTATGTTCATGCCTTTGATGTTGTGTTTAGATTAATATTTCTTGAAGGAAATGGCTGCATGGCTATTATATGTGTGAAATTTTTTAAATGTTGCCCTCTTTTTGTAACTAGTATGATAGGTTTCATTGTGATTTTAAATTGGACTTAGGAGCAACAACCTCATCCCCTCTGCAGTCCCTTGGTAATATACCTACACACATTCCAACGTTAACTTTCTCTTGATCTAGTCTGTCCCCATGCCACTATGACTACAGTGATCAATGACAATGTTTCTGTGTCTTTGATAACGTTGATAAATTTCACATACTGCAATTGATGGCTTCAATCAAATTTATAATTAAAATACTTCTAGAGCAGATCCTAGTGTCATTTATAGGCAAACATTATGAATGAGTTTGCAAAGAGCGAGTATGTAATATTTCATCTTATTGAATGAACTCAGCCAGCCTAACTAAATGGTGTCCCATAAGAACCTTGTAAACCTGGTCCCTCCATGGGTGGTGGCCTCCTGTTCTCTTACTAGACTCCAGTGCAGCATGATTCTTGACACCATCTACCCCATGTCCGTCAACTAAACTGCAGCAGATGTGGCCCTAATCTCTTCCATGTGAAGAAAAATATCATTTATAAGTGTATTGGGGACTTCTGCATCTTATGCAACAGCAGCTGGAAACTTTAATTTTCTCCACACAAAATGCATGCAATATGGGTGTGAAATTACAGAAGGTTGTATTAAGTCTCCAGTTCTGGCACCTCATTAAGCATTTTGCAATGCATTCTCCATTTAATAAAAGCAGACTACATGCATGAACTTGAATGTATGTGTACGTGGTCCTAAAGTATTCAGAAGGGCGTCCACATGCAATTTCTCCTAATTTTAGTTGCTTCAATCAGAGGCTATATTACACAACAGAAAAATGAACTGGAGTTAGGATGAAAGGTTTTAGACTATAATAAATATCCCAAATACCAAATGTCTTTGCAAGAATGAAGCTACTTGTTTGCAGTCTTGAATTCCAAAAGTAACTTCTTGTTCTGAAAAAAAGAAAGGTTATAATATCTCTTTAAAAATGCATGTTCTCAACTAGCAGAGGCCAGCTCAAGACATTTTTAACAAACTAGAATAGGGCCAAAACTATTGTCATATCAATGTAAGTTGCACCTTAATGGAGCTCAGGCTGTGAAAACAGCACATAGAGTCAAAGCAAATGTACATGTGGCATTGGATGATTCTTGTCTTTATACTTGATCAGAGAGAGAACGAATAGAAATAATGCTGGTGACTCTTCACTCTGCTCGGAAAGTGCTTGCTGTGAATGAGGGTGAGACAGGGTGATGCCTTAATTGATCCTTTCTATTTGCCTCTTAAATTATGACCAGCTTGATGCAATGGTCTCTAAACACCAGTGAGCCAATCACTCAACTGAAGAATGGGGATTCTGTGTAAGTTTGAAGGGAAAACTGTTAAAATTTTATTCTATACAACACCTTCCTAAGGGATTTTTGAGGGTAATTTATCAATATATATATTTTCACTGAAGTGTTGATTTTTAAACCCCAGTCCTTATGGAAGATAAACTCCACTATGTAAAGATCCAATACCCATAGTACAGCTGGTTTGTTAAGATCTGGGCTAAATTAGAATTCCTAGAACAACATGAAGGAAAGCTGAACATGTATTTTCTGAATGATCTAAATTGGCTGATGTATGAAAAAAACGATACATGTTTTTTGTATTTTTGTTTTTGAAATCACAAGAGTAATACCTGCTCATCTTTGAAAACTTAGAAATCACACCAAAGCTTACACAAACACAGAATGAAAACCATTAACATTTTGGGTACATGTATTTCCAATAAGAAATTTCCAATATACTACACATATTACTCTATATCTTCATATTTTTCAGACAATTATATAACTTGAAAATTTTCTATTAGGGATATTCAGACTCAATGTGTTTTAACAACTCTTTATTAGTACATCTTAAGGACATTACAATTTATTTAACCAATTTCTTACTGTCTTTTAGAGTGCTAATATTTCTGTAATTTCATTTTAAATGATGAAATCATATATATTAGATATATAAATGATATATATGATATATATATATATGAGATATATATCCCTATCTTTTAAAAAAATCTCTGGATATTTCTTTAGGGCAAATTCCAAGAAGTAAAATTGCTAGTCTACAAGAAAGAAAGATTAGTGTCTGTTGATTTTTGGATGTGAATGCCTTCCAGAAAGTTTGTAAAATTTAAACTTACAACATCAGTTTATTAAAGGGTCCCTTTCCATCATCCTCACCAACTAAAGCATCATAATGATTTTAAATCTTTGCCAGTGAGACAGGCTACCATACCCAGGAGGATTCTGACCCCATTTAACAAAAAAAAAAAAAACAACTAAACACTTGTATAGTTATATTAGTCAAATAGTTTAACTACTATAACAAAAATACCAAAATCTCAGTGACTTCACACAATAAAAGTTTACCTCTTGTAACATGCTAGTTCAATGTACATGTTAGGCAGGAGACCACAGGTCATCCAGGGACTCCAGGCTCTGTCTATCTTTCCTTCTTGTGATGCCATCATCCAATAGGGCTTCTGAAGCCTCGGCCGGATCTTCTGCATCTGGCTAGCACTGACAGGAAGAGAAAGTATCACACGTGGGTGATTTCTATGGTCACAGCCAGGAAAGAGCTGAACACACTTGCTTACATGTTCCCTTAGGCACAACTCAATCTCAGGGCCACACCCAGCTTCAAAACAACCTCAGACACAGTCTAGCTGAGTGCCAGGGAAGAGAAGTCAACAGATTTTTTGATAATCAAGCCATCTCTGCCACAAATTTTAGTATTCATTTTTATTTTAATTGTAGGGTTTCTACCTTTTAAAAAGATGGTCAAGTCCATTCACATTTCGATTAATCACTGAATCACTGATATACATGTAAGAGTATGCCCACCCTTCTACATTTTTCTTTTGTTAACTTGTATGCTTTTTCCCTCTTTACTTTTGCTGCTTGGAGAAGACTGCTATTCACTCCATTTTTCTCCTCATTAATTTGAAACTCTATTATGCTTTTCTATTCCAGTAATGGTTACTGTTACCACATATAGGACTCCATAACATTGATTTGAACAAAATAACCTCTATTTCCCCACAATGGCTTTCTAAATTATCCTCTTCTCCACAGACCCCCACTGCCAATACATGGAATCCCTTCACTTGTTCTTTCTCCCATCTTCTTTTCCCATCCTTCTTCGTGAGATCTGGGAAATGCCTCTGTCTCATCTTTCTCACTCACCACTTCCTCCTACTTCAAGATTTTGATGAAAAATTTCAGCAATTATCACTATTTCTATGAGAGAATGAACATACAGTTTCAGAAGTTATTATGTTATACATTATCAGTCATTAGCTTTTCTGTTTTAATTCTATATCATGCATTGGTGGATTAAAAGATGAAGAGACCAACTTTTTAATTTATTTTTTTATTATTATGGGTACATAATATTAATAGTTGTATATATTTATGGAGTATATATGATGTTTCGATATAGGCACAATGTGTCACAATCAAATCAGGGTACTAGGGATACCCATCACCTCGAGCATTTATCATTTCTTTGTATTAGGAACATTCCAATTCCACTCTTTTAGTTATTTTCAAATATACAGTAAGTTATTGTTAACTGTAGTCACCGTATTGTGCTACCAAACACTAGATTTTATTCATTCTAACTGATTTTATTTTTGTACCTATTAACCATCCCCACTTTATCTGTGCCTCCCCACTATCCTTCCCGGCCTTTGGTAACTTTCTTTTTACTCTCTATCTCCTTGGGTTCAATTTTGTAAATTTTTAGTTCCCATGTATGAATGAGAACATGTGAAATTTATATTTCTGTGTCTTGGCTTACTTAACATAATGTGCTCCAGTTCTGTCCATATTGTTGCAAATGACAGGATTTCATTCCTTTTTATGGCTGAATAATATTGCATAGTGTATGTATACCACATTTTCTTTCTGCATTCACACATTGGTGGACACTTAGTTTGATTCCAAATCTTGGCTATCGTGAATACTTATGCAATAAACATGGGAGTACAGACATCTCTTCAATATTTTTATTCCCTTTTTTTTAAATTTCTTTTGGATATATACCCAGGCATGGGATTGCTAGATCAAATGGTAGTTCCAGTTTTAATTTTTTGAGGAAACTCCATTCTATTTTCCATAGTGGCTGTGCTAATTTATATTCCTAGCAACAGTGTACGAGGGTTCTCTTTCTCCACATCTTCACTAGCATTCATTATTGCCTGTCTGTTGGATAAAAGCCATTTTAACTAGGGTGAGATGATATCTCATTGTAGTTTTGATTTGCATTTATTTGATGATTAGTGATGCTGAGCATTTTTTTGCATACCTGTTGGCCATTTGTGTGTCTTCTTTTGAGAAATGTTTATTCATTTTTAAATTGGATTATTTGATATTTTCCAATTGAGTTGTTCAAGCTCCTTATATCTTCTGGTTTAATCCTTTGTCAGATGGGTAGTTTGCAAATATTTTCTCCTATTTCATGGATCTCTGTTCTGGTCAATTTGTTATATATTAATGTCAATTTTTTAGTCCTTTTTTCAAATTAGGTACTAGGGTGACAAACTATTAGCTAGAAATAGAGTTCTTCCCTTGCAGTTCTTTGCTTTCAAATTATAGATTCTGTATTACTTCATATAGCTTCTAGTCTTACAGATGAAGACTCTAATACCAGTATGATTTTTTTTTTCACTTTGTCAGAACTTGTTCTTTTTGTCTAGGACAGGGCATTCAACCTTGGCATTATTGACCTATTAGTTTGGATAATTCTTTGTTGTGGAGGCTGTTCTGCAAATTGGAAGATGTTTAGCAGCATCCTTGCCCTCTACTCTCTAGATGCCAGTAGCACCCCACCCATTTGTATCAACAAAAAAATGTCTTCAGACATTGCCATATGCCAAATGTCCCTGGGGTCAAAATTGCCCCCATTCGAGAACCACAGGTAAGAAGGTTACGAAATTTGTTGCCATCTGAGAGTTTAAGAAATTTTGCTGGAATGAATCGAATTATGTGGGTTTTTACAAATTTATTTAGACAGATTTCAATTTAGGTAGGCCTTTTTTTTTTATTTCAGCATGTAACAGGGGTACAAATATTTAGATTACATATATTGCTTTTGCCTCACCCGAGTCAGAGCTTCAACCATGTCCATCCCCCAGATGGTGCACACCGCACACATTAGGTATGAATATACCCATCTCCTCCTCCCCCTGACCTGCCTGACACCCAATGAATGTTACTTTTTAAAATTATCTCTGCCCTTGTGGACTGGGACTTAAAACACACTCTGAGCCTCAGGTTGAAGCCCTTGAAGGAAGATGCTCTGGTTTGTTGTCTACCGCATTCTTCCAAACCCAAAGACACGAAGCCCCAGCCTTCAGATCTCAATCCATTTTGTGGCCTTTGTGGGATCAGTAAAACTCAGAAAATTCACAGGAGCTGGAATCTAAAATAGTAGATCTTCTAGAAACAGGGAGTAAAATGTTGGTACCAGAAGCTGAGGGGTGGAGGGACTGGGGATATATTGGTCAAAGAACACAAAATTTCAGTTAAGAGGAATAATTTCAGGAGATCTATTGTACAACATGGTGACTATAGTTAAAAACAATATATTATATACTTGAAAACTATGAAGAGAGTTGATTTTATGTTCTCACCCCCCCAAAAAAATAAATATGTGAAGTAATGCATATGTTTAAATAGCTTGATTAATCATTTACAATGTACACATATATTAAAAAGTCAGTTTATACCATAACTATATACAATTTTTACATGTCAATTATTTTTTTAAAAAAGAAAAGATGATTCACATGAGGGCAAAGCTGACCTTCTCCCCTGATTGCCAAATAGAAGCAGCTCTTTCCTCCACCTCCTAAAATGTTACCATAACCAGTAGCTCCCTGACACAGCAGCCACCTGTGCCAAGAAAAGTAAATCACTTCAGAATTATTAGTAGAGTGTAAAAAAAGTAATATTCAGGTTGCCATATTCCCAGAGTCACTTTCAGAATTTATTTTAAAAGACTTGCTCTTGAATTAAAGAATTCAGGAAACTTGGTAAATGCTTAGGAAGGAGAACATTCCATGTATGGAACTTACTCCCATTTAAATGATGATACCGTAACATTAAGCACAAGGAAAAATGAAATAGAATTCATTTGCAAGTGATGGAAATTATTTAAAACTCCACAGAAATCAATAGTAACTTTAAGCCAGTATAAAATTGGTGAGGATTTTTAATATTGGAAATAAGATCTTCCTCTGGTATTGGAAATTCCTCCAAAAGTTTAGATATATATATTAACATAAGAAAAGTTCACTGACACTTGATACCTTGAAAAATATATATATAGCACTAAGGATAAAAAAAATGTGCCATCACAAAACAGAATGAGACCTTAAATAGAACCCAAAGGAACCACTAATGTAAAATGGCCCATTCCTAAGGAATGACTTCTCTGGGGTTATAAGTTAAATATATTCAAATAGGTGCTAAATGAAAGCAGAATGGTTTTATAATATAAAATACAAGTCTAAGTACAAAGGACAGAATTTCTCATTTATCAGTGACAGAGGCAAATAGAAAGTTCTACCTCAGCCTTATCATATATGCCCTTATCAGGGTAAGCAAGGAACTACTACAAATACCAAAAGCAGAAACAACAAGGACAAAAGCTTAGTGCACATGTTTGACTGATAAGCTGATCACCCTCACAAGATTTTTTTTTAAAGGCAAGTAAATGTACCAAAGAGATTTCATAAGTCACACTGTTTAGAATGTCCTTATCCTTTTAGTAATAATTGCCATGAGTTTTCAAACAAGCAAGGAAATATCTGCATCAAAAAACCCAGAGTAGTTTTTTTTTTAAACAATTCTTGCAGCCAGTGTTATCTTCAAGTAAACAAGAAATAAGCTAGAGATGAGTAGAACTTGCACAAATGGCAGGAAGGAACAACAGAATGTGCAACTCTCACAGGCCTATTGTTACAACCTGCAAGGAATGGGATTGTGAGCATCTACGTCAAAGTGCCATCTGCTCATCTCCTCCAGAAATGGAATGTGACTGCAGAACTGAACCATTAGAACCCGTACACAGAGAAAGTCAAATTCAGACTTAGAAGAAAACAGGTGTGATTTCCTCGAAAGTCATTCAATCACCTCCTTCACATGAACAGGTGAGCCTCCCCCAGCCAGCTCCCACCATAAATGGTGACTCTCAAATGGCAGAAAGAGAAAGGCACCAGCTGGGAATCATATTAAAGGCAGCCTTGCCTGTGCTCCTGAAGATTCTGGTACAGGAAATCTGGGGAAGGGCCTAGAATCTGCATTTTGAAATTTATCCTAGCACAGGCAGTCTCTAGAGTTCTTTGAAAGCTCTGTTGAAATTGCAGAGTCTCAGCAGGCCTGTAGTTGCCTTAACTAGGCTGCAGGGAATAGGGGATAGATCCCTCCTCTGTTATATTGCCTTTGGTCTGCCACAAGTAAGTCCCAAGACTACACAGTTCTCTTGGAAATAAATCTTGCAATACACTGATTCTCTGTCTTGTGCCATAGGACTGGAGGTGATAAAGGGAGATGAAAACGTTGAGTGAAAGAGCCATCCATATGTTCTTTTCTTACTGGGCGGGGGCGGGGGGCATGTAAGGAGGGACATTAAATGCACAATATTAATAGAATTATTTCTTCAGCAGGCTCATGTGGGATTCAGAAGCTGGGAGGAGGCAAATCACCAGGGAAGAATCCAGAAACCTGGCCATGGTCTTCCTCTCTCTTCTCCAGAGTTATATATGCCTTTGCTTGTTTTAACCATTTCCACAAACACTATGAGCCAAAGTCGGTGAGGTTTTGAACACGAGCCTTAGTTCATCACAAGTAAAATGGCAACAATATTAAGCTGCAGGTTGAAATGAGGATTAAAGATATAAATAACAGGCTTCGCTCAGTGGTCAAGAGGTTTTATAAATGGTTGTTGCTTTTGTTGTTGTGACTATTGTCATCACTATTATCAACAACTCCACCATATGAATAATAAAATTAGGGCTCCAAAAGACTCTCTTTGGCCCATCACCAATAAATGATAGAGCATTAAGTGAGACTCAACTTTCCCAACTTCAGCATGTGTGCTCTGTCCACAGATAGATTGTCATTGTTGAAATATTTTTAAAATATCTATGAACATTAGTTTAATCAGTCTACAGAGCCTAGCATTACCCCCATGACATGACATTCAGGTGGCATATGATGTACGTTGCAAGGTGAATAAACAGTCAAAAAATGTGGCCATCTGGGGGTTTCTCAGGGGCATGTGGGTTTGGGGAGACCAAACACTGCCTTGGCGGCTGGACATAAAGAGTAAGCATGAGTCAGGGCGTCATTGGTGGATGTCAATCAACACCAGTTCTTTTGCAGTTCCTTACTTCTGCTGCATGAAGTTGACCTAATTTCTTTTGGACTTTTCTATTGTGTAGGGTTATCATCTTGTAGCAACCCAAATTTGTTGGTAGACAAAAATAAAATAATGATCGTGTTAGAAAAATTCAGGTTTGGGTAAGAAGGAGACAAAAATAAAAATGTTAGTTATATACCCTGTTTCCTATGCACTCCAGCCTCATAAAAATGCTCTGCCATGGGAGTGCTCCCAGATGCCCAATCCCAACTAGGCAATGAAATAAGCTCACCAGCTGGGCTGACCTTCTTTCAAAGGTGTGCAGTAAGTCCTTACTGGTAGCAGGCGAAGAGAAAAACAAGCACTTTCCTGAAAAGCAGACTACTCTCTCCTGAGAATCTTTCCAGAAGAGGGCGTCTGGGCATTCCCTGCTATTTTTATCCCCTGAGGCTTAACTTAGTACAAATGAATTAGAACCATCAATTAAGGAGTGAGAAAGGAGAGAAAAACAGGGAAAATCTATTAACATTCATAGACACAAAATTGCAGAAATTATGAAGATGAGCAACTCTAAAGAAGTATTTTATGCAACCCACGTGCATTCTTCAAATTATGCAAATGAATTTAATAAAATCAGAATTCATTTAAAATGTACATAACCCCAGCATCCCATCTCTCCAGGCACATAGCTCTCCAGGCACACATTTACTCATTTCTCTGTTAATCAGCGAAGGTAACTTTTTAACCTCCCAGGGTTTGGAAAATAGAGAGCCCTAAACCAGAGCAAAAGCTATCTTCCACTGAACTATGACAGGAAACCAAAATGAATTGCCTTCCATTTGAAAGTTTATAGAAAAAGAAATAAGGAAAGATGCTTTCCCTCTGTCAAACAAAGAATATCTACAAATGAAAACTTATGCCCAATTTCTCCCGTCATCTAGTTTCAAAGCTTTTCAAAAGGAAACAATCCAACATATTAAAATATATTAGTTTATAATTCTTTGTATAGGAAAAGGAAGGAAGAAAAAAACCTAAACAAGAATAAAGGCAGAAAAGAATGAAATAAAAAAACATTAAAAAGAAATAATAATATGTATACAATTTCAATAATTTGCACTAAGTCATAGCAAAGTAATTTTACATTTGTGTTTTCATAACAAGTAATTCGTAAAGAAATAGATTTTAATATATTTCATTTACTATAAATACTGTGACTGTAGAATTTAAATTCAAGCTGAAGTTTTCCATGTTTTAAAATATATGTGCAGTCGTTATCATGAGTTTACAACAGTAAAATCCACTTCTATAAAACTGCACAAAAAAAAAGTGAAACATGCCTTTATGCCTTTGTTTATATTATCAATTTCTTGGGTATAAATGTCCTCATTTCATACAGAGTGCAGAGGTAAATGCTATGCTGCTTTGGCTAATTATCACAAAACCTCAATTAGGAGAGTTCAAATCAAATGCCTAGTATTGTATGATATATTCATGGTATTGGTATTGTTAATACAGATCGTAAGTTATGTATGTTCTAGGTATGATTTACAATCGTGATCAAAACTTTCATTACAGTGGCCTATAAAATATTAGCTCACAGTCACTAGAATGCAGTTTTTGTCATTTTGTTCCTATGACTATAGATCAGTTATGTGAGCACAGCATCATACTAGAAAAAAGAAAATGCACTTAAGTAAAAATGACATGGTTAATACCCTTTGGGAGCTCATATTTAAAATGGAAATATAAGCTTACCCCTGAGAAAGGACAAGAGGAAATGGGCTTAAATTTATAGAAAGAGGGGACAAAGCATTTTTCCTCCTGTTCCTACCTCCCCCACCTACTCACAAGGTTGCTAACTGCCAGGTGAACCAGAGAATACTGTGAAAAAAACAAAGAAGTTTTCCAACTAACCATGCTCTTATCCTGACTTTAAAAAAAAGGTAAAAAGAAGATTTCACATCTGCCTTATCTTTGCTTTTCAATTTAGACTATTTTTTTTAAGATTGGGTCCACATCAACAGAAGTTTAAAAGAAGAGATTCATTATTTGCTACTTTAAAAAAAAGTTAGAAAATTAATTTGGTATTAACAGTTGGAAGACTCTGCTGGAGGTCATAGCTGTAGATCCCTAGACACTGTAGAAATTAAGACAGTTGTTTGTTCAAAATAACACTCCAGCAGTTTTGCAATCACCTCATTATTGGCTTCCTGATCCCAGTTCCATCCTTCATCTCTCCAAATGAAATCATCAAACCAAACCAAACTGCTTCCAATATAATTTGCTTGAAATACTTTCAATGTGTCATTAAGCCAGACAAAACAATTAGTATAGAAAAAAATTAAACCAATGTGGTGATGTAGAAATATCAGAAATGTCACAGGATGGATTGAATCTCAGCTCCAACAATTTTAACACCAACTTTGAGAACCTAAGAATGTTTCTTAATTATCTTATAAAAGTTTCTCCTCATGTATAAAATGGGGTATTATATTTGAGGATTAAAGGTAATGAATGTAAACTACTTAAGAGTAGTAATGGAGCAAAGAAAAATAGTGGAAAATAAAAAGAAAATAACTCAGAACAAAACTTTGGGAGATTTAAACAGAAGAAAAGAGAAAACAGCCAAGATGAATAATCAGAAAGCAGGAAAAGAAGTATGAACGGTAAAGAATGGAAAAGTTAAAGGAAAATCATAATTAAATAAAGCAGAGCATTTAAGGCAGGTGAAAACCAAGAAAACTCCTTTATGTTAGATCAGAAGTAAATTCCCAAACATCTTAGAGCAAATATTCCTTTATGTTTTTACCTTATATTTCATGTGAGGGACTTGTCTACCTAACCAGGAATTGAGAAACACATTTTGCATTTCTCTTGTATTTCCATCCATGCCCAATACAGCTTAGTCACCCAAAAGGTTTATAATAATTATTCAGTGAAGATAGTAGTTGAAAAGGACCCCAAATACACATGAAGTAATGAAGCCTTCAGTGGGGTGTTTTTAAAGAAAATAAAGGAGATCATGAAGAGAGGAATTCTAAGGTTTTACTAGGCAAAGGAAATAGATATATAAATCAAGTATCAGAGGGGCAGGTTTGAAATCCAGAATGTTCATGAAAGCATTGAAGGAAGAAGATAAAGTAGGGAAATGAAGTCGTATAGCACAGTGCACAGTACATGAATCTTGAACTGAGATAGACATAGGATCTGCACTGAGCTTTCTGGACAAGGTTGGAATGACGCTTTACTAAGCCTCAATTTCTAATTTCCTTAACTTTAGATTGGCCTAATAATATTCACCTTGATGGCAGATTGTGAGGTTAAAATAACTTCATGAATGTCAATAATTTGTCACAGTGCCTGAGACATAGTACACACTCAGTAAATTATAGCTGCTCTTGCCACAATTATTTTTAGCATCACCAGAATCATCACTCCTCAGTCAAAAATGCAGGTAAGAAATAGAAAATGGATATATAATTATAAAAGGGGCCACAGAGAAAACTCTCTATCTTCAGAGATGAGTATGAAATTCTTCCTGCAGTGAGGAGGGCAGGACTTAAAGAGCTATGGAAAGGTCTGGAGTAAGGTGAATGCAGGAGAAGAGGAGAGAAGGAGAACTGGCTGCTCAAGGAGCTTTGCCCTCTCGCAGCCTGGGCACCAATCCCAAGCTCTCCACGTGCTCTTGACTCAGCAAGGCCTGAGAAGGCACCATACACTCAGTGCAGGACCATTGACAGAGCAAAGTCAGAAGAATTGAGTGAAAAGTCATTTGATAAGGCTGGTTCAACAGCACAGAGCTTGAGAGAGAAGGTAAAGAAAGAGGAACATCTGAGTTCAAAAAAGTCACAGGCAGCTATATGCTGCCTACAGTAAACTCTCTTTACCTATACAGACACACATAGACTAAAAATAAAGGGATGACATAAGATATTCCACACAAATAGAAACAAAAAGAGAATAGCAGTGGCTAAAAGTAAATCAGATAAAATAGATTTCAAGACAAAAATTGTAAAAATAGACAAAAAAGGTAATTATATAATGATTAAGGGGCCAATTAAGCAAAAGGATATAATAATTATAGATGTATTTATACCCAATGCTGGAGCACTGGGTAAAAATATAAAGATGTATAAAGTAAATATTATCAGAGCTAAAGAGAAAGATAGACCCCAACACAATAATAGTTGGGAACTTCAACACCCCAGTGTCAGCATTGTACAGATCATCTAGACAGAAAATCAAGGAAGAAACACCGGACTTAATCTGTGCTACAAACCAAATGAACCTACTAGAGAGTTACAGAGCATTTTATCTAACAGCTGCAGAATACACATTCTTCTCCTCAGCACATGGAACATTCTCAAGGATAGATCACATCATAGGCCACAAAACGAGTCTCAGAAATTTTTAAAAATACAAAATAATATCAAGTGTCTTTTCTGACCACAATGGAATAAAACTAGAAATCAGTAACAAGAGGTACTTTGGAAAATATACAAATACATGGAAATTAAACAATATGCTTCTGAATGACCATTTGGTAAATGAATAAATTATGAAAGAAATTTAAAAATTTCCTGAAACAAATGAAAATAGAAACACAACATATCAAAACTTATAGTATACATAAAAAAACAATACTAAGGGGGACATTTATAGCAATAAAAAAATCAATGCTGCATCTTAAAAAACTAGAAAAGAAGAGCAAAACAAAGCCATAATTAGCAAAAAAAAAAAAACAAAAAGAAAAAAAAGAAAAAGTAAAGATTGGAGTAGAAATAAAATTGAGACAAAAAGGTACAAAAGACCAACAAAATGAAAAGTTTGTTTTTTGAAAAGATAAACAGGTTTGTGTGATCAGGTGCAGTGGTTGACACCTGTAATCCCAGCACTATGGAAAGTCAAGACAGTAGGATCCCTTGAGACCAGGAGTTCAAGACCAGCCTTGGCAACATAGCAAGAGCCTGTCTCACTAAAAAAGTTACAAAATAAAAATTAGCAGAGCATCGTGGTGGACGCCTGTAATCCTAGCTACTTGCGAAGCTGAGACAGGAGAATTGCTAGAGCCCAAGAGTTCAAGGTTACAATGATCTATGAATACACCACTGCACTCTAGCCTGGAGCAAGACCCTGTCAATAAATAAATAAATAAGAAAAGATAAACAAAATTGACAAACTTTTAGCCAGACTGAAAAAAAGGAGAGATGACCAAAATAAATAAAATCAGCAATGAAAAGGAGACATTAAAACTGATACCACAGAAATTCAAAGGCTAATTAGAGACTATTATGAGCAACAATATGCCAATAAATTGGGAAACCTAGAAGAAACAGATAAAGTCCTAGACACATACAACCTAACAACATTGAATCATGAAGAAATCCAAAACTTGAATAGACCAATAACAAGTAACGAAATAGAAGCAGTAATAAAAAGTGTCCCATCAAAGAAAAGTGAAAGACTTGATGGTTTCACAGCTGAATTTTACCAAAGATTTTTTAATAGAAATACTACCAATCCACTCAAACTATTCACACCAAAAGTAGACAAAGACATAACAAAAAAAGAAAGCTACAGACCAATATCTCTGATGTAGATAGAGGCCAAAATCCTCAACAAAACACTAGCAAACTGAATTCAACAGCCTGGGATTCATCACAGGAATGCAAAGGATGGTTCAACATATGCAAATGAACCAATCTGATTCATTAGCAGAATGAAGGACAAAAACCATATAATCATTTCAATAGATGCCAAAAAGCATTTCATAAATTCAACATCCCTTCATGATAAAAACTGTCAACAAACTGGGTAGAAGGAACATATTTCAACAAGATAAAAATCATGTATGACAAACCCACAGCTAGTATCATACTGAACAGGGAAAAATTGAAAGCTTTTCCTCTAGGATCTGGAACACAACAAGGATGCCCACATTCACCACTGTTATTCAGCATAGTTCTGGATGTCCTAGCCAGAAGAGTTAAATAAGAGAAAGAAACAAAGGGCATCAAAATTGGAAAAGAGGAAGTCAAGTTATTCTTGTTTGCAATCTAAGTGTCCATCAATGGATGAATGGATAAAGAAAATATATACATCATGGAATATTATTCAGCCATAAAAAAGAATGAAATCCTGTCATTTGCAACAATATGGATGGAACTAGAGAACATTATGTTAAGTGAAATAAGCCAGGCACACAAAGACAAATTTTTCAAGTTCTCACTTATATGTTGGAGCTAAAACTTTGCAAAATTGAACTCAAGGAGATAGAAGGGAGTAGAATAATGGTTACCAGAGAATGGGAAGGGTAGTGGGGAAGGGGTTATAAAGTGGGGACGGTTAATGGATACAAAAAAAAAAATACAGTTAGATAGAATGGATGAGATCTAGTGTTTTGTAGCACAATGGAGTGACTATAGTTAACAACAATTTATTATGTATTTCAAAATAACTAAAAGAACAGAATTAGTATGCTCCTAACACAAAGTAATGATAAATGCTCTAGGTGATGGGTATCCCAATTACCCTGATTTGATCATTACACATTGTATGCTTGTATAAAAGCATCACATGCACCTCATAGATATGTACAACCATTTTATATCCATAATAATTAAAAATAAAAAATAGAAAAAGGAAAACAAATTAAAAGAAAAAAGACAGCTAATTTAGTGCTATATGCATTAGTAACTTGATTGTAAACACCATAATAATAAAATATTTCAAGGTGAAAATAAAGATAAATAAGAAATCTCTAATTTTTTTGGTCACAGAAAGAAAAAAGGAAAGATAATACATAAATCTGATAAAAAAGAAGACGGAATTAGATGTCTCCACATATTTAATTTCTGAAGGTTTTCTTGCATTTTATTTAGTAAATGTTTCAAACATAAAATCCACTACATTATAACTTCGTTATATTCTCTTATTTTTATTTTTGCATTAAAAATTTTATTCACAAATATATTTAGTAAACATTGGTACCCCCCTAATATTTTGAAATAAAAAAAGAATTGTTTACAATCCTTCACATATTATTCATGCTGAAATAAATATCCTGATCATACTTCGTTTATTCTTCCTAGAAATTGGAAAAAATAAATCAAGTTGAAAAAACTAAGTTCTTATTTGTTTCTATAAAAGTGAAGGTGTAGAGATTTATGGGAAGTGGTTTGAAAATAGCAAGATCTTGTGTCTTTGTTTATTTGTTGTTTTTTGTCACAAACTAAATTATCTTAAAGTATGCAAATTATTTATTTTATTGAAGGTTGAACTGATCTGTCAATACAACCTCTTCTGCTGAGTCTTTTTAGTGTAAGTAAAAGAACAAACATGCCCACCTACCGGAGCCCCTTTGCATGATGTATTACATTCAAACACATCTTGTTAACTAGGGAAAAAGCTTTGCTTGAACTTTGCTGCCTAAGCACCTACATTCTAATTACTATTATTTTATTCACAATCTCCAGTATGCTACTACTATATTTGAACAAAAAGTGAACACTTTATGTATTTTAAAGAGTGTATAAGCAACATTTAAAGCACAATATATCTTAGAGACTTTGTAATGAAACATGAAAGTTTTCATGGAAAGAAGAAACTTAAAAAAAAAATTTAATGGACAGGTTGTCTTAAATAAGCAATGTCATTGAAATCTCAAAGTCTAACCTAGCCCAGAGAGCAAAGAGTCATACTGAAGTCAGGAATCTGGGGGAAGGGAGGGAGAGGGTATTTTTCTTTCCTGTAAGAGTTATTCCCACCATGGAAACTTCCATTCCAAGGCGACTTAAATCAGGACAAACTTTAGGTGTGGGTGGAAAAAGTCTTGCATATGAAGCACCTTTTTGTTTACTGTTACCTTTCTTGATAGTATGCTCTGAGCAGAGACCAACGAGAGGTGAGTGAAATTAATTTATCTCCACTAGTTGGTTAGGAATTACTGAAATAGACTGTGGGCTCCCTGAGCATAGGAGCTTCTTTGGTTCCCTGCTCTATTGTTAGAATCTAGCCCAGAGATTGACATCCAGTATGAACCCAACACATGCTTTGTTGCTAAAAAGTGGCAGTACAAAGGGTTAGACAGTATAACACAGGAGTCTGGGAATTTTTACTGTAAAGAACCCAACAGTGAATACTTCAGGCTTTGTGGACCATATGGTCTCTGTTGCAACTACTCCACTCTGCCCTTATGGTGTGCAAGAAGCTTTAAACAACATTTAAATAAATAAGTTTGGCGGCTTTCCAATAAAACTTTATTTACATAAGCAGACTGATGGCCAAATTTGGTCTGCAGGCTATGGTTTGATGACCTCCGTTTTAACATATATTATTGGAGTCAGTTAGGACCAGTCAGTCTAAAAGCACAGAGTTCATAGGGGTTTAGGGTGGTATTTGTAGAATTGCAAGGTCAGGACAGGACTGAAATAAAAGGACTAATACAACAGGTCTCTATGAAACCTCGAAGGTAACTCCCATCAAATGTTCCTCTAGTATTTTCTCAATAGCTCCAGATTCATGACTGATGCAGTCTCCTGCCAAGGGTTGACAGAGGGTAACAATAGAATACCCTGGGCAGGGATAAGTGAGTGAGTCTTTTCCAAACTCTTCCTCAGGGACCTAGATGGCTGACTATACAGGATGGCTGATATTTAATTAAGTTTTAGATTATAAAATTTGAAGAATGGAAGAAATCCAAGATAGTAGCCATGACCTCTGTGATATCTGACATATTGATTCCCCAGGAAAAAAGAGAAAAGGAGTAGGAATGAGATTGATGGAAAGGGAATTACATTTTATAAGCAATAATTATGTGTTAGGATCTGAGCCATGTTAGATGTTTTCTGTGTGTGCTTTTACTTAATTCTCACTACAACTGTGAAATAATCATTTTGCTGCTTCAGGTGAGAAGACTATGATTTAGAAATGTTTGGTAACTAGCCACATTGGTAAAAGACAGAGTTAAACCTCAAACTCAGATTTGTTATGTTTTAGCATCTGCACCTTTCCGTTGCTCTCCAAACTTCCTGGCTGGTGGAAATACCATTTTCTCTAGTCTCCCATGGTGCACAGGATTACAAGGCAGCATGGCAGAGTGAACAGGCTAAGGCCAAAGTGATGCCTTAGGTATGGTTACAGGAAAGCTGTATCCAAGGAGGTAATGTTCGGGCTGAGAGTGGAATAATGAGAAGGCGGAAGCTGTGCAAAACTCTGAGAGATGAGCTAGAAGAAACAGCAACTTGAAGGCCCTCGGGCATCAGAGCGCACAGCCTACTTGAGGAACACACAGAAGGTCAGCTCACTGCAGAACAGAAAGAAGGTCAATTTGGCTGGACCACACTGAGCAGCAGGGCAACCTATGATTCATATCTTACAGGGTTTTACACACCGGGATAAAGATTTTGGATTTTTTCCTGGGGTACTGGGAGTTAATAGAGGATTTCAGGTTAGGGAATGATATGGTGAGTTAAATTTTTAAAATATCATTCTATGGCTGTGTGAAAACTAGATTGTAAGGCAGAGAACACATAAAAGGGAACTATCTGTGATAGTTAATTTTATGTGTTGCCTTGACTGGGCCATGGGATGGGATACCCAGATACTTGGTTCAGCATTATTACTGGCTGTGTCTATGAGGATGTTTCTGGATGAGATTGACATTTGAATCAGTAGACTGAGTAAAGCAGAGACCCCTCCCCAGTGTACGTGGGCCTCATCCAATTCACTGAAGGCCTAAATAAAACAAAAGGTGGAAGAAGGGCAAATGTGCTCTCTTTGCCTGACTTCAGGATGGGCCACTGATGCTCTTCTGCCTTTGGACTTGGACTTGAACTGGTACTGACACTACTGGCTCTTCTCTTTCTTGGGTTGGAACTATACCAGCAACTCTCCCAAGTCTCCAGCTTGCCAACCACGAACCTTGGGACTCTTCCGCCTTTATAACTGTGTGAGTAAATTCCCTAATATACATCTCTATATAGATAGAGCTACATAGATACACATCCTGTTAGTTTTGTTTCTCTGGAGAAGCCTGGCTAAACTTGGAAAAGATGAATACTTGGATTAAAAATATATTATTAAGAATTAGCTGATATTTTAATGATGGGTGAGAAAAGGAGAAAATATAAGATTATTGCTAAATTTTTGGCTTACTCAAATGGCACTACTTGGAAATAAACCAGTTTGTGGATTGAGGAAATTCAAGGTTGGGTTGTGTATTGGGAGCTAAGTGGAGAGTGCAAGTAGGTAGTTGAATATGAATTTTAGAGCTCAGGATAATGACAGGTGATAGGTAGATAGATAAATATAGATAGATAGGTGATAGACAGATAATAAATGCATGTTTGGAAACCAGCAACGTATTGATCTTCACAGGAGAGAATGTTAATAAAGAAGAGAGCTTAGGACTGATTTAAGGGCACACAAAAAAGTGGAAAGAAAGCATATAAAATGGAAGGGACCACGCTTCTGTTAGAAGGATCTACCTTTGCAAATATGCCAATTTATCCTGATTTAGTACGGGTTTTCCAACATGTACATGACAGAAAATGTGATATTTGTAAAGTACCACGAGTTAAACACTAGTGGAAAGGCATAAATATCCACTAAACATAATAGATTACAAAGAAGAAGAAGTAGTTTTGGCTTAAAACATTCACTAGGGCATCAGAAATGGAAATGGATTTGAGGACAGACATCCTCAATGCAGAATAATAATTTATGAGCCTGCTGCAGTAATTCAGGCAAGGCACAGCAGTACCTTCAACGACAGCCTGCTCTCCTGTGTCTATTCTTCTCTCTGGCCCTCATCAGTCTCCTCTTGGAGCTGTTCCTCTTCCATCTGCCCACCTAAAGTGTTACTATCCCCCGGGAGGCCATCGTTGGCTTTCTTCTCACTCCTGATGCTCTCCCTGTAGGAATCTCATACATGTCCAAAGCCATGACGACCACAGGTATGCCGCTGATCACCAAACCCCTATCCACAGCCTAGTTTCTCCCCCTACGCCCCAGGCTCATATTTCTGATTGTCTACTCCAGCACAGCTGTTGAATTTCAGATGGAATATATCCAAAGCCAATCTCATTCTTTTCCACCCACAGACTACTCCGTCTCAAACATTCTCCCCATTTGCCAATGGCATCCCCTACTACCCAGGCAACCAGGCTAGAAATAGGAGAATTATCTTTGAATTTTCAATTTCTCTTACCTCCCACATCCAATCTGAGACCAAGTCCTGTCAATTATATCCCTATCTCACTCTCAAATCTGTTTTTTCTTCCTATTCGCATGGCTGCTACGAAGTTTTCATCATCTTTTGCCTAGACTGTTTTAAGTTTTCTAACTTCACAGAGTGAGCTTTCCAAAAGGAAAAGCTCATTTCTCCCTTACTTTCAGCCTTTCAGTGCTTCCCTTTGTTGTCTCTGGCAGTATTTCTCAAAAATAATTCTATGGCCATAGTCTCAGGGGTCCTTCCTGGACTTCTTGTGCATTTACAAATTGCGAACTTCTCAACGATAATCCAAAGCATAAATATAAGCCTATTCTGCATGATAAAGATGGCATAACACTGTCATAAGATTCAGTTCCTGCATAGCTGTGGGGCTGACAGTCTCATTAGCAACCAGTGACACTAAATTCATTGTTGTGGCGAAGATAAAAGAATATAGAGCAACTTAATGTCTTATACCCAAATGTCATCCCAGCATGGTATATAAACAAATGAAGGTTTCCCTATGGTTTAAATAGTACGATGCGGAGGGAGAATTAAACCATAACGTGGTGCACGTTACTATTGGTATAGGCAAGGCAAAAAAAAAAAAAAAAAATCTGCACCAAAGCAATCAAAACTGTGCTAACTTCAGAACGATGTTTTAATTAAAAAGAAATGTAGCATTCTTTCAACTTCAAATTGTAATTGTTTTATAACTCCATTTGGTTTTTAACTTACAAATTTGTTTTGGTTATGTAACAGCTTTCTATTTAAGGAATTTGTACTTTGTTTTATATGTGTACATATATAAGAATATGATAAAAATAATGGAAGTGGGCAATGGAATTCTTATGAGCGATTTTCCTTTAGAAGGCATCCATATGTTACTCACATCTGAGAAATCCCGGTGTATATACTCAAGTCCAAATGCCTCAGATGTTAACAAGCTCCTCCACGATCCAGCTACCCTCACCTCCCACTGCTGAGATGTACCCTGCAGTTAAGCCATTTCAAGTAGCCTTTGTCCAAATTAACCTTGCTTTCTCAAGCCTAATGTTTTGTGCGTCAGATCTCCAGGTCTCCATAGTCCTTCATCTTCTATAGTCACCAGTTTAATTCAAAAATCCATCTAATATATCAACTATATTCTGATTCTCCTTTCTTCCATTTCCACCCCTTCAATCAACTAGGTAAATTTATGTGCTCTTTACAAAATCTTTCTCTAGGGCAGCATACTTTTATATGGCACTACCAATTAGGAAATTGAGGCACATTAAGGTTACATAACTTGCCCAGCTAGTAAGGTATGATTTGAACCTCAGCATCTAGTATTAACTGCTATTCTTTAGGTACCAGCATGCCTGCCTTTATTTTATGAGGTCCTAAGCAACTTAAAAATTAAGGATTTATTTTACTCATCTTTGCATCACTAGTCCCTGGTTCATTTCCCAACATATAATAGCCACTCTGTACATAATCGTCATATAGATAGATGAATGGAAAGATGAATGCATGTGTGAATTAGTGTGCATGTGGATGGATGGATGGATGGCTAAACTGATATTTGGAAGAATTTTGTTACTTTAGAGTACAATATATTTTAGATTAAAGACAACTGAGAAATCAATGTCCTTCCTAATAAAACACACAATTCTTTTTAGACTTCAGATCATGTTGTAATGGTGTTCTTGTTACCGTAATGGCTCCAAATGTAGGGTATGATCTATAATCCTTCTGGAAGACATTTTGACATATAAAGAGACACAACTGAAAGGCTGTGATATTTTATCCTGTGTAAATCTCTGTTGCTTAAGATACAGAAAAGATCCTAGCACTCTGAGTGGCCGAGGCGCGAGGATTGTTTGATCTCAGGAGTTCAAGACCAGCCTGAGCAAGAATGAGACCCCATCTCTACTAAAAATAGAAATAAATTAGCTGGAAAACTAAAAATATATAGAAAAAATTAGCTGGGCATGGTGGCACATGCCTGTAGTCCCAGCTACCCGGGAGGCTGAGGCAGAATGATAGCTTGAGCCTAGGAGTTCGAAGTTGCTGTGAGCTAGGCTGATGCCACAGCACTCTAGCCCCGGCGACAGAGTGAGACTGTCTTGAAAAAAAAAAAAAAAGACGTATAAAAGAAAATTTTGGTGGTCAGTTTAAATCCTAAGGAATGTGTTATTAAAAGATTTATATTGTTTTCGGGTAAAAATACTATTAACCATTTTTATTGTATTTTCTCTTGATCATTCTTCTGACTAAATTATAAAGGGAAGAGTTAGTTATATATTTGATGTCTTCCCTTTAAGAGAATTCACGAACGCTAATGTATTAAAAATGACAATCCAAGCAAGCAATGTAGTTCAATTTGTACAAGGAATTCTGTGGTTAACTGGATTTTCCTCCTTGGGTTCATAGACACACATAGATGAGCTGTTAATTATAAATGGAGGCCAAATGAATATTAATTGTTCTCTGTTCAATTTGAGCTCTAAAACTACTTAGGAGTTTTACAACTCTTTATGTGGTTTTAGCTGCTTATTTCTGTTTGTTATTTAAGAAATCTTGGCCTGTAAGCAGTAGGCTCACACATAAAAATGTATATTTTCAGTCATGAGCTTGTAACATTCCCACTTATTTTGCACTTTAGCCCTAACACCAAATATACATATTATACATGATGCATAAAATAATGTCACTGGAAAAAAAAGTTTATGTTATTTAGTGTTTCCCTTTATTTAACATATACTCCTTCTTTGATGTGTTATTAAGATGATTTTAAGTATAGAAAGCAAATAAAGGTAGAGAAAAATAAAGAATATCTCAGTAGGACCCAATAAAATATCTCTAAGCATAAAGGATGGTGTAATGAGAAATACGAATTATGTTAAAGTGCATTGTTACCAATATGAGATTGTTAGTAAAGGGAAAAACTGTTTACATGTAAATAAATTATTTTCTTCTTTTTTCTCTTACTCACTGGTAGGCATTGTTTCCTGAAGAAATAAACTCAATGACTGAGTTTTGAAAACAGTACAATCAGAGGCAATCCTAGCTAATCCCTGAGGGTTTTCTGATAAATTATGAAATTGACATAGAACTTACCTATACATTCATTCTGAACAGTAACTGAATTAATTTGCTGACTGGAATTTTTCAGGGCAAGAAGTTTGCATAAATATTGGCTCAAGTAAATTGAAGAAGAGGGCGATTTAGTGTCTTAGAGAAGGAAATAATGCAGTTATTCTTAGTTTACAAAAAAAAACGCAATGGAACTATCAAAAATTTGTATATTATAAAAAATTATGAAGGTTACACAATTAGTAATTTATTGAATTTGAATTTTGAACCAAAATCAGTCTGACTACCATATTTAGGCAATTTCCACCGTACTACACTATGAATTAGATTCTCATGAACAAACGATACACACGTATTTAAAGATTCCCTTATCATGAGAAATCCTAATTTTATTTACAGGAGAGCTGACAAGGAATAATGTCAGAATCCTGTTTATCTTTGTTTAGGCTCAGACTAAGAATCCTAGCAAACTCATTATCCTGAGCATCACAGAGTGGACCACTTAGAAAGATCCTGGAAAAAAGTTTAAATATTAGAAAATGAACCAGAAAACTTTTGATCTTCAAGATGAATTTGAAGACAGAGCCTCATAACATTGTTGAATGTCCCACAAATATTACTCAAATCATTAGAAAAAGTTAAAGCAGGGAATCGCCCAATTCCTAAGCTCATAGGCCTCTGAAACTACATTAGCCAAGCTCTCTACTCTCAGATATCCTCTGACTTGAGATATTAACACACCTGTTCCTTCAGGTATCCCTCATTGGTCATTTATCAACTATTCTGTTCTAAAGTTTCCCTACATCTTTTCCCCAGGGGAACCTCTGATACTGAGAGTCTATCCATTTTCTCCCAGCCATGTTCTATCCATTAGAAACTTGTTTTCTCTTTCCACAATATTGGAGGAAAAAACAAAATCTCCATCTTCTCTACATTTCCCTGTTGAGCTTTTTTTTTCTGTCAACTGTCCTGCCCTGGATTAAATGCTATTCTGCAGAACTTTTAAACATAAATGCCCTGTTTAGGAGACGGAGATGGGGAGAGGTTTACCACATCTCTCTCTACGTGGGTCAACCTTTTGTCTCTTCTGGAACTCACTTTCTTAAAAAGTGGCCCATTTTTCAAATCAAGGAAAGATCACAGAGAAACTGAGAGTCCCAACAATCATTATGGATTATTTGTCCATAGGATATTTCTTTAGGATGGATGTTCTGTTTGTTTATACTTAAGTCTGCTTAAATCTGATTTACTTAATAGGGCATAATATGGGCTTTTGAAATAATAAATCCAGTAGTAGTTGGCTTCACTGTCTAAAGACCCTCTTGAAGATGAATTTTCTGTCTTTTTCACCTTTGTATTTCCAATCAATTTTATGAAATTAAATAAAATTAATAAATCAATCGTATTTGTTTATGTAGTAAATATGAATTAGATGGAACTTTGTGTATACAGGGTTATTAGTTCCTTTAACTGAGTGATATTTTAACAATGAAAGAGAAAAATATTTTTACAGGTTCTAAATTAAATTGTAGAAATTGGTGTTGATACTTTCATAGGCAGATGTGGTCCTTTTCTCTTAAATCATTCTATCTTCCACCTACGCCTTTTCTTTTTTTAAGTCATCTAAACTGAAATGTTACACCACTTACATAAAGCAAGTCTAATGTGTAAGTGATGTAAAATGTCCAAGTGGAGAGTGTAATCTCAAAGAGCTCGATCTGACACCACCCTCCCGCTACTCCCTGCTCAACAATCATTTTCCTGATTTCCTTTCCTTACCTTGTTGAAACTCTTCCTATTATAGATCCTTTTTATTAAACAGGCATATTTCCGGAAGTCCAAATAAGTGTTGCTATATTGAAAAGAAGGCTGTTTTTCCATCTCCTGTCCCTTAGTACATTAGAGGTCTTGTCACTCATCAAGCCAATGCTGAGAAGCCAAAATATGGAAAACTTGAGTTTCAGTAAGGTTCTTGAGGAAGAGAACAAGAGTGGTTTAACAGACATTGAGTATCACGAGATGCCTAATTGCTGCTGACTGAGGCTGAGGTGACCAGCACAGGTGATAGGTGAGGACAGTAGGTTGGAAGGATGAAGCAAAAAAGCAGTGCTAGATGGCAAAGACAAGGGGATATCGACCACCCCTGCAGAGGATTTTAAGAGCCACCATATTGCTGAGATTTGTATTCATAAAACAAAAATTAAGTTACTATGTACATTTTAATGATATTTTTAGAAAGAAAACAGTTGGTTATGAGAAAGTCTCAATAATAAGGAACCGTCTCTTAGACTCCGTAGCACTAGACGACATTAAATCTCGGGAAAGCTGTGTAAAATGCTTAAACCAAAAAGACTATAACGAGGTTTTCACCACAACAAATGGCAAACCTACTTCTTCTTTAGAATAGAACCTTGTTCTTCAGCCCACGGCAAATGTTTCAGCTGAATTACTTTCTGGGCTTTATAAGGTGTTGACACAACTTCTACTTTCACATCGTAAATGTGCCACCCTAATAATCCCTGTTTAATTACTGTTTATTATAAATGAATTCTCTCAGCATTCCATTGTGGCACTTTTCGTTTTTCTGTCAGTGAAGTTTCCTCTCGCGGAACCTTTGCCCCCAGCTACCAATGATATGATCTCAAGTACGCACTGAGGCAGAGACCCTGGGGAACGGCACCTGGAGCGCTGGAGGCAACATCTTTCTTGAAACTCGAGTATATAAAAACTAAATGGGCCTTTAAAAATACTAGAAGAAGCCACTGTGCCTTCAAAGCATATGTTTTCTAAAGACTGGATTATATATTCATGAGTTGGCACCATCCTCATTCTGACCAAGTCCCCTCTCCTTGGAAGACTGACAGCTAATTAGAATTAACAGGAACAATAATTGTCCCCATCCAGTTGCTCACATCTAAGGCACACTAGATTGACAACATAAAAACACAAGAAAAGGGTATGAGACAATCTGTTTGTACCTTCTGAGTGACAAAATAGTCTAGAGGTCAGGCCAAAATTGAGCTAATTTTTGCAAACAATCATTCTGTAAAATAACAGCTGGCCTTAATGGAATGTCAAGGGATAAATGTTAGAGTAACACAATATGCAGGAATTAGAAAAAAATCAAGTCAATTAATACTGTTTTCTCTGCAAGGATCAGATGTATCAAATACTGTGAACTAAATACTTGTGATAAGCAAAGCTCATGGTAAGACAGTGGGACTATTCATTATCACCAGAGAAGGACATTACCAACAATATAAGAAGCTGAGATTTAAAAACTTTGGGTAATTAATTTCAATCAGAGCTGGATTCAAGGTCAGTTGTGTAATACCAGCCATTATTTTCCCTTTGCTACCTTTGGCAGGCATTTCACATGGCTCATCCATAAATAATTAAAACCCAAGTATCTGCTGCATCAGCTTAACTACTGCAGGGAAACGCAGAGGTCCAAGATTTTATTTCATTTGGAACTTCTAATAGAAATGGAAACAACCTTCTCTGTGTATTAAGAAATGAGTCTTACTTCCTGCACAAACAATACAAACATTTCTTTTTAAGCATTCAATATGTTCATTTCCATCTGGACCTTTCTAAGCCACTTGAGTAATTTGAGAAAAATTACGAAACCAAAAGCCTCATACACGTACTGCCAGCATGAAATAATTTAAATCTGAGGTAACCTCCAACTGACAATAGTGAGTCACAGGATAAGGTAATATTTTGTGGGACACATGATGAAATAACAATTTGAAATTTAGAGACATGAATCATGTGTGTAAAGCATGAGGAGGGGTCCAGAAGGTTTCCCCCCCCACATAGGACTGGTTTGGGAGAGCTACAATCTCTAGGGTGTTCATAAAATGAGAAGTAGAATGAATGGAATTAAGGTTGGTTTATGAATAGGTCAAAAAGTTCAGCTGGTAATATTTTAATTTCTTGAGGGGAAATGATTTTGATTTTTCTTCGTTCTTATAAATGTATCATTTAATTCACAACAGATGCACCTCTGAAATATATAAAGTGAAGAGATTCAGTTACAACTAAAAACACTATATGTCAACCTAATGTGTTCACATATGCATATACAGAACTTTAGACTAATACCATCGTGCAGAAGAAAGGAATGTCAAATTAGATATTAGAATTTTAAGGTAACTGCCTGATCCAGACCTAAACAAAAGTCAAATATGTAACTTACTCAATCCAAAATTGAGGAGTCAACTATGGTAAAATGGAAGGAATTCTGTGTTTGAATCATAACTTGAGTTAGAACTGTGTGAGTGTGGCCAAATGCACATCGTTGTTTATATCATATGAATTATATATGCTAAAGTTATTTGAAAATTACTGTACAAATTTAGGGTAATAAAAGGGCTGAGGATTGAGGGGTAAAGTCATGAGGACAAAATGAGGGACTAGAATGTTACACTTACTTAACTTTATATGTTATTAAGGAATAACCATGGTATAGGGACAGCCACCACTTAGACTCTAGAGTGTGTAATTTCCTCTGTCACATCAGTGGCTTGGTGGTAGACACTGGTACTGCCAGTGTCAGAATTCGCAGATAGACCTACTCACTCAGCTTGAGTAGGTTTTCTTTTACGCATTTTCTGTGCAACCCTGAAGTGCAAACTAGTTATTTGACAGTCCACAGTGAAATTAAAGTACCTTCATAGCATCATCATCACCATCATTAAAGTGTTATTTGAATATGAAAACTAGTAGATGATGATAACACTTTAATGTTAAATTAAGGGAATTAGTCTCAATGACAAAGGAAGATATAACCATTATTAAAGGCACATAATATTAAAATACGTGTATTATTTCCCTTCCTTTGTCACATAATTAGCCATGTACAGTGGTGAGAAAATCAGTCCCTATATAATAAAACAACATTACATGTTAGTGGTTAAGAGGAAGAACATGAAAACCTCCAGAAAAATGATAGGCCTTTAATTGTTTTCCAGATGAATACTGTGACCCCTTTGGATTACTAATTATTAGCCCTAATAACATTTGCTAACTCCAGACTACAAAGACCCACCCTCCTCCACTGCTGAATATCTCAGGGTCTCATCTTTCTCTACCTGGTATCTCAAGGATCCCCTAGTCTTGCTGAACCAAAGCAATTCTCAGAAGAGGCTAAGTTTGAACTTAGGTATGAAAGAACTCCTATAATTTCAAGGGTATACTTATGTATAAAGGAATCCCATAGTGCCAGTGTGTTCAAAAAATTAGTGTGGTCACCCCCAGCCACCTTCCTTCCTTCTTGTAGTGAAGTTCTTAGTGAACAATAAATTATTTTTTCAAAATAGCTTTACTGAGGTATAATTGATAAACAAAAAACGGTGAATATTTTATGTATACGATTTGATGAGTTTGACCATATGAATATATATTTAAAACCAACACTACAATCAAGGTAAAAATCATATCCAGATGCCCACTCTTGCTACTTTTATTACTCTAGAAGTCCTAGCCAGAGTAATTAGGCAAGAGAAAGACACAAAAGGCATCTAAATTGGAAAGAAGTTAAATCATCACCATTTGAGGATAGCATGATCTTATGTAAGAAAAGCCTAAAGATATCACCAATAAACTGTTAAAACTAATAAAAAAAAATTCAGTAAAGTTGCAGGATACAAAATTAACACACAAAAATCAGTAGTTTCTATACACTAACAATGAATTATTTGAAAGAGAAATCAAGAAAACAATTACATTTATTAAAAGCTACAAAAAATATTTAGAAATAAATTTAACCAAGGAAGTGAGACTTGTACAGTGAAAACTATAAAACATAGATAAAAGAAATTGAAGAAGACATAAATAAATAGAAATATATCCCATGTTCATGGATTAGAAGACTTAATAATGTGAAGGTGTTTATACTATCCAAAGCAATCTACAGATTCAATGCAATACCAATCAAAACTTCAATGACATTTTTCATAGAAATAGAGAAAACAGTCCTAAAATTTGTATGGAACCACAAAAGATCCTGAATAACCAAAGCAATCTTTAGCAAAAAGATCAATGCTGGAGGCATTAGTTGTTAATTTTCATCGTTTTGATAATAGCAGTTCTAAGAGGGAGTATTTAAACCCAGTTTTAATTTGCATTTCCCTGAGGATTAGTGATTTTGAGAATTTTTTTCATATACCTATTGGCCATTTGTATGTCTTATTTGGAAAAATGCTTATTCAAGACCATTTTTGGCCATTTTTTAACTCAGTTCTTTTTTTTTATGCTCTGAGTTGTGTTCCTTACATATTTGGGATATTTACTCCTTGTCAGATATTCAGACAATGTTCACGTATTGTCTCCCATTTTGTAGGTTTCCTTTTTGTTCTGTTGACTGTTTCCTTCATCGTACAGAAGCTTTTTAGTTTGATGTAGCCTCACTTACATATTCTGCTTTGTTCCTTGTGTTTTCCTATCATATCCTAGAGATCATCACCAGGAGCAACGTCCTAGAGCTTTTCTGCTGTTTTCTTCTAGGTGTTTTACAGTTTCAGGTGTTATGTTTAAGTCTTTAATTCATTTTGAGTTCATTCATGTATATGGTGAAAGATAAGTCTAACACAAAGTTTTATATTCTAGTTCTAGGTTTTAATTTGTTAAAACAATATCAGAGTATGATACTTAAATTATCCTGAAGAGAAGAAATGTACACATCCTTAAAATGAATTCATATGAATGCACACAAATTGACTTGTATTTTTGTGTCAATGTTTGTTGTGACCTAGTATGAGCATTTAGAATTGTTGAGGTATAAAGTAATTTTGAGACATAGGTGGCTTAAGAAAGCCGATTTGACTCACAGGTCAATCAAGTGTAACATTTCTGTTCTTTTTTTTTTATTTTTTAAATTTTTTATTTTTAATGATGATAGGTACATATTAGTTGTATACCTTTATAGGGTACATGTGATGATGTTTTGATACAGGCATATAATGTGAATTAATGAAATCAGAGTAATTGGGGTATCCATCACCTTAGGCATTTAACATTTCTTTGTGTTAGGAACATTCCAATTCCACCCGTTTAGTTAATTTAAAGTACACTCTAACTTGTTGATTATAGTCATTTTGTTTTGCTATCAAATATTGTTCATTTTACATAACTATCAAAAACTAAAAATAGAACTACCATATTATCCAGCAATGCCACTGCTGGGCATATATCTAAAGGAGGGGAATTCAGTATGTTGAACAGATATCTGCATTCTCATGTTTATTGAAGCACTATTCACAATAGCCAAGATTTGGAATCAACCTAAGTGTCCATCAATGGATGAATGGATAAAGAAATTGTGGCACATATACACAGTGAAATATAGCCACAAAAAAGAATGAAATCCTGCCATTTACAACAACATGGATGGAACTGGAGAATATAATGTTAAGTGAAATAAGCCAAACACAGAAAGACAAATTTCCCATGCTCTCACTCATACATAGGAGACAAACATTAAAAACAGTTGATCTCATAGAGACAGAGAGTAGAATGACAGTTACCAGAGAGGCTGGGAAGGAGAGCAAGGAGGGGGCCATAAACTGGGACTGGTTAATGGGTGTTCTTATCTTCAAAAAATAAAAGTATTGGTTCAACAAAGACATATTTAAAATCTCTAAAAGCTAGAAAAAGAGCACAACAAACCTAAGGGCTGAAATTAACAATAACAATAATAATAAATAAAAGGGAGGCCTTTGACTTAGTTTAGTATTTCTCAAAGACAGAAATTTTCCTTTAAATTAAAAAAAATTAAAAATATAACATTGCTTATTTTAAATTGAGCTACATGAGTCAAGTTTGCTTTCGCTTTTTCTTTAAGCAGGACTCAGAAAAAATTAGCAAGAGAATTGGTAAGGGAAACAGAATGTAGAAATGGAAGGCAAAGATAATTTGCTCTCTTGAGGCTTGATGCCTGAGGGGCTGCCTTCTATTCCAGAATGGGGAACACAGTTTCATAGTGGAGCAAATCTATTGCACCCCCAGGAGTGCATGCTACACAGTTTCCATCAAGGGGACCCCAGAGGTAGCAGATTTATAATAAAAAATCTTTCTGCATTTTCACATGTTCGTTTTAAAATCTGATAAAATATTATTTTTTCACAAAGAATTTGTGATTGCACCTCATTCTTTCAAAGCACTTTCATCTTTAAAATTCTGGCTTTTGAAAATTTCATCCCTATTGTTCTTATCTGTATACTATACGCCATTAGCAACTTGTTCTCCAAGACACAGTGAAAAGAGCCTCATTTCCCTTTTGGTTCCTCTTGGATATTTTAGAATATGTGGATTTAGATATAGTGATAGACAGGAACCTGCAGACACTGACACGTGGTTCTTGGCACCTGGGGAAGGGAACCTGGATATTTATTTATTGTTTCATCAGTAAGGAGTTACTCTTGTCTACTTGGCTACTTTGGTCATTTCTTAATACTTCCATGCCTCAGATGTCTCATCTCAAAAATGGGCATAAGAATTGATCTAACTCTGTAGGGTTGTGTTAAGAAAATCAGCTCTTCCCAGGATGATGCTTGCGGCAGGTCTAAACAAATCAGTCCTCAGTCTATCAGAGTGCAGGTTGCTAATGTCCTACCCATTCTCCAGATTTGAGACAAATTGGGAAGCAACCTGAGTTTAAGGCGCTTAGATTCCAGGGACAGCTCAGTCATGAGCTGGTTCCATAGTAACTAAAGAGGGCAAAGTTCATATCCAATTGTGGAAGACAAACTAGAAAGAGTGAAAGCATGTTTTTGAAAGTTTAAAAAGCACAGTTCTGTTATAAACATAAACATGACCACATTGGTGTCATGCATCATAATTAAGAATCTAATTCATGACTCCCAGTCTGAGCTGGATCACCTGGAGACTTCATCAAGGTGCTCACATTGACCCATCTGGTTCTTTTGAAATGCATGTCTGATATATAGGTGGAGCCCCTGGGAAAGAATTGCTGCTACATCGGAGACACAAAACCGAAGTGCTTCCATGTAGTCAGAGGAAGCCTTCCAAAATAACAGTCACTATTATAGTGAGCCATTTCTGGGAGGGTTCATAAGTATATGAGGCAGTAAAATATGTGTGATCCCACTGAACAGAGGTTATTTTTTGATTCCTAAAATGGGTAGGTAGGTTATGTTAGAATTCCTTCTTTACCACTGATGGGATTGATTTAGTGGTTTGTTTGGGAAACCGGATACTAAGCTTTATTTATCAGGGGTAACTCAGTATTGATACTTATCAACATACTACTTGAAGGGGCTCTTTTATTTAAGAATTTATGAAGTATCCAAGAGAATAACCACACAAACCTGCAAATTGAGAACTATAAGCAATTTCCTAAATTAGTTAACCCTAATTATACAAATACACATTACAAACTCCAAATAATATGCAGCTTGGTTTATATGTTCATTTCCAATTTTTTCTTGCTGGGAACTGACAAATGCTATATCCTGGAGTGACCAAGGTGGAAAAAGGAGAACCAATATTGAAAGCCATGTGAATATTCTTCCTTCTTTATCAGAGTTCTATGTAATTAGTGACCAGTGTTTACGAGCTCAGTTTGATGCCCTGCCACCTCTGCTCTGGAATTGCAATATCCTCACATCTAGACTTTTAACTCAAATAAGAGAATTATCAGATTCTCCATGAACGGTTTTTCAGTGTAGAAATCTTGTGAACTCGATGTCTTTACTTACAAAATTTCTTCCAATGTATGAACTCTGGAAGTGCTGGCTCCCTTCACATAGGAAACCTGCTCTGTGGCAAGGTGGCATGGGAGCCCTTTGTCTCTGTAACGTTACTGCAGTGGGAGGAGATTTGTTGCTGCTGGTTTTTAAAGGCAAGGAAACAGGTCCCAGAGAAATTCATGGACTGAGGGGTACTCCCTCATCTCTGTACAGCCCCTATATTATCTGACTTACAGTTGGAACCAACTTAATCGTACTATTTAGGGATGCTTCAAACATACATGTCTCTCTTGCTTTGGATTCCTTAGGTATAGAAATGCGTGACAACAGTAAATGCAACACATACTTTCTGAATACACCCAGATCAGGGCATTATGTTAAATATATAGAACCCACATCAGAGGCTATAGTGGGAGCAGAAGTGTATAGGTGTAGAAGAGCCAGTCTTGGGAAAGCTTTGGGACATGATGGGGAAGCCTGCATCACCCGCATGAGGCCTGGAGTGGAAGGGGGCAAGCAGAAGACAAGGTTGTGTTAGTTTCCTAGGGCTGCCAGAACAAATCAATACACTGGGTGGCTTAAAACAACACAAATTTATTATCTCACAGTTTAGGTGGCTAGAAGTCTGAAAAAGGTGTCAGTAGAGTTGGTTTCTTCTGGAGGCTCCGAGGGAGAATCCATTTTACGCCTCCCTTGTAGCGGCCGGTGGTTGCCAGCAGTCTTTGGCGTTCCCTGCCTTATAGCTGTATCCCTCTGATCTCTGCCTCCACCTTCACGTGGCTTCCTTCCGTGTGTGTCTTCTCTGTGTCTCTGTGTCTTTCCTCCCCTTCTTATAAGGATACCAGTCATATTGAATTTAGGGCCCGTGCTAATCCAGTATGACATCATCTTAACATTACTAATTACATCTGTAAAGAGCCTATCTTCCAAATAGCATCATGTTCTGAGATTCCAGGTAAACACAAATTGGGGAGGACACTATCAACCCAGTAGATTGGGCAATTTCAAGATCTCATAGGGTCTTGAAAACTACGACATGGACCTTGGATTTTTTTTTTCTAAAGGCAATGTTAAATCTTTAGAAGGTTTTTAGCAAAGGAAAAGGTTTAACCTCATCTATACTCTCATAATACCATTCTGACTACTAGATGATGCATGAGTTATAGGCAGAAAAGAAAAGAAATATAAAAGCCAATTAGTTGACTACTGCAGTAATCAAGATGAGAGATGATAGTGGCTTGAGTTAGTGTGAACCCCATCTCATTACTTACAAAATTTCTTTACAATCAAAGGACGTGGACATTTTTGAGAACTATTTGAAAGATGTAAATACCATGTGTTGCTGATGGATTTGAAGTAGGAGTGAGGGAAAAGGAGGGAACCTAGATTTCTGCTTTGAGTAACTGGGTGGAGGATGGTACCATGTGCTACAACAGGGAAGACTGCCAGCTGGGATGGCGATGGATAGGACTCAGAAGTTCCATTTTGGACATATTACATTTGAGCTGCACATTAGAATTCCAAGTGGAGGTAATATACGACAGTTGGAGCCCAAAGAGAGGTCAGGACTTGAAAGATAAATTAGGCAGTTATCAGCATGTTGATGGTAATTAAAGCCGTGCTGGCTGAGGTCATCTGGAGTTTGAGTGTAAAGGGAGGAAAGCCTGAAATGCATCCTAGGACATGCTAATGTTTAGAATTTAGTTAGAGAAAGAGGAAGAGCCAGTAAGAGAAATGAGATGGTAGAGCCCACCAAGGTAGGAGGAAGTCCAGGAAGGCATGGTAGCACAAATCCTACTGTGTGCGTTGCAATGCAGAAGTCACATGTAGTAGATTGCATTATTGGTTCAAAATATTCACTGCCTTTTCTAACATTCCCCATCCCAGAGTGACTGTCCTTATGGGATGAATATAAGTCATACCACATTGACAAAAGGTTTGGACATATGACCAGCTGTGGCCAATGGAGTAAAAGTCATGTAACATACTTTAAAAAACTTTAAGAGTCATTATATTGTTCTGCCACTGCTCTATTCCTTCAGCACTGAGAATGGCGTGTCTCAAATAGGGCTTTTTCCTTCAGCACAAAACCAAAATAAATAAGACATGATGTAGATCTATATCCAACAATTAACATAAGCAAGCATAAACTTTTGTTGCTGTAAGCCACTGAGATTTGGGGATGCCCATTAACCACAGAATAGCCTAGCAAAAGCTGATGAAACCATCACATTTATATATAAATAGCACAATCATAAAGTGAGATGTTGTTCATGGCTCCGGAGCTCACACTATTATGGAAAAAATAGGAGCTTTTGCATCAAACTTATCTAAGGTCAGACCCCAAATCTGCCACTTACTATCTATATGAACTTCAAGAAATTAATTGACCTCTCTGAGCCTCAATCTTCCCATCTGCAAAAAGAAAGGTATCTATCTCACAGGGTTGTGGTCAGGATTAAACATCATATAGGTGCACAGCACTCAGTATAGTGCTGACCCCTCCCACAAAAACTCTTTGCATATATGCTAACTTCTTCCTTTCGTTGTCTCTAAATTCAGGTTTAGAGTATGAAACACTATTAGGTTGGTCAATTCATCACTATATCATTACAGAAAAGTAGTGTACCATAATTTTATTATAGTGTACCATAATAAGGCAAAGTATCCACAGAGTCCAGGCCTGGGGAAATGTCCCCTGCTACTGGGCTAGCTCCAGGGGTCAGCCAAGTGCCTGAGAAATAAAGACCACAGCACCATAAGTATCACGCTTTATTCACACAACAGTGGTCCCTATGGGATTCAACTTATAACATAACTCAGGCCATCATTAATAAGGGAGGTCAGAGAAGGGAGTCCCATGGAGGCAGTGCAGTTCCTATGGCAGAGCAAGTGGGAGGGCTCCTGTCTCTGGACAATGTTTTGGTAAAAGAAGACTAAAACTCTGAGTGGTTAAAACAATGGAAACTAAGATTAAGGCTAAAGAATAGGGAATTTTATATTTATTTAATGGAGAACTAACATCTCACCTTAACCATTTTATCCTTATAAAGTAGATGTACTCGTACTCATTTTATGTATGGGAAAACTGAGGCTGAGAGACCGGATACCAGAGTTAGAAACTGTACCCGATTAAATGTGTTTCCTAAAGTCCATATTCTTTCCACTAAATACACCAAATCTTATAAATAAATAGGCAGAGAAGCAGTCTTGTGACCTAAGCCCATAGAAGAAATGAAAAGGGAAGAGAAAATGGAAAAATTATGGTAACATAAAAACTTGTACAGAAAGTATTTCTAGCAGAATTACTCCTAATAGGCAACCTAAATGTCCATCAGTAGCTGAATGGATAAACAAAATGTGGTATATACACACAACAGAATATTATTCAGCCACAAAAAGGAAGGAAATTCTGGCACATGCTATAACATGGGTTAACCTTAAAAACATGTTATATGAAAGAAGCCAAACACAAAGGCCACGTATTGTATGATTCCATTTATATGCAATGCCCAGAATAGGCAAATCCATAGAAGCAGAAGGGAGATTAGCTGTTGCCAGGGGAATGGAATAAAGGGAAATAGGGAGTGATGCTTTACAGGTATAGGGTTTCTTCTCCCAGTGACGAAAATATTCTGCATTGGAGATGGTAGTATAATATAACCTTATAAAGGTACTAAAAACTACTGAATTGTACACTTCAGAATTATGAATTGTATGGTATGTAAATTATGTCTTAATAAAAAGAAAAAGAAAAGGGAGAGATTCAATCATGTATCTCAAGTCCAAATCCCACAGTGGTAGAAAAGGTTGAAGGAGAGGCTATTCATGTAACCCAACCCTTTGTCCCCACGGGCTCAGGCACCGATGCAGGCAGCCTAGACCCCGCCTTCTAGCAGAGCAGCAACAGAGACAGCTGCCAGGAGCCAGAATCAGGATGGCACAGGTGTGCACTCTCAAGGGACAGCCACAGGTCATTTCCGTAGGGGTCTCCATGTCCCCTGGGTGCCGGTGGGCTGCCAACCAACTCCAACCCTTTGGAGTACAGCAGGATCTTCCTCCATTCTGAATAATCCCCTGGGGAAAGGAGGAAAATGCTAAGTCCAGAAGAACAAGGAGGAGAGCAGCTACATCTAAGGGAGGGCAGAAAAATCTCACTGCAAAAAGTGCCCATTAAATCTCACAGCTTCTCCAGCCTGTACCAGAAAGTGCTGCGTTTCTGTAATAGCAAAAAGGCTGAGCCGTGATGAGGCTCTTTGTGAGGCAGACCCATGGAACTGCTAAGGGAAAGTAAAATCCATCCCAGTGGCTGGATCCCTCCCGACCACCGCGTGGTGATCGTACCCATAAATTCCAGACCCACACAGTCATTCTCTCAACTACTGGAATGGAAATTGCTCAGAGTCTGAGGAAAGCAGCGAATGATAAAGTCCCCTCGTCTGGGTGGTGGTAATTAGCCGGGAAGAGCTAATGGGGAGGATCCGCACTCTGCCCTCCAGTCTGGGTGCCTCTCCTGCCTCATTGACCGTGGCAATTCAGTTAACCTCCCGTGCAGTGGGTCCCCGCGTGACAAATGGAAATGCAGAAGCCTGCGCTCCCCTTCCATGCTGAGATGGGCTGCCAACGTGCCCTGGCTCCTGGCGGGAGAGGGGGAAACAGTTGATCTCTTCCTCCTGGATAATCTTCCTGTGTATTCTCTTAAGAAAGGTGCTCCCCAGAAGTCAGATGGAGATTGGCAACAATTTAACATTTCAACATTGAGGGGCACACAACAAGCAGAAGGAGGCTTGTGGCATTTAATCTTGGCCAACACGACTTAACCTGGAAAAAAAAAATGGGACTACTATGTTCCCTGCACTAGGCACAAATCTATTCCCTGTTACCACCATGCAGAATTTTATAAAAATACTTTGGATTTTCATGATTTCAAGAATTTGGAGGCCGAGGCAGGTGGATCGTTTGAGCTCAGGAGTTCGAGACCAGCCTGAGCAAGAGGAGACCCTGTCTCTACCAAAAAAAAAAAAAATAGAAAAAAATTAGCTTGACAACTAAAAAATATATATAGAAAAAATTAGCCAGGCATGGTGGCGCGTGCCTGTAGTCCCAGCTACTCGGGAGGCTGAGGCACGAGGATTGCTTGAACCCAGGAGTTTGAGGTTGCTGTGAGCTAGGCTGATGCCACGGCACTCTAGCCTGGGCAACAGAGTGAGACTCTGTCTCAAAAAAAAAAAGAATTGGGATAACAACAGTCCTCTTAATGTTCCCTAAATAGGCATTATAGCTTTAGATATTTAAATTTCTTAAAGCTTAGGGAGTTTTATTTTAACCACTGTAAAAAATTGCTACTGTAATTTCCCACTTATATAAGTACCACTGGACATTAATAATGCCTGAATCTTCTCAAAAATTGCGTGCCCAGAGATAAGGAAAGAAATTTTCTTTAAATTTGATCCTCTCTTTTCTTTTTTTCTTTTTTTTAAAAAAAAAAACAAGAAAAATACAGGCTGCTAGCTGAGATTGTACAATGGCCCTGTCCAGATGCATGTATTCTTTTTGTCAGTGACTCGATATCTCTTAGATTACAGTGCATTAAAATACACCCAGAGAGCCTAGAGGGAAAAAAATAAATATGACATTTGTCTTGAACTCATAAAGGGGTTCATACAAAAGGAATTTAATAAAAATCATTACCACCTAAAAGCAATGCCAAAATTTAATTATACATTTTTCGACCCCTAAAGTAAATGCTGTAACATCTAAACCCATGGAAAAGCTGCCAGCTCTATTACTGCCATACCTACAGTATTTTTTTGAAGCAGTCTCATTTAATTCTTGAATGCATGACCACCTAACACTGCAGGTAGAGAATTTTTTTTCCCTTGTGCTAAAATAGCTTCTATTCTCGAAGGCCCATGGCAATCCATCAACGTTTTTCTCTGGGGTAATTAAGCCCCTTCCCCCTTTCCAGGCAGATTTTGGAGGATGCTGCTAAGCTCCTAGGCCAGTCTGCTGAATTACAGCAATGTCCAGGGCTGTATTCGCAGCCACCAAGTTGTCCTCTGTCCCTTCCTGCCATGGCATTTTTTCAGAAAGGAAATTAGTCCTTCTGCCAACTCATATTTTGTATAAGCCCAGATGTCACACTTTGCTAATGTCATACTAGACTGTAATATTTTTATAACATAGTGTAGAAAACCAAAGCTGAGCCAAAGAGACACATTGCTGCCAGATGGGTGACCTTTATTTACCGATAAAAGTTTTTGAAATCATAAAACTTGAACTTACTAGAAATGAGCTGAGTTTTCAAGTTTACAGATGAGCCTAATCCTCTCTCCTGTTGAGAGTAGGAGAGAAGATGAGCTCGTATAAATACAGGGTGTGTAGAAATCCCACCTTCATGGAGCAGGGATGGGGCAGGTGGGTCCTCCCTCTATGCGTGCGTGGATCTGCTGCACACAGGAACGGCTAGAGCTGTCTCTCATGAAAGGTACCGTGGTGCAACCTCTGCAAGCCTGCGAGTTTAAACACACAGCTACCTGCCTTCAAAGCACGAGGAGGCTGCTTATTGTCAAAAAATGCCTTGTCTTCCTCCCGTGTCTCTAGCCTGGAGACGAGGATGAAGTAGGCTGTGTGGTTTCCCAGCCATTCCCGGGCTTACTCCCAAAACCATTCCTGCACAATGATGGAATTCCTAGTTGGCCTAATCATGCTGTTTTTATTTCTAAGCGAGGGCAATTATCCCTCTTTCATTTTTCCTTATTTAGCTGTATTTTCTTTGAAAATGTTTTCTGTCCTGGCTCATGTATCATTTTCTTCTTTCGGATTGGCTCTAAATATGGCTGGGATTCTAATGGGTCCTTTTCACACTCTAATTTTTTCTTCTCCAGACAAATTATTCTCCCTACATATTTATTGATATTGAACTCTGAATGCTCTATATATTCATGACCTTGAAGGCAGAAATTGTCCTCTTCTCTGCCATCAATAGTCCACTTAGTGTTAGTTACTTTAATAAAAATGAATGGCTTTGTCAATATGTTTGTTTCCTATTATGCTTCCCAAAACATTACTTTTAAATCTGTTACTTTTATATTCATTAATAATTTGTAACCTCAATCTTCTAAACTATATTACCTTCAGATTTTACTATTTTCAGTTAAACAATAATCACATTTTTCTACACCTCATAAATTTGTCAGGCAACTCAACTTTTTATTGAATCAAATATTCAAAAACCAAATATTCTGCCCTGTCAAATGATCCCCTGATTCAGTATAGTGAGATATCTATACACCTTCCTGTTTTATCTCCTTCTATCCTCTCTCTCTCTCTCTCTCCTTGTTTAAGAGACAGATTTTCACTTTGCCACCCAGGCTGGAGTGCAGTGTCATGAGTGGTGTCATGATAGCTCACTGCAACCTTGAACCCCTGGGCTCAAGCAATCTTCCTGCCTCAGTCTCCCAAGTAGCTGGAGCTATAGGCATGTGTCACCACACCTGGCTAATTTTTTTTGTTTATTGGTTGGTTGGTTGGTTGATTGGTTTAGAGACAAGGTCTTGCTATGTTGCCTGGGCTGGTCTCAAATTCCTGGCCTCAAGTGATTCCCACCTTGGCTTTCCAAAGTGCTAGGATCACAGGAGTGAGCCACCGTGCCTGGCCCCTTGTTTCTCTTCTAATATTTAGGGTCATATAAACTCAATTTTAATTGTTGTCAGTACCACAAAATTGTGGTTCTTGAACACAAAATTATCATTCCCACAAGCTAGCCTGAAACCCTACCATTCAGGATGAATATCTCAGTGGCAAAGAATTGTGTGTCAAAATTTTTAAGAAGAAAACAGCACTCAGAGGGTTAATATATTTGGACTTACAATCAAATAACTTGGATTCAACTCTAAGCTCTACCTTTTACTATCCATGCAATTAATATTAGACAACTCACTTAAATATGCTATACCTCTACAAAAAGCAGACAGCCATAACTGCTTGCAATTTTCCAGATTCTTGCAAACACCCAAGAACAAACATAAAAATGTTTTGTAAGCTAAATTTTGTAAAATATACCATTAACATCAATATTAACTATCCTATCCAATAATAATTATTAATATTAACACAGTCTGTTATCACAACTTTCTCCTTTTAGGAACTTTGGTTCAGCCAGGCCCTCTCTACAAAGTCGCCAACTCAGACCTGTGTCTGCAGTCCTCACCAAAGGACTAGTGCAGGCGTCTGTCCACAAGGTAAGGGCCTTCAGTGCTTCAGTTCATTTTTCTCCCATTATTTACAACGATGAGGTCAGAGTCAGTGAAATGTGCTTAAAATCATACCTTGAATAAAGTGAGAGCTCAATAATTGTTGAATACATGGATAAAAGAGAAGAAAGTCTAAATTTTAGACTATTCTAAAGGCAAAGTTAGTATATCAATGTGCATGTGCCAAGTCCCCAAAAACCAAAAAAAAGAGAGAAAAGAAAAAATATTTTCTCCATTTTGATTTGCAACATGTAGCTCACAAATCTTACCGTATTATTTTATTGTGGTGACATTGAAGATGAAATTACAAAACTCCTATCAGCCTATTAGTAGAAGGAACATTTTCTGAGCAATCACTATTTACCAGACAGGATATAAACATGCAAAGATGACTAAAACTCCCTGGAGTGATTTATATGTACCATCTAACTTCCTGGATCTAACCTGTGCCTCTTTGGAAATTCCTTTCTTCTGTGTAACTCAAAACATTTGTCTAAAGCAGATATACTTAAAATTAAAAACAAAACCAAAAACCTAGCAGTAATTTATTTAGCAAATCCCTTTCACCAAAAGCTTACCTGTTTTCCCCCATCAATTATCCTGAATTAAGTCTGTAAAATCGATTGAATGTAAACAGAATCCCCTTGCAAATTACAATAAAAACCTTTCCTAGTAACTTCTTTTAACCAACATTTTTGCAAGATCAATAAAGCAGGGACACAAGCCACAGCAGCAGCACAGGTATCTGCTTCGGCACCAGCCATTCCTCAGGGTTATCTTGAGCCTCTTTTCCCGTTACCCTGGCGCTCGGAAAGCAGACTTCTCATTTGTTTTTTAATCTGTTATTCAGGTAATTTCTCTTTCCCCTGTGTATCTCTAAAGACTTTTTCCCAGTTGCAGGGACTGATTTCTTTTCTAAATTGTCTCACTTTGTTTTCATCTCTTGCTGCCTTTCCTCTACCTTTTTCAAATATTTCTCCCAACCATTTATAATGGTGTTCTCCTCACTGTTTAATCATCCGCCCCAGACTTGGGTTTGTTTATTTTTCTTTAAATTTCCTCCTTCCAAAGCAAACTTCCACCTTTAAGAAACTCTTCCATTCCCACACCACAATAGTAACATTTTTTTACTTGGTGGGGAATAATTTTCCCCCAATTCAGTTTCCCGTGCATTTTCTCCTCTAAGTGAATTCTCGTGGTATATGGCATGAATATTATCTCTCCTTCTCTACGGAAAGACTCCAAATACTTTGTCTCATCTGTAATTTTTATTTTGGCCATCCCTGCTGGGGCCAGCTTTTCCTGTCATGCAGCAAAATTCTTCTCTGAACATTAATCTTGTAGTGCCCAGAAATGGAGATAACTCTCTAACATATTTCCTCATGTGAACATGCAGCACAGCAAGGACTTCAGAAATTTCACTCCCCATCTCTCCAGTATTTTCATGATAATCTTTGAGAAGGAATCTTCAGGCATCCCCCAGCCTGGTGGGGGAAGGAAAGATCACAGGTTCTAATCCCATCTGTGCCCAGAGATGTCGATGGTCTTTGAGTTATGGTTGAATGGGAAAGGAATGGGGAAAAAAAATCTACATCAATGTTGAGTTTCTTCCCCTAGCAAAAGAAGTGAGGCCAACTCAAAGCTTTATCTCCTTTGCTAACTCCTATTATCACTCTATGCTGAAGCAACAGTACTGTACAACTGGTAAACCTCCACCATTCATAGTGATCTTTCACTCTGGATCTTCTAACATGTAAACAGGAATCTTCTTCTCATTATTCATCATCTTCAACTTTTTAAGCAGGACTTTCTTCAGCCCACCATGTGTCTTCCGCAAGTTTTGTAAATCTTGATGAGTTTCTGATTTTTTCCTCTACTTATCTCACAGTTTTAGTTTTAATTTCTCATTAATTTTAAATATCCGTCTTTATTCCCCTTTTTCTTGGTGTGAGTTGTCTTCATGCTCCAACCCATTAAGCACCAAGTGTTTTTTATTATTATATCAGGAGAGATATGGAATATCTGTACGGATACAGATAGCTGTAAAATTATAGAATTAAAAACAACAGGCCTTATTTTTTACGTGCCAAGTGAACAAGATAATAAGCTCTACAAACTTAAGGAGAAAGAGGATTCATAGCAGGATAGTGTAGATGCAGTCAGGAAAATGTTATGGAATATGTACAGGTGTACAGGTGTATCTAAAAGCTGTGCCAAAAAACAGAAAGGGGTTGCTCAAGCCATAACCATATTCATGAAACAATTAACACACTGAAGGGCCCAGGTGAGCAGGAGCAGGGAGGATATGCACAGAACTCATAAGAAACACGGCAAGAAAGAGATATTAGGTCCTGATAGTGACAAGCCAATTTGTGTATTTGGGGTTTATTTTAGCAGCATTGGATATATTCTGAGAATTTTTGGAGGGAAAGTGGCAGAATCAAAGCAGCATCTGAAATTTAAATGAAAGATCAGAGTGAGCAGTGTCTAAATGAAGAGATCAGTGTCTGCTGTAGAAGTCAGGTGTAAGTTTATCAGGAATTAATTTGGGACAGGATCATGGGAGGGAACAGATGTAATTTCCATTAAATAGTCAAACCTGCTTGTTAAATAATTAGATGGCAGGGAGCAAAGGACAAAAATTGCACCAATATACTCTCTTTTCTATTTTTAACTTACTTTCCCTAGTATAGCAACAACTAGTGTTTATTAAATTATTACTACAAATCAGGAACTATGCAAAGGAATTTAAATGTGATAACTAATTTATCCTTCTTAAAAACTATTTAAAGATAAGGAAATTAGGACCCAGAGAAGTTAGCTAACTTGCCTGAGCCACACAGCTAGAAAACTTCAGTCCATTTGCCTTTCAAGTCTGTGTTTTTAACTACTACACTGCACCACCTCTCATAGACCTGTGAGGGTTAATTGTATTAATGCATGTCAACTTGACTGGGTTAAGGGTTGCCCAGATATCTGATAAAACATTATTTCTGGATGCTGTAAGGGTGTTTCTGGAAGAGATCAGCATTTGAATCAGTAGACTGAGTAAAGAAGATCGCCCTCCCCAGTGTGGGTGGGCCTCATCCAATCTATCCAGGGCCCGAATAGAACAAAAAGGTAGAGGAAGGGAGAATTTATTCTCCTGCCCTCAGACATTGGCTCCCCTGCTTCTCAGGCCTTTGGACTCAGAGACTGAATTACACCACCACCTTTCCTGCTTGCAGATAGCAGTTCCTAGGATTCTTGGCCTCTGAAATCATGTGAGCTAATTCCTATTTTATGTGCCTGTGTGTGTGTGTATGTGTTCTGTTTCTCTGAAGGGGAACCCTAACTAAACCATCTGGTTATAAGACAAACTCTGGATTCAAACATACTAGGTTAGTAACACTCTGCTCCCCTCTGCTGTCATTCTAATATGAGGTTGAATGAGTTAGTTGAATTTGCTCAACTTCAGCCCTTATTTATAAAACAAGAAGAAAATAGATCCTATCTCAAAGAGATATTGTAAAGATTAAATAATCCCTCATTTTCCCATCTGTGAAAAATAGTATATGTTCCATAAATGCCTATAATTAGCATGGAAAGTTCTATAAAAATCTATTTTGTTGTCATGCCCTTTATACTGTCCTCTCTTCCAAGTGAACTCCTAAATGTCCCTTAAAGTATATTCTGACTATCAACTATTGGAGTAAGCCTCTCTCCCCTTGCGAACACAAGGTTCACAAATTGTAATGAGCTTCTTTCTCTGCTCCCTTGCATCCTAACTCAAGAATGTGGTATGTGTGTGTACACGCGCACACACACACACACACACACACACACCCCATGGAATACTACTCAGCCATAAAAAGAACAAAATAATGCCTTTTACAGCAACTTGGGTAGAATTGGAGACCATTATTTTAAGTGAAGTCACTCAGGAACAGAAAAGCAAATATTACACATTCTGACTTATAAGAGCTACGGATATGTGTGGTCATACAGAGTGGGGACACTGGACACTCAGAAGGGGGAAGGATGAAAAAGTACCTGTTGGGTACAGGGTACCCTATTCTGGTGATGGGTACACTAAAAGCCCAGACCTTACCACTGTATAATATATATATGTAACAAAAACTCCATTTGTACCCCCTAAATCTATTGAAATAACAATAAAAAAGAATTGCATTTATAGTCAATGTGTCTTCAGCCACTGCAGGCAGAAGTTTCAGGATAGATCTTTTATTCTAGTTTCTCTAGGCCAAAATTTTCCTTCATATTTATATCCCCTTGTCTACACCCAAAGTCTTAGTTGACGTAATCTTCCAACGTCTTTTAATTATAAGCATACCTCATCTCTAGCAAATGTTTCATTTGTAGATACTGTAATATCGAAACAGTCTTTATCTTGCTGCTGTTTCATAGCATTTTCATGATGTTCAGCCAGCAATTTTCATTTTCTTCTCCAGAAATTTTCTTTACAAATAAATAATAGTTTGCCCATTCCTAAAACTTAGGTCATATATTTCATGCTTGGCATCTCTGAGTGCTGAGATGTCTCTTTGTCCTTTCCACTGGCTTTCTAATCAGGTTTTCCTGACAAAAACTACTTTATGGACTTTTGAGCAGCTTCTTCTAAATGTTTCTATTTAAAAAAAAACAAAAATACAATATTCTTCTTGAAGAATCTGAATGAGTTATTCATTCTTTGTGAAGAAAATTAAACACTTCTTACTTTCCTTATCAAGTTTGAAGTTTCCTTTGTTAAAAATTCAAAACCCTTACTACTTTTACTATTCCTTTTAATACTTTATTCTCTTATCATAGTCTCTTTCTCTCAGAGTTTGAAATAAAGACTTTTATATTTTGAATCTGGTTTCTTCTTTCTTTTCTTTATCTCACTGCTGTTGAGTTTCTCGCAAGTCCTGGGCTCTCCATCTTATACTGTCTTCTGTGCTCTGGCCGGAAAATTCATATGATGATGATACGACCCCCCTGAGATGCCTCCTTTGTGATTCTTGCTTTAGGCACACAGGAGCTGCGTCTTCTCTCCAATAACCATTCTACTTAGGGAGGAAACTGCTTTGGAAACTACTTTACAGAAGTAAGATGCAGAAGATTTAATTAATTTTTCTAAGATTAAAAATGCTATGGCTTGAATATTTGAATGTCCCCCCCAAAATTTATATGTTGAAATCCTTATCCCCAAAGGGTTGCTATTAGGAGGTGGGGCTTTGGGCAGGTGTTTAGGTCACGCACGTGAAGTCCTCATGAATGGGATTAATGTCCTTAAGCAAGAGGCCCTGGAGAGCTGCCTTGTCCCCTTCCACCACGTGAGCACACAGTGGATGACCTCATTTATGAACTGGGAAATGGGCCCTCACCAGACACTGCATCTGCCAGAGCTTTGATCATGGGCTTCCTTCCCAGCCTCCACAACTCTGAGAAATAAATTGCTATTGTTTATAAGCTACCCAGTCTATGGCATTTTGTTATTGCAGCCCAAATGGAACAAGACAAAAAATTAAATCAAATATGGAACATAATTCTTTGAGGCTTGAGCCAGTTATTGCTATGCCACCTTGATCTTCAGTGGAAAAGGAAGGAAATTAGAGTAAATTATCATTGTTAACTCTCTCCAATGTCATTACCCACCTTCATTTAAGTAGAAATATGCAATCATATCATTTTTCAGTAAGAGTTTAAAATGTTCTTTCAGGGTAGTGGCTGAAAATTTACTTTAATTTATATTTTAAGTAACATGAGGAACATTCAAGGTAAACCTAATATTGTCAGGTCTGTTCTCAACCACATTCAATTCTGGGCCTGTTTGTACCATGAACTTACTGGATGGCCACAGAAATTCATTTAACCCTGATAGTTCTCAATTCCCTAATTCATAAAATAAATGAGCTATATTTTCCCCAAGGTCTCTTCCAGATCTAACTGTTTTTAATTTATGCTACAAGACAAAAACAGCCATTGCCAACTTTCTCAATATTCTAGATATATCCCCTGAGATTTCACATGCTGGGAGAATTTTATCTGCAAAATCCTAGGCATAAAAGTGTATAAGTAAAATATGAAAGGCTTATTAAACAAGCCATACCATTTAAACTGGGGTATGACAAGTGTACCTTCCACTAATAAAGTGATACAGCTTCCTAATCCAGTGAGAATACAAACCAAGACTGGCTACAGATGTCAGGTATGTCCTGTACTGTATCAATACATTCATGTGTCACTTTTCAGTGAAAATTAAAATTTTTTGACAGCCTACATACTTCTTGCTACAAAAGGAGGGAATAATCCTCTAGGCTTTTTTTTTCTTTTTATAGTTTTGCAGCATTGTGAGCTCAAATCAGGATAACTCAAGTAGTTTAATGTCTCTTCTTTAGAATGGGACAAGAGTTTTCTGCAGGAGAAATGAATTTCTGGACACAAATCAGAATTTTTATTCATATGAGCACTGTATATGACTAGGTCAGTTGAGCTATTGTCAAGACAAATAATGAAAACTTGTTCCAAGGTTTAGTTTTCTCTAGAAATCTTTTTAGAAAACATTCATTAAACAAATGAAATTTTAAAGACTAATCCTTCTCATGGGTCATATGCATATTAGTCACTTGAGGATATTTAAAATGCAGATTCTGATTCAGTAGTTCAGGGACAGGGATTGAGATTATGGTAATAAACCATCAAATCATCAGGAATTGCCTGGGACTAGAGGGTTTTTTGAGACAAGGGATTTTCATTGCTAAAACTGGGAGAGTTCTTGGCAGTTTGACTTCTATGAATTGCTCACCTTACCTGAGATTCTGCACATCCAATAAGCACGCAGGTGATGCTACTGACGTTCATCCTTGAATCAAACTTGAAGGAGCAAAGGTGGAGTAGCGGTTTCAGAACCTGTGGCCTGGGCAGCTGGTTTTAATCTTTTCTTTCTCCCTTGGTACTTGTGTGATCTTGTGCAAGTTTCTTAACTTACAAAGTCTCAAACTGTCAGCTGAAAATTAGGATAGTAATAAATAGCCACTTCACAGAGCTGTGAATTTTAGAAAAGATAAAAAGCATAAAGTTTCCGGTAAATTAGGAATTCTCAGTGACTTAGCTTTTGGCATGATCATTGTGTTAATTTTTCTCCTATAAAATATCAGCTAAATGAATGTCATTATAGCACACAACTCTAAATGAAACTTGATTAAGAATCATCTTGATATTTGATTAAATTGAAACAAGGTTTTATTTCACTTACACCAAATCTTTGAACAAATGTGTCTTTAGAAGTCAAGTGCCTATGGTAAAATAATCAATGTATGTACAAGTCCATGCTTTACAAACAAATGTTCAAATGGTGACAAGGTTGCATCTGCACCAACTTACATGTATTATAATAATCGGCTACCATTCAATACTGAGTCCATTCAAGGAAGGGGAATTCCAATTTAACTGCATTAATTCACAAGTATAATAATCAAAGAAGAATGAAATAAAAATTCTATTTGGTCAATGACTACACATCAAACCATATAGTGAACTTCCTTGAAATTCATTTTTAAAAAGCAGTTTTCAGGAAGTAATTTGTCCTTCTGTTGTCTGTCACCTAATACCACAGTGATTAAGAAAATAATGCAACATGTTGTTTGGGTCTTAGGTGGAAAAGACTTGATGTAGGAGAAAATTGATTAAAGAAAAGGCGCAGAAGTGAAGAGTTCTGAAAAGTGAAAAATGACAAGGTATGGGCTGTAATTTGAAATGTGAAGTACAGGGCACAACAGAGTCAAAGACAACTAACCCCATGGCTATAAGTTTTATATTCTAAGTACTAAAAAATACAAAAAAGAAACCTAAAACCTTATAAAGATGAAGATTTAAATCTGAATCAATTATTACTTAATTATATTAATATCATTAGTCCTATTTTTAATTTTCTATTATATTTCACTAACTCTTGGAAATTAATTTTCATATTGAAATGAATTAGAAGCTGATGATCTTCCAAGTGGCTTTATTTTTCTTCCTATGACTTCTAATGTTTCTACCATATAGTCTAGCATTTGAACTTTAAGGAAAGAAATCAAATTGTGGACATACCAGACAGGTTTATGATTATTAAGCCATGGAGCTGCTCTGGGTCATGATTTTCTTGCTTACTCCCTGGGACTATGAGACTATGACTTGATTCATGATTTGAGCATGGATCACCCTCTAGTCAATCAACAAGCTGATTAGCACAGAATAATTTATTTCACATAAGCATCATTTACCAGCCTGGGGATATGTAACTTTTCAGTAATGTTTAACACATTATTTTTATAATAAAAAATATTAAATCATATATTTCAACTTTCCCATGACAGGTGAGAAAAATGAAGAAACCAAGACATTTGAGGGAGGGCTGGTACTAGAATTTAGTTCTTCTAACTCCTGGTCTTAGGCTGTGTCATTTACACCCCTATTGACAGAGAATAAAGAAGAAAAATTACATCAATGCTTGAGCATTGATCACCTACTTTGTCATTTGTCAATGCTTTTAAAAGGAGCAAATGCTCTATCCTTGCCATGCCCTTTTGTAGAGACTTGTTTTTTCTTCACCTGTATTGATTTAGTTCACGTTTTTCTGAACTTCTTTATCTTCCTACAAACTTTAATGATTACATATTCAAGGGCATTCACGAGTGTTGTACAGAGTCACCATAAAGGAAACACACAGGTTGGGGCACAAATGAAGAATTAATATGTCTACAGCACATTACATGGAGTACATCCATGAGGCAAGTATGATCTACAAAAACCTTCCATCATACTTAGGTGTCTTGAATGTGACCACGAATTGGTTACTGATTTAAATATTTAATTTTTTAAGTTTCTGTGTGTTCAGGTTTTTGTGATCTATGGTGAATTTATTCTTTAAGCAACATACTTCTTTGAATGAATAAAGTACATTTATATAAGTGTGACATCCTTCGGTGTTCTATAACCTTCAATAAGTCTTGGGCCACCCACAGTATGAAACTTCCTGTCTTATAGAACTACTTTAAAAATCTCTAAGATTTCCAAAACAATTTCATCTCCTCTTCATGTGAAAGCCCACCATCCTCCCTCCTACTCTCCACACTTGGCAACTGAATTTTCAAACATTTCCCAGGTGCCTAAGCAAGCAAAGTTGCACATGTGCACATATAAAATTACGTGTCCTTTATCAAAAGCTGGCTTATGAGGGGGGATTCTGTGGCTGTTATCTGTAGATGTTTTATTTGAACAGATATTATAAATCGATTTTAATTGTGCTTTCAGATGTAAAACACCCACTGAGGAATAGTCCTAATAGACCTGTAGAAACTCAATAAAATAAATCAATAGCATATGTCCTGGAAGAGCACTGTACTTTCTAACATTTTGGTCAACATTGACATTTGACCCATAAAATTTGTCATCTACCGGTTTTTTGTAAGAATTTGCTGATACAAGTGCAACTGCACACAAGAAAATGTATGAAGGAGAACTTGATTCTCCCTTGTTCTTGCCAATGGTTTGTTTTGTTTTGTTTTGTTTTTTGACACATCACTGTTATCACTCTCTCTTGTTAATGCAGCTCTTGTTGCAGGAAATAATCATCATTCTTTGTGTCAGATCTCCATTCTCCTCTGAATCTCAAATGTCCACATTGTTCAGTTACCTACCAGGTCAGACCAATAGCTCACTGCATGCAGTGATATGTACCACAGGCACAGCAAGCCACAGGGTTAAATCTGAGTTCCTTTTAAAACACAGTACAAGGAGATGTAGTCAAATAGTTCCATAGATCAAGTTCTCGGCAGCCCCTAGACCACTGTGAGTGGCAGGGGGAAGTATGATCAGGTTGCCCATGGGTCCTCGGTCCTAGAAGAGTCGATCTGTTCACAGTTTTGTCCTTCCTGATGTTGCTGTGCTTGTTTTAGCTGAAGTATATAGACTCTAAAATTTATAGTTGTCAGTTACTATTGACATAAGAGAAAAAGTTTTGTTTTTGAGAAACAGCAAAAATGTCAAAAAGACTAACGAAGCTAAGAGGCAAGATGATAGGGTCACCTAAAAATCTAAGAGTTGGAGGAAATTTTGCTGCAGAAGAAAGAATTGGACAGAATTACCGTACTGTAGTCTGGCAGTGCAAATACTCAAACACAACAAATTTGAAACAAAGAGCATAATACATTTTAAAATTAGATTGAGAAGGAGAGGAGCAATGGTCAGAATTTTAGGTCAAAATGGGAGTTTTACAGAGGAAAAAAACCCTACTATTTATTCAAGCCTGACCAGGTGCCAGGTCTTCACAACCTGCGAGAGAAGCATTTCTAGTTCTATTTCCCAGTGAGGAAACAGTGGTGCAGAAAGGTAAATTAATATGTTAAGGTCATCCCACTACTAACTGAAAAGGCTGAGATCCAAATCCAGGCCTGTCTAATTATAGACTCATGACGATTTTCCACCAGGCCATTCTGCTTATCACTTTTATCTTAGTAGCCAAACCTCTGAAAATTTGAAGTTTGTGATCTCTTTCACCTATATTTGCTTTGTAAACTTTCGCACTGTCCTGTGTTCTGTGTCCACATGAAGTACTGAACAGGCTCTTAGAGTTTCCGATTCCTAAACCAGGCTTCCCCTGTCTAAAGACTCAGCTTTAGCATTATGTTATGGCCCTGTTCTCCGAGCACGGGACAGTGACAAGTATTGAAGGAACCAGACAAGCTGCAGAAAACTCACACAAAGCCAGAATTAAGCAAGACTGTTGGGGAAATAACATGCAATGATAAACTTTTTAAGGAAGAGAAGGAGAAAAAAAAATCACCATTGGGGTTACCTCTGGGGAAAGGCAGAAAGATGTGATGGGGGCTGGAAACTTAGGTAGATTCCGTGTCATTTTGTATTGCTTTAGTGCTTACACTGGGAAAGGGCTGAAAGGCCTATAATCTATTATTAAACTTTGTAAATAATATATATGTTCATATACTGCTTTGTTGTTTCATACATTCTATTAAAAATAAGAAAGTAATTGTTTAAAGCCCAGAGCAGCAGGGCAGGGTAGGCACTCTGCACACAGCTAAGGGCCCTAAAGGAAGGCTCTGCTTAGGAGTGCAAGACCAGCAACATAACGAGAACTTGTATCTAAAAAAAAAAAAAAAAGAAATATATAAAAAATTAGCTGGTGCAATGGTGCACACCTGTAGTCACAGCTACTCGGGAAGCTAAGGCAGGAAGATCACTGGAGCCCAGGAATCTGAGGCTGCAGTGAGCTATGATCACACCACTGCACTCCAGCCTGGGCAACAGAATGAGACCCTGTCTCTAATAAATAAATAAATAAATATATATATATATACTTTTTAAATAAAGGAATGGCTGCTTTGCCCCTTCTCTCTGAACCAAGCCAAGACATAGAGGAGCCCAACACTGGTCCAAAGATGTGGACCAGTGATTTTAGCTGATTCCTGGGAGTAGAATCTGTGCCTCATACAAGGGATTGTAAGCCATGAAGCACGTCCTTATTTTTAATAAATAATTGCAGCTCAGTTACCCCCATCATGATAAATTTCAAAATGCCTCTCCCCACCCTCTGTCCTACTGCGCCCTGCTCTACTCTTGCAGGCATGAAAAGAAAATCTTTAAAATTGCTCAGTTACAGTAAGAATGCCAACATGTTTGATTGGACACTTGTCAATATGATGCTGAAAAGGAAAAAAAAAGTTGTGTTACTGTACCAGCTGGTAACATTGTAAAAAATAAAGTAAAACAAAGAGCACTCACTCCCTTATAAAGCCACTATGTATTGTGTTATTTCTTACGTCTAATAAGTTGAAAATTAGCATGTGGTCCTCTTGCAATACTTATAGCAGTTACAATATAGCATTTATTTGATCATTTGGCTAGTGTCTGCCTTCCCCATAAGATTATGCTTTTAGGAGGCCAGTCTCTGTGAGTTCATCATGGTCCTCCCAACACCAAGCTTAGCTCTGATGGCAATTTGGGTGCTCATGAGTGAGTGACCAAGTGAGTACATAAATGAACAAAGATTTTAGTATAGGAAATCTATATCCTATGTGTCCACTGCTATTACTTCATAAGAATAAGAGAAGAAATATATTCTTTAATAAAAACTACCATCAATGTATAGAGAGTTCAGTCATTAAATCAAAGCATCAGCTAAATAACAAATCCTCTAGCCCATTCTCCTAGCAATACCCTAGACATTAGCCATCACCATCATCAGTATTCATTCTCACATTATTCACTAGCTGATATAGAGTAGTTAGAAATAGTGTTTCTAGATAATATTATATAGAAAAATTATTACTATGTACCTATAATTTATACACCAACACTCTGCAAAAAAGAATGAGGAACATGAGCAATTGTAGGAAAATAAATCGCACAAATATATATTTTTTGAAAAATAACTTAGTTTTAATTGCTTATAAGTTTTTATACCTAATATCTTTCCAGTATTTTGCAGCTATTAAAGCATTAGCTTTATGATATTTTACTCTCATATTTTGTTTTTAAATATGTATACATAATGGGAATGTATACATCCTTGCTGCATGGCTGTGAAAAAAAATCTTTTTCTGAACATCAATTAGGCAATTATTTTATTTATAGCCAAAGCAAATAATTATAGATGCATCCCAGATTTTACCAAAACTTATTGATAATCACCTTAATTTGGATGATATATAGGTGGAAACACCTAATAGAAAGTAAGGTAATAGGGAGAAAATAAAATAATTTCATAGAGAATAAATAATTGAGTGACAAATTTTAGAACTAATTGTAATTTAAGTAGTGTAAAGCAGAAATGAGTGCATACCAGAGGCAGCTACCAAGGGAACAGGGTTAGGGATGGAAAGAGAGTCGGGAACACAGAGGTGGACAGGACTGTCATGCTGCACATAGGATGCCACCGGCCTCTTAAGCCACCTCCAGGCCTCAGGGAAGAGATTGACTGGATGGTGCACGAACGTGCCTCATCTGTTTCAGAAAATTAGACCTTAATCCTTAATTCACAAAACAAGGACCAAACTCATGATCATGTTAACATGCAAGAAAAAAATTAAAGAAACAAAATAATCAGGTATCTAGGCACACCCTCGGTGAGGGGAGCTGGTGAGAAAATTGGCCAGAAAACTGGCTGTTCAAAACTGATAATCATTTACCTGCTCTCAGTCATTCTACTGGAATTGTCTACATTTTGTGGGTCTTAATAGAGTTGACAATTTAAAACTAAACCTTGTATGTCACAAAAGGCCACATATTGAATCATTCTATTTGTATGAAGTGTCCAGATTTTTAGGCAAATGCAAGAGATAGAAAATAGGTTACCATTGTCCCAGGCAGGTGGGGAGGATGAGTCGGGAGGAAATGTGGCCTGGCTGCTAATGGGTACAGGGTTTCTTTCAGGGGTGATGAAAATGCTCTCAAATCGATTGTATGGATGGTTGTACAATTCATGAAAGTGCTAAAGTTGAATTATTCATGTTAAGTGGATGATTTGTAGGGTATGTGAATTGTATCTCAATAAAACCATTTTAAAAATAAACAAGCTCAACCTAAGAGCTTAAAACCAAATTGCAAGCCACATAAGCAGTACCATTCATGGCATGTAGAAATCATCTGTTAGAGGATTATTTTAAAGATTGTTTATAGAAACGTATTAATTTAATAGGAAGTAGATAACAAATCCAATTATTGTTCATTTCTACTAGGGAAAGTATAAGGACAAGTGGATTTAAAACTTAAAATTTAGAATGAATATTTAAAGAGGGATTTTTTTATTCAATTTGAAATTCAAGAAAGCCTATGGCACACTTTCTCAGCAAAGATTTTAAAGATTGAATAGATATCTCTAGGGAGGTTTGAACATAGGCCTATATAAAGGCCAGTGAGATGGTTAATTTTATGTCAGCTTGGCTAGGCTATGGTACCCAGTCGTCTGGTTCAACCCCAGTCTAAATTTTGCTGTGAAGATGTATTTTAGATGTGACCAACATGTAAATCAGTAGACTTTGAGTAAAGCACATTACTCTTGATAGTGTGGGTGAATGCCTTAAAAGACTGAGAATCCTGGATACAGAAGAAATTCTTCTCAGGACTACAACATAGAAGCCCTGCCTCAGTTTCCAGTCTGCTTTTCTGTGGAATTCCAACTCAATACTACGACATAAACTCTTCCCTGAATTTCAAGACTTCCAGCCTGCCCTATAGATTTAAAACTTGCCAGACCCCAAAATCAGGTCAGCTAATTCTTAAATTTTTCTCTCTCTCTCGGATACAAACAGCTTCAGGAATTGCCTTTTATTTTTTTCTTGATAAATAATCATTATAACAAAAATATGGAAATTCCTGTCAAGCAGATGTTTCCTTCAAGCAGATACTGAAGCTTTGAATTTTCAATGCCCAAGCTTAACTGATGTCAGCACTGGCCAGGCTAATTTTTTCTGGTGACCCATTCTTCTCTTCCTCATGTGACGACTGCCAACCCATATGCACTGGTGGCCACTTCTATGCAAGGAAAAGACAGGAAAAAAATGGAGTATGTGATGTATCTGGGATATTTACAAATATCATACCTTTTAGATGGACAAAAGGTTATGTAAGGGTGAAAACAAAAGGGTCACACCCTGGGTCCCTTCAGTATCACTATACATAATGTTTAGGATTGTGTAAATAATGTATGTGCAAAAGAGAATATCCCATATAATGATTTCAAAGGGTAAATAGTCACAGAATTCACTTTATCATTGTCATCAGTGAAAAGCACCCTGGGACAGGACAAGAATCCTACCCACCAACTCGCTACACTGTTTCATTGCAGTGCTGTGGGGTGGGCTTTATAGTAATTAAGAATCTGTAGCATCTTTAGAAATAAAAGAAATTTTATTTTTATTAAGCAACCCTGCACATGTTTCATTTTTCAAAGCCATAGACATGCCAACAATAATGAAGAAAAATGGGAAAAAAAAATCTTCCAGCAGAAGCAGAAAGATATCACTTAGAATTAAGCAAAGCAAAGAGAGAATCGGAATGGACAAATGATTAAGGAGAGTTAAGAGACAGCTCAGCTGGGAGTTTCCATTTTTATTCCTGTGATTTTGTTTTTCAGTAAAAGGAAAAGAGATATTACTAAGAATTGGGAAATTATGAAGCGAATCACTGATCTATATCACTAGAGTGAAGAGGCATTGATTTTCTTCTTCAGTTAATTACGGTGCAATTTTTTAGTACTGAGAGGATAGCGTCTCTTCTCTCGTAATTACGAGTAATGTTCAAGGACACAGCTCATATAATGACCTCACAAGGTGAAGAGGTTCCCACAGTTTCAGACGGGGTTGGTGATGATCGGTTCACTCCCCCAAAGCCAAAGCCACTCAACTGTCATTCACAAAACTGAGAGGTGCTATGAACTCCCTCCAAACAGATTTCTGTATATTCAACCATTAATCATTATTTTACTTGTTTCGCCTAAAATCCTGTCGTTTTCTGGTCATTGTCATTTCAGACACAAAAGTGTTATTTACTTGAGTTTAAAAGTGCAACCAGAGTTATTATATGTGATAATAAAAAAAAGAAAACTGAAAATCAAAGCATAAAAGAGAGAAATGCTCCTTAGTTCCTACATCAATTCAGGGGTCTGTGTAGGAATCTTTTAACCACATCTTCTGGGACACAATGTCAGAGGAATACACTTTTGTGTTATATAGGAAATCCTTGGTATAGATTGTGCATTTATGAATCACTGTGGATTCAAATGGTCAGTCGCATAGTCAGAATTCATAAGCCATGATTTTTAGGGGTGATACACATTTTTGTTCCTCTGTTTCATATATCTGAAAGTAATAGAGAAGGTTTCTTTCTTCTGTTCAAATTCAGAGACATCTATAACAAGAAGGAAAGAAAGAAAGAAGGGCAGGGAAGGGTGTCCTGCTTCCTGGAGAGAAGACACACTCAGAAGACAAGGGCTTGTTCACCGAGGGCCACATCCGTGAGCCTTCCTGACAGAGACATGCAGGGCCTCGCTGGGTATGGACTAGAAGAGAGAAATTTAAATGAAACCAATTCAATGTCTTTGCATAATAGAGTGCTCCAATTATCTCTTGCCACATAGCAAATCACTTAAAACAATGATTGAAAAATTAAAAATCATTTATTTTCCTTATAAATTTGAGGTTAACTGAACTTATTAAGGAAGTTCTCCTTAGATGTGTCTCGTGTGGCTGGAGTCATCCTAGAGCTTTCTTAACTTCCATGCCTTCCTGAACTAGAAAGAAGAAAACAGCTGAGAGATGGCACTGGGTCTCCCTGACATAGTTCCCTGTAGGGCATGCCTGTGTATGTGTGTGCGCGCGTGCGTGTGTGTGTGTGTGTGTGTGTGTGTGTGTGTCTGTGTACACACGTGAGCTTATGAGTACACAGACTCCCTCTGGGTTCCTCTAAATGGCTACTTATACGCAGCTAAAGGGTCTCCCATCATGTTCCAAGAGGTCCTAGCAGAAACTTTATGGCCTATTCTTACCTACCCTTGGAAGTCAAGCAGCATCACTTTGGCTGCATTCCTTGTCTTTGAAGAGACAAAGTCCCATAGAGAGTCAGGGGTGAGGTCACAGAATCTACCTTCTGAAGGGAAAAATGCCAAGGAATTTGTGGAAATCTTTTCAAACTATGACATAAAGGGACAAGAATAGATCAGTATCTAGTATGGGTAGTTGAAAAGAGAAAAAAAAAGCATGGTGGGATAGGATCTCAGTTTTGGACTTTTAGACAAACAAGAAAGGAAGGTTAGAAACTAGAACATGCAATGAGGGAAGACAAAAAAAAATTGCTAACAGGTAATGTGTTTGGTTTTCTTCCATTGAATTCCAGGGAAGATCAAATTCATTACTCTTTATTTTGTTTTCCTACATGATAATTCCCTCCATGCCCAAGTCTTCAATAAAATGCAGTCACTCTAATACAGTCCAGCATCATTAGCACTTTGTAGTAGGGATGGTAAAGTTTCTAGGGACAAGAGAAAAATAATGCTGAAAAGAATAATGGTCATAAGAACCTACAGCAAACATTACCAACCAGGTAACATGGAAAGAAAAAAAAAAAACACATACAAAAACTCAGGCAAGCAGGTGAGGAAAACTTCTTCCTAGTGTCTTAGAGAAAGGTAACCCTGAAAAAAAGGTGAGGAGAACAGGACTTCCCATGGCTTATGGATTGTGGGCAGGTTCCTCAAGCCATTTCATTTGAATACGAAAGGAAAGGATGATGAGGGAAGACTGTAGGATGGGGAAATTTGAAACCAAATGACTTTTGCTATGTAGTCACAGAAGTTTCACAAAGATTTAATGTTGGGCAAGACTTTAGAGCCACTGTATTTCCACTTTGCAGTTGAACTTCTGCCTTAGGTTATCACTTGACAGGTGTTAAGTGCAAGACGGAATTGTATTCCTGCATATAAACTTTATTTTAAATTGTGACTAGGTATAGTGGAAAGAATGCTATTGGTATTATAATATTTGTATTTTTGATATTTTTTCTGTATATAGAGACAGTAAATGAAGATCTACAGTGAAGAAAGACTTCACCATCAGGCTTTCATTTTTTCTCTCTCTCTTTCAACTTACTGTCTTTTGTTGTGTATTTGAATAATTTGAAAAGAGTCTTGTTTCTTCATGATTCTGAAACTAGACAGGCTATGATATCATAATTTAGGGTTTTCAATGAGAATATTTTGATGTCAGCTTCAAATAAACTTTTCTTTTTTATATAGGAAATGAGTTTTAAATTAGAAATTGATTACAAATCTGCCAAGTCAGTATTTCAAGACAGTTGTGGTTCAGTGGCAGACAGAGAAAAGGTTCATTTTTAAAAGGATGATATTGTCAGTTCAAGATGGCTGGCCAAAAAAAAAAGTATTTTTTCCCCAACTAGAAACTTCATTCAGCGTATGTGCATGTGCATGTTTGTGCATGTATGTACATATATATATATGAAAATAAATTTATGAGAGTGTTGGAAAAATAATATTCTACCAGCAAACCACAAATGTAAACAGTTTTTGAAAGACATAAAGCAAATTGGGACATATTGATAGTGAAACCCAAGTGAACTGAACAACCAAAGAGCCTAATATCTCCATAAAGGCAACAGAGACAATATATTTAAAAAAGCATTTCTGAAAAAAATTTTGAATAATTTCCAGAACTGGGAGAAGGAGGTCTGAGAAGGAGTGGGTCACATGTGGTAAGGTGGTGGTCAATTGAGTGGTAGGACAGATGAGCCAGCACCAACACTCTAGTCACAGATGACGCTGAAGTTTGTGTAAATGGAATGCTGGATCTGATGTATGAAGGACCTTGCTGAAGTCTGAAACCATCCTCTCCAGAAAACAAACTATCAAAAAACTCCACTTGGTCACAGCCTCAAAAATCCACAGAGCAATCAAAAGAGAGAAACTTCTGTAATCCTAACTGCTTTTGCTGCCAGGCAAAAGTAATTATCCTTCAGCATGAGTAAATGTACCTCCTGTCCTGAATTTTACTTAAATGAAACTCTGATTTAAAAAAATGATCAGAAACAAGAAAACACAATATTTGAAATCTCAATATGTAACACATCTGGAAATTATAAGAACTGAAGAAAACTTTAGTATGATTATAATTAATATCCTCAGAGAATTTAAAGTACAAAAAAGCCATTGAAAATAGGTTGTTATGAGGAGAAAAAAATCAGAGCTCTTGGTAATATAAAATATGAATGATAAAATACAAATGGAATAGATAGAAAAGCAACTCAAACAGAGTAGAAGATCAAACACTAAAGTAAAAGCAGAATCATGGAACAAAGTCTGAGAGAAAAATAAAGAGGCATAAAAGAAAGATTTTTAAAATGTCTAACATGTGTTTAAGGGGAGTCCCAGAAAAGACAACAAAAACGGGGGGGAGGAATATTTCAGAAATGCAGAAGAAGAAAATGTTTGAGAGCTGATGCAAGGTCAACTCTTGCATTGTTGAAGTATCCATTGAGTAAAAGAGGATGGATTTTAAAACAAACAAACACACACACACACACACACACACACACACACACACACACACACCATATTTAAATACATGCTTATAAATTGCCAAAGCTATAAGAAGGAAAAATGTATTAAAAACTTTCCAAACAGCCAGAGAAATGAGATGAGCAAAAGAAATAAGAGGCATCTGGTTAGAAAATAATAAATAAAATTATCTCCATTTGCAGAAGACTTGATCTTGTATTTAGAAATTCCTAAGGAAGCCACAAAAATGCTATAGAGCTAAGATACAAGTTCAACAATGTTACAGGATACAAGATCAACATACAAAAATCAACAGTATTTATACATAATAGCAATGACTAATCTTAAAATTGAGAAAGCTATTCTACTAAATAGCATTAAAATATATAGGAATAAATTAACAAAAGTGGTGTATAACTTGTAAACTTAAAATTAAATAAATACAAAGACATCTCATGTCCATGGATTGGAAGACTTATTATTAAGAATGTTTTTCAACCAAATTGACCTAAAAGTTCAGTACAGTTACTAAATTATTGAATTAATGGTCACCTTTTTTGCATAAATTGATAAGGTGATTCTAAAATTCATATGAAAATTCTGCAGATCCAGAATTGTCAAAACAATCTTGAGGAAGAAACACAAAGTTGGAGGACACACATTCACTGACTTTGAAACATAATACAACATTATAGGAATCAAGACTCTGTGGTACTCTTATAGGACGAATGGAGTAAAGTTTACAGTTGAGAAATAAATCATGACACTGAGGGTCAATTGATATTTTATAAGGGTGCCAAGGCAATGGGAAAAGATTTGTCTTTTCAACAAATTGTGCTAAGGGAGGGGCTTCAAGATGGCTGACTACAGGCATCTGGCACTCATCTCCTCTACAAAGAAGAAGCAAAATAGCCAGTAGACAACCATACTTCAGATGGATCATCTAAGACAGAACACTGGAATTCAAGGACATGACAGGAGGGAGAGGCAAGGAAGGAGAGGAAAGTGAGGCAGCTTGCTTGGCTAGGATGGGCCAGGAGCCTGGAGAGGGTCCCCACTGTGGGGAAAGGGTAAGTGAGAGACCCCAGCAGGACACATTCCCACTGCAGACTCCTACAGTCCTAGTTGCAGGAGAGCCTCTCACCCTTCACCCTTCACAGGTCCTGAGACTAACATAGGGAGCTGTCTGGAGGCTGTGTGATGGCTTTGCTCCAAAGAGGGAGCACATGCTGGGTCCCAGACACCCCCAAGACCTAAGCAGCATCCTTTTGAGAGCACAGCCTCCACCAGCCTGCATCCTGCCCTGGAGCCCAACAGCCTCTGCATCTCCACATCCCTATAGCCCCATTGACTCTCCTTGCCCTCAGCTACCACTGCTGTGGGTTGATAGCTCCAGGGCCACTGGCAGTGACCCCACTTCCCCTAGCAGGGGGGCTGCTGTGCAATTACACACATCCTAAGGACACCATCTCCCACCACAGCCACTGCCTGAGGCCAAAACTTGCCCTCCCCATATGCCTGCTTATGGCTCCCAGCACTGACAGCAGCAGGGCTACAGCACACTTGCACAGGCCCAAAGGGCAGGCTCTCCCAGCCCATGCTGCCATTGGCATTTCCATCTGAGCATTCTGCCAGGGGCCTGGAAAACCCCACCCCTGCCCACCACAGCTAGTGCCTATATGCACCACCCGGGGGCCTGAGAACAGGTCCGTCTGGTGTGGTTCTACACCCCCAGTGCCCAAGCACATCATCCAGAGGCCTGAGGATTGACCTGCCCCATCCACCACCATTAGCACCTAAGCAATCTTTCCAGAAGCCTGAGGATGGGCCCAGCCAACCTGCCACAACCACCACAGCTGGGACTCATCTGCATGTGCCACCTGGGGTCCTGGAGACTGGCCCAACCAGCCTATCACAGCCACTGATAAAACCAGCACAGATCACATGGGAGCCAGAGGGTTATCCTGACATTGTTACTGTCATCACCACACCATACTCACTGCCTATGAGAAAAGAACCCAGATACGTGCCTTATCCACTACCAGCACTTGAGCAGGCTGCCTGGAAGCCCAAGAATGGTCCTGCCTAGACCCACTATCACCAGTGTTTGCCACCTTGAGGCCCAAGGACAGGTATGCTTGGCCCACTGCTGCCACCACTGGGACTCAAGAACTAGTCCACCTGGCATCTCCATCCCCAGAAAAACTTCACCACAGCCTCCACCAACAAGTGCACCCTAATCCACTAAGGAAATCACAGACATTACTGATAATAGGGACTTCAACACCCCATTCTCAGCATCAGACTGATCATCTAGACAGAAAATTAACAAAGAAACATTGGATTTAAACTGCACTTTTGACCAAATGAACCTAATAATAATTTACAGGACATTTTATCCAATAGCTAAAGAATATAAATTCTTCTCATCCAGCACACAAAATATTCTCTAGGGTATGCCAAGTCACAAACAAGTCGCAACACATATAAAAAAATAAAAATCATATTGAGTATCTTCTCAGACTGAAATGGAATAAAACTAAAAATCAAAACTAGAGGAGCTTTGGGAATTGTAAAAAAAACATGGAAATTAAGCAACAAACTTCTGAAAGACCAGGAATTGATGAAGGTTGATGAAGAAATTAAGAAGGAAATTTGAAAATTTATAGAAACAAATGGATATGGAATCACAACATACCAAAATCTATGGGATGCAGTAACAACAGTTACAAGAGGGAAGTTTATAGCAATAAATGCCTATGTCAAAAAATAGAAAGATTTCAAATAAACACTCTAATCATGCACTTCAAAGAAATAGAAAAGCAAGAACAAACCAAACCCAAAATTAGGAGGAAACAAATAATAAAATTCAGAGCAGAAATTAAAAAATGAGTCCAAAAATAAAAATAAAAATGATCAATAAAATAAAAAGTTGGTTTTTTGAAAAGACAAACAAAATCGATAAATTGCTAGCTAGACTAACCAAGAAAAAAAAGAGAGAAGACTCAAACAAAATCAGAAAAGAAAAAGGAGACCACAGAAATACAAAAGATCATCACACTATTTAGAACAATGATAACACTAACAAACTGGAAAACAGAGAGGAAATGGATAAATTCCTGAACATTTACAACCTACCAAGACTGAATTAGGAAAAAATAGAAAACTTGAACAGATTAATAATGCATGATGAGATTGAATCAGTAATAAAATATCTCCCGACAAAGAAACGCTCAGAACTGGATGGTTTCACTGCCAAATTCTACCAAATTTACAAAGGACTAACAGCAATTCTCCTCAAATTATTCCAAAAAATTGAAAAGGAGGGAATTCTCCCTACCTCATTCTACAACGCTAGCACTTTTCTGATACCAAAACCACACAAGGACACAACAACCACACCAAAAAAAGAAAACAACAGGCCAATATCCCTAATGAACACAGGGAAACAGGACTGCTAATGGGTACAAGGTTTCCTTTTGGAGTGAGGAAAATATTCTGGAAATTAAAAAAAAAAATAGATAATGGTGATAGTTGAACAACCTTGTGAATACATTAATACTAAATATTATAAAAATATTATAAACATATATAATTTAAATTATGTAATAAAAATATACCTAAAACACTGAAACGTACCCTTTAAAAGAAATTTTATGGTATATGAGTTGTAACTCAATTTAAAATTTTTTTAAACTCCTCAAATTGGAAAAAAATATAGTACCTACTAAAGGACATGGGTCAAATTGGCATTAAACTTCTCTTCAACAACATGAGATATTTGGAGAAAATTAACAATATTTTTAAACTTCTGGAGAAAAAATATCTGAAACAAAAATTCTATAGGCATTTAAACTACATTGAACTGTGACAATATTAAAATATATTTGTAAGTACAAGGACTAGGAGATTTTTAACCTGTCTCCTCTTCTGGAGAGGAACAGGAAAACAAACTCCAGGAAAATAACTCCAGGAAAACTAAAAGCAAATCCAAGAAAAACAGGAAAAAGTTATGAGCAATATAAGAGAGGAATATAGATGTTGACATGTAAATATGTCATGAAGCTTCAGGAAATTTAAAAATAAAAAATCTTGATAAAGAAAAGATATAATGAGGTGAGAGGAAAACCATATTTTGAAACTGAATTATATTATCTCAATAAAACATGAAAAGTAGCAGAAAAGTATAAACACCTTAAATCAAATTATATAGATGAGTTCTAGACACTGATACATACATATATTTAACTAGTAATTACAAGCTATTTCTCCAACATATGATGCAGTAGTTCAAAGCAGATCCATCCTCTCTGAAAACTAGACAAGCTGCATAAAGCTTTTTAAAAGTCTGTTTGGTAGCATCAGAGTATTAAGATCCAGCAGGGTAGAAAGCTTCTGCTGTCAGGGTAAGAATCTAAGAATTATCATTTTCCAAATGCTGATTAAATAAAAATTAGAGTTTAAAACCAACAAAGGTGGAGGGGAACCTGGTAAACACCCCAGCATCAACTAAAACTCCTATAGTATTATAGTTTAGGAATTAAGGCTAACAGGAAATAGAACAGACTCGACCAAGATTGAAAGCCAGACTTACTTTAGCTGAATCCATCATTTAATTAAAGCAATTTTCTCCTACTCTGCCCATCTGCCAGAAGCTAAAGGAAATAATTTCTGGACTAGGATAACATCATCCAGAACTTTGACAATTTCTTAAAATATACAACTTCCAGCAATAATAAAGCACTTTAAATCAAGACAGAACCAAGAGAAAACATAAATACTAGAAATACACATCCACAAGTTTTCCAGGTAATGGAGTTATCAGACATGAACTGTGATTAATACATTCAATAAGAGAAAAGAGAAAAAGGGAAATTGACCAGGAACTGAAATAAACTGATTTTAAAAGGAATCAATTTAAAATTTTAGTACTGTTAACAACAGAACTAAACTAAGAACTCAATATATATAATTCATTAGACACAGCTAAAAGTTGGATTGATAATCTGAACTGTAGGTCAAAAGGCTGCTGATCAAAGAGAGAAAAAAATATATTAATAAAATTCAGGAAAGAAGCTTAGAAACAAATGAGGCATGCCTAACAAGTCTAAAAAATGGTTACTAGAGTCTCAGAAGGAGAGCAGAGACAGACACGGGGCAGAATCAATATTTGGAGAAGTAACGAATGAGAATTTTCTCAAATTTGAAAGACATCAACCCACGGATTCAAGAAATACAGCAAACCTCAAGAAAAGAATATATAAAGAAAACCAGCCCTAGATATTTCACAGAAAATATTTAAAAATCAAAGACAAAGAGAAATATTAGCAGCACCAAGAACAACAACAAAAAAAGGCATTACCTTCAAAGGAGAAAAAATAATGCCTAAACCTGAGCTCTTTAGAAGAAAAAAAAGGCATGTGGGGTTATATTAATCAGGGTTCTCCAGAGAAACAGAACCAATTGGATATATAGAGATATATATGGGAAGTCCCATGATTTGCTGGCTGTAAGCTGGGGACCCAGGAAAGTTGGTGAGACAGCTCCAGTCCAAATGCAAAGACCTGAGCACCAGGGGACTTGATGGTATAAGTCCTAGTTTGAGTCTGAAGGCCTAAGAACCAGGAGGGCTGATGACTGAGGGCAGGAAAAGATGGGGGTCCCAGCTCAGGCAGAGAATGAAAATTTGCCCTTCCTCTGCCTTTTCCTTTTATTCAGGTCCTCAAGGGATTGAATGATGCCTGCCCACACTGGTGAGAGTAATATTATTTACTCAGACCATTGATTCGAATGCTAATCTCTGCCTGAGACGCCCTCACAGACACACCTGCAAAGACTGCTTGAGCATCCCTTGGCACAATCAAGTTGACGTATAAAATTAAACATCCTGAGGGTAAGCCAGAAGAAAATACAATAATATATTTAAACTTTAAGAAAAAAATTAATGCCTGCCTTGAATCATATACTTTTGGAAATATCTATCACAAAATAAAGGCTAAATAAAGATATTTGCACATCAAATTGAGAGAATTCATTCCCAGCAGATCCACAATAAAAGAAATACTAAAAATAATTTTTCAAAAAAAGAAATATAATATCAGAATGAAGAAAAAAATGAAGAAAAATAAAGATCAATGGAAAATCAAAGGGTAAATATGCAGAAAATGAATATAAATATTTATCATATAAAATAGTAAATATGATTTAGGGTGTTAAATGTTTAGAAATAAAACACATGATAGAAAAATTTTAAAAATGCGAGGTTAAATGGATTTAAACTAAGTTTCATAATTTGGGAAGTGGGAAAGGTACTAATTTATATTAGACATTAATGATCAAGAGTATGATCAAGCTCTACAATAACCACTAAAAAAGAGTCAAAAATATATAACTAGGCCGGGCTCGGTGGCTCACGCCTGTAATCCTAGCACTCTGGGAGGCCGAGGCGGGTGGATCGCTCGAGGTCAGGAGTTCGAGACCAGCCTGAGCAAGAGCGAGACCTCATCTCTACTAAAATTAGAAACAAATTAGCTGGCCAACTAAAATATATATAGAAAAAATTAGCCGGGCATGGTGACACATGCCTGTAGTCCCAGCTACTTGGGAGGCTGAGGCAGTAGGATCGCTTAAGCCCAGGAGTTTGAGGTTGCTGTGAGCTAGGCTGACGCCACGGCACTCACTCTAGCCAGGGCAACAAAGTGACACTCTGTCTCAAAAAAAAAAAAATAATAATAATCCAAAGATTATTAGACTGGATACAAAACAAACTTCCAAAAAAAATGCCATAAATTTAAGGGTACAGAAAATTTTAAAGTGAAAGAATAAGAAAATATAAACCATGCAAACATTAACCAAAAATAAAGCTGATATAGTTACACTAATATCAAAGTAAACTTTAAGGTAAAAGACAGTACTAGAAATAATGAGGGACAATCAATTAGGAAGATATAAAATTTTTAAATGCCCATGTAACTAATAACATAACTTTAAAACATGTTTAAAATGGTAGATAGTACAAGGAAAAATAGAGAAATCCATCATCATAGTAAGATATTTTAACATATTTCTCTGAGTAACTTCTGGTAAACCAAACAAAAAATAATTGCATAAGGATATACAACATTTAAACAACATAATTAATCTAGTCAATTTATATGGAACACTGCATACAGCAAGTGCATTCTATGCATAATGCCCATGTGCAGATGAAACATATACCAAAATTGAACAAATGCAGGGCCATAAAGCTAGTTTCAACAAAGTTTAAAAGACTGAAATCACACACAGAATGTGTGTGACTATAGTGGAATTAAGGAAGGAATCAGTAACATAGAAATAGTAATGATAAGTAGGGGGAAAAAAAGCAAAGTTACATTGGAAATTATGCAATGCATTTCTAAATAACCTAGAGGTCAAATAGGAAATGACAATAAAAATTACAAAAATTATTTAACTGAATGTGAATGAAATGAACACAGGTCATAAATGAATCACAGATAAAACTCAGAAATTTATAGATTTGATGAATATATTAGGGAAAAAGTAACTTTCCATTCTCAGGATCTGTTCATTTGTACAAGGTGACTAACTTTATTAAAGGAAGAAATCTTTAGCTTCAAATTTATCTGGACTTTTTACTCTTCTTCAGGTGGTAGCGGGGAGAGGATTGGAGAGAAAGAAGACAACATTATTACTCAGGAAACATGCTTTGTTTTGTTTTATAATCTGGGGAGAATTTTTGCTATTTTATTCTTTTTTTTTTTCCTATCTCAGTAATTATTTTCATTTTTGCCATTACAACAATTGGGAAAACATAACCAGAAGGAATCTTTTTGCTTGTTTTGGCTTGTTGGTTTTTTGCTTGTCTCTTGGGAGTTAATGTTCTTGATTAACACATGAGCATTTAACATTTTCTTTTCTTCTAGTTGACACAATAGATCCAACAACACTGCTCCAGTTAAAGCAGCTGGCCATGAAGACTCCCACTCCATATTTCCCAGGAACAAACACCCAGTGAAAGGGCCATAGTTTGCAATTTCGTTGTTCTCACAGTACGTCAGAAGAAAAAAAATCCTAATCTGATTCCTCTTAGACTTTTTCTTTGGAGGAGTGGTGTAGGATGTCGTTCTTGTCGGGGTACCGCAACGGTGTGTCTCCACGTAAGATGAAGAGGGCGCTACTTCTGGAGGTCAAGTCAGAAAGGGCAGGTGTCTCCCAAGTGCTTGCCAGCAAAGACCTGATCCTCTGATCAAGATGAATTTTTTTCCTGAACTTGGCCTCCACACAGTTCATTGTGTCCAAAGGTTCAACTTCAGGAATGACAGTATTCCCCCTTAGCTTTTTGGGAATACTCTCTGGCCCTGTGGTGGTTCCACTTGCAGGCAGCGGAAACGTAGATGGGTTTGACCCAACAGAGCAGAGGGCATAAGGCAGAACGCCTTCTAGCCAAAGTGCAGCAAAAGGAGACACACCCCAGGACTGGGTTTAAAATAGTTTAGTCAGACACAACTTTGAAAATCTGAAAAATATTACTCACCTTATCCCAGGAAAAAAATGTTCACATGCAAGTACAAATTTTGCATTGAAGGCATTCCTTGGATGTCTACTGTCCATGTATGGACATTCATTTCAGGACCTTTGGATTTCACACTCTCAAAATATAAAAAATAAAAGAATACATTTATGAAATTTAAAACTATTATGGGAGAATAAATAGAAATATGTATTTTTTAAATTTACCAACCTACTCCAAAGGTCAGAGTCAGCACTCTACACGTTAATGCCAAGCATTGTTCTTCTTCCACTTAAGGAACTGTCATCAACAATGCCTTTCACTTTCCCAAGTAGCAAACTCACTGAAGCAAGACGGTGCACAGAGAAACAGAAAACAGAAATCTCAGCACATTTAAGATCTTGGTCTTGATAAAACTGTTTTCTTAGCCAGACACAGTGTGAAATTCTTTTCATGGTTTTTAGTCTAAGTAATTTGATCAGATCACCATTCAGCATGTCGCCCAGAGCTGCTCAGTTACTCTGAGTGCTTCCCTGAAAATGTTTCCTCCCCTCCAAGTTCTTTTCCACTGATGGAACAAGATTAACAGGATTAGCTGTCTCTCTCAGGTTTTTTTTTTTTCTTTTTTTCCTTTTTTGTTTGGCAAGACTCTACTAGCTCACAGACTGGGAAAAACTCCATGTTATATTTTTTAAAAATAGGTTTAATTGTATTGGTTTACTTTCGGTAGGCTCAGGTTTTCCCTACGCACATCTGTCCCTTTGTAAAAGTCTACCTATTTATTAATATAGAAGATCGTCTTTTAGCCTTTCTTCACCTCCAACTGGGCTAATGCTCAAGACAACACCATCTAACCCTATTTATTAGAATGCATTTTCATTCTCTAAAATGGTAAATCAGGGACTCTAGTATTATTAGATGTACCATCCTCTGGAAGGTACATCTTTAATTTAAAAAAATTTTGATTCTGGGTTTTCTACTCCAAGTCTAAAATTGATTCTTGCTGTACTGTTCAGTTAAGCTATTGATTTTAAAAGAAAGAAAGGAAATAGAAAATGAAAACGGAACAATATGAAATGATTTATTAAGAACCTGCTAAATTTCAAGGGATAGATGAGAAAAACGTCACTTTTCTCTCATTTTATCCTATCAGTTCTGATACAGGGACTTGTAATCCAAGTGGTCTTTACCTTTACTAGCCTATTAGTGAACTAGTGATCAATGACATCCTTGCTGAGGTCCGGCCCTCTCCACCCCGAATCCAGAACTGCTGTTCTCAGCACCCTTGTCCCACCCCACCCACCCCCGTCAAGGCCTCCCAGTGTGTAGCTGCAGCGCACCTGGGGAATTCACTCCAGCCTTGCATAGTAGACCGCCTTCCCCAAGCTGTTTGAGGGGGACTTCCTGCTCAGGATTCTGCCTCCTCACTCCCAAAGTTGTAAAATCCCTCAAGTTATGATACCCCACAGCATTGCCCCCTAGCCTTCACCGTACTACACCTCTCCACACCCTCTCCCAACTCTCCTCTGTCCACTTGTATTATCTTCCGAATGGGAGCCTCTTTTTTGAGAAGGAAAGAGTGCATCATTAATGACTGTATGAAGACATGAAGACAGAGGGCATAAACTGAGACTGCTGCAGGCAAACCAGGACCAATGGTTGTCTTGGAGCCGCTACTACCAAAAAAGGCTTCACAAAAACAGCTTTGCTCTCTTCCTTCTTTGTCCTTTGGATTTACTGTACTGTTCCTTTCCTAAAAGTAAAATAATAATAATGCTCTAATTGGCTTAATAAACCACTGTGATTTTTATTTCAGTTGTCATATTTTTTATTTGTCGTCAAAGTTCAATTTGGTTCTTTTGCAAACCTATTCATAATTTATTAGTCTTCTGTCCCTGAACCATCATTTCTACTCTATATTTTACTTCTTTTTAAATAGTTATCGTATCTATGTCTGTACTTTAAAATAGCTTACCCTTACTGATCTTATGCTGCTGTTTATAGTCTCTGCTGGCCTCATTTACGGTGGCTCCTGTAATCACATGTTATATAATCTAGAATTATAAACTTGTAGCTAATTTTAATCAGTGCTAATCTTTGGACCCCTAGGTTGCCCCAGAGCACTGCCAACCTAGACATCATTTAAATTTATCCTTGAAGTTGCCTAAGCTATGCAATTATGGTAAAGTCAAACCCCATACATACAGAAGGAAGAGATTTTCATCAGTATATTAATTTTTCACTTGGTGCCACGACTAACGTAGCAAATTTCCCTATTGTGTCTCCTTTCGAGAGGTCAGTTCTTTTACTCCTAGCCTACCTTTCCCTGAACACACAGATCATCTTTAAGTGAGGAAATCAAAGTTCTGATCTTCATTTTCTAGAGGGACAAGGCCTTATCTTCTATCTCTGTGTAGCCAGCCCCGGACAGCTGAGGCATCGGTGTTTGCTGACCTCTCAGTTTTCAACTCTATCGTAATTCTTGGCCCCTAGGAATATCCCTTGCTGTATTTATATATTCACATACTTGTTTAACACATTCTTGGTGAACTCAACTATGTACTTTAAGGTATCTTCTGTATTTTATCCAGTATTTCTAGGTATTCCATATGGGGAGGCTATTTAGAGCATTTTAGTTTTATCATATTGTCAGAAGCAGAACTCTGAAATATAATATTTATCATATGGTTAGTTTACTATGTTCTAGGAAATTCTTTACTCTTGCAGCTCTTTTACTAGGAAAGTCATCAAGATCCAGAAGAGAATAATTTTAGAGTTAAAAATAAAGATGCTTCTCAGCTGTCATGAGAATGCATGATCCCTAATCTTTAGTAGAGCCCTTGGGGAATAAGAAGATGACAGACACTGTAAGACTTAATAATTTACTGCCTTTGAGAAGATAATCAGACACCATCCTGAGGAAACTAGAGTCTCCGATTATGAATAGATAAAAATATAGGATATAGGGAAACCTTTATGAACCCTTAATGCAATTGTTTTCCCCCATCCCTTGTTTTTCTTATTGTTGTTCTTTGTTGCTTTGATTACAAATCCAGCCGGAGAACTTTTTCTACACCTAAATGAACCTGCTCCATTACCAATATTTTATCTTACTCATTGGCATACTTGGTTTCAAGAAATGAGATTCCCTTTAGCCATGTTGAAAAAGCTCATCTGTATGCTTCCTCCTCTTCACACTTTTCTGCCACTGAATGACATAGTTCTTATCTCCTTAATCTTATATTGTGCGTGGACCAGCACTGGGCCACTTATTTCCAGGTTTAAAACAAGAGAAAAATGTTCGATTTTCCTAGACCCTGATTCCAAAAATGGTAAGACACGTTGGGTTATACCTACAATATTATCTATAGTGCCAGCTCCAAGAATAGAGATGCACCAAAATTATTTCCAGACTTATTACACCCAACACAATGTAATACTATTATATGTGTCCAAATGGATTTATTGATAAGTTTTTACTTCATCTGTCTATTTGCTAATATTATGTTGTGAAAGAAAGGATTCCATTCATTTTTCAACAGCTCCTATTAGAGTTTCATTGGATTGCTGAAAATTTTTTAGTTTGGCTCTGCACAAAAATTAGCTGTTATTGGGTAGGTAGACCATGTAAGTTTAAAAGGTCATAGAACTGAGACCATGTGCTGAAATGTACCATGCACCTTAGCAGGAGGAGTATTAGCACTGAGACAAACTACAACTCACTTGCCAGGGAATGGAATAAAATCCATCAAGAAGAGATTCCTCCCACTGGCCTCAGATAGCTCAGGAGAGTCTCCCAAAGGCTGTCAAAGATAAAGGTGAACAATCCATTTTTACTTCTACCAGAGAGAGAAAAGCAAATACTTTTTAATATAGACAAATGTTTGTACTAAAATTCAGATTTCTCAAAGACAAAACATTATAAAACACTCTGCAGGATCATACAATGGTATGATCCTTAACCTTGGAGCCCCTCGAGCCAGAAAAGGAGACTTCAGAGTGTATTCTAAGAACCTACCAGCTCTAAAGATAGACATTCATTGGCTTTGCTGGTAAATATGTCTTTCAGGAGGGTGACATTTACATCCAGCATTTATCAGGCAGTTTCTTCTAGGCCAAAATAGATCATTCCTAAAACAGTTCATGTCTACAGGTACTCTGATCCAGGTGACCTAAGATGAGTTGGGGCTAAATTCTAAGATAGTCAAGAAAGAATTTTTAAGAACAAGGACAGCAAAGAGAAAAGACAAATCAGGAATTTTTGAGTCTCCCTGGGGAACCCATTTGGGCCGAATACTTTTTGAACTGCCTCAAAGTCTCAAGTGTGAATTTTCCCTCCTCTCTTTTCCAATAGCAGATTGAGACTAGCTTATAATCAGTTTTAAATTACAAACACAGACAGAAATTTCCTAACACCTAGTTTGACTTGATTACTCAGCCAACAAATCCTTAAAAGATTAATAAGGTGCTATGTAAAACAAAATTTGGAAGTATCCATCCAAGACCGTTTGAAATTTAAATTTATTATAAGTTTCCTCAACCCTGAAGGAGAACCTCAGCCAGGCTGGTCAATTCTCTAATGGGTACATTTGAGGGGAATTGGTCATTTGACAAATCAATCTGTTGAATCTGTTGAATTTGGTGGTGGAGGAGGTCTGAAAACTAGGTACTCAAAAAAAAAAAAAACCCAACAACTTCTATTTTTATATATAGCAATTATTTTATGGGTAGTTAATGTCTACCATCATACAATGTTGATTTAAATAGTTCAAGCAAAAAAATTGCTTTGGAAATATCATTTGCTTCTTCAGAGAACTTTATTAATTTCACAAGCATGTAGATCCAGGTTTATTTTATCTTTGAAAAAGTCAATCATCTTTCACTCCAAGATTATTGAACTGTTAGTTTAATTGCTAAATCAACCAAATTTTATACCTGAGAGTTCCTCAATATTTATCCTTCACTGAAATAGCTTCACTCTCAAAATAAAAGATTTAATCATCTCACAAGTTTCTATCCTTAAAATCACTAATATAAGAATGCCCGTGGTAACAACTCATCAGCATCATGAAGTCCTCCAATGTACTGATCTCTTCATTAACCCCTTCCTTCTTCCCTTCTTCTTTATAATAATGGTGATTCATAGTCCATCATTATGGCCAATCTCTTGTAAACACATTCACTCTCTTCGTTTCTCCGCCACATTCACTTGGTAAATAAAAAGTAACCATTAATCTAATGACGATCTGACTTCTCTGTGTCAACATTTGTACAGCTGAGAACTGCTGAATAAAATCACACAAAAGGTGATTCAACACCAGCCAGGAGTCCACATGTATTTCTAAATAGCAAAATAGCATCAATAAAATCACTCCTCTCTCTCTCTCTCATCTCTGATATTTCTTTGATATTTAGAAAAGTATGCATGTTTTATTCTAATGGTTACATTTATAACTCTGCTTCACCAATTATTTATCCACAATAAAATTTAATTCCACTTCTTGAAAATACTGTCTCATATCATTTTCTCACTCCTCAAATTCTACCCTTCCTCCCTTCTGCTGTGCACATCACCCAGTACTTCATTGAAATAATCCTCAGACAGTATCTGATATTCCCATTTTCTGTGCTATTATCCATACCTATTTCTTTCCTCTTGTGAAAATAGAGGAAGTATTTTTTCCCATAGCCAATGAACAATCTATCCATCCCAGTCTTTTAAGGACTTTCCTGATCTCCCACACGCAATCCTATGTTAATTTGAGACATTCTACCTTCAGCAAGTATCGAGGATGCATTTCTTGTCTCAAGCATGCTAGCTGTGCAGTCCAAATCACTTCTGTCTCTTACCTGAACTAATACTACCTCATTGTATCTGAACTCCCCAAACTCCTCTCTTTCTTTCTCTTGCCATGCATTTCCTACTTTGCCCTTCTCCAATCCATTTTTTATATTTCAGGTAAAATGATACACTGGAAATGAAAAAAAGAAAGCCAATCATGTCAGCAGCTCCCATCACCTGTTCCCAGCATGTCTTGAACCACTTTTCTCATCCACCATGCTCTAGCCAAGCTGGCTTCACACCTGCTTTGTCATCCTCCTGGGATGCTCACCCCCAGCTATTTACATGGCTGTATCCTTCTCAGCCTTGACTATCAGCTTAAATATTATTCTCTCAGGCAGGATTTTCCCAATAACCTTATTTTAGCAGTGATGCACATATGTGCCGCCTCTACTTTATTTCCGTTTCTGAACACTGTTCCTAGCACTTGAATAAATTTGCAACTGGGTATTCATTTACAAGTACTTACCTGTTATTTGTCCCCTGCTAGTTGGCAGAACCTCTATCTTTCTTATTCTCTGGTATATGCCTGGCACTTAGCACAGTGCCTTAATGAATGTTTGATCAATGAGTAAATGACAAACACTAAGCCTGCAAAGCTCAGACCATTGCTTACTTAAGCAAAAGGCAGACTTTAAATATGCTTTTCTGCTTTTCTTACTATTTTGCTCACAGTTTATATTCATTGAGTAGAATAGGACTTTGTCTATAATATGTATGAAATAAATATTTGTTGAATCAATGAATGACAGAATATGGTAAAATGTATCAGAAACATATATTGTTTGCAGTTTTGATTGGCCTTATTTTGGCCTTTGACTTTTTTAATTTATTTTTTAATTTTAGAATATTATGGGGGTACAAACACTTTGGTTACATATATTGCCTTTGCACTGCCCAAGCCAGAGCTATAAGCATGCCCATTCCCCACTGTAGGTGTGAATTTACCCATCCTCTCCACCCCCTCCCACCTGCCTAACATCTGATGAATGTTACTTCCATATGTGCACATAAGTGTTAATCAATTAGTGCCAATTTAGTGGTGAGTAGATGTGGTGCTTGCTTTTCCAATCTTATGATACTTCACCTCGAAGAATGGGCTTCATCTCCATCCAGGTTAACACAAGAGATATGAATTCATCATTGTTTTTTATGGCTGAGTAATACTCCATGGTATACATATACCACATTTTATTAATCCACTCATGTGCTGATGGTCACTTGGGTTGTTTCCACATCTTTGCAGTTGTGAATTGTGCTGCTATAAACATTTGAGTGCAGAATCAATATTGTTAAAATGTCTATACTACCTAAAGTTATCTACAGATTCAATTCAATCCCTATCAAAATACCAACATCATTTTTCACAGATCTAGAAAAAATAATTCTACACTTTGTATAGAACCAGAGAAGACGCTGTGTAGCCAAAGCAACCTTAAGCAAAAAGAACAAATTGTAAGGTATCAATCTACCAGAGTTCAAGCTATACTAGAAGGCTATAGTAACTAAAACAGCATGGTACTGGCACAAGAACAGAGACATAGAACAATGGAACAGGCCTTTGACTTTGTGTATAGGACTCACTGTGGCTCATGCTATGTGTTTTTAGCCTATACCATGGTTACCAACATGTGAACAGCACGTGCTCCTCAACTCCCTGCTAAGATCCCAAACTGAAAAGATTTTCCTAATTGAAAAACTCAAGATAATACTCTGATTCCCTCCTTTTAAACTTAATTCTTAATCAGATATGACTTTTGAACATGTGCACACTGTGCATGCTCCAAAGAAAACAAAACTATTATCATATTTCATTTATTATGTTTTTATTATTTATAATCAGAAGTTCTGGAAAATATAAATTATCCTGCCACCTAATTATTTACAAATAAATAGTTAAACATCAAATATTCCAAGAATAAAATTATTGGTAGACATTCCTCATTTCAAACAGTTTAACAAGGTAACATTTTGTTACTTTAGTATTAATTTTTCAACCATTTTCAAAGTAGCATTGAGCTATTTAGGGGGTCATGACAAGTGTCAGTTTATATGTGCCTTAAAGTGCTTTCAAGCTAAACCTATTTTAGGCACACAATATAGACTCAAATCTTTGGACTTCTGCCACCTATTTATCTATTCACTAGAAATGAGTTTAAAATAATCACTTAACCAGCATCCTGATCTAGTTAGAATACTGTTTATGAGATAATCTGAAACAATTATGGATGATTTTCTAACTAGGCTTGTGTTTTGGTGAGTTCCTCAGTTTCACGGAAGCATAGCAACTATGGTTATGTTCCATTTCCTGCCAGGGAAAAATGAAAGTATACAAACTTAACCCATGAGCCTTCAGAATTCAGTAAAGAAAAATTTTATCCAAGGCCATTTTCTCAGAGGACATCTGATCTACCCATTCTTCCATTTTGCTATTTTTTAAAAAAAAATGGAAGTTGAACTACAATGCATGTCATGCTGTCTTCCAGGATCCAGGTAATATGTTCTCTGTAATGTCAACTCAGACACCTCTTCCCCCAAGAAAATGATTCTTTGCACTCCTAATCTCCTTTGCATTTATGCAGTGAATAGGAACCTATCGTACTGTTGGCTAGACACAGGGAAAAGAACCATGCCCTGAACTTGTTAATATTCCCCAATGTTTAGCATTATTTTCAGAATCTCACTGAAAATTTCAGAATCTCACTGATACCACAATGGCCCTCTGCAGAAATGCTTTTGAGTGAGCAGCTCTTGCTGTGACCTCATCAGTCTCTACTGAGGTCCATTCAAAGAAGAGCTCAGTGATGAACAGTGTTAAGTCTTATGGCGACTTGTTGTCAAGAATGGTGTTAATTGTACCAGCATTTTATTATTACTTTAATGAGAAATCCTCAGGATATGTTTCTATAATCTTGAAGATCTTGAGTAATTAATTAAATTTATTTTCATGTGTTCTTTTGCCACATTTTCAATTTGTGTTTCTGTTTGTCATGTATAAACCATGATAAATATTTTCTGGAATAAGGATACATAAATAGATCCAAATATATACACATACATGCATATGCATATATAATATAGATTGCATATATAAGACATATGACTCCCCTCTCTAACAACTCCCTCTATTCAAGTTATTGACCTCTTTTGAGGACAATCTCTTAAGCTAAAGGAATAAATCTTCAATAATGTAATTTTACCCCAGTGGAAAGCATGGGAGAGATACTAATAACTAGGATGAAAGATATCCAAGTGACACTCAAATTACAAGTTAGTGATTACCTATTACATCTAACTAGTAGACCATTCTGGTATACATACAACTTTCAAAATCAATTTCAACCTAGATTTCAAACAGAAAATCAGAGCTGAGCTTTCTCACTTTAATGGTGTTATCAACTTATCTTTGACCATCATTAAGCTATTTAGTAGCTTTCCTTTTTTATTTACTTCTTCCTGTATTTCTCTGTATAGGCAGGAACAGACCACCCAGGAGGTTTCCTAGATTTTAAAGATTAATTTGTTCATTAATTTTAAACAACACCTGTTTTGTGGTTTTCTTTGAAAATAATGCTAAACACTGGGGAATATTAACAAGTTCAGGGCATAGTTCTTTTGCCTGTGTCTAGCCAACAGTATGATAGGTTCCTATTCACTGCATAAATGCAAAGGAGATTAGGAGTGCAAAGGATCATTTTCTTGGGGGAAGAGGTGTCTGAGTTGACATTACAGAGAACATACTACCTGGACCCTGGAAGACAGCATGAATTTGGTATGAGAGGTTAGAAACCAAAAAAAAAAAAAAAAAAAAAATTGAAAATAATGAAGGGTTTATGGAAAGTGTGGGTTAAGGGATTAGTATGAATAAAACCTTGCAAAGATAAACACGTTATGCAAAAAAATACAAACCACATAGATAAGTTTGAGGAGCAGTGTAGCCTGATTATAATAAAAATAATAATATTTATTACTTACCAAGCACTTAAGTTCATAGGTATCAGCTAATTACATCATCACAACAATGTTTTGATTTAGAGATTACCAGTATTTCCATCTGTCAGATAAGGACATTGAGGACCAGAGAGGTAAATAATTTTCCCAAGATCACATAGCCAGGCAGACCAATTATTCTGGCTCTGAGCCCATGTGGCAAGGGCTAACATTTTAGCTCTGCTGTCTACTATGAGGTGAGTTATATAATTTCCCTAGGGTTCACTTGTCTGACCTGTAAAATGAAATAACATGGAACTGTCTCATAGTATTGAGAAACATTTATGCAGTTATTAAATTCTTCTTAATAAGTGCTAATTGCTACTTACTATTAGTGTTACCCTATTTTTGTTATAGTTATCGTTGCTATGATAAGTAATGTAGCGTTCTAGTTAGAAATACAAGTAAAGGCTGAAATAGAGATTTAGCACAAACATTATGGGGTCTTTAATGCTTAGTATCATTCTCACAAAAGTGGATATTGGTGTCTATAGGATACCCAAGAACAGCACCAACTTTACATTTCTTCGTATTACAGTCTGGTGGAGAATTGAACACAGTAAACACTTAGTAGACATTGAATGAACAAATAGTTTCACTCATACTCCCTGTCCTCCCAAAGCATGTTGGCATGTCCATGGGCTGTCATGGGACCCTCGTGTGATAATGGAATGGTGTCTACGCCTTGCTACTCAAGTCAATATGGAACCCACAAGTACTACCATGGTTACTAAAGGATACAGGGAAGAATGAGGAATTGTGCCTCCTCTCCAGTCACCAGAGATATTCACTGTGGGGAACCTATCAAAATCATGATGCTTAGAGGGAAGTTCAGACAAATATCACTGCAGAGTGGTTTTGCCCTTTCTTCCTGCAGGGCTATCATCTGTAAAACACCTTTGCTGATAGGATTAAACCCTATAGGAAGAGTTATTCTGAAGACAGAATTGCCAGCTTCATTCCCTGAGGATTTGAGATTTCACCACAGCATGCACGCTCTGTCTCCTGTATTTCTAGCTGTGAGTCTCAAATTGATCCCTCACTATTATAAATCCTATTCTTGGTCAAGATGTTAAAAAGGAAAACATTTAAAAGAATAAAAATGTAAACACAAAACAAATTCACATATAACATACTTCTAGATAAAAAATACAGGAATAGTAAAGGAAAATCCTAGACAGAGTTTGAGATCACAAAACTCTATGGTTTTCTTGCCAAATACAGTAAAAGCAAATCGAGTCCAGTGATTTTTGTCTTAGACTAAATTATTTTAAAGAAATCCAGTTTTGGTCTCTAAATACACAGCCCTTTCAAAGAATTTCCAGAAGCACTGGAAGAGAGGCGAAAGAAAGAAGGCAGTTAAATATAATGAGACACAGTGCAGAAAAACAATGTTATTGCAACCATAATCATTTGCTAACATCTTGAACTGTGACAGCTTTCTTAAACACATGCTTCCTAGCCATCGTGGCATGTTCAATATCTTTGCACACTTGGAAGCATAAAACCCTAATTTCAACGACCCTGTTATTACAGGGAGCCAAGGACTAGAAGAGACTGGTGGGGTAGTAACTTAAAAGCCATTCAGACAAACGATAGCTTTTAAGGTGGTATGATGTCAGGGTAAGAAGTTACACTAAGCCTGGGACATAAGGAATTTTGTGTATCCATTAGGAAGAAATGTCTTGCTCAATTTAATCCTTTTCTTCTTAAAAACACTACTTTTACTAATAGTAGTTCAAGACATTTTTTTTAAACACGTATTTTTCTTCTAGGAAATGGTATTTATTCTTTTAAGCCACTCTATTACCCAAGGTAGGAAACTTTTTATAAGAGTCAGTGCTTTACATGATTTCCAGTAATTTGTTTTGTTTTGTTTTGTAGCAAAATCCACATCAATTTTTAAGGCATGATGCATTTCATTCAGTCAGTCAATCAGCCATTATTTCAAGTGTGTGTGTGTGTGTGTGTGTATTATGTGTTGGATTAATAATGGTTAGCAAAATAGGACACAGCTCTCTATGTATAGATTTTTAAATTTTAATGATCAAAATGGGTATTTACAACAACAAAAACAAATTTGTAACTGTGATGATTGCTAGAAATGAGTTCCATGTTAATGTCTGTCGCGTGAGACTGTAGGGATGTTTGTTTAGAAAAGGACGGAGTAGAGAATATTACAATAGTGATAACCTCAATGCAGACTAGATAGCAAGAATAATGGGCAATTGCCACCTCATTTAGAATCTGAAGTCTAAAATTGAATGAAACATTTTCTTCTAATAAACAAAAATAGTTCCCTTGGCCTTCTAAAATCTCTTTTTAAAAAAACATGAAGACCTTTGCTCTCTACGTAGTTACCCTCTTACCACAATGCTGAGAAATCAGAACCTAGTTATTACAAAAGCTGAAACTGCAATTTATCAAAATAATGTGAAATCTAAAATGAATTTAGAAAGACCTAATAAAATGTTTCCATTAGATCCAGACTTTTTTAAGCGAAGACTAGAAGAAAGCCCTAAATTTAGTGTTTTGCTTGCTTGTCCCAGTTCAGTCCTTTCCACTGAAAATCATGAAAGAGCAGACTGAGAAGTAAAAATATAAAACATTACTGTAATAACTTCACTTATTAAAGGTATTTCTTTGTTTATCAGTGGGGTGATTAGGTGATAACAGAATCCTTTTTAATTCTTCTTAATGGACATCCTCAATGAAGATATACATTCCTAAATGACCACTGTGAATGCCTGTCCTACAAATACAATCCGGACACAATATACAGGAAAAAAAATCCCTTGTTCCTGAAATCACTTTCATATTATGACACATTTCAGTACCTGGATTTATGGAGCTGTCCAAATTCCCATAGTAATCATGACATAATGAATCCCTTTGGTCAGGTAGCCACTGGCTCTACAATGGATTATTTGTTTTTAAGAGAAAAAAAATGAGTGGGCACAGATACAATATTAATGGCTACCTTAATTCACCTATTGTTTTTCTTTTCTTAAAATGTTCTATATTTGTACCCATGTAAAAACTCATAGTTTTTATACTAGAAGATAAAACTCAAAATATAATGGCACACTTACATCTCTGCCAAGGAATTTTTGGTCATTGAAAAAAAATGTACTATCTTTGTATAAAAAGTCATCACTTTATTATGCATTTTCTAAAACTAAAATGCATTCATTTTACACTGAAATGCACGTCACAAGCATAATTCATTTTCTTAAACCATTTACACATAGCAGAGATTCACAGGGAACAAAGCAAGCAAATAAAGCCCCTTCCTAGCTCACTGCAAGCTCACAGTCTCCATAGAAAATGTCTAAGTGACTAGTTTATTTAGTTAGTCAGTTAGTTAGTTAGTTATAAGGTTTTAGTCTTACCTGGATCACTTATCCAAACATATATGGTCATCCTGGCACAACATGGAATTTTATGGTGTTTAGAAATAGCATAAACCAAAACTCTGCCATTTAGAACACTGGTAACCTCCAGAGCTGGATGGAACAGCGATATTTGTGAACCTTCTTCACTGTATGCATACTAACAATAGCAAACACTTATGCAAATTTTCATTATCTGTGAGACACATAGCCATAGCATAACTCATTTAAACCTTACCACAGTGTTTGCTTTGGCAGCGTGTATGCTAAACCTTACCACAAACCAATCTGAGGTCCCCTTTGCCACCCCACTCTACAGATGGAAGAACTGAAGCCCAGAGACTATAACCAATCGTCATGGTCACAAAGCTGGATGCTGACAAAGCTAGAAGGAACACAGATCTCCTGACTCCCAGGGAACGATATCTCAAGAAAACTGTGAGGACTCATTGAAGGCTGCCATGGAGCCACTGCAAACAAACAACCTGTGCCGGTAATTTTTGTCTTGCTATATTTGTTAATTTCCAGGTCCATTCTAACCAAATAAAGATGTCCAAAAAAATTCAGAGGAAAAAGAAAATACTTTCCTTCTTTCTTCATCTCTGTCCAGGGCTTATTTTTATCATGTATATAGCATTGTAAAATTGCACTTTTGAAAATTAGCTCAGGACCCCAAATGCCTCTAAGAAACTACAGTGGTTTGAGCCGTGCTTTAATTGCAAACCGCCTTAATGAGAAAAATTCTTTACGCCCTGAAAACAGAAAATTTGTCAGAAAATGTGAGCACCATTTCAAAACAGTGATTTAAATGGATGTAACTACATTAAGATTTTAACATAGCCATGGCCAAGAGAAATACATTTCATCCTGAAGTCTACACATGATCAGCCCAATTGAGACTATACTTTTCTTTCCATTTCTTCAATTCATGGCAACCTTTCTATTGCCCATCTGCCTATAGCTGATTGCTATAGCTAAGGTTGATCTGTTTGCTACTTTTGTTCCACAACAGCCACGGGCTGTGCTGCATTGCAGGCAACTGGCTTCCAGGATGTCCTCAGAGAATTTCTTTTCTGCCCTGTTTGCAGTCACCCTGTACATCCCATAATAAAGCTCAACCACCTAACCTGTGCACATTTCCAGCTCTGCAAAAACTGAATCACATGAAGTATAGCTTCAAAGTTGTACTCATTCAATGTTACGAATGGTTCTTGGTTGACATTGATGAAACCCCTCAAATGTCCAATGGGACTCAGGTGACTAAGATAAATCTCATGGCATGTGTGGGCAGGCGTTTGTATGAGTTGAGAAAAAGTCAGTTGGTTTGAAACTTTAGCATGTAGGTCACCTCTAGGAGAACATTTATTTTAACTGTTATCAACATTTAATTTTTTTTTCACTTAAACAATGACAGCTGTCTATAGTATTTCATTAAGCAAATGCCAGTTGTCATAATGATAAAGCAAGATGTTTACTTATTAATGAGATCTTATGTAGAAACTTTTAAAGCATGTGTTGTGTAAGGGTTACTTCTTTGAGATTTTTACAGCATCTTAGTATAAAGGTATTGTAAATTTAAATTATTATAATAATTGATTCACTTATCTGTTTCCCTTACTAGATCATAAGCTCTAAAGGACAAGACAAATGAACAGATAAATAAGAAAATGAATAAAGAGACAAATGCATTCTCTCCTTCATCGCACTTATGCCAGAGCTTAAAGAATAGTGCAACATTAGCTCTTATTGTTAGCATTATTGTTATTCTTCTCCCTTTACCAACATCTAGTCAATTCCCAGGAACTGCTGGTTTCACCCCTAGATTTTTACGTAAAGTATGTGACCTCTTTCCTCAGTATGCTGCTGAAATCCAAGCCTTCTTCACTTGGGCTCTAACTCCAGCTTTTTCCCTTTGAAACTTAAGCTTTCATAAAAACTTCAGCAACATTTTTATTTTTTTTGCAAAATACAAATCAGATCATGTCATGCTCCTCCATGGATTCTACCCATTGCTCCCAGATGGCACACAAGGACCTCCACGGCCCAACCCCATCTATCGGTCTAACCTCATCTATCACTTCCACGTTGGTGATGTAAACTTTAAGAGCAATGTCCTCCCACTCCCATGAGCTATGTGGCTCTTGGTCCCGTGCCTTTGCCATTGAACTCTCTTCCTCTGTGTCTCAACCTAGTCCTCAGCTTCCAGGTGCAGCTCCTGTTTCCTTCTCCAGAGATCTCTCCACCCCTCCTGAATGATCCTCCAGACGAGGCTAAGGGTGCCCCCATCCTGTCACACCTGGGGCCTTAGCACTCACTCTTCCGTTTCCATTTGCTGTAGATAGTTCTGTGCTAGTTCCATTTCCCTGATGAAACTATAAGCCTCTTGAGCAGAAATATTTCATACTCATTTTTTATTCCCATCACTTGAAAAGGCGCCTGACCCACAGGAAACACAGATGAAGGGAGGTTGACCTCAGTTGAATTTTCTGGAATGAGCTGGCCCATCCCTGTTCAACCAGATTAAAAATAAGTTTCTCCAAAACAACACTTCCCAGCATTTAATTTTGTAACAAAGTGTAACTCTTCCTTTATAAACAAAAAAAATGATAGTACTAAAAATCACTTTTCTCATTTTGGATTTGACTGGTTGTACTACAAACCAAATGGAGGGTATTTAATCCACCTTCCATTTCATGAGGCAGTCAATGAATTTTCCTGGAAGTTGTACAGGTAATAATTTCCTAACCAAAGCTGACTGTATAATTGGGTAGTCTTTGCTTCAGTAGGATAAAAAAAATCAATTAAACCACACTTTCAAATTTTTTTTCACTGTAGGTATTCAAGTTTCCACATATGTTTAAAATTAAACCTATATTTATCACCTCATGGCTCAATTTATTAATAGTAAAAAACATAAAATCTCCAAAAGCAGAAAATTGGTAGCCAGTCCAGAGACCGCCCCCTTCCAGTTTTAGTCAGCAAAATTAATAGGAAAATTTATGTGTGTTCTTCCTATGGAGGACATACCTGATTCATTCCAAATCTTGCCTTAATCACAAAAGATCCAATTTAAATAATAATTGTGGCACTTTGATCAGAGTTGCAATGGTAAAATATTGGGCAGCACTTATCCAAACACAGACTTTCCCCAGAGATGAGGGAAAAAGTCAAATTCAAACTCTCCAGCCTTTTACATCTAAGACACAATAGGTATATATTGCATAAAAATCATCAGCATAACAAACCAAATATAATCACAGTATCATATAAATCTTTATATCTATCTTAAGATACTGGATTAAAAGGAGTCATTGAGTATCAAAAAAAAGGTGGTGGCTCTAAAACATAAAACAAGGAAATGACACGAAGTCATTTATTAAATCTGACCTAGACATAAAAAGGGACACCACAATAATCATTGAGTGATGACTCCAGTCATGCCTTTGTGACAAGCCATTGAGATCTAAAATGAAAAACTGAATTATTACCAAATAAAAGAATTTGGTTCCATTGTTGAATTGATTCACATATTTAAGAAAATTTAGTTATATTTGAGGTTATATTTGAAGGTCAAAGAATAAAAATGGAAGCATTTTGCCTATTGCAATGATCCCCTTTGGCACTGGGAAGTAGGTATCTTCTGGGTTTAGCAGTTTAGCTCTCCTGCTCAGGCTTATGTGAAAAGTAGACACTCCCAGGAAGTGCAGACAGCCAGAAGGTATGCCTGGAACAGGAAGGGCAAAGAGATGTCTCAGTGGCATTACTGCTACAAAGTGGGCCCACTGCAGCAGACATTGCTAATCCACTCAAGCCCTCACCTTGGGGATTTGTGGCGTGAACTCTGCTCTCTATTCCCTGGGCGTCTGGAGTACCCCACCGTCCATCTCTTCCTGCCTCCTAACACATCATTACTGCTTCATTTCTCTCTCTCCAATCAAGTTATTTTACAGTTTTTTGTTCACTAACCTGGAAAATGAACTATTATTATTTCCTACAGGGGAATAAAAAGCCAACATATATGTAATATCTAAACATACCCTGGTCAGAGCTGTATTGTTCTGAACCTCTCTTCCATAGTCGGAACAGCCCAAAGAGAACAGAATCAGATCCGACAAATTGTCACATTTTGCACAATGCACTGTCCTCTTACATATATATAATGTAGCACAATATGCAATATAAAGAATATATAATACTATCTCACCAACCACAAACTTGCTGTACTGGTTGCTTATAAATGCTTGTTTTCTGCATTTTATTTTATGTTTATTGACAATTTTATTATTGTATCAATTGCAGTGCACATTAATACAAATTCAATTACTAAGACACATGAAAGAGAAAAAGATTTCAAGAACAAAGCACTGGAAACATGTCATGATCTGTATTATCACTGTAATTACCTGCACTTAATTTAAAACTGGAATGTCATGGATGGATATGCAGTTCCGTATGGCTGAACAACTAGCATTCATTGCATGTATGGATGGTTCTAGATCTCAAGGAGCCCTTTTTCTAAGAATTTCATTTTTCTTATTGTCTAAGTAATTTATTAGAGGCCTGAAAATGTCTTATCTTTTTACCAGCTTTCATTTATTTTTTTTCTATATTATCATAGTGCAAATATAAGTATAAGTACCTATTGATAGGCAGGTCTCCCCTCCTAAATAAAAGATTAATAAAGAATAAAAGGTTGAAAATATAGTATTCAGATGTATGCTTATCAATGGCATCTAATATTTCTGATTACAGTTATTTTCCCTTTCCCCTTTCTACTTAATTAGAAAGAAAATCTTTTCTGAATGAATAATTTTTGAAAGTTACTTGATATATTTTCACCATTGGCCAGATAATGTGAGGAATATCTTTGTCACAGCTTGTCACTTTCTCCTAAATATGGTTAATTGGAATCATTCGTTGAAACATAAAACCAGAAGAAAGCTCTGAATCCACTGATATTGTCCATGGAGTTCCTATAACAGGAGTCCATTATAGTTATGCTGAAATTATTAGCTATCTACAGAGTGACAATCCACCTTCCAAGAAGAGAGGAGGAAAATTAAGAGGGTTTAAGGAATGTTAAAGTTTAAAGTTTGCCTCAGTTTCTAAGTTCATTCTGTTCTCTGTTAGCCCTCAGTGAGATTTTTACTTGATTATATTGCTGCAGGTGCATGGAATCACAGTTTTGACTACTGTTCAAATTTTCCTTTTTTTACTATCTTGACTCCAAGGTTTGCACTATCTCATTAACATGTATCTCTTTTCAAAGACCTGTCTTTTGAATAACACGAAAAACTTCAGCCCTTATTATTTTGCTCTCTTTTTTGTAACCCCAAGGCACATTCTGTAACCTGGATTACAGAAGTTAGTCTTCTGTACTACAGTCAGGTATGTGTGTGTGTCACTAAAATAGAGCTCCTTAGTGTCAGGGAATCTTTCTGTTTACAGCACTATCCCAGAGCCTTGCACACTGTAGGTGTCTAACAAATATTTATTGAATAAGTACATGCACATCACATCAAAGATGGAAATACATTTTCTTTGTGAGAATTCTGCACTCGTTGATTTATATAAGAGACCTCTGCAGTACAGTTTTCTGGGTGGCCCTTGGGCCAGCTCAGTTCTCTCCCTATTTCTTGCTTATAGTTCCCAAGAATAAGTCTAGATAACTTTAGAATGTGCTAGGAATACAACATCCTGAGATTGGGAGGGAGCTGGCTGAAACAGTATGGGCTTTGTTCTGATACCCACCTAGAACAGGCTGTCCTTTAAAGTTTTATCCCAGTGAGTACAGTGACCCCAAAGCATATGGCCTAGAGTGGGCTGCCCTGTGGAGTCCCTCATCTGTGGTGGGGCACAGTTGAGACTCCATCAGCCCTGAGCAGCTTTCTAAGCTTTGGGAGACCCATTCACAATGAATCCTAGGCTTCCTTTGGCCCTTGCTGCCTATCTATAAGTAATAGAACCCACTTCTTGTAACTTGTAGTGTATGAGTGTGTTCTAGCTCACCAGACTCAAGGTGGTAACCAGTATGCAGTGAACCCGCTTCACACCCTATACTCAAGAACTGTAAATATAACCCTTGAAATATCAACATTCTGCTTCAGATTTATGAGCACACAATATTCTTAACTACAAAGGATTTAATCTATACATACGGTGAAAAAATAAGAATCTATTCAAAGGGGCACTGATTTTGAGCAAAAAAAAACCAGACGGATGTTGAAATGTCTTTTTAAATTTTTGTTTAAAGTCTACACTTAATACTGATCCAACTTTTTAATCCTCATCAAGAGGGGACGTAATTATGCATGTATTAATTAACAAAATTGTGGGCATGTTCACCTTCATCAAATATGTTTTATGAAACAATCAACTTCAAATGTTTCTTCCATAGCTAAGTTATAGATGATACCATTCTGTGATGTCTCTAAAAGGTGTCCCATCTTTTCTAGCTTCACAGTAACCATTTACTATTCACTCTTTGTTGTCTGCCTTGAAACAGGTCTCTGGGGATCAGCACGAGAGCAGCCAGATAACAGCTGCAAGCTCCAAACCGCCTCAGCTCATCTTATGCCTATAACAAGTCACTTAATATCTGAAAGCTCCGCGCTGATAAATGAAGCCCAGGTAACGTATGTATTGTCTAAGGAGAGAGTTCAGATTTTTTGTTATTTAGCTATCACGTTAAGAGTTGATTGGTTCTGGGATACGCACTTGATGCAATCTTAGCCAATCAACCCTTCTCTGTGATTTTTGAACTTGGGAACAAAAATGAGGAGTCCCATTCTGTCTGGTGATAGAGTTGGGAAATGTCAAGTATCGATATTTCTATTCATCAGAGAGGAGGCCCAATCTCAGAAAAGAAGCCAACATACAAAAGAGAAGCCCAATGAGAGACGGTGAGCAAACCTTCGTGGTGCCCATGACCCTGTTGTCACTGGGGACTGAGATGCTGCCACATCTGTTTTAATTCTGTTAACTGATACTGCCCCCAAAACTGCTTGCCTGAGCTAGCTGAAGTCTGATCTGCAACCAATTCACTGACTAATTCACTCAGTGACGGCAACAATGCACATTAGTATCCAGCCAGGCATTTTTCCTGTGGTTTATTAGACATCTTCCAATCTCATTTAATTGATAATCTAAACTTCACGTTTGTATGACATAGGCATTTGATTTACTTGCAAAGAGATTTAAATTTCCATCCATCACTAAAAACAAGAATGACTCTCTCTTTTTTGAATGAGATTTCCCAAATCTAACTAATACTAATAAAGAAATACTAATAAAGAAATAACTAATAAAGAAAAACAAAAAGGCTGACACAACTTTCTTCATTATAGAACTCTAGGCATAGTTTCTCTGAATTTCTTTTCTTTGTTAGATTCCCACAGTAAATATTCACTTAAGTAATTCACTTTATAGCAAATATTTCTGAATCTTAGTCTTTTCTATTCTTATTATTTTCTACTGGAAGAGTGAGTTTACAAGCAGTGACTTCACAGGCTTCTAGAAATTTTAACTCTGACAGCAGTGGCTCTGACAGTAGTCCAACGTTTCTGCAATGCTAATTTGTTGTACCTTTCCTACAAAATGTCATCCTCTGAAAAGAAAACACCTTTTCATGAGTGAAAAGTATGAAAAAGAGAAATTGTATTTTGTGATTAAGAAAATGAAAGGTGATTGATCATACGCAAAGTAAAAGCTTTTCCCTACCTAAGTATATTTCCCCGGATAGCCTTCATTTAAAGTCCTGTAGTCATGTTTTCAAGTTTCCAATGATTCAGAATGAATTATTATAGCATTGACAAAACTTGGAGAATCTTACTTAATATTTAGCTACCATGTTGTCTATTAATCTAGTACCAGAGAAAATAGAAGACACTAATCAATTTGGCCTCCTTCCTAAGCAAGCTTCTCTGCTAGGCAACATGTCTGGATTCTTTGATTTCTATTCATGCCCAGAAACATAAAGAAGGTAAGGCAAGATCCTGTTTCCAGAGGAAACAAAAGCTATTTTTACTAAAGTTGCCCATCCTCAGTGCATTTTCAAATAGGAAAAACATGCAATTGAAATAGTGTCTCACAGCTGCAAAACACCATGCAATTAAAGTAAGAAAATAAAAGTCCAAACTGTAGGCTGTTAAAGTTCTCCAGATAATGGAACCTGAGCATACAAGCAGTGATTTTTCAAATATATGTGGCACGTTCTTGGTAATTACACACCTTAGAACACATTTCCATTTTCTTTCCATTGGTGTTTTTAAGGAATATTCCAGTAAAGCACTGCTGCCTAAAAAGTTTTTAGCTCAAAAACCCATGTCTCCCATTACAGCTTCAAATTTCCCATCTCAGTATGACTGTGTACATCAGAGCAAAGTATACCGGACAGTTCAGTTGAATTCCAAACAGAATTGAAAGTAGATTTTAATCGCCGACTGTCATATGTGTGTGTGGGTATCTCAACCGCAAAAAGACCTATTAAATATTTATGAAAATCATTTTTTTGCCCCTAAACAGCACAGTTAAAATTAAACAGCCATCACAAGAAAGACAGTGTCATCACAGGTAACTTCGTATTACTGTTTAGGCTCCCAGACTCTTTTCAAGTGTGCACTGAACAGATGGAGACTGTTACAGGCCTTTCAGACTAGCGTTTAAAGCAAACTTTCCAACAATCTGTCACGATTTTAGGATTCTCAATGACCTTTTAAGTCTTTGCAGAGGAACCTGCTAAATTATGATTGCCAACCTATGGCTCCTAATTCATAAATACACTTTTTTTAAAATCCAAAACATGTTTCAGCAGTTAAAAGAAAAAATATAATAAGATCGATTGCATAAAATTGTGTTGTTTTGTTGTTGTTGCTTTATTTTGATTTGTTTTACTTTAACAGTGACCTTCAGTCACGTGAGAGGGACCAAATAATATAACTGTATGTGACACTTCTAGAGAACAACCGTGTATTTCTTTCCAATTAATGCTTTGATTTGTTAAATTCCACCAACAAATAATATGCAAAATTTCAAGCCCTGTCCCCTGCTGCTTAGTGGATGAGAATGTTCCCCACACCAGCTGAAATCTTCATTACTTCCAAATTATGCAGGCTGGAGCCTGGGCGGGGTGCCGGCAGGGGCTGGGGAGTGATTGTTGTCTCCCGATCACCAGTGGCTGCAATTTGCCTCTGCTACATTTTCAGAGTTACACTAGAGGTCCCCGGTTTTGTTTCAATAAGGAAATATGTTCAGTTATCTTTTTCATAGGAAAAAGCAAGAAAACGATTACATACTCTATATCTAAACTTCTCACATAGAAGAAAAAAAAAAAGGGACTCAGTGATGGGATTTGGAATTTTGAAGTTTGACTTGGAGAAACGTGTTTGAGTCAAATTACCCATTCCATTATTTTTCTTTTGTAAATTACCACTATAAAGATGATCCGATAAGATTTCCAGGGGCTGTTTTTACCCACATGGCTCCAGAAATGTTTCAAGATTATTCACCTACACACTGCAGTTCAGATGATGTGCCAGGGACATTTCCCTTAGTGGCAAAACAGGCAAAGGCCAGGCTTAATTTTGCTGTCATGAGAAAGAGCCATAGTTGGGTGGCTTAATCAAAAATTACAGGACCAAGAATAGATACAGTTCTGCTGGCTAAACAGAAGCAATCTAAGTACATTTTCACAAAATGTTTCCGAAGGTCATAGCAGCCATTAATGAGAGTATTTTTTTTTTCTTAGAAAGTCACCTTTGAACATCCTTTCCTTGATGATATTCCATTATACATTAAAGAAAAAAATTGTTTTATTGCCATTGTTGAAGGCTTAGGAGGAGAAGATTTATGTTGACCTGATAATTATTATCTTTTCACCTATGTTCCTAGAAGAGTGAAAAACTAAGTGCAAGTGCAAAAAGAAAGTATTTAATTCTACTTGCTCCCAATGTCTTGGGTCATAAGAATGTCTGGAAGTTCAGGATTCAAGCAGAAAGAAAAAGTATATTGTGGTGGGGGTGGAGGAATTTTTCACTTATTCCTATACATAGTTGATTAGAAAAACATAAATCTACTTCATGTATTTACTTTAATTTAATCTAATACCCATGGTGACTTTAATTAGGGTGATAGATGTATTTTAAAACTACAAAATGAAAACAGCTCCATTTAACCTCCCATATAGGCAGTAAATATAACATTTTCTCATCTCTTCCTTCTATGCCCAGGGGAGCTGTGGGCATTATAATGAGTGACAGAATCTCACCCCTCAGATTCTTTCTTCATCATCCGGGGTAAATCCTCTCGGTTAACCCTGCCGTGGAAAGCAGAGAGAAACAAGCCTTTCAACTCCCAGCGCTCCCACAAGGCCAAGTGATTGACTCCTTGGTCTTTGATATTCTCCATGTACTTTCACGTAAGTGATGCAGCTCAGCTCCTGGAATCTCACTGTGGTTACATGTGGAAGTTACAGAAATGAAAGCGGCATCCTAGCTAAGAATCCATAAAAATAAGCCAGCAAGCCTCAAAAGCTAACACTGTCTTTCCCCATGATCAGTAGTTACTAATAAAATTTGAAACACTTCTTTTTAAAAGACCCAGCTGCACTTGAGAAGCAACAATAATCTAACTGTAAAATGAATAAAGGTCTCAGAAAGCTGTAAGCAGTTTGGTGAGTATACTGGATCTAGACCAACACAGGTGATGTGGAAGGGACAGGTGGGGAGGAGTAAAACTCCTGCTTCCTCCCTCAGCCAGATCACTAATGGGCAAAGGGGACCACAGGAGGGCAGTGTGAGCAAGAAGGTGCAGAGAACACACCTGAAGCCAGGAGCAAGAGCTGCAAAGTGGTATTGTCTCTTGATAGTCAGAAAACATCCAGGCGGTGATCTGGGACAGTAAGAAAATGGCCCTAGGAAATAACTGAAACTCCGAGTTCATGGTATCATTCTGGAAATGTTCCAGTGCATGGCCACACAACAGCGGCTGCCAAACCTTTGTACTCCACACTCTGGGTATTTCTTCAACCTCATTTCCATCCATACTGTCCTTCAGTGACTTCACTGTATCCATGCCATCTTTTAGAAAGACCATACTCATGTCCATTTTGTACCATGTGCTTGTCATTCTTTCCATTGGAATGCTCATTCCCCAGATAGCCATATGATTTGGTCCCTCAATTAATGTTTCTGCTCATATGTCACCTCTTCAGAAAGGCCTTCTCTGATCACTCTATATAAAAGCATCAAGGGCCCTACCATTCTCATCTCTCCATCTGTTGTGAGTTGAGTGGTAGCCCCCCTAAAAGACATGTTCACATCCAAGCACCTGTAAATGTGACCTTATTTGGAACAAGGATCTTTGCAAATGTAATTAATTAAGGATGATGAAATGAGATTATCCTGGATTACCTGAGAGAGCCCTAAACCCAGTGACAAGTGTCCTTATAAGAGACGAGAGAAGAAATCTGTGTAAAGACAGAGGCAGTGACTACAGCTATACAGCCACAAGCCAAGGAATGCCTGGAGCCAGTGGACAATGGAAGCTTCAAGAAAGGATTCCCCTCTACAGTCTTCAGATGGGCCATGGTTCTGCTGATATCTTTTTAAAAATATTTTAATTGTTGTTAACTTTTTACTTAACACATTGTAATTGTACATATTTATGGGGTATAATTTAATGCTTTAATACATATGTATGTTGCATAATGATCCAATCAGGGTTGTTAGTGTATCCATCACTTCATGCCTTTATCGTTTCCTTGGGGTGAAAACATTTAAAAGCCTCCCTTCTAGCTAGTGTGTAATATGCAATACTTTACTGTTAACCGTCACTGTATGTGCAACAGAACACCACATTTTATTCCTCCTATCTAACTGTAACTATGTACTCTCCCCCTTCTCCCTTCCTCCCTACCTTCTCTGGTCTCTAGTAACCACTATTCTACTCTCTGCTTCTATGATGTCAACTTTTTTTTTAGATTACACATACGAGTGAGAGCATGTGATATTTGTCTTTTTGTGTCTGGCTTATTTGACTTAACACCATGTCCTCAAGGTCTTGTCCACTGGAGACAAGATTCCATTCTTTTTATGGCTGAATAGTATTCCCTTTTGTATGTATACCACAATTTCTTTATCCATTCATCTGTTGTTGGACACTTATGTTGATTCTTATCTTGGCTATTATAAATAGTTCTGCAGTAAACATGGCAGTGCAGATATCTCTTCAACATATTGATTTTATTTTCTTTGGATATATACCCCACAGTAAGATTGCTGGATCATATGGTAGTTCTATTTTTTATTATTAGAGGAACCTCCATACTGTTTTCTATAATAACTGTACTAGTTTATAATCCCACCAACAATGTATAAGTGCTCCTTTTTCTGTACATTCTCACCAACACTTTTGTTCTGTCTTTTTGTTCATGGGCATTCTAACTGGAATGACATGATATTTCATTGTGGTTTTGGTTTGCATTCCCCTGATGATTAGTAATGTTGAGCATTTTTTCACATACGTGTTGTCCATTTGTATGTCTTCTTTTAAAAGAGTATCTATTAAAGTCATTTGCTCATTTTTCAATCGTCTGTTTTTTTGTCGTTGAGTTGCTTAAGTTCCTTATATATTCTGGATATTAACCCCTTGTCAGATATATAGTTTGCAAATACTTTCTCCCTTTCTGTAGGTTGTATCTTCAATCTTTTAATAGTTTCCTTTGCTGTGCTAAAGTTGTTTTAGTTTGATGTAATCTCATTTGTCTAATTTTTACTTTTGTTGTTTGTGCCTTTGAGGTCTTATTTAAAAAATCTTTGCATGGTCCAGTGTCATGAAGTATTCATCCTAGTTTTTATTCCAGTGGTTTCATAGTTTCAGGCTTTACATTTAAGTCTTTAATCCATTTTAAGTTGATTTTTGTATATAGTGGGAGGTAGGGGTGAAGTTTCATTGTTTTGCATGTAAATATCCAATTTCCCCAGCATTATTGAAGAGAATGTCTTTTCTCCCATGTGTGTTCTTGGTAACTTTGTCAAAAATATGTTGATTATAGGTGTATGAATTCCTGGTGACATCTGCTTCCAGAATTGTGAGAAAATAAATTTCTGTTTGAAGTCACCGAGTTTATGGTAATTTGTTATAAAAGCCCCAGGAAAGTAATATACTTTCTATCCTTACTTTTCTTCACAGCAACTACACTACATATCATATATTGTTTATTTGCTCATTTGTCTCCCCCTGTAGAATGTGAGAGCAGGGAGATCATCTGTTTTGTTCAGTGATGAATGCTTCCCAGTGCCTAGAAGAATGTTCAGCATGCAGTAGTCACTTAATAAGAATATGTTAAATTATGAATGAATGTGAGCTGCTCAAGTAACCTCCTAGATGTTTCTGTTTGGGAACAATTCTGTGGGTAGACTTTAGATTTTGTTACTTCACTCTCTGCTCGGATTGGCCTGAGACCATACTGCTGTAAACACATTTATTTACACCTCTCTATGACCACGTTGTTACCAGAAACATTATGAATCCTTCAGAAATAATGTTAAAATTCACTCATTTTGAGATGTCATTCAAGAAGTACCACTGTGATTCCATATTCCAGAATCATTGAATTCAGCAGAAAAAACAATCTGTAGGAAAAATGCTACTGGCATCCTCAAAGATGGTACCAACTGTACTCTGTGAAAAGAAACACACTGCTTAAAATTTTCTGGTTTAATGTTATAATGTTGATTTGGATGTGAGCTTGTTTAATGCCTGGGCAGAGCCAGCACGCAGAAGCTGCAGGACTCACGACAGCTGATGCTGCTACGAGAGACACTGTCAAGGTTAACAAGTGTCTGTTCTCTAGAACCGTAAAGACAGGAAGAGTGATGGGAAGGCCGACTCTGTCAGGTGATAAGCAGAGAGACGGTGCGGAGTGTACAGAAGCGCTCACTCATGTCACTGTGGGCTGCCGGTGGCGAGAGAACACAAAGACCTGTCTTAGATAAGGGGGTTGAAGGAGTTGAGCAGGCAAGCCGCCTGGATTTTCCTCAGGCTCTACAGGCTCAACTCAGGCCTCACCAAATGTTGCAGCATAGATGAAACAATAAAAGGAGAAGAAGCTAAAACCATTTTAACTACACAGGAAACTGGACAAGAGAACAGAGAGAAATGATTAAAAGCAGAATAGCTCAAGGTGGAACTCATATGAAGTATAGGAAAAATAACTGTCTTACAAGACAAGAATGACTCACCAAGGGAAATGGGGTGGAACATAGATAAGAAGGAAGGCAATGCTTAATGAATGCCCACTGATTTGGACCTTTGTTAAGTGTTACCTGCCTGAGACCGTGGAATTAGATAGCCATGGTCTCGAACAGGTAACTCTCATATCAACCTTTTATCCCTGGTTTAGAGGGCAAGACATTGAGGTTCATAGAAGTTAAGTAGTTTCCTCAAAACCACAGGGAGGTCTTCTGTGACTCAGATCCATGAATTTCCACTGCATCAAACTGCCTGTCTATAAAAAATTACAAGCATGAATTGTTTATTCTTTGTAACATGAATTGGCTCCATTTTCTAAAATAATTCTCAGTTTGTGACTGAGAGATATAAAATTTGCAAATATCTCTCACTCATGCACATAATGGCTAATCCATAGAAATGAGTAATTATCCATACACATGGATGCCTCAGAAACACCCAGAAATGTAGACATTAGAGAAAACACTTGACCCAGAGTCAGGATTTGTGAATTCAAATCTTAGCCCTATCTCTTACCAATTATGTGACTTTGAATAAGACACTTAAGCACTCAAGGATGCTGTTTCTTCATCAGATTGATCAGATTAGTAATATTTAACAATGTACATAAGTAAAGCAACTAGCACCTTCTAGGTATTCATTAATGTCTATAGATATTATTGCTGGTATTGTTGTTGTATATAAAAAGAGATGATCCTCCTGCAATTACATAGTAAAAGTGTGTATTTCAGATTCTTCAGACTGGATAGTTGTGACTCTTGTAGACAAAAGGAAATTCTCAGGAATGGGACAGCCAATAGGGATGGCAAGCAGATAGGTGATGTGGCCAGAAGCCAAGAACTGGTCAAGAATTGAAGGAGGAAGTTCATTACTGGCTCCTTAGGTCAACATATCTAAGACATGTTGTGTGAGATGACTAAAAGAAGACGGATTTTATTTGATAGCTGTTGAATTCATATACATCCTTCATCTCTTCCCAAAGCTTTTGTGCAATGAAGTGAGAAGTCATTTTTACATCAAAACATTTTAAAAACATGGACTTGTGTATCCATTGAAAAGGCAATTAGCTTTGAGTTTGTTAAGACTTGGAATATGTATAGTAAAATTCTTTAAAATTTAATGGTGTGAACACAAATTAAACCATTAATCTGGTCTACCTATACCACGTGAATTAAAAATTTAAGCTTTATTGCTTCTCTTTATGTAAACTTCTTGCTCATTTATCACTTCATTTATTGATGCATCTTTTATAATACTCAAGTATCAAGGTCCATACCATTTTAATTGACTAAATTATCCAAGACCTTCACAGATTTTTTTCTGTCGAGCCATACAATTTTCTCAAATCGTTAAAATGTATTTGGTGGTTTCAGATGTTCTCTAAAAGTTGAATGCATTCATATTGTTTTCTTATTTTAATCAAAGCCACATATTTACTTGGTTAAAAGAAAAACACATAGAGGCACCTATTAAGGACAGCAAGATTTTCTTAACCCCCTTCTTGCTCTGCTTCACTCCTGAAATCCAATCACTTTTAATGGTTTTATATTTTTCCTGGCATAATCTTCATAAATGTAAACAGTACACCATTATTTCTATTTAGACATTACCTACTGGCTCCAGTGCATAAAAGCTGTGACTTTAGCTAACAACCCTTTACAATCATTTTTACTCTCTCCAGTTTTTAAAGCAGTATTACAATATTATATCTCTAGTAATTGCATTTATAAAATCAAATTAATATGCTTATACACTGTTTACTGTTTCACCAATGGTGAACATCGCTGCTTGAATACTTAGCCTATAAATAGAGTACTGCCAACAACTTTCACCTCCGCCTCCCCCACTCCCCTCTCCCATCCTCAGTTAACCACAAACTTTTGTGTCATCAAGATTAATAATATTTATATTCTGTCTTTAAACCATGGTTAATTTGTGAGTTTTGACTGTAGGTTAAGCAATAAAGATAAAAATTGGTAGCAAGTATTTACATTTTCTAGTAAATATTACTCCCTGAGGAGCCATGCTAGGCAGAGGTCGATGTATATCCTTCCCCCGAGGCAAAGGCCATGACGCATAAACAACTCAAAAGTCAGTGTTCCCAGCCTAAAAGTCAATGGCTTCTCTCTGCTGATGATTCATCAGGTGCTAAATCCATGCCACATTGTACTTTGTAGCCTATTCGGACCATGTCATTCTTGTGTTTTTTTGTTTGCTTCTTTTATAAAATTAATTTAGAGACTGGGGCCCTACTTTAGCTCTGTGAAATGTTTTTTGTTATTCCTTTAATTTCCTTCTCATAGTTTTAACTGTTTTTTTCTTTCTGGAACTCCTATATATCATATTTTGGCCCTTTCACATTATTCCATTATGCTTTTGATCTTTCTTTAATACTATGTGTTGTCTGAGCTATTTATTGTATTATCTGGAACTTTTACTGAACTATAGCCACTAACCTTCCTATGTATTAACATTATTTTTTAGTTTAGCAATCATATTTTTAATTTTCAAGAGACCTATTGTGTCTTTGACTGTTCTTCTTTCCTAGCATCCTGCGCTTATTCTTCAGATTTGACATTTCTTTGATTTCTGAGGATAGTAATTAGAAGTTTTATAAAATAATGATAATAATATTTTTTAAAACTTTGACTCATCCCTAAATTTTCTTGGCTTCCTCCTGAACATGTTGTGCTTTTTTATCTAGTTGTGTCTTTCTTTTTTACGCAGTCTTTGTAATTGTCAATTTCCATTTCCTCTATTATGAATCTCCATGTGTTTTCTTGCTGGGCCTCTCTGAATGGATGCCAGTCTGGGGGCTCTGTTTGTATGGGTGGGTTTGCAGACTAAGTGGACAGGCAGAGAGCTGGTCATATAGTGGGGCCCTCTAAAACTAGTTCAAGGAGAGTTCTATTCTGGGCTTTACACTAGCAACCCTTGCTCTCCTCGGCAAACTTACACAATTTAGAGAAAGGGCTTGCATAAAAGCCCTCTGGGTTTTGTCCAAAGATGAACCTGAATTGCCCATCTTTTTGTTTTGAGATAGGGAAACTGGTGAAGTTTCTACCCAGCAAAACTGTTCAGTAGATGCAGTTTGAATTAATTCCTTATTTGCCACCTATCTCACTCCCATCTTTGATAACTAATAGATCCCAAGTCTAGAGTTTCTCTTCTTAGGAGTTTTCTGGGTAAAAGTCCTTTAACTTCCACTACTACCCCACTCTGGGCTGTAGCTGCTTCAGCCCTCTTTAATCTATCAATACATTTCCATGTGTTTCAGAATTGGTAAAAATTTAGAATTCAGTATCTGTTGATTACTGCCCTCCCTCTCGTGATCTCTGCTATTATAAGTCAATTCCTATTGCTAATGCTATGTTATGTTTTTAGTGTGTTTTAGAGAAGAAGGGGGGAAAACACATGGAGGAAGCGAAGGAGGGAAGGCAAACCCAGCATTTAGTCCACCACCATAAATTGGAAGCCAATTTAGTCTTGTAAATATAAGGCATTACTATTTGGACAAGAATTATCACCGTGATATTGTGTCAGTGTTTTCAATACAGTCTACCGGCTGCTTCTGTGTGTTTAAAACAACCATGGATTTAAAAGACGTCCAAACTCTTGAATCGCACCGCCCACAGATACGGCTATTTAAATTTAAATGAAATAAAGTTAAATTAAATTTAAAACTCATTTCCTCCGTCACACTAGTTCAAACACTCAATACCACACGTGGCTAACGCCTGCTGTATTGGACTACAACGTGCCAGGGTGTTTCCAACGTGGCATAAAGTGCTAGTGGACAGGGTTTCTCTAGAGCAAACTCAGAACTCCTCAGTAAAGAATTAACTCACTAAAAATCAGGTATAACCAATGGGGTATAGGAAAGGGGTTCTCTCTTTCCTCTTTATTCCTGTCACAGTGTGTTAAAATGCCCCTGCATGTGTTTTAGGAAGGAAATATGTTTCCCATAGGCCCTATGCTTTTGGTCGGGAGAGCTCTGCGAGTTCATCTTGACTGCAAGAAGGGCCGGACGGCTTGGCCGCTGCAGACTTGCTGACCAGCTGAGAACTGCCCATGCCTGCAATGCTTGCTGAGAGGCAGAGCGCAGACACTCCAGTGTTTATTCTGTACAGTTAGGCTTACAAGTTTGGAGGGTCTTAAATTATCTCTGCGAACAGTACGTGAGGACAGCCAAGGAGAGAAGACAGGAATTTGACAGGGACTTTACCCTGTGTTCATTCACAGTTCGCAGGCCATCCGTGAGGCGGAGGTGGCGACAGCTCATCTTACCTCCCTGGAATCCATCCCTGAATAAGTATTAATAACTGGAAACTTTTAAACGGAACTCTGATAAGAAAGAACTACTTCTACTCTGCCCTAAATTGTGGGCTTTTATCTACTTTGTGGTCCTGTGGGATGAACTGGATTCAGTTTCAGAAGTAGGAAGTAATGTAGAAAGTCAAAGATAGGCATTGATGCATGATGATATTGGATGAGGGACACAGGCTTATGCGATTTAAAGGAAATTCAGCACCTCAGGAATTTAGCCCACCTGGTTTTATGCCTAAGAAGTAGGTACATCCTGGGGGTGAGGGGAGAAAGAAACTGCAGACAAAAATAGAGCTAACACTTTGAAGCTTGTCAGTGACTCACTCTGGAATTTTGAAACTGCAGAAATTGCATAGGATTTGCATGCCTCATGAACTGTGTCCTCTCTGGGAAAGAGCCAGTGGACTAGTGTGTTTCTGGAAAGGAGATACATGGCATGCTTTCTCCTCTCTTCCATATGATCTAATGTATTATCCAAAAGTCAGAATTCTCAGATGTTAGAAATCAAGTCTCTTGAATATTATTCCTCATTTTTAAGCTTAAAGGATATATATACCCGTACTCTCCAAAATGTTCTTTTTTTAATGTGCTAGTGCATATTTTTAATGCCAAAACCCACATAGGGCATTTTTCTCTGGTTTTCTTTTCATTTTTTTTTCCCTCAAAACCTAATTAGGGCACACAGTTTTGATTTACAGTTTTCTATTGAGAGAATAAATGACAAGTCACAATATATTTTTATATTAAAATGTGAAGCATTCACAGATTCAACAATTTTTTCAATATAGACAAATTGAATAAAAACATAAAAAATCCATATTCAAGTCTGATTTTCAATTTGGATTTCTACATGGATCAAATTAATTGGGTGGTGTTTTAATTTCCATTTTTCATGTATGTGATGTACACACACACTAATTCATGTCATATAATCTTTGCTGCATTGCCCCATATCTATCCATTAAACAAATATTAATTGAGAGCCTGTTAAAGGCAGGGCACTGTGGTAGAGAGAGAAATGAATCACACATATGCTTACTTAGAAGTTGAAAACATTGCAAACATGATGAGGACAAATAACTAAAATCAAGTGCAGCCCCAGATCTCTATTTGGGCCAAATTTTCCAATTTTCTCTAGAGTCTTAGGATAGGACTAATGAGTCCTGTTCACCCACACTACCTGTCCCCACTCAGGATGCTGCCAAGCAGGGGCAATACCGGCTCCATGTGATCCCTAGAGAGAGGGAACCAGGAAAACAAAGAAGAATGGAGGAAGGATCATTTCAGTACAGCCCTGTCTAGTATGTCACTGATGTCTCCTCCTGCAAAGCCCCAACAATTTAACCAATGAGGGTAGAGATTTTATCTCCATGTACTTCGATTTCTGTAGCTAAGAAAGCTGTGCATTCTCCGTGCTGTGTAAGGAACATAGCAGTCAATGAAGACAGTCTGAACACAAACGTGCCACCCTTGGACTCGCAAGGGCTCTTTAGCAGTGGGTGTACAAATGCCCCAGAGGAAGCATTAGAAAAGAGATCAGTCCAATTACCGGGAGGGCTGGAGGGCTGAGGGGAGGGGAGTAGCTGGTAACACATGAACCACGACGATGATTGAAGGTTGCACTAACGATGTGAGGGAGGGCTGTCGCTGAGCCTGGGATCCTAGTTCACGTGATTTGTGATGGCTGAGCTTCATCAAAGATAATCACACGACTGCACTCAGGAAGCCTAGTTTGTGCCGCCCTGATCAACACCCTCTCCCAGACCTCTCAATGACTACTCTAAATTTCGATGATTCTTAAAACTTCACCCTAATCCACCCTTCTGTCTTCATTAAAAATCTACCTTCTACCACATCAAGAAAATCTGAAATCATCAAACAGAAATTCTCTCAATCTCCTACACCTTACCCTAAAAACTGAATCTGTATCCGTAATCAGTTTTTTTTTCTTTTCAGTCTCATAGAAAGAGTTCTCTCTTTTTACTCAATGTCAGCTTGCAAATGAGATGTCTTCCTTAGTCCTCCTTTAAAATATCTTCTCCTCCCACCTGAAACTTTGTTTTTATTTTCTCTCTCCAGACTTAATCCCCATCAACTATAACAAGATCTAATCTCTATCATTTTAAAAATTACCCTTACTTTATTTGATATCCTTCTTATGTGTTCTTAAACTTTTTTATACTGTGGACTCTTCCAGATCCAATGAAGCCTGTGGATCCTCTCTTAGAATAATGTTTGTAAATAAATAAAATACTTAGGATTACCAAAGAATCCAATTATATTGGTATGATTATCAGAGTATGATTAAAAATGAATGATGAAGCAATATATGCACTTCTTTATTAATACACTAACAAACCTAGAGTCAGGTCTAGTAACTACCATAATTTGGTAGTCAAGATGGCCATGAGCAATGCTTTACAATATCAGCAATAATTTTAATGTGCTATGAAAATATCTGTGATTTCTGTGGCTGGCCAAGTCAGGGCTACTGCTATTACTATAGAGCTTGTTATATAAATTTCCTGAATAAGAGAAATGCTAAATTGCAATTGGAGATGAGTGAAAATAAAGATTTTGCCATCCAAACTTCTGGAATTCTATCCCTGGTGATCTTGGAGGGAACATGAACCTCTCTGCTTCTCTCTTCATAATCACTGTTCTCACATTTTTAAATCTCAAATTTGTTTTCTGCTTTCTTGGGATCTTGCGTCTCTCCTACCACTCTTGTGACCTCGTCTGGTGAAAGACCCCCAATGGTGCCCCATCACCTGCGACATCTCCTTCGACCTTCTGTGGAGTCCACACTGTGGGATATTGTCACACGTGCTGAAAAAGCCTATCCTCATTTCCCTTCTTCCTCCTCAATTGACTGACTCCTAAAACTTACTATTTTACAATTATCGTATCTGCTTACCTGGTTTCTGCTCACCTTGAATTGGTTAGTTCACACATTGCTCTGAAATGTTTGCATTAATGGTAGCATATGTCCAAATCACCCACCCTTTTGGGATAAAAAGGTATAGATGAACCTAAAAACAGAAGGCAAACCAACCTTAACAGAGTACTTACTGTGGTAGCATCATGATATTTTCTTTACATCTTCCAACAATCCCATAAGGTTATTCTCACTTTGGAGAACATATTAATACTTTAGTAAATCAAGAATCAGAATCATACTTTATCAAAGGATGAATGGATAAAAATGATGTGGTGTATGTACACAAAGGAATATTATTTAGCCATGAAAAAGAAGGAAATTTTGTCATTTGCAGAAACATGGATAGATCTGGAGGAAATTATTTTAAGTGAAATAAACCAGGCACAGAAAGACAAATATTTCATTTTCACACTCATATATGGGACCTAAAAAAAAAAAATGATCTCAAGGAAGTGATGAATAGAATGTTGGCAACTAGAAATTGGTAAGGGTGGTGGGATGGGGTAATGAAGAGATGTTGGTGAAGGGGTAATTCTGTTTAATACAAGGAAGAAGTTCTGATGTTCGGTGGTAAAATGGGGCAACTATAGTTGACAATAGTCTATTGTATTTCAGAATAGCTAGAAGTTTTCAAATGCTCCCAACATAAAGCAATGATGAATGTTTTAGGTGAATCTTGTCCCAGCTACCCTGATTTCATCATTGTATGTTGTGTGCTTGTATCAAGATGTAACATGTAATCCATGAATATGTACAATTATTATGTATCAATAAAAAAATTTAAAAAAAAGAATCAGAATCATAAAGCAACTTGCTCAAAGTCACATAGCCAGAGGTGGTAGAACCAGGGTTGAAACCCTGGTTTACTGAAATTAAGTTTTCTCTGTGTTGAAGCGGTCCCTACACCTGAGACTACAGGTGCTTTGGCCAGGTGGGGCCTGGCTTGGGGAGCAGACATGGGAGGAAGGCAGGGCCACAGGAAGCACAGTTCTGACAATTCTGCTTATCCCTCACCTGTCACTGTTCCTAAACTGAGAGCCAACTTTCCCCAATACCTCAAAAGTGTTTGTTCCCTCCTCATGCGGACGGCTCCTAACTATGGCAACAGACAGCTCTCGAGGGGTACCTGGCATAAGCCCGAAGGACATGTTTTTATGAAGGTATTTTCATCAATGCAGGCAGGCAGCTGGAAAACTTTGTCCCACTGCCACCAAAATCATTTTCTTTACAAAAGTATTAATATATTTCTGTCAGATAATGACTTAAATTTCCCTCCTTTTCTTACTGTGGAAGGTACAGTTTTGCCATTTCTATTCTCACGCAAAGCACAGATAAAAACGTTTACTGAGGGTAAACTTCTGACACCATCTAGGTAGCCTTGCAGTCCTCCGCCAGGTCAGCCATCTGGGGGGTGGGGTCTGCAAGACCCATTCACGGCAACATCCTCAGTCACCAACCATCTGCTTCTTGGTTGTTGATAACACTGTGGAACCCCATCTTTTCCAGGGAACAGAAGATGGGGGTATAAAAGAAATTCAGGCTGTGAAATGCACACCTGGTTTGAAAGTGACTTCTACCACTTGGAATTTGACAATGCCATGTACTCCCTCGGCACTTTTTCTCCTTGACTATAAAGAACAGTTAATAATAGAGTCTCTTTTATAAAGTCATTTTAGGGATTAAATAATGCAACAAACCTGAAGTGCCCACAGCTATTGGCATGCAGTAGGCACTCAGTGAATCTTAGATTTTTTTTCCTCTCTAGTCTCTGGACATTTTTACCAAATAATTAAGAGTCACTGGCCAGGCACGGTGGCTCACGCCTGTAATCCTAGCACTCTGGGAAGCCGAGGTGGGAGGATTACTCGAGGTCAGGAGTTCAAGACAAGCCTGAGCAAGAGTGAGACCCCGTCTCTACTACAAATAGAAAGAAATGATCTGGAAAGCTAAAAATATATACAGAAAAAAATTAGCCGGGCATGGTGGCACATGCCTGTAGTCCCAGCTACTTGGGAGGCTGAGGCAGAAGGATCGCTTGAACCCAGGAGTTTGAGGTTGCTGTGAGCTAGGCTGACACCATGGCATTCTAGCTTGGGCAACAGAGCAAGACTCTGTCTCAAAAAAAAAAAAAAAAAAAAGGGCCGGGCGCAGTGGCTCACGCCTGTAATCCTAGCCCTCTGGGAGGCCGAGGCAGGCGGATCGCTCAAGGTCAGGAGTTCGAGACCAGCCTGAGCGAGACCCCGTCTCTACTAAAAATAGAAATAAAAATTATCTAGACAACTGAAAATATATATAGAAAAAATTAGCCAGGCATGGTGGCTCATGCTTGTAGTCCCAGCTACTCGGGAGGCTGAGGCAGAAGGATCACTTGAGCCCAGGAGTTTGAGGTTGCTGTGAGCTAGGCTGATGCCACAGCACTCACTCTAGCCCGGGCAACAAAGTGAGACTCTGTCTCAAAAAAAAAAAAAATTATAAAAAAAAAGAGTCAGTAAAAATGTTCATAGATAGATAATAGGTACACACACACATATACAAATATGTTTATGTAAACATATATACCTGTGAGTATTTAAATCTAACATAAAACTCTAATTTCAATATAGAAAATAACTTTCACTAATGTTTAAACAAAAATTAATAATATTAATGCATGAACTTTTTAAAAAATACACTGACTTCAGCCAAGCTTTTATCTCTTTTGGTATATTGTAGAAGTTTCTTTCTTTCTTTTTTTTTTTTTTTTCCCAGCACCATGCGAAGTTAGGCACTTAGCAAATGCTTTTGATGATGATAATAGGTTTGCCATTTCAAAGCATGAATAATTTGAGTCATGGAAAGGTTAAATAACCTGCTGAAACTACCCAACGCTTCCTTTCAGCCGCTGAGCCAGGTCTCTAAGTACATTCATCTTTCCCTGCGTCTCACTCTTCGATCCTTCATAGATAATTGATAAACAAAGTCATTTCTTTTCTTAACAAAAGCTGTGCTTTCCTGGCTAAATGAAAGTTTTGGTAATCCAATTTATTCTCATAACCCAAGAGAACAAGCAATTGATTTCTTTTTCATTTTCAATCATGAAAACATTGTCACATTTCATTCTTGCTCTCTGAATTATTAGGTTTCAGTTCTTGTTTCCACATGCTTTATATGCACAAGTCAAGTGTAACCTGAAAGATATTAAAGTGGATTTGCAGTGAAATGGCACACATCTAGGAAATTTGTCTTATTGCCTCTTAACTCCTCTTTTGTTTAATGTGCTTATTGATATTTTCCTAGGATCACACTGGTGCTGTGTGATGACACATTTCTGCTGACAGCCCTGAACTTTCAGACGGAAGATCTGTGAGTCAGGTGAGAGGGAGGCTTTAATTAATGCCCTAAGACTGGGAATGAAAACAAAGAACAGGAAGGTTGTAAGATGGATCTGGCTGTCAAAACAAAATGAAATGAAAATCCCAAAGTGCTCTGCCCCAACAAGAAGCACCACCTCATCCTGCCGGGCTCTTACCCACTCTCTCGCAGAAATAAGGGCTTAGACCTGGACCTGGAAGCCACAGAGGAATATGTAATTTGGAAGAAAGCAATGAAACAACCTTCCACAGAAATCCTCTACCCAGAGCACCCTGGTGCCTCATTCCTCCCACTGCCATTAGAGCTGTTTTCAAATCCCCGATGATCTTAAAGTCCCTTGGAAGGGCTCGAAAGCTTCCCAGGTAATTATGGTGTTGCGAGAAACAATCAAGCTGGAAAAAACCTATCTCTGAAAGAATCCCTAAAGTAAGGCCCAGCCATTGTATCTGTTCTTTAGAACTATACGGGAAATTCATGTTTTACTTTAGGGAAACCTCTTTGATAAAATAGCTTGAATGTCACAGCCCAAGGCTAGAATTCTCTTTCTTTAAGAAATGATATATTTCAGAATAAGAATGTGACTTTTCACACAGCCTGGTAAATCCAGTATCGTACAACAGAGAAACATTAGTACCTGAGTTCAAGGACATCTGAGGGTTTAGTCCTTTTCCTCACATCACTCTCTGCCTAGATCGGCTGCTGCCGTTCTTTTTGATAACATTATGTTCTTTTCTGCTTGTGAAAATTCGTCTAAAACATTATCATTTTAAGCAAATGTTTATTGAATGCTTACTATCTGCCACATATTGTCCTAGTTGCTGGAGATACAAAGGCAACTTTAAAAAGCAAAATCCCTGTCTTCATAAAAGGAAATTTGCTATTTTAATCTCTCAAAACCCAATTGCTCTGTTAATGGTGCACATTTACACAAAAAGAATATGCCCTTGGCTCTGGTCTTTCTTCTCTGCTTCTTTCAGGTATGCCATCCTGTCTCACCCTGAGTGCGGATTCCTCAAGTGCAGGAACCGCAGCCTCTTTTGATCTCTCTCAGTGTCAAATGCGGAGCCCTGCCAACCGTGACTACTTAAAACCCATGATAAGCATCCCGGGCATTCAGTATTATCTAATCATTCTAAATGGCATTCATGTGATACACAGAGTGCTATCGGGCTTGCTATTTTATATGCTTGGAGCTTGAGTCACTCTTCTTAAATCAATTGGCCAAGAAAACAAAGCGAGTGGTCAAGCTGAGACAAGACTGTGAACCTTTGGTTTTCCATCCAAATTACTGAGCTAAAGCAAAAGGAGGAAAAAGGCTTTTTTTCCCAAGCATACAAAAAGTGGTGTAACCGAGTACGATTTTATAAGCTCCCAAGCAAAGTTAAATATCATCCTTTGTAATAATAACACCTACATATGATTAGCACTTTTCAATTTTCATTCATTCATTCATTCATTCAACTACGTGCAGACTCCCAAGAAATGAGATTACAGTGGTTAGCAGGATAGATGCCATGCCTGCCTTTAGGGATCGGCTCTGTTTTCTTACTTGGTCTTCTGAGATATTTTCAAGACAGTTTGGTAGCCCCTGTGATCCCTAGGCAGTGTAACCTAATGTTCCAAGCACCAGGCTCTGAAGTTTATTAACCATAAAACACAAAGTAACATAATTAACTCTTCAAGCTTCATTATATTCATAATAGTGTTGTAAATATTATCCACTTGCTGGGGTGTAGCAGTCAGGGTTGAGCATAAAGAGATGCATTACAGAATTGGCTCACAGCCTTGTGGAGGCTGGTTGAGTCCCTAGGGCAGCAGTGAGGAAGGGATTGAGCCACTGGGAATGGGCTGAAGCTTGCTGTCCACCCAGAGGACAAGTTAAGCAGCGACACAGGAGACAGAAGAGCTAGTGTAGATGCAGTGGCTGTTTGGAATCTTTGAGCTCAAGGAAGGCCCAAAGCCACTTTTATTGATATTAAAGGCCTTGTCACTGATTAAGTTAGGCTACCCCAGAGAATATCCCTTTTAATTAGCAAGAAGTCAATTGATTAGGGACTTTACACCTGCAAAATCCCTTCACCATAGCATCTAGACTAGTCCCTGTTTGAGTAACTGAGAGAAGGTGTTCATGCTACAAAATAGCTGCTACCTCCCTCCACCCTCCAGCTCTTGAGAGAGAGAGAGAGAATATCGCTCATACCCCACCTTGACCAGAACACGCAATAAAGGGGATTCTGGGTGACACAGGATCAACAGTGTCCTGGTCAAGGTGACACATCAAAAACCCACCAGATGGGGGCATTTTGAGGATTAAGGAGATCATGTATGTAAAACATCTAGAGTACACACAGTAATTGGAGCTACTGTTTAGCAGATGGGAAAATCAAATTCGATAGAAAGGAAAAAAATGACTGTGTGACAGTTGGTTTGTAGAGTTGAAATGACAATCTGGTTTTATGGTCACTTCTCCACAGCTTGTATTCCTTTCCAGGCTGAGTCAGGACACAGGTGCACAAGTTAAAAGAAAAAAATGAGCAAGCGTGCAGGTTGGAGGCGAGATGGTGAACCACTTCCAAGGTTCCCAGCAAGTGAGATAAAGCAGAGAGCATGCTGGCCCCAGGACATGGCAGGGGATTGTTACGCGAGTGAAGCCTCAGATCATCTCACACTGTGGGCTGCATACTCCACATTTTTTCTGTAATAATCCATCCCTTCTTTGTGAGTTTCTGGGAAGCTGATTCTAATGTAAATCTGTTTGCATTGTTCTCTTTCTTGATCTCCTTTATAAACAGAATTTCACTTTGGAAACGCTTCATTACTTCCTTTTTATCCTACAAATTCAATCCAAAATTCATGAAATACTTTCAATGATTCAAAGACAAATTATGCTTGGGTAGGTTGGGGTAATATTTAGGTGGTTAAAAATGAGCAACAAACACTATTTCTCCACCCACCATTCTTATTGTTAAGTAAATAATAATAGACAAAAAAGCATGTAGAGCTTAAATAAATTATGAACACAAATTAATTCTCTTGCTCTAACTTTGTCAGGGAAACAGAAGCAGTGATTTACCTTGAATAGGCTCAGCCTCCTCCCCAGACATCATCCCAGAATGTTGATCTGCTAGAACAATGCTGACACTGGCCAGCCATCCACTTTGAACTGATATCATCCTGTCTTCTCCTGGTTCACATAAGCTTTGAGCAACTGAACTTTGAAATATTCACATTCTAGAATGTCAATCAAAATGGTACCCAAAGGTATAAGCTATCCAGTGTTGTTTCCTTTATAAATTTCTAGTCTTTAAAATAAATCTGAATCCAACCACCCTCAAGTCACTGAATAAATATTTATTAATCTCCTCTTGTGTGTTAGAAATTCTTTTTGACGCTGAGAATAGGACAGACAGGGTTCCTGCTCTCATGAGGCATATACTCCAGTGAAGCTCTACAAATATTAAACTGGTAAACAAATATTAAACAATTTAAATTGTGGTGAGTGCTGCTAAGAAAAGGGATAGGATAATATGATCAAGAATGATTATGACCCTAAGTTGTAACTTAAAAACACTGAGGAGATTTGTTATTCAAACAAGCACTATTGTATATCCTTCCATAAAGTAGATAATTTGTTAGTAATATCAAGAAATCTGCATATTTGATGCATTTTGTTCAGAAGCTGAGTCCAAATATAACCACATTTGTTTTAAATTGACAGACAAAATAGTATATATTTATCATGTACATGATGTTTAGAAGTTGTGGAATAGTTAAATCTAGCTAATTAACAAATGCATTGCATCACATGGTTATTTTTGTGATGAAAACACTTAATATCTACTATCTCTGCATTTTTTTAGAATATAACATATTGTCATTACCTGTACATACTTTTTAAAAATTGTGGTAAGAACACATGGCATGAGATCTAAAGATGAATTAATACCTTTTGTAACAATCTGGATGGAATTGGACACTGTTCACCTAAGTGAAGTATCTCAAGAGTGGAAAAACAAACTCCACATGTACTCTTTTGAATTTTTAACTGTACAACTTAATATTGTTTCTATAGTCACTAGGCTATACAATAGATCTCTACAACTTGTTTGTATTACATAACTGAAATCTTGTGCTGTTTTACTAATTCCTCCCTATTTCACACTCCCCTGCCCCCTGGCAACCACCATTCTACTCTCTGCTTTTGTCAGTTTGACTATTTTACATTCCTCATATAAGTGGCATCACGTAGTATTTGTCCTACTGTGACTGGCTTATTTCATTTAGCATAATGTTCTCAAGGTTCATTCATGTTATTGCATATGGCAAGATATCCTTCTTTCTTAACGCTGAATATTCCACTGTTTGTATATATCATATTTTCTTTGTCCAGTCATCTGTTGATGGGCATCTGGGTTGTTTCCTTACCTTGGCTATTGTGAATAGTGCTGCAGTGAACATGGGAGTGCAGATATCTCTCTGAGATCCTGACTTCATTTCCTTTGGTTATACACCTAATAGTGGGATGGTTAAATCATATGGCATCAACAGTTCTATTTCTAATTACCTGAGGAACACCCATACTGTTTTTCATAATGGCTATACTAATTTACATTCCCACCAAGAGTGTACAGAAGGTCCCTATACTCCACATCCTCACCAACACTTGTTATCTTGCGTATTTTGGATAATAACTTTTCTAACAGGTGTGAGGTGATATCTCATTGTAGCTTTTATTTGCATTTTCCTAATGATTAATGATGTTGAGCATCTTTTCATATACTTGTTGGTCACTTATGTGTCTTCTTTTGAGGAATGTCTATTCTTGTTTTTTTGCCCATTTTTAAATCAGTTTATGTACTCACTTTCTTGCTGCTGAGTTCTTTGAGCTCCTTAACATTTTGGATATTAAGTTATTATCAGATAAATGGTTTGCAAATATTTTCTACCATTCCATAGGTTGTCTTTTCACTGTGTTAATTTCCTTTGCTGTGCAGAAATTTATAGTTTGATGTAGTCCAACTTGTATGATTTTTAATTTGTTGCCTGTAATTTTCATTTCCTATCTAAAAACACCATTACCAAGACCAATGTTTTCTTAGTCTTTTTGTCATGCTATAACAAAATATGGGAGACGGAGTAATTGGTAAACAGCAGAAATATATTGCGCACAGTTCTGGAAAGAGGGAAGTCCAAGATCAAGACTCCAGCAGATTCAGTGCCTGCTGTGGGCTGCTGTCTGCTTCCAAGATAGCACCTTCCACTACATCCTCTGAAGGGGAATAATGCTGTGTCCTCACATGGCAGAAGGGACAGAAGGGCACAAAGGGTGAACACTGTATAAAGCATCTTTTATAGGAGCCTTGATCCCATTCTCAATGGAGGAACCCTTTTAACCTAATCACCTTTTAAAGGCCCCACCTCTGGCCGAGATGGCAGGCTAGAAGCAGCCCACATATGCAGCTCTCAAGGAAAGTATCAAAAGTTGAAAGTAGATGTCCACCTATGGATGGATGTTCTTGGAGAGAGCATTGTAAATCATCAGAGAAGTGATGGAAGACACACAGAGTCAAGGAAAGGGAGACAGGGTGATCCACTTGGCCAGATCAAAAGGTACTTGGCGGAGGCTTCCACCCGGGGGAAGGATAGGAGGAAAGAACCCCAGGGCCCCATGCTCCCCCCATGGCCACTGTGACCAGAGCTGTGAGGGGAACCCCACCACCATTGCAGACCTCTGGATTGATCAGGGAGCTTTTCAGAGATTGTGCAGTGACATGTACTGGAGAGTGGGAACAGCAGGGATACAGTGGATCCCATTTCTGGGTCACAGCAACTGACACCCTCAAGGCTCCCGCAATGCCACCCAACCCCACAATCCCACCACCGCAGCTCCCACCTGCTGCCTGGCAGTCAAGCTGAGAGTCAAAGGACTCAATACCATTTACAATAGCTGCAAACAAATAAAATACCTAGAAATATACTTTACCAAGGAGGTGAAAAATCTCTATAAGAACTACAAAACAATGATGAAAGAAATCTCAGATGACACAAAAAATGGAATAACATCCCATGCTCATGGATTGGTAGAATCAACAATGTTAAAATGTTCATACTGCGAAAAATGATTTACAAATTCAATGTAATTCTCATCAAATACCACTGTCATATTTCACAGATCTAGAAAAAATAATTCCATGTTTCATGTGGAACCAAGAAAAGCCCAAATAACCAAAGCAATCTTAAGCAAAAGAACAAATCTGGAGGCATCATATTATCTGACTTCAAATTATACTACGACTATATTAACCAAAACAGCATGGTACTCATATAAAGGTAGAGACATAGACCAATGGAACAGAGTAGAGAACCCAGAAATAAAACCATATATCTACAACAAACTGATTTTTTGACAAAGCAGACAACAACATACACTGGGGAAAGGAAGCGATATTCAATAAATGGTGCTGGGAAAATTGGATAGCCTCATGCAGAAGAATGAAACAGGACCCCTATCACTCACCATATACTCAAAAATGAATTCAAAATGGATAAAAGACTTAAATATAAGGCATGATACCATAAAAATTCTAGAAGAAAATATAGGGAAAACTCTTCTAGACATCAGCCTAGGAAAAGAATTTATGACTAAGACCCCAAAAGCAAATGCAGCAACAACAAATATAAATAAATGGACTGAAATAAATTAGAAAGCTAAGGAAATAATCTTCTACATGGCAAAAGAAATAATCAACACAGTAAATAGATAACAGAATGGGATAAAATATTCATAAACTATACATACAGCAAATGGCTAATATCCAGAATCTACAAAGAACTCAAACAAAAAAGCAAGAAATAAACAATTCCATTAAAAAGTGGTCAAAAGACATGAACAGAAGTTTTTCAAAAGAAGATAGACAAATGGCCAAATAAACATATGAAAAAATGCTCGACATCAGTAATCATCAGGGAAATACAAATTAAAACCACAGTGAAATATCACCTTACCCCTATGAGAATGGCCATTATTAAAAAGTCAAAAAAACAATAGATGCTGGCATGGATGCAGAGAGAAGGGAATGTTTGTACACTGTTGGTGTGACTGCAAATTAATACAACCTCTATGGAAAACAGTATGGAGATTACTCAAGAAATAAATGTAAACCTACCATTCGATTCAGCTATCCCACTGCTGGATATCTACCCAAAGGAAAAGAAAAAGACACCTGCATTCAAATGTTTATCACAGCATAATTCACAGTTGAAAAGATGTGAAATCAACCTAAGTGCCCATCAATTCATGAATGGATAAAAAAAAAATGTGGTGTGTGTCTACACACATACTATATATATATTTTTATATATATACACACACACATTATACATATATATTAATTATACACACATACCCACACACTATGATGTACTACTCAGCCATCAAAAGGAATGAAATAATGTCTGATGCAGCAACTTGGATGGAACTGGAGACCATTATCCTATGTGAAGTATCTCAGGAATGAAAATCCAAATACCACATGTTCTCACTAAAAAGTGGGAGCTAAACAATGGGTACGAACAGGCACAAAGAGATGTAAAGAACATTGGAAAACAAGAAGAGGGGAGGCTGAGAGGAGGGTAAAGTATAAAAACTTACCTATTGGATGCAATGGACCCAATTCACCGATTCTGGTAATGGGCACACTAAAAGCCCTGACTTCAGCATTATATAGGGTATCCATGTAACAGAAACATTTGTACTCTCTTAAAATTTTCAGACTAACTAACTAAGTAGATAAATAAAGGCTCCACCTCTTAGTATTGCTGCATTGGAAATACAGTTTCACCATGAAGTCTGGAGGGACTAAACATTCAAACCATAGTAAATGTCCTAACTTGTTTTCCCTATTTTCTTCTAAAAATTTTACAGTTTCAGGTCTTACATTGAGATCTTAAATTAGGTCTTACATTAGGTCTTACACCATTTTGAATTGATTTTTATGTATGGTGTAAGATAAGGATCCAATTTTATTATTTTGCATGTTTATATCCAGTTTTCTCAGCATCATTTGTTGAAGACACTATCCTTTTTCCACTGTATATTCTTAGCATCCCTGTCTGAAATCAGTTCACTGTATAGATGTAGGTTCATTTCTGGATTCTCTATTATGTTATCTTTATGTTCAATAGAATGATAATTCTCTATTATGGTTTGTATGTTCCTTTTTATGCCAGTATCATACTGTTTTAATTAGTGTAGCTTTGTAGCATATTTTGAAATCAGGAAGTAGAAAGCCTCTAATTGTCTTCTTTCACAAGATTGTTTTGGCTATTCAATGTCCTTTGTGGTTCTACAAGAATTTTAGGATTATTTTTCCTGTTTCTGTAAAAATGCCATTGGGATTTTGGTGGGGATTGCATTGAATCTGTAAATTACTTTGAGTACTACAGATATTTCAACAATATTAAGCCTTCCAATCCATCAACACAAGATGTCTTTTCATTTATCTGTGTCTTTAATTTCTTTCAGTAACCTTTTGTAGATTTCAGTGTACAAGTCTTTCACCTCCTTGGTTAAGTTTATTTCTAAGTATTTTATTCATTTGATGCTATTGTAAATGGAATTATTTTCTTTATTTTTTATGTAATTTATTAGTGTATAGAAATGCAACAGATTTTTGTTTGTTGGTTTTGTATCCTACAACCTTATTGAATTTGTTAGTTCTAACTTTTTTGGTTGTTGGAGTTTTCTGTGGTGTCTTTAGAGCTCTCTCTATATAAGATCATGTCATTTGCAAACAAGATTAATTTTAGTAGGCCAGGTGCAGTGGCTCATGCCTGTAATCCTAGCACTTTGGGAGGCCGAGGCGGGAGGATTGCTCAAGGTCAGGAGTTCGAGACCAGTCTGAGCAAGAGCGAGACTCTGTCTCTACTGAAAAAAAAAAAAAAATAGAAAGAAATGATCTGGACAGCTAAAAACATATATAGAAAAAAACGAGCCGGGCGTGGTGGCGCATGCCTGTGGTCCCAGCTACTCGGGAGGCTGAGGCAGAAGGATCACTTGAGCCCAGGAGTTTGAGGTTGCTGTGAGCTAGGCTGATGCCACGGCACTCTAGCCTGGGCAATAGAGCAAGACTTTGTCTCAAAAAAAAAAAAAAGAAAAAAAAAAACAAAGATTAATTTTACTTCTTCCTTTCTGATGTGGATATATTTTTTTCTTGCCTACTTGCTCTAAGTAGAATTTTTAGTACTATGTTAAGTAGAAGTGGCAAGAATGGACAGGTTCCTGATCTTAAAAGAAAAGCTTTCAATTTTTCATCTTTGAGTATGCTATTAGCTATAGGATTTTCATAGTATTATGTTGAGGTAATTTCCTTTCGCTCGTAGGTTGTTGAAAATTTTTATCAAGAAGGGACATTGAATTTTGTCAAATAGTTTTTCTGCATCTACTGAAATATTATTGTGTATTTTATCCTCTCTTCTGTTAATGTGAACATCATACATACATTTTTCAAAGTATGTATGCATGCCTCAAAAGGAGAATAATACAGAAGAAATGTTAGGATTTAAAACAATTATCTAACACAACATTTCTCATACCATAGGAAATATTTCAAAGATAAGTCACTATGGTACCATATATGAAACTAAATATCTAGAAATCAAAAACAAACCAAGGTTTAGGCAAAAGTAAAGATGCATGTGTTGAAAAACTAGAAAAGAACTTTCCTGTGGGTACTAGTAAATGAAATGCAACAATACCTAGCAAAAAATGATCTAGATTATGAAAACTGTGACTTTTTGCACAGGAATGAGGACATTTTTTAATGGACCACTTAGAAAAGAAGAGGCCTGCATTGTTTTAGTTTCTGATGACAGCATGCCAGATTTATAGCAGAATTAAGAGTTCAGTTTTGTTTCTTATTCAAATCTATACAATTCTGATGCTTTTGCAATCTATGCCCTTAGATATTTTTCTTTCAGTGGTTATTGGATACTAATAGCAAAAGCATTTTATAAATAACAAGCTTGACTTTATTTTTTCAACCTAGTATATTAGCCCATTCATCAAAAATATACATAAAAGCCAACCTTTCTCATCAAAGAGAATTCATGTTGAAGATATACAGTAATGCGATTGCTACAAAATGTCAACCTCAGCCAAAAAATTAACTCTCAATTTTCTTTGCCACAATTACATATTTCTTATGTTTTCAAAAATATGCCAACCCATTTACACCATGTAAAAAAATAAGAAAAACAGTCACCATCGAATTTACTCTGAATCCACAAATTCCTTTTCCTACATTAAGTTTACATTTGGGACTGTGGAATATGCCAATCCTGCAGTTGATGCTTTTTATGCTTTATCTCATTTAATCTTGTCACCAAACCTGGGAGAGAATCATCATCATCATCACCATCATCATCATCATCATTCCTGTTCTATAAATTAGGTCAAGTAATTCATCCAAGTTCAAATAGCTAACATGAGGCAGAACATTATTTTAGTACAGTCTTTTGACTCAGAAGTCAAGTCAGTAAAATCCTGACTCCTCCACCTAGATTTCACAAGTATTTCTTCTACTTCTATAAAGCACTTACTTTTTATTTTGTTTTAGAAAGTTATACACATATTGTAATGGTTCATTTTATGTAACAATTTGATTGGGTCATGGGATTCCCACATATTTGGCTAAACATTATTTCTGGATGTATCTGTGAGTTGTTAGCATTTGAATTGGTTAATTCAGTAAAGCAGATGGCTGTCCTCAATGTGGGAGGGCAACACTCAATTTGCTGAAGGTCTGAATCGAGCAAAAGGGGGAGGAAGGAAGGAAGAAGTCACTTCTTTTCTGTCTGAATATTTGGGCTGAGATATCAGTTTTCTCCGTCTTCAGACTGGGATTTATACCATCAGCTCTCCTGGTTCTCAGTCCTTCAGATTTAGACTGAATTGCACCATCAGCTTTCCTGGGTCATCACCTTGCAAATGCCAGATTATGGGACTTCTCAGCTTCCACTATCATGTAAGCCAATTCCTTACAATAATAAAAAATATATAAATACATATCCCATAATTATAAATATGTAAACACACATATATAATTACATACATATATATAATTATACACAGGTATTTCTCCTATTAGCTTCCCATAAGTAAAATCCATACCTAATGTTTCTTTGCAGATAAGAGTTTTCATAACAGCCTCTAGATAACAACCATAATATTCACTACTATCATAGTCATAATTAATACTGTCCAAGATCTTATTAGGTACCTAGGAGCATGCTAAATATTTAGATTATTTAAAACTTTAATCCTCAAATTAATAGCAAATAATGTAGATAACACTAGTGTTCCCATTTTCTAATAAGAAAATGAGGCTTAGGCTTATATTGGCTTTCCAAGATAGCAGGACGAACACATATATAAATAAATTAATAGCAAGTGAATCCAACAAGGGTTATTTAAAATATCTTTACTGAGCATCTAAAATATGCCAGGTGCTCTTTTAGCTGGTAAGTGATATGGCAGAACTTCCATTCCAGCAGTAGTGCAGACAGACAATAGACATAGCTCTAGTGATATGGGCCATGGCAGAAAAAAGCAGGGAAGGAGACAAACAAAAATTTGTTTTTGTTAGGGTTTTATATGAAGTAGTCCCCCCTTATTTGCAGTTTAACTTTCCATGGCTTCAGTTATTCACGCTCAACCATAGTTCAAAAATATTAAGATAGAGGTTAAAATATTAAGATAGAGAAAGAGAGACAACATTCACACGACTTTTATGATAATATATTGTTATAATTTTTCTATTTTATTAGTTATTGTTAATCTCTTACTGTGTCTGATTTGCAAACTAAACTTTACCATAGGTATGTAAATACAGGAAGAAACATAGTGTATATATAGGGGTTGGTACTAACTGTGGTTTTAGGCATCTACCGGAGGGTTTTTAGAACATATACCCCATGAATAAGGGAGACCACTGCATTACAATTTTATATTTTAAGAGAATGGTTAGGAAGAGTTACAATAAGCAGTTAACTTATTGAAAGAGCTGAAAGTTTGAACTGTTCTAGGTTGATGGAATAGCAGCAGACTTGGTTTCTTTAAGGGAGAGCAAACTATCACTATGGCCTACCCAAGAGGGAGCAAACGGAGAGTTGTTAGTGATGGAATCAGGAATGAGCCATAAGGTTCTCTCTGGTTTTGTAGGACTTTGTAGAAACTTTGGCTTTTACTGGAAGAAATATGAAAGTCACTGAAGTGTTCTGAGCGAAGATTGTCACAGTTGGACTTAAGTTTTATAAAATATTGCTATGGCAGTTTGTTTCAGACAGACTGCTGGAAGTAAGTGTAGAAGAAGGGAGGAATTCTAGATGTCTACAAATAGAAGGCTGTTGTGATAATCCTGTCTAGATAAGAGGGTAGCATGGACGAGGGACAAGGATTAAAAGTTTTTGGATGAGTTAGAGTCTCAATATAGTTCTAAGATAGAGTTTATAGAATGTGCTGACAAATAAAATATGGGATACTATGGACTGAATGTTTTTGTCCTTGCAAAATTCACACATTGAAATGCTAACCCCCAATGTGATAGTATCAGGAGGTAGGGCCTTTAAAAGGTAATTTAATCAGTGTGGAGCCCTCATGAATGGGATTAGTGTTCTTATACAAGAGACCTCAAAGAGCTCTCTCATCTTGCTCTTGCTTCATGAGGACATTAAAAAAAAAGTCAGCAGTCTGTGACCTGGAAGAGGGATCTCAAAAGAACCCAATCATGTTGATACCCTAAACTCAAAATTCCAGGCTCCAAAACTATGAGAAATGTGACAGGGACCATCAGAGGCATGGAAGCCTGAAATGGTAGCATAGAGAGGGAAGAAATTCAGCTGGCCAGATCGAATTAGAGGCAGGAATGACTCCCTACTACTGGAAAAAGATAAGCAAGAGATCCTTAGCAGTACATATCCCCATCATAGACATCTGCAGTTTTATGTACAGGAAGGTTTTTCAGCCCTCACAAGCCCTGAACCCAGTATAGGAATCTGCCTAGAGTCCATGTAACTTCATTCCAAGTTGCTACAGCACAGTACTAGTTTAAGAGTGGAGCCAATACCAGACTGTATCCTGCCTTGGGGTCCAATAGCCCCTGCATCTCCACATCCCTGGGAACTCCCTGATAACCTCCCACATCCAACCAGAAGGGCTGCAGTGTCATGGTGCCAGCTGGACCCAGTGATATGGCTGTGTTGTCAGCACTTAAGATGTACAGCACCCTACAACATGGGGAACATGTGGTACAGCACATCAGGGAGGCTGCCCCTAGGATATAAGAAACTAAAGCATGTACGTACTTCCCAGAGCCTGAGAGCATCAGGCCCAGGTCCAATATCACTCACAGCCCCCCATCCCCCTCCAACAGTAGGCTGCCACACAACCATGCTACCCAACTAGGGCACTGAGAATCAACCCACCTACCCTACTGTGGATATAGCCAGTGCCTGTACATTCTCCCCAAGTGCCCGGGGAGTAGCCCACCCACCCCAACACAGACACTGCCAGTACCTGCATGCCCCATACAAAAGGTCTGGAAGCCACCCACCAGCCCCACTGCAGATACCACAATTAACACCACCAGCACCTGCATACCACACAGGGCACCCAAAGACCACCCCACCACCACCACTGCCAGTTCCCATGCACCTCACCTGGAGGTCCAAAGACCCACCCACTCAAGCCCACTACTGCTATGACCAGTACCTAAATGTGCCACCTAGGGGCCTGAGGACTGGTCCACTTAGAGTCCCTGTCCCCAGAAAAGACTTACCACAACCTCAATAAAACACCACCACCTAAGCCACTAGGGAACTCATACACACTGCTAAAATTGATTTCAGCTGAAGAGATTATAGGGATATTATACTATGGAACTCACTCAGTGCCACAGTCCAAACATCCTACCTAACTGACATTATGAATATGTCAACAGGAAAAAGTGTTTTCCTACAGAAGCTACTCTGTAAAATTGGAAAAAGTGAGAGTTACACCAGATGCATACATATCAAAGAAAGGACACAAGAAACAAGAAAAAGCAAGGAACATGACACTTTCAAAAGAACACAATAATTCTCTATTAACATACCCTAAGAAAATCGATGAAATGCCTGAAAAAGAGTTCAAAATAACAATCTTAAGGAAACTCAGCGAGAAAAAAAGAATTACAGTTAAAAAAATTACAAAGGAATCAGGGAAAAAAAAATCATTACCTGAATGAGAAATGCAGCAAAGAGATAGATATAAAAAAGAACCAAATTCTGGAACTGCAGAATTTAATGAATGAAATAAACATACCATCAGGAATTTCAATAATAAATTATTTCAAGTAGAAGAAAGAATTTCTGAACTTGAAGACAGGACTTTTGAAATAGCTCAGTCAGAAAAAAAGGGGGGAAAAAGAATATAATAAAGAACTCCTGAATAACATATGGGACACCATTAAATGAACAAATATTTAAATTTTGGTACTTCCACAAGGAGAAGAAGTAAGAAAGACATATTTCTATTTAATAAAATAATAGCTGAAAACTTTCCAAATCTTGTGAGAGATAGACATCCATATACAGAAAGCTCAAACTTCCCCAAATAGATTTGATCCAGAAAGGTTTTTTTGAAGGTACATTATTATTAAACTGTCCAAAAGCGAAGAAGAGAGAGAATTCTAAAAATAGTGAGAGAAAAGCATCAAGTCTCAGATAGGAGAATTTCCATCAGACTAACTCCAGATTTCTCAGTAGAAACCTTACAGGAAAGGTGAAAAAGAGATGATATATTCAAAGAGCTGAAAGAAAAATTTCCATACAAGAATACTATACGCAGAAAAAAATTCCTTCAGAAATGAAGAAGAAATAAAGTCTTTCCCAGGAAAATAAATACTGAGGAGATTCATCACCACTAAACTATATTTACAAGGAATGCCTAAAGGAGTCCTACATATGGAAGCAAAAGGACAATGTCTAACATCATGAAAACACACTAAAGTAGAAAACTCATTGGAAGAGCAGATACACAAAAGAAAAATAGGAAGGAATCAAAAGTTACCACTACAGAAATCTACCAAATAGCAAAGATAAGCAATAAAAGAGGAGAAAAGAAAAAAGTTATATAAAACAATCCGAAAATAACTAGCAAAATGACAAGAGTAAGTCCTTACCTATTAATAACAACCTTGATGTAAATGGTTTAAATTCTCTAATTATTAATAAAAGGTATAGATTGACTTAATGCATTAAAAATAAGGTGCAACTCTATGCTTCTAACAAGAAATTTTTTCATGTGGAAAGATACACATAAACTGAAAATGAAGGGAAGGAAAAAGATATTCCACACAAATATAAAACAAAAATATGCAGGAGTAGCTACACTTATATCATACAACAGAGACAGTAAGAAAAAAAATAAAAATAGACAAAGAAAATCATTATACAATGATAAAGGGATGAGTTTAAGTGTGTATGTGTATATATATATATATGATATATATGTTGTATATATTAACAATTGAAAATATATTTGTACCCAATGCTTGAGTGCTTAGATAAATAAAGCATGTATTATTAGAGTGAAGGAGCTAGATGGTCCCCAGTACAATAATATTTGGAGACATCAACATCCCACTTTCAGCATTGGACAGATCATCTATGCAGAACATCAACAAAGAAATATCAGACTGAAACTAAACTATAGACCAAATGGACATAACGGACATATGCAGAACATTTCATCTAATAGCTACAAAATACACATTTTCCTCATTATCACAAGGACTATTCTCCAGTCTAGACATATGTTAAGCCATAAAACAAGTCTCAAAAAATATAGAACAATCTAAATTATATCAAGTATCTTCTTATAACACAATGGAATACAACTAGAAATCAAAAATAAGAGAGCCTGAGTTCTAAATAGATTCTAGTTATCAGTCCTTTATCGAATGTGTAGCATGTGAAAATTTTTTCCTATTCTGTAGTTTGTTTGTTTGCTCTCACAACTGTTTCTTTGGCTGTGAGGAAGCTTTTTAATTTAATCAGGTCCCATTTATTTATTTTTGTTGTTGCTGTGATTGCCTTTGGGGTCTTCTTCATAAATTCTTTGCCTAGGCCAATGTCTATAAGAGATTTTCCCACATTTTCTTCTATAATTCTAATAGTTTCACACCTAAGGTTTAAGTCTGTTATCCACCGTGATTTGATTTTTGTAAGAGGTGAAAGCTGTGGGTCCTGTTTCAGTCTTCTACATGTGGCTATCCAGTTTTCCCAGCACCATTTATTGAATAAGGATTCTTTTCCCCAGAGTATGTTTTTGTCTGCTTTGTCAAAGATTAGATGGCTATATGAGGATGGTTTTATATCTGAATTTTCTGTTCTGTTCCACTGGTCTGTTTCCCTGCATTTGTGCCAATACCAAGCAGTTTTAATAATCACAGCTTTGTAGTATAGTTTGAAGTCTGGTAAATTAATACCTCCCATTTTATTCTTATTGTCTAAAATTGCTTTTGCTAAACGGGGTCTTCTCTGGATCCATACAAAGAGTAAAATTATTTTTTCTATATCTGTGAAAAATGATGTTGGTAATTTAATTTTAGAACTCAGGAAAATCAAACAACCCTATCAAAAAGTGGGCAAAGGACATGAATAGAAATTTTTCAAAAGAAGATAGAAGAATGGCCAACAAACATGAAAAAATGCTCAACATCTCTAATCATCAGGGAAATGCAAATCAAAACCACAATGAGATATCACTTAACTCCAGTGAGAATGGCCTTTATCAAAAAGTCCCAAAACAATATATGTTGGCGTGGATGTGGAGAGACAGGAACACTCATACACTGCTGGTGGGACTGCAAACTAGTGCAACCTCTGTGGAAAGCAATATGCAGATACCTTAAAGAAATACAAGTAGACCTACCATTTGATCCAGCAATCCCATTATTCAGCATCTACCCAAAAGAACAAAAGTCATTCTATAACAAAGACATCTGCACCCGAATGTTTATAGCAGCACAATTCACAATTGCAAAGATGTAGAAACAACCCAAATCCCCATCAATACATGAGTGGATTAGTAAAATGTGGTATATGTATACCATGGAGTATTACTCAGCTATAAGAAATAACAGTGATATAGAATTTCTTATGTTCTCCTGGATACAGTTGGAACCCATTCTACTAAGTGAAGTATCCCAAGAATGGAAAAATAAGCACCACATGTACTCAACAGCAAATTGGTTTCCCTGATCATCACCTAAGTGCACATTTGGGAATAACACCAATTTGGTGTCTGGCAGATGTGGGGGGGAGGATATGGGTGTATACCTACATAATGAGTGTGATGTGCACCGTCTGGGGAATAGACACGCTTGAAGCTCTGACTCGGGGGGGGGGGGTTGGGGGGCATGGGCAATAAACATAACCTAAACTTTTGTACCCCCATAATAAGCTGAAATAAACACACACACACACACACACACACACAAAGAGGACCTTTAGAAACTATATAAATACATAAAAATTAAATAACATGTTTCTCAAGGACCATTGCATCAATAAAGAAATTAAGAAAAAAATAAATTATTTTCTGAAACAAATAAAAAGAAAAACAACATACCAAAACCTATGAAATACATCAAAAACAGTACTAAAAAGGAATTTTATAGCAATAAATGCCTACATTAAAAAAGTAGACAGATTTCTGTGGGGAGTTAGCTACGCTCCCCGCAAAGAGGTTTTTTCCTTCTGATCAGGTCTCTCAGGCACGGCTCATTGCAAAGGATGAAAAAATAGTAGGAAACAGAAATAAAAGAATAATAATAATAATACACAGAGCCAAAGATATAGTTTATAAAGTGAAAGTTTATGAAAATAGACAAAGGAGGAGTCCGGACGGATATATTTCTTCCCGCAAAAATATATCAAAGACTGAAACTCCACACAATTATTTTATAGGGTAGATACAGGCTCCCGTTGTACTAACAGGCAGTTTGGTTTAGGGTCAAAGTCTTCTAAAAGGCTACTACAGATCCTTTAACTAACTCTACCTAGGGGAACAATGAGTTACAAAATCTTCTTAGGGCAAAGTTCTAAGTTTTATGATAAGGCTATTACTTTAGCAAAAAACAGAGACATCTTGGCTCTGGTGATTGTGTTCTTGGAGACAGAGAGGATCTCAGAAGTCAACATGAGCTGTGCTTTGTGTTAATTACTTTAACCACATGGTTCCGTCTGGGCCCTTGGACATTAGCATATCTATTTGATCAGCTCTCATCTCCTGGGGTCTTTGTCAGTAAGCTCTGGCAACCTTTGGTCCTAGGTGAGGCCTGTCTTGTCTTTCAAAACAGGTGAGAACCATAGGCCCAGTTTACAGCTGTCTCTTTGAAGTGCAGCTGTTACTGACCAATGAGACACCCTTCTGAGGCGAGGCAGCTTTTGAACTAACACATTTATTTTTTCTTTAAGGCAAGGCCTTATTTGACTTCTGAGATCAAATCTTGTCTCCAAAAATACAGGGGGTATTTCTATAACTCAGTCTTCTTAGGTTCAACAGATTTCAAATAAACAACCTAACAATGCACATCAAGGACCTAGAAAAGGAACAACAAACCAAATCCAAAATTAGTACAAGGAAAAGAATAATAAAGAGCAAAGCAGAACTAAACAAAATGGAAACTAAAAAATAATAGAAAGATCAATAAAAAATATTTGGTCTTTTGAAAAGACTAAGAAAAAAAGAGAATAGTTCCAAATAAATAAAATCAGAAATGAAAAAGAAGACATCATGACTCATACCACAAAAATGCAAAGGATCATTAGAGATCATTATGAACAAATATACACTAACAAATTTGAAAACTTAGAGAAATTAGAAAAATTCCTGGATACATATAACCTGCCAAGATTGAACCAGGAAGAAATAGAAAACCTGAACAGACTAATACTGAGTAATGAGCTTGAAACAGTAAAAAAAAAAAAAAAAAAAAAAAAAAAGCCTCCCCACAAAGAAAAGCCCAGAATCAGATTGCTTTGCTGCTGAATGCTACCAAATATTTAAAGAAAGACTAATACCAATTCTTCTCAAAATATTTCAAAAAACTAAAGAGAAGGGAATTCATCCTAACTTGCTCAATGAGGCAGGTATTATCCTGATACTAAAACAGATAAAGATACAACAAATAAATAAAACTATAGGCCAATATCCCTGATGAACATAAACGCAATACTAGCAAACTGAATACAACAACACATCAAAATGATAATACAACATAATCCAGTGGAGTCTATTCCAGGAATACAATGCAAATCAATAAACATGATATACCACATCAGCAAAATAAAGGAAAAAAAATATGACCATCTCAATGGACACAGAAGAAGCATTTGAAAACATTCAACATCCCTTCAGAATAAAAACTCTCACTAAGCTGCATATAGAAAGAAAATACCTCAAAATAATAAGGCCATATATGACAAACCACAACTAGGGTCATGTTCAGTAGGATCATACTGAACAAGAAAAAATTGAAAGCCTTTTTTCTAAAACCTGGAACAAGACAAGGATGCCCACTGTCACCACTCTTATTCAACTTATTACTGAAAATCTTACCCAGAGCAATTAGACAAGAGGAATAATAAATAAATGGCATCCAAATTGAAGAGGAAGAAAGTAAATTGTCATTGTTTGCAGACAATATGATCTTATATTTAGAAAAACCTAAAAGCTGTACCAAAAAACTCTTAGGACTGACAAACAAATTCAGTAAAATTGAGGATATAAAATCAACAAACAAAAATCAATAGCATTTATGTACACCAAGAGTGAACAATCTGAAAAATAAATCAAGAAACAATTCCATTTACAATAGCTACCAAATAAATAAATAAAATTCCTGAGAATAAATTTAACCAAGGAGCTGAAATATTTCTACAATGAAAACTACAAAACACCAACAAAAGATATTGAAGAGAAAACACATAAAAATGAAACATATCCAATGTTCACAAATTGGAAGATTTAGTATTGTTAAAATGTCCATACTACCCAAAGCAATCTACTTATTTATCCATTGCAATCCCTATAAAGTACCAATGACATTTTTCACAGAAATAGAAAAAGCAATCCTAAAATTTGCATGGAACCACAAAATATCCCAAATAGCCAAAGCAATCCTGAGCAAAAAATAAATCTGGAAGCATCACACTACTTTACTTCAAAATATACTGCTAGCTATAAGTGACCAAAACATGATACTGGCATAAAAACAGACACATAAACTAATGGAACACAGTATAGAACCCAGAAGTGTATCCATGTATTTATGGCCAACCCATTTTTGACAAAGGCACCAAGAACATACATTACAGAAAAGAGAATCTTCTCAACAGATGAAGCTAGGGAAACCTGATATTCATTATTCATATGCAGAAGAATGAAACTAGACTCCTATCTTTCACCATATACAAAAAAGTCTTCAATGTAAGACCTGAAACTATGAAACTAATAGAAGACAACATTGGGGAAATGCTTCAGGACATTGGTTTAGACAAAGACTTTTTGAGTAAGACCAGAAAAACATAAACAACAAAAGCAAAAATAGAAAAATGGGATTACATTGAGCTAAAAGGCTTCTCCACAGCAAACAATCAACATAGTGAAGCAACAACCTGTAGAATGGGGGAAAATATTGGCAAACTATCCAACAACAGTTAATAACCAAAATATAAAAGGAATCCAAACAAGTCAACAGTAAATAAATAAATAAACAAACAAACCAATGAAAAAATGGGCAAAGGACTTGAATAGATATTTTTCAAAAGAAGATATGCAATTGGCGAAAAGGAACATAAAAAAATGGCCAATATCACTAAACATGAGGGAAATGCAAATCAAAACCACAATGAAATAACATCTCACCCCATTTAAAATAGCTATCAAAAAGGCAAAATAATAACAGATGCTGGAGATGATGTGGAGCAAGGAGAACTCTCATACATTGTTGGTAGGAATGTAAATTCAAACAGCTGTTAGGAAAAACAGTGTGGAAGTTTCTCAAAAAAGTGAAAATAGAACTACCATATGATCCTACTGCTGGGCATATATCCATAAGAAAGGAAATCAGTGTATCAAAGAGCTATCTACACTTCCATGTTTATCACAGCATTATTCATGATAGCCAAGATAGCAAATCAACCTAAGTGTCCATTGACAGAAAATTGGATAAAGACAATGTGGCATATATATATTTACACACACACACACACACACACACAATGGAATATTATTTAAACATAAAAAATGAAATCCTGTCATTTTCAACAACATGGATGAACCTGGAGGTCAATATGCTAAGTGAAATAAGCCAGGCACAGAAAGACAAATATCGCATGTTCTCACTCATATGTGGGAACTACAAAAGTTGATCTCATGGAGGTAGAGAGTGTAATGATGGTCACCAGAGACTGGAAGGGGGAAAAGGAAGGGGAGCAGCAGAAGAAGAAAGGTTGGTTAATGTTTACAAAAATACAGGTAGATAGAAGGAATAAATTCTAGTGTTCAATAGCACAGTAAGGTGAATACAGTTATTAAAAATGTATATTTCAAAATAGCTAGAAGAGAAGATTTGGGATTTTCTCAACATGAAAAAATGATAAATGTTTAAGATAACGGACATCCTGATTTGATCATTACATATTAATGTATCTAAATATCACAATGTACTCCACAAATATGTACAATTATTACATCAATAAAGGAAAAGAACTGTGAGAAATAAATTTTTGCTCTTTATAAGCCACCTAGTCTATGGTATTCTGATATAGCAGACTGAACTGATTAAACATGGGGTATCAAAAAGGGGAGGACATGAGGATCACACCAAATTTTTGTCCTGAGCAGCCAGTAGGATGGAGTTGCTATTAACTGAGTGGGGAGGGCCGCAGAGCGGGATTGAGGAGGGAGAAAAGTGAAAAGTTCACTTTAGAACCTAAATTTGAGACCCCTATTCAGTAAGTAGACATGTTGAATGGGACAGTTAGCTAAATGAGCCAGAAATTCTGGGGACACATTGAGACTGAACAGAAAAATCAGAGAGCCTTCAGCGTATGGATTACTTATGTCCATGAGACTGAATGAGATTACCCAAAAAGTGAGTGTAAATAATGAGATATGCAAGGACTGAATACTGAGCCACTCTCAGATTTAAAGATAAGAAAGGTGAGGAGGCATCAGCAAAGGAGCCAGGAGAAGCAGAGGCCAATCGTGGAGGAGGAAACCCAGGAGAGCGTGGGCTCCTGAATGACAAAGGGAAAACAAGTTCCAAAGATGAGGAAATGATGAACTACACCCAACACTGCTGACAGAGCCACCAAGACAGGGACTGAAACCTGATCTTGGATTTAGCACTGGTGTGGCCACTGGAGACTCTGACAAGACTGGCTTTCCTGGAGTGAGAAGCACCATGAATATTTAATGGTCAATTGGGTGAAATGTCCCAGTTCCATTTGGGGTCTTGGATTTTTCTCCCTATTATTGTGCCACAAAAATAGCTTGCTGGAGGGAAAATATCAATCTTTCTAATCGCAGATTTTTATCCTCTACGAAAGGAGTTCATCCAGTTTTAATCATTGTGCCTTTTGACGTTAGTTTTTGTGTTCATGTGTGAGGATGTGTACATATGTTTGTGTGTTTTAATTTCCAAACCAGAGCTGTTTTGATCCTAGGAAACAGAATACTCAGCATTCCATCTCCATGAAAATGGTTGTGAAGTATCATATTTGCTTTTTCCCTCCCCTGCTGGCTCAGATTCTAGGGAGACCAATTAAGCTGCCTACACCAGCATCAAACACAACACACACTATCTCGACATGTAGGTGATTATAAATACCTAACTATATCAACTGTGTTTTAGACTAAGTACTGAGCTGTGCATAGGGTGTTTTCATTTCACAGGAACTGTCTTTTGAGTAGAAACACATTGTAACTTGCAATGCACTCATGCTCTCTGGAGTATTGCTGTTAACTACAGGAAGACACCTGCACTGAGCTTCCTCCTTATAATTAGTGAGGTCAAATCATTCCTGTTGTATGTGTTTTTCAGTTCTTGTCCATTTTCTGAGGCTTGATAATTAAGTTTGATGTATGACTCGCTCACCAAAGTCATTATAAGAAAAGTAAATAAAACATTTTAGCAATGTCTGAAAACTCAGAGGAAAGTAATTCCTGCTAGGGAAAAAAAAAAAAATGAGGCCAGAAAGTTCTTTAGAGTATGAAAATATAGAAGTTTGTATACCTCACAGGAATACTTATCTCAAACTACTCTGAACAAACATATTGGAAAATTATGTTTTCATTGAAAAATTGCCTCTGTTTAAAATGCTGAAAATGGCTAGTATGTTAAATAAGGAAATCATATTATTCCCAAATTACCTCTGAATCTGCATTACTTTTCTCCTTTGTTATTTAGAAAAAAATGTTTATGCTATCCTTACATGTATGCAAAAATCGGCATGAAGGAATTCTAAGAGCATGTAAATAACTAACCAGGAGACACCAATAGACTGGGGTAAGGTTGCTTATTTTCTCAACCAAGTAATATATTTGCTGGTTGGTCATGAAAATGGTGTGCTGGTGGCCACAAAAAAAAAAAGCCCAACAGTCTTCTTTTTTCTACTTTCTGCAAGTAAAAATTATATAATCTGATAATTCCGAAGAGAAATTGTGTTGATGATGTGTTATTGCGTGATAATGTGTGCTCGGAAGAGGGCTACAGCAACCTCCAATACTACCTCCACTTCCAAACAGCATAGTACATCCAAACAGTAGTCTCTTGAAGAATATCCATTCATTTATTGACTCATTTACTTTCTCAATTCCTATGCATTGAACACTGCTATAAGCCAGGAGCTGTATTTGTTTACCTACAATGGAGGCATTCCAATGGAGACCATTTCAGAACAGACAGAATGGCAGGTGGATAACACGGGAGGCCCAGGGGCTGCAGGGAGAGACATTTCATACTCTTTTACTATTTTTCTCACACATTCTCTTTGGGTACATGAATACAACATGCACACAAGACCAATCTTACCAGTTCTTAACCCAAACGTTACTTCTACCCTGACCCTGCAATCTGAATTGTTTATCCTAGTATTTCTTCCTTGTTTTCTATTGTGATCTTTCATAGCACTATCACAGATTATAATTTTTATATAACATTTCTAAATTAATTTATTAAGTCAGTAGCTCCCCTCCTGGAGGATTATATCTATGAGGACAATGAGCTCATTGGATTTAGTCACCGTTATATACTCTGTGCAATGCATAGCATCTACCATAGACATTCAGTTAATTGACTGTTTTTAAAAATTATTAGTAACAGATACAACAGAATTCCTTTCTAGGCATCACCTCTTGCTTGCTAGGGAATTTTTAGTATCTTTATTTCCTATAGCTCCAACAAATCTATTTTCTATTCATTTGGGTTTTATTCCAAACAATTTGTACTGTCATAGAATTTTTTTTCCAGTACTTCATCCAGATTTCCAATGCCTTCCTGAATTTACATGTCTAGAGTTATTTTTCTTACTTCTTTTTATATCCTGTTAAAGTCCCAGGTACAAAGTCACTCAAATACCTGAGTCAAGAAAATACAGGGAGGGAGAACTTTTATTTAAACTACCCAGAACTGACACTGATAACCTCATGCCACTGAACATCTGAGCAGAGAGCTCATCCCAAATCATGTCAGCCCCTCTTATGCATCTTTCAGTTTCTCTCTCCCCTCACAGATTAAAGGTTCAGATTTTCTTTGCATCATCATCCTGCATCCTTTTTGTTGTCCAAAGTTATATCGCAACATCCTCAACTTTTACTCCACCTACTGTTTTCCCTTCTTTTGAATATACAACACTCAGCTGTCTCATTTTCCAATTACTTCTATTGGTCATTCTCATTTCAAAATTCATGCATCTAAAGTTAAAATTCTCTTGACTGAAGAAAAAGTATACATAACTACATCTCTGTATATTTGAGTTCTATTAACAGGGAAATTAAATTTTCTAACAGTCGAAGAGATCCACATGTCATATGTTAGCAAATTTTGGACTCATTCAATGTCTTTTCAAAAATCATTCTTTCATAGGACTTATTTGGACTACTTTAACTTATTATCACAGCAGGTGCCAGGCACTATAGTAGACATGTTAGCATTGGTACACGGACAGACATTGACTTTCAGCTGTCATGACAGCATGCTGTTCTAGTTTTCCTCCTACCAGATGCTGTTCTCCGTCTGTTTGAATTGACCTCTACATGTTTAGTAGTTCAGAGATTGGCCCTAGGTCCTCTTCTCTATTCTTCTCTTGCCCTAGATGATTTCCATTCAGACTGATGGCTTTAAATACAACATAACTCCAAAGTGAACTCCAACTGCCTAAATGTACCTCCAACTGGTTATCCAATAGGCATTTCAAAGTTATAATAACCAAACTGTTCTTCCCTTAGTATTTGCCATATCCCCCAAGATACCACCAATTACCCAGTTACTCAAATCAAAAATCTCCAATCCATCTTCTTTTCCTCACTTCCTGTATCTAATCATTAGGAAATTTTATTTCAAATCTTGAATCTTTCCACCTTCTCCAACTTACATCCAACCACCATACCGTACCTAGCCACCACCTCACCTGCAATCTTGTAAGGTCCACTTAACTAGGTCCCTACTTCCACTATTGATCTCTAGAAAATATCTATTCTCCATACAAGTAGCTAGACAGATATTATTTTTAAAAGAAACCATGTCATTCCCTTGTTTATGGCCCTTCAGTGTCCCTCCATTGTTTTTATGTTTTTTAATTTCAGAATATTATGGGGGTACAAACATTTTGGTTACATATAATGCCTTTGCCTTGGCCAAGCCAGAGCAGCAAGTGTGCCTTTCCCCCATATAGTGCACTCCACATCCATTAGTTGTGAGTTTACCCACCCCCACCATCTCCCTCCCACCTGACAGGCACTCAATGTATATTACTTCCATGTGGGCACCTTAGTGTTGATCGGTTAGTACTAATTTGATGGCGAGTACATGTGGTGCTTGTTTTTCCATTGCTGTGATACCTCACTTAGAAGGATGGGTTCTTTTGAGCTAAACACCTCACTGTGTCTTATAAGGCACCAGGGGATCTGGCCCCAGCTCCATCCCTCACCTCACCTGTCACCGCCTACCCACCTCACTGCACTCCAGCCCACTGGCCTCTCTCCAGTTCCTTGAACATGTCAAGGCCCATTCTCCTCTCAGGCTTGGCAAATGCTGAAGAGGAACAATTTTGCTTCATTGCGGAAAGATGCCTCAAAGATTAAAACACACTCAAACCTAGTGCTGAACTTGAAGCTCTGTTTCCTTATCCTGTACATTTCTGTGTCTTGTGCATAATAAGTAATTGCTTCTGTGTTTGCCTCTAACATTACAGAGTCCTCCAAATCAGAATTTGGGTCTTATCTCTAATCCCCTATGGCACCTCCAAAGTTTACTAGATGAATGAAGGACTGAGTGAATCCATGCAGAATGCTTACGCACCCATCTGACTTTCCCTACCTTTAAAGGAAAGATAAGCATCATTTGCTCTCCTTCCTCCAAAACTCTCTCACTTAGTCGAGGTATTACTGAAATAAGAATCACTAGACCTGGATTCTACCTATCTGCTATGATGCTTATCTATGTAATCTTGAAAATTACTTCTCTTGAAGCCTTGAATCTTCCAGTTGTAAAATGAAGGATTTGGAGTAGATTGGTGGTTTGCCAACTTTGTAAATGAAAGAAAAATTTAAAAATAAAATTATATAATGAGTTTTAATACATGAATCATTTAAAAATGATGCTTCTCTGGTTGAATGGCCTGGTGCTCTTGGAATTCTGCCAGTTAGCAAACCAGTCTGTTTCTGCCTGTGGGGACCCCAGAGGCACCTCCACGGATTTCCAGGGCACTGCAAAGCCCAGTTCAAAAACCACTGGACTCAAAAGTCCCAAAGGCCTCTGGTAGATCTTACATTTCATGATTCCAACTCTGAAATAAACAACAGATGTCGCTAACTAAAGCCGAATGAAATTTATTCATGTACTCCTTTAAAAATTAAATGGAAGACTTTTCTCTCCCTTAAAAATCAAGCAAAATCCATTGCTTGGAATTCTGACAGAGTATACAAAGAGCCTTTTAAACGCTAAAGAACATTCATAAATGACTTTGTCACAAAGTGTTATAAGATTTTGCAAAATTGAGCTTATGTAGTTTTTTGCTGACTTGAAGTGTTATCGATTAGAAAATACCTTCTACCCTTCAGGCCATGCGTGCCTTGGAAGGTTTCAGATCCAGAAACTCAAGTCGGCTCACCTGTGTACTGGAAAGGTCAACCCACCATGGAAACCCATTAAAACACATGCACACATTCGCCCAGCTTGGAGGTTGAGAGTGGCAGATCCAATCTTGCCCAGACCCACATTGCAGCCTCCAGGAGGCTGATGTAATTCTCCTGTGAGTCTGTGGTTTCAATGGAATTGATTATTTAAAAATACGAGATATGGCATTGCTTGCTTTTTCATATTGCACTAAGCACCCTCATACATAGAACTAGAAACTAAGTAGACAAATACACGTAGTTGTACATATTGTCTCCCTCCCTCATACATATGTATATGCACACACCTGCACATGGGTGCACACATAAAAAGAGGAGATAACAATATTAATAGCTCACATATGTGTAAGGATTTACATTCACAAACACTTTAATATATAGTAGTTCATTCAATCCTCCTAAGAATTCTGTAAGCTAGGTATTTCCTTTTTATAATTTTATTGGTATATAATAGTTGTACACATTTTGGGGAGGATGTGATACTTTGATATGTATATATAATGTGTAATGATAAAATCAGAGTAATTGAGACATCCATCACCTCAAACATTTATCTTTTCTTTGTGTTGGGAACATTGCAATTTCTTCTAGCCATTTTGATATACACAATAAATTATTGTTAACTATAATTTCCCTACTGTATTGCTGAATAGTAGAACTTATTCCTCCTATCTAACTATAATTTTGTACCCCTGTGAGCTAGGTAGTTAAAAAGAGCTTCCAAGTACAGGAAAAAGTACACTAAGTGATTTCCATACATTTATCTCATTTATTTATCCCTGTATTTCAAACAAAGACATGGAGGCTCTGAGAATGTAACTGGTTTATTCAGCATTGCAATGCCAAGGGGCAGATTTATGAATGAAAACTAGCACTATTGACTGTGCCCAAAATGGAATGTAGGCTGTTTTTCTGTAAAAAAAAAAAAAAAAAGAAGAAGAAGAAGAAGAAGAAGTTTGTTCTGCCAGAGCAGCATTTGGTAAAACAATTTTTCTGGATTGCTTTTCTAATGTTAGAGCTAGATTTTTACAAATTCATGCATGTTCAATAGCCACAATCTCTCTAGTGTTGGGCAGCGCCACTTATGACAAGCTGAGTGAACTCAGAGGTGTTAATTATGTCACCTAAGGTTTGACTTATGACTTTGACCTCATTGATTCCAGTGCTAATCAATAGGAAAAGGAATACATCCTCCTCCAAACATCCCCCTTCCCAATAGCGTGGTAACCTCAATTCCTTGCTTTCTTCCCACTTTCTCTATTGCCATTGACATTGTTTTTTCTCTCCAATGTGATAAGATCTACGATCTTCCTTGTCTCCTTCATTTAAAGCTGGCAGAATTAGCTGACCAGTCTTGCAGAAATAAGAGAAATGTGATGAATAGTTTTAGTGGTTTTGGAACTTTATACTGCTGGGTCTTGTTAATACCGACATCAGCCAAGACGTTTCATTCACATACAGCTTAAGTGTGTTGTGCAAAATCTCAAGAGGCTGCCGCAACATGGAAGTTGTACAAACCATCCTGGATTAAGCTGTTTTGTGAGGAAGGAATGAGAATTGCCCAAGATAAACTACCAGTCCTGTAACTAAACGGTACAGAGCTTCTAAGGGAGGAAGAAAGATAAATGATTTCCTTGATTACAGATCTCTCACTCTCGTAGAAAACGTATTCCCCTGACTCTGACACCATGTTACCAGAGGGGCACCATCTGGCACCAGCTCAGCTCTAATGAAGAAAGAGTTCAACATAGTAGTGATGGATCCTCTCGGTGGCCCCATTCATCGTGGAGCAAGCCGTTCTGACCACTACGTGCAGCAGTGTGCCTGTCCCTGGCTGCTGCTGTCGTTCTATGAGGATGGCAACTTTTCCTTGGAAATAGAAGGGAGTAAATCCAGAGATGTGGTGCCATAGTCTGGCTGTTGGCCCCACAATGTACCACATAGCTCTCGACCTACGTGACAATTATCCTGAGCCTCAGTTTATCTGCAAAGTGGAATTCATACCAGTCACCCAGTGGTCCTTAGTACACAGTTTAATGTGTAGTGACTATAATCCGCTGTATATTCCTAGAAGAATACAATGCTATCAATTGTGGTTCTCCCCAAGAAAAACGCCTTCTTGTTTTCCATTCTTTTTGTTGAAACAAAAGAACTGACACAGTGTTGACCACTAAAGTGAATTTGAATCCTGTATCCATTACCCACACAGACACTCATAGTTCTGTGGGATACTAACTGCAGCACTCTAGATGAATTTAATACCTTGTCCATGTGTCAATTAATGTTGCTCACATTGTAGGTCTAACCCTTCTTTAGTGACGCTGATGCCTATATTTCTTAATCTTACTCATTAAGGTAACTATCCAATCCCTGGGCATCATTTCAATAGGGATAAGTAAAGTCCCCATGGTACAAAACAAAGGTGGCAACCAGAAAATGCAAAGGCAGAGAAGAGGGAAAGAGGAAGTCAAGGGGAATAAGATTAAAGGTGCCACGAAAATAGCAAAAACACCTTGAGAAAGAAAATTATGATTCGTCTTTCTCCACTGGCCTGGAAACAAGCGCACTCAATCATGGTTATGGGGAGCATATATACCATACTAAGAACTGTTGGAACAAATAGTCTGACCAGGAACCTCTATGCAACTTAAGAGGGTGAAATATGACATTAGAGATATAATTTGCATCTAAAATATGAGTGTCCAGAACACATCAATAGATTTTGAGTCAACAGTAAAGTAGATTTAAAAATGACCCTGTCCAGAGAATTCAAAGATGTATGTTCACTGAAGTCATACGCTCGATGTAAAATTATTGATGCCATAGTGGGAAGAACTGACTGAAAGACCTTGAACACTCAGTCTCTCCAAGCATCAGTTTCCTCAACTGTAAATTGAAGGAGTTGTACTAGGTAATCTCAAAGGTCCCTTCCTGCACTAATATTCTATAATTTTATAATTTATTTTCTGTGATATTATATAAAAGGTTCTACTTCAAAGACATGGTTGCGTACCCACACACAGTCACACTCACTCATAAACTTAGCATTTGCTATTGTTAACTTCTAGGATGGTAAATACACACTTTTTCCCCCAAACTTGTTCTTTCAGTTAGAAACACTCCTCCAGGTCTTTTTCCAATGAGAGAATAGGACAATGTCTAAATATTTGATAAATAATAAGAATGTGCACTTCCTCAGATTTTCAGGTTCTTTGGTCATCACAACTCAGCGTTCTGTGTCCATTTCTAATCCCACCATGAAACCACACCAGCCATCTCAGAACTCCCCAATGCCCAGAAGTTTAGCCAATGCCTGGTTTCACCATCCCCTCCCCACATTCTGGCAGTGGAAATAAAAGTATCACATTTTTGAAGCAATAAATTAATATCCAATAGCCAGATTGCTCTTCTTAAAGTTCCTTAACTTCTCCATGCCTCAGTTGCTCTAACTGTAAATAGGCATAATAGTATCTACCTCATAAAAGTGTTGTGAGAAACAAATAAAATAATGAATATAAAACACAATATCTGGTACAAACTTTTAGTTCTCCAAAGCTATAAATTAAGCCCAAGACTCTGAGAGCAGCCTCTGCCGTCAAGAGCAGTTGATGTTTGTATCAGCTCACCCTCAGACAGACGGCCTGTGGCTTCTGAATGTCCTGGTTCCACAGCTAGGTGCTATCCCAGCAACAGCTATGCCGAAAATGGCTAAGATGGAGAGAGGCAGAGTGACACCCTCATGAGCTGGAAACTTGCCACAGAGACAGATCATTCCAGATGTCATAATGTCTTCGGTTAGTAAACAAGTTTTTCAGAAGTGAACCGGTGATTCCTCTTTTTGTATATTTAATGAACTCCTCAAATATGTAGGCAGAGACTTGTTTACCTGAATAACTAGCATTTATTTATAATAGTAAATACCAAGATACAGAATCATTTATAAGAAATGTGATAGTTAATTTTATGTGTCACCTTGGCTAAGTTATGATGTCCAGTTATTTGGTCAAACATCAGTCTAGATGTTGCTATGAGGATATTTCTTAGATGTGATTAACATTTAAATCAGCAGACTTTGAGCAAAAAAGATTACCCTCCATAATGTAGGTGTCCTTCATCAAACCAGCTGAAGGCCTTTGGAGCAAAGACTGAGGTTTCCTGAAGAAGCAATTCTGTTTCAAGAATGCAACATAGAAACCCTGTAGATTTGGGATCAAGACTGTGATATCAACTCTTCCCTGAATTTCCAACTCTATAAATTTTGGACTTGCCAGCTCCAACAATGGCATGAGTCAATTCCTTAATCTCTCTCTCTCCACACACACAGACACATATACACATACACACACACATATGCATATACATGTATGTTTATATATGTATATATTTACTGGTTCCTAATGCAAAGAATGGTCACAAACATAAGGTCGAACTATATAAAATGACTGTTTTTATGGCTCAAAAACGATTGACATTGACATTCCATGTAGTTTGACCAATACACACACATATAAGTGTAAGTGCTAAAGTGAGAAAAATCAAACAGTTTATCCCTAGTTTGTGAGATTATCAGTGATTTTTTATTCTTTATAGTTTTCTTATTTTTTTAATTGTCTAAAATTAATACATAATATTTTTAAATAATAAAAATATACCTAAATATTATTCACCCTAAAGTCAATTTTTTGCAATGCCATAAAGCCCAAAATAATTTAAGCCATCTTAAGCCAGTGAAGACCTCCTCTTAAGGATGACTGCTACGTGATAGCCATTTTATTAACACCTTTGCAAAAGCACAAACTTTCAGGAATATGAGAGTAAGAGCCAGACTAGTAAATACTGACAAGTGAAGAAATGGCCAAAGAATATCTTGAGTGAATGCCTTACCTTGGTGAGAGCAGTTTTAGGGAGACACTGTGGTAGAATGTTTAGGAAAGAGGTGTGGGAACCTACAAGGAGATCCTAGAAGGCTTCTAGGAGAGGGGAAGAGGAAAGAAGTTCTGCTACAGGAAGGGAGATAGGGCTTTGAAAGAAACTGCACATTGCTTAGAACCAGCCATTCACTGTGGCTAGTGGAACATGGTCTTGGTGACAGATTCCCAGGAAGCAAAGACAGTAGATTCCAGCTTCCCTCAAACTCACTTGGCTGGATTTGATTTGTTTTTCTAAACAGTCACCAAGACTAATGTGTGGAAAAGAAAATAATACTTCCAATAGAACTCTTAAAATTAAATGATTATTGCAATTTTTGCATGGCATTAGAGTGCTATGTCAATAATAGCAAACATTTTCCTGTATTTCAAAATTATCATAATTTCTCTCTAATGATAAACAATACTTTGGGATTTTCCTTTTTAATGGAAACTTCTGTCAAAAGCTATGGTGTCTGTTGTATTTGATAAGAATTACAATTCTGGGAGATTATGAAAAATGGTGAAAAGATTTGGCTTGGGAAATCCTGTTACAAGACTGCACAATTCCTTGATGCCTCTTCCTCACTCCCTCGCTAATACATGAAGCTGTCCATTGAAGCTCCCTTGCACACCTCCCTTACCTAGCCTGGACTGAGTGCACTCACGGCCCCCAGGTTGCACACCTCCCTTTGCAGTGCTCTTCCGCACTGACTCTCAACTTGGCCGTGGGATTTGCTCTGGCCAATGGGACAGCAGCAAACCTGATACAAGCAGAGACTTATACATCTTGGCTTCCTCTCTTTGGTCCTCTGCCTTCCCTTTGAGATCATGCTTGGACTGCCCCACTGAAGAAGAAGACACATGGAAGAGACACATGTCTCATTTCTCCTAGCGTAGGTCTAAGTGTGGGAAAGAAGACAGACAAGCTGGGCAAAGCCATCTAACCACCTACAGGCTTGAGGGCAGAAATAAGTATCTTAGTTGATTCTCACTGAAGTGTGGTGGTTTGTTATGTGGCATTGTTGTGACCTTAGCAAATAGTTACATCTAAGTCTAGGTAAGACTCCATGCTTAATCTTTCTTTGGTTCCTTACTTTGCACCAAAACCTACCAGTCTTAAGTCTTATTCCATCAAAATCCTGCTTGATACTAGGTAATTTATATTTTTTTTTTGGTGTATATTATATGAGTGGATAAAATTATGCCATTTTTGCTTGTTTTGTTAGGATTTCAATGGTATTGGGTGGTCAGAATGTACACATTTCTCACTCATGGCATATTAATATAGGACAGACTGCAAGAGGAAAAATCTTGAAATAAACTCTTCAATACTGGGGTTGGTGGGTAGGAAAAAAACCACCTCCTAGGCAAGAGGAGTGGCCCAGTCAAGACTGTAGGGGACAGGCACCAGATACAAGCTAGTACCAGGGAGGCCAATCTGGAGGAAGAGGTGTTCTGAGAGGTAAGCAGGTACTGCAGTGTGGCCAGATCTAGGGCCAACTATCTCCTCAGATCTGGGAAGGCTGATGTCATCACAAAGAATGAAAACAAGTAATGAATCTGTGTTTCAAAAAACACTAGCCCAATAAGAGCATGTCTGCATCCCCAGCCCCTGAGAGTTCAGAGCCAGAGACTCAGTTTTAAGTCAACAAAAAAGGAAAACTTAGCTTGAACTGGCATCTCATTGGCATCAAGGAGGAAACTAAATGATTAGAACTGGTGGAAAGTCAGAGCCTGGCCAAAAAAATAGAAAGAAGAAAAAGAAAAGAAGGTGGAGGCCCCAGGCACAGGGGCTCATACCTGCAGTCCTAGCACTCTGGGAGGCCGAAGTGGCAGGATCACTTGAGGTCAGGAGTTCAAGAGTGGACTGAACAAGAGCAAGACCCCGTCTCTACAAAATATAGAACAATTAGCCAGGCGTGGTGGCACACACCTGTGGTCCCAGCTACCAGGGAGGCTGAGGCAGGAGGATCCCATGAGCCCAGGAGTTTGAGATTGCAGTGAGCTATGATGATGCCACTGCTCTCTAGCCTGGAGTGAGAGTGAGACCCTGTCTCAAAAAGAAAAAAAAAGAGAAAGTAGATTTAATTATGATACCCTGAATATTGAATTCAAATGACATTTCTTTCTCTTGCCTTTGTAAGTTTTGAAGCATGAAAAAATTATATGAATAGAAACTGGGTTTCTTGTCCTAAGCTTAAAAATGCAAATCAGTGTGCCAAACCTAGTATGAGTTAGGTAACAAATCTAATTTTTTGCATTTAAAAAGTATTGATTTTAAATGTCTACCAGATTTTTAAGCAAAATAAAATATATATAGGAACTAAAACATTTTCTAAATTGCATGTACCTTGAAGTGATACTTACACAGGCACAGTCTGAAGGCAGTTAAAATAATTATTCAGGAAAATTCAGACTCTGGAAAAATAATTATTTTTTAAGAAGCTATGCTTTGGCCTAAATTATTCCAGTTAACTGTCTAAATTGATCAATGTCATCAATCATTGTTCAGCTTTATATTTCATTTTGCCTGTGTACAAACAAAATCTTCCTAATGGTTACTCTAATTGCAGGCAATAAGCTCCAAAAGCCAACTCTAGAGTCCTGGCATGCAGATCTTAATCATTTAATACCCTCAAGCCTTCCAAAGTGGAAGCAAATTTAAATCTAAAGTCAAAGCATAGTTTCCAATAGTCCTCGGGTGCTAGACCTGTGTGTGTGTGTGTGTATACACGTGTGTGCACATGCACGCACATACACACATGCTTTCACTCAATTTATTGCTATAGGTATATACGGTGTACCTTGCATAAAATTTCCATGAAAACTATACATCTGATTCATAGTTAGTTTTCCTTCACGAACTGGGCTGTAGATTAATCTAATTACATCGTGTGCATTCGAATATTAACTTTTATTTGCTTCTGTTTGTTTTGCTCCAAAGTCTCAAACACATTTTTCAGCTTTATCTCCTGCAGGCAGGTAGAGCTTGAGGCAATCATTCAGCAGTTTAGAATGCAAGAGGAGCCGAGCAGAAGCTTACTAGTACAGATACAAGTAACAAAATCAGAGTGAGTTCCCCTCATTCCATAGGAAGAAATTTATTTGAACTGTCTTGGCACTCTTGAGGTCAATATTTTTTCTGTGAAATTATAGGAAGGCTCCAGGAAAATCTAATGCTACATTTTCTAAAATGGACAATGTGGAATCCAGAGAATCATTTCTTCTCAATGGAAGTTCCTAGTAAAGGTTTTTTGTGGGTTTTTTTGTTTGTTTGTTTGTTTGTCCTTACTTTTCACACAGGCAGATTGATTGCATGGAAATCACACCCCAGAAAATATTAGAGCAGCTAGGTAAATTAAATTCAATTGTTAATGAAATATAACTTTCCCAGTGACTCATAACACTCATATTCGGAGGCAGAATTAGCCTCTTTCATTTCTATGCTTTTGCCTCCGTTGTCCCTTGTTCCTTAAGAACCCATGCTTCTGATAAGCTTCCAAGTGCAGAGGATCTTGACCCTCATGATTGCCCATAGATCCAAAGTCATGTCCTAGCCAGCTTTCTCCAGCTTGGACCCTCTCCATCTTTTTATCTAGTGATACCTACCTGGACATGGACCGAATGAGCCAGGCCTTTGTTTTTGACTTTGACAGTCAACCCCTCAAACCCTGTGCTTGGGCTTTTTATATTTTCACTTCCCCATCCCTAGCTCCCTTTTAACTACCAGGGTCCGATGCTACCAGTATCACTCAGGGCTGTTCTAATTGCTTCAGAGGAATAAAAGCTACCAGTGTCTGGAACCTTGAGCAAGACACAGTTTGGAACAACTCCACATCACCAAAATATTTACAACCATGAAGTCAGGTTTGAATAGAGTGAAGGAAAGCAAAAAAGATACAGCAAAATAACCACATGATACCCAAGACAGTCAGATATTTCTTTGTAAACCGGAGTGGAACAATGTACCACTCATTGCTTTAGAGACCACAGCATATGATGTCTATGTATGAATCTAGAGACTCTGTAGTAGTCATTAAACCACGTATATCCCTGAGCACATTGGTCATACCCAAGGCTCCTTCAAGGCATCACAATTGCATCCCAGCATTCTGCAAAACACAGCACATGATATAAGCTCAATGAATATTTGTTGAATTGGCCCTTTCCTTTAGAAGATCTGTCATCATCAACTGACATAAACACTTGCTAGACTCGTGAGTTGTTTGTAAGTGTATTGTTTTGTTTTTCTTATTATTAACAGAAATGTAATATGACTTCATTATAGCACATTTATGAAATAGAGATAAACATCAAAAGTTCAGCCCTGTATCTTGCCTAATTTTTCACTGATGTATCATCATCTCACCATGTCATTGAATATTCTTCTATAGCACTGTTAATGGCTATATAGTATTCCATTGCATGAACTATCATTTTTATTTTATTTATCATTGATTAGCAAGTAGAACAGCATATGGCTCAGAGCTCTAACTTAGCATGTATTTTTGAATGAATAAGTAAATAAAATAGACATTTAATTTTTCTCCATTTTTCTCTATTAAAAATAACACTGCCATGAACATATTTGTGGTTAAATCTTTGTGCCCATATATAATTCACCCCTTGGGTGAATTTGTATAAGTTAAAATGCTGGTCAAAGAATAAAAATTTGCTGAATTTTAATCATATCACTACAAAATTCTCTAGGAACTGCTAAGGCACCACACATAGAAACAATTGGCATTACTCAAAGCTGACAGATGTTTGCTTCCCCAAGTTTAGCCTTTCAATTAAAAAAAAAATCTGGTTTTCTGTCCTCTTGCTCGACAAGAAGAACCTAGATCTAAGTAACTAAGTCATATGCGTTACAAGAACATCTATCTACTAGGTGTGAATTAAAATGGGTCAGAAAAAAATCCTTTAGTTTGATTCATCATGTGAATGCTCACAGGGTATGCAGTACTGTCCAGTCACGTAAATAACTAAATTGGATGCTAATGAATGTTTTGTCTCAGTCCAATTTGGCCATCTGGCCAGTGGTTTGTTTCAGCTCCTGCCATAAAAGTTCAATTCTAAAGGCAGTGTCAACATCATCCTCTGATCCACAGGCTGCCAGGAACCAGAGAGCGCCATCTACTTCATCAGCCTACCTTCAGAGAGGATTGCATTTAAAATTTTCTGAACAGGATCTACCCTGCTTTAAAATGCTTTCCTGCAAGGAAATGCAGGGGACCCCCTTCTATAACCTCCAACCGAAAGACAATATAAAGACCAAGTAACACTTAAATATTATTGAGTCATATTTGTAAACATGATATTTAATTGCAAGCTTTTACTTTTGTGTAGTATTCACATAATTCAAAAATATAATCCTAAACACCTGGAAATACCATTAGCAAAGGATCTCACAATACCATGGAAAAATCCCTGCTACTGACCCAAGCTCAAGTGGATTTTCTCATACTTTTAGAGAGTATTTCAAGTGAATATTTCAGCTAGTCCTTAATATCATTGTATTCTAAACTTCGGCATGACCACTAAGATTATTCACTTTAATTAGACACAGTTTGTAAAACAGTTCCTTTAATACCATAGAAAGTGACTGTTTCCAAATTATATTACTAAGACTATGCATTTAGGGAAGTGATGTAAGGCTCACAGTATCCAGAACCAAAGGTAATTTAACACATTCTCATTCCTTCCCCACTTTTATCACGCTGCTATTTTGGCACACAATGGCTTGTTGACCTAGAATTTTTTCTTTTTTTAGTGCAGAAAATCTTAACAACAAAAATAATGATTCTAAAATTACCAGATGTAATTATGGAAACTATTTGATCTTACATTGAGAAAGACACATCAAAGGATAACAGTCCAAGCTTCACAGTGTAGCAACTTATGGGAACAATTATTTCAGTTGTTAAAAATGGGGAGGGGGGAATTAGCAAATTGTAAAAACAAATGGGGAAGGGGAAAGCTCAAAAAGGAATAATCTTTGTTTCTTTTTAAATTATATATCATTCATAACTGAATGTGTGCATTGAAAGATATTTTTAAATGTTCAAAACTTTATATCTACAAGGACATTCTATCTTTTAATAGATTGGACATAATAAATATATTTTGATCATTAAAAATATCTATGACTACAATAAAAAATAACAGGGTGTTCTTGAAATGCTACAAGATGGTAGTAGTAGACTGTACATTTCATCCAGGGAATAGCCACGTTGCCGATGGAAATGTGACCTTTCATTCTTAAATACCTCAAAATGCCCTCTCTTGACCTACAAATGTGTTGTCAAACAAACCAGTTAAAAAGACAGGGAAGACTAAAAGTCAAACAAGATTTATACTAGTTTCCAAATTTTTTTTCATAAGCCCAATGAGGTAAGTAATATTGTCGACCACATTTTACGGAAAGAAAACTGAGACACTGCAAAGCTAAATAAATTGCCCAAAGTAGTGGAGAAAGATCTAAACCTGGAGTATGAGATTCTTACCATATGACAATTCTATCAAAAACAGACTTGTAACGTTTGATTGTTTTCCCATTAGTCAATTGCTAACTGAAATCACTCTAACCAGTGTTGCAGAGATTAAAACTGCCATTGTGACTTTGGACAAGTCACTTTACCTCTCTGAGCTTCAGTAACCTTATTTTTAAATGGGGATTTTATATATCTAGGTATTAGGAATATCAGATGATCTTATTTCTTTTTTTTTTTTTTTTTTTTATATATATATATTTTTTTTATTTCAGCTCATCATGGGGGTACATAAGTTTAGGTTATATACATTTTCCATGTCCCACCCATCCCCCCGAGTCAGAGTCCCAAGCGCGTCCGTTCTCATTCTCCCGACAGTGCACCTGGCACTCATCATGTAGTCATACCTCCATCCCCTCCCCCCCCCCACCTCCTCGGGTCTGCACCTTCAAGCATGACCATTCCCCAGAGGGTGTGCAACGCACTCATCATGTAGGCATACACCCATCCCCTCCCCCCACCCCCCATCCCAGTCTGATATCCAATTGGTATCCTTCCCTGATGTACATTTAGGTGATGATCAGGGAAACCAGTTTTCTGGTGAGTACATGTGATGCTTGTTTTTCCATTCTTTGGATACTTCACTTAGTATAATGGGTTCCAGCTCTCTCCAGGAGAACCAAAGAGATGTCGTATCATCGTTATTTCTTATAGCTGAGTAGTACTCCATGGTATACATATACCACAGTTTACTAATCCATTCGTGGATTGATGGGCACTTGGGTTGTTTCCACATCCTTGTGATTGTAAATTGTGCTGCTATAAACATTCGGGTACAGGTGTTTTTGTTAAAGAATGACTTTTGTTCTTCTGGGTATATGCCCAATAATGGGATTGCTGGATCAAATGGTAGGTCTACTTGAATCTGTTTAAGGTATCTCCATATTGCTTTCCATAGGGGTTGCACTAGTTTGCATTCCCACCAGCAGTGTATGAGTGTTCCTGTCTCTCTGCATCCATGCCAACATGTGTTGTTTTGGGATTTTTTGATAAAGGCCATTCTCACCGGAGTTAAGTGGTATCTCATTGTGGTTTTGATTTGCATTTCCCTGATGATTAGGGATGTTGAGCATTTTTTGATATGTTTTTTGGCCATTCTTATGTCTTCTTTTGAAAAATTTCTATTCATGTCCTTTGCCCATTTTTTGATAGGATTGTTTGATTTTTTCCTGCTGATTTTCCTGAGTTCTAAATAGATTCTTGTTATCAGTCTTTTATCTGATGTGTAGTATGCGAAAATTTTTTCCCATTCTGTAGGCTGTCTGTTTATTTTCATGACTATTTCTTTGGCTGTGCAGAAGCTTTTTAATTTAATCAGGTCCCAGTCGTTTATTTTTGTTGTTGCTGCGATTGCCTTAGGGGTTTTCTTCATAAATTCTTTGCCTAGACCAATGTCTGTAAGAGTCTTTCCTACATTTTCTTCTAGAATTCTAATTGTTTCCCATTTAAGGTTTAAATCTGTTATCCACCGTGATTTAATTTTTGTGAGAGGTGAAATCTGTGGGTCCTGTTTCAGTCTTCTACATGTGGCTATCCAGTTTTCCCAGCACCATTTATTGAATAGGGACTCTTGTCCCCAGAGTATGTTTTTGTCTATTTTGTCAAAGATTAGATAGTTATATGAGGATGATTTTATATTTGGGTTTTCTGTTCTGTTCCACTGGTCTGTGTCCCTGCCCTTGTGCCAATACCAAGCAGTTTTAAGAACCACAGCTTTGTAGTATAGTTTGAAGTCTGGCAAATCAATACCTCCCATTTTGTTTTTATTGCTTAAGATTGCTTTTGCTATACGGGGTCTTCTCTGATTCCATACAAAGTGTATAATTATTTTTTCTAAATCTGTGAAAAATGATGTTGGTATTTTAATAGGAATTGCATTGAATCTATAGATTACTTTGGGTAGTATAGACATTTTAACGATGTTAATTCTTCCAATCCATGAGCATGGTATGGATTTCCACTTATTTACGTGTTCTGCAATTTCCTTCCTTAGCGTTTCATAGTTCTCTTTATAGAGGTCCTTTACCTCTTTAGTTAAATATATTCCTAGATATTTTATTTTCTTTGTTGCTATTTTGAAAGGTATTGAGTCCTTAATTTGGTTCTCCGATTGAATGGTATTGGCATATATGAATGCCTCTGATTTGTGTGTATTGACTTTGTAACCTGAGACATTACTGAATTCGTTAATTAATTCCAGGAGTCTCTTGGTTGAGTCCTTGGGGTTTTCCAGATACAACATCATGTCATCAGCAAAGAGTGAGAGTTTGATCTCTTCTGTCCCTATTTGGACACCTTTGATTCTGCTCTCTTGTCTGATAGCTCTCGCAAGGACTTCCAATACTATGTTGAAAAGTAATGGGGACAGTGGGCAGCCTTGTCTGGTTCCAGTTCTGAGTGGGAATGCTTTCAGTTTTTCCCCATTCAGTATGATGTTGGCTGTGGGTTTGTCATATATGGCTTGTATTATTTTTAGGTAGGTCCCATTTATGCCTATGTTGTTAAGTGTTTTTATCATAAAAGGGTGTTGAATTTTGTCAAATGCTTTTTCTGCATCTATTGAGAGGATCATATGGTCTTTATTTTTGCTTCTATTTACGTGGTTAATTACATTTATAGATTTTCGTATGTTAAACCACCCCTGCATCTCTGGGATGAAGCCTACTTGGTCATGATGAATTATTTTTTTAATCAGCACTTGGATACGATTTGCTAGGATTTTATTGAGGATTTTTGCGTCTACGTTCATGAGAGAAATTGGTCTGTAGTTTTCTTTTTTTGTTGCATCCTTTCCTGGTTTTGGTATTAATGTTATATTGGCGTGGTAGAATGTGTTGGGGAGAATTCCATCCTTCTCAATATTGAAGAATAGTTTATGTAGGATGGGCACCAGTTCATCTTTGTATGTATGGTAAAATTCAGGTGTGAACCCATCTGGACCAGGGCTTTTCTTTTTGGGAAGGTTTTTTATTGCTGTTTCAATTTCAGTTGTTGATATTGGTCTATTCAGGAATTCTATTTCTTCCTGATTGAGCTTGGGAAGGCTGTGTGATTCTAAAAATTTGTCCATTTCCTCCTCATTCTCCAATTTGTGTGCATAAAGATTTTTGTAATATTCATAGATAATGTCACGTATCTCTGTGGCTTCGGTTGTGATTTCTCCTTTCATGTTCCTGATGGAAGTTATTAAAGATTTTTCTTTTCTGCTCTTGGTTAGTCTAGCCAGTGGTGTGTCTATTTTATTTATCTTTTCAAAGAACCAACTTTTTGTTTTATTAATTTCCCTTATAGTATTTTTGTTGTCTTTTTCATTTAATTCTGATTTGATCTTAATAATTTCTCGCCTTCTGCTGGGTTTGGGGTCAGTCTGTTCTTCTTTCTCCAGCTCTTTGAGTCTATTCATTAAGTTGTCTAGTTGTAAATTGTCTGTCTTTTTGAAATAGGCATTTATGGAAATGAATTTTCCTCTCAGGACTGCTTTAGCTGCATCCCATAGATTTTGATAAGTTGTGTCACCTTTGTCATTTAATTCAAAGAATGTTTTGATTTCTGACTTAATTTCTTCCTTTACAAAATTGTTATTCAGGAGAAGGTTGTTTAGCTTCCATGACTTTGCGTAGGAATGAGAGTTCCTGTTAAGGTTCATTATTATTTTTATTCCATTGTGATCTGAGAAGATGCAGGGTATGATTTCTATTTTTTTAATTTTTTTAAGACTTGCTTTATGACCTAGGATATGGTCAATCTTAGAGAATGTCCCGTGAGCTGATGAGAAGAATGTATATTCAGTGGTTTTCGGGTAGAATGTCCTGTAGATGTCAGTCAGGCCCATTTGTTCTAGCATTCTGTTTAAGTCTACTATGTCTTTACTTATTTTCTGCTTGGAGGATCTGTCCTGTGCTGTCAGTGGGGTATTAAAATCTCCAACTATTAAAGTGTTGTTGCCTATGATTTGGTTTAGATCGAGTAGGATTTGCTTTATGAATCTGGGTGCACCTAGATTGGGTGCATATATATTAAGTATGGTTATGTCTTCTTGTTGAATTGTGCCTTTCACCAGTATGTAGTAACCGTCTTTGTCTTTTATTACTTTTGTTGGTTTGAAGACTGTTATTGGAAATTAAAACTGCCACACCAGCTTTCTTTTGGCTACCATTTGCTTGAAATATCAGGTTCCATCCTTTTATTTTCAGTCTAAATGCATCTTTGCCGGTTAAGTGAGTTTCCTGAAGGCAGCAGACACTTGGTTTGTGTTTTTTTATCCATTGGCCCAGTCTATGTCTCTTGAGTGGGGAATTCAGGCCATTGACATTTAGTGAGAGAACTGATAATTGGGATAGATTTCTGTTTATCTTATTGGGTAGAACTTCATTGCTATGTTTTCTCTCTTGAGCCATTGTGGTGGCTAGAATTTGATCTTTAGCTCTTGGGTGGTTTTATATTCGTGGGTCTTTGTTGTGATGATCCATGTGTAACTCTCTTTTGAGTACTTCTTGGAGGGGTGGCCTTGTCTTGGTGAATTCCCTCAGTCCTTGTTTATCCGAGAATGTCTTAATTTCTCCTTCATATAGAAAGCTTAGCTTAGCTGGGTACAAGATTCTAGGCTGGGCATTATTCTGTTTCAGAAGAGTGAGAATGGGGCCCCAACTTCTTCTTGCTTGTAAAGTTTCAGTTGAGAAATCTGGCGTAATTCTAATGGGCCTCCCTTTGTATGTTACTTGTTTCTTTCTCCTTACAGCTCGAAGAAGGGTCTCTTTAGTGGATATTTTGGTCAGTCTGACGACTACGTGGCGTGGTGTTTTCCTATTTGCTATGAATCTACCAGGGGTTCTTCGAGCTTCTTGAACCTGTATATCTAAAGTTTTAGCAAGGCCTGGGAAATTTTCTTCTATTATGTCTTCAAATAGTTTATCCAGCCCTTGCTTATTATCTTCTTCACCTTCAGGGATGCCTATAACTCTCACGTTAGGTTTCTTCACATAATCCCACATTTCTTGAAGACTCTGGTCTTTTTTCTTATTTCTTTGCTCTATCTCTGTGACTGTCTTATTTAATTGGAAAGAGTTATCTTCGATTTCTGAGATTCTGTCTTCTATTTGATCTACCCTGTTCTTGAGACTTTCCACTGTGTTTTGTAGCTCCCTGAATAAATCCCTCATTTCTAGGAGTTCAGTTTGGTTTTTTTTCAATACGTCTATTTCTTTAGTGAATTTTTCTTCCAAATCCTGGAATTTTTTTGCGGTTTCTTTGCGGTGGATATCAATTTTTTCTTGTATATCATTCAGCTTATTTATAACCCAAGACTGAAATTCTTCTGGTAACATATTGGTATTCTGAAACTGGCTTGTGCCAATTGGAGGAGAGTTGGTATTTCTCTTTGGGGGCGAGGTTTCCGTTTGGTTTTTTGTGCTCCCCATATTTTTCCGCTGAGCCCTTCCCATCTGGCTCTATCGTTAGATCTTTTCTCACAGCTTTAGTCTAGTTAACAGCACGTCTTGTACTCTGTTCTTAGGCTGTGGAACAGTCTAGGAATGTTGCTTCCTTTATCTATAGGGGGAGACTGTTGTGTGCTGTTTAGAGTTTCTTTTTTCTATCTCAGTTGGGGGACTGCTTCTGATGGGTCCACCCCCAGAGGGTTGGCTTGACCTAAGACCAGTTTGGCAAGTTAAATCATTGTGTTGCGGACTTTCAGTTAGTAGGCAGGATTCACACAATTTGCAAGCAGAAAGCCTCTTCTCCCTCTCCCTCTCTTTTTTTTTTTTTTTTTCCTCCCCCCTGGCTTTTTGGTTCTTCCTCTGGATGTGTGGTTTCTGTCTCCTTCAGCAGGAAAGACACTGGCTAGGCCGAGGAGGCGGTGCCCTCACTCCCTCAGTGCCCCAGCTGCTGCAGCTCCCACGGGCAAAGGTCTACACTGTCCCAGTGTTCCCAAGGTCCGGGCTCCACACTCTTGCGTTTAGGGGAGCACTCAGTGTTCACACCTGGGAAGGGGACCTGGAGAGGGTCTATGGATCAGGGGATGGAGCCTCCTGAGGAGTCGCCTGGCACCCTATGGCTCTGCAGCAATTAGACCTTGGCCCGCACAATTGTTCCTGCCCACCCGCAGATCACTGGCACTGGGGGGTAATTTTCAGGGTCCGATAGGAATCACAGCTGGGGGTCTGGAGCACTCAGGAGTTTACAGTAGCTCCTGGGCTGGAGGGACACCGGAAAGGAGAAAAGAAAAAGAAAGGAAAAAAGAAAAGAAAAAAAAAAAAAAGGAGAGAAACAATATGAATAACAAGAAGAAGAAAGAGAAAACAAGAAAGAAAAGAGAAAGAAAGAAAGAAAGAAAGAGAGAGATAAAAAGAAAAAAAGAAAAAAAAATCCCACTTTAATATTTCAGGCTCGGGGCCCCTCGCCTCGGTGCAGGTCCGCGTCTGTCCCTTTAAGAGATAGGGCTCCGGCACCGCAGAGGCCTGCCCGAGTCCAAGGTCCTTTCCGCTTAGCTGTGGGAACCGAGATGGCCACCGCGCGAGAGCGCTCAGAGCTCGGCAGGCGCCAGGGCCCGCAGCGGCTCCCCAGCCGGAGAGCTGCCGTACGGGGGAAAAAAAAAGCAAAAAAGTCCCGCTTTAATATTTCACGCTCGCGGCCCCTCGCCTCGGTGCAGGTCCGCGTCTGTCCCTTTAAGAGATAGGGCACCACGGAGACCCGCCCGAGTCCAAGCTCTCTCCCGCCTATGTCACCTGTCCTCGGAGCTCCACGTCTCCCGCGGTGATTCTGCACCAATTTCAGCCAGATCCCTGACCGAGTGGATGTGGGGGTCAGTGGGGAGATCAAGCCGCTCTGCTGTGGGGCTGCACCCGCCCCACTCGCCGGTGAGGCAGGCACGGCCGTCCCGCACTCCGCTGTCTGTTTTCCGTCCCGCACTCTCCAAATTATCTCGGTCTGATTTCTCACTCGCCTCCGTTTTTTCCTGTTCCCCGTGTCCCACGGTGATTCTCCGTGGGTTCACACCGCCGTTCCTGTGGAGAAGCAATCCTCTAGCGTTGTGGCAGGTGGAGATCCATGCCTTCCTCTCTGGGAGCACAAATCCAGGAGGTCACCTCCACTCCACCATCTTCTGATCCCCCAGATGATCTTATTTCTTATAAGTACTTACTTTTTAAAGTATTTTTAGGTCTGGAATTCTCTGCTTTTGTAATGCTACAAGATATCAATTATTTGAATACTCATTTTATACAGCTGAATCATTGAATCTGTCTACATATGATTGTTTTTCAATCACGTTGGGCTGTGATTTCAAATAATATAAAGCTTTATATGTTGCCATTGGCTACTGTCACAACAAAGTATTAGTGTATTATATCATCTTATGGAGATGCCAAATTAAGTCAATAAAATGAATTTGAGCCACAATGAAGGGAATCATTAAATATAGATAGCCTAAAATATAGCTCAGCAATTATAGATTTTTGCCAGTAAGTGATTTGCTTCAAAGAGTAAGCCATGAAATTCATAAGACTCTATAAACTCCCCTTTAAAATATGATGGAAAGATTTCTTTTCCCAGAATTGTTCTGTGAAATATTTCCTAATTAAGGGAAATATTCTATTAGTCTGTTTCAAGTGACTTGTTTTCGCATTAAAGCAGGTAAAACCAAGGGCAGAATGATACTCATTCTTCAGAGCTGGGGCCCATGTTCCCACTACCCCCTCTTAAAGGTGGGACAACAGAGAGAGGGAATCACTTCCATTTTTCAAATACCCCATGGCACGCTAGAAAATCTAGAAATAGAATTCTGGAATTTCTTGCTCTTTCTCGCAAATATAATCATTTCCAGTAATGTTTTTCCCAGTTACTTTTTAAGAATAGTTAACTCTTGCACACTATCACTATCACCCCACCTCATCCCCATATAAAAATGCATTTCTTGATATACAGGTTAGAAATATAAAGTTTTGAAACTAACAAAATGTTCCATATATAAAATAATTGCATAGGTCATTTGAAAATCTTAGTTAACTTATAACAGCATGCAATGGCCTTCCAGCTCCTTTGGAGATGGTTTCCTCTCATCTATTTCTTATCTGCAAAGAAATGCTATTTTACTACTGTTTTTCTTTCCCTTCTCTCTCCCCTCTGATTCACTGGGAGGTGAACTGGCCAACAGAAGTGAGAAAATAGGAAGCAAAAGGTCAGAAAGAGAAAGATTAACCTTACAGTTTCTTTCTCCCACGTCAAGAATATCACTTTGAGGCCATCAAGGATAGAGACTGTATTAGCTGGGATTTTCCAGAGAAACAGAACCAATAGAATATACACAGGCATTAATGTATAAAAGGGATTATTATGGGAATTGGCTTATGCAAATATGGAGGCCACAAGTCCCACGTTGTGCTGTCTGCAAGCAGGAGAACCAGGAAAGCTGGTGGTGTAATTTAGTCTGAGTCTGAAGGCCTGAAATCAGGGAAGCCAATGGCGTGACTCTCAGTACACAGGCAAAGTCCCCATCGTGAGGGGAGCTGGTAGGCTAAGTCCCGAAGTCCAAAAGCCCAAGAACCAGGAGCTCCAATGTCCCAGGGCAAGAAAAGTTGAGTGTCCCAGCTCAGGACGAGAAATCAAATTTGCTCGTTCTCTGCCTGGTTGCCCACCCACATTGGCGAGGGCGATCCCCTTTATTCAATCTACTGATGCAAATGCTAATCTCTTCTGGAAACAATCCTGCAAACACACCCAGAAATAATGTTTAACCGGCTATCAGGGCATCCCTTAGCCCAGCCACGTTGACACATAAAATTAACCATCACAAACCTATCTCATGGACCAGACTGACTGTGACTCCTGGATTTCTTTTCGTTCTTTTTTTTTATTTTAAAGTTTTAGATTTTTTTTTTTTAATTCAGGATATTATGGGGGTACAAACATTTTGGTTACATGAAATGCTTTTGCCTCACTCAAGCCAGGGCTACAAGCATGTCCTTCCCCCATACAGTGTGCCCCGTTTCCATCAGCTGTGGGTTTACCCACCCCCCTATGCTCCCCACACCCCTCTACCTGACCAGCACCCAGTGAGTATTACTACCATGTGAGCACCTTAGTGTTGATCGATTAGTACCAATTTGATGGCGAGTACATGTGGTGCATATTTTTCCATCCTTGTGATACGTCACTTCAAAGGATAGGCTCAATCTCTATCCAGGATAATATAAGAGGTGCTAGATCACTATTATGTTTTGTAGTTGAGTAGTATTCCATGGCTTCTGGCTTTCTACTGCCACTTTCCCTAGTTGTGTAGCCCTGGGTAGGACTTTTAACCCTGCTAAGCCTCAGCTTCCTCATTTGTGAAAAAGGAATAATTATAGAACCCTCATGAGTTTGGTGTAAGAATAAATTAAGATAATATGTCTAAAAGCTAGTGAAATGTCTGGCACATAAGCCATAGATATTAGTAATAAAGTTGCTTGATATTTTATATTGCTGTGGGTGTTTTGTGTCATTGTTCATTCAATTCCTTTGGATTATACAATAGTGATTTAGATTAAAAAACTTTGTCTAGAAGGGAAGTTGCCTTCAGTAAAGAATTACTGTTAAAGGCCTGCCTTATATTAGCACTCTAATACAATATCTGTATTAATTTCCTAGGGCTGCCAAAATGAAGTATCACAAACTGGGTGTCTTAAAACAGAAATTCATTCTCCTGCAGTTATGGAGACTAGAAGTTTGAAATCAGAGTGCCAAAAGGCCATGGTCTCTTGAGACTCCAAGTAGATTCCTTCCTTGCCTCTTCTAGCTTCTTGTGTTGTGGGCTTGGTATTCCATGATTTCAACTGCATTGCCCCAAATTATTCATTCATCACATGTTATTCTCCTTTCTGTGTCTCTTTCTCTGTTTCTTCTCCTCATCCTACAAGGTTGCCAGGCATTGGATCAAGGATCCACCCAGCTCTAGTATGACATTATTCCAACCTAATTAATTACATCTGCAATGACTATTTTCATAGAAAGTCTCATTCTGAAATACCGGGGGTTAGGTATTCAATGTATCTTTTTGGTGATGCAATTCAACCCTTTACAATAGCTCTCACCTGGACCATTGCAATGGCTTCTTCAAAGGCTTTCCTGTTCTATACTCCCTAACCCTGACCAACAACACATAGATAAACACATATACCCTAGGTTAAGTGTAAGAGCAAGAAAAGGATCTTTAAAACAATGTAGATTATAGCAAGTATTGTAAATACATTTCTAAATACTCTTAAAAGCAACTGAGAGCCAGGCATGGTGGCACACTTTTGTAATACCAGCTATTCGGGAGGATGGGTTCCTTGAGTCCAGGAGTCCAAGGCTGAAGTGAACTATGATCACACCATTGCACTTCAGCCTGGGTGACAGAGCAAGACCCCATTTCTAAAAAAAGAACAGAAAGAAACTAAATTTAGTCAAGCTGTATTCAGCCATTGGAGCTTTTTCTCTTGTCTTTCTTCTCTGTCTGTCATGTTTTGGTTGATTCATTTGACAACAGGCTCTCATTCTATTTTGAAACAAATAAGATAACAAGCTCTCATTAAAATTTACACCGTGCATATAACCATTTGTGGGACCAAATATATTCCATAATAAGGTGTTTACCAATTCTTCCATTTTGAGAAAACTTTCCATTTTGAGAAAACTTAAAGAAATCTTTTGATATTTTCGTATATTTAAAATTAACAAGGAGAATCTATTACCTGTCAACTGAATAGATACATGGGGCCATGAAATGTTGGAACTTTTTAGTTGAAATCTTGTGTCAACCTAAAATAACAACAGAGTGATCAGCTCTCAGAATAAATGAGTTTAATCACCTTGGGATGGGTCAACAGAGTGTGATGCGCAGAGCGGAGCACAGCATCGTTTCTCTGTCAATCCTGCCATGGCTGCACGGCTTGAGTCTGGTCATGAGGAAACAGTGGCAAGACCAGGTTTAAGATCGTCTTATAGAATAAAAGACCTATCTGCTTTATGACTGTCAAGGACATGAGAGAAAAGAAAAATCTAAGGAATTTTCTACATGGAAGGACACTGGAGACATGACACTGGAGACATGACAATGTGTGTTTGCAGATAGCATTCTAGACTGGGAAGGAAAAAGAGCTATTATTAAGACAGGTGGCAAAATTTGAATGGTGTCTGAGAATCGGATGGTGGTGTTGCATCAGTGTTTATTTTTATGACTGGAAGGATTGTATTATAGTAATATAAGGGAGCACTCTTGGTCTGGTTCAGGGGGGTATACACTGCAGTATCTGAAATATTCTTCTCTTAAAAGAAAGAAAAAGAGAGAAACAGGCTAATGCAATGAAAGTTAATTGCAGAATCTGTGTGAAGGGCATGAAAGAGTTCTTTACACTTTTCCTGCAACTTTTCTGTAGGTTTGAAATTATTTCAAACCAAAATATATGTGTGTATATATTTAAAAAAACAAATTTAAATTGTAAAAAATAAATGAGTTTATTTGGGAATGAATGAAGGCTTGTAATCTGGTAATATATGTGCTGTGACACCCCAGGGAGGACCACAGGCATACCCAGGGAGGCAAAGGAAGGCAAGGGATTTTAAAGGCAAAATGAGAAGGCTGACATAAGTTGTTTTGAAATAATTATCCCTGGCTACAAGGATCAATAATCAGCGTGGGGTCAGTCCAAGGTTGAATAGGCAGTTGCTGGGCAAATGTCCTCACAGAGTATGCTTTGTAAAAGGTTGCAGTGGCCTTTGAGCAGGGTTGTGGTCCTTGTCATCATTTTCATCATAGGCATGTGTGTGACAGAGCTTCTCTTTTATGGCCTCCTGAGTCTGTTTTGTTAGGGTTTGGTGTAAGTGACTCCATTTTGAATCTGACAACTTTTACATTTGGCCCTTTTGATCAAGATCTTTCTCTGAAAGCATTGCTGATCTCTCAGCCTATAGATAGGTTTTGGTTGTCCCTCCATGCCGTGGTGGACCTGCCCTGGTTGGTCTGGTCCCACATCAGGGGGAATGATTGGTAACTAGGAATCACAGTCAAAACCCTTTCAGCCACATTGGAGCAACAGGAGGTTTGGAAGGAGTGGCTCTCAGGGTGAGTCAGCCTGGAGTTCATTGTTGAGTTCAATTCTGTCAGTTTCACAGACATTGGAAGTGTTCTTCTGGAGTGTTGGACCAGCGTTGTTCTGTTAGGTGGTGGTGTACTTCTGTAGAAATTTGACAGGCAACAAGTACAAAGTTTTAAAAGGATCATACAGAGTAAAAATAACAACAATATGATAACCCCAGTTTGTATCATGGTTCTGAGCCATGAACCTAGGTCTCAAGGTAACCAACTAAACAAATCAGAAGACCAAGGGAGAAAATTGGATTGGAGGAGATTGTAAGTAAATAACAAAAACTTGAAAACAATGAACAGGGCTACAATCTAATAGCAACCGTATTATAGTTTTTTTTCTTTAGAAACATAATGTTTCCCTACAGTTATCCCTACTTTTACAAAAAAAAAAAAATCAAAGTAAGGCTAATTTATTCATAAAGTAAGTTTAGCTTCATTAGACTTGGATTGATTATTTATATAAGTGCAGCAAGAATGGTGATTGACCACATGGGAATCTCAAATTTAAAACCTCTTGAGGCTAAAAAGACAGACAAAGGAAGATTTTAGATTTTTACCTGTAGTACCTATCCTGTAGGCACTTTAAATACAGTATGACGTTTCAGTCAAAACCTTGCTAATATAACCAATTATATCCTGTTACAAGGAAAACAGATTTATTTTTTTTGAAAACAGATTTGTTTTTTGGACACTTCACATACAAAATTACATACATTAATTAGAATTTTTAACTCTTAGTAACTTTCTAGTGAAAACCTAGAAAATTAAGTCATGTTATTTTTATTGTGCATTCTTCTTAGAGTGGATTTATAGTATTGTGATATTAAAACATCCATCAAAGATAAATGTAAATCTGTCAGATCAGCAAATCCAGGAAAAAAGATACGCTAACAATTCTGAAGGCATTTTCATTTCACTTTTTCCAACAATTTTAAAACAAGCTTATTTATCAAAGATCTACCTAAGTCCCATGAACTTGACAAGCATTTGAGTTAATTACCATATTTCTAGCAGTTTTAGGTATGCTTATTTATCTCTAAGCCCATTTGAACAAAGCTTTTTTCTAATGTTAGAAGAAAAGATCTTTAAGGTTTTGCATATGCTCAATTTTCAAACAGTCAAAAATCATGCCCACAAGAAAAGAAGTGCCCAGAAGGAGCAGAGCATATAATTGACAAGGGTTTGAGAAAAGGATTTCAGCCAACTGAGAAGTTTCCGTGGGAGAAGGAGGAGCCAATATAGAAAACAGAGAGGTCTAAAAAAATTATAGCCTAACTATTAGCTGACTTCTGACCACAGAGCTCTAAAATAAATCCCTTTCAAATATCATATTATCAGATTTCAGCCAGGACAAATAGCACATATTCCTAGCAATATTAAACTTTTTCTTTTTTTAAGTCAATTGTTCTTATAAGTACCAATAGGACTATTGTTTAGGATAGGAGCTGTCTCAAAAAAAATACTTTTAGATGCCAAATTCCAGATCTCCGAAGGTATACCTACTTCAATTGTAACTCAAAACCAGTAAGCCTTCTATGGCTTAACCCGGGATGCAAGAGGCATCCCCAAACAGTGCAAAGGATGTCGTCCCTCTCAAGAGCCTAAGTGCCCCCCACAGACTGCTTAAGGAAGTAAAGACCCTCACTGTTAAGAAGGCCACAACGGCTGAGAAAGTTAAGACAAATTCTTCTTATGACAAACCACACAAAGAACAGAAACAAGGAAAACATGGACTATTTCTGATAGGCTGCGGATCAATAACCAATGAGCACCCAGAACAAAATTTACAAGGGTTACAATTCAAAGAACAAATTCTTATAAATATCTTTCTTTCCTGCCAATCCAAATGTAGGAAAAAGAACAAGAGACAAAGAAAATGTTTTACCTTCCTCTCTCAACCAGGCATTACTGACAGAGAAGCAGGAGCCCTGACCTTGGTAACAATTTCTACCTCCTGCCGGCTTCTGCCAGGTCTCTCAGGATCCTGCGTGCAGTCTCCAAAGCAAGCATGGTGCCCCAGCCCTCAGGGTCTTACCTGGGTCTGAGAATTAAATAAATATAAAATAGTTTCACAGGAGAAATGCACAATACAAGTCTTCCTTGGCGTGGGAGCCCTCACTAAGGAAATGTGACTGCTATGGACTATCTTTCTCTGATCACGGATTCAAGGATGAAACATATAGATCCTGCAAAAGAAAAGGCCCACCAGTGGAAAAAATGCTACTCAAAATCCACAGGGAAAAGGTTCACAAACTTACAGTCTCAGGTGACTTTGACTCGTAACATGTCAATGAAGCCTAAGAATCACTCCATGTTCAGTAATCCAGTGTCCCCCTCATCATAGCAAAGTTACTCCAAAATATTGACAAATGAAGAGTTAATGCCTTTCAAAGTATTTTCTCACAAGGCTCACTAGTAAAGCAACTATGGAAAACACACTACGATTTTCATGTTTATGGGCTCACATCTCATACTTCTGTATCGGGAATGGTCAATTTCATGTCTGCACAGAAGTAATCTCATGGGGTCAACCCAAAAACCTCTTGGTAATATCAGTAATGCTACCACGAAATATATATAACACATATTAGGTACTTGGTATGTGCTAGACAATATTCTAGGGCTTTACGAGTAATTATAGTTTAATCATTAAAGCAACGTAATGAGGAGGGTTACTATCTTCATTTCACAGATGAGCAATCTCAGTGCCTGAACCCAGGCATTCTGGATCCAGTGTCTATATACTCCATACACTATCTGCCTCTAAGAATCTTTTCTCACAGCATTTATATATTTACAGTATCTAATGGGTATCTCAAATCTAACATAGCCACGAAACAAAAGCATCTTGATCCCTCTCACCACTTACTTCTCTCATAATATTTCTGACATCTGTAAATGATATGTCAATTCTCTCAGTTGCTCAGGCTAAAATTTGAGAGTCATCCATGAATCATCTTTTCCTCACACTCAACTTCCAATCTTTTAGACTAATCACTTCTTCTCAATTCCACCACTATCACCCTGATTCATGTTTCTACCATCTTTTTACCAGATCATTGGAGAGACCTCTGCAGAGACCTTCCTCTTCTTCCTCCCAAGCCCCCAATCAACACACGCACAAACACCCGTACTCCAGTCTACGCACAACAGCAAGCCATGGCTCTTTCAAACAAAAAGACAGACAGTGGCTGACCTCAGCTGACACTCTCCCATTGTAAGGGATGACCTCCCTGTGCCCTGTTGAGAGCCAAATTTCTCCTGTTCCCTGGGTCTCACTTTCTTTAACTCACTCAGGGGTCTCGTTTCTGTAATTATCCTCTCTCCTGGATCACCATTTTTTCACCCTCATTATATCAAATATCATCCCCTAGTCACTCTCTAACTTCTGGCTCTTTTATTTTCATGGAATAGGTCACTACCTAAAATCTAATTATGTAAATGGTATTTGTCAGCTTCTTCCCTAAACTGTAACCTCATGAAACAAGGAATCTGCTGCTCAGGGTTATTCCCTGAGTGTCTAGAACACTGTCTTGTATACAGTAGACATAAAATAAACATCTTGGAATAAATTACTGAATGAAGAAATAAATGGACAGATCCTGCTATGCTTTCTATATCTTTTCATTACTATTAAAAAAAACTAATTATCTGAGGTAAGGGCCTGGCCCATGTTAAACACATTCCTTGGACCTTACATATAACATTTTTATTTTAATGCATATTAATATATTCTATTAGTTTATTAGACATCATGATAACAGCTTTGTATGCCTACTGCTACTTAACATACATGACCATCAAGTCTGAATTATATTACTATACTTATCCCCATGAATTATTCACTTTATGCCCAAATAGTTAGATCCATGGTCTCCAATTTCTTCTGCAATCAATTGATCAAACACCCTGATTTTCTTATACTCTCTCCATTATCTCTGAAATCACTTAAAACTCAAGTTCTATTATCTACATTGGTGAAAACCTTTTTGGCAAAAGTTTGCAATAAACAAATTCATATATTTAAATCCATGTATTATTCCTTTTAAAAATCTCACTACTCTTAACCTCCCAAACCTGCTTAATAATTATATATGTCTCTAAATGTAGATTGGTGCCCCTTTCTTCCTCAGACTACAAAAGCAATTACACTTTTAAAACTCTACTGCAAAAAAACTAATCACAATAAACGGAATGAAATGTCATTCTGAATGGCAAGCTCTTTCCAAGCCGCCAGGGCAGAGCTGTTGAAACATCAGTATTCACAAGACAAACCCCAGTTTGCTGAGTCCACCAACAGGTTGCACGGTTCTCCCTACAGTGTTGACAAATACAATTGCTGGGGCTGCTGTGCGATAATAATGGAAGTTTGAAAAGAGGCTGGGAGAAGGCCTGTAATGATAGTATTTGGAATTTATTGCCTTTCAATAAAAATAATCTTTGGCTCTGTCTGCAAAGTCGCAGCTGACAAAGTCGTGTTGCCCCATGTGGCTCTACTCTGTGAAGCCTCATTGAGTGTCATTCTGGGAACAGTGGCGAGTCCTGCGTTTCTTTCTTGTTCTACAGAAAAATAAGAGGTGTGATTTATAAGGGAAGAGGTGCCTGCCTATTACTTAGGGTCTGTTCAAGAGCCATTTAGAAAATATCGGGACAGCGATGCATTTGTGTGCCCAGCAAAAGCTTCTAGGGTGTTTCTTTTAAATGTGAGTCTCCACTTGTTCCTAAACCAAGTTTCTCTCTCTGAAAAGAGAGTCAGCGACAAGACATCTTGATTCTGAATGCCAGGGTACTCATACATGAAGCCCAGCAGGAGGATTTAATCCCTCCTCAGCCCAGCAGGTTCTAGACCCAAATGATATGGAAAGGCTGGTGGGGAGTGAGAAGAACAGGGACACTCACTCATCTGTCCCTCATTAAGTGGTGTCCCTGAGGATGAATTCAGACTGCCTATGCCACTGAACTCGCTCTCCTCTCCCTGGAAGTGTTCACGCAGCTGAGGGTGGGATTCCACTTGCAGAATGATTGATCTTTAATATAGACCATGTGTCAGCTCATAACTGCTACAACTCTGGACGAGGAAGAAACAGGACACTATTAATCAGGCAGACACACAGCTAGATATTCCAGTTCTCTGAAGCATTCTGTGGTTAAAACACGGATCTTCACGGACTAGTGCAGTAATTTTCAATCTATGTCCCCCCGAGATCAAGGGCCCAGGAAGCTTCCTCCTGGGCTGCCTTAGGGACAGGAGGACATTGCAGAGATAGGGCTCAGACCCTCCCTCCACTATTTACCCATCTCCCTCCGCAGCCTTGTTTCACATGGCACAAATATTGGGGCTCTGGACTACAGCAGTCCCCCATTATCCACAATTCTGCTTTCTGAGGTTTCCGTTTCCCATGGTCAACCAAAGTCCAAAAATTTTACATGGAAAATTGCAGAAATAACAATTCATAAGTTTTAAATTGCCACTATACTGAGTAGTGTGATGAAGTCTTATGCTGTCACACTCTATCCCGCCCAGAACGTGACTCGTCTCTTTGTCCAGCCTCTGCACGCTCCCTGCCGGTTAGTTGCTTAGGAGCCGTCTCAGCTATCAGATCGACTGTCGCGGGATCGCACTTATTTTACCTCGTAATGGCCCCAAACCACAAGTGTAGCAATGCTGGCAATTGGGATATGCCTAAGAAAAGCCGTAAAGTACTTCCCTTACAGCAATAGGTGAAAGTTCTTGACTTAATAAGGAAAGAAAAATATCGTGTGCTGAGGTCACTAAGATCTACGGTAAGAACGAATCTTCTATCCATGAAATCATGAGGAAGGAAAAATAAATTCATGCCAGTTTTGCTGTCACACCTCAAACAGCAAAAGTTACAGCCACAGTGACTGATCAGGACTGCGTTAAGATGGAAGAGGCATTCAGTTTGTAGGTGGAAGATATGAACAGAAAACATGCTCCAATTGATGACAATGTGTTGGCCAGAAAACATTGAACCTACACAAGGACTTCAGCAAGGGATTCCCAGAAATGAGTGACACCAAGCCATTTACTACAAGTAAGGGATGGTTACACAGATTCAGGAAAACAGAAGGTCGATAGTAGCCTAATGCCATGTCACAGTAACTATGTCATCCACCTCACTTCATCTCATCACGTGGCATCGTTTCATCCCACAGTATCACAGGAAGGAGACTGAGTACAGTGCACTAAGGCATTTAGAGAGAAAGAGTGATAGAGACCATATTCACATAACTTTTATTACAATATATTGGTGTAACTGTTCTGTTGTTAGTCATGTTAATCTCTTACTATGCCTAACATATAAATTAAACTGTATCATTGGTATGTAGGTATGGGAAAAACAGTATATGTAGGGTTTGGGACTACCTGCAGTTTCAGGCACCCAGTGGGGGGCTTGGAACACATCCCCCACAGACAAGGGAAATATTGTACAGTATTTTGTTAAAACCAGTGTTTTGTAAAAACCACCATCTAGTGATTTGTACAGGTACTAGTAAAATCTTAGCCCTTATACACACAGTACCTTGTTTCCCTCGGGAAGCTCTGTACAGACGAATATATGTAGATTTACAGACAACTGTAAGATCTTAAGAGGAAAAACACTATTGAAAGTATTTATGTGATTTTTGTTACATAAGATGCTGCATTTTGTTCTTGTGCTAAGTATATAGTTAAAATTAAATAAAGACAACTAGAATCTTAGGATAGACTGGGTTATCTTAGACAGCAATTTTGTAGAGCAAGAATAAATTTGCATTGAGGGCATGTTACCTGTCATCAAGTCGGTTGGTTACCTGGTTAGTACACTGAAAGGATTTGATGATCTGTACCATCACCTCCAGGCTAAACCTTTAAAATTAGGTCAGCTCTGCTCTGCAAGCAGGGAACTTCCACTACCACAACCTCGGCCTCCTGGGCCTTATCCCAGCGGATGTCCCAGGCACAGCTGACCACTCCCAGAGCACCCTTTTCCATTTCTCACCCTCCGTGTCCCTCTACTTCTTTCAAGCCTCCTTTGCTGACTCTCTTTCCGGCTGCCTCTAAAACTGTGGTCCCCAAACCCCAGTACCAGTCCGCGGCCTGTTAGGGACCTGACTGTGCATCAGCGCCTGAGCTGCCCCTTCCAGGAAATGTAGGGACCAGGCTGCACAGCAGGAGCTGAGCAGCAGGCAAACAAGGGAAGCTTCATCTGTATTATCAGCCGCTCCCCATCACTCCCATCGCCCCCGCGTAAGCTCTGCCTTCTCCCTCCACCCCCACTCCAACCACCCCCATCCCCATGGAAAAATTGTCTTCCATGAAACAGGAAACCGGTACCTGGTGCTGAAAAGGCTGGGGACCCCTGCCAAAAGATTGGTGCTCTCCACCAGGTTGAGAGGGAAAATGGGGTCTAGGTAGAGGCAGGAGCTCCTGTTACCTGCAACTACAAGTGTCTGGGGCCCCAAAGGAAAATGCTAAAGCCTGAACCAGAAACATGGATCCAAATGAAGACCTAGGGGTCTGGGGGACAGGCCCGGGAAGACAGTCAAGAGCAGTGGGAGCTGGAGAAAGAGCAGAGACAGCGGGAACCTGTGTAAACAGGAGTGGTCTTCGTTCTCCAGAGAAACAGAAGCAACAGAATCTCTCTCTCCTCTCTCTGTCTCTCTCCCTCCATCCCTCAGTGTGTAAACTAGATATCTGAGGATCGTTCTTGGTGCTTCTCTCTTTCTTACACCCAAATCAAATTGATTACTAAATCTTGTTAACTTTATCCTCCAAATATCTCCAATCCTACCACTCTTCTCAGGGTCTGTTAAGAATGGATAAGTCTGGTTCCTTATTTCTTTCCTCCCTTATAAAAGCCTCCTAACTTATCTCACATGTCTCCGTTTAATTCATCTTTTTCTCTTCCACCAAATGTTTTATATAATTTTCATATTACTACCTCTGTTTACATCGGCTAAAAATTCTTCTATAGCCTCCAAGAACAACTCTAAACCATGGCTAGGAAACCCGCAGCCTTAAGGCCACATGTGGCCTTCTAGGTCCTTAAAGTGTGGCCTTGTGACTGAATCCAAATTTTGCAGAACATTTTTATTTTCATTACTACATTTTTGTTCATCTCTTATACTTTTATTTTTAAAATGAATATATTTAAAATATCAAAGAATAAAATAAGTGTCAACAAAATAATCCTCACAAATTGACCAACACAATTAGGACGTTAGTAAGGCACAAGGGTTAAATTGACAGCTGCTATGATCATGATTTACTTCTAACTTCCCCCACCTGACTGGTGCCACTACCGCGCACACACACACACACACATGAGGCTGATTGGAGAGAGTTTATGGGGGTCGAGTACGCCAGTCCGTTATTAGCTTTTGACAACGGTACACTGTGTTTCTGTTTGAAGTGGAATTTGTGAATAGTTGCACAGTTTGACAGCATTTTTTAATTCTGTCTGGTAAATAGCCATGATGTCAGAAAAGACCAAGAGAACACAGGAGGAAGAAAACAGATTTTTAAATGAGGATTGGGAATTGCAATAATATCTCGTTTCTGCTAAAGATAAGATGGTTTGCTTTCTTTGTGATACTGTAATATCAACATCAAAGAAATTCAATGCTTATCAGCATTATAAAACTCATAAGAACCACAAATATTTTGAGGGAGAGGTGCAAAAGTTTATATTGCAGAAATTAAAAGATGAAAAGCAAAGCAAAGACAATTCTTTAAAGCAGCAATTAGACCTAAAAATAATGCAACTGAAGAAAGTTAGCTCTATAAGGTAGCTCATATACTCGGGGAAAATAATGGAAGCCATTCAGTGATGTAAAAACTGTGAAAGAATACATTGTCGAAGTTGTAGAATGCTTAGACCCTGATAACGTCTCAAAGTACAAAGGACTACTCCTTTCAAGGAGAATCATAATGGATTGGCAGCATTAGTTAGCCATCAACAGGACAGCTTCATGCAATATTTCAAAGGGAAATTATATATTATTCAATTGCTTTGGATGAATCAATGGATACTACTCACTCAGTACAGGTTTTATACTTCTTTTGGGTGATAACAGAAGCTTTCTTTGCTATGAAGAGTTATTTGCTTTGGGCATTCTTGTGAACATAACAGAGGGAATAGATATCTTCCACAACTTTCAAGATAAATGTCATGGAGTTGGAATGAATTTGATAAATTTAGTGAGTATATGTACAGAAGGTGCACCTTCTATGACAGGAAAACATGAAAGGTTTATTGCACAGATTAAAAAAAACTATTAACAGATCTATATGCTCTCATTTCTTTTCATTGTATCTTGCATCAGAAAAATCTCTCTAAAGGTACTATCTTAAGTGACACTTTGCAACAAGTTATAAATATTGTTAACTATATCATGCAAATGCAACACTGGCATCATTAGTTTTGTAACATGCAAAATTTGAATGATGAGGTGTTCAGTGTGGATTTGTCATATCATTCTAAAGTCTGTTGGCTATCACAGGGACAGGTGTTAGCCAAAATTTTATCTCTGTGAGAACAGATAGTTATTAAGAAATTTTATGAAGAACAGAATCAGCAATGTGAATTAGTGAAAGAAAATTTCTATAGGAATGCAGCATTTCTGTGTGATATGTAAAATCAAAATGACTTGAATATTTCTTTGCAAGGTAAAACTAAGTCTATATATGATATGTGGCAAAAATCCGGGCATTTTTAAAAAAGCTATCTTTTTCAAAATACTTCTTCTTCAAAAGAAAATTGCAATGAACATTTTCTCCAGTTAGCAAAGGTCACTGATGAGCAGAGTGATATATGCAAATCATTTGAAGAATATGCAGCTGTAATGGACCTATTAATTGGAGAATACAATAAAAGGTTCACTGACTTTTGAGAATCATGACATCGCACTCAAATTAGCATAACCACTTCACCTAGTTGATATCACCAGGGCACTGAAAGAACTACAGATGGAATTGATTGAGCTCTCAGTAGATGACATTTTAAAGTGATTGTTTGATGCTGAGAAAGATCCAACTGAAATATGGAAAAATGCAGTAGAACACCCATGTCTTTGGCAACATGCCGGAAAAATGCTTTCTCACTTTTCAACACTTATTGCTATGGATCTACATTCTCCTACCCAACTCAAATCAAGACACCCTTAAGGTCACAAATGACTGATCCCCATCTAGAGGATCAGCTGAAACTACGGACCTCCATGCTGCAACCAAATATTCAAATGCTTTGCAACAAAAAGCAGATACAACAAAGTCATTAAAAGTTTATTTAAACTTAAAAATTAACAAATAGCTTTCATTTTTTTAAATTATTAAGTGCATAGTAGTTAGAGTTTTACAAAATAATGTACATTGTTAAGAATACCTAATTGAAGTTTCTTGAATGCGGCCTTATTTGATTACAGCTAAATTAATGTGGCCTTCCAACATGAAAAGCTTCCCCACCCCTGCTCTGAACCTTTTGCATGGCACAGTGAGCCCTCTGCGAGCAGGACCCTCAGTCTCAGGCCCTGACACTCTCCACGCTGAATCATGCATTTCATTTCTCCAAATGTACACGTGGTTTTCAACCCACCCTGCTGATGCTGATGCACATGCTTGTGTCTTTGCCTCAACTATTCACGCTATTCCTTCTGCCAGTATTCTCCTGCATTCCCCATCCACGTGGTTAATTCCTACAATCTCTGTAGGAGCTAGCTTAACCAGCATCCTGCATGGAAACTCCATCACCCAGCAAAGCTGACCTTTCCTATGTTCCCTACCGCATGTCTCAGTGCATTTATCTCATGTCATCACAAACATTTTTATATGTATCTTACATTCTTGCCCAAGAACACTTTCCACAATCCCTGTCACAAAGTACATGCTCATTAAATGCATGCTGATTTAATAAAGGAGCTAATCAGTGATCATAACCTCAAGCACATCCATAGTATCTTTAAACTGATACCAAGTGAAATTTTGTTCACTTTGAAATTGATAATTGTAGGCTTTAGTTCATTTTGACATTGCTTAGGTACCTTACATTTTTTTTTCTCATCTTCTTTTCCAAGTTTTTACAGCTGTATCTAGAATATAGTCTCAATACAACTCATACATTTACTAAAATCTAATTCATCTAAGTTAGAAGATTGGACATAAAAAATATTATTACTATAGTTGTTATTTGGAAACAAACTGCAAAATATTTGAGCAAACTTAATTTAATGTATACTACCCACTTCAGCACAAGAATGTTTAAATTCAGCTTTCTAAATTGTTTCATAAGAGTTGGTAATAAAGCATCGGGTATCAACTTAGACTGTGAAATTTAACTGCTTATTCTACTGCAACAGGGGTCAGCAAACTTTTATGTATATGACCAGAGAATAAATATTTTAGGCTTTGTAGACCATATTGCATATTCTTCGTGTGTGTGTGTGTGTGTGTGTGTGTATACATGCATACCTGTGCTTTAAAATCCTTAAAAAATATAAAAGTCATTCTTAACTTCAAGCTGTAAAAATAAAAGATCATTATTGGCCAAAAAGGATATTGCCAACAAGGTATTGTTTGCCAATCCTTGTTCTATAATAGTTGTTTGTATTCCACTAATTATTTTATTTTAATTCATTTTTATTAAATTAATTATTGGGTAAAAAATAAATTGTCCATTCTTATATGTTCATCAGGTAATGTGAATTCAATTAAATTATTTGAGTCTCATCAGTCTTTAATTAATGTTCAACTTTTTGTATCTGTTCTACTTTAAAAATTTTTTAAAGGTAAAACCAAGACAATATTGGCCAATTGTCATGAGGTGAAGGTAAAGATGTAGTCTCAAAAACCCCAGGCTTTAACTATAAGGGATTTGATAAAAAGGTGAATAACATATCTGAAGTGGTAGGCACACATTTCTAACTTGCCATATCTGTATCTTCCTTCCCAAATGTGCCTCAGTTACCTACAATTGTACCGAAATTGAAAATAAGGGAAGAAGATCAAGTTTTCCAGGGGAGAGAGAATGCACATGAGGACCCTATGACACACTGTGGTGGAAACATGCAGGAGATAGATGCACATATCTGTCTTTAGATAAAAGAGTGGCGTCACTGAAGGTAAAATCTTGGGAATCATAAACCTACAGGTGGTATTTTAAACCAAGAGAGGGGATAAAATTACCCAGATGGGGGGCATAAGAGGAGAAGGAAAAGACCAATAAGGCATAAGGACAATTTGGCAGAACATGTGAGTGCTCTATTCTTGGCCCCACCATGCAAGGTGTCACCTAGAATGGCAGAAGACAGTCATGGAGGCAATGGCTTGCTCTCTACAATTGGGAAATGCTCAACTGGCCCATACGTCCTTGGAATATGTTCTAAAAGGCTGATCAGTAAGAGAAAGAGAAAGATCAGAGCAAAACAATTCAACATTTGTTTATCTAAATCCCCCTGGTGTTTTTGAAAGCTGAATGATGTGACAACTGATATTCTTTGTGGGCACCTATTTCAAAAAAGTTTCAACTTATCTGGATAGAATGTCACTGGCTAAAGCGATTATTTGGTGTTCTGGTCCACACATTTGGAATCTATCTATAAACTGCTATGCACATAACATGTATAATAAACATTCATTGAACGAGGACACTACCTTTTTTCTCCACTGGTACTATGAGAAATAGTTCAGCTCTTTATTTCTTTTTTTATTTTTATTTTTTGGTGACTATATAAAAATACAACAGGTAGTCTTCAAGTAATTTCCATTTAGATTCTTCATAAAGTGCTTTCTTTTTCACTCAAACGAATACTCTGCATTATCACTTATTGCTGATGACTAACTGTTAACTTTACTTGCTGATGTTCTCTAGGGTTAGGTGCTTTTAGGACGTAATAGGCACAGTTCAAAAATATAGAATATGAAGCATATTTTGAAGAAATAACTGTTTAATGCAGACTTACTTAAACAGATTTTTCTATAATTGCTAAACTCACGCTTTCTTGGTCAACAGTATACATTTTTCAGTCTCAAAAGAATGTTTCAACCTAAGATTGAATGAAAATATAAGAGGGGATTAGATTCATATTCACCTTGGGCCAAAGACGACAATTACAGAATTAAAATTTGAATCTGTCTTTGCTCCCAAGTTTGGTCCTAATGCTGCATAATTTTGTGGACTGGCTTTTCCCTACCTTTCAAACTACAAAATGGAATGTTGGCATGCAAAGGTCACCTCAGCCAGCCAGTTTTTCACAAAACATGGCGCAGTGACATTTGAATTCAACCTTATGTCTACTGAACTGCTCACTAGACCTACTTTGACAGATCTGAGTATGATGGATGCAGATTTCCATCCAAAAGGTTTGGCTAGGCCTCAGCAGTAATATAACCTTTCTTAAAGGTTATTTTTAACCACTTGCTAAAAATTCCTAGAGGAAAAAAAAATGACGTGCCCTTTAGTAAAATGAATACAATAATATACCTACAATTGATACCACTGCAGTCAAGTTTGGCCAATTGCCCGAGTGAGAACCTACTCCTTAATAACCAGGTGCTATCCGGTTCTGGGCCAGCACCTTGAGTCAGGGCCTAAACCAAAGATTATGCAAAAAGTGAGCTTAACTCTAATTCTGAAACAAAGAAAAAGGGGAGGGAAAAATAAATACCTCTAAGCCAGTTCTTGCGAACCCTCTATTATATTGTCAATTAACTCTGATATTGTTTTTGTAAAGTCGAACCAAATATAATGCAATGGATTTATTCATTAGGAATCTCATTGACTCAGTGAAGGTTAATCTAATAGCTAACCAATGTTTGGTTTTATTTTCAAAAAATTTTAATATGATTCCATCTCTGAGAGATAAAGCAGAATTAAGAAGTATTGCAATCAGCACATTGACTGGACCAACAAAATTAGCAGCACTCCATTTGAGATAATAACCCAAAATTATTTCCCAAATAAGACTCCATGTACTTTTACAATTTGTTAGTGACTGGTTAAGAAAGGAAAAAAAGGTTGTACAAATATAATTAATCTTCTGGTTTACAGAAATTTGGTAATACAGATTTCATTCTGCCAGCATCAAAGCCAGTACATTGCCATTTTTAATCCACAACTAAAAAATGTATTATTCCAGGGTTCTCCAGTTATTAAAGTAATAACAGTAATTAGCAGCGCCATGCTGGGTACACATGGTTTGGACTATGTGTTTCTGGATCTTAGTGAATGGGTGGCACTGATCAAAGCCTTCTCCATGAATCCCTGGTCCCTCACGATATGACAGCTATGGATACAGAGAGTCCCCAAAGACAGCTCTGAGTAAAACATAAATAACCTGGAAAGATTTCCTCTACTCCTGCATAGGAGAATTAGAAACTGAAGCTATGGCAATTCTCAGAGAGGAATGTAAACATTGTAAAGAAAGAGCTATTGAATGCCGTTATCCTTTTCTGGGATCAAGGTCAGGCTTTTGTCTAAAAATCATTCATTTTTTTCAACATTTCTACTCAAAAAAGTAAACCTCCATATTTCATTCATTTCTTTTTTAAAACATTGTGTGTATTTTATGTTATTTTACCAAAAAAGGAGACTATTTCTTGAAGTCATTTACCTAGTGTAAAAAGCTAGAAAAAAATGCCCACATTTTGAGATGCTCATCACTCAAAAAAACTCTATTCTTTATTTAAGCTACCTAGGAAAATATTAATATTGTTTTCTTTAAAAAAAAATAAATCCATTTGCAATTGGCATCCATGAAGACTCTAAGCTTAGGTCCACTTAAGGAAAATTGGTATTATGACACACACAATGTGTGAATATTCCATCTTTAAAATCAGGGCTCTCAGCTAAAAGAAAAAAGTATAAAAACAAAATCCCCTAACTGGAGATTATTGGTTTCCTGACTTATTCTTTATTTTTTTAATTTCAAAATATTAGGGGGATACAAATGTTTCGTTACACAAATACCTTACATAATGCTTAAGTCAGGGCTTTTAGTGTGCCTATCATCAGAATAGTGTTCATTGTACCCAATAGGTAAGTTTTTACCTCTCACTCCCTCCCATCCTCCCCTCTTCTTGGTTTCTAATGTCCTTTACACCACTCTGTGCCTGTTTGTGCCTATCGTTAGAGAGTACATGTGGTGTTTGTTTTTCCATTCCTGAGATACTTCACTTAGGATTATGGTCTCCACTTCCAACCAAGCTGCTGAAAAAGACATTATTTCATTCTTTTTTTGGTGAAGTAGTACTTTATGGTGTATGTGTGTGTGTGTGTATATATATGTGTATGTGCATGTGTGTATATATATATATGTATATATGTGTGTGTGCATATGCATACACACACACATATACACACCCCACATTTTCTTTATCCACTCATGAATTAATTGGCACTTAGTTTGATTCCATTTCTTTGTAATTGTGAATCATGCTGCAAAAAACATTCAAGTGCAGATGTCTTTTTGATGAAATGACTTCTTTTCCTTTGGCTAGATACCCAGTAGTGAGATTTCTGGATTGAATGGTAGGTCTACTTTTAGTTCTTTGAGAAATCTTCATATTGTTTTCCATAGGGGTTGTACTAATTTGCATTCCCACCAATAGTATTTAAGTATTCTCACATTCCCTCTTCACTAGATCTGCACTAGCATCTGTTGTTTCTTGACTTTTTAATATTGGCCATTCTGATAGGGGTAAGGTGGTATCTCATTATAGTTCTAATTTGCATTTTCCTAATGATTGGTGATGTTGAACATTTTTTCATATGTTTATTTGACCATTTGTCTATCTTCTTTTGAGAAACTTCTGTTCATGTCTTTTTCCCATTTTTTGATGGGATTTTCTTGCTGATTTGTTTCGGTTTTTTCTTGCTGATTTGTTTGAATTCTTTGTAGATTCTTGATATTAGCCCTTTGTTGGATGTATGGTTTCTCAATATTTTTGATTCAGTAGGTTGTCTGTTTAGTCTATTGATTATTTCCTTGCCATGCAGAAACCTTTTAATTTATTAAACTCCCATTTATTTATTTTTGTTGTTGCTGTATGTGCCTCTGGGGTCTTAGTCATAAATTGTTTACCTAAGCCAATGGCTAGAAGAGCTTTTCCTATATTTTCCTCTAGAATTTTTATGGTTTCATGCCTTACATTTAAGTCTTTTATCCATCTCGAATTCATTTTTGTATATAGTGAAAGACAGGGGTCCTATTTCATTCTTCTGCATGTGGCTATCCAGTTTTCCCAGCACCATTTACTGAATAGGGCTTCCTTTCCCCAGTGTATGTTGTTGTCTGCTTTGTCAAATATCAGTTGGTTGTAGCTATATGGTTTTATTACTGGAATCTCTATTCTGTTCCATTGGTCTCTGTCTCTATCTTTATGCTAGTACTATGTTGTTTTGATTGCTATAGACTTGTACAATAATTTGAAGTCAGGTAATGTGATGCCTCCAGATTTGCTCTTTTTGCTTAAGATTTCTTTGGATATTTGGGCTCTCTTTTTCTTCCAAATGAATCTTAAAATTTTTTGCAGATCTGTTAAAAATGATATTTTGATGGGGATTGTGTTGAATCTATAAATCACTTTGGGCAATATGAACAATTTGACAATGTTGATTCAACCAATCCATGAGCAAGTGAGGTTTTTCCATTTGTTTGTGTCATCTGTTATTTCTTTCACTGTTTTGTAGTTCTCCTTGTAGAGATCGTTCACTTCCTTGGTCAAGTATATTCCTAGATATTTTATTTCATTTGGGGCTATTGTAAATGGTATTGAGTCCTTGATTCAACTCTCAGCTTGACTTATTAGTATATAGAAATGTTACTGATTTGTGTATATTAACTTTGTAACCCAAAATTTTGCTTAATTTATTTATCAGTTCTAGGAGTCTTTTTCTGGAGTCTTTAGGGTTTTCTAGATACAAAGTCATATCATAAGCAAACAGCAACAGTTTGACCTCCTCTTTCCTTATTTGGATGCCCTTTGTTTCTTTCTCTTGCCTGATTGCTCTGACTAGAACTTCTAGTAATATGTTGAATAGAAGTGATGACAGTGGGCACCATGGCTTGTTCCAGTTCTTAGGGGGAATGCTTTCAACATTTCCCCATTCAGTATGATGTTGACTGGCTGTGGGTTTGTTATGTTTGGCTTTTATAATTTTGAGTTATATTCCTTATATGCCTAGTTTGTTGATGGTTTTCATCATGAAAGGGTGCTGAATTTTATCAAATTATTTTTCTGCATCTAGTGAGATAATCATATGGTATTTGTTTTTGCTTCTGTTTATGTAGTGAATTCTGGTTTTTTGGTTTTCATATGTTGAAATATCCTTAAATCCCTGGGATGAAACCCACTTGATTGTGGTGAATTATCCTTTTGATGTGTTGTTGAATTCCATTTCCTAGTATTTTGTTGAGGATCTATGGATCTATGTTTGTAAAGGATATTGGTCTGTAGTTTTCTAATTTTGTTGTGTCCTTTTTTGGATTTGATATCAAGGTGACACTGGCTTCATAGAATGAGTTGGGGAGTATTCCCTCCTTGATGTTATTCAATAATTTCTGTAGGATAGGTACCAGTTCTTCTTTGTAGCTACGTCTGACAGAATTTGGCTGTGGATCCATCTGGTCCAGAGGCTTTTGTTGTTGTTGTTTTGGGGAGAATTTTATTACTGCTCCAATCTCACTTATTTTCTGTTTAGGATATGTCTTCCTAATTCAGGCATGTGAGGTTGTGTGTTTCCAGGAATTTATCCATTTCCTCTAGGTTTTCTAGAGTGTGTGCATAGAAGTTTTTGTAGTATTCATGGATGATATTTTGTATTTCTGTGGTATCTGTTGTAATGTCTCCTTTTTTATTTCTGATTGAAATTATTTGAATCCTTTCTATTCTATTTCTGGTTAATCTGACTAGTAGTTTATAGATTTTATTTATCTTTTCAAAGGACCAACTTTTTTTTTATTGATCCTTTGTATTGTTTGTTTGTTTGTATGGTTCCAGTTCATTTAGTTCTTGTCTGAGCTTTGTTATTTATTTTATTCTGTTGGCTTTGGATTTGGTTTGTTCTTCTTTTTCTAGTTCCTTGAGATGTGATATTAAGTTGTTGATTTGTGATCTTTCTGTCTTTTTGATGTAGGCATTTAAGGCTATGAACCTTTCCCTGTAGTTTTCCCCTATAGTTGTAATCTTACAGCTTTACAATTTTGTTAGAAGAGACCCTTCTTGATCATGGACTTTGGCCAATAACAAATTCTAGACAAAAGGGTCGAGGGTACAAGATGGTACTAAAAATTAAAATGTATTGAGGAAAAATAGGAAGTGAGTTTGGAGAATGAGCATGGGCCCCAATTTTTAAGTCCCTCACTTATATGGCTAGTTTGAACTTTGTAATGCAGAAATCTGGAGAAAATAGGGGTTTGTGGTAGGTGATTATATTTGCATTTTAGGGAGATAATTTTAGTAGTAGTACAAAAAAAAGTCAAAATGAAAATGCTGAAATATTGTGCAGAAATCCTAATAGTGAGAATGGAGGGTAAGGGCCAATCCTGGGGGACACTTCTTAAGTCTAGCATAAGGTCTTGATGGATAATTAAAGGAAAGGGATGTAGGAGGGGAAGGAGTCAACAAAGACTGGCATATCCAGCTTGAAAAACTGGGTATATGATGACATCATTGACTGAGAAAATTCAAGAGAGAGGACAAGTAATTTAGTTGTGAGGGGAAGGCAATCAGTATAATTTTAAAAATGCTAATATTGAAGTAGCTGTGAAACATTCAAGAAAAGAAATATATAAGTTTCTGGAAATAATAGGGCTACCATTTCAGAGAGAGGCTGCTGTTGCATATTTTGAGGCATCTATAAAGTCAATAGTCTTAAAAGTCCATAGCCTTAGAAGAGGAGAAAGAGGGATCATTAATATTTGAAGTGTCAGTGAAGGAAGAAGATCCAAAGAAAAAAAAGGAGTAAAAAGAATTTTCAGAATCCTATTAGAAGAATCAGGATCAGCTAGTTTTCTAGAAACCAAAGGAAGAGCGGATTTTTAAAAAATAGGAGGTAAATCATTGGGTCAAATGTTATAAAAAGAAATTATTCGTGTAGCCCAAAAAGTAGCATACAATTTGTCAAAGTTAAAGATAAGGCAACTTCAGTATGTTTATAGAGAAAAGTTCAACTATAACGTGCTAGGCAGTGAACAAGAGCAGATGTTGAGAAAGTGACATCTATTAATTCACTTGTTCACTTAGTCATTCCAGGTGATATTTGCTGATCACCTACTGCATGGCATATACTGATAAAGACATGCGTAATATTGCAGTAGATAAAATCAACCTCCTCTTTCTTACATTCTAGTGGGGGAAATCCTAAATTGAACTGTGTGGAGAGAACATCCTTTCATTAAGTTTCATCATGAGAATTAGGGAAAAGACTGAGCTGTTCCTTGAATAAGGAACCATGGTGAAGGGGAGGATTTTCAGGATGAGAGAAAAGAGCCCATCTCCAGCCTACAGGAAGAACAGTTGGAAGGTAGAGGAGAAAAGATGCTTAAGGAACTCAAGAATAAACAGGAGCCCAAGGACCAAGGGAGTGACAGCTATCCCCTCAATCCATGACAAATGTTTCTGTGGCTCTCATAATCTTCCACCTGTCATCATGGAAATTCCCAAAGCCAAATATACAAGGGGGCTGGGAACTTAGGGAGGACATTATAACTGTCCCACAATCCTAACGTTGCTGGGTGTGGGAACAGGCTGGTAAGACACTAAGGATCTCTGTGATGGGCTGCCAAACAAACCTCAAGGAAGAGAGAGTACCTTATACTCAGGGAGAGCCCACACGACCTGCCCGTGTTGACCCTGGTCTCAAACTGAAGGAAACCACATCCCAGAAGTAACTGCAGTTTAATTTTAAAAGATTTAATTGAAATTTCTGGCACAGTTTTTACCATATGGGAGACAATGAAACCTTGAACTGATTTGAATGAACTAGAAAACTTTGATTAGTGATAAGGACTACACAAGCAGGAGATGAGTGAGTAAGCCAGATCGTATGAAAACTACTTTCTTCAGTACCTTTTTATAAACAACAGACATGCTTTGTTGTTCTTAGGTACAATAGTTGAGTTAATTATGCTCCGTAGTACACGATGCCTTGTGTTCATCAACTGTTGCTAGATTCCTCCTCTCTTGTTGAGCTTTTTGTTCTCTTGTGTGTGGCCTCATCTCAATTCCTCTCCCTCCCAATAGACACCTACCTCCTCTGATGTATTTGAAATAGACCCTCAAATATGCATGTGTACTTATAAAGTATGTAGTGCTCTGTTTGGGTTTTTAATTTGCATAAGTAGTATTGTACAATAAATTCCCTGCTGTTTCTTACCTTTTCATCACAGCATTATGCTCTTAAGATCCATCCACGTTGCTAAATGTACAGCCTGCCACTATAATGCAAATTAGCCCATATACAAATGGCAAACAGGGGGATGATGTCAGGATAACAAAGAAGTTACATTGCTTCATAAACAATTTTCCCAGCTTTCTCGTGTTTATGATCACCAAATAAGAGCCACTGATCCCAAAACACATAAATCCAGCTGAAAGAAGCAAGCATCAAAGAATACAGTAGCGCATGATGCCCATTTATGTCAAATGCTTCCTCTTGTCTGGATGTGACCAGCTACCCATGTGGGAGTGATGATAAGTGCTTCTCTTCAGTCTTTGTGCCTTTTGTTTTTACCTCCAAATAATTCACCAGGCTAAACATTTCCTTACACTCTTTCCCATCACTCTCCCTTCAATTATTAAGATGAATCCTTATATGAACTGTAGTATTTTTATATGTATTAGAAATTTGATATTTCTTTTTAACTGTTAATATATCTAGTAGAACAATCATTGTTCTTCACAGTGTTTTTAATGGTAATAGTATGTAGGTTTGGAGCGACTTGCCTCAACACAATTTTTCCTATAACCTCTGTTATTTTTAGGGCATGATTTTGCTGGACATGAGATTTTGAGCATGCAAATCTCATTTAAAACAGAAAACTCTGTACATCTAAAGTGCTGTGTGTAGGTTGTGTAGGGAGTTAACTGTGTATGTTCACATGCATCTTCAGTATCTATTTATCCATTGCCCTGGTAATGAATACTTAGGTAGGCTCCAAACACTCAGTGAATGAGGAAGTGTAAATTCTAATAGGAGACAGTCCATTGTCCCAAGGAACTTAATTTGTTAAGAAGAGAATATATTCATGAAAGGATAAATAATAATAATAATACAAAATGACATAAGCCAATTCCAGGTAAATGGTACAGCAAATCAATGGAAAGTTAAGGAAATATTCCATTAATGGTGTTAGGAAAATTAACTCTTTCGGTAGAGTTCATTATTGTTGAGATATTCACTAACCCTTCTGAACTCATTTTTTCCAGGTCTGTTTTTGAGGATGGCTAATACCTTCCCACTCATGGTTATTAGTGTTGGTCATGTGATTTGCTTTGTGAATCAGAAGTGATTGTGCCATGTCTGAGCAGAAGCAGTAATAGCCGAGTTGCAGACCTACCATTTCTTTTTCCTCTGCTGGCATATCCCAGGTAAAGGCTAAATCTTAAGGATCTAGAATAAAGAAGACATAAAACACAGTTCTAACCAACCTGAGAAGTTGTAGGTCACTGAGATTTGGGGATTATTTGTTGCTACAGCTTAAACTAGCCTATTCGTTTGGGACAGAGGGAGAAGAAAGTTAAATCCCTACTTTTAAATATAAGTTAATTAATTGAGGGAAAATTATAAAAAAAATTAAGAAAAAATAAGATTTTGTCATGTGTCTACATAACAAAAGATTGTCTAAATAAAATATAAAATCCAATGGCATAAAGAAATATTTGACATTTGGGGCTATTTAAAAATTTAATATACAATAAGCAACACATAACTAGTTATACAGACTGGGGGAAAATCTGCAATATATATTAATAAAAAGCAAATGACTTGCAGCTATAATGTGAATATGGATTTTAATCCCAATTAATATGAAAAAGTAAATTGGAAAATTGGACTAAAGAAACTGACAAGCCATACAAAAAGAGAAAAATAAAAATGGCCAGAGAACGTAACAAAAACATGCTCAAGCTCACTAGCAATGAAAGGGAAGCAAATGAAATGATAAGAGCACACTTTGGCCTTCAGATGGCCTAAAACAGTCTGGAAAGGCACCTGCTAAAATATGTATAATGGTAACCTCTAAAGAGGAGAGGGAAATTGGAAAAGAGATGTATGTGGACCATAATTCTATTCTTACTCTCTACAGTTCTGTATTGTTTTATTTTTTCACCATGAGTATTTATTGTTTAGGAAATTGTATTTTTATATAAATTTAAAACAAAAATCATCATGGAAGAGTATATATGATGAAGAAAGGCTTCATAGTATAGGTGTGGCTTGGGCATGAGGGATTAAAAGGATTTAGAACAATGGTTCTCAATGGAGGTAAACTGTCCATTAGGGCAGCAGTCCCCAACCTTTTTGGCACCAGGGACTGGTTTCATAGAAGACAATTTTTCTACAGACCAGGGTCGGGGGATGGTTTTGGGATTATTCAAGTGCATTACATTTATTGTGCAGTCAAACCTGTCTGCTAATGATAACCTGTATTTGCAGCCCTCCCCCACCCCGGGTGCTAGAATCACCTCCTCAGCTCCATCTCAGATCATCAGACATTAGATTCTCGTAAGGAGCATGCAACCTAGATCCCTTGCATGTGCAGTTTACAGTAGGGTTTGTGCTCCCATGAGAATCTAATGCTGCAGCTGATCTGACAGGAGGTGGAGCTTACGCAGTGATGCAAGCGGTGGAGAGTGGCTGTAAATACAGATGAAGCTTCGCTTGCTCACCCTCTGCTCACCTCTATTCACCTCCTGTTTTGCAGCCTGGTTCCTAAGAGGCCACAGACCAGTACCGGTCCTCAGCCCACTGGTTGGGGACCACAGCCCTAGGGGACACTTGGCATTATGTGGAGGCATTTTGAGTGATTATAAGAAAGGGGTGCTACTGGCTGTAGTGAACAGAGAGGCTAGGGGTACTGCTAAACATCCTACGGTGCATAGGACAGCCCCCTCACACCAGAGAACCACCTTGTCCAAAATATCAGTAGTCCGGTGGTTGAAAATCCTTATTTAGGAAAAGGAAAGGGATGCATGCCTCACAAAGAGAGTGGCCTGAGCAGAGGCAGCAGGGAGAGAATGCTGACAGTATGAACCGTCCACAGCAATTGCACCGGTTGCTCTGGAGAGGAGGGCTCAGGTATTCTCAGGGGGCCACTCAGCACTCCATTAATACACTCCTAAGAACTTTATACTCTTCAGGGGATGAAGCAGAGGGAAATGAGAAAAACAGCGTTAAAGCTGTTTTGGTTGACTTGAATTACTTCAGACTTATTCCATTTAATTTTATACCCTGTGATTATTTAAAAGGTTTCCATTTTAATCAAGACTATGTGCTGCATTTTTAGAAGTCTGCTCTGCATAAAATAATGTCACATGTATACAACGACAGTTTAAAGGTCCAATTTGATGCTTTTTTTAAAAAATGGGTTCCACAAAAAATGATTAGTCAATACTCAGTCCTATCTGATAAACCAGATTAGTGAGGCCTGATGTGAAGGGGGGAAAAGGAATTTCCAGTGAAATTCCTATCAGAGAATGTCAAAGTACACTTTGGCAAGAGATTTCCTTGCAGAAGGTGAACCTGGGAGTCACTGGATCGAAAATTGTTGATCAAAATTATAAAATGCCCTCCTGTTTCAACCCAAGTAGATATTCCTCCCATTGCAGCACTCTTGTAGAATAAGATTTTAGTCTAGGCAGCTTCACTAGGTTAATCATAAAAAGGAAGAGGATGTGATTTCCTTCGACAAATGTCTTTGCCAACTCTGCTGTACGTGCATGCTTTGGTAGTGAGCAAGGTATGTTCTGATCACATTCAAATTTTTTTAAATGGTTTAACCTGAGTTGTCAGTATATAGAGGATGGGACACAATTGTCTACATTTTACAAAGATGTTTCTGGGTTGTACAACTCTCCCAAGATTTCAATCCCTAATTACCTAGTTTACTGTGGATACTGTCCAAAAAGCCTCTTTGATTTACCAGGTTAAAGCTGTATTTTGACAATGCACCAACAAATTTCAATGTCTAGCCTAACCTGGCAGATACTCTAGGCAAATGCCTCTCAATAGTCCAGTGGGACCGTCCGAAGCATCTTCAGTAACTGGAGAAAAAAGGAAGAGACATTTATCTCCCTTAGCCTGGGCAGCTACAAATGTGTGGGTTGTTAGCTTAGTTGAACAGAGGATTGTGCTAATGAGACAAAGGTCACAGGGCTAATTCCCATGTGGCCCACTTCTCTTCTGTTACATGGCCACAATATCTACATAAGTAAAAGTCCTTGGGCTCAAGGGAATTCAGTAGTAAATTGTAGGTGAAACAAAACCATAGTATGACAAGGAAGGAAAATTACAATCATTTCAGATGGGTTAGGAATGATGTATACACAGGACTCCATTAACTGATCATTTTTTACGTGGCATTTCTTGAATGTTTTCCTACAACTCTACATTCGAATGATAAAAGTAATCACTTTATTGAAAAAGGACACTTTTGTAAAAATGGAGAATTGAATGAAAATTAAACTTTTATGCCACATAGATGAATGACTTTTAAATTAATTTTTGTACTTCTCATGTGCTTTTCTTGTCTTCATAGACAGAGCCTAAAATGAAAAGTATAATTAGAAAGTAATGAGAAAAATTCCAAAAACTATACCTTATATGCCACATCCCTTTTTCTTCTTCTGGATAATGAGATAGTTAGTGAACACATTCAATCTACCACAGAGTCACCCCCACCACAAATTATTAAATAGTACTCTAATCCCTTGCTTTTCAATGTGTGATTGATGAACCATCACTTGGGAACTTACTGGAAATGCAGGGTCTCAGACTCCACCCTAGACAAACCAATTTAAAAATGTGCATATTGACAAGAGGCCCAGGTGATCCAGGTACATTAAAGTTTGAGAAGCACTGCTCTAAGAGAAATCTCATGAATGCTGAGATTCATGTCATGCCTGTGGAGTCACCTGTCCTCAGTGACCATTCTTTGACATGCCAGCCATTTGCTTTACAAGGTTGACAACATCTTTGTGCTGTTTTGTGGTTGACTGGTTTGATGAAAAGGTTCAGAGCTTATTGACATTTCACACGGTGTCACGGTTATCAAGATGTCCAAATGATCAGCATAAGAGAGTAGCCAACAAAGGTGTTCCAGTTCAACATGTGCCTTCACCTGTGAGTGAAAATCAAAGGTTGCCATTGAATACAAATAGAGCATACTATGCATTTGTTGGCTAACCAGGTAACAGTTAATGGCATACTTGTAGAATCATTCTAAGTGCTCAGAGTCTGTAAAAGTGCCATTTGAATTTGTTATACTGTGGACTGAATAGTGGAAAACATCATTTTGTGAATGCACTTGTTAAAAAATCGTAAATTTTGAAAAACAGTAGTTTTGATAGTTTCATGCACAAGTAGCCCTTTTCAAAAGTTTGGAACCAATGATTTCATGTGAGACAGATCCCATTAAATATATCACTTTTTAAATAAACTATTATTTAAAGAATCAGTCAAAAATAATGTCTCAAATATTTCTTTATTTTAATCCTTAATCTAGTGCCCAAGAATGAAACAATTCTTAAGAAAAGCAGTAGATGGTTTAGTTTAATATATCAAGAGCACTGAACACAGAATTATCTACTTACAGCTCAATCTTTGTTTCAATCTCTAATGAAGTAAATGTATATGGTAGAAAATCACTTGTGTTCATCTGAGACGTACATGTTTACTTGAAATGCTGAACGTGTAGAACACATTTCTCACCTAAATCCTAACTGTTGTTTCTCTGTTGTTCAGTTTTCAAAAATTATCTGGTAGACCTCACAGTGTTATGCTGTGCTATGTCTTTTTAGAGGCAGACAAAATATAGAACAAAGATCATAAAAAATAACAAAGGTGATTTCTTTGACCTAATGAAAATCAATCAAGATGATTTTTTTTTTCTCCTTAGGTGGTTGTCTATTGCAAATAGGAAGACAGACTCCTCCTTGGCCACTCTTTTATGACCAGGCTTAACTGTTTCTGTCCAGACTTCTGACTGCTCATATACAGGGATATTGATATGCATGAGCTAACGCTACAAGCTTCCAGGCCATGGATGGGGGTCTCAATGGCACAGCATGGAAGTTCTTACTGAATAATAAGCAGGTGAGTTACCATGAAAATAAGCTACCAGTTCCACTGGCAGGCTCTAACAGTCCAGGCCAGCACGCCACTGTATACCACCTTCATCTTTCTCTGCCACAGGCTACCTCCACACATTCCACAGTCGTTTTCAAAAACATTGTTGGAGCAGGTTTATGCCTCTTCCCATTTGGCAGATGCACTGTATGTTTACTGCCATGAAAAAACGTTGTCATGAAATCCACAAACAGCTGGAAGTTGAAAAGAGAATTTTAAAGTGGAAATGTGTGATCCTTTCTCATCACAAGCAAAAGAACTGTGACCAATTCTTTTAGAAAAACGAAGGGAAGACAGGTGAACCTGGACTGAGTTTCTGTACTGATTACACCAAACCATAAAGCAATATGCCATGTGGATAAGACGTCCTGAAAATAATCCCAGAGGATTCGGACTTCCTAGGGAAAAATGCATTTATATAACTTGAGTGAGGTTGATTTTTGGTCTTGGACCTCTGATATGATTTCAATATCAATTATCTTAAATCAAAGGTTTCTCATCCTGGTTTAGACCTCATAAAGAATGGAGTTGGAATGTTCCTAACACAAAGAAATGACAAATGCTTGAGGTGATGGATACTCCAGTTACCCTGATTTAATCATTACACAGCATATGCCTGTGTCAAAACATCACATGTACCCCATAAATATATACAATATTATATACCCATAATAATTAAAAATTTAAAATTAAAAACAAATTGATCACGTGTACCAAAGAATGGTCTATCCTTCAAAGAAAAAAGAAACTTGGGGCCGGGTGCGGTGGCTCACGCCTGTAATCCTAGCCCTCTGGGAGGCCGAGCCGAGGTGGGTGGATTGCTCGAGGTCAGGAGTTCGAGACCAGCCTGAGTGAGACCCCATCTCTACTAAAAACAGAAAGAAATTATCTGGCCAACTAAAAATATATATAGAAAAAAATTAGCTGGGCATCGTGGCAAATGCCTGTAGTCCCAGCTACTTGGGAGGCTGAGGCAGTAGGATCGCTTGAGCCCAGGAGTTTGAGGTTGCTGTGAGCTAGGCTGACGCCATGGCACTCACTCTAGCCCGGGCAACAAAGTGAGAGTCTGTCTCAAAAAAAACAAAAAGAAAGAAAAAGAAACTTGGAGGGCAAGTTTCCATCTCCCTAATGTTCATTTCCTTTCAATATGCAGACAAAAGACTCTATCAAGTTTACACCTTTAGAGTCTATCATGACTATTTATAATTTTAATATCTACCAGTTTATGTGGACATTAAAAACTGTAAAATCACCTTTCGTCAGGCCCTTAAAGTGCATTTGCAAATGGAGTTAATATAATTGCTAGAGATAAACCCATTTCCCTCCCTTACTTTTCTCCCCAAAGTATAGGAGCATTCCAAGGTTTAACCCCAACATAAAATCAATCGAAGATGAAAACAGAAAAGTCAAGATAACATTTGTAAAATATATCCATTACTGTTCTGACACCCGAAGTACTTCCAATAAGGAATGGGGTGTAATTAATATCGTTGTTTCAGTCTTTCAAATTTTACCTTGGGGGGATAAAAGTGTTTAAAGACTTTTGATGTAGTTTCTCACTCATGTCCATCACGAACAAAAGTGAAATTTGGTTAAAAAAATTCAAATCGTGTGTGTCGTCATGCTGCACAGAGTCATTTTTACCCGATAACGCCACCTCAGATAGAATTACCATAGGCCAATGGATCCCAGTTATAACCTTTATCCAAGAGTGACAGTATGACTTTCACACATACGTTTATTTTCTTAGATTTATAACACCAAAGCCTCTGGGCAAATGCACAGACAGAAAGTTCATGCACTGCCTTTCCGACAACTTTCTCTGTGGCATTCCAGAAAGTACTCTGGTAAAATAGCCTTGTCAACAGGCTGGAAATTCAAAGTTTCATTTACATCAAAACCATCCATTTTCACTTGGTTTCACTTAATACAATTTGCTAATCTTAATAATAGATATTAACACAGTATTCTAACAGCTAACTGTGGGAAAGAATTACCTAACAAAGCAGAAAATCTAACATTTACTATTATGCACATTTAAACATACATATTATGTGAAACTACAGAATCAACATAAATAAAGGCTTTTAATCCTTCAGTTAATATTCAACCCAGCAACTATTTTAAAAGATTTCTTTATTTAGAATATATATATGTTACATAAACATAATGGAGAAAATTTAGCAAATATCTATTCATACCATTCTCTTTGGCTTTACTAAAATGTTGATCTATAGTTTAAACTATATAGCACAAAGAATTTTCAATTTGTTGTTATTAACCAACCCTCTAACAGGAAATTTTAAATCAATCACTTTTCAATTACGATGTAAACTTCAAAGATGATGCTTCATGGAACAGATGTTTATGAGATGAAGCTTTATCTTCCAAACATCAATAAAAAGTAAATTTAAGGCCATCCTGTATTTGCGATGCCTCAAAAAACATGGAATCATAAAATTTTAGAGCTAGAAGAGATATTTGAGATTCATAGTCCAATCTCATCATTTTAAAAAGGAGGAATCTGAGAGCTGGAAAGGTTAATTGACTTTCTCATTCTCAAGGTCACAGAAGTAGTTAGTGGCAGACTGGGAATTAAACACACCAGCCAATCCTCATGTCCTTCCCTTCACAAGGGGTTTGGCATTTGATTCTGCTGCAGTAATATTCTGAAAGATACACATACCTGGCTCCAATTCTATCCTCTACTCAGAAGAAAATAAATTGTACATAAGCCCTTTCATTGTTACAGGTCCATACTTTTTCTGAGACAACTTGATGCTTCCTTAAACCAGGTGGGCTACGTCTGCCCTGACGCAGACTAGAAGTCAGTCTGTTGATGTTGATGTGTAATCACTTTGATGAAATATTAAAATATGGAAATCTTCCTGGGTAAGTATCAAAGAGTAGTTGAGCTTCTAAGGTCTTCTAATCCCACGGTGTCTGTGGGAATATTTCAGAATCTGGGTAGAGTTACAAGGTTAACCAGTAATCCAGTTAATAGGTAAGTAATAATAATTAATTAACCCAAACTTTTAAATAAAGAGAAATTCCTCACAAACCTCCTTTGAAATATCTTCTATCACTAGCACCTAAAACAATGCCTGGCATTTAGTAGGTTTATTAAATAAACCACACATTGATGTTCATTAATAAACCCATAAGTATAGGAAAATAGATCTGTACACTAACTCACTGAAACCATTTTGTGACTCTAGGCAAAGGCTGGCAGGTTTCTGGGATCCACAATTTGGCTTATGCCTAGTAGCTCAACTTGAATAAGAAAGCCCAGATCCGCACACCTGTCAGAGGAATTAGAAGGTTGACTGAGTTGCTTATATTCAGGAATCAACTATTCCTGAATAGTTGCGCCATTAATAATCTGAACCCAACTCAAAACCAAAGGAAAAGAAAGCACTTTCAGCCAATTGGTACTGGCCTGTGTAAAATAAATTGTTGCCTGGAAATCTTGACTGGCAGAAAACGAAAACATAATTCCTTCAAATGTTCCACAAATACACATGTATTTAGAGATAATAGATGTATTAAATATTCTGGATGCTATACTTGTTCCTTCTTTCTTGCCACTAAACTGAATATTACTATGGCTAAGTTGTAATTTGTGTAAATCATTACATCTCTGATCTACATCCAGGTACAGCACAAGAACAAGAAGACAGAAGATTGTAATGGATAAGAAGTAAAGCTTTAGATCAGGTTTCCAAGGCTTTTGGCCATGAATCCTTCTGGAGATCTAATGGACTCATTTTAGAATAATGCTTTTAAATGTGTAAAATATAAATATAAAGTAAACAAAAATATTTCTTATAAAGATAACAATAAAAATAACAAAACCAATTTGGAATGAGACAGACTGCTGAGTTGGACTTCCAGCTCTGACACAGGTGACCTATGTCATTGAGTAGATTGCTTACTTACCTTCTATGAGCTCTGTAAAATAGGGCGAGATGTGCATATCATGGGAACTGCTGAAAGAAATAATGCACACAGCATGGTTAGCACACTCTCTGGCATATATTAAACTCACAATGTATTATGCTTTTGATTCCCAACAGGATAATTTTCCTCCTTGATATTTTAATGTTTTAGAATAATTTGTTTAACTTCCAAGAAAGCATGTAATATTTCTTCTGTATTGCTGAGGATTAGGTTCCTTTTCATTTTAGCAACTTAATTCACAAAAACAAAAGTCCTAAGGGGATCAAGGTCACCTGTGATTCTATCAAAGCCCTAAAAAAAACATTACTAAAGCTAAAAGTGAAAGAACACTTCATAAAATAAGCTAAATATCAAAGCATTTTCATACATCTGAATGCATACTATTGGGGAAGAGTAGGGTATTGAATTTGAGGCCCTAAATCCATTAGATCAATAAGAAAGCATGGTGCTTCCAACAACAGACACCAAATGTGATGTTACTATTCATCACAACCAGATATTTGTATTTGATTGATCCAAAACTCTTGCATTTTAGAAAAACTAAGCAGAACAAAATCTATGAGTATGTGATTTAATTTCAACACAACAAAAGTCAGGTCCGACACATCCACCTCTGAGGCCGTTGAGAGGCTATCTCTAGTAACCCCAGCAGGACGCTGGCGTGGTTCATCCTCACCCCTACTCCAAAGCATTAATAAAATTTTCATTTAATCTCCCTCCCTTCTGAAAAAAAAAAGAAAGAAAGAAAGAAAAAGAAATTGAAAAGCAGGTGTCACATTGGTTGGGAGAGAAATCAGACATTTAGAAAATATGATTTGCTGGCTTTTTGCCCATTTAGAATATTACCAAATACGAAATTACCCAGACTAACGGGTATTTGTCAGCAATACTTCCATTTAGCTATCATCTTAGCCTTTAGCTACACAAGAATGATTCAGTTCATTTAATCAAGCACATTTTGAGGACTATTATTTCAGTCATTCATATTCAACAATTGCTTATTGGTGTCAGCTACGGCATTAGATTCTGTAGGCTACAACCGTGAATGAAAACTGGTCTCTATTTTAAGGAGCTTAGAGTTTAATGGGCAAGATATTAAGCATATTCAGGATTCTAAAAATAAGCCCTGGCTTATCAACACCCAAAAGTAGCCTTCTGGGACTGAGAGTACTCGTGCCTCTGCTTATAAAGAAACCAATCATGTTTATGAATGGATGAGTGAGTGAATGAATGAGTTCAGGAAGAATATCCCCCAAGATGTATGTGGCTTGAGTATATATACTAAATAGATATCTAGATATGTGATAAATGAATACAAGGATCTTCCCTCCCCTCCAAAGAAGAGTTCCCAATATTAAGCAATCATCCAAGATCATAGGAAGGTAATAAATTGATCAGTTTCCAGGAGAACACAAAAATAGCTTGAGGGTGCCGTGTGCACCGTCTGGGGGATGGAAACACTTGATGCTCTTGGGGCAAAGGCAATATATGTAACCTAAACATTTGTGCCCCTGTGATATGCTGAAATAAAAATAAATAAATAAATAAAATCAGAAGTCAGAAAAAAAATGAGTGATTTATGTATGGTATATGGTTTATATCTCAAAGCTGTAAAAAAATAGGAACACATAGGCCAAAAAAAACTGATTAAAATAAAGATTAAATTTAAATTACTATTTAATATTATCTTCAAATATTTTCTTTCTTTTCAAAACTTTCAAATAAACTGAACAAGAGCATTAAAAAATAACTTGAAAAAGGAAAGTTTTTATTTATTTTCTTTTATTTAGAAGACCCTTGGGAATTAAAATTCCCAAAAGGAAACATTAACTTTAGTTGGGAGACCTAAAGAAGAAAATAGCTGTAATAAAAATGTTAAAATGAGTTGCAGATACAAGCAAATAAAGGAAATAAAGGTGAGAATTGTGATAACCTACAAAGTGACTCTATCTCTGGAAACAAAAGAGGAGTTGGGGAGCAAAAAGCTTAGAGAAGGAAAGAATGGCACATGGTTGCCAGAGAAACTTTTGTCAGAAAGGTAGAAAAAGAAATGGAAGCCAGAAGCTGGGAAGAGAGCCTAGGAAAAGAATGGAGATGTGTTCCTACCTCAAAAACAGAGTAGACTGCTTTACCAGGTAATAAACCATTGGAACAAGAGATGAATGAACGAGGATAAAGTAGAGGTGATTCATTCATCAAGTATGGGGTTGGGCTAAGTGACATCTGAGCTCTTGAGGTTCATTCTAATGCCTAGAAAATCCTATGATTCTGTGAATACTTTAAAACAACAAAAGTGCGAGGGTACACAGTGAAAGCAAAAGAGAGGCAGGAGACTCAGAAGAAAGCAAAGAAGAAAAAAAAGAAAGAAAGAAAGAAAGAGAGAGAGAAAGAGGGAGGGAGGAAGAGAAAGAGAGGGAAGGAGGGAGGGAGGGAAGAAGGGAGGGAAAGTGAGCAAGAGAGGGAGGGAGGGAGCTGTCACCCCTAGTACCAAATGCAAAAGAACATCTAGCTTCCCTTCTGAAGACACCTGTGTAAGGTAAAGAAAATTGCAGGCTGAAGTAGCACTACAAGGGAAATGGCCCATAACCTGGTCTGATGAAAGCAATTTCAGGGGTGCAGAAAAAGCCCTGGTTTTGATTACTCCATGGGAGCTGCAGGAGAACTCCAGGAACAAACTGCCCTCAGAGGCCAGTCCTCAGGCCTCACAACACTAGTTCTCAGCAAAGGGTTTATGAATCCCCCTGCAGCACACTAGTAATTCACACCACACTAGTAACCAGACCAACAAATGCCTTTCTTTTGCTTGAGAAATTCACTCCTGCTGGGATTTGAACCATAGACCCTTAGATCCAGAGGAACTAGAATCAAAATTGTGATGACCAGCTCCAGAAAGATTCATTTAATCAGCTCCCTATTAACTCCCATGTGTTTATAAGTTGCTAACGGGGAAAAGGTTCATGCTCACTGGGTGTGTTGGCTTGAACTAACTGAGTAAGCCACAGCTTTGTGACTGGGGGACTGACAGGGGAGCCAGGGATTCTGGTTTTTCCTATTTTCCATTGTCCAATTACTTCATTCAGCAATTGAGATTCAGGAAGTTAATGCTTTTATTTTTCTTTCGTAAGGAATCCAAACGTAAAGTTTCCTTCTCCTCTGAAATAATTATTCTTTCTAGTAAGGTAATATTTTTCCCTAAAAACAGTATTTATTGTAAAAATTGTTTTTGGAAAATGGGCCTTTAATGTTTCAGAACTTGAGCATTCATTTTCATCAAGAATTCAAGTTCCTTTAAGAAAGATCAACACTTGCAAAATTAACATTATAAATTATATGAAAAGAGACAGGCCTTGACTCTCAACCGAGTAACACAGAAACCCCTATTTCCTTATAAACTTCCATCATTTATTTTCTTTTCTCTAATTTTATTACTCTAAAGTTCACTTTAATGCAGTTGTATTAGGACCAAGAAAATTAATATTAAACTACTGGAAGTGAAAATTAAGGCACCTCGGATTTAAGGATTTTTTTTTTTTCAAGTTGCCTTTGAATCAGTTTCCTGGCTGTTTATTATATATCTTAATGAGAGCCAAACTTTCTCTCAATCATTTATAGAAATTTCAGATTTTGGAATATGCCAAATGAGAATGATAACATCCTTAGCTGATATAATTTCTTCTACTTCCCCAGGCCCCACAATGCTTTAAAACACATATAATCACAATGGCAAAATATTCAGTGTAGAAGGCTCTGCAATGCACCATCCCCTTCCATCACCGCCATTGAAAGTGTGGTGTCACCTGTAGCATTGCTCACATACAAAGGATACAAACAGAACTTGCCCCAAATCTTTCTTTCTCTGCTCTTTCCCAAGGTCTGGTTGTTCTGCTAAGTCTGATACTAAAAACTTCACCTTTGTGATGCTGTTTTGATTTTGCAAGCTACAATAAAAGAACTCAACAATTTGCAACTTTGATAAGTTACTGATATTAAAGTACCAATTAGTATCCTTCCCCTTCTTTTAGAAAAAAGAGGGAAGATAGGTGTCCAAAAAATGACAGTTTTTAATTGTTTACTTTGAAGTACAGTAAAAGGCTTCTAGGCATAAGTGTACTATTTATGCCAAGAAGGAGATCCAAATTTTGTATCCTTGAACACTTTTCATTTGCCTGATCTTCTGCTAGATTTTTAAGAAAGGATTATGCATTGAGGAGAGAATATAAATTCATATAAATTTGTTAAGAATGATGGTGAAAAGTGTCAGAGGAGTACAAAGAGATGGGACTTAAATTTGGGGGAATAAGTAAAAAACGATTTGGCTGGGAGGTCCCTGGGTGAGGAAGGCCAGTGTCTCATGTGAGAAAGGCATGGAGGGTAAGAAAGGGGTTCACACTAATCTTAAGAATATAGTGAGAAAATGTAAAGGATGAACCACCAGCGAACACCCAAGGCAGATCTGGGGAAAAATAATAGGTTTTCCTGATAAAGAAGAAAACATGTATATGATGGTACTCTGAATGTAAAATGCCGTGGTGCTTGATGGAAAGAGGTTATTAAAAAGCACATGATCCCTACAGCCAGTTAGAGGTCAAAAGAAGTGCCCAATAAAGGAAATGCCCAATGGGAAGAGGAAGATAATTTTCTCTCTAAAAATTAAACTAGAAATATCAAATGCCCAATGAGTATCCATATGTTGAAGTCATTGTAGGAGCCATGTTATCTCAAAAGGAAGCAAGAGAAAAAAAAATCAGGATTCCTGGTCATCTAAAGAAAGATTCCAAAGTAAACTCTATAGAAAGCAGAAAGAACATGTGAACAGAAGAAATGTTATTTTATGTGACAATGAGAGGTGGTATTCTGAGATCTTGACAAATACCGTCTAGCCAAGGAAGGGAGATATTGAGCTTTTGTCCAGCAGGACAACATAATCCTTAAGTGCAGGGATAATTTAAGCATCCTTTCCAAGCAGAGGAAGTGTGTTTGAGATTCTCTACCTCCCTAGGTTGGATTTTATCCCTAGTTAACTTCTTTAATAGAATTTGGTTTCCTTGGCAGAAGATATCTGTATTGCAGATCACAGTATCAATTTGCAAAGCTTCCCTTTGAAAAATAATGAATCTGCATTCTAGTGTATTCATTAGTTTCTCATAAATGATATTGGTTGTCCCTGAAGGCTGATCAACACTTGGGACACTAAAAATTCCAACTGGAGCTCTCGCTAAGGTACTTGTTCCTCCATATGGCTTGTCTGGGTCACCAGCCCACTCCAGTCTGTGCTGTCTTTGTAATATCATTTTTAACTTCAGCAAAGGCTTGGCAGGGCAAAGCCTATCAATGTTGTTTGCATATGTGGTAAGTAGAATAATGTTCCCACTCTCTTCCAAGACATTCACCTTCTAATCCCTGGAACTATGAATATGTTAGATTGCACAGTCAAGGGGAATGACAGCTGCAGATAGAATTACGGTTGCTAATCAGATGACCTGAAAATAGGAAGGTTATCCTGAATTATCCAGGTGGCCCAAGGTAATCACAAGGGTCCTTAAAAGTGGAATAGGAAGCAGATAAAGAGAGTCAGAAAGTATGAGGCAAGGGAAACCACATCAGAGGAATGCTAGTTTGTCACCTCTGAAGGTGGAGCCAAAGGCCATGAGCTAAGGAATGTGAGTAGCCCTCAGTAGCTAAAAAAAGCAAGGAAACAAATTCTCCCCAAGAGTCTCCAGAAGAAAGACAACCCTGCCCACATTTTGGTTTTAGCCCAGTAAGACCCCTACTGGCCTTGGAGCCTAGTGCAGATAATAAAGTTGCACTCTTAAGCTCCTGTACTACGTTTGTGGTCAATTCTTATAGCAGCAACATGAAACCAAGGCAGCATACATATATCCAAGTAAAACTGCATTATGATTCAGTTGAATACGTGACATAGGATCTAAAGAAACTTCTCTGGCTACTCTAGTGACTAAGAGTATGGGTTTCGGAAAGAGACAAACACAGATTCAAATCTCCATTTGGGTCATTTCACAGTATTAAGAGTAAATTATTTAACTTCTCCAAGCCTGAACTTCATCATCCCTTAAATGAAGTGAATATCTACCTCACAGTTAGTAGTGAGGATTTAACAAGATAAAGTTGTCTAGTCCACTAAACATGCCTGTGAAGCACTTATACATGGTAAATTGTTTGATAATGGGAAGTTATGCAACAATTTAAAGTACTAATTAGAGCTCCTATTACATGCTGAAGCTGCAACAATGAACAAGACAGACACTTAAAAATAATCACAGGATTATCCTATGATAAACCTTTGATGAGAGTCCAGGAAGCTCTGTTAGCACATACCGGGCACATTGGCTGGATTTATGGATCAGAGAAACTTTTTAGAGAAAGTAAATTCTAAATGGAGGGCTAAAGAATAAATAAGAAGTGGACAAAAGTGAGTGGAGGAAGAGTGGGAGAGAGCTCGAGACAGTGAGAACAATATGATGTAGGGCATGGGAGCTTGGCACTCAGAGGAATTGAAGATAGCAATAAAGGAGTGCTCTTCTGAGGCCATCAGAGACCAGAACATCTTTTATCCCGATGGCCATGGGGGTTTCTTGCAATGTTTTAACTGGAGAAGAGACATTGATCATGTTTGTGCTCTAGAAAGGCCATTCCTGCCACCATGTCAAGAGCAAATTTGAAAAACTAAAATGACATAAAGGCAATAGAGACCCATCGGGAGACTGTTGTAATAATGCAGACCAACTAGTAGTGTCACTTTTGTCATCAAGCATGTGAGGAACAGCAATGAACATGAGAGAAAGAAATGAGATGAGCACATAAAAGCAACTCTATCCCCATGTGTTTTACCTGGAGGAATCAGTGTGCAGCAGCGCAGAGCAGCCATTGCACGGAGGCGAGGAACCAAGACCGTTCCAGCCCTTTTGGGGCAGAGGCAACAGGTGCAGGACAGAGGGCAGGAGGTGGTGCAGGGCGAGATCTCATGCCCAGCAAAAGGCAAGACCACCCTAGCAGAGAGTAAACTCTATGTCTCTCCTTCCTGGGTTCTCCTGGGAGAATTCTAAGTGGAATAAAGACAACTAAGATGCAGGATGTGACTTATCACCAGAACATTCCTATAGAGATGTGGGCCTCACAGGAAAGGGAGCCACTGTAGGAAGTATGACTCACTCAAACCCACGAATGCCTTGAGCCGAGGTGGAGGAGTGGTGGCTCTGTCTCGTTGGGCTTCGCCTCACCCAGGCAACCTGGGACCTCCTGGGAAAGTGAGTGTGATGGAGGAAGGGTCTAGGAGAGGCAACACAAGCCATGCATGTGCAAGGGCCAAGGTGAACAGGTGCAGGGACAGATAGGGCTGGGGCATTGCACGTTACCACGCAGGGCTAGCCCGGCTTTCACAGACAGGAAATCTGGTGGCAAATGTCCCCACCATTCCAACAGGAATATCTGTACAGGTCAATGCAACCTTTCTACATATGCAAATCAATCCCAAAAGAAGCAGAAAATGAAAAAGAACAAATTATTTAAGAAAAACTGTGAACCAATGAAATATATTATTTATTATTTATATATGCAATATTTATTATATATGGAATACTATGGTATATAGTATTTAGACAAAGGATGATTTTCATTAAAAGGGTAAAACTGTGACTTGTACAGATATAAAAATGAAAATATAGTAACAATTTTATTTAAATCATGCATGAGGAAAGTAGTGAGGTGTTACCACTAAATCAAAGGAGAAACCAAAAAAAAAAAAAAAAAAAGAGAGAGACATTTCTAGATCAGAAATACTGAAATGAATGTGCAAATAGAAGCAAAACTGTTCTCTTCCACGGTCAGGGGAGAGAAGTCAATTGGACTGTCTCCGCTGGGCAGAATTTTTATGTTTACAGACAAGAAGTGTTTCTATTTTTTAGTGTTGTTTTGTTTTGTTTTCTTTTCTTTTCTTTTGCTATCAGTTATTGACATCCTACAGAGTTGTAAAATAGCTCCCACGGAATCATAATCATGTTATAGGCAAGGCATAGTTTTCCACTGAAGCTTAAATTTTTCTTGAGAGTGCTTTCACTGGTATCTGTCTGCAGTAACTTATCAAAAGCATACTTTTAGATGGTCCTAGAATTTAAAAATGAGAAGCCAATCTCCAGCCACATGCTTAGGGCAGTGAAGATACTGAGGAAAGACTTGGAGCCGAAGGATAACACCCAGAGTATCTTGTTCATGCATCTGACAGGGCTGCTCCCATATCACTTTTCTAAATATCTATCCCTTAATATTGGATCACAGAGCCTTCCTATGCGAAGTTCCTTGTTTCTCAGTCAATTACCCTCCTCCCACCCACAAAGCAGGCTGTCGACCTTCAGGAAGTCTAAGCCTGGCCTCCAGTCCCAACACCGTCCAAACACTAAGCCTGAGTCCAGGAGGTTTCCAAACACTGAGAGAAAAATGTGAAACATCTAACCCTCTGCTGTTTGTCTGTAACACCCAATGCTGGGGCCATGCGGCATTTCCAGGAACAAGGCCCAAGCCACTCCAATCTTACTGAGGTTACAGATGTTAGCAGGATTAGTGCTTGAAGAAGTCTGACCACAGAATAATAGACAATGACTAGAAGTGCTTACAGAATGGAATAACCAAAGAGCCTGCAGCAGTAAGTGGAGAATTCATTCTGAAGCAGAAAGCAAGAAGCATGTGGGAAAGATGAAATAAAACAGTAACTTCCACATGAGGCTTATGAGAAAGCGTATATTTTAAAACACCAGGGAACTCCCAGAACCTCAGATAAGAACCAGCAATCTGCCAATATGTTGTTTCAAAGGCAGAGGATTAAAAAAAACTGTTAAGTCTAGGTTGAGAGGCAATTTTTGCCTCTAGATGCCAAAAGTAATTGTAACACAATATGGGATAAACATTAGGAAGCTCCCAGAAGAAATTTTACATATGCACGGTGGTCATTTCAAATCAAGTAGATGGAATGACAACAAAAAACGGCTGCAAGAAATGAGAATATAAAGTATCCAGACCAAGAGATTTTAGTATTCTCAGATGTTAATGGTTACAACATGATTTGTTTTAAAAAGTGGTTTTATTATTTGTTAAAATTGTCTTTTGGTTGAAGTCAAACAAAATAAAGGCAAAAGTAATATATTTTATGAAACCTTACAACAAAGAAATAGCTACTTGTCTTCCAGGTTGGAATCTGAATGCCTTGTTTGTTAATGGAAAATCCATTATGGCATTTGGGGATAATGCACTTTGTTAAAACAAATGAGAGTTCTTCCCATCTCACCAACATTACTCTCTCATAGTTAGTCCAGAAATTTTACAAATATCAACAGAGGCACATTATAAGCTGACATGTCATTAAGTCATAAAGAGAAAGAAGAGAAACAAATATTTATCATCACTATGTGTCAGACACGGAGCTAAGTGTTCTCTCTCTCTGTTATTAAATTGAGTCAACCATACTTCCAGACACAATCCTAGGTACAAACAGAGGAAGATGAAAACAAAAATGACACTGCGAACTGAACCAAAGTAATCATTCTTGCACCAAACAATTAAGCCATAGGGTTCAGTTGCCAATCTGATGCTGCCTGACTTGAGAGAAATTCACAGCCTTAGATGGTGGGTGGAATGCAGCTGGGTTATTTTGTAGGATTTCTTAAGATGGTACTATTCTATGATTAAATCAAGATTATATTCTAAAACCATTTTTACTATATTTGTTCAAAAATACTTTTCAGCACCTACTATATGCCAGATATTGTTCTGAGCTCTAAGAGCACATCAACAAACTAAACAGAAAAAGAAAGAAAAAAAAGAAAGGGAAGAAGGAAGGAAGGAAGGAAGGAAGGAAGGAAGGAAGGAAGGAAGGAAGGAAGGAAGGAAGGAAGGAAGGGAGGAAGGGAGGAAGGGAGGAAGGGAGGGAAAGAAGGAAGGAAGGAAGAAATGGAGGGAGGGAGGAAGGAAATGTTCAGTCCTTGTAGATTTACATTATATTGGGCTTAGATTTGGTGATGTCTTTGGAGAGAGATCAAACATTTTACTCATATTTTTTTAATTAAGATTCCTTAAACCTCCCAAAGGAATGAAATTAGATCTTGCAATAGTATGCTTAAATTATCCAATAGTGTGTTTAAACCCCCAAACTTAAAAGATAACACCACGTTTAGTAACCCTATTGTCCCAGTAAAATAGATGATTCCTTGTACAAGTTTAGTGTGTGTGTGTGTGTGTGTGTGTGTGTGTGTGTGAGTGAGATACAGTTGCACTGCCGTATTATAATGCAACATGCGGGAGGGTGGCTCTAGAGTCCTGAGGGATGCATTCCAGCCCCGGCTCTGCCACTCACTAGTCCTAGACAAATCATTCCGGCTCTCTAGAGCCCAGTTTTTTCAGCTGTAAAATGAGATAATAACCTCCGTAGGGTGGGCGAGAGAACTAAATGAGCTCACATAGAGAAAGCACATGGCATAGTACAAAGCCCTTGTAAGCCTTAATAAACACTGTCATGATGTGAACGAGAACATGAGTTACTGCTACTATCCAATTTAGTTGTCTTAAAAAAGTCAACATCTATAAAGTACTATTAAAGTTTAATACGGATGTTACACAGTAATATAAAGTACAGTCGATTCTATAGGCCACGTGGCAGGGTGGAAACCAAAGTAGACCTGTATGGTGCACACATCCCTACACACAGTATGAAAGAAAAAGAAAATAATGTGCGTGCTTCACATCTCTAATTTATAGTGTGCACAATTATCACATTTGGCATAAATTCTTGCTGGATTTTACAGAATAGAAGCCTGAGGAGCAGAGTGATTGATTAATTAATCAATTAATGATTGATTAATAATTCACACAGCTCCTAGTGGTTACATGTGAACCCCAATCCTTGTCTTTTGGATGCTGAGGCTTAGGTGATTCCAGCTACACCATGCTTCCCTCCTATATAAACAGTTAGTAACATTTACTTCTGTGCTGTTCTCCTATACTCATATTTGAAAATGTTTTTTCCCTTATATTTTGAAACTTCCCAGCGCCCCAATCTAACAGTATTAAGCCACTCCACAGAAATTGTTTATGTTCCGCAGTTGTCCTTTATTGGCTAGGAGTCCCCGAATCCTCACTCCATCTGGGGTTTATATAACACCATCTCTGACACTGACACAAGTTCAGGGTAAGTGCTAAATCTCTTTTCTAAACAATTTTGAACTAGTGTCTGTGTAACTCATCTGTGATTACCTGAGACCAGTCTGTGGGTGGCTAAGGGAATGAATCAATGGATGAATCGTATGTGATTAGTTTAGAAATTATTAATCAGCAATCACTCAGATACTCACATTTCCTTAATGTCCACTCTCGTGCTGCTCCAAATCCCCACAGGTGAGCCTTCACCTGGACTTTGTACCAACAGCGCTTAGTACTTAAAATATAGTAGGAAAAGAGTGATGATTATATGCACTTTCAAATATGTTACTATTTCAGTGACTCTAATATAAACATATGTAAGCATAAATTTTATACATCAAATTGTAATTCAAGAAAGGTTTGTATACTGAGAATAATATGATTTGCTTTGAGAACCATCCTATCAAACTTCACACGTGATCCTTTACAAGGCAACCCATGTACTTCACAGTTTCCGTGCTTGGGATTCCCGCCCCCCGCCCTCCTAGAGAAAGACACAAACACAGCCAGTCCTGCCCGGGGCACATTAGGTCCCCTCGCGTGGACTTAACACAGGTGACCACTAGTCATGCATAAGTGTGAAAGATCTTTAGGACTTCATTATTTTACTCATTCTGTTTATAATCAGTTTCAGTTTTTAGTTTGATTTTGAAGTTGTAGTTAATCAAAAGATATTTCACTTTTAGTACCACATTTTCATTTCCTTCCAGGCAACACTGCAATAACTGAAGTTTCAGCAACTTATTCCTCATTAAATGCCCATTAGAAACACCTTCTCCTCTGTGTGTTTTGGATGATAGCTTATATTTCAGATTGCCTTTTTATAGTGCTTACACTTTTCCACTGATAATCATGCTTTGTTTCCTTTTCTTATGAAAGTTGAATTTTTATTTTTCTTATTTTGTTTTTGTTGTCAACATTCCAGATTGAGTTTTATGTAAATGCTTCTTGGAAAATATATAAATATCACAGCAATATCCAAAGGAGGGAAATTTTTATTCCAATAAAACAGTACCAATATATATAACATTCTGATTCACTTTTACTAGGCCTCTAGGCGTGCTAGGGAAAAAATCCTGCTCCAAAGTTGCTATAATCTATATTAGTTTAAAATATTAATCATTAATTTAGCCCAAAGGTCAACTTTTTAATAGAAAATACTTCATCGTTCTTAATAAAATATTTAAAGAGTGAAAAAAATACCTGGAATAAAGCATTTTTAAAGAATTTGTGATAACTTTAAAGTAATCAGCATGCTTTTCTCCCTGGGGGCCAATATTCAGGAAAAGCAGTTCATTTGATTTTATTGACAATATAGTGATATTTGGCAAGTTGGGCATTTTTCCCCTTTTTAAATTTTTAAAAATTTAGTGTTGAAGACCTGCCAGATTGGCAGCACTAGAAATCAAAAGTTACTCATAGAATTGGCTCTCCATAAAACTATGTTCTTCGGGTTTGGGATGTAGGTTTTGTGGATTTTTTCCTACCTTAATTACTTTCCTCCTATAGCACAGCCATTAATGAATCAGAGACACCACTGGAGAAGAGATTGACCCATTTTGTCCCTGTGGAGAAATAACACTGACTCCTTAGGATTATGGGAGAAGAATTTGAACTGAGAAAAAGGAGAAATGAAGAGAGGGAAAAGAAAAAGATTGTTCTCTATTTAGGAATGGTTATAGATCATGTAGTCCTGGTTGTTAATACCATTTACTAGGCTGTCTACATAGTTTCTAACCCCATCTGAGTAAGACGCAGGAAATACCTGAGTCTCAAAGATTCCCCTTAGTCCCTTACAGAAACCTTGACCGTGATGGTCACAAGGGCCCTGGAGCTGCAATACAACTCACAGCTAATGTCTGCGTCCCTTCTCACACATGCTTCCCGGGTGATCAACTGTTCTTCCAGGAACAAGAAACTTTATATCCCCTAAGTAAGCTCATTGGAGAGATAAATATTCTTTTTATTGAGTTGAACTGTCTTTTCTTCCTAACTCAGAAACTAAATGGTGTGGTAGTCACTGGATCTAGTTCTGTCCCTTGAGCCCAGTTCCTTGGAAACTTTTTTGTTTTAAGTTTTAGACTGTCTTCGTCTTTCTAGTTAAATCAAAGTTAATAAGGAAATAATAATTCTCATCAATTGTTGTTCCTTCTCTCTCTAGGCCTGTCTCCAAGTGATCCCAAACTGAAAGACAGTTTTTCCTTTTGTTCTTATTTGAGATTTGCTCTGAAGCTCAGAAGCCCATTTCTGTTTGCCCACCTTTTATTCGGAAAGTGCGTGTCACTGTTTTTAAGCCCTGGGGAACATTTTGTAGACCAATTCCAGAATGGGACTAAAATACTAATAGGTATTTTATTGTGAAAAGGACAATGTTAAAAGATTTAAAAATTCTGGATTTTGAAAGAAAATGAGAAATTTTCAGTTTGTAATTCTAAATTCTGAAACACCAAAATAACTGCTCTGTAAGAAGTGTTGGTCACTTCTTACAGAAAGCAAGGCAGCACTTCTTGGTCTTCTATAAGAAGTGCTGACCTCTTGTCATAGAAGCAATACACTGAAGTTCTTGGTCTGAACAGAAAAGCCATTGTTCTAAGACTCAAATAGGCAACATCACACAGAAACCACCTCAGATGACTGATTTTCTTCTAAACATAGGGTAAACCAAAACAAGCACACATATTAGCCAAATAGAAATTAATAGAAACCATTGAAAATGGGCTCCTATTTGCACTTGGGGGAGCTCACAGAAGGGCAGGGTGCATAACCAATTAAGGGCTTATTTTCTGGTGTCTAAATTGTTGACATTTACACTCTTTATAAAAAAGTGTCGTAGTCACTAAACTACTGCAAAATGACATGCATGACAGTTGCACATTTTTGCCCTGTAATACATGTTGTTGATGATTAAAAATTTCAGACGAGTGACAAACGTTAATGAATTCTGCATGCCATAAATAGTGAATTACCCTTTCTAGAATAAATGCCGAAGAGAATAGTGACAGGGAATATGAAAGTAGAATGGCATACTTAGAGAATGCACACAATAGGCTATCTCCGTCTACTGATTTAGACACCACTTGAAACCAGTTGCTGAAATGCAAACATGCCCAGGTATCTTCTATCCTCTGAAATTCACATTGCCCACTAATGGAATTTTATAGATTCCATTTCTCCACACCAGAGAAGGACTGACTCTCCTGGAAAATAAAGTCAGAGTTGGCAGGGAGGCAGTCTGAGTGGAAGAAGCAGTTTCTGCATCTTGTCCAGGTAATGGCACGTAATCTCTCACCTGGGGATACCTGCAAACATCTATGCAACTTTCTCATGCAGTAACAGGACTCCCACTCCCCAGGCCAGTGCTCTAAAGGAGGTTACCCCATTCAGGTTTTCCAAACACAGTGTCAAGATAAATCTCTGCATTTGAGAGACCACATACTTTTTAAATGTTGGTCTCAACACTCTCTACGTTTCTCAGAAGCCCGCATACCAGAAGGAACTCACATACAACAGCACTCTTTTTTATAATAAAGCATGTCGAGTTCATTTAGCTGGAAATTAAACTTGTAGCTAAATGTGACCATTTAATTTCTTGAGTTCATAAAATCTTTTCATCTGGTTGCTTCCAAAAATGCAGAACAAAACAAATATAAGACATTTTCCTGAATTCAATAGTTTCTCCCTTTTCCAACATTATGGGCAGGAAAAGTGAACAGGAAGGTAACTATTTTTCATATGTTGTATAAAATGAACTATGTGGGAGATTTTTCAGTTAAGAGGCTAATGCAGTCATTTTTCAGGGTACTTTTCTCTTTGGAGTGTTTAAAACCTTACTGATCTACAAGGGGATATTTTTTAAAATTCAGTTTGTTTTAGATATAGAAAGCCCTCTATAAAGATGAAAGGAAGAGAAACGTGGTTAAAAATGTGATCTATGTGTTGCTTTAAGAACATTTTCTTTTTTCTCAACAGGGAAGCTAATTTGAACGCACAGACAAGGATAAATAAAAATAAGTTCCTGTCTACTGATGACCTCTGTGAAAAAAACCTCTTCAATTACCCTCTTTATATGAGTAGTATTTTAACTAAAATAAACTGAACAGTTCTTGTGTCTCTTCCATCTACTCAAACATCTTACTTTTCTAAATGGCAAGAAAAAGTATCATAAGTCAGGGAGAAAAACTGACTGATATCTCATCAGAAGCATTTTAATATAACACTGGTACAGATGACTTGCTAAGAGCTGATCAAAATCTTGTCTGGAAAAGGGAAAAATAAGACAAACCAAATGCTTAGAAAGAAAATAAAGCAAACATGACAACAGTAGAGAATTGAGTCTCCACAAAATCCAGTAAGACCCCAAACACATACAAACTAATGCCTTGCTTTTTGCTTCGTCTGAAAGTCGTGCTTGCATGTTCCATAGAAGCTGTCTAAGAGAGAAGGGATATTTACCATTACTCCAATATGCCAAGCATTTTTCCCCTAAATTGGATCTTCTAAGTTTCCATCACAAATGAAACAAACATTCAAAGTTAAAATTTGCTTCTAACAGGAAGTCGAGTTTAATATTTCATTTTAGTGACCATGTAAATCATACAAAATACAATGTCTTATAAACAAAGCAAGTTTATTCCCAAGGAAGAGATTATAAAATATAACACTGTCTTTTGGGAAGCTGCTTACCTGATTCAGACAACTTTATCACAGTCTTCACAGCACTGTACTTTAAACGTCTTCCTCTAAGTCCCTCAGTTTATGTTCAAATAGCCATCTGTTTTTCAAGTAACTGAGTGAACATAACCTATTCATGTGGAAGCTATCGACTTATGTAGCTAATAAATATTACACAAACCAAGGAACAGCGGTAAGGTTATGACAAATGGCATTCTGTTTCCTTTTAGAATGTGTTACAGTATCCAAAGTGATTGCCAATACCACACTTAAAGCACACAACAACTGAGGATTTTTCAAACATCATTTTTCACTATATATATTTTTTATTTATACCAAACGCACTGTGTGGTAAATTGACTTGATTGTAGAGGTAATTTCTCATGTAAAAGCTAAAGTAAGAGGAAAAGCACTCCATCAAAATAAAGAACTTGAGAGAAGAAAAAAAAAAAAAAACCTATGGAAATACATTCGAATTAATGGTCTTTTAAAAATAAAAAGGTTCTCATACGAAACTCCAGGTTGGATTTAGAAATTTGTTATGGAAGAACTATACAGATGATCTAAGAGTGCCTGAACCATAACTAGACAGTTTATAGTGTGGATCAATTATGAATAATTAATCCACCCAGTTGCATTGGCCAATGTGTATATGAGTTTGTTATCAATGGCACGGGTAGTGCAGTCTCTGTCTCTAACCCAGGCTAAAAGCAGCTCCTCAGACAGAGCCACTTGAATGACTATGAGTGTGTCTACAAGTACAGCAAAGTGTCTTACAGGATACCCAGCATTTTAACAGGTCAGGGTTTTGGGTGGTTTTTTTTTTTTTTTTTTTTTTTGGTTTTGGGGTTTTTATTTGGTATTGACAGAGATTGGGTATCATGGCTCTTGGCCTTCCCAAATTCCCATATTCATTTCTCTGTCTCCCCGAGAGATTCACTGAGCAGTTAAGATCATGCTTAATAGCCCTCTGATATTAAAAAAAAAAGATTATATTTAATGGATTTGAATATCTTTTTCCCTATCATTCTTAGCATTTCACAATTCAGGAACTTAATTGGTTTGCAAATGTACAGAAAAAGAAAATAATTTCTGGATTTTATATGTAGTACTTTCTTGCCCCCTACTGGAAAATGTGAGCCTGACATACTAAGAATTCTAATTTTAAAGTATTTTCTGATTGATCTTTCCTATAAGTCAGCTCACAAACCCATATCTACTTCAAACAAAAATAAAAGATAGTATGTGTAGAAAATTTTAAAGCATTAGCTATGCATTTTATTTAAAAATAATGAATTTAAGAAATCCAATTTATTAAAAAACATATACCCTCAGGAGTACAAAAGTCAATTTTCCAATTGCATAGTGAAAGCAAATCCACCATATCAAGGTGAAAACTGGTACAATTCTTTGTAAATAGAGCTTAAGGGGAGCTTAACATTCAACTGGATTTGCAAAGATTATAAAGGGAGTATGTGTTTTGTTTTTTAAATATTATTCATGACTTCTTGGGCATAAAAAAATTCCATTAGAAAGGGTATTTCAATAATATCTTTATTTTTTGAAGATACACACACAGTTTTTCTTCAAAATATTTTTAACACAGAGCACCTGGGGCCCCTGGGTCACTTTTCTATCATTTTTTTTCTCCAGCAGTAAATTATCAACATCTTTTCTTATTAAGATAATGACCATCACTATTTCTTGGATATGTGTTTTAGTTTTTGTGATTCAAGACCTCTAAATACCTTTATACAAATACAGCTAATCACGAATTAAAACCCATGCAATGATTTATCTCCCCCTTAGACCAACATCCTTTTGTCATCAAATTCCAGTTATTGTGAGGTTGACAGTAGGTATGACCATCCCTCAAACAGAGGAGAGGCCATTCTCTGCAGGGCACACTGCTGGGATATGCCTCTCTGACTTTTTATGCCTCTTTTGGTCTTTCAGTCCGGCTGCAGTTCCCTCCTGGGCATCACAGACCTTTGTGGAGAGTTTCTCAGTCGCAAGCAACATGGAGCTTTTTACTCAACGACCCGAATCTTTCAAATGACAGGTCACTTCCATGGTGAAGCGGGAATGTCTCACAAGGGCAGGCAAGTGCACTGGGCGAAGAGCAGGGACCTTTCCTTTCTGGCATCTCTCCTCCCTGAATGTCTTCAAAGGCCAGTTTCTAGCTTGATACCAAGTGCTACTCACTAAAGCAGACACAACTATGCCCAGAGTTTCCTTTCCCTTCCTCTTGGCCCTGGGCTTCAATAGATAAGGTCCCACATCTCCCTGGGGTGGGAATTACACTATTCCTTTCATGCTTAGTGCTCCTCCTTGGTCTCGAATTTTTTTCATGCAAAAACAGAGCTAGCCAGATGACACAGAGAGGCATTATTATCTTTGATAATGGCCTTTGAAACCCAAATTACAAACATCTGCTCCAGTTTGGCGACCATCCTTTCCAAGTTAATGGCTTCCCTTCAGGGGCAGGAAGAGGGCAGCAATTCAAAGCTTTTGTGTCATAGAACGTCTAAGAAGGGTCTTGAACTTTTTAGGCCTAAGTCATTCGCATTATTTATGAGTACCAAGGATGCTTCCATAGAAAAATTACCTGCTCTATAAATAGTAAATACCAAATCCCTGGGCTAACCTCTCTTGTGACCTGTACAAAATGAACATCTTCCAACAAATGTCCTAGCAAACAAGAGTGCGCATTACCAAGCTTGAGTGACTAACCCCATCTTTTCCCTCGTGGTAGTAAGGGTTGGAATCTGGGGACACTAAGAAAGGAAATGTCTACAGTTGAACTGAAGTATGAACAAGCTCAGCTCCGTGATCATCCTGCCCTATATCCTGCTACAGAAGAAGTAAGGTTCAGTTGTGTACCAACTTTGAAAACATCAAAATTGGTCCACATTGTCTCAGAAACATACCTCACAGTCTTGCTCCACTCCACAAAGAGTTGACTGTCAGGACAGCTTCTGAAGATAAAATCAAAAACGATGTAAGGTCATAGGATTTTTCCCAATCCTTTTCCTCCTGATTTGTCTGCATGGGTGTCTCGTCAATGTTTTCTGGTTCTATTTTAGGAACACAGAAACTAGCATAGTATAATGCTAGTATTATAAATAAAATCACTTATACATCTATGACTATGGTTGGAATAAATGTGTTAAAACATCTGGAGTTAATTTTATAATATCTCTATATAGGTCAACTGATTTAGTTATCTGTAATTGGAGAAAAATTTTGTAGTTCACTGTCTGTCCTTAGAATTTGCTAGGCCTATCTTTTGAAATTTAAGATATAGAACTATTAAATCTTCAACCAAAAATTTTACCCCAAACTGTTTCCTGAGAAAAGTTTTAGCCTACCTTCAAATAGAAGGAAGAGGAGTTGCTTTAAATGAAAGAAAAAAAGCTTCGTTAATCTTTATAAGCATATACCAAGACAGCCGTCTACATTCTTCCTCTCTGCTATGACAGTAAGATTGCCTGGGACACTCTAAGTGTCACTCCTCCACTGCTTCCAGATCTCTGATACAGAACACACAGGGTGCAAGAAGCCTTTGGGGAGCAGGGTCTCAAGATCATTGCTTCACTTGAACATGGTGTCTTTGCAATGAACAGCACAGAAACCTTTACTTCCAGTTACCTCTAAAAGCTCGAATCTCAAATTCTCTGCTCTTCAACTCATGTGGAAGCTCAGCTGAAACGGTTGATTTTCCAAGAGTCTGTGGCCTTTAGCCATATAGTACTCCTCCTAACAATCCAAGTTCTGATTCTCCAAAAAGTCATACTTTGGGGTTAAATAATTAAAGGGTTGCTTATTCCTTTCCCAAGCTTTACCCAACTCTCCGCTGAGGGTTTTATAGATAAGCCCTTCACTCCTGTCATACAAGAGTTAGGTGAGAGGACACAAGAAGTAGGTGGAAAAGAAATAAAATGAACTCAAATTTTTACTTTTCATATGAAATACAAGGCCTCTTCCCCAAGTCCTAGACCCTACCATCTGTCTCTTATTCCGTTTACCTTCTGATTCATAAAATTAGAAGAAGCAGGTAACTAATTAAAAGGTGAACAACCATTTCTTCACTTACTAACTGTTATTAATAATTTCATCTTAAGGAAAGGCACTCTTTAACCCTAACTTCTACAAGATTCCTTCCTCTTTGGGAGAATCAGTGGTGTAGTTAGACCATTACTTTAAAAAAATAATAAAATAACTATGGCTTATTTCAAAAATAAAATATGAATAACTGAAATGAATTTTGATTTCTTTTGACTGCACAAATTATTTTGAAAGCTAACAGCTCTGCACATTTTTAAAATAGATTCAATCATTCAAACTCAATCACAAATTTTCTACCCCATAATAATTTCTAATCATTTCACAGAGCACACACACCCGCATCTAAATGCCTTTTTCCACATGTCAAAATAAAATTCATATCTATAACCACACCTCTGAACCATCAAATCATTCAAAATGAAGATCATAAAATGAAGATATATGAAAATGATGTGTAATGCCACAATAGAATGTATTCTGCAGGGGTGAGCTTGCCAAATTCCAATATCACACTTCTAAAACTTAACAGTATTTTGCCTTTGACATAATTTATTTTTAACTTTCTACATACTTTGTAATATTTACAACTTAAACCAAACTTTGCTTAAAAGAAAACAGCCCAGACTTGTACCAAAGAAAACGTCATTTTGGGGATTATCTATAGGGTTATCACTGTTAATATCATTATTACTGCCCCTCATCCCATTTATAAGGATATTGCAATAATTCATGCAGAAGCTCAGATTATAGAAAAAAATAATTTATCTACCACAAACAAAATAAATTATTAGTGGACGACTAAAAACTTTAAGACACAATCATCTGTCACTTCCCTTTTTCCAATAAATTATAACAATTTTAAAATGAGTGTCTCCTTTCATGTTTCTCTGCTTCGTAACCCCCAACTCTGTAAACACATGAAGACACATACAGAAAACTCCCATGCACACACACACCTGAATTTACACATGTCTAGATTCACTCACACACATAAACATGCACATGCATGCACACACACATACATACACACACACAACAGGTGAGGACAACCAGACAGCTTAAGTAGAACACTGATGTCATAGGGCTATCTTTCAATACATCTTTATTCTGGGCCCCAACTTAAAAGAACAGAAACGTATCTTCTGAGCACACCTGTGAGTGACATGCTGGATAGCAAATGCTTCATGACCCATCTCACACTCCAGGTGCGGGTGTGTGAGTGGCGTGCTTGACCCGTTGTGATAATTGCTGGTTTTAAATTAGCAATTGTTCCAGCTGGCATTGTACCACACTCTTCCACCAGAGGATAAAGTTTGCCTGGAGAGAACAAATTCATTCTTCTGAATAACCATGTCCCTATTTTCTTCCTTCAGCTGAGCTACCCCTTTCCAAATATGTCCTCTCCTGTCTCCCTTTTATTAACTAATCACACACAGAAGGATGCTGGAGGCTAAGGCAGTTCCTCAGTTGAAGGCTTGAATTGAGTCCCTGGTTTCGCTAACTCATTCCCATGGACCACACAAGAGGACAAGACCTCCCTGGGTGGACCTTCAGGGAGAATCCAGAACAGACATTTCCTTATTCCCTCCCCCCTCTGTTCCCCACTAGACTGCTCCCACCTTTAATGATCCTGTCCCATCCCGCAGCACACCCACCCTCTGTGATAGAAGTGTCCTCTCTAGTCTTTAGCTGTGTGTCTTACAGACTCAGTTCCCTCAGTGTATCAGCAGGAACACAGTGGGATATCTTCAGCTGACCCAGGGGTAGGGAACCTTTTCATGCTGGAAGGCCACATTAATTTAGCTATAATTGAATAAGGCCACATTCAAGAAACTTCAATTAGATATACCTAACAATGTTCCTTATTTTGTAAAAATCTAACTACTATGTACTTAATAATTTCAAAAAATGAAAACTATTTGTTAATTTCAAGGTTAAATAATCTTTTAATGACTTTGTTGTGTCTGCTTTTTGTTGCAAAGCATTTGAATATTTGGTTGCAACATGGAGGCCCCCAGTTTCAGTTGATCCTCTAGATGGGTATCACTCATGTGTGACCTTAAGGGTGGCTTGATGTGAGGTAGGCAGGAGAATGTAGATCCACAGCAATAAGTGACTGAGAAGCAAGAAAGCATTTTTCGGGCATGTTGCCAAAGACATGGGTGTTCTGCATTTTTCCGTATTTCAATTGGATCTTTCTTAGTATCAAAAAATGACTTTAAAATGTCATCTACTGAGAGCTCAATCAATTCCTTCTGTAGTTCTTTTGGTGCCTTGATGATATCAACTAGGTGAAGCTGTAATGCTAATTTCAGTGTGATGTCATGATTCTCAAAGTCAGTGAACCTTTTATTGTATTCTCCAATTAATAGGTCTATTACAGCTGCATATTCTTCAAATGATTTGTATACATCATCCTGCTTATCAATGACCTTTGCTAACTGGGAAAAACGTCCATCAGAATTTCCTTTTGAAGAAGAAGTATGCTTGGATTTTCACAACATATCATATATAGACTTGAAAGAAATATTCAAGTCATTTTGATTTGACATGACATCACAGAGAAATGCTACATTACTATAGAAATCTTCTTTCAACAATTCACATTGATGATTCAGTTCATCGTAAAATTTAACTATTTTATGATGCCAGTGTTGCATTTGCATGAATATAGTAAACAATACTTATAACTTGTTGCAAAGTGTCACTTAAAATAGTACCCTTAGCGCAGAGATTTTGCTGATGCAAGATACAATGAAAAGAAATGCAAGCATATGGATCTGTTGATACTTTTCTTATCTGTGCAATAAACCGTTCATGTTTTCCTGTCATGGAAGGTGCACTGTCTGTACATACACTCACTAAATTTACCAAATTCAGTCCAACTTTGCAACATTTATCTTGAAAGTTGTTGAAGATATCTATCCCCCCTGTTCTGCTCCCAAAAGTGCCCAAAGAGAGTAACTCTTTCTAGCAAAGAAAATCTTCTATTAAGATCTGAATGGAGTATTAATGTGAACCTGCACTGAATGAGTAGTAGCAGTTGATTCATCCAAAGTGATTGAATAAGGCCGGACGCGGAGGCTCATGCCTGTAATCCTAGCACTCTGGGAGGCCGAGCCGAGGCGGGTGGATCGCTCGAGGTCAGGAGTTCCAGACCAGCCTCAGCAAGAGTGAGACCCTGTCTCTACTAAAAATAGAAATTATCTGGACAACTAAAATATATATAGAGAAAAAATTAGCCGGACATGGTGGCGCGTGCCTGTAGTCCTGGCTACTGGGGAGGCTGAGGCAGTAGGATCGCTTAAGCCCAGGAGTTTGAGGTTGCTGTGAGCTAGGCTGACGCCACGGCACTCAGTCTAGCCCGGGCAACACAGCGAGACTCTGTCTCAAAAAAAAAAAAACAAAGTGATTGAATAATATATATTTTCCTTTTGAAGTATTGCATGAATTGGTTCCATTAAGTTGAAAATTAATTCATGCTGCTGATCAGTTATGGTTGTCCGAGAAAGGGGCAGTCCTTTGTACTTTGAGATGTTATCGGGGTCTAAGCATTCTACAATTTCAACAATGCATTCTTTCACAATTTCTACATCACCGAATGGCTTCCCTTTTTTTCATGACTATATAAGCTACTACATAAGTTGCATTATTTCCAGGTCTAATTGCTGCTAAAAGAAGTATCTTTGCTTTTTGTCTTTTAATTTCCACAATACAACCTTTCACATCTCTCCTCCTAATTTAAAATATTTGTGCTCCTTATGAGTGTTATAATGCTGATTAGCATTGAATTTCTTTAATGTTGGTACTGCAGTATCACAAAGCAAGCAAATCATCTTATCTTTAGCAGAAACAAGATAATATTGCAATTTCCTATCCTCGTTTATTAATAAAAATCTGTTTTCTTCCTTCTGCATTCTCTCGATCTTCTTTGACAACATGGGCTCTTAAGCAGACAGAATTAGAATATACTGCCAAGCTGTGCAGCTATTCAAATTCCACCTCAAACAGAAACATACTGCACTGTTGTCAAAAGCTGATAACAGACCCCACCCCCATAAACCCCCGCCAACCATCCTTGTACAGTAGTGGCACCAGTCAGATGGGGGAAGTTAGAACTGAATCACGAGCATAGCAGCCATCAATTTAGCCCTTATGGCTTACGAATGTTCTAATTGTGTCGGTCAACCTCAGAGGATTATGTCTTTGAAACTTATTTTATTCTTTGGTATTTTAAAACATGTTAATTATAAAAACAAAATAAAAATACAAAAGATGAACAAAAATGTATTAATAAAAATAAAAGGATGTGTTCTGTAAAATTTAGATTCAATCAAAAGGCTGCACTTAGGACCTAGGAGGCCACATGTGTCCTTAAGGCCTTGGGTTCCCCACCCCTGGGCTGGCCTGTCCCACACAGAGTGGTGTTATCAAAAGAAATACTGACAGTGACTTTCTTTCCAGAAGTAGCCTTATTTAACTTTTCATAGCCTAGTCCATTTTCTAAGTAAGACTTTTTCTGTCCAATCATTTTAGAATGACCTTGAGCTTCCACATATTCCTATTAACTTGTATTTCTTGAATTAATATGCTTCCCAAACCATCCAATTTGGGAGCCAACTGTGAAATCCTCTTCTGTTACATCAATGTGGTATGATTTGAGATATCACCTGAGTTACTGGTTAAACGAAATATTGTTGCTGATTCCATAATTAACCTAATTTTCATCTAGAATCTTCTCAGCTCCTTTTAAGCTCTTCCGAACCTCCAATTCCAGAAAGGATATGATAGGGCTCACATCATGTTATTTTCTCCTCTTCAAATTCATAGACAGCCTATGTTCTGAAAGCAGCAGTAAGAAAAGGAAGCAGAATTCTGTACTTTGATGGTGATGCAGGAACACTGAGAGAATTACAAAATCTATGCAAACAATGCTATTTTTTTTTTGTTCTGAGAAAATTTCAGTATCTTCACTTAGCAATCAGAGAAGAGCACTTGTTGAGTAAACTGGATAAGTGGGTAAGAAAAAACAAAAGAAAATGATATTAGCCAAACATTCAGCCTTATGGAATTGCAGGCAGAATGTAGGCCCACCAGCCCAATTACCTGAAAAAATGTTTTCAAAATAATAAACTCTACAGCTTGCATTAATCTGTATGAATCATCACACTATCATTTACCTTTGCAGAAAACATTTTAGCAAATAACTTCCTCTCAAATCAAACTATTTAGAAGTATTAGTTCAGCTTTCCTTTCAGCTCCTTCTAAACCTAACTCAAACATCCTGCAGTTTTGTTTGTTTGCCTCTTTCATAATCGTACACAGCACTGAGCTCATCACATTCACAAAAAAACTTCTATTCATAAGCAATATAAATAGTAAAGTTTCTAACACACGTATTTGTAGGATTAGATATTCATCCTTTATTTCATTCACGTATTAATTCATTTAAATAATGAATTATCTATTGTACATTATCTATTGTCAAAGCACTGTATTAAGAGCTAGGGAGCTACAAAACCAAACAGAATACAGTCTTAACCTGAACACGATATTTCAGTCCTACCAAGGAATTATAAAACATATATACGACAAAAAAGTAAACTAAAAGAATTACAAATAAAATGCTTTGGAGTTCAGAGGAAGTAGAGATTACTGGCATCATATCTATTAAAATGGAGGATGACTTCAAAGAGGATGTGATATTTGAACTGGAGAAGAATTTAAGTTAATTTCCATTCATACAAATTTGTCTAGAATTTCTGCAAATATTAGGTATATCCTTAACCCAGCAAAGTGTGTCAAGTTGTCTACAGATAACTTGAGTTGACCAAATATTTCTCAAATTAATTATAAAACAATATTTACCCTATTAATACCTTGATATAGTCTTTGTTTCAACTACTTATTTTTTACTTACCGACAGCCGGTCTTTCCAGTTGATGACTGGCTCACCACCTTCTCATTTACCCATGGCTCATGCCTCCCTGTTGGCTGTCCATTGACTCCAGACACTCTTGGGTCATGGACCATCTCAGCTCAGCCCCAGCACCTCTCACCAAGACTTTCCTGGTTCAGTCACCAACTGGACACAGCAGGTCCAAGGACCTTCTCCTACTGGAGTCATATATGGCCGGGCCCAGATGGAATCCGAGATGTTAGAGGGATGGCCAAATGAAGGTGGTTATAGTTAATTGGAAATGCAAGCTTGGAGTTGAGAGTTCAGTAAAGCTGAGAGACTTTGTGGCAATTGTCTTCAGTTGCCACCCCTTTGAATTTTCCAGTAAAATGTGTAAGCCCATCCAACAGTAAGACAGCCAGGTGTCCATGAGAACCAGGGGCCCTCTGAGGACGAGAGAAGGCAGGGAAGCTTGATATGCTGTCTCTCATGCATACCATGGATATTTGCACACTGAGCAGAATGAACAGGAGCAGAGACTATTTTGTTGTAACATTGATCCCGGAGCATGACCCTTGGCAGCCCATGGATGCTAAGAAACCACTGGTGGTCCGTTCTGGTCGCAAGCAGCAGAGACCACTGGTGATCCAATCTAGCCACAAGCAGCAGGCGGAGCCCTGGGAAGCTTGGAGGAGCTGAAGCGGAATGAACAAAGGCTAAGTGCTCTTTCACTGACTTCTAAGTGACAGGTTTTAATTAAACATAATTCACACCTCAATTGATCCTCTTTCTGCTGCTGACAGAGCTGGAGGCTGTCAAGGGAGGAATTGCGCAGAAAGGAGACCTGCATGTAGACAGGGCAGGAGGGGAAGGAGATGCACTTGTGTGTGCTCATCAAAATTAAAAGAGAAGAGAAAATTTACCAAAAAGAGTATACTATGGATAAATGTACTCAGGAACAGTGATTTTGATGTTTTCACTCCCTTAAAAAGGTCACTCAATAACTTGTCTGTGGAAAAAAAAATACGTTGTATCCCACCATCACTTTTTATCATTTTCAAATATAGAAAGATATTATTTATTTCATGACCCTAGAAATAAGATGGATGCAAGTGTTCGCACTATATAGATTCAAAAACCAACACCAATAGGAGGAGATATGGACCAAGTCAAGAAGGGTGACAACAGAAGCTCCAATTCCTCAAAACAAGACCCCAACCTGGCTTTAAAGGGAAGAGAATCTTACAACATCAGTGATTTTTGCAATCCAAGCCATCCCCCTTTTGTTTGTCAAAGCTAAAAAAATTAAAGATATGAAAAAAATTATTCTTGCTAAAATTCTATTTCTGGGGTCACAGCTGCAGGAGCAAGATTAACATATGCTAAAGCTAGAACTTCTGAAGGTTGATTGTGCACATCTTTTCAAGTGCAGCTTAATCGCCCAAGAATGCAGAATCAAATTTCAGATGTATTTAAAGCGTGAAAAATATTTATATAATTATTGTCTCATCAGACAAATATTAAAATCCTGAACTACTCAACTTACGGTCCCTGAATCTCTGTGTTGCCTCCCACTCCATATTAGGCAGTCCTTCCAGGCTTAGCAAAATCCTGTCCATCCACACAGGTCCTGCTCAAATTCCACATCCTCCATGAAGCCTCCCCCCATGCCCTGATATGAATTAACTCTCACCTCTGTGAAACCCCATAGCACTTCGTCTCCCTAATGTGGCATTTATGTGCTATGGATGGCAGTTATCTGGACATGCACACATCTTTTTTCTCCTGCTTCCATATTGCATTGTACAATCCCCAAGGGAAGGAGCCATAACTTACACATCAGCATATCTGCTCTAACAGCCTAGTGAAATACATCCTGCTTAGGAGGTGTTAAGTATATTTTTTAAATGAATGATGACTGCCTGAAAATTCTCCTGGGTACCCAGGCTTTCCTTTTAAAGTTTTGTCTTAGAATATGGAAAGCAAGATTCTGCCGGTTGCACCTAGCCCGCGGCTACTTCTTCACCACTAAATCACAGATGAATACCATCTGCTATTCCTCTCTGCGAGGTCCCTCTGGAGATTCCCTTTGGGTTAATTGGCCACTCTCTGTTCTAGCCTCTCTCAGTTCTTACTCCTGGGGAAACCTCTGTTGGGCCAGGGGTCTAGGATGCTGGTTTCTAAGTTATGTGTTCAATACCATATGCTTTTCCTCTTTAAGTTCCTAATTATTACTTTCTTTTGGGTTATCTTCATTTCCTCCCTCATGAAATGTTCCTTTTTCAGGTCTTTCCTGAAACTATCTCCTTTGAGTCATCTACAGAACATAAGGCAAGCAGATGGTATTGCAATTACACTGGTAATTACCCCCTGAGTAAAGCATCCTTGTTCCCAAAGCAGGTAATTTGGACTAAAATAGAACTTTTGCCAGAATAACCCAGGTAAGTAGAGTGTTGAACTATATACATATACAATCATATTTTATATAATAGGAACCATCATCATTAGTTTTTGACAAAACCAGGCTGTTGTTCCCTACAAAGAAGGGGGGGCAACATTTAAAGGCTAAAATTAACTTATTTATTTTCTAAACATCCAACTCTACCTCCAACAATGGGTTTTGAAGCACCTGAATCTAGCAGAGGAACTCTTACTAGCAATCACGTGCACTACTTCTCAGATCTAGTTTTTAGGCACCATGACTTTATTTTAAAAATAATATTTATTTTAAAGGAAATTCCTGAAATACAGTTGCTAGGAGGATGTAAATTGTTTTAACTTTTTGGCAAAGTCAACATCCAGTCCTTAAAACCAGGCTTGGAACACAATGGGACAAGGGAAAACACTTCTTTGCTTGAGAGTAAACAAAATTGTGCCTGCGCTTTCACTGGTCTCTGATTATAGCGACAAACCGTGATCTGCTGAAGCGCTTCTCTGACAGCAAGACTAACTAGAGTGCTTTCAGTCCAAGAAGAGAGCACTCTATGTCACTGGGCAAAATGGCAAAAGGTCGTCTAAATGAACTTCACACAAGAAGAAAAGAAGCAGTGAGAAATGATAATTGCCCTTTCCGATACAGACCAGGTCCAATTATCATCAATTCTTCGTGGTAGTGTTTTTTTCCTTTCTTTTTTTGTCTGGTGTAATAGTTTCATAATCCAAAGGCTGCAATTTTGTTGTAGGGCTAATTTAAAAGGTGCTCTGCATTTTAATATGTATCCCCAACACAAAAGCAAGATATTTATTGCACTTGGCACATAACAGAGGTTAAAATTTCATTGAAAAGATTTTTCAGAAATTAACATAACTGTATGTATCTCCTTTTTTCTTCCTCTCTTCTAGGAATGCAAAGCACAGCAGGAAAAAATACTTAAGGATAAAAAAGCTCATTACAAAACATGTCAGTCTCATCAATATTATGGATAGGTGAGAATGAATCCTATGTTTTCTGATTCAGGGTTTTGGTTTTTAAATTGCAATGCTGTTTCATACTATTTGGTAATCTCTTCTTCCACTTTTTCTGACATTACAAATTGTCTAGACTACATGCACTTTCTGTTATTGACCTTCTAAACTTCCATCCACTCTATGATAAACTTGCTGGGGAAAATAAAAGACGAGAAAAGTGAGCAGTTGTTTTATTTTTTATTAGTCAACATTATGAAATCTTTTAAGGAATTATTTTGCCGTTTAAATTACTCCCCTGGCTGGGCAAGGTAGCTCACATCTGTAATCCCAGCACTTTTAGAAGTCAAGGCAGGAAGATAGCTTAAGGCCAGGAGTTCAAGACCAGCATGGGCAACATTATGGGATGCCTCCTGCCCCATTTCTACAAAAAGTGAAAAAAAAAAATTATCCAGGTGTGGTGGCATGTGCCTGTAGTCCTAGCTACTAGGGAGGCTGAGCCAGGAGGATCATTTGAGGCCAGGAATTCAAGGTTCAGTGAACTATGATCTGGCAACTGTACTCCAGTATGGGTGACAGAGCAAGACCCTACATATAGATAATTAATTAATTAATTAATTAAAATAAAAGTTACTTATAGTCATGAAAGAGAAAATACACTTCACAATGTGGCACTAAGCAGCCTCAGCTAATACCTTGCAAGTATTAGCATTTCAGATAAGTCACAATTCTCTAAGGCTAGTGACTAGGAAAAGTAACTCTTTTAATAATTTTTAAGAGTAAACTTAGAGCAAATAATTCTGGTGAATATCAAACTAGCTGATCTGTGAAGTAGTGAAAACATCAGCAGAGTTCTTTACTTTAGAGGAAGTAATAGACTGATAATGAGTAATTAATATTATGGCTAATATCCAATAACTGATTAATATCCAACATGGATTCTGCCAATGTAAATAGCTCTATTTTCAGGCCAACTGATAACTAATAACTGTGCTTCCCAGTAAGTTATAGTAGTACCTCAAAACAGTACTTAACAGACCTCATGAGACCACCAACTGCACCTCCTGTTCAAGGTAATTTGATGTTACGTATTGAAATGATTAACATCATATTAATATCAGCTTTAGATAGGCTATGTTAACATAGGACCAATCTTTGCATTTGGCACTTATGCACAGCCTCTAAAACCTGTACCTTGAAAATTAGCAGTTTGAGGATCGAATTTGAAGTTCCATTGTGAACTATAATAATTTATTAATATTACCTAACATGGAGCCTATGTCTTGTACGAATTGTCTTTCAACAAACTATGGGCTGAGACCCAGAATCCTCATCCTTCTCACAATGAGGAATGTAATATTTGGTATTTGTCAGGGTCTGACTCTTGAGCAACAGGTGGCCCCAAATGGGCTGCCCAAGAGCAGCTGTTCTCAAGGCAGGATCCCCAAGGAGCAGCATCAACATCACCTGGGAACTTGCTTAAAATGCAGGCTGTCGGCCCCCACCCCAGACCTGCTAAATCAGAAACTTTAGGGATAGGGACCAGAAATTTATGTTAACAGGTCCCAGGTATGCATGGTGGACACTCAGGTTTGAGAGCCACTGCCTGGGAAGAAATTTCTCTAAATGTGGTGTGAGGACCATCAGCTTTAGCATCACTCAGCTAATAATTCTTGGAGCCCACCCTGACCTAGTGAGTTACATTGTCTAGAAATACACATTTTTCATAGGCTTCCTAGGCCACTGTATTCACCCTAAAGTTTGGGAACCACCCCATCAGACTGAAATGAATAGAAGATTCTCTCCCTGAAACATGAAGGGAGGATATAAATCAAAGGAATGGACTTGCTGAAAATATTTCGTATCTGAAGACATCAGCTTCAGTTTCTCCTTCGAATGTAGGTACAGCTAGGAGTCCTGTGCCCTGGCTAACATGAGGACTAAAGTATGCCCTCTCACTGTCGCTTTTAAAAAGCCTTTAGTCAACAAAATGTGCCCTTATTTTCTAACTGAAAAATATAAAGCTGAAATAGAACTAAGATCTTGGTACTCCCAGATCATTCTGTAACTAACATGAGGCTGCAAATAGCCCAAGGACTAGGCATTTTTTGTAACTCAGATTTTTGGTGTGGTCTAGAAATGTTGCTGGTGACAGCATAGACATATGGCCACACGGTCCATCAGTAGTGAAATTAAAGACTCTCCCTCTCCATCAAAACACAGCCAGAATTAGTTTAAAAAAAAATACTTGCCAATACTAACAAAATAATTTCATGTATGAGGAGGGGCAGCAGATGTTGAGATAGAGAAGGGAGGAAAAGGAAAAAGGAAAGTTGAAAAAGTAAAAGAGGTAGATTAAAAGACAGAATCCAGGTTCCATACTTATTAGCCTTCATAAAACTCAATCACCTCCCCTTTTATCTTTCTGAGTGAAAATAAAAATATCTGTGAGAGGCCAGCTGTGGTGGCTCGCACCTATTATGCCAGCACTTTGGGAGGCCAAGGTGGGAGAATCGCTTGAGGTCAGGAGTTCGAGACCTGCCTGGGCAACATATAAAAAGCAAAAATATGAAAAAAAAATCTGCAAGAACATAATTATAATCACAGAAGCAGCCTCAAAATCCCAACCTCTTCCTCTGAGGTCTCAGAAAATAAAAATCCACAGAAACAAGACATTACATAATTTAAAATATGCACAATGTGATTAGTGGGCCTATCAGGCTTTCCCAGCATCTTCATACATCACACAGCCTTTATCAAGGTAACACTTGTATTTTTCTAAATTATTCCCTTTTTTCCATATCATTGTAAATGTATGTCTACTCTCTAACATTGCAAACAGCAACAAGAAACAGATTAACCTTTCAGATATTGTAGCAACTGCCTTCTCACAAAGGCAATGTGATATTTTGGAGAAAGCAAGATGTTTGCAATAAGAGTTCAAATATCTGTTCTCCTATTTAATTGCTGTGTTAAGGGGGAGCAAGTCAGCAAAAACAATCTGAATTTCAATTTTCCCATGTAAAAGGAATCCCCCAGAGGGTTGTATATCAGCTAATACCCATGAAAATTCTGTAAGTATAATGGATTTTCACACATTTCACTAGACTCAGTTTCCTAATGTTAGGGATTGTGTCTTTTCATTCTTTTCTCTCCAATGCACGTAATAATACATAACTTGGCAGATTAATTGATTAGATGTTGTCTGATCCTGTCATGGGGACTAGAATTGACCCCAGAGAAGTGCCAGCCAAACAGACCCAGGCTAAGCATGGGTGCGGGATTTAGAGCCAAACCAAGAATGGCAATATTCTGGAGTGAAGCTGCCAGAGAGCATATACCTATGTCAGAAGGTGCGTGGGGAGGGTCTAACAGCAGATACTCAATCTGTCATCTAACCCAGGGGGCCAGTGCAAAACCCAAATAGCAAGTCCATATCCAAATATCTAGGGTAAGAAAGCTCAGGAAGGAAGAGGGACAGAAGAATAAATTATAAAGGCCAAAAGTCCCACAAAGGGCAAGATGGAAATGCCCAGAGGATCCTTATACACTGGATGGTGGGTGCCACAGGATTTGTGGGATTCAGCCTGAGTTAAAGTTCTAGGATCACGGCAGATAGCTCGATTGTTGTTTAATTTTTATTTAGTGTAATTTGAAGAAGTCAACGTAGTGTACTTGAAAGAATGTGGATGGGTTTTAAGCCACATAGACCCAAGTCCAAATCCCATTCTACAGTTTACTACCTGCATGACCTTGCATGTTACCTAACCCTTCCATTTTCCCATAAAATATGATCTTCCTCACAGTGCTTTTGTAGGTATTAAATGAAATTGGGAGTCATGAAGGGCCTGAAACAATGTCTGGCACCTAGAAAGCACTCAACAAATGTCAGCTTCCTTCTCCTGCTATAATGTCTGGCCTTTTCCCTTTTGGCTACATTCCTTTTCTTATTAGCAATTTATTATCCCTACTATAGTCAGTTAGTGTTTACCGAAAAAAATATACCTTAATTTTCTTTTAGCCTTGCTTCAATATCTGATTCTAACTTTAACTGTAGCCCCTACAACACAGAATCTCCTGATTCTAACCTTAGAGGGAAGCAGCAGAAGTCTAGAAAACAGTTCGCTAGAATCCCCATCAGTAGGCTCTCCCATAAAATTTTGAAAGCTTGCCCTGTGCTGAATAAATATGCCTCAATAACTATTCCACAAAATAGTAGCTTTCCCATGAATTCATATTTAAAAAAAACTATTGTATTTTTTTAGAATGTGAAAACTTGAGATTGGCCTTCACAGGTGAAGTACAAAGAGATCATGAGAATTGACAAATATTTAACTTATTTGTTTATTTAACACATATTTATCAAGGACATACTGTGCTCTGGACATAGGGTGAAGTCTAAGGACACAGCATTGGAACAGATAAACATTGGCCCTCCCTTCAGGGAGTTTATAGGTTACTTGTCAGGATAGTTTAGTTAAGGCAACATAATAAATAAACCTTTAAAATCTCAGTAATGTGACAAAACAAAGATGTATTTCTCATTCATGTCATGGTCTGATGAGCATCTGGCAGCTCTTTTTGGCAGCCTTCCTTCCAGTGCCAACACTTGGATCCACGTTCCTCCCACCTTTTCATGCCACCATCCTAAACAAATGACCTCAGGGTCTTCAAGGAAAGAGAAGAGAGCAGGTGGACAACCACTTCCACCAGCTTGGACGTGGTTTGCAATACTCTATCCACATTTCATTGGCTGGAATACAATCGCATGGCCCCAACCTGCAAGGTAGGCTGAAAATGTCATCTTCCTATACAACCAAGAAGAAAAAAATTACAGTGGGATTCAGTGAACATATAAAATTGTATTTGACACATCTACTATTTGCAAACTGCTATCTTGGATAGTAAGAGAAACAAATGCATTCCCTCCTCCTACTTCCTTCCCCAGAGCTTTCGGTTTAGCGAGTGGGGACAAATATATACATAAGTAACCGATTACAGATAGATTCAATATGTGCTATCACTGAGGCTCTGAGATCTGGAAATACTGAGCTACTTGGGCATATTGAAGGAAAAAATTCAATGTGAAAATAATTTGTAGAATGTGGTATTTGAGCAGAGGCTTGAAGAAGGTGAAGGGCTTTTATAAGTAAATGTAAGCAAAAGGCTTCCCCACGTGGAGGAAACAGTATGAGAAAAGGAAATGTTCAAGAAATGCCAGGGAGCCCAGTGTGGCTAGCAAGTAACTCATATGACCTATGATAAGCTTTGAAAGGAAGGGCATAGGTCAATTGTGCATGGCTTTGAGTGTCACACCCTAGAGTTCGAAATTATCCACATCTACAACAGGTGGAAGTAGCAGACGGTTATTACAAGAATGCAAGTAAGAGGCAATGAGTTTCTAAATGGGGAAGGTCCCAGACCATGTCTTGATATTGTGCCCCTTGAAAGCAAGTGGTATGTCTTAGTCAATTTCTTTTTTTGCAATTGTTCTGTTTTTGTTTTTAATTTCCTTCAATGCCTAGTTACAGAATAGAGCACTCACTTGGTAGATGTTGATGAACAGAATTGCTGCCTGAATAAATGCATGAATCCCCTTCTGACAGGGGTAAACACCATAAGTACACTGATAATGGCCCAATATGTAGGAGATTCATGTAAAAAAAAATAGAGTGTTCTGAAGAAGGAGCAAGTAGCAAATGATCCATGGCGTTGTTCTTATTTAGGGTTAGGAGAACACATCACTTGTTCAGTAAGGGAAGAATATGATTCATAGGCCCAAGGTCCAAGAAACAAGAACAGAAATGGAGTTCTTTTTTTATTTGTACATCCCCTGTGGTGGCAGGAGCCCTTAGGCTGGTTTCTGGGTGAGCCCAGCTCTAATCCTACCTGTCCTGTGTCCTAGCTGAGTGGCCTTAGTCATGCCAGGTGCTCTTTTCATTCCTTCGTCCAAACACATGGATGTTGACAGTTACCCAGATTTGAGAGAGGTAAAAGAGAATGGGTGGAAAAACACTTTGAAAAAACTGAAGTTCTAAATAATATGCAGTACTCATTGTAATGGAAAGTATGACCTTCAAGCAGAGAGGGCAAGGAAAGTGAAGCAGGGCACTAATTAAAAGAGGAATGAAATCTAAGGCTTGATTCACAGCAGCCTAAGAAATGCATCAAGATATTTGGCCAGATCATGGTGCAGTCTTCAAATTCCAGCTGATTCCTTTAGGTAGCATTTGCATCAGCCATGGAACCAATTTCATACCCAGAGAAGCTTCTGCCTTGGGCTTTGCAATAGTGATTAGCTTCTCTTATTTAGCACCGGGAGGGACTGGCTTTAACCACACTGTAAGGCGACTTAATTAAAGAATTAGATAAACAAAGAAATGCCTCCCTCTCTGAATCAAACCAAAGTGTCATGAAAAATAAAACAATTAAGCAGAAACAAAGGCACCGATAAAGTATTCAAGCAGAACAAGTTTATACAAAAACATAATGAGGGCTCATTATTACAAATCTAAAGGCCGAGAGGCAACACACAGAGTTCTCCATGGCTACCTTTATCAGACAGACTCACCTATAATGCAACAGTGCTGAGAGAGGAATGTGCACAACCGTGCAGAAATAATAATATGCCACATCTGTGTTGTGCATTGAGATTTACAGGGTGCTTGGATAGGCAACATCTCATTTAATTTTTATAGCAAGCTCTCTGAAATGGGTATTAGCTTCATTTTAGAGATAATGAAACAAAGACTCAGCGAGTTTATGTGATTTGCCCACGTTCATATAATCATGAAGTAACAGAACCAGAACTTCAACCCAGATGATTCACCTGGACACCCAGGTGTTTTCCATTATGTGACAATTAAATTCTAAACCAACCTGCACTTGTTTGATGGGTCTGATGAAAGGAATCCATATTATCTCATTCAACTGCAAAACACAAAGATTCACTGAACATCAGCTAATTCCAAAACACAGTGCTAGGTGATGGCAGGACATACTCGTTGATCTCATAGAGCACACATTTTTTCTTAAGAAACACCCCAAAAAAAGAAAAAGAAAAGAAAGAAAAGAACATTTCCTCTCTAGTGTAGTAATTAAAAAAAATTATGCTTGGAAATATTTGATTTAAGAAGTAAAACTTCAATGTGCACCCCACCCCATACACACATAAGATTTTCTACAATTTTTACATCATCATTACTTGACTATATAGTAAACACCCTTAAAAACAACAAAATTCGCTGGGCGCAGTGGCTCACGCCTGTAATCCTAGCCCTCTGGGAGGCCGAGGCGGGTGGATCGCTCCAGGTCGGGAGTTTGAGACCAGCCTGAGCGAGACCCCATCTCTACTAAAAAAAAAATAGAAATAAATTATCTGGACAACTAAAAATATATGTAGAAAAAACTAGCCGGGCATAGTGGCGCATGCCTGTATTCCCAGCTACTCGGGAGGCTGAGGCAGGAGGATCGCTTAAGCCCAGGAGTTTGAGGTTGCTGTGAGCTAGGCTGACGCCACAGCACTCACTCTAGCCCGGCCAACAAAGTGAGACTCTGTCTCAAAAAAAAAAATACAAAATAGAATAGTATAAAGATCACCAATAGGTTCTGGCCAAAAAGGCTTTAATAGCGTTACCTTCAGCTTGACTAAGCTTTAGAGAAGCTTCTTCCTGACTGTAGGTGCCTAATCTACCTTTTCTTAGAGCATTTACTACAGAAAACTTGCACTTGTAAATTCTTTCTTTGCTTCTTTTAGATTTAAATCTTCTGCAACCCAGGAATGTCTTTCTCAAAAACCTATGAGCCATGCCTTTAAAATGCGATCATCAGGAAAGATAGGGCACCTAGGAGCCTGACTTCCATGGGTGCCAATTAGCAAACGCAGATGCCTAATCACACGGACAAACCCCTCCCTCCCCATGTGCTTTTCCACTAGCTCACCTCAGCACCTTAAAACTCTCCTAGCTATGGTTTCATCACAGTTGATTTCAATCTCTCTCCTCTATTGCAATAGTCTTGAATAAAATCTTCCCTGCCTGTTTAACTGGTCTGGGACAATTTTTCTCTTACAGTTCCTATGTGCCAAGTAGTGTGCAAGCTACTAGTCATGTGAATAGGAACAGCACAGGCTTCTGCTCCAAAAAGCTCAAGATGCAAACCCTGCAGAAACACCCCAGTTAGATCTACAAAGATTCATAAAATGTCACCTATAAAACATGAAGTCTTGAACTTGAGAAATGTACCTTGTAAAACTGATAACTTCCAAAACAGAACAGGAGACGGAAATTATTTGGGAGAAGAAACAGTGAAAGGTAAAGAAAAACATCAAGTGAAACACCAACATCTTCCTCTTGCATTTAAGAGACTTGTCTTGTAAAGCTGTTAGCCTGTAGTCTCATACCAAGGACAACATGACAACAAGGAGTGGCATGTCCCTCCAGCCCTGTGTGCTGGTTGTAGGCTGATTTCCCTACCCTTCTCCTCCCTGCTGTGGGGGTACACTGGACCTCACATCACTTCAGTGATATGCACCATTTCTGACTCATCCTTAGAGGCTGAAATTTTGATGTGAAAGATAAGAGATGAAATATGGGAATGTTGTGGCCTGTCAGAGGCGGGACCACACACTTTGTAGTTTCAACCATTAGTGATTCTCACAGAGGAAATTTCAGAACTAGCAGCAGATGCCATCAGTAAATATTTTCATGCAAACAGATTTAAACATGCTACAGAGCAGGGTTGCCCATTCCTCCCACTGAACCACCACGAACTTTGCATCTCGCCCTGAGGCTCCTTCCTCTATTCTGAACATTGCTGATATTTAGCTCGCAGGTGAGAGGACTTTGTTCAATCATTCATTCCATGATAATGGATGAGAGTGAAAATTAATAAATGCCAACCTCAAAAGTAGTATTATTAATAATATAATTTGTGAGCTTAGAAAATGCTCTGGACTGCTAGACCACATTTATTTTTTTTTTTTACATTAGAGAAAATGAAAAAGAAATATAATGTAAGACACCAAATTAAAAAGAAATAAAAGGCAGAATATGAAGATGGGAGATGGGTTGGTGGTGAAAATAAAATCCTCTAAACGTGGCACTCATGTCAGGCAGGACGAAAGCCACATCCCTTGGAGCACAGGGTGCTGATGGCAGCAATGGGAACATCAGGGTGAATTTATAGCTTATGTGAGGAGAGTCCCAAGGTGTCTGGATACCTATAAATCTGAGAGTTTTGAAATTTCAGTAGTAACTGACATGATGAAGAGAGTAAAGGTGGAGCAAAAAAAAAAAAAATAAGAAAAAGCCAAGTTCAGACTCACAGGGAGAACCCTGATGATCTACGGGTAAGGAGAAAATGAAGGGTAGCAGGATAAAACAATTAGAGAAATAAAGGCACAAACAAAACCAAGACGTTAACCATCCTAAAACCTGTATCAGCCAGCATCCCAGCAGAAGCCAGGAGCGTACTCACACTAGAACAGTTCCAGGGAGATGTAACGAAAGAGTTATTACAAACATGGAGGCCGAGCATTGGAAAACCACACAGTCCTGAGGCCTGTAAGAGCCAAGGAGCTGCTCCCACCTTGGGTCTGCAGGGATGTGGGGGAGAATAAGGAGCAGACCCTGGAATGAAGATCTGCACAGACAGGGTTGACCTATGACCTTTGTGAAAGAGACACGGCCAGCTTGAGGTTAGCCTGCAGGGAGGGTTCCCTGGGACTAACGTGCTCTGAGGCCTGGGGGTGCTATTTGTGCAAGTTGGTCTCCTCCAGCCAGAGGCCAGAGGAGAAAGGTGCAAAGGCACGAATGGAAGATGCCCAGCAGAGATGCCCGGGGAGCAAGAGCTGACCTCTCCAACCCTGGGTCCAAACTCACTTCAGGCAGCTAAACAGTTTCCAGCTATGGGATCTGAGTGGAAAAGAGAGAACTGAAGTTCACAAGACATTTCGAAGCTCCGTGGAAGAAAACAAAACTGATTTCGTTTATAAATCATCTCCTTGTCAAAACATAAATATAATTTCCTTTTGGCATCCGTTATAAAGAATGTTAACTTTAAGAATAGAATTTACTCTAATGAATCTCTTGAGGAAAGCAACACTCTTTTGCCAGGCAGAAAGCCTATTCCTTAATAAGCAGTCACAAAAATGACCCTAATATGTTTTTCCCCCATGAGTTGCAGAGACCTCATTCAACCTACGCAGATGCAAAAGTCAGACCTCCCTGCTCCGGGGCCCGGCCCCTCTTTGGGCAGCCTGCCTGTGTTCACCCCACGAACTCATTAGTAGTCTCTCTCTCTAAACAGTGAACTTCCTCAGTCCATCCCTTTCGGTCGATTGAGATTTCTCTCTGGTACATGGCATGCTGAGGTTTAGAAATAAACACCAGCAGTTTTTTTTGTGTGTGTGCCAGAGAATTGTGGATGCTGTTATTGCTTCCCCACATGGCCACCATTAGTTTCCGATGATCCTGCACCTTTCATTTATTAAAGACTATTTGATTTAGAATGTAATAATAAAAAAAATGGTTTTCTACCTATGGCATCAATTATGTAGATTGGCTTTTCTGGGGGGAAAAAGTAACGAGACATCATCAGTATTCTTTGAATTTCTAACTTAATTCACACGGTTACCATGATAGTATAACTTATTATTTGGTACCTGAGGTTGATGAATTCTCCACAGGCTGTCAGTAATTATTCTCAAGTATCTATTATGAGGACACAGAAAATTGCTATTATGTGCTGACTCAGGAGCCCGAGTGAAATTCTCCCTCCCCGTTCCTTCTCCTGGCTCTGAGATTTCTCTGTGATATATCTTAGCTGATTCACACAGGAAAGTTCTATTAAATTTCAAATTATCTAATCACACTACTGATGTTATATTAAGATATAAATAAAAGGAAATGCAGACATGATTTATGTGTGCATGTCATCCTGGAGGAAGAACATGCAAAACGAAACCTCAGGATGGGATCAGTAACAACGACAACAAAAAATGTTCTGGGAGATTTTGGAGTTGCCTCTTTTCAAGTTTTGGTGGAACATGAGAGACCGGGCATAGGAGAGCCCTCTCTGTGATGCTGTTTGGGTCTGGACCCTTACTTGCAAGTGACAGTGATCACAACCCAACTGGTACTTGACAAAGCAGAATGGGAAGAGATTGGGTCTCACGGCTGAGAAGTCAAGGCCTCAGGAATTGCTGAAACTCAAATGATGGCATCAGATTGTTCTTCCACCACCTTTTTTTAAAAATAATGTTTAAGTTTTTAAATGTTTTAAATGTTTAATTATTAGGGGTACATAATAGTTGTACATCTTTATAAGGGATCTGAGATGTGTTAATACAGCCATACAATGTGAATTAATGAAATCAGCATAATTGCCTCCCCACCATGTTTAAGCTGTCGTTGCCCGCACGTATGGATCCTGTTCTCCCTTGTTGCAGTCATGCTTCTCCCTGAGGCACAGAGAGGGAGGGCCTGGAGCAGGTGGTCTTGTGGGTTCAGGGCCTGAGATGCAGGGCCAGGTGCTCCCCTCAATGGCAGAGAGGGGCACACTGCATTAGGTAGACAAGGCACCTGCTAGGACCATAGAAAGTAGAAAACAGGCAGTTCCTCAAAACAAGGGAATGTAAGTCCCAGGAGTGAGCAGGAAGGAATATGGAGGGAAGAGATCAGGATTTCCAATATGGATTCCAACCCAAAGGCCCTGAAGCATCATCCACCCCAGACAGAGGCAACAGATTTCTCTGTGAGTTTGAGGAAGAAAGACAGGATCCTGAGCAGAGCCATGGAACACTGTGAGGCCTTGAACTGTGGTCTTCTAGACAAAGCTATTGCTCATTATTTTCTCCGTTACTTTCCCTTCAATCCCAGAAGAGAAAATGAAAGAATTGAGTCCCAATAAGGCACCACAGAATGCTAGAAACTCAGAGAGTGAGCATTAAATCCTTTCAGGCATCATTTTCCCTGCTCTCTGGGCACCAATTAAACAGCAAACAAAACAAACAAGCCTAATTTTCTTTTAGTTATTCAGATTAGGTACTTTTAATAAAAATTCAAAATATACTGAGAGCCTATATATCACCTTATAGTCCTTTAGCAAACGAGGTGGAAGAGCATAGAACATTAACATTGCAATAGTTTAAAACTGATTGCTCTCCATGCTGGTTTCTAGGGCTCTTCTTAGATGGTTAACACTCGTGTTATTGAAATGCTGATGGTATACTTAAAAAGTGATATCTGATAGGCAGTCTCCCCATCCCTATCTTCTTCTCATTGTCAGACAAGGTAAGTTTGATGTGATCAAAAAGGTCCTGTAGTTTCTCCATACTAGGAATTGGAGAAAAGATAAATACTTCCTTATGGCCTGCTCCAGCTTCATTCATTGACCAAATATTTTCCAAGTGCCCACTGGGCAAGCAGGGCCTCTCTTCCCAGACACAAATGAGACAAGGTCTGCCCTCTGGAATCTAGAGAAAGAGAGTCACATCGACAAAATAAGTCCTGATACACGGAGGAGGCATGTACATGAGTGACCATTTCACATAGGAACCCAGAGGACAGGCCGACACGCTCTGCTGGGGAGATCAGTGGAGGCTCCACAGCAGGTTGCATCTATGCTGTTCCTTGAAGGGCAAATAGGACTTTGCCAAGCAGACATGGTGGGCAGGATTGAGGCACTCCAGGCAGATAGATCTGTTTGGGAAAGAGCATGGAAGTGAGAGAGGGCACACGTGGGAATTAAGATTTGAGCACCCAGCTGGGTGCAGTGGCTCATGCCTGTAATCCTAGCACTCTGGGAGGCCAAGGCAGGAGGATGGCTTGAGGTCAGGAGTTCAAGACCAGCCTGAGCAAAAGTGAAACACTGTCTCTGCTAAAAAAAAAAAAAAAAAAAAAAAATTGAAAAAATTAGCCAGGCCTGGTGGTGTGCACCTATTAGTCCCAGCTACTTAGGTGGCTGAGGCAGGAGGATCACTTGAGCCCAGGAGTTTGAGGTTGCTGTGAACTAGGCTGACACCACTGCACTCTAGCCCAAGCAACAGAGAGAGACTCTGTCAAAAAAAAAAAAAGACTTGAGCACCAGGTACTGAAGGAAAGTGCTAGAAGATAATACTACAATGGGAGACAGGGCTGGCTGGTGAAAGTCTCTGTATTCCACATGGGTTAGTTTCCTAGGGCACCATGACAAAGCATGCAGGGCTGGGTGACTTCAAACAACAGAAACGCATATGAAGGTGGAAACCAAAGTGTCAGTGCCGGGCTCTGGGGAAGAATCCTTTCTTGGCTTTCCGGAGCCACAGGCATTGCCTGGCTTAAAGCTGCATAACTCCAATCTCTGTCTCTGTCATCACACGATGTCTTCCCTGTTTGAGCATCTCTGTGTCTCTTGTCCTCACACGTAAGTCATATCAGGCTATGGACCCATCCTACCCCGGTATGGCCTCATCTTAAATTACCTCTTAATGATATTTATAAAGTCCCATTTCCAAATTAGGTCACATTCACAGGTACTAGGGGTTAGGACTTCAACAAACTATTTTGGGAGAGAATTCAACTTACAACAGCAAAGAAAAATTGCACAGGACAAGTTAAGCAGATAAGGAAAGCTTTATTCAAGATTATTGCAATAAGGGTCAAGAAGACTATTATGATAGGGGAGAGATTGAACCCAACTGCACTGAAATGAAGGTGGGAGAGTTTCTAAGTGCGGAGGAGAGCTAGAAATGTACTCATTGGGGAAGGTCTGTCACTGTGAGTAGGCATCTGTGTTTGCTAACTGGTGGAAATCAGGCTTCTACCCTCCCATGGAGACTGGCACATACGGGCTCTATCTTCCTTGAAGGTAACATTTCAAAGGAATGGCTCCAGGTCCTTGAGAAAGACATTTTTGGGTTTTAGAAAACTTACATTTCAAATGGGCAGAGAAACAATTCATAAGTGCAAGTTCTCTGAAGTAAATGTTCTAAGAAAAGGAAGTTCAGGAGCCTATAGTCAGGAAGTAGCCTGTCCATGGCTTAGTCAAGCTAAAAGGGGAGCATTAAGCCTGTCTGGGTCACTGAGCTTCTCCATGGTGTGGAATAGTTATGGGTGTGTCTGGACATTCCCCACGCCCATGACCACATCCTATTCCAAACATTTCAGTGTACATGACAATGTTTAGGTAGCTGCTGGAATTTGCTTTTATAGAAGAAATTCTAAAGACCATGTGATGGAGAGTCTATTAGGAGACAAGAATGAAGGTAGAGCAACTAATTATGAAAAGCTGAAATATTCCAAACCAGTGTTGGAGGAGAAGAGAAAAGAGACTAGAAACATTTCTAAAATGTCTGAAATCATCTCAGAACTATCGAGATTGATTCAATGTAGTGGCTTGTGGGTTCAAGTTGCTCGGAGGACAAAAGGCCTGAATTCTCCAGTTTTTTGAGGTTTTCGGAAGGATGCCCTGACGAGTGTCCATCCATACTTACAGACCACAGCATGTCATCTGTTGCCTTTATGACATCATTTTGTCCTCACTGCCCATGCACAGAGCAGGAGACACAGCAAGAGTGGGTGGGGAAAGAGAGGAATCATTGTGGTCAAGAGCCAGATGACCATCTGAGTGGTTGTCTTTCCTAATGGAAAAGCAGCTCTCAAAAAATGTTTCAGTTTCAGCAGTTCTTAATAAATTCAAGAGCGGCCAAGGAGCAGGCATTTGTGGATCACATGTTATCTTTGGTTCATAGATTTTAATGCTTGTCCATTTAAAGAAAAGAAAAGTGATTCAGTCAGTCTTGCAAACAAGTCCACCAGGACCTGATTAAGATAGCAATAATCTTGTTCTTTTCTGCCTGAAAAGAACGGTACTAGTAAACATCTTAGGTCTAGAGACACCAAACATGTCAATGTTAAATTGTAATCTGTGTATTTAAGGGGAGGACTCGCACTCTAAGTCAAGAAGCAGCAAACTTTTACTATCAAGGGCCAGACAGAAAATGTTTTTGACTTTGTGGGCCATAGAGTCTCTGTCATGCTGTTCAATTCTGCCACAGTAGCACAAAAGCAGCCGTACACAATGTGAAAATGATTGGGCGTGGGATGAAAACAAATGGGCACGGCTATGTTCCAGCAAAACTTTATCTACAGACACTAAAATTTGAGTTTTACAAACAATATTACTTTTTTTTTTATTTATTCTTAGCTTGGAAAATGAACCAGATTTGGCCCAAAGGCTTCATATTGCTCAACCCTGGTCTAAATGAAAAAAGAATTGCAAATTCCATATATTCCCAGTTCATCTCATTTTCTTGCCTCTCAAGAAAACATGAGCCAGTCATAGGGGAAAATATCCCCCGCATCCATGTTAACAAAAAGAGTCAGGTCTTAAGTTGTTTTGCCAGGGTCTCAACCACAGAACTGCCTAACACTACACAAAAGCAATCATTAATGAACATAGTCCACACATATATTGAAGAGCTACTCTGCACCAGGCACCACGCAAGACACTAAGAATAATTACATATGGCAGAGACCAAAATCCCTGGCCTCGTGGAGTTTATCCCATGCAGCTGTTCTCTAGTCTAAATGCACATTAGAATCACCTAGATCAATTTCAAAAAACTACAGAGAGTGGATATTTTTTCAAAATACTACCCAGACCAATTAAATCAGAATCTTTGAGGGGGCATCTAGCCACCCTCAGAGAAATATGCTTTTGAAAACATTCACTGGCCACACTGCAGCCTCAGAAGTTGATTTAATTGCTTTGGGGTGGGGCTGGGCGCAGGTAGTTTTTAAAGCTCTCCAGGTGATTCTAAAGTGCAGCCGGGACCATGAACACTGGCCTCTCACTTCTAAGTAGGCAGGATTCATGCGTGAGCCTCATGGGGCCCGCTAATTACACCTACCCTTAGAAGCAAATCGGGGAGGGGCCCTCCTCCAGCCGCCTCATGACTCCACTTCCATGGGGCCAGAGTGTTCAACCCTTGGCCAGACCCTCAGATCCCCACACTCTCCATGGCCAGGTTCAAGTCTTCACAGCTTTTCACCTTGAGATCCACTTTTCTCAGTTACTTCTCTTGCCCACATGTTTATATCTCCATTTATCCTTTCCCAAAATATATAACCTTTAAAAAAACATGGCCTTCCTTCTATCAAGATCAGTGTAGAACAGTGGTTCTCAAAGTGTGGGCCCAGACCAGCAGCAGCAGGGTCACCTGGGAACTTGTTAGAAATGCAGATTCCCTAGCCCACCCCAGACCTATGAATCAGACAGTCAAGGTGTTTCCCAGCTCTCTGTGTTGTAACAATCCCTCCAGTTAATTCCGAAGCACGCTCAGGTTTTGAGAACCCATGACATAAAGAAGGGTAGGCTAGAGGGGATTTTGAAGATGTCCTTAAATCAATCAGCAGTTGGTCAAAAAAAAAACTTAAGCAGTCAACTAAAATTTAGAGAGCTAAGATTTTCAGAATTGTAGCTCTTGATCTCTTAGAATAATCAAACTGTTCTAAGATAACTTGAAAGATAATGAGGCTCTTCCAGTCAAGAACTGCAGCTCGGGAGGATTGCGATCTCCTGAATTAGAATGTTCTTTTAAATTAGCTTTTATCAAACATATAAAAGGACATTTCTTTCATTTATAGGGCACTGACATAGAACCTAATTTGAAGATGAAAGACAGAGTCATTGCTTTTATTGGCTTACCTTTTATTTACCTAGAAATGCTAAAGTTTAAAGAGTCCCTAGTTCTCAACGACCCAACTTTACCCAAGATTAAGAGCTTAAAATAATTTCCAGGGAAAAGAAATGGACATATGTATGTTAAAAGAGATCCTGCATGTTCCTCATTTCCCAGAATCTATACCCATCCCCCAATAGCCATTCATTTTTCTCCTCTCTCTGTTGTTTTCCTGTAATATTCATTTGTTGTTGTTGTTTTTCTTTTTAACCAATTTAGGAAACAATCTATTCAGTAACAGGGTCTCTGTTCCAATATCAAGGGCTTCTAACATTTTGGTACCAAACTCGACAGAATTAACTATTTTAGTTTGGCTTTGACATGTCAGTATGTGGACAAATACAATCACAAGATTCTGATTCTGACAAAGTGCAGGTTCTGTGATTTATGTAGCAGTGCCCTCTGTTCATCAGTAAGACCTCAGTTACCTACATGGTTTTCCTGTTTGTACAATAGATACACGTTTCCAGTGGTGACCTGGTAAATGCTCAGCAGCAAGCTCTGGGTGGAGAGGAGCGAGCAGAGAAGGCTGAGTTGTTCAGCTACTTTCCTTAGAGTGAATACTCCCACCCCGGCCAATTTTAAGCTACCAGTAAAACATCACTGCCTGCAGAGTTGGGGAGAGATATGCAGTAACATATAACTATGTGGTTTTCCACCATAAAGATATAGGAGAAATAAGTAACCTCAAAAACACAGATAACAATAAAATGTAGTTAATCAGAAAGTGACGCATTTTGAATATTTACTGCCTTTGGTTTTAATGTCTTTTTACATCATAAGTTTACACAACTTAATTTCCAATAATGTCTGCATTTGACAACCAGCTCACAAAGTTCTTGAAAATTTAACCACCTACTCTCCCAAGCTGGTAAAAGCTGGTTCCAGCACACCACTGTGAGTTACCTCCTCATATTGGTCCTAGAATTTTCACCACATTCCTTCCTCTTTGCAATGTCTGTCAGGGAGCTCCAGGCAGAAGTCACGTGACTGACTGACACAAGAAAGTAACTCCCCCTGCTGGGACTCACTTGAAGTCCAAGTGGGTCCTTGGCTTCTCACAAGAAAGAATTCAGGAACCAGCCAACAGTGTAGAGTGAAAGCAAGTTTTATTCAGGAAGAATAGAAAATCTACTCCACAGAACAAGGGCTAGTTCTCCCAGTGGAGGAGAACCGGCCCTGTGGTTCCTTTTGTCCCTCTATTTAAGCAACAGCTTAATTATAGGCTAAACAAAGGGAGGGATATTCATGTTATTTCTTGGAAAGGGGCAGTGTTTTCCTGGAATTAGGGTGACATCCTCATTTTGACTAAATATGGTCAAACTGGAAATGTCATAGCGTCAGGTTCATGATGGGAGTGGCAGGATTCCCTAGAAACTTTCATGGTAATGAGGGTATAATGAAGCTGCAAGGTCAAGAAGAGGTTGATTTCTCTTTCATCTTGGTTCTAACCAGTTGGAACTTATCCTGCCCCCCTCTTGTTCGGATCAGGGTAGTTCAAAACCTCCTGCCTCACATCCTGTTTGGATCAGGGTGCTTCAAGACTTTGTTTTGAGACTTCCTGATGCAGTTAATGCCCGCCAGTTCCCTATCTCATAACCAGAGTGGTGCCCACTCACACCTGTCCCCTGATCACACAGAGAAAGAGGTCAGCACAACTGCATCGCTGCCTTGCCTTGTAAGTTATCAGCTTTGTGTAAGTCTCTCTCTCCTCCAACAAGTTAGTGAGTTCCTTAAGATTGAGACCTATTGTTTTTCTATGTACCCTAGTATGGAGCATCCAATGGTGCCAATAAATATGTGCATTACAGGTAAATCACCCCGCTGTAGGAAAACAACGTGACATATGCATATTCTGATGGTCTTTGGTCATCAGTGTCTTACCCTGAGTTATGACTTCATGGTCCATCATGAAAACATTTTTGGTGGGTCTGCGTAGTAGCAGGTGGTACAGGCAAAGATGGAACAGCTTTGACTAAGGCACCAGAAGGTGATATACCTGGCTTTGGAGTCAGGACAACCTTCAGAGCCAATAATCCTCAAAAAATGAGGTCACCTCTGGATACATTTGGAGGCATGTCATTCCTATATCATCGTGTTATGTGTGTGTGTGTGTGTGTGTCTGTGTGTGTGTGTGTGTGTGTGTGTGTGTGTGTTTGTAAAGAACAGTGCTAAAATCTCCCAAGCCAACTGAAGGAATGGTATCAGGGGAGAATGAATGGTGGTGAATTAAGAAGTCTCTCAAAGACATTTTTATCTCAGAGAAAGTGGGGCACCACCCACGGCTGCTTCCACCCAGGAGAAAACCTGTTTAGAAAATGCTGATACACCATGAACCTTAAAAGGAAGGTTCACAGAGACATTTTCTTTTTAACTTCAGTGAGAGAAACACGACACTAAATATTCCAAACTGCTGCTCTAAATTTGTCAAAGAGACAAAAGAAACAACAGGAGAGTTAAAGGCACGGTCATCTACACACAACAGACTATAAGAAGATTGTCTCCTGGGGGAAAAAAATCTTGAAAAATAATCAGTGCACAACAAATATTATTAAGTGGCAAAAGCAAACACGGTAAAAATCCAGGTGGAAAATATATTTTAGGCTGTAACCAGGCTACAAAAAAAAGACAAATAGAGAACTATAAAAGACTTCAGAATATAATTAGAAGGGCAATAAGGATTAACTTCCAACTGACAGAGACGGTATAGAGTGAAAGTGCACCCAGGGCATATAATGAATGAAGTGCCAGGAGAGGGAGAAAATATTTTGACCCTCATTCTACTATTCCTATTAAATTCCAATTGAAGTCAAAACAGGCTTTAAAAGATTTAACAATTAATAGATGTATAAATTCATTCTTCCCTCAAGAAATTAAAATGCATCAAGATTCTCTGTGGTCTCCCTCCCCCACTGTTCTATCCTGTGTAATATTTGATCACGCCCTGTGCTCAGAGAAACCTGGCTGCAAGTAAGGACATGAAGCATCATAATTGCTCAAGGCTCCAGCTCAGAGGCTCAAGGATGCTCTAAGTTAAATCCATGGGGCCCCAGGCAGCAAAAGCTACCACCCCCCATTCTGTAGTTACCTGGGGCAAAAGGCAACCTCACAATTGGAGCCTTGAGGTTTCTCCTGGCCCAGGTAGGGGGTGTTCCAGAGAGTTGGTGTGATTCAAAGGAGGGATCTGGACACCATCAAAGGTACCGCTCTGAAAATCAGGAAACAAAGATGTCTGCAGGGTTCTGAAGGGTGTGTATGTGTAGTCCCGTCGTTCTCAAGCAGCTATGACTTTGTCCTCCAGGGGACGTATGACAACGTCTGGGGACAGTTTGAGTTGTCATATTGCAGAAGGGTACCACTGACGTCTAGTGGGTTGAGGCCAGGGATGCTGCTATGCATCCTCCAATGCACAGGACAGCCCCTCCCACAGAGAATGGTCCAGCCCCAACGTGACCGATGCTGAGATGGAGAAGCCATGATGTAGACCAAGAAAGAAAAACACTGCTGAAGAGTGAAAGGGACTCAGCGCATGGCAGAAAGTTTGATGCCAAGTAGTGAGGGATGAGGGAGAAGTAGCAACCCAAGTCAATAGCATAGTATGTGAATGTTAGTATGGGCAAGTGTGCCAGGACAAAGTCATGGGAGCAGGATGAACAAGAAGTACTGTGCCATGCTGTGTCCTCTACTCAATACTTAGTTGGATAAGGTTACACTGGATGTCTGAGATTTCTTATGAGGTAACACATGCACAGTGTACAGTGAAGGATTGGCCCTAACCCCTATGTAAATCACACAAGATGGGCTACACGGGAGATGAGAGAGGCTACTTGAATGGAAAACACCTGAGGTGATGCCTAGCTGCAAAAAAGGAAGATTTGCAGTCTCTCTGTCAACCAGGGACAAGGTGTGAGATCCTTAGATTGCTGGTTTATCTCAAAATAAACCTATTCACATAGCTGGGGGAGCAGTTTTTTCTATAAGAGAAAGCTGAAAGGGGGAATTTTAACCTGAGTATAATGATTTATCCAGATAGAAATCCAGAAAGTATAATTTTAATAAGGTATGTGTGTAATATATATGAAAAAAATTTAGAAGATGAAATAAGGCCAAATGGAAAGCTTCTTATATTTTGTAAGAGTGAAATGTAATTCCCCTTAAAATACCAATGAGACTTTATCTGGAATGAGATACGTTGATACTACAAGTGATGTGGAAAACTAAAAAATAATTTTTAAAAGGAGCATCCAGAAAACTGAGAAATAATAGCAATGAGAGGTGACTACCTTTTATAGACATTAAAATATATTGTGAAGTTTCAACAAGTAAAAAGTGTGGTGCTAGCCGGTGAATAGAGATCAATGGAATGCGACAGGAAGTTCTGAAATAGACACAAGCACCTACAGGAATTTAGTGTCTTTTGAAGATGTCAGTTTAAATTAGTAGAGAAAATGGATCACAAAAAAATATTTCTACTAGGAAAGAAAGATAAAGTTAAATTTCTACCAAATACTTTGCATCAAAATAAAATAAGATGGAAAAAATATTTAAATATTAAAAACGAAGCAATTAAAAGTACTACAGGAAACCAAAACAAACATAAAAAGAAAACCAGAAATTGCTGCATGGGTGTCCTAGGAGTACCATATCAAGAGCTTCTTCCTAATTCTTGATTTAACTATTGCACTTTTTGGTCTCCGCCAGAGCCCTCTGGGACCCTGGGACAGAAAGTTCAGACATGCTCTGACAATTATGTATGGGACACTGACTGCTTCAGGCCACAGTGATTCTTAGGGCTTCGGTTTCATTTTGCATCATGTTGACATGTCCTTACAGAGACAAACCCAACAGCAAATTTAATAAGTCCCATGATTGTGGTACTTAGTCCAAATCTAGTGAGTTCCACTAGTGGATTTTGTTTTTATCATGCTTTAAGCAGTTTCTTTGGAACTCTCTGAAGAACTATGCTGTTTGTTTTTTTTTTTTTAACAAATTTGTGTTCACTGATCCATAGATGTTGTGATACCATCATAAATCCCTACAATAGCAAGCATGCTTTGAAAGATTTTATTTTTGGTTTCTCCTTATATTCTCATCCACTTTAATGTGAAGCAAAGCCTCTACACAAATTTCAAAGGGCTACACCATTAAAAGGATTTCAATGGCAAAATGTCAACAATTGTGCACAATAAGCTGAGAAATGTTTCTGAAAACTGCTCTTTATCAAAAGAGCATACACATCTAGTTGTTCTGAGTCTGTGCCAATGTTCTTGAAATGCTGTCTTGAAAATTCAGGTTCTTTTCCCCATGACATGGCCAGAGCAATTAAAACATACAGTTGGGAATGACAACTCTGCAAGTGAGTTAGTAATGACGGAGGGAGGGACTTAATAAGGTCAGAGCATCTGTAGAGTGTCATCGTCTTTCAAAATTGACTTACCTATTTATTTAGATTGAACCACCAGAAAATGCCATATTGAGATGCCCTAAAAATGCCCAGAAATACTCTAAAAATCTACACTAAAATAAAAAATTTATTTCTTAAAAAAAGTTAATATATCACTTTTATTTTTTGCTATATAGTTTTTTTTTCAACAACTGTGAAATTGTTAATTATTTTGGAGAATTCTTTAGTTTTCATCAAAAATTCATGGATGTCATTTCTTATAATCATTGATCTCAATTTTCCTTTCACAAATGAGTTCTACAGAACATACACAAGCATGCCTTGGGAACCCAGTTTTCACTTCAGATGACCAGACAGAATCTATGAAAACTTTAAAAGATTGCTGCAATATAAAATAGTTTGATTTTAAACAAGAACAAAATTATATCCAACTTAGAGTAACCTATAACATACATTAAATTAATTTGAATATCTATTTAATATTCAATTTTAGATTTGCATATGACCCAAGTAATTAAAATTAAGACAAATAGTAATCATCCCAAAGACATTTTTATATAGACCTATTACCATATCATTTAAATATTAACATTCACACAAATAAATTCATATAAAAACATCTTACAGGAAATAAACAGAAGCACTTATACTAATCAAGTTTGTGATGGGAAAAGATTAAAATATTTTCTACTTAAACAATGCTAACAAAAATTATTTAGAAAGGTCCAGAGAATAACGAATGAAAGTCATTATTATAAAATATTAATTTTTATTTAGCACTGGTATGAAGTTCTTGATTTTCCAAAGAAGAAAGGGAAAAAAAAAGAAGGGAGAAAAATCAACATTCCAGAAGTACCCATTATATTCCAGACATTACACTTGGTGTTTTATGCAGCACCAAGCAAGAGGAGCCCACACAAGATAGGAGCTTACACATGAGAGTAAGCAGGCTGTATTCTCACCCGATTTCTGAAAGCTAAACTTGTAGTAGATATAGCTTGGTTTCCCTCCATGTCATCCCTTTTTGATGATTCCAAAATTTCCAAAAACCTATAAAAAAACAACACTATTTGATTTTACTTACCCTGTTATTTACCAAATTAATTTGATCACAGACACATTTCATTTTCTTACAAATAGCTATTCAAGGAACATCGCACTACACTAGCTTTAATGGTGTCGATAAATTGAACATATTACTAGAAAATACAAAGTATACAATTTGTCAAGGGCACTCGAAACAAGCTCATATGAGGAAAACTTGATCTGTGTGTAATGCTACATTTTACCTCTTCTCTTTAATATTCCATGACACAACTTGCCCCAAACAATTGATAATAAAGTGTTATGGCTTGCTAGGCTGGTTACTCTCTCCAGAAACATTTGTACCTTAAAGGGAAATGGTTAGAATTCCTCTTTTAATGGAAAGGTGGAGTCTGCTGGAGGAGTCACAGGGGTCCATTGGAGCAGTTAAGCTTTTCTGGGGCACCTCAAATCTCAGCACACCCAAGATTACCTACTCAGAAAACCTCAGGACCTGGACATCCACTTGACCCAGTTGCTGTGAGTTTCTTCCTTAGTAAATGAGAGTAACGATGTCGCTTTCCACACATATACAGAAATACTTACTAAATGAGTGAGCTGTTTGTAAAGCAATTTGAGCTGTCCATACAGAAAGTGTAGGAGAGAAGGAGACTTGATAATGTAAGATGCTCTTATCTAGTAAAGTCATTGATTTTAGGTAAAGTATAGGTTTCCACTTTAGAAAAAAAATAGCATGAATATGGGCAACTTAGTAAGTCCAAAACATATTATAGTAAAATGACTTTTTTGTTTCAGGAAAAAACTAAAAATGTCTTTGATTATGACTTTGCTAAAGTATGACATTGTTACTACAGCTTTTATACTTAAACATGAAATAAAAGTCAATTTCAGTTTGTCAAAGTAAATATCAGGAAGCCAAAGGCAACTTAAATTGAGATAATCTATTTTCTTGCTATTGCATTGTCACAAAAAGGTCAGTGGAATAAGCAAGAATATGTTATAGAATTTCAACTTTAATGTAATCCCAGATTCCTCTATTTGTAGGGTGTTTTTCTCTACATCATTCTGTGTTAAATATAGTGTTAAAAAGCTGACTCTGAAAAATTAAAATCAAAGTTTTAGAAACTCCAGGCATTCACAACTCTCCAAATATTTACTTATTTGGCAGAATTAAAAACATGTTACTCTAAAAATTAATGTAGTTACTCTAATATTCTATCCATACATACTTCTTAAACATCAGTTGTGGGCCCAACCTGTGCTAAAAACCCTGTAGACACACACATACACGAATGGTTCATGTTCCTCACAGAACTTACAATCGTTTATGCATTAAAATAACAAGAATGAAAACACCTGACCATGTCACTACAGCATAGACCCTTGATATCACGGGAAAGGCATTCAGAGAACTTCATGGATTCCTAAACTTCAGCCTCTCTTCATAGCCCTTCCCATGTGTTCCTGAGTTGGGTTTGCGGGTGGTGAGCCAAGCTCCCACACCAGTTAAGTGACTTTCAGAAGTAAAGTAGGAAGAGAAACAAAGTAGGAGGTGACTAACAGTACCTTTATTATGAATGCCCAAGTCTAGTTAAAATCAATTATAAAAGTGTGTGATAGTGTAACACTACTATAACTCAGAAAGGAAGGATATATACAACCATGTATTCACAACAGTTATTGTACACCACGTACCTGACAACTATTCTTAGCACTGGGGATATAACAGTGGATAAAAGAGACAAAGCCTATTCCCTCATGAAGCTAATCTTCTAGTCAGAGAAGACAGAAAGTAAATCTATAAATATTTATCAGGTGTGCTGTCAGTGTAAGGGGCACAGACAGTGCTAGGAATGGGCGTTAGTGGCTATTATATTTATATAGTGGCTATTATATTATTATATTATAATATGTTATTATATTTATATAGTGGCTAGTATACTTATACAGAATAATCATGAAAGACTTCTCTGATACCTTGAGAACTAAAGATGTCAAGGAGAAGAACATACCAAGCGCAGAAAGCACGTGCAAAGACCCTGAGGTGGCGGTGATGTTAGAGTTGAGGAACAGCAAGGAGGTAGCGTGGCAGGACTGAGGTGAGGGGGAAAGAAATGGGGAAGATGTGCAAATGGAGCACGGGCAGCGAGAACAGACTGTGCTGGGTCTGAAGCAACAGTGGACCGAGTCCGCTCAGAAAGCATCCTGATGCAGGACTTGAAAGGAGATATGTCTAACCTGAAAAGAAGGAAATAAATTTGGGATTCATAAGCATTTCTGTTAGCAATCAGATTTCTCCCTATTTCCAGTCCTTCTGTAAACACTACGAGGAAAACCAATGGTCCCCTCAGACTTCAAAATAAATCTTTCATTCCTGGCCATTTTCTCTGACTAGAGCATCTTCTTGGAGCTCAGTGAATTCATCTGGCCAGTTCACTTTATCCTGGAAATCCCTCAAAAATAGAAACTATAATCAAACTAGTCACATATGACTCCACGTGAGAGGAAAACTTCTGAAAAACTATTTAAATGTCTGATTTAAAGAACTTTTTTAAATCCGTGGTGGCCTCAGTCTGCTACCAGCTTAAAGTAGCAGAAAGTTTAAGAATGTAAAGGGGTGAATTTTCAGACGCCCGTCTGATGAAGGTGTTCAAGCATGGTTTGGAAAAGAGGCAAGAACTAACGAAGCAAGCTGACCTCATCCTAAACACATGTTAATTTATGAGGTGTTAACAGCATGGGAATTAACCTATGAAATAGCTGCTCATTTTATTAAGCAGAAAGGATCAAAATGTGCTACTCTCATTACAACAGAAATATGAGCTACGTCATGCCAAAAGACAGCTAGCTAATGACAGAAGTGGGTTTTATACGGACAACACGCCTGCTAAGTGGGCCAACTCCTTTGAAGTTCAAAGTACTAAATAAGAAACTAAACTTTCAAACTGGTTTTTTTAGCCTTTATAGGCATACATGGACAATTGATGGCTGCTTCTATTCTTCAATTTCCTTGGCTATTCACTGAGGAAAATTCTATTTCACTGTTTCCCAACGGGTTTCTTTTAGAGTTGTTCATGTCTTTCAACTGCTAAATATTATGGTTTTCTCTACTGTGTGTCTATAGCCTTCAAAACAATCACTTCTAAATTCCAAGGTATAAAAAAATCAATGCACCCTAGTTTCACTTATTGGAAATCTCCTAAGAGGTCATTGGAGTACACAGTCCAATAGTTTGAATATCATTTCTTGAAGTCTGGGATTCATCGTGCAGTTTTCTGTTGTACTTATATAAATGAAAACAAAAAAAAATAAGACAAAAACAATCCAAACATTTAACTGGAGTTAGGAGTTAAAAAATTCTGCCCTCTTCATAAAGCCTTTCCCAATTGGCTACATAAAAGTGATGTATCCTTCCTTTGAAATCCTCTAGCAATTATGACCTGTATTATTCATTTGTCAATTTATTTTATACTGCTTCTTGATAGCTCTTCTATTTTTTGCATTTAAGTGCTATTTTAATAATTTATAATTACATTTCCCCATGCTTAAGACTTATTTAGCCAGATTTTTAAGCCTCATAAGATAAAAGACTAATAATTAAATATCTATACAACCCCTCACCTACACCCAGGCACCCACGACAGTATTTGAAATATTTCAGTCCCTTCTGACAATTTGTTGACTAGATTTTTCTTGATCTCAGATAAGTTGTTGGAGAAAAGTAAACAGCTGCTCAATATTAGGCACAGATACTGATACCCAAGCAACTAAGCCTTCCAGAAAGTATTCACTCAGGCGTGAATAAGTCAATTGAAAAAGATAGTCACAATCTTCACACAATTGAAAATATGAAAGCGGTATATTGAAAAGTGGAATTGTGTAGAAAAGGCCAAGCGTGCACTTTGACCTCAGAGAAACATGTATTCAAATCTCTAGTTCACGGCTTACTGCTTCTGTGACTTTGCATAAGTTATAAAAGATCTCCACAGCACCATGTCCTTGTCTGTGTAAAGGAGATGATAGTATCTCCTTCAAAAATTATTGTGAGAATGGAGTGAATAGATTTAAAATACCTGGTGCAAGACAGAAGCTCAGGAAGCTGCCCATGGATACTAGGGTCCTCGCCCTACCCCAGCAGGTAATGTCTGTCATTAACCAAATGGTCTTAGGGACAGGAAAACTCTTGTAGCTGAAAGTATTTTCTTGTTTGATTTTTACTTTTAGGAAAACTCAGAGCTTTTAGCTTTGTTAGGTACACAATCTCTGCCACATGTATTTTTGTGGACTAACTTTCCTCATAAACTCATCTTATTCTTCCTCCTTTGACTCGTGCTCACTCAGAATAATTTTTCTGTGTAAGTTTTGTTTTATTACATGGTACATGTTTACACAGCTGCAAAATTTTTAAGTTGTCTAAATATATGAGTGCCATGGTTTGGCTATGGTTTGTTCGGTCCGACCAAGTCTCCTGTTGAAATTTGATTTCCAGTGTTATAGATGGGGCATGGTGAGAAGCGTTTGGATCCCGGGGGTGGATCCCTCATAAAAGGCCTGCTGCCATTCTCGAGGGAGTGAGTTCTCACTCTTAGTTCTCGAGGGAACTGGTGGTGGAAAAAGAGCCTGGCACCTCCCAGGCCTCTCTCTTGCTTCCACTCTCGCCACGTGATCTATGCAAGTGGGCTCCCTTCACCTTCCACCAGGAGTGGCAGCAGCCTGAGACCCTCACCAGAAGCTGTGCAGGTACAAGTGCTATGCTTCGTACATAGCCTGCAGAGCTACAAGCCAAAGGAGCCTTTTTTTATATAAATTACCCAGCCTCGGGTATTCCTTTACTGCAACACCAACAGACTAAGACAAAAACCAAGGTAAATTAGTTAAATCTTGGACATGGACTAATTTCTTAAAGAATTACCCAATTCAACTATTGTTTTTTAAGTCAGTAAGCAAGAGAAGAAAAGAAGTTAAAAGCAAAAAAAGTCAACTGGCCATGATTTTCATTTTTCAGCTGATTATTGTGCCATTAAATAGAAAACCCGATAGTTCTGAAAAGTGGTTTATAAAGAAAATATTCTCATGTACTAAATAAGTTCTCACAAGAATGTAGTTCAGTATATGGAAAAAGAACTGCAGAGAATTAATAAAGAGCTATAAAGGTTTTCACTAGGACTCTCTTTGTTACTCATTCTTCATTAATGTCATGATTTTCTGATTTCACTAACTTTGACAGGAAACCAACAATTCCTGAAAAAGCTGAGATTTTCATCTTAGCCCTATCACTTTATGAATTCTCCTAACAGCCTGGGCCATACAATTTTGTACGCATGGGAATATCCTCCATGTCACAGAGGTTGAAATTTTGACCTAAGCTTCTTACCTCGCAGAAGATATCCCACGGCATCTGGTCTACAAATTGATGTTTTTAAAACTCCTGCCCCTTAAACACATTAACTTTTAAGATCGTAACTGAATCATTTCTTCAAGACTTTTTCAGAGAAATGCTGATCCTAACAGATTTGCTTTTGAAAATCTGGATATGATTTCCGTAACATCTTGAGGGCAAAATGCCAAATGCTCAGAACTATTAAAGATAACATAAATGACCAAGCAGATGTATAGAACATGTTATCAGCTATGAAAGCCATCAACCAGAAAAATTTCGCAATTAACTCTTGCATTTCCTCAGCTACAAACTTCCCTGGACCAGCTTCTTCAACACATCTGATGGGTCTTTGACTTAAAAAGTAATCACAGTGAGGAGAGGGAAAGTGAATAGTGAGCCCAGAGGACTCTTAGGGTGGTGAAACTACTTTGTATGATACTGCAGCGGTGGATACATGTCATTACAAATTTGTCCAAATCCACAGAATGTACAGAACCCAGAGTGAGCCCTAATGCGAACTATGAACTTTGGATGATAAGGATGTGCAGGTTCATCAATCATAGCAAATGCACCACTCTGGTGGGGGATGGTGAAAATGTGGGAGGCTGTGCATGTGTGGGGGCAGGAAGATATAGGAAGATATCTCTGTACCTTCCTCTCAATTTTGCTATGAACCTGAAACTACTTTAAGAAAAAAATTAAAGTCTATTTAAAAAAAAAACACACAATCATGGTGTTATTTGTGAAAGGCGAGAAGATTGGTGCTACCCCTGATGTGAAAGATATCCTGTGACCTCTACAAATAAGGCATCACCACCTAATGTGCATTCTCACCTGGGTTTCTACCCATCTAGGTGGTGGGTGCAGTTTGTGAACATTTATCAAGCTGTGAAATTATGCTTTGTATACATTTTGATGTGCAAATGTTTTAAATAAGAGATATTGATATGAAGCTCAGCAATTACTTTACTTCTCCAACAGATTTAGTTTTACCAAGACATGGTGTCTTCAAGGTTTATTCATCTGTTAAATTTAATAGATGTTAAAATAGGCTAGAGCTATAAATGTTTTATGGACATACCAACATGAGAGATGTACTGAGTCCTGTATGCTTTGAAATATACATCCAATTAATTTCAAGCAGTAATGATCTAGTTATGGTTCACTTAGGCAACTTGTATTCTTTCTCTCTCTTTTCCACCTTGAAACTATATGCTACTTAGTAAATCCTCTTACAGATAGTGGACAAGAGAAGGAAAAATGAGATCAAAGTAATCTAACACTTTGCTACTATCATGGGTATGTCAAAAATCTCTCATTATAAAAGAAGTAAAATTATATTTCCCAAAAGGAAATTTGGTGATTATCAATGGAATTCCATGATTCATTCTTATGCTCACTCATTTGTATGACACTTGATGGTATGGACTGAATGTTTTTGTACCCGCAGCTCCAAATTCATATGTTGAAATTCTAACCCTCCAGGAGACGGTATTGGGAAGTGGGACCTTTGAGGAGTGATCACATTATAAGGATGGAGTCTTCAAGAATAGGATTTGTGCCCTAGAAAGCTCACTAGCCCTCTTTTCTTTTGGATACATAATATTTGCACATATTTATGGGGTACCTATGATATTTTGTCACATGCATAGAATGTGTAATGATCAAGTCAGGGTATTTAGGTTATCTATCACCTCAAGTATTTATCACCTATGTATTGGGAACATTTTAAGCTCTCTCTTCTATTTTGAAATATACAATATATTGTTGTTAACTATAATCACCCTCCTCTGCTGTCAAACATTAGAATGTATTCACTTTACCTAAGTGTATGTTTGTACCCATTAACCAACTTTTCTTCATCCGCCACCCCCATTCTTTCCTCCCCTCCCCAACCTCTGGTAACCAGCATTCTATTCTCTACTTCCATGAGATCAAATTTTTTAGCTCCTACAGACAGGTGAGGACATGCAATATTTGTCTTTCTGTGCCTGGCTTATTTCACTTAATGTAAAGACCTCCAGTTTATTCATGTTGCTGCAAATACATGACTTTACTCTTTTTATAGACAAATAGTATTCCATTGTGTATATATGCCGTATTTTGTCTGTCCATGCATTGAATGACACTTAGGGCGATTCCCTATCTTTGCTATTGCAAATAGTGCTGCAGTAACCATGGAGGGGCAGGTATCCCTTTGATATATTGACTTCTTTCCCTTTGGATAAATACCCAGTAGTGGGATTAATTGATGGTATGGTAGTTCTATTTTTTAGTTTTTTGAGAAATCTCCATGCCATTTCCCATAGTTAGCCAGCCCCTTTTCTGCCATGTAAGGATACAACAATAAGTCAACCAGGAAGACTCTGAATCAGCCAGCACATTAATCCTGGATTTTCCAGCCTCCACAACCATGAGAAATAAATTTCTGTTGTTTATAAGCCACAGAGTCTATGGTATTTTTTTATCACAGCCTGAATGAAATAAGACACTTGAGAAGTAGTCATAAATAAAATGACAACACTTGTATAAAATCTGTTAACTATGGTTTCATATTTGGATGTCCAGTCAGTTTCCTGCTCAGAGTGTTGTATCAGAGAACATTCCCGTTGCTTTGCTCTTCTCATTTTACTCTAGGAAGGACGTGGCAGGGATAATCAATTCTTACCATGCTATCCACTCACTTCTTTTTAGTTTGATTTCCCAGATTCTACCTTCCAGGGTACCTGCTATATCACCCCACATGCTTCTGTTGATTTTTATTAGTTAAGAAATCCACTAAGTATCAATCTCAATGACAGTGTATGTGTATATATATATATATATATATATATATATATATATATATATATATAAAATTTTCTAACCAAGAAATTCAGTCTATGTGGAATTTAGGTCTATTTATAGTAAGTATAAATAAAACCAGCAAATCAGTTGAAATTTGTCAGTGTGGGAGTAGGTATATGAGTGTGAGAGAGAGATAGAGACAGAAACAGAAACACAGCAAGATAAACAGAGACTGAGGAATGAGGAGACAGAGAGAGAACAAGCACTGGAACCTTGTTATCATTAATAGATGTGTGGAAACTGACCACTCCACACAACTATTACACCTTACCAAATTCCCATTCAGAAGCTATCAACTTTATAGACCATTTCTACTGATATCCAACCAAAAAAATTATATACCTACAAAGCCTTTTATGGCTATAAAGCACTTTTACATATACCAACTCTTTGATCACTACAGCCACCATCTTATCATGTAGAAGGTCGCTCATTGACCCATCAACTCCATGGGAAAGAAACTTTTCAGTAAGTGACTTTTGAGAAAAATTGCCATAAGAAGCATTGATAGTAGCATAGTCAAGAACAATGGAAATGTCAAAGAACTGTGTTCAGCTGAAAATGCACAAAGGTACAGAGAATTCTGTTCAACAATTCCACTTTATATTTTATCTGTTTTTTAAATTTTTAAAATTATTATCAGTACATCATAGTTGTATATATTTATAGGGTACATGTGATGTTTGATACAGGCGTACAGTGTGTACTAATCAAATCAGAGTAATTGGGGTATCCATCGTCTCAAGCATTATCATTTCTTTGTGTTAAGAACATTCCAATTCCACTCTTTTAGTTATTTTAAAGTATGCCCTAACTTATTGTTGATTATAGTCACTTTGTTGTGCTATCAAATGTTGTTCATTCTATCTAACTATATAACTAGCAGATAAAATAGATCAAAATATTCAAATCAATCAATTAGTTCAGTTTTTCAGAATATATTCCACAATTGGAAATGTTTTTTCTCTTCCTTAAGATGTTCTATTAAGAAGCTATGTTAATAGAGAAATGATAAGGTTGGTCTGAATGATCTAGATTGATTTCATTTGTACCATATTAACAAATGATCCATTTCTCCATTGTAGATTTATTCTTCAAAGCAATAGTAAAAGTTATACTCTTAATTTTATGTAGGTTTTTTAATATATATGAAAGTTCTATTTTAAAACACAATCTAAGTTTTTTCGGTCTTATATAACATTATTTATCACAAAAGTGTCATATACTACATAAAACTTTAAATTGTGATGAATTACTTAAGAGATTAGCAGATTTCAAGTATTAATGGACTAAATTAAAGGTCATAACTTTGTCAACACAAAGTGCCTTTCACATATGTGATTAATAACAAAAGAGGCTATTTGAGACTAAAATTTTTTACTAGCTTCCCTATGTTAGATTATGATATCCATATCACAAACATGATAGATATTCTTAATCAGTGGTACTGGAGTTCTCATTAGGTACTCATTAAACTTCTGCACCTTAGGATAACCTTGAGAGGTACATTAGACACTAATGAGTATATGCTTTCATTGTATAAGCATAATTCTTATTAATGATAATAGAATTTATATGAATGCAGCAAGCAGAGATAGTATAGATAAACTATAAAAATAATAACAGTTTGAATTCATATCCCAATACTAAAATAAAAGATATATTTGTTGATTTGTTAAAATAAAACTGCATATCACACATGGGATAAAAATTAGTTGGAAAAAAACCTTTGGACATTTAAAAATTCTTAAATGTTTGGAAATCATGAGTTAAGATTAAAAAAGAAATATCTGGACTTTTCAGAACAAGAATGATTTTTTTTTTTTTAGAACAAAGCAATAGTTTTGGATTCTGTAAGATGTTGCAGTCAAATTCCCTAACTATTTCATTAGCAATACAGTTGATGAATAGATAAAACACTAATCTCCCCACGCTCTGTCTGTTTTGTTTATTGTTACTGTTGTTTTTCTTATTTAAAATATTCCCATGCTCAAATATGTCTTGCTGTGGATAAAGACATTATAAAGGTCAAATAAAACCTTGAGTTGGGGCAGTCAGAGCCTGCCTATTTACTTCCTTTGGTTTTTGAACACAAGTCACCAAAGCATTTTAATAAATGACTATCCAAACTATTTTTCAAATTAATCTACAATTGAGATCCCTTAATGAACATACCTGTGAGCATTATTGTCTCCCAGGAATTTCTCTCTCCTTATTGCCCAAATTGTCCTGATGTACTTAAATTCTAATTCTTCTTGAATTCTTTTTGGATATGAGGAAAATAAGGTCACCATTTTTGGAATAGTAGAATCTTCCATCTGGTGAGATTATCTATCTACCAATTATAATATAATAGTAATTGTCTTCTTGCACACTGCTATGCTGTTAGCATTGAGAAACTCAGTAATATAAAAGGCAGCCCATTCCAACTGTTAAAACATTCTTACCTTTAATTAGCTGAAAGCTACTCTGTGAGTAATTTCTGCCCAAAAAGCCTAGCTCTGAAAGCTGAATGGAATGAGTTCAATTCCTCTTCTACATAACAGACCTCACATACAGGAAGACTAGTTTCTGTGCTGATGTCTCTTTTTCCTACCGAACATTCACAGTACCTTCAACCATTGCTTATGTAAGATAGGGTTCATTACCCACTGACCTCTCTGCACAGATGTCAGAGAGGCGCTCTCCTGCTTCAATAAAACACCTAGAATTAATCACAGTCTTCCTGTTGTGAGTTTAGTAGTGCTGAGTGCAGAAAGCTTATTATCTTCTGTGAACTGGATATCATTCTTCTATTAATGCAGCCTAGGATTGCGTCAGATCTTTTGTCAGCCTTATCACCTTGGATAACCCTCCATTTCCATGGATGTATTACTGGGAGAGAATTGAGCGGGACTTTTAACAGACCACCGAATCTGACCCACTGAACCCGTGATCAAATAGCAATGCTTTTATAGCAGGCTATCTGGAAACTATATAAATGAGTCATTAAAAACAGTATTGTGTTTGAACCACTAAAAATTGGGGGAGGGAGTTTTCAAACATCCCTTCATTTATTCTCATACTTGTGAATTCAGTATTTATTATTGAGCCACAATCATGTGTCCAGCTGGGACAGAGAAATGAAGAACAGACCCCTGAATTTTGATTCCCCGTTTTTTCAGATAAGCAAATCAACAAGAACACACTGTGTCAGGCGCTGTGATGAAGGTTTGTGATAGTGAGGTGAGAACAGACAAGAGGAACACCCAACCCCACCAAGGTCCGGTGAGGGGTCATGGAGGCATGATGGGGAATCCCGTTCTGAGTTGGATCTTAAAGGAAAAGGGAGAGTCCTCCTGGTTCCCTCTCTCCAGTGCCCAGAACAACGCCTTTGTGCTAAAAAGTAATGAATGAAAATTTAAATTCATACAAATTTAAAAGTTGGATAGATAATTAATTGACGGGTCAGTTGATAAAGAATATTTCAGGCATGTGCCAGTCATGGAGATGAGAGGTGAACATATCCGTGAAGAGATAAGTAGTTTGGTTAAACTGTAGCTGTGCTTGTGGAAGAGGAACAGAAATGGGACTAAAGAAGGCAGTAAGGAAGAAAGGAACGTGGAGAAAGAGTGGTTAGACACAGGAGAACCAGCTAGTGCTGCTGTTGCAAAAGTCCAGCAAAAAAGAAAGGGAAGGAAGGTGGAGACAGATTTCAGAAATAGCAAGGACCATACAGATGTCAGAGGTAGGGATAGCGATCATAATTCCTTCTTTCTTGCTTGGGCAACTGCAAGGAAGAAGGTTGCAGCGACTGATCTTCAGACCGGAAGTAGGGCAGGTAATGAAAGTGGGGAGGATGACAAACCCAGTTTGATTTGAATTAAATGTACGATGGAGTATTCACAAGAGACCCGTTCCCATTCTCCAATTAGGAGAGAGGTCTAAATACAGATATCTGGGTTATCAGAAGGCGTAAGTGATAGTTGATTCCTTCGGTGTGAATGAGATTGCCCAGGGAATGTGCACAGTGTGGAGAGAAAAATGCTAAACACCAAGTCCTGGACAACTAACTATCTAAGGGGCTTCTGAAAGAAGAGAAGTCTACAAACCAGACTTCGAAGCTTCTGTAAGATGAGAGGAACTGAAAATTTGTGTATGCTGAGTACCAAAGGCCAGCTGAGCAGATGTTGAAAACATAAGAAGGTCAGAATAATTAATGGATCAAAAGTTCTACTATCTTAAAGATTTTAATTATAAAATGTAAACGTTATTCCCAAAGCATACATTTTTCTAAGAATTCAGCTACAAAGGCATTTTCTTAATTATTAATCACTTTTCCTTAGGCGTCTTTCTCTTATTCAGGGTCTCCTTTCAGCTACTCCCCGATGCTAACATTTCTCTCTGAAATCTTCCAGCGAAGCTGAAGTAGGCGAAGATACTGGGTCCAGATATGGGGCCTTGAGATAAAGTTTAGATTTTATTCCTTGTGAATCAGGGAGCTCTGAACCATCAATACTCAGCAGCCCTGGACTGCAATGTCTAGATTTTACCAGTAGGTACTGTTGACTAATAAGACACCTTCACTTAAGACCTCAGTTATGCAGAAACCCAGGGACACGGGTCATTCTGGATGGCTGATGGCTACCACGCAAAGCTACCCACCTGCTCCTTGCACCCTTTTATGCAATTTTTTATGTATTTTCCCCTCAAACATGTCTGCAATGTTGCTATCTTTAGATCTGTTTCTTATTATGCTATATCGAGAAAATAGATGCCATGAAAGGCGTTCCCTTATTTTAACACCAAGTTTACCAGCTTCTGCATCTCTATGTCTATCCTCTGCCTTCCCTCGTCACACCCTGGATCACGTGCCCCAGGTGGTATCAAAATCTACCCCTCCTTTGGTGGTCTGGACCCCATCCTCACCTTCATGAGGACTCTGCTCTGCTACTGTGGGAAATTATCTTGTCTCCCATCTCTTCTGCATTTCTCATTCTCCCCTCACTGCCAGAACTTTCCCTGTAAAGTACAGATATGCTGCACATCTCCCCTTTAACAACTAACGGGTAAGTATCTTGACTACCCCGGGCTGTGCTCCCCTTTGCAGCATAACCTCAGATGAGGGCCAATTGTTCCTGCTTCTCTACTTCCCACCTCCCAACTCTACTACTGCTTCCAATCGGATTGCTGTTCCCTCCATGAACTGACCAAATCAAGACCACCAGTGAGCCCCAGGTGGGAAGACCCAGGGGTCACTCTCCCACAGTTGTGAGATTTGACTTTCCACAAACACCTGATTCAGTTGGCTGCTCTGTGCTTCTTGGAACACTTTTGTCTGTTGGTTTCTATGACAACACTCAGGAGTTCCCACTTACCTTAGGCAGAGCCCATGCTTAGCTTCCCTTCATTCATTTCTCCTCTTCCTCCTCCTCCTCATCTGATCTCCACGTTGATATCTAATATAAATCTCACACTCAAACTTGCAAAACAGGATTTGTCATTTACATCCCACCTCCTCGTTGGGTCTTCCCTGGTTCAGTAAATTGCACCACCATCCGCCCACACAGTCACTTAAGCCAAAAGCCTGGGAATCTTCCCTACTGCCACCCTCTTTCCCTCCACCCCTGACAGGCAACCCATCAGCAAATCCTGTCAGTGCTACTTCTGAAATCTGTCTGGACTTCACCCACTCCTCCCCATCCCTACTGCTTCCCCTCTGGTCCACGGCCATCCTCACACACCTGGGCGTCCCTGGCCACCTGGCGAGGTTTTTCTTCTGCGTTTTACTTTCCCAGAGTCCAGGGGAATCTTTCAACCTATTTCCAATTATGTCAGTCTCTGGAATAAAACTTTCCAATGGCTTCCCACATCACACAGAATAAAATCCGAACTCCATGTCAGGGTCCCAAATCCAAGCCCAGCCTCCTCTCCTGCTTCAGCCTTTCCAAAGTCCCTCTACTCACCATGCTGCCCTTTCACCATAGGAGCCCCTCTGTTCTTGCAATCGCAAAGCCCATTCGACCTCACGGCCTGTGCACTCAGTCCTTCTGCCTGGAGCATGTACCTTCCCTCCAGTCTGCACAGGGCTGGCTGCTTCTCTTCACGCAGGTCTCTCCTTCAAGGGGAGCACAGTCAACAGCCTGCCCTCACCACCTTCCCCAAGGTAGAATCCCCTGCCCTCAGCTGCCAGTTGGGTCGCTATCACACTCTTCCATTTTCTTAATATCACTTTTTGCTATCTGAAATTGATCTTTCTTTAAATTTATTTTTCACATCATTATACATCTCCCTCTAGTACCTAGTATAATGAAATGTTCAATAAATAACAAATCAATGATAAACCGAGGATAAGTGCTTCCTGGCTATGATGTTGGGATTCCTGATGAATTGAAATAACATTTACGGAAATAACAATTTTTTCCCTTAAATGTTGAAATGCTTGTAACCTGAAACTCTCTTCACCAGCTAAGGTGTATGAAAACATCTGATTTAAAAGTTGTAAAGTTGAACATGGAGCCTGAAGGAATTCTTTTTGACATGGAATCTATACCAGGATGTGTAAAGACATTTACATGTGATTTCTCTCAAAGAAATTAAATAGTTCTTAGAAAGTTTAAGCACTGTTGACTATTGTTTTGTAGAGAGAGGTTCATAAAGAACAGTAAAAATACAGTCAAATTTCATTTTTAAACTAGTAAAACAAACTAATAGCAATCACCCAAGTATAACATTCCAGTGGGAGGCAGGAAAAAACATAAGCTTTAAAACTTACAATTGCCCACAAATAAGCACCTAAGTGGCAATTAGTTGCCACCTAGTATTTAATATTATGATTCCAGTAGCCTCCAGGCCCACAAACTGAGAAACAAAGGAGATGTAGCCTCCAGCAGAAGAGTTGAGAACAGTTCCTCACTGTCTTAGCAAAGTGGTCATGTCTTAGCAAAGATGTTAGACAAATATGCTCACTGCAGGAAGGCTTCCTAACCTCTAGAGCTCCCCCAGGTTTGTCTGCAAGTCCCTCCCTGCTTATGTTCCCATGGTGATTAGAGCTCTTAGGTTAGAACAGGACAATCTGGCTGCTGTGGTGGCTCAGGCCTGTAACTCTAAAACTCTGGGAGGCAGGAGAATTGCTTGAGGCCAGGAGTTCGAGACCAGCTTGAGTGAGACCCCATCTCTCCAAAAAAGGAAACATTAGCCGGGTATCATGGAGTGCACCTGTAGTCCCAGCTATTTGGGAGGCTGAGGCAGGAGGATCACTTGAGCCCAGGAGTTTGAGGACCCTGTCAGGAAGTAGGGAAGGAAAGAAGGGAGGGAGGAAGGAAGGAAGGAAGGGAGGGAGGGAAGGAAGGAAGGAAGGAAGGAAGGAAGGAAGGAAGGAAGGAAGGAAGGAAGGAAGGAAGGAAGGAAGAGGGTCTAAGCACTTGCCTTAGGGGAGCAAGTTGGAGATGCCAGGTGGGGAGCTGAGCAGGCTCAGGGGAATGCTATGAGCTTTACAGAGGAAAGGGACTGGTCATAACCACTCAGGCCTCCAGCAAGAAAGGAAAAGGAGCATGGGGACCCAATTTGGGGCTAACAAGCAGCATAAACTAGACTTGAAGGAAAAAGCACTGTTTCTCCACACTACTGCACCGGTATTAACAGCCGTGCAGAGCAGGAGTGTAGAAGCATCTTCAGGGAGCCTGGGGCTGGTGAGAGCCCAGCGACTAGACAGGTGGCTCCGGGGCTCCATGCTGTTGCCCCCCACATTGTGGCTGTGGACCTCAGGGGGTTGCATGACCTCTGGCAGCTCAGCCAGAAGTATCTCTGGTTACTATTTTCTCACAGTGTTGCTGGAAGAATTAATATGAATAAGCCCGTAGCTAAGAGCTTAATAGAATACAGCTGTTGGTAACAAATTAACTACAATTGTCACTTGTGTGTTTGCTCCTGTAATTCTTCTACCTCCACATTACTGTTTAGCCATCATTTCTTGGTGCATCTGCTTTTAGCACCTCTTTTCTTCCCATCAAACTCAATACTGCTAATCTCCATAGGACCTGCTACTTCTCAACATTGAAAATAAGTTTATTGTTTGCCATTATATCTATCTTTCCCATGGTGCTGCAAGCTCCAACAAGGCAGATGTCATCTGTCCCATTCACCCTCTATCCTCACGGCCTAGTTTTGAGGTCAAGCAGACTTCTATTTGGCTCCTGGCTCTGTCAATATTTGTTGAATGTTGAGTGCATGGCTGGAAATCTGATAGTCGTGTCCACTATCATAGTAATGAATGAACATATGAGTGAAAGCCAGCCGCTCCTTTATGAGGAACATACATAAGCATTGGTGTATGGACTTTTAAATAACCTCTCTCAGAGGCTTCTTTCCTTACTTCTGAATGATTCAGTGGAGATATACAGAGTGGGCAGTCATTTAACACCAACTCAGTGACTTTCTGCCAGATGACCACTCTGGGCCTCAATTCCTTCATCTATAAAATGGAAATCATGACAGCACACCCCCAGGAAGCTTGCAAAGAATGAGTGTCATATAGAAACCATTTTCAAATTTATTTTTAAGCAAGAGTAACCATTTTTAAAACAAATGCGACAGGTAATCCCAAAATACAAAATGGATCCAGTGGAACTTCAGGTGGGCAGATGTCTGCTTAATCCTCAGAGCATCCCCAGGGAGCCCCACCCCCCATTGGAAGTTAGAGCTCAGGGGACCACAGTGTCAACACCACTGATGCTTAGGCTGTCACACACCACACAGGGAAAATAATAGACTTGCAATAAACACGCATTCTCTCTTTTCTTGCTTGTCTTCATTGAACTTAGCTGAGGTTGCTTAATAAATGATTCTAGATCCAAGGGCAGGGGAGGGAATGGGTGTGTGACTTTCCTCTGATGTGAAACTTAAGTTCCCATCTTAGAGCTATCCAAAATAAACTAGCATCTGTGTGGGCAGTTCTCTAAGTTTTAAATGGTTGATATTGTGTGAAAACGAGATTCAAGTCATTAAACACAAACAGCAGGCATGAAAGAAAAGAACTCCTGCTCAATACCATTTCACATTGTCTACCTAAAATTATGTAGGTGAAACTGAGGCCCACTGAGGGATAAAACAAGGATCATTTATTTGACAAAGCCAAAAGCATGTGATTGGTACAGGGCCATATCCCAACAAAAAAAAGCATACAATAAAAAATATTATTTTATTTTTTCCAGGTTTATTGAGGTATAATTGACAAATAAAAATTGTATATATTTAAGGTGTACAACGTGATGTTTTGATATTTGTATATACTATGAAATGATTACCACTTTCAAGCTAGTGAACATATTCGTCATCTCACACAGCTACCATTTTGTGTGTGCAGTGACAATATTTAAGATCAATCTCTTAGTACATTTCAAGTACACAATACATTCTTATTAACTATAGTAGTCACCACGCTGTATAGTAGATCTCCAGAACTCATCCAAAAAATTATAAATATACATTTTAAAATATTATCATGGCTGCAAATTCCCTATGAAACGTACAGGTGGTGGTCCATTTTTTGTCTGTTTGTTTTTAATCTCTCATGCATTGTAAGGAGAGGGGCAGAAGGAACTGGTTCGTTGCACGGTTTGGCTACTGAATCCTGATTTCTGATTGGTGAGTTTTGGCTTCTCTCCTCCCCAGATGGAGACTGAACTCAGTCCTGCTGCAGGTTCGTGCCTCTGGCTAAACCTACTGGCTCCTGCCTGTCAGCTTTGCTCCAGCCCCTGGGCTGCTCCCGCTCCTCTGTCCACCTCCAGAGAAAACCATTCAGTTCCACATGTACCAGATAGTAACCTTTGCATTTCTTCATCTTTCCATGTAGCCGATGGCCCTTGGCTCACCCTTAATGGAGCCTCTTACCCTGCCAGAGGGCTTTGTTTTATCTATTTTTCCATACAAAACCTCAGGCATGGAGTCAACTTGGTAGGTGACAAGAGCAGCCCAGCAAGAGTGTCAGGGTCCCTTCTTTTTCCCTCTCAGCTCATCAGAAGTGTTCCTTGAACTCCCCTATAGAATTGCCCCACTAGCACATGAGCAGCTCAACATTTGATGACATTTCCTAGGAATGCAATAAAACGTCCAGCTAAAATTTCCTCTCATAAGGACAAAACACCCAGCATGGACAAAAGCTCAAACATTTACCTGGAACTATGTTGTTGTCTCTTGTCCAGTCTCCATGGGAAGACATCCAAGACATATGACCAATACATTTACATAATCCTTTGAGTTTCCAAGTCTAAGAAGAAAAAAAGTGGCACAAGGCCAGGTCTAGGTGAAGCCTAACAATGCGGATTATCCACAAGTATAACTTTAAGCAGGGAGAATAACAAGTGGTCATAAATTATTTCCTAAAGTTATTCTGGACAAGGCACAATAAAATATTGTTCCTTTGGTCTCTGCAATTCCTTTTATGCCAGCCAAGCGCAAACCTGAACAAACGATCCTTCTCTTAGCAAAGCAGGTCTTTCAAGGAGCCTGACTGCTGCTGACTGCTCCCCAGTCTGCTTTCATCAAAAGAGCAAAAGAGCTGGCCAGGCGGCCTGTTCCCAACAGCCTCTTTCCAATGTCTGCTGCAGAGAGCAAAGCCTCATGGGGTTAACAGGCTGCATGAGAGACAGTGAAAATTGGCCAGTGACAACCAAGGGGGACTCCAGGCCTCACCATCTGAGGACCCCCACATCACATAGGAAAGACTGAAAGGCAATGCCTGGGGCGCCCTCTTCAGAGCAGTTTCCTGGGCCCTAGGGTCCCTCCACAAGCACTAGGCATCCCTGAGCTTCTTTGCTATCCTTGAGAACAAAGAACAGTGGAAGGGGAGATCAGAATCTTATTTCTTCCCTCAGTTGGTTGAACATAGGGGAAACAGCTGACCGAAACAGGAGCAACTAGTCTCTGCCAGGGGTTTGGAATTTAAAAGCAAAAAGATAAATGCATGCTCCTTTTGGATGCTAGGACCTATGGCATGTGGCATAATAATAGATAAAGGCCACTACTTTAAACACTTTAAGTGCAGGGCCTGTTGGGCCAGGGAGGCAGAGCACTTTCCACCCGCCAATCATGAAACCAGGGAGAACCACACTGCACATAAATTAGAATGAAGCAAATGCACAGGGCTCGGGTGCCCAGACCAATTGTCTCATGGACAACCTTGTCAGAGAATATTCCCACTCTCCTAGATTGCTTAATTTTTTTCTTATTTCATAATCAAGTAGAAATCTGCCCTGTCATTGAACTCTAAGCAGATAAAGTCATTCAACAGTATTTATTAAAAAAAAAAAAAAAACACTGTTTCAGGCGCTAGACAAAACTGAACAACAAAAATTCAGCCTTCATAAAACTTACATTCTACTGTGGGTTCATTAAGAATAAACAGGACAGTATGGAAAGTAAATTACATAGTTTGTTATGGATATCGAAAAAGACTGTGCAAGATAAAGGGAATTGTAAGTGTTGGGGGAGGATTACAATTTTAAATTGGTCATCAGAATAGATTATTCTCAAATGAGGAAAAATTTTAAGATAGTGAGGGGAAAACCATGTGGCTATGTAGAGAAACAAGTTCCTAGCAGATTAAAAACAGCCAGTGCAAAGGCCCTGAGGTAGAAATCTGTATGACATGTTCACGAAACAGCAAGGAGGCCAGTGTGGTGAGGGCAGAATGAGAGAGGGGGAGAGTGATGGGAGTTGAGATGCAAGAGGAAAGCAAAGCGGGCAAAGATTGTCTTTAAAGGAGCAACATAGGTATGCATGTGTCGCGTGCACTGTGCGTTTTTGCAGCATTTATAAGGCCTTTCTGACTATGTGTGCTCTCAATGGAAGTCAGTTGACCATGTCCAACCATGGAAATGAAAGGCCCCAGGTCTCTCTCTTCCTACCCATCCCAGCTAGAGGACAGGACCTTTACTTGACCCAGTCCCAAGACAGTAAATGAGTAAGCAGTGCCAAGATGAATAGCAGATTGGATTTTTTTCATGGCAAGGATGGTGACATGGCATCTTGCATTCCAGTGGGGACCAAAAAACGCCTTACTAGGCTCTTTCTGGGAAAATACTGATTACGCTTTCTGGCTTCCAACACCTTAGTCTGGTGTTGTCTTGGCAACCATTATCATAATAATTTATTCAGGCAAAAAATACTTGCGAATCCTGAAACTACTGGGTACAGATTGATGAAGAATAAGACAGTTACAATGTCTCAAAATTTCCCCCAACAAGTCATTTATTAATCACAAAAGGCAAAACGGTAACTTGACAGCAGAGGAAGCTGGCAAAACCCAAAATAAGCAGGTGATCAAGTCAACATCTTTTATAAAGGGACACTGGTCTATCCCCTCAGCAGACATGAAACATTGAGAATGAGGTCCAAGTCTTAGTCATCTTTCTTTCCCAGATTCTTTAACACCACATGTAGTAGCAAAGGCTGATGAAACCTGACATCCATTGGGTGCCAAATACATTCTCGTAGTTCTCCACCATGGAGTATTTTTTCCATCTTACACAGCAAGAAGCCAATGGTGAAAGGGAGGAAGAAACTTGCTCGAAGTTATAAAACTGATAATTTACAGCATCCAGAGTTGAGCCCAGAGTTGCCCGACTCTGAAGTGCAATTTGTTTCCACTCCCTCACACAGCTTTTAGTTTGAAACCTAATCATGTGACAGTGGAATTGATCAACCATGTGACAGGGATTTGTCACAAAAATAGAGAACAGAAAATTTTGCATAAGCAGGAGTCACAAGTGCAAGTACTAATACTTGCTCCCTTTATGCACAAAAGGAGTAAACTGAGTAAGCTATCAGAAAATGGTGCATTGTCAGGGCTGGCCTGACTCCAAGAATGAATGATTCATGTAAACAGGGAGGCTGCCTGCAGGTCCAATCCGTCGTTGGCATTAGAAGTTGAGAAACCAATGTTGCCAGATCTTCTGATGTTTCATTAGAAGAAGGAGATCTGAAGGTGGGCAAAGCCTTCTAATGTTCAAACATTGGCTGCTAATTTTTAATGTAAAACACTTGAGCTGGCCAAACTAACACATCTATATGCCATATTTGGCCTGAAGTCACCAGTTTACAACCTCTGGCACAGCCTAATGTTCTTATCATTCTTCACGTTGTCAGTGGTGGTCCTGTCTTTTGACTTAATTTTGGTGTGATTCACCATATGTGCCCATCCCAGGACTGCTCCCATAGTTAGAAACTCAGCAGACTGAGTTGAACTGTAGCTGAAGGTGAAGTGCAAGCGGCTGATAGTATTGTTGGAGTTTTAAGACTGATTATCTGGGAGTGGGAAGGAGGAATGGAGTAGGGCTTAAACTTCTTAGTCAAAAACTTCTAATCCTACTGATTGCCAGAGCCTACCTCTAGTCATGTGGTTTCAGTTTAGCCACCCCCCATGTGGGCCTTTGGAGTGACAATACTGGTGAGAAATAACAATATGTGCCTTAGAAATATGCATTCCAAGTATTTGTAATGCTCTGATCTTACTTTAAATTGGCAAATAAAATGAAAAGGTGTGCAATTGTCCAAAGGTAATTGCACTCAGAAGAAAGAACTTGGGCTGGGCATTGTGGCTCACACCTGTAATCCTAGCACTTTGGGAGGGTGAGGCAGGAGGATTGCTTGAGCCCAGGAGTTGGAGGCTGCAGTAAGCTATGATGACACCACTGCACTCTAGCCCAGGCAACAGAGCAAGACCCTGTCTCAAAAAAATAAAAATAAAAATAAGAAGAAAGAGGAGGAGGGGAAGAAAGAATTTGGAGCTTTCTTCATCCATTTATTAAGAAAATACAGAGCAAGAACTCTTTAATCAGACTACCTGGGTTCAAATCCAGGTGCTATCACAAATCACCTTATGACCCTGGGCAAGTTATTGAACTTGTGTATCAGTTCCCTTTTCTCTAACATGTAGATGATAATAATGTCTACCTGTTTTTGTCTGTACTCTCCAGAGAAATGTAACCAATAGGCTATAGAGAGAGAGAGAGATAGAAGAGATTTGATAGGAGAATTGGCTTCCCAGGTTACAGAGGCTGAGAAGTCCCACAATAGTCCATCTGCAAGCTGCAGAACCAAGGAAGCTGAAGTGTGGCTCAGCTGAAGTCTGAAGGCCTCAGAACCAGCGAAGCCTTTGGTGTAATTCTCAGTCTGAGGCTAAAGGCTGGAAAGCCCAGAGACCTGCTGCTGCAGGGCATGGAATACAAAGTCAAGGAACCTGGAGCTCCTTACATCTAAGGACAGGAGAAGAAGCACTTCCAGGCTCTGAAAGGAAGAATGAGAATTTGCACTTTCTCCACCTTTTTGTTCCATCCAGGCCCCCAGCTGAGTGGATGGTGCCTGCCCACCCTGAGGGCAGATCTTTCCCAGGAGAACACTGACTCAAATGCCAGTCTTCTCCAGAAACACCCTCACATGTACATTTGGGGCAGCTCAATCATTCTAATTAAATGCCAAACCACCTGGATTTCCCTTTTAGCAGAAGAGGAATGGGCTCAGTGCCTACTGAGGCATTAAGAATAATTATTAATAATATTTTACCAGATATATGGGTATCCCTTAATCCAGTCAAGTTGACAACCAAAATCAACCATCACACTACCTTAGAGTGTTGTTGTGAGTTTTAGGTGAAGATCTGATGGCACAAGAGAATTATGTTCTATGTGTTACCTATTATTACTTTTATGAAAAAGTAATTTATTAAGAATAATTTAAGAAAATAACTAAAATTATGGCCATGAAATTAACATAAAATTCTTAATTTGATAGGGCAGGAAACAGCTTCCTACAAGTTCATTTTAAATGCAACAATTTGTTAAGAATCTGTTCAGCAGTTATTGAATGATGAGAGCCACCAAAGTCATTAGGATTCTGCATAATTTTAAAGCAGATACTTTCTTTATAGATATTCAGAATGAAATAATAAAAAATAGAAGATGATGGAAATGGTTATAGATCCTTAAATAGAGTATTTTTTTCCCACCATAAAAAGTTGATATAATCATAACTCTGTACAAGAGTGACATAAAAAATCAATTTAGGAAAAGAATGATAAAAACTTTTTTTAAGGCATTTTGTCATATACCTTCTAGGACTGCTAAATTGCCTTTCTCTTCTCAATACCATGGGTCAAAGGCCTCAAAGCCAGTATAAAAAATGTGAAACAATCCATCTCAGAAGCAGCACCTGATAGGAGAAAACAGGATTTCCAAATCAATTTGTCATGATCCAATATGGATTAAGCAGTTTATTTGTTTTGACATTTCTCATTTGCTAAGTGCCAGCATGCCAAAGTAATCTTTCTGTGATGCAGACACAGACCAGAACATTTATTATTATTTGTTTAGGGGATTTATAGCCCCATTTCCTCCAGAGAAGTCATTTGAAAGCAGAAATATTTGGAAATTGGAACTGCATGTGGTTTCACCTGATAATAGTTTAATCTCATCATCTCACCCTGCAATGGAAAACCCATGCTCTACAACCTCGGACAAGACAGGAAAGACCTTCCAGGTTGATGCAGAGAACTACAAACACCCAGTGTTAGACTTGAACATCTCTCCCTCATACAAAAGTAATAGTAATATGTGTTCCAGGATCTTTTCAGTCTAATATATTTGAATCCCTTCCCATTTGTGTTACTAGACAATTAGGGTGGAATGCAGACGTAGAGACTCTTCATAGAGACTATTAAATAGAGACTATTTAAAACTGCAAGAGACAAAATGAGGTCTTAGAACGATCTCTCGATTTGCAGTCAGACCAACTTTAAGTTTTAATCCTAGTACTTTATTAACGATTTCATATTAAGCAAGTTACATAACCTCTCTGAGCCTCAGCTTCCTCATCTATTAAACAGTGTTAAAATTCTTCCCATTGGATTATAGTGAAGCTTGAATCAGATACTGGAAGTGAACTGAATAGCGTAGCGCTTGGCCCACAGGACCCCAATTAATGCTCGCCCTTTCCTCCAGCTCTCCACAGTCCCCTAGGCTCTCACTTTGTGAGCTTTATGAGTGGGGACAGGGAGGGTGAGGGTGGATACAAAAAGAGACGGATGGACGCCCTTCTCTGGCACAGACTCACATTACTGGAAGTGCTTCCCACAGGCTTATTCTGTAAAACGTCCTCTTCAGCCCATGTCACGGCAGGATTGTGAGTAAACAGGACTAACTCCAGTTCTGAGTACTAAAGCTTGGCAGAAAATACAATACACAAAAGAAGATGAGAAAGACAAGAGGGAGGAATCAGAGCACAATGACTAGATCAGCAAAGAGATTTTCCCTTGACACAGTGATGATCAATCTCCTAACTGGGGAGTTAGGAACATCGTTAGAAAACAGACATTTCCAGCCTCACAAACCACCCCGCTATCCTGGATGGCACCTCTTGGTTTAAGCATCCCCTTACACAACCTACTGCCATTTTTACTTCTGTGTGTTTACATTCCTTTTTGAACACGATGTATATCAATTATGTTTTTAGTGTATTATCTCAGGTCCATGTTAGAATTACTATTTGTAGAGTGACACTGAAAAGAATGGACTAACAACATCCAGCTAAAACCTGTATGGCCAGGTTCCAAAAAGCAAACTAAGTGAATAAAGTAAAAGCTGACCTCTGCTTGTTAGCCAAAACGTGAAGTATAACCTAGGACTCTCCGAAATCCAAACCAATGCCTCTGCCTAGCAAAATCTGAGCAACCATTTTAGGGAGGACCTGTGTGCCCAGCACAGAGCTGAGCATTTTTCATGCCCAACCTCAATTAGTTCTCACGGCAACACTATGAGGCAACTGCTATCACTAAGCCAGGTCTTATGATCTGGAAACCAACCTTTGGAGGTTATTGGCCCATACTGTCACTAAAAACATGAGCCTGGAAACCAAAGTTTTTCTAGTTCTGAAATCTATACTCTTAATTTAAAATAAATTCTCATCCTGTCAACCTGTATGCTGCAGAATAGACAAATATTGGGTCTTACCTATGCCCACAGAAGCCTCATGCTTGGAAGATTGGATTTGGAACATGAGTTCCAAGAGTTCTGAACAAGAGTTCTGAAATAAATATCTTAAAAAATTTTGAGGGAAGTTATTGGCCAAAAATTCCTGTATAGCATGTTGTTTGAATTCATAGCTGAAAATGAGAAATAAAAATAGGAATTTGAGAGTCAGATACAAAATAGGGGGTAATAAAAGGGGTTTCAGACAAAGGATTACATTCATGAACCAAAACAGGACACCTAAAAAGAGTGATACAGGTGGGGGAAAAAACAGAAGACAAATTGTAAAGTCAGGATAAGATTCAAGCTGGGCCACATCTGCAGTGCAGGCTCTGCTGAAGCACAGCATGAGGTGGTTGATAGTTGAATTTAACAATCACTAATATTCTTTGGTTCCTACAGGGTATGCAATTCAATTAGCCAGGAGAAAGCGTGCCTGTCAGTGAAGGTCAATCTGTGCCCTACTGCCATTCCTGCCCAGGAATCCAATGCACACCAGAAAGGATACTTCATGTTCCCTGATTTTGTGCATGATGAAGTCGTTATTTAACACTCCTAGCTGCAAAAAGGGATTGGAAAAGTGTGTTTCTTGGGTTTTTGCTTCTACAGTAGGAAGCTGGCTCTCCTCCACAAATACTCACAAGGTGGGCAATTCCCAAAGCATAGTCAAGGAAATCAAATGCTGGATAGTTAAATACTGGATAATAAAGGCCCACTGCTGAATTGTTTCAATTTCTGCCATTTACTGTGACCTCAAAACACTACACAGACAGTCCCATAAACTTCTTCTTACACCACATCCTAAAACTTCAGAACATTGCAAGATTTCAGGCTTAAATGGAAAGCATAAATGGCTTCCGAGGCTATCTTGCCCCTAAGGTTGTCTACATTGGATCCGATGAAATACCCAATTCCCACACCTACCAGATTCCTTCCCAGAGTGGCTGGAAATGTCTCAAACCATAAGGTTGTTTTGGAATTAAACATTCCTAAGGAAATTGCAGAACTGAATATATTTCAAGGTCACGCCACCTTTCAAAACTGTGCCCCTGAATCTTCCCCTTGGGTCACATTGCTAACCTGAGTCTCCCATCCAGGACACTTGGCCCCACAGGACTACTAGAATCTTCTTGGTGTTCCCAATCCCAAGGAGGCTCATGGATTCAGGTAGGTCATTTGCACCTCCCTGGCCTCATTCCAGAGCATCTTTGAAATGTAGGCAGATCCAAGTTTTAGCACCAAGAGAGGTTTAAAAAACTGTGCTATGGTTTAAAAAGTAAATCTTGATTAAAACCACCTGGTTTTAAACTCTGGCTCTACCACTTGCTAGAGAGGTATGAGCTTGGACAAATTATTTCACTTCTTTGAGCCTTAGTTTTCTTATCTGTAAATTAGGGATGCTAACAGTCTCTGCCTTGCAAGTTTTTTTGAGAGAATTAATAGTAATACATAATGATGTATGTAAAAGTACCTAGAATGATTTCTGACACATTGAATTCATTGGCAATCCTATTAGCAGTATTTTATGATAAAATTAAGGCTTAGGAATATTAAATAACTTGTCCAAGATCATACAGCTATTATGTGGGGGATCAATTTTTCTAAATTCATTCCAGGGAGCTGGCTGAGGACTCTGATGAGTTGTTTAAAAAAATGAAAACAAAGAGCAGAAGATATAATGGACAAGGAATCAAGAGACCTAATCTCCAGTTGTTACATCTCTGAAATGGGTGGGTCGGGCTTGATTTCCAGGTTAAGATGGCATTTGTGCAGCAATTCCTGGTATTCCCCAAATTTCCTCATTAATATAGTTATGAAAACATAGAAAAATTTTAGATGTGTGATACTCTAGGAAAGTAAGGATAATAGGAAACCATTTATGGAGTTTGGAAAAGATTTACAATATGTAGGGAATGGTTGAAGATGGACCAACTAACAGATGTATGCTGTTCTCTAAAACAGAATAGTATGTCCTACTTAGGTGATAGCAAGAAGATGCCAAAACTCACACCCACTATCCACTGCCTCCCACCAGCTTGGAATTAGAGGGCATACAAAATTTACTTTAAAAAGTCCATCCATTCCCAGCCACCTTGCCTCACCCTATCATGCGGGTACTATTTTATAGGTTGTGAAAGTTAGGATCTCCATGGGACCATGACCACCACTATATTCACTATATATATAGTCCCATACCCCTCTAATGGGCTTTCTAATATACCTAAAACCAAAAAGACATTATAATCTGTGGAAGGAAGTGAGGACCAACCAAATGAGAACAAGCAAAGACTGTTCAGAGCTTGCTATACCTATGGAGGCAGCAACATCATTTGCATTTTGGCAGAGACTCAAAGGGAGGCAGAGGAGTGGGAAAGTTTTACAGCAGGAGAAAGAGAAGGGTTTGGATAGGCCCTGAGTGGAGGCTGTTGGCTTGGGGAAGATGGAGTGGGATTAACTATAAGAGGGGCATCTTATGTGGTTGGTTGGGGAATATTTGGCTTTCTCTGGTTGGTCCTAAGGTGGAAGCAGGGACAAAAATTAGAGAATCTGTCAGTTATCAATCAAATCCTGGCCATCTTGAGCCATTTGTTATAGGAATTTTTGTTTGGCTTCCTGAAATGTTTGCTAGAGATAGTGCTCTGAATTACAGACAGTAGGCTGGTGTCCTGGGCAGATAGATTACTATAGATGATATGTTGGTTTCCTGGGCCAGTTGCTCCAGATCTATTTTTACATATAGTCTAGCAATTGCCTGTTTGTGTATTCAGTCTCTCAAATTTATTACATTTTGGAATGTGCACGTCAAGGCTGAGAAAGAAAAAACCCTATTATCAGAATATGCCAGAAACTCTTATTTTTATATAAATGTTTCTTATTAGAAAAAAATCATGGATTGCCACAGGTGATGTGGAGATAGAACTTCTCAATCCCAGAAGCAAAGCACTTAGGAGTGCCACAATATAAGAGGTGAGTTAATCTAAGTCTAGAAGAACTTTACTGGATAAATTCTACTTTCAAAATATGTACTCTGTTCTTGTTCTGAAATAGCTTTTCAACAAGCATCTGAGGGGACATTGAGAGTAGCCAAAGGAAAACTTTGTATTCTATCTGTTGGCAAACACTAACATGACACCAATGCCTCCTCAGTCAAAGAAGAAAAAGCAGTAAATCCTCATTTTCCTTACGAATGTTTGTGCTACAGCATATAAAAGGGAAGTATTGATTATCTTAAAGACTTCAAGGCATTGTACACACAAAAGAATAATTTTTAGGAAAGTATTTGCCTTTTTCTCAAAGATAGGCAAGAAATCATACACACCATTGAAAAAGATAATAGATAATATAGGGTATACTTCCCTTAAAAGAGATCAAGAGAAGAGAAAAAGATAAAAGGCTGAGATTTAATCTCATATCAGAAAAGTTTGTAATGCTTTCTAAAACCACAAGAGTAGAAGTAAAACCCACAGGTTGGCACCATCAGCACTGGAGGGAGGAGGCAGAGCAGGATGGCTGAATAGAAACCTCCAGCAATTGTCCCTCGGCACAAGCACCAAATTTAACAACTATCCACACAAACAAGCACCTTCAGAAGAATCAAAAATCAGATGAGTGATCATAATACCCGGTTTTAACATTATATCAAAAAAAGAGGCACTGAAGAGGGCAGAAAAGACAATCCTGCATTGTCTATGCCACCTTTCCCCTATTGCTTAGCAGTGCGGCCAGCATGCCTAGTGGAGAGAGAATCTGTGTGCCCAAGGGAGGGAGCATGAAATGATTGTGGGACCTTGCATTGAAACTCAGGGCCACCCTAGCACAGGGGAACACAGCACAGGGCAGAATTCTGCTGGTACCCACAGAGGGAGCATTTAGACCAGCCCAGCAAAAGGGAAATCCTCCACCCTGAAACCCAAGTTCCGGGTAGCTCCACCACCAGCTGACAAAAAGCAGCCTGGGGCCTGGACTAAGTTCATTAAGTCAATCAGGCAACAGAGGCTGCAGTACTTAGGTAATTCCCATGGCTGTGGTGATTCAGAGCCAGTGGACTTGGGGTGCAAATAATCCAGGGAAACACCCGGGGTAGGAGCCAAGCCCAAGGAAAAGGAAAAGTTCAAAGGACACTGTTTTGCAACTTGGGTACCAGCTCAGCCTCAGTGAAATAAAGTACCAAGCAGACTCCCAAAGCCCCTGAGTCTAAGCCTTAGTTCCTGGAAGGCATTTCTGGACCCACCCTGGGCCCTTATCTCTCACCATATACAAAAATCAAGTCAAAATGGATTAACGACTTAAATCTAAGGCCTGACACTATGTAACTACTAAAAGATAACATTGGGGAAAGGCCTCAGGACCTTGGTTTGGGCAATGATTTTTTGAGTAGTAGCCCCAAAGCACACGCAACCAAAGCAAAATTGTGTAAATGAGGTCACATCACACTAAAACACTTCTGCAAAGAAAAGGAAACAATCAACAAAGGGAAAAGAGAACCCACAGAATGAGAAAAAATATTTTCAAACTATCCATCTGACAAGGGATTAATAACAGAAATATGTAAGGAGCCCCAATAACTAAATAGGGAAAAATCAAATAATGTGATTTAAAAAATGGGCAAAGAATCTGAAGAGACATTTCTCAAAAGTAGACTTACAAATGGCCAACAGGAATGTGAAAAAATGCTCAACATCATTAGTCATCGGAGAAATGAAAATCAAAACTACAGTGAGATATATCATCTCACCCCAGTTAAAATGTCTTTTATCCAAAAGACAGGCAATAAAGAATGCTGGTGAGCATGTGGAGAAAGGGGAACGCTCGTACACTGTTGGTGGGCATATAAATTAGTACAACCACTATGGAGAACAGTATGGAGGTTCCTCAAAAAACTAAAAATAGAACATATCCCATTGCTGGGTATATATCCAAAGGAGGGGGATTGAAAAATTATCTGCAATCCCATGTTTATTGCAGCACTATTCACAATAGCCAAGATTTGGAATCAACCTAAATGGCCATCAACAGATGAATGGATAAAGAATTTGTGATAAATATACACAATGGAATATTACATAGCCACAAAAAGAATGAAATCCTGCCATTTGCAACAACATGGATAGAATTGGAGAACATTATATTAAATGAAATAATCCAAGCACAGAAAGACAAATCTTGCATGTTCTCACCCATGTGGGAGCTAAATATTAAAAGCAATTGCTGTCATGGAGACAGAGAGTAGAATGATGGTTACCAGAGGCTAAGAAGGGTAAAGGGAAGAGGATGAAGTGGGGATGGTTAATGGAGTACAAAAATAGTCAGATAGTTGGATAAAATGAACAATATTTGAAAACACAACAAAAGTGACTATAATCAACAATAAGGTAGGGTATACTTTAAAATAACTAGAAGAGTGGTATTGGAATGTTCCTAACACAAAGAGATGTTAAATGCCTAAGGTGATGGACACCCCAATGATCCTGATTTGATTATTCACATTGTATGCCTGTAGCAGCAAAACATCACATGTACCCTATAAAGCTATACAACTATTATGTACCCACAATAATTAAAAATTTAAAAAAATTTTTAAATATGCCCCATTTAAAAAAAAAAGGCATCATTAAAAGAAGAATTTATATCTATTTCCTACTCAAGGAAAATCTAAAGAAGTTACCTTAAAAGGCAAAAAAAAAAAAAAGATAAGAATATTAGGAGTGAATGATAAAATGGAGGGAAAGGGAACAAAATAAACCAAAAAATATATATATATTAGAAATTAAAAATGAAATGAAAAAACTAATTGCATCTGTAGATCAAAATGGTTCACTATATCCCAGGAAGAGAATATAACACTTGACAAAAAAGTTAAATTTCAAAAATAAAAAAAAAATCTTAATTTTCAACAATAGAAGAAACATCAAACATATTAGCCTCATATTTCTCCATCATCAGAATAGATTCCAGAAGAATATGGAACAGTATCTACACAGTTAAATAACAAATCAGAGAATTCCCTGCATCAAACTAGCTGTTCATTTGCAAATGGGAAGGAAAGGTTTTTTTCAGATATGCTAGAAAATTGAAAAAATAATTTTTATGTGGATTGCCTGAAAAGAGACTTCAGAATATATTTTAGATGACCAAAAACTTAAATGAAAGTTAAAGAACCAAAAATATGAAGTATGTGGCATAAAGAAAAAACTTGGACTGAGCACAAAATAGAATTAACAAATAACAGTAGTCACACATTTAAGCCATTTTCTTATAAATAAGATAAAATGAATATAAATTTTAAAATTATCCTTTAAATAATAGAAGAAAATGTTGTAAAAATTCTATAGTTTACTAACAGTGATATGAACCAGTAAGTTTCAGATTAACAGAATGATAAAAATGTAAAAGTCTGCTAAAAATATGCTGAGATTAGTTTTATAAAGGGCAGAGTAAGAAGTTAATATACTGTTGTATATTGATCATTAGAAAAATTTAGACTGCACTGTGTTTTTGAAAAACTTCAAAAATAATTGCCAGTGGAGTTAAAAACAAGATGCACACCTGTTTTTCAAATCACTACAGAACAAAAAAGCAAGATTCAAGAATCTGCAAAAAATAAAAATAGCTAATATTTATTTGACTCTCACTCTATGCCAGGTGCTATACATGTTTGCTTCTCCTTTTTTTTATTTGTTCCCTAAAGTCATTCTATGAAGTAGATGCTATTATTTGCCCCATTTTTGAGGAATGACATTGAAGATCAGGAAAAATCAGTAAATTATTCAAATACCCAGTCAGTGTTAGAACTGAAATTTTAACTCAAAATGTCAGACTTCAGAGACAGTGGTGAGCAACTCAAATACATTACTTCCCCTAAAAGTTTGTCGAGAGCTTACAGTCTGCTGGGAACCCTACTATTATTTCATGGAAACTTTTGACAACATTACCTGGTAAGTAGGATCATAAAAAGAAGATGCAGAAAACAAGAAGAGTTATCACACATATAAGTTATACCAGTGACTTACTAATAAAAACCCCATATTAAAGCACAAGGATTTATGGATTTGACTTTTTATTTATTTTTAATTTTTATATCCATTTTGGTTTTGTCCTAAAACTAAATGATGCAAAATAAAGGAAAAAAATAAATAAAAGGATACATAAGATATGAGACAAACAGCAACAAAGAGGGCCAAGAGGATGAGGTTAATACCAAGAAAGTATTTGATATTAAATGTAGTAAAACTCAATGTCTTAAAACTAAAAAGGAAAATCTTCACACTATATTGATTACATAAATTTAATCTATAATTAAGCCAAATAGGCAATAAATCTACTCTCCACATAATATAATGCCATAGTTATATTATGTATTATATATAACCCTATATCATTATATATTTTTAAATTACATATATCCCTATTATGAATGCAAAGAATAATGAAAAAAATACAGTGAACCTCTTTAATACACCAATATCAATATGTGATAGATCAGATAAATTAAAAGACATACAGAATTAAAATAACGTAGTTAATAAATTAATCTTAGTCAAACTAAATCAAGTTTTATGTTCAACAGAAAGATCAATAGCAAATTGATTTTAAACTTGGCCAAAAAAATCTCAATTCTATAATTGTTGAGGGAGAAATTATGGAGGTCAGGTTATCTGATTATAAACTGTAATATTATAAATTTGTTCATATAATGCAATCCAAAATCTTGAATATTAAAAAATTATCCAAAGACTTACTAGGCAAAAAGGAGAAATAGAAAACTTTGCAAAATAAAACTATGAGGAGGTCACCCAAGGAATAATTAAAACCTAAGAATATTATATTTTAAAAAATAGAAAAAAAACTATGCTATTTAAGAAATGGAGTTTAAAAATATTACAAAGTTGACCAGAAAATAACAAATATGTGAATAGAAAATACCAAAATGAAAAATGAATCCAGGAAAAAATTAGAATTAATATATATTCATACCATGGTTGCTTCTTAGGACTAAGTGAATAGGAATACTAAATCAAGAAAAAATAATCAAAAGTGGAAAAAAGTTAAATCAACAAATATGGAATATTTTGTATAATTTCATGTTAAGAGTTTGATATATTTCAAAGAATAGAGGTTCTACTGGAATAATATTAAATTATTAAACTCAATTAAAAGGAAGTAGAAAACCTAAATGTGTCTATAAACAAAGAATGCATGATGAAAGACCACATTCAAATATGTGTGTGGGCACACAAGTGAATTATTTCAACCTTTAACTTGCTAGCTCAACCTAGTAATTTATACATCTTTTCAACACCTAGGACAAAAGGTAAGCTGAGCTTTTATTTCATGAATCTACTATAAGCCTAATAAAGTTTGATAATGAACAAAACAGAAATTAGAGAGCAACCACATGTATTTTTTGCATGTTTATGTAAAAGTATTAACTGAAATATTAGCAAATTTATAATGCACTAAAACCAAGAACAAATGCTTCGATGCTTTAATAAGGATTCTAGCATTGTAATAATAGGGATTCTAGCTTTATGACAACAGAGATTCTATTAACTCAAATAAGAAAAATCTCATAGTCACCTTAATCAATGGTTTAAAAAGATATTTAATAAAATTCAATCATTATTCTTGATTTTATAAGCTTTAAAAAATCTTAAGAGTAAGAACATGAGACAGTAACAATCTCATACCAAAAGCCATTGCCATTATTACTTCAATGAGAGGCATCCCCATTAAAGTAAGGTTACAATCATCATTCTCCTGTAGCATTGTTCTGGATGTTACAATGAGACTGAAAATAGATGACAATAATTAGGAAGAGACAATAGTATCATTATTAATGATTGATGCTGCCATATATCTAGAAAATCTACATAAATAAGCTAGAAAACCTCTTCCAATTAATAACAAATTTAGCAAAGTGAATGTACACAAGACAGTCAATACACAAAAATCAATAGTTTTTCCAGTATACCAATAACTGTGAAGTAAAATTGGTAGTTTTTATAAAAGTATTGAACACTGATAACAGTTTTCCTAGATGTATTATTGTGAAAATGTATTTTTTTCTACCATGTATTCTGAACAATGTAAAACAAAATCTGAATAAAGTACCAGAAGCATCCATGTTTCTGTATGTGTAGACAGAAGACAGTGATTCCTTGCAACTGAATGTACAGGTTAAATATCATTCCAATCAAAATCTCAAGTTTGGAACTTAACAAAATGGTTTTTAACAATACAAAAAACTGAAAGAATATAAATTTGATAATTACTAAGAAATATTTTATAAAGATGACTAATAAAAGAGAACATAATTGCCAATATTATAAAATATGCTACCAACAAAGATATTTTCAAGTTTGGCAAAACACATGCAACATATATGACAATTACAAATTTAATTAGAAAAAGTCTAAGATCCCAGTGGCCAATGGGTAAACAAATATAACCATAAATACATGAAAGAGAAAATTCAAATAGCTAAATATTAGGGGGAAAAAAGAATCATGACTAATAATTAAAGAAGTATACATTAAATTATGAAATACTAGTCATAACCTATTAAATTTGTAAATATAATACCACTAATGTTGGTAGACTTGTGATAAAACAATTCACTGACAGTGAAAGTATAATAATTTTCTGAGTGTGATTTGGAAATATGGAGGTGAGTAGGAAAGGAAGGAAGATAGAGAGATAGAAAGAAATATAGAAAATATTTATAGCATTGCAAGGTGGTGAGATTCTATAGTGCTTTCTTTATACTTTTCTGTTTCTCAAATTTCATATAGCAAGCAGTTATTAATACAAATGAAGAAACAATATAAATATTACTTTTAATCAATTTAAGAATAGAATGTAGCATTCAACTAGATAATCTCTAAGTGACTTCCAGTTATAAATGATTCTATTGTTCTAATAGTGTCACTGGTTTCCCACAATTATTGTATTAATACAGGAGAGCCATATGTGTCTAAAATACTTTCAAGACTGTTAATGATTTACCATGAACTTTAAATCTCTGTATCCTTAGTAAAGCTTGATGATATATTTTTACTTTTCTTGTGAAAGTATTAAATAAAGTGGATTATAAAGAAAATATCCCTCCTTATTCCAAATTATATTAAGATATAAACAATGGAAATAATTGTTTAGAACATATTTGAAAGTTTCTACAAATTACTTGGACTCTTCAATTAGAAAAGCAAGTCTTACAAGTTATATTTAACAAATAAATTTGAAGTATTTGTGATGGTGCTCTTGTATATAGCCTGGCTATATAGACAATATAGAATGATGAACTGACAAAAACCCTAATCACTTGAGTTTTTTTTAAAAAAAGTGGTGTTTATAATTTTACTTAGATTTGAAAAAAGTGCCATATCATTTGGACTTTAAGCAGGGGAGGTGCTAAGATGTTGTTTTCCATTCAATCGTTCAGGTCGAGCAAATTAACCAGTTATTCATCAATTCGCATCTAACCATTGATGTTGCCTCTTTTGAAAAACAAATCTGTTTATTGTCATTATATACAGTCATTAATTATACAAAGAAATGAAATTTTAAAAAGGAAAAGTAAGCAAAGGATCTTCTAAGTAACAGTCAAGCTCAATTATGGCCCCAAAGCAGACTTTCAAATATATTAATATATGACTTAAATAATTGACTCAATTTGTTTAATTCTCTTGTTAAGACATAGGCAATAAATCTTTCTATTCACTTTAGTAAAATAAAATCTAAGGTGCGATTGATGGATTTGAATTTTATCTCTAGCCCATTAGTCTCACGTCTTCCTTATTTGATAGTTTAAAACTGAAATTTCTTCATTTTCCTGTGAGTTCACTATTCTTTGAAAATCTTCAGGGAATACCATCAAAATTTGCTTACCTAGTCCCAGTAAAGGTAAGATTGCTTTGGGGAGAATATTTCTTAGAATAGAAACTCCATTATTTCCATCTATTGTCAAGATAATCTTTTACTACAGAGACAAATTCCCAATCTAATTAATCATTACTCTGACTTTCAGTCTCTAAAAATTAGAAGAATTTTGCAGTTTACTATGTATTTGTAAAATGTGAACTAGACATATCTAGTTGATTAAAGGAAATAGTTTCTGCTATCTTCTAACTATTCCCTGTAATAAACTGTGTTTGCCTCAGCCACAGGTTTGGGTCAAACAAAATATTGTGTGAATCATTCATTGTCAAAATAATTTGATTAATCACTTAAAATTTTAAACTTCAGTTCACAGTAAAATCCTTATTTTTTTCTTCCATCATATGCAGTCTTTCACCTTACCTTATTCCATGTAAATCAGAAAGTCTTTGATGCATCTTAATTCATACTATTTTGTTCAGTCCTCTTTAGGTCTTCACATCAACAGATGCTTTGAAACGATTTTCATGACTTAAACTTCCTTTCTCCAAGCTGAGTGCCAAATCTTTACATATTTCCTATGTAATCTGATATTCTGTATGTATTTTTTTCCTCCTTTTGTACACTCTCTGTTGTTTCCAATCTTTTTGTAAATAGACAAGCATTTTCTGTAATACATTAATTCATCTAGTATTTCTATGTGAATTGAGCATTGGACACATACCAAGTCCAATGGAGGGCAGTGGAGACAAGCAGGTGAACAGCTGCCCAAATGGTACCAAAGGCCTCTTCTTCATCTTCTCTCCTCCTTTTTGTGCACCCACCCCCATTTTCTAGACATTTGATTTCTGTGCAGTGACAGTGACTGATTCTGACCTGGGGATGCACTATCATTTGACTATTTTCCTGCCCTAGTTTAGATAATTTCAATATCTTTTAACAGAGTTTGCTTTTGGTATCATGTATAAACTTTTGGTTTCAATACACAGTTTTCTAATTTATGAAACCCATTGTGCAATGCCTGACATGTTCCAAAACCTCGATAACTAACTTCAATTTAGCAACCCATGTGCTGGATCTCTTTTGAAAAATAATTTTCATTAATCTTCAGTCCTAATCCATTCAATTAATAATTTTATTCTTCAGGTACTTTGTGCCCAGAACCCACATTGCAGATTTGGGCCTTAAAGAGGTGGTACCTGAGGCCCTCAGAGAAATAATCTTATATACTTAAGGCAGTAGATTTTATCAGCTCTTCTGCCTCTTGGTTTTACCAACTTTGATTATAACCCATCAAGATGGGAAGAGGACATATTAAGATAATCAGAGAAGCCAAAATATATCAAAGCAGACCGGAATAGGGATGAAGAATAGGAACTCTGAAAAAGTGTCAACAGCATAGAGTGGGCTTTCATAGGGCCATAGATGTTTTCAGAATACATTTGTGGCTGTAGCCAGAGACTCTCTTCAGTACACTCCTCCTCTAACTAGTACTGACACATCCAATTACAATACAGAATGAGTAATGAATTCAGTTCAGCTTAATGAGACAGAAAACACAAAATAAGAGTGGCTGAAGCAAAAAATGATTTATTTCTCTCTCTAGCAGACAAAGCATGATGGCTCCACAATCATTAGGAAACCAGGCCATTCTCGGCACTTGACAGCAGCCTGGTGCATCGAGATGGTGCTTCAGCTCCAGCAGCAGGTCCCTCTGGGCCCAGAAACAAAAAGGGCAGAAATCATGCTCCCTCCCTTTGCAGATCCTTCCTGGAAGATGCCTAGACCACTTCTGCGCACAACACTTGGGCTAGAATTTAATTATATGGCCATACCAGCTGTGGAAAAGGTTAGGGAATTTAGCTTTTATTCTGGGAAATATGTCTCCAGCTAGCACTTGGAATTTCCATGATTAAAGAAGAAGGGGGAGTGGACATTAAGGAAAAACTGTCATTATCTACTAGAGAACCAATTATTTTTGTTAAATAATGATTTGAATAATACATGAAATGTAAACAATAACACATGAAATCTGACCATCTCCTCTTCTTATGTTCAATCCAGCTTTCTCTCAATAGAGTCTGATTAATTAATTTTGCCCTAAAAAGTAACTGTAAAAAACAATTTCAGAAGAGACATCATTGAATGCACTATCGACATTTATCATAGATATCATAAGTATGTAATCATTCATATAAGCCACACTAAATGACCTATGTATAGCATTTCACAAAGAAAACTGTACTGTATATTTCAGTCATTGAAAATTGATTGTTTAAATGTAAGTAATGTTTAGATAAACTCATGAAAATGTTCATCTCTACCCTGACTACACTTCAGCATCACCTAGGAAGTTTGCCTTGTTGCTGTTATTGGCTTCATGATTTTTTTTTTAATAATTCCAATGCCCAGCACACACCTGAGACCAATTAATCCAGAAGCTGGCGGGTGTAGGAACGGGGAGTGGAAGTCAGGTCTCTATCTTTTAAAAGCACCTTCTAAAGCGCAGGACCCCGTGTAGCAATAGCTAACGAAGTCTTAGAATATAAGCATTAAACCGTGCAGCGCTGATGCTTTTAATTGCACTCAAGAGTAAAGTGCAATTAAGAAAATCTGTGATGTGATTGATCTCTCTGTATATGGAACACTTTTGCACTAAATAAAGTAAGTCACTAAGGTGAATTAAATCCATTTCCGACTCTCCTTTGAAATCAGACACCTTTTTTTTTCCTTCCAGGTTAATTACACAAAGCAATTGCAGTGACATAAAGCACAGTGACAAAATACTTTTTAAGTACAGAAGGAGGAGAGGCTACAGCAGAAAATAAAAGAAGATTTAGCTGAGATCCATTAGTGTCTTCACAAAGGCTGTGTCAGTTCTGTCGTTGGTCCCAGGGGGCTGGCTATCTCAGAGCCACTCTCTGCTCTTTCCTAATTGGGCTTCTTGGTAGTTGCAGCCTTCCTAGGTGAAGGGGACAGCTGTAGGATAAAACCTTTCCCCTAAAAATAATAGTAATAATCATAAGTAGAGGCAAAGTTCTGTGACCAGGCATGTAAAAACTTGGCTTCTAAGTCTAGATCCACCTCTGCTGACCGATGTGACTTTTGATAACTTGCTCTCTGAAGCAAGGTGTCATTTTCTGTGAAACACAGGCATTTGACCATTGGTGTCCAGGCCTCTTTTTAGCTCAAGAATTTTAAATTCCCACCCAGCAGTCATCCTACTTGGAAAGAAAATTACTAATTTAGATTTCCTGTCCAAATAATTGCATCATTCCTCCCCTGACCATAGGTCATACCAGAATAGCAGCAATGACTAGAGGGAAAATCCTCAATTTGAGCCTCTCTCAGGTTCCCCTGACAATTCAAATACATTAAGTCAAGGCAGTGTGGTTAGAGTGCATTCAGAGTTTATGCACTTAACACAGAAAACACCTGGCACGGGTACCTCCTTTTGTGATCTCTAGTGAGAACTATTGCCTAAAGCTTCTGAGACTTTCTAAGAGGTATTGGTCATGGGGAGTATATCTATCTATCCAGTGGTCCAAAAAACAAAAACAACTTCAGAATGGGTAGCAGTGCTGAGGATCTAAAGTGCTTAAGTTCTAACATGGTCAATCCCACAAAAATGCACATACTGAGAATCAATAGGAAATACAGACTAGGAAACTAGGGGACGCATGGCTATGAGGCAGGCCTGCAGGGTGTCTCAGGTACACCAAGGAAGAACCATTGATGTAGTTGTGGAGGTGGGGGGGGGTCTGGCGCACAGCCTTGAAGTAGAGTCAACATACTTGAGGTTTTGTGCCAAGCTATACACAATGTTAAGAACTCTGAGTCAGCAACTGCGTGAGGTTGATAGGAAAACCATTGAGTCTAAGGAAGTACGTAACAGAAACTGGAACACCAAACTACCCCAAGGCAGGGCCTGGTGAAAGAAAAATTGATCATTAGACTCAGAAGAGAATGAAGTTAAGTATTTAGGCAGATTGTGCACCAAACACTCCCCCCATTGCTTACTCAAGAATCCCGGTTTTGTTCCAGGCATCAACATGCCCTGCTAGAAACACTCCGTGTCACTAAGATCTCGCATGACAGGGGTGCAGGAGTGGAAAGCAGGGCCATGACACAGTTCTGGCCCATGTCAGGTGGGCAGGAACCCCTGGAGAGCTGTCGTCTCCCAGATAAGAAAAACGGAAAGCCTCTAAAGCGATCAAGCTGCTGGCCCTCCCTGTGCCCCCACCTGGAGCTGACACCTCCACGTGCAGCCATGAGGTAGGGCTGGGTGGACACGGGAAAGCGCAGAACCACAAGGCCATTCTGCACTTCCTCCTGTAAGGGAAATAAACCACCGTTTGACTAAGCCATCTTATGTGCAGACTATAGCATTCAATGAGCCAAGTCGCTCATCAATTACAGTGTAATAATACTGCAGGGCTCGGCAATGCTGAGGACTTAGAAAGCCTGGGAGACCCGGACAATGAACGTTTCCTACTCATGCAAGGTCTGCTCGTGGGAGCCAACCACAGGCCTCTTCATGATAACATAATCTCCCTGGATATTAAAAAGAAAAAATCAAACATCTTTAAAGAACCGAATGAACTCAGAACTTTAAGACAAATGTGGCAAATGCTCAGCATATCCTTCCTGAGCAGGGAACCGCGCATGTCATTTCTATAAACAATGGAGGAAAGATAGAAAGGCACTAAAATTAGAATCGTGCCAGAGCCCTGACATTTCCGATGATATGAAAACTACAAACTGGCACTTATAAATGACGAGAAACACACGGGGGACAAACACATCTGCCTAGCGTAGCTGATGAAAGTTTGAAAGGAAGCATTAAGACTCAGCAATTACAGATAATGCCTGAAGAATTTCAGATTAAAAAGAGACAAATAGGAAAATACTGTTTTTCCAGATCATGAAGAGGTATTGAGGCCCAAACACCTGGCTGCTGGAATAAATAAACTTCCTCTGGGCTATATTGGGTGTATTGCTTGACGTGGGTAGCAACTGACTTCTGCATGGACTGGCCAGAGCAGGTCCATCCATGACGTGGCCAAACCTGGCTGTGTCCAGCCTGCCGCACCGACGTAAGGGAAAGCACAAAAAAGAAAAGGCCCTCTTAGCCCAGGAGTTATTTTTATTAAGATTGCCCAGACCTTCCCAGGAGCTTCAGCACAGAGAAGCTGCCAGCAAAGCTTTCAAATGCACGTTCACCCAGGAGTGCGCTTAAGTAATCTTTTTCCTTTTCGTCCCGGGAGATGACCTTTCACCCCCCATTGACTCATGGTGTCACAAACCCCAGTCAAGGGCCCTCACCAAGTCTGGCCCCAGAGCTGACTCAGGGCAGACCAGCAGAGCCTGTGTGGTGTCTGGGAGCCCACAGCTGAGCAGCGAGCAGCTACTGCAGCACCCCAGGATACCACCAACCTCTGACACACCAAAGGGACAGATGAAGCCAAGTCGCACGTGCACATCTGGTGATCAAACTGTGAGGGTGAAACAGGGCTTGAAGAGTTTTTTTTCTCAGCCTGCTAAGAACCTGATTGAGCATCCTTGGTCAGAAATAATGTCAGGACTACTCCACTTTAACAGAAATGAAAAGCACTCCATCAAAAGAAACTTGTATTGTAATTGCGGCTGTACTAAGTAGTTAAAGAAAATCCTAGCAATATGCTACTCCCTGGAAAGAGGGGCGGCCAGGTTGTAAAAGTGAGACAGACTTTGACTGGAGCTCCAACTTTCCTCAGAACTAGGTGTGTGGCCTTAGTGCGTCCACCAACTTCACAGAGCTCCATCTCTCTGCCTTAAAAGAACATCACGATCACCGCCTAGAGGCTGAGGAAGGATTCAATGTGATGACATCTGCAAAGCGCCTGGCAGCTTGGTAGTTATGACTATTAGTAGTTGCAGGGCAGTTATCACTGGCAATACTTTAAATGTGATTCATACTTCCTTCGTGAGGAAAATATAAGTTCAAGATTATATCATTATCATAAAAAATAATGTAGACTAAAGAGGATTTCTGATCCTTGATCTGAGAATTATAAAACACATTGACACAGGAAGACTTTGGCTAACTCTAAGCAACAAGCTAATTGGTAAAGACAAAGTTCCGTTAGACCGGCAGAGTGCATTGCTCTTGGATCCAGCGGGGCAGACCCCATCGCTAAGGAAGTACTAAGGAGTCCACTTCCCTGGACCAGGAGTCCCCTGGGGTAGAATGAGGCAAACCCAAAAGCGTGATGCAGAGTCAGGGCGGAGGATGGAGGAGGAATTGTTTGCCTGGCACCCGTGGGATCTAAATGTCACAAGTTCTCAGAATGAAAATGAGCCTTTACTGGGAACGAAAATCTGGAGACCCGAGAGACGGAGCCACAAGCTGAAAAGTCACACTAACAACAGCCTTCATCACTGAGCACCCACCTTGCGTCAGTCAAGTTAGACTCATTACCTCATTTAGCCCTCACAGCAACATTATGAAGTAGAACCAGTGATCCCATCCATCTGAGCAAACAGATGTTGGAAAAAGTGCAGCCACTTAGGTCATGTGAATGTCTTCTGAGCAAAGATGAACCTTCCTTGTCATGAGAGTTTTCTACTCCTTTCAACTTCACAAGGAACCTGCTGCCTTCAGCCTGGTCCCTGGCTACTTGGAGCACCCTTATTGTGGTAGATAACTGGGGTCCTATCTTGATATCTTGGGTCCCATTTGTTCTGAAAACTTTCCTGATTCCAAATTCCCAAACATAACCTGCCTGTATCCTGTTTTGCTCTCTCATGACAAAGACACTCTGATAACTAGATAGTATGATAAACATGGTTATACTAACACAAGCAAAGATAATGCGTTTTGATCTCCTTCTGTAGATAAAACTATAAGTCAGAAGTTCTCAAAAAGTGGTCTGCAGCAACCCCAGAATTCCCCAAGAACTAACTAACTCCCAGTTGTTCATAAGGCCAAAACTATTTTCGTAATCATGCTAAGATTTTGTTTGCATTTTCCACTGTTTGTTGTTTTCCTTGAAGTAACTGGTTCATTTGGTTCGTTTTGGAGAAAATATCTACCAGATACCTGAGTCTGAAACTGTAGTTTGTCTTTCCATCATTCTTTCAAGAAAAAAATGTTATTCCACACAAAAGTGGTAGTTCAGCTCAACTCAAACAACAGCACAAGGTCTTTTATTGGTGATGACCATCATACTTTGTTCTTTAACAGGGCACAATATTCCTCCTTGTCATTTTATCACCCAGAATATTTTTAAATGTACTAAAGGGTTGATATTTAATAAAATGAATAATCGTATTGCTTCAGCGTGGACCTAGTTAAGTGAAATTGCTTTTTGTTTGTTTCCTTGCATTTACTGCGAGTGTGTGGTAGTGAAGAATGTTGTGATGTTAGTAGGTTGCCGTCACTGCCTTGGTGTATACAAAGACAGCGGTAGTTTTACTCACCATTGCTTTTGCACATGTCAACATGGAGAAAAAGGCAAATTTGTTGCCAGTGATAAGATTTGACCTTTCAAGATAAAAATGGAAATTTAGAAAACTCTATCACCCACTGGGAGCTTCCAAATACTTAAGAATTATTCCAGTGAGATTAGTAGTAACATCATCAGATGTGATTTTTTGATGTTGTACTATAAAATGTGACAACAATTAGAACATCTTCAGAACTCTATGAACCAGTATTTTCCAAATTAACAGTGAATGGTGTTATAAAATCATGCATGGCTAGAAGCTATTTGAACTGCAAGACCACTTCATTTTACAGTAATAATCAACAAAGAACTCACTGATATTTTCACATTCCACATTGCAATTAACCTTTAAAACACTACCACTTGTCCCACTTGTCAAATTTTGGTGTAGTATCAAGCAAGTATATTCACAATTATCTATAAAGGCTATTGAAATACTCCCTCATTCTCCAGCTACATATCTGTGTGAGGCTGGATATTCTTAATATACTTCAACCAAAACAGAGGTTTTGCAACAATTGACTACCTAATCAAATATGAGACCCAACTCTCTTCCATCAAACCAGATATTAAAGAGGTTTCAAAATGTAAAGCAATGCCACTTTTCTCATCAAAATTTTGTTTTAGAAAATATGGTTATCTTTTAATAAAAACATGTTATTCATATTAGCATATCTTGAGTTTATTAGTGACATGTTAAAGGAATTCATAAATATGTTTAACTTTCCTCAATTTTAGTTTCTAGTACAGTAAATATCAGTACATATAAGCTATATGAACAAAAGATCTTTAGGGTCCTCAAATAATTTTAAGAGTGTAGAAAGACCTGTGATGACAAAGTCTGAGAGCTGCTGCTTTAAGTCAAAAAAAAATATTAAGTATTCAAAAAGCAATGTTCAGTAAGATAGGTCTTTTTATGCCTGGTGTGAATCATTCAGGATTTCACTAATGGTAGGCAGAATAATAGCCCCCAAAGACATCCAAGTCCTCATTACCAGAACTTATATGTTACCTTAGGTGGCAAAAGGAAACTAAGGTTACAGATGGAATTAATGTTACTAATCAGCTGTATTCTGGATAATCCGGGTGGTGCTAATATGATGACTAATGGCGGAGGGTCCCTAAATGTGGAAGAGCGAGAAAGAACAGTCAGCAAGACAGTGAAGTGATATGAGAAAAACCCCACCAGCCATTGCCGGCTCTGAAGACAGAAGGGGCTAAAGACAGGGAAGGCAGCAGCCTCTAGAACACGGAAAACACAAGGGAAGACACTTTCCCTGGAGCCTCCAGAAAGGAACTCAACCCTGACAACACCTGGATCATAATCCAGTAGTACCCATGCCGGACTTCTGACCTCTAGAACTGTGAGACAACACATCTGTGCTATTGTAAGCCACTGACAGTGTTAAGCTTCACCTGAGCCCTATGACCCTGGAAAAGAGCTACCGTTAAGAAATCCTCCCTTTATTTTGTTTTCTGGGAGATGATTTACTGCAAAGGATCACACTGCCCCTTGTGACTTAGATGAGACTCAAGGATGCACCCTTGTTTACCTAGGACAAAATTAGACATGAATCCTCCAAATTCTCATTCTTTGCTTCATAAATGATTAGCTGAACTGTTTCATCTGCAATGTCCATTGGAACAAAATGCACGTTAACAGAATTTTGGCTAAGTTTCTCTCCTTCCCTCAGGCCCCCAAACTTTCGCCCACCCTCAATCAGAGCCAGCATATAACCCTTCTTTAATGCTCTCTTCAAAGAATAGGGTGAGCTCAGGATAAAACATTCCCTGATCTACTGTCCTATCATGCCATCCCTTCATTTATCCCGTTTTCCATGCCTGGTTCTTTCTAGTGGTGTTTACTCCTCCTTATAAAAGAAAAACCTTTTTTCTTCCTGACCTCTGAGACACTTGCAGAGTCCCTCCCTATTACAATAGTCCTTCTCCCCTCTTGCAGTAGTTCTTTCTAATAAAGTATCTCCCTGTCTAAACCCGGATTTGGTTTTTGTCTGACACCACTAAGTTTGTGACAATTTGTTATAGCAGCAATAGGAAGCTAATACATCTGCTGACCTCACCTAAAAGCAGCAGATCTTCCAAGCTATCTTGGGAGAAAAACAAAGCAGGAGCAGGAGGTGATAACATTATGTCCCACTCAACTGTCGTTCCCGTCAAATGGCTGGTATGGTGGCACTCATAACAAAAGTGGTGAAGATTTGAGATTGAAGGAAGTTTACTAAGATGAGGATCTTCGATCAATCAAATGATGATCTCTCGATCCAAACTTGTAGGTGGCATAGCCGGATGTCTCGAAGAACTATTGCCAAATTCTTCAGTGGCCCAGAGCCAAACCATGACCACCCAGGGTGGCTGCAAAATGAAACTCATAATCTCCTAAAAGTCATCCTGATGAACCAGATGTTTGAGTAATGTTGGCTGCTATTTTAATATCTTGAGAGCCCAAATCATAGGAGTGCACTTTGGCCTCTTAAGATCCTCATTTACAAGCAATCCAAGTCGGCATAAGAGAACCCTTATTTCATGTAAAAAAAATAAAACAGTAAAACTTGGAGAATGAACACAAATCACACCATTCTCTGCGGCGAAAAATGGAAAAAGAATCTTCTCTGAGTTTTAAAATCATGAAACTCTTGAAGAGTACCTCATGATATGTCACATGTGCAAGGATGTTCCTTTAATAGGAATGACTTTGTTTTCCTGTTTGTGTTATTTTGAGTATTAGGAGGTGACATGCAAGCGAGGCTGGTAGCTGACATGTTGAAGTTGCAAAATGAAACCCTTAATCTCCTAAAAGTCGTCCTGATGAACCAGATGTTTGAGTAACGCTGGCTGCTATTTTAGTATCTGTGGTTGTCATTTTTTGCTTGAAGGTTTAAAAGTGAAGAAGCGAAAGGGCTCACTGAGTTTCCTTAGCAGCAGGCAGAGCCTAGCTAGCGAGTCAGTCACACACACACACACACACACACACAACTGTGTACACGCTCCCACATTTCTGTCATGCCTCCCCGTCTAAACCCACAGGTTGAAAGTTCCACCTCTCCAGAGCACGCACTACTGTGTGAGGCATCATTGCTGTACCAAAGACAACCAACACATGTCCACTTTAGCTGTCTTCAGCTTTTCCGCACAGTAGGTAGAATTCAAGATTCCTGGCTTATCATCCCATAAAACACAGAACAGGAAATTTAGACTATCTCATAAAATAGAAAGGTTTTAAATGGGGAGACCTACTCACAGCTGCACTCCTGGCCACATTTTTATTACTATTCCGTTCCTCTCTTGGAGCCCAGCAACCTGGTTTGCATTTCCCCTGCAGCTCCAAACCTGAACATGCCTTTCCCAGCCCAGTGGCCTGCGGCAGGGACCGTGGCCCTTCTCCAAGCAGCACGTGGGACTGCACATATGCGGCTTCCAGCCAGCCACCTGAGGAAACTGTGACTTGCCCCCAGGTGAGGGGCAGAGGTTGCGGAGGGAAGTTGGAAAAGGCAAAAGAGAAAAAAAGGAAGGCAGAATAAACTCCACATGTGCGTGGATGGACGATCCCCCGTGCCCTGGCCCCTCTGGGATTCCTGGATATGCAAAGGATTCCTAACCTGTGGTCCCCGAGTGGGTTTTGAGAGAGATGATTTCCTGCCATTAGATGCAAAATCATGGAGGGAGGGGGGGACAGCTTTTATCAGATGCATGATAAAAGGTTAAAACCTATCTTAGTAAAGTTTAAAATTCAATTGAGTCAGAAATACCTTCTTTAAACTCTGCAGCACAGCTTAAACTATTTTAAAAAAACAATCTCTTCTGTATCTGTTTTTTAAATTCTGTTGTGACCAAAGGGAAGTTTCTTTTTTTATTTTCTGTGTCCAAAGGAAAAACTATTAAAGGGGAGGAGAGAGGAAAACAAAGAAGATGGAAAGAGGACGAAAACAAGAATTGGAGTGCAAGGCAAATTAACCAGCTAGATAAGAGTAACAGGGAAAAGATAACGAAAATGGTTTTTAAATGAAGATCAAATAAGGATTTGCCACAGTATTAGAATGTGAGAGCTGGAAAGATCACTTATTCCAACATGCCCTTTTAATAAGCAGACGCCAAAAGTAATTTATCAAAGACTATTCTGAGGAACTGCTGCCTGGGCCCTCCCTCCCGCCTCTCACAACCAGCAGCATGAAGACTGTCCAGGGCAAGTGGGGGTGGCAGAGATGAGTCATTAGGCAAAAGCATCGCCTGCGGGGTCTCTCACAGGCTCCTTACAGAAGACACTTCCCTCTGAGTTTGTCTTGGAAAATGTTCTGGGTGCACAAAAGCATGTAGTGACCACTGGATAAACATTGAACAAATTCAAGTAAAGATTTTTAAAATTTTATTTGGTGTTGTTGATTTGGTTTTGTCATTTTTCTTCCTACCTATCATTCTGCCCTGGGAAATAAGAACACTGGGTTCAAGAAACATATTTCCATTTGGGTTGATGTTAACTCAGGTGTTTCATGTACTTCTCCAGCATCCGTGTACATATTATTGTTTAACAAGGTGTTTTATTTTTTTTTAATTTATTCAGGATATTATGGGAGTACAAACATTTTGGTTACATGTAATTCTGTTTGCCCTGCCCAAGCAAGGGCTACAAGCGTGTCCCTCCCCCATACAGTGTGTTCCACTTCCATCAGTTGCATGTTTACCCCCTAACGAGGTGTTTTAGAGAGCATTCAATTACCTAGGCAGACAGGCTGGGGTGACAGGGCCATAGAGTTCGTGGTTCTAGGGCCCTCAGGTCCTAATCTGTGACCCACATACACATTAACAGTCTCCAACATTAGTTTTTGATCCCTTCCTTGCCATGGTTACAAGGAATGCTGGCAAGGCAAGTGTGCAAGTCCCCTGGGCTGCAGTTTCACACCTCCCTGACTTTGGCCCTGCCGCCACCTCTGTCTGAAATGCCCTCTGTCCCTTGTGTATCCAAGAACACCTGCTCATAGTTCTTCTTCCTCCCCGACCCCCTCACTGGCGGAAATGGTCTCCCTTTTGCTCATGGCCCCACCAGACACGGGGAAGGCTGAAGGCAAGGGCCGTGTCTTGTTCATCCCTAGTAGATCCAGCCACTGGCACAAGTTCTGGCAAACAGAAGGAAGCTTCTGTCCGATGGTTGAACTAAAGCTTTAGTGGACTCAGATTTATTTATTCATCACGCAAGCATTTGCTGATCACTCCTGTGTACCAGGCCTGTGCTTTGAAGAAGAAATATAAAGATGATAAGCCCCAGTTTCTATTTACAGAGAGCTCTTAGTCTAACAAAAATTAATACACATCCGTCAACCTCTGTGGGAGAAAACATATGGAAGTTGATTCCCTTCTGATAATGGGTCACGGGCATGATATTCACAGGGCCAGAGGTATCTACCATTTTTAGAGAAACACTCTTAACTGTGTATCACATTCATGCTTAATGAAGTTTTAACAATCTGATGTGTTTAAAGTTGAATTCAAGTTAACCGAGACCTGAAATTAGGGTTGAGCAGGGAAAGGACAAGGGAGAAAGGAAGAAAATTAAATCTGAGAAAGAGAAGAATGAAAAAGACAATCAAATTTTACAGTAGGAGATTTTGTTCTATTTCTTTGTCTCAAACCGAAGGCTAAAAGGAGAATTTCCCTTTATTCTTCAGAAAATCCACAACTGGCCCAGGAGGCCAGGCACGTACTCAGTCCCCACCTCAAGACTTCATTTATAGCATTCTCCTATTTTTAAAAATGGATTTCAGTAAAATGTTTCATAATGTGGATTGGTTTCTTTGGGGTCTGCCTCTGCACTATAGCTGCATAAAAAAAGACATTAATAACTTCTCCGTTAATGGGTTTTTCAGAGTCTCCAAAGACTCACCTTGTACATTATAACTTCCTCCCACTTAGCCCCCTGGCTATATCTTGATTGCCCTTGTAAGACATCTTCAGGACATATTGCTTAAGTTAAAGATTGTCCTTATGAGAAATAACTTCCCACACTATGCCCGATGCACGCTCAGGAAACGGCAGAGCTTAAGTGCCGTCATTCCGCGTGTCATTTTACCTTCAGTCTGTGAAATGCTCAGCTCTGAGAGGACCCTGCCTAGTAAATGAAGAATTTCCATGACAGAGGCAGCTGAGGCTCCATCGCAGACTTAAGAGGTGACTTTGAACTGGTTATTTTATATTTTTGTCCTTTGCCAAGACACTCTAGTCGACTCACCCAACCATCGGTTTTATGGAGTGAGGTGGGGAGTTCCCAGAAAACCATTGTGAAGCCTATAGAAGAGGGAAAAAAGATTCCATAAAATGATAATTTGCTCAGTGTGTGTGTACATGAAACGTATGAGTATATATGGTATTATATGTTATATATGTCACACAGCTATACTGATATTAAAGGTAGAATCTTGAAATGGGTCTCAAAGTTTGCTACGTAAGGGCTAAAACACCATAGAATGTAAATCATTAGAGGCAAGAACCATGCCACGCTTATGTTTGTCACTGCTTCTGATCTTAAAAGTTTTAGCCTTTTTTGATTCCATTAAGCAACAAGCTTGCATCTCCTTAAATATCTGTCATTGGAACTGGTACCTGCTACCAGCCACTTTAGCTTAACAAATAAAACCTGAATTCAAATGTGACAAGCAAAGGTCTCTCAGCTCTACTTACAAAAGCAGTTCTTTACCTTACGAGTCGCAGACAGCTTCCAGAATTTTTTTAAAAATGTACCTAGGCACATACACACAAAAGTTTGCATGTGATTTTTGGAGGGTCACAGGCCTCGACAGCTAACTTAAGCATCTCTGCTCTGGAAAATATTTTCGAAAGCATCTTGCCGCATCCCATATCCTACCCTCTCAGCCCCAAGTCGGCAGTTATTTGCTTTATCTGTTCTCTGCCGTCTTCGGTGCACCCCAGGGGGCACTTGTTAAGTGAGTCACCGCTGAAATTTCCTGGTACCTGCCACGGTAGTCGTGTGCCTCTCCATGCTGCCTTGAAAGAAGTGACAGTCTGGTTAACAAAGCGGCGCTGGTTGTAGACAGATGACAAAGCATTTCTGGCACTGAGATCGGCTTCAAAACAAATGGCTGTCTCGGGCTCCTCACCACTCTGTCAGGGGACTGTCAGGGGCTGGCTGTGTGGGCGCTCACGTCCGAGGAAGCTTGGCCAACTGACGCTCACGAGAGATGACATCTATCAACAGCTTCAGTCTCTGCAGGCCTCCGAGTACTACACCAGACGTGCAGACGCAAAGCATGACAGAAGACAAACCCTGGTGCAGCAGCTGCGAATTAGCCACAGACAACGGAAAGTTGATTCCAAAATGGTTATGATTCAGCGCAGCCTGATGACAAAGAGCACAGGCTCGCTCTCTGACCCATTCCGCCGCCCGCTTGCCCTTTCAAACTGGTGACTGAACCACCCTTTACCTCAGTTTCCCCTTAAAGAAAATGCAGATAATTGAAAAAAAGCTCCATATTCCAGCAGACCGTAAGTGGTAAATGTAGTGGTGGTAAATACAGGTAAAAAGCTTTGCACAGGGCCTATGAGGTGTTAAGTGTTGGAGAAATTCCAGAATGAAACAGTCAATGCAAGTTAATTCCAACTTACAAAAAGTTATCATGGAAGTTCTGAGAACTATATAGTGATATCTTAGTCTGCTCAGGCTGCCATAACAAAATTCCCTAGACTGAGTAGTTTGAACAAGAGAAATTGATTTCTCACAATTCTGGAGTCTGGAAGTCCAAGTGACAGCCCACTCAGTTCCTGGCAAAGGTCCCCTTGCTGGCTTGCAGATGGCTGGCTGCTCACTGCAACCCCGCCGTCCCCGCCCCCACTGTCCTCCCGTGGCGGGTGGGGACGAGGAGAGAGAGAAAGAGAGCGAGCCCTCTGGTGTCTCTTCTTGTAAGAACACTATCACTACTGATCAGGGTCCTACCCCTATGACCCCATGGAACCTTAATTATATCCTAAAAACCCTATCTTTAAATACAGTCGCATTAGGGGTTAGGGCTTTGGCATATGAATTTGGGGAGAAGACAACTCAGCCCACAGCAAAGGGTAACAGATATTATGTACCATGAAAAATTGGGAAAATGAGACCAAAACTAAGATGCCTCTAATTTATCAATCTTATAAATTTCAAATGGAGAACAATAAAAATGTTGGATTAGGAAAGCCCATATAAAATATATTTCTCCTTCTCTGGATTCAGGGGAAGCCATGCTAAGCATAGGGATTCTTCAACATTTGACCCACTGTGAGGAAATTTGTGCAATCTGAGGGTTGGGCTGTGGAGCCAAAAGCACGACGCGAGGAGCACTCCAGCTACCGTGGCAGGGAGCGGGCAGAGGGGGCAGCGCCAGCACTTGCTGCCTGCTCTGCGCTGGTCACGGTCACCGAAGGATTGTGGGAGCCAGAGAGAATATTTTAAGGTTCATGGCACACAGAGAGGGCAAAAGAAGGAAGGGAACAGTTTCTGAACTGGGAAAAACATGCCCAGTTTTCTCCTAAAATCTACACGGTTTTCCTTCCTCTAACTGCAGAGAAACCAAAATGCGAGGGGAAAAGCCCTCCTGCATTTTCATGTGTCTCTGCCTGTGCTTGTGCTATTCCTCTGGCCTGAATACCATTCCTCCCTTCCCTGATGAGCAAAATAGTCCTTTAAGGCCCAGGGCAATAACATTTATGTTCTCTCTGTGATTTGTCGTAAGTCCCTTATCCCATCAGCATTCTCTCTCACCCCTATGTTTCAATACACTTTTCTCCCCCAACACTACTCTGTGACCTTTTAACAAGTTCTTCGCTTCTCTATGCCTCAGTTTGCTCACCTACAAAATGGGTATAATATTGCTATATCTCTCATAGACTTGTGGTAATTAATGAATAATAAATGTGAAGCATTTAATACTGTGTGTGACATATTACAGCTGCTTAATATATCTTAACTTACTGTTATTATTATAATATATTGGTTGTAACTTGTGTATTACATACCTTGAGCAACTTTCCAGGCCTCATTGCTTCTATTAACTGAATAATATTTACAATACTATGTAAAATTGGCTAAGGACAATTAAAATTATGTATGCCATGTTCTTAAAAAGAGTTGGACTCAATTTATGATTCATTGACAAATTCATAATTTTCTCTTATAAGTCATTGTTCTTTTTAAATCAACATTGTTGAGGCATAATTTACATTCAATAAAATGTACCTGACTAGGTGCATTGACTCATGCCTGTAATACCAGTACTTTGGGAGTCTGAGACAGGAGGATCACTTGAGGAAAGGAGTTTGAGACCAACCTGGGCTACAAAGTGAGACCCTGTCTCCGCAAATAAATTTTTTAAATTAGCCAGGTGTGGTGGCATACACCTGTAGTTCCAGCTACTCCAAGGCTGAGGCAGAAGGATCGCTTGAGCCCAGGAATTTGAGGTTATAGCGAGCTATGATCATGCCACTGCACTCCAGCCTGGGCAACAGAGCAAGATCCTATCAATAAAATAAAATGAAATACATTTGTAAAATTAAAAAAATTAAATGCACCCAATTTATGTGTAAAGTTTGATGCATTTTGACAAAGTGTGCACCATTATAACCACCACCACAAACAAGCTATAGAACACTTCCATCACCCCTGAAAGGTCCCTTGTGTCTGATCCAGTCCGACTCCTTCCACCCCCACCCAAGGAAATTACTGATCTACTTTCTGTCACTATAGATTAATTTTACCTTACCTATGATTTCATATAAATCAAATCATACGTTTTCATTTTTTTCTGATTTCTTTTGCTCAGATTAATGTTTTTGAGGTTCATCCATATTGTTGAATTTATTACTAGCTCAGTTTTCATTGTTGAATAGTATTCCATTGTATGAATACACTACAATTTGTATATGGCTTCACCTGTAGATGGAATTTGGCTGTTTCCATCACAAACATTCAGACCAGAGTACATATGTTTTTTTCCTAATTTATTCCCAAGTATTTTACATTCTTCTGTAATATAGTAAATGGCATTTTTATTTCTTTTTCCAATTTTTATGGCTAATGCATACAAACAAAACTGACTTTTGTATATCAAACAAAAGCAGCCTGCCACCTTAACAAAAAAACTCACTCATTAGCTCTACTTATAGTACGTATTTTGTAAATTGTAAATTTCTGAGGTTTTATACATACATATTCATGTCATCTATCTATAGATACTTTTACTTCTTCCTTTCCAACCTAAGATCTTTGTTTTTCTTACCATATTTTACTGCATAGAAGAATCTCTAGTATAATATTGAATTTAAGTAATGAAAGTGGTTATCCTTATCTTGTTCCAGTCTTTGGGGAATGACTTCAGTAGGTATGACTGAAGTAGTTTTGTTTTGTTTTTTTTAACAGAAACCCTTTACCAACTTAAAGAAGATTCCTTCCACACCTACTTTGCTGAGAGTTTTTACCATGGATGGATGTTGTATTTAGTAAAATTATTTTCCTCAACTATCAAGATGACAGGTGAGTTTTCTTTTATAGCATATTACTATAATGATTACATTAATTTATTTCCAAATACTAAACCAATTTTGTAAAATGCTTGCCATGTAATGAGCACTCATGAAATATTTGCTGAATTGATGTGCGTGATTTCTTCTTCACTCCTGACTCTGGCCTGCCTCTGGCCCCCCAGATGTGTACGGGCAGGCTGACTTAATTTTATTTTGTATGGACTTTGTTTCCCCATCATTCCCTCTGCTTACTTCAGATGGAGAGTTACGTAGTTTAAGTCCAGTCAGTAAATCTACCCTGATTGCTATTTATTTCTTTACTTGATTTTTGATTTGAGGGATTTTGAACTAGACTATATCCCAAGTCCAACCAAATTAGTAAGAGAGCAGGAAAGATGTGAACTTCCTCCCTTGGCAAGTCTACACGACTCAGATAACATAAAAGAATTCAAGCCATCCATGGCACATACAAGGTAGTTAATAAATCCGTTATTATTCTCATGTTGCTTCACAGAGACAGAAACAGAGAAGAATCCACCACATTTCCATTCCCGAATACAAGTTATAGAGACCCTCAAATGGTTAATTACCACTCCAATTACATAGCTACCTTGCCTTTTGCATACAAAATTCTTAATCTGGCTTTGACCTGTATTCATGATAAATGTTTTTGTCCACTCATTTATTAATTTTATGTTTTATGCTTTTGTCTATCAGTTCTTCATATACATAAGCTCCTAGTAAGCAGTAATATCAACAGTAGCTAATATTTAGCTAGCACTTTGTGCAAGACACTGCTGCAAGTATTGTGTATCTATTGACTCATTTAAATTTCCCAACAACCCCGGGTGGTAGGTACTATTAGTATGTCTGTTTTAAACATGAGCTAACTGAGGCCCATAAAGGTTATGCAAGTTGCCCAAGGTCACATAACTAGTTAATATAGGAAGTGGGATTTAAACTCCAGAGCCTGAACTCCTGCCCACTGCAAAATGCTGCCACTACAAATGCTGCCCCTGTGTTTTTATATTCCCTGATAGTGTAATCATCTTCACACACAAATATGATGTGCCTTGAATTGAGTACCAGACCACTTACGCATCACCCCAGATCCACTAAGCCCCACCTGGCCCCTGGGTCTTGGCCACTAGCTTCAATTCCCGGCCAAAATGGCTTCAGTAAAGATTCACACATGTCTGCAATCATTTCTCCTCGTCTCCTAAAACCATCAATTTTCTCAGTGTCCCTAGAGGATAAGACTCAGGTTTTGTCTTCATTTCTATCTCATTCATGCCTACAGGAACCACAATAGTCCCGATGCCCAGATCCAACATGACTGGACCCACGTAGGGTCTTTCCACTGGCTGTGCAGAGTGACAGATTAATCCTATAAGGAGTACAAGGAGTTAATGCCCCAGGGGAAGAACTTTGACCTTAGACAGACACTAAAAAGAAGCCAGCGGATAAATTCTTCTCCCTTCCTCCCTACTGACATAGTGGTTCGATATCCCCTCTCCAACTCTCTGGACACATCCCTGTGACTGAGTAACAAACTACACCATCTTCGGAAGTCATAGCTAGCTCTATTACACACCACTTTGAATTGTTTCCTGTCTTCCTTGCCTTGTCTTTTTTTGTTTTTTGGGGTTTTTTTTGTTGTTGTTGTTCCCTCCAATTATATTCTCTAATAAAACATGAGCACACAAGCTTGACTTAGGCTCTATTTTCTTGGGTAAAAACAACTCTTTCCTTCCAATAGTACAGATTAATTTGTGCCGACATATATCCTCTCTCTTTCAATTCATTATCTACTGTGGTATAACAAATTATGCAACACTTAGTGGCTTGAACCACGAAACATTTATTATCTCACACTTTGTGTGGACAAGAAATTCAGAAGCAGCGTGCTGGGTGGTTATGGCTCCAGGTCTCTCATGAGGTTGCAAGCCAGATAACAGGCGGAGCTACGGCCATCTGAAGGCTTGGATGGGGCTGGACCATTGGCTTCCAAGATGGTCCACTCACATGGCTATTAGCAAGAGGCCTCAGTTTCTCACCAACTCTCAGCAGAAGGCTTCAGTTCCTTACCATGTGTATCTCATAGCACTGCTTTAGTGTCCTCGCAACACAGCCATCGGCTTCCTCCAGAATGAGTGTTCCGAGAGAGGACCACAAGGAAGATGCAATGCCTCTTATGACCTAGTCTTTGAAGTCACACACCATCATTTTTGCCTCATTCTATTCCTTAGAAACAAGTCACTAAGTCTGGTTCACATTTAAAGGGAGTAGCATTCCTTGCCACCTTCTGAAGGGAAGAGTGTAGACAGATTTTAAAATCACCACACCTGGTTTTCCTAGTTGCTAAGAGTATATATTTACAAGACAGGTTGCTAGGGGTGTAGTCTATAGGCTTGAAATAGAGTGATGCTAATGCTAGCACACACACACACAAAACCACCTAAACTAATGACCACCACTAACACTCTGCATGGTTCTAACTGTCTGTCTTGTGTGTTGCACTATCATAAACAATTCATAATGTTTTAGGATACAAGCATAATGTCAAGGAAAGCACACTGAAATCATTTTTGTCCAGTCTTTCTTTATTCTTTATTCCCTCTTCTCTCAGACCTATATCTTCAATTTATAATCAACATCCCATCAGTTGAGCATTACTGACTATACCTACTATTGGTAACACATGTTAACAAAAACAAATGCTCTCATTTGTCAGTAGTCATAAGTTTTTAGAAGAATCAGATAAGTTAGCAAATGAAAAATTACTATAGAGTAGTGCCTGCCACAGTAGATATTCAATAAGTGTTCTCCTCTAAATCTAAACAAGCCACTAACCAGCTAATAGCTCTTGCCTTATTGCTGCTTGAGTCACTGCGACTATAATCTTGTAGGTTCCAGATCATACAGCCTGCATTTATTTTCCTCTGTCCCTAAATGATAAGTAACTTGTCTCTTCCACCAGATATTTTGTTGATACAAAACATACATAAACAATAACATGCCCAGTTGATCATTTCTGCTTAACTGTCTTCTTCCTATACTTTGTCTATCCCTTTGACCTTGGTGAAACATGGATTTAATTGCATTCACACTAGAGTTTTAATGAGGTTATCATTGCCCTGCAGATCCAATGAGATAGGGGCTTATATCATGAGTTTCCTACTTCAAGATATATTCATTCAGCTATTAAAAGAATTAATCTTTTAACTAAAAATAAACTTTAATTGCTGGTCACAGCTACAACTTTAGATATTTAAGATGAATATTTTGCATACGCACAAAGGTAAGCCTTGAGAGTAGCCACTCACTAAAGACCTTTATGTCTCTTGTTAAGTTCCTGTGAGTAGCCAACTTTTAATTATTTGTAATAGGTAACGATGTAATTGAAATTAATGAGCCAATAACTGTATCCTGTCTTCCAAAAACGTTTCCTTTTCTCTTTACATCTACCACACTTAAATAATTTGTTTGATCTCCTTCTATTTCTACTACCTAAGCTTATAGATAAAATGCTAATAAGCAGAGAAGAGTCCAAATTAGTCAGCTAGAAAAGCAAAGGGCATAGTATACTTAAAAATGAATATTCATTCCTCAAGTAAATAGGAATCAAAAACAATTCCAGTGGGGAGAAAAAAAAAAAAAACTTTATATAGTGGTAGTTACAAGTGATATGCCCTTAGACCAATAAAGTGTGTTTTTAACTGCACCAATAGTTTTCAACTCATGTACCAACTTTGTATGATACATGATGGTAAAGGATGTACTCAAAGGATCCCAGAACCGAGGACGTGGGGGATAGACAGTGGCAGCACAGCGAGACTTTTAGGAACAGTTCTTGCTCATAGTAAATTGCTTGAACCTTTTCATATCTACCACCTTCACTTAATCCATATAAACCTCACCTTTGAGCCAGCAACACCTTCTATTTCTGGGATGTAGATTATCATTTACCATTAATTTCCTTCATCCCAACCCCATTGATCCGGCTTCCCTGTAAATTGCTAGTAAACTGTGCTCACTTCTGAAGGACAGCAGCAAGGACAGCAGCCATATGGAAAGTTCTACTGTGAGAAGGAAGCAGAGAGGAAAAGACAGCAACACTCCTTGGGAACAGTCAGATCGTCACGGCTCTGGAAGGGGCGTGCAACGCTCTGCTCAGGGACAAAAGAATAGTGCAAGTTTGGTGTCCCTGGAAACTCCTCCTGGTAATTCGTCATCGTAAGGATTGACCCAGCTTGCCTCGTGGATCCACTTGCAGGCTGGAGAAAAGGACAAAACGGGCTCCTATAGAGGTAATAGGGCTGGGCTCTACCTGGCAGCTTCTGGAAGACATTTATTTGGGCAAAACCAGCTATTCTATAAAAGGCCACTGCTAATCTAACATGCATTCAACTGGTATGGTTGCCCATTGCCTAGTTGATAAAAACATCATGCTACACTCTGATGTCACGTCCCATTTCCTCTAAGACAGCGGTCCCCAACCCTCAGGCCACGCACCACTACCTGAGCTCCCCCCTCACCTCACCATCCATGGAAAAACTGTCTGCCATGAAACCAGTCCCTGGTTCCAAAAAGGTTGGGGGCCATTGCTCTAAGAGGTAGTAAGAGGTAGTAAATTTTTCCTTGACACTCTTTAGTCTGAAAGTTGGCTCAAAGTATCTACCTTGCTTACTAGGGAGACAATCTAACAGTTTCTCTCAAAGAACCGAGAAAACAATTTGACAATTACTTCTCTCAGAGCAACAAGGACCACTTTATGTTCCTGGAGGGGCAGTTGATCCCCTGTGCTCAGCACGTAGCTCCCCGAGAGCATTTAGTAGCCAGGCTTCCTTGAGCATCCATCTCTTTAATGAGCACTTTGCCCTCACCAGCTGACTCAGACAGATGCATGCGGCCCCCACACTGGATGTGCCCAAGATCTTGAACGTCCTTCCAGACAAATGCCCAATAGCTGAGAGCCCATTTATTGCAGAGACAAATGCATTTGTTTCCATTGCAGAGCTGCAGGCAAAGTCTAGCTGTGTGGAAAGGGAAAAGGGAAAATATATCTTAATAGCATGTCCTTTGTATGATTTCGATCCAAGTAACAAGGCCAAACAAATTTACCCCAAAGACTTCCTACTTCAGTTTGAACATTTTTGTAAGTACAGTTTGTAAAACATTTTAAAAATGTGTTTTGAAGACATAATGTTGTAAGTACCTAATCTAAGTACCATTTATTACATTATGTTAATCTAAAGGGTCCTAGATGATATACATGTGTAATCTTTACCTAAATTTCTATGACTTTAATATTAAAACACTGGCTTTGTTATTTTTTTAACTTTCCTAGACTACTTACCTTTATAATTTTCTTCTTTTTTTTTCTATTTTTTCTTTGTAAACTAAATTCTAGTGTCACCACTCTCAGGCTACCCAACATGGAGCAAGTCACTTCACCTCCTTCTGCCTGAAATTCTTTACCTGTGAAGTGAGGATATAACAGACCCTGTGTCAGAAAGTTGGTAGAAGAAATGAATGTGCTCATACATTGAAAAGTACACAGCACTAAGACAGTCACACGCCCATGCTGTTCTCAGATTCAGTATCGCCATCAGGGAAAGGGGAAAAATTCAGGTTACAATATCTTAAACTTCAATGTTATATAGTGAATATTGAATAAATATTAGCTGTTATTATTGCCCAAGGGCCTACTACCTAATAGTGCTGTGTGTCAGGTATCCCAATCCTACACATTTTTATCTCAATCATTTTTCATCAATGACGTTCTCATCGTTAGCTGACTCCTGACTTGAGACTTTCCCATCTTTTCTTTGGTTCCACTTTTCAAACTCCCCATAAGCACGGCTTTGCATTTGTCTGGCTCCACTCTTTCCTGGCTGTCTTGGATAACTTTGTGCAATATCTGTCCTCCAGTGCCTCCTCACTGCATCCTTCCCAAAGGTGGTTAAACAATGGTAAACAGGTACCTGTGCAAGGGAAGGCAGCTGCCCAAGTGCGTGAGCTGGGAAAGGACACCTTGAGCAAGCACCAGGAAGTCAGCATGGATGCACATTTGGAGCTTGTCTGATCAGTCTTTCTTCTATCACTCTGTGCTTTATAGAGTGAAAAATAATATCTTTAAATGTCACTTTCATTATTTTCAAGTGGAAAGAAAATTTGCCATCAACTGGATGGCAACCTTTGCACATGTTTCCCTCCTGTTCCCGTTTCTTGGGCAAGTCCCAAGCTCAGGATGGAGAAAGTGTTTGGAAGAGAAATGGGACACACCTAAATCCACAAGTAGCAGAAAGTTGATTGGTTTGGCCTAACTGGGCCTCTAAAAGACAGTGGCACAACTTATATTCCTGGCTCTCCTCAGAGCCACTTTTATTGCCACCTGCTCTCTTTAGGGTTTTATCCTCTCACATGGATTCTAAATAACTTCCAAGTCTTTCTTGCTCTTATTTTCAAATTCTTCCTAATTCAAAGCACTTTTCACACAGACAAGATTAATCTGATTATCGCACTCAGGTCTTCAATGGTTTCTTGCAGTCACACACATTCAGAAAAAGTGCCACCTTCTGGTATTCAAAGCCCTTCAGAAGTTTAGCTCCAACCTCACTGTCTAGCCCTGTCTGCCTACACACACCATATACCCCAGCAAGGCTGAATCTTTCTCAATGATCTTTTCCAATGACTCGTAATATTATTTCCATCAGAAACTTATTCTCACATTTCTCCCCCAGTCTTGCTCATTTTCCATGTCTAATTCTACTTCCTCCTTGACCACAATAACCATGTCCTCCAACTCTTGTAACAAGATGTAATCTCTTCTCCATCAAACCTTTCTTAGCTCTGCGAGCATACCCCTCCTTGGGCCCTTGTTACATTCTGTTCTATATTATATTCATTCATGTATCAACTTTGTTCCTTGTCTCCATCAAAACATATTCACCTTGAGGGTAAAGACTATATCGTCATATCTCCTGCCATGCCTAAAACAGCTTGGCATGCTGGAAGCACTGAGTAAGCAGTTTTCAAATTGAATTGAGTATTGAATTGTGGAGAAACATCCTTTTGTTTACCTTATATTTTTTTAAATTTATTTTGTGGCTGGGTGTGATGGCTCAGGCCTATAATCCCAGCACTTTGGGAGGCCGAGGTGGAAGGATTGCTTAAACCCAGGAGTTTGAGACCCTGTCTCTACAAAAAAAATAAAACAAAAATTAGCCAGGTATGGTGGTGCACAGCTCTAGTCCCAGCTACTCAGGAGGCTGAGGCAGGAGGATCACCTAAGCCCAGGAGTTGGACCCTGCGGTGAGCTATGATCATGCCACTGCACTCCAGCCTGGGTGACAGAAGAAGAGCCCATCTCTAAAAAAAATTATATAAAAGAGACACCTGCACTGGTATGTTTATAGTAGCACAATTCACAATTGCAAAGATGTAGAAACAACCCAAGTGCCCATCAATCCATGAGTGGATTAATAAAATGGGATATCTGTATACCATGGAGTTCTACTCAGCCACAAAAACGATAGTGACCTAGCACCTCTTGTATTATCCTGGATGGAGCTGGAACCCATTCTACTAAGTGAAGTATCCCAAGAATGGAAAAACAAGCACCACATGTACTCACCATCAAATTGGTATTAACTTATCGACACTTAAGTGCACATATAGTAGTAACATTCTACAGATGTCAGGAAGGTGGGAGGGAGTAGGAGGGGATGAGTATATTCACACCTAATGGGTGCAGTGCACACCAACTGGGGGATGGACATACTTACAGCTCTGACTCAGGTAGGGCAAAGGCAATATATGTAACCTAAACATTTTTACCCTCATAATATTCTGAAAAAAATATATATATATTTAAAAAATTATAATAAATAAATTTATTTTGTTCTATTTTGCAAATACCAACCTAATATTTATTTTTTCCCTTTGTTCCTATTACTGGCAATGAACAGTGTTTTCAATAGACTGTGTCTGTATACTGAAAGCCAGAGAGAAAGAAAGAAAGAAGGAAAGAGAGAAAGAAAGAGGGAAGGAAGGAAGGGAGGGAGGGAGGCAGGGAGGGAAAAAAAGAGAAGAGAACCAGTCAATGTATTTACTATTTCCTGAGTAAAGTCCACTAGCACCTCACATTCTCAGACAACAGGCATAATCACCAGGCTATATGGCAGCACTGAAATAAAATAAAGTTCAAAAGGCAAAATTATATTGTTATTCTTTGGGAACTGCTTCTCAATTATCTTTTGGTTTGCCTCTAAAAGAGTCTTTCATCCCATGAAATTTAGTGTTTTCTTCCTTTTCTCATTGTAAACAACTCACTTCACAAATGCAGAATAATGATAGTAGGTTTAATAATCAAAAGTCATGGGCCGGGTGTGGTGGCTCACGCCTGTAATCCTAGCACTCTGGGAGGCAGAGGCAGGCAGATGGTTTGAGCTCAGGAGTTCGAGACCAGCCTGAGCAAGAGCGACATCCCGCCTCTACTAAAAAAAAAAAAAAAAAAAGAAAGAAAGAAAGAAATTAGCTGGACAACTAAAAATATATAGAAAAAATTAGCCTGTTATGGTGGCACATGCCTGTCGTCCCAGCTACTCAGGAGGCTGAGGCAGGAGGATCCCTTGAGCCCAGGAGTTTGAGGTTGCTGTGAGCTAGGCTGATGCCACAGCACTCTAGCCCGGGCAACAGAGTGAGACTATGTCTCAAAAAAAAAAAAAAAAAGTCATGAATACCAATAGAAAATAAATGTTTTATCCTTCCCATACTTTGCTTCTGGTCTCTGTGGCTTCCTCTTTCTTTGAGAAAATTTAGTGCTAGTGAGCACAGTTGGGTCCTATGACTTTATAGCCCATACTTTGTGTACAAAGCAAAAGTATGTTAATTTAAGAGATAGTTCAAATGTTTTGTCTCATTTTACAACAGGAGAACCTGGAAGAATTTACTATTTTTGTTTAAATAGACTTTTATAAGGCCCATCAGAGCCCAGCAAATTATGACGAATTATGGTTTTAGTGTTTTTTTAAGAGACAGGGTCTATCTAGCTCAACAGTGAATACGAAGTATTTAATACAGACAATGTGATAAAGATAAAAACTGCAACACTTTTTGTTTCCAGATTCTTTAACAAAACATTGAATCACTGAATACTGAATCAGCAGAAAGAGGAAGGAAGGAAGGAAAGAAAGAAAGAAGGAAAGAAGAAAGAAATGTTGATATTGGGAGAGTTAGTCTAGGCTGTCTTTTATAACAAGTACATTCAAGGAGCAAAGGGAAAATTTTTAACTAACTTATGCAGCACCTGTCAAAGTCCAGGGTTGAATCTATCTAAAGAAAACAATATGGTTAGTTTCTACATTAAGGAGCTCCAATAAATTCATTTGAAATGTCTAAATGTATGCTTATTGTGACTCATTTTTTTCCTGAAGATACAGCCATGTTCCTATCTGTTATATAGGCAGTAACATTCAAGATAATTCTACAGGTTCAGTGACCAAACGGCTAAGTGTCTTGAGAACCCTTTGTCCTTTACCATATATATAACACACCTATGCTGGAGGATCAAAGAACAAGATGGGGTCAGGGAAGGGTGCTCAGAAACTGGGATACACATTTTTTATAGAAAATCAGGGAGGAAAAGGATATACTATTTCAGGTGTGTTCACATCCCAATTCTTCATTCAGATATTCCTACTCAGAGACAAATTTTCTTAAAACCAAGATGCCTACATATTTTTCTCTTGCCATTTCCTTAACTTAAAATTCCTTCTCTTCTCTATTCCTTCTTTTAGGGTTGCCAGACTTAGCAAATAAAAATATGGGATGTCCAATTAAGTTTGAATTTCAGAGACATAATGAATAAATTTTAATAAAAGTATATTCCGTGCAATATTTGGGGTATACTTATCCCAACAAAAAAAGATTCATTGTCTATCCAAAATTTGGATTTAAACAATGAATCATTTTTTAGTATAAGTGTGTCCCAAATGTTACATGAAACATATTTACCCAGAACATTATTTTTTGCTTATCTGAAATTCTCATTTCCCTGGACATCCCATGTTTGATCAGGTAACTCTTACGTAAATTCTCCCATCATTCAAAGCCCATATCAAATCCCATTTCTTCAGTGACTGCTTCCCTATCTATTTTATTTTTTAAAGCATTCATGCATTTATTCCTTCAATCAACAAATATGTATTGAACACCAATTCTCCTCCAGGAACTGTTAGGCCCTGGGGATAAAACAGAGAGCCTGTGGTTCAGAGGATAGTCTTGAAGACAGGCAAGCATGACCAGGGAACAAATGCCACAGAAGGAAGATATGCAGGGAGGACCACAGGAGTCCCCAGGTGAGTTAAACAGCTTCCCCCTTGGTAAGCTGTATCTAGTACCAATATGTGGAGCTGTATCTTCCACTTCTCAGCCTCTCCCTAGCTAGTACTTTGTTTATGGTAGGCAAGTATTTGTTTTAGTGTAATGAAGCCTTTTTGTTTTTTTTCCCATTCTCTTACTCTTCATTGGAGCTATTAGAAACATAACCAGAGAACTGGGTTTGGTTTGTTTCACTATAATCAAAGTGAGAAATTGTGCCTTTTCCAATGTGCTAAATGTGACAGGCTTTGCTTTATGTGCCTTGCACAGTCACGTAATCCTCACGCTGACATCATGAACAAAGTACCATTTATAACCCATTGGATTGAAGAGGAAACAAAGACAAAAATGGTTCAGTTAATTTGCCCTAAATCATATGAGTAAGAAAGGGGGAGCTGGGATTCACACCCAACAGGCTGGCTCCAGACGCTCTATGATAGAGTAATAGGAGTGACTTAAAAATTAAAATTAAACAGCTTCTGGAATTTTCTTCTGTTCTTTTTTTAAACCTTTACATTTCAAAAGAGTAATTCTTATTATATTTCTGATGATCCACAAATGTAGGCTCAAATACAATTCGAGAGGAAGAAATGTTAAGAAGGAAGCCAAACTGGTACTGTCTCACATAAAAGAAGCATATGTTAGTTCATCGTGTTTCCCTTTATTGTAGCCTATGCAAATCTCTCTGGTGTGTGCTACAGACTAACGTCTAGATCCAAGGGTGGGCACTGAATACACATCAGTTGCTACAGACAATAGAAAATCTGATTGATCTGAAAAAGCAGAGTCAGGAAAGCTTTTTCAAATAACTATTTAAGGTTCATTATTATGGAGTTAAAATAAGTTAAAATATTCTTAAATATTTGCTAAGAAATTTTGAGGAAACCTAACATGGGACAGAGAGAAGTCCTTGGTAGTAAGTACTGTAGCTTTATTGCCTGACCTACAAAAATTCAAACTGAAGTATGCTGAATGTTTTAAAGTCTTAGTGACTTCCAAAATGCATCCTGTGTGAGACTATTGACAAATGTTAAAAATATCTATTTTCCATTTGTATAGAACGAAAATGCTTAAAACATAAAGAGATTATTAAAAATTTGGAAGCACTCCAAACATTCTTTCTCTAAACACAGTACTGCCTGTTCCCACTCCGTGATGGATGGGATTTCTAGCAAATACATCATGACTTAAATTTTAGCTACCTCGGATACCAGCAGGAACCAAATAAAAAGCATTTTTTGCTATGGAAAGAGATGAAGAATCGACAGTGCCCATAAAGGGATTTCATCTTCAGGAAATAATTGCTTTGCTTTGGGTAACACAGATTATTGTGGTTTGGCCTCAGTGTTTATGTCCCACTTAGATTAATGCATTAGGAGAAGGCTAGCTTAGGGTAGTCTTTGTTAATAAATTATGTGTTAAGATAAGTAAAATAAATAAAATGTCAGGACAGACCTGTTTGTCCCTAGATGGCATACTGATACCAAAGCTAAGACTCTATTAATATTTTTTAAAAGTCTGTTAACTGTTAAATATAGTTTATGGCCTCTTTCACTTTCAGAGTCGGAGGATAATGCAGAAATGTGAATTTATTATAGCAAATTTTGTTTAATACCTTACATAAATCAAATGTTTCAAAATCTCAAAAATATACCAAACCCTCTTATTTTGGGTAAACTGTCCTACATATAAATTAACATGAACTTCATATATAATTGATAATAGCATGACATTTCAAAAAATATAAAATGTCAACAGGGACGTCGTGAGTAAACATGTCACAAAAGCCTGTGTTTATAACAATAAAAGATAAATAGACTTGGGGGGAATAATAGACGCTCTGAGGTTGAAAGAACTTTAAAGGTTATCTAGTTCACCTACCCCACTTTAATATGCTCTGTAGTGTCTTCTCCAGAATAAGGCCAGTTCTGTCTTGAGAGTGGGTGAGTGTACAGTAGCTCCCAGGAGTTCATAGGCTTGGGTGGATGATTTTCCACCCAAAAATCATCACTGGGACTTACTGACAAAGAACAAGAACGTGAGGGAAAGACAAACAAGTTCAGGGAGGGACTTTAAGAGCACCTGTCTTCCCTTTCCCACAACAAAGCTTCCATCTTCCTCTAACCTTCCACCACTTTGCCTTCCGGCCCTTAGAAAGAGAATTTGGGTGCTCAGGGAAACACACAAGGGTGAGCTGAGAACCGCGGACAGGAAAATTGGTATGAAATGAAAGCAAGGACAGGAAAGGTGTGGGGGTCGGCAGGACAGCATAGAGCTCTGATGGAGGGCGGCAGGTGTCCTCACATTGGCCTGGAGCTGGGGACAAGCCATATGATCAAAGGCTTTCCTTTGTTTAAAATTATGGTAAAAAACAGCACAACATAAATTTTACCATCTTAGCCATTTTTAAGTGTACAGTAACTATATCCATATTGTTGTGCAACAGATCTCTATCTAGAACTTTTCCATCTTGCAAAACTGAAACACCATACTCATGAACAACAACTCCCCATTTCCCTTGTCCCCCCAGCCTCTGGCAACTACCTTCTACTTTCTAAGAGTGTGACTACTTTGGGTATTTCATACCAGTGGAATCATGCAGTATTTGTCTTTTTGTGACTGGCTTATTTCACTCACCACAATGTTCTCAACGTTCATCTATGTTGTAGCATATGACAAGATTTCCTTCTGTTTTAAGGCTGAATAATACACACACACACACACACACACACACACACACACACACACACACACCACATCTCTCTCTCTATGTTCATCTGTCCTTGGACATTGCAGTTGCTTCCCCCTGTTAGCATTGTGAGTAATGCTGCGATGAAACATGGAATGCAGAATACCTCTTTGAGATCTTGTTTTCAATTCTTTCAGATATATACCCGGAAGTGGGATTGCTGGATTGTATGGTAATTCTATTTTTCATTTTTTTAAGAACCTCAAAACTCTCCTTATTTAACCATATTGCTATGTGTTTTTTTTAATTGCCTGTTCTTACAGCTCTGTCTTTCCAGTAGAGGCTCTTAAAACTATCCAGGGACATCTGGGAACAGCATGTCCCTGGCTCCTCCTACACCGATTAGTGCTAATGTCTGAGACCAAACCAAGCCTTGCTGTACTGCTTTGTACAGTTCTCCAAAGATAAAACTCACTCCAGCCATTCCACCATACCCTTGGACAGGGGATAATGTTGATTTCCTCTAGTAATTGTTTTTCATTTTAGCTTTAAGACTTCACTCAAGAAAGCCTCCCAGGGACACAAACACAATTTATATTTCAAAGAAATGGTCTTCTTCCTTTTTATGTTTGAGAAAAAAACTGAGATATTTTTAGAGTGGAGGAAAGGGTATTATTTTGGGAGGCTTGATATGAAACGTGTAAATATGTTTATGTGTATATTATAATAACTGATGAACATAATTTATAAAATTAGATAATGCCCATCAAAAACCTAAGATTAAGGTTATCTTCTGCAAATTAAATTAGTGAAACAAACATGTCAAGGAAAAGATAGGTTTGCTGCAAAAGTCTCCTGAAAGAATGTTTCTAGGTAAAATTCTCAAAAAGCAAAGCCTAGAAGCCCAAAAAATCTTGACTAGGTATGGAGAAATTTTTCAGTTGGATTATTATTATGAAGAAAGAAGGTGTGAACATCAAGGCAATGTTCATTTCAGTAAGGGGCCAAAAAAAGGCAAGTGCAAGGCAGAGAAATTCTTCCATGTTTATCAAGTATTACTCAGAAGAAAGCAATTCTACATCTGGGACAGAAGCTGTGTTCTCTCTAGAGCTTCCTAGAGTTGAGAAATCTGGAAAGCAGGGAGAGCTCCCTGTATTTTTCATGGCCTGGGAAAAAACAGCCTTCAAGTTATCTATCTCCCTTTGTTCTATATGGACAAGGGAGCTCCAAGGGACAAGCTTGTCCAAGGGACAAGCAGAATTTCGAGTCCCTCTATGGTACCCTGATACTGCAAAGGCATGTGGACGGAGGCCATGGAAAATAAGTTTTCTCTATTGCAATTAAGAATAATTTGGCATTGTGGTTCAAATATCATCTATCTTGTGAGTCGATTTAAGGCATCAGTCTTTGGAAAGTTGAGAAACTTCAACCACTCTGTACCAGCAAAGCAGAAGATAAGACACTCACAGGAAGAACACAAGCCCCCTATCATTTCTGGAATTAAGGAAACTAAAAAAGTAGCCAACTGCTTGGAATAAAAATGAACTATTACAGCAAAAAAAATGATATTTCTGAAACACATGTAACAAAAATTCAAAATGCACTCCTCAATAATTATCAAATGTTAAGAAAACCTTCAGTGAAACAGATGGAACAAATTACAGCAAATATTTGAATATTTATTGGGGCTGCAGCAACTTTCCAGACAGTCCAAAATTCCAGAGTGATATATGTCAAGATGGAGATTTTGGGGGGTTCTCACCACATCTGAGAAGCTCTGCTCTTTCTATTAGGGACTGAGTAACAGAGGAAGGCATGCTGGTCAATAACTTCCAAATCAGTGAGATTTTCTGTTTGTGGAAATGAGATATGTCGTAGGAAAATCAAGTCCATATATGAGTAAAGTATGGTGCCTTACAGACTTTATCGGAATTGACACCCATTGACTTTTTTAAGTATATATTTTATGAGAACTCAAAAATGTTTTTAAACAAAGCTTTCCCACATAGTATCATCAGCCTCAGTCACTCTATAATTAGGTTCAATGAACATGTCCCAAATACCGGAGAGTTTGTCAATAGTGACATATTTAGTATATTTTATGTATAAAAATTAAAATGTTTGCACTCCATTGCATTGAATTACATATCATATTCCTCTTTTCATCTCTACTGTTTCTTCTTAGAAACTTTGAGAACTAAGTTTTCTTGTGGTAGTTTGTATTTTAAAGACAACATATTTTAAAGACAAGTTTACTGGGAGATTATATAATGTGAAGACAGAACAATCAACTCATAATAATAAGAGTGAGACATTTCCATGCCCAAGCCCTCTTTCCTTTCAATAGCCTGCTTGAAATTAGGTTTCCTGGAAGGGATTATTTTTGAGGATGAGGAAAGAGTAGTTTGAAAAGAAGAAATGAAATATTCCTCAAGATATTCCATAGCAACCTCTCCTTCTATCAAATAAGGAGAATGGGCTAAAACAAAATCTAAGTACAGTCAGACCTACAACGCTTAGTGACTCTATGAGCATGAAGCAACATACAATGGTAAAAGTGAAAGACTGACAGCAGCCAGCAATAACTGCAGTGGAAGGTTTGAGGTGGTACTTACTAGTACATCATACTACCACATTATTTTCAAAACGAAACTTGCACATGAATTGCAAATTCCAAATTGACTAATTCATTGGCAGAAATAAATTCACATATAAGTATTAATCAATAAAAAAGGGTAAAAAAGAGGGTAACACTAAAAAGAAATATTTGATAATCCATCAGCATAAAAGTACCACAGTTAAGGCAGAGTAACATTTTTGACCAACATTCCCATGAGACTAAAATAGTTGTAAAACCTAAAAAAAAAAGTCTGTTTGAAGATATCAGAGAGCTAATAAGATAAAAAATGTAGAAAGCCAAGGAGGTTAAACAAATGCGGGAGGCCATTTTTCTCCAAGATTTGTTCTTGGAATTCTAGAAGAGAGAGTAGAGAGTATTAGCTGCCCAGTTGGCAACCTTCTAGGAATGGAAGACACTGGTTGGAGTCTGATTCATAATTTTAAAAAATAAGCAAGAACTGAAGGAGGCAGTGTAACATAAATGAAACCCATTAGAAAAAAAAAAAGACAATGTTATCAGATTCATGGTGGTTCCAGGTACTGGAAAGTCTGTATTTTAAAAGTATGCTTATTATATTCAAGAAGACCACAAACAAAATTGACATTTGCATCAAAGATCTAGTCAATCTAAAAATAATGAAAATTCTAGAAATAAAAGGCACAGTAAAGTAATTGAAATTAGAAAGGCATGGATCCAATGAGCAGCAGAGTAAATACACCTGGATGAAAAGAGAACTTGTGGACTGGCAGATAGACCAGAAGAATAAATTCAAAATAAAGGATGGAAAAATTGTAGAAAATATATAAGAGAGAGTAAGCAACTCAGAAAGCACAGTAAGGAGATCTAAAGTATGTACAATCTGTACCTGAGGGGAAAAAAAGGACAGAAGTAATATTTGCAAAGATAACGGCTGACAGCTTGCCAAAATTGAAAAGAGATAATGAGCAACACCTGTAAAATCACTATGAAGCCCAAGTAAGATAAACAAAAATGAACATATAGATAAGCACATTGTATAAAATGTTGAAAACTAAAAACAAAGAGAAAATATTAAAGTCAGTTGGGAGGAAGGGCAAAAGAAAGACAAGTTGCTTTTAAAGGAGCAGCTTTGGAATTAAGAAGAAAATACAATTATAACTTCAATGTGCTGAAACAAATCACCACTAAAATAGAATTTCATACCCAATTAAAATATCCTGCAAGAATACAGATAGCAAATCATAAATGAAAAAAAAAAAAGCAGCTAGAAGCCCCTCCCTAAAGAAAATTCTAACTGTTGTCTTCAGGCAGAAAGAAAATTATCCCATATGGATGCTCAGAAATACAGAAAAAAAAGAAGAAGAAGAAGAGCAGCAAAATAAGTATTTGGATAAATGTAATGAATATTGACCTACAGATGAAAATGATGTTTTCTATTATTTAAGATAGTGAGGCATGAAATTCACAACATCAATGGCATATGTCAGGAGGGGTTATTTGCATTATCTGAGAATAAGACAGAAGTACCAAAACCTGGGCTTGATAACTAAGAGATGCATGCTGTAAGTTCTAATGCAACCACTGAATTAATAACAGCAACAGTGTTTAAAACTCCCAATTTAACACGTAAGGGAAAAGTAACGGTAGAAAATAATAAATCCAAAACAAGGCAAGAAAGAAAAAGGGAACATCAAATACGTTTTCAAACAGAAGTCTTTGGTAAAATTAAAGATTTAAACCCAAGTACATAATAAGTCATTAAATATAAGTGAAAGGAATTTTCAGAATAAATAAACTCTTAAGTTGCTACAAAAAAAGAGATATCTTAAATTTAAGGAAACAGGAAGGTTACAAACAAAAGGATACAAAAAAATGTGCCATGGAATCACGACAAGAAGAAATCTGTTGTAGTCATGTTAAGAACTGATAAAATTGACTTTAAGACATAAAGCATTGCCAGAGATAGACTGGAGGGATTCCTGGTACTTCTCATCGTGTCCAAATTTCCTCTTTTTCTGAAGACACCGCCCTAAGACCTCCTTGTATCTTAATCACCTCTTTAAAGACCTTATCTCCAAACAAGGTTACATTCTGAAGTACTGAGCTTTAGTGGTACCATACATGAATTTTGTGAGGACACCATCAATTCATAACAGGAGTAATTCCTGTAACTCACAGAAAACACCTATCTGATGAGTTTGAAACTCACAGAAGATAAATAACAGTTTTTACTAGAATCTATTACATAACCAAAGCCCCAAGACCTCTGCGGTTTACAACACAAACTCATACTGGCTGTGGCTGCTGTGAGTTGGCACCACGTGTCTTCTCATTCTAGGCGCAAAGGAAGAGTTTTAGCTGCCATTTGCCATTCCCATGAAGAATGGAAAGAGAAGAAAAACTATGGTGCAAATACACAATGGCTTTAAGAGTTTCTGTTTGGAGGTGGCATACCCATCACCATGACTTACTTAGCCAAAGCAGTTCCTGTGGCTTGACACTCACACTTGACAACTGGCTAGTCCTTCAACAGGGAAACACTGCAAGTCAATTTCAACAGGTGTGGCTGTAGAATACCATTACAGAGAAGTAGAAAGCAGTCAACAATCTACCACAACTAGGTCATGGATTTCCAGAAATGTACTACTCATACGCATTCTAAAAACAAAGTCAAAAATGTAAATCACAGAATTTTTGTCACGTTTGAGAGAAACAATAGGAGACACCAGAAAAACACACGGGTTAATTTCTTACTTGAAGGTCATGTGATACTAGTGAACTAGAAGGCATGATAAAAGTTGTGTTCTGTCGAGAGGATTTGCTTCAAAGTTCCACCTCGGACTGATTAACCAAAAAGCACTGAATTATAATCTACAGAGCTTAATGATTTTAGACACAGAAAATGTTTATCTGACAACAACCACAAAGTAACTAAGACATAGGAAGGTTAACAGAGCCAAGCCTTGTTAAAATGACAAAGATGAAATCTGTCCACCTACCCACCTCCTTGCCCTTATGCCCAACCCGTCACCTCCCACCTCTACTCCCTGCCTTATTCTCCAGTGACTTTTTCTCAAGTCTAGTGTTATCTCCTGTCTTTTCTAGGCTGGGCATGTATTTTTCCCCAGTCTCTTACCAAATGTGTTGGTTTTGGATTTTGAGTTTTTCTGACTCTATGTTGAATTATGGCATCCCTGTGACCCCTTTTAGTCTCCGATCTCCCCTACTTCAAAGGTAATGACTCTCCTGATTTCCAACACCATAGATTAGCATTGTCTGGTTTTGTCTGTGCTTTTTTGTGTCTGCCTTCTTTCACTCAACATTAGATTTGTGGTAGTAGATTATTCATCCTAACTGATGTATAGAAGTCCATTGTGTGACTAAATCACAATATATTTACCTGTTCTACTCTGGGTGGACAATTGGATAGTTTCTAGTTTGGAGCTATTATGAATGGAGCTACTATAAACATTCTAGTTCATGTTTTTTGGGGAACTCAATTTACAAATTTCTTTAGATCGCTACCTAGGACTGGAATGACTGGGTGATAGGGCATGTGAAGATTTAGCTTTAATCATTTTCCAAACTGGTGGTACCATCCTCCAGACTTTTAATAAGGATTCACATTCATTCATAAAACCCTTAACAGTCTGCACAGGATTTTCAAAAGAAGCAGACCTTGAACCTGGCTCTTCTGATTCCAAGCCTAGCACTTATTCCATCCAGTAAATTCCAGATCCTTCCACCCTATTTTCCTTTCCTCAATACTATGCTACCTTTTTCCTTTAACTTCTCCTCACAAATGAATAGCTAGTCATTCATGGATCATTCTTCCCAGGGTTTTTTTGTTTTGTTTTGTTTTTGTTTTTGCCTCAAAGAGGATCAGTGGTGACTCCAAATAACTCTACTGGTGGGACTTACAGTTTCCATAAAAAAATCAATCTGTAGGAAGGAGGTGGAAAGAAGAGGGAGAAAGATAATTTCAGTCACAGGAAAGTGTTCAACAGAATCACTCCAATCCCAGTTGGAGGGTGATCTGAATAGAGCTGCCCCTGATGAAACACAATGGAAAACAGAAAACTCATCTTCCATCATGTGAACTTTAGGGCAGACATGCTGGAAAACTATTACACCCTGGCTTCTCCAAACCGATACAGGGGACCCAGAGGGAAGCCTCAGAAATCACATTAAACCACCATCCCCACATCTCCACCCAGGAGGCCATGAGCAGGAATCTGCTGCTGGTTTGTTGACGATGGCCTGCATGGGAGGCCCGTGCGTGAAGAAATTGAGCAGGAAAGATGAAGAAAGATGACAGTGAAAATCAAACCCCAGCCTCCCGACTACCCCTCAGGTGCGCATCTGTTCCCCAATTCTGTGTTATAATTAAAGAGAATGGTTTTTATACATTTAGATACTTTCAATGCCTGGATTTCAATGTAGTTGAAGTAAAGGGTACTAATTAATTGTGAATCATTCCAATACTTGAATATAAAACCTCTGGAGCCTAATGTGCAAATTTATGTAAAAACAATGTGAAAATTAGAAATGCATTGGCACATTTTTTTAACCAGAACTGTAGCACTCTGTCTAGTCAAACAGACTGCTCATTTGCAAGTTGTCTATATGCAAAGCATTTTGCCCCTGGGAGCCTAAAATCTCCTTAGCAAGTCATCTGAAATTTGAGAAGAGCTTTGTTCTGAACCTGATTTCTGCTCTCTTAACTGTTTCTTCTCTGCTTCCAGCATTGTGGGCAAAAAGCCTAAGTATGGATTACACCTGGCCAACCCAGCAACAGGCATGGCCCAAAACATAAGGCTCGCCCTGGGACACCCATTTGAGTTCAAAGGAGGATGTCTAAATAAGCTTGTCTTGAGCCATGTGCATTGGCCTTGCACTGCAGCCTTTCACATTTAAGAAAAATTTCAAAATCCAAATGCTTCCAATCTGCAGGGCTCAAATTTCCCTTTGCAGATCAGACCTGGTGAAGTGAAGAGGCTATTTGCTGTTAGGTCCTAGGCTAGCAGCTTTCTGACTTTCACCTTTTGTTTGAAGGTAAGAGAAAGCAAAGAAAGTAAACTGATCAACACTTCTGCACCGTGTCCACCTCACCCAGCCCTGGGGGAGAAGAGCCAGCACTGGCAGGTGTGCTCGGGTGCAGCAGCAGGGGGCGCATGTTGTCCGCCCTGGGGTGGTCTGGCGCCTGACAGAAGTGGGCCAGAGGTCAGTCCCAGAGGCTTGGCGATGGCACGCCCAGGAGTGGGAGGAGAGGCCTCTTTGGGAATTACCTTATCATTTAACTTTTCAGGTGGGGGAGGAGGAGATGGGAGAGATCGAAGGAATTGGCTAGCAGCCAGGCCAGAGCTAATGGCAGCTTGCCCATGCTCGAAAAAGCAGACAGTGGGACAAGACCTCTGAAGAGGTGCTCTCCTGGACAGGAGCCCCATCAACAGTCACTGTCACCGGTAAGGAAATGGCTCAGGTTTTTCCCAGTAGCTCAATTCCAGATCAAAGAGACAGCATCCCTCGGCCCCTGGAGCTCAGACATTTGACTCTATTTACTCCTCTGTCCGAAGGCCCACTCCACTGGCCGCAGCTCACATGGACTCAAGTTATGGAAAAGCTTAACGTTCTCATATCGAGGGAATGGCTCCGCAAATACTGCTTTCCGTTTTGACTAGTAAGTTCAGTTTTCACCAACCTGAGTACAGTTGTTGTCACCCTGATATACTAAGGCCGTGATGCTCAGAGTGTGGTCCTGGATCAGTGTCCATACCACTGACTGTGAGCCTGCTAGAAAGCAAAGCCTAATCCCAGACTTCCAGAATCAGAATCTGCATTTTAACAAACCTCCCCACTGTGCCAAAATGATTATTTTCTGACCATAGTTAGAAAGCCAAATTCTAGTATTTCCAGGAACCAGATAGGTAAAAAGCACTTGATTTCTTCAACTCTTAAGTCCTCATCTGTAAAATGGGCATACTAATCCTGCTTAATTTAAGATGCTTAAATTGAATAATAAATTATTAATTTGTCCTACAAATTGTGAATCATTATAGGAATGTTCAATTTTAGTCCTATGCTGTGTCCTGACTTGATAATTGAGTTATAAACTGAAAACAGGACAATCTCTCTTTTACCTCTTTTTTTTTTTTGTATTCCCTATACACTTAAATACAGTGTTCTGCCCATAATGATGTTGACTATTTGACATTTACAAAAATCTCCCTTGGAATTCCCCTGCCATAAAAAAAAAAAAAAATTCTAATTTCAATTCTTTCCAATCACAAAGAGATCCTGTCACTTTGACCTAATCCTCTGAGGTTCATCCCTCTAAATAATTGTATTGTCTCTATCTATAAAGCACTTTGTTACTATGGCAACGCATACATAACTGCATGGGTAAGTGATTGAGGGTGGTTGTACAAGTCAGACTCCTTTCCCGCAGAAAACACAGAAAACATTCTATCCACCCGAATGTTTCTCTCCCATAGGTTTTCACCAAGTCCTTCGTAGTTTCTCAAACTTATACATACTTTATGAACACTATAGACCAATATAAGGAAACAGATTGATACAGTGGGAAAACTCTTGGGGGAAAAAATTGGAGATTCGGGTCCCAGTTCAGACTCTGACACAATTTACAATACAACTTGGCCCAGGGCACTCAATTTTCAGAGCCCCAGTCCCTTGTCCCTAAAGGTAGGTGAGGAAACAATATGCTTTCCTATGGCTCAATCCCTATAATGTTCTGTAATATTCAGAGTTGATTTTAAGTGTCACTTAACCGAAATTATTCAATAAACCTTCATGGCATTAAACATTAACACAGTTCTTTTTATGTGGCTTGGTTCATTACAATGCCAATAAATGATTAATTATAACTCTCTGTCTGAACCAATAATTTTGCTGGACTTTTATGATTCATAATTTGAACTGTGTTGTAATGTTACCCCTCGAAACTGACATTCTAGCATTTATTGTTTTTTATTGCTTCTCTAAGGTGGCTTTTGAAAGAGGCACCAAGTGACACGTTTAGGAAGGGTTTAAAAGTGTGGACATGGTTGAAGTAAGCATTACTAGTCTTGACTGGCAGCAGAGCAAGGACCCAGGGACCAGGGCTTCTGTCCTGTGGACTTAACCTTTTTGGAGCAGCCGACCCAGCAATGAATAATTCTACGGGCTGTTTGGCCAATGCAACAGTTTGCAATGGTTCATCTTGTGTGGTAGCTGACAGCAATTTCAATACCATTCTGAGTGTGGTCCTGAGTACTGTGCTGACCATCCTGCTGGCCTTGGTGATGTTCTCCATGGGATGCAATGTGGAAATCAAGAAATTCCTAGGACACATCAAGCGGCCGTGGGGCATCTGTGTGGGCTTCCTCTGTCAGTTTGGAATCATGCCCCTCACGGGATTCATCCTGTCGGTGGCCTTTGACGTCCTCCCCGTCCAGGCTGTGGTGGTTCTCATCATGGGCTGCTGCCCTGGAGGCACCACCTCCAATATCTTGGCCTATTGGGTTGATGGTGACATGGACCTGAGGTAAGAGATCTACCCCTCTAACTACTGCAGTCGTGCCCAATGCATCTTTTCAGAAGCCTGTGGCATTCAGAATGTCCATCTGATCTGCCGTTGATCCAAAGTACCACCAAGGAATTAAATAGGAATAAATGCGTTTATGTGCCTTCTAGCACAGCTGCCTCGCTATTGGAACGTGGGGATTACATTTTGTGTTTGTGTTTTTAAATCTAACTCAGTTAACAGGGAGCTGCATAATTGCTATTTATCTCTGGGAAAAGATTCAAAGCTTTTCAAAAAAGAAATCTTATCCAAGCCACAAGCTGCAGTTGAGGAAGTTTATTCTGTTGGTATCAGGAAAAAAGAAACACAAGAAACAAAAAAACACTTTTTTTGTAATAATGAGGAGCTCTGGGTGCAATCATGAAATCAAACTGTCCATCAAACATTACAACCTATGGTCAGACAATGGTCAGCTCCACCAAATACAGCCAGTTCTTTGGGCAAAGTTTTTCTTGGTATAAAACCTAAGGAAGAATTCATAAATTTGCTTTACCGCTACTGGCATTAAAAGGAAAAAAAAAAAGCCTACAGCAGCTTTTTTAAAAATTATGTTTACCTTACTATAAAATAAACAGAAAATGGTTTCTCCACTTCCCACAGAGCAATCTAAATTGCAATGTTTGCCCAATTCATCTTGTGCCAGTCTGAACTAGCACTGGGGGGAAAAAACCTAATAGAAATAAGGGGAAGCATTAATGTGACTAGACCAAGAATTTTAATGCTGAAAGTTGAATAGACAATATATTCTTCCTTACCTCACAATTCCTCGTTTCCTGTGAAAGGTGTGCATTTCTGCAAACCATCCAGCTGTTTGTGCAACGTGTGTTTATTAAATACTGTCCAGCAGGCAATCAGCTCTGTTAATCCCTAGTTACTATACGCAGAGGAGAGAGGTGCCAAGTGTAGAAATGTAACAACTGGGTTGATCAAGTGCCTAGTGAGCAATTAGGAACCTGCTGTCTTATCTCAACTGGTGCTGATTTCTCCCGAAGCTTTACAAAAGTCATACGAACCATATACTTTCACATTACTTAGTTTTCACGTAAGAAAATACAGTATCCACCTTGCAATAGACTTATTTTAAGATAAGCCCAATGAAAGAATAAACAATGGCAAGTGCTATTCAGGCTTAGTTAATCTGTGAACCACGATATGACAATAAGGTATCTTTAGACTTCAGTTTAGTTTGACCTGGACACAGGTACACAGAAGTGAGAATTCTAAATACTAGCACCTATTAAACTGAGGGAAATGAACTAAAATATTGGGCTTTGACCTCCACTAAACAGCTTTTACATAACATCTGTAATTTTTTAACAATGCAGAAGAGTCTTGTACCTCAACATAATGCCACACATTAAATCCTTTCTATAAGATAGAAAAATTCTGTGTGATGCTGGGTTGTTTGACTGTTGAAATGGATTCTCTTCCATGGGCTAAAATGGTAAGAGCTAATCTAAAAGCTCCAAGTCACATTTTGCTATGGTTTTAAGGAAATCTTATTTCTCTTGAAACAAGAGATGATTATGTAATCCTGTCTATTTAATATAACAATTCATATAAAAATAAGAAATAAGATTTTTAAAAATAAGAAATGAGAACCAAAAGTAGAATATGAAATCTTGGTAGAAAACCTCCAGCTGAATCAGTGTAAATGAATCAATCCTTCAACAAGTGAGAATATGCTCTACGATGGACATACATCAACCTCACTTATCCAGAACTCAAGACCCAATAAAAAACCGTACACCCAAAATAAATTCCATGTAATCTCGTAAATGCTCCTTACTCAGAACCTACCTAACTTTCCTCATTCTATGAATAAAACTCTGTTGTACTATTTCCCAACACACAGATGATCAGAAATGAGAAGCGGGGAAGGAAGGAGGGTGTTAGGAAGACAAGCCCGAGTCCCACAGGTGCAAGAGAAAAGACCAAAATGCTTACAAAGCAAAGAAGACAATTGACAAAACACAGCAGTCTCTGCCTTATTCTGGGGACAGACAGCCCTGCGAATACAAGAAGGCATCAATCACTGTATTTTAGCATAGTAAGCAATGATGTTTGTCATAATGGGCCTTAATCATTAAGAAGAGGTTAAATTATGCTGCTGTGCAATTTGGTGACATTATGAATTGTGTATGTTAGAGGAAAAAAAGTATTCAAATATTTCTTTAAACCAAATTAAGAGAGTAAAACTTCAGTTATTTGGGTAACAGGTTTCCAAAACTTTTTATTTCTCTGGAGTATTTGATAATTAAAGTCTCATGATGGTTTACTTAGACACAATCCTATCTAACATTGATATTTCCAATTCTGCACTCTTGGAACTTTATCTTCTCCATCCTCACTTGAACTCCAGCAGTGGCAGTCAAGACATAATTGCTTAGATTAACAGGTACCTTCACTGATTGAGCTAATACCACACAGTGCCAGCAAAACAATTCCACCTGGCTTTAACTTTCCTGGATGTTGTTCTTGGGAGAAGAAACCAAAATATTTCCCAGTCACCCTATTATCTCTTCTGAACCTGGAAAGCCACGGCATTTTGCAATTTCTAGCAACTTAAAAAAAAAAATCACAGACAGTTATCCTGGCTCATCAAAGTACAGCAAGTGATATTTCCGCTCCTTCCCTGACCACTCACAGCCTGGAAAGTTGTTTGTGAATCTGATCAGTGCACAGATATTTCCACCTAAGTCATAGCTGAGCCATGGGCATTTTATGCACAAAAAGTGTGAGGGAGAAATGAAGGTGACCTTCCAGGTGAATCTGCTGGTGGCCAAGGCCCATGGTTCAGAGGACACAGAAAACTCTTATCTCTGTTGTGTCTGCTCTGTCCCCAGATACAGGCAAATCTCTGGTCTCTTCATCTTTGGTGATGGATGGCCGCAGCCACACCATGCAAGGACTTTTCCCTCTCATTCTCCTTTCTCTGATTTCTTCTTTGGGAAATCCATTCTTATGCATTCTTCCCTCAGTTTCCCCCAATTGCCTTATTTCTACATTCCTTTTTATTATTTTCTAGATCTTCTATATTATACATTTTCCTGCCACATCCTTTGTTCTTTGGCCAAATATTGTTACAGTTTTCAGCTTCCAGTTGAGCGTTCACTGATACTTTAGCTACTGAAGATCCCTGGCTTTCTGAGTTATCACAAATTCAAAGCAATCCCTCCTATGCCAACCACATGAATGTCTAGCTCCTTTCTACTCTGGGAGAACTAAACCAACACCATTTGATTTTTCCTTTATTCTGCCTCAAAGTAACAAAACCTTGTGTCTCTCAAGTAGCATTTATTTTTATTTTACTCTGTAACATTTATTAAATACTATAATGTACCATGCACAGTGCTAACTACTCAAAATGCATTGATGTATTTCACCCTCCAAAGAATCCTCTGAAGTCAGTACTACTATTTTCTGCATTTGATAGATGATAAAATTAAGGTTCATAACTTTGGCCACGGTATTTGAGTGGGTGCATGTCAGAGTCAGAATTGGAATCCAGACCTATCCGCCACCCCTGTCCCAGCTCAGAAACTGCTCTACATGCTTTCTGTCACTTATCACTTCTACAGTTTCCAGCACCACCTATATGTACATCTTTTGATCCTTCAAACTTGATGTTTCACTTCTACTGTGATTACAATCTTATGTGTTTCTTTATCACTGATTTCACTGAATTCCTCAACATTCACAAAATTTTCATTTGTTCTGTCTTTTATTTCCAGCCACACACACAAAATTCTTCCTGGCAGTTAATAGAGCTAAAGCCAGGAATTAAAGCCAAGAGATGTTTTTATTTTCTTACACATTAGTATTTTCTCTTACTCCAACATAAATTCATGGTAGTATTTTTATTTTATTTTTGACATTTATGCCTTTTGTAGAACTTCCAATTTTCTATGTAAAATAATTTTTTTGCTAAGTTATTCCTCTATATTGTCCCTTCAAATTCTTTATCTATGAGTTGTTTTTAATCTCATTTTGAGGGCTTTGATTTTGTTGTCACATTAGTTCAAATAGCGTAAGCTTCTGGCCCCCTGTCAGCTTGTCCCTCGTTGTCAGCATTGCCCACTAAATCCAAGCCTTTTCCTTCTCCAACTCCTGTTGTCCTGCCTTGTGATTTTTAAGAAACTATTCTCACCAAACTCAAAAGCATGATATAGCCTCACAAATTGCCTTGGCAATAATTCAGAATTTTGAAAGAAAAACAAGGAGAGAAGCAGATTTCCTTCTAAAAATTTTTCTTACAGTTTAAAACAAAATAAAACAAAAAATCAGCCTTCTCTTCACTGTGATCCCGGTAATGATTTCTCCCCACCCCCCTCTACCCCCATCACATTCTAGAAGACATATTGGATTCACAGAAATAAAAGTGATTTTATTATGGGGACAATCTTAAATCCATTCTAATGTATTTGAAAAAATAAAAGACAGAAAAAGAGAACGGTGAAGGAGGGGAGGAGGAGAGAGAAAAAAATCACCTTCAGACTCAGTACTTTAGTTATAAGTAGGACACAGTGCTATTAATAACAAATTAACTTATTTTTCTGATGTAAGACTCCACCTTAGCATCTTAGTTTGTATCTAAATTAAGTTAACCTATGACCAGAATAGATTGAACTTCTTAGTATTTTAAATGCATCTCTTGCATTGGTTATTTTTATATTTTAGCTCTACAAAAACAAGTAATTTTGTCTAAATTCTTTAAATCCATTTTAAGTGAGGTCATCTCTGCTAAAAAAAATTATTAGGGAAGTGAAGCCCCCTGATAGACAGACTTTTCCCCACCCTTTATTATGCCAAAATTGTGCAAATTTATCTACATGCATCAAAAGGATATTTCTCACCTCTAGCTACTTTCCTTAGCATAGGGTAGCATTGTTTTGTTCTTGTTTTGGGGGGACAGATGATACAAATATTTAACATTTTCCTTCAAGGACACACATAATACTCTTAAGAAATTGCTACTCTGATAGAATCAGTGCTATGGCTGTTGGGGAAAGAGCCTTAGAGCGGAAAAATTGCTCTAAGTTTCCTGATTCTATTTGTTGGAACACAAAATACACAAACTTATGGCTGTCTGCCTCCAACCCAGACAGAGTGTGGCTTTAGAGCCCAGGCATTAAGGGCAAAGAACATGCCCCCATGATACAAGGCACGTTTAGGGGAACCAGGAAGACGCACTACCAAAAATGTCTCTTCCATCCGCTGTCATGGTACTGGAATGGCATCATTTGATATTAATTCCTCCTTGTTGAAAGCCAAAATCCACTTACTCAGCCAGATCCACTTACTAAAACACAAATGCTCTCAGCAGGAAGGATACCAGACCCTGGTTCTTCTGAACGTACATTTGGTATAAATAAATTGTCAGCGGCTTACTCAGTCCTAAGGACTTGGGCCTGCACTGCCTGCCTGCATGCTTTCTTTGGTTTATTAAGTCAGTTCACTCTTCTTTTCTCAAGCTGTGGCCAGTTGCGTAGTAATTTATCTGCTTTTTGGAAACACACTGAGGCCTCCTCCCTCAGACGGGCACTGTGTCCCAGGGGCCGGGGAGGTCGGTCTCATACCAGATGGTCAGACATGTGAGGACCCCTGTAGCCTTGGCTGGTATGAACGTGTTTGCTGTTCTCTGACTGGATGTTTGAAGAGTGGCACATCCAGGCACCTTGTGTCTTGTCCAATAATGAGTTTAAACCATCATTAAATACCTTCTCTCACCCTTGAGAACAGGTGGGGAGGAAAAGTGGAGTAAGGCAAAGTAGAGAGACATCAAATATGGCCCCTTTTGCCCAAGGCCAGGCCCTGCACAAACTTGGGCACACGTGTATTTCCATCCCTCGTGCTGGATGATGCTCCTGCTTGAGACAGGCTCTTGCAGGACTTCCTAATCATGAATGGAAGATAAAACATCCTGTCCCCTAGAAAACACAGGTGGACATGTCAACCTGCCTGTTTCCTTTCAGCGTCAGCATGACCACATGTTCCACCCTGCTCGCCCTGGGAATGATGCCGCTGTGCCTCCTCATCTATACCAAAATGTGGGTCGACTCTGGGACCATAGTAATTCCCTATGATAGCATAGGTAAGTCGTTCCTCCACAAGAGTGTTTAATATTACCCTCAAACACCCTGCTTATCCCCCGCTACGTTCTCAGACCAGGCTCACACCCAGCCATGATTTGCCTCTTACACTAGTGGTAACTTTTGCCCAGTTAGGATTTCATTGTAAAGTCCCTCCTGCACTTGGATGAGCACCGGCAGAATGTAAATTCCTGAGCCTTGACCCCAAGGGAGAATCTCCTTCTTCTTCAATTCAAATCACCAGGGAAAGGAGCTTCCCCCACCAGCGGTCTGGACTGAGGAGGTTTACGTGTGTGTATATGTTCATGTAATGATTTCAAACAGAGCCCTGGTAGGTGATCATGAGTGTCACAGTAAGAAACTACCAGATGAAACATTGTTCATAACACTCAGCTGTGAACCACCTCTTGATTCACAAGTTGATTTAATGGCACAGTGTGTATTTCGTGCCCCAGACATCAAATTTGCTGGTTAGGACTCTGTCTCCACTCATTTCAACTCCTGGATGTTCACCCCATCCCAAAGGAGCTTCTTTTCTGTTTCTGGGAGAACAAATGGTGGTGGGAGATTAAGTTATTGGTGTAACATTGGGATAAGGTTTAAGAGAAGAACAAGATAGTTCCTGGCTTACCAAAAGTAGGCATTTCCCACAGAACTATCATGATAACAGATAAAATATAGTTGCAATAGTCCATCAGTACCAATCAACAGGTACATTACATGCTAAATGGTATTTTTTTTTCCATTCACCTTGGAAACAAATCCCAATGATTTGCCTCAAAAAGGTGTGAGTTTCCCACTGAATATAAGCAAAGGTACCAGTGGTGACTCAACAAGATGTTTGTAAAAGGGATTCCTGTTGGAATGGGAGGCTGAACTAAAATTTCTTTCATTTCTAAGAAAGATTGTTTTTGTAATTAAATGTGATTGAGGGAATATACAACTGAGTTAGAACACACTTTGTGAACACTGATTGGGGATGACTTGTACTGCAACGTTTTCAGAGAGTATCTTCTCTCTTCTCCATCCCCTACTCTTACCATGACCATTAGACCAAAAAAAAAAAAAAAAAAAGTGGTCCTCCTTGACATGCCCTATTCAGTAGGAGTTTTTTTGGTACAAGATCCTTCTGTTGAGCCCTGGGGAACTCCTTCATATCAGATATAATCCCCTGAAAACAGATTTTACAGTGACCTTCCATGACCACCTGCCTATGCCTCACACTTAACTCTCTGGCTGCTCCCTCAGTGGACACCTTCCTTAGAGTTAAAAAATGCAGTTTGTTTGAATGGTGAAAACATTGTAGGCCTCTCAAAAAACCTGCCTGCTATGTGAGAAGTTTTGACTCCACATTACTCATTGTATAAGAAAATAATTTAAACCTTAAAATAATCTTCTTTTGATATTCATTCCATTCCGGAAAATGCCCCATAAGAATTTTTTGAGTAATTCCATCTACAGTGTGAATGACTTATATTATATCCTTTAATGTGAATACATTTTGGAAAAAAAGGAGGAGAAAATGAGAAATCAATTAGCACCTCAATGGAGGGAAAGGTCATGATAAAAAGAGGTCAAGAGTAAAAAGCAAAGAAAAAGAGGAAAAGAGAAGAGAAAAGACAAAAAGGAACAAAAAGAAAGAGGAATTTGAAAAACAAAGATATTAGCTGTGCTTGCTCAGCATAGTGCTTGCCCTGGCCTATTCTCCAACCTAACGTTTTTTGCTACTGTTTTTTTTTTTTTTTTTTTTTTAGTCCTTTAAAGAGCTAACTGCTTCACAAGATGTTATCCTCACTTTATAAATGAGGAAATTGAGGCTCAGGGTAATTGTTTAATTTGCCCAAGATCACTGGGGAGCTGGAAATAACCCCCGGGTCTGCTTTCCACCCTGCTCGGCGGGCAGGCGCTGTGCTCGGTACAGCTTCCACAGGGTGCTCAGCCTGCTCCAGCGATTCCGCAAACACCTGCTGAGCCCCCTCAGATGCTGACATCTGGATGGGGAGGAGGCAGACTGCACACCTGGTGCCACTAGAAAAGCACTGTAGCAAGGTGTTGTGCCTACTCCTCTCTACCCAGTATTTGTGAGTGGCTCATGCCAAGAACTTTATATCCATTTCGTCATTTAATTCTCACAGCAGCACTGTGAGGCAGGCATAATTCTACTCATTTTATGCAGGAAGAAAGCAAAGCTGGGGGGCGGGGGGCGGTCAGTGGTTATCACAGTTCCCACGGTTTGTGAATAAAGGTTCCGCTCCGAGTCTATCGGGTTCCCAGCCCCACCATGTGAATGCATCCTCCACTCTCTTTCCTTCCCGTTTGTGTTTCTGCCTTTCTTTCCTCTGATACCCATTGTCTAAACTGGATTAAAGACCAAGCTATGGTTTCAATGGATAACTGTGAGCAGTTGCTTTTTCATCTTATAAGGACAGGCGTTTTACAGAGAAAACACAGGCATATGAGCAATGAGTAAAACAAACGGAGTCCCGAGAAAGAAAAGAGCAAGATCTCCGGCCCACTGGAGAGTAGAGTCCCAGCTTCCGCCCATCCAGGCAGGAGCCACACACCTGGGTGGAAGGAAAGCAAAGAGTGCCTTTTCCAGGCAACTTCAATTCCCTGAAAAACTTCATCTGGCCTCATCTGGTCAGGAGAGGAGAAGCAAGTCTGCCCTGGATCTCAGCAGGGGATTCTGCTCGCAAGTTTATCCTGTTGCCTTGGGTTACTCCAAAGAGATAAGGGCTCTTTGCCAGAGGGACCAAGAAGACCAGATACATTAAAACTATACCCAAAACCTAACCACACTTACATTGCAAGCACGTATTTGCACCTAGATGTAAGCTACCACAGCACAGATTTATATCAAGATGGTTGTAATTTAAAGCCTACAAAATTCACAAAAGTTAGCAAACAGACTAGAGAGAGACCCAAGAGAGGCAGTCTTCTCCCAAAGTAGCAGAGTCAAGGAAACCCAGAAGGGATTTTTCTAGGGGATCTTACCAGTGCATCTGCCAACATCTCTTTTCCCTATCCTTCGTTCTATTATTTTGAACTTATTCCCTCCTACCTATCTTTATTTTTTTTTTGTCCCCCCCTTACTCTTAGTACCCTTAGTCATTACTAGTTCTGCTGAGTAACTTCTGGACAAAAATAATTGCTGACTGTTACATTGCCAGGAGGGCTAGAAGGCTACATAGAAATATTTTCATCATCACCATATTCATTTTAAATTAATATCGACAGCCTTGGAATCTAGACTCTGTTTTCCATCCCTGTTCCATCTACCTCAATCCTAAGCAACATCCCCTCTTGGAATTTCATTATTCCATTCCACTTTCTCATACTGCTTTAAAAGGATGTTCGAAAAAGAAAACCCATGAAAAGTTAGAAGTTGTTGGTATTATACAAAAACAGTTATTGGACAAATAAGTGTTAAATAATACATGGAAACAAACCGTATGTCACAAGAGCAGCAGTAAATTAAGCATGGTGAAACTGAAGTGTGACTGTTATCTGGCTGGGTGAGCACCTTGCTGCAAAGAATTATAATTACATGAGAGGTCACCAAATATATTATCTCATGGAAAATTTAAAGCATGGTTTTCCAACCTATTCTCTCCCCTCTCCACTGTAGATTTCAATAACCAGTGCTAGTTTTAATCGGAAGTCATGAGCCATCAGAATGCCTAGACATATTGAGCTAATTTTGAACATGTCCTTTTATTTGAAAATATTTTGAAATATTTCTTTTATTTCTACTTCCATGAAGTAGCATACAGATGAAAATTATCATCTACGTACACCACAGTAACACACTCACACACATACACACACACAAACATGGGCAAGGTATTTTTCCTAGGGGTATAAAGATCCAAAAACCAAATAAGCCAAGATTATGAAAGATTGAAACTAAAATATATTATTAGTATAAGAAACTCTGAAAAATTAACCCAGGATTTAGGGAAAGTATTTATATCATCAATAGTGTCAATTTTTGACCAGTAATATTAAATGATTTAGTGGAGTCGGTAAAGAAGTAGAGTGAGTGTGTGTGTTTAATTCCATATTTTGTTTTGTACATTCAAGAAGGGAGATGAAATACTACCTAGGCCTTTTTCAGCCTGCTTACTCTTTTGTCTTTCTGTTTCCGTGTTATATTCTGCTTATCAAATTGCTCCTCTGTCACCTTTAGGTACTTCTTTGGTTGCTCTCGTTGTTCCTGTTGCCTGTGGTATGTTTGTTAATTACAAATGGCCCCAAAAAGCGAAGATCATACTTAAAGTAAGTATCCCATGGTATCGGCGGCACAATTAAATGCTCCACAGTGAGAACTGAAGTGATATGGTTTTTCCATCCACTAAATTGTTTTATTCTCATTATATGATTACCTCCTAGCAGAACCTGAAGTTATTAGCCATACAGTCCACTTTTCTAGAATGTTCTTCATTGTCCATCCACAGGACAAATTCCCATCTGTCCTGTGAGACACTCAATGCAAACATCGCCTCTTGGTTTTACTCTACTCTGTTCCTACGGCACATTGCTGTTATCTCTGCTGTGTGAGTTTGTGTTATAAAATATATCTAGAGGCTGTCTTAGAAAATAGGACATGTCTTTCTTCTCTCTGTATCCATATGGCCAGTTTGGTGCCTGCCAATTGGTAAATGTTATATATATATATTAAGAGTAACCGTTCATTCCCCTTCACCAGCTATATTCTAGCTAGATGATACAGATATGGATATAGATGATATAAGTAGATTCTGCTGCTCAAGAGGAAAAATAGGTCAGTTGGTATTCCTTGCTTCTCAGGACAAAAAATGTTATATAATTGCTTTTAATGTGAAAAGGAGAAAATAAAAACAATAGTGGCTTATGTTTGTATGTGTCATTTTTTAACTTATAGAGTTTTATATCCATTTTCTCATTATCATAACAATCATAAAAGGTGGCTGAAGCAAGATTTTATCCCCAATTACAAATGGAGAAACTAAGATTGAGAAAGGTTCATGATTTACAGAGGCAGAATGGGAAGAGTTGAATCTGGAAGCAAAGTCTTCTAGGCTCTTACTGTAATGGGTTTTCTTCCACTCTGACAAGGATAATTTGCAAACTAGAAAATCTTCTTAAGGATAATTGAGTAAGGATGCTATCTGTCCTGTTGTGTTTTTAAAAATTAAAACATGGGAAATGCACCAATATTTCCAGTGGGCTGATTGCAGCCTTCAGGCTACAAGTACGTAAATGGACAACTTTATTATCACTTCCCCAAGGGAAGGAGACAAATCATCTCTGACAAATATATTTGGATTTGCTTTAAACATGATGACTGAGTTCACTTTTGCCTTTTCTTCCAGGTTGGGTCCATTGCAGGTGCAGTCCTCATTGTGCTCATAGCTGTGGTTGGAGGAATATTGTACCAAGGTGCCTGGATCATCGCTCCCAAACTGTGGATTATAGGGACAATATTTCCTGTGGCCGGGTATAGCCTGGGGTTTCTCCTGGCTAGAATAGCTGGTCAGCCCTGGTACAGGTATGGTGTTTGGGTAAATCGGACTGGGAATTTTTGTCTCTAATAGCTGTTGTGTAAGTTTGCTGGAGCTACTGCAACATTAGTATCATAAACTGAGTGGCTTAAACAGAAATTTATTGTCTCACAGTTTTGGAGACTAAAAGTCAAAATGAAGGTGTCACAGGATTGGTTCTTTCTGAAGACTGTGGGGGAAAGATCTATCATAAGCCTCTCTCCTTGGCTTATAGACAGCCGTCTTCTTCCTATGTTTGTCATACCTTCTTCCCTCTGTGCATATCTCTGTGCCCAAATTTCCCCTTTTTATAAGGACACCAGTCATATTGGATTAGGGCCCACTTTAATGATATCACCTTAACTAATTATATCTGCAATGATCCTATTTCCACATTAAGTCCATTCTGACCTATTCGGGCTTCAACCTATGAGTATGGAAGGGAAGGGGACATGATCAGCCCATCAAAGCTGTAAATAATAATGACAAGATCAAAATCCTTCACCTTTAATCACATTCATCATCCTATTTCTGAACACATCCCTTCTAGACAGACTCACTCATTCATAAAGTATGCAAGTCCCCAGAAAGAAAATACTGACTGCCTCTTTTTTGCTCAAATTCTTCAGGGCCATTCCCCATACAGTGCAAGTCAGCCTCTTCCATTGTTACGCATTCGTCTTCTCCAAGCAGAGCGACTTCAACAAAAGCAGTTAGATTGGCCTTGTGATATAGGAGAGTTCCTCCAGCCAGCAACAGGATGAACTTCTCATCCAAAGGCACTCAATGTTTGAATGGGTTTAGCATTTGTGGATTTGGCTCTGGGTAAAAACATTTCCTCTCCTACTAAATCCATGTAAATAAATCAACAGGCAGATGTAGGAACTGGTCGGGAAGGAGACGAAGGACGTGGGGACAGTGGGAAGAGTGCCACGTTTGAGTCGCACAGACTGGGGCTTGCCCTCTAACCCTGCCACACACTAAATACGGGACCTCGGGCCAGGCACTCACTCTTTCTCTGAGTTTTCTTGTCTGTAGAATGCAGATAATTTCTACCTTATAGATTTTTTATCAGGATTTAAGCAGAACAAAAGACATTTAGCAATAAAATACTGTATCTTGAGTATTTTCAGAGCCCCTGCTCCGTGTGCTGCACTGTTACCAAAGACATAACTGAAAAGGGTAAAATGAACCCTCTTGCCACTTACAGATCACTGTACTAAATGAGCCTGCTCCTCATATATGTAAAGACTAAATCTATATTGTGTATAAGATATTATTACATAATATACACTAATAGATAATATATTCAATATAAAGTTATATATCAAATAAACACATATTAAATATATATATCAAAAACACAGACAAAATACACATATATATATATATATATACATATATATATCTCCTTGTTCTCATTATATCTGCTTTTGATGTTATACAATAACAAAGCCACAACTAAAACACGTACTCTCTTAACCTTTGTCTTAGGTGCCGAACAGTCGCCTTTGAAACAGGCATGCAGAACACTCAGCTGTGCTCCACCATCGTGCAGCTCTCCTTCACCACCGAGGAGCTCAACCTCGTCTTCACCTTCCCGCTCATCTACAGCATTTTCCAGCTCGTCTTCGCAGCGATATTCTTGGGCTGTAAGGAACAACGCGAATCACATTTCATGATGATGCTCTTCTTTGAGAAATCCTGCAGTTGCTAAAATGGCTTTTTGTTTGTTTGTTTGTTTGTTTGAATTTCCCTGTTCCTGACAGGGAGTTGTACAAATAAATGGGAGGAAAAGGCCCCTCCTAATACTCTCATGACTTCCCAATTGCTGATGAAAAGACTGTAATTTTACCAAAATGTTCTAGTGAAGATTATTTTTAAGTGAAAAGGAGTGGAGGTTGATTCTCCCCATTGACTCTTTTCCTCAGTAATTAGGGAGGCATATTAACCTGTTAGGAACATTTTACTCTGTGCCTTCCCACGTGCTTCCAGGAACTCAGAATTTGGTGATTTTCTTTTTTTTTTTTTTTTTTTTTTTTTTTTTTTTTTTGAGACAGAGTGTCACTTTGTTGCCCGGGCTAGAGTGAGTGCCATGGCATCAGCCTAGCTCACAGCAACCTCAAACTCCTGGGCTTAAGCGATCCTACTGCCTCAGCCTCCCGAGTAGCTGGGACTACAGGCATGTGCCACCATGCCCGGCTAATTTTTTGTATATATATTTTTAGTTGTCCAGATAGTTTATGTCGATTTTTAGTAGAGACGGGGTCTCACTCAGGCTGGTCTCTTACTCCTGACCTCGAGCGATCCACCCGCCTCGGCCTCCCAGAGGGCTAGGATTACAGGCGTGAGCCACCGCGCCCGGCCTGGTGATTTTGTTTTAGAACATTAGTCTTGATATGCTTTGTAAATATAGGATATTTATCAGAAAATCGGTATATAAAAGATACTTATCAGGCTAAATTATAAGGTAGATGTGTGTGTGTATATATTAAATATATAATTGAGGCAGTTGAAGCAAAAATGTTCTTTATTTCAAGTCCCTGGTGTAGTTAACATGATTCTTACTTCTGCTCTCCTATAGCATAAGGCTCCCACCCTCTCCCGTCAGGCCCTGCCCCCCACTGGCCTTCACCTGGTGGAAACTTTTCCCTACATTTTGCTTTCCAAGGGCTGATGATGTTTAACAGCTATTTTTTAATTCTATTTTTTTTACTAAAGAAGCTACTTTGTAAAGCTTCATGACATTTTACTGGGGAATATAAAGGGAAGGTACCCAACAAAAGTGATGTGAATGTTAAGTTATATAATGCCTGGAGACACCGTTGTGTTTTATTTTACTTTTCTACTTTGCTCCCTTAAGTATTCCACTAGCCTGTGGGTGCTAATCAACCTCTGCACTGCTGTCACGAATGTTTTTCTCAAAGCAGAGGCTTCCTTTCCAGAATGGAAGAATTCACTGAAAACATCCCACTGATTTATCATGGATCCAGGAGACAGGACAGGGGTCCATGGCCTGATAACTTTGTTCTCTTATACAATAACCTTATTTGATTGTACAGAGGTCGACCCAATTTGGCAGACGGTGAGATTTTGCCAAACCATTACTCAGCAATGTCTACTAGACAAACCAGAGAAGTGGACTGGTTGATAGAGCAATTAAGTAAAGGTGCTAGTTGAACAACTAACCCAAAAGAGATTGATTAATAGAAAATCAAGTTGAAGGAATAAGGAAAAGGAAGAAGTGGAACTGGTATTGTACTTTTCTGCAGTTTTATCAGTAAGTATGAAAATAAGGAAGGAATCTTTACTAAGTGTATACAATGCCTGGAAACATTTTAGTGATAGGATTAGAAGTCTAAATAGTTTTTGGAACAAGGAGAGGAAGGAAGGAAAGAAAAAAGGAAGAAAGGAGGGAAGGAAGGAAGAAAGGGAGGAAGGGAAAAAAGAGAGGGATAAGATGTATAGTTTGGTCAAATAAAATCATTGGCCCAAGTACAAGTTGAAGGAGGCCCTGCTCAAAACAGTTTATAAGTGTTAGATCTTCAAATTGACCACAAGCTCAATTAAATTCAATAATATTGTTCAGTGGCTTTGAAAATAATATATTACTAGAAGTGCAGGGACTGATCTAAAGGAGATATTGATCTTGGCTTAATAAGATCTTTGAAGCAGGTCACTGTCTCTCTCAGCTGTGTATAATAATGACCATTAACATTTACTGACCATTTACTATTCTTCACAGACCATTCTAAGCACTTAATTTTATCTTACTTAATGTTCACAATTGCCCTGTGTGATAGGTAATATTATCATAGCAACTTTATATGTGAGGTATTGGAATTTGAGAAGTCCAATAAATAATACCTTCTGTTCTGTTGATTTTGTAACCAATTGAGAGGTAGAAGAAAAATTAGACATTTAGATAACAAAATAGCATTTTTTATTATGGATAAAGCTTAATTGGAACATACGGCTTGAATCTAAGACCAAATGAGCTTGTGGACACGCCCCTCTATCCACTGCCTCACGCATGTGCAGACAGACATACACTCACATGCACATAGCAAAGACATGAACTGCAGGATTTCCCTGGCAGGGCAGAGCCTGTCCTGGTGAGCTGACCTCAAAACTAAGCTAAGAAATGGTTGCTACCAGAGACCAGCAGCTCCACAGCATAGAGGAAAGCGAATCAGCCAAAGCTCTTCCTCCATGGGAAAGAATGAAAGAAGGCAGGGAGAGAACGGGAGTGTTGTTCCAGTTCAAGTCCTTCCACAAAGGACCATCCGGCCAAGGCCCTGGACATTACACTGCAGCATGTAGTGTATCTATTGAGGACTAGCACGTTAACTGGGATGTAGTGGTACAGAACTCTCGCTTCTCTTCGTTCTTCCTGTTGACAAGTACCATGTGCAGGGCTGAATGCCTGAAGAAGTCTTCTGGTTGCCCTGAGCAAATATCCCCTAAAGTTGTATGCGAGGTCTTCCTGTAGCGCGTTCATCCCTCTTGCCTTCAGTGGTCAGAACACTAAGAATGAAGATTGCTTTTTCCAAGGTGCCTCCAGTCTATAGAAAATGTAAACTGCTTTAAGTATGCTCACTATCCAAAGTAGTTTTGCAGCTTATTACTATGAAATTTACTTAACCTTCTGTGTCTTGTTTTCTAGGTTATTTCGCATACAAGAAATGTCGTGGAGAAAATAATGCAGAATTTCTACAAAGCAAAGACACCAAAACAGAGTCCGAGACATCAATTTATAAGATGAATGGATGATTTCAACCAGATGAAAAGTGGACACCAAGCAGACAAAACAGAAGAGTTCTAAAGAACATTCTTAAACTACAACTACATCTAATTACTTGTTTTGTCAGGATATTTGGCAGGAAAAGGTTAAAGTGAAAATTTCAATTTTAATTGAATTTACCTGTTGGTTTTAGTACCAAGTGACTTGTGGTCTAATTCTCTGATGGGAAAAATATTGGTTTTGTATATATACATATATGTGTTTCATCTATGTATATATACACACACATGTATACTGTCACTGAGACATTCCCAAAAACTATCTTCAGACTAAACCTGACATAGGTAACGCTGAGAACAAGAACCTCATAACACTGAAACTGAATTTTTGGGCAGAAACTCATAACCCAGAGATGACTTTTGTAGGTTAAGGTAGATGTAATGAATTAGTATCGTAGTGATCAAGACTTTCTTCAGTATTTATGATCGTGAAACAATTGACCTGAACATCTTCCATTGACATTTTAATCATTATTTTGAAAACTTTGCAAACTATTTATTTATATGACTTTGTAATATAACAGGCAAATATCTGACTTACTGTATTTTTTTTAAAATACTGCCTTCTCCGGTGATAGTGCAAAAACAGAAATGTGGGAAAATTATTACTGAATAGAATTCAATAACCACACTGGAACCAGATTTTGAACTCATCAGGAATATTGTACATCGGTTGCTCTACCTCAGGGGGTCCAATGATGGCCATTAGAGCTTTCAAGGAAAAAGAGAATTTTTTCAAATGGTTGAATTTGGCAAAAAGCTCTTCAAGCCCTGGAGAGGGGCTTCCTCAAGGTTTGCCTATGTGAGGCAGGTCCACATTGGCTAATCTGATAGCTATTCAGTTTATACACAGCATGCACAATAGGTATCCTGAGCTGCGAGGTGGCAGGAGGTGCAAAGAGAGTAGATGGGAGAAACACCACAACTCTAGTGGATGAATGAATTCTATGGACGATGCTGTGAAATACATAGAAAAGCACGAACAACAGAAACCAGTTGAAATGCTCATCTAGAGTCAATTCGATGTGCGGTAGTAAGTAGTTATAAGAAGAGTCAGGTAAAGGAAGACCCAGAAAGTGAATATTAAACAGTATTTGAAGAAGAGGACAGGTCCCAGGGCCCAGAAGTAGGAAGGGGCTTGCCAGCCAAGTCAGTGTCTCAGATGCTGTAAATAGGTGTAACCATTGGAAGCAAGGAAGATTCAAAAACTCCTTTGCTGGGCTTTGACGGCTGCCCAGGGAAACAACTGGTCAAGTATTGGGCTCACAAATATGAGATCTAATTTAATTTCCTATCCCTCATTTTGTAGCACAATGCATGCACGTTCTTAACTCAGTCCTTAGTGGGGTTAGTTCCATTTTACATTTTGATATTTTCACTGCCTCATAGTTTCCCTTTCAAATGTTTTGGCCCCAAAGGGCTTTTTGCATTTGAATGTTCTAAGTTCAGAACCTGATGGTGCACCTAAACATTATAAGAACAGGACCTCAACTTAGTTCTTCCAGTAGAGGAAGAGGGATTCTGCTTTCAAAAGTTACAGCATTTATCTTTTTATACGAGGTTCACATTTACAATTGGATAGGGCCTCCATATTTTTACATCATTAGACAAATGGACTAAAATGGACTAGAGATTTTTTTAAGGGATAGTGGGAGAGAAGGTATGGAGTTTCTTCTTAGTGAGTGTGAAAGAATATGCTTTCAGTCGTGGAAAAGACTTTCAGTTTATCAGTAAAGTACCTCCCACACTTTCTCATCAAACAGAAAACATACAGGTGCACTAAAGACATACTGTGAATTCATATCCTAATTTCCACACACCCAAAGTCAAGGGTTCAGATGGGAGCAGCTGCAGCAGGCAGGTTTTGCCTTCCTGTTGATCAAGGTACGTGAGTGAGACAGAACTTGGCTTTCTTACATGATGTGGTAGGTTGTGAGTTGAGTTTTTTACCCTAATGTGCTAGAGGGAAGAAAAATAGCTGAGCTTTCTAAAATGACAGCTCTCTATTTTTAAATGAGTTTGAAAGTAGATTAAATTATGTATTTTATTGCCTCTGTGAGTATCATATTAAATGAATATTTTATTTTAAAGCCTTGAATAAATGAAAATAGTTTTTGTAATGTTTGGTCTAATTGAGTCTTTGTGACTACTGTCAAGATTTTTCTTACTGTTCAATTCTAGAGATATAAATAAGGTAGAGTTTCTCAGATATTAAATTGTTCTTTGAAAAGTGCCTGAAAGAAACTCTTAATTAAATACTCTAATAATTAGGTCTCCCACAGATACTGATTGAGGTTTTCCCCAAGAAAATCATACAGAGGGAACATTAATCAAAGACTCTTAAAAATGGTGTGACAATGATAGCTGATTTAAAATAATAACCAATGTATTTCATGTACTTATAAATAAAGCCACCACCTTTTATCAAATGGTGGTATATGCATATCTATACAGAGAAAGAGAGGCTTCAATTATGAAGCTCATGCATTAAAATCGCTCATCATGAGACTTAAGGAGATTCAGGTTATCAAGCTCATTTGACTCCACAAAGACATCATTCTGCTTTTCACCTAGGAAACTCTCACTGTCTTCCAGCACGAAACAATTTATCTCCCTTAGAGTATTTGATATCCCATTGCTTCTCAACCCTGCACCTTTTTCAAAACCACCTAAGCTTAGAACAAGTCTTCAAAGTGTGGCATGGGGACCCCTGGGAGTTCATGAAATTGTTGCAGGGCTACGCAGGCACCAATGGGGAAGCAGCTTCCCTCTCCTCAACTTGCAGATGCATGCTCTCCCCAAACCCCCTCCCTGAGACACCCAGTGCTTGAGTTGTCCTGGGTTCTCCTTTCCCACCTCTTCTTCCATAGCCAGAGATCTCCCCGTTGAAAAGCAAGGCCTTATTCTCAGGCCTAATCTTAACTATGGTACATTAGCCCAGGGTGGAAAATTTTTTAACACCAAACAACTCAAAATATTGATATCTGAAAAAAGCTTCTTATCTTTCCCAGTTGTGCACATACTTATTTAAGGATTTAGAAATGAAGTATTTTGGCATGTGTTGGAATATTTTGAATATAGAAATAGTACAAAGGGGGGTGGGAGTGAAGATAATTTTGTTAACGTGCTAGCACTTCTATCCCCAGCTAATTACCCAAAGAAAGCACCATCTTTGAGGGTAACCCTGTGGGAGCAAACAAAGGAGACTGGTTGGAAACATTGAAAGAGGACACGTGTTGTTGTTTTCCTTCAAGAGATACCAAACTATGGCAAATGTCTGCGCCTTATCTATTAAGAGCTATCCAAAATAGGAATTCAGGTGTGAGATGGCCAACACAGGGGCCCCCGTTAATGTATTTGTTGGAATTGAAAATGAGATCAGATATTTTTTTCTGACAGAAGGAAAGTGTAATTTGGTTGATTGGTCTGACAAAGGCCCTGGCTTTGCCAATTAGGATATATGAAGGATATTTTTTATAATCTAGATGAGCTCAATCTGCAGCTCCTAGGCTTAAAAAACATATTTAAAACATATGATAATATAAAAAGCACATTATAAAAGAATTGATCTAAAATATATAAAGAACTCTTAAAACTCAAGTCAAGCAACCCGATTAAAAAATGAGCAAAAGAATTTGAACAACTTTTTGACTTCAGCAAAAAATGTCAACCAAAGCAAATAAGCACACAGCAATGACAAATAAGTACATGAAAAGATGCTCAACACTGTATAATAGTTAGATGAATGCAAATTAAAACTACAAGAAGGTACCACTGCATGCCCAATAAATAGCTAAAATGAGAAAATACTGATGATCGCAAGTGTTGACAAGAATGTCAACAGCAACTCTCACACATTGCTGGAGGTACTTTCAAAAACACTTTGCAGCTGCTAATAAAGTTAAACCCACGCTAAGCATATAACCCAGTAATCTCTCTTCTAGGTATTTACCCAACATTACTAAGAGTAAAACAATAATAACAAAACTGCTAATCAGGGGCCAGGTGTCAGGGGAGGGAATTGCTACTAAAAAGCATGAGGAACATTATGGAATGATGGACATGTTCTATATATAAAGACTTTGGTGGTGGTTATCCAATTTTATATATTTTTCAAAATTCACAGAGCTATACATTTAAAATTGGTGAATCTTATTCTAGTAAATTTTACTGTAATAAAGCTGACTAAAATTTTATTGGCCAAGATGTAGCAGAAAAACTTCTTCAATATTTTTATCTTCTCAACCTTCTCTGAGAATATGGAGTTAAATCTGGAGACTCTAAAGGAAGGAGTAATGGCTCTAATAATAGCTATTTGATAAGTCTAGTAAACCTTTTGGTAGCATACTTCCCAGAAATTGAAACAGTGAATGACTTCGGTTCCAGAAACATTTTGAAAGATGAGTATTTCCAATTCTTTGCTTTCAACAAAAATGAAAGAGGATCCCATTAAGTTTTCAACCCTTGCACTGAAAAAAGCTTTGATGATCTACCACTATGGGATTTTGCACATAACTTAGAGATTTGAGGGACAATATATACCAATATATACCAAAAGTCCTCTGATTATCATTTACCTCTTTATGTAAATAAAGTTCATCAGCACTTACATCTATTGAAAAAAATAAAAAGGAACAAAATAGATGCTGAAATCTGTCTCTCTAACAACAACAGCAAATTCTCCATAGTATGTATTGCATTCCAGGCTTTCATCTGAGTTATTTACATACGTGAGTCCATTTAATCCTTACAATAACGCTCCAGCTGCAGTCCCCAAACACCGGGCCAGGGCCACGGATCAGCACCAGTCTGTGGCCTGTTAGAAACCGGGCCTCACAGCAGGAGGCGGGCGGCAGGTGAGCAAGTGAAACTTCATCTGTATTTACAGCCACTCCCCATGGCTCACTCTGAATGGACTCACATATGTAAATAACTCAGATGAAAGCCTGGAATACAATACATACTATGAAGAATTTGCTATTATTGTTAGAGAGACAGATTTCAGCATCTATTTTGTTCCTTTTTTTTTCCAATAGACTACATTCCACCTCCTGTCAGATCAGCAGCAGCATTAGATTCTCACAGGAGCTTGAACCTTACCGTAAACTGCACATGTGAGGGATCTAGGTTGCATGATCCTTATGAGAATCTAACACCTGATGAGCTGAGGTGGAGCTGAGGCGGTGATGCTAGCACTGGGGAGTGGCTGCAAGTACAGATTATCATTAGCAGAGAGGTTTGATCACACAATAAATGTAATGCGCTTGAATCATCCTGAAACCATTCCCCTCCCCTACCCTGCCCCCCCCACACCAGTCGGTGGAAAAATTGTCTTCCATGAAACGGTCCATGGTGCCAAAAAGGTTGGGGATCACTGCTCTACAGGATATTTCTCCTCCTTTTACATTTGAGGAAACTTAAGCACAGAGAGGTTAACTTACTTCCCCAATGTCACTCAGCTGGCAAGTGGCAAAACTTGAATTCAAGAAGTTCAGTTCTATATTCTTTACTGTAGACCACAACACTAAACTACATATATTCATCCACAAATTCACAAAATGTCAAAATTTTCATGAATTTGTCACATTAGAATAAAATTCCATAGTGGAAAGAAATTCACATATAGATTCAAGTATAAAGAAAACCAATGAGAGATTCCCAAATATGAAGGCTGAACTTCCTGTGTTTTTTTAACCAGGCAATGAGTATCATGTCTATGAGGTATGTAGACTCCATTGGATATATTTAAAAGTGATATAACAGTTTAACTTTAAAATTTCAGCTTTTAAAAGATTGTATTTGCAACTTTTACCAGAAATTGAAGTTGTAATTATTTAAACTTATGATGGCAAATGTTAAATATCAACCAAGAATGTACAAAGTATACATAGGCTTTAAAAATTCTTTTGGAGGTATGCAACCAAGTTTTCTTTTTTCCTAAATTCCAGTGGTCTGGCCTTCTATTAACTTGCTAAATATTGCACTTAAAACCTGATCAGTGTTACAAACTTGGTAGGAAAAAGCTAATTCTAAAGGATGATCATTATCTTTTCAGGTAATAAAATACATAAAAACAAATATACATATATGTAATAAGAGAGAAAATATCATTTAAAATTAAAAATAGTTTAGGATGTTTAAATACAAAGATTACTTGCACAGTTTTGAGCTGAATGACTAACTCATACAATATAAATGAATTCTTAAGTCATTGTAGCTACACTCTTCTTGAGGAGAGTTTAAAAAGAGTAGCTTTGAAAAATAACAAATATGACTGCCCTTTTGCTACCATGGACATAATGATTCTTTTGTGTCTCATGCCATTAAGAAACATAATGGCTAAGTTTTCTAAGCTGTACCCATGATCTCGATCCTTTAAAGGAATCAATGAACAAAATATAGACATTCATTATAAACAAAATGAAACAGTGAGGCAAAAGAGCTATGAAATAACGTCAAGTGAAAAAATAAATTGGTAATTAATAATATTTAGTTCATTGGTAAATATTATATATATTGAAATGCATGCAAATGATAACGATTAAAAGGAAGAGAAACAAAAATTTTTTTGAGGAAATGATGCTGTGTGTTGATTTTTTCAATATTTTTCTTTACTGTCATATGATATCGAAGGATTAAATAAAATCACAAGAAAAAAAAAGAAACATTAAGAGTAGCCTCAAGGGTTAACATGGGTCCCCTGGGATCAATGTACAGGTCTGGTGTATATGGTCAGAGAGGGGAGAAATAAATCTCCCTACTGGTTCTGCACTATCTGCCACCTGCACCTTCTCTCTTCCCACTGGCCCTAGAAGTCTCTCCTCTTGACCAGTAAAGAACAGGCTTTCCAAGGGTGGCAGACAGCATTGCCTTGTTAACCCAGTGCTCACTTCCAATTCCCCTCTCCCATTCCCACACCAACTAAAAAAGCATGTGCTCAACTAGCTTGCAGGTAGGTAGCCATGCGACACATTTCTAGACAATTACATAGAAGCAGAAATGTCTCCAGGAAGATTCTAGTAAAGTCTTTGGTAACTTTTTATTTCTGTTGCTATAAAGGCACCTATCATTGGTCCCTCTCCCACTCCTGCCTTAAAGAAAAAGGGTTGCCTGGTGCTGCAATAGTATCTATGAAGGAAGGAACACGGAACAGCACAGGCACCAGCTCTAGCGGTGTTAAGCCACTGAAGCAATGCCAGCAGCTGCCTACTTCTAGACTTATTGATACTCGAGCAAAATAAACACCTATTTATTTAAGCTGCTGTTATCCAGATATGTTATTACTTGCAATTAGAAGGATCCCTAATTTATAGAACTGCTGATCCCTATAACTGGAGTTGCCTTAGGTATATTGTACCCACACAAACACCAATCTGAAGAATCTGAGATTCCTGGACAAGAGAAAACTTAAAGGGGTAAGAGGAACGTCAAGACAAAGTTTCTTCATGTAGAATTCTGCTTGGGGCACAGTAAGGTGAAAAGTTCCATAAAAGCAATGACTATAACATTTAATTTGTCATATCTCTCATTATCACAAAAGAAACGTAATATATACTTGTGAAATTGAATATATTCACCCTGAATCAGAATACAAAAAATGTTGATCATTTTTAATTCAAAAGAATTTTCTCCTTAGACTTAAATTCAAAGGTAGCAAACATGTAAGTTGTAGATACAGAGAATAGGAATTACTTTTGTATTTTTTATTTTTGAGTAATTATTGCCAAGCTACATGCTGGAAATATTTCACTTCATACACAGTGTGATTATAATGATTTTTATTAATTCTCTTCAGACCATACAAATTTCTTTCAAGGATAATTACACTAATTTTTTTCTGTAATAAAAATGAAGTCCTGCCATATAGCAATTAGGTAGGGGTAGAAGGACAGAAAACAAAATAAAAATTATGTAATTCTAATATGTAGTAATAGTTTTTAAAGTTTCAAATACATATTTATTAGAATGGGTTTCCAACTGCACAGAGTTATCACTCAGACTATCCTAAGACTGTTGAGTAACTATGCATTAGGCACGTTTTTAAGCACTCATTATTAACTCAGTCAACCAGAACAAACCCACTAACAGTAAGTTTATCTGGTTTATCAAGTGAATCTAGAGTAAGTTCTTGGGAATGTGCTTAAATGTTATATTTATTCATTAGACCTCACTAGAATCCCAAAGTAATATATTCATTCTGCCAGGGATTTTTAATGTGCTGTGTCAAATTATGTTCTCCAACATACTGAAGTGATATAATATGATTAACTTTATAACCCAGGTGTTAATTCTCATACTATAAAGGGTTGTGAATAAATCACCAACGTTCTAAAGAGATTTGCTACCTTTGGTCTCTAAATTCCCAATATGTTGTCTCTTCAAATTTTTCCAGCCCTCACCTCCCCATGCATACTAGGAAATTTGGTCTCTTTCTTCTTCACCTGAGGAATCTACTGTCAAGCCTGAGAAATTTCCTCAAGCCAAACACTGATGCCTCCCCAAGGCCACTCAACAAGGTTCTGTGTTTAAAGTTGTTCCCAAATCCAGCCTCCCTTACAAAAGAATCTCCACCTCCCAAGGAGATGAGAATAAAATCACTTGTCCGATATGAACTTATATCTCTACATAACAATCACTTTCTCTTATATGACACACACCATCATATTGGTTAATATACTGTAAATTATTTAATTTTCAGATTTAATTATTTACTATTATTCTCCACCTCCTCTAAACTCCCATAGTTTCGATTATCTGCACTGTCATTCAGTACTGTTCAAAGGCTTCTTTTGTTAGTTTTCTTTCACCTTCTCCAAGCCTTATAAATAGAGTTTGATGCATATTCATTGACTAATGGCTATGTTAAAGCATTATAAGTCTTTAAAAGACTCAACATGTCTTTAATTTTTTTCCTCATCATCTATCAAAAGTGTTCTTATTTTTGCCTTTCAAAAAATCATTAGCCCTACAACATACTTTGTAACTCACAAAATATACATTGGCTCCACACATACATGTCAGCAGCCCATTACAGTCCTACATTGCTGTTCATACCAAATGTTTCCTGCTTACACAAATAACCATTTGTTTAGGGCTTGTACTGAACCTTTACCTGAATTGTCATAAAATCCTTGGAAAGACTTACAAGTAATGACAGCAGTTACCAAAGAGCAGACTGTGATTGCACTCGTGTGTGTGAATACACATTTCATGTGTCCAATTAGTATTAGAAGGATCCTGATATTAATGCAGAAGATGTTTTCCACAAGATACAACACTGTTGTTGCAAAAGCAAGATGCATATTTACAAAAGAGAGACCCTTTGATTGCAGTTAGTACGTGTTCCCCATCTTACTTGCTTCCCTTTATTACATCCTTTTCTGACAATTCAGAAAGGGCCATGTCTAGGAGTTAACATTAACCCAGAAGCTTCGTTCCTCGAGATAACATGTTTTCATTACCTAGTCCTGCCTCTTCCTTTCTTCAACTCCACTTTTCAAGGACTCAGACATTTTATAGACCTGTAAAAAAACTGTATTACATCTGATCATGATGGGCATTAGGCATACACCTTAAGTTCTGTTCATTCCACATTTCACCTTATCTCCTTTTTTATGACTCTGTTTTATTGACATTGGGGTTACTGAATCATAAGCCTAAGAGGAAAAATGTTTCATTTATTTTGGGGCTACACCCACATTCCGAACCTTCATAACGTCTCATGTTTCAGTTCGTTGAAATGTCTGTGTGTTGTATTACAAAACCTTTCTGACATTCCCCCCACCAACAGGCAACCTCCATGAAGTCAGGGATTTTTTTTTTTTTTTGAGACAGAGTCTTGCTTTGTTGCCTGGGCTAGAGTGAGTGCCGTGGCATCATCCTAGCTCACAGCAACCTCAAACTCCTGGGCTTCAGTGATCCGACTGCCTCAGCCTCCCAGGTAGCTGGGACTACAGGCATGTGCCACCATGCCCGGCTAATTTTTTCTATATATATTTTAGTTGGCCAGATAATTTCTTTCTATTTTTTAGTAGAGATGGGGTCTCACTCTTGCTCAGGCTGGTCTCGAATTCCTGAGCTCAGAAGATCCACCCACCTCGGCCTCCCAGAGTGCTAGGATTACAGGTGTGAGCCACCACGCCCGGCCGAAGTCAGGGATTTTTATGCTCAGTCTTATAACCTTAGCATCTAAAATAGTGCCTACCTCATTGTAGGCACTCAACAATATCTGTTCAATAAAAATCTATGAAAATTAATGTTGAAAATCTCAACACGTGAAACATTTTGCATCTCCCATTTTCCTCCAGTTTCTCTGTTCCTTATAAATGTTCTCTTTATCTTTCCATGACCCCTCATACCCAATTGTGAACATCACTGCATATTTATTCCACACCTTTATGATCTTCAACTACAGAAAATAAATCATTTGCCTCATGAAATTAGATTTAGTGGCTTTAACTTTGACGCTGTTACTGATTCTAATGTCTCTATTTCCAGTCTTGCCCTTTCATTTACACTCCAGTCCTGTATCTCTAATTGCACACAGGACACTACTACTTTAAGGTAATACCTGTCCTCTTCAGACTAAAACTGGATCTACTTACCTAATTCCATTCTTTCTATCAATAGAATTCTTCCAGTTAGCCCAGTGAAAATATGGAGCTATCATCTGCTCTTCCCTTTCCTTTTTGCCCCACAGCCATCCAGTTAAAATGACCTGTCTAACCTTAACTCAAAAAGCCTCCTGAACCCAGTCCTTCCTCTTTGTTTACATCAGCGTCTTCTGATCATGGCCCTCATTTTCTCATATCTGGGTAACTATGTTAGCCTCTTAGTTTCCCTCTATTCATCTCGTTCCTCTAAAATCCTGTACACCCAACACTTGACAGCATGTTCAGCAAATATTAGGAGTCTACTATGTGGTCAGTGCATAAGTGAAAGAATTAATGGATAAATGTCGTTCACATAATGTGCCTTACACACTGAGTTCATCACAGTCACTCCTGTCCTAATATGTCTCAACCCAGACTTCAGATCTATCTATAATGTGACTCCAACTTTTCTCCACTATTTCCAAGTACCCCACTGTCCCAAGAGGCTTCTCCTAAGCAGGGCAGACTCAAGTTCTCTAGCTCTAAAAAGCACCTATCCTTCTCTTCACACATGCAAACTTTGCCCTGTCACCTCCATGAATAGATGTCTAGAATAACTTGTGTCCCTCATTAGCCTCTCATCTTCTCTGAATTCCCCTAACGTTCTCTACACAGTAGTAATAAATTTTGACATTCTAATCTGCAATGTCATTTCACCACTTCTTGCACATAAGCCTTTTTCCCTGAGTGAGATTCACATAATCCTGGAGCACTGAGACTATATCTTAAGGTCTTTGCTTGACTGACACCAATGATTTAAAAGATGAAATATTTCTTTAACTGTCTCCATACTTCATTCTACCTTTGCATGCTTCCTGTGAAGAACATAGAGGAAATCAACATTAAATTGGAACTAATCGATTGACACTTATATGCACATATGGAAATAACACTTGTCAGAAATCAAGCAGGTGGGAGGAGGGAGTGGGGAATGTGTAAATTCACACCTAGTGGCTACAGCGCACACTATCTGGGGGATGGGCACACTTATAACTTTGGCTCAAGCAGTACAAAAGCAATTTATGTAACCAAACGCTTGTACCTTTGTAATAACCTGAAATAAAACTTTTTTTAAAAAAGGAAAACTAACTTTAAAACACAATAAAATTTGCACATAACAAGATTCTGAAAGGAAAGAAAACTACACATTCTACACCAATTTATTAACACGGAGTATGTAACTCAAAAGAGTACCTTTATAAATAGAGCTCCCTAAATACTTACATTAATAGCTATGAAATTTAAAAAGTTAAATATCAGAATCAGAAACAGAATATTTTATTTTGTTACTGTTGCTTCCTGAAATGCCCCAAATTGACTAACTCTTCATATTAGCAGTCAGTTAAAATGGGAAAAAATATATACACTTCCTCCTGTTTTTATATAAGAAATATTTACAGAAATTTATTTCATTTGAAGTTTTTCTATGTACTTAAGAACAACAAATCTGTACAACCTGTTTTTCAAAGCACCCAGTAATATAATAGTAATGTCAAAAGAAAAACAATAGAGATAGAAATCAGATATCAAAGAACGTACCGTATAATTTTATTAAAAACGCTTATTCCTGCAACTAAAAGTTAAAAATGCTCTTATCAGATAAGTTTCAAAGGTAAGAAAAATGACTGAAGATAAAAGTTTATTTTTAACCCTCCAAAGACTAGAGGGCACTCAGTAAAGTATTACAAATAATAAAGAATATAACTCACATTTTTTTTTGCCTAAGGAAATACACTGCTGTTATGGAAATGATTTCCCAATTTTTATTTCCTGTTTCTTTCAGGTTATTGTTTCAGTATTCATTTGACTTTGGTGCTTAATAATAAAATAAGAGTTTTTCAGGAAAGATCTTAGACAAAAACATTAGTAGGTGAACAGAGCCAACCCGAAGCAATCCTCTGAGACGAATGGTCTCTTCTCCGTTTCCTGCAGTCTGCTTCCCTCTTCCTGCCAGGTGTTCACTGTGGGTTATTATAAGTCTCTAGTCTTATCTTGCACCACTTCCCCAATTATTCTCCAAAAAGGCCGATCCACTCAATATTTTGCAGTCAGTCGTCATGCATACTATGCCTTTATGTAAACCATTTCAGAGGGCTGGAACATCGTCCTCTTATGTCAGTCTCCCTAACCAAATCTCACTCATCCTTCAAAGTCCCACTCAAGCCCCACCTTCTCTGTGGGGCCCTCCCTGATCACATCAGTCTCTTCTGAAACTCTGCGGAGCTGTAACTTCACCCAAATGCTATCTCTTCTCTCTTCAAGTAGTATGCACGTCCCGGTAGAATGATAGCATGTTTTATATTTCAAAAAACAACTGATTTGGGCCCAAACATGAGTCTATCTTGAATAAAATGACTAACGATTCCTTTAACTCCCTCCTCCACTTTCCTGTGTTGAGTCCCATCAAGTCTTGACGTCTTGTGGATCGCCTTATATTTTGCTGAGTTTCTGTTCAAACATTTCTTATCTCCCTGACAAGAGGATAAGCCTGTTAAAAGTAGGAATATGTCTTATACCGTGTGACTCAAACACTAAGATAGAAGGACTGTATACAGTTTGCCTTCCGTATCCGTGGATTCCACATCTCTGGATTCAACCAAATGTGAATTGAAATATTATAGAAAAAAAATCCACAAGGTTCCAAAAAGCAAAATTTGAATTTACTACATGCTTAGTACTATGTTGAATCCACACAAATGAAGGGATGTACAAGCATTGTATTAGGTATTATAAGTAATTGAGGGATGATTTAAAGTATATGGGAGGATATGCATAGGTTATACGCAAAGACCATGCCATTTTACATAAGGGACTTGAGTATCCATGTAGTATCCATGGATTTTGGTATTAACAGGGCATGGATTTTGGTATTAATAGGGGTTCTGACACCAATCCCCCATGGATACTGAGGTATGACTATATGTGTAGTAAAAAATAATTGGCTGAGGCAGGAGGATTGCCTGAGCCCAGGAGTTTAGGTTGCTATGAGCTAGGCTGACGCCATGGCACTCTAGTCTGGGCAACAAAGTGAAACTGTCTCCAAAAAAAAAAAGAAAGAAAGAAAGAAAGAAATAATTGGGAACTCAATAAATATCTGTTTACTACATGCATGGTAATAGTCTAGAAAGTTGGAAAAACCTGGGATCAAATCATGGCTTTGCCACTTACTGACAGTAGCAGTGTGACCTTGGTTCTATTCTTTACCCCCCAGCAGCCTCAGTGGCTGTGTTTGTAAAACGTGGGTGTTCTCTGCCGTTGCCAATGCTGTTGTGTGTATGGTGGCTGTGATGGTGCCAGTGCTCTCCTTCTACCACCCACCCATAACTGGAAGAACAGCCATGTCTGTGGCAATAGACAATTTTTTATTTAAGAAATCTTTTTTTTTAATTTCACATCACTTTATTTTTTCATTTCAATAGATGTAGGGGATACAAGAGAATTTTGTTACATGGATAAATCGTGTAATGCTGAAATCAGGGCTTTTAGTGTACCTGTCCCCAGAATAGTGTACCTTGTACCTCACAGATGGATTTTATCCCTCACCCCCTCCCACCCTTCCTCCTTGGTTTGCAATGTCCATTATCCCACATAACCATATATACTCCTCATTAACTCCCACTTATAAGTGAGAACATGTGGTATTTCTTTTCCCATTGCTGAGATACTGCAAGGTACGGTGTGCACTTCGGGGGATGGGCACACCAGCTCTGACTTGGGCGGTGCAAAAGCAATATATGTAACCAAGGTGTTTGTATCCCTGTAATATTCTGAAATTAAAAAAAAGAAAACAATATGAAGATTCTTCAAAGAACTAAAAGTAGACTTACTGTTCGATCCAGCAATCCCACTACTGGGTATCCATCCACCCGAAGGAAAAGAAAACCATTTTATAATGGAGTACTACTCAGCCATAAAAAGGAAAGAAATAATGTCTTTTGCAGCAACTCAAATGGAACTGGAGATCGTCATTTAAGAAATCTAAACTGTGCCATCAAACTCTCTTCAGAAAATTTATCGCCACTTATCACTGTATTTTTCTGAAGTTTCTCTTCCAAACTCTTTTAAAAAAAAGTATGAGAAGGCAATAAACATAAAGGAAAGGAAACAGTTGTAATATATGTTCACTTTTAAAAACCCAAAAAAATGATACCACCAAAGTCTGTAGGGTCAAATACACTTTGTAATCCTTGATGGGTATCCAACCTCGGGAACAATATGCTGGATTTGGGGATGATTTTATCGATCATTGCAGTGTTGGTAGAAGGCTTTAACTCCATAATACTTGCTTCAGTTAGAAAGTTGAAAAACACCTTCAGTCATTTCAAATATAACAACATTTACTTGCTTTTCGAGTCTATTCCGCAGAGAGAGGTATACACCAAAAAGGCATCTGAGCAGGCAAGAGGCAGTCTTCTGACGTGCTAAAATTTGCATGCCTGCATGACTCTCTGATTCTCACATGCCAAAACCATTAAAGAAGCAGGAGTAAGTCGAAAATTGTCAACTTTTTTTCTTCCTAAGTCATTGCACACAGTCCTATGCCAAATTTGGTTTCCATTATGCAAACTTTAACATCTTGTTTAGCACTTGTTTAGCATCTTGTTTAGCACTGTTAAGATGGAGTGTTTTTATTTAGGAAAGTTTCTGAGTTTCTATGAATTGAGTAAGAGTGAGATTTCAAAATATAAAGAGTAGTAGTTATTCACTTAAAAAGGGCTTGATGGTCAACAATGAGTATGTGTAATAAATACTCAGGGAGGTAAAGAAGGGAATTTATTCGGACCTCTCCTTCATCTGAACATTACTTACTGAGCAAACGCCATATTCCAGGCACCGTGGTAGGCACCAGAAACAGATCAATTGTCTTTCTTTAGGATACCATATATTGTCTTTTATATTTCTGATCCTTAATTAAGATTATCTCATTAGTAAATCAAAGAGGAAAACACTGCTACTCCGGAAGATTGGTCTAAACACAAGGAAGAGTTTAAATTCTCTCTCTTAACCACTTGATATTGTCCAGTTAACTTCCTAGCCATGGTTTGTAAAGATATTCAATAACAGTGCCCCCTCCAACATCATTATCTAATTCTCCACATTTTTAAGACATCAAATATATTATCTTAAGTAAAGTCATTTAGGTGAAGCTTCCATGCTATAAATGCATACTTGATTTAGTCCCTTTTAAATTTTTATTTCCCTATTTTTGGCCATTTTCCCCTCCTTAAAAAATGTTCTTTCCACTCTGTCTCTACTAAATCAAGACTGCTTTTCTCAAATTGAAGCAATAGATTCATTTCTCCCAGGAAATCCTTTTACACATGGCTTCAGTAACAATGTTCATTCGAATAAAGGACATTCCAATCAATGTCATACAATATCTACATCATTCTAAAATATAAATGTCCTTGGTAAATATTCATTTATTATGCACCTTGCACAGAGCAGCTATATAATTAATATCTGGTGAATGCATAAAATTCCCTGCAATTTCTCATCTCTCTACATGAAGAGTCTTTCCAATATACTATCATTCTCTATCAGTGTACATTTTAAAATGCCTAACAGCTTCATTATGAAGAGAAACCAATTGCAAAGTTATAAAAACCACTAGCAATATTAAGAAAAATTGTGTGAGAAATGCCAGCAAGAAGGCAGAATTGGACTTCCTGCACTTCTCCTCCAGAAACATTGATTTGGACAACTATCCATGCACGAAAATACCTTCACAAGAGGCAAGGAAACCAGGTAAGAGATTACAGCACCTGGTAGTAGCACAGAAATAAGAAAAGGCACATTGAAGAGGGGTAGAAAGACAGTTTTACATTACACAGGTCACTCCTCCTCATCCCAGGCAGCACAGGCTGGAGAGAGACACCTTCTGCTTGGGGAAAGGAAAGCAAAGTGAGCACAGGACTTTGCCATGGATCCCAACATCTGGCCCAGTCCAGTAAGACATAGCACTGGGCAGGCCTCTATGGGCCCAGCACCTAGGTCAGTACCAGCAGAATGAACTTCCAAGCCTACCCAGGTACCGGGCTGGATGACACAATCTCTGAACTGGACTCAGTCTCTGAACTGCCCCACCACTAGGCCAACTCCAGTGGCTCCAGTCTTTAGACCACCTTCTGCACCAGGCTGACCCCACAGCCCCAGGCTTCATGTCCACCCCAGCACCAGGCTGGCACCCAGAGCCCTAGCCATCAGACTAGCACCCACGGACCAAAAGTACACAGGTTGAGATGCAAACACCAGGCCTGTCTATCACCAAGCCAACCCTGTGGCCCCAGGCTCGGGGCCAATATTCCTGGACTAGGCCTCTAAGTCTGCCCTAGAAGGCAGGATCCCACAGTTGCAGATTCCAGGTCTGCCTATAGAATTAGGTCTCCAGGCCACCTCAGGGCCAGGCCATCCCTCCCAGACTCAGGCTCCATGTCTACCCTAAGGTGAGGCTAGCCCCAGTGGCCTCCAATTCTTGACTGGCCCCAGCATTAGGCTTGGCCCCACAACCCCAGCACCAGGCCAGTTCCTGTATCCCTAGTCATCATGCCAGCATCCTCAGACCCATCCTCCAGGCTCACCTCTGTGGGTTTGGACCATAATCTAGAAAGACACAATCCCAAAAGCTATAATCCTGGATGTTGAAATTCTGAAAGATCAAAATCCCTAAAGTCAAAAGCCCTAACGTGTAAAGTCCCAAAAATCATAATCACAGGATTATTGCATCGTGTTAGACAAAACTATTACCTTGTTATTGTCTTTATTTGGAAATTAACTATGGTTTAAGGAGATGCATGTGGGCACCAAGTTGAAAAGGAGTGGATTTGTGGGCTTAATTTTAGGTGTTAACTTGACTGGATTAAGGAATACCTGGAAACCTGGTAAGGCATTATTTTGGATGTGTCTGCAAGGGTGTTTCCAGAGGAGATTAGTATGTGAGTCTGAGCCAACTAGGTGGGGGAGATCTGCCTTTAATATTAGTGGGCACCATCCAATCAGCTATGGTCTCAGAGAGAACACATAAATACAGACGGTGAATTGGTCTCTCCTGAGATCTGGGAAAGACTATTCTGCTGCTGTCTCAGATGTCAGAATGCCAGACTTGCTGGCCTTTGGACTCCAGGTTCTGAGCTTTCAGCCTTGGACTGAAAAGCACACCATTGGTTTCCTTGGTTTTCAAGGTAAAAACATGTTATAATCAAACTATCAAAAATCAAAAACAATGAGAGTACCCTGAAAGCAGCAAGAGAAAAGAAGCAAATCACATATAAGGGAGTTTCAATAAGACTACCAGCAATTTCCTTAGCAGAAACTTTGTAGGCCAAGAAAGAATGTGATAATACAGTCAAAGTCCTTAAGGAAAAAAAAAAAAAACCTGCCAACTAGGAATATTGTACCCAAAATCTGTCCTGCAAAAATGAAAGAGAGAGAAAAATTTTCCAAAACAAACAAAAGTTGACAGAGTTTACCACCACCAGACCTGCCTTACAGGAAATGCTAAAAAGTGTTCTTCAAGTCAAAAGAAAAAAAAACACTAATTAGTAACATAAAAATATACAAAGTACACAACTCACTGGAAAAAATAAGTACATAGTAAAATTCAGAATAATCTAATATTATAAGAGGGTAGTGTATAAATCACTTATATCTTTAGTATGAAGTAAAAAGACCAAATTACTAAAAATAATAATAGCACAATAATTTTTTAGGGGATACACAATATAAAAGCCTATAAATCATGACCCCAAAAATATAAAATGGAGGGTAGAGTAAAATTGTTCAGTTTTTGATGCCATCAAATTGAAGTTGTTATTAGCTTAAAATAGCCTATTATAACTGTGTTTCATGTAAGCTTCATGGTAACCACAAAGCAAAAACTTATGGTAGATACCCAAAAGATAAATCAAAGCATATCACTAGAGAAAAATCATGTAATTACAAAGGAAGACAGCAAGAGAGGAAGAAAGAAACAAAGGATCTACAAAATAACCAGAAAATAATTAACAAAATGGCAGTAGTAAGTCCTTACCCATCAATAATTACCTTTAATGTAAATGGATTAAATTCTTCAATTAAAAAGCACAGAATGGCTGAATGAATTAAAAAACAAGACCCAATTATATGCTTCCTAAAAGAGACTCACTTTACCTATAAGGACACACATAGTAAATGGATAAAAAAAGATATTCCATGTAAATGGAAACCAAAAGAAAGCGAGAATTGTTATACTTAAATCAAATACTTTAAGTAAAAACTGCAAAATGAGACAAATCACTATATCATTATATAGTGATAAAGGGGTCAATTCATCAAGAGGACATAAAAATTGCAAATATACAAGCATCTGACATTGGAAAATCTAAATATATTAAGTAAATATTAATAGATATGAAGGAAGAGATAGACTATAATATAGTAATAGTACTGGACTTCTATTCCCCACTTTCAGCAATGAACAGATCATCCAGACAGAAATTCAACAAGGAAATATCAGACTTAAACTATGCTTTAGACCAATAAGACCTAATAGACATCTATAGAACATTATATCCAATAGCAACATAATACTCGTTCTTCTCAAGTGCACATGTAACATTTTCTAGGATAGCGAATATCTTGGGCCACAAAACAAGTCTTAAATTTAAAAAGAGTGAAATCATATCATGTATTTTTTCCAACCACAATGGTATGAAATTCAAAATCACTAACAGGATGAATATCAAAAAATTCACAAATACATAGAAATTAAACATGTTCCTGAACAACCAGGAAATTTTTAATTTTAAAAAAAATTAAAAAGGAAATTTTAAAATATCTTGAGATGAATAAAAATGGAAACATAACACGTAATACCTATGGAATGAAGCAAAAACATTTCAAAGAGAGAAACTTATAGCAATAAATGCCTACATCAAAAAGACAGGATGATCTCAAATGAACAACTTGACTTTACACCTCAAGGTTAGTGTAAAAAATATCACAGCAGAAATAAATAAAATAAAGACTAGAAAATCAATAGAAAAGATTAACAAAACTGAGAACTGGTGATTTTAAAAGTTAAACAAAATCAACAAACCTTCATCTAGATTAAGAAAAAAAGAGAGAAAAATCAAATAAATAAAATCAGAAATGAAAGATTTCATTTCAATCAACTAATACCACAGACATACAAAGGATCATGAGACTACTATGAACAATTATACACCAGCAAATTAAATAACCTGGAAGAAATGGATAAATTCCTAGACACATACAATCTACCAAGACTGAATCACGAAAGAACAGAAAATCTAAAGAGACCAATAATGAGTAAGGAAGTTGAATCAGTAATAAAAAGTCTCACATAAAAGAAAAGACCAGGACCTGATGGTTCTACTGCTGTATTCTACCAAACATATAAACAAAAAGTAATACCAATCTTTCTTAAACTCTTCCCCAAAAACGAAGATGAGGGAACACTTCCAAATTCATTTTATAAGGCTGCATTATTTTGATTACCAAAGCCATACAAGGACACTACAGAAAGGAAAATTACATCCCAATATCCCTAAATGAACATAGATGCACAAATCTTCAATGAAATCCAGCAAATCAAATTCAACAGCACATTAAAGGAATCATTCACCACATTCAAGTGGGATTTATCCCAGGGATGCAAGAATGGTTCAACAACTACAAATGTGATACATCACATTAACAGAATGGGCAAAAACCGTATGATCATCTCAATAGATCAGAAAAGCATTTAATGAAACTCAACATTCTTTTGTGATAAAAGACTTTAACAAATTAAATATAGAAATAATGTACCTCAACCAAGTAAAGGCCAAATATGACAAACACAGCTAACATTATAGTCAATGGTGAAAAGTTAAAAGTTTTTCCTGTAAGGTCAGGAACAAGACAAGCGTCCCCACTCTCAATACTTCTACTCAACAAAGTCCTGGAAGTCCTATCCTGTGTTACTAGGCAATAAAAAGAAATAAAAGGCATCCAAATTAGAAAGGAAGAAGTTAAATTGTCCCTGTTTTCAGACAACAGACAACATAATAGAAAACTTTAAAGATTCCACCCAAAACCTATTAGAACTGATAACTGAATTCAGTAAAGTTTCAGAATACATAATTCACATACAAAATCAGTAACATTTCTATGTACTAAAATGAACTCTCTGAAAAAGAAATCAAGAAAATCCCATTCATGATAGATACCAAAAAAATAAAATAAAATACTTAAGAATAAATTTAACCAAGGAGGTGAAACACCTATATACTGAAAACTATAAAACATTGATGAAAGAAATTGAAGAAGACACAAATAAATGAAAAGATATCCTGTGTTCATGGATTGAAAGAATTAATATTATTAAAATGTCAATATTACCCAAAGTGATCTACAAATTCAATTCAATTCCTATCAAAATTTCAATGGTATTTTTCCAAAAATAGGAAAAACAATTCTAACAGTCATATAAAACTAAAAAAGACCTCAAATAGTCAAAGCAATCTTGAGCAAAAAGAACAAAGCTAAAGACATCACACTATCCCATTTCAAAATATACTGCAAAGCTATAGTAATCAAAACAACATAGTACTGGCATAAAAACAGACACATAGACCAGTGGAACAAAGTAGAGAACTCTGGGGGAAAAAAACCATGCATTTATGGTCAACTGAATTTCAACAAAGTGCCAAGAATATAAAACAGGGAAAGGACAGTCTCTTCAATAAATGATGTTGACACAACTGGATATCCACATGCGGAAGAATGAAACTAGACCTTTATCTGATACTATATACAAAAATAAATGTGTCTTAGTCCATTTGTGTTTCTATAAAAGAATACCAAAAGCTGGGTAATTTATTTACAAAAAAGAGGTCTCCTTGGCTCACAGTTCTGCAGACTCTACAAGAAACCTGGCACCAGCATGTGCTTCTGGTGAAGCAGAAGGCAAAGGGGAGCAGTAGGCATATCACATGGTGAGAGAGGGAGGAAGAGAGAGAGGAGGGAGGTGCCAGGCTCTTTTTAACAATCAGTTCTCCTGAGATCTAATAGAGCAAGAACTCACTTATCACCAGGAGGATGGCACCAAGCCACTTATGAGGGGTCTGCCCCCATGACCCAAACACTTGCCACCAGGCCCCACCTCTAACATTGGGGATCAAATTTCAACTAGATTTAGAGAGGACAAATATCCAGACTATATCACAACTCAAAAAATGGCTTAAGGGCTTAAACATAAGATCTGAAACTGTAAAACTACAAGAAGAAAACATAAAAGAAACGCTCTGTGACATTGATCTTGGCAATGATTTTTTGGATATGATCCCAAAATCACAAGAATAATTGGAAAAATACACAAATGAGATTATATCAAACTAAAAACCTTATGCACAGCCAAGGAAACAATCAACAGAGTGAAAAGATAACTTATGGAAAGGGAGAAATATGTACAACTCATACATCTGATAAGAAGCTAATATCAAAAATAAATAAGGAACTCAATAGCAAGAAAACAAATAACCTGATTTTAAAATGGCTAAAGGACCTGAATAGACATTTCTCAAAAGAAGAAATACACATGGCCAATATGTGTATGAAAAAAATGCTCAACAACACACAATCATCAGGGAAATACGAATTAAAATTACAATGAGATATGTATCACCTCAAACCTGTTAAAATGGCCATTGTCAAATAGATGAAAAGTAAGTGCTGTCGAGGATGTGAAGAAAAATATACCTTTGCACATTGTTGGTGGGAATGTAAATTAGTACAGTCATTATGGAAAAAAAGTATGAAGTTTCCTCAAAAGAATTAAGAAGAGAACTACCATACGATCAAGCAATCCCAGTACTGGGTATAGATCCAAAGGAAATGAAATTAGTATGTCAGGGAGATATCTGCACTCCTGTGTTTATCACAGTACTATTCACAACAGCCAAAACATAAAATCAACCTAAGTGTCCATCAATGGATCAATGGATAAAGAAAACGTGGTGTATATACACGATGGAATACTATTCTGACTTTAAAAAGAAAGCAAGCCTGTCATTTGCAACAGTGTGGATGAACCTGGAAGATATTATGTTAAGTGAAATAAGCCAGATACAGAAAGACAAATACCACATGATCTCACTCAAATGTGGAATCTGTTAATAAAAAAGTTGAACCAATATGAGTAGAGAGTAAATAGAGGTTATCAGGGGCTGGGTGGATGGGAATTTGGGGAGAGGTAGGTTGAAGGATACACAATTTCAGTTAGAGAGGAGGAAAAAGTTCCTGATCAATTATACAACATAGTGACTGTGGTTAATAACAATATATTGTATTTTGAAAATCACTAAGAGAGTAGATTTAAAGAGTTCTCACCACAAAAAAAATAAGCATGTGAGGTGATGCACGTTAATTAGCTTGCTCGAAACACTCCACCATGTATGCATAATTCAAAACATCATGTTGTACAAGATAGATATTTACAATTTATCATCCTCAATTAAAAGATAAAATAAATTATGTGGGGTTTGTGGAAAGAGAAAAGTAAAGGCTCCGTCATTTAATAGCATGAGCCACTTCAAAGGAGTCTTCGATTTTTAGAAGTGAGTCTTGAGGAATACAGACTAGCACAACAGCTGCTTGGCAAAGCTAGTCCCAGTTTTCTAAGGGAAAAAAGTCATACACATACAAACAAAAAATAGTGACTGGTCAAATCATAAAATGGTGTCTTTTGTTTAGGAATTTCAGTAATAGATATATCCAGGAAAACACACAGAGGAAAAACAGATTTCCGAGTTAGTCATTCAGTGGAAACGGATCTGCAGAGCAGTTACAGACCTGAGCTGGCCTCCCAGAGGTCTCCTTGGCCAGAACTGGTGGAGACCAGTAGAAACTTCTCAAATTATGCCAAATTCCTGGGACTGACCTGGAATGGAACCATAGAGAAGCTGGAACAGAAGCTGTTTGTTCATTTGCCAACATTTACCTCAGCACGAAACTGCCCAGTAAAAAATGCCAACAAATTTTTGAGAGAGTTACCCTTAGCTGCTCAATAATAAGAAAAGAACTGAGTAAGGATTAAAGTGTATATATTTAGAGTGCCCTTTTCTGAACTCAGTGCCTTAAATCTTGCTTAATGTCGGACAGAAGAAAATACCCTTTCATCCATTTTGCGTCATAATCAACCGTACAGATTAAGAATGAGACCTTAAATCAGATCATGAAAAGCAATGGAGGATATTTCCCACATAGGTGCAGCAATATTGGGAAAAAAATGTAAATGTTAAACGAAAAGAACAGCAATTTTGTAGTACCTAAATCCAGAAAATATAAGCATAAATATACATCTTAACTTATTAGGCTCTATGTTCCTTTCAACCGAATGCCTTCTTAAAGGAATGGTTAAGTATAATTACTTGGTTATTGGCCCAAACTTAAAGTATAGTTTTCTTTATACATGTATCTCAATAAGAGGCTGCTTGGGATAGTGGCCCAGAATTGAGTACATAAGGTGTTTCAGTAGAGATGCCTTCTTTATTGCGTTGCAATAAAGATTTACAAGTTAATCAAATGCCATGAATTTTTCCTTGATAATCTATTCAGCCAACACTGCATTGACAAGTAGGTGTTTAAATTTACAGCTTCAAAGCATGGGAAGTGTGCTGACAGGTACAACACAGACCATCTTAGTAGGAAAACACTCATGAAAGCGATTTTTCATTATGTTTTCAACATCCTTTTTCCCACCTATGCATACAGCCTCGAGAACTGCCAGCCCTTCAGTAATCTACACGATCTGTTAGCTTCAAACATTGAGGAAGTTGGACAGGAGCCGTCTTTGGGCTTAACTACATTATCTGTCTGTTGTGCATCTCTCAACTCTTGCCTTTTTGTGCCCATATACTCTACGGCCCCGTTTTAAGCCTGTGTGCTTATGTGTGTATCAGCCGTGAGTTGAATGAGGCTTGGTTTGGGAATTCCTCCAAGTAGCTTCATTGTTGATCTTAACCAGTACTATCCAACTAAACCCCTAAATGCAAAGTAGACCAGAAGGAAAGGAGTATGTCCCTGGTAGTCTAATCGCATTGTTATTTCAGCACATTCTGTTCTCTTTCATATTTTGTTTTTGTCTTTTACTCTTATTAAACTTAATAATGTAACACCATATCTGATTTTTAAAATTCTATGTATGCACAAAAAAAGGAAAGTTGAAGGGGTAGGTCAGACGCATAGAAGTGTGATATCTCCACTCAGAGCCAAATTCCTGAAGGGTTAGCCCATTAAGTGGCCAAGCAAAATAAGACACAATCGGTGCTAACTTCATTTTCAAAAGTTCCCACATGTAGGTTTATAAGTGCCTAGAGGGATGAGTTAGCCTCAATTGTGTCTTGTTTAATTTGGCCATTTAAAGGGCTAACCCTTTTCTAACTTGGCTCCGGTTGTAGATATCACACCTCTGCATGTCTGAACTTGATTCTTAACTTGGCTTTTTCAGTGCACATTAAATGTTTCTGATTTGGTATCACTCTAAAAGAATTTGTAAGTGGTTTCTTTGCACTAATGTCTGGACGGATTGGGGTCAGGTGTGATTGGTGGGTTTCCACTATAAAATTATTTTGTACTCCCTTCACCTCCACCTAATGCCTACAACCTCTGAGTTCATCTTCTGTGTGGGAGGTCAAAATATTCTGAGATCAGGCACTGGAAAAGTGAGACCTACACATTGCAATTACAACAAAACAAAATTGATATATTGCTTTGTTTAATAAATGTGTTATCTTTGCTGAGAGCTTTTGATTAACACTCTTTATGTGGGAAAAAATTAACAGGAATTGTACAAACTAGTAGATAGAATGCAAAAATTAAGTCATTATTTCTGTGAATTTCTCCATTTATTAAATGGATAGACTACTGTTTATTACAGAATTGCTTTGTTTATGATTTAGAATGAAGAAGTGCAATTGGAATAAATCTAAACTCCTTTATGGAAATTCACTGTATTCATTCCCCCTGTCCCTGACAAACACACAAAAAAGAATTAAATCCAGCCTATAGAGATACATAAAACACAAGATAACCTAAATTAGAATAGGTAAGAAAGAAGAAAACTCATGTAAAGATTCACAAAATGGGCCGGGCACAGTGGCTCACACCTGTAATCCTAGCACTCTGGGAGGCCGAAGCAGGCGGATTGTTTGAGCTCAGGAGTTTGAGACCAGCCTGAGCAAGAACGAGACCCCGTCTCTACTAAAAATAGAAAAATGAAATTATACAGACAGCTAAAAACATACATATATATAGAAAAAATTAGCCGGGCATGGTGGTACATGCCTGTAGTCCCAGCTACTCGGGAGGCTGAGGCAGGAGGATTGCTCGAGCCCAGGAGTTTGAGGTTGCTGTGAGCTAGGCTGATGCCACAGCACTCTAGCCCGGGCAACAGAGTGAGACTCTGCCTCAAAAAAAAAAAAAAAAAAAAAATTCACAAAATGCAATAAGGAAGGAGTAGATGGACTATGAGTGCTAGAGTCAGAAAACTGAATCTGAATCCTGAGTTACTGGTTTTATAACCAGTGGTAAGTCATTTTACCTCAATTTTCTTGAGCCTCAATTTTCTTATGAGTAAAAATAGAAATTTTAATAATTTCTACTTCACTGGATTTTTGAGAGAATCATATTAGATTTTGGAGATTTTGGATATCTAAGTATCCTGTACAGTATAAATCCCAATAAGATATTTCACTAATATTATAAAAGAATTAGCCAATAATTAAGTGTTAAATGATGGTGTGACTATAACCATACCAGTTCAGAGAAAGAGGATATTCATATGAAATGGAGATTAGAAAGTACTCTTTAGAACAAGTGCAATTTGAGTGTATCTTAAAGGATCTGTTTGATTTGACAAAATACAAGGAAAGAAGCAAGTCTTCTGAATAAGAGGTGTAGGAAAGGAGTCAGGAGAGGGAGAAGGCTGGTGGCAGCAGATGCAAACACACACAGGTGAAAACCTCTGAGCCTGGGAGAGGGGTGCTGGCCATAAGAAGAATGGAGATGATAGTACAGGCCAAGGAGTGACAAAAACTAGACTGGGGAAATCAAAGGAGTGCTGTTGTGGACTAAACGTTTGTGTCACTCCAAAATTCATATGTTCAAGCCCCAACTCCCAATGTGATGGTATATTTTGGGGATGGGGTCTTTGGGAGGTAATTAGGGTTAGATAAGGTCATGAGGGTAGGGCTCTGGTTTGATGGGATTAGTGCCATTATAACAAGAGAAACCAGAGTGCTTGCATGTGCTCTTGCACTTGCTCACTCTCAATCTCTCTCTCTCCCACCTTCTCTCATCATGTGCACACAAAGAAGAGGCCACAGCAAGATGGCAGCCACCTACAAGCCAGGGAAAGAAGCCTCAGAATAAAATCAACCCTGCCAGCACCTTGATCTTGGACTTCTCAGCCTCCAGAACTGTGGGAAATATATTTTTGTTAAGACACTCGGCCTACTGGATTTTGTTATGGCTGCTGGAGCTAAGACAAGCTCCAGATATGGAAAGCCTCAAAAGTCAGACAGAGGAATTGGGCTGAATGCAGTGGGCTGTAGGTTTCTGGAAACAGTGACAAAAGATTGTCTTTGGAACAGTACCACAAGTGTGGTGCTCAGGGTGAAATGAAAGGGAATGAGGCTAAAAGAAGCAACCTAGGAAGCGGCTTCCAGAATCCACACACCATGTGATGAGAGTAATGACTAGAAACAGAGCAATGGGACTGCAAAGGGGAGGGCAAATGTGATGTGCATCTAAGACACAACAAATCCAGTGATTCAGAATAGAGCAGAGGGAAAAGTCAACCTGACTCCTCTATGTGGCTCTTTTCTCATTTGCCTATTTTAAAAAATGGATGAGGAGCTTGGAGTGAACAGGTTAAATTGCTCAAGAGAGGAAACTCAAGAACTGTTATCATAGTCATCATCTTCATTATTAATACAAAGCACAAAGTCATTACTCATGGGTTGACCAATCAAAAAGAAATAAGAACTGTGGTCAGTTTGCTTCATTCCAAGTCATATCTTTAACTTCAAAGTTTCTGAAAGAGTTGCTTTCCCACATTCCACTTCCACATCTAGCAAAATAGGAATAAATAGCAAAACACTTTCTTATTTCTCTCGTAAGTTTAGCTGTGAATGAGTTAAGCAGTATTTGTGAATAGTTGGAGCCCTGAAAAAATATTGGCATGCAAATGTAAAAATTACAATTGTTATTTATGAGTATTCATTACTGGTGGAACAACTAACCTATAAGAACTAAACATTTCTGAATCAGGAACTGCACAAATCAGGACTCAGAGTTTCATTATAGGGGTATATATGAGTTGTTTAAAGAATAAACTAAAATTTAGGTATTTAAATCCCAAAATTTCCCTGCTTATTTAAATCACCTTAATAGAAATATCTCAACATCTAAAGTAACTTCTTTATTTCTAGAGTCTATTTTTATATACCAGAGATAAAAAATATAGCAGAAACATAAGCAGAAAAAATATTCATCAGACCAAAGAAATTATTTCAGACAATTCTTTATTACTAAAAATTATTCAATGAACTGTTTATATGCATGTGTATAAAAAATCTAACTCAGAACATTAGAACTAGAAATAACTTTTAGGTCATCTAGTACTTTTATTTGACAGGTGAAACCGCTGAGACCCAAGCTCATATAGTCACATTTCACCAAAGAAAAGAACTGAGGCAAAGAGTTAAAGTAATTTAGCAAAGTCATCTAGTGGGCAAGTGGCAGAGCTCTGACTTAAACATGTGTCTGAAATTCAGAACTTGTCCTTTCTAACACCAAAGCTGTGATCTTTTTATCACCTCTTGCTGCCTGCCTGTATTCTGCCAAGCCTATAATCCCAGAGGCAACATTAGGAACCCAGGGCCTCCTAAGCAGAACTGGGGGAGACCAACTTGGGCCTAAACGTACCCAAGAAATGCAAGGCCAATCAACTCCCCCAAAGAAGGCCAGTTGGTTTGAAGAAGAGCCAAACTCATCCCTAACCACGTCATTTCGGATCCGATTTCTCATGCAGTTACTGAGTTGAGCTCAAAACCAAATCTCAAACTAAAGTCCAGAGATAGCACATCGCCCCTTGTTTCTTCTCACCTGCCCCTTTCTCTAGCTTTCCTCAGAAGGTGAAATTGGGAGCTAAGTAAACCTTGCCTTCCTTGTCCTCTGAGCTCTCCTACACCCTCTCCCATGTTCCCAGTGCCCCTTCCTGTGCCAGGTGTTCTCAGCTCCACCCCTGCAGCTCCCATGCACCATGCACGCAGACCCAGCCACCCACCTCACTTAAAATGAGGACCTGAGTTTCTGAAATCTCGCTTCTCAAGTTCCACGTGTGACAATCTAATTGTTGCAAAGACAGGATTTTCAAAAACATGTTTCTCTGAATTCACAAACAGAAGGCTTTTCATGTTCAAGTAAGTTGAACTTTGTTGACCATACTGTTTTCTTGAAAGTTCACTCCACACACACTAAAGCCTTTATGAAATTCATGGTTAACAAAAGAAGAAAGAGAAAAAGAAGAAATCAAAAAAAGAAGAAAGAGGTGGAAGAGGGGAAAAAGAAGAAAAGGAAGAAGAGAAAGGAGAAGAGTGGGAAGAGGAGAGGCAAGTCAAGAAGAATTTAACCCAGGCTTTGCCAGGCTTCTCTGGCTGTAGACCCCTTTGTCTACATAATATCTCTCAGAAGTAATATTCTATAAAATGCATTTCATAAAAATTTGCGTTAATATCTTTGTGCTTGTAATTGGATTAATATGCTGCTTGTCCCTACTAATGCATTGTAATTTAACTTGAACTTTCTAGAAATATACCTTGATGCAAAGGAGTAATCCCTCAAGGAAGAATCTTATACAAATGACAGTCTTTTGAGGGGGGTTGAGTGGCAGAGCTTTTCCTGCTCCACAAAGTGTCATCAGGAAATGCAGTCAGCTGGGCACAGACCTGGCAGCTCCTCTGTGCTTGGTCCCCCTGGGAACACCCACCAGAGATCCAGGAGTCTCAGTGGCAGAGCTTTCTTTATAATCACATTTTTATACATAAAAGCATACGGATAGAAAATCCCTGACGAGAAAATTGAAATGATATGGTTTATCACACACAGTTTTCTTTCTGCAGCATTTATTGAAAAAGGCATTATCACGTGGAATCCCTTAGAATTGTGTTTTGATTTTATAATTTTATTTATTCATGGTTTTCTGATGTCAAGGTGTTGTGAGGTCTTAAAATTCTATTTCAGATTCACCTAATTGTGTTTGAAAAGATCTATGAAAACAGTTCCTACGGTGTGAATTATCTATGTTGTCTGTGTTCTGGGTAATGGCTCCAGCAGCTTCCTGCAGGGTCCTGCCAACAGGCTGCCTTTTCTCTTTCCTGCACAGCCCTCTTGACGGCTGGCTCAAACTGAGCCTAGGAAAGCCTAATGAACACACCTCGAGAAGACCCATCTACCTTCATCTCTGCTCAACTACCTCTGTTGAAATGATATTGCTCTGAATGTTTTCTTTATAACTGATGCTGGGTTAACCAAAGCCTCTACTAGCCTGTACTTTTGTTTCTCCTTCTCCTACAGTTGTTGTCTACCTTTTAGTCCCCCCAGATACTCCAACTACTACTGCAGCATCAGCAGATGAGCTGGGCAATAAATGGAGGCAAAATTCATTTTAACACAGCCTCACTTGCTGTAGCAATGAGAAAGGAAACTGACAACAGCCCATTGAGGCTTTGTAAGCTCATGATTTTGTCTGTTTGCTTCCTTCTCGGCCATCTAACATTCATTCATTTATCAAAAAGAAAAATTGAGAGCCTGCTTTGCTCATAACAAAGTGTGATGGTTAGTTCATTTTATGTGTCAACTTGACCTGGCTAAGAGGTGCCCAGGTAGCTGGCAAAACACTATTTCCATGTATGTCTGTGGGGGTGTTTCTGAAAGAGATTAACATTTGAATCAGTAGAGTGATTCAACCAATGTGGGCAGGCATCATCCAATCTGTTGAGGGCCGGAATAGAACAAAAACTCAGAGGAAGGACAAAGTCACTGTCTGTTTAAGCTGGGACATCCATCTCCTCGTGCCCTCAGACATCAACGCTCCTGGTTCTCAAGCCTTTGGACTTATTTGGGACTTTCACCATCAGGCCCCCCGGTTCTCAGGTCTTCAGACTTGGACTACAGATTTGGACTAAATTACACCACCAGCTTTCCTGGTTCTTCACCTTACAGCTGGCAGATCATGGGACATCTAAGCCTCCATAATCATATAAGTCAATTCTCATAATAAATATCTTTATTTATTTATATATATGTCATATTGGTTCTGTTTCTGTAGAGAACTTGGACTAACACACAAGGAGATGTGAAGAATCACAATCTATAATTCTCACACAGAGTTTCAATGTGTTTGGGTACACGACCTTATCACAAACAAAATGTTAATAGTGACACAGTGGCAAAACAACAAGGTGTGAAAAGTCTCACTTTTATTTTACAGTATACATTTAATTTTATTAAATACGTTCACTTTCAAAAAAGGCACTATTAGCTTCTACTGCGTGCCAGGCGTTATGCCTGGGGCTAGGGATGTATCGATGAAAGAGCCTCTGCTGTCAAGGAGCTCACGTAAGGCCTGGTAAGGGAGATAGAAAAATTAACAAGCATTTACAGGACAGTGGGACAGGTGCTTTGAAAGGAGTATTTTGAGAGTGTTGTAGGAAATCAGGAAGTCCAGCCAAGTGGTATCTAGAAGAGCTTCCCCCAGAAAATGATCCTGAGTTGAGTTTTGAAGCTGAGAAGAAGTTTGCCGTAGTGAGAAAAGGGGTAAGAGAATTTAAGTCAGAAAGAACAGGAAAAAATGTAAAAGTATCATAAATGAGAGAGGAAATGTTGAGTTCTAGGAACTGGGACTCATTTGCCAAGGAGGGAGCAATTTGTTGCACACAGAGGTCTCAGGGAACAATGACAGGAGAGGAGGCTGCAGTCTACCCATGGAGGGTCTGATGTGTCCTGCAAGAAATCTGGACTTTATCCTTAGGTAAGACAGAGTCATAGTAGCATTTTGAACAAAGAAATCATGTAATTTAATTTGAATATTAGAAAAAGTCACTTTGGCAGAATTATAGGATGCATTTGAGTACCAGCTAGTAAGGAAACAGAGATAATCCTGAACAAAAACAGAAGCAGTGAGAAATCGAGGGTGATTTCCAAACTTCTGACTTCCGAAAATAAGGCAATGAAGGTTTCATTTGCTAAAATAAAATATATTTGAGGAGGACTGGGTTTGAGTTTGAACTAAATAAATCCAAGTTTCCTATGGGCTATTAGCGTAGAGGTCTCCATTAGGGCGCCAAGGCTAGAGGTATAGGCTAGAGATAAACGTGAGTATTTTGTGTGTGTGTGATGGGAGTAGAAGCCATGGGAACACTAAGGTTGTCAAATGGTGTGAGATCATCCAAAGATCTCACAGAGAGGGTGGGGGCAGAAGGGTGCTAGAGCTCTAGGCAACTCCAACATCTCCTAGGCAGGTAGAAGAGGAAATACAAAAGCAGTTGAGAAACAGTCCAGAAAAAAGCTAGAGAATCAGGGCAAAAATTTTTCTCTGGAAGTGACCCCTCATAATGCTAGCCTAAGTAAAGGGGGATTCCTCATTCTGTGCAGGAGGCGAGACCTCAGATTTTTGTGGGCCTCACTGGGGCATAAGGACACAGCATCAGAGATCTAGTTCTATTTTTTTGTGTCCTGAATATGGTATATATTCTTTGCTTTTCTTTTTGGCTGATAATCCAATGTGAAAGCAATCTGATTCGCCATCCTTATCTGTCTTTAAACTGAGGAAGGTTTCTGTAGTCTTTCTGGCCCATTTAATTACCACTCTTATTTTACAGATAAGGAAAAGGAGGCTCAGAAGGTTGACACTAGACTACTTGCAAAGGTAATAAGAGTTAGCACCAGAATTGAACACTCACCTGGCTTCAGATACAACCATTTTCCACTATATTCCACTGGTTCTGATAACATTTCCCATTTGTAATTTTTTTTTTGTCATTTCAAACTCTTTCTTCCAATTGAATCCAAATTAAAACTGCAGACTGTTTTTGAAATTTGACCTTGCAGCCCTCACACAAATTGGAATCTCATTGTGCATTCTGAAAAGTAGCTTATAAAAAATACAGATCAGTAAAGATTTTTAGCTGTTCTTACTGTGTAAATGCTCAGTGTTTCTGCCCTATTTCCCCTTCTGCTATTTGAAAAAGGAAAAAAGAAAAAGGAAAAAAGGAGAGAGAAATGAATGAATGGAAACCTCAACAAATTTCAGTCAGGCCTTAGAATAGCATTGATCAATAGCATTGATCACATTCTAACTTGAAAATAACCTGATGGGAAAAAGAACCAAGATGAACATATACAAATGTTCCACATATGATACGCAAATTGAATTTTCATGATCATGTAACATATACAGGAAAAAGTCCCAGGAAAACCCTACAAGACATCTGGCCTTCAGGTTGTCGTATTTTGCCAGTTGTGACCACTATGTGTGTCATCTTAAGTAAAGTACACTGTGACAATGGGCTGCTGTTTAAGATTAGGTCAAATAAAGGAGGCTATTTTTGTTTAATCTAGGAGAACAATTTTTTAAGCATCAGAATGTGTCCCCAGTGATTGAAATTATTATGCTGCAAAGAGGAAAAGAAATTGGGTCAGAACTCATTATCAAGTGGCATTTCCACAAGTAGCAGGGGAATACGCTGCTTCCTATCAGACATTACATCCAGAGTCTGGGCCGCTTTCTTTCCTGAATCCGAGCCTAAAAAACTACTTCATTTCCTCACCTTTTCCCAGCATTTATAAGTATCCAAGTTTCAACAGTGGCCCTGAGTAGTAGACAAACTACTCCAATTCCCTGTGCTGTAAAATTTATTTTAAAAAGCAACTTGTAAATTCTGCAGCTTGCTTCAGTTTCTTCCTGTCAACCAATAATGGCCAACTATCCTCATTCTTAAGGACAGACAGAGAAAAACTACCACAGCCAAAAATAATTTTCTTTTTTTTTTTTTTAACCAGAATAAATCATTTTTGGCACAACTCTGCTTCCATTTCTTCCTCTCTGGAGGATAGCTATGGAGTTTAGTACTATGGACTTGAATTATCAGCTTTGGTTTTTGCTTTAAGGCCGTAATTATAAGTAACTGAGCGCATTAGCTGTGGTACTCTTTGTTCCACTGGCGTGTTTCTTCAGAGAACTCTAAGCAATACTGTTGTTTTATCTCTTGAATTCTCACAGAAGCTCTGGAAAGTAGAAATAGCACTATGATTAATCTACTTTTAAAAACATGAAAGTGTTTCTATCATGTGCATAATTCTACACAGTGAAGTAATGATGCCTGTTTATGACTTCATAAACCAACGAGAGTCATAATTTATTCTTGATGTTTAGGCTTTATGAGGGCAGACTCTTTGGGTTATTTACTGGGTGCATAAATGGATGAATGGATAGATAGATGGATAAACAGTTATATACCATAATCTTATATCTTATCCTCCATTTGTTTTACCTCTGACAAAGGTGAGTGAATAGAAAATGGATGAATGGATGGATGCATGGGAGGTAAGTGGACGGATGGAGGATATATGAATGGAAAGATGGACAGGTGGGTGACTGGTGGGTGAATGGAAGAATGGATGGTTGGACAGGTCAATGGATGGATAAACGGATGTATGCATCCTGATCAAAGATGTCATCTTATGCCACGAGTGAGCCCACAAGAATCTCAAGTGACATCGGTAGAAGCTCAAGCAAACAGAAAATCCATAGAGACAAAAGGAAGAGCGAAGTTGGATTAGACATGAGTGGTGTTTGCTGGAAGAAACCTTAAGGCAAATAAAGCATATTTGGTTCCCCAAGTTTCGGATTGAATCAAAATGCAGGGATTACTATGACTCTTGTTCTACGAAGCTTCCCCCAGGGATTGCTGCAGAATGATGAAGAAGAAACTAAGGGACAAGCCAAAGGAAGCTGGCTCCAACTACTCCCTCCATCCCCCAACTGAACCAGAGTAGCTCCACTAGTATCACTTTTACATATTGGGGCTCCCCATAAAATTTTACTGAAACATGGGCTTCCACTTTTAGAGAAGACGAAAAATAAATAAATAAAAATGAAGAATAAATGATGAATGAAAACTTCAACAAATTTTACAGGCCTTAAAATAGTATGGATCAATAACATTGATCAAATTGTATCTTGAAAGTAGCCTGAAGGAAAAAAAAAATCAACCCAGGTGACCATATATAACTATTCTACAATTAATATGCAAATAGAATGTTCATGACCATGTAACATATCTATGAAATTAAAATAATCTTTAAACCCAGTCTCTAAACTAGGAGGAACAATGCCCTGCTTACTTTACAGGGTTGTCATAGAATCAAAAGATCTACTATAAGTGAAAAAGGCTTCGAAAATCACAAAGAGCTTTCTAAGTATACAGCATTACCAAAATTGTAAGAAATGAGAAAAGATCTTAGATTTAAGAAAGAGCTAATTCACCTTAATTATGCTTTTCCTTTTTCCTTTATTTCTTTCTCATCCAGGGAGCCAGCCCTAGGTCTTTGCAGGTTCAATCATTATACAAAATCATAATTTTGGTATATTTTACCCTTCCTTCCTTTCATCCTTTTATTTCTGACAGAGATGGAGACTATGAATATTAGAACAAGATAAGAAGGATTTGGTTGCAAGTATGAGGGCTGGGGAACACGAAACAGCGTCAGAAAGGATTTTGATTTTCAAAGCCAATCTGTTGGGCAGAACAGGGTAGGGGAGTCCCTGAAAGCATCTTTTATGTCTGAACTACATGGGTCATCTTGGGGTTCTTGGGCCCCTTGGGAATAAGCTATTGGCTCTTTTCAACAGAAGGCCCACCTTAAATCAGGATTGAACCAAGCCTCCAATAGCCTCAGCCTGTCCAACAGCAATTTGAGCTCTGTGGGAAACTAAGACCAATTATTTTCTAAAGCATATTTCAGACTAAAGATTTTGAGATCCATTCTTGATATTTCAATACTATTTTTGTTATCTATTGCTATGTAACCAATCATCCCAATACCTAGTATCTTTAAACATCAATAATCACTTGCTACCTCTCACAATTCAGTGAATCAACCAGGAAAGTCCTCTGTTGGAGGTTTTCATGAGATTGCAATCAGATATTTCCTGGGGTTAGTGTCATCTGGAAGCTCAACCGGGAAGCTGAGAGACAGCCCCTCTCCCTCTCCTTAATGGCTCAGGCCTCTCCACATGTTTTCTTCAGCAAGATAGCCAGCCTTCTTACATAGTAGCTCAGGGGTCCCGAAAAGTGACTATTCCAAGAGGAAGGAAGCAGAGGCTTCCTGTCTCTTAAAAGCTAGGCCCAGAACTGGCACAGGGTCACTCCTGTTGCATTCTGTGGGTAACAGGAGCCACAAACCAGCCCAGACATAATGTGGGAGGAGACTACACAAAGATGTGAATGTCCTAAGACATAGTTCATTAAGGACCACTTTTGGAGGCTCGATGCCATACAGCATTATTAAGAAAAATGCTTCTATTAATCAAAAACATAAAAAGAGGGAGGGGGATTTTAACACCACATACATTATAATTCTTCTTAATAACAAGGATCTAAATTATCTGCCTGGAGGATATAGTTCCATTCACATGCCTTAGGTATATACTGTATACACAGTGGCTATGGTCATAAGGGATTTGATTATGGATGAATCTCCATACATCAAGTAGGATTATAAGAGTATACTCTCTGACCATAAGAATATAATCTCAAGCTAATTTCCCATGTAATTGGCTGCTAAGTAATAAGAAACGAAAATGTGAACATACATGTGTTATTAAATGTCATTTCTGAACACATAAATTAAATGCCTTCTTTAATTTGATTCCAGGTATTTTGCTTACCTTAGATCATTAGGTTTTCTCAATAATCTCCTAAATGGTATTTAACCTAATCCATAATCTAAGAAAGAGAAGAGAGAGGAAGAAAAAGAACAAGATTGAAGAAGCTCATCTGATAAGCATGACTGATAAAAATCCTAACTTTAGAGCTTCATGTAACAAGAGCTGAAACATCCTCTATCTACATTAATAACTACAGAGAATAGTTATAGACTCAGGCTCCTGTCCTCCGTCCACAGCTCTGACCTTCTAATTATCCTGCTTTCTTGGTTGTGATGCTGTAATCACACACTCAAGCCTGTAACAAGTCATTGAATTTCTAACATATCTCAGAATTTGAGAAAAAGTAGTTACTTTGTTACAAAGACTCCATCCTTAACAACAACAACAAAGTGAAGTAATAATCTGGGTAAAATAGCCCATATCATTTATGTGACACTATATCTGCTACAACTCTATCTCTCCTGCTCTATCTTAACCTATAAATCCTAATATCAATTAGGCCACTTAATTGATAACTTAAGGGCATATTATGATTTGTTGTAACTTAGTGAGTTTTAAAGCCATTGAACATCCTCTATCCTTATATGACATCCCTGTTGGCATTTCATCAAAATACTGCTTCTAGTAAGCCCAAAAAGTACAGCCAAAGCACTTTTTAAGAATGCTATATTCAAAAGTATAATTTTTGAAATAATATATCTTATAACAAAGAGACGAAAGCAAAGGAAAGGCATATTTTCTTTCTTTACTGCTGTTTTGGGATGACAGCTACAAGAGCCACTTTAAAATGACTGCAGCAGAGTCCTGTGGTCCATCCTTCATTCCCTCCACAATCACTCGAGTGCTTGCTCTGGGCCAGGCACCATGACAGATGGCTCCTGCTTTCAAATATTTTATAGCCTACTCAGGAGACATACAGACAAGCAATAAAAATATGATGGTTGATACCATGGTGGGTCATACAAGTATAGTGGGGCACAAGGGAAGGGCACCCTCAGTCTGCTCTGGGGGGTCAGGAGGCAATTAATAGGAAGAAGTCATGCTTGAAATAATACTCGAAGGATGAGGAGCAGTTTGCCATTCTTGTTAGCAGGGCGAAAAAAGAGTGTTGAGAGAATAGCATGTGCAAATTGGCAAACATGCAGAGACATGAGACATTCTCCACCTCCTGGAGAAGAGAAAAGTGTGAGTGGCCAAAGATGAACAGAGACACACAGGGCAGGGCCAGGTGAAGAAGGGCTTTCCTTGTTTTCCTTGTAAAGGAATTTGGGCTTGATTCTGTGGGCTATGGGATTGCCAGCAGAGCTGCATCGATACCATATTCGCATGTGAGGAGCTGAGAGGGAGGCCTAGCTCAGGCCCCTGACTCACAAAAACTGCATCCAGATCATCAGAGCCTGCAGAGTCCACTTTTCCTCCGTGGAGACGCCAGCCCACCATCGCTGCAACAGCCACTTGTCAGCATGGTCACCTTAACCAAAAAGGCTAGATGAAAACCCAAACAACCTAAGGAAAAATCTATCCCAATACTACTCTAATATTGTTAGCACTGGGCACTTGTGGGATGTGGAAAAGAACAAAGGAAATTATTTTTGTTTGAGCAATTATGATGTGCTAAATAATCTAAGTTTCTCAAACTGGGATGCACAGTTGCATATAAATCAGCATATGTTCCTAGTATTCCAGTTTTGCTCAGAATTGGGTGGCAAACTTAAACCTGTAGATATTTTTCAAAATTAACACAATATTTTAAGATTTCATTGTGTTGTAATCTGCAATTTAAACTCTTCTTCTAAACACTCACCCCTAACTCCCACTCTCAGGGCAAAAAGTCATTCTTCTATACCTTTACGGGTATGTCACTGGAAATGTCTGAGAATCCAGTGCCCCATAAATTATGTACAGAGAAGGATAATCCCCTTAGGAGGAAACGTGTTCCAGGGGCACATACATATATTATACTTAGCTATAATTCAATGTTAGTCCGTATATAAGTTAACACTGAACATTTAAGGCAGGAATAGTAGCACATTGGATTTTCTCCTCCCCTGTTTAGCTTCTTTCAACAGCCCTGCCTATTTCACAAGGTTATTTTAAGGATTAAATGAGGAAATGAAAGCACTTTGTAAACTGTAAAGTGCTAACCTGATGTAATGTTTCATTAACAAATTAATTTACAAATGGTTAGGACAAGGTGCCTTTTGAATGACGGATTTTCGTTCTTGCATGAATTAGAAAAAGGTCTAGCGTGGTCTACTGAGCAAAAGGAAGGGCCGTGGCATTCCCTGGTGTCACGGCACAGATGTGCAGAATTGCAATTGTCTACATCAGACAGTAGCAGTCAGGCAGTGGGTGCAAACCCATCTGGTTCTCATACCATCCAAACGAGGTGCTGAAATGGAGGAGTTTTTACTTAGCTTGGAGCAAATCCTCCTGAGCTTTCACCAGATGATTCAAGACAGGGCAAACTGTCTTCAACCTGGTCCCCATTCTTTGATATGTACTGTGGCAGCAAACCCTAAGCCATCACCTAAGACAAGGCTGAAGTGGTGAAGGTTGGAACAGTAACCCCAGGGTTCTTGAGTGACTTTTCTGAATTATCACTGGTCTGCTCAATTGAGAAGTTTTATATGAGACATTTAGAGGTGAACCAAACATAAACCAGACCTACCCAATTTTTAATGTTCTCGGCTGTGTATTTGCAGGAAATATATTTCTTGGAGGCTTGCCACTTCTTTGTTGAATACCATAGCTAGGGTTTCTGCTTAGTAGTGGGGGTGGGGGGCAGCTGATGACAGAAATGCTGAGACCAAAGACAGAAAGCCAGCTAAAAAAGCAAACAAACTTTCTCTCAAGGAGATGAACAATTAGCTCCATATGTTAAAAGAAGAGAGTTATTAAATTATTTAGTTGGGCATCTTATGTTAAATGCGAAATATTTTACTTTAACCCACTTCTAAGACCGTGGTATGTTCTTATTGATAGATTATTCTACGGGAGTAAAAAAGATAGAAAACTGATGGACAAATCATCCAAGTAAGAGATACACTGGTATTTTTAAAGGATTAATCTTGGTTCTTAGGCTTCTAGTGATTTTTTTTTTTACCAGGGTTATCCAAACTGAATCCAGGGATGTGAAAATATATTTTTATACTGACCTTGAAATCTGTCAGATCCATATATAGTACATGTGCCAAGACCTAGAATACATGGGAAAAAATGGGACCTTCCTTATTTATCTTATTTTTAATATAATTTCCACTAAAAAATGAATCTCAGCCAATAGCTGAGGGGGCCAGGGTGGCCCTACCAAGAATGAAATAGGGTGGGGGCATCTAATGACACTGAAAATGTTTCTTGTTCTTAAACTAGGTTGCTGCATCAAGACTGAGGTCATGAAACCCAATTGTTGGAAACAACATATCCTCCAATTTCCCTGAACTGAAGACTGATGCCAACCACACAGGGATTTATCCAAACCAGGCAGAGATACTCTGGATTACACGTGCATGTGGGCAGTTCTGGGACTTGCTTTCACACAGCAGATTCTTGACATCATGTTGGACATATATCAGCTCCAAAACTAGGGATCTTTCTTAACTCCTACATCTTACTTATACTGGTTTTCACATGCATCTTTTGTCTGGACCTGATCAAGGTGAATGTTTGTGGTTATACTACAGCTGCCTTGAAACCCTGATGCTGTGCTGACTACACACAGCCAGTGTGACTTCAATATCCAAAGCTTTGCACAAGGCTGACAAGTTGAGGAGATTAAACTTCTCAAGAAGTGAGCGTTGGTGTTTATGTTTGGTCTAAATGAAATAGCAGCCTAAGAGAAAAGATACTTCTATTTTTCAATAAGACAAAACTGTCTCAAAGATGCTCCTGATCAGGTTTTACCATTGTCGTTGTTATTGTTGAGAGAGAGAATAAGAATATCTAAGATTTTGAGGACATTCTATTTTACACCGTGCTGCACACATATTTGAGGCTTACAAAAGTCCTGTGAAGTGGATGTTATTATCTTCACTTCACAGAGAGAAAATGGGCTCACGAAGGTGATGTGACCTCCCCAACAACACACACTCAGTAAATGGCAAAAGTGGGATTGAGACTTGGGTTTTCTGTTTCCTAATCTCGAGTTTTTTTCCACCACACCCATCTCTCTCTTTTTATATAACCATGTGTCATTTTCATGCAGGTTACAGAAGTGCTGCAATACAGGAATGGACTTTAAAACTCTGGAATTTCAATGAAGACCTTCAATTGTATGGGGTGTTTCCTTGTTGTAAAGCAGTTGCTGACACCGGTCTTTTGCATCAATCAGTTCACTTGTGCTTTGGCCACTTGCCACCGACAATACCATTCTATCCTTTCCTCGTCCCTCTCAAGAGGCCCTGGGCAGGGCAGTGGCAGGAAGGGGGAGAGGGAAGTGTCCTGGGTTTTGCCCCATAGATTCTGAACCCCTCACTTAAGTTGCTTCCTACACGTTTTATCTCATAGGCACTTAATATTACACATTCATTCTTAAGAAAGAAAGCTAGTTGATTAAATTTGCTCACATGATCATAAATATGAAACAGGAAGTCCAAATTGAACAATAAGTTGCCTGCTTATCAAGTTATCATCTTTTTGACTAAAGAGCATTGGCCTTCATGACTCACACAGCAAGGATCTCCTTAGCTCATCATGTTGTAAGGAAACATGAAGAGACAAGATGCTTCCTGTCATTCTGCAGCTCATCTCTAAGAACAGAGATAAGTAAGGAAGTATAAATGAGAATCCACACCCAAATTCTTCACCTAGCTCTGCCCCTTCCAGACTTTCTGTGGGTTGGCAACTTCAGTCAGCATTAGCAAGGGAAGGAAGAATGAATCCCACTGGATCGGAGGCCTTTAGACCCAAGGTCTTCTAAGACCAGTCCACAGTGGACAGAGAAAGCTAAGTAAATGTCCCTCATACAATCTCAGATGCTCTCAAGGCCCAGAAATGCTGCCAGTGACATGCATCCTCTTAATATCCAGGATCTCTAACTCCATAACTTCTCCTTATGAGGACAATCTCAGACAACCTAAGAATGAATATGAACAAATCAACAAATGACTTCTTAGGCAATATTTAAACTTGGTCTTGACCCATGTCTTAAAGTAGATTCCCCCCATGTGGCCACCCACAAATTCCATGGTCATGATGCCCTCATGACCTTACAAGCATTTCACACACCTCATAGCAGATGCATTAGAAAACGTCAACCATGGAATCTACTAGAGAGATGTTGACCACTGTGCACTTATAACTGACTCTTTTGGAAAATATTGAGTCTATTCCATGATCAATTGTTTTGTCTACATTCAATGCAATGTTATTTCTTCAGTGTATATCAGCACTTACGTCTATTCATATACTTCACCCAAGGCTTTTGGCGGGCTGTTGAACAAAGTGTCCATTTGATATGCAACAACCCTCTTCTCTCAAATCTGGTAATTTGGTTTTAAACATCTGCATTATTTTGACATTCACTTTATATCTGTCCATAAACCATAACGATAAAAAAAGCCTTGCCTTGGAAATTCACAAATGCACTAAGCTCTAACACAGTAGTTGCTCAATAAATAATTGTTGAGTGAAAGTAAAATGTACTTATCAGGCAGGTCTTAGATCCTGGGGATGATGGAAAAGAGGCATAGAAAAGCCCATCAACTATCTCAAGTGGTATTTAGGGATCTCCATTCTGCACGGCAGAGAAGAGCTGCCAGACTCGGGCTGAGAGGAGGCAGACGTTTCTGGGAGAACACTCCACAGATTGTGCTTACCTTCCCCTGACAATGTCACATTTTCGTTCTCTCTCCTCACCTCAGTAAAGCAGGTCTTTCTGGGAAATATTTACAAAATCTTTTCTCGAATCAGAGGCCTCCTTCAGTTATTTGCTTTCCTAACAGAAAGTGTACCCAAGGGAACACTCATATTTTTTTTCTGTTGAAAGACTGGGAAAGTACATACCCTTTATTAAAAAAAGAAAAATCTCATTTGGGGTGAAGGTTGAGGAGAGAGGCCGGGTGTTCTCGCTGTCTCACCAAGAAGTGTCTTTGTTATTCTTTCCCTTTTTCTTTTTTGGGCTTGAAGTTCTATGATATTATGAGAAACAACAAAAGGCTTGTACATAAATCATCTAAGTGCTAAGGCAGCAGCCGTGCTGAGAAGAACAGAATTAATGTTTTTGGCTCTCGGGCGTCAAGAGAAGGAAGCCTTTGTTAGCTGTTCAGAGAGGATCCTTCTGTAAGTCCTTGTCTTCTCTGAAGCATTCTTCTCCAGAAAAATAAATTACGTAGCACAATTTCAGCCCTAGATTCACTCCCAAACTATAGCAAAAACCATGCCTCGTGAATGCATTCAAGTACTAATTATCCAAGTGTGCTTTAGGACCTTGCCAAGCATTTCCTCTGGAACCTACAGAAGACCTAGGGATCTTGCCCACGACGGGGTCTCAGAAGCTGGCCCTGTCTCCACAGAGGTGAAAGGAAAGAACAAATCTGGATAAGTGGCCTCAGAAAGTAAGAAATTGTTCAAATATGTCAAATACATAAGGAAGGGATTAAGACAACATTTGTATTTTTTACTAATGCTTCCTCATGGCCTAAAAAAGTGCCTGATATGTAAAAGGTGAAATATTTGTGATAAATGAATGAATGAATTGGTTTCAAAATGGTAATACCAGCAATCATGCGTTTAGGACATAAAAAGAAATTGTTTTTGTGTACCATCTTCAATGAAGACTGGAGTAAGAGAAGTTGTCATTAGCAGGTGTTGGTTCAAATGTCACCACCACCCTATCCCACTCCACAATTGCACAGCAATTGGCTTTCTGTAAACCACTTGGGGACAGGCTCGAGGGACTCCTAATCCCTTCAATGAGAGGCATTCTTCCTGCTGGACTGCCCCTGCTGCCTTACTGGGAGTCCAATGCCTTCTGTGACACTCACTCGTTCCCTTTCTCATCAAGCCAATCGCCAAAGTCAAGGCAGATGACAAGGTCTTGGTGCGTCAGGTAAAGCAAGGTAGAGTTAACAACAAGAAGAGCAATCGGGATCTCAAGTCAACAGGGATATTCACCTCCCTCACGTTGAAGAATATCAGAGAATATTCTAACACTTCTGGCCTAGGCAGGTGGAGTTGTACTGAGAGGAGAACCAGACACAATCTGATGACCTGGCCCACTTTGTATTTTGGGCCTTTCTTTTATGGACCTCAGGATCCTTCTAAGACACGTGTATTTCACCCAGGTACTAGCTGCCTTCCAGAATGTCAATAGTGTGAAGTGGAGAAGAGGAGTGGGGTATAAGACCAAAGCAGCATTCTAGGTAGAGAGGCGCAGCTAAAAATGTCATTTTGTGGTAGACAGGTAGGTGGTTTAAAAGGCATAAACAGAGTAGATTTTTGACAAGTACGCATTTTGCATGTTTTTTTGGCCGTTGGTTTGTGGGTGGTGGCAGGGGGGAGGCCTCGGAGAGTGCCCTGCAACAGCAGGAGACCACCAGAGTCTGCCGCTGGAAGCCTGATGACGCCGTCTCTGGAGGTGGCGACTCGGGGAATGGATCTGCCGTGACTGGTGGACACTGCAAAGTGTGCCTCTTAGCGTCAGTTTCCAGTAGAATAAAATTGGGGGTATGAATCTCATTCCACAAACTCAAATGTGCAAAAAAAATGCCACATCTCTTTATTTTTTATAAATCACTTTAGTTGCAATTGTGAGACTACTTTCTTCTATACTAGCAGGAAACCTCAGTCATTCTCATGGTCTCCCCATCAATAAAAGGCTCTGCGGGGGCTCAGTGCCAACATGGTAAGAAGTCTCTGGCCATCTACCATACTGTTATAGCTGAGATGCTCCCTGCATTTCTGCATAATTCTCCATAATTCTCTTTAGCTCCTGGGCTGGGGTGGGGCAAGGACGTGTTTGAGGAGGTTGTTTCTGAGTCCTCCCTGTCGGGATGCACCAGGCAGCTTTCCTCTTAGGAGGCTGCTCAGAAGAATCGTGAACATCCCCGCTGCTCTTCTCACCCCACTCACCCAGCAGCTTCAGGGAACTTCTTTCAGTCTGGGGAAAATTCTTCTCTGGTCCTCTTTCCTCCAAGCCACCCTGCTGCTTTCTACAAGCCGTTCCCTGCCCTTGGGACTTTGGCCTTTGGAAGCAAAACACCAGGAAGTTCTGTAGGTAACTTCTGCTTTCTACCCTGCCACAAAATTATTCTGGGCAGGAAAACACAAACGGAGGCCAGCTCTGTCCTAGGATGTGAGGAAAGAGAAGGAAAAAACACAGATGGAAAATAAAGAAATAAACTAGTATTCAACTATAAGTAGGAAAGAGTAGGTCAGAGATAAAACCCAGATTAACAATATTCCAGAGGTGCTTACAAAATCAGATTTCTTCATGATAGGCCCTTAAGTTGGATGCAGGTGGTTTACGAGGCAATACGCCGAATTTGCCCTAATATGAGGCCAACAGAATCCCGCATGGCCATAAATATCCAATGGCTTGAAATGGGCCACAGTAATTGAATAGATCACAATCACTCGCCTCCCACAGCAGGCCATGCGAGCATCGTGCCCCTCCCTGGGGGCTGCCTGTGTGCCGCTGGAGCCATTTGTGCCGACCACGTTATCTGCAGTTGAACTGAATAATCATATTTTTCCAGAAGAACATCTGCTGAGGGAATCTCCATTAATTTCCTGTTACACAAATTACCATGAACTGAGTGGCTTTAAACCACAGAAATTTATTCTTCACAGTTCCAGAGGCTAGAAGTCAGCGTGGCCATGCCCCCTCCGGATGCTCTAAGGGAGAATATTTCCCTGCCTCTTCCAGTTTCTGGTGTTGCCAGCAATCCTTGGTGTTCGTTGGCTCACAGATGCCCCACTTCCAATCTCTGATTGTGTGTGTCTCTGTGCCCAAATTCCCCTCTTCGTATAAGGACACCTGTCATATTGGACTTAGTCCTCATCAGAAGCCAGTATGACTTCACCTTAACTTGACTACATCTGCAAAGACCCTATTTCCAAACAGGACCATATCCACAGGTTCCAGGTGGACATGAGTTTTGAAGGAGACACAGCTCAGTAAAGAGGCCATCTCTGGAAAGGTATCCACCTAGTAGTTTGGGCTGCTTGACCAGACACACAAACTGGAAACGCAGAGCTATAGGAAAGGTGCCTCCCTTTGTTATGAACTGTCTTGTCCAGCTTGCTGCCGCTGCCCATGGCTACCATAGTCTGGACACTAGAGCAAGGTGTAGGGGCAACTGACCCATGAGGACAAACCAGAATATCTCCTTTGCCCTTGAACAGTGTGCAGCCAACCCCCAACGGCAGATGGGAGTCAGAGCTACAGGACACTGTAAGAACAGAGGCTGCCCCGTGGTGCTGTCTCTGAGGCCCAAGACAACCATAAGGTGTTCAGGAAACCCTGCCTCTCTTCTCTGGCAGGTTGGTTGCTGAGACTCAAGTGAGAGGGAGTCAGCAGAGTATCTCTGAGACCACAGAGGAAAACCAAACGCCAAATCCCAGTTAGGGTGGCCCCTGGAAGCAAGAAGTCATTCAAAAACTAGGAAAAGTGTAACGACCTAATTCATGAAGTAGGGCACCTAAGGGAACTAGCACCACTGGGGTTGACAGACTGCGCCTGGGATGCCCTTTTGCCCTGTGGCATTGGCCGAGAGCGGAGAAGTGAGGGAACTGATAGGAGGTGCAGGGTCATATGTCAATGAGAAGCCAAGGGCAAGAGGGGTGCCATAAGAACTTCTCCAGGTTTGTAACAGAGTCACTTCTCAAATGTAGAGGTTATGATGACTAGGGAAGATGACATAATGATTTTGCCATGTATTTATATTTATCAAAATAAATATGTTAGCTTACACTGCCTGCATGCTTTATTAAGAAAGGGCCAGAAGCAGCGACCCTAATTTCTGTAAAACTGCCATTTCTTTGCATTTAGCTAGTATACTGAAGTGAGGAAAAAGAACAATACTGTGATTGTTTTTCATTGCAAAATACATTTTTTCCCTTCTCTACTGCTGTCTCCTTAGCGATTGGTTCCTTCCCACCCTGACTCCCTTAGTGAATCACAATTTTGTTAAGACTTGAATCTTCCATCTAACATTAGTATTTCTCTCCTCTCCGGGAGTTAGTCTTCTGGGATCTCAAATGCAATACTAACCAGCTCAACAATCTCATCGTCATGCACAAAAAAATTGATAGAAATATATTCACTAGATGTGAAATCATGTTACAGTTTAATCCTTTCCTATTTCTCTGCCAGATTCTTCACGTGGTAAAGCTGGACTCTAGAGCCTCGACACAAGTGAAATGTGATTTTGGGTAAGCCAGGCATATTGAAAGATACGATAAAGAGTTCTCCCTTTATCCAACCAAGAATATTGATAAGGCAGCAGCTTTCTACTAATGTTGTCCAAAAGCATGACTTTATTTAAATTCTCTGTAAGTGTCCAAAAGGAAATGCTGATGTAAATGAATGTTATGTATTTCTGTTAGAAATCTGCAGTGTAACTTTGAGGGAAATGTGAACTCCATAGATTTATCAAGTATAATTTATCAATATATCAACAAATATTTATTGGGCATTTTTGTGCCTTAAACATTTTACTATGCCTTTTTATAGAACAAGCCAAGTAAAAGTTATGCCACCATGTCCAAACCCTCAAGGACTAAATTTTTTAAAGATTGCATGAAAAGATAACTAGCATTAAAGCAATGGAAGAAATCACAAAGGAAAAAGATAAATAGATTTGACTGCATGAAAATGCATGAAAATACAAACCTTCTACTTCTCAAAATATAAGACTGTCAGATAATAAGCAACAAAGTGAAAAATATATATAATTATGTCACACCAAAAATAATGACCTTGACATATGACAAGGTTGTGTAATGTGTTAAGACATTAAGATCCCAGTAGATAAATGGCCCACAATCATGACATTCACAAATGAGGACATATAAATAACCATTTATAAATATTTGAAAAAAATTAACCTCAGTAATTAATCAAAGAAATGAAAATTAAAACATTAACAATAACAAAAAAGAAACAGTTTAATTTACCAGTTTAGCCAAGACATGTTTAATGATAACTGATATAATACAATATATTCTTTGATGAATCTTACAAGTAAAGAAAAGAAACAAAGTATCCCTTTACCGGCACCCCCACCCCTGGCAAAGTACAGCAGCAAAATGGGAGGGAAAATCCACGTTAATAAATAACAGAAGAGAGAATCTCTGAGGAAAAATAATTTTTTAATTAATAGAATTGAAGAACTACAGATTTGGATGAAGGCAGGTTGTAGCCTGGGGATCTGTTCCATCTCCTGAGAAATTAGGGAACAATTTTGGCTGTGGGGAGCTGGAGAAAACATTGGGGACATGGAAAAGGTTTTATGCTATATTAAACAGGATTTTCAACTATGTCCTTACAGTTGACATAATTGTAAGTTTCAAATGGCTGTCTTTCATATTGGCCATCAATATGGGCTGAAGTTATCATGCCAAAATTACAGTGAAGCATTTCTGCAGAAACTCAGTAGTAGGAGGTTTGGACATCCAGCTCGCTGCTTAAGCTGGTGGAGTTTAGATTATCAGAAGGTACAGCTAGACTACACATTCTTCAAAAATCCTCTCAACTGAATTTTTAAAACATTGCATGACAACCATATCAAGATAGTCTGTCTGTGTTGTTCATTAGCCACAAACCTATGTGCCTTAACAATCATGCTGGGGGTAGAGTTGACAGCTCTTCTGAAAACTGTGGAGCTTAGCGAGTATTCATGCTTGACGAGAAAACCATTGCTCCTCACGGAGAAGATGAGTGGAGGGATAGCTGCAGGCAGGACCAAGAGTTCCCCTAAAGTATTTTTGTGAATCATAAAAACAGATGAACATCCAAGAACTCAGAGTTCTACTCCTCTGCTCATGCTCACAACATTTCAGTTTGGTAAACTTTAAAAGGGGATGTAAATATAACTTATTTTACTCAAAGAACAACATTACACCCTCCTTAGAAGCAATATTGTTCACTTTTCTAAATTAAGCTAGCTATAAAGTGAACATTTTAGTGGATGAAAGATTTGTTACATTTTTTTTTTCAGGACTAATTAAGTATTGGGGACTATGTACCCAAAATAGTCACTTTGGTTTCAGAATATTGCTCTGTAGCCCTTCTGGCAATTATCTATCTTTTCAGGGCACTCTCAGTTTAAGATAACAAAAGCTTAACATTATGCAAGGCTTTCTGTCTTCTAAAAGAGAATAGAAGTTATCCAACTTACTCAAAGCTAGTATATGCTCATATTATCATATTATCAAAAAACCAAAAAATAACAAATGCTGGCAAGGATGTAGAAAAAGGTGAATTCCTGTACACTGTTGGTGGGAATGTAAATTAGTACAGCCATTATGGAAAACAGTATGATCATTCCTCAAAAAATTGGAAACAGAAATACCATATGATCCAGCAATTCCACTAATGGGTATATATTCAAAGGAACTGAAATTGTATCCTGGAAAGCTATCTGCACTCCCATGTTTATTGCAGCACTATTCACAATAGCCAAGAGATGGAATCAACATTAAGTGTCCATCAATGGATGAATGGATACAGCAAATGTGGTGAATGTGGTGTATGTACACAATGCAATACTATTCAGCTATTAAAAAAGAATGAAATCCTGTCATTTGTGGCAACATAAATGAACCTGGAAGGCATTATATTAAGTGAAATAAACCAAACACAGAGAGACAAATACCACATGATCTTACTCATGTGGAATCTAAAAACATTGATCCCATAGAAGTAGAGAGTAGAATAGAGGCCACCAGAGGCTGGGGAGGGCATGGAGGAGGGAATAATGGGGACAGGTTGGTCAGCAGGTACAAAATGGCAGTTAGATAGGAAGAGTACGTTCTGGTGTTCTAGTACACAGTAGAGCGACTACAGCTAATCACAACGTGTTATACATTTCAAGAAAGCTAGAAAAGAGGATCTGGAAAGTTATCACCACAAAGAAATGATAAAGGTTTGAGGTAATTGACATGCTAACTACCCTGATTTTGATCATTATACCATGTGTACGTGTATTGATACCTCATACTGTACTTGATAAACATGTACAATTATTATGGGTCAGTTATAAACAAATTTTTAAAAACAATAAAATGAAATGAAAGTAGAATAAAGGTTACGAGGGCCTGGGGAAGGGGGAAAGAGAGATTGTTTAATGGCTACATCCTTGGTTAAGGATGACAAAAAATTTTGGATATAGACAGTGGTGTTGTTTATACAATAATGTGAATCTATTTAATGTTGCTGAATTGTACACTCATGAATGGTTAAAATGATAAATATTATGTCATGTGTATCTTACCATAATTTTTAAAATCTTAAAAAATCAACATATGCTCTTTAAGAAACTAATTTAAAAGGCACTAGAATGCATTCTTTTTTAACACACTTAAAAAATGTTTGCATTTTTGTCAGGCAGGATTTCTTAGCCTCTTTAACTATGACTATAGGTTTATATTTATGCAGTTCATGCAGTTTAGTCTAAAACCAAAACCTACAAAATCAAAGCCTGAGGAAAAGTCAACAAAAGCCATGTCCAATAAACAAATGAACCTATAATTTAAGAGGATAAAATGTGTACTAGCTTTTAAAATAGGATAAACTACATTTTGGGTTTATCCAGGATAAACAATTTGTTGAGAATAGAATTCTGCCATTGAGTAATTCCTCAAAAGTTCTGTAGATAAAACATTGACTCCTCCTGAAAACATTATTGGACTTGATTTTTCTCATCAGCAGATGATCAGGCTCTCAGACTTCACATGTTCAAAACAGAGTTCCTGACCTTTTCACTATTGCCTCCAAATATGCTTCTCCATCTTCCATATCTCAGTAAAGTGCCAACATCCCCATAGTTGCTCAGGTCAAAAACCTACTATTTTATCCTCACCCCCCATATCCAATTCCCCAGCAAATCCTGTTGGCTCTACCTTCAGGATCTGCTATGGTCTGAATGTTTGTTCCCCCCAAATTCATATGTTGAATAGGATTAGAAAGAAGGTGGGGGCCTTTGGGAGATGATTAGGTCATGGGGACAAGCCCTCATGAGTGAGATTAGTGCCTTCATAAAAGAGACTGAGAGAGAACCCTTCTGCCCCTCCACCATGTGAGGTTAAAGTGAGAAGAAAGCTGTCTATGAGGAAGTGGGCCCTCACCAGACAGAATCTGCCAGTGCTTTGATCTTGGACATCCCGGCCTCCAGAACTGTGAGAAATAAATTTCTGCTGTTTCTAAGCCACCCAGTCCGTGGTATTTCTGTTATAGCAGCCTGAGAGCAAAGACAAGGTCTAAGCAAAACCCAGCCTTTTCTTATCACTTCTACCCCTACCATCCTTGTCCAAGATACCAACCTCTCTCACCCAGGCCATGAAGTAGCCTCCTAACCAGACTACTTGCTTCCACTCTTGTCCACCTTCAGATAAAATGACACAAAGTTCTCAGAGAAACTCCTAAAAGCACAAACAAGATGATGTCACTCTCTAGCCCACCAAGTCCTCTGTGGTTTTCTATCAATCTTAGAATAAAATTCACACTCTTGACCATGACCTCGAAAGACATACATGATCCACCGCCCCCTGGAAAATCTCTGTAAACTGATATCCAATTACTTGCTTCCTCTAACCACAATATTCTTCTTCTCTCAAATATTCACCCACCCTCAATTCGTCTAAATCTCCACTTACATCCTCCTTTGAAAGACCTTTCCTGGCAACCTTCTCTAAAGTATCCACCTGCAACCTCTACTGCATCATGTTCTGTGGCTTACCTTGATTTGTATATCATCATAGCCATTGTCACTATTTTAGATGTAATTGTTACTATTATGTCTTCCCTGCTAGGATGTTATTGATAGTTCCATGAGTACAGTCTTGGTTGTATTTACATCTGCATTCCCAGCCTCCCGAGTGGTACCCAAAATACAGTCTCCACTCAATGAATATTAGTTGAATGAATTAATGAAAAGGACAATTACATGAAGTGGATAAGATAACAGCAAGCCTTACGGTTATCAACTAAAATTCTTTCCACTTAAAACAATGTGTGGTGGTCTAGAAAGCAATGTGAAAATAAGTTATCAAGACACTAAAATTGTTTGTTACATCGATTTCATTACCTTATGACCATATAGTACATTTTTGCCTATAATGCAGTTAATATGTATAATATCAATTGCTTTATGTTTTTATCAATTTACCATAGATATCTCTTTACTTTTTATAATATATCCTGTATGCTGACTCACTTGAGCCAGAAAAAGAAATGCTCATTCTTATCACTTTGATATATATAATGAAATGTTTATCTTCCTTGGATTTGGTATTCTAAAATCTGGGAATTTGCCTTAAAGGAATTACTCAAAACTGGGGGAGAAATATAAGCATGATGAAAAAAGGTATGAACATTTTTTTAATCTAACAATAGATTTTTATCTCAATAAAAAGGTCAAGAGGTTTGAATCTTAATCCTCAATCACCTAAGACCTCCCAGGATATTGGATGTTTAAACTGGCCCAGGCAGCCTCCAGCTGCTAAATCCATCCCTTGTCGTTGCACAGAACCTGAATCAGAATGTTTTTTAATGGTATAACATTCAAAAGAAAAAAAGAAATCTTTTTTTTTCTTTTAAAATGTTATGTATGTTCACGTTTAACGGGAAATTAAGAAAATGTTAGAGAGACTGAATACATGAGGGAGGAAGGCTTAAAGGGCTTTCTTTTTGCTATTAAAAAAGAAAACAAAAATACAGAAGATCTTAGTGCCTATTCTATTCAGGATGGATAGTGTCACAAATCTTAGAAACAGTTACTAATTGGTAACAATGCTATCCTGGCTAAAAACTAACACAAAAATATATCTGGGGTAAGGATATGCAGATAGATCAATGGAACAGAAATAAGAGTCCAGAAATAGACCCTTACATCTGTGGTCAATTGATTTTTGACAAAGGTGCCATGCCAATTCAAGGATAGTCTTTTCAACAACTGTGCTGAGACAATTAAATATCCATGCTACATGGTACCATATACAAAAATGAACTCACAATGGATCATAGACCTACATGTAAGAACTAAAATTACAAAACTTTTAAAGGAAAACAGTATAAAATCTTCATGACTTTGGGTTCGGCAAAGAGTTTTCAGACACCAGCTAAATAATAAAATGGACTTCACCAAAATTAAAATATTTGCACTTCAAATATCAAGAAAATGAAATGACAAGCCACAGATTAGAAAAGAATATCTGCAAATCATATATATGACATAAGACTTGAATCCAGAAAAAAGAACTCACAACACTGAAATTTAAGAAACCAGATATATATTTAGTGAAATAAAGGAGTGCTGAAATGAATTTACAAATAATGCAAAACTGGCAATATTCACAAGGACAAGAATCAATTGCATTCCACCAAACACAGTTTGCGTTTCTATGAAAAGAAATTTTTATCTGCTTTATTGTCACTTTTCTAAAAGTTAACTTTCATCTCCACAGTTTTGTAAAGAATCTTAGTCCTAGGCAAATACGGGCAGAGATAACACAGATGGATGAGCAGATCAAGACACCTGCTAAATTTCAAAACCTGTCACAATTTTTTTATACAATCTCATGAGACTTTGTATTATAAAAATTATATTTAAATACTGAATATGTCCAAATGAAATTTACCGGTTCGTGAACATTTTTCCAAAGTTTTCCCGATATTATAAGTATTTTTCCACTCTCTGGAAGTTGACCCGGAAATATAGATCCAGCTGAGAATAGGGCTTGTCAAGCTAGCTTCCTCAAAAGTACTTCTGTGTGTTTTGACTTATGACACCAAAAATCTAACTAAGGGCTTCTGCAGGCCAGTGAAGCTGCCACACAGGACCAAGTCAACATCACACCGAATCATCATCCACCCAGCCTATTTAGGCCCAGGAGGACTAAACTGCCTGACCTTCCTTAGTCCAACATTTACCCCTCGATTAACAGTGAACTTCTACTTTGGAAGTCCAGAGGCTCTTTCTACTTAAAGCAGGTAAGCCAGGGTCCCCATTTAGAGTGTAGACTCTGATTGTCTCTGTTAGGCTGGGCCCAAAAAAGGAACTAGAGCCCAGATCCAACAAAGCCTCCACTAGGGGGCTCCACCAGTAACTGTTCACTGGCAGGGTGTAGCGTGAGGCTGGCCCTTGTTGTGAAGTGATGGAATAGCTACATTAGGACCCCGCCAACTGCCCCATGATATGTGTACTTATCATGGCAGTGAAACACACTAATTATCATGATTGTCACTTAGTATGCATCAGATATATTTCATGTTCTCTTTACGAGTAAAAACTGGTGAGTGATCTCAAATCCTTCCTTAGTGTAATTTAACAAGCGTAAATGTTTCAAGTGGAGAGATCTCACTGTGCTCACGACAGCCACTCCATCAGATGAGATGGTCTGGGTAGCAGCTCATGTAAACATACAGAGCTGGTAATTACACTCACACAGTAGACCAGTTCCAGTAAGACGCAGGAGGACATCATTTGTTGCTAATGCAGCACGGATCTTTCCACATGTAGCTAAGTCATCAATCAGTTCAAAATCTTCCTCAATAGGAAGCAGAAAGTAAGTATGTTATTTATCGCATCCCACCTTCAAAGCCAGGGGATGTTCTGGACTGCTATGACAAGGGAACCAGCCCAGCTCAAGACTGAATAAGTGACACATAACATTCTGGTGATCAAATCAGCTCTGGCAAGAATTTGAGTTCCTGCATCAAAGAACTCTATAGAGTCTCCATAAAACAGAGAAAAAATTACAGACAGGTCCCAGAACCTCTTGTGTCCTAAGGAAGGGTGGAGGCTCTTTTCCAAAGTCTCCCTCCTTATCCACAGATAAAGCAGAACATGCTGGCATAGACAATTGGAAACAAGCATTTTAATGCTTCTGTATTTATGCAGCTGCATAAAAATGGGCATGACAAAACGTTAAAAGCACCATTTTTTTACAAAACTATGTGAATAACAGAAATTGAGTTCTATTGCATTCCTGACCCCTCCTCTATCCCCACCCCAGAGGACATATTTAGTACTACGCTAAGACTCAAAGATAGAGTGGTGATATCTGTTTTGCACATTACACATTACTTAGAACATTTTTTAAAGCAGAGTATTTCATAAGTTTTTTGAGGAGGCTGAAAATATCTCCAAACAGCCACATTGTAAGATTATATAACCAACCATAGAATACAACCCACATCCACTCTATCAGAGACTGAACCTCAGAATTTCAGGAGGAGATAGTAAATCAACGTTCAGCTTACAAGCTTTTTTCCAGCTTCTTACCTGGGTAAGGGACAGGACATTTGAATTTAGTGAAAGATCCTGAATCAGCACTGGAGACAACATCATCCGAGATGGATGCTTTGTGATTAGATTAAACAGTATCACCTGCCATGCGCTAAAAAGGCTTATCTGAAAAAGCACAGGATTCTGATATTGAAAGGTGATTAAGGAAATCACCAGCATGTTAAATATTAAGCATTTCTTGGAACGTGAACACTGTGCTAGAGGTTACCGCATCATAGGAAATGAATCTTAAGAAGACCTCAAGGTCTTTGGCTCTAACATTATGCTAAAGCACAAAAATGTCAAAGTACCTAATCTGGTTCCAGAACTAACACTAAAAGGAAACATAACTGCTTGAGGGTGCTTTGCTTCTCAAATCCCCAGATGTTTTCTTTTCAGGCTTCAATGATATTGCCTCCCAACACCATCAGCTCCTGGGGAAATATGGTTAAATCCATCATCTTGGCATCCTTCAGATGAAGACTCTCCTCTCCTTTAACTTTGTTCTTATTTGAAAATTTTGCCTTCCTGCACCCCATGCTACCACAAATGTAGATAATAATGGTAAAACTTATTAGTTTCCGTTTCAGGAATTTCCATCCTCAGCTATCCTCCACTATAGCTATCTCCAGTCCTTTGTGTACAGCATCCAACCTGCTGCCCACCTTCTTAGATATGCCCACTCCGATTTCACAGCACCTTGATCTGTATATAATTCATGATGAAATAACATATATATTATTATATTGTTTATAACTGACCCTAATAACATTACATACCTGTCTACTTGTGGCTCTGTAATAGAAAAATGCTTGCCTGCCAGCTTTGCAGCATTCAACACCCTTCTCATCATCAACCTCCTTTTTGTTCTCCTCCTCCTCCTTCTTCTTCTCCCTCCAGAACATCCTGAAAGCCCAAACTCCCTATAACGATTTTCCACTAGAATTAATCATTTAAAAAAAACACAGCGTTGTTATGGCATCAATATACTCCAAAATACTTACAGTTCATACCTTACAGAAATTTCCATGTTTCTGATAACTTGAGTGCTTGTGTTCATTACTCCACTCTATAGTAGTGTAGATAATTTCTTGTGAGTAAGATTACTTAGTAAATGATCACTGATATTTGCTACTTGAAGTAGGAACAGTAAGAAGCAGGACATGAAGGTACAGGAAGACAGTATTCTACCACTTCCATGGAAGCCAATGAACAGGAAGGGAAGGGAAGGGGGGTAGAGGGAAGGGAAGGGGAGAGGAGGGAAAGGAAGGGAAGGGAGGAGGGGAGGAGAGGGGAGGGGAGGGCAAAATGAAACTAGCAAGTACAGATTTCTTATCTTAGTTACGTTTGGTGTTGGATTGCTGGATTTAGGGAAAGGAGCGCTGGAGAAATTCTTTAGAGAGAAAAGGGGTTCTTTATGTGTTTTTATTAGATAGAGCACAGGACCCAGAAAACTTGGTCTAAGTTGTGGATGATCTGCTCAGACTCAGCCATGCACTCTTGAGAAATCACTCCACATTTCTGCAATACAACTCTTCTCACATGTAAAATAAAAGAGTTGTGCTAGAAAGCACTCTGATCCCCTCAGAGCATATTGTTATTCGTGGTTTCCCCAAAACGGCACAACTAAACTGTAAAATTACGTGGGCAAAAAGGTGTGCCTAGGTCATAATCCCTTCACCTCCAATTTGTATCTACTGATATTCCAGGAATTGGAAGATATTCTGAGAACTTCAGAGTAATTCACTGATCATAAGCAGCAACAAAAAAGCATTTTTAAAAAAAGCTTTTATTCCATTACTAAACCTTGGTGCATACCCTAAGAACCGTCAAAGATATCGGAAGCTCTACTGAACAGGCAATGAATTACATTGCATTAACTCCTGGGCAACGTTAACAATGCAGAGAAACAACCAAGTATATTCAGAATCATAGATATCTGCAAACTATCACATTATTATCACTTAAATTAATCCACATGTAAGTGGACATTGAGGAAATTAAAGGGCACAAAGTTTTCGTCTAGTTTTTACATAGGGTCAAACAGACAGCTAAGATCAAGGAGAGGGTGGGCAGGTGCTATAGATTATGATCCTTGCCTTAAACTGCAGTCAGGATTTAGAGGTACAAAGGGAAAGGATAAAGTATTGTGTGGAGGATGAGGTGACATAATAAAGGGGACCAAGCTCATCTAAATGGTATTCTTCAATTGGGATTTTAGTAGGTGCCCTCAATGTACTGGGCGTAAAGTGTCCACTCTAAATTAAAAGAATGCACAAAACACTGTCCGTGCATTCTGTGAGCTTGTAGTTCATTTCTCACCAAGGAAAAAATGAACTAATATTTAACCCACAATTAGGAAAATGATTAAATGCTAAACTTTTGCAGATTCATGAATTCATATAAATTTAGAGAGAGAGAGAGAGAAATAAGATCCTATAGCCTGGAGTTCTCAGGTTTCCTGCAGAGCAATGGGTAAGTCAGGGACTCTGTGTTTGGAATTCTGACTTGGGCCATGTTCCTGGCCTTTTAGTGCCCTGTGTTGCCTGTGACAGTCATGGACATCTTCAAGAAGCCCAGACAGTTTCTGTATTGTAAATTGAAGTACATGAATATACAAGGTGAGTAAATGAACACTTTAAGTGCTTATGGAAGAATAATGTCATTCTTGGTAATGGAGATGTTGGGAACTAAGAAAAGGGTAGCAATTTTGCCCTGAACAATTCCAATTTAAGATGGTTTTATTCTAGCAATAACATCAGGCTCTCCCTACAGTCAAGAGACAGACTCAATTAGGAGTGTACCCTGTGGGCATTCGGTGCAATTGCCATCCCAGGGACAAACTGCACTCAATCAGCGCAGAAAGAACTGCTGTCATGCTCAATTCACCAGCCTAGTAAAAGCTCAGTAAGGGGCAGCATCTAAAACACAGGCAGATTCCATTAACAGTTGGGTCAGACACATAAAAATGTATTAATCTTTATAGCTATTTGTACTATGTAGAGTTGGAAAGAAGAAGAGAGCTGTGTTTGTTTTGGAACCATTTCCAACTCTCCCCTCCCAGGTTCCTTTCCCTGGATGACCACAAGAGCCACCTTCACTCTCTCCACGCTCCCACACCTAGGTTCTTACTGCTGCTGGAGTAATGCCCAAAACCTAACTGCGTCTGTCCCTCCGCCCAGCTCAAAGCATTGCGTGATTCCCAGCCCTGTCCTATAGCCTCTAAATTCTTTCTCCCTGTATTTCCCATTTTATTTCCCACTATTATCTGAGTCTGAAGCTCTCAGCCAGGATGACCCAGAGGATCTTGCACGTGTCTCCAAGTGCTGACCTTTGTCGTGTCCAGTTCCCTCCCCTAAGTTGAATGCTCTTTGCCCACCCTCCCCAACCTATTCTAAGCGTTTTAGAAATACACCCACAAATTCTTTAATATCTCTCCCTTTGAGAGATGGGGCCTACTTCCCCTCCTCCTCCATATTGTGTTTTCTCTCTCTCTCTTTCTCTCTCTCTCTCTCTCTCATGGCTGGCTCTGGCAGAAGACAGCCACCACATCATGAGAACAACCAGGCAAGCCTGTGGATAGGCCCACATGGGAAGCAACAGAGCCCTCCTGCCAACAGCCAGCAAAGCACTGAGGCCTCCTGCCAAGAGCGAGGGGAGTGAGCTATTTGGAAGCAGATCCTCCAGCCCCCGTCAAGCCTTCAGATGACTACAGTCCCGGCCAACAGCGTGACTGCATCATGAGACATCCTGAGCAGAACCTCCAGCTAAACTGCTCCTAAGTTCTTGACCTACAGAAACTGTGCAAAATAACTGTTGTTTTAAGCCACTATGTTCTGAGGATAATTTGTTATGCAACAATAACTGACTACTAATAACAATAACTACTAACTCACGTAAGTAATTATTACATAACTGACCCATTTCCAAATCTCTAAATTCTAATTACATTTTAAGACTCAGATTACATGCCACCTCCTCCTCCACAAATTACTCCTAGCCCACATGGATGGAAATACTGTCTAAAATCATATAAGGTTAGATCTGTATCTCTCTTATAGAATTTCATATCTTTATTATGGTGACATATAAGACTTGCACAATTTTCTCCCATATTAGAGGCTATGCTCCTTGAGGAAATGGTCCCAGATTTTTCTACTTATCATCTCACCAGAGGAGGCAGGTGCATAAAAAAGTATAATATATATGTGATGAGAAAATGAGCATCCAGATTCTAAATTAAAATTTCTTTCCTTGACTGAAATTCTATTTGTGTTTATTATGATATTAGGAGTTCTACACAACTGCAAAAGTAAAAAACAATATAAAAAGCATGTAATTCCTTCATAATGTTTACAAAAGGAGAAAACTGCTCAGGGTATAATTAATGTACCCAAATTTACCAGGCAGATTAGGTAAGAGGAACTAACGTATCCATTTTGGTATTAGCCCTTGTCCAAAACTAATATAGAATTGAAACTAGGGGCATGGAAATCAAGAGATGACTATGTTCCTAACCAAGTAACGAAGTCCCAGTTTTCTTCCCAAGCAATGAAGTCCTTGCCCAGTAAAAGAGAAATGTTTCTCTTTTACATTGTTTGTAAGCTGGCATCATCCCATATACCTTTTCTATACTCCTTACTGTGGCCTTTGCACAATATAAACTAAGCATCAACAGCAGCATATGAAAAGTGAATAACCATTTTTGATTATTTGTATCTAAAGCCCAGGCTTTCCGTTTCCTCTGAGTAATGGAAAATGTGAAAACTGATTATGAATTGAGCATAAAATGTTCAGGGCATTTGGCTTTTAAAAATGAAAGCACAAAAATCATTATGCTTTGCTGGAGCTCCCCAGACATAATTACGTAAAGGGAAGGATTTTTCCTGCCAGCCCTTGTCTTTGCCACTGGTAAAAGGATATGCTGTCAAAGCGCCTCTCTCTGCTTCTTTTGACATATTTCTAAAATGTCTATTATCAAGCAATGTTCAGTCGTCAGCAAAGCTCAGATTCAGGCAGTAATAGCCCAGGCAGACAAACCATACCTACCTCTTTCGCAACTAGATTTGATCCTTGATCTGAAGCAGCCCTAATAAACCTATTGAGACACTTTGTACAGGGATAATTGTTTTCATAATAAATCAGTATCCATTTACAGATTATTATATACTGTAAAACTTTTATTTATGTGTAGACTCTTATGCATTCTTGACATAGAAGACATCAAATCTGCTGACTTCCCTTCCCTAAGCAACAGTGACAACCAAAGAACTCCTGAGTTCCAGGCATGGGTTTCCAACTTGCTCCCAAATGTTAAGATAACATTTTTCAGTTCAATATTTTACTAAGGTTTTTTTTTTTTTAAGTGTCATATTCTTAGTTTCCAAAGTGTGTCCTTAGATTTTTGACTCCTTCTGTGTCGCTCTCTGCTCCCAAAATGGGGGTAACATTTTAAGAGACTAGAAACCCTTTGAGTAATGTCATTCATACTCTCAGACATTAGATTATAGAGCACCTCGGCATTATTTTCTACAGTAGGTAAATGAAATAAAGATTTAGGCAATAATTCAGGGAATTTAATCAATGTTAGCCATCAGTATAGGTCATTCAAGACAGTATAATTTTAGTCTTTGGTAGTAAAAGTTTTCAGCCTGGATTTTCCAGATAAACAACTCTATATTTCTCTTTGTCAGTGTGCATGAAGCTTTAGGAAGAATAGGGAGAAATTTTACTTTTTTTTTTTTTCATTAGACATATCCACCATTCAGATTGCCACTCTAATAGCAGCATATTCTATCCAAACCAAACTAATGGACTGGAAAGTACTGTTGTTATGAATTTTTCTTATGAGTAGTGAAGCTAGGCTCTCCTATATCCAGTATCTTGGTTAGTTTAATCAGCGTTACCTCAAACCCTATTGAATTTTAACTGGCAGAATAAGGTCACCAACAGTACAGTCATAGATTAAAGCAATGTTTGTCATGATACAACGTCTCTGAAATGGAAATGTGAAGACCTTGGTCTTCAGGAAAACAGCCACACAACTATTACTCAGGGGGAGATCAAGAAGGCGAAAAAGGTTGCAGAGGATATCCACAGGAACTCAATGAGGTCATTCGACATTCCTATAGGTACCTGGAAAACTCTGTAGGAAAGTGCATCTAACATACGGAGTAACAGATACTGACCAGCTGTGTTTCTGAGAGGCTGTATTAAAAAACAAAACTGACTTTTCAGAAAGCAATTAAAGATAAACCTCAAATATTTTTAGTATAAGAAAAAAATTCAGTTTTCATATTGGTCTTTTGATTGCTTCCTACAGAGATGGCAGTCCCTATCCGGAAGGTGACTGACTGTGTATCCTGGCTGCCAGGGACAGTCCTGGCTCGAGCCTGTGTCCTGGATCATAACAGTGTCACCTTTCACTCTCAGAAGTGTACCAGTTTGGACAACAAATTGTATGGTCATCCTAATTTTTAATGGATCGTTATTTAGAAAGAAAGAACAATGATGTAAGAAATAAGTGTGTAATCTTAAAGAAAATTTTATCTACTTTCCACACTCTAATACTCCTTATTCTTGGTAAGAGTAGCCAACAAGTGTACTATTACTTGTTATCAGCAACATTCAACTTGACCCTTCTGATGCAGTGGAGAGTCCCCCTTCTCTCTCTCTCTCCCCCCTCTCCCTGCACACACACACAGACACACACACAGCACAGTCACATCTTTTTGGTGCTGCCTTTACATATTCGCCCAAACCAACCCCCAAACAGGAATCAGCTCTTGTTTGCCAGTCCGTGCACACTTCATCCGATACCAAAATCAAGGCTCGCTTGCTCACGTGCTCCTACTAATCTCACTTCATTCTGCCTCACTGGGCACAGCTCCCAGAGACAAAAGTGTACCATTTAATGTGTATTATATCGATTTGCTCAGCAATCGCTATAAATTGGATTGAACATAGATAAACAGTGACAAAAGACGCACTGGTGTGCTTAAGAAAATTCTGGCTGCTGGCCTGTAGCTCCCCCACACTCCGACCACGGAGACTCGGGAAATACCTCACAACCCCCCATCCCTCTGCTTAAAGGCCAATGTTCTAGATACTGTCCTGCCACAAAGAATATTTATTAGCCTCATTTTTCTCATTTATTTTTTAATTTCATTTTCTGCAAACTTTTGTAAACCTTCTGCCATGGGGTGGGAAACACATAAATATCAAGCATGACTCTTGCCTGCATAGACTTTAAAATTTAGAACAGGGAAAATGGGAACCATATAGCTGTAGAACCAAGTATGATGTAATGAGTACCATGAAGTAGCTACAAACTGTTATTAAGGTTCAAAAGAAGGAAGAGATCGCTTCCATTAGGTAGAGATGATAAAGCTAAAAATTGGCAGTGGATAGCATTGGAAGTGAGTCTTGAGGGTCTATGGTAAGGTTACACGACGGCAGACGTGTTGAGGAGGAAGGATAGGCAATCCATGTGGGCACGGCGGAACTAAAGTTATGGAGGTTAGAAGGTGGAGAGTATGATTGGAGTAAAATAGTAATTCAAACCAGCAGAATAGCTATTTAGGGGTAAAGCGTGGCCCATTTAAAATGGGTGGATTTCTTATATGCCTGTTATATCTGGGGAGATCAGATTGAGAAAGGAAAATGGATAGTGTTGGCAGCCTTTGTGTTTATGTGAGTGTACCTACAATTTTAACAAAAATGCACATGATTACTAAATACTCATTTACAAAAGACAGAGATTGAATAGTCTACCACTGCACACCCTTAAACAATGGCTGCTTTCTGCTCAGATAAGGAGAAAATCAGAGACTTACTCTCTATCAAAGATCCGAACTCCATGTATGTGGATCAGGAGATGAAGTAGTCCCAGATCCACACTCCTGTGAAATGTTTTAAGTTCACGTTTGGCAGCTCTGACTGAGCATCACGCTTCCTAGCTCAGATCAAGCTGCCTTTGCAAATCGAGGGCTGGAGGGAAGGGGAGTGTGGAAGAAGCAATTACTGTGTTGAAGCCGGCACTCCACAGTGTCTTCTGCTCTCAGTGACAGAGTCTCGCTTTTCCCCACTCTAAGTCTCTCTCCGTCAGTTTGATTGATGCACAGAACTATGCCTCTCCCTCCTCCCTAGGGAGGGAAGGGAAGATAAAATGCAATATTGCAGAGAGAAAAGTGGTTTTATACACATCATCTTAATGTTCAATGATGGAGGAAGAAAAAAACGAACAAGAATTCTAAGTAGCAGAGAAAGGTTCAAGGTTAATTTGATTGGCAATATATGAAATGCCACTTACCTCAGGCCATTTCAAATTGCCCCTCATTCTCTCCACAGTGAATGAAATGATTCTTTGCAAAGACAGGGGGATCAACTGATAATGGCTGCTATTACATATTCATACACCACTTTACATTCTGTAGCTTCCTTGGCAAGAATTCTTACAAGTCCCTGTTCACAGATGCCCGGTGAGAGAGGTGAGGCTGGAAGTGAGTGAGCTCTCACGGGCGCCTTTTGTGGACAGAGGAACAGAGATGGGACAGTATGTCAGGGTGCCTGAACAAGACACACCTGCGGTGTGCGGGGGAGCTGTGCCTCCACTTCTGCCTCGACTGCCTGCTCCCCTCAGTACACACCAGGGGTGCACTTTCCAAGGAGATGGTACTTTATACATTTTTTACAGACACGCTTTCAAGCCACAGTTGTAATAACAAGGAGTACTTCTCAGTACTAGCAGGAGGTTGAAAAAGATCATTTTGTGCCTTAAAAAAAAATGCAAGACAATTCTCCCACTACGTTAAGGATGATACCCTGGAGAAAGTAAGAAAGGAAGGGTTTTTTTTTTTTTTTAGGGATTTAAATAAAAGGAAAACAAGAAAAATTGTATCATGAGTTTTTAAACAATTGAGTCCCTGAGTTGTGATGCAACTAATACGTGCTTCTTGAAGCATAATCCCAGTGAAATTAGGTCGAGGCTGGGCACATTGGCTCATGCCTATAATTCTAGCACTGTGGGAGGCTGAGGCAGGAGGATGGCTTGAGGCCAGGAGTTTGAGACCAGCCAGAGCAACATAGTGAGACCGTGTCTCTACAAAAAAAAAAAAAAAAATTAATTAGCTGCACATGGTGGCGGGTACCTGTAGTCCCAGCTGCTTGGGAAGCTGAGGCAGGAGGATCACTTGGGCCCAGGTGCTGGAGGGTTGCAGTGAGCTATAATGATGCTACTGCATTCTAGCCCGGAAAAAAAAAGTGAGACTCTGTCTCCAAAAAAAAAAAAAAGAAAGAAAAGAAAGAAAGAAAAACAATAAATTAGGGCTAAATCAATTCAACCAACACTCATTTTCTGTCTACTATGCACAAGGCACAAGGCTGTCAAGTTTCATCCCCATACAACACAGTTTAGGTCACACAATGAAAGACATAGCCAGGGACAGAGTTTCTGAATACAGGCCAAGGAAAACTGAAAAGAAAATAAGGATGGCTGATTGCATGCACATCCCACCTCAGAAAAGGAACGTAAAGCCCAAGGATTGCTTTTGCAAAATCTTTAGCTTCATGTTTTTAAACCATGATCTCTCTCGTTCCCTCTCTCCTCAGTTATTCCATGACATGGCAAATTGCTGAATTGCTATTCATGATTAACTCTATTCCTTCAAGGTCAGCGATTGCCCTCAGCGTGATGACACCGCTCAAGGTAACCCACAATTCAGATAAACCTTGAAATGTTGACCTATCATAAGCTCAGGGTAATTAAAAGGTGTGCCTATGCCCGAGCCAACAGCTTAAAACCTAATGTCTCTGAACTTGCCCAGAACATCTGTCTGTGAATTTTCTTCACAGGCCCATAGTTCAGGGCAATTTTTACAAAGCATTAAAAATCTGCATGAAACTAAATGACAGCAAATAAGCTTGAGCTGATTTTTTTAAAAATTAACTGTTAATAACAATTTCTGATTTAAAAGTAGGAAAGAAGGGGCTTTCTATTTAAGTACTGCTAGAGAATAAAAGGTAAATTCAAATACGTTAGGAGTAAACTACTGCCCTGTCCGTGGAGTCTGCGCTTGGACATGCAGTGGCATTTCTTGAAAAATTTTGCTTTACAGTTGTTCTGACCACAACTGTTTTCAGTGTGATTGATTTTCATTGCTAATAGGATTGGTGCTCCTTAGTATATATACATACAGATAGGGAGAGACATTTCCACTGAATTTGCTCTAGAACAGTCTCACCACCCACCCTCTAGGCATTTAAGCTATTTATGTCTCACAGCGTGCTCGAGGACATTGCTTTAGAAACAAGAAACAAAATTCTCACTCTAAGAGAATAGCATATTCTTCCAAGTTCAGCAGTAAATTAGATTGAAATGGTTGAACCTGAACAAGGAAACATGCTTAAGAACCAGGAATGTGTCTAGGTAAAAGACATTCATGTTGAGAAGCATCTGTCTAGGGGGTTATGCTTATAATATCAGAGTATCTAAAATACCTGTGTCACCCAGAATGCTAAGACCAAAAGTGAATGATCAAATAGACCCAATTCTGAGAGATGATCTTGCCCAGGTGGTGACTATGGTGTTCTGCTAATATTTCCATCAGAGGAGGAGGATGAAGGAAGCAGAGTAACAGTTATCAAATCATTCCATAATCGCCAGTGCACAAGCTCAATTTTAACAATGTTGTTACCTTTCTGGCTATTTGCCAAACTCTAAAATACTGTTACTCATCTATAAAATGACCATCATAATAGCTACCTTCTAGGATTGTTGTGAGGATGGAGTGGATGTGAAGCTTAGCGCCATGCTAGCATGCACTAAACTCTTAACAAATGAAGGCTGCTATTATTATTGTCATGTATTTTTTTTCACTCTTTAGTATTTAGCCATGAATTGATTTTATTGGAGAACATGTATATTTGGCCACCATCCTTTTCTTCCCTGCATCCACGGAGTATGTGTTGAATTCCTCCTAGATCCAGGCACCGTGCTAAGCTGAAAGATTGAAATCCCAGTGGATCTGAGTCAGCACCAGCAGGTGCAAAGTTTACCGTGGGTACGGAAGGACGAGTGCTGCAGGAATCCACTTACGTGAGGAATCTAAAATAGTCAGACTCACAGAAACGGAAAGTAGAATGACTGTTGCCAAGAAAGAACAGGGAGGGGAAATGGGGAGTTGCTGTTGAACAGGTGTAGAGTTTCAACAGGTATGAAGTTGAACACCTGCTGTTAAACAAGTATAAAGATGAATAAGTTCTAGAGATCTGCTGTACAACGTTGTGCCCGTAGTTACCAAACTGTATTGTACGCTGAAACATTCGTTAAGAGGCTAGATCTCTTGTTAAGTATTCTTACCACAATAAATATATTTTTCTTTGTTTAAAATAGGTTAATTGTGGCTTATGGGGCTGTGGGACCGAAGAACAGCCTCGGCAGTGTCAACTCACAACTTCAGAGGTCTTACTGGCCCCACTTCTAGACGAAGATGGATTATTTGGCAAAATGCGAATAAATGAAGCTTTCAATTTAGCAAGCCTAAGTAAGTAAGTTCTCTCTCAAAAGGATCCAGGTGTGCTCCAAATAAATATAAGCCAAAGAGGACCGTAAGCAGTCAATTTAGGAGAAGCTATAAGCGTCTGAAAGTCAAGAAGATAAAAGCATAAACTCACATTATGGAAAGAGAGCCTCGGGCAGCACCAAGCCATTAGCCTGATGGTTACTCTGTTGCTGAAGGTCTCTAAAGACGAAAGCGTGGTCTTCCTGCCCAGTCCCAGGTTTCCCCCTCAGGACCCACTTTTCACACTGGTGCTGCTCCCAGTGTCCTGTAAGGCATGTTCAGCTCAAATCCACATACGCATGCAACGTTGCTAAGGCCTTCAAGTCCACGGGGATGCTCTAAAATACAAACCAGTGCCAGTATTAGCTCTAGCTAACACATTAGGCCTTAAGAAAAAAATTGCGTGATAAGCTTTTGGGATATCTTTAATACTAACAGTTTTTTTCTGCCTTCAATCATTCTTTTCGATATCATTCCCTAAAACGGCCCCATTTTATTCACAATAAAAAGTTGCTACGGGCCATACCATGTTCTTCTTGTAATTATTCATGGCATTTTAGGATAACTTTTTGCTGCCCGTATGACCGTACTAGCCTTCCCAATCTCTCACTTTTTCATTTTGAGCATCAGTACAAATTTCAAATCTTTTGAACCACACATGCTTAACCACAGCATTGCATTATAAATATTTTACTTTCCATTTACACCTTCTTGGTTGAATTACCGTTGAACGTACAGCATTTTTAAGTTTCATCCTTCATCAGCATTATTGCTAACTTTTTCATTTAGAGCCTGTTTTTGTAAGTACTCAAAAAAATCCATAGCAATATCAAAGCAGGAGCTATTTATGAAATGGAAATGTTACTAACAATGTGAAGAATGAAAGTTAATTGTGAATCATATGGCTTTGTAAGTACCAGGCCAAAAGCTAGACACTTTACACATATTATCTCATTTAATTTGCAGAACAATCTTATGAGGTGCTGGAATCATCATACCTATTTTACAGATTAGAAACCGAGCTGGGAGACATTAAGCAATTTGACAAAGACCAAGAAGAGGCCAAATCAGAATCCCATGTGTCTAGCCCTGGAACCTAGACTCTCAAGCATTGCACTGTGTGCAGAAAACATTATGTGTTCTTTTATGCATGTGCTTTTGTTCAAAATACTTTTCAATGTTAAACTAGCCAAATGAAATCCACACACATGGAATAAAGACTTTGGAACTTTCAAGCACCTTCAAATTTTCATTTTTTTTTCTTTTAATGCACCCCTTTGCTATTACCTGGTTTATTCAGCCACAGGTGGAATGCAATAAAAGGAGTAACAACACAAATGATACTGAAATAACACATGTAGCCATAGCAAAAATTTATAGGAAAACAGAACAACATGAAAGCAAAGCCTAAAGGCCCTCCCATGGCCCCTGCCTGCCCAGCACTCTGGCTTTGCAGCAATCAGCCACACACCACAGAACTTCGTGTTTCCACCCACAGTGAAAATTTCCATCTCTAAAATGTTGTTATGGGCTTCATAGAACAATCTGTGTAAGGTCATATTTGCATAAGTCAAGTGTGGCACAGTCTGTACAGCGTCTTTACCCAATGCAGGATTAAATCCCCACTGTGGGCTCTAATTAACTTTCCAGATTGCCCTAAATGCCAGCCAGCTTTCACTTAAAGAAGAGTGGCTGGAATATGGAAACAGAGAGGGGGAGAACTGCAGTCAAGCTCTCTAACTCTCAAAAGCCACCAGAGCTCAGAAATCATTCAGTAGAGAAAGACTGTTTTATCCACCAATGTCCTTTTATTAAGTTAATACAAGCAAGGGAAAAGCCAGCGTGTGTGTTGGTGACAATGAGAAGACTTCAAAGGACCATGCATGGTGATGTCGCCAGATTGTCGCCAATGCAATACAAATGCTTTAGCCCAGTGGCTTCCAAGTTGAATTTCCTGAAGTCCTCATTTCCTGCTTCAGATCTGCTTTAGAAATGAGAGAGAAAGGCTGTTAGTGTGGCCACAGGTCTTCAATTCTCCCTTAAACCAGTGTGACTCCACTTTTATCTGTTAGACACTCTGGAATTCCATGCGTCATTTGATTGGAAAGAATATCTAATGCTAAATATGAAGTTAGAATGCCACTAATTCAGGGTAACTTTTACTTCTTACATGAGGACAGTAAGGATGTGGGAGTCATTATCTTGCCCAGTGAGTCAAGGTTGGAAAGTGGCCAAACCTAGACTGGAACCCAAGTATTCAGATTTCTGATCCAGTGCCCGCCACCAACACCTTGAGCCTTCATCCACCACTTCTTTTGCTTCTTTCTACTCCCATCCTGGGAGGTCCGTTGCTATTTTTTTCCAATTTTGGTAAATGTATAAGTATATAAGGTACACAGGTGATTCTTCCATCAAACCTTTAAAAAGTGGGCAGACCCATGAACTGTATAAGGCATGTGATCTTTGGAGCAGGGGTGCCTTTGGCGAACGATGCCTGCTTCCAAATCCTGTACACATAAAATCTGAGCATGTACATACGAACTCGTCTCGCCCAATCCCTTCAGAAATTATATTGCATAGTTCTCTGGGCCTTACTAAGGATAGAAACGTATTTTGTCTCCATGTAGAAATTAGCCCTTCTGCAAAAAGTTGGGAAATTATGTATCCTGCAGGGAATGTAGAATTTTATAGCTTTATCGGTCACCCAGTCCAACTCTCTCCATCTACAACCAAGAAAGCTGAGACCCAGAAATGTTAAATGATGTCATAAGGTTGTTACTGTCTAAAAGACTGAAGACCAGTCTTGTGTGCAGACAAGCCCAGCGATTCTAATGGGCCTTAACATTCTTGCGGACATTAGTGGCCCCACTCGTAGCTACATATGAACACTCAGCATGAGAATACTCAGGAGTTCATGGTTTCCCTGATCATCACCTAAATGCACATTGGGGAATGATACCAACTGGATATCAGACTGAGATGGGGGGTGGGGGGAGGGGATGGGTGTATGCCTACATAATGAGTGCGTTGTGCACCGTCTGGGGAATGGTCATATTTGAAGATGCTGACTCAGGAGGTGGGGGGTGGGGGAGGGGATGGAGGTATGACTACATGGTGAGTGCCAGGCGCACTGTCTGGGGAATGGACACACTTGAGGCTCTGACTCAGCGGGATGGGCGGGACATGGGCAATATATATAACCTGAGCTTTTGTACCCCCATAATAAGCTGAAAAAAAAAAAAAAAGAATACTCAGGAGTTCAAAGCAAAATTATTTAGTTAGTTGTCTGAGCATGTCCAAGTACCTCTAGGGACTTTTGCTATACAGCCTCATGAATCCTCCTGCTTTCCTTCCCAGTACTTATCTATGGGTCACAATTCTGTGATATTCGCTTTATTTATTTATTTATTTATTTATTTATTTAAATGCATTTATTTATTTAATGCATTTTTGTTTATTTGTTTAATGCCTTTCTCCCCCAGAAAACAAAAGTTCTATGAGGGCAGTGGCTAGCTTTGTCTTGTTTAACACTATTGCCAAACCTTTGCACATTGTCCAGAACATAAGCAAAAGTTGAATGAAAGAGCAAATGAGTAAATGAATGAATGAATGAATCTTGTCATCCTGAGAATACATCTATTACTATACTTTTTATTATTATTATTATTTCAGCATATTGTGGGGATACAAAAGTTTAGGTTACGTATATTGCCCTTGCTCCTCCTCCCGCCGGAGTCAGAGCTTCAAGCGTGTCCATTCCCCAGACAGTGCCCATCGCACTCACTATGTAGGTATACACCCTTCCCCTCCCATTATTTAGTATTTAAAACGTGCTTTTGCATTTCTGTCTCCCTTAATAAGCCAGGAGTATCTTGAAAGTAGAATCTGTGCCTTATAGTGTTGGCAAAACCTAGCTTATGCCTTATTGATACAAATAAAGCAGTTGTTAAATATGTTTCAGGTAAATAACTTATTTATTTATTAACAAAATATAATGATCCTGGATATATAACAGGTGTTCAAACATGCATACTAATTGATTGGTTGGTTGATTGATAAAACTCCATAAAAATCAAATATTTTTAGGGTGATATTTTTAGGGAGCTACCCACCATCACGAAAACCTGGTGCTTTTATAAGAACTTTTTTAAATGTCTATTTCCAATAGGATTCCTCTGAGTTTTATTCTTCTATCCTTTTTTCTTCTCCACTAGGTACAACAAAAATATATCTACTTTGTAGGATACACTTTTACTTTTGTTCAGGACACTGCGCAGGAAAACCATTTGGGAGCAGGTTAAAGCAGGTTTCCTCCATATATGTCACTTCAAGTTCATTGATTCATAACTTCAAAAACCAAAAAGCAGCCAAAGTTCGGGGTAACCACTTATGACTGTGAGGATCACAGCATGTAATAAAATAGTCGCAGGGCTACTGTTGATTGGATTTGAGAAGGTCATTCAGTGTATGGCTCAAGGATAAGTGCCTAAGCGTATCATGGACAATGCCTTGGATTTAACTGTACCTTTTAAGAACATCTTTGCAAAGCAAGTGGCAGCTGTGGAAATAAACACACTCACACACTCATATCCATTTTTTCCACTAACATTTTGGCTTTCCTTTTAAAATTCTGAAAGGTCTATTTTACAAAACAGAAACATAACAGAGACACTTTCTCAACAGCTATTGAGGAATAAAAATCAACAGGAATTAGTTTTTGATCTTTCAACCATATTCCAAGTGGAATGAAAAAAAATATGCTGTGTTTGGCAACGGGTGTGTATGTGGAGAAATAAGTGCATATATACTCAATCTGCTGCCAACCTTGTGCTCAGAGGAAAGAAGAAATTGATGTATAATTGAAATCTATCACTGATTTCAAACATTTCATTTTATGTAATCATTTTACTCTTCCTTCACTATATACCTTGCTTCAATGATATTTAAGCAACTTTCTCTCCTTGTGTCTGCCCATTTATTGGTGAAGTAGTGAAAAAGCCATGAACTCACCATGAGGGAGGCATCACGACATGACATAACAAGAGTAAAATAAGGTCTGGATGATACCTAAACGCTACGCCAAACCCTGAACTGTCGAAGGCTATAGATATTGTGGATATATCCCCTGCTGGATGGGCTCCTACATGAAGTGTACAATATCCAGCAAGTTGGAGACTCCGTACATTTAGGTCCCAGGAGGAGGCTAAGCTGGTCATCATGCATATTTGGGCCTGTCCAGCGAATTGGTAGAGTGACCCCCACAGAAGCATATTTGGAAGCCGTGCTAAGGAGCTGCATCTTACAGACCTCATCAAAGGGAAGAGAACACAGGCAGAATGAGCATGACCCCGGAGGAAAGACAGCATCTGAGGATTCTGAGCACAAACGGTTCTTTTATTTGTCTTTGTCTTCCAATTTAGCCCACAGTAAGCACCTGACTGAGGCCTAGAGAGAGAGTATGTGTGGGAGAGAGGGCAGGGGAACCAGAAAAGCTATTTCATTAAAACCACTCTGCTTAGAAAAATACCCCTCTTCCCCCTACCAATAATAATAATAAAAATGGGGGAAGAGTGAGGCAGAAACAAGAGAGCGGTGCCATTCTCTACTCTATAATAAAATGTCACTCAGCTCCTGTCACCTCTGGACTTCAGTGCGTCCCATGTTACAAGAGACGGGGATGATCTGCAAACAGAGTAAAACCCAGAGGCCTCCTTGTTAACTCTGAGGGATCGTGTTAGCATCCGGCAGTAATGGACATGCTTGTAGCACACCTGGGGAATTTGGAAGTATCTGAAGTCATGTGTGAGCATCCTGGGACAAGTGAAATTTGGGTCGTTGCTATTAAAGTGTCCCATTTGTACTCACAACCCAGGGAGGCCCTGAGGAATCTCAGGAGATATATACATATATGCTTTTGCAATACATAAAAAACTTAAATGACCATCAAATATATGTGAACTGTGATCTACAACCCACATGATCGAGTTCAGATCGCATTTTAGCAAAATGTATTAGTTGTCTGCTACATATAGTACACTGTGCTAAGTGCTGTATGGGAATAAAAAGAATTTATGAACATGGTTCTTTTAGGTATTGAACATAATGTATCACTGAATATATATTTGCGTACCTTCATATATAAACCCCCCCAACTTCTACTTAGATTAGGTTAATCAGATTTGTGGCAACTTTAGACATTCAAGTCACTGCCATCAACCAAATGAGTGAGTTTCAAAGCCCTTTAAATTGCAAAGAAAATTGTTGTCAGGAAGTTTGTGCACTTTGCTCTGAAGAAAAAGAAATGGAGTCACTCTCGAGCCAGAAGTCATGGGCTTACTGTGATGTATAAATTTAAGGTTATTGATTTGAAGTTTAGTTACCTGTATTCCCCAAACAGCATAAGAAGTGACAACTGACAGCAAGGGACAAGACCAAAGAAACAAAACACTGCAACAATCCCGTGTCCTTGATTGGGGTGAATGACTGGGGCACCTCTATGATCCCCAGAGCTCATGGACATCAAGACATGTCAGTTCGATGTCTGACGCTCAACTCAGGTCTCCCAGTCGTTGAAAGGAGGCAAGCTGTGTTCCATCTCTTACAGCAACCTGAGTCGCATAGATACACCACTTCTAGGATCCCCACAGTTTTGTTTTTAATATGTTCAACTATTTCAGGGCTAAAGCATTGGAATATCCATCAAAAAACTATAGTTTGGAGACTTCAAAAATCTGGCGAGGGTTAAACAACAAATTAGAGATAAAACCAAAATGACACTCCAGGTTCTGACACTCGACTGCGATCTGAAAAGGAACAAGAGTTTGAGAACTTGGTGGAACCTAAACCTTATTTTCACCTCCAGCCTCACCTTTTGCAGGTAAAATCACTGAGCTCTGCAGAGATGAGTGACTTGCTCAAGGTCACAATTCAGTGACGGGGAGAATTGGGACAAGAATACAGGTCTCATGGATTCTAGTATGATATTCTTTCCATCAAAATGTGCTGTTTAATAGGACTTCCATCCCACAAACTAAAAACTGTCCTTCAATCTCAATTTCACAACAGTCATGCTGTCTGAAGTAGCTCCGGCTGCTGCTTGCCTTCCTCTAAGTAAAAGCAAAGAAATTGGCCAGATTAACTCACAATAAGCAAATGTATAGCTTTCAATAACCTGAAGTAGATATTTGAAGCAGCTGCTGCTACATATGTTTCAACTTGAGAGATTTAATGAAGGGAAATTATATCCTACCTTTAATCAGTGGGATCAAGAGTATTATAGGAAGTGGGAGACAAGCTTATGTACATCTCCCCTTTCAACTTTTCAAACAATTATTAAGAACCCACTATGCGCAAGAACTTTGCCGACACTTCAAGTACACCGAATTCCTAAAGGTAAATGGCTCAGAGTCTCAAACGGGTGACCTCCAGTCTTCTAACAGTGCCTGTGAAATTTAATAATTGGGAGGCTAACACCAAATCTCATTTATTGCTGCTTTAAATGAAATAGATCACAGTTAATAAAAAGCCTGCAAATTAAAGTAACCCAGCAGTCTTAACCAGCAATTAAAATGACTGGTTTTTTTTTTTCTGTAAAAGGTGAAACCATATGCTGGAGCAGACTTTTTTGTCACATACAAGATAAATGAGCAGTTTGGCTCAGTGGGGAATAATTCCAGTTCATATTGAAGGATCAGTTTCAGTATCAAAATCTCATTCTCTCAATGTCAGGATCCTTGATACCGATTACCTGAAGACATCTGGGCTCAAGAGCCAACCCTGTGAAAACACAAGCACAAGGCGTATGCTCTGCTCATCCCTCCCCGCACATCCAGTGCAGAAAAGGGGAAACAGAGTCCAACACTAGCAAAGTTGTATTCAAAACCTAAATTCCAGCAAAAGCCTAAACTGAGTCCCCTCCTAGCCAGTATTATGGGAGTACCCCACACTATTACAAAAGCACTTTGGGACCTGCTTTTGTAGAAGCAGAAATGGGCATGGCCTCATCTAATCTAGATCAATGCACTGAGGACATGTTGGAAGGAATATACTGGGCCCTGGGAAATGCCAGCCATCTTCTAGGAGAGAAGAAAGTACTGGCCCATGAAGCTGGACAGAATGTCCACACTGTATTAATATGAAGGCATTCCATACCTTGCGAGCTCAGCTGTTTGGACCACTTTTTCCCACGTGCCTCGACTTGCCTCCGTGTCTTCACTTGCGTGGGTAGGAAAGGGAGTAGAGAGATTGGTAGTGGTGGATGCCTGATGGACACAAAATGATTACTGATATCAGAGACCGAACGAAAAGATAAGTAGAAAGAAAGAAAAAGGATTGATAAATAGACTAGATAGATTTATACGCATGTGTTTATATGGAATTGGTGACAAGGATGGGTTAGGTAGATCATTGGACCAGGGAATGATCAGTCAGAAAAAAGAAGCAAAGACACAATTTGTAGATACCTACTTTGCTCTGGTCACTGAACTTTGAGCTTCCTATGCATGTAATCCATCTGTGATGGACACGGCTATTTTGCCTATTTTACAGATAAATTTTTGACACTAACATAAGTAAATTATCAACACAATAACATTATCAGAGTTTTCTACTACCCTTGGGTTTTCCACTACCCTACCCTGCTTTTCCTTCAAGGTCATGCTAAAAATCTGTAGACAACTAATTTAGAGAATGCAAGCCATAGAGACTGTTAGCCCATAATTATAAACAACACCCTCAAGTCTTCTCAGCCACTTAACACACGCATCCTGCTGAACACCAGGATAAAAAGGCAAGAGAGAAAAACCAGTGCTTCCCCATCCCTTCTCTACTTGATAATAAGAAGATGAGAAGCACATTTCTGTTCAAGGTTGTCTCTCACTACCTCTATTTTCACATTCCCCAAAGTCCCACATCCCCATGTCCCAGCCATTATTTTTTTTACGCTGGTAGTTCTCACACTTTTAACGGTCACACAAATTGACTAGGATTTAGTTAAACTGCAGATTCTGGTTCAGAAGTCCTAGAATCTGAGATTGAACCATTGTTTTAATAAGCTCCCAGGTGATGTCAATGATTCTGGTTCAAAGACCACACTTTAGGTAACTAACCCCCTTGTTAGAGAAAGTCCAACCCTGCTGGACATGAAAGGATATTTAGCATCATTCTCTGGACACTGAGAACATTGAATACCAGAATAAGAAGAAATCTGACCTGGACATGGGAGATGTGGGCTACGTGTGTGGCTAGAGGAAGAGCATCTGTAAGTCACAGAACCCACCCATCCCTGTCCCAATTACCCAGATGCAGTTGCGTGTCAGTAAAAACAAGAACTGCACAGTGAAGAAGAGGCACCATCTTGATGCTATTTAAATATATATTTACTTCTCATTCGTGATCTTTCACCCATTTAATTTTCTCTAAGAGATTATTCAGGTCACTTTTTAAATGGGTTTCAATGTTTCTGGGGCTGCAGCTCATTATAAAAATGTTCACAGCAGATAGAATCTTGCTCCAGCACAGCACTATTTTAGAGCTGGCAGACCAGAAATCGGTATGCGAATATTGTACCATAAACATTAATTTCATATTATGTGGAAGGTTGATTGATTAATAAATACATAAGCCAGGAAGCCTAATTTAACTCTTAATTCACTTTTTTTTTTATTTCACAGAGAGGGAAAATTAATCTAGAAGTGTTGATTGAGAGTTTTAGTCTCGTCTAGACAGCAATGGAAAATGACTATGAACCTGGGACTTTGCAAACTGCATCATTTGCAAAATAAACCTGATCAACAAATTTCATTGCACAGTGATTGATGGTCAGAAAGGAAAGGCTGTAGGGATCACGGTGGAGAAGAATGTACAATCATCTGAGGAAGCAGCTCACCGTGCAGAGTGGATAAAGAAGAAAGAATTGGTAAATATTTTCAGCTCAGAGGCAGACACAAATAAAAGAAAATACACTTGAAATTTTAAAAATTAATGAGCATTAGAGCACTCCAGTAGACTAGCAAATTAGAATTAGTACATTGCATTCTTAAGAATGTACAGAATATAAACACATCTTTGCCGCAAATACTGTGTGATGTAAAGAACCAACTTATACTCTGGCTATGATTAAAAGGTCACATTTAGAACAAAATGTTCTATATCCAGATTTGGATAGTGTTGACTTTTTTTCTAAAAGTGAGGGACACATACTCCTTGTTCTCTTTGAAGAGTAGCAATTAAGCCGAGCAGGGCAATTACTTATAAATTAGAACTGCATCTCCTTCCTGTGGGTCTGTTTTTCCTCTCTAGCCCATATTTACACAATGATGATCAAGGTCAGGTTCCAAGGTTCCAAGCTCTTATCCTCAGAAAGCTGACATCAGAGTCATCAATACTGTTAGTATCTAGTGTGTCCATGGAGGGAAAATATGGAAAGAAGGTAACATTTGAGGATAATGAGAACTGTTAAATAGTCTACCAGAAATTCTGATCAAAGGTTCATACTAACCCTTTGTCTTATTAATCCAATTCTACAAATGAGAAAACGAAAGGTTAGCGATGTTAGGGAAACTGGCCAATGCTACAACTACTAGGTGACGGAGCCTCAGTTATGTTGGACTCCATAGCATGATCTTCCTACAGAATGTGTCAGAATGACCTGCAGAACTTGTGAAAACAGGTTGCTGAGCCCTACACTCAGAGCTTCTGATTTAGTCAGTGAATTAGTTTCCAACTGCTGCTGCAACTAATTGCCACAAGTTTAGTGGCTTAAAAAAAAAAAAAGTTCGTTATCTCACAGTTCTGTAGGTCAGAAGTCAAGGTACAGCACAGCTAGGGGCCCCCTGCCTCGAGTCTCGCCAGGGTGAAATTACGTTGTCAGCAGGTCTGAAGGCTCTGGGGAGGAATCTGCTTCCAAGTCCATCCAGGGTGTTGCCTCATTTCAGTTCCTTGCAGGTGTAGAACTGAGGTCCCTGCTTCCTTGCTGGCTGCTGGTTAATGGCTGGTGTTTGCACTGATAGGCTGCCCACATTCCTTCTCTTGCTTTCCACATGGCCCCTCCAACAAGGGCAGCTCCTCCCACTTTTTGAATTTCCTTAACATTTCTGCTGCACCTCTCTGACTCCAACCAGGGAAAGATCTCCACTTTTAAGGATTTATTATGATTAGGAATAATCTTCCTGTCTTAAAAGTCCACAAACCTTAATCATCTCCAAAGTTCCTTTTGCATGTGATATATTCACAGAATCCAGGGACCAGGGCGTGGACACCTTTGAGGGGCCATTCCATCTACCACAGTCAGCATGGACTGGGACTCTAAAATTTGCATCTCTAACAAGTTTCTAGGTGATGCTGATACTGATGCTGCTGGTCCAGGGTTCACATTTTGAGAATGCCTGCACGAGCTTCTTCTGTTTCTATAACACAAGTGTGGCCCATGGCATCAGCATCACATAGGAGCTTGTTAGGTATACAAGATCTCAGTCCTCATCCCAGATTTACTGCAGCAAAAAGCTGCAGTTTAACAAGATCCCCAGGTACTTACATATACATTAAAGTTTGAGAAACATTGCTCTACAGCAGTTAAAAACAGGGAAAAGTAAAGGAGCAAATTATGTTTTATTTATTCTCAAAACCTTTCAGAAAGGTGCACCTCCTCTTTTGTTCAGTTATTGCTCCTTTTTCCTGGCAGGGGGTAGAGAGAGGTATCTTACCAGGGAAGTTGTCCTGGTAAAGAATCCCCTCACTGTCTCTCCGAGTGGTTTTAATCTGCCCACCCCCCACTCCCAATTGTAATACAAAGGGATGAAATCTCCCTATGAACTCAGCCTTGAAAATGTTTGCCATCCTCAAACATTGCAAATTGGATTTTATTATTCACAGAGCTTTCGTGATGAACACATCCCTCCTTTGGTCACCTCCAAGTTTGATAAAAATAGATTAGACTACAAATGGCTCTCGGATGGGTTCTAGAAGGAGCCACAGTACTGGCCATCTTCCATGACCAAAGACAGACTGAGTTCCATCAGATGCAGCTCACTCTGCACTTACTGCCCCAGTAATAGCATTTCCTCAGTCCCGGGAAGAGATTCAACAGAATCTAAGGGTCCTACAGGAAAATGGAATGTCATTAACATTTTTATTGGGGATGTTACTAGTTTTCTGTGAGTTAGCATTAGAGGAAAGTGACTGCATTTAGAAGATATTGAAGAAGACTGTGGAATGATGCAGGCAGCCTGTGAATAAATACACAGTGAATTTCTATCTCTGCTTCAAAAATTCCTAAGTGGAATCACTGACATCTATTAATAATCATTAGGTATCTGGAGAAATGGGGGATGTGTTTCAAGATGTAGACATTAGCTGAAAACTATCTCAAACTTTCCTGCTATTCTTAATTTAAGATGAGATATGGAGAACAAAATTAAAATGGAAAGAAGTTTGGGAATTACCATAAGTACATAACGAGTACAGTAAAGTGCTAAGTAAACTCAATGCTAAAAGACAAACCAACAGATAAACCTCTCTCTCTCTTGCTTTCTCTCCCCCTCACATAGACACACATTCACACTCACTCTGCTGTTTCTTTTCTAGTGCACAGAGCTCCCTCCAGGTAATAAAAGTCCACAGTATCTGCTAAAATCAGCTGATTTTTCCTGAATGAGCACAAAGAACCATATAAACTGTCTCTTTCCCAGCACATTGTCTCCATCCTTACACTTGTTCCTTGATCAGATAAGGAGACAGTGGGACCATTTCCAATCCTTAACCCAATCCTCTAAAACATTACTAAATACACAATAATAAAAGTATTGACAGGGATGTCTGTAGGCCAGAAATGTTTAATGAGGTACCTGAAAATACAGGCAAATTATACCAGCAAAGTCGATAAGGCAACAGCCATTCAGGCAAGACATGGGACAAAAGCCAAAGAGATGATAACCACCCCAGAAACTTGAAAGGAAAAACAATTCCCACTTCCCTGATCAATGTCATTCCCCCACCTCCATTTCTGGAAACTATTTGTGTCAAGAAATATTTACCAAAAAATTCACCATTTGATGAAATCTGAAGATTGTTTGTCTTCTAATACCACCTGCCAAAATAGCTTAGCTTTCAACCCCTCACTGACATACCAGTGTTCTTTTTGATCTATGTTTATTGGGGGTGGAGGGAGAAATGGAGAGGGGCCAAGGTCACAGGTAGGCTCTCACTGGGGTCACTGGGGGAACACAGGATGGCCTTTCACTGGGTACTTGACCCAGTGGAGTGTAGCCAGGGGGTAGCATGCAGCCAATAAACCTCAAATCATTTTTGTCTTTGGAATTGCACTCTGGGCAATATTCTAATTCCTTTTGACGAACAATTAGTCTGTGATGTAGCTCTTCCTTAGAGCCTAGGAAATACTATGTTCATTTGTGTTGGATATTACTATTCAAAATGCTGTTACTGATTAGTAAGTCTCCTCTAGAATTCACACGTGGACTCCACTGCAGTGGAGGACAACATTGCTCTTTTTCATTTAAGCACCATCACAAAAGGCATTTTCTAATTCCTATTATGACCATTCTTCTTTCTTTTCAGCTTTCATTCTAGTTTCTCTTCCTCTTCCCTTCTCAACTAATTCAGTCCCAAACTCTTAGCTGGGGCTGAGCTAAGTGAGCATCTCCAAGGGTGCGGATGAGAGTGGCCTGAAGTGGGCTGCCGGAGCCTGAGCAGGGCCAGGAGAACGTTCACTGGGACAGGTGCGTCAGCACAGATGTGGGACTGGGTGTGGAGAGGAGGAAATGGCAGTGGTGCCAGGAGATCATGGCGTACTAAGAGATCAGTCAAATACCTTAATATAGGACAGATGAGGGGAGGCAGGTTTCTCACTGTCTGAGAAATAAATGCATGTCTGAGAAGAGAGATACAAATATGCAAAGGGAAAAAGCTAAAATGATCCCTGTGGTGTTGGATTGGAACTGGAAGTGTTAATATTAACTTGTTTTTCCATATAGATATTGCTATGGTTTGGATGTTTGTCTCCTCCAAATCTCATGTTTAAATTTGATGCCCAATGTTGGAGGTGGGGGGTATTGGGGTGATTGAGTCATGGGGGCAGATCCCTTCTTGTGGTAGTGGGTGAATTCTCACTCCACTAGTTCCTGCAAGGACTGGTTGTTAAAGAGAACCTGGCACCTCCCACTCCCCACCCCCATCTCTCTTGCTTCCTCATTCACCATGTGATCTCTGCACATGCCAGCTCCCCTTCACCTTCCACCACAAGTAGAAATAGCCTGAAGCCTTCACCATTAAGCATATGCTGGCACCATGCTTCATGTACAGCCTGCAGAACTGTGAGCCAAATAAACTTCTTCTTTATAAATTACCCAGTCTCAGGTATTCCTTTATGACAACACAAAAACTAAGACAAATGCAAATGCATATATCTGTGTATACATTATATATATATACACACATATATATATGTACATACTCATATATATATATACACATACATATATATATATATATATGAGTGTGTACCTGTATGCATTCCCTAGCTCAATCCCTTGATAGGGTCTTCCAGGAGTAGCATCCCAGCAGCAATGAGCACTCACAGCACTCAGATCCTGCTTCCAAATACCATTCTCCACTAAAAGGTGCCAGGGCTCCTTGAAGAAATAGCTGATTCTAGAATGTGGTCTAAGAAATTTCAAGAGCAATGAAATTCTCAAGAAATGATATCAAAAGAACACAAGCCAACTCTTATCAGTCAAATCAGGAATAATTTGAACATCAAAATAAATAATGATAATAATAGATTATAACCCATTAAATAAAAGAGAAAAACCATGAGTTCATACTGATACAAAGTAGTAGATGAAAAACTGAAAGTTCCATAGGAATGGGTTACTTACATTATTTCAAAGTTCCTCCCTAGCAAGTATTTATTCTTTACAAAGGACAAAATAATTACAGTGGAGAAAGCTGGCAACAAAAATCAACTGATCAACATGCACATCATCGGTAATGGAAGAAATATTAATTATTCACCACTTAGTAAGATGCAATGTGAAGAGACAGCATCACTTCCATGATATTTTTTCCAACATTGAATAACCTGAACCTAATTATAAGAAAACATGAGACAAGCCCACATAGAGGGACATATTACAAAATAATTAGACTGCCATCTTCAAAAAAGTCAAGGTTATGAATGTCAAAAAAAAAGCTGGAAAATGATTCCAGAATGAGGGAGAGAACAGACATGAGACAACTGATGGCAAAATGTGATTCTGAATTGGAACATTTTCCTCTAATGGACATTACTGGAACAACTGGCAAATTGAGTGGGGTCTGAGGATTAGATGTTGGTAATGTAACAGGGTTTATTTCCTGATTTTGATGGTTGTATTTGGGAGTGATGGGCATCAAATGATTCATAAAGAAGTAGGAGGAGGGGGTGGGGAAGAGGAAAGGAACAAGGAGAAGTTCTTTGCAACTTTTCTGTGAGTTTGGGGTTGTTTTAAAATAAATAAAATTATTGAAAAGAAACTTAGTAAAATAAATCATTGAAATCTCAACACTTTTCTTCTTTGGTGATTTCATTCACTCTCAAGTCTGCAAGGTCTACAACTATTCCGTTGCCACAGTGGCTTTCGGCATCAGTGATTTGTTGCTTTATGACAAATCACCCCAAAACATGGTGGTGGTTTAAAACAACAACCATCTATTTAGCTCAGAATTCTATGGGTCAGAAGTGTTGGATGGGATCAGCTGGGCAATACTTCTGGTAGACTGGTTTCTAGTCTGCTTTGAGTTTGAATTCTACTTATTGTGAGACTTTGATCAATCTTTTGGTTATTTAACATCTCTGAGGATGACTTCCCTTTATTTGCCATAAAAATAGTAGTAAACATTTGATATAGTTATTACGGGGATTAAATAGGAAAATGTACTGTCAGTCCTAACACACAGTAGGCATTCAATAAATTTTTCATATTCTCTACCCATTACCTAGAGAAATCTAGTCCCCTTTTAGAATTTCTTTCTTGCCATGCTCTCTGTCATCCAGGCTTATGGAAACCCTGTGGCCATTTTCATATTTTCTTTTTTTTTATTTCAGCATATTATGGGGGTACAAAAGTTAGGTTATGTATATTGCCCTTGCCCTCCCTCCCCCCCGAATCAGAGCTTCAACTATGTCCATCCCCTGGACAGTGCACATCGAACTCATTATGTATGTACACACCCATCCCCTCCCCCTGCACATCTGCCCGACACCTGATTAATGTTATTCCTAAATGTGCTCTTAAGTGATGATCAGTGAAACCAATTTGATGGTGAGTACATATGGTGCTTATTTTTCCATTCTTGGGATACTTCACTTAGTAGAATGGGTTCCAGCTCTATCCAGGAAAATACAAGAGATGCTATATCATCATTGTTTCTTATAGCTGAGTAGTACTCCATGGTATACATATACCACATTTTATTAATCCACTCATATATTGATGGGCACTTGGGTTGTTTCCACATCTTCGCAATTGTGAATTGTGCTGCTATAAACATTCGAGTGCAGATGTCTTTTGTATGGAATGTCTTTTGTTCTTTTGGGTAGATGCCCAATAATGGGATTGCTGGATTAAATGGTAGTTTACTTCTAGCTCTTTGAGGTATCTCCATATTGCTTTCCACAGAGGTTGCACTAGTTTGCCATCCCACTAGCAGTGTATGAGTGTTCCTATCTCTCCGCATCCACGCCAACATTTATTGTTTTGGGACTTTTTGATAAAGGCCATTCTCACTGGAGATAAGTGATATCTCATTGTGGTTTCGATTTGCATTTCCCTGATGATTAGAGATGTTGAGCATTTTTTCATATGTTTGTTGGCCATTCTTCTGTCTTCTTTTGAAAAACCTGTATTCATGTCCTTTGCCCACTTTTTGATAGGGTTGTTTGATTCATTTTCCTTTGCCCATTCATATTCAACCTGCCCACTGAACGGGTTGTGGTGAAAAATTATGTTGAAGCACTTAGCAAAGTGCCTATCATATCATAGCCTCTATTTCTTTTAATTTTTAAAATACTTTTTAATAATCAAATTTAATTAATTCCATTTTTGCAATTTTTTTCAACAAACGTTGATTATCCAGGGATGATCTCATCACCTCTTGGGTCTCTTGCTGAAGCTGCACTTCTTCCTTCATCTTCTGTGCTGGAACTGTGAGCACCTACAACCAGGTGAGTCAGGAAATACACCTGCGAGTCCTCCTTCATACTGTTCTCATCCACTTCACTCATCATTCGTCATGAAGTCTTATTGATTTTGCCTAGCAGTATAACAGTACTTAAGGGCTGAACTACCTGGATTCAAGTTTCTTTACCACCACTTATTAGCTGAGTGACACTGGAGAAGTTACTTAACCTCTCTGTTTCAGTTTCCTGAGCTATAAAATAGGAGTGGTAATAACAGTACTACCTTACAGAGCTATTGGACCAAATGAGATGTTTGGAAAGCACTTGGACCATGCCTGGTACCTAACAAGTGCTGTGATAGGGCTAGCTGTTATTATTGCCCTTTTAAGTCCTTCCTTTTTTCTCTCTCTCTGCTTGCTACTACCTCAGTCACCATCCCTCTCAGGTACAAGTGCCGTCACCCTCACACACACACACACACACACACACACACATTCACACTTGCTCTGCTGTTTCTTTTCAAGTACACAGAGCTCCCTCCAGGTAATAAAGGTCCACAGTGTCTGCCTAAATCAGGGGATTATTCTTGTATGAACACAAAGTATCATATAAACGTTCTAGCTCCCAGCGCATGCTCTCCTTCCTTGCACTTGTTTCTTGATCAGATAAGGAGACAGCGGGACCATTTCCAGCCTCTCGTGTCACCTCTTCTAATCCATCTTCCCCCCCCACACACACACACCAGAGAAATCAGTGCAAACAGGAAACCCAGGACACCACTTCCCTTCTGAAATCCCTTCGCCTACAGCTGTCATCTCAAACTATTTGGACTGAAGACCAGTTTGTTTCCTGGTCGAGTCTCAGTAACAAAACGTACTTGTGTAAAACGCAATAAAAATTATTGGAAAAATTTAATGCAAAAAAATGGATAAAATGTGCAAGCCCAAAATTTTAATTGTGAGATGTAATTGGCATAGTCTTTTAAATTGATATGAAAGTTTCTAAAGACATATTCCCAATTTCTATACTCTGCTCTTCATGGAACCATGACAAACAGTTTGGTTTGTCAACTAAACTGACAACTACCCTCTGATAAGCCCTGTTAGGAGCACTTCGCTACCTACGGTCTGGCTAGTTTTTTGTCTAATCTGATTCTCCCTGCCCCCCACACTCCAACTCTTCCTTCAAAATTTATATTTATTTATTAATTGATCCCCTCATTCCCTTATGTATTTATTCATTTATGTGGAGTTGCCCCAAACATACAACCTTTCTATCGCTGTTCATTTCCTCATGCTATTTCCTTTTCCTCTACCTATTTTTGTGACCAGAAAACTAAACATCTTTTAAAATCCTACCCAGATGATGCACGTTCCCTATCTGCCATTTGGTGTTGCAGCTGCCCACCAGGCCTGTTTCATCCCTGACACATCACCTTCCCAACACCCTCCTGCGTGGCTGCCAGCTCTCTGGTGCTGTGGTCCCTCCCTGTCTTAACAGTTGCAGGCTACTAAGTCCTGCACCCTGCACCAATGCTGCTGCAGTGCTTGTGCTTATATGTTAAAGGAAAATTTCCTCCCTGAATAACCAAAGCTATTTGAGACTTTGATTGAAAGCCTGCTTATTCTACTCATGTCTCCCTTCTCCTAGGGTCATCAGGGCAGTAAACTTGAAGACTAACTCAGAAAATATTTAAAGGACACCACCTTGTATGTCCAAAGCTTTGCCAAACACCTACTCCGTATGGTATTCCGCTGGATGCAATAAATACAGAAAGAAAGGCACATTCCCGCCAGAAAAGCAGCATCCAGTGCAGTTCAAGAAAAACTATAATCACAGAATGTGCACGTGGTTAGCATAATTCAAGGAGTAGCACCAAGTTGGTGACTAGGATTTTAGTCTTAGAAGACAGTTCCCCGTGGGTCTTTCTCATTTTTGCACACCTAGGCAGAGGCACAGACAGCCTTTTCTCTCTTTTCAAGAATATTTATGCACCAAAAAGTTGGAAGACAGAAATAGTGTCTTCTGAAACTGAGGGCAGAAATGTTTGTTGTACAAAATAATAAAGGCAATGTCTTCCTCCTGCACAAAAATTAGGGAGGTTTGTTTGCAGACCCATTTATTATTGAATATTGGCGTTCCTAAACTCAGGGTTCCTCAAACACATGTGCAGCATCCAGGACCCCTTTGTGCTGCTCCCATAGGACTTGGCGGAAAAAGGGAACTGACATGAGCATGGAGTGCGTGCCGCTTGCTATGTGGAGAGTAATAAAGTCCTCTGTCTCTGACCCAGGAGTGTTGTGTCTTCCACCAGCCTCCATGAATCCATGACAGGCTAAAGTATTTGCTTGAAAGCAGGGTAAAATCTCAGAACCTTCACAGTTCTCGACATTTAGAGGAGGTCCAGGAACTATTTCATGGGTCCTGATACTCACTTGAGCTAAGACATCCAGACTTTGTGTAAGTTAGCCAGAAAGACGTTCTAGAAGACAAAGAGAAGTATGTGTAGAAGGGCATGGAGGCCTCACCACATAACACATCTAGGAAAATTCAAGTAGAACAGGATGGCCAAATCATCACAAGATTTTGTAGTCATGAAACTAAATCAATGTACTCCATATACCCTTAGGGTCCATTTTGAGTAAAATTTTTAACAGTATTAACCACAGTCTTTGAATTAACTAATGCAGTGCTTCCCAAACTGGTGTCAAAGAAAAACTTTGTAGTTTTATTTGTAATGTAGTGTTAATCTGTATGCCAAGAAAAAATAGACTTTCCTTGCATAATTAAGTTAGTTTGTTAATGGCAAGCAAAGTTCAATACTTGTTTTTACTCAAGCCCTTCTGGATACTTTAATATATCGATAAATATTTTTTTTATTTGTTTTTTTGAGACAGAGTCTCGCTCTGTTGCCCTGGCTAGAGTGCCATGGTGTCAGCCTAGCTCACAGCAACCTCAAACTCCTGGGCTCAAGCAATCCTTCTGCCTCAGCCTCCCGAGTAGCTGGGACTATAGGCATCTGCCACCATGCCCGGCTAATTTTTTCTATATATATTTTTAGTTGTCCATATAATTTCTTTCTATTTTTTAGTAGAGACGGAGTCTTGCTCGTACTTAGGCTGGTCTCGAACTCCTGAGCTCAAACAATCCACCCGCCTCAGCCTCCCAGAATGCTAGGATTACAGGCATGAGCCACTGCACCCAGCCCATCAATAAATATTTTGAATCACCAAATAGAAAACTTAGCATACAGCCCAGCCCCAGCTAATCTGATCAGCTATCCTTTGTTTGGAGAACTCTGATTAACATTTCCCAGAATCATGATTCTGCCCATCCTGATATGAGTAATGTTTGTCTAATCCATTTTAAAATCACTAAAACATTATAAGCAAACAAATAAAATAATAATTCAATAAAATTAATCTTTGTCTAGATTTGCTTTGAAAATATGTCTGTGTAGTTAGGATTCTGTGGTCCTAGATCTTTATGACCTAGACATAGTGAAATTCTACAGCAGCCTGTGTGCTTGTGTTCTGTGGTCCAATGACCTATAAAATAATAAATCATTCTGTTTATTGCACAGGAACATTTAAGTCATATATCTAATCTCTAGTTGACTAAACTGTTGTAAAGCTAAATTTATATGATACTGAAAAATATATATATAGCACAATAGAACACAGAAGTTTTGAGGTTTACTGTACAATTCAGACATTATTTACTTTGTTAACGAATGCACTTAGAGTTTTATTACACTCCAGGTCATTGAAAATACAATATAGCACACATATTATTTTAATGTGGAAATACATATATGTAATAATATATGTATTATATGTGTGTTTATATATCTCATATATACTTTGGAAACACACAGGCAAGTTCTTTTAACTCTAAAGCAAAAAGAATGAGGAAGCCAAGTAGGGCAAAGCTGATAGCCCTTTTATTGTTGGCCACTTTATAGCTGAAACAAGGGTTTAGTCATTGCAACAAGCACACACTAAAAGAAGACGTAAATAGCATTTCCTTAAAGTTTATATTTCCTTAAAATTTATATTTCCCACATTGAAAAGCTCCTTTGGCCAAAAATATTTGGAAGATTTTTTTCATCTTCAGCTTCAACCTGTTAAATGGCAGAGATGCAATGTTCTGGCCTTCAGCTGCTTTGAGGAAAGGGATTATAACCCATCACTAGATTGTAAATTGACATTGAACCCCTCACCCCTGGCACAATGTTATCATATAGAGGACATTCAATCAATAAGTGAATTTTTTTTACCTTGTAATTGATTTGATAACTATACCATACGATTTTAAGTACATTTGCTGATTTCTATGAAATTCTCTACCACCAATCCATTAATTCAGATGGATCAGCAAGTTCATTAGAAAAACAAAGAAAATACAAAAGAAATGTTTAAATGATTTATCATAAGAAATTACTAAATTACTCAAATCCGGAGGATTATATAGAGTTAACCATGACAATACAGCAAACATAGATAATATTCTGTCTACATAGATTTTACATTTAAGTTGAAAAGCAAACAAATTTGTCATTACAATTTTACTTTAGTAAAATCATGAATAGAGTTTTACAGTATTCATTTATTTCAACTCTTCCCTTCTTAGATGAAATAGTGTTTATTTCATATAATCCTCTGGATTTTAACAAAGTAGCATTTTGTTATTTAAAATGTCATGCTGGTAAGGGAGGGATTTATGCTGAAATCAATAAAAGATGTTAAACTACATAGACAAATTTTCTTTCCCTCACAATGACTCTGTCTCCCCGTGTTCACAGGCTTTGTTCCTCCATTTGTTAGCCTTGGTGTCGCCGGGATAATCCTCAGCCGTAAAGTCCTCGTCCCCAATTTGTATGCATGGGGACTCCCTGCCACAAAGAGCCCTAAATTATGTGTGCATATTAGCCCCACATTATGGCCTTTCATGATGAGGGAAAAAAAAGGATTCCCAACCTCAAAGAATTTATTATCTATATGGGGAGACAGTCATATGCAAAATTAACTGTTCTACAAAATGAAATTCATTGACTCATCTATTCATTAAGTGGTTCAGCAACATTTATTTACCACACATGAAAGTACAGCTTCTGTGGAAGGCAACATGATATAAAGATGAATAGAATACCTCCGTCAGCGCAATGCCTCTTCCTCCCCAGCCTGCCTCTCATAACCTCTGCTGCGGCCCCAGCCCCGGCCCCACCACTCCTCAGCAAGCGCAGAGGATGCCCCTCCACGGTTTCCCCAGGACTCTCCAGCCGAGAGACAACTGTCCAGTCTTACTCAAGCACAAATCCAGTAACACCCCCTCTTCCAAACTTTTAATAGCACCCCATAACCTATGGAGTAAATTATAAACTCTCTAATTGACAACAATTCAAGGACCTTGACATGTTGGCCCTATCTCTCTTTTCAGTCTTAAAAACCTAACATGAGAGGAGTGACTTAGATTGCCCCACCCTTTCACACGTATCATTTCACGCACAGCACCCCACTCATGGCTGGTAATGATCTTCACACAGAGCATGGCTGCGTGTTCCCCAACACGTTTCATTTTCCTCCTGGACACACACAGGGTTCTCTCTCTACGCCCCTGACACCTAGGTGGAGACATGCGACCGGTTGTGGCCTGTGGAATGTGGACAGATTGAACTTATTTCTAGGCCTGGTCTGTAGAAGATGTCTCCTACTCTCTCCCTCTCTCTTCCCTCTGGTGCTGAATGTGGAGACCTGTGAAAGGACAAAGTCACCCCAAGACACAGTGCCGAAAACCACACTGCCCCTGGGCTCTCACTCCACCTGCCCTCCACCCACCCACTCCAAACCAAATTGGACCATGATGTTAGGAAATATTCAATTGTTATTAGTTTAAGTCACTGAGATTTTGGGGGTTGTTTGTTATTGCAGTGTACACTAGCTTATTCTAAGCTAGCCAGAAATTAACGACAGTCTTTTGGACATGAGAAAACTAAGGTTCTGAAAGGTAAATGACATCCAAATGCATATGGTTAGTAGTAAGTAGAAGGACTATAAACACAGGTCTTCACTTTCAGATCATTTAAATGCCCCACTTCATCCTCCCTTCCTCCTCTCATGCAATGATCCCCCTCATGCATCGTTTAGCACAGCTACACTGACATGCTTGCTGTTCCCTAAACACACAGTGCACTTCCTCACCTCCAGCCTTTGTCCACAGTGTTAGCTACAGAAAGGGCTCTTCCCTCATCCACATGCTTTGAAACCCACCCGTCAGGGTCTGACTCAAACTGTCTTCATGACAAACCTTCCTGGTGCCCCTAACTGTACGATTCCTCCCACCTCTCTGCTCACGTAGCGTCATGTCTCTCACTTTCTTACAGCTCAGGTCTGCATTTGTCATCTCCCCCATTAGACCAAAGGCTCCTCAAGGACAAAGATCACGTTTTATTCCTCTCTGCACAACCCACTCCATCTAGCCCTGTGCCTTACATAGGAGGCATTCAATAAATGTTTGAATTTAGTTAAATTCACATTTCAAAACCTTTAAAAATTATAATATATTTTCTACTTCTATTAATTATTTTAAATGATCCTGGCTCCATGACATAACATACAAGGTGTTATGACTTCTCTTTTGAAAGTGCTCCTTTAGTAGAAGCATTTCAAAGGGAAAAGAATCGAAAAAGACACTATATGCAGCATTGGGTTTCACACTACTTTGCACATAAGTCAGCCAATAATCACGTCGAATGAATAAATGTGGTGGTTTAACTGTTTAATCTATCATTAGTGCGCACATGGACTTACAGAGAATGTCATGAAAGTCACTTCTGTTAATACAACAGAAGGATAATGTATGCAAAGGATCTTGCAGACATAGTGTCCACTTTGATCTTCTTTTTAAATACAGTACTTTAGTTCTGATTTTTAAAGTGTACTTTGAAATCCTCTGATCTTCTCTAATGAGCCACTTGATTATAGAAGGCCTTGCTTCGTGTTTTAGAAACGAATTTGCTTTGCAGTGTCTACATTAGCTGGAGCTAGACTTAGGAAATGGAATTGTGGAGCTGATTATTAACAGCACTTGTTATTTTGCTTTTGTTACCACAAACGAATTTACTTCAGCAATTTTTGCCTACTAAAAACAAAGTATACAAATTAGAGCATGTCTTTAAAAATGAATTGCTTCTAAATAAACTGTAGATGCAATTAGAATTATGATACTTATTACAAAGGGTTGTGTCTCCTTCCATTTGGCACTAGTGACAAAGGTTAAAAATGCCCTTCTATAAAATACCACATAATCAAAGCAATTTCGTAGTTACCTACTACACAATTGGATAAATTCCAAGTTTTGTAATTATTTTAACCTATATATGATCTACTTGTACAAAAAAGGAAAGTCCAAAGGATAAAAAGAATAGATTTTCTGTTCAGCACAATTTAGTTTTGTTCTCATTTCTTGACATTTATCTAGCTACTCTTGTTTTAAAAAGAAATTAAAATTAAAAACAACAAACTAGTTCCTTCTCCTTGTTTCTCTCTCCTCAAGTAACCATGCCCACAGCTATAGAATGTCAGGCTCTCTGCGTGAGCATTGCTAAAACCCAGCACCAAAATGAGACATAAAGTAGTACCGGCAGGTAGAAAACTCAATCCCCACCATCAACAGGTACAAGAATAATGCTTAAGGAGAAATTAAACGAACTCATTATAATAATCTGATAGAGACAAAACTCTGTCAAAGGCAAATCCTTGTTTCCCAATAGGATCAAAGTACACTATTAAGTAGGCAAATTCCCACCATTCCCCCCTTGTTGAACTTTTGAAGTTTTCAACATACACTGCACACCACCCCTACATCTTTTCAAAGTACCAAGGGGACAGGCTCTCCCACCAAGGTCCCGGCTGCCTCAGGGTCTGCCTCCACTTCCCCTCTGCCACTCTAAGGTACATCACCTGTGGATAATTCCACAGAAGGAATCCATTCTGCACAACCCAACACACTCTAAGATGAACAAGAAAGAAAAAGAACTCTGTTTAAAACCATCCTTCAGAGTTTCCAGGTCACTGGATGAATTTTAAAACCATAGTGATGGCCAAGTCCTTTCATCAAATATCCATGATATACCTTAGGCATTTTTCTACGTACTCATTCTAATACCCTGGCCAAATTTCACCTCTGAGCAGGTGCCCTTGTTGATTATTTCGTCATTTTGCTATAAAAGTAGCATTCTTGCTTTAGGCTCAGACCACTTCCCCACAGTACATTGAGCAAATGTCCCCAGATTTCAGGATGCTGGATGGAGATTCATAAATGAAAACTCTAAAAAATGATGACATCTGTTAAACTTGCATTCAGATCTCACTGTTAGTACTTGATAACTTTTCCAGAAGGTCATTTTTACCTTCTGAAAAGTTGCAAAATAGGACATGTCAAGCAGTGAGTTACAGCATCCGAGTCTGACATCCCTTGGGGACTCACCTCTCCATCTGAGCTTTCAGACCGAGGAAGAACAAGAGTCATTACGTGGCTACAGTGGTCCAGGCAAAAGCAAAGCAGCCTGTGTTTGTCTCAGCATTCCCTCTTTCAGAGATTTGGAACATAAACGTGGGATTAAATCATCTGAGCTCTACACATAGTGAACACCCAGTGTAAGTGTCAACTAGAAAACAATTTGGAGCAATAAGAAAAGAGGATATACTTGTTCATCTCTTACTATGCCAGACACCTTACCAGGTGTTCCTTAGAAATTATCCATTTTAATCCATATGAAAAGCCCTCCGATATTTTTTTCACATTGAGGTTCTAATAATTTTAGCGAGTTTCCCAAAGTCACTGAATAAGGAATTGAGATAATTGGGCATCTGTCTTCACAGCCCATGGTTTCTACTACAGCATGTTATCTCCATGAATTTTAAGTTCAAAATGCTGAGTTCATATTTCTTAATCCCTGAACTCTATTTCTTTTGTCTGTAAAATTGTAACATTCCTGAAGTCACACTTCTGATACTTGACAATGGTGGGATTTGAATGCCGGATTTCTGGCTCTTTCCAACATACCACTTGATCTTACTCTGCCAATTCTTTTCTTCCTCTAGTCTCCTCCTTCTCAAAACTTGGGGATCATGCTCAGGGTACTTTCCCCTCCTTAACACACATTCCATATGGTAAAAAGACCTGGGAATTCTACCTTCAAAGTATTATTCAAATCCATCCCTCTCTCCAGCTCTAGCTCTGGCTCTAGGGCTAGTTGCCAGCCTCCCTAGCTGAGGCTGGGTGATCTCTCTCATTCATTCTTTCTCCCTCCAATCCCTCCAGTAGAATCAGAGGGATCTTTTAAAAATGCAAATCAGGCCATGGTAACCCATTACTTAAAACCCTTCATCGACTTTCTGTCTCATTTGGGATTTCCCCTGAGCATTCCTCCCTTACTTTCCCCCACACTCACTACTCATAGTTTCTAGTCTTCAAAACTGTCAAGGTCTTTCCCACTTCAGGGGTTTCATATATGCTATTCTTTGTGCCTGGAGAGCTCTTCTTCCAAATATTTCATCATTCGGCTCCAAAGACACTTCCTCGGGGAGGACTTCCCTTCCCCTCTCCTCCCATTTAAACTGGGTCCCTCTCTTTCCCTCTAATATGGACTGAATTATGTTCCCCAAAGTGACATATGTTGAAGCCCTAAACCCCAATATGATGATACGTGGAGATGGGGCCTTTGGGAGGTGATTAAGGTTAGATGAAGTCATGAGAGTGGGGCCCCCATGTTAGGATTAATGCCTTTGTAAGAAGCAGCCTATCGCTTCTCAGCCCTTGGCTAAGATCAAGGGAAGAAGCCAGAGAGCACTTGCCCTCTCCTGTCTCCTCTCTCTCAGTCTCTGTCTCTCTCTCCCCAGGCTTGTGAGAACACAGCAACAGGTGGTTGTCTACAATACAAAAAGAGAGCCCTTACCAGAACCTAACCATGTTGGCATCCTGATCTCAGACTTACAACCTCCAGAATTGTGAGAAAATAAATGTCTGTTGTTTAAACCACCCAATCTATAGTATTTTGTTTTGGCAGTATAAGCAAACTAACATACTGTCTCTCATAGTTTCCTATATTAGTTAAGATATGGGTTAAGCAGCCATAACAAAAAGATCCAAAGATATAATGGCTTAAATAAGATGGAAATTTATTCCTCTGCTACATTATAACCAATTAGTCCAAGACTGTATGGCAAGTTCTGCTGTCTTCATAAGTGGCTTCTGTCTTGGAAAGGCTGCGGTTTCAGTTCTCATCCTCTTCCAGCCAGCAGGAAGGGGTAAAGGACCAAGGGATATACATGATTCCTTTTTAGAGTACACACCAGAAGTGGTTAAAAAAAGATTTTGTTCAGATACCATTGACCATAACTTAGTCACTTGCAAAAGCTGTAAGACATCTCTAGATGTTTGATCATGTTCCCAGCCAAAACTCAGGCATTCTGTTATTAAAAATGGATAGAATGGACATTGGTGAAAATGAGAAGCCGCTACACCTTCTCTTTGCCAAATGTGTTTCAATTAGTAATTACATATTTATTTGGCTGATAATTTGTTCAACAGCTGTCTTCCCTTTCAAACATAAGCTTTACAAAGAAGAAACATTGTCATGTTCGGATAGCCATGATGTTCCCACATTAAGCACAATTCTTAGAATATATTAGATAATTCACAGATATTTGATAATTGAAAAAGTAGAAAAATGAGTTCTTTAAATCTTACACTGTCTAGTATGTCCTATTCCCTCCACTAAATATACTCTTCAGAGGGTAAAGTGCATATTCTGTGTGTATGGATACGTGTGTCTCAGTCCAACCCTGCCAACCCCATGCTGCCTCCAGGCTTTAGCACTCATTTCTTCCTTAAAAACCTTATCTTGGGCTTATTGGTACTCCATTGAAACATTTTCTTGGTCAGATATCTCTCTCAGCCTAGCATTTCATTTGTCACCACCAATCACTTCCTATCATTCTTAGAATTCTTTCTGCCTGGTTTCCCCCTTTTAACTAATGATACTTCCAACCCCCTAACTAAATAGGATAGTTACCTTTGAGTTATTTCTACCCTTCCTTCATTCCTGTACAATGTGATTTTACTCATGCATCCATCAATTCCTTCTTTCATTCAACAGCTATTTGAATGTCTATTCTGTGAACTGTGCTAATCAGCAAGAATACAAAAATACATATTATAAGCTCACTTCCCTAAGGAAGCTCAGCATCTACTTGGGAGACAAAATGGAAAATAAACAATTCAAAATGCAATACAAGTGCTGTAATAGAGATATGTTTAGAAAACTGCAGGAACACATTTAATGAGTACCTACTGTTACCTCATTGGGTCTATTATACTATTATTATCAGATCATCCCAACTTTAAAGATAAGAAAAGTGAGAATCAGAGTTAAGGAATTTTCCCAAGGTTAGACAAAAAGTGAGAAAGCAAATGCCAATTCAACACTATTTGGTAACAAACTCACCATCTTTCCCTTCTTCAGTGCTCTAATGCAAATTCTATTCTATTCTAATACAAGCTCTCTTAATATGGCACCCAGTTCTGCCTTTTCTTTTCCTTACCCACAAGCACCCAGATCTAGGTAAGCCTCAATACACCCTCAATAGATTAAGATAATAGCCTCCCATGTTATTTGCCTCAATCTAGAATCCTTATCAGAATAGTAGTCACTACCAGAGTGAAGGCAGCGCAGAGAAAAAACACCTGTGTTTGCTGGTGTTGCAGTTATGTATTGCTGCAAACTTCTCCAAAACTCTATGGGTTAAAGCAACAATTTATTATCTCTCATAGTTCTGAGTGCTGAGTGGGCTCAGCTGGGTGGTTCTTGCTCAGGGTCTCTCATGCAATTACAGTCAGATGCTGGCAGGGACCAAAATCAAGAGGTTTCTTCATTTGCATTTCTGGTGTCAGGGCTAAGATAGCTGCAACAACTGGGGCTGGGGAGATGTCTCCATATGGTTAGCTTGGGCTCCCTCACAGCATGGCCATCTCAAGGTAGTTGGACTTCTTACCTGGCAGCTGGCTGCCCCCAGAACAAGCAAACTCAGTTCTCTTATCTATAAAATGTTGAAAACAATATATATGTCATTGGGTTGCCATGAGAATTAAATAGAATTGAGTGTGTAAAGTGCCAGGCAGCTACTCAGGAAATATTAGTCCTCTTTCCCCATCATGTTCCACCCTTATTTCCAAGCAGGTGATAGAATGGGGTTTTTATAAGAGTTTGTTAAATGAGTGAATGAATGAAACTATACAATGCATGGAGCTTCCAAAGTAATCTAACATACTATTCATTATGTCACTCTCCTGCTTAAGATGCAAAAGATCTTTGAGTTGCTAAACACAGAACTCTGGGCCTCACAACCTCTGCCTCCCTGTTCCCCACGCCTCCCCCAGACAGACCTCGGAACTTCTACTGGCAGAGGAGATGCTAGGTTGCTCATGCTAGGGCCCCCCCATGCTGGGGGGCCCCACGACCTAGCGTGTGCTTAAAGATACCCAAGCTAGCACAAGAGCCAAGTAAAAGGGTCCTCAATGGCCATAGCTGAAGCAATTTAGCAACAGAATAAAGTATAATAGTATTGTATCAGAACCCAAAGTATAAAATAAATATCCATGAATTCACACTGATATAAATAACTGGGTAAATTAGTGAATGGGGGAGAAGAAACAAATCTCTTGTGCAAAATTCCAAATAATTTATCTATATATTTCACCTTAGCTCTTGTCCATGCATAGTGACTTCTTTCCAAAGAATACAGTATGGAATAGGGATTTTTTTTTTAAGAGTAATTTTTCAGTGGAGAAACTTGATAAACACTACCTCAGCCAGGTGATCAAGGTCAACATCAATAGCTATAGTCATGTTAACAGTATCTGCCTTTGATATGATATGATGAGAAATCACACTTCACCTCTGTGATCTTCCTCCCAAAAACCTATAACCCTGGTCTAATCACAAGGAAAACATCAGACAAGTCCTAATTGAGGGATGAGTGCTTGCCCCGTCTTCCTCAAAACTGTCAAGGTTGTCAAAGACAAGGAAAATCAGAGAAACTGTCACAACCCAGAGGAGCCTAAGGAGACATGAGGACGAAATGTAATGTGGTGTCCTAGATGAGATCCTAGCACAGAAAAAGGACATTAGGCAAAAACTAAGGAAATCTGAATAAACTGTAGACTTCAGTTAAAATAACATATCAATATTGGTTCATTCATTGTAACAAATGTACCATATTAATTTAAGATGTTAATAATAGAAACAATTGGGTGCAGAATATATGGAAAATCATTGTACTACCTTTGCAATTTTCCGTAAATCTAAAATTGTTCTAAAAAAAAAATACAGTTCTATGGGGGAACACAGTCTTCTGAGGCTCTCTTAGTCATGGTGATTATCCTGGGACAGCTCAGATGCTGGAGATAGAAGTGTTTCTGCACCTGTGTTGGGTTGGAGTGTGGGCTCCACAATTTGGAATCACATCTCTATACTAATCCAACCTGCTCCCTGCCTGCATTCCCTTTTGCTCATGATAACCACCTCCCAGATCCCTAAACTCAAGATCTCAGAGTCGGCCTCTCTCTTTTTTACCACCTTTCCTAAGCCCAGTTGCTTCTAACTCAGAATTTTATCTCAAATGCAGCATCTTGACTTGATACCACTGTCTGAGTTCAGGCCCTCAGTATCAGTCATCTGCATGCCTTTATAATTCTCACCCCCCCACCTCCAGTTTCAATCCCTCCTCCAAGGTCACCAGAATTAGCTTTCCCAAACAGGTATGTGATCCTGCCATCCTCCTGCATAAAAGTCCCCCCGTCCTTTGGATAGAATGCACATTTACTGGCACTGATAGAAGGTTCTTCACACTCTCACCCCAACCCACGTTTCCACCTTCCTTCCCTACCCCTCCCTCTGACACACCTTGTCCTGCAGCCACACCAGTTTGTGCTGCACTTCCACAAACATACCTTAGATTCTCCCGGCTCAGGCTTGGGCAGGAAGTTCCAATAGAAATGCTCCTGTCACCCTCTCCTGTCCCTGTGTTTCCACGCTTGGTGAGTCCCTCACTCTACAAACCTCCTCTCAGAAGCTATCTATTCTGGGAGCCTTTTCTCACTCCTCAGAAATCATCCATCTTCAGCACCACCCACATTTGACTGAGTATATACCACTCACAAGAAGTATCTCAAATGTGTGAGGACCATGTGCCATTCACCAACGTCCTCCATGCCTACAACAATGTCTGTCGCTAGGTAAGTACCCTACTAATGTATGCTGAAAGCTTTCATTCTATGACTCACCACGACCCCTCTGGGTCACAACCCCTGTGGTCCCTTTGCCCCACCATGTACCACTACCTCCCACCCCCTTCAGAACCTTCTTTTTCAGGTGACTGTGCCCCTGCTGGCTCAGCAGAGTTAAAAAAGAACGGGCACCTTGAGCCTTAGCCACAGGCAGAAGCAAGAAGGCAACCCGACTGGTGGCTGTCCCTCTCCTTTTATGTAAAATATATCTCCTGTGTCTCTGTTATATCCTGCTAACACTAACCCAGGAGGAAGTAGTAGCAGCCATCAAGGGAGCAAGAGAAACCATTTGCCCTTCCTGATAACTACTGTGTCCATTGCTCCCTTTCTGACTAATCAGACAGACTCCAAAGGGTCTCCAAAGAGTACCCCGTGCCCTGTCCTCAAGCCCAAAGGCTAGTTTTCCCGCTAGACTGGCATAGCCCTTACAGTCTACGAAATGCTTCCCCAGAGTAGATAGATACACCATCAGGAAGACAGGTGAGAAAAGTGAATCACTTAGGAATCAAATTTTAAAAATAGGTGAAATTATAAAATAAACTACCTCAAATAAATCATACAGAAACCCTAAATGTGTTTATTCAAATTGGTGTTAAAAAGTTTAAAATTGAATTCTGACCCCTGAATACCAAATGACTATCAAAGGCTACATGCACAGATTGTTTTCCATAGTTCTTTTTAAAGAACTATAGGCTGTGTGCTGTGGCTTATGCCTGTAATCCCAGCACTTTGAGAGGCTGAGGCAGGAAGATCACTTGAGCCCAGGCGTTTGAGAACAGGCTGGGCAATATTGGAAGACCCCATCTCTACAAAAACTAAAAATAAATAAATTTAAAAAATAAAGAACTATATATTTGATCACAATAAAGTTATTACTTTATTTTTATAAAATGTGTCCAGTAATATAGATTATAAAGCCCTTCAATTTTTTCTCTAGTTTTTTTGGTTTGTTTTTCATATTTCTTAACACTTCTCTTAAATGATGATTCTTCTAACTTCTTATTCTTCAAAACATATAAGGCCAAGGATTAGGGTTGTGGGCAGGGGTATTAGCACAAAATTACTAGAGCCCAGTGCTTGTAGTTGGACCCAGTTATGCTGCAGTGTGTCTATCAGTACAATACCACCCTCACTGAAGGCCACTGATTTTTTTCCTGCTGCTTCCCAAACCTGTTCTCTGTGATCCTAATAATATCTGATGTGGTACTATCCCCAAAGTAGAAGTTTAATGAATTTTAAAAATTAGCATTTTATACATTGTGATTTTCTTAATAAATCTCTATTAAATTTTATAAATAAGTATTCCAATGTCAAGAATAACATATTAATAAGAATCAAAATCAGAAAGATCATAGTTTCATTTCAATAGGTTCTATATCTGATCATTAGATAGCAATGGTGTTAAAAAGTGTTCTTTTTTTTTTTTGTTCTCTGAACTGATATTTGCATCAGAGTTCACAGCTGATAACAGAGATTATGAATATTCTGGCTAAAATTAAAATGCCAAAACTGGATCTTCTGGATAATGAGAAACTGATTGCTTCTATTACTAAAGAGGAAATGAAAACAGCAATAGAGAAATTTGCAAGTAGCAAGCCTCCCGCGGTGATGAGTACCAGTTGGAATAGGATAAAGCTTTTGAGGGAGAATCAAAAGATCTGTAATGCAGGATTTATGAGAACTGTCTACCAAGGAGACCCATGAAAGCCCCACTGCAAAGGCCTTTGTTCTTATAATCTGTAAAAGTACCAACATTGGTCCTGTTTGCTTAATTAATTGCACCAGGGGGAAAAGTCTTCCAGGTAGGAACCGGATAGAATAAATTCAGATTGAGATTGCTGGTGGTTTCTTGCACGGCTGCACTTAACAAAATGTGCAAAATTTCTAATTTAAAAGGGCCAGCAAATAGATTTAAACCTCCCTTCAGAAGTATTTATGAATCTTCACAGAAAACCTTTATCATGTAGAAGAGGAATATTTACAAAGTCTCTTAAGCCAATTTCATTTTCAAGAACTTTAGTAAATGAAATACAAGGTATGAACCCCTTTTTAACTATACCAGTTGCAAATGTTTCTTCCTGAAACACGTGGTATATAGATATTTTTCCTTCATTTCATCTGTTGACAAAAGAAGTTTATGTTCAATTTAATAATGAAGTCATTCAAGGTAAAAGTTGAAAGTCAATCATCCTTGGTAACTGTGTAGTTCATTTTACAGTAATGTGTTCATCCCGTTTTTTAAATTACTTCTAAAACATGGCCTCATCAAAGCACATCAGAATCCACAAGTAAACACTTAACAACCACAGCGAAAGACAAAAAACATAAAATAACTTTGCTTAATGGCACTTAGCAAGTGGTAGAGAATAAAACCCACATCTCTGCAGCCAAAATAACTTTTGGACAGACAATATCCAGACATTCCAAAAAAAAATCTGCAGTTGATCATTTGTTTTTTCGCTTCAGTTTTTCTCGAACTGTTGTCCCACACTTCCTGTGCATGAAGGCAAAGAGAAAATTTGGTATTATTTTCATAGTTTCTGACAAACACGTCACACAAGCATACACCTGAGGACTTCTTTATGCTGACATCCTAGTTTTTCCCAATTTTCAAGCTTTTTATTCCACTTGACCTGAAAAATCCTCGATGTAGGTAATGATTCAGAGTGCTGGTTCTACTTAAGTCAAGATTGTCCAGACTGGTAGATATTTGAAGCAAAATATTTGTTTCCTTTTCTTTTTTTATAATTATTAAGAAATTTTACTTCCTAATGAGTTAAAAGGTACCTATAGTATATTAAGGAGTCAGGAGTTAGTTGAATTAATTGTACTTAATGATACTAACTGTAAGAATTTTTTAAAACATTAAAAACTTTGTTATAATACACATTTGGCTCATGAACTGATTTTTGGACATTTTTTTATCCTCGGTGTGCATGTGAAATTAATGTATCTATTTTTCAAATATCAAAACCAGACTGACTAAAGAACTATTGTAGATTTTTATGACTATTGGAATATACTGTTATTTCACTTTGCCAAAACTATTATATAGATTACCAGAGAAGTCCTAACAAGAAACAAATTATTGAGGAAACTATTAACTATTGAGTATCTTCAGCCCATATGGAAATACTAATATCATGTATTTATGAGGATGTGATCTGTATGTTTAATATGAAATTAATATTCTCTCAATGTAATGTTGGGAGCTGTTGTTCTTGATTTTGTTTTTAGCATTTTGGTAAGAGTCCCATAAATACCTATGTCTTTGAAAGTTAAACAAAGTTAAATCTTTCTAGTGATAGATCTATGTTTTCAAGATTGTGTTCCAGAACCATTTATTATAGTCATGAGAGCTATTTCAACTGATTGGCTGACCCACCAAAGAAGAAATGTGCCAACCATATGATGGTAAAAAGCATCTCTCAGAGGGTGGTCAGTGTATTAAAAATTCTACAGGATTTCATCAGGGGAGGAGGTGGGGCCTCAGCTCCAGACTTACCACTCAGAATTATCAGACTCTAGGGTCTATTGAACCGGATCCCAAATCCAAGATGCAGGACAAAAGGACTCAAATCGTGCTGAAAGCTGACATAAGAGGATCCTGAATAGCCAGTGTTGGGGGCAGAAGGCTGGGTACCAGGCACTTGTGCTTGGGTTTGCCAGGAGGCAATAGTCGGAAGAGATGACCACTGAGCTACATCTTGAAAAGTGACTAGGAGAATGTCCTGTGAAAAAGAAGGGAAAAAGCACCACATAAGAGGAGAGTGAATAGAAGTGTAGAATCACAGAGGTAGAAGAAAGCCCATCCAGATGTCCACTGTGGCTGGGTTATAAGATGCAAGGGGGTAGAGCAAGATAGCCAGATAGAAACCTCCAGTGATCATCCCCTCTGCATGAACACCAAATTCAACCACTACCCTTGCAAGCAGGCACCTTCAGAAGAACCAAAAATCAGGTGAGCAATCAGACTACCTGGTTTTAATATTATATCAAGGACAGACGCCCTGAAGAGGGCAGAAAAGACAATCTTGCGTCACCTCCACCACCCCACCCCCATGCCCCAGCAGTGCTGCTCCTGCACACCAAGCGGAAAGAGGATCTGTGTGCCCAAGGGAGGGAGAGTGAAGTGATTGTGGGACTTTACATTGTAACTCAGGGCAGCCCTGGCACAGGGGAACACAGCACAGGGCAGCATTCTGCTGGTGCCCACAGAAGGAGCGTTTAAACCAGCCCAGCTAGAGAGAAATCCTCCACCCTGAAACCCCAGTTCCTGCTAGCCCCACCACCGGCTGACATAAAACAGCCTGGGGCCTGGACTCAATTCAAAAGGCAGTCGGGTCACAAAAGCTGCAGTCCTTGGGTAATTCCTACGGCTGTGCTGGTTCAGAGCCAGTGGACTTGGGGTGCACATAATCCAGGGAGACACCAGTGGCGGCAGCTGAGCCAAAGGAAAGGGAAAAGTTCAGAGGACTGTTTTGCAACTTGGGTACCACCTCAGCCACAGTAAAATAAAATACGAAGCAGACTCCTGAAGCCCCTGAGTCTAGGCCTGGAAGGCATTTCTGGACCCACCCTGGGCCAGAAGGAAACATGCTGCCCTGAAGAGAAGGACCCAGTCCTGGCAGGACTCACCACCTACTGACTAAAGAGCCCTTGGCCTGTGAATAAACGTCAGAGGTAGCCAGACAACAGGCACCACGGGCTTTGGGTGATACTGGGCTGGCTTCAAGTTTAACCTGGTGGTGGTGGTGGCCATGAGGGAGTGCCCACATCACTTCCCCCCCAACTCCAGCAGCCCAGCACAGAGAGTGAGAGAAGAGAGTGAAAGACAATCCAATCCAGAGAATTCTCCCGTATCTTACCCAAGTCCACCATGGTGGTACCACGAGGACTATGCAGGAGTCATAGCATTACTGGACTTGGAACACCCCCAGTGCTGATAATGGCTGCAGTGACCAAAGACTTAGATCACAACACTCGATTCCCTTTGAGTATCTGGAAAGCCTTCTCAAGAAGGATGGGTTTCAGGACCCACAGATTTCACCTCTCACAAAAATCAAATCACGGTGGATAACAGATTTAAACCTTAAATGGGAAACAATTAGAATTCTAGAAGAAAATGTAGGAAAGACTCTTACAGACATTGGTCTAGGCAAAGAATTTATGAAGAAAACCCCTAAGGCAATCGCAGCAACAACAAAAATAAACGACTGGGACCTGATTAAATTAAAAAGCTTCTGCACAGCCAAAGAAACAGTCATGAAAATAAACAGACAGCCTACAGAATGGGAAAAAATTTTCGCATACTACACATCAGATAAAAGACTGATAACAAGAATCTATTTAGAACTCAGGAAAATCAGCAAGAAAAAATCAAACAATCCTATCAAAAAATGGGCAAAGGACATGAATAGAAATTTTTCAAAAGAAGACATAAGAATGGCCAAAAAACATATCAAAAAATGCTCAACATCCCTAATCATCAGGGAAATGCAAATCAAAACCACAATGAGATACCACTTAACTCCGGTGAGAATGGCCTTTATCAAAAAATCCCAAAACAACACGTGTTGGCGTGGATGCGGAGAGACAGGAACACTCATACACTGCTGGTGGGAATGCAAACTAGTGCAACCCCTATGGAAAGCAATATGGAGATACCTTCAACAGATTCAAGTAGACCTACCATTTGATCCAGCAATCCCATTATTGGGCATATACCCAGAAGAACAAAAGTCATTCTTTAACAAAGACACCTGTACCCGAATGTTCATAGCAGCACAATTTACAATCGCAAAGATGTGGAAACAACCCAAGTGCCCATCGATCCACGAATGGATTAGTAAGCTGTGGTATATGTATACCATGGAATACTACTCAGCTATAAGAAATAACGATGATACGACATCTCTTTGGTTCTCCTGGAGAGAGCTGGAACCCATTATACTAAGTGAAGTATCCAAAGAATGGAAAAACAAGCATCACATGTACTCACCAGAAAACTGGTTTCCCTGATCATCACCTAAATGTACATCAGGGAAGGATACCAATTGGATATCAGACTGGGATGGGGGGTGGGGGGAGGAGGTGAGTGTATGCCTACATGATGAGTGCGTTGCACACCCTCTGGGGAATGGTCATGCTTGAAGGTGCAGACCCGGGGAGGTGGGGGGGGGGAGGGGATGGAGGTATGACTACATGATGAGTGCCAGGCGCACTGTCTGGAGAATGAGAACAGACGCGCTTGGGACTCTGACTTGGGGGGATGGGTGGGACATGGAAAATGTATATAACCTAAACTTATGTACCCCCATGATGAGCTGAAATAAAAAGGAAAAAAAAAAAAAAGAAGGATGGGTTTCAAGCAAGCCCAGGCTGTGAAGATTAAAATAAATACCTAACTGTTTACTGCTCAGATGTCAAAAGAATATCCACAAGCATCAAGAACACTCGGGAAAGCATGATGTCACCAAACAAACTAAATAAGGCACTAGTGACCAATCCCAGAATGATAGAAATATATGACTTTTCAGACAAAGAAGTCAAAATAGCTGTCCTAAAGAAGTTCAATGAACTTCAAGACAACAGAGAGAAGGAATTCAGAAGGATTTAAGAAATTTAACAAAGAGATTGAAATAATAAAGAAAAAAAAAATCAAGCAGAAATTCTAGAGCTTAAGAATTCAATCGAGAAACTGAGAAATTCACCAGAGTCTCTCAACAGCAGAATTGACCAAGCAGAAGGAAGAATTAGTGAGATTGAAGACAGGCTGTTTGAAAATACACAGTCAGAAGAGAAAAAAGAATAAATTAGAATGAAGCATGCCTAAAAATAGGCCTATAAAATAGCCTCAAAAGGGCAAATCTTCAAGCCTGTCCATCCCCCAGACAGTGTGCACCACTCTGACTCAGGTGGGGCAAGGGAAATATATGTAACCTAAATATCTGTACCCCCATAATATGCTGAAGGAAAAATAAATAAATAAAAAAGGGCAAATCTAAGAGTTATTGGCCTTAAAGAAAAGGTAGACAGAAAGATTGGGGTAGAAAGTTTATTCAAACAAATAATAACAGAGAACTTTCCAAACCTAGAGAAAGATATCAATATTCAGGTACAAAAAGGTCATAGAACACCAGGCAGATTTAACCCAAACAGGACTACCTCAAGGCATTTAATAATAAAGTTCCCAAAGGTCACAAACAAAGAAAAGGTCCGAAGGGAAAGCAAGAAAAAAGAAAATATAACATATACAATATGCCAATACATCTGGCAGCAGACTTCTCAGTGAAAACCTTACAGGCCAGGAAAGAGTGGCATGACATATTCAAAGTGCTGAAGGAAAAAACCTTCATATTTGAAGGAGAAATAAAGACTTTCCCAGACTAACAAAGGCTGAGGGATTTCATCAACACCAGACCTGTCCTACAAGAAATGCTAAAAGGATTTCTTCAATCTGAAAGAAAAGGACATTAATGAATAATAAGAAATTATCTAAAGGTATTCAACTCACTGGTAACAGTAAGTATACAAATACAGAATACTCCATTGGTGTAATTACAATGTATAAACCACTTATATAATATTTTGAGTAGGAAGACTAAAAGACAAACCTATCAAAATAACTACAATTACTTTCTGAGAGATAGATAGTATAAAAAGATATGAATAGAAACAACAAAAAGTTAAAAAATGGGGGTAATGAAGTAAAAGGGTAGAATTTCTGTTAGATTTCTCTTTGCTTGTTTATTTCTTTGTTTGTAAGCAGAGTTGTCGTATGTTTAAAATAATTCGTTATATATAAAATGTTTTTTGCAAGCCTCATAGTAACATAAAATCAAAAAACCTACAACAGACACAAAATGGAAAGATATCCAATGTCCATAGAATAGAAGAATTAGTATTGTTAAAATGTCCGTACTACCCAAAGCAATCTACTGATTCAATGCAATCTCCATCAAAATACCAATGGCATTCTTTGCAGAAATAGAAAAATTAATTCTAAAATTTATATGGAACCACAAATGACCCCAAAAAGCCATCCTGAGCAAAAAGAACAAAACTGGAGAAATCACATCACCTGACTTCAAATTATACTACAGAGTTGTTGTAACCAAAGCAGCGTGGTATTTGCATAAAAACAGACACATAGACCAATGGAGCATAATAGAGACTCCAGAAATAAATTCACACATCTATAGTGAACTTATCTTCAACAAAGATGCCAAGAACATATACTGGAGAAAGAACAGTCTCTTCAATAAATGATGCTGGGAAAACTGAATATCCATATGCAGAAGAATGAAACTAGACCCTTATCTCTTGCCATATACAAAATAAAACCAAAATGGATTAAAGACTTAACTCTAAGACCTGAAACTATGAAAATACTAGAAGATAACTCTGGGGAAATGCTTCAGGACATTGGTCTGGGCAGGGACTTCTTGAGTAACACCCTCCAAAGCACAGGCAACCAAAGCAATAAATGGGATCACATCAAGCTAAAAAGCTTCTGTACAGCAAATGAAACAATCAACAAAGTGAAGAAACAGCCCACAGGATGGCAGAAAATGTTTTTAAGCTACCCATCTGACAAGGGATTAATAACTAGAATATATAAGGAGCTCCAACAACTCAATAAGAAAAAAATCAAATAATCCAATTTTTAAAATGGGCGAAGGATCTGATTAGACATTTCTCAAAAGAAGACATACAAATGGCCAACAGGTATATAAAAATATGCTCAAATCATTAGTCATCAGAGAAATGCAAATCAAAACCATAATGAGATATCATCTCACCCCAGTTAAAATGACTTTTATTCGAAAGACAGGCAATAATAAGTGCTGGAAAGGATATGCAGAAAGAGGAATCCTTATACACTGTTGGTGGGAATGTAAATTAGTGCAACCACTATGGAGAACAGTATGGAGGTTCCTCAAAAAACTAAAAATAGAATTACCATATGACACAGCAATCCCACTGCTGGGTATATATCCAAAGGATGGGAATTCAGTACATCTAAGAGACATCTGCACTCCCATGTTTATTGTAGCACTATTCGCAATAGCCAAGATTTAGAATCAACCTAAGTGGCTATCAACAGATTAATGGATAAAGAAATTGTGGTACCTATACACAATGGAATATTACATAGCCACAAAAAAGCATGAAATCCTGCTGTTTGCAACATGGATGGAACTGGAGAACATTATGTTAAGTGAAATAAACCAAGCACAGAAAGACAAATCTCACATGTTCTCATCCATATAAGGGAGCTAAATATTAAAAACAATTGCTTTCAGAGAGACAGAGAGTAGAATGATGGTTACCAGAGGCTGGGAAGGGTAGCAGGGAAGAGGAGATAAGGAGGGGATGGTTAATAGGTAAAAAAATATAGTTAGATAGTTGGATATAATAAACAGTATTTAATAGCACAACAAAGTGACTATAGTCAACAATAAGTTAGGGTATAATTTAAAATAACTAGAAGAGTGGAATTAGGATGTTCCTAACACAAAGAAATGTTAAATGTCTGAAGTGATGAATACTCCAATTACTTTGATTTGATTAATTCACATTATATGCCTGTATCAAAACATCACATGTACCCTATAAAAATATACAACTATTATGTACCCATTATGTACCCATAATAATTAAAATTTTTTAAAAATGTTTTTAAGATATAAGGGAGAAAGGTGGTGGAAGGTTATAAATTCATGGGATTTCTCCTGAGAGAGCTGTATTTTTCTGCAGGGGCATCCCCTACAGAAATGGACCGAAATCAAGACACATGAGAGTTGAGGTCCCGGGAAGCCGGGAAGGTAACCTGTATGTATGGGACAGTGGCAGCAGAGATTGCGGCCACGCTCACAGACTCCAGAGAAGACATGCCTGTGCTTACATCCTGGTTCTGTCCATGTCTAACTTTGTGACCTTGTGTGTATGACTTACTCAGCTGTGAAACAGGAATAGTCACGGTGTCTATCTTAGAGCCATTATGAGGATTCAAGGAGTTAATTATTTGTAAGGCATTTTCAGACATCTGGCAAAGAGTCAGCATTATTTAAGCACTTGGTAAAGAAAATAGTTGTTGAAGCAATTAAAACATCATCTCTTTTCATGAAAACCTGCTCCGGATTCCAGGCTTGAAGGAGGAGGCCTCTTTTTTTTCTTTTTTTTTTAGCAACAAAAAGATACACAAAGGATTACTGAGGTCTCTGACTATAGAATCTTAACTCAGTAACTTGCTCTAAGGAAGAATTGCAGTCTTGACCCCAGTATGAACTGAACTGAGCCTTACATAAGAAGTTATGGGTTCAGCGTAAAGGTGGTAAGTAGTGGCCCCTACAGAAATGGAACACGGGTCTGTTGGTTCGCTTCAGCGGACAGTTGAGAACAAAGCCAGGAGACAGATGAGTCCCGGCCAAGGCCAAGAAAAGTGAATTTTTCCCCTCTCAGACTTCTCTGATTATCCTTTGCCTCTCTGAAAAGCAATCATTCCTTTTTATAGGTTCTTCAGAAAGAAATACAAGGTTATTAAGAACATTTTTTAATTCACATAGCTCAGATATTTCGGGGTAACTGTGCCATAATTACTGAATTATGCATCCAGATTGTATACAAAATAAATTGCTGTGTATATCTAAACGAATGAAAAATGAACTACAAGATTCCTTATAATTGCAGCTGCAATCACCTAAATGGATCATTAAAAAGTTTACAGGAGCACCCTGGGTGGCACTTTGTCTCCAGTGGAAGCCTTTGTGGCCCGAGGGTCATCAAACTGCATTCGTACACATAGAAAGACAGGCTCATGCAGGACGGTTTGCTTGCTGAATTCTTTTGGACTTACATTGCAACCTATTGACGTCTACTCAAAATAATGAAAATGAGAATTCTATCAGTTTCATCATAGTAAAATGAATACATAGATACATGTGTGCAACATAAAATGCTGACTTCTAAATTCAATCATACTAATCAATAATATGTCAGGATCAGAGTTTATTAAAAATTAACTATTGCAGTTAACAGGTTTAGAATAAAAATCTCTTTCAGATGTTTGCAACTTAGACACTACATATTTCTTTAAAATGCAAGTTAATGTGCATGCCTCAGAATATGTCCCCCCCAGTACACCGTCACCCCTGCCTAAATGCAATTTTATCTAGAAAAATAAGAGTTGAGAAAAACCTCAATAAAATATAACTTGTGTATAACTTGTGCTGGATGGAAATCCTGAGCGTCTATTACCTTTGTATGTGATTCCTAAAAATATAAATGCATCCTAAAATGTTTTATTTAATGAGATAATAAATTTTCTTTTGAAAAAAAAAAGAAGAAAATGAAGTCAGGAAAATGAAAAGAAGAATGCTTTCTAAAGAGACTAACAAAAGGCTTCTGATGTCACAAATTATATTGCCTTTCCACACAACTGTGCTCCCTAGTGGGAAGTTCTAAAAGGTTTAGTTTAAATTTTTTAGAAGTTTGTTTCATGTAAGCATCACCACATATGCCAAATGATCCATTAAGGGCGTTCCATTATAGCTTAAAGAGTTCTGAGTTAAGCGCACAGGGTACTGTGGCCTAAGATCTAAGAAAACATGCAGCTCGATTTCCATTTGATGTAACTCTGCAGGAAGGTATTATCCACAGAACATTGGCTACATTAACGCACCCATTTATACAACGTCTTCAGAACTTTCCAGACAATTTGGATGCCTCTGACCCCACTAGACCAAAGTCCATCTGTCTTAACATTTGGAAAGTTAGTCAATTCCCATTATTTATATATGGGATCTGCATGTGTGCAGTGTGCATTGCAAATACGTCTAGAGATCTAGGTTATATATTCATGTTTTCACGAGGACTTGCTACCACCACGAAAACCCACTTTTCCTGGCCCACACCCCCAAAAGCCTCTGTCTTGAGTCCTTCTCAAGGTAGCAGTTTCAGAGTTTACAGTGTGGATCATTTCAGCTTTTATCCTTCTTATCCTGCTCTTGTGTGTGCCATCATGTGTGTGCTAATTACCCTGCTCTTGTCTGTAGTCAAGTGTCCTGGAAACACCTCTGAGGCCAGAATTACATAAGTAGCGTCTGCGTGCTTAGGGAGAAAACTGATAGCTGCATGTCACTGAGAATGTCCTGGACTCACGACACTGAGTGTGCCCTGAGAATGTTCCGCCACGTAAGCCCCTGAAGGCCGTTCAGAGTCAATGGTGCAAAAATATCCCCAGTGGATTTTGAACAAGTGCAGTGTTGAAAGAGGGAGACATCAGATACCCAGAAGGGCAAAGTAAAAGATGCCTGCCTTAAAGGCATTTATTGGAGGAAGTTTAGACAGCTTTACTTTGGGACAGTATAGTTCAGCCACAACAACACAAAGAGTGTTTTGCTTTCTTTCCACTCATTCACTTTCACCAGAAATCACTATACTCAGTTAGACACTGTGGAAAGAAAGGCAAGAACCCAGCTGGTTTCAGGAGGGTCAGGAGTGGAACAGGCGGGATTTGAGCATTTATCTTTAAAATGTTGCACAAGTGGAGAGGAGTGAAGGGTCATTCTAAGAGGGTAACAGTGGGATGGATAAATCATAAAGACAGGAATTGCCACAGAGAATCCAAGGGATAGTGAGCACAACTGCTTCACTGAGGCAAAAGTCTGCTTAGGTTAGGGCCAGATAGTGAAGGTTCTTGAATGTCAGCCTAAGGGGTTTGGAATTTATCACACAGACGATGAGAAGTCATTAAAGGCTTTTGATATAATAAAAAACACATTTTGGGAATACTTATTTGAGAGAGCAGGAGAGATCTGGAGGAACAGGATAAGAGGTAGAAAACTGGAAAATTGGAAGTAGCAACATGTTCCTAGGCCAAACCTCTCCCTTTGGCTCCACATGGTGACTTGTTCTCAGAGGGGGAAATCCAAGCAAAGGGAAAAATGAGCAACTGCCCCCAACCAATCTCATGCCTCCATTCCCCGGGGCTAATCCAGCCACACCCCCTAGAACAAGCACCCCCCAGAGAAGCCCAAGTCCAACCAGAGGACAGGCTTTGTGCCCTTCCTCTCTCATTCACTTACTAAAGAAGCATAGCTAGCTAATGAGAAGTGTTTTTGTTGTTGTTGTTGTTGTTGTTTTCAGCTTATTATGGGGGTACAAAAGTTCAGGTTATATATATTGCCCATGTCCCGCCCATCCCCCTGAGTCAGAGCTTCAAGGGTGTCCATTCCCCAGACAGTGCGCAACGCACTCACCATGTAGGCACACACCCATCCCCTCCCTCCACTCCCTGCCTCAGTCTGATATCCAGTTGGTATCATTCCCCAGTGTGCATTTAGGTGATTATCAGGAAAACCAATTTTCTGGTGAGTACATATGATGCTTGTTTTTCCATTCTTGGGATACTTCACTTGATATAATGGGTTCCAACTCTCTCCAGGAGAACCAAAGAGATGCCGTATAACCATTATTTCTTATAGCTGAGTAATACTCCATGGTATACATATACCACAATTTACTAATCCATTCGTGAATTGATGGGCATTTGGGTTGTTTCCACATCTTTGCAATTGTGAATTATGCTGCTATAAACATTCGGGTACAGGTGTCTTTGTCATAGAATGACTTTTGTTCCTTTGGCTAGATGCCCAATAATGGGATTGCTGGATCAAATGGTAGGTCTACTTGAATCTGTTTAAGGTATCTCCATAATGCTTTCCACAGGGGTTGCACTAGTTTGCAGTCCCACCAGCAGTGTATGAGTGTTCCTGTCTCTCCACATCCATGCCAACATGTGTTGTTTTGGGACTTTTTGATAAAGGCCATTCTCACTGGAGTTAAGTGATATCTCATTGTGGTTTTGATTTGCATTTCCCTGATGATTAGGGATGTTGAGCATTTTTTTATATGTTTGTTAGCCATTCTTATATCTTCTTTTGAAAAATTTCTATTCATGTCGTTTGCCCACTTTTTGTTAGGGTTGTTTGATTTTTTCTTGCTGATTTTCCTGAGTTCTAAATAGATTCTTGTTATCAGTCCTTTATCTGATGTGTAGTATGCGAAAATTTTTTCCCATTCTGTAGGTTGTCTGTTTATTCTTGTGACTGTTTCTTTGGCTATGCAGAAGCCTGGAATAGGGCCAATGCACTATATCTGACTTGCCCTGGATAAAAGGCCTCAGTCTACAGAAATTCCTTATCAAAGGTACTAATTTTTCTGTGTATTCTTTATGCTATACCCAGCCCTATTGAAATTTTCTCCCACCTGCCTAATATTAATAAGTTTTAAGTCCAAAATTCTGCTTAATATAAGTTCAGACATGCCAGGCTCATTCCTGCCCTCTTTCCAAGTGGACCTGCCTACTTCAGCTTGTCTCTAGTGCTGCCTGTGACCCCTGGCCACAGCTGCCCTGACTCTCTTTCCTATAGTGACCCCGTCAGCTAAGGAAGTTGGAGAGGGATTGCAGCCGTCCAGTCATGAGGCAGTGAGCGTCTGAAACACATGAGAACAATGGAAGAAGGAAAGAGGCATCAGAGACAACAGGCCTGATTTCCGCTGCTGCGTCACAGTGAAAGTGCCATGTGGCCCATTCACTCCAGAGGACATCACCGTGCACAGAGCATTTCCATGGCCCCCTGTGATAGTCAGAAACATGTTAATGGAATTAAATCTTAAACTGCCTCTATAGCACGGGTATTAGGTCCTAAGGCCTAGAAACTCACAGTAATTATTTACACAAGCAAAGAGATAAAATGAGAGAGAGTTCTCTTCTGCCTCTCTTCTTTCAAAGTGATTTAAATTGGGTCATTAAAGAAAAACTCAGAATGCTGGCTCTCAAGAATTCTTCATGAGCAAATCTAGGTTGATCTCATTTTTTTCCTGCAATACAAATTTGAAATTTGTGTATCATAATCTGTTTTACAAAATATTTACCTTCTAAATGATAATGGAAGAAGGCAAAGAACAGAAAAATGGAAATGTTAACGGGATACAATGGAAGATAACACAGGTGCTGCGAGATGTTCCACCTGTCCATAATCCCACCGCATGAAAGTAAGATTTCTATAAGTAGACCCAACCCAAAGTCCTGACAACGGAGATGTGTCTGATAATGACACAAAAGAATGTGTTAAGGAAGATCTGAGTTTGCTCTTTGTGTAAACATTTATTAAGCATGTTTTATATACCAGAGACTTACAAAAGCTTAAGAGGATTGAGAAGATTAAAAAAAAAAACATTTTCAACAATAGTAATCCAATTTCTTGTGACAAGTGCAATAAACATAAAATGCTATGGAAACACTGTTTCCATAAACAGTGGAAACACTGTTTTACGTTTTCAGAAAACAGAGGGATGGAAGATGGACTTCCTAGAGGAAGTGTCTTCTGAGTTGGGATGGTGCAGGAGTGGGACTTGCCAGGCACGGACACGGGCCCTGCAGGAGAACGCAGCAGCTGGCACCAAGGTGAGGCGCTGTGACTGGTCACGGAACACACAGGGAACTCATCATTCCGTTGATGAGACACAGAGTTCAAGGGAGGAAACTGTAAGAGCGGGAATGGAGAACAAGGTGGGGAAGGGCCAGACCACAAAAGACTGTGTGTGGCATATTAAGGATTTGGGATTTATCCGGAAGGCGAAGGAAAGCCCTGAGGGATTCTAAGAGGGAACGGACATCAGCAGACTTGTAGCTGAGAGTCTTCACTCTGGTGTCGGAGCCGAAGACGGGTGAGACTGGGGCTGGAATGGAGGCAGTGAAACTAGGCAGGAATCTAGGGAATAGTCCAGAAGAGAAATGGCAAAGCCCTCAACCAGGATGGTGAGAGTGGGAACACAAAAGAAGGGGTGGAAGGAGATGAGAAATAGGTGTGCTCAGTGGGAGCTGGGCACCTGATTAGGCGAAGGGCAAGCAGAAGGATTCGTAACTTCTGAATTGCGCCATAGGTGGAGGGTGAAGCAATTCTCCAGGAGGAGGAGGATGTAGGGAGGAAAAAGTAGATTTGGATTTGGAATTTGTCTGTGAGTTATTCAAGAAGAAACTTCTTGGTCTTCTTAATATTCAGCCTCAAAGGTTTACATCCAAACCTCCTTATATCTCCTGTCAAACTGTGAAGTTATCATCCACAAAAATAATTTATCTCAGACTTGAAGATATACTAATGTTTTCCATAGATACCAACCTTTTGTTAATGTGTTTTATAAGCATCCTACCTGTATGAAAAGCACTTCCTATTTTTTCTGGAAAGGGCTCCATGCCATGCACTTCTGAAATTTACTGAGAATCTTACTGTTTGGGATTTCTTAACCTAGGAAAAAACTCATTTATCCTACTGTTTTTTTTAATTTTTTAAACAAATTCTTCCCCAAACACTTACATTTTTCATAGCCTATAGTAAAAAATATTGTCCAGAACTTTTTGAAAAGTCTAAATACTTTTCAAAGTATTTAGCACCTACACTTCCTCACAGTCCTCTAATAAGTTACTCAAATGTGATACTTCTTGATCAAAGCCAGGAAACATTCCTTCCACAGAGCTTACACAGCACAACCAAAATGACTTTCAGTTTATGGTACAGATGTTGAATCAATAGTAGTCCTTGTATAGGAAGAAGGCTCAAATTTTTTTATTTCAGCATATTATGGGGGTACAAATGTTTAGGTTATATATATTGCCTTTGCCCCACCGGAGTCAGAGCTTCAAGCGTGTCCATCCCCCAGATGGTGCGCACCGCACCCATTAGGTGTGAATACACCCATCCCTTCCTCCCCCTCCCACCTGCCCAACACTCGAAGGTCACATTTAAAAAAAGGCAAGATGTTAGTCTAACTGGAGCATATCCACTGTCATTATTAAAGCCTTACAAATTATTACCCATATTAATACTTTTATAGAAGCACTTCAAAAGATGCCAGAGTCCTAAGTTTAAGACCACATTTGACCAGGATTAGCCAAAAGGCCCCATTCACCTGTTAATTAAAAATAAAGCCCTAAACCCCATACTGACTGAATGGTCCCTCTCTTGGCCAAGGGGACCCCAGAAAAACCTTAAAGCTGAGTTCCCAGCCACGACGAGAAAGGAGGTCAGCACACCTCATTGTATGCCCTTCGGTTTGGAGTTTAGACCCAATTGACCAATATTAATGTTAAAATAGATATTGTAAGACTGACAAAACAGACTCTTTGTGGCAGTAAGATACCAAATTATCAGCAAGGCCTGCGGCCATGCAAAGCAAGGGTTAAGTCATGCCTGCAAACCCAAAGCGTCAGCCCTGCTAAACAGGTCATTTTGACCCAGTTAGCCTTATGCTAACTTAAACATCCCTTTCTGCTAACTCCAAGTTTTTAGACAAAGCTTTATTCCTTTAACCAATTGCAAATTAAAGAATCTCTGTACCCATCTATAATATAACCTGTAAGTTCCCCCCACCCTAAGATATCCTGCCTTTTTGGGCCAAACCAACGTATACCTTCCATGTGTTGATTTATGTCTTTGCCTATAACTCCTGCCTCCCTCAAATGTATAAAGCCAAACTGTAACCTGACCACCTCGGGCGCACTTTCTCAAGACTCGAGACTGTATTTCCCTGGGCTGCGGTCATTGATATTGGCTCAGAATAAACCTCTTTAAATTATTTTACAGAGTTTGGTTTTTTCCATTAACACACTCAATGCCTCTGATCCAAGCCTGTGGGTCATGTCTGTGTGGAGCCCCTCTCTCAGCCTCCCTCCTGCCCCCTTCCCGCCCTCTCCCCGGCTCACTGCCACCGCTCACCCCTCCTCTGTTCCCAGCACGGCAGCCAGACCCGAGTCTTTGAAATCGCTGAGCCAAGTTCTATCCCTCCTCTGCTCAGAGCCTCCGGCAGCTTCCTCCTTCACTCAGAGAAAAAGCCAAAGTCCTCAAAATGGCCTTCAAGGCCTTCAAAATCCACCCTCACCCTCATCTCACACCCTCACCCACTGTCACTCTCACCTTTGCTCTGGCATCATCCCCAGTGGCTGCCGTGGGGTGGACTGTGCCCTCTGCTGGGAATGCCCTTGTCCCGGGTCCCCTCATGGCAAACATCTTCCCTCAAGTGTCACCTTCTCAGCAGGGTCTCTCCTCTTCACCCTATTTAAAACTGATCCACACCACTCCCAAAGCCTCTGACCCCCAAAGCCTCTGGCCTGGCTCAATTGTTTCCATAACACAAAAATTTTAACATATATCACTTATGATTAATTTTTGGTCTCTTTACACTAGAATATAAACTCAATGAGAAAACGGATGTTTCTTCTTAGTTTTGTTCTTGAGTTCTAGCACCTAGAACAGTGCTTAGCACCTAACATGCTCTGAAGAGAAGTTTGTTGAATGAATGTGAGTGCATAGTAAGGGGGTTCTTCATTGCTTACAAGAGTTTTCTGTCTCCAGGTCTTAACCAGAAAAAAAAAAAAAGAAAAGAAAGAAATTTAAAGCCCAGATAAAGAGCTGCTAGGTAGGCTAGTGGGAACTGTTTTTTTAAAACTGTTAACAGAGAGAACATTGGGATTTCCTGTTCAATATCAACACGATCAAATCTCTAGTACACCAAATCTTTGATTTTTTCTTTCACTCATTCATTCATTTTATGCAGGTATTTTCAGAAATCTTTGAGGGAAAAGACTTTTAAGAATTACACACTTTGCTACTTACTTACACCAAATTTGAAAAAAAAATATGTATTAATTTCCTTTTATGCTAGACACTATGCTAGGTCCTACAGAGGGTTTTTTAAAAGATGAAAAGACCAGTGTCTTGTTCCCAAGCACAGTCGAGGTAGGAAGACTAGAAAGTGGTTACATCTGACAAGGGGTGACTTAAGAGATACCTTCCCCAAGGAGGGACATTTGAGCTCAGTCTTGAGGATAAGAATGATTTTGCCAAGTGGGATGTGAGGATAGAAAACTTCAAGTTGAGGGAAAAGAAAAAATTAAGGCCTACAGGCATGGAGAGGCTGGAAGCACTTCAAAGTCTCCTTAGCCATCTGTCTGCGTTAATTCCAATGAAGGTAAGTGACTTTTGAAAAGTACAAAGAAATGAATAAATGTAAGGATTATTATAATTACTTTTATCCTTTGGAAGTTGAACTTGTAGGATCTGTATTTCATTCCAGGATTATCAAAAATAGTATAGGGTACTAGGGGCACTTTCCTTTTGGTTGACCATAGAGGAACTTAGTGCGTTGGCACCGTTTGTTCCTAAATGAAAAGGATAGAATGTTGGAAACTTCTCCTCTCGACTTCTGCCATCACATCACGTCATATATAAATCTTTAACTGACCTCATGATCTCTCCAGAAAAAAATGAAGACATGCAAAAAATGAGTGAAAATGCAAAAAGGGAATCTAATGACTGTTAAAACATTTCTTCCTGTTACCCTTCCCTTTTCTCTGCAGTTGTTCTTAATTTTCATAGGTTCTGGACTCTTTTGAGAATCTATGAAAGCTGAGGACTGTTTCTCCAGACAATTGCACATAAGCACTCTTGGTCAGGGTTCAGTCCAAAGACCAGAACCCACCCAAGAACTGTAGTTTTATCTCTCCACCCATTACAGTGTGGGAAACACACTGGAAAGAGGAAGAAAGTTATTTTTTTAAAAGCATTTAAAAGGGGGTGAATAAAAAGCACGTGAAAAAATGCCTGCATGCATGTAAATCTGTCCATGGGCTTCAGGATCAAAACTTCTCTGTAGAAATAGAGATCTTAGAACAGCAAGCCCAGGGTGAGAGATAAGAAGGAGAACAAAGCACTCTGAATTAAGCGCCAAAGAAAAACAGAAGGTGGCAATTTTTTCATTTCAACCTTTCCAGCTCACAGCCACCCTGGGAAGTCTGAATAATAAAACCAACAGAAGACGCGAAAGTCAGAGTATACAGTTCTGTGATTTGATCTTCAATTTCCTCATCTGCAAAACTGGTATAATAACAAATCCTATTCTGCCTACCTCCTGGCATCGCGGTGACAATCACAACAGTCAGCATATGCGGAAGAGCTTGTAAGTGCTTACACAGGACAGCTATTATTATTGTCATCTGATTCAGGATATAGGTTACTTTCAAAGAATCAATAATTACTTCCATAACCCAAGGAAGTAAGGAAAAGCTCTTACTTACTACAATGCCTTAATCAATTAATAGTAAGTAGTGCATTATAAAATTAGCTGCTCCAACATAAGCCCCCTAAATAGTACGTGACTGATCAAGTAGCATTTCCACTAACAGATATCTATTAAGCACGGATGAATCAGCAACGTTGTTATTGAACGTGCGTATATGGAAGGCCAGATGTACCAGACTACCTTTCTCCTTGAAATGCATTTTAAACTCAAAAGACCCCCTCTGAACTCACCATCGTCCCCTCTGTCCAAACCTCCCCACTCCTTTCTGTTCTCACCATTCATAGCATTAGGACCCACCTGGCCGGCTTCAGTAAATTCCAGCTCCACCGTCACCTTTCCCCAACTTCTATATTCAGTGAATAGCAGATCCCTTTCCAGTTCTTTGCCTTTAACTCATTGATACTGTTTTTGTCCAGGCTCTCTTCATCTCTTGAAGAAATACTGGCAGAATCCTCCTAATGTGTACTCTTCACATTGGGAACAGGTTCTCCATAGGTAAATTAGTTATGTTGCTCAAATCCAATATAGGCTTATCAATTTTTACTTTGCATCATCGACCAATTGTACTAAATGGACAGAAATGTACTAAAAATCTCCCACTAGAGTGATGGAATTGTCCATTTTACCTTGTAATTATGTCAATTTCAGCAGTTTAAATATAAGTTGCATTATTGCATGATGAAAACTTAAGATTGTTAATTCTTATGTTTTCCTCTTGAATTATTCCTTTTATCAAAATGTAGTAATCCTCTTCAGCCTTAACAGTGCTTTTTGCCTTAAGGCCCATGTTGCTCTTAATATGATTAGACTAGCTTCCTTTGCTTAGTATTTAGCAGGTATATCTTTTTCTTCCATTTAATTTTCAATATTTTTTTTAGATATGTTCATTGCAAATTACATACAGCTGGCTTGGTGTTTTTATTTTTGCCTTTCGACTGCAAAGAATGTTTAACCCGTTCTGATAATCCCTGGATAATAAGTAGTAAGTTTAATGTAATTATATTTATTGTGCTTATTTCTGCCATTTAATTTTATTCTTTCTCTTCATTTCTTTTCTATGCTTTTTTTTCTCCTTTCTGCTTTCTCTTGGTTTCATCAAATTTTATTTATTCCTTTTCTCTCCTCTACATATTTGGAAGTTATAAATCCTATTCCTATTATCTGAGTGTTTAGTGTTTTAGGATCTTGACAAGCTGTCCCCATTTCTGGTTATGCAAAAATAGGGCAGTGAGGTTGGGGTGATGAGAGTGGTACCCAGCAAAGGATGAGGACACTGGCGATGCTCCCCCATACCAAGCCTGGCCACACACATCCGGTGCAACCTGTCTCTCTCCAGCATTAGCAGGGTACATAGCAGCTCTGTGTGTGTCAAAGGGAGTAGTGTCACAAAGTGGAAGCAGCCCGGATTACTGAGTCATCACTTTAAACACAGTCACCTTGAAATTTCAGGGTTTATTTGTTACCTCAGCATAGTTGAAAGCATATTTAAAATCTGAAGATTAGCAATATCTCTAACCTTAGATGACCTCAGAGTGATTTAAGTCCAGACATTCCCTTCCCATATGACATATTACCATTGTGCAGTAATTTAGTTTCCTCTTCAAAGTCCCTTCAAAGTCATGGCCATTGTTGTTTTATTCAGTTGATACTTACAAATACCGAGCTGCATTTTCACCTTTCTTGGTTCCATCCCACTCCTTCCTTCTGCGCTTGATTTCCTTCCTCCAGAGGTACCTCTTACACTGATGTTTTTAATCAAGAGTTTAGTTGGTGGCAAACTAACTCAGTCTTTATCTCTAAATGTCTTTATTTTATCTTGCCTCCTAAAATATAGTTTAACTGAGTATAGAATTTTTGTTAACCATGATTTTCCCTCAACACTTTGAAAATATTATTCTATTATATCCTAGCATCTATTTTTACTGATGGTAAGTCTTCTATCAGCTTAATGGTTATTTTTTTGTACGTGAGCTATATTTTTTCCTCTGGTTATTTTTAAGATCTGTTTGCCTGTGGTGTTTTGAAGTTTCATCAGATGTGTTTAGGTGCAGATTTATTTTATTTATTCAGCTCAGGATGAATTGCATGTTTTCACCTGATTTATGAAATTTAATCAATTTATGGCTTTAATCAATTTTTTGAAAGTTTTAGCCATCAACTCTTCAAATATTTCCCTTTCCTTCCTTTTTCTTCTTTCACTTAAAACTTCTACTAAAAATATTTTGGGCCTTCTAATTCTGTCCTCTACATCTCTAAATTTCCCTTTAATATATTTCCATCTCCTAGTCTTCCTGTGTTGTATTCTTGATAACTTCTTGAGATCAATCTTCTAGTTCCTTAATTTTCTCTTCATCTCTTCACTAACTCTCTTTAGCTCTAGCTAGACTTTATCTTATCTGCTGAGATTTTTTTTTCTATGACTTTTGTTTCTAGAAATACTCTTTCATTCTTTATCAGATATATAGGGACTATTTTGATAGTCTTGTTAACTTTTTGATAACTTACTTTATGTCTTTAGTTATGTTGTAGTCTCTGTCTGATACTTCTATCACCAAACATGCTTGGAGTCTAATCCCATCATTTGTCTTCTTTGCTGACTCCTTCATGATGTATTATTTCATATCAGGTTCAGTCCCAGGTCCATAATTTAATTGTCATGTTATCTTGGGTAAATTATTTAACTTAACTAAATTTAGTTTCCTGCTCTGTAAAACAGAGTTAGAGATTAAAGCACTTGTCTCAGAATATTATTACAAGTACTAAATAAGATAATATGTATAAATCCCTTAGTATAGAGACTCAGCTCCGAAAACATAAATTTTGTTACTAGTATTCAGCCCTAAATTATCTCCAGTACCCATCACAATGCCTGGCACTTAGTTCCCATTCAGTAAATGTTTGGCAAATGAAAAAAAAAAAATTTTTTTTTTTTTGAGGTGGAATCTTGCTCTGTTACCTGGGCTAGAGTGCTGTGGCATCAACCTAGCTCACAGCAATCTCAGATTCCTGGGCTCAAACAATTCTCCTGCCTCAGCCTCCTTAGGAGCTAGTTACAGGTGCACACCACCCACCTGGCTAATTTTTCTATTTTTAGTAGAGATGGGGTCTCACTCTTGCTCAGGCTGGTCTCAAACTCCTGACCTGAAGTGATCCTCCCACCTTGGCCTCCCAGAGTGCTAGGATTACAGGCGTGAGCCACCACGCCTGGCCTGGAGAAACTTTAAGTTAAATAATTCATGGTTAATTTTACCATAACTAATTCCCCAAATACTCCTGGACTATTCCTGGAGTGTACTATACTTGTACCATAAATGCCTAACTTACAAATATCTCAAACATCCATTCATTCATTCTACATATGAGAACACCCACCATCCTGGTGATGAGATAAATGACAATGAATGTTAAAAAGATCCTACTCTCATGGAGTTTGCATTCCAGTGGAGAAGAGGTAAGTAGATAGATAGAGAAGAAGAAAGAGAGGGATGGAGAAAGAAAGAAAGAGAGGGAAGGAAGGAAGGAAGGAAGGAAGGAAGGAAGGAAGGAAGGAAGGAAGGAAGGAAGGAAGGAAAGAAGGAAGGGAGGGGAAGGAAGGAAGGAAGAAAGGAAGGGAGGGGAAGGAAGGAAGGAAGGAAAGAAGAATGATTAAGGCTTATTAAGAAAATTAAACTAGATTGAAACTGGATCCCCACCTCTCACCTCTCACAAAAATCAATTTAAGATGAATAACAGACTTAAACCTAAAACATGAAACCTTAAGAATTCTAGAAAAAGATGTTGGAAAAACCCTTTCAGACATCGGCCTAGCCAAAGAATTTTTCAAGAAGACCCCCAAAGCAATCACCATGGCAACAAAAAAAAAATAAATGGGATCTGATCAAATTAAAAAGCTTTTGCACAGCCAAGGAAACAATCATTAGAGCGAATAGACAGCCTACAGAATGGGAGAAAATATTTGCTCTCTACACATCCGATCAAGGGCTGATAACAAGAATCTATCTAGAACTTAAAAAAATCAACAAGAAAAAATCAAACAACCCATCAATAAATGGGCAAAGGAAATCAACAAAAACTTTTCAGAAGAAAACAGAATAATGGCCAGCAAACACATAAAAAAATGCTCAATATCTCTAATCATTAGATAAATGCGAATCAAAACCACAATGAGATATCACCTAACCCCAGTGAGATTGGCCTCTATCAAAAAATCCCAAAACAACAAATGCTGACGAGGATGTGGAGAGATGGGAACACTCTTACACTTTTGGTGGGACTGCAAATTGGTGCAATCTTTGTGGAAAAGAATTTGGAGATACCTCAAAGAGCTAAAAATAAAAATACCATTCAATCCAGCAATAGCACTATTAGGCATCTACCCAAAAGAGCAAAAGACATTCTATAATAAAGACATCTGCACCCAAATGTTTATGGCAGCACAATTCACTACTGCGAGGATGTGGAAACAACCCAAGTGCCCATCAATTCATGAGTATATTATTAAAATTTGGTATATGTATACAATGTAATATTACTCAATTATAAGAAACAACAGTGACCTAGCACCTCTTATATTTTCCTGGATTGAGCTTGAGCCCATTATCCACAGTGAGGTATCACAAGATCAGAGGAATAGCCTCCACATGTACCCGCTGTCAAATTGGAACTAACTGATCAACACTATGGTGCTCACACGGTAGTAATATTCTCCAGGGATTAGGGGGTTGGGGGGCATAAACTCACAACTAATGGATGCAGTGAGCCTTGCAGAGGGGAAGGGCAAGCCTCTAAACCTCACCTGGGTGAGGCAAAGACATAAAATGTAACCAAAACGTTTGCACCCTTATAATATCCTCAAATAAATAAATAAATAAAACATAACTTAAGAATCTAATAAATACAGTATATAATTTAAAAAAAGAAAATTAAACTAGTGGGGCTGTGTTAGTACGCTAGAAGGTCTTTCTCTACACTGAGTTGAGCTGAGATCTGGAGGATAAGATCTGAGCCATTTGAAGGTGTGAACAAGAGCATCCCAGGCAAATGGGACCCAATGCACAGGCTCTGAAGGCCCAGGCTTTGCTCCTTCAAGAAGCACGGGGAGGCCAGTGTGACCTGAACGCAGCAGGATTAGGGGTAGGGTGGTCTGAAATAAGGTCAGAGACGTAGCTATGTGCCAGATCATGGAGGGCTTTGCAAACCAGAGTGAGAGTCTCTGGAGTTTATTCCATACATCCTGGGACACCACCAGAGAGTTTTGAGCAAGAAAATGTCATCATCCAAGTTTTATTTTTAAAAGTATCACACTGGCTGATGAATGTTTGAGATGGAGAACCGTTTGAGGAGATGCAGCAAAAATGAAAGCTGGGCAGTTGTATACTCCCTGCCTGGTTCCCAGTCCACCCTGCAACCGCTGTTGCTGCCACCGCCTCCGCCAGTGTCTACCTGAAAAGTTCTGGTCTCATGGTGCCATCTGGTGGCCAGAGTGGAACTGTTTGCTCTTAAAACCTGAAAATTCCCGCATCTTTTCAGAATATCCCCAAAAATCTCCACCTCTAATCAAATTCTTTCAATTTCCACTTTTAAAGATATTGGTTATTGAATTAATTTATTTATTTTCTATTTGTTTTTATAAATATGAAAACAATAGGATAGTTTGTTATTTTTCGTTATAAGTGAAATGAAGTCTGGACTAGGCTCTAATGGACTAGGTTATAATCTTATGAATGAAATTTACCATTAGTCATAATAAGACTCATGTAGAAATGAGCATTAAGTTATTCCTCTTCTTAAAAACCACTTACAAACACTTCTAGAACATAACTAAGGAATAAATAAGATAATTTATGATGTCACTTTATTAAAGAGGTTGGAAGTCAAGCTCCAGTATATATTTTTAGTTCAAAATGTGGTCCCAGATATGTAATCATAACATCTGGAACAGCTGGGTGAGTGCTGAAAGACATTCAGGATTTTTTTTTCCTTAAGAAAGTAGCAATTTGAAAGATGAGGCTTTGTTTCGAATGGAAAGGCTATTTATAACTGGCAGTTGGCAATTGTTGAAGCTAGCTCTGGCTACTTTAGATGTTGTATATGAAATGAACTGCCCTTTTCGAGAGTATAATGGTCAAATCAGAAAACTTCCAACATTTTCTTGGCTAATACAAAGCAGCTTTTTAATATTAATTTTAAAATATGACACCAGGGTCACCAACCCCCTTAGAGAGAATTTTCCACTTGCAATAATGTGACTAATTGCAATAAGGAGACCTGCTTCTCTCCGCTGATATTTTCTTGTCCATCAAATTGAAAGATCTTAAAAGCAATGCTTACTCACTCAACTTTATTCAGGAAACTTTGACACATTATAGCAAGTCTGTTAAAAATTTATTTCGCTGGGCATAGAGATCTCCCACTGCTTTGCCAGGCAGAATTGAAGCAGTGAATTTTTACTCCAGATATAATTAGATTGACTCTTACTTTGGGAATACTTTTGGATCCTTGCACATCAAAGTGAGATCTGGAGAAGCAATAGCAAAATTCTTCTTTCTGGAAAAATGAGTTGTGATTTTCAGTAGCTGTTAGTGGACGGTAATGAGACAGGCCTGGGCTCTTGGTAATGATCTTTTTTTCTGGCCCATCCATACTGTTGTGTTATCCCAAAGCACCTTGTCTCGTGGGCACACTCAACATGAAACGAGTTAGGGGTCTCAGCCCTTTCCTTAGCAGAGACTTGCCACAGAATCTTTCACCACCATCAGCAGCAATTAGCACTAATTGGTACCCTGGGCACCCGTCGAAAGGCGAGGTCAGTGATGGAGTGAACAGGCAGAAGGAATTACCCTTTCGCCTCTGGGAAGTGAACTTATTGGTTCTATGTGGAGCTGCTCTGTTCCTGCTCCCTCAGATGGGCCTAGGAGGCAGATTAGGAAGGAATTTACTCTCTGAGGCTGTCAAACAGGAGCATTGAGGAAGGTCAGTTCACTGAGTGGGCAAAACAAAGCAGCTGAGTTATGACCACGGCACAGCCATAAATAGGTCTCCCCGTCTTCACCCCACATTACCTCACCCCTTCCTATCTCCCCTTCTCGCTTTCGGTTTCTCCCTATAATATTATAAATCCAATCAAAGCAAGTGCCCTGTCAGCATTTTTCTCTTCTTCGCCTCAGAGTGCACACTGTTTATACTGATTATTGTGCAACCTGGGTCACCCAGTGGCTGCAGGGAGATGCTGTCATTTGTCTTTGCCTTGCTTCTCTATAAATCTATTCTACCGACTTCACAAGAGATGAGAGAGTAACATGAAAATAAGTGGGACGAGGCCTGTGCAATACTTAGGTCTTGGCAGAATATTAATTCCACTAAGTGCCCCTTTGTTTGTAATTCTAATACATTTACCATAGCTCCTTTAAGTCAGGGGGCTGAAAAATCCTTGAGAGAATTATCAGGGAACAATTAATAATCCTTTCCTCTGCTACAAGTCACTACCAGATGACTTGGCATCACTCACAAGACAACAGAAGGCAGAGGAATGTTGGCGTCCTGCCACCTTATAAAACTCACTCCTTCCTTTCACTTAACTCAGATGCCAGCACTTTTCTGAAGGCTGAGCAGAGAGGAATAGAAAAGGGAGTGGGCATTTGATTAACAAAGTCACAACAAATAAATGATAGTCTCTGGATATCAGTCAGTGCCCTTCTGTCTCCCTAACAAGAGCAACAAGTTTGAAACTGAACAAAAACCATTTGCTTTCCTTCTTTACATGACTTAGCAAATACTTCTTATTTGAGTTTTTAAGCATTCATTTGGGAGAAGAGAACCTAGAAATGGTTGACCTAGAAATAATTCAGCCTTGCAGAGATGCCCGAGCCCAGACATTAGCCAAAGCCAAGAGGGACCTTTTAGAACCATTTATAACTAGATCGATATGTCAGCCGGTCCTGCCCTCAACTCACTCAAGTTTTTGTTGGAATTGAAAGATTAGCCTAGAAACAAAGTTGCCAGAAGGTGCACAGTTTTCACAGAGTAAGGAGACAAATCTGTTTTCTCTAGTCTTCATTTTCCTTCCTAGAAGAGCTCCAAGGTGAGTTGATGAGCTGTCTGGCCCAGGCATCTTTTTATTATCAAAGACTAGTAAAACACCTAACAATAAGAATGCTCAACAACTGTGTGTTATGTGAAAGAATGGAAAAATGACCAAATGGTCACTTAAAGGTCACTTTACAGCAGCTAACTGAGTTCATTCCATTCAGCCAGATGGATGCTCTTTGCTGAAATCTTAGAGCAAAATGAAAAATGTATAACATTAGCCAGAGAAGTGACACTTTCATTTATTCAATCAACAAACATTTATAGACACCTGTGATATGCCAGGCCCTGTGTTAGACACTTGGGTACAAAGATAAAAAAAAAAAAAAAAAAACAGACTCTGCCTCAATAAGAGTTCAGTTTAGTTGAAAGGGCAGAAGTCAGTACAAATAAAGACAAAGCCATGTGCAATGGCCATCCTAGACCACATCACAAGAGTATGGGGGCGGGGGCTGTCAGCTCTGGGAGTTTGTAGAGGAGGGACCCTTGAGCTGGGTCTTTGCAGAGTGAGCGTGGAACTGGGATGAGAAAGCGAAGGGCGCGCCAGGCTCAGAGGGAGGACGGCAGAGCAGAGAAGGGGCTGTGAGAGAGCAGGGTGGGCTTGTGCAGAGAAGGTCGCCGAGCATCCGGCTCACGAGGGGAATGGAATGGGGTAGGGATTCTTCCCCATTCCATTCCCCTCGTGAGGCAGAGTGGATGGAAGGAGAGAGAAAGAAAAGTGATGGGGACTGAGGAAGGTTGGCCTTGATAGTCTGACCAGGGCCTGTGTTCCACCCAGAGTCCAGGTTTGGACCCAGCTTCCAGGCAGCAGGTGCCATGAAAGAGTTTCAAGCAGGCAGGTGACATGATCAGAGCATCTGGGAGAACAATTTCGCTAATCTGGTCAGCAAAGCTGTGCCCCTTTTGTTCCCTGTTCACTCCTTGAGTATCCCTTCTGGAAGCTTTGAATGAATGAATGTTTCCAGATAGATACTATAAGATTTTCTTTTTGCCTTTTTAAAAATTTTTAGTTGTAATTATTATGGGTACATAATAGTTGTATATATTTACGGGGCACACGTGATGTCTTGACACAGGCATATGATGTGTAATAATCAAATCAGGGTAATTGGAGTATCCATCATCTCAAGCATTGATCATTCCTTCGTGTTAGGAACATTCCAGTTCCACTCTTTTAGTTATTTTAAAGTACACAATAACTTATTGTTGGCTGTAGTCCCTCTGTTGTACTATCAAATATTAGACCTCATTCATTCCATCCAGTTATATTTTTTTACCCCTTAACCATCCCCACTTTATCCCCCCTCCCCGCTACCCTTCCCGGCCTCTGGTAACCATCATTCTACTCTGTCTTCATGAGATTATTTTAATTTTTAGCTCCCACATATGAGTGGGAGAACACGCAAAATTTGTCTTTCCGTGCTTGGCTTATTTCACTAAACATATTCTCCAGTTCCATCCATGTTGTTGCAAATGACAGGATTTCATTTCTTTTTTATGGCTGGATAATATTCTATTGTGTATATGTACCACGTAACACAGTGTATGGGAAGATGTCAGTCAAAAGACACAAAATTTCAGTTAGAGAGGAGGAATAAGTTCAAGAGATCTATTCCAGCAGTCCCCAACCTTTTTGGCACCAGGGACTGGTTTCATGGAAGACAATTTTTCCACAGACTGTGGAGGGAGGGAGGTAGGGAGGTGGAGCTCAAGCCCTGAGGCGAGCGATGGGGAGCGGCAGTAAATACAGATGAAGCTTCACTCGCTCACCCGCGGCTCATCTCCTGCTGTGCTGCCCGGTTCAGGTTCCTAACAGGCTGCAGACAGGTTGGGGACCGCAGTATTATACAACATGGTGACTGTAGTTAATAACAATGTATTATAGCCTTCAAAATTGCTAAGAGAGTAGATTTTAAGTGTTCTTACCACAAAAGAATTGATAAGTATGTGAGGTAATGCATACATTAATTACCTCAATTTAGCCATTCCACAAAGTATACATATTTCAAAACATGTTGTGCCCAATAAATATAAACCATTTTATTTGTCAATTAAAAATATGTATGTAAAATTTTTAAAATAACACAGCATGGACAATGCATTGGAGTCGAAGAAAAACAGAATCAGGGAGACTCTGACGGCTATTTTAAAGGCAGTGTTTAGGAGGTAAAATGATTGGCCTTGATGAAGAAATAATCCAGAGGTTATGAGGGAAAGTGGACTTGAAGATAACTATAAGGTTTCTAGCCAGTGGTTGATAAAATGCTTCTTGAAAGAAGACTAGAACCTCTGTTTTTAACTCCAAAAAGGAAACACTCGCTTCTCAAAATACTCTGAAAAATTTCATCAGTATGTTGGAACTATTGCACACTTGAAGGCAAGAAGCAAATAGGCTTGTTTCCTATTTGTGTCAAAAATAGCAAGAAATACTTTAATCCAGAGGAGTCTCACAGAGATCCAGGAAAGTATTATCTTAAAATATTGTAATTTCTCAAAAGTCTAGTTTGTGTTTTCTGTGCCTTTGGAATATGAGAAAGCAAATGCTACATTGGAATTAAGGATTAAAAAGCATTTCAATGATAAAACCCCACATTCATTCGCTCCTAACTTTTGGATTTTAAACGCAATCTTGGTTTTATCTCACCTAAGAAGAAGAGAGTGCATTTGGTTTTCTTATTAGAGTCTGAGCTCAAAAACCTGTGCAACTACTTAAGGTCCAGAAACAATTTACAATGATAGAAAGGTGAACCATATTTCATACGAATCTGAGACGGCAGGTCTGGGCCAGCAGCCGGCCCCTCCCTCAACCTTGGCCTTGCAGACATTCTCCTCCTCTGCCTCAGGCCTCAGGGAGCCAGACCTGTACATTATTCATTTTGCCTTTGGCACCCAGAGCACACCTTTCAAATACATGGACAGATGGATGGACATAGCTATGCTAATAGTCACTTCCCCATTGCAAAATGTACCTGAAAATCACATTCTCCCAAGTTTCCCCTCAGGCATTTTAAATACTCAAAACCAGGTAAATTTTTCAATTTTACACCGAAGTTAAAAAGTACTCTACTGTGCAGGAGTTTTACTCAATTCCAAAAGGAAAAAGTACTTTTAAAAAGTTATAAGCAGCTTAAATATGGTTGTGCACAATAAGCTATTTCACTTGGTTTTTAATCTGTATCAAAACTGGACGGTAAAATTTTTACTACTTCCTAACAGGTTCTGGCAAAGGTTTGATTCTATGTCCTTACTCTCTCTGTTCTTTCACAAATCTCAGGAAATTAAGGATAAAATGTGTGTTAACTATGTTTATGTTACAAATGCAAACATAGGGAAGTCAGGAAGCATTTTAACAAGGAAACATTTAATAGTCATTTTAATTCATCCAGGCTGTTCTCATGTAAAAACCATATATTCTTGTCCTGTTTTCCAAATATATAGTTTATTGAGGAATTGATATGTCTATATAAATCCTTGTTCACAGGAGAATCTTTATTTTTGCTTTCGTTGAATTTGTAACCCAAATAAATTGAATTGCTCAGTTGTTTCACATGTAACATACCCACAGTGAAGAGCTGACTTTTCCTTATTGTATTTCTTAGTAACACCTGTCAGGACAGCTAATCAAATAGACTGCCTAGTCTACTCTGCCTCCACAAAAGCTATGTTCTTTTTTCTCTTTGGTATGAAACATACCAGAGATGATGGGTAACATGAGCGAATTTAAATTCCATATGAATTATCCTTGACATTTGTATTTTGCTTTTACATTCAAGAAAGGCTTTTTCCAATGAACTCTCTTTATAAATAGAGACTTTGAAGAAAACAGAAAAAGAGATGCACAAAACTGAGCATCCTGCAGAGTACCTTTCTAAACAGAAGATGATGCCATCTTCTGACTGAGTTCTGCCTGGACAAGATGTGTAGGAGCAAACAATTTCCTCTTCCTGAGCCCTGCACAAAACATGTTAAGGATTTAACTCCCAAAGCAACAGATTTCTTGACATCTAATCACAGCTGCCTGGTTGTACTGCTAATGGTCTATTAAAATTCCAAATCAGCTTATTAGTATCTGTGTGTATTTCTTCAGCAAATAAAACAAGAATTCCAACAGAACTGTCTTTTTAAGTCAGTAACAAAGCTGGAAACCATCAAAATGATAAGGCACAAAAACCTGGAGAATTCATCTTTCACTTGCTATCAAAGGAAAGGAAAACAAAAAAAAAAAAATGTGAAGGTCATTCAACATAGCAACAACCTCTCTCCTGATAAAAAATAAAATGCCATGGATGCAGATATTGACCAACACAAAGGAGAGAAGTTATGTGTGTTAACAATTTTTCACACTAAGTGGCCATTTTTATTTGATGATCTTTAGCACAGTGAGAAAATTAAGTTTAACATCTGTATATGCCATTTAAAACAAGATAGTATGGTAAGATGATCTATAAAGAGAAATAATTTACCTGAAAGGAACTGATGTTAAAAAATAAAAATCTTTTTAAAAACTAAAAAAAAAAAAAAAAATCTTTCCCCAAAGACGCGGAGGCCTATGCTCTGCTTGAAAGCTGCACTGTCAATAGAAATGTGGCTATAATAGGTATCTGCAAACAGCTAGACTCTGAGCGCAGACCCTGAGGACACTGGTGAGGGTCCTGTGACATCTCTGCTGTCTATAGGGAGAGTCGGGGCCGTAAACATAGTAAACAAGCACCATCTGCAAAACAGTAACAGCATCAACTGCCCTGGATGCAGAATCCTCTGCCATTTTTTTTAAGACCAAGCCAGGCTCTGGAGTTCTTGAGCAATCCAAAGGGTAGAGCCCAACTAAGACTAACGTAATATTCTTCCGCTAACCAGGGAGGCTGAAGCATACCAATTTTTTTCAATATTTTTTTAAAAAATGAGAAGTGTAATAATTTTACACCAGTGTTGTAGTTCAATGTACCTTTCAATAATGAAATATAAACAGACCTGGGAAATCCAACTCAAATAAAAAGTGGACATATTAAAATATGCCAACTCTAAAGGTCAACATGGCTGCCTTTGGCTCTGTGCTATTCTGAAATGATCACTGTGTGTGGAATGATAAGTAAGATTTTTTTTTTTTTTTACAAAAAAGGGAAAGTTCCAAAGCAGGTTTATTACTATGACTTAACTTGAACTTTCTGGAAAAAAAAATTTTGATGTTTTAAGAAAATATTGAATGTGGCTTCAAATTCCCTAAATGAATCTACATGTACAGAAAAAAATGTCTAATGCCAAATATAAAGATCATATCCCTTCTTGACCCTTCATCTGGGAGCCGAGTTCAGGTTCATACCTACAATCTCTCAGCTACTGGTGGATGACCACACCCTCTTGCCTGTAACTCAACCCTGGCATAGGTTTAGGCAATTTTACCAGTTACCAAAAGGGAAACATTGGTTTCTGATCTTGCAAAGCAAATAACTCTGAGTTCACAGAGGACAGGAATTTGCACAGGAAATCTCACATATAATATTCACCCCGGGTGGACCCAAACATGTACACCAATGCATTCCAATACTACATTTTCTATGGACCAACTAAAGTCAGACTCCTAGAAGAAACAATTCTTGCTTCCTACCACATCTATGAAATGCCTGTATTCTATTAGCAAGGTATTAAGCATGTTCAGAAAGAATGTTCCCTGTCTTGGTCAGATCCACTTCTGCAGCATTGCCTCAAGTTTTGGAGACCACAATTTATGAAGCAATATTGAATAACTAAAGTATGTCCAAGGAGTGTAATCAAAATTCTGAAAGTAATGCCAAATGACAAATGATTTTAAAAAGAACTGGAGATATTTAGCCTGGAAAAACAAGATAAACTGTCTTATACACCTCTCATTGCAATTTTATAGAAAATATTTGTTTTGTGTAGGAAAGGCTTATTTTTTGTTGGTTATAAGAAGTAAGCAGATTTTATCTCCATATAAGGAAATACTTTCTCATAAATAGAATATATTACTTTGTCAAAGATAGGGGTCCTTCTCCTAAAAGAATTCCCATTCACCATCTGTTAGCAATACTTTTGCACTAAATAAGAGGTTAGACTCCTAACCTCTAAGGTAGCTTTAAATTCCAGGTTCCTAATAGTCTATATATTTGGTTAACTCCCAAAATATTACAATTAAACAATTTTTTTGCGTGAGAATTCTAAATCATTTCTGGAGCCAAGGGTTTCTTCGAAAGCAACCATTAAGTCAAAAACACTAGATTTGATGCCAGTAGATATGATTCCCATTACTTTACAGATTGAGTTGCAGATAAAATCGTGAAAACACAAAGTTCAATGTTAGACCTAAGTCTAAGACCTAAGTTCAAATCATCCTCTACCATTTAAAACCTGTTGTGACCTACACAAGTCTCTTAGCCTCACTAAGCTTTAATATCCTTATATGTAAAATGGGATAATAGTATTTAGTGCACAGGATTCCACTAAGGGTTGAACGGGGTAATGAACATAAAGAGCTCAGCAAAGTCCGTGGCTCAAAGAAACCCCTCAATGTAGGGCAGCTGTTGTTAGATAACTCATCTTGCCCTACAACACCCCCACAACCTGAGCTTGGAATGTTCCTTTCCCCTGTACAGTTTGAATAACACTTTCTGCACACACCCTAGACATATACATATAGAGGAGCGCAGGTGAGGAAGGGGGAGAGACACAGAGTATTTTGTGCATAATCCGTAAGTAAATATGTCTGACACACACTCACACACAACTCTTTTTTTTAGCTTTTTATTTTGAGATCATTGTAGATTCACATGCAGTTACAAGATATAACACAGAGAGATCCCACGTACTCTTCACACATACCTTCTTATGTCACGCTATCTGTGTATATTGTTAGGCTTTGTTGTCAGTGTTTTGTCCTCCATCCAATGCATTGATGCAGACAAAGAGTGGAAATACTAAATATTGCTGAACTGACCTGGCCATGCAAACACCGAGAACCTGGACTTGTGCTCCCCTGAGATCTGTACGGTTGCTCTCAGTTTCACCTTAGCCAGGCACACTCTCACTCCCTGTGGAGTTTTCCTTTCTAGATAACATCTCACCACTGCTTGGTGAAAAGCAGAAGCCCTGCTCTGTGGGGCTGAACTTCTTGGGTTCTTGGGAAATGGTGGTGTTGTGGCTCACTGGGCAAAGGATGTAGTTTGTGTCTAACATGGGAATATTCCAATTTCTATTGATTAGATCAATTAATATTCTAGTGCTGGGGTGAGGTGGTATGTTTTCTTTCCTCCAAAAATAATTACTCTATATTGACTGAGCTCTAGGGGAAATGTATCCTAGGATATGGCTGAGGTTGGTTTCAATACAGTTGGAGTCTTTCATGTGGAAAATTCTCTATTTAGCAATTATATGCAATGAGAAAACTTGAAATTCATAAGTGGTTCAGTAAATCACAAGCCATGAAGAGTGCAGTAAGAGCCAATGAGAGAAAATCTGGGCATTTAGTCAAGTACACCAAACTAATATTTTCCCCAAAATGGTCCGTCAACAAAATCTGTGGGGAGCATTAAAAAAACACAGATTTCTGCACCAAAATGCACCCATCCCAACCCTTGATGGTTCTAAATTCAATGGATTGAGGCAGGGCCAGAGAAACAGCATTTCTAGAAAGCTTCACAGGGCGTTCTACTTGAGAGCCAGTTCTCAACCTACCGCTCTGGGCCACCATATTTCAATGTGATGACTCTGTGGTGTGCTCAGATTAAGAAATGAAAATGAAACCCTCCCTTCACCTGCACTTCCAAAACTTTGTAATTTCTTTTATATTAAAATTAATTTTTATAATAATGATGATGAATCCAGTTTTTCAAATTACTTCATAGAGATTATCTCGTTGGAGGTAGTATGGTGACAGTTTCTTGGAAGAATATGACACTGATTCATTACAAATTTGAAGAGAAAAATACTATACCCCATTGCCAGAATATTTCACTTGTGACCAAAAAAAACAAACAAAAAAAAAAACCTCATGCCAACCATCTTATAGCCTATCCAGCAGGTGGTGAAGGTGGGTGACATGCAGGATGCTCGCCCAGGGACACATCCACAATAATGAAACCAAGAACTCTTCTTGGCAGAGCTTTCCCACCCCCACCCCAGCCCTGACAAACTCCCAGGCACTGTGTATCACCACAAATCCTACCCTCAACACTGTCACTGTCTATGTACATCAGAATCATACCTGCAAAGAAAATAGAAAGTTTGGGAGTCAAATCTCTGGTGCTAGGAACATCAACACAATTTTAATTAAGAGCCTGTCTGAATATGGACCTATTATACACTGTAGCAATAAAATTAAACATTGTCACTGTCTGCTTTTTAATAGCTTACAAGCATCTCGTATTTAGAGTCCCCAAGCTAGAATTTCAAGATATATCCCCTTAGTCTTTGGCTGTCAAATAATCACTGCACTATTTTTCTCACTTTCTCTTCACTTCATAGACTATTTATAACTATGCTTAAAGTGTTAGACTCACATGGGCATACATGGTGCATAAACATAAAAGAATATTAAGTGCACGCAAAAAGGTTAGCCTGTATCATGCAATGTCAAATAAAGTCATCTTCCCCACAATGCGGAAAGGATAGAGCCTAGAGGAATTGAGCCAGGTGGTTCATGGAAGGCCTTGTGAGAAGGAATCTTCACTCCAGGAAAAGGGTGTGTTTTAAGGATGTGGATCATCAGATACCGCAGACTAAAGGAGCAGAAGGTACAGTAGAACAGGTAAATGGAGGCATCTCCTTTCGTGCCAAAATGCCGCAGTCTCAAATGATGACACTGAACGTGGGGGTGCAGTGTCTGACCACACAGTAGGTCTCAGAGTCTGGTCCCCAGACCAGGAGCATCAGCGTCACCGGGAACTTGTCAGAAATGCAAACCTTCAAGCCCCATTTCAGATCCACTGAATCAGAAACTCTGGGTGTGGGACGCAGTAACCCCTGTTTTAACAAAACCTCCAGGTGATTCTGATGCACACTCAAGTTGGAGAACCACTAGATTACAGGAAATAGAAATCTGACAAGTCTGATCAGACATTTTCTCTCAGGCTGTGAGAATCAAAACCTCTCTTCCCACTCTGATACAGACTCTACGTGCTACCTGCCTTCCCTCCCCTCCTTTCCTCCCCCCAACACATACACACACACACACACATGCACACACAGCCAAATGAACACCTGTATAGGATTCAAATAACTGAAAAACAGCCCTTACTTTTCCTTTTCTTGGAGAACGTATCTCATAATGTGCGAATAGTGCTGGGGCAAGGGGTGGAATTTAAACAATCCCTAATTAGGGAAGGCGGCACCACATATTTATCACATTATACTGTTGTGTATTTACCCCTTGCCGCTTCTGATGCATTTGCATATAATCTCTCATAATTCAATTCACTTGTTTAAATCATTTCTTTTCTTTTCACTTATTTATTCAGAAGGGAACGTTCATTGTGCAGCTTACTGGGGCCTCCCAGTGGCAATCGTATGTCATTTCAGGCTCAACTTTGATCCTGACAGCTTTGGGGGAACTGCATCCAAATCCTCAGCATTTCCCCTGAAACAGAACCAATGCAAGCATTTTATCTGAGATGGGTTCCATCAGCCTCCCAGCTGAAATCTCCTCAGACGTTGGCTTGACTTCTTACAAGGATCAAACTCGGTATTCCCGTCACTTGCTTAGTGGGGATGACAACCGGCAGGATCCTGGTCAACTTGGAAAACAACCAGGAATGCATACAATAAAAGGACTATCGGGGAGAGACGCGTCCTATGATGCCCTTCCTCAGTAACCTGGAGGTTTTCTTCCTAGGCTTTCCATTTCTACCACCCTGCCTCAGCGTAACCATTTCCAACCACAGTTTTCAATACAACATCGTCTCTCCTCTCGATTCTGGAACATTCTGTGGCTCCTTGGCCTGGCCATTGCTCTCCTGTGGCAGTCGGCTCTGTCCTCTGCACCTGCCCTCCCAGGACAGCCTCCTCCAACCCCCGGCAGCTCGCCCAGCACCCCGTCCCGCATCAGCTTACGTCCTGTCCCCTGCCCAGGGCTTCAGCCAGGGCTTGGGGCTTACTCGGCAATATCACCCTCCCAGAAGCCAGGTGCCTGTCACCAGATCAATCTCAGGCTAACGACACCACCGGCCATTTCCACTTAGACAAGCACTTTGCTGCCGAAGACGCTGGTGTCCCTCCAGTCTCCCACTCGGAGTCCCTTTGCCCTCGCCTTTGGCTCCAGAGAGCTGTGCTGCCTGAGCCAAGGCATGCCTCCTCCCTGCATGGCTGCTGAAAGGTGGTTGCCGTGAACTGGTCTTCTCAGATCACTCCAGGGCTGAACTCTCTGCCGATGCAGTCCCCACCTAGCAACGGGCCTGGAAACGTCAGCATCGTCCACACAGCCTGGGCACAAACATATCGGATGATGTCTTTTCAAAGTTCAACCCCACCCCCTTGGCCTTCTCTGCTGAAATGTCACCCAAGGGCACCCTGCACTTCATTCACTTCATTCACCCTGTGCTACCTTTCAAAAAAAAAAAAAAAGCAAGCTTTATCTTCCACCCGGGTGCCTCGTGTATACAGAAGGTCTCTTTTGCTTCCCACATGGGCTGTTTTAAGATCAACATATACCTTTAATTAATCTGTGTCCAGTACGCTTTCCAAAGAAAAATTTGCGTAAGTCTTTGCTGGGTATAGCCATACATTTATAAAATCATACCCTTGGAAATATTAATATATTATGAAAAGGAGCTCATCTTTCCAGGTACATCTCACTTAAGCTGATTTGTGCTCAGAACGCAAACAAAAACAAGATTCACTAAATTGGATATCTCCAAATTAACTAGAGTAAAGTTCAAATTCAGGATTTTCTCGCAGGGCTGAGTGGGGAACGTACACAAGGCAATAAATACCCTGACAGAGCACGAGTTTTCGTGCTGTAGAGACTGAGTTCCCATCCCAACTGCTGCACGTGTATAACCTGGGGAAGTTGCCCACTTCCAAGGAGCTTCAATATCTTCATCTGTAAAGTGGGCTAATACTTCTACCGCTGCCAGGAAGATTCAGTGAGATGCTAAATGGAAATCTCTAAAACGGTCCTGAAAGCAGTGAGTGTTCCATTAATGGTAGTTATTATTTCAGCAAGGGTTAATAGGTGCTACAATTTTTCCAGTGAGTTGTTCCAATGGGTCGCTCTCCTTTGCCTGTGACACTTGGCACATGCTGCTCCTTCTGCCCAGAATCCAACTCTTCTTCAGTACTCATCCTCCAGCTCCCTTGCCCAGCTACAGGTTACTTCTCCCAGAATCCCTCCCTATTCCCCGGTGGTTGATTCGGTTTCCTCCTGTCTGGACACCTCTCACTGATTTGTTTTCACACATTTCTCCTACCATGCCACCGACGTCTCTGCCTCTGCCGTTCACACTCAACGTACAGTCTCCAGGAGGACTGGGCCTGTCTACCCGGTTCACTGTTGTGTCTGCAGCCCCTGCTTGGCACACTGTGGGTTTTCAACAAATATTGAACAAATGAATGACAACCATTAGATGGCTTCCTTAGAAGAAAAAATAAAATCCAAGGAAAGTAAAAAGTAGTTTCATTACTTATTCTGCACTCTTGTAACTGCTGTTAAGCCTCCTTGAATTATTTCTTCAAAAAATATGAAATCTGTTCCCAAGAGCTAGCACATCGTTCCCCTCACTCCCAGAATATTGCACAAAATGATTCCTCAGTTTCTCTTTTCAATAGATGATCATAAAATGTGTTTATCGTGTTTTACATCTAATTCTTAAATTGACTACCTATTGATCACAGAGATACTAAGGAAGGAGGAAATCCTTGGTAGAAAAGTGTTAATAATTTACTAGTTGCCAACTGTACTTTTACCTCTGAACATCAGGTGGGTAGACACATTACTCATGCTTTTTAATCTAAGAATTTCTTATATTTTTATGGCCTGTCCTTTGGGCTTATTTATGATGGTTTGTGAGAAAGAGACAACCTTTGCCATTATGATTTATACTCTATTAACAAAGGAAACATAGAAGGAGATAAGAAACCCAAATTAAATCATGGCATTAGATAAGAAAACGCAAATTAAATCATAACACTAAAAAAAATCTAGAGAAGGTAGGGGGATGACTCATAATTTAAAATTAAAGCAAAGAAGAGTGCAGACCATGGACAAGGAAATATAGAAATTTTCAAAACCTAAACTAAAAAAATCTAGCATTTGCCAAATAAGTGATTTTCAAAAGTCTGTATCTTGTATTTGTGGCATCATAAAATAATGCCTAGCCATTAAAATATTTTAATGACATGTTTCAATCTTATTCTGCCTGTGCTTTTCTTTGAAAAACCAAGAAATATATTTTGGTATGGTTAAAGTGTTAGTGGTTGGCAGCAAATATCCAATATTTTTCTATGACTTTTCTATTAATGCCATTTATCACAAAATTGACTCAGACATCTGCTATCATCTTTAGTGGTCTCTGAAAATTCCTTGATGGTAAGTGCCAATTCCAAAACTTGACTGGATTTCAGGGAAAGACAATTACCTTAGAAACAAAGAAATTGAGAGGAAAAAGTCATGCCTTCGAGTTTGTCTAATAAAGGCGCTACTCATGATAGAGACCAAAGGTTAGTTCAATAGAACAAGCAGTCAGGAGTGTATACCCAGCAATCCCGACACTACGCAGATATATACAACCTGAGCAAACACGAATGTCCAGTGCAGGAATCCTTAATAAAAGGAGTTAATGTGACCTCAGAACTAATTGATGCTAACTAAGGCCACCTAAGACACAACTATCCCATTAATACTACCACATAATTATCCAGAACACTGTCTTCGATTTTATGAGGAGCTTGAAAGCAGAGCAAATATTGACATTGGGCTTGCAGGTAATATGCTAGCTAGACTTAATTTCACATCACAAACTCAAACATGGCAAAACCTGGGTGTGTGACTCGTGTGTTAACCACTTCCAGGCTTCATAAAGTAGATAAAAAGAACTGGGTCCACGTGCATACACACTAAAAAAAAATGTCTATTCTTTTTTAATTTTGCTTTGCCTGTACCCTATACTTTTGCAAATGTATGTACCTGCTCCATTCCCAGTTTTGTTTCCTATTATTACCTTTTGAATTTTAAATGCATACATTTGACAACTTTTATTTCTTCCATCTACAGATTTTCATGAAAATTAAATTAAAATGAATTAGAAAGAACCACAGTATGTTAATTTTCTTTTAGTTTTATCAATAAGCTTTCTTGTCTGATTTACTTATGGTCAACTTTAATTCTTTTATATCTATTAATAGAACCCAAGGTGCCCAGCTTGTTTTCAAAGTTAGTACATGCAAATCTCTGCTTGTATCAAAATCCTACCCAGTGGGCCTGTTTTACTTCCAAAGGATATTTGTAAATTATTTATTTGCTTATATGCAAATGGCACTACCTAAAACAAGTTAGACAGGGTCTCTGTCTGTAAAGCACAGGCATTCGTAGAGCACACCAAGCTCCTGGAATCTGAGGCCTTGATGAAAAAAGGAACATTCCACTCTGTTATGTTTCCTCATCTTTTTTCTTCCACAATAATGAGTTTACACTATTGGTTGCAAATATATTAGGAAGTTACCCAATGCCACTAATTCTTTATCCAAAAAAAAAAAGAACAGAGTATGAATATGGAATGAAAAAAACAATGTTCTAAAATTCTTGTAGATAAAAATGGGTACAAATAAAAGAAGATATATCACCAAATTCTAAGATAAAAGATTTTAATGCAGTATATAATTTCCTAAAGTCAGTTGATGCAGTCTGGGGCATAAAACCCTTGGTGTACCTGTGTATAATTTTAAGCTGCAAAACATCGCCTACAGGTTGGTGTGTCTGCTGGAGAGCAATAACGATTCTGGGATACCTTCTACTAAAACCTTGACAATCAGTAGTAGTCTCATTCTATTGGAAATCCAGAAAGTCACTGCAAGAATTGAACTGAGGTTTTTAATAACATAGTCTAACTTGTCAAAAAGCCAGATAAAAAGGTACAAAAATTCACAATATAACTCCCTTGAAGTTAACAAATCAAACCCAGTCATAGAAAATTTTTTTTAGAAAAAGCCTATTCAAATGACAGATTTTGAAATTAAATTATTGTAAAATTGAATCTTGAAGAATATGGGGAAACTGCAGCAAAAAGATAAAAGAGTAAGCTAGTACCTAGAATAAAGTGGAAAAGGAGAGATGGTGTGTGGGGGGGGCGGTGTTAACATTTGCGAGTAAATGCTATAAACAGCATAAAACAATGGATGTGGAACACTGTGTTTGACAGATTGGCACATAGAGAAAGCAACTTTGAAGAACCATATGGGTGGTTTGGTCCTAACACTGTCTTTGAAAGGACACTTTATGTATTCTACCTAAAAATAACTTAGTAATAATTTTTAAAATTTTTTTAGCAGAGGAACAGTTTTTTCACTTGTTACCCCAAGATCCCCCTGTTGCACCTACAATTCTCAGGTCCCTAGAAGCCTCTGAGGCGACTTTTAGGAACCTTGGCACTCTACTGACCAGTTCAAAAGCCACTGCAGTATTAAATTCATATTTTTCAGAGTCAACAGATACTAATATAACTTGGGGGAGGTGGAACGTAGAACCTCCAAAACAATCTCCAAATATACCTACATCCTATCTCTTAATGTTGATGTGCCTCAGGACTCAGTCCTTGTTTTATTCTGTGTGTTCTTCCCACTCTGCTCCCTGAAGCAGCTCCACAAATCATCTCTAAGCTGGCAACTCTAAGTTGATGCCCAGTAGCTCAGCCTGGACTCTCCCCTGCACACGCCGTGCTCTGTGCAGTGGGAAGACCCGTGGGCTCTGGCTTCCGGATGCACCACTGCTCACCCCCCACCCCAGTGCAGATTCCCTCCTGCAGGTGCCCTCCCCTCCTGCCTGCATGGCTGCCGCAGCCTCCTCACTGGTCTTTTGGCCCCTGCATCCTATTCTCAGAACATCAGCCAGAGTGGTCCTTACACAAAGAAATATTATTTTACTCCTCTACTCAAAACCATCCAGAGAGTCTCCATTTCACCAGAAGGAAAGCTAAAGTTCTTCCGACGGCCTAAAAGGTCAGGGTGGACACTGTTATGTGCTGCTCAGACCCTCTTCAGAATGACCCTGCTGCTGGAACTGCCGTTGGCAGACAGCTCACAGCTGTCAGCATCTTCAGGGATTGCCTCAGCGGAAGAGTCACCTCACCCAAGGTCACAGAGTCTTCCCAGGGCAGCCCGTATCCAGTGACAGAGCCACGTGGGCTTATCAAGGCCCAGACATCTGGCACCAATGGGGACTGCTCTGAGAGGCCACTCTTGGTCCAGTTCTCCACGTGGGTGCCAGCTCAGGCTGGGGCTGTGCCTGCCCTGCTGCTCAGCTGCCACTCTGTCCTGCTTCCTTCTGCTCCTTTCCATAGTTTTTCACTCCAACAGCCCCCCAATAAAGGACCTGCTCACCCGATTCCCTCCCAGAGCCTGTTTCCGGAGAACCCAGCCAGCAACAGTCTGACAGGATCCACCTCCCTGTAGCCCCTGTGACTTCATGTCTCGCCAGCCTCCCTGCTCACTCTGCTCTGAGCCTGCACCCTGGCCTTGGCTAATTCTTCAAAAGGATCAAAGGATCCGCATGCTTCTGCCTTAAGCATCTGGTCCTTCTGCCTGGAACACACTTCCCCAGACACCTACACTGCTACCTCCTTTCAGTTTTGCTTAAATGTCACCTTCTAAACACACCTACCCTGACCTACCCCGGCAGGAAACATGAGAAAAGTTTTAAAGAGGAACAGTTCTCACTTTTTTCCTAATGTGTTTGCTTATCTTTAGGGGTATATATTTCACTTTGAAGAAATGACTTCACTTGTTTTTTAAAAACTTTGAAAATTACTGTTTTAAATACATAAAGACAGTGCAGCGCTTAAGAACACAGGAGGCTTTGGGTCCAGACTTGGGCTTGAATGTCCCAGCACTGCCACTCTGCAGATACGTGGGATGGGGTCTTGCAGCCGCAGTAGCTTTACCTGCGGAGTGGGGTAAGGATGTAACTCGTACTTCCAAGATGGTTGTGAGGAGTAAATGACTTTATGTAAATAACAGACTGTGAAAACAGCAGAGGTCCATGTAAATATCGGGCATTATTGAGAGAAGGTTCTGTGAACCACTGGCGTGTATTTGCATCCCGGCTCACAGATCAGGGTCCTAGGAAATACTCTCTCAACTATGCTCAACTCTGAGCGGACTGACACTTGCCACAAAGCAGCAAGGACCCATCCCAGTAGAGCAACTGTCACCCTGAGGGCACAGTAACAGCCTAAAAAATGTTACTGAGGACACAGCAGAGTCGTTGCCAACCAATACAGTCTAGGCAGTTACAAAGTACAAACTTCTAATTCTGTGCTCTTTTTGCACTGATGTAATTACTTCAGACTTTATTCTAATCTCTAAGTCCCGTGTGAAAAAAAATCACACAGAATTTCAAATATCTAGGTGTATATATGTTCATGAGAAGAGCTTTAAACTTTAAAACCAGCCATATGTCTGATTATTTGAGATTAGAGACCTAAATCCTTTCATTTATATTTTTAACCCAAAGTTGTTATATTTATTTTTGTTTCTGTGATACAAAACAACTGCACTTGGCTTAAAAATAAAATAACAACTCCTCCAAAATCTCAACTATTGCTGTGTTTGCTTCCATTCATTTTTCATTCAGTAGAGTGACATGTCCTTGCCCATAACCTCCAATCCACAAGCTTGACTGATTTCAGAGGTTACACTGGAGGTTCTCCTTGCCAGACAGAGATGATAGACCACCTTTCAGCTGGCACTAATAAAACCATGAAAGTCTAAGATTTACAATTACATTATGTATCTGCCTATTCAGATTTATTTGCAGATCCTACTATAGTCAATTTCTTTATTTCTAAAGAAAGAATCATATAAGGCTATGTGTAAGAGAATTAATAACAATGTTCATTTTAGGGATATTATTAAAAATCATCATTTTGTAATTACACATTAAAAACTAATAACTGTACCATTTATTAGAATAATAATGATAAATGGTGACACAAGAGATAAGGAGAGCAGACAGGAGCTGTGCAGTGTGACTTTGCCAAGAGTTCCCATTACCATGTAAGTAGAGGGTGGCCCTGAACGCTGATGGAGACAGAGCAAGTTACCTCAAATCCTGCAGACCCATGTGCGGTATCTGGGAAAATCCCTGCCTGGGGTGAGGCAAATTTGGAAACCATAGCAGAGTGTGTGTGTGTGTGTGTGTGTGTGTGTGTGTGTGTGTGTGTGTGTGTGTGTGTGTGTGTGTGTGTGTGTCAGCAGTACATCCAATTACTTAGGGTTTTCTTTAAAGCGATAATTGGCTGGAAATTGCCTTAGCACTTCCATGTCCTCATCCAGGACATCATCATGCACTCCTTCGATTTTTCTTCATAGCTTTATACAACTTAATATCCAGGCTAGGAAAACTGGAAATTTCCTCCAGGTCAAATAACTCCTTAAATCTATCTACAAATTTATTTTCTTTCTCCAACCTGAATTTCATCACCCAGATGATGATGGTGGTTTCTTTGCACAGATGGTCAAAGGTAACAAGGAGTTCTTCCAAAAAAGGATGGGCGTAGACCACATCTGCTGCCAGGATATAGTCAAAATTATTCGAAGACCTGGGGAAGTTTTTATCTAAAGCTACTCCCCATGAAAGTTCTTTAACCTGAGGCAAATGCTTGCTTTTCATCTTGGTGTTTCGGGAAATATTATACTGCAGGTTTCCAAGTAATTCAGGTAAATCTGTGGCAGTCACATGAGCACCTGTGAAACAAAGAACAGAAGAAGAAGTAACCCTCGTGAGATGAGCTAAAACAATCAAAAGTTTCAAGCCAACATGCACATTGCCATTCTGCACAATTGTTAGTCCCAAGTAAAGGACTGGTCAGTACATACACACAGAAAGGGAATCCCTTTCAAAATAGATGCTAAGGTACCTATATGCCTCTGTTTAAAGAAAAAAAAAAATAGAGTCCAAAGGTACTTGTGCATACCACTGCATTTCTCTGTTCTCCTGGCTTTTTGTTTGTGGTTTGTTTCATGGTGGTTGTTGTTTTCTGTTTTCTATCTACATGCTAGGAGAAAAATAATAGAGAGAAAGGGAAATTCAAAATATTTGGTACCCTCGTTAGAACAATCAGAAGTCATTGATGAAAGCACCTCCCTAAAAGAATTCAATCACGTGGATCGAACGAGCCTATGTAACATGGGGCATTCTATAGTTGAATAGGAAGAGCTTGCATGAGGAGTAGTGGGAGGAAAGAAGGTTTTTCAATGGCATCACATGGAAAGTATCATGACATCCATGTTTACGCCCAAGTTTTGAGCTTGACCTCATCATAATTGTTAATCTTCCCACCAAAAGATGTTTAAAGCTATGACATGCATATAGTGCTCAGAAAGCCAAAGATCATAGACACAGGACAGAATGCTTAAAGATGTAAAGAATTTCCAAGTTGAAAGTGCATAGTGGTGGTCATTTTCAGGAAGAAAAATTCACAGGAGAAAATTTGTAAAAATTTGGTCCTTAAAGTGAACTTTGAACAGTAGCAGAGCTCGAAAAAAAATCTGTAAATAAATCTAGGATTGGCCAATTCTACAGCATCAGACAAGCACAGAACAGGGTAAAGAATGGGAAAGCAGAATTGGAAGATAAGTCTAGTTCAGATCAGACCAAATTAGAACCCATTTCATGGCCACAATGTCACGTGTCTCTTGGCATGGATTGTATTTTGTGAAAATATTAAAACCAAAGGGAAAGATGCATATCACTGGTAGAATCACAGAAATATAAGCCTTTACATTCTAGTATGGGTGGGTCTATCATTTTCAACAAATCTTTTTAAAATCCTAGGATAAGGAATATACCTCTTCCCATATTAAATGTAAACTATCTGACTATTACACTTAATATCTTTGTGTCTAGAGAGGTAAACACCACCACTCTCAGAATACTGGCTAAACAAAGCTTTCATCTTTTGGTATTTGTTTCAAGTTAGACAAACAGACCAAAGGGATCAATGCTTTTTAATAAAACAAATGACTTCCCAAAACACAAATTCTGAGACTTTCAGGTATAAATCAGAGAGTGATTCTGACTCTATCCATACTAAATGGAATAGTGACTTTGAAAAGCAATAACAGGACAGAGCAATTTTTAAAAAATATATTTGGGAGGACTTCAAGGGTCCTATGTCTCTCCAGTGTTTAGAAAGTTGTAAATTGCTAAATCTTGAATTCCTCTCAAGATTTTAGAGTGGCAGGTGTGCACTTCTGAAGATCAAGAAAATCAAGACAGATTTGGGTAGTGCACACCAGAGCAGGCAGCTAAATTAGGGCAATGAAACAGATAACAACAACAAAAAAAGACTGAACTGAAACAGGCTCCGGCATACACAGAGACTATCACATGCCTAGTTGGAAAAGATGCTGTTGAGAGAGATAGGGGTCATGAAAGAAGAATGGAAATGAACTGAGAAAATAAATTCAAGGACAAACACCTAAAAACAGAAGTGGACATGTGATTTTTATGTGCTCTCTAATACGCCTTCCCTATTCTATCAGGTGCTTTTTCATAAAAGCATAGCACTTCAAAACCCAGAAGGAATCCACAGCTACATGGGAACACTGAAATAGCACTAAAATCTAAAGTGCATCAGAATCAGCAGCAACAGATCCTGTCTCTGCCTGGTATTTCACACACCTTCTTTAGCAACCAGCAGGCTTAAGTGCATTTCCCATTTAGAATGCTTCATCTAAGGCTTGTGACTTAGTACTTTATGAAAAGAATCAACACAACTTACACAGAAAGTTCTAAAAGAAGCCAGGAAGGAGGCTTTAAAATTGGTAGAGCTTCTTCATGAAGCCCATTCAAACAATTAAAAAGTTACAAATAGGCCCAGGTCATAGTACATTAGATAGTAAAACAACTAATGATATTTGATCATTAAATTCTCTGACCCCTATTCAATCAAAAAGATCTACTTACCAAGTAAACTTGCCACAATGGAGACCAGCCCTGTTCCAGCTCCAATTTCAATCACATTTTTATCAATCATATTATACTGCTTTGCATTTGTTTCCAGGAAATAGCATAGAACAAGGGCCTACAAAAGTTTAAAAAAAAGAAAAACGTGGTGCTGTGCAAGTAGTACCAGAAAATAAAATTAAATTCTATTAGATAAATATGCTACTGATGTTATGTGTGCACATGTGAGCATTTCCAAGTAGTATAAAGGGTTGAGGCAGGCAATGGTGGTGGGTCCACTACCTTTCATAGGATAGTTGGTAAAGGAGTGGGGGCCTTTTAGAACATTCTGCATGTGAGACTCATAGATTTCATCATAATTGTTTAGCTCAAACACCAGCAAAATTGGAAATAAAAATGTTTACTATTGTAAATTCATAAAAAACTGAACGAGTAAACAACTTTCTTTATTTTTTCTACAAATTTTGATAAAAATCCAAAATAGAATTAATTGGTGGAAGCAATTTCCCAATCATGTGATTTCTAAAATTTAATGTTATTTGAGGTCACAAAGTAAGACTATGGAACCTATTTTCTTCTTCCAAGTAGAACATAATAATGAACCAAACTGGCTAGAAAATAATTAGAATGCAGCAAATTTTGTGTGAAGTTATACCGATGGCCAAACAACAGCACCATAACAGTCCATGGCTTCAGTAATCCGAATCTCATGACCAACAAAATGAAAACCTTCCCAGGAAGTGGTTGTTATCAGAGTTGGAGTGAAACACCTCGCCATGATCTCTGTGACCACCTGCTTGTCATCATAGTTTTCTCTGATCTCTGAAAGGGGGAAAAAAAGGCAATGGTTGTGTTAGTAAATCCATGAAAAAGGAGAAGAACCTGAGGGAAATGCAGCATTTCTACTTAGTCTAAGTTACTTTTGAATAGTCATTGACTGTAGATGAAATAAAATAATATAATAAGTTAAACTATTTGAAATAACTCATAAACTAACATTTCATACATCAGGGTAGCAACATCTTTCAGATTTTTGCTAAAATTGAAATCACCACTAGCCATTTCTGCAATGCTACATGAAACAAATAATAACTGGTATACTTGTAAAAAGCAATATATTTTAAGGGCCACCAATCAGTTTATATAGAATAAGAGAAAGATTAGTGATGGAGTATGTGATCTGAACTATTTATATTGGCCACATGGTGCAATTCCAGTTACTCTGTGTGACAGGCACAGCGCTGCATGATAGAAATGGACTAGTTAGCCAGACAGACATGGTCCCTACCCTTGAGAAAACTACAAATTCATAGACACAATTTATCTGAACTTTAGCAGTACATGTGGTATCTCACGGCATCCCCGTGAAGAATGATTGGATTGGATGAAAGAGTTTTTTCGCAGTGCCCCCAAAGCACGTGGCTTTGATGCCCACCTGGACAGACCTTTCTAATAATTGGTATGTTCTCAGCTTTGTCCTGACAAACATTTTCATCAATTGCTTGATGATATTGAGTATGATCAAATTTCAGATGATATAAAAGTGATAGGAACAGGTACGCTAGAAAGCCAAATGTGATCACAGTATCTTGGTGAGATAACAGTGGATTGGACATAACAGTGTGAAATTTAATAAAGGCAAGTCTAAAGACCACATTCAGCCTGAGTTTAATGATGCTGCTTGAGAAGGGAAACAGATATATAGATTTAATTGGCCACAGGCTCAATATGAGTCCTAAGTATAATACAATTGTCAAAAAAGCTATTACACCCAGGCCGTGTTAACAATATAATTTCTAAATGAGGGCAGTAAAGGCTCTGTTCTAGTTCATGCTGGTCAGATCATACTCGTACACCATGTTCTCAGGAAGCCCCACTGCAGAGGGATACTGAGAAATTAGAGCAACTAAGAGGTGAGAAATTTTGAAACTCAACCTTATAAAGAGGACCGTTTGGGGAGATCAACATGTTCATTATAAAGAAGAAAAGACCTGAGGGAACACAAGAGTTTTCACAAATTTAAAGGACTAGGAAAGAAAGGTGTATGTGTGTGTGTGTCCCACTTAGAATCCAGACAGAACCATGTGTTCTCCAAAAGTGCTCCAACTGAACTGCAACCCACAGGAAGGGCCCAGCCCACTACCCAACTCTACCACGACTGCAAACATTGACTCTTGCCAGAGATGCAAAGAAAACAAAGAAATGAAAAAAAATTAATATTCTTCAGCAAGAGCCATCTCTTCTATTTAATATTTTTCACTGTACCTCTTAAACAACTGCATGCATTCACATTCAGGAAGAGTTCTAAGAACCAAATGATATTGATAATATGTTTTATTTGAACTTTAACTTTCATTTCACTATATGCACTTGCCTTGCTAATAAGATTGAGGGGGGCGGGGAGAGGGCAACATTTGCTGAGGAAGTTCTTTAGAGAAAAGTAGAGAACATTAATTGCTTCCTTGACCTTTAGCTGAATTTGTCCTCTTGGGCCTCCTTGCACACTCCTTGTAAATGTAGCACTTCTTTGACAAGTCACCTAAGGTATCAGGGATTAATAGATGTTAGAGTACACTAAATCCCAGGGGCATCTTCGAAAGTTCCAGTCTTTGATATAAAAACTTTGCTTGTGAATATTTACTGGTACAACCTGACATCTTTGACTTTGCACGTTCTTTTAAAGGTTAGTTGGCCAGATTAGTGCTGCTGTCCTAACCACTACAGAAGGATGACAAATGAATTCCTGGCTTCTGCCTGTGTCTTTCTTAATAAACCGAGTTAGTCATTTCTTTTTAAGAACAACCATATCTTTACCTTCATAAGACAGTGAGATTTAAAATATATATTAATATATCATAATAACTGAAAATTATGTATACTCCCAAAACAAAGGACCTTCAAAGAGATTGCAAGAAACACCTATAAACACTATCAATTATATATATATATACTCTAAAAAGAGCACAACTCCATCTACCATAAATGGTCACACAAAATTGGTTACATAACTAGGATGATCATGTATCATATAGAAAATGTCAGGCTGAATAAAATTTAATTTATAATGTCTTTTTTTAATATTCTCTTTTGAATTTAAATATTGTAAGAATACTATAGGTATCCCATAAGAAAAAACTCATATAAAAATTAGTGTAATTTGTAGCATGCAACCAAAATATACTGAACTCGGCAGCTTAAAATAATTTGCCTGAAGGAGAATATGCTCTTTTAAGGACAACACTGACAGAATGATCAAGTTTCTTTTGGAGTAACCAATGACGATTAAAATAAAATTTCTTTATGACAAGAAAAATAATAATTTGTCTAGATGTAATATGTGGAATTTTAAAAGAAAACACACACAATTATTTTCATCTTAAAACTTTGAGTGCTATTTTCCCACATGAACTTCTATTTAAAGATTTTGAAGTAATGGTTTCAGTAGTAATTATTTACTTAAGTCAAATGACATGTTTAATACCAAGTTCTAGCAATGATGACACCCATTTCAATGTTGATAATAAGAATCTCTAAACTGCAATCTAACAGAAAGAGCTTCACAATCATAAAGGCATTGCTGGAGCAGCCCTATTGTAATAAAAAGAAATCTGTGCTCCAGTTTAGAAAGAACATGTCCCTCCAACTGTATGCTTAGTTATTTGTTGAATATGGGATTGAATGTTGAGAAGATTAATGAATTTAGCAGATAGTCTTTGGTTTTTAGTTAGGATTTGAAGAGTAATTTTCTGCAAAAAATTAATAGCCTTGTCATACAACAGAATTCTAATATACATTCAAATAATAATTTTTCCACATATTCCCTCCCCTTGTTATCTAACACTCAGACCCCAAGACAAATAACTAAACCAGGTAATGTTACACAAAATGCTGTTATCTTGGCTTCCCTCTATGGAAAGCAGAAAACTTCCGATAACTGTGCCTTTAGATAAAAGCTATCTACTATAATCTTAGAATGTTATTTTATTGATGAATTTAATATTGAAACATAAATATTAAAACAGATTGTAAATAAAACATAATCAAGACATAGTAGTAAATTATGTTGCTCTCTTGGACTTACCTATTTAATGCTTTTTGACACAAAAAAGTCTTAACACCATTTTCCTGCTAGTAAATCTTTGCTGATATCAAGTGAATAAAATCTACCAGGTGCTCTTGTTCTCCTGAGAATTAAAAGGTTTTCAAGTATGAAGTGAAAATTAGCAAGATTCTGCCACATTATGATGATGATTTTCTTAAGAGGAAAATTCAACAGTGAATTGACTTAGCTGCTAGATTACAGAAAGCCTTCAAAAATAGAGGCTTTGTCTATACTCTTCCCTTTTATACTTTTAAGGTCAATAATAGCAATAATAAGTGAAAGGGTCAGATCACATAAATATACCAAAAAAAAAAAATCTAATTCTTTAACAGCTATGACAAGTGAATTCAAGCTTCCATTTGAAGGCTGTCATGAAAATCTGTCAGCAAAATTTAAAGTAAAAACCCTTCTACTAAATGAAAGAGACTGTCATTCAACTGAATCTTCTATTCAAAGATGAATGTCATGTGCTCCTTAGAAATGCCTGCAGATTAAAGAGAAGAACAAGAAGAAGACGTTAAAGGTATTTTCAGATTAGTAAATGGTCACAGGCTTAACCTGAAAGATACAATTCTGAACACCTCAGCAATGTCAAGGTCTTGGGCTCATATGTTGAAACTAATTCCTGAGAAGATTTTACAAATATTTTCTGTCTGCTGGTCCCCTTAGTTTCCAAGGAGGTTGTACAGAGGCTGTAACTCTAATCAAGCAGACCAATTAATACTACATTCTATGCCTTTGCAGAAGAAAGGAAATTCATCTTCTATTGAGACTTCTCTGGATGCAAATGGGAGAAAAACCCATCTAAATTACAATAGTTGTATTCAAAGTTTGCTATTGGGAGTGTGGAAGGGACAGACAACTAAACAAATGTCAATGCAGCTTGGTAAATGCTGTAAAAGAAACATTTCTAAAATGCAATGGGAGGCACCACTGTTTGGATGAATCTGGAGAAGCACAACAAGGGAGAAGACATTTGACCCCAGGGAACCATTAGAAGATCAGTGGTGGAGTTTGGGCCATAATCCCAAAAGACACAATCATCAATGCCATAATCCCAAATGTTGAAATCCCAAAAGATCAAAATCCAAAAAATATAATTGTGAAAAAAAAAATTTTAAGTTCTTTTAAAGACAGTTATTTACATTTTTAAAAGATTTGAGAAACATATTAATTAAAAACATGACAGAACACTTCATAGGCCACTTTACACAACAAAATAGGCAATGATAACATACATATTTTTATAAGCATAAACATTCAGGTGTACTAACAATAGTCCCACAGGTATAATAGTTATGAGCAGACTAACCATATTCATGAAGAAATGGCTTATATAATTGCAGTCATCAGAAATACCCTGATGGACAACCTGTCTTTGGATGAAATTGATCAAAAACCAAGATGAAGCCAGGCATGGTGGTGGTGCCTGTAGTGCCAGCTACTTAGGAGATGAGGCTGGAAGATCACTTGTGCCCAGGAGTTCAAGGCCAGCCTGGACAACATAGTGAGACCTATCTCTAAAAAAAAAAAAAAAAAATTAAAATTAAAAAAAATTTTAAAAATCCATGATGGATCACACTGCATTTACAATTGCTCAAAGAGCTGAGAAATTTTATTTTTCACAAATGCATATGTACAAAAAGGACATCTCTTCATTTATTGAGGAAGTTTCAACAAGTTTTTACGTACTCACACAACGCTTACACACGAAGTCAACGTTTTAATAATTCGCTTTCATGGAGTCAAATTTGCGAAAAATGCATAGAAAAATTAGAACTTTCTAAAAGTCTTTACATAATGTATACCTCCAGTATTGAAAATGATGCAAAGATTAAATACATAGTATGGAGAATTATAAAAAATAATGCTGACAATTTAAAAAAGTGGGGGAAAAAACTAAAAAAAGAAAAACAAAACCCAAACCCAAAATAGAACTAAAAAGAAAATTCAACATTTAAAAAAATGTATTACAGGGGTGGATTATGAATAATTGTTTGGAGGTAGCCATAAGAGCTGGCCAATGTTCACTACTATTAACTATATTTTGAAGTCTTGCAGCAAGATGAATAACTGTTTTTTTTCTTTTAGGGCATGCCTCTCCTGGGAGAATAAATTCACATTGATTTTCTATATGGTACTGCTCTTTTTGAAATTCTTCATTGATTCAGTATACACTGACACAAGCATTCCCTATTAAATTTTCCCATCTTCTGTGCCATGTTCCTATGTTGCTTTGAGTACATGGAAATCTATTCTACGTACATCCATATACAGACCACACATTTGGCAGAAAAAATACTGGTGATCAAATGGCAACATCGTTACATGTCTTCTTCTGCTACCATACACCTAATTATTTTTGAACCAGTGATTTCGCCGGCTTCTTCAGGCAAATGCAGCTTTAATTCATTAGACCTCCTGGAATTTCATCAGCTGGAAGGAATGCCAATGCAGACAAATAACACATTTTTAAACTGAAGTTTTCCTCATTGTCACATGTCATGGCCAATTCATTCATCTGAATTTTCCAACAAATGTTTTGGGCTGAATAGAAAAAGCTATTGGTAACACATTTCAATTCACTTTTATAAGCCTTGGTCACACCTAATTCCAAATCTGTCATTATGGTTTGGGGATTCAATTAGATGTTAGGGATTTTAGACTTTAGAGAGTTTGATCTTTGGGGATTTCAACATTTGGGATTATGGCGTTCAGGATTGTGTCTTTCAGGATTATGATTAACACCGCAAGCAGCATGTTGGGTCTGTAGAAAATAAGCCTTAAGAAGTAGGTTGGGATTACATTTATGTGCAGTGTTGACCTTTTTTCTATAAGGTAAGGAGGAGCCATTAAAGGTTGTCAGAATAGGACTGACATGATCAGATTGTATATTTAAGAACCACATCTGGCAGCAGTAGCTAAAGGACTGATGACATTAGAAGCTAGCTAGAAGGCTATTGCAACAATCTAGACAAAAAATGAGAAGAGTCTGATGAATGCAGCAGCCTGGTGTCTAGGAGTCAGGTGTGCATTTGTGTGCTTTTGCAGTGGTGTTCTGTCTCCCCTAAGGGCAACAACTGACATCCAAACTTGACATTCAAATCTGAGTTTTGGAGACATCTGAGGCAGACTGCATATTAACTCAATGGAAATCAAACATTGAGAGGAGGGAGGAGGGGATGGGTGAAAACTTACCTAATGGGTACAATGAACACTACCTGGAAGACAGGCATACTTATAACCCTAACTCAAGCATTACAAAAGTGATCCATATAACCAAAAACATTTGTACCCCTGTAATACTTCAAAATAAATTTTTTTAAAAAAGAAATGATTAGGCCATGAGGCTCTGACCTTGTGAATGGATTAGTGCCTTATAAGGTCTTGAGGGGGGTGTGTTTGTCCCCTCTGTCCCTTCTGCCATGTGAGGACACAGCATTTGTCCCCTAAAGGATGCAGCCACATGATACCATCTATGAAGCAGATACAGGGTCATCACCAGACACTGAATCTGCTGGTACCTCTATCTTTGATTTCCCAGCCTCCAGAACTGTGAGAAATAAATTTCTGGTGTTTATTTAAAAAAAAAAAAGTTCTTATACTTTAGCCCAATTATTCTGTATTGAAGAACTTATTCAATGTAAATAATTAAAAATGTATAAAAATGATCTTATATGATGTTCCTTTCAGCATTAATTACAATACAAAAATTTTTAAAACCCACAATACAATTTGTTAAATAGAGTTATTTTTATTCAACATGTGGAAAATTTATAGTCTTATTTAGCAGATAATTATTGTTACTTTATTTTTTTTCAGTTCAGCATATTATGGGGGTACAAATGTTTAGGTTATGTATATTGCCCTTGCCCCACCTGAGTCAGAGCTTCAAGCGTGTCCATCCCCCAGATGGTGAGCACCGCACCCATTAGGTGTGATTATACCCATCCCCTCCTCCCCACTCCCCTCTCCCCGACACCCGATGAACTACCATTTGACCCAGCAATTCCATTACTGGGCATCTACCCAAAAGAACAAAAGACATTCTATAAAAAAGACATCTGTACTCGAATGTTTATGGCAACACAATTCACAATTGCCAAGATGTAGAAACAACCCAAGTGCCCATCGATACATGAGTGGATTAATAAAATGTGGTATATGTATACCATGGAGTTCTATTCAGCCGCAAAAAACAATGGTGATATAGCACCTCTTGTATTATCCTGGATAGAGCTGGAACCCATTCTACTAAGTGAAGTATCTCAAGAATGGAAAAACAAGCACCACATGTACTCAGGTTACTTTGTAAACATTTAAAATGCGTTAAATGATTTTCACATTAGTAATGATATGTGCTGTAGTACTCTGACTAGGATACTAGATACAGGCAGCCTCCAAGTTATGGACCACCCGACTTACAGCACTCTGTACTTATGAGTTCCCAAGGCTCCCCATAGGGATAATTTATAATTGAATAATTAATTAATAATTTGGGAACTAGTTTCTTCCACACGTGTAAACAAGCCCACATGGCGTAAGCGGTTAGTTGGCAGCTAGTCTCATAGACAGATAGAGAAGCAGCTGATAGAAACATAAGAATAGGAAGAATTAGAAGATCCAGAGCCAAGAAAGTTTATGACAAAAGAATTAGCTGAAGCCTTTCCTCTCACTGAAACAGGATTTGCTAAGATCCTAACACTGAGCGCTTTACAAAGGTTTACGGTGCAGTTAGGGAGAACATCAGCTGCTACAAGGCCATTCACGATGAAAAAAAGAAAAATGCTGTGCAGACAACCCTAGATAGCTTCTTCAAGAAACCAACTTCAGTGGTGACCTCCCCTCCTCCAGCGACAGAATCAAACCCTGACTCTCCAGCACCCACTCCGTCCTCTCCAGCACCATCACCATCATCACCTCCTGATTACTGTCAGCTACCTTCTTGCCTCAGACATGCCCCTTCCAGTAAGCAATACATTGATGCAACATTAGGTGAGCATTAACCTTTAATATTCTTTTCGAAATTTCTCCTATCTCCCATATAAACTTTTTGTATGAGTTTGTTTTTATGTTCTGTTTGTTTGAATTAAAAGAAAGAGCACAATAGTTTCAGTAATTTATTGTTATAATACAGGGGTATTATTATTATTACAGTATTACACTATATTATTATTTCCACATATGAGCCATTACAGTATTGTTATTATTATTTTTATTATTACCGTATATATGCCGTTCATCAAGAATCTGAGTTACACACAAATCCGACCTAAAGACGTTCTCAGGAAAGTATCTCATCTGTAACCCAGGAACCACCTGTATATTGCTTCAGACCATAGTTTGATAGGTTTCTTAAACAGTGACAGAATTACTCAAATTTCTTCTTCATAAACTAATGCAGTATTGTTTATATCTAACTCTTCAAAGATTTATGAAGATCCTCCTGAAAGATGTTCATGAGATACCCTGAGCAGAACGACATATTAGGTCCTGAAGGGAGCCCACTGATAGGTGACCAGAACTACAAGATTGTCACTAATGAGCACATTTAAGTCCAGCCAGTTGGCCTAAGTTATAGCTCATTCATTCATTCATTCATTCAGCACTTGGCCACTATGAATTCAAAGACAGATCAACATATAAGTGCTGTAACAGAGGCTTAACAAAACAACTCAAAAATAAAAAGTTCCACATCATCTCAGAGAGTTCAGGAAAGAATTATCTGAGCCTTGATGACTTTGAGTTTGTCAGTCAAATAAGAGAAGGGAAGACATAACGCACACAGGAAACAGCATATGCAAAAGCCCACTCACAAAAAGTCTCTTGATCAATTTTCCAATTTGGGAAACTCAGAGAACTAGAATATAGGATAAGCGGGGATAGTAGTATGAGATAAAACACATTAGACCATGTTAAGAAGTCTTGATTTTATCCTATAAGAAATAATGACTCACTGAAGAATTTTAAGCAGAAGACAAATGTGATGAGATTTGAATTTTTAAAAGATCGTGCGGGCCACAATGTGGAAAAAGAACTAGAGAGGGTAAAGAAGGAGAGCTAGTTCGGGGTGAGACAGCCAATTAGAAGGCAGTTAACAACAGTCAAGACAAGAAATAATAAAGACCTGGATCGAGGCAAGTGATGCTGGAAGCAGGACAAGGGGTTGGGGAACGTATTAGGGATGTAAAATCAATGGGATGTAGTGATGAAGGGTGTGAAGGGAGAAGAGCGGGATGATTCCCGGTTTCCGGGAAGCCGGGGAAATGGTGTTGCCATAAACTGAGATAGAAAATATAAATGGAGGGGAAAATCAGCAAAGAAAAATTGGTTTTTATTATACATTAGTCTGTGGCGTAATGTGCCACCCAGGGATGTGTGCTCCGCAGATTAAGAGAATCTGCTACAAGGAGCATAGTTGTCCAACACTGCCACCTTCAGCCCCCGGGAGACCATGTTCTCTGCTGGAGGAGATAGATCACTTCTCTACTGGGCAACTTTTGATCAGGGATTTCCCATCAACCCATCCAAGACTTTCTCACAACGGTGTTGCAGTTGGAGGTTCTTCTATCCAATCTGTCTTCCTCTCACGCCCACTGGACCTGTGCAGTGGTCTGAAGGCCCTCCCTTCCTACTTCTGTTCCTTCCTTCTTTATTCTCCACAAACATTTCCCCCGGATGTATCTCCTACACCTGCTGTCCCCAACCCCTGGCCACAGACCAGTACTTCTCTGTGGCCTGTTAGGAACCGGGCTGCTCAGCAGGAGGTGAGCGGCAGGCAAGTGAGAACAGCTTCATCTGTATTTATAGCAGTTTCCCATCACTCGCATCACTGCCTGAGCTCAACCTCCCTCCCCCAGACCCCCCACGCCCTACCCTCTACCGCACCCACGGCTGGTTGATGGAAAAATTGTCCTCCATGAAATTGGTCCCCAGTGCCAAAAAGGTTGGGGACCACTGCTTTACACATTTAATCCCATTTGGGCAGGTGTCCCCCGTGTAGACATCTTGAAGGGCCCAACAGACACAAGGCAGTGTGTAGGATGTCAAATAAGCAGTTGGAGTGACAAATTTGGGAGTCATTGTGCACAGGAATCACTGAACCTTGGGTAAGGATGAATTTGCTCCAAGGCTGCAGACCCTCAGGAGACCCCACTACTTCATACTCTGTTGCTACATGTGCTAACAGCTGGAGAGGGGCTGTTGGCATGACGCAGGCAACATAAGATATTTGGAATAGTTAATGTCCATGAGGCTTTAGATACCTTAGATTATAATGTAGCATTAGAAACACATATAGAGGAATTTTTAGCACCAACCACAGTCCTAATTTTAATCTGTATATAAATGACATCCTATAATTCTTAGATTTTCGTGCCAGTGTTGAAATATGAGCACTGAGCTATAGCTCCATCCTTTCCAAGCACAAGATACAGAGTGTAAAATAGTTAGGACAGGAAAAGTCAATATCCTTCAGTACTTGAGAACTGAGTGTTCCTCTACTTGGTGGAAGTCTTTCCAACAAAATGCCATCTGACTCTGTTCCAACAGCACACACTTAATCCCCTTAGCACTGTGCTTGTGGACATATTTTTAAAGCTTTAATTGGCTATATAGATGATTATGAGGTGTGTTTGTTCGTGTTGCAAAATATCTTAATACTAGCTCTGTCCCAACCTTCCCTTGAACTTCTTCCATTTCCTTTGTAATTTGCCAAATTATTATGTACACTGTTGAAACCGAGAATTGTTACTAATGGTAATGATACTGATGTAATTTTATTCATCTATCACACAGAATTGCATCTTCATTCAAATCAACTGAATGGCTGGATTCTCTAAGTGATTACAACTTAAATGTTTAGGTTTGCAAGAATTGCTGCAGTAAAACTGTTCGTGTTTAAGCCAGGTAGGTTGCCAACACTGGGCATACACCCAGCTCTCTTGGCCTAAAGATATGCTCACCTAGGGAGAAGCCACCTGGTACGGCCAAAAAAGGAAAAACTAGGAGTATAGTTTTTAGAAAACATGTATAGTGTATGCTGATAAGGGGAGGGGGGGAGACAGAGAGAGAAACCAAAATAATCAGATTTGCATTACAGCTGCTCTCTAAAAATATGGTAACTCTTCTAGTCTGTCAAGAGCATATGTCTGCACTTTTTATCTCAAGACAATGGGAGAGTCATATTACATAATCCATCTAAAGTCACACTTGATATTTAAGACTATATAACAATGGTGGGTCAATTTCAAATAACCACACTGGTAGTAGAATTCAAACTTAATCTCTTTACATCTAGAGGTCAAATTACATTATATATTTGCATATAATTAATAGAAGGACTGTAAACACTGCCTAGAGATGTTTTTTACAGCCTAAATTCGTCTTTCATCCAGGCATTAGTAAAAACTTGTAGTCTTTACATAAAACTATTTTTATCTCTCTTGTGAGCTTCTTATCTGAAATAACTTAGAAATCACAATCATACATTTAGTGTACAGCACTTGGGGAAAAATTATTCCACATTTAATGATCAAAAACCTCTAAATACTTAGTAAGTCTACATAGTTTATTGCCTGTGAAAATTATCTTTAACATGTCATCAGGATCATAAGTGTTATAGCGCTAGACAATAAACATTATTCGAGATATTTACAGGTTAGCAAACACAAGGCAAGACATAATATGCAATTGATAAAAGTCCTAGCTCCCTTTAAGACATTAATGAATACTGAAAAGGTAAGACTTTGTATTCCATTAACTGTTTGCCTTACTAGAATTGGTGAAACTATAAAAACATAAAATGATTTACCTTTATGAGCTTCTGGATCCATCAAATGATGAATTAATGGATGGCTATACATTGATGTTTTCTTGATCATTTCTTGAAAACTAGACAAATACACTAAAATATCAAACGGTAACAATTAATTTAAAAATGTGTATTGAGTGTTTTTATATTTGCCTAATAAAGTTTTAACCAAATATAGCAGAGAAAATTATATTAAAATATCATATATTAACAAAGCATGATTTAAGAAAGACCATTTAAACACTATTTAGTACAAATCAAAATTAGAACAAAGCTTTCAGAGTCAGAAACTTTAGAAGCTACTAGAGAATGAAAACATATTCTTCACCAGACACTACCTCTGCGGTTACAAAGAAAGGCATCATCTTCATCATGACTCGGAAAGTAACAATCCTAAAGTGTAAGAGGTGGTTAAAACATTGGAAGGAGAAGCTCCCTTGTTCCCGTCAATGCGTCATTAGAACGTCTGCAACACCAAACAGCTTAGGAGATGATGCTCTTCTGAGTGGCTTCTCCCTTAAGGAGTCCATACCAGCCCAGAAAATGTATTTAAAACTGAAGGAATTAAAGTATTTCGTGCCTCCCAAATAGATTATCTGAATAAACTTAAATGAGCTGTTAGTCAAACTTGGGAAAAGAATAATTTGATGTTTTACTTCTCAGTTGGGGTCCTATAATAAACAATTACTGTGCTCCCATGAATTAATATAGCCCTCCTTTCTGCCAAATCCCAAAACACTTTCACAGCCACGTTTTTCTTTACAGCGCACCTCACTCTATTAGAAGACAATTATTTTCCCTACAATTTACCAACGAGGAAAACCAAAGGTTAAATTATGTCACCGAGGTTACAGAGCTGAAACAATACAAGTGTTCACACGTTTTGCTCCCAATTTACTATCTCTTCCATTAAAGAAACCAGTCTTTATTATACATGTCTGCCTGAAGGCCAGTATTTAAATGGTAAGCCTGAACATACCTAAAGGAGTTGGCTGAGTTTCTAGAAGGTAAAGAGTATCATCCACAATGTTTGTTTTGCTGCAGAGACCTCTGCTAGTGCCTGTAAGGCGAGCACCAAGGCACACAGCTTACCACTACACAGTGGCCACGAGTCCAAGCAGCGGGGATTAGGATCCTGACAGCTGCCGCTTCTGCGCCTCTGGTTGTACGGCAATGAGGCTGGAATGCCTGTGTTAAGGGGGCTGAAGAACAGTAGAAACAGCCATGTGAGCGTCTCATGAACACAGCTATTAATAGAACTACTAGGTGAATAAATACCACTCCTGCAAGTGAGTGGCGACTATTTGGAGGAAGCGATCCATCTTTTAACTTGGATGCCAAGAGTTATTCTAAGACTCCATGATTATGACGTCCTATGAAGTGGAGGCCATATATTTTTCATGTCACCTGTCTGCATGTGAATACTGTTTTTAGAATCTGACAACCACACCAGAATCTCTGCATCCAGGAATCAAATTACCATGATTCCTTCCGATTCAGACTGAATGGGCAGGCCGGGGGTGCACAGCCATCTGTGCACCTGCACGTGTGCATAGAGGTTTGCGGCTCAGAATACATGTAAATTTCCATGTCACTGAAAATGTCCCTGATGTGAAGTTACTAGAGGTAACAAAACCAAGCAATATTGTAAAATCACACTTAGGAGTGTGAGTACAGATTCTAAGAAATACTTTATATTCCATGATGTATTCACAGTTGAATCAAGGTCACTTTAATATACTGGAAAGAACTAGGAGTTGGAAACCTGATTTTATTTATTCCTGTCAATGATTAGCTTGTGATTTTAGGCTGTTGACTTAGTATGCTTCTTGGCTTTATTATCTATAAAAAAGGATATAAAAGGCACACAACATATTTGTGGGGTGAATAGTATAGGTAAAAAACATTCTGGAAAGTTCAAAATCCTAAACAGTACAAACTATTAAATATTCATAGGCAGTTAATTTGGGGCAGAGGACACTCTCTTTTTGGCTTTTTTAAGAAACAAGAATAAAGAATCACTTGATGAATAAAAATTGTCTGTCTTTTTCAAGGATTTATTTGAGAGATCATGCAATCCTCACTGCTAGACTTCTAAAGACACAGAATCCCTAAATCAATCATGTTAACCAACACGAAGACAACAATCATTTCAGTTACAATGCACTGTTAAAAAAGTACATAGAGACTTCTGCCTCCAGCTGTAAGTAGCTTATATCAGAACTCAGCTTCTATTAAGAACCAGAAAAGCAGGTTTTTAAACACACACACACATGCACGCTCCTGTGAGAAAGTATTAGGGAGCTGTCAAGGCAGCCAAGGATTCCAGGCATTGTTGATTCTCCGTGAAAGGAAAAAGGGTGGTGTACCAATAGCAGTAAAGCTTCCAGCAATCTCACACAACCGGGAGACAAGAGAGTTGTGTTTGGGGCTGGGCACAGTGGCTCACACCTGTAATCCCAGCACTTTGGGAAGCCGAGGAGGGAGGTTCACTTGAGGCCAGGAGTTCAAGACCAGCCCGGACAACATAGCAAGACCCTGTCTCTACAAAAAGTAAGAAAAATTAGCCTGTTGTGATGGCACGTGCCTGTACTCCCAGCTACTCAGGAGGCTGAAACGAGAGAAACGCTTGAGCCTGTGAGTTTGAGGTTGCAGTGAGTTATGATGACACTACTGCACTCTAGCCTGGGCAAAAAAGCGAGACTTGTCTCAAAAATAAAAGTAAAAAAGTTGTGCTTGGGGCTGGCAGGGCAGCCAGGAATTGAGGGTCCAAGATCCAAGAAAAAAGGAACAGAGAAGTAAGCCTGACACTCAACACTGACTTTTCACTCAAAGCATTTACAGATAAAGCAGTTTAGGGCAAGAAGCTAACTTTTGAAGAATTAAGTGGCAAAAAGCAGGGCCAAGCTCAAAAGAAGAGAGAAACAACCCAGGCTTTCAATGGGTACTTCTGGAAAACTACTTTCCAGGAATGGGGGGAAGCAGAAGCTGGGGTCTCACAAAGATTGCAAACAAGGCTTAAATCACTTGGTCCTGACTAGATTGAGGTGATCCTCCCTCTGCAACTTGTCAGAATAACTTCTGGAATCCTCTCTACAGGGAGGTCCAGAACATCTGCAATTTTTCATATACAACATCCAGCATTCAGTCAAAATTTACCAGGCATACCAAGAAACAGACAATAGAAATAAACTCACAGATGACCTAGACTTTGAGCTATTTGACACAGACTTTAAAGTAACTGTGATTAAGATGTTAAAAAAACAGATGACAAGAATTATACTAGAGAACTGGAATCTATAAAAATGAGTCAAATAGAAAAAACTGAAAAATAACAATAAATGAAATAAACTCAAGATATGGTTTTAACAGCAAATGTAGATAAAGCTAAAGAAAAGATTGAGCTGAAAGATAATTTTATAAAAAATATATATGATGGTCATCATCCTAAATAAGTTATAGGTACACCAACTTGATTTGAATAATGAAAAATTTGTTTTGCTGCTGATTATTTTAAATAGACAACCTATTTTATAGGTAAAATAGCACCTTGAAATTTTGAGTTAGAACATTTGGGTTCAGGTCACAAATTTTACCTATTAGATGGGTAAATTTGGTAAAGGTGGTTAGTATCTCCAGTTTCTTCCCTTATAAAAGGATCACACCTCGGTCACAGGGTTAGGAGAAAAAGAGGATGTACAATACCAAACTGTTCTATAAATACTATACTCTGGTACATGTTTCCAACGGTCCTGACTATCCATTTCATATCCTCATTCCTAGGCCCATAGACCAGATGGACAGAAATTCCATTTCTGAGCATACCTAGCTGTGGCCTCATGCCCAGGTCAACGAGATAGGAGAAAAGTGATTTTTTCAGTCACCCTTAACATAAGACATTCTGCTTGCCCTGGACTTTGGTTCTTTCCCCTTCTAGCAGGTTGCACTGCAGATATGGTAGTCACCCTGTATGGACAATTTGGGCGAGATAGCACCCACGGGACTGCTGAGCCCGGGACTCTGAATGACCTTGTGGTGCACAACTGCTTCTCCAGCTCAGACTGGCCAGGATGTAGAGGAAGACAGAAGTAATGTTCCAGCTTATTCAGACCACTGTACGTGAATATCTCTGTTAGAGCAGCTACCGAAGTGTAAAACAAATGTAAATTATCTGTTAAAGGTAACGCAAACTTTTTAGCAAAACTACTATTATCCTACCTACAAATATATATGCAGAAAACTCCCAATTACAAGTAACTTTGTGAAATAATATGAAAAAGTTAATGTTTCCCTCCTCCCACCCCCAAAAATGTCCTGCTTCAAATACCTCCAGAGAAGAGAAGCACTACAAAAAGATTTGAGTTTATGTGGAAGTCACTGTTGACTCTAGAAGGAAGCTGCTTGACAAGACTGCTAGAGGCAGAAGAGATATGTGAAATGAGGAAGAATTATTAATAATGAGCAAAGAAAAGCAGCTGCTATAGTCCAAGGACTGGAGAAGTTTGGCTGACAATATAAATGAGAGCCTAAAAAACACATCTAGGAGTCATTCAAAGATTGTTGGAAGTTACCTATCTGTACTTTTTTTTGCACTGGTGAAGATTTGCGATTTGAAGGCTGAGGGAGGGAATCGGGAAAGATGGAAATACTAAATATGTAAAAAGACACAGATTTGGGAAGGCACTTCTGAGGGCCAAGTTCAAAGGAATTGGCAGTGCTATCCTCAGATTGCTCCTAATTCAACCAGCAGTTTGAGTTGTTCCTGTGAGAGCTCACAGCAGGAGCTATCTTAGAACAAACACCTGTGTCAACAACAATCAACCCCTGCAAGCCACTCCTAAAGCTGACCCACCTACGCCAGTGCAACCCCACCCTGGGCCTCCAAATCCCTTTACACAGAAGTCGGCTTCTGACAAGGGAAGCAGTTGTAAAGCCAGACATTACGGCACAGAGGTTCCCATAGTCAATGCTCAGAGGTAGAAGGATGCACCCGATTTAGGTTTCCTAATTATTTGCCAAAACCACAGCAAACGTCTTCAAATATGCTCCAGCAGCGAGGTTCCCTCCTGCCAGCCTTTTAAGCGGAGCCTGAGGGAAAATGGGAAGCAGTGGGGAGCAGGACTAAATAGTTGTGTAAAACTGCCACATTTGGGGAATGAGAAATATGGACACCTTTCTGCTAGGCCTGAAAGGCAGAGGGAATGCATACTGCCAGTGAGTACTAATCAATATAAATCCTTTTATTCTTTTTTTAAAATGTGGTCAGAAAGCATCAGACATTGTAAGGTCATGGAAACATGAAGAGACAGAGACCGTGAATATGAGGGAACAATGAAATAGAAAACACTAGAAAAGTGTAACATATTGAAAAATAAATTGCCCAGTCTAGCATCTATATTTTTAAAAAGCACACACTAAGTACAAATGCTGTGCAAATACATTTAATTTTATTATGTCCTCACAAGTTCATTACAAAATGTCGTTCTACCTGATCAGAGAGAATACATATTTTTTTAAATTAGGTTTTCCTTTTTCTTCCCCTTGTACTTCTCAGTCTCCGTCTTCTCTTCCCAAACACGGATCTGGCCGTCACGAGGACTGTCGTTGCTTTCTCTCCATCGTCGTCACTAGAGCTGCCTGTAGTCACACCTCCGTCCTTCATGTGAGCCTCTTTCACTGAGTTCTGCAAATCTGAAGAGCTGATTTTTGACTCTTTGTCTCCTTTTCTCCTTTGCACGTTCATTAAAGATAAACTCTCAGCATCCTCACTTGAAGATGCATCAGATGATTCTGAGAGGTAGGTCTCCCCCAAAAATCCACCACATTTATTCTCTCGTTTAGAATCTGAAAACCTCTTTCTTTTCAGACTTGATGACTCTTTCAATTTATTTGCTATGCTTTTCTTCTGTGTTTTTCCTTTTGCCTTATCAAGTAGCTCAAATTCTTTCTCCATAGCAACAGAAACTGCTTCTATTTCATTGGCTGCTTCTTCTCTTTCTTTCCTTAGCATACATGTCACAGCTCTGTTCAATCTCTGGCTCTTAATACATTTAGCATCTTGTTTCTCCTGTTGAGCTACCCTGAAGAAAGAATCAATTCGGAGCTGTGTCTAAAAAATAAAATAAAATAATAATAATAAATCAGACAAGTAAGTTTCCAAACCAAATCAATTAGCTCAATGTTGATCATTCGCGTTGGATTAGTATGTCAGAGAATACTAATTTACTATCTCCCAAAAGCCAGTTCTCTCCCAATTAATTACTGACAGTAAATTTCACTTTCTAAATTACACTTAGAGCCGTACTTGCATCACCTCTGTCAACTTAGTCCTCAGTCTACATCTCAAATGAGACATCTCTTCTTGGGTACTCAAAGAGTGTTAAATATTTTTCTGTAGCCAAATCATCTTCTTTTGGAGCAACACAATTTCATGGGGTCTGTTTCTAAATCCTACTATATTCTTCTTTTAAAAACATTCTCATCATACAATACCTTTAGGAGGCAAGTTCACAGTATATATTAGGTGCTGTAGGAAATATTCATGCCTATTGTCCAGCAAACTTACTTTTAGGCAGATACTCCTAAAAAGTAGTTACATATGGGAAAAGTTATCTGTCTAATGTCAATCACAGCATTATTTATAAAAACCTGAAAATAAAAGGACTAACAAGTGAACTGAACTAATTAATTTAAATCTCTTTAATAAAATGTAATCTGGTCATTTGAAATTATGAAGATTATGCAATACATAGGAAAAATCTTATGCTAATCAGTGGGAGGAGGAAGAATTGGCTGTATCAAGTTGCATGTACATGTGGTAATAAATATATGTGGGAAAATAAAAGAAAATAAGTCTAAATGTTAATATCTGCATTAGAGGAGGTAGAAAATGGGTCATTTTAATTCATTTTCTTCACTTTCTAATTTTGGAAAAAAAACACATTAAGTTCTGTAGTGAAAAGGGAAAGAAGTATTACAACAAAATTTATCTGAAATTAGGAAGCAACCAGTCACTAAACCAAATAGCTTTCCTTCTCAGTTGGTTCATAATGTTTCCAGGAGATAAAGCATATCTAAGAAAAACAGGAGAAACTCCTGGAAATGTTGTCTTAGTTTTGTTCATGTTTTTTCAAAATTAACCAAATCTAATAGAAATTGATTCAATTTAAATATATTATCTCAAGATATATGATCTCATTTCTGCTAAGTGGCTTATTTGTATGTATGTTTTGTGGATTGCTTCTGGGGTGGAAGAAGGCTTGTATTGTGAGTAGGAACATACAAATAAAGCAAGACAGTTATCTGTGGGAACTCAGAGCCATACAAAAGGCCTCTTTTCTCCTCAAACATCTCTCCTACTGATAAGCAATGAATGAACTGCTACCTTTAAAGATTCATTCATAGAATTTAAAAATGTTAGTCCTTAAAGAAACTTTAATGATCAGAATTGCTTTGGATTGGACATTTCCTAGACTTTTAGAAAATGAAAATAATTACGAAGGGGGTAATATTTTTAATCAGAAACACCTTATTGTGAAATCCATCATTAGACTGGTTTTTATCAAAGTCAAAATGAATGAGAGCAAAGTCAGCCCTAAAAGTAAGAATATGAATGAAGAGTTAAGAAAATGAAGACAAAGTCCACTTTTTCTCTTTTCCTATTTTCCTCTGTTCTCTTCTCTAAAGTATTGTAATTTCAAAATGTATGTTGTATGCTCTAAACATACAACATACATTTTGGTCTTTAACAACTGTCAACCACAGGCTTACTGGGTTTACTCTTCATCTTGAACTTAGGAAAAGAGCCCACCGTGATTACCTGCTGGGCATTGAGTTGCTTTAATACTGGAAACAGAGATTCATCTGTCTTCGTCCTGTTCCAGCCAAAATACCGCTGACAAAATATGCAGGCAGTTAAGACTTATAAATGTTTTGAAAGATATTTCAACAAGTGATAAATAAAAAGGTCCAAAGAACCCACACTTGATTACATTCCCCTTATCTCCAAAGATTTTCTTATTTATAAAGATTAGAGTTGTAAAAGAAAGGAATAACAAACAAATCACTCCAACATAATCACCTGGCACTATGTTCTTTTCAATCCTCTAAGACAAAACATATTCAACTATCATTTGAGGACATAAAAGACTCATGACTATCAAAAAAGGTTAACCTGGAATAAAAACAAGTTTCAGACAGCCAACACATATCTTTGATAGAAAAAACATTCTAGTTGGAGTAACTCTATTGCAAGTTTTTAAACACCTATCCAAATGATTATTTAAATACACAGAAAAGAAAACCAGTAACAAAAAGGACAAAATTAATCATCTTTCCTATTCTTTCAGAATAAATAATATAATAAGTATGTAGTTGTATCTATGAATGCTCAGCACTGTTTATTTCAAATAAAGACCCTCTTTAAAACTAAGGAAAGGGAAAAAGGAATGAAAAGGGAAGTGTTAGATCTGTGATCCCCAAACCCCCAGGCTGCGGACTGGTACCAGTCCATGGCCTTTTAGGAACTGGGCCACATAGCAGGAGGTGAATCGGGCCACACAGCAGTGGCAATCAAGCAAATCTTCATTTGTATTTACAGCTACTCCCCATCACTCACATCACCACTCACATAACCACCTGAGCTCCACCTCCCCCACTGCCCCTACCCCCATCCCTCTGCACGCCCCCCTCCCACCCCACCCCTTCCACTGAAAAATTGTCTTCCATGAAACCAGTCCCGGGGACCAAAAAGGTTGGGGACTACTAGGACAAATGGGATATTAAGAAAAAAATGATCCAAGGCCCTGTTCCCTAAGTTTTAAACCAAACACATATTTGGCTCAGTATTCTTTTATGTTTTAAGAAATAAAAGGATATTCTCTAATTTTGTCAAGATCAGGTTTTCCCCACAGAAACGATCCCTTGGAGTCGTCCACCACAGGTTTGAGGTAGGCGTCTGCAACAGCTGGGTTAGGAAAGCCAGATATGAGTTGCAACTTCCGTAATTTTTTTTTCACTTTGGTGTCATGAGGATTAGGTCTTATCTTCTTATTTTTTTGAGCTTCATGCCACCACTCTCTACAAGGTAAAGGAAATGTTCACAAAGCAGTAAGACTTTGCAGTTCGTGTACTATAGATACAGAGCCAAACTTAAAGTTAGAAAATGTAAACTCAACTCCTAACTCCAAAGAAAATTATATGCTGTAAAGAATACTAGTTTTATTATTTTCAGTATTATTAACCACAATGCATTGCTACATTGTGGTTAATAATACTTTTATTTATTGAATGCTTACTCTGTGATCGGCACTGTGTTAAATATTTCATATGACCAATAATCACACAAGCAGTGTCCTATCACCATCCTCACCTCACAGAGGAGGAAATGAACCTCAAAGAGAAGCCCCTTGCTGGACCAGGCGTGGTGGCTCACGCCTGTAATCCTAGCACTCTTGGAGGCTGAGGCAGGAGGATCGCTCAAGATCAGGAGTTCGAGACCAGCCTGAGCAAGAGTGAGACCCTGTCTCTACTAAAAATAGAAAGAAATTAGCTGGACAACTAAAAATATATATAGAAAAAATTAGCTAGGCATCATGGTGGCGCATGCCTGTAGTCCCGGCTACTCAGGAGGCTGAGGCAGTAGGATTGCTTAACCCCAGGAGTTTGAGGTTGCTGTGAGCTAGGCTGATGCCACGGCACTCTAGCCTGGGCAACAGAGTGAGACTCTGTCTCAAAAAAAAAAAAAAAGAAGAAGAAGCCCCTTGCTCAAGATTTCACAGCTAGATTGGTACAGTCAGACCTCAACCATCTTCCTCCAAGCCCCACACTCATAATATCACAAAAGTCACAACTTCTCTGGGTCTCTCTCTCAGCAGTAAAAAGGAAGTAATATGTCTGTATTATTTACCTCGAATCAAATATAATAATGGATCCAACAACATTTAATAAAATGTAAAAATGCCAAGAATACATCAAATTTTAAAAATGTAGATCATAACTCCACATAAAGTATAATCTATTAATAAATTTTAGAAAAAACATATATACATGGAGAAAGAAAGAAAAAGTAAACATATTTAACATGATAAAGAACAGTAGCCACTATTATTTTCCTGTGTGCTAAGTAATGTTCTATGTGAGAACAGAGCTGTTCACTTTCTTCTTTACATTTTATTCATTTTTTTCCATTCTAAGCCTACATTATTAAAGCAAGTTAAAGACAGCCACACATTGTTTGACACTCCTCCCACCAAGAAGCAGGGTCCACACTGCCTCCTCTTGAGGCGGGCGGGCCCTGTGACTGACTGACGAGTGCAACACACAGAGTGACCCTGTGCCAGGCCTAGGAGACAGCTCTTTCCACCCCCTGTCTCTTGGAACGTTTGCTCTTGGAAGCAGCCAGCATGCTGTGAGGAAGCTCAAACTCATGAAGAGGCCCAGATGGAGACCACCCAAGGGCCTCGGCCCGCAGTCAGCACCACTTTGCCACCCGTATGAGCCATCCTAAGTGGGTCCTCGAGCCCGGCTGAGCTGCTCCAACAGACGTGGAACAGAGACGAGATGCTCCCACGGGGCCTGACCAAACTTCAGCTTCATGAACAAAATCAATGACTGCTGCTGTTTGAAGCCACTGAGGTTTAAAGTAATTTGTAACGCAGTGACAGAGGCCCAGAAAAATTTATACAGTTAGGAAAAATAAGTGGCAAAAAAGTTAATAACATGATCTTTACCAATCTATGCACTCAGCGGAATCTAAAAAAACATCTATATCTCATGTTCCACTGCTTCCTTCACACACTGACTAGTACAAACTTAGGAACTGGTTCACAGATTGGTTAGCTCAGCAGTTTCATCTCACCAAAGCAGGGGTGCCATCTAGCGTTGAAAAAGACCAGTTGCAGTCTTCACTGTAGTATCAAAATGCAAAAAGGAAAAAGGGTTTTTCATCACTTTTACACACTGTTTCCAGGAGTGCACTGGGGGAATACCTATAATTCTCCCCCAGTTTACTTCTGAATTTTCGTCTTTGAAATAGTAATCATGACTGCTAGCTAGGAGAATCAGCACAGCACACTGTGAACTCATCAAGCCAAAAGGACCATCACTCCTAAAAGAAGGCCTGGCACTTAAAGATGAAAGAAAGAAGTTATCTGTCCATCGTCAGCTGAGCTGTGGGGCAGACAATAGGGCGTGGTGGCGACTGTGGTGAAAACTGAAGGATGAGTGCCCAGGCCTAGGCAGTGGGATGGGTGGAGGAGGGGAGTTCCTGTTATTCCATCCCAGATATTTTGTGACTATTTGGGAATTTGGGCCCAGTGTTTTCAGATATCCTTTTCCCCTCAAAAAAGTCCACAATTTTTTGTCATATCTCTCCAAATTTAGATGTTGGTAGCCAATTCAAAATTAAAGCTCTACAGATGAACACACTATGTAGGCCAAACCTAATGTAGCTGAACCTAAATTTAGCCTACAGGCCCAAAGTCGCTCCACTTTAAAGAATGAGTGACTAGCCAGGAACTGGTTAGGAGAAGAGAAAAGAAACAAAAGCGAGACAACACTTTCAATTTTACTGCTTTTCCACCACTCTTCCTGCTCTTTAACTCTGCATTCATCTTAACCTCTTGAGCCAGGGAGGACTAATGCTGCTCCTAGGTGGCATCGGCGAGCTGGAAGACCAAGGCAGAAACTGCAAAAGCTGACTCTAAAAAATGTGAATAATTCAACAGGCAACAAACGAGCAAAAACTGTTGAAGAAAAGGAAAATGGGATAAACAGGCCATTTGCTAAATCAGAAAGGCAAACTGTCAATAAACATGAAAAAAATTCACTCTCACCAGTATTAATAATTAGGAAAACAAATTGAAAAGTCAGATACCATTTTAACTCACCCTAAAATAACAATTAGATAAGAACCCAAAGATATATGTATAACGACATTCAAATTAATGTTTGTTTTTACTTTTAAAAAAATAGATATAACAATAGGCATTTGATTAATTATGATAGACCCAAAACCAGACTTGGAACCATTAAAAACAATGATATAAAGCTATTCATGGTTGATAATATGCCTTGTTCTTTCACCAAACAGATTACAGGCAACATAAAAAGTATATACCATCATCCATTCTTATAAAAAAAAGATACACATTTATATGAGTATACATGTATATAGATAATGTACGAGTATATATGTGCATAGAAAAGTCTAAAATCACATCAATAAAACATAACTATAATCATCTTTTTATCCATATTTTATTATATAATTTTTCTATGTATTTATTTCATTTGCATAATAGTTATTTGTAATTTTTCAAGTTTTTACCATGATCTATGAGCTACCTAATAACTTACCCCAGTATATAAATTTCCTCAACAAAAAGAAAATTATGAAAAAAGAGATAAAGCATAAAGTACAATACATTGGTATGTGTGCTAAGAGTGGAAGACTGCAATCATTACAATTTCAGATTTCATTTCAGTGATTCTAATCACCGATTCTTCAGACTAGAGCATCCTAGCATTTTTCAAACAGGAGATGTAAGTGGAGAGAACATTAATCAACTACCACCAAGTAGCCCCTTGTAACAAACTAATGATTAAAAGATGCCATTACAAGCTTGTGAACACACTAAAAACCACTGAATTGTACAATCTAAAAGGGTGAATTTCATGGTATGTGAATTATATTTCAATTAATAAAAAGATGCCACCAATACAAACCTTAAGAAAAGAACTACTTTCACAGATATACTCATAACTCCTATCATGTCAGAATCGTCAAAACTGAAAAATGTAGCCCATGGATAGCACAATTGTGCATTCTAGATGAAATGAGACTCCACCACTGAACACATCACAGTACTCACACTGTGAAAAACGGGACAGCAGCACTGGATGTGAGGTTCCTGCACTACGTTTCCACGTCCCTTCCTGCCTGACCTCTCCCAGGACACTGAACACACAGAAGCACAATTACGTCCACTTCCCCATCACCCCAGAGAGTGTGGGAGCCCCTTGAGGACACAGCCTACAACTTTGTCATCTTTCCTATCCCCAAGGCCAGCACAGTGCCTGACACATAGTAGCTAGTCAATAAATATTTGAATGACTGAAATGGAAACTTCTTTACTCCTATGAAACCTACAGAACTGGCTTTGTACTCATGAACTACCATATGCCCAACACTACCAAAAAAAATTGACTCTAATTTCATCAGAACTCTAGAAAAGGGAAAAAAAACTTCAGTAACCCCAACCCATACCTTCTGCTGTTTTCTCAATGAATAATGATTTGAGACAGTTAATGATAGACATAATAGTTCTATTTGTTAATCTGAGTATTTATATAAATATCTTAATTAAAGAAATGAAGAAAGAACTTACGAGAACTTTAGGAGAGGTTCCAGCCCATGTCCAGGGAATTCATTGAGAATTTCCATGGCTGTTACACAGCCTACGGTTGGTATACCCTCAGTATAATCACTTCCAAGCAAATAGGCCAAGTTTATTAATTTATTCCGATCCAGTCCTATACGAGTAACAATTACATTTTTTTACTTTTATTTTATAAATATTTATCATAGAACATTTATAAACATTTTATTATGTAAATTATATATGTGTATAATTATATATGTGTACACATATTTTATGTAATATGAAAAATAGAGACATTTATTATATTAATAATGGCTGGATACTTTCCAGACAGCCCTCGTATGTGTGTATATATATCCTCACCCAACAGCCAAAAATATCTTTTTTATTTTTGAAAATAGGTTCTTCTTGTAAATGGCATTCTATAATAATTTTAAAGTCTCATCCATTGTCACAGCTTTATATACCCTCTATGCACTGACTCCCAAATTTAGCTATCTAGCCTGGATCTCTCTGAACCACAGTCACGTATATCCAACTATCAAGTTAACAGCTCCACTTGGATATCTAATGGGCATCTAAGATTGAACCAAACCTGAACTCTGCATGTCTCCCTACTTCAGGCTGCTCCTTCCTCAGTCTTCCCGTCTTACTGAGGGCAGGTCCACTTGACCAGCTGCTCGGGACCTGGAGTCCTCCTCAATCTCTCTCCTTCTCCCACACCCCATCCCTGACCTGCTCTGCACATCCTCTCCCTAGTACACCAGGCTCCACTGGATTTTGGACTCTTTCTTCACTTTGACGTTAACTCTTGCCATTGTCCTCCTCTTCCACTCACATAGGCCTCCTTGCTTCCTTAGAACACACCATGTAAGCTTCTGCCTCAGGGCCTTTGCACTCACTATTCCAAGATATCCATTTATAGCACTTGCTTCCTGTCTCTTTAGGCCCCTGCCCTAAAGTCACCTATGAGTAAAGCCTTTCCTGACAACTTGCTCTGAAACAGCACCTGCACGCTCAGTGACTGCAGCTCACTCTCCTCTCCTCTACTGCTGTATTTTTCTATATGGCACTTACCACCAACTGTCAAATTATGATTTACTTATTTGTGTATGGTCTATTTATTATACAAGATTATTTTATTCTCTGCTGTTCCCTCCTTGTCAAGAACAACTGGCATACAGGAGTCACTCGATACATATTTGCTGGATGAGGAGAAGAATGAATGATCGATCCCAGAAACACCGATATAGGCCTGGGGCAGGAGTGACTCCCCCAACTCTGGTTCCCTCTGGAGATATCAGGCAACTAGTCAAAGTCTAACTATGTGAGATGATTAAACTACCTAAACATACTAGGATTTTAAGTTCTTAATTCTAATTTTAAAGAATCTTATTCTTCTATTTAGGCAAAAGATCACTTTCTTCCACATAAGCAAAAGATCACTTACATGAAAATTGTATAGACCTACCATTTCCATGAATGCCATCAAATTAGTTCCTTGCAAAGAAAAAATTCCTAAGACAACTTTCAGAAGGTAATCACACTCCGAAGTCTTACCTAATTGGTTGTGAAAGTCCACATATTGGTAATATTCTACAAACTTGTTTTTATTAAAGAAATTTTTATAGACATGCCGAGCTCCGAACAGCCAGATATCACTATCATCAGTGATGGTTCCGGAAGTCTGATCGGTCAGGTCCAGGATGGCGCACTGTGCCTCTGCCTCCATGGGAGCCTGGATGTAGGGAATGCCAAACAGGCGCAGAAGTTCCTGCGGAGTTACAGACACAGTGACCCCCCGGGAAATGCATTACCCGGCCTTGACCGCGAGGGGGAGCAGTGCTCAAACATTCCATTCAACGCAGTCCCGGGAGTCTGGCAAAGGTATCATCCATTACAGAAGCCCAGACTGAGCGCACCTACCTGGCTTTCCAGGAACATCTGTCCGGTTACAGTAGCAGCAACCCGTTCTTGCTGCTGTTTTTGAGCTTTCAGTGAATTCTGTTGTTCTAAAAGGTTGCTCTCCAGAGTTTCCAGCTCCTCCTATAAAATAAATTTTCATCTGTGGATTAATAATCCGATTAAGATTATGTGTTACAAAAAGCCTGCATTTAGTCTGACTGAAATTACCAATAAGCTTTTTCTCCTTATGAAGTATTCCACTTGGATTTCTGAGCAAGATTCTGTAATATCTTTAGAGTTCCCTCACTAAATCACATGGAAAATGGAGTCTATCCCAGGCAGTAACCTACACAAAAAAGGAGCCATCAGCAACAAGAAGGTGCATTGCAAATAGCTAATAAATACTCATCTGGCAATTCCGCAAAACCTTCTTAACTTGGTTTCCTTAGCAATAAGCTAAAATACAATGTCACATTATTACCAAATTAATATCTTCCCATTCATTGAGCGAATCATCTGCATCTTTTTCAGCTTCTTGGTGTGCCTCAATATCTAAGTCTGTGCGTTCAGAGGTGTCCCTTGGGAGGCTCCCAGTGTCAGCAGTGGCTTCTTCCTCCTTAGTTCCTGTCAGTTCCTCTTCACTTTGTTCGGAGGGCGATTTGGAAGCTTCGTGCAATTCAGCTTGAAGTTCATCATCACTAACCACACTCTGTACTTCAATGAAACTCCCTGTACCAAAATAATAAGGTCATTTTATCTACAACTGAAAGATTAAAATTGTCCTGAAATCATCAAGAGCTTTCTGAAAGAAAGCTGTTGTACCCTAAAAAGGAAAGATTTGAATATAATAGAAAACATGTAATAGTAACATATTACTATTAATTTATTTTTTTAATCATAAATGCCTATAAGTTCAAAGTAAAGCTATTCAATTAGATAAACTGGCACTGTCTTTGAAAAGGAACCAAACTCTCTTAGATTTTCATACTAGCTTTATACAAATATGTTCTAAGTTAACTGTTTTACATATTCAAAAAGGAGAACTGTCAATGTATTATACATAAACAATCATGGAGGTTATTAAAATATGTTTTTATGCTATTTCACTATGAACATAGCACAGAATAAAGCTGAGACTTAGTGGAAAGAATCTTGGATAAGTACTCAAGAGAAATAGCTCTTCCTCTTCCACTTTCCTTCTCTCTTCTCTTAGTGTCATTTCTTTTCTTTAAAATATATTTATTGGTTCCCTTCCTTCCCTTCAGGGGGAAGTCTGAGGGTTTGAGGAGACAATTAGGACAGAAGAGGGGGCTAGGTCCAAGGAGGCAGCCAGAACCAAGGAAGAGGCCAGTGGGATGGAGAGATGGTTACAAATAGAGAGAGAATAAGCATTTAAGTAAATATATTGAAGATAATGGGAGCAATGTTTCTGACTGTTAGGAAATTATAAAGAAGGGGGAGGTCAGAATAAATCCATTGATGTTGGATTGGAATTGCAGAGATCAGTGTAAACTCATGGATTGTAATATATAGACATAGAAATAAATGTAGGTGTGTGTGCACATGCATGTGTGTGCTCACGTGTTTATATACATAAATATATGTCCTGGCTCTGTTACTGGAAGGGCCTGAGCACACTCAGCATCTAGCTTGTGGTTTCTAAACACCATGCTCCACTAAAAGGAACCAGGACTCCTGGGTGAAATGGCTGGTTCCAGGGCCAGAGCAGAGTAAATATGAGATAAGCCTGGAATATCTTGGCCAGGAAGTCAGGAAATGCTCAAAATATAATGCAGAATTGTCAAAAGCCACTTGAAGGAGCCCTCCGCTGGTCAGGAGCCAGCCTGAAGGGGCCCCCTCTGGCCAAACTATGATAGTATCGGATTATAACTCATAGAACAGAAGAGGAATTCAGGAGTCCACAGTGATTTAAAAAAATAAGAAATGGGAGAGAAGGGAAAGATCTTCCCTATAGTAGGATGCCAACGAATAAATATATAACAAGTGATGGACTTAGGAAACCACCACTTGGCAACCATCAACCATCATAGTAACAATTTATATAGGTAAAAATCATCAATATCTACTAAAACAAGTAGGTGAAAGTTTGTTCAGGAACAGCATATTTACATAGGAACAAAAATTCCTTTCCACAAAATACTTATTAATTAAAAAGGGGAAATGTAACTTTAAAGTGAAGGAACATGGCAGATACCAGGAAACAAGTGTGTGTGTGTGTGTGTGTGTGTGTGTGTGTGTGTGTGTGTGTGCGCGCGCGCGCGCACGCGTGCAGTCAATTCTCATTACTCAAAGTAGCTACAGTCTGTAAAGTCATTGCAAACACTAGACTAGCAAATATATACAACATATTTCATATAATTATCTTAAATCCTAAAAACCACCATCTCAGTAGAGTCTATTTTCTTTATTTTACAAATGAGAAACAAGCTTCAGAAGTATTAAGTGACTTGCCTGAGGTCACCCCACTAATGGTGCCGGAGTTGGGATTCAAACCTGGTCCAGCTGGCCCCAGGGCCAGGGCCAGAGCTTCTTGCTCTGTACTGCACACTCCTCTACCGCCTCCACCCTCTGGTCATCTCTGGAGAAGTGCTGAAACAAGGCAAAGCCTTGCTCAACCTCAGCTGGGGACGGTGTGGCAGGTCAAACTTTTCCCTGCTCTGCAAATTGTCCATAAACGACCACAAAGACATCACAGTGAGTATTGATTCTGGGGTTACAAATAAGTTTTGGCGAGTAGGCAATTTTGCAAATATGGAATCTAGGAATGATGAGAATCAACAGCATATATGTGTGTACAGGTATAGATCTATACCTATAAGTGATCTATACCTAAAAGTGACAGGAAGGGAGAGAAGAGAAAGCAAATGTGATAAAATACTAGCCACTGCAGTGCTCGGTGAAGGAACCAGAGTGTTTTTTAACATTCTTACAACTTTTTAAGTTTGTAATTATTTCAAAACGAAGAGTTTTTAAAAACTAGAGGGAAACCCACCTTTACCTTTTCCAACTAGGGCCACTCTGTCCCTTAAAAAAAAAAAAAAAACAAAAACCAAAGCAAAATAGGGAACACCAAGATTCCATTACTAGGTGTGTGTCCCTGGGAAAGTCATTTTACCTTCCTTTCCAAGTCTCTGGTTCCACATCTGTGAAATGTGAGAATGGGACTACAATGAAGGATCTCTCAGTTCCTACAGATGTGGAATCCTACCAGTCCCTATCTGTAAAAGAACACAAGCACTCACCATCAGATTCACTTTCTTCGGAGTCGATTTCCATTGGTTCCACGGACTTTGGAACTGAAATTAAACCCCGGCCTGCAGATTCAATCATCTCCTGTTCTTGGATGGTTTTTAGGAAATTCTCGTGCTCTTTAGCAGAAAACGATACCACATTTTCTAAGTTACCTACTGCCTCTGAAGGGACACTTACTATGTTCCTCGTTTCTTGCAAACTGACAGTACCAACGGCTTCAGAAGCAGGATTTTGTTCACATTCTGTTTCATCATCACTCGAAAGAACAGAGGGAGCATATTTACTCTCAGATGGGCAAACATCTTTCTGTGGCTCGAGTATTCTGGTATACGTTGTTTTGCTTCTGGACACAGAGCTCGCGCTCGTTGGCGGTGCCCGTGCCAGTTCCTTTCCCCCCGCGAGCCCGGCTGCGTCCCTGTGTGAAACCACTCTGCTTTCCGAGGGAAGCACAACTTTTCTGTCTCCAACGGCAGATTCCTCACTGGCCTGAAAGGCTTCGTCCACCACGTGAATAAATGACGTTTGTTCTTTTGGGACATCAGATTCCCCGCCTTGACAAAAGACAGTACTCAGCAAAGGAGCTGAGTCTGTCAGCCCTCTGTCGTCGCCAGCGCCGGCTGCAGGCTCCTCCGCGGAGCTCACCCTGGTGGAGGCCGGTACTGCAGTCACTGGCACTCCTTTCCCATTGCTCTCTTTAAGCCCGTCCTTGTCCTCAGTGGAACTGTCCAGAAGCAGTTTGGTTGCTTCTGGCCCTCCCAGCTGCACGGCATCCCCGGTAGGCACCTTGACATCTTCATCATCATCTAGAGCTCTCTGAATAGCGCAGAGAGTCCGCGGGGACACGGAGCCCTCACTCGCAGCAGCACGTGCGCTCCGCTCCCTGAGCTGCCCTCGATCTTCACTCCCCGACTCCCCTTCGGAGCTGCTCCCCAGCAGGGCAGCTTGCACAGCCCGCAAAGTTCTCGGAGAAGGAGGGGCGGCACCGGCCTCTTCCTCTGGCTTCACTTTTTCACATGGAGATGATTTCATGTCAAAAGACATGCTGTGCATTTTGCTGGAAGAAGGAAGAGGCTCTGAATCCACTTCTGCAACTTTCTTGGCTTGAATACCTGAAGAAGAATTAAAACATTGCTCACGATGCAGTTTTACACTGTGACTGTACATTTCTAGTAAGCTGAACAAGAGAATGCTGTTTCTCATAAATTAAGTTATAAATTTTCACTTAATCAGCAGGTAGGAGTTAATTCATTAGCCAATTTTAAAGTGGGCTGGCACTATAGTAGTTGATCCATTAATAGCTACATAAAATTGTTATTACATAAATAGGACTTCATTAATATTATCCAGGGTGGTAGTTTATAGAAAATACAGAGCCATGACACATTTTTGGTTTTTAACAGTCAAATAAATGACGGTGCCTGATACCTTTTATCAAGATGTAATGTGAAGTGTCTTCAGAGACCACTCTCCTTGACTCTACCTCCTTCAAAAAGCCCCCTTCATCTTCATATTGCCTTTGGATTTGTCCTGAATGTTGCTGATTCATTTCCTTTTGGACCTGTTCTATGTGTTGGTTTAGATAGTTTTTTTTAAGCAAACCTTTGAGTTGGTATTGTGAAAAGTCATTGGACTCCTAAAGGCAAAATAAACAAATAAAATTATTGTTTTATATTAAATATAGATAATATTACCATATTTCCACTCCTTTCCCCTAAAGGAGACAAAGGAATAATCAGCTTTTTTCATTGATGGTAGTTTCATGTTATAAAATTGATAGTAGGAAAAAACTATAACTGCCTGTTTAAAAAAATAATCTTTAAAACAAAAAGAACTGGGGGAAAAAAATCATGAGTACTGTTTATGATTTAATCGTTTATTCAAAAAAACATTTATTGAGTATGTAATGCCTGGCAGTCACTATGACATTTGATTAGGGCTTAACAGATAGACAACCTTCTAGGATGCAAATATACATGCAAGCAAAGTGCCTAGCACAGCCCTTGTCCCATAAAAGACTGAACTGAAATTAAACCCCGGCCTGCAGATTCAATCATCTCCTGTTCTTGGATGGTTTTTAGGAAATTCTCGTGCTCTTTAGCAGAAAACGATACCACATTTTCTAATAAATCACAGCAATTTATAATTATTTATAAGAGTTAACCTTTATAAAGCATTTCCTGTGGAGGGCATTCTTCTAAGTGCTTTTACCTATACTACCTCATTTTATTCTCAAAACCATCCAATGAAACAGATAATATCTCCATCCTACAAAAGAAGAAATCGAGACACAAACAGGGCCAGGCACGGTGGCTCACGCCTGTAATCCTAACATTCTGGGAGGCCGAGGTGGGTGGATCACTCGAGGTCAGGAGTTCGAGACCAGCCTTGAGCAAGAGCAAGACCCCATCTCTACTAATAATAGAAAGAAATTATCTGGACAACTAAAAATATATATAGAAAAATTAGCTGGGCATGGTGGCTCATGCCTGTAGTCCCAGCTACTCGGGAGGCTGAGGCAGTAGGATCGCTTAAGCCCAGGAGTTTGAGGTTGCTGTGAGCTAGGCTGACGCCACGGCACTCACTCTAGCTGGGCAACAGAGCAAGACTCTGTCTCAAAAAAAAAAAAAAAAGAGAGAGAGACACAAATAGGTTAAGTAACCTCCCTATAGTCATGTGGCTAATACATGGTAGATCTGGGATCAAAAGCAGATTGATTTACTACAATTGATTTTGCTACTACAGTAGTAGCCCCGCCCCTTACTCTCAGGAGAGTAGACCCCCAGTGGATATCTGAAACCGCAGATAGTACTGAACCCAACTGCCATCAATCAGAACATGTTTCTGTGTATGTCTTCCACCCAAAAACTCAATGCCTTTTCCATCTTAATTAAGCACTTATCACACAATGTGATTGTAATTTTTGCAGTCTGTAGGACAATAGCAAAACTTGCACTAATTTCTTTTTCTTTCTTCACAATTTCATGGGTAGAAAATTCATTTTTACTATAAATCTTCGCAACCTCAGAACACAGTTTTTCTTCTTTCTGTATTAAGTCGAGGACTTTTACCTTTTCACTTAAAGGAAGCACTTTATGGCTTCTCTTTGGCATGTTCAAATTGCCGGCCTCACTACTCTTGTGCTTAGGGACCATTATTGAATAAAATAAGAGTGACTTGAACACAAGCACTGCAGTACCATGATTCTCAATCTGATAACCGAGGGGCCACTAAGTGGCAAACAGGCAGGGATTGTCTACAGAGTGGAGACACTGGACAAAGGGAGGATTCATGTTCCAGGTGGGACAGAGAAGGACAGGATGAGATTTCTTCAAGCTACTCAGTACAGCAGCAATTTAAAACTTATGAATTGTTTATTTCTGGGATTTTCCCCTTAATATCTTCAGACCGTGCTTGACCACAGGTAACTAAAACTACAGAAAGCAGAATTGCAGATAAGAGGGGACAACTGTATTATGATCATGACGACTACTGCTATTATTATTTACCATCACTACTATATCAACAGCGTTACATTTGCACCATGTACAGATGATACAAGGTCCAACAGGGATGACCCAGAACTTCTCTACTCGACCAAAATTACAGATCCAATGAGCTGTTACTCCACTCTACCCTATAGTCTATGAATCCCAGAGACTCTGTGGCTGCAGAAAGAAAATTAAGAAGAGTAAATCATTATGGACTGTCTCTTTTTCTCACATTCCTTCCCACTTTTGTTTACATAACAGAAATTCTATTTCAACTACCACCCAGAGATCCTTTCTACTCAGGAAATAAAATGCCTGATAGATAGACTGAGCCTGGACTTTTCCCCTGAAATGAAAATAAATTTACTTTTGTCCTCTGTAGACTCAAAGACTCAAGGATATTATTTCCGTGCACCTTAGTATTTTCCTATTTTCACATTCTTTGTGGAAAAACAGAAGGCAGTGATGGGAAAAGAAATTTATCCTGCCTTTTTCATATTTCTGGTATCAATTTAAGAAATAGTCAAAAGTCTATAGAAAATAAAAAACACTACTACATCCATTCACTAGGGACAATAATGCTACTTATTATGTTCTGTCCTATAGTATATTAAATAAAGGAAAACTATGTTAGAAATGATAGGTGGTAGCAGCAAAGAAAAAAGAACTCATTAACTAGCAACTAAAGACACGGAGTAATTAATGGTAGCATGCTCGGTAGATGTATTTGATAATACCCAACCCCACACCCCACCCCTACTCCAGTTTTCTGGGGCTGTGGAGCCACCATAAGATGTTCCAAGTAGAAGAAGCCCCATTCCCACTGTTCAGAAAGAAAGAGAGGGAACATGGAGATCCAGTGGCATTTCTAGGGCTGTAGCAGAATAAAGTATATCTGCAATTTCAAGTTAGAACATATTTTTCCATTGTGATTAGATTCTATATTACTATTAGTTTTTATAGATAACATAAAGTATGGGTTAAAGTAATTTTTATGAACTAAGCGAAGAACTGAACCACGAAATATATATCAGGCATTTACTATGGGAAAGATACAGAGCTGGGTGCTGAAAATACAGAGGTGAGCACCACAGGCACATTTGGGAACTGAGAACTATGAAATGACATCGCAGGAAGCTGTGAGAACACAGAGCAGGAGAAAAGACCTCGTCTTGGGTGGAAAGTCAAGAAAGACTTCTTTGAGTGTTTGAAAGCTCAAACTTATAAATATACGAAGCTTCATAGGATCTCTGAGATACACAAATGCTGTTTACTGTTAACTGAGATATTGCAGAAGTATTGCTTATCAATTTCTCTTCTAATAAAAAGTTTTGCTAAAGTTCTTAATTCTAGTATTAATGTACTGTTGTCCATTTCACCTCTGGCATTGCTTCAAATAATGTTCTTCTTCGCTTGGTAAATTCTTTCATATCAGACAAGATTTCATGCTTTATTTCGAGGGGCAGGCTGGTGAAGTCCTCAGACTCAATATCTATCGCTTGAGGATTACGAAAGAACTCTTCCTGTGAAGAGTAAAACAACACTGTGAAATTTACATTTCGTACACTTAGTTCTATTTACCATTACAGAGTATTTTTTTATAATTAAATATTTATTATGCTTAGATCATAAACACAGTTCTACAAAATCTACAGTAGGCTAAACACAGTTGCACATAATCGGTGATAGGTATCAAAGTGAATAGGCAGATCAGGGAATGTATCCATTCACTCTTTCATTCATTCAAAAGAAAAAATGCTCACCAGGCACCGCTAAGTCCCTGGGCACTGTGCTAGGTGGTAGGATATTGTGGAGGACATGCCAAATAAGGCCCCTACTCTTAGGCGTGGAGGAAGGCATGTGATAAACAAATAAGTAAGTGAAAATAAGCAGGTAAATCTGATACAAAAGTGATTTGAAGAACAGAAAGAGAAAAAAAGGATTTGTTTGATAGGTAGAAAAGACTTCACTAAAAAGAGAACCTGCAAGTAGGGACTTGAAAGATACCAAAGGGCCTGACCAGGGACAGTACATCCCAGGCTGAAGGAACAGCAAATGCAAAGGCCCTGAGGCAGAAATGAGCCTTACGAATTTGAGCAATATATATATATATAATCCCCTTAATTAGATTAGTTTTATTTTGCTCTTAACCTAAAATAAAAAATGAAATTAAAAGTGAGAAATTCACAGATATGGAAGAGTATATAACTTTTCTAAATTTTAACTAATTACCAAAAGTACTTTAAAACCCTTCATTAGTAAAAAGATAGACTAATGCAGCTTGTGGTCCTGTATGTGTGCATGCACAAAGCAGCAAGCACTTAGGACAAGCTTGTCATTACGCTCAGCATTTCCTGTGCTTTCCCTCACTCATACTCCCACCACCCCCAAGAGGAAGTCATGAATCAGTATCAGTTTTGTTTTACAAAAAAAAAAAGCGGGGGGGGGGGGGGGGGGGGGGGGGGGATGTGTGGAATAAAGCCTAGGAGAAGTTAATCTGCCTAAAATCACACAGCTGGTGAACAGTGGAGGCTGGACCAAAATGCAGGCCCATGGCCTTAACCAAGCAAGACTGCTATCACTGGCTGCATGATAATGCAGCACCTCCACAAATTGAAGGATTCCAAGGTTTAGCTCAAAAGTCATCTGCCAGATATACCAAAACAATGTGAACAAGCAAGAAACAGCAAATCTGGGAATCAAAGAATGTTATCTGCTACACTAAAATACTTGAAAAAAAAGTATACAAAAAAACATATATACAGTATAACCTCACTTTGTAAAAAAATGTTATTCATTAAAATATGTGTGGTATTGTTTTTAAAAACATATCCACAAACTCTTTGACATTCTTCCTGTCTAATTTTCTTCCCCTTTAATAAGGGCTGGCCTTGGTAACTAGCTTCTAGTGAATAGAATCTGGTGGAAAGGATGCTGCACAACTTAGAAAGGCAGCAAAGTTCCTGCCTGTCTAACTTTCTCTTGGGATGCCTACCCTCGGAACACAGAGACCATGTTGTGAAAAACCAAGGCCACATGGAGAGGCCACAAGCAGGTGTTCTGGTGGCTGGCTACACCGAAGTCTAGCTGACAGCCAGCACCAACTGCCACACACGCGAGTGAGGAAGCATCTCCATCCCCAGCTACAGTCTGACCTCATCTACATTAGAGACTCCAAGAGAGAACTGCCTGGTTGAGCTCATCAGCCCCCAGAAAAGTGACAGATAATAATAAATGATGTTTTTACACCACTAAGTTACACAGCAATGGATAACTAGAACATATGCACAGACATACATATACACATACATATGTACACGTGTGCATTTGGTACATATGCATATACCAAATACACATACACACAAACACACAGAGGTATTGAGCTATACAGAGCCGGGAGAAGAATGAACTAAAATATACCAAAATGTTACTATAAGTTATTTTGGGGTATACAGTTTCTATATTTTCACACAAGCACGTATTACTATTTACTGATTGGTTAGTTGATTGGTTGTAAAAGAAAAATGGCTCATTTTGTATATATAGATGCATAATGGCAAATTCCATATATATGTGTATGCATGAGTATTTTATATATATATATATACACACACACACACACACACACATGCATACATATATATACACACACATAATAAAAAGGGCATCTGTCTTTACTTTTTATCAGGAACTTCCCTAAATTCGTACTACCTCATTAATATTATTCTTTACAGGTCATTCATTTCAAACAATACATTCTGATTTCAAAAATTATCTAAGTACCTGTAATGCTTGTTTTTGATTCATTCTTTCTTGCCATTCTTTTTCATCTTCCTCTTCTGAGCTGAAAGTCAAGCACATATCCATGATTTTTAATGACTACTTACAAAAACATTTCTTGTGCAAGGTGCTGCTAGCTATAGAGGATACAATGCTGAATAAGTCAGCAAGATCTGTGCTATCTTGGTCTCGTGGTCTGGTGGGGGATCGCGTGAGTAAGACATTACAGCATAATCCACTAACTTCCACAAGAGAAGAGCAGGTTGCTAAAAGTACAGTAAAGAGAGTCACTCTACCCCAATCTGGGTGGGTCACAAAAGCTTTCTGGAATCTCTTGCAATTACATTGGTTGGAGTTAGTGACAAATAAGTATGGAGTCTAGTTGTTAGGTGTGGGGAGGTATGTGGAGAAAAGTGTTCCAGATGAAAGAACTAAGTTCTATAACCACCTAGAAACAAGGAAAAGAAAGCCTGCCTGTGGGCAGTACAAAGAGAGCAAGGGACGAGATTGGAAAGTATGATTAAGGAGTTGGAGTTTCATCCTAAAGAAATGAGAAGCTAGGAAGTGTTCTAAGCAAAGAAATGACAATATCAGATTTTGGTTTTAAACGGATTCTATAATATAATACAAAGCAGAGCTTGGGCTTGGTGGGGAAAGGTTATTGCAAAAGATAAGATCAAAGACAAAGACAGAAAGAAGTCTGGAAGCTACCACTGTAACCTGGGGAAAAGGTGAAGGTGGTGGCAGTGGAAATAAAGAGAAATGGGCTGACTCAAAAGCTACTCTGTCTCTTGTGTTAATGGAAAAAAAAAAAAAACCCAAACTCTGCAAAATAATTTAAAGAGGTTTATTCTGAGCCAAATATGTGTGACCATGGCCTGCGGAGCCACATCAAAGAAGTCTTGAGCAAGTGTTCCCAAGATGGTTGGGTTACAGTTTGGTTTTATATATTTTGGAGAGATAAGAGTTGCAGGTAAAATCATAAATCATACATGGAAGGTGTACACTGGTCACTGGTTTAGCCAGAAAAGGTTAGGTTTACAGGTTATAGGTGGGTTCAAAGAGTCTTTGCTTTGTAATTGGTTAAAAAAATGAAGCTTTGTCTAAAGGCTTGGAATGTTCTAAGTTAAGGAAGTCTGTTAATCAGAGATAAGCCACAATACACTGACTCAACTGAACTGTTAAGCAAATTGATGGCCTGCAGGTGATTTATAATCCTCACTCTGCATAGCCTTAGGTCCTGCTGATAATTTAGTATCTTATTGTCACAAAGAGTCTGTTTTGTCAGTTTTATGATCTCTGTTTTAACATTAATGCTGATCAACTGTATCTAAACTCCAAAGGAAGTGGGTGTCATGAGGTATGTCCAACCTTCCCTTCATGGCTGGGAACTCAGTTTTAAGGTTTTTCTAGAATTCCAGTGGCCAAGAGGGGACTGTTCAGTTGGCAGGGGGCTTAGGATTTTATTTTAGCTCACATTTGGGAGCCTCGGGGAAAGGAATGGGGGGAGGGCAAGACAAACTGTCAAGGCTCTGGTCCTCCACCTTCACATCAAACACAGAAGCCACTGACAATTAACAGCCAGCCAGAGGAAGAGTCATCCACAGAAGAGCTGAGACGACAGGCCAGAGAGGTGCCAAGACAGCAGGACAGGGCAGGCACGGTGTAAGTGGGGCAGGGAAGTCGAGCACACTGAGAAGTGCAAAACATCTCCCGGAATTATCAACCAGGACATAGCCCAATGTGGTGATGAGAGGGACAATATTGGGTTGAGCAGTAGGTAGAGAAAGCATGCGTAAGCAAAGCATGGGAAAACCTGAAACTCATGTCTTGGTGAATTTTGAATCCACAGTGGTAGCAGAGGCTCTTCAGAATGAAAAGGAACAGTGAAACACAAATCACCACAACACAAAAACAAGTCAGTAAATAAAAAATTTAGTCTTTGAAAAATATTCTAAAAGGTATAGAGAATGCATATTTCAGATGCATTAATAAATTCCCACATGCCTTATCATGTAGATAAAACAGAAAGGTTTAAACCCGCTTGAATATACCAATGATTAAAATAATAACTCTTAAATAGTTAAACATTTACCTATGTTTTTCTTCCTCTTGTAAAGGGGGCAAAACATAGATGTCTTCTCTTCGAACTTGCGTGAGACTGGGTAATGCTTCATTTCTGAAAAGAACACAGATCTTTAAACAGGGATTATAGGAAACAGTATTCTGAGTCAGTAATACTCCCCCACTGATTCCACAAACCCTGCTCAGGAGATGAAGGGGAAGGAAACATCCAGGCAAGGATGTCCCCTCTCTCGACCTGGCTCCCCTCAGGCTATTGCTGTGGAAAATAAGTTCAGCCTAGAGAAGAAAGGCGACTGGTTGGGGCTCCTCAGCATCTTGGCCACAGTCTCAGCTACAGTCAAAAAGAAGAGCATTATAAAAGTAAAAGGCAGGCACAATGCAACATTATAGCTTCCCTTCCTCATTAGCAAAGTTGAATCTCACAGAACAGAGAATTTTCACAACTTCAAATTACCAAGTTGAATGGCATCCTACTTATTCCTCTTATTTCACTCCCTATTTTCTTTTTTTTATTTTTAATGATCTCACTTTCTCTTTTTATTTTTTTTTAATTTTTTTTTATTTCAGCATATTATGGGGGTACAAAAGTTTTGGTTACGTATATTGTTCTTGCCCCCCGTTCCCCCGAATCAGAGCTTCAAGTGTGTCCATCCCCTAGACGGTATGCATCGCACTCACTATGTATGTATACACCCATCCCCTCCCCCCCCACATAAAGTGTGGTATATGTATAGCACGGAGTACTACTCAGCTATAAGAAATAATGGTGATATAGCACCTCTTATATTTTCCTGGATGGAGCTGGAACCCATTCTACTAAGTGAAGTATCCCAAGAATGGAAACATAAGTACCACAGGTACTCACCATCAAATTGGTTTCACTGATCATCACTCCCTATGTTCTATTGAGAGTTGAAATTAGATAGGGAAAGATCACCATAGGAATTCAACATAAAAATATTTTTTAAAAAAATTAATCTCTAAAAACAATGTAATTTTCCTCTTGCCTGTTGCTTTGGAAAGCAGTTTTGATAGCTTGTCTTTTCAAAAATGTTCTCAAAAGCTTCTCCGTAGTTTTTCTGGAGTCACTGGATGCGCAATCCTTTCTCAGCCTTCTCTTAGCCTATGAAAAAAAGAATATAAGATTTTACTTCAGGATATTAGTCTATTAAAAACATTTCTATGGGTGGGTATGGTGGCTCACGCCTGTAATCCCAGCACTTCGGGAGGCTGAGGCAGGAGAATTGCTTGGAGCCAGGAGTTCAATACTAGCCTGAGCAACATAGTGAGACCCCATCTCTACAAAAAAATATAAAAATTAACCAGGTGCAGTAGCATGTACTTGTAGTCCCAGCTACCTCTTGCTGAAGCAGGAGGACTGCTTGAGCCCAGGAGTTCGAGGTTGCAGTGAGCTATGATGATGCCACTGCACTCTAGCCTAGGTGAGACCCTGTCTCAAAAAAAGTCAAAACAAAAATAAAAGTTTATATCCAAGTGGGTACTGTCATTTGGATTATTCAAACATATTTATTTCTATTTTTAAAGACAGGGTCACCCTATGTTGCCCAGGCTGGACTCAAATTCTGGGGCTCAAGTGATCCTTCCACCTCAGCTTCTCACAAACATTTTTTAAAACTACTTTCAGAAAAATAAAGAAACTCATTCTTTTACATCATGTCCAGTTTAATTCCTGGATAACCCACTTTAGTCACCACATAACATTGCTTACTCCTAAAGTCTGATTTGCCTTTAAAAGAAGGCTTGCTATTACCGAGGACACTCTGTCTCAGATTCAGGAAGGCATTTCTCACATAGAGTTTTCACGATGTTCTCAGTGATGGCAGCACAGCTGTAATAAATATAAAACACCTAAGATACTCTAACAGGAAAACCCTCAATTGAGAATTTTAGTAGTTAATTTTATTTAAAAGTTAAATTTTATTATTGCACACACAATGTACTCTCATTAAACTTTTTTTTAAAGAAAAGGTATTTGTTCAAGATAAATAGAGAAGCGGTTAAAATTAAATTGCATATGTGTCAAAATAAGTCCATTTCTAAAATTCCAAAGCGAAAATAAAAATTTTAAGTGAATTGTTCTAAGAATTCAGGGAAAAAAATTATTTGATGCTTACCAAAAATTATAGGACACTTACCAAAGTCTGTTTCTTCAAGAGTGGAGCATCCCCATCAAACACAAAAATAGGACGAATTCGAAAAAATAAGAGTTTGCAGAGCCGATGAAATAAAGTGAGAAGATGAGCATTTTCTATTGCATTCCCATGGTGGTCCCGGACTCCTTTAAGTGCTTGGTTTAACCAAATGCTAATATCTGAGAGAATTTGTTAATGGAAAACATATTGGAACTTCTTCCCTCATCGTCACAATTTCAATTTCCTAATGACTGATATTATCCAAATTTTGAACACCAAGCAAGCATTCATTTCTATTTATCTGAAACTATAAAATGTTCGGCCCTCATGGAATCTACCTAAAGTCAGTTCACTTTATTGCGCCCTTGTTAGTACTATTCACGTACTCAATTTTAAAATCATACAGATATGATTTTGTCCTTTAATATATCTAATTGCAAAGAATTGCTTCATTTAAAAAACTAGTGATCACTAAAGAATATTAGTAAATTAGTACAAATTTTCTGGAGGACAATTCGACAATTCATAGTGAAAAACTTAACATTCTATTTTACCTAAAAAATTCCACTTCTAGACATTAATCCTTAGAAACTCATCACAGATTTACAAGATTTATAAGAATGTTTGTTTATAATAATGAAAATATGAAAAACAATGTAAAAGTTTTCTAACAGGTTTTTAAAAACAAATTATGATATATCTATTTACTAGAATACCAAGGAGCTCTTAAAAAGCGAAGTTACAAGCATACTTAGTGACAAGAAATATAGTCACAAAATATTATTAAAGGAAATAAAACAGGTTATAAAAGTATATATGGCATAATTCCATTTTCTAATACAGTATATGCAATTTTTTTAATATAAAAAACTAGAAGTTCAGACACCAAAATATTAAGTATAGTTACATCTGCTTAATATTAAAGGTAATTCATATTTTTGTCTTGAAGTTTTCTTATATTTTTAAACTTTTCTTAAAAAAATGCTTCTTACACAATTTATTTTATATTTGTCCATAAGAAACGGTAACACAGCACTCTGCTGGTTTTCCTGCTCTCAATCTCTTTGCCAGCTCCTGTAACTCACCATGAAAGTGGTCACTTCACCAGTGATCTTTTTTAGCCCCCTTCTTTCCTCCTGTCTGCACTTTCTACCAAGGCTAGCTCAACACATCCCTCACACCCCACATGGTACCCACATGCATTTGTCTACCCAGAGCACTCTCCTGACCCCAGAGGGGACAGCCTAGCTTACGTCTCTACCCGATGCCTCACAGACATTTCATGCTTAACGTGACCAGAACTCAGCTCCACATCTTTTCCATTAGGCTGTTCATGCCCCATGTCATGAATGTCACCGCCATTCACCCAAGCCACAGTTCTGGGTGTCATACCACACACTCCCCTCGTTCAATCATTACCTATCAATTCTACCTTCTGATATATCTTAAAGGTATGTATTAGATTTCACCAATATATCTTCATTGAAAACTCTTTGAAGCTTCCCATGGCCTTTAGGGTAATATCTAAAACTTCTTCCCATGGCCTGTGAAGCCCTAGATGATCTGGCCTCTCTCATTTCAATCCACGGGGTTTTTCTCAATCCCTGGAAATCACTAAACTCCTTCCTGCCTCCAGGGTCTTCTCACATGCCCCTTCCTCTGCCTGAAACAGTTTCTCCCACTCCCCAGCCCAGTTCTGTCCTACTCTGAGATCGAAAGATCACTTCTTCAGCATAGATTAAGACCTCCAGTTATACACTCCTATTCAAAAATGCATTATTATGTGGCAACAATTTTCTACACTGAATAAAACAAAGCATTTGCCCTACGGAGATTACAATCTAGTCGGGGAGGAAGAAATCAAGCCTGATGTCCACGGCTTGTCTAAACCACACTTCTGTGCCTTGTGCTCCCTTTCACAGGGCCTATCACAGAGCAGACAATAAATATCTATTAAATGAGTTGAAAAGTTTAATAATTAAGTGAACGTACATTGCCTAACGTTTACTACCATAAAAAAAATTTAGGCCTATCAACAACTTACTAAACAAACATCATGTAACAAAATAACCAGTGGAAAACAAGCTATTGTTATATTTATGTCTCTAATATTTGAACACTACCACCGAGAGCCAGGCCCATCCAAGACCCTAGGGATGTACATCAAATGATACAGCTGTGAACAAAACAGATATGGTCCCTATCTGCAAGAAGCTTGCATTCTAATGGGGAAGACTGACAATAAAGAAATAAAGTAATAGATATAGAATACATTAGGCTGTTGATAAGTGCCAAGAAAAAAACAGAGCGGAGTAAAAAGACAAAAGAGTGACACTGGGGGGTTGGGTTGGGAGGGGTGGTCCAGTACACGTTAGTTAGGCAAGGCCAATCTGAAGGAGTAACAGAGGCCTGAGTGAACAACAAGAGTGGAGAAGTAAACCAGGCGGCAAATGAACAGCAGATGCAAAGGTCCTGGGACAGAAGCACGCAGCCGTTTGGAAGACCAGTGCAGCAGGAGAGGAGGAATGGCCGGGAGTTGATACAGCCCCTGGCAAGTGTCCAGAATATGAGTTAAGGATCACCCTGGTGGACATGTGAAGAATAAACTATAAGAACACCAGTTTTAAAACTAGTCACAAGAGTCTCAGTGAGATGGTAGTGGTGGAGACCATGAGAAGTGGTAGGATAAAGGATCCATCTTAGAGGTCAGATCCAGTGTTGACTTAGATCTGTATTGTACTGGATAAATGTTTCTGCTTGCTACACTATAGCACAGGACTAAATGAGTTTCTGTAAGAGAGAAAATCTAATTCCAGATCAGTGGCTCTCAATCCTTCTATCCATTAGAATAGGATATGAAGCTTTTGAAACATATAGACTAATAAACCCCATATGCCTAAAATTCTAAATCAGAGACTAAGGTGAGACTTTTTAAGTTTTATTTATTTACTTATATTTATTTATTTTTGAGATGGAGTCTCACTTTGTTGTCTGGGTAGAGTACAATGGCATGATCATAGCTCACTGCAACCTCAAACTCCTGGGCTCAAGTGATCCTCCTGCCTTAGCCACCGCCAGAGTAGCTGGGACCGCAGACATGTGCCACCACACCTGGCTAATTTTTTCTGTTTTTGGTAGAGATGGGGTCTTGCACTTGTTCAAGCTGGTCTCAAACTCATGAACTCAAACCATTCTCTCACCTTGGCCTCCCAGAGTGCTAGGATTAGAGGTGTGAGCCAGCTTGCCTGGCCTTTTAATTTTTTAATTAACCACAGGTGGTGTCCATTCTTGGCTAGGATTGAGAGTTCCAGCTTGAAATTCTTAAAGAAGAAATATGTAAAATTAGACAAGTTGAAAATATTTGCATAATTAGACTTGTTTAATTTCAATGAGTTTATATAACGCAAATTAAATTTCTCAGAGGCCTGGGAAGGTTAAAATCTGCAGCAAAGCCAAAAACCACTTTAGATATAAGAGCTAAAAGACCAACAATTTGAAATAAAAAGTAAATTTCTTTAGTTTTCTAGTTAGGTGATTTAAAATTTAATTAATCCCCTTTAGTATGTATAGTCAAAGAGATAGTAATATCTTGCTAATATACTTAAATGCATTTTACAAATGTCAAAGTCCATAAGAGACAGAAATAAAACTGTTAATTCTGTGTTATTTAACAGACATTTAAATTGTATAAATAAATAAGACACTCAGCTATACAGATAATTAAAAGACCAAACAATTTATTTAGGGAAACAAGAATAAATTATCAACCTGGTATAGTCACAGGTTAAGTTCTTCATTAACAATACAACAAAATCTAAATATATTTCATATGTCTGAATTCCCATGAAAATGAAAGCAAAATCAACTGTAGAACAAGTAATCAGATATTCTTTTTACATATACATGAAGTTACATAATATATATGAAGTTGCCATTATAACTAGAATCTTCCACAGTCATCTTTAGATAAACGATTCATTCTTCCAGAAAAGCCTAATAACCCTGTGAAAATTACTTCACATCCCAAAAGGGCCTCTTTGAACCATCCACAAATAGATAATCTAAATTAAATGCTTTATCTTTCCTTACTTTAACACTGTCCTAAAAAATTAGAATGTTAATATGTAATCTCAATGACTTTACAAATTCTTAATTCATCATAAGAGCTGCAACATAAAATGATCTAAATCTTTCCTGACGTTTTAAAGGTCCCTGTCACTAAAAACTGTCCTTTCATCCATCAATAGTTCTAAGGAAATCTTTAGACTGCAATGACACTGAGGAACCGCTGGAAGGCAGCAACAACCCATGAGCTTTAAAAAAAAAAAAAAACTTTCATTTTCCCCAATTCGAGGCACCCTGCATCAAAACTTACAAGTCAAAATTTCATTACAGATGTGTTTGAAGTTTATTCACTTAAAAAATTATAACAATCTTACTATATTTTTAAAATTATCAATGTTGCATTACTTACAAGTTTTGGGCATTCAGAAGAATTATGGCTCCTCAATCAAGGACTCTTGCTCAACTCCCACACACTCTTGAATTGCATATCTCCCTCCCCGCCCTCGGCAATTACTTACATGACTTTTCCACAAGCCTATTAGCCCCAGGCTCATAGGTCCCCATTTAGGAAACTAGTATAAGAACTACCAGCTTCTGAGACAAACGAGGCACTCAAAAAAACTTGAATACTTGAATAAAAAGATCAAAATTTCAAAAACCTTGTCACATGTTTGATAACGAAAAAAATTTTAATTCCAATGACACAAACAAAACCAGGCAAACGTGCATACAAACAGTCCTTTAAAAAGTCAATTTTAAAAAAGTCAAACACCTGTCCACACTTACGCTTCTATAAACCATAAGAAACATAAATGAAGCAACATTCAGGACAGCAGACAAAACTAATGGAAGTCTACTTCCTTCTCTCCATGCTGACTTCCCAACCGGGATAATAATTTTAAGATTTACAGTATTAACAGTGCCAGACGCTACACTAAACTTCTTTCATTTAAGTAATTCCTTTATTCCTCATCCTAATCCCGTGTGTAGATATTATCACCACCTCCACTTGGCAGATGAGAGAACTAAAGCACAGCCCCAAAGTGATAAAACCAGAATTCACAGAGCTGTGTGACTGCAAAGCCTGAGGAAAGCAGATACAGTCTGCCCTCCTTATTCACCCGCTTCCGCAGATTCAACCAACGCAGATCAAAAATATTTGGGGGAGAAATTATAAATAATTCAGTAAAAAAAATACAATTTCTAAAAAAACACAGCACAACTGTTTACACAGCACTTACATTGTATTAGGTATTATAAGTAATCTGGAGGCGATTTAAAGTACACGGGAGGATGTGCGTAGTTTATGTGCAAATACCATGCTATTATATAAGGGACTTGAATATCCTGGTATGGGTGGGGGAGAGTCCTGGAACCAATCCCCCTTGGATACCTAGGGACTACTGTACTTAGAAAGAAAACCTGGTTTTAAAAAATTCTATAACTTCCCCTCCCACCCTTCCCCCAAAGACCAGCATCCCGCAAACACCACTCTGCGCCCCAATGTAAGCCGCGAGTAAAATCCAGCCACAAATCACTGCATCCAAAAATCAAGGATGCGTTAAGGATACCGACAGCAAGGATCTTCCCCTCCAGCGTTTCCGGGCTGACCTGCCGCCCGGAGCACTCCAGCAACTTCCAGAGCCCCTGGACTCCCATGAGGCAGGCGTGTCCTCGGAGCGGATCTCGGCAGAACTTTTATTCTAATTCTTCTACAAACGGCTGCTCCACCGCCCAGGACCCCAGGCGGCTCTCCCTGCTCCCATTCGGTTAAGATGGAAAATAATACAGCACCCGCGGTTTTCCAGGCGGAACCGCGTCACCGAGAGCGTAAGGAAGGGGGAAAGCCCAGCCTGGAGCGCTTCCCAGCGGCTGACACCGCGCCCCGGAAGAACGACGGGACCCGAGAAAGGCCTGTGGCCGGGAGAAGCAGGGCCTCCTCGCGCCCAGAGCTTTAGTCCAAATTCTTGCCCTTCTGCGGGAACCGCGGTGAGGGGGTAACGCAGGCGAGACAACCAACCAGAAAAATGTCCCCCTAGAAACCGTCTGCTTTCTCCGGTGGGTCTGTAAACCCACAAGAAATGAAGCCTCTACCTTTCCCTCTAATACGATACGCAGGCTGGAAGTCCCGCCTCCCTACGTGACGTATATTTGCTGCGCCTGCCGCACTCCGGAAGTGGGTGAGCGCTCTAGTTCCCGCCCCGGTGTTTATGCTTTGTCTGTTAGGTACTTCTCCTCCCGTGGCATTCTGTCGGCTTCAAACGTTAAAAGGATGTGCTAAATTGCCTTTTTGCGGAGGTGACGGTTTTCTACAGTTTCTCCCCATTGTGCTGCTAGTTGTGAAGACTCAATACTAAATATTATTTTACACGTGGAGAGACAACGGAAATGTGGACGCTCCCTTTGTGTTTTTCGACTATTAAGTATTTACTTGTACGATAGGACGTAGAAACTAGAGATTAATGCAGTTTAAAGCCTTAACCCTTGAAGTATAGTCTTCTGCAGCATCTAAAACTTAGAATTCCACACCTCGTAAGTCAGAAGTTACCAGAAACCGGTTGCCGGAGTAGCTCTCGGAAAGACCACAGCTCATTCAAATCCCCCAGGGTGCCTCATTATAGCGTTCAGTATTGCCGAAGTCACATTTGTTAAGAATTTCTGTGTGTCGGCAGGGATCAGTGGCTCACGCCTGTAATCCCAGCACTTTGGGAGGCCTAGGTGGGAGGATCACTTAAGACCAAAAGTTGGAGACCAGCCTGAGTAACATAGCAAGACCCCATCTCTAAAAGAAAAAAAGAAAGAGAATCTTAGTAACCAAAACAGCAACCCCTTCAATGTGAATAATGTGCTAGTTTGCAAAGTGGTTCTACCACATTTATTCATCTGAGTTTCCATCCAGTCCTGGGTGTAGGCAGGACAGAATTTTATTTATGAGAACGAAAGGGGACAAAAGGATCTGTTCAGGGGCTTGTTAAACTGTTGGAGATTGGCAGAGTTGGAACCTAAACTACCTGTCTTCTAATCCGTTGCTTTAACTTGGATTCAAACCAGCTTGTGGAGGGAAACAGACAGTGGAGAGACATTTAGACTGTCTGAAAACCTTTGATATCCTGGGAAAACTCTGAAAAGCAGGAACTGGAAGAGAAGACAGTAAGAGGAGAAGTAAAGGAGGAAACTGAAGAAGACCAACACTTAATGGTAAAGGGAGAAAACTGAGAATGGAAACCTGAAAAGAAATGTATAGCAAAAGATATTTATCAAAGTTAAGAAACAAATGTTTGACTAGGAGAAACATGGACTCATAAGCAGATTAAAAGGGGGAAAATTTATTCATCTCAGTTTTCTTTTCTTTTTTTGTAAGACTGTGTCACTCTGTTGCCTCAGCATGAGGGCAGTGTCATCATCATAGCTCACTGCAACCTCAAACTCCTGAGCTCAAGGGATTCTCCCACCTCAGCCTCCCCAAGTGCTAGGATTACAGGTGTGAGCGACCATGCCCAGCCCTCTTCATTTGAATTGATGCAGAACACCCACTCAAAATATTCAAAATCCATTTATATTAAAGGGGGAAAAACATAATACAATAAAAAAAAAGAAGGAAAAATCTACTAGGCGTACTAGCATGCACAGGTAGTCCTACCTATTCTGGAGGCTGAGGCAGGAGGATCACTTCAGCCCAGGAGTTTGAGGTTGCAGTGAGCTATGATCTATGATTGTGCAACTGTACTCCAGCCTGGGCAGCAGGGCAAGGTCCAGTCTCAAAGAAAGAATTTCTGTGTCTGTGTGGCCATCTGTAATCAGGGCATCAAACCAATTTTGCAGACTAGTAAGGATTAGAGGTGTTGCATTTAGCACTAGTATAAATGATAGTGTTAACATATTTGTTCAAATTTAAACTAGATTCAAACTCAGTGAAAAGGCTGATTTAAAGGAGCAAGTAGTTGTTTTTTAAAGGAATCCTTTATAACAAAAGTATACGAGACATCAGTTTTTGGCAAAACCATTTCTGTGCCCAAACACATGGTTCACAGTAGCCATGTTTAGTTGACCTAGTCACAACTAAATTTTTACCATGAATAATCCTGACAAAGTGCTTTTTGCATTTCCTCCCTGTGTGATCCCCAGAAATTACTCCTAGTTGTGTTTTACTGAGGTTAATTGCCTGTTCGATTTTTGTCTTTTCCTCACAGTAAACTGTAAATTTGTTGAAACCAGGAACTATTTTGTTGACTGGTATATCCCCCACTCCCAACACTTACCAGGAGTTCCATAAATATTGCCTAAATGACCTCTTAAGCTTCCAGTCTAAAGCTCTTCAGTCCACCTTACACTCTGCTGAAAGAATTTTGTTGGAGGTAAAGATGTTTGTTCAGATCTCATTTGAGCCATATATTAATAATAGCCTTTTGTTATGAGCTGAATTGTGCCTTCCAAAATTCCTTTCTTGGAGCCCTAACTCCCAGTACTGAATGTGACTGTATTTGAAGACAGGACCTTTCAAAGTGATTAATTAAAATGAGGTCATTAGGATGGGCCCTAATCCAATCTGACTGATGTCCTTATAAGAGGAAATTTGGACATGCTAAAAGACTCCAGAGATGTCTGCACTGCCTGAGCACAGAAGAAAGGCCACATGAGGACACAGAAAAGTCGGCCACCTGCTAGTCAAGGAGAGAAACCTCAGAAAAAACCAAGCCTGACAACACCTTGACATTGGACTTCAGTCTCTAGAACTGTGAGGAAATAAATTTCTGTTGTTTAAGCCACTCAGTCTGTGGTATTTGGTTATGGTAGCACCCTAGCAAACCAAGATACCCTGTAATCATAGGAAGTTTCTTCAGAAATGAGAACCTCAGTTTCTACCAGTGAAATGGGCATGCCACCAATGTCTTAGAGTTGTCTGAGATCATCAATTTAACATGAAACACTTAGGAATGGTGCTCAACTTTGTTGAGTGAATGACTGGGCAGGGAGAATATGGGTAAAATTGAGATGCAGCATGTGATGGATCCCAGTGCAGCTGCCTGAGCCCTCCTGTTTCTGGGAGAAGGCAAGTTGGGAAGTATTATAGCTGCTGCACCAGGTTGGCCTAATGATGGGACATAACTCTTTCACAGTAATACTAGGGAAAGGAAGAGTTATAGGATTTGATCTCAATTAACTTTTTTTCTGCCTGGGAGCTAGCCACTGTAGATACTTGAGTACTGTAAGTATTTTTCAAAACCAGAACAGGCCCAGCGCAGTTGCTCACTCCTGTAATCCCAGCACTTTGGGAGGCTGAGTCAGGAAGATTGCTTGAGGCCAGGAGTGCTAGACCCCAGTTTACAAAATATTTTAAAGAAATTATCCAGGCATGTTGGCGCACACCTGTGGTCCCAGCCACTCAGGAGGCTGAGGTGGGAGGATTGCTTGAGCCCAGGAATTTGAGGTTGCAGTGAGCTATGGTGATGCCACTGCACTCTAGCTTGGGCAATAAAGAGAGACCCTGTCTCAAAAAACAACAACAAAACAGGACAACATTTCTTGAATATGAAATAGTGCTTTAAAGGAACAACTGCTAAGAGATGTATATTTGATTTACAAGGAATTAGCTCCTTTAGATGCTCTTTAAAGGGCTCTCTATAAAGAATTTGAATAGTATAAAATGTACATCTTTTGAAATAATAGCAAGCTCTTAATAGCACTTCCTATCTACAGGGCACTGTTCTAAACACTACATGTATTTGCTATTTATTCTTTAGAACCATTCTTAAGTAGGTATCCCCATTTTACTAATGAGGAAATAAGCACATAAAAATTAACTTTAACTCGCCCAAAGTAATACACCTAGTAAGTGCAGAGCCAGCATTTGAACCTTCATTGCATCTATGGAGACTCCTAAGAAGAGTTGACCAAGAAATCAAATATAACAGGAGTGTCATATTCAAAGAGAAGTATGTAGTAACTCTTGCTTACAGTTTCTGGAAAAACAGGCTCACTAGACCTAAACCTCAGTGTGCTCTTAATAACTGCCACCAAAGTTTTAAGCCAAGTTATTAAGTGATCATATGTATCAAGACTTTTGTAAAAATTGATTATGGTCAATAAAGAGTCTGAATAAACTCATCCTCTTTTCCTAAGTCTCACCCTATTCTTTAATTTGTTATGTTTCATTTTTCTCCTTTCCTCTTGGCTTTTCCTACCTACCACTTCTCCAAAATATTCCGTTGACTATATGAAATTGCTGATATTCAACTATGTATGACCTACAAAAATAACTTCCTTTGGTTCAACTAATATAAGAATTGAATTTTCTATTTCATATTATATTAAAAATCAAAATTATAGTCATCGTCATGTATATTGTTTCAACTATTACCAAAGTAAGATTCAAGACAGTTTCTTATGACACACTAGGTTAGGCAGAAATCACAAATTGTCATGTACTTCAAGCAAAGTTATAAAGGGTACTCCCCACGTAAAACAAAGGTTCAAAAACATTCACATGATTAAAAGTAGAAAACAAAACTTTATTTGATGAAAACTTTAAAAGTTCCAGTATGAAGTAACAAAATCAACAACCTACAAATTTCTTCCAGTCCCTGCATTTCAAGCAAAATATTCTCTTCAGAAAAATGACCATTTCATAATATATATTCCCTTCTGTAGGCTATGCATGTATGAGTGGATAAATGAATATAAAATTCAAGAGAAAAAAATGGAAATATTTTAAAAATAAAAATCTGAACCCCCTCCTTGAGGTGTATTGCGATATGGTTACCAACGTATTCAGCACCTTGTACTCACCAAGTTACTGATTTGAGTCCTGAAACAAGCCCCTGAATAAAAGAACAAGAGATCCTAGTCATATGAGTCACAGGTTGGCAGCAGAAGGAAAACTGACAGCAGCTAGAGAGGGGCTCAAATATATGAAATCCACACTTCCGAATTATTTAACACTCACTTCAAACAGTTAATTATCTCTATGGTTTAAAAAAGGAAACAGCTCGGAGTCTGGAATATGGATAGTTGTCCTCTGAGTAATGTGGACATTCCTAATGCGTCTTCAATGCTGTTGTCAACTCCATATTGAGGAACCAGTGAAATATCAGGAGATCTCATTTCACAGATAACTTTGGGTATAGAAACTTCCAATGCCACTTGTTCTTTTATGTTATCCCTAAAACAAGGTTCATTCTAGACTTACAGAAGTCATACCAAGTCAAGAAAGTCAAAAATATCTGGATCAATGCACTAAGTCACTCATTTGCACCAATAGAAAGGATCAGTTTCTTACGTCTTTTCTCTTTTGCCTCAGTAGTGAGAATCCTGAGAAAATTAACCAGGAAACAAATGAGGTGGGCAAGATACTGCTACAAGTAAAAGAATTATTAGACTCACAAAATAATTTTAAATGAGCTTTGACCATAAGTGAAAACTAGAAATGGACAGCCGCAATTTCTTTTAAGGGCAGATGGGACCTTACATCTTGATCTTAGGAATAAAACTATCTGTAACAAATGTCTAGGAATCAAGTCGTAAGTCGCTTCATGCTTAAGTATTTCAAATATTGATGCTGTTAAGTGAATTTGTGTTTGAGTTATTTAGACAGCAGCTGTAATTTTACTGGATTTCATGAAACTTTTTGTCCAAGTTATTTATATACTCTTAACTTTAAAAGGACAATAATCTGTGCTTATCTGTTTATATATCTGAAATCACCCATCATAATCATATACAATTTATTTACTGGAGAACTACAAGGTTATGTTTTGTACCACAAGATCTGTTCCTATTTAATGTAGACTTACTAAAATCTTCTACTGTCTTAATGCGGTCCTGTATACAACAGTTGTATGTATAATACCAATTTTTCAGTACCCAGCATAGTCAATCATTCCCATCATAATCACTATAACCCTGGTAGCCACTGTTCCTTCGTTCATGGATACTAGACATCTTTCTCCATGCCGAGTCCTGATGGAAACTAGCACTGAAAGACCGGCCCAGACGCCCATGCTGCTTCTTGGAAATATTGTCTTCACTCTCCGATTTGGCAATTCCCTGGGCATGTGTTGGAGGTTGCGATTCTTGTCTAATGTTTCCAAATGGAAAGTTCCAAAGGCCAAATCTTTGCCAATTAAGTCTCTGGAATGCTATGATGCAATGCAAATTTCCCCCAACCTAAAGAAGAAAAAAAAGTTGGATGAAGAAAATGAAGAGAAATTAATCATACTAATTTGTGGGCCTCTATGAACTGTTTTTTTTCCTCCTTCACCTGCCTCAAAACAGTATTTTTCCTTCCAGATATCATCAGAGAACCTTATCCTTCATCTCTCCTGATGGCTGCCTTTACAAAATATAACAATGACCACAGGAGCCCAAACACCTTCCCCACCCCCTGCCTCTCTACCACTCACACTATAACCATCTGCCTAATTCAAATACCAACATCATCCCTCTTCCTCTCCTATTCGTCATACCTTCTTATATGCATACTATTATATCAGTGGGACGTCTACTCAATCTACAGTATCTACCATTCCCTGAGAATCTTTCCCCAAAGCCTTGTTTGTACAAATCGCTCTACTCCATGGCCACAGTTAATCTGGCCCAAGCTGGGTTAAGACTGTGGAACTGGATCCAAGGCACATAAGTCTTGGTCTAGACTGTTCATCTAAAGGGGAGACATAAATTGAAAGATGATGATATTCAAGAAGTAAATAATCAGACAAAAGGAGAGCTAAATACAATAAATACCCCACCCTCCACCAAAAAATGAGAGAGACGCCTAGCTATTAATACTTGGCCCCTGCTATCATTCCAATATCTGGCTATCCCCATCCACTATCCCTTTATGACTTTAGGCTATACTCCTTGTCCTTGGGTTTTAAAGATACTCCTGTGTCCTTAAAATAATTTTCATTTTTCTGTCTAAGATGGTCCAAACTGGGTTTCTGTTATTTATAGCCTAAAGAGCATTGAGTACAATACTGCATTTTGGCCAGCTAGGAAATGTTTTCAAATAAAAGAGTGTTCTTCTTACCTTCTTTGTTTTTCGATACTGCAGCCCCCTCTCTAAGTGCCGGATATCTAGGTATTCTGGATTTTGAGTGTTCAGATCAGTAACAATATCTGCCCACCTATAGTTAAGAAGAAAGGATGAGCACAATTTTCCTTAGGTCCAAAGTATCATTGTAATGGAACATTTCACATGAGCAAGTTGCTGTAAGATTATCACAGCAATAATTGTCAACTCTCTTATCTCAGCATTGTTTAATCTCATAACTTTAATAACATCTTGCTTTTACGGCAGGTCTGTTTATCCAACCATTGCCAAGGTTCTCAGTTTAAAATTGGTAACTTTTCCTATAAAATAAATATATATCAACATGTTAGGTGATATCCTTCAGGCTAAAGCAGTAACATGTCATATTTCCCTTTTAATTACAGTCAAATCAATTTTTAAAAGAATTAGAAGTTATTATGTCTTTATTAAGAAATAACGATTGTACAGAAAATCCAAGGGAATTATTAATAAAAAACAATTACTAGAACTAATAAGTGAATTTAGTAAAGATGTAATATTCAAAGTCTACATAGAAAAATCAATTGTACTTTTTGTATTCAACCAGCAAAAATGTGAAAATGAACATTTTTAAAAAATCAATTTATAACAGCACCAAAAAATATAACACACTTAGGAAAAAAGCATTAAAAAATATAACAGAAATGACATAGAAGACTCCATCTTGAAAAATGTAAAATATAGCTGAGAGAAACTAAAGCTTTATTTAAGTGGAGATACAGTCCATGTTCATAGACTAGAAGACTCCATATTGTTATGATGTCAATTCTCCCCAAAATAAACTATAAATTTGATAGCTTCTATCCTAACCAAAATCTCAATAGGCTTTTTAGCAAAAAATGGCAAATTCTAAAATTTTTATACAAAATCAAAGGTCCTAGAAGAGCCAAAACAATCTTGAAGAAGAAAAATTCAGGATTTAGTATAAACGACTACAGGATTTAATATAAATGACAACAATTAAGAGTGTGGTATTGGTGAAAGGATAGACAAACAGATTAGTGAAACAGAGTCCAGAAAAAGACCACACATATATGGTCAGTTAGTTTTTATTAACAGCAGAGGTACACAAGAAATTAAACAAGGAAAGGAAAATCTTTGTAAACAAATTGTACTGGAATAACTGCATAAACATTGGGGGAAAAATCAAAGTAGACCTCTATTTCATACCACACACAAAAATTAATTGAAATGGATCATAAACCTAAACATAAAATCTATAAACCTTCTAGAAGAAAACAGGAGATTATCTTTGACGTCTTGGGGTAGGTAAAAATTTCTTAAAGAGGCACAAAAAAGCACATAAAAACAAAATTGATAAAATGCATTTAATCAAAATTAAGAACTTGTATTCATCAGAACTTTTGTTCATCAGAAGGGTATAATCACTTTGGAGAACTTTCTCAGTTTCTTAAATACACATATATCCTATGAATCAGTAATTTCACTTCTAGGTATCTACCAGGGAAAAACAAAACATACATCCTCAAAAAGACTTGTACAATAAAATGTGGTATATCCATACAAAGGAAAATGATTTGGCCATATAAAGGAATGAAGTTCTGATCCATGCTACAATATGGATGAACCTTCAAACCATTGTATTAAGTGAAAGAAGCCAGACATTAAATGCTACATATTGTTTAACTCCATTTATATGAAATGTCCAGAATAGGCAAATCCATAGAGCCAGAAAGTAGATTAGTGGTTGCCAGGGGTTGGGGGAATGGTGAGTGACTGTTAATAGGCGTGGAGTTTTTTGCAGGGTGATGAAAACATTCTGGAATTAGATAGTGATATTTGGTGCATAATTCTACATACTAAAATCCACTGAACTGTACGTTTTTAAAGGGTGAACTTTATGATACGTGAATTATATCTTAGTAAAATTGCTATAAAAATTCTTTTAAAAGACTTGTACATGAATGTTCCTAACAGCTTTATTCACAATAGACCAAAACTCAAAACAATCCAAATGCCCATCAACAGGAAAATGGATAACAAACTGTAGCATCCTCATACAACAGAGTACTCAGGAGTAATAAACTACTGATACACATGACATAACAGAGAAATCTCAAAAACGTTACTTAAACGAAGACATAGACACAAAAAAAATATTGTATGATTCCATTTACAAGGAATTCAAGAACCAGCAAAATAAATCTATGATGACAGAAATCGGAACAGAGCTTGTCCATGGACATTGATAAGGAATGGAGAATGAGTGTACTTTCTGTGGTAATGAAAATGTACCATATCTTGTTTGGGGTGGTGATTACGCAGGTGTATACATTTATCAAAACTCATTTAATTATACAGTTAAGATCTGTGCATTTCACTGAATCTAAATCTTATCTCAATTACAAGAAAAAAGGGGAAGTTAACATACTTTTTACAGTGAATGGCAGGGTGTTTTCTGCTTGATTCTCCAATTAAGATCCAATATTCGACTTCCTGTGGTGAGAGAGGGCCCCTGCTAAATATAAAATACATTCAGAGTAAGCTTAATAAAGGTCATTCACTCCTTTGAGTATATTGCTTTAACTATATATTAATAAAAGATATACTAATATTTATTCAAAGATGGCATTCTTCAATTAATAGAATAGACATTAGAGTTTAGGCTTGGGCAAATTTCTGAAGGTCATTAAAGAGAACTCATAAGTTAAATTTAAGCCTTAATCCACTATCCAAAATCTAGGGCTAAAAAATGTTTTATTAATAATATACTATCTCTCAAATCCTAGCAGGAAAAAAAAAAAAATCCTAGCATACTACCAGCATTCTTCAGCTACTCTCCTTTCACTATGTATTCAAGGAGTTTCAAAATGCATCCTAAAAATAAAACCTAAAATAGTGATTCACCTGGGAATTTTTAAACACTGATTCCCTAATCCCATCCCTGGAAATTCAAATTCAAATAGGCCTGGGATAGAGTCCAGGGATTTGCATAGTTTAAAAAATAAAAAATCTCAGGTGATTCTTAGGTACAGGCAGAGGTGAAGAACTCTCTTTTAAAAGGTACAAAGTAGGAATAAAATCATGTTTTACATTTGATAGATGTCTGAAATAAAGTGAAGATGCAGGATGAAATCATAAAAGAAACACACAATAAACCTCGCTTACAAGAAATTCCACCTTCAGAGAGATGAATAAAGCATTGCAGGATTTGGAAAAACCAGGTAGTTTCCCTCTTGCTACTCGTTCACAAGAACACAATGTCCAGCTTCCCGGTTCTCCAAGGCGACTCCTGCCTGTCTCAGGATCCCTCTCTCCCCCTACCCCCAGGGGCCTTTGAGTGGGACTCCAAGATCGGATGGCCTATACCCCAAAAAACCCATCTTATCCCGATGACCAAACCACATCCTCTCAGCACAACCTCCGGCCCCCTCTTTAGAGGCAGTTACTGAGAGCAGCACTGTCTCCCTGTCCTTCTTAGCCACCAACCCCTCAGTCCAGGTGTGAACAGACTAGACCCTCACTGGGTAAGGTGGCCACGCCCACCAATACCTTTACTCAAAGTATTCATGGCTTCTTCTGTTTTCACCAATCCTTAACTAGAACACTGCTCCCCTTGCTTTTTAACTATCCTGACATTATCTCAACCCATCATTAGGAAAACTTGTTAAGGAGAAAAAAAAGTATTTAAAATTCAGTCATCCTCTCTTTTTCAGGGACTGTCTCTTCCAAAAAGATGTAAGTTTACCAGTAAAGATATATAGTGGTGGTTTTTTAATTTAATTTTATTATTATTGTTTTATTTGGTTTTTTGTTTTTTGTTTCTGTTTTTGAAACAGGGTCTCACTCTGTTGCCAGGACTAGAGTACAGTGACGTCATCATAGCTCACCGCAGCCTCCAACTCCTGGGCTCAAATGATCCTCCTACCTCACCCTCCCAAGTAGCTGGGACTACAGGCACACGCCACGACACCTGGCTAATTTTTTTATAAATTTTTTGTAGAGACAAGGGTCTCACTATTGCCCAGGCTAGTCTCAAACTCCTGGGCTCAAGTGATCCTCCCATCTTGGCCTCCCAAAGCCGTAGATTACAGGCATGAGCCACCATGCCCAGCCAAGATATACAGTTAATAAAATATAATAGAAATGTTGGATAAAGAAAGAAACAAATATAACCATGAAGATAATAAAGTTCCTGACATTAGAAATAAAAATTGTCTCTGAGCTTCCTTGCAACCAGGGCAAAGTGGGGACCCAGATAAATTCCATGTTTTTTACTGTACGAAAAAAAGATGCTTTTTAATTTACTTGGTTGTAACAGTCTTCTTGACACTGGATTCTGTACTACATTGTTCATGGGGGACACTAGATGAGGCACTGAGACATAATCTGGAAAGTCTTTTCCAACTGTTTTATAATATAATAAATGTAACAGTGACTCTTCAAGTGGCTTTCTGTTGTAATGACTAAACAACAGTATCTAAGTGGCTATTTGTTAAAGCACAACTAAATAAATGAAATTCTGCAAAAGAATAAATTATAATGTTTACAGAATAGTCTAATGATGTCAGGACAGTAGATCACCAAGCCTTCCAATTTCAAAGAGACTTAGAATATCTCTTAATATTTCCTAAAATTCTGTCTACAGCATATTTTCCTGGTGAAGTATCCACATGCAACATGCAAATGCTTACCTGAATGCTTTGTTAGCTTTAACAGGGGTTGCTTCGAAGCCAATTGGACAAAAATAATGATTTTGACAATGATAGATAAAAGCCAGCGATTCATCTTTCAATCCACGTGTTAACTTTGACAAGGCCCCCGAAGCTACAAAGAACAGAACCACACAAACAAACTGAGGGCCAACAAAGCAATGTCCACGCTTCACACAAAGGACTAGTTAAAGACTGGAAGACAGAAAGACATTACTTGGAACACACTGACACTGCGGGGGGGGATGAGAAGCTATTGATAGGTACCAAAAATATTAATGAATTTATTTTCAGTTTTACCCTTTAAACTGAAAATCAGATAAGCTCATTAGCAAACTAAAAAAATGAAATATGTCCTTGCTCATCAAAACCTAATAATACACACAGTTGTCTATGAAATTTAATTACTGTATAAAGCCTAGTGCCTAGTGTATATAGCAAATGATCTCAACTTTTATGGTTGTGCACATCCGATGCAAGATACAAGTTTACCCAGTCACTAAAAATTTCTGAATAAGCATGCCCAACATAAGCACATTTGTTTATAAACTACATACATATATTACTGTACTAATATATCTTTATAAAAGATATAGGAAAAGTAGTAATTTTAAATTAGATTACAATATAAACATGCTAATATATATGTGCCATGTACATCCCAATTTAAAGACTACTGATGTATACGGATAAATATAAACTCCAGATAATAAACAAGTCCCAAAAATGCAAACTTTGCCACTAACACACACTTTAATCTTTCCACTAAAGTTACAGAGACTAGAGGAGCAGCTTTCACAAGCCAAATGATGAGATAACATCTCAACAGAGACAGGCCGGTGGTACCACCACAACCTCTTATAGCCACTCTTCCTTGTATATTTCCCATAACTATAATATCATTGTCAAGAATTGCAAAAGTATTACCAGAATAAAAAAGTTTTTATCAGCACTCCGTACTCAAAACCATTAACTGAGGTTTCATTAACTTGTATCTCCCAGAAGAAACTAAATTATTCATTAACAAATAGCCCATTAAAACTGAAAATCCTAAAAATAGTTGAAGTAGATAAAAGCCTGCAAGCCACAGTTTCAATGATCCACTTTGTGGCCACAAAGAACAGCAGGCCAATGCCTACAGCAGAGATGAGAGAGGTGGGCCCCTGCCCCGCAACAATTTGTGGTGTCCATGAAGACAGTAACGTTTCTAGCTTAAACTCCAAGGTTTCATCTAGACCTCCTGCACTGATTTGTACTTTACCGCATACCACCAGAGCATTCCTGAACAGCTAAGGATCTTTTCTACTAAAATCTCTATTTCATAATGACAAATGACAAATATGTCTTTCTGCAGTTTTTGGATGCGTTCCCCTGATAATTTAAAAACTGACACTCTAGGGTCAGCTCTACATAAAGACTTTTAAGAACTAAAATTCAGAAGAGAGTCAATTTTCATTTTCATAACTGAAATTGATTGCAGAGAAGTTTTGGGATAGCAAACAAATGTAAATGTGTGGATTTAGACTCCTCAGAAGTTCAATAATTATAAAAGATGTTTATACACACAACTGATTTTTTTAAAAACTCTTGAAAATCTTTTTAAAATTGTGAAAATGCCAAATAAAAAGTTGTCTCAGGCCGGGCACAGTGCCCACACCTATAATCCTAGCACTTTGGAAGGCCAAGGCTGGAGGATGGCTTGAGCTCAGGAGTTTGAGACCAGCCTGAACAAGAGCAAGAACTCATCTCTACTAAAAATAGAAAAAACTAGCCAGGTGTGGTGGCGCACGCCTGTAGTCCCAGCTACTTTGGAGGCTGAGGCAGGAGGATAGCTTGAGCCCAGGAGTTTGAGGTAGCTGTGAGCTAGGCTGATGCCATGGCACTCTAGCCTGGGCAACAGAGTGAGACTCTGTCTCAAAAAAAAAAAGAAAAGAAAGAAAGAAAGAAAGTTGTTCCAAATAATTGGAACTTTTAATAAGAGAACTTTTATTATGAATTTTTAATGGAAATCATTAGATATTGCATGCTTTCCTCCTAAGTCAAATGTAATACAAAACTTCTTTAGTTTGACTATGAATAGTAATTACTTTAACGTCCTGGAATATATTCAGGATTCCAGGGGCAAATGAGATAGGTAAGAAAGTCTGCTCTCATTAATATTCACATCGTTTTGTCTGCTACAAACACTCTTTTACTATGTCCAAGTTTTCTGGAAGACATGAGGTGGTCTGTCTTCTGTGGAGTAATATTTATGGCTTATTATACATTATCATTATATATAATATACATAATATTTATATATAAATATATAATATCTATAAATTATATAGATCATAATATGTATGTTATCATATATATTACTATAATGTTTATGGGCTTATGATACTCAGGGATGTTTTTTCTCCTTACTTCAAGGTACATAACAGCATTCTGCCTGATTTAGATTAGGGATCAGCAAACTTTTCCCTAAAGGGCCAGATAATAAGTATCGCAGGCTCTGGGTCATAGGCACTACTCATACTACTCAGCTCTGCCCCTGCAGCATGAAAGCAGCAGCCATAGGCAGTATGTAAGCAAAGGGATATGGCTATTTTGAATAAAACTTTATTTACAAAACAGGCTCCTGGCTCATGCATGGTAGTTTGCCAACCTCTAATTTAGATTGATAATTTTCAAACCTTTTTTGACATGGAGCTCCTTCTGCAAAGAAAATCTACATGGCAAGCTAGTCCATAAAAAGGGGTCAAAGCAGAGCTGCTGTGGCCAAAAAAGGGATAGGGAATCTAGCTGCCCTCCCCTCCTCCTCCATGAGCCCATGAGGCACCTCTGTACAATCGCTAGAACTCAAATGAGCACAATTTAAAAATCACTGAATTTCCTATCAATGGAAAACCCAGCCCTTGAGAAAGAGGTTGGATACTATTTCTTCAAAAAGACTATAGCAGTAGTTCTCAAACTTGAGAATGAAGAGCAGATTGCCAATACCCACCCTCAGAGTGGGTACATCACCCTGCAAGGCCCTTCCCCTTCTTGACATCTTTTAAATACAACTGGTTCATGGAGGACAGCAAGGGAAGGCCACTCTATATTGGCTTGGGATGATACTAAGGGGTTTACGCTTTACGTGAGCACTAGGGAGCTCCTGCAGAGGGAAGGGGTATATTAGCAACGCACATTAAAGAGAACTATCTGGCATTGTGTCTCATATGAATTGGAGAAAACCAGTGGTGAAGAAAGCAGAAAAGTAATGCACTGTCCCCTTGAGATGTGTGGATGGTGCAGTAAGTGGGTAACAATGGTCGCAGTGAGGGCATATGTGAGTTATGCAGGAATGATGCAGACATAGATATTCTCTGTTAAGCAAAAGTAATGAATTGCAATACCCACTAGAAGAACAAAAATTAAATACATGAACATAAGTATAATCTTCAAGCTAGCTGATAAAAAAAAAAATGAATCTGGACTTCCCTGGCACAAATGTCAGTGGTTAAGTAAACCAATACTTTGAAGTTATATGAAGGGATAGCTAATGTTGCCAACTTTTAGCACAAATTTTCATTGTGACTAATTAGATCTCTGAAAAAAATACTTTAACTCATATTAACAGGTAAGTTTTATCAAAATCCCTGGACTTTTTTTTTATTCTATGAATGGTCTCAGTTTACAGTTGGAAATGAGCACGTCAGCAAACACCAGAGAGTGACTAAATCCAAGAAGTGTGGTCCCCAGGAAAACGTAAAGCCCATTGTGAGCAACAAGCCTAATAGTCCTTAAAAATAATTTAAACAAAAAGAGAAGAGACATTTCAAAGCATTTTTAAACAAACAGCACCACCTGACAATGGTTTTCACTACTGAACATCCCACAGAGAAATAAGGAAGCCTACTCCTGCAACTCTTTCTTCTACGACGAGAGAGAACAGAAAAGACGTTTGCTTTACACCTTTACCACTCCTCCCCCTGAATATAATCAGAATTTACAGGGTAGCACATGTGAGGTCCTGGGCATCATATATAGAATCAAAGGGCAAGTTGGGCCAGTCCCTCTGGTCAAGGAGCTGGACATTCACATTAAATAGATAAAACATAACAAAGGGTAGCATATACCAAATGCCAAACGATAGATGCATATAATCAGTACTACAGAAATTAAGAGGATTCCAGAGCTAAAGGGGCCAGGGAACACTTCAGAGACGGAGCAGAGCTTGAGTGAGACCCCAGATTAGTGAAGTGAAGATAAGAAAATTTCAGGGGAAGTAGGCAGATCCATTATCCTTCAGGAAATACACACAGAAAAGGAAACAGTGAGGAGTCAAGTATTCTGAAAGGACAATGAAAGTAGGAATAAAATTTGAAAAATAAATTATTAAAGTTTACTTGAAGAAATTGCAGAAACCACCCCATCCCGATCAAAAAAAAGAAAAAAATTAAACAAGGAAACTAGGTAGTTTATCCCATTCCTCAGGTGAAAAAGACTGGATGTATATTGGAGGAAGTTTAAACAAAGAGGTGAAAAAGTCACTGGGACCCTGTGCCACACATCCTAGATTATTAAGGGAACTGGTGAACATACACATCAAATCATTACATTTAAGTGCGTCATGAATAACTCAGGAGATGCCAGACTACTGGGAAATAAGACAAAGTACAAATCTTCAAAAGATCTATAAAGGAGAATTTCTAATAAAATTATAGTGCTATATAAAATCTTAAAGTTGGGCAGGACATTTGGTCAAAAATCTTGTAAAATTCCAGAATAGTGGGTTTCTAAATGTACTCTCTTCAGAGTCTTTTCGGTATTTTATCATACTCTATTAATAGATTACGTATTCTTCGGAGAATTTGCTTACATTTATATAGCTGATGTTTCCTCTATACCCAGAGTTTCTTTGATAGCATATTTTCTTTCATAGTCTAATCTCTCTGGTTTTTTCCTTTCATTTCACTGACCTGTCTCTTCTTCCATCCTGCTGCTCCACCTAGATGCTGCTGATATGAAGATGACAAAAAACCGTGCACTGCTCTGATGAAATCCTCTTATGATCAGTAGGCAAAAGACAAGTAAAAGGAATTAGGAGTCTAGTTCTGTCTCCCAGGGCCCTAATCATGGTGCAGGGTTGGGACACAAGCCTAAGAACTGAATTATGTGGCTTTCCATGGTATCCTGCACATACGTGTGTCAGCCTCTCCAGTGGCCACTTACTTCTATGCTCCCAGACATACATTTTGGTCCACACTCCATTAGAAGAGATATAAAGTAGTCACATGACTCAGGTAAGAAATGATTCTGAGACGTTCTTAACCTTATACTAATCATTTATAATGCAGAAGGCAACAAGCAAGGCACTGCTAAGATGTAAAGTTGAAAGAAAACTCATTTCCTGTGCTTAGGAACATATAACATCTAGAAATTTGAAAAACTGTCAACTGAGAGACTGCAGGAGACAGCGGGAGGATGCCATGGGTTCTGATGCGAAGTAGAGCAGGCGTGGTCCACAGGGGCAGATGAGTATGTGTTTGGAGGGGGGCGGGGGCAGAGGAGCCGGGGGAAAAAGATCAGCTAAAGAAAGAAGAAAAGTAAACATTATCCTTGCCATGTCATGAGAGAGAGCACTCCAAAGGAAGAATGCTGGTTTGGGGATGGAAAACAACAAAATTCTCTTCTAGAGGTTTCCTAACTCCAATCTCCTGAATTCCTCATGCCTCATTTCTTCAACCTAAGTAGGATTCATCAAATTAACTCCTACTGAGCACCTAAGTGTCAGGCATTGTGATGCCCAAATGAATAAGTCCTCAAGGAAGGCAGCTGAGGTTTTCGTAGAAGAACCCTCTGGTGTACTAAGATGGCAGTGAATAAAAAGTTCTATCAGACACACACATGGCGCTGTGACAACACAGGAGAGGGAAGGATTTAATCCCGTCTGGCAAGCAGAAGAAAAAATCTTCCTCCAATTTAAGTCCAGGCCAGAGATAAACAGGAATCTACCAAGGTACGAAATCCTCCATTCCACACAGTCCACAGCAGGCCATCCACAGCAGGGCACAGAGGCCTAAAGATGACCTGTACTTCACGAAGAAGAGGCAGCGGCCAAACACAGGAGGACACTGGCTGGAGGGGGACACTCTGAAGCCAGTCCCTCAAGCACGGTGCTGAGGGATTTGTGCTTCATCCTCTAGGTCAGGGGTTGTCAAACTCCCAGCCACGGGCAATTCCAGCCTCCAACCTACAGCTGATGTTGGAATCAATACTGAGCTATAGTGGTTTTTACTTTGTTAAGAATCAAAAGAAATAATATTTTGTGACATGTGAAAATTACATGATATTCAAATTTTAGGTTCTTCAGTAAGGTTTTCCTTGGACATAGCCACACCCAATTGTTTACATATTGTCCATAGCTGCCTTCAAGATCCAAAGACAGCATGGAGTAGTTGTGACTGTCCCAGGACCTTAGGCGAAGCCAGGAATATTTACTATCAGGCAGTTTATAAAAAATGTTTGCCAGCCGGGCGCGGTGGCTCACGCCTATAATCCTAGCACTCTGGGAGGCCGAGGCGGGTGGATCACTCGAGGTCAGGAGTTCGAGACCAGCCTCAGCAAGAGCGAGACCCCGTCTCTACTAAAAATATAAAGAAATTATCTGGCCAACTAAAATATATATATATATAGAAAAAATTAGCCGGGCATGGTGGCGCATGCCTGTAGTCCCAGCTACTCGGGAGTCTGAGGCAGGAGGATCGCTTAAGCCCAGGAGTTTGAGGTTGCTGTGAGCTAGGCTGACACCACGGCACTCACTCTAGCCCGGGCAACAAAGTGACACTCTGTCTCAAAAAAAAAAAAAAAAAATGTTTGCCAACACTGCTCTAGGTTAATGATTTTCAGTATGGACACATCCAAGCGGTTACAGAAGATGAGCCCTTGGGGTACGGAAACAAAATATAAGAAAATTTATTTATATTGTCATATTTAAAAAATAAAGCAAGCTTTACTAATATCTGTTCTATGGACTGAGCGTGGATGCCCTACTTAACCGTACATCGAAAGGTCCTGGGTCACACGTGTATTCCGAGGGAAGGGCAGAACTTCTGCATGGTGGTGCTGGCTGACGCCGCTCATCACTGGGCCATGACTTGCTTTCAGTGAACTGCTATGGTTTCAGTTTACGGGGTACAAAATGTCATCGGGGTAAATTATATAAGACCTGTAATGAATAGAACTGATGGGGCTCTGAACAGGATACCCCAAAATATGACACCTTGGCATACTATTTTAAGTTGAAGGAAACTGAAATAAACCACAGAAGCAGGAAGGTCTCTCTGACTTTCTTTCTTCCATGTCCCCCCGAACCCTGCTCCTGAAGTGAGCCATAGAAACTAGGATTCTTCTCACTCCTTCTTCCCTGAAGCAGGCCATAAAACCTAGGAAGGTCATTCTCTGACCTCCCTCCCCTCTCCCCTGAAAACCTTCATGTGACAGATGTCCTGCCCTTTACCCAGAGATAAGAAATGTCACACAGGGATGCCAAGAAGAATCTGAACAGGCCTTGCTAAGTGCCTCCCAGCCTGTTACCATTAGATTATAACCTTTGTCCTCCAATCATTTTTCAGCATGACTGTTCATAAAAATACGCAGCTTTCTCTGGGTCTTTGGATCTTCATTTCTGAAGGCTCCTATGTCATGTAAAACTTATATAAAATAAATGTGTATGCTTTTCTCTTACTAACCTGTCTTTTGTTACAGATGTCTCAGCCATAAATTCTGCAATAAGTAAAAGATACTACGTTTTCTCCCTCACAGAATCATTATTATAACTTTCTAATAACTGGAAAATGACTGGAAAACTCTTTTGGACTAGAAAAAGGCACGGCATATCTTGTGGAGTAAACATAAATGAATTATTAATATGAAAGACAAAGCTGAATTATGCATTTTCTTTTACAAAAGGTCCCCAAACCTACAGACTTGATGATAACATTCCAGTAACATTGATGCCAGCAACATTCATCTTGGTAGATGCTTTTTAAAAAATAAAAAAAAAAGTAACAGCCTAAAAAAAAAAAGAAACAACCAAAAAGTCTGTGCTAAGAATACCGAGCATTTGGGGAAAAAACAGTTTAGTACTGTTTCTATTGTCATATAACTTTGTTGCTGAAAATGATGTATGTTAACCATAAAAAAGATTAACCATATAATAGCTCTAAAATGCACTAAGACTATTGAGAGAAGCCAACACCAAGACCAAGAGAATAGCAAATGATTAAGTTTGAGATCTGAAATTAGACAGACTTGGGTTTGACCCCTGAATCCACCACAAGGAAACAAGACACCACAAATGAAATCCAGAAGAAACGAGACAGCAGAATCAGATACATGCAAACTTCAGCTATTAGATCAAATACAGAAAAAATAGTTTTAACATATTAAAGGAAAAAGGGGACATGAAAATATGAGTAAGGAATAAGATACTATTTTTAAAAAATAAGCACATTTGAAAAAAAATTAGGTATTTTAAAATGAAAAACATGATTGAAAATTTCTTTTAAAAAACTCAAAACTCAAGAGATAGCATAAAAAGCAAACCAGATAGAGCCAAAGAGAAAATCAGCAATGAAGAAAATATATCCTTTCTTAGTTTTTCATTGCCTAAGGAATTATTAATACTAAGAGAGGTACGTTGACAGTCTCACTAGAAACAGAAAAAAATACCAACACACGATTTAAAGCTGTCTTTTCCAGAGGGGCAGATAGGCCCGTACAAATGTACTGAATTCACTCAGTAAGAATAAAAGCTAGCACTTATTGAGCCCTTATTCTGTGTAACGCAAGGTGTTAAGTGTATTACAGATATATCTCCTTTTATCTTCACAGTGACCCTATGGAGTGGGTACAAATACGGAAAGATGGAAGGTCTACAACAGGGCTCTGCAAGTGCTATGTTCAAGGTCACAAAACTAGTATGTGTAGAAACCAACACGTAATCTCCAAGTTTGCCTGATGTGTAGCTAACTTGATATACCCAATATAGGTCAACAGAAACGTATCCTACTCTATGTTCAGTCCTTGACCTTGGTAAACCATACACTCTCTGCTGACAAAGACTCTCTCCTTGACCAATCCTTGAGCCCTATTCTTGACTGGGCCTCGACCTGGGGCTTCCATGTCCAGTTTTAGCAGGAATCCTACCAAGTCAGTTTAGAGAGAATCCTCCCACCTTCATATCTGATCAAGTCCCTCATCCCTACTCCCCCAACCCTTGATGTCTGAGCCCTTGGTCTGCCTTTAGCAGGAAGCCTGTTAGGCCAATAGCAAGAATCCCCCTACCCTGATGTCTCCTCTTAGTAATTTTCCACCCACTGACCCCCTCACTCTGCTCCTTGCCTATAAATTCCCAGCTGTCTTTGTTGTATTCAGAGTTGAGCCTGATCTCTCATCCCTATTGCAATGTCCCTTTTGCAACAGGTTTAAATAAAATCTTCTGTACTGTTTTAACAAGCATCAGAATAATTTTTTCTTTAACAACATATTATACTTTTCTGATTTGTACAGTCAAAAGATGATTGTAGCAATTTTAAAATGGAAATTGTTAATGCAAATTATCTAATTAGCACATAACTATGATCTTTGAGATCCACTGCATTAATATCTCTGTTATAACCAAGACTTTTTATAATAGAACTTTGTCACTATCACAGTCTATTGTCCTAGTGTTGTATGCTATCATGCAGGTCTAAAATCACATATTCTCAAATCCTTACATTCCCTTTTGGGAATGCAAACTCCACGCTGCAGAGAGTTTTATCAGCACACACACACACACTCACAGAGCCCATAGACCCAAACAATACAAACAATGTGTTAGAGTAATGTTTACAACATGCCTTAAAGTTCTAAAAGTTCTACATGCAAAGGTCAGAAGAAGTAAAAATATAAAAGTGTATATTGAAAATTGCTCTACAGATTACTATATAATTTCTCCCTTGGATAAAGAAATACGAAAGTAACAGACTGTGTTGAAGATTTACATAAAGTCCCATGAATCAAAACAGCCAGTCTTTGAGATGGACCCTAAAGCATGTGTGTGTGCGTGCGTGCGTGCGTGTGTGTGTGTGTGTGTGTGTGTGAATCTTCTATGTTCACCTACCAGTTTCTCCAGCTGTTTTGTTCTTCCCATGAGGCTTATATAGAACATAAGAGCATCCTTTTACGTGGAAGTGATCATTAATTTGTCTAAACCACCTGAAAATAACAAGAAGATTTGCTCATAGCAGCAGATTCCATAACAAAGATGGCATTATTCCAATGCTAAAGAAATTCAGGCATAGCCCAAGTTTGGCATAGCTCTGAGAGGCTGAGGCCCAGCAGCTGGACAAATGGTTTCCTATCAACACACATCTGTAGCATTATTACTTTCTAAAACTAGAAATAAGGTATTACCTCTAAGTGGGTCTTCATACCTCATAAGTGTTGTATTTCCAGTGAAAGGACCAAACCTAATATCTTCAAATGGAGGTTGAAAGCCCAAAATATGTAAAGCTTCCTCTTGAGTAATAGGTGGAAGACTGCAAAAGAAACATTGTCTTTCATATTATTATTTTAATCATATGGAAATATAACCTATCACAAAGTTAATATGTCTAATTTGCAAACAATTTTTATAATGTTTTTCATTTTTATTTTATTGAAAATAATACATACATATATTTTAAGCTAAAAAATTTATACTAAAATACAGCAGTTTTTTCTTAATTTATGAAAAATATATTCTTAAAAATCTTCCATTATAGAAAAAGCAATGCCAAATTATTTTTGAATTTGTAGTTTGGAGATACCAATATATTGACATACTTACTTTCCAGCTCCCATTGTGCTATATAAGAAATTCCAACAAGAAATTAACGAGGAGATACCACAAGAAGTCTTGTATTGTGGTCGGCTTATGCAGTACCTACGAAAACAAAAGACTGTTTTCTTCACTGGAATGGTACAAAATATTCATACTAGAAATATAAAACTCACAGCAAATAAAAGTGTTAATATAATGAAAGTAAAATCTTCACTCAAAATATTTTCATACTTATTAATCATGTCATAAACATATAACAATAAATCATCCATTTTAATAAAAATATCTAAGTATGACTAACTACTAAAGTAGATGTTACCCAAACCAATAAAAAAAGTTTAATGATATATAATTTAGATATCACCTATTAAAATTTGGGTGTAAACTCCTAGTTGAGCTATGTACATGATTATGTGCAACTTCAGAAATAGTAGAGAAACAAAGCATTGCCTTCCATGTATTAACTTCTCAGAGATTCTTCAACTCAAACTAAAAAACATCCATTTATCACCCCCTATGTCCTTCTAAAATCCTTGAGCAAGAAGCCATGAAGTGGTGGTTCTATTGTCACAGAGGATTTTAAAAGTGAAATATACAATCCTTCCATGGCACAATTCAGTTACACTAAGTAATCCACACAATTTTCCAAATGGTCATGATTCAACAGAAAAAACTGAGGCTAATATGAACTGAAGGTAAAAGAAACAGACAATTCAATTTTAAGGAAGAAATCAGTTGGCTTTCAAATTATCTTTAACTGCTTTCTAATGAAGAAGTTAATGAGTGCCAGAAATGAAATGGAAAAACAAGACCTACCACCATTAAGCCAAATTTTAGTCTTGTCTGAAAACTTAATTACAAAAAGAAAAATTATATGTATGTATATGTATATACATGAATTTGTATATGTACATATAATATGCATATTGGTAGCAGAGAGGAAGGAAATACCTTGTCAATGTGAAATACGGCTGTCACCACCTTAATCCAGTAAACACTCTTAGAATTTCTAATTTTGGATAATCTGATACTATGCTCCTTCTGATGTGAAGCAATATGAAGTACGCAGGATCACTTAAGTAGTATTCTTGCCTAAAATGTTTAACTGGAATCTAATCAAGTCTTTATCTCCAACTTCCAGTTTACAGAAAATACTGAGTTTAGATGAATAATTTAGATAACTAAAAGGAAAAAGCAAATCGAGAAGGTAGGACATTCTACAAGATCTCTGGCCAAGTCTCCTCAATAAGTCAATCTCTACAATTTTATTTGTCAATTAAAATAAATAAATATGTCAATCTCCTAGAATTTAAAAAAGAAGGAGGGAGTAGGGTGGAGACTGTTCTAGATTAAGAGAAACCTAGGGGTCACAATAAGCAAATACATATGTGGTTCACGGTTGGGTCCCACTTCGAATAACCAGGTATGAAGATATTTTCAGAACAATCTGGTAAATGTGAATTTAGTTTGAGAATTAGCTAAGGAAATATTGTTAATTATATTAGGTATGACAGTAGTATTATGGTTAAATGGAAGAAAGTCATCTTTTAGAGAAGCGTAACTTAGGTAATTTATGGCAAAATACGATAAATATCAGTAACTTACTTGAAAATGCTTCTTCAAAGAAAAACTACATATATAACTCTATCAAAATTTTAGCATTTATTATATCTAGATAAGAATTATGTGAAATCACATACATGATTTTAATGATCAGTCAAGTCTGGGAAATACTGGCATAGTTCATTATTAATCTACTTCAAACATTCATGGTACACTTTGTTTTTTTGTTGTTGTTTTGTTTTGTTTTTTGAGACAGAGTCTCAGTCTGTTGCCTGGGCTAGAGTGCCGTGGCATCAGCCTAGCTCACAGCAACCTCAAACTCCTGGGCTCAGGTGATCCTTCTGCCTCAGCCTCCCAAGAAGCTGGGACTACAGGCATGCACCACCATGCCCAGCTAATTTTTTTTATATATGATTTTAGTTGTCCAGCTAATTTCTTTCTATTTTTAGTAAAGATGGGGTCTTGCTCTTGCTCAGCCTGGTCTCGAACTCCTGAGCTCAAACAATCCACCAGCCTCGGCCTCCCAGGGTCCTAGGATTACAGGCGTGAGCCACCGCACCTGGCCTCGTGGTACATTTTGAATATTTAGAGATCCTGGAAACAATTTTAGAACTAAAAATATTTATTAAACATATAATTTATTAATTTATAAGCCATAGGATTATTGCCAAAATATATATTTTAAAAATTAAGAAATAAAAACTGATATAACAACATTACCATCGTCTGAGGTCCAAGACTTTCCTCTGCTTGATATCTTCAAGAGGAGAATGCTGAGGACACTCCCTCTGAGATCTTCCTTTTTTATCTGAAGTTTTTTTCTTAGAAATTTGTTTCTTTGCATTGCCTAGAATACGAGAGTATAAAATAAGCAAAATTCTTAACATGAAGTAAACTGCAATGGCAAAAATTAATTATGTACCAAATTAAGAACTGCCACTCGTTCTTAAAATGATATTTGCAAACATATTACAATAATACACGTATTTTTCAAAAAGAGTCTCCTAACTTAAAGAGCAAGAGAGAATAAAAACAAAATTTTTAAACCATGAATGCTATTTCCTCTCAAGTTCTAATATTTCAATTCCAGAGCTAGTCACTAAGCAAGTAAAAGAATCAATCACAAAATCTTTAGCCACATCTAGAAAATCAAATTACCAACAGCAAAATATTTAACTAGACCACTTTCCAGAGAATGAAGCCTTTCTATAAAACAATAAAAGCACATTAATGCAACTCTATTAAAAAAGTAAAAGCTCTGGATCTAATAATGTGATGATGTAATGTTTAAAAATATCTCCAGGCCTACAGAGGCCACAAAGTGAATTAAGAATGATGCACACATGTATATTATTAAAATGCAATGTTAGCAGCAGGAACTAGAATGGAAAACATGGTCTCCTTTCTTTGTGCATGTATGCATGTATGTAGGTATGTACACACGTAAACACACACACATGCATGCACACACACACACATTCTCCAAAAAACACCCAAGACAAACAACAGTGTTTACCTATTGGGGAAGGGGGGAATAGAGAACTAGACAAAAGGGAGACAAAAGTGAGTATGAAAATTTACACTATTTAATTTTTACACTTTTTATTTCTGAATGATGCTAGTGGATTGTCCAGTCAAAAAACTATATAAATTAAAATATTAATAAATAACATCTAAGTTTCATTTCATTAAAATATAATTAACATTTCAGATAGCTATGCTCAAATACTTTAACATCTTTCATACATATTCTATTTTAAATTAAATAATAAAATCTGTTATAAAAATTAACTGAAGGCTAATATTTGTGTGAGTTGTTCATAAATTAGAAAACACAGATTATATAGATATACGCCTAGTAAACAAACATGGGAAAGGATTCATTTTAATTATTCAGGATACTCTACCATAAAACCATTTGGCATCTAAAACCAGCTGGAACTCAGGAACTATCACTAAACAAGGAATTTCTGTAAATGTTACAATACCAAAGATTATAAAGTTGTGAAACAGTGTTTTCCATTCCTTTTAATTATTCTGTCTTTACAGAGAACACGACATTTTTCATTTTTCACAGAGCTGAACAACCACTGGGAAACATGAGTAAAATCTCATTGTGCCAAATTTCCTTCACTGGTAAAAAATGAATCTTAATCAGAAGACAGAAAAATGTTTCTAACATTTTTGAGATGTCTTCCCTGCCTAATGCCTTGATGCCTGAAGTAGTTTTCCCAGCCACTTAAAATTTTAAGACTAATGAAACATCAAAATCCATGACCTCAACAGGCCCAGAGAGTGGCCTGTACTTTCCTCTGAGGGTTACGTAAGCCTGCCCGCTATTCCTTTTATTGAATCCTATGATTCCCTCAGGGATAAATGAGCATGTATGTTCCAAATGAGCATACTTCATAAAACCCCCACACTGCCACAAAGAGATCTGGTCCTACAGGCAAAATTTCATTCAATGTGAGAGAAGGAAGCTACGTCAAAGTGGAAGCTAAGTTTGAGATGGGAACATAAAAAAGCAACACCTGAACACTTTCACCTCCCGATCACATCAACTCCAGTAACCTTTGCTCACTGCCCCTTATCATTACCATGTTTCTTCTTCCATTCCTCACCCTACCCACAACATACCCGCATAGCCCAGCACCAAAAATACATATGTATTCACCATACCAGCTTTTAGAGAATGGTACGAAGACAGCAAATAAAAATAGAAAATCTTTTTTATTTGAAGAACCAAAGGACGGAGTTCTGCATAATCACCATCACTGGAGGTAAGAGGGAACCCAGAAAGAAGAGAGCCACAGAAAAGAGGAAAAAATTCTGTGCACAAATTTGGCCAAATCTTGGGCTGACCCCTGAACCATGCATGCAAAAAACAGACCCCAAAAGCAACAGAGCTAAAGCTACAAGAAATGAGCTGAGACTGGAACTGTCCCCCAGAGACAGACTTTGCAGTTTTAGTTAAACCAAATTAACTGCCTGCCAAAACCAAATAAACAGAAATAATAATTAACACTCTTTGGAGGAATATACCAGAGTTGCCATAACAGTCCCACTATCTAGAATACAATGCAAAATTATAGAACATGTGAGAAAACTGAAAACTGTGACTCATTCTCAAGAAAAAAGATGAGGCCAACTCTAAGATGTGCCAGAGTTTGATATTTGCAAATAAAGATCTAAAGTAGGTATCAAAACTATGCATTATGAGATAGATAAAATGCTCTTGTCATAAATGAAAAGACAGCAAATCTCAGATGAGAAACGGAAGCAATAAAAATGCAAATTCTAGAACTAAAATAAATAGATGGAAAAGATACACCATGCAAACACTCATCAAAAGAAAGCTTGGGCAGCTATATTAGTATCAAAGAAGATAGCTCTCAGAGTAATAAATATTGCCAGGTGTAATGAAGTATATTTCATAATGATAAAAGGGTCAATTCATGAAGAAGGCATAAAACTCCTAAGTGTGTGTGCACCTAATAACAGAGCTTTAAATCACATTGTTTTTAAATCAACAGAATGGAGTATAGGAAGCCTCAGGAATCTATCTCCCCACCTAGACAACAATTGCACTGGCAGAATCTGTCTGATGTAACTATTTTGGAATCTGGAATATATTCAAAGGATTGCAACTTTGGGGAAGACTTGAATAGTAAATTGTGGTTAATTTTGGACAATTTCAGCTCATAGCAAGGTAACAGCTACTCATGCCCCAGCGCAGTGGTGGGCAGCCATGCATGTCTTACTGAAGTAGCTCCAGGTAGCTTATTGGAGGCAGGCTACGCAAAAAGGACCATGACCTACAAAAATTGAAGATCTAGTCTATGGCCATACCACTCTGAATGTGCCTGATTGATCTCCTCTGATCTCGGAAGCTAAGCAGGGTTGAGCCTGGGAGGATTTGGATGGGATGATCTGTGTTCTGATTGCTGATTGCTGCTTCTGATCTTAGAGACACAGACACGTGGTGGGCAGCCATTGTTGCACCCCTCCCCACACTGTTGCAAGCCCCTCTGCCTCCAACTGAAGCAACTTCAAGAGGATTTAAAGGGCAAGCCCCCTTTAGTTTATTTTTTTTTTTCCTATTTTTGCTCTCCTTCATTATTCTGTTTTTTTCCCTTTTGGGAGCCAGACATTTAAAAGTATAGGACATTTAAAAGCAATCACATATACAGGGAAATTCTTTAGAAAGTCAGTGTGCACACCCAGGGAAAAGCACAGGCTTAAAAAAGACCAAAGAAGCCCTTAAGTTTACACCTCAGACTGATCACCAGCACAGACACAACCTACAATGATCAAAAAACAAAAACAAAATCAGCAAACGCTGGGGAAAAGGAAAATCTCATTTCTAGAATTAGTACATTACTATATTACATTTGAAAGCCCAGTTTCCAACAATAAAAATATCACAAGACATACACAAAAACTGGAAAGTATGGTTCACTAAAAGGAAAAAAAAAAATCCAACAGAAATCATATATGAATGAGCTAGGTACTGAGCTAAGTCCACCACAAAAAGACAAACACTATAATACATGATTCCACTTATATGAGATACTCAGTGTAGTCAAATTCACAGAGCCAGAAAGTAGAATGGTGGTTACCAGGCACTGAAGAAAGAGGTAATGAGAAGGTATTGTTTAATGGGTAGAGTTTCAGTTTTGTAAGAGGAAAAGAAACCTGGAAATGGATAATGGTGATGGTTGCATGACAATATGAATGTACTTAATGCCACTAAATTGTACACTTAAAAATAGCTAAGGTGGTAAATTTTATGTTCTGTGCATTTTACTAGAATTTTTAAAAATGTGATGTTTTTTAAAAAAGAAATTAAATGGAGAAAAGATAATTCCACAATCACAGTTGATGATTTTTAACACCCCTATTTCAGCAATTGATAAAATAAGACAAAAATTAAGCAGAGACACAAAAGATGTGAACACTTTCGAACACTTTGACATAATTTTTATAGATACACCCAGTGACTGCAGAATGTACATTCTTCTCAAGTGCACATGGTACATTCACCAAGACAGACCATATGCTGGGTCATAAAACAAGTGTCAGCAAATTTAAAAACACGGAGATCATATGTCCCCTGTTCACAGTGGAATTAAATTCAAAATCAATATTTTTAAAAATCCCAAATATCTAGAATTTAAATAGCATACACCTAAGTAATACATGTATCAAAGAACAAATCACAAAGGTGATAATAAAAATAAACTGGATCAAAATTTGTGGGCTACAGCTAAAGTGGCACTTAGCAATTTACAGTATTATATGCTTATGGTAAAAAAGTATCAAATCAATGATCTAAGCTTCTATCTTAATAAGTCAGCAAATGAAGAACAAAGTAAACCCAAAGTAAGCAGAAGGACATAATAAGGCACAGATATCAATGAAATAACAAACAATTGAGAAAATTAACAAAGCTAAAAGCTGATTATTTGAAAAGATGAACAAAACTGGAAAACCCTTAGCTAAACTGATCAAGAAGAAAAGAGAAAGATAAAATAAATAATCAGGATCAAGAATGGAAAAGGAGTTATCACTAAAGACCTTATAAACATTAGGGGGATAATATCAACATTAGGCCTGCAAATTTGACAACTAGATGAAATGGGCAAACTAAATTTTGTCAGAAATTAATAAGACAATTCCATAATTATAGCTAGAGATTTTAAAATCCCTCTGAAAATCCTCAGAAAACAGAGGGGAAAATATTTCCCAAGTTGTCTTAGAAGACCTGCATAGCCCCAATTCCAAAACCTGACAAAGATATTATGAAAGAAGAAAACTATATATCCATTACTCATAAATATAAAGTGAAATCTTCCTCTCAACCTTGAGAATTATAAATTTACATAACATTCAATGAAACAAATTGATTTTGTAAATGAACAAGTAGAAGCATGGAGGTTTTACAAAATCATCAGCAAAGTCTAGAAGTAAAATACAAATACTAGTTTTACCTCTTACTAGCTGTGCAAATTTGGGCAAGAGACTTATCCCCTCTAAGTGTCAATTTCTTCACCTATAAAATGAGGATAACAGTACCTAGCTCATTAAATTCCTGTATTACTGTGAGTTCAAAAGAAAATAGTGAAAAGCATTAGTGTCTGCCACAGGACCATCCCATTGCAATTGTGAGGGCTGTGCACTGCACCCTAGGTAAGCAGCATCCTCTTAAATTGTACAGTACACAACCTATGCAGTAGTACATGGAGGCCTTGCTGGGTGCTCAGAAAATTTTAACAGCAACAAAAAAAAAAGCTACAATATTATATAGCAGAAAAGAAAAGTAGGTGCTTATTCAGGAAATAAGACTTCATCTCCCTACAAAACTATGAAACAGTAGTATGTTATCCCGGCCACGTTATTAACCTTTTCTAAGCCACTGTATACTTACCTATAATACCTATATTTTACAACATTCTTGGGTTTTTCAAAGCTCTCAAAATACAAAGATTATGCTTGACGTTTCCAGTGGCAATGGATTAATGAACTAAATATCCAAGGTTACATTTTTAACTACAATGACACACAAGATGATAGCAATGATCTTTGTTCAGTGTCATACAAGGAAAATACATTTAATGGCAAGATTAAACAAGATGCAGTGATTGTTTTCTCCCTGTTGTCACTTAGGAACTTCATGGCTCCTTCCTTACCTGATTTGTGTTTCAAATTTGTGGTCACCCCATCGAATTCAGATTTATCAATTTCCCATGCGAGAGGTAGCTTGCCCAGGCTATTGGATAAGCTTTCCAAGCTGTTTTCTTCATTATAGATGATTTCTGATGCACTAGTTGGGATACCAATGTATCTTGATGAATTATTTCCAGCAGACAAAGAGGTACTATCAGGGAGGCAAGAAGAGCGGGCTGGATTTGGAGCTTTATAGATTGAGGTTGCCTGGTTGAGAAAGGCATAGTCTGAACAGATGGCATAAATTTTTTCCCGAGTATGAGTCACTGGACAACTCCATGGATAATGACCATCTCCTTTGGGACCGAAGGGTGCTCCTGAGGCACTTGTGCAGAAAGATTTTACAGCACCTTGTAGGTTCTCTTCAGGAGACTTTCTCTCAGATTTGTGCTCACCATTTCCACAATCATTTGACCTTTCTGTTTCTGCAATGTTAGGCATTGAATGTCCTGTAAAAGTTTCTGTTACTATGAAGAAGTTGTAACTCTTTTTGTTTTTTGAAAAACAACCTTGACAATTATTTACAGCATCTTATAAAAACTTGATTGCTGCAAAATGGGTTCCTAAGAAAAGAGAGGAAAAAAGAATGATCAACAATCCCCCAGGCACTACAAACAACACTAAAAAATATATCAAGTATTATTCTATGTTTTCATTGAATATTTATTTTACAACTACTATATGCCTCAAGTCATGATCACTAACCATATATTTTATTTTAAAAATTAGTTTAAATAAAGTATTAGAATAACAAGAAAGGCAAATAACCCAGTTAAAAAATGGGCAAAGTATCTGAACAGTCACTTTTCCAAAGACAACGTGGAAATGGCCAATAAGCTCATGAAAAGATGTTCAGCATCATTAGCTGTTAGGGAAATGCAAATCAAAAACACAAGGAGAAACCACCTCACACCCAACAGAATGGCTATAATCAAAAACACGGATAATAACAACTATTGGTGAGGATGTGGAGAAACTGGAACCCTCATACATTGGTAGTGGAAATGTAAAGTGGTCCAGTTGCTTTGGAACACAATTCTTCAAACATTTAAACAGTTGCCATTTGGCCCAGAAATTTCACTCCTACTCGAGAGAAATGAAAACATATGTCAACACAAGGGTTAATAGCAACATTATTCATAATAGCCACAAAGTGGAAATTATTCAAATGTCTATCAACTGATGAATGTATAAATAAAATGTGGTATATCCATATAATGGAGTATTATTTGGCAATAAAAAGAAATGAAGTACTGACACATGCTACAATATGGATGAACCCTGAAAACATTATACTAAGTAAAAGAAGCCAGTCACAAAGAACCAGATAATGCATTACTCCATTTATAGAAAATGTCCCGAATAGGCAAATCTATAGAGACAGAAAGTAGATTAGTGGTTGCCTAGGGCTGGGGACTTGGGCGTGATGGGGTTTCTTTTTGGAGTAATGAGAATATTCTATAGCTCACTGTAGCAAAGAATACATGGCCTTGTGAATACACTAAAAGCCAATGAATTGTATATTTTAATGGGTGAATTATATGGTGTGTGAATTATATCTCAATAAAGCTGTTTAAGAAATAATGCATTAGCAGTATTATTTAAAAAGCATATAGGCATAAAAGATACATGATAAATAACAGTAAAAGATTTAAGTCAATAAAAGATAGAGAATTTAAATTTTTTAAAGATTCATTACCTGACCAAAAAATAGATCCAATCAAGGTGTCACTAACTTCTGATCAGTCTCAGGAAAAACTGAATTTCAAATCTAAAATAATTCCTTGGGGAAAGAAAAAACATAAAAGTTTAAATAACAACTAAGGTGCATTCAAAGAAGCTGAAGATTTATACAAAAGGAAGTCCTTGGTGAATCAAACCATCACAGGTGATGCAGGTGCCTGGGCAGAATGTGCGGGTTTCTCCTGGCTCCAACGAGAGCAGCAGTTGAGAGATTCAACCCACTCGGGGTGATCCCTTTGACTTTTATCAGTTAAAAACTTAGAAATGAAAATAACTTCTATAGGTTGCAGAAAAATGAGTACATCAAAACCATCATACAAATACTGAAGTACAAAAACCCATGACTAATGCTGCAAGAAATAACAGAAGAGGATTTACTCAAGAGCCCCTAGGTTATCCTGATCTGTGAAGAGAAACTAATAAGGACACTGGGCGTATCTTCATATAATTTAAGGAAACAGAGTTCCATATAAGGAGACTCCACGTGAGCTAGATAAGATTCCATTTTCTTTACTTTTAAGGTATGCTTTCTCTCTATTCAAATGCTTGGGTAGTGGTTTTTTGAAAATAATTTGGGCAGAGTTTATAGCTGTTCACAGGAGCATCAGTTTGGTAGGAGCATCCCCACCAGAGGTGGAGCCTCCAGTGGTTTCATTTTGAGAACTCTCACTTGCTTTTTGGTAAAGAAATATTAAGAGCAGGTCTAGTGGATCCCTAGACAGGAAGCGCTGATGCTTTCTCCTTCTAATTCATTTCATGGTGTGGTGGTGACAGTGGAGAAAGATGCAAAGGGAAGCTCAATACCAACGTTGTGGAGACCAAACCCTGGCCTTTTTGAAGAACTGAGTTTCTCCGATTCTTAGATGTCCAAAAGTAGCATTTTCTACTTCTAATCTGTGAACTTCACCCTTTTTTTTTTCTTTTTTGAAAGCCAGGGTGGTAGATCGAGAGGTATGTTTTTGTGGTGTTGGGGTTGTGTGGTTGGGCTGTGGTAGGTCAGGAATGAAAGAGAGGATATGGTTATGGTGAGGGGCAACCCGCAAACGTTGCTGAAGTTAGTTTGGTGAGAGGAGATGAGAACATTCTAGGCACTGCACTTTTCATATCCTCATCTCAAACTTAGCTTCCACTTTGCCATGGCTTTCTTTCTCAAACCGAATGGAATTTCATTTGTGGGGCCAGCTCTCTGTATGACAATGTAGGGATTTTATGAAGTAGTCTCATTTAGAACATATATAGGACAATATTGTTATCAAAAACACAGGCAAAAAGAAATGACTGCATTTGAGCACAGAAGTTGGGGCTGAGCTTCCTGGAACTAAAGACAAGAAGGAACGTAGCACTTAATTTATAAAAAGTATAACAATCTGGTTTTGTTTGTTTGTGTTTTTCATTTATTTGCTTTTAAATAATGGTCACTGAATAAGAATGATCTCTTTGGTGGTAGTTTCACCATAAGAAAGTGAAAATCATCAACGTAAGGATGTATTTAATATTGATTGTCACTAAAAAATCAAAGTATCAAAACTTTCTCATTTGAAACAATGCTTATAAAAATTTCTCTCTGAAAATTTGTATAATATTCATAGATTTTACTATAAAAGTAAAACACATTACAGAAAAAAATTGCCAAGTACCAAAAGATATTACACAGAAAATTAAAATTATCCAAATCCCACAACCCAAATATTGCTAGTGCTTTCTTTCCATATTGTCTGTCTGTTTCACGTTTCCCCACTATAGTGAGCTCCATGAGGCCAAGGGGGCTTCTATTATTGTGTCCTCAGTACTTTGCTCAGATCTCAGCTTTCTTAAAGTGCACTAATCACAATTTATTACTGATAACAGAATCACTATGGACATCAGTTATTGTATTGTATTGTAATTATAGCCTCACGAAATTCTGAGGTATAGAGAGGCCATTTGTCCCTCCACTTAATAGCCTGCAGCTGTCACGGTTTTGTCACATCTTACATCTCCTTTTGTCTCTATACTCATTTATTTAATTTTTTTTTTTCTTTAGAGACAGGGTTGTCACTCTCTCACCCAGGCTAGAGTGCAGTGGCGTGACCATAGCTTGCTGCAACCTCGAACTCCTTGGCTCAAGATATCCTCCTTCCTCAGCCTCCTGAGTAGCTGGGACTACAGGTGCACACCACCATGCCAAGCTAATTTTTTATCTTTTGTAGATACAGTAATGCTATGTTGCTCAGGCTGGTCTCCAACTTCTGGCCTCAAGTTATCCTCCCACCTCAGCCTCCCAAAGTGCTGGGATTACAGGCATGAGCCACTTTGCCCAGCCTTTTCTCTATATTTATAAACCATTACCAATTCCATGCCCACTCCTAGCTCCCTCGTCCCCACCATGAGTTGACATTTCTAATCTGACCTGTGCATAGACATTAGAAAATATTTAGAAAATAAAGTTTTGCTAAATACATGTGATCGTAGAACTCCCCTGCCTGAAACCCTCTGCTCTTAGAACAAAGGCCAATTCCTCATCTGCCTCCCCCTCATCTATCTGGTTAGCTCCACCTCACCCTCCCCCACTTCCTCTCTGCTTGCTCCACATTACCTACCCACCCTCCTTTACTTACTTAATTCCCATTCATCTTTCAAATGTCACTTTCTGGGGGAAGCTTTCTTTGCTCCCCCAACTAGGCCAGGGCACCGGTATATTCTCCTGTACCTTTCTTGCACACATCTGTCTTACCAGGGGGGCAATTTTACACTTATATTTGTGCATGTGTGTTTACATGACGAAGGCCTGCTTCCTGGCAAGTCTGGTTTTCCTACTGTATACCCAGGGCCTAGCATTTGTAGAAGTCTCATTCAACAAGTATTTTTTAAGCGCCTACATCAGGCCAGGCATCATTGTAAGCCCTCCTTTTGATGGCCAGGTTCCCTCACCCAGGTAAGTGAGGTATTGCTATATTAAGATTTACTACTCAAAATGATTGCAGGACTTAAGGCTCCACTTATGGCTTATTCGTAAAATCATGTATTGTTTAATTGTGCGCAAAGCAAAATTTTATAAAATGGCTAGCTTTAAATGCTCCGCTAGATTAACGATTGTTAAAATCATTGAACAAATTGTTCTGCAAGATACACATTTTGTTTGTAAAGCCAATATTTCTCGCCTGGGTTGTATTCCTTTCAGGTTATATTTTAAGCTTTTTTTCTTCTGTATCAAGCTTATGAGAGAACTAAACATCTTTAAAAATTTCTTCAGGAAAACCTTCCACATGTGACAAATACTATGATCTATGTTCTGCATAGAAGGCAACTGAGACGCAGGGGCAGTTGGGTGACTTAGGAAGGGTCAATAGGTGCCCGACGGCGAGGCCATAAGCGCTAAGACCCCAGCGGGTCTAGTGTCCACCCTTCCCACCCAGTGTCCTCCCCAGTCCCTTCAGTGTCCTCCCCAGTCCCTCCAGGCTCCCTCCTCCTCCTCCTCCGACCTGTCCCCTCCGCAGGGCAGACGCCGCGGGCCTGCGTAAGGATACCGGGATTCCTCGGCGCACGGCGCCCGCAGCAAGCGCAGGAGCCCGGGGAGGCCAGGGGGGTCCCCGCCGCCCTCCTCTGCGACGCTCGCGGCGCGGCCGGGATCGGAGGCCGCCGGGACGGGGCTACAGCAGCGCAGGCCGGTCCCGGCCGGCAGAGCCAGCGTGTGCGGAGGCGGCGCCGGCCGAGAGGAAGCAGCGCTACTGCGCCCCCTGCTTGCCGCCCTCCCGCTGTGGCCCCCCGGGGACCCGCGCGCCCTCGCGCCCCTCCCGAGGCCTGGCGTCCCAGTCCCCGCACTGACCAAAGACCGCGAGGCCTCCTGGCATCTCCCCCCGCCCTCCCCAGTCCCTCGCCAGCCGGAAGGCCGGGTTGGCCACGAGGGGGACCGATTGGAATCTGCCCGGGGGACCCGGGGACGGGGACGCTAGCTCCCGAGTTAAAGGCGCCCGAGAGAGGGGGACGCGGGCACTTACTGAACCCGGGGGAAGAGGGCAGCCCCGCGATCCGTGTTTTTTAATAAACGAGTTGATATCATTAATAATGACAGTTGCAAAAAAGAAAATAGGAAAGAAAGCCCCTGCCTTGGCGCCCGACCAGGCCCTCTTTGGCACACAGAGCCACCCGGTCCGTCCGGGTTTTCGGGGCAGCTGGCGACAGGGAGGCAGGCTGAGGCGGCGCCGGGTCCGACTGCCGAGCCGGCCGGGAGGTGCCCTCCGGGCGGCGCACGGGCGACTCCCCCAGGTGACTGCCCTGGCCCGGGTGCGGCGTGCAGGGGGAGGGGACGGCCACCGCTCGCCGGGTTCCCGGACCCGGCCGAGCGTGGCGTGGAGGTCGATGCTCGAAAAGGGGCCACCGGTATCCACGGGGCAGCCTCCAAATCAAGCTTTGTGCACGAGAGGACTAGCCCCTTCTCTCCCTGGCGCTTCTCCTCCCCCTGCGACCCTGTTTTTTACCCTACTCCTTCCCGGAGGACGAGCACCGCTGCAGTGGCCTCCATTCGGACGCCACGGGGCTCCGGACAGGCGACGCTGGCTGCGCCTAGAGCAGGCGGGCGGCCGGCCGCCACCTCGGCCCCTGCGCACCGCCCTGGGGTACCTCTGGCCTGTCTGGCGAGGTCGGGTCGCTGCGGCCGCGGCGGAACCCGGCACCGGACCCGGATCACACGCCCCTCCGGTTACCCTGGGGCTGGCGTCTCTCGTCCCATCGGAGGGCGCGGGGACAGTGCCCTGGACTGCGGTTCCCCGCGACTGGTCGTCGGATGTCATTGACAGCACCTTCTTTGCAACGTGTTTTATGCCTGCCCTCTGCACGTGCGGAGGATATGGTAATCCCCCAAAAAATCTTAGTTGTGCCTCCACCCCCGCGTGCACCTCTATTGGGCATCTGCAGTATTTATCTGTTCCTTGAAAGCGGTGACCGAAAAGTAAATAAATGGGTGAAAGAGGGTAAAACCTAGCAGGATTTCCGCTTGTCCTGTCCCGAACTACATATCCCAGGGAGCCCAGGGCGCCGGGACTCGTGTCCACTCCGCCATCCACTTGGAGAAGGCCTTACTGAGCCTGGCGCGACACCCGGGCCAATCCCCTCACTCTGCACCTTGGCTGGAACCTGAGACGGATTCGCCCCCAAATGATGCTCCAGTGGCAGGAGCAGCACAAGTTTATCCTTGTCCCGAGAAAGGGGAGCAGCGCGGTTCTTGCCCCTTTCAGCAGAACGAGTGGCATCCTTCATCTGGACGTGCCAAGGCTCGGGTTGTGATTTTCCTGGGGACGGTGGAGACCCGCGCGCCTGCCCTGCACGTCAGGCGACACGCCGTGGAGCCCTGTTTGCTGCTGTGACCGGCCAACGTGCGTTTCCGTCCACCTCTTACACGTCTTCATTTATCCGTGGATCATTTCCAGAGTGCGTCTTGTAAATGTTTAGCACGTTGCTGCTTTACTGCTTCTTTCTGGGGACTGTTCCAGCACTTGCCGAGACCGGCGAAGAGAGGCGCCTGAGCCCGGAGAAGAGCGAAATATGGGGACCCGGTCTAAAAGCGGATGTCGTCCTCCCCGCCCGCTATTTCTATATTCAGGCGGTGGATACATTCGGGAATAGGTAAGTCTAGAAACGGCACCTTAACTATTTTGGATTGCAGTTGAAACTGTAATCTCCCTTAAACTTTTCTCTTTAGAAGACTTTGTTTCTCCATAGCAGTTAAATTCCAGTGCATTTGGGTGCTATCCGCATCTGGTTTAACAGTGTCCCCCCGATCGCAATGAATTTTTCTCTGTAGCTGTAGAAATAATTCTGAATTATAATATATAGAATATTATACATAGAATATATAATACAATAATAACTTTATCTACTAGCCATTTTGATAGGGATTTCCACATTACCAGGGCAAGACAAAGCCCCCCCCCTGCCTTGCTGGGAATACTATTAATATTTTGTAACTACTTTTCGCATAAGCTGTGGTATTTACCCCAGTTGCTAGACACTCAGTAGACACGCAGGTAAGCATGTTTTGAAACTCAAAAAGAAAAATGAAGTACTATTTGAAACTTTAGCGTTTGGAGGGAAAGTATCAATGTATGAATCTCCTATATGATTGTAACAAACAGTTATTTCATCCTAATAAATTAAATACATTAACATTGTACTTAAAACTTATTTTTATTATTAGAATACTTCTGAAGTGATTGTCTTCATTATTGTTGGATGCTGACCGTGTATGTTTTGTAGGGAAAAAAAACAGTGTCAGAATAAAAGGTTTTCAAAGCAAAGAACAGGAAGATTGTAAATTTTGTCATTTGGCTATGAATACTACAACTGGGGAAACTCAATAACATCTTAGCAAGAACACCCACTCCAAAAAAAACTTTTATACAGTGACAGTAAGATGATACACTACCTACTTACTGTGTTTTTGCCCATAACTGTGAGCATGATTTATAATACTGATATTTTAAAGAATCATTGACAGAGATTTTGCAAAATAAGATCATTCTGATCGGAGGCACAATTTGAACACAAATTTCTAGATGTGATGGGTGTGAAAGAAATAGTAGGTTGATAAGAATATTTCTATATATGAAATGCATAAGTATATTCTAGGCTTATATACATTAGTAGTCTTGACATATCCCCTTGTGATTGTCTAATGAAACTATTTTCCTCTTTTAAAAAAAAAAATTCTTATTCATCATATTCATGGTACTAAGAGCATTAGAGAGGTGTAATCATATACTAAAAGAAGAACATGGAAGAGAATAGTAAAGTTTCCAGACTGAAGAGCATACTTATTGTGCATTTGTTCCTTTAAATAATTTTTATATCTTATTGCTCTTCCCATCACAGATTCACATCTTCTCCGGGTGAAAAGGTGTTCCTAGTGAAAATCTCAGCACCAGAGGAACAATTCACCAGAGTTGGAGTCCAGGTTTTAGACCGAAAGGATGGGTCCTTCATAGTACGATACAGAATGTATGCAAGCTACAGAAATCTGAAGGTAGAAGTTAAATTCCAAGGTCAACATGTGGCCCAATCCCCCTATATTTTAAAAGGTAATTTGGAAAATAATTTTGCAACAGCAGTATTTGAATACAATAGTACACATCATTCTATCAATAAAAATAACTTATCATACTTTACTACTCGAAAGCTAAATTTCCTACTCCAAAAATAACTTTCCTACTCGAAAGCTAAATTAGGAGTCCTGGTAAAAGAGAGAAATTCAAGATTTAAATGGAAATTATAATTCACTAAAGAGCAAGGAACGTATTAATAGAGAATTTGCTCCCTGAAGGCACAACCTTAGCAAGAATTATCAAGCTCTGTATGTGGTCATATATGATACTTTCTTAATTGGACATACATGACTTAAGAAACTGATGCATGTTATTGAAATTTGGTAGATCATTTCAGGAAAGGAGATGGCTTGAAGGAGGCGTTGGTGACTGTTGTTTTTGATCTTTGTTCCGATGCCATTTTTCCAGAGAAATTCTCTGATGTTTTCTTATACAGGATGAGAGTACAGCTTTGTTGCCTAGAGCCATCTCCTTCCCTCTCATGGGAGACAGTACCCTAAAACAGTGGGGAAGGAATATACACAAAGTGTGTATACAAAGGCAGGAATTTTCCATCCCTCCTCCCACCCCCAAGAAAGGTAAACATTTTTTAGAAGTGTCTAGGTTCCTTTCCTGCATTCTACCAGAACCACATGGTACAGTACAACTTTCTAACCTTGAAAAGATACTCCATTGTCAACTACTGCATGGGTCAGGTGGGGATCTGAGAATTACCGTAAGGAATGACAGTAAAAAAATCTCAATTCAGATTCTGCTACATTGTTAGTACTATTTCTACAAATATATAATTAACCCATTATAAAATTAGTGAAATGGATTGTTTTGAGGGTTACTTTTACTTCTTTATAATTCTTTTTTTAAAAAAGGATAGGATTTCCTTGTTTACTTTTGTTGTTAATGATGAGTAAAGTCCCTTAGACACTTAGAACCTATTTATATAATAGACCAGTGAAATATTAATTCATATTACTTTTGTCTTTCATTAAAATAGGTATACTCTTCTGATATCCTTTTACCAGTATTTGGTTATTATTAAGTACACAAAACATAAAGAATAATGAACTGTATTGTCTACTGTAGAGCATAAATCAGTGCCTGTTGGCTTTCTTTTGGACTTATGTAAAGAGGACCTCATTATGAAAATATCATAAGACTTCACTGTGAAGAGCTGTCAGAATAGAAGGCTGACGCACTGCAATGCCCCCATGTAATAAAAATGTGTTTCTTTTAAAATGTGTTTTCAATCAAAATGCCCCTCCTAGCCAACTAGGCAAAAATCCACAAAATCATATTTTGGATATGTGTTATATGTTTCAAATGCTGAGTGAAATTATTACTGCCATACTTTGTTATTTGTGTGTAAATAGGGCCAGTTTACCATGAAAACTGTGACTGTCCTGTGGAAGACAGTGCAGCCTGGCTACGAGAGATGAACTGCCCAGAAACCATTACTCAGATTCAGAAAGATCTGGCACATTTCCCTGCTGTCGACCCAGAAAAGATTGCAGCAGAAATCCCAAAAAGATTTGGACAGAGGCAGAGCTTGTGCCACTATACCTTGAAGGATAACAAGGTACAACATATGACTGAGGTTTGCTTGTTTGTTTTTGGTGATTTTTGTTTGTTTGTTTTGACCATTTAGCTACAATTAACTAAATATTTTATTAAACATCATCCTAGTGAGGATCATTATGACAAGCTTTTCCTCAGTGAAGTCTGCCAGTATTTTTAGACTAACATAATATATGGTAAATTCTCTTTTAGGTTTATATCAAGACTCACGGTGAACATGTAGGTTTTAGAATTTTCATGGATGCCATACTACTTTCTTTGACTAGGAAGGTAAGTATATGTTTTCTCTTAGATTCAACAGATAATTTAAGCCCAGGTTTTAGAATATAATTTTTCAAAATAAAAATAATAACAATGCCAGAGGTATTCTATTCTGGAGCCATTTTAAAATACTATTCTGAAGTTTTATGTCATGTAGGATGCCTGTGTTTGTTTCCAAGGGCTGCTGTAACAAAGTACTACAAACTGGGTGACTTTAAATAGCAGAGATTTATGCTGTCACAGTTCTGGTGGCTAGAAGTCCAAAATCAAAGTGTCAGCAGAGCCAGACTCCCTCTGAGATTCTGGGTAGCATCCTTCTCTACCACTTCCTAGCTTCTAGCAGTGGTTTCAATCTTAGTGTCCCCTGGCTTGCAGCTGCATAGCCTCTGGCCTCTGCCTCTGTCATCACATAGCCTTTTCCCCTCATGTGTCTTTGTCAGTGTCACTTCTCCACTTTTCATGAGGGCACCAGTCATACTGGATTAACAGCTGAACATACTCCAGTATGACCTCATCTTAACTAATTACATCTGCAATGACCCTATTTCCAAGTAAGATCATTCTGAGATACTAGGGTTTAAGGCTTCAGCATATCTTTTTTCAGAGACAAAATTCAACCATAACAATACTCTGTAGAGGAAAGAAAATGGCTTATAATAAAACTATTTTGGTACTAAACCTACTTTGAGTCCAAAAAAGACTTGCTTTATACTGAATACTACTCCTTGGTATAATGTGCCTTAGTGGGGTTCTAGTGGAATACTTTGTCAGTAATATTAAAATAGCTGTATGAAAAACTATAGCAACATTTTTGTCAATTGTATATTTATTTATAATCTATTATAATATTGAGTAATTTGCACATGTATTGTGATTGAATTACTCATGGAAAATTATAGTGCCTTCTTTTTTGAGATTGCAAAGCACTTATAGTCAGTTAATTCTGAATGTAGGTGGTTATGTAGCATCAGTATTATGCCTCCTTTAAGCTAAGATATCAGAGTACTGACGAATTTTTCTTGTGCATCTGTGTCAATCCATAGAAAAATAAGAATATTCTTTAAGATTCCAATTTCTCAAGATGCTTCTCAGCCCGGTCAACATAATTATTGCCTTACAAGAATATATCTCTTATTTTGCAAATACTCTAAACATTTTCTATGGCTAGATAAAACAGATTCTTTCAACATCTTCATGCCATTTGTTAGTAGCAGCAGCATACATAGTTTCAAAGTTACTATGCTGGCCTTGGGATGGGTTCCTGAGTTCAAATCCTGGTCCTGCTACCTACCTGGAGTATGTTTCTACAATGGAAGCATCTGGCTCATTAACAAGAAACTAGGGTTAGAGTCCCAGGTGCTGTTTTTAAAATTATTTTCCAGTAATTTTCTTTCTGTTTGACCATCATAGAGTTTCTTGGCAGTCTTAGAACAGAGATTACCTTTACCATTTCATCCCTTTTGTAGGAAACCTAGAATACTTATATATATGACCAAATCCTAAAAAAATTATCTAAGATTCAAACCGGGATAATTATCATTACCTGAAGTTTCTAAGGTTGGCCTTTCATTTGGCAATTTCTAATTTAAATTGATAAATACAAGATATTATCCAAAGCAAGAAATATGAATAGGATCTTTGTTTCCTTTTTTTAGGTGAAGATGCCAGATGTGGAGTTTTTTGTTAATTTAGGAGACTGGCCTTTAGAAAAAAAGAAATCCAATTCTAACATCCATCCAATCTTTTCCTGGTGTGGCTCTACAGATTCCAAGGATATCGTGATGCCTACCTATGACTTGACTGAGTCTGTTCTAGAAACCATGGGCCGGTGAGAGATGGGTCAGGGTTGACCCAGAGCCTTGGTTTTTTTTCTTTGGTGAGTTCTTTCCCAACAACTTTTGTGACATGACGGTTTGGGAGGAAAATCTGTCGCACTTTCTGTCTTCTAGAGTAAGTCTGGATATGCTGTCTGTGCAAGCTAACACGGGTCCTCCCTGGGAAAGCAAAAACTCCACAGCTGTCTGGAGAGGGCGAGACAGCCGCAAAGAGAGACTCGAGCTGGTCAAACTCAGTAGAAAACACCCAGAACTCATAGATGCTGCTTTTACCAACTTTTTCTTCTTTAAACATGATGAAAGCCTGTATGGTCCCATTGTGAAACACATTTCATTTTTCGATTTCTTCAAGGTATGATATCATTGGTGGCCAGTCCTTTTCGTTTTTCTAACTTGTGTGTAAATAGTACTTTGAGGAAGGGAAGTTGAAGCCTGTAAATTCCAGGGGATGGGAGCAGTAAGCACAAAACTTAGTGAATATCAAGGCACAGGGGGCCTGGGACTAGCTTGGCAACCTGAGCTGTACTCACTACCCAGCCCTGACATTAAATATGCGCTGAGGGAGCTTGAAGCCTGGGTAGAGCTAGGATTTTTTTTTCCCAGTTAATCCTCAAGATAAGCACATGTCAGCTCCAAATCCTTTTTTATTAATAAGTACATTTAAGTCATTTTATAAATATTTTTGCCCAGAGCCACATTATCACAATAGACTGTAGAAGATATAAACCAGTGGTTTCTTATCAGGCCTTCTGGTGGGGAATGACTTGAAACCCATCCAAATGTTCTGCCTGGGAATTCTGGGGGTTAGGGATCACTTTCTGTGTCTAGAATGTGCATTGCTCATGTTTCCCAGGGAGTAATCCTTCTTCTGACATCTCCCTTTTTAAAGGCAGTGGGCAGTGCCTTGCTCTTTAGACCACTGGGTGCTTCCTGAAGTCCCATGTGGTATAGAGACAGGTGGGCAAAAGGTCTTCTGTATGTGGAAGACAAATGATGAGTGAGCTCTATCTGCCCTGTGGATGGCCAGGTTTTCCTTTGGTGGGTTATGTGGAGGTAGGTAGACCTAAAGAATGCTATGACTTGTCAGTGGTTTTTCCATATGCTTATCTCAAAGTTTTTTGAAAGAAATTATTATAACCAAAGAGAGCAGATACTAGCCATCCTTGCTCAGAGGGAAGGATGTTACATCTTGCCTCGGCTTTATTTCCTGCCTGATGAATTTTCTACAACTAAAGGCTATTGATTACCACAGTCCTATTGAATATTTTTATTCATAAGATGTTCTTGTCCCAGAGCTTGCTAATTTCCTTAAGACATATGTGTGGCCCTCTGGTGTTTAAAAAATACTACTAACATGCCTCAGAATGTGCTGTCAGGTGCACATGTGCCATCAAAAAAGCACTAGAGGAATTACAAAGTCACAAATAAATTTATCTTTCCTTATGTTGTAGCATTAGAACAACAGCTTTGTTATTTTATTGTCTGCTTCCACATTAGATTTATTGCCTCCTTTGCAAAATTTATTCTAAGAGCCCATCAATGTGAGCGTATTGCTCTAGGTCAACCCGTTATATAATAGCACTAACTAAATGGCAAAGGCAGAGGGCAAAATCTGGCCAACTGGTATCTGAGGATGGCAAGAGTCTATGTGTGGAATGGAGAGGAGCATAAAGAGAGTGAAAACAAGGAAACAGAATGGAAGTTCTTAAACTTTACCACTGTTTTGCAGCATAAGTATCAAATAAATATCGATGGCACTGTGGCAGCTTATCGCCTGCCGTATCTACTGGTTGGTGACAGTGTTGTGCTGAAGCAGGACTCCATCTACTATGAACACTTTTACAATGAGCTGCAGCCGTGGAAACACTACATTCCTGTTAAAAGCAACCTGAGCGATCTGCTAGAAAAACTTAAATGGGCAAAAGATCACGATGAAGAGGTAAGGTCAGTCTCCTCCAAGGCTTCCTTCCACTTATACCCCGATGTCACAGGTCCATTTGAAATGTTTTGTGCCAGGGCTGTCCAGGATGCTCAGATGCAGACTTTTACCTGTAAATGGGAAGCTGCCTGCCCATGGATAGCAAAGCAGTTTCCCTTGGATGAACACAGCAGGCATTATGTCTTTTTTTTGTTTTGTTTTAAAGACAGTGTCTCACTCTTGCTCAGGCTGGTCTCAAACTCCTGACCTCAAGTGATCCTCCTGCCTCGGCCTCCCAGAGTGCTAGGATTACAGGCATCAGCCACCATGCCTGGCCAGCATTGTGTCTTGAAATAACTGTCCACCCTGCATGTGAAACAAAAAGCCAAACCTTGGCCTTGATAATACCTTTTCTGTCAGTTCCGTTGGTTTGAGCTGCAACCACTGCCTCTACTAGCAGTATGAAAATTAAGGTGGCCAGTCTGGCAGAAGGAGTCACTAGCTATGCTGTCGATTAAAGTGAGGGATTGCATGAAATAAGCTTGAACTTAATTGTCTGCTGAAAATTGTGAAGGCAATACAGTAAGCTTCGTCTTGCATTTACTTTATAAAGTCATTGTTACCTCTCCAAGAGAGGCTTAATTCTAGTAGGCTCAGTATGACTTCTCAAACTTTCAAACTTAAAAAACCAACCTTTTTTGAAAATTCTTTTTCAATTTCAATAGATTTTGGGTTACAAGTGTTTTCTGTTACATGGATGAATTGTATAGTGAAATCAGGGCTTTTAGTGTACCCATTGTTCAAATAGTGTACATTGTACCCCATAGATCATTTTTGATCCCTCACCTCCCTCCTACTCTTCCCCCTTCTTAATTTCCAATGTCCATTATTCCACTTTGTGTGACCATATATGCCCATAATGAAAAATCTCTCTTTGATTTGAGCAAATATACTCTGTTAAATGTTTCTTTTACCACATAAAACTACCCCCAAAGATGTTTCCTACTATTGTCCCACTGTATAGGTACTCTCAAGATCAGTTTACATATGTCTTCTTGGGGAAAAAAATAAGTTTCATTAAAGGCTCTTTTGTTGTTCCCATAGGCAAAAAAGATAGCAAAAGCGGGACAAGAATTTGCAAGAAATAATCTCATGGGTGATGACATATTCTGTTATTATTTCAAACTTTTCCAGGTCAGTATTTTCCAAGAAAATAGTCATATAACTTATAACTAGACATGTTAAGAACAAGTAATATTTCACTTAATTCCCAAAATATATTAATATAAGGAGATATATGTTCTTCTGTGGGTGAAAATCAGGGACAAATATTAAGTAATAATAAAAAATAGTTGAAAACCAAAGATTAGCTAATAGAGAGTATTACACTCAAGTGAAAAGTATTAATATTGGACTATGTGGTATGTGATTAGAAAACTGGCCTCTGATCCTGCAAAGTTATTGTATATGGATTTGTATTTAATATTTTCTCTTTTTTCTGTTGTTACTGCCTTACCGTTTCCTTGTCTGAACAGTGCAAGGTGTCTTTGGGCCTCTTGTCCTGACCCCATGTGAGCCATGACTTCTGTTGGAAATTATTTCCATGGGCCCAAGCATTTAGGGATAGTAATCAAAGCATCTCTAACCATGTGAAAGGCTTTTTTAAAAAATGCAGTAAGTTATTTGCTAATAATAGTACTAGATTTAGATTAAGATTTTTTAACTCACAATTACAGATAGCCCATCTCTGAGGCTCTGTTCTAGAACAAATGTGGTCTGTTACTGATCTGTACTGGCCCTCCCCCTTTTGTAACCTCCCCTTGATGAAGGGATACAGAGAGGGAATCATGTGGAATGAGTGAATTGGGGGGATTTACTCTCTGGATTTCTAAGGATCCACGGAGTAGTGTTCATTCATTCAGCTAACATTTAGCTTAAGTAGTTAGCACAGTGTCCCACCCAGAGTAAGCACATAATTAGTGGAGATGATGACTGTGGTCATGAAAGCCATGATGAGGAAAGCAAAAAGAGTCCCCATCCTCAAATTCTCAGTCTAGGGAAGATTGCATGCAAAATTGTTTTTATCATAAGGCAGAAGGTGGTTAAAAAAAAAAAGAAGTCATATAAATTTAGGATAGAATAATGAGAGGTCTGTCAGGAATAGGCAGTCAATATTCAAAGGACATCCACCTCTCAAGAGCTCTGCTGTGTGTTTAAGGTGGGTGTGTATGGAGGACTTTGCAGATCACCTGTGAATTAAATGGATCATAGTCTTTGTAAATTCCAGCATGTCTCATTTGTTGAATGTACTTAAAATTGTTGTGTAAGGAATGCTTTTGTATTGTTGCTTGAACAGGAATATGCCAATTTACAAGTGAGTGAGCCCCAAATCCGAGAGGGTATGAAAAGGGTAGAACCACAGACGGAGGATGACCTCTTTCCTTGCACGTGCCATAGGAAAAAGGTAACCAGAACTGACCTTCTGGCTAGTGTCGGAGTAAGAACTAACATTGATCTAAATTTGCATTCATTCCTTTAGTCATCCTGTCAGGCAACGAATATTTGAGTTCCTCCTGAGGCATCCAAGCAATTCAGTCTACTAGAGAGACAGATATATTAGATGATAAAAATCCACAGGAAAGGATGCTAAAATGCAGTTAAGTGAGAAGACTTAGTAGCTCCCTGGCAAAGTTGAGGGAAGCCTTTTTTTTTTTTTCTGAGACAGAGTCTCACTCTGTCTCCCCAGCTAGAATGCAGTAACATCATCATAACTCACTGCAACCTCAAACTCCTGGGCTCAAGTGATCCTCCTGCCTCAGCCTCCCAAGTACCTGGGCCTGTAGGTGTGCACACCATACCCAGCCTTGAGGGAAGTGTTTTTTAATGTGAGAATTCAGATCACATGGTATTTAAATAGATAATTACAGTTCAAAAAGTACTTTCACATGTATCATCTGATGCCCTCATCTTGTGATATAGGTTTGGCAAAGTTCATCATCCCAATTTAAAGAAGAAAAAATATATAACCATGATTATTTGTGTTATCAAATTATTCATTTAAAAATAGTCTCTGTTGATACCACTACATAAGGATTTCATTTATCAAAGTCAGATTCACGTCTGGACTTGTAAGATAAAAGGACCTTAGAGTTCATCTACTAAATGCTTTCATTTTTATGGTTAACAAAACTGAGCCCAAAGAATTTAGCTCAGAATCTTCTAACTGGATTATGGCAAAGCAAAAACCAGTATCTCATCCTCAGATTATGTGTATATTTTTGTATAAAGACGTTGTGTGATGGAGAACTGTCTTTTTGATTATGGTTATTTTTTTTGTTTGAAGGAATATGAATAGTATAAACTACAGCATATACGTATGTGTGTGTATGTGTACATAAAATACATTATTTTAAGCAGCATCATTATGTTTCTGAATGGACAAACTCAAGATTATGGTATTGTAATCAAAGATGAGAAGGCAGATTAGGCAATTTTTATATCTACCTCTCAAGGAGGTTTCAAAGGGATAGGTGACACTGGCCCCAGTGGTATGACAGAACCAGTTCATAGGAGCTCACCCATTGTAAGTATTCAGGAATTTTGCACACTAGATAAATTTCTGGTAGCTTGGCATCAGTCTAGTGGAAGTATTTACACCATAGCAAATAGCATATGCTACAAATCAAAATTTTGGTTGTGTTGTTTTTTTTGAGAACTGATTTACCACTATCTGGCTCTCAGAGGTGGTACATCATCAGTGCTAACCCCCGTTAGTGCTACGGCCATAAATCAGTTAAAGAAGAATTGTCAAATCAAAAGGTACCCCCTCGCCACGTTTGTGATTTGGTATCAAAACACTTCTTACTTTGGCTCCAAATGAGACTGGGCAGCTTCCTTTCTGCATTTCTGTTTAATTTTTTATCTTTATCTAAGTGTTTTAGAGGAGATACCAAATCACTGTCTTCTACTGATTAGTAGAAGTTAGGGGCTAGAGTGATAGCTTTGTTTATTTCTTGCTTGTTGTCCATTCTAAACTTTCACTGATACTGTTCATAACACAAGGTCTTTAACATAATAAAGACCCATGGATGTTTGGGTTCCCAATCAGTAGCCTGTGAATCACAACGTGATTTTACCCATGTGGATGAGTCCGATCCTCTAGAAATAGTCCTAGGCCCTAAAAGCCTCTGGCAGTAACTTGGCTTTTTCCCCCCTCTCATCATTAGGGAAAAATAATTAATAGACTAATGTTAGTCTTCTTTACTCATATAAGATTTCTTGGTGGCTCTAAATATTTTGCTTCTTCATTGCAGACCAAAGATGAACTTTGATATGCAAAATACCTTCCATTCAAATAATGGTGCTCTGAAGACTCTTCTTAACTGAAAAGAAGACTGTTTTTTAAGTATTCATTCCATGGACAATATAAAACCTGCCATGTGATTGTTTGGATTATGAAGATATGTTTCTACCTATTATGCAGTATTCTCATGACTGTCCTTTAAAGCAAATTTTTAAAATTTTATAATAAAACCACCTTTATTTTAAAGGCCTGTGTTATGCCACTTCGTAGCTGTGTTTGGACCATGGAGCACTAAAAAGAGAGGGAATCTGAGTCCTTGACTCACAGTAGCCCAGACCCCTGCCCAGACTTGTTTTATATGACAGAACAATAGACCCCTATCTCCTTTAAGCCACTATTATTGCTGATACTCAGCCACTCGCAGCTGAACTTACTAATACATCATACTAAGCCTATCATTATCTGGCCTCTGCCTGCATCTTCAGTCAAACCTCTCAGCACTTTCTAATGTGAATCCTGTAGTCTAGCAACACCAGTCCCCTCCCAATTCTGTCAGTACCTGTTTCCTTACCTTCCTAATACCTGCCTTTCCCTTGGTCTGGAATGCCAGGATTCTCTCTTCTTCATCCAGCTCAGACATCCTTTGATGCTCATTTCAGGAATCTAGATTCACCTCTGAATCTTCTCCTCTGCACACTTACATCGTTGTATTCACCACACTATGTGCTAATTATCCATCTGGTTCTCTCTCTTGCTCTTACCAGATTTTAAGCACCTTGACTGCAGACACTATGCTTTTCTTCTGGGTAGTTGTAGAGTCTAATAGGGTACCTGCAACTACAAAGGCTGAATAAATATTGAATGGATAAATGAATGAATGAAAATCACTTTAAAATACAGCTAAAAGAATTAAAAAGGAATGAGAAATCCTAATACTGAATCATATCATTTTCTACAAATTCCCTCACCTAATATTCTCCCATCTATCTTCTAGTTAAATAATCTTATAAATTTTTTAAATTATGAAATATACACACAGAAGAACATAAATATATATCTGCAGTTTAAAAATAATCATTAAAAAATCCATGTAACTACTGACAAAAATTCTTTATTTGACCAAACTTTGCTCAGGCTCCTGAATCTTCTCCTAGACCTACTTGTGCATTGCCTTATAAAATCCAGTTTTAGCAAGAACCCTGATAAGTCAGTTTATCAAAATCCCCCAACCTCCTTATCTGATCACTCTCCATATCTAATCAGGTTCTTCTTCGTCCACCATTGCCCAGATGATGTCTGATTATGCTGGCCTATTTTCAGCAAGACTCCTTTAGGTCCATAGAACCAGAATCTCCATTACTCCTGATATTTCCTCTTAGTAATTTTCCATCCACTGACCCTTACCATAGTTGTTGGCTGTAAATGCCCACTTTTCCATGCTGTGTCTGGAACTGAGCCTGATTCTATACCGAGTTTTTTTTCCCCTATTGCAATAGTCATGAATAGCATCTGTTTTTATTGCTTTAACTATTGTCCAGCTCTGGTTTTTATTTGACATTACCACTTGGGTTCAGGCATAGAACATTGCTGGCACCTTAAAAAGTGCCTCACCCTATCATATTCCCCCCTCCCCATAACCACTATTGTGATGCCTGTAACAATCTTTTCTTTGCCTTTTTAATAGTTTTACCACTTACATATACTTTCCCAAGCAACACAGTTTAATCATGCCTATTTTTAAGTTGTTACAAATGAAATCATACCAAACATTTTTGTTGTCACTTGCCTATTAATGCACATAGTAGCAGTTCATTTTTAATATGTAGAGAATATTTCATCATATGAATATGATCACTTTATTTCATCATTCCTTTGTAGATGGGCATTTGGGATGTTCCTGTTTTGGGGGAATGTCAGTGAATGCTACTGTGAGCATTCTTATTCATGTTTCTTGGCCACAATTGCTTAGACATAGTATTATTAGGTTATAAAGAATGTATATCTGTAATTTTACCAGATAATGTCAAGTGAGTCTAAATTGCCCCAATTTATGCCCTCTCCAGGGCTGTATGGGATTTTCAGTTGCTTTATTTCCTTGCTGTTGATAACATTTGATACTACCAGTCTCTCAAATTTTTTGACAATCCAATTTCTATGAAATGGTAACTCATTATGTTTTCTTATTTGTTTTTTTTTCAAGACCAATCAGACAAGGTAACTCATTATGTTTTAATTTTCATTTCTCTGATTACTAATGAGGCTGACCATCTTTTTATGTGGTTGTGAGCCATTTATGTTGCATCTTATAGAATTTTTAAATTTTTATTCCTTTTTTTGTTTGTTTTTGGCTCATTTTCCTACTAAGTTGTTTGACTTCTTGGTTGATTCATAGAAGTGTATTTTGGAGCTATTACTTTGTTGGTTGTATATGCTACTTTATGACATGTCTTAGACTGTCATTTCAATGTCTTTTAATGCTCAAAAGATCATAATTTTAATGTAGAGGATATATCAATCTTTTTTTATGGCTAGTGCTTTTTGAGTCTTGTTCAAGCTATCCTTCCTTATCCCAGGGTCATTAAGCCAGGCCTATGTTATCTTCTATATGAGTTTCCCAGGACTGTCTCAGCAAATCACTACAATTTAATTTCTGTTGGTGACTTAAATTTATTCTCTGACAGTTCTGGAGGCCAGAAATGTGAAATCAAGGTATCAGCAGTGTTGGTTCCTTCTGGAGGCTCTGGGGGAGTATCTGTTCCACGCTTCTTTTACTGCTTCTGGTGGGTTCTGGCAGTTCTTAGAGTTCCTTGGCTTCTAGATGCATGACTCCAGTCTCTGCCTCTGCATCACCTGGTCTTCCCCTCTGTGTATCTCTGTGTTTTCTCCTTTTCTGTCTCTTATAAAGATACTCATAATTGGATTTAGGGCCCATCCTAAATCCAGGATGATCTCATCGTAAGAATTTTAATTATATTTGCAAAGACTCTATTTCTAAATAAGGTCACATTTCACAGGTAGCCCAGTTAGGACTTGGACATTTCCTTTTTGGGGCCACTCTTCAACCCAGTACATGTTCTAAAAAATTCCCTTTGAAATTAGGAACAACATAAGGATTCCCACCATTGCATACTACTATTCAACATAGTGCTGGAGGTCTAAGCTAGCACAATAAGTCTAGAAAAAGAGATAAAGGCTATAAGGATGGAAAAATAATGAATAAAATTGTCATTCAAAGCAGATGCTATGCTTCAGTACACAGAAAATCCAAATATACTTACAAATAAATTGTTAGAATTAATAAGAAAATTTGGCATTTGCTAGATGCAAAACCAGCATATAAAATTCAATTGCATTTCAATATACCAGCTGATAACAGAAAATGAAGTAAAAATGCATGAGATAGCACTTACAATAGCTTTGAAAATTATGAAGTACTTATTTGAGGAACTAAATCTAACAGAAATGGACGTGACCTTTACACAGAAAATTGTGAAAACTTTAAAAAAAATTAAATTGAAAGATATCGTATGTCCATAGATTGGCAAAATCAACATTAAAGTTGTCAATTCTCTCTCACACGTTATATAGAGTCAATGTAATCCTAACCAAAATATGGCCTGCCACTTTTTTGTTGTGGAACTTCACAAACTTTTTCTAAGAAAAATTGTGGACCTGAAAGTCTAAGAAAAATCACTCTTGAGAAAGGATGAATTATGAGGACTTTCCCCACTGTGTAGCAAGACTTTTTATAAACTTAATATTTAAGGCTGTGTGATATTGGTGTAGAGATAGAAAAATAGAACAATACCAGAATAGTGATGCATAACCAGACCCATGTATAGGTGGAAACTCAATCTGTGATAGAGAACAGCAAATGTTGGAGAAAGATTGCACATTTCAGTGAATGGAGCTGGGACAATTTGGTAACCATATGTAGAAAAAAGCAGTTGGAACTCTAGCGTGCACTATATCCAAAGATCAGTTCCACAAGATTAGTGACAAAAGGAAAGACATAATTCATATTTTTCATCAGCAAAAAGGCTATCTCTGCATTGTTCTAATAGTATAAACTTCAACAGCTGAAGTGGCCAAAAAATTATTATTTCTTTTGCTTTGTGATTGATAAAGCCTTAGAAATTGTTTCCAAATTATAGCAAATCTAGAAGTTTCTGGAACATATGTTTCTCATTATACAACTCTTTTTTTCCTTCATTCCGAGAAGGAGACCATTTTAATCCACCACAATGGCACTGCCACAAATGGCCCATGTGTTCCTGGACCTCAAGTGATACATTAGCATAGAAGGAATTCCTCTAAGGAACATCCCCTCTTGTGGTAAAAATAAGTGAAAAGTAGGTGCTAAGAGGATGGAATTCGTCATATATCTTTGCTTGTCTTATAAATAAATCTTTTGTTTAAGTCTGAATGGAGAGAGTTGAGATTTCAGTGAGGAAGTCAGGACTGACTTTGGCTGTTAAGCATGGAATGTGTGATCTGTTGATGGATGATAAACTTGGCATCTCTTCTGTGAGTAGCTTTCAAAATCTGGTTTAAAGAACCAGACTTTCAGCTTGAACATTTGAATTAGAGTATGAGAAAATGAATCAAAAACTTCATATGCTCATATAAATGTATATAAATTTTTTTCTCTCCAAAAAATTTTTTCTGCAAACGAATTTTTCACTCAACAATACATCATTGTTACATTACATTACATTTTCTTTAAAAAAAATTTTTGGGCTGGACGCAGCAGCTCATGCCTGTGATCCTAGCACTTTGGGAGGCTGAGGAGAGAGGATTGCTTGAACCCAGGAGTTCCAGGCTGCAGTGAGCTCTGACCACACCACTGCACTGCAGCTTGGGTGACAGAGACCTTGTGTCTAAAATAAATAAATAAATAAATAAATAAATAAATAAATAAATAAATAAATAAATAAAATTTAAAAAATTTAAAAGTATTTTGGGGAGGGGAGGGGTAGTCATGGCCATAAAGGAGTAGCTTGAGGGATACTTGTGGTGATGGCTTGCTCCTATATCTTTTTTTTTTTTTTTTTTTGAGACAGTCTCTCTGTTGCCCTGGCTAGAGTGCAGAGGCATCATCATAGCTCACTACAACCTCAAACTCCTGGGCTCAAGAGATCCTCCGCCCTCAGCCTCCCAAGTAGCTGGGACTACGGGTGTGCACCACCCCTTCTGGCTAATTTTTTCTATTTTCCTTTTTAGTAGAAATGGGGTCTCATTCTTGCTCCGGCTGGTCTTGAACTCCTGACCTGAAGCAATACTTCCACCTGGGCCACCCAGAGTGCTAGGAACTCCTGTATCTTTATTGTGGTAGTGGTTATACAAATGCACACATGTGATAAAACTGCATAGAGCTATGTGCATGTGCACACACACACTCACACACACACAAATGAGTGCATGTATAACTGATGAAATCTGAATAAGCTGTGTGAGCTGAATTGCACTAATGCCAAGCTTTTGGTTTTGATATTATGCTACAGTTAAGCAAGATTGCTACCATTGGGGGAAGCTGAGTGAAGGGTGTACATACTGTTGCTGTACATACTTTTGTAATTATTGCAAACAAAATGATAAAAATAATAGTTTGTTTTAAATAAATGACACAAGTAACACATGCTCACATTAAAAAAAAAAAAATCAACTTTTTCCAATCCCTACCCTTTTCTCAATAGAATCACTGTTAACAGGTAGACTTCCAGACATTTTCTTGGATACATAAACTTGGAGGAGAGGTCCATCAATGACCCAAATCATAATACTGTACCCTCTCCATCCTTTCTACTATGTGGGAAGAATTATTTCTAATTTTCAGCTTTTTCAAAAAGAAGGTTGCCTACTGGTAATACTACGAGGCAGCTTTCTCAAAGTGAAATTACTGAACAAAAGGTTGTAAGTAACTTAAATTTCTATAGATCAAGCAAAATGGGAAGAGGCTATACAAGTTATGCTCCTAGTAATAGAGTATTAAAATACAATTTTCCTATATATTCAACAATACTGGGCATTAGTCATCTTTACCACTTTTATCAATTTGAGTTAAAAATTATTTTTTAAACATGTTTCTGATTACTTAAGGAATTAGATATTTTTAGTATTTTCTTTTTCTGTAATTTTATCAAATTTTTAATTAAAAAAAATTTCCTACTGATCTGTTTCAACTTTTTATGTATTACGAACATCAGTCTTTTGCTATTATGTTTGTTGTGAATGTTGGCTTCCTATCTTTTTGGTCCTTTGACTTTGCTTAGAGTGTTCTATTCAGTTTTTCAACTGATTGGGTAAGGCCCACTCACATTATGGAAGGTAATCTGCTTCATTCAGAGTTCACCAATTTCAACGTTAATCTCATCATCTAAAAACACCCTCACAGAAACATGCAGAATAATATTTGACCACATATCTAGGCACCATAGACAAGCCAACTTGACATGTCACAAATAGTAATTCATTCAACAAATATTTACTGAGTACCTGATATGCCAGACATTGCATTAAGCTCTGAAGATACAGCAGTGAACAGTTGCTATCTATTCTGGAAAAAGAATGAAAATAAACAAGTAAAATATAAAGAAATAAGATAAGTATGGATTGTGATAAATAAAAACAGGGTATTATAGAAAGAAATTGGGTTGGATAGTAGTGGCTACTTTAGACTGGGTAATCAAGGATGCTCCAGATTTTTCACTGTTAAGTAAAATGTTTGCAATAGTTTATGATAAACAACCACTATTAAAACATTAAATTTTCAATTTAATACTAACTTATTAAAGCTTTTTAGTATTAAGGGCATTATATTTCATTAAATGTTTTTTAGGTATTTATTGAAATGTTCATGTTTTATTTTGTTTTGGTTTTGCTGCATTAATCCATAATGGATTACATTAATAGCATTCTAATTGTGAAACATTATAAAAACTCTAATTGTGAAACATTATAAAAACTGCATGGTCATTATATATTATTACTTTAATACATAGCTGAATTCACTGTGCTATTATTTAATTTAGAATATTTCCAAATACAGCCCACAGGCCACATCTGGGCCACCACTAGTATTTGTACAGCCTGCAAACCAAGAAGTGGTTGGAAAAAATCAAAAGAATAACAGTGTTTAATTACATGTGAAACAAATGAAATTCAAATTGTGATCCATAAGTAAAGCTTTTGTATTAGTTTCCTATTGTAGCTGTGACAAACTACCACAAACGGAGTGGTCAAAAACAATATGAATGTATTCTTTTACAGTTCTAGAGTTCAGAGCTTGAAATCAGTTTCACTGGGCAAATGTCAAGGTTTTGGCAAGGCTGGTTCCTTCTGGAATCTCTTAGGGGAGAAAACTTTCCCTAGCCTTTTCTAGCTTCTAGAGCTACATTCTTCACATTTCTTGTGTTGGGCCTGGTCCCTGCATCCTTCGAGCCAGTGGCTTGGCATCTTCAAATCTCTCTGCTTCTGTTGTCACATTGCTTTCTGTCTCTCTGAATGGTGTAGCATTATTATTCATAATAGCCAAAAAGTTGAAACAATCTAAATGTCCACCAGCTGGCGAACAGATACACAAAACTGTTGAATACTCTTCAGAAATAACAAGACATGAATTACGAGAAGGAACAAAGTACTGATGCATGCCATAACATGGATGAACCTTGAAAACATTATTCTAGGTGCAAGAAGCCAGACACAAAAGACCCTGTATTGCATTACTCCATTTATACGAAAATTCCAGAAAAGGCAAATCTACACAGACAGAAAGTATGTTAGTGGTTGCCCAGGGCTAAGGGTAAGAATAGGGAGTGACTACAAAATGGGCACAGGTTTCTTTTTGGGAAAAATATGGAAATGTTATTAAATTAGATTATGGTATGGTTACAAATGGTTGTAAAATTACTGGAAATCTCTGAATTGTACACATCAAATGAATGGATTTTATGGCATATAAATAAAGTTTTAAGAAGCACAGCTATAAAATGATACCATTAAAGAAATGTTAATTAAACTTTGTAATTTGAGGAAACACTTGTGATAAACGACAGGGCGTAAGTGGTTTTCTGGAATTTTATTTCTTTATATATCCTGTTGACAGAAAAGTGGGCAGGTACCAACTGCACTGGGCTTGGGGAAGGTTCATTCATTCAAGAAATATTTGGCAGGCGTTATTCATACACAGGAGATTTACGGTTAAAACCAACAAACATAAACACCAGAAACAACCCTGTCTTCATGGGGGAGTTAACAGTCCCGTGAGGAGCCACAGCCACGTCTACAGTGTGTCAGGTGACCTGGGAGGAAGGCTAGGAAATGTGGGGAGGTGAATAGGGAAAGCCCCACCGAGGAAAGGACATGTGCCTGACGACCCCAAGGAGATGCTGCGGACCGCCGGGATCTCTCCGAAAGAAAACGGCCAGGACAGAAGCCCCGCAGCGGGGGACCGCCGGGTGGGCTGTGGGTGGGGACAGCAAGGAGGCCAGGTCCGAGCTGAAGGAGCGGGGAAAGAGCCCCTAGAGGGGGAGCTGGGGGACCGATCAGATGCGGCTGTGTAGCCACCGAGCGGCCTTTGGCTTCGAGGACGAGCGGGAGCGGCCGCGGGAGGCAGGTTCCGCGTGGAGGGGTGGACGGGCGGAGGGCTTTACATCTGCACAGGACCCACTCGGCTACCGTGTCGCGGTGTAAGGGTGTAAGAAGGGGCCACTTAGGTGACTTTCATAATCCCAGCACAGACGATGGGGGGCTTGGCCCAGTCTGGCAGAAATGTGAGAAGTGGCTGGATTCTGCATCTATTTAAAAGGAGACCCAACAGGACTGACGGATCGATTGTAGGGGATGAGAGGAAGACTAGTCAGCGTTGGTCGCGCGCCTTTTGACCCGAGCGGCCGTTAGAATAGAGTGGCTGCGGTGGGGAAGGGTTTCCCAGGGAAGCGAGCTTGGGGCGAGACGGAGACTGGAGTTGGCTTTTCAGTGCTCCACAAACTGGGGAGCAGGGGCGGCCCACCCCCTCGGCCCCCCGCGGGATCTGCCGCTCTTGCTCAACAGCAGCTTCCCGGCGCCGGCGGGCGGGAAAACTCCGGCTCCCAGCTCGCCCCGCGGCTGGGCCAGCGCGCGCGTGCGCCGTAGCAGACCGCGCCGGCGGGGGCGGGTGAGGCGGTCGCTTCGAGCGCGCCGGTTTGCTCCCCGAAGGGAGTGAGAGCGGTTGGGAGTCCGCGGCCGCTTTCGCCTTCCCTGGTGAGTGCGGCTGCGGCGGTTGACGCCGCCAGGTGAGGGTTGGCTGCCCGGGGGAGTGGGAGCGCGTCCGGCCGGCCCGCCTGGGGCGTTTGGGGCTCGCGGCGTCGCTGCTCAGGGGCTGTTGGCCGGAGCCGAGGGGCGTTGGGTGTAAGTTCGCGGCCCGCGGGAGCCGCCGGCGGGGGCTTCGGCCGCTTTGCGGAGCGGGAGGCCGGGCGTGGGGCCGGCGGGGGCGGGGAGAGCCGACCCGGGCCGACACCCACCGCGCCGGCCGCTGCCCGGAGCGAGGCAGCCCTGGAGATTTGAGGGGTCGACCCCGGGGTGGCCCACGGCCCAGGCCCGGCACACACGCGTTGGTTGAGTGAATAAATACAATTCCCAAGTGCCGTTGAACCGCAGACTCCTGGGAGACAGCGGTTTGAATTTTTACCCTCGTAGTGTTTGGTGTGTGTTGTCGGCCTGACCCCCGGAAGACTCGAACTCTGAACGGTTTTGCTTGCCCCGTGACAGCCAAGGGAATGCAGTAGATGTAACAGACAGTGCACAAACGTTTTTAAACTGGAAGTTGAAGTGGTTGTGGCATTTTGATCCGTTAGCGTGAGATACGGTCACTTATTACATGCTGAGTGTAACTGGTAGTCATAAAAGTCATTTTTGAATGCTCACGATGTATGGACATGATGTTAAATACAGCACGTACCTTATTTAATAGCCACAACATCTCCAGAAGGTTGTTGTTTTTTCCATTTGCAGTTTGAAGGCGTTGTGGCCGAGCCAGGCTTGAAACCCTGCCCCATCTGAATCCAGAGCAGAGATTAAAACCCAGACAATCTTAGAGCACGTTGTTTTGGGATTATATTAGGGGACAATTTCCGTGTTTCTGAAGTAGTCCAGAACACGTGCACCAGTTGTGAAGAACAAACTGTTCGTTGTGAAGTGTGGAGGGGAGTAGAGTTTTCCTTAAAAAAACACCAAAAACCATGTTTGTTGTTAGAGAGTGGCAGAGCATTCTATCATGAGGGTGCTTGAGTACATACATCTTAATTTGATTCCCTCTTGAAGTCTCACTAAAATTACAGATTGTTCTTTTGTAAGCACCAAAGGAGGCAAGAAAGGTTCATTTTTCTCTGCTGCACCCCTTTTAATAAAGGTATTTGTTCTGTGAAGTTCGGATTCACTTGAGGGGCCACACTTGGGGATCTGAGGCTGCAGGTTCCCCACCCCTGAATAATGGAGAGGATGAGAGAAGAACACTAGCAATCAAATAGTGGGCTCTGGAAAGCATATCTTAAACCTTAACTTCCAAACCAGAAGTAGGGAATGCTGTGGAACAATTCTGTATAAACCACAGAATCTTCAAAGTGTACGGAAACCAGCAGCCCTGGACACCTTTGGGCCTGGGAATGAAGATGGTGGTGGTGCTGGGGGTGGGTGTGTGGAGCTTAATTAAAAATGACAGGTGAAATCTGTTGAAGAAGCAGTTAGGTATCTAGATCCCCTATCCCATTTCCCACTGTTGGGTAACTGCCTTTCCCCTTTAGAAGACAGAATAGAGGCTTATTCTCTTGAAAAAATAAAACAGAAGCTTTGAACTGGGGGGCCCAAATCATAGTTAATTATAGGGCTACATTTATGAAACAAGGGACACTGAAGCCTGAAATCCTTTATCCTCCTTCTCCCACTCAACTCCCAGAACTTTTGCCCCAGGACTGATACTCTCCAGGTTCAAATAAGAGAATTGTACAAACATACACAGATATGGAAAGATACGCAATAAGTTGGTCACAGTGGTTGCTTTTGGGAAGGGATAGGAACTTGGTGGTAGTGGAGGGGGAGAGTGTGAGGAAACTTCACTATTTATCTTTTTGTTCTTTTAAAATTTTCTACCATGTGCATATATTACCTATTCAAAAATGAAATGTATATTCCTCACCCCAGGAAGGTCTATGGAAAAAAAAAAAAGAAATGTATTCTTTAAAAAACTATCGGCCGGGCACGGTGGCTCACACCTGTAATCCTAGCACTCTGGGAGGCTGAGGCAGGTGGATCGCTCGAGGTCAGGAGTTCGAGACCAGCCTCAGCAAGAGCGAGACCCCGTCTCTACTAAAAAATAGAAAGAAATCTGGCCAACTAAAATATATATACAGAAAAAAATTAGCCGGGCATGGTGGCGCATGCCTGTAGTCCCAGCTTCTCGGGAGGCTGAGGCAGTAGGATGGCTTGAGCCCAGGAGTTTGAGGTTGCTGTGAGCTAGGCTGACGCCACGGCACTCACTCTAGCCCGGGCAACAGAGTGAGACTCTGTCTCAAAAAAAAAAAAAAAACAAACAAAAAACTATGAACAGACCCTTGACAGCGATTCCTATCCCAGGAATTTATCTTATAGCTATACCTACACACGTGAAAATAATGTAAGTACGATATTATCTGGAAAGATACAAAAGAAGCAGGTAGTACTGGTTACCTTTGTAGAAAGGATCTAATGATGGCAAGGCAAAAGTGGAATGAATGAGATTTCTTCACTGAATATTCTTGGTACCTTTTGAACTCTGAACCATGTTATTGTTACCTATTGAATGAATGAACAAACGAATAAATGTTAATATGGAAAAATGGGTCAGTAATGGAGATCCTAATTATTGATTATATCCTGAACAATATAAGATCTCTTACAGTCAGAAGAAATGCTATGTAACAACCCCAAAATTTCAGTGGCTTACAGAATTTTGTGCTTATGGATCTTTGGGTAACCTGTTGTTTAGATCTTGGCTAACCTAGCCTAGACTCCAGACTTTAGTTTTGGGTTCAGATCTGCTCCATGTGTCTTCATTTTGGGACTCAGACTGAAAATGTAAAACTACCTGAATCATGTTTTTCTCATGACTGAGGGTGACAGTTCAAGAGAGCTTCTGGAAATTTGCCTAGTGCCTCAGCTCAGAAGTCACACATTGGAATGTCTGCGTGTATTCCATCGGTTAAAACAAGTCACACAGCCAAGCCAAAAGTCAACAGGGTCAAGATGTATACTCTGCCTACTGGAAGCACTGCAAAGTCACATGACAAAGGGTGTGGATGAATACTTCCATTACATAGGAGGAGGAAGACTTGGTAACTATGATGAAGGAAATGGTTTAATAGAAAGATGCTGAGAAATTAAGTTGAGGATAGTTGGTTGAGAAAGATTCTTACAAAAATGTGTGTTTATATATATGTAAATTATTATTTATATCAAGATACAGCATCCTACTTTGATATGAATTATCTGAAGGCTTCCATATTAAGGTATCACATTTGGTTTATCTTATATAACATCTACCAGCCCCACACCTCGCCCTATAACTAATTCTGAGTGCTCATAGAAACCTTGAAGATAGTATTTGATGTAACTAATATACATGTAAAGACACCAGTTTAAATATGTTTATTTCAGCTACTGAATGTGTTCATTCATAGTTCTTATGTCATATCCATGTCTGCCAACTCACCTTTCACAACAGAATCTTCTTTTCAGGGAGATGTCCTTTGCTTCTCAGATGTAATGCACTTTAAGTTTGTTATTCAACAGTGAAAATGAGTCATACAGAGGTAATACATATTTTCATATGTTCTGCATCTTCAGGGTTCTTTTTTTTTTTTTGTAATTATATAGCTTCAGAGTAATCTTATTTTCCACTTTCACTGTGAGAGGCAGTGTAGCATTAGTGGTTAAAAGTGAGGTCTCTGGAGCAGACTACCCAAGTTTGAATCCTAGCTAGTGGCTGTGCTATGCCTTATCTATAAAATGGGGATAATGATAGTACTTGCCTCAGAATTGTTAGGAAGGTTAAAGGACTTATTACAATATAAAGCACTTATAATACTACCTGACATACAGTAAGCACTTCTTAATATATTAAATATTAACTAATATTAATATGATTACTTTTTGTCTGGAGGCCATGACTTGAATCATGAACCTCATAGAGCAAACGTATATAGTTATTCAGTTGTCTGAATAGGCAAGGAAGTAATTTTTGATCTCTTGAATTCCAGGTTAAATTAAAAATACCTTTTGGAAATAAATTACTAGATGCTGTTTGTTTGATACCTAACAAGAGCTTGACGTATGGAATAATCCTTACACATGGAGCATCAGGAGATATGAATCTTCCTCATTTGATGTCACTGGCATCCCATCTTGCATCTCATGGGTTTTTTTGCCTGAGATTTACCTGTAAAGGCCTTAATATTGTACATAGAATTAAGGCGTATAAGTCAGTTTTGGTAAGAAAATTTCTTTGTATTTACTTACAACAGAATTCTGTTTAAAATTCTTAATAAATTTAAGACATTTTGTTAGGAGTCATTTGGTTTAATTAAAAAATTTTACGTTTATTCTTAAAAACTCAGTAGTACATGAAAGCTATTTAGTGGTCAGATTTCTCTTTTTTGCCATCAGTTAGTTTCCAGGGAGATGAATGCTTACATCATAAATATTCTTCCATGACATTGCCAAGGAAACTACTTAAGATATGATTTTCTCACTGGAATTATATAACTTTAGAATATAGTTCTGGCATTATAGAGTATTTCTAGAATATTTCCAGAATATACTATGTCTATACAAATATGGGACTGTTTTCTGTATGTATTATTTAGAAATATTGCTTAAAATCCTTGGATAAAACTCAACTTTGAAATCCTTTAACCTAAATTATCTCAAGCGTGCTAATAAATTTTTTGGAACTTTAAATTAGATGTTAGCATTATTATCAGATTTGGTATTAGTTGGAAGCCTTTACTGGCCTTTTTTTAAAAAAAATAACTTGTTCTTTAAAAATAGTGCTTGAATATTTTTATAAAAGTAAATTGATTTTTTTCTCACATATTTGCCTGTATTACCCAACATGTGATTTAATAGTGAAAGCATGACCAGACAAGGAAAGAACTGCTTACCTGTTTCAAGAAGAATCCCTTAAGATTTTGTGATTATCTTTGCATAGATTTTCACACATTTCAGTAGTGATGAGAAATAATATATCCGGGCTTTCCAGTAGAGTATTTTATAGGAGAAGAATTGATCATTTTTTGGTTGATTTTTCTAGAATTACCTAAAGACCTCAGGAGAATATAAACTTGCAGGTGTTTTCCTTGGAGGTAAGTTGCAATGCTTATTAACTACCCATTTTAGTACAGGAATAGATAATTGATAATTAAAATTGATAACAGAAAGCTAATTTAAGGGTTATTTTTTTGTTTTGGTAAGTCACCTCCTTGATGTTAAAGTATTTTATATATATTTAAAGCAAATTTGAACTTCATATATACATTGTAATCTGAGAAGCTCTCCTTTTATTTATATCCCCACATCACCCTTTTGCAAATGATCATTCCCTGACAAGGATTATCCTTACTCTTTTAAGTATTCTTCAGAAAAATAATTGCTATTTTTTTAAAAATTTGACTTAAGATCAGTCAATTTTTAGCTCTTCACAAAGCAATAAGTGTCTATCATGGGTACTGCAACTTGTTAATTGCCACCTTTTGGAGTTTATGGGTGAACAGTAAATGAAATCTAATTTGCCACACCATCACTGCTACTTTATGCCAAGGTTTATGTTTCAAACTGAATTTAATTTTAATTGATTTTAGGTCGTTCAATGGGCTCAAGAGCAGCTGCTTCTGTTATGTGTCATATTGAGCCAGATGATGCTGATGATTTTGTTCGAGGTCTCATTTGTATTTCTTATCCACTGCACCATCCAAAGCAGCAGCATAAACTCAGAGATGAAGATCTCTTTCGTATAAAAGATCCTGTACTGTTTGTGTCAGGCTCAGCAGATGAAATGTGTGAAAAGGTGAATTACAACTCAATGTTTGTGTGAATGAGAGAAAGAGTATGAAAAACAAGTATCTTGGGAATGAGATAATAACGCAACATTCAGTCTGTTTTACAAAAGATCTGAGTTTGACTGATGCTAGTTTTATGCATTGGTTACCCTGTTGCTTTGGAGAACCTAAAAAATACAAGCGTACTGACAAAATTCATCTTCCTGGAAAGAGTTGTAAATGTAAACTTTATTTGGGAAATGAAGGATTAATATCTGAATCTTCTGATTTTGGGGATTACTAGACTGTTTTACTATGTCAACAGTCAGATTATTTGTTATAAAATTAACTCTTGAGAAAGGGTTGGCAGCGTCTACACATTACTAAATACTAGCCCAATATTATGAAACAACTTTGTATTTCCTATATAATTTCCTTGGGAAAAAGATTTTTTTTGGAAAACTTTTTATTGTCACTAATGAATGCTTGATCTGTTATGTGGTATTGCTATATCTGAGAGAAGTGGTCTGCCACTTCTGTATATGTTTCCTTGCACATTTTGTTGCCTAGAATGTTGTCTGTAGAGAAAGTATTTAATGAATACTTGGTGAGTGGCTGCCAAAATAAGTGGGAGAGAGAGAATCTTTTATTAAACACCAATAGAATGTTAGTCTAGTATCTTCTTCTTTTTTTCCTTTAGAATTTGTTGGAGAAAGTGGCACAGAAAATGCAAGCTCCCAATAAAATCCACTGGATTGAAAAGGCAAATCATTCCATGGCAGTGAAAGGACGGTCAACAAATGATGTTTTCAGAGAAATAAATACACAGATTTTGTTTTGGATCCAAGAAATCACTGAAATGGACAAGAAATAATTGTCATTAGTTAAAAGCCATGTTATTTTGAATACAAATACAGTTAATTTGATAAAGAACAGTATACCTCTCAGCAGTATGAGATATATTTCAGACTAATTTAATGTTCTTTAATGTTCCCCTATTTTTAAACACATTTTGATTGTGAAATTGATGTCTTTCACAAAATGTCTTTTGAGAGCACTGTTATAGTTGTATAAAGATGATGTAAAAATATTGAAGGTGGTCTAAATATAATTTATTTTCATTAGCATAGTTAAGTTTTGAAAAAAATTAAACATTTGAATTTTGTTACAACAGTGCTTTGTCTTACTGATATGCAACTGAGAAACTATTCTTAATTTTGCAGAGCAGTGTCACTAAAAAAGGAAAACAAATCCTACTTTACTATAGTAAATCTAGTCAGATTTATAGAGCATATAGATTTTGTCCTCTAATCTTTTAATAAATCTCATTTAAGTGATAGGAACTGAGACACATTTCAAGTATGGAGACCCTGAACACTTTTTAGAATGAAGTAACCACTTTCATTTAAGAAGTGTTCACTGAAGGCCTGTTGTTATAGGCAAATCTCATTAGGTTTGCAAAGATGAGTAAACACCTGGAGTTACACAACACAGTGTGTGAGGCTGGGTGTGGTGGTTCATATCTGTAATCCTTGCACTTTGGGATTCTGAGGCAGGAGGATCACTCCAGCCCAGGGGTTTGAGATCACCCTGAGCAACACAGTGAGATCCCCATATCTACAAGAAAAAGTTAGATGGGCATGGTGGCACATGCCTATAGTCCAAGTTACTGAGGCTGAGGTAGGAGGATGACTTGAGCTTAGGAGTTGGAGGTTACAGTGAGCTGTGATGACGCCACTGCACTCTAGTCTGGGCAACAGAGACCCTGCCTCAAAAACAAAAAATGTGTGAAATGAATGGGTAGAACACTTTCTGATTAAGGTGAGAAATAATGGCTAAATAGTGGGACATCTGTATCTAGACAGAGTTAGGGGCATTTAATTTTGCCTTGGGAAGTTCAGGTATCTCATGAACTGGATCTTGAATAATAATGAGTTATATATTAAAAACAGTTTCTATATTTCCTATAAAGTACACAAAATTTGATGAGGCTGGTGTTAAATTTATATAGAAGTTTGTGTAAGGAATGGTTTTCTGTAGTAAGAAGTTAACCTTTTCCCTAGCCTCCCTCCTGCTCTTAATGTTAGGCCTTTCAGACAGCCTTAGGTGGCCTGAGCAGCTTGCAGACTTTTGAGGTTCTTCATTCCTCCTGCCTTGGTGGAGCCAATGGATTTTAATTACTGTTGTTTTTCTAAATATGGCATAAAGAATGAAAACTAGTTAACAATGTCCAAATCATTACTAGTATAGTATATATAAAATCATATACCACTATAAATTCAAATTCCTTTATCAGTGTACTTTTTGGCTAAGTCCTTTTTTGAGCAAGACCTCAATTTCAAAAAGTGTATAATTAAACAATAGTTAACATTGGAAATTTTAAAACAATTCTGGTATCAAAAGTTAAACAAAAAATGCCCAGAGCTGTCAAAAAATATCGTCACTTGTCTATTAACTATAAATTAGTTGGAGAATATTAATATTGTGAGCCAGAGATAAAACTAATGGGAAAAAGGGAAATAAAAAGGACAACTTATTACAAAGTAGACCACAATATAAAAGTTTGATGAAATAGATTTAAAAGTTTACTAACCAGGCTTTGAAGTTATAATATTTGAGTTTGTAAAATTAAACTATAGGCATAATATGGATGACCAAAGATTTTACTTTAAATAGAGGGATAATGCAGGTGATCGTTTAAAGTTGCTTTTCTCCTAAGTTGTCTATGAGAAACTAATACTCCTTCTTGATGCAATGGGTTGCCATTTGAGAACTGTAAATCTAGCAATAGTTGGAGAACATATAACTCCTAGAGAAAGATAGGAGTGATATGTCTAAGGCTGAAATGAACATTTAGGAAAAGGTCCCATCTACGCTTCTGCATAGATTCTTGCCAGAAAATGTTCAGCCCTTTCATGTTTAAGATTATGGTCAAAGAGCCATCCTGATGCCTCTTCTGGTAGGCCCTAATTAATGGCATAAATACTCACTTAGACCAGTGCCTCCCAAGTTGGGGAGCTGGGTGGGAGATGGGATTTTACCCCCAAGGGGACTTTTGGCAATGTCTGGAAACTTGTGGTTGTCACAACTAGGGTAGGGGTGCTACTGGTATCCCATAGGTAGAAGGAAAAGGGATGTTGCTAAACATCATACAATGCTTAGGACAGTAGCCACAATAAAGAAGTTAAACCTAAAAAATAAAGATTATAAATACCTGTAGGCTATGGTCCAGTAGACTGGAAGGCTAAATTCCATCATTTAGAAGGTGTTATTGATCTCATGATCTCCAATACTTGGGGAAAGTAAGAGCTCAGTAAATCTTTATTGTTACACTCAGTTGAACTGATGTGACAGAGACCTGAATGGTTTTCTTGCGTATAATGAATAACACTTCTTTCCTCAACCCACCTTGGATAAATAAAGACGAAGGAAGTATTAATTACATCTTCAAAGAAGAGTACTCTATTTTTTTTCTTTTCTTTTTTTTCATGTCGGTGATTTTCAGTGAGGAAGAGTACTCTAAATCAGAGGTAGTGTTTTTACATTTTTCTAGTCCAGACTATCCTGTCTACTTGTGACAAAAATTGTATTTGTTTGGTTGGCTTCCAGGCCTACCCTCTAGACTTTGAGGGAAAATGAGCAGTCCTATACTTAGATCTGCCTCTGCCCCACCCTTAATTCTGACATCTGAAAGAACATCACAAATAACTCCTTGGAATCACCATAGACAAGGTGAAGAGGTAATTCTCCAGGAGGCCATTCCGAAGACTAACTTTAGTTTTCTGCTTTTCCATAGATCATTGAAGAGGAGCATTGCCAAGTGATCCCTCTGGCAAAAAAAAATATAAAATCGGGTGTTATATTTTAAGAAAAAAAATCAGGCCAATAAGAGATGAGTTATTTGTCCTAGATGGTAACAATGGGACATACTTAACCAAAAATTATTTTACTCCAAGTTTAAAAAATAAAATAAAATATTTGGCATTTATCTGAAATTCAAATTAGGCATCTAATATTTGTATTTGCTAAATCTGTCAACCCAATATTCATTCTAAGAAAGAACTATAGTTTTCCTGACTACGAAGAAGCGTAAAATACACTAGTCCAGGTAGTAAGAGAAATGGTTATGTCAAATGCTTTCTACCAATTCAAATTTATTCTATATTTTTTGAATTACAGAGCTGTGATAATCCAACTATGCTAAGGGATTATAGAATTATATTGCTTTTTATGAAGTTAGTGGATAACTTTTTGAATTTTAATAAAAAACTACTTGAGGCCGGGCACGGTGGCTCACACCTGGAATCCTAGCACTCTGGGAGGCCGAGGCGGGTGGATTGCTCGAGGTCAGAAGTTCGAGACCAGCCTGAGCAAGAGCAAGACCCCGTCTCTACTAAAAATAGAAAGAAATTATCTGGCCGACTAAAATATATATAGAAAAAATTAGCCGGGCATGGTGGCACATGCCTGAAGTCCCAGCTACTCGGGAGGCTGAGGCAGTAGGATGGCTTGAGCCCAAGAGTTTGAGGTTGCTGTGAGCTAGGCTGATGCCATGGCACTCACTCTAGCCTGGGCAATAAAGCGAGACTCTGTCTCAAAAAAAAAAAAATTAAAAACAAAAGCTACTTATAGCACTGTACATGTCTCACCTATGAACTTTCATTATTGCTAAAGTAAGTTGATATGAGCTCAGTTAAATACCCACTATGACACGTACCTCACTTTACTTAGGCCCTCAACAGTCACTACTGCACTTGATAAGACACTAGGCAGCACTGGAAATTTTTTTCTGCAGAGTGTTGCGCATGGCTACAAGATGGGCATACCAACTTTTTATGTTTTGGGGCATCTGATATCTAGGACTTCTAAATGAGATACCAATCTCTTTCAAATATTGCATTAAAATGTCAAAGCAATATTATTTCTTTAAAAAAGGGATGAGGGGTAGATTGGAAGATAATACATTTTTGACATTATGGGAACTTCTGGAGTCCTGGATTATTCAAAATCATTGGATAACAATCCTCTTTATAATTTTCCTAGGAATTATTTTTGAGATAGTACTAGTAAAAATTTGTGCATCCTTTCAGAAGAAGACTGTACATCCAGAAAAGGGTAGTTCAGATGCCCAAGAGGTAAGAACAAACTGATTTCCCCTTCCCCTATTTTTAAAAATCACACATAAGAATAATTTGTAATATTTTTGAACTTTGATATTTGTATTACTCCTCTAACAATTAACTTTTTCTCTTAAAATAGAATGAAGACAGTTACCTGAAAAGCATGAAATTTGGTAAATATTATACAATTTTATACTTTAGTATAAAACTTGTTCAGCCTGAACTTCTCCCATTGATACTGTGACTTTGTAATTCCCATTTAGCTCCAGAGAATCGGTCAGTTATTCATTCATCTTCAGAAGAAAAGTAAGTGATATATTTTGATGTTAAATAAAATAGGTTGGTTATGTTCTATTCAGAAGTGTATTTACTGCTGAATTTTAGAGAAGGAGTTTTCCTATATATACAGAGGACCACAGCTATTCAACATCATGATTGAATCTAACATTTATTTTAAATGGTTTCTATGTTCCAAGCTGTGTAAAGGGATTTCCATATATTATTGAAATTATCCTTCAAGGTAAGTAGTAATGTTTTTACCGATGAGGAAAATAAAACTAGGAGAGGTTAAGTGACTTGTTTTCCCATTCTCTTTCTTCAACACACACAAAGAAGTAGTGGCACTAGTTTTTATAATTCAGTTGAAAAGATACTTATTTGGCACCTACTATGGACCAAGCAAGCACTGAGCTAGATGCTGCAAGAGTGACATGAAAGGAGTCTATAAAATCAGAATTTATTTATCAGCATGCTAACAATACCTCAGTGCTAACGATTAAATACTGACATCATCTCTACTCTTGTAGCTATCAGTATTTTAATTGTTTTAATTGAAATTCATTCAACAATTATTAGATATCCACTATATATTAGTGGACACTGTTTGATTCTGGGATACAAACAATACAATAGTTTCTGTTCTCAAGAAGCTTATATTCTTCTGGTGGAGACTTATACACAAAGAATGATTACCCTGTGGTATAGTGACACAGATAGATAGAAATTTGAGAACATTTAGGAGGTAATTAAGCCAACCCAGGGGTGTTAAGGATGGCTTCAGGAAGAAGGTTATGCTGGAGCTGAATTGTAAGAATGAATGAAAACTGGCCTAAAAAAGACACAGGGTTAGGAGGGTAAGAGACATTCTAGGACTTGAGTAGAGGCAAGGAAATCAGAAGCAGCAGGGTGCTAAGAAACAATTGCTTCAGAGTTGCTGGAATGTTAAAGTTGAGTCAGGGAGTAGTGGGAAATGACTGTGAAGAGGTAGGCAGGAGTCAAATCAGAGAAGGCTTTCTATACCATGTTAAGAAGCTTAGATTCAATTCTGTAGATAGTAACCGGTAAAGGTGGTTAAGCATAGGAGTGGCACAGTTTTGTATTTCAGTTATATCACTAATCACTGTGTGGAGGATGAATCTGAGGATTGCTTGATGTTAGTCTAATTTCTTTCATTTGTCAGGTGTAAAGGGCTTTAATTCATTTCATTTGGTTGCTATATTGTCATATTGGGTATTAGCAACTCTAGTTCTAAGGTGGGTGTCTTGGGAAGATGTAACAATATCTGGAGATACAGGTAGGTAGAACCTTGTCAAGGCTGGTTGGGAATAGGAATGTCAGTGCAAGCTAGAGCACTTCAGTAGTGCAATCAGAATAAGTCCAGTTGGACAGTCCAAGAGTCAGCGTTGAAGATACTGCAGAGGTTAGGTGTGCATGGTGATCCAAAGTTCACATGTAATTCAAAACCAGAGGATTGACAGGCAAAGGAAGTCACAAGAAGAAATGGGGAGAAAAGGATTTTCAGCTTCAAAATCAAGGAGACCTCAAAGTTTTCTTATCCCTGTGTCCCATCATTCTTTTTCTGCCTAGGCAGGAGTTAATCCTTAGATGGCACCTTTCTAGGGGACAGTAGGGGAAAGTAATTGAGAAGAAGAGATTGGGAACTGGTGTTGAGGGAAAAGGAGTAGGGAAGAGATATGGCTCCTATGGCAGCTGCATATTGTGGTGAAAAAACACAAATTTTGAACTAAAAAAGGTCTAGATTGATACCATAGTTCTGTCTCTTAATGGCATGGCCTTGGGCTAATGACTTAAACTCACTATACTTCTATTTCCTAATTTTCAAACTAGGGGTTAGAAGAATTACCTCTTAGAGATATCATGAAGATTAGTTAAAATGGTATGTGTTAACGAAGCAGAGATAGTTTATCTTGGCACCAGAATTTCTTTTGGGGGACAGAACTATATTTGAGACAGCAACTTAACAAATTATTTTGAAATAGAAGGCCTTGAATATTGGTGGAAGCCCAGCATTAAAATGGTTCAAGTCTCTAATGTATTAGAAACAGAGTAGATTTTATCTTGCTTATGACCTAAGAGAAAAGAGAAAGGCAGAATTGGGTGTGCAGAGGGCCACAGAAGGGAGAGAGGTACAAGTGAAGTGGTGTGAGGCTCAGACTGAATGGCATGAAGGATGGGACTACAGGTCAGTATCTGAAATCATGCAGCAGAGCCAAGCTGGCCAGGCATCATCTCAGTGAGCCAAGCAAACTGCCAACCCTACATTGGATTTTGGGGAATGGTTTGTTTTAGGGTTAACCTCACCCACAGATGCATGTTCATGGCAGAGTCTACCATCAATTACCAGACTTTCAAACCTTGAACCTGTCACTGACTGTTTGATTTCAGAAATGCATTTCCTGAAGGGAGTTATTGTTGATAGAAAAAACAGTTTAAAAGCAGATTTGGCATTTATGTGTTACTATGATTATAGAACTACCCTTGATTGACTTAATTGATATACAGCCAGTTCTGGTACTTATTACCATGGCTCTAGAGCTTAGTCTTTGCCTTGCAGCCTAAGAGCATGGGAAGTTCTTTTGAAAATCTCAAAGGCCATTCAAGATTCCCTGGTAGGAAGAGGCCAAAGGACATTTCACAAATGGGGAGACATACCTAATGCTGTTTGCATTGTAATCAACTTTCTCCTACTTCTGCCTCTAAGTCTTCACTAAAGTCAGCAATGTTTATGAATAGCTTGTGTAAAAGGGATTTTTTTCTCCTCACTGAAATCTAGGAAAGGGTTGAGTCAGCTTGTTGTAGACAGAGGTTAGCAATCTGAAACCTAGAGGTGGAGATGACCATTCAGCAGCTACTTACTGAGGGCCTACTCTGTGCCAGGCATTGCTCTAGGCCCTTGAGATACATCGGTGAACAAAACAAAGATTGCTGCTTTATGTTTGGGGGTACAGGAGGGTCAGATAATAAACAATAACATAATAAATAAATTATATAATATGTCAGGAGGTGACATATAAAATCAGGGAGAGCTGTGCCGGACAGGCAGAGTCTCAGTGAGCCAAGCACACTGGTCTTACACTGGATTTTGGGGAATGGTTATGTTAGGATTATGTCATGCCCATTACTAAACTAAGCACTTGGAAATGGGATTACTATAGCCTGTGCCTAATCTGAGGTAGAATAGGTGTTGGAGAATAGTCATCATGATTATTACTCCAACCCCAAATTTTGTCTTAGTTGTTAAGGACTGACCTTGCTACCAAACATTACATAGTAGAATCAGTGGATAGATAACAAAGATGTGTATATAGCCTGAATGCAATTGCTAGGGCTGCCATAACAAAATGCCACCGTCTGGGTGGCATAAACAGCAGAAATTTATTTTCTCATGATTCTGGAGGCTAAAAGTCCAAGATCAAGGTGTCAGGAGGTTTGGTTTCTCCTGAGGTCTCTATCTTTGGTTTGCAGATAGCTACTTTCTTACTGTGTCCTCACATGGTCTTTTCTCTGTATGTGCTTGGCCCTCATGTCTCTTTTTTGTTTTTTTAAATTTATTTTTAATGTTTTTAGAGACAGGATCTCATTCTTTCATCCAGCTGGAGTGCAGTGGTGCAATCATATAGCTCACTGCAGCCTCAAACTCCTGGGCTCGAGCGATCCTTGATCCTCCTGCCCCAGCCTCCCAAGGAGCTGGGACTATGAGCAAGCGTGCATTTCCACAGCCCAGCTGGATCTCTTTGTCCAAATTTTCTCTTCTTATAAGGGCACCAGTCCTATTGGATGAGGGCCCCACCCTAAAGGCATCAGTATAACTTAATTACCTTTGATGGCCTTATCTCCAAATATAGTCATAGGAATTAGGGCCCACCCCTATGACCTCATTTAACCTTAATTGATTATTTAAAGGCCCTATCTCCAAATATGGTCAAATTCTGAGGTACTGGGGATTAAGACTTCAACATATGAATTGTGAGGGAACACAATTCAGCCCATAACACAGTCTATATATTAGAGATTAATAAATGCTTTAAAAATTGAGGGAACTTGAAAGCTATTTAACATAGTTTAAGTATTTACCTAATTTTTTTTGTTATTTATGAAAAAATGTAATCATTGATGTAGTTTAAAATACCCCTAACTAGCAGAACCCAGATTAATGAGATTTTTCTATATAAGTAATCATTTAGCACAAATAATTTTTATGGTTGGATAGCTCATGATGAATTTCATATACTGCCTTTACTACTTTGATTGAGAGTTATTAAAAAGTAAGGTAATACTCCAGTAAAATATGAGATAATCTGTATTCCCCAAATAAATAGCTACTAGAGTTATCTGACCTAGTTTACATGAATTTCAGCTTTTGATGTTAGGCTTGTCCTTCTGTAAAATAGTGACTCTCAAAATTTGTCATGAAGCAGAATCAACTGGAGGGCTTATTAAAACTCAGATTTCTGGACCCTACCCCTAGAGCTTCAGATTCAGTAGGGCTAGGGTAAGATCTGAGAATGTGCATTTCTAACAAGTTTCCAGGTATATTAGTTAGGGTTCTTCAGAGAAACAGAACCAATGGGATAGGTACATATATGTATATGCATATATATTTAGAGAGAGGGAGAGATTTATTTTAAAGAATTGGCTCATGTAATTATGGCAACTAGCAAGTAAAATATCTGTAGTTTAAGTCCAAAGGCTGTCTGCTGGCAGAATTTCCTCTTGCTGGTGATGGGGTGGGGTGTCAGGGTATTAGTCTTTTGTTCAATTCAGGCCTTCTACTGCTTGGATGATGCCCACTCACATTAGGAAGAGCAATCTGCTTTTCCCAGAGTCCACTGATTTAAATGTTAATCTCATCCAAAAACACCCTCGGGGAAACATCCAGAATAATGTTTGACCACTTATCTGGGAACCATGCCCAGCCAAATTGACACATAAAATTAACCATCATACCAAGTGATGCTGATGCAGTTGGTCTGAGCACTTTTTAGACTGAGACTAATCATTTGAGGTAAACAGATGTTGGCAAGTTCACAGCCATGATCATTACTCCAACCCAAAGTTGGCCTGAGAAGCACTTCCCTAATTTGTAGGGTTTTCTGTTGATCACAAAGAGCTATTAAGGTAAAGTGGACTTATCTATAGAAAGCTATAGTTTATACTTTTAGAGATTTTTCTGTATACTTACTAAATTTCAGTAGGAATGTTTTCTTCTTATGAAAACTTTCATATAGAGAATAGAAGTAAAGTGATACTCCTTGTAAAAAGGTATAATCTTATCGTGCAACTTTGACCTATACCTGTCAAAAATAGACTTTTAGGGAGGTTGAGGTAGAAAGCTCTTTCTCTGAGATATATAAAAGATTTTACTTTACTTTATCAGTTGATTGGTTTATTAAATGGAAAGAACTAGGTAATAAATTATTTTGTAATATGGATAATGGTTTTCCAATTTATATTTATCTGTTTTCATACACTATATTGGTTTTTGTTGAATCTAGAAGATAGTTCTTATAAGAAATATATCCTAAGTGGTACTTCATTTCCACACTGTTTTCTTATATTTCAGAGTTGATACCTTTTCAGAAAGAAGAATTACTTCATTACTTACAGCTAAAGAAAATGAAGGTAACTTTGAAGATAGAATTTTGTCTTCAGATGAAATAATATGGGCACGTACCAGTGGAAGTGAATATCAAGTAAGTCACTTTAGTGAAAGTCATGTGCCATCTTCAAATGAGACCAACTCATCTTTGTCATTGTTTCATTCAGGAGTAAAAGAAATTTTTCTAAGTCATAGAGAACATTCAGAAAGTAAAACAATACAATTTTCCTCAAAGAAATTATTTTCACTAATGAAAACAAACAAAAATAAAAATTCTGGGTTTTCTTCTGATCTTAAATTTTTAGTAACTGAATACACTGTAGAAAATGAAGATCTAGATGTGGCACCATGCCCTCCAGCTCATTTATTTCTTTCTAGAGACCAAATTAGATGTCTGGAAGAAAATGTGAGAAATCAAATTCCTTCAAAACCTAAAGCTAAGTTAGAGAGTGAAACTACAGATCTGTGCATAACATCCCCAGAGTCTTTGATTCAGAATCAACATTCCGTTGAAATAGTTATTTCTGCCCAAGCACAAGATTCTTTTCTAGGACAAAATGCTATTCAGAATCAAGGTTTTTATGAAGCCCAGTTTCTTAGTCAAGCCCCAAAATTTGTTCACAACCAAGAATCTATCATCAGCCAGCCTGATATCAAGGCCAGCTACTTTGCTCAGCCTCAAGATTTGATGAGGAAACCATTTATCAGCAGCACACAAGACTCCTTCCAGGCCCAAAATTTGGACAGGAGCCAACATTTGGTTAAAATGACACAAGATTTAGTCAAGGGTCTAGAATCTGATGAACAGTTAGGTGAGGCCCAATATCCTATTTGGTGTGAAGATTTAAACAAGATTAAATATTCAGTCAAGGGGCAAAATACTATTTTTAAGAATAGTAAATTTATAGTTTTAACTCTAAGTCCAAATTTAGTTGCTGAATATGTTCCACAACTTGAGAGCTCAAAGCCACGAAGCCAGCAACAAATTGCTTCATCAGAATTAACCCAGGATTCTGTATATAACTCAGTGCCTCTTTCACCTACCATTAAAGGGCAGAAAAACAGAAGAAAAACACCACACAATAAAAGCAAACTCAGTCTTAATATTCTATCTCTAAAGGCAAAGAAAACACCAACTTCACGGGTATTTCAAATCACAGTATGTCACCCTTCAAAAGATAGGAATGAATTAGGATGCAAGAATAACGCCAAGAAGAAAGAATTATGTGAAAGGAAAGGTGTATCAGATATAGCTTTGAATCTTATTTCTGTTTCCAAGCATTCTCCTTCTTATATTAAAAAATATTCCAGAAAAAAATTAGTGAAAGTCATGCCAGGTTTAATAAAATGTGGACATTCTCTGCAGAAGCAAAATAAGTCACCAGATACAGAGGAAATCAATTACGCATCTTCTACTGAGGAGAGAGGAATCTTGGGCATTATTAAAAACATGAAGCAGTATGGAAAAAAAAATAAAGGAATAAAAAACATTTTACTCCAAATGTTACCTCAGTTAGAACAGTCTTTGGTGGTCAACACTGATCAACTAAAAACATTTTGCTCATTAATGGACACAAACTGGAAGAGTAAGGAGTCTCTTATAGACCCAATTACACAAGCAAAAGAAATTGGTATTACAGAATTTCATGCCCCAAATAGTAAAAAAACATTTGACCTGCATATTCCAAACCATGAGACACCTTTAGAAGAAACTATATCAGAACCTATGCAGAAGCTTGTTTCATCTCCCAAAATGGAATCAAACAGAAGAATGAAAATACAGGAAGATCTACAAAGTACAGAGAATTCCCATCTTCAAATTTCAAATGGAGAGGAGTTACCAACTAGTACACCAAAAATGCAAACGTGCTTTCCAAAGGAAAATACACAGAAACAAAAGGATTTTTCGGAAATTGTTCTGGAGTTGTCAAATGTCCATTTGCTCATTTCCCTAGGAAACAAAAAGCATAAAAACAGTGAAGAATTAGAAAGCACAAAAATTCAAGTGAGTACAGAAAGTGTAAATCTGAAGGAAAAATCATTAATACTTAATATTACAGAATACGCCGACCTAAATGAAAGTGAGGAACTTGAATACAACACCAGAAGCAATATAAAAAATATGCATCGAGATACAAGAGTATCTGATGCCACTTATGCTATCATTTCTGAACCACCTGGTATGGAAATGCACAGCAAATTCAAAGCCAAGACAGATACGTCAGGAATAATAAGGCTTAGCCATTCAGCATCAAAGCAAGAGAAATTGCTTGATGAAACGAAAACGTGCGATGCAAAACACGTTGAGAAGAGCTCTATATTTAAAAAGCCACAACAATGTGACAGAGAGGAAGAGGACAAAGAGAAACAAGAGGAACAAGAAGCAATTCCAGAGCTGACACAAGGTTTCAAGTTCAGCATATATCTAAAGCAAAAGCCCAAATATCTCAAATTTGAAATGGAACAGATCGGTTCAGGAAGTAGAAAAACTCCAAATAAAAACCAAGAGGTACAAACAAAAACTCTTTCTACACAAACAGTTTTGGGGCCTAGTCCATGTCCCATGACAGATCCATTTCAAGTTGAGAAGGTGAAGCAAAGCACAGATAGACCTACAGGCAGAGAAACTGCTACAGATCCAAAGAATCCACTTACAAGGCCAGAGACCTTGCCAGTTGGTGAACTTTTAATTGAAACAACAGAGAATGGTGTCCCATTTGGTGGAAAGCCCAGGAAGACACTGGATGGTCATATTGTAGAAGAAAAGGAAGACTTAAAAAGAGATTTACCAGCAGTTGCCCTGGGGACTTTCAATATCCACATGCCTACTTTATCATATTGTAAAAGGCAGAAAATTAAAAAAAAGTTGTCAGGAATAAAAAGTATCCACAGTATCAAATACATAATTAATAAAGTAAAGAAGCCAGCAATCTCACTGAAACCTTCTGTCCACATATGTGGTACTCCAAACCATACAAAAAGATTGAGAGACAATTTTGAAATCATAATTACACAGATACTACAAGATAAAATTGTGGCAGATGTGCTTCTAAATATTATTTACCCTCACGTGTCTATTTTGCCTAATACTAAAATGGATAGCAGATTAAATGCAGAGAATCACAGTCATATCAAGCTAATGCAAGAGGAATCTCAAATTTCAAAGGAAGAAAAGTATTTAGATTCCACTAATAAGGGAAATGAACCCCAAAACACACTAGAAGCTAACTTGCAAGATGAAGAACCTCCACCAAAAGCAGTCCCTGAAGATAGCTGGAACCACAGACTTGATGCACATCCAGTGATTGAGATTAAAACAGAGAAAGAAATTCATCAACCAATCCCGCTCAAAGAAAGCATTATGGAGTCTATTGACCCCCCAATAATGGATCCATCTCATGTTGAGAATGTGAAGAGAAGCGAATCATCACAAACAGACTTCAAAGACACTGCAGCTTCAGAGATGCTGTTTCCAATATCAGGAAAATCACTGACTGGAGACCCTTTAAACCAAACAAGAGAAAGTGGTGTTCCAAGTGATGAAAGTGCTACAAGGGAAATGGATGACTGTGTTGCAGAAAGAAAGGCAGAATTACTAAAAGATTTACCAGCAACTTCCCCAGAGATTTTTAACTACTGCACGCCTATTTTATCTTGTTCCAAAAAGAAGAAAAACAGAGTCACATTTGCACAAATGACAACTATAATGGGGCCCAAATGTATAAATGTGAAGGCAATAAAACCATCAACCTCACTAATATTCAGTAGCACAGACCATGGAAGGACATTGGAATCAGACTTTCAGACCAAGGTTAAAAAGATAAACCAAGTTGAAGGATTGGTTCCTGAATGTCTAAATACCCTTTACTCTTCCATACATAGCAGATTGCAGAAAGAGTTCTGTTGTGCTCAGTTAAAGCAAGGAGAACCAGCACATAAAAAGTATGCTGATTTCTTTGCTAACAGTAGGACATTCTATGACAGAGAAGAAAACTTGCAAGATGGAGAGGAAGAGGAACAAAAAGCTACACTAGAAGCAGCTCTGCAGCATAGCCAGCAGCTATGGTCTGATGTCTGTCAAATGAAGGAGATCCACCTTGACAAATCAGATCCAGCACTGAACTGTTTAACACAGAAGCTACCTGTTAATGGGCAAAAAGTACAGTGCCAAACAGGTTTTACACAAACTAGTTTGGAGGCTAGTTTCAAAGTGGATCCTATAGAAGCTGAAGAACTACACAAAGCCAACATAATAGAAGATGACATAAAAGTCACTGTGGGTCCTAAGATTCCACCTCCCAAAGCAGGAAACTCATTACTTAATGAACTTTTGAACACAGTGACAGAGTGTGGCTTATCTGGTAGAAACCCTAAAAGGAAACTAGATTCTTATTTTGTGGAAAAAAATTCAGAGATACCAACAGATTCACAAGTAACATTCCAGCAATTTTCTGATTCATTTGTTTCTAAATCTGACAGACAGAAAAAGACACTAAAATTAGCAAGGAAGCAAACACTAGTGAGTTGCAGAAGGAGAACCATGAGGAAAATAAAGCTATTGGTTTCATATGTACTTAATGGCAGGCATAGCATGCAAGGCAATATTAAAATAAAGATGAAAGATCCACAGCAAAGGGAATATGTAGCAAATGCATTTTTGGACATCATTCACTCCAAGGTGCCTGTTTTGCCCAACATCAAAATGAGAAGTTTAAATGTAGAGACAGATATGCAGAAGATAGCAAGAGTTGGTCATATGTGGCAAATGCAAGAGGAATCACCAAGTGGAAGAAAAATATGTTTCCCAGATTCTGTTGAAATTAGTAGTTTTGCTAACAGTGTAACATATGGAAAGGAGTGGGAAGGGGAACCTGAAGCTTTACAGGCTCCAGAGAATAGCCACAGCTTCATACTCAATGCATATCAGAAAGATCATGAGCTTGTCAAATCAGATGAGGAACTAACCCAACCAGAAAGAACAAATATTCAAGTACAACCACAAACACATTTTACACAAATGATTTTGGGGTCTACTTCATGCCCTATATTGGATCGATTTCAATTCGAAAAGCTAGACAGTTGTGTTAGGTTTTCACCTCTAAAGTCCGGGGAAGCAAATGTTGATGAAATTGTATTTTCTACAAGAAAAGGTGGTATCTCATCTGATGCAAGCCATCAAAAGGAACAGGCTGGTGCTAATGAAAAGAAAGAGACAGTGACTTTTGATTTCCACATGCCAGATTTATCTACAACTGAAAGGAAGAGAAGCTTCAAACGATTTTCAGACATGAAAATTTTAGTGAATCCCAAATGTGGAATTATGAAGGCAAAGAAACCATTAATGTCATACATGCTCAATATCAAGGGTAGTGCTAGTCCAAACCATAGAAAAGAATTGAGATGTAACCTGACAACCAAAATGAAAGAGGTGCATCAAGGTAAAAAAGTGACAGATAAAACATACTCTTCCGTGACTATTACACCTGACATTAATATGTATGGCAAGGTAGAAACAGAAAAAGACATGCTGAGAAGAAAAAGAGTCAGTTCTACACAAGTAAAGCAAGAGATAGCACCACATGATGACATCAAAGAAACTAATTCTCAAGATGAAGAGGAAGAAGAAAGTGAACAGGAGGCATTATTAAAAGTAATTCCACAGCATAGCCAACATTTTGTATTCTGTTCAGGTCAAAGGAAAGGTGTTGACTTTCACAAATTAGAAAGCCAAGGAAGTAGAAAAATTCTGTTTGTTACAGAACAAAATGTCCCACAACAAATTCAGCCTACAGATCCAATGCAAGGAGAAGAGATGAAGAAAATCCTCCAGACACAGAATGCCACAATATGTATGAGTTCAAAGCTTTCTCCTCTAAAATCAGAGGAATCACTAATTGATGAAGTTTTAGTTAGTACAATTAAATGTGGTATCCCAACTGATGGAAACTGTATGGAAGAACAGCACAGTGGTGGTAGAGAGGAAAAGGCAGAGTTTAAAGAAGATCTACAGGCAACTGTCCTGGAGTCTTTGAATCTCTCCACACCTGATCCACTTGCATTTAAAAGGCAGAGAAAGATATTTACACGTAGAACCTTAAAAAATGAAATGAGCTCCCAATGTGTAATGAAGAAGGCACTGGTCTCCCCAATGTATAATATCATAGGAGATAGTATGCCAGGCCATAAAAGGCAATTAGAATGCAATGTCAAAACCATGATGAAACAAGGCAAACCTGTGGCAGATATATTCTTAAATGCCATTGCTTCTCCCATGCCTGTTTCCCTTGGTGTGAAAGTGCATAACAGAATAAAAGAGACAGACATGCTGTGGGAAACAAGATTTAGTCATGAACATCAACAGCTAGAGCAATCAGCATATGAAGAGAGGGCCTGGTACACAGATTCCAGTGATAAGGGCAATCCGTCAAATGGCACTAAAGATGTCAAAGACCAAGGTGGAGAAGCAGCCCCACTAATTTCCCAACACTGCAATTTCAATGCTCATAAAACAGAGGAGCCTAACTTTGTGAAGTCAGACCTGGAACTCAAGAACTCAGTAAGCAAAAATATCCCGGAAGCACTTCCTGTAGCTCAGGAGATGCAGCAACAAACACTTGCCACACAAAGTGTATTAAATTCTATTTCTCATTCTACTTTGAATTCATTTCCATTTGAGAAGTTATCGAAAAGAACAAAAACACAAAAATGCTTAAAAGATACAGGGAGTCCAAAGATTTCATCTTCAATGCCAGGGAAATCAGTTAGTGAATTTTTAGTTGTTACAACACAGAGTGATGTCCCCTCTGAAAGAGGCCCTAGAAAGGAGCTTGTTAGTTCTTTTCCAGAGGGAGAGATAAGGTTACAAAAGGATTTACAGATGAGAACCCTAGAGTCTTTTGATATCTCCATGCCTGCTTCATCTGAATTTAAAGGGCAAAGAAATGCAGCAAAACCCCCTACGTCTGTAACTGGGAAAGCACAGATACCATCAACTTTCGAGACAATTAATATCACTAGGTGTGGTGCCCTTAGCCATAGAAGGAAACAGAAATTCTCTTCGGGAAACATGGCCGAAGAAATACATCAAAGTATGTCAAATATATTCATGAATACCTTTTCACCTACACCTGTTTCAACTGGCATGAAAATGCTTAAAAATATAAAAGCAGCAAAAAGCCCATTAAGAAAAACAAGCAACATTACACAGCTAAAGCAAGATGAAGGGAAAAGATGGTATACATATCCCTCTAATAAATGGAGTGTCTCAAGCAACACATCAGAAGCAAGATGGCAATGTGAGGGAAAAAGAGAAGGCAAAGAAGTTTCATTTGAAGCAAGTCTACAATTCCTCAACAGTACAGGAGGTAGAAAAGATCAAAGTTTGCTTATTCCAGAGCAAGAAGTACAGCAACAAACACTAGTTTCAGAAAATATATTGGAGTCTATTTTTTCTCCTCTGACTCCATTTCAAACTAAAAAGCTGAAGAAGGTCCTCTTGCCACAAAACCACACACTACATGACCTAGGTGAAAAGATTTTGTGTCCAGGATCAGAGAAAGCAATGTTTGACAACCTTTTAATTGATGAAACAGAGTATAGTACTACATCTGATGGGACCCCTATGAGGGAGCTGGGTGTTCCTGGTACAATTTCTTTACAACTGGAGGGGGTAGAGGAAAATGTAAATACACAAAAAGTGATAAAATGCATAGCCAATCAAAGTATCCCACGTGCCAAGTCAGGGAATTCAGTATTTGGAGGTCCACATGATAAAAGCTGTAGACAGAAACTGGGTGGTGATATTGCCAAGAAACATGAAGAGCTGCAAAAAGATTTACTGACAATGAGCACAATGTCTGCTTTATCTGATTCCATAAGGCAGAAAAGGGTACTCAAATTTCCAGAAAAGAAAGATCTTAGGGGTCCCAAATGTGTAGCTATGAAGGCAAAGAAGACTCTTTGTTCACAGGTGCTTAATATCACCCAGCATGTAAATCTACGCCATAGGAAGAAACAGGAATGCAATTTAGAATCAACGATAAAAGACACGCAACAAAATAAACGTATTGCTAACACATTTTTGTCCCTCATACCAATTTCAACTGACATAAAAATAGATAATGAAATGCATAGCAGATCAAAAGCAGAGATGGATATACCAAGAGTAAAAATATATAATACCCATCTAGAGTTAGAAAAGTCACCATATGATGGGGAAGCACAGAAGGCCAATTTGACTGATACGCAAAGCAGATCCAGCAATGCAATGAATATGAACATACTACATGAAAAGGAAGAGAAAAGTATCCAAGTAATGTTATCAGAATCAGTTCCACACTATAGCCAACACTTCAGGCACAGTGCACATCAGATGAAAGATCCTGGCCCTTGCAAATCAGAAGAGCTGAAGAGTTTGGAAGGCAGAAGGACTTGGGATTTGTCTCACACAGTGCAAAAAATGAAGCAAGAAACACACTTTAGAGAAACTATTTTAGGGCCTGCTTCTAGACACATGATGAATTTTCTTCAAGTTAAAACAGTGAAACAAAGTCCTCATATGCAAGAAGGAATAAAATGTATGGTAGGTTTTAAAACTTCATTTCCAAAAGCAGAGAAATCAGAGATTGGCTCAATACCATGTGATACTCCCTGGAATGGAAATCCTGGAAGCAAATGGCATAGTTCTATTTCTGAGAAAAAGGCATGGAATCAAAAGGACTTAATACGAACCGTCTTACAACCTTTAGATTTCTCCAGCCTTGTGTCATCTGAATCTAAAAGCCACAGGTACACAGAGTTTGTAGTCAAGAAAAGTATAATGAGTCCCAAGCATGTAACTTTGAAGGCAAAGCAACTACCAATTTCTCAGTTGCGCAGTATCATAAGATATCCTACAGAAGGCCATAGAAAGAAAAAGCAGCACCATAGGAAATACAGGATGAAAGAGAGGCAATGGTACGCAGGTAAAAGAGGGGAATTACTCAGTGCCACTGAGGATGCTAAAAGTTCACCACCCAAATCAGTGATTGATAAACTCTCTTTCAATATAACAGCATGGAGCACTCTATCTAACAGAATATTTCAACAAAATCTCCATGATCACATTACAGAGGAAAAAGCAGAGTTACCAGAAAACTTAGCCACAACTTTCTCAGGCCCTTTACATTTCTTCATGCCTGTTTTCTCTGACTCTGAAAGCCAGATAGACACAATACAGTTATCAGAAAGGGAAATCATATTGAATCCCAAATGTTTAGCTGTGAAAGAAAAGAAGTCACCAATTTCACAGATACTTAAAATCAACAGACAGTTTACAACAAAAGACAGGAAGAAACTGGAATACAATTTAAAAACTCTATCTAACAAAATTCTTCAACAAAATCTGGATGGTCACATTACAGCGGAAAGGGCAGAGCTACCAGAAAATTTAGCCACAACTTTCTTGGGCCCTTTACATTTCTTCATGCCTGTTTTAACTGACTCTGAAAGCCAGATGGACACAGTACAGTTATCAGAAAGGGAAATTATATTGAATCCCAGATGTTTAATTCCGAAGGAAAAGAAGTCACCAGTTTCACGGATACTTAAAATCAACAGACAGTTAACAACAAAAGATAGGAAGAAACTGGAATACAATTTAAGGACACTATCAAACAGAATTCTTCAACGAAATATGGATGGTCCCATTACAGAGGAAAAGGCAGAACTACCAGAAAACTTAGCCACAACTTTCTTGGGTCCTTTAGATTTTTTCATGCCTGTTTTAGCTGACTCTGAAAGCCACATAAACACAGTGCAGTCAACAGAAAGGGAAATTATGTTGAATCACAAATGTTTAACTGTGAAGAAAAAGAAGTCACCAATTTCACAGATACTTAAAAGCAATAGACAGTTTACCACAAAAGACAGGAAGAAACTGGAACACAATATAAAAACCCAACTAAAAGCAATGTGGCAAGGTAAAAATGTGGCTGATACATTTCCAAATATCATTTACTTCACACAAGATACCTCTGACATTAAAAGACAAAGCATATTCCAAACAGAGATAGACATGAGAGTATCAGGCTTTAATCATATACAGCCAACACAAGTAGAGTCACCAGTTGAAGGGATAGCAAGGTATTCTGATTGCATTGACAAAGGAGGGGCTTCCAGCTCTTTAAAGGAAGCAAAACTACATGATAGAGAAAGTGAGGAAGAGAAGCACGAACATCTAACAGAAATCAGTAGATTCTATTTTAAAAACTTCATGGCAAATAGACACCTCATCAAGGAACCTCATCCTGGCAAATCAGAAGGTGTGCTTTTAGGAGAATCTTTTTTCCCAAAAAGTCAGACTTACAAAGGGAATTCAGAAAAAAATGTAAAAATAGAAAAAACTGAAAATGTGAAAGCAGGTCTGAAAGTTAGACTCCCAAGGATGGAGAAATCAGGTATTTTTGCAGAACTGAATGAGACAACAGGTGATGCTGTATCTCAAAAATATGATAAAAAGGAAATTGACCATTCTGTTTTAAAAGAAAAAGCTTCATACAATTTGGCAGGAATTGTCCTAGATTCTGTTGGCAGGGATTTGCCTGCTTCAGAAGAAATCAAAAGACAGAATGGTAGCCTAAAAATATCTGACAGATCAAGTCCAAAAGGTATACCTTTGAAGGCAAAGCAAACAGCAGTTTCGCAATCACTCAATACTGCAGTTCATGCTGCTCTAAGCATTAATAAGGAAAAGAAACAGAACTTTGAAGACCAGAAGAGAGAAGTAGAGAGAGATAAAGCTCTATTGAATGCAGAGCTAAAATCTATACATGCTTCTATGCCTATTTTACACATAAAAATGGGACAGTCACCTAGTACCTGGGATATATATGAAAAATCTTCTGAAAAGAGAAATGCCCCAAACAAAGCAAAAATTAGGGAGAAAGAAGAGTATGGACAACAGGTTTTGTTTAGAATGGCTTCAGAGTATATCCAGCGATTTGAGTTTGGAGCAGATGGAATGAGAAAGCCCGGTCCTTTCGAAGCAGAAGCACCTTTAACCAGTACAGTGTGCCCCAAGAACATCACTCTTGAGAAAACAGAAGTTGATTTAATAGATCAAGAAACAAACATAAATGTAGAAAAATTTAGCTCAGAATCTGTTTTTTTCTCTAAGATACATCTACTTCAAATTGAAAAGCAGAAGAAAGAATTTAAAAGTGCACACTGGAAAACAATAGCAAATTTCAAGACTTTTGCCCCACAAAAGAAACAGCAAGAGCCATGTGTCTTAGGAACTAACTGGAGTTCTCCTTATGCCTACAAACCTATTTATCCTAAAATCATAAGACATAAAGATAAAGCAAAAGCAGCAGATGTGGAAAGCGCTATGCATACCAAACAGCTAAAGATGAAGGCAAAGAAAACATCAATTTCCCAGCTTCTTAGATATGGTACTAGAAGAAATAAAAAAGAATGGAGAGGTGACATTCAGCAGCAGAAGGCATTCCGGCTGAGTAACAATGCAGTAAATCTAGTTTTGAAAGCTATTTATGACTTTGGATGCCTTACCTCTGATGTTAAAAAACTTATAGAAATAAAAATGGAGAAAGATAAGCCAAAAGAGAGGGTATGCACTCTTCCACAGCTAAAGCTGGAAAAACCACTAAATGAAATGCAAATGTTGTCAGGATGTATTGATATGTCCAGCATCCTTAGAAAACTGGAACAAAATATTAGAGAAGAACAAAAACACCAAAGCATACCTCAACAATATATTCAGCCATTAAGGATTAGGTCACAACAAATGAAGAAGCTTCATCATGTCAAATTAGATTTGCAGAAAAAGTTATCCTCTGAACCAACTTTAGAGACAGGAGAAACTGATTTTGCTGGGCTTGATATCCCAAAAAGCAGAAGAGGAACAGATGCCTATGTTCAAGAGCAAGAGGCCCTGCAGCAGAAATCTTTCCTGAAGCGAAGGATGCAGAAACTAGAAACAATTACTGAGACCAATCTGAAATCTGTTCCTTCTCCCGTGAAGGAACCTCTTCATATACAAAAAACAAAAGAATTCAGAACAAAACAAGATTTAAAACTATCAATTCCACAGAGGCAAAAAGGATTGATGGTAGCTAATAGCCTATCAGGTTCAAAAGAACAACAATTATTTCTTCCAGGGCTAACGGCACAGCCACAGAAGCCTTTCACAGGAATTATTCTGGAGTCCATTTCCTCTTGCATACTCAATCAACTTCATAACAAAAAGCCAGTGGAAGAAGTGAAAATAAAAGGCATAAATCTAAAGGGTTCTGCTCAACAGGTAAAGAAAATCCCAAACAAAACATATATTTCCAATGGGGATGACATGCAAAGAAATACAGAAAGACTACTCTTGCTTATTAAGGAGCAGGAGAAGAGGAGAAAAAAACTTCGAAAGGATAAAAAAATTGACATAGCTGCAGACATAAAAGCAACAGCAAATCCCAATCTGGTTCTAAAGTATTCACCAGCTGGAGTACCATTTGTTAATACAATAGAGAATGTTGACATATTTAAGCAAAGAGATGGAAAGGAGTTAGATGGGAGCTTGGCCATACAAAGGGGCCAGCAAAGGTTGTGTGGTCCAGAGATTATCCTAGATTCTGTTTATAAGGATGGGCTCACTGCTACTGAAGGTATAAGCCACAAAGGTAAAGGAAGAACAGCTTCCATGAAAAGCACCCTATATCCCAAAAGGGTAAAAATGAAGGCAAAGAAAGCACTTGTTTTCCACCTGCTTAATATTACAGGATATGGAACCCAAAACCACAAAAAGGAACTGAAATGTAATATTAAGAAACAGAAGAAGTTCCAGCAAGGTAAAACTGTAGCAGATTTAGTTGTGAATCCTGTTTGTGATTCTGGCTATATTCCACCTCAGATTAAAGAGGTTATAGAAGTAAAACAGGAGAAAGACAAACCAAGAAAGCCGATACCCATTTCTACACAGCAAAAGCTAAAGAAATCACTAAATAAAAGAAAAATGTCATCTTTGCCAACCATTAATAAGAGTGCTATCTCAAGTACTATTAAAATACCAAAGCAATATATTAGAGAGCAGAAAAGAAAACACCAAATTGTTTTACCAGACATTCTCCCACAATATAGTGATCACTTTGTGATTAGCCAACAAGTGCAGAAGGAGCCTGACCATGTCAAATGTAAAGTAGATTTGGAGAGAAAAGTATATTCTGATCTATCTTCACAGAAGAGAGAAATCAATGACAGTGGGTTTGACATCCCAAGAATTAGAACAGACATAGCACTTGAATCCCTCATTATACAAAGAGTAAACAAAAGAGATGTAGGCATTGCCAAACGTTCAGTTTCAATTCTGCTGGGGAGAGAAGGATCAAAGAAAATTGACAATCCACTAAATTCAAAAAGACAGAATATATTTCTTAGAGAGCTGGATGCTTCTCAACAGAAGACTTGCCAGGAGCAAGAATCACTGAAACAAGAAGGTATTTGCATGAAACACCTGGAGTCTATTGCCTGCCCCATTATGGAACCTCTTCACTTGGAAAACACAGGAAAGGTAGCTAAAGAAGGCGATGTGTGCATTAGCAGAAAAGATATGTCATATCTATTGGGAAGAGAAGGATTAAAAGAAACTGATATCTTACAAGGTTCCAAAGGACAGAAATTTCTTTGTACAAATCTAGAGGTCCAGCACAAAATGCCTACAGTGCAAAAAGGACAAGTGGATCCAGATCACGTTCCTGAAAGTATTCCGGATTCTGTATCTTGCCCCAATAGTGACTCTCTTCATTTAAAACAGGCAGTGAATACAAGAAAAGGCAATGTTAGCATCTCTGAAAGTTTCAGTGAAGATCCAAAGGGAAAACAGCAATCAAAGTTAACTGATACTCCATTAAAATCAAATAGACAGGAAATGGATTTTTCAAAAAACTTGAGGGTGAAGCAACTAAATATTTGTAACCAGAATAAAGAAAATATTCTGAAATCTGTTTCCTCTTGCATATTGCATCACCTTCATATTGAAAATCCAAAGAAAGAAGTCTCAGCAAAAGAAATAATGAGTTCAAAAGTTTTAAGCTCAATGGTAGAAAAAGCATCAAACGAAGTAGTTATTCCAGTGGATCAGCCTCCATATTCCTTACTAAGAACAGGACAAAAATGGCCGTACCTGTCAGTTTCCTATGAGAACTTTTTGGAGAATATGTCTTACTCTCAAAATTATCCCTGTCTCCTGCAACATTTAATGCCTCAGACAAAGGAAGCATCATCAGAAGTAGATAATGTGTCAAGCAGGACAAAAGGACTAGACTTATTTTCTAAAGGTCAATTAAGTTCTATGTATGAGTATCCACTGGAATGGATTATGCCCTTGGTTACTCCAAGGCAAATGAATAAACAAAATATAATGCTGCCTTTAGAATCATACAGTAAAAAATATCTGAATCTTTTATTTCCAGAAGGAAAGAAATCATCAGATGAGGCACAGGTAATTGGTTTATTATCAAATTGTAGCCCACCCACGCTAGGAGTTAGAAGGAAGGTAGAATCATATTTGAAGAAATCAGTATTTTCACATATACTCAATACTACTGACTGTGGTGCCCCAAGCAACAGAACAGAAATGCAGTGCAACATAACAGAGAAAATGATAAATACAAAACGCAGAAGGAGTGAACCAAATTTGGTTATGGCACAAATGGATGAGTCCATCAGTTCTTTACCACAATTCAAACTGATTAAAGAGATAACTGATGGGGTTATCTCAAATAATGTGAAAAGAACAAAACAACATTTATCACAGGAAGAAAAGAAGGGTAGAGTAAAAGCAGTGGCTATGGAAGGAATGATGGAGCCTAACATTATTGTGAAGTCAAAGAAATCATCACTGTCACATATACTCAATAGAAAGGAATTACCTTTGCTGTTGAACATTATAAAACAAGACAGCAAGGTACAAGAAGGCAAAGGTAAATCAGGTATGAAACTGACAAACTTGTGTACTTCCTTAACATCTCTATCACATCCTAATGTGCATTCAAGAATAAATGTGGGAAAAGGTACATCAGGAATTCTAAGGAGGTGCCTTCCACCGCTAAAGCTCCAGGCATCATCAAATGTCAGAAAAATATCATTTGCAGAGTCAATTAATAAAGATAGTTTAAGCGATGTATTAGAATGGAAACATTTGCCACAGAAAAAGAAGGAAAGTATAGAAAATGCAGTAGATGTGGAAGATATAATGGGCCTCATATGTATCACTTTGAAAGGAAAGAAGTCACCTTTTACACACTTACTGCATAGAAGGGAACCACAGTGGAACAATAAAGAACGAGAGAAAATGAAGCAGGAAAATAAAAGTTATAGGGGTGTAGTTCAGAATAATGCTTCCATTGTTTCCTCACCTCACTTGGAATGGGATCAAATAAAAGAGGTATACACGCAAGGAATAACAAAATTCTGTCTTCCATCATTAACACTCCATGAATCATCAGATACAATGGAAAAATATGAGAAGCCAACTGATGATATTTTAAGCAGTATAAAAAGAGCTAAACGTATGACACAGAAAGACAGAGTGGAAATAGCACTGGAAGAAATAATGTATTCCAAAAGAATAGCTCTGAAGGAGAAGCAGTCTTCAGTGTTACAGGAATTACAATTGAACATCAAAGAAAAAGAAAAAAAGATACAGAAAGATAAAGATAAACTTATTGATATTTGTAGCAAATTTGCTTCCATCTCTTTTTCACCTTACCCTAAAGGAGGCACAGTAAAAGGAGAGGAAACCATGCTAGCAAAAACCAGATCCTCTTTTTCACAACCATATCGACAGGTGTCATCAGATATAGAGAAAATAGCATATGAAAAGTGTATCACTTATAGTATCTCGGACAGTGTAAGAAAAGCCCTAGAAGACATAATGCAAAAAGAAGAGGAGAAAGTAAAAATGGAAAAATTCATACTTTTGAAGAAAAAGAAATCATCAGTTTCACAGGAAATTCAGTTGGAAATCAAAAAACCAGAGAAAAAGATACAAAACATTAAAGGTGAACCAAGTGTGCTTCTGACCACTACCAGTACTTCCATACCTTTTCTTTCGTATTTAAAATTGGATACAAGAATAGAAAAAGCATATTATGTGACCGAAGTAACAAGAGACCCTCTTCCAGAACTATCACACCAGAAATCATCAACAAAAGCACACAGAGGGGCCACTGATAGCACAAGTGGTATACAAAAATCAAAAGACCATATGCCAGAGAAAGAAGATGGAGTAAAGATGTCAGCCAAGAAAGCCAGAATGCATCAAAAAGATGGAGATTTGGAAGGAAAGAAGGCACTTCCTCAGGACCTACCATTGAATCTTGAAGAGCCTGGGAAAGCGGATGGAGAAGGTAAAGAGCCTGGGCAGACAGATGGAGCAGGTGTGGAACAAGGGAAAATGGATTCCAGTGTTAAAGAGCACAGGAAAACAGACACAGAAGGCGAGCAACAAGGGGGAGTGGCTGAAGAAGTTAAAGAGCATGGGAACACGGACACAGAGGATCCAGAGCAAGGGAAAAGGGATAAAAATAAGAGTGAACAGGAAGTAGTTTTGTTTGTACATTTCCCTTCTCCACCTTCTGGAACTCATCATGAATTGGACACAAGAATAGAAAGAAAGAAAGGCATACAAGGAATATCAAAATCTGCTATTCCACAACTATGGCACCAGAAATCATTTGAATTTGATGCAGGGAAAATAGCACATATGAAGTCAATTGGGGAGGATATCTCAAATGATGTAAAAACAGTAGAAGAGAACAAGTCACAGGAAGGGGCAGATAGAGGAAAAACACTAGATATGAGCTATAAAATGCCACCCAAAGGCCTGACTTCCAAGGCGGAGCAACTACCACTTGCACGTGCACTCAGTGTCACTGGGCGTGGTGGCTCCAAAACTAGTGATGGAGAGACAAACCTCAAAAGAAAATCAGGAAACGTAGAGGAAAGAAAAAGTGAACTAGATGCGGTCCTGAAAGTACCTTCTCCACCTCATCGTAAACTAGGCAAAAGTATAGAAGGCAAGGAAGAGAAACAAGAGTCCCAGGAAGGGGCAGATAGAGGACAAACACTAGATATGAACTATAAAATGCCATCCAAACGCATAACTTCCAAGGCAGAGCAACTGCCACTTGCACGTGCACTCAGTGTCACTGGGCATGGTGGCTCCAAAACTAGAGATGGAGAGACAAACCTCAAAGAAAAACCGGGAAACATAGAGGAAAGAAAAAGTGAACTAGATGCGATCCTCAAAGTACTTTCTCCACCTCATGGTAAACTAGGCAAAAGTATAGAAGGCAAGGAAGAGAAACAAGAGTCATGGGAAGGGGCAGATAGAGGAAAAACAGTAGATATGAACTATAAAATGCCATCCAAAAGCGTAACTTCCAAGGCAGAGCAACTGCCACTTGCACGTGCACTCAGTGTCACTGGGCATGGTGGTTCCAAAACTAGAGATGGAGAGACAAACCTCAAAGAAAAACTGGGAAATGTACAGAAAAGAAAAAGTGAACTAGATGCATTCCTGAAAGTACCTTCTCTACCTCATCGTAAACTAGGCAAAAGTATAGAAGGCAAGGAAGAGAAACAAGAGTCATGGGAAGGGGCAGATAGAAGAAAAATAGTGGATATTAACTATAAAATGCCACCTGAAGAACCAAGATCCTGTCTTCTACCCACACAGCACATAGAATCATTAGATGCAGAGAAATTAAAATATTCAGTGTCACCTTTGAATGATATCTCAAGCAACCCAGAAAGAACAAAATACATGACACAGATAGAAGGGGATAAAGCAAATGACTTTAAGAAAAGCATAATGTATCCCGAGGACATAGCTGTGAAGGCAAAGAAATCACCCCTTCCTGATATACTCAAAAGAACGAGACTGCAAACAAACAACAAAGAACAAGGGAAAAGGGGACCACAAGTTAAGGTGGAAACAGTTGTGCCTCTGAGCAAAACTTGTCCCTTTGTCACTTCTTCAACTTACCTTAAATTAGACACTACAAAACAAGAGGAAGAAGAACCAGGAATACTAAGCTACGGGCCACGTGTTGAGCTCCCGGAATCAGTGCCTTCACGGCAAGTGGCATCCACAGAGTCAACTGATAGCTGTGTAAAGAAAGGAAAACATCTACCAAGGAAAGAAGACAGAGTACAAACAGTAGCCATGAAAGTTTGCTTAATGCACCCCAGTGGCACTGTTTTCAAGGAAAAGGCATCAGTAACTCCACACGTGTTCCGTTTCCCTGAGCACAGCACTCTGAGGAAGAGAAAGGAGCCACCCCAGTGGGACATTAAAGAGAAAGCACAGAAGCAGGAAAGAGCAGGAGATCCTGATGGGGGTCTGACAAAAGCTTATCCTTTCATGCCTTCTCCATCTCACCATAGACTCTTGCCTTCACAACTACAGCTTCCTATATCATCAGATGCAAGGAAAATCGGACGTGCAGATTCAAAGGAAGGTATTAACTCATATAATGTAATATTAAAAGCAAATCAAGATATGCCACACGAAGAGGCAAAGGACAGAGTAAAAACAGAAGACAGGGAGGGTAGAATACTCCCCCTAAAAATAAGTCTGAAAGAAGAGACATCCCCATTTGCACATCTGTGCAATAGACAGATACTACCTTTGAATATTAAAGAGCTAAGGAAAGAAGTACAGGAAGGCAAAAGTGGGCTCAGAACGGTTCCCAGGAAAACTTGTGCTTCCTCACCTTCTCTTCCACCTTACCTGAAATGTGACACTAGAAGGGATGAAAAGGAAGGTGCACTGGGAACATCACAATTCTGTTTTCCACCACTGAAGATTAGGGATTCATCAGATTCAGGCAAAAAAGCAACTGCTGAGTCATTGTATACTTGTATGTTAAGCAACAGAAAAGAACCAGTACAATCTATGACACAGGAAGAGGAGAAAGATAGACTCAAAATGGATAGTAAAGACAAAATGCTTCCTAAATGTATGGATCTGAAGGCAAAGAAATTACTAATGTCACATATACTTGATACAAAAGATTTGAAGTGGAAAATTAAAGAACAAAAGAAAAAGATGCAGAAAGATAAAAATCAACTAGTTAGATGTCTGACAAACAATAATGCATCTCTTCTTACTCCACCATATCATAAGTTTGACTTGACAGAAGGAGAGGAGTGCATGATAAGAATTACAGAATTGTCTCTCTCACAATTACAGCCCAAGGAATTGTCAGATGCAGGGAGAATATCATGTCTAGAAACAACTGGTGGAGAACCTTCAAATGATGTGAAAGAATTAACAAAACAAATGCTACAGAGAGAAGAGAAGGATAGAGAAAAAGTTCCTATGGATATGAATAGTATAGTGGATCCTAACAATATATATCCAAAGGCAAATAAATCACCTATTTTACCTACACGTAATTTAAGTGACCTTCAATTGAAAACAAGACAGCCAGAGGAAAAGGTCCAGAAAGTTAAAAGTGGGCCAGGTGTCAGACTGACTAAGAGTCCTTGTAGATCTTCCCCACTTCACCCTAACATGAATACTAAGATCAAGGAAGAAAGCATAGCAGTATTAACAGGATCCTCCTCTTCTCTAGCCAACCTCCAGGAATCATCAGATTCTGGGGCAGGCATGTATATAAAGCCAATTACTAGTGATAGTAATGTTTTCATCAGTCTACAAAAAGAAAAACACGTGCCACAGGACAAGGAAGAGGATGGAGTACGAATAATAAAAATCATAATCTTCTCCAAACATCAAGAAAAGAAGGTGCAGGAATGTAAAGATGAGCCAGGTATGGCTCTGACCAGACCTTCTCCTTCATTACCATCTCTATCTCACTTCATGTTGGATAAAGAAACACAATTAGATGATGTGATGCTAAGACTTTCAAGGTCTGTTTTGCAGACATTATCACACTCAGAAGAGACCTTACACATAGAGTCATTTGGTGGTGACATCACAAATGATGTTAAAAACAAAAAACAACATATGCCTCAGAAAGAAGAGAGGAACAGAGAAAAAATGGTAGATAGGAGAGGCACAGATGTAACTTTGAAGTCAAAGAAATCACCTTGTTCCTCTATGCTCCATAGATCAGAATTGCATGTGAACATTAGAGGGCAAGAGCGAAAGGAACATGGAGGTAAACCACCATGTATGGTTCAAAGAAAAATTTATGTTTCCAAACCTTCTCCACCTGACCCTAAACTGGATAAAAGTACACAAGTGGATGGAGAAAAGCTTGGAAGTAAAACATCCACTCTACTTCCACAAATGCTTCCAGAATTCTCAGATGCAGAGAAAACAGCAGATAGAGCAGCAATGTGTGGTATTGTAAGAAAAGGAAAACCACATATGTCACAGAATGAAGAAAAACATGAAGTGAAAACAGTAGACATGAAGATCTGGATGCCTTGCAAAGAGGCAAGGATCCCCCCAATTTCACAGATCATTAATGCAAAGGAATTTGTATTGAATATTAATAAGCCAGAGAAAAAAGTACAAAAAGGTAAAGGTGAAGCATGTGTGGTTTTGACAAGGACTTTTCTGTCCATACCATCAGCACCTCCCCTTTATCCAGATTCAGGGAACAAAATAGACAAAGACATACCAGGCATTATAGGATCCTCTTGTCTACAGCAAAATTTCCAGGTATCGTCAGACACCCAGAAAATAGCAGATAGAGACTCAGTTGAAGGGGATGATAAAAGCAGTGTTAAACAAGCAGAACAGTGTGTGCCTCCAAAAGAGGTAGGGCAACAGTGGGCCTCAAACTTTATGGTCAGCGTCCAGCAAAGGAATGAACCTTCCCGAGTCAAATCAGGAGACTTGAATCGGTCGGTTTTAAATTCACAGGATGAGGATATTTATTTCACAGGATTTGGTACCATAAGAAGTGGAAAAGGGCTGGAATGGCTCTTTACTGGGCAAAAGCCACAGCCAGAAAAATATAAAACCAAAACTTTTGCTGTATGTCTTTCCTATCCCACAATGGATGCAAGGAAAATGAGAAATCTGAAGAAAGAACCTGAAATAATGGGTAACTTAAACCATAAAATAAGTCCTAAGGTTTCAGTTTCACTGCCAGGGAAAATATCGAAGGAAATGTGTGTCACATTTGGCATCCCTGTAAGTTCCAAAGAATTTTCTGTTTCAGAGAGATATGCCCACCACCAAGGCACTTCATCAGAAGCATCTCCAGAATCTGAAGATTCATGTAACTTAGGTAAGCCAGAGAAAGATGTACAAAGTAATGATAACATAAGCAAAATGCTTTCTCCCAAAGTGTTAGCACTACAGACAAAGGGATCACTGGAAAAAATGAATATCACCATGTGGGATTCCTCTCAAAATATGGAAGATCATGATATTGACATGAAAAAGCAAGCAACGCCATGGTCTAAAAGTGGACGCAAGACAAGTCTGACCTCTGTCCTTTCTCTTGAGTTTCCACTTCAAAATGGAAAACAGAAGACATCATCGGATATAGATGTTGACAAGAAAACTACAGTGTGCCCCAGCCTACAAATACTAGCAGGAATACACATGGATATTACAGAGTTTGATGCTGCAAGAGGAAAAAATGAGCAGGCATTGCTAGTTTCAGAACAAGGGGAATGTGTTCTAAAATCACTTCAGGAGTCCTTTTCCACCCCTTGGACTTTTCCACTTCAATCACGAGATCTGGAGGGGAAAGATGAAACTGATACAAACACCAATATAAATCTGGAACAGAAAAAATTAGAAATGGACAATAACAGTACTGTGAATCAGGGAGACAGGAAATTAAATGTAGATACAAACAGATCTGTACATCTAGAAGAAAACAAAGTAGAAATGCACAAGAACAGTACTGTCAATCTGAAGGAGAAAGCAAGACTGGACACAAGCAGTACTGTAAACCTGCATGTCCCATCTATAAAGGCAGAGGAATCTCAAACTAACACTCAGGTAATCACTCATATAGAGAACAACTGCCCAATAAAGCAAAAACATAAAAAGGAAGTAAAAGCACTTAGTGCAAAACAAAACATTCAACTACAAAAATTGTTTCAAAGAAATGTTCTGGACTCGTTTTATTCCTATGCTGCTCTTTCTCCCAAATTTGAAAGCCAGAAAGGCAGATTAACAATAACAGATCTGAAAAGAGAATTGAGCTCCAAATATTCAACTTTGAAACTCCAAAATCACCGAATTGCACAGATTCTTGGTATCCTAGGATGTGGTACTCCAAGCAGTAGAAAGAAATTAGATGAGGTTAACAAATCAAAGAACATGGTTTCATGGAGTAAAGATGAGTCCAGAATATTTATCAGAAGCATTTCTATTTCCATGATGAGTCCACCTCACACTGAAGAAACAGTAGGATCTGAGACATACCGAGAAAGAGAAAAGAGAATCTGTTTTACTAAATTCCAAGAGAAGTTGCTAAACACTAATGAAATTGTTAAGAGGGACACCTTAACAATTATAAAAGGGGGAGAGAATTTTACAAACACAGTTCTACAAGATTCCCAGCTCTCTATAGTGGATGGAGAACAAATGCAGAAACTTCCTAATGTCAAATCTAAAGCAAGCCTTAGAAGTGAAATAAATGAAAAAATTTTAGATCCACAAACAAAAGAAAGGGTTGTTCCAGGGCATGATGTCTCAAGGATCATGAAAAAAAACAGACTTGCATATGATCAAGCAAGAAGAAAATGCACCAACACGCATTCTGTCACCCACAGAGTGTCTGTCTGTGTTTGAAGATCCAAAGCTATGCAAGCAAAGGCATCATAGTAAACCAGTGTGTGATGTGACCACACAAAAGTTTCAGCAACAGAAAGTTTTTCCAGGAAATGTGCCCATGCCACCTCAAGTTAAAAGTAATGAAATCAAAATAGCTACAGATGATACAAGTGCAGAAAGTTCACTTCCTATCTATAAAGCAATTAAAAATGTCTCTGAATCCCAGGTAAAAAATACAATCCAATACAAAGTTTCTTCTGATAAACTAGGAAATGTACAAGCCTGCAAACCTGATGACTTGAAGTCACCGCCTTTTCCAGAGGGTCCAAATACAACAGCAACGGCAATATATCCCAAATTACAACAATTTACTCCCAAAGAAAAAAAGAAGCTTGCTAATCATTTAGAGTCAAAAGCACTTGAAGTAAGACTAAATCTGATGCCAGAGATGGCAAAAAAATCCTTACAAAAGTTCAACTTTTATCGAAAAGGGGCTATCTCAGAAGATAACAGTTGGAGGTTCTATCCAAGACATAAAAAAATGAGCTATATGTCTCTAGCAGGGATCGACACTGTAGTGCTTAACTTAAATCACAAATACCAGAAAGATTCACCTCCTGTCAGCTATATGAAGACACTGATTGGCAATGTTTCAAGTGGCAGCATGGAGATTGTTACAAAGTTCAAGAGTATTAATAAGCTGGAAAGTGGAACCTCTTCAGTGGTTTCTGCTGGTGAGATACCATTGTCTCATATTCTCCAAAAGTACTCGGTAAAAGAAAAAGCCAAACTTCTTATGCACTTTTCTATGAAAACATTGGAGATACAAATGAAAGCCTTTCCCAGAATTGTAAGAGGATCTTATGCAATAACAAGTGCTCAGAACAGAACAAAACCTTTATGTAACTGTATTCATTCTGCTATCAAAGTACCTAAACGAAAAAACAGAATTTTGTTACTTTTTGAGGAAAAATCTCTTCATCAAGTAGATCTTGATTTACAATACAAATACCTTCGATTTCTCCTGGGGCTTCCTGCTGGAAGTACGTTCCCTAAGCCAAGTGCACTTCCCAAACATATTCTTAAATTAAAAACAATTGCAGTATGTAAAAAAGTAGATGATAGTGGGGAAAGCTGTAGTTTTTCCATTGATACAGAACTGTTAGAACAACATATCTCTTTCAAAAAGCAAAGCCCCCATGAAAACTCATCACTCAGAAAATTCCTAGAGCCAACTCACATGCCTGCTTCTGACCCTAATCTGCATATCCCAGCACAGAAAGATACTCAAGTTCTTTCACAGTTAAAGTCCCATGTGACTCCAGAAAAAGATAAACAATATCATGTATGGTTTCAAGAAACAAACACATATAAACCTTTTGATTTAAGGACTCAGAGAAATGCTACTAGTTTAGTTGAGTCACATGCAACTCAGATTTCTGAAGATTTTACTGATACTTCGAAAAATATTGAGAGTCCAGCTAACCTGGAGGAAAGTCCAGCTCTTGAAGTGTATGACAGTGAGGAATGTATGTTTTTAGAAGCCAACTCTTATTTAAGTGAGGAATCACAAAACATTCTATTTGAACTACAGAAAGGCATTCCTTTGGAAAATCTCTACAAAATGAAAGAAACCACGACTGATTTGAAACCATTTTACAGTGAAGATTCAGGTTCCCATCATATTAGAGGCCGTAGAAAACATACCTTAATTAAAAGACCACCTTCTTATAAATCCCACAACAGCAGGATATATAGATCATCCTCCAAAACGAAATCTACTGACTGGTTGTGTCGTAGTTCATTAAATACTGTAGAAATTCAGCCTAGGTCATCTACCGTATCATTCAGTGAAGAGAAACTTTCAGGGACTACAAGGAGCAGAACAAGTTACTGTTTAGCTCCCTTAACTGAATCAAATATTAAATTACATCTTGCAAAACACCAAGGCAAGTTTCACATGCACCCAGAAAGCAACGAAAGAAAGAAAGCCAAATTTGATTTATTTAGGAAGAACAACATTCCTTCAGACTATGATTACCGTTGTACACACAGTAAAGAGAAAGGCACAAGAAAGAAGAAAGTGTGTGATTATGAGTCTGAAAGATCAGATAATTTCCAAAGCAAACATAAATCAGCATCAAAACCTCATCACCAGGATATCAACTTTAATTCTGAAGGAAGACAAAACCAGCCATTTTTTTTTGCCTGTATACCAGCAGACTCACTAGAGATTATACCCCAAACCATTCGCTGGACTATTTCCCCCAAAACCTTAAGGAAGAGAAACTTCAGAGTTCCCCTGGTAGCAAAGATTTCAAGTTCTTGGAATATATGTTATTCGTCCAGAAAGTTGTTGGGGTCACTCTCAGGGTCCTTTACTACAGTTCATCAAAACTGATATTACTTATCTAAATTCCCCTGAAGTGGAAAGCTGATCACTGTTGTGGTATCCTGTGAAAAATAAAACAATATAATGTCAAATGATTTCCCCATGAAGTGTTTGCTAAGCTGATATATTTTCTTTCTGCAGTAGATTTGTGCAATTGTTCTGAGAGGCTAGTATGGAAAAGCAGGTACTTTGGGTTTGGTCTTCCCGGGCGTGAGCTCTCCTTTAGTTTACGCTGCCTTCTCATAATCCTAACAGAAGTCCATAGACTCAGAAGCCTTCTTTCCACGCTACACCAATGACTGAAGGGTGAGTAGGAGGACTTTCAGTTGACCAGTGAGATCAAGACTGTCTAGAGAGTCAGGAGAGCAGGGGCACACAAACTAAATGGGGAGAGTTTCAGGTGGCAGTGAGGATGCAACGATGTCAAATGCCATTGGATTTGACAACCAGATTGAATATCTCTTTTTTAAGCATGAAACAAGGTTTATTGAGAAGAGAAACATAGGATTATAGAGCAAGAGGAAGATATAGGTTTACAGAGTAAGAGCAAGATACGCTCACCATAGAACAATGAACAGGCCCCTTGTCATACCAAAAAGTCAGATTGAATATCTTAATAGACAGAATTGTATGATGTACTTCTATGTAACCGATAACCAGAGCCCACAGCCAAACCTGCCTTATCCACTTCATCCACTTCTCCACTGTTTATTTTGAAACAAATCCTAGATAGATCATGTAATTTGTGAATATTTTATTATGTATCTCTATAAGGTAGGAACCTTTTTTTAACATAACCATAATATCATTATGATATCTAAAAAATAACTAATTTCTTAATATCGTAAAATAGATGATTTCTAGTTATCTTGTGAATGTCATTTTTTAAATTGTTTTAATTGGGATATAAGGAAAGTCACACATTGTGCTAGGTCTTTTAAGTCTCTCTTCATCTATAGGTTTCCCCTTTCATCACCTTTTTTCCTTACAATTTTTTCAAATTGAGGAAACCTGGTTGTTTTTTCTTTAGTTTCCCACAATCTACATTTTGCTGATAGTGTCCCCACAGCAGGTAGAAATTATTTACATTTGGGTTCCTAATTATTCCTTAAAAGATCTTCAAATAGATGGCACAATGTAGCAGCATTTAAAATAAAATGCGTTGCTTCAGAAGCTTGCCTGTCACTTCTGGAAATGCATATTAGAGCTGTTAGAAATAGTTCAATTTCTTAGCATAAATGATAGAGGAGGATTGAATAACTAGGTCTTGTATTGTGAAGAACAATCTCTACAACATAAAATGTCTACTTGTCTAAAGAAAAAATATTACAAAAGTTTGAAAACAAAATTAGATATAAAAGGGCTTATTTAGAGTGAGGAATCACCACACATTTCACTTTTTATGAAGCTTACCAAACCAAAAACATAAGTTCAGAAAAATAACACTTTTATTAACTGTTTAATATACTTTTAAAAATATTTCTTGACTGCACACCCTTTGATCACGTTTTCATAAAGCCAATTTTATAATATAAATTTTTATATAAAGATCAAGTGTAATCTAGTCTTCTAGTGGTGGACTGAAATGTGTTATTTATTGTTGCCAATTTAGAAAATTCAGGCACTTTTGCTGACACTGGTAATTTTGCATACCATTCCATCTGGAGCCACCAGACTTCATCAGAACAGGACATATCAGATACGGTGAAGTGCAAGCCAGTAAGTTGGGATGCATAAAATGTGTGACTTTCCTACTAGATGTCGTTGCTGTTTGTGGTGCTGGTATAGGTTTGTATTGTACAAACAGAAAAGTTCTGGTGGACTCTATGTCATATAATCCCTATCAAATACAGAGTATGCTCTGCTCTTTGAGTATATTCTTGTCAGAAGAGAATGTCCTTTTTGACCAGATGTTGTAGGGAAAGATGTATCAGCTAATGATTCTACACACCTGTTAAATGAAAGCCTTTTCCACAGGCCAGTTTCCTATGCTGCATGTTTCAAGCCTCATTTCTCCTCTCTTCTGCATGTTCCTTTGGTGCTGGGTGCTGTGGGAAGCTTTCATGTCGTGTTACAGCCCCTGGCCTTGCACTCCCTCTGGTCCACATCACCATCTGGGATATGTCCTTCGCAGTGGGCAGGATTCATGGAAGCTAGTTCTACACTGGGATGGTTAGCAACTATACACCAAAGTGAACGTCACTCACAAACATACGGCCCACTAAACCCAATCTAATGCACCTAAACTCAACTTCCCCTAAGCCCAGTCCCCAAAATGTTGCCTCTCTAATCTCACTGATGTAAAGTCAGACATGATAGAGGGTAAATCAAAGTGGAAAGAAATAATGTTTTCAACTAACTGCAGTGAAAATATCTTTACAAATCTTTGGGGCCCTGAAGCTCAAACTTCTTCAGCTTTTATAGTGTAACTGTTAATGCAAATAACATAATTTATTAATTTTCATATTTTAGCAACAAACATTTATTCAACATCTACCATATGCCAGGCCTTGTCCTGGGTACTGGATCTAATAAAAATTAACAAAGCACAATCTCTTTGCTTTGGGAAGAAAAAGAATCTCTTGAAAGGCCCATGACACACACAGACACATACACACATGTATAAACACAGTCTGGTGGCATCTCATTTCCCTAACACACATCAAATGTTACTGGTATCTTTGCTGGTGAAAAGAAAGCACTCCTGAGACCACTATTATTTCGCCTAAGCCATCTATCAAGAGTTACCATTTGGAGTGGATGTTGACAAAAAAGATGAACGTCCAAGACAAGTCTAGTGACCCACATGGTCTGGCTTCTTTTAGAGACACAAGATTCTGAGGGAGCTAAGAGGCACACGTTTCTTGGTTTTAAACACCCAAATTATAACATATGGTGATGGTGTAGAAACATGCCATTAAAACTAAGGAGAGATATTTAAGCTCAAGTTTTAAGGTAATGAGAGATCTTGGTGGTGTGGGGTAGAAAGAATATTTGTTTTGAGATTTAGACTTAGATCTGCAAGATTTAGACTTAGGTCTGAGAATTTCTGTTCCTCCAGTGTTTTGGGTTTTTTGTTTTTGCTTTTGTTTTTGTTTTAGTACACAGTGCTTCGCTGAAAGGGTCTGAGGATTTCCTAGTTCTATTTCATACAACTACACTGCTCAAGGGCCTTGACCCATTACTTGAATGAAGTAGAGAAAGCAACAGGAATCATTTTAAAGTCAGAGGTACCCAAGCTTTCTCAGTTAATGGTGCCCTTGTGTCTCTAATTTTCCATTGCACCTCTAGGCCAAAGTAAATAGCTAACAATTGCATATTAAGTAGCTTAGGTCTAAACAACTTAATAATTATTTATTGTTAAGATTAACAACTTAAGGCCGGCCGCGGTGGCTCACGCCTGTAATCCTAGCACTCTGGGAGGCTGAGGCGGGTGGATCGCTCGAGGTCAGGAGTTCGAGGCCAGCCTGAGCAAGAGCGAGATGCCATCTCTACTAAAAGTAGAAAGAAATGATTTGGACAGCTGAAAATAGATATAGAAAAAATTAGCCGGGCATGGTGACGCATGCCTGTAGTCCCAGCTACTCCGGAGGCTGAGGCAGGAGGATTGCTTGAGCCCAGGAGTTTGAGATTGCTGTGAGCAAGGCTGACGCCACGGCACTCACTCTAGCCCGGGCAACAGAGCGAGACTCTGTCTCAAAAAAAAAAAGATTAACAACTTAAGTAGTTATTTAAAAATAATACACATATGTGTACACTGGGGCACAATGTAAAATACACTTTTTACTCTTAATTTTACTCTGGTTTTTAAAAAGTTTGAAAGCCATTGTACTACAAACTGTCAGTTCCTGAGGTCAGGGATCGTGTCTCCTTCACTTACCGTGAACACCCAACAACTAGCACAGTGCCTGGCACGGAGGAGGCAGGCACTCGATACATAGTAAGTACTGTAGAGAAAGGAGCAATATGTGAATGAATGAGCTTTAGAGACAGGAAGTAGTCAACAGTGATGTTACTCTTTGAAGAAGTTTGGAAATGAAGAGATGGAGAGGAAAGGAATCTGGAGCAGGAGAGTTTTGTGAAAGGGGAGACATGATACATTGATTCATTATTGCTAAGGATCTAGCAAAAGTGGGGAGGGAAAAAATGGAAGATGAATAAGATACATAATTGATGGTGTAAGGCCCAAACACAGGCAGGAGAGTGCAAAATCCAGTATAAAACTAGAAGGATTAACTTGAAGGAAAGGGAGAGATTTCCTTTTCTGACACTGAATGAAAAGAGAAATATTGAAGTTGAGAACATGGGGGCTAGAGGGGCTCACTTTTGAAGGCTTCAACTCTTAACAAATTATGAATCAAGGTTTGTGACAATAGTAGTAGAATTCTGAGCTTGAGAAGAGTGGGGACATTTAGGAACAAGTCACCTCAAGAATGAGAGGAAGCCACCCAGAGAGGAATCTGATGCCAAAAGAAAGAAGATACATACATTGAAAATTATAAATATGAAATCAGGCTAATCTGCATGATTATATCATTTTTTCCCTCAGCATTACCTGCTGGAAAGAGCAGTAGAAAATCAACTGTTTAGATTAAAATTAAAAAGTGGCTATCAGCTAGGTGTGGTGACTCACACCTGTAATCCTGGCCCTTTGGGAGGCCAAGGCAGGAGGATCGCTTGAGCCCAGGAGTTTGAGGTTGCAGTGAGCTGTGATGCTATCACTGCATTCTAGATTGGGTGGCAGAGTGAGACCCTGTGTCAAAAAAAAAAAAAAATGTGGCTATGGTATAAGGCCAAGGGAGAGAAAAGAGAACACTGGTGAGAAAGTAGAGTATACTTACAGTATAAATCAGGCTGGGATAGAAGGGAAATGAAGCAAGGAGAGATTAGGGAGGGGTTGAGAGCTTAGAAAAGTGCATTGGGCTTGATTTAGTGGGAGAGAATGAAAAGATAGGAAAATATAACTGAAAAGGAGAACTTTAGAGTTTAAGATTTGAGAAGTGGCAAGAAATCTGGGTTATATTCCTTAGAGGTAAGGAAAACGGGGGGAGGGACAAGATGGTGGATGAGAAAAACCTCCAGCCAGAGTGTCTCTGCAAGAAGACAGATTTTAAAAGTTGGCAAAAATAAATAAACAGGCAAACACAGATTGGATGAGGGTCAAAAGGAAAGGTGCCTGAAACTACAGGAGACTCCAGGGGAAGAAGTTGTGGAGGAGAACTGGAAGCAGAAAGGCCCCCTAGAGGCTTGGAGACCAGTGACAAGGGTAGGTGGAGCGGTTAAATTTCCCCTCCCTGAAATCTTGGACTGTGGGTGGGCTCCTGAGCAATTGGAGAGACCTGCCAACACCAGCCCAGAGACCGCTGCTGCCAGTGAGGGGTGAGCCTCTTGTGGACAGGGCACCAAGCTCCCAGGCTCCTCAGGGCACCTCCCAGCCTGCAGACCTGAGCCGATCAGCAGGGGCCATACTGGTTCATTCTCCTCTTTCTCTTTCCTACCTGTGGCTGCAGAGAAGGAAAATTTAGCCACCACCCAGAGGCATCTGTAGGGAACGGGACCTTTCCTTTTGGGGTCCTACAGTGGACTGAGGGGTACTCAGACTATGAGCTCTGTACCCGCCAGCCCTCCCAGGTGCCACTTGCCTGGTGACTCCAGGAAAGCAGGGCAAATCCTGAGGTGGAGAGACACCGATCCAGCTTGGGCACCTCATGGGTGACTTGAGACCAGCACTCCTCTCCCTGGCAGGGTCAGGGATTGATCTCTAGGACCCAGGAGACAAGCCTGCAGAACAGATCCTATACATTCAGGTCTCGATCTCATTGCCCTGGGGCACAGAAGGGATATTTGTGAAGGAGCCTACTGAGGTGTGTGTGCTTTCAGGGACAGATCAACGTATTTGAGGGTTGCCCCTCCTCCCATGGGAGGACCATGCACCCAGCTCAGGCTGCAATCCTGGGCAGGGACCCTCCCAGCCTGCATCACAGCCAGGGTAGATCCACTGACTTGAGGTCCTGCCTGCTAGCAGAGACCCGGGAGAAACTTTGGAATAGGGGAGGGTGGAAAGGAGCCAGACCTGCTCCAGACTGCAGGTCTCAGACAGCCCCACCCCCACATGCAGACTTTTTGGCTGAGTGGGGCCATTTCAGTCCCTCCCTGGCAGCTTTGTCCAGAAGCAGAGAACAGAACTGTGACCCCTGCTAACAGCATTTGTTGTGCTTGAGGGCAGGCTCACCCAACCCAGCTCCACCCAGACTCACTCCCCCACCTACCCCTATTGAGGTGAAGAATAAGGACACACCTGGAAGTCCCAGGGCACCACCCACCACCTGAGGCACCAGAATGCCTCTCCAGAGGAATAAGCTGGTTACAGCACCCGAAAACAACACTGTAGCCTTCTCCTCCCAGCAAGTGCCACCTACTGATAGGGAGGTCAATTACTGCATCTACTGCCATCATACAGGGTGTGGTTGAATCTCGCCACAAACACCAACTACTGTCTCAGAGACTAAACAGGGTGTGTCATTATCCAAATGAAAGTCTAAAGGTAGGAAGCAACAGCTGATCTAGATGGGAAGGAATCAGTGAAAGAACTCTGGAAGTATGAAGAATCAAATGGAAAGCACATCCCCAAAGAGGAACACTAGCTCTCTGGCAATGGACATCAACCAAACTCTGAACACTAAAATGACAGAAGAATTTTGAACATGGATTGTAAGAAAACTCAATGATATGCAAGAAAAAGTGGATAATCAACACAAAGAAACCACAAAAAAAAAAAATCCAAGACTTGGAAGAAAAATTCACTAAAGAAGTTGAAATATTAAAGAAAAATCAAACCAAACTTCTGGAAATGAAGAATTTATTCAAGGAATTACAAAACACAGTAGAAAGCCTCAAGAACAGGGTAGATCAAACAGAATAAAAAATCTCAGGGACTGAAGACAACACCTTTCAATTAAATAAGTAAGTCACAGAGACAGAGCAGAGAAATAACAGAAAAGAGCAAAGTCTACAAGAAATGTGGGATTATGTGAAGAGGCCTAACGTGAGAATCATAGGCATCCCTGAGGGTGAAGAAGAAAATACACAAGGGTTGGATAAGCTATTTGAGGATACAATAAAGGAAAATTTCCCAGGCCTTGCTAAAAATCTACATATCCAGGTACAAGAAGCTCAAAGGACTTCTGGGAGATTCATCACAAACAGGAAAACACCATAACATACAATCATCAGACTGACCAAAATAACCACCAAAGAGGCCCTCCTATGAGCTGTATGGCAAAAGAAGCAGGTAACCTACAAAGGAAAACCCATCAGAGTAACAGCAGACTTCTCAATTGAGACCTTACGAGCAAGAAGAGACTGGGGCCCCATTCTCACTCTTCTTGAACAGAATAATGCAAAAACAAGACAAAACAAACAAACAAACAAAACTCTTCTCTTTCTCTCACATCATGTATCTAATTCTTTAGATCTACTGTTGCCACCCTGACCCACATTACCATCATCTCTTGCAGGGATGAGTGTAGTTCCTAATCGAGTTCCCACTCTACCTTTGTCCCTATTCAGCACAGAGGCCAGGGTGATATTTAAAACTTAAGCCAGATCTCTTTGCTACTCCATACCTCCAAAATTCTTTACAACAGCCTTGAAGGCCCTCCATGATCTGGCTGTCTGCTAACCTTCTAAGTTCACCTTATACCTCTCTTTCTCTGATTCCGTGCTAACCACAATAGCCTCCTTGCTGTTCCTTGAATACAACACATATACCTCCACCTAGGGTCTTGGCTGTTGCTGGTCCCCTTCCCAGAATGCTTTCCCCCAAATTCTTGTTGAGTTAATTGAATGATAAAAGTGTTACAATAAGAATATCAACATGACACACATTCTAAACGCCTTCTATTCTTTCACTAAAATATCCTACATTGTCTTCCCCAAGTGCTACTCTGGTAACACCCAGGGGTTACCTTGAATGCTATGCATTTCTAGTTGCCTACATCATGGTCCTTTGCACTGTCAGTTAATAAGAGCAACTAATAGGATTTTGTTGGAAATAATAATTGCCAAGTCTTGGGCCAGGGACAGCAAGATGGGCTGAGAACTCACAGTTGCTTGTGAGAAGTGACTCCTCCAGAGATATTTGTAGGGTACAATTGAGCTGCACAGAGAAGTCATCAGGGGAAAGGCTCCTACCCAGGGTACTGGTCAGACAATGGCAATTTGAGTGTGTAAAGCAACAATTGCTATCAATATGAAGAGGATGAGTGAATGAAAGCAAAAAGAAAGCCCATGAATCTGTGATTATGACAAGACGAGTAACGTAATGTGAAGTATGCCAAAAGACAGCTCTTAAGGCACACCAGAGTTTGGAATGTCTTCGACATTAGGCAGTACTAACAAGCAAACCAGATTATGATGGTAGTATGGTGAATGTCAGGTATCATGCAAATTACTCAAAACAAATGCTTGTTGCCTCACTAATCTTGAGCTTTATACAGATTAGTCTGGTTACAAAGGAAAAGCAATTTTTTTTTTCACCGAAGGGGAGGTCTTCATGCTCCCTTCTGCTTCTTCCAGATGCTTAGCCATTGTATGAAAATCCTTTCCTGCCATCGGCCTCCTCCACAAGCTTTTTCTGCCCTCCCATGAACTTGAACTTTTGAAACAAAATTCAGGAAGTTTTGCAGGTGAATTTTGCTTTTTAGCCCTATCACACACTTCTGTGGAAGCAATGAAACTAACCAGAATACTTCCTTGAACAAGGGGAGCAAAAGGGGAAATTACATGGAAAAGAAGGAAAATCCCAGCAATAAATCTCTTCAGATATTATCAATTAGCTGGGCATGGTGGTGTGCCTGTTTTCTCAGCTACTCAGGAGGCTGAGGTAGGAGGATCACTTGAGCCCAGGAGTTCGGGGCTGCAGTAAGCTGTGATCATGCCACTGCATTCTAGCCTGGGTGACAGAGTGAGACCCTATCCTTCTTTAAAAAAAAAAAATACTGTTATCCAGCCACACAAATAGAAGAGGAGCTACTCTTGTTAAAGGGAAAGCAGGGTGAGCCCCTTCCAGCTTGGCCCTCTACCCTTTCTCCCTTCTGTGCTGAAACTACAGAGCTCCTCAGAGCACTCTGAAAAATAGTAGTAGAGAGAGGTGGACCTCAAAGAATGTGAAGTTCCATCAACAACCAACATAAATAATGATCCTTACAAATAGAACTACATCCCAAATTAATGGTGCTGAAAAGAATGTAGCATAGCCCAGTGCTCAGTCTAAATGTGGATGATACAGTCATCACTGTGCTCAGACATCTGGTGATAAACACTTAGGATACTTTGGAACAGGAATGAGTAAACACAATGGCAAAGCTCTGAAAGACGACTGGCTAGCTGAGCGGAGAGATTAACAGAGCTGACCATCACATGAAAACAAGTCTTGTCCATCCGTTCACAGGACATGACTAGATTACATAATGTTCAAAATACTTTTGTTTTCCACCTCAGACAGTTAATGTGTCCATTTTGTAACAAGGTTTGAGGGAGGCACATGTCACACATGAGCATGAAAACCCAGTCATCACTCCTAAGAACCACAACAGGATCTCAATATACTTTAAAATAAGCATCTCGATTTTAAAGATATTTTGAAAATACTGAACTCATGTCAATCCTGAAAGGTCAATTTTAAAAGAAAGTGTTGGTTAAAATATTCCATTAGGCCAAATTAGAGTCTTCAAGGACTGGAAGCTATTATTAATACTATCTATCTTTTGTTAGAAAAAAAAAGCAAACAAGAGCAGATGAATTCTGAGTAAATTTGGTAAGTGCAGAATTTCTTCTTATTTCCCCAAAGAATCAAGTAGAGCATTTATCTTCTTGCACCAGATATCATAATATTTTAATAGAAAATGTAAAATATGAGTAATATACAGTAGATAAAATACTTGAAGGAAAGATTTGGAAAATCTATAATACTAGTGTAATGTAAGTAACGTAGCTTTGGAGTCAGACAAGCCTGAATTTGATTCTTGTTACTAAGTTATCAATGGCATCTTAAAACCAAAGCAGCACCTGGAAGGATCAGGAACCAAGGCCGCTCTGTGCATGAGGGTCAGGGCAGCCTTGGACCAAAGACCGTATTCTTTGCTCTGTACTTGGAGGGATCCTGGTAAAATCCTAGAGCTGATGTTCTGACATGAAGATAAGCAAGTCACTGACTTGCCTTCCAATCATATCAGTTTTGAAGTTGAATAACTTTGGCCTCATCATCTAACCAACTCTCCCAATTTGACCTGATGGTTAGAGTAGAGGAGGGGGTCGGAAATATGGGTTGATGGGCTAGTTGCACGGGAGTGTCATGGGGTGGGGATTGTATGCGTGTGTGTCTCTATACCTCATTGCTTCTTGGGCCAGTCCCCGTCCCATATTAAAATCCCAGGGTTTGGGAGATGGGGGAGAGAAATTGCATTACTTTGTAGCCACCTAGGGATAGCACGACACAATTTAACATTCCATTTCTTTCTAGAATGCATCGTCCTCTGCAGGGAGAACATGCTCACCACCGGAGCCATTTTTCCTCATTTCATTTGAAGAGTTATATCATTTCATATTGAAGATGGTTGCCAGTTTTACTAAAACACTGTCAAATATCTATTCCCGATCCCTTCTGCACACCCTATAAACATATCTATGACTTTTCTACCAACTCAAATATTGCCCCTAAATATCTAGAAAAACATAATACTACATCTTAACCAACTCATTAGTAGGTTTAGGTCATGCATATCATCATAGGATTACTAGAATTATTACAAAATAAGCCATATCACCTCTCCTTGCTGACAAAAATAAACTGGGAACTCTGGAAAGGAAAGCTTGCCCTTCGTCCAAGAATCTCCACTGATCATAAGCTGCTGCACAGCAAATTTACCAGGCCTCAGCATTGCTCTGTGTCCATTCTAAGTTAACATGTTGTCAGTTCTTTAAAACTCAGCTGTTGCTGGCATATCGTTTTCCAACGGAGTAATTACGTTGCAACATGCATTCTGAACACTAAATGTTACCATCCCGATGTACAGAGTGAAGCGATGTGACCCTACCATGAGCATCATTCATTAGAAATTCTGCTCCCACACAGGACAGGGTGGCTCACCAGCCCACATTTGTTAAACGTAAGACACTCTCGATGTACATATGTCACTTAATCCTCACACCAACCCTGCTATTATTACTCACATTTTACAGATGTGGAAACTGAGGCTTAAAGGTCAACTTGCCCAGATATACCAATTAAGGGGCAGCACCTGAGTTTCACCTTTGGTCTAATTCCAAAGCCTCATTAGAGAGCAGAATATACAATTCGCATTACCTTTACAGATCAGGTGTGAGATTTCAAAGGTGGTTCCTTCAGGCTGGGCTTCATTCGCCTCCAGTTAGGAAAGTATCAGGAGCTCTGGTCTCTGTGGTCCTTGAATTTCCCTCTGCATTCCTGCTCCCCCCAAAGCTGCCGCTGCCCTCACGGAGGCACGTGAGGATGTGGAAGGGCCTCAGCTGACAGCTGGGAGACCCTGGGTCAGACCCAGGTCTGTTACTGTCTGCCGTACCTTCCTTGGCTTTATTTTTATTTTTTATTTTTTTCAGAATAAGAGGATGGTATAGATTCCCCTTTCTATATCCAAGAGCCAAAATAAAAGATGCCTGACTTTTGGTTAGCATAATCTCAACAGTCTCTTTCTACCCTAGCATGGCATGATTTCAGTGAGTTCTCGTGAAGCCTTTCTTCACAGCTCACCCCAACCCTGTGGGATCTCCTCCTCTGAATTCAGGACTCATAGTTTGCCACATAAAATGCTGCCTAATGTAGGAGGCCTGGAGTGAGAATATAAAAGGAGGACCACATACCATTTGTCTAAATATGTAAAGTTTGTAAATCAAACTAATAAGCTATTGTATAAAATGTGTTCCATCCTTCTGCCGTGACAAATACATCTTCCTAACACATTGAAAGACCAGCCTTGAGTTTAGAGTCCTCAGACTTCTTAGAGATCTGTTTTGGAAAGTGACAGCAAATGCAGGGCCACTCTTGGTCCAGGACTCCGGCCCACAGCCTGCCCCCTTGCTCCCCAGCCTGGCTCTGTTCCCACAGCAAGGAAGGGGGCATCGTGTTCCCAGGTGTGGACACAACAGTGCATACACACAAGTGTCATCAACCTTGCCAGCACACAGCACACATGCACACACTCTCAGACCTGCCCTTGCCTACCTACCACTGGGTCCTCTGGAGAACAGATCTGGTAGGAGGCACATTCAGACCCTTAGAGTTGGCTCAGGACTTTTTGGGCTGGGTATTCTGGAATCCCAGGAAAACAGCACAGTCCTAAGGAGGTGGGTGGGCATCACCCCTTGCTTCCCACCTCCCCTCACCCTCTCACATACATCATGCACTCCTTGACTGGAAGGCGGCTCTGGATAGAGGAGAGCCGAGCTCTCTAAGACATGGGTATGGAGCAGGGGACCCTCTTGCCGGTGTGTAAAGGCAGCACGAGCTTCATGACATTCCTTTCATACTTTCTTAGCTTTACCTTCCCTTACTTTCTGCTTCTCAGATAAGAGTTTTAGGAAGTTTCACTTTCTGTGAGTCCCAGTCTTTCCCTAACTACCAGATATGGATAGATGTCTTAGTTACTTTGGGCTGCTGTAACAAAATACCATAGACTGAGTAGTTTATAAACAACAGACATTTGTTTCTCACAGTTCTGGAGGCTGGAAGTCCTAGATCAGGGTGCCAGGGTGGTCGGGTTCTGGTGAGGGCCTCTCCTCGATCACACACTGCTGTCTGCTCAGTGTCCTCACATGGTGGAAAAAGGGTGAGAGAACTCTGGGGTCTCTTTTATAAGGGCACTAATCCCACTCATGAGGACTTCACCCTCATGACCTAGTCACTTCCCAAAGGCCCCGCCTCATAACATCACCCTATTGGGGGTTGGGATTTCAACACATGAGTTGGCGGGGCAGGGACACAAACATTCTGTCCATAACAGTAGATACTTGAATAGTTTCCTTGCAGGCTATTGACAAGGTTTCCTTTGCAGAATGCCTTTTCTGTTACAAGAATCTTTTTATTTTTATTTATTTATTTCTTTTTTGAGAGAGTGTCTTCAATTCCTGGGCTCAAGTGATCTTCCTGCCTCAGCCCCCTGAGTAGCTGGGACTACAGGCATGTGCCACCATGCCCGGCTAATTTTTTCTATTTTTGGTAGAGACGGGCTCTCACTCTTGCTCAGGCTGGTCTCAAACTCCTGAGCTCAAGCGATCCTCTCACCTCAGCCTCCCAGAGTGCTAGACTTACAGACATGAGCCACCATGCCCAGCCACAAGAATATTTATTTAGCATTTATACAGAATTCAAGAAACCTAAACAATCTATCATCAACCATTTCAATTTAGCCACATATCACGAGTCATAGCTCAAAAGTATTTCCTCTCTAATTCCTATTTCTCCAAGTCAATTTTCTAATTCATTTGTGGTTTGTTGTAAGTAGGTTTCTCTAGCACATTCATCACATAAAATATGAGTGTTATACTCTCTGAAACCATGCATATCCACGTAAATGTGTCTGCTGCTACCTGGATGTATGATAACTTGGCTGGGTATGGGAATCTTGGGTTGCAACCCTTTTCTAGCAGTTCGTATATCCAACTGTGTCCTAGTTGTGTGTGATGACGAGCAAGACATTCAACACCACTACAAATCTTTCTCTTTGGTAGTTTCTTTTTTTTTAAGATATTTTATTTCAAAATATGGAATTTATTGAATTCAAGTGAAGTTGTTTCTATGGTAAGTGGTAACACTTTCTCAAATCTTAGTTTCTTTACAGGTGGAAACAACCCAAATGCCCAACTGATGAATGGATAAACACAATGTAGTATCTCCATATAATTCAGTCATGAGAAAGAATGAAGTACTGACACGTCCTCCAACATGGACAAACTGAAAATATCACGCTAAGTGAAAGAAGCCAGACACAAAAGACCACCTGTTACATGATTCCATTTATGTGACAGGTCAGAGCAGGAAAATCTGTAGAGACAGCACAGAGATTAGCAGTTGCTTCCGCTGAGGGTGGGGACAGAAATGTTGAGATTGATAGCAAAAGGGCACAAACTTTCTTCTGGGGGAGACAAAAATGTTCTAAAATCGACTGTGGTGATGGTTGCCCACATTTATGAATAATGCCAAAAACCATGGGTTGTACATTTTAAATGGGTGAATTGTATGAGGGAGTTGGGGGGAGGGGATGGGTGTATACCTACTTGATGAGTGCGATGTGCACTGTCTGGGGAATGGACACGCTTGAAGCTCAGATTCAGGGGGATGGGGGGACATGGGCAATATATATAACCTGAACTTTTGTACCTCCATAATAAGCTGAAATAAAAAAAAAAAGAAAGAAAAACACAGGGATAAAAACAATGTCCATGATAATAGCTGTGGAGGAAAAGAACAGACACAAATTTTTAAATGTTAAAAATGCAGACGTTCTAAAGGAACAAATCAAAACAACAAAACCGCAGACACCAAGCTGCCTGAGCTGGTGCAACACATGAGCTTGCCGATGAGAATGGCTTGCCACACTCCTGGCAAAAATCAATGAAAAAGACCAAAACTCCAGGCATTAGAGAGGAAAAAGTGGTAACAACCTAGTGTTTTTCAATATTGCTTGAGGGAAGACAATGGAAAGATATTCCTAGATACGGAAGAGTTCAGAAAACAAGTCTCCCATGTACTTTTCTTGAGAAGACTGCTTGGGGATGTATCCCAGGCAGCCACGGGACATGTCAAAATGAAAACAGACAAAATATCAAAGGAGAGCTTGCAGCAGAAAGGGAGCAGCAGACGGCCCTGTGAGACAGCAACATGCATAATATCCAAGCATCTATATTTCTGAAGGTAATCATCACTTCCACACATCAGACTCGGTTGAATTTATCACACTAATGAGCTTCCAAGAACATTTGGAAGAAGTCTTGGTAGTTTCTGATTTTTCCGTCTAGAAGCTTGCCAGTTTTGTCTTTCTGTTTAGAGTTCAGGGATTTTACGAGGATACACCGAGGTCTGGGTCTTCATAGTCTTTTCTGGAGCATCCTGAGCCTTCTCAATTTACAAGTTTGGGTCTTTCCTGCTTAGGCGCCTCCATCTATTATCTGATCAGTTATTGCCCTTCTATTTGTTTCCTTTTCTCCTGCTGGAACTTCTATTATTTGCAAGTAAAGTCACTTAGTTCTGTCATCCACGTCCCTCATCTTTCCCCTCATGATTTCTATTTGTTTTGACATTATCTTCCACTTGGTCATAAGTTTATGTCTCAATAATAAACAACCTCTCCTTCAATTCATCTACTGATTTTTTTAAAAAAAGGAATTGTTATTTTTATTGGTGGAATTAAACACCTTTATTGAAGGATAACACACATACATAAAACTGCAGATGATGTGTCCAACTCAATAGCTTTTTGTGAGAACACTCCCATTTAACCACTACGCAAACCAAGATATAGAACATGGCCAGCACCCCAGAAGCCTCCCTCAGGCCCCCTCCTGGAATTACTGCTCCCGAACATCATCACTAATCTGACAATCACCATAGATTGATTTTGCCTCTTCATTTTTGAAATTTATACAAATTGAATGATAGAATACGTACTTTTCGTGTGTGGCTTCTTTTATTCAACACTTTATGTGCTATAGTCATATTGAAATAGGAAAAAAATCATTTTATTTGTGATATTCATCCATGTGGAACTTGTTGGTTTATTCTCTTTATTAAATAATAGTCCATTATATGAATGCACCACAATTTATATTCTAATACTGATAGACAAATAAATATTTCCAGTTTTTGGTAATTTCTAGTGATGCTGTTGTGAGCATTTGTATACAATTTTTTGAGGAGGTGCTGATATGTTTGCATGTCTGCTGTGTACACACTTAGGAGTGGAGTTGCTGGTTCATTGGGTATTTATATGTTCAGCTTCAGTAAATACTGTTAAGTGGTTTTTCAAAGCAGTTGTACAAATTTACACCTTCACAATAGTGTATGGAAATTCCTGTGGCTTCATGTGATCGTTAACACTTTAAATACAAATTTTTGTTCCATTTTAGCTATTCTGATGAATATGTTCTGGTATCTCACTGTGTTTTTAGTTTACATTTCCACAATTGATTTTTTTCCCACAGTTGATTTTTTTTTCTTTTCTTTTCTTTTCTTTTCTTTTTTTTTTTTTTGAGACAGAGTCTCACTCTGCTGCCTGGGCTAGGATACTGTGGCGTCAGCCTAGCTCACAGCAACCTCGAACTCCTGGGCTCAAGCGATCCGTCTGCCTCAGCCTCCCGAGTAGCTGAGAGTACAGACATGTGCCACCATGCCCGGCTAATTTTTTCTATATGTTTTTAGTTGCCCAGCTTATTTCTTTCGATTTTTAGTAGAGACGAGCTCTCACTCTTGCTCAGCTGGTCTCAAACTCCTGAGCTCAAATGATCCTCCTGTCTCAGCCTCCCAGAGTGCTAGAATTACAGGCGTGAGCCACCGTGCCCGGCCCCACAATTGATTTTTATATAATGACTTGGTATCTAGTACACTTAGTAAACTCACTTGTTAATTCTAATAGTTTGCCTGTAGATTCTTTTGTTTTTTCTCATGCATAGACATATTATCTGAATATAATGACAGTTGTGTCTCATCCTTTCAATACCATATGATGTTTATTTATTTATTTTTTTTGCTAGAACCCCACTATAATGATGAATAGCAGTGGTAAGAGCTGGCATCCTAGTCTCATTGTCATTGCAAAAGGAAAGCTTTCAATATTTCATCCTAAAGCATAATGTGTGTTGTGGGCTTTTTGTAGATACTTTTGTTGAGATTAAGGAAGTTTTTATTTTACTCCTAGTTTCCAATAGTTTAAAGTATGAATAGGTGTTAAATTTGATCAAATGTGCTTTCTACATCTATGACATGATCATATAACTTTTCTCATTTTTTCTCTTTTCTCTTAATGTGGGAATTACGTAGACTAATTTCTGAGTGTTAAACCACCCTTTACATTCCTGAAATAAAATCCAGTTAGACATGACATCCTTTTAGGCCATCTTTATGCATAGCTTGATATATTATTATTTTGTCTCCTTCGATTAACTACTGAGTTTCTAAATTTGAAAATAGTATTTTTCGTTTTTGTATTTGAGTTCCAGAAGACCCTCTTGAATGCTCTTATTATGCACTTACGTTCATGTTATCCTCTGTTCCATTTAGAAGTGACTCTCTTTCACTAGGCATTGTGTATTTCACATGTTCTGCTAGTTCTAGTTCTGCTTTCTCTGGCTGCCGTGTCTATGACATTGTCTTTTGCTTATGTGTGGCTCTATTCATCCTTAGGGGCTCAGGTCCAGCTGCTGAAGTGCTTTAAGCAACAGTCCTGAAACTTGCAGGAGTTAGGATCGCCTCTTCCCCTGCGGCAATTAGGCCATTCCCTGTTGGGACTGGAAGCGTATTTTCACCTACTTGTCTCCACTGAAAAAGCCTTGAATTGCTCCCACTATCCTAAACTACAAAAGCTTCCTCAACTTTGGGATTAGGGCAGATTCAGCCTAACTGTTCTCCTTCTCTGCTGGTCCTCAGCAGCCAGAGACGAGAGCAGGTAGATAATCCTAAGGAAAGTCTGCATCTTTTCCCTCCCAAATCTGTGCATCACCACAGGCCAAGCTCTTTCCATGAGCCCCTGTTTATGACTTGGTCCATAATTCTCCCCTGCTGGTCCTTGGGCTCTCTTTTAGCCTAAGACGGGGAAAACACCAGCAAGAGGCCTCTTCATCTGAACCCTGGCAGAGCCTGATGTCTCTTTATGGTAACAAGGCCAATGACGGAAATCTGGAAGCCCCAGCTTTTTTCCTTAAAAGAAGTAGTTGGAAGAGGAGGATGGCACAGATGCCTTTAGGCTACCATCTTCCCAGAGTGCCCCCTACCCTTCCGGCACTTTTTAAATGCACCTATTAATGTTAAGTCTTGAAGCATACTTGACGAACTACCCTCCAAAATGCCACTCCCTGTTCATATACCATTAACAGTTTATGGCCAGGTGTGGGCCTGTAATCCCAGCACTCTGGGAGGCTGAGGTGGGAGGATTACTTGAGCTCAGGAGTTCGAGACCAGCCTGAGCAAGAACGAGACTCCATCTCTGCTAAAAATAACAAAGTTAGCTGGGCATCGTAGCATGCATCTGTAGTCCCAGCTACTCAGAAGGCTGAGCCAGGAGGATTGCTGGAGCCCAGGAGTTGGAGGTTGCAGTTAGCTATGACGAAACCACTGCACTCTAGCTCAGGCAACAGAGCAAAAGTCTGTCTCACAAAACAAACAAACCCAAACCAAAACAAACAAAAAAAACAAACACATTTTATGACAGTGTTCTTTCTTCCACAACACACAATTATCAGATACTATCAATCTTTTAAATTTTTTCCATCTCTAATTAATGTTAAATAGTACCTCATTATTGCTTTTTTAAACAGCTTTATTGAGGTGTAGTTGAATACAATAAACTACACATTCTTAAAGTGTGCAATTGGATATGTTTTGATGTATTTATACACCTGTGAGACCAACACCACAATCAAGATGATGAGTATATACGTCACCCTCAGAAGTTTCTTGTGCTCCATTCTAATCTCACCATTCTGCCCCTGCCCACCCACCGCCCGACCCCCATCCTGCAGGCAACCACTGGTTTGCTTTCTGACACTCTAGTCTGCATTTTTTAGAGTTCTATATAAATGGCATAATTATTCTGAAATTCATCCATGTTACATGTATTATTTGCTCATTCCCTTTTATTGCTAAGTAGCATTTTGTTGTATGGATATACCATAACTTGTTTTCAATTCATCTATTGGTAGATATAAGGTTTATGTCCAGTTTGGAGCTACTATAAATAAAGTAGCTATGAAGATTGATATACAAATTTTTAAATGAACATATTCTTTCATGTCACTTAAATAAATAATACCTAAGTGGAGTAGCTAGTATGTTTAATTTTTTAAGAAACTACCATATTATTTTGCCAAGTAGCTGTATCATTTTACACTCCCATCAGCAGTGTATGAGGATTCCAGTTTCTCCACATCCTCAGCGACATTAGCAGAGTAAGTCTTTTAAATTTTATCCATCATAATAAGTGCTTAGAGGATCTCATTGTGGTTTGGATTTGCATTTAGTTAATGACTAATGAGAGTGAGGAAACTTTCATGTGCTTATTTGCCATCCGGGTATTTTCTTTGATAAACTGCGTACAAATCTTTTGTCCATTTTTTATTGAGTTACTTTCTTACACTGAATTTTGAGAGCTGGATTTTGTAGAGCTGGGTACAAGTCCTTTATCAGATATTTGCTTTGCAAATATGTTCTCTCATTCTGTGGATTGTCTTTAAGTCTCCTAACAATGTCTTTCAAAGATAAGAAATTTTTAATTGATGAAATCTAATGTGTTAATATTTTTGTTTTATGTATCATGCTTTGAGTGTTGTATATAAGAAATCTTTGCTTAATCCAGGGTCACAATGATTTTCCCCTATATTTTCTTCTAAAAGTTTTAGAGTTTCAGGTTTTGTATTTAGGTCTATGAGATCCATTTCCAGTTAACTTTTGCATATGGTGAGAAGTATGGATCAAATTTCATTGTTATACGTATGGATAAACAATTGTTCCAGCACCCTTTGTTGAAAAGATTGTCATTTCTCCTCTAAATTTCTTTGACACTTATATCAAAAGTTAATAGACCCTGTGTGAATCTATTTCTGGACTCTGCCTAGTCCCCTTGATCTGTTTGTCCATCCTGATGTCAATACTGCACTGTCTATATTACTGGGTTTGTAAGGAGTCTTGAAGCCAGGTGGTGTAAGTTCTTTAATTTTGTTCTTTTTCAAAGTTGTTTTTGACTATTCTAGGGCCTTTGCATTTCATTATGAAGTTGAGAATAAGCATATCGATTTCTAAAAGAGAGCCTGCTGAGATTTTGATTGAGACTGCATTACAACTGTAGATTAGGAGAGAAGTGACATCTTAACAGTATTGAGTTTTCTGATCCATAAACACTGTATATCTACTTACTTAGGTCTTCTTTAATTTCTCTTAGTAATGTTTTATAGTTTTCAGAGTTTAGATCTTTCACAGCTTTTGTCAGATTTATCCCTAAATATTTCATATTTTCAATGCTATAATAAATAGTATTTTTTAAAATTTGAATTCAAGAAAGATAACTATATGAGATGAGGTATGTTAATTTGCTTGACTTTGGTAATCACTTCACTATGTATATATATATTTCAAGGGAAGTATATCAAAGCAGGTTGTGTACCTTAAATATATACAATAAAAATAAAATAAAATGCATATATGTAAAAAATTGAATTTCCAGTTGTTTGTTGTATTGTTGGACATTGTGAATTTTAATTTGAATATTTTTATATTTCTGTATATGTTCAGTTCCTGGCTTTGCTCTGAGACACATTTATTTACTTGGAAATACTTACTTTTCGGTCTTGCTTCTAATCTTTGTTAGGTAAGAGTAGAGCAGTATTTATTATTCCAGGACTAATTTTGCCCCACTACCGAGTGGGGCCCTTGGGCCAATGCCCAGTGAACTAAGTTAGTTTTTCCCTCTGGCTGGGAGAGTGAGCATCATCCCAAGCTTCGTGTGAGCTCTGGGAGGCCTTCCTCCAGCCCCTTTTGGTGGTTCTTTCCCTGGCCTGGGGTAGTTTCCTCACTTGCCTGTGCTGATACTACTCAGCTGAGTAGTCAAGGGAGCCCTGGACAGGTGCCCAGTGTTGGCTGTCTGTGCAGCTCTCTCTCCTGTGAACACGGGCTGTCTTGTCTCACCGATGACTCCTAGCTCCATCTTCAACTCACAGGGCCTGCTGGGCTCAGCGGGGCTTCCCCCTCCCTGCTCCATGGCCTAGAAGTTTTATGTAGAGAGTAAAGCTGCATCAGTCATAGGGCTTACCTCTTTTGTTTTTTTCTCTCTGGGATCACTTTCTTATGTTGCCTGATGTTCAATACATTCGGAACCATTGTTTCTTGTATGTTGTCCAGTTTTTGTTGTTTCAGACAGAAGAGTAAATTCAGCTCCTGTTGCTCTATCTTGGCCAGATGCAGGTTACCTTTTACTAAGTTTTTAATTGAAATATTAATGTTTTTCAATCTTTCTTTTTTCATAATAAATACATTTAAGGCTACAAATTATCCTGTGAATATTTTGTCCATATTCTCCAAATGTTTATATATAGTTCTTTGGCTGCTCATTTCAATGGTTTATAATGTCTATTTTGGTTGATTATGTAATCTCTTATGTAAAAGTCTGTAAACTAGTTTATTATAAAAAATTTAAACATGAACAAAATTGTAGAGAATAAAACAATGAACTCCTACATACTGGTCCCCCAGATTCAACAGTTGTCAGGATTTTTCCACATTTGTTTCATCTATCCATTTCTGTTTTCTTTATCTTTGTTAAAGAATTTTTAAGAAAATTCTAGAAAACATGTCCTTTCTTTCCTGAATATTTTAGTTTCTAAAATATAAAAACATTATCTTCCTTAATCCCAATGTTATCACACCTAATATGATTAACAATTCTTCAGAACTATTTTATAATCAGCCCATGATCAAATTCTTCCAATTGTCTCCAAAGTATTTGTACCGATTATTTATTCAAATTAGGATGAAATCAAGGTCCACTCATTGCATTTGCACAATGTGATTTCAAAGTCTCTTTTAATCAATCGAGTCCTTCCTCACCTCCTTTTCCTTGACACTAGCTTGTTCAATAAGCCAGAGAAGCTGTCCTGTAAAACGTCTCAAATTCTGATTTATTTCTTTGCTTCCTTGTGGTTTCATTTAACTTCTTTCTTTATCTCTTGTGTTTCCTTAGAGGATTGGTAAGATTCAGGTTTAACTTTTTTTTTGGCAAGAATCTGTTACAGCTGGTGCTGTGTGCTTCATACTGCATTACATCAGAGGCAGATAATGTCTGGTTTCCATTTTTAGTCATGCTGATTTGGATTAAAGGATTCAAATGGTGACAGCCTGATCCCCCATTATAGTTCCCCACCAATCGATCAGCAAGTGATAATATCCTTTGATGACTGTTGAATTACTCGATTATTTCATTAGAGTGGCAAAGTGATTATTTTCTGATTCTATCATTTCTTATCCATTTATTGGCTGGAATTCCATGGTAAATAATAATTTTCTCTCTTCACTTAGGGCCATTTGATTATCCTAAGAGACAAGATGAGTGCTCAATTCTTTCCTTTTAATTGCAAGTTTTCAGAGTAGGAAATTGGTGTCCTGGTACTTCCAATGGTGTCAAATGAGCACGCGCTCTCTCTCACACATATGTTCCATTTGTTCAATTATTGAATGAAAATATTTTTCTTTTTCTCTTTTTTTTTTTTTTTTGACATACAGTCTCACTCTGTGGCCTGGGCTAGAGTGCAGTAGCATCATCATAGCTCACTGCAACCTCAAACTCCTGAGGTCAAGAGATCCTCCTGCATCAGCCTCCTAAAGTAGCTAGAACTACTGGTACTTGCCACCATGCCTGGTTAATTTTTAAAAAGTTTTTGTGTAAAGAAGGGGTCTTGCCATGTTGCCCAGGCTAGTCTCAAACTCCTGGCCTCAAATGGTCCTCCTGCCTCAGCCTCCCAAAGTCCTGGGATTACAGGCATGAGCCACCACACCTGGTGTTGATTTTTCCTATTAATGCCCAATTTGTGCACCTTTGGCTTTGATTTTATACTTGTTTCTCTTTTGTCATACCGAAAATTTTGGTTTCTAATAACATCAACCTATTTATTTGTATTATCCTACACTATGTGAAAGTTTCAAAATACTAATATCCACCTACTTAAAATTAGACTACTAAATTAAATCTAGTATTTGCTTGCACCTCTATTTGTCCTTAGAATATAGCTCAGTAAGATGTACAGTGAAAATATTGTGTTCTATTATAAAATCACTTGATACAATTCTCTACGTGGTTATGTCCACAACTTCATACACATTAAGATTCATTTATCGTAGATTGCATTCAATTCTTAGAGTTTTTAAACTTTTATTTTTGAGTTGTTTTCACAATCAAAACTATTTAGCAAATTATACTCATCTGCTTAAATTTCTGTCTCCTTCTTCCTATTTCCTTCCTACCCCATAAGGGTAATTATTTTTGTTCATTTTTTCATCTTTCCAGTCTTTCTTTTAGCAAATATAACCAATACTTGCACTCTCCTTTTTCACTTGAGCATTGGGTTTCACACTGTGTATACTATTCTCAGTGTGCTTTTCTCATGATCACCCCCCATCAGCGCATGGTCGTCTTCCTCAGGCCTTTTTAGTGTAGGTTATGGTGCTATTTAGTGCCTTTTTCCATTGGGAAAATATATCATAGTTTATGTAACCAGTCCCCTAATTATATGCAAAAAGCATTTTATATTTTTACTAGTGTATCTTTGGGAAATTGAATTGTTGGGTCAAATATAAATGCATATGGTCTTTCCTAGATATTGACAAATTACCCTCCATTTTGCATTTCTACCAGCAACATTTGAGAGTGCCTGTTTCTCCACAGTCTGGTCAACAAAACTTATTGTCAAACTTTTGGATTTGTGTTACTCTGACAGATTAACAGTGAAATCTCAATATAATTTAACTTACATTTATTTATCTGCATGTGTTTAAGCATTTTTTTCATACATTTAAGGTCATTTTAATTTACTTTACTTTGTATTTTTGCACATTTTTTACTGGAGTGTTAGTCAATTTTTAGGTGTTTTAAAAAAATTATTAGAGCCTGAGCCGTTTGTCAGAGCTTTAAGTTGCAAACACGTTTTTCCTAGTTTGCTCATTTATCTTATGATCTTGCATCTGAATTTTTTGTTGTGCAGTATTATTTAACATATTGACTGCCACACTAGAAAATTTTTTTTTCCTGAGGCCATGGTGTTTTATTATGAAAATATAATAAAAACTTCCAAAACAAAGCGATGCTTTCTAATTTAGTGAAAAATTTGTTACATTTTATTGTTTTCTATGTGTGAGTTATATGCAACTCACGCAGCACTAGAATCAATTTTTATACCTCACACCTATTGAGTTGTGTGTGACTCGAGACATACTTACTGAATTTATTTCAGAGAATTGAGTCTTCATAAGCTTCATGAGGCCCCAGGCTCAAAACTGTTGTGAGTTAAATACAACTCGCATGGCAATTAATGTGTTAAATTTTCTGTGGTCAAATTTATATATCTTTTTAAAAAACTGGTGTTGGATTTTCAATCATGGTTTAAAACGTTTTCTTAACTCCCAAATCGTAACAAAATGTACCCATGCTTTCTAGTACTTATATAGTTTCATTATTTACCTCTAGATTTCAACCATTTGGAATTTATCCATGTATTTTTTCCCAAATTGCTCAATATTATTTATTAAAACTCCAAAATTACCCCATGATTTGAGATAATACCTTCATCACTTATTAGATTTGCATAACCATATGAGTCTATTTCTGTATTTCCTATTCAAACGGAAACATTTGGTCTGTTTGTCTATCACATGTCAGTACTATGAAGCTTTGAATATAAGTTTCATGATATTTTAAATATCTGATAGGATTGGCCTCCCACATTGCTCTTTTCCCCAGAATTTTCTTTAATGGTCTTGTTCATTAATTTTTTAATATAAACTTTATAATCTAGCTCCAGGGGACAAAAACATGTCATTGTTATTGGAATTGCATCACATTTATAAATTTAGTAAGGGGGAAATTACATCTTAAAGAATTGAATCCTCTTGTCAAGCATGCATTGTGTCTTTCCAATGGTTTAAGACAACTTTGTGCCTTTTATTTGTAGGCTGCATAACATTGTTTCTGTCAACCATGAGCTGAACACACGAGGGTGGTCCCATAGATTATAATACCATAGTTTTACATCTGCATCCAGCAACCAAACTGCCTTCCTAAGGTGTGTGGACCAGGAAGAGGTGAGGGAGGTAGAGTCAGAAATCTTTTGAATCAAATTTTTACGGGTTTGCACCAATGGTCAACAGTACCAGATGCCCGTGGTGGTAGCGGGAGTGAGAGGGCCAGCAAGTATGTATTTGTCCATTGCCAGGGGACAATTGTGATGAAAGGCACACCATTGTTAGACTGCTGATGGTCCAGAAAGCTGAAAATATGACAAAGATCAATTTCAAAGGCCCACAGTGGTGTGTCCAGAGTCGGCTAATTGAACTGGAACATACACAGTCAGCTGAACAAGTGTCCAGAGTGGCAGGGCCCACCACAGCCCCATTAGGGGTCCAAGGCTGCCAGAGCAGCAGGAACAACACCCTCTGCAATGTGGCCTCCAAATTGTGAGGCAAGGAGGTCAACTTGTGGTGCCCTCACATCATGAACGTGGAGCCCTTCACTCTGTGCCCGGACTATGGTGGTGGCTCTGTTGACACTTCCAGCACCACGATGGATCCAGGCAGCGGCGTGGCCATCTGGGTGCGCAGGCTCTGTTGGCAGCTTGGTTCTAATCGGTCTCATCAGAGAAGGGGCCCTTACCATTTCCATCTACGTGAGTGACCCAGATGCTTCTCCCAGCAGCCACGATCTGTTGCCACAGTTTGTGGCCTGCAAAAGGGGTGCTGCTAATCTGGAGTCTGTAGTTTTCCAAGTGGCAGACCAAACATCTAGCCGTTGACAACAGCCCCAGAATGACTAAAAATAGGACAAGCAGCATCAAGGGCAGTGTTGGCCAGAGCTGTGACAGCAGCCGTGAGGTCTGCCTTGTGAGCAGAGAGATCACGTTTGCTCTTGGCTCTGTGCGGGCTGTGCATAGTCTGTAGTCCCAGCAGCCCAGGGGATTCCACTGTGGTCCATCTTAGCCAAAGCGTCAGGGACCCAGGCCCATGCAGTTAGGGGAACTTCTGTGAATTTAGAGTCCCTGAAGACACAGTTTGCTTCAGGTGGTGAATGGGAGATAAAATTCCCCTCCAAGGGCTATGTCCACTGTCTCACATAAAGCCAAGATGCTGCTGGGGCCAGGCTGGCTGAATTCCATTTTCCAACAGAGGCCTGTTAGGCCTTTCTCACCTTGTTAGTCCTTCAGTTTGAGTCCTTCAGTCCTCAAAATGGGAATATCAGGCCCGAGAGTCACAAGGTCTCCATAGGTCAGGTATGACCTTTCCACCAGAGCCTGAGAGGAAGCCAATAGCTGATTTTCAAAAGGGTTGAGCCTGGTGGTCACACCAGGGAAGTGTCAAGCCTGAAGCTTCTAGGTGTGCCTCCGGGTGGAGGCAGTCTCCTATTGCCAGAGACCCCAACTGGCAAGATCATCCGCCACAGCAGCTTATAGCTCAAAGGAGCAGGAGCGTGTCAGTGCCCAAGGGCACTAGCAGATCTCTACGTGCAGCTCCTCCTGACCAGAACCAACACACCTGGCGCTTTAGGACAGGAAGTACAAGCATATAGCACATCAATTCCTACCATATATTCTGATATAGAAGATGTTACAACAGCAATATTGATTAACTTTTTACCTTATTAGAAAAATATAAATTTTATATGCCTGCTGAAAGGGACCTTTGCTTGTATCTGTTTCCATTTGAGACTAATCAGGAGAAAGAAATCACCCAGGGAAAGTTGAATATAAAGAATAAGTATAACAAGAGATTTGGAATAATGAGGCATTGACTAGTAAGAAGAGAACTCTAAAAAATGTAGAAATAACAAATGTAAGGAGCAGCCACTATGTTAGGGCTAAGATAGAACTTGTCCTCCCCTAACAGGGCTGAGATCCAGAGCTTGCTGAGAGGGCATGGCCATGGCTCACTGGATTGTAGAGAAGTCGATGTGGTGCTGCCCTGGTCACATTTGTCAGAAATCTGCCCTAGAGGGTGCCAGGGAAAGCTGTTCATAGGGAAGGAGTGAGCTACCCAAGGGTGCTGGTGGAAGAGGTGAGCTGCTACCGCTGGGTGCTGCTGGCTGCCGTGCTCTGCAGGAGCTGAGCCCTAGAGAAGTTATGAGCTCTGCAGGAGCTGGGTCCTGGGGAAACCATGTGCCCTGAAGGAGTGGGACACTGGAGAAGCCTGTGGGGCTGCAGGAGCACACCTCAACCAGGGAGCCAAGAAAATCCTTTCCTCCCGCACTACCCACTGACAAAGTTTAGTAGGGCCCACATCCATTTTCATAGAGCAGGCAAAAAGGGTGAATTTGGAGTTGAGAGGCAGTAAGTCCATGATTGACACAGTGTATCTGTTGAGAGGGACCTTTAGTTGTATCTGTATCTTAAAAAAAATAACTGGAAGCAAATATGATAAAAATATTAAGTTAAAATTTTAAATGGTGGGAATTTTGGAACTTATTATAATAGTTTTATAACTTTCTATATATTTTAAATTTAGCAAAGAAAAATCGTGGTGAGAAAAATTGATCGATACATTACTCAAATTTGAGAAATCTTGAGCTGGTAGTTAAATCTCTCTACTTATAAACAAACTGATCTCCATGAACTTGTTAAACTTGTGTGACCCAAATTCTGTTGAAGAAATAAAAAAGAGTTTGTTCCCATTGTTTGTTCATGCATTCATTTACTCTTTAACATTAAGTGAGCATCTTTTCCATGCATGGCAGTAACTAGACCAGGTACAAGGTCTCAACCCACATGTTCCGCACAGTCCAGAGGGTGAGAGACGGAGCCTCAGGTGATTAAACTGGACCTCAGGTAAAAAGAACATAAGATGTGTATCTTCCAAGAAGGGGTTCTAGAAGTTCTCCTGGTGCAGATGAAGCCTGAGCTGTGCTGAAGGAAACAATAAGAATTATCTGGGTAAAGAGAGGCAGAAAGAATTTCTGGAGAAAGAAAGAATTGTTTGGAAAACAAAAAAGTAAAGCCTAGTTTTTCATTTATAAAATACTTAAACCAAGAGAATGGCAAAGGTTACACTCTAAAAAAGAAATATCTATAAGGATGAGACATATTTTAAATAGAACAATGGAGTTAAAGCATTTATAAATGATCTACGATCCTACAGCTCCCACTGTGCCAGGAAAGCTAAAAAAGGAAAGACTATATTTGGGTCTCAGTCAATTTCCTGGCTATCTGCTAGTGTTGAAGGTTTTAGGTGGCTGAGATAACTTGGCATGCATTTCAGAGTAGAATCAACACAATCAGGGACAAGTGACATAGATATCTTTCATGAAATGTACCTTTTATCACATTCATCTTCTCTTATGCGAGAAGAGGGTAACATTTCCATGCTCTCTCCTATTTATGCTGAGCTTCTGAAAGAGATGCTGCTGCAATAAGATCTTTGTTTTCCATGTATGTGTAATTGAGTATTTCCGATCTTATTGTCTATGTATTAAGGCATGCTGCGATCCTTTCCTTTGGGAGAGTCCCTGTGTTGTTATTCCAATGTTTAGAGTGATTCACATGTCTGGAATGAAAAGATGATCCTGTATCGGAGCCACTGATAATGCCATCGTTATTGCTGTGCTGGGAAGAGAACCAAGACTGGTAACTGAATCAGCTGATCTTCGACGCGTGTAAAGCACTTAAGCTACCCTGCAATTCAGGGTTTCAACTTGCACTGACTTGACGATTGAATTCTGATTTCCACTCAGGTTTTCTATTAACATTGTAAGACAGGATCGGTAAAGTATTGACTTGTGAAAATTTTTTTTTCTGGGAGAACTAAAATGGAACCTAGCCTATTATTGCAATTAAAGTCCTTTAACTAAAACCTTAAATCTTGAGGATTTTTGTTGCCATTTACTTTTATTATGTATGCAGCTTTTAAATTGTATGCAGTTTTAAAAAATAGATTTTATTTTTTTGAGTTTTAGGTTCACAGCAAAATTCAGCAGAAAATACAGAGAATTCCCATATAGCCCATGTGGCACCCCCTCTTCCAGTGTCCACCACTGTCAACATCCCACACCAAAGTGATATTTGTGTCACAATTGATGAACCTACACTGGCACTTATTCTATAGTTTACATTAGGGTTCACTCTTAATGGTGTACATCCTGTGGGTTTTGACGAATGTATCCACCATTGTGGTATCATAAGGAGTGGTTTCACTGCCCTAAAAATCCTCTGTGTTCTGTCTGTTCATCCTTCCCTTCCCCAACCCCAACCCCTGGCAACCACTGATCCTTTTACTGTCTCCATAGTTTTGCCTTTTCCAGAATGTCATATAGTTGGAATTATACAGCATGTAGCCTTTTCAGACTAGCTTCCTTCACTTAGTAATGTGCACTTAAGCTTTCTCCACATCTTTTTGTGGATTGACAGCTCATTTCTTTTTAGCCCTGAATAATATTCCATTGCCTGTATATTCCACAGTTTACTTATCCGTTCACCTACTGAAGGACATCTTGGTTGTTTCCAAGTTTTGGCAATTCTAAATAAAGGTGTCACAAACATCCGCGTGCAGGTTTTTGTGTAGACATGATTTTCAGCTTATTTGGGTAAACACTAAGAAGCTTGAGGCCATCTGTGGTGGTTCACATCTATAATCCCAGCATTTTGGGAGGCCGAGGCGGGAGGATTGCTTGAGCCCAGGAGTTCGAGACCAGCCTGGGCAAGAAGAAGACCCCATCTCTAAAAAAATAAAGCTCAATTATTGAGTAATGAGTATGTTTGTTTAGTTTTGTAAGAAACCACCAAACGGTCTTTGAAAGTAGATGCACCATTTTTGCATTTCACCAGCAATGAAAGACTTTCTGTTGCCACATCTTCTCCAGGATTTGGTGTTGTCAGTGTTCTGGATTTTGGCCATTCTAATAGATGTGTAGTAGTATTTTGTTTTTATTTGCATTTTCCAAATGACACATGATGTGGAGCATCTTTTCATCTGCTTATTTGCCATCTGTACATCATCTTTGGTGAGGTTTAGGTCTTTTGCCCATTTTTTCGAGTTGTTCATTTTCTTATCATTGAGTTTTAAGAGTTCTTTGTATATTTTGGATAATAATCCTTTATCAGATATGTCTTTTGTAAATATATTCTCCCAGTCTGTGGCTTGTCTTATTCTCTTGATGGTGTCTTTTGCAGAGTATAAATTTTTAATATTAATTAAGTCCAGCATATCAATTTTTTCTTTCATGGATGAAGTTGGTTTTTATTTACTTGTATTTTCCTTCTCACTGTGATAAAGATTGCTGTCATGTAGGCATCCTGCTGCCCTTGAAGAGATGACTACTGTGGCCTTCTCATCCTCCTTACTCACCCAGTGTTGATGATAATGCCATTTCTGTGAATCCCACACAGCTGTTGTGAGCATCAAATGAGATAATGTTTATGAATCAGTTTTTTTAAATTGAAAAGCAGTGGTACACATGTCAGGTGGTGTTACTAGTCTCTTGACAGCACACACACAAGCATACACACATATGCTTTTATTTCCCTTCTTTGGCCAATGGGTTTTACTCATGGAATCAATTAAAAAGAGACCAATTTCTCACTACAGTTGACAATAGTATTTGGAATCTAGGAGATAAGAAGCTGCAAATGCCATCTTTAAATCCAGAGGTTTTACAAGGTTAACTTTCACTGTCTCAGGGAGAGCGTGGGTCTATTTCAGTGCCCTCTGTCTCTGGAAGGGACAAAGGTTCTTTGCTTGACCAAACTTTAGCCAGGCTCCTGAACCTTTTCCGGGGCCTATCTGGGCCCTGCCTTGTAAAGCCCAGTTTTGGCAAGAATCCTGTTAAATCAGGTCAGTAGGAGCCCCCTACCCTCGGTCACCTGATCGCACTCCACATTCTTCACCCTCTGGTTCAGGTTCCTCACCTTCCTGTGCCCCAGGTGATGTCTGACCATGTCTGACTTCCTCAGCCTTTCTTCAGCAAGAATTTCATTAGGTCATTAGGTAGGTAGGTTTAGCCAGAATCCTCTTCACCCCTGATGCTTCCTCTTAGTAATTTTCTATCCACTGACTCCCCACCCTGCTCCTTGGCTACAAATTCCCACCTGCCCATCCTGTATTTGGAGTTGAGCCCAATCTCTCCGTCTCTGCAAAACCCCATTGCAGTGGTGCCTATACCTACCTTGAGGGTCCTGAATAATGTCTGCCTTACCGTGCTTTAGCAAGCATCACTGAATAATTCTTTTTAAACAGAAGTATCAAGAATTATTTCATGATTTTGCAAGATTTTCCCAGTTTACCTTCATCTCCTGCTTCGGGTGTTTTCTTTCTTCCCATTTACAGTCTACTCTTGACCACAGAGTTAGGGGCACCAATCTCTGTGTAGCTGAATATCTGTGTATAACTTCAGACACCCCCCACCCCCCGCCAAATTTAACCATTAATAGCCTACTGTTAACCAAAAGCATTACCATAACGCAAACAGTAGATTAACAGATATTTTGTGTATGTATTATATCCTATATTCTTACAATAAAGAAAGCTAGAGAAAAAATATTATTAAGAAAATCATAAGGAAGAGAAAATATATTTACTGTTCTTTAAGTGGCAGTGGATCATCCTAGAGGTCTTCATCTTCATCGGCTTTCCACTGAGTAGGCTGAGGAGGAGGAGGGAGAGGAGGGGCTGGTCTTGCTGTCTCAGGCGTGGCAGAGGGGAAGAATGTCTGCGTATAAGTGGACGTGCGCAGTCAAGGGTCAGCTGTATTTTGACAAGAATAAAGGAAATTGTAGTTACCTTTAACTGAATAGTTGAAGACGACAGAAAGAAAACAAAGCCAGAGAGAGAGAGAGAGAGAGAGAGAGAGAATCCCATTGAACAAAGGGGGGCTTCTATGGCAGCACAAGCACTTTGATGTCTTCTGGCCCACAGGCCTGGCTGCAGTGCACCTCGAACCCTCGGGGCTTGATGGTACAGCTGCCCATTGACTGAGCTGCAGGGAGAGGGAGCAGCAGAAAGACAGAGAGAAAGAGAGAGGAAGAGAGAGGAGAAGGGCAACATGGAAGGCTCCAAAAGTTTCTGATTTATCTTGCTGAAGATCTACTCACCAACTAGAGAAAGGAAGGTGTTGGCAAATGTCCTAAGTGGTTTATGACGGCTCACAATACTTCCACCCCATGGGAGTCATGGGAGTGTTTATTTGGGGATGTCTCTGCACCCACTTCAGGGAAAGATCCTGAGAAAGAGATAATTTCTTCTAAAATCTTTAAATAGATCCATTCCCTGGTACCTTAGAATTTTTGTTCTGTAGCCAATTACCTGTTTCTTAAATTACCCTTTCAAAGTTTTTGTTGTTAATGTGTAAGAATGCTGTTTTTGTAAAGGATCTTATACAAGCTTGATGAATTCTTGCATTAGTTCTCACAGCTTGTCTATAGAATTTATTAACTATTTTGTATAGAAAATCACGTCATCTACAAACATGGACATTTTATTTCTTCCTTTCCAATCACTATATCTCTTATTTCATATTCTTGCTTTTACTGTACTGTCCAGACCTTCAATATATGATGCTAAATAGGAACAATGATAGCTGATAGCTTTGTCTTTTTCTTGTTTTTGTAATTTTCCTCAATTTAATGTATGTACACAATGGATATACTTAATGTGGGCTTTCCATGGATATTTTGTCATGTTCATGAAGTCCCCTCTTATTTATGTTTATTTAGAAAGATCATGAATGATCTTGATTTGTACCAAACCTTTTTTTCTGTGTCTTTAAGGTATGTTTTTTCTTCTTTAATCTGTTAAAGGGAAGAATTCTATACATCCACATTTTTCCCAACAGTGAAGATAGGCATTTTTCTGATTAGTTTAACAATGCACACTCATCACAGGAAATTCGACCAGTATACGAAGGTGTATCAGACGTCTCTTGTTTGGCACTTTAAATCATCCTTTCCCACCCCCTTCTCCAGCCATGGCAGCCACATGGGCTTCACGGGCCCCATGAGTACCACAGACGCACCTGTCCCCAGGGCCTGCCCTGTCCTGCTTCCTGACCAGGGCTTCTCTGATGCCCCCACAGGGGACACCCTTGGGAACCTGCTGATTCTTACGCATGCACAACCCAGAAAAGCCATGGCGTTATGCTCACAGGGTCACCTGTGACCAACGGCAAACAGGAACACATGGAAGCTGTTCCCCCCTTTGGTCCTCTGGGTGAGTAATTCTGAGATGCATTTCATGAAGCTCCTCAGAAGGCCCCACAGAATTGAGTTTCAGTTACCTGCAGCAGTGAGCAACTGAAAAATGCATCTTTAGCCAGGTGTGGTGACACACACCACGTCTGTAGTCCCAACTACTTGGGAGGCTGAGGCTGGAGGATCTCTTGAGCCCAGGAATTCTAGACCAGCCTGGGGAACATGGTGAGACCCTGCCTCAAGAAAAGCCAGGCATCCTTATATCGGCTTTTCTTTCTTCCTTGTTTCTCTTTCTGTTCCCTGGCATCACTTCTAAGTGAACCTCTCTGGAGGAACCCAGATTAACACAGGGTGTGATGAAGCAGAAAAACTACCCAAATACAACCATCCAGATATATTAAATAATTACCATTAACATTTTGCTTTTCTATTCATGCATGGGATCATAGCACGAGTGATTTTTAAAATCAAGCCTTTATTATTATTAATTTATGTCTTCCTTACTTCCATCTAACTCCCTCTTCATCAATTCCCATGAATATCTCAGGATATGTCCTGTACTTTTCTTCATGCTCGTGAACCCTCACCATCTGACAAGAGCACATGCGCGCACACACACACACACACACACACACACACACGATCAGTTGGGCGAGACTGGAAGTATGTGTGGTAACAAAACCTCAACATCTCAGTGGTTTGTTTATCCCATGGAGTTTTGTCTTGAGCACATAAGATATGCTGGGCACAGGGCAATGGCACCAGGCAGCAGTTGTCCATGAGATGACTCAGCTATCAAGGCAGCTTCATTGAAAGGCTCCCTCATTTCTCTACCCAAAGCTTCTGCTTTTACTAGGGCACAGGAAAGAAACAGGTTGAAGAACTAACTGCCCAGAAGCTTTTCCTTCGAGAACCCTGGTGGAGTAGGTATGTTAAAGGTATTAATTTTTCTAAATAGGTGAAGGAAACAGAACCTCGGAGATTGAATGACTCATCTGAGGCCACAGAGTTGGCAAGTGGGAGAGCTAAGCTTCCAAGGAACAGCCAGCTCCTCTCTGTCCCTTTTCACTTGGGTGGATATTTAAATAATTCAGCATATTTCTCCCAAACCTTGACAGCACAGCCTCATGGGAGAACATCTTTCTCAATTTGAGTCTAGAATGGGGGAAAGAATGAAAGGAATTCCCCACTGTGGCACATCTCAGAATAGCTCCACCAGGTAAACACATTCTTTCCTAAGAGAAATCTGTCGGGAAAAAATGATCTTTCTGAACAGTGGTCAACTGCTGTTGCTAAAATAGGAGCATGATTAGTTACAACTAAGTCTCCTCTAAAAAGTGCCATATCCCAGCAGCGGATGGTGACATGGAAAGAGCAAATGGTGTTGGAGGCATTTGCGTCTGGCTGAGACGTAGGGTGTCGGAGGTGTTGTGCAGTCTGTTCTTTCTGCTCCACAGGTCTCACAATAAAACTAGAACCGAGGGATCATCTCCCATCCTCATCCTCAAAACTGAATTACCATGAAGAGATGCTGTTTCCATACTGATACATTTATTTGGCTCCATTTATCCTAGGATTAAGGTGAGCTTCAGAAAGCTATCATTTGTTACAGTTAAAAATAAAAAGAATGTTACGAAACTATTTGCTATTCCAAAGATATTTTCTATGTCAGAATTTCTCATCCAAACCTATTTTGCAAGCATGACCTTCCTCCGTGATCACTATCACAGGCTTACCGGTCAGCCTCCAGACATTCTTGGCTATTTTGATAACATGAAACCTGGCAGTTGCTCGTTGTGATTTGCACATGGTTGCAGTTGGAGATTTTTCATAAATTATAATAAAATTTCTTTGAGGGGAAATCTGCTTTAAGCACTGGATTGGGGAAAAAAAATAAAAATAGAAACAAACAACTGAGTACATCTATTCTCCAAAATGCATGTTAGTCCGTCAAGGCAACTCACTGGTTCTCTGTCACAGTCACTTTATAAGGCGGATAATTTATGGACAGCCACACGGGTCCACGAGGTTAACTATGAGACTCAAATGCCCAGGAACAGGCATGTGCTATTTTTAAAATGAAGTGACTATAACTTCACCTGCTATTTCCAAACCTATTGGATTATTTCACTCAGAGCATTTCCCTCCTTCTTCACTGGTAATGTTTGTCATTATATAAAGAGCACTTAAGATGAAACAGAAGTACATTCTTCCACGTCCACAAATCTGACAAATTTTAGTTTACAGAACTCCTTTCTTTGCAGGGGGAGATTTAACACTGCAGCCAGTACGTGCGGGCTTTGATTGTTACCACAGCCAAAACCAAGGCAAGAAGAGTCCATTTTAAGATCCAGCCGCACAGGCTGTGTCTGATGGCTTGTACAGAGCTGGGTGGTCCCAGTCTTGCCATCCCACACAGAAGCATCAACAGACCCTTTTCTCTGCATTCCTAGGAGCTGCCCCCAGAAGTCTGGTCCATGAAGGGGCATTGTAGCAGCCCGGGGTCATTTGACAGAGGACGTTCTGACCTTCGGGCCACTGTGTTAGCAGCTAATTGAGGGACTAGAAGTTAGGAGATTGCATGATTTCACTGTGGCCAAATATTTTCTGCATAATGCACTGAAAAGCACTCTTGACGTTCATGGTTCCCAGGGTTCTTAAAGAAAGTCTAGTTCTCCAGTGAAACCCTTGCCTCTCTGGGAGTGAATTGCCAGCACAGTCTCCCTTATAAGTCAGTATGGTGGATACGTCTTATATTTGTGTGCTCAGCATCCCTTCCTTTTTGGAACTCTTGGGGACGATCATGTGAAAAGCAACGAGCCTCTTATTCCTGCTCTGGGATGGGAGCAGGAGGAGCAGCCTGTGATCAGCAGTGGTGAAATGGCCAATCAAGTTGTCATCCGTGGCCACCTGGGATCAACGTGCCTATTGAGGACGAAGCAACGGAACCAGGGCAGAAACAGACATCATCTAGTGGTTTGGACTTGCAGAAGAGATGGCTCCTTTCCTTGTGGTTGCAGTAGCTGAATGAGATGTTAGGTCGTCTCCTGTTGTACAGAGGGTGGGTCTCCATTTGGAAACTGTATTTCTGGAAATAAGAAAGTGTGGGTGGCTGGGGGAGCCATGAAGGGGAGGAGGGCCACACTGAACTCTTGCCTTCTATGGGCCCAGTGTCCTTTGACCTGTCAGCCTGCGTGTCATCATTTGGTGGGTGCTTCTCACCCCACCCAGCCCTGACAGCAATGGTGAGCTTATGACGAGTTAGACCAGTAGAATCTTCTTCCCCAGACCCTGAATCTTGACCACAGGCACACGGGGCGATGGTGACTGCAGTTGAGGCCTCCGACAGAATGTTTAAAGAGGCTGTCCATGAACCGCTGCTGCTGAGATCCCTAGAGCCAGAGCAGCGCTGGGTCCTTCATTTCTCATGGCCATGTGCTCAGCTTTTCTGTCTGATTCACTGAGTGACCCAGAATCCTTCCAAAGAACCCTGCTGATTCCATCCTCTGCTTAAATGACATACAATAGAGCACAAGACATTTATTTATCGATGACCTTGTGGGCACCAGGCACTGTGCCAAATTCTTTCAGACGTATAAAATTTCAATTACTTGGTATGATTGTGTAAAGGAATGATGGCATTTTGGGGGCTGCAGCAGATGCTGTCACAGCCTCGCTCGCCTCTCGCAGACACATCTGAGTCCCCAGCTGCTGGTCTCTGCATTTGGGCCTGAGGTATTGGTGTAAAAATGCCCCAGAAGCTCTCTGCACCTGGACTGGGATAGTTCTGAAGTGTGTGTTTTGCCTCATTTCCCAGCGTTTGCCCACGAGTTTAAGCTCCCATCGCCTAATGCAGCCGCTGGCTTCACCTGTTCCCTGGATCACGTCCATCTTCCCGGCTGTGTTGCTCATATTTCACGAATAAAATACCTTCACTGAAATTCTTGTCTTTGTGTCTGCTTCTGGGGCTAAGACTAAGTAAGACAGAGGCTGCTGGGATGCTTGGAAGATGTAGCCCAGCACTGGCCTTGTGTTAATCCCTCGATAAGGGGGCGGCGCTGAGAGACAGAGGGGGCAGGGAACTTACCCAAGGTCCCCCGGCTGGTGGACACCTAGGATGGCAGCTAGAATTCATCTCACATCACAGCTCTGACCCGTTGCCTGGCCCACGGTTGTTCCACCTCCGCACTGTCGACGTTTTGAGCTGGTGATTCTTGGTTGTGGGGGGCCGTCCTGTGCGTGGTAGGATGGTTAGCAGCCTCCCTGGCCTCTGTGCACTGGATCCCAGCAACACTCCATCCCCTATTGTGACAACCAAAAATGCCCCCTCCCCCAAATTGCCAAATGTCCCCTGGGAGGAGGGGCGGGCTCCCCCATGAGAACCACAGCCCGAGAGAGCCAGGTTCCGTCAGCAGCAGCACCGTGGCCTGGGCTGACAGAGAGGGCCAGAGTGACAGCCCACGCGTGGCCTATTTACTGACCCTTATAAGCCTTTGATCCAATCTTGCGTCTCCTGACTGCAGATCTGGCCCACTTTCCATTATGCGAGGCCTCCTGAGATCAATTGTTCCATTGCTCTACCTGTTAGAAAGTTCTTTCCTATTGAGCCCAAATCTGCGTCCCGGGAACTGACTTCATCAGCGTGCCTTCCAGGGCCACGCAGAGGCCTAATCCTTCTTCAGGGGCTGGCACTTCAGCTATTTGAAAACAACTCCCGTGTCCCTGCCTCGTCCCCTCCCCACCAGGCCCTCCCTGAACCTCTTGGATCTTCCCGTGGCTGCTCAGGCCCTCAGGGGTCACGCTCAACAACACGGTCCGCAGCTGTAACACCTACTGTGTGCCAGGCACTGCAACGTGTCAAAGAACAGTTCTCGGATGAGGAATTCAAACTTCTAGGTTCCTACTCACACATTTGAACAAGAATTTCCAGGGGCCTAGAGTTTATGTATTCTAAAGCTTCCAGGTCATTCTGCGGTAGCCCACCTACAGCCCCGTATTTGAGTACTTCTGATCTAACGTATTCCAGCTGCAGGCAATAGAGTTCTCATTTATTTCTTAAAGCAGCTACCTAAAAGATGACTTCTGAAGAAAATATTAAAAGGAAACTCTTAAACTGATAGGATACTAGGTCAAAGAGGTACATGTTTCTCAGTAAAATATTATTTTTAAAATTTATACCAAAAAAACCTAGGAGTTGACACAAAAAAATGCTAACTAGGTTTATTTCTCTAGAGGGTGGAATTAAATGAGATTTAAATTTTTTCCTTTGTTCTCTTCATTTTAAAGCTTGTGGAATGAATATATGTGTATATATGTGTGTGTGTGTATATAAAAATATGCATGCAAATATTCATATATGTTGTAATCAGTTTTTAATTATTTATAAAACTGTAACAATGACTACCTTTTTAGTACTTCTTATAGGGATGATGGCACCTGGTGGAAATAAGTGACAGAGAAGCAGAATGCAGTCATAGAATTGGACCCATTTTGGGACTAGGAAAGCATTAGAAAGATAGAGTTGAAAAGCTCCAGGTCATCTCCCTTCACGTGCGGATGCGGGAAAGGAGACTTAATAGTTATGGGACCATTACACATCCAGATAAAGATCCTGAGTGAAAAGAAACTGACATAAAGAACAAAAAATGGTGACGGCAGAGAAGCAAGTATCAAGGATGGATAAAAACATAAAAATAGGCGCTTATATCTACTCAAGACGCAACACCATTCATCCAGCTCACTGGTTAAATAATCATAAATGATTATTTCCCATTTGCCTAAGGCTTTACTTTACATGACCTAAAGCCTTATAAATGTTTCCAAGCTTCATAAATGAGCACATGATTTTCCTCCTTTCCTTTTGACTGTCCCTTATTTCAATTAAGTAAATATTACAATGGCTTACTTTTTTCTTGGAAGAGTTTCTCTGATTTCCTATTCTTGCTGCTCCTCCTAAACACCCATATGCAACTTTAAACCTTTGACTCACGTCGCTTCTTATGGATAGGTGGTCTCCTTTCTTCCTCCCACAAGTGCACCCTCTCGGGAGATTCCCGTGTTATTTCTGGCTGCCAGGATCAGGGTCCTGGGCAGAAGCCGGGGCAGGCACGTCCTCCCTGCAGCCACAGGAGTTTGGCGAATGAGCACAGAGTTTGTGCGTCTGTACAAAACCCCAACTACCCAACCCCCACTTCTTTTTAAAGTGAACCGAAGTCTGCATTTCAAATCATGCCACAGCAACTAGATACCACGGGGGACAGCCTCTGTTTTGCTGGAATGATATTTCTGGATCTTTCCAGGGCAATTCCATTTCACATTGCCAGGACTGTGTGTGTGTGTGTGTGTGTGTGTGTGTGAGAATGTGTGTGTGTGAGAGAGAGAGAGAATTCTACTTTGCTAGCAAAGTAACGTGTCTATGAGTACTGGTGGGTAATGCTACCCTAAATAACTTGGGCTTCCACTGGCTGGCTTTTGTTCCTAAAATGCTAATCCTTTCAGGTGTAGACCTATATAAAACATTGGGGATTATAGGTGCACAGAAACCTCAAATCTCTTCTGCTGCATAAGGTAAAGATACGTTTAAACTAACAGTTCAAAAGTATTTTGAGGGTACTAGCAAGGAGTTTAAGATTCTTCCAAAGTCCTTATTAAATACTAACATGTGAGGGAGATGAACTAATAACACTGAATTAATAACAGGCACTAGGTAGATTACTGTAGTTATCGTCTAGATTGCTTTTCATGCACAGCTGTCTTTGGGAAAAAATTAATTTCTCATATCAACTAAAATGATGGGGAGGGAGTCACCTCATTTCACAAAGAAAATTATCACCTGGTATTCGAATGAAAATAGTTCCCCTTTTCCTGCATGCAAAATGAAGAAGGGTCTTAGATTTAATGTGCAGCATCCCATGGTGACGGGTTGGAATTCTACATACGGTGTCGACACTGTGCTTCGACTCCATAGCTTTGGGGATACTAACCACAGTGGGTATTGTATGTGTGAGGGACTTTGCACAGGTCACCTCTCTTCCTTCCCACAACCACCATATTCAGTAGGTGTCATTATCTACATTTTCAACATGGATTCTACAAGGCAGAGCTAAGGTTTAAATGCAGGTTCCTCACTACGCTGCTGAGACGTCTACACTGAGGACCCGCTATGGACTTTTCAACAACCACTCTGCTATTTCCTAGGGGGAACAATTAACTTCCTGGAGTTGGGGGAAAGCTGAAGAGAAGGAGCAAGTAAGTATTTGCAAGAGGAAAAAAAAAAAATCTGCTGTGAACCACAGACTGGTAGAGCACTCTTGGCTGGTTTGGTGAGTTGGAAAATTGGGGTAAATATGTGATTCTAGAGCCAGTGAAAATGCCACATTCCTTCCACGACAGTCTCATTTCCTTGAAATCTGTTGCGTAGAGATGTGAAGGACACACAGCCTCTCCAGGTGTGTGCTGGGATTACAGACACCGCAGGGGGTGCTCTTTCTGGTGCTGTCTTTGTTCACGGAGGGCGATCCTCAGCAGAATGGCTGGATTCAGTGTTGGGTGTAGGTGAGCCGGTTAGTAACGCACGGCTGGTGTGTCCAGTTGCCATCCTCGGTTGGCTGAAACAATGTGATGGGGCAACTTGTGTGGAGAGTAAACCCAAGAGGGTAAAAGCACAGAGGAGGAAAATCATTTACTTTTTATAAAAAAGGAAACAAAAAACAAAGACCGGAAGATGTCACTATGATAGAATGGATTTATGACAAGCTAAATATTACGAGTCATTTCACAGCAAACAGGGCAAGGAAAACCAAAGTGGCACCAAGGCAACTCAGGCTGTGTCCTGTCTGGTGGGCAAGATTGGAGACTCTGCAGCTGGACGTCCCAGCTTTCATTCTTGGCTCCATCCCTAGCCAGCTGCATCTGGTCTTGGGCTGGTTTTTGAATCTCTCTGTGCCTGAATGTCTGTCATCTGCTTCATTGGGTTGTTGTGAGGATTCAGTGACTCCACTTAAAGGACTAGAGCCGTGCTCAGTGCCAGTGTGGCAAGTCCTCCAGCGGGGTCAGGCGTTATTGTTTTGATGCTACTCAATGATCCCAATAGCCAGGTCTCTAGTTCTGAATCAGGTATAATTTTTGTCCTCCTTTAATAACCCCTTTTTTGCTCTTCTGTTTCTCACCGCAGCCCTATGAGGTAGGCAGATATTATTATTCCCTTTCTGCTGATGAGGAAATGGGCACTGAGGGGATTAAGTGAGTTGCCAAGTGTTAGAGAAGGAGCCAAATCAGGCTCCTGGCCCAGCCCCAGCGCTTTCTACTATCTTGCAATGGAGCTTCAGATGAAAGGAGGGCAGCCTCGTGTTTGCTCCAAATCCCAGCTTCTCATCCGTGACGTCATTAACCCCATAATCCACAAGTTCCCCCAATGGTATGCAATCTGGGCAGGTTTTTGTTATTAATATTCAGTTCCAAAGGTTATTAGAAATACATGTGAGACTCCCAGAACTTAGTGATGTGCTACAATACTTGGGAGGTGGGGGTGGCGAGGATGGCAAGGAATAAATTTGCAAAATAACAACAACTTGCCATAGCCTCCTGAGCAACATGGTGCCTGTTCTCAGGCTACCATTGCTGTTTCTGCATTTCTTCATGCAGATGCGTTTGGGAATGTTTAATGGTCTCCCTGGACCGTGCTCTGCAAAACCAGGATGGCAGCTCCTTGGGTGGCTGCTTTGCTCACCCAGGGAACAGAGCTGAAAAGCAGGCGTTCTTTTGGCTTGGATAAGCTATACCTTTGGAGCCCTCCAGGAATGTCAGACTTGACTTGGGCCGAGTGACTCCGGTCTTGTCCAGTTCTTTCCTCCCAGCAGGCTCCGGTTATGGACGTGTGTCTGAGCTCCGTGCAGCAGCCCGGGTGCGTGGGGGGAGAACCGAGCTCCCCAGCTGGCTGGTTGGAGGCTGAGAAGGAGGGGGCTCTCCAGAAAGATGGCGCCGGGGGACCCCCGGGAGGTAAAGCCTTTCTCATCACCTCAACAGTTTTCCTCAGTTGCTTTCCTGGTGGTGACATTTTCAAGTAAACTTCAGTGACAGGAATTTCCATTTTCTTTTAACTCTAAATTTTTACTGTAATGAAACTTAGTAGAAAAATGCCTTTATGTGATCACAAACATAGCACTAAAAGTAATCTCTGTTTTTTCATTTACTTATCAAAGTCCACAAATTTGTTTTATCTTATGTATAAATCTAAAATAGCTATATTTTTGTAACAAGAACTTTTTAAAAAGCCTAGATTCATTTCTGTTTTTCACCAAAATGCATTCCTGGCAGCTTCGTCATACAGTGGATCCTTGTAAATCAAAGCATATTTTCCCATTAGGATAATTTAGCAGTTTAGGGTTGCATTTCTGGGCATGGATTCAGTAGTAAATAAACAACAGACATTAACAAATGAAGTCATAAAAGCCAAGATACAGCATTTAAAATGTTTACAATCACTTAAAGTTGTAAAAATATATCGCGATTCTATCAGGATGTTATTTGATTGAATTGTTTACATAAAAATGCAACTCTCCTTTACTTCTAAAGTCTGATCTCTCTAAAATCTGTTCTCTCCAAAACCATTGGCCAGCACAAATAGAATAAATGAAAATATTTAAAGTGCAATACACATCCATCTCTCTGTCTTTGTAGAACTTCAAAGAGTCTGTGAGAGAACAGTCGTACGTCCACATTGCTCACAGTGTCGACTGGGGAAGTGTAACTGTCAAGCTTAATATTTGTCAGTTATTTACTCGTGAAAGGATGAGCCATTGAAATCAGTCCACCAACTTTTCCTACAGTCTTGGGATAAAAATAAGTCCCCACGCAGTGATATGTGGGAGCATGGGCAGAAGGCACACTCCAGGTGATGGCGGGTAGGAGGGGGTGCAGGCCGGGCCGGCATGTCCCCGACGCTCTGAGCCACCCGCCCGGTGGTGTGCTGGAGGTGGCATGTATCGGTGCCTGAATTTTGAATGTTAAACATGGCCATTATTAAAATGTAAGCTATATAATCTTATGATTAAATAGGTTATATTAAAGACAAAGGTATATTAAAAAGCTAAGGTAATAAGTACTCAAAACTGATTATTTTACATTTTACTGCTATCTATGCTCTTGAGGTGATTTTTGTCTATTGTGCCCATGTGCTACTGCACATCTGCTCCCAGGGATGCCATGCTGGTGGGAGTACTTGCACCGGGCAATTGTCAAACCCTCCAAATCAGCGTTCTTCCCGGATCCTCGCCCCGCAGACTGGTTGTTGAACATTCAGCAGCATACCAGTGTCTACTCCTCTGCCTTTTTCAGTCTCCCAACCTGAGTTCAAAGTCAGCCTCTCAGCTCTAAAGTAGAAGCTAGGGCTTCTTGGGTCACACGTCAATACTGGGTTCGTGGTGTTAGATGTCAGTGGCCTCCTGTCATAAGGGGCAGGCGAAGGCTACAGGTGTCCCTCCCTCCCCTCCCACGTAACAGTAACGGGCAGTCTCAGGACTGAATTGGCTACTGTTTATTGGCAGGTTCTTGTGAGTTCGGTGAAGTCTCAGGTCTCTGGAAGATCACCCCGTTTTGGTCAGGGCAGAGAATTCACCTTTAAGTGGCGAACACACTAAATCAGAACTGTGGCCAAAAGCAACACCTGAAGAGCTAAGGGCGTCCATCATGCTAACTTACAAATGACTCGCTTCACTCACACTGTGGTCAAGGGCCATTTCCTAGTGTGCTGCGTGCTGATACTTTCGTCACACACAACAAAAGTGAATTTCTAGAAAAACAAAATGAAAATATACAGACATAAAATGTAAGCCCCATTTTTGGGTAATTAGATTCAACTGACATTGTCAAATTATTGTAAATATTTCTAAGTGCTTACTCCAAATTTCTGTACTTACTGTGAACCCGTTACACAGGGCCTGTAGACCAGCAGCACAGAACTGCTCTAGCGTGTATTGAAATCAGCGATACTTGAAACAGCTTGTAGGGCCTGCCCCTGCCCCTGCCCCTGCCCCTGCGGGTGCACTGCTGAGTAGATTTCTTCCAAGGGCCACTTCCCTTTGCCTGTATTCACTTTCCCTTCCCATGCCCCTCCTCTTGCACCCTGAGAGCATTTTTTCTGAGTAGAGCACTTCAAATGTTGACTTGCTCCTTCCAGTTTTTTCCCAAAGCCCACATTCCAGCCCCAGTTAAACATTTTCCAGTCATATCCCAGGCAACAAAGGCAGATTTCATGCAAATAAAACTGACCTTCCCAGACTCTGCAGTGTTAATTCTTTCCCACTGCTGGTGCCAACACCTTTTCCTCTGCTCCTGACGGCCACTAATATGTGTTCGAGCAGCATCCTCCTTCCTGACACTTACTCACCACTCTTTTTATCCTTAAACACTCTGGAAACCTGCAATGATTTGTGATTCCATGATGTCAGCCCAATCAGGTGTTCTGTACCTCTCATTTTATATGATATTTTAGAGCTGCTAGAGTGGGTCGTGGGTTTAGAGGAGTATTTAAAGCAGTAGTAACTTAATAGCCAGAGCTCATCTGACAGCCCCCCACCCCCTCCCCCCACAGGGCTGTAGAGCTGGCTGGGCTTTGGGTGGCCTGGACCTTTTGAGGAGCAGTTGTAGGAAGGATTTAAGGAACATGCCCCAGCCAACACGTGGGAATGTTACATCACTTCAAGACCTAAAAATAGCCAGGTCCATGTTTACCTAGTTCCTCCTTATCCAGATAGCTCATTTGTGCCGGTGTGCTGAAGCTAGCTTCTTCCCATCAGCAAAACATAGGTGGATCAACACCTCTTCCGTCTTCTCCTAAATAAAGGAAAGACCCGGGGCATACTTGGGCATGTTGTTGTCTTATTAAAAGGTCACATCTGAATTTCATGTCCCTGTCATCCCATATAATTCAGTTTTGTGCTAATTTGCAGGCATTGTCATTGATAGACTCACCCCTCTGTTTGTGGGACAGCCTATTCTCATCTCACCAATTGTACCAAGTGTGTATTTGCACTGGATGAACAAATCATGAAACCTATTTTATTTTTCTGCTTCACAGGTTCTAACAAGATAGAGCCAACTCTTCATAGCCTCCAGAAATTTGTTCCTACAGATTATGCCAGCTACACTCAGGAGTATTATCGGTTTGCAGGCAAGAAGATAGTCATTCAAGAATCCATAGAGAGTTATGGAGCAGTGGTGTGGCCAGGGGTGAGAGAACTGTTATATTTGTGATGTCAGGATTTCTGGAAATAATTTCGTACGTCTGTGTTGCCTTGGATAATTTGTCAAGTGCTTGAACATTGTGTGCTTCTCAAATTGAAGTTCAATTGCCCGGCCCCCTGAGGCGTGGTAGAATCAGCAAAAAATAGTACTTGCCCCAGAACCATTGGTTTTGCTTTAAGCTATGTTTCTTGAAAAATTATTTTTATATTACATAAACTTGACTATATCAGGAAGTAGGATGCAAAATCCATATGAATTGTTAAGCAAAAACCCCAGGTAAATTAGAGTTTAGTTGCAGTAGGCACCTTTGGGCCACACCCACTGACCTTCGGCCATTCATACCACTACAGGGTGGATATTTTAGCAGAAACGTTTAGGAAGCATTACTTCATCTCATGTTAGCCCTGCAATACCCCTGGAAGAATGGCATTCAAAGGGGGGACATATTCTGGGTTTAGAGCCAGAAACCCTGCCATTTCCATGCAGTGGGGTCAGCAATGTTCACTTCACCTCCATTTGCCTTCACTTCCATATTTAAAACGTGGGGTGTTGGTGATGTCTAGTGCCTGCCACGGTGGACGGAATTGTGAGAATTGAATTCGGGTTGTGAGAACTAAATGAAGTGCTACACATAAGTTCATATTAGCTGTAGTCATTGATGTTGTATCATTTCCACCTTATAGCTGAGGAAATGGGGGCTGGGACGGTTCACTGGTTTGTGAAAGCCACTCTGCTGGGGGCTCGTGCAGCGCCGGCTGGCACCTGTGCTCTTTCCACTGCAGAGGCTGTCAGTGCGTAGAAAGGCTCCAGATCAGAACTCCCTGATGGTTGGCAGGTGTGTGAATCATACTGCGATTCTGGTAAAATGCAGATTTCGACTCAAGAGATCTGGGGGTGGAGGGTGGCTGTGACCGCTTTTCTTGCAAGCTCCCAGGTGATGTGCATCTGCTGGTCCAGGGACCCGCGTCGAGCAGTCACGCTCAGAGGGGCCATGGGGCTCCCTCAGGAGGTCTAGGGGGTGGTGGCAAGTCAGGGGGAGGGGGAGCCAGAGGGCTCAAGGCTCTTAGGGCTCCCCACTTCCAAACAAGGAGGCTGTATACTTAGTCCTTATGCATAGAAATATGATTTCCTTCAAACAAAGGCTTTTCTTTGCCTTAACACAAGTTTGAAAGCCACCAAATGACTCCACAGCTTCCCATTATAATACTTTTGGCAAATAAACAACTATGGCAGTGCTATAGCCGCATAGCAGTAGAGTGAGAGATTAGAAATGGGAAAAAGAGTATTGGTCCACTTGACTGTTTCACCCTCAACAAGGCGTCAGTCAGCCTTTCACGCACCCAGCACTGGCCTCTCTTGAAACCTGTTTCCTGAAAGCTGCAGGAGGGTACACAAAGTGGGAAGACACCCTTTTCTCGTGTGGCTTGAAGTGCAACTCTGTGAAAAGATCACTTCAGAGTTCTCCGCCAGGACTGAGGGGCCTATCTTGCAATGTCAAAAGACACGGCTGTTCCTGGGAGAGCTCTGTCTCTATGTGACACACGGCTCGAGCCAGCCCTCCCAGGACAGGGCTCGGAACGGGGAGGCCGACAGCCATCTCCAGGAAGTCCCTCGACGCTTGTCCACTGCACACCTGTCCTCTGGATCACTCTAGGTGACCCTCTGTCCCTAATATGGAATAACCCCTTACAGCAAATACTTACCGTCTCTCCTTAAGAACTCCTTTCTGCAAAACTTTCTTCCAGTTCTGGAGCTCCTTGCAATGTGCTGCCAGTTCACCTGCCGCCCGGCCTGCAGCACCTCTCGTGCTAGGATGCCGGGCTCACTTCTCCCAGGCCCCAGGAAGTTGGTCTGACTCCTCAGTGGCTCCATTGCCCCCCATCCCTGCAACCAGTATATGCCTCCTTTATGCCGCTAACCTCCCAGGGACACGATTTATAACTGGTTTACGTGTCCCTCAGCCCCACCACTGAGTCCCTGGACAGTGGACGTGACTGTCACATTCACCTTTGCACGTGCCTGTTCAATATGAACAGATGAGGATGGAATGGAGTGACTTATGGGGTCAGGTCCTGGCCACCCCCACTCCAACATGGGCCCAAAATAGAAAGTGGAGCCTGGAGGAAGATGAGGGCATATCTTTAGCCAGGGCTAAGCCTATAAGCAAATTATAGAGCTCATTAAAAAAAACAAAAAACAAAAAACAAAAAATGCTCAGTGTTCACATTCCCAACTCTAGGCTATTTATACTCAAATTTAAGCCACTTTCTCATGCATAACTCTTCCTAACCTCTCTACTCCAAGGCACGGCTGGCTGGGCCTCACCGGCATAAATGTAAACACCTCATGAATCAGTGCAGATCGAATACCCTTTACTCTTTGGAGAAAGGTTAGGGGAAGGCAGAGGGACAGAATGAATAAAGAAGGAAAGGGACATTTGATTTCCTGTATAGAAGTCTGTATAGAAGATTTATTCACACATAGAACATTTAAAAAAAGTTTCCTTGCCACGACTGCTCAGTGTGGTCTATGGTCCAGCAGACTGCGTCACTTGGGGCTTGTTTAGAAATGCAGGCTGTTAAGCCCCACCCCAGACCTACTGAATGAGGATGCGTGTCTTTAACAAAATAAAATAACTGCCTAGTTGTCCAATACAGCAGGTAAATTCCTAACCAACCTGAATTTTGAAAGAGGAGTCAGAAGAGAGTGTTCAAGTTTACACAACATTCTTAAAGCAAGCTGGACACCCAACGTGATTAAACCAGCAGAAGGTGCTGTTTTTCAGCCTGATTTTTAAGAGCTGAGCTGATTTGCTGATCTTCCTCTTCTTTGGAGATTGGTCAAATCTGATGAAGGCAATAAAACAAATCTGTTTCTCCAGTTCCTTAGATGCAATTTATTATAATTTTTATATTCCAGAGGTCTAAATATGGCATTGAATGTATATAAATACATTCAATAAACTCAATCATGAATAAGCTGTAAATATTTAATCACATGTATTTTAGTATTTAACTGGAGGTGGCAGAAGGGGTCACGGCTGGTTTCCAATGTTCCAATGCCCAGGTGAAGACTGTAATAAATGTTTTTTAGGCTACAGCTTTGTGTCACTATTTGGAGGAACATACAGATGAACTGAATCTCCAAGATGCTAAAATACTTGAAATTGGCGCCGGACCAGGCCTTGTTTCCATCGTGGCCAGTATTTTAGGTTTGTTTGTTTATTCCTGACCTTGTTTCAAAAGACCTTTCCTGTGACATGATAGCAAGTGCTTCCTGTATGACAGGCCATGGTGTAGGCTCTTGGCCATGACTTCACTCAGTGAATGTCCCCACAATGTCATGCAGCAGCGATTACTACTGTTATGCACGGAGATAAAATAACTGAGTCTTAGAGAGGTTCATGAACTTCTCCAGTCCACCCAGTTTCCACGTAAAGGAAGTGAGCATCTAGAAGCCCGACTCTGAATCCCATCCCTGTTGATGGTCACTACCCAGGTGGGGTGAGCTGGGGTTCTCTTGACATCTGGTGGGTGGAGACCGGTGGGGGGGGGGGGGGCTACTAATCATCTCACAGCACACAGGACTGGACCACCCGCAAGAAAGAACTATCCAGCCCAAATTACACCAAATATGTCCAGCCTACATGCCAACAGGGCCCGGGTTGAGACATCTAGTACTATTAAATATTTCTGGCCGGGCAAGGTGGCTCATGCCTATCTGTAATTCTAGCACTCTTGGAGACCGAGGCGGGAGGATTACTTGAGCTCAGGAGTTTGAGACCAGCATGAGCAAGAGTGAGTTCCGGTCTTTACTAAAAATAGAAAAAATTAGCCTGGAGTAGTGGCACGTGCTTGTAGTTCCAGCCACTCAAGAGGCTGAGGCAGGAGGATCGCTTGAGCCTAGGAGTTTGAGGTTGCTGTGAGCTAGGCTGACACCACTGCACTCTAGTCTGGACAACAGAATGAGACTGTCTCAATCAATCAATATTTCTTGTGTTCCTCCCTGAGTATATGCATGCTATGGCTGCCCAAATGTTTCCAGGTAATTATTACAATTTTTCTCTTTTTCTCTTAGGAGCTCAAGTCACAGCAACGGATCTGCCTGATGTCTTAGGAAACCTTCAATATAATCTTTTAAAAAACACACTGAAATGTACAGCACACCTGCCTGAAGTGAAAGAACTGGTATGGGGGGAAAACCTGGAACAAAACTTCCCCAAGTCAACTTTTTATTATGATTATGTTCTGGCCTCGGATGTAGTCTACCACCATTACTTCCTGGACAAGCTGCTCACCACCATGGTGTACTTTTCCCAGCCAGGGACTGTGCTGCTTTGGGCAAACAAGTTCAGATTCAGCACAGATTATGAATTTTTGGATAAATTCAATCAAGTTTTTGATACGACACTCTTGGCTGAATATCCAGAGTCATCTATCAAACTTTTTAAGGGGATACTAAAATGGGACTAAATCAAACAAAATGCCGTTCAAAACACTAGTGTGTCTTTTGAGCTGTTAGAAACTGCATTAGCAATTAATGATTTCTTTTATAAGAATGAGGCAGTGGTGCATAAGAAATGCCTATACCTAGAACAAATGTAACTTAGTGCAGATATTTTCTAAAATAAGATTATCTGGCTAATCTAAATATCTACAAGTGATAATGTGAAAACACAAAAGTAGCTTTGTTGACATCCAAAAGTCTCAATTACGGTCAATGAATTTTACATGAATAAATTAATAAACAAGTGGATTTCCTCCTTGTTACTTCTGTTGCAGAACACAGTTTTAAACTTGTCAATAGTTTTGTCACATGATTTTTGAAACTGGGCTCGACAGGGTCACTATAGCTTAGTTTGAAGAATCCACTTACATAGATTTTTAACTGTAGCAAAAAGAGAGGATATTCAGTGACAGAAAATAGTTAATAGGCTTAACACTGATTAAAAGTGAGAAAACTGCTGGATGAAAAACATGCATGCTGTTCTACGGACTTCTTAAGAGAGTTTACAAATACTCTCCCTCTGTGTCAATCACCTGTGATAATGTGATAAGTTCAAGTTAAATTTCTGCACTGCCTGCTTTTCTCACAATAAATACTTTACACTTTGCAGGCCACATACTGTTTTTGCAAAATATTCTTTGGGGTTTTTGTGTGTGTGTGTGGTTTTGTTTTTTTGCTTTTACAGCCATCTATAAAAAGGTAAGAACCATTCTTAGCCCACAAAAACAGGCCCTGGATTAGATGTGGCCTGCAGGTCAGATTGTCAGCCCCTGGAACCACAGGCAATCTACAGTAAAATTACTGGAATTCATAAGAGTTTAGCAAGGTTGCCAAATGTCAATATCCAAAACTCAATTTTATTTATAAATTCTAACTACAAATAATTAGAATATGAAATTTATATAAAGATACCACTTAATTATAGCAATATCAAATACTTAGGAATAAATGTAACAAAAGATGTATAAAACTTCTACACAAATTTATAGCATTATTGAGACAAATTAAAGATAACCTAAGTAAATGGGGAGGCATGCCAAGTTCATGCAATGGAAGACACCGTAAAGATGTCAATTTTCTCCAAATTGATCAGTACCTTATGTGAAGTCATAGTCAAAAACCCCAATATGAATTCTTGTGGAATTTGTCAAGCTAGTTCTAAAATCCTATGAAAATGAAAAGGCTAATAAGAGTCAAGACACTCCTGAAGAACCAAGTAGGAAGATGTGCTTTACAAGTACTTTAAAGATGTAGTAATTGAGATAGCAATTAGTATTAGTTGCTGATACTAATATATATTGGTATCTATTTTTTTTTTTTAAGACAGAATCTTGCTCTGTCACCAGGGCTAGAGTGCAGTCGCGTCACCATAGCTCACAGCAATCTCCTGGGCTTAGGCGATCCTTCTGCCTCAGCCTCCCAAGTAGCTGGGACTACAGGCACTTGCAACGATGCCCGGCTAATTTTTTCTGTTTTTAGTTGCCCACCTAATTTTTCTTCCATTTTTAGTAGAGATGAGGTCTCGCTCTTGCTCAGGCTGGTCTTGAACTCCTGAGCTCAAGGCCTCGGGTATTTCTTAATACATGTACATACATACTGATATTTTTTTAAGTAAACTTTAAAGTCCTCTGCAAAAAATTAGTAATAAGTATCTAAGTTTAAGGGCCAAATGAATATTCTAGACATAATTGGAAAGATTTAATTGCATCTATTTTCTCCTTTATTGATACTGTCTATTAAGAACACGAGTAAGGTATTTGGTGATGAATGTTTCTAAATACTTTCAATTCCTCTGGATGGTGATTAAAATTTCTTCTTTTAAAATAAGTGAAAGTGTATCAATCAACTAACAGCAAGGCCTATGTGACAAAAACCTATTTCCAAGGTTTTAAGACTAAATTTAAACAAAATAAAAAGAGGAAATTATGACGTGTTCCCTAACCTCACCAGAAAAAAAAAAAGTTGACTAAAGCAGTAGCCTTAATTTCCTTCTCTTAAGCAAAGGGAAGGAAAATAAACACGCCATTTGCTACGTTCTCCCTTAGGATACAGAACTTACAAAATCAGGCCCCCAAATGTGGAAGAAAAGTAGGAAAAGATAGGATGTCTTTTATATCCAGATAATGTGTGGCAAGCACAGGATGTTCACCTGGTGATTCCTCATTATTTGACCCAGTTTTACTTGCTGCTGCTTCTCTCTCATGTGAAAAAGGGTGGGAAAGATAAGTCAATCTGGAAATCCTTGGTTTGTCAGTATGAAGCTCTGTAATCAAGTCAGTCGATTTCAGCATAAAAATAGAGACATATAGTAATGGAATAGAAGAGAGTACCAAAATGGACCCACATATATGTGGTCAATTGATTTTTGGCAAAGGTAATTCAATGGGAAAGTATGGTCTTTTAAACCAGTGGTGCTAGAACAATTACCCACGTACACACAGAGAACTCTGAACCTTCTCTCATACCATACACAAAAATTAAATTGAAATTGATCATGGACCTAAATACAAGAGTTAAAGTTATAAAAACTACAAAACTACTAGAAAAAGGATAAAATCTGTGTTACCTTGGGTTAGACCAAGATATCTTAGATATGACACCAAGTATAAATCATCAATGGAAAAAATGTTGAGAAAATATTTGCAAAATACATAGCTGAAAAAGGGCTTGTATACAAAATATATAAAGAACTTTCACAACTCAGTAAGACAGACATCCATCTGAAAAAATTGGCAAAAAAATTGAAATAGAAATTTTACCAAAGAAGATACACAAATGTCTAACAAGCTCATTATTTATTAGGGAAATGCAAATTAAAATCATGAGATACACAACCAGTAAAATGGCCAAAGTTAAAAAAGTGACAATATCAAGTGTTGATGAGGATGTGCAAAACCTACAACACTCACACACTGCTCGTGGGAATGTAAAATGGTACAGTCACTTTGGAAAACAGTTTGCTAGTTTCTTACTATGTTAAAAAGAAACATATCACATGACTCAGCCATTTCAGTCCTACATACCTACCCAAGATAAATTTAAAATATATGCCCCCACAAAAGACTTGTAAACAAATGTTCACAGCAGCATTATTTATATAGCCTCAAATATAAACAATCCAAATATTATAAACTGGTAAATGGACAAAATCACACAATGCAGTTTTTACTCAGAAGTAAAAAGGAATGAATGGATATACTCAACATGGGTGAAACTCAAGAACATTATGCTTAGTGAAAGAAGGCATAAAAGATATATCGTATGATTCCATTTATATGAAATTTCTGGAAAAGTCAAAACTTTAGAGATGGAAAGCAGATCACTGGTTGTCTGGGGCGAGCAGTGAGAATGGAGATTGACTACACATGGGCAGAAGGGAACTCTTTCAGACGAATGGAATTGTTGTAAAACTAGATTGGGCTGATGGTTGCACTAGAGACGTTAGACCGTACACTTAAAATGCTTAAATTTTATAGTATGTAAATTACACCTCAATAAAGTTAAAAAATCCCCCCCATGGTTTTTCCCAAATATAACACAAATTCTCTCTCAAATCCTCTACTTTTCATGTATACAGCACACCGGGAACTACCAAGAAAATTTTAGCAATGGGACGCTGCCTCCTAAGTCTCTTCTTAGACTTACAAATGCATTTCTTTCACAGTCCCAGGGCAAAGGGATATGATCATACACTTATTTTGTAAATGCACAGAATTCTGCCCTTTTAGAAAAGTTGGACTGATTGCAGTTATAAGAATCTTTTTCTTCCAATTTTTTAATTAAAGAAAAATTTAATTATGTGAAAAGTAGAGAAATTATACTTTAAATATGTGCAGTTTATTGTACAGCAACTAGAGCTCAATAATCTGCTAAATAAGTAGATGAGTATTGTGAACCCCTCCATCCTCTCATGAATTTTCAACTCACAAAAAATTTTGCATCACCTAAACCTCCTGGGAGAGGCCCAAGAACCTTTCATGTTAGAGCAGCACTAACATCTCCTTTTTCTAGATTCTAGGAATTTATTGTTTCCTTTTTTCAATTTATTACCCATTACTACCAATGCAGTTTTCTCCTCTTAGTTTACTGTGTTTGGACTCAAAGTTCAGAATTTCTTTCTTATTCCTCAAAAAAAATTCTTTCCATTCAAGAGACTTTTTTCCCCCCTTTTGTTGGGGGAGGGAAAGGATCCTATCCATCTGCCTACACAGGCTTCGCTGAGTTAAAGCCTGCAGGGAAAGACAAGACACATATATTCTTAATGCTGGGGTGTTGGGAATACAGAAAATGAAACATTGCTGAGGAGAAGCCTTGGTTAAATAATTTTTGAGTTGTAACAGACACATTGAATCCAACACCATAATTTTCTAGATGGGATCCATGGGGGTCAAGTGATTTGGCTTGTCAGTGCCTGAACCAGGACTAGACAGCTAAGACCCAGGATAGGGTTTCCAGCCTATGGACATGCCACCAAAGCTAGGATGGAGTGAGAAGGGGTTTGAGGTTTGTGGTACCTAAGAAAAGGACAAGCCTGGGCTCTTCTGGTGTAAAGAGAAGTTATACTAGGAAGCAGGTCAATATTAGTAAGGAGTGAGAAATCCCATGAGACGGCAAAACTACCAGTAACAACCAGGAACTACCTTTTATCATTGGAAAGGGGCCACAGAACCAATATTGACCACCTTCTGTTTACCTAGCTCTTTCAGTTGTCTTCGGTGGGTGTGTGCAAACATTGGCCACTATGACCGAAACAGGAAAACTGTCACCTGACTTTTTAAAGCACCATCTTACCGCCTGAATTATTTTTAATCACATAGAGACAAACAATAATGATTTTACTGAGGATACCTTCTAAAGCTTACCTGGGTCCAGCTGTTACCATGGAAGCCCAGTATAATGCAGACAAAAAGCAGCGGGTGACAGCAGCCTTGTATAACTGCTTCCAATTATAGGAGTCATAAACAGATGGGTATGGCTCTGTTCCAATAAAACAATTTACAAAAACAGGCAGCAGTACAGTTTTGGCTTGTGGGCCACAGTTTACTGATTCCTATTCCTTGAAATGGAAACACCTGGGCTGTGAAATAGGTTTCTGTAATCAATAATCAATCAGCAGTATGATCTTGGGAAGTCATCCTACCCTTTCTGAGCTTCTGGATTCCCTCACTGGACTAAATAAACCTGTATACATGGAGACCTGTACCTGTGCAGGTGAAAGTATGCATATGTGTACAAGAAAGCAAATGTGGTTGTTCATGGATGGTCTTTAGACTCTAGATGCCCCAGAAATTGTGTGCGGTTTATATGCATATTTCTATTTTCTCATAAAGGTTCTAATGCTTTCATGAGATGAAACAAAAATAGTTATGAATGACCAGACAAGATTATCAGTAGGTCTTTTGCAGTGGTAAATTTTAAGGAAACAAGATTAAAAAACCATACACACACCATTCCAATTAGATAAGTAACTATAGACTTTTTAATATGATTTACGTGTGTGTTTATTTCATGCATTAATGATGAGAGAAGCAGGTATTATAGCCAAAAGGATAAAAATAATAAAAAGTTAAACATACACAAAAGTTAATCACACAATAAGAACTGGAAATATACTCAAATAATTATAAGCCTATAAGAAACATTATAAAATAAATTATCTTATGTTTAATTTTTTGTCTGTGATTTAATATATTGTTATAACCCCAAATTTTATTTATGAAAAATTAAGACCAACTTTAAGAAGCTTCAATATTCACTTTTATTATTTATTAAAAAAAATTAAGGTATAGAGTGCGTATGGTGTACTGTGATCTTGGTTTTGCACATTTATTCACGTGTTTTACATTATTTCAACTTTAATAAACATACCATATGTGTATCTTTACAATACCTGATAAAGATTTAGCTGTCTGGCACTTATACATGTATTATTAGTTCATTCTGATGCTCTGCACTTCAAGAGGATGTTCAAATGACTTGCCTGTAATAATCCCAAGATGAAGATTTATGGAAACAGTTATGCTCCAGCAACTGCCAGGGATTTGTGCCATTTCCCCCCTGTAATTCAGTGTAAACGTTTGCCAAAAGACAAGAAAAAAAAAAATCTGGAAATGAAGTTCTTTTAATTTTTAGTCCAATAAATAATTTTAGCTACGCTTAATGTAGCTTTTTTAAGGCCTTCATACAATTGAAAAAAAAAGTTGAGCATGTTAAAACCCTGTTCTCATTTATAAAATAAAAAATAGAATTTTACAGGTTTGCAGTTAAAAGTTACTGTTCAAAACCTATCATGCATGTGTAAGCTGCAACCCAACTCAAAGGCCTGGGTGCTGGCAGGCAGGGCATATCCCTGAGCCAGCAATGGTGAGGCAGTAAGAAAACACCATGATGTCAGAGGTCTAGATTTACATGTATTAAGCCACACGCCAATGAATTCTCTCATAAATACACATCATTTTAATAATCAGTATTTGATAGTGGATGAAAACATGCATTAGACTAAAAATGCCACAAATTTGTTTTTATATCCATTCACTATAAAACTTCCTTTTTAAAAATTTAAAGTCTTGGTTTCTATTTTAGAATACACAATAATCAGGAGGATACATGATGGGGAGCCAGTTTTCAGTAAAAGATGCACAATGAGTCCATCCAAGTAACTTCATCAGCTACAACAAAACACAGTAACATATTACTAAGGGAAATGACAGATTTTCAAGCTCAATATTGAGGGTAAATTCTGTATTAAATATTCAGTAATAAAAAAGTAGTAGCATATAGAATCTTCCTTCCATCAGCCAACCATCAACCCACCCACCCACTCATTGTCCGTCCTTCCTACCAATCAACTTTTCTTAACTAACAACTAATCAACCAACTTTCTGCCTGATTATTATCTCTACCAAGTTTCCTTCTTTCCCTCTTTCCTACTAACCTTTCTGTCTTCCTTTCTTCCTTCCAGCTTAACCTACTTGTTCCGTTCCTTCCTACCAATCTAACTTCCTTTCATTTTTTCTGAGTGCCCACTATTAAGTCAAATCATCTTCTAAGCATCAGGAAAACAGCACCAAACAAACTCAACTCCCACTTTCAGGAAAAAAAAATAATAATAAGCAAATTAATAAATGGATGAATAAAGAAGTAAATAATATATTTATCAGGCATATAGTAAAAATAATACCTGATACAATACAAAGTAACTGGGCAGTTAGATAGTCAAGAAAGGATCTCTGAGAAGGTGACATTTAAGCTGAATTTGAATGACAAGAAAAAAAATCTCTGAAAATCTAGGGGAAGAGCTTTCCATATAGTTGTAACAGTTAGTGCTAAAATCCTTCTGGGAAAGGGTGTGGCTGCTTTAGCCAAGCAGAGAGAGGCTGCTGTGGCAGAGGCAGAATTTATAAGGGCAAATGTGGTATGAGACAGGGCTGGAGAGGTAGGCGGGAGCCTTCTAGGCCACAGGGGGAGTTTGGATCTTATTACAAATGTGATGGAAAATCACCAGTCATCTTTTCTGGCTGCTGTGTGGAAAATAGACAGTAGCGGGGCAGAGTAGAGGGGAGACAAGTTCTAAAACACCCCTGATGTGAGGGTCTGCGGGGAGATCATTGGCTTCTCAGACATAAGTACTCAGATTATATTTTATGTGATGAGAATCACACAAGACATATCAACAACTGGCTCCAGAAAGAATTTTCTTGATCTCATCAAAGATGTGAAGGAGCCAATTTTAAATGTTTTACAATTTGGACTGACTGGTGAAGGTAAACAGAAAAAGTTCTAAGAGCAAAGATAACTTATACCTTACTCTAATTATCAAAAGTTTTCAGAGGAACCTCCCAGTCCGTTTTACATCCCAAGCATACTTTGAATATAGAGTGTAAGTAACCCAGCTCAGCCCCTTCGGTGCATCTGGCACCACCAAAATCCCCTGCCTTCATACATGCAAACCAACTGGCCAAAGACAAGGTAAGACTACAGTAATGAGAAGCTTATAAAAAACTTGACAATTTCACACTTGACAATTAACTTGTGCAGAAAACTCAACTATAGAATTTCTCTGCCTATTTGATATATGATAAAATAATTAACAAAAATGGCCTATCATCTCAAATGAAGAATAAAACTCAATATAAACTTTAAAAGTCCACCATTTTAGAACTGATGTAACATGTATTTAAAAGGAATTGGTTCCTTCAAAAAGGAAAACTGTCTTCTAATTATACAAGATTCAAAATGCATTTTGTCCTTGCTGAAAACATTTGAGGCTAAATATACATTTTATGGATAGGAGTAAAAAATGTTCTTAAAATTCAAATAGTTTATTGACTGTCTCTCATGTATTTTATAGTTCAGATTACATTACTGAAAGTATAACTGGTCATGATAAAAATCAGTATTCTTATATATTTCTACCCCAAACTTTTCTAGTTATCTTGTTACTATGCAATATTGAAGTGACAGTTAACAGTGACATTTTAAAAATCACTTACTTGAATACAATTTTTCCAGTTTTCTTTTGTTGGTTTTTCTTCCACAAGTTTAGTTGCAAATTTAAGGCCTCTCCCATACATTTTATTTACTAATGCATGCTTATATGCAAATGTCAAAACCTAGAATATGAAAAAAGATAAAGCTTACTTACGATATGTTTACATTTTAAGGCACATAGCTTTAATAATAAAAAAATTAAGGTTTTAACAGAAGTATAGCTTTTAAAATGAATATGTTACATCAAGTAAATTTTTTAAAACTTTTTTTTTTTGAGATAAGTGTCTTACTTTGTCACCCTGGATGGAGTGCAGTGACATCATTGTAGCTCACTGCAACTTCAAGCTCCTGGGCTCAAGCGATCCTCCTGCCTCAGCCTCCCAAGTAGCTGGGACTACAGGCATGCACCACGATGCCTGGCTAATTTTTCTATTTTTAGTAGAGACAGGATCTCACTGTTACTCAGGCTGGTCTTAAACTCCTGAGATCAAGCAGTCCTCCCGCCTTGGCCTCTCAGAGTGCTAGAATTACAGGCGTGAGCCACTGTGCCTGGCCTTTAAAATTTTTTTAAAGAATAATTAATTAATGTCTTCAGAAGAGCCAGGTATTCCTCAGAACAGATCATTTATTTTGGGGAAGAAAACTAATATTATAAGAAATCACTAGCTCTTGAAATGCATTTTAAAATAACCTCTTCATGCAAAAGAAACCAGAGCTAACAAAAATAATTACAAAAACTGCAAATTGGGATAGGAATCCAAAAATGTAGTCACTACAAATCAGCAGTCCCAAACCTTTTGGCACCACAGACTGGTTTTATGAAAGATAATTTTTCCATGGACCCAGAGGTGGGTGGCGAATGGTTTCGGGATGAGTCAAGTGCATTACATTTATTGTGCACTTTATTTCTATTATTATTACATTGTCACCTGCCACTCACTGATAGGGTTTTGATATGAGTCTGCAAGCAATTGATTTATTACGGTCTCTGTGCAGTCATCTCTCTGCTAATGATAATCTGTATTTGCAGCCGCTCCCCAGTGCTAACATCACCGCTTCAATTCCACCTCAGATCATCAGGTATTAGATTCTCACAAGGAGCATGCAACCTAGATCCCCTGCATGTGCAGTTTACAGTAGGGTTCACAATCCTGTGAGAATCTTATGTCACTGCAGATCTGACAGGAGGCAGCGCTCAGGCGGTGATGCAAGCGATGGGGAGTGGCTGTAAATACAGATGAAGCTTCACTCCCTTGCCTGCTGCTCACCTCCTGCTGTGTGGCCCGCACATCAGGAGTTGGAGACTGCAGGTATAAATTACCAAAACCGCAAGTGAGGAAAAAAGTAAAACAAACAAACAAACAAACAAACAAACAAAAAGCATTAGATTATATGAACATGTTCCTTTTGTACAAGTTTTATACCTGTCAAATATACTTGTAATCATTTATTTATATTTCTGGTCTCCACTTTAGAATGTGGAGAATGTACTCAAGGAAAGGAATCCTGTTACATCTTCGGTCCCCAATACCTGGGCCTTGGATCTGTACCAGTCCATGGCCTTTTAGGAACCAGGCAGCACAGCAGGTGAGCAGCACATGAGTGAAGCTTCATCTGTATTTACAGCTGCTCCCTGTTGCTCTCATCACCACCTGACTCCGCCTCTCCCCCCACCCCCAATCTGTGGAAAAATTGTCTTCCATGAAATCGGTCCCTGGTGGCAAAAAGGTTGGGCACTGCTGTGTTACACTGATTTGTACTCTAAAGCCAAGTAAAGTGTTGAACAATTGTTGCCATAATGTAGTACACAGATAATATAATGCAAAGCTCCCAATATAGTAGTACTATTGCAAAAACAGAATTATCTATGACAATTTTATTATGATGGTCACCAAATGTTTATCGATCTCTGTTACATTCCTCAAAGACAGGGACCAGGTTATTATTGGTCTTTATGTTTCCAGCAGCCAGCAGTGTTTGGCACATAGCAGGCCCTCAGTAACTGTTAACAGTAACAGCAAACATTGTTGGGGACCTTCCAAGTGCTTAATACTCATTCATAACGGCTATATGGTAGGTAGTGTAATAACAAAGTGAGGCATCAAAATTTAGTAACCTGCCTGAGGTCATGGATAAAAGTGGTTAGAGGGAAACTGAAGGGGTCTAATTTCAGATCCAAATCTTAATCTCTCGTGCAATACTGACTCCTTCAGTTTCATGAATATGACTGAGTACCTGCCATAAAGTACCACTGTTCTGTAGTGGGAAAATTTGAAGCATATAGGAAGAATTTTTTCCTACTTCCTCAGTTCTTTACTGCAAATTATCATAATTAATCCTGAGAACAAACATCTATCTACTAAAACAAAATGATTTTTTCTCCTCTGGGCTGGGTGAGGAGAATCCTACTGATTTCACTTATTTTATTTCCTTTATCTCCATAGGAAAGAAAGATTGATAAAAACTTGTAGTTATATAACTTCTACTGCTAAGAATTATAGTGGAGAGCTAAAAGGATTTGAAATGTTTGTATAACTAAAATCCAAATAAGTTCATCAATGTTACTTTTACCAAAACTGGGTTTTAAAACTGATTAGCTACAAATCAAGATGAACAGTTATTTGGAAGTTAACGAGTTTTGAGGAAAATAAAGAATACCTAAACAAACAAGTATACTTCCCCCTCCCCCTCCTAATCTTCTACCACCAACAAATTAGCACATGAATAGATGTGGGGAGGCCTGAAGACAATTTCTATAAGACTTTATTTTAGCTTTACACATAACTGGTTTAACTAAAAGACTACTACATATATTCTCAAAGTGTTTTCAAAATTATCGTCGTTAAACAGCCACTTTGCACTCAGATAAAATAATGGTTAAATGTTTTTAAAACAGGTAAGACACATGTGGTATCAGGCTAAACAGAAAGTCTTCTTCAGCTTCTTCAGAGATGAGCCGCCTCCTCTTCTGGCAAGCAATGAAGCACAAGAGAAGTTTGTCAGGTAACTCCAAGAACCGTTGTAAAACAAGAAGCAGAAAGATTACCTTATTGTCAAAAAGATCAGTCCATTTTGTAGTTTCCCAAAATGTTTCTGCCAGAGAATCCAAAGTACTTTCCCCCTCCTCTTCTTTTCCTTCTATATCACTTGAAACAGCCCCATCGGGAGCCTGTGTGTGAAGCAGATGGTCTGCCAGTGCACATCCTTTCCTACAAAGGGCATCTACCAGGGTAGATTTTTGTTTGTCCATATCGCTGTATAGCAAATCAAAAAATATGTCACATATCAGTAAAATGTCTTTAAAAGAGTCTTATCTGAAATTAAATTCATGCATTCTTTTGCCGAAGATTTACAATGCAGAAATATTATATATTCATGTGAATATATTTGCACTGTTCATCAAATAAAATGCCTTATTATTAATAAACATCAAATGAGCCACTATAATACACACATGATTAAGTGAGTTACCATAGCTGTACCTGCTTGAAACAGAATGTCATAAGCAACAGAGTTGAAAGATTAATCGTTATTCTAAATTCTGTTAGCTACATATCTCTTAATCAAGCCAATATCTTTTAAGTCCTTAGATTTCTTATAAATGCAATTACTGTATTACATATTAGCCCATGTGTAGGCACAGAGGTTATTCTAGCCAAGAACTTTCATGACTAGAGCAAACAAATATAATGCTTACTTTGAATGAGTCAGCAACTGTCTTAGCATTTTAACTTATTAATTCACTCACACTCAAAACAATTCTATTAAGATACTGTTAATTACTGCCATTTTACAAAGGAGTAAATTGACTTCCAAAGAGATGAGAGGAAATTTGTTCAAAGTCCTCCAGTTAGGAAGTGGCAGATCTAGGCTTCTAAGCTCAGCAGTCTGGTTCTGGAATCTGTGCTCTTAATCTTAACCGTAAACTGCCTTGCTTTGGGGCATCCATCTTTGTTTTCCCCCAGTGCATTCCAAGTGCCTAGGAAAATGCCCAGCACAGAACAGACACTCAACAAATCATTTCACTGCTGAATGAAACAAAGTAACAACGTATACCCCAGGAAAAAGCCTCAGTCTCTGGAATGTTTATTTGAAACATTCTGTTCAACTCAACACATGTGAAGACAATGAGGACTAAAAGTGCTGAGGAAATGACAATGAGGCACTTAGATGTGGGATGAGTTGTCTAATAGTAAGAGTGGTTCTGAAGGAACCAGAGTGAAATGTGCAACCCGTGAAATCTGCTAGGATTATACAATCAACAAAATCAGGAGGAAAGACAATTATCAAACCAACAATTTGACGGCTGAAGGGCTCAGCCACTAATCCTGCATGCCTAGGAGTCCCGTTAACTGAAGAGGCTACATGGTAGGGAACATGAAGGCTAAGTATCATGGAAAATGCTGCTTCTGAAATGCTTCCCAAGACTGGGGCATTCTCAGAGGTTCAAAGCCCATTTGATCCTGTACCTTGAAAGCGAGTGGGGAGGCAGTGTGGATACTAGAGCTGCCAAATTCTTTCACATTTGCAGAGTTCATCTAAGAGGGCAGTTACCAACCTCAATACATTTGCAATGTAGATGAAACTATGCCTAAAAGATGCCTAAGTGTTTATCAGCAAAGTTTCAAAGCTTTAAAGAACCAACTTTCACTCCCTTTTTGTGGAAATGTGTCTGGAGACTGCTTGGTTACTCTGGACTGAAGAATCAAAGGATTTACGAATAGCTTTTTAGGATTTAAACGCTGTGGGGCATTGACAGAGCTTCTGATTTACTGAGCCTCACACCCCTCAGATGCCAGGTGCCATCCTTCATGTCTTCCTAGCAGTACTTCACTTATGCTTTACAACCACCCCAGGAGTCAGGCACAATTATTATCCCTATTTTGTGAAGAGAAAGGGGACCCTGGAACAGAAGTGGACTGATGGGCAAATTTCCTGATCCATGATAACACTGACTGATGGGTCCTGGCTGCCAAGAGAAGGGCTGGAAGGATGCAGAATTCAGAAGGCAAGCTGGAGATGACACAGGTGTTCTGTTCTCATCAAAGCCTGATTAAATTACCTGTGAAATCCCTTTCTATTTTAGCACCCTCTGGTCCAATAATCTAAATTCTCCAAACCTGGAATATTCCTTTACTACCTTCTTGTAACTTAGTACTGACTGGCTAAGGTTGAATGCCTTGTTAATGTATGAGGCTTTCCCCACTCAGAAGAAAGTTGGCTTTCTTTCCTATAGGCTTTTTACATTTTAAAATATTTATTATATTTCATGTATCTCTTAATCACTTCCTATTTGGCAATTTCATCTTCTGGATTATAAATTTTCTAAGATTAGAGAGGGTCTGCCTTGTTCATTTCTTAAGTCCCTCTCAGTGATGCCTTGCATGTAATATTTGCTCAGTAAACATCTTTTGGATTAAATCTAATTAGGTACCCATCAAGGTGATAACAGGTACATTTTGGGAAGCAACTTAATTTGAATCAGATACTTTAATGCTTAAGTATGTAAAGTGCGGTTTCAATTTACCTAAAACAGATGAGCAACAAAAGTTATCATTTTTAAGACTATAAAATGGCTATAATTTTTGACATGAGTAATTTAAGTGAAAGCAATTTTGCACAGAAATGAGAAATCAATGTTTAAGTCTGCTGCTACTTGCCAAAAGATAACACTTATATGAAATATTAAATATTTTCTGATAGCATCTTATCTTGAAAGCAATGGATTTCAAGTCTGGATGTGGTACTCTGTTCAAAAACAAATAACCTGGTCAGAATCCATTTCAGTCAGGCCAAAGCAAAGGCCTAGAGAAAAATACCTTAATTAGAAGGATGGACAAGCTGATCCAATGCTACTAAAACTTAAAGTAGCTTCACTCTTTGCATTTTTACAAGGTTTTATGGCTCCTTTCTAGTTTTATGCCAGTTTATTTCTGATAGCCATTGGAGTCAATGCCCAGCATTCTCCAAAGAGTAGAATTTTTATAAAAAATTGAGATTTAAAAAATAGTGAGAAAGAAAGACTAATAAGAAAACAAAACTAATATTGTATTTCTGCCTCACTTAAATATGGAATTTAATTTCCTCTGTGGATGGTAAAATTTAGAAAACATGGACCTTAATATTTACTGAAATTTTAAAATGAGCCATAACATCCTTTATTAAAAGGATTTGTTCTGTAAAATTTGGATTTGGACAAAAGGCTGCACTCAAGGATCCAGAAGGCCACATGTGGCCCCAAGGCTGCAGGTTCTCCCACCCCTGCCAGACAGAGTCTTCTCACCCCAAAAGGGAAGGAAAGCAACAAGGATGGGGAGGCAGGGTGGTGATATGCCTGTTTTTTTCCTATGAGAATTTTTGAGGTTATGTTCATTTTCTCAAGAAGGGAGTAGGAATTTAAGGAGAAATGAAAGGGACAGGCTTTGGAGACAGACAGACACTGGTTTGACTACTGGGTTTCCCACTTCCTAGCACTGGAACCTTAGCCAAGTCATCTAATCTCTCTGAACTTCAGTTTCCTCTTCTATAAAAGAGGGTTAAAAATATCCCTATTTCACATGTTGTCTGGAAGACTAAATTTAAATGAGACAATGTATTTAAAATGCCCCAAATAGTCACTTGTACATAACTGTCACTTAATAAATGGTGGCTACACCATTATTTATTATTACCATTAACAAAAACAAAATGGCAATGTTTTAAGATTCTTTTGGAAAATATAGAAGAGTACTAACAATGACCAAATAACCAATTTTAAATAAATTTTATTCTACTTGAAAATTACTGCTTGTAAGAGTTGTAAGATCCTATAATATCAATATAAACAAAATAATGGCAAGAGTTCTAGCAGTGTAGAATCCAAATGTTTTATGGAGAATGAAATACTGAAACTGGTAAAATTTTTTAAAGAAAATTACAGTACTTTCAGGCAACTGCAACAGTTTTAATTTATCAGTTTAAATGGCAGCTTGGTTCAAATGGCAGTTTGTTCACACCAACATATGGAAATGACACTCTTAGATGGAAGCAACCATACCAATCATGCACAAACCCTGGTAAGCTTCTCTACATACATATAGATAACATTAGGTGTTATGAACTATAAATTCTCCCCACATCATACTGTAAAGTCAATTCATAACACTAAAGTTGCCAGATAATAATTTTAACCTGATTTTATTTTTTATCATTTATTTCACTAAGCATTATAAACTAAATTTTAGGTTTATCATGCTATTGGTCAATAAATAGTTTAAAAATTAATTTTATTGTGTGGCATGCTTTTGCCTTCTCTATATGGTCCAGTTCACACAAATCCTCAATGGCTGGACTGTCTGATCACAGCTATTCAAGTCCCTCTACCTCAACAGCAAACGGTAGAGAAAGCAAACTACTTTTCTTGGGCTTAGTCTTAAAATTATTACAAAATTTCTAGGGAGGGACTATCCAAATACTGATAATCCCAATTATAAAGATACAACAAACATTGGAAGAGCATTATCTTCCATAACATTAGTCCCTACTTTTTAAACAAGTAACTAAGAAATGAGATGCAAGGAAGATTATTTACTGGTTAGGTACTTTTTTATAGTAGCTGCATCAGGCCTGGGATCAGTCTTCATTGCAATATAAACTGCGAGGGCTGTCTGATCTATATGAGAAATAACAGCATTTGCAGCTTCAACAATTTCATTAAGTCTTTTCATTCGTTCCTGGGGAGGAAAAACGAAATAACAAAAAATCAGTATATCAATCAGTACATGAAAGAATTTTCACTTCTGTAGAGTTGCAACTGAATTGTGAGAGGACTAAGTCATCCACTTGCAGCCTAGGGGCTCTGTGCCACCTCCTAATGTGGTTTTTGTAATTGCCAACATCTCTAGAAAGCTGGAGGTCAGATGTGAAAATACCTAATTTACATTCCCTGCTGGAGCTCAATGGTGATAGTAAGCAAAATATAAAGCTCATAAAAATGTAAAGTGTTTTTTTTTTTTTTTTTACCAAAGGCAACTCTTTTTCTGTGTATCTTAAGATTCTAGAAATGTGACTGGATACGTTATTACTCTGGTCCCACACTACATAAAAACAGAAGAAAAAAAAAGGACTAGCTGATGAAACAAATCCTTTCTAATCCATCATTAAAAACACAAAGATAAGAGTAAACAAAATTATAACCAACAGGGTCTACATGTGATTATCAGGGTGTTCTCAGAAATCTGCTTCTCTCTTGTTGAAGTCTTTTAAGAAGTCTCCTTTGAACACTTTCTAGTTCACTCTAAACCCTTAACGATTTTTAATTGATTATGGCTAGCACCTTCCTAACTGCCTTGACTACTAATGAAAGCTGGTCCATGTTAGGACAGTCTGGAACTATGGCCAATTCTCACAAACGAGAATCACTAACAAAATTAATGCAAAGTAGGAATAATTCTTTCAGTGAAATTGTTTAGATTTCCAACTGGCCAGGACCACTGCTTTCTGCACCTTGCCCTGTAGGTTAAGGTCACAAAAGCAATCCTTAGGGTGTCCTCTCTATAACTCTCACTAACCAAACATGTACAAGAACGCTAAACTAAACTCATAGTAGTGGTCAGGTTCTGTAATTACCTTAATGAAAACAGCTTAATACAACATTAAGTTTGAGAAAACACGTCTTTAATCAGTAAGAATAAAAGACTGATGTACTTTTATTCAAAACACAATCGTTATCTAATATTCCAACAAGATATAAAGAATGAACATGTCCAACCTTTTCAGCATCCAACTGATGAAGTCGTGCAACGTACAGAGGAAGATAATTAGGGTATGTTTCTTTCAATTCATTATAAATGTCACTAGAATCCAGCCTATGTATGTAAGAAAGAGAGAAACATTCACTTTTTTCTTTAAAAAGAAAATTTCTGTCTTCTGTCTTATTTAACATTGTTTGGAAATTTCCAGTCAATAAAATATGGTATCAATTTGAAATATAAGTATAGTGGTTGATAAGAATTATCATTTTGACAAGGATTTCATTATTGGCAGGTAGTATAAATGCTTACCTAGAAAACCAAGAAAATCAAACTGAAAATTATTTAAATCAAGAGTTCAATATGATGTTCAGATAAAAACATGCATCAATAGCTTTCTTACATACTAGCTGTAATTATATTTGTTAAAAAGGAGGAAAAACATTCACAAATAGCACGAAAGATTAAAAGATTTGGAAATATCTAAGATCTACAAGAAGAAAATTTTAAACTTTTCTGAAAATTCTAAAGTCTTGAATGGATAAAAAGGATATTCTATGTTCCCAGATGGGGAACCTGAATCAAACTATGGCAATTCTTCCACAGGGTTAAAACAATCCAAATTAATATCCAAATGGTAAATAACTAGCATCAGAGATGGTCACTTACATTAAATTCACTTAAAATATTATCAAAACTGCATAGTAATAGTATGAAAATCAGGTTAACTGGGATTTTGATAGTGGAACTTTTTATGAAAATAAATTTAACTTACACAACAAAATCTGTACCAATTCTTAGTACAAAATCAAGTTGTTTTTTTCTTTCTACCCCCTCCAACAATTATACAACAGCAAAACCAACATTTTCACTTTACACTTAAAACTACTACAGCTTAATTATAGAGAGGGTTTTTTTTTCCAAAAAATATTCTAAGGCTTCATAAATTCTAAAAAGGATCTCTAAATTCTTTGCTGTTTTCTTCTAAAATACCTATTGGGTCAAGAACCTTTTCAGTTTTTCTCCTTGATATTTCTGAATAGTCTAATCACATTTGTTATGCCTTTGTGAATAATTAGTCTTACTCTCTAACATCATTTGCATTAATTTCACTAACTCATGCATGTTTTACAAGATTTGCAATTTCGTTTTTTAAAAACAGATATATTTCACATATCATATAATTCATCCATTTTAAAAGTATATATTTCAATGGTTTTTAGTATATTAACAGATATATGCAACCATCACCACAGTCAACATTAAAACATCTTCATTAACACAAAAAGAAACTCCCATACCCTTTAGCTATCAACTCCTCCCCAGCCCCCACAGCCCTCATCAAGCACTAATCTACTTCCTGTCTCTAAAGAATTCCCTATTCAGGACATTTAATATGAATGGAAACATATAAATATGTGGTTTTTTTGTGACTGGCTACTTCTACTTAGCATACTGTTTTCAAGGTTTACTCATGCTGTAGCATGCATCAGTCTTTTTTTTGGCTGAATAGTATTTGAGGGTATGGCTATACCACATTTGTTTATCTATTCATCAGCTAATGGACATTTGGGTTGTTTCTACCTTTTGGCCTTTAATAATGCTGCTATCAACTTTCATGTGTAAGTTTTTGTGTGAATATAGGTTTTTATTTTTCTTGGGTATATAAAGGGGAGTGGAACCGATGGGGCACATGGAAACTATGCTTAATCATTTGAAGAACAACAAGATTGTTTTCCAAAAAGGCTTCACCATTTTGCAATTCTACCAGTAATGTCTGAGGATTCTGCTTTCTCCCTATACTTGCCAAAACTTATCTGACTTTGATTCTAGCTAACCCAGTGAACGTGAAGTGGTATTTCATTGCGGGTTTTATGTGCACTTTCCTGAAGACTAATGATGTTGAGCATCTTTTCATGAGCTTATTGGCCATTTGTATATTTTCTTTATAGAAATGACTATTCAGATTCTTTGCTCATTTTTAAAATTGGGACATTTGCCTTTGTATTACTGATTTGTAAGAGACTTTATAAATTCTGGATATAAGCTTCTTAGAGGTATATGATTTGCAAATATTTTCTCTCATTTTATAGATTGTTCTTTTCACTTTCTTCATGTTTACAAAATCCTACAATCAGCTAGAGACAGACCTAAAGACTTTTACTTCTGGTAGAGATACAACCTAGTTTTACCTGGAAAGGTAATTTCAATGTGAACTGACATTATGATGGTTCAATCTTTGAAAATTATTTTCACATTATGATGATTTTTGTTCCTTCTAAGACCATATAACTTGAATACATAGCTAAAGGCGACTCCCACAGAAAATTAGTGGTAAAAGAAATATTGCATAACAAATGGAAAAAGCAATTGATTCAGCCACATAGAAAAAATTTCTATTATGTAAAAAGTAAACTAAAAGTCAAAGAATAAGCTGGGGGAAAATCTGTGACAAGTATAGAAAAACATTAATATCTTTTATATTAAAAAGTTTAAATTGACAAGAAAACTCCAATGTCTCCATAGAAAAATGGGCAAAGAATATGTTCAATTGACAGAAACTATACAGTGAAGGATAACATCAAAAGAGCTCACCTTTGATAATAATTAAAGAAATGTAATTTAAGAGAACCAATAATGGCTTTTTTTGCATCCTGTGGTGGCATACATATACACTGCTAGATGGAGTATAAATTATTATAATCAATCTAAGAAAGCAATTTGACAAAACATCAAGATGACTTTTAAAAATTACCACTTGATTCAATAATTATACTTTTAAGATGCAATCAAAATTTTTAAAAACATCTTTATGTATAAAAATGCTCATCACAGCATTATAGAGAAAAGCTATGAACATATACCAAATAAAATGCTTAAATCAATAACACTGCATACATAGACCCAGTCATTAAAAATGGTATTTTACAGAGCTATTAAATAATAAAAAAGTAATTAAAGAACTAGGATACACTTTGTTATACTGCTACATGTACAAATACAAAGAAAAATAATAATAGGACAATGACAATCTTTGGAGTGTGGGCCAAGGTGATTTTTATTTGCTCTTTTTATACCTTCCAATAAAATTCTCTTCTAAGACAAAATTAGAATAAGTTATTAAAATAAAAATTTAAAAAATTTCTTATCACAAAAGGTAATTACAAAAATATAAATACAAGAAAATTTAAAAGCACCTGTAATCCTACTATCTACTGTTAACATTTTTGAAGACAGTCTATGCATATATACACAATACTGTTTTAAGTGGGAAAATAAAACTAAACATTTGAAGAATTAAAATACACTGAAAAACCTACTTTGTCATCCATTGAATTTTAAGATCTCGTAATGCTTCAGTAAACTCTTCTTTTAAATCTTTCTCTTTTTCTGCATCTTTTTCCTTATCTTTGCTGCCATTCTTAGTCTTTGTGGGTAGAGGTATTAGGTAGTAATGAACAGGGATTACATCCTATGAATGTGGAGAGAGTTTCTTAGATTAATATGCTTAATTTTACATACTTGAAAACCATCTTCAATAGCTAAATATCATGTAACAAGGGCTGCATCTAAGTTGTAGTACATTGTATTTCAGATTCTAAGGGTCACAATGTATCAAAAATTCCAATCTGCAATCTCAGTAATTTCCTAACAAACTCTAAAGTACTGATACTTCTAATGTCTCCCTTAAAATAAAAAAGAACAAATTTTTCTCCGTTTGAACGTACTTGGTATTCTTAGCATTACTTCACAGACTGATGACAAAAGTACACTGACCTTTCACATTTTAAATCTGAGAAGCAAAGGAAGTAAGTTAAAACTAAAAGGGGAAAAAATTATCTTTTCTAACTAAATTTAAGGGGACATTTATTCCTTTGTCCCATCAACAGGACTTACTGAACCCCTCTGATATGCCAGGTAATGCTCTAACAAGTGAAGAACAGAGCACACAAAGCCCTTTCTTGCTGTTACGAACATACATTCTAACTGGGGAAATTAGACAATAAACAATAAATCATTTCTGATATGACATGTGATATAAAGAAAATAAAACAGAATAAAGGCTAGAGTGACTGTTAAGGTAAGGGGAGGGAAGCAGTGTATACGAAGTGGTTATGGAAAACCACGCTGAAGAAATATCTGACCTAAATGACCCTATCTGACCAGTAGAAGATGAGCAACTGCAAAACCCTGAACATGGTATATAGTATAGCTCTATGTGCTAAGAAAGCAGGCAGCAGCCAAATTAAGTAGGGCTTGATAGAGGTAAACAAACAAACAAACAACAAAAACAAACATTTTACTCAAAGTGCACTAAGAAGTCTACCAGAAAGAGTTTTATGCAAGGCAGTGACATGGTTAAAGATTTTTGCTTTTTGTTTAACTCTGGATCCTATGTGGATTAAAATTCTTATTTTGTTTTTAATAATTCTAGATATTATGTGGAAAATGGATCCTAGAGCGTAAAAATGGAAGCAGGAAAATAAGTTAGGAAGCTCAAGAAACCCTACACTGCTTTGGATTAAAGAACACGCTGTAGAAATGGAAGAAAATGAATAGATTTGAGATACTCTTTGAAGGTAGAACTAATGTGTTTGCTGACAGTACAGTCAAATATGGGATAGAGAATAGAAAACGAGTAAGTCTAGGACTTGGTGCTAAGCATTCTATTACCCAGATGCTCTGTAAGTGAGAAAGGTAGGAAGCAAAAAAAATCTGGGGTCATGGAAGCCTTTAGGAAAACCCACTGTGAACCAAGAGGTAGCGGTCAACTGACCATGTAGCTGAGAGGTGGTGTACGATGGGGAAGGACATAATTGGAAAACCCAGCAGCACAGAGCCTGTTCATCACTGTGACAAGAGCAGTATCACGGGACAGTGGAGGCATAAGGCCCGATGAAGACAGACATGAAGAGAGAATGGGAAGTAAGTATATCTACAGTTTGAGAAGCAGAGAAATGGAATGTAACTAAATCTATTTTATTAGCACATTAAATCTTTAGTTATGAAAAGTAAACAATTATTTGGAAAATGAAATCACATGTTATACCTGCTAAATTTGTTTCTGATACAATAACTGGGTGCCCTTAATTAAATCATTATTTATTAAATCAATCTCTCAAACTCTATCTTCAGGTTTGTATTAAGGCTGCTAAATGAAAATATTATATTCATTTTAATTAACAAAGTTTCTAAAATTAGAATAAATTATGTTACCAAAAAGACTTTTATTGCCCTAATCACGGTAATTTCAGAAGAAACATTGCACAAGTTGAGTCCAAAACAGTATTGCAAGCCCCCACCTTCCCCAAAATAGGATTTATAGGTGTATATGTAAATATTCCCATTTTTAACAATTTTCACAATTAAACTCAATTTGGGGGTATAAAATGAGATAATGGTAAATATGAACTACTGTTGTAGTATTCCAACACAAAGTAACAACTATCTCCACATGACTCATTTAAAACACAGAAAACCACCTGACGTGAGATAACCATATAAATCCATTTGTACCCATTCAGTATCACTCTCCCCCTGAGGTCAGGGAGCCACAGCCTGTAAACAAATGCCTTATGTGAAATGTGGGACTGGGAAAAAGGAGGAGGTCTACTGCTCGGGCTAGCTTTCAGGGCCTGGCCACCCATCCTTCTCTCCATCTTGAGGTTCACTCTCCAGGGTGGGCACTACCCTGAGCAAAGCCAAAGTAAGGTGTCTGCAAAATTCTAAGCTGATTGATTACCTACCACCAATTTCATATAGAAACAGACTTTCTCAGTGTCATCTGTATAGCATAGACAACATATCTAAGAATTAAAAGTCTAAGTGATCTCCAATATTTAGTCAACATAGTTCTATTCTTTTTGGAATCAAGCTTCTTTATTTACTCTCCAGTGTGCTAGAATGTCAATGCCACTTGCCTGGCAGCCCCCATTCACTCTAACATAAATGTGTTCTCATGCCTCCTTGCCCTATCAGGGAGAGAAGTATGACCCTTCAAGGCAGGAAGCTTATGTGAGGCAATTCCTCCTCTGAAATTCTCAGGTGAGTTATTTGCTATTTTTGTTTTAGTACAGAAGAGAGAAAATAGAATTGAACTTAAAAATGAACAATCCATTAAAACTAATTTATGATTAACAATGAATTCTACTGAAGACCTGTAAGAAGTAGGAAGAAATCATATATGCGGGCAATCTTGAACTATCACTAAAAGCACAGAGACATGGAAAGTTTATGATGAATTATCTCAGGAAAAAAATCAAGGTTTTGTAATCAGCATTTTATATAAATATATCAAATTAGCAATTATAAATGTTAGTATAATCCTATAAAATATTTTAGGACAGGAACTTTTTATTATTTAAAACCATGAACCTAGTAGGTTTCGTTTCTAATCAAAAGAAAAATGGCGCTATTTTTCATTTGTTTTATCATGGTCATTTGTTCTTTTTGCCAATAAGCATTTTTACAACTTATTTCTCAAGGGCTTAACGTAGGGTCAATTTAACAGAAATGAATGAATTTGTACCATAAATCTTGAGAAATGTTGATTATGGCTTAAAAAGACAGTCAACAAGAAATCTTCAGGGGGGCTGTGGTGGCTCATGTCAGTAATCCTAGCACTCTGGGAGGCTGAGGCAGGAGGACTGCTTGAGGGCAGAAGTTGAGGCCCCATCTCTACTAAAAATAGAAAAAATTATCTGGGCATGGTGGCATGCACCTATAGTCCCAGCTACTTGGGAGGCTGAGGCAGGAGGATTGCTTGAGCCCAGGAGTTTGAGGTTGCTGTGAGCTAGGCTGACGCCACAGCACTCTAGCTTGGGCAACAGAGCAAGACTCTTTTTCAAAAAAAAAAAAAAGAAATCTGCAGAGCAGAGTAGAAAGGATATGAACAGTTCTCTATAACATATATTTAATAGTAAGTTAAAAAAAATCATTTCACATTCCAGCTATTCACCATTGAAAGCATCTCAATAGTGTGCAAACTGAATATTTTCTAGAGTCAGATTAATCCACCAAACCAGTAACTACTCTTTAAGCAACATAACTGACCATCATTTAAGTTGGTTTAAAGATTGTAATTTCTTTAGTTTCTACATTATTAATAACTACACATTCAAAAACTTAAAAGCTTTACACAAACTATTTTAAAGATTTATATCACCTTTGAATGCTATTTATGACCTGCTAAAAGTAACTATACTCTTTTCATATTACAATAAACTTAAAAAAGGGCAAGGTATTTTTTCAAATCAAGTCACAAACTCAGAGAACAAATCCATTAAGGATTATGTGCAAAATGTTATTTGGTATTTTCATCAACTAAAAATTATACGTATTTCCTTTGTAATGTGACTATAAAACTCTTAATACTGATTAATTTTAAAATAAAGCTTTACTGTGTACTTGCACTGGAGATAGGGAGGAATAAGCAGAGGTATCTCTAGTTGCCCAGTTCTTCATATGAAGCTTTACTAACCATCAAGTAATAACCTTCCTACTCATTGACACTTTCCTACCTCATACAACTCCATCCAAGTAAAAATCCAGGAAAACTCCCAAAAGGTCAACCATAACATATAAAAGGAAGAAAAAAAATTGGCCATGGCTCTTGTGTACCTATCTTCTATTTTTAATGAGTTCCTAGGATACCTTTTCCTCATTCTCTAAAGCAGTGGCTTTCAAACTATTTTCACAATGAGCCAAAGATACACACATCAATACATAAAATGCAATTACAGTTTAAGGAGTCTGATGAACTAACATTTCCTACTTTTTAAAAAAATGCTGGTAATATTCCATTAAATAAATTTACATGGCCCCAAACAGGTCAAGACACCCAGTTGAGAAATACTGGTCTTCAGTCATTTATCTTGAAAAATGATTCCTAGTGGTGCATTTTGTTTGAACAAAATGTTTACCATTATGTAATAATATGGACTTTCAGAAGACATTTTAATAAAGGAATTTTAGCTACTATAAAATGGTGACCCCCCCCCAGTCCCACATCATTATAAATTAAAAAAACAAAGTTATTTTTTGTTTACACCTTAGAACTCTGATTCTCCCACTGCAATACTTTCTGCTTGAAGAAATCACTAAAATACGATGTCAGCAGGTCTTCACCAGAGAGCTCATCAAGTGTGTCTCTTTCTTTAGAAAGTAGACATTTTCTAAATAGTCTAATGTAGAAATTTTCTTTTTTGAGTTAAATTTGGCTCTCATAGTCAATCAAAGATTGCCTAATAAACTACAGGAAAGTCAATCAGACCACTTATAAGTATGGTCTTAAAATCTCTTTGCACTCTCACTGTGAGCTTTAATTTTTGGTCAGCAGTCCTTCCTTCTGTTCCTTCTATGTCCATTGCTCTGCCCTTCCAGAACTAGGATAGGTGCAAGAGCAAGGAATAAAGTTCACTTTAAAGAGCTGCAATATATTATAAATCATATCATCCACTTTAAAAATGCTTTTAGATTTAAAATTTACACTCATCTCTCTGTAGGATTTTAGATATGCAAAATTTCAAATAGTTACTAGGCATCATATTTGAAGCAAGAAATGAATAGCATTAAAATTTTTCTATACACAGTAAACAGGGGTCTTCCAGGAATTTATGGTTGAAAAATAAAACCTTTAGAAAAGCAGTATGTCAGCATTGCTTGCAGGGATAGCTAAGAGCACTATACTGCAGAATGTAAAGAAAGGAAACTAAGGGAGATATTTAAAAAAAAATTTGTAATAGTGACAGAAAAAAGGTTTAATATGCAAATAAGGCTTTAAGACATCTTTTTTAAGAACTGGCAATCAGTACCTTTTTAAATTTTCCTTGTCGTTTTGCTGCAGACTGCCCCTGGGAGTTAGAACGACATTCTGTAAGAAAACATGCATAATCTACACAGGATGGAGACACCACCTCTGTCTAATTTTCTTCCAGTTTACGTTCCACCTGTGTCACAGCACTTAGAAGGGTCAGGTCTCTGATCAAAATGGCATGCTTTTAAGGAAAGCAACACTGCCACTTTAATTTTTTAAATAAAAATGCACTCGAACATGTTATTCCTAAGAGTAAATCTTTTTCAACTTTTTATTTGAAAAATTTAGATCAAAATCCATTAGTGATGAAAACGTTTTTTAAAATATTAAATTTAGCTGATGGTCTACAGACTCTGATTTTAAAGGATGTCATGACAATCACACAAGCCTATGCATTCTTACAAAAAGCATCATTCAAAGTTACTGTGAAAGTCAAAGCTAAGTAAAAATCAACAGTTACTTTCCCAACTACCAAAAACAAGAAACACAAAAATACTGAGGAAAGATTAAATAAACAATGTGATAGAAATTATAACAAACTCAATAGCTTTAGATTATTGCTCTCTCTCAAGAAAATCTACCCTGATAATAATAATTATAGTTAATACCACATGTTTATAATTTAATATCACAACTGTCTCTGAAACAATTTAGGTAGGAAGTAGTCACTATTTCTGAATTGCTAAAAGCATACCTCTACTAACAATGCTCTTTTATTATACTCTTTACAAGGAAGAGGACTCTTTGTAATAGTCATCTGTCATGTGAATGAAAAATTCATAGCTGAAGCAGCTATGCTTCTGGTGATATGAAATCCATCAAAAATGACTACCAGGATTTCTTAAATCAGTGCATATATGAATTCCAATATCATTAACAATTGACTTACTTTAAATTATACTGAAGTATGCATGTATAAAAAGTATAAACTGAAATGAGAACCAAGAAATGTCAGAGTAGGCAACTTTTTCTAAGCACAAAATTCCCCATTTATGCTTCAATGACAGTAGATTAATAGCCTTGGGTTCAACAGCAGTAAGAAATAAATATAATTTTTAAGATGTATGAGAGATCTACTAATTTTGATAATAGCATTTATAGATTCCGCATTAGGTGGTAGACTGACTTAGCTTCGTAAGAACTAATACTAAAGAGAAATGCAAACATGTAAGAATGACAACTTTTACTGCACTGAGCTAAAATGATTTTACAAAAAAGGGGATACATCTATATAAACACCATTCTCACAATAAATTTGTAATGAAAACACAGACAAAAAAAGAAAAACAGGCACCTGTAAAATTGTAACATTTATCTCCAAACTACAATCAGCATCATGTTTCTAATAAAAAGCATAATTTTGAAACTAAAAGGCAATGCCAAAATAAATATCTCATATTTTCTATTATGCAAAACGCCAACAAGAAAAAGGTCTGTACATGTGTGAAAAATACCATTCCTTAGTAATAATTATTCTAATTTTTAGAAGCAATCCAAGAGAATTTTATTTATTCCTATATCCATAATATTATGTTGGTTAAAATTCTATAACATTTTAATTTTGAACATCCCATTTACTTAAGCAAAGTTTGATTTGGATCTACATGTTTCACAGGAAGTTTGTGTGTATTAGCCACATGAGCTAGGACAGGTTCAGGGCTCAAGTATTTAGGCTCGTGAAAAACAACAATAAATATTTGAATATATGACTCAATTTAAAAGATAACCAAATATTAATTGACCTTCACTAGTAACTTGAGGGAAAAAGCTATTAGAATTTTCTTTCCAGGGATATCTTCTCTTTTATCCATTCTGAAATATGGAATTAATTCCCATCTTCAAAGAAATGGAAATTTTGGAATAGGTAATTTCAGTGTAAATAAACTAATACTTACAGCTTTCTTTCCAAGTTCAGTCTTTGACAATGTTAAGGATCCTGCAAGGTAGCATCCAGGTCCTGCCCCTTTAGGTATTCTAGTAAGAGAATTCAAAGAGGGGGAAATAAAGCAACAAAAGAGAAAGTTTCACAAAGATAATTAAGGGGAAAAACATCAAAACAATTGAGTGAATTCCCATAGCTAAGATTTCAAGAATCAAAAAGGAGAAATAACATCAGCCTAAAATGATAAATGACAACATACTATAAATTTAGCCTAATGTATTGTGTATAAGATGGGCAGTAGGTATAAGCAATGTTATCACTTACTTATCATCAGGTAAGGAAGTAACAAAGAATGGCTGGTTATATTTGGGTGGTAATGTCAAATTGCTTGATTTCTTCTTTCCCAGAAGCGCAAGACTATGATTTTCATGAATATCTAAGCTCAAGGTATTAGACAATCTATGAGAAACAATAAATGGAAGATCTTTAAGACGTTCCAAATCACTGATTTGCTCATGGCGAATCTGTAGCCGAATTGTATAATCTCCTTTCTCCAGTTTCAAAGAATACTAAAAATAAAAAACAATATTTGGGTAAATTAAGTTTAACCAAGTAAACTGAAATCACAGTTAAGAGGATAAGTGAAACAGTTACCACTTTCAGACTGCTTCAGTATGTGAGGTACAGTGCAAGCCACTATACAAACATCTACCTATACACAAAGACCCTAGTGTGCTGGTGAGCAGACAGGCTCAGGGACATCAAGTGAGTTGCCTACACAATACAAAAGTATAAAGGAGTTGGAGTCGGGTCTAACTCCAAAGCCCTTAATTCCTTCCACAACAACAGAACACTCCCGTATTTTTACCAAAAATCAGTGTCTGCTTAATACCGATAAGACCCATGATTTTCTAGTTCATGCGTCCTCAGAGATGTGTATGAAACAATGCCAAAAAGTTCACAAAATTGTGGTGGGTCACGCCTGTAATCCTAGCACTCTGGGAGGCTGAGGCAGGAGGATCCCTTGAGCCCAGGAGTTCGAGTGAGACCCCATCTCTACTAAAAATACAAAGAAATTAGCCAGGCAACTAAAAAAAAAAAAATTAGAAAAAATTTGCTGGGTGTGGTGGTGCGTGCTTATAACACACATGTGTATACATATGATGGTTGGTTGGTTTGGTATATATGTCTGTGTATATATGTCTGTATGTATCTATTTATTTAATTAATTTATTTGAGATGGGGTCTCTCCATGTTGCCCAGGTTGAAGTGCAGTGGCTATTCACGGGTGCAATCATAACACACTACAGTCTCAAAATCCCAGGCTCCGGCTGTCCTCTTGCCTCAGCCTCCTGAGAAGCTGGGACTACAGGTATGTGTCACTGTGCCCAGCTCATCTTTATAATATAACCAAAATGCCATCACAGACAGGAAAAACAGGAAGTCAACAGAGATCAAAAAATAACAAATCTACTATGCTCCATACCAAGTTAACATGTACAAAAGAACAGGATGCTATACTCTACAGCAGCAGTTTCTTCTGAGATTTAAAAAGTGACCGAAGTAATGGCACTGCAATAATCCAGTCTATAATGAGATGTGGCTGCTGCTTGCTTTGAAGGAAAAAAGGATGCCATTCCTTGAATGACTAACTGGAAAAAAACCTTCATAAATTATTTTCATCATTCAGCATAAAATTATAAATGATACAGGAACTATTTCATTTCTTTGTAAAAATATTTAGGTGTAAAATTTCTATAAATTACATGATTACAAGATTTTTTCTCTTCAATGTGACAGCACAAAGCATGGTGCCTCACACATAGTAAGTGTGCAATACACAGCTGTCCAAGGAAGAAGTAAATTTGAAAGTACTAATAAACTGAAGACACAGGGCCACTGCTATAGTGTTCTCTTTATCCTATTCAGACCTGGGATCATTTCAAGGTGCTCACATCTGTCTGATGATTTGCTTTCCACCTTCAGACAGGTGGAAGCAATACATGTAGGAAGGAGAAAAGCTATAAACAAAAAGCCATCCTGATCAGTGTCTGCAAGCATTCTTTGTCCTCTTCCCCAAAACATGATTCATCACAACTACATGACAGAAAAAGTTGTCACAATCTGTTCAACAACTACAATAAATAACAAATATTCTGATGTTTAAAAAGTACTAAATGTAAAACTATGGCATTTAAAAAAATATGAATATTACTATAACAAGAAATTAGAGTTTCATTAGTTCAGGAAACAGCTTCTGTTAATTCTAAAAATTTCAGAGAATCTTATACCTGATGTGGATAGGCATCGCCTGAGCCCATCTGTCTTTTGTTCTGGTCAAAAATAATCCACAGCTGGCTGTCAAATTCTGATTCATACAATAATTCACAAAGTAGTGGGCAGCTTGGAGTTACTTCTCCACTCTTAGGCTATAAAAAAAAATAAGAATGATTACTTGACATGGTATGAACTGTTTTTTGTTTTTTTTTTTTTTGAGACAGAGTCTTGCTCTGTTGCCCAAGCTAAAGTGCCTAGCTCACAGCAACCTCAAACTCCTGGGCTCAAGCAATCCTTCTGCCTCGGCCTCCCAAGTAGCTGGGACTATAGGTGTGCATCACCACACCCAGCTAATTTTTTCTATTTTTAGTAGAGACACGGTCTCACTCTTGCTCAGGCTGGTCTTGAACTCCTGAGCTCAAGCAATCCTCCTGCCTCGGCCTCCCAGAGTGCTAGGATTACAGGTGTGAGCCACCACACCCGGCCGGGTAACACATGATTTCTAAAACAGATTTTCAATACTGTTATTGACATCAGACTTTTTCATTTAAAAATATTAAAAATACTTTCTCATGCTAAAAAAATTGTGAAATGTAGAACATCTAGTATTTTGGCACTAATAAAAGACACTTTTATAGAGTTTTAAAAATACAAATCTAGCTATCTTTATTCATTAATAAGTAATATATATTTATTAGGACCTCTAATGACTTCATAAATTTGAAATGTGACAATTTATTGAAATCAATCATCTCCCTAACATTAAAACCAAATTGATACTATGTTTCAACAACAGTTTTATTGAAGTCTCATCAGTCCTACAAAATTCTTCCATCCAGCATTTCCACTGGTCTCAATTACTTTTACCACTCTTCCCACCTAGGAGCTATTCTGATCTTTCCCTGTCCTGATGCCTGCTTCACAGAAAGCAGGCAGGCCCAGCACCATGACCAAAAGGCATGTGGTATTTCTGAGACATCTAACTGTCCCTGGATCAGATGGCACCTCTGGCCAGGTATCAGTATTAGTGATTATAAAAACTAAGGCTCAAAGCCAGGTCACCACTAAATTATACTTTGTGACTTCACACCTGAATGGTACTTAGATAATCATAAATTATAATTTCCTAAAGAGTAAGATCAAATTAATTCCATATTAATTACTTGATTCCACTTACTTATGTATCTCATATATATACTTTCTACTTCTGATTTTATGAACCATAAACACAGAAATTCATCATAAGGGTATACTTTATTAGGTAAACACTTACCTGATGAAAGTTGTATGTCAGGACCATCTCATAAAGTTGACGATTATTTGGCAAAACATCCCTTGATCCTAAAGGTTTTGTTTTTGCACTCACTGGCCTGTAATGAGGGAATCACATAACTGATTTAACAGTTCATTGAATTAGACAAATAAAAGCGTAAGTAACAAAATTTATAAAATGACAGATGAGCATTTCTGAAAATTGTCCTTTTCAGTATACTTCATAATATTTTAATTAGTAACATATAATTCTTTATTGACTGAACCATAGCAATACAGTTTAAACCTCACAATAAATATTACAAAGGTAATCTTTTCATGATAAAAACATTTTCAAGTGCCAACAAATAGCTCTTAACACAACCAAATCCCAACATTAGGGTGACAATCTCTAACAGCGTTGAAGGACAAGTTTTGATCTGAACCTTTCTATCTAAACTGCTGACAGCACTACCCATGCACAACATAGCCCACCCCAGCTAGGCCACCCTAGCTCCCTGGTGCTGCTCACCACACACCAGGGACCACACTCAGCCCTCATCTTGACTGAGTGAATGGTATTTATTTACTTTTAGGAGTCCTCTGAAGCAAGTTATTAAGGTACAGATTTTATAAAGGAAAACACTGAGACTGGGAAAATAAGTTTTAAATACAGTTTGAAATGTTGATAAAACTTAATAGTCTACTTTAAATTTAGCTCTAATTTTGAGATTTTGGGGGAAAACATTAAGATGACAGAAACTGGATATACCTGCTTCAAAAGTTGAAGTCTTAAGTTTTATTGCTAATTCTAGAAGGCAGTATATCTTTACACATTATTGTGTCACTGACTACTATCCTGAATTGGTTATCTTAATGTACTTATTACTAGGCTTCATGCTGATATGAGTTAAGGTCAAATTAAACAATAAAAATCAGGTATCTTTCTACCATAGTGAGTGTGTGAACATAGGTCAAGGTGCCTTGCTTTCATAAAGGGGGCTGCTGAGGCACCAACAGCAGACTACAGTACTTAAGTTTCTACCATTCAATAAAACTTTTTAGTACTGCAGTTTCTGAAAAGGACTGGACAAAGATTCAGAAAGTAATGTCACAGGGAATGTTAACTGGTTATTTTCTGGCAAGAAATAAAAAGGTTAATGCCCACTGATCCTAAGTAGGCTTGACTGGGATGGACTATCTATCCATTATACTTAACCAGCTTGTGCTGGTCAGGTGGGACAGTGAGGCTAGAAGTTGCTCCTGGGGCTGCCTCCCAGAGACCTGCAAAGATACATTCTCATCTCCAACATTCAGATGGATTTAAAAAAAACTCTTTTCAAAAAGTGTAAGAGATTCCCCTCAATCAATATTCACTATTTGTAGCCCCTAAAATATGGAATGGTACCGTAGTGTTTGGACCCAGCTCTTCAAGGTTATGCAGGGAGCCAGATCTTCATATTTCAAGGAGGACTGAACATCAAAACGGTTGATTCCTTCAGATGCATGCTACAAAGGATATTTATCACATTACTTTCTTAAACTTTTAAAAAAGATTTCCCCATTACAGTTTAAATCAAACCAATGAAATTACTTGTCAATAATAAAAATAGTTGACATTAAATATGATGTAAATGTTGTAGAACTTACAATGTTTAACTGAGGAGCAGTACACACTATCCCATGGAAAGAAATGGTATAATCAATATTGACATCACTGAGACTTGCCCACCAGCGAGCAATGCAAAATTCAATTGCTTTACCACCCTGCAAAAAAATAAATTATAAAATATGGAATATAAATATTAGCTGTTTTAGAGCAATTCTATGCTTTTAAACTTTCCTATTTGTAGTAAGAAAATGCAAAGAACTTTTATCAGCTATGCTAAGAGACAAATCACAGTTGCATAGATAGGATGTAGGTATTTAACTATATATTTGCCCATAATCTTATACTTTTTGTCATGAAAGATCTGAGGCAGCTTTTGAAAGCACAATAAAATAATGGTGAAAAATAAGATGGAATAAAAAATTAAGACCAAGAGAAAAATAATTAAGAATAATGACAAGAGAAAGGGTACTGTAACTCTGTAAGTTATATTCAATAGCCACAGTTGAGTTTTGGGCTCAGAGATGACTGCATGGTCACATTATTCTTATTAAAAAATAAAAATAATAAAATAAGGACAAACTGTTTTAAAAATCACTAAGTGTTTTAGCACTAAGTTTTAAATCAAATTTTCTAGTAATCAGTGAATTAGAAAGTTTAAAAAGATGAATCATGTAACAACGATCCATAGAAGAACACAAATGAAAGTAACCAGAAACACAAGAGATAAAGGGAAAAAAATCACACAACCAACAGAAAACAAAAAGTAGAAGTTTAGGAAAGAACATCAGTACCTTCACCTTCTGTGGAAAAAAGGCTAGTCATCACTTCTAGCACCAGAAATAAGAGGGAGATCTCACATTATTTGAGATTAAACTTAGACATGAAACAGCAGCAACTTATCCTCATAGATTCTTAACAACAGAGTATTATAAAATAACTGACATACAGAAAAGTCTTAAAGAACGAAATAATCTATTTTGCAATGAGGAAGCAATCTAAATCAGGGTCTAAATTATGAGGTATCACAATCTACCAGACTAGCACTTTTCTTTGACTAAATTATTCAAAAATTAAAGAGATGAATATTTACCTTCAACAGGTTTCAAGTACCCTAATTAGACTTCCTATCTTCCTACTTCATTTTTGGACATTAACAAAACATACAGTTCCAATGTGCTCTGAATAGAAACTATAAAATCAAATTCAAATACTTAGTCTTAGCCCGTATCAAAAAGGAAAATAATTATTTTAGAATTTCAAATTGTAATTAAACTTACTAGGACAGGAAAAGCTTCAGTCAGTGTTCCTTTTTCTGGGAGGGAACAAAACTTATAGAATTCATGACTTCGATATGCTCTTTGCTTCACAAGCTGTACTGCATGAAGAACAAACTTGGCTGACACCTCAGAAGAACATGAACACACTGTAACTTCTAAAATAACAGGGAAAGAAGCAAAGTTTTAAACTGTTAAGACTTAAAATGGACATACAGTAGTTTTAATAATTTCTACTTGATTAGGGAACATTATATCAAAAATAAAAGGGTATTCAAAGGAAATACGAAAACTTCCTTTAAAAGAATCAACAGAATATTAATAAAGCTAGAAAGGTATAAGATTTTCTTTGGGAAATAAATTGGTATAAAAATGAACCACCACCATGCTACAAACACCAGGAAACAGCAGCTGTCCACAGATGCACACAGTATTATCTTAAATAGGTACCTTTTAAAATCCCTTCTTGTTTTAACTGAAAACCAATCAATTCCTGATATAGAGGATTATAATGTGTTGTCATGCCTCAATTCCATTAGTACCTATTTATTCAACTTCATTAATAACTTTTCCTAGTGTCTCCCTCTTGTGTCCTGTTTGCATCTAGAAAGTATGACCATGAGAATTACATGTGCTTAGCTTTACTCTGAGACAGAGCTGGAAAGAAGCCAAAATCATTGTGAAGCAAGATCAGCAACTTATCTAAAGAATACCTGCTTTAATTCAAGGGAACTGAAGCAAGGCTCAATCCACTGGTTCACAAAGCCAAGTGGGCACAGAGCTTTTGAAATCTCGTCAGTTGCTAAGAATACAAAATCTAATCTAATGTTACCACACTATTTCTAATTATTTGAAACAGAAATCATCTGTGGATTTCTAATCTAAGACTGTTAAATGCTCTAAGCTACTTCCATTCTAGATCATTTGATAAATTATTTAAAAAACTATTTTCAATACTTACCTAAATAAATCATAATTAGGGTATCATAATTACTGACATTTACCACTAAACAATTTCAATTCACCATTAACCACAGATTTTTATTCTTTAGTATTAATTACCCATGTACATTTTACCAGAACCTTGAGCTATAAAACTTCAAGGGGCCCTGTGTGAATGACACCACAGAGATGTTCAATGCAGCACTTTCGACTGTAGCCCTTTGAAAAACTGTCAAGTGTATGAATATAATCTCAACATGGATGAGCTATGAACCAAGGACTTTATAAAATCTCTAATCCTTTCAACAGGAGAATAAACAGTATTTATAGTTCAAACAGAAGTTCAGATAATTAAGAAACTGGCCCCAGGTAATCATTAGTGTATGGCAGAGTCTGGATTGGAACCTAGACTTGTCAGTGTCCACAGCCCATGCCTCACTACTACTCCATGGTGCCTTCCTGTATTCCAGGCTCTCTTAACTGCAAAATAAGTAAGCGGTTTGGATTAGATGCTCCTCAGGCACTTCCTAGGAGAAGAGGTCTCTAGAAGCAGGGTTCTTTTCTATGTAGCTCACCATCATAGCCCTTTGAAAAGGGCCTGGCACACAGATGGTACATATAAAGATGTTTAACAAGTGAGTCCAGATTATCCACAGAAGGCTATCAGCTTCAACAGCTCCATTGTTACCCAGTGTGCATATTAACAGGCTATACTGGACCCTGTTCAATTTGTTGATTTAACTCTCAGCTTTTGCTATTCATTATTTTGCCCTTACCCAGTTGTACACAACAAGAATAGTCTTCCATTTCCTGTGCTATCAAGTGACGGACAGACGGACTGCATATAGACAGATGGCCAGAAGACGGTATGGGGAACCACAAAGACAATTAGCTCTTCCCAAACTAGCTCTCGTATGATTTCATTATTTCATTTTTAATAAGCTCTTAGATGTAAATACATCTGTATTTGCATATGAGTATAAAAATACATTCCTAAGTCAAATATGAGCCATTTTTACTAATGGCACCTATCTACCTCATAGATTCTGATGGGACTAGATGAGATATAATCTGTGTAAAGCGCCTAGCAGAGGGCCCCAACCCAAGAAGTATCGATAAGGTTGGCTACTAATTTAAATTGGGTGACACTTTTTTGATTGCCCACATTTCTTTCTTTCTATCAATGTGAGTGAGCTCTGACAGCTTACATTCCCCACCCCCAACACTGACTTCTGAATTACATAATTAGGACATAGAACTTGTGAAGGAAAATATGGTATATCCATACCCTTTTATAAAAGCATGACATGATTACTTTCATAGGACTGTAATGTATAATTCAATAGCATTATTTTAACTAATCATTTACTCTCAAAATTTCAGAGACACGAAAGTGAAAATCTTTTATGAACTTTCAATTTGTTTACAGAGCTTCAAAGATTGAAACTCCATTTCTAAAATTCTAGAAGTTTGACAGTTTCATGTTTAAGCAACAGCTGTTCTGGTTAAATAGATTTGTAGCATTTTTAAAAAAAAACAAATCTTAAGATGGCCTAGATAATATGCTGTATGAGCCAATGCAAAATAATACTAGATTTAAAAAAAAATTTAAATCTAACAGTAAATCCAAGGTATGAGAAAAGTATGTGTTGCTAATGAATAAACTTCACATAAATCTTCATACAGATAGAATGTACATGGAGATAAGTGGTCAAGACAGACTTTATTTTACTTACCAGCCCATGTTGCACCCTCAGGAACCTCAATAAAATGCCTTCGAATTTGACCAGGTTTAAAGTGTACATCTGTAAAGGCTACATCATAATGTGATGATTCATTTACTCTGAAAATAAAAATAAATTATTAAATGTGATTCTCTCATAAAACAGCTTTATATTTATAGTAAGCCCACTGGTACTCTAGATTTTATTGAATAAATATAAAAGAACAGTTCACTAGAATAAACACGGGGACTTAAAGGCTGGTTACAAAACCGTATGCACAAACATCCAGTTTTTGCAACATGCTAACAAAGATAACCTCTTGATATTAGATAATTCTTTCTACTTGTCTATTTTATAATTTGTAAGATACATACATACACACACACTATAAAAAAAGCTCTTTTTTGTTAAAGGAATTTTATAACATTCACAGAATTTTCCAATTACCAGATTCCGAATGATAGTGAGTCCTAGATATTAAAATCAAGGGTAATGTTTTGTGTCACTGATACTGTCTTACTGCTATAAGACTGGTTTTAAATTAAGTCCCTCTTGTAGCTTCAAAATGCTCCCATGCTGTAAAATAGTAAAGAAGAAAGACAAACTACTTTCGAAGCATTTTTGTAAGCAATCAATGAAACATAAAGGTCAAATGTATAACCACATGCCATGGAAACTAAGTAGATTCTAGAGACAAATTCTTGCCTGTATGACAAACGTTTAATGAGTGCCTACTATACAGGAGGCACTGTTATCGGGAGCTACAAATATAACAATGAAGAAAACCTGAGCCTTTGCCCTAGACAACCTAGTGGGGAGAGAAAAACCATCAGAGGCATTTAACATAAGATGCTGCTGGTAGACAGTAAGCATTAGGGGGAAATGGGTGAAGAATATACTTGTTCATTCAAAAGGAACCTAGGAATGCTTTCTGAAGGAGATGATATATCAGCTGATTCCTGAAGGTCTTATAAATTACCTTGTCTAAATTCCTACTGGGCTTTGAGGGAATATATGGCTGAGAATTTAACTGTTGTGCAATTTTTCCATGTGTATGCCACCTTTTAAGTTTAATGTACTCAATTTCAACCTATGTTTCTCATGGGCTTAGACCTGTTACATACTTAGTATTTGCCCAAATAACAAATTCAACAGAAATTGTTAACTTAGAACTTTCACTTGTTTCCAGTACTCTCATACTTCCAATCTCACCATTCATCTACTAAACAATTTGCTTTGCTTTGTACATACTGTATAACAGGCTCCATGTAGGAAGGAGTAAAATACAGACCCTGTGTCTTCAGTGGTCGCACAATCAAATGGCATAAATTAATTAAAAAGTTATAACATATTAGCTAATGTCTGTTCAGGGGCATGTAGAAAATGCCACGAGGCAGAAAGAAGAGACTCCCTTTATCCAGGGTGGAACAGGAATGTGCCTGGTCAGTGAGTTAAAAGACAGGCAATCAAAGCCAAGGAATCAGCTGTACAAATGCACAAATCCCAAGGAAACTTGGAGTATCAGAATCAGTGAGTTGGTTAAAATGTGTAATTTGTTGCATGGAATGACAGGAAACACTGGCTGGGGCTATAATTACAAGGGATCATTGTTAACTATTTTAAGAAGCTTGAATCTGATCCTTGGAAGTGCTACTGAAATATTTTAAGCAGGAAGTAAAATGATCAGATTTCATGGCCCCAGGGTGGATAAGATGGAAACTTAGAAGCCTAGAAACATTAAATGCCTAGAAAAGTGGAAGAACCAGGAGAAAAGAATAACCCCAGACACACTGAAACAAAAAAAGCAGGGATGGAAGGGGATAAAGTAATATTGTCAAACCCTGCAGAGGAACTGGGTAAGATGAAAGCTGAGCTATCCTCTCAATTGGGCAATGAAGAGGTCATCAGTAACCCTGACAGTTTTGATGGAAGAGCAGGGCAGATGCCAAGTGCCATCACTCGTTCTCACAGTTAACAAGGAATGATATGGCTGACTCACACCACCTGAAAATGCTAGCCAGTAGCAGAATTAAGACTACATCCCAGATACTTAGTTCTGGACCAGTGATCCATTAAAAGTCTATACTACTCCATAGCCATTGAAAACTGCAATGTAACAGTAAACTGTGAATAACCCGTTACTTACTTTGCTGCTATAACTGCGGTGATCGGAACTCTGAACAGAGGACCTGCATTAGGGGATGCTATATCATAGCCACATACCTCGAAAAAAGAAATGTACCTTTCAATATCCATAAACAAACTTTTAAAAGAGGGGAAAAAAAAGTATAATCTTTTCACAGAATAAATTAATTCAATCTTAAAAGTTAAAGGTCCTAAGTACAAGATGATACCAATTTCCCAACACTAAATCACACAACAGCAAACAGACCAAACAAATACATGTATAACAATCTCTAATTCAGACTAAAGGGGAAATGAGGCATCAAATACAAAATAAATAATTTTAATTACTCTCAACTGAAAATCAGCTCAAATTAGTATTACAGACAACTTTGGAGGTAGACATACTGTTCTATGCTTACTTAAAACTACTGTTTAATAGATGCTTTAGACATCTGAGTATTTAAAGGTAACTGCAGCCAGGATTAGCTGACTAAACAATGACCTAAGTAAAAAGGTTCTGCTGTACCAATTCTCTCTCCCTTTGCTGCCTCACAAAAGGACATGACATTTTTATTTATTTATTTATTTTTGAGACAGAGTCTACGCTCTGCCCAGGCTAGAGTGTCGTGGCATCAGACTAGCTCACAGCAACCTCAAACTCCTGGGCTCAAGCAATCCTCCTGTCTCAGCCTCCTGAGTAGCTGGGACTACAGGCATGCGCCACCATGCCCGGCTAATTTTTTCTATATATTTTTAGTTGTCCAGCTAATTTCTTTCTATCTTTAGTAGAGACGGGGGTCTTGCTCTTGCTCAGGCTGGTCTCGAACTCCTGAGCTCAAACGATCCACCCGCCTCGGCCTCCCAGAGTGCTAGGATTACAGGCGTGAGCCACTGCGCCTGGCCGACATGACATTCTTAATGTACTTCACTGCTTAAATGGATACAGACATACCAGAAGAGCAGTAAAATTTTGGAAGTAAAAAGGTCTAGCTGTTTCTTAACAAGAAAGCAATACATTATAAATATACTTGGGATAGTTTATTTTTAACTTTTAAACATTTTAAAGAGTAAAGAAAGTAAAAGTGAAGACATGTCAATACCTCTGTATAATGCAATCCTTCTCTTAAGCCCCTGGGATCCACACGTATGTTTATGTGTCTACATTGATTCATGAGTTCCAAATGGCTGGGACACTGAACCCAAGATGAATTTGAAGTTAAAGCTAAATGAAGCTGAAGGGATATTTTTTCAGAGTTTTCTGGCATTAAAAAGACCAAAAGTTAAAAATTAGTATTTTTTTCCTTTTCTTCCATTTTAAAAAGTTGTCGTCTCTCAAAAACATTCAGCAACTTAGTTTAATTGACTGTAAAAGTACCCAAAACATGGCTTAAATAAAACAGTCACAGAATCTTCCTTACGTTTCAGTACAATCATGATCCAATCATACTTTCACCAAACACTGGTATGACCTTAAAATACATTTTAGTGGATATTTTTCATTACTGTGTGCAGATAATAGCATTCGACTGAATGAAGACTACCAAATACAAAGTGAAGACTACTTTTGTTTATACCTAATTGAGCTGCAATTCTCCCTGGCTGCTTCTACTTTCCACTTTCCAACTGAAAGCTCTATCTTCTACCCAAGCAGTTGAGTGGGAAAGAAAAATAATTTGATGTCTTATTATCTACAATGTAATAAAAATATAGGTTACTGAAGGCCCACTCTACAGTTTTTCCTCAGTAGTCAAGATGTTAATTGCACTGCTATTGAACTGGGACCCCAAACTGCTCTACTATTTTCCCTTGAATCTATAAGATTTAAAATAGTCATATTGTAAATTCATGCTTTCTTTTCAGAACACTGGCCCAAACAGCATTTCCCTATTGTGATTATCATTCAAACCACAAATGTGAATCTTTCAGCTTATCGCAGCCTATATCTGACCTGTGTTCTCTGGAAATACAGGTTCAATGCCAACACCGTGATCTGAAGGTGCAGCCACCTGGACAGGATCTCGGAGGTAGATGCCACGGTTGTTTCCAACAGTAACAGTGAAACCTAATTTATTAGCGAATGATGTATTCTGAACGAGGTAGTCATAGGCTTTATCAACCTAATTAAGAGAATATAAATGGCTGAAGTCAAGAAAATATTTTGTTGCAATTTTTCAATCCACTTGATTTCAGTTCAAGCAAGTGCAAACAAAAAGTTTCCACACCCAACCTCTCTAAACCACCCATTACCCCAACTAAGAGGACAATTTTATATTTTTAGACACCAGTTGCATCTTCCACTCTGCTCTTTAGTCACACTGTTCTCACGATCAAATTTAAGAACTGATGATCCCTGTGACCATTATGACTGACCAGTTTTTGACCTTCTCTCCTTTGAATTTCCAACCTCTACATGGCCTCCATCTGTTATATTTCTCCATCTTAGTGCAACGAATTTATCTGTAACTATAAAGTTTGCTTTTGTATCCTTTCTACTTATAGTTCTACTATGGCCATAGAATCTACAATTTAGATACACTGAATCACTGCTATAATAGAAAATATTATTCAGTAACATCTAAGACATTATCTTAATGATGTTTTCCAACCCATTTTTCATACAAGCAACAATACCTGAATAATACCATGTCCTTGGGCAAATACTTCTATATTGTCAGCTTTCACTGCAGTGTTTTCTAGAGCTCTTCTGACTGAGTGCACTGTATAGTCAACATTATTAGCTTTCAGACCTAAAATTAAAAAACAAAAACAAGAAAAGCAGTGATAGAGAATTCACTATCTGAAACTCTAGTTCCCCCGAACCAGTATGATGACATGCAGACTCTCTGGTTTTAATGTCTTGTGTTTCAACACTCATTTTTTAATCTCTTTTCAAAGTGACCTGAACAGTCTGAGTCAAACTGCTTGCATCACACTGAGACTTCACTCCACAAAAGTCACTCCATGTCCATTTTGCAGTGGCATTAACGCAGGTTATGCAGAGGTAATATAAATGTACAATCACACACCTAAAGGCACTGGACTGACATTTTTCTTTAAAAACATTTTCTTTAAAAGAACATGGTTGTTGGCAGTCAGTGGTCTTCAACACAATTGCACATTATAAACACCTGGGTGACTTAAGCAAAAAGGATGCTGAGATCTCATGACAGACCAATTAAAGCAGAACCTTCGAGGACTGGATCCCAGGAATTCCTGTTTATTACAAGCTTCCCAGGTGATTCTAGGATACAGCCAGGTTGGGAAAAACATGGAGGCCATCAATTTGTAAGCCTTGTTATCTTGACTGTTGTTAGAGATAAAAGATGATTACTATACCATTCTTCTCTCCAGAACTCATCAAACTAAACTATGATATTTTAAGAAATAAACAACACAAGCATGGAAACAATGATGCTAAAAGAGCAAATCAAGAAAGTGACCAATTTTGTCAGTGAGAAACTTAAAAAAGTGAAGCTCCATCAGAGGAAATGACAGATGAGTTGGGTTTTATAGAACGTATAGGAGTTTGCAAGGCCAAAAAAATGACAGAAAGGACTTCCAAGCAGAGAAAGCAGTATACCCAAAGATGGAGGCACGAGAGACCTTAAGATATTTGGTGAGGTTGAATAGGACTAGACACTGGGTAGAGTCACATCAGGGATTATTATCCTAAGAGTTTGGACTCAATCTGGTAAATGATGTGGAATTGACAAGGGCTTCTAAGTAAGTGGTATATAATCACTGGCTTGTGTTGGTAGTTCTGTGGCACCAGCGTGAATGGACCACTTTGGGGAGATGTGGTGAGCAGAGGAGAGAGCTATGATGGTTAAGGAAAGGGGTGAATAAAGGAGGCAGGGGAGAGACAACTGGAAGAGGGACATTTTTGAGGTGGGAGCTTCACAACAGCTTGGCTATCCTGACTCTGAGTCCTAGGTTGACCCCGATGACACCCTATTTAATACTGCACACCACCCTAAAAATCCCTACTTCCCTTTGTACTTCATTTTGCTCCACAGCATTTGACTTCTGATGTGTAACATAACGGTTATTTATTTTGTTCAAAGTCTGTCTCCCTTAACTATAATAAACTCCACGTGGGCAGTTTTTTGATGTTTTATACAATAATTTAGTCCCAGAGCTAAAATACTGCTTGATAGTCATTAAGAGTAGACAGCCAATAAATATATTGCTGAATGAATGAAGACAGATTCAAACTGTCATTATTATATTAATTACTTTCTACCTTAAACTTTACTTTGTGCCCTAGGACATTACCAATTCTACCACATGTTTTTCCCTAGAGAACTTCAGAAAACAAAAATATTGGTCTGCAATAAGGTAAGAGAATAATAAGCAACTGTCCTTACCTGAAAGTATCAGGGCAATACCTCCACACGCATTAGGGGAAGACATAGACGTCCCATTCATTAGCTGAGTCCCCCTCAATGTCCAGTTAGGAACAGAGGCAATGGCTCCTCCTGGTGCACTGATACTCACGCCAAGGGCCCCATCAGCACTAAAAAGAAAGCCATTGAAGTTTGCGTATGGTGGTGAAAGTTGGGGACACTTGAACATTCTTAAGGCGGCTACTGGTCAAATCAATTATAGTACAATACTATGGACCATTTGCAGTCATTACAAATAATGACAAAGATACTATTATGGAAAATCAATGAGGAAAACGTACCCACTATAGCTATTTCCCCATATGCAGCATTTATTTTTTTCCTTATAAGTGAACAGAAATCTGTGTGTCTGGGCTTACGTGTGTGACAGGTCAAAGGGTGTCAGATATATTTACAGAGAGAAAATAAATGAGTGTCATTGCTCAGACTCCTTAATTAAAGTACTTCTCTCTTATCTGTAATAAGTAGACTTCCCTTTAAATTTAATATAGCATTGTACAACAGAAATATAATGTAGGCCACATAATGTAATTTTAAACTTTCTAAAGCCACACTTTGAAAAACAAGATTTTAAATAATACATTTTATTTAACCAGACACATCTGAAATATTATTTCAACACATAATTGATAGGAAAAAAAGAGTTTACATCCTTTTCTGTACTAAACCTTCAAAATCTGGTGTACATTTTATACTTAAAGCACATCTCAATTCAGACTAACCTCATGTGAATGGTGGCTGGCATACTAGACAACTCAAGTCTAACAGGACTGCCTAATTAAGGGCTTCGGCTAAGCAAAGTCTAATGAGATAAAGCCCTCAAGGTTCGTGATCACATTCTCATCCAACACAAGCTCTGTCCTCTGTCCTAAGTAAAGAAATAACATATCAGCATACTTTCTCCTCCCTGGAAAAGTGGCCATAAATTCCCTAGAGGTTGCTAGACTCTCCCTCAATCATTTTTCCCCTAACTGAGTGAACTATTTTTGTTCCTGACTAGGAATCAATCCTAGGGCAATTAATTTGGTTTCACATTTTTTACAGAGAGCTGACAACAATGCAATTTGAAATGGGTTGGTGGCACCCCTTTTAGTGAAGATCTTAGAACCAATATTAGGTAAAAAAACCTGTTGACCTGTAAAGATGTTCACGACGTATTGCTGAGTGACAAAAGTAGGTTATAAAAGTGCCTAAATAGTGAGATCTCCCATTTATGCACACGAGAATGACAAAAAAGATGTTCATCAAAACGTCACCCATACGTATCACAGATAATGAGATTTAGGGTGATTTTTACTTTCTTGTTTGCACCATCTATATTGCTTAATGATGTTCATAATGAGAAATGGGTATTTTATAATTGGAAAAAAATAACTAGAAGAGTCATGAATTCTTTTTTTTTTTCACATGGCAAACTTCATAAAGAGAGACATGAATTCGAACTGACCAATTCCTATTGCTCTTTATTAATTTTCTACTAGACTGTTAAAGTGGCAAATCAAAGTATTTCTAGGTATTTAAATCAGTGCTAGAAAAATGAGTTGGATGAAATGTAAATAAGTGTTTCCTTAAAATTTAAAAACACCAGTGATATTTTCTTCTAAATTACAATATACAATTCAAAAACATCAAATTCAAAATCTGTTTATGTAGACATTATTTGGTAATATGTCATTAAGAAATATGCTATAAATATATGTAATTTAAACATTTGTACTCCCATAATATGCTGAAATTTAAAAAAATTAAAAAAAAAAAAAAAGAAAAAGAAATATGCCACACTTGCAGACACCTGGATGTAAATGCTGCATGTCTGACAGTCAGTGCAGGCCAAGAGGCAGTGTTTTTCAAAGAGTACAGAACACACTGTGCAGTGATCATTAGTCAATGTTTTACATATTTTATACTGTATAATAATTAAACCAAACAGTTCGCAATAATTCATGTTTCAAATATAGTAAACATGAAATAAATTCTCCCAATTCTGAGAACATTTGGTTTGTGAATCATTATCTGCTTTAATCCCAGCTTCTCCCATAATTTATGAACTCCTTGGTGTTTTCTTAACATAATTCTTTAAATGTTCTACGGCAAATAAGATTGGCAAACGCTGGTTTAAACATTCTCTAATACTTTGTTCTTCATTAACTATAAGACAAAACTTAAAATTTCAAAATCAATTTTAGAAGAGAATTAAGTTTAGTTTTTATTTTATTTTTTTGTGACAGAGTCTTACTCTGTTGCCTAGGCTACAGTGCCATGCCATCAGCCTAGTTCACAGCAACCTCAAACTCCTGGGCTCAAGCAATCCTTCTGCTTCAGCCTCCCGAGTAGCTCGGACTACAGGCATGCGCCACAATGTCCAGCTAATTTTTTTATATATTTTTAGTTGTCCAGCTAATTTCTTTCTATTTTTAGTAGAGACAGGGTCTCTCTCTTGCTCAGGCTGGACTCGAACTCCTGAACTCAAACGATCCTCCCACCTGGGCCTCCCAGAGTGCTAGGATTAAAGGTATGAGCCACCGTGCCCGGCCGAGAATTAAGTTTATTAATTTGATACTTTTATTAACTGAACATAAAACAAATTTTTGCTAATTTTCCACTCTCCTTCCCAGTCACTCTTATCCAGCGATGTTAGCTGGGCTGACAAGGGTGGTCTATGGAGATGGTATAAGGCGAAGCTTTCTGATCAACCACGGCCTTATTGTTTTCAATGACAGTTTATAAAAAACTGCAAATTTATTCTTTAAAAAGCAAATTACCTTAGAGAAGACTAGGAAAGTATTTGTAATTCATAGAATTGAATATAACATTATCACATCTGATCTGATCCCAACCAATTTTCCTCATTTTATCTTCCAATATTCCCTACTACCTCTTTTATACTTACACACACCCAACTCCTAGTTATTTCCTCCAAAACTTTACACTAAAACCTGCTTATCTTTGGTTTCATGTTAATTCTTAGCATATCTGTCTCTCAACATCCTATCCATCCTTCAAGACCAACTTGAATACCATCTCCTCCATGAAGGGTCCAAGTGATTGCTCCTACCTCTGTAGTCTCATCATCCCAAAATGACATTTTGAATTCAGATCACAAACTGTTCATTTATGCCTTGCCTGCTGCAGGCACTAAAGTATCTGCTGAACTGAATTCAAAGTCTATTCTTTTTCTAAATTAACTCCAAAGAAGTAGAGATGAATTAAAATAGGCTTTATTTTTCACAAGGTGCCTGTACCACTGATGTCATAATGAGGGATTATATAAATTCGGACTTAATATACCTCGAGAAAGATAACCAATTCCTGGAATCAGATAAATATAGTTCATAGAAGGTTTTAGGGAACCAAAACAGATGAACTTCATTTGCCAATCAGAATTTGCTTACTTAGCAATTTGCTTACAATTTTGCTCACCCAAAATTGTTCAAAGCAGGTCATAACTTAAAAACATGAACACTGGTATGCAGGCCCTATACTGTGATGCTTTACAAAAGCTTAGGGATTTTGTTACCAACTAAGTTCAAATATCAAAATTATTTAAAACAAGGCCATCACTACTTTTTAAGGATTCCTGACTTTTTCTTTAGATCCTCATAAATAAAGGATTATGAATACAGCCATAAGAATCTATACTCAGAATAGTTATGTTATCCACCTAACAATGAAGCAATTATTTTATTTAATTATCTGTCCCTGAGATGAGACTGCTAATCAAAATGAAGATATTGAAAAAATTAAAAGCCAATAGAAGGAAACATCATCTAAAATTCTGCCCTTCCCAATAATGTAAAGTTTAACCAAATACATGTAATGGTCCTTGTACTACTTGCACCTACCTCGGCCCCCTAGAAGACCATGTATATTGATTTGCAGGCAATTTCTCTCTCAACGAATACTCAGCAACCATCATATCAGGAGAAACATAAGCACCAACACCTGTGGAATGAATTTTATCATTAACAAAAGAAAGCCAAATGTGTATCTTAATTCTAAATCTACTGTTCACTGGGGTAAATTGCTTAACCTCTCTACGCTAGTCCTGTTTTATAAAACAGAAAGATGAAATTTAATAAGGAAACAAGGAAGTTTACTATGTACCAGACTTTATACTAAGTACTTTGCTTTTGGGTATAAAAATAACTATCTTCCAAAATTATTTAGTGTATTAAATATAATAACGTATCTAAAAGTATCATCTGTACCGCTATTAAACTACTTTCTCCAGTCTACTTTAAATTACAATAAACTCGAGATATTCTGGTTCCCATACGAGACTGTAAATTTCCTGAGGACACAGTTAAGGTCTACCAGTATCTTACATGCAGTGGAAATAAAATTAACATTTGTTTAACTGTCATTTTTTGTTTGCTTGTTTTTAAACAAATCTATTTCTAAAACAGGAAACTAACCTATCACACTTGATGTAGTTCCACCTGGACAACCGACTGTAGAAAGGCATGGACCGTTATTTCCAGCACTTGAAACATAAATTATATTATGCTTCCACACTGCTTCATTAATTACTTCACAAATTCTCCTGAAAAAGAGAGAATTCCTTTGAACATATAAACTGTCTCATTTTTCAAGAAATACATTATAATATATAATATAATGTGAAAAAATTTTCAAATATAGTTTATCTCATAAAACAAACTAAAATATGGGTTCTAAATTGTAGAACTGAACAGTAACTATAAATAAAGGAGTGTACATTAGAATCGCTCAGCAGACATACTCAAACTATAAACATTCTGCCGCTATTCCCAAAGTGTTTATAGTACCAAAATCTTGTTCAAATATACGAGTACATAAATTTTGGCACTTACACCCTTGGTGGAACATGATACAGCCATTCTAAGTGATACACTCCAGATGGGTTTTAGCATAGAGGAGTCATGAGGACAGATTAAATGTGGGAAAAACGCTAGATGCCAAATTTAATATATACGGGAAAATATACTACAATACTAAAATCTTAGCAGTGACTGTGGCAATAGGTGTTTCATTTCCATACCCCACTTAACATAAAGTATTCAGAAGAAACTCCTCAGATGATTACTCTACATATTTGTGAGTAGGAATTGTCTGACTAAAAGAACAACCTTTAGGGCAACAGTAAATTAGAACACTAGGAAAAACCTAGGAATAAGATTTTCAAATATAAGAAATCTGGTTAGAGCTTGACAGTAAACTAGAAAAACTATTCGATATTAAAAGAGATGAAGTTAGATAACAATGAAGAAGAAAATGGAGCTAATATAAAAAAGGTGTAGGGCCACAGGACTCTTCCAAATTATAAGCTTGAATATCCGGGCAAGGAAAACATATTAGAGAAAGAAGAATTTAAAAGGATGAATAACAAAGAAGGAGAGAAAGAAATACATGTACGTAACTAAGACAATAAAGTGACAGATGTGGCAAGATTGCATTAAAGAATGAAATGACTGAGGATGATAGGGTGCATGTTACAACATCAGTAAGGTGATGTCTCCCAAGAAACCCAGTACCAGTTATTTGAGAAAATTAAGTAATTTGATAACAGCAAACTACAGGGTCTGGCTTGGTAAAATTTCCACTCTAATAAGACATTCTTCAGAAAGCAGATAATGGGTATATTTGCATGGTTTGGTGGTGGGAGTAGGGGAGAGACTGTCAATAAGTAAGTAAATACTAGAGATAAAGTAATTTCAAATAGTTATTACCATGAAGAAAAAAGGCAAAGTAACATAATGTCAAGGTCACAATGCTGGGTTTGGCAGAGAAAGACACTGAAGATAAGACAAAGAAGAAGAGGGGTGTGTGAGATACACTGGGATGTATCAAGGAGACATGGACACTGAAGATGTGGAGACAGTGAATATACACAACCAACAGAAGTTTTGTAGATCAGGTGCAAGGTCACTGTAGGGTACAGCAAGTCTGGGGGTCTGTCAGGTATGTAGCTTCAGGGTGCTAATAAAATGAATAATTATAATGATGGAAGGACCATCAGATCTAATCTGGCTGGGAAGGAGGTGAAGATGCAGTGGATTAACAGTGAAAAAGTACCAGGGAGGGTCTGTGGGTTGCAAGTCTCAGAAGAAGGGTTAGGGTGGAGTAATCAAGTAAGAGCTACAATGGACAGCAAAGGAATGCTTGCAATCAAAATTTCAGGCACGGTGCAATGAATGGCACTAAACAACATCAAAGATATGACCACAGGAATGGGGGCAGGGGAGCCTGAGGCCCAGGAGACATACAGTTATTATCTAAGCACTGCGACTGTTCTTTTTTCCATCATGACATTTAATCCATTTATGAAAAACATTTAAAACTCCTTACCAGCTAAGTTTCTATGGCTAACGACTAGGAAAAAACACTCACCCAGAATTTGGCCAGTGAGTTGCTTCTCCATAGCTGTAGTTGACAAGATCACACTTATGATTTATAACTTCTATCATCTATTAAACAGATTAAGAGTTTAGACAGCAATTTACAGAAACAGACTAGGCAGTAGAATAAAGGTATATATATAATCCTACAGTTTCTGAGACAATCTCATTCTAATTATAAATTACTTCCAGGCATATCACTATGTGTTTGAACATTATAAACAAACAGAAACAAAAGTAAGAGGAGATACATAATAGTCAAAAAATAAAAACTAACATTTCCAGAATGGAGTGGGTGGAGTTAGAGGTAGAAGGAATAGAACGGTCCTTACTAGATTCTAAAATCACTCAAGTTGAAGTAAAAATAGAATTTGTGTGTTAAAATGAAGTACTAGTTGAGGTTTTACATTCCCCTTAGTCTGATGAAACAAGCTGGGTAAGAGGTACTTCTAATTTTTTTGTAACAAGTATCTCAAAATTGCTTAGTAGGGGATTTACTAGAAATGACAAGTATAAAATAATTTTTTCACAAAGGTTAAGCCAAAAAACCTTATCCTAATAGTTTTTAATAAAAATGATTTTGAAATAAATACATTTTTTTCTTTTTAAAACAAAGTCCTGTACACAAAATATAGTTCAGTGTATTCTCAGTAAACCAGGAGTACTTTATAAACCTAAAAATATCCAAGATCATTAATCATTAATCTTCTAAATCAACAACTCAAATACTCACAGCTCTTATGAGGCCTGTGCCTGTTTCCATTGTGCTTAACCTTGTATCACCAATCTTGATGGAAAGAATTTGAGCACCAGGAGCTATCCCATTCCTTTCAGGTTCTTCTGGAAAATGCCCAGCAGCTATACTAGCTACGTGTGTCCCATGAGCTCCTAGAGACAAGAGTGGGGGTGGGTGACAAATATTCTCACAGACTGAAAGTTTTAACCATTTGATTCAATCTGCATATTATTTACCATGATAAAAATAATCAAACATATACTCTGATCTATATATCTTAAGATAGATTATCTTAAATGTCTTGCCAATAATTGAAAAAAAAATCCTTGAATTACACCCACTATACTGCTACCCTGATCATTGAAAGCAAAAATGCAAGTAAGAAAGGAGAGAAAGTATTTGCAATATACATGAAAAAAGCTTATATCCAGAAATATAAAGAATCATTAAGATTGAAAAGAAAAAAAAGAGAGATTACTTTAAATGTTTACATTTGAAAAAGCATTTCAAAGAAGAGGATATCCATATAGCAAATAAACATATGAAAAGATGTTCAATTTCATTAGTAATCTGGGAAACATAAATTAAAGCCACAATGAGATGCCTCTACATATCTTTCAGACTGGCTAAAATTTTAAAGACTGACAACAGCAAGTGTGGATGGGGGTGTGTGCATCAAACATTGCTGGTGGCAGTGAAAGCTGAACACAGCCACACCCTATGACCCAGCAGTCCCACATCTAGCTACATAGCCCCCAAAATGCACGTACATGTAACTAAGACATCCACAAAAATGTTCATGGCAGCATTGTTTATAACATAAATTCAAAAACTTAAAATAACCTCAAGATCCATTACTAGTAAATGGTTACATGGCATACTAATTCATAGAACTGAGCAATACATATGAATTACCACTAGGAGATGAAGCTCACAAAAGTCACACACAAAAGCACATATACTGAATTAATTCCATTTATGTAAATGAAAAAAGGCTACACATGTGAAAGTGTCACTATTTTATCATTTCTGACCACAAAAACAGCAACATCACATGGTACAAACTAATGCGGTGACAGCAATCAGGATAGTAGTTAACTTTGGGAGGAGGGGTAGGTTACTGATTAGGGAAAAGCATGATGAGGACTTTCATACTGGGGCATGTGCACAGGTTACATGCAAATATGCCACTTATATCAGGGACTGGAGCATCTTCAGATTTTGATATCTGAGGGAGGCCCTGGAACCCATTCCCCACAGATACCAAGGGACAACCATGTTTCATTGTAAGAATAACATACAATTTTTTAAAAAAAATATTCTTTTGGTTAATGGTATTTAGGTAGTTTCCAACTTTTTGGAATTTGCACAGAACACTGTTAATGAGGATCCTTTTATCTGAATCTCTGTACTCATGGGTGAAATTCTGAAGGGTTAATATTTGGAAGTGAAATTACTGCTCATATGATGAATTATCTTAATGGATTTTCTGATGTTGGACCATGCTTGTATTTTTGGAATGGATCCTACATGGTTATGGCTTTAAAAAAACAATATCTTAATAGTGAATCAAATCACATCTATGATTCCAGACCCAGTCCTTTAGTTAGGATCTCTAGATTAAAATTTTCTCTAAGGTTGCTCTGGGCTGTAGGAATTAATCATCTTACCACCTCATAAATATATCTCTCATTAGTGAATCTGAAAGAGAATACCTCCACTGGTTACAATGGAGAGCAGGTTTCCATCATCATATATATTAACAGAGTAATTCAACATCTCAGCTGTGCCAAAAGAGCCATATTCTTGGGCCTCTTTGTAGTTTCTCAATACAGTAGATTTACTCAAGTCTCCATCTTCATTAGAATCAATGCAGGCTCTGTTAATCAAAAAGAAAAGGGGATATCAAAATTTATCAATTTTCTTACCTTCCTAAAAATCATGTTAACAGTTTTGCTCTGCTACCTTCTTACTATCCTACAACTTCTACCACAACAAATAACTGCCTGGTTTAGACTGTTTCATAGAGTCAGCAGCACACATTAGGTAACACAGCTTACAGGAATCAGTCCTTACACCATGCACAAAGGGCTTTAAGAATACTGTCCTTCCCAAAATCTTAGGTAGAAAACCATCTGGTCACTTAAGAAATCAGAATCAAAACTTGGGCTAGAGTTTTAGAGCAGTTTAGGATGGTTTAGACACATAGCACAGGCTTTACTTCCCGCTGCTTCTGTTAGTACTGGCTTCATGAATCTAACAGCTTACACGTGCTCCTTGACACTAATGAACTTCACTGAGCTTTAGACCTATAGTTACAATAGACTTAGGCAAGTGTTTATTTCTTACAAAAAGCATTTTCTACATAATCTGATGCCTGTCTTCCTGTTTGCTCTTTTCTCATTTTATTAACATTTTAATTTAAAAAATATATATATTCCAAATATATATATATTCCAAAAACTTTAGAAGATAGTCTGATTAAACCTAAATAAATTTAAAAAGTCATAAATTAAATGCACACTGTTTAAGGCAATATTATGTTTTTAGCTGTTAGACCTTAGTACATATTTTTTAAAGTAAGAATTGTGTTTTAACAAGCTAAGAAAGTCAGCCAAAATTGCTAAAATGAATTATTGGAAGCCCACGTACAACACAGAGAGGGCATTTAACATAAATAATGAAGCATATGTTCCATTAACAAACTACAGGAGTTTGGAAAGACAGATCCCTGAAAGTTTGTTTTTATGCATACCTTAATGTGGTATCTTAAAATGACTGACGGTGTTCTAAAGACATAGAATATACCAAGGTATAAGAAACTAATCACTTATGGGAAAAATGAGGCAAAGAGAAAACAAGTAGCGTAGCAAATGCAATCAGGACTGAGGTTAATAGGTAAAAATGCCACCAAATCTTCCATATGCTATAGCGAGTAGCATATATGGCTTTAAAATGTATATAATTGGCCAGCATCCATCCTGGAGGCATCTATGATGTCTTGTCTCCCCTTAACCCATCTAACCACATAGTCTCATGTCCCAAAGATCTTTCAATGGCTCTTGGCATTGAAACTCCACGGCAAGTTCCCTCACGATCTACTTACTTCCCTCACCTCCTCTTCCCATCATACCCTCTGTGGCCAAAACAAACTTCTCCCAGTTCCATTAATGGTCTCTGGATCTTTTCCCTAAACCTTCCACACCCTTTCCTACCCTCTTTGCTTAGCTAACTGCACTAATCCTTCAAGTCTAAACTTATGATGTTACTTCTGGGAATTCCTTTCTGAGACCTCCTAGACTCATTCAGATGTTCCCAATACACACTTTCATAGAGTCTAGGATCCATGGAGTAGCTTCTACAGAGTCTTCCTGGTACAAAGAAGGTACTCAATAAATATTTGCCCAATGATGAAAGAAATAATGAAATCAACATCTTTAATAACATTCTCACAGCAAATACAGTGGCACACTTCATAGGTCAGTTTCTTATAACTGCCATCAACATGGAGTGACTCAATAAATACAAGCATTACATCAAAACAAATTATTAATTACTTCACTAAATAACTCCACATACAGCAAATATGAATGCAGTGGAAGGTTATAGCTTTCTGAAGGTCTGATTGGCCTAATTCAAGGAGTAGTTGTTAGAATTACAGAGAAAGGGAATATGAAAATGAGGCTCATAGATAGAATATGTGTGAGAGTGGGGGGGAATACGAGGAAGAGCTTATGTTTTATAAATTTCCTGATATTTTCCACACATTTCTTTGCCCATTTTCTATGGAAAGAACCCACAGCTTTCATCAAGAATCTCAAAGCAAACATGACATAAACAAGGTCAAAAAACCACTGAAAAGAAATCAATTAATAGCCTTTCCTTTGTGTAATCCTCTGTACATACTGTTTCTCTCAAACAGTAAGTATTTTCTCCATTTTTAGTGACAGTGAGTCTGACAGTATACAACCTGACAAATACTCATAGTAGAGTTACATTGGGTTACCTGAGAAGTGAAGAGATATTGGGTTAAGATTAGTGCAAATGTGGACGGAGGAGGGCAGACTGGACATTCCTTACAAAAACAAAATAAAACAAAACAAAAACACAAGGTACTTAAAGAATAGGTCACTATCTCCCCTAAGAAACCTTTGGCATTTCTGAAATGAGAACACTTGCAGACAGAGATAGATTCACCTTAGGTACCATGGGATCATCAAGATTCTCCTCAAAAATTTTGGATCTCACACCTTTCACCACTCACAAAAATCAACTCAGAATGTAATATAACAGACTCCAACCTGAGGCATGAAATCATAAGAATTCTAGAAGAAAATGTTGGAAAAACTTTTAAAGATATCAGCCTAGGCAAAGAATTTAAACCTGATCAAATGAAAAGCTTCTGCACAGCCAAAGAAACTATCATTAGAGCAAACAGACAACCTACCAAATGGGAGAAAAATTTGCATGCTATACATCTAATAAAGGGCTGGTAACTAGAACCTATATAGAACTCAGGAAAATCAGCAAAAAAAAATCAAACAACCCTATCAAAAAGTGGGCAAAGGACATGAATAGAAACTTTTCAAAAGAACATACACTAATGGCCAAAAAACATATGAAAAAATGCTCAACATCTCTAATCATCAGGGAAATGCAAATCAAAACCACAACGAGATATCACTTAACTCCAGTGAGAATGGCTTTTATCAAAAAGTCCCAAAACAACAAATGTTGGTGTGGATGTGGAGAGAGAGGAACACTCATACACTGCTGGTGGGACTGAAAACTAGTACAAGTAGTTCGGAGATACTTCAAAGAGCTAAAAGTAGAACTATCATTTGATCTAGCAATCACACAACTGAGTATTTACACAAAGGAAAAAAAAAACCACATTCTATAAAAAAGACATTGGAACTCAAATATTTATAGCAGCACAATTCACAACTGCAAAGATGTAGAAACAACCCAAGTGCCCATCGATACTTAAGTGGATTAATAAAATGTGGTATATGTTTACCATGGAGTACTACTCAGCCATAAAAAAAACTGAACTACCTCCTCCTATATTATCCTGGATGGAGCTGGAGCCAGGATGAAGTATCACAAGAATGGAAAAACAAATGCCACATGTACTCAACATTATATTGGTACTAATTGATCAAAACTTAGGCACACATATGGAAGTAACATTGATCAGGTGTCGGGGAGGGGCATGGAAGCGATGGGTGAACTCACACCTAATGGGTATGGTGTGTGCTCTCTGGGGGATGGGCACACTTATAGCTCTGACTCGGGTGTTGCAAAGGTAATTTATGTAACCAAAGTGTTTGTACCCCCATGATATTCTGGAAAAAAAGAAAAAAAAATGGACCTAACTCTGAGATCAAAGCCCTACACGACATACTGTGTTATGCAAAAAAGTTAAATTATTTCTAGTAGCCCTTGAAAGTATAATTCTGCTGTATTTTTCACTAATGATTATAATAAAATTTTCTAAAATGTTACTCTGGATTTCAGATTTTATTTCACTTAATGTTTGATTAAATTTCATTTCCAATACAAAAGTTCTTTAAAAAAATCTTAAGAGTAGTTATCAACAAACTGCTACAAGTGAATCACTCTATCAACTCCCTTGAAGACCAATGAAACCTGGAAAAACACACTGGCACTCTGGACATCGTGACTCAAAATTTCTTTCCATTAGGACAAAGTAATGTATCTGCAGTGCTTTCAGAACTTGGAGGAAATACTTTAAATGAAACCACTTATCGCCTCACTACACAATCGCTACTAATATTTTAGTATTTTTTGTTTTTAAGTCCTTTGTAGTATACGTTCCCACATATACTCAGTTTCGTCTTTAGCATTTTCCTCACATTTAACCTTCCCTCCTCTCCAACACCAAAATTCACCCAAGGTTTATAAACTTGGAGTGACTGTATCACCACATGGTAGATACCCAAGATTTATTAAACTATCTATCTGAACAACTTTTTAATATTACAAACATTGTGATCAAAACTTTCTGTATAAAGCTTTTGTAAAGAAATTTTTTGAAATATGTATGCACCTACACACACCAAAACAACATACCTGAATACATACAAAAACTACATTAATATTTAGTGTCATCTGGACTGAAATAGTCATATGCAGATATTTTTATTAACATCTTCAGTCCCAAATGGAGTAGGGATTTCTCATTCAATTGGCCATTTTATATAACTTTAATCAGAGATGAGTTAGCACACCCAGATACATGGGAGGAGAATCCTCCTTTAAAAAGGGTACATCATAAAGGTGAACAATCTGAGAGCAGTAATTAAGTAGTCACATCATGTTCTGCCACATCTTGTGAAACAATGCCCTGCATTATGAGCAGGAACTCGAACTCAAATAATTTTTGATTACCAGTTTTAAGGAAGGGTTCCCCTGGTTTACTGAAGGAATTCTAAAACACACATATGGCTAAATACGTTAAGAACATCTTCCTGTTTTCATGCAGAGAGTAATTTAAGACACACTAACCAACTCTAAGAAACATACCTGCAGTACACAAGCCATGAAGAAAGAAACTGAAAAATGTACATGATGGGTAACTGGTATAAATCACATTATTAGCAGTAGTGTAACAGTAGAAACAGCAGCAGCAGTAATAGCTTCCATTTGCTGAGTGCTTACTATGTCTGAAAACATCAGATTTAATTTTCACAAAACTCTGTAAGTACTTTTATTATCCCAATTAACAGACGAGGAAACAGACTAAAATAGGTTTAATTTTGTGTTCAACGTCATACACCTAGGATTCCAACTCGCAGATTAGGCTCTTAGTCACTGTATTATACTGCCTCGCTTCAACTTAGCAACACTATCTCTATTTATAAATCTTCAACCAACTTTCCTTCTTTGCTCTTAAAATATCTCTAACAAATGCTTTCTTTTCAACATTCACTTGCAGTTACTTTCCAAATTGTCCAGCTTCAATTAGGAAGATCTCCATATATACCAATGGTCAATCTGCTAATATCTAATTAATGAAATAAGTTTAAGACAGATAAAGGTCAGGTTTAGAGTCAAAAAAACTAACTAGAAGAAATTCAAAAGGCTTATCCAAAACTACCCAAAAGCTACCTTTCCCTGGTGGTCTAGAGGCTAGGATTCAGCGCTTTCAAAACTACCCAAAAGCCAACTGGATTTTCAAATAGTTTTTCTGAGTGCTATCACATAAAGCAAAACTCTGTGCACCTCTGAGGGTTTAATGTTCATCAGAGTAGATAAAAACATTTTCAAATGAAGAAGATCTATGAGAGAGATGAAGTTTACCTCCAGGCTTCACCATCATGCCATACTAAGCAGTCATACACAGGGCCAGGATCACTATATTTTTTCTCAAAAGAATTTAGCAATTCCACTTGACTTTGAAGCTCTTCCTTGATTAGTTTATTTGTCTGAATCAATTTAGAAGAGAGAATAACATCAGTACATTTTGTGCTTCAGAAGGCCGTGTTAACATATAAACAAAGATACAATGTTGCCCAATAGCAAAATCATTTTATCCCAGAAAAATGTAAGAAAATTTTCTTGTTGTACTTATACAACTTATAGTTCACTTTAATGAAGCAGATGTCAATTAATATATTAAACATTAAAAAAATACTTCTAACTCAATCTCATTCAATGACTAGCTTGGCCTGCTTTGGTAAAGACACTTTGCTATGTGTTACTCACATATAATCTGTATAACTGATTTCTTAAAGTACCTCCAAAATAAAATTGCTGTAAACTAGGTTATCTATTGACTTAGATTTTTATATTAGGACCTTTCCTATCTCAAATTTATTTCTTAAGAACCCAAATAAATTAAAACCATGAACTGTTTTATCTCTTTTAGAATCTGCTAAGTTAAATATATAGAAAAGTTTAATGTGGGTAAGTAAAACTTTTATTTTAGCTCTGTGGTTGTGAATAATGCAAGTGCTTCAAAATAAGATTACGTACAAACTGGACAACAAGCGACCCTATCAGGTGTTACTCCCACCCCCAAAAGAGTTCTCTAACATGCAGTATCAAAAAATGTAAGTTAGATATTCAAATAATTATGACAAAAAATGACAGGTTTAAATAGAGAATAAGTTGGCAGTATAAAAGCAAACAAATACTGAGATTGAGACAAATAATATATTAAACCCCTTAAAACTATGGTTCCCAATCCCCAGGCCATGGCCTGGTAGGAAACAGGCTGAACATCAACACCTGAACTCTGCATCACAAACTGCCCCCAACCCCAGTCCCTGGAAAAATTGTCCTCCATGAAACTGGTCCCTGGTGCCAAAAAGATTGGAGACTGCTGCCCTAAAAGACACCCAATTATAGTCTAAAACAACAAAAAACACCTCTAGATTCACTATATTACTGTTTTAAGATCCAGCAGGGGTTGAGAAATCATGGTACATGGGCCAAATCTAGCCTGTAATATGGTTGTATAAATGAAGTTTTAATGGAACACTGCCATGCACAGTTACATATTGCCCATGTTTTCATGATACACGGGTAGTGCCGAGTAGTCATAACAGATAGTGCTGAAAATGTTTACTATCTGGCCATTTACAGAAAATGTTAGCCACCTTAACAGCACTTAATATTGTTTGAAATCTATTTTCTCTCTATGAATAGTTTGGTATGAGAATTATCCTAGAGCCAAGAAATGTGGATTCAAATCCCAGTTCAGTCACGTATTAGCTGTGCAATTCTGAGCAAGTTACTTGTCTTTATGATAATCCTCTGAGGCTGTCACAAACTGGTAGGACAGGATGATTACCTTGGCCAGTGGTAGCAAACTTCACTGCAAATCACAATCATTTGAAAGGCTATTAAAAAGATTCTATGTCTCACCCCCAATTATTAAATCAAAATATTAGGGAATAAACCCCAGAAATCTGAATTATTTTTAAAATAATTGAGGTGATTTGGAAACAACCATCCCCTTAGTATCAGTTTCACAAATCAGCATGTATGAACCAAAGAGTATAACCCTGTATGTTTGAAAACGAGGACCATGAGGTCTAATGTTGAGTGAAAATAAAGTATTCTGAAACCCTCTTTACTTATAATTGTAAAATGTATTAGGTCGAATCATAGGAAATTGCTATTATTTAACCATTTTTGATCAACAAAAATGGCAACTTAACATGCTTTGACCTAAGTTTTTTTGAAAACCACATACCTTATTAGATTGCTTTACATTCAACCTAAATAGTCCTAAGTGGACAAAAATTTGATTTTCACATGCTCTAAAAATTTTGTTTCGCTTCATTTTTATTTATTCAATATAGGCAACATTTACTCCTCCTTAAAGGAAATAGCCAATTACATAGACATTGCTGGTATTTAAAATGTAATAAAATGAATAATGAAATTTAGGTATCTCTTTATTATAAAGTTAGCTAAATATATGTAGCACCTAAAATACTACATTTAATATGTCTAACAATGAGTGGTTGAAGAAATACAAATATTGATGTAATAGAAAATTGCACAGGTGCTTAAAAAGGATGATATACATAGATTAAGTAAATAAAAATTAAATTTGTATATAGGTACACATAGGCCAGTGGTTCTCAACCCCAGTTGCACATTAGTTAAAGCTCCTGGGGAGTTTTAAAAATGTCTCCCTGCTCCACAAGGTTTTAATTTAATTCCTCTATAGAACAGAAGCACTGGCAGTTTTTAAAGCTCTTCATGTGATTCTAATAGTAGCCAGACTGAGAACTACTAATATGATTCCGTTTTTGATTAAGGAAAGTTACATGCATGCATTAAAAAAACAATTTAGAATGATAAACACCAAGTTGTGGTGGTCATCTCAGGGGGCTGGCATTATGAATGAAGGCTTTTCACTTGCTACTTTACACACTTGCGTTGTCCAAAGTTGCTGCAACTAGCACATATTATATTTTCATAATAAACACCAAGACATTATATTCATCTTATAAATTGATTCAAAAAATTTTAATGGCAAGGGTGTAGAACAATGGGAATGTTCATATATTTCTTGTGGGACTATAAACTGGTACAACCACTTTAGGACCCACCAAATGTTTAAAATAACATTATTCTTAACAGCCAAAAATTGAAAAGAAAGCAAATAGCAATCTGCAGAATAAACTATAGTGCACCTATACAACAGAATATCATAAAGCAATGAAAACTTAAATACCCCACAACATGGATGAGTATCATAACATAATATTGTGCAAAAGAAACTATGAATAAAGGGATATCGTATGGTTTTATTTTACAAAATTCAAAATAGTCTGAATCATTCTATGGCGTTGTAAGTTAGGACAGTGGCTGTCTTTGGGGAGGAGGAAGGGAGCAATGATGGAGGAAGGGAGGGATTTCAGGTACAGCTTACATGGCAGTATTTTTAACTATACACCTATGACTTATGCACTTTTACCCTATGTGTATTACGTGCTAATTAAGTTTTTAAAAAATTGATAAATACATATGTAAATTGACTTCAGGATAAATGATAAAGGAAAAAGTAAAATTAACCAACTTAAAAGAAAATTTGTGAAAAAAGAAAACTTATAAAAACACAGACTATTCGTTCTTTAAGAACTCTATAGTAATATGGTTGTGTGATAATGTTTAAATAAAAGCGACTAGCACCAACTTGAGAAGAGCCATTGTTGGCAACCTCAAATTCTTCCTGTTTTCTACAGGCTTCTGCAAGGGCCACTCTATGAACAGGGTCCCAGATCTTTTCCTTCCGTTCTTTCTGCAAGGACAGAAAAATTACGTTACAATTAGGCTGACAAATATTCAGGTAAACCTAGACAGTTATTTATATGTGGATCTTGTTACCAGTTGTGATGCTACACCACTCTCATAGAGATTTTTAAAAAGTGTTTCTAATGAAGTAGATAAAGCAGTGGATCAATTATTAAAAATTGGTTAGTTAATTCATCATACCTAGGTTTTAAGACGTTTACCAAGATACATCCAAATGTATTTTTATATATCGTATTTCCCAATTTAAATCCTTCCTTTTTCCAAGAACATATAGTACCACATCAGAAAACTGATTAAATTTCCAGTCATTGAAAATAAGAAAATACTGTATTCCGGGCCCACACAAAATTGGATAGTGTCATAAGCCAAGGGCAAGCCGAGGACTAGAGTACAACTGCAGCTGCATTGACAGACATGCAGGCTTCTTCAACTTCCTCCCTCTCTAGGTTATTTTTTTTCCATTGTCTTTGACTTGACAGGGTTCTATGTTACTAAAATACTTGAAGGAATCCTTTCCAGTATTAATAAAATAATCAACTCAGCTAATCTAAATGAAGAGTCAACTTTCACTTATATTTGCATGCTAATTATACCTTGTCAATGCAGCTGATTAAATTTAATACAGTGCATAATAATGCTATCCATGTATTTCAGCCAGAAATTTAAATAAACAACAAGTTACAAGGATTGAAACTGACAAAAGGTTAAATATGTAATCTACTGAGTAACTTCTCTTGCTTTATAGACCCCTGGGGAAGCAAATAATATAATAATACTGGGATCATATGAAAGGGCCCATAAGTCTTATTCATTTTCAAGGATTACACCTTACCTTACAGTTGAAACCCTGGACTTGTACCAGCTACTAGTGTTACTGCAGTCTTTTAAAGAGGCACTGTCCAATATGGTAGCCACTAGCCACATGTTGCTGTTTAAATTTAAATTAAAAAATATTACATAAGGTTAAAATTTCAATTCCTTCATCCTACTAGCCACATTTCAAGTTTTCAACAGCTACTGTGGCTGGTATCTACCATAATGGAGCAGACACTGAACACTTCAAACATTTTCCATCATCACAGAAAGTTCTACTGAATAGCACTGTTTTAAATCAGGCTCCTTAGTGCTCTACTTATAACTCTTATCTTTCTAATGACAAACTTGTGTTTCTTATACTTCAGCAGTTTAGGTCTGATTAACCCTTCCTTAATATTGAATGATGACTAACTGGGAGCAAGAACACTAAACACCAAAAAAAGAAAAAAAAAAAGGACAAATTATCATGGAAACTGTAAGAACAGAAATAAGGAGGTCTGGACTTTAAATCAACTGTCTTTAGCTTTTTTCAAGTCAGTCCTTTAAAAATCCAATGAAAGCTATATCCTAGCTCCCAGAAAAACACAAGTACCTAAAAATTTGAATATGATGTCAGTGTGCTCATAGATTCTCTAAGCTTATCCATGTATTCAAGATTAAGAACCACTAATTTAAATGGATAACACTCCATTGAACAGAATCCTTAAGCAGTCATTGTTTGAAAGCCATTCAGCCCCGTAAATAAAATTTTATGAAACATTCCTTTTTCTTCAGTAGAAACAAAACCTGAGGAAGAAAATATACAAGTCATTGATACCAGGTTGTATATTACCTGTATCCTTTCCTTGAGAGCCTTAGGATAGAAGTCATAACCATTTTTTATGCCAATATGATATCTGCCTGAGGGATTTGTCCAGCTTACAGGAATCTATAGAAAAAAGGTAAATTGTTCATTTGCACATTCTTCTCAATTCCAATGATACACTACTGAGAAAAAAGTATTTTAATTCTACTCTAATAGCTTAACTTGGATAATACTAGAGCAACATTTTTAATACTCTTAAGTAGTCACTTAATATCTTTATAGCTTCTTTTTTCTCACCCATAAATAAGATGGTTCAACTAGAATAATATCATTCATTTACACAATGCTTCAGTCTATAAAGTGCTTTCAACATACACCACCTCATTAAACTGCTCAGATTGTTAGTTCTTAAATATCAATGACACTTCAATTCCCCCTCCACCACTCTACCACCTGTCAAATGGCTGGGAGGGGAAGAAGCAATTTACAGAACCTTCTCTATGCTCAGATTTCCTGTTAAGAAAAAGAATTTCACTGTCCTGCACATCACCACAGGGATAATGCATAGATACTAAACAAAAGCTCTTTGAATTCTTAAGAAGAAAACTCTATAAAATCATGTTAATTATTTATAACATCTTATACTATTTTTAACTATTTCAAAGTATTTAAAAACACCACTTAAAGCTTTTGATTAACAGAATGATACAAAGAGCATGCCCAGTTTGCAAATAGAAAGCAAAGCAGCAAAGACAAATTAAATTACTTGTCCCAACAACAGTAAGGTTGAAAACTGGAACCTAGTTCTGTCATGAAGACCAAAAATTCAGCATAAAGGATATGCGATTTCAAGTCAGATAAATCTGGCTGTGAACCCAAACTCTATCATTACCTAGGGGACTAGGGAGACCCACAGGCTTCTACTTCCTTAGAAAGAAAATAATCTTCCTTGGGAAGAAAACAATCCCCACCTTATGATTCTTGTGAATAATAAAATGTACTGAGCATCAACCAACTTGAAACGTCAATCAGGAAAATGCAGAATATTCATATTCTATGCAATCATAGGACCCCATCATCAAAAACAGCTTTTAAACGTATATAAATTATAAAGCTGACTATCAACCACTCTGGGCTGGCTGACTCACTAATCCTAACTTGTGAAATATCTTTAACCAACTCATTCCCATGTCCTTCATCCAATTATTTCACAGGTAGAAAACTTTTGGATGAAACATAATTCAAGACAAGAAAATAACCATTTGTAAAACTTCAAGGATCTACTGAATTGTGACTTTTCAAAGGCCTATGTGTCATTAATCATTTCTTTTTTTATTTCAGCATATTATGGGGGTACAAAAGTTTAGGTTATGTATATTGCTCCCCCCCAGTCAGAGCTTCAAGCGTGTCCATTCCTCAGACTTATTAATCATTTCTGAATCAACTGACTGTCTGGAAATCGTGAAATTTCAAATACATTCGTGTACAACCTAGCTTTTTTCATTCAAAAATTTATCAACCTTTAGAAAATAGGAATTATTAACTAATGTTTTCTGCAACAGACCATGACAAAACAACAATAATAAAGTATTGCAGCAATATAGAAGTAAGCAGTCACTAGCTGGCAAATTCAAAGAATATTTGACAAGTATCCCACTGCATAGGCAGCCTCGTAACCCTCAGCTGGTGGCAACTTCTTTGTTGAAAAGAGATTACATAAAGCCATGAAATGCCAAAGGATTAAGTGGAAGAACTAATTAAAATAACTGTAAAATAAAAAGGGGTTAAGACATATTTAATCACAACTTCTTAAAATATATAATAAAAATAATCCAAGACATAATTTATATTTAATTATAAGACCAAAATCTTCATGGTCCATGGAACCAGATACTTCTTAAACCATGACTATATATTTTCCTTACAGTGAAGGCAGACTAGTTACAAAAATCAGATAAAGGTTATAATCATGGTTATCCTATCTAACCTTAGCTAAGTTAAAGTTTACTTTATGAAGCATTATAGAATATGTTATTTTATCTATTTGAATATTCTACATAGATGAAGTTACTTTTGGTTTCTTTAAGAATCAAACCTTTACATTTGACCATTTAAGTTGTTATCTTTAAAATGGTTCTAATTACATGGTAGTACAATGTAATAAGACTGATTCTCATATTATATACATAATCTCTAATTATCAGTTACACCTCATTTCTCCAACTCTCTTAAAGAATGGATGTCTAACAAATAGAACATTTTAGTGAGCCAAGTATCATCTGAGTGTTATTGTACTAGGCAGTGAAGTCCTTTTAGAGGTGTATTCTTTTGCTTCAAAACGATTTCAGCCATGCCAACCTCATGCACTCATGTGTCCTCTGGCTATCTCTTCATCTAAATACTGTGCTAAATCTGGCTGGGTCATTCATCATGCCTGGATTTACCTTTTTTTAAAAAAAAAATATTTAAGGCTAAATACTGATTTAAAAAAACGACTTCAAGTTAAACGTGGTAAAATTAAAAAAGCACTGTGTTCCCTTCTAAAATGCTCCTAAAATTAGAATAAAGGAGGGAAAGGAGGGGAAAAACACCCAAAAACCAAAGGGACAAAGAGAATAGGAAATTAAGACCTTAGAAGCTCACATTTTGAAGGCTTCAAAGTGAAAAGAAGGCACTAAAAATTAGTGGGGAAATTGTGGAATATTAATATATGGTGTTGGGGCAACTGGGTCTTCTTATGGGAAAGAGAAAATAGAACTCCTATTTCAAACTAAGCATATAAAATCAATTCCCAGGTGAATTCTAGAACAAATATGAAAAGAAAAGCTGTAGGACTTTTTAGAATATCAGAGAATATTTTCATCATTATGAGGTCAGGAAAGTTTTTTTGACATAAAAACCCTAATCAAAAAGGCAAAGATTGATAAAACATCATACATAAAGTAAAAATACAAGTACAGAATGGGAAAAGACACCTGTAACACATATAATCAAAGGACGGGTAAATGGATTATATAAAGAAATCCTACAAATCAGTAAGAAAACAACAAACAATTCATTAGCATAAAAAAGGCAAATGTACTTTAATAGGAACTCAGTGCAAATGTCTAAACATACTAAAAAGCACTTAATCTCAGCAGAAATTAGGGAAATGCAAAATTGAAACTATGATGTGATATGCCTGGATTCCCAGCATATTTTCAAAAATTAAAAGTTTGAACATACCAAGTGTTAGAAGAGTAGTACAACTATTGAAACTCTTACACACTGCTAGCAGAAGTGTGTTTTAATATAAACACCTGGAAAAACTGGCACGGTCTAGTGAAATTGTATCCCTGTGACTTAGCAATTCCACCCCTAGGCACACGACCTGGAGATGTCCACACATGTGTGCACAGGATACCTATACAACAGCGCAGAATGGACCAAATGTGGTATGTGCAACCATGGCATACTACACTGCAACGAAACCGAATAAACCACTGTTACACTTAACAATACAGGCGAAGATTACAAATCTCACAAACACCACCAAGGGCGAGAAGACATAAAAGGATATAGAAATGAGACTGTCATGTAAAGTTGAAAAATAGGCAAAACTAACAATACATTTTATGTGTCCACATAGGTGTGGTAAAACCACAAAGGAAAGCAAAGAAATTATTATCACAAAAGTCAAAATAGGTTATGATAGGAGAAAACGCAGGAAGTTTCTGAGGTAAGACAATATTGTTAGTCTTGATCTATGGGGTAGATACAACTGTGTTAGCTTTAATTGTTCATTAAACTGTACAGATGTGTTTTATGTACTTTATGTATGTATATTTTACAATAAAAAGTTTTAATGTTCTATTCACTTTTTTCCTTTTACTTATGAGAGTACCAATTGCCCAAAGTAACTTACCACTAGGTTTTTCAAGGAGGCCTTGGAATATCACCATCCTAAGAATGAGACTACTAAAATGTTCAAAGCACCTAACTAGTTGATCTTAAACTGGGCGATGAATAAGACATCACCTGTCAGCAGTTTATGGGGCTATTTAAAAGATGGGGAAATAGAATATACATTTAATTCATTTTAAAGCATGACTAAATCAAAGAAACTGGAAGACTTTATTGTGCTGCTTTTTGTTGTGTACTAAAGAGTTGGACAGATTCAACTAGCTAGAATCCCTGTGAGTAGTGATTCTTCTTTTTAATGACTACTGCAAAATATATGAACACCTGCACATCTTTGGAAAAAAAAATAACAGAACATGTGTGTGGGTACATTTTATATATGGATGGAGAGGGGAGTTGTAACCAAAAAGACTGGTGGAAAGTTGGTACGAGGAGCAATTAGACTCCCACTGCCCCATCCCACATCCTGCCTAAACTTCACCCACCAGGCAACTCTCCCTATTTGAACCAGAGAGATGCTAGGATGTTAATTTTCTGAAGAGGTTTACATAGCAAAGGAGAGAGAGGCCCAGGGGTATAGCTCAGTGGCACAGCATTTGACTGCAAAGGAGAGAGATGAGACATACTGAAGAGTCTTGCCATGAAATCACCCCAAGCGCCTTCCACGGCATGACTCCCTGAATAACAGCGGCCAAGTTTCTCTCTCACTCTTCCTCCTAAACCTCAGGCAAAACAGGCTAAGGTCCTCTTTCAGGTAACTGAGCATATCAGTGGGGGAAAAAAATACTGCAGACTGACATTCTGGGGTCCCCCCCAAAACATTGTTGTTACCCTACAGTGAAACCCACTGCCAAAATATGCTTCACAAGCAAAGAGAACTTCCAATCACCGTTCCTTGTGCTTTGCTAAATACATAAGAGACAGCCATGGATAACTAGACACCTGAGGAAAACATCTAAAGTAAAAAGCAGAGAATAAGGAAAGAGAAAAGGAAGAGGAGGTTGCCCAGAAAGGAGGAGGAGGAGGAAGAGGAGAAGGGTGAAGAAAAAAGGAAAAAGGAGAAGAGAAAGAAGCAGATGAGGGGACTAACAGGAGAAAAGGAAGAGGAGGGAAGAAACAAAGAGCAAACAACTTTAAAGACAATAATTAATATTCTCATAGAGATAAAATGTTGCATACATGAGATAAAAATATGCTCTGAGTGAAAATAAAGGGGCTTTTGCAATTAAAAATAGGCAAAATTGAACAAAGTTTACACAAGGGCTAGAAGACAATGTTGAGAAAATCTTGGAAATCTCTCAAGAAGGAAAAAAACAAAAGCAGTGAAGAAAAGGTGGAAAAACACGAAAACTGAAGGATCAGTTCAAGAGGTCCAATGTCCAATTAACAGGAGTTCCAGATAAAAGAACAGCAAAAACAATAGTGAGGAAGTTATCTAAGAGATGATGCAAAAGAATTTTTCAGAAATAAAGGACCTGCGAGTTAAACCCTCTTCATCCACATATTAATTCCACAAATAAAGACTAAGACTAGGGAAAAAACTCAAGAAATAAAAAGCATTAGTGTATTACTTAAAACACTGAAAATAATTTAATGTACCAAAACTTAAGCCCAGTGGAGTCAAAATCAGCAAGGGCGAGATGGGACAAGGGACTTAACTTTTCTTGTTAGAAGCCTAGTAGAAATATTTATCTTTTCAAACTATGCAGACATATTGAACATAATTAAAAATTAAATTAAAAAACCCAAAATGATGAGCTTAGAATTCTTAACAGTAGAGCTAAAGAAATCTGTCAAGACCAACCTTATCAATTTTTAAATTTTATACGTTAGCAATATACGCGGGTATATATAATTCTACCTTTGAGCACTAATGATATTATTAGTTCATGTGGTTTATCTAAAGCATGGGTTACTAGAGCTATTTTAAAATAAATGGTTGAGAAGAATATTTATATGGTTCTAAATCTGTATGACTTACTAGGAATGCTCTCTAGTTTCCTAGAGTAAACATAACTCACAGCAATCCCAAGTTTCTCTTTGAAACATGTTCTAAATAACAAGGTTGACTGGGGAAAGACAGGTCAAAGTCTAGAGTAATCCAGAGGTGTGGAAACGAATTTCCCTGCAGTTTTTTTTTTTTCTTAATAAAAGCACATGGTCTCTTAACTCAGACTGCTATAAGAAAATACAGGGTGAGTGAGTATCCCTTATTTGAAATGCTTGGAACCAGAAGTGTTTTGGATCTCAGATTCTGGAATATTTGCATTATACATACAGGTTGAGCAAACCTAATCTGAAATATGAAATCTGAAAAATGCTCCAGTGAGCATTTCCTTTGAGCATAATGTTGATCCTCAAAAGAGTTTCATATTTTGAAGCATTTGGGGTTTTAAAGGGTTTTGGATTAGGGATACTCAACCACTACATATGATGCAAATATTCCAAAAACCAAAACACTCTGGTCCTAAGTATTTCAGATAAGGGATACTCAACCTGTACCATAAACTGGATGACTTTAACAATGGAAATTTATTTTCTCACAGTTCTGGAGGCTGGAAATTCCAACAAGGTACCAGCATGGTTGAGTTCTGGTAAGAGACTTCTTCCTGGCTTGCAGAGGCCGCCTTCTTGCTGTGTCCACACATATCCTAGAGAGAGCAAGCTCTCTGGTGTCTCTTCTCATGAGGATACTAATCTCATCCTAAGGGGCCCTACGCTCATGAGCTCATCTAACCTTAATTACCACCCAAAAAGGTTCAACCTCCTAATGTCATCATATTGCTGGTTAGGGCTTCAACATATGAATTATGCAGGGACACATTCAGTCCATAACACATGGAAAAGGAAGCAAAACTTGGATATTAATGCCTGTCATCTGCCCGTAATAGGCAGATTTCTAAGATGACCCAGGCCTTTGTTTAGTACCTCCCCTTAGTGAAGGCAGGACCTGTGAATATGAGACATCACTCCCATGATTATGGTATGGTATGTAATGTGGCAAAAGTAAAAAGATTTTGCAGATGCAATTAAGGACTTTGAGTTAATCAAAAGGGAGATTATCCTTGATGTGCCAGAACTTATCAGGTGAGCTCTTTAAAAGAGGAACTGGGTCCATCCCCAAGGTCAGAGATACTCCTGCTGGCCTTCAAGAAGCAAGCAATCACAAGTTTTACAGCTGCAAGGAAATGAATTTTTCCAACAATCAAATGAACTTGGAAGAGGACCCTGAGCTTCAGATGAGGCTTTGACCTTGACTGCAGTCTTGTGAGACCCTGGGCAGAGACCCATAAAACGCCATACCTGGACTCCTGACCCATGCAAATAGTGAGATAATAAATATAAAAATGTATCAGACTTTAAGTTGTTCAGCTTGTGACAATTTGTTACACAGCACAGAAAACCAATATGCTGCTATAATAAGTGTATCTAAAGGATAATGCCTAAACATAATTCAGATAGATGGGAAAAGTTAAACTATAGCTCTTCAGGATATCTAAATAATCACAATTTTATATTCCAAACTAATTCTGTTTGTTGCTTTAAAAGATAGAGCACCAAATCACAGTCAAATTCTTGCCATTCTCTATAATCATTAGCTAATATCTCATGATCTGCTCTATGCTTGTTTGTAATTATTTTTCATGTTTAGCTTACCCAAGTCCTTCCAGCAAGGACACAGAATAAGACAAAGCCAGTCATTTAAGTCTATAGCTATTACATCCTAAATGTGTTTTCATGGTCAAGTTTGCTGGGAATATTAGGAAGGGACAGGAAAAGATGAAGGCAAAACCATCATGCAATAGCTTTCTCCACCTTTCTATAGAATAGAATTTGGCAACCCCATTGAAAATAGTAACTCAATTCCAAGTACCTTTCCAAACAATAAAACAACGGCTTCTTCTAAGATGGCCCTAATGATCCACACCTACCGGTATTCATGCTCTTTGTGAAATCCTCTCTCCTTAACTGTGTGCTGGATTTATTGACTCACTTCCAATGAGTAGGATATAGTCAAGTAATAGATCGCCACTTCAAAGATTGCTTTTATAAAAAAGACTGTGACCTTCATTGTGGGCACTCTCTCTTGGATCCCTATTCACCTGAGTGATGGCAGGCAGCTGCCATATTGTAAAGCAGCATTGTGGAGAGGCCCATGTGGCAAAGAACCTAGGCCTGCCAATGACCACTTGAGTAAGCCTGGAAATGGAACCCTCGTCCCCCATCCAAGCGGAGCCTTCAGATGAAGCCACAGCTAACAGTTTGCAACCTCATGAGAGTTCTTGAACTAGAGGCACCCAGCTAAGTCACACCCAGATTCCTGACTCACCAAGACTGTGAGGTAATAAATATTTGCTGTTTTAAACCATGAGATTTTTGCGTAACTTGTTATACAGCTATAGGCTAATATCCTACCACCAAATGTAAGCTAAAAACATTAGATACTTTGAGGCAACAGTACAAAAAAAATTCAAAAAGAAGATAACAGCTCCAACCTTAAGCACTCTTCCTGAAAGACCAATAATTTCACCATCTTTTGGCTCGACCTCTGTAGCAGTATTCACATCACCACTTCCTGTTGTATCAATGATATCAATGATTTTTGGTTTTCCATCAGGTGTAACCTGAAAATTGAGACAATTAAAATATGAATTACAGATTTTAGACTTTTATCCTTAAAGAAAGCAACATAAACTCATATATAAGTGTGTGTGTATAAAATTTCTCACAAAATCTGCATTCATTTAAAAAAGAGAATTGAATTCTTTTAAGCCAAAGCCTGACAAATACTAATAAGAAAATTTAGTCCTGGAAACACCATAGGATCCTTCAAGTGGTTTCACACATTCACTTAAACATTTACTGAGCATTTATTATAGGCCACACCCTGTTTTAGGTACTGGGGCTACAGCAATGATCAACACACAAAAATCCCAGACCTCAAAGATCTTATACCTAGCAAGAAAGCAGTCAATAAACAAGTACATAAGATAAAGAACATGTTAGATGGTAATAATTACTATGGAGAAAAATTAAGCAGGGAAGGGAGATAGGTGGTGTGGGGCTTTCAGTTTTAAATCAGCAGGTCAAGGAAGGCCTGAGAAGATAACATTTGAGAAAAGATCTGAAGAAGGTGAGCTTTGGGCTGAACAAGTACAAAACTTTAAGGGAAAAAATGTTTAGTAACATTTAATGGCATCATTATAGGATGCCACACTAGCACCTTAAACACAACAAATCCGAAGTTGAAACTTAACATGACCTTCAAAAACCCATTTTTCTCCAGGCTTTGCCATCTCAGGAGTCACTACACACCCAGTTGCTAAAGCCAGAAACTTAAAAATCCTTCTCCGATTCTTTACTCCAGTTTACTCCTCACATCAAAGCTATCATGAAGTCCTGTTAATTATTTCTCTAAAACACAGTTCAAATCCATCTTCCCTTCTGATTTTCACTACCACTATTCTCACTCTTCAAACCATCATCAACTCTTGCCTTCATTATGTGGATCACCTCCTTAGAGCTTCCACCATTTGCCCCAACCAAATTAATGCAGGTTGAATATCTCTAATCCAAAAATCTGAAATCCGAAATGCTCCAAAATCTTTTTTAGAGCTAACATGACGCTCAAAGGACACATTTATCGGAACATTTCAGATTTTTGATATTTAACCTGTATCAAAACAAGCTATATTGTATCAGTCCTCTCCTTTAAACTCATCAATGGATTCATGAAGCACTCAGAATACTCCGTATAAAAAGTCCTGCACTACCTGACCCCTGCCACCCCAGTCACTCACAACTCTAACCACGCTGACTTCCTTTCAATTCCTGAAACATGACCAACTGTTTCCTGCCTCATGACTTTCTAAGCAGGGTCATTCTGCCTAGAATTCCCTATCCCTTCAACTGTTCTGCAGGATTCCACCTTATCTTTCAGTTTTCCATTAGTGTCATCCCTTCCTGATGACTTCCAGAGGTTGCCATCCTAAACGAGTATTCTTTCTCACCATACCTTGCTTCTTTCACAGCACGTAATTCAATTTCTAACTATACAGTTAGGTGATTCTTTATCTACTTCCTCAATTAGAATATAAAGCTCCATAAGGGCAAGAACTATGTCTATTTTATTCACCAACATATGCCCAATATCTAGCAGTGCTTGTTAGGCACTCAAATATTTATTTAATTATTGCATGACCTGACATTAATTACTTAGCGCTAAGAAAGACTGATTTTTATGAGGTATGGTGTCTTGTCAGCCCACAAATTTTCATTTGAGCCATAACACCGCTACAGGTAACAGTAATACTACATTGTCATACTGTTTTTGTGGGGGGCGGGGAATCATTTCTAGGCTACTTCTGGATTAGCTTTGCAAAAGGAATTTGTTGCATTCAGGATGCATGCACCGAGTTACCAGCAGGAATCAGACATACAGACAGAGACTGAAAAAAGATGACACCAACCCTCAATAAAGAAACAGGAACATAAAAAATGTCAGCAGTGTGAAAGAGCAAAGTCTTCAGACTCCTCTTTCTCCTGGAGAATTCCTAATTTTTAAGACAAAGCTTAATGCCTATTTCTGTGAGTCTTTCTGACCAACATGCACCCCTCCCCAACACCAAGTATTTCCTCTGCAATATCCTCAAAGCTTTGGAATTAAGGGTATACCCCACAGAAGGAGAAAGAAATGTGGAGGAAACAAAGCACACACATTTTTTTCTTTACAAGACAAAGCAAGGGAGTAGCTAGCTAGTGGACCCCAAATGTCTCTTCAATTATGTTGCCACAGAAAAACTGAGGGCCTGATAGCTTCAAGTGCCACAAAGGCCTCCCAGGTACAGCTGTTACTTTTATGTACGGTAATTCTTAAGTTGGATGTTTACTTCTTGGGAGCTGTCTACAGCAGTAACAAATGAGAATTCTAATACTCAGAAGGCTCGAAGTCATAATTTTTTAAAACAATCACTGTGGAAACACTAAACCGTGATACAATTACGACAAAACTTAAATCAGATACTGATTTGAAGAGATGGGCTATGTATCTCAAAAAATAAAATAAAGACAAATGTAAGGAAAAAAAATCTACCAAAATGAAAATGGAAACAATTAACAGGAATACTACCCTGTAAACTAGCTAGGTCATGTACTAATAATGTGAGAAAATACTTTAAAATGTATTCCAAATAAGTACATAATTTGAAAGATACACAATTAGCACTAAGAACACAAATCATCCATTTTTATATTCTCATTCAATGAGCAAACTTCAGTGACTTGAGATCAAGAATAACAAGTGGTCACTAACAAGTCAGACAGATCTCTCTGATTAGAAACCTCATTATCAATATGTGCACAAAGGAAAAAATGCCTAATGGGATTTAGTGGCTTATTTACCATCTATTTCCACAAGCTTTACTTACAAGGATCTCTCTCTCTCTCTCTAAAAATTCTCATTAAAAGTTCTTTTTTTGTTTTTCAGAAACAGGGTCACACTGTGTCACCCACCTGGCACAATCATAGCTCACTGCAACCTCAAACTCCTGGGCTCACGTGATTCTCCTGCCTCAGTCTCCTGAGCAGCTGGGACTACAGGTGTATGCCACCATGTCTGACTAATTTTTTTTATTATTTAGAGATGGAGTCCTATGTTGCCCAGTCTGGTCTCAAACTGCTGGCCTCAAGTGATCCTCCCACCTCAGCCTCCCAAAGTGCTAGGATTACAAGTCTGAGCCACCACACCCTATTCTGTAACTTTTACTCTGAGAACATAGCGATGAACAAATAAGAAATCTTTGCTTTCAGGAAACTTACTATCAGTTGGGAAGACAGATGAGTGGAGAGATAATGACAATACAGAACAACAATTAATAGAAGTAAGGACAATATGAAGCATATAAGAACACAAAACACAGCTTGGAGGAATGAGGGAAAGCTAAGTGAAAGAGAGGTAATAAAATTAGTAACCAATTATATATATAATACATAACTTACTGTACTCTTTACTATATTTTAGTGAATGTAAAAATAGATTTTTATAGGACTACTTGTAACCTTTTACTCCACAAGGAAATGCTCCTTCATTGTGCACATATATATATATTTTTCCATTCAATGAAAACATTTAACATTATAAGCACATTTCATACAAAATGAATTTTGATATATGGTTTCAAAGAATGTTAACCAGGAAAAAGGTACATAAACAGAAATACTGAAATGACGTATTTTAAACGTTACTGGGGGATAAGAGCAAATTGCTATGAGAAAAAAGGGGAAAAAAATGCTAAATAACTGTCAGCAGGGATCATCTTTGAAGCTTCAGGCCCTAACGTAATGGCTGGTATGTACACATAACTATATGGAGGGGGGTGGATTTAAATCAGTTGATTTCCCAAAAAGTAATGGGGTCAAGAACCAGCTGGGTCTTAATGGATTAAGCGGTTTACAGGTGATCGTAGAAGGCTTGCAGAAAGATTATACACCACATGCAAACGCATGTGTTGGGAAAAAGACCTGAAACATCTGGGTGAGTGGAAAAGCATGAAAAGTTCAGGGGAGAGGCACAGGATGAATGATGGGGGATGGAGGGGTGATGGGCAGAAGAACTGAGGCTGCAAGAGGTGAGGCTGCTAGTGTTGAATGGTGAAGGGCCTTATATACAAAGTTCACATTTTTTGGATTTGTATGCAAAAGCAAGTGGGATTCCAAAATGGTTTTGTTTTTTTAAGGTAAATAACTTTGGCATTGTGACGGACAGATCAAAGAGAAGCAGGACTGGTGGCAGGGAGACCTCCTAGCTACTACATATATATATTCTGATCTAGTCCAAGTTCCATTTTGTCTGTGAAAAACAACCGTTCCAGCTCTCACTGGCTGTCACTGCCTCCCATTGCCCAATCTCTGTAACAGTTACAGTCTGCAAGACTACATCATTGAACACAACCTTTGGCACCTGGCAGGTGCTTGAATATTTGCTGAGAAAATAATTATTTATGTAATTATTCCTTCTCTCGTGCTGTCCACTCCCCACCTCCCCAACACACACTTTTAACATGTCCAGAGAGCTGTCACAAAAGAACTGGGCCCAAGAAGTCATCAAAGAATGATACAACCCACTGTGTTCTTGAAAGTTTTCACTTGTGCCTCTAGTCCTTTTCTCAGATGTTACCTGGCTTTCCAAGTGGCCATTTCAGCCTCCTTTTCCTATTTCATTCTTTCCTTCCTTTTAATTTCTATTTACCTTCTAATCTTAATGATGTATACACAGATCTCAAGATAAATTTCTCAGAGGTAAGAGGGAAAAATTCCTTACAAATTCACTCATGTTTACAAGCCACCTTACTGAATTTCTTTTCACCAGTTGTGTTTAGATCAGTATCAGAGAGTTAAAAGTTGTTAGAAGATAATGAGTTATGTTTTCATTTGATTTTAATATTTTAGTGCTTGAATATTTATGTTATTACATGCAAAATCTAACACATATTTACCCTTCAGATAACTGATTAAAGATTCAGCATAAACTCCTACTAAATATCCTTGCTTGAAAAAATTAGTGTTTAATACTTTCCCTGAGCACTTTAAAAAATCACATGTAATTTATCCTCCCATAATCAATTTTCATAGCAACTCTGTGGGGTGAAAAGCATTGTTACTTTAAAGAGAGTAACAGAATAATCTGATTTGCAGATCTGGAAATTGTAGGAACAAATTTCTATGTAACGGTACTTCTCCAAACTTTTCTGATCCTCTTATTATCCTGACAAAAGAACCAGTGAACCACTTATCCCAGCTGTTCTCCTCCCACTTATCCTATAAAAAGTAAACACACTCCACAGCAGAATGGAAAGCATTATTACTCTGAAATAAAGCCTCAATGAGGTGACGGCTGTCATTATTTCAAGTCTTAAGAGTTATTAACAACAACTATATAACCACAGTTAGCAGGAGGGAACACATCACCTGCTCCTTCTAATTCCTTAAAGATGTGTGTTGTACTCCACAGAGGTGCTTCTGAAAAATTAACACCAGGAAGCAAGATTTCCCGAGGGTTTCTATACTGTCAGACTGCCCCCCATCATTACTTCCTGACTTCCAAAATGCTGCCTCAGTTATCAGAGAGCACAATAAAGGATCCAGAGAAGGGACATTGGGGGCAGTAGGAAGAAAATTATTAAACCTCAGTGTTTAGTGCAGAAAGGGGGATAACATACACAGATGAGCAACAGATAAAAAAGAGTGATGAGCATACAGTAGGATTAGACAGGGAAGACTCTGAGACATGGATCTTGAACATGGTGAAATTTTGTTTATCATTAGATTTCCGTAAAAGGCTACATTACAAAAATTAAACTTTAAAGCCTTTAAACCGAACGTTTTTAACTGAGAAACAAATTTTTTTCTAAAAAATTACCTTTCGGTGTAGTATCCTGATCTAAATATTTTACAGCTGCCTAAGGCAAAACTAAAATTGTGATTAAAGCATGTCATCTTATGTTTTTGAGGTTTAAATAAAAATACAGAAACATAATTTCATAAGGCCCTCAAAGTTCGCAAACAACAAACTCAACTGGATTCTTCTCAGGTCAACGAAGACTATGCCACAAGATTGAATGACCCTAAGCAAATACACTGCAGATCGTTTAAAAATAGAATACACAAATCTACCAGAAGAAACAATTCCGGAAGTAGATAACTTTATCTTCTGAAACCCGGCTTTTGAGTTTAAAGACTATTCTTCCCAAAACCAAATCTCCCGAATCCTAAAAATTAAATTCTGATAGGTCATTTGCCTATCTGTTTTCTCCCCCCCCACCCCAATGATAAAATTGTAAAATTTTTGTTTGAAAATATCCGGCAAGGACCGGTGCTCAAGACACGAGGGACCTGCAGAGGAAAGCGGCGTGGTGGGAAGGAGCCCCGAGGTGTCCGGCCTGGCAGTGCCTAAGCAAGAAAGAAGGGGCATCGCTGGGGTGAAAAGCGGACCCAGGCTCCCCCAACCAGCTGCGCCAAGCACACTGCTTTTGTCTGGGCCACGAACGGCCCAGCCCGGGCGCCCAGGCTCTGGGCCGTCGCCCAACCTGCGCGTTCGGCGCTCGGACGCCTCCGGGGCCCCTTGGCGGGCGCGAGTCCCTCTCGCACCCGGCTCTGCTCTCTGCCTCCTCCCGGCGCCCAGCTCTTGGCGCTACCAACCCCAGCACAGGCTCGGCCGCAAAGTGGGGCTTCGGCCCGCCAGGCTCCGAGACTGGGTCCTCGCCCGCGTCCCGGTCCCCTGCGTCCCCGCGCCCGGGCCCTCGGGGGCTGCCTCACCTGCATGCCGGGAGCCCCGGGGTCGACCCCTGTGTCCAGGACGGCGATGAGCACCCCCCGCCCGTCATACTCCGGGTAGCGGCAGAGGAAGGAGGCGGCCCCGGTCTCTTTCTTTGGCAGGAGACCGTGAAAAGGGAAGGGCTCCTCGGTCGCGGCGGTGGCCATGGATGCAAGCTAGAGGACGAGGAAGAGGCAAACTGCCAGGCTGCGCGCGGACAAGCTGCGCGAGGACACCCGGGTGGCCGCGGGTCGTAGGCGGGGGCGAGGGGCGGGGTCAACACGCCTCCACCAATCCCGGCCCGCCAGAGGTAGGAGACCAATCACACGCTGCTACGTAAGCCAACGGCGCCGCTCTCGGGAGCTAGGCCCGAGTGCTGCCCAGGCTGCAGTGGAGGGGGCGGAGTCTGAGTGTATTACTAGAGGGTTCCGCTTTCGATCCTGGGGTCTTAAAGAGACCCACACTTGGGATTTTTAGGAAAGCGCAAGCCTCCTAGCAAAGGCCCTGGTGTCCCGGACCGAAACGCTCTCCGAGAGACTGGGAAGGAAATGGACCACCAGCCAGGAGTAGCGGGAACCCTCCGTCTGGCAAACGAGGTTTCCGAACTTGAGGTGGTGGCTGAAACTTTTCCGTGCGGCTGCTGCGGGTCCCAGCCCCAGTGTGCTGACCCGGGGAAAGGGAGCCTGCTGATACCGGCGAAATCCCTAGACCTACGTTTTTGAAAGATCTTAGATTCAGTGGTGTAGGTTTGGGGTTCCCCTGTCTGGTTGTGCCCCTTCGATGGCGGTGGGGGGAACGAAGAATAGGGTGGGGATAGGCGATAGTTTCAGTCAACAGGAAGTGGGTTGTTGGCCATTCTGTCGCCTTTGTAGCCTGTAACAAAGCACGAGACTGAAATGGGCCCCTCCTATCCTCATTGCCTACCCTTGGCTTCCGGGATTTCGAAAAAACATTCTTTTTCTTTCTTAAATTAGAGTTCCTGATTGCTCCTTACGGCTCTCAGCTCAGTTTGCAGTTTTTCAGATTCACAGTGACTGCCATCTAGTGCACCAGGCTGCACAGTGGTCTTCTAATGATCTTTATGTCTGCGTTCATGCCAGAGTAATGCCTGTTTTTGTGCCATAGACCCCTTTGGCAATCTAGCGAGGCCTGTTTCTCAGAGCAATATTTTTAAAAAGATAAAATGAAATATGTAGGATTACAAAGGAAATAAATTATATTGAAATATAGTTATCAAAAATATTAGAGCCAATTTGTTATATAGCCATAGTTTCATACGTGAGTATGGAGTTATGTGTGTGCTGGTTTTCGCATTAAATAACAAGAGCTAGCGCCAAGTCTAATAAAATACCGTACTTTCAAAATGGTGAACATAAATATTTTGAAATATTTGTAACAACTGCACTGTAAGAAACCGATTTTTGTTGGTAACGGTAACTAACAGCTAATACTGCTCTGGTTATTGACTACATTCGTAATTGAGGGAAACATTTAATTAAGAGGTTACCCCTTGTATTCTATCTGTGGACACTAAGTTAAGAATGCCTGAAGGGAAGCTCTGTATATGCCAGTTTCCAACGCACAGTATCTAGGAGATCCTCCACGAAGTCTCAAAAACTGCTCTACGGCTGTGCAATGGTTTAAACTGATTCCTTGACCATTTATTCATTCCATAAGCCTTAGAGAAGCATGTTCTCTTTAGTGGAGAGGAAAAGGAGAAAAGTTAATGTTTTCCTTCTTATTCTCAACTATGTTTATATTATTTCTAGGAAAGAACTTCAAATTAACAGGAAAATAGAATGACAAACTCTCAGAAAACATTGAGTATAGAGTTTATAGTGACAGAATAGAATGGCTCCCAGTTTCAAATGAATAGTCCAATCACTTCATCTTATACATGAGGAAACAAAGCTGGACAGGTTAACTGACTGCTGTGGATTACAAAACGAGTAAAAGAAAAAGCTGGATTTCTGTTCTCATAATCTTTCCCCATTATTTTGTGCCACGCTATGTTGCCAGAGAATCACCCAATGAATAAATGGGGAATGAATTGTACGTGATGAAACCAAAGTGGCAGACTTTTTATTAGACTGCTGTTAAGTGTTCAAGTTTTTTTTTTGCTTACATATCTTATAAACATGTTTTAGAAAAGTTATCCCTTTGTACAGTTATAAGATAAAGTCTAAATTTGTCATAAATGTAAAAAATTATAAAGGATGTAATTTCTAGCATATTATAAATATTGGTATTCTTTGATGAAACTTTTACATCACTTATTTAAATATAGCCAGTTGAATGTAATTCTTTGATACTTACCATTGTCTATTTATAAAATACCTGAACATGTTCCATTTAAAATTAGCCAGACATATTACATCACTATTTTTTCTTGAAGTTTTATTTCCATTCTACACAGAATATTATCCTTATGTAATTTGCATTTATAATGGAAAGGCATATTAATAATTTATCTGTAAGAAAAATAGGTATATTAATATTTTAATTTTAAAAATTTTCCTGGGATCAAAATGTTAAAAGTTTTGAGTTATCTTTCAGTTATTATAAAGTTGATCAAAACAACATGAATAAGTCTTAAGTTTTTATTAAAAATTATAGAACAAAAAAATTTTATTGAAAATGCAGCTTTTAAAAAAGATGCATGGTATGAATGTTACACTTACATTAATGACAAGACTAGTTAACAAGGACAAGGTTTCCATGTCTGTTTCTCTTGTAAAATTGGAACCATCAGTTGGTAAGCTCTTAGGAAGCAAAACCGGGATATGTAAGTATTATGTAATATGCCTAGAAGGTGACGTGAACAAGATTCAGGAGCACAGCCACTCCCATTTTAGGAACCACCCATCTGACGACTGTCATCTTTTGCTATAACCTTTGCCTAAATTGGAGAAAAGATGGATTGAATGAGATGAGCAGCTGTTTAACATAGCACGCAGCAGAGTACTATATGCTGTTATGCTCTGGTATTTATTCCCTAGCACTTGTTCCTCATAGTAGATTCTCAGATATTTTTAAAAGACTATAACCTTTTACTAATTGTGGTCTTACTGAAAATTATTTTTTTCCTAACCACTATATGACCACAGCACATTATGATAAAAAAAGATGCATGGGATTGGTTATTGGACTCTGATTAAAGTTTTACTGACAATATTTCAAATTGTTCCTTTATTTGATGCCCTAGAAGTTATCACACCTGCAGGTGGTGCACAATAGCGAGATTCTGGATGTACATCTTTTTTCTAAAAAGTGGAAGATGGAGATGCAGCTGTGAAATAGATGCAAAGGAGATGAGTTATATCCTTCCACCACATGCAGGGGCAGGCAGATAAGTTTAGAAAAGAGTAGATATGTTTAATCATCTGCAAGTTGATTTTGTTGAAATTATGTGACTTTGTACCACAGTTTGAAAACCATTATTTTATATAACTCCTGAAATCACTAACTAAATACAAAGTCATTTACTCTTTGTCTTCAAGTCATAGCATTCTACATATTATGTGTGTTTACAACATTTCCTTATTTGATTTAATGACACTTTCAGCTAAGGGGAATCTTTCAATGTTAAGTCAGTTCGTGCAATTTGACAAACAACTTGACAGTTCATTGGTTATTGGAAGAAAACAAAGGACACTTGGAAAAAACAACGAACATATAGACGATCTGTAGTAATAGTAGATAATAAAACAAGGGCTTAGCATGGGGAGAGGAGGAAGGAGAGGAAAAGACAAAACAAGGTTAGTAGACCAAGGCGTGTCACCTTGTGCAGGGTAAAGTAATAGGCTGGCCGCACAGAAACCTCCCACGCAGCATCGCTCACAGCAGGAAGTGCGTGGAGGTGTCCTCCAGGAGCATTTTTTTCCCAACACCTGCCCCATTTGAGGCTGCAAGCCAATGCACAGGTGCGGTGAAAGGCAATAGTTTCCTAGGAGTCACCGTCTTTGCAGCTATTGCCGCACCATATCATTTGGAAAATATGTTGAAAATCAGCTTCCCAAAACTGTGTAGAGATTGCGTAAGTATCCAACTCGTCCCGCTGCTGATCTTTGACATCCTCGTCAGCATTTGCAGCGAGGCCACACCTCCCGTGGGCGGTTCCCCGTCCGTGATTGAGTGCAATAGGAATACTGCAGCAGATTGGTTCCTGGAGGAAGGGGAACTTCTCTGACAGTTGTCTTAGGCTCGAGGACTCCCCAAGGGCTTTGCCAAGTTTTCCCTAGACTGCATGGTAGTCTAGGACTCTTCCATTCAAGCTTCTCTCCCTCTCTCTTTACTCACGGTCAGACTTGCATCGTGGCCTGGTGCCTTTCCTAGCCTTTTGTGTACCTCGCACAGGCACCTCAGTAGAATCTTTGCTCATTTTAGTCTTGTCTGGGCGTCCCTTTCTCGCAGGACTTGAACTGAAATAGCTGACACCAAAAGAAACAGGTTCAGATGCCTAAAGCTTCACCACTGCTGCCCCCTAATGGCAAAAGCCTACCAAAGATGCCCGCTTCCTAGTCGGTTGAGTCCAGAAACTAGGTGGGCGAAGTCAGGTGCCTGAGCCAAGCTGTAAAACAGCCCAGGAGATGAAGTTCTGACTTCTTACATGGAGAGGCAGAACTGACAATGTGGGAAAATTCATAGACATAGGAAGGCCTTCCAGGAGATGCCAACAAATCATGACAAATATCCATTATGCCAACATGTATATGTATGTCAGTATATAGACATATATTCATTTAGCCTTGAGCCTTTATGACTCTAAATCCTTAGAGTATCTTTGCTATGCTCCCACTTTCTATTCTTTCTACTGCCAGATCAAAGTTGGTGATATAACATCAAGTTCTAAACACTTGAGCCTCCAGTAATAAATGGTACACTAGGCAATTTGGACCATGCTTCTGGTGAGAATGAGAAAAAGCAGACAACATATGAAAAATGTCTGCTTGAAATATACCTTCCTGAAGGCATCCGGGAGCTAACCGCGTGGTGAAGAGTTTCTGGAGAAGATGAAATTCTGAGAGGTAAGCCTAACATTTGAGACAGCTTTGCCGTCAGGGCTTCTGCTAATTCTTAAGGCTGTAACTGAGAGACTGAGAAGCCTTTTTACAGACTTCCAGGGCTATGGGTACAAGGATGAGGCCACAGCCTGCCAAGAGTCAGGGCGGCTACGGTAAACTTCCTACATTTTGGGTTGAGACTGCACCCCAGAAGTAAAGTACTGCACCCCAGAAGTAAAAATGACTTGAAAGTAAACCTACACTGGCCCTTGGAGGGGTAGCCCATTATAAATAATATTAAGTCCTGAACTTGGATCAAGGTGATGATTCTCAATTTTGGATGTTCATTGGAATCACCTGGAGAAGCTAAGAAATATTGATATCTGGGCCCACAGATTCCCGGAATCCTAGAGATTCTAATTTAATTGTTGTGAGGTTTAGCCTGTGCACTGAGATATTTTATACCCACCCAGATTGTTCTAGTAGGTAGCTAAGGCTGAAACCCACTCGGTTGGTGGTGCCTGGCAGAAGCAAAGTACTTTAAAACACCTATGCTTACTACATTCAAGAAGATAAAGCAAGATTAAGTTGAGATTTTTGGCAGAAAACTAAAACTTAAAAAAAGACATAGCCAATTTAGAAAAGAGTCAACTGAAAAACACAAAAACAAAACCAAATTAAGAACTCAGTGAATGAGTTTAATAACTATTTTCATTTAGCCAAAGAGAGTTATTGCACCAGCAAATAGATTGTAAGAAAATGCTTGAAAATACCTGGAGGTATAAAAGGATGAAAAACACAGAGAGGAAAATAATCATAGAAGTAATAGTGAAAAGTTGTAACAAACTTCTGGCAAAAGAGAAAGAGAATGTGGTAGGAGCAATATTTGAAGAGATAATTTATGAGAATTTTCAAAAACTAGTGAAAGGAATCAAGCTGTATATTCAAAAGATCCTATGACCCTGAAACAAGATAAATAAAAATAAATCCACATCTAGGGACATCATAGTGAAAAAATAGAAAAAAAAAGACAAGAGTAGCTAGAGAAAAAAGACTTTCAAAGGAGCAGCAATTGAGTAACACCTGAATTCTCAACAAAAACAAAGAAAACCAGAGAACATGAGATGACAGCTCACCAATGCTGAAAGAAAATAATCGTCAACCCAGAATTCTATAGCTAATGAAAACATCTTTCAAGAATGAGGATGTGATAAAGACATTTTCAAAGACGCAAAATGTGAGACAGTGTGTCACCAGAAGGGCAGCAGAAAACAAATACTAAACGAAATTCCTTAGGCAAAAGAAAAACGATCCAGATGCAATGTTGGAAATGTATGGGTAAATCTAAATTAATATTGACTTAGGAAACAATAATAATATTAATTATTGTGAGATTTAAAATACATTTGAATTAGAATACCTGAGAGCAATGGCAAAAAAATTGGAGAGGGGGACAAATGGAATTAAGATGTCCTAGATCCATTTTATTGCCTGGGAAGGGGATAAACATACCTACTCGGTTAGACTCTCATAAGTCGAGGATGCATGTCTGTAATCACTGAAAAGATAGTAAAGGAAGCTATACCATACAATCTCTAACCAAAGGAAATCTGGTGAAGCTATTTAAAACTTAAAGTAAACTTTAGGGCAAAATGCATTAGTAGAGCTAAAAATTGGCACTTAATAATAAAATGTTCATAATAATTAATAAAATGATTCTAAATTAGTATGAACCAAATAACCTCAAAATATATAAAGCAAAAGTAGGTGAAAGACAAGACCCACAATCATAGTGGAAATTTAACATATTTTCCTCAATAACTGATAAAACAACAGACAAAAAATTAGTAAAAGTGTAGGTAATTTGAACACTACTCGTTTTTCAGGTTGCAATTTAGTTGTAACTTTTTTCAGGAAGTTTCTCCTGATTTCCTACCTGCCCCCACTTCAATCTACTTCTTCTCTTGCATGAGGTGATCACTGCTGCTCTATGCTCTTAAGTGCAACCTGCACTTCTCCATGTCTCGCTAATCCCATCAAACGCTCCATGAGGGCAGTGACTATGTCTCTCTCATCGTTTGCTGTATACAGCACATATTATACTGTCAAAACTATTTGTTGAATGGAGTCAAACAATATTAGTTTGCACTTAAAAAAGAATGTGGTCATTTGTATTCTCCTTTGATTTATATCACCATTCTCAAATAAGTATTCCATGGGGAAATAGGTATTCCATTCTGGATTATCTCTGGATGGAATGCTGGTATTATTGTTGCTAAACTTAACCTCCAAGACTCTTCATATAAAGAAATGAGGTGAAATAAATATATATATATATATAATTACTTTGTTATCTTAGACACATGTCTAAGTTATCTAGACAAAAAGTGTATATATGTATCTATGTATGTATGTGTGTGTGCATGTATATATTATATATACAAGAAATATATATATGTATCTCTGTGTGTATACACACACACACACACACACACACACATGCATAAGAAATTATACCAAAGAAATCTCTAAACACCTCAATATAAAGCAAAGCTTTCCAGCCTTATTTATCCTCTCAGCCTCAGGACAGCCTGAGAATTTGGCTATGGAGCCTGCAGGGTTGTCACAGGTTGTGAGTAGTCTCAGCAAGTTTCTTCAGTGTGCCATAGAAATATTCTCATTTTCTGTGGGTGCAATGATGTAGGAAAGGTTGGGAAACTCTGACATATGGCATATATACATTCAGTCTGATTGCATCCGTCATTGAAGGAACCCAGGGGAAAGCTAGTGGGAATAAATTCTCAGTACGGTGTGTCTCTTTAAGATGTACTTTGTTGCCCCCTCGCTGAAGGGCAATCATTTACTCTAAAGCCAGATAGAAAAGGATTTAGATATGGCTTTTGCTATTAAGAAATTTATTACACAAAATCTTTTACTTTTGAGCAAATTCACCTAATGAACATTCCCGTTGTGGTCGCTCTATCATCTCTCCATAACCGATTGTGCCGAGGGCCCCACTTATCATGCCGTGGTCTCTGAGCCAATCCTTGCTCATCATCTGTAAACTAGTGTGTAGGAGTTGAGTTCCGGCATAGCTGACACATTCATTGTGGTGACAGAGTTTACTAATGAGAAGCCAGACAGCTATACAGAATTATAAGGAAAATGGGGAGCAAATTCTAAAAATTCAGATTGTAGAGGCCATAGACTGCTAGGGTGAGACAGTGTCAATTGTCCATCCATGTCTAGCCCTGTGTAGAAGTCACTGTTGGAGGAAGAGGAGAGTTGGCTTTGGGATGCTGGAGATCTGAAACTTAGTCTTGGCTCTTTTTTTTTAAAGATTTATTTTATTTTTAATTGACATATAATTATACATATTTATGGGGTATAGTGTGATGTTTTGATATATGTATACAATGTATAGAATCAAATTAGGGCAATTAGTGCTTAAAAAATAGTAGCTGAACTACACCATGTCCTCCCTGGGTAAAGAATTGTGTTCTATCATACTCAATTATTTCTCATACTGCTTTTAACTTAGATAAGTTCTCAAATCTTTGTGCATTAGCCCAATTTATTTTAATATCAAATGTTCACAGTATTTGGTTATCACTGACTGCATAGTCTTTTCAGCTCTATTGCTTTGGTATTCTAAGTGAGAAAAGAAAAGTTACAGCAAAACAGAATAATATTACACTTTGTAGTACCACAGTAAGTAGGAATGCCCAAGAAACATCTCATCTTGAAGAGTGTAAAATTCTCTAGACTTCTTTAAATTGTGTAACCTTCTAGAAATGCCTTATACATATAAAGTATATTTCCTCTTCCTTTTTACACAAATGGTAATATACTGTACTCATTGTTCTGCACTTTGCTTTGTTTTTTTCTTTACAAAACTTCCTGATGAATATTAGTACACAGAATTATGATTCTGTCTTTTTAGTCCTGCATACTATTAATTGTTTTGGACATGTCATTGTTTGATCCTATGGGTTTGTTTTTAAATCTCCTCTGAAGCTGGAAATAGGTACTTTCTTGCAAGTATAGTTGTTTCCAAAACATAAACCTTTCAGGTAATAAAAATTTTTATTTCCATTTATGGCTTAGATAAGGCCCATTCCCATGCTTAGAGGGGTTCAACCAATAGTCCCCGCTAAGTGAGCAGGAAGGATGTAACCCACCTACTTTCTGGCCATAGAGAATCAGGCCAGGAGTGGACTCCTGACCTGAGACCAAGAGAAAGAAGCAGATAGGTATGCCATGTGTGGTAGAGGCTTAAAGGGAGGGTCTGTCCAACCAGCTTCTCTTTTTGGGTTGATGTGTGATTCCCTTGTATCCTTGTGTTAAATGCTCTTACTTGACATTATGTGGAATTGTGTCTTACTCAAAAAAACTTTAACTAGAACAGACATGTGGTACTTATTTTGTTTCACCTCAATTCCTGATATATTTTAATCAGCAGAAAAAAATACTCCCACTGGATTCTACTACAGTAAATCACCATTAGGATGGCAAATATTTATTCAATCAGACAATGAAGGAATTGTGCAAGGAGTAATTCCCACCCTCCATTGCTTCACTGCAGGAAGCACCTCGGAGTCTCTTGGGTCTCTGGATGGGCTCATGCCTGGGCTTGCCTAACTGGGACCATTGTTATGTACAGCACCTGCACGAGATTTCATAAACCCCATCCATCTGCCCACACTTGGAATGCCAGAAAAACATGTTAGGTTTAGGATTCCAACTAAAGGCTAATCCCAGTGATCATCCTGAACATCTTGAATTGAACAAGAGGCTGACAACTATGGTAGTAAAAGCAGTTAGACAGAAGTTAAAGAATCTAGTCTCCTAGGTCTAGTTCTGCCACTAATTAGCTACATGACCTTTAACAAGGCCTCCATTTCCTCAACTATAAATCTGGAAGTTTTATAAGAAATGAGAAAAGTGAGTTGAGTTAAATGAGAAAAAATACCTTCCACGTGGCAATAAATGAGTACTATTATTATAACATGGCTGGTATGTAGTAGAGACTCAATAAACTAAACTGAGACTGGTCATAGCACTCCACTACTAAAGTTAAGACTTAAGTAGTCAAACATTATTTTTTTTAAAAAAGGACTATTTAGTTCATAAGAAATGTTTTTTTAAAAATCATTAGGCATATAGTAAAGGGATCTTACCAGCCTGTTTCTTTGAGGTAAATAGATCAAATTATTTCCTCCAGGATTTCTGAAACCTAATATGGACAGATAAGTTTATACTGTTTCCAGAATTTAATTTTTTAACAACATACATCTCTGATCTTGTGGAACTATTCTTTTTTCCTTTAAGAAAAGAATGACAAATGGAGCACTCATTATAAAAATCACTTTGTGCGTGTGTGTGTGTGTGTGTGTGTGTATGTGTGTGTACATGAACTGGGGTTTCACATTTTGGATGCCAGACTCAGAATTCTCTGAAGTCTTCCTAAACCAACTATTAATATAAATATTTATTTAGAACAAACCAGTTTCCAGTAAATTCATAAAGTGTTTTGGGGTGTTTGGGGCTGATTTGGGGAATATAAAAGGAGTTAGGGAGAAGATAGAAAGTAAAGAGACTTTAAAAAAAATAAAATCTTTATTAATATTCTCAAAGATTTTGAATACATATTGGTTAATGTAAAACAAAAAGTTTAACAAAAATTACATTATCTATGTATGTATATAGTGTACACTATATAAAATATGCACACATATACACACACCCCCCATGCCCACATTAAAATCAGGAAGCAGTTATCTCCTGAATACTGAGAAAAATATTTCCTCAACCAGTGTCTGCAAAGTTGCCCAAAGGGTCTGAATGACGAAGTGCACTTGTTAAAAATGCAGACTACCTATTGAATCAGAGTTTCCAGTGGAGAGCCATAATAACCTGTGTTTTTAAACAAAGATCCTAGGTAGTTGTTAGCATCAGGGAAGTTTGAGGAACACAGACTTGCTGTACTCAGTGCTGAAATAGCGCTACAGTACAGAGAATTAAAACTGGAAAGTTTCTGTGGTGGTGTGCCAGTTATCAGTTTATTGCTTCTGGTCTCCAAATGCCCCCTTCTCTGCTCTGCTTTGTTATACTCAGGCTGGACCTCGGGAACATGTCTTCCTCACCAGATGCCACAGTGTGAAGCTTTGCCAACTTTCTATGTGTGTTGTCTCTAATTTAACCCTACCATTGTCTAAGAACCCAATCGGATTAGGCTCCGCCACCTTGGAGACCATTCACCCTAAGTCCCCCACACTACTAAATCCGAAGGCTGACTCTCGTCTTTTTATCTGACTGTTGGCAGTAGTATTTGGCACAGTCGAGGGCTCTTCCTCTTCCACAGTTTTTCTTTCTTTGGTTTTCAGAACATTGCTTTCTCCTGTCATCTTCCTGTCTCAAGGCTTCAATCTCCTTTGCTAGTTCTTTTTTTTTTTCTAACTTCTGAACGTCAGCATTCTCTAGGACTTAGTCCTTGGACCTCTTCTCTTTTCCACCCACACTTACTCTCTTGATGATGAAATCTAATTGCATGGTCTGAGTACCATCTGCATGCTGAAGATTCTGAAATTTGAATCTCCAGTTGGGCCTCCCTCCTAAACTCCAACTGCCTGTTTAATATCGTCACTTGGATATCTAGTAAGAATATCACACTTTACATGCTCCAGACTTAAATGCTGATCTTCCCCAAATCTGTTCTTCTTCTAGTATTCCTCTCCTAAGTTACTGGAAACTTCATGCTTCTGCTCACTCGGGCAAAAAATCTTGTCTCCGCAGTCTCTTGTCATGCATCCTGCCCATCGGCAAAACCTATTGGCTCTATCTTCAAAATATCTTCAAATTACTTCTCATCACCTCCACTGCTAACTTCTTCATCCAAGCCCACATGATGTTCTGTCTGCTTTATATAGGAGCCTCCTCTATCAAGATAGGCTAGGTTATGTTGTAATCAAAATGACTCCTCCCTTTCCCCAATCTTAGTTACTCACAACAACGTGTTATTTCTCTCTGGCTTGATCATTCCCTGACATCTTCTGTTCAGGCTGTGGCTGATGGAGCATCTGTACACTAGGGCATTGCTAGCTGCCTATATGAATGAGGGAAAACAGAGTGTATGATACGTTGGCTCTGAAAGCTCTGCCTGGACATCAAACACATCCCCTTTGCTTCCATTTCATTGGTCAAAGCATGGACATGCCTGTTCAACACAGCAGGGATGTACGGCTGATTCTTACTAGTCATGGTAGTTACGTTCTATAAGTTATAGCAAACATTGAATTCGCAAACACCGAACTGTTGCTCCTAGGCTGGGAAATACAGGATTAGGTTCCTGTGAGCTTCTGGTCACAACATGTTCATCAGTGGAAACATCCTTTGTGTTAGGTAGGTTCATCTGCCAACATCCTTGTAAAACAAGCCAGTCTCATCAGTGCTGAAAATGTGCTCTTCCACATAACCCTTTTCTTGTACAACACTTAGCAGGTATTTTTTTTACTTCTGTATTTTCATATTGGGGGAGAAATCAGCCTTTATCCTGGGACTGATTCAATGGAAGCTTCTTGTTCCATAGGGTTAAAGGAAGCCTCTGAGGGAATAAAAGCCGGTGTAGTTGCTTTGTATGCTGTGATGGGTAGAAGGGATGAAGGGAAGTGCGAAGGCCCCTTACGCCCTCATCTTGCCTCAGACTGGGTCCTGGAACCCTGGGTGGAGAGACTATGACAGCAGCTTTGTGGGCCAACCCAGGCCCAACCCAGGCACTTCCTGCCTTGGGGCTCACAGTGGCCTTTCTAGCCCTGCTAGCTCACCTGCTCCAGCAGGGGGTTTTCAAATTCTTCCTCAGCCTCCTGATCTTCAGAACCTGCCTCAGCTGCAGGTTTAACATTTCTGGTGCCATCTGGCCTTTTGAAAGGAGCCAGCTGGTGCCAGCTGAGAATGGTTTAACCCTTTCCTGACCCTAAGGAACATGACACACATTTCTTTGGCTTTCAGCCTCAAAACAACGCTGTGCACTATGCTTTCTGAATCAGTGGTCATCTCATCAGTCCACAAATTTGGCCTCCTTTCCGTCTTTTCCATAGCTTTATCCCACACTGTAGATGTAACTTCAGCACTTTATGGAGTGGCCTCATACACAGATTGATGAATCTCCTCTTCATTTTTCTGGATGTAACACATTGTTGATTCATTAACATTGAAGTCATGGCCAATAGCACTAGAATTTAGGCCTGAATGAAGTTTATCTAAGTTGTATTTTCTGCATAAGGCACATCACAGCCTTCTTTTGCTTAAAAACACTAGGCAGCGCTTCTACATAAGGGCCATTTTAAACAGCAAAATTACCAATAAAAAGCACACACACAAAAAAGCTAAAAACTTGGCATAAAGTAGAACTTGAAAAAGATGTGGATTGTTTTCTTTTTGGATAGTGTGTTGGATTTGTTGTTTGGATAGATGTTTGGATAGTTTGTTGGTGGTGTATAGAAATGCAACTGTGGTTGCCAGGAGGCTTGCATGAGACTTCTTATGGTTGTGATAATCTATTTTAAGCTGATAACTTAATTTCAATTGCATGGGAAAACTCTACACGTTTACCTACTCCTCTTTCCACACTTCATGTTATTGATATCAGAGTTTATTTCTTTTTATATTCTGTATCTATTAACAAGGTTTTGTGGCTATAGTTATTCTTAATACATTTGTCTTTTAACTTTATAATAAGGTTGAAAGTGGTTTATATGGGGCCCTGAAGCCCTGTGGTGAAGCTGAACTCAGATCACAGCCAGGATTCAGACATGCACAGCTGCATTTATGGCATTAACACGAGTCAAAGAGTAAGAAGGTGATGATGGGAAGTTGGCAGTCTACAATGCAGATAGAAAGGAGAGGAAAGTGCCTGATCTTGCAGACCACATTGAGCGCTGCACAGAGAGTGGAAGAGGTGAGTGGGGTGATTTGGCCCTTGGATCCCTGATGTGTGCGCCCATGCTGAAGAGTTGGACTCTTCTGCTTCCCTGTAGAGCGGCTGAAGAGGGGCTTCTGCTTGGTGTTCTTTACCCTTTCAACTTTCAGAGGTTGTACAGTACAGTGGTTAAGTGCATAGACTGCAGCTAGACTCCGTGGGTTTGAATCCTGGCTCTGTCACCCATCTACCCTGACCTGGGGCCAGTGACTTAACCTCTCTGTTCCTCAGTTTACTCATCTAGAAAAATGGGGGTGCTAATATAACAATAAACCAATTCCATAGAGATGTTGCAAAAATTAAATGACTGTGTAAAGTACTTAGTACCATTCCTGGTAAATGGTGAGAGCCAGAAAATTTTGCTTAAATGGCTGTAATATTTACTACTGGCCACAATTGATAGTAAACTGCAAATCTACACATTGCAGGGAAGCATGCTGTTGTGGGAGCAAACTTTTAAAATACGTGTCTTTTTTTACAATTACAATTCCACTGTAATTATCATTAACAGGAGTACACATTTCTTGGTACTTTTATCTACATAAAATTTGATCCAATATCTGTGTGTGTGTGCGCGCGCGCGCGCACGCACGCACACGCCCGTGGATGAGTAAATCTTAGAAAATCAAAAGCAATTCATTTAGATTTTCTTTTTTTTACTCAGCATTGGTTTTGCAATAGTGCCACCTTCTGGTTGAAGTCCGCCTTTACAAGCCAGTATCTTGTCTAGACTTGTCTGACCGCAGTGCTGGGTAAATTGTGATTTTTGTGCGGGGGGTGGGGGAGGGTGGAGGGGATACTTGAGTGAGCCATGGTAAACCAATCCCAGCAGACTGCTCCTTGAAGACGTCGGCCTGATATGTGCTAGAAGAAGAAAAAGCATACAGAATTCAGGACAACGTAAAGAAAATAGAACTAAGAAGTTATGATAAGCATATAAATACACCGATAGTGTGGATTGGAATACTCATTTGCTTCTGATTGATCAGTTCTCCTTTGGAAATACACAGTGGAACTGAAAAAGTTGCAGAAAAGGCCAAATAAAATGATTTTGTCAAAAGACTAGGGTTTTTATGAGTTTTGAATAGAGGGAGGGAATATAGTGTTCCGTAACTGTTCTGGAAAAATAATCATGGTAGTGTGGGGCAAAGGCAGACTCTTGAAGACAAAAGTTATAAAGGATAGTGCCACACTCTACAAATTATAGCAACTTTATGTGACTAATTAGCATGAGGGGATAAGAAAAATAAAATATTAACATACTACGTAGTAGGTATTTTATGTGTATTATCTAATTTAATTTTCACAGCAACCATGCTGTACACTTGGTCTTATCACCCCCTTTCAGATATGAGAAAACAGAAGCTGAAAAAAGTTAAGTATCTTGGTCAAGTTTGTAGAATTTATAAGTGACAATTGTGTCTCTGACTCCAAAGGCTGTGCTCATGCAAGTGTAGTATATGCCCTGTCACCCATTTTCATTTTATTTTACTATCATTTTTTAATTTTTAGAGAAAGAAGAAAAAAGAGGCAACATGAGCTAATATTCTTTCAGCATTAACTTTGTGCTATGCATTATAGTAAATGCTTTTACACGTGTGGCTTCATTTACTTTATAAAAATAATATTAATCACAGTTTTTTTTTTTGGAGCTCATACATGCCTCAGTTAATTGTGTATTCATACTGTTGTTTGTCTTGTACAAGAACAAGATCTTCCCTTCCCTCTTCCTTTCTTTCCTTTTTCCCTTTGCTTATATCCACAATCCTCAATTCCACCTCCTTAGGGTGCAATTCTAACACATGCAGTAATACTCTTTTTGCAGGTATGTGCTATTGTAAAATGTGTATTGCTGTCGTATGTGCCTTTGTTCTAACTTTAGTATGCTGCATTATTTACTTGTCTCATATTGTGTCTTACTTTGCTCACTCTACACTATTTTAAAAATCCCCATGTGCTGCGCTGTGAACACCACTCAATTACTTCTAATGGCTGACTAGTGCTCCCTTGTACACTTGTGTCTTGGTTTACGTCTCCACTCCCCAGGGATGGCAAAGCAGTGACCCTATGCACGCCCTCTCACAGACCTGGGCGGGATTCACAACGAGGATTGACACTCCCTAGGCCACAGCAAGCAGTCCCCATGTGCTTTGACGGAGACCTATCAACTGTTCTCTAGAACGGCTGCCGAGAACTCGCCTGCAGTACGACAGCCCTATAGCCTCATCTCTCTGCTAGCAGTGAATTATCCAGCTTTCTAGTTTCTTCCTGTGTGATTAATCTAAAATGAAACCTCATTGTTGCTTTAATTTGCAATTCTGATAACCAATGTATTTGAACTTTTCTGCATAAACCTAGTGGCCCTTTGTTTCCTACTCAGGTCTTTGGCCCATTTGACTTGTTCTTATTGATTTGTAGGAGAGCATCACATAGGGTCCTATTATTTCCATTTCTAGACAGGCAAGAACTGACTCTCAGTGAGGTTAAGTGACTTGTCTAAGGTAACCAGAGTAAGTGGTGAAACAGATATTTAACCCAGCTTTATACCTCTGCAAAGCTGGATATTAGGGGACAACTTGTTGAATTGTCCATTAACTTTGTTTATTAGGTTAAGAAAACTTCAGAATTTTGATTGCTGAGAAAGGAAGATGGTCCAAAGCAGAAGAGTGAAGTTGTCTTTTATCTATTTAATACCTCTCTTCCTTTCTCTATCCTATATTCTTCTCTGGAAAATAGTTCATTTTTCATGAATTAAAATCAAAAGATTAATCACCCACAACATGTCATGCCCCATTATCCCTCACTTGAAAAATATGTATAAGTATCTAAGTGTGTAACATTCTCTTCTGGAAACCATGAGAAATAGAGCCAGCACTGGGATTTTATATATTCTTTTAAATTTCTGTCTAAAAGACACTTTAAAAGATCAGTTAATTCCTCCTGAATTGTATATAATCATATAATCTGTACCTATATTGATTATATTCTTTACATAATTCTTGTTGGAAGGTTACAAATATATAGACTGTGGTTTATTATCAAATTTGAGTTCATATTTAAGAGCATGTTTTTAAGGAGATATCATTATTCATCAAAATAAGTCACTTATCTCTGTAAGTAGGAATAATGATAATTTAAAATTAATTTATGGTGAAAAGTGTATAAGAAGGAAGCAGGCAAGACATTTAATATTGTCTCTTGGGATCATCAGAGCTTTACTGCTATTTTTTAAGATTTCTGAACATAAACTTCATTAACACTTTAGTAAAAACCAACACTATTAACATAAATACAATCTTGAATAATTAGTAAATAGTAAATGTATTGATTATAAAATAAGGTATTAGTTCATCTTTTTTAGCTTGTAAAATGGTTGTTACCAGAGGCTGGGGAGTAGGGAAATTGGGAAGATGTTGGTCAAAGGACACAAAATTTCAGTTATACAGGAGAAATAAGTTCAAGAGATTTATTGTACATCATGGTGACTATAATTAATGACAATATATTGTATACTTGAAAATTGTTAAGAGAGTAAATTTTAAGTGTTCTCTCTACCAAAAAGTGATATGTGAGGTAATGCATATGCTAAATAGCTTGACTTAGCCATTCCATAATGTATACATATATCAAAACACCATGTTGTACACCATATATATATATATACAATTTTTACTTGTCAATTAAAAAGAAATACACCTCCCCAAAATAGGTATTTACAACTATATATTCCAGTAAACAAAACAAAATTTTAAAGGTATTGTAATATTTAAAAAAAATTGAAGTTCTAGTTTGGGAATTGTTATACTTAGTAAATATTATAGTGGTGATAGTTTACAGTTCCTTTTCTTTACTTTTCACTTACTGATGAGTCCTGGATTCATATTTCATTGAAGTATATTGATTATATTATTAAAATTATTCATTTGTCATTTCTTTCCTCTTTATTTAAATGTTAACAAACAAAACTTTGAAAAAAATGAAGCTTCTATAAGAGTTAGGAACTGTGTTTCATTTCTGATAACAGACCTGAAATAACAGTGACATAAACAAAAATAATGGCTTGTTCTTTTCTAAAACATCACAATCAGATACAGTCAGTCAGTTCACAGCTGGCATGGTGGTATCGGAGAACCAGGCTCCTTCTGTGTTTCTGCTTTGCTTTCCTTATCACCTGGGTTTTCATCCTTAAGTTTTCTTCCTGGGTGATTGTGGCCAATGGAGTGCTAGAACATAGCCATGTTCCAAGAAGGAAGACAGAAGAAGAGAGAAGGACAAAAATGTTAAGTCTGTCAGTTGAGTAAATACCTTTCTACTTTTACTTATATGTCTCTGGCCTTCTCTGTCTGGAAGGGAGCCAGGGAGATATTGTTTAGCTGGTCTCACTGACACAATACAGAGGCTGTTTAATGAAAAAGAAAATAACTATTGGATAGGCAATTATCAGCATCTAGCACAGCTCTTAATCATCTTTTATTCGTACAAGGTCACCCACCATGAATGTGTATTTAAATATATTTAATATCATCTTAAGTAACAAAAATCTTAAAAAATTCCAGGTATTAAAAAAATTCCAACCTATAAGGAAACTTATAGTGATGGAGACACACTTCTCGATCTCAAAATCTACTATACCATAGCAATCAAAACAGCATGGTACTGTCACAAAAGCAAACATACAGACCAATGGAACAGAATAGAAAGTCCAGAAATAAGTCCACCCATTTATGGTTAACTGATCTGTAACAAAGATGCCAGAACACACAACAGGGAAAGAACAGCCTCTTCAGTAAATGGTGTTGATAAAATAGGATATCCACATGAGGAAGAATGAAATTAGACCTTGTCTTACACCACACGCAAAAATCAACTGAAAATGGATTAAAGACTTAAACATAAAACCTAAAACTCTAAAACTACTAGAAGAAAACATAGGAGAAAAGCTCCATGACATTGGTCTGGACAATGATCTTTTGGACATGGCCCCAAAAACACAGGTAGCAAAAGCAAAAGCAGACAAACGGGATCACATCAAAATACATAGGTCTGCATACCCATGGAAACAATCCACAGAGTAAAGAGACAACCTATGGAATGGGAGAAAATATTTGCAAAATATAGTCTGATAAGGAGCTAATATCCAAAATATGTAAGGAATTCAAGCAACTAGAAAGAAAGCAAATAACCTGATTAAAAAACCCAAGCAAATAGAAAGAAAACAAATAACCTGATTAAAAAAATGGACAAAGGGCCTGAATAGACATTTCTCAAAAGACATACAAATAGCCACCAGGTATATGAAAAAATATTCAACATCACTACTTATCAGGGAAATTCAAATTAAACACAGTGAAATACTGCTTTACCTGTTAGAACAGCTGTTATCAAAAAGTTGAAAGTTAACAAGTGTTGGCGATGATGTGAAGAAAACGTAACTCTTGCACATTGTTGGTGGGAATGTAAATTACTACAGCCATTATGGAAAACAGTATGGAGGTTCCTCAAAAAATTAAAAATAGAACTGTCATATGATCTAGCAGCCCCACTGCTGGGTATATACCAAAAAGATATGAAATCAGTATGTTGAAGAGATATCTGCAAGCCCATATTTATTGCAGCACTATTTACAATAGCCACGGTATGGAATCAACCTAAGTGTCCATCGATGGATGAACAGATAAAGAAAATGTGGTATATACACAATGGAGTACTAGTCATCCTTAAAAAAGAAGGAAATTCTGTCACTTGTGATTATATGGATGAACCTGGAGGACATTATGTAAGTGAAATAAGCACACAAAGACAAATACTGCATGATCTCACCTATGAGTACATCTAAAAAAAGCTGAATCCATACAAGAAAGTAGAATGGTGGTTACCAGGGGCTGGGGGTGAGTGTGGAGATGAGGAGATGTTGGTCAAAGTGTACAAACTTTCAGTTAGAAAGACTGGAGATCTATTTTACAGCATAGTAAGTATAGTTAGCATTTTATTGTACACTTTAAAATTGCTATGAGAGATTTTACCAAAATTGGTACGCATGTGCAGTGAAGGATGTGTTAATTAGCTTGATTTAATTATTCCACAATGTATACATATATCAAAATATCATGTTGTACACCATAAATATATAAAATTTTTATTTGTCAATTTAAAAAATAATTTAAAAAAGCCTAGAAGGGACCTTTCAACAGGCTCTGGTCCAGTTTTCACTTCCGTAGAAGCTGCCTCACTGAGTTGGGCTGAGGGTGGGCTTGTTAGAGACAGACAGATCAATTCTCATTTGGTTATTCATTCATTCAATAAACAATACTTAGCACCTAGTATAGTTACACATTATACTATTTTGGGGGGGAATAGTTACTATATTTGTATGGTGGTTTATAATTTATAAAGGACTTTCATCTATGTTTTACCATTTAATCCTCATGTAACACCAAGAGATAGGTGTTATTTCTTCATACTGTAAATGAGGACATTGAGGAACAAGGAGGTTAAATAAATGCAATTCATAAAATCAGTGTGGGTCAGATGGTCAGATCCAGGACGTAAGCTGGGGAATTCCATCTCCTGTGATTTTTCCACTCTTCTGGCTTTAGAAATTGGATTCTGTTGCTAATTAGAGGACTAAGACAATTCTTTCTCTCTCTGTCTCTCTCTTTTTTTTTTTTTTTTTGAGACAGAGTCTCACTTTGTTGCCCGGGCTAGAGTGAGTGCTGTGGCGTCAGCCTAGCTCACAGCAACCTCAGACTCCTGGGCTTAAGCGATCCTCCTGCCTCAGCCTCCCGAGTAGCTGGGACTACAGGCATGCGCCACCATGCCCGGCTAATTTTTTTCTATATATATTTTTAGTTGTCCAGATAATTTATTTCTATTTTTAGTAGAGACGGGGTCTCGCTCAGGCTGGCCTTGAACTCCTGACCTCGAGCGATCCACCCGCCTCGGCCTCCCAGAGGGCTAGGATTACAGGCGTGAGCCACCGCGCCCGGCCTCTCTCTTAAAAGAGGGTGTATGTAGATCAGGAACTGCCAAAGCTGGATCTTTTGGGCCACCAGGGAATCTGCTTAGTTTTCTTATAAGCATTTGAGTGTAGCCATTTGAGTTTATCTAGACTGATAATTCTAACCCTCCCTACCTCTAGCCTTTTCCCCCTACTATGTGTGAAGTATAAAGTTAAAATCTGAGACAACTGCCACAATCATACCCAGATTTTCACAAAAACTCCTCCTCACTTTATTTTGGTAAAAATAATGCATTACAATAACTTGTATTCAGTATGGCTATTAAGGTTTAGCAGCAACGATTACTTACTGCTAAATTCGGGTACAGGATATGGACAGTACCCCGATTCCACCATTCACTTTCTCCCTCAGAAAAGCTTATTAACACGAATGAGAGTTTCTTTGTTATAGGAAAACTCTTGAATTCACTCTGAAGGACAAAGCTTAATGACTTCTCCACTGCACTGGATCTTGGATATAGTCTGAGAATAGGAATAAGACCCCCCCCCCCCCCCCCCCCCGTCCCTGGCCCTAAACTGCGCCTGATTGACACAAAGGTGACACTATATTAAGAACCACAACTTACTGGACACAAACCTCACAAATGATCAAGAGAGCTTCTATTGAGATGCTCAGGTTCAGAATCTCTGATCTAAATGTCCTAAGATCAATGACTACAGATACACTATTTATTCTCATTTATTCAATCTTTCAAAATGTACTGAAAGCATCAACAGTCTTACAGCAAGGGTCACTAACAGCTTACTATTAATAAATTAATATCTGGATGCATGAAATCCTTTGTCATACTATGATACGTTTAAGCAAAAACACACACAAATTCTCAATCATGGAAAATAATAAAAGGGTTTCTTCTGAGGCAAAAATGGGTGCCAAAAAGAGTTAACTGGTGATTTTTGTTTGTTTGTTTGTTTCTAAAGCTGCCAAACTTCTCAACAGGAAACAAAGCAGACAAAGTGTTGATCTCATTGTGAGGCACACAAACCAGAATTCAGTCTTGTATTGATATGTGAATATTAAGAAAATTTACATAATTTTTTTCTTTTATTTCTTCTCCAAACCTGATGACAAGCAAAGCTTTTAAATTCCATACACATATTTACATATTCACTTGTAAAAACTGTTCATGTCATCAGGATGTCAGTTAGTCACCAAACTTAAAAGTAGATTTGACAAGCCAGATGTGGTGGCACATAAATATAGATTTCCTTCAAAGAACAAGGACCTGAGCAGTGTTCCAAAGAAGGAAGAACCTGTAGATGTCTCCAGTTCATCTTCTATATTTGGACTTATGAGATCATTAGTCAGCTATATTATTTATCTCCTACACAAAAGTATTTCAAGGTCTGTGGGAGTTTTCTCCAGTTAAGGTTAATCAATCTTTATTACTTTCAATTTATAGCCCCCAGATGCTAAAGTTGGTGAAGACTTTTCTATTTAAGAAAAGTTGAGTTCCTTATTTGGCCTCCTTTAACCATTCTCAAAGACCTGAATTCACACAGCTATTAAAAAATGAATAATAGGGAGACTTAGATTTTTTTGAAAGTCCCTGAGAAACATCTATAGCATGACATATCATAATAAAGTAAGAATAAGGGGAAAATGTTAACAGGTTTAGGCTTTTGAACTCAGTGTGTGTCCACTAAGCCTTTTGAGAGTCCATAAACTCTACATTTTTAAACTGAGAACTACAATTTAATTTGTTCAGCTAAATAAGTCATTTACATAGGAAGAGAGATTTTGTGCTAAGCCCTAATTTATTATAAAACAAGGAGTTATTTTTAATATAATTGCATTTCTGCTTAAAATAAAATCTATTATACATTTTATCCTAAAAATGAATTATCAAGCTAGCCTCTATGCTTCCATGTGACTCTGGCTTGTCATTACGAATGCTCCACACGACTGAATTGGATTCCTTTTCTGTAATTACAAATCTGGTCTCCCCACCTTGGATTGGTATCCTCAGATGTTATCATTGCCAATACAGTCATCACTTGGTAAACTTAGGAGATTGGTTCTAGGACCCCATATATATCAAAATCAGTATATACTCAAGTAACCCAGTTAGAACCTGCGTATATGAAAAGTCTGTCCTCCTCATACACAGGTCCAAATCTTTTGAAGACTGTATTTTTGATTTGCATTTGGTTGAAAAAAGTCACATATAAGTGGACCTGCATAGTTTAGACCCATGTTGTTCAAAGGTCAATTGTATTTTCCTCACTATTTCTCATCAAATTGATGATGCAGATGATATGATCTACAATTTCTTTACCAGTTAAGTGAACCATCTGACTTGAGTTCCTTTGTCAAGTCCTTCCAGAGTCCCTGGGGCATCGTGGCTTCTGTTGGTTGGTTTCCATCTCCACCTCTGGCTGATGAGTCCTGTTCTCCAAGGTCTAGCTGAAGCAGTGCCGTCTGTTTATGCCCCTGTTCTCCCCAGTCCTGTCTCTAGCATGTCCCTTTCAGGACCCTTTCCCTGTTAGCAGCCAAACACAGCAGCAAGATCTATAAATTTTGATATCTGTGCCTATACGCTAATTCCACTTTGCAGCAAGCCATGGGGTTTGCCTTAACTTAATTTCTACATTAAGCTGCTTAAATTTTCTCAAAACTCACTACTTACATTTGAATTCATTCTGTCAATCAACAAATCTTCCTAAAATATATCATTTAAAAGCCTCCTGCAAATGCAATCCAAATAAAAGGTTCAAGTTCAAAGGGGCTTTCAGTACACCATCTCGAGAGACTCAGTGGTGGAATCTCATGGCATAGAGGCATTCATGCACAGTCTGTAGTAACAGTTCCATGCTATGAACACTTTTCAATATCTTTGGATTGAAAAGAAAACCTAATATAGATAATGATTTTTTTGCATGACTGTCAAGGAAAAAGGAATGGATAATATTTCTGGGGCACATAGCGCCAAAGCTTAATGAGAGTAAAGATTAGAGGAGATACTTTCTTCTGACACAGTAAAGAGATTGAAAAAGTGTTTTTTATAGGTTTTTTTCTGTTTAAAATTAGACACACAGAAACCTGTAAAGCAGGTAAATAGGTGGGAGTTGGGGCTGAGAGATGGGGGAGAAAAAAACACAAGCAGAAGATGGAGCAACTATATTTTCATTTTAGTATTTAGCAAGACAATGATGTGGTGGAATTGACTGCACTGAATGTAAGGCCATCATCAGAACGCTGCAGCGAAGTATGGCCACGCTGAGCAGAGGGGAGGAGCACAGCTGTCAGGGACAGCTGGAACAGAATGTTTCTTGAATCACAAGACTACCATGCAATGAGATTTACACATGTAACTTCTGTACATGATCCTTATCAGACTCTCACCCACAGCTCCTGTGTCTTCTTCGTCTTCTACAGCTCTTCATTCCTGAGGCATTGCCCTCTCTCTCCCCTAGATTTGACCATTTAACTGAATTCCCCAGGATTTTTAGCTCCTTGGTTGGGGGTTAAGGAATGCGGCCATGCTGGGAGGCATGCCTTCCATGGCAGGTGTCAGCTCAGTAAAGACTTTCTGCTGTTAGGCAAAGCCACGACTGCAGTCATATCTGCCGTGTGTTGTAAGATGTCTTTGATGTAACAGATTCTTAGGTTTTCTGAGCAAAGTGCCTTGAGCAGAATAGGGACTCCCTAAATATTTATGATTAATGGTTTCTAGGAGTTGCATTATCCATGTCATCTTTGCAGCCTACTGTTCGGGCTGGAGAAATGGAAATTAAGAGCAAACAAGCAAGTCCCATATTTCCAAATGGGAACATACCTAAGGGAAATGGGCTAATCATAAATTTCCTACCAGACTGCAACTTCCCATTGTTTATGCTGAATTCTGTTGAGCATACATATGTGACGACTGCTCAGACGATTCCCTGTGACACCCCCTCAAATGGGAAGGCATCTGTTTGGTCTCAGTTGGGAAAGCATGCTAAAAATGTCTTGTCTCTGGCGTAAAATCAGCTTATTTGAACTGCATACAACTCCCAAGTAGATGTTTCCTACTGTTCTTTTTTAGTAAAGTATTTCATTTGTAATCTATTTCTGGACAATGTAGGGACTTTACACATTGCATTTAACGTAAATCCTAAGGTGAGGACAAGTTTCTGCTAGTTAAAAATAGTAATAGTTTTAGTTACAATGTAAAGTGATCACAGAGAAGAGTTTCTTAACATTTGGGCAGATTTACTTTTAAGATAAAAATCATGAGGACACATGAGTATATTAGTTTAGCAGAAAAATCTCTTCTTATTCTAAGTTGAAAAATGCCATTAAATAAAATTTATGACAAAAGGAGGATTTTCACAGTTGATTTTTAATAGTAAACTGAAAATTTATTTCTAAGCAATAATAGTTCAAGCTTTTTGTTCCTAAAGCAACAAATTCACTTATTTGGTTAGAACATGTACCACTTTTATGATAAGGGTGCATTAACAGGTTGCCTTTTAATGCTTTAATGATACATGAGAATTTACTCCTAATGGATATCTGTAACAGCAAGTATTTATGTGACAAGAAGAATGTACGTGAGCATGGTGACATTATAGGTATAAATGGTGCCTAAAATAATAACAGTGTTGGCATAATAGGTATCTTGATAGTGGAACATCTCTCCCCAAGAGAGACGTTCTGGTAAGTTCTCCAATTTAGTTTGCTGTCATGAGAAAATTTATGACTTTTATACCAAAGTGGAACTGGACCCACATTTCATAATTTGGTAGGTTATTTCATGCACTTTTGGTGTTTCTGCCAGATTTGGGGCAGTTGTGGCTTCCCCGCACTGGTCAGCTATGTTCCCTTAATACCAGGATGAGTGGTCATATTTATGAGGATGAGATACGGGGATCACTGGCAGTGGAAGGCAGGAAGCAGAATATCATCAGTGGGAGAGAAAGAATGTGTCCAGGTGAGAGGAAGTAGGCTGGGGTTTGTGGGAAGAACGTGGGACAGGGAGGTTAACAAGGCTGGTGGAGCTGCTCTGGAGCACAGCCTTTGCAACCAGTGGTGCCTTGGACAACTCCTGATTTCCCCAGCCACCTTGGGGTTGCCACAGTTATGGCAGAACACACTGGGACATGCCTCTGTTTACTGAAGTATGTGCAACTAGGCTCTGTGTTACTTAGGAAATTTACTAAAGATGCAATGGCTTTCACCTGATTAGTTGAGAGCTGTCAGCTCCAAAGGAGTCTAAGGAAGTATTGACCTTCCAAAACTCTGTCAGGGAAGAGACAAAGCAGAGTCTGAGGACTGATTGGAACCTGGGACACAAATGACATCAGTGACCTTTTTGCCCTAGTTCTTAACTCTGTATGTCGACTCAGTATGTTGTCTTCATTCTTCTTATTTCATAATTTCACACACTTCCTGCACATGATAGGAAAGGTGGTCAATGTATTCTTGAGCTTTACATATCATGGTTTTATTTTATGCAAGACTGCCCTTTACTCTCTCCAGTATCAAGTCATATGTTTTTTGTATTTTAATGCCAGAGGGGTTAATTTGAATTTCTGGATCAGATGGTCAAAAATCCCAAGAAAATCCCATCAGATCAACTTAGCTGACAAACCCATTGCTGTATAAATCAACTGTGCTCAGAGGTTCAGGGTCAGTAAGAACATGGAGCTGCTACACTACCCATGTGATGAGGAGCAGCCCCATGGAAGGTGCAGCCTAGATTTTGGCTATAGAAGTAGGATCATTCCACTTAGTTGTGAGGCAGGAAGTTAAATCTTTTTTTGTTTTTAATTATTGCTATCTGAATTATCCCAATTTTATTTTTACTAAATTCTCAGCCTCATTTTTTGTTTCTCTTGTTCTTATCAAAAGTCACAGTGAGTAATAGGAGCTAAAAAGATATTTGCTAATTTGAATGGGATTTATTTTCATGTCAATTTTGACATGTGAATGTATTTTACAATTTTCAGTTAGGAATTATAAAAATTAACATTTTGAATTTTATTTCAATATCTGTCACAAAAAAATTTATTTTGTAAGGAGCCATATTCACTACGCTCTGTATTTGCTTTATGCGCACAAGTGAAGTTCAGAGATTAAGGAGAGCATCAATGGTAAGGTGGCTGTACAAAGTGCAAAGTGGCTATTTTGTGTTCTTTGGTGCTGGACCATGGTGATCCACATCGGGTGCCTCTGTTGTACACCAGGGATCCATGGATTACATAATACCATGTCATATGAAGTAGGCTTTAAGGAGGAAAGAGAAACAGGCAGAGTTATCAAAGAGAGAAAGCATTGGTCCTACCCCCTTCATCCCAAGAGAAACATTCTCTGTTGGACACACAATTTGGAGTTGACTTTTAGCAGAGAGAACATCCTACTAGGGGTCCCCTTTCTTATGGAGCAAAAATGAAAGTAACCCTGTCAGTGGGTAAGCCAGGCAGTCTGGATTTGGGTGCCAAATGAGCAAAGGAGTTTTGTGGGGAAACAAGATGCTCAGAACTTGGTGACTTTGAGGGACCTGGGGGACTTTGAGGGATCTCCCGTAAGCCACCAGTACTTACGGGAGGATGAGTTTGGAAAAAGCTTTCCTGCTAGGATAAGAGGGTGCTCATGCTGCTCTTTCAAGCTAGCTCATTGTCACATCAGCCAGAGTGGGACCTGACAGTTATTCTGGGGGGTGAGGGACTATAAAGGTACAGAAGAAGACAGCTTTTAAACTGAGGGATCAATGTGCACTGGATGTGCTCCATTTACCCCTCCAAGTCCACTCTCCATCCTTCTTCACCCTTCTCTGTGCTGCAGGAGACTGACCTTTATTGTCAATGGGCTTCCTTCCTCCCTAGCTTTTGGTGAGTGGCAGGCCCTGGCAGAGATGGGATGGAGGTAAGAGAAGAAGGCCAGGGTATTCATTTTCATAGATTCGCCCTATTTGGATCTCTGTGAGTTGTCTTCATCCTTCTACCAAAGGCGCGTGTTGGTTTTCACTCTTCTATTCTAACTGTTCTCTCTGGTCTCCAGCACATTCTCCCAGATCTTGCTCCTTTGCCTGCAGTGATAATTGCTCCTGAAGGGCTGACCCCTGGAGGCCCCAGCTGGGCCACGCATGGGTTCTTCCCTGATATGGGACCTGGATGGCACCTATGGCTTCCACATTTGTACTCTACTGTTGCCCTGGTCTTCTAAGCCTTCTCCAAATTAGAATTTCTTTAGTTCTGATTTAACTTTTTCTTTATATTTAATGATCTGAACTTCTATTATAAATCTAAAAAAATAACATTTATTGAAAGCCAACTATGAGTCTAATGCTATGTTAAACATTTCTGTCAATTGTCTTTTACATTTTTTCACAATAGCTATGTAAAATACATTAGGAATCTCATTACAAGGCTCAGAAAGATTGAACTTAATGCTCATGTCTGTTTTACATGGATACCTACACACTATTGACTATTGCCATGCCTCTTAAATCCTTCATGAAGCAAGGAAAAATAATTTACTAATTTAAGTGAAAACAAGAACATATTCAACTTTACATTCTTTGTCAGTACTGTGCATTGGAAGAAGAATGTTATGGGAAGTTAGCACCAAACAACTATGTAAGAGCCAGTGAGTTTAAGCTGCCCATTTTAAAATGCTAAATTTTTCCCTAAACTCACTTTAGGTTTTATCCTTAGAGAGTTCTCAGCTATTGCTTCTGACTATCTTGGCTCCATCTTTACAGCTATCCACCATGGCTTCTGGACTTCTATGCGTCTCTTCATCACAAGCATCCACCTATCTGCTTTTAATTTCACCCCCTCTCTCTTCCTTGGCTCTGCTCTGCTCTCACAACCCTGGTCTTTCATGTCTTGGAGCACAGCCAGTCCCTCCGCTAGCTTTTGAGTGAATGAAGGCACCTTGTAGGGGTAGATCTGGTTTCCTTCATATTGGGGTTGGCTAGTGGATGTTGTTTGTGCAAATTAGAATACAGTCCTGAGCTTGGATGGCGCATAGTTTGGCTGGAGGGTGCATGGGTTGAGTGCCTGTCTCACTTCCCACCTTATTTAGGTATCGTTGCTCAGGGCCACACAACCTGCACAATCTTGCATGGTGACCCTCGTACCAGTCACCTACCCTTATATCAGACAGCTATAGTTTGGGTCAGCTACATAATTTCCAGGGTTTCTCTGCTGCTCTAACCTGCTATGGTATCTGTTGGTTTATTTCTGTAAATCCAGAACCTAGTGAGCTTAGGTGTGGGGAAGGTAACAAAATGCCTCTTGGACCAAAGATTCTAGTAGTCTTTCCAGTAGTCTGACATGGTTCTTAAAATTTTCTTCAGTACTGTGTCTGATAAGTTCATTATAATTTTATCTGTAAGAGTAAAACATCGGAAACAAACTAGCTATCTGTCTGTTGGAGAATGAGTAACTGATCCACTTGATGTCGTGATGAAAAAACAATTTTGACGTTTTGGACAATTGTTGCTGATAATAAGTGTTAAAATTTCAAAAACATTTTCTAAATTCTATATATATTGCGATTTCTCCATAAAAATGTGTACAGGGTGACTTGAAGAAAATATTTAAAACTCTCATTATTATACTGTACAGTTATGGATGGGTTTTTCTAACATTAGAAAATTCTAATATGCTTCTTTTGCAATTACACAATAAAATTCCTTTAAATTCATTTTCTTATTTTTAAAACATCTCTATTAAATTGCAAATTTATTACTTGTCAATATAAGGACTAATAGATGGTGGTTTATAAGCTCAATCAAGTAGAAAATCTCATAAGATCTTCTTACATAAGAGTGTTGCAATTCCAGGTTGAGGGTGTAGAATTCAATCTATTCAAATCAGACAGTAAAAACATAGGTTGGATTTGGAAAGGTAGTGCAGAATCTCACCAACTTAATCACAAAAAGTTTTGATATAAGAAGTTACATCATGCTAAATCTGTAAGAAGCTGCTCAGAGAATGGCTCACACTGAATCATCCTGGAAGCAGCTCCCAGTTCCTGCATGCATATCATAAGCCTAATTGCTGTCACAGGCCCAAGATAGGTAACTTTGTTTTTCTTAGATGAGGGATTATACTGCACCCTTGGGAAGGTTTTCAAGTAAGAATAGAGATGATAAATAAATTTATAATTTTGTATAAGTTGGATCCACATAGGTATGACAATAAGTTCTCTAACCATTCTGCTTTTTTGCCTGCTTTTTCTTTGTATGTTTTTAAATGTTTAAAATAATTAAATGTTTATGTTAAATGTTTAAAATAATTAAAAGAGTGGGTTTCAAAGTATATACTTGGACTCTTTAGGTCCCTCAAGACCCTTTCAAGGGACCTGTGAAGTCAAGACTATTTTTATGATAATATAAGATGCTACATGCTTTATTTTCACATGTTATTTGCCTGTTAAGGGCCTGCAACTTTTAAGGAAAACAACTGTTAGTTTGTTGCCAATCGTAAAACTTCAGCTTTCAAGAGATAATTAGATCTTTGTGTCTTTCATTGTGAACTTGACAGCTTCCCAGCATTTACTGAGATTGTGGTAATATTAGCACACATTTTTCTGATATTGTGAAATAAAATATGTCCACATTTGGAAGAATTACATAAATCAATGAACCAATATATTCCAAAAAAACCAATGCATGATGTTACAAAATCATTCATGGGTAAAATAATCTCTTTGAAGTGCATAATAGACCAATGGATTTTAATGTTACAGAATATGAAAGGTAAAGTTCATTAATACAATTTCAGATTCTACATAGCAACTAACCTTTATGAAATTATCACTTGTTGAATTTTGGTGTGATATAAAAGAATAGCCAGAATTATTTGAAAAGGCTATTAAAAATACTCCTGCCTTTTCCAAATACTTATCTGTGTGAATCTGGATGCTCTTTGTATACTTTAACCAAAACAACACATAACAGAACATTGAATACAGAAGCAGATATAAGAACCCAGCAGAGCTATCCTTCAGAAATGAGGGAGAATTGAAGTCTCTCTCAGACAATCAGAAACTAAGGGAATTCGTCATCACTAGACTGATCTTAGAAGAAATTCTCAAGCCAGTCCTAAATCTGAAAGCAAAAAGGACAATAATTACCACCATGAAAATATTCAGAAGTATAACACTGATTGGTGCAACAGATATATTAATACAAAAGAGAAAGACAAAACAATAAAAACTTATCATTCCAGAAAACCACCAAACTACAATGATAAACAATAAGAGAGGAAGAAAGAAACAAAGAATATATAAAACAACCAAAAAAACAATTAGCAAAATGACAGGAGTAAGTTCTTGCCTGTCAATAATAACCTTAAATGTAAATGGACTAAATTCCCTCACTTAAAAGATGTAGACTGGTTGAATGGATTAAAAATGATCCAACTCTATACTACCTACAAGAAACTCACTTCATTTGTAAAGACACATGTAGACTGAAAATACAGGGATAGAAAAAGATATTTCATGCAAATGGAAATCAAAAGCAAGTAGGAGTAGCCATACTTAGATAAAACAGACATTAAGTCAAAAACTATAAAATGAGACAAAGAAGGTTATTATATCAGGATAAAGGGATAAATTAAGCAAAAAGATACAACAATTGTAACTATATATACATTCAACATTGGAGCACTCAGTTATATAAAGCAAGTATTGTTTGATCTAAGGAGAGAGATGAATCCAATACAACAATAGTCAAGGACTTCAACATTCCATTTTCAGCACTAGACAGATCATCTAGACAGAAAATTAACACAGAAACTTTGGATTTAAACTGTACTTTAGACCAAATAGACCTGACAGACATCTACAGAACATTTCATCCAACAGCTGTAGAATACACATTCTTTTCATCGGCACATGGAATATTCTCCAGGATAGATCACATGTTAGGCCACAAAATAAGTCTCAATAAAATTTTAAAAACTTAAACAATATCAAGAGTCTTTTCTGACCAATGGAATAAAACTAGAAATCAATAAGAAGAACTTTTGAAACTGTACAAATGCATGGAAATTAAACAAAATGCTCCTGAATGACCAAATGGGTCAGTGAAGAAATTAAGAAGGAAATTAAAAAAATTTTTGAAACAAATGAAAGTAGAAACACAGCATACCAACACCTGTGGGATACAGTAAAAGCTGGATTAAGAGGGAAGTTTATAGCAATAAATACCTATGTCAAAGAATGAAAAAATATTTCAAATAAACAACCTAATGACGCATTTCAAAGAACTAGAAAAGCAAGAACAATCCATACCCAAAATCAGTTAAAGGAAAGAAACAGTAAAGATCAGAGGAAAAGTAATTGAAATTGAGACTAAATAATCAATATAAAAGATCAACAAAACAAAAAGTTGGTTTTTTGAAAAGATAAACAAACTCGACAAATTGTTAGCTAGACTAACCAAGAAAAAAAGAAAAAAGACCCAGATAATTACAATCAGAAACAAAAAAGAAGACATTATAATGGGTACCACAGAAATACACAGAATCATTAGAGACTATTATCGAAAATTACATGCCAACAAATTGGAAAACCTAGTGGAAATGGATCAATTCCTGGACACATAAAAGATACTTAGAATGAATCGAGAAGAAATAGAAAACCTGAACAGATCAATTGTGAATAATGAGACTGAATCAGTAATAAAAAGTCCCCCATCAAAGAAAAGCCCAGGCCCTGATTGCTTCATTGGTAAATTCTACTAAACATTTAAAGAACTAAAACTAATTCTTCTCAAACTCTTCCAAAGGATTGAAGAGGAGAGAATTTTCCTAAACTCATTGTATGAGGCCAGGATTACCCTGATATCAGAACCAGACAAGGAAACAACAACAACAACAACAATAAACTGTGTCATTATGCCTAATGAGCATAGATGCAAAAATTCTCAACAAAATACTTACAAAATGAATCCAGAAGCACATAAAAAGATCATTTACCATGATCAAGTAGGATTTATCCCTGGGATGCAAGTATGGTTCAATATATACAAATCAATAAACATGGTACGTGACATTAACAGAATAAAGGATAAAAACTATATGATCATCTCAATAACCACAGAAAAAGTATTTATAAAATTCAATATCCCTTCATGATAAAAATTTTCAGCAAACTAGGTATAGAAGGAGCATACCTCAGCATAAAAAAGACTGTATATATGACAAAGCCACAACTAACATCAGATTGAATGGGGGAAAGCTAAAAGCTTTTTTTCTAAGAACTGGAACAGGGCACTCTCACCACACTTATTTGACATAGTACTGGAAGTTCTAGCCAGAGAAATTAGGCAAGAGAAAGAAATAAAGGGCATCCAAATTGGAAAGGAGGAAGACAATTTTTCCCTGTTTTCAGATGACATGGTCTTCTATATAGAATACCCTAAAAGATCCACCAAAAACTTTTTAGAATTGATAAATGGATTCAGTAAAGTTGCAGGATATAAAATCAAAATACAAAAATCAGTAGTGTTTCTATATACTTGCAATAAACTAGCAAAAAAAAAAATCAAGAATGCAATCCCATTTACAATCGCTACAAACAAATAAACAAACAACAACCTAGGAATAAATTTAACCAAGGAGGTGAAAGATGTCTACAAGGAAAACTGTAAAACACTGATAAAATTGAAGGGGACGCAAGAAAAGGAAAGACAGCAAATGTTCACAGATTGGAAGAATTAATATTGTGAAAACTACAATGCTATTAAATGTGATCTACAGAGTCAATGGAATTCCTATCAAAATACCAACAACATTCTTCACAGAATAAAAAAATCCTAAAATTCATATGAAACAACAAAAGACCCCAAATGGGTATTTCCAAAGAAATCTTGAGCAAAAAGAACAAAGCTGGAAACATCACACTACCTGACTTCAAAGTATACAATGAAGCTATGGCAATGAAAACAGCATGATATTGGCATAAAAACAGACATATAGACCAATGGAACAGAATAGAGAACACAGAAATAAATCCATGTATTTACAGCCAACTGATTTTCAACATAGGAGCCAAGAACATTCTTTGGGGAAAGGATATATCTTTAATAAATGGTGCTGGGAAAACTGGATAACTAAATGCAGAAGAGTGAAACCAGACCCCTATCTCTCACTATATACAAAAGTCAACTAAAAATGGACCAAAAATTTAAATGGAAGTCCCCAAAATATGAAACCACTAGAAGAAAATGTAGGGAAATGCTTTAGGACATTGGTCTGGAAAAAGGTTTTGTGGAGAAGACCTCAAAAGTACAAAGAACAAAAACAAAAATAGACAAATGGGATTATATCAAACTAAAAGGTTCTGCACAGCAAAGGAAACAATCAACAGAGAAGGCAACCTGCAGAATAGAAGAAAATATTTGCAAACTATTCATCCATAAAGGAATTAATTCCCAGAGTATATAAGAAACTCAACAATTCAATAGCAAAAAATCAAATAATCTGATTAAGAAATGAGTAAATGAATTTAATAGACATCTTTCAAAAGAAGACATACAAGTGATCCACAGGCATATTAAAACATGCTCAACATCACTGATCATCAGGGAGATGCACATAAAGACCAGAGAGATAGCATCTCACCCCAGTTATAATGGCTATTATCAAAAAGACAAAAAATAACAAATGGTGGTGAGAATGTGGAGAAAAGGGAACTCTTACACACTGTTGATGGGAATGTAAATTTATACAGCCATTATGGAAAACAATATGAAAGCTCCACAAAAAATTAAAAATAAAACTACCATATGACCCAGCAATCCCACTACTGGGTATATATCCAAAGGAAAGGAAATAAGTATGTTGAAGAGATGTCTACACTCCCGTGTTTGCAGCACTATTCACAATAGCCAAGGTATAGAATCAACATAAGTGTCCATCAACAGATGAATGAATAAAAAAATGCAGTATAAATACACAGTGGAATCTTATTTAATCATAAGAAAGAACAAAATTCTGTCATTTGCAGCAACACAGGTGAATTTGGAAGACATTGTGTTAAATGAAATAAGCCAGGCACAGAAAGGTAAATACCACATGTTCCACTCATATGTGGAAGCTCAAAAAGTTGCTCTTTTAAAAGTTGAGAGTACAATAGTGGTTCCTAGAGGGTGTGAAGTGTAGGAGGCAGGGGGTTATAGCCAGAGGTTGGTTAGTGGATATAAAAGTACAGCTAGATATGAGGAATAAGTTCTACTGTTCTATAGCACTATCAAATGACTATAATTAACAAAAATTTATTGTATATTGTCAAATAGCTAGAAGAATGAATTTTGAATGTTCCCAACAAAAAGGATAAATGTTTGAAGTGGTGGATATATTAATTACCCTGATTTGATGATTACACACTGTATACATGTATCAAAATATCACACTGTAGCCAATAAGTATGTAAAATTATTATGTCAGTTAAAAATAACGGTAAAAGCAAAAAAAAAAAAAAAAAAAAAAGAATCCAGCTGTCTTCTATTAAGCCAAACATTAAAAATATTTACAAAAGTATAAAACAATGCTACACTTCCCATTCATTATTTTTGTTTTTGAAAATACAGTTTTTTAAATAAAATTTTGATTTTTATGTTAACTGCATAGATAAATAAAAAATTTAGATTTTTGTTTTAATTTTAATACAGTAAATGCCAGTAGGTAAAACACAGAAACAAATGGTCTTTGAGATTCTATATACTTTTTTAAGAGTTAAAATGGTCCTGAGACCAAAAGGTTTGAGAATCAACAAGCTGAGAATCTGACTTATTAATTTTTCATGCTGATTTATTAAAGACACAGAAGTTTCCTAAGGGCCTCAAAAAATCTTCCTTGTTAGATTTGTAAGTCTGTTTTTTGAAGTATTCAAGAGAATCATATTTTTGCCTATGTAATTGTAATTTGAAATATCCTAGGAAATTTATTAAGTATATAAGTGATGTTGATTATTTAAGGTAAATTAATGTTACATTTACAAATTAATTGAATGTTAATTAAAGAATCAGTGACACTTTTGTTTACATTTTATACAGAATTTACTAGTTTGATTTTATAAATTTAATAACAAGATTTATAATTTTAATGCTAAAGGCAATATATTTTTAAAAGTTTAAAATTAAACTATTAATAAGTTACATATTATTTATTTATACACTAGTGGGTGTATTAATTTTTCCTATGCACAACAAAAATTTAGATATTAAAATATATTTAAAAAACCCATAAACAAGCATTAGGAGAGTACAGATGGCTAAGAAAATAGGATACAGGACAGACATATTTTGGTAAAGGGCTAAGAGGTATTAGAGGTGTCTCCAGGAAGAACCCAGTAAATGGCATCCCTAGTGATGAGGTTATCAAAAACGAGATACCACAAGGACACTGCTGGGTGCACGGAAATCCTAGGAAGGAAGAAAGCCCAACAGAGGCAGTGCACATTGAAGATAAACTTCATCAACAGAATCAAATGTAGTTGGGTTTTGCGCTTAGAGATTCATATCCCTTCCTCTCAGGGGCTTTGTTACAAGCAATTATCCCCCAATTGTGATTTACTTATGGCCCTTTCTGCCTACACTGACACACCACCCCATAACCCTACACTGTAGGCTCTGGTTGTACTGAACTCTTTGCCTTTCCCTACATTTACCATACTCTTTCACGTCTACCTACATTTACATACACTATTCTAATTGAATATTAGAAGTTCTAGTTGAATACTAGGAGTTTAAATCCTATACCAATAACAATTTGCTATTACAGTATTTAGAGATTTCTGCAAAATAAATTACTCAGTGTTTTAACAGAGCATGTGTAAATAAAAGCAATATGCCACAGTTCTCTAGAAATGGCCTGTGGTAGACTGAATCTCCAAAAAGATATGTACAAGTACTAACCCCTGAGAGATCTGTGAATTTGACTTTATTTGAAAATAGGTTCTTTGCAGACATAATTTAGTTATTGCTGTTGGGATGAGATCATCCTGGATTTTAGGGTGGGCCCTAAATCCAACGGCTGGTGTCTTTATAAGGGAAAGGAGAGTGAGATTTGATACAGAGACACAGGGAGAAGGCCACGTGAATACAAGGCAGAGTGTAGAGTTTCACAGCTGGAAGACAAAGAACAACAAGCAACCCCCGCAACCACGAGAAGTTGAAGGAGGCAGGGAAGGATTTTCTTCTAGGGCCTTAAGAGGGAGTGTGGCCCTGCAGACATCTTGATTTTAGACTTCTGGCCTTCAAAACTGTGAGAGAATATTCTGGGTTATTTGAAGCCACCAAATTTGTGGTAATTTGTTGTAGCATCCCCAGGAAAACTCCTGAAATATGGTCTTTAATTGAACAAGGATAGACTCATCCATAATCATATGCCTCTTTAAAATAGGGTACTATTTTCAGAATTATATAGAGTCATCTTCGTTGAAGCTATATTTAGAATGTATAATCTCAGGGCTAAAGTAATTTTCTTAATATGGTTAACAAGTCTCGTAACGGTCTGATATTTAACTAAGCCTGAATGTACATTATACATATTATATTTTTGGTCTCTGCAAATATCTCAAGGTGGTAATGACTTTTTTTAAAATTTCAGACTATTATGGGAGTACAAACTTTTTTTTCAAATGAACACATAGCTTTTGGTCGGGTTTTGTCTTATTTATTTATAAAGTCTACTCCTATGTCCTGTCTTGATTTCCCCTCCCTATGGTCTGTAGTGCTTCCTTGTCTGGACTACATATTTTGGCGTATTAATTAAACTTGCTTTTACATTGTATAACATAATACAGGTTAATCATGATTAGGCAATAATAGCTACCATTTATTGAGCACATAGTTATGTGTGCATAATATATGTCATTTCTAAATCCTTCAGCAGTGCTGCAAGCCGGTGTTATCTCTGTTTTATAAACGAGGAAGCTGAGATTCAGAGAAGTTAACGGACAGCCAATATAGGACAGAATCATAATTGAAGTTGGTTGTCTCTTTGACTTCAGAGCCTCAAGCCTTTCTACAGGGCTATTTGGCTTCTTTAGAAATTTCTGTAAGTCAGTAATTTGAAAAAATTTTTTGAAACAATACCTCTCATATGTTTATTTAACCTACAATGTACCTGTCCCAAAACACAGGTAGCTTTAGGTATGTATAATGATTTTTCTAACCACTAGCAGTTATGGAGAAATAGAAGGCAGAAATAAGAAAAAAGTAAAAACTTAAGAGAAGTCTCCCAAAGGCAGCGAGCTGCCCGTGATGTTCATTGCATGCAAATAAGTGAGAGCTCACTCGCTTATCTTCCCCTTGCTATAAAACATCTTTATTCTTAGGACTTCCAAACGCCCTTCTCTTCCTAGTCTCTTCCAGAATTAGTGGCTCGGGTCTCATTCCCTTATAAAACAAAGCTCAGGCCCATGTCTTCCCTTCTCAATCCCTTGGTTCTTGAAATTATATGTTGTTCTTTTTATTTTGGATTTTTTTTGATTAGCCTCTTGGGGGCAGCAATCCCTCAGTACTGAGTGACATTTTCTCAGCTGGGATGATGTTAGGCTTCAAGTGAATCAGTGGCAGCTTGTTTTGTCTTCTGTAGTGGAGTTTGTTGTGATGTCACTGTTTTAGTGCTATGCTTCAATCCACAAACTAAAATAGTAAACCTATGAATCAAATTCAGATGCCTTTGTTAATTAACAAAGAACAAATTTGCATGTTCAATGAAAGGAGCAGTTGATAAATTGGCTCACAGCTTAATTTAGCTCACTTTCATTTTTCTGAAAATCTATAGAGCAAAATTTATTTTTTTCATTGTCACCCCAAAAATTGGATTGTTCTTTGTTTTATGTGTTTTGTTTCTATACCTGACTGTAACCTCCCTGAGGCCAAAGGCTGTAAGGTATATTTTTCATTTCTTTTTTAACTAGTCCAGTGCTCATGAATGTGTTTATGTAGGTACTGAATAGTGTGAAAGCTATTGGCTTGAATTTAGTTCTTCTGATGAACACTAGAGTGTCCATTTTAGGGTAAGCATAATGCCAGATAGTAAGAACACAAAGATAGATACAGTCCCTTTATTCTAAAGGAGCTCACATGTCTTATTTATTTTGTGTCCTAAATCTTTATGTATTGATTTAAATAGGTGATAGAGACACATAGTTCCAAATTAGAACAACATATAAAGGATTTACAGTGAGACATGCTCCTTCCACTTATGTCTCCATCCAACCACCACCCCTAGTCCAATCAATCCTCATTTGGTAATCATTTTCATTAATTCCATGTGTATCCTTTTAGGTTTTCTTTATGCAGGCAGAAAAAATACATGTATTTTCTTATTTTCTTTATTTTTTATACAAAAGTAAGCATATAAACCAACCTGACCTTGTTTTTTCACTTAATGTACTCTAATAATAGCTTTATGTCTGTACATGGAGTGTTCTTACTCTATTCTTAAATGACAACATACTATTACATTGAGTGAATAATTGTTTAACCCAGGATTTCTCATTTTAAGCACTATTGAGATTTTGGGCTGGATTTTTTTTTGTTGTGGAGGTTATCCTGTGCAACATAGGATGCTTAGCACCATCCCTGGCTTTTATCCGCTAGATGCCAGTAGGAGTGTACCCCTCCCCAATGTGACAACCAAAACCAAATCACTCCTGGTCGAGGACCCCTGTTTTGAACAATTGTTTAATGAGGAACACTTGGGTTGTTTCCAATCTTTTTATTATCACAAATTATGCAGTAATGAGTAATCTTGTATACGTGTTATTTTTATGTGTGCAGGGATAGCTGTAGAATAAGGACTAGCCATGGAATTGCCGGGTTACAGTGAAAGTACCTTTTTAATTTTGGAAACATTGCAAACCTTCTCCAGTCAGCCATGCATTCAAAATAGAGTTCAATTTATTAAAATTCCATTTTGATCCATGTTTTCAGGAACCCAAATAACCTGCAGGTGTGATATGTTTTCAAACTGTTATTTTATAGTTTCTTCTTTCCTCCTTCCATTAATTATAAAAACCAAACATTAAGTTACAGTTTATTTGGGGGAAGTTGTTTCTTCCCTAATATCTCCTAATAAATGGGTTAAGATAGTGATTTCACTTACAAAATTCCTTATTTATAAAATGAAAACATTTCATAGAGCAGAGTAGTTTGAACACAGTTTAAAAGAATCCTTGAAAATTTATGTGTGTTTTAGGACTCTTTCAGCTTCAAACACAGAAATCCCAACTCAGGTAATTTATGATCTCACCATCACAGAACATCCAAAGCAAGGTGGATTTCAGGGTTTGGTTCAGCGGCTCAACAATGTCATCGGGATACAAGCTTTTTCCATCTCTCTGCTCTGACATCCTTGGTGCTGGCTTCAGCCCCAGGCTGGTGTCATGATGTTGCAGCAGACTGTCCCCACCTGTCCCCCAAAGGTCAGAATCCTAAGCCAGTTGCTGGCAAGGAGAATGATGAGATTATAAGGGAGACAAGAGTGGAGTCAGTTTCCCCTCTGGCCCCTGGCTGCCTAAAGAAAGGCGAACTAAATGAACTAATTTGTGGATCTATGAGGAAGGAGGAATGGGAGAATTGCGTGCTGGCTAGGCAACCATGATCTTCGGAGAGTTTTTTTTTTCCTTTTTCTTTTTTCCAATTGTATGTCTCTGTGGAAACTGCTTCAAGCTTTTCTCAGGATAGCATCATATGTCAAAAGAAAGTATTTCTACTTAGGCATTTACAAATAGCTAAGCACAAGTTCTGAAATCAAATTTTTAATCTTTAAAATTTTTTAAATTAAACAAAACAGCCACATTTTCCTAAAACTTAAGAAAATTCTTTGGGTTGAGATATACTATATCTCATGTGAGAGGGTGATTTAAAAATAACTAAGAGATTATTGAGGCAATATGTTACCACTGTAGTTACAAAGCATTGATGTTCATTGCATAAAATAACTCCACTCTTTAATAAAAAGAGTAAAATTTTCTCTGTCCAAATGGTAAGTGATATGGTAGTGATAATATATATGTATGTATATAAACACACACGTATACCATATATATGTATGTGCACACGTGTGTGTATATATATACTGTAGATAGAGAAATATACGTGTCAATGTGTGTATGTATATATCACTATAGTTCCATTATAATGATAATAGAAGTCTACGTTCTCATGTTGATAAAATATTATTTATTTTCTCCTAAAACTCTCATATGATTGGCAACTTTTAGTCTTCTACTTTGTTAATTTTTCCTCCTATTTCTTCTGGTTCAGTCTGACTCTAAGCCAAGGCGTGCTTTCTTTGGACCGTATCCTGAGGCTGTTATGGTCCTTGCGCTCTATTTGTTAGAAAAAGAGACAAAGGAGGTGGTTATATTTCACTCAGAAAAATAATATTATAATGTCAGGAAATATTGAAGGGAGTTGAAGAGACGTAAAAGAAAACCAAATTTTGGGATATTGTTTCACTAACATTTGTTAGCCTCAAATTATTTTCCATTTTTCCATGGAGGAATTATTTAATCACAATAATTTTCATTTCTAGGGCAATTTAAAGTGTTTTGTGAAGGTTTCACATTGAATTATTATTATTAACCTCAGGGAGCAGAAAAATGTAGAGAAACAATGTGTAAATGGAGTGAGGTCTTTAAAGCTGGAGAAACAAACATGAGAATATCAGCTATTTTAGAAACAAGGCTTTTAAAATAAACAGCCTTGGGATTCATAAATACAGAAGCTTGACACATAACAAGGCTGACTTGGGCTTTAAATATTGAAGGGATAAAATTAACGTGTTTAAACACACCTGAGGTTCAAGGCTGTCCTTACCTGTATTTTCCCATTTTAAAATGTGAATTAGGCATTCCAGTATGTGTGAATGACACCCCTTTATAATCACTACTGTGAGCCCCAAGGCTAATTATAAGTTTTTGTAACATGCCATTGATTTGACATCTTTCCCTACTTCTCTGCTCAAACCTAACTTTCCTCAGCCACCCCTTATTAAGAGTACTTTAGAGACCTCCAACTCTAGTCTTAAAGATATTTGGGCATCTTTATATACAGTCACAATCATTTATAATGATTGATGTTTGTCTTTCACACTTGGGCATGAAATATTTGAAGACAAAGGCTGTCTTTTGTGTCCATCATCGTGTGCACAGTTTGTAACACATGGTATTCAATAAATGTATGGAGGAAACAAAATAAAGAAGGGCATGAAATACTTTTCCAACTCAGTTTTTCTTTTAAACATTTCTATGGTTGCCTCTGAAACATCTGCATGTTAAATAGTACAAGGATTTCCATGTCACTCTAGCAAATACTACTGTCCTCTTGTTGAATTCTTGTTAGGAGAATGATGTGATGTCTCTTTCAGGTGGTCTACAATCCCAGTGGAAATTATATAGATAGTTTAAAACAAAACAGATTTTCCCTCAAATATTCAGATGATGAAGTCCTGAGGATATCCAAGCTGTTGTGGAGACTTGTAGATTAAGCATGTTTTGTTTAAGTTAGGTTGAATAGAGAGAAGAAATGGTTAATCAAAGATAAGATACAGGCCAGGCACTGTGGCTCATGCCTGTAATCCTAGCCCTTTTGGGAGGCCAAGGCAGGAGAATTGCTTAAGGCCAAGAGTTTGAGACCAGCTTGGGCAATATAGCAATGACTAGTCTGTACAAAAATTAAAAAAAATTAACCAGGTGTAATGGCATGTGCCTCTAGTCTTAGCTACTCAGGAAGCTAAGCCAGGGAGGACCCCTTGAGCCCAGCAATTTGAGGTTGCAATGAGCTATGATCATGCCATTGCACTCCCGCCCAGGTGACAGAGTGAGACCTGTCCCAAAAAAAAAAAAAAAAAAACCAAAAACCAAAAACCTCAAAAACCAAAAAACCCAAACCAAACAAAAACACTTTGGGTAATGTCCAAATTTCTTTAATTTATTTTGGAATCAAATAATCATCAAGTCTGGTTTCTTTTCTGTTAGGCAGATACAACTGAAACATTTGTTGTTTTTGAGTCACGCAAAAAATTGTGTTCAGGTTTGTGATCCATAAGTTTCAGGGAATTAGATTCACTTTCGGTGACTAAATGATAGCAAACCAATTGGTCAGTTGGTGAGTGGGTGAGGAGAGAGCCCTAAAACAGACAATTCAGGAGAAAAAGAAGCAGCCAAACTATTTATGTGGATATAATGTCTGTGAGACTGGTCTTCATGCTATTATCAGGATCCTTGTATACAAATAGCAGGATTCAGGAATCTCTTTGGCTCTTTAGAAAGTGATCTGAGGCTTAGGTCTTTGTCAGTAATTTGTGGTACTGCCTTTAATACAAACCATGGAAGACTGCCATGAAAAGGTAGTTATTATTTTGAAAAGATAGCACTGCAGTGCATATACATAAATCAGACATCTCTGGTGGATCAGCTAGATGACGGTGGGGTTGCTGCAGCCGCTTGGCATTGCTAGGCATTGAGGGATAAACACTCTGAAGAAGAGAAATTATGAAATAAGTGTTGAAATTAACTTTTGCTTTAATTTTTTTTAAATCTTAAGATGAACCTGACTATTATCCAGAATGGCAAAGATAGATCTTCTGTCAAATGAATAAGCCGTAAAACATTTGCTTGAATTTTCCATTTCACATTTGTGTCCTAGTTAAATGGAATATATTGTGAAATGAAAACTATTTCATTTAAAAGAAATAATTTTGCCAATTTTTCTTGCTTTAGCCTTGAGTAATTTTGCTATTTTTGTCATATAAAACATTTAATTAATTATAAGACATTTGTCCTGTGCTATTACCTTTTCAATCATCTAAACATACACAGACTATAATTACATAATTAATGGCTGTTAAAATGTGGATGCTTACTTTTTAAAATGTTCAATTAAATTCAAAAAGGATGATATGCAATAGAAATGTATTTGCTGTATCTCCATTAGTGCCATCAAAGTGAAACAATTTCTAGTCTCGTTACACATTGTGGTTTTTTTTCCTTTATTAAAATGGAGGAAATAAAGCAACTATTTTCCTATCAATTATTCTCATAATAACGTCAAAATGTTTCAAAATCTATCTACAGGTGACTGACCTACTGAATATCACTTTAAGAATAAAGTATAAGAGAAGAAAAAAATAATGAAAAAATATTTTAATGAAGAAATGATCAGTTTGCCTCTTCGAATGAATCTCGTCAATTAGCTGCTCAGTTTAGATAAAATTCAACCAGAAAGTCATCTAGAATCAAATTCTAAAGCAAATTTTATTCAAAATAAGATCAAGTCTTAATAATTCTGTTAACTGTGATCTTTACTTTGAATCTTAGCTATGGCCTTTATATTTTTTATTAAAAATAGTATATGTGAAAAGAAAATTAATAGTCATTCTTTTGCTTACACTCTCTTTATATCCATTATTTAGTTTATAAAAATTCAGAAAAGTTTTGTATACACAAACTGGTGCAAGGTCCGGGAGGAGGGTGCTACTGCCATCTAGTGGTTGGATGCCAGGACCAACCAAAATTTGCTGAATGACAAATGCAGCCCTCTACAACCTCACAAGTGCTGAGGTTGAGAGGTTCTGGAATAAATCCTTTAGGAGGAATTTCCCCAAATTAGCTAAATGTAGTCAACAGAAAGACAGCATAGATTAGCAAAGGTCTGGAATTCAAGTTCTGGCTCTGCTAATTAATAGTTGTGCAGTTTCATGTAAATCCCTTAATCTCTCAGTTTCAGTTGTCTCCTTTATAAAACCTATTGCATATATTACTATGAGGATCAAATGAGATAATGTGTATGAACACACATTGTAAACTGTAATGTTAATTAAATTGAACCGAAGGCTTTTTCCAGTGGGAGGAAGATATAGACCAGAAGTGGGTGTAGGATGCTAAAAAAGATTTGAGCATCTGATTCAGCTGTCTGAAAATAACCAGATTCTTTAATGTAAATCTGATTTGTGGTTGGAGATTTTTTTCCTTAGTGTTTCTTACATCCTTTCCTGTAACTACTTCATCTCAGCTTTTTTTACTTCAGTCACTGCATGAAACAGAAATAACTTGCTCCTGGCTTCTCTCTATACTAGGGGTTGTCAAGCTTTAGCCTGCATCAGAATCACCCAAAGGTTCTTGTTAAAGCTTTATAAAACACAGATTGCTGAGTGCCACCGCCACAGTTGCTTACCCAGTAGGTCTGAGAAGGACCGAGAAATTGCATTTTCTAACAAGTTCGCAGGTGATGCTGATGCTGTTGGTCTGGTGACCACATTTTTAAAAACTACTCTCAGCCCTATTATTAACTGGAGGACAGAAGACAATGATTAGATTGCTAATTTCTAACTGTCACTGGCAAGCTTTGGCTATGCACATTTCAGTACCTCATTGCCAAAACTCTTTTGACATAAAGAATAGCTTTTATTTCCCTGGCAAGTGAAGCCATCTCCCATAATTATTTATTCCTTGCCTAAAAAGGCCCATTTATTTCTCTTTCCTATTCTCAATGATGTTAATGATTTTACCAATTTAGTATTGATAATGGCTTTGGCTGGTTCTCAGTTAATTGAGGCCACTCTAGTAATCACATTTAACAGTAGAGGATGTACACTTGGCTTAAACAAAGACAGGATGTGCTAATGTCTTTAGATAAAGAATAGTTTTTGTTAGTCAATGTTTGTCCTCAGTCCAGGAATTACTGCACTATAAAAAATAAAAACATGAAAATGAAGGGACAGATGTGACCTGAAATCTTTGTGTGTAAATGTACATGTGCACCATGTGGCTTATGTACAATTTGCCTCAGAATAAATTGTGTTGTTTGCTTAAAATGCAGTTTCGTATGCCCCATCTCAGAAGTGAGGGTGCGCATGTACCCCATGCTGTAGAGGGTCTCTGAGAAAGGGCCCTGCACATGCTCTGCCCAGGCTGAGCCCAGGGTGGGTAGTACAAAACCTTCCAGATGCATTTGGGGATCTGATTGCAAACAGCATCAGGAACCTGCCTCTATCCGGTGGAGAGTCCTAGGTGTGCCTGGCACCATGCCAATGCAGAGCCACATAGAGGAACAGAGGTGGCCTTCAGTGGTCCAGTCAGAGTGGGACTTAGACGGTCCCAGAGTCTCCTGTGGCCCATGCAAGCGTCCCACAATTTCTCAAACACCCAGGAAACGTCTGAGAGATGGCTGATAGGCTTGAAGTGGCTTTGCCATCAAATGAAGAAACTGTCAGGGCTGGTGCCGCCCAGACAGAGACGTTCATGCCAGGAATGTAGGTTCTCAGGGTGCTTGAGCTTTGACTCTGTGCACAGATGAGCTTCTCTGCAGGGGTGGGGGGTTGTGGTACAGGAGCTAGAAAAAAACTGGAGCCACCTATGGGGGAGGGGGAAAGAAGTGACCTGCAGTGTGGAGCTGAGAACCCTCTGTCTGGACTCATACCCGCATCTCTGGGCACACTGGGGACACATTGTGCTTGCAGCCACATCCAGATCTTCAAGTCCACGTTCTCACATATTGAGAAAAAACCAGATTTGTAGACAACCTCTTTAACTTCTTCAAGGAAGGAAGTCCAAAACATTAGAAGCATGCAATGGAACGATCTCTACGGGGGGAAAAAGAAGTTAAAAAAAAAAAAAAAAAAAAAAAACCACCGAAAAAACCAACCAAACAAAAAAGTAGAAGCAAATTTACAAAGATTTATTCTGATAATAGTAGGCTTCCTTGGAGTCTAGATTATAAATCCCGAAAAGTAGTCATTAAACATATCAAAAGCTTGAATATATTAATATCACAGATAAACTGTGTATAAATTGAAAGTACCCTATTGGGCTGAACGTAGCCTAGTGCCTTTAATGTTCCAGGTATGTCTTGTTAGGTGGTAGGAACCACCTGAGCCTCACGCACCACCAGGAGGGATCTAAGAGAGACAGAGTATGTGTTTATGTGTGTGTGTGCGGGTATGTTTTAGGATGAGGTTTCCAAGTTGCTGCATAATAAATTCCGTAGGTTTGGATTTCTGTAATGCCAAAGTTTTCAAGGAGGCTGCAACAGGAACATCCCAGGTGTTGAAACTGAACCAGGTAAGCTATGGAACTGTGTTGTGCTGTTGAAAGTATAAAATTGTGACATTAGCAGATCTGTGAAATAAACAGGTCTATTACATTAGGGGAGAAATGTGGCAGAGTAATGTTGTCAAGTATTCAGCGTAGCTTCTCTCCCACTATCTTTTTTTAATTTCAAAATATTAAGGGAGTACAAATGTTTTTGCTACATGGATAGTTTTTATAATGCTTAAGTCAGGGCTATTAGTGTGCCCATCACCCGAATAGTGTTCTTTGTACCTGATAAGTAGGTTTTTCCTCCTCCCCTTCCACTGTGTTTTCATTCCATGATCTCTGTTTGGACCTTGAATCATGAGGTGTGCACCCCTCAGAATGAAGGAAAGAAGAACGTCTGAATTGACTGATTTGGCCAACAGAACAATGCCCCCCCACATGTCCACGTCCTAACCTCCAGAACCTGTGGAGATGTTTCCTAACAGGGTGAAGGGACTTTGCAGATGTGCTTAAGCTGAGGATCTTGAGACAGGGAGATTTTCCTGGACTTTGTGGACGGGCCCAACACAATCACGAGGGTCCTTCTAAGGGGAAGAGACAGGTAAGAGAGCGAGAAAAGAGGATGTTGCAATAGAAGCTGAAGTTGGAGTGATGTGATCGCCGACTATCAAGGTGGAGGAAGGGGCCAGGAGCAAAGGAATGTGGCACCTTCTGAAAGCTGGAAAAGGCAAGGCGACAGATTCTCCCTTCAGAAGTGACACAACCCTGCAGACACCTTAATTTTAGCCCAGTGTAGTCCATTTTGGATTTCTGACCTCTAGAACTGTAAGATAATAAATGTGTGTTGTTTTAAGGCTCTAAATTTGTGGCAATTTGTTACAGCAGCAGTAGGAAGGTAACACAACTGAATTTGAGTTTTAACTCAGAACTCACCAAGCTAATATTTTCTGAAACTGGACAGAATGGAGGTTTTAAAGTGGAGATTAAGCTGAGTAGTAGAAAAATACCTTGACAACTAGCTTTAGAGACACTAATTTACAGGAAATGGCGGTTTGAAGGTTTAAAATAGAGAATATTAAGCAAGGCAGCATTCTTTTCTTATTTCTTTGAAGGCATAGACTATGTGGAGTAATCGCATTCATATTTCAGTGTACTTCATGTGCTGTAGTCCCAGTAAACTGAATATTTTAAAATATATATTCCAAAACACCCATTGAGGATGAAGGTATTCCACCACAGGTATTGTTACATTATCTTACAATCTGGAAACTTAAAAAATTAATTTACTCTACATGTCATAAATGTGCAATTTCACTGACTTTTAAAATGATCTACAATGGTGCGTCAGTGGGCATTTAATATTTTCAAAATCATAACTTCATGTATTAACTGTATTCTGTGATGAGAGCAGTCATAGGCAAGGTAATAGTCTATATGTCACATAACTTTCAAGAACCAGATTTTTTACCTTGTTGTGACCCTCCTCATGTATTTCTCCAATTTTGTTGGTGAATTCATAGAAATTAAATATTGGAAAATGGCTCTTGAAGCCCGGCTAACTCCATTTGACCCTCCTCATGTATTTCTCCAATTTTGTTGGTGAATTCATAGAAATTAAATATTGGAAAATGACTCTTGAAGCCCGGCTAACTCCATTTCCTAAGTTAATAGTAAGAGGCCGTGGGTTGAGTGTCTCCAAGTGTCCGGGACTAGAATGTAGACATGTCAAGGGCAGGGAAGCTGAGGTCACCAGGAAGAAGCAGACGACATTTTCCCTGGCAACAGGGAGGAGCAGGGGACAGCCGGTGAGAGCGCCGTGCCAGCAGGGCACCGTGTGCCCGCAGCAGGTGGGTGCCTGCAGCTCACGCCTTGCTCACTGCCTCTGTTGCTTGCATCCCCGTTCTCCCCAAACATCCAAAGTAGCATGTCTTTCCTACACCACTTTCTCATCTTTGAACCTCTCCACAACTTGATGAATCTGTTTCCGCTGATGTGCCAGCTGCTCCCTACGGGTCACATTCTTTAAGGCGGCCTGGCCAGAGGGGTTATCTGCATTTTAGAGGGAAGCTCTCTCAAGCACTAAGCAGCCCTGCTGCTCTGCTCTCCGGCTTCGGGCCGTGTCTCAGGTGCCCATTATCTCTCGCCAGGTACGGTGGCTTTGCCTTGCCTGCATTGACTCTGCCCTGCTAACATACCTGGCATATTTCTGGCAGGGTTATTTTCAATAATTATAATGGTAGGACACTTCTGTGTCAGACACACTTCTAAGCTCATTATACATATTAATTTAATCCTATAACAACCCTATGAGGCAGATTTTATCATCTCCATTTCATAGATGTTCCTCCTTTGAAACGCTGAGGAGTTAAGCGACTTGCTCAAGACCTCAAAGTGGTAACTCCAGGTTGCAGAGACTGTGTTAAATTTTCATTATTCTGCCCCTCTGAATCACATCACTACTCTGCTCTATGATGATTTACTGTTTATATAGCATCCATTTCCCATTAGCTTTGAGAGTTGTAGACTAGACAGACCTAATGAATGCTTGCTCTATGGCCACTAAACAGTTCTGTGTTTCTGGCTTGTTTCTGTAGAATGAGAGTAGTAATATTAATCTCATAGAGTCATCACAAGGAACTAAATCACACAACACATGGGAAGAATTTAGTATTGTGCCTGAAGTGCAGAAGAATTCAACAGATGGTAGCCATTTTAATGCTATAAAATTGTGATTATTTCACATTTGAAATAATCCACTCCTGTCCCCAGGCTACACATTTCTTGCAGGAATTACTCTTCTGCCAATATCCTTCATTAGGACTTAGTATGAGTTATCAGCAGCCCTTTAAACTTGGGATAGAGCTTGTCCGACTTCTTACCCAACTGGTATTTATTTGCTGGTTGCTGGGCAGACTTAGTCAACAGTAGTCAAAATTTCCATGGTGTCTTAAATGTCTCTGGGTCCAGGTATTACTTATCTAAATTTTGGACGAGTTTATTGATATAAAGATTAGAAACTAAGAGAGTCACTGAAAGAAATAATCTTAGGAGTCGATTATATAGAGGCCTATCGAATAAATGATTTGGGTACCTATTAATCCATTGAAATGTATTTTATGTAGGTGGATTCACTTTCAAGTAACTTAATAATCTCATGCCAAGTATCCTCTCAACTTCTTCTCTCATTGCTTTTCCCCACACAACCTATGCTCATGCTGAGAAGTTTTATGTCTCTCTGTGTCCATGGTGTTTTTTCTACCTGGAATGAAAAATCCTCTTCATCTGAAATGTATCTCTTCTGCCCTGCCCCCTGCTCCTGGACCTCTCTTTAAAAAAATTCCATCTCCAGCTAGCACTTATCACAGCTTGACAAGCATTAACAAGCCAAGTTCAACACAATCAAATCCAACAATAATTTCTTAGTAACTGCTAGGCTGTGCTAGTGCTGAGGAAACAGATAGGAATAGAGCATCTTTTTCAAGGATGTTTGAGATAAATTTTAAGCACATCAATGCCACATATTGTGGGAGGTGCAAACATACTTTAACTGTGGAGACAAACAGAAGAGAGTAATTGACTCACCTTGCAGAGGCAGGGAAGGCTGCCTAGGAGAAGTGGCACTTGAGTTGAGTCTTGAAGAATGAGTAGGAGTTTTCAGGGCAGACAAAGAAGACAAGAGCAGTCAAGTCTGAGGGAATTCCGTGTTCAAAGCAGCTTCAGTAAAAGAGGTGTGTCTCAGTGAATAGTGGGAGATGACTCTAGAGAAAAAGCAGGGACCACAAGCCAGCATTTGGATTGACATCCTATAGGAAATTGGAAGCCACTGAAGGAGAATGATCTGATTGTGCATGAGGAAGGTAATTTTGCTGATGTGTGTAGGATGCCTGTTGTGGGGCAGAGTAGAGGTGATGTCAACATCTCAGGGAGAGGCGATGAAGGCCTGAACTAGGACAACGCCAGGAAGGATGAGAATCCATAGGCTGTAGGGCTGCTTAGGGGTTAGTAGTGAGTGAGATGGCAGAGCCCAGAATAGCTTTCAGGTTTCTAACTTGGATGAGTGGATTATTGCCATGAATTAGGATTGGTAATAGAGGAGATTAGTCAGATTTTAGGAGATGATGAACCAGTTTAGTTTCAGCCACTTTAAACTCAGTATAACTCTCAGACAGTCAGGTAGAGATGTCCTGTATGCAGTTTGTTCAATGACTCTAGCACTCTGGGACCTAGGCTGGGGATAGTTTTGGAATCATCTGCAAGTTATGAATCAATGTGTTCAAATTACTTAAAACTAAGGCCTGGAACATAGTAAATGCTACTATTATGCTTGTGATTAAAATGATCATTTTTAAAAATCAGCATATAGGGATGGCAAAATCCACAGTAGTGCAGAAAAATACCCACAGCCAACAAGGAGCTGAGCGGACTGTGATATCTGGGGATGAGTTCTATGACTTCAGGCTAACCTGAGATGAAGAGGAATTAATCAGAGGGAAAGGAGCTCACGCAAGAGTCAGGAAAGCTAGATGAAAAAAATATTTCAACAAAGAGGTGTTGTTGCTTCTAAATGTTTCTGAGAGTTCTTGTGTCTGTTTTTTCCACAATGAGCTTTCAAGGCAAAGGCCTTCTTGCTCTGTCCCTCTCTACCTCTCTGTCCTAACCTAGAACTTTCAATTGAAATCAGTGGCAGCTTTGTCTTCCCTACAAATTCTCTATTAAGGACCTCAGGAGTCAGGGGTGTAGAATTCTGCTTTACCGGCTATTAGAAGTTCTGCTGGGTGTAAACAGTTTGGGATTGTTTTTGTGCTGTTAATCCTCTGTTTTATTGTGTAGAACTTCATTTTACCTTTCTTTGGGTCAAATTCTCCTCACTGTGATTTATGAGTACTTGAAGCCTCTAAAACTCGGACATAAGAGAACCAATCTGATCTTAGAATTTCAACATTTAGTCACTATTAAGTCTCAATCACATCTTCAGGGTATCATCTCTAAGGAAGTGAAGGTGATTGAATCTCTCACTTTGCAAATGAGATATGTCCCTGAGGGCAGGAACTGTGTACTGTATCTGTCTTGCTCACCATATGTATCCCCAGGGCCTATATCTGAGCAGGTGGTAAATAATTGTTGAATAAATCAATAAATTACTTTTTAAAATAATATTCTTTTCTTTTTATTAGTATTTTTCACAAAGGCAAGCTCTGCTGAGGTCTAAAATGGATTTTTTTCCTATTTGGTGTGATCTATAGTAACTACTGTTTCTATTAATTTGGTTTTTTTTTAACAGCTTTTTTGAGGTATAATTGATATACAAAGAGCTGCACCTGTTTGTATGCAAACTGATTAGTTTGGACATATGCAAATGTTTGTGATATCATTACCACAATCAAGGGAAGGGACACATCTGATACCTCCCAGAATTTCTTTGTGTTCCTTTGTTTTTGTTTGTTTATTTTTTGTTTTTTATGGTAAGAACACTTAACATGAGATCTACCCACTTAGTAAATTTCAAAGTATACAATGTATATTGTTAATTTCAGTACCATGTTGTATAGTAGATCTCTAAAACATATTCATCTAGGATAACAAACTTTACACTTACTAAACAACCACTATTTTTATATAAGGTATATTATATAATCATTAACAAAGCACTTTAACTTACAAGACTTTAAAGAGGCCTCCAAAATTAATGAAAGGTCATGGGCTCTCAGAGCACTGCTACCTGGTTCTTACTTTTGTTTTTCTTTTCACATTATGAAATATGTATGTTATCCCAATCTGTCAGTAAAGTTCACTATGGCAGCCTCCTGTGGTTGGTACTTGGAGGCAAAGGGTTGTATCTGCACCTTGGAGAAAGATGTGGGAAGGTATCAGAGCAGTGCCCAGAATGGCAGGTAAAAAATGTTATCAGGGACTTGTAAGAATTAGCCTCAGAAGCATATGAGGAGGTGTCTGAATTTCTTGTTGTCACATAGAATGAGGTTTGTTATTTTATTTGTGTTAATGAAAGGACAGGGTGGCCCTGGGAGACTGGAAAACTTGGTAACACCCAGTAGACATATGGGAAGAACTTAGGCAGCAAGGGATCAAGTGCTTGCTAAAAGGAAGCAATTAAGCTTCATAAAATGTGTTGGGAGGATTCCTTCCTTCTCAATGTAATGGAATAATTTCTGCAGGATAAGTACCAGTTCTTCTTTGTAGGTCTGGTAAAATTTGGGTGTGAAACCTTCTGGTCCAGGACTTCTTTTTGTTGGAAGACTTTTTATTGCTGCTTCAATTTCATTACTTAATATTGGTCTGTTCAAGAATTCTATTCCTTCCTGATTGAACCTAGGAAGGTTGTGTGTTTCTAAGAATTTGTGCATTTCCTCACATTTTTAAGTTTATGTGCATACAGATTTTTATACTATTCACAGATGATATTTTGTATTTCTGTGGTATCAGTTGTAATTTCTCCTTTTTCATTCCTGACTAAGCTTATTAGAGTCCTTTCTTTTCTGCTTCTGGTTAATCTAGTAAGAGGTCTGTCAATTTTTCTTACCTTTTCAAAGAACCAACTTTTTGTTTCATTAATCTTCCGTATAGCTCTTTTATCATCAATTTCATTTAGTTCTGCTCTGATCTTTGTTATTTATTTATTTTTTTTCTGCTGGGTTTGGGATTAGTTTGCTCATCCTTTCCCAATTCCTTGAAATGATTCTTTAGACTGTTGATTTGTGATCTTTTTGTCTTTTGGATGTAGACATTCATGGCTATGAATTTTCCTCTCAGGACTGCTTTAGCCATGTTTCACAGATTTTGATAACTTGTATTCCCTTCTTCATTGAGTTCAAAGAATATTTTGATTTTCATCTTAATTTTCTCCTCAATCTGACTATTATTCAGCAGTAGGTTGTTTAGTTTCTATGACTTTGTGTAGAGATGAGTGTTTCTATTGGAGTTGATTTCTAATTTTATTCCACTGTGGTCTGAGAATATGCACAATATAGTTTCTATTTTTTTTAAATTTGTTGAGACATGTTTTGTGGCCTAGGATGTGATCAATCTTAGAGAATGTTCCATGGGCTGAAGAGAAGAATGTATACTCAGTGGTTTTTGGGTAGAATGTTCTATAAATATCTGTCAGGCCCATTGTTCTAGAGTTCTGATTAAGTCCATTGTTTCTTTATTTATTTTCAGTTTGGGGGATCTGTCCTGTTCTGTCAGAGGGGTGTTGAAGTTCCTGGTTATTACAGTAATACTATTTATCATTTTGTTTGGCTTAAGCAGGATTTGCTTTATGAATCTGGGTGCACCTGAGTTAGGTGCATAAATATTTAGAATTGTTGTGTCTTCTTGTTGGATTGTTCCCTTTGCCATTATATAATGACCATCTTTGTCTTTCATTAATTTTGTTGATTTGAAGTTTATGTTATCTGATATGAGAACTGCTACACCAGCTTTCTTTTGGTTTCCATTTGCATGAAATATTGGTTTGCATCCCTTACCTTGAGTCTGAATGAGTCCTAATAGGGAATGTGCTATGTCAATGTCAGTCCAAAATTACAGTTTATTTTTGGATGGCACTTAGTTACATCATTCTTTTTCTTATTATAATCCCCTAATAACCATGTAGGACTGCAGGGTTAATAGGATTATTCCTATTTTTTATAGATTTTGTGACTCAGAAGTTGTACTACACCCATGGTCACCAAACTATTCCTTTGTAGAGAGAACTCAAAGGATGACTTCAATTTTAATACTCTTAAAGTGTTTTAATGACATAATCAGGGAAAGCATAGAATTTTAGGAAGTTATTTACAATGCAATTTAAAGAAGGTCTGAAAACCTTCCTTGAGGGAAGACTCATTGATTTCATTCTTGTGTCCTCACTGTACTTTGTAAATCATGATATAACATATATTTGTTGCATGAATACTGGCTATGTATTAAGGTACATTTTCATACCTGTGTTGCTCAAAATTGCTGAATTTTAGTGTTGAAAAGTATCTTGGAGATCATCGACCCTTCCTTGTTTTTGTTGTAGGTAAGGACACTGAGGTGCATAACGGTTGGGGTGCTTGTTCAAGGTCCTACATCTAACTAATGACAGAGATAAAACCAGATCACAAACATTTCTACCTTCTGTAACATTTTGCTATCATTTCACACAGATTGAACACAGGGCAATACTAATGGCAGTTTTTTTTTATTAGTGTCTAATTAGACACTTTTGTTTTAAGTAAGATGTTTTTCCATCATTAAAGGCATAAAAAGCAAATTATCTTGCTAATCTGTTACCTCTTCTCTTTGTTTTCTAGACACATAAGATTACTCACCTCAGGTCTCTGAACAAAACATACATTTTCACACCTCTGTACCTTGGCTTATGCAGTTTCTTGCTAGAACGGAGTGTATAGTCCATGAAGTCTTTCTCTGTCATAATATTAATATATACAGAAAACTCTTACGCAAACTTTACTGCTCTTCATTAACTATTTGTGGGTAGGCAATTGTTTCACAAAAATCCACTGGCAAGGCGGAGACAACTCTCGTCAACCATTGTCTCGTTTATCCACTCAAAAATTTACTGAACTCCTATACTTTATAAAGAGCTAAAATTGATGAGAGGAATACAACAACAACAAAAATAACTGATTGAGTCTTTGTTATGTACCTGCATGCACTACACTAAGTATTTTACATGCATTTTCATTTACTCTTCACAAAATAATTGTATACTTTTAATTCTGTACAACCTCCTTGAGAAATGTTAAATAGTCCACAATCTACATGCTATTTGTAAATTCATTTAAATGCAAATCATGTATTTGACTTCCATTTCAACAAAAGTATCAACACATTACTGAGGACCTAGTATGTATAAAGTATAAAAGAAGTATATGTATAATTTCTGACCATAAAGGTGTTGTATAATCTGGTTGAGCAAATCACACAATTTCTAACACACAAATGTTATAGGGCATCTCAACAGGGATATATGTACAATTGTTTGAGAAATTCAAGGAAAGGAGATATGCATACTGGATTAAGTAATTCAATTGCTTCTCCTCACTGATTTTAGACAGGTTCTGCAATGTTGCACTTTAGTAAAGCTGTAATCTGGTTAAAGATTTTCTTCAGTAATACGAGTAAAACATGAACAAACCTAACTTTTATTTGTAATCTAGGTTTAGAAGTTTACTCTGTATCCACCGGCCTACCAGGCTTATTTTAGCATTCAAACAGAAGCTAAAGACCAGAAAGAGTCCAGGTGGTAAGTATTTGCTTCTAACTCACAAGGGGAAAAAACAACAAAAGAATTTAATTTCCCTGTAAAAACATAGAGCAGCTGCTCTTTGCAGTAAGAGCACTGGCTTCAGCAGTACACATTATTTGCAAGACTGAAATTCTGGAAACTTATAATGTGTGTGTGTGTGTGTGTGTGTGTGTGTGTGTGCGCGCGCGCGTGCACGTGCACGTGCACATGGCTGTGTGTTTCCAATTGGCCTCTTTGCTGAATAACTCACCATGGAGTTGTCATGAGGGAAAGATGGAAAGCTGAATCAGATTAACCAGCTTGTTTAAGAAGCAGTATTTCTACCCACAAATATGCCAGTTATGGTGATTCTCCTTTCTCAAAGCTTTTCCTTCGTGGAATGAATTCTTGGTAGCAACACATGCCACTCAACTCAAGGTAGAGTTTTGAAGAGTGCTTTTGAGCTTGGAACAACCCATGTTTTGTGGAAGATAAGGGAATGTTTTTGGCAGAGTGAAAGAATGGAATGAAATAATGATTCCTTGCTCCTATGATTGGACAGGTTCAAATGTTACAGCCAAGCACAGTGTTGAAAACTAGTTAGCATCCTGAAATCATTGTTGCTAAAATGAATTTTTCTTTGACGTTTTTATATTCTCTTGCTTCATAATAATTTGATGTGTTATGCTAAATGAAATCTTTCTCAAATTCTAATCTATTCTAAATTTGTTTATTACTAAAATGTTATTTTTTGTTTAGTAATTTTTATTATATTATTACATTATCCATCAGAAATCAATGAAAACTACTTGTTAGAGAATACATTTTAACTAGTTAGATAATAAATTTTAACTTATTTTCTGTAAGTTTAATTTTATTATTATAATAAATTATAATGTAAGAATGTTATTTCATCTATAAAGTGGTCTCATATCCAAGCTGTTGCAAAAGAGATATACACATATGTAAAATATATCCTCATGGCTATGTGTATCATAAATACATATCTATATTATCTATATATAGATAAAAATATTTAATAATCTGAGTAGATACAAAATTTTAACCTGAAGTCCATGAATCACCTGCGATTTTATGCACACTTTTGTGTCAATATGGATTTTTATGAAAATTGGATTCAAAGCTTTCATTGTCTTCCCCAAAGGATTTGTGATTCAAAAAAGATTATGAATTACTGTATTAAATAGTATTTTAATGCCTTGGTAATGCTAACAGGAATTATCTTAATTCGGAAAAATATGTTTTTCCTGTTAATGAAACAAAAGTGTCTCTCCCCAGAGTGTATGTTGTAATAAAAACTTACACAATGAAAAATATGGTTTGAAGTTTTCATTCTTTTCCTTCTTGCAGTTATGATACCTCTGTGTATTTGTGATGTGTGCTGACATTTTGTAGATCAGAGGTTAGAGTATTATGGCTCAATAACTGATTTAAAATAGGCTGGGTTTGTATTCCATACATTTCATATCTTTGAATCCACAATGTCCTGGTAGATTCCTTGGTATTTAATTGTCTAATGATGGATCTCTGAAAAATTTATCAGAATGAATATGTAATTTATCTGGTTCTTTTATTAACATTGCCAAGAACTTAAAACTGTCAATTTCCTCCTCAAAACAAATTTTGCCACCACGTAAACTGTGTAGTGATTTTTCTGGAAAGGATTTTTCCCAAGTTAGTTTCTTGGCAGAAGAGACATTTGTACAATAGATCTGACCAATTCTGACATTTAAAGAAGGTCATAAGGCATCAAAAATTTTCAATTTCAAAATATTAAAAGGTTTAGACATTTAGTTGTTAAAAAATGAGTTCCCAGTGTTGTGCTGGGCACTGTATACCTAGATTAGTGAAACTTAAAGGTATCATGGTCCAAATTACTCCATTTGTGTATAAAGAAACTAAGGCTGTTCTAGGTGGCTCCTAAGTTAGCCAAAGGAATTAAAGATCACCCATTTTGGTTCTCTTTAGCCAACCCTCATGCTCCAATAGATTTGAAGACTCACTACTGAGCACTTATATATAATAATAAAGAAAAAGACCCAAATAATTATACTCTGTGTGGTGCGTAATAGTAGAAGTAGTACCACCTGTGCAATCCCATGTTTTCCAGTACTTTGTCATAAATCAGTAACACTCATTTTACAGGCCTTCTTCCCCTTGTTAGGAGTCCTGGGCCATCATATAGCTATGCTGGGCCTCCACAAACACTCGTTCATCTCTCCCCATGTGGAACTTAAATAAAACTCAGAGGCTTCAAATACTGTTGTTTGTGAATTGACATTATTGGTTATCAGTTTCTAAATTTATGCTTAATGAAAGAATGCTGAAACATGCATACATATAATTAGAAATGTTCAGAAGCTTATTTTTAAAAACATTTAAACTTATTAAATTTTTACCTCACCTCTTTTCATAATGAAACCTTGAGAGAATTGGTTCATAAAATATAATGTTACTACCATGAGAATGAAGGCAGCATCTTAGATAGGAAACAGTGACAGTTTTGGAGTTGTTCAGAAGTGGATTTGAGTCCACTTAGGGATTGTTTTGTTCTTGGTCAAATTACTTATCTACCTGAACCTCATTTTTTCCATCTGTTAAACAAAAAGTGGGGATGAGTAACATTTAAATCAAATGGCTTTTGTGAGTATTCAATGTTGTATATATTCTTCTATATGATACACAGAAGACATTATAGCTTCTGATAGGCACTCAGTGGATAGTCACCACGGTTCATTCCATACACTCAAAAGGTCAGACTTTAAGGGAAAAAAAAACTTTTAACATTTATTTGTATGTCATAAGCTAAAATCAAAACTGGAAAAGCAAAGCAGGCCATTAGACCGGCACTTTCAAAATACTTCAGGAGATTATTAAAGTAACACATGGACTGAACGTCATTAAAAATATGTCTTCCTAGCTTCTTTTGTTTAACTTAGATTCTCTGTCTTGCTTGGAATATAAAAGTAATAATAGCAGTAAAAAACCCCACTTTTATTGGATAACTAATACACATGTCATTCTACAACTTTTGAAATTTAGTTAAATGTAAACAAAATGAGTCTTTATAACTATAGTTCTGCCAGTAAATAAAAATATTTGCAGCAAAATCATCATAAGTATTTTTGTTAAACCTAGACACACCATTAAAATAAAATTGGATAAATATATGCCTAGAAAACAAAGGTAATAGTTCCTGATGCTCCTAGTAGAATGCTTTCAGGATTTACTAAATTGTATTATGTTTGGTTTATAATAGAAAAACTCATAGCAGGTTAAAGTAATCTGACTAGTGACATAAGAAGTTGACATTATTCTGCCTGAATTCTGCCTGGTATTTTCTGATTTTTTTTAGCATAATAGAATGTTAAACAATTCTGATTTTTTTAGTCAGTAAAAAGAAATCATTACAAATTGTTGGGACTGATAAAAAATATGAGCTATTTTATTATCATTCATCCTTGCTTCTCTTCCCTCTTTCCTCTTCCCCTCTTCTTCCTCTCACTTTCCCTCCTCTTTCTTCATCTACTCCTCCTCCCTCCCTCTCCCTTTCTTCCTCCTCCTCATCATTTGTACCCTAGCAATTCAATGTTATTCAAGAAAGATTATTTCATACAATTAACAATGCACCTGGATTCCATCTTTCTAAAATGCAACAATCTTGGTTGATTCTAATATAATGCCCAGTTGGTGTTGAGTAAACTGTCTGAAGGCTGGCAGGTGAAAGACCTAGGAAGAGTCAATGTTTCAGTTAGAGACTGCAGACAAAAAAACCTGATGTCGCAGCTCAAAAAGAGAAATTTCCTCTTATTTGGGAGAGGGTCAGCCTTTTATACTATTCAGGCCTTCATCTGATTGGATGAGGCCCACCCACATTAGGCACAGCAATCTACTTTACTCAGTCTATCCATTTAAATGTTGATGTCATCCAAAAACATCCTCACAGAAACACCCAGAATTGACCAAAATCTGGGCACCTCATGGCCCAGTCAAGTTGACACATTAAAATTAACCATCACAATGACCTTTACAGTTTTGAGAAACACTGGTGAGATATTTTGTAGATTGCCTTTCAATTTCAGTTTGTCTGGTATTCTCCTCATGATTGGCCTGGGGTTATGAGTTTTGGGGAGGAAAACCACAAAAGTAAAGTACTAGTCTCATCACGTCATATCAACATGATTTATGACCGTTGATGTAAACCTTGATCACCTGGGTGAGGTGGGGTTTGTGAGGTTTCTCCATTGTCAAGTTCCCATTTTCCCCCTTTTTATACTGTATACTTTGAAAGGAAATTATTAAGTGAAGCCCACACTTAAGGAGGGAGGATTTCTGCTGCTCCTCCTCCTTGAGCATAGAGTAACTACATAAATTATTTTGATTTCTATTTCAAAACAGATTTATCTGTTCTCCATTTATTTATTTATACAATCATTTATTTATATCCGTATGGACTTCTGACCATTTTATACTTTGGGTTATAATTCAATGCAACTTCACATTGATTTTGTTCCTCATATTATTCTGAACTTGGCTACTGGGAGCTCTTTTGGCTGGCAATTGATAAAATTTTTCCAATCTGATCTGGGAAAAATATTTTATTGATTTGGATTTTCCAGATTATAAATGAGATTAGGAAGTTTTCATGGGTTTATTGTGCTTTGGTGTTGTTTCTTCTGTAACATAATTTTCTATCCTTTGCCCAAATATAAATTTGATTGAATTATGTTTTCGATCAATATTTTGTATAGATACACATATGTCTTATATAATCTTACCCATTACCTTTTATTAAATAAAAATTTAAGTTAAAAAATTAAATAAATTTTATTAAATATCTTTTGTTAAATATTAAATGTTACAAATATATTATTTTATCTATTTCTTGTCTTTCATCATGTAGAAGTTGCAAACATTATGTAGTCAAATTTGGCAATAATTCCTTTGTATGGTTATTGTTTTTTTCTCTTTTGTCTTTAAGATTACAAAAAAATATTCTCATATTTTCTTTTATGTTTTACTTTGTGTTAGGCTCCTTATTAATTTAGAATTTATTTTCTTTTTAGATTAGAATCAAATTTTATTTCAGATTTTCAAATGAATATACCCAGTTGTTTCAATACCTTTCACTGTTTAGACCATTCCTTTCCTGATGTTTCAGAATGCCATTTTTATTTCTTATAAGCTCAACATTTGTATATATGTAGATCTGTTACTGCAGTTCCTGCTCTCTTCTATTGATCTATTCTTTTTAGAGTAAAATGGTGTTTATCCACTACAAATTTCAACCTTTTGAATCTGGATTAAAACTCCTATGATTTGACTTTGGATTGTAGAATTCCTGGCCTAGTTGTTGAATATAAGGTATGGAGCATGAAGTTTTATATAGAAAAGATATTTCTGTATGGCACATTTTAAGATGACATGCAATTTACATTTATGAATAGTATCTTCCTGAAAAATGTAATTATTCTTGGCTTTCTTCAGTGTCAGATCATGTTTAGTCAAGGTTCAGGTAGGAGAACACAACCCCTGCCAGGAAGAGGAAATTTGGTATAGGAACCCAGCTAAGGTGTTAGAAGGGCTGAGAGAGCAAACAGAGGAAGGTATGTTAACTCAAAAGAATAGCAATAACAGGAATTAAAGGAAAAAGGGAGGAGATGGTATTACTGAAAGAGTTTGAGCTGCCTGGCAGTAGTTACATTTATGGTCTAAGACTGGCTGAAGCAGGCTGGGCTGATGATGAAGATGCAGCTCCCACTAGAGATTCCTGAAGCAGAGAGAGAGGAGGAGAAATACTTTGGTTTCTTCCCTCTTTTCACCTTTCAATCTACTATCAGGGAGTATTAGAGAGCCTGTGACATATAGACCTGCAATACCAAGCAAGCAGGAGGAGGAGGGAAATGGATCCAAGACTAAACAGACATTGATCAACAGGGATGGCAATAGGTTATATTAATATTAGTCTGCTTGGGCTGCCATAACAAAAGGCTGGGTAGCTTACACAACAGAAATTTGTTCCTCGCACTTACAGGCTCGGAAGTCTAAAATCAAGGTGCTGGATTTTAGACTGGTCCCTCAGGACCAGTCTAAATAGCTAAGGTTTTCATAGCTAGTAAATAAATAGCTAAGGTTTTCATGGAACTCATACTATAGGTATCAAGACAGACATTATGCAAGTAATCATGCTAAAGGAAGCAGCAAAGCTACGGGGCATATATCAGCGTAATGCAAGGGGCCCTAATCTTATGTAGGGGTCATGAAGGTCCTCTGGAGGAAATGATGATTGAGTTGAGACATTAAGCAAAAGTAAGAGTTATCCAGTTGAAGAAAGGAGATTAGGAAATATGTATTCTAGGAAAGAAAATGGTTTAGTTGGAAGCATCGAGGGAATTTTGGGTTCCTTTGAGAAACTGAAAAGGCTTGAGCATGACTGGATGTAGTGTGAACCGAATACTAATTGTGGGTCTGGGAAGGCACAGAGTGGAGACTGCAGATTTACTGGCTGTGTTACTACGTGACAGAGTTTGGACTGTGTCCTGGAGATTATGTAGAGCCACTGGAGGGCTTAAACCATGAGGTGATACGAGTATATTTTCATTTTTGAAAAGTCATTTAGGTGAAAATGGAGACAGTGGATTTGGGAGTGAGAAGGAGGGGCAGAAGCGGGAAGGCAGAGAGAATAGTTAGCAGGCACTTGTCACCATTCGTTTATTGTGAAGGATTCGTTTATGATTCATTCAGTTGAGAAAGAGGTGATCTGGGGGAAGCGAAGAGGCCCAGAGATGAACAATGAAGGTAGGGGTTTGAGTGGACGGGATCAGGTGAGCGATTGGATGCCAGCGTGAGGCTGAGGGAGAAGCAGGATTGCGTTCCGGTTTGTGACCCAGGTGACGGTCGGAGGAGAAGCAGGTTGGGAGGCTGGAGAGTGGCTGGAGGTAGTACGACTCCTAATGGCTAGAACCTTTGAGAATTTCATATGTGTTAAGCACTGTCTAGGTACATAACATGCATGAACACTTTTAATAGTCACCAGAACCCTATGAGAGAGATTCCAGTATTATTCAGATTTTATGGTAGAGGAAACTGAGGCACAGAGAGATTAAAGACTGTGTTCTGAGTTACACAGTGAGGAGGTGGCAGAACAAGAGTCTAATCCAGGCAGTTGGTCTGGAAGCCATGCTCTGTCTCTTTCCTCTATGGATGAGTTGCTTCTGGAGTCTGGGTTTGGAGCCTGAGATTAAATTCTGGGCTGCTCATGTGTGAATGGTGAAATTACAGAGAGCAGCTTCAGTACTAACAGCAACATTTCAGTTTTTATTCTACTTATGGACAGAGAAATAAATGGATGATTCAGGGGAAAAGCATGGAATAAAAATATCAAAGAACCTTTGGCCTAATAGCATCTGACATTTGTATTAATACATAACATTTTATTATGTATTAATACAATTTTCAAATTGTTTCCATGAATACTGTCTCATTTATTTTGCAGAATGACTAGTAGGGCGAGTGTTCTGTTCCCCTTTCACACAGGTGAGGAAATTTAAGCTTGGAGGGATTAACTAACCCCCAAGCCCAAATATTAATATCTTATAAAGTGGAGCATTCAAATTCAAGCCTTCTGCCTTCTTTCTGTTCAGGACTATTGGGAAGAAGATTGTGAAGAATGAAATATTTTCTAATCTCAGTTGAAACAGTTAATTCTACATAGTTTTCTTTTCACTGAAATCACCTTGAAGTAGCTGCAGTGCCATGTCTACTTTATTACTTGGAACCATCCTCGGCCAAAATAATTTCAAATTTCAATATATAGGAAGAAAACTTATGGAGTTTAGACATGATTTCATCCAACTTATTAATCATAAAAGCCATCTGGACATTGGTGTTCATTATTTTAGTTCTTCTTTGGGTAGCTACTGCTAAATTGACTTTAAACAATTGTCTCTCAGTATATTTTGTTCCTGAGTCAACATTTAAGAAACATTGTTTTGAGAGTGGGCTTTGTCTTTGAATTATAAAGAGGGAGTAAGGGGGAGGCAAAAAGGCTGACTCATTTTCCAGAATTATACGTGTTGAGGAGAGCAGCACAATTGCGTGTGCAGCTCCTGACATTTACAGTGAACACTGAAGGAGAGGGCTCATGGTAGCGCATGCTGTCCGTCACTGCCATGTTTTAACTGGCCAGAGGTTGGCTCTTTTTGTTCTTATTTCTGCCAAAGTCCTGCTTTTGTAGCCCACACACTTTTAATAAGCATATACAGGACAATATTAAGGGATTGTAGGTTGGTGTATGTTTTAATGAGAGCCCTACGAAGTTGGACAGGATTAGGGTACATTGCAAAATTGAAGATGGCAAGGGTGTGGAGTTAACATGTTTTTCTCTGTTCAACACGAGGCTGAGCTGACTCCCTAGAATCACAGCTTCAAAGAAGGTTTATGTGCAAGTGGATCTTGGGGAGCTGATGAAAATGTTTTTGATTAATTGATTAAATCTTTCTCAAACATATTTTCTTTCTGCCATGCTCTGTGGGGAGGTAGGTAGACGAGCGAAAGCCAGAGAGAGACAGTGTTTGTCCACACGGAGTTTACAACGTAACAGGAAAGACACACGATTAAACAAGGAAGCATCTGTTTAGCCTGCCCAGCAGCTGGTTATCCAGCCTTCTCATCATCCCATCTGGTGACTGGACAATCCCCAATGTGTAAGGTGGCGGTATAAGGCCTAAAATTAAGACCTATTATTACAGGGGCTTTGACACGTTGGGGAAAACTAGGAGGGCCTAAAGTGGCCTAATTGCAGGTTCTGCTACCCACTCTGCTGCCACGGGCAGTCCTCTACCCAAACAGCCCTCCTTATCACAGGGCCTGGGCACAGGGCCTGTTTATCCCTGAGTAGCTGCCTTCAGTTCCCTGCCAGCCTGCAAAATTATTCAAACAAGCAATTACATCCCCTCTGGGACTCAGGGGTCACCTTATCCTCTTGTTACTACAAAACCTGCCTGCTGCAGTCTCTGGTTGTTCAGTCTATTCCGGAGTACAGTCCCTCATGGTGTGGTGTCCTTCTCTCCCAGGCTGTGAGTATAGGTGGCTAATAAACAGCTATGAATCTCATCTGGCCAGTGTTGGATGTGTTGTGTTTGGCCATATCCTCGGTGCAGGACTCCTTCCTTCAAGAACAGATTGAAGAAAAGGTGATCAAAACAAAGGTATTTAGATATTGGGTTAAAATTCAATTCCTTATACTATTCACTTGTTGCAGGGCATTGGGAAGTGAGTAAGAGTTCGGAAATAATTGATACGAATGTAGACTACTCTTTGTTTTTTTTTTTTTTTTTTTTTTTTATTTCAGCTCTTCATGGGGGTACAAAGGCTTAGGTTATATACATTGTCCGTGTCCCGCCCATCCCCCCAAGTCAGAGCCTCCGGCGTGTCCCACTCTTTGAAGTAATTGAACACCAAACAACCACAGAAAGAAGGAAACTTAAAACTGTTGGACATCTTCCCTCAAAACCTTATTTTCATGAACTCAGAAACGGCTCAGCATTACTGAAACTTTCATATTAATCTTAGCTATAAACCAACAGAAGAATTTAGAGCCTTTAAAAAGGCAGAGATTGAAATTTAATGTTGTTGGGTTCAAATGTTTGGCTTACGTGGAAGGTTCAATTTTTCATCTGTCAGTTTTCAATCCTAACCTTGATTTAACAAGTCTTGTGGAAAATTATTCATCTCTGTGTGAGAAATCTACTGGGAATGGTTGACACATACTTATAATGCATGTCAGTATAAAAATGAGGTGGCTCATGCCTGTAGCAACACCACCGCTTGTTTTCCTGAAGCAATACTTCCCTGACTAAGGACAGACTCATCACTTACCTCATCTTAATTAACTTATATTTTCATTTCAGTTAAAAGCAAACAAATCAGTCTGGCAGCCTTGAAGATGGAAGCTCTTCAAATCAGACGCCTGCTGTGTTTGTTTGGCCACATGCCATGGCATCCATGACAATGGTGATTTGGGTATTGTCGAGAGATACAAGGATGATGCCTTGACCTCAGTCACGCCTCGATCTCAGTCACGCCTCACTCTCTGAGTCCATGGAGTACAAAATCTACTTAGAGCTGCTTTCTACCCTATCCCGGCATCTTTAATTTTAGGGGTATTAGAATGCTGTCTTATTAGGGGAGTAGATGGGGAGAAGTGAGATAAAAAAGGAGGATCTCAAGAAAAACAGGACAAACTTGGGGGCAGGGAGCCTCTGAAGTCAAATTTTACTCTAATTTTACTTTAACTGTCTGGAGACACTCAGATAAGAGAATGGAAAGAAAGGGCAGACAAGAAGACATTGTGAAATTTGATAGGACATAATAATTATAGCCACCACTTACTGAAAGTCTGCTAAAGGACAGGCAGTGGACTGGTTATTTCCATATTTAGTACTAGCTCAACAGGGTTTTTTAAACTTGGCAGCACTTTGGAATCACCTGGGGAGTTGAAAAAAAAACCCAAAAACTGATATTCTGGTGTCCTCCCCAAGATTCTGATTCAATTGGTCTAAGGTTAGCCTTGAAAATCTCGATTTTTTTAATAGCTTCTTAGGTAATGCAAATGTACGGTAAAGTTTGAGAACCATTCCATTTAATTTCTACACTACCTTAGGAGGTAGGTACCCAAATTTTAATAGTGGCACAAAGAAGATCCAGAATTTAAATTATCGAAAATCATGCAGCCAAAAAGTGTCAAAGCAAGGACTGGAAACCTCCTCTGTCGGACTCCCGGGCCTGTGCTTTTCCATGAACTAATCTGCTGCTCTGATGGTGTTGGAGTGGCCAGGCAGGGAGAGGGAGCCCCTGCCCTGGGTATATGAGAGTTGATGATACAGCTTTGCTATTCATTATTCATCTTTTATATCAGAAACGAATTGTACATGTGGAAACTGGGATTCAGCAGCTTGAAAAAAATGCTACTAACATTTACAGCCCCGTGTTTCTAAGTTAAACCAATTTTTCTATATTTAGAGACATGGGAGCTGAGGTTGTTTCTCTGAGCTCCTTGACTGAAAGAAAAGAAAGGTTATATTGGAATTATGCTTCAAAGATTGAAATCAGTTCTCTTCTGTCTTATGAATGAATTGCAGTGAATATATTTGGCATTTTATAATTTATCTTACCACTCCCATTATCTTTTTTTGAGCTCACTTTTCAAGTGACAGAGTAATTTATTGACTGTCTTTTAAAAATTCCATTTCACTGAGCAAATGGTGAATATAAAAATCTGCCACTTGACCTATCACTGACTCAGATATTCAAAAGCTTCGTTTGATTAAAAAGAACTCAAAAAGAACAGAATTGGAGGCCAATAAATGTTAGAATATAAGAAAATTGAGAAAATTCCAAGATTTGTTCTTTCAAAAATCAGTAGGAGGCAATTTAAATTACATTTTCTTTTAGGGTGACCAGAGGCTGGGTTTGCTTTTGATTTGCAAATTACATGTTTTATTCCACATTTTTGTCTGTCTCCACTGACTTCACCTAAGGAGCCAAAATGCGTTACCACATTTCAAGGAACAATTTCAGTACACAAATCTCCTCTGCCCCTCCTGCCAAAATCCAGGGCTGGTTACTTGCAGGAGAACTTGAATGTATAGCCTCAAACCAAAATTAAACTTCTATATTCTTTTAGGAATTATTTTGTTATAAAAGGTCTGATAATAACTTATAAAAGCAAAAGACTGGAAATAACATAAATGACCCTCAGTAGGGAACTAGTTAAAAAAACTATGAATTATCTTTACAATGGAATACTGTGAAGCAGGCATTGCATTAAAATTTTTAGGGGTGATAATGATATTGTGATTATGTGAGACAATAGAAAAGTTGTGGTACAAATGCCATAAATGGAGAGTGTTCTAGTTTCCATTGATCTTTGGAGAATATTATAATACCTATAGCCTTCCTTGCTTGAAGTAGCCAGCACTGTTAAACTGACATGACTTAGTTTAGGCTGGCTGGCATTTTAGCAAAACAAGGTCTTGTTATTTTAATACTGTTAATAAGATTGGAAAAGAGAATTCCAAATATTTGCAAGCTGCCAGAAAGGACTTTTTTCCAGGTGTGACCTGAAGTAAAAATTGAAAGAAATAACTGATTTGCCTTTGGAAACTTTGTTTCATTCCCTTGCTATTTGTTTTCTTCTTTGGACTCTTCCTATGCAGTGTGCAGTTATTTTGGAGGATCCCTCTGGTCTACCTCTTTGGTCAGTGCTATGCCCTAGTTCCAAGCCACTCAAACTTCTGTGCTACTTTGCCCCACTCTTCCCTCTTTACTTCTTCTGCTTACCTTTATCCTAAAAATATCTACTTTTAATTGGGAGACTAAGGTGTGAAGTATAATTTCGGGTACAGGATTGGAGTCTTAATTAACCTGGGGACACCAGAAAGGAGCTGAAATGGTCCCGGGCAGGTAACACCTCTGGCTTCCTGCAGAAACAAAACACAAATCCTCTCTGAGGACAAAAATCCTCAATTATGGCCTCCAGTTTTTCTACAGATTAAGATCAAATATGAGTGCATATTAATGACAGTATCAGATACAGAATATAAAATATCAATTCATAAAATGTTTAACATAATTAAGGGTAAAATTTTAAAATGTCAATATGAAGTTATCCAAAATGACCCAGTAATATATAAATATGATACAACATAACCAAGCTGGGTTGATCTCCCAAATGCCATGTTAAATGATACAGACAAACTCTGGAATTTAGTTTGGCTGTTTCTTATAAACTAAACATACATTTACAATGCAAGCCAAAAATTTTGCCCTTGGGTATTTATCCTAGAGAAATGAAAATTTCTATTTATACAAAAACATATACATGAATGTTCATAACAGGTTTATTCATATTCCAAACTAGGCACAACTAAAATGCCCTCCAATGAGTGAATTGTTGGAGGGTGCGGTGGCTCACGCCTGTAATCCTAGCACTCTGGGAGGCCAAGGTGGGAGAATTGTTTGAGCTCAGGAGTTTGAGACCAGTCTGAGCAAGAGCAAGACCCCATTTCTACTAAATATAGAAAAAATTAGCTGGGTGTGGTGGTGCGAGCCTGTAGTCCCAGCTACTTGGGAGGCTGAGGCAGGAGGATTGCTTGAGCTCAGGAATTTGAGGTTGCCGTGAGCTAGGCTGACACCATGGCACTCTACTCAGGGCAATGGAGTGAGACTCTGTCTCAAAAAAAAAAAAAAAAAAGAAAAATGAAGTCAATTGTTGAATATGTGCATCCATATCATGGAACACTATAAAGGAAGAAACTATTGATATATGAAAAGACTTGGAAGGATCCCAAGGGGATTATGCTGAGTTGAAAGGCCAACCCCTAAATGTTCCATAATGTGTCATTCTATGCAGATAATAGCTTGACATGCAACATTATAGAGATGGGGCTAAGGAGTGGGGAGGAAGCAAGGCTGATGGGGCTGTGAAAGGGTAGCATGAGGGATTCTTGTGGAGTTGTTCTGTATCTGGGATGTGTGGTCATATGAATCTACACATTTGGTAAAATTATGTAGCTCTAAATACACATAAACACACATACACAACTGAGTGTAAAACTGGTGAAGTCTGAATAAGAATGGAAAATTTTATCAAGGTCAATTTCCTGACTGTGATGTATAATCATGTAAGCTGTTACCCTTGGGAAAACTGGGTGAAGCACATGCAATATCTCTTTGTATTATATCATGTAATGGCATGTAAATCTACAATTACCTTGAAATGAAAAGGTTAGTTAAAACAAAACCAAAAAATTGATACTTTTTAATTTTTTTTTTTAAAAGACAGAGTCTAGTTCTGTTGTCTAGGCTGGAGTGCAGTGGCACTATCATAGCTCATGTAGCCTTTAACTCCTGGGGTCAAGCTATCCTCTCACCTTAGCCTCCCAAGTAGCAAAGACTACAGGCTAGTACTACAGATGTGTGCCACAACATCTAGCTAATGTTTACATTTGTTTGTAGACATGGGTTCATGCTATGTTACCCAGGTTGGTCTTGAATTCCTGCCCTCAAGTGATCCTCCCACCTTGGCCTCCCAAAGTGTTGGGATTACAGGCATTAGTCACCATGGCAGACCTACACTATTTTTAAAGTAGCAAAAATGTAAGGTATGTTGGCATAGATCTAGCAAAATTATATGCATGATTTGTGTGGACTAAATTATTAAGCTGTGTTAGGAAACACTATAAAAGATCTAAATAAATGGAGAGATAAATACATTCACGGAATAGAAGATTTAATATCACAATGATATTAATGGAGGTAGAGATCCAATAAAATTCCAATCAAAAGTCCAGTGGAATTTGTTGAGAAAATTGACAAGCTGATTCTAAAATTTAGATTCAAGGGAGTAGGTTGAAGATTATTTAAAATACCTCTAAAGAATAAGATGGAGGGAATCACTCTACCAAATATCAAGATTTTCTATTAGGCTATGGTAATCAGTTTCATATGTTTTTGGTCAGGCATAGACAAATTGACTATGGAGTGGAAAAATTTTCATATGTGCAAATTTCATTATGATAGTGCAAGCATTGGGGATTGCCAAGGAAGAAATTTTACTAGACACTTGGTTATTTAAATAACAAAGCTGAAATTAGATTACTACTTTATACCTTACGCAAAATTAAATTCCTGATGGATTAAATATTTAAATGTAAAAACTTTTAGGAGAAAATCTTTTTATGACATATGAGTAAAGAAGGGTTTCTTAATCATAATACAGAAGATACTACCATAAAAGAAAAGACTAATTAAACTAAAATCAAGAACTTCCGTTCATCAACACATCATAAAGAAAATGAAAGACAAAGCTTAAAGTGGCAGAGAGTATTTACAATATATAAAATCAATAACAAATTAATACTCAGAAAACATAAGAACTGTAAACGGGTAAAAAAATGTAAAATAACTCAGTAGAAAAATCAGCAACACACAATAGAAGTCATGCAGAAAAAGAAATATAAACGTCCAACAAACTTATGAAAAGATGATTAATTCTACTAGTAATCAGAAAATGCCAGTTAAGACAACAGTGAGATACCGTTTTATATTCGCTGAATGGAAAAAGAAAAGAAGCCTGTTAATATGAAGTGTTAGCATGTATGTGGAGTAATGGGAGATTTTTACATATTACCGGTATAAAAAATGTACATTGCTAGAATACTTTCAAATGAAACTAGGTACTAGCTGGTAAAGTTAAATATTCACATAGCCTCTTTGACAGAAATTCCATCCTTAGACCACGCTCTAGAGAAACTCTTGCTCATGTGTCAGGAGATGTTTATATGAATTTCTTTACAACATTGTTTGCAGTATCAAAATAAAGTAAACCTAAATGCTCGTTGGTAAGAAAAAAGATAAACTGTTGTCATGTTTTATGCAGTAAAATACTACAGAGCAGAGAAAATGAATGAAATATAGCTACCTTTAAAAACTTTAGTGACTCAGAAGAATCATAAAGTGAAAAAAGACAAGCCATACTAGATAATCTTCAATCTGCCATCATTTTTATAACCTTTGAGGCAAGCAAATTTAAACATTCTGTTGTATTCATTATATGTTTGTCTCAGTCTGTTCAGACTGCCATAACAAACTACCATAAACTGGGTTGCTTATAAACAACAGAAATTTATTTCTCACAGTTCTGGAGGCTGGGAAGTCCAAGATCAAGTTGTGGGCAAATTCAGTATCTGGTGAAGGTCCACTTCCTGGTTCACAGAAGGTATTTTTTTGCTGTAACATGGCGGAAGGGGCAAGAGAGCTCCCAGGCACCTCTTTTATAGGAGCATTAATCCCATTCCTGAGGGCTCTCCTCTTATGACCTAATCACCTCCCAAAGGCCCCACCTCCAAAAACCATCACACCGGGGATTAGGTTTCAACACACAAAGTTTGGGGGGACACAAACATTCAGTCCATAACAACATTATCACAATATCTTTTAAAACAGGAATAAACACACAATTCAGGATAATGATTAACTCTGTGTGGGGTGTAGGGACAGGCAGATGCAGGATAATAACATATGGAGGGACCATATATTAAGATGCAAGCTTCTTGGCAACGTTCTAGATCTTAAGTTATGGGTTTACAGCAGTTTATTTTAATACTTTACTTCATTACTTACATATCTGTTATATATTCTATTTATTTATATATAGAAAATTTCAAAAAGTTCAAATGTCAGTAAAAATTCATGTTTCTATTTCATAGACAACAATAACATCCATTGGTTGAGAAAATATATAATGATGACATTCTGTGACTTTTGTAACACTTTTTGAATGCATTTATGTGTTATCAACCACAACAGTGTGTGTGTGTGTGTGTGTGTGTGTGTGTATGTATTTGAAAAAAAGTGTGACTTCCATCTAGCTGTTCATAGAGTTCTTGGGAGGGTTAAATGAGAGAACAGAAGTAGAGTGGTTGGTGTGGTGGCCAGCACATATTAGATGTTCAGTAGGTATCATTTTCCAGTGTTGCTATTTATTCAGTTTTAAGACAATTGGGATACCTATGAGTTCAGCAAGTCTATGAAATCATTCCAAAGTTTTGGCCTACATGTGGGGAACCAATGAGTTTGACCCATGTGTAGGAGGCAGAAGAATGATCCCAAAGGATGTCCATGTCCTTATTCCTGGCACCTATAACCATGCTGTGTCATGTTATATGGCAAAGGGGAGCTAAAGGTACAGATGGAATTGAGGTGAGTCAGCTAACCTTGAGATGAGGGAATTATCCTGGCTTATCCAGATGAGCCCAGTGCAATCACAAGGGCTTTTGTAAGTAGAAGAAGGAGGCAGAAGGGAGAGAACCGGGAAGACAGACAGCAGCATAAGGACCCCGTCTGATGGAGCTGGCTTTGGAAATGGAGGAGGGGAGGAGCCAAGGAATTCAGGGGGCCTTTAGAAGCTGGAAAACACAAGGAAACAGGTTATCCTCTAGAGCTAGCAGAAGGAACACAGCCCTCTTGACACCTTGATTTTAGCCTGGTAAGATCCATTTTGGACTTATGACCTCCAGAACTGTAGAATAATAAATCTATGTTGTTTTAAGCTACTGTGTGACAATTGGTTAAGGCAGCAATAGAAAAGGAATACACCAGCCACTCTACTGATGGCAATTTCATAAACAATGGGGCAATAATAAGGAAAATGGGGAGTTAGTATGAACTTTGGGCAGCTGCTATATAGGAAGCTATCCCTTCTGCCTACATATGGGATTGCCTCTTTATTGCCCTGTGGTCAAGACAATTAGACTAATCTTTACTTATTTTGGAGCTGGAGAGTCTTAGGATGAGCCTAAAGGACTGTATAGAAATTTCCAAACTCTACCATTTAGCTGAGGTTTTAACATGTTCTCAGGCATTTCTAAAAAGAGGCTACTACAGAGATCTGAAAATGAAGATATGCAAAGTTTAGAGAGGGCTGTAATTGCTTTTAAGCTTTTATGTTCACACCTGCAAAAATAGGAAATGAGAAAAAAATGTTAAAACCAAGCAAAATGCTCTTTTCTTCATCTTCCCCTTCCCTTCACTTCCCTTCGTGGGTGATCCAGTCCTAGAGCTGTTTAACAGGCTTTTGGATGGGGCAGAGCAACGTTGCCACTTACCTGAGGGGAAACCTGGGGAGGGCTGCAGAGCCACAGGAGGGTGTGCATGCAGGGGGTGGCCGGGCAGGACAGGCAGTGTCAAGAGTGTGAGCAGGAGGAAGAGGGCTGATATGAAGAAAGGAAATGATGAGGAATGGTGTAGGGGAAAAGGGAGACTAAGCGGGGAGTTGGTGCAGGATGAAGTGACAGTAGCCTGAGTGGGGCGAACAGGATGTCCATGCATGAGAAGGCCCAGCACAGATTACCAGAATCACCAGGGTGAGGTGGGCATCCTCCCGAGGGCATGGCTGAGCACAGGTGACAGGGACATGCAGGGTGAGGTGGGGATCCTCCCGAGGGCATGGCTGAGCACAGGTGACAGGGACATGCAGGGTGAGGTGGGGATCCTCCCGAGGGCATGGCTGAGCACAGGTGACAGGGACATGCAGGGTGAGGTGGGGATCCTCCCGAGGGCATGTCTGAGCACAGGTGACAGGGACATGCAGGGTGCGGTGGGCATCCTCCCGAGGGCATGGCTGAGCACAAGTGACAGGGACATGCAGGGTGCGGTGGGCATCCTCCCGAGGGCATGGCTGAGCACAGGTGACAGGGACATGCAGGGTGAGGTGGGCATCCTCCCGAGGGCATGGCTGAGCACAGGTGACAGGGACATGCAGGGTGAGGTGGGCATCCTCCCGAGGGCATGGCTGAGCACAGGTGAGAGGGACATGCAGGGTGAGGTGGGCATCCTCCCGAGGGCATGGCTGAGCACAAGTGACAGGGACATGCAGGGTGAGGTGGGCATCCTCCCGAGGGCATGGCTGAGCACAAGTGACAGGGACATGCAGGGTGAGGTGGGCATCCTCCCGAGGGCATGGCTGAGCACAGGTGAGAGGGACATGCAGGGTGAGGTGGGCATCCTCCCGAGGGCATGGCTGAGCACAGGTGACAGGGACATGCAGGGTGCGGTGGGCATCCTCCCGAGGGCATGGCTGAGCACAGGTGACAGGGACATGCAGGGTGCGGTGGGCATCCTCCCGAGGGCATGGCTGAGCACAAGTGACAGGGACATGCAGGGTGAGGTGGGCATCCTCCCGAGGGCATGGCCGAGCACAGGTGACAGGGACATGCAGGGTGAGGTGGGCATCCTCCCGAGGGCATGGCCGAGCACAGGTGACAGGGACATGCAGGGTGAGGTGGGCATCCTCCCGAGGGCATGGCTGAGCACAGGTGACAGGGACATGCAGGGTGAGGTGGGCATCCTCCCGAGGGCATGGCCGAGCACAGGTGACAGGGACATGCAGGGTGAGGTGGGCATCCTCCCGAGGGCATGGCTGAGCACAGGTGACAGGGACATGCAGGGTGCGGTGGGCATCCTCCCGAGGGCATGGCTGAGCACAGGTGACAGGGACATGCAGGGTGAGGTGGGCGTTCTCATGAGGGCATGGCTTAGCACAGGTGACAGGAAGAGGAAGACATCCTCTTGAGGGCATGGCCAAGCATAGGTGACATTTAAAGACAACCAGGGTAAGGGTCATGTCCACATGGGTGGGTCAGTCCTGCGTAGCTTATCAGGGAAGTGTGAAGGACAATGGTGGTAACATGAGATTGGTAACATACAGGGGAAGTGAACCTGTAAGTGGATATCTTAAGTATAAAGTGGGTCATGTTTCTTTTTCTTTTTTTTTTTTTAAGAAATAATTATATATTATTATGGCTTGAGGCCTGGAATCTTTTATTATTATAATGTTAACTATTTTTTTTTATTTCAGCTCTTCATGGGGGTACAAAAGCTCAGGTTATATACATTGTCCATGTCCCGCCCATCCCCTTGAGTCAGAGCCTCAAGCGTGTCCATTCTCCAGACAGTGCGCCTGGCACTCACCATGTAGTCATACCTCCATCCCCTCCCCCGCACCGTCTGGGGAATGGTCATGCTTGAAGGGTCATGTTTCTTAATGTTGGAGGAGGGAGCTACAAACATTGAAAGAGAGAAAAGTAGAATATATACCGTGATATGGGATTGAATTTGGAGGTATAAGTGTGAACTCCCGGTTTTTAATGTATGTAGGTAAAGAAATAAACATACATATGTCTATATCTATGTATGTATATACACAAATACATGTATATACAAAAATACATGGTATTGCATGCACATACACAAACACACATATAAATGAGAACATATATTATCTTGTCCACTGAGAGATTCTGGGAGTAGCAGTACCCCAATAGGTGTGAACACGCCTAGCACCCAGATTTCAACTTCCAAATAGCATTCTCTACTAAAAGGTACCAGACTTCCTTAGAGAAAAGGCTGATTCCAGGGCTGAAGAGGAAAAGTAGAAGATGAGCCTGGAAGCTTCTTTTATCAGAAAGCACAGTGCCCTAGGATTGATGAAGACATTTCAAAAGGTCACAGAAGCCAGCTTGAAGGGGTTCCCATATTCCAATTGGGCACAATTTGAGCAATTTGAGCACCAAAATCAATAATGAGAGCAATGGTTTATAATCCATTAAATAAAATCAGAATCTATGAATCCATATTAAATATATGAATCAAAAGTTTGATGAAAAATAGTTTATTTACATGTTTAAAATTACCTCCCCACAAATATTTATTAATTAAAAAGAAGAAAAAGAGTGAGCTCTTGGTGTAGAAGCCTGGAAGTTACCATCCTAACCAAGAGATCAGAGTGACCACAGCCAGTAATGGGACAAAATCAGGTACCACCTATTAGGAGAGCAAAAAACACAACATTGCTTTTGTGGAATTCCTGACACAGGTACCTAACCTAAGTCCAGTCATGTAGAAACATCAGACAAATCCAAGTTCTGCAAAACAACTAGCCTATGTTCTTGAAAAGTTTCAAGACTGTGAAAGTCCAAGGAAGGGCTGAGGAACTGTATTGGGCTGTAGAAGACTAAAGGCACACAGCACCTAATTGCGACGTGTGGGTCTGCAATGGGTCCTGTAAGGACATCACTGGCAAAACTGGAAAGGGGTCCGGGGGTTAAGGCATAGTGATATACCAATGTTAATTTTTCTGCTTTTCATGATGGAATTGTGGAGATGTAAGAGAATGTCCTTATTTATAGGAAATATACCCTGAAGTGTTCAGTGCTGACAGCATCAGACCGGCAACCTACTCTCAAACGATTCAGGAAAAGAATGTACTGTACTTGCAACTTTCCTCTAAATTTGAGATTGTTTAAAATTAAAAAAAAAAAATTTAAAAAAACAAAGCCAGTCATTATCAGTGTTCTCAATGGGAAACTGCAGTGCTGAGTTTTCTATCTGCTATGCTTGTTTCCCCTACTTAGAGGCATGTAAACTCCTAGTCATGTTGAAAATCTGAGAAGCCCCAGGGGAGCAATTGCTCTCAATCTGGTGTTCACTTCAGACGGCCACAGTTTCCTCTGGGCGAGTCAGACTGCTGACCCAGTAGCAAGGGTCGCCCTCAGGAGACAGGTTATAAAGGGCCATCTGCCCAGATGCACTTTTGTTGTTGTTGTTGTTAAGGTTTCCATTTCTGTGTTCTAAAATATAGGGATGTCAGGGATAGGCATGAGGGCATTGAGAGCCATTGCCAGGAAAAAATGAAGAAGGGTCTCTCACATCTCTCCAATCTCTGCTTGTCATGCCGCCTCCTTCTCTGCCCCAACAACTTCAGTTTGGAATTTGGGTCCCACCCTCCCTTCTGGGGCTGCTCCTGCCTGTGCTGACCCTTCCTCCCTCCGCCTGCCCAGCTCAGACGTCCCCACACTTCTCAGCAGCCAGCGCCACAGGCCTGCCATTCATCTGCTACATTTTAGAACTTTCAGATTTTCTTTTCTTTTTTTTTTATTTCAGCTTATTATGGGGGTACAAAAGTTCAGGTTATATATTGCCCATGCCCTCCTCATCCCCCCGAGTCAGAGCTTCAAGCGTGTCCATTCCCCAGACAGTGCACATCGCACTCATCATGTAGGTATACACCCATCTCCCCACCCCCCACCTCTGTCCAACACCCAGTTGATGTTATTCCCAAATGTGCACTTGGTGATGATCAGGGAGACCAATTTGGCTGGTGAGTATATGTGGTACTTATTTTTCCATTCTTGGGATACTTCACTTATTAGAATGGGTTCCAACTCTTTCCAGGAGAACAAAGATTTTCTTTTCTTAATCAGGATTTATTTGTGAATGTACATTGAGTTTAATATAAAATTAGTAATAAATATAATAAGCTGGATTTAAGTCTGGAAATGTCTCTAGTGTGGAGTTGAGCAGGTTTCTACCTGCTGGAAGAACCTAGAGGACAAAGTAGAGAGTTTGCAGTGGGCTTAGGGCCCTGGCTGTTGTAAGTGTAATGTAGTAGCAGTACCAGTTACTCCTGTCATCTCTCAAGCATTCAGGAAAGGTTTGCTTAACCTCGCAGTTAAAACTTAGGCAAACTTTGAGAAGTTAAGGAATGGAACAGTGTTTGGGCAAAAAGAGCTCTTCAGCTGTGGCTAAGGCAAAGTTGGGGGTGGAACAGAAGAGAAAGCTGGTCACTAGAGGTAAATGGATTGCTACCTGTGATATATTTTCCAAACTTTCTACAATGGGTAAGCATTGCTTTTGTTTTATATATATATATACACATACACACACACACATACATACATACACACGCACACACGCACATACATACACACAGTGCCTGTGAAGATATGTCCCCAAAATGAGTTGAATAGTGAGTCTCAGGCCATGTGGAGTTCCACAGGGAAGCCATTGCCGAAAAGTATCTGATATTTTTCTCCTTTTTTAAATTTCCCACTTCCTTTAAGTACACCAGATATACAAACACTTTTCTCTCCAAAAATCAAGTCAAACTTGTCCCATTTGCAATAATGGTGCCCACTGGTGTCCATTTTGGGGGTGCAAATGACCATAAAAATGTAAATGTAATATGAACTTAGTGGTAACTTTAATGAGAAATCATGTTTCTGCTATGGATATTAGTAGTATACCAATAATATGGTTAAAAGCTGCCAGGTGCCAAGTTTTCCTTAAATGTATGTTATTTATTTCTTTTTTTTTTTTTTTTTTTTTTTTGAGACAGAGTCTCGCTCTGTTGCCCGGGCTAGAGTGAGTGCCGTGGCATCAGCCTGGCTCACAGCAACCTCAGACTCCTGGGCTTAAGCGATCCTACTGCCTCAGCCTCCCGAGTAGCTGGGACTACAGGCATGAGCCACCATGCCCGGCTAATTTTTTGTATATATATTTTTAGTTGGCCAGATAATTTCTTTCTATTTTTAGTAGAGACGGGGTCTCACTCTTGCTCAGGCTGGTCTCGAACTCCTGACCTCAAGCAATCCACCCGCCTCGGCCTCCCAGAGCTAGGATTACAGGTGTGAGCCACCGCGCCCGGCCTATTTCTAAGAAGTATATAAAAAAGTCACTATTTTGCAATAATTTTGTAGCACTTCTACTTCATAGTATTTTTATTTTTGGTTGGTCAAAAATTAATTGTGTTATTCAATCGAAACATTAATGTTGCGTAAGCAAGCAAGGCATTTTGTAAACCTAAAAATAGTTTAAATGTAACTCTTGAGTTCTCAGGGGACTTACAATTAATTATTTAGAGGTGTTTTGAGTTTTCATATTGAAATCTTAGTCATTGTTTAAATCTATCACTTATAGCAATTCTTTCAGATACTCATTTATTTATCAAAACTTATTTTGGGTATCTACTATGTGCAATACATTCCTTGAGATACAAGACTTGATGTTTGTCTTCAGAGAGCTAACAATCTAGAAGAGGAGATAGGATGTGTATGAGAAATACTATAAATATTAGAAAGTGATAGGTCCAGCAAGAATGAAGACAGGTGAAGGTGGTTGTAGTGTGTGGATGGGATAGGGAAAGAGGAAGGCCACTCTTAGGGGGAGGAAGAACACAGCAAAGGAAGGAAGGCAAGAAACCCAACGTGTGATCAGAACCGCGAGTAGAGGTTACAGCGTACGTAGAAAAACCGCTATTGGCCACTGACCACTGTGGTTTATATACAATGAATGATAGGTTTGTGGGTTTTATGGTTCCTTTTTCATAATAACCTCAAACCAATTAAATATGACAAGTAGATTTCTGTTTGACACAGGAGACATATACTAATAGCCCAGCTATTTCACTTCGCTGGGGAGTAGGCTTCATTCTCTCTCGTTCCCAAGGCTGTCTCACTTTCTCTCACAGTTATTAATGAAGCAAGAACTTCTTTTTTGATTTGCATACCTGTGATGATCAGTTTTGCATGTTAACATTGCTAGGTGAAGTATCACAAGAATGGAAGAACAAGCACCACATGTACTTACCATTAAATTGGTACTAATTGATCAACACTTATGTGCACATCTGGAAGTAACATTCATCGGTGTCAGGCAGGTGGGAGGGGGGAGGAGGGGATGGGTAAATTCACACCTAACAGATGCAGTGTGCACTGTCTAGTGGATGGGCACACTTGTAGCTCTGACTTGGATGGTGCAAAGGCGATATATGTAACCAAAGCATTTGTAACCCTGTAATATTCTGAAGTAAAATAAAAAAATATGTATATATATACATATAAACAAGGGGAAAAAAGCATTGCTAGGCTATAGTTCTCAGCTACTCAATCAAATGTAAACCTAGGTGTTGCTGTGAAGGTATTTTGGAGATGTATTAAAAGTTCATTGTTGGTGAACTTTAAGGGGTATTATCCTAGATAATCTGGGTGGGCCTGATTCAATCAGTTGAAAGGCCTTAAAAAGAGAGTCTCAGCTTCCCTGAGAAAAGAGAAATTCCTGTGGCCTGGAGCTTCCACCAGCGTCTTCCCTGCCAGACTGCCCTATTGATTTCAGATTTGCCAGGCAAGCTCCCATGGGCACAGATGCCAATTCCTTTCAATAAACCTCTTCATATGTGTCTCCTGCTGGTCCTGCCTCCCTGCTTGACCCTGGTTGATGCAGCACAAAGGTTCTTATGCTTAAACTCCTTTGTGAAACTATACTTCTTGGCTGCCTTTATTGACTATTCCCCTTTCCTAGTGGTTTAATACATGTCAACTTCTCCAATTTTTCTTTTTCCCAGGATTTATTTCTTATTTCCCATTAATATTTATTACTAACTCATAATTCTCTTCTGGTTTTTAACATGTTTATTTTTCTCTATTTCTTAATTTTTTATGCCTTAGCAATTCTTCAATCCTTGGCTCCAGTATGTCCTTCTTCCCTTCCTCCTTCCCTCCCTCCCTCCTTCCTTCCTTCCTTCCTTCCTTCCTTCCTTCCTTCCTTCCTTCCTTCCTTCCTTCCTTCCTTCCTTCCTTCCTTCCTTCCTTTTTTCTCTCTCTTCCCCACCACCATCAGTCTCTGTTTACCTTTAGCAAGTAAGTTGCACAGGGGTAGGGAGTCTTTGATTGTTTCATTGATATTTGCCAAGCACCTAGAACAGTGCCTGGCACATGAGAGATGCTCATTAAATGTTTATGGAATGATGGATATTATTTCTTTGTAAATCTCTCTCTATACATTGCTCATACAATGGTAATGAAATTACATAAACATTTTTGTCTGCCTCACTGTGGGATTTGTTGGTGTGAGGCAGCTATTTTGGGCAAGTGTTTCTGCTTTGAAGATTCAAACTCTCCACTGGGTGTGTAATCCCAAGGTCTAGACATGAGGTCAAGTACAAGGCAGTTGGATGCTGACTGTAGAGCTGAGCTATTCTTTGCAGTTCAGCATTACCACTAACATGGGTAGTTGAATCTCTGTTCACCTGTCACCTGTGTTTACTCTCAATCAGTTCCACACTCAGAGACAGTTGCAGAGGTATACTTAATTATGTCCCCCAGACTCTACAACATGTGCTATGCAACAAATCTACTTTTGATTTTTTTGGGGAAAACATGCATTTTTATTTTTGTGGAGAACCTATTCCTTTTTCCTACTTAAAAATTTTTGTTATAGTGGAACTTCCAGTTAGACAGTACTCAGCCTTTATTTCCTCAAAGATGGGTGTATGATGCAGGCCAGAGTTCTTCCCAGAGGTATTTTTGACAGGAGACTAAGAAAGTGAGCCTGTTCCTCTCTGGTGTCATTCTGATATTTTATATTTTACCTCTTTTTCATAGAAGTTAAAGATAGTGATGCGGCCATCTTTCTACAAAATTAGTTATGAATTTTGGAGAGTCCTCTGAAGGAAATTGTAGAGGGAATTGAGCAAGCACTCCATTGGCACTGTACTGGCACCAACTGAATTGAGAAACAATCAGTTTAAGAGTGCCCAAATGCCTACCCTTACAGAGTTTTCTTCAGTAGTGCTAAAGGCGAGGGAGCAGGAAACGAACTTGTGAGTGAAATATGATGGAGGTTCCTAGCTAAATTCAGCTTTTAGGAGGTTCAGGTGGTAGGCAGTAAGATGTCATTCAGCATGGATTATGAAAAAAGGATTCAGAAAGTAATACTAATTGAATGGCATCAGTCACTGTGTTTCCAATTCCTATTGTCTGCTTTTTCTGGTAAAGAATGTTTGGTTACTGGCCTTGGAAGCCTCCCTGGAATTCCCAACCTGGTTCTGACACTGGACATCCCATCCCCTAATGATCTCCCCTCTTGGTTCATAAACTGAATCTGGCACTCACTCAACATTTTTTAAAATATCAACTCTTCCAAGTCATAAACCCTGCTGGGTACGATAATGCCCAAGTTCTTTTACCAGACATAACGTTACTTAGTTTCTTTAGTAGTTTAAATTTTTCAGATTGTTCTCTAGTAATAAATAGGAATGCATTTTTGTTTGAGAGAACATAAAGATTTATAGTCTTTTGAAATATTGGGCTTGTCTTTTATTCAATACAATATTTATCACTTTTGGTTATTAGAACATAATGTTCATCTCAAAGAAAATCAATACTTTCATATGCCTGTGAACATGAAGTGCTGTTAGATTCTAAAACTGATTCAAGTAGACAATGGAGTGACTAAGCGATGTGAGTTTGCTTTTATTTCAAAACCTCCCACTTGTAGAAATTTGTGATTTATGAGCCAAGCTGAAAAGCCTTATTAATCTCTCTGGTAATCAGATAATTATAGCAAAGAGTACCTTAGTTAGAACTTAGCAGAGGGATATTTGAAGTCAAGTGTAGGGCAAAATCAAAGGAAAACAAAAACAACACATTAACATCACTCACACATATGTAATAAAATTCCTTTTGTTAAGAATAAGAAGCATTAAAGTATCCCCTCCCCTGGGCAGGTCCCTACCACCCCTTCTGTTCTTTTGACACTGGTGTACTTTTCACCAAATACATTGTCAAGGCAACATCATTCCTCATTTGTTGAATGTCTGTTGGGTGCCAGGCCTCGTGCCAGCTATTCCGCTGAATACAAACGTGAGTAGAACACAGTTCCTTTTGAAGGGGAGTTCATGGTCTCCTGAAGGAGACAGACGTATTTAAGGTGGGTAAGACAGACATGTGTAAGTATGTCTGATTCCACCGGAGGAAAGGGCCAGTCATGTTGTGTCCCGCTGTTGGGAGATTTAGGCTGCATGGAACCAGGTAATTTCCTGGGCTGCTGGCAGCAGATCAGAAGGCCTAAGTGAAATGGCTGCATTCAGAAGATCTCAAGAGAGGTGGCAAAATTGGAGACCAAGATCTGGGGAAATACTAGAATATGACGGGAAGGAAGCAAAATGTCAAGAAGGCAGGAATCTGTCAAAATGGCCATGATTAGGGCTCAGGTATCAGAGGTTTTCTGTTTTTTTCTTTATCTAAAAATATTTTCTTGGCCGGGCGCGGTGGCTCACGCCTGTAATCCTAGCTCTGGGAGGCCGAGGCGGGTGGATCACTCGAGGTCAGGAGTTCGAGACCAGCCTGAGCAAGAGTGAGACCCCGTCTCTACTAAAAAAATAGAAAGAAATTATCTGGCCAACTAAAATATATATATATACAAAAAATTAGCCGGGCATGGTGGCGCATGCCTGTAGTCCCAGCTACTAGGGAGGCTGAGGCAGTAGGATCGCTTGAGCCCAGGAGTCTGAGGTTGCTGTGAGCTAGGCTGATGCCACGGCACTCACTCTAGCCCGGGCAACAGAGCGAGACTCTGTTTCAAAAAAAAAAAAAAAATATTTTCTTTACCTTTTTTTATTTCAAAATATTAAGGGGATGCAAACATTTTGTTACATGGATATCTTTCATAATGCATAAATTGGGGCTTTTAATGTGCCCATCACCTGAATAGTGTTCATTGTACCTGATAGGTGGGTTTTTACCCTTCCCTTCCTCCTCCCTCCCCCCTTCTTGATTTGTAATGACTTTTACATCTCTCTGTGTTTCCATCACTTAGTTCCCAATTATTAGTGAGTACATGTGGTGTTTGTTTTTCCATTCCTGAGATACTTCACTTAGGATAATGGTCTCCAGTTCCATCCAAGTTGCTGCAAATGACATTATTTCATTCCTTTTTATAGCTGAGTAGTACTCCATGGTATATGTACATACCACATTTTCTTAATCCACTAGTGACTTGTTGGGCATTTAGGTTAATTCCATATCTTTGCAATTGTGAATTGTGCTTTGATAAACATTTGTGTGCAGGTATCTTTTTGATAAAATGTCTTCTTTTCCTTTGGGTAGATATCCAACATGAGATACATGATTTGCAAATATTTTATCCCATTATGTGCATTGTCTTTTCACATTCTTTTTATTGTCATTTTCTGTACAGAAGTTTTTAATATTAATGAAGTTTAATTAATTTATTTTCTTTTTTGTTACTTATGCTTTTAATGTCATATTTAAGAATCCATTGCCAAATCCAAGGGCATAAAAATTTACCCCTATGTTTTCTTCTAAGAGTTTTATTGTTTTGGCACTTATATTTAGGGCATGGATCCGTTTGAACTTTTTTTTTTTTTTTAACACAGTGTGAGATATGATATAGGATAGGGGTCCAACTTCACTCTTTCGCATGTTGATATTCAGTTGTTCCAGCACCATTTGTTGACGAAATGATTCTTTCCCCATTGAATGGTCCTGGTACCCTTGTTGAAAATCAGTTGGCCGTAGAGGTATGGATTTACTTCTGGATTGTCAATGCTATTCCATTGGTTTATATGTCTCTCCTTATGACAGTATCCCACTATTTTAATTACTGTAGATTTGTACTAAATTTTGAAATTGGTAAGTGTGGTCCTGCCAATTTTGTTTTTTTTTGTTCAAAATTATTTGAATATTTGAAGCTTCCTATAATTCTACATGAATCTGAGAATAAGATTTTCCATTTGTGCAAAAAAGGCCATAGGAATTTTGATAGGCATTGCATTGAATCTGTAGATCACTTTGGGTAGTACAGATTTCTTAATAATATTGTCTTCTAATCCATGAAGATTAGATGTCTTTCCATTTGTTTGGGTCTTCTTTAATTTATTTCAGTAATGTTTTGAAGTTTTTGGTGTACAAGTCTTTTACTTTCTTGGTTAAATTTATACCTAGGTATTTTATTCCTTTGGATACTATTATAAATGTAGTTACTGTCTTAATTTTCTTTATGGATTGTTCATTGCTGATAATCCTTTCATCTTTTGAATCTCTTCTCAGTTTGAGCCTTTCATTTATATCCTCCAGAATTTCCAGATGCTGCTAAAGGAAAAGTGGTCCAAATGCTGAGCCTAGCACCTCAGACTCCCCTCATCTCCTGGATATTGGCCACACAATTATACACTTGCTTGATAGAAAAATATGTTGTTAACTAGGATATAGGCCCCATGGTGTTTGGTTGGGTCAACTGGAGTTCAAAGCACAAGGCCAGAGATAATACAAGTTAGAACATCATAAGTGAGAAAGATAGAGCATACAGACTTGCAACCACCCTGACCCTGCCACTCTTTATTAATGTTTCATTAAACAACTTGTTAAAACCTTCTAAATGTTAAGTGTGGTACTTGAATGGAAATGATTATAGCTATCTCATAGAGTTGTTTTGTAGATTAATGAAGATAAAGTGAGTAAGGCTCTTTGTAAATGGTAGCTATCATTCCTAATTGCCACATTAAAGGCAGAAAGTAGTGTGAGGATGGGCTGATTAAAAAACCTTGAGTAGACTCAATTGATCCAATTTAGTATATATCCTTTATTATTTTATAATTCTGCCTATCTGTCCTAAGGAATTTAGCATTCACTAAATTGACCTAACAAGAATTTTTTTTTTTTAAATTAAAACATAGTGGCCAGGTGCGGTGGCTCACGCCTGTAATGCTAGCGCTCTGGGAGGCCGAGGCAGGTGGATCACTCGAGGTCAGGAGTTCGAGACCAGCCTGAGCAAGAGCGAGACCCCGTCTCTACTAAAAATAGAAAGTAATTAATTGGCCAACTAAAATATATATAGAAAAAATTAGCCAGGCATGGTGGCGCATGCTTGTAGTCCCAGCTACTTGGGAGGTTGAGGCAGTAGGATTGATTAAGCCCAGGAGTTTGAGGTTGCTGTGAGCTAGGCTGACGCCATGGCACTCACTCTAGCCAAGGGAACAAAGTGACAATCTGTCTCAAAAAAAAAAAAAACAAAACCAAAAACATAGTGTTGTTTAATTAAAAATATTACACTTGACAGCATTCTGAAATAATTTCTAAGAAGAATATTTTTCCTTTGAATAAAGCTGAATGTAAACAAGTCTTTATGTAACCCTATATATTGGAATTAGTGTCAAACTGGGGACACCCATCAAATATGTGGCATCCAAATGCTCTATAAACAGCAACAAATATTTTAAAAAAGGAAATGGGAGGAAAAATTAAAGAGAAATGTTAGCATTTGGTCAACTGTAATTGTGTTTTTTGAAATATTCCATGGATATGTTGTACATTAGCTCATTAGAAATTTAAAAAATAAGACAAATTGGAGCCAAACCCTTAAACACTGAATATGGAGATATCTTTTAAAGCCTTCAATTATTAAACAGCTGTATTAGTATGTTTTGCACTGCTACAAAAAATGCCTGAGGCTGGTAATTTATAAAGAAAAGAGGTTCATTTGGCTCACAGTTCTGCAGACTGTACAAGAAGTATCGCACCAGCATCTGCTTCTGGTGAGGGATTGAGGGAGCTTCCAATCAAGGCAGAAAGTAAAAGAGGAGCAGGTGTGTCACACGGGAAGAAAAGGAGCAAGGGAGGAAGGAGGAGATGCCAGGCTCTTTCAAACAACCAGCTCTCTTGTGAACTAATGGAGCGAGAACTCACTCATTATCTCAGGAAGGTCACCAAGCCATTCATGAGGGGTCCACCCTCATGACCTAAGTACTTCCAACTAGGCCCCCCAACATTCAATACTAGGAATCAAATTTCAGCATGAGATTTGGAGAGGCCAAACACCCAAGCCATATCAACAGCATTTATAAAATCCAAAATTCAAAAAGTGATGGTTTTATTTATATTCCTGCTTTATGGATCTTCCCTGTACCTAACCTTTACCAGCTGTAAAAGAAATCTTTCACTTATATAGGAAAAGAGAGGGTATATGGATTTGCTTATAACTATCACTATGGGTAAAAAATAATTTTTGCCCAGTCCTAGTAGTGAGTTATTATCCCTATTGTCTTACATAAAGGATGACACTTCGCTTTTTCATTAGTTCAGCCACAAACTTTTTGAACAACAATTGATGTGATTAAGTGACTTACTGACACCTGGGCCAACAAAATAATGATAGCATATGTCAATCTCTAAATATTTGTTGTTCAAAATATCTGACTTCACCTATATTATAAAGGAAGTCTTTAAAAATACTTTCTTGGTGACTTTATCATTAAAGTTTTAAAAACATTTAAAAATTTTTTTTATTTCAGCATATTATGGGGGTACAGATGTTTAGGTTACATATATTGCCTGTGGCCCCCACCCCCAGTCAGAGCTTCAAGCGTGCGCATCCCCCAGATGGTGCACATCACACTCATTATGTGTGTATATACCCATCCCCTCCTCCTCGCTCCCATCTGCCCGACACCTGATGAATGTTATTCCTATATATGCACTTAGGTGTTGATCAGTTAAAACAAAATTGATAAATTTTCCAAGTTTAATTGAGATTTTGGCTGTTATTATTAGAAAATAACAGGGGTTTCTATGGACAAATGAGTTTCAGAACTTTGAGAATTCAACCAAGCTAATATGATATTTTTACTCCTGTACATTGCAAAATCTGTAATATGGTATGCCCTTTGTGAATCTCCAGAAAAGTGAGTTTGGAGTGGAAGTTATTATCAGTTCCCAGAATCACAGAGCATATTTCTCAGCCTTTTTTGTCTGGAACACTTAGAAGAATCCTTATAAGATTTGTCTCTTTGTACTTGGATTTAAGAGAAATTTAAATTAGCAATTATCCACAAATGGATCTACTTAAAAAATTTTGTCCTTTGTGTTCTAGCAGAAATGTTATCTAGAAATTTTAATTTGATTTACTTTTATCTGTTAGATACAGTTATTTCTTGAAAACTCACATCTCAGGATCCTGTGTATTAAGAAATTTGGCATCAATATATGATGAAATGATATGCTGAAATGCCTTTTTAGTGAATATATTAGCTATGACTCTTTTGCTGGCAAGTTACAAAAAATTAACCTGAGCTATATTAAAGGAAAAAGGAGGAATTTATTACAATGATACAAAGTTATCATCTAGAATCCACTGGCAAAAATGCAGATGGGTGTCAGGATTGTCTAGGACTATGGTCTAACAGAAAAATAATGTGAACCATGGATGTGAAGCACATCTCTAATCTTGATCTTTTTAATAGCCAGATGAATTTAATTTTATTAATAAAAATGTTTTATATAAACCAATATATACAAAATATTATCATTTTAATATGTAATCATCCTAGAAATATTAATAAGATATTTTATATTCTTTTGTCTTTGTACTAAGTCTTTGAAATCTTATGTGTATTATTACACTTAAAGTACATTTTAATTATAATTGGTCACATTTCAAAGGCCCAAAAGCCCTATGTAACCAGTGGCTACCATACTGCACAGTGCAAGACTAGAGCAAAGAATGACAAAGATGTAGGGAAGCCAGGTAATTCTTTCTCAGTGTTTAAATTTCAGAGCAATTTATTTTGGTGAAAATATTTTAAATTTATTTAAAACCTGTTGAAATATAAGGAATGGTACACAAGATTTAAAAATAAATTCATTTATATGTTATTTTCAGAAGTGGCACCTAGATAGAGGGCAAATTTTGAAAAATAAGAACACAGAAAAAGATTTCTCAGGCAAATACTATATAACAGATTAGAATATCACCTGACACAGGCTGTAAGGAATAAAGAGGTGCACACCGTAATGATAAAGTTTTCAACTTGCCAAGAATATGTGATATTAATAATTCCAAACTATGTTCCTAATATAGCCTCAAAACATACAGAGTAAAAATTGGTAAAACAAAAAATTTACAAAACAGCTCTTTTAGTGGAATGTGTTAAGGCACTTCTCATAGTAATTGATAGATGAAAAAAAATTAGGAAGGATGCAGAATATTTAAACAATACAATCAATAAACTATCTTGACCTAGTAGGTAAATATAGAACTCTACTAGACAATCAGAAAAATGCACATTTTTTGAAATATACATTTAAAGGTTTCACTTATAAAAAGAACAGCATACTATACCATATACTAAATCTCAATATAACTTAGGAAATGTTATTATACAGAATAGGTCCTCTTACTCCAATGCAATTTAGTTAAAAAATAATAATAAAAGATAACTAAAAGGCACTATGCATTTGAAAATATAAATGTGCAGTTTTAAATAACATGTAGAACATAAAAGACATTTTAATGGAAATTAGAACTCAGAATTGGTAATAAATATACTATACATAAATACTTGTGTGATGCAGTTAAAATCCTACCTAGTAAGAAATTCATATTTTTCAATTTTTATATACATAAAGGATAAAATTAATAAGGTTCAACTTAAGAAATAAAAAGTGATCAACAGAAGTTCAAAGATTCTGGGAGTTGACTTACAGCATTCTATTTCCTTTTCCATCTCATATAAACTTGTCACATATTGTTGATTCTGCTTTCTAATTTTCTCTAGTATCATCAGTCTTTCCTTCTTCGTTTCCCATGAGCTTGTATAGGTTCAGCCTTCTTCATTTCTCCCTCATTCCATTGGTTTCCCAACAGCATTCTCTAGCACCAGCATACCCTATCCCTTTAACCCATTCTTCTAATCACCAGAGGAACTTTTTAGATCACAAATCTGATAATTCCAATCATCAGTTTAGACCCCTGCAATGACTCTGGGGTTGCTCAGCTAAATCTATTCCCTTTCATCATTCTTTACTGGGAGACCCTGATTTTGTTTGAGTGCAGAACCTTCGTGTATCCACGCACTGAAGGCGTTCCCTCCCCGGCTCCATGGGGTGTATCATGATTGGTCTAATCACCATGGGCCAATTACCATTTTTCCCCTGTGCAAGGATTGGTTTATTCATGGGCATGTGACCAACTGGAAAATACTTGGCTCCAACAAATAGGGAGGGTTTGGAGGAAATGCTTTTTCTTCTTCAATGGACATATCATGTCTGCCTGTGACTCAGAAACTGCCGCTGCCCTATTTGGGTCATAAGGGAACATGCTGACCTGCTGAGGATGGCAGGCTGAAAAGATAGAAAGCCCTTGAGTCTTTAATAACATCATTGTGACACTGAATAATCAACTCTGGAATTACCCTATTTCTGAGCAACTCGCTATGTTTGAACACTGTTAGTTGGGGCTTCCACTACTGGAAGCCGAAAGCATTCTATCCAATTCAGGCTCTCAAATGCTTAAAATGATATGTGAACACCTGAATAGTCCTATCTCTCCAGCCTCATTTTGGCCTGCTTCTGTCTTGCTGTGCTTCCACCCAGTATTCTACATGGTCCAGTCTCTCTGTAAGGTTCTCTCTGCTTCTGAGTTTGACTATTTTAGATGCCTCATGTAGGAGGAATCATGCAGCATTTGTCCTTCTGTGACTAGCTTATTTCACTAAATATATTGTCCTCAAGGTTTATTCATTACCACATATTTCAGGATTTCCTTCTTTTTTAAGGCTAAATAATATTGTGTTGTATGTATATACCACATTTTCTTTATCCATTCATCTGCTGATGGAGTTAGGTTGTTTCCACATCTTGACTATTATAAATAGCACTGCAATAAACACATGGGAGTGCTAATATGTCTTGGAGATCCCGACTTCAATTCTTTTGCATAAATACCAAGATGTGGGATTGCTGGATAATATGCTAGTTCTATTTTTAATTTTTTAAGAAACCTCCATACTGTTTTTCATAGTGGCTACACCATTTTGCATTCCTACCAACACCATGCAAGCGTTCTCTTTTCTCCATATTCTCAACAACAGTTGTTGTCTTTTGCTTTTTAAATAATTGCTGTCTTAACAGGTGTAATGAAGGATAAAAATCACATAATCATCTCAATAGATGCAGAAAAGCATCTGATAATATTCAACACCCTTTTATAATAAAAATTCTCAACAAAGTAGGAATAGAGGAAAATTACCCCAACATAATAAAGGCCATATAGAAAAAGCCCACAGCTAACATCAGACTTAATGGTGAAAATTTAAAAGGCTTAATTCTAAGATTAGGAACAGGCAAAAGTGAGCACTTCTGTTCAACATAGTAATAGAAGTTATAGCCAGAGAAATTACAGAAAAATAAAAGGCATCTAAATTGAAAAGGAAGAGATAAAATTATCCTGTTTACAATGATATGATCTTATATATATAAAGCCATAGGGACCCCACAAAAACCTGTTAGAACTAACAAATTCAGTAAAAGTTGTAGAATACCAAATTAATACACAAATATCAATTGCATTTTATAGACTAACAATGAGCTATATGAAATGGAAATTAAGAAAAGAATCTCATTTTTAATAGCACCAAAGGAGTAAATTACTTAGAAATAAACTTAACTAAGAAAGTAAAAGACTTGTATACTGAATCTACAAAACATTGATTAAAGAAATTAAAGAAGACATAAACAAATGGAAAGACATCTCTTGTTCATGGATTGGAATACTTAATACTGTAAATTGCCCATACTACTGAAAGCAATGTACAGATTCAATGCAATCCCTTTCAAAATTCCAGTGGCATTTTTTACATAAACAGAAAAAAAATTCTAAACCTCATATGCAACCACAAAAGTCTCTGAATAGCCAAAGCAATCTTGAGCAAGAAGAAGAAAGCTGGCAGCATCACACTTCCTGATTTCAAAATATACCACAAAACTATAGTAATCAAAACAATATGATGCTGGCATAAAAACAGACACATAGACCAATGGAAGAATAGAGAGCTTAGAAACAAATCTATGACAAGAACATACAATGGGGAAGGATAGCCTCTTCAATAAATTGTTTTAGGAAAGCTGTATATCGACATGCAGAAGAATTCAGTTGGACCCTTAACTTATCAAGCACCACATGCAAAAATCAACTCAAAATGGATGAAAGACTTGAATGTAAATCCTGAAACTGTAAAACTCTTAGAAGAAAACATTGCGGGGAAGCTCCATGACATTGATCTGGGCAATCTTTTTTTTGGATATGACCCTAAAAACAGGCAACAAAAGCAAAAATAGACAAATGAGATTACATCAAAATAAAAAGCTCTCCACAGCCAAGGAAACAATGAAGAGAAAGAAGAGACAACATATGGAATGGGAAAAATATTTGCAAATCATACATCTGACAAAGTGTTATTATCCAAAATATATAAGTAATGCAAACAACTCAATAGCAAGAAAACATAACCCAATTAAAAAATGGGCAAAGGATTTGAGTAGACATTTCTCCAAAGAAGACATAAAAATAGCCAACAGGTATATGAAAAAATGCTCAACATCAGTGATCATCAGGGAAATGCAAATGAAAACCACAGTGAGATATCACCTCACATCTGTTAGAATGACTGTTATGAAAAAGACAAAAGATAGAAGATGTGGAGAAAAGGGAACCCTTGTACACTGTAGGTGGAATAGTAATTAGTACCGCCATTATAGAAAGGTTCTCCCCCAAACAGAACTACCATATGATCCAGTGATTCCACTTCTGGGTATATATCCAAAGGAAATGAAATCAGCATGTTGAAGAGGTACCTGCATTTCCACATTCATTGCACACTATTCACAACAGCCAAGATGAAATTAACCTGTGTCCGTTTGACAAATGAATGGATAAAGGAGATGAGAATTCCTGTTTGCTTTTTGAATGCAAGTGTGTATTCATTAACTTAGAATTTATATGTATGTATATTTTCTCATTTCTCTAAGTGTGGAGTAAAAAAAGATTTTAATTTGTTCATTTCTTTATCTTGAAGCTGCTGTCCTTTTCCTTTATTGTGCCAGTCCTTTCTTGTATTAGTTTCTGTTCCTCTTTCTTAGTAACTGTATCTTTTTGAACTCTATCTATATATGCTGATTACTTATAATATTTCATCTTGTAAAACTAAAATTCTGTCCCATTAAACAATTACTCCCCATTCCTTCCTCCTCCAAGGCACTGGCAGTTACCATTCTACTTTCTACCCATGAATTTGAGTACTCTAGGCAGCTTATATAAGTACCTAGCATATAGTATTTGTCCTTTTGTGATTGGCTTAATTTGCTTAGCACAATGTCCTCAAGGTTTATCCATGTTACAGGACATGTCAGAATTTTCTTATTTCGTAAGGCTTATGAATATTCCATTGTATGTTTGTATCACATTTTATTTGTTCATCCATTCATCAAAGGACTTGGGTTGCCTCCACCTTTTAGCTATTGTGAATAATGCTGCTATGAACATGGGTATTCAAATATCTCTTTGAGTCTCTGCTTTCAATTCTTTTGCGTATATACCCAGAAGTGGAATTCCTGAAGCATATAGTAATTTTATTTTTAATTTTTAAGGCACCTCTATACTGTTTTTCATAGTGGCTGTACCATTTTACAGTCTCACCAACAATGCACAAGGGTTTCAATTTCCGCTTGTTATTGCCAACACTTAATATTTTCTGTCCTTTTTTTTTTGTAGTAGCCATCTTATTGATGTGAGAAGGTATATTTTTAAACACATAAAATTCAACAGACCTCAGCCCAATATTAAAGTTTCATTGACTTCTTGTTTTTTTTTTTTTTGAGACAGAGTCTCGCTTTTGTTGCCCGGGCTAGAGTGAGTGCCGTGGCGTCAGCCTAGCTCACAGCAACCTCAAACTCCTGGGCTTAAGCAATCCTACTGCCTCAACCTCCCGAGAAGCTGGGACTACAGACATGCACCACCATGCCCGGCTAATTTTTTCTATATATATTTTAGTTGGCCAGATAATTTCTTTCTATTTTTAGTAGAGATGAGGTCTCGCTCTTGCTCAGGCTGGTCTCGAACTCCTGACCTCGAGCGATCCACCCGCCTGGGCCTCCCAGAGTGCTAGGACTACAGGCGTGAGCCACCGCGCCCGGCCTTCTTTGACTTCTAAATGAAATATCTTCTCAAAGCATCACATAATAAAAATACCAAGTCCACGTGGCCACTAGTCTACCACCTCTGTAAAAGCAGAGACTGTGCCCCAGCTTTTGCCTGCCGCTGTGGCTAGAGAGGGCTTGCACATGGGAGAGATCAAGGCATGTTTGTTGAATAAGTGAAAGGTGTGTTTCTATAGACAATGAGCTTGGAAACAGACAATGTGGTGTTTGTTACCATGGGTAGAGGACAATGCCAGACATGCAATCACTGACAAACCTGGGGATCATGGGACCCCCTTGTTTCTAGTTAGCTGCAGGTTTAGGGTGAATGACTGCCTCTTCTTGTGCGTTGGCATGAGTTGATTTTGAGCCTTTAGTGAATAGTAAAGACTTGGCTTACATTTTAGAGAGGCAGCCTAGTAGTGTAAAGAGAAGATCTGGGAAACACAGCTCTGTACCTACAAGGCATGTGACCTTTAAGAAAAATCTCATCTCTCCAATGCCATCTTCTTGTGTGTAAAATGGGATTAATAATACTACTCCACGAGATTGTTGAGAAATTAACGGATAATGTATGTAAAGTGCAATGTATACATATATAGAAAGAGTAGACATTATTGTGAATATATTGTAATTAATTAATTTTTTTCCTTTAATGTGTGACACTTTTTCATGGGTGAGAAGGCTCCTGCATTAAAAGCCATCAATAAAATATTAAAAGCTCCTATTCTAAGATTTCTCTGGAGATCCCCTGATATTTTCTTTTAATTACCTCAAAGAATTACTTTGATCAGAGAATAAAAATCTAGCACTGATGTGCTACTTTGTAATCTACCTTACATCAACTAGAGTTAAGAACTGAGTGAGATTGCTGAATTTAACCTGGGCTTAAATAAAGAGCTAATTTATCAAAAGGCAGTCAATGCATGATTCCTATGAGGATGTGTGCCCTTGCTCACTGTGATGAAGTTAACATATACTTCCCTCAACTTTATTAAATATATTTATGTCAGCTAAATAAGGTGATCAGCAGATATTTCTTCGAAAGTTCCAGAAGCAGTGAAGAAATCAAATTTTCCTGGTGGACATTCCAAAATTCAAACATACTTTGTTCACTCTGTATCTCTGGGAACATTTTATCCTTATGGTTCAAAAGTCGAGTCTCCTTGGTCATGGTTTATTCAATACATTTTCCACCAGAACAGCTCTGTCTAATAGAAATTTCTGCCTTGATGGAAATGTTCTATGATTCTGGGACCATCTCATAGAGTAGACATCAGCTACGTGTGGCTATTGAGCTGTTGAAATGTGTCTAGCGTGGCAGAGAAACTAAATTTTTAATTTTATTTAATTTTAATGAATTAAAAATCCAAACTTACATAGCCACATGTGGCTAGTGACTACCATATTGGACAGTGGACAGTGTAACCCTAGCATGTCTTTAGGAAAATGAGAGCTGGTATACATCTATATGAGAAACACCAGCACATGGCCTAAACTGGGGAACCTTACCTGGAGCCCCTCACTCTGTTTTTTGTTTGTTTTAGTTTCAGTTTTAATATAGTAAAGGAAGAATATTATTCCAAACCAGAATTTACTGTTGTTATGTCTACTAAGTATAAGGAGGAATAATTCATTTCAGAGGAAAAATGTGCTTCTCTATTGCTCTTACCTTTTGTAGAGATGGAAAAGAGAAGCAGAAATAGATTACAATTTCAAAGCCTTGGTCAATCCCTCTATATTGCTGTTGGGTGAGATCCACGTTAGAATACCCTTGACTTAAGTAGAAATATTAACAACATTTTGGATATGCAAAAGTAGACCTAGGTCTAGAATTGAGTGAAGAATGACTTCAAGTTTGAATTTCCAGGTAAGGGGAGAAGATAGTTCAAAATTTATGGAGTACCAAAGTGAAGAAAGAGAGAGAGGCAAGAAATGTGAGGCTGTGGGGGTGGTGAGAGAGGGATAGCAAGCTGGCAGCAGTGCCGTTGGAGGCTGGGGTTGCCCAGAAAGTAGCCAGTGAGTAATCCCAGGAACAAGAAAGCTAAGGCAACTTTAAGAACAAGGATGTTTACTTTCCAATTTTAAGTTGATTGCCTTTCTATACAATAAACACTTCTTTTGCCTTTTTTTTTTTTTTTAAAGCAAACTCTACTCCACCCTCAAAGCATTGTGTGGATTGTTTGGGGGGAAAGTGAAAGAAAAGGGGCTCCTTTTAACATCTGGATTAGCACAGGGATGAGAGAACAGCCACAAGAAGTGAGGCAGGTGAGACAGGCAGGTAAAAGCAGGAAAAGTGATTATGGGACTCTCACTCCCAAATATTGAGGGATGGAGTGGTCAAAATCTCAAAGAGCCAAATGGTCTCCAGAGACATCTAAAGGAATGAAGACATTGAGTATGGTATATTAGCTTAATGCCTTCCCACAGTTTTAGAGCAGTGGGATTTTGTGTTAAGTTCATGGTGAAGATTTCATGTCAAACAGCATGTGCTATTTGCACTAAGATTTTTAAAAGCCTTGGATTATTGTTTATAGCATCAACATTTCTGATTTACATTTACAGTTGTCTCCAGAGTGCACTTCAGTAGCTGCATTTGTATACTTTGGGCAAAAATAAAACTATCCCTTAAGGCAGAAATATATGCAACCAGATATTCAAACAAAGATAAAACCTGAGTCCCAGCATGACTAATTGGGATTGAGAAGAGCTATAACACATTTACAAAGAAATCAAAATTTTTCTCTGGAAAATTCCAAGCGTAAGTTTCTAAAACAGTCTTTCTTGGAAATAAGAGAATACAATTAGAGACTTAGAGTTTTTCTTGGCCCTGCAATTCTCCAATTTCTGCAATTCAAGCACTTCCTTTATTTTAATCTATTCATTGGAGTTCTGTTCTGCTTGTTTTCCACTTTCCGCCATGAAACTCTTTGATAGTTACGGAGTATCTCACTACTTTTGTTAACTTACTTTTTTTCCCAAGTGACTCTCAAGGCAACGGTTGCCACACATAAAGTTGTCAGGGCTCAGGAAACATTTTATTTGCCAGAGCTCTTCACAATGTGTACTTCAAACATATCCTCAAGGGCTTTTGGCTGGGCCCATCTGTTAGTTTTGAAGACCAGATTTCAATATGTTGGTGACTGGACTCCTGCACATTCTGTCCTGTCTTTTGCAGTCCTCCTACAGCAAAGAATCTTCGTCCTGGAATTCAGAAAGAAGTCCAAGTCTTTTGTGTTTTAGTATGTTAAAACCAATTCTGCTTTGGCTGTGCCCCTTCTGTTTCAGCTGCTGCTGTCTCGTGGCCTAGGCAGTGAAGTGGACTGGTCCTCCTATCACTGTTTAGTGAGAAATACAGAGGTATCTGCAAATAAATCCCTATGGAGTCATCAGATTTCCAGATAAACCAGTCAAAGATATTTTGAAATTAGATGTTATCACATAGCCAACAATTGCAAATTTCTAAGAATTCTTAGTTTAAAATATAATTTTGATTTTTAGAGATCTCATGGAAAACATCTGAACTAGAATGATTTTCAGAGTGTACTCCTAGTAGTCAGATTTTGCTTGGATGATCTTGATCAATTCCTGAAGAAAAAAATAAAAGGAAAAGTTTGTAACATATCATAATCTTTTATAAAGATACCTTAATAATTTTCAATATAAAGAACTTATGTTAAATATAAAGTACAAAATCATATTATATATAAATGATATATGTAAATATACATAAATTATATGCAAATTCATATATGTGAAGAAGATAGACTACTACAAGTAAAATGAAGCACATATTACACCATAAATATTTTAAGGTGAAAGTAGGAGTGGGCAAACTAAGGCCCACAGATTAAATCTGTCCCACAGTCTGTTCTTGTAGAGCCTGCAAGCTAAGAATTGGTTTGTACATTTTAATGAATTATTAAAAAAAAAGACTATGTGATGGTATGTGGCTCCCAAAACCTAAAATATTTAGTAGCTGGCCCTTCACAAAATTAGCTGAGCACTCATGTAAAGGGTAATGTTATTGAAGCAGAAATTATCTATTAAAGCAAATATTATATATTTCAAAAACATGAAGTTCAAAGTTGTCTCACTGGTAACGATCTTGTATCAGTGCCTTTAAAATTTCAATTCATTTCATTTTTATGAGAATCAAGTAGTGAAACTATTGGTTCTTAAAGGGCAAGACATGGTTTATGAGAAAAAGACTTATAATCTAATTAAGGAAATGTCAATTAAGGTCGAGAAAATATCTAAAGTAGCATAAAGTAACATTTTATGCTACAGTGAATCATCTGAACTTTTGGTGGGTTTACACTCAGATATTTGTAATTTAACCATCGCCCAAATTATGTTAATGTAAGATGACAGCCTTACGCAGCTCAGCTTAGATGCCGAAGTCAGCAGGTCTCTGCTTCCCACCAGCTGTCCACGCTTAACAACGGTCTCTTTTCCTCACCTCAACTGACCTCTTTGCAGTGGTCCCTTCCTTCTTCCCCATATACTCTATTGCTTTGTCATCACAGCTCCACACAATCCCGGTTCTCCTTCTATTTATCAGCCTTTCTCAGACCCTACAACCAGCTTCCCTTCCTCTACATGTCCTCTAGGCACTGGAATCCATTAGCCATCTGCTCTCTTCCTGCTCTTCCTTGTCCTGGGCGATCTGGCTGATGCTGCCCACCTCTGCCTCTGCTCAGCTTTCAATCTACTAACCCTGCTGACTCCAATGTCTAGATCAAATGTGGGTCTGTTTGATGTCTTTTTTTCCTTCTTGATTATCACTCATATAGTCTTGGCTTTTTCCATGTCTAGTAATTTTTTATTATATGTCTAACATTGTGTATAAAAGGTCAGAGGCACCAGATGACATTATATTCTGCAAGAGAAGATTCTCCTTTCCTCTGTTAGGTAGATAGGGTAAAAGCTTGATCACCGTGGTCCCATCAAGAATTGAGGTGAGTAGGAGCTGGATTGCAGTTCGGCAAGACTCAGTCTATTTTTGGCTAGCTAACTCTTGCTTATCTTTCAGTCCTTTTCCAACTAACCATCTGAACTGTAGGAATTTCTAGTTTCTTAGTTAAAATTCCTACAGTAACAATGCTAAAGATTGTGCTTAGTCCTAACAATCTTAAGTAGAGTTTAGCTACAGGATGAAATAAATGGTCTTTGGTGGGAATTTTTAAATGCGTTGCTAACAGAAATTTTATTCTCTTTGAATGTATGCACCAGCACAGAGTCACTACTTTAGAAAGCCTCATAATTAGAGAAACACACTTAGTCTTTTCCTTGTATAAAATATGTGATGAGGAATGTTCTATTTTATTGTATACTTGAAAATTACAAAGAGAGTGTTAAGTGTTCTCACCATAAAAAAGAGAAACATGTGAGGTAATTGTTATATTAATTAGCTCAATTTAGCCATTCCACAATGTACATATATTTCAAAAGATCATATTGTAAACCGTAAGCATATACAATTTTTATTTGTTGATTTAAAACAATTTTGTAAGAGAATTTCTATTTTATGAGATACACTGGAAAGACTTCTGCTATTCTCAGATTCTCTATTCTCTTGGCCCACCTAATAATATCCTCGTGTCTTATGAAAATCCTGCCGCTAAGGACTTGGGCCTTCTGATTTCTGCCCCTGTATGTGTTGTCTTCTACTTGGGGCACCGTTTTCAGCACAGACACAGCCAATGATCAGTTCTCTCTTGTTTTGGTCCTGGCCAAGGTTGTAGACAATGATAAATATCGCCATTTCCTGTCCTTTTCTAATAATCAGAAAGGTAATCTCAAGTCCCAAGGGAACAAGGAAACTTGAAAAAGAAAAAAAAAGACTAAATAGGGGCCAATGTGAGTATCAGGAAAGATTGGAAGTGTTGTTTACCCTTTTATGGTAAAAGGCAAATGTTTTGAGTAACACAGTCTGCCTTTATTTCTGTCTTAGTATTATTCTATGAAATATTTTAAATAAATAATAATTTCAAGGCAAGTGAATAAAGACCCCTGACTATGCCATCAAATTCAGTAATCACCAGCCACGTGTATCTATTGAACCCCTGAAATGGGCCTAATTTCAAACTGAGTTGTGCTGTGAGTATGAAATATCCTCCAAGATTCAAATAAATAGTATTTAAAAAATACAAAATATTTCTTTAATTGTATTTTATATTGATTGTATACTGAAAAATATATAAGATATATGGGGTTAAATAAAGTATATTATTCAAATTACATTCCCTTGTTTCTTTTTGTTTTTGTTAATATGACTATAAAGTAACTTAGGGGCTTGCATTATATTTGTTGGACAGGCTGCCTAAATGGCAGGCATGGCACAGGCATTACAGCATCTGTGGGTCCTTCTGGCTCTATTGCTCAGTGGAGAGGACCTGCCTGCCAGATTATACCCACCCAACTGTAGATCTGGTTTTATCTAAGACCTTCCAGACAGAACCAGGAATGCATTAGTTCCATGCCTGTTCAATGGACCAGAGCAGGCAAGCATTTGAGGACATAGATTAGCACATGCACAGATTGCTTTCATGTCCTTGACAACAGCCTTGTGAGGTGCACATCTGGAGTGCAGCCCAACATGCCCACATCTGGAGTATAGCCCAAGATGGCAATGTCTCCAGGGACCCAGATAGCCCGCGTGGAAGGGAGACCCAGTACCAACTCCTCCCCCTCCAAACCTGGCCTCTTACAATAGCTTCCTAATGATTTCTGCCTCCATGTTCCCCTCTTCTTTGTAATGTATCCTCTATACTTTCCCTAGAAAAAAATTTTAATTTTAACAACTGTATCTAAAAATTTTTATTGCTCCTTCCCTAACGTATATGGTATGTAAAACACAATGATACAGAAGCCACATGATAAATATTCCTTGTTGAGAAATTTTCTGCATGGACAGGACTGGCTAAGATTTCAGGAAGACTTTGGATAGCAAAAGCTGAAGGAAGGAGAGATTCCACAGCTTCTTAGAGTTGGTTTTGGCCACAATGACTAGGAAATAGTAGAATTTTGGTTATCACCGTGGGATTTACCAACTTTCCTCCTCCCCCCACTATCATAAAATCTATTGGTGCAGGGTAAATCAGTTATATTTTGTCTTCCTGTGTAGACTGTGTACTCTTTGAAAGTACCATCCATGCTTTTTATATCTGTGTATCTTCAGATCTTAGCATAACGTCAGTGTCAAGTACTTACTCAAAAATCTCTGAAACAAATCAATGAGTTGAGTGAGTGAGTGAATAAATAAATAAATGAGAGTGAGTCAATCACTCAGTCTTACTTAGCTGTCACTTGGGAGAGAAGGCAGTGTAGTGGTAGAGCAGGACTCCAAGGAAGGCACAAAGTTGCCACCCGCAATCATGGTGACTGTCGGCAGAAAGATGGTTGTGAATCATCAAAGGACAAGATCAAGAAACTCATTTTATGTTGCAATCAGGACCTGTTCTGAGTTTAATAACTGTTGCCGTTTAACCTTCTCTCACTAACTGTTCCGTGACATCCAGTAGAATAATCCTGCTTAATTTTCTACAAACTGAATGAGAATGATGCATGTCTGTAAGTCTTTATTTTTTTTTTTATTTTTTATTTTTTGGGACAGAGTCTCACTCTGTTGCCCAGGCTAGAGTGCCATGGCATCAGCCCAGCTCACAGCAACCTCAAACTCCTAGGCTCAGGTGATCCTCCTGCCTTAGCCTCCCAAGTAGCTGGGACTACAGGCACGTGCCACCATGCCCAGCTAATGTTTTCTATATATTTTCAGTTGTCTATAGAATTTCTTTCTATTTTTAGTAGAGAGGGGGTCTTGCTCTTGCTCAGGCTGGTCTCGAACTCCTGAGCTCAAAGGATCCACCCGCCTTGGCTTCCCAGAGTGCTAGGATTACAGGCGTGAGCCACTGTGCCTGGCCACCTGTAAGTCTTTAATTTTTTCCTTCTTTCCACTTGAAAAATGGATCTGGGCATCTGTGAGAGTCAATAGTGCTGTTCACCAAGTATTTCCCCTTTTCTGGGCACCTAACCTGAAGTTATTCATGATCAAGTGACTTGCTTGAGACATCAATGGACATGGCTTGTAGTCAGAACCCTTAAGATTTACTATGTAACTGAGACAGTCCTTTCCCCTCTGGCACAGTGACCTGCAATATTCCATCTAGTGCCTGGTACCTGGAATGAGGACATTGCGGAGTAGAGCTCCCAACCAGCTTATGATGGACATGTAAGTGAGAAATAAAACTTTTAAATTTTAAGCTGTTGAGATTTTGCTATCATTCGATATGGTAGCATGATTTAATCCTTCGTGATTAATACCTGCACTGGAGAAAATAATAGATAATTTTTTTTTAAAAGTGGATAAATGAATAATCTTTTCTGGAGAGGTCAACATATTTGAGTCTACTAACCCTTACTTGAATCAAATCCAAGTTTCACTACTTATGAGCTGGGTGACCTAGAACAATTTACTCAAACACTCTGTGCCTGTTTCCACAATAATAGTAGTTAACTTCTAGAATTGTCATGAGAATTAAGTGAATCCAATATCTGTAAAACCTAGAGCAATGCCTTGCACAGCATAAGTGCTATACATATGTAAGCTATTGTTTTCAGTTTTAGCATTATTGGACTAGACTTTCACCTTGAGTTGTATCATTCCAATTCATTTCAGAACTATCTAGTCAAAGACCACATCTCAGAATATAGCCCTGTGAATGACTTGATAGTTAAGAGTTACAGATAATGGAAGTATAAAAATAAGCTAACAAACAAAAAAAATAACAATGACAGCAACAAATACAAACTCTTGGGAAGTACAGGGAGGTGTCATGAGAATGCACCAAGAAGTAACATGGTCTTACAAATACAATAAACAATAAGAAGCATACAGTTTGTAGTATATTAGACTTACACAGCTTCAACACTGGACAAAATATCTTCAGAATTATTTATCCATTGATCCTAACATTTCCTACCCACTTGACAGCCTGGCCTCTTCTTTAGCTAAGGCATTATTTAATATCTCTTTGTTGGGAAGAGAATAACTTTCTAGTAAACAGTTCTATAATAGTTGTTGGGTCAGATTGAAAGTTGCAGAACTGGGATGTGAAGAGAATTCTTTAGAGAGCTTTGCACAGGACTGTCACCAGTACAAGAAATTCCCAAACTTTTGAGTTTCTCATTCCTTTTACGTGGAAGTAACCTAATAATAAGTGATCTGGAGGGACAAGACGGGAAAAGATACACCCAGGTTAGCACAATGAGGATGGAGAATTAAGCTCATAAGAGGTATGGAAATTAAAAATGGACTCATAAATATGTATTTGGAAGCATTTTTTCTTTTGACTTATTGCCTTTGTAAACAAAGTAGCCTTGCTAGTTTAGACAACCAGAAGCTAGTGTACAAAAATCATCGTAAAATTGAAATCTCCAACAATGGTAATTGGGTTTTCTCATCCCTTTTCAGTGCTTCAGAAATCCTAACGGAAAACACACATTTGCCCATGATAAGATGTACTGTCTGAGCAAGCTCCTGTACTCGGAACTGGAATTATATAACATTATATGGTAATGGAGTAGACTTTGCAATGGGAAAAACCTGGGTTTAGGACTCAGTTTCACAATTTCTGGGTGACCTTGGGCAAGGTATATTTTTTCTTTGCTTGTAAAATAAGTACATGTGTACCAACCTAATACAGTTTTTCAGAAAATTAAAGGAGATTATATAGAGAGTATCTAGAACAGTTAGTTCACTTTTGATGGCATAGTAGGAAGTTTTAGAAACTTTGGAAAAAAAAATAATAAAGGATCCCTGGGTGGTGAAAATATTGTGAAACATTTAGTTAATTAAGTGATGTTCAACTATATTGTGCAGAGCTGCAGAGAACTTGGAGTTGCCTTAGGAGCTCTGAGAGCCTTGTGATGGGGAATGTAGGCTACAACAATACCAGGCCCAGTGCAACTAGAAAATCTGCTTTTATCTGTTTTATTCATTCATGCATGTGGTTTATAGGATTTCATCAAATATCAATTAAAAAGGTTCCACTGCTATTGAAAAAAGCTAGATCAATAATGATTTAAAGAGCATAAAATATATATTTGATGTAACCTGAACTGAGTTTTTTTTTTTTTTTGGCCACATTCTACAGCATAATGAACTGAGTTTTTTAAATCTAATGTTATCATTTTACCCCTTTCTTAATCATCTGTAGGTGGAAATATTTATTTGATGACCCTGGAATCTAGCATTACAAAGTCAAAAATCAAATATCTGTACCTTTGATAACATAAAAAGGCACATGTTATTAATTCAGTATTGCATTTGCCTTTTCTCAAAGCTTTGTTACCATTAATTATTGAGTTGTCACCTTATTCCACTGAATTTAATCAAATGACAATTACTATTGCAAGAGAATTCTGCTATAATATGAGGATAGGAGAATGAAGAGGAAACCTTTGCCACTGACTTTCCATGATGTAAAAAGGAAGAATTATTGCCACCTACCGAAGGAACTTGATTTATTTGCAGCAAACCGTTTTATAGATCAATGCGGAAATCTTGGGCATAAGATGAAGACATTTTTTTCCCCTCATTACTCACCCATTGAAGCCATACATCAATCTTCACCAAGGATGAATCCAGGTTTGAGCATTTTGTTCCACCCCCAAGGAGGTAGAGAGTAGCTACGCTGAAGGGCCTTGCCTTCCAGGACTGGGGCTTTCCCCAGAGCATGTATGTGTGCCTGTCCAGAAAACAGCATTTGTTGACCTGATGTTGTCGTTGTTTTGTTTTGTTTTCTTCAAATCCTTGATCACTTCTCTGGCTTACATTCTAATGAGAAGTTCCCAAACTTAATAATAATTATAATAACTAACATTTACTCTTATAGGTGACAATTAAAACCCAAGCAATCTGGCCTTGGAATCCATAAATCTAACCATTGCCCCTTACTGAGTCAAGAGTCATTTTGTAGGGAAAAGGAAAAATATAAGAAATTTAATTATAAGCTATAGGTGTCTGCGACTAGTCTAAACAAAAGGTATTGGCATCATAAATTATAAGGATTTAGGGCTCAGACTCAGTGGAAACCAAGCACCTGTTTCCCAGGCAATGTTCTCTCAGGCTGAGGCAGGATAGCTTCAACCCAGGAGTCCAAGGCTACAGTGAGCTATGATCGGCCCACTGCACTCCAGCCTGAGCAACAGAGTGAGACCCTGTCTCAAAAAAAAATTATTTAATATACATGCTTTGTTCAGATTTTTATTGGTGATATCTGGGGGAAAAGGAAGCTTGAGCCCCTCGCCTTGTGATTCATGTTCTTATACATTAATATATGCATAGAGAACCACATGACAATGTTTGCCAGAGAGCAGGTGCTTCTAGATAATATTGCAGTACCAAAGAGCCACGTAGGGATCCTAATAGCAGGACAAACGTCCATCACAGTAGTTAAATCTTGTGTAGGCAATGTTGCAAGGAGCATGACATACAAATGGTGAGCATAACATTCAAATCTTACAGCAGTGGGGGACTGAGACGGTGGGATCACTTGAGGAGGGCATAACATTGCCAGCCTTGTTCTAGCTCTGGGTATATATTCATCCATTTTCCCCACAATGTTAGGCATGGTTTAGAAGCTGAAGATGCATAAATTCATGGCACAATTCCAGCTACTGAGAACCTCAGACTACTAATAAATTAAGATTTTAACATCTCCTTTAAGCATCTATTTCAATGTCTCTATGAATTCCACATATGATGCATATATGTATATATAGATACTACATGTAAAGTATGATCCTGGTTAAGTTACACATGATACAGGGTTTTACATACTACCCTTTCACTTAGTGTTCTGTCAGCACTTTTTAATGGCATTCAAATTCATTGAAGGTTTCATTTTTAATGACTACATAGTATTTTCTAATACAAATGTGTCATATTGATTCAATTATTTTCCTTTCGTGTAGTTGACACCAAATTTGTCATTGCTATAAAAAATTCAGGGATCCAGCCAGTCCTAACATTGGCTGGAAACTCTAATTCTGGCAGCCAAAGCAACAAATCAACATGTCCTGAGAAAAGATGTGAACTTTCTCACCATGGTGACACGTGATGACTGTAATTATCGCATTGATCCTGTATCTCATCTCCATTGGTAGATATGAAAACGGAAGTTTAGATTGTTATGGAAATGTGTCCAAGGTCACACAATTAACCAACGGAAGAAGTAGGATTTGAACACAAGTCTGCCTCACACCAAAATCCACACTTTTCCCTCTGTGGTGTATGTCCTGGTTCTGACTTAGGAGTATTTCACTCTGTAATTCCAGTCCAGGGGGCTGCGGAGTATCATGGGTATTGTGAAATAAGACCTGCCCTAGAGCTGCGCTCGGTATGCCCTGTTTCCCTAGTGGTACAAAACAGTCACATTTCATTATTCTTCGAATCAAATGAATCAGGTCCTCCTCTCACAATCTTTGAAGATCTTCCTTCCTTGCCTCTGGTATTTCCTTCCTATCAACTGCCACATCCAGAGCATACGTATATACACACTCACACACATGACACGTGCGTCAGGGAGGGTCCCTGTTAGTGTCAAAATTGCCTTGCAGAGAGGAAACCCGAAGTCTGATGGTCTTCTGCTGTCCCTGTAGCCATTGCTGCCACATGGTGTCACTGTTGAAGCACAGGCAGACCAGCTGCCCTAGTGCTGTCTCCTCTGTCCCCAGAACTGGGCATGAGCTTCCCGACCTCAACATGCCCTCCCTAAACGACCTGGTGACCTGGAAGTCTGATACAATCTCTGGCTGCTCTCTGGCTCAGGCACTTCTTTCCGCAGGGCAGAGTCAACATCATTCATTACGCATATGTACAAGACACACGAGTATTTGAGCTACCTGTCTCAGGTGTGCAAACTTAGCCCACAGACTCTTGGAGTTTACATACTAGTGATCTAGGTTCAACTCACTCACTGGTAACGCAGCTACTTGAGATAAGACAAGTAGTGGCGGTGATCTGCTAAAGATTGCTCCGTCCACTTTTTTCCTCCTTCAGCCAAAAAGAAAACAAGTTATTTTTCGCTCTTGAGTGTGTTGGGGAGCTGGTTTACTCATCCAAAAAGACTGATAGATGGAGATTATCCCCTTCAACCCCACTCTGAGAGAGGGGATGAAAGTCCTTTATGTTTTAAGGTCTGGATTTTTCTTTCTCTTAGAGGAAAGAAAAAGCATGTCTTTTGTGTCTCAAGAGTCCAGGGCCTTCTCTTGGGCAATCATGTTCACTTTTAGAGAGAAGGAACTGGTGTTTCAGGGGTTAAAAAGAAAAGCAACTGACTGAGTGGGCATCTCCAAATGCCAGGAAAAGAAAGCAAGGTGAGTGTGGGTTTTGTTATGGGCAGGTAACATGCATGTTCTGGCACAGTACTTCTGTGGCCCCAGCTCAGGGAATTGCTGGGGAGAAACCTGAGCCCTACACCTGGGTGCTGTGGCTGGGGCCCCTGGTGCAGGTGCCCTGAAGCAGAGGAGGTGGAGACACCAGCTGTCAAAGAACCTGACTGGCCTGAGGCTGCAGCTGGTGATGGCTCTATCCTGTTTAGGTGGGAGGGCAGGTTGGAAGATCAGACTAAGAAGGGGGCAAAACACCATGGGAGATGAGACACCAGGAACACTTATATCTTAGAAGAAGCCAGCTTTGGGACATGCAAGGTATTCAGTTTCTTTGACTACCCCAAAAACAGTAGGAGAATCCCTAAGAGTTTAAGAAAGGACTTTGTGCCAATCTGGCATTTGGATGCCAGATCAGATGAAAGTTAATTTGGAAACATTAAAGTGATGTGAGACCACACCCAAGTGTTGAGTAAGGGTCTGTAGAATTACCCACGTCCATACTGTCCAGGTTCATCTGAAGGGTAATACAAAAACCCTCACCTCTCGCAGGTCAGCCTTGCCCTCTGTCCCCTGGGTAGGAGGTATGTTTTCAGAAGAAATATATACCTGGCTATGTGCACTGATCAAGTTATATCAAGGTTTAACTGTATGTATTTCTTGTATTCAGGGCATTGTGATATGGGAACATGATTATTCCTATGGAATAGCAGCCCCATCCCTGAGCCTGTATTCATGGACAAGTTTCCTTTGCACCAAGGATAGACTATCCATAGCATTTGTCCCAGAAATCATTTGTAAATAGTCTGCTGTTCTGTGCTCAAGTAGAGGTGCCAGTCACTTTCCTATGCTCTCAACTGGTGACCTCTCCCACTCCACTCTTCTTTCCCAAACTAATGTGAATACTTCCTTTCTTTTCACCCTGGGCATCTTGGGGAGTTTATTTTGCACCTCATGGATCTGTGCTTTCAGAAGCTACTGTAGACTTGCTGGGATAATTTTTCTGGTTCTTTCCCATTTATTTTTTGCTCTCTTATTTTGTAACATAACACTTGGATGGGTTCATTGCCCTTGCCCTGCACATTAGAGACTTGCTCAGTTTATATTTGTTTTGGCTTGAACCCCATCTCCCTTGAAGTTTAGACTTAGGGACAGGATTCGACTGGATTTGCTTTGAACTTGGTCTTTGACTTTCAGATCCTTTAGAAGAATGCCACCGCTTCCCACATTTCATTTTGTTTGGCCTTCTGATCTCTGGGGCGTTTTGATTTTGACCTTTTGTCTTTGTTCTTGATGTGCTACATGGCCAATACTGCAGTGGGGGCTGGTGTAACTAGCAGCCGCCCTAGTTGATAATGCCTGGGCATGTGTGATGGTATTTTACAAGAAGCATCATGGCACAATCTTTGGACTCCAGGCATTTAAAGATTCCTTTTATCATAGGAGGCTTAACATCCTTAACATCATCACAGCATGGAGAATTTTTCTGCTGCACTAAAATGAGGCAGATGATTGACCCCCCCCCTTTTACTTTGAGTATTCAGGTTACATGGAAGACATGTGGTCTTGCAAGGTTATGCTCACAGGTAAGCATCCCTTGTAACATTTATAATTACTCGAAAGGAAAAGCAGACATCCCAGGGCAGGTCAAACAGTGAACAAGAAACACGTTGAAGAGAATAGAGAACTGCCCAGCACAGAGCTTGTCACTTCAGTGTGTCACTACTAATGCATTGTCAATAATTAGTTTGCATAGCAAATTACATGCCGTTCTCAACATCTAATGTGAGTTCAGTCATTCTCAACAGACACTTGTGTCATCTTAGCAAAACGCCTCCCTCTTGTCAGACTGGAAGAGGCCAGTCCCATCATTCATACTTGGGATCCATCCCACCCTGTCCAGCGGCTTCAGAGACATCTCAGCATTGACTACCCTCTCTTTCTTCATCCCTTGCCTTATGCCGGTCTCTTTCCTATCCCAGTCTCTTCTAATCTTTGCATCAACCCCTCATATGTAGCTATGACACTGACCAAAGACTGTAGAGTGGTCTTGCTCTGTTGGCTCTCCAAATAACTGCTTATTACCTGAGTATCCAGTTACAATATAAACAATGGAAGTAATTGGGATCATAATGCAGTGCTAGAACCCATCACCTCTAAGGCACAATCAGGACTAATCCTATGGTCCTTCAGTTCCATGTTTGCTTCAGTCATCCCCAGAAGTCCAGACCTCTGCCCATATTCATACCACCTGAAATCCCCTTTACATTCTTCTCTGTGTATCCCTGCACAACCTTCCCCTTCACGTCAAACCCTGTCACTGCTCCTCTGGAATTGCCGATCTCTGGTTGGCCAGCTCCTCTCTGCCCCAGTCAGCCTGAGCTGCCATGACAAAAATACCACAGACTGGGTCTCTTAAACAATAGACATTTATCTCTTACAAGTTCTGGAGTCAGTGAAATCTGAGATCAAGGTACTGGCAGATTTGGTTCCTGGCGAGGGCTCCCTCCCTGGCTTGCTGGTGGCTGTTTTCTCACTGTGCTCTCATGTGGTGGAGAGAGAGGCTGAGCTCCAGGCTCTTGCTCTCCTTAGAAGGACACTAATCCCATCATGGGGCCCCGTCCTAATGATCTCGTCTAAATCCAATCACCTCCCAAAGGCACCTCCACATACCGTCATACTGGGGGTTAGGGTTTCCACATATGAATTTGAGCAGGGGGGACATTCAGTGCATAACATTCTGCTCCTGGCTTCTCCCCCCTTCAATTCATGTCATTCTTGCATGCAAAGTACATTCATTCCATCTCAACCACCACCAAAGCCTTAATTTTTTCCAGTATTAACTCTAACATCTAAAGTCCAAAGTCTCATCTACATGTCATCTAAACCAGATATAGATGAGACTTGAGGTACGATTTATCCTAAAGCAAAATTCATCTCCAGCTGTGAAACTGTGAACCTAGATAAGTTATGTGTCTCCAAATTATAACAGTGGAGCAGGCCTAGGGTAGATATTCATTTCCATTCCAAAAGAGAAACAGTGAAGAAGTAGGTGGTGATGGGTCCTAAGCCAGCCTAAAACATAGCAAGGCAAAAACCATTACAATTCAAGATGGGGAATAATCCTCTTTGGTCTGATACTTTGCCTTCCTGACCCACTGGGACAGTGGACCCGCCTTTAGGACTCACTGGGGCTGCTGTCCTGCCTTCTCAGCTCTGCCAGGTGGGGACTGTGACCCCAGACTTCTGGCAGCCCCATCTCCAAGGCCACAGTCGGATCTGATAAAACTGAGGGGATGCTCCCCGGTCCCTGCCCTTTCAAACCGAGGAGGAGGAGCCCACATGATCTCTGCACTGCCTTCCAGGTCATTCTTCCCTTGTCTCTGAGAAGGGTGTAGGGTGTGTCCCGTTGCATATCTCCATGATCTGTTCCTATAGGATCTAAGAAGTCTGAAAGCCTGCCTTCATTTCCTCCCGTCTTCCACTCCACCCTTAAATCTTTTTTTTTTTTGACATTATTTCCAGTAAGAGCCTCTAATGGAAACCCTCTGTCCCTTGGCACGCTGCTTCCCCTGCAGCCCTTCAATTGGAAGCATTTTTTCCCTCTCCTGCTCCATACACTACAGAGCCAGGTGGTGGGGTAGGTGTCTCCTTAATTCTCATCACCACTTCTGGACCATCAGGCTTTTTTTTTTTTTTTTTTTTTGGCAAAATTCCGTGCTCATACCATCTGATTCTATCATGGTATCAGTCAGAGTCCCAGTAAGGAAACAGATGGCACACTTGAAGTAGGAAAATTCAAAGAGGGTTTTAAAAAGGGAGCATTTACAAAGATACAAGGATGGAGAGAAACCACAAGGAATAGTGCTAGAACCTGGAGCTAGTAACAGTGGTCACCTCAAAAGAGGCAATAGGGAGCTGTTACCAAAACCCAGAACCAGAGACTCAGGTAGAATCGAGTATCTCGAGCAAATAATGACCTTTAGCCAAGGGACACAACTTGCTGCAGCCTGGGGAATAAGTGCGCAGACCTTCCTCCCTCCAATCTCCTGAAACGGTCCAGATAGGCTGACTCCTACCAGAAACCAGAGGACAAAGGGGCCCCTTGAGTTATTCTATGGGGGAGTTTCTGGGGCACAGAGCCAAGTGCAGAGCCGATCTGGTAAGCACACAGACACCGTCCAGAACAATCATTCTCTTCTCTCTCTTACTGCTATTGTCTACTGATCTCCTGTATTATTATAAATTTAATAATTTATCACTGAATTTTCTTAACCACCTTGTCCCTCCTTCTATCATTTTTTTTTTTTTTTGCCTGGTAAACCCTGGTCTGTGATGACTCAGCCATCCAAGCACGTGTTCAGTGCTTACATACAGACAGCTGAACGTTGCAGGAGGAAAGTAATGCAACCAGGCAGCCCGGTTCCTTTTTAAAGAAATCATATAAAACTCCAAGGGGCCCTTCAACCCTGACTGACAACTCACCTGGATTTGTCTTGTAAGTTGCTTTTCTCACTCTTTAAGTTAATTATTTTGTACCTTTTCCTTTTTCCACAAATTTCTCATTCCTTCTTCCTGTACTTTCATCCCTGCTCTTAACCTGGCCCCTTATTTCACTCAAACATAGAAACCATCAGCTGGAAATTTCTTCATCGTTTCAAGTCCAAGTCCAGAAACCTACCTGCATTTAAACCTATATCCTCCTTCTCTCTAGAGAGAGGGAGATAACTTTTATAAAAGTGCAATTGGGGCTCTGGATCCCATTTCGTTTAGCTTCCTCACAACCCTTGGTTAGTTCCCTACCTCCAGCTTTCCTTCTTTCTCTTTCAACTGGGACCATTTCTGCATAAACATTAACAATTGTCTGTATCTCCCATCTGAAGGTATTAGGGCCACTCTTCGAACTTTACCCTTTTTTCCACTATCACTTTATTTCTCTACATCACTTCTGTCTTGGCTTGGTTTAAACCACTCCCTGATTTCCTTTACCCAATTGGTAATTTTTCCTCAGGCTCTTTTCCTGGAATCTTCTGCTGTATCCAATCTCTGACTGATGGTGCATCCCAGGGACAGTCTTGCACTTTCCTTTCTTCAGAACTTGGATCCATTCTCTTAATTACAGGTGGTCCCTGACTTACAACATCTGGACTTACAATGTTTCAACTTTACCATGGTGCGAAAGTGATACACGTTCAGCAGAAAACTGTACTTCCAGTCCCCATACAACCATTCCGTTTTTCACTTTCAGTGCAGCATTCAATAAATTACATGAGATATTCAACATTTTTGTTATAAAATAGGCTTTGTGTGAGTTAATTTTTCCCAGCTGTAGGCTAATGTAACTGTTCTGAGCATGTTTAAGGTGGGCTAGGCTGAGCTATGATGTTTGGTAGGTTAGGTGTATTAAATGCATTTTCAACAATATACAATATTTTCAACTTACAGTGGGCTTATTGGGGCATAACCCCATCATAAGTTGAGAAGCATCTGTACCACCTACATACAATATTTTTTTCCTCTAAGATTATGCTGTAGCACAGGGACAGGAAGGAGAAGAGGTACACATGAACTGAAAACCTTGTGATTCTGGTCTTCTGCCCACTTCCTGATGCTACGTCTTTCTGCAACCCAAAAGAGCCCTTGTGGATGGGGAGTTATAAAAAGCTTCAACCATCTTCCTAGAGAGAACAGTTTGCATTCTTGATTGGCTGATCTTCATGGCCAAGGGCACAAAGGGCAGACACAAGGCTCACCTGCTCCCACTCCGTGCTCCCACCATAGCAGGGACTTGGCACTGCTTTTTCCCAGCCAATTGGAACACGGCTCCATAAGCTTTTCTCAAAGAACTGTCAAGTCATTCACTTCCAATTTCTTTGATCTGTCATAGCTGATGAACCTAACTTATTATCCTTGGCCCAATTTCCCGAATTTAATGATCTTTTTACTAAAGAATGTTCCTACTTTTCCAATTTCAGGAGCGTACTGAAATGATATTATAAAACCCTTTTTAATGTGAATCGTTCCATGGAACATCTCTAATATCTACATCAACTAATCACTCTTTTTATTTAGGTTTATAATGCGATTTTTCTCCAGATCTTTTCCTTCCTGAAGGCTTAAATTCACAGTTTATTTATGAAATCCTACAGCCCTTTCCATCACAAAAGTGGCAAACCATATAATACCTCAGTTAAGATGTCCTAGGCTTGCCGATCACAGGTCCTACTGCAGCACTGAACACAATGGGTCTGTATGACCTAAACTACACACAGATGTGGAATCTTGCTTGCTCTGTTGGATTCCTTGGAGAAACTATGATTCCCTGCCTTAAGTTTGAAACAGAAAGTCCAATCTGCTACTATTGTTTCAGGTTATCAAACACTTTTCTAGAAATGAATTCTAGAAAATAACTTCTTTTATTTCTCAACCTCAAATCTTCTTTCTCATTACACAAGAAAATATTTTTGGCAGGGGTAATATTTGGCGAGCTCATCAATTTCAGTAAAAAAGTTCAAGGAATAATCATGGGGTTCTATCCTCATACAATAAGCATGCGTTTCTCTCTATCTTGATTCAATCCTCATTTCCTGTATAAATGGGTATGTTTTACAGATCTCATTTCTCTCGATAAGATACACTTGGATTATTTGGATATTTGATTTAGTAATCATTAACTTCCTTATAATCTAAGCACTTTATGTCTGAGAACAAAGATGTCTGGAAATCCATGTACCAGGATAATAGTGTCAATAGGCTTCCCAAGAATGAATAAGGGTTTTTATTTTAAATCCTCTCTTTCTGAAGCCATGCTATAAAAATTTATTGTTTTAACAACTCAGCTTAATATATGCTTCCATTAGTACTTCTTAATTTTAATTTTTATTGGGAATACGGGGTTTATAAAATAATCTATACAAACTATTTGTGAATATTCTATTTTATGTGATGTCTTGGTTAATATGTCAGAATTTATTCTTATTTTTTACTCTTTCCCCCCAGGCTGCAGAAAGGGAAAGATGGAGCCCACAATTTCCTCATGGGGCACAGTCATGATAGGTTCAGTTGTCAACAATGTCTGGTGCCAGAAATGTGAGGAGGCTTCTTTAGAGAGCTCATTAAAGTGGAGCTATTGAAGATATGTAGAAAGGAAAAATATGTTAATAAGATTAAGTCAACTTAATTCTTTAATTTCACTTATCGAACTGTTGGTGTAAAGAAATTGGGGTCTGATTTGTTAAAGGTTAAGGTGAATAGCAACCAGTATTTCAAGATCTACTATTTCCATACCAACAGTAGAAGATAAGGAAGAACTAGGTACTAGGCAACCTATACCATTAATCATTGAATTATAAAGGTTTTTTTCTCCTAAATTTCCATTCATCAATACTAAATAAATGTGGCCAGTTTTCTTGTTTGATTCAATGAGCCATATCCTTAAGATTTGACAAAGGGAGAAATAATCCCAGATTTCTTCCAGGTAAGGCTTTAATAACAGCAATGAGTTATCCAATTATTCATCTGGTTTTGGATACAAATTAACCATTTCCTCTTTTAAGAAATAACAAAAACAGTTCAACTTTTTTTAGTTAAATAACACTGCAATGAACATCTTTACTTATAAAAATCATACTTTGTATGAAGTATTTTCTTGACAGTGGAAATTCAAGTCAAAGGTTAGGATACAGAAAAAAAAATCCAAAAGCAAAGAGAAGGTCCAGATAATAGTAGATGAGAAAAACAAGCAAGGAAACCCCAGAAAACAAGGTACTATATTTTTTCAATTACATGAAAACAAGAGAAGAGGGAATTCTGTGAGACTGAAAAGAAATTAGTAAAGCTGGCTAAGAAATTCTCCTTCTAAAATTAGGTAAATGAAATTCACATAAAAATAAGCAATAAAAAAGTATGATAAATTCCATGCTATGAGAAGAAAGGAAATAAGGAGCAAAATAATATTTGTACAGACAATGCAAGCATGCTGGAAAGACACGTTTGGGAAGAGGCAAAGGAATATACATATGTGTGTGTATGTGTGTGTACAATTTCTAGCTCTATCCATGAAAAGGTCACCAGCTCGGTATCAATAATCATCCACAGCATCCATATTGTGATCCTAAAGACCATTCCCACCTTTTGTTTTTTAAAGGTGTTCTTGGAGAATTGACTGGGGACACAAAATGTATGAAATGAGACTGGAACAGTTTGACATGCCAGATATCAAGGAAGCTATACAAGACTACTAGGTTCTTGTCAGAGGGACTCAAGAGCCAATTCAAAGAAGCTTGTACTGGCCACAGGTGGGAGAATTTGAGCTTTAATAAGGATAAAAGTTGCAATGGGCTAAAACCTATCATATGTTTGAATCTATGAGTTCATAATGACTATCTATCTATCTCTAACAAGAGAATATCAATCATTTATCCTCACTATTCTATATAACCTCTGCCCCTGGGTAATCAAATAGCAGATGAGAGGAAATGTCTTTTTATAAAGTTATCATAGCTAATAAGTGAAAACAAAATGAAAGAATTAATATATTACGATTTGCAGACTCTGGTGAATTAAAGGATCTAGGCATTGAGCTTCAAAGGCTGCTAACATCAAAAAATGGAAAGACATTATGTGCCTCTTAACGAACGAACACACCTACTCTAACCTTGCCAAAGGGATCAAACTGAATCTAATTGAGACTCGATCCAGCTGCCAGTTTGCAGGAAATGTAGAAGAATATGTTGCACTGAAGCATGAGTATGCACTTAGCAAAAGCCAGACTATGGGAAACTTTAGGTCAAAAAGATTAGGTTCTTCAAAAAAGTGAATTAAAATAAAAGAAAAAAGGTGGGCTAAAAGGAAGTTAAAGTTACCAATTTTAAGAAATGAGAAGGCTAAACCCTAGTATCTAGGGATGCAAAGGAAGGTAACAAAACAATACAGAAACAATGTAAGGAGGTGAGTACTCTAAAAGCCAGGAGGGCAGTTAATTTTGGAGGGAAAGAGCTGTGGTTTGTGCTGGACATTCTGGGGGCCTTCTGGAGTGGCTGGGTAGTTCTTTTTCTTGATCTGTGAAGTAGGTACAGGCATCTTGAAAAAGATAATGTCAGATCAAAATTGGTTGATTTGCAAGCAAGAATGAAAAAGAATAGAGAGAATCTATAGAGTCAAGTACTTGTGGGATTGAAAAGAGAACTGCTTCTCAAATCCAAACAATTAAAGATAAAATCAAAGAATTCTTTGAATACAACCTAACTTTACATCTCAAGGAAGGAGAAAAAGAAGAGCAGACTAACCCCGAGTTAGCAGAAGGAAGGAAATAACAAGGATTAGAGTACATATAAATCAAATAAAGGCAAGAAAAACTATAGAAAAATCAATGAAAATAAGTTGGTTTTTTTAAACAAAACAAAACAAAACAGACAAAACATTAGCTAGACTAAGAAAACAGAGAGAAATCTCAAGTGAAAAAATCAGAAATGAATGTCACAGGCTAATTAAAACGCAGTGTTAAGATGAGGATCAAATGAAGAGTATGGTTGTCATGCAGATTATTAAAGTTTCTGCATAGATTAGGGTTTCCCCAGTAAATTCTTTTAGTTGGCTAAAATGGCTCAAGACAAAGAGACTAAGCCCTCCCTGCAATGCCTGATAAACTACATTAAAGTGATAAACTGATAAAAGGTAACTGCTTTTATTTTGAGTGTGGGACATGGAACAAGAAAGGTGATTGGTATAAAATAGATGATAAGCTGTCCACATCTTTGAGAGAGTTTTATTGTGCACAGAGCCACCAGTGGGACTAAAAGAGACTGTGGCTGTCTAAAATATGGCTGTTCAAGTATCCGTTGCATAGGCACCTGTATTTCTATCAGGAGGAAGCTGGCTGAGAAAGCTACTCAGCCCTCAAGAGAGCATATTTTTCAATGCTTTCTCAAGTTGTGGGAAAAGATAACAATAGAAAAGCAGGAGGACCTCTCAGAGAGCTGAATGAAAGGGTAGAGGGAACGTGGCCTGGGAAGGTGCTCCCAGAGAGTAGCACACATCCTACCCGGGATGTGAGTCCCCCATCACATATATGCAGCAGGACTTTGGAATTGTTTCTTGTTCTTTCAGCACAGGACAGTGTATGGGTGTGTTATCCTTCCCCACTGTCTTTGGGAGCATGGAGGGCAGATACCTTGTCTCCAGTTCCTGAGTCTCCAGATCAAGATCTGATGTAGAGAATATTGTGTATCATTCTGAGATCCTGGACTGAGTAGTGATTGAATGGAAATATCCCTTGGGGAGAGGTTGAGTGGGATTTGCACTGAGAAGGGAGAGGGAAATAAATATTTGGTGTTCAGTAGGGCAGGCCCTGAAAAGTCATTGTATTACCAATGATCAGTTCCAGCTTGTGTTTGGTAGGAGAAACTGCATTTCCTAACTCTATCAATCTCGGGGGTGGTCATGAGATTTGCATTAGGCAATGAAATGCGAGTGGAAGTGATGCCTGTAACGTCTAAGAAGATTTTAAAGTTAGTTTCTGCTTTTCCATGCTCTTCCCCGCTGCTCCCTGCTCCCTGAAAATTTTCGAGTAACTCTGTCATACTAGGTTCCTGACTGAAGATACAAGCAATGAATTTATTATTTGAAAAATATTTTGAAGGAAAAGACAACATTATCTTTCTCTGGAGAGAGTTTTTTTTTTTTTTTTTTTTTTCGTTTTGGGGGCACCAGGAAAAAGGAGTCCTTTAATTTGATCCAAGACTTGAGGTCATCTTTCCACCAAGTTGATTTGAACTTGGTTTGGTCACGTTGTCCTTGTAGCCAACATTTTTCCTGGAGTCAAGTCTTTCAAAACCCAACCCTTGGCTGCCTGGGGACTCTCTGACTACTGCCCCATATCTCTGGGATACTGTCACAAGTATTAGCCTTTCAGCAGCTACTTCCTCATGACAAAGAGCCCCAGGAAAGAAGAGGTGCCATATGCAGGCTTAAGTCTCTATTCTTCTTAATCTTCTTGGCTTAGCCATTCCTTATACATTGTTATTTATTTGTTAAAAGGAAGATGATTCCAGAATGTATACACATTTCAACACCACATGTTGTACATGATAAACATGTATAATTTTTGTCAATTAAAAAATTTAAAAAATATTTTTTTAAAAAGGAATATGTCTTCAGATGGAGTGTTAGAATGACTTATCTGGTCTCACATTACTGCTCGCTGAAGTAAAATTTTATTCTCTGTATTTTCAGGTTCTCTTGGAAGCATTCACTATGTTTTCAGCTACTGACTACATTTGATTTTCTTGATGATATCATATGCTTCATTATTTACTATGACAAGACTTTTCTAATCTATCATGGTTTCTTTGTTCCCCTGGCTGTCTGAAAACTCAAATATGAAGCTTAGTCACATTGATCCAATTGAGCCTTGGTTGATTTTATACTTAATTTTATTGTTCTATATTCTTCCAAGTATCTTGTAATAAGTTGACTTTAAATACAAAAGGAAAGAGGCAAGGCACAAGTAATTCACAGAAACACAAGACACAAATTAAAAAATGGAAATGGTTGATCTTATTTTGGGGGAACAGGAGTCTAAATCACACAAATGTGATGAACATGCAAAATATAACTCTGAAATTTCAAGAGGTCACTGAGAATATTCCACACATTACTCAATATAATGTTTATCTGAGTAACTCCCTACCTGTATCCATTTCCTCTTAATTTTTTGAAAGAAAATAGGGGGCTTCTGATAATACTTTATTAATCTATGCATTACCTAAAGAAATGACTCACTAGCTGTTATCATGCAATAATAGTCTAAGTTTTAGTCTAGATTGCCTACCACTTCTGTAATTCCTTGTTCTATTTGTTTCTGAAGTCAATAGTTCAATGTCAGCTCCATGATGTCAATTCCTCCATCTGTTCCAATGACTTTGTAAGCATCTAACTGCCTATATTAAATTCTTAATTTGCCCAGAGTGATATCTCTTTCCTGAATCACTTACTGATATAATCTTTATTTCCTATGAGTTTACTTTTATGTTTATTTGAAAGCCATGATGGAAATCTATTTTTTTTTTCCCTGCCAAGACAAGTATTCTCTTCTTTAGGAACACCCTTCCTATTCTATCCATGTGGTTTGAATGAGTGTTGCCATGTTATTATTAATATATACCCTACACCCATGGCCATTTTGAATTTGCCCAGGAATGGTCAACTGACCTGAGCTTAATCAAGCAAAGCCTTTTCCTGGAATTTCTAAACTTGAGTCTGAAGAACAAGTCTCAAGCCTTCTCTATTGGTAAAGCTGTGAGATGTAAGACCTAGAAGCTTCCAGAAGCTATTTTCCCCAACTTTGTGGAGGAAGCTACTCTGACAGAATACAGCTGACACACTGAGAGGAACGGAGATAATAGGCACAAAATCTCTTTTCCTTTCAACCTTGATAATCAATAAGATTTTTGCTCTTCTCAAATTTAATGGAGTCAATAGTTAGAGTTGTGTTTCTATCACTTACAAACAAAACACAATTCAGGCCATATGAAACTGCTAGTGGCAATGGCTACTCTTCAGTTGGCCAATATATGAATGGTAGAGCTTTAGGAAAAGGAGTTTATTAAGTCATAGCAATTACTAAATGTGGTTAGCAGAGACATTAGAGTTGATAGTTTCCATATCGGTCAGACAAAATAGATGCATATCTCTTGCTGCTTCTTCCATTTAATCTTTGTTGATAAACACTTATGATTAAAGGCAGGTGAAGTTTGGATGGTTAAATTTAGATGGTGAATACCTATGGCACAGTAAATTATGTCTTAAGTGACCCTATCTGTCCCAATATCACCTGATAGTGATGGATGCAATATGAAAACTAGAAACTAAAATTACACAACTAGGGCCAAAAATCAAGATTGATATTTTCAGGGACCAGAAGTAGAAAAGAAACTACCAGCAGAGGTGGAGGCTGACATCACAGTGAGGCTCAGGTTGGGCAGAGGCAGCTGGAAGTTTGGTTCTTGAGGAATGACAGGGCCTGACAGCCAGGAGCTAGGATAGGACTCCTCATTTTGTCAAAGGAATCTAAAGCACACTGTGCTGCTACCACCTGAGACTTGGGCAGTTGTAAGCCTACGAAAGGGAAAAGATAAAGACAAGTCTTCATGGCTAGGTATTGCCTTGGGGCTTTAATGTACATTGTCCTGAGTATCACTACATGTTGTGAGAACTAGCAATACCACCACTTCCATTTTAGACTGTGGTCCTGGGGGATGCTAGAAGGAGGCAACCACTAGATAGGGTGGGAGGAAATGGGGAAAATAGAGAAGGAAGAAAGAAACCTAAGCATAAAATGTCCTGCTCAATTCTTTAAAGCCAAAATTCCAAAACATATTTCAATTGCATACTAAGAAAGACTACTAACAAAATCATCAATCAGAATACAAATTCACTCCCTATTAAATTTACTTGATGGAACAATGTGACAAAGACTTTAGAGAAACAATAACATAACTTATATCAAACATGAACAAAATAATCATGACCCAAAACCATGAAGTAAGAAGGCATTGATATTTCTGATTTAGAATTTTCAATGAAAGAGAATGGAGATAATGGCTAAGAATAAATATCTGAAGAGACAATAACTGAGAATTTTGGAATTGAAGAAGAATACACATTGAATAGGATGCAGGCTAAATAAAGATAAATCCACCCATAAGCACCCCTAGTGAAACTGCAGATCATTAAATAGAAAGTGAAAAATCTTAAGAGTAACCAGAGAGTAAAAACAGATTTGCTGCAAGGGAAAGAGACAGAGTGTGGGCAGACTTCTCATCAGTGAGAACATAGGCTAAAAAGCAATGGAATAATAGTCTCAAAATACTTAGGTAAAAAGTATCAATCTAAAGTTTTATAATTAGTCAAACTATCATTCAAGAGTGAGACAAAGAAAATGCAAACAGGATTATCCAACCATTGTCATTCACTGGAAGAATTTAATTAGAGAGTACCAGAGGAAGAGACGTGAGATACAGAAAACAAAGCTAAACACAGAAAATGATCAAGTATATCAGCAAGTAACTACTGACCATTCAAATAACCACAAATTTTTGTTTAGCTGAAACTAAAATCCTTTTTTTTTTTTTGAGACAGAGTCTCACTTTGTTGCCCTGGCTAGAGTGCCATGGCGTCAGCCTAGCTCACAGCAACCTCAAACTCCTGGGCTTAAGCGATCCTACTGCCTCAGCCTCCCGAGTAGCTGGGACTACAGGCATGCGCCACCATGCCCGGCTAATTCTTTCTATATATATTTTTAGTTGTCCAGATAATTTTTATTTCTATTTTTTTAGTAGAGATGGGGGTCTCACTCAGGCTGGTCTCGAACTCCTGACCTCCAGCAATCACCTGCCTCAGCCTCCCAGAGGGCTAGGATTACAGGCGTGAGCCACCGCGCCCGGCCTGAAACTAAAATTCTTAAAAACAGTCACACTACTGGGGAGGGGAGGGCAGTTTCCAATGAGTCATTAAACTGTGTTGAGATCCTTGCTATGATAAGAAGGTGAAGGGAAATAACAAATGACCATGATATTTGTTAGAAAAACTTCAAGTTAAAGATTGTCCTGGGTATCTATCTTCAGTTTGCCTCTCTAGATCCAATTTTTCCCTTCTGACTTCTGGGAGGTGTGCCATCAGAAGACTAGAGGGAGGTAGGAGAGTGAGGTCAGGGTACACAGCTTTTCTGTCTCCAGGTTTGTTCAGATTCCAGCACCCTTTCTGCCTCTGCAGCTCCAGGCAGGTCTGGAGGCTGATAATAATCCTGTTATACCTCCGCTGGGTTCCAGCACTATCCGCCATGGTTTATCCACATGCTGTTTCCCTCATAAATGCTTTTATTAAAATCTCCTCAAATAGCTAAATTCAAATGTGCCGTCTGATACCCTGACTGATACAAATGTATATGTTATAACAAAAAAAAAAAAATAAACTACAAAATAAGAAAAATTTACTCTATGACTTCTAAGCCAGTAGCAAAAACAGAAAAGAGATTGAACATAAGTACTGGATGTTCTAGCCAGAGCAATTAGGTAAGAAAAAGAAATAAAAGGCATCCAAATAGCAAAGAGAGAAGTTCAACTGTCCTTGTTTACAGACTACATGATCTTATATATAGAAAATCCTTATGTGTAAAAACTGATTCACACAACCATGTGGTGGAATCCCACAAACAATGCTGTGGGAAAGCAGCCAGTAAAAGAGTGTATACTGAGTTAGTCCATGTATACTGACTTGAGAAAAAGGCAAAACTAATAAAGTGGTAGAAGTCAGAATAGTGGTTATCTCTGAGGGCGGGTAGTGATTAAAGGAGAGGAAGGAGGGGATTTTTGAATGAAATTAATGTTCCGTTTCTTGACTGAGGTGCTGGTTGTAAAAAATCATTGCAATTTAATTATAATTTGTGACTTTTTCTGAATGTCTGTTATATTTTAATAAAAAGTTTACTAAAAAAATTTAACCATATACCAAGCCCTAATGGAAGTTTCTCAACACACCATATTCTCTGAGTCCAAAACATTTAAATGATAATAATAATAAAATAGTCATTAGACAGCAAGATGATAAAAAGTATAGACATTATAATTGAAAGAAAATTAAAAGAGCTTATAAATTATCATGAAGAATAGCTTAAAATAAAAATACACTTCATCATTTTTTTCCCCCCACAAATTAGATACAATGTTGGAGAGTGCAAAGGGTTAATGAAGCATTTTGCTGACAACTTGCTAATTAACTTTCTCATTTTCTATAATTCCATTGTGGATGGAGATTGTGGAGAAGAGGTAACAGAAGTAATTTGTTGGCCTTGGAAAAACTATTTAAAGGCCAAACCTCATAGTATTTTGTTCGGCCCTATTTCGTGGAAGCGGTCCCAACCTGTATCACATCCTTCTATCCCCAAAGCCAGAAGTTTTTAGAAGACATTTGCAAAAGCCCTTTCTGCAGGCAGCACCATGTCTCTTAGTGTTTTTTTTTTTTTTTTTTTTTTAAGATGACAAAAACAAATGGTCAACTTAGGAGAAATTAAGTTCAAATACTTGTGTTTATGTGTGTGCTCACACAAGTTACATGTTAGAGGGAAAGGAAGAGAATTAATAAAGATGGTCTGAATTTTAAAACTTTCATTGGTTGGTATTATGGACTGAATGTGTCTTCCCCAAATTCATATGTTGAAGCCCTAATTCCCAATATAATAACATTTGGAGGTGGAGCCTTTGGGAAGTAAGTAGGATTAGATGAGGTTATGAGGAAGGGTTCCTCATGAGATTAGTGCCCTTATAAGAAGAAATACCAGAGAGCTCTCCTCCCCTCCCAGCCTCCTAATCGCCAAGGAAAGGCCATGTGAACTCACAGTGAGCCATCTACAAGCCAGGAAGAGAACCCTCACCAGAAACAAAATTGGCAGGAACTTTGATCTTGGACTTTCCAGTCTCCAGAACTGTGAGAAAATAAATTTGTGTTGTTTAAGCCACTTGGTCTATGATATTTTGCTATGGTAGCCCAAGCAGACTAATACAGTTGGTTTCATCCAGACAAAACTGAAATCTAGAGACTCAGAAACAGATTTTCTAACACTCCCAGAGGCTTGCCAAATTCTAATCAATTGGCCGGCTAAATGTTGGAGATAAAATCGTCAGGCATGTGTGATACAGATTTGCAAATTTTTTTTTAAAATAAATAAAACTATTGATCCTCAAATACATTAGTTACAGATCAGTGTTATACTCTGCTTTGTGTTAAATGCCACTCAATGCTGACTTTTGTTATGATTAACATAAATATTTTTCATGTGCAGAAGATGATACACAATAGGTTGGAGGGATGTGATACTTGAGAATATACTCAAAGAATTTATATATTTTTTCATTTATTAGCTGTCAGTTATTAAGGAATGACAAATAACTTATTTAGAATATCATTGGGCATGTTATCTGAACACTATAGTTTGTCTTTGAGGCCCATCCTTGCAAATTAATTGGAAATAGCAATTTAATTTAAGTAGCTGCTTTGTTGACACCTGAGCATCTTAATGTGCAGAAAAACCCTTGGAAAGCCAAATATTTATTTACTTTCAAAGTAGTAAGAAAGAGCACCACCTTTGGAACTTAGCCTCGGATAGAGTCTCTGCTCTAATGAGATATGTGATGTCGGGGGAAACTCTTATGCCTCTCCAAACTTTAGTTTTCTTTTCAGTGAGAAAAGTAATAGTACTTTCAGTGTTGTTTAAATTTTAAGTGAATGATGCAAGTAAATTACTTAGCATTGTGCTAAGTAAACGCTCAAGAAGATTTAGCTATTATCATTCCATCATTATCATCATCATCAAATAGGAAATATTTGAGATAGTTGCATATTCTCCCTTTTGGGAACTGTTTAAATACATTCCCAAAATAATTAGACACCGATATGGTAACATTTAAATATAAAAAAATCCTAAGGCTAACTTACCTCTTCAAAATGATCCTTTCTTTTGCAGACAAAGGAACATTATTGCTGTGTGGACACCAAGATACATACAAGGTTTGCAAGGGCTTTTTCTTCTTGTTTTTGTGCTTTGTTTTATTTTTTTATTGAAGTATAACAAAATCTACAGAAGTGCTCAAATCACAGGTGTTTAATGAATTTTCAAAAATAGTGGTTCTCCTGGAGAGAGTTGGAACCCATTATATTAAGTGAAGTATCCCAAGAATGGAAAAACAAGCATCACATGTACTCACCAGAAAATTGGTTTCCCTGATCATCGCCTAAATGCACATTTGGGAATGATACCAATTGGATATCAGACTGAGGTGGGGGATGGGGGAGGGGATGGAGGTATGACTACATGATGAGTGCCAGGCGCACTGTCTGGGGTATGGACATGCTTGAAGCTCTGACTCAGGGGGATGGGCGGGACACAGGCAATATATATAACCTGAACTTTTGTACCCCCATGATAGGCTGAAATAAAAAAAAAACGAAAAAAATCCCAAAACCGTGTATATAGCTGTGTAAACAGCACCCAGAGCAAGAAATAGAGCATTAGTAGCCCTCCAGATACCTTCCTCTATGCATTACTTCCCAGAAGCAAAATATCTTGTCTTGTACCAATGTAGATTAGTTTTGCTTGCTTTTGATGTTTGTATAAATGGAATTATACAGTATGTACTAATTGTCTACTTTGTGTTCTTTTAAACATTACTATGTTTGTGAAATGTATCAAAGTGTTCACATGAACATAGGTGTGGTTTCCCTTGTCATTGCTATGCACTATTCCACTATGTAAATGTGACACAATGTATTTACCCATTCTTCGCTTGATGGCCATTTGAATATCTTCTTGCTTTGTGCTATTACAATTAGCTTTATGAAGAATGTTATTGCACAATTCTTTTGGGGAATATATGAGCACATTACTCCTGGGTATGTGTATAGTTGTGGAATAGCTGGGTCATAGGTGTGCCTATGTTCTACTTTAGCCAGTAATATCAAACAGTTTTCCAAAGTAGTTGTTCTAATTTTCAGTCCCACTCAGTATATGAGTGCTCCAATTGATGTTTTCTTGGTGATTTCTGTGTCTTTATTTTCATATAAATATACAATTGTTCAAACTATTTTGGGGAGTGTGTCTGATATGTCAATGCCCTTTCAAATGTGAAGTAATAATTTTGAGTACATTTTCAAATGTTTACTGGCCATTTGGGTATCCTCTTTTGTGGAGGGCCTGTTGAAGTCTTTTGCTCACTTTTCTACTGGATTGCCTGTTTTTCTTATTCATGTGTAAGAATTCTTTATGTATTCTGGATACAAATCTCCTGTCAGGTATATGTTTTGCATATAACTTCTCCAACTCTGTGGGTTGCCTTTTCACTTTCTTAATGGTAAATTGTTGAACAGAAGTTCTTACTATTATTATAGCTTATATTTTTCCTTCATGGTCTTTTCTTTTCCTGCCTTACTTAAGAAATTTTTGCCTACACCAAGGTCATAAAGATGTTTTCCTATGTTTTATTCAGAAAGTTTTATTATTTTACCTGTTACAATTAAGTTTGCAGTCAATCTGAAATTGATTTTTGTGTATGGTGTGATATAGGGGTCACTGTACAATTTTTTCAATGTATATATGCAATTGACCCTACACAATTTATTGAAAAGTTCATCTTTCTCTATCATAAGGCAATGCCACTATGTTGTAAGTCAGGTAGTATTTAATAGTATAACTGTAGGTCTGTTTTTGAATTCTCTAGTTTGTTCTATGGGTCTATTTGTTTATGATTGCATTGATACCAACACAATGGTCTTAACTTCTGTGGTTTTTAATAGATCTTGATTTCTGTTACTGTAATTCCTCTAGTTTTATTATTCAGAATTGCCTTGACTATACTTGCCCCTTCATATTTCCATATAAATTTTAGAACCAGTTTGATAATTTCATTTACAAATATACTGGCATTTTTTTTGGAATTGCCAATCAATTTTATGTAGAATTGACAAATTTATAATATTGATTCTTCAATTACATGAATACAGTATATCCCTCCATTTATTTAGATCTTTAGTTTCTTTCAACAGGATTATGTATAGAAGTTTTGCACATCTTTTATTAGACTTATTCCTAGATAAATGATGCTTCTGGTACTATTGTAAGGAGTATTATTTATTAAATTTTCTTTTCTTTTTTTTTTGATATATTCACCTTAAGTTCAGTGACCTTGCTTAAAGTGACATATTAATTTTAATATTTTTATAGATCCTACTGAATGTTCCTTCTATTTGTAATGCCTTCTATTTATAATGACAGTCTTATTCCTTCCTTGTAAAACCTTTTATATAAGTTAAGCCTCTCTCTACATCCTGCAAGTCTCTACCTAGCTCAACTCCTTTCCATCTATGATAAAAACTTGCACTTTGTGAAATGCAGCAGGGACACTGTCATGAAATAGAGGAGGAATGAAATTTATAATGACATCTCTGCCCTAAATTTTTAAAAAAATACCTTATTTTTTAAATGCTAAATATTTTTAATTCCTAGCACATGTTCACAACTACCAAAACATCTCCAGATAGTGCCAGGTTGTCTAGACTTCTTATTACCAATGATATTGCTTAGTTCCTTCCCTGGGTCTATAATTAATAAATAAAAACAAAAACTTAGTAAATCTGGTACTTGAAAACCAAGTAAAAGATAAAAGAAATGCATTATAAGATAAAAGGAAGTGCAAGGCACCACTAGGTAGCTCTTTTTATGGATAAAAATTTAGAGTTTGGACATAAAGAAGTTCAAGACATTAGGAGGAGCCAGAAATTGAAAGTCAGCTATTATGGAGAAGAAAAAGCCACAGAGGAAGGAACAATAAAATCAATCTGCATACAAATTCTTTCCTAGTCTTGAATAACTTCAGAATTACTCAAACACAGGAGAAGACTGCAATAAACCAGATAGAATGCACCAACTGGAAGGCTAAAAAGCTTAGCATAGATTTTAGCATCTTCTTGGTGCTATGGAAGCAGAAACTGCAGTTCAAGTTCCACAAATTATGAGAGACTTGAAAAACAACTCAGGCTCTTAGTTGTGACCTCAGAAGGACCATACCCTTGATAGGATTAAAATGATCTGGTAATATTTCACCTGTCTGCCAGGATAAAAATAAGCTCCTTTTTTGTATGACTATAACAACAATTAAAATTTATTCACGTTTCCATACACAATATGGCATTCAGTCAAAAATGCAAAGCATGATATAAAATAGGAACAACTGACTGGAAACCAGGAGAAATAGCAGATTTTAGAAATAGACCCATGGGTGATTCACTTAATGGAGTTTTCATACAGGAACTTTAAAATAACTGTGATTAATATGTTCGATGGAGCAGAGGATAAAAAATTTCAACAGAGACCTGTAGTCTATAAAAAAAGAGTAAAACTGAAGTTCTTTGACAGGAACATAAAATAACTAAAATTAAAATTTCCACAGATGGGATAAATAACAGTGTAGAAATAATAGAAAAGGATTTTTGAGCTGGAAGACAGTCAGTAGAAAGTTTCTATGCTGACACACAGAGAGAAAAAAGGATATAAAATATAGAAAGGAGTTTAAAAAACTTATGGCAAATTGTGTAAAGGAGTAGTGAACACGTAATCAGATTTCTAGAAGAAGAGGAAAAACTGATGGGATAGAAGCACTATTTAAAAAAAAAACTGAGGAGAATTTTTCAATAGCATAAAAGACATCAACCTACATGGTTCAAAAAGCCCAAGTCAAATGAATGCAAAGGAAATCATATCTAGTCACATAATAAAACTGTAGAAAAGAAAACATAATGATAAAAATGCAAAAGCAGTCACAAAAAATAAGGCATATAACCTTTGGGGAACAGCAGTAAGAATAGTGCTGACTTGTCAAAAAAAAAAAAAAAAAAAAAACCCTAGGAAAATTAAGACAATAGTAGCAACACATTTAAAGTGTTGAAAAATAAAACCTCAACCTAGAGTTCTATTCCTGGCCAAATAGTCTTCAAAAATGAATGTGAAATAAAGATATTTTCTAGACAAAGAAAATCTGAGAGAACAGTGCAGAAAAGAACAAAGAGCACCCCCCCAAATAAATGTATTATAAATAAGTATTTATTATAATTACAATGCATAGTTTAAAACATATATAAAAGTAAACTATATGTCAACGTAAGTACAAAAGACAAGGAGGTACATGGATTTAAACTGTTACAAATTTCTTGTATTATAAGTGGTGAATCACTTGAAATCAGAATTAAATGTCTAAAACAATTTTAAATAATTTTTAACAGGATCTGAGCTTATAATGTTGGCCAGCAATAAAGAAGCTTAGACTTTTGCACACACATACACACACATGCACACACACCAAAACCATTTTTTGATGAAGAGGTGGCAAAAATTTTATTATTTCAGTTATGTAAATTGTATTAAAAATTACAAGGAAAATACTTAAGATAGTTCACAAAAACTTAAAGATTTCCAATTAAGCTACCAAAAAATTGCCTGAAGAATACAAGATGTTTCTATTAATAATAATAGCAATGATTAGTTGATTCAAAATTGGAAAAATTTCAAGTTTTTTAAAGCTTCATATGAGTTGTATATTTTTATTTATTTACTTATTCATTTATTTATTTATGTATTTATTTACTGAGATAGAGTCTTGCTCTGTCACCAGGGATAGAGTGCAGTGGCGTGATCCTAGCTCACTGCAACCTTGAACTCTTGGGCTCAAGAGAATCTCTCATGTCAGCATCCCAAGTAGGTGGGACTACAAGCATATGCCACCATGCTAAGCTAATTTTTAAAATTTTTGTACAGATGGAGTCTTGCTATATTGCACAGGTTGGTTTCAAATTCCTGGCCTCAAGTGATCCTCCCCTCAGCCTCCCAAAATGCTGGGATTACAGGTGTAAGCCACCATGACTGGCAAGTTGTACAATATGAAACATTGCTGAATTAATGCTTTGGCTATGTCTTGCCTCAAAGATTTCAATTTTTAAAAGAATTATCAATTTGTATTCTAAAAATTTAAACTTGTGTCATTAATATTTTTGAATGTTTTACATTTTTCAAAGAAGGATTTCAGGTAGATATGAAAAATTAGTTCTATTACAATACATAATGTTCCAGCTAGGTTAAAAGTAAAAATTTACTGACATTTTGAAACAGAAGCCTGAGTTTCTATAATTGCTTCATTCTACTGCATGATACATATTGAAAATATTGGTGCTCCAGTTTTGAAGCAGACTTTGAAAAGTGTCATGGTTATGATTACTAAAATCATTTAGTACATATGTGAAAATGTTATGACTCATCTATTTCCAGTTTGTGTAACTGTTAAATAGAAGACAGTTAATTAGTGATATTGTATACTTCTCAAATGCTCATTGGTTGAATCATGGAAGTGTTTTACACAAATTTACTGCATTTTAAGCGATTCAATACTTTCTTAAAACAAAAGGAATACTAAACATTTAATAGTCAAAGATGAAAAATGACAGTGACTTATGTTTTCTCACCAATATCGCATCGCATATGAATGAGATAAATTTGAAGTTCTTAGGAAAGGAAAAGCCTATGTGTAACCTAACTAGACAGAAATAAGAATTTATGTTGAAATTGAAACTTTTCATTATACAAATCATCAATACTCATTTTATACATTTTAAACATCAGGAAATATAAAGAATATTTTAATTTTCATCAATAGAATTATGTAAATTGACTTTAAAATTTATCAGAAAAATTCAAAGAATGCTTTGTTAAAGTCCATAAATTTAGAGTCATCCTACAACATACGTAATGCTCTTTTGAATAAAATAATAATACTGTGTTGACAAAAGATTTAGTAAATTAAGTTAATTGGAAAGACATAATTTCAAAACTCATATGATTTTGCTTCAAATGGTTACTTTTGCTTCAAATTGTTCACTTTCTATTTTATGAAGCCCATATAATCTGATTTTGCTTCAAAATCATATGAATTCTCATAGAAAAAAACTTTAACCAGTTTTGTCAATATGGATGAGAATATAAAGGAAAATGATTTCTTGGTAGTCAATTCAGTTACTGGAAAATTTAAAAGCATATTTTAAATATCTGGTATATGAATCTACTTTTTCAACTATAAATTTTAAGAAATCAATATAAATTAAATAATTTAGATAAAATTTAGCATTTTCAGATATAGCATATGTAAATTACAAATGATTGTGAGAACTTAGTAAAAATAATATAAAATATATCATTAATAATTTAAAATTTATCAAATATTGAAACAATAATATTTTGGATATATTGGCTCAAATAAAACATATTATTAAATCAATTTCACATTTTTATTTTACTTCTTAAAATAAAGGTAAAATTATTTTAAAGATTTATAAAACTAAGATTTTAAAATTACATAGGTAGCTTATATTATATTTCTATTGGACAATGCTGATATAGGTGATTTTTATGACAGTATTAAAGGATTAAAACCTAACTGACATTCAGAGATCACTTTATTCAACTATTTCAGAATACACCATTTTTTCAAGTGTTCATAAAACATTTACCAAAATAGAACATATTCTGGGTCAAAAAGTTACTTTCAACATATTTCAAAAGTTTCAATTACATTATATGAAGGTTTTTCACTGACCACAGTAGGAGTAAACTAAAAATTGCCACCAGAATATAAATGGGAAAAATCTTCATATGCTTGACAATTAACTAATATACATATTAATGAACAATGAGTCAAAGGGGAAATTACAGGATAAATTAGAAAATATTTTTAGCTGAATTAAAAAAGTGACATCAAAACCTATAGGATGTAGCCAAAACAATCCTTAAAAAGGAATTTATGGCTCCAGATGCATATGTTAGAACAGTCAAAAGGTTGAAATTTAGTAATCTAAACTTCTCTCTCAGGAAGCTAGCAAAAGAACATCAAATCAAACCCTAAAGAAAGTTAATGGAGTTAAGAGAAGAAATCAGTGAAAATAAAAAGTAGACCAACAATAGCAACAGCCAACAAAATCAAAACTTAGTTTTAAAAAAAAGAGATAATAAAATTAATGAAACTCTAGTAAAAAAAAAAGAGTGGTTTTTAAAGGATAAAACTTGAGTGACATTATTAGAAATAAAAGGAGGCATCATTACAGATCCTACAGACAATAAAACCTTAAGAGAATGTTTTAAACAACTTTATTCCAATTCATTTAGATAACATGAAAAATCCCTTGAAAAACACAACTTAACAAAACTGAAATGGAAAATGGAAAGAAACGGAAAAATCTGAAATATTCTATATCTGTTAAAGTAATTGAATCTGTAATTGAAGTCTTTCCACAAAAAAAAATTACTGGTTCATATGGTTTTGCTGATAAATTTTTCCAAGCATTCAAAAAAGAAATATCAATCTTACACAAACACTTCCAGAGAAGAAAGAAGAGAGCTCACTTTCTAATTTATTTTATGAAGCCAGTATAACCTGGCATAATAAAATTACAGAATGAAATATAGCACTTCCTTAAAAATTAAGAACTCTGATGATTAAAATACAACTTTAGGAAAATGAAAAGATAAGTTGCTGACTGAGAGAAAGTATTTGCAATATACATATACACAACAAAAATTGTATATCTATAATGTTAAGGACTCCCACACATCAATGGGAAAAAGTAGACAATTTAAGGAAAAAAATAGTTAAATGATTGGATAAGACATCTCACAAAAGAAAATATCCAAATGGCTAATAAGCAGATCAAAAATTGATAAACATGTTCACTCATCAGAGAGATGGAAAGTAAAACCACAATGAGGTACAGTATAACAGAATGCCTAAAATAAAAAGGGAAAAATGGTGTTAGTGACAGTGTAGAGAAATTGTAACTCTTGTATGCTGCTGGTAAGAGTATAAATTTTCACAGTTAATTTTGAAAAACTGGTGTTTTTTATTAAATCTGAATATATGGCTAACCTATAATCTAAGTATCTACTCAAAGAAAATGAGTTACCATGTTCACCCAGACATGAATAGGATATTCATAATCCTGATATGGAAACTACCCTAAAGTTTATTAATAATAATGTGGGGAAAGAAATTGTGGTATATTCAACAATAGAATAGATCATAGTAATAAAAAGAATAACCCACTGCTACATGTAACAACATGGATGTTTCTCACAGCTATAATGTTGAGCAAAAGGTGCCATACACAAAGATTCCATTTATGATTCCATTTGTATGAATCTCAAGAAAATGTAATCCATGGTAAAAGAAATCAGAATAATAGTTTCCTGTAGGAGTAAATTTACTAGAGAAGTACACAAAGACTAGGGGGTACTGCAAATGTCCTATGTTATTATGTGTATAGTAGATGCTCAAATATAAACACATGTAGAAAAGTCATTGTGTACATTTAACATCATATACTTTTCTGTGTGTATGTTATACCCTAACTTTAAAAAAAGGTAAGAATAGTAATCATGCCCAATTTTGAAGATTAAAGGGGAGAAAATGCTAACCAAACATTTTTGTTCTCAAACCCTGAGAATACATAGAGATTCCACTGTGGCTTTTCTATTGGCTCCCCTGTACAGTATTTCCTAAATCCATGTAGCTTTTACAATTAAATGATCGTTTTTAGCCCCTCTCTTCTTCTCCAGAGCCCCTTCCAATTGTGGATTCTTTGGGCCACAGAAAAAATCTTCCACCATGTCCTGCCCACTCTATTTCTTCATCTCTTTCACTGTGCAGCTTTTTTGCAATGTTACTCAAAAGTCCTAAGCCAGCTTGCATCCTCCATCTGCTTCGCAGACTCAGAAAACTTATGGCTCAAAGAGTCAGAGCAGGATAGCATAAAGGGTGTAAGAGCTGCAGAGTGAGAGCACCTGCGTGAGATTCTGGCCTTGCCACTTATTGGCTGGGATTCTGTGGGTAAATCCTCCGACCTTTTTGACACTCAGTCTCCTCAGTTATAAAGTAGCCTTCCATTTTGTAGTTATTGTGAAGTATCAATTTACACTCAGTGGAGTGCCTGACATGTAGTGAACGCTCAATAAATATTAGCTATTGCTACCTCACATTGTGATGTAGCCTTGATGACCTGGGAGATTAAAGCAGACAATGTGCACTATGTGGATCCAAGACTTACACTTCAGGGGGCCTGTGTGCCAGTGCTCAGAGACTATTATGGATTCCATGTGGCACAGACCACCACACATCAGATTAAAAATAAGCTCACAACCACGGCCTGTCCTTAATAATGACTAGAACTTCCTAGAGGGTACCTTGAAAATGATGCACAGCAAAGTCATCTTGGGGCTACCTGTGCTATTTCTTTTGCAGCCATCTTGAATTGATCAAAAGACAGACAGCAGGAACCAAGACTATGCTGTGTTTCCTTGCAAAAGAGGACACCTTGTCTCCTAATTTTGTGTTATAATGGGTAACATGTCCCAAAGCAATACCACAAAAAGTGTATTCCTAATTGAGTATCACATTGGGCAAGTTACTTAGCTTCTCTGTGCCACAATTTTCTTGTCTGTGAAATATGGATTATAAGAATATCTACCTCATAAGGTTGTGGTGAGAACAATGCCTAGCACAAATTAAGCCCTCACTAAATCTATCATCACCATCACTGTTGTTGTTGTTGTTGTTTATCATCACATCTTGTGGTAGTAATATCCCACCTTGTAATTTCTTCTCTGTTAGAACTACAGATCCATTATCCACCCTTTTCTGCTCTGTGCCCTCAGAGACCCCAAAGACTGCATCACCTGGGCTCCCCTGTCCTCTGTCTTCCAGCTCAGTTTGGCAATGGGAGGCAGCAGCAGGAGAACAGAAGATAGAAGAATAAAAATCAGGGTATTTCTTTCTTCTGTCCTCTCTGCTCTCCATTTTGGTCTTGGCTTCTCACCTTGACCCACGCGGCTCATAATGTCAGCCTCTTTTTCTATGATTCTGGCTCTCCCTGCAATCCAGTAGTATTTTGTCCTCTCTTTCTCCTTTCAACAGGGCAGTGGTAATGGTTTCCCACTGCTGCTGTTGTCTGGTGGACCTCAGCTTCGCTTGTTGCTTTTCTTACCCCCTGCTCATGTTGTTACAGATAGTCTCTTCAATAAATTCTCATTGGCTAAGCCCTTATGAGTGAAAACTGACTTCTTACTGAGGTTTTTAAAAATTTTATAGAGTCAAAAACATGAAACTACTCTGATGTCTTTCTCACTGCACCCTCCAGATTCAGCCAGGAATCCATGGAAAATGGGCCACAATCAATTTCAAACTTCATACCATATTAAAAAATCACCATTCCTTCTGAATCTGAGTCTGTCTTCTTTGATCCAGCTTACATGTCTGAATACTTCTCTGAAGATGGGTCTTCTCGATCTCATGGGCACTTCTCATGGATCTCTTTGACCCACGGCATCTCCCATGTAGGCAGGAAGGACAAGCATCCAGAGCTCTGTGCAAATTAGAGGGGCAAAAATGTCTCCTCTGGATGGACCAATTAGAAAAAGGCACTTTTTCTAGGTTGACCAATCAGAAAAAGCATGTCCTCTAGGCTGACCAATTGGAAAAAGGTATTACCTCTGAAGGACCAATTAGAAAATGGCAGTGCCTTTGGAGTGAACCAATTAGAAAACGATGCTCTTCCTAGTCTAGGCCTTTGCTACCCTGCTGGGCCATTGTCTGGGCAAATGGAGGTAGTTTGCATTTTAGTTCTAACATCCCCTTGGGCAGCTGCTTCCTGTGAAGTTTCAGTGTTCAAGAGTTAAACCAAAGTGTTTTGCTGCAAATAGTGTTCTTTCCCTCCATATTGTAGGAAATAAAATGGGAAAACTATTGATTTTTTAAAATTCAATTTTACTTTTTCTCCTAAATTCTACTTGATATTTTGGTGCCTGCTGCTAATGTTTATACTGTAATCTGATAAAGATGGTATAAGTTTTATCTCAAGAGTATGTTTAGTAACTTTAAGTTTACTGTAACACTATTCTATGTGGCTCTGTATTGAACACCATGACCTCCAATCTTCTATTACCTGAACGTATTTGATAAACCTAACTTAAAATATGCTCTTAATGGAATAAGATCAGACTCAATTTACTAATGAACCTTTAAAACAGATACATAAAAAAAATGTGGAAAAACCTATATAAAGGACGTGCTCATTTTAAAACGTAAAATGAACACAAACAAAATCCTAAAGTGTATCAGAGTTTGAGAACTATGTATTAAGGGAAAATGGTTGCTATTGAGGTTAAACTATGATTTTTGTATACTTTTATTCCAATTGTATCCAAATTATAATTCCCTTAAATAAAACCTAAAATATTCTGAATATGCTTGACTAATTATTTATTGTTTACTGTCATATTTATGTAAAAAATTAAAACTAAGTTAATGCTAAGTAGTAGTTATACTGAGCCAACATACGTGTATATTCTATTATTTATCTCCTTCAGGCCAGTAATAAAGTAAAAGTGCACTATTGTCCAGATGCCAATAATACATTAAACCAAATCAATGTTCAAAAACAACATTTTAAACATTTTTCACACCTTCATAGACAGCAATTCAATTATGTGCACTTAAATCTACAATATTGTAAATGTTCATGAGGATGCTGTTGCCATGAAAGGAGATTTTTTTCTCATAATGAAATCTTCAGAATTTAAGTTTATGTGGAAATTTAATATTTAAGACATGATAGTTAAACATGTCCATGTGAGATTATTAGGCTGCTGTATTAAGCAAGGTAAACTAAATTTTTGACCTCTGGAAAACTATGGTCCAACAGACTTGTGTCATTTATTTTTTGGAATACAAATTCTCTCCGAGTTGACACTTTTCTTCATTTAGTTTGTAACCTAAACATGAGAATCTATGACACATTTTTTGATTTGCAATTTTTATATTTATTTTGATAAATTGACTTATGAAATGACATATTTTAACTTTATGGCAGGAAATGTCAGTTTACAAGTTAAATAATTTCACGTATTTTCTTATGTGAGAGTTGAATTTGATTTTATAAATCTCTTTTTTGGGGAAATATAAGAAATAAGTCCAACTAAGTCATTTGCATTCAATTCAAAGTGAAAAGTACTGCAGATTTAACTTGATTCTCTCCAAAACATGGCCTGTTGGAAGCTCATGCTGGGGTGCTTAGTAGACACTTATATAAGGAAATAATCTCTACTTATATGTTTAACAGTGTGTTATAAAACACGTGGATATTGAAAGTGTCATTGTCATACTTGATGTTTAGGTATCACAAATTCAAAGCAAATTCTTTAGCAACAAGGTACAAGGTACCTGAGATGGCTTAGCAACTAGGCAAAGAAAACACTGAATTGCCGTCTATGAAGATGTGAAAAAATTTTAAAACGTTGTTTTTGAAAAAATGTTTAAAATGTTGTTTTTGAACCTTGATTTGGTTCAATGTGTTATTGGCATCTGGACAGGGGGATCAGTCAGAAATACTGAAGTTATTTCATATTTTCTGGTTTCAAAGTGTTTTAGTATAGGAATTAGGGACTTAGAACTGTTGGGAAAGCTGAGAAGAGAAAGTCAAGGAAACTATCATCCATGATCTCAGCCTGAAGCACTGAAAGTGGATGCTCTTAAAAGTCGATTGGGAAGTGGCTGGGATTTCTGCCTGAAGCAGCAAAGCAATGATTCTCAAGGATGTGCCAAGAATCGACTGTGAATTTCACATTGGCTGGCAACTGACTTCAGAGAATAATGGCCTCTTCTCTTCTGCCATCCAAATCTCGTTTGAGGGCTTCTCATTGGAGAAAGCTATTCTGCAACCACACAGAAAGGGTATGCTGGGAAATTTAGTCCTGGCTTCTTCAGGTGAGCTTGGAACAGGGTGTTGGTGCTGAGTTGACCACAGGCAATTAATCACACAGAGGGATGCTCCTCTTCTATTTAGGCATGTAAAATTACTCTTATTCCCCAGTTTTCCAAATTTTAAAAACTATTGTCCAGGATAAATAATATTTTGAATTTTGGAATACACGAATCTCTCCCTAAATGGAAAAAGTTTAGTGGGAAAATTTCTCCTGTAAATTTAAATGTTATATGCAAAGTTGTCCTATTCAATAGCTATAGAAATTAAGAAACTGGATTCTATGTACATAAAATGTAGTCTCCCCTTAGAAAACTTCAAATCATAGACAAAAATGATTTTCAACGGGGGGCACACTTTCCTAGAATAAGGTCTGACAGAAATCTGAGTTAGTAAGGAGAAAGTAGAGTATAGTTTGAAGTAGTTTATAAAAGTTATCATTGTTTTGATGTGGTTTTATTGAAGATATTTAATTCATATTGAAATTTAAATCACATTAAAGAAGATTTAATATGTTTATTCACTGGAAGCATAGGTTACAAAAGTCTAGAGACATTGATACAAAGGGCCGTGCTGCATAGGTCCTGAAATTGCTTAGGGCCAATCCTGCCTGTGAAAGAATCTTCCTACCTGCCTCAGAGGATGCAAAGAGGGGTGGTCTGGACTCTTCTGGGGCTGAATAGGAAATTGGGGCATTATTGTTAGTTATATCTATACAGGCTGAGGTAAGGCTCATTACAGTGAGAAATGAAGCCTCCTGGCACCTCCTATTTCTGAGGACTCAAGAGAATTCACCTGCTTTCACCTGTATCTCTTTGCAGGTTCTTCTCTGATTTATTATTATATTTTCTGAACATAATAGGAGCAAAGAGGGGGACTTTTTTTCTCATATTGTTTTTTAGTATTTTAGGGTCTTAAGGGAGGTGATAATTAATTCTGTCTCTTCCTTCTTACTTCTAAGTTCAGATTCAATTAAGAAAATGGCCATACAAGTTAGAAAGATGGAAATAAAAATATTAGTTATATTACTAAGGTTATTTGGGGATGGAAATTTGACCTGTGGACAAGAATTGGTATTCCTAGATACTTCCCCCACATCTGGAAATTGCAAGGATCATCTAAGAAAGAATCTGGACCTGTAGAGCAGGCACATTTACACATTTACCCAGAACTTCTGCCTTCTTTGTTCAACCCTGTCTTGGCCTGATTTTCCCCAGAAAATGAAGATTCTAGTGCATGTAGTTTATTTGGGAGAAAATGCAGCAGGTGAGTGGAGAGTGGCTATAGGGAAGGGGAGAAAGCCTATATCATGGTGCCAAGCCAACTAGCCCAGTGGGAAACTGTGTCTTTATCCCACAGGGAAACTCTGCAGACAGATATAAAGCACATGTTTTATCATTATCCCTCCCAAGAGACAATGCAGCTGGAGTATTTAGTGATAGAGAAATTCTCCCAGGGAGTATTAATTTCTACTCTTTTCTGTGAGTGCCTAGACAGACAGGCCTTCTGTGGTTGGAATAAAAATCTCTTGGGCTCAGAGATGGAGACACTGGCAGCTGGAGGTGGACCAGAGCACATGGATACGGTAGGAGGAGAGGGACACATATGGGGCACTGATGATGTGTGCTGCAAGCCCTGTAAAGAGTTCGGAGAGAGACTGGTCTCCAGACCAGCTTCTGGAAGGGCTGCCATGAGCTCTGAGCCTGACTCAGAGGAGGTGAAGCAGAGAAATCTGAAAACTTCTTGTAGGCAGGCAGATCACAAACATGGAGAGAAAAGAAGGGGCTGGGCCACTGAAGTCATTCCTCATTTATTGAGAAATTGGGAGGGGGAAGAGAGAAGGACTGAAGTACCTGCTCAGACTGTTCCCTCCAAGAGAGAGGAGCAGAGGTTTTCTATGCCACAGGTCAATGTAGGAAAAATGGGGAAAGGAAAAATAGGGTACTAAGGAGTAGTACAGGGATGTGAAAGTTAGAATTATTCCTTAAAAGGTGAAAATAGTTGTTAACACCAACTCTAGACAGGAAATGTGTGCAAACGACATAAGGCTTCATCTTTTTAAAAGAGGTTAACAAGGCAAATATAGGCACTGAGGTCCTCATATACACATTGGTCATCTTTTTCTATCTCTAGTCTCTTTACTATCAACTCTTTCAATCACTTTCCTCTCTGCTCTTCTACTTCTTTCAGTCATCAAAGCTTTATTGCCATGGTCATGATATCTAAACCTCCATAGGTTACATTTGATGGGCAGGGAGCAGGGCAGAGAAGGAGACAGGGGAAGTAAGTTCTGACAGTGTGATGTTTGCACCAGTGCTGAGGATAAGCAAGGGTGGTTTGCAAGAGACAACTGAGAGATAAGTAGCTGCTACAGTGACTAGAAAGGAGAGTGGCAGACTGGATAAAGCCTTAGGTTTGTTACATACTTATGTTCTTTATCCTTTTAAAATAGGTAAATAAATAATACATGTATATTATTACTGCAAGTCCAGTTCATAAGATAGTAGAGAGGATAAGCTACTGTAACAAATTCACATGAAAATGCAGTGGCCTTTCTATGGTCTGAATATTTGTGTCCCCTCACAATCCACATGCCCAATGTGCTAGTATTGAGAGATATGCCCTTTAGGAGGTTATCAGGTCAGGAGGGTGCAGGTCTCACGAATGTGGGTTAGTGACCTTATAAAAGAGAACAAGGGAATTCACTTTGGGTCACTGCTAGAAGGCACCATCTCTGAGGAAGCAAGCCCACACCAGACACTGTTGGGACCTAGATCTTGGACTTCCGAGCCTCTAGAGCTAGAAGAAATACATTTTTGTTGTTAGTAAGTCACCCAGTTTATGGTATTTTGTTATCTCAGTGTGAATGGACTAAGATAGGCTCAAACAAGATAAACATTTCTTTCTCTGTCATCTAACAGTGCAGGGGCAGGTAGACAGTCCAGTATAGGTTGATGGCTTTGTCCACGTCCTGAGTTTCTTCTATCTTGATACTTCACCATTCTTGGTGTGTTTTCGTATCCATGCTGGCAAAGCTGCTCACACCATTGCTTTCCAGCTCACAGGAAGGATGGAAGAGAGAAGAGGAAGAGAAGCAACTTCCTTTGAAGAATGTGACCAGGAAGTTGAACATGTCACTTCTGCTCACATCTCATTGGTCAGAATCTAGTCACATGACCATAGTTAACTATAATGGGGGCTGGAAATAATATTCTCTATCTGGGTGACCACATGCTCTTCCAAAACTGTAGTGGTGGCAGGGTTTTATTAATAAAAGGAAGAATGAAATAGAAGAGCAACAGTTGAGAATAGGAAAAGCAAGCTAAGATAGTTTCACAGATTTTAGGCAACTAACCTCGTGAAAGTTCACATGTCCTATATTAAAATAAAATGTATATGTTATTTTGTCATGAAATTCTGGTGATTATACTTTCTATTAGGTTTATTTACCATAGGATGCTGAAGGTAAGTTCAATTATTAAATGAACTTATTTACGAGTACTGGGTTTATTTTACATTAGCTTTATGAAAACACAGTCTTACAGATTTTTTTTTGTATCTATGCACTACAGATTTTACTGTCAATGCTTATAGTTTCAGTGAGGTTTTCCTTACCTTATTTTTTGCTTACATGCATCTTAAAACTTGCATTTTCTTTTTAATAATTTTCATTTTTGTCATCTAATATTGGTTTGAGTGGAGCATGGCAAAGGCCAAGCAAACACTTTGGTATCTTCCAAAACAAAACTTAAATAGTGATCTGGAACTCAGGTCAGCATAATAAATATCTTTGGATCATCCCTAATCTGGAGGCCCCAGAAAGCTGGGTTAATTCTTGGACCACCCCTGGCCTTTACTGTGTAACTGGAAACTTGGTTTAATTTCATGATTTAGTATCCAACATGGAGTCTTGCATAATTACTTTCACAGAGTAGATGTTTGATAAATATTGGTTGAATGATTGAATTGGGCCATTCAGAATCCATTAAAAATTGTGGGTCCTGTAGACCAAAAGTAACCTAAATTGGTATTAGTCAACTTTTCCAAACAAAAATAATTACTTTTTGGGGGAGTATGTTTAATAATGGGAATAATAGCCTATGCAACATAAGTAAATAATGTATCAGTAAATATAGAAAACAAATGTAGAAATATCAAAATTTCATACATTATAAGAAAAATATTTTTTCTTTTAAATAGTATAAAATATGAGAAGCAACTAACACACTACTTGGCATAATAGAGTCCCAATAAATAGTAGTCACAGGTAATTACCTTTTATGCTGTTCCTTAGGTCACAGGACAAAGAGGTAACACGTTTTCCACCAACATGAAGCAAGGGAAACCATAGCTTCCTGATAGTCATTCTTTATTTTAATAGGGAACAAATTCATTGTCACAATGTAAAGAAAAAAGTTGAAGTTGAAAATTCAAGAAGAGCTGGTTTGAGAAATACTGTCTTTATACAAACTTAGCATATAAAAATATCCAGAAATTACAGAACGTTTCCTCAAATTTTACTGTATTTGTGAAATACCCCAGGGAACTCAGTAAGCTTTTACAGAACCTTAGAGCCTGGTGAGTTCAGAAGACCTTAATGGAGAATATTTTTTATTCAACTGTTTCTCTGGCATTTGCCCAGTGGTAATATATTGGGATAGTCTGGAACCCCCTAGAGGACAGCAGAATGTTATAGAAACAGCATATGGTATCTGTCTCTGATTGATATCAAAAATTATTTCCTAATTATTTGGCAATGCTATCCCATTTTTCCTTTTTCAAAAAAGAATTCTACTCTTCATTTTTTTTCAGTCTGCTTCTTAGTAAGTCATTTGGTATTAAATTCATGTACTTTTAGTATTCCCTCTTTCTTTACTTCCCAAACTTTTTTAGACTGCAGTTAATCTTAGTAATTGTTAAAGCTGTGTGACACATCAAGGCCATCACTATTTAGCTTTCTGATTTCTTCATTTTAATAGAATTTACTTGTTTTAAATTCTTCTTCCATCTTATCTAAAATTGACTGATGTTTCCCAAAAGGTCAGGATATTGGATGCAAATTTTGGCATCTTGAAATGACTCTTAATTGTTAGATAACTCTAGGGATGGGGAAGTTGTTTATTACATTTTCATTTTTTGACAACTGATAATCAAGGAGTTAAATTTCTTTAAAATCAGTTTCTTCCATTAATCCTAAATGACATAAATTTACATCTATCGTTTATAAGATAGTTTGCTATACCATGCAGTAGAGGTAGTAGTTTTAATTTTTTGAAATTAAGATGGAGATTCTAAATATATATTTTTGAATTAGAGTTAAAATTTTTATGTCAATTTACTTACAAAAATGGAAACCAACCGGCATAACTTTAATTCATTTACCTAAAGAGAGTGAGAGTGGTCAATTTTATTTCTCCAAAATCCTTAGCTCACAAATATGATGAAATGCTCATTTTTATTAACTTTGAGTAGTGAATACACTGGAGTTTGTTGTATTATTCCTTGTAATAGTATGTACTACTTTGTACATTCTGTTTTTTCCCTAAATAAAATAAATCAACAGCTTTGCCCTAAGTCCTTTGATTTTCTGGGTAAATAGGAAGCTGGGTTATAGCTAGATGAAAATAGAAAATTTGCCTGTTTTATTAAGTTAGATTGCAGTGTAGGTGATATGCACAAATGAGAAGTAAACGAGGGTGAATTTAATGTTAGTTCAATTAATGGATGCAGAAACATGCAATGCATTAGGGCGTGATTTAAACAGAAGACATCCTGTACAAAAAAAATCATTTAAGGATAATGTGCAGTATGTCTAGAAAAGACATAAATTTTCTCACGTACAAATTACCCTCCCCACAAAAATATAGTTTGCTACCTGGATTTTAGTGGTTGCCCTTTTAACAGGCTGTTTCTGGTAATAATATATATTTGTCATATATCTAGTTTGTATTTTTCAAACAGCACCCTCAGCAGGACTCAAATAATAAGAATTAGAGAACTTGAGTTTCCCTTAATGTTTTAGATGCTTTATACGCTGCATTTGAAAATGTAAAGGTGGAACTAATTTTGGCTGTGTGGCGAGATATTAAACTCCTATTTCTCTTTATCCTTCCCCCCTACCCCCCACCTCCCAACATGTATTTTCTAAGGTTTACTCATTATAATTGTTAATTTTCTTTTCCAAATTCACTTTCAACACAAGGCTGGTAGATTGGCTCCAAGAGCAAGCGGCAGGCCCACTCGTGCTCGGCGGAGGGGGGAGAGGGTCGCACGTTGGGGCTGGGGCTGGTGCCGGCCGGTGGGCGCCTTCCCTAGCAGAGACTGCAGTGACACTGCCCTCCCTGGGCTGGCTGAAGCATCTCACTGGTGACGGGTCTGAAAGCACGTGGCTACGTCATGGAAAGCCAGTCTTTTCAATGCAAACTTCAACTCCTCCTCCTCCCTCTAATGCCTGTAACTCACATCCGAGGCTGGGCGAGGAATCCGGAGGGGAGATTTTCCTCATGCTCACGGTTGTTGGAAACTGGAAGAGTGAGAGGAAGGAGGAAGAGGATTTGTGGCGCTCTCTGCCTACTACAAGACTGACAAGGGGAGGGGGCACCTAGATTTGCAGCTTTTCTTCGTGGTCCTTGAGAACTGCAGGTTCAATCCGATCCCACTGAGCGCTGGCGATTGATTATAAAAAAAAAAAAAACCGACACTGGGAGAAGGGAGGCTCTGTCTTCGGCTGTCAGACTCAATCTCGGAGGTGGTATTGGTGTGTGAGTGTGTGTGGTGGTGTTTTTTTTTTTTTCTTTTCCTTTTTTTTTTTTTTTCTTTCTTTCTTTCCTTTTTTTTTTCCTTTTCTACTAGGGGCTACACAATGGCAGTCTTCTCTCAGTAAGATGAATCCTGCTTTGCCTTCTGCAGATCCACCCATCCTCATAGCGATCAAGTAAAAGGCTATGGTTTTCTCTTTGGGGATCTTTTGTGCATTACTGTTCTCCCTGATTAGTTTTGGTCTCAGTTGGGATTTCTTTGCTTTTTTGTTTGGCTTCATGCTGAAAAAGGATTTTTTTCCCAATCCTTTGGTAATAATCCGATGGTGACCAAGAGGGGATAAATCATTCACCCTGGCCGAAAAAAAACAATCACTGAGAAGAAGTCTCAAAGAAATATACCACGTGAGGGGGAAAAACTGGGAGAAGATCCGGAATATTATCGTCTTTCCTATGGTAAAACCGGTGCCCCTCTTCAGGAGAACTGATTTCAAATTATTATTATGCAACCACAAGGATCTCTTCTTTCTCAGGGTGTCTAAGCTGCTGGATTGCTTTTCGCCCAAATCAATGTGGTTTCTTTGGAACATTTTCAGCAAAGGAACGCATATGCTGCAGTGTCTTTGTGGCAAGAGTCTTAAGAAAAACAAGAACCCAACTGGTAAGCAAAACATGCATCATGTTATGTTTTTCCTCATAATAACCTGTCTGTTGCTCATCGAGCTAGATCTGCAGTTCTGCTATGCAGGAAGGCAGGGGAAACATACAAGGAACCAGGACAGTGTTGCATATAGAGGTGTTGCATGAATAAACAAGTAACAGCTGGATCAGCGTCTGAGAACCCGAAAACCATTATCAGCATCTCTTGGCTGTGACACAATCCATCACTAGGAGGGAGGAGGAAACTTTTTTTTTTTTTTAAATGTATTTGCTGGCCTATGTTTGGTGGAATATTGAAGGGCTATGGCTTAAGGTTGTGTCCGTGTCCGAGGCAGCTGAAGCTTCATTAGTTGCCAGGAAAAAGAACCGCGAGCTTTCCTTACTTTGCTGCAGGTTTGGGGACATAGCTCCGTGCCGAGAACCTGCTCTAGACTTTCTGATTAGCTTGCACAATATTTGCCACCGCGATCACCTTTACCAAAGTAAAAGAGGCCCCCTCCTTCGCGGCCCCGCTCCTCCGTCAGCCCCCGCCTCCCTCTCCCGTCTAGCTCTGGGTGCCCGAGTATTAACTCATTCTCCCTGCCTGCCTCTGACACATCCTGCCAGTGGGAATACTTGAGCAAGGTCTACGCCTGGAGGGAACCCCAGACTTAGAAGACAAGCCCAGCTCCTCCAATATATGTAATTTAAATCTCCCCTTTGAAAAGCAGTATCAAAAGCCTGCGTCCGGGTCCCACGAGGGGATCAGCCAGGCCCTGGGTCCCTGCTTTAAGCCTCCTGGTGATCATGCGCCCCGATTCCAAAGGGCTCCAACAGGGAAACTTGCAGTACATTACATAAGAAATGCAAATTCAAGTGATTTGGGGAGTCGGATCCCACGGGTTCACTACCCAGCGTCTCAATCCGAGGCGATTAGGGGCGTTCACGAAGTTGTGGGCGAGCAACCTAGAGGAGGCAAGGCCGGAGGGCTGCATGGTGGCGGCGGCGGCGGCGGCGGCGCGGGCGAGGAAGCCGGGCGCAGCCTTTTCCGGAACCGCGCTCGCTAGCAGCCGGGGGTGTGTGGTGTCCCCTGGCTCCATTCAGGGTGGGGAGGGAGCCGGGGCCCAGTGTTTGTGTCTGGGGCGGTGTTTGAAGGAGGGGGCGGGGGAATCGGCTGTCCTGCAGTGGCAGCCTGGGCGCTGGAAGCTCCTGACGCTGGCACTGCGGTGCAGTAGATCACGGCTTTCCGCGGCCGCCCTGACACTCCAGGCTCAGCCGCGGGCCGCACTGGCACCCAGAACCCCGGCGGCTGGGCAGCAAGTGGCTGCTGCCTCCCAGCCTCCGAACCTTGCAAATGCAACCCAGCTTGGGTGGCGCGCTCCGAGGGGGCTGCCGCCTGCGGGTGCAGCGGGAGGCACAGGAGGAGGTGTGGGTGGGCGGGGATGGAGGCGGTGGGTGTGGAGGCTGAGCACCCTTTTCGGCCACCACTTCCGCAGCAGAAGGGAAACTGCTAGTTGTTAGACCATCCAAAAGGGCATATGCTCTGGTGCTCGGGCGGAGAATGTTGCCCCCAGCTCGGACTTTGGGGAGTCAGTTGAGGCTCTGGGAGTAGCCTCTGGCTGCCCCGCGGGGGCCCGGTGCTGCAGTGGGCTCCGTGCTCTGCGCTGGAGTCCCCATCCCCGTGTTCTAGCTCCTACACTCGTTCTACCCAGCCGCCTCTGTTTCCTCCTCCTCCGTGCCCTGTCCTTTTACCCTTCTCTCTCTTAACTCCTCGGCGTTTAGCAACTCTGAACAGATACCATCATCCTGAGAATTATCCAAGGGGAAAACAGTGCTGTCACCTTGCCATCCTCGTTTCTAATCCATCTAGGAGGCGCACCCCAACCCCTGGGTGCTATCTAACACTTGCTGGTGCTTTTGTTCATACAAAACCAACCCACATCTTACAACACTGCAACACTATCTTACAGCCTAATTTGAAGACCCTTTTTGCAAGACTTCCCCAAAGTGGAACAAGCCAAGGGCTGTAGTTGGGAAAGGAGGGGTTGGTTACTGCTTCACACAGTAAGAATAGTGGGTTTTGAAGCTTTCTTGTGCCCTTCTGTGAAGAGATTTAACTCTGCTCTGAGAAAAGAATACTGTAAAAGCATTCTTTTTTTAGATCTGACCATTTATTTGTCTAGGGACCTTGAAGCCAGTTCTTCCTTAGTACTGGAGAGTGGGCAATAATTCAGCAATGAACAGTAAGTTTCTTTGCAGGGCTTTGTATTTTTTTTTTTTTGGTAAACGATTTTACTGGAAACACTAATTTCTCCCTATACACGATTCAAGATCTTTTTATTACACCTCCCCCACCCCACCCACTTTCATCTCTCTGGAATAGTTTTTTTCCCCCCTTTCAAGGCGTTTTGGAATGTGTCAAACAAATGACAGTTTATTTTTAAAGCAATTTATTTTTCAGCTTATGAATACTAAAGTACTTGGGTGTGAACTGATAGGTTAACTCAAAGTGTGTCTAACAACATCACCAACTATTCTAATAGGATAATTTAATTTTAGATTGCTAGGGATTAGAGTTCCAACCTGGGAGTTAGAGGATTTAGTAGATTTAAAAAAAATTGGGCCATTAATGTGTCACGATACATATCTCACCTTCTAAAAGTTTTTGCCTATTAAGCTTGTCTGATACCCATGCCTTGTCATTCCCTTTCACTATTGTACTTGGTGAGTTCCATTCTCCTTCTGCAATTAATGTGAAGCCTAAAATCATTTGCAGGTTTTTGATCCCAGGATAGCAGTACAACTAAGAAGTTAATTGGGTAATTAAAATAAAACAAAGACTAAAATCTTCTTAACTGTTATAACCAAAAAGAACAGATTGACTACTATCTATTATGTTATCTTAAATCTAAAAAGAGGACAATTAACTGGTTTGAAATTAAGAAATTTGGCAGAATACTGCCAAGTACCAGTGAGTCTGGTGTAAAGCACTTCTTAGTATTTCAGAGATAAATATTAGATTAATTTTTCTTCCCAATCTTTGCAAGTTCTGAAATAATTTACTGATTATTCCTTATTCTTTAAACTGTCAACAAGTGTGGACAGTTTGATCCAGAGTTCCTGAGGAGAATTTCAAAGTACTGCTATATAATCAGTTGGTGTAAAAATAAGCAGATGATAGAATTATGAATTTAAGGGCAAAGTTATTTATCTACCCAAAAGTTTTTAATTAGCTTCATAGTACTTAAGTAAGAGGTGTTCATTAAACAGTGTTTTGAAGCTGTTTTAATGTAAAATTTTACTGGAAAAGAACATGAAAATGTATTTTCACAATATATGCTTTTAAAAACAAATTGCAATAGCTTAAAAGTCCTGGATATAAAGTAAACTTACTATCTTCATAAAAACACCCAATATCTCACAACTATTATCAGAGAACACCCCCCCCCACACACAAATGTCCTACTTTCCTAGCAGAGCAAATAGCTATGCATTTAGAATAAATGTTATCTGCTTCAACTTTCACTGCATGAGTCATGCAAGGTGACTGTATTTTAGGCAAATCATTAAATAGGGAATACTAAGTCCAAGGTACTTAGTTTGCCTGGAGGAGGCTTGATATGTTTCTTTCCAGTATGAGAGTTTGGACTGACCAATGTATATATAGCAGGCTGGTTTGGGAAGTAATGTAGGTCACTGCACTTTAAGCCAAGGGCACTAAGGAAAGAAATGTGGTTGGAAAAAAAAAGTCCAAATAAAGGTGAATACTAAAGTCAGGGCACTCCTGTCTCTTCAGACACATAATGTAAAACAAACAAAGGAAGCCATAGACCCTTACATATACACCCCCCCACACACACACATTGACCTCCACACAGGATACCCCCAAACCTCCATGCCTTGATAGGATTTTGGAGAGCACAAATTTTAAGATAAATTGTAATATAAGAGAATTTTATTGAGTAAGAGTGTCAGTGGTGTGGCAAGTGTCAGTACAAAGCAGATGCCCTGGCATAGACCTAGTTCTGCAGAGCACATTGAGAGTGTCTCTTTTTGGAACAAACTCTTTCTCTCTCTCTCTCTTTCTCTCTCTCTCTCTCTCTCTCCCTCTCTCTCGTCAGGTAACTGTGAGATGGAACAAGCAGGGTTTGGTAGGACCCATTATCACTTTCTATTTCCTACTTGTTTGTCTACCTTTTTGTCTCTACTTTTGCCTTTCACTAAGCTGTTTTAAGTGTCAAAACCCACCTGATATGCCACTGTTACTCATTTAAATGTACCTTGTTTTTTTAAAGCTATTTGTTTTACGTCTAGGGTGTTTTGAAGTGAGAAAATGGGGAGAGAGGGAAGGAAGAAAGAGAGTTAGCACTTTTTACTCCTTCTCCTTCTCAGCCTGCCAACTCATCCTGGGTTCCTGTAGAGCTGGGAGCCACAGATGGGCCACAACCTCTGCATTTCTAAACGCTGAGTGTATGTCAACTGAAGACATCAAATTCAAACTGTATGGCTGGAACACCAAACAGGTGTAAACTTCTTCTCCCTCTAACATGTTTGCTTTTAGAGTGGGATCCAATATAGTTGGTCTTGGACTCCATTCAGGAAGTTGTAGCTACTTGAGGTAGCAAAAGGAGTTTCACAGAGCAGTGTTATTCCAGGAACAAAAGGATGGCACTTTAGATAGGCTTCGAAGTACTGACTTGTTGGGAGAATGAAATTTTCTTTTTTGAAATTTATATCCAAGTTAATAAGTGTAAAATTCAATGCATGATAATCTAAACTTAGTTTTAACAATGAAGATGACTTTGACTGCACCCAGGTACAGCCTGTTCTCATCTTAGACAGGATATATAACTGAGAAAATTTGTTCAAATGATGCATTGCTTTCTGAAGGTGCTAAAGCTAATTCTATACTGTATTTCACATTCCCCACAATGAACCATTCCTTTAAAATGTTTGAACCCAGTCTTCCACGTTTTAGCAACACAAACATTGGAGACTTTTGTGAAGTGTTTTTATACATATGGTAACAAGGACAACAACCAATGTTTTCACTCCTTTGCACATTTTGGCATCATACCTCACTCAAATTGACTCATAAGGTTTCTATAAATACCATGTAGATGTCTCAAAATGGAAGCATGTATTCAAAATAGTTTCTTTTGCCTTAAGGGGAAACAGTTGGGATGTTTGAACAGTAGAGCAGAAGCTCCTCTATTCAGTTTTAAAGGAGTCATTGCACTGAGCCTATATTTTTAATAAAATCTTGAGCCCAACCCAGTACCACCTCCAGGAGGGACAGGGAAATACCTATTTAAACAGCCACCTGCCCAGTGCTGTAGTCTGTGTGGTGTTCCTTAGGATTGTCATTTGTGTATCATATACTAGATTTAGTTATGTGTTCAACCTGGACACTGAAAGGCAGGGAATTTTCTGAGGGAGACTTTCAGTTCCTCTATATACCTTTAGAGATGTAATAGTATTTTTGCTTCTCTACTTTTGTAGGATCAACTATGTCCTGATGTTTTTCCAGTGTATTTCTTCAGTTGTTACGAACTAATTTTTTTTTACTTTGGTCAGAATGTAAAAGGTAGATTGATGAAAGGAAGAGAACAAAAGGAGGAATTTTTAGGGACTTCCTAAACAGAAACGCAAAAAGGAGGAAGAATGCAGATGTGTTTTATAGGGAATACTGAAGTTTTTGTGTGTTTAATCTACTAACACCATCTAAGAAAGTCATTTGGCAACTTCTTAAAAATATTCTGCACATGACACATGGCAGGTTTTAAATTCATTTTGGTAAAACGAATTAGTAGTGAAAAACAGGTGACTCGGGAAAAGTAACTGTGGGATTACAACTCGCAGGATTATACATTTTACTTGGTTAAGTTCACTTAACGCGTACTCCTTTCCGATAGTGTCAACCAAGAATTTGGCTTCTAAATGATAAAAAACACAAAAGAAAAAAAAAAGTGTTAGTGGCCTTAATGTCCTGCTCTTCATCCGCCATGCTTGGGCATCCCGAACCCCGGTTCGCACATTCCCTTGGCCCACGTTTTATACCTTCTCTCTAAATCTCAAAACTTGAGGCCCGCAGTCTATCCTCCACACTTGAGTCTTCCACGAAAATACAAGCTAAAGACCCAGTTGCATTCTCCCCTTCTGTCACTCTGGGCCTTAAAATAGCAAAAGTTGGGGCACCTGATACTAGGTTCATGTCTGGCAGAGCCCTTTCATTTTCTTTTCTAATCTTTAATTTCCTTCCCCTTAAAAGGGAAGACATTCTGAAAACAGCTGGGTACATTGTTCCTCTCCTGAGGAACTCCTGTCTCTGAACGTGGGAACGGGGACTTCACTCGCGACAAGTTTCTATTCTTGAGGGGACAGCACCCAAAAAACTTCCAGTTCCGGCTGCTTTGACAGGAGCCTCCCCTTTTAATATTTTGTTCTTTTACAGTTTTAAACGCCGTCATCTTCTAACTTGGTAGCTCCCTGCACTCGCGACAACCACATTTATCTATTTCGCTTCCTCCTTTCCGGAGCCACTTAGAAAGGGAGGGTGCTGGGCCGCGGCGGCCTCGGGCTGGCAGGCACGGAGTTTGTCAGGGACGAGTACGTTTGGCGGAAGCCACGGCTCTGGGCAGAGGCCTCAGGTTTCCAGAGAAGTGTGCCATTATTTGTCCCCTGCAAAGCCGCGAGAGGGCCACGGGCAGCTCCCATCTGCTTCCAGGCGTCCAGCCCCTGGGCGATGTGGCTGAATCTGGCTTCCGTGTCTGGACTACTTTGGTCCTGGAAAGAGTGGGGGCGGGGTTAGGCGGGCAAAGCGCGCGGGCTTCCTCCAGGCGTCGCCCGGCGGCCGGAGTCCCCGGCGGCCCGAGTCCCCGGCCCGGCCGCGGTACTGCGCTCCCCGCCGCGGCGCGCCGGGGACTCCGCTACGCAATGCGGCGGAAGCGAGCCGTCGGAGCCGCCGTAGCGCGGGAAGTTTCCGTTGCCACGGAGATGACCTCTGACCGCGGAGTGTCTCAGGGGCCCGGCAGCCGGCGCAGCCGTTGCTATGGAAACCACGGCGGCGCCGGAGCGAAAGTGGCGCTCGGGCCGGGGCTGCGGCTCCTGGGAGGGCAGAGTTCCTCGCTCCTCGCACGGGGCCGCAGGCCGGGGTCGTTGGCGGCTGGTCCGGCGGCTGCAGGGGGCGCGTTTGCAGGCCACTCCGCCGGCGTAGGGGCTGGGAGAGCCACAGGTGGCTCCCTCTGCCCGCGCGCTGCTCGCCTCGCACTCCGAAGCGCCTGCTCGGGCCCCAGAACCGACTTCAGGGAAAAGGGAATGGGCCGGAGGAAGGAGCTGGTGATTTTGCTCAAGGTAGGGACTGGGAAAGGATGAGACGAGTTCTGGTCTCAGCTTCCCCACTAGCTACTAGGAGACCCTGGGCGGGTTCCTGAAGTTCTCTGGGCCCCAATGTGTTAAACTGCTGTAAGAAAGGTATTGATTAGGTTAATCTCAGGTCAGCCCCAGCTCTAACAGTCTAGGTTCTTAGAACTTCTATACGCAGCAGCTCTGATTCTAAGTGAACTCTCCTGCCCTTTCCCTGTATCTCTCCAGACCTCCGTTGCCTATAAGTTTAAATTGTATCCTCAAATCAGAGACTATCAAAGATAGGGAGGGAGCGACCTAGGGGATCATGAGCATCCTCCTTTTACAGGTGTGGCAGTTCCTTCTTAGTGGAGAAAATGACAGTTCCAAGAGCCAGTTTTGGGATTGTAGGCACAAACACAGGTGGCAACTTTGAGCCTTGGATGAAGAAACATGTATTTTACTGGTGACACTACGAAGAGCTCCTTATGCATTTCATAGAGTTGTGTGTTTGGTGCTGAAATAGATGACATTTCATTATATCTGTTATATTCCCCAGATGGCTTTTCCTTAAAGACTTCTAAGCATTTGGGAGGGGGTGTCTATCTACACTGTCTTGTTTTTCCTTCTGTCAGTTTCAGGCTATGGAAAAAATCACTTAAACGTTTTAAATCTTTTTTTTTTTTAAACCTCATTTGTAAATTAAGAAGTTGAAGAAGATTATTTTCAGGGTTTATTCCAACTCTGAAATTTATGAAGTATTTCTTTTAGGTCCACATGCTCTTTGTCAGCTGAGTAGTAACTATTCTCTCTCTCTCTCTTTAATTTACTCAATAAACACTTAAAAAAGTACTACTGTGTTCCAACTGTTGGTTGATGTTGGAGATACAGGGATGAAGAAGAGTTCTTCCCTCAAGGAATTTGCAGGAGACACAAAGGGTGACATCAGTTCTGGTGGTGTGACATGTCCTATGAGCTGTAGGTGGACAAAGGTGTTATAGGGCCAAAGAAAAGGGCATGGAAGGCTTTCTGTAGGGAATAAAACTCAGTCTGAGACATGAAGAATGACTAGGAGTTAGCCACGTGGGAACAGCACTGGTTAGGCTGCCAAGGAAGAGAAAACAGCATACTTTGAGCTTTGAGGATGTCAGGGAGTGTGGTGTGTACCAGGAATGTCAAGTACAGCTGAGAAATAGGAGGGTATTTGTAGGGAGTGGCAGGTGGTAGGGTTGCAAGGTAGTCAAGAACAGATCATGTGGTCTGTTTTGTGACATGGTCACATTTACACTTTAGACAACTGTTATGGCCACAGTGTGGAAAAGACCTTTAAGTGAGGCAAGATTGTGGAAAGGCCATGGAGCAAACAACTGAAGCAGTGAGAAATGGTGAGGTACAAAATAAGGCAATGACAGGCACTAGAGAAGAAGTGGAGTTCATCCATCTCAGTGGCTGATGTGAATTTGGGAAGGAAGTTGAAGGAGGAGTCTAGAATTTCAAAGTATAGGTTTTTGATTTGGACAGCGCCTGTTGAGCTAGTCCTCTGCCTATCTGCCAACAGAACATGCCCATCTTCTTGAGACATGGAGTAAAAACTTGGCTCCCTCCAGACTGTTCATGTTGAGGGGCTGAGCTTTTAATAGCAAGCAGAAAACTTTGACACACTTCTCTTTCTAGATTAAAATTTAAATAGGTAGTTCTGGGGAGAATTGCTCTGGGATAAAGAGTTCATTTTCTTGATTTCAAACCTGAAAATCCTCAGGAGTGGGAAAAAATGCTTTGTAATAAAGTAAGTCAAAATGATTTTTTAATGATTACATACAATTCTTTGTCAATGGCAGATGTTTTTATACACATAATACTTGGTTTAGTTTGAGGAGTCAAGTAATGCAATTAAAAGCCAAGTTTTCAGATTATTCAGGTCTGGGAAGAAAAGGAAGTGTGAACTTTATTGAATTTTCATACATAAGTGTATGCACCTGCTTTTTAGAAGGAAATGAATGTAGTTGTAATTAAAATGCCTTTTTTTCCCTGAAACATTTTGTTTTTGTGCACAATTACAGTGGATCATTGGAGTATGTAGTAACCTTTTCTGTAATGCTGCCTCTTAAAGTGTAGTTTGGGAGGGATTGTAATCTCTATTCTTTCCAATTCCTGTGTGGAGCACATTCTATAATGTTGTACTTTAAAAAATAAGAAATGTGAAAATAAAAAGGCTTAAAGACTAAAATACAAATAATATTTCTTACCTGAAGAGTTTCTTTTTTTTAAATAGCCACTTATTTAAAGTCAGAAACTCATCTTTATTAGTTGTATTACTGTTGTACACCAGGTGCTGTAATTCTTAAGCAAAGGAAAGACTGTTAGGAGACCTGTGTCAGTTTTCTAATTAAACACTCAGTAGTAACCATCATTCTGTCTCAACATTGTACTGTTGGGGCAAATTGAAAACAGTAACCCAATATGCGGTTTCCTTCTTCATTATTAAATAATTTATTTCTTAGGGATTTATGTTTTTCATTACTTAATTATTTTTCTTTTACGTTTAAATTTTTCCACTCAGATTCCAATTGTGACAAAATTCCTCATATCTCAGACAATAATGGATATTAAATATTGGAAATACTTTTAATGAAATGAACACTAAATGTTAGAAATATTTTAATGATGCAGTAACAAATTTAATATAGGGTAAAAATTTTGCATCATTATTGCTTATACTTTTCTCTTTTCTAATTATATTTCCTTTTAAAATCTTGGGAAAAATTTTAAAGAACACAGTGCTGAGGTGATTCTGAGGTGGCACAAGTGCATTTGCATGGGGGCTACTAACCAGTGGCATACTCGGTACAGATAGCATGTGGTCTGATATGCAGAGCCGTGAAGTCTGGTCAACTCTGTCTGACCCCTTCCTTGCTCTTTGCTGTAGCAAAGTGCTTTTCCATCACTGAGAATTCCTCCCTTTGTCTCATTCTCCCTGTATTCATACTATCCTACTCTAGATTTTGTCCTTTTGCTTATTTTCTTTAGTTATATCTTTCAAAAGTTTTGTCATCAGCTTACTCTTCACATAACATCAGGATTAGCGTTCAATTGGATTTTCAACTTTTACATGCATCACATTAGAAAAATAGGCAAAAAATAACAACACAGTTGTCAGAAAGTAAATGAGACACATCTGCCTGAACTTGAAACATTTACCTGAAGTGGCATTTGTTTGACTTAATGTTTTTCTTTTTGTATTTCAAATTAACATGTAAAACCACTGTGATGTGGATCTACTGCTTTATAAGATTATATAACTAATTGATTTTGGGGCTCTTATAAATAAATATTCCACCTCATTTTGCCATTGATGAAAGTACATTAAACTTACTAAATTTTTAAAAGCATATTACTCCTTTTCTTTAACCAAAATATCCTGAATTATTTTGAATACTATGATGTTATCATTAGCTCAGCTCTGAGTAAGTAATAATATTAACTAATCTTCAGAGAATGCTTTCTTTATGTTAGGCACTCTACCTATGTTACCTAATTTAATCCTCAAAGCCATAGGTCAGAACTTCTATTCCGTTAAAAATTATGAAGCCTATGCATGAGAAGGTTAAGGAAATTGCCAGAGAGTACCCAGCTAGTAATTGAAATATCTGTGTGTAAACCCAAGTAATCTTACTCCAGAATGTATACTCTTAAATCCTTATATTTCAGCTGCCTTACTAAAAAGGATGTTCAACAGAATGTTTGTAGAAGTGACCAGTATTTGTCTATGTTTTTGTGAATTATTTTGTCCTGCAACTAAAAGGAACTGCAACAAATTCAATGTTTAGGTATCTAGAGTTTTTAATGCTTTCTTGTTGAGATATAACTTACATACATTAAAATGCATAGTTCTTAACTTTATAATTTGATGTATTCTGACAGTTGAATGCATCATTGTAACCACTACCTGAATCAAGATATAGAATTCCCATTACTCCCCCAAATTATCTCCATTTCCATTGAATTACTACCCGTGCCCCCTTTAAGAAGCAGCCACCATTCTGATTTCTCTCACCTTAGTTTGGCCTATAGTAGAACCTCATATCATTAAATCATGAAGTCTTCACACTTTTGAGTTTGTTTCCTTTATGCTAACATATTGTTTTGGGGATTCATTCATGTCATTTGCATGTTAGATATGTAGAATTTAGTGTGGTAGCATCTGTTTTATTTTGTAAACTAGAAACTCTTAATTGAACAGACTGCCTTTTAGTTAACGTCCAAAAGTTGTCAGGAACTACCAAGATCTAAGAGTTTACCCAGCTTGCTAGTCTGCCACAGTTACATAGATGCTGGTAGAAGGCAGGAGACTCCTGGGTCAGAGACAAAGGACTTTATTACTCAGGGTACAGAAGGCAGCACGAGCTTCATGTGCTCATCAGTTCGCCTTGTCCCCCAGATCCCTCAAGAGCAATGCTGAATGGCCCAGGTGGATGCTTGCACACAGTGGGTTTGTATCGCACCTGAGGAACTCTGAGTTTAGGAAATTCCCAAACTTTTAAGAGGCTTCTAGCAAAGCTGCCTAATCTTTGCTCTGCAGGGAGCATTATCTTTATTATCCTGGTCAGGAAACAAATCTGTCCTCTAACCAAGAGGAAGGCTCTCTCTCTAGATGACAAGGTTGTTTGCTATGCAAATAATTTTGCAAAGATAGTCTGGTACAAAAGCTGTTATAAGACAGACAGAAATGCCATGAGTAAGTTCTCATTTAAATCTGTTTTTACAAGGCAACTCTTTCTTCCTTTTCTATTTCTCTCAGTACCGTCATTCTTACTGCTCTAGTGATGCACTTAGTCTTTAGAAAAATATCTGTTATTTAGAAATTATCTTAAAAGTGATCCTGAGGTTTTGAGGAGATAGAAAATGTAAAATCCTAGATGATAAACTCATCAGCATTTATGAAATAACTAATATGTGGTATATTACATGTTCCCATATTCTGTAAGGATTTGGTCTTTGACTTGTAAGTACTTCAGCTAAATGTATGGAGAATACTAGTTATGAGAAAGAGTTCTGCAGGAAGACTCAACTGGGATGAAAGGGGAAGAAAGGGCAATCTTTTAGAGGAGTGTGACCTGAGGTGGCTTTTGAATGCATGTTTCATTTCATAGGAGAGATAAGCATATTCTTGGCAAGGGGAATAATGTGAATGAAAGTCAAAGGCTAGAACTATTATTTAGGATAGAGCAAAAGGTACATGATTGGGGATTTGTGGAAAAGTTAGTGGAATCATAGTTTGAAAGCATATTTTGGAGTCTAAAAGCCTGGCAGAGAAGTTAGACTGGATGTGTTAAATATCAGTGCACTAGAGAACATTTCTAAAAAGGGGAGTGACATGATTGAGAATTGCTCAATTTTAGTTGGGAGGTGTACTGGGAGAAAGGAGGGATTTTTGTAATAAGAAAGCAATCAAATGAAAATGTCTTTCTGTCAGTTGGAAATGGGAAACAGGAGCCTGGAGGAAAGGATGGTTCGGGTATGTAATATGGGCAGAAGAGAGATTGCTCAGTAATTTGGAAGAAATAAATCGAAGGCATACATTGAGATATCATGGACCAGAAAGGGCATAACTTCCTTGGAACTTGGAAGGAAGGGCGAAATGAAGGGTGTAAATGAGATGTAGGAGTCACTGTGGTCGTTGTGGAGCCTCATGGGGAAGTGGCCTCCATCTACTGTTTGAAGTCAGAGATGATTTGTTGAGAATGTGACAGGAAATAAGCTATCAGCTGCATCTATGTTGTTGGTAGTTACATGTAGTTACATGTAGTTGATAGTTGGATGAGCATGTATTATACATTTTCTTACATAATTTGAGCCCAGTTCCTAGTTTAAATTTTCTTATGTAATTTGAAGCCACTCCGCTAGCCCTGATGACTTTATTGGCTTTCTAAATAAGGGAGAATGGCTTTCACTACTTTCTTCAAGATGTAGTAATGAACAACTTTGTAGTACTTATGTACTCTTCTTTGCAGCAGTTTATTTCCCTGCACGATGATGTTTTCTAGTGGAATAGCACAACTAAGAAAAACTAAAAATGCCACAGGCTATTTGGATATAAGGAACTTTTTATCAGCTTGGACCACATTTTTTTTTTTCTGCAAGAATTCTAATGTGCTGCTCTGACTCTAGTAGTGTTATGTGTTTTAGTAACCCTTGATCATTGCTTAGTGGAGATATGTGTTAAGGAAAAGTTTGCTAAAAAGTACTTTTGTAAGTGAATTTGGGTTTCCTGTTCTTTTCTGTTATAAAATCTGAATTGTATTTTAAGGGGGTCAGTATCTGTCTTCTGGATGTTTTAGTGGTTAAGAATGCCACAAAATTTATTGATGTTCTAAGGAAGAATGATATTCTAAAAGTGAAAAGCTCTGGCTGTTTGATTTTAGATGCTGTCCTGCATTATTTTTTATTTTGTTTGTTTTTAGTTTTCCTTTAGACACTTTACTTGGTAAGGAGAAAGGACATTCTAAGACCTTGATTCCAAGACCTCTTTAAAATTAATCAGCTTGTGAACACTGATATCCAATTTGATCAGAAGTGATGGTTTAATAAAACAAAAACAATATGTAGACTTGTGGTATGTATCTTCAGGGTAACATTTAACTAATTTTTTGCAATTAAATTGTTAATAGCTGTTCACACTTTACAAAAATGTAACTTATTAATGGCTTATAATCAGAAGTTGCAACTTCTTTGATTTAGAGCTATGATACTTACTGGAAATCACAATTTATAAGAGCAATATTTATAGGGCCACAAGCATAATTCATACAATGAGGCAGAAGAGGTTCATTTTAGGTGGTGATAGCATAGTGGACATACTGTGGTGGGAGCAGAGTGGCAGTATATACCTGAATTCTGTCATTTCAGTGGCTAAGTAGTGATTTAATCAAACTCTTTGCAAATTAGGGTAAAAGCAATAGGTAGCTGCATAATACTAAATACTACAGCATTAATTAAAGGGTCTGAATGTTTTGCATTAGCATAGCTTTGAGTAAAAAATTGAAACGTACACCTTTTACATGTAAAGATGCCACTTCAGAATCATGGTCTAATATGTGTCATATGGATATGTACACATTTTCCTACCCGGTATCTCTGGTGCCCACTAACTTGTATTTGAGAGAGCCTGAGGAAAGGAAGTTAGGGTCATTCAATTCACTGAGTAACTTGCAACCTTACTCTCATTTTTAAATTGGGTTTAAGTTTTCCCAATTTTAGGGGCAAACATTAAGCAAGTTGAATGTATTTATGGGTGTGTATAAGAGCTAGACATTTAGCTTGTGGCTAAATCCTAAGTGTTTGTGCACTTACCCCATCTGTTGGCCATTAGAATCTTTCACTCAAGAGAGCCATTTAGGAAGGGTTCATATTAACAGTAATTTGAAAGCAGAAAGGAATAGCTCAGAAGTAGAGTAGGTTCAGTACAAAAATAATTAATATTTTGTTTTGACATTTGTAATTTTGAAATTAAAAATAATGTTTAATACACAAATTCATTTCATGGCTTTCAAGTAGCTTTTGTTGAGATTATTTTAATTAAAATTTAGGCACTGAGATCTGCAGCATAAGATATAATTACCGAACAAGACATTTTTAAGTGTATCTATTTCCTACATCAAGTTTACTAGCCAGGCATCTTGGTTATTAGTATTTATGGATTGGTACAGTATAACCAGCACTTTAAGCTCCTCACAAATAAGGAGGCCATATAGATAACTCAGAAGTAAGAGTTGAAATCTCCAAATAGGTGGTACATTTAAGTCACACTCTAGGTTCTTTTATGGTACAATGTTGCCTGATACCATGATTTCTCTGTATACTGACAGATATTAGATGAGAAGCAGAAAATAAGATGCAAAAGGAAACATACATAGTCAGTAAGACTGTAGGTTATCTAAAAATTCACTGGGAGGAAATGAGAGGCATCCTGAATAACTTCTGTTGTTTCTTGTCTCCATATGGTCATCGAAGGGGTTTTGAGATACTCTGTGCTATCGATTCCCGCTGCATGTGGCTAGACATACTTGCCAATAGTTGCCAGTAGTTTTTTACTTCATAATCTCCTAAGACTGCTATGACTCATAGCTCCTTATTTATCTTTCATCTAAAGGAGCAAAAAGTGAAAAGCTCTGGCTGTTTGATTTTAGATGCTGTCCTGCATTATTTTTTATTTTCTTTGTTTGTTTTTAGTTTTCCTTTAGACACTTTACTTGGTAAGGAGAAAGGACATTCTAAGACCTTGATTCCAAGACCTCTTTAAAATTAATCAGCTTGTGAACACTGATATCCAATTTGATCAGAAGTGATGGTTTAATAAAACAAAAACAATATGTAGACTTGTGGTATGTATCTTCAGGGTAACATTTAACTAATTTTTTTCTGATTAGTATTGCAGGGTACAGTAATGTGATAGAGTGATCTTTCATTTCTGTGGCTGTGGTGCTATAGGGCCCAAGGAGAGGGCGTGGAAGCCTTCCTGGGGGAAAAAACTCTGTCTGATTCACAAAGAATGATTGGGGATTAGCCAGGTGGGAAAGGTACTGGGTAATCTTTCAGGGAAGAGAAAATAGCATACCTTAGGCACTGGGGCCATGAGTGAGGGTGGTGAGTACCAAGAATTAAAAGTACAGGTAAATGAGGAGTAGAAATTTAAATTGGTTTACTTTCCAGTAGACATAATGATATGTGAAATCTGAGAGTTTTACCTTATCAAAAATAGTTATCCTTTTATCTCCCAAATATAATCCTCTAGTAGTCTTTCTTTAAATGATACAATAGACAGATTCTCAGCCATCTTCTTATTTGCCACACATGATGGATAATATTCTCATGTCTAATGCACTTTTTTGGTTATTTTTTCCTGCCCACACAAGTTATAACTTCCTCCTTTCTCTACATCTCAAGAAATAATATTGAAATATTGTAACAAAAGCATTATTAAAAGAATAGCTGTGAATATATTTTAATTATATAAAAAGTAAATATTGACAAACATGGGATCTTATTTTATTATTAACAAATTACTTGAGCAACATCTTGCAGCTGATCATGACATATGAGTGATGGGACACCTTGACTGAGACCTGATGTTTTAGATTTTAATGTTTAAGGGTTGGTCTCCTTTTTAGAAAAGATATTAAAAATTTTTGGTAATATTTTAAATGTATGATATACCACTTCAGATAGTTGATTCAACACCCAACACTTACTAACTTCTCTCTACATGAAGAACAGTATGCTTGGCCCCATGAGTGATCCGTAAATAAGACAGGATCCTAGCCTTTCTAGGGAATTAGAGGGCTCTGGACAGTTGGGTAAAGAAAAGAGAGTTGCTGGGGTTGGTCAATCCTGGAGCTAAAGAAATGATACTGATAGAGATGAAGGAATGAACTGATTCATACTCCCTTTTCCTTCCATTCCCCTTTTCTCCTTGTCACTGCCAGTCATGTCATGAGATTCTACTCATTGTACCAAACTAGGGATGGATTTGGACTGGAGTATTCCAAACAGAATGAAGAGTCCACGCTGTTCTTAGATAGCATTTGATGATAAGTTGGGTACATTTTTAAGTTGAAAAGCTAGTATGCAATGAAGATAGTAATAGCTGCAAAATAGATTATGACTGGAAATTAGTTTATTGTCCTACAAGGCTCACTGACAATGCCTTTGGGGTCTTTGTGCTTTTGTTTTTTGTTCTTTTAAATATGCTTACTTGCATACAAATAAACATATTTATCTAGCAAATAATGAGAAAACTTTAAACAACATTTTTCTGTTACATAAGAAATCTGAAATAATTTGTGGTATGATTCAATTGTAGTTGTCATTGCATTTCTCAAACCCAGATTATAATCCCACTTTTATAACAGCTTTTGTGAAATATAATATACATACCATAACATTCACCCTTTTAAAGTATACAATTCAATATTTTTTAGTATATTCACATAGTTGTACAACCATTACCAGTAACTAATTTTGGAACATTTTCATCAACTTAAAAGAAACCTTATATCTGTTAGCAGTCATTCCCCATTTCCCCTTCCCCTCATACCATGGCAACCACTAATATGTTTTGTATCTCTTATGGACTTTCTTGTTCTTGGTATTTCATATAAATGAAGTCATTCATTATTTGGCTGCTTTTACTTAGCATAATGTTTTCAAGGTTCAAGTATGTATCAATATTTCATTCTGTTTTATTATTGTATAGCATTGCACTGTATGGTATACCATATTTTGTTTATCCATTCTTTAGTTGATGGACATTTGAGTTATTTCCATTTTTTTCCAATATAAATAATTCTACCATGAGCATTTGTGTATAGATTTTTTTGTTTGTTTGTATTTTATTTTATTTATTTATTTATTTATTTATTTGTTATTTCAGCTCATCATGGGGGTACAAAAGCTCAGGTTATATACATTGTCCATGTCCCGCCCATCCCCCTGAGTCAGAGCCTCAAGCGTGTCCATTCTCCAGACAGTGCACCTGGCACTTACCATGTAGTCATACCTCCATCCCCTTTGTGTATAAATTTTTACATGGATATATGTTTCTATTATCTTGGGTATGTCAATAGTAGTTGGATTGCTTGGTCAGATGATAATCTATGTTTCACATTTTAAGGGACCACCAAACCATTTACCAGAGCAGCTGTTCCATTTTACATTCCCTATAGCAATATATGAAGGTTATAATTTCTCCTCATCCTTGTAATACTTGTTATTGTCTGTCTTTTTGATTATAGTCATTCTGGTGGATGTGAAGTAGTATGTCACTGTGGTTTTGATTTATATTTCCCTAATGAATAATGATATTAAATATCTTATAAGTGTCTATTGCCCATTTGTGTATCATTTTTGGAGGAATGTCTATTCAAATCCTTTGCCTATTTTTAACTGGGTTATTTATCTTTTTATTTTTGAGTTATAAGAGTTCTTTATGTATTCTGGATACAAGTTTCAAATCAAGTATATGATTTGCAAGTATTTTCTTCCATTCTGTGTATTGTTTTTTCACTTTCTTGATGATGTCCTTTAAAGCACAAAGTTCTTAATTTTGTTGGAGTCCAATTTATTTATTCTTTTGTAACTTATGTATTTGGTGTCATACCTAAGAAACCATTTCCTAGCTTAAGATCATAAAGACTTAGTCCTAAGTTTCCTTCTGAGAGTTTCAACCTTTATATTTAGGTATGTGATCTATTTTGAGTTAATTTAGAATATAATGTGAGGTCAGAGTCCAACTTCATTCTTTTGCCTGTAGACATTAATATTTGAAGGAACATTTGTTGAAAATATCATGAGACATATAAATCTTGTTTTGAATTAATATATAACCAAAAGATATTTTTACCATTCTTAATTTGTTTTACTAAGGAACAATCTAAAAATGTCTTGGTATTTGAAAGAAGTGAGACTGTAGTAGGGATACTGTGAAAATTTTTGGTAACAGTACATGCCTACTTTTACTGTAGCTTAGTTTGATGAACTTTTAAAAAATTAATACTCTTGTGAAATGTATAAGCACTTTCAAGAAATTAATACCCTCATGAAACTAGAACATGTCTTAGTCCATTCAGGCTGTTATAATAAAATACTTTAGACTGGGTATTTGTAAATAACAGAATTTAATTTCTGATGGTTCTGGAGACTGTGAAGTCCAAGATCAAGGCACCAGCAGATTCAGAGTCTGACTGATGAGGGCTCACTCTCTGCTTCAAAGATGGTGCCTTTTGGTTGCATTTTCACATGGTGAAAGGGAAGAACAAACTCTCTTGAGCTTCTTTTATAAGGACACCAATCCCATTCCTGAGGACTCTGCCCTCAGGAACTAATAATTTCTTAAATTCTTAATTTCTTAATACTATTCCATTGTGAATTAGGTCTCAATATGAATTTTGGGGGGACACAAACATTCAGATAGTAGCAAACACTTAGACTATGTGTAGATAACGGAGTGAACAATTTTTATATACAGATGGTCCCTGACTTACAATAGTATAGCTTACTATTATTTGACTTTACAATGATATGAAAGCAATACATGTTCAGTAGAAACCATACTTTGAGTACCCATTCAGCTGTTTGGTTTTTCACTTTCAGTAAAGTGTTCAATTGAGATAGTCAACACTTTATTGTAAAATAGGCTTTGTGTTAGATAGTTTTGCCCAACTGTAGGCTAATGTAAGTGTTCTGAGCACATTTAAGGTAGGCTAGGCTAAGATAAGATGTTTATTAAGTGTTTTTGATTCATGATATTTTTAATTCATGATAGATTCATTAGGACATAACCCCACTGTAAATCAAGGAGCTTCTATATTTATCTTTGATTCAAAAATTAATTTGACTCTTCTTATCTATGTTTATTTTCAAGTCATGGACATTTCATTAATATATTGACAATATAATGTTCTATTTACATTTAATTTGTCTACTTAGTTTTAAAGTTAATGTAATGAAGTTCAGGAATTGCTGTGAGATATAAATTATACTTCTTGAAATTAAATTTATTCTGATTCACTTATTAAAACTCATGCAAAACTTAAACATTCCTTGATATGAATATCATCTGAAGTTATAACAGAGCAACATTTCCTGCTTCAGCTTACTGTGCTTTTTTGAAAAAAAAAAACCCAACAAACCCTATTTTTCAGTAGATTAAAGCCCTGTCATTATAAGTAGGTAGACCTTTCTCAAAGCAGGTAGACGTTCTCAAGGTCAATCATCTGAGGAAATTTGCAAACATTAATTTGAACCCAGAAAGTTAACTAGAGTTAACTAGATAGGAAAAAATCTTTACGTTCTCTCTAATACTTCTCTTGAGTTAGGATATTTAGGTTGCTAGATATAATTGGGCATTTTGGGCAGGTTGGAAACTGAATAGGGAGGCAGTCAGGTACCGAACTTTTAACTGAAAACAGGTAAACTGTATGTTAGATTATCTAGTTCTATGACATTCTATGTTGATTTCCTTTGTGTTATATCCAAATATTTAGTTACCTTGTTTTTAAATATTTCTGCCTTGCCTTGGCTGTTTTCTAGGGAATTAAGAGAAGAGACATTTACCTTTTCTTGAAGCAGGGTATTAAATTTAGAGCAGTGCCAATATTCTCTCTTTTGAAACCATGATTAGTGAGATGCCCAAAGGGGAAGACGAATTTCAGGAGGCAAGAATAAGGCTATAAGAGGCCTAGCCGGCTTTCTAGTGAAAAACTTTAGAGGATCCTGGGTTTATTTCTTACAGGTTATGGCAATTTGTCTCTCCAGGAGTAAATTTTTTTATGACAAAAAAATTCTTTTCAATTACTCTGCCAGAGAAGAGTACAATTATGGGAGATGACTTTTGCTTTACTTTTCTAACTTGTTTACTTGTTAGACAAGTAAGCAAAGTTCAGCCTCTAAACTTTAGAACAGGGTAGAATTGTTAACATGAGCACATTAACATGTTGATGTTCTTATTGCCTTAATCTGTATGCACATTTAACATTCAGAACCATATAGTAAACGTTGGCCTTTGAATTCTCTCTTTTTTTGTCTTTGTGTGTGTGTATAAAAAAATATCCATATTACCTAGGTCTACAGGTAGATAAAACATACAGAATCAAACAGAGAGATATCTCTTTGCTCTTTCTTTATCTTCAGTGTTACACATACAGCTTAACACCTAGTGGGTTTGCTGAATGAATGTAGTCAGAATAAGATGGATTTCCTTGAAAATAAAGATGATATTTTTCTAATGCCCTTAATTTACTTATCTCCAACCTAAACTTGAAAGTAGTGCTCTAAGTACAAAGAACCACTTTAGTAGAGGTTTTTGATGATGCTGTTATAATGTTAAAAATAAAATATTAAAAAATTGGAATTTGATTTGCTTAACCATTTCCCTTTAATAGAAAATGTCCTTCAGAACAAATGAAAACACTCTTTTATGTCCTCCTCCATGTTATAGATAAAACTTTCGGTACAACTCCTAGCGAAATGACTGTATCTCTTTTTGACTTGTACTGACCAAAATGTCTCTAGTCCTATTGATCTAGATGGGCTAGTTGTGTGTGATCCTCTTTAAAGGCCACTAAATGCCTGTGTTCTTACTGTTTTCCATTGATAATTGCCGTTACGTAGTTATATATTTTAAAAATCCTTTTTTTGCTACTGTTAGCTCTCTTACTGAAAAAGCAGTGTATGAACTTTGGAGTTAAAGATTAAAATCCTAGCTAATTTCTCTGTGTCTTAGTTTTTGTTTGTTTTGTTTTTGGTAATAGAGGGAGAATACTTCCTTTATATATTTGTAGTGATTAAAAGGATATGTTTGTAATATACTTAATGCAATACCTAGCACATAGACATTTGTATATTAGTTCTTTCCTCCCCATTTCCTTATCAGAAACAATGTTAGTTTCTTTGCTACATTCTTTGATAAGTGATCTATGCTAAAATTCATATTTTTAATTAATTTAGCATTTTAAATTTACTACCTGTGGCTAGTGCTATAGGGTTCATAAATACATTTTTTTATTTTTTAAGACTTTATTGTTTTGGAGTAGTTTTAGGTTCACAGCAAAATTGAAAGGAGGGTACAGAGATTTCCCACATACTTTGCCTCACACATGCACAGCTTCTTCCATTATCAATATCCCACACCAGAGTGATACATCTGTTATAACAGATGAACCTACATTGACACATCATCACCCAGAGTCTGTAGTTTATATGAGGGTTCACTCTTGGTGTTGTAAATTCCATGGCTTTGGACAAATGTATAATGTATTTACCATTATAGTATCATGCAGAGTATTTTCACTGCCCTAGAAATCCTTGTGCTTTTTAAAAATGTGTCCAAGTAAAGGTTGAAGGCAGACATATTTAGAGGCCTGGTAAAAGCCTTGGTCTACTGAACCTCCTTTTGTGCTTTATAGGCCTAACCAGTTAATTATTTGTAAGCCTTTAGGACTTAAAGGAGCCTAGAACGTTGCATATTTCGCCCAGAGTGAGATTGGCTGCAGACAGACAGTTTTGAAGTCCTTATAATTGTTCTTGAGCTTTTAAAGAACATTGTCAAATATCTCTGCCAGAATATTAGAACATCTGTTTTTCTTGTATATATTATAGAGCACCTTTTTGGCAATAGGGACTGGTTTCATGGAAGACCATTTTGCCATGGACCAGGGGCAGGGGGAATGGTTTCAGGATGATTCAAGTGCATTACATTTATTGCACAGTCAAACCTCTCTGCTAACAATAATCTGTATTTGTCCCCACGCCCCAGCGCTAGCATCACCGCCTCAGCTCCACCTCAGATCATCAAGCATTAGATTGTCATAGGGAGAGTGCAACCTAGATCCCTCCACATGCACAGTTTACAGTAGGACTTGTTCTCCTATGAGACTCTGCTGCTGCTGCTGATCTAACAGGAGGTGGAGCTCACGTGGTGATGCAAGCAATGGGGAGTGGCTGTAAATACAGATGAAGCTTTGCTTGCTCACCCGCCGCTCACCTCCTACTCTGCAGCCCAATTCCTAGCAGGACAAGGGCAGGCTCCAGTCTGTGGCCCAGAGTTTGGGCACCACAGTTATAGAGTATTAGTCATGTCTACCAAATGAATACTTTAAAATGTTGTCTAGGCTTTTATGATATGTATATTTCACTTCATTGTAATTGTTGTCTTCCTTAATTGCTTACACCTGAAAAACTTTTGAGGACAATTTTACCGATCATTCCCATTCTTGGATGCTTTTTACCCTAGTTAGAAATGAATGAAGCACATTTTAAAAGCAACCTTTTCCTATCATTATTCTGCTAAGAGACTAACTGCCCAACTATTCCTTTATTTCTTTGTATTCAAAGAAATCTCGTTTGCTGCTTTGAACTCTTTATTTTGCTGTTGGGTTTTTATTTCTTTTCCATCCCCCACCTAACAAAGTACTTAAATCAGTTTTGCTATTGGTGATTCTGCTCACACCTGAATACTACAAATAGCCTGTTCTGTCAATTTTTTTATTCATGCAAAGTGTAACCCTTTCCTTTATTCTTCCTTGACTACTTTGGACTCTGTCATTCATTTCTTTTCTTTAGGTAAAAAAAGTAACCTAGATATTTGAAATCTAGCTTATTTGCATCTTTCGAGGGGCTTGTAGGAAATGCTGTGCTCCATAAATGAGCATCCAGTCTTGGGTGGCAGAGACGTTGTACCCAATGAGCACACTTCTCACACCAGGCTTCAGGTCACTGGGGCTGCTTCTCACAGCTGGCACCACTGGGCTTGTGACAGGTTCTTATTGCTTGAAAGTTACAATGAGTAACAGACTTCTCTTTTTCTTTGGAATACATTGGAAAACACACAATTCCAATGCACTCAGAAAATAGTTTAGAGAACCTTGCAAGTAAAAATGATCTGATTCAAAATGTCAACTAATTAAGTAATTGACTTCCTGTTGAATACTGAACATACCAGGAGCAATGAAATTTCACTTAAATTTACTTCATACTTCCTTGAATATTTAGTTACTTTATTTACTTAGAATTATATAGTTGTGAAGGTTTTTTCCCAGGAGTGACTGTGGGTGAGGAGAAATATCTTTAAGAGAGTTGTAGACTAGGCAGTTCTTTCTGCTACTCAGAAGAGAGTCTTGGGCTATAGCAAGCCATAGTAGCACCATCAGTGGTATGGCTGATAACTGAAAACTTAGGAATGAATGACGGCACAGAGGGGAGAGGAGAAAGAAGGGGAAAAGAGCACAAAAGAAGGTGCTCTAATAGTTAATGAAATAATTGGCCCAGCCAGGCATTTTTATTGACTGATTTATTCCTTAAAATTTGAATATCAGTGTAAGAGATGGACTCTAGAAGCTACAGCTTCAGAATTAATAGATTTTTTTCACTTTAATCAGATTTGAACTCAAGAAAGGAGGTAACTTTAAAGAAAAGATACATTAGTACACCCTGTTCTTTGGTTATGATGTTTGTTTTCATGAATATCATTTTTAATTTGTTTTTGATCTTTTTATGGAGCAAGATTGAAAAAACAAACAAAGCAAATGGCTTTTATTGACATTTTATTTGCTGATTTGGGGTTGGGCTCTCTTAAAACTAGGAATTGGTTATTTTGTATGGGAAGAAACTTGGTGAATGTTTTACATTACTGGAGTTTGGAAGACATAGTCCTAAAATAGAAACTAAAGTTTATACTTAAAAATGTAGCTTCCCATAAAAGCAGACTTATTTTCTGAACTTTGAGTTATTTATTTTGCTTCACTTAGAAGGTGGGTTTTGTATGATAAAATTATTATTATTTTTATTTATAAATCCTTGCCCAGTCTTCTACATCATTATCATTTAATAATTGTAAGTCGCGTGAAAGAGTTGACTTGCCAGTCATTAATATACTCCAAAGTCTTTATCTTCAGCTAAAACATTTTGTTATTTGTATCACACTACACGCAGCCCCTGATTTGATCACTGCTGTGATTGTACACTGTGCTAGAATTAGGGGACAAGAACACAAAAACTCAATCCTGGCTCCAGCTGAGCACCCGCCCCTCGATCAATGCTGCATCTCGTTGTGAAGATTAACTAAGACAACATGGATGTAGATTCCATTTGTGGGGTGTAACTGTGGCAGCAGAGGTATTACTTTTTACCAGTATGAGTGACCTTTCCTCTTGCTCTGTGTGTTTCCAGTTTATATTTGGGTATAGTCAGGTGCAATGACTGGCCAGAGGTTATGGCTCATTTTACCAAAGTCTTCCTTTAACTCTACTTTTGTTACATTGCTCTGTCTTTTAAAACTCCTTTTGTTTAGTTTAAACAAAAATTTAGTGGCCTCAAATAGAATTTAGCAATTGTATGTTTATTAATCAACATTCTTTCATATCTCAAATATTCTTTATCTTTCAAAATCAGCATAATTCACTAGCAAGCTTGTATTCTTATGACATTGCTTCAAGTTTTTGGGAATTTAGTTGAAATTACATAAACTCCCAATAAATCTTGAGTCACTCAAGAAAATTGCACTTTAGCCCTTGATTAAAAAATCTTTGGAAGAAATTGGTTTGGTTTTGCATAACAAATTTCCTTTCAGTAAGTGTTTTGTGAGGCTAAAGAATCTGACACATCTGCTTACTGAGATATATATATGAAATATGATCTAGGACTTCTAAATTTTACTTATACATTTATTCTTCTTCAAAAAATATGTAAGATAAGGACTTTTGCTCTTATAAAAAGAATACTTCTGCCTGCATTTCTCCTTCTTCACAACTGGAATAATCTCTTACATGAACTGTCATGCACTGAGACTTCAAACATACTGCCCTTACTTTTAAATTAGAACTATTTATGCCTATTAAATTGTAAGTTCCAATAAGATCTGAGACTCTGGCTAACTCATTATTGAGTGTTCCGTACCTACAGGAGAGTTTTGTCAATAGGAGATGCTCAGTAGATATTTAATAATTGAATTGATTGTTCAGTTTTAATGTATCTTCAATAGATAATCAGAACCTGGAGAAGAAGTATTAATAATAGCGACATCCTCTTTGTACTTTGAAGCTAAACCTAGCAAAAAATATGGCTGCAGTAATTTATTCCTAATTTGCACATCCAAAGAAACTTCAGATTTGGTCTAGTACAATGTTATAGTAAGGGTCACATGACAATCAGACTCTAAGACTTCTAAGTGTCCCGAAATGTCATCCATTCCAGCTTTCTATGCAACACTTAAGTCCCTTCTGTAGAGTGGTTCTCAATCTTGGCTGTATGTTAGAATGACTTGGGGAGGTTTAAAAATCCCGGTGTCAGGCCTTAATCAGAATCTCCAGGGATGAGACCTAAGCATTGGTATTTTTTAAAGCTCTGTAGGTGATTCCACTGTGCAGTCAGGGTTGAAAGCTATTGTTCTATAAAAATCCTACAATATTTTTCCCCAATCTGATTGAACTCCTCTGGAAATGAGCACCTCACTACCAACTTAGAGTTGTATTTAGTCCATTTATTCAAATAGTGACAATTATAGGAGAGTTTAAATTATAAACTGGTTAAGTATATAACATAAATCAAGCTCACCATTTTAATACTCAGCTGTTGATAAACAACACCGAAGAGGGATGTTTAAATTTGAATTATCTTCTTTGAAGTAGTATTGTAGCACTTTCGAATGACTTTCAAAAGGCTGATCATAAAAATTACTTAAATCATTTTCAAATTGTACTTTAGCAGCAATCAAGTTATTCGGTGTGACTCAGATGAACATTCTGCTCTGTGCTACAGTATTATGATCATTTCATTTTCTGGGACATGGGGACGCAGAGAAGTGATAAGCAGATTATTTTTGTTTTTACCAGTACCTTACTGGTTTAACTTACAGTGTTTAGATTTAAAAGTTATGTGGGCCCTTTTATAAATGTGCTCACTTCTTAGGAAAGTAATGTACCATGTAGGAAGCTTCAAATATACTGAAAGAATTGAGGGAAATAGTGAAGTTTGGTTTTATAAAGCTCTTTGATTTTAGAGTAGAATTTTTAGAGAAATCTCCATGTGACCATGCATAAACACACAAGCAAACCTGTATTATTGCTTAGGAATTTATCTGTCCTGAAAACATCCACCTATATGTCAATTCTTTTGAGCACCTTTGCATTTCCTTTGGTTCTTTCATAGGATCTAGCTACTAAAAGTCAGTATATAATGTCACTTAAATAATATCACTGTTAAATAGCTAAGTAGTTCTGGAGTCAGAAAGAGCTGGATTTGAGTTTTACCTCCATCCCTCCTCATGGTATGGCCTAAGGCCAATTATTAATTTATCTAAACCTCAGTTTCCTTATTTGTATAGTGAAGATAATGGCCTATGCTTTGTAGAGATGTTACAAGGATTCATAGTAATAATGCACATAAAGCCTCACGATAGCCCCTGGGTTATAGAAAGGGCCAATGAACTTAAATTTTATACTGCATTCGTATAACAGCATTGCTGGGAAGATTACAATGATTATTAAAAAAAGATGTTTTAAGGCAGTAGTAGGACAAAATCCTGAAGCTAGTTCTGTAGAGAACATCATCTTTACTCTCCTTTATTAAAAAATATTCTGAAACATGATCTTGGATTGTGCCTTTATAAAACTGTGTTTCCTATTGGAAATCCTAATGCCACGGCACACGGGTAAGGATGAGGCTCTTTAAGGCTACAGAGCGTTGACCAACTAAGACCCTTCTAGCATCTCTTTATTGCTAGTTTTCTTGTTGACTACGCAGAGTTGTCAGATAAAATAAAAGACACCCATTTAAATTTGAATGTCAGATAAATAACTAGATTTTTTAGTAAAATATGCCCCAGATACTAAAACATTATTCATTATTTACTTGAAATTCAAACTTAACTTAGTATCCTGTAGGTTTGTTTATTTTATTTTTTCTAAGTCTGGCAATTCTATCTGCATGCTATGTAGAAATTTTTAGATTAGATGTTAGGCAGGTTTTTTCTTAAAGTAATATATTACTACTTTTGAATGAACTATAGAAAATACTGCTTAATAAGTGAAAAAAGGTAAATTATAGCATTAAAATGTCTTTATTTGTTGAAATACTATAAATATAATTGTTACAAATTAATATTAATAAACATAATTAGACAATGATGATCCAGATAGAAGGACGTCTTCCTACTTCTCTAATCCCCAAAACTTGAGGGAATTCTGAACCCAAGCCTCTTCCAATTACTGACTCATGGTATATTCAAGAGAAGGTATAATAGTCTATGTGTCCTATTTTAAGAAAGTCCGAAGTTAAAAAGGGCTGAAGTGTGAGTAGTCCTTACTTTTTTAGTGCAAATAAAACATGCTATGTACAAACATTTTAGTTATGTATGTTTTACATATATTTTAATGTAGCAATTCCTGATCATTCTGTAACACAGTGAATTCTCTTTTCTATAAACTCTTTTTTTTAGGGGGCAGAAGTTTATTTTGGAAATTTAGTTAGGGTACAGAAATGCTGAGGTTATAGGAGTTCTATAAACTCTTAAAGTACTTTGGTATTTGTTCATTCATATTAACTAAGGATCTTCTGTGTACCAGGAATTATGCCTGGTGCTAAGGATAGAAAAATAAGTAAGACAGAATCTCTGCCTGTGTGGAACTCATACCACAACTTTGGAAACAGAGATATAGCATTGACATTATAATGCACTGTGACCAGAGCTATAACAATAAATGAATTGCTTCTAAATCCAGAAAAAGTAGCCTTAGGAAGGCTTCCCTGAAGGGGAGACATTTAAACCGGATTTTCTAGGATGAATAGAAGTTTGCTGGGCAAGAAGAGAGTTAAGGCTATTTTAGGCAGAGAAGGAGAGGGGGAGAGAGAAAGAGAGAGAGAAAATAAACCGCCCCCCTCCCCTAAACTCAACAACCCAGTTTGTGAAAAAACCTGGTATAACTTGGAAATAGTAAGAAGACGGCAAGGGGAGGGCTACTCTGGAACAGGGTAGAATGTATGGAGTTGATGATTACAGACTAGATTTTAAAGACATGAGAATTTTCTATCAGGTTATGAGTTTTGATTTTATTATATAGTCAGTAGGGATTTAAGTAAGTAAGACTGAGGTTTTAAGTCAGTAAGACCTAATTGTTTATTTTAGGAATATATCTGGAATATGAAAAGACAAATAGCCAGAAATTGTTGCAATAGTTTGTGGTATACATTATGATAACAGGAATAGAACAGTTGCCCTAGAAGTGGGAGACATTTTTAAGTTAGAATACTTTTTTTTGGTCAATTTTTGGATTTGGTCAATTTTTCTGTTTTCTTAATTTGTTTTTGTTTTTGGTATAGGGAAGAAAGTGTGAGGGTAAAAAATAGAGAGAGGTCAGATGTGTGTGTGTGTGTGTGTGTGTGTGTGTGTGTGTGTGTGTATGTGTATTTCCTCAAGGTCTTCAGAGGCAATGTCCCTCTTCTAACAAACAATTCTGAATACGTTCTTGTTAAATTTAAACAAGGAACACAAAATGACAAAATGTGTAAGATGGGGCATGTTTGCATATCTGTACATCATTATCATTTTGACAAATCTATTGGTATTACAGGAATAACACAGGATGCATAGTACATTTTTTATCCCTCTTAGTTAAATAAAATAATCCAGTTTTCTGATAATGATTTGATGAAAGTTAACTTTCGTCTTTAATAACGTCTTCTGCCTTGTGATTGTTATCATTCACTTTAAAATGTAATTATGGCTGGGTGTGGTAGTGCATGTGGTCATCCCAGCTTCATGAGAGGATCGAGACCAGCTTGGGCAACATTGAGAGATCCCGTCTCAAAACAGACAAAAAAACAGGCAAACGTAATCACGTAGAGTTCTTTTATTTCTTTAATGTGTCAATAGAATTGTTCTTCCCATGTTACAGTTAAAAAATTCAGTGCTGGGGACGTCTAAGACGAACCAAATTGTGAACTTTGAATTCATAGTTGTAGCTTTGTCCCTCAGCACTTAAATCATAAAATCTGAGACAAAGAAGCAACAAGCAGTGAGGCTAATGTAAAGACTTTCTTGTTTCAAGAAGTGTATTTCTTCATATACAATACAATTAATGTACTATTTAGATACTATAACATAAATAATATATTCTTATACATTACTTTTTTGTCTCTTTCTATTTTTATATTCATGATATTTAATGCTTGCTGAAAATGCTACATGTGAGTTTAGTTTTACACAGTTGCATTAAGGTAGGCACATCAGTTTACGAGGTCTCCAGTGAGGTCTTCAAACACACCCAGACTCCAAGGCAGCCATGCACAACCTTGAACAGGTGAAGAGCCAGTGGCCACAGAGTAGGGAGAGAGTGCGACTTTGCACCACCCCGTTGGATAAGGTCTGCAGCAAGATACTGTGTCACCATGACTCAGCACCACTCATACATTGATTCCGCAGCACAGGAAACACATGGGAGAGCAGAGCTGGGCTGTCAAATGGTGATTAGCTTGAGACACTGCACCTGTGTTCTCACAGTGCATCTCATTTCCCTCTATCTGTGGCTACAGCGGTGGAAAGCAGAATGGACCGGGGCAACTCGTTTTCTCACTTTTGTTGAGGAGAGGGAGAGCAGGAGGATGCATGCTGTCCTACTTTTTCTGTGCTGCAGTGGGCATGTTGGCCCTTGCTGGGAGCCTCCGTGTGGTTAAAAAGCCACATTCCACAAACACCAGTATTCTAGCATTAGGCTTTGGGACCTGGGCACGTAACATGGGCCAACAGTTCCATGGCTTACATCCAAAAGACACACAGGGACTAGTTTTTCAATGAGGAAACAGCAAGTTATACTAGTCTGTTGATTGAGAGCTCATAGTATATTGGTGGTGAAATCTCTCTGGAGCAAGTCCTGTGAAGCAGTGTAATAACTGTTGGCACACAAATGGCTGGATTCTCTTAAAGAAAATAATTCTCTTATTGTCTCTTACTCAAATTCATTTAGCACCAGAGGATCCAATTGTATTTCACTTTTATATGTTATTGAATTTAGAGATGACAGAGGTCAAGTCACATCTTGCAGAGTTCTTTTGGGGGAACAAAAGACCTGAGAGAATAAGGTGGCATTTCTGGGCCTGTAATATAAACATTTAAAAAAAAGGCAAATTGCATTTTCTTTATGTGTAAGAAAATAATGACTACTTTAGGGTAATTCTGAAATGAAGTCATGGCTTTATTGTCAGAACTGGTAAATCTTCTAGTTAAACTATGATCAGTTCTGTCATGTGGCTGTGTTTTATGTTTTAAGTAGAAAACATGATATTTTTGCTGGCATTATCAAATAAACTCAGTCTGTTAGCTTCCCAGGGACTCTGAAGCTTTGAATATAGAGGAAGAGAAGTTCTGATGGGAGGAAAAAGACCTTCTGCCCCCCTCTATGATCACATTTCAGGGAAAGGAAGGGAAGAAAATCCTGAATATTTATTAAAACTCCTTACTAGGTAGTAAGAATTTTCGTGTATTTTATTTCTTTTAATTTTGAGAGCAATTCTGTGAGGTGAATGTTATTCCAATCTTTGTGCTAATGAGGAAACAGGCTCAGAGTTGAGAAGGTGGTCAGAAACTGACATGTTAAAACACCTGTCATGTATTAGTTACTGTGTTAGGAATTTAGCATATATTTTCTCATTTAATTCTGAAACTAAATATCATTTAGGTATGTGAATTAGGATAGGCTAGATTATCTGTTAGCACGGTAGTGCTAACAGACACAAAATCTCAGTGGCCTAATAACAGAAAGGCTTATTTTTTGCTTACGCTAAGTTCACTGTGGTGCCAGGTGATCTTCCAAGGCAATTCCTTGAATGGTTTCTTGGCAGTTGAGGCCAGGAAGTACCACCATGTGTGATGACACTGCCTGGGACAAGGGGGTCCTTGGTTGTTGCCACAGGGAAAAAGGAGAATAGTGCATGGGATTTTAAGGCCTCTGCCTAGAAGTTACGCACATCCTTGCCCTCAAAGCCCATTGGCCAGAGCTCTGGTCACGTGGGCTCACCTCACAGAAAGTAGGATAGGAAATGTAAGGGGGCAAATGGGTAGTGGGACCATCACTGAGTCTGCCACAATATTGCCATCCCCATTTTAAAAAGAAGAGGACTGAAGTTCAAGGAGGTTAGATCATGTTCCTCAATCCCATCCTTAGTAATTGGGAGACTTCATTCTTGAAACTAGGTCTCTCTCAGTTCAAAGAACACTTTTATGCCCTCCACCCCACTCTGCCACCCACTGAGCATTTTGAGGGTTTAGAGTCACAAATGCCTCTGTGATAGCCAACCTCCAAGGTGGCTTCCAGGATCCTCGCCTCCTGGTACTCACACCCTCGTGTGGTTCCCTCCGTCAGTGAATAGGGCCGAACTCTGTGACCAATACGATATTGTAGAAGTGACAAAGTGTGACTTCTGGGACTAGGTCATGAAAGACAGTGGTTTCCACCTTGCTCTCTTTTGGATCACTCGCTCTGGGGAGAGCCAGCTGCCATTCTGTTGGGACACTAAAGCAGCCCTGTGGAGTTCCCATATGGCAAGGAACTGAGGCCTCTGCCAGCACCCAGACCAGCTTGCCATCGGTGAGAGCGAGCCACCGTGGAGGCGAAGCGTCGGCCCAGGGCAGCCTTCAGATGGCCAACGTCGTGACGGCAAACTCACGGGAGATCCTGGGCCAGAGCCACTCGACTAAGCTGCTCCCAAATAATTCTCGACTCACAGAAGCTGTGTGAGATGATAAATGCTTACTGCTGTTTTAAGATGCTAAGTTTTGGGGTACAGACCTTTTTGGATTACTTCCTTTCATTTTGTTTTTCCCTCAATTCTGAAACTCTTCCTATTTATGGCAGTGAGTTTTCAAATTGGCTGAATTATAAAGTAGGATATTTCATAGTGATTGCTGCACAATACTATGTTATTAATGTTATTAAATTTTAGTTGAATACATCTAATTATTTACTTTAAACTGGTAATTCTAAGCAAGCTCTATGTAAAGGTTTGTATTAAAAAATAATATACTCCGCTAGTTCAAAAGAGAGAATTTTTGTAATTTATTTTCCAGTAAAGGTATATTTTTCTGTTTTAAGATGTTAACTGTTTGAGATTATATTTTAATTATATTGTGAAGTTTTGAGAAAGAACAAGCCAAGCACACTTTTATTAACAGTTTATTGTTGGGAGGAAGGCAGAATATAGAAGTGACTGCTTGTTTCTTGGCCAGGAGAGTGTTTTCAATGTTTCAGTCAGTGCTTGTTGCTGAGGCAGAAGAAGACTAGGGTGTATAGAGCAGAGTCCTGCGGTGGACAGACAGCCACAATGTGAGCTCCAACTCCCCGTGTGGGTCCCGGTCTTAATTATGTCCCGAATGCCATGCCCCACCATTCTTATGCGATTGTCTATTGCTGACATTTAGGTTATTAATCACAGAACATGTTATATTTATTGATTTTAAAAAAGATTATAGTTCAGCAAACTGAACACTGGTACAACATGTAATAATATATGGTGCTGTTAAGTTTTTTAATCACTCATGTTTTACTCTTTAATGCTGTATAATCTTTCAGAAATGGGCTCTAAGCTGGGAATTCTTGTTTCACAGGGTACAGGGAGGGGGAAGTTTGTGTGCAAGTCAGTTCTTGCTAAAGAGTCAATAATTGATGAATTCCAATAAAAAGCAACAGGCTACTATTTCTATTCTATTTCACATTTTCTTAATATCTCTGTTTTAAAATCCTTGCATTGGATGATATAAAATTGTCTTAACAAAAGCTCATGCATTGGCTGTTCATATTCATTTGCCCCTTTCCTCTGTTAGCAGATTCTCTCTTTATGTTCTAAATGTTCTATCTTGGCTTACTTTTTGCCAGTTGGGCAAATGATAGTAGAGAGTATATCATTTAGATCAAATAATACTTATTGTTAGAAACATGGTTATCTCATAGAAACACAGCCAGGGGAATAATGAATGTATATCACATTCACATATACAAATTTTATGTTTATGTATATAAAAATATATACATATGTCTATTTCCATATATAACAACCTATGTATATAACAGGTTGGAAGTAGGAGGGCTCCAGGGAAGTGGAGATTGAAATTCAGACACGAGGACCTTCTTAGCAAGGTGGGTGAGACAGTGAGAAGTGCTGAGAGATGCCTTGTGGGAACATTGAACAGATTTTAGGAGACAAAACAAAGAATCAAAGATAACTCTAGGGTTTCTAATTAAAAGGTATACTTTAACCTGCATAGGGAAATATTATTACAAAATTTTGATATATATATAACAATTTTTATTGATAGAACTCAGAGAGGTGGCTATGGCAGGAATTATTAATATTATCACCATTTTGTAAGTGAGAAAGCTGACCCAAACAATTTTAATTGATTTGTTTAAGGTTTCACAATTTTAGTAATGGACAAAGCTGAAATTTGAATATGGGGCTTCTGACTTCAGATCTTTTCATTTCCTGGGATTCTTCAATTGGGGGTCCAGGCATGTCCCTCTGGGATCCATGAAGGGCTAAAATGTCCTGTGTAGGACATGTGTATGTGTGAATTTTTCTGATTAGAGGACCCAGACTTTGAGATTCTCAAAGGAGCTATGACTCAATGGCACTTAAGAACTTTGTTTCTCCTTGGTGACTGCTTGGCTCATGTGACAAAAGGATGATGAAGTGGGAGGGACGGCCCTACTTAATAATTAGATCATGGAAAAGCGCATTCCCAGAATGGAGGCACCTAGTGGTGTGAAGAATCCTGATTGTGAACAAAGAGAAAAGAGCAAGAATGTTGGAATTTAGATGAATTTTTAAGGAAAAAATTTTACTTAGGGCTGGGGTAGTTCTGCATCCCAGTTGGGAACCCAGGTCACATGTAGGAGCTTAGGCCGCACAGACATTACAGCTAAGCTGAGGACTGGAAACTCATCCATGTGTATGAGGTTTCTAGTTTATTCAGACATTTCTGCTGGAGACAGTTGAATTTTTGCATTCTGCTGTGTGCTGACGATCAACTGTAGAGGAACTGAGTGGTGAAGTTTGGAGAGACTGGTTTCTGAGCACTGGCTGTGGTGCTGTAGGTGGTTCCAATGAGGGATGTGTGCCTTTTGTTGAAAACTACCTTAGATTTTGTTATGAAGGGCCTGTTATCTCTGCCATTTTATAATCTCCAGTCAGATATACTGCATAAGTAAAATATTGTTGGGTTTAGTTGGCAATCTAAAATGTCTATGGAGAAGTCCTTCAATTGTTACAATTCGGTTTTTCTCAGATGTAATACAATTCCTTTTTTCTCAGATGTAATAAATAGGAAACATTCTTAAGCATGAAGCAGTGAAGAGGTAAAGTGGTAGGGCTGGATTCAAAACTACCTGAACAAATTCAGCCTGTAGAAGAATTCTACTTTAGTTGGGGCTACTGTGAATACACTAACAAGTGTCTAATGTTGAATTGAGTCCACCATGGGGTTCTAGCCTGTTATATTGTTTCGAATCCATGAAAAAAATTACCATGAAAGTGGTGTCATGATAAAGTATCTCTGGTTGCTCTTAACCTCAAGCATGGTGCCCTGAAATATGTTTTACAGCACAACTGCTTTTGATCATTTGAGTATTTACTAGGGAAATCAGTGCTATTGCATCATTACAGATGTGCACATCTGTGCTGTTGGCAATTAATTAAAAAAGTTTAGTCCAAAATCTAGTGACACTTACAGCGTCTTCCTTATAATAAAAAAAGTAGCAGTGACACAGTTTCTTTCAAGTCCACCACCATGAAACTGGGTATCCAAATGATCTAAGATTGTTAGCTTAGCTCTGCTTCCACCTCAGGTGGAGTTAAGGAAGCTGAAAGTGTGTTTTGAGGCTAACTATTCAAATGCAAGTAAATTACAGCTTTCTACAAGACAGGATTCACTGAAAGACTCATGTTAAGATCCTGCAGGGCATTGAGTTCCATTCCCCTGAAAAAATGGAAATATCTCCCTGTTTAATGTTAAATATGAGGATAAAGAATCTTGCCTATAAATTTGTAGGGGCGGATAGAGAGCAAATCATTCAAACTATTCAAAGTGGCAACAGGACAAAGAAAGAGCTCCCAACAGCTGTCACTAGTAGATGACAGAGATATCACATTAGAAAAATAAAGTATAATATATTTTCTGCAGTTCAAGAAAATGCCTTTTGTTTCTCCTTTTGGAATAATAGCAAACATTAATCTTAATGGCAGCGTCACGCTATGGGAAAAGGAATCTTTTGTAACAAAATTTAGTGGAGGTGTATTTGAACACATAGTGTTCTAATCAAGCATGTACAGAACCTACATTTTTATAGCTCTTTACAGTTTACAAAGCTCTTTTAACATTTATTGTCTTATCCAAATAGGCTGGAGTCCTATTTCTGATTTCCCAGTTGGTCATGTGAAATACAGAAAATTGCTAAATCTCTCCCAGAATTATTTCTTGCAAAATGAGAAAGTTAAAGCCATCCCAAATGAATGTTTTCTTCCAAATAAGTGAATGAGTATATTTTCTCTATAAATAAATTAGCAACCATAATAACTGAAGGTCACGATCAACTGATCTAAATAAGTCAGTTAACCATTTAATTTGAAATTTGGATTGTGTTCATTTTACCTGTGATTAGAAGAGCTTTCTCCAATGTTAGTGTACATTTCAATTTCTCTGATATTTAAATGTTTTTCTTTCACATGTGTATATATATCTCTTAAAACAACCAATTTTATTGTATTTCATGTGATCACAATTAAGTATTATTAAGGTCAAATCAATATATAGTAGATTACAAAGCATTATGCCTTAATGGTCTAATTTTCTTACCATGCTCACTATTTTTAATTAACTTTTTTTCCTATGAAAAGTAAATCATGTTCTTTTTCAACCCTGAAAAAAGTAATTTTTCCCACATGTATTTAATTAACATGTTAAGTTTTTTCCTTCACAATATGATTAGATAAAGATAATTCAGTATTATTTTAATCTAATTTTTTAAATTTAACACTGCAAAATAATTATTTAAAATTTGAAATTTTTTTCTATACTTGTATGGGCCTTAAAAATGAGTGTCAAAATGAAATCCTTTTTCTTTCTTCTTTTGGTGTTGAATAAAACAGTGATGTGGATAACATAGTCTCCATTGTCAACAAACTTGTAATTTGGTAGAGAAGAGAGACAGAGATTTCCTGAGCACTTAAGTGCCGTGTTAACAAAGTGCTATTGTACATAGAGGCAAAGCAGTTGATTTTGCCTACAGGCAAGATTAAGTGCCCCCATATCATTTCCTTCATATTGCAATTATTTTGTTGATAAAATATGATGAGTAAAGTTTCCATCTCATCTGTTAAATATTTAACCTCTTAGGGCAGAGCACTCTTATTTACCTCAATATCTGGATTCCTGACCTTGCTTTATGCTCATGAAATATTTACTGAGTTGAGTTGGGTGGACAGAAGTTAGAACAGCTCATGCAAGAGATGGTATTTAGCAAATGAGATATTATTCAACCTGAGCCTTGAATAATAATAATAATAATAATAATAATAATAATAATAAGCCAGAAAAGACTCTATTCTAACAGAGTTGAGGAAGAAAGTCCAATCCCAGCAAAATCATGAAGCACTTACAGGACCGAGTCTGTGAAGTATTTAAACAATGTTGTCCCAGTGTTAGGGAGTGGCTGGAACTGGAGATGAAATGGGAAACCCAGGCGATAATTAGAAGGGCCTGGACTATCACGGCAATGACTTCAGAGTCTTCTGGAAACAATCAGATAAGATCAGTTTCTAGCAGTAGTGAGGAAGCTGTCAGTAGTGATGGCCCCAGAAAGAAGTGACAGTAGTCAAATAAGAGCAGACAAAGTCCTGAACCAAGGCAGGGGCCATGGAAACCTAGAACAGGACCTGGTTTCAAGAGACAATGAAGCCTGAAGGAGACTGGGTTCCTGACCCCATGAATTCCCCACAGCAGCCATAACTGCTCACACTTGGACTGTTATATAAGAAATTAAAAGATATATATCTTGTTTAAGCTAATGCTATTAGGTTCTCTGTTACATCAGTTAAAACCACACCCTAACTAATACAAGGAAGACTCCCAGTGGGTTCAGTTTGGGAAATGTGGAATCTGAAGTTGTTTTAAAAGTCTAGAGTTCAAAATAGTATTCAAAGCTAAAGATAAAATTTTGGAAATGAATCCCACACGAATTCATAGTTGAAGCCATAAGAGTGAGTAAGATTGATTGCACAGGAAAAATGCATAAAGTTAGAAGGGAAGAGAACCAGGTGACAGAAGAACATCAGCTTTAAAGGGAAGGCAAGTAAGGAAGGAGTAGCCAATAGTGCAGAGAACAGTCAGGGAATGAGAGCAGCATTTCTGGAAGTAGATTCTGTTATATATTCCTGTGTACCAATCTGTAGGTGTGCCATAAAAGAAAATTCACAACCAATACACAGCTCTGCTTGTGCCTGAAGCCTACAACCTCTGTGGCCAGCCTTTATCTTTGGCACCATTTCCTAAACCATTTTGGAACCTGTGCACTTTGAACATTTTGGGTATCAGCATTTGAAGCCAGCTTAATTTCCTCCTTCTTCCCTGACTCTGTGTCACCCAGGTAAACAGTGTTCCGCCTGTTCTTGGCTCACCTCCTCTCCTGGACCACAGACAATTGCTGGGAGAAAATGCTGAGCACTGGATATGCTGTTGATGATGACATTGGCTTTTCTTTGGAACTGCTCTGATTTGATGGTCTATCTTTAAATGAGATGGCCTGGAAAAAAGCATATCAATTGGTATTGCAGTGTTTCACTCTTTAATTTATGGTTAAGATACTGAGATACTATTTGCTTAGTCATTTTTACATGGAGGTCTTAACTCACCATCTTTTATTGCAATTATAAGCTCTCTAAGTTAGATAATGGTAATTTGTCTGGGAGATACATTAGAATTACCATCAAATGCAGCAGCAATCTAATATCTTCTTTGCAATTTATGGCCTAAGTGTGTGTGTGTGTGTGTGTGTGTGTGTGTGCATGCACATGCATGTATACTGTCCAACATTTAGAGTGCAGTATGTAATAGGAACTGGCTTGTCTATGACATGACAACATAAAGAATTATTTTCCAACTGAGAGCAAAAGTCCATCTAAGGAGGAGTGTTCTCTGACAGGTGTGAATGGTTAGCCAGGGGGTGTGATCATCTTGCCCCTTGACATTGACTTCAAAAGATGTTTGCACTCTTATCTCCAATTTTTCTCAACTTATTATGGAGGTATTATCTTTGATTTATATAAACTCTAATTTAGTATTTATATTTTCATCTTGTAATATCTCTTAGGGTAATAGTTCCACTACGTAACTAGTAGTGCATGGATTGCCATTTTATTTGTCTTAAAATTATCTCCTTAATTTTTAAAGAGCATGTACAAACTGTCATTCCTTTTTAACGGGTTGTACTTCACCCATGGCAGGTAAAATTTTCAATTAAGATACTGCCATCTAGGCCAAAATGCTTGGGTTTATTTGCCTTTGAGTAGGTGCAAGTACTACAGTCGTTGGGGCAAGTCATTTAATTATTTTGCAGGTTAGTTTTCAAATCTGTAGAATGTTCCTAATAAGATCTTCTTGAAATTGCATGTTATACCATAGTTTAAAAATCATCACAAGTTGACAAAAGGCATGATCTTGATCCCTCTTCAAGCAAAGATTTTGCACATTTTGTATCCCCTTTTTGTGTATGTTGATACTACTTTCAGTATTATTAATTATTGCTTAGTGAGAGTGATGTTAGAATGGCTGAAGGGTAAAATGGGTAATCAATCCATATTTTTATGTGTTATAGCTACTTCTGATATTTATAGCTCTTTAGCTTTGTTTTAAATACATCATATTTTTGGTTGAAATTATATTTTTATTCAAAATCCAGTCTGCACTTCCTATGTGTCTATATATTATAACATTTTCTTCCATTATATTTAGGGCCTAGAAAAAATGTAAACAGAAAGCAAGTTATTCTCCCTGAAAACTGTATTTTTTTTTAACATAAAGTTGATTTTGGTTAATTTTATTTTCTAATCCACTATCGCAGTTTTCCAATGGAATTATGTTTAGGTTTTCAGAAAATTAACACATAAATAAAGTGAATTTTCCTTTTCCTATTCTACCTGGTGCAAAAGTTTCACCTAATAGAAGAATTTCACTGAGGTATGAAGGATTGAAAATGAAGTTTTTATTTGGAACAGCAGCTTTTAACTTTAACTAAACCACCATCCATTTTCCGATGCACTGTTACCGACTTCCAAATTCATCATGTTATTTTGCCTTGGGGAAAGTGAGTGCTGGGGCAGCTACCTTTTAGCTGATATTACACAGACAGAAATGCAAAGGTGAAAACAACTAAGATGCATAGGAATGCAGATTTTAATTGTGTTTTGATTAAATCATCAAAATGTAGAGAGAACTTTATGTCTTAAAGATTATGAGAATGTGGAGAGGAATATTAAGGTGCAACAATAGTTTAGATGCTTGTTTGTTGTATGCAAAGCACATTTTCATCATGCTTGGCACTTATGAGATGGTTATAAATCTTATCTGAATATGACTAATGAAGATTTTTGCAGCGTTTAACTAGCATTCATTATAGAGTTATAGCTCAGATGAGCACTTACAATATTTGAAAAAAAATTTATCATCTGAATCCTTCTTTTCAATATCTTCATTATAGAGCTCTAATTATGTCAAGAATCATATTTTGTGGACTATGCAGAGAATGCTGTCGTGTCAAGGAAGTAAAAACAAGCATGCATCCAAACACTTACTGTGTTTTCAGGTGGAGGAAAGATAAGAAACACACACACACACACCCCCACACGCACACACATACACACCCAATGCTACTTGTAGATTGATTGATGATGTCAAATCATAAACTGACCTGGGCCTTGACAGCCATACACAGTCCCCACTGCACCCTTTTTCAGTTTGTTGGCACCAGACTGTTTTCAACCATCCAAGATAACATATAGCTATATATATATATATACTAGCAAGATAGTCTATAGTTAAAAGCCGGTAAGTTAGGAAATCCCTTAAGTTCACCAGGTATATATCTGATTGGGGTATAAAATCTTTATAAATGTGATGGTGTCAATGTCTACTAAGTATCAAAAGCTAATTTAAAGTGGCCCTCAGTGAAGGTCATAGACAACAATGATAATTTTTTGTTTCCTATAATTACTGTATTCCTGAAAATATATACATGAATCAAATTTTTGTTAATGATTCATATCTCAATTGCCTTATATGCAATGACCATTTAGAGGAAACCAAGGGCTTTTAAAATTATCTTAAATGATCATTTTCAAAGGCAAATAACTACTTTCTGATTTTTTAAATATAAAGTTCAAGTTTTTTACCCTAAGAAATAAGATTTTCCTGATGTGACATACTCCTGTCAAAATGAAAATAATTGGGGTGCTGTTGGTAAAAAATCTTCCATTCTGATATCTCTGTCCATACAATTGTTTAGCGTGTGACTGCTGGTATAACTCCTACACATATGTACATCTTAGCCTAAAGAATGGTAAACCAGACCTTGAGGGCTTGTGTGCATGTTTCCCTCTGAACTTGGCTAGTCTGAGATATTTATAAAGTGAGTACAATCAGTGAACCCATTTTCAATAACACCCCCTGCACCCCCCCCCTCCCCCCCGCCTACAGGTGTAGAGACAAGAACACTAGCAAAAAGTGACATTTATTGAAGACATTATGTTCCAGGCACTGTTCTAAGCACTTCGTCTGCACTAACTCATTTAAACCCCACAATGTCCCCATTACTGTCTGCATTTTGTAGGCTATGAAATTGAGGCACAGAGAAATAATTTGCTCAAAGTCTCCTAGCTAATAGCTGGAGGGCTCAGGATTTGAATTTAGATAGTCTGACTGCAAAACACGCTGTTTTAACTGCTAAATTGAATTGCCTTTTTAAACAGGGAGAATAAGAAATCCAGAATTAAATGGAATAGTCTTGTATTTCTGGACCTTGGCTAAAGCTATTGACAGAACTTCTCTGTATCCTGACAGATATATTATCAGTGCCCTCATACGCTCTCTCAGAGTAGACCTCTGGGGCCCACTTCAGAAAGCTCTGGAGTGGCTATGCAGGTGTGGCTTCTTCCTTCCTGGGGGATCTCTTACATGGTATACCATGAAGGGCCATGTGGTACATAAATATGATGTATATTGTGCGCTGTGGAGGTGTGCAACAGGTGGCCTCAATGGTATGGGAGGAATTTACCCTGATTGAGAGTTTGGACACTTTCATTTTTAGAAAACATTGTGATGGGAGTAGTCCATGTTAAAACCAAACAGCTGGGGTGTTATGATTTAAAAGGTACACTGGTCCTTGTTCCTCTACCATTTCCTACAGGCAGTCTCTCTTAAAAGTTCAAAGTGGAACTTTCCAGATATTTGAAAAGTATCCACAGATATGAATCTCTGTCTGTCTCTCTCTATATATGTATATATGCACACACACACACACACACACACACACACACATATATATGTATTTTATAGACTAAGATCATACTTTACCTCTTGTTCTGGCATTTTATTTTTTACTTAATAAATTATAGTTATCTTTCCATTTCAGAATCCATGTCAGTATATTGAGAATCAGCTCATTTTTAAAAACAGTTGCTGAGTATTTCATTATATGAATCTACTTATTATAAATAATAATGGCATTTAAAGTAATACAAAATATATTTAACCAATCTTCTATCATTGGAAATTGGGTTGTGTCCCAGTTGTGTGACTCAGTGGAACAGTGAACAATGGGACTTGGGACATTCCAGGTAAAGAGGGACAATCTTGCTTTAAGCATTGAGACTGGTGCTAGATCTCTATCTATCTAGCAAATTTTCAGTTTCCCATTAATAATGAGAGATTTTATGTAGTATACAGCTTTTTCATGGGAAAGCTTATTAACAAACTTTACGTGGTTGATTGCCTCATGAAAGCTCACTATATTTTTGTAGTATAGTAATAAGCAAGAGGTAGGAATTAGCTTTCTGAATACTATATTTTTAAAGATAAGGTAAATACAATAGTTTCACATCTCAAGTTCTAGATTTATATCTATTTGCTTCAGAGTTATTCTCCTTTTGAAAGGAACTCTTCAATCTTGTTTAAAGTTGCAAGGTTGGGTCTAAAAATGTTTCACTGTTAGTAAGGAGCAAAGAGTTGTGTCAAGGAAGAGCCGGTGTTTTCTTGGTCTGGCTTTACATTCAGCTGAGATGGCCGAGATGTTTCAATTGCTTCTCAACAAGGGCTCATTGAAGTCTCCTTTCTTTGACCTTTGTTGAAACGTTCATTACTTTCTTCTTCTCCAATTCTCCACTTAAAAATCTGTTATGACCCAACGTTAGGTAGTAAAACTGTTTTGTGAAAAGTTCTAGAAATAATAATCCTAAGTGACTTCTAAGTGGCAATATAATTGATGTCCAGGAGGGAAGGGGACATTGTGCGAACTCGACTGTTATTCTCTCTGTGCAAAGTTGCATGAGGTTTTAATAGCATGTTGGTTGTTACCTCTGATGGAACAAAAATCTTAGGACTGAATTAGCCCTAAGATAATTTATACTTGGATTATTTCATTGAATTGGCATGAGAACTTTCTGTAATTTTTATAAAAATAAATTTAAGAATTTATCTAAATATATTCACATGTTTATATTCAAAGTATACTGCACAAGGCTTTCAGATTATGAAGATATAAGCTACAATGGAGTCCATACTGTCAATAAATTATAACTTTGTAACAGTGAGAGTAGAGCTACTCAAAATTCTCTTCCTTCTGTAGAATAACTCTTAGTTCAGAAGGATGTGCAGATTGTGTTATTTTGGCTAGTGATTTCATACACCTTGTCTCATATAAGAGGGAGAGTTTAAACTGGGCTTAGGCAAGCATTCCCACTGTGTCAAAGATCTGAACTTCTAGCCAGGAGCACATACTTAACTTTCCAGAAATCATCATCTGGAGAAGGCCTCTATAATACAACAACACCCTGTTAGTTTGGACATACCTCACTGACTCATTTGGAACATGTCACCAGAATCCAAGAAGCTTTAGACAGAGGTGTTTGGTGCTGTGAGTCCCCCAATAACTGTGAAATACAAAGTCATGTGAATTCCACTGAACACTGTGTTGATGGGACCTAAGAAACTCAGTGCATTTGTTCTGTTGTCACGACCTATGTAAGTCCATGCTTTGTTAGAATCTATGTTAGCAAACATGTTATTCCATCGTTCTGGTTTTTTTTTTTTGAGACAAAGTCTTGCTCTATTGCTCGCGCTAGAGTGCTGTGGGGTCAGCCTAGCTCACAGCAACCTGAAATTCCTGGGCTCGAGCAATCCTTCTGCCTCAGCCTTCAAAGTAGCTGGGACTACAGGCATGTGCCACCATGCCCAGCTAATTTTTTTTCTGTATATTTTTAGTTGCCCAGCTAGTTTCTTTCTATTTTTTAGTAGAGATGGGATCTTGCTCTTGCTCAGGCTGGTTTCGAACTCCTGAGCTCAAACGATCCACCCGCCTTGGCCTCCCAGAGTGCTAGGATTACAGGCGTGAGCCATGATGCCCGGCCCATCATTCCGTTCTTGTTGCTGCTACTTTGCTACTTCCATCATTCATTCCTCATTCAAGAAACATTTACTGGGTCCCTTCTAAGTAATAAGAATACAAAGGTGAAAACTATGCTTTTTTCCTCAAGGTTGTCACAAAGGCAAAGAGATCCATTGCAGGCAGAAAAAGTCTGCTACAATATATAGGAATATGGGTCCTGAGGGTGCAAAGAAGGGCATGACCAGCTGCTGGTCAGGGAGGTAAAGGAGGTTTTTATAAATAAGATAACTCTTAAGCTAGGTCTTAAAGGATGAACAGACCTTCCCAAATAAATGAGAAAGAAAATACTTTCTCTCCAAAGAGAGAATAGGCACAGAGGTGTGCATGCAACACGTTATGTGTGGGGAACTGCAAATGACTCTTTCAACAATGTTGATGAAGTGTGTACACCAAACATGACTGGGCTAGAAGGCTAAAGGTGGGGAGCTGCCAGAAGGGAACCCAGAGAAGAAATGAGAATGAAGTCAAAGTCAGCCTTGCATAACCATGAACATGAATCTAGACTCTATCCAGCGACTGAAGTCTTAGAAAGATTGATTATAAATACGAGACAAATACAATTAGGAAAACCACTGTAACTGTGTTGTGAAGAATGGATGTGAGGGATCAGGAGTGTAGAAAGGGAACAGTTAATTAAGAGACCATTGCAATCAATAATCTAGGTGGGAGGGTGGTGGGGTCCCAGAAATGGGGGTGGATTGCAGAGATCCATCTACTTGGCAAGAAAGCAGAGTGTGGGAGTATCGGGATTGATTCAACCTGGGAAGAATGGAGCTGTGAGAAGGAAGCTTGAATTTAGTGCAGTTGTACCAGGAGGTACCTGAGGAGGAATGTTTGTGGAGAAGATATTGCTTTCAGTTTAGGACATTTTGAGTCTGAAGGACATCGAGATTTTCAGGTGAAGATTTTTCAGTAGGCAGGTGGGTATCTACGTCAGAAGCTTAGGAGAGGAGCTTTGGCTGGGGGTATAGCTTTGGGGGTGAGGACATGTACCTGGTATTGAAGCCCCAGGGGTTATGTGATCACCAGGGAAAGTGCTTCAGCTGGAAAGAGAAGAGGACCATGCTTAGAACCTTGACTATCACCAATAGCGAAGACCTGGACGGTGAAGAGGAGCCCACAAAGAGAAAGAATGCACAGAAAGACAGAAAGCAGGCAGTTTATTACCAAACTAAATGTATTTTTTTCATACCTCTCTGCTTTCATGGACTGTGTCTGATATTTTTCTGTATGAATCAAATATACCTCTTTACCAGGTATATTGCTTTTATTTTTAGATGGAATGGTTTTCAGCTCCTTGTGAATTTGACACTGAACTCCAATTATTTTAGCCAGGAGACTTTGGAACTTGGACTGTATGCTTTCATGTGGTATTTATAGAGGGGGAAAGTAAATCTAAAGTCTTTTGGTTCAAGACACTTTCCTTTCAGGACAGCAGAGAAGCACAAAGGAGTGGGAAGGGGGTAGGGGTTAGAGCAATCTATTATAAGAGAGGATATTTTGAGAGGGAAACTTTTATCTCCTAAAGACACATTGTTCTCTTACTAACTGGATGTTAAAATCTCAAAAGAAGCCCTAGGTTATGTGATGGCAGATGGCTAAGGATGGACATGTCCTAATGTATGAGTAAATGTAGATAAGGTTTATGAGCTATTAAAACTTGTCTTCTTAGTAGCTAAAAGTTCCCCCACATTTTCATCAATGAACCATCTGATCCTGTTATTTTCTACAGAACCCTATAGCTATTCTATTATTTTAATTTTCAGATTAATATTGGAGATGTGTGTGTATGTGTACAGACAGACAGATATAGATAGATATAGATAGACATAGATATTCTGGTTGCGTATTTTTATAGTGGTGAAATCTGTAAACTTTTAATAAGTTTAAAAGGCTCAATAACACACCATAGTATTTGTCAACTTCCCAGCCGTATTCATACAATATGGGTGTCGAGGGGTGGTGTCGGGGGAGGAAGTTGTGTTTTCAGCATTTGCTTGTAGTTAGATTGCAGAACCTTCTTTTTGGCATGGAAATAATATCGTAAGTGGTACTTGCATTCAAGCCTTGCTCACCATGGTGGTTTGATGTTCAGAAATTCTTTGAGATGGTTTTCAAATGGTGGAGCTAATTCTTTCTTCAGCATAGCCTGGATTTAGTGACTTACTTCTAATGAATAGAAAAAAGTGGAAGTGAATGAATGTGGCTTCAGAGACTAGATGACAAAAGGCACTTCAGCTCTCTCTTCTTCCTTTCTCCTGGATCACTCGTTCTGGGGCAGCCTGTGGAAAGGCCCAGGTGGTGAGGAATGGGGGCCTCCTGCCTGCAGCCATGTGAGGAAGCCCCCTTGGAAGTAGATGCCTCAGTCCCTGTGAAGCCTTGAAAGACGGCCCTCTCTGCTAAGCCACTCCTGAATTTCTGACCCACAGAAACTGTCAGATAATAAATATATGTTGTGTCAGCCACTGAATTTTGCAGTAATTTGTTACTCAATAATATGCCCACAAAAATCTGTTTAATCCAGCTTCAATACTCTATGAAGCTTTCCAATGAGAAACTATTAAAAATATGATTTTAAGCAAAGGAGACATTGTAAAATTGAATAAAGAATATGATTTGAAAAAAACGAGGGGAAAATAGTACATTTAATTAGAGAAAAATGAGGAAGATTTCTTTTTTGCTATTTTAAGTGCCAAAGGGAAATTCTGGATTTTAAAATTGGGTATAATTTTATTATATGTATAACTATACTTTCACAAACTTGCGGTCTTTTTTCATTCACATCCTAAAGAAACATAATGAAAGATTGAGAGGGGAGGAAGAATGATTTTCCCGAGGCAAGAGGTGGAAGAGAGGGAGGAGGAGGAAGAGGGTGGAAGAGAGGTCTGAGAAAGGAGAGGGAGCCCTTAGCAACAGTGGGGAGGAGCGGAAGAGGGACCCCAGTGCGCAGACGTCCTCCTGAAAAGCAGCAGAGGTGTTGTTGCAGCAGATACTTCCGCCCTGGGAAGAGGAGCTTCCGTTGCTGCCGGAAGCAAGTTATGTTGGGATGACCCGGTGTCTAAGGCGGTGGCGCTGACCACCTGCACGCGTTGAGTGGACATTTCCGGGAAACTCGTATGAATATGGCTGGATCTTAACGCCTCTCCTTACTTCAGTGCAAACTCTGTTATTCCCACCAGCGTCCTCTGAATTCTCATATCATCATTTTACCCCTGAATACCTGGAGGGTTGTCAAGAAACAGAGTAACTTGTCAACGGACCGACCCTGCCCCCTCCCGCCATGTGTTCTATATAAAGGCCATGGCAGGCAGCTTGATTTTTGCCAGGTACAAAGAGGACATTTTTTGTCCCAATAAATTCTGCAGTTTTTTAAAAGAGGATGTGTAAGTTAACTACACGAGATAGGAAAATAGAGTTGGTAAAATGACACACCTCAGAATTTCTACCTGGGCTGGAAGTGTAGAGAGGTGAATCTGCCTTTGTTCCAAATGAGCTCAAAGGATAATTTTTGCAAGGCCGATAGCTTCTTTCTTTATGCCCTTTGGAGAGGCGAATTTTTAAGGTTGAATTACCTGCTGCCTGCTATCATACAGGGCTCTGGTAAATATGGTATTAATTCATTGCTAATGTATTCACAAGTATGTGTTTTTAATAGGTCACTGTAGTCCATATTCAGTCTTCATTCTCTTCTCAGGTTTTTATTTGAAAAAAAGTAGGGCATAATTCAGTGCGTGTGTGTGTGTGTGTGTGTGTGTGTGTGTGTGTGTATGCGTATTCTTTTCCCCTTAGTATCTATCAGCTTTTATTCTGAAGTAGAAAAATAGAGTCCATCAATTCTATGAGACTACTGATTAGTGACAGTAATATTTTAAAAATACCTTGCAGGTTTGTTACACCACGATTTCCTGTATATTATAATATTCAGAATTTGTCCTACTATAACCCAAACCCATGGGTTCATTATATGTTATATTTAGGTAAAACTGAGGAACCAAACATATTCAGGGCTTTTAATTTTCCTGCCAGAAAAATTCATTTCTCAGCTTCCTGGCTTTGAAGTTCCTATTGATAAAAAGAAAGTAAAACCTGTTTCTGTAGAGATATGCATTTTTATTATCTTTGTGGGACTAAAATTGGCAGACTTTTACAACTCCCCACTCCATGGTGTTATTATGGAAACTATCTTAATATCTTTGTACAACCTGTTCAAGTCAGAAAAAATGAACTGCTAATAACATGACATCAGTCCTATTTTGAGACTTTTAAGCAATAAAATGAATGTTATATTCATTGTTGACATGGAGAATACAGTGGAGAGGGTTGTATCACCTGAGAAAAGCCATAGGTCATTGAGTAGAGCAGATGGAGGGCAAATATGGAAAAGTTTGGGTATAGAGAGGAACTGACTATATCAGTGGAACCAGGACTTCACAAGTGTTAGTGGAACCAATTTGAATTGGAGGGAGGGATGCACACAGAGATGAGGTTTTTGTGTGGATTTAGTTCTCAGGGCAACTGATCTGAATTCTGGTTTCTCAACAGCAGCCACACTGCTCACATTTTGGGCTGGAGAATCCTTCGTTGTAGGGAGCTGTCCTATGAGCTGTAGAATGTTTAGCAGCACCTCTGTCCTCTACCTGGTGGGTGTCAGTAGCATTACCCGATCCCTCCAGTTTCAACAACCAAAAATATCTCCCACTTTGCCATATGTTCCCCAAGGGGCAAAATGGCTGGAGTTTAGAACCGCTGGTCTGGGTAGAGCCAGTGGGAAGCATTATATTAAGATAGAAACCAGTGTTTACGTTTGCAGTAAGAGAAGACTGCTCAGTAAGGAGTACCTTTTTGCTAAAGGAAGGTAAAAAGCAGCTGGAGAGAAAAGGATTAGCTAATAAAGAGAATGACCCTTTGTCTGATGAGGCCTCCTACAAACCCAAGTTTCCAGGTAACTACCTAGACCTGGGGTGGGAGAGTGTTCTCCTTAAGTCTCACGGTGTCTTCATGGCTGTTGTCTTCCAGAGCAATGCTTCCCAAATTTGAGTGTGCATCACAGAGCCCTGGAGAACTCATTAAACCACAGATTACCAGGACTCAGAACTTAGGATTCAATAGATCCCCGATGAGGCTGAGAAAGATTTTGTATTTCAAACTGTAGTTTCCAGGCGAGGCTGATACCTCACAAAGTCGCTTCATTTGGAGATCCACTGTTCTAGAATAAAATACCTTTGGCACTATCAGGTGTTAGACTTTCCTTGATTACTTTGGTGGTTTCCTTTATGCCCAGGCTTGCTACCCTTAGTTTTTCTTACATTTGCTCTTTCTGTTTAATCTTTGCCTTGCTCCCACCGTCCTTCGTTGTCCTCCTTAATTCACATTCTGCACTAATGAATGAAGGGAAAATGCCTTCTCTTTATTTTTCTTCTCCCATTGGGTTTGTTTTTCTTTGCTTCAAACTCTATGAGACTCAGTTTCCCTCATGCTATATCCTGTGTCATCCCCCGAGGCTGCCCATCTTTTGGGAAACTTGTTTCCTTAAGGCTTGGCTACACCACGGTTGTCAATAATCTAGGGTTACTTAGCATTTTATATGCTATTTTGACTATAGTAACACATTTTTTAGGGAATATCTGACTTTTAGATCCTTTTCTGAGCTGTAACCAATTTCTTGGAACTCATCTATCTACAGGGGACATTTGAATAATTTGCATAAATGAATAATTTTACACTTGCCCACATCAAAGCTTCTCTGTGAATTTCTTGCCCACTCACACATCCTCATGAAATGTCCCTATCAGATTGCATTATATTACCCAGAAAAGCTTACTTAGGGTCATATACATTCTTAGAGATATCAATGTATCCTATTCTTTCTTAGTCATTAAAGCCTTTTTAATAGGCGCGTGGGAGACCATCACTGTTTATATTTTTATGTGTCCATTCCCTTTGCTGTGTGTTGCTAGAGAACTCCCTATCCATGATAAAACAGAATCACATGATTCCATTTCAATTTGGGGTCAAAAGTAGATTATTTACTCTGTGGCACCACCTGGTTCACCTGTGCCCGGTTCCACTTAAGTAGCTGACCCCAGGGAACCACTAGAAAGCTGTCAGTTCTGTCACTCTGGATCTTGCAACATGCTTGTTCTAGTTGTGTTTTGCGGCCAGGGCAGCTTGGATTGCAAGCATCGTTAGGAATGATTGCTCCTTATGCAGCAGCGAGAGAGGACTTCCATTGAGTTCTGCGACAGGCCTCGCTCCCTCCCTCTCTGCACGCTTTCTAAAGCCACCTTCTGCCCTTATGAACTTGGCCTCCTCCTTGCCACACCAACTCCTGATCATTCTTCAGGTGTCCGCTTGTATGTGTCCCCTTCAACACGGCAGAGGAGTCTTCCATGACACGTAGGACAAGCCATGTTGTGACTTCTCCTTCAGGACACTGCACAATACTATATTTTAATTCTTTGTAATAATATGAATCACTCACTCACCTGTGAGTTCTCTGAGGGCAGTGACTCTTCCTTGGGCCATTATAAATCCCTGGTGTCAAGCGTAGAGCCTGGTGCCTAAAAGGACCTCAGTATTTAAGGACTGAGATGTCTATTACCTCTACTCTCTGGAATAACACTAAAGACCTTGCTTCTAAACTTTCCCATTTTGAATGGCCATGGTCATACATCTTGCCTTTGTTTCTCCCCTTTATTTTTGTTCTATAAGCTCTGCTTTGTTCCTTAGGTTTTCCTCATGGGACATTGTCTCCAGGCCTCCTACCAGTCTGGCTATTCGCTTTTGGATGTCCTATTGAACACAGTGTTCTGGGCACCAGCACAAAACATGTGAAAGTGTTCCCTTCCTCCATTCGAGTATAGTCTGCCTCTAATATGCGTCAGGACTGGTCTAATGATTTAGCACCCAAGTCGCAATGTTGACTACTACTAAAAGTCTGACCACCGCAATGCCTCAGCTATTTGCATTATGCCTTTTAATTACAGAAACAATATATAATCACTATAAAAAACTAGGAAATTTAGGTAAAAATGATAATTTAAAATAACTAAACAATACCATCCCCCAGAAACATTCAGTTTTAAAATTTTATAACCTTAAAAACTTTTCCCATGAGCCATCTATATATATATATATGCATATATATTGTGTATAATATGGGTGTATGTCTATGTGAGTGTGTCATGAGCTTATATGTTCTCATGCTCTCTTTCTCTATGGCTCTATACACTGCCATATGTTGCAATGTCTATTCATATCAGTACTTGTAGTTCTGTTCTGCCTTAGGAAGCAATGTAGCATAGTGGTTAAGAATCCAGGATTTGAATTCAGGTGGATCTGAACTCTATTTCCCACCACTTACTAAGTGTATGACCTGGGATGGGTTACTAATCTTTTCTAAACCTCAGTTATATAGTTATTTATAGTTAAATATCTTACACTTACATAGTATAAAGAGTTACATAGTTGCTCTATGTTACATAGTTACATAACATATTCCTAAGATATTATATAACATATTATAAATATAGTTATATAACATATTTAGCAGCTATATAGTTTATATAACTTTATAGTATTCCATTTTATGTATATAATATTTATAACATCTTTAAATTAGATCTCCCTCATCCTACAATTTGATTTTTGATTTCTAAAGCTGAATTTTACATGTTTGTGCTTGTTAAATTTTAACTTATTGATTTCAACCCAATATTTCAGGCTTTGGAATAATTTAAAATACCTTTAAATCTTTATCTGTTGATTCTGTGTGTTATATACACATTTGATAATTAGACATTTAATTCAAATTATAGATAAAACTGTTAAATATAGTAGAGAACTATATGTTCCATCATTGTTACCATTAGAGTAGCATCTCCCCCCATTGTTTTAGGGATTTTGATTCACTAATAACCAATTACCAATACTCTTTGGTTAAGGTTATTAACTGAGTGTTGAATCTATCCAACTGATTGGCACGTTCCCCATTAATGTCCCCCTCTGGCCCTGTGGAAAAGCAAAAGAAATAACACCAGAAGCCTGGTTGGAATAAGAATATATTATCTTTGTGGCAATCTCACAATTTACTTCTCTAATAAGAGTTTCACAAAAGTAAATAAGGTTAGGTTAGTTTGATGGACTTTTAGTGAACTCCTACTGGCTCCTTGAAATTTTCACATTTTCTTAATGATATAGGAGCTATGGACACATGGTTTAAAATGCTAAGGCATCTAGAAAAGGAAAATCCATCACACATCTATGCCAACGTGTAAATATGACATAGACATGTTCCAACTTTTTACTTTAGAAAGGGTTGGGGAGAGGGAATGCTTTGGAGGGAGAAAGGAAAGAATGAGAAAAAAAGACAAGTTAGGAGGATGCCAAGAATTTTTATTTGGTTTATTATTTTCCCCTTGGAACAGCACTGGGTCTCAAAAAAAAGAAGAGAAGGACATGCCAATGTAGTGCCCTGTTTAATAAAGTCATTATTGCATTAGAAACATATAAATACATGCTGCCCACACATGCCATAAAATGTGTGTTTCTGCTATTTCTTCTTCACCTGAGGTGGTTCACGATATCCATAATAATAATTATTATTAAGATAATAATACCTTTAAATAATATTGTGTTTATGCTCTTCAAAGCACTCTCTTGTTTATTATGTTTTTACTTCTTCAGTATGCCTCAGTAGGTAAGTGGGGTATCTCTCAAAAGGGAAAACAGATATAGAAAGACTAAGTGATTTTCCCCAGATGTTCATAGTAAGTGAGTAGTGGAATTAAGACCCTAAACCAGAGGTTATCTAATAAGAACTCTCACCTGAAGTTCAGTAAAATCTGTCCTCCTCCTATTCCAGAAGAGTGAGCCAAGCTCCTGGTCTGGTTCTAGAACATCCAGGATGGAGAATTACCTCCTCAACAGTCCCATCTCCCACAGTGCCTCACCCGTATCTCATGTTCCCCACACCCGTGCTGCTCTAGGCCTTTGTGTCTTAGGCCATATACGTTCATCTACATAAAATTTTCTTCACATCTTTCTTTACCTGGAAAATTATTACCCATGTATCGGACTTTAACTCCTCTTCTCCAGGAAGCCCTTCTTTGAACCTCATGTGTGTGGCTACCCTAGCACTTGACCTTGCAGAGCCCCTTGACCTCGTACTCAATGTGGCAATGATCTCTTTATGTGCCTCTCCCCTACTTCACTGTAAATTCTTTGTACATCCAGAGCCTAACTTACAGTGAGTGCTCAAATATTGTGAAAGTGGGCTAAACCGACAGGTTGTCTGTATCAAACAGGATATGAGAGGAAATCTAAATCAATGAACAAATAAATGCTCTTGGCCTATATCCTACTTAGAGGGAAATTGTTTGATTTTTGAAAATACAATTTTCAAATAATTACCCTAGTAATAGACGTTGTTTGTGTTGTTACACATCTAATTAGTGTTTTGTCCAAGTGGGCAAACATGGGTATTCTTTATCCAGAATGAGCATGTGTTACAATCTTAATGGCTAAGGGGTTTAGTAAGGTTCTTTAGGGAAGTGATTGGATTTTAATTCAGATTCCTAAAGAAGTTGCGAGAATCTTTATCAGAAATTTTAGCATTTTGACAATGTCTACCTTTTTAAAACATTCTGACATGTAAGTGATTTGACTAACATAGTTTTTAATAGGTATGAGGTAATTTTAAAATATTATAGCTGAAGCATAACTTATTCATGGAGGATCATTTCATAAGTGATGAATTTCATTCCTTCTTTTCTGGCTGAAGTAGAAAAAAGCATGTGAATTGCTGCTGCTAACTTAATAATTTTACTGATAACTAAGAATGGAACAGATCTTGCTGTGAATTATATAATCAGCTTTAAAAGCACTGTATATTCTTTCTGTGACAGAGTATGACAAACACAAGGCAGATAATATGATTATTAGAATTTTTTTTCCTGAAAAAGCTTAGCCACGTTGTATTTAATAGTATAGTCAGAGAAAGATTGGGTTAAAATGATCATAACAGCTGCTTCAAAAAATGTATTTTAATGTCAGCGTTGTGTGGCTTTTCTTTTTCTTGCTAAGGAAATCTAACAGGATATTAAAAAACATATTAACCTTCGAAATATGTTTAGATTCTGCTAGGCTTTTAAAGAGGCAGTATGAATGTGAGAGCTATGTTTAGTAGAAGGTTTGACCCATAGAATTTGTAGGAAGGGGTCACTTAAATTTAGTTTGAAAGCCAACACTCTAGCATATGACTGTCTCTAATATCACACCCCTCTAATCCATTCTCTATGCAGCTGGTACAGTTATCATTCTAAAAGCAAATCTGATTATGTGATTCATCTGCTTAAAACCTTTTAGTGGTGAAATCTAGACGCCTTAGCTTGGCAGACTAGGTCTTCCTTGAGCAGGCCTTGCAACATCTGCCCTAGAAATCCACGTTTGAGCTATAAGAGGAAACTCAGAGTGCTCAGAATGCCTCAGCCATTGGCTACTTAACTATTTTGCAACCATGTCTGTTTGCCTGAAGTGTATGGTCTCTGTTCCTTTTCCCCAGGGATTGACCACTTCCTCTTTTGCACCCATAATGTGCCCCTACATCACTGCTCTTTCAAGCCATTCTTAACAGTTTGTGTATTCAATTCCCCTTCCCTCTTAGACTCTAAACTCTTATTATCTGGGTGGACAGGTCTTGCAAGGCACTTGGCTGGGTAGATTTATGAATGGATTCAGTGATACCCTAGAGACATAGTGAATGTGCCTACTCTCAAAAACAGTATCCTTCATGGAAGTTTTGCCAAAAATTTAAAAATAAATGATCTCTATCTTGGATATTTCCTTGTGCTTTTATTATTACACTTACTGACTTTATATTAATGTTGTAGTTGAAAACATTGGAGATTAGTAGCTTGGGTTTCTAATTTCAGCTCTTACTCAAATACTTACCTTGCTGTGGAATAAAATACCTTAGGCTAAGAAAACGAGTATAGTCAGCAAAATTCTCAATTTTGACCTTTCCCCGCTCCCTTTTATTCCATAGAAATGTGTCTCCTAAAATGTTCCTATTAACCCGTTTTGCCCTACACTGCTGTTATTGGATGGGTTTAGCATTTTGTGGGAAGCAAATATGGGAAACATATCACCATTTTTAGCTAGATTGCTAAGGTTGGCTTCCTATGACTATTAAGATGGATTCCATGTTATTTTGTTCCTTGAGCAATCACTAATCCTGATTACTGATTTGTTGTTATTTCTGAGTCATTTAAATTATATAAAGTCATATATTAACATAATAATCATTTACAGTCATTTATTAGTAGATTTGTATATAGTTATAGAATTAGTCATTGCCATTGTCTGTAGGCTTAGAAGTAATTACTGAAGTAGATACCATCACTGGGATGTAGTTAGAATCATAGATTGTTGAGTTAATTTTTTTGTTTAAAGTTTTTTTTTTTTTTTGTTTAAAGTTTAGAAAAATGAGGCCTGGAATCTTCAGTGACTTATATGGAATTTCATGGCCAATTCAAAGAGAAGCACTGAGCCGTATGCAAAACATTTCCAAACCGCATCCCTTGCCTTTTGTATTTGAAAATCATTCCAATGGTGCTTTAATGTTGGGACTATTCAGGGACACCAGGCTTGGAGCTGGGAATTACACCATAGCTTACTTTCTGTTGTCTTCTATTGTCTCCTTGCCAAAGAGTGCCACATGAATATTTAGCCCTTAATGAGCAAAAAGACTGAGGCACACAACTTCTTTCTAACTTCTGGCTTTATCAAAGTGGTTGTACACTTTTAGTTGATAACTTAAAAGTAACAGAAAACACTGATTTTCTACTTAAATCAGTAGAAACTTTGACTAGGTGAGTGAAGGTTCCCAGTCTGTAATTACTTCTGCTAACAAGTGAGCCTGTTGTTTCCCTGCAGTTTACAAGACCCCACATTGAGCAGGCTCAGTTTGGATGACAACATGGAGCTATGGATAAGCTAACAGGGGAAGCAAAGGAGAGAAAAGAGCCTTAGAGGTAAATGCAGATAGTCTTGAGAGTCCTTTCTAAATATATCCATGCACCAATCTCTACATGGTACCTGTCTGGCATTTTTTCTCAATAGGTCAACTATTGTTGCTAGATGGCTTTAATCATTTTGCAATTTCAAGTAAAAAAAAAGTAATACCATAGCTGTGTGTCAGCTTTCTGTCTTTGATTCATAGTAATAAGGATATAAAAAAGTTCTTAAAAAATGCCCTTGGAAACCTTCAGGATGGTAGCCCTCTCAAGCATAAAAACATTTCAAATAACAGCTTTGTCAGTCTTCGTGCTTTGAGCTCACAATAGGGACCATAGGCAGATTGGGGAAGGGGAAAAGTACAATCTTTAATGATACATCAGCAGCACTTTAAGGGAAGGAGCTATATGTTCTTGTATTCTTCAAAGCCTACTATTGTCTTAAACACACAGTCTGTACTTTGAGGTGTTTTGCTGAATGAATGAATGGGTACATGGGTGGATGATGGATGGATATTGTACATCTACCTTGTGCCATTTTTGAATGACACAGGATCTTCCAAATAAATTTGTCTCCTCATAATAGAATGCTTTTTCTTTCTTTTATATTTGCATAAATAAAAGAATTATCCTCTTATTTTTCTCTAGTCTCATATGAAAACATTTTCTCTTCTCTGTAAAGCTGTTCACTTTTATTCTGGATTACATCCCATCCTATCTCTTTGGGACCCTTAATTATCTCTCCAGCTTTTCTAGAATCCAGTAGAGCCTCTGACCTCTGCCATACCATCTCTCCTTGTTTAATGCTCAGCTCTTTAAGGTGTGGTAGGTACCTACTGCGTTTCTTCCTTCTCTTCTTTCCTTCTTCCTTCTGTGCAACTTGGCTCAAACTCTTTGAGAATGGAGATTCCCATGTGTAAAATTGAAACAATAATACTCCCTGGCAAGGTGGCTTTTAATATTCATTTATTGTCTGCACATAATTGATATGTGGTTTCTCTAATTATAATGATTTTGCTCCGTAATTACCAGACACAAAAGTTTTGTTTCTCCCCAGTCTGGGAAAACCTTTCTTTTCCCCCTTTACTTCTTGTAATTTTGCCTTTAAGATACAGCAAAAGCAGCACCTCCTCCGTGAAGCTTCTCTTTGGTTATTCTACCTTATCCTGTTTCAGTTTAAAGTGTATTTAGTACCATAAGTACATGAGGCAACATAATAGCATATATTTTACTTAAAAATATCATAGCATCTAATTCAGTGCTGAGCACATAGTAGTTAATTAATAAATACTTCTTGATTGTCCAAAGTATTACACATGTATGAGAGACTCTTGCTATTTTGAGTAATTTGATTGCCATTTTATTACAAACTATCAATGTCCACAAAAGTGCATTCATCATGGTAATTAATTGATTACCTCGTCTTTAGCTGTTATAAGAAGAAGCCCTTTGCATCTTTATTACTGCCTTCTTGATCCATATATTGATTTTAAGTTTTGTTTGTTTGACACTTTGCTATATTTCTTTTCATATAAAAGATCTTCCTAGGAAACATGATTGTTAGATAAAAGGACTTGAGAAGTAATACAGAATCTCTGATCATAAATGAAAAGATATGTTGGGATACATCCAAAATTTTAGGGTAAAAGGCATGCATATTTTGTGAACCTTCTGGGACTGAAGAACACTGTTCTTTGGAGCGTGAGTTTGTGTTTGTTCTGGGGCAAGGACGCGAAGGTCAAAGATTGCTGACCATCCTAGATGTAACTCAACGGAGAAGCAAGATTATCACTGTTATGCTTTCCTCTCTTAGTTTCTGTCAAAGAAAAATATTGTTTTTGACATCAAATGCAATTGCTTCCAATTCCAAACTAGTAATACATGGCTCCCCTCTAAGAGATTTGCCAAAATGGCAAAAGAGGTAGGGACAGGGACAATTTGCATATAAAAACATCGCAACTGGACAGACTTGTACATGAACTGAATTTGGTTGAATTTTCCTAAGTCTACTAGGAATATGAAGATACTATTTTTTTGCTTTTCTTTTTTTAATGACTAAATAGATCCAAGTGCCTTTGAAATTCTTTCTTTCTTTCTTTTTTTTTTTTTTTGAGACAGAGTCTTACTCCATAGCCAGAGGGCCATGGTGGCATCAGCCTAGCTGACAGCAACCTCAAACTCCTGGGCTCAAACAATTCTCTGCCTCAGCCTCCTGAGTAGCTGGGACTGCCGGCGCTCATCACCATGCCCAGCTAATTTTTGTTTCTGTTTTTAGTTGCCCAGCTAATTTTTTCCATTTTTGGTAGAGATGGGGTCTTGCTCTGGCTCAGGCTGGTCTCAAACTCCTAATCTCAAGCGATCCTGCTGCCTCAGGCTTCCAGAGTGCTAGGATTACAGGTGTGAGCCACCGCACTGGGCCTGAAATTCTATTAATTTCTTACCCAAACCCTAGTAGATTCCTTCCTTATTCAGTTTGTCATTAACCTCACTTTCACCTCCAGTTGCCTCCTACCAAACTATTAAATAGTACAAATGAAAATGAATTGTGATAGATGCTCAATTCACTTCAAAAAGTGTGGTTCTTTTATATTTCTTGTTTATATTCTTAGTTATGTACTCCATGCTATCATTTTGGAAATTTCTTTAACCTTTTTTATGTGGGAACCTCCATTTCTAATATCTCATATTATTTCTCACCATGCTGATTTCTCAAGAAAGAAAAAAAAATGTCTAACATTGCATGTCTAAAAATCTCTTTTTCTACCCTCATGCCGGATTGATAGCTTTGCCAGGTGCAGACTTATAGAATGAAAATTGTTTTTACTTATTTTTTTTTTTTTTTGAGACAGAGTCTCACTTTGTCACCCTGGGTAGAGTGCGATGGTGTCAGCCTAGCTCACAGTAACCTCAAACTCCTGTATGAGACCTTTGCTCTCACCCTGGAATTTTTAGGTATATGATGTGGTTCTTTATTGATTTTGCTAGACATTTTCAAGGACTTTTCATTTTGGAGATTTACATTTTTCAGTTATAAGAAATTTAAAAAATGGTATCTTTGATAATTACCAAATAAACTATTTTGTTTGGTCTTTCCTTTTGAAACTCCTATTAGTTAGACTTTGGACCTCTGGATTTTCCAAACTACTGCTCTTTTTTTGGTTGATTGTTTGTTTATAAGCCCTTTCTTTCTCTTTTTGTTTTTTGGAATCCATTTCCTTGCTTTTATCTTCTAATCCTCTTATTGAATTAAAAAAATTATATGTTTATGTTTTTAATTTCAAAGAACTTTTATCTTGTTCTTAAAAGAATAGGAATTATTAAATTATTCCTTTTTATGACATCTTGCTCATAATTCATGGATGCAATATTTGATGATATCAATTATAGATTATTTGAAATTTTCATTTTTCTTTTTTTCTTCTGTTTTACTCTCTATTTAGAGGCTTTTCTCCAATGTGTGATAATGCTTGCTTTTCTACTCATGTTTATGCTTAAATACTGTTGGGAAACTTTGTGAGAAAGTTACCTTTGCCCGTCGATCAGCTTTGCTTTGACTAGCCAGATCATTTTTGGTTGGGGCTTCTCAAATGTCAGTCAGTACGTGCATGTTTTCCTCCAGTCTCTCTAGAGCAGGGTCCTCCAATCTCCTTTTAAGGAACAAAGCATAAACCCAGCTGTTGACATCCCAGAGCTGAGCAGTGGAGGAACCATGAGTATCTCACTGTTTCCCACCCTCACCTTCCCATGTCCCTGAGGTCCTCAAGTCCTGAAAGTCTCAGGCTCAGTTTCTCCATCTACTATTTCTCAACACTACTGAGGGAATGAGCGACGTTTAGTCATGTAGTAGGTTATGTTGGAAGTAGGGATGGAAGAAAATAGATGTTCCTTATAGAAACTTTCAAAATATCCCCTTGTGTTTAATCTTCTCCCTCCGCTATACAGACATACCTCAGAGAAACTGCCAGTTCAGTTCGAGACCACTGCAGTGAAGTGAATATATTATCACAATATAAAGTGAGCCACAGGAATTTTGGGGTTTCCCAGTGCATATAAAAGTTATGTATACTCTGTATGGTAGCCTATTAACTGTACAATAGCATTATGTCTAAAAAGCAATGTACATACCTTAATAAAAATATTTTATTGCAACAAAATGCTTACAATCATCTGAGCCTTTAGTAAGTCATAATCTTTTTGCTGGTGGAGGGTCTTGCTTCAATGGTGATGGCTGCTGACTGATCAGGGTGGTGGTTGCTCAAGGTTGGAGTGGCTGTGGCAATTGCTCAAAATAAGGCAACGATGAAGTTTGCTGCATCAATTGACTCTTCCTTTCATGAAAAATTTCTTTGTAGCTTGTGATGCTGTTTGATCGCATTTTAACCACAGTAGAATGTCTTGCAGAATTGGACTCAATCCTCTCAAACCCTGCTGCTACTTTATCAACTAAGTTTATGTAATTTTCTAAATGCTTTCTTGTCATTTCAAGGAAACACTTCTTTGCTCATCCATAAGAAGGAACTCTTCTTTCAAGTTTGATCATGTGATTTCAGCATTTCAATTACATTTTAAAGCTCCACTTTTAATTCTAGTTCTCCTGCTGTTTCTACCACATCTTCAGTTATTTGCTCTACTGAGTCTTGAACCCCTCAAAGTCATGTATGAGGGTTAGAATCAACTTCTTCCACAATCTTGTTAATGTCGATATTTTGACTTCCTCCTATGAGTCACAAATGTTCTTAATGGGATCTAGAATGGTGAATCCTTTCCAGAAAAGTTTTCAATTTGTTTTGCCCAGATCTGCCTAAGGTATCAGTATCTATGGCATCTATAGCTTTAAGAAATGTCTTTCTTCAATAATAAGCCTGAAAGTCAAAATGACTCCTTGATCCATGGGCTGCATGCAGAATGGATGCTGTGTCAGCAGGCATGAAAACAACATTAATCTCTTGTACATCTCCATCAGAATTCTTGAGTGACTAGGTGCATTGTCAAGGAGCAGTAATAGTTTGAAAGGAATCTTTTTTTCTCAGCAGTAGTTCTCAATAGTGGGCTTAAAATATTCAGCAAACCATGCTATAAACAGATGTTCTGTCATCCAGGCTTTGTTGTTCCATTTATAGAGCACAGGCAGAGTAGATTTAACATAATTCTTAGGGGCCCTAGGATTTTCTGAATGGTAAATGAGCATTGGCTTCAACTTAAAGTCACTAGCTGGATTAGCTCCTAGCAAGAGAGTCAACCTGTTCTTTGAATCTCTGAAGCCAGATATTGACTTCTCCTTGCCAGCTAAAAAATGTTCTAGTCCTCTTCTAATAGAAGGCTGTTTCATCTACATTGAAACTCAACTGTTTAGCGTAGAGTTACTTTCATCAACCATCTTAGCTAGATCTTTTGGATAACTTAATGCAGCTTCTATATCAGCACTTGCTGCTTCACCTTGCACTTTTACGTTATGGAGATGGCTTCTTTCCTTAAACCTTATGAACCAACCTCTCTGCAAGCTTCCAGCTTTTCTTCTTCATTTTCCTCACCTCTCTCAGCCTTTTTAGAATTGAAGAGGGTTAAGACCTTGCTCTGGATTAGGCTTTGGCTTGAGGGAATATTGTAGCTGGTTTGATCTTCTATCTAGACTACTCAAACTTTCTCTGTATCACTAATAAGATTGTTTCACTTTCTTATCATTCGTGTGTTCGCTGGAGTAGCACTTTTAATTTCCTTCAAGAACTTTTCCTTTGCATTCACAGCTTGACTAACTGGCACAAGAGGTCCAGCTATCTATCTGTCTCAGCTTTTGACAGGCCTTCCTCACTAAGCTTCATCATTTCTAGCTTTTAATTTAAAGTGAGAGATGTGAGAATCTTCCTTTCACTGGAACACTTAGAGGCCATTGTAGGGTTATTAATTGGCCTGGTTTCAATATTGTTGTGTCTCAGGAAACAGGGAGGCCTGAAGAGAGGGAAAGAAATAAGAGAACCAGTCAGTGCCGCAATCAGAATGCACACCACATTTGTTAAGTTCACCATTTTATACGAGCACAGTTTGTGATGCCCCAAAACAATTACAACAGTAACATCAGAGATCACTGATCACAGATCACCATCACAGATATAATAATGATGAAAAAGTTTGAAACATTATGAGAATTACCAAAATGTGACACAGAGACAGGAAGTGAGCATGTGCTGTTGAACAAATGGTGCCAGTTGATTTGCTCCATGCAGGGTTGCCACAAACTTGCAATTTGCGAAACATATGATATTTGCGAAGCCCATGAAAATGAGACATGCCTGTACTATTCCTTTACATCGTCCCTGGTGCTTCCAATTCTTGAGCTTTTTTTTGGTTCTTCAGGCTAAAATGGAGTGCATCTCATTGGTCTTCTCTTTCAGTAGGTACCTGGGTTTTACTTCCTCTTTTCTACTAAGTGTTTTAACTGTACTTTATTTCTTGGTGGGAATGGAGTTTAGGTTATGTCTGCTAAAATTACTTGGTCTTAACAAAAGACTGCTTTTCTTGAGAAGCCTTATGGTTACATATGGAATAGACCAGTGTATAGAAAAAAGCAGAGGTAACTCAGCTAGAAGTAATTTAGAAAATCCATGAAGTCCAACATGTAACTAATAGGAGTTTCATCAGCGAAGACCAAACAAAATAGTCAATGTTAAAATTATCAAAGAATAATGAAATAAAGGCTAATGTGATCCATTCGTGTGTCTGCTACAGTGATGTTATTCTCTCTCTCCAGTAGTTTTAGAGATTCTGCAAAGAAAACAGGGAGGCTAACTGAAAATACAGATATTTAAGCTAAGAGATATGAAGTATTACCAAGTCACCACGAATTACTTTTCATGTAGCGAGACAGAGGAAGGTCCCTGAAGGAATATGAATATGCATGGATGGGAAAGTAGGTTTAGGTGGAAGTGGGTGTGGCTGGGGAAAAAAAGCAGAGATGTGATGATGATTCTAACATTGTGGATTCTAGCCAGAGAGGGTGCTTCCTGGACACTTTAGGTCTTATTGTGGATTGAAAACAGGTGCTTTCTTGGGGTTGGAGGAATGCCACCAACATAACTGCCAAAATGGCCCTAGATCCCAGAAGTTCCCTGATCATAACGGGTTATTTTAAAAAATCTAGGACATCCTTCACATGATTGTCTCAAAGATAACTAAAAAAGCAAGACAGATTTTCGGGTACAAAAACCAAAATTCAAGATACCTTAGAAATTCAAATTGTTTCCAGTTGAGTTCATAAATACTGTGCATGTAACATGAAGTTAGAATTCTGACCACAAAAGCCTTATATTAATGCATTCTTTTATCCCAATCTAACCTGTAGTGACTGGCATTTTTTTGCAAAACATCATGAATCTTTGTGCAACAGGGTTATCTTGAAGCAAAACAGAACATCCCGTTTGGTTTTATCTCACTGGGTAGAGCTACGTGACACTGCTGTTTCTGAGAGTGGTCATTATCTGCATGCTTTGCTGCAGACAGTCTTTCTGACTGCAGTAACTTAGGGGCACCTGGGAGCGGAGTTTGACGGCGCACTAATATGCCATCAGGTGAGCACTGAGCGTGATGCCTTCTGAGGTGGGCTCTGTTTAGTAGCCTGAATGCAATGTGCATTTCTATTCTCTTACTGAATCTACCAGGTATACCCACATGTCTGTCAGGTAGGACTAAGCCAGAGATGTTTCAATCAACTGACCATTTGTCTAGGGAAATCGACTTAAAAATAATTGTGCCCAAACCAATCCATGACTTAATTGGACTGGGCTGCTAGGAGAGGAGATAAATGGGTGGGCTGCTCAGGTGGGGGTCTTCTGGTTTACCCCAGGTGGCTCATTAACAGGGCTGGAGCACACCCCCTTTGACATCACCTTTCTGTGCGCGTTTAGAGAGACTGGGACCTGAACAGATGGCTTCGACATGGGCTCCCATGACTACCAGGCATGCCAAGCAGGCAGATGAGTGATCTGGCTTGTTCCTTCTTTTTTAGACTGCTGTCAGCCAGGGAAAAGTGGTGAAAATAAATCAATGGCTCCCTCCTCCAGACCCAGCGTGTACCTTTCAGTCATCAAAATAAGAAACATCCTGTGGTGGCTGGTGGGTGATTTCTCTGATGGGAAGAGCCCTTCACATGCTGGAGATTAACATAACACATGGCCAGGCAGTGCCTGAGGAAGGACACTTTTTTTTTTGTCTGGGACCAAATGTTGGCACTAAATTGGACAACAGATTTGGAGTGAGCATTGTTTATTCACTCCCAGACGCTGTGCGTCCTTTGTGACCGGGATCAGTATTTTTGGTAACTGGTTGGTAACTGTTTACATCTCCCATCACCAGAACACAGGAAATCATAAACAAGAACCACGCTGAATATCTCTGGCAGTGCCTTTGTGTTCCTACTGTATGGAAAGCCCAGGGGCCTCTTCTTGTAATATCCATAGTTTTGACTCTTCCTTGAGTCCAAGGCTAACTCTACAGCAAGAAACTCAGTTTAAGACCCACAGCATAAGCTTGAACTCTTGTTTAATCTCTAAATAACAAGTTGACTCAGGGCTTGACTGTTCTGTTGCTTATTTTCCTTTTATTTGGAATAAAGACCTCCCTACCTTGCTTGCAAATCTATGATTATACTCTCAAAGACACAAACTGATTTTCTGGTTCTAAATCATGGCCATTTGATGTGTTTTCAAACAATGGACATTTTGCATATGGGAAAGCCATGTTGGGTTAAGGGAGAAGGGAAGTTTTACTTTTGGGAATGAATTACATATATATAATCAAGAGGCTTTTCAATTTTGGAGGTTTCATATGGCCCGTGGGTGGCATGTTGGATATCCCAAGATTTACTTAGTGCAGTATGATAATCTAGTTCCCAAATTTTACATAGCTTAACACATAGAATTTGTAATGTTTCTAGAAATACCACATATAGAAATATCTTCATAAGAGTTCTATGTTGTGATCTGCTTTAAGTTAAATCTCATTAGTTAGCTAGAACTGTTATGGGACAGTAAGGTCATGGAATGAAAAGTGAGACTTCTGGTCTTATTTCTGATTTGTTTATAACTGAGCTATTTGTTGAGAAATATCACTTATATCTTTTCACTGGTGCTTAAAATACATATGCAAAATAAGGCTGTCTAACTTGCAAGACTTTGGGGGGACCTTCCTTTATAAATGTTAAGAAACTTATAAGTAAAACTTATTATTAATAACTGACATACTTAGACCTGTCAAGAAGGATGGCAACATTTCAACCAGCCCTTGAGAGGAGACAGGTCTGCTGTGAGTTAGTCATCATCTGTGGATGATGTATTTGAGGACATGATGCACAGAAGTTGAATTTATAAAAAAAAAAGTTGGTAAAGCTCTTTCTGGAGGAATCATGGATTGCAGCCTTAAGTTCTGGGAAAATGGAATTTTCCCTTAGCTTTACAAATGTGGCAGAAGGGATCCTCAGTAGTTTGCATTTTTGGATTCTCATTAATGTTTCATACACACACACACACACGTAGAGTCAATAAAATCTGTGATAATTAAAAACTCCTCTTAGATTTAAGATGTATTTAAAAATATTCACATATAATGACATGTTAGAATAATGGGCATTTTACTTCTGCTGCTTGCTTTGTGCATTTTCTTTGGGGAAATGGACAATTAGTTGTGCATACATACTCTTTTTTCAAATGTTTATTTTATGTGTGTTGAAATAGAATGTGACCTTTAGGCTCCAATGTCCCAGGACAGCCCTGGAAGTCTTAGCACAAAAAACTTAAATGTTTCTCTTCTCCTCTTCCTACCACTGCAAGTTACAGTCAGCCATCCAACATGCCCTTACGTTAGTGGGACCTACTGACTTTGATGTTAAGTACAAAGATGAGGAAAATGACACCAAAGAGGTGAAGTAACTTATTCAAGGAGAACTTGGGCAGAGCCGTGACCAGAATTCAGGTCATCGTACTCTTAATTCAGTTCTTGCACAAATATTTATTGTGTTGGGTGCTGTGCTGGTTGCTATTTCTGGGTCCTTTCTATTCCATTATGCTGCCTGTCTCTGCTCTGGGGGATTTGCTCTATGGAAGTTATTTTCCTTTCCATGGGGAATCATTTTCTTCATACTCATTCTCTTTGCATAAACTCAGTGTATCTCCTTAGTTTCCTCACTTATAAAATAAGGATGCCATGCTACCAATTCTAAATTTTTCTAATTCTGTCGTCCTTCTGCGAGTTATATGTGAAAAAGCATTTGAACCCTGAAAATTCTTCATTGTGCATTTCATGTAGCTTGTGTTCATTATGCTGTGTTGTAGTTATTTTTACTTCACCTTGTTCTTAAAGTTGGCATGGGAAGTAATGCTATAAATCCCCTCGGTGATGCAGTGCTGAAACGAAGAGTTCAGTTATTTCAAACAGACGATTATATTTTGCTTTAGGTCTCATGTTGTGAACCAGTGAGGTTTTGTATCATTGTGGTGATTTCTTGTGCTTTGTTGGGTCGTAGGTGCAGCCACACAGTGGAACATTGTGAGCGATTGTCCTTACACCCTAGCACAATGGGAGTGAATAACAATGAGGCAAAAGTTTAACTAATAAGTACCAGCTGATGATGCACATGTGTGATGGAGTGAAACAACATTTCCAATGTGGGCCCAAGGTATTGGGGTTATACTAGTATCTGTGCTAAACTGCATAAGCTGCAGCTATGACTTTTGGGGCCTTGGGATATGAAAATATTGGAAAATGGGGGGCAGTTCAGAATGTAATCATTACAAATGCTTTGTACCTTTTGACCTGGGATAATGTAAAAGTGGCCACTCATTTATTGGTTGTTTGCTGTGTCCCAAGGAATTTGCTCACTGCTTTATGTACAGCATTTTGTTTAATTATTTTAATAATTCTATGGCATAGTTTAGTATCCACATTTTACAGTGAAGGAAACTGAGCTGCTGTGAGTTTCGATGACACACCCAAGCACTCAAAGCTGCTCTTCAGATGGAAGACTGTCCAATTCCAAAGCCTTGGTGTTACTTCAGCATGATACTATAATTCTCCCATATCCATTTGTGCATTCATTTGCTACATATTCATTAGCATATTACCATTTTAGATACCAGGAAAATAGCAGAGACTAAAATAGGCAAATAATACTGATCTCATGGAGCTGTCCTACTTAGAGGGGTGACAATAAGTGAAGAATTGAGTAAAATGTGCAGGAAGTCACATGGTAACAGGGGCTTTAGTAAGAACAACAAAGTGGAGAGGCAAGGAGAGAGTGATGAGCAAGGGTGTAGGGCCTGCACTTTTGAGAAAGGGGATAAGGAAGGCCTTACCAGGAAGATCATACTGGGGCAAAGGCACAAGCAGAGGCAAAACTGAAGTGGGTGTGAGGTGGGCTGAATCCCTGTTGTAGATGCCTACAGAGAAACTGGAGAAGAATTGGAGAGAATGAGAATGGAGACTACCCTTTGGAGTTAGTTAGGTGTCAAAAAATTAATCCTGTATCAGGAGAATGTGGGATTTTTTTTATTTTTTAAGATTTGAGATATCATAGCATGATGAATTGGTGAATAGTAATGCTATCGTAGAGAAGGAAGATCGATGATGTAGGAGACAGTGGGGAGAATTGCTATAGCAGTGTTCTTGAGTAGGTGAGATGGGATGGGACCCAGTGCAGAAGTGTAGGACTCGATCTTAAATAGGAACAGAGAAAATTGGTTCATAATAATAGGAGGGAAGACAGAGGGTAGGAGTGCAGATGCTGGTAGGTGAAGAGCTGAACTTGTGGGAGTTGAAGGCATTTTCTTCTGTGTGCTCCTATTTTCTCATTGAAAAAGCAAAATCGGATCTTGATCTGAGAAGGCAGATAGGGGAGGCTGCATTGGAAATCTGAGGGGAGAATAATACAGAATTGTTCTCCAGAAGAGAGGTAGAGTGACCAGAATACGTCTCTGCAGATTTGTTGCTTGCGGGTCCACCTGGGGATAGTGGCTGGGTGTTCAGAATGAGAACAAGTGTGGTTGTGGGTTCAGCTTCTGGGGAGTGAACACATTGCTCAGGTGAGGTTCAGGATGCACAGAGCAGGTGGTGAAAAGGTGGGTTTAAATGTGGTCAGGGTTTTGCCAGAAGAGAGAAATAAAGAGATAATAATTGTGAACTTCTGGGAAGGTGGGAAGTAAGGACATAAGGCGGGAGGGTGAGGGGCGTGAAAAGGGTGACAAGATCAATAAGTTGTAAAATCTTGATAGGGTCAAGGGTGAGGGAATGAGGAGAAACATGGGAGGTGAGGATCTGAGAGGGGTGTGTGTGATGATGCGGTTATTTGCAGAGTAAGTCTTCTTGGATAGAACTTTTGGTCTGAGCAGCCGAGGTAGAACAGAGGCCAAGGTCGGAGAAAAGGGTCAAGATGCTGCAAGGCCACTACTAACTGGAAAGGGAAGTCACCGAGACTTATTCTGGGTATTCTTGGAGAGGCTGATGAGCTGAAATTAAAGAACTCCAATGGTGGGGTATTCAGCAGATCATTGCACTCAGAAGCAAGTGTTGCTGGGTTTTCAGGGGATGAGAAAGGCCTGATCACTGTGAGTGCTGCTCACAGCAGGTACAGAGGAGCTGTGGGTCTCCCAGCGGGAGGAAGGGAGAATGCTCTGGCTAAGGGGAGCAAGGAGGATACCAGCCTCGCTCTTGGCACCATCATTTGGGTGGTGTGAGCAAAAAGCAGCCTTCATTCACAGGGCTAAGGAGAAGCTGAAGTCTCAGAGGAGAGCCAGGGCTCAGCCTTGGAGCAAGAAGCTTATGGGGAGATGCAGAGCAAGTAGCAGGTTGTACCGTAGCCATGAACTTTGGTGGCTGCAGCAGAAGAACTTCAGGAGTTGGGGCCTGCTGGATGGGGAAGAGGATGTGCAGAGCCAGAGAGGATGATGGTCTGAAAGAGAAGGAATGAGCTGGAACTCCTAGGCTTCTTGAAAATGGACAGTGAGCTCAGCCTTTATGTTCTCCAGGCGGGCTGTGGTGGTGAGGCTGGGTGTGATGAGGGGAGAGGGGAGGGGGAGGCCTGTCACCAGCACACAGGGCCTCAGGATTTTCCTGTCCCTGCAGATGGTGGTGTCGTTTCACTGCATCACCTGGATATCTGGAATGCTCTTCTCACTCCTAGAATATGAGCAGTGTTAGGGCGCACTCTTAATTTATACAAGATATTTATACTAAGGAACTCATTTTCTTTATTTGCGAGGATGCTCAGCTATGGAACTAAAGATTCTTCCCCCTTTACCAGGATATGCTGTTGCTCCTCCTTCGTGTGTCACACTCCGCAGCTATTCTAAGCACCCACAATGTACCAGGCAGCGCATTAGCACTTTAAGTGAGGGAGTAGGTGGGAGCTACATGAATGGATAGAGCCCTTGCTTTGAGGAGTTTACCATCTAGAGAGGTAGACAAATATTCTAACAAATAACAAGAATAGAAACCTGTGACCCATATGGGAGGGTACAGAAAGTAGGGACATGTTTATACGGCCATTTTTCTAGAAAGGTGGAACATAGAATATTCTATCTAGAGGAAAAATTTCACCCATTTTAGCCAGAACATTTAACAGAATTTTACAGCTACCGGCAAAGAATTCGATTCCTGCCACATTATATAGTAGTTAGTACAAGGTTTATACATAGTACATATTCAAAATTTTTTGATCAATAAATGAATAGATGGACAGATGAATATTAAATGAATTTATGAAGGACTTCAATATTCAAAGTGATTAATGTGAATAAGTTGCAAACGTTTCTCATTTATGTTAAAATTTGAGTACACAATGCAACAAGGGGATTTCCCTGCCTTTAATTCCAGAAGGGAGAGTGGAGAAGAGCATTTCTGCTCTGGTTTGGGATAACAGGCAGGAGGCTCATGAATTTTAGGCCACTTTCTTCAGTTTTCTTTTCATGTAGTGAAGAGGAACACCCCCCAGCCCAGGTTATATATCCTTAGATCACATTCCAGTATTTGTTCTCAATCTATTTATTAATTCTTGCAATTCACTGTATGCTGCCTTTTGCTTATAAAGTAGTTTCTGGAAATGAGTCCATTCTTGATCTCTTCTGTTGTCATAATAGTAGTATGGTTGCCTTCCGTCAGATAAAAGAGCTTTTTATAAGTGATTTGACCAAATTTATTTATTTGAATTAAGAGAATTGTTTGGAGTTTGAAGCATCTCTTAGTAATTTAATGGATACTTGCCCTTGCATTATAGATTGATGTGAGAGCTTTTGTAAGATAACCGTAATTACAGGTGTTGATTTTTAAGTGGTTTTATGTTGTTCTATGCTGGCTCCCCTCTCCCCACCCCCTTACCCCTACCAAGGAGTCTGAGACGTTGGATCCTAACAGGGGTATTGCAAAGCAGCCAAGTGTGAGGAGTTGTGTGTATAATTTTATGTTAACATTAATGTTACTGAAAGTAAAGGAATATCTACTTAAATAGTTCATGCAATTTGGAGGACCAGAAAGCCATCCTTACACTGGCAGGCCATTACTTGGCATTTTTTAACTTTATTTTGATAAAGATAACCTAGAAATGAAAGTATAGATGCTGGAAAGCTCATTATCCATTTAACTTGTTTCAGTTCAAGCTTTTGGATTTTTGGTGTGTTTTTCTGTGCTAGGCTGCAATATTATTCTGGTTTCACACATGAGCTGAACAGAATCTTTCCTTCAGGTCTTCTGTGGGGAATGTTTAGGGTTATCTCGACTGTTCCTTTCATATTCTACTGACCTATAGTTTATGTATTTTAGTCTTTGGGGATCTTCTTTTTCAGTCACAGTCTCCTGGCCATGGAACATTCATTTCCTCATATGCATTTTTTTTTATCTTTCCCTCCTTTCTTTCTTTCTTTCTTTCTTTCTTTCTTTATGAATTATTCAAGTAACATAAGAGATTTTAAAGTTCTTTATAATCATTTTGAGCTATTTTCTTGTATGCATGTTTCTCCTTTCTCCCAAACTCTATTTCATAACCAATTTATGAATAAATACTTTTTTCTTTCTTCAGTGATCAGGAAATTGTGCTAAATATTTACGCTATTCATTATGCATTTATCAATCATTAATTTGTCCCAAGAAAATAGTTTACAAGACCAAAGAAAGCATAAGAAGGAAGTCAGCATTCTTATTTTCGTTTTGGTTTATTTAAATTGAACTTAGGCTATGAAATAATTCTCTGTAAGTTTGGCCTAATCATACTGATAGTTGCATTTGGCATTGGACAGTTTGTGACTTTAGCATATTTAATGAAATTTTTGAAAAACAATGTTTTGGATGACATTGTTAGTGGAGAAATTTCTTTTCTCTAGTTATTTGCCTTCGATGTTTTGATGATTGTTCCTGGATTCTGGGCTTATTCTTTACAATTTTCATGAAGTTATTATTTGACATCATGCTTTAAACTTGAACAATATTCATGGTGATTGTGATTCATCTCTCATCTCAATCCTATCAATAATAGTGACAGTAAGTTCTCTTTTACTTTTAAGAATGCCCAACCAGAAGCACAAGGCCTGTTGTGTTTTGCTTTTAAGCATTACCTATGTCCATTGGAGCAAGTATGAAAAAAGTTACTGGCATTTAAAATTTATTGAACAAATGCTTTTTGTTTGTTTACACCAGTCACTCTTTACATACACCAGGGTACATCAATGAAAAGATAGACAAAAACAAAAAAAAATTTGTGCCTTCATTGAGCTTATATTCAACTTGGGGTAGGCAGGGGGAACAGACAAAATAAAAAATAAACATGGTAGATAACTGTAGTATATAGTGTGGTAGGGAATGGTAGTGATAGAAGAAAATAAAGCCAAGTAGGTGAGATCAGGATTGCTGGGGAGGTGGTAAGGTTGCAAATTTAAATTTTAAATGGTAAAGACTGTTGGCTTCTTGATGGCGTAAAGCCATTAACCACAATACCCTCTGGAAACCAGAATTCCAGGCAGAGCAAACAGCCTGTGAGTGTGCCTCTTTGCACATCCAGATGATTAATATCAGGGCGGCCAGTGTGGCTGAGCAGTGTGAACAAGAGAGCGTGGTAAGAGACAAGATCAGACAGAAAGCGGTCACGAAAGGGAATAGCTGTCTTTGTATGGTCCAAAGTGATATTGTTAAGGACTGTTAGTGTTGTTTCTTAGTAATAATAAACGAGAAAAATTAGTTCAGAGTAATATTTTTCTGAATATTTTTTCTTCTGTTGATAACCTTGATCTGATTGGATACTCTCTACTCCTTTTCAAAATTCTGTGGAAAAAAATAATTCCAGGGTTGATGAAAAGCCAGTATAATCTTTTCATCTTTCCCTTGGGATCCTTTATTCCTCGTTTCTGTAGGGTGATATTTGAGATCTGTTTGTGGAAATCTGGCCCCATATCTTATTTTCAGGTTCCTTCCATTTTCTTTGGGCATTTTCTTCTTGATGTACTGTGATTTCAGGAATCTTTTCCTTGTATTAGAAAAAATTCTATGAAGCTCTCTGTGTATGTTTATGATATCGGATTGAGAATTACAGTAAAGTTTAAAAAATTCACCTTTAACATTTCTCAAATTATCAACAGAAATAACAACAAATATCAATGAATGACTGGCAGGCAATATGGTACGGTGAAAAGAGGGTGAGTTTTACTGAGTAATTATTTAAATGTGTTAATATTTATAATGTACTTAGAACATACAGATTTTTATTTTCATAAAAAATGCAGTGTGTTTTTAACAGATGAAAATAACTGTGAATGGGCAAGACACGTCACCTCATTAAGCCTTAGTTTCCTAACGCGTAAAATGAAGTTCATGACTACGTTACCCGATTGCTGTGAGGATTAGAGGTCATGTAATCCCGCACGTCCTGTGTGGTGCCTGACACCCCATCATAATAATAATCCCATGAACTGACACTTATTAAGGCTCTGCTCTGTTCCAGTCACAGCGCCAAAAGCTTTGCATCCATCATCTAATCCAATCCTCACAAGGACCACTGGCATGAAAACTTCCGAGGGAAGAAATCCAAGCATTGCTCACTGTTGCCTCTCAGGATGGAGCTTGGTGCTCAGCTTGTATTGGGCACTGAATACATACTTGTTGAATGAGTAAAAGTAAATGCCCCTTTTACAGGTGAAGAAACTGAGCTTTGGTGAGATTAGATCAATGACCCAAAGGACACACTGAGTGAACGGTGGAGCCAGAATTTGAACCCAGGCAGTCAACCCTAGAGCACAAGCTCTTACTCACAACACAGCAGGCTCTAATGAGTGTTGTGGGGGGGACCAGAGAGAGGGTTCTCTCCCTTCCTTCTTTAAGTCCACAGCGCCTTTCCACTTTTATCTTAGAGTTAGGATATGGCATTAGGCACACTGGATTTAATAGCTGTAATTATCATCCTTTGATGTAAAAATACTGTCATGTCTCTCTTTTCCCCATAACATCAGACAGGGATGTATATGGTAATGCCTACAAACATGTGCATGTGCTCACATACAACAACACATGCACAGCAACACACACACATGCATATTGCACATTGGGATCTTGGACATTCATCTGATATATAACTCTCTTAAGATTCCATTAAGTAGTAGTTTGAAGGCTCAAGGAAATAACCCCTGACTTGGACTAAATTTGTTTCCTTTAGTTGTATGTTACACGTGGGAGAACAGCAAATTAATCTCAGAACCTGAATTCAAATCCCCTGCAAGTATATCATTTTATTGCTGCTAGGAGGTTAATCTAATTCCAATCTTTTAAAAATGATTGATAGGATATTGATTATTGTAGGTCATGTATCTTTTTCAATGCTCAAAGGTTTTAAAAAAAATAGAAATCTGGTAAGATCTTAATGCTTATGTTCACAAAGGAGCCAGTAAACTTTTTAAAAAGACAAGACTCTCGGTAAATTTTTTCTGGATTGCTATATAAGTAATATGATTTCAATTTGGCTTTGAGATAAGGTTTTGATTTTTACCAATGTCAGTGAATGCCTTTCGAATGGCGAAACCAGCCTTTTATGTATTTATTTGTTAGGTAACTTACATGAAAATTATGAGAGGCTTTTAGTGATAGTCAATAGCTTACCTCATCAATAACAAAGCCAGGAAACAAAATAAAGAGATGCAAATTAATGAACTATAGAAAATATGATTTTACAAATCCTTTATAACTACATATGATTCTGATTTAATTGGAAGACTTAGAATTCCAGGTATTCTTAGAGAAATCTGTGACTAATGTAGCTTAAAAGGTTTCATACTGATGTGGAACAATTTTGCTCAGTATTTCTTATATACTGGAATGTGTCAAATGCTGACGCAGTATTAATGATAATTTTTAAATTGACATTGCAGCAACTTTTTTAACCTTACACTTGGTCAAAAAAGGGAAAAAAAATCACTGGAGTCAATACTAACCAAATTTATGTTATGGGTGGAAACCACAGGGCTTCTATTTCACCTTTATGTTGTTTGCTAATTTAAGAAATGCTGGCATAAGGATCAATTTGTGAGAAAAGCAAGGACCGAAGAGGTTAAAGTGGAACCTTCCTTAACCTTACATTTTGTTTTTGTTTTTTTAATATCACATGGTGAAGTTTCTTTTTAAGTTCGGTGATAAATTGGGAAGAGGTACAGATTATACAGAATGGAGATGAATGTGTATTTGTTTCTATGATAAGTACGTAGAATTAGAACACATGTTACAAAGTGTGCTTTGGGAATGCTTTGTACACATTTTAGTATGAAATAGCAAATGTATTAATCCTCTCAAATTACAATGTGGCCTTGGGTTTTAAATTGTTTTTGAAAAGTTAATGATGATAGCTTTGCCTAAAGGAAATCATTCACGAGGCAGGGAAGAGATATTGAACCCAAACTTTATTCATAGGAATGCCTTCAAATTTAAGGCAGAACTTTGGATAATTTTCTTTAAAGATTATGTGCATCTCAGGAGTCCAATCAATAGTCACTACAGTACTATGTCTTCATAAATGTCCATGACTCACCACCAGCTACTAAAATCATGGCAGTTATGGGATACCCAAAGCCTCAGTTATAAATTGCACGTTGGCATAGTGACAGACAGGCCTACTAGGTCTTTCCCACCCATAATAAATGTGCTAGTACTCCATGCCAAGGTATGTTTTATTGACTTCCTCCAATACCATGGTGAAGCCTCAATCTTGATAGTAACGTATGTTTCAGTTAATTAACAGTTTAAAGTTAGTTGCAAGTATTAAGCCACTGATGTAACTGCTTGAGAAGTTCATGGCAGTACTCTCTGCACATCTTGGCGTGACATTTAGAAAACAGTATGTAGGTGTGTTCAGTAAAGTAATGCTTAAGCTCTTCCTAGAAGGCGTCTCTCCGGCCCATTAGTTTTTCATCACAGTGAAAGCTGGAAGGAAAGTGTCTGGTGAGCTACCCTCCTTGGGTTCCAGTGTTTGGGAGCTTCTCTTTGATCCTGCTGTTCCTAGGCTCAATCTCACCCTGTTGGGTCAAACCACTCTGGCCTGGATCTGCCTTAGGAAATTCAGTCTGCTCCTGGTACAGCCTGAGTTGAAAAAATTTAAAGGTCACTTTGCATCTTTGGGTTTGAAGACAATTAAAATGGGAGGTTGACAGGGGGGCACTAAATTAATCTGAACCAATTAATCAGGATGAACCATGATTCTTAGTTATAGAATGACAAGCCACTGAGAATTTATAGTCATTATATACTTAATGGTCCTGGTTATGAACCAGATGTGGAATTTAATTTTGTTGTATATGGTACACCCTGCCCACATTTAGAAGACATAGTAAGACCCAATCAAAATTAGTGAGATTTAAGCACATTTAGGGATTAGTTCAAATGTTCATTTACCTTCACTTGTAATAATCTCACGTGCATATGAACATGCTTTTAAAATAAGGTATACAATAGTCTATTAATAAGAATTCATCAAAAATTTCTATCAACTATCACTTCACAATGTACTAGTAAATGGAAATTTGTGTTCATAATAGCCTTGGGTAGTGTTATATTTCAAATTTATTGAAGAATTATATTCTGTATGGTTTCATTGTGAAATACCTGTTTTTGCACTATAATTCTTTGAGAATTGATAATTATGTGGTAACTCCCTATATGGAGTTATATGGTAATTCCAAGTTAACCAAAATACCAAACCATCTCATTTATCTAATACTATGGAATGGTTTATATGACTTGAATTTCCAGCTCTGTCCCTCCCTCTCTGGTCAGCAGTCAATAGGCATCTGCTTAACCTGCTTATTAACTTTGAATCAAGGAATGTTAGAGATATACCTTTCAATTCAGTCATTTTACTGATAACAAGTGTGATCTGTAGCAATGAAGGGTTTGTGCAAGACCATATAGATGTTTAGAGGTCAAGGAGAGACTGTAGCCTCGCCTCCCGACTTGCAAATTGGTGGCCTTACCTCTACAGCATATCAAGCAGGAATAAGACATCCTAACACTTCCTCATGGCCTAAAATTTCTCCACATTTATTTGAACTTTACCAGCTACCCAGGTTGTAAATTGAGCCCAGCCGTACTGGTTCCACAGGGAGTCCATTTTATGTAGAGTTGGCTAAGAATTTGGTGCGAAAGGTGAATGGATAAAACAAAAGGAATAGGAAATGAGTGTTGCACCTTAAGGAGCTCATAATAAAATTCACTATCCCTTCATATCTTGCATTGCAAGTTTCCAGATTTTGGTATAACATGTGCTGTCTTCAGCCCTGTTTGAGGGACATGGTTATGTAGGTAGGTGTGGGGCGTGCAGGCGAGTGGATAGACCTCGGTACCTGTTTCTCCTGGTGCTCCCAGATGGGTCCGTGCAGGTTCCCTTTCAGAGAGCACCACCTTCCGCCTTCTGAAAGAGGCGCCACCCTGTCTCCAACCTCTGACTGTGAATGAGCGCAAACCAGACCCCTTTCCTTTAAGATCGCATGAGAGAATGAGTCTCCAAAAAATGTCAGAAACGAGCATGAAAAAGCTAAGCGTGGAACACTGAAGAGGAACTTGGCCTAGTCACCATTTTCTCCAGGGTCATTCCAGTCCCACAGCAGAGGCTCAGGATGCAATCATGTGGCAACTCCAGCACAGCACCAACTGAATGCATGCCAGAGATGTTCCCAGGGGGTCTGCAGGGCCAGGAGGGGCAATCATGTCTCCATTTGGATGAACAAGGTTGCCTGCAACTTTTACCCCGTGATTGTTACCTTTGCTGACCTGGAAAGTCTCATAAGTATCATTTTATTTGTTGTAGTCTACAAGGTTCTTTCACATAATGTCTTTCATTTCATTTCATTATACTTTGTGTAATAGAAATCATTCTTTCCATTTTTCATAAGTGGCAGGACTAGGACTGAAACCTAGGACTCCTGATTGACTTCTACACCATTATTCTTTGCAATATCCTACATGCATACACACACACACACACACACACGCACACACACACACACACACACACATGCACGCCAGGGCACAAGCATATATTTTGAAAGTGGAAACCGTAAAGGTGCATATCTGTCCACAGATACACTTTGGTAGGTGCTCTCAGAAACAACACCAACAGGCCAGGCACGGTCGCTCATGCCTGTAATCCCAGCATTTCGGGAGGCTGAAGCAGGAGGATCAGTTGAGGCCAGGAGTTTGAGACTGGCCTGGGCAACATAGCAAGATCCTGTCTCTACAAAAAATTAAAAATTAGTGTGTACCTGTAGTCCCAACTACTTGGGGTGGGGGCGCTGAGGCAGGAAGACTGCTTGAGCCCAGGAGTTGGAGGTTGCGGGGAATTATGATGATGCCACTGCAGTCTCTCCCAGGTGACAGAGCAAGACCCTGTCTCAAAAAAATAGATGCTAACAATATGGTTCATAAACTTGGAGTCTATATTTCCATGACAATTTGGGGATATCAAGAAAAAGTCTTCATCAGTGTGTGTATATATACATATATATATATATATATAATAAATATAAATATAGACTGACACATATGTATCTACGCATATATGAACATATAACATTTAGTATACCTATGTCACCTATATTATATATCATTTATATATCAATCACTATCCTTAGCTCGTGCCTGAAGTATCCTCCAAGAAATGTAGTGGCCGGCAGCAGAAGCCTGTAGTGCTAATGGTTTCAGAGTTGGGGGAAGCACACAGGCAACCTGTCATTTGATTCGCGTACTTGGAAATCTCCTTTGTGTTCAGAAAGTCTTCCCTGAGATTGCAACGACACCCCATCACAGCTATGCCTGGCTTGTAGCAGTGACGACAAAGTTATTATTCTGTCTCCTCACGACATGACACAGGCAGTTGCTGGTATCCCTCATGCCGGCCATTCCTCGCGCAGAGCTGCCGGGCTGTGCAGCGTCTGTGCTGCGTCCTGGTGACGGCAGGTCACGGGAACGCTGCAGGGAGGCAGGGAGGCCCCGCACCTACAGGACCACATTCTCACGGTTTCTCTTTCGCAGTCAGAGCCTGCGTGGCCCTGAGTGGGGTTGCTTTATGGCGCCATCGCCCGAGCAGAGCAGGGGACGTGCTTCTCAGTCCAAGCGTGCCATTTCCAACCTTTGCCGGCTATGATTAGACATGTAATTGTGCATCTAAATTTAGTCTACCATTTGCATATGTAATTAATTACAATATAGTTAGTTCTTTCTGGTCTCCGTTCCCTATAAATCGAATTACTCAGGGACTCTCATATGACACTAAAATCTTTTTTAAAAGTACATATGACATTTTGAAGGATAAGACTAACTGCTATTTATAGCACTCCAACTTTGAATTCAGAGCCTTCTGCTGCGATCAGACAGCAAGGAGGCCTTAGTCTTTCAGCACACAGCCTCAGAAAGCTGCTCACAGCAGCAGCTGCTCTCCTCTACAGGGTTCAATGTCAGTAGTGATCACAGAAGCCACATCACCCCGAGTCAGAGGCTCCTTTCCTGGCAGTCAGAAAAGAGTATGCATTCATTTATTCACTTATTTAACACATATGTGCTGAGTACCGACCCACTGTGTGACAGGCCCTGTCTCAAGTAATCCACAGGTAGCCATCGATGTCATTCCAAGTGTTACGGGTTGAATTGTGTCCCCTCAAATTCTTGTGTTGAAGTCCTAACCCCCAGAGCCTCAGAATATGACCTTTTTGGAAACTGGGCTGTTGCAGATGTAATCAGTTAAGATGAGGGCAGACCCTTAATCCAATGTGACTGCATCTTTATGCAAAGGGGGAATTTAAACATAGGCAGGCACACAGGGACAACAGTGTGTGAAGATGAAGGGAGAGGTCAGGGTGATGCTTCCGCAAGCCAAGGAATGCCAAGGCTTGGCAGCAAACCACCAGAAGCTAGGAAAAGGCGTGGACCAGAGGGAGACCTCACAGCCCTCAGAAGGAACCAACCCTGCTGACACCTTGGTTTCAGACTTCCATCCTCCAGAGCTGTTAGACGATACATTTCTGTTGTTTAAGTCACTCAGCTGATGGTGCTTTGTTATGGCCTCCCTAGCAGACTCACACATGTGGGTACCCAGTTAGGGCTGGGTGGGTGCTCTGCACCTGAGGATTCACAATCGGGATCCCCTGCTGCCGACAGCTCCACACCGCCTGGTGAGCTCCCTCTGCAGATGAAGGCCAAACTGGATTCTGGCTCCTTCCAGTGGTTTAAATCCTCCCCACCTCTGGGCCCTAAATGCCTACAGGAGTGCTGAGAGTCGATCTTCTCAGCCTTCAAGTTGCTGGAGGGAGATCTGGGTTACTGGCGCCTCCAGCTTCCTCTCTTTACTGAAAATGCCAAATACTGTTGTCAATTTTTTAAGGCATAATGGTAAAATAACAGAACCAAAAATCAAAAGTCAAGCATAATTGGGGCTAACACTGATTTGCAAAGACCCAGGGTGATGGCCAAGGCACGCAATAGCATTCTGCTTTCACGTAGCAGTGCTTTGCGGGATCGCAAGTGTTGCAGGAGGCTAGACTGTGGAAAGGGAGGATTTATCTGAGTTAAGGAAAGTCACTGTAAATAGGGCGATTTATTGGAAGAGGTTGGCAGGAATGGGACAAGGGTTTCCACTTGGTCAACCTGGATTGGGAGCCTGGCTGCTTCCCAGGCAGAGTGTGGGAGTGGGACAGGAAATCAGGCGCTGGGAAGAAGGGCAGTGAGGCGAGCCACGTTTGGTGGAAACTAGATGGGATGCTCCCTCCCTGATCGTGAACAAAGGACAGGTCCTGGTCAGGAGGGGCTCTGCTGCTCTAGCGCATCCTCAGCTTGCTCAAACCTCCCAAGGATGTTGAGAGTTTGGGCCAACATTTTGTGAAGTGGGCAGAAGGAACAAAGGCATTTTAGAAACCAGCATGTCTCAAAGCTATGGGAAAAAAAATTCATTTATACTGAGTGATTTAATTTACAGCAGGGAGAAAGGGGCAGAAAACCAGGGGAAGGAATGAGACAATCTCAAAGCCTTAAATGTGTATAAATGCACAAGGAACATAACAATTTGTTTCTAGTATCCATGTGCATGTTTTTAATCCCTCTTGTATTGAGATCATTTTTCTAATAATTATTTCCACTACACAGAACATGGGTAGGAATAAAGGAATAACAAAAGAATATAAATTGCTGAACTGACATTGCAGTGTTTATACATTGCTCAAATTCTTTACTAATAGAAGAGACCTTAAAAATCTTACTCAGAGCCTGTTTACTCTTGCTTTAGTCACAAAGCTGGTGACGGGGTTGTGTAAATTCATGGCTTACGGAGCCAGGGGTAGGAGAGGACACATGCGTCCCTGCTGGAGGCAGGTGTGCTGACGTCAGGAAAGAGCCTCTCTAGATCACATGTCTGAAAAGGCAAGTGACTGAGTGAAATGAATTAATGAATGGGGAATGACCTACAAAAACAATGAAGTCATTCAACTGAAACAAGTAAAATGTGGGGGATCCACTGCACATAGGAGCTGCCCTTCCACATCTCAAACATCCTGAAAACTGTCAGTGTGTAATATTGATGATCATGATGATTACTCTGAGAAAGAATTACATTATTTTTAGTGTAATCTCTCAGATGTCTCAGAGGTTATATGATTAGTTTTGAGAGGAGGTAGTTAAAATTTTCAAAATTTCTGATTCTTAAAGAGTGCTACATCAGACATCTGAGCAAAAAGGTCAAGTTCTATAAGACCATGGCTTAAAATTAGGTGTCAACAGTCAACATTTGTAATATTTTAGATGCCCACACACACACACACACACACATACACATACAGAGGTAGTTCAAGAGAGCTATTTCAGGTAATTTGTAAATATATTTTATTTAATTTGTCCTAAGTGGTTCTCAGTGTTTCAGTATGTTGAGTTTCATGGTCAGCTTGCATGATGCATGGCATTTACATGTGCAATATATTCCCCTTTTTAAAAAAACTATTTATTTTTAATGGACACTGATTGTATATGTACGTATGATGTAAAGTATGATGTTTTGATCTATGTATACATTGTAGAAATATTCCATCAAGCTAGTTAACATGTCCATCACCCCACCAACTTGGCATTTTTTCACTGAATGTTCAACCTTTGATGTACTTTTTGGGAGTCTACTCTCCTCCTCTCTCACACTCAAGAAAACCTGTTGGAGTACAAGTGACAGTAATGGTGATGGAGAGCTAATCTTGATCGACTTTAATTTATTAAAGATACATTATTTGAAAACTTTAATATTTGAACAATTATTGGTAACACTGCTTTTGACACGCCCCCCAACATGATAGTACACCATGAAAGCTTGGGTGCATTCTGTGGCTGAGAGCTCAGGAGTTTAGTATTTGAGAAAGAAAATTTTCTCTGCCAGGCACAAAGCTTATTGTTCTGCCAATTTCTGGCATGTTGCAGTCCCCTGGGTTTAATAAGGGACTCCAAGGGGTTTTCCAGTTTAGGTCCTTGCCCCCTGGCAGGGCATATTTCCCCCGAGTTAGGCTGCACTGGCCAAATGCAGCGCTGGGATTGCCTAGTCCTTATTATGCATCCAAGTAGTCATGTCCTAGTTTCTGCCCTTTCACAGTGCTGGTGCGTTCATGAAAGAGTGTCATGTAATATACAGCAGTTTTTTTTTTTTAATATCTTGGGATATTGTGGAAAGGAGTAATTTGCTAGAAAGGTAAGAAGAGGGAATTAAGGCTTCGATAAATCTGTGTTAGGCTCACTGCCTTGCTGTATTTGAGGTCTTACCTAGTTTATTTCAGGCCTGGGGCTCTCCCTAAGGTACACAGGACCCAAGCTAATATATTTTAGAAGCAATGATATTTGGGACAGAAATTTCCACCTCTTGTTTTGTGATATGATAGGGGATCCTGAAGTGTTTCAGGAGGGATTGCAAAATAGCTAAAAAGAAAATGCATTTTACATTTACTTTAATAAACAAATCTGTGCCATTGAGTCCCCTTTCATCAGTGGTGGGGTATGACCCAGACCACGCTGAGTACCAGGCATTTAAACACAAATGGTTCACAGTGCCATTGTGTTTTAAATTCCGCAGGGAATTTAGTCAAATAAAACAGACCTGCAAAAAGTATGGTGAAATGTTACAGGCACTGCCTAGGAGAGAGGGTTTGTGGAAGCGATAGTTCTTGAACTTGAGGCAGAGCTTCAGGGGATGGCTCTGGTCTTCTCGGCTCAGTCAGGGTGCAGGCTGGGAAGCACCTTGGAAGTGATGTCTTATGTCTGTGTTAAGTGTGACGGACTTAGAGCAATCAGTGTTCTTTTTTGAAAAGCTCCTTTTCATAAAACAGAGGACAGCAGTTCTTATAATATTTTCTCCTTGCTACTTATTTCTTTAACCTATTTATTAGGAAAGGTGTGTACATGTATTTAATATATAATATTCACACTATATACATATATACACATCACTTATATACATACACACAACCATATATGCATATACATACATATACCTATGAATACATACACACATATGTATAATGTATACTATATGTTTGTATGTATGTATATGTTTATTGTGTGAATATTTAATTATGTTAATGTATTATTTATAATAAAATTTACATTATATAATTATATATATGTTGTATTTATATATATATAATTTTATAGCTAAAGCTAATAGCAATGAGATCAATAAAACGTATGTTTACTCCCATGTCCACAAACACCCAACCCTTCTGGCAGGCATGACCAAGTGCTTCCTTTCAGAGCCTAGCAGAAGTCAATACATATGAGACAATTTTTTTTGACAGCAGAAATTAACTTTCAGAATAAAAACAACTCTTGTTGTAAACAATTTTGAAAGAGTGGTTGACATTTATTTATTTGCACATCCATCTACTTGTTAATTGACCAAGTATTTTTTGAGTGCTTAGTTTGAATAATTGTTTTTCGAATTTCTGTGATAATAAAACTAGACTGCCAGCTCTCTGAGGGCAGGAGGGATTTCTTATTATTTGTTGGATCCTGGTACCTGACAAAGTGCCTGGAAAATGTAGAAATTCCGTATAGTGTGTTTGATTGTTTGAAATCACCTGTAATGTGAAGACATGTAGACATGGTCCCTTCAATTCAGGAAATGCACAAATGAGGACATATTCAGAAGGAACTAGTCAGTATGAGATATGTGCTGCTTAATTTGTGCACGTAATACATATTTTGGGCCATTGATAGGAAGAGAGAGACAGTTTCAATTGAATAAAACATGAAGATACAAATAGATACACTTTATTGATGACTTCAGACGAGCTCGGGCACGTTCAGGGTGGTATGGCTGTAGACTGATGACTCCAATTTGTAGGATTACCGGGTCAGGCAAGTCGCAGTGGTGCTAATTGACTTTAGTTCAAGATAAATTTTCTGTTATTGTACAAGCACTGGAAAGAAATGTCTCTTATTTTCCAACTGACCTCTCCGAAAATAAGCCATTTTTCTTCAATTTGTAATACTTCGTGAAGGTGGCTTGCGTGGCACAAGGAGTGGTTAGGTGCTCTTTCTTAAATGGAATAAACATCTTGTGGCTTGTGTGTTGGCTGTGTCTTCCTGCCTCAATCTGGCAGAGTTGTTATATAACTGCTGCATTTTCTGCCTGAGTGATGGAAAACAGGTTTAGTGGTTTCAGAGAATAGAATTGTTTTTCAATAAATCATTGTTTAATGACTGCTTTTTAAGTTTTTTTTCTTTCTCTGTCACTATGTTGCGGAGAGATTTGTGAAGCATTTGGGTGATATCGTTAATCTTCCATTTGGACTGTTGCAAAAATCACCAAGGTTGATGACTATGAGTGGTTTTCCATAGAATTTCACTTGAAGGGTTTTGATGACTATCTCCTTTAATGAAAAGAAAAATATATTTGTCCTTGGGTTGGAGATGGAAATAGACATTTTTAACATCATTACATTATTAATTTAAAAATCTATTAAAACCAAGAATGTGAAACTGCTCACCCTCCATCCCCGCTTAAAATATAACTGGTGTATTTCTGAGAGAACTCCCAAAGAATCTCCTGTTTGTACCAATAACTGCAATTTCCACATCAAACTTTTCACCATTTCCTGTAAATTCTAGGCTGTTGAATCAGTGATGATATGGGTTCTCTTATGCCTTTCCCTGTGATTAGAATGCCCTTCCGTGGGCTCCAGGGATACATTCCTGTTTATCTTTCAAGGTTAAGCTCAAATGTTACCTTCTAAGACTCAGTTTCTGAGTTCTCCACTTCTGTTGTAATTTATTATATAAGGAGACCAAGTACATAGTTGTAATTTCGCTGTTTGCATGCCTGCCTCCCCTGCCTGTGAGTTCTTCCAGGCTCAGGATTGCGTTTTATGCTATGTGATACCTTCGAGGCACAGTGCCCTGTTCACAGTTGAGGTTTAATGCATTGTTGAGCTTATTGTTGGATAGATGAATGAGAACCCTGCTGTGGAGCCTTGCTTGGTACTGTCTCTCTCCTTGGAGAACTGTAAGTCTATCCATGCCCTGACGGTGTTCTATCGTCCTTGAACTAAGTTTGCTCCTGTGGCCGTGGCTTAGGAAGGGGCAGTCTGGTCTGCATGCTGTCCCGCCTGATGAGCAGGACACTAGCTTTGTTTGTCTTTGCCAGGGTTTCATCTCCTCTCACCTGACCTGCCTTTTCACACAGCCCCTGAGTCACTTCCACGCAGAGTCTGCACTGAAGGGGATACACAGGGCTGCAGACGGAGAACAGAACCCGTACATGGATGTAAGGGCTGGTTTCTTTATTCTTTATGTGTTTCTGAGGACAGTGTTAACACCAGAAAACAACCAGCAAGAGCTTCCTAATGTAGGAAGCTTTCAAACCTATGCCCTAAAAAGAACAATAAACCTCCTTCGCTTATAAATAATCACTTCTATATTTTTTCCAGGGCTAGTGCTCAGTGTCTTTATCCATTTAAGCCACCCAGGGGTAGCTGGAATTCCTAACAGTGCTGGAGTTCATAGTGAAATGATATAATGGTATTAATAAGTGTGTGGGGAATACAATTTCTGATGGATTTGATTTGTTATAGAATATAAAGACATTTCAAACCATTGGTCCGAGTGTCAGTCCCGTTTATTCTTTTAAATAAAATTATTAATATTTTGGTGACCCTGGGTAATCACTGAATTGCCCCATTGGTAAAACAGTGTATTCCAAAGTTTGTTGTAATAATTGAATAAAACTATGTAAATGAAACTTCTTTGAAACCAGAATATTAGTATTGTCCAGATGTAAGTTGCTCATATAAGTTCTCTCCCTAACCATTTAGGGTATTTTTTTTTTTTTTTTGGCTTTTGTTTAAATGAACAAGCAGGGTTTACCTTTCTTTGCCTGGGTCTTTTACATTGTTCATTATGTAACATACTGGAAACGTGGGGAGTAAAAAGAGAGGACAATAATGGTTTCATAAATCATAGAGAACATTAGAGAAAATGAAATACTTTATTTAGCAGAGGGGGAACTGAAACTCAAGAGTATGAAACTTATCAAATGTCAAACAGATCTTAGCAGCATAGCTAAACTATTATAAACTCAGGTCACTTGGTTCCAAAATTCAAATTTTATCAACCCATTAATATGAAAGAGCGAAATGTGTGAGCTAAATGAAACAAATATTGGAAAATGTGAGACCCTAATAATATTCAAATACTCATTTCTGTTTGGTTTACCTCAATATCTGGAAGAGATTTTCAGGACATCAGTAAGTTTTCTACTTATTATTATGGTAAATGTTGTGATACATCTTCTGTATTTCTAAGAAACATAAAGAGAAGGGGGATAACTTGTTCTGCCCTCATCTCTGATTGCAGATATTTGAGACGACTGCAGTTGTGCCTTAGAATAGCTCCGTTCTTTGTTCGTTTTAAATATCCTGTGTTATACACTGTCATTTTTTAAAACTCTTCTCTTAGCCTGACCCTTAATCTCTTCTGCTTACTTCCCCCGCCCCGCTCCTTTCTACAGCTTTATTTTAGGTTCTCGGTAGTACGACAGCACTTCTGAATTGTAATGGGAGTGTTTTTCCACACCTCCAACCTGTCCCAAATGCATGAGGTGACTTTTAAATCGGCCAGATTCAGCTATGGGGAAGTGTGGACTCTTGCCAGCAGGGGCGTTGTAGCTCGCATTAGAGACACCGTTCTTTCCTGGGGAGAATCATTGACAAAACTTAGTTTTGCTTTAAAGAGCTCAGACAGAAAAGATGTTTTTCTCAGCACTAATCCGATAACGGCACCTAGTAGATCATAAAGCTCAATCCTCCAGGGCCCAGAAACCAGGGCAAGAGAAACTCCTAATGCGATGTCATCTGTTCATGACCTTCTTAGAAAAGAACATCTCAGTTTTCCCTAAGGAAGGCATGTTCGAGTGCATCTTTTTTCACACCCTTAAGAAATAACCTCTTCCCTTGGACCACGCTGAACGTAATGAATGGAAGAACACTGAATGAGGGTGCAATCGGAGCAGCCAGCCTAGTTAAATGGCTGACCAAATCATTTTTGAATCGTGTGTGCGTGCGTACATGCGTATAAATTTCAACGGAAGTGGGGCATATGGGGCACAGCTGGTAATATCAACAGAGGTAATGCTGGCATGGTAAAGGACACCGGCTTGAATTAGGTCATGCCCTGGGTGCAGTCCTCGGCTCCTGAAGGTGAGACCCTGGCAGTCACTTCCCACCCCCAAGGGGGAACAATCTGGTCTGGAATCTGGCCCCAAATGATTAGTTAACTCCTGAGACCAGGGACATCAGACCTGGTGGAAGCCAGGCTTTCTTCACCCAGACCTTGAGGCTTGTTACTTATAGATGGAGGAAGGGGATATTTTCTGGCAATTAAGCAAACACATAGAGAAGGAAAGAAGGTTTTATTCCTTGCCTCCCTCTATCTGCTGCAGGTCCAGAAAGACACTTTTCAGTCCCTTGTGGGCACATACTCTGAGGATAGATGCAACAAAGATACATATGGGAGCTCAGCTCATAGTTAAAGAAAAAAGATTCCATTCTAATTTCAAAAAGTAAATTCTCTTCTCCTTTAATATTTATCAGTTGCACTCATTCCTTGTGCTCCTCAAGGTCACTTCCATTTTTTAAATTCTGAGATTCTATGTGTTAGGATTTCTCACTTTAAATAGTTGGTAATCCAAATAAAGATAAAAAAAAAAAACAAAAACAACACACAAAAAGATTCTAAGTGGGGAAAGGAGGAGGAGTGTGTGTGTGTGTGTGTCTGTGTGTGTTTCACCTTAACCAAGACCAAATAGGGCAAGAGTAAAATTATGCTCTTATTTTTCCTTCTTTTCATTTTTCTGGGCTTGTCGGAATTACAGACCTTCCAAAGTTTTCTGAATTCAAAGCCGCACCATTTAAAGGTAAATTGATGTCAGAATAACAGAGCTAGAAGGAAGCAGACCTTCTATATAGTGTAAGAAAAAAGAGTTCTAAATTGGTGAAGTGACAACTTAGAGTCACCCAGAGACATTTGTGGACAGTGAGCGCCTTGCATATTTTGTGAGAGGTATCCATGCAGGGGTGAAAAATTAGACCTCGTGGAGACCCTATCAATGGTTTCTATCCAGATAAGTTCCCTAGATATTCAAATGTAATTGGTTCAAGAGTAACCGAACTTTAGTTCAAAAACTAAACCAAATGCAGAGTGAAGATTCAGGGAGGTCCCTGTCATGATGTATGGAGAAGGAGCGGGGGGAACCAGGATTTGTGCTCTACAAAGATTGTTATTTAATTCTGTAGAGTTTCCATTCATATAATCCCTTTAATGGATGAACATGTAGCTGCTCCATCCCTTGCAACTTTGTAATAGACAACATTAATTTTAGCATACTGTTTATTAAATATTTCAGTGCTTGCCTGATTTCTCCAGAATATTATTGAATTTTCTCTCTCATGATTCTATTCTTTGTGCCCAAACTGCACAATCCTTTTGTGCAAAAGACATCATTTGTGGGCAGTAAAATGCAACTTTCTCGTTTCTTTGATTCTTTGCTAGCAGACCTAGGCAGGGTCCCCTTTGCATTCTGGTACCGCAGAGAATCAGAAACTATGAAACTCCATTTCCCAGGGCTGGCTAGTGCAGGCTAATAGCCCCGTGGTTTCAACTGGTTAAGTGAATGCCTTTACCCAGCTGATAAAAGCGTCAGGGTTTGGAGGAGTTCCAGAGCCTCCTCTATGCTTGTAGGGAAATGTGGTTGCGTTCCCAGGCATGCTGTGTGCTCAGCGAGTTTGGTGCAGTGCAGCAGGCTTGTGTAATAGCACCATGTCGATTGGCTCATTGCTCCACTTGAAGGAGGGAGAAGCACTCACGCATTGCTGTATGAGGGGATGTGTGTGTGTTATATGCATGTATGCATTTGTGTGGGTGCGTGTTTACTTCCCTTTAAACCCCATTAACCAAGTGTCAAATACATCTGCCATTACTTACTATTTCTGGTGTCCCATTTTTATTCAGGTCTTAGAAAACTCACTATATTTTTGCTGATACTTTGAAGTGCTCTTTCTCTAGGGTCTGTTTTTTTATTAAAAACCCTCCTAGTTCATATACGAGTGGCTCTGGGGTTTGGATCTTTGCCACATTCTGCCTCTGGTACCACTCCAGGGACCAGGACCCACTTTAGTGCCTTGTCCAGCAAGTTGCCTGAATCAAACGGCTTCTCTTGTGCAAGGGCAGATTGGCAGATTTCAAAGAGCAGAATCGCAGAAATCAGAACAAGGAAGATATGTGATGTTTTGTGGACCAATCCTTTTATTTTACAAATGAGGAAATGGAGGGAGACATGAAATGACTTGCTGAGGTCATTCAGGTAGAGCTGGGGCTGGAAACTAGGTCTGCTGACTTTTAGTCCAATTCCTTTTTTCTGACATAATTGCATTGAATTGTACTAGATTTTACTAGTACATTATAAGAAGTTGATCGAACTTCCCCCTGATATATACTATAAATTTCTTTAGGGCTATAGCTGTTATCCAATAGATGAGTGAAGCTCTTTTAACTTCTCTTGAAAATTATAAAGTGTAAATACACTGGGAGAAATTATATCTGTTTGAATGGTCACTGATGTTCATTATATTGATCTGCATATAATGGGCGTCCAATACATGTTGAGTCAGTTTTGTAATCAGGATTGGATTTGAAAAGGGGAAAGGTGATTGAAGCTTTTTTTTTTTGTTGTTGTTAAATACAAATATTCTGAGTTGTAAAGTTCACCTTCTGCCAATGGAGAGCATCTCAAACATCCTTAGGGAGAGATCTGCCTTGATTCAGCTGTTTGGAGAACCTTTAACTAAAATATTCCTATGAAGATTGTTAAGGAAGGGACACCCTCTGTTAGCTGTACATTTCTGCTGCCAGTGCAGCCTTACTGGGCTTCTCTAAAACACCCTGGATGGCTAAAAGAGTCTGTTCTCTGTCAGTTCTAACCTTAGCTGCACTGTTTGTTCATCGTGAGACACCGAGCCAGTTATTAAACTTTTCTGGGCCCCAGGTTCCTCATCTGCAAATCAAGGTGCTGTTGGGGCATTAGTGCACTAATGAATGGGTAGCACCTGGAATGCAGCATGCTCCCCACAAATGCTTGCTTCTATTAGAGCGTTGCTATAGGGATTACGTGATTACTATCCGTGTGACCTTGGCACCTTACTCATAAAATCGGTGTCTCAATTCCCTGATTTGTAAAATGGGGATAATAATAGAAGTTGCCTTATAAGGTTGTTGTGGAAATTAAATTAATCAATACATGTTAAACGCTTAGAACAGTGCCTAATCACATACTCACATGCATATCACATACTCAAAAATGTTAGTGATTATTGGTGCTATGTAAAGCACTCAGCACAATAACAAGTAGATGGCATCTCTTCAATAAATAGGAGCTCTTGTTATTACTTTTACTCCTTCTTCCCTTTAAGGAGAACTAGTTCATAAAAATGAGTGGTGTCATTGTAATATTTCTGCTTCTTGTACAGTCTTAAGTTTTGCAAATCCAAGTTATAAGCCTGTTCTTATAACTCCATCATTAGGTGATAAACAGAATATGTTGGTGTATGAGTTTCCAAATGCTGCTATAACAAATCACCACAGATTTAGTGGCACAAAACAACATAAAATTTATTACATAAAATTATTTCAGTTCTGTAGGTCTTGTATGGGTCTCATCTGGCTGCAATTAAGGTGTCAGCAGCCTGTGTTCCTTCCCGGAGGTGCTAGGAGAGAGTTTGTTTCCTGTTCATTTGGGTGTTGGCAGGATTCAGTTCCATGTGGTTGTAGAATCCAGGTCTCTATTTCCTTCCTAGCTGTCGGCTGGAGACCTGCCTTGTCTCCTAGAATCTTCTCTCTCATCCTTGCCAGTGGTTTCAGAACCGAATTAATCAAATCCAACTCACACTGCCATCTCTCTGACCACAGCCAGGAAGTGGTCTCTGCTTTTAAGGCCTCATGTGATGAGACTGAGGCCACTGGGTCACCCAGGGTACTCTCAGCATCTCAGGGTCCTTAACCTTAATCACATCTTCAAAGCCACTTTGCCACATATGATAACATAACATGCATGAGCTCTGAGGATTAGGATGTGGACATCTTAGCAGGTAGAAAGCTTTATTCTGCATCCCACAGTTAAAATACAAAAAAAAAAAAAAAAACGACTCTGGCCTTTGAACCTGGTTCCTTTTGGATAGTTCAGATACTATGCTATGAGCTCCAAATGTCATTATTCAAAAGGCAAAAAGGCCTGAACGTCTCAAGAGAGGATATTCTAACTTGTTTCTTCATTCTTTTGGTCTTATGGGCTCTAGAAACATACTTATTGGGTGATTACTCTTTTAGCAGTGTTTTTGGCACATAGTTTTATCTTGCAGAAGCTCCACCTTTGTGGTGTAGGGTCCCCTTTGACCTTGTCAAAAGTCAACTATCAGGTGACCTATGTAAAGATCAAGTTCCAAGGTCATTAATTTCATGACATCCTTTTCTCTAGTCTCCTGTTCAGCCTGTCTGTCTCTCCTACTTTTTTCCGGGGGATGTATGATTCTTTGCTTTGTTGTTTCCTCCACCATCTGTCTCCCCTCAGTCATGACGTTTTCCCTGCCTTATAGTTGTCTATGTGTGTGCCTATGTCTGCTGCTGACTGTGAGCTCCTCCACAGCTAGGATTGTTTCTTAAACTGCTTTGTATCCTTAGCACCTAATACAGTGCCTGATAGAAGATGAGCATGCAATACATCTGGTTGTGTTCCATTGCACCAATTAGAAGATGAGTTTTTGTCTAATCTGTCACTCAACAATTGTCTCCTGGCCAAACACAAAACCTGAAGCTGGAGGAAGAGCCATAAATAGACACAATTCTGATACCCTAGGGGTTTATAGCCTAATTTCTAAGGAAGCATCAAAGTGATACGTCTCTGACAAAATGAGTGGTACATTCCTCATTGGGAGATGAATGCTAAGTGCTTTATTTGAGGGCAGGTCAGGCCATTAAAATTATTTAACTTTTATCTTCTAAATGCTTCCTAAGAGCTTCGTAAAAGAAGCCAAATATTATTTTCAGGTCTGCTGTCTTCAATTTTGGATTTATAACATTTCTTGTCTGTAATAGGTGATATATCAAGGCCAGAGTAAATATTGGCAACACCAGGTGCATCTATAAATTGAGTGCACAGCTTTTCATCTGTTTATTTGAGTATCTGAATATTGACTGCAATTGATGATTTGGGTTCACTTGGCTTATGTCACTCTCTGTGCTACCACTTCAAGAAGGATGTTGTAAATCAGGAAAGAGAAAAGTTGTTGTGAATGATTGAACTCACATGTGAATGACTTATGTTCAGATTTCTAATTGGTTACTAAAGCAAACATATTTATATGAGAAAGTACAATACAGATCTAATTACTGTGCCATCCTGGTATTAATACCAAGCTTTCATCCTTAAGGCAAATATTTCTGCCTTGGTCCTGGTCTTGATATTTTCTCTCACAGTCATGGCCTGGCATTGTCTTTAAACTTCTGTATTGCACATCTGTTTCTGTCCTAGACAATCCACATCTGATTGGTCATTACTATATTTTAAATCAAGGCTATTGACAGCAGAAAGTTATTGTTTGTTAATGTTTTTCAGAGTTCGGAGTTTAAAGTTTAAAGTCTTTGGAGCTCTGTTTTGTATAGTTTAGGCTATTGGTGCTATTAGACAAATTTATCGAAATACTGATATTTAGGGCTCTACTGAAGGTCAGAAAAAGTTAGCTAATAGCCTTTAAAAAAGACTCATAATCAAAACTCTAAGCTATGTAAAAAGACAAAATCCTTGTTTACCTGTTTCTTATGCCAAATATATTTTCAATGCTGAGTTGAATGTCTGCACAATTTTCTTTGTTACAGGGCTCATGACTTTTTAGGGTTTACATTTTTTACAAATAGATTCTGTATGCACATTGCTTTAGTTATCTTTTGCTGTGTAATGAATTACCCTAAAACTCAGTGGCTTCAAATAGGAATAAACATTTGTCATTTTACACAGTTTCTATGGGTCAGGAATTCAGAAGTATCTTAGCCAGGTGGTTTGGCTCAAGGGCTTTCATGAGGTTGCAGTTACAGTGCTTTCGGAAGGCGCAGTCGTCTGCAGGTTGACCGAAGCTGGACCATCTTCTTCCAAGATGGCTCCTGCACGTGGACAGCAGGTTGGTGCTACCTGTTGGCAGGAGGCCTCAGTTCTTTGGTAAGAGGAGTTCCCCACAGGGCCATTTGGTACCTTCATGGCATAATCACTGGCTTTCTCTAGAGAGAATAATCTAAGAGTGCAAGGCGGATACCCCAATGTCCTTTATGGCCTAGCCTCAGCTACATGGGTCATCATATTTGATATGGAGGGGACTATAAAAGAACGTGAATACCCTGGGGTGAGAGTCACTGGAGTCCCTCCTGGAAGCTGCTTATTACCACCTATTCCTCTTTCTTACTTCGTAAGCCCTATCTGGTTGAGTAATGCTGATTCTGCATACTTAGAAGATATGATTTCAGTTGATTTAGACTTGAATCAAGACCTCATGTTAGGGAAGCATCCGAACCTGGTAGAATATAGGGTTAACAATATTGGAAATAGTAAGGCTGTATTGAGAATCAGAACAGCAGCAGAGATCTGGGTCAAGAAGACAAGTCCGGAAAAGAACAGGTATTGAACCAAGCAACATCTCAAGGTAGCTGCCTCCTTTGAGCAAGACAGTTTGTGGGCTAAGGTGGGAAGACAGGACTCTAAGGAATGGGTTTCAGAGAAGAGAGTAAGGTGTACACCTTCCTATTTATCCTCAGAGAGGATATTTAATCTGATAGGTTTTTCTGGTTTGTGCATATGACAGTGGTGATTTGGGTTCTGTAGTGGCTTGGCAAACAGATTTCTACCATTTGAACATTAGCGCCAATAGCAAACTTGTTGAAGCTAAGTTGAAGATATGCTAATTCCAAAGTTACAGCAGTCTATTCCTCCTCTTAGCAAGGCAATGAATGAAAATATACTCAATGTCTGATGTCTCTGTTAGTAAATGTGGTGCTTATCAATCTGCATAGCTTTTTGAATCAGGTAAGTTATCATTCAGTGTTTTACCTGCTGTGTGGAGTTGGATTTTTAGTGACATGAATTGCAGATGCTTATTAAATGTCTCATGTCCACTGAAGTCCTTATCTAGGCTCAGCACAGCAACACAACTATAAGGTATGCAGAGCCAATTTATAAAAACAATGGATTGTGGGGTGAAGCAGGCTTGAGTGTCTGTCTGCCTCAAGTCCACCATGTACCAGTTGTGGCTGTGGGACTTTTGGTGAGTTATTTGACCTCTGTTAGCCTTAGTTTCCTCATTTGTAAAATTAGGGATTAAAAGAGCCTACCTCAAAGATTATTGTAAGGATTTAGTAAGACAATACATGTGAAACACTTAAATTGCCTGCTAGTGAACACCCAACAAATATTAGCTCTTATGATTCATATGGATAACCTCTTAAAGGTTTCAATTAATTCACTTATTTGACAATTATTTATTGATTTCCTTTTATGTAGCAGGTATATTTTTGGGATCTCTGAAACAGAAGTGAAAAGAATGGTCAAATCCCCATCCTCACGATGTGATGTGGATAGTCATAAAGTAAGCACACAAATATACATATGAAATGTGTATGATGGTGGTAAGTTCTATGAAGAAAACAGAAAAGTAAGAAAGCAAGTGCTGTAGTTGTGGAGTGGATGCTATTTCATATAGGATGATTAAGGAAATCCTCGCTGACATTTGTCCAGAGGACTGAAAGAAGTGAGGGCAGGAGTTAAGCAGGTGTTTGGGGAAGACGTTCTAGGCAAAGGAACCAGCAAGTGCAAAGGTCCTGAGGTGGGAAAGCGCTTGGCACATTTGATAAACAGCAAGGAGTCCACTTTGCATGGAGCAGAGTGAGTGAGGGAGAGAGCAGTAGGATATGATGTCAGAGATGCAGTAGATGGTCATCTCATTTAGGGTTTTGTAGCTCTTGGTGAGGAGTTTGCCTTGACCTTCTAGGGAACAGAAAGACAATGGAGGATTTTGAGCAAAGAAGTGACATGATCTGACTTACATTTTATAAGGATCACTCTGGCTACTGTGTTGGAATAGACAGTAGGCGCCAGAGTTAGAATGAAATACTACTGAACTAGTCCAGGCACAAGATTGCTTGAATGAGGGTAGATTTTGGTGGAGGTAGTAGAAAGAGGTCAGATTCTGGACATTTATGGAAAGTAGAGTTGACCAGAGACAAAGATAAATCTAGTATTTTTGGTCTGAGCCACTGGACAGATGGAGTTATTGCTCATTGAGTTGGGGAAGTTTGTGGGAAGATATCTGGCAGTTAGGATCAAAAGTCTGGTTTCAGATATGCTAAGTCTAAGACATTTTTAGAGACACTCAAGTGGAGATGGTGAGTAGACAGTTGAATTTCTGAGTCTAGAATTTGGGGTACAGGGTAAGGGTGGAGGACTTAAACTTGGGAGTTGTTAGTAACTGAATTCACAGCTATGTCTGGGAAACATCATAGATAGGAAAGAGGAGTGGTCTGAGCATGCACCAGTGCAGGCCAGTGTTTACAGCACAGGGATTTGGGGAGAAACTTGGAAAAACCTCTGCTGGGAAGATGGACTTCATGATTCCTGAAGCCACATGAAAGAGTGTCTTAAGAAAGAGGGGAGATTAATTATATAAAATACTGCTGATATATCAAGTGAAATGTGATTGAGAATTAACCATTCATATATCTCCAACACGGTGAACTAGGTACTCCATTCAACACTATGCAGAAAACAATTAAATATGCAGGATATAATATTTTGAAAACTGTTTGAATTCTCCTTTTGAGCTGGCAAGAAAGCAAAGAATACTCGAGGAGAAAAATTGCTATGGCATTGCTCTTGAATAGGCAGTGTGAGAAAGGATCTGGGGTATAGGATCCTTATAGAAAAGTCTGGACATTTCAACAGAAGTAACAGGGAGGAAGACATCGTGTCTGGGCACAGACGCAGGTAGTTAGTTGTAAGACATGGTGGTGGGAACGTATCATGTTCTCCTGATGGTTCCTTTTTTCTTAGTGACGGCAGAAGGAAAACCATTAGCTGGGAGTAAAGGGTGTGTGTTTGTGCACTTGCACACACAAATACTGGAGTTTGAGAAGAAAGGAGGCATAAAATAATCTCCAGGGAATATTGTAAGATTTTCTTCCAGCACTAAAGGCCCACTTGAGGTTAATAGTTATAGATTTTAATGAACGTGTGCCAGTGAAGCTGCATGTTTTTCTCTGTTTATGTTCATCCGCATGCACGCAGGTGTGGGGTGGGTTTGACCAGTCAGTGCAAGGGGGTGGGTAAGGCAAGACAGAGGACAACAGGCAGAAGGGGAAAGCTCAGAAATCAAAGCCTTCTGCGTTTCCATTTTGCCATTGATTATAATCTGCCTCATTCATTAATTTATACTTATTTCTTCCTCCCCCAATTGCTAAAGAGCCTATATCTTAGTCTTTGATGTTTCCAATATACTCTGCAGCAGGGGTTTTTTCCCTCCAAAACAGGAAATCCATAACTGTCAACTGAATTGTCTTTTCATATTTTTCTTAGTCATTATATATGAGTAACATTATGTGGAATTTTATTGTAGACTCTCTTCAAAAAGTCAGCTCCGTATGAATATGTATAAGGTGCTATTCTGTTCCAAAATGCTACTTTTGATTATAGATGTATCAGCAAGGCTGAGGTAAATTAAAGTTTTAACAGTATGGTCAATGTTTTCAATTAAATAGATGGATGAAACTAAATATTTCAGTAGAGAATTTGGCCTGATCTATTTGATTTGACTGTTTACGTTTTATCAGATTGGCCTAGTGCTTGCCAATTTTCCACTTTATTTTGAGGAAAGCCTAGAAGATGAAAAGAAAAAAGCAATAGCCTTTCCCTTTAAAAATAATTTCTTTATAGTGATTATCAATTTGAAATTTTGTTAAAGTTGTGTGTGTGTGTGTGTGTGTGTGTGTGTGTGTTTGCATGCACGTGTTGGTAAGGAGTTGGTGAGGCCAGGAGGAGAACATAGAATATAGAAAAAATTTTGATCAGAGTTCTGTGATTGGTAAAGATTTTTAAAAGTCCTCTCGTGTGATTATGTCAAACATAAAAGACTAACAACTAAAATCATTGTCTTGAGGTATAGTAATATATAACTGCAGTCAATAAATATGTATTGTATATCTTCTTGTGCCAGGTATTGTAGGTGCTGGGCTACAGTATTTAAAACAAACAAACAAATTTAAGATTCTTGCTATCATAGAGGGTAAACTCACAACTAATGGATGTGGAGCGCAGTGTATTGGGGGAAGGGCACGCTTGCAGCCCTGGCTTGGGTGAGGCAAAGGCATTATATGTAATCAAAATGTTTGTACTCCCATAGTACTCTGAAATTTAAAAAAAAAAAGAGAGAGAGAGAAAATCCAATGGGCTGTAAACTAGAGTCCTGTGGAGATAGATTGGGCTCACTCTGGTATCTGATTGTAGGTGAGGGATCAGGTAGAGAGGGTTATAGAAGATGATATAGAAGTTTTGATCCTGAGTGACAGAGAGGATGATGTTGACATGAACTTATTTAGGGAATACAAGAGGACTGTAAGATCTGGGGAAAGATGCTTTTTGGATGTTGAATAATTTTCTGAAGAGCACATACAGAGATTTGTTTGGAAATGTCCAGCAGGGATTAGGTGAGATTATCAAGGCATAGATAACATTCAGCATAAGAAGAAGGCAGAAAATATATATGATGCTGCTGTAGTTTTCAGGTGGAGAGAAGGGAAGATTTGAGGAAATGACAAGAAGGTTGGTGGGAGAGAGGGGTTAGAAACCAGGTTCTAAAGAGAAGAATGCTCCTTGTTGCTCATTTATAAAACAATCAATGCTGGTATATTTTATGTATGTAGGTGATTCTAATTTTTGAATATGAGGTTTGTATTGTCATCACACAGCAGATTTGAAATTACATGAGAATGCAGGAGAAAATAGAAGTATATTCTAAAACTGTGATTTCAGCAGAACAGATAGCTTTAAAAATATCAGTTAAATAAAATTTAATTTCAAACACATTAAAGATGAAATGCATATATAAACAGAAGTTTATTTAGGGATAAGAATAGCAAACTTTTAAAGGTTCAGTTCAACTTTCTGTTTAGTTTACTTATTTGCTTTTCTCTCTGATGTTCCTAAAATATTACTGGAGAATACTCACATTTTGTGTTACCCACGTTGATATATTCTCAACATCTGATCTTCCTAGGGCCTAGGGAATTTCTTATGTGTTGCCCTACGTTTGCATCTTTCCTCATGTTGTACTTTTAGCGTCAAGGTTAATGCTTGGAGGAAGCAAAGAAAGGGAAAAAACAAGATGTCTTTGTGGTCCTAAGACTTTGCTTCCTGGGGCCTCCCCCTTCACTCTGCCACCATCTTTCCCTCTCCCTCCACCTCCTACCATCCAGCCAGTCCTCTTACCGACATTGGGAGAGATGCAGGTAGGATTCCAGCTTGTTCCAGTAGTTCTGTTTCTGTTTGATTTTCCTCTTGATCTCTTGCCTACTTGTCAGCCAATATTTCTGACTAAAGCATGCTCATAATGGAAATATAAAAAGTCCAGCCAAACCTACATGCAGACTGAAATTCTTCAAACCCTTAAACATGCACATTGCCTGATCCTAAGAAACATTGCTTGTGGATTCTCTGTACTGTTTTATATTCCTAAGAGATGGTTAGCATCCATTTTCACTCTTCTGGATTTTGTTTCTCAAGTATATTTTTATAAATGCCCTATTTTAAAAATTACTCCTTCAAAGCATATTCCAGACTAAACCACCCTAATTTTTAAGGAGCATGTTTTCCCCAGTAAACAACTAAATTTGTAAATAAGCATTTAATTTCATTCGCGGTGTCCTTAGAGCATCTTGCTGTTCTTTCGCTTGTTAGAAAATTCTAACAGCTTGGAACTATTCAACTTTGATTACAATGAGTTTTTTTACTGACGTAGAAAGAAACAGCTTTGTCACTGTCATTGAGAAAGATAGATTCTGTTGGGGAAAGTAAAGTATGTCCCAGTGATTTTCTTTCAGCATAAAATAAGAAACAGATTCACATCTAGTGTAATCTGTTTGGTGCAGCAATTATTACCTAGAATCCAAGAGAGAAGCACATCACATTTATTCAGTTCTCATCTTCACTCCTGCTTAGAGTTCTTAGAAAATAGAGTCACTTAATTTTGGAGAAATGATGCTGTTGTCTCAGAATTTGAATTTAAAAATATCAAAAGCGCTTTTAAACTCTTTTGTTCTTGGGGAATTTTTTGCCTCCAGCTTTCACATACATAGCTCTTTGCATCGTTCATCTAAGAAGCCACTTTAATTTGCTTCTTACAAGGAGCATGGTATAATTAGGCAATCACCCTTGTGTCTAGAGTCCACCAGGGGAAGAAAGTGGCAGAATTGCACAATGGGTTCATTATAAAGTAGTGCAAAATAAAAACCTGAACTTACCAAATAGAGGAAAGATAGCAAAAAACATAGTGTAAAATATTAATGCATGAAATAGGAAATTAAAAATTGCCTTCAATAGAATGTCTAGGTTAGTCAATTGGGATCAGTAGAGATAGGTTAATTGAAAAAATAAGTTAACAAAAAGAGAGTAAAACAGGGCAATTATTAAAAATGATACACACATATTGTAACATTCTATTTTATATTAAATATGTAAACATTCATTCACCAGTACTTTGAGATAGCTCCACCCTCTGTTCTTTGATTATGGTTGAACGGATTTGAGTTCTTGCAGAAATCATACCCGTAATCTATGATTTCTAATTTTGGTGTCTTTAAGTGGAGCAGAACTTACAGGACATAAGCAAGCTGAGTGCAGAATACTTCTTGATTTTCATGACATTTCCTCCCAATCTTTTGCAGCAGTCCCCAACCTTTCTGGCACTAGGGACTGGTTTCATGGAAGACAATTTTTCCGCGGAAGGGGGTGGGGTTGGTGGCGGGAACGTGAAGCTCAGGCGGTGATGCGACAGCTGTAAATACAGATGAAGCCTCAGTCACCAGTCCAGGGACTTAGCTCCCGCGCGCGCGCGCGCACACACACACACACACACACAGACACACACACACACACACTCTCACACACCCGCTTTTTAGGTTTCATGGAAGACAAGTTTTCCACGGACGTGGGGCGGGGTGGTGGAGGCAGAGCTCGGCGGCTCGGTCCCTAACAGGCCCAGTCCGTAGCTCTGGGGTTGGGGACCAAAGTTTTAAGGTAAGAAAACACATATTCAAATAAATATTTCTAGCCATTTGCCCTTAAGAGTTCTTTTTTCAAATCATCCAATCTATTTTTCATAGAAATAACTCTCTTTTGCAATTACACTTGTGATTTCAAAAATAATTAAATCAAGTAATGCAAATGACAAATACGGCTTGTGTAAACAAGCTTGGGGCCTGTGTTGGCAAGAATAGAACCGCACTGCTGGACAGTCCGTGAGGGCACTGTGGTCAGCTTTCCATGGGCGCCGACACGTTGCTCTGTAAAACATAAACACAAAAATTGTTTGGGGTCTGATACATAGAAATCAGTAAAACAGAGGAATGACTTACTTTTGATGAACCTCCTATTTCAGAATAGTTTTAGATTTTCAGAAAAGTTGCAGATATAGTACAGAGAGTTCCCGTTATACCCCACACCCAGTTTCCTCTTACTTGGCATCTTATATAAGTAAGCTGCATTTGCTACAACTAATGAATGCATAGTGACACACTATTGCTAACTCAAGCCCATCATTTATCAGGATGTCGTTAGTGATTTCATTAGTTTTTACCTAATGTCCTTCTCTTGGTCCAGGATCCCATACAAGATCCCATGTTACATTTAGTTGGCTGTCTTTTTAGTGTCCTCTAGGCTGTGACAATTTTGCAAATTTTCCTTATTTTTGATAGCCTTGACACTTTGAAGAGCACTGGTCAAGTATTTTGTAGAATATTCCTTAATTTGGGTTTGTCAGATGTTTTCTTCTTGTTTAGACTAGGATTATGGGTTTTGGAGGAGGAAAATCCCAGAGGTAAAACGTGCCATTTTCATCACATCATGTCAAGTGTACCTTCCAATGCTATTGATAGGACTTGTCACTGTTGATGCTGACTTTGATCATCTGGCTGAGGTGGTAGTTATGTTTCTCCACTATAAAGTTACTCTAATTTTTTATTGTGTTTGCTTAAATGATTCTGGTAGATAGACCACAGAGAGGAGAACTTCAGGGCTAGGTGCAGTGGCTCATGCCTGTAATCCCAACACTTTGGGAGGCTGAGGTGGGAGGAATGCTTGAGGCCAAGAGTTCAAGACCAGCTTGGGCAACATATCAAGGCCTTATCTTTACAAAAAGGGAAAATAAAATTATCCAGGTGTGGTGGCATGTGCCTGTAGTCGCAGCTACAGGGGAGGCTAAGGCAAGAGTATCACTTGAGCCAGTGAGTTGGAGGCTGCAGTGAGCTATGAGCATGCCACTGTGCTCCAGCCTGGGTGACAAGTGAGACCATGTTTCTAAGAAAAAAAATAATGAGAGAGAATTTCTGCTGTATTTGTGTGATTTTTATACTACGATAGTTTACTACACTGATATGGGGACATGTAAGTGCTTTCAACCATGCTGTCTCCATGATAGAGGTCAATAGTTTGGCCTTTTTATGAGGATTTTATGAATAGCTAAAAGGAGTGCACTTAGTGTCATCTTAGCACTGCTACTGAATTCCAGTTTTCCTGTGTTGTTTCATGTTTCTTGAGTGATAGTATTTAACTGAAGGAAAGACAGGCTATGAAACTGTTTTTTTTGTTGTTGTTGTTTGTTTGTTTTTGGCAGTGATTTGGAGAGAAGAATAAGGCACTGTGGCTGTACAATTGTGCTTCTACAGTTGTGTGTGCGATTCAGGATTTCAAGCTCAAGACTGTGCCATTGCTAGGTTCAGCTTGATTTGAATCTGTGATTAGCATTTGGATGGCAATTTGAAATTTTCCTAACCACTCTTCAGTGCACTTAGCAAAAATGTACTTGATAATTGCCTTGCAGTACATCAGTGGGAGACCAAGGCCAATCAGGCATCTACAAGCCCTTTGCCCTAGTTGGCAGACCCAAGTCTTCCATCGCAAAGATGGAAAGCAATTCCAATGTGGTGTAAAGAGGGGTTATGTGCACTAAGCTGCAAACTGCAAGAACTCATAATCTTATACTTTACAGAAGAATTTGCACAAAACCTAAGGAACAATCTTTTAATAAAGAGCCAGACTCCTACACTATGTCAATCTATTGGAAAACGTTTTAATATAGAACACAAAGAGATCTCTAAAACTCAGAGGCCATCTGTTGCCTTTGTGGGCCTGGGAGACATGATAAGGATGTCACACCAACGTCCTTTTACCTCAATTTCTATGAAGGGGATGTAAAAACTTTTCATTTTAGAATTGAAATTCACTTACCTTACTTAAACAATGAAGTTTTCTAACCCTCAAAAAGGAACAAAAACAGTGGACCTGACAGTTTAAACTTTATCAGCATGAAGGGAAAACAAGACTGAGGCCCTTTCTTTTGGTTTTCTCTTCTGTAGTCCAAAAGGACTTTAGTTTTTTACTCCATCTTGGGTGAACATGGAACTCGGGCATCTGTTTCCTCAGTGTCTGTATCACACAGCGTCAGCGTGAACTTGACCTAGAGCTGCTGAGTGATGTAAATATCTTACTGCCAATTCAGACATTATTTTAGTGTTTCTGTGTCATTGTCCTGGTTCTCTGCCCATTGCTGAGGCATTTGTTCCCACTGATACGGTTGTACGAAGCAGAGTATTTTGGGGAGCAGCAATGTGGTGCTGTGGAAACACCTTTGGAGAGGAAATCCTAACACTTGGGCCTTTTGTCTCTCTCTGGCACTTCTAATTTTTGATCACAGGCAAGATCCTAGCCTTCAGTTCTCAGTGTCCTCAGGAAGAATGAGGGAACAATTAGGACCGCCTTACCTACCTTTAGGAAGGTGGTTTTAGGGTCCAGTGTGTCATAACCATGTAAAGCTATTCTAAACCACACAGTACTGCACAAGTCAAAGGAAAAGAGAAAATTTAAGGCTGCCAAGGGGAGAGTAAAAGTCTACCATAACCAGGAATCCTTTTTATCTGCGCCAATTACTATTAGGTATCAGAGTGCATGGTGAGATGAAGGTCTGCACTGTTCAAAAACAGTGGATAAGAGGGACGGGGAAGAAAGTGAGTTTGTAGATACTGTTGAGAACATCTCCATGTTTCTCTGCTTAGATTACAAATGCACTTCAGTGGCGTCAGAATCCATTTTCTCATTGACTTGAATACTTTAGTTGTACCAGACCATTCATAGATTTATGTCATAAGATTTTGACTAACGAAGCCACTTGTGTTATGACTGCATAAAAATTGCTGTGTTCCATTTGTTAATAATTTTTGCCTGGTGTTGTGGATGTCAAGTGTTTATTTATTTTTTCATATTTCAGGTTTTAGGTTTCTGCTTCTATTTTTCCATCCCTGAATACTAATGAAACGTTGCTGTACCTATGACAGGTTGCATGATTTTTTTCCCCCTCTGTGCACTCAATTTGTGTATTATTGTATCATATGACATTTTGAATCAAGTGCTGCTAGTACCAAGCTGCTATCAGCAGCTGATGCCAAAAATATTCATTATAACACTTCTCAGCATGCAAGTGAGAGCATTTCAAATCACAGGGACAGAATTTCCAGCCCATTGTTCTTTTCTTTTTTGCTTATTATACAGCAAAAAGAATGCAAAATAAAAGGGGATTTATTCGAAAATAATGCTTCAGTAAAATGTTGTAAAACATGAGATTCACTGTTTGTGAAGGTCATATGAAATTCAGTACTGCATTAAAGATACCATCTCAGAGGTTTCTTCCCCCCTTTTTTTCTCTTTTTCCAAATGTTTTTCAAATGCCATCATTTTTCATTCTTTGATTATATTAAGGTGCAAACTATTTACACAACTGGAAGTAAGAAATACCTGCAACAGAGCATCAGGAAATGTACAGTGAAGCCTGCATCTACCTTATATGGCCTCTTTATATTAACATGCTGATCAGAACAAATGCCCTACCCATAGTTACAACAAGGAGAACGGAAGTCTTTATTCCCTAAGGGGAGATAATTAAAAAACAAATTGAATAAGTAAGGTTTGTCATTTTCTAATATTGACAGTGCTGAGCCTGCAGCTATTGGCCAATTTCATATAAATGAATTCGTTTTACAAAGCGAATGCTGAAACTTGGATGCCAACTGACAAGATGCCAGGAGATGGCATGGCAGAGAAGAGACAGCCTTCAGTGGCAATTTTGAATACATGACCTCTGGCTTTCACCACCTTTTCTGGAGGAAGAAAGGCGGAGTCCGTCGGTTGATAGGTGAGGAGCAGGAACTGATAGCTGAGACAGAAAGTGGGGTTGCTGAGGAGGGAGCTCCAATTTGCTGGTTCTTTTTCTACTGCCTGAAAAACTGGGGGTTAATAATCTTGCTTCTCTCATTTATTGATCCTGGAGAGACTTTGTGCAAAAAGCTGGAGGTGGGCAAATCTGAGCTTCATTTCAGCTCTATGAATCCATCCCAAGTGCTCTTTAAATCTGTGGTTCCTGCACAACGTGCTGTGACCTCAGTCTAATAGAGAGGGCCCAAGGTCACATGTGCCAATTAGGAAGAAATCAGGACCACTGCTATGGCCCACTGTGTCCAAAAGAGATGCTAATACCACCCGTGGACTCTCATTGCCATCTGATACTTTACCTGCCCTGCTGTTTATTATGTGGGTTGGCTCCATATTTTTAAAAAAGTATTCATGTAGAGATGTTTCCCCCTGCTGAGTCTTAAGCCCATTGTTGTAGATGAAGTGGTTTCTTTTGTCTGGCATATAATGTTTTGCTAACTTTTGACTTTGAAATTGTAAAAGCTTGCCAAAAACCTTATAGGAAAAGCTAAGAATTTCATGTTTGTTAAGCACTTAGTAGGTGTCTGATACTGTAGTCAATACTTTATTTATGAGAGCCCAGAGCAAGCTGATGTCTCTGTCTGTGTTTTTTAAAAATATAGTTATCTAGTATTATCTGTGGAAACCGTTTAAGATACTGATTGCACATTTTCCTGTTACATTTGAAATTCTGGAAGATAATATCCTAAAAAATTTACCCTCAAGAAGAACAATGCATTACAATCTCCTGCTTTGAAAAATGTTTTGAAATTGTACGTATTTATTTCGCTCTAGAGTGTAAGTTAGGAAATGTTTGGCAGGTAAAATTTGACTTTTTATAAACCCTGTTAGGTTTTTGTCAATTCATTTAAATTTATAAAAAGTAGCCCTTTTATTAACAATGACAACAAAGGCCCACAAAACGTAGGCTTTCTCGAGTGGAATATTATCAAGCCATTTGCAAACATCTATCAGTGAATTTCTGGGATGATAAAAGACACACGAATAGGAAGGCTAGTTTAATACTGACCACTGATTTATGTTAGATAATTAAATGCAAACCAGAAGAACAAATTTGCACTGGCCATTCCGCAGCAGTGGGGATTGGGCAAAAGGTGAGTCCTGGCCACAGACACGGCGGGCTTTAATCCAGACTGCGGAGTCAGCACTGATGTGCTGCCTCACTGCAGCCACTCGGGCATGTCTCTCCTCTTTTAAATGCTTCCATAGTTTTTGCATAGAGCAGGATGAGTGGTCCTCACTTGGGCAAGCACGAAGGGCTGCCTGGGGCCCTATAGGTGGTTGAAACCGGAGCATCAGTGGAGTCAGGATAGATGGGCAGACACCTTCCCCGGACCTGTTGAATCCTTTCGGGTGCACAGTAGCTGCTGGTTTCTGAGTTCTGTCTTTTTCGCCAGACTCATTCTTATGATCCCATTTTATTCAGATTAAGTCTTTGAAATTCTTCCTTTGGTTTCCCCAGTATAGCTCCGTGTCATGTAGGGCTTCTCAGCTTGGTGGATGGTAATTTTCTGGTTCTATAAAGTTTTATTTATCAATCTATCTATTTTAACTTATGTAGTTATTTATTTGCTTTGGTGAATAGAGAACACATACTTGACACAGGGAAGAAATAAGCTTTTGTTAGGCTTCTCCTAGGACTGCTCTGTAAACTTCCTCACTTTGTCCTCCCAAACTTTCTGAACGTGCTACCAAGTTTCTCTGTCTGCATTCTATTGAGAACTCTAAGTATAGTTTCTCTGCTCCGAAGGTAGGACCAAGCCTCATGTATAAAATGCCCAGGGTGATGTTTGTAAAGACAGTTTCAAAAGAAGAAAATGCCTAGTTTTACTTGTAAATGATGGCTCCCACAGGAATGTACATAATTTATACCATTATTTTGAATTAGTTGGTAGTCAAATAATTTCTACATTTTGTAGCTGAAAAGCTAGAAAATCTGTATCAATCATGCCTTTTAGCAAAGCATCTTTTTGCTACTTTCAGAGTCATGCAGAAGAAAACGTGCAGTTTACCTCTTAGAAAATACAGTTGCTCAATTGTAATGCTTTTGTTTTGATGTTTTTCTTTTTGCATGAAAATGATGCAAAGTGGAAAAGAATAACATTGATTTTCAAAATGTTGTTGGTTATATAATTTATGTTTGATTTCTGCAACAGCGAGTGTTCCTCTCAAGGACAATTACAAACTATATAGCTTTGCATGAGGCCATAGTGCAAGCCTCCCAAAGACAGGGTTATTCTCTGTTGTTGATATACCATTTTGAGGCCACAGCAGCTGTGGCAAGGGCTGGAGACAACTGCATAGAATGAAAATGACTATGTGATTTAAAGGAAGGATTGTGGAGAAACAAGGAAATAAAACTGCTCTGGCAGGGGTGACAGTGGCCTTGGACCTAGCTCAGGGTTGCACCCTATCACTCACTCCAGACTTAAGTTGAAGACCACAGCCAAGTCCTGCATATGCAGAGGGACACGATGCTACCCTGAGAACTCGGCTCAGGCACAGCACTAGAATTTAATAGAAAAATTGATGGTTGGCATTAGAACAAAGTAGACCAGGTCCAGAGGGCCAAAGATACGTTCCTCTCAACCTTAGCAGTTGTTGACTATTGCACTCAAAGGCTGCACTGGGGAGGTAGCAGCAGTGATTAATAATGTACTGTGTGGCTTATTACCACTTGTCTTTGTCTGCTCAGGCTGCTATAAAAAATACCATAAAGTGGGTAGCTTATAAAGAAAAGAAATTTATCGCTCAGTTCTGGGAACTGGGCTGGGAAGTCCAAGATCAAGGCACTGGCAGCTTGCATGCCTGGTCAGGGCTCATTTTCTGGTCTGTACATGGTGCCTTCTCTCTGCATCCTCAGATGGGGGAAGGTGTGAGTCAGCTCTCTGGGGTTTTCTTTATAAGGGCACTAATCCCATTTGTGAGGGCTCCACCCTCATGACCTAATTACTGCCCAAAGGTCCCACCTCCTAATACCATCACCCTGGAGATTAAGATATCAGCATATGCATTTTCAGGGGACATAAGTATTCAGTTCATTGCATCCTTTGACTTATTTACATGAGCTTTCCTTTGACAAATAAGTCACTTTCTAAATATCCTGAAATTAATTACACCTTTAAGGCTAACACAGTTTGACTTTACTAGAGTCTTAGAGAAAGAGAGAGAGAGAGAGAAGATATGAACAAATTCACTCACACATAAATAAGGTAACCACGGTATTAAGGGAACCATAAATTATGTGGCAGTGATTCATCCCATGAACATGCTTTGAGCCCCTGCAGTGTGTAGAGCATTACATAAGGCCTAAACCTATGTTGGCAGATGAAAGATGGCACAGAGTCTGTTCTCATGGGTTTTAAAGTCTAATGCAGGGCTCAGCAAATTGTGGTCTGCAAGCCAAATCTATCCAACGCTTGTTTTTGTACAGCCCACAAACTAAGATTGAAAGAAATCATAAGAAGACTAAGTTTTTTTTTTTTTGAGACAGAGTCTCGCTTTGTTGCCCGGGCTAGAGTGAGTGCCGTGGCATCAACCTAGCTCACAGCAACCTCAAACTCCTGGGCTCAAGCAATCCTTCTGCCTCAGCCTCCCAAGTAGCTGGGACTACAGACATGCACCACCATACCTGGCTAATTTTTTCTATATATATTTTAGTTGGCCAGATAATTTCTTTCTATTTTTTTTTTTTTTTAGTAGAGAGGGGGTCTCGTTCTTGCTCAGGCTGGTCTCAAACTCCTGACCTCGAGTGATCCACCCGTCTCGGCCTCCCAGAGTGCTAGGATTACAGTCATGAGCCACTGCGCCTGGCCAGAAGACTAATATTTTGTGTTATATGAACAATCATATAAATTTAATTCAGGTGTATTGACACTGAAATAAAATTTTAATGGAACATAGCCACTCTCTTTCTTTTACATATTGCCTATGGCTGTTTTCCTTTTGTAATGTCCAACTTGAGTAGTTACATCAGAGAGTTTTTTGTACACAAAGCCTAAAATATTTGATTTTGGCCCTTTACCAAAAAAGTTAGTCAGTGGGTTTTCTAATGGGTTAGAAAGTCATGAATCAGATTAACACATCATTAAAATCAAGCGTGTGGAAAATGCTGGGCAAGAATGGTGTATAACTGTATGAACATGTATAACGAGATCTAGAAACGTAGTGACGGCAAGCAGACGCACAGTAGCATTAAAACCTTCATCACTTTTTGTTTAATTCTTTACAGGGCTCACAAGAGACCACACTCAAGGAGTGATGAACAAATTGTAATTGGTAACGTAATTCTAGCAATACTAAGTGTTGAGGAATTTCTTACTGGATCCCTACTGCTCTGGCGTTGAAGGATTTGTGAGGCACAGGGCAAGAAATCAGTTTAATGACATCCTATAATGCCCGGGCTTTCACTGGCTAACTGTGGCACTTATTGGTACTGAAAAAGAAAAAATGACCCATTTGTATAGAGGAAAATGTTAGATAGAAACTTTTATTTATTTATTTTGTTTTTGACTCCCACAAACTTTTAAAAGTGAGAAAAGAATCACCTGCATAGATATATGAAACATAGGAAATATATTTTACTCCATAAATAAACAAAGAGTATATATTTTTGTGTTATGAAAGGACTATTTAAAATTTATGAGAATAAAACTTTTCTTCTGAGAGATTCAAAGTACTTGTTTTGTTTTAATTCCTTGAATATTATTACTGAATACAAAAAAGCTAACTATCTTAGTCTGCATTTAGAATTAATACAAAGCTAGACCTTTGAACCAGTTTTCCTGTTAATTATTGAGAATAAGGGGATATGTGAGAATAAGGCTGTCCACTCAATTGTGGCAGATTGTTTTCACGAGTTTGCAGTAAGCTTCCGTCTGCAGTATTACATAAACAAACCACTTTATTAGTCTTTTCTGATCATGATTGAGAGAAATAAAAAAAGCTAGATAAAATAAAATCATTGTTTCAAAGTGGCATTGATATAAAATAAAATGTCAGGGTAATGTAGAAGAGCCTTTGAATTTTTAGACTCTTAGACAGATGCAACTTCAAAGACTACTTTATTCTCTGATGCAGATGCTTTTTATCATCCATCCTCAAAAGATTTTAGTGCATTTGTGCGGCTTCAAAAGAGTCTCATTTATTTATTGATCAAACAATTATTGAGTGCCTACTGTGTGCCAGGCAGTATGTCTGATGCTTGGAATAACAAGACAATTAAAGAGTTTTTACTGTGCTCAAGTGGTGGCAAGACACAGGCAAAAAGATGGACTCTAGTCGTCAAAGAATTACCTGCTCCAAGACAGGCCTGTAATAGAGTGAGGTGTTTAATAGGGAAGTACATGGAGTGACACGCATAACAACAATCATTTCATGTCTTTCATTTTTAAAATTTCATTTGACATATTTTATTGGATCTTCGTGGGCCATTTATATTCAAAGCAAGAACACTTTAAAAATTAAACATTCAGTATTAGCAATTTGATCAACTGAGTTATTAATATTTTCTCATTGTGGAGATACAGATTGTTATGTGATCTGCCCTAGTGTTCTGGTCTGAAATTTAAATAAAACACAAGCCAAAACATTTTGGGAAAGAGAAGAAAAAACAAAGTCATGGCATTAATACGGATGTTTTCACAAAGAATTACCCCCCAAATTGCATGCCTACCTTTTAAAGAGTTCCTATGAGACAGATTTATTAATAATGACAATATTCAAATAATGTCATAAACTAAGGTGGCTCTGATAGCTAAGCTTCAGTCACATTTAATTCCATACACTTAGCATAACACCAGACATATTACGTGCAAACATGCCATGTACACACACAACATTTACAGAAAGGTCAAAGCAAAACCGAAATATATTTATGCAAGGGAGTGTATCTTTGAGTTACTGGGCTTTTTTCTAATTGCTATCACTATTAAAACTCAAATTTCACAACTATTGTCAACTATGTGTCAGAGATGGGGGAGCTGACCAGGGATGAGGTAGGTTCTCACCAGGCTTGAGAGAAGAAAGCAATGTTTTCCTTCTTTAGAAATGAATCCCAGGGATTGTGTTCATAGTGTGGTTTATGTAGAATTACATGAAGTGCCTTAGACATACATTATTAAATGTTATTTATTTTAGATAACAAACACTTGATTAGGATGGTGATTTTTTTTGTTATATTAATAATACTGCAAACAATCTCTGACTCAACGATGAAGCAGTTCATTAATCAATAAAGATTTATTGAGCAATTTTTTTGTGCACCACGAATAATGGGCTGATGGAAAAAGTAGTGTAGCACATAAATTATGACATTCATTGCTACATTCACTTAGCAAATCTCCATTAGGCAATTTGTATAAGCAAAACACCATGATGTGCCCTATGAGTGACAGAATTAACGCTACATGGTTGTTGGCCTCAGAAAATTCCCACATGAAATACTCCTGCAGAAAAACAAAAACATTTCAATGAAATATGTGACTAAGTGCAATGTATAGGTGATAAATACCATAGCTATTTAGGTCTTTAAGAGGAAAGGGGAGCCGTTTGTGGAAGAGGTGAAACTTGATCAATTCCTGCATGATGAGCGAGCTTTGAGCCAGGAGATTTCTTTCAAGAGAGGGCAGATGGGCGGTGCTGGGGAGAAGTAGTAAGGATGGCTGGTGTTGAGGGGTAAGTGCTCGTAATGCATGCAGGAGAGAGGATGTGGACACATCTGGGGAGAACATGCAATGATTGCTTGGGAACCCTTGTCCTGTAAATTAAAAAGACCCATGATGAGATTACTTAACTCCATCGATAAGGTGGGAGGCTGTCTTAAACAATGAGACCTATTTTGTCCTCAGAGGATGTTTCAGGAATCTCAGACCAATGATTCAGAGACATAGACTCAGGTGAGTTTTCCTTCTGTTTGATGCTGCTTTGCGGTTGAACCCTGTTCCATGAGAGACACCTCCTCCTTGATCCTTGTCCCTAGCCCTCTACCTTGTACTAAAATCCTTGCAACTCTGCCCCCCATTGCCTTGAAGTATCTGCCTTGACTTCATGCCCTGTGTTACCAACTGTTGCAACTCTGGGCAAATTATATACCTTCTCTTTGCCTCCATTTTTCATTTGCAAAATGGGAACAAAAGTAGTACCGACTCCATTGGAAGTTGTAAGTGTTTAGAATATTTAGAACAGTTGCTGGCTAATTAAGTGCTATCAAAGTATTAAAAAGCATCAAAGTATTATTTTGGCTAGTTCACAAGAATTTGGCTTAGTCACTGACTAAACACATATCTAAAAGAGTGGAGAGTTTGTGAAGGAAAATCATTAGACACATTGGAATGCACTGAGCTCTCAAACAATATAATATCAAAATAGGGAAGAATTGTGGGCACAGATTGTGTGGTATTAATTCTTAGTGTCACCTTCCAGGTTATTGGAGAGCCAGATTTACTGTTGATGTGATCTAAGTCTTAACTAGCATTTATCCCACTGACTGTTAGTTCATCCTGATTCCCAAAATCCATGCATGTAAATCATTGCAAAAAAGTTAATTTTCTATACTTTTTATTATCTCCAAAGAAAAAAACAGTTACCAGGAATATATTTCATATAACATACACATATTCTGGAGATTCTTCTCAATGAAGTAATAAAATCCACCTTGAAGCAGCATACGTAACCAAAAAATAGTATTATTTTGGGTACCAAGAACATCCATCATATCACCAAAGGGATTATTATTATTATTCATAAATATTATCCTTTGCTCTATAAAAAATTTCCTCTGACATTAGGAAGGTAAAAGTAGACGGGTTCTATAACTAATTTGTAATGAATAAACATCAATTATAGGGTCCTCCAAGGTTTATTCTTTTTATTCTTTATTTCTTTTACTCCTTTGGTGACTCTCCTTCCCCTCCTTTTTGAAAAATATGTAATTCATAGAGCTCAAAGTGGTGAGGAAGACAAACGGGAGTAGGGGGAGGTGGAGAAGGGAGAAGAGAGTACAAGACAGAGAGCGGAGCTAAGACTTAAACACTATTTGCAGTAAGAACCAATCTTAATTATTTAGAGTCTTCTTTATGCATCAGCTAATAAGAAATGCCATTTAAATTTTTTATGTAGGATTGTTTGCATTAAAGCTATGAATAAGCATTTGTTTGGTATTCCTACTGAAATGCTTTAGTTTTGTTTCTTTTATTTTACAGCTGACTTGTAAACTCACATGAGTTTTTGTACTTGTACTCGATGCATAGAGTTGTATTTTATCTGAAAAAAGTTAGACTGAAATTAATATCAAATCTTAGTTTCTAAAAATTTTACAGCACAAAAATATCATAACAGAGCATCTAGTCCAATTTCATTATTTTTTAAATGAAATTGTAGTGAGAGGTCATTGCACTGTTTATTTCTCCATTGTTCTTATTATGCAAAGGTTAAACTTTAGCCAAAGTAGAGTTGACTAATGAATTTTTTCCATTAGGACTTTGCCACATTTATCCTTGTTAGGTTTTGTCTTATTTAACCAGCAACTGTCAATCATTCCCTTAGTCATCAAATTTTATTGAAGACTTACTTCATAGAGTTCTTCCTGGGGACCTTGAATAGATCAAGACAATTATACAAAATCTTATAATAATTGTTCTTTGTCAAAGAGTTGAGATTTGGAGACACTCTGGGTCTGCTATCTGGGATATATGTTTGTGCTGAGAGGTGCTTTTGGAGGAAGGATGTCTTGGCCAGGTCATTTCTTTTCCACCACTGTTTGGGACATACAGCTATTGAGTTATTTGGTGAGATATGTAGATGGACACGTGCAGCCTGCTTTTCAAAGTAGAGATTTGAAGCTGGGAGAGATGTACTACTCCAGAGTACTACTCTGGAGAAGTACTTTCGGGGCCATTTTCAGTGACTGCTGAAGTGTGAAATGTATGTGGAATAAACAGACAGAACAAAGGGTAGGATCTGGGAAACAAACCACTGAAGGCACTCGTGCAGGAAGGAGTTAGGATCAGAGTAGTGGTGGAATAAATAAAAACAGAGTCAAGGATTCCAAGGTGAGGTGAACAATCCTATGACAAGACTATGATTAAGGCTCAGGTGCTGAGAGATGGGAGCAGAGGGAAGAGTGCCAGCTTTGATCAGGAGGGGGTTGTCCGTGACCATGGTGCAGTAGACAGTTAGAGGGATGGTGGGGGTAGGGATAGAACATGCTAGAACAGTGGCTGGACACATTCCCACTTTGCTGGGCTGCTGAATAGGGTTTCCAGGGAGAGGGCTACTCTCGCCTGTTCTTCAGTGGACATTTCTAAATCCGGAAAAGCATTCAAGGAGTGACAGTAGCACAAGCCGCGGGGCAGCACTTAACCACCTCCTGAGTACACACACAGCTTGCATCCAGGAAACTCAGTTTTGAAGCTACTCTATTTTATAAGCAATAAAAGGAAAATCTTACTTTTCACCAAAACAATGGGTTTGGTTCATTTAGAATTCTTTTAAAATTATTTTACATTTCTCACTTTGAAAATATTACTACTGAAACTCAAGCACTTGGGAAGGAAAAAAAAGAAGAAGAAAAGAAAGTGGTAGTAGAGATAGATGAAATCCAAATACCGCTCCCCAGACACCTTGGAAAGTGCCTTTTTACCCTGTTCCTTTTATGCTGGTATGCTGCGAATTGCGTCTATTCGTTCCTGGAGCCCTCATGTTAGTTCCCTTGAAATGTACGTTGAGTTGACTCAACTCCTCTACTCCGTGTTCTGCGGGAAGTTCAATGTCCTCCCCACAATTTCTGTTATTGTGGGCTCATGTTCTCATGTTAATTCTAGATCTGCTTTCATATTTGTGCTAAGCTCTAGATCTCATTTTTGTCTTAGCTCCAGGAGCTGTTCTTACTTCTCTGTCTCCAAAGTGGACAAATTTGCTTACGCCAGGGTGAAAGAAAAAATACCATTCAAATAAGACATTGGTGTGTATAATGGCTTCACTCAAGGGTTGCAGTGATTAAGGCAGTTTACCTTGCAGAACCAAACACTGATCCAGTTACTGTCCTCCCTTCCCTGCCCCTGGAATTTGTTAACTACTCTCCTTTTCTGCTCGATCCAGCCTCCTGTCCTGTTGCTGTCCACTGCCCCTGCACTCTCACTGATGCCCTACCCTTCAGATTCTGCGAGTGTCTCATGAGCGGTCTTCTTCAGTGGCTTTTGCAGTTTTTCACATAAACCATTCCTTTGGGTCACACTCCCCTGCTTAAAACAGTCTCTCCAGGTATTTTCCTAAACAAAGACAGTTCTCCCTTAGGGGAATTCTGGTGCCAGCTGTTAAAATGACTTTTTTTCCCCTCAACCTGCTGCATAATTTTAAAAAGATAAATATGTTATTTATTCTTCAGTACCTGACATGTCGGGATAATGCTGGAATAATTGCCTATTATTTTTTCCTGCAGCATGTGGTCTAAGTAGAACGATTATTTGAATAGAGTGAAGAAAGGAATAATACTTATTCCTGTGCAGAGCTGAGTCCATGATATGCTTAAATAATGCCTGTAATTATTATTTACCATGTATAAAGCTTCCTTCCTGATACATTAACTCATGCACAGAATAGAGCTTTAGGCATGATTCCTGGGTAGTTTATCCCCAAGGTAGTCTGTTTCTAATAGATGTAAACGTGGGAGAGAATCAGCATAACATTTGGGAGAAGACTTGGAAGGCATCTGTGCATTGAGCAGGGAGGAAGGATGGCTGGAAAATTTTCAGGGGATCCTAGGTACATTTCAAGTGGCGTTCCCAGAGGATTGTATTCTGAGCTAGATGTTAACAGTTACGTTATAAAAGCTTAGACTTTCGACTATGTTGTTTCCAAGAATGATTTTATTTTTATTTATTTGCTTTTTGGAGGGGAGCAAAGCTGAGGAGAGCAAAAAAATCATTTAGTACACATCAGGAACTGTGCCAGTTACTTTATACGTGTCATTTGATTTCATCCTCACAATAACGCAGAGAGATATGATAATGTTCCCATTTTCAGATTAGAAATGTAGCACTCAGAGAGGTAAGTATCCGTTCCATGATCACATCTAGTAAAAGGGTAAAGTTAGAATTGAGCTCTGATCTAATCACACCATGATTGTTTAGAACAGGGGAATCAACTTCTCTGTTATTCACTTCTTGAACTTAAGACTTTGTATTCCAGTTTTTCTCTCAAAAATAGGAGCACAACACTTTGTCATTCTACAAGAGGATGAGTAAGACATTCATCATTTACAGGGAGAATAAAGCTGTTTCAGTGAAGGAGTTGAATCACTGTGACTATTTTCCTTTGGATGATGTTTTTCCTGTTTGTCATCCAAATGCATCAACATTCCTGTTCTTATATGCTGTTTTAAAAAATGGTAGTTACGTTAAAATAACATGCTTGACAAACGTAGAATTCTATTCTTTAGAGCTGTGGTGCCCAACCCCTGGGCCGAGGACAAGTACTGATCTGGGTCCATGGCCTGTTAGGAACCGCTCCACAGCAGGAGGTGAGCAGTGGGCAAGTGAGCGAAGCTTCATCTGTATTTACAGCCACTCCCCGTCACTTGCATCACCACCTGAGCTCCACCTCCTGTCAGATCAGCAGCGACATTAGATTCTCATAGGAGCACGAACTCTACTGTAAACTGTGCACACAAGGGATCTAGGTTGTGCACTTCTTATGAGAATCTAATGCCTGATGATCTGAGGTGGAGCTGAGGCAGTGATGCTAGTGCTGGGGAGTGGCTGCAAATACAGATTATCATTAGCAGAGAGGTGTGACTGCACAGTAGAAGTAATGCACTTGAATCATCCCAAAACCATCCTCCTCCCACTCCAGTCTGTGGAAAAATCGTCTTCCATGAAACCAGTCCCTTGTGCCAAAAATGTTGGGGACCACTGTTGTAGAGAAATGGCATACTTAAATTATTTGGAGCAGGACCCTGGGAGCCAGACTTTTGGATTCCAACGCCTGGTCCATCCTATGTTGACTCTGTGACCTTAGGGAAATTACAGTGGCTCCTCCTTATGGCTTAGTTTTCTCTTTTTTTTTTTTAAAGATAACACAAGATAATACTAGTACTACCTCCTAAAGTTATTGTGAGGATTAAAATGTGTAAATATGTGCAAAGTGCTTAGAATGGAGCCTGGCACATACATTTATTAGAATTAGTATTATAAATTAATGAGGAATAGATAATAGTTAATAAAGACAGTCATATATAACTTTAAGTTGGAACATTAAGGAGAAAACTCTGGCAACTAAATTGATTAAATATAACATGTACACTTTGTTAAAATGTTGCTAATTGTAGCATTATTTTAATAGCTGAGAAAAAGTAGAAAGGTTAAACAGATAAGCTTATGTTTGATGGTAACTACTAAAATATCATGTTTTTCATATAATATATTTCCATGTAAATATATTATATGGAAAAAGATGAAAACATTGTATAAACCTTATTTAATCTGTCTTCTATTTATTCATTTATGCACATATACATATATAAAGGACTAGAAGAAAATATAGCTTTATGTTAATACTAAAATAATAATCTCTTCATAGAGTGATTATAAGTAATTTTAATTTTTTATTCTTTCCAATACTTTTATAGTCATAAAATAACATTGAAATAAAATAAACCAATTAATCCAGTTGGTACATAAGTCACAAAATATATAATATCTGTTGTCACATCATCTTTGCTTCCTATATACTTTAGTGCAAAGCCACTAGAGGAGGGTCTTAAGATATACTCTGTGTCTACATTTCATCATTACACTCTATTTAGAGTAGCAGGTACCAGATCTTCTGTATTTGGTAAACTTTGATTTTCTCTTTCACAATTGCTGTCAGCTTTTAGTCATTTAGCTTAAAATTTAACAAATGAGCATTATGATAGCAGCACAGAGGAATTTTTCAGAGTAATAGATACACTGGGATGTAATGAAACTTGTTTTCCTTACACAAAATGTACGTAGAGTGAAGCTTACTTTTGGGGTCACACGTCTAAAAGCATGAGTTTCAGAGTAACTTGATTTTATTTTCTGAAGGAATGATGCATTTTGAACCTATGTTCAGTCACTCTATGTTTAATCTACCCAGTCAGTTGGTTAAATGCAATAGCTCATGAAAGAATAACTTTAGGAATGGCCATGACTGATGTCAATATATATATATATATATATTACTATTTAGTTCACTCTTATCTCAGAAGTTACCTTTCTAGAATTTTTAACTTGTCCACTGCTTATTCTGTGATGAGCAAACCCTGAGCCTCAGGAGACGGTTGCCAATGAGCTCTGTAGTTTTGCACAAACCATTATACCTGCTGGGTCTCTGTTGTTTTTTCATCTATGACAAAAGTTACTCTTCAGAACCTTTAGCCTATGACTGAAGATGCCTCCCTTAATGGGCTGTGCATGTGAGTGAGGTCATTTAAAGGATTTCAGCTGCATTTTGTGTTATTTCACTAGAATTTGATAGGAACCTGGTAGCAGAGCCATTTCAGCTGCATGGTGGTTGGGCTGCCACCTTGTTGCAGTTCTTAATGGGGCTCTTCAGAAACCGCTGTCAGCCCCAGAGAAGCATTTACTCTAAGACGCTTATTTAGTTCTGGGCCAGTCACCTTGCAAAGTGAATCAAGCAGGTACGATCCCAACTGTGTATTTTTTGCAATCTCATACAGGTGATAATGACCTGGACAGGGAGATTAAGGGTGTAAATTAAGCAAACACACGCATTAAATCAGGTCAGTTACACAAGTAGGCTAAGAACTCATGGGGTGCAGGAGCACTTTCCTGGGCTCCCTATAGTAGATGTCAACGTGTGTCAGAGAAGGGTTTGAAAGGCAGTAAAATTAGTGGAAAAGGTGGAGTTCAGCATTTGGCTTTCTTCCTTCCCCCACCCCGACCCCGCCCCCGCTTCATAAGATCCGGTAAATGGTTGAGGTTATGAAAGGCCTTCCCTCTCCCGAGATCCTCCCTGGCTTGGGATGCTTCCCAGCGGGGCAGTGGGAGGCAGCAGAGCAGAGCCTGGGACTGGCCTTCAGGTGAGCCTGAGCTCCTCTGGGTCACTCCCCCAGGGAGAGGGAAGAGCATCTGCAGGCTGCAAGTTGGACTGGTAAGTCACATGTATGAGGAATCTTCTAAACAATCCTAGTGGGCGTGGTGCGGGGTACACATGTGAGGGAGGGCACCAAATCCATGGGGCACTTCCCAGAGGAGGGAAGAGAGGAGGGTTTGATACAGAAAGCTCAGAGTGGGATAGTCTCTCCCTTTAGATGGCTCATAGTTTTTCCAAGTTTTGAATAACTTTCAACGTAAGCACAACTTTAGAATTAACCACGAATGCACAAATTTAAAAGTAAAGAGACATTGCAGTTGTTTTAAATAGAAATATAAAGTCAATAATGATTTCTAAAATAGATTTTCTTGGCAGTCATTCTAAAATAGATTTTCATCAACCACAATCTCTAGTATGTTTAAAAATAAGGTTAGTAAAACTGGCCATATTTTGATAATGTGTCAGTTGATAAAATCTCTGACTACATAAAAGAATTGAAATTAAAAATGAAAAAATATACCCTTGTGTCATCTTTCTAGGCTGACGTGCATTTAACAAGCATGCTTGGTTTCATAATGTAAGCTTCTTGGTCTCTATTACTTTTAGAAAAGTGACCATCAGCACAGATACCAGTAAACATACAACTAAGTTAGTCAAAGTCACATTCTCCTCTTAATGGCAACACTAAGACCTCCATAGTCTCTAATTCCTTGCATCATTTACTATCAACTTTAAAATGTCATGTTAGTCACTAAACACATCATTTGTGTGTTTCTGGTTGCTTATATAAGATATTGCTTGAATAAAAAAACATTCTCTAAAAACATTAAGGCCCAAACACCCATCTCTTTGTAGTTTGTTTATAATGTTTCAGAAAGAAGACTACGTATGCCATGACAGTTATGTGTTTTCTTAGACAACTTGAATAATGCACTAAAGGCTTTAAAATTCTTCTTAAAAGGAAAAAGAATTGTTTGAACTGACAGTGAACAATCTATTCAGAGCTGCAGAATTGTTGTGTGATGGCCTGTGTCAATGTAATAAACATTGAGAAAGTTTCCATACCCTAAATATGTCAGTACCTTGGAGAAAATTCCAAGTACTGGAATTTTCTATTTCTTTGCTGAAGTGGTTTTGATTTCAGCAATGATGAACTAATAGTATATGCATATTAATTTCCAAGCTAGGCAGACAAAAATTTCTAGAAGTCTCTAGTTAGTATTATTCAGTAGTTAAGATAAAATCACCATCATTGAGACCTCATCTATATGATAGTGTTCACTTATATTATCCCACACAATTTCCAGGGCAACTTTGAGTATACAGGTTACTAACAGAAAAACTAAGTTTCAGACTGAGCAATTTGCTGAAAACCGTTCCATGGGGTCTGGCTCCAATTTTTACAGTAATTTCACATCCCACAATGCTTCTTAGACATAGTATATTTCACTTTAATCTTTACACAGTAGCAACATAGTAGCTCAGGAAGTACTGCATGATACAGGTTTTTTTTTTTTTGTCTGCTCTTTACTGTTCATTCTCTTAAATTCAATTTAAGATTACGTTGCTTTTATTATTATATTGCTAGGACCAGTCAGTGATCTCATTATGTCTTATATCTATATTTCATTTTAAATAATTCTTCCTTTCCGATAATCTTGGGAAGATTTTAGAGGAAGTTAAATTGGAGCCAGAGTAGTCCACTGGTGTATGCCGAGGTGAAAACTGGGAATGGACATTCCCTCGGAGGATCCAGAATCCTTTGGACTCACACTGCTCATAGGACAGGACTTTAGAAATACTTGAAATCTAGCAGTTCAGGGGGCACAAACGTCTGAGACCCATATTCTATATCGAGTGTGCTTTACAGGGATCCACGTAAACTGTTGGGATTATTGGCAAGTTATTTCCCAGCGGAATGCCTTTATGTCTGAAAACTTAGCTTATTACTTTCAAATTCATGTTAACCTTTATTTTTAAACATTTCAAAGTTATTTTTACTATAAAGATTAGAAGAGGAAACCCTACAATTTTAAATGCAAATTTTCAGAGGTTGTGGAAAAAAAAATGTAATAGTCCCTTGTCCGGACATCATGATTTAAATTCTTCATTAGACAGTATTGTTTTTGCATAATTTTTATTTTATAAAAAATAGCAAGTATGAAGCCCTTTCAATTTTAGACTGATAAAAGAGAGATGTTGTCTCAAGAAGCAGATGAGTGGCTTCTGCAGGACATTATGGGAAATTTTACCCACAAGGTTGAACTGTGGAGAAAACAATTAATCTCTCTCATTTGATACAAACAACATAGCCAAAAGCACTCAGGAAAAAATGCTTCAAATATATACCAAGATTCTGTCCTAGGCAAAGCATAATCTTGATGTGTTTATAGAAAATCAATATGCATTTAATTATTGTGGACTTTATAGATATTTATGAGTTGAATGCTATTGCCACTATCTAAATAATTTATTAAGTAATGATGAGTAAAAACAAAACAAAACAAAAATGCTATATTGGGTACAAGGTATGTAGGCATGGTTCTTACATTCCATAGATAAGAATCAAAGACAGATTCTTGGGCCACGGGCTTCTTTTAGAAAGAAAGAGAGGTGTATTTGGATTAGTTGTTTGAGAGGTTTTAAAAATCCATAAACAAGCTGCATTCTTAAAAATGTGCATTAGCTATATGAGTGTTATATATAATATATATGTATTAGATATATGAGTGTTAATCAGAATTTCTGAGCAGCATTAAAAAATTGACATTTTATTCTTATTAATCACTTGCATTTTGCAGAACACAGCACTCAAACATCCAAACAAACAGCATCCTTATTCGCATGAATATTGGAATTGGTGTGTATGTGGGGGCAAAAATAGCTAATAAAATTCCAGATTCATTTAAAAAAAAAAAACGGCGTTTTTGTTAGTTTATGCAAGGCTGCCACAGATAACCTGCAGCATTTCTGTCCAATTTAAACAGATCAAAATCTTTCTGACTCTCAGAGGTACAGGTGCCCCAAGATGGGATTCACTGTATTGCAACAATTATATATTCAGGGATGTTACTGCATTAAATATCCAAAAGAATGTTTAAAGAGAAAGCACGATAAAGGGAGTCGCAGAGCGAGACGGGAGCCCCGCGCGTGGACAGGCATAGGGAGTGAATGGCAGCAATGTCACATCTGCTGTCCAGCTTCACCGTGCGCCAGATGCTCTTCACAAACTACCTACAACTCTTAACAAACCCCATGAGGTCAGTACTATTGTCACCATTTCTCATATGAGAAGATGAAGCCTGAGAAATTGGGTGCTATGCTCAAGGTCGTGTGGTTAGAAGCGGCAGGAACTGGAGCTGGATCCAAGTCACGCTGCCCCTTGACTGGATTTGCCACTGTGCCCCTTGACTAGATAGGTATTGCGCAATAACTGCAGTTATTAGGAATAAAGGGAAAAACCAAAGGGGAGAAAAAATGCAGAAAAAGAAACACTTAGTTGAAAGAGATGTTAAAACTGGACCTGTAGGAGAAAAGAAAGTTGGAAATTTTTAAGGTGAGGAAAACATTTACTATGAATTGGGAATGCAGCTTGATGATTAAAAATTTTTTTTAAAAATCACTCTTTTCTGCTTATTAAATTTCAGGTGTTCTAAATCAGTACCTACAACATATTTGTTACTAAAATTAAGTTTGAGAATGTAACTATTTTTGTTCTTGAAATTTTTAAGGTGAGAAAAACATTTACTATGAATTGGGAATGCAGCTTGATGATTAAAAAATTTTTTTAAAAATCACTATTTTCTGCTTATTAAACTTCAGGTGTTCTAAATCAGTACCTACAACATATTTGTTACTAAAATTAAGTTTGAGAATGTAACTATTTTTTACTTTGTTCTTGTTTCAGATCACAAAATTTACCTTTCAGCGAGCGCAATATTTATTTTTATCGTGTGGCATAAATGAATGCCTTTAGTCATTTGGCGGTAGGCCATTCTGAATCTTAGGAAAAGCAAACATCTGAACAGGTGGTGAGTCTTCAGATTTCCTCTTGGTGAAGGCTATGCACAGGGAAGGAAATTACATGTTGTGGATTAATTCTGTCTCATGCTGCTATTTCTTTTGTCATGAATTCTATTTCCTATAAACACCATTAGCTGATGGATCAGTGGTTTGCTATTATTAACTAGGTTAGTTATATTTTTTAGTTTCCCTGTCCAAACGTAACTCAGCACGAGTTTGAACCACACCATATGTCCAGCGTTGCTACATTTTGCCAAAATAATGCAGTGCAGCAAAGTCCTTCCCTTCAGCTAGGGGAAAGGAGAGTCTTTGCCTTTTTCTCAGGACAGACATTGGATTTGGCTCTCACATCATTGGTTTTTATCGGTCTCATGACAGGTCATAGGATATGATTTCAACAGTGACAACCTAACCTGCTGTATTTTTTAAAAAAAATCTTCTTTTAACTCATGAGATGCATTTTTTAATTAAATCAAAGCACATTTAAAACTAGGTTTAAAAATGTTACTGATGAATTTTTCTGCTTGTTTTAAAATGAGATGCATGTAGCACAGTGGTTAAGAGATGGGGTCCCTTGTCAGTGTGTGACATAATTCAAAGTCTGGCTCTATACCACTCTATATCTTGTGACTTTGGGCTAGTTATCTAACAGCTCTCTGCCTCAGTTTTCCCATCTCTAAAATTGGGATAGTGACAATGACTATTTTTTCCTACTGCATAGTTTCATATGTGTATGTGTTTGTGTGTAAAGTAAATGGATTAACACGGGTTAAGTATTTAGAACAGAACTTGGTATGTAGTCATCATTCAATGAATGTTAGCTATTATTATTACTTCCACTACTGTTATGATGTACTTTCTTAAGGAACTTTACTATGCACCTATGTTGTGCCAAACACTGGGCTTATAATGATGAAAAAAAATTATAGACAAGGTCTCTGCTATCTTAGAGCTTACATACTACAGTGGGAGACAAATAATAAACAAGAATGTATAAGCCAAAAATACCATCAAATAGTCTAACAATCAGAAATGTATGAATTGACATAGGGTGATATGATTTAAGGACAAAGGGGCGCTTTAGACTGAGTGGTCTAGGAAGGCTTCTCTGAGTCTGTGACATTTAAACTCAAAGCTCTAGGTAACAGAAATCAAGTCAAAAAAGATATCTGAGGGAGGAGCACTGAATGGGGAGAGAATAGGCAGTCACAAAGCCCTGGAGGGAAAAAGTGTGGAGTGTTTGAGGGAAAGAATGAAAGTCAGAGTGGCTGGAGACAGCGGGCACAGGGGAGAGTCAAAAAGGTTGGCTGGGGTCAGTGCATGGAGAGCTGTTGGGCAGGATACAGAGCCTGGATTTTACTTTACATGTGACTGGAAGCCATCGCTGAGGAGAGACTGATCAAGTTATGTTGTATAAAGATCTGTCTGAGTCCTGGGTGGAAAATAGACTCTTGGTTGGGGCCAATGAAGAAGTGGAGACCAGGTAGGAGACTACTAACATGGGCCAGGGGAGAAACGGCAGTGGTCTGGTCTAAGGAGGTGTGAGTCAGGAGGGAAAGAAGAGGACAGACCCAGACTGAACTTCTGGAATGATTTCCGTGCCATGCATCTGTTTGCCCAGCAGCCAGGCTCCCCAAAGTGCTTGATCATAGCAATCATAATTCATAACATACTTATTGGACACACAGATACTGTACTAGGTATTGGGAATTTAAATGTGTAGTCTATTTGAGAAAATGGACATAGTAAAATTGATAGGATATAACCTGATAAAGAATTTAGTGAGTATGAATAAATGGTACCAGTACTCACAGGAAATCACTCGTCTGGGGCTTTCCAAAAGAATTTACTGAAGACATAATATTTGATTTCAGCTTCAAATGACAGGTTGGAGTTTGGCATGTTGAAAAATGGGCAGAAATGCACTCTGTGCAGAAAATGGAGGAGCATGACTCAGAATTATAAATGTTCATGGAGAATTTAGGGAAAATTACATCAACTGATGTGACTGGAATATAGCAAATGGACAAGACTAGAATTAAGAAGGGAAGGATGAGTATGATGGAGCTTTCTTTTGCAGCAAAGAGGACTGAGGAACCGGCAACAAATATAAGATATAGAAATTTCAAAAATTTGAAAAGATTCAGAATTCAATTTGAAGAAAAATTTCACTAGATACCAAATTAACCAAAAACTATATATCTTAATTTTAATTCTGATAAGGATTTACCACAAATCTAGGGGCAATTGACTGAATCCCTCCTCCATAATAACAAGATAAAACTAATAGTATTTCTGCAGGGCGTGTGGCATAACCAGCTAATACAAATACAGAAATTTTGTCCTTTATGAACCACATTAACCGCTTGTTGTGTATAAGCGGTTATTCATTCATTTCTTTTAGCAAACAGCATAAGCATGGAAGTACTATTGTACTTCAGTGTATTTATTCAATGGTAACAATATTACTACTCACATTAATCAAATTTTATCTAACAACACAATTTTGAAAACACTTTGCAACAGAAAGTAGATTAGTAGACGGGAAGTGACCCTTTTCCCTGGGAGGTCCTCAGGCAAAGTGAAGCTTGTGGGAAGGGAGATTGGGGGAGACTGCTAATTGAGCTATTGAGCTTCTTTTTGGGTAATGAAAATGTTCTAGAATCAAATAATGATGATGATTGTACAACCTGGTGAATATACTAGGAACCACTGCATTTTCCGCTTTTTAAAAAGTGGATTTTACAGTATGTGATATATACCTTAACAAAAAATTTGCTTTTAAACAACAATAACAACAACAACAACAAAAATATATACACAAATATCAGTTGCTATAAATATGACAAAGGACTAATATACTTACCCTATCATGAATTCACAATAATCAATAAGAAAAACATTAACACATATATGAACAAATAAGCAAAGAGCTTGAACAGACAATTCAGAAAGAAAGAAAAACAAATGGCTAAAACATATAATGTAATGCAATGTGTAATATCGTATATACATATATATGTCTATATATTTGAGCTCACTTGTAGTTAAAGGTGTGTAAATTAAATTCAACTTACATTGCTTATCAAATTAACTTCTTAGCAAGCAATTTGACAATATGTACAAAGATCCTTAAAAAGTTTTATATATTTGGTAAGTAATTCTGAGAATCTATCCTAAGGAAATAAACCTAAGTGGGATAATATTTGTAGCTATGAAAACAGTTGAAATTTCCAAGCGTAGGGAAATGTTTTGAGAATCAGTGGTGAATTCACTTCATGTAATATGATACAGATTTTGAGATAAGATTTATGAAGATTATGTAATAACATAGGAAATGCTTCCAACATAACATAAAATAAAAATAGTAAAAATTATGTTTACTATATGCTTAAAATATATGAAATACCTTAGGCAGAGAGACAGAGTGAAAGGAAAGACATTTACTCTGTGAGTGTAAGTGTGTAAGTGAAGGGATAGGGTTCTTTTTTTTTTTTTGGTTTTGGAGACAGAGTCTTGCTCTGTTACCCTGGGCTAGAGTGCAGTGGCATCCTCATAGCTTGCAGCATCCTCAGACTGCTGGACTTGAAGTGATCCTCCTGCCTCAGCCTCCCTAGTAGCTGGGACTACAGAGTAGCTGAGGCTACAGGTGCGCGCCACCATGCCTGGCTAATTTTTTCTATTTTTAGTAGAGATGGGGTCTCATTCTTGCTCAGGCTGGTCTCGAACTCCTGACTCAAGGGATCCTCCTACCTTGGCTTCCCAGAGTGCTAGGATTGCAAGCATGTGCCACGTGCCTGGCCTCTTAATTTATTCCCCTGAATGTTTCGTATTTTCTTGAAGAAGCAAGTAATAATTTTATATCATTTCATCTAAAATTTTACAACTCTCTTATCAGATGACAGATTAATTCTATTTAAAGTTGTAGGAATTCACCACCAGAGAATTATTTTTTTAACTTGCTCAGCACAGTGCTAGGTACTGGTGACCAATAACGGAAACAACCTGGACCCTGCTTTTGAGCAGCAATCAGATTCAGGCATGGTCAGATAGATGCAAAGCTCCTGGTCAGGCCTCTAGCTCATGGACATCATCATAACTGGAGTGTTCCAAACAGCTGGGGGCAGGAGTGTCTCGCTGTATTGCCCAGGCTGGCCTCGAACTTCTGGGCCCAAGAAATCCTCCTTCCTCAGTCTCCCAAGTAGCTGGGACTACAGGTGCCCACCACCACATCCGGCTTCCACTTGTCTTAAAGATTGCCAGGGCAGAGCCAGGCGGGCTGGTGCATGCCTGGTAGTCCCAGCTACTAGGGAGGCTAAAATGAGAGGATCGCTGGAGCCCAGGAGTTCAAGGCCAGCCTGGGCAACATACTGAGCCCTCACCTCTTAAAAAAAACAAAAAGAATATTGCCAGGGTGATAATTTGACTTTTTTGGCTTGCCTAAGAAAATCTTCATCTCCCTACTTATGTCTGAACATAATTCTCTATCATATAGTTTAAACTCATTTTCCCTAATACTGTCTTCATAAGAGATGATAAACAGTTGATCACCATTCTTTATACAATAACCCACCTAATATAAAAAGTAGAATTAACACTCCATATGGTTTTCCCCAAATAACCTGCCCATGCTATCCATGTTGAGAGACATTTTCAGAGTTACTAAAAAGACTTTGTTTTATAATTGTAGTCCATTGCTGATCATGAAATTTATGATATATTCACAGAAATTGCCTTGACTGTTGAGTTCCCACATGTCCAGCTGTTCTCCACCTAGGACTTTGTAGATTTTTTGCTTTCCCTGATGACTTGTTTTTCATTTTTCTACTTATTTGTGCCTACAAAATTTTTCACTGCCTGTTTCAGGCCACATTTTCTGTATCAACAAAACATTAGGCTTGAATTATGTTTTTCTCAGTTGAATGTTATTTGAACACTTAATGAGAAGGTTCTACCCCTCCAGATTGCTAATTGTTTGGTGATACGGTACAAAATCTAAAGCTGATCTTGCCAGCATAAATGACATCCCTATCTTCTCGGTGACCTGTTGAACCATCTTCTTGTTATAGAAGCAGATAAAATTGGTTGCCATAGTGAGTTTATCATTAGATTTATCAGAAGATGAGTCAGGCTTTTGATGGAAATATTTTTCTTAATTTGTCTCTATTTGAATAATACAGCATGATTTCCCCCCATGTATTTTAGTGATCTAACTTAAAGCATTAATGCTGGAAATTTCCAGATGACATTTGTAGTCTTTATTTATTTTCAATTGAAATGATTTAAGTTATGAAACCCACATTTTCACTGTAAAAAGTTAAAATATAATGGGCAATTCAGAAATGAAAGGTGAAATTCTCCCTCATCTCCTATCATTTCATTTCCTTAATTAAAACTTCTATTGGGATTTTCATAGATGTTTGTGTATGTTATTCCAAACATTTTCCTGTATATACAACCATATATGTGTGTATAATGTATATAACTTTTATGTAATATCTATATATTTTGTTTTTACTCAAATGATATAATATTATTCTGCAGTGCTTTCTTTTCACTCAAAAAATATCATGCAAAACTTTTCACATCAGTCATTTTTAGATCTTCCTTAGTTTTTTCACAGCTCCACATTATTCCTTTGTGTGGATTGTTGTGAATTATTCCACTAACCCTTAAAGAGTTAGTCAATGATACTGAGTTCCTGCAATGTGCCTGACCCCAGGCTGGGTGCTAGGGATACAACGATGACAAGAAAGACCAAGTCTCTGTCCTCAAAGTGCTCACTTTTTTTGCACCCTTAAGGATGGCATTTATATTGCTTTAGTTTTTTACTATTACAACATCTTTTCTATGAAGACTTTATTTTATTCCATTACATTTATTGATTTCAGAAATATGTTTGGTCCTATTCTGATGTTCTATAATGCTGTTTTCCATGATTTACTGCTTCCCTTCTTATCTATTTTTAGCTAAATTGAATATATTCTTTTTTGTACTTTTTGAGACATTAAAACAATGTCAGCTAAAACTAACCAGCTTCTTTTGGTAGTTTTCTTAATATACTTGGATAATAAATTTGAATAATCATTTCTTGATTATTAACTTTATATAATTTTCTGTCTGTCTTAAAAATTAGAAAAGTGCTATGTTTATATTTTCTTTTACCCCTTAATCTTAGTGTTTTTACATGATTATTTTTATAATATAAAGGATTATGACATTTGCATTCTGTTCTGTAGCCATAATTTCCATGTTTATTAAGATCTAGTTTTTCATTATATTGATTCAGAATTAGCACTCATCCTTCATATAGAAACATTATTTTGATTTATTACTTGATTGGAGATTCATAACATTTATATATATAATATGTAACTTTTTTTAAAAAAAGCTAATACCTTTCATATGTCCTCAAATGTTCAAAACTTCATTTTTTTCGGTTTATATATTTGACTGAAAATCTTGGCTGAGCGTGCAATTTAGGGTCATGTATTTTCTCTGCTAGAATTCTGCAGGCATTTCTCCACCATACTGGTCATTGGAAGGTGATGTGGAAATGTCTAAGGCCTGTCTGAAATGCTCCTAATTTGCTTTTCCTACACCACACTGTGCCCAGCAGAGTGTTAGGTGCTGAAAGCACAAGGATGGACAAATCTCAGACCTTTTCATTGAGAAGCTCCCAGACTAGGGTGTGGTTGATCCCAAAATCAGTTACCTGGCTCACGGCCATAATTCTAAACCAATATATTTTGAATAGAAAGTTCACCTTTGGTCTTAAGGTGCAGTAACTTCACTAGCATATTCAGTCTTAATATTCTGCGTAATTTCTTAGTAAATACAGTGTGATTCTTTAACTTCAAGTCACCTCTTAAGAAAGATTTCTTTTGTTAAATCTTTGAACTTTTTTCTGTTTCATTCTTTATTTTTTCGGGAATATCAATTTTGAACATTTGGTCACTTTTTGTCTTCTGTATTGTTTTCTCTCCAGTGAGATTATATTTTTATTTTTTTATTTTTGTTTTTGTGTAATTTGCCTTCCAAGCTTGCCCTTGATGTTTCTTACTGGTTTCAATAGTATATATTCTACTCTTCTCTCTTTCAAATATAGTTTTCATCTGAAAAATGGCTATACTGATATTTTCAATTTCTTTCTTAAAATTGGTAAGTTGGTGTTTTATCTCTGTTACCTTTGATCCCCTTTTATCTCTTTAATATTTTTCTTAAATTCTTTACCCAGAATCCATGTTTCCATGCCCAATAAAAACAGCAAGTGAGATGTTTAAACAAAAAATTATCATTTGATATAAATTTACTTCTGCTTCTTGGGAGCAATTCTTTTCTGCAAGGTAGTATTTATCTGATTCTTCTCCCTCCTCCCTCTCTCTCTCTGTCTCCCCTTCACTCCTGTATTCTCTGTTTGAAATGAGCAGATTGCACTTGAAGAAGATTTGACTTGTCATTGGACATTTAGATTGCATGATTTTTAGCTTGTAATTTAGAGTCTGCTTGTCCCTGATCTGGTGAACTGGTCAGCAGCTCCAAGGAGGGATGGTCCTTGCTGCTTCTGCCATCCTGATTCCATGTGAGATGGTTTCTTGGTGTTAGGAGTTTTCCTGGGAAAAACAAAGATGGCCAATGTGCATTATCCATCTCCAGTCCGGCTTCTTCTGGTGTCTTGGGAAGCAGAAGTTGACCTTGCTCTTTCTCACCCCTAGTAAAGGATCACTAATGAAACTTTTTTGAATTTATCAGTTACTTTTAACAAATCTGCATCTTGGTCAAGATCTAGAGAGGTGAATTGTCCACTATTTTTTTCTTTCATTTTGTACCAATTCTATTGTATTTTGCAATAGTCTTAGTCTTTCTTGTGGGGTTGTCATATTTCCTAATTTCATTGCAATTGCAATTTTATCTTATTTTTACTTATTTATACCAAATTTGTGAGTGACAATACAGGAAGTAAACAAATATTTTTTCTTCTCATATTTTATAAGAAATCTGTTAGTATGCTTTAAAATAGAGTAATCAGAGTATGTGTTAGAATATATTTTTATTGATTAAAAAGAACCACTTTTCAGTGTTTTCAGTTTTCAATTCTTAGGTAAAGTATTTTCAGTTCTCAGGGATAAATATATTTATGTTTGAAGAAATCAAAATTAGAATTCCAGAATATATTCTAATTTTGATTTTTTCACTCACCAGCTGTGATTCTTCTGTTTAGTCATTAAATCTTTCTCAGTCTTAAGGGGATAAAAATTCCCTTACCTCATAGGGAAATTTTATGAGAATCAAGCAGAATATGACATGTGAAAGTTTGGAAAGCTACCAATTTCAATGCAAGTATCAGGTACGGTCAATATTTACATTTTCCATATGGAAAAAATTTCCATTTTTACATATGGAAACGAACCCTAAGTCAAGGCTTATAGAGGACCATAATCTATTTTGTTTTTGCTTGAGTTGTCTCCAGATGAGTGCTTATTTTTTTTTAATTTTTTTAAACTAAGCTTGATAGAGATCAACAAAAGTCTGTATCAGCGTGTTTGGTCTTGCAGTTATTCTCTTTTAACCTCATTTTCCTCTGTGTTTGCTAAAAGAGATCATGAATCTGCCAGTTCTGTTTCTGAGCATTTGCAAGCAGAATGGGGAATAGAAAGAATTGAAATGGTGTTGGGGAGTTTATAAAAGAAGGAACCAATATTTACTTGCAAGCAAAAATACTGGAGAAATAAAGGGTGATGGGGGCTTCATTTTGGAGGGGAGTTTTGGTGGAGGGTGAGCATCAGAAAGGAAGAGAGAAGCCAGGTCAAAGGGAGAGAAAAGGCATTTTCAACTGTGTTTTTGGTTAGGGATTGGGTTTCTTTTAATATTTTCAAAGGACACAAGTAAGTATTAGAACTAATTTTAATTACTTGGGGATGAAGGGCTGCATTTCTTTGTGGTACTGCACGACATAGGACCTACACGGGATGCCTTCCATTTCCCCCTCCTACCTACTCTCAGCTCTTGTCCATCCTTGGCTGTGCCCTGGAGACTGACCTTTGACCAAAGGGGACCATTATCAAGCAACCAACAAGAGAGAGGAAAATGAGGTTGGGGACTTAACCCTTATACTTTTTCCCTAGAAGTCTCGGTGGACCAGCTGTGTCCCTGGACCTCAGGTCACAGTTCCTGTGAAGGGCTCCCTCTGACTCTGGGTTTGAGTGACCACTCTCCCTCATGCCCTTTTAGTCTCAGGTAATGTGGTGTCCTCTGGTCCCACTCCCATCTTCAGCACCTGATACTGTTACTATCCCTGGTGGCTTCTGTACAACCCGTATAGACTCTTATAAACATCCCTTTATAAACTTGTTTCTCAAACTACCCAATTTAAGTGTGTTGTTTTCTGCTGGAATCCTGAATGGTACAGGACCACATGAGTCCTTCGGACTTACTTGGTTTACAGAAATATTTTTACAGTGTCTGGAATTCTCTTAGAAAAAACACAGATGGCTTAGTGGCCATATAGCTCAATTAGTCAAAATGGGCAGAACAGTTATTTTTGGCTAGTTTTCATACTTTAAATGGGAGCCCGCTGAGTTAGAGAACTGGGAATAAGCCTCCATGTCACCCACAGATATTAATTTTAGGGAGAGGGAAGAAAGAATGCAAACCTTTTTTGTGTATCAACTTTGTGTTTTTATCAGTGTTCAACATTTCATTTTCCTATGTAATCCTAGTAAGAATCTTGTAAGAAAGGTATATTTTCCTTCATTTTGTAGAGGAGTATCATGAAGGTTAGGTAGTCTTAAATTGTTTGTCCAGTGTCTCAAAACTGGTAGTGGCAGAGCTATGATACAGGCACTTTTGATTTCCATTCACCAAAAATTGGTTCTCCAAATTTTCTGTACCTCAGAACTCTTTTAAAAACACAGATTGCTGGGACTATCCCAGATCTGCTGGGAAAACCCCTAGGGGGCAGCTTTTGGATAGGGTGTCATAAGCCCTCACTACCTCCCAGCCCCAGCAGGTGATTCTGCTGTGCAGCTGGTTTGGAAAGACTGAGCTAAAGTTTCTAATTCATTTTGCTCATAAAAGACAATAAACTGTTTTCCCCCCTGTTCTTGAATTTGGCCTTTCTATTACCTTAAATAGAGGCATACACCAGAGAGTGAATTATTTCACTAAGAGTATTTATTCTGAATTTCCCTCTAGGTGACTTTTAGAAAATATTCTGAATTTTAGCAATTGTGCATGAATTTAAGGCAATATGCATTATGTACTGAAATATTATACTAGAAGTATTTTTATCTTTACTGATATTTGTATCTAAAACAAGAATATTATTTCAACTCTGTGAAAATACATTGAGCCTAAATTATTATTACTGATAAAGTAAAAAGCTATTAGGTATATGTTTTTACAAAACTTGGCATAAAAGGAGAATATTGGCATTTAGTAACCTCATAATCTCTCTTTCTAATCCTTATGCACAATAGTTATTATCTCTGCTGTGGGTGCCTTGCATGTGTTTTAGAAGTGGAGGAGAAAACATGATGTCATACAAACCCTTAGCTCTCGGGACCAAATTTGTAGTTATGTTCATCAAATTATAATACCATGTAAATTTTCACTGCTCACTGCTCCATTTCCCCATCTTTAAAATGAGGATAAGTCTACCTTACTTAACCTCAAAAGAATATCTATCAGATCTGCTGTTTAAAAATAAATCACTGATTCCTAAGATGATATGAAATAAAAGCATCGATCACATAAAGGTAAAAGTGAACTACTTGGGGGCTTGTAAAAAGTCCAGATACCAACAAAAATGTCTTACTTCATCAGCTGTTGCGAGTCCAGGGCCTAACATGACGTTTACCTCTTAGTAGGTGCTAAACTTCGGCTTTACTTGGCTATGTTGGATCATTATTATATAATGTAACAAGTGAGAGCATGGGGCTTTCTGGGAGCTACATTTACGTAAAAAAGCTATCAGAATAATCACCCCTGCTAAAAATTTTAAGAAGACTGCTTAAAATAAACAAGTGCCCCTTCAGAAACAGCAAGGCTGAAGGGGTGTCAGTGATAGGAATTATCACAGGGACAGATTGAACGAGAAATAAAAAGTGAACATTGTTTAGGGGATTTGATTGCTTGAATGGGAGGTCCAAGCAATAGGAGGTAGAAAATAATGGTTCTGAATTTTCGTTTCCATTGTAGATAGTAAATGATTGCTTCTGAAAAGCTTGAGAGCACTTCACCTAAATATTTTCTCTTAAGCTCTTGAAATGTTCATTTTAAAATGTAAAAACATTAAAATATTTTATCTTAGGCACTTATAATATTAAAATACAGTGTGAATATTTCTTGCCCTAGCCACGAAAAAAAGTTTTTGCAAACAATGTGCTATAGAAAATCAGCACCTGCTTTACAACGTTCACATCTGCTTGCCCGTGGGATTCACCCAGGCCTCCGCCCGCCACAGCTGACATGGCGAGCCCGAGCCTGCTGCTTCTAGAAATCACGTAGCCAGACACCAGGGGACTGAAATGGACGGCATTCCTCTATGACTCCCGATACGGTCACTAACGAAGCCATTCATCCCATCCGTGAATCACTGTGGATGATTACACCAAAGAGGCCATGGGCAAAGTCGCCCACATATCTCCAGTTAGTTACCCTCTATTTTCAGGGTAGTGATCTCTATTTGAAATTCAATAGGAAAAATCATTTTGTCTTTAAAGCATTATGAAAATCTTTGTCAACAGACTAAGGTTAATTTGAATTCTAGGAATATGCTTTCAGATTTGCTTATGTGTGATGTATTTTTATAGAAGATATTGGACGTTCAGAGCTGATAGCCACCCTTGTTAGGAAGAAACAACTTAGTTATTATTTTTGAGGCCTGCTGTCATCTTTCTTTCCCTAGTTTGGGAAGGAGAGGGTAGTATGACGGGTTATTTTGGAATATGCAAGACATGTGCTGATGAGCTATAATTACATAGTGACATCTTGGGAACTGCTATTTGGATGCTGTTTCCAGCTAATTTATAATTCTTTAAAGATGCTATATTCACATTGGTTTTCATTTACTTTCATTTTTTCCTATTCCTTTAAAACTGGGGGCACTGCTATTGGTTTAAATATCTCAAAGATTTTTCTCTACAACATGCAGCCAAACTGAATCAAAGCTTGTTGTAACAGACAAGAAACTAAAGGTAAAGCTCCTTAAATATTTTTCAAAATCCTCTAATTGCTTCTTGCAAAAATTTTGCTTTGTTTTGGTGCTTCATTTTGTCCTATTATAAGACAGAATGCATCTTCCTGAGGATCCCATGGCTTTTTTGCCCTTTATTGGGGGCTGACTTAAAATAACATTACATGAATTTGTTTAGATTAAACAATTTAAGGTATTCATTTTTCAGATATCTGAGTGTCTCCTACGGGCAAAGTCTCTGCCCCTGAGTAGCTGACAATTTGGGAGGAGACAGGGAAAGAGTCAGTCATCACGACAGTGGGCACAATAGGAGCGCCCAGGAGGGGCCCCTCACCTCTCTTGAGGAGTTAGGAAATGCCCTCTGGGGAAGTAAGTTCTCTGCTGAGACACGTGGCACAAGAAGAGTTATTCAGAGAAGGGCATGGAAGACCACTTTAAGCAGAGGCAACAGCATTCCTAGCAATAAGGAGGTGGGAGAGAACAGGCTACATTAGGGGTGCTGCAAGTTGCTGGGTAGGATGCAGGTTCCAAAGGCTCGTCCAGCCCCTTTGCAGAATGTCTTAAAATGTGACCAGTTATTTTCCTCTCAGTTCTGATGCCCATTTTGCTTCTTGGCATCTTTCAGCACAATGAACAGTAGTCGATATGATTGAGGGGGAAAGTTGTATCTTTACTCGCCCTGTTAGTATGTTGTAGTGAATTGGAGAAGAGAAGCAGCTGTAGGTTTGCAGAGAAAACCAAAACACAGCCCTTGCTGACACTCCCTTTGGGACTCTCATGAAAGCTGGGCTCAGGAGAGCCCGGCAGACTGAAATGCTGCCCCGCCAGTGCCTGTGGGGCAGCACTTTGCTCTACGTGGCATTTGGTCTGCAACCTTCATTTGATACTGAAACTTTCTGTTTTCCAGAAGGTGTGGTTGGGTTTCCAAGATGAATGGTGAGTTGATCTATTTTTTATTTGAGACAACTTGAGATTTAGTCTTTACATGAGATATAAATAACCAAGGATGTGAGTGTCAGTTATCCATTTGAAAGATAATTAGGCTTCAACTGTGTCCTAAAGAAAATTTATGTAAAATTCTTCTCTCCTCCTCTCCCTCCCTTCTGCCTTTCTTTTTGTCTTCTCCTCCTCTTCTTTCTTTTTCTTTTCTTCCTCTCTCTCTCTGTCTCTCTGTCCTGAAGATCAAAGGCTTCTCTAGTGATGTGCTCACTCTTAACCAATATGCAAGTCATGGATCTCCTAAAAAAGGGTCCTCGAGAGTAATCCTTGCAGAGAGGGTGAGCAGCAGCTCCCTCTGTCCAGTGAGGTCTGAAGAGGTAGTATCTACACTTAGGTTTTTAAACCATGCAGAAAAACATGCTTCTTTTTTTTTTTCAGACTAAAGATAGAAAGCAGTGGGTATAACAGAAATATTACTAGAATCAGAGACAGGTTTCCGGTTTTGGTTCTGTCACAAACTAGCTATGTGGCATCTTAGGTGGGCTTTTTATTTATATATTAATAATATAATATTTGAACTGTATGAGTTGTTCAGTGCTCTATCTTTAATATTCTATAATTCTAATTCCATTTGTTCATTCATTCATTTGTTCATTTATGTAACAAACATTTGTGGAGAACCTAGAATGTCCCAGGTGCTGTGCTAGGTTCTGGGAAATGTGAAGGTGAAAAAAATCCCACTTCAAAGAGTAAAGAGTGAGAAGAGGGAGGACTTCCCTAGGCATGATGAATTTAGAGATGAGCAAGTACACAATGATAGTGGGACGAGATGTGTGCTATGAGACAGGGGGACCCAGGTATTTACAAAAACAAGGAGTATTACCTAACAGGGACTAGGGCATCAAGGCTGAAGTCAGGGAAGTTTTTGCAAGGGAAGGAATGTGAAGTTATCCAGGTGGAGGTGGGCAGGGGCTGTGCTCACAGAGGGGAGCATGGTCCATTCAGGAACTGCGTGTGCTTAGGGCGTGCATGCTGATGAGTGGTGGACATGCAATTGGAAGGATGGGCTGAGAGCAGGTCCCCGTGTAACCTTGTATGTCATGCTTTGGGTCTTATCCGGAGAGCGGTGGGGAGCCACTCAAGTCTTTCAAACAGGGGAGTGAGATAACTATAATTGCATTGCAGGACAACCTCTGTGCCTTTATAAAATGAGCAGATGAATGAGGACATGGTTTCTAAACTTTTCAGATCGTGCTCTTTTTTGAGAATATTAAAATACTCTCTAGAAAAATGCATATACAGGTAAAATTGTACATTAAATCTCCAGGGGTATAAACAGCCCCTGAAGTTTGTCCATGGATCACAAGTTGTTAAACTCCGAGCCCTAAGTAACATTCTATGCTTCGTTTTCTTGTTAGTTTTACTTCAGTGGTATTCGTCCTGAACCAGTTTAACTGACATTTTTACATTATTATTTGTATGTTTCTTTATTCAGTTAGTGAAGCCAAGAGCACATCTCTCACAAGGTCCATGTGCAGACCCTCCGACATTACGTATAGCACAGGGTGGAATAAATGATTCATTGAGATGCTGTCACTCTAGGGAGCTCAGGCTCAGGGCTGCTGGGATCATTGATCTGCTGCCATCTGCTGCCATGTTGTTCCCATATGCTCCTTGTCCTCAGACTGCAGGTACGGGGGCGAGAGATGACCACTCATGCAGGGGTTTGGCAAGCAACCCCAAGCTCTCAGGATCCTAGGCAGGCAGGCCAGTGTCTAGGGTGAGGCAGTCCTGAAAGGGAGTTCAGATGAGTAACTGAGCTGCGAGTGGTGTGAGAAAAGGATGCAGTGGCTGGGGCAGGCAGCCCCCACTTCTGGGTAGGCACAATAGAGAGGGATAAGCCCCCTTGGGCACGGGCTGCAGTTGGTGCTGTACTCCTAGCTATAGGGATAACTGGTGGAGGGACTGGGCCAGGGAGGGACACCAGTTAGCTCAGCATGAAGAGCGGGGAGGAAGAAAAGACACAAGAAGACTGAAAGAAACAAGAAGCCCCTCCAGGAACACTGCAGACTGTCAGCCTTGTCAAATGCTTGAGTTCCTAAATGAAGCTCTATCTACCCTTTCTTTGTGGCTTAGTGGAAGCAAATATGAAAAATGGAAGTATTGATGGAAGAAAAAATGCATGTTGTCAGAAGATAGGTAGTCGGGGACTCTATTGATTAGAAATTCACATGCACATTGAAAAGGAACAAAAAGTGGCATTAACACATTAACTGCCATGTGAGTTGTATGTAACTCATGCCAGTTTGAGTTTGGGGCCTCGTGAATCAAAGTGCTGCAGTTGGTTAGTGAAAATCTTACTTGTTGATATTTCTATTGTTATAATTAATATTGACAATTTAATTCTAAAAGCATGGATTGCATTGCTTATAACTCATGCACAGAAAACAATAACAATAAAAAACAACAAAATGTTTATTAAATTAGAAAGGATCATTTTGTTTTTGAAGTTTTTATTCTATTTTTGTAATAAAACACTGTCCTTAAGGAAAATTTTTTTCTCTAATGTGGCAGTCAGTGTGTTAAAGATATCAGCAAATTATCAAAAGAATCTATTTCAGTCACTATTTCCAGAAAAATGTCATTATTCTGAAGACTCATCCTTGGCAGTAAGGAATTTCTATTTGGTGATAGGTAATTTTTTTTCTAGTAGGTAAACTATATATCCACCACCATTTACTCTGATACTATTGTCGTGAGAGAAATGTCACTTTTAAGTCAGCTGATGCTTAATTTTATAATAGTCTTTCTGCCTTTAATATTTCAATTATTATGCAAGCCAGTCCTCTCTTTTCCTTACATACCAGATGAAGTTCAAAACAAACCACCAAATTTGGGTAGAAATGTATTAAGCTCATTTAAAAAGTGAAGGCAAATGGATGTTATTTCATTGGGTAAAAATACTATTTATTTTTTCCATAAAGTTTTACTTCATGCCTTATCATTTTAATTCAGACTACTTAGATTTAGTTTATAAATCTGCTATTGCATAACACATAATTTAAACTATGTTCTACGTAGACTAATTTTATTATATTATCAGCATAAACTCTTAATTTTAAATCAAGCAATGTCACCCATTTATTAGGCTTCATTTAGTTCTAGCATGAGCAATTATTAGTAAGTTATATAATAATTTAGGGCAGATCTTGCGGAGGAAGTAAGTTCTGCCTAAGATGTGAGAAATTCCAGAAGATACATTAACTCTTTGGAGGATTTAACTCAGTAATTCCCAAGGGAAGTTTGGGAAACATTCCAACAAAATTGGACTGGTTGTCAGTCACCTCTGTTTTGGCTTCTATATTAGTTACTCTTAATAGACGTCTTAATCTGGCTTCTCAATCTTCTTTTCATTTTTCCCTCTCTTTCATCAATTCATACCATCCCTTCATGTTTCCAAATCAAAATAGTGCTTAGTTCTAATTTAGAGTTTGAGTGATTGCTGTTGCCAATCTGTTCCCAGGTGATAGCTGAATGGTCTTGGATACTTTTCTAATCAATTAGTGTACATGTTTTTATAATAGTAAAATTCAAATTTTATTTTCTAAAATCTACTTTCTCTACCAGAATTGGTCCCACCAGAAAGTATGCCTTTTAAAGGTGCCCTGACATGGGAAGGTTTAGAGGAAACATGCATTAATGTACCAAGGTTGTAGTCCTAGATGAGTTTATTCAGTCACAAGATTAGCCCTTTAGAAATTAGGTGATGGTGGGTGTTGCTTTTCCTCTCTGCAGATGTATGGTCTTAACCCAAGTAGACACGTACTAAATCAGGGGTTACTAGCCTCTTCTTTCCCAGCAGAAGTTTCTGAGACAGAAGAAAGGCTGTGTTTCTCCATCTAATTGTCCCCCAGAAGTAGAATTCCTTGATGAGATAATTATTTACTCTCAGTTTGCCCAGGAAATTACATTACTTTGTAATCTTGCCTCATGCACCATCAAGGGTTAATCTTCCACATCAGGACCTGTCTGACTACGTCTCTGCCTATGGGTCGGGAAGCCAACTGATTGTACATGGTAGTCTCTATTCTTTATTTCTTAGTTCTTTATTTTTGTTTTATTTATTTCTTTTATTTCTTTAAATGGATTGATTTTCCTTTGAGGTGGCCTACAGTATATTTCTGGTAGACAAGGACAAAATGATTTATTTTTGGTTAATGGGAACAGCACTGACAACAATGACCACAATAAAAGGGGTTTAGAATTTGAACTCTTGGTCCAAAGCAAGAGTCATTATCGTAAATTTACATGGAACTATCTCAGATGACAATACTTTAGAGATATTACCTAGCTATTTCCTAAAATGGTCTATTAACAATTAATGAAAAAATAAAGCAAGTGGGTGAGAAGAGACAGTAGCATACAATCTCTGCTATATTTCCCCAGGACTTCAACTACACCAGTAGTTCTCAACTAGAAGATATTTTGCTCCCCAGGGGATGTTTGCCAATGTCTAGAGACATTTTTGGTTGTTGTCATAATTAGGGGATGGTGCTACTGGCATCTAGAGGCCATGGATGCCACTAAACATCCTACCATGCGCAGGGCAGCCCCCACCACAGAGAATTATCTGGCACTCAAAATGTCAGTGGTGCTCCTGTTGAGAAACTCTGAGCTATACCAACAACTAAGACTAGATGTTAGGTGTCCCTCACCAATGGCTTCAAACAGAGGACCTCTAAAGACTCTGGCCATTGGAATTCTTAGAAATCTTAATGAAGTATAAAACTGCTTCTGGGTCTGCAGTTATTTGGGGTGATAAAGAGTTTCCTGGGCTCTCTTGAAAACTCTTATAAACCAAATTATGAGGATCCACGTTGAGCCTCTTGGATCCACCTATAACTTATTTTCAACCATCTCTTCCAGAGCTCCAATAGGTCCTCCAGGCTGATTTTGCCTTCCTATGGCATTTTGGGGCAATTCCAGACCCGACACTCCCAGATACCCTGAACTGTGAGTTTGTGCTGTAGGTACTCAGCATGAAATTGACAGAAATATTAACCAGATTCACTTTATAAAGGCTTCTATCCATGTTATGGTTTTGAAAGTTCTGCGATTGTTTGGAGCCATTAACTTAATCAGAATTGTCTCCAAATAATGGAGAAATTCACCGTCACCCACCGCTCTTGCCTCTCTTGCTAGGGATGGAATTCTTACTGATCTTTGGTGGTGGTGTGTGTGCTGTGTTTATAGCCCATCTTCACCTGACCTACATTATGTCAAAATCTCATGAGATGGGGGTAAAGAATCTTCATCTTATTAATATTTACTTGGGCATGGGGGTGGGCAGAGGCCTGTGTTAATGAAATGGAAATTTTTCTATTCTAGGTTACTTGTTTTTTTTTCCCAGTGGATCTGTATGATTTATATTTACTTTTAAAAGATATAATATATATATATTTTATTTCAGCATATTACAAAGGTACAAATGTTTAGGTTGCGTATATTGCCTTTGCCTTGCCAGAGTCAGAGCCTCAAGCATGTCCATCTGCCAGACAGTGCACACTGCATCCTATCCTAGGTTACTTCTAATTGCAAGGGTTCCAGACTTAAGAGGTTTACGTGGTACTTAAAGTTTGTTTGTACAGTTTACAAAGCTTTCACCTCTGTTACACGTGGTCCTCCATATCCGGGTTCTGCATCCATGGTTTCAACCAACCACAGATCGAAATTATTCATAAAAAAATACAATAAAAATAAGAGCATAACAATAAAAAATACAAATAAAAAATGATACAGGATAACAGCTTTTACGTAGCACTTTTATTGCATTAGGCATTATAAGTATTCTAGAGTTTTAAAGTATATGGGAGGATGTGCATAGGCTATATGTAAATACTACACCATTTTATATAAAAGACTTGAGTATTCACGGATTTTGGTATCCAGGGGAGGTTCTGGAACCAATCTCTCTCAGATACTGAAGGATAATTATATTTCAAGAAATGTTCACATTGTTAAGCGAGTATCATTCGTACCATCCCCATTTATTGATGAAGGATCTGAAGCTCAGCAAAATTTACGGTAATTAAGTGGCTGAATCAGAACATAAGTGCTATATTTTCCCTCTGAAACTAGTGAGATTCCTATGGTAGCTGAGCTAGACCTTACCTTGGTGACCTCAGCCATGTAAGTAAGGGTACGTTAACCCTCAGGACGTGCCCTCCTTCAGCTCTTCCCAATGCAACTGACATTTGAAAAGTGGTTCATCTTTTCTGTTTGGTTGCAAAATGTGCATCATGCCTTTCCCAGCTCTCTTCTTTCTTAATGTGTTCCAGACAGATTTGATTAGCATCGTGGATATTCAGGTGTCTGGGGTCAGTAATATGTTGTGACGGGGCCAGTATAGCATTATGCTGACAATTAATTTTGTCCATTTGTGGGTCATTGCCTGGGTAGGCTGAGAAGCAGAGGAACAAAGAAAATTAGTTTTGTGGGTTAGCAAATTTCATTTCAGATTTATCAGTGATATTTAAATAATGGTGTACTTTTGCCAATAAAGGGAAACTTGTTTGGGGATTTAATGGGGCTTGGTAGAAAGACAGACTCGGTAACATTATTTGGGGGACACAGGGAGAGAAGTCTAAAGAGAATCAAGTAAAGGGCATGGCATCTCGTCTCCACTGAAGCAGCAGGGCTGTCTGATCACCACCAGTCCTTAGAGTGCCCCCGAGTGAATTTGGAAAAGGCACCTCCTCTGGTTGTGCAGTCCTGTGAGTGCAGAGATTAATTAGTGGACAAATAACGAGCCCCACAGGCTCAAACTTGATGGCTGGCGTCTCCACTGAATTTTAGTCCCTCTCACCGCAGCCCTTAGTCCTTTATGCAGTGCACAAACTATTTACTGTCTGCAGCAGTCCTGAGAACTCAAGAAATACTGCTTCATCGTGAAATCCTGTTTCCTGACATTTTAAAAGATCGAATCTGAAAGTGAGTAAAACAAAAACCAACAAGCCAACAGCAAAGGTTCTTGAGTAACCAATAAAGCTTTCACAAAGCCTAAATACTTGCAGTGCCATAAATGCCCACAGCCCCTAACTCAGGGCTTGCCAACCGGGAGCAGCAGCTGACAGATGGATTGTGCAAGAGGAAACAAAAGTGATTTTCAAACAGACACCCAAGCCCTGTGCCTCTATCCCCAAAGTCCCCAACGGCAAAGGTACCACACCACTGAGTAATAATAACTTTGTGTGGCATTCATGTTTATAATGACAAACCTGAGTAGTAAAAATGCTTGATTATGTTTAGAGGTTTTGTTTTTAATGACTGTCATTTATAAATGTTGAAATTTATAGAAGAAAGTTCCCTTTATCCAGCAAATTCACTTATGTAGATGCTTAATTTCTCAATGAGATTAGCCAAAGAATTGCAGAAAAAGTACTATGAACATATTTTGTTATATAATTTATAAATAAAGGAATAACACTGTATAGCTCATTCTTTAGAATGAGTCATTAAGTACACCAAAATATATTTTAGGACATAGAGATTTACTATTATGCTAGAACAATGCTTTAAAACTCTTTTCAATGAAATATGATAATGTTAATCAGCATTTTCTGAAAAAAACATTCCTTGGTAAATACATCTGGGAAATATTAGGATTAACAAAGTAATAATGGGCTCCTTTACTGCAGGATTTCTCAGGGCTTCAAATATGTCAAAATCCACCGTGGCTCCCCAGGAGAGGAACATACTATGCAATGCCTACCACATTTACGTATGAACTAGTGATTAAAACCTGACCCTGTCCCTTTACATATTATTGCAGGTGATCTCCTTTTCCTTGGGCAAAGACTTGCACGGGTCCATGATATTTGATCACTCTTAGATGATGAAATTTCTCTTGCTATAAAATCGAGACAATTTAGAAAACATGCACACAATATACTTAATACTAATTAAAATTACAGATAAATACATTAACTAGATCTTGGACTTTTCCCAAGGTCACAGGGTTCAGATTGGAAGCCTGCGTCCCAGGGAAAAGGTGGCTCCTCCCTGCTTGAACACCTCCTCCCTCTGGCAACTGCCATGTGGCTCCTTGATGAGATAGGGTGTAGACAAGAGGGTAGGCGAGACAGTTGTGACCTAGCTCTGTTGTTTTCTCTCATCGTGGCTGACGTTAAAGCTCATTCCTTCTATGACGGTGCTTTCAGAGGCTTCCTCTCTAGCAGTTCCATTGGCAGGGAACACAGGCTTCTTTATACCCCAGGGGGTGGGCTCCTCCCAAGCCCTGGGCTACAGTGCCCCCTGCCTTGTTCCCAACCAAGCCAAGGTCTCCTCTTTTGCCAGGTGGCTCACATGGACAAGAGCAAAGCCAACTCTCTCTCCCGCATGGTCAGGAGAGGTGGTCCAGGGAGGAGTCTGCCTGTCTCCCTGCCCTGGAAGAGCAGTCTAGAAGTGCAGGCTGCTGTTTGTCTGCCATCAGAGAGGATGGTCAGCCCTTCTCCCAGCCCACATTAACCAGTTCTGGAATCCATGAGAGGTTTCTCATGAATAGGAGGAAGAAAAATGCTACTGCACTCTAACTCTGAAGAAATTTTTTTTGTATCTTTTAATCTCACCAAGAAATTCAAGATATGTGAAAGAACTTCCCAAGACCATTTTTTCCCCTAAATTCTTAGAAATGAGGGACAGACAGGGGGTGCTCTCTCTCATTCACTTGGATATCTGAGGACCACCAGGTTGGTGATGTGGTTGAAATAGACACGGATGAAGTCCTGTTCCAACATTAAATGTTACTTATTACAACACAGAAGACACATGCTCTGTTCTCAGTATTGTGCCCTAATTCTCCAAATTGTTGGTGATTTTCACACTTAGCCTCCATTCCTCACTGTCTACTCCTCTTGGATCCTTAATCCCTGCTGCCTCATTGTGCAAAACTGGTGTCTTCAAGGTCACCAGTCTCTTTCTGACTGTGTGACCCACTCACATTTGTTAAGTACTCATCCTCTCTGACCATCTCAGAAATTTCCCTTTTGATTTGAACAACATGATACTATCAAAATTCTCTCTACATTCCTAACCATATCTTCACTGTATCTTCTTTTCCTTGCTCTCAAGTAGTGGAATAACACAAGAATAAACTCTCACCCCTTGGCCAGTCTTTCTACCCTTTTAGGAAATCTCATCCATTGTGATAGATGCTCTGACATCTTCATCTTCAGGCCTTGATGTCCCTCTGGTCTCCACATACAGGTCTCCAAAGAGCATGACATGGTTCTGCATAGATGCCCTGCTGTACCCAGAACTCCATACATCCTAAACTAAATTCTTTCCTCTCCAGGACATGCCTTCCTGCACTTATTTAGTGTATTAGTGGCACTGTTATTCTCCTGATCATTGGCTTGAAGTTTTGGGGTTCAGACTCTTCCTATTCCTTTCCTTTATATGTGATCAGTCCTGAAGTCTCAATGGTTCTTTCCTTTTAATGCTTTTTTCCACCTTTCTTTCTACTGCCTGTCTTGTTCAGTCATTTTTTACATCATGAAAGACTAGTCTTCACATTTTTTCTGCCTCCAGATTTTCTTTCTGCATGCAATATGTTTTGCATGTTTTGCCTGAAGTCATCCTAAAACACAGCTTTGGTTCTATTCTATCAAAATACATAGCTCAGAATTTCCTGACAAATTTAATCCAAATCTAGCCTGAAATCCAAACCTCTTGGTAATCTGGTCCCAACCTCTCTCCCACCCCATACTTCATTTAGCCCTCTACACAAATATTATGCTTGAATCAGACTGGCTTCCACATTTTTATGCTGAGCACATTAGATCTATTTCCCACCCCCTCCTCTTATTGTAATCTTGAATATCTCAAGGTATATGTACTCTAAACTTCTGTGAAATGCATTTCTGAAGCATTTCCTCATTTTATCTGTGTCCTCATTTTATTTCAGTTGGTAAAGAGATACACATTAATAATGTCTTAAAGTCTAAATGACAAGGACAGCGGTTTCTACTTTTTTTATATATCTCATCATGCCGAATGCCATACCCAGTGCAAGGAGTGTATACTAATATAATGTTGATTTATTGAAACATGTAGGGCCAATCATAAGTTGTCTAACAAACCTGGATATGAAATTTCCTCATTTTCCCCCATGAATAAAAATAGTTTGTGTTTCTCCATATTGAAATTTTCTTCACCTTCTGTCAATGCCAACTATCTCATTTAAGTGCTTTTGCATGTGTGTGGATATAACTTGCGGGTTTGCCCTTACCCTTTCAACCCAACTCACCTTGATTTTCAAAAGTTGGCATGGATAGACACAATTGTAAACTGCTGTTTGCTTTCCTTTGTTAATTCAACATTTGAGGGCTAATTGGTAACATTACCATTACTACCAAGGCAGTGTAACAACTTTAACATAAATGTTATTTGCTTTATCAACTCTCACATTTAGTGTGATCATTATTACATTTTTGAAAGTGCATATAGCAAAAGTAGTCATTTAGAGATTAAGGAGAGATAAATTCTGGCAATAAAACTTCCCTTAGCCTGCTAGATATCTTGGCTAAGTTACTTGAACTTTCTGTGCTTCACTTCTTTTCTAAGACAAAGGAAAATGATAATATCTACCTATCACATAATCTGTTATAAAAACAAAGGAATAAAACAAAATATTTATGTTTTATGTACTATGTTCAATTGCAGGTAAAGTTTGTCAAGTGTGAAAATGAAGGAATACATCTTTAATTGATTATAATCTTCTAAGTTAATGTTTTTCTTATTATACTTTTTAAATTGTATGCGATGGATCTGTCTTGCACATGCTTGTTCCTGAATATTGAACAAAAATTAAAATTTTAGACATTCAGTGACATTTTAAATACATACCTCAATTCTCATATTTGTTTTTTGAGGGTAAATAGAAGCCCTTAACTTGTGCAATTATGCTTATTAAATGAGATAATGCTGCCAAGTGTTCATTTAGTCCAGTGTGCTTAGTAAAAGCTAGCTATTATCATGTTATAAAGTTATTTCTCATAAAGTGTTTATAAGAATAAAAAGCTAGAAGAAATTATATCAAAATATCAATGGTAGTTGAATTAGAGGTTATGTATTAATGCAATTTTTTTCTACTTCTAAATTGCCATTACTTATTTGATTAGTTCATTCCTTCATTTAGTGACCTTTCCATTGAATGCCTCCTACATGCCAGGCACTTTGCTGAGCCTCAGTCAACCAAGTATGAATGAGGCCAACACGGTCCTTTCCTGGTGAAACTTAGTCTACATTTTGTAAAAGCGTACCATAAATACTTTAAAGAAATTTCCAGTAGCTATTCTTTAATGTTTTTTAACTAACATATTCCAATAGGAGTGCTCTTATTTACATACCACTTTAAGCTTGGCAAGACACATCTGCATTACTCTTCTGGATCTGAATTGTTAATTCTTACAGTAGCCATTTCAAAGAGGCAGTTTGAATATCTTTTTATAGATATGACTAAATAACTCACCCAAGCGCAGGCAGGCAATGGACGGATGGCATTTAGGGTCTCTCAGAGAAGGGGCACATGTGTAAGGCTGATTTGTCTATTGCTTGGGATAATTAAAAGCAAGCTGAGATAAATATGTCTGCTACTGTTTCCTAAATGGTGAGCAACTACTTTTCTTTTCTTTTGACTTTGATTAGAGATAGTTGGTAGTTTCCACATTTTATGTAATAAGAACAAATTGGTGGTTTTTCTATTAAATACTATGTTGTTGAAGGGCCATTATTATGAAGTTATATCATTCCCTGTTTCAAACACATTAAATCGTTTTTCCTCTGTGCACTGATGTGTGTTCACAGAAACATATGAGTTTCTTCCTTGGAAAGGTATATTCTAGGATACTCACAACAATGGGCCGGTCCACATGGCTTCTGTTGGGGATGGAGCATGGATGGCCTCCTTCACTGTGCTGAATCAGGTACATTCTATTCTTACTTCCAATATCGTTTATTTGAGAAGTTATATTTACTTCACAAAACCAGTAGTGTAATCAAAATGACACCCTAATTTTCACCTGATTAAAATATTCAGCTTTTTGTATGCAGTGGCACAAAAAACATAAGGGACTCAAGACAATTCAGATAGATTCACTTGCTAATTTACACTTAGCTCTTATTCGTTGTTTCCGCAAAAGGCTAGCTCCTCAATTTGATAATAATATAATTTTTTTTTTTTTTTGAAACAGAGTCTCACTCTGTTGCTGCCCAGGCTAGAGTGCCATGGCATCAGCCTAGCTCACAGCAACCTCAAACTCCTGGGCTCAAGCAATCCAACTGCCTCAGCTTCCTGAGTAGCTGGGACTACAGGCATGCACCACCATGCCCAGCTAATTTTTATATATATGTATTTTTAGCTGTCCATATAATTTCTTTCTATTTTTAGTAGAGATGGGGTCTTGCTCTTGCTCAGGCTGGTCCTTGAACTCCTGAGCTCAAACGATCCGCCTGGCTCGGCCTCCCAGACTGCTAGGATTACAGACATGAGCCACTGCGCCCGGCTGATAATAATATAATTTATATAATTTTAAGGAAGAATTTCTTTTCATTTAAAGTGCTATGGTTTTTTTTTTTTTTTTTTTTTTTTAGCTTACACAGTTGTCCATGTGAATTGTCAAAGAGTGGAACCCTAGCAAGCTAGAGAGGATATGGGGGCTGCACAGAGGCCATTGCATCCTATCTCTCTGCACCAGGGATGAGGTTTCCACCTCACACTCAACTTGAAAGTTAGACTTTTCAACAAAAGGAGAACTCAGGACCAAATACAGAACCCCAAAATGCAGAAGAATTCAGACTCAGTGCAGATCTACAGTGCTCTACAAATTCCAAGAAAACCCAATTCTGGAGTAAAAAGTACCAGTTTAGGTTTTACAGGAGACATGGAGGATGCAAAACTCCATAGTAGTAATCTTATTAAACACTTACGATTTAGGGGAAACTTTGAAGCAATTGCAGGCAAAAAATTAGCATTTACATATAATGATGAGGGCCTTCTATGGAAGAAACATAGCACAGAAGAGTATGGAATGAGAATAACAAGAGATGATGGAGAACATCTATTGAGTCTAGACAACCACAAAAGATGAACCTGAGTGGGGCTAGAAATGTGCTCATTGACATCATTGCCAAAGGACTTTTAGTAGTGGTTCAGTGAGATCAACTGTTCTTTATAGTTGTTGAATATAAATATATTCATTAATTAAAGGATTATTGCAAGTAGCTACACTCTTGCTGACCACCTACTACTTGCCAGTTATTAGTCTAAACATCGATTATTATTACATTGTGTTCTGGGTTGTTAATTCTAATTCTTAATTACATTAAGGGTCAGAGAAATCAGGGATCATGCCCAAAGTCATGCAGCTATTAATTGTGAGATCTTGAATTTAAACCATGGTCTGCCTACCTCCTTTCCATTTTATCACACTGACACCACTAACTCATTTTGTAGCAATAACTGGAAATTGTTCCTTTTTTCCTGTTCATTGTTTTAGTTAAATAATTTAATTATGCATTGTTATAAATACAGGTCAGGTGTTAATATGTATTTATCACCAATGACTTGGGTTTATAAAATTAGATAATCTATTTTGGACTTTTAAAATTTTTTGAATGACCTGAAGTTCATATTCAAGTGGAGTTACTGCTGGGAAAAGTAGCATGTTAAAAAGTAGAATTTGATTGAACAAATTGATTTCTTCTGTATTTGTTATGATAAAGGCTAAGCTGCTATGACAAAAAGACCTCAAAAAACAGTCACTTAAAGGAGATAGAAATTTATTTTTTCTCTTATGTTGTAGTCCAACCAATTTAGTTTGACAGGGTAGCTCTGTTTTGTGATGTCATTCAGAGACCCAGGTTCTTTCCATATTGTTGCTCTATTGTCCTATAGGGATTTTTCCTTATCTTCATGGTTATTTGTAGATGGTCACTATCATATCCCTGTTCTAGCTTGTGAGGAAATGAGAAAGAAAGAATAGTGGAATGAATGACCAGAGTTTTATGGCCAAGATGTGAAAGTAGCACACATTATTTTTACTCACATACACTGACAGGAACTTAGTAACATTACCATGCCTAACAGCAAAGGAGGCTGAGAAATATAGTCTCTAGCTATAACCAGGTGCCTCAGACAAGAGCAGAGAATTGATTTTGAGGGAAAGTTACAGTCTGTCACATATTGGAAGGGGTAGTACTCTACAAAGCAAGATTGGTTGAATAAATGGATTTTCAAGCAAAATATTGGGAAAAGGACAGAGATTAAATATATGAAGTGGGTATACTTAGAGGAGATAATACATGTGCTTTGGTTTGAAGTGTCCTACAAAAAGTATGTTTTGCAAATTTAAATCTCCAATGCACAGGGTTAAGTGGTGGGGCCTAATGAGAGGCGATTATATCATGTGGGCTCAGCCCTCATGAATAGACTAGTGCCATTATCATAGGAGTGCGTTCTTGTCATGGGAGTGGGTTCTTTATAAAAGAACAAGTTTGTTCCCCCCCCCCCCCCGCCGCGTCTCTCCTTCTCTCTTTGCCCTTCTACCTTCTGCCATAAGATGATGCAGCAAGAAGGCTCTTGCCAGATGCTTGCCCTGATCTTGGACTTCCCAGCCTCCAGAACCATGAGCCAATATATTTCTATTCATTATAAATTACCCAGTCTCAGGAATTTTGTTATAGCAGCAAAATGGACTAAGACACCATGTCACTTCATAGAATTGCCAGGGCTTGGTTCTTCCTGACTGTCAGATTCTTTTATAGGAGCAATTTAAATGTAATATTTTCCATATTGCCTGAGGAATACTGGAGAAAGAGGAGGTAGCAGCAGGATCACCTAGGACCTTTGTGAACTAATAACTTATTTATGCAGGCTGCAAATATTTTACATTTATTTTAGCATCTCAAACTAGGTTATTCTGATGGTGCTCATTATATGAATGCTTTATACTTGAAATCCAGGGCAATGAGTTGAAGGAGCAGGGGTTTAGTTTTCCATAATCAAATTCCACTGCAGCTTTCATTGCCCTCACTTTAGGGTCTTACAGCCTGAAGAGAGCATCTAGTTTATTTTTCATTTTCAGGTTGCCAAGAACAAAGATTCTTTAAATCTTAAATACAAAGCAAGCAGAACTTGCATGGCTTGTAGAAAATCATTTCCTAACTAAAAATAAGACTTCCTGGCAGGAGCTATCTGCTGGATCAGAGCTTCAGGGCTTCTCATTGGCAGAACTTTGTCTCCAGCGGTTTGTGTATCCTCATTGTACTCTAAACAAACACTTTCTTTCTTCATTAAGTGGATGGTTCTGTAGGTAATGGGAGGACAGGTTGGCTGCTACTCATGAAAAGGATTTTTTAATAATGGAAAAAAATAAACTATCTTGATGTTCAAGTTTTTGAGCCCAAATTAGCAGAGCAGGTGGACAGATCATATTTTTTTTCTATAGTATAGCTCCAGGGGGATTCTGAGCTGTCTTTGTTAGTTGTCCCAGTTCCTTTTGACCTATACTCAACAAAGAAATCTGCATCTTTTAACTTTACTGTTGTTTCTTCTAAAGACACTTTTTATGGCTAGGAAAGAACAGGGCTGCTGTGTTTAGCTGCACGGGTTGTATGGGGTACAATTCCAGATCCACCTGGTAAAGTGAAGGCATCAAGGGACCCCTATAATTTCTTGTTTACTAGGGGAAAGGGGTATGGGATTTGGAATTATGCTCCCTTTTTGTGCAGGTTGGCTCACACACGATGTAGTCTTCACTTTCTATGCAAAGGAAAAAAAAAACAGGAATTGGATTGCTAGTGAGATAGTCTTCTAGTGAGGATATGCAAGAGGGCCTCTTTCTCTACAACCATCAAACCACCCACTGTTTATTATCAGTCTGGTGGGAAATGTAGATGCTAATTCTTTTAATTTGTATTTTCCTGATTACTGGTAAGGTCGAACATCTTTACTCATGTTTATTGGACATTTGCATTTCCCCTTCTGAGGATTCTTTTCAGAACCCTTGCTTATTTTTATATTGGCTTATTTTCTTTTCTCTTAATAAGTTGTATAAGCCCTTTTCATGTTTCACACCTTAAACATTTTTCTACCATATATTTTGATATTATTTCCTCTAACAGGGCAAAAATTATTCTCTTGCATTGTTCCTCCTAATTTAATCTTTTCCCATTCATGTTTGCATCGTCACCCCTTCAATAATTTACATATGTTATTCTGTGGAAGGTATTTTATCTTCCCTCCCTTGTAGCCACTTCTCCCAGCAACACTTATGGAGTGGTTTACAGTTGGGGAGAACTGGAACTACAGTTGCTGGTCTTAAAAGTCATGCATTTTCCAAGATGCTGCTCTGTTTAAGAGGGAGACTTGAAACCAGATGTAGTATGAAACTGAAAATTTGTCTATTATTTCTAAAGATGCAAATATCAACTCTCAAATCTGCTGGAAACGATTTTGGTTGGGGAATGTAACAGGAGAGGCAGGAAGGGAAAGTGTGCTTTGCAGAATGAAGACAAGTCTTTATTACATAATGTGTGAGCTGGGGAAAACATTATTTTATAGAGCAGGGAGTGGCAGGGATAACAGAATGACTGCATTTGCTTGGCCATATGCTTTATAGTCTGTCTTGAAGTAAGATCACTATACATAGAGATATTTTATCTGTACCCTCTAAACTTCTGTTCATAATCCTGAGAGCGATGTATGTTATCTACAAGAAGGGTTTTTACCCCTATGGTGCTGATAAAAAAATAATAATAATGTAGATGCAAGGAGACGACCAGCGTTTTTGACAACATCCTTGACATAGGCTGTGCTGTAAAGAGGTAAAAGCATTGTGTTAAAGTTTCCATTGTGAAATAGGACATCTTGAGAGTGTTTCTTTTAAAGAGTCTTTTTCTAATCAGAAGAAAATGCTAATATATTCTTTTTATTTACTTTGTAGAATTATATTCTAGATTTTTTGATCCTCATGACGCACTTTTGGATGATTTTCCTGCTTCCATTGACATTTTTTAATGGTGCATTTTCTTAAACTTTGTGTTGAAGGAAAGGACTTTCTGGTCCTCTTTTTGGAAGGTAGCCTATTCTGAGTGAGTGAATCAAAAATAATTAGGAAAGTGTTGGAAGGATTGCAGTAAGAAAAGTAAATAATGAGTTATAAAACTCAGTAAAACAGTGTCCAAGTTTTCTTGGTCATTCAGTGGCTCCACTCATTTGCAGTAGTTCCAGAAGTCAAAGGGACCACTTTTGGTTAGGGGCCTTTTGTCATAACTTCATCTATTTTTTTTTTTTTGTAACTTGGCAGGTAATAGCTGTGTTAGTCAGATGTGCAGCTAATGCTGTAAGTGCATATGCCCCATTTAGCAGTTCAGCCAACCTCATTCAAATCCCAAAGCAGCACAGTGGCTGTAGTATTCCATAAGCCTCACTACTCATGTGATCCTTGAACCAGCAGCACAGGCATTCCCTGGGAGCCTGCTAGGAATGCCCCACCCCAGACATAGTGAGTCAGAATCTGTGTGTGTGTGTGTGTATGCGTGTGTGTGTTTTACAAGATTAATGTTTGAGAAACATTGTTCTGTAGCATTAACAGAACAAATATAGCTTGATTTTAATTTCTGTTATCTTTAGCTCATCTGATAAATAGTAGATCAGATATTTCTTTGAACGTAAACCAACCAATCAACCATCAAAACAAACCCCGAAAACAGATTGGCCACAGTGTGATGAAAGGGAAAAATCTGTGAAATAACTGGGTAATAGAAATTTATTAATATATAATGCAATTGCCTCCTCAGGGCTTTGAAGTCTGGCAGACCTGGGCTGGGATCTTGGTTTTGTGATTTACTAGTTTTGTTACCAGCTCCACCTCAGCTGAAATTGAGAGTTCTGACTCTCAGTTCTGTAGTCTTTTTACTCCACCATGCTTTCTACTGTGTGAAGCAGATAAGCAAAATAGTTCATGGCTGTACAGAATTATATTCACTCCTGCTATTTCTTTCAATAACTTACATTTTATGCTATATGTACTACCTTTCTAAGGGCAGACACATAAACCAGACATATGAGTCACATAAATGAGCTAGAGGTAAGGGAAAATTAGGGGAAATCTATGTAAAAGCACTATTAGATTATTTTAATAGTTTAAATAGTATTAATAAATCTCAAACTAATTGCATTAATAAGTCTCTAGCTAATTTGCTCTCAAAATGTATCAATGATTCTGGCTGTCTGCCATATCACCATCTATACATCAAATCTGACTTCTTGGCTATAACAACATGGGAACACCTCTGGTGTGATGATAGTCTGACCCATTGACAAATTTTGAATATGTACATTATCATGAACTATGTTCATAAATACATCTTAAAGAATGGCAAAGGGAAGTTCATCTTCTCTCTGAAATATCTGATTGAGATGAGGGATTTGCATATGAATTTTAATTGAAAAAAGTATAGTGCCAAGTATGCTGATGAAGTATGTATCTTTTGTAATTTAGAGTACCATCATGGAAAAAAATATTTGCTGTGATAGCAGTGCAGGTAGAATGAAAGGATATACAAGATAGGACAAAAGATGGAAACATTCTTTATGTTCTACATATTTTTAATCATGTCTGGAAAAGTGCCTGCAACCTGTTTTATCTTGAATTATAGCATTTGTTTTTGATTTTTGTTAATCATTGGCTTAACTTTTATCTCATTCTCTTAAAGCTGTCACTTTATATTACTATTTTCTTCTTAAATCATTTCCTCAATGTATTTCAGAATATTTTGATTCAGTGCCTCCTTTACAATGTATATTTCTCATGTCTCAATTATTTCATTTAGTAGGCATGTCAATTCATTTAAGAGACAAATTCAATGATGATAATGAAAATGTTATCCATTAATCACATGCCAGGTACATAAATGGTACTTAACTAGATTTGGGGGGTAGTATAAATGGCTGCATAATTAAAACTTAAGTAGATCTTCACAACAGGATTATTCAGGTAATATGTGTGCCTAATACCAGTTTAGAATGAATGCCAGGACACAGATTTCCTAAATAGATCTGGTCCAAAAATCTGCATATAAATCTATAATTGTAAATCAAATCACTTCTCTATTGAAATCAATGCCTTGCTTTTAAAAGTTGTTTTAGATTTATTATTTTAGATTTGTAATTACTATTTGTTAATTTGCAGATTAGAGTTTTCAGGGGTTAGTTCTACACTGTAAATGTTTTTTCTTGAGAGCCTAAAGACAATTTTTAAAGAGTATATTTAATTTATGGCTTAGATGATTTAAAAATTCTTTGTAATATTTTAGCTTGATTTGAACCAGGTTTGAAACCCTTTCTTTCTGAAGGTGAAAAAACCCCAGGTGGTTTAGAAATCCCATGAAAAGCCTCCCTCTGCTGAAATAGAGCTTGCACCAAAGCCCTCTTCCAACAATGTCAAATGATGACGCTCACCACTTCTCAAGGATGCGGAATGGGCTCTATTCCCATGGACCTGTTTTCTTCCAGAGCCCGTGCAGAGCTTTTGCTGGGGCTGGAGGGGACACATGTAGCCCAGTCCCCTCTCCTGTGCAGAGAACCTTTGGCTGCCCAAATTTTAGTGGCCCAGCTGCGGGGAGCCGCCCCTCATTTTGTTCAGATGTGCTCAGAGAAAGAATGCTCCCCTCTCCAGAGAGACCTGTGAGTCTCTAGGGTTCCTGACTGTGGTAACTGTGTGCGAGGTCTCAGGTGAGTGAGTGAGTGTGAGCTAATGCTCTATCAGAAAGCCTTCCTTGTGGTGGATGACGCCGCCACCAGGCAGAGCAGGCAGCAGGAAAGGTAAGGGTCCTGCACTCTGCAGTAGTCCTTGCAGCCTTTCTCTAGGCCTTCTCTGGGAACAGTGCCGGTGAGGCGACATCAGACAGAAGAATGCCATTCACAGGACTCAATGCAAGAGATGCAGCCTGGGCTCCCTCCTTGCTCCCAGCACTCCTGTGGGACCAGCCCTCTGCACCCCAAGCTGTCTCCCCTTCCCTGTCCGCTCTCACGGGGAGGTACCGCAGTGGACGCCCTGTGAGAGCTCAGCATTCACCAGTTCAGTCTTCTGTCCTCCTTCTCATTGCCTCGGTTCAGCAGGAGTGCAGGGAATGACCCTACGTCTGCTCTAAACCCGAGGTGCAAGGAAGGGCTCTGCATCCCATCTCCACGCTGACGCAGCTCATGTCCACTTTGTCAACACACTGCAGGAAAACGCACCCTCTTTACCTTCTGTATTTTTCACTCAGTGTAAATACTTTGAAGCTGGACACACTTCTAATTCGTCTTCCAAAGTTTCTTGCTTAGAGGATAAACAATACCCAGCCCCGTGGTAAGCGTGTGGTGGGGACTCTTACCCCCGCCGCAATACCACAACTCCCTGGCCAGACACTGTCTAGAAATGAGACTATTCATTCCACAGCCTGGAAAATTCTGCTTTCATTAGAGTTCCCGGAGCACTGTTTGGCTTCCCAGGACAATACATTTTGTTGTATTCTTGCCACTAATTGTTGCTCTTCTCACTAATAGGGTAAGCTTTTTGTATGCTTACCCGTGAGAGTTCTTAGTCCAACTGCCATGGGTCAGCAAGCGTTGATGGGTTATTTACTGCAAGCATAATTCTTCCCGAGGCTGGCAATGGGTTTTCCTTCTGAAGAGGCCTATAATTTTAGGCCATTCCAAATTATTTTTCTCTCTTCTCATCCTTGGTCTAGTGATCCTAAAGGTTTAAAGACAGGAATCCTGTGTCAAAATATCCAGTTGTCTTAAAAAGACATGCTGTTCCCTAAAAAGTATATTTTACCTGCTAAGAAATAAGGGGATCAAGACATCAGAAAAATAAACAAATGTTCTTCCATGATCCTGATCCCCTTGGACTATAAATTTGGAAAATATTTATTATGCATCTTTATATACACATAGGGCAGCTCTTCTCAAATGCTGAGATGTACACAGATCATCTGGGGATCTTATTAAACGAGATCTGGGTGGAGCCTGGGGTTCTCCATGTCTAGAACATTTTCAGATGACCAGGGCACTGCTGGCCCACAGACCAAACTTTGAGTGGCAAAGACCAAAGCAAAGAATTTTCACTGAATAATTTTATTTGGTTATATTGATGGCTGATGGAGATTAGATCTGTGAATTATTTGTAATTTTCATTTATTCATTTGTAAAACTTTAATGACATGCTGAAATTTTAATATTACCCTACATGATTAATAAATTTTATTGGGCATGATTAAACATCAGAGAAAAATATAAATAGATCCCCAAATATAATTTCCAAAGGAATAAATGCTGCCAAATGATTTTGTGTTGTTTCAGAAATTCACTGGGCATATATACAATAGAACTTATGGATACAGCAAATTTACAAATCAGATATTTTTCAAATGATACATTGATTTGATCAGACAAGAGGGATCTTGTTCTTTGGCGGCTCCTTCAGCATGGGAGATAGTATATTTTATGTGTAAACCTTAGATGTAGATGCACATGAAGCAGAATTCATGTTCTTCTGATAATAAAATGATTTTACTTCTCCCACTCAGCTTTTTAAAGCTTCACTAACCCATATAGTTTTTTCTATATGGATTTCTCTATGTACAGAAAGAAATTTATAATTCCAGATTCCGGTGTATCATAAATCATACACATCACTGGGGAGATATCAAACATTCAAATTTTATAAGCTCAGCTATAGTTTATGACTAACATACATTTAATGCATCTGACATATATATGTGTATATATTAATAAAATATGTACAGAACTTGAAAGAATAATTCGGAACTCTTTGAAGATATAGTGTTGTAATATCTAAGCATTTCAGAGAAAATGTTGAAAATTGTCAACTATTTAAAAATTTTATTTTATTTCAAATTATGGTAAAATACACATAACATCAAACTTATCATCTTGACTATATTTAAATGCATATTTCCATGCTATTAAGTATCTTCACATTGTTGTGCAGCCATCACCACCATCCACCTTCAGAACTTTTTTCATCTTCCAAACTGAATCTCTGTGCCCATTAGGCATTAACTCCCCATTCTCTCCTCCTCAAAGCCCTTGGCAACCGCCATTCTACTTTTCTGTCTCTGAATTTGACTACTCTAGGTACTTTGTATATGTAGAAATTGTCTACTATTTAGCAGTCAAATCTGGAAGAGCATAATTTAACAGTTAAAGATAGACAGAAACTTGACAGAAAACCAACTAGAAGCATATTAAAAATTAGCATGATGCAAATATGAGAATGAGGATACAGGAATCCAGTTTCTCACAGAATTCATTCTTTTGTACATCAACAACATTCGGCATCCTGTTGAAGTTGCTGGGGTTTCTACTAAGTTTTGAAGGCAGTCTGATATCATAGAAGACTCACATCTGACCCTCCCTTCCCCTAAGGGAAGTGCGCACATTTCATCTATAGAATTATGGGGTTGCGCTAGAGAAAATCTTCCAAGTTCATTCATTTGCTCAGCAATTTAACTGGAGCTTTTCCTAGTGCCAGGCCCTATTATAGGTGGTATTTCCCAGGCTGGTCTCAAACTCCTAACCTCAAATGATCTTCCGCCTCAGGCTCCCAAAGTGCTGGGACTACAGGCATGAGCCACCATGCCAGTCTGCTGGGGAAGCTGGACAAAAAACAAACTAAATTTTTAAAAATGGTATAGTATATTAGATGGTGAGGAATACTTTGGTAAAAAAAAAAAATAAAGCTATTTAGATAAAGTTGATATTGATGTAAATGTGAAAAATTATTTTTATTTTTATTCTCATTAGCTTCTAGTCATCATTATGACTTTTTCCTGTTTTTAGTCACTTAATAGCTAAAATAAAAATATTTTAAACATTTAGTGATGACTGTAGTTAGTTTTGTTCAATTTAATTGTAAGGCATGACTTTGGATACTTAGATTTATTCAATTTCATGTTGATGGTAGTCTGCCTCTCTTTATTGATTACCAAAACAAGTGGTGGAAAGGATCAGAGAAAAGTGAATAAAATCCCTATATAAACCACAGCACCCTCTAATTGAATATAGATTGCACTTTAGTTTCAGGGCATTTTCTCTGTCACAATCAATTTCAGCTGATAATAGTACTACTAATAATGGTACTAATGCTTATGGGCACTTATGTGCTGGAATTTTTGCATGCATTCTTGTATTCAGTCTTTCTAGTTACCCTGTGAGTTAAGAATTACTGTCATACTCACTACCTTGCAGATAGAAGAGTTTTAGAGAGCTTGGGTAATTTGCCCAATATCTTTCAGTTAGAAAGAGGTTGAGTCAGGTATCTGAATTCAGAGTCTGTCTCCTTAACATCGCTAGATTGATGAGATCTTACTCCTCCATGCTCTTTCTCTGGTAGGTTCTCCTGAGTAATGAGATAGCCATTGGACACATCACAGGAGAGAGAACATAACATATGCTGTCTTTGGCTGCTTTGTCAGTTATTGAATGCTTAGGAAGAAACATAATTCCAAAGCAGCATAATTAGTTATAAATCTCAAGAATTATGCCTTACAGTTCTCTCCGTCTACCTATGAAGCTGTCTCACCCCACAAACTCTGTCTCTTGCTCTAGCTTTAAAGGATTATTCTGATTTCTAAAGATTTCTAGCTCATTCTTGTAGCCAGCTCACCTCCTGGCACTGCTGTTCACAAAGAACATTTTTCCAGGTTCACAGAGTGCAAAAAGGTCAGAGAGATTATTTTTTAAAGAAATAAACAGATAAAAATGCAAAGTAGGGTGCTATTTAATGTGACCTTGATAAGCTGTTGATTTGCAAGCTGCCATTCCGTGTAAACAGTTCTTTTGCCATTAATTTAAAATTCAGAACTTCAAAAAATGATCCATATATTTCACAACATAGAAATCTGTATCTGAGAGAGGGAGAGACAAGTATTTTTAGTGGTAACTTGGCTCACCAGATTGGCAGACATCAAAATATAATATTGCAGAAGAAAAAGAGAAGGGAAATAATTCAGTGGAAAGAATATCTTTTGTATCAAGATTCCCAAGGTCAGATTCGAGCTTCTTCACTTACCCTGAGAGCTTGAGTAAGTCATTTTAAGGCTGTTTCTTTACCAGATAAATCAGGATACCTTTTATTTTTTCACATCGGTTTGAATATTAATAACTTATAAATATGGCTTTATCCATCTCTAGCTATACATTTACTTAATAAGTTTCAGTTAACGTTATTGCCTATCTTTTCAATGTCTGTACAAGTATTATGGTAGATTACAAATAAATACTTGGATTGTTCCCATCTACTTAGTCTTATAACTTAGAGAAGTTAGGGCCTTTCAGAAATAAACAACACAAGTTCTTTGTGGAATACCTAACACAATAACAGAAATACTAATAAAGTGTGCACACACACCCTTTTCCGGAATGCCCTTCACCCCTTCTACCTGCTACTGCTTTGAGTCAAAGGCTCCACGAAGCCAACTCCCCAACACGGGGGCTGGGCCAGGAAGGGGAGCCCATGTAAACTGACCTGTCTTTCCTTTCTGCTCCTGATGTACCTTTTACAGGGCTCTAATGTGGACCCTTTTTATTTTAATTTGTCATTAGAGTATTGTTTACTTGTTTCTATCATCTATTAGACTGTGAGCTCCTTAACAATAAAGATTGTCTTATTAACTTTAGTATCTGTCTTAATTTACTCAGGCTGCTATAATACCATAAACTGGGTGGCGTATAAATAGCAAACATTTATTTCTCACAGTTCTGGAGGCTGGGAAGTCCAAGATCGAAGCACTGGAAAATTTGGTGCGCAGTGAGGACCTGTTCCTCACTGACAGTGACTTCTAGCTGTGTCCTTACATAGTAAAAGGGGCAAGCAGGATTCCTTGGGCCTCTTCTTGTAAGGGCACTAGTCCCGTTTATGAGGTCTCTGCCCTCATGATCTAATCATGTCCCAAAGTTTCCACTTCTTAATACCATCACTTTGGGGGTTAGGATTGCAACATACAAATTTTGCAGACTATAGCAGTTTATTAGTGATTAGTACAACCACACATGGACTCAAATAGACATTCAATAAATATTACTACTTACTGAATAACCGAAAGCTATTCAATATTTTCCTCCTGTGATAAAGCTTTCCACAGCATACACAAATAATTCACCCCAAGGTCACCTCTGATCTGTCCACTGCTACGATCCAAAGTTCATCTGGAAAATTTAAAATTAAAGCTCCTCATCTTCATTAAATCCTAAATGTCCAATCATGGCCATTGGTAACCACACATTTGGCTGCTGGAAATGCAGAGCCTATTTTATTAACCATGACCAAGTCTTGAGAAGCCCTGAGGTTGGATGAAGAAGAAGAATCCAGAAAAGGAGGCTGAGAAGGAGGGACTAGAGAGAAAGAGGAGGAAAACTAGGAGAGCTGTGCCTCCAAAGCTGAGAGAGTGGCGCATTTTCAAGGAAATGCAGTTATCTGCCAGTAAATCCTGATTAATAACAACTTTAGAATCTTTTACACCTACCATTACCAGTAGCAAGAGATATTGGAAGGAAGACTATGGGACAGGGCCCACAACATGTATGTTTACATCCCCTATTCCTCTCCATCTCTCTTTGCGTCTCTTCATCTGTGAAATGGGGGTAATAGTCATTCCTAAGCTATAAGCTTGTCATGGGGGTGAGGCTGCCACAGTCATGTGAAATGCCCTTAATGGAGCCCTGCAGGTCATTAGCACCAAATAAATGCTAATTATTAATACTGTTGTTGGTTGCATTATCCAAATTAAATTAGGAAAACAGAACTTAATGTCATCATGTAAGATTTTTGTCTATAAACAAAGAACATCCATAAAATCTATGATGTCTCTTATGGGTGAGAGCTGCCACAGAGCATTGGCTCCTTCTGGGTCTTCTATGCTTCAGGGCAAGGTTAGACCCCAGCATCTCATCCAGGATGTGTAATTATTCAAGGTGACCAAGAGAAACAGGGCTTCTTTTCCCTTAAACTAGAAGGAAGTGAGGGTACAAAATAAAGGGACATTAGAAGAAGACCACATTCAGTAGAGTCCTGAGAATTTTATTTTAAAATCAACTCAAAATGTATTTGAGACTGTGTTTAAAAATATCCTTAACCATGGAAGAGGAGGTTTTATATTTTAATATTCAGCTTACATAGGACAGAGGTGTTCTATGGTTAGAAGACAGTATAGCAGAACTGTTAAGAGCACACTTTTAGAGTTAGTAACATTTGAGAAAAAAATTCTGATGCTAGCAGTCATTTACTGTGAATAATGAATGGTTTCTTATCTAAGCCTCAGTTTTTTTGTCTGTAAAATGGGAATTGTAATAGCGAACTTCATGGGCCACTTTGAGGATGAAACTGGATAATGTTAACAAAAAGCTTAGCAAAAGGTTTGGTGCTTAAGAAGGGGTTTAGTACAGCTATTGTTAGTAAGATTGAATACAGTAGATGGATGGATAGATAGATGGACATTACATAGACAGGCAGATAGATAGACATTGTTTTTCAATCCTGGGGAAATAGATATTAAATATTAATTAGGCAATTCTAATTTTAACCTTCTTTAATCACATGTCATTCAATTAATACCTCCCAGTAAGTTTAAGGGACAAAGGCCACCTTCAATGTCAGAGTAGGGAGGAAGATACGGAGACTTTAATTAAATAGTGTTCTATTCATTTTACCTTCACTGTTTCCTAAACGGCTCCCCCTGCCACATAGGAATGAGTCTTAATTTTTTAAGCTACTGTTGAACAACAAGAAAATATATTTTGTGTTGGTAAAGAAGTAAAACTGTTCAAAATACCTGAGGACAAATATAGTAGGGTAAAATTAACATCATTCATTTTTGATGAAAACAAATCTGAAATAGGAAAAACTGCCATGAGGAAGGAACCAAAAAAGCATGTTTCCATTTTGTCATTTTACAGTCAGCAAATGTGAAAGAAAATGTTGGTCAACATAAATGTTCAATAAGAAAAGTTGGCTGTTATTCAATGAGGACTGGAGAGCATCATATGCAAAGTTTCCTTTTGTAAACACATTTCAAATAAAGAAATCTGGAAGTGTACATGAATCAAAAATGTGGTGCATGCAATATATGATGTAAAACAAAGGTGGGTGGTTTACGTAGCTTGGCAGACAAGATGCCAGATGGTATGTATGCTTGATTGAAAGTACCCACCTGTTATTCTGAGAGCACAATGAGCAAAATCCCGGATTTTCACATCCCCTTCATTGATGACTCTTATTTTTCCATACTTAATATTTCTATACCTGTATCTATTATTCTAGGTTGTGGCAAGTCCTTTTGGGAAGGCAGAGTATAAATAATATAATTTTATTATTAGATAAGTGTCAGTAAAACTTTGAGTTAGAAGCAGATGCATGACTGACATTGGGTAGATCTTTGCAATACAGATGGTGGTACAAATCTATGATTAGGTTTGCCAAACACGAATACCTGCAGCATGTCAGACTGTGACAGACATCAGGGTGGGGAGGAAGGAGGGACAAAGGTAGATAAAATATTGTTTCTTCCCTCAGAGAAACTACAACGTAGTAGAGAAAGGCACAGTAAAAAAACATATATTAATAGTAAAGGCAAGTGCCCCAAATTTGTGTGATTAACTTTGACTGGAAGAGAGGCTTACTGAAGACCTGACATTGGAGCAGTGCACTGAGGAATGAGTAAGTAGATCTCCCTTAGCAAGTAAACAGACCAGGACATTCCAAATGGAAAAAGCAAAATTCCATGAAGCAAGAGAGTGTGTAACAGCCCTGAAGGAGCAGCCTGGAGGGCCCCTAGTGGAGGATTCCCCAGCCAGAGGGAATGGGAGGTGGAAAAAGACAGTGATAGGCCTTGAATGTTATTATGACAATATAGGCATTATTTTGAGAAAAAATGGAAATCTGTTAAATATTAAACTGGAAAGAAAAATGAACAGAGCTAGACAGGAAGCCAGACTTGAAAACAAGCCCCAGGAACTTGAAATGGTAAAATGTAGAATTGACCTAAATGTATATTGGGCCAGGGAATGAGAATGACAATACAGAATTAAATGTGATTCTGTTGTTTCTGGCTTGGATATCAAGGGGGGAAATTGGCACCATTAACTAAGATAGGAAATGCAAAAAGAAAAGACATTTGAGAAGGGGATGGAGGAATGACAGTAAGATGTGTGGTTAAACTGATAAATTTAATTCTGGTGGCTGTTCATGAAGAAATGTGCTGATGGCATTAGAAATAAAGATTTAGTTTCAGTGGACTGGCAAACGTAGACTTGAGAGTCATCAGAATCAAAGCAGTAATTATAAGCATGAGAGCAGAGGATGTTGCCGAAAGAGATCAGGTACAATGAGAACAAAAAAGGTCAAAAACTGAAAGAATAAGCAGATTTCAGAGATGAGGATAGAATTTATAAAAGGAGAATGAATGATGTTTGGAGAAATATGAGGAAAACCAGGAGGAAGCATTGGTGTTAAAGTACTGAAGGTAAAATGTTGAAAAACATTTCAAAAATATTATATTCCGAAACATTACCTGTTGTCAAAAAATTGAATAGAATATGAACTAAGAGAATATTGAAATACACATTAGACAGCATAGTTTTAGAATAGTTTTATCAGATAATGGGATAAATTTAAAGTTAGCATAACTAGCTATTGTTTATTGAGCCCTTTCTTTGTGCCTGGTCCATTAACTTGGATCCTCACAACACCTGAATGAGACAGGACTCATCATTAGTTCGTTTTCAGTTGAGGAAACAAACAGAGGTGTGGAAAAGGTAAATGACTTCCTCAAATTCTTATAGCTAATAAATGATCAAGTTGTGATTCAAACCCAGGCCATCTGGCTGCAGAGCCCACGTTTTTGAACCACCAAGTGTAGTGACCTGGGATGAAAAGTCAGGTGCAGTGCTGGAAGGTGTGCTGCAAGGCATGGCCCAGCCAGGTGGCTTCCAGATGGACTATAATTTGGAGGCAACTACAACACATGTGAGCTCTAGTATAATTGACACAACGTCGTTTGAATAGAATCCGTATAAACTGACAAGGTCTTCAAACGGCCACATGAAAACTCTGCCAAGGACCCTGCAACAAGCTGAAATGTACAAATATGGGGCTACAGTCTCAACTCAGGGGCTACCCCAATGACAGTTGCCCCAAGTGGTTAGTTACAATTTGTAAATTCTGTAACTGAATAAATGCATGGCAGAATCTTGTTTTCAAGGAAAATATGATTTACTTTTTTATCTAAATGTTAATTTCTCTCACACGCCTCTAAGAAATAATCTGGTTTGTAATATTGCAAGAGGAAACCAAAGGAAAGATACATTTTGCTGACCTGAGAGTGAAAACAACTTTTATAAACATTTTTGAATCAGTCTTTTCATTTGTAGTTTTCTTCTACCCTAAGTGAGTATTCAAGGAGACTAATATTATTTAGTCAGAGGTGATTGGAAATGAGCAAAGTGAAAAACAATTCTAAATCAGTTAACAGCATAGGTTGAGTACATAAAATGAATCTTTTATTGAACTGATGGGGTGGCCTGCAGTTTGCATTCATAGAAAATTGTCTTCTCTGGGGCAGCATAAAACAGAAGAAAATAAAACAATGGTTTGAAGGGGCTTGAGCTGATTAGCCCACATGTCTGGTCTAGCCCCAAATGAATGTGTAGTTAAAAATGTCGGCAATAGTTATTGCACCTAGAAATGTATTAATAGTATTGAAGAGACAGATCCTGAAGTACTAGGGTTTTAGGGGAAAGTCAGGGTTGAAAGACAGTTCTTTAGAGTTGAAGAGCTTGTCCATGGGCTGAATGGAAAAGCCAGTGAAGAGGGAGAGAGAGGAGCTGCACTCAGAGAAGCAGCTGTGAGAGCTGGGAAGGCCTGGGGTACAACACTTATAGGAGGAGGAGCTCTCACAGAGGCATAGACTTTCTGAGACAAGCGGGAAGACAGGGCTGAGCTATTGGGAAGTGTGTGCCATTGTGAAGAGAAGCTGGGACTGTTACCCTCAGAAGGGCTTCTCCTCCAGGAAGTAAGAGCAAGCTCTTCGGCTGGGAAGTGGGGACTGAATTTAGGCCTGGAATCAGGAAAATACTTGGCAAATTTCTGTGAAGAAGAATCAGAGAGTAAAATGCTTACTGCTCAGCACTAAAGATAAAGTTGCAGTTTAATGCATCAACATAGGTGATGATGTGTTAAAGAGATTTTTACTTTTCTTTATGGACATTGGGGCAGTGGGGAACAGAATGGGTGTTATAAATGATCAATTATTAGTAACTGAAGACACAGAAGTTTCTGAACTGGCATAAAAATAGGCATTCGGATAAGGAGAACATGTTAAAAACTGAGCTGAAATATTTTCTCTCGAAGGCATCTTTTAAGATAGCTGTAATTATTGATCATCAAGATATTTACTCAAAAGGATAAAAGTATAGCTAATATTTGAGCAGCTGTATAATGTCTTATGTTTAATGGAAACATTTTACATAGTATGGTTTGGTTGGATTCAGAGATGTGAGGATACTCAGAGCAGCTTATCTAATAATTTAAAATCTATTTGATATCCATAACACAAGTTACCATCTAGAAATACTGTCTCCAGCAATCCTTGGTGCTTTTGAAAATTATTTTTTGTCAGTTTCAGTTGGAAAGGACCCTGGATATTTCCTTCTCTTTGTCCTAGGACAATCCGCACAAATGATAAATGGGATGTATTAATTCAGCATAGCAACATCCGGGTATGTCATATGATGGTGCACAAAAGAGTTGACATCCCTATAACCCTGAACACAGTACAGTTAAAATAATTTCTCATTTAGGAAAAGAGCTCTCTTATAGAGATACCACCAAAGAAGTGATTCTGAAATAATATTGTCATAGTACTAAAAACCTTTAATCTGGAGTTTCTTTGCAAGCAGTCTGCAGTCTGCCCAGATGATATGGGAGAGAGCACCGTTAATCCAAGGGCTGTCGGGATGTACAGTCAGTCATGCATGAGAACCTTTTTGGAGATAGGTTTTCTATATTCCAATTCTTTTCTATTAATAATAGGAAAAATTTATAGGATGAAAATAATTTTGATAACATTTTGTAGCCGCATATCTTTATTAGCTTCAATGTTTACATATGAAAAGAGAAGCCAAATGATTTTTAAAAATGCCTTTCAGAGGGTGTAGAGACTCACCCCTCACTGTCCTGATTAGTCATTAGCTCAATTTAAGTTTTCACTACCATTGATTCCATCATTTCAATCAGACTGAAAATCACAAACATTCTAATATAGTATATTCTAAGGTAGAACTTCTTATAAATTATGCCAGTAAGCTATAGAAGCAAAATTCGGGATAGATGCTGATGAAGATTGAAACAGATAGGATAAATGTGAATTGTGACTGTAAATTGAAAAGATAGGCCAAGACTCTGATGATTTTTAAATGCTTAAAAATCAGGAGGTAAAATTCTTCTGAAAGCCATAAACCATAATAGATGACTGTCACCATACAGAGGAAAAATCAGTAAAATTATCACATCAAATTTAGGTAAGAGGGGACCTAACAAAATTCTAGTCCTATTTAAATAATATTTAAACCACAAAACTGACAAGCGTACTTGCTGTGGTACCAAGGACAGCACTGAAAAAAAGAATTTATTTGGGAGATATAAGAACTACAGAAAAGTTTGGTCCCTTTTGGATCTCCAGTAGCTGTGACAATTTTCACTCTTGAACTGACAATCTCTGTGCTTTGCCTTTTGGCCCCAGCCAGATGCCTGTCTCTATATCTAGTCCTTGATGTTGCTTCCCCTGAGTTACCACCACGTCTTTTCATAAAGTGGTCTTGCATATACCCTCACCCCCACCCATAGTGAATTATGGTAAAGGTGTGAATGTGTGGCTTTAGCATTTTTCTAGGGTGGTTTTTCTCTAGGTAATTTGAAGCCTATATTTGGAACTGTAGAAAATGAGGTTTTAAGCAAAGTGAAAGCTAGCATATTCCAGGATAGTTTAACTGACCCAGATAGCATCCCGATAGATGATGAAAGACTTCTACTGAAAGTTGACTTCTAAACAGTCCCCTGAAATATGGTTTCAATATATTTCTTCCATTTTCTCCTAAGTAGGGTCTTGAGCTGTGTTAATGGAAAACTTGACCTGGATTTTGGTATGTAATCCGCACCCTGGGCTGGACAGATGCTCTGAGAGGACTGTGTTCGTTTCTGATGCTGTATTTGAAGAAGGGCATTGATTAGAGCAGTGTTCATAGAGATTGATGAGAATGAGCACTAACACCACTCAAGGAAAATGGGGTGCTGACCCTGGCTGGAGAAGAGGCATCCTGAATGAGGCAGACAGAATTGCTGAACTGTATCTTGAAATAATGTCCTCTAGAAATCCAGAACAAGCTATTCTGCCTTTTTCTAGTTAGAACTAGTAAGCAGGAGGCACAAGGAGAATGATTTCAGCTCAGAATGATGTCAGAGAATTCTCTAACTAGGGATGGCCCTCTCTATAACAACTAGGGCTGTCTTAAGAGTTTATGACTACAGAGTTATTTAAGCTGGGAGTGGCAAAGCATGGGTCAAAATTTCTTAACCTGGTATAAGGCTGCCATGCATATCTTTAATAATGACTTCAACTTTCAAAACTGTATACTTTGCCAAATAAGTATTTGTTGTCCACATGTATGCCAGACACTGTACTGTTACAAAATGCAATGCTGAATATAACATTAACCCTGCTAGAAGATCTAGCAAACAAATTAGGGGAAATGGCATGTGTAAGACTAAGTAAGCATAATACAGCGTAAGTGGTGCCATAACTGTGTAAGTAAAGTCCTAGGAGAACCCTGGGAATAGCAGTTAATGAATTCAACAAATATTTATTACATACCTGCAATGCTACAGACAGGCATTTTACTGTATTCTTTGCTCAGAGTATGACTGAACTTCATAGTTCCTGTAGACCATTTGCATAAAGTAAGGAGGATTTGGAAATCTATAATAAATTCCGCAATTGTACCAGTTGTTGAGTGATCAAAAAGTGTTATTGCTAAAGACAAAGGAAAACAACTTCTGGCTCCTAATCATCTCCCAATCAGTGATAAAAATTCCTAGTGTCTACAAAGTTAGGGGATTTAGGGTAATAATTCAGACAACACTTGTTTTAGTTAGTTCTGGGAACATAAATACCTTCTACAAACTCACAGTCTAGTTAGGAAAGTAAGCAATGATACAAAATAATTACACAATAACCTAAAATTTTAACAAATGTTTATTATACGATAATTCTACATTTGTAATTGAACGTCAACCATGACTAATTTTTATCCCACCTCTTTGCAAATTATCTGTTAGTTTAACAAACTTGTGATCACATTTTCATTTATAATCCATTTTATTTGTGAGATATCACTCGTATCAACTCAGCCCTTAAATATATATTCTGAAAGGCTGAGATGGCCATGCTGTGTTCCTGTTATGTGCAGTCTCCTTATTAGGGTATTTCTGCCTCTCCTCTTTAGACTCCCAGCTCCCTGAGGACAAGGATTCTAGCTTGTTTCTTTGGCATCCCTTTCAGTGGAGGAGTAATAGACAATAGGTTTAGAGTTAGTATCTTATCAAATTCATTTGTTGTTTTACTTCATGTTCTTAAAAGAAGTACATTTTTCTGAATTTAATGATCCCTGTTTATTATGGGTGAGCATTTGTTAGTTGTAATTTATTTTATAAAATTTCCATCTGAAAAAAAATTATTTTATCCCCAAATTAAGTTCTCTCCTGAAAAGAATTGCCTCCTTAATATAATTTGCTTGAGATCACATGGATGTGTTTGCAAAAATTCTGTTATTTGATTATATGCACTGCTAGGGTATCTAGAATTAGTTGGACATTGAAGACCAAGAGCTCTTAAGAAAATTCTTTCACAGAATCTGTTATATGTCTGCTCTCTTTCTAAGATGATGAATGTTAATGCTACTATCACCTATTTACAGAGGGCTATGAAACTGTCATTCACTTTTATACCTGTTATCTCAATATCCCTGGGTAGCATATTTCCTTATTTTGCAGACGGGAAGAAGAGTGTCAGGAAGATTAAGTGATTTGTCTAAGATTACACGGATAAAGAGGGGCAGAGCTGAGACCAGCATGGCCGTTTCAGCTCTGGGCTCACTTTTAACTCCATCTGTAAATCATGATGTTAACATGTATATGCTTATGCTCTGGAATGTGTACATGCCATGAATTCAGTAAAGAACACATTAGTATACTAAATGGTAGTCACAGACATTGTGTAAAGTGATTCTTGATGCCAAAAGAAGTTATAGCAAACTACAAAATATGCTTTTGAAAAATGTATATAATACCTTGAAAAATTTTGCTGTTTTCAAACAAGAACATGATCAAATATTTTACTTTTGTGCATTAGACAGGGAAGACTAAATATAAAGATATATAACACTATTGTAGCCATCTCTAGTAATTTGGATTGTATTTTGGCAAATATAATAAGTAAAAATGTACCTGACATCTTAGAACTTCTACATGTTTAGCCATCTTTCTCAAATTTCTGCATGTTTTCAGTAATGACTAAACAAAGTAGCCCATTTTGCATTTTATATGTCTATCTAGAGTTTATCCTGTTGATGTCTGAAGTGAGATTTATTTAGAATTTTTTCTTCAGCATCTATCTTCTTAATGGATTGCTTGTATAACACTTCTATTTCCCTTCTTAAGTGACGAATATAACCATGTATTTTTGTTAGGAGAATTATTAATACTAAAATAAGATTAAACATAAGTGCCTCTTCTCAAGTAAAAGCGCTTTTCTCTATGCAGTGTTGGGTCATATGGGCAGAAAAGTTTAGAATTCAAAAAGACTAAATATAAAAGAAATTTAAAAAATTTGAGTTTTGCCCAACATTTAGCTTTTATGGAAGGGAAAATGGAAATCTGGAAATGTAAGGTCACCTGCCAAAAGCTGTGCATTTATAGTTTTCATGTAATGATTATTTATGTGAATAATGTTAACAAGATTAAATTTAGCTGTAACCAAGCCATAAAGTGCAAGTAATGTCCCAGGGTTAGGTTTGCCAAACAAATATTTCTTGAGAAGCTCTGAACATGGCCCGGACTCAACTAAAAGGAAACCTTTTGCCTTTTAATTGCCATTATTGGCTCCACTGTGATCATTTTATAGAATTCGGAGCTGTGAGTCGTGAATTGGGGCTTGAGATGTATAAACTGAGGATATTTTAGTATCAATTTCAACAGCTGAACACCACCAAAATGGTAATCCAGCCTTCCAATTTCAGGAGGAAGTTAAAAGTAAACATTATAAGTTCCTGCCTGAAACATATTACTTTTTCTTTCATGATTGAAAATATCATTTATTCAAATTCCAAACCAATCTCCACAAGCTCAGAAGGTTCAACTCTACAACTAACTTTAACAAGATTTGAAATGGAAGAATCTCACTTGACGGTAGAACCTAGGAAATCATGGGTTGGTATCGGATCCTAAGTAAAGGATTCCTCCTTCTGTCTCTGGGGTAACCACTGCATGGAGGACATAGCCCCAGGAGTTACCACCAGGAACTACGCCTCATGTAGATAGGCCCTGAGAAGACTTCTGAGATGCTGGGAATGGATAGTCTAGAAAGCAACACCCAAAGGCAAGCACAGTAGAAAGAAAAGTTTTTACTCTAACTGCTATAGCTCTTTTGAAGCAAGGGAGAATTTTGAAAAAAAGGTCAATTTGAATATTATGCAGGCATGAAAAGTAATGAGTAATCATGAATTTGCTCTTAAATAAAAAGAGCAATTTAAAATCTCAGGTATGTAAAATAAAGAGAAAAATTGTACATGTTTATATTTCTACACACGCAATATATGTATATATCACTGTTCTATTTTATGAGTAAGTGTACAGGTGAGGATGAAAACACCCCAAAATGGTAACATCGGATGGGAGTGCAGGTGAAAGAAATACATAAAGGAGGGTGAGATTCATAGCCTCCTTGCTTAATTTTATGCCCCTTTAAGATAGAAATAAGCATACACTGTATAATTAGATTTTTTCTGTAATATTTTCTTTCTTTTAAATTTTCTTGCAATACCCAGAAGATTCTGAGTTCTCTAAAATTCATGTGGGAATTCTACCCATTGTAGTTACAATTTCCAAACCAAAAACTGTTCTCTAACCTCTAATTCTAATTTCACAAGCCCAGATCTGCTCTGCCACACGCTGCAGGCCAGGCGTGGGTTTGCTGGGCTCCCTTCTTCCTTGGCGCAGAGCCATTCTGATGTGGTCAAAGCTCTAGCTCGCAGTAATATTTGCTGAACAAATCAGATGGAAAGAAATCTTTGCTTTGAGGTCGGTGTTTCTTATTCAAGCAGAGCTCTAGCACTAAGGAGAAAAATGGGGATTTGATGAAGGATCTTACTTGGAGCTGGGATTGATTTCCTCTAGGAATCGATGCTGCATTTGCAGAGTTGGGCAAAGCGGGCTTGATGAGGGTCCAAGAGCAGATTGTGCTACTAAAAAATAGAACACGTGAATACTAGAAAGAGCTCACTCTTGAAACAGGGTCACAATTTTGCTTCTTGAGAGGAATTTTTTAAAGCATGTTAAGTGCTGGTTTTTAAATATATGTATATTTTTTACTGCGCTATACTGGCTTGGTCTGCACAACCATGATGACCTTATTGCCAGTCTTCCTGGCTTTCAGTGCCTACTCTAATAAGCAAGACTCCCCGTCCCCACCCACTGCAGCACATTGTCTCGGCCTAGTGATGCTTTGCCAGTAGGACCCTGCGTTTGCTGGGCTGGTTGCATGTTGCTTTGTCTGTGGAGCTATGTAAGAGAGGGGGGTGGCTTTCTACATGCTTGTGAATGACCCTTCTTTTTCTGAATCAATTTTTTTTCTGTGATTCTCATATTTGCCACTATTCTGGGAACTTAAATTCAAATTTAATCACACAGAGTAGGCTTTTAATTGATCATTATGAATAAAATAAAAGGTGATTTCTTGAGTGCTGAAGTATTTATTCACCTCATTTTTGTCAAATGATCTCTTAACATGTAAAATGATTTTTTGGCTAATATAATAAATTGAGATATTCTTTGCACAATGATTGTAACACTGAGGTTGGTCTTGAAAGTTTCTGGACTTCCGTTTCCTTTAGAACAGAAATATCTTCTATGCAGTTTTGAGAGTGTCTTATTTTCCTCCTTGGAAAAAGGTAGCAATAAAACTGTGTGTGCATGTATTTCTTTTTACTCCCAAAGCATCTTAGAATTGTAGTGCTTTAAAGTCTTCTTCAGAGAACAAGCTTTCTTTTCTGGGGATTAGTGGTTAGCTCATGAAGTTATAAATTGTCATTGTATTAAGAGTGTTCACTATTGGGTATATGTGCAAAGTAAATAAAACGGTATGTCAAAAAGATAGCTGCACCCCTATGCTTATTGCAGCACTATTCACAGTAGCCAAGATATGGAACCAACCTAAGTGCCCATCAGTGGATGAACAGATAAAGAAAATGTGCACTATACACACAACAGAATACTTTTCTGCCATAAAAAATAACATAAAATCCTGTCATTGTGGCAACATGGTAAAACCAGAGGCCATTACGTTAAGTGAAATAAGCCAGGCACAGAGAGACAAGTACTACATGATCTCACTCATATGCGGAATCTAAAAAGTTTTTCTGCTGGGAGTAGTGGGTAGATTAGTGGTTACCAGAGGGTGGAGAGCAGGAGGGTAAGAGATTGGTCAATGGTACAAAGCTTCAGTTTGATAGGAGGAATGAGCTCTGATGGTCTATTGCATGGTAGGATGCCTAGAGTTAACAATGATACATTATATATTTAAAAATAGCTGGAAGAAAGGTTTTTGAATGTTCTTATTACAAAGAAATAATAAATGTTTAAGCTGATATGTTCATTACTCTAATTTGGTCAGTATACAATTTATGCATGTATTGAAACATCATGTGGTATCCCATTTGTACAATTATTATGTGCCAATCATGAAAAAGAATGTTCATAATTCAATTTGGCTTTCACTACTGCTAAAATGTTTCATCTCCAGTATTAGAATACTGTGTGATGTGATCACAAAGCCCTGCACATAATGTTTGCTAATGCATCTGATTCTTTACACATGTTACCTCAACACTGTTATGAATACCTGTTTGTCCCTACTTTAAGGACAAGGAAATGGAGTTTGGGGGGAGTTAGATGACTTGTTTAGGGTCATCCAGCTCACAGCTGGTGATGCCAGGTTCAGCCCGTTCTATCTGGTTCAAGGGTATGGCTTTCCCGAACTCCAACCTATGTTCCCTCAGAGCTACTCTGAGTTCTAAAATGAGGCACATAGATTTGGGCTCTGTTTTGGCAGATGAACATAACACCTGAGAATTTTGTGTCTCTCCCAGCAATGTGAACCCCTCTCTCTTCTCTTGCCACACCGATGGAGAGTTCGTGGTTTATCTTTCTCCCACTGCTTAACTTATGCACCATTTAGTTACCTGGCTCCTTTCTGTGAATATTCTCCTTCTCAGTCAGCTTATCTTCTGTTGTGGCTCCAGGTCACATCTCTGAGGCTCACTAGACCTCCATCTCTGGCTTTTTTTTCTCTCATTCCATCTGCTTGAGGCACTTGCAAATTACAAAGTCAACTTAACACTCCACATTGAATGAGAACAGTGCTTCCAGAAGAGGAGACATGTATCTTAAATAATGTACATAACATCCCTATTTTCTTTCAACTTAGAAAAAAAATTATCAACCAGCATTTATTGAGTGTTGTATATATAACCCTACGCTGGAAAAAGCAGAGTTTCAGATGATTCAAAAACTCACAGTCTGCTTTTGAAAAGCATGTTATCTCAAGAAGGACACAAAATGTTCTAATCAGAATTTTTATATAAACAGCGTAAACACATACACAGTGGCATGGATGGCAAATTGGGGAGGGGACTCAGGTCTAAGATCAAGGTACGTTGCTTTAATCTGATGTTGGGACCAAACATTGCTTAATTTGATAGGCTTGATGCAGGCATGGGGACTACAGACGATTTTTACTTGGGAGCATTGCCTGTCTAGGAGGGTTCTTTTTACCTTTTCTGAGTTCTGAGCCAATTTGCCTGAAACATATGTCACATTTATACTTTATTTTTAAGAAGTACAGAGAAAAAAATAAAGGAGTAAGAAACAGTGCCAGCTTATGCTTAAAAGACTATTTTTAAGAAACTGGAATCAAATCAGTGAACTTTAAGTACATGTGTTATGTTATCAGTCATTCTAACTCAGCACTCAGGGGAGGCAGGCTGACCTCGGAAGCTCCTGTTCTGCTCTGTGATCTCTCAGCATCGGGCCCGTGGCTGGACCAGAGGAGTAGGAGCAATTAACCTGTCAGTGTCTCCCATTTTTAGTACATTATAATTTGCATATAACCCCCCAAAAAGAGATAAATTATGAAATTTCAAACTTAATTTTCCTAGAAGAGTGAATAGTGATAGGCCCCTTCTTTACAGAACGTGGGTGGGGTGACATTCAAGTTCCCACCAGAAAAGAATATGTTTCCCACTCCATTGTTCACAGGTGAGTCGTTCTTTCAGAATTTATGGGAACTCTTCAGGCTGATGAGTAAAATGGTCTTTCCATACCAAATATGAACAAATCAGGCAAGGAAGAACATCTAGAACAGGCTTTCTCAACCTTGAGACCCTTGACATTTTGGGCTGGGTAATTCCTTGTTTGGGGGGCCTGTCCCCTGTGCAGTATCAGATGTTCAGCAGCATCCCTGGGCCCTGCCCACTGGATGCCAGTAGCAGCCCCCAAGTTGTGACAATCAGAAATGTCTCCAGCAGTAGCCAACTGTCTCTCCCAGTTGAGATCTTCTGTTCTAGAAATATAAATAGTAAATAATGAGCCTAATAATAACCTAGTGGGAAGAGACCATTCCAGATGGTTGCCTGGCTTCTGTAGGAAGGGGTGAGGGTTGGAACTAAATGGTATTCCAGAGAGTGTGATTTTACAAGGATGAATTCAACAAAGCTAATGGATGTTTTTGTCATGTTTATTGTGCAATAACCAATTTGCTCACATAGTTTCATAGAAGGCTGTGGATCCTCCTTGGGAACAATTGAGGATATTTCCCCAGGAAAGAACACCTGTCTTTGTTCTTTTTAAGCTTCTAAATCTTAAATGGTGGGTCAGAGCCTCAAATTAAGAATAAAAGGAGACAATGAAATGACTCTCCCTCATTGCTTGAAGATAAACAGAACTTTTTATGACAGCCCTTCACCATTTGGTTGTAAGTAGTTAATGGCAAAGAAAGGGAGTCAATGAGCAAGTCAGGAGAGTGGAAGGATCTTCCCAAGGGAAAACAGTAGACTGGTATTGCTAGTCTTGCCGAGGGCAACTAGCTCAAGTAATAGAAGTTACGTGGTGCCATTTAAGACAGTGAAGGGCAAGGTTAGTGAAGGCTGATGACATGCTGCAGTGTACGGACTCAATGCCTGTGTCCCAACTTGTCCATCATTTCCGGAGAGGGGCCATCTTGCCCACAGGACCTGACTACTGAGCGATGATCTGAATTCTCACCTGGAGATGTCTGAGGTCTGAAGTACCATCCATCTTCCTCCTTTCTGAGGCTGGGGCGTTCTGAATAATACCTCCCAGCATCATAGACTGAAATGCCTCCTAATTAAAAGAGACAGGTCATTTTTCATTAGCGTGGTCTAAAGAGGCTTGGCTAGCCCCAGATGTGGTTGGTGGCCATGGCACAGAGAGGAGTGTTTTCTAAGTTGGTTTGGCTGACTGACAGGCAGAAGTAGACACAGGTTGAGGTTGCTTGTTCGGAAAGGAAGATAAAGAATGATTCCATTTAAATTGTTGAGTCAATATCTTCTCACTCATCAGTACCAGCCCTCTGATATATTGCTTTTTTTCATTAGCATTGACAACAATAATAGCTATTTAAATATATACAATAGTTTGGGTTTCCAAAGAACTTTCTTCTTTGGGACTTGATTTATTGGCAGCTGCTCCAGCAGACTCTTAACTTTAAAGTCACTTGATGAGTCTATTCCCGTACTCCTGAAAATCAACTTGACATATATGCTTCCTGACATTTCTTCACCTACCATTTAAACAGTGCTTTGATCCTATTCCCAGGCCTGCCAATAGCTGGGGAATGTAAAGTGCTTCAAGACTCACAAGTGAAAGGAATGTTCTAGGAGGAATGATGTTATTTTCTCAGTACAAGGTTCTAAACTCTTTCATTTATATTTTTCCCAGTGTGAATTACTATATTAACATATAGTATCCCTTAATGGAAAGAAGTAAAGCTCTGTTAATATTTATACTGTTTGTTAAAAGTAATGGCAGAATTCCCTGGGTGGTTCACTTCATTTAATGTATCCTGATCCTTAAATTGCAAAGCCAGCTGGGCGAATGCTGGCTGCAAGCATGAATCCCTACCTTAGCAGCTGCTTGAGAACGCTTTTCTAAGAAATCTCCATCTTTGTCACTGTTTCTTTCAAGGTGTTGAATAATTTTAAAAGTGGCAGTTGCAATAATATGTAAGAAAAAAAAAGCTGACAGCTGGCAGCATTCAGCTTACTTTTCTATCCCTTTCATTGAAAGCTAAGAGTGTTTTGCACTGTGGGGGGAAGTGGAGTTTCAGACTTTATTTGGATTTAGGTGCAGCATAGAGCCTGGCTAGAATAAAGACTCTTGCCAGAGGAAAGCGTTTTGCAAGCTTTGTTTGGCAGCACGAGTAGACACCCTTCTTACTTCCTAACTTAATGTGTGTCAAGATACCTGTGCTTGTCAGGGTGTTTGTTCATTTTGAAGAGGAAGACAATTGTTCCCCCCACCCCCATGGTGAGTCCTGTAATTGGTTCTTGTTAATCTGATAATAATGTCAGAATCATAATTCCCTGATATCTTATCAGTGCATATTTTCAAAGCTGTGCCCAGAGTACATTACTTGCAGCTCTAAAGGAGTCAAGAGAAGGAGAAGAGAGACATGGTTCCCCACCTGTGGAAGCGTAAAGGTGGAGGTAGAGAAAGGCAGATGTTGAAATAACCACGAGAGCAGGTAGGTGGACAGGGCCCCGAGGGAATACAGCGTCCTAAGAGCGCTGGGGGGAATTCAGGTTCAGGGATGTTTTGGGATCCCTTTGCTAGGTTTCTGGGATGCTGCATTTGAGATTTTATTGTGTTCAGTGAATTTGTCTGGTGATGTAGGTTGAGACTTCCCTCCATTTGCTTATAGCTTGGGAAACAGGTTGACCTACATTAGTGCTTTAAGAGAAACATGTCATATTAATGAAAAACAAACAAAAAGTTTTGGCAGAGGCCTGAGACTGCAGAGAACTGGTGTATAATAAAATGCACAAAGGCCAACTCTTTGAGAAGCGGAGTTGTGGAATGGGTTAGAGAATTGGAACTGGGGCCATCTGCTCACTCCCTAACATCCTCTGATAAGAGAAAATCTGTAAACACAGGGGCCCTAAATGCTCCCTCAGAAAACAACTGAGCAACTGTGAAAGGGAAATTTAAGCAAAATCAGAGCGTTTGACTTAACAGAATAGGAATTTAGGATTGAAATGGACAAAATTGGGCAAAATTATGTGTACGTCAAATTGAACCAAGAAGCCTTAATAACAAAGTCTCGAAACTGAAGTCCTGGTTATGAAAATCAGTCTTAAGTGCACGTCCAGCTGGTGGCTATGTGAGATAGTTCTCCTCCAGCTCCTGAGCTCTGTTTGGTAAATTATTCTGGGGTCAGAATAAAGCTGAATGTAACTTTGCCGATCTTGAACTCTTTTTGAAGCAGAGTTTAAAAGGTGCCTGGCACAAAGGAGTCCAGTGTCCGTATGTCGTAGTGAAGTGGTGAAGTGAGGAGCAGGGCAAATTTGCCTGGTGTTCTGCCTCCCCCAAGTCTAACTTCAAAAAATTTTGGAAGTAATTGAACCAAAAATCTGATTAGTTTCAAGCTAAAATGGCAGATGCAAAAATAATCTTGGAAAATAATAAAGGGGTCACATGAACGTATAAATTCTGATTATAATGAGGGGAATAAGCAGGTTTATAATAAGGCAAGGCATTTTTTAAAGTGTTTTATCAAATAAGGCTGGAGGATAATCACACACATATTATTTATATGATTTTTTTTTGAGGAATAGAAGTAGATATCTAAGAGATTGACTGGGGTGTGTTGTTAATTAACTCCTTCCTGTAAAGCTATGTTTGCCAATCTGTAAAATAATTAGTGATTTTTATGTTGCTCGTTTTTGCCTTATAATCATAATCTTTTCTTTTTTACTAAGATAGGGGTCTTTAAGCAGCGAGACAGAGAATAAAATGTGAAAATAAAGGGATGAGGAACAATAAGAAAAATAAATAACAAAAGTTGTAATGTTTGCAAAGGAGAGAGAACCCGGGGGTCTTGCCTCCCAAAAGGGGTCCACCTTCTAAGGCAGGAGCTGTCCGACTACAGTAAAAGGTTCAGTGTACTCTATGGTTGGGACCATGATTGTTTTGACTCAGTACAATGCGCTATTTCTTCCGTCCTGATTTTGACTAGTTGTATTTTTTTCTACCTTGCAAAACTTGCATTTTTCAACACTCTCTTTTATAAATTGTATTAATGTGATCAGTTTTAATCCCTTTACTGTGCTGAGTAGGATTCTTAAAATGTTTCCCCTTGATGTTTAATTAAACATGTTTCTTTTGTTCTTTTGGGTAGATGCCCAATAATGGGATTGCTGGATCGAATGGTAGGTCTACTTGAATCTGTTTAATGTATCTCCATATTGCTTTCCACAGGGGTTGCACTAGTTTGCAGTCCCACCAGCAGTGTATGAGTTTCCTGTCTCTCCACATCCACACCAACGTTTATTGTTTTGGGACTTTTTGATAAAAGCCATTATCACTGGAGTTAAATGACAAAGATATCTGCACCCAAATGTTTATAGCAGCACAATTCACAATTGCAAAGATGTGGAAACAACCCAAATGCCCATCAATTCATGAATGGATTAGTAAAATGTGGTATATGTATACCATGGACTGTTATTCAGCTATAAGAAATAATGGTGATATAGAATCTCTTTTGTTCTCTTGGAGAGAGTTGGAACCCATTCTATTAAGTGAAGTATACCAAGAATGGAAAAATAAGCACCACATGTACTCACCAGCAAATTGGTTTCCCTGATCATCACCCAAGTGCACATTTGGGAATAACACCAATTGGGTATTGGACAGAGGTGGGGGATGGGGGAGGGGATGGGTATATACCTACATGATGAGTGTGATGCGCACTGTCTGGGGAATGGACACGCTTGAAGCTCTGACTCAAGGGGATGGGGGAGGCATGGACAATATACATAACCTGAACTTTTGTACCCCCATAATAAGCTGAAATAAAATAAAAAAATTAATTAAAAAAAACATGTTTCTTTTGGTAGTTCTAAGGTGCTAGATAGGCAATAGTTACAGGCCCTTGGGGAAATACAGTTCAGGATTATGAGTAGCTAAGAGTTGGGAGGGACTTTAAAATATCTGCTGTTTAAACTCATTTGATTTCGTACATCTCACTCCCAAAAGAATTTTGAAAATCTATCTGCCCCCTTGCATATTTTAAAATGAAGCTTCAAATTCATTTCATAAGTTTAAATACTATAGTCCCAAAGTATATAATTTTTAATGTAAATGTTTTCATTTTAAAATATGTGTTACATCTCTCTTTTAAAAATGTATGATCATATCTGGAAGCTACAGTGATGTATTAATTACCACTATCTATTCCAAAAATATGTAAACAATCTCTTCTTTAACATATGGAAAAATTTCCATCATTTTCTTTCCTCGATGAACTTGTACTTCCATTTAACTTTCTTAACAAAATTTAAAGTAATATATTTATACTTTAACGTCTATTATTGATTACCTTTTCATACCCCTCTATAATAAAAATATTCATATACCTTTAAATTTTTTTTGAATTGGGTTTTCATTAGAATCATTGACAAAATAACATAACTTTAGATTTTGATGATTAATAAACATAACTAAGTTTGTTTTAAAATGCATCTCTTAATGAAATGGATAAAGCTTTAAAAATTTCAAATAGTTCACATATCTGGGGGGAATATTATTTATTGGTAGAATGAGAAAAACATCAACATTAATTCTATTTTACCTTTTCATTTTTATAGTTTTAAGTGCTGAAAACATTTGTTCATATATATGAGCTGATGAAAAAAGATTTATCTATCCTTCCTCTCTTCCCAGTATTTAATTTAAAAAAACTGTTTTTTATCTCTGTTTTGTTCTATAAGTGCTTGCTTTTCATTGGCTAGTTACCCTTGGATTATGCCAGGTCTTAAAAGTTTGAATCAAGATTGCTCTAGCTTGAAATTTGACTGGGTGATGCCTGCTATAATTAAAAATCCTCTTTGTGGGGGACACTGTAGTACTTTTTCTAGATCTCTCCTTCAAGTTGGAAGAATTGTACCTAAATGCTGAGAAAATGGGCAACTGCTGGCTGACAACTACACCCCTCCCTGGGAATTGCGCTCAGCCACAGGGAACTGCCTGTCCCAAAGTTAATCCTGCAGGTCCACAGCCATGACTAGCTGGTACAGAGGAACAGATGCCTGGCTTCAGCGGGGCACAAATCCCAGCTCTAGAGCTCCCTGAAGAGCTGGCTGAGGCTTCTGTTGCAACTATGTTGAGGTTTTCCCTCTGCGCAATTCTGCCTTCCTCACACATTGTATTCCTGGGGGGACCTGTCATACCTCTCTCCGTCTCAGTCTAGTCCTAAAAAATCCATTGTAAAACACCCGTTCGTTACATTGCATGTCTTGAGTGTGATTCTGTTGAAGAGAGTAAAAAAAGAAGATCACTCTATTTTGGATAGCAATGACAGAGTGGGCCTATTTCACTTATTATGGTTATTTTTGGTAGTATCTTTGTTGTGGTGTTTGTGGTATGAAATATTCAACAGAGCGACAGCTGTTGAAAATATGACCCACCGTTGATAAATATTCTTGATTTTTCACTAATGAGTCAATAATATCTTGGTTAAGGCGTGGATTATCTCCTTTCATTCCCGTGTGCAAGGTAGGATAAACTCGTGTGCAACATACTCAAACTTAATAATTTAATAATCCTCACATTTAAAATGCCTCAATAAAAACTACCTTGTAGTTGAGGATTTGGTTCCTACAGGGAACATAAACCCAAGCACACATATCCCTTAATAGCATGGAGCCAAGGGAAAAGTGAACTACAGTTCATGAATAATGCAGAATTTTTCTGTTTATGCCATTTCCATCTGTTGTGTGCATGGTATTTATGATATTCACAAGATAAACTGATAGGAGTGTGTGATCTGCTAATATGTATATTTAAAAGCTTTAATTACTGTTTTCATGGAAGAATGATGTCATGTACTGTGACTCCAGAGGTATGAAAATTAGAAAATAAAAGAGCAACACAAACAACATAAACACTCTGAAACATACAGTATTTTTATTTTTAAATGAGTGATACTTGATGTGTGTTTTATCACATTCCAGGCTCTCAAAGTGCTTGCCAGCATTGGTTTCTGATTACATGTTAGATGGTAAAGGAAAACAGATTTGAGTCTAGTGGTCCTGTCTTTCCCCTGCAAACCTCTTACCTGCACTGCCTCTCAATGGCTGTGTGTTGACTCAGGTAAATGAGGAGGGATAACTTTTGTGTTTTTCAAATGCTCTGTTAGCCTTGGAACTTATCTTGGATAACTTACGTTGGAAATTAAAGTTTTAATGAAGTGAGAGTCCCTAGAAAAAATTAACAGGAAAACACATTTTTCTTTGCTGTAAATCAAAGGCAGGATCCCACCAAAGAAAATTTTGTTAACTTTGTACTCTACAGATTTCTGAGTTGATGTGGTTTAGTGGAAAGTAATATAGACAGAGGAGCTGGCTTCTTCTATCACAGGGTAAGAAAAATCACCATTTACTGTGTGGTTTTTTTAACGTCTCTATTATAATTAGAAAAATGCAGTGTTTGGGCTAGGTGACTTCAAACATTCTTTTAGTACAGATATTTTTAAGAGTCTTAATACACTGGATTTTCCTAAGAATATGAATGTTTTGAATGTTTCAATAATATTTGAAAGACCTTCTAGTTCTATGAACACCGCCTGTGTTTTTTGTTTTGTTTTTTTTATTAAAAACTGACCCTTCCTTTTTCTTAAGGAGAAATATTGCAAAACTTGTTGAATGCCCTTGCTTTTTTTCTAGATCAGCATTTCTCAAATGCTTTTCAGATACTTTGATTCATTTTTTTTGTGAAAGTTTACTAAAATAATTTGGAGCCTACCTCCCCCCATTTTTTTTTTTTTTTTTTTTGAGACAGAGTGTCACTCAGTTGCCCAGGCTAGAGTGCTGTGGCGTCAGCCTAGCTCACAGCAACCTCAAACTCCTGGGCTCAGGTGATCCTCCTGCCTCAGCCTCCTGAGTAGCTGGGACTACAGGCATGTGCCACCATGCCCGGCTAATTTTTTCTATATATATTTTAGTTGGCCAGATAATTTCTTTCTATTTTTAGTAGAGACGGGGTCTCGCTCTTGCTCAGGCTGGTCTCGAACTCCTGAGCTCAACGGATCCTCCCGCCTCGGCCTCCCAGAGTGCTAGGATTACAGGCGTGAGCCACCACATCCGGCCCCATTTTTTGATAAGCCTGGAAAAAGGTTGATTTGTTTGTTTTCAAATCTGGCTTTCTTGGATGACTATCTTTTGACAATTTTCTTGAATTCAGAGACTTAGAGGTGTAAAGTGGCTTCTCAAAGGTCTTTGCATTAACTGAACTGAGAAAATGTTAAATCCAAGATGTTTGAGGGAAGATTTGTTTTTGACAACAAATATAGCTTGTTATGAATTATTGACATTTAGGTAGTCAATGGTATGATTTCAGATGAGACAGTGCCCCAAATATTTGTCCAACACTTCCTAAAATTACAACAAATACTAATTCTTTTGGTCTAACACCATCCTCTTTGAAATAACATACAATATCTAGCTGTGTGTGCGTGCGTGCGTGCGTGCGTGCGTGCGTGCGTGCGTGCGTGTGTGTGTGTGTGTGTGTGGTGTTTTGAAGTTTGGTGTGAATTAGTTAAATGCTTTGTTTTCATCCCAGCACTTAAATGAATTTATCTTGTAACCCTTGTAGTAGTAACCTGTTGGATTTCTTCACCACAGGGAAGTTCTTTAGCTACTTTCTGGGGGAAGCAAAATTTGAGAGATGGGTCCATATCCCCCAGCTGGGCATTCTAGTGGGTGATGGTCCTCCCAGCTTGCAGTACTAGTGTTTCAGTGCTAGATACCCACTTTCCATGTCTCATTTTGAATATACTTCATTAGTTTTTTTCTGTTGACACACTGGATTACAAGGGAAGTTTTAAGCAATTTATTTGTGGAGGTTTCTTTATGTTTCTCCCCTCTCTACTTAGGGGAGAGATGGCCGCGTGTTTTTATGTCTCTCTTTCTTTTTTGAAGAAAAGTTATGCCCTTTGCAACGGTGTCCTCCATTTGGGAGGACTCTTTCCCTTTGGAGAATAAATTCCAGGTCATCAGTTCTTCCTGTGGCTTATAAATTCCTCCCTCTCTGACTTTTGAAGGCAAGTTGAGATCAGAGACAATATGTTATACTTTGTATCACCCATAGCATAATATATATTACATGTCCTGACTATATACAATACACCCAGGTACTTTCATTGACTATGATAATAGTAATAGTTACTATTGAGAGTTTTTTATTGTGTGTGTGTGTGTGTGTGTGTGTGTGTGTGCGCGTGCATGCATGTGCACGCTCGGGCCTTGTTTTATATTAAGCATTGCACATGCATCATCTCATTTAGTCCTTCCATCCATTCTGTAAGTTCGATATTAGAAACAATCTCCATTTATAGATGGAAAAACCAAAGCTCATAGAGATTAAATAACTCACTTGAGTTAACACATGTGCATTCATACGCACACACACATATGTACACACTCATGCCATGTGTCAAAGCCCTTCTCTCAGTTTCTGCTGGCTGTGTAAACATGAGAGAAGAGAGCTATTCTTAGTTGCTGTCTTCAAGATGGGGCGGGTGCAGCTACAGAGAAGCTGAATAACTTCCACTCAGATTTGCACCAGTTTTTCCCTGAAGTACAAAATCAACCTAGCTTGTACCAAGACATTTTATCTCTTTTTGTAGGACACTCCCCACATTATCTTTTTTATCTCCTCATGTTAACATGACTTTAATCTTGTGGCAATAATCTTGGACATTTGTCCCTTCCCCTCCAACTAAATAAAAGTACTTGCGCCTGCACCAGCCATGTAGGGATGGTGCCATGCCCAGCCTGCTCTCTCTCTCCTGACTCCTACACTTCCATGGCCACTAATGTGAGGCTTGGCACAGAGACGGGGGTTGGGGGGTCGGGGTGGTTTTTCTGGTGGGAGATGAGGTTGTCCAGTTCATCCAGCCCAAATCTTAACTGAGATATTTGCAATGGGAGAAGAGGAGTATGGGGAGGGGGTGTTCCTCCTAGGAAAATGGAACCAAGTGGGCTAAGGACAAGGAGTGTTTGAGCAACTACAAGACATTGTGAGGGCCCAGATAAGCTTGGCTGAGGTGGGCCAGAGAGCAGAGTACCTAACACAAACCACCCACCTCACAGTTTCTCTTTGGTCCCCTGAAACCTGACTGACTCTGAAGGCTGAGTCAAATCACAAATTTTGGTTATTGTTGATGTGGATTCAATTTGCACTGTGCTAATTTAAAAGTTTTAATTGGAGCACAAAATCCAAAATCCATGTTGTTCTACAAGACAGGAGACCTCACCCATCTGCAGCACCTGATCATGTAGCCTTTTCCACTGAGCATAGTTAAGCTGCTTGTTCTGACAGAAGCCACTTATCTAATTAAGTGAAGAGTGCACAGTAGGTAACAATTAGGCTTTTATTAGCAGTTGTTTCCAATTGCAGAGTCGAACTTTAGTGTGGGGAGGGGCGAGTGGTCTCCTTGCGTTAAATTGTGTTTGCCCCAATGCAAACTGGTGTCCAAACGTGTAAGCAGGAAGAAAAAAAATATGGAATTGCAACCTCATGCCACAATAAAAAATTAGGCTCCATGAAGTACAGTTAAAAGCAAAGTAGAAAAATGTTTAAAATTAACTGTCTTGATAGAATTTTATTTTTTCTTAATATAGGTATCCCAGATAAGAGACTTCTGGTTTTTATGTATAATAAACATAGTTTAATTCCACTATTGTCCTCTTATTGCCCTTGTTTTGTGTTAAAATCAGTGTTATGTGATTTACTTTCACAGCGGCGATAGGTACATGTTACTAAATCATAACCAGAGCATGAAGGGACAGAAGCCCCCTTTGCAGGCCTGTTCTTGGGCCACCAGGTGCCTCTCCCCAGAGACAATGACTCTATAGCTGCTCTAGTATCATCCCAGAGTTACTCAGGATTTTATTATTTTTTATTGAAATTATACCAAAAAGTCTCCATATACATGGCTGAATTTGAGATTTATATATATATGTTTAAAAAACAGATTCTCCTTTGTTGCTGCTCGGTTCTTTTGGGGGCTGCCTCACATCATTAGTTGTTGATATGTACTTGGGAGATGCAAACTATTATATTAATAATTTCTTACAATATTTGCATAAGCAGAACACAATTCAGACGGCAAATATACTGCTATCAAAACAAAGAAAAGCATGGGTTGTACTAAAACATCAAACTGAAGTAGAATTTGTTTTGGATAATTTTGGCTGTGGCTCTTCATAACTGCTGGCATGGGGCCCCCTGCCTTCCATGCCTAACTTTGTCTTGGAGGGACCTAGGTGAGTCCTGCTCTGCTTGTCAGTTATTGGCACTGGTGGTGAACATTTGGATCCTCACTGCCTCCAAAGCACTGATAACAAGGCCTGTGGGCACTGTGCCCAACCTCCACCTCTTAGATAATTTTGGACAGGGCGTTAAAAACCAATCAGCACTGCAGGGCTCCGAGCCTGAGCCCCTTTCTTGCTGGTGGTCAGAATAATATCATGAAGTTTAGAAGCAGAGGTTTTGCCAAATTGTCACCTACTTAAGGATAGCATTTCTCTGCAAATGTTTTTAAAGGTACTGCTAGGATGGGAAAGTTTAATTCCGTGAAACAGCTAAAAGGGAGGTTTTTTTTTTTTTTCCCAATAGAGCAGAATATAATCTGGCATAAACAGAATGCCTTTCATGTAATACTAACACAGGTGAGTGGTGATTCAAGACATTCTGTACTTTCTCCTTTTGCCATCTGGCTGTCTCCCTCATCCTCTCCTCATCTGTAGAATCCCAACCTTGCTTCTTGCTAACGAGTGAGCCTCCTTTCTTGCAGGCGATTGAGAACAAGAGTTATCAACTTCCTCACCATTTCTGCTAATCAGTGTCTGCAGCCTGTATAGACTCTGGACTGTCTCTGGAAGGAAACGTGATGCCATTTCCCGGTGTGTTGGCTTATAGGAGCAAGGCTGTTCACCTGTCCTTCACCAGTAACAGAAATGGGGGTGCTACTCTTTCGTTTTCAATCCTTGCCTCTCTCTGGGTATTTGTCCATCAGTATTCTCTTCAGCTTCAGGATCACGGCAGCGCTAGCTCAGTATTTTTTCAAACATTTGCCCCACTATCCTCTCTGCTTTGTCTTGCACATCATGCTCAATAGCTCATCATTCAACTCTGGACCATCCAAGATTAGTGTCCTCTAAACTCTTGCTAAAGAATCAGACATGTGTTCAAGAGACATTTCATCGTCTGCCCTGGAAAGGATTTTCAGCGAAACAACAGAAGAATTAAGGTTCTTAATTATACCTAAGAGAATTCTGTCAGCCACTCTGTCTTCTTAGGGAATGTGGAAAGCTTTTGGAGGGATTTGAAAAAGATGGTAGCTGCTTTCTTTTGTACAATAAGGTCATTTTTTCTTTCTCTTTTCCCTTGATAAGTACATGTTCACTGGTATATTTTACTAATCCCTTGGGCACCTTTTTAATCATCTTCCACCTCTCTCTGTATTCCCTCTACTTATCATGTCGAGGGATTTTAAGATAGAGATGGATTCAAAGGCACCTAAGTAATACTTACTAGCTTAAAGAGATTGTCCACTAGATCTCAAATTTTAGCATTCCCATTTTAAACTTTTCCTGAGGAGGCTTTTGATAAATAGGATATTAGCTCTTTTTTAAAAAAAATGTGTGGTCTTCTCAGTGCTGTTGTTTACGTCTGCCCACATCTTCAAGTTGTCAGGCTTGTTTTGGGTTGCAATGACACCCTCAAAATGTAGTTGACACTCCACCCACGTGGTGCTATCCACAGTGACTACATTCTTTGAATGTCATTAGTAAGAATGAAGTCCGATTCATCAAGGAAAATGCTGACAGAACAGCCTGGTTGGAAAAAAAAAAATGTCAAATAAGAATTAGGAGATTTGCATTTCCCGCGGCTAGTTGTCTGTCTATGCACTGATGCATTTCTTTAGCCTTTACATTTTTCTAATGTATAATATAGGAATAATGATTTTTCCCTAGGGGTCTTGAAAAAATTCTTAATCAAGTGTATGCTGGGCATTTTTCATAGTATACAACACTGTTAGAACCTGAGAAAGAAAATGATATCAACAAAAAATATTGTTACTGTTTAGGAATCCAAAATGTAGGCGAGGAAGCAAGATATACATATATAATAAACCAGTTAAGCAACAGGAATGATTCTTTACATTTTTAGAGCATTTTATAGTTTTCAAAGCCATTATATGTGTATATACAAAATTATTTGCATATATAAATATATACATATATTCACATATAAATATTGCATAAGGATTAAATGAAATTATGCATATATAAAATTGTATGTATATAAGCACATACATATGTATGTGTGTGTATTCATAATTCCAGTTAATCCCTATAGCAGCCCTAGGAGGCAGATAGCAATGACTCCACATCACAGATGAAAGCACTGAGGCTACATGATGCTGTGTAGAATTGAAAATAAAACAGGATTTTAGCACCCAGGTCTCTAGATTCTAAGCCTGGTGGACTTTCTATTACAGCATAAATTCTTTTTATAAACCACAGAGTGCAATACAAGCAGTCAATACTGTGGAAGGTTTGCATGCAGAAAGTGGGGCTTGAGGAGAGCCTTGGGCAGTGCAGGAGGAAAGGGGGCCCCGCGTAGGAAGAGGAGCATGCACTAAGGTCTAAAGGGTGGCACACTGAGAAAGAGGATGAAAAAAACCTTACTCAAGGTTTTAAAATGGAAATAGTAAGATATATTGATTCCATACACGGAGTCTGAATATGGAGGGCTTGTGAACGTGGAAGGTTTGCTTTGAAGGATTGGATTACATGAGTGAATACAGTGTGGTGCACGACAAAACCAACGCTTTAGGAAGATTAGGGTGGAGACTGCCTGTGGAATGGGTCACAGCGTGGAGTCAGAGAGATGGATTACAGGACTTTTGTGCCCTCCAGTCATAAAATGCCTATGGGAAAATATGAAAAAAAAAGAATGCTGGATAGAAGGACACTTTTAAAGGACTTGATAATGAATTTATCTAGTCTATTGTTAGGGATTGAGGTTCTAGGTCCACCTCTAACTAGCTTTGCTACCTGGAAAAGATGTTTATCCTCATGAAGTCATAAAAGTACCTGCTTCATTGGGTTGTTCTGAAGATAAATAATCCATATAAAGCTCATCTTAGTTCAGTACCTAACACTTAGAAAACACTCATGAAATGTTAGTTCTTTATCACAACTGTTCTTAGAGGTAAAGTGGTAGAAGATTTTAAAAGATAGTATACTATATGAAAGTGTTTTAATTCCTTGGAAGTAAAATGCTCTTATTAACTAGACTGTTTTAACTAAGAAGCAACCAATACCACCTTTCTCTGTGGACAAGATTGATTTTAGTTTGGTTGGACAATTTCTATTAGGATGCAATATTAGTGACTCATGACAAAGATAATAAAACTGAGAACCACCTACACATTTTTACAAACCTTAAAAGATAGGTAATGGTGGAATAATAGTGTTTCATGTTCTGATTTATGTCAGCTTGAGCCAGTTCTTTGTCTATTTCAGGACCTTTATTGCCATTGTGACATTTGGATGGAAGAGGATGATTTGGGACTTCACTGAGGCAGTCTTAGTTTTAGAGTTTAGCAAACAGCAAGGAGTAAGCTCTTTCCCTTTGCTCAGTGAACTTAAGCATTTAAGCCCCATGGAAAGGCTAAGGGTGTCTCTAAGCTGTGTCATCTGCTACAGGAGGAAGGCAGTGAACAAGGGTGGGGAGTCTCCACTCATCCCACAGGTTGGTGTTTTAATGATTCTTTAAAGAATTTGGTTAATCAAATCACTTTGGCAGATTCTTCTCTCTGTATTTAAATTACAGTCAATTCCAAGTGCAATATTAAAATGTCCAAAAGGATATAGAATTTGTCAAGTGGAGGAGAAATTTTCTCTGGTCCTCAGAAGAAAAGAATGAAATTACCACACTGCTATTTCCCACTCAGAAGTATGCCCTGTTCAATTTTAGCACGAATTGCCTGGCTGCATTATGCACTTCTATCTCCTCTGACTTCCTAAAGGCAATTTTAAGAACAGGCAGCTGCCAATAGAATATAATATTGGTGGAAGCAGAAAGTCCATGTAACTAAAATGTCCACTTTTTAAATCATTAACAGTGGCTGGATCATCCTCTCTAGGAGGCTACAATTCAAGTTTATGTGTTATACTTCACATTGGTTTGTTGTAGACTTGTGCAGTTGGAAGACACTTTGGATACTGTTGTAGTCTGACTTCCTTTTCCAGTTAGGACAATAGACCTTCAGCCTCAGGAGATTGTGTTTTATTCCTTTGATTCTTGTCCAGCTCTGTGCCTTGACTCCTGTTGGTGTCCAAAGCAAGCATCCTTGTTTGATACTGCAGCTGCAAGAATCAACCTCAAATGGGTGTGGTGGAGGAAAACCACACTGGAAGGGACTTTGAGAATCAGGAGGTGACAACTCTGAGTAAAGGTGGGAAGGAGAAAACAGGGAGAGGAGGAAAGAGTTGGTGCCTCATAAAGAGACAACTGTGGCTAGAGAGTGGGAGAAGAAAACTTTATTTCACTGTGATACCCGAGGCTGTTTCTATTAATATTAAGATAATCTTGTTTCAAGTTTTTGGTTGTTTTCTCTTTAGAGGCTTCCCATTGATAAATGCCACCATGAATCAGGAGTGGGCTATTATGTACCATGAGGCTGAGAACCCTAAAATAATTTTGCAATGACCTAAAACTACTTTGGATGGGCTATCTGGAGACTGTCTCAAAACACTTTTCATCACAATATATTTTGTTTATATCTCTGTGTTATGCTATGAATGTATGTATAATTATGTATAAATAGATATCATTTGTCTTTTTATACATAATTATATAGTTATGTATAAATTTATAAATATAGTTTACTTATTTATTTATTGTAAAAGAAATTGAGGAATTTATTTCACAAGGAAGGAGCGTCTAAAATCACAGAATTTTAAAGGCGCAAGAGAGCCCAACTAGTTTACCTTCCTCCTTTTACAGATAAGGAAACTGAGGGCCAAGAAAGCAGAGTGATTTGGCCACAGTCTCAGGAAAAAGCAGAGCTCTACTGAGAACTCACGTTGCTCTGTCCGGGCCAGGACACCCTCCGATACACCCCTGTGTCCAGGGCAGCAGCTCTTGGTGCTGGTGGAGGGGTGAGGCTGTGTGTTTTGAAACTGTATCCTACACGTGATTCTGAAATGTTCCATCCCTTACTTTGACTTCATATTCACCGTAAAAGGGCCAAAAAGAGAAATGTTAAGAAGTCATTGGCTTAGAGAGCATGTAATAAAACTTCAGTAGGAAAATTAAATGAGGTTAATTTGCTATCAAATGCAAATGGATACTTGTTCTTCCAATGAAATATCCTTAACTGTGATCTCAAAAAACTATCCTAGTAAATACCACTCACAGAAATAGGTTTTTCCTTTTTATTTTCTCTCTTCATCATTGAGATCACTAATGTTCGCCCTGTTTTAAGGTATCACTGTAAGGGCAGGAGAAACAGTCTGTGCTCGGCTGTGGACTCTTCAAAGATAAACCATCGGTAACCATGATGCTATTCTCCGTCAGTGGTTTATCTTTGAAAAGAGGCAGGGGGATGGGCGGGACTTGGGCAATATATATAACCTGAACTTTTGTACCCCCATAATAAGCTGAAATAAAAAAAAAAGAAAAAAAAAAGAAAAGAGGCTGGGAAAAGGGGGAGAGTGGGAAAGAAGAGACGTTGATCAAAGGGTACAAAGTTTCAGTGAGATAGGAGGAAGAAGCTTTAGTGATATTTTACACGGAATGGTGACTATAATAAATAATAATGCATTGTATATTTCAAAATTGTTAAAAGAATAGATTTTAAATGTTTTCACCACAAAAAGTTATAAGAATGTGAAGTGATGGATTTGTTAATTAGCCTGATTTAATCATTCCACATTGTGAACATATATCAAAACATCACACTGTACCCTAAGAATATAAACAATTATTATTGTCCATTAAAAACAAAATTAAATTAAAAAATAAACCACTGCCTTTTCCTTTCCCAGAGGCTGTTTATTAGATGGCCTCCACTACCAGGCCAAGGGAGAACCCCGCTGTTTGGATAACATCGCTGTGTAGGAAGGGTATTGTTTTCTTCCCTAAGGCTTTTTGCTTGAATCTACATTTCTTTACAGTTGATTCATTCCTTTCTCCTGCCCCCTGCCCACTTCTGTTAGTTGTTCTGGGAAAAACAGCAAATGAATTTAACATTTGCAGCCAGTGGCTGGAGGCCACAAGACCAGGACACTTAATATGATACGGCTAGCTTTGTTTCAAATTAGAATTGGAACCAGTAATGTCTTAATGGTCTTGTCTAGACAATTGTCACGGCTGTAAATTATCATCATAATAGCCACTGAATGGTTTCTAATGTCCTTACCAAGACATTATTTGCCAATCCTATAAACTTTTTGAACATGCTGTTTAGTTTATCCTAATTAATCTATTAAGAGGCGACATACATACCCTGCTTCCTCTCTCCAAAGTGACATTTGAGAATTCAATTCCTTGCTTGTTGCTTATGCTACTTGGTAATCTCACTACTGATCTAATTCTGTCTTCTGTCTGTCTGCAACAAATTTAATCAGAGAAATCATTGAAATGTGATGTTTTCCTTTCTGTGTTTGAGACAGTGACTATTACTTCTACAGATTCTTGGTATTGAGCATCTTAAATGATTAACAGCTGTCTACATATATTTTGTTCAGGGTAGGGATGGTAGCACGTTGCCTAGGCTACTAATAATGGTGTGCAACAATGAGTTTAAATGAACTCTTTTCAACCAAGAACTTAAAGAGTTCAAAATGTTCAGAGGACCTCTCTAAAGCCTTGTCTACAAAGCATATAAACCTAGTCTTTAAATCAGTCTGAGTAAGAAACCATTCCATCTTAGAATGGATGGAGCAGCTAATCATTTAGGTCATTAAATATAAAATGTCCAATTTTGAATCAAAAGTGCAGTTTAATATATCTCAGACAAGAAGCAGTACAATTAATCAAAGTCTGCCCCTTTGCCATCTTAACAGTAGCTTGTTTACGTCAGCAGCGAAGAAGCCTGGAGAGAGCAAGTGGTAAAGAAGTCGCAAAAGGCTTGTTTTAACAGCTTGTTGAGAATTGAGTATTTTTCCTTGCAAGAAGTGGTCCAAAGCCTGGAAGGAATGGTAGTTAGGTGGTGCAAGTTCTAGTGAATACGGTGGATGACAGAGGGTTTCCAAGTCCAGCTTCTGTAGTTTGAGCAGCATCGTTTGTGTGACATGTGGTCGAGTGTTGTCTTGCAAGAGGATTTGTCTGTCTCTATTGACCAATTTCAGCTGCTTAATGGCAAACATCCTCATCATTTCATACAACTGGTTGCAGTAGACATCCACTGTAATCAGTTGACCAGGTTTCATGAAGCTGTAGTGGATAATACCAGTGCTGGACCACTAGACAGACTCCATTAACTTTTTTGAATGAGCATTCAGTTTTGGACTGTGTTTTGGCACTTCATTTTTATCCAACCATTGTGCCAAATGCTTGCAATTTGCAAAAAGATCAATTTTTCATCACACATAGCAATACAGTGTAGAAATGGTTTGCTCTTATGTCGTGATAGCAAAGAAAGGCAAGCTTTGAGACGATTTCTCTTCACTGCATTGTCTTGCACCCTGTTGAAAATCATTTGACAGTAAATATTTATTTACTGTCAGTTTATTTCTGGACTCTCAATTTTATTCAATTGATCTATTTGTCCTTATTTCAGTACCACATTATTATGATTACTTTAGCTTTGTAATTTTGAAACCAGGAGGAAGCATTCTCCAACTTTGTGTTTTTCAAGATTATGTTTACTATTTTGGGTCCCTTGAGTTTCCATTTGAATTTTAGGATCAGCTTATCAGTTTATACAAGGAAACCAGCTTAGATTTTGATAGAGATTGTGTTGAATCTGTAGATTATTTTAGGGAATATTGCCATCTTAACACTATTAAGTTTTCTAATTCTTGAAAGTGAAAGGTATTTTCATTTATTTAGATCTTCTTTAATTTTCTTCAATGATATTTTGTAAATTTATTGTAAAGGTCTTACACTTCTTTTGTTAACAATTTTATTCTTTCTGATGCTATTTTAAATTTCAGTTTTGTAATGTTCATTGCTATTATGTAGAAATATAATTAATTTTAAATATGAATCTTGTATTCTGTAACCTTGCTGAACTAGTTTATTAGTTTTCATAGATTTTTAGTGGATTACTTATGATTTTCTATATACAAGATCATGTCATCCGTGAATAGAAATAGTTTTATTTCTTCCTTTTTAATCTGGATGCCTTTTATTTTTTTTTCTTGACCACTTGCACTGGCTAGAACTTCTGGTACAATGTTGAATAGAAGTGGTAAGAATGGGTATCCTTGTCTTGTTTCTTATCATGGAGCTTGAGGGTTTAATCTTTCACCATCAAGTATATATTAGCTGTGGGTTTTTCACAGATGCCCTTTATCAGGTTGAGGAATTTTCTTTTTATTCCTAATTTGTTGAGTATTTTTAATCATTAAAGGATGTTAGGTTTTGTCAAAATTTTTCTGTATCTATTGAGATTATCATTTTTGTCCTTTATTCTATCAATATGGTATATTATCTTGATTGTTTCCATATATGAAGATAATTTTGTATTCCTAAGATAAATCCCATTTGTTCATACTGTATAGTCCTTTTCATTAATAAACGTTACTGGATTCAGTTTGCTAATATTATGTTGAGGAGATATATATTAATTAAATATGTATTTATAAATTAATTTAGTCTTTTTTTTTTTTTCTTGTGATGTGCTTGTCTTGTTTTGGTATCGGAATAGCACTGACCTCATAGAATGAGTTGGGAGGTGTTCTGTTTATTTTTATTTTTTGTGGAAGTGTTTGTGAAGGATTGTGTTAATACTTCTTTAAACATTTGGTAGTATTCACTAGGGAAACCATTTGGGCCTGGGGAAGTTTTTTTGGAATAATTCAATCTTTTTATTTGTTATAGGTATATTCAGATTTTCTATTTCTTCTTGAGTCAGTTTCAGTAATTTGTGCCTTTCTAGGCTTTGCCATTTCATCTAGGTTAGATAATATGTTGGCATACAATTGTTTATAGTGTTCCCTTGTAGTCCTTTTTATTTGTATAAGGTTGGTAGTATTGCCCTATCTTTCACTAATGATTTTAGTGAAATTTGAGTCTTTATTTATTTATTTTTTTGTTCACCTAATGGTTTTTCAAAAAGCCAATTTTTGTTTGTGTGGAGTTTCTCTATTTTTCTATTCTCTACTTTATTTATTTCAGCTCTAATCTTTATTATTTATTTCTCCCACTTGGTTAGGGTTTAGTTTGCTCTTCTTTTTCTAGTTTCTTAAGGTAGGTTAGGTTTTCATCTGAGGTCTTTCTTCTTTTTAGTATAGGCATTTAAAGATGTACATTTCAATCTAAACATTTGTGTAGCTATATTTTCTATGTGTTGGTATATTTTGTTTTTATTTTTAATCTCAAATTATTTCCTAGTTTTCCTTGTAATTTTACCTTGGATCCATTGGTTATTTAGAAATGTGTTTTTAAATATCGCCATACTTATAAATTTCCCAAATTCCTTCTGTTATTAATTAGTAACTTCATTCTATCGTGGTCAGGGAACATACTTCATATGATGTCAATCCTTTAAAATTCATCAAGAATTGTCTTATGGCCTAACATATGGTCTGTACTGGGGAAATATTTCATGTGTGCCTGAGAAGAATTTGAATGCTGATGTTATTAGAACTGTTGTATGTATATCTGTTGCATCTAGCAGTTTTGTAGTGTTTTTTAAGTCTTTTATTTCTTTGTTGATCTCTTGACAAGTTGTTCTATCCATTATTAAAAATGGAGTATTCAAGTCTTCAGCTATTATTGTTGAATTGCCTATTTCTCCTTTCAGTTCTGTCAGGTTTTGCCTCATGTATTTTGAGCTCTGTTGTTAACTGCATATGTGTCTATAATTGTTATGTCTTCTTGATGGTTTGACACTTTTATCCTTTTGAAATGTCCTTTTTTGTCTCTAGTAACAATTTTTGTCTTAAAGTCTATTTTATTTGACATTAATATAGCCACTCTAGCTCTCTCTTTCTTACAGTTTGAATGGTATGTATTTTTCTATCCTTTTATTTTTAACTTATATGTGACTTGAATCTAAAATGTGTCTCTTGTAGACAGCATACAATTGGATTATGTTTTTCTGTTCATTTTTCCAATCTCTGCCTTTTGACTGGAGTGTTATTTACATTTAATGTAGTTACTGATAAGGTAGAATTTACATCTGCCATTTTGCCACTTGTGTTCTATACGTCCTTTTTGTTTGTTTCTCTCTTCTTCTATTAGTCTTTTTTTGTGCTAAATAGATCTTTTCTAATATACCATTATAATCTCCTTATTATTTATTTTATTATATTTTAGGTTATTTTCTTAATGGTTGCTCTGGGGATTACAACTAATATATTAACAACCTAGTCTGGATCAATACCAACTTAATGTTAGTAGTATCCCAAATTTTGTTGCCATATAGCTCCAATTCCTTCCCTTCTTTGTGCTCGTATACATTATAAGTGTAAATATTTATAGATTACAAGTCCATCAACACAATTTTATAGTTTTTGCTTTATGCAGGTATCTTTTAAATAAATAAATAGGAAAAAGTTACAAACCAAAGGTACATTAATAATATTTGTTATATTTACCTGTATTGTTACCTTTATTGGTGCTCTTAGTATCTCTTCATGTGGATTCTATTTATTGTCTAGTGTCCTTTCATTTTAGCCTGAAGGAATGCATTCAGTATTTCTTGAAGAGTAGGTGTGCGTGACAAGTGAGCTCTGTTTATCTGGTGATGCTTTAGTTTCTCCTTATTTTTTGAAGAATAGTTTTGTTAACTATAGAACTCTTGATTGACAATATTTTTTTTTCAGTACTTGCAGTATATCATTCTATTATCTTCTGGACACCATGATTTCTGAAGAGAAATCAACTATTAATCTTATCAAGGACCCCTGTATGTGATGAGACACTGCTCTACTACTGCGTTCAGGATTCTCTCTTCATCTTTGACTTTCAACAACAATTTGATTATAATGTATCTAGGCCTAGATCTTTTTAATTTATCTTACATACATTCTTTGAGCTTCTTGGATATACAGTTTGATGTTTTTAAATCAAATTTGGGAATTTTTGGCCATTATTTCTTCCAATATTCTTTCTGCCCTTTCTCTTTCACCTCTCCTGAGGTTGTCATTATGTGGATGCTGGTGGACTTGCTAGTGCCACAGAGACCTCAGAGGCCTTGTTCCTTTTTTTTTCATTATTTTTTCTTTCTGTTCCTCAGACTAGATAATCTTAATTACCTATCTTCAGATTCCCTGATTGTTCATTATACTAAGTGAAATTATCTGTTAAGTCCCTCTACTGAATTTTTTATTTCAGTTATTGTACTTTAGAGCTCTAGAATTTCTGTTTTCTAAATAATTTATATCTTTTTATTGATATTATCAATTTGCTGGTACATCATTCTCATATTTTTCTTTAAATTCTTACTCATGGTTTACTTTTTGTTCTTTGAACATAATTATAATGGGTTTAAATTATAATTTAAAATTAAGATTTAAAATTTTTGACTAGGAAGTCCAATGCATGGGATTTTCTGGGACAGTTTCTATCTCCTACATTTCTACTCCTGTTTGGGGGCCATACTTCCCTATTTCTTTGCATGTACCATGATTTTTATTGAAAACCATATATCTTAGATGATATAACATGACAACTCTGGAAATCAGATCCCCTTTTCCAAACTTATTGTTCCTATTTGTTGTTATTGTTGTTGCTCTTTGTTTGTTTTGTGGCTTTACTGTAAGGACTCTATACATGTAAATTGTAGTGACTGGTTAGTTTAATTATCAGCTAATGAGTTTTCATGTATAGTGACTGGTTAGCTTAATTATCAGCTAATGAGTGAACAGGTATTTCCTTAAATATCTATAACCAGCAACTCTCCCAGTCTTTCCTGAAGGGTTCCATGTGTGTTTAGGTATGTGCCTTTAATTTTCTCATAGGCAGTTGAAAACTCTGCATTATCCTTCATTTCCTTTTTGCTCAGACCCTCAAGGTCAGCAAAAGTTGAAAAATTGGGACCTTCTCAGATCTCTCCACTTGCTGCACATGTGCATGGCCTTCTAGATTCTCAGAAATATGTTGGAACTTTTCAAAGACCCTATTATTTACTGAACGTTTCTGTCCCCTCCCCCCAAAAAATGGATGTCCTCATAACCCCTAATACAATGGTACTTGGAGATGGGGCCTTTGGAAGTTAATTAAGGTTAGATGAGGTCATGTAAATGGAGCCCTTATGATGGGATTAGTGTCCCTATAAGAAGAGACACAAGAGAGCTTGCTCCTCTCTGTCCACATGCATGCGCCAAGGAAAGACCATGTGAGCACACAGGGAGAAGGTGGCTATCTGCAAGCAAGGAAGAAAGCCCTGGCCAAAACTTGACCATGCTGGCACCCTGATTTCAGAATTCTGTCCTCCATAACTGTGAAAAAATAAATTTCTGTTGCTTAAACCACCTAATCTATGGTATTTTGTTATGGCAGCCCAAGAAGAATAAGACAGATTTTGGTACCAAGAAGTGGGATGCTGATGTAACACATACCTGAAAACGTGGCAGTGACTTTGGAATTAGGTGATTGATAGAGGCTGAAAAAGTTTTGAGGAGCATGCTAGAGGAAGCCAAGATTGCTGTGAAGGAATTGTCACAGCCAATTGTGGTGAAGTCTCAGAAAGATAGAAGGGAACTAAAGAGACATCTTCCAATTTCTTAGCAAATGCATAAATAGTCATGGATAGAATGTTGATAGAAATATGGATATTAAAGGCCATTCTGGTGAGATTGTGGACAGAAATAGAAACAGGTTATTAGAGCTATAGGAAAGGTGATTCTTGCTATAAAATGGCATAAAACTTGGTTTACTGTGTTTTAGTGTTTTTTGGAAGATAGAATTTGTAAGCAATAAAATTAATTAGCTTTGGATATCTCTAAGCAAGGTCTTGGAGGAATGGCTTGGTTCCTCTTACTATTTATGATGAAATGTGAAAGGACAGAGATGGGTTGAAGAAGGACTTGTTAAGCAAAAAGGAATCAGAGTTGAAGATTTGGAAAATTCCTGGCTTATCCATATACAAAAATATGAGAAAGCTTGTTGTAAAGAGAACACTAAGGGTGTGGCTGAATAATCATTTGATAAAGAGATCATGAGTATGACTCATGGACTTAATCAGCCATCTCAGAAGAGGCCAGGAATAGAGATCAATTATACCAGCAAAGATACTACCAGTTTGAACTACAGGGAAAAGAAAAAATGAGATGCAATAAAGAAAAGCCGTCAGACTTCTTAGATTCTACAGGACAAGACCATAGGGCTGTTTATCTATGAACTTGTGCTTTTCTTCAAGAAAAAAGAATAATGATCTCAAAGGCAATTCAGAGATCATCAGGGTGCCTCCTTTGCATCCAAGGATTGGATTATTGCCTAAACTTCAACAGGCCAGACGACCTTGACGAAAACCTTGGGTACATGGTTTCCTGGAGCTTGAGGCCAGGGCTATTCTTGAGTCTTAAGAGCTCATAGAATTTGCCTTGCTTGATTTTGCACTTTCTTGGAACCTGTCTCTCCTTCCTTCTTTCCCATTTCTTCCTTTTGGAATGGGAATGGCTATGTCATGCCTATATCACTATTGTATTTTGGAAGCACATAACTTGTCTGGTTGCACAAGTTCACAGCTGGAGAGGAATTTTGCCTTAGGATGTGTTTTACCTATATCTTATTAAAATAATATTTAGGTGAGACTTTGGACTTTAGAATTGATGCTGGAAAGAGTTAAGACTTTTGAAGCTGTTAGGATGGAATGAATGCATTTTGCACATGGAAGGAGCATTAATTTTAGAAGTCTGGGGTAAAATGTCATAGACTGGGGTTTGTCTCTGTCCAGAACTTAGATGTTGAACTCCTAAGCCTTAATATTATGGTGTTTGATGATGGGGCCTTTGGGAGATAATTAATGAAGGTGAGATAAAATTATGCAAATGGGGCCCTCGTGATGGGCTTAGTGCTCTCCTAAGAAGAGATAGCAGAGAGCTTGCCCTGCTCTCTCTCTGTGAGCCATATGAGCACACAGGGAGAAAGTGGCTGTCTGCAAGCCAGGAAAAGAGGTTTCACAAGAACCTAACCATCTTGGATCATTCTAGCCTCCAGAACTGGGAGAAAATGCATTTCTGTTGTTTAAGTCATCCAGTCTGTGGTATTTTATTATAGCAGTCTGAGCAGACTAAGGCAGACCCTACGGACAGCTCATTTACCAGATTTTCCCTTAAAGTTTTTTGGTCAGGTTCTTGTTTGCCCTAAATTTTATAGCTGTCTCAGGAAGCTATAATGTTAAGCAATTACCATTAATTGTTTTTGACAAATGTCCTGGGGAAAGATTGTTTACAGGGAGTGATCTCTGAGTCAGGTCAAATAAAAGACAAGTCCAACTAGTAAAGGTTTCCAGAAAACTACCTGCAGATCCAATAATAACAATAACTGATAATGTTGCTTTCGAGGAGCTTCAAACCTATTTTTCTCCCTCCATTGGCTGGTAGGCTGTTTTCATGGCTATTGTGAAGCTGGGAACAGAGGATGGGAATAGGGCAAGTTAAAACACCACAAAGCTCACTCTTCTCATTGAGATTGAGCTGTTTTTCTTCAATAAACAGTCTTTGAATTCCTCTGTTGGATCATTACTAGTGTTCTCGTGGCCATTATGGATGAGCAGATATCCTTCGGAGGTCTTTACTCCATCACTCTTGCAGTGCTCATCCACACAATTAATTTTTGATAAGTATATTAACTTAATGGATTTTGTGGTTGTCTTTCTAACATTGATTTAATCCTTATCTAACAGTGAGATTGAGTTTGGAGCTGATCTGCTCTCAGACCCAGGGGTGTCCCCTGACTGTGGTAAGCCAGCATTCTTACCCTCAACACCACTGAAAATTTGGGTCCAATAATTCTGTGTTGTGAGGGGCTATCCTGTGCATTGTAGGATCTTTAACAGCATCCTGGAATCCACCAAATAGATGACGGTAACATTTTTGCAGTTGCGACCACCAAGAGTTGTCCAGACATTGCCAAATGTTCTGTGTAGGGCATGAGAATCGCTGTTCTAACTACATTAATACAGTCTCATTCTTTTAGACACCAAGGTTGACTCAGGTAAACAAAGCTTATGTTCCAAAGCAAATAAAAATCCCCTGATCACAGTTATTGATTCAGGAATGGAGGTACAACCAATTGAAGCCAAGGAGATATGAGGGAAGGAAATGGCTGAAGGAAAAGTTTCTTTCCTTTTCCTTCTTGGTTGGGCTGTGTTAGGATGTGAAATCCTTTAGGTGGCCATTCTCAACATGAAGCAAAAGTGGCACATAACATGTGCCTGACACACAGGAGCTATTAATATTTAGGGTTATAATTACAATACAGATTGGGCTTATGGCATGACCTTGGCTCTCCATCTGAGACCTATTTTAGCCAAACTCTTTGAACTTAAAGGTTTCCCTTGTAAGAGATTCTCCTTCCTTAATATCTCTTTCAATTTCAGTCCCTCCTTTTCATATCACTTCAACTGCCTAATTCCCACTTCACCCCTTAAGTCATAATTGATTAATTGGAATCTTTTCATGAAATGTTCTCTCTGGTTTTAACCTCTCTCCACTTAATCCTGCCATCTTTAGTTATTTTCCCAAAGCTCACCTCTGATTTTGTCACTACCCTGTTCAAGAAGTTTCAAGGTTTCCTTACCATCTACACATTAAACCCCATATTTCAGCCTGGTTTTTCAATTTGACTAAAACCAAACCCATCAGCTTCTACCTTTCCTTTATGATGAGAATGCTCATCATCCCCAGAGCAGGCTCTATCTTTTCTGTCTCTGTTCATTTTCTTGTGGCACCAATATATTAAAAGAAACAATTACAATGAAAATAGGTGGCTTTTATTTAGCACTGTCCCTGTGTCAAATATTGTGCTTTATCTCATTTAATTCTCCAAAACAAAAATAAGACAAAATATTTGTTAGGTACTTCCATTTAGCCTTCTGGCACATAAAAGGAAATTGTAGCATGGAGAGGTTAAATAATTTCCCAAAGTCACACAGTTAATTGGAAAAACTGGAACTTAAACTCAGATCTTTCCAGTTCATATTCTTCTGCTGAGCCACAATACTATTAAATATATTGCTTTCATTTTGCTTATCTTTGTTCTCTCTCTCCTACCATTCTCTGTTGCAATTCTGATTTGTTCTAGTCTAAATTTATATGTTCATTCATAACTTGTCTTTTATTTCAGTCTTTCAATTCAGACACAATTTTGGCCTCTTTGTCTTTCATTGACCCCAACACAATGCCTGATGCATTGTGATGGATGGTCAGTATGTTTTAAATAAAGGAGATGGATGAATAAAAGTTGGAGCCCAGGTATCTGTTTGTTTTATTTTGTGATTGATGTAAAGAGAAAAATAAAAAATGTGCAGTATTTTGCAGAAAATAGACACAATAAATGTTAAATTATAAATGAATGGCTGAAAATTCAATAAATCAGCTTGTTGGGTATCTATTTCCTGTTTTGTGTCTCTGATACAGACCATAGCTACCTATGTAATAGCAAAATATCAAAGCATCTACCAAATATATGTGTTATGTCCACTGCTTTCTGTGTTAACTACGCAGGTGAGCTGGCCTGGGGGTCTATTTGTTCTGTAGTTGATAAAGAAAAAGGGCCCAGTCTTAAATGCTTGTGGGGCAATTCAGGATTTCTAGCTACACAACCAACTGTAACTATGGCTTTCCTTCCATAGGGGAGCTGTTTTATGGGCTGTCAGTCTGAAAACAAATCTGTTTCAAGGGTATGTCTGTTTTGTCTGTCCCCAAATGTGCATGGCGTTTAAGAAGAGCAAGGACAGGACACTAAGGTGGGAAAGAGAGGAGAAGAGAAGATAAAGGACAGAGAAGATAAAGGATGGAGACTAGATTAAATTAAATCCCACTCCCAAACCAAGGAGGCTGGTGCTGACGCTGTTGGCAACATAAATCAATTAGTCAGATCTGGCTGAACTCTGTCACCCCAAAAATTCTTTTCAGATCAGGAATTCTATGATTCTCCTTCACAAAAAAAAATTTTCAAAATTTTTAGACATAGGTCGTGACATCAATGACAGTTACCCCTACAGGAGTGTATGAACATTTGCGCTGTGCCTGTGTGTTCCCCAAGAAAATGATAAATTTTATAATTACATTTTATTATAGTCTAAGAATGTAACATATGTATGTCTGGGTTATCTGGGGCTCCTAAAGCAGTCTGATCATGCAATTTTAGTACCACATTTTCGATCAGATTAATCTGATTAGTATGAGGCAGTGCTGTTTATCCTAGATTAATGGAAAAGACTACATCCGTCCTCCGTGTGTAACTCAGGCTGTGCTTGTATGTCCTTCATATGCATACTATATGTTTAGCTCAGGCATGTGTCTGTATGTGTTTCATGTATGTACTACATGGGTAACTCAGGTATGTGTCTGTGCATTCAATATGTGCACTGCATGTCTAACTCAGGGATATGCCTGTATGTGTACTACACATATATAACTCAAACATGTACCATACCAGTGAACATTTCATAAAAGTGGGAATCCAGAAAAATGTTAAGAAAATTGTATTTATAGACATGTCAAACTTCACATTGAGAATAGTAATTTACTGTCAGCGAAACAGCATGGTTCTTCTTATCAGTGTTATTGATTTTCACACCCTTTTCTTAGCTTTGTTTGCTTTTAATTTATGAATAATTTTTAGTTGTAAAAGAACTATAGGATAGAGAAGGCAGATTATATCTAGGGTATATATTAATGTTGTTGTAAAAATAGTTTTTCAACACTGGCACTAAGTGAGAAGATCCTTTTCCTTTGAAAGCAGTCTTTACATTACTACTTTGGAAAAAAACTATACCATTCTATTTTGAAGTGCATGTAAGTCCTAATCTGTTGACCCCAATAAGCTGTTTTAGAGAAAATAATGTTTCTGTCACTCAGAGAAATATTGAGCTTGTAAATGGCAATATTCCATTTACTATTACAGTAGCTGCTATCTCTCTGTTTTGTAAGCTATCAGCTTTAGTTACTGAATCATATTTTCTTTTATCTTGAAAAAAAAACACTTATTATGTTACAACTAGTAGATTCATGAGGCTGTATTCAAGGAATGTATCTATGCTATGAACTTTTTCCACAGGGGGGTCACCAAATTTATTAAATCTAATTTTTAAGTAAACTATTTAATTTAAGAAAATAATTAAATTTGCTTTTAATATTTTCTTCATTTGAATAAATGTAGCACATTAATAGAGTGAAGGGACCCTATCAAAGGCTTTTTCCCCCCTCTTTTGGTGTGAAAAAGTTAATAATTTCACACCATTGCACTCACTTCCACATGTATTATCTCATATCATCATGCATGATGAGAGGATGATGTCATCTTAAGTCAACACATGGAAAATACATAGGTCAAGGGATCTTTGTGTTGTCCCTGTGATAAATCTGTTGGATCCTGCTCCAAACACAGGTGTTCTGACTTTCTTTCATTATACCATGTGGCTTCTCTAAATTAAGTTAAAACTAATCTTCTGATAGACATGATGTTATCTAGGGAAGGTGTAATATTAACCCATAGAAATCTTAAATAGATAAATTTCTCATTCTGTATCTGATATGGTTTATGATTTTGATTATGGAATGTATATTTATTCCTGCTGACTACCAAAAAGGATTTAGGTAAAACACAGTACTATAATGTAAGACAGATCTTTTAATGTGGATTAAAATATGAATGTCAAGTAATAGAGGAAGAAAATAAGGATAAAATAAATTTTTAAAAGGTCTTGGCTGAAAAAGTTAAAGGAGCACAGCATAAAGTTTTTGCTCTTAACTTCCTGGACGAGGAAAAGTTAAGAGTATAAGTTTTATGATCTAATGAAATGAAGGCTTTGGTAGAGAAAGCTTTATTTCTCCTTAACTTCCAAGAAATTTATTATCAGTAAAAAGACTTAAAGAAGAATCTCAGAAGACAGTATAGCCCAGGTATGTTCTAAAGCTTTAATTCTTTTATCTAACAATGCAATTAACATAAATATGAAAAATGAAAGTGAAAAATGACACATTATGTGGCATATAATTTGAGGAAAGATTCAGAACCTTTCTTCTCTTAGAAATGACTCCCTCTTTGAGAACTGATGTCACCATCCCTTAACTTCTCTTTCCACTGCTTCATGGCCTTTCAGGAAGTCAATATAAGTACAATTACTTTTCCCCTGAACATTTTCTTACCTTTCTTCTCATGAACATAAGGCCTCAGAACTATGAAAGAAAACAGATGAGAATAGTGCCCCTTTATCTTTTGTTTTTTCTTATTATGATAATTATTTTAGCTTTATGTTCTCCTGGAGCTTAAAGATGATGCATGTGCTTTGTAGGGAATTTGGAAAAATGTGAAGAATCAGGAAATGTGTGTTCATAATTCCAGCAATAGTAATTTCTTGGTGTATTTTTTTCAATAAATTTTAGCTTATGTGAGAACATATGCTTTCTTTATTGACATTTTTAATGTTATTAAATTTCCCCATGTTATTAAAAAGCCTTCATTTTTAATGGCTATGAAGTATTCTACCATATGGATATACTTTGACTTATTTAAGCATCCTACTAATATTGAACACTTGGGTAATTTCCAATTTCTCACTGTCATCATAATGCTGCACTTCTGTGCATAACTTTCGTGGGCACTTTGGCTTCTCTCCTTATGGCAGTTTCTAAGATGAATTAATAGGCCCAAAATACAAATATTCTAAATTATTTTGATAAACATTGACAAATTACTTTCCAGACTCTTATACCAATTTACGCTTCTGTCCACAGTGTTTGAGTACATCTACTTCACAGATATTCTCCTGGTTAATTCTTTTTTCTTGGGGTAGGCAGACATTGCATCCCATTGATCCATGGATTTAATCTGCATTATTAAAAATGATGAACTATTTTTGGTCATATTTACTAGTCATTTACCTTTTTATTTTGAAAATTGTCCAAATCCTCTTCTTACCTCTTAATTATCATTTATCTCCACTCTACCTCAGAAAAACAGAATCATGAAGACTGAAGAAATACAGAGCTAAGTGAGCGGGCAATCCCTCACTATGCGTGTGAGTCTAGATCAGGGGCTGGACCACAGTGTCGTCCCTTAGACACCAAGTGACACACCCCTCTGGGCCTCCTGCCATCTTTATTTCCCTAACCCTTCCTTTCACTTTTTCCATCCCTTTCCTCCATGCATCTTCCCTTGCCATTTTTTCTCTCTTCAATTTAAAATTTTTGACATCCTTGTAGTGCCCTGGGATCAGTAGGCTTGCGTGTGAACCTGGAAATAGAAGTTAATCCTGTTCCAAGCAGTCTGATGTTCCATCTCAAGCCTTCATGCACACATTTTCCCTGTCCTGTGGCCATGTGTCTGTGAGCATAGCGAAGGCTCAGTTACAGAATCCCCTGCATGATGGAAACCTAATGAGTTAGAAAAGTCCTGCACAATTGTGCAAAGCAGGCTGAGTGTTCTTTTCATTGTATTTCTTGAAATTTACTTTAGCTCCTATCAAGACTTTCATGGTTAAAATTTACCAAGCACCTTGTCTGACAAGCCAACTGGGTGAGTCTCTGTGGCTTTCCCGGTCAGTCTTCACAGCAACACAACAGAGGAGATGCTAGGACTCTTATTTTACTTCTGAGCTCAGAAAACTGTGCCCCACATGTTAGACTATTTCCTCACTGTCATGTAGCCAATGAGGAAATTGGGTTTGAATCTCAGTCTATCTAATTCCGGAGTCCAGCATGGCCTTTCTGCTATATTCCTTTGCCTGTCTGGCAATGGGTGGAGAAACCTCAGCTTGTGCCTGTTCTCTGCTGCTATGACCCACAGGGTGACTCGTGGCGTTGGGTGTAGTGGGGTGGAGCAAATGTTAAATGTACCCTCCATTCTGACAGCAGATGACTGAGTTCACTGAGAAGCAGGGGCAAGCCTGTGGTTCCCATTCCTGGCACATAGTAGACACTTAACAACTATTTGTTATTACTGAATGAAAGATGCTTTTCATTAAGCTATCTCCTTCTGTGTATAAAAGCAGGGTCAACTAGTCTTGTAGAGAAAGGACAGTCTGGCAGTACCTGTCCCCATTTTTAATGACTCAGTCTTTCTTAAGCAATTCACTTATGCTTTCTTAACGTCTAGTTCTACAAAATGAGGCTACCAAGCTCCAAGTGGTGTGATTGAGATGAATAAGTTTTGAATTTTTAGAATAGATGATGAATAAATAATCACGGTATTTTATTTCACTTTACTGATAATCTAGGACTTTCTGAATACTAAACAAATACTAAGGGGAATTAATTCTGAACATATTATAGATGAGTATCATTTTTTAAATAGACTAATATTTATTTTCCCAGTCTTGCACATTCCTATCAAACACGTGGTTTTTATATGGTGCTACCTAGTGCCAGTGCTGCAAAGCTACCTGCAGACAGGGTGGTGTCCTACCCATCTCCCTGGGATGAATAGACTTGCCTATATTCTGGAAAAGAGAGTCAATACTCACCTTTGTTTGAGGTAGTCTCATATCTCATTCTGACACCCTAGACTTACATGTGTTTTCTGTCCCAACTGTACCATGGTAGCACATCACAAACTGCACAAATTAACAATTTTAACAATGAATAAATATAGTCATAGTAAGAACTGATATGTTTCTTTTAACTCTTTTTGAGAACCACAATTATCTTGCTCTTTATAATTAATCTATTTCTTTAATCTGAACTTCAATAAGCTATTTGGTAAAAAATGTACTGTTTAGAAATGAAAGATCCACGTTTTAAGTATTTTTCTTTTAACAATCTTGAAATTTGCTAATGCTCAAAACCACAGGTCAACAATATTTGTCTCTATAGAGACAGATAGTAAATATTTTAGGCTTTGTGGGCCAAGATGCAAAATTGAAAAATAATGTAGGTACTTACCTAACAAGAGAAAAAACAAATTTTCACAAAATTTGATAAAATTAAAGTACTAATAATAATGACAATTGAGAAAAATGTTTTTGCAATACAAGCCTATTGTATTCATTTTCTATTGCAGCCATAGCAAATTATTACAGACTTAGTGGCTGACATAACATACATTTATGATCTTATAGCACAGTTCAGGAGGTCAGTAGTGCCACACAGTTGTCACTGGGCTAAAATTAAGGTGTGTGCAGGGCTGTGTTCCCTCTGGAGGCTCCAGAGTAGAATCTGTTTCCTTGCCTTTCCCACATGCCAAAGGTCGCCTGCATTCCTTGGCTTATAGTCCTCTTCCTTCATGTGCAAAACTGTAACTTAGCATCTCTCTAACCCTACTTCCATCATCATAACTCCTCTACCGCAACCTGGAAAGGTTCTCCACTTTTAAGGATCCATGCAATTACTAACATATTGGGCCCACCTGCACAATCCAGGATGATTTTCACAACTCAGGGGTCATGAGCTAATATCGAAGGGCTGCCATAACAAAGTACCACAAAATGAGTGGCTTAAAATAACAGCAATCTATTTTCTCACAGTTCTGGAGGCTAAAAATCCCAAATCAAGGTGTGAGCAGGGCCAAGCTGCCTCTGGGATGTTGGGTAGAATCCCTTCCTTTCCTCATTCAAGTTTCTGGTAGTGCCCCTCAATCCTTGGTGTCCCTTGACTTGCAGCTGCACTGCTCCAGTCTCTGTTTCCATCAGTACGAGGCTTCTCTCCTCCTGTGCCTCTGTCCCTTCTCTTCATGTAAGGACATCAGTCATATTGGATTAGGGCCCACCTTAATGACCTCATCTTCATTTGATCACATGTGCAAAAATCTTGTTTCCAACTCAAGTCACATTTACAGGTATCAGGGATTAGGAATTTAATATATCTTTATAGGGGACACAGTCCAATTGTAACAGTCCATAACCTTAATCCTATATGCCAAATTCCTTTTACCATGTCCGGTAACATATTCATAGGTTCTGGGGATTAGGGTATGGACATCTTTGTCCATAATAAGAACATTGAAATTCATTTTTACTCTTTCTTTTTTTGAGATAATAGCCTGTTTAGTTGAGATTCAAAGTTAGCATTCCTTGTTGTCAAATTGATTGCAAATCTGGAAAAATCTTTCTTAGTTATGGGTGATAGAAAAATAGGTAGAGAGTTGGCTTTGGTCTGCCTGCTGTAGTTTGCTGACTTGTCCTCCAAATAAAAATCTTGTTTAGGCCAAAATCTACTGGAGTGTTACTAGAAATACCATTTAGTGTTTATTAGAAATTAAACCCAGTTTGGCTGGAACTCATATGTGGGAGTGAACTACATGGTAAAATAGACCGTTTGGGGTAATTTGAACAATTTCCAGATTTAGGACTTTAAATTTTATCATTGATTTATTTCAAAGGAATACTATTAATACTATCCTCCTACCTGTGTGTATTTCTCCAGGCTAATATGTACAACCCAGTGACAGAATTTCATACAGTATGTATATCCTTTCCAGGCAATTGCTAATGAGCAGAATAATATCAGGCTTTTTACTTAAGAAAACACTACTAAGTTGGTAAAAGCAAATATCTTTTATCTAAAATAGCTCATCTTAATCGGTATTGACATATTTTAATACTTGTGCAGAATGGCAGCATGGAAATGATAGTAAACGATCCTAATGGTTAATATTCATACTGGCAAAAGAAAAGCATTAATTTCAAATAGTGTGTCTTTCAAATAAGGAAATTATAGCTGTTGACTTTTCACTGGCTAGTAGTCTACAGTTGTGCTTTAGCAGTCAATGTTAACCTTTCCCTCCATTGATTTCCACAGAAACTCTCTGCCAGGAACATTTTGATTTTTCTTTGCATTAGTAATAAAACATGAAGTCAGGAGCTGCCTAATTGAGATGTTGAGTGGTTAGGTAGGAATGAAAAGTAATCATATTTATAAATCTGATTAAGTATCATTGGGAAATATATTTTAGAATCCATATGATATAAAAAAACTGACCAACCATCAAGATTTTTTCAAAAGGAATGGAAGATGAAAGAGCTATGGTCTGCTTGATCCTATTCATAGGGTTTTCTTAAGGGAAGAATTATATATTTCCAAATTTTAGTTATGTATCTAGATTCTTTTATATTTATTATTAAGTCTTCACTTGTGAGCATTAGCATAGCATAGTGATAAACAACATGGTCTTTGGAGCCGGACTGGAGAGGTTTAAATCCTGGACCTACTACTTTTTAGCAGATCACTTAACCTCTGTAAGTCTCAATTTACTTCTCTGTGAGATGTGTATGAAGGTAGGACCTAAGTATAAAATGTTTAGAAGAATTCCTGGTACATAATAAGCATTATGTAAGTGCTGATCATTTGTTTATTATTACCAATAACAGTAGTAGTGGTGTTGGTAATGAGGTACCCTGTATTGCTAAACATGCTGGAATGTGGAGGCCTAGGACTAGTGGAAGATTGTGTGGTCCGCAAACCACTAAGCAAGTGATTCATTGGCTGAGAAACCTCAGCTTATCGTGGAATCACTTAAACCAGAAGTGGAGGAATCTTCTGGGACCAACACTGGGATAGGGCCTGCTGGGTGGTGGAGGGCGGTGAGATCGGGCCACCCTCTGCAGTCACAGGGACTGCACTGATTCTTGAAGAAAACTGAGTGTTTTTTCATGGTACTCATCTTTGTCTTCACCACTTGCTGTAGGAAGCCCGAGACAGAGTGAGGACTTCATGCTGTAAATCCACATCTGTGCTGCTTGGTACGTGGCTGCACTACTGCCACAGGCTGCAGGACTGGATTCCATTCTGCATTTGAGATTTCTGTTAGCTTTCATTCCTGCACTTTTCTCTTTCTTTTTTACTTCCTTCTTCCCTAATGTGTTTTCCTTGGTACCTCATTGCTGCTTACTGTCTTTACAATATCAGGTCCTCTGAGGGATGTCTAGCTCCATGATTACAAAAAGGAAATAGATAAAATCTTTGCATTTGAGTTTAAACTATAATGGTAAATGCAATTTAAAATTAAAGTTAAAATAATGAATGGTAAATATTCAGTAGTTATATTAGAGAGCCAGGGTATTGAAGTGAAATCGGTGACCTAAATTAGCAATGTCAGTTTTCAGTAGCCATTGTGGTTCTGTTTTACGGGACGGGAGGCTATGACTCTAAAAAGTTTTGATTTTCCAACTGCCATAATGGTATTGCTGTAACTCCCATGGTCTCCTTCTTGTCCCCAATCCTCATTTTATTTTCTCCTCAAGCTAATGAAGCAGAACAGGGGCACTGGGATTTGGGCATTTCTAGAAACCAAGAGTCTGGGCTGGGAAAGAGGACTGATCAGTCAAAATACCAATGAAGTTAGAGAATCCGGTCGAGGAGATTTTGGCCCTGTGTTTGTGCTGGGGATGAGGGTGCGATGTTGGGGGATTGCAGATTTAGGATGTCCATGTGAGGTGCTGTGGCTGAGGGAGGAAATGGGGCATGAGCTGAGAGAGGCAGATGCTGTGTATTGGAGTGAAGGACTGATATCATGGCCAGTGAATTTTTGTATGCACTTGTGGGGTTATAACTAGGGATTTATATATTTTCTTTAATAGTAGATTTAAAAAGTGTAGTGTTATTGGCTGGGCACGGTGGCTCATGCCTGTAATCCTAGCACTCTGGGAGGCTGAGGCGGGTGGATCGCTTGAGGTTAGGAGTTCGAGATCAGCCTGAGCAAGAGCGAGACTCCGTCTCTACTAAAAATAGAAAGAAATAATCTGGCCAACTAAAATATATATAGAAAAAATTAGCCGGGCATGGTAGCGCATGCCTGTAGTCCCAGCTACTTGGGAGGCTGAGGCAGTAGGATTGCTTAAGCCCAGGAGTTAGAGGTTGCTGTGAGCTAGGCTGACACCATGGCACTCCCTCTAGCCAGGGCAACAAAGTGACACTCTGTCTCAAAAAAAAAAAAAAAAAAAAGTAGTGATATCAACTGTTATTTAGTAATCATAAAATAAAGTAAACTTTATTTTATGAGATGGAGCTCATAAAATATGAACTGAGGTGGAAGTGCATTTTTTTCTCTATATTTCTTCTGTGTCAGACTGGCTGAAATACGTCTTGGTAATAGGCTCCCCTTTGCACAAATGCAGGATTTCAATGAGCTATAAGGTTCCCAAGAAATCACTCAAGCAGGATTTGAGAGTTTTGCATTATTTTTCTGCAAATAACTTGCTGACAAAACAGTGTAGGATAGATTTGCTGCACAGACATCAGCAGATGCAAAATCAGAAACAAGAGGCAATGCAGAAAAAGGATGGTGTTTCTGGAAAGTAACAGACACTGGCCCATAACATAATAATTGGATAGGTTGATGATTTTCCTTGAGAAGAAGAAAGAAGCACTGAGTTATTCTATGAGTAAAAGGAGTTTGCAACCTAAAGAAAGGACAGACACATCAGGAGACGGTAGAAAGGACATTAGGGCTGAAACCATTTGACGTCATTGTCATTTGAATTTTGCTTGCTTCCTACCAGATATTGTGTGGCTTCCACAGGGATTTGACTACCCAGGCCCAAGCTCTGGCTTTCTTTTCTCCACTATGAATGAATTAGAAAAAACTCATCCATATTTTAGAAAATTCAAATCTTCCAAATTAATTTATTATCAAATGCTAAGCTCTGTAAAGACACATTTCCCACTGAATCAGATGCTTAATAAGAGTCACAGTGTGTTTTGCATTTGAGTTAAGTAGATCCAAGTACTTGAGCGTACTCCACCATGCGGTCATTCATTCACCACCTGAGCCGTGCATTGCCCCATTGCTGTTCTTATGAAGTGGTAAAGGCCTTGGCCACAGCTGACTCCATTTTCTAAGACTGACGTGGAAACAGCATGTGGTAAGCATTGGTCTAAAAATGAGGAATGATTAATACATTACAGGTTTGTGCAAGTATTTTTTAAACAACTTTATTGGGTATAATTGATGTACCCCAAACTGAACATATTTAGTGTATATAATTTGATGAGTTTGGACATATGCATACACCTGTGAAATCATCACCACAATCAAGGTAATAGATATATCTACCACCTCTAAAAGTTTTCTTGTGCCTCTTTGTTTTTTGTTTGCTTGTGTTTTCCTGTTATTGTTGTAGGAACACTTACCATGAAATCTACTCTCTTAATATATTTTTAAGTGCATAATACAGTATTATTAACTATAGGTACACCAGATCTCTAGAACTTACTCATCTTGCTTAACTGAAATGCTATACCCATTGAAAAACAACCTCCCATTTCCCAGCTGCCTCAACCCCTGGCAATCACCATTCCTTTCTCTGCTTCTATCAGTTTGACTATTTTAGATATCTCATGTAAGTGAAATCATGCAGTATTTATCCTTCTGTGGCTGGTTTATTTTCACTTAGCATAATCTCCTCCAACCTGTTGTTAACAAATGACAGAATTTCCTTCTTTTGTAAGGCTGAAAAATATTCCAGTGTGTATATTTGTGTATATACATCAAATTTTCTTCATTCATCCGTTGATGGACATTGGGGTAGTTTCCATATCCTGGTTATTGAGAATAATGCTGCAATGAACATAGGAGTGCAGATATCTCTTCAAGATACTGATTTCATTTCTCTTGGATAAATATCCAATAGTGGGATTTCTGGCTCATATGGTAGTTCTATTTTTTAATTTTTTGAGGAACCTCCATACTGTTTTCCAAAATGGCTACACCATTTTACATTCCAACCAACAGTGTATAAGAGTTCCAATTTCTCCATATCCTCACCAATGGTTGTTATCTTTTGGTTTTTTGGTAAGAGCTATCCTAACAGGTATAAGGTGATACCTTATGGTGGGTTTGATTTGCATTTCCCTGATGATTGGTGAAATTGTTGAGCACGTTTTCATATGTCTGTTTGCTATTTGAATGTCTTTTTAGGAGAAATGTCTCTTCAAGTGCTTTCCCCATTTTTCAATCAAGTTATTATTATTATTTTTGCTATTGAATTGTAGAAATTCCTTATATATTTTGAATATTAGCTCCTTATCAGCTATATGGTTTACAAATATTTCGTCCAATTTCATAGGTTACCTTTTCATTCTATTGATTGCTTCCTTTATTGTGCAAAAGATTTTTAGTTTAATCCCTACTTGTCTACTTTTGCTTTTGTTTTCTGTGCCTTTGGTGTTATATCCAAGAAATCATTACCAAGACCAACACCAAGAAGATATTCCCCTACATTTTCATCTAGGAGTTTTACTTTGTGCAAGTATTTTTTAAAATATCCATGTCTACATTGCCTCAAATATAATATTTTTATTCCCAGTTTATGTTTATTTTTGAGTTACAGGATGCTTTGGATTAAGCAGATCCAATTAGATAAGGTATTGTCCGGGTTGGTGTACACCTGATATGCCCCAGTTTGGCCATCCTGGTACTTCACAGCCAACAGAGGATCTGACTGTTTGGTTCCTGTGTCAAACTGTTGTTAAACATACTGGATATCACCCATGCTTGATAACTGCCCTAATAGGAGTGGAAGCAACTTTCCCAGTGGTACTTCAGTATTAGGTGATACAGATGTGCATCTGGGGTTCTGAGCCTCTCTAATTTTGTCTCATATTAGTAGAGTGATCTCCAGTTCTAGGTGAAAAGTACAAGTGGTATTGATGGAGAAAATACTTGTCTTGTCTGAGCAGATGAGGGCCTTTATAGGACTAACACTTTTCAGTTGTGGGATAAACACATTTGAAAGAGATATGAAAAGAATGCTAAGTGGATATGGTAGCATCCACAGAGCATCATCACTCCCACCAAACTAGGAACTTTAAGAGATGGGGTAATTCAAAGGGAGAATGTCCCAAAAAACTAAGCACAGTCATAATAGGAGGCTTCTTGATATTTTTCCCAGAATGACTGACCAACATTCTCCAGCTGATTCAGATTCAGGTGCGAGGGGAGTGTACATGCACATCACCATATTACTGGACTACACTCTAAGCTACCCCCAATTCCCCTGCTTTTCTCCAAAATCCTGCCCTCTTGTTTTTGTCCCCAATCTCCCCTTCTCCCTTCACAAACAACCTTCTAAGCATTTGTAATCATAGGCATGCTAATAAAATAGTATTAAAGGAAGGTAATTCCAAGCTAGACTAGGGAGAAGCTGGGTTATTTGATTAGAATAGATCTGTTTTAAATCACTGGTAAGAATTGATTGAATATTTATATTCTTCCTGAAATTCCATGACAGTATTTTTATGATATGTCTTAGAAACATACAGGTTTAAGTTCAAAAGCTAAATAGTTATGCTCTTTTGGCAGAATTTTCACTGAAATATCTTTCGAAATATACAGAATAGCAAAAAAAAAAAAAAATCCAGAAAACTGAAAGATTTTGTGTTTTTGTTTACTGTAGAATAATTGGGAGTGTACAATGTCCAATTCATGACTATATGGGGTATCTTGTAGTGTTTGTTAAGAGGATAACAACTCTCATCAAAAACTGGTTTAACAGTGTTTCACTGACAACATAAATTTTTTCCATGTTTAAATTCAACAACACATATATAATTATTTTCAGAATAAAAGGATGAATTTTTTTTTAAAAAGCTATTTGTGGCTTGTAATGATTTTATTTGTTTTTTAAACAAAGAATTAAATATTGTTCAACAAGATTAAGATGAGAAATGAAGACATTAAGGCTTGCTGTTCTTTTCTTCTATTTATTCATGTGCTAAAAAAGAAAGATAGGCTTTTTGTGTCCTCCTGAAAGATTTCCCAAATAAGGAAAAATTAACCCAAAGGGAAAGACTTCTTTTTATACCTAGATAAAGAGCCTGATGTTAAAAGTTACACTATCATTTGCCATTTCTGATGAGCTTAAGTGGATTTTTTGAAGACACTATTAGCAAATTTATTTCTTGAATGCTTCACGGTGTGATCGTTCATTGGTCTACTCAGTCACTGTTCAATTGCCCTTCTTAGGAAGTAACAAGTGTCTTTCTCAGAGCTGACTTTCCCTACTTTAAGACTGACATAGGAACAGCACATGGTCTAAACACTTTGGACTAAACACTGGTCTAAAAAAGAGGGCTCGATTAATACATCTTTGTGCAAGTATTTTTAAAAATGGCTATGGTTTACATTGTCTCAAATATTACATGTTTATATCCTGAGTTTATGATTCTTTTGAGCTATAGGATGCTTTAAATTAATATTATCCTGTAGTTTCATTTTTGCTAAAATAACTTTAACAAAGCCAATCACTTTTCAAAATTCCTGTTTATAGTTTTTAAACTTCTTTTGTTAATAATTTTAAAACAATGTTTTATATTGTTTTTTGTAATTCCCTGTGCTTTGTGAGCTATTTAAATGAAGGCTGTTAAACCATAAGAGGTTGAAAATGCAGATAAAAATAATTCAGAAGTTAGAAGAGAAAAAGTATTATAAGATGCAGGTCTGAATTAGCTATTAGGAGCATAAAAGAAAAACAGTTCATACTTTCTGCCATTAAAAGAATTTACCTTTGGTTTGCATGATCTAGAAGAACATAGAGCTGGGTAGCTGAATTTCATTGAAAGTTTTTTGTTTTGTTTTTCTAAAACAAAACACTGCTGAGGAACATGTTGGCCCACCTGTAGTTTCATGAGAACAAAAGCTACCTTATGTTCTTGGTCATTATAGATCTTTCACCAAACTGCAACACTGAACTGATTATAAAATAAACGGTTTTGTGATGGAAGATGTATTTAGAAATATCATACTGTTCTTCTGTTGCAATTGCCTGTAAATGACTTCTTCTCTAAGTTAGACCAGGACAGCCATCTGCTTGGGTGCAGGGCAGAAGCAGGAACATTGCTATTAAAGAAGGAGGAGGAGGTAGAGGAGGAAGAAGACAAGAATGGAGAGGAGAGAAAGAGGAGGAGGACAATGACAGGAAGAAGAAAAAGAATAGTTCATATTCCCTATAATAGGTTTTTTGTGTCCTCATGGAAATAATAGACTTGGAAACTAAAATTTATCAAAACAGAAAACTCTTAGTACCGAAATACCCTTACCTCCTCCTTTGTCATACCAGGAGCCAACCAGATCATAGGGATTCCCTATATGCCCAGGAATAGAAGATAAACCAAAGGGGGGGTGGAAAGCCCCGCCTTGCCAGCAGCCCCGCGCGCTCCGCAGGATGCATGGAGACAAGGACTTTGCCCCGCTGGGGCCTTCCTGACTGTGTCTGCCACATGCCCACGGCGGCGTTTGTCTTCTGCAGCTGTGCTGTCCAGTTCCGCAGCCACTAGCCACATGTGGCTATATAAGTTTGCATTTAAATTAATTAAAATAAAACTTAAAAACAACTCAGCCCCTCAGTCTCACTAGCCACACTTAAGTGCTCAATAGTTACACGTGGCCAGTGGCTCCTACACCGGACGGCGCCGCTGTGGAACATGTCCATCATTGCAGCGCCTCCTAGTGGGCAGCGAAGTCTAAAACTTCCCCATGCAGAGTGAATTCCTGCAAGAATTTACCATACTTGGCTGGGATAAAGGTTATCCAGTTGAATTCTTTTGATGGTGGGTTTTAAACAGATTTAGATCAGTTAGTAAGATTTTTTTTTTTATTTATTTGCGCATCTTGATGCAGTCCTGTGAATTTGCAAATATGGTCATATAACTTTAAAGAATTATTTCTTTTCCTTATAGAGGGGCTTTCGTTGTTACTTTTGCTTTCTTGAATGTCTTATGTGATGATAATGATGACTGCCTCGGCTTTTATAACTTCCCGTTTGGAGCTGCTTATTTCCTTGGCACTTGGTTCAGAAACACATATAAGAAAGATCTGGTCTGATGATCTGGTCTGAGTCCTGTCCTCGGGGGCCTGAGAGAAACTGGCTGTCCAACCCAGCAAAAATGTCTAAAGGGGTCTGGGAGGGCTGACCGGTGTCAGGTGGAAGGCAGCAGCAGGAGACTGGAAATGGTAGAAACCAAGGGCTCCTGGGCCGAGGATGTTAAGAAGATGTGAGGAAACACAGCCAAAACCAAGGAGCTCCACAGGTGAGAGTGCAAATGAGAGCAGGTGTGCTGGCTCAACGGCAGCCTTTAGTGTAATCTAGTTGTCTAAAGATTGCAAATTTTACAAAGGTTCTTAAATCCCAACACAATACCTGGGATCAATGACAGGATCAGTGTTCCCATCTCAGAGGACGGAAAGAGAAAATTGTGCATGCCTTTTCCTCTCTCTTTCTCCTCCTCCTTGTTCTGAATACAATTTAGCATCTAACCGTGCTCTAATTCTCCGTGTTATTTTCCCAACCATGTTGTAATAGCTGCAGCTTGGGCATCAGCATTTTACAGTGCTCTGTATCTTCCTTAGCACAGGGCAGATCTTCAGTGTGTGTTTGTTGACTACAACAGTTCAGGAAGGGAGGAGACATTTGTCCAGGGGTTAGTCTCTTCTGGGAACCACCACTGTTTCTTTCTGGAGCTCTCTGCAGTGTTCTTCCTGGGTGTGGTTGGCTTTCCTTGCCTCACCTAGAAGACCCCCTTACCTGGCTCAGCTGTGGAAAGTGAGGGCCTGCCTTCAGCAGATATGTGACCATCTTGATGCCTTCAGCCACAATCAGAAGTCAAAAGAGGCCATCCTTAGACCCGAGCGTAGAAGGGAAAAATAGTTCAAAATCCCCATCTCCTATTCCCCGGGTTCTTTTATAGTTGCCAGATTGGCCATCTCTGAAGAACACGGTATGTTCCTGCTTAAATTAATTTTAAGGCAGACTTCCTCAGCAATGAAATATTAATGTATTTTAAAGAAATTATATTTGTGTGTATGGTTTATTATAAGGAGGTCGAAATAAGAAATCCAACTATTATCCTGCTAGGTGCATTGGATTTATACAAGGCTATTTCTTGAAGTATTTTTCAGTTCCTACAGATGGTTTCACATTAATCACTGGGTAGCTGTGCTCTAGAACCCCAGTGCTGAGGCTCAGTAGACTTTTGTATCGATGCAGAACCAAGAACAAAATTAATTACACTGATGCCCTATTTTGCCCCCTAGTTTGGAGAGATTATCTGAAATGTGCTCATCACTTCTAAAGACAATAAAATGAAAGCAATTTCTGGCTCCCTCTTGCCACAATTTTGCTTTTCTCCCCCTTCCTTTCTTCGTTCCTTCCTTCCTTCCTGATAAACAAGGCAGCTACTTTTTTCCATGAAAGCAAATATATCTCTTTTTTTTTTCTGTCACTCATTTTCTGGCCTTAGCTCAGCAGTAGGATGATAACTGTTTATTGTTAAGGTTGATTTGCAGTTTGAATGTTTCTGTTGCCAGGTTAACGAGCTCAGATTTTGAGAATATGTTTTGCACAAGTTCCTTTGAATGCAGCATTCTTCTGTAGCAGCATAATTCTCATCGGAGAGAACATTATCGATTATTAGAGCTGAAGCCTCTAATATAACATTTAAAGAAATGGCCTCCACCAAAGGAAAAATCATAAGCTGTGGAAAATTGGGTCACATAAAAATAAAAAGAGAAAAGCCTTATCTCTGCTGACAGTGTTTCCAAATTGTGTCCGAAGTAGCAATCATGTCAAAGGTAAGGACACAGGAACCACAGTTTCTTGAGAACTGTGATTGAGGGTGAGGAGAACCAGCATCATTTTCACTGTAAGTGCTAATAGATGATAAGTGGTCAATATTATTTATATCTTAGATTTTTAGGTCCCATGTACTTGAAAACATGACATATATGATTAAAATCAGAAGACAGTTTATAAAATAAGGGACATGTGATTTTCCTTTTAAGTATGATATATACTCTTGACGGCTGAGGAATGAATTTGAGACTATTGGGTATTTTGGGAGTGACCTCAAAGTTCCACGGTATACGGCAATTTGTATCTTTATCTTTGTTGATACTCACACGTCAATGTTGAGTACTTCCAGCTTAGTACACAGGAACAAGTCTGTTCGCTCTAAGGGAGGACCATGCATCATCTTCTCAATCAGGCTTTGTTGTCTTTGCGATCCTACTAATAGTTTGCTTAATCCTCTCCAGTAATTAAAAAAACATATTTTCTTTTCACAGGAAAAAAAGGCAAGTTTTGAGGTTCAGGGGATGATAGCCAAGCTAAGAAAGTTATGGCATGTTTAAATGTGGGGGTTCATCAGAGTTCTGGGAGGCAGCTATTATAAATACCAAATATCCACACGATTTACTGAGACCTTGCTATGAATTAGGGCTGAGGTGGGGAGAAGGGACCACACAAAGCAAGTCTAAGGCTCAATCCCTACTTTTAGGACTTCCCAAGTCTGGTTGTCTGAGGCACATCCTATTCTTATGTGTTATCTCCTGTGTTTCTCCAAGTGAGAGGTGAAGACATTCAACTTTATAAAAGTACAGCAATTCATTGATTCACTGGCTACTTCACTCATTTAACAACTGTTTCCTTGAAAAAGAACCTACTATGTGCAAATACTGTGCTAGGCACTTAGAATGACGTGGCAAGCAAAACAGCACTCCTGAACCTTACAATCTACAGGGCAAGTTATTCATTATATAGTTGCACTACTGTAAAATTCCAAATAGTTGGAGTGCTTTGGAGGGAAATCTCATGGAGTTAAGAAATAGACGTGGTGACAGAGCAGTTGACATGGTGTTGGGATTGAACACAGGTCTTGAAGAATGAGTGCAATTAGATTAGACATGGAGGATTTAATGTCTTTGCCTGGCCTCCCATGTATATTTTTTTCTTCACTCTCCAGGAGTTGTTGACACTGTAGAAGGGCATACTTCCTATTGATACGATAATCAGCAGCACTATGCAAACATAAACTTTAATGTTTCATAAAAAGTAGTGAAGGTTTAAGAATTGGCTGTCAATGATTTGCTTCATCCCTGGTCTGTGTGAAAAAAAACAAAACAAAACAGAAATATACGGTTTGAAGTTTTCAAAGCTGTTATTTTATTGAAAGAGATTCAATTACTACGTACACTAAAAAGCCATGACATACAAGGCAAGAAAGTTAAATGAGGGTGTGTGTGTGTGTGTGTGTGTGTGTGTGTGTGTGTGTGTGTAATACCCGGTTCTTTATTTTAATTGATCTGTCACTTGAAGGATTACGAGACATGAACTTCTCCTCTTAATTAACTCCTCCTTAAATATGTCCAGCATTTTTCAAACTATATATACATATATATATATTTTAAAAAGAATCTGACATTCCAGTTTCTAATATCTTAATGAGGATTCTCTAATGGATTTTTCAAAGCTCAAGGCTCTCTGGAACTAAAATCCTGCGTGTATACAGTTCCTAACTCAATGAGTTCAGTGTATCCCTTATTTTTCAGACTTTTGGTTTGCCAGCTATTCAGGTAGAGAAACAGAGTGAAAATTAATCCAGGTTGAATGGTTCACATGGAGACACACAAATTAGAACTCCTATACCCGTAGTTGTGTTTTTTTTTTAATGAAAAGGTAAACTATTCAAAGTATTGGTTAAATTTTTAGTAGATTTAAAGAAAATAGTCTGAGCAAACAGGCCAAAAATTCCAGTCATACGTGGCTTCTTTCCAGTGACTTTGATCAAATCTTATGCTTTAATTAAAAGAAAATTCCAGTCTGGGACCTGGTATCCTATTGTTTCAATAGGTGCAACCTGGGGTGACCATCAATTCTCTGTCTTTGTCAGCTGCTTGGTGCTCAGGCTCTGTTGTGTAGCCTTTTGTAATATCTCATCTGTATACAAGCCATTCTTCATATTCATGGTAGTTATGTTCTATATAGGCACCAAAAACACTGAATTAGCAAATACTGAACTATTGTGCTAAGGGAAAATACAGGGTTAGGTTCCTGGGAGCCTCTGATCATAACATTTTCCTTGACCAATCAATACATAACCTTGTTTTATATGTGTTTCTATTTAAAGACACCTCATTTTAATATACATTGTTGATTTATCAACATTGAACTCATGGCCAACAGCACCATAACTCATGCCTGAACGAAGCTTATCTAACACACTTATTTTCTCTGTAAGGCATCTCATAGCTTTCTTGCTCTTAAGAATGCCAGACAGCACTTCAGCACTATGCCTGAAGGCCACTTTAAACAGTGAAACCACCAACTCAAAAAACATGAAAAATATGGCACTGAATAGACTCAAAAAGGACACTCGTTTACAGTTTAAGAGCTGAAACGAGAAGGCAGAGTATTGCCTTGTCCTCAGCTGGGAGTGTACACATCTGTCAGGTGACTGAACTTCATTCTGCACCTGTCTTGTCTGTTAATGACTCAGAAAGTGCCATAAGTATTAATTTGGGGGTTACATATACATTTTAGTGAGTGGGCAAATTTGCAAATACAGGATCCACAATTTATGCGAACCAACTGTGTGCCCTTTATCTGTTCTTCCCATCACCATTTTGGTCTAGTTCACATTCAATTTTGGGTTGCTGCAAAATTTCTTCACTATCCTGTTTCACTCATTCTCCCTTCTTGCTAATATACTACCCTTTCAATTACTTTTATATTGTCACTACCCTTCTTAAATTTTGAACTTTTAAAAATAAACAAAATATTATCCTGACATTCAAAGACTCTCTGATTCTATATATATATATATTTTTTTCATTTCATACCTTATGTCTAGACCAGCACTGCCCAGGAGAACTTTCTGCAATGATGAGATTCTGCCCATCTGCAGTGAGCTAGCCACATGCGACTGATGAGCACTTGACTATGACTAGTCAAACTGAGGAACCAGTTAATCTACTGGACAGCACAGACACTAACTACTTATTAAGATTGTTGTGCTCATTCTGTCCCAAAGATGATTTACAAATCTTTCCTTTTTTGCCTTTGTCTATATGACTTTACCCGCTCTCCCTGTTACCTATCCTGGTTTTAGTTTCCTACTCTTCTCATTTTTTCTCATTTTTCCTTATTCACATTATACTCTGAGGGAAAATCATTCATGACCCATTCCAGCCAGATAGAAGGAATTTCTATACTTTCTGAATTCCCAAAGATACTGTTTTGCTTAATGTCAGCTCTTCCTAACATGACTACAAAGTCTTTAAGGACAAAAACTGGTCACCAGTAAACAGTGTCTAATATTCAAGTGGATGTCTAATAAATATTTATTCATTGATTGTTAGTGATTTTGGCAAAAAAAAATAGGAAAAATAAAATGCACACTATTTGAGAGCTATAGAAGTCAGGATAGGCCAGGAACAAAAAGACCCCTAAATCTCAGCAACATACAAAGATTCATTTCTAGCTCACATCCTGTGTTCATTGTGACTTGGCTATTGCTCTATTAGTCCAGGTCCTTGGCTGATTGATCAGCCTTTTAAAACTTTTGCCTGTAACTGACAGGTGACATTTTATTGGCCAAAGCAACTGACCTGGCCACTCTGAGGTTGACAGGAGGGAAGACATGATCCTCTTGCATGGGGGACATCAGAATATTGGGTGAAAAGTAACAATCTACAACAGAAATCAGATTTTTAAGTTAGGCTTTCACCATTTTCCTCTTTTCTGGAATAGCTTCATTAACCCATCTTCTCTGAATCTCTCTCTGTTCTAGGCTATTTTTTTATTATTATTATTAATAAATCAGAATATTATGGGGTACACACATTTTGGTTACACAATATGCTTTTGTACAATTTGAATAAGTTTTAAGTATGCCCTTCACCCAGATAGTGTGCATTGTACCCGTTAGGTGTGAATTTACTCATCCCTCCCTCCCCCCTCCCACCTATTTGGTTTCCGTTGAGTTTTACTTCCATATGTGCACATAAGTGTTGACTGATGAGTTTCAATTTAGTATTGAGTACATGTGGTGTTTGTCTTTCCATTCTTGTGATACTTCACTTAGAAGAATGGTCTCCATGTAGGTTGTTACAAAGGATACTAGATCACTATTTTTTTATGGCTGAGTAGTACTCCATGGTATACATATACCACATTTTATTAATCCACTGATGGGCACTTGGGTTGTTTCCACATCTTTGTGATTGTGAATTGTGCTGCTATAAACATTTGAGTGCAAGTGTCTTTTTCATAAAATGTCTTCTTTTTTCCTTTGCGTAAATACCTAGTAGTGGGATTGTTGGATCAAATAGTAGGTTTACTTTTAATTCTTAGAGGTATCTCCATACTACTTTCCATAGAGGTTGTATCAGTTTGCAGTCCTACCAACAGTATATAAGTGTTCCTTTCTTTCCACATCCATGCCAGCATCTGTTGCTTTGGAACTTTTTGATAAGAGCCATTCTCACTGGAGTTAGGTGATATCTCATTGTGGTTTTGATTTGCATTTCATTGATGGTTAGAGACGTTGAGTATTTTTTCATGTGTTTGTTGGCCATTAGTCTATCTTCTTTTGAAAAGCTTCTGTTCATGTCTTTTGCCCACTTTTTTAATGGGGTTGTTTGATTTCCTTTTGTTCATTTGCTTGAGTTCTTTGTAGATTCTAGTTATCAGCCCTTTATCAGATGTATAGCATGCAAATATTTCGTCCCGTTCTGTAGGTTGTCTATTGGCTCTAATGATTTTTTCCTTGGCCGTGTAGAAGCTTTTTTAATTCAATCAGGTCCCATTTATCTATTTTTGTTGTTGCTGTGATTGCTTTTGGGGTCTTCTTCATAAATTCTTTGCCTAGGCCAATATCTATAAGAGTTTTTCCAACAGTTTCTTCTAGAATTCTTATAGTTTCATGCCTTAGGTTTAATTCCTTGTGAATTAATTTTTTTGAGTGGTGAGAGTTGCAGATCCTGTTTCAGTCTTCTGCATGTGGCTATCCAATTTTCCCAGCACCATTTATTGAATAGGGATTCTTTACCCCAGTGTATGTTTTTTTCTGCTTTTTCAAAGATCAGATGGCAATATGAGGATGGTTTCATATCTGATTTCTCTGTTCTGATCCATAGGTCTATGTCTCTGTTTTGTGCCAGTACCATGCTGTTTTGGTTACTATAGCCTTGTGGTATAGATTGAAGTCTGGTAAAGTGATGCCTCCTGATTTGTTCTTATTACATAAGATTGCATAGGCTATTCAGGGTCTTTTCTGATTCCATATGAAGTATAGAACTATTTTTTCTAGATCTGCAAAAAATGACATTGGTATTTTAATGGGGATTGCATTGAATCTGTAAATCACTTTGGGTAACATTGACATTTTAACAATGTTGTATCTGCCAATCCATGAACATGATATGTTATTACATCTGTTTACATTGTCTGCAATTTCTTTCCTCACTGTTTTGTAGTTGTCCCGATAGAGGTCCTTCACTTCCTTAGTTAAATATATTCTTGGGTATTTTATTTTCTTTGTAATTATTTTGAAAGGTATTACATCTTTGATTTGATTCTCAGCTTGACTGTTGTTGGTGTATATGAAAGCTACTGATTTTTGTACATTGATTTTATAACCTGAGACTTTATTATGTTTATTTATCATTCCAGGAGTCTCTTGGTTGAATCTTTGGGGTTTTTTCAGTATAAGATCATATTGTCCCCAAAGAGCGATAGTTTGATCTCTTCTTTCCCTATTTGGATATCCTTTATTTCTTTCTCTTGTCTGATTGCTCTGGCTAGACTTCTAGCACTATATTGAATAGAAGTGGTGATAGTGGGCAACCTATGGTTTCAGTTCTAAGTGGGAATGCTTTCAATTTTTCTCCATTCAGTATGATGTTGGCTGTGGATTTGTTGTATGTGGCTTTTATCAGTTTGAGGTATGTCCCATCCATGCCATTTTGTTAAGCATTCTTATCATAAAAGGATGCTGTATTTTGTCAGATGATTTTTCTGTATCTATTGAGAGGATCATATGGTTTTTGTTTTTTGCTTCTATTTATGTGGTGAATCACATTTATAGATTTGCATATATTGAACCATCCTTGCATCTCTGGGATGAATGGCAAAGCCTTGGGACTACTTTACTCACCTCTGTAACCTTGTAGCATAGTATGGTGCCTATTGCAATGGGTGCTTAATACATCATTCCCCTAAGAAACAAGAAGAGTAAAATTCTGATCTTGTTACAACATGACATATTGCACAAAATTTTGCACTTGATGGATGTGTAATACCTCTTTGCTAGAGAATAATTCGTAAAATAAAAGCAGTGAAGCTATAACACCCATAAACTGTCCAGTAAGCCTTTATTTGTCTCCACAGATGTAATTTATCTATGAAAGGTCATTAATGGAATTGGGCAGAAAATATTTAAAAGTATTTACATTTATTGAGAGCTTGGCTCTGTTTTGGCACTTGATGGGCTTTTTAGAAAAAGAAAATCAAATGTTTCATATAGTTGAAAAAACTTATGAGTCACTGTGAAATATGTGGATGTATTTTTACAACATATTGATTTAGAGGTATTTTCAAATCAGATCTGTTTCTCTAAGAGTTAGAAATGTTATTCAACTTTTCCTTTATCGTCTTTACCATTAACCTTTAGGCAAATGATAGGAAAGCTCCTAACCACCACCACTGACCAGGGGGAAACTACCCAGACTTTTAACATCCCCCAAAACATCTTTACTAAACATACAACAGAAAGAACTTGGCAGATGCTCACATATGAGGGTAGGGCACATTTTCAGTAGCATTCCACTGATAAGAGAAACCCAGTGAACTATGGCTATGTCTTTTTATATAATTTATTACTTCTGTCATTTCCATTTATAAATTGAAGATCACTCTCAGTAAGACATAACAGAATCTTTCATTATACTGGGAGATTCCAGAAACTTTATTGGTTATTTTTGAAGATCAGGTTATCTGTTCAGTGATGCAAATGGTATTACTAATATCATAAGCTTGATACTTGTAGACTCCTTTAGTTCAAAACTTTGTGATACTTTTAATGATGCAGAGTGCTCATTTGTAAGCCTGGCTATTCATCTCTATCTCCTTGCATCGCGTATAAAAGAATTGATTTTTTAATGTGATGTTCATTTATATTAATTGCTTTGGAAATTTGCTTTATGGGCCTCATAATGCCAAAGAACAGAATAGCTCATGGCTGCTTTTGCCAAAAATCTATTTTTCTTTTTCTTTTTTTTTTTTGAGACAGAGTCTTGCTCTGTTGCCTGGGCTAGAGTGAGTGCTGTGGCGTCAGCCTAGCTCACAGCAACCTCAAACTCCTGGGCTCAAGCAATCCTCCTGCCTCAGCCTCCCGAGTAGCTGGGACTACAGGCATGCGTCACCATGCCCGGCTGATTGTTTTCTGTATATATTTTTAGTTGGCCAGATAATTTCTTTCTATTTTTAGTAGAGATGGGGTCTCACTCTTGCTCAGGCTGGTCTCGAACTCCTGACCTCAAGCAATCCACCTGCCTCGGCCTCCCAGAGTGCTAGGATTACAGGCGTGAGCTACCGCGCCCGGCCTAAATCTGTTTTTCTAAAAGCTTTCTCTTCAATTGCTTTTCAGTAAATGTATTCCTGTGATCCATTCTTATAATTTATCACAAAATGCCTAAAATAGCAGGCTTTGTTCAGCCTCTGACCAAGAGATTCTGAGTTTGCTGAGACTTCAGTTGCCATTTGAGATAGCACTGTTCAGAAGCATGCTGCCAACCAGCTTGCAGTTAGCTTCAAGTTATGGAAACTTCAACTCATTCTGGTCCCTTCTCTTAGCATCTCATAAAAACCAAGAGATAAAGAAGAAGAAAAGGAGGGAAAGAAAGGTAGCTGCCTGAGTTCTGCAGATTTTCCTCACTCTACACAAGGAATTATTCCCATTCTCAAGGGAAAATTGAATCTTCTGTTCCAGTTACCACTGGTATAATTGTGACTGTCTTGTCACCACTGTATTCCTGTTGTCTGCTGGCTAAAGAAGTGGAAAAAGCAGCAATACCTTCTCACAATGAGTGAATGATAGCAAGTTACAGAGTATGCTTGTCTTAACAAGGGAAGGAAAACTAACAGAAAGGGAAGCTTTTCAAGGATCATTTTTATAATATTTTAGTTGTAAATATCAATACTCTTCATGTAACCAACTTTTCATTAGTCATATTTATGGAGGAAGAAGAACAACAACAATAGCAATGACAACAGCAACAACAAGAGAAATGTGTTTAAGAATTCCTTAATGAGACCAAGCTCTCTAAGGGCAGTAACTGCTTAATTCATCACTGTGTTCCTAGCATAGTGCACCTAGAAAAGACTGAAAGAAAATATATTTGGAGAATGAATGAATGAATGATATTGCTTACTATGGGCATTGATTCTCATCTCCTTATCAAAAACAATCATAATTTTCCTCAGTGGGCATTTCTGGTATATTATGTTAACATTACTGTATAACTTAGAATATAAATGTATCACCATCAAATTGGTATTAACTGATCAACACTTAAGTGCATATATGGTAATAACATTCATTGGGTGTCCGGTAGATGGGAGCAGGGAGGAGAGGATGGGTATATTCACACCTAATGGGTGTGGTGTGCACCATCTGGGGGATGGACACTCTTGAAACTCTGATTCAGGTGGGGGCAACGGTAATATATGTAAACTAAACATTTGTACCCCTGTAATATGCTGAAATAAAAAAAATTGAAAAAATTAAAAAAAAGAATCTAAATGTAAAAGCCAAATGGAACAACAAAAGCCCAACACCTCTGAGACATCTTATTGGTTACCAAGCTTTGAAGATTGTGGGGAAATTCTGTTTTATCTTCCTCTGTTGAGTCATAATTCAGCAACACATTTTGAGCTGAAGCTGGATTTAAGGATTGGATAAGGAGTTGTATCAGTTGTTTTACCACCTTACAACTATTTTTTGCCATCAAAAATAGATATGCCCCATAGTGTTCTTACACTCCAAATCATATCCTCGCCATTCCCAACAGTGAGCATTCTGACTTCTCCAAGCCCTGCTATCTCTGGAATTCTCCTTTCTCCTATTCTAGTGACATTTTGGTTGCTGATCTTAAGGGATGAAAGGGAAGTCCCTTTGTTTCCTGTGGAGCATATTTTCTTCTTCCCAAGGCCATTCCAAGAGAAGGCATTCCAAGAAAAGCTTTTGTCAAGTGTAGGACGTCTGCCAAAAAAGGGAAATAATATCTCATTTTGGAGTTGAACATCAGCTAAAGCAGAGATTTGCTCATATGTCCCTAAGCTTCCCTGAGGTAGAAGGTGGGGCAGAGACCTGGATGAGAGAGAAGGTGGGGCTTAGAGGAGACTCAGCCATGGAGCTGGCAGCCCTTCCTTGTGCATGTGGTGTGGCAAGGATGCTGAGTTTCCTGGGGGAGGACTGAAGGGTGTGGAGCACAGCTAGGCTTGAGCCATCATGCCATGGCAAGATGGAGGGGGCTGTCCCTGGGAAGAGAGGCCATTGTATCCAGAAAGAGTTGGGTGGGCCCTATGAGGCAGAACTGAAGGACAGTGAGGATGCTGGGGAGGCACCAGGTCCCCCAGAGCAGGGATCTGTGCATGTAGAGCCTCTCTGAAGCGCTCCCCTGTGTGCCACCTTTGATTGCTTGCAAGGAGAGACAAGGAAAGAACAAAAAAATGTACCCTTGCTTCTTTCCCTTCTTGGAGCCCAAATATTGGAGCCTAGAAACATACGGAAGAGGAGGGTATGCCAGGGGCAGAGCATCCTGTGCACAGAGGGGGACAGCTTTGAATAGGAGATGAGAGGGAGGTTTTCAATTGACCCATACTAAGTTTTAATAACCAAATATTCTACCCAGAAGGAAAAAAAGGATTTGACATAGCATACTTAGGAGCACTGATTACAAAAAATAAAACTGTTTCAATGGTATACCTCCCTGAGATGAGGCACTTCGATAAACTGGTTACAAATGCTAATTTTCTTAGTATCTGACAGAGATAACTTTTAATTGTAAGATTTCTTACAGAGAACATTTAGAAGAAGAAGTAAAGCCTTACTAGAAATTCAGCCAATACTGACTATACATTGTAATTTGGTACTTAATCAATCCAATGTGTGTTAAATTCTACTGAAGGTCATGTATCATGCAGGGTGCTGGGCATACAAAGATAAATAAAGTAGGAGTTTGTAGAGCAATAAGAACATCATTATCACTGTGCTACCATTTGAGAGGGGAGATAGCAGAGGAAGGCATGGTGGGCTCCACCTCAGGTTTTATCACAGATCTTGTCTCCCCATTTAGAGAAAACCTATTCATCCTTTAAGGCACAGATAAAATGCCAACCTCGTGAAGTTTTCCTTAACTATGTTGGGATAAGTTAATACCTTCTTTTTGCCTTTCTAATCTTTTGCTCATATTACTAATGATTATATTTGCCATATTCCATTATGGCTAGTTTTCATGTGTTCATGTGGAAATGTATGTGTGAACTCCTTGAATGTTGTTAAAATGGTAAATAATAATACAATTTTGATTGCTAGTAAATAATTTATAGTTGTTTCCAAATCTGACTTCATGATATAAAAGTTATAAATCAATCTGTAGATCTCCAAATCCAGTTTTAGAATCCTCAAACTGGAGCCATTGGTTGAGCTCAAAAGATTTAACCATATTTACTTTCGTGTTATTTTTCATGGACACCGTACAGCACAGGAGCTAAAAGCAGAGATACCAATAAAGTTGGATAGCCAAGAGACAAAGCCTACCTTTGATTCTTACCTCTTTAAACATTACTTCTGTTTCCTTATAGCTAGAATAGAGAGAAGAATAATGCCTATCTCAAAGGATTTTTGTGAGAATTAAATAAGGCAATGTTTATAAATTGCTCAATACAATGCCCAGGAATAGTAATAGGATTAAATATTAGTTCTAATTGTTTCTATGATTTTTGTGATTTTTCCTCCTATCTCCATCTCTGAGATTAGATAGATTTCCAACTGGAGGAGGGAGAAATGGGTTCATTGAGGTGCTTTGGTTTGCAAACTTGTCCTCATGACCTTTCACCCTTCCAGTGCCCTGAATGGAGAAAAAAAGGGAAGCCTTTACAAGACTTAAAACCCTTGTCTATATAGTGGTAAATTTGTACCTTAAATGAGTGCCAAATACCCCTTTTCTGAAGCATGCTATTTTGGGGACATCAGCTTCACTTAAATTTTAGCCTGAATTTGGGGTTGGGCTAATGGTTAAAGTCTTACGGTACATGTTCAATTCCTTAAGACAGAATTTGGCTTATGCAAGAAAATGAGTAGAAAGCTATAGAAAATGAATTTAATCTTTCCAGAAATACATTGCTAACCAAAATTCTTCTCAAAATGGTAATCGTTTACATTAGCACTTCACATACTGTATCTCATTTGTTCCATACAAAACCTGTAAAAATAAATAGACTGCACTAAAGTTATTACTTCTCTATTGCATATAAAAAAGTGAACCTCAAAAAGGGTGAGCAGTTTGCCCAAGGGCATGCAAGAAGCAAATGGCAGATTTGTGGATATAATCCAGACTTCATGAACCAAGAATCAAGTTCTTTCTATTTCTATAACTTCCTGTTATTTTATAGACCGATTGCCATCATCTTTATTTCAGATAAAAATACATACGCATATCAGGGGGAATCTACAAGTAAAATTCTAGTTCTTGTTCTCCAGCAACACAGCAGCACCTAACCTTGGCAGTTAGTTCCCTTCTCTATGATGTTCTTTCTCTCTCCTCCAGCCTCTCTTAAAATTTAGAAAATGTCAGATATGCTTAGAAAAGCTTTGTCTTAATTGAGATAATTCTGAATTCAGTTAATCACTTCATTCTCTAGGCGAACCTCAGGTTAATGCATCTGGAAGGACAGGAGAGGAGCAGCCTCGCAGCTCCCAGCAGCTCCACCGAGCTGTGCACTGCCTGACGTTAGCAAGGACCTGGGCCTGCCACGGTGTAGGAGGGAGAATGAAGTCACGTAGAAAGTCAAAAAGTGGTTTCCCAAGCAGCCAAAAACAGACCTCTTGAACAGCCCCCTCACATCTTTTAAAATTAAATGTTCAGCAGAACTTGAAACATTAGTAGATTAACATGTCAATACATTTTCCACATCACTGCACAAAGGTAAGCTCTAAGAATAAAATACACTGTTTAGGTATTTTTTAAAACAGATATAAAAATTATAGGGGAAAGCAGAGCATGCCATATCTCTAAAAAGATCTTTTTTATTTTGGAACTGATGTTTTAGTTATTCATGGGCCCCAGATCTGAGCTCTAATAGATTCATTCTCTGACACCAGTGTTATGGGCTGAATTGGATCCTCCCAAATTCATAGGTTGAAGTGCTAATTCTCAGTACCCCCAAATGTGACTGTGTTTGAGATAGGTGTTTGATTGGTATCTTATGAGAAGAAGAGATCATGACACAGATACACAGAGTGAAGACCATGTGAAGACACAGGGAGATGGACATCTACTAGCCAAGGAGAGAGGCCTCTGAAGAAATCAACCTCAGTCTTGGACTCCAGCCTCTCAATTGTGAGAAAATAAATTTCTGTTGTCCAAGCCACCCAATCTGTAGTACTTTGTTATGGCAGCCCTGGCAAACAATTACAACCAGTAAAGTCTTTGTTGCAGGGTTTAAGAGCTTTGCTGGATCTTCAAATTCCAATGAAATGATACTGAGAGGTTGCCATCAGTAACAACAAACTAGCCTTGGTAAAGACAACCACCATATTTATTTTCAGGAGGAGAAAACTAGTATTTGTGTCCATGAGTGTGGGGAGTGATGAAATATAAATATCAGCACTTCCATGCTTTATGTTGGTTAGTGTGAAAAAGTAGCTATTTGGGAGTCAGGATTTGCTTGAAGACCTTGCGAGCCTTGTGGCCTTAAATTTCCTGGCCATTTTTTCATGAGTAAAATGGGCTAATAATGTATTATAAGTTTGTAGTGAGAAATAATTGACCTAATATCTATGAAATATTGTGCTATACATAAATTATAGAGTTATATAAATGTAAATGTTATATAAGTGTTGTATAATAATGTGAATCATTATTTCACATGGACCATTTACTTGAAAGTAAAAATGGAACTAGAGACATTTGAAGCTCAACTCATCTTCAGCATACAATTTAACATTAGCCTGGCTGTGAAGTACTCTCATCTTGGGAAGGGAGGCTTTTAAAATAAGGATTAAGAAGATGGTAGAAGGCTCCCAGCATAGGTGAGAGAAAGGGGATCACAGCCTTGCTGCGGGGCCTCCCCAGCATCACAATCAGCATAGCCTACAGCTGTTAATTCCACTTGGATTTAGCAATTTCTCACAACATACAGCTCATTACAGTGGAAAAGAATCAAATAGCTTGGAAATTAACCTCATGGTGACCTGTCTCTTGGTGCTCTATCATAATAAAACCTCAAAAGCAATGGACTTTTCCAATAGCATTTCTTCCTCTGCTCCCCCAGAGAGTAGGGGAAAAAATAAAAGCAATATGAGTTAATTAAAAAATGTTTTAAAATGCAAAAATAAACTAAAAAAAAGCATAATCCTCATAATCCTGTTATCTACTGCTGGTGTATCCTTTTTCTTTACATTCCAACACAAAGTCTTTACTAAATTGCATACTTCAGCTAGGCCAGAGCTTCTCAGCCTTAGTCCTACTGATATTTGGGGCTTGATGATTGTTTATTGTAGGGGCTGTCCTGTGCTTTGCAGGTGTTTGGCGCACCCCTGATCTCTACCTACAAGATGCCAGTGGATCCTTCCCTCCCCCACAGCTGTGGCAAACAAAAATGTCTCAGGATTGCCAAATATCCCTCTGTTAGGTGAAATCACACACAATTGAGAATCATAGGTCTAGACCAAGAGAGAGATGTTTTCGGGAGTGCTGGAGAAGAACGCAAGGATGAGATGAGCAGGCTGATGCCAAGATGAGAAAAAACTCTGTATTCACCCCTCAGTCCTTACCTTCCTTACTCCCTGACTTGTTATGTTGAAAGGAGGCAAGTAGAATCGTGAAGGATCAGCAAATACGACCACAAAACATGAAGGGAGAGCTGTGACTTGGAAGGATGTAAGTGAGGATGGTGGGCACATGTAGAATCCAGTGTGAAAGTGGCCATGCCTTATGAGAATAAGGGAATAATTTACATTTATATTGTTAGTCTTTTACATTAATCCTATCCCCACTTCATATCATAATATTTACTGCTGTTATTTGAAAACACAAATAAAAATCACTCTAGGGAACATGGACTATTAGGGCTTCATAGACTTTAGACCTTCCAGCCACATCTCTACCCTTCCTGATGATCTCTGTGAGGTTCAGAGACACTAAGGGCCTTACTTGTCTGTAGTCATGAAAAAAGTTGAACTGGGACCAGAAACATTTCTTGGTTTCCTGGTCAACACTTTCTGTTATCTTACTCTGCTTAAACTAGGGCAGCATTTTCTCCTCCATCCACATCCAAGACATCCCCAAGTTAATGATCCTGGTTAATGTCTATTTAACAAGACTGGCTCTTCTACACGTGATGATTTTGGTTTTGAGTTGGTTTATAAGCTTCTCTTCAATAAGAAGAACTGTGCTATCACAGCTAAGTAGAGGCTGTAGAACGGGGGCCTGTGACTGTCTGTTATCCTCAGTAGGGAAGAGAGGGGCTGGCTTAAAGAAATGAGCGTATCAGAGCAGGGTTTCCTGCATGACCCCATGCCTACAGTTGACTTGCAAGGCCTTCTGAGGTCTGCCCCAGCCTGCTCTTGCTGACTTATCTGCATCCATTTCCGTGTCCTGCCTGGCCTCCGTGCCTGTCCCTGTCATCCCACCCAACTCCATCTTTCCCCTCCCTCTCCATCAATCAAGTTGAAAGTCTCCTATCAGACAAATTTCAAATCTAATCTCCTTTCTGAGCATTTCCCATCCACCTGACACTGCCATAATATTGCACTTTGATTTTCCATATAAATGTTTTCCAAAGTGTACTCTGTGGAATACCAGGTGGGGATATGTTCTAAGATGTACTGTGTTCTTGGTGTGAGTGTGGACGTCAGTATCTGCAATCCCTCTCTCACAGAGTTGTTCCATGCGTAGTGGTATAATAAAGAAGTGTTATCATACAGAGATTCATTTGACTTGCTTTACCTTATCCTTTCTTAAGCTTATTTTGATTTTTTAAAAAAGTAATACCTATTTGTAGTTAACGTAGTGTTTCTTAGAATCCTCCATAGGAAATACCATTTTATATCAATGTATTTCAAACATTTATTTATAATTTTTTTAATAAATATAAAAAGCAATTATAGTTATTTTAAGATAATTACTATATTATTTTAATTATTTATATAAATTTAATTAATAACATGCTGCCTTAGATATTTCTATTTTGACCAATCCAAGTAAAGCACTTAGCACATAGCCTAACACATAGTAGATGCTCAATACATGTGAGGTATTATTAATAATAACCTGCAGTTTTCCATGTCTCCATGACAAATTTATGCACATCCTAATATATATAAAAATGTATTTGTACATGTGTGTACTGTAGTACACACACTGTGTATTCAAGGTATATGCTGGTCAGTGTTTGCAAAGAGGCTTACCATCTATATTCCAATTTAGAATCCAGTCCACATAAACAATAAGTGTTTATTTGTTCAAAATATATCACAAAAATGGAGCAAATTGAGCCTGATGAGATTTTGGTTTAAAACTCTATCCCTAACACAAACTTGATCCCTCACTCTATATGTTATGCTTTTTTCATTTTTAAAAGGGTAACATTGATATAACTTTCAAGGAGATTAAAATACATAATAAAGTATAATATTTTAAAAATCAGGTTCAAAAATTCTTGTTTATAATCAGCACAATTAAAGTGATTTTATAATTTTATTTTACAAAATAATTCTGATTGCTTAACTGAATTCTCAGTTTGAAGTTTGAAAATTACTTGTTTTCATCCCCCCAAACTGTGTTGAATTTAAGTACAAGGTTTTTGGGAGTAACTGGACAGAAGTTAAGTGAACATTTTATATAGGATAAAACTTTCTTTATTGATGCAAAGACCATTGACACATTATCCATCATAGCCTTGGGGACTCTATGCTTGGCAAACATTTTAATTCCAAGTTATTAAATAAAGATTTTACAAAAAATTACATACCTTCCAGGTACAAGAAAATTGCTACATATTGGATATTTGCCAAATTTTGAAGAGTAATTATTGCTTATATTGTGTGTATGCATACAAAATATTCTCTCAACGCATGGCCTAGCATACAGAATAGACTAAAACCTGCACACTTTTTCCCTATTAAAATTTTACAAGAGAACTATTTTTGGCATGCAAAACCTTCCTACGGGACAAGCACAAGATCACTGACATAAGGTAAACTCAGTGAAGTTTGGTTTCTTTAGTCCTTTGGGACCCTTTTCTACCACTCCCCTTTTAGTAAACCAAAAAGACCAGCTACCCTCATCCCCAAGGACCCTGTGCTACTTTGCTGGAATATTCACATTTCAAAAATCTAAATAGGTAGTACCCCTAAAAAAGGCATTTTGATAACATTTTTGACATGTACAGGAGAGATGGTTTTTAAAAGTTGTCTTTCTAGTAATCTCTCAAATTTCTTCATTGTCATAGTATTTATCACATGATAATAAAATAGCTGTTTATGTGTCTGCCTTCCATTGTGCCATATAAGCTCTTGGAAAGTGGGCACTGTCTTGTTCCCCTTTATATCACATTTCCTCCCCAGTGGTGGGTATATGGGAATCCTGAATAAATGGCTCGCACGGTGCATGTACCTACCTGCATAGTCACAAGGCCTGGACTGGTTTAACAACAAGCCTGGGAATTTGCCTGGTCAAATCTGGGGCAGAATAAAATCTGATCAAGAGTTCAGAAAACCAGAATTCAAACCCTATCAGTTACTTCTAGGATCATCTTGGGTCAGTCGCTTCAGCCTGATTTTCATTTTTCCATCTGCTAGCGAAGACTCCTGACTAGCTGTGGGTGAGAGTCTTTTCAATAAATATTCTTCTCTTTTTGTTGTTGTTGTTGGAGGAAAAAGATACAAATTCATTTTATGTGTATACATGGGAGACTTCAGAATGAAAACCCCAATAAATATTATTTTCAGTAAATATTTTGTCTAAGTGTGGCCTAAAATAATTCAACAAAATACTTGATAGCCACGAAATTATACTGTAATTTATTTTAGGGGGAATCACTAGTGGATGCTATTTATCTAGTAGCTCAGCTTTTATCAAAGAGCGTCACTGATACCTTTCTTGGTGTCAGACTATAAGCCACAACCCACTGGTAGAAGCTAAAATGGAACCAAGGATTGAGAGTTAAGTTTCCATCAGGACTTTGGACTTTATTCTTTGCCCTCATGGCCCCTGTTATTTTGTATGATAGTCTTCCCTTTGTTTTGTACAATCCCTTTTCATTATGTTCTTCATGAATGAGTCAGCTCACTAGGGCTGGTTTGAAAAAATAGTTTACTCTTTTGATTTGAAAGCCATGCTTTTTCTTGGTTTAATTAAAGATAAGCAGTCATTTGGAGGATTCTTATGTTATCCAAGAAGGATGGCATAGTTGAAAGAGCAGTGGCCTGGAAGTTAAGAGATTCGAAATAGAATTCTGCTGCTGTCACTAAATAGCTGCACTGGTGTAAATCTCACCTCATTGGGCCTCCACTTACTCACTTACAAAGAGCAGAGAAAAGAGTATCTTCTTGCTGTGATCGTTACTACTCTGCAAGGCTGTCATAAAGGCAGTTTCTAAAGTATTTGTTGGGTGAATTAAGAAAGTAATGAAATATTGCTGTATGTATTTAAGTTCTCTTTCACATGTCAAACATAGAAAGGGAGCCACTTGTATTCATGTTAACACATGGGCAAGTAGCACTGCCCTGCCATACTAATGCTTATCTTAGAATTAATATAACTTCGGTGCTCATGCCACAAAATAATTTGTCAACCACCAAAATCAACACTGACCTTCATCAGCAAATTACTTCTTCAAGGTCCTACGAAGAGCTACTAGAATCAATCTAAGGTGACATGTACTGCATATAAATTACATGTTACACTAAAAAGGGTAAAATGAAACAGAACAAAACTCTTTTTTTTCCCTACTGACATTGATAGTCCATGTGAAGTGACTTTGTAAAAGCAACCAGGAAGGGTTTTTATGAGTCACAAGACCAAGACTTGTAGAATATAAAGGTTCTTGAGTAATTGTTCTCAGTAATTTGCTTTGCTTATCCGAGTGCTAATAGGTTGGATCTGCTCTTTTGTGACATACTCACTGTTTTTTTTCCCTGGATGTACAATCTTTGGAGTTTAAGTAGAATGCTATTGAAAATTAAATAGGAATGATTTTGCAAGGAGGTAGTCTGGTTTGTTTCTTTCACAGTAAATGGATTTCATATTTCTTGCACTCAAACAAAATAATGTTTATATACTTCTCTAAATACTGTCTCTCCCTTTTGGCAGGATTTCTGTTCCAAATGTATTAAGATAACCAAATTCACTGGTTTATTTTATTAATGTACTAATATTTCCTGAGGTGGTTTTGGGCCCAATGTAGCTCTTGGGGAGAAGGCATATATTCATCACCTCTGCTATTCATGAGGAGCATGAAAACTACAGTGACTTTGCAGCATAAAGACTGTCATTGATGGTATACTGGTACACCAAAGGGAAGTGCATATTCGGAGTAGGCATGGGTCATATGATTTAACATACTTTGAACAAGAAGATTCAGAAACCCCAACTACAATTTGCTTCAATATAAATAAAAAATCTGGAGGTAGAGAAATTCAATAGTTGGTTAATTCAGCAGCTGACATTCATGTAGGTTCTATTAATATTTTTTTCCATCTTACCCCTCTGCCACCAAGGATAGGTAGATTGGCTTCAGCCCTCATAACCGTAAGATGGCTGCAGCAGACCCAGATGTCACTCAACAATGTCCAAAGCACCTTCCATCCCTAGTAGAACTTTTCATACAGCTCCTTGGCCAGAATTGGGTTTCATGCCCATTCCCAAATCAGTCATTGGCAAGGAAAACAAATTACTGTGATTGTCATAACTTAATCAGGATTCACATAGTAGTGCTAAGGAGAACTCAACCTCCTCCAACTCATACTTGCACCCACAGTACCTTGAAAAAAATTGAGGTTCTGTTAGAATTGAAGAAAGGAGATAATAGCTGTTGGCAACCAAAATTATCTGTCACATTAGTCAAATGACAAAATCCCAAAATGTTTATTTTGGAATTTATATATCAAATACTACTAGAGAAATACTTGATAGTCTTTATATATTCATTTTGATTAAAAATTAATGGATAGATGGATAGATAAATAGAAAGTATTCATTCTTATTATTAGTTTCTATCCCTCTCCCCTACCCTCCCTGCTTCTTAGATTCCAATGTCCATTACACCACTTTATGACCATATGTATCCATTGTTTAGCTCCCACTTATTAGTGAGAACATGTAGTGTTTATTTTTCCATTCTTGAGATACTTCACTTAGAATAATGGTCTCTAGCTCCATCCAAGTTGCTGCAAATTACATTATTTCATTCCTTTTTATGGTTGAGTAGCACTCCATGGTGTGTGTGTGTGTGTGTGTGTAATATATATTACACATACATACTATATATTCTTATTTTTTTGGTCAGAGGTCTGAAACAGTTTCTTTGGGCTTAAAATAATTTTGAAATCAATTTGACTGTATCAAGTTTGTAGAAACATGGGTTAAAGCTTGAATATTTAAAGCTGATTCTCAAATCTAGAAATTACTGGACAATATAAATTTCCTTTTGTCTCTATTCAGTAGGTGACTTTCTTAGAATATTAATATGTAAGATTAAAAACAAGTATGTTTTTCCCCCTGGGGAGGGGGAATTGGAAATATTTTAGTAGAAGGTCATGAGTAATTTCAAAATGTTCGTCATATCCCTCGCTGTTTCTCTTGAAGGCTTTGTTGATGTTAAACATATGTGTGTGTGTATATATATGTCTCACTAATATGTATTTATGTGTAATATATTACACACACATAAACACACACAGATGCAAGTAGAAAAAGCTGTATAGAGGGGTAATAGTTCTTTTGTCACATGGAAGCAGTGTGTGCCCCTCAAACCCCCATATTTGTAAAAACCATTAATATTCAAGAAATTCTAGAGGACAAAGCATTTGAAACTGTTCGGTAGAGGAAACTTTAGCCTCCAGCTTAGCTGTTTCTTAAAAGGAATACTTACTACTACATGGATGCCTGTTGATGAGAGGGTATATGGGAATTTGTGTCACAATTGCCATTTCCTGTGGACTTGTCTATGTATGGAGGCAAACCATGGTGGAATCTCAAGTTGGCATCAGGAGGAAATAACAAAATCTTGAGCAGGCAAGGACATAGGATTTTACTAGGGGAAAACATTTGCAGAATGTGTCAGATTTGTTACTGCAGAAGGTATGCAGATTTTAGTGGAATATTTTTTAAAAAAGAATAAAAGAACATGCTTTTTAAAAGGAAACATTGGGAGAGACTAAGCTGAATGATTCTTTGAAAATGTATGATTTCTTATTTATAACCTTTAAAATTTGTGTTTTAGAGAAATCTCAGTAAAATGAAGGCAATATATATTTTGATACATTCTTATTGCTACCTGTGAATTAGTGCTTGTAAACACTGGGGGAAAGAAAATCAAGATGTAAAAGGCACAGAAACCACCAACTCATCACTTTTATACAGTTCGCTATAGCGTTTTCACTCTCATCACTGAAGTGAAAGAAATCATGCCATTCACCTTGCTACACCTGCTCTACCTTGAAGACGTCCCAGCAAACGTTGAACTCAGTTTGTTTTGGCTTTATTTCCAACAGAATCATTGGATCTAAAAAGTCTCTTTTCCTTAAAAAATACCTGAAAACAAATCAACAGAGTCATCAAACCTAATCATAGTTATTTAGTACTTGTCAGACATCCAGGGCGACAAGATTAGGGACTGTTTGCTTATTCTAGAGAAGTTGGTGGGTTTTTTTTTCTTTCTTGGTTTCTTTCTTTCTTTTTAAGGCGTAAAACAGCTGTTGAAGATGGAGGTATTCTGCGAGCATGACTCAAGTACATTATTGTGTGAAGACAGCAACCAAATCATATCCTATTTTTACCAGGGTGCTACATTTGCTAAGGAGAAATGTGATATATACCTGATATTTATTTACAAGATGTAGAATCAGCTTTGTGAGCTATATCGTGCTTGATGATTTTAGGAGAAAATGACTCCAAAGATTCTAAGTGTGGTCTAGACAAATATGAATACCTATGTTAATTTGTGGCATCTTGCCATGTTGCTGTAGCAGTATTTCCATGTGTTAGTCTATCCTTTGACAACCATTTCACTTCACTCATTTTATTTACGTCTAAATTTTTATGAACCATTGATATTTCGTATTCCTCTCATGCATGCACACTTTTAAAATTATTTTTGAGAGAAAAAGAGAGAAAGGGAACAGAAGAAAATGGTACATAGTTAAATATGAGTATGTTTTGATTTTTCTTCTCAGATTTAAAGAAAACATGCATATCTACATATCTTAACTCATTCACCGTTACAAAACATGGCATTTTGTCATTTTCAAAACCTTTTTCCCAGAAAACAGCCTTATTTGTGCCCTCTAGTGGTAGATGCTTAAATGTATGCAGTAAGATAGAAAAAGCTGACTTTTTTTCCTTTAGGCGTGTAATGATTCAGCATTCAAATAACAGAATAATGCTAACCCATACATATACTTCGAGAAAAATCTTATGCAATTGAGCTTAATGTATTTTCCAAATGCACCAAAATTATGTATTAAAGAGATAACCCACCACTTATCTAGCTAGAGAAAGTTCATATGTCACAAAAGTACATCTCAGGATTTTTATGGTCCACTTGTCCAACAAAATGCTGTTATTTTTCGAGGAAAAGGAAGCACCTCTTCCACAAATGCATTTTCTCTTCTTGAGGTCCATTTTATGAACATTATTCTAAATTGCTGCATTAGTCTGTAAACTGCTTCTTACTTTTGTATATATGGGTATTATTAGAAAGCAGCATGAAAAAGGAAACTGTCTTGTTTAACATAGCAAGAATTGACTCTGACAGAAAACTCCCAAATAGGAGTGGATTCTGAACTATGGCCCACTGGACATCTGTTGGATTGATAACCAGTTCTGTTTCTTGTCCCTGAAATAGCCATTGCCTTCATTTGATACACCCATTTATTTATATGGCCCAGGTTGATTGGGCCAGGAATGGACTCCTTATCCAAACCAAGTCAACTAGAATCCTCTCCTGGGATTTTTGAAACTAGAACGGAGAAAGAAAACAAATCTATTTCTAGTGTAGGAAGCCTTGAGATATACTTTTTGGAAAATTCTTGGGGGCTGTGTTTACTGTTCAATTTGAGTGAGAGGTGGTGAGTTGAAGATAGGAAAGGACATTTTGGTGGCATTCATGGCCCTGGTATCTGCCTCTGCTGGGATATAGTCATCTGCCCTTCCTGTGTCCCCACTTTTCTCTTGATGGGTCTTTTAAACTATCCTTGGATTTTGTAACCCAATAAATTCTCAGTTTGCTTAGGTTAATTTGAGTTTGAACTTGATTTCTATCATTTTCTGCCAAACCAATATGACAGTACTACAGGGTATATTGTCAGTTTTTCATCTTGAATTTTCTAATAATCCAATCTGTAGATCAAGTTTTGACAAAGAAATCAAAGACAGAGTTTCTGCGAAAGTGTCAGGGAGTTCTCCTCACAAAGTTGTGATCTCTTTCATATTCATTACAACGGTTTGTTAAGTTCAAATTGTACTACTTTAGCCCCATTTAGAAGCATCACATCTCTTTCTTTAAAACCTCTTTCTTCCTACTTTCTTACTCTCCCTTACAGAAAAATACTAGGTAATACTAAATTACAAGCACACTGGAGTTCATTCATAGCAATCTGTTATCTCTCACAGGTAAATTTTAGCCTTTTATCTCTAAAATTGTGGAATAATACACTTTGTCTTCTTTTGAAGTAATTTTGAAGTAAAAGTAGGGGAGAAAAAGCATAAAGATATCTGGGTGGGTTGGGCACACACTTCTTTTGCCTCTGACATGATCCAATATCTCACATTGTGTCTAGTATATAGAAATCATTTAATCAGTTTTGGTGAAATATAATAGCAACACTGCTTAACATTTATTGAGTATCTACTATGTGCCAGATACTATACTGACTAGTCAGTTATGTTAAGTTTTAATTTTTACAACTTTTGTAGGCCTCTATTGTTATTCCCATTATAAATGAGTAAAAGTGGAGAGCTTGCCCAAGAACACACAACTAATAAGAAACGGCACTGTCTCCAAATATTTCTACTCTGTCACTGTTTTCCACCAAAGCACCAAACATGGATGAGTAATCAGTTTAGGGGTGTCTAGAGGAGTTTAACCTAAAGCTGCCACCATAAACTTGATATTACATTAAGACTTGTACATAATGAAATTTATATGAAGTTTTCACTCCACTATGTTTACTATAAGACAGTTACATTAGAATGAAAATAATTAGTCTGTTAGACACCTTGGGAAGGTATGCTGGGCATACCCTGGCTTGGTTTACAGCAGGCTGTCAGAGAGAGAGGACGAATGGATAGTTAGTTGTGATAGCTGTCCAGCCCTGAGCACCGACATGCAGAAAGCTTTATGAGATAGAAACTTGCCAGACATTCCTTGTTTCTCACGTAACTAACCACTCTGATTGTCTCACATCTCTCTCCAGTGCCCTCTGCCTCTGGGAATTAAGAGTCTATTCTGGGTTCCTCTCCTTCCACCCTTAACTGGAATCATCTCTTCCTTTTTCCCTCCTTGAGAGTAATTAAGCCGTCATTCAGGGAGCATAGCTCTTGGGACATAGGAAGTGATGAAAAGGAACAACTTCTTTGGTTTAATAACAATTATTTTATCATTTGCCAATCATTTTTACTAAGCATTTTGCATATTTTACCACCAATCTTGGTTTAATAACAATTATTTTATCATTTGCCAATCATTTTTACTAAGCATTTTGCATATTTTACCACCAATCTTCACACCTAACCCTACAAGGTATGTGGGATTTTCCATTTCATACATGAGAAAACTGAGACTCAGATGAGTTACGAGCATTCAAATTCCTCCAAGCTCCAATGTGGCAGAAACAAGGTTCACACTCAGGTCTGTTGCTCACAGGGGCTGTGCTGTTTGGACAAAGGTAACCACCTCTGCCTCCAAAAAAGACCACAGGGACATTTGAAAGCATCGCATAGATGGAGCTCACGGCAAGGCTGTCAAGGGGAATTCTACATGTTGGGAAATATGAACAATGACTTTTGCCTTACAATGTGCATAGTGACAGATAATTGACAAGCACATGGTATTCAGGAAATTTGTAGGTTTTAAATTTGATTATGTATCTTACTTTGTATGGGTACAAAGTAAGAATTGAAAAACTGAAAAGTGGCTTTACTGTATAAAAACAATACCAATTACAGTCATTTATGTAAGCTGCTTACCATGATGAACAACTGCTATGTAGCACAATAACCATGCTTCACAGAATGACGCCAACCATCCTTGGATTTATTGCTGGAACTTAGTGGCCTTTCAAGTATGCCCAGCTATTTCTGTTCAGGAGCAAGTGTCTGGTATCTTTTTCCTCTGTCCTTCTCAGGGCACTAAGGCTGCCTCATTAATGAGGCACTGGATCGATGTCTTGCCATGTGCCCAGCCACTGGTGGCCACTCCTATGTTGCCACTCTGGCCTTGGATGGCAGGATCCTTCTGCACTGTGTTTTCCATGTAAACATGTGAGTTCTTTTCCCTAATTCCCACATCACAACTGACAATGAGAAATTATGAAAGTGTCTGGCAATAATGGGGACAGGAGGATGACATGAAGAATAATACAGTTTTTGTCTTACCAGGCTTCCTTTTTCATGTCGGCACTTGCCTCTATGTGGCAAGGGACAGTCCACTTTCCACTATAAGGACTCCTCAGTACCTCATTGTCTAGGTCAACCTGAATTCCCAATCCTGGTACTTCTCTCCCCCAGGACCCTAGCTTGAGGCCCATCTCCTGTGTCACCATATCTTATCCCAGGACTCACACCTTTTCGTAGATTGGCAATGAGACCATTGTTTCTTTCAGACAAAGCCTCCCCCCATCTGAACGATGTGACCTGACCTATTACAGCCCTAACAAAACAATAACACAATAGTACAACATCTGTACATTTCCCAAGGTTTGTATTATGGGACTTGAAGCATACAGACATATGATGACCATAATTCATTCACCAGACTAAGACATTTTGAGAGTAAAATGAAGAGCTATTAATAATTATGCCAGGAGAGTAAACAAAAACTAGAATGTATGTTTCACCCTACAAATTTGGGGTGTTGACACCCCAGAGGAGGCTGCCTGGGTTGCACCAAGCTTAAGTCCATTCCTTTCCAAGGACGCCTCATCCAGCTGGAGTCCATTTTTTTTCAGGACATGTCAAAATATGACCAAACACCTTGGTTGCCTATTACTTTATCATTATAGAATAATCCAAAGCCTAGACACCTATGTACAATTTCCAGTATTGTTGCTTAAATAGTTTTGTTTGCTTATTCAAAGCATGTCTCCAGAGGATAAGGTTGCAGTTAATTTTGTGAAGACACTAAACACAATTTCATCATAAATTTTAGCGTTTAACCTTTGTCAGGGATCTCAGTTTGGTTGCCAGGAGGGATAGATTTTTGAGATGAAGTTGCTTCCACATAAATACATTGTGACCACTGGAAAAACAACGAGAAACTCAAGTGTAATAGAGAGTGCGTGGTGGAGAGGTAGTGCTGCAGGAATGACTACATGGCTGGACGAGGGCACAGTGAAGCACCAGGTAAGCATCCAAAACTTCGCACAGTTTAAAAGTGACCTCATTGCTGTTTCTCCAATTTAATGGGCAGGGTGGCCTAGTTTCACATTCTTATCATTGTCACAAATTTTGTAAATGTTGTTTGACTGCATAATCTAATGTCCCAGCTGCTCTCCCTGCCTCGAATAAAAACTCCATGCTGGTCCGTTAGCCAAGTATGGGAGACAGGAAGCGAAAAGCTCCGGGTCATTATTCTCTTTTTATCTGGAATAAACCAAATACATGTGAGTTAATTAAGATTAAGAACATGGAGAAAGATATGTTACTTTTATTTTGTTTTGTTTTGTTTTGCTAACTGGAAACAGGAAATTTTCATGTTCATATCAGCCATTCTTACTTTGGATGACTTCATGTGTTCAAGCCTGCAGACTCGCTTTATCAATCTCAGCCTTTTTTCCTGTTAGAATTTATTTATTAAATCTGTGGGCTGCTTTACAGCTAGGCTTACTGCCTATGTTGATCCTAGAAGAACTAATTCATCCAACAGGATCACTCTGGCGGCTAGAGATTTTTTGGTATTTTTTTTCCCCCCGATTAAAGCCTTTTGAATAAGGGAGCCTATTTTCCAAGCAATGCTGTGGGTGTGTTGGAGCTGATTATTTTCTGTGGATTTTTTTTTTTTTTTTGGTTAATATGGGAGGCAGAGTAGTGTAGCAGTCATGAGCTCAAACGTCTGATGAATCTACCTGAGTCCAGCCTTTAGCTCTGCCACTTAATGTATGATCTTGGACATGCCCCTTGAACTTTCTATGCCTCAGTTTCCTCATCTATAAAATAGGGACAACAATTGTAATAACAGTGCCTACTTCACAGGATTGCTGTAAGGATTCCATGATTTAAAACACATATACTGGTTAAACCAGTACTTGGAGTCTAAAAATTATGTGATAAATACCAACTATCAGTGTTTGCATTCCAGATATGAATAATATTTTTATTGTTAAGGTATAAAATAACACAGAATGGAGCATCAGATTTAAAAAATTCTCATTGTCTAAAGATTTTTGGGTCATATTAGGATATATTTCACTTTTGGAGATCCTGCTTCTTTCAGGGAATACAGCTTTACATAGCAAATGCATGTAAAGCTGTAAGATATGTAAATTAAGTGGAAAGATTTAGAGCCAAACTCTCATTTAAAATTCCACTGGGATTGAGTTTCAAATCCCACATGTACAGAAACTCTGTTTACAGGCAGTTTTCCAAATACCATAAACTCCATTATAGAGCCATCAACCAAAGTCCTAGTACCTTATTCATTTTTAACTCTTTTTATGCTATTTGTAATAAAACAACAAATTAAAGAAATTTTTAATAAAAATTCCAGATTTAACTCAGATAAGGTTTTATTGTAATTGCATTCCTGTAAACATGGTATTTGTCCATGTGGTTTTTAGAAACTAAATGCTGTTGAACTTTTTCATAGTGCAAGTGAACTGTATTTTACATGAGTAGCTTGATACCAGGTCTCAGTCAGGTTGGATGGAAGGATTTTAAGAGGAGATAAGGCTGTGTTCATCAAGGGAGTTGTCACAGTATTCTAGTGTTTGTAGGGACAGTTTCTAGGAATTTACTTCTGTGATTTGTTAGTTCAAAGAAACTTTGCCTGAGGATATATTGAAGAGGTTTAAGTTTAAGAATCTAGAAATGACCAAGAAACATCTATACCAAGAGATTTTTTTTTTCATTTACCAATCCTTAATTTAAGCTACTTTGTAAAAAGATAACCAATAAATACTTATTTTCGAATTCCTCCATTCAGACGCCATATCATTCATTATAATGAATGTTCTTGTCTTTATAGAGCTGAGTTTCATAGTGGTGCACCAAACAGTAAGTCCTTGTCACTTGAGAGAAAAGCTCTTTGCCAGTTTACACTGTGAATTGTTTCTCACAGTTTCCACACCAAGGTGGTTAAGATTATCAATTTTATTGTGTGCAAAGGCACAAGCCCTAAGACAGGCTAAACAATATCTGATGCCCATGATTACTGTAATTACTGACCGTCGTGGGGGTCCAGTGTCCCTGCCTGTGTGGGGATGCCAATCACAGCACCACTTTTCCATTGAGGTGGGCAGAAATATACCTGCATCATTCTCTTCGGCAGGTTCAGGAAAAACTCACAGGTCTGGTCAGGCGAGGCTGTTTGGGGATCTTCTTTCCTCAGCACTAGAAAGACTAAGGGGGCGTGAAAGACAGGACGGAAATAACTTGACTAAACACCGCACTCTCTCACAGACTTTGTCTACCGTGATCGTCTTTAGAACACGTGGCACCTGCATTTTTCTGAAGAGGTTTTAGTCTCTTTATAGGCAGGGACTATGTCTTACTTGTCTGTTCAAAACTCAGTGTCTTGCTCAGTGCCTTGTTCAAGGCATATACACAACATATGAGTTTCAATGTAATAAATATTGCATAAGGAGAAAACAAGATGGCAAAATAAATTGAAGTTTTTTGTTTATTCCTCTTTTTTTGTGTTTTAGATATTTGTTCAATTTGTGTGTTTTGCAGAAAGAGATCAAGGAAAGTGAGGTATGTCAATTTTCCTAGAATTGACAGTAGGGAAACATGTCAACAGTCCACCCCCCGTGCACATGGAGCAGGCTGTTGGTGCTTGCGACATGGGTGTTAACCTCCACAGGCCCACACCAGACACCAGGGAATTCTAAACAAGGCAGCCCATGACCTACTCTGTGGTATGACAAATGAAAGCTAAAAACATGCTTTTAGCAAGCCCCAATGAAACTGTTAAGTAAGTCAATTGTCAGGTAACAATTAATTGATGAAAAATGTTGGGACTTTTTTTTTTTTTGAGACAGAGTCTCACTTTGTTGCCCTGGCTAGAGTGAGTGCCCTGGCATCAGCCTAGCTCACAACAACCTCAAACTCCTGGGCTTAAGCGATCCTACTGCCTCAGCCTCCTCAGTAGCTGGGACTACAGGCGTGTGCCACCATGCCCGGCTAATTTTTTCTATATATATTTTTAGTTGTCCAGATAACTTTTTTATTTCTATTTTTTTTTTAGTAGAGATGGGGTCTCATTCAGGCTGGTCTCGAACTCCTGACCCTGAGCGATCCACCCACCTCTGCCTCCCAGAGTGCTAGGATTACAGGCGTGAGCCACTGCACCTGGCCTCGGGACTGTTTTAACTAGATTTTCAACTCAGTAAATTATGACTAATAGAATGAATATTTTTCTTTTTCCTTGGGAAATACTACCTTCTCAATTTCCATTTCTATATGTTTCTTTATACATTGTGCTCTATGGAAGTCTTTTACCATATATATACTCTTCTATTATATATATATCCACACACATACACACTTCTATAATACACAAACACGTACACATATATATATATATATAATAGAGAACTGATTTAGCACGGTCTAAATTATAGCCTATTTTAATAAGACTTTTGTAAGTCTGATTTTCTTTTATTACTTGAAGAGTAAATAACCTTTTATATACTCCTTTTATGTACCCACTTGTTTTATTAGGAGAAGCTATTCCAACCTGGTCATATTATTCTAAATTTTATGTAATAACTATGATCAAAGAGCTATTTGAAATAGTTTGTCAGATTAAAATCAGGGCGAACATAGAATCATAACAGTAAAACTAATTATTTTAAAATAACTCTTCCATTAAAATATTACAGTGCTACATTGGTAGGAGATTGCTGATGAAAAATAAATGTGTTGAGGGTAGAAAATAATGGTCAGCATCCATTTCCCTATAATTATACGAGATAGAATAGAAAGGCCTTCATTTCTGATGGTTTTGATAGCAGATGTTCCAAAGCTCCCTGCTGACTTTGTTTTCGGGGATAAATGCAACTGCTCGAATGGAAATTTATTCAGGTCAACAAAACACCTGAAAGTCTTTTTAACATTTTCACATAATGTTTTATTGATCACTTTTAGATTTAAATAAAGGGTAAATAATGGTATCTTTACTCAAAAGTAAACTCTCTTAGGAGACAGAGAACTGCTTGTAACTTTTAAATGAAGACATTCCTAGAGTCATTTGTCTGTCGGTCACCTGCTTCTTTAATTTCAACCTCAGAATAGAGTTAATCAAGCCTCTACTTTAATAGCTCTATATTAAAAACGGTCTCTGCAAGGCCCCTAATTTATTAATATTATCTATCTACTTATTATGATTATTTCTCCTACTGTACACATGAAATGCTTTAAAAATGTACCAACATGTAATGTTTTGTGTGTATTTACAAAAATAGTTCTGTGCTATACATTTTTTTTTGTCTTTTCTTTCTTCTTTCACTGTTACATGTTTAAGGTCTCCCCATGTTGTCTTTCTCTGCTGCATGCTGTTCTGTAGTGTGCTGTCAGTGTATTCTACAATCCCTCCTCCCCATGGAGGCCCCAGGGCTACCTCCAGCTCCCCATTCCCACGTAGAAGGCCGTGGCAAACATTCCCATTCACGTCCGCGGATGGATTTTGTGGGAGTATCTCTGGAATATATACCCAGAACTGGGACTCTTGTTCTTAAGGCAAACAAATTCTTAATTTCATAAATCCTGCCAATTTGATGCAGAATAGCTGTACAACTTTATATCAACAGTAAATAAGAGTACTTGACTCCTCATATCTTTACTAACAGTTGATAATATTGACTTTCCTAATTTCTACCATTTTGAAGGATCAAATGTGTTATTTTATCGTTTCTCATTGTTGTAATTTGTGTTTCTGTGATTACCAGTGAGTTTGAGCATTTAGTTCTGTATTCAGTACTGAGAAAAATATAAAACAAGATGTAGGATGTTGTCTAATTGAGCCTAGAGCATGTTTGAATATCAGAAACACTACATATAAATAAATTAGATAGCAATCTCTGTGACCTTAAATACTAAGGATTTGGGAGTATGATATTAATCTGAGTTGTAGTATTTGATTAAGGATTCATAAAGAAAATGGGATTCAGATGAATCCCAATGAGATGGAGAGAAGAGACACTATTACAGTTCAAATAACAGGAGTGAGAGCAGGAAGAGGAGAATGGGTTGAGCATATGACTGGGGCAGTGAGCAGATCAGGTTGGGGACAGCAGAGGACTGGTTAGGGGACACCAGGAGCACATCTTAAACAGGAAGGAAGAAGCCACATTATAGACAGAATTGAGAGCTTTCATTTGGACTAATATTAAATGATGGGAGCTGCTGTGGTTTCTTCATGTAAAAGCATCAATTGAAATAAAAATTTAATTTGCTCTACCTCTTTGGTTTGAAAAGACAGCTACTCACATGATGGATTTCATCACTGGCATGGGAGATACTTCGCAAGTAGCAAGTACGCCAGCAGCGCATCCCAATTTGTCAGCTGCTCAGTTTCAGAGAGGATTTAGCCTTCATTGCCTGCTGCATTAGGCAGACACATTAGGGGGAGGCAAAGGAGAGAATTCATGTCTATATGGAGACACCAGAGACACATCCGTTGGAGACTTTTGCTTTTAATTTCAATGAATTTCAAGTCTTCCACTTTAGATGTGTTGACTGTCCACAATGCAAGAATGCACCCAATTTTGCTGTGTTTATTCATTTGGTGGAAGTTCTATTTAAGCAAGCAGGAAGGCAGTAGGGGGAACATTTGCCAAGTACTCATCCTTTCACTATAAAATCTCTAAGCATTTGTGCTGTAATTATAGTCAACTGGTAAGTGGATTTCATTCCCAGGGCTAACAGGGGCCTGTCCTTCCCTCACAGAATCTTAAACGTCTCATGCCTTCAGCTCTTTGTTCACTTTAAAAACTTAAAAAGACAGGTGGATGTGATATTTGCTGATGTCATCTTAAGGCATTTGGCATTCCCTTGTACTCTGTTTTTCTTTATATTAATACTTTATTTTCCTTGTTTCCTACTTGCAACAGGTAAAATAATTGCTCCCCAAATGTATCCACAGCCTAATTCCAAAAACCTATGAATATGTTCAGTTACATGAAAAAAGCAGTATTAAATTTGCAGATAGAATTCAGTTGCTGATGTGCTGATCTTATCATAGGGAGACAGACGGTCCTGCATTATCCAGGTGGGCCCAGCATAGTCACTAGTGTGCTTAAAAGTGGAAGAGTGAGGTGGAAAAGGGCAAAGCAATGTCATGTGTAAAGGATTCAACCCATCATTTCTGCCAAAGATGGAGGAAGGGGACCACCAGCCAATGAATGCAGGCAGCCTCGAGAAGCTGGAAAAAGCAAGGACATCCAACTTCCCTAGAGTCACCAGTTAGCACAGCCCTACCTTGACTCTAGCTCAGGGAGACCCATTTTGGACTTCTGTCTTCCATAGCTGCAAGATAATAGATTTGTATAGTTTTAAGTCACTAAATGTGTGGTAATTTGTTACAGGAGCAACAGGAAACTAATATAATACTTTATTGCTTTTTTTTGCCCAAGGAAAGCACAATTTATAATTCAAGAGATTATATCTACAAAGAAGTTTAATTTACCAGGCGGTCCCTTAATTCTTAATTAGAAAGTATTCTTTATTATACATATTGTACTTGTATCTTCCCAAAGAGAACTAATATGTATGTGTTATAAAGAATTGAGAAATGGAAATACCCATGTAATATACATTTCTTTATTGATGTCAAATACAGACATAAATCTATTGCAACGGTTATGGAAGTTTAGTATCAATACTCTTTCCAAGTTTTGGTAAAAGGAGACAAATTATGCCAGGTTTAATTCTCATCTACTATGTGGAATTCTTCTAAATAGATATAAAACTGTATCACAATGCAATTATGAAAGAATCTCTCTGCTTCAAAGTTTAGTCAATGTCCCCAGAAGTCAGTTCAATGTGGAGTGAAAAGTTCTTTAAGTGGGGGGTTAATTTTCAAATTTTAAGAAAACTCAGCATTAATAAAAGCCTACCTATGCCCAAAGAGAATGTCATTAATCTCTTCTGAACTAAATCACTTCTCTTTGGAAGAGCATGCTTTTCTTTTTCATATACATTCTGCAATGACCTATGGCCTTTGTGCTCTGTGTTTCCCTTTGTCTCTTGTTTGCTGTGAATTTGGAGTGTTATCAAGTGTTCATGGGAGAATGAGGATGGGGTTTTCCAAAATCAGCACTCACATGGGGGTGAGTCATGTGGGCATCTTTGTTAAAAAGCCAAGTAAGTTTGATTTACTGGAACTAATTCAAACTTCCCTTCACTAGAACATGGGGTCAGAGCCAAATGGTCATTACAGAATCAGCTGTAGCTCTGTTAACATTGACATTGCAGAGACTAGAGGGCCTCCTATCTTTCCTTGGTCAGTCTTTTTGTCAGACATGGGCATATTAATCCAGTTTCTTACTGGGGCCAGAGTTCCTGAATGGCTGGCCTTCCCTGTGACAGAGTAAGGCTTAATATGAATAATGATAATAGTAATAGTAATAGCTAATAACTATTGGGCTCCTAGTATGGGCTACACTATTCAAGGGATTTATATCCTCTTAACAACCTTATATGTTAAGTGCTCCTATATTCATCCTTTTTACAGAAGAGGAAACTGAGGCACAGGGAAGTCAAGCAACTTGTCCAAGGTTCCCTTGTTAGTAGTGGTGGAGTCAGGATTTGTTATCAGGCAGTGTGGAGTAAAGATGGCGCTGTGGTACTGAACCAGTTCCTCTCCATAACAGCTGGGGCAGGCAGTGTTCACAAAGGCTTCTTCTCTCCTGGAGAGGGGGCAGGTGCTCCCCCACCACTGAAAGATGGGGATGGAAGAGTAGGCATGAGCAGAGCAAACACAGGTGGACCTTGCTTGCCTGTGTGTCATTTACAGCTGGTGCCATCTAAGAGCTGACAACATTGTTATTTTCTTAATTTATAGCTCTGCCAATAATCTTATTGTTAATGCCATTCATTTGTTTGTTTTTATTTTGGTGTCTTCTTCATTCACGTCATTGGCATTGCTCAGTGGTGAGAGAATTTCTCCCATTTTGCCTTTCCTGGAATTAATCTAGGGTCAAGCAACATTTCATGAATGTAACACTTGTAACAAAAAGAATAGAACATTAAGAAATGATGTGTAAATAATAAAACCATAAATATTCATGATTCTCTAATTTATGGTTTCTTATGGTTCTAAATGTGAAGAAAAATCATACTAATGATTTTTGGATCTGATTTTATTTTTTATGATAAATAGCTTTTAGAGAATAAGAAGAGTTAATGTCATGGACATTGAATTTGGGCAAACTGGGAGTTGAAGTGTTGCATTACAATTTAGTAGTTTTGTGACCTTAGAAAAATCCTTTGATTTTTCTGATACCTGGTTTACATTTCATCTGGAAAGTAGAAGTGATAATAATTCTTAGCACATAGATTTATTGTGAAGTTAAAATAAGATAATGTGTGTAAAACATTTGGTCTAATGCTTAGTACAAAGATATTATTTCATAAATAGGTGTTCATTATTATTGTATTAATCTTGGTCTCCATTTTTATGTATGTCTCTTTCTCCTTATGAGACAAGTGAACTTTTGTTTCAGAGTAAATATAAATTTATGGATATGCAAAAATGATCACAATATCATACATTATGAGGAGCCCTTGGGCAGGCAGCCCAGTGCAATGGAAGCACCGGAGAAGGCATCAGGAAGTGAGTTCTGGCGTAACCCTGCAGTTCTGGTAACCCCAAAGTTACTCTGCTTGTTGCCTCGAGCAAAACATTCTAGTCATTGGAAATTTGATTCCACCTATAAAGTGACAACACTCAGATCTTTAGGTATTTACATTCCAATCTTGTCTACCCCAAGAAGGACAAATGACTTGATCCTTGTTAGGCTTGGTTTCCTTATTGGTAAAATGTGACTAATGACAATAACTACTGTACAGAATTGTTGAAAAAACTGGATGAGATGCTGGCATACAGGAAGTGCTCAGTAAGGATAGATATTCGTATTAACAAGATTATTGGTATTTAATTATTCATTTGTCATCATATAAACTTGAAGATTGGCTGCAAGTATGCTTTAAAACAATTTGACAGTTCCTCAAAAGTTAAACATAGAATTGCCATATGACCCAACAATTCCACTCCAAGGTGCAAACCCAAAGGAATTGACAAGAAGGATTCAAACAGATACTTGTACTCCAGTGTTGATTGCAGCATTATTAACAATAGGCAAATAATGGAAAGAACCCAAGTGTCAACGAACAGATGAATGGACAAACAAAATGTGGTATATACATTCAATAGAATATTATTCAAGTCATAACAAGGAATGAAGTTCTAATATGTAAATGAATTCCCAAACAGGAGGGAACCATGAAAACATTATGATAAGTGAAATAAGCCAGACACAAAAGGACAAATATTGTATGATTCCTCATACATGAAGTTCCTAGAATGGGCAGATTCATAGAGACCTAAAGTAGATTAGAGATTACAAGGGGCGGAAGAGAGGGGGGACTTGGGAGTTGCTTAATGGGTACAGAATTTCTATTTGGGATGATGAAAAGGTTTTGGAAATAGGTAATGGTTGCACAGCACATTGAAGGTAATTAATGACACTGAGTTGTACACTTAAAAATGGTTTGGATGAAGGGAGAGGGAAGAGTCAAATCCTCTCTGGCTTGGGTAACCAAGTGAATGACAGTGCTAACCATGGGGGTAGAGAAGGGACAGAAAAGAGCACGTGTAGGTAAGAAGCAAATGATCTAATCCCCATGCAGGCTTTCCCTCTGAATCTGAGAAGAATTGTAAAATTGTATAGCTTTGGAGTTTTCAGATAAAACTTTTATTTTAACTTGTTTCATCATTTATATCCACATCATGAGCTGCCAAAAGGAAAATAAGAGGTAAACATTTTTTTGAAATAATTGTGGTATTTTATACGATGCTGTATGATGCAAAATTTATTCTAAAAAGAAACAGTTCAAATCTATTCAATTCTATGATATAAAACAAAATAAAAAAGTAAATAATTTTTAAAGTGTTATTGCTCTCTTGGTCAAAAAGACTGACAGCAAAATGGCTTTTTTTTTTTTTTTTGTCCTGTCATTCAGCAGTCTTCCCAAGGGAGGATATTTTGTCCCATGTCCCCAGAACCAGAATCGTAGTATCCAGTGGTTGGTGGATACACACATACATCTTTGGATGTCATCATTTTCTTTCTGGCTATATTAATTCTAGGATTAGTTTTTTATATTAGCAAGTGGTGTTTTATCTATTACTCTTAGAAAAGTAGCCCTATGATTCTAAATGATGATGCACAGCAGAATGTTAACAATGGTTATCTGTAAGTTAAGGTATTTTTTCAATGTTCTCTAACTTTTTTTCTATGAGTATGTATTTTAATAATAGGAATGCATATGTAATAAGAAAATTCAATAAAATCTTTCCTATTTGGCCAAATATATCTAATTGACTAATGAGTTGGAGAATTAACTTGCTAACCTTACCAAAAGAAATTTTCAATAGAAATACTATACAAGGAAAATTTGATCAAATGTACATATTGAGCAATAGTATCTGAGGGTTTATGATGATGCAGTCAACAGTTCAAAATGTATAAAAGAGATAAATAAAAAAACAATAGGAACATGTTATGTAAATATATGGTTATTATATTCTACTTTAAATTATTGGGATTTAATAGAGGTCGCTGAACTTCAAAAACTTAACCTGGAGAAATTGAGGCATGTTCTGCATACTGTAGTAGGAAGACGGTATTTCTAAGAGTAAAGGGTAAAAGGTAAAGGGATTATTATTTTTCAATATAGAAAGAAGGAAGATGAAGATAAAAGTATTATTTACTGCCATAAGCTTTTTATTCCTAAAATGAATGCTAAAAAGTTTTTGCTATGAACATGTATAAACACAGGAAGATGAAGCAAAAGAAAATAGGCTTAAGAGAAAGCCAAAGATGGTAGAGAAAGACAAAAGGAAAATATTAGAAACATCAGATTGATAAAAGCAAGAAATGTGCTAGCCCTCCTGCTCTTGGCCGAGGAGACAAAAATCTGTCTGGCGCATCAGAGGACTTGAACTGATGACCCCTACAGAATGTTTCTAGATCTGAGTCTGTGCTGGTGTGTTCTAAGCCTAAGAGGAGTCTGATTTTCCTTTTGTTTTAACTCTCTTTAATTTTAACAAATACAAAAAAATATCTGTTAGCATACAAAATTGGTCTTGTTTCCTCTAATTTAATAGCTGAACATTCCACTGTCTTGTACTTTTGTTATAACAGAAGCCCAATGTGGCTACACTTCAACATTTCCCTTCTTTTGAGAGTATAATGATCTTTATTTTGGTGGTCAAAATTAATGCTCTTTTAAAAAACTCCATGTACTTTTCTATTCTATAATTTACATTTCCTATACTGTCTTTTGTCCCAGATCCACACTTCACAGTCCACAGTAATTTTTCCTCATTTAGTAACCCAGTTAATACTTTCAAATGGGGCAGCTTTTTAATTTTTAGTAATTGTTAATTAATACTACTCTCTATTCTTCTCCCCCTTTATAGCACATACCTTGAATTTACCTGAGCATGAACAGTTCCCATTCTTGCTTTCCACCCTCGATTTTTTCTCATGTCACCATTCTTTCTTCTTTCTGTTCTGGTGCTATTCCCTGGATTTGAAGAATAAGTTCAGAGAATATCTTTTATCCACATGTAAATCTGTATTTAATTCTGAATATGTATTGCATCTAGAGAGATCCTGAATGATCTTATGTATGGCAGTATTTCTGTTAACTAAGGTCATTTATGTGTCTGTTTCTAGGTCCCAAACACTTCCATGTTAAAACATTTAATTCATAAATGACTCTTGTTTTTTCATACTTATTATATGCAGGGCCTTACAATTGTTCTTTAAAAATAAATCCAACATGAGTCTCTGCATGCAAAGAGCTTAAAATCTGTTGGGGGCAAAAATCACTTATTGTTAAAGCTGTTGATGATATTAGCTATGTACTAAAACTCCTTTAAAGATGTAGAGTAATATGAACATAGAAAAGTAATGGGGACAATGGGAAAATGGTAGGGCCATATGTTGGGACTTTGAAAGCTTCATATTGTTTGATTTTGGAAAATTGAGCAACATTTTGATCATCTGGGTTCAAAAAAATTTTGTTTAGTACCATTTCTTTTTTGTCCACCACTCAATATTCTGAATGTTAGCGTCTCTCAAGGAAAATCAATTTTTACTTAATCTTCCTCTCTGGGCTAAATTCCTATAGCAGCAGCACTATATGCATTTTAATCAGTTGCTTGAATGCTTTTCTCTAATACCTTAAGCAAAAGTTCATTTTATGACTTAATTTAATTATTGATTAACCTCGCATTATTCCTCCTACCATCTTTGTAATTTTACTTGGAAAAGTGCTTAAAAGAAAATGTAGCTTCTTCTCAAGCTAGTAGCAGGCATGGTTGGCTGCATCTGACCTAGAAAATTCTGTTCCAGACTTGAGTTGATGACCTTCAACAAGTTCTCTAATCTGTCTGTGCTTTGGTTTTGGCATACCAAAATGTATACCAAAGGTGTAAGACTTCACATGGAGGTGTCTTTTTCATTGGCTCATTCTTACCCTCCATTTGTCTGTCTATCTCTTTTTCTTTCTACCTATGAATTCTTTGTAAATGCTGTTTGTCTCAGAACCAAATCCCAATGAATCTGATTGCTTGAGGAATGAGGCATCTGGTCAAGTGAACTTTACAGGTGACTCGGAACCATTTGCTGGGAGGAGGGTGAGCTCCGGAGTCAGGCAGCCTGAGTTCAGGCACTTGCTGCCTCTGTGGCCTTGAGCAATTGTATTCAGCTTTCTCTTAGTGTCTGTAAAATGGAGAAAATATGAGCACTCATCTCAGAGTTATTTGGAGGGTCAAATGCTTTAATACGTGTGAAGTATTTAAAGTAAACCTTGGAAGATTTAAGTCCTCAATCAGTGTTTGCTGCTATTAATATTATTATTATTATTAAAAATATTTATTTCAAAAATCTTTCTAAGACCAGAGTTTTCACTTTCCTGCCAGAGTAAATGGAATGTAGGGGATATAACTAAATCTTTCTATTATGATCAAAATGCTTATTAAAAATGTTTTTGATTTTTAAGTAGTGTAAAATGTCGTTTACACAATGACTGAAAAATATCCATTGGCTTTAACAACAAGGTAAAAGTGGGTTATCTTGGAGGGAGTGCTGTGGATGGCGAGATACTCCCACTGTCATAAAATCTATAAAAGAAGAAGTGATGGCTGTGGGCACACATGGTCTAGGGGCTTATTTTCAGGAAGCCATGAGATAAAAGGGGAAGGTGCCTACTGAAATTCAGATGTGGGGTCGAGGAGCAGGATGTGATCAGGGTTCAAGAGAATAAAGCTTACAGAGCCATCAGGGTAACAGGAGAGAATTCCAGCTAGGATCAGAAGTCCTGTTACTAACATGTGGGCTGAGTATAAAAATACCAGCCTCATATACTAGTGGGAAACTAGCAAATTCCTGAATGAATAGAAGCCCGCAGTGTGTTGGATGACATTTTTCTTGGGTGAGTTTGTGAATAAATTAAATTGCCTTTTAATCTGTTGCTTTTAAATGCAAAAACATCCCAGGAGAACAAAACTCATGACTCTAACATATCCTGTGGATTTGTTGCAATTACAAGCAATATTTCAGTCATTAATGGTTTCTTATTTTGTCTTGGTCAGTTTACATTTGATTCCATTTAACCAAAACATAACTTTCAAATACTAAAATAAGGTTCCCTTAGCAGAAAGTGGTTTTCTTAGGCTACCCCCAAAAGCTAAACTGATAATTTTGCTTACTTTATACATCTTAAATTTTATGTTTAATTGCCTTTAAGCCAGATGAGACAAGCCTTCGATGAGGAGCTAGACGAATTTTGAACACACTTGATACTACAAAGATGGTTCCTTTACATTCCCACCCTCAATTCAAAGACATACTCCTAGGTCTTACAAGAGTATTTGGGTGTATATATACACAACACATACACTTCAGAATATTTTCAGAGCAAAATATAAGGCTATAAATTATTAATAGTATAAGCAAACATTTCCACTGAGATATTTTAAATCTATAACACATAGTTCTTGGCAACAAAATATGATTACAAATGAAAATTAAATTTAAAAAATTTTCATGGGAAGTAAGTTTCCAAAGGTTGAAATTTTTCCTCTACATTGAGTTCTGTTATGATTATTAGTAGTAAGTAATGAACGCAAATATGCTTTTTTTCAAAAGTTGTAGTAATTATTAACTATAAAAACTAGTTTGCTTAGATAGACATCTCTTCCTGAGATGGGTGGGATGAGAAATGGTGGAGTATGATCCCTTGCGCAAAGGAGACTTCACCAACAGCAAATATTTTGAATTGTCCCTTGACAAGATTGTCCACCTGTAGGCAATGCCCCACAGTAAGACTCCTGACCAGTGAGAGGTCTGCTTCTCCTCTGGGAAGTGGAGAAGCCCATTTGTGGAACTGGCCAGTGGGCAGAACAACCCCAGAACAGGCCTGAGACCTCCATGGCAGGAGCCCTCTCAGGCAGATCCAGTTTAGAAAAGAGCTCGCATAGAGGGGAAAGATTTGGAAGCCGATTTCCTTAAACCATTCTCACTCTGAGTACCTTGGAAAGTGTTTGTGTGTGCTCCAGGGTCCACATTCCCTAACTTGAAGACCACTTTTTTATGGCATGTAAGCCATAAGGCAACATTGTGCTGTACTGTTGAATCTTTTATAGGTTTTGGACTATTAACCAATTTTTCAAAACAGCTACATTTCACCAGGGTTCTGGACAAAGGCTTTGAGAGAGGTAAGTGAGGCAGGACATCTGGGAACACACACCTGTGTTGCTTCTAAAATTACTTTCTTTTCTGGTGAAAGCATTGTAATTGGACCAAGTGTATCTATTTTTGCTCCCTGTTTCCCTGGATCCAAGCTTATTAATCCCTAAGACAAACAAGGGTCTAATAGGCTTCCCCCTCTTTTAAAACTACACATGATACTGCCGTATATACATCATAAGCGTGACCCTACGGCTTAGCTGTACTTTGGGGACTCTCACCCCTAGAGCTTTCTAGTTTCTGTGCTGTTTTCCTTAGGTCTTTTTATTCAGTTGTCTACTGCTTGTTTTGTGTTACTGCTTCCCCAATTAAGCCCCTATCTTCCCCTCTGTTTTATATTTGTGTGCGTTTGCAGTTTTCCGTGACATCGCTTTTCTTTTTTTCTTTTTTTAAAAATAATATCATTGTAATTTGCTTAAATTATTTTCTGTTTGAAGAGTCCGATGACATCAGTATAATGCTGTCGCTTTTCTTGAAGAATGTGTTGCTGGTGGGATTTTGTTTGGCCGTATAAAAAACGCATGTACAGTAGTGAGTCGAAGGAGTGGCTCCCCCCATGAGGGCAGCCTGGAGATGTGACTCAAGTGACTCAGTAAGGCAGCAAGAGCCCTAAGGAGGTGTCTTTCTGTAAGGCCTAGAGATGCCAAAATCAAGCAGTGTGGGCTGGCAGGAGGGTGGGGCGTGAAGCGAGAGGCTAAGGCACAACACCAGCCCTGCACCCGTATCACAGGGAAGTGTTTTGAAAGCACCAACACCCGAGCCTCGCCCCAGCTAATTTGAATCTTTCTGGGTGGGGCCTGGTGTCTGTACTTTTTCTGACTTTTATGATGAAAATGTTCAAACATGCAGAAATGTCTAAATATTAGAATAATAAACATCCTTATTCACTATCCGGCTTTAACAATTGTGAATGTTTTGTTATATGTGATATATATGCACACATACATGGGAACACACACACGCTTATATATATTTTTATATGTATATTTTTATATATATGTGTGTGTGTGTATATATATATATTTCCCCCTCAGAAACATTTGAAAGGAAGCTGCAGACATCACTGGGCTTCAACTGTAAGAATAAGGATTTTTTTCTGACATAAGCACATGTCATTGTTCTCCCTCAAACATTAAAAATAATTTCTTAATATCAACCAGTATTCTGTCCGTGTTCAGATTTTCTGTTTTGTCTTCCCTAGCTATTTTGTGAGCCAGGATCCAGCCATGGTTCATGCACCGCACTTGGTTATTGTGTCTTATTCATTTCTCCCAATCTAGACCAGTCTCCCCAGTTATTGTTTGTTTAAAAGACTCAGCCAGTTGTCTTGTAGAGTCCATGTTCAAGATTGATCTGAGTGCTTTGTCCAAGTATGAGCTAATTTGTTTCTCTATCTTATATTTTCTTCCGAATAAGAAAGTTAGGCCTAAATGTTTGATTAGATTGAGCTAAATCCTTTTGGCAAGAGTGCAACACATTAGAGGCCCATGAGGTCACTATTACTGATAGTCAAGTTGATGTTGGCCATGTCTCCCTGTTTTAAAGATCTTAGCATCCAAAGATGATGTCTGCCTAAATCAGTTATTTCATTGAATTCATTAAGGGTTGTAGAATTCTATGATTCTTCTACTTTTACTAGCTGAAAATGAACTACACTTACTCCAAAAACATAAGGATAAAGGCATAATTATTGTCATTTGATCAATTTTCAGAGTAAGAATTATAAAATAATTACATCCAGTGGTTGTAAATGAGTTCATTTTAATTAACTTTTTTGGCATAACTGAGTTCATACATTTTATTTAGTCTGTTTTGTAAACAAATATAGCATTTTTTCAAATTTGTTTCTAAAATTGTATGTATTTATTGTATACAACTTGATGTTTTAAATATATATACACGTACACAATGAAATAGTATTCAGCCATAGAAAAAAGAAAATATAGCATTGTTTCAAATTTTTTTTCCCCAAACTTTCAAAGTGGAAGTCCTTGTAAGTTCATTGATGAGTACTTCAGAAAAACCCTTGTTAATGTTTGAACAGTTATTTAGTTTCTGGCACAAGATATCTCAGCCTCATCTTGAACTTTTTCTAACATGGAAAGGCTACCTTTTATCCAAGAAGCCTGGGATCCCTTGAGTGTGGAATGGCCTCAAGTACAATACTTGGATGATAGAGGTTCTCGTTGCTACTGGAATATTATTTTTCCTAGGCCCTTTTGATTGTCAAAGTTTAAAAAAAAATTTTAAATAAAAGTTTAATACTTTAATATTACAGGATTTTCTTCAATTATTTCTTTCTCTCTTCTTAACATTAATGAGTTTGGTTCCTACTAGCATATATTTACTTATTTATTCTATACTATAAATACAATAATTTCAAAATCACAATTTCAGCCCAGGAATAGTGGCCCAGACCTATAATCTCACACTTTGGGAGGCTGAGGTGGGACGATCACTTTAGTCCAGGAGTTTGAGACCAGGCTGGGCCACATAGTGAGACCCAGTCTTTACAAAAATTTTGAAAAATTAGTCAGGAATGGTGGTGCATGCCTGTAGTCCTGGTTACTTGGGAGGCTGAGGCAGGAGGATCACTTAAACCCAGGAGCTTGAGGTTGCAGTGAACTATGATTGTGCCACTATACTCCAGCTTGAGTGACATAGCAAGACCCTATCTCTTAATGAATAAAAGATCAAAATTATAATTTCAACATTACTATTAACAATGAAACTACTGTTATAATTTCACATTAGATTTTCTTTTGTCTTGAATATATACACAGAGTCCTGTGTTAAAAAGTCACTTGAAATAATTATGTTCTTTTGTAATTAGGTACCAATTTGGTAACTAGTTATGTTCATTCATTGTATTTTATATTTTGAATATGTAAAACATCTACATGGCTAAAAGTCAAAATGATATATTAATAAAAACTTTCACACCGAGAATTATCATTTCTTTCCTATGCTCTCTACCCCATTTCTTCTTCCTCATTAGTAACCATTTGGGTTAGTTTCTGATTTATACTGCCACTGTTGCTTTTTGCAAAAATAAGCAAATACATGTATAAAACACATGCATGTTTTTCTTATTTTTTCCCCTGCTCTTAGCAAATGTTGCACACTGTATATGCTATTCTGCACATTGCTTTTCTTTCTTTTTTTCCTCTTAAAATAATTTGTCCTCAGAATCTGTCCAACCTAGCTATCTTTCTTCAACCTTTCTCTGGCTACCCTCTAGCCATAATTTATTTAACCAGTACCCTAGGGATGAACATTTCAGTAGTTTCCAGACTTTTACTATTATGAACAATACCCCCTTACGCATAAGTTAGTTTGTACTTGTGGAGATATGTCCTCAGGGTAAATTTCTACCCTGACAGCATTTTTAAAAGCTCTCCAAGTGATTCTACTACGAAGCTGAATTGAGGTTTCCTGGGATAAAGGTTAGGACTGTGAGTTGCCTGACTTAAAAGTTAGGTGCTTAGAACCACAGAGAAGTTTGCCTTCCAGATGTCAAAGGTACAAAGCATGGTGTGAATCAGGAAGAGGGGAAAAAACTCCATGAGGTGCAAGGACGCAGACAGATCAAGGGGAGAAGCCCAGTAAATGAGGAAAGCTCCAATGTGGAGAGTGAATAGCCCCTGCGAAGACCAAGCCAACCACCAGCACTAGGAAAAAAGGATAGAAACCAAAATGAGGGCTACGTAAGTGAAAAAACAGACCAGAAGCTCCAAACAGCTGAAAAGGACTTTGGGATCTGAAGCAAAAAGTTGGCTCATTTGTTAAGAAAGCGAGCAACGCCTCAGCCTGGCTAGCGTGAGTTCCTCGCCATGGGCAAGTGGTGGAACCTGTCTGGAGGTAGGACCGAGGGGCAGACGGAGTTTTAATGCCACGTGGGATGCTCAGAGTTGCTGCTGGAGGTAACGCAGGGCTGTGCAAACCTAAGAGGAGGTGAACTGGACTTTTCTTTTTCTATTGTGATAACATACAAGGGACTTCAAAAAGTGTGTAGAAAAATAGAATTAAAGATCAAAATAAAAAATATAAACTTTATTTCTCAGCATAAGCTCCGTCAAGATCATGGCACTTTTGTAAGTGATGATACCAGCCATTTTATCCACCCCTACAAACCTGAGGGTACTGGGAATTTTACCATGTCAAAATAGTCTTTTTCACATTATTGACGGAAGGAAAATGGGTGCCTTTTCTGGATTTTTTTAAGATTAGGAAGCAAAAAGAAGTCAGAAGAAGCCAAATGAGGACTACAAGGTGAATGCCTAATGATTTCCCATCATAACTCTTAGAAACTTGGCCCTTGATTGATGAAAGGAATGAGAGGAGCATTGTGTTTAATTATTTTGTACTGTATATAGAATATAAACTATTGTGTGTACATATATACACACTATATATAATACATGCTCTCTCTATATATGTATATAGAGAGATTGTTTATTTATTAATCTGCTGATGAACAGTTGGGTTGTTTCCACCTCATGGCTATTGTGACTCATGCTTCTGTGAACACCGGAGTACAAGTGTATGTTTGACTCTCTGCTTTCGGTGCCTTTGGGATATACCTAGGAGATTTCTGATCATATAATATTCTATGTTTAATTTTTTGAGGTACTGCCTAACCATATTCTGTAGTGGCTACATTGTTTTACATTCCCACTAACAATGCGCAAGGATTAAAATTTATCCACATTCTCAGCAACACTTGCTATTTTCCTTTTTTTGTTTCGTTTTGCTTTTCTACAATAGCCTCCTAATGACTATAGGTGGTGGACTGTGCTTTCTGAGCAAGAGTCTTGTCCTGATGACCATGGTGACATGACTGCAGTGGTGTGGACCTGATAAAGCCTTCCCATCCTAAGCACAGAGAGGGGAGGTGGGACAGTGGGGCAGGGAAGGAGAACCAGAGGTACAGCTGTGACTCTGTGACAAAATCCATTCCCCAGGGGGGCGTCTAACAAGAGGGCTCCTTATTCAGTGTGCTGTTGGTGTTTAAGAAGTTGTGCTATCATCACCATTAGCATAAAGAAAGAGGCAACCTTCTGAAATTACATACCTGATGGGCAGGGAATTCTCCATCATTATTTCTCCAATATTATCTTTTTCTGTTAGCCCCATCTGCCCAGTTCAGGCTAGACAATAAAATGTTTAACTTATTTCATTTTATTGTAGTAAAAACAGTTAACATGAGATCTATCCTCTTAATAAAATTTTAAGTGTACAATATACTATTTTTGAGTTATAGCTACAATGTTGTACAGCAAATCTCTAGAGCTATTTATTTTACTTAACTGAAATTTTATGCCCATTGATTAGTAACTCTCCATTTCCACCTCCCCTCAGCCCCTGGTAATGACCATTCCACTCTCAGATTCTATGAATTCTACTCTTTTAGATATTTCATATAAGTGGAATCATGTAGTATTTTTCTTTCTGTGAGTGACCTGTTTCAATTAGCGTAATGTCTTCAAGATTAATTCACATTGTCACATATTGCAGGATTTTCTTCTTTGTAAAGGCTGAATAGTATTCCATTGTGTGTTTATATATATGTACATATGTGTATATTTATGTGTATGTGTGTGTGTGTGTGTGTGTGTGTGTATGTGTGTATATATATACATATATGCCGCATTTTCTTTATCCATTCCCCTGTCAATGGACATTTAGGTTGTTTCCAATCTTGAATATTGTGAATAATGCTGCAATGAACGTAACATATCTCTTTCACATCCCTACTTCAATTCTTTTGGATAAATACCCAAAAGCGGAATTGCTGGATTGTATGGTTGTTCTATTTTGACACCAAAAGCACAGGTAACAACAAAAATAAGCAGCGGGACCACATTAAACTAAAAAGCTTATGCACAGCAAAGGAAGCAATTAACTGAGTGAAAAGGCAATCTACAGAATGGGAAAAAATGTTTGCAAACCATGTATCTGATAAAGGGTTAATCTCTAAAATATGTAAGAAACTCCTATAACTCAAGAATATAAAAAAATTAATAACCCAATTTTTAAAAATGGGAAAAGGATTTGAATAGCTCTTTCTCCAAAGACATGCAATGGCCAATAGGTATATGAAAAAATGCTCAATGTCACTGATCATCAGGAGAATGCAAAGTAAAACTACAATGAGATACCACTTCACACCTATCAGGATGGAAATAAGTGGGAGGGAAGATCAACATATAAGATTAAAGTGTTGGTATATTATCTCTTGTTTTCTAAGCACCCTAATCCGCTGAAATTACTAATTTCCTTCTATGCTGTAGGAGACACTGTCAGTGCCTCCTTCATGTTCCCTGCTTTACTCCTTCAGGGCTAATTTCCAAGGGCCAGTATCTGCATTGCTTTGCCTGAGGAAGGTGCCTCTGTGGTCCATGTATTCCTTAAGTGCCAGGGAATTAATACCATCTCGTCCTCTCCAAATGCCCTTATGGGCCATGAAGGGTGGGAATTGGTGTACAAATAGCCCAGCTCCCTCACTCTTTGGCTGGATGACTCTGGAGCATGTATGTGCTCTGTCCCAGTTACCCAAAGTGAGATCTATGAACCAACATCAGCATCACCTGGGAGATCATTAGACATGCACATCTAGGGCTCTACCTCAGATCTACTAAATCAGTCAGAATTTTGGGGGAGGGAGCCCAGAAATCTGTGTTTCCACAGACTCTTCAGATAGATGATCCTTATGCATGACAGAGCTCCAGAAACGTTGCTGGATACCCTTTCCCAGATCATCCCTTGGGATTGAGCTCTGGCCTTCTAAACACTCTCTTGAGAACACTGTCTGCGTTGGATTCCTCTCTGTCCCAAACTTACTTTCTCCATTTGCTGTTTTCTTCATCTCTCAAACTACTTGCCCTTGAACTCTTGTCTCAAGGTCTGCTTCTGGGAGAACCTAACAAAGACACGGTCTTCCAGTTACATTTTCCTCCTTTGACTGAATTATTCACATCATTCTCCTTCCCTTGTGGTTCTTTCTAGTTTCCAATCCAAAATCATGATATTTTCTTTAGCCTCTTGATGGTTGAAGGATCAGAATTGTGTTTGGGCTGAACCAGGGTCTCCTCTCAGCTTAAAATAAACCAGCTGCCACCACAGTTAGGTGAACCCCCACATGGCAGCGTTGGTGCTAAGGGGATTTCCTTGCCTTTTATTGAATGTCTACTTTTTGGAGTGTGGTAGCCTAAGTAGTAACTGTTTTCCCCACAATTTTATTCTTTCTACTACTTATAAAATTTGAATGTATATAAACTAAAATTAGTAGGGTGGGGAACTTGTGGCGTTGGGGCCACATGTGGCCTTCTTGATCCTTCAGTGTGGCCTTTTGACTGAATTCAAATTTTACAGAACAAATCCTTTTAATAAAGGGATTTGTTTTGTGATATTTGAATTTGGTCAAGGGGCTGTACTTGGGGATCTGGAGGGCCACGTGTGGCCTTGAAGCTGCAGGCTCCCCACCCCTCTAGGTATCTCCTTCTGTCAGTGGTTTTCAAATGTGGCTGCACAACAGCGGCATCCACTAGGTTTTAACAAGTACAGCAAGAAGATTCTGGATCGGTAGGTCTGGGGATAGACCGGTATATGTGTATTTAGAAAAAGCTCCGAAAGTAATTCTGGATCAAAGCTTTAGGTAGATTCAGTGTAGAATAATGAGATATCACAATTGGATTATAATTAAGATTCCCTCAAGCAGCTATATTTGACAGCAAATAATCCCCAGGGAGCGTTGTGGTCTAAAGAAGGGTTTTGTATTCTGCTATGTCCCTTTTATGGGATTGCTGCAGCGTTTGATCAATGCTTCAAAGATATTCCTTTGAAAGAGATAGACATGCCACAGGGAGTCAGATTAGGATGTAGAGAAAGGAGGGGAAGACCTGGTTCTAGGATCCTAATGAACTCAGCATCCAAACCAAAAAAGGAATATGGTTCCTCTTGCAAACTGCTTTTGATCTTTCCATTGTTACACTAGCAAATCCAATGCAGAGTATCTACAGTCCAGCTTTCGAAGGAGATGTGTGACTTGTTAATGTAACTTAGATTCTCACAATAAGTACATGATGAAATATTTGTCTTTAGATCTGTTCATACAGTTAATTGAACTTTCAAGTGAAAACCAATCAAGATAATTTTATGCATTGAACATCAATTTCTGATCTAAGTAGGTAGCAGTAAAGTGTGTAGCTACATGTCTGACCTTTTCTATAGAATTATGAGCTACCTTTACAAGTGTGCAAGAACTATGTCTTGTAGTGCCGTATGTCCTCAATCTTTATAATACTGAACTTGAACCTGGAAAACCTCAGTGGGAGAACTATGGGAAAATTGCTCAAGCTTGATCAATCTGTGCTCTCATCTGTAAAGAATACAATATACCTGCAGAGTTATTGTCAGGACAAGAAATCCAAGTATAAAGTGCAAAACCTACAAAGTGTTGCACGTTTTAAAAGAAAATAATATGGCAAATTAATCTATTATGACCACTATTAAGGATTTTATTAAAATAACCCAGAATTGTTACTATTTAATTACATCATCCACCAAGAAAATCTGAGCTACTGCTTTATTATTTATTCCAAGTGCCTAGAGCACAGTAGACTTTCAGTAAATGTCGATTAAATAAATGTATGAATGAACGGTTCATTCAAAACATGGGTTTTGAAAGATGGTAAATATACTTTTCAAATGATCTGATAGTCTTCAGAAAGAAATCAATATAAAACTTGCAGGTGATGTGTAAGAATCCACACATGAGGTATGACTCAGGTTTTTAACGCTGAGCTGGTTGGACAGTCCTATGGGCTGGAGAGTGGCAGGAGCGAAAAGAAGGGGCCCCCAGCTTCTCACTCTCGCTTCACCCAAGCAGATTCATGTCTACCTGCTGCAGCACAGTGTGGTCCTTTCCAGCCTGGACTTATGAGACTGACTACCTGGGCTTGAAACGTGGCCTTCTGTTCCTACTCTCTGGGCCAGGTTACCTCTGTGCCTCAGTTTCTTATCTTCATTCTGAAAATGAGATAATAATGATAATAATACCCACCTCAAGGTTATGGGGGATTAGTGTAAAGCACTAGAATAATACCATTGTTCAATAAATAAGTGCTCAATAAATGTTAGTAATAATTTTTACAAAATGGTTTTAACATGTCAGATTTTATTTGTGCTATGGTCTGGTGCTAGATGTATAGACAAGCCTATAGAACCAAGAATAACATGAGATTTAAATAGAGAAAATACCAATTAAATCTTAAAAAGTATAAGGACTTTTTCCAAAGAAAATGTTAGTTCTTGCATGACACTTAAGATAATAAAATGAAAAGTGGATAAGAGTAAGGTCAGGCTGAAGGACTGGGAGTTTTTAAAAAAAAATTATTTATTTTGGTTTGTTTTAATTTTTTTTTATTTCAATAGATTTAGGGGGTACAAGTGTTTTTTTGTTGCATGGATGAATTGTACAATGCTGAAGTCAGGGCTTTTAGTGTGCCTGTCACCAGAATAGTGTACCTTGTACCTGATAGGGAGGTGTTTCATCCCTTATCCTTTTCCCTCCCTCCCTCCCTCTCCCTTCCTCCCTCTCCCTTTCTTAGTTTTCAATGTCCATTATACCACTTTTTGATCATATATACCCTTTGTTACCTCCCACTTATAAGTGAGAGCATGTGGTATTTGTTTTTCCATTCCTGAAATACTTCACTTAGGATAATGGTCTCCAGTTCCATCCAAGTTGCTGCAAAAGTGTTTTGTTGGGCTTATGAAAGCCCATCTCTACCAAAAAAAAAAAAAAAAAATTAAAAATTAACCAGTTATGGTGGCTCACACCTATAGTCCTAGCTAACTTGGGAGGCTGAGGCAGGAGGATTGTTTGAGCCCAGGAGCTCGAGGTTGCAGTAACCTAAGATCATGCTACTGCACTTTAGCTTGAGCAACAGAACAAGACCCTGTCTCAAAAAAAAAAAAAAATTATACTGATTTCCCTGAAAATGGATACAATAGATAAGATCAAAAATCAATCTACAGCACAAAATAATTTTGATCATTTCAAAGATGGAAAAAATAACATAAAATATGTAATTCATATTTAATGAATTCATATTTAATGAATATTTAATAAATTATTTAATAGAATTCAATTTAATGCCATTATTTAGCTTAAATCATTTATAACTGTCCTGAAGAAATGCTTTAAAATATATTCACATAATCCATTAAAGTTATTGAGAATATTTTATACATACCAAATTCCCAAATGAGATTAAATGTCTTTGTGGCAACTATACAAGGATGGCAAAATTCCCCCTTTCACCAGCATGCCCATGACAGAATCAAACCACATGGCTTTCTGTTTTCTGAGTTTGTCTTTCAGTTTCTGCTGCGTGTGTACCTTCACTCGTGGTTCCATCTGCCTGGAATGCCATCCTTTCCTTCTTTGACTTCTGAATCATGCCATCTTAAGAAAGTCCCAATGCAAGCTATTTCATCATGGGATTATTGTTTCTCCCTCAGTACCAGCTACAAACAAACACATGTGAACAGTTACATCTGTCTTTATGCATTCAATCATGACAAGTGCTTGGAATAGTGTCTAGGGCTTAGTAAGTGCTCAATAAATATTAGCATTTTTCTTGTCTTTGTTCTCCTTTACCTCATCAGAGGCCAATATCTCACCATGCTCAAAATGTGTATTGGGTTGAATTGAATTTTACTCACTATAAGAAATATAACTGTCAAGGTGCAATTGGGCAAACCAAACCAAGAGACTTGTGAAGTTTCCAGCTGTCTTTCCTTAAAATTCAAGCCTGCTTCTTCAATATGGTTTTATCGGTTCTGAACTAAGCTTTAAATATTGTGGCATTCATTCAAATTCTATGACAACTTGTCAACAGTACATGGAACCAGATTTCTAAGGGGTTAACAACTAGGACAGTTTGACAAAGTTCTATACCCCACTCTATTTTGGACTAATTTTTATTAAAGTTGTCTCTAAACCACGTCTCTCCTATACAATATGGCCAGTAATCATCAAACTGAAATTCAAAAGTAGGTAAAACCTGCTGAAGTTCCAAAATGATGTGTTACAGGTATGCCAGATGCTGACCAACAAAGAAAATCAGTAGCGGTTTCATGAGCTATGAGATTGCCCTTTGTCGAGGTGTGGGACACCTGATTAATTTTCCTCACTCACAAATAGCATTTACTTTAATGGAATATGATTTTAGTTTAAGTAAAGATGAAATAAATATGCAGTTAACTATTTTATTTATTAACTAAAAGCTATAATGTATTTCCTCTACATCCCCAAAAAGCACATAAGCACATTTTCTCTTAAACAAGCCTTGTTAGAAATATGCGAAGCTACTACTTATAAACACAAATAGAAATATTTGCATACAGCTTTGCACCTTGTGATCATGTTATTTAGGGGTAAGGGTTTTTCAGTTATTAGGAGTGATTTACTGTTAGATATTTTATATTCCCATCAGTATATGAAAATTAGTTTGGGTAACTTGGGATCAGTCACTCAGCTCTACATTGGCTTAGTGAATATGAAAATATTCAAGTTAAATTTTATTTTATAAAGGAAATCATATCTATATTAGAAAAAATATTTTTGAAGCTGAACAATTTTTGAGCTCCTTTCTCTGGTCCAATGTAAAACTCTGTTGATCTTTTTGGTTGTAAAATACTATAGGTAGAAACCCTATAATCAATGATGTATTTATTAGAGTCTGGAATCTTTAGTGAATGTTCATTGAATATGCAAAATGTTGCCTGTAATATATTGCAACATATATTCACATTTGCCAATAATAAATAGATGATGACATTGATCATTTAAAACAAAGCACATTATGTATTTAATCCAATATTTCCTGAGATTCTGGCTACCTAATTCATCAGCTGAGTGGCTGAAATGCTCTGAAATGCTCAAAGGGTATATATGATCAAAAAGTTTACAAAATGACAGTTTCTATTTAGATTTTTACACTTAGAAAGCTGCTGGTTCTGAATCACTGAATGTATTGCAAGAACAATGTGTCAGCCAGGCCCTGTTGGAAGAACAAAATAAATGAAACAGGCTTCATGTCCCACTTAGCTATATTTAACACTGTAATATTTCATGCTCTCAGAAATCTACTTTCCAATAATGTAATCACTTTCCATTAAAGATACAGATTATCAGCTATAAAAATGCCTGGAGATGCCTTAGAATTTCTAGTAATTAGAGATTCATAAACATTTACAATCAAACCAGATTCTTTTCACCGTTTTGTCAGATATTGGAAGACATGAAAATGGAATAAAATAGGTCAATGGTTCCTCATAAAAGAAGTCTAATTGTCTCTGACAGAGGTCAACCATGGTCAATTAAATGATCAGGGGAAAATACCTAATTATTTCTCCAGACCTACTTAATACTGGCAGCAATTTCCTTCTTTCCTCTTAAAAAAAAAATAAAGAATTTTGCCTGAAACAATGTAAAAACACTTTTAGTCAAAAATGTGGAATTCTAACCTCCAGCAGCAGATCATAATGTGCTGCCTTCAGAACACAATCATTAGTTTACTGACATTAAGAAATGAGCCAACTAGCCTCATTTTTCTAAGCTCCTTAGTGAATGTCCTCTCAAAACAGCGGGGCAACAGTGTAGTGGAGCAGAAACTCCTTATATTAGAAAATTGATATTTTCCTTGCATAAATCATATCTCGCTTCATGTCCTGGACTTGGTTTTTGGACACAATTCTTGCCTAACTTAATTTGGACTCTGGAAATGTGTTTTACTCTTGATTGAATCCCTTAAAACCCCTGCGTATTTGTAAGTAGGATGCTGTCGCAGCGCTTATGCTTTCAGGGCGAAGGAAAGCTTTATGCCAGTGACTGCTGACATTTCACCAGGTAGCTCCCCATCTTAAGGCTTTTAAGGTTGCTAGAATGTAAATGCCTTTGGGAGAGAGAGCTCTTAAACCACAGATCATTTAAAGCTCCGGATAAATGAATAAATACCCCTAATTGTGTGATCTATGGCAATTTACTACAGTTTTCTGCCTTCATGTTTCTTACCTGTAAAATGGAATAATGACAGAATTTACTGTTATTCTGAGTTGTTGTTATGGAGATATTATGAGGCTTCAATGAGCAAAGTGCTTAGCTCAGTGTCTGGCAAGTCACACATGTTTAAAAGATGTTGACTGCTGTTGCTTTTATTGTTACTGAAACTTCTTTGCAACTTCAGTACAAGTCCAGAGCTTAGCCCATAGCCAAATCTTGCTCGTGGTGAATGGAATGGTTAATGGTGGTGGTGACGGTTGGTTTAGCAGAAAGAACAGGACTTGAAGGACCCTCAGTTCTTGCGGGCTAGTGAAGATAAACATGATTTTCTAGTTTCCACTTAGATCACCCTTCCTTGATGTCCTTTTTTGGGGAGAGGGAGCACATAAGTGAGGTGAGGGGCATTGCAGGGATACCACTTTAAACTTAAAGTGGTAAATGGGAAGATCTCTGAAGTAGGAAGTTGGAGAAAATAAAACTGAGCTTCAGCTTCTGCCACTAACTTGGTGGACAGCCAGGGTAAATGTCTCCAGATGTGGATAATGAAGAAGGAGCCTTATGGAGCTTATAATTCTCAATTCCAAGATGACCAGTGACTTCTGCATTATCCTATGACAGAGAATGGGAGAAAGAGTTCAAGGCAGGGTGGGGCCAGGACCTAAAATTAGGCCTGCTCAGGTAAAGGACCCTGAGGAGCGCAGTGCTTCTCAGACTTACTGTGCAGGCAGACCACGTGGTGGAGACCTTGTTCAAATGCAGATTCTTGTTGAATAGGTCTGGTTGGAATTTTATAATTTGCATTTTTAACTAGTTCCCAGGTGCAGCTGTGGCTGCCTGTGTGAGAGCCACATTTTTATTGGTCACGCCTATAAAACACTAATGGCTTGTTTATGAAGCAAATCAAGTCTGGAAGGGAATAGAAAATGATTTTACTTACAACCTAAGCTCTGCACCCGTAGACAAAAACAGCATGGGTTCAGTCGATAACAAACAAAACTTATTAATGTCCTCACAGAGTATCAGCATACCAGTGTGTTGGTTTCACAAAAATAGTCAAAATACTTATGTTGTCGCCCAACAAGATTCATTTGCCCACTGCCCAAGAGGAAGCCAACGCATTCAGGGTTTGTGGCAGAGAAAGAGTTTAATCCACACAGTGCTAAGCGGGGAAACAGGAGAAATTTCTCAAATCCACCTCCCCAAGAATTTGGGAGACAGGATTTTTAAAGACAGTTTTGCATAGGCAATTTGGTCTGCTAATTGGCTGGGTTTGGGGAGGAACCATACATAGGGTTATAGAAATTGTCTTCTTTGCTGACCAGGTTCTTGGGTGGGGGTCAGAAGACCGCTTGAGTCAGTTCCTTGGTATGGGCCACTGGTCTGCGTGGGCCATCCGTTCGCCTGGAATGCAGGACCTGGAAGGTATCTCGGCAACTACCCGTAGGTTTCAAAAAGGTGAAGTTATCTATGCAGAAAGCTAAGAATTTTTATGACCACCAGGTATGTGGCTCCAGAGCAGCAATTATAAAGAAGCAAAAGGGGGACAGTGGCTAATTATTGTCATTATTTTTAGCTAGGCCCTTGCCACAGTTCTCACCTTGCACCCCTTTATCAATTTGCAAAGGCGGTTTCACTTAAGAGGGCATTTTAAGGTAAGTCTCCTCCTTCTAATACTTTGTAAGGCTTGTGACCTAAAACTATGTGGTTATTTGCATTATCCACAGAGAAAGCTGAGGTTTCTTTGCTTCTAGAACTTTCATTTCCTTCCTGAGCAGAGCTATGTTTAGCAGCTCTTGAGCTGTGAGCCCATGATTTACCACTGGTATTCATTCTCTTGTTTGGTTGCTTTACAGAGAATTTAATCAGGAATTTTTACTTATACTTCTTGTCATTCCCTCTTGTTTTTGTCCTCTCCCCCTCAGAAAATTTTGTCAGATTTTTAAGGATGGCAAGTTATTAGACCTTCAATATCATCTCTGAAAAATGGCCTTTTTGGAGAAATTATGTCTTGCCAAGCAGACTTCACAGTGGTTCCTTTGTGATTTAGATCTGTCCCTATAGTTCCTTCCTCCTGCCTGTGCACTGGAATGAGGACTTGCAGGTTTGGGAGCTGGCCTGAGTATCCCCAGCATCCTGCAGGGAGACGTGTTGCTCTATGTGAGATTTCACAGAGACACTGTCTTTTATCTGGGTACGAGTGACTTCTCTGCTTCTGTGTGACTCTCTGAACATCAGTTATTCTATATGGGAAACGAAGTAATATCTATTTTACTTACACAGAGGGCTAGAAGGATACCATGAAAAATGCATATGAAAGTTCATCATCAGTATGTATACAAATTAATTGTTAGTAATCTTATTTGAGTCTCATGGGAGATTCTGTCACTCACTGGTTTGTCTGCATTATTTTGATATTTGACGGCAGGACAGGGCTCCCTGGGGCCTTGAGTGACCATCAAGGCTGATCGAGTCGGTGTAAAACAGTCATCTTCTGCTCAAGGTTTCCCTGACGAGGAGGCTGAGCGATAGCGCCTGCTCCCCAACTTTGCTGCTTACAACAAATAAACAAGAGGTTTTCCCACTTTCAGTATCAAGCTGACGACACAGTTCTCAACAAACAGCGCTTTCATTTCTCTGCCTTTCATAACCATCGCTTGTTAGACCGCCACACCGAGCAGTTTATTAAGTATCAAGTCAGTAACCATCCAGAATGGAAAGGAGCCCACTTCCAACTCCATTAAATACTTTGGTGGGTTTTTGCAAAAAATTGGCTTTCATTGCCGTTTCTTCTTACACTACATTCTTGCTACTACTTGTTTAGTTCACATGGTTTAACTGGGACCATTTAGGAAAGAGCTGATACATGTTATTATCATTTGTGCAAAATTAATAACTCATAAGAAGTTTATTGGATCAGTTTTCAGTAGAATTTATTTTTTGTTCCTTGAAAGGATGCTCAGAACAATAAGTATTTGGCAACTTACTTCTGTTGGACGGTGTCTTAAAGACAACCTTGGTAAACATTGCTAGAATGTTCAGAGTTAGTACTCCTAAGAGATGTATGTTGTACCTGACTCTTATCTACAAGTTTCTAGGCTCTTTAGAAGCGTACTTTGCTAAGGAATGAACACAAAGTGTGTTTGAGATTAAGAATGGGTACACGATTGCCTTTTGAAAGCTGTACCATAATTATGATGTTTGGTAGACAATTAAAAAGGACATAAATAGTGAGTTTGGACTATATCTCTTTTTGTCAGGTGCATTCATAATTTATCTGTTTGCTCATCTTTACCTTTGGATTTCCCTACATTTAGAGGAAATTCTCTGTTTATCATATTATATTCTGTTGATTTACAAAATAGTTTTAGGGAAGTGACCCACCATGCATGTAATAGTAAATAGTTACATTTACTGTAATATTTCATAATGTTCCCAAATAATCATTTTCTGGATAAAAGGTCATTTCTAGAAGGCCAGGGACTAAGTATAAGTGATGTGAGGGGTTAAGTAGAAGGGACATGAATAAAAGGCCACACAATCTAGTAGAAATAAGAAGACTAAGCTGTGTGGCCTTGGGCAAGTCATTTTACCTTTCTAAGCTTCAGGCTACTCATCTTTAAGATATAGAAAATGTGCTGTTCTTAAGAAGTTGTTGCAGAATTTAATGAGTGAATGTATGTAAGGTATCCAGTGTATACACCAACCAGGTTAAAGCAAATTGGAAGCTACATTGTTCTGGTTCCAAGACCCAACTTGTTCTTGCTGAGTCTCACCAAAGTATCCTCAAGTAGCAAGTAGTGTGCTACTAGTGCTCAAACACTTAGTTCTGATCTTCAATCACTAATGTCATTGTCACCATTGGCAAGCCTTGTCCCTACACCTGACGTGCTGGCTGGACAGGTGGTCTGGAAGCACCATCTTCTGCTCTGCAAAGCGAGGAGTCTGCTGCTATTGCAGATCAGCCTCAAGCAATCAATCCTCTTTCTCATATTACCAGGAGGACTTGGCAGTTGGCTGAAGGTTGGGAAAGAAATGGCTCTACCCTTGTGTTACGCTGGTACAGGGAGGGTTTCACAGCACTATTGCTTTGAACCAAATCTATAGCTTTTAAAAGGGTAGATTTTTGTTCCTAATGTTTTTGGTTTACATATATAATCCTTCTTTGTCACTTGGGATACATATTCTGCTTTCATGGGTAGGTCTTAGGGAGTTTAAGGCATTTGTCATTTTTCACCTGGACACACTGATTCATTTGATTCTGAGACCCTGGTACTGCGGCTGGGTCATGATGCCATACTTTGCTCTTATGATGAATTCTCTTTCATGGGATAAGTAAAAAGGAGCTTTTATCTTCTTCTAACCTCACTCCAATTCATTAAGCATGTCTATATTTGTCTAAGTCTCAATTTAAGATGTGAGTCTAATTTTTGCTTTCTTCAGAAGGCTGCACAGTACATATATAAATCCATGGCTGTGAATAAATATTCCAGGGAGGAGTTGCCCTGGACATATCTGAATATTGAATCTCATATTGCTAGGGTCCTATTACAAATAATGACTATGTATCATCATCATAATTATTTTATTAATAATTTTACTGACAAATATTATGTATTAAGAATTTTATCAGCAAACAAAATAGTAATAAACACATGCATTTACTTACAAATAATTTAATAACAAATAGTACATTTTATTAACGAACAAGAGATGGCATTGTTGAGGTATTTATAATGAATTGGAAAGAAATTTTGGAGCCAGAGAAATCTGGGTCTGAATCCCTACTTGCCACTTGCTTATTATATGACTTTGAGTTAAGCTATTTACATTTTTTTGAACTTGAAAAAAAAAATGGGGCCAGTAAGATTGTTGTAAGAATTAGGTGATATAACTGTATAAAGGTTTTTTGCACAGAATCGGTTCCATATAGGTGCTTGATAAATTAGACCTATTTTTATTTATCATCAACAACCTAGTTCTAAGAAATTGTGTGCAGTTAAGAGGCAGATGGTTGAGGACTTGAGAAAGTGGGGTGTGGAGAGATAGTTAGAGCAGTGGTTAGTGGTGCAAGTGCACACTGTTTCTCTGCAAGTAAACACCCCATTTTACAAGCCCTCTGTCATTTCTGTCCTCTTTCCACTAATTTTGGTTTTTGTAAAATGTCACGCATTGGTTTTCTTTTCTACTCCATTTACCTTCCCTCTGCGCCCATTCTTCTTATCCCTGCAAAAGTATGACTTTGAGGACCATGTAAATATAGTGTGTGGCTGATTGGAGGGGCCCCTTAGCTAAGAAAGGATGGGAGCAGGAGGGCTAGGGAGACTGACACCACCCCTCTGCAAAGCTGTAGGGTGGCTGCCTCCAGAGCCCGGCCCCCCGCCCTTGCATCCCTTTTCTTCTCCCAAGCTCCCCTTTCTACCTGCTTTATATGTGGTAGCCTACAGCTCCCTTCTCAATTCTAGGAAAACTGAAAAAAACAGTTTTGTGTCCTTTACATTCAAGTCAATCTATTTTCTCTCCTTGGGGTGTTTACATTTTGAGGTCTAAGTTCAATTTGGTGTACAGGCTTTGCCCCTTGTTAAAATCATTTTAGGTAACAGGTCCATTGGAGGTGACCTGGGCAGCAGGAGAGCCTTTTCTGTCCTCAGAGCACACGAAGCCACGCCTGCTGATAGGCCCACTCCAAAATGAGGGCGAGGGCAGACCCTGAGCGCACAGACCCCAGGATTCAGCTCATACCCTGTTCTGACCTCCTCTAGCCTTAGTCAGTTTTAACAACAGCAACGCTTTTAACATCGCCTGCTGTCTGAATAAATGCTTGCTTATTTCACAGTCCAGTACCTAAATCTAATCAAGCCAATTATCACGCACAGTCTATTTGTATAAATATTTCAATAGAACATAGCAAGAGTAAATTATTAATTGCTGCAAATGAAACGTCTTTCTGAACTGTCATAGACTGCCGTAGCATAAAAACACAACACTCATACATGAATTGCTTAAAAAAAAACTTAATTCTGAAGGTACTGCTCAGATGGTTCTTTTGTTTGTAAGAAACAAATCTTAGGAGATTATCTAGGTGTTACACCTGGGCATATCAACCATATTACCATTCTAAGTGTGAATATCTAGGGATATGGCTTTCTAGAAATGGAGTAGTAAATAAAAAAGCAAATTGGTGACAGGCTGTCTGCTTGTATTCTGCATAGAGGCTCAGGGTGCATGAGGTGGAAACAAAGCTCTTGTTTATTACTGATGGTGACGTGCAGAGCTGGCTAGTGGGTTTCAAGACAGTTTCATCAAATGTGCAGAATTAGGGCAGGTCCAACCACAGGAATGCAGGTAATGCTGCAGATGGGAATTAGTCCACCCCTGAAGAGGAAGAGGGGGACACATGGGTGTGATGAAGCCACTGGGCTTTGACTAGGCTGCTTACTGCTCACCCGGTGCATCCTGACAAGCAGCTGGCCCTCCAGACCTGGGCCAAAGCTCAGCAGTTTTCCTCTGGTTGACTGCTGGTTGTCACCAACGGGAGCAGGTCGCTCAGCTCATGGGGTTGACACCTGCGTGCTTTAGCAGGCTTCAGTAGGGAGCTTTACACATGTGGCAGTTGTTATGTTCTGATTGCCCCTGCTCTGCTCACACAGAGTGGCTTCAAACACTCCATGGGGTATTGTTTGACAGATGTGCTCTAAGACAAAAACAACTTTCCTACAAAGGAGCAGAGGCTGGTAATTTGGAAATGGGAAAATGGCAAACCTTTTCACTCATTTTATACCCTCCCCATGCCCTGCAGGGAGATTTTGGCATCAACAGTATGGCTTTCAGCTCCAAAGTTATTTTTGTGCATCGGAGTGCTATTGGGTTGGTCTAAGATTTTGGACTTTTAATCACTTGGATCATAAAGAATATGGCAAACTGTCAGCCAAGTCTATTTGGGAGACAGAATTGCTTCCTACTAAAAGGGAACATGATAAGTATGTCTGATTTGGTACTATGGTCAAATAGACAAAATAATTCAGTAAACTTACCATAAATTTGTCTAGAAGCATATTGGGAAACTATTCATCCCAGACAGAGTCACAAGATATAATATATTTCTGACACTATCTCTGACCAAGTGCTTTTTCTGGAAACTTGGGAAAATATTGACTCCTGAATCCTCCTGCTCTAAAAACCTTAGTCATTTTGGAACAGGAGGTACATGAATATATTTTGAAAGGAACAGGCTGATCATTTAGAGATTTAACATAGCCAAAATTGTGGAGTAGTGAAAGTTTGTTTTAGGCATTTTGTGGCAACCACCTTGGATTTTTGAGTTCCACCTGCAAGGAAGTTTTTCAACAATATAGATTTTTTTTTCTTATGACCCAACACTACAGTCAGTGGAAAAGATTATATTCTCTTGTCATTTGCATGAGACAGACAAAAGCCATTTTATTACAAGTATGGGGGTTTCTATGAGTACAAATTATATATAAATAGAGAATTATGGGAACTAGCAGAGGACATAAATTAGTCTGGCTTAAAATGTATCTTGTGGATAATTTTTTATTTTTTTGGAATTTCCCATTGTTCAAGCAAGGTCCTAGCTTTTGTACTTGGCCTATTTTCTTCCCTTCCTGGCTGCACAAAAAGTCTGTATTTCCTGGTTACTTGCCTTTTGTGCCTGCTCTCCTCTCAAAAAGAATATCCCAGGCATGTTCAGTAGCAGCTTGAAATCTGATACCTGCAGGTTGAAATCCTGCCTCTGACAGTCAGAAACTGCAGGTCCTTGAAAAATTCAAGTGTCCTCTCTGAGTGTCTGGGAATCCAGATAAGTAAAACAGTGTAATTACAACTCTGTTTCTTGGTTGTGTTCTAATGAGTAAATACAATCACATATTGAAACCTGAGAGTACCATCCCTTATACCTATTAAGCTTTCAATGTATTTTACTTATTATTCTCAAACTTAATTTTTCTAAGTTTTCAAGCTAGAGTGAACATCATCCAATTGATTTTTTTTTGTTTTAGAATTAAAGAGAGAAGTATTAATAAATGCCAGGACAACAGGTCTAAGTCAGACTGTCCTTGGCATACAAGGACATTGATCACCATTTTCCAAGGACTCTAATTCCCAATTCTAATATCTAAATGAGGTTAGGGCTTCACCATTAGTTACCTCTGCTCATCATCTGGACAGCAGTTTAACTGATCATCAGCATTTACAATTTTGTTCCTTTTCAGCTGATTATCCTCTCTCTATAATTTGTCATTCATTCCTAATTTTACAGATATTTATTGAGCTGACCTTTGCTAAAAGGTCATTATTTGTACTTTAACCTAATAATTCTTGTTTGATATACTAGAATACAAAGTAATTTTTCCCAGCTGTAATAATTTAGAATAAGACACAAAAAAGGCAATGTCCTATTTATGTCAAAAAAGTAAAGCTATTTGTGCAAATTGTATTTAAATGTGTACGGTTGACCATTGAATAACACAGAGGTTAGGGGTACCTACCCTGCTTGCAATTGAAAACTTACATAAACCTTTTGACTCTCCTAAACATTAACTATCAATAAACAAGTGTTGACTAAAACCTTACTGATAACATAAAGTTTATTAACACATATTTGTATGTTATATGCATTATATACTGTATTCTTACAATAAAGTAAGCTAGAGAAAATAAAATGTTATAATATGAAGGAAATCATAAGGAAGAGAAATATATTTACTATTCGTTAAGTGAAAGTGGGTCATAAATGTCTTCATCTTCATCATCTTCATGTTGAGTAGGCTGAGGATGAAGAGGAGGAGCTGGTTTTGCTGTCTCAGGGGTGGCAGAGACAGGAGAGGCAGACACACTGTGTAACTTTATGAAAATATAATGTAATTTCTGTCTGACTCTTTTGCTTTTTCTTCTAAAAATGTTTCTATATGGTACCAATCTTTTTCCCGCCATTTGCTTTATTTTCAGTGCCCAGATTATAGAAGGGTCCTCATAGAAGTCAAATGCAGTCTTGAATACTTGGGACCCTTCTGAGAGATTGTCTGATGCCAGTTTGTTTTCTGGCACTGCTCCTTCTATATCTTCCTCATCATCTGGTGTTGGTTTGGAAGCACTCATCTCCACCAAGTCGTCTTCTGTTAAGTCCTCTGGTGTGGTATCTGTTAGCTCTTGAATTTCTCTGAGATTCATATCTTGAAACCCATCATACCCCCTCCTTCTTTTTCCCATAGCCACATCCTCTTTCATGATTTCCTTGACTGGCTCTGTCGTCAATCATGTGAAGTCATGCACAACATCTGGACACAGTTTTCTTCAGCAGGAATTTATTGTTTCAGGCTTGATAGAGTTCATGGCATTTTCTGTAACAACGATGGCATCTTCAGGGGTGTAATCCTTCCATAATTTCATGATAGTCTCTCTATGAGGTTCTCTTCCATAGTGTTGACAATCCTTTCCATATAGGACCATGTGCAATGAGTCTTAAAGGTCCTTATGACTGCTCGATCTAGAGGCTGCATTAGAGACACTGTGTTTGGGGGCAAGTAGACCACTTCGACACCTTCCGTGTTAAACTCACAGGGTTCTGGGTGCCTAAGGGCATTGCCCAATATCCAAAGAACTTTGAAAGGCAGACCCTTATTGGCAAGGTACTTCCGGACTTCAGGGACAAAGTTTTTGATGGAAACAATCCAGCAAAAGTGTTCTCATTGTCTAGGCTTTGTTGTACAACTGAAAGACTGGCAGCTGGTGTTTATTTTTTCCCTTCAAGGCTGAAGGTTAGCAGCTTTGTAGATAAGGAAAGTCCTGATCATAAATATGACTGCATTTGCATAAAACAGTAGAATTAGCCTATCCCTTCCTGCCTTAACTCTTCGTGCTCACATCTCCTTCTTACTAATAATGTCCTCTGTGGCATTTTTTTCCTCCATACTAAGGCACTTTTGTCTGCATTAAAACCTTTTCAGGCAGATATCTTTGCTCCTCAATGATTTTGTTAATGGCATCTGGGAACTCATCTGTTACCTCTTGGTTGGCAAAACCTGCTCCTCCTGTTAACTCTACATTTTTAAAGCCAAATCTCTTTCTAAAATTCTCAAACCATCCTTTGCTGGCATTAAATTTTCCAGCTTTAGATATTTATCTTCCTTTTGTTTTAAGTTGTCATATAATGACTTTGCTTTTTCTTGAATCACATTAGAATCTATAGCTATGCCTCTCTTATAGCAATCCTGGACCCACACAAAAGCCACACTTTCAATCTGAGATAAAAAGATATTTTGCAAAAAGTGCAAGGTTTTCACACCTGCTGGCATATGTGTAGCAATGGCTTCACAAATTTCCTTTTCATTTTTCACAATGGTACTTCCACAGGGTTCATTTATCTGGAAATGGTGGGCAACGACAACTGCAGTCGTCAATCTATGGTCCTTGTCAAGCAAGTCAACTTTTTTCTCTGCTTCATGGGAACACTTCTAGCATCACTAGTGGCACTTTGTATGGGTCCCTAGGAGTTATTCAAGGTTTATGGTATTGCATTAAACATTATGAAAATACACCAGAAACAGGAGAGCTGACTTTTTTTGTGATATACAGGTAACTGGAGAGAAAAACTGTTCATGCAGAGATGATCAGCCTCACAAGGCATTTTAAGGGGATACTTGCAACACTTGAGCTCACCACAGTAGCAACAAGAGGTGGCTGTAAAATTATTACAGTAGCGCAGTATGCACTGCAGTTAATTTTATGTAGTTATAATTTAATACTGCATCTTCATGTTTACTTATATTTCTTTAGGCTGTGAGTGGCACAATGTATACAGTATGTGTTTTTAAGTTTGATATATCTGTAACGTTTATAATAGATTTGTATACATTTTATGGTAGTAAATGATAAAATAGACTACTATCCACATATATTTTATGCATTCATGGCATACTTTTTTCTTAATTTTTTTGATATTTCTAGGCTATGTGGTTTCTCTGTTTTTTCAAATTGTCACAAATCTAAAAAAAAATTTAAATATATTTATTGAAAACATTTCACGTATAAGTAGACCCACACAGTCCAAACCCATGTCATTCCAGGATAAACTGCTTCTATCTGTGTCCACACCAATTGGTTCCCAGAGTGAAAATACACATGTATGTTCCATATGCAACATTTCATATGTTCCATGGAACATACATGTGTATTTTCTCTCCTAACTCCACCTGCATTTTTAGGGCTCTCTAACCCTAAACTTATGCTTTCATGTTGGTTTCTTCTTCATAAAACCTTTGCTGTACAACATCTTTACTAAGATTTAGAATCATTATCTTTCTTTTTCCTTTCTCTCTTCAAACCATAATTGTTTCTCTTGTGTCCTGTGTTAGGGTGTTCCAGGATAACTAGATTGATAATCGTATTCACTCTTAATATCTGATGTAGTCGTGCCTAGTTTTGTTATGATATTATTATGCATTAATATTAGTGATAATTAATATATGCATTAGTTTTATTTTTTTCCTGTTAAAATTAACATATTATATTGATTTAAAATGTGTTTATAGGGGCTAATGATTTCTTTTAGTGTGTTATCCCTCTCAGAAGAACTATCTTCATTCCAACTCAGATGTTCAGATTTTTGCCAAGTGGCAAGAAATATGAGGAGATGCCCTGTCAGTGTGAAAGGGCCAATGGGGTGAGTTGCCCTCGACTCAAGGCATAACGGAAATTGCCTTTCTTGCCTCTGATTACCTTATATGATGCCCAACACATAGGGTATGTTTTAAAAGGCTACGGGGACAATATTGGTTACACTGGCACGTAGTAGGTAGAAGTCAAGAGTTGTTAGACATATGGCAATGCACAAGACTGTCCTACACAATGAAGTTTTCCATATTTTACATGGAAATATATATTTCCATATTCACATAGAAATACAAAGTGGGTCTTTTTTTTTTTTTTTTACCATTTTAATAAGTGTGCTAAATTATCCAGGAATGCAATTGCACCATAAATCATGGGAGATTGTAGTTTGTTTTTTTCAGCACATTATCAAGAGTTGTTCATCATTTTTTAAAATAACATCATCAATGGCAATGCTGCTAGAGGTTTTTCAATCACCAATGTATCACCCTTGCATCAGTCAGTGTCAGAAGCTGTTGTATTTATGATGACTTTATGTGTATATATAAATTTATTTCAAATATTCAAATAAAAAAGAAATGATGTTGGTGATATTCAGTAGATGTCATGATCAAAGTCCATTTGGGAGACAGAAATGACATCAGCAATTCGAACAAAGAAGATTTAGTATAAAGAATTCTTAATTAGTAAAAAAAAAATTGTCATCTAGTAACTAAAAGGGTAAAAAGAGAAACTCTAAGGTATTGTGAAAGTAGCAACTTCAGGGAGCAGCTACCACCACTAGAATTGAGAGAACAAAGGGAAAAACTTAGAAACTTAGAGGCAAGGCCCGGGGAGGCTCAAACTCGGACCTCTATGTTGGAGGTATGGCTGGGCGTGTGCTGATATCTCTGAGGAGAGGCCCTGCCTGGGAAGCAGAGATCCAGACCTCTGAGAGGAACAGTGGCCGGTGGGTGTCCTAGGAAAAGCACCGGTTAACCTGGTTCTCCAAATGCTGGACAAAACTGCAAACTATATTCAGCTCTGGCCACAAAAAGGCTCTAATGTTGCCGGGGTGACAATGCCTTGCAGAGTGATGCTCACAGGACCCACCAGCAGCCAAGGAGCTCCTTTTCTGCTGCCTCCTCCAGCTTTGAGGTCCTTAGTGCCCCTAGTAGCAGATCCTAACAGAGAGAAACTTGGCAAAGCAAAATGTTGGTTTGCAGGATCCCAGCCTCAGCATCACACAGCAGAGCATAGAAGAGTAAGTTCTTTATTCACTGAGAGACAATGAATAAATAACTAACAAACACATTTGGCTATTGTCTTACATTTCCTAAATCCAAACTTACTCATTCCAACCACATCATCTATCATGGTTGTATCTCAGCATTTGCATATTTTAGTACTTCTATTATTATGTGTTAGTCTCTTAACCATTGTCTTTTGTATCACAATTAACACAGTGCATTGATTCAAAATGATGCTTATAGAGAGTTAATAATTTCATTTCAAGATAGCAAAGGAGACATTAACAAATATTTGTTATGGAAAGTGGATTTTGAGTCTGATAGCACTGAGAGCCACTAACTTGGTTCAGACACTGTAATATACACTTAGACTGTAGACTCTTGGCCCCTGGCCAACTCAGTGGCAGTGCCATCTGATCTCAGCTACAGGCTTGTCTATGAAAAGGATCTCATGTGCGGTGAGATTCTTGCTTCACTGAGGAAACCATCTCCCAGTTGGTGTGCACTGATATTTGTTGGGAATGGGAATGCGTTAATGGAAATGCAAATCCCTGCAGTCATGCTGGTTGTCCCCAGCTTTGCAGCCCTACTTTTGAAGGCAATGAAGGCACACAGAGGAAGTGGCATACTTGACTGCTGCTATCTGTGCCCTTTCAGTGGCAGAAGTCTGAGTGACCTTTGCAATCAGGGCATGAGCTTTCAATAAAAATTATATTTAAAACCAATGGTTACCAGTTGTTTAGATTCTACAACAGTTAGGTACCCTGATAGGCATTGTAAACAAAATGTATTTACTCACAAACATTTCTAGGTGGTAAATATCATCTTTATTTTATAGGTGTGGTAGTTGACCTTAGGGACTTGCCGAAGGACTACACAGCTAGTGAGAAAACCCACTCTGCCTGTTTTCTACAACCTAAAACCCCTTTCCACTCTGCCTCTGAATGGTAACACAGGAAACAAACTTATCATTTACAAGGGGTTATTTTTGCATGTAGTACAATTATTTGACAGATTAATTGACATTAATTGTAAGATTCAATAACTCTATAATATATATGTCTTATACATATTAAAATCTCAATAAATATATGTTGCATATATGTTGTAAGTGTATCCACAAAAAATTTTTGTTATAATGATAATTTTCAAGTTGGTCCATTTTGATCTTGACTGTATTATCTATCTAATCCTTCTAAAAGACCATCCTGCAAATCGTAAAGCTAATCACCTAACCCTGGAAGACAGTTCTTCAACAGGGTCTCTTTTCATTTGAGCTTCAGATGTGGCAAATGGAATTTCACAGCTCAGGGAAAAGAGACAAGGCTCTATGACAATTATTCCCAGAGAGTTTCCAAGTATAAACCTTGGACACAAAACAAAGAGCACTTTCATGTCTATACAGTGCAGAAAAGAAAAGCACTGCTTGGAAAATAAAACTAGTAATTAAAATGAACTGAAACAATTATATGATTGATAAATCACTTGTCTCAGCCACTCAGGAAATCAGACTTATCAAAACTACCATTGTTTTCAATCTCTGTGCCTTCTAAGCTTTGATGAAGCAGAATCATTTTCCAAGACTTGGTATCATGGTGCCTGTTTTGTTCATAGCCACCTTACATAATACTGTGTCATGGTTGACAGGAAGAACTTTTGTAACAGAATGCTAAATGTAAACTCTTTGAAAGTAAAACTTGGGGAAAATGACTAGAAACACACTCTTACGCTGGCTGATAAATTAGCAGCTAAAAATACTAACATCAGTTTTCAAAATATCATTTTATCTAAGTGTATCAATGTTCCTTATAGTCACATTGCAGTTCATGGAAGAAAATATTTAATACATCTTGCTGAAAAGGACACTTGTTATATTTGAGCTTTACTTCCCTCTGTCTGAAATATCAGATATCAGGTTGAATGTCTGCCAGTGCCCTCTTCTGGATAGATTATAACACATTTGCAGACTTTATCCACCCTCTTTACAGTAGGGGCTAAACAATTTTTTCTTGACCTCAGAGAATGGAATCAATTGATAATAGAAAACAATCTGGTTATGTTGTGAGCATAAAAGGTACACTCTATTCAAATGAATGTGAACAAATATTTAAAATGTTACCTTGGTACTTAGTTTTCCCTGAACTCTGGAATACTTCATTCTAATATTAAGATTGTATTCTGAATTCTGTATCTGTGAAGGCAGGGAAATAGATTTTAGAAATATTTCGACAGCCAAAGTTAAGGCCAAAGGAATTTGACGTTCCTTTTACAGAGGTGCAATCTTCAAAATCATACTAACTTGGCTCCAAATTCTGGTTTAGTGCTTCAGTTACCCAAGCTACAAAATGTAGATCAACAACTGTACCTACTTTATATGACAACTGTGAGGATTAAATGAGTTTAGGCAGGAAGTATTCATTTTTCTACCTGATCTATGGTAAGCATTTTCTAAAGTATCTGCTATAAGAGTTTCAATGACATAAACACATCTCTCTTTTAATATAAAGTGTCCTACTTTGAAAAAATTGATTTAGGATATATGTTTCTAAACATTAGATTATAGAATGTTAAATCTATACATTTTTTCTGATTAATCCATATTTATATTTTCCAAGTGTATATGTCAAATATCTTATGGATTGACTTTGATTTCTCAAGGAAAGGTTGTAGTGAAGTATTTTTATCATAGATCTTGAAAATATATATTTATATTCTAAATATTATTCTATATCTTGATGAATAAAAGAATACCTCATTTGTATACTAAATTTTATTAAATTTCTAAGTTATGCAAGTGATATGTTTTAACACTAACCTGTTTTTTACCACATGCTACATATGATATGTGCCACAGTTTAAGATCTATTTTTATTAATATAAAATAAAGAATTTTGTATGATAATCAAATTTACCATTTTTGTTACTTTTCCCAACTTGGAAATGATTGTTTTTAAGGTAGTCTTCATTAAAACATAGCATTTCTAAAACTTGACAAACTATTAGGAGAAACTTAATCTCTGATGGATTACAGTTTGACAGTTGAGCCTATATGTTAACTGTGTATTGTAGAGAAATAAACCCAAACAAGGAGGAAAAATTAACTCACTTAAAGTATGATCTTGGCACATGACACAACTTTTCTGTGCTTTAGTTCCTCTTACATAAGATGGGATAATAGTTTCAAATTCATAGGTTAGATATGGTTATTAAAGGAGAAAACTAATACAAAGTACCCAGTGTAATTCATTCTCAATGCTGTTATACTTTACATACATATGGAGACGTAGAAAAGCCATGGGCTTTGAAATCAAACACCTGCATAAATATCATTTCCTATACTCATTTCTGAAACTTATATTTCCTGCCTGTAAAATGATTATTGTGAATATTCAATCAGTTAATATACACAAAATGCTTCGTGTAGTATCTGACGCAGAGAAGGTGCAGAGTTGGTAAAACAAAAGTGACAACTTTTAATATCATTTTTGCATACTACCTGTTTTCTGCCGGCTTCCATGTTAAGAGTTACAGTCTTTAATTCTCACTACTCCCAGGCAAGGTAGACATGACACTTGCCCCAGGTCACTCTGCTAGGAAGCCCTTAAATTGCATTAGTTCTTCTCTTTTCTTCCAGCCTTGATGTTTCACGTACTTTACTCAGGGCTGCATGTTACTTCAGGTCACACAGACCTTCACAGTTTAGAGACCATCACGGTCTATAATTTCTTGAATTGCACAAAGACCTTTTCTAACTCTAATCCTATCAATTTGCACCAGTCCTGTGTCCTATTTCTTAAAATGACTAATCTGATGACCTAAACTGTGGCAGGGTTATTTTTAGATCTCTGTGTTTTTTTTGACAGATGACACATTTGCCTTATAAAGACTGGTTTCTTCTGCCTCAAATCCTACAAGTCAGGCTTATAGAGGAGCATCCAGGTAACGCAGGAGATCAGCAGAGAAGTCTTTGGGGAGTGCTGAGATTCTAAATTCACCCCACATCATCAGACCAACTCCTATCTCAATTGCCTTTAACTCTCCCTATGTAACCCTGGAAAGTTTTAAAAACTTATGCACAGTTTCATGTGTGTCAACCCATCTTCAATAGTCGTTATAACTGTACATGTTCAATTTCAATCACACATTAGGAAAAATGAATTTCTTTCCCCTTCCAAATTGGGTAGATTATTTGGGCCTGGAATACAGAATGAGAGGAAAGAAAAGAAGCAATTCTTTGTCTAATAAACAGCAGTTCTAACACATGAGATCTTCAAAATCTGAGATTGAAAATATTTTTTTTTGTTTTTTTTTAAGGATTTCTTGAAAAAGTTGCTTAAATTCTCATCTGTTAATGAAAAGCTTTGGTGAATTAAAGTGTAAGGTACTTCTTAACTCTAAGAGTATATATTTAAGGCTGGGTGCAGTGGCTAATGCCTGTAATCCTAGCCCTTTGGGAAGCGGAGGCAGGAGGATCTCTTGAGGCCAGAGTTCGAGACCAGTCTGGACCACATAGTGAGACCCTGTCTCTACACAAAATAGAAAAATTAGCCAGGCACGGTGGTGTGCACCTGTAGTCCCAGCTTCTAGGGAGGCTGAGGCAGGAGGATTTTGCTTGAGCCCAGGAGTTTGAGGTTGCAGTGAGCTATGATGGCATCACTGCATTCTAGCCTGGGTGATTGTCTAAAATAAAAAAAAAAAAAAGGAGCTTTTATTTAGTCTATTTAATTTGACTTTAAATTAACTAGCAAATTGCATTTAAAGTTGAAATCAACTCTAGACCAGGAAGCTAGGTTTAAGAAAATATTGTTTTTAGCTTTTAATCAAGACGCCATGTAGCACAACTTACTAGCTAGAGCCCTTCTAACTGTTGATTAATCCCTATATGGGTTTTCAAAACTGTAGCCTGTTCTTTTGCTTGCTTGAGGGACCTTGGATATTAAATATATGCTAATTAACCACTTATTTTTAGCTACAATTCAGCAGAGCTGAAAAAATATCAGAGGCCTGATTTTCAAGATAGCTACTAAAACAAAATTCAAGAGTGGAAATTAAGATGCCTTATACCATTGTCTTCAGCTTTTCCTCTCTACATGAGGTAGCGTGACTTTCCTTTTAAGATTTTCAACCTATATCTACCTTAAGGGACAGTTGAAAAAATTCGATTTTAGCACCTCTAACCTTCCATAGCCAAAGAAGATGTTAGGTTGCTGGTTTGAATGCACAGGTCTTTGGGCACACAAGGTTTTCCTCTCATCTGAGTATATTTACTCTCACCTTAATAAAAATAAGTTATTAATTCCTCAGGATTATACATTGTCATAGAAACTAGTGAAATCAGTTTTACTGTTCTGGATATCACATTATGAAATGGCCTATGTCTTCCATTGCTAAATATCGTCATCTTCACTGTTTATTCCATCAAAATTCTCCTCTTAATAATTATTTAGAAAATGGACTGGCATCACCCCATTGTTTCTAACAGAAACAATAGGTAGTTTAGAAAAATAATATCAAATTGCAAATGGTAAAATTTCGACCAAATTATTTCTCCAGCACTTAATTGTGGGATTGTGGGCAAGGAAATGTCCATTTTAGGATTATTTTCAGGTTAAATGAACTTGGATGAAGCACAGTGCGCAGCACCTACAGAGAGTAGGATAATCGATAGATCAGCTCTTCCCAGACAGAACACACACAGACAGGCACATGCACACGCACACACAGGAGGTGGGGGAAGAAAAAGAGAAAGAGAGAGAAAAATAAACTTAGTTTTTGTCGAAATAGAATTGAATTGAATCAAAAAAAGTATGTAAAGAGTGTATGGCACAAAGTGGGCAGGGGAAAGGTGGTAAATGTCAAGGCCAGTTATATTACTTGTCAACTTCCTTTGCTTAACTTTGCTGTGTTTCAGCTTTGGTCAATGGTATTTCCTGAGAACATTTCAAGTGTAGTCACAGGGTAACTGTTGGGAGTTTTGTGGGAATTTTCCACTTACAGACCAGAAATTGCGACAGTAGGAGGTATTGGAAATCAATATTAATAAGTGTTTTGGGGAGCCATTTCTGACAGTTTAGCTCTGTGTAGTAGAAAGTATCACAATCATTTCACTTAAAGTAATCCATCTAACATGCTAATTAGAGAATTCACACCTGGGCAATGAGGTTCTCCTCTCTCAAAATACGTTTCCCTTGTGCTGATTATGACTGTAAGTTATCTGGAGAACACGTCCTCAAAGCCCTTCCTGTCGCCGTTGTTTTTTTTTTTTTTTTCTGTGATTGCCTCAACAACTTCCTGCTCCCTTTGCCAATGTATAATTCATACTGTTATTACAACAGATATTTACCTCTCAGTGCCAGAGCCACCTTAATTTTATGCCCTACCCTAAAATGATCAGCAGATAACCCTAGTCATTTTAATTACCAGCCTACACAATGTTTCTCCCTGAATGAGTCTCTATTAGCAAATGAAAAGAAAGCATGGAACTAAAAATGTCTTGTTAGTAGCAAAGTTAAATGGAAGAGAGAAAAATAAATTGTTCCTTCATTCACTGAATTTTCTCAACATTATTTATCAGTAACCAGTTCATGGTGCTGGGGATATATCTGTGAACCAAAACAAACCAAAACATCTTACCAACATGGAATTTAAATTCTAGTCGGGCAAGAATAATCACAATAAGTAAGAAGAGTATACAGTATGTTTAAAATGGTAACTGTAAAAGAAAAAAAATGGAACAGAGTTAGGGGTTAGGAAATGTGTAGGGAAGCTGCAGTATTAAATGGGCTAAGCATCACTGGAAAGGTAATATGTAAGTAAATATTTAGAGATCATGAGGACATTCGCCTTGAGAATGTGAGAGAAGAACATTTTACAATGAGAGAATGTCTTGAGCAAAGGCTTGAAGACAGGATGTGATTTATGTGAAAAAGGAGACCAGTTATAGGAGCAGAGAGAAAGGTAGAGAATCAGGAGACAAACTCTGAAAGGAAAGAGGGACTTACCATGTAGGGCCTTTAAAGACTCTCACCGTGGGTGGAATGGGAAACTATTTCATCTGTTTCATGATTTTGAACAGACAAATGACTATCAGCATTAGATTTTAAGAGGCTGTAGCATTGAGAATAGACTAAAGGAAAGCAAGTGGGAAACAGAGAAACCAGACCAGGAAGCTGTTTCAGTAATCCAGGGGAAAGACAACGACGGAAGCTCAGACCAGTGTCATAGCAATGGTGGTGACAAGTGGCCTTACGATAGTTGAAGGTAGAGTAGACAAAATCTGCTGACAAATTAGGTGTGAAATTGGGAGAATAGAAAGGTATCACAGAGGATTCCAAGATTCTTGGCTTCCACAGATGAAAGGCCGGTGAAACTGGATAGAGGAACTGAGTCAAGTGATTGTGCAGGAAAATTGGTTTGTTTGAATTATTAAATGAGTTGCCAGGGTGCACTCCAAGAGAAGACCCATTAATGTGAGTTTAGACTATTTTACTTATCATTCCAGGGACAGGAACTTATGTATCTATTTTTGAGTTGAATGTTGACTCTGTTTTAATTTTTTCCTATCTCTCAGCTTTGAATTACACAGAGTTCAGAACATACCATTTGAGTAGCCATTTATCCACTTTTGTTGCTGTTGTTGATTTTCGGGCTATGACTGTGCTTCCTGAAATTAATGAGAACTAGTCTTTGGGAAGATGGATTAAAGTCATTTGGCAAATGCCAATTCTGCATTGCCTGTTATCACAGCTTTCTATTCTATAAGGAACACAAGCTAACAAGAGAAGACATGGCTTCAAGTCTTTTATAATGCTAAGGAGTGGCTTTGTTGGAGGGCTTGCTGAATCCACTGTTATTGTTTTCCTTTTAAGTCCCTTCTAGGAGATTATAGCATTTCACAACAATATTTCACATTTATCTGTAGCACAACCTCTTTAGAGTGCTGTTGACAAAATGTATAGTCTTAATTTGTTTATTTTCCATTTTGAAATCAGGCTATAAATTTCTTAGTGGTAATTTTAAATATAGTCGCTATATTTAGTAATGTCAGAATGAGTAAATTCACAACATCTTGATATGGAATTTTTAGTTTCCCTGTTTGTGTTGGCTGCTTAAATAATTACAGCTAATTAAAAAAAATTCCTGTTATTTTAGGTATTTTAGTTGAAACAAATAATGCTATAGTATGATTCCATTTTATAGAAACTAAATCTGAAACATTATAATTTTATATTTGGAAACTGCTTCTAATTTTGATTTTATAATTTTACCATACATGTTCTCAATTAATATGTAGGTGTATATAACATGAGCTAAAAGTTTTGGCATATTTTAACAATCAGACATTATCCCTAGGTATAATGAGTTTGTAGTTTTACATGGAAGTCAAAGGCAAGTATTCATAGTAATGTAAATAAATTAAAATACATACGATAATGACAACTATTTAAGAATGTTACAATCATAAAATATCAGAGCATGAACATCTAGTCACACTGATAATTAGGTCATAATAAAAAGGAGCAAGGATGAAAAGTTGCATTAAGTGAAAGATCCTGAAAGATGGTAGAAAATATCACTGGGGATCTTTGACAAATGCCAGTGCGATTCTTGGGATGGCCTATTGCAGAGAGCTGGAGAATGTTGAGCAGAGAAGAACTGAGTGAAGGCAAAGTAAAATGTAAAATGTCCTGGAAATACCTTGGTATTTCTTACATTCCCCCTCACTAGTTGATGCCTAAATTCTGTCATCAGAGTATTATTCCTTTATCTGAAGTCTTTGATACATACTTAACATGTCAGGCCTCTACTTAGAGCTTCAAGGAATCTGTGCCCAAAGGCAAGATGAAGTAATTCTCTTTTTTGCTTGGTTTAAGGGTTGTGTTTTGGCTGAATGAATGGATAAGAGAAGCAACAATTTGACTTTAGCTAAGTAGCATGAGAGGCCTTCCTCATCGTCATGTATATTAATTCAGATTGTTTTCTACGGTTTTTTTGGGCACCATTTACCATTTTCCCTCCTGCTATTTTCAAATGTTTTAATGGTCCTGGAATGTGAGAGAAAGGTTTCGGGCAGAACAAATTCATTAGAACATCCCAGCAGCCTTCGTCCAAAGGAATGGGTCATTGCCTCAGAGCTAGAAGGGCAGTGGCATCTTTTCTCATCTTGGTTGCCTGGTGGCTTCCCCTGGGTGGTCTACTGATGCTTTCTGTCTTCCTAGCTTTCTGCTGAGAGGCAAATTTTATTTGGTCTTTAATTCAATGGCACAATATGATAAACACAGTAAATGTACTTTTCAAAAATGTGGGTAAATTAGATCATTCCCACAGAACAAGATGAACTTTTCTGGAGCCAAGCTAATCCCATTCTGCTGTATCTACATTGAGAATTAGTTCTGGATGGAGGAAAAGGCTGTGCAGACAAAACACCAACATTTATCCTTTTAAGTTGTCGTCACTTTTAACACTTAGTTTAGTCTTCCCACACATTTGACACCTTTGGAATGTAGATGGTTGATATTTGGAAAAAGGTGGGGCAGATAATTGAGAGAGTGATGCTTAAATGTCTTAGTCTTAAAAGAGAAGAAAATGGCTAGCAGGGAAGCCAGCAGTCAAAGGGTGTGAAGTCATATTTGGAGGAATTGAGGACAATTCCAGCAGACTCGTCTTGCCTAAGACTTGTCTAAGAAAACTGCAGCACCAAACCTGGGAAAAATTCTTGACGTCTCTCACACCCCACCTGGGTTCTTTCAGCAAAGTCTGTGGACACTTCATCAAAACATAACAAGAATGTGACAACTCCTTACCACTGCCATTGCTAAAACTCCAGCCCAAGTCACCACCCTCTCCTGGATTATCCCAGATTATTGCAAAAGCTTTCTAGCTGGTCTTTTTGCTTCCACCTTTGCCCTCCTGCAATCTATCCCCTATTCAGAAACCAGAGTGAACCCGTTAAAACCCAGGTCAGATGTCATCATGCCTCTGTTCAAACACTGCAATGGCTTCTCAAGTCAATAAGAGAAAAAGGCAAAGTCTTTACAATCCCATCCCTGCCCACTCCTCCACCAAATGCATCTCCCAGACTCTTCCTCTTGCTCACTCTGCTCCAGCTATAGTAACCTACTGGCCATTCCTTACACATGCCAGGCAAGTTACTACTTACTGATCCCACTCCCAGACTATTTTCCTTCTAGATATGTGTGCTTCCTCTGTCACTTCCTTTAGGTTTTTGCTCAAAGGTCATCTTCATAATGAGGTTTTCCCTGGCACACTATAGCAAAGCCTTTTCTCTTCTAGCCACCAGACAAATTATATATTGACATATGCATATATACATTTCCATATATAAATTCATATATGTGTGTATATAGTTTGTGTGTGTATGTACTATGTGTGCATATATAGGGTCTATTTTGTCCCTGAAGACTGAGCTCCATCATGGGGACAGACTCTGTACGTGTTTGGTTTACCGCTGTATCCCCAGCAGCAAGAATGGTGCCTGGCGCATAACAGACTCTTAATAAATATTTATTGAATAGATCAATGAATAGCTTACTTTTATCTTTAATATGATTTCATCTGGGAAAGAAAACATGCAAATTCTGTTTCTGTGACTCCTTGAAAGTTCAAACTGAATTGTTATTTCATTCTTCTGCAAAAAGAAAGCAGAAATTGTAAACATTGACTTTTGAAATAAGTGCTAAGAAGGAATTTGACATAAAAGTGAACGTGAAAAGACAGGAGCTGGTGGCAGAGATCCTGTGTGTATCTGGGGAAGGCACTGATGGTGAAAATAAAACTGACCACTAAGATGAGCTATACTTAGGGGTTCTACGGTAACTATCAGCAAAGACTTCAGTTCTAAGGAACAGGAGGGCAGGGATAGCTCTGACCACATCCCAACCCAGTGCTATCCAAAGAACCACTGAGTGGGCAGGTTTCCTTCTTAAACATCTGTATAGCCTCCTCCATTCTCACTGCTACTTCCCACTGTCCACAGGATCTTTTACCACGTTTCCCAGACTTCAGTTTTGCCTCTTCTTCCTCCATACCACGACTGGAGACATTTTCTAAAAGGTGAATGTGATCATGTCATGTCCTTGCTTAAAACTCTTAGATAGCTCCCCCCATTTAATCTAGGAGAATAATGTTCAAGTTCTTAATATATTTCACAGGAGTTTTCAACTTCATGGCTCACTATTCTTTCAGGTTTTTACACTCTTTAGCTGTGCCGTATTTTTTCCAATCGCTGGGCCTTTATGAACATCCATCTCTCTGCAGCCCTAAATCTTACCCCCTGTTCACCTTCTATACTGATGTTTGGATAAGAAGCCTTCCCTGATGCTTAATTGGGCTAAATGTCTCCATAAGGCTCCCATAGCATCCTTCATTACAGTACATATTGCATATATTGTATGGTATTTTAATTGCATGTTTACTTATCATTCTTTTCTCTGGACTATGAGTTTGTCTTTTGTGTGGGTGCTGTTTCATTTAATTTTTTAATTGACAAATAAAAATTGTATATATTTATTGTGTGTATCATGTTTCAAAATATGTATGCATTGTGGAATGCCTCAATCAAGCCACTTAACATATGCATTACCTCATGTACTTATTTTTGTGGTGAGAACTCTTAAAATCTACTCTCTTGAAATTTTTAAGAATGCAATACATTGTTATTACCTATAGTCACCATGTTAGACCATAGATCTCTTGAATTTATCCCTCCTATCTAACTGAAAATTTATATACTTTGGCCAACATCTCCCTAAGCCCTCACCCTCAGCTCATACCAATCACCATTATAGTCTCAACTTCTATGAATTCAACTTTTATTGGATTCTACATGCAAGTAAGATCATGTGGTATTTGTCCTTCTGTGCCTGGCTTATTTCACTCAACATAACCCTCCAGGTTCATGCTTGTTGTTGCAAATAACAGAATTTCCTTCATTTTAAAGGCTTAATAGTATTCTGTTGTGTATATTTATCACATTTTTTTAAATCTATTCATTTGTTCATGGATGCTTAGAGTCCATATCTTGGCTATTGTGAGTAATGCTGCAATGAATATGGGAGAGTAGATAACCTCTTCAACATACTGATTTCATTTCTTCTGGATATATATCCAGTAGTAGGATTGCTGGATCATGTGCTAGTTCTATTTTTAATATTTTGAAGAATCTCCATACTGTTCCCCATAAAGGCAGTACTAATTTACATTCCCAGCAACACCGTGCAAGAATTTCCTTTCTTTCACTTCCTCACCAACACTTATTATCTTTTATGTTTTTTATAATAGCCATTCTAACAGGTATGAGGTGATATGTCACTGTGATTTTAGTTTGTATTTCCCTAATAATTAGTGATATAGAACACTTTTTTCAAAAGAGGCCATGTGTATGCCTCTTTTTGAGAGATATCTTTTCAGATTTTTTACCCATTTTTAAAAATTGGGTTATTTGTTTGTTTACTATTGAGGTGTTTGAGTTCCTTACATATATTGAAAATTAAATCCTTATCAGATGTATGGTTTGCAAATATATTCTCCCCTCCCACAGATTGTATCTTCACTCTGTTGATTGCTTCCTTTGCTGTGCAGAACATTTTAGGTTGATGTAATACCAATTTTCTGTTTTCACTTTTGTTACATGTGCTTTTGGGTTTATGTCCAAAATATCATTGCCCCGAGCAATGTCATGAAGCTTTGCTCCTACTTTTTCTTCTAGTAGCTTTACAATTTCAGGTCTTGCATTTAAGTCCTTAATTAAGACTTAATGGATTAAGTCTTAGTCTATTTTGAGTTGATTTTTATAGATGGTGTGAAATAAGAGTCTAACTTCATTCTTTTGCATGTGGGATATCCAGTTCTCCCAACATCATTTACTAAAGAGACTATCCTTTCCCCATTGCATATTCTTGGCATCTTTGTCAAAAATCAATCGACTGTAAATGTGTGGGCTTCCTTCTGGTTCTCTATTCCCTTCTGCTGATGTGTGTGTCTGTCTTTATGCCAGTACCATTCTGTTTTTGTTACTATAGCTTTGTAGTATATTTTGAAGTTAGGTAGTATAATGTCTTCAGCTTTGTTCTTTTTGGCTCAAGACTGCTTTGGCTATTCAGGGTTTTTGTGGTTCCATATGAATTTTAGGATATTTTTTCTATTTCTGTGAAAAATGCCATTAGAATTTTGATAGGGATTGTGTTGAATCTATAGATTGCTCTGGAGGATATGGACATTTGAACAATGTTAATTCTTCCAATCCATGAACATGGGATATTTTTCCATTTATTTGTATCTTCTTCAATTTCTTTCATCAATGTTTTATAGTTTTCATTTCATAGGTCTTTCACTGCTGTTAAATTTATTCCTAAGTACAGTCACACATCACTTAATGATGGGAGATGTTCTGAAAAAATGTGTCCTTAGACGATTTCATAGTTGTGTAAATGTCATAGAGCATACTTACACAAACCTAGATGGTATAGCCTACTACACACCTAGGCTATATTGTATAGCCTGTTGCTCCTAGGCTAAAAATCTGTACAATATTTTCTGTATTGAGTATTGTAGGCCATTGCAACATAATGGTAAATATTTGTGTACCTAAACATATCTAAACATAGAAAGAATAGAGTAAAATAAAATATGGTATAAAATATTTTAAAAATAATGTGCCCGTATATGACACTGACCATGAATGGAGCTTGCAGGAGTGGAAGTTACTCTGGCTGAGTTAGTGAGTGAGTAGTGAATGAATGTGAAGTCCTAGGACATTACATTACAGTACAGTACTGTAGACTTTATAAACACTGTGTACTTAGGTTACACTAAATTTATTTAAAACCTTTTTTCTTCAATAATTAATTAGCTTCCTGGTAACTTTTTTACTTTATAAACTTTTAATTTTTTTTAACTTTTTGACTCTTTTGTAATAACCCTTAGTTTAAAACACAAATACATTGTACAATTGTACAAAAATATTTCCTTTCTTTATATCCTTATTCTATAAGCGTTTTCTCTATTAATATATTTTAATTTTTAAACTTTTTCCTTAAAAACTAAGACACAAACACACACATTAGCCTAAGCCTAAGCCAGGATCATCAATATCACTGTCTTCCACCTCCACATCTTGTCCCACTAGAAGGTCTTCAGGGACAATAACACACATGAAGCTTCTTGTCTCCTGTGATAACAATGCCTTCTTCTGGAATATCTCCTGAAGGACCTGCCTCAGGCTGTTTTATAGTTTTAATAAGTAGGGGTGCACTCTAAAATATCAATAAAAAGTATAGTATAGTATAGTAAATACATAACCCCGTAACATAATTGTTTATTATCGTTATCAAGTATTATGTTCTGAACATAATATATTTCCTCTACTTTTATATGCCTTGGTAGTGCAGTAGGTTTGTTTACACCAGCATCACCACAGACACATGAATAATACATTGCACTATGACTTTACATCACTCAGTGATAGGAACTTTTCAGCTTCATTATATAATAATACTATGGGACCACCATCTTATATGTCGTCTGTCTTTCACCAAAATGTCATTATATGACACATGACTGTATTTCATGTTTCTTGTAGCTATAGTAAATGGGACTGTTTTCTTGATTTCTTTTTCAGATTCATTGTTAGCATATAGAAATGCAACTGATTTTGTGTCTTGTAACTTTACCAAATTTGTTTATTAGTTCTAACAGTTTTGTGGGGTTTTTTGTGGAGTTTTTAGAATTTTTCATGTATAAGAACACGAAGTCTACAAATGGGGACAATTTAACTTCTTCATTTGCAATTTGGATGCCTTTTGTTTCTTTCTCTTGGCTAATTGCTCTGGCTGGGACTTATAGTACTGTATTGAATAGAAGTGGAGGGAATGGGCATCTTTGTCTTGTTCCTGATCCTAGAAGAAGAGCTGTCAGCTTTCCCCCTTTGAGTATTTTAGCTGTGGGCTTGCCTTAAATGTTGTGTTGTAGTACATTCCTTCTATACCTGACTTGTTGAGAGTTTTTATCAAGAAAGGATGTTGAATTTTGTCAACTGATTTTTCTGTATCTATTATCATGTAATTGTTTTCTTTTCTTCTATTAATGCGGTGTGTTACATTCATTGATTTGCATTTATTGAATGACCTTTGCCTCCTTGGGATAAATCCCACTTGATCATGGCAAATGATTCTTTTAATGTGACTTTGAATTCAATTTGGTGGTATTATTTTGAGGATTTTTGCATGTGTGTTCAGCAGGGATATTGGCCTATAACCTACTTGTAGTGTTCTTGTATGGCTTTGGTATCAGGGTAATAATAGCCTCATGAGATGTGTTTAAAAGTATTTTCTCTTCTTCAATATTTTTGAAGGTGCCGACTAAAGTGGCTTTGTTTATAGTTGTGTTTTCGGTGCCTAACACAACACCTGCCACATATTAGATATCCGAGACTTGTTGGATAAATATTTTTATTTCTACAGATATCAACATCTGGTAGTCACAGTCTAGGAGAATACTCCCCAGATAGAGGGTTGGGTGAAAAAATAAGGTATTTTCCCTCTAGAAACAAATGTGTAGACCTAGAGCTCATAAAAAACAGTCCTTTCTTCTTTGGTGAAACTTTGTCTTGGACTTTGTTGAGGGAGCAAAGAGAGGGAGAAGATGAAAGTGATACATATAATTGTCCCATCTTTGGAAAAAACTATCAAAGGGGTCTTTTCTTGGCTCTCAAAAATTCCCATCCCCTTTATAACCAGATGTTGGTCTTTCTTTATCCGTTAATTGTTACATAGTTTAGGTTCAACTGTAAATATAGATTTTTAAACATGGTTAATGCAGATATAATCGTAGACCATTGATATAAAAATTAGATGATAGAGAGGTCTTCCATTTGATAGTTATTGCTTTTCCCCAATTAGCATGAAAGACTTGGCCAATTAATATAAGGTTTAAGGAACCAATGAATCACTAATTTTAAATGTATTGAAAAATTTTCTTGCAATGAAATTGGCAATGATGCTTCTCTATGGCAGCTTAAAAATAGGCAAATATGCTTTCTTGTATAAATTTAACTTTCTTGGCACAGTGTTCCAATTATGCGTAAGTGTTAGGCTTTATTAGCTGGTACTGGAATAGAACAAAACTTGTGATTATTTTAACCCACCATCAGAGGTACTCTGAAATCCTACATGAACCATATGGGAAAGGATGTGGTATGATGTGTGCTGCATGTGAGAGTAGACTTGGATGAGGAGGAAGGACAGACTCAGAAACCACTGCAAGGCTGTGTTGCTCATGAGCTTAAAGTTTACTTTATAATCCAAGTGGACTGCTGAGCTCAGGATGTGAACCAAGGAAGGGAAAACTCAAGTGTGTTTTCATGTCAGAAGTTGAAAAATGATCTCCCTCTGGCTAGGGAGATGCAGCAGAGAGTATAAAATATGTTTTCAGCATTTTCATGTCAGTGTCTCTAGGAGGGGTATGAACTCTCCAGTTTGCCACAAATTTCACCACTTTCTATTGCCATTCATCAACCAATTTCCACTTTTATATGACTAGCCCTCCTCCAGTAAGACATTTGATTTTGAGACTTCAATTTACAACTTCTATTTCCCTATTCCCTAACTCCTTTGTTTTTATTTTTCTATCATCTGAGTAAGGCTTCAAGTAATTTTTTCAAAAGTGTAAATGAATGATTTGTTTCCCAGTCCTTTCTTATTTAAAAATGTCTTTCTGTTTTCCTCACACATTAAAGCAACTTGGCTGTGGGGAAATTAACTAGTTGTGAAATTTTTTTCTTAAAACTGTACATGTCACTCCCTTGTCCTATATTAGTTGATTGACAAGGTGGGTAGGACTTTGGGGGGGGTGTACAATTAAATTTGTTTAGACCTCTGGACCGTGTATCAAATGATTTCTATTAGGAAACATTTCTTCCATTAGGATATTAATTATTGCTTTTGTTCTTGGTGATTCCTCATTAATCCTATAATTCTGAGAGTGACATTTTGCCCTCCTTTCTTTCTTTCTTTATCCTCTTCTGTTTTATTGTTTGCAAATTGATTTTTTCTATAACTTCTGGGTAAAGATATGAAGTTTGTCCTCTAAATCAATGATCAATTTATCCCAAGAGTTAATGCTACTCTTTGCTACTTCCAATGAGGATGGCAATTCTCTGTCCTGAAATTCTACCCTCTCTGTCCCATCTCTCTCTGTATCTTATTAGAATGAATGTATTCCCTCCCTTTTTCTGCTTGATGGTTTTCTGTTCATCTTTCACAAAGACTGTATTTACTTGCAGTAAAGCCTCATGTGAAGGTTTTATTACGGCAATGAGCCTTGCTTCTCGATTTTCATGACTTCCCTCCTTATTTTGTGGTAGTATACATGGAGCCCATGCTATTTCTATTTTCCATTTACATTTTGTGTGTAGAGGGGAGGAGTAGTTCTAGTCCCAGTCACTTTTTTCCAAGTGTAAGTCTGTTCAGGAGAGTGCAGTTACCACCACTGCCACAGCAGGCTTCATCTATTTTCATCTTTGGGGATGAAAACTGGACTTCCTCCTATTGCCCAGGTATCTCCATAGTTTAATTCTAAATGATAAAAAATGGCAACAACCGCTGCTATATTCTTACCCAGTAGGTATCTTCTAGGGAGGCTCAAGAATGGGGAAAGATAGGATGTGTCTGTATCTAGTTATCTACCGTTGGTGTAAAAAGATGCAGAAAGGAGGAAACACATGGATCTTTCTGTTACATCTGGAAAAAATTGTGCATACAGATGTACACAGGAAAGACAGTGATGAATCTCAGTCAATTTGCTTTTGGAGGAAAGGTTTTTGCTCTGTTGTTTAATCTTGACATGCTGAGTATAGAAAATACCAAGGCGAAGGAGGAAAAGTAGAACAAGTAATCCGAGGGAGACCAGCAGAAAGCTAATAGAAGGCAGGTAATAGATCGGATAGATTACCGTCATTAATTTAAAACTGAACAGGCCCCTGAAGATAGCTGGAGCGTCAGATCATCAACCAGAACTACCCAGTAACACATTTTACTGTGATTTATAAGTATAATGGAGAAATTGCTTTGGTAGTTTTCTCTTTGCTTATCCACAAAGACACTGTATTTAAACCTCCCCTGCCATCTCAGTGTGGTTCTCTCTCCCTTGTTGTTGGGCTGCTATTTTGACACCCATTGTCTGCACACAAGTGCTTCCAAGGGCAGCAGATAACTTTGGTTTTTAAATTTCTTTTTCTCCTCCTTTGCTATAATTTAGGCAAAAAGTAGGTTGGCTGGTTTTGTTGCTAGTGTAAGCTCTTATTTATTTAGATGCTTAAGTTGTGGGATGTGTGCCTTTTCCCTCAGATTAGCTTAGAAAGTTTTCAGTGATTTTTTTTTTTCCCCTAGCCAACAAGATTACAGTCCTTAGAGAACCAGTTACCAACTGGAGTTAACATTTATATGTGGTTTTGTCATTATGGCATTATTCGTGAGGACAGAATATGAAAATAGGCCTTTGTATTGTATACTACAGAGGAAAAATTAAAATCCTGTTTAAAAAACATAATTTATTTAACATAGATATCCCATATTTGTCTTATTTTCCATGAAAACTCTCCTAGTGTAGTTCATTTTCTTTGTCAAAATATTGCTCCTAGAGTTTAAATGGAACTATTTCTAGTGGAATTGCTCAATTGGGAGTTGAGAGAGCGGGGAATTCAACAGGTTTTCATTGGGCAATAAAAGCATCTCATTACATCTTATTCATCACCATTACCAATGTTTCTAAATTATTTGCATGATATGAAATCATCAAATTCTGTGAGGCAGAATTCTGATTCTGATTTGTCCACATCTAGCTGAGTGGTCATGTGCAATTTACTTAATCACCTTACCGTGCAACTAAATACTCATATTTATAAAATGAGAGACTTGAACTAGAAGATTTCCAAATGGCCTTTTGAAGATGCTATGACTTGGAATTAATGCAGATATCACATGTCTGTTGCTTGTTTTGTGCAAACTTCTGTTGGAGACCTGGGGAAAAGTGTGACTTCAAAGTGAGCCCAGCAATGCTCTGGAGACATGCTTCCAGGCAGTAAGGTGGAGACAAGAGCTTTTGTTTGTTTTGCAGGAGACACAGTGAGAAGATGAGTTAACACCAGACTGTGGAGAGCTTTGGATGTAATTCTTTATTTCTGTAAGTCATGGGGAACCATGCAGCTTTTGAGCAGGCACATTTCATCATTCCAATATAATCCATACCACCTAGGGGTGGTATGGATGGGAGAAACTGAAAACAGAGTGTTGGCCTGGAGGTTCCTACAATAGTCTAGGTACAAAGGGATGAGCCCTTGGACTAAGAGGAGACTGAAAGTCTGCAGATTCAAGGAAGATTCTAATTAAAGAATAACTAGGATTCGTACTAATTATACCTTATTTAGAGAAAGACACTCAGACTTAGAAATCTTAAGAATAAGGAGAGAAATGTGTATGAAGAGAATTCTTTCTTTGTGGAAATTTTGGAAACTGAATGTATCATTTGGAAATTCAAAAGCCTATTGGAGAGGAAAAGATTGCATTATTTATTTGGCCCCATGAACTTATTTGATGGGAGCTTTGTAAACATGAATTTAATAGAGTAAAATATATTTGATGGTGAAAAATTCATGTCTGTTAGTGTCGTTACTGTTCACTGTCTTTAGTAAAATAGTATTGTTACTGATAAGATAATTTCACTGGTTCTTCTATTCTTGAGTGCCTAATTTGTTTCCAGTTGAAAATTAAGAACCTGATGCAAATTAGATGTCAGAAAAAGGAATAGCTTTTTAATGTGTTCTCAAATCATATGCTACAGCAACAATGATAAAGAACTTTACGTACATGGTAAGGCACTTATTAGACATTGAATTAAGAGAATTAAAATTAATTTTTAAAATAAAGTTGCTATCATGAATTAGCTTCCTATTTTAAATTCTGGGCATTCTACCATAATAGTTAGTATGGATTCATAATAGATTAATAACCTCCTGCTTAAAATTGGATATATTTTAAGCCAAATGTTATTATTAATGTATTACTTAAGTGTATTCTTGTGTGCTGACATTCTTCTCTTCAAAATCTACATCACAAAAGTGCTTTTTAATATGTTGAAAACACAATTGTCTGAATATTCTTTTATTAGATTACACATCCAATAGGTAATGATTAAAAAATAATTGATGGTTTATTCAAGTTACTTGATGAATTGGTAAATTCCTGGTCAAATCTCAATGACGTTTTGATTAAAGATATTTATTTTTATTAGAAGCGTGTGCCATTTATTGCTCTTCTGTGCATTTTAAAATAAGTTATGTTATCTCTCTTATACTTCTGGAATCAATTTTCATAATTGTAGATAAGTTAATGTAGCAGAAATATTTTGAAGGGGTGTCTTAAGCTGTGTCATTGTATATTCAAGGACTCTGGGCATTGTTACAAGTTATTGAAATGGTAACCTGATTAAAACAAGTTATTGTGATTGGACAAGCCAAGGCGAGGTGCTGGGCTCCATTTGACTTCGGTTCCTAGGAACAGAGCACAATAGATCATATATGGATAATCTGCTTTAAGCCACAAGTTAGACATGGTTAGCCTTTAAAGTGGTACATAATCCTGGAGGAAAGCAGTATTTCCATGCTGGAAATTTCTAGAAGCCCAATTTCGTTTTTCCTTCACATGAAATCCATCCAGTCCTAATAGATGATGGTGAATCAGGAGGCTGAGCTGAAAGTCACTAATTATTTTATAATAATGTTATTTGAAGCAAAAAGCAGTGTTTAAACTTTTGCAACGGTTTTTCATGGAAACATTTTAATTTTGAATAGTGACATTATAATATCATCTATCTCATATTTATGATAAAAATTAGCAATTGATTTTCTTTTTATCTTTCATATACAGTCATCTCTCGGTATCTGTGGGGGGTTGGTTCCAGGACCTTCTGTGGATACCAAAATCCATGAATGTTAAAGTCCATTGTATATTAATAAAATGGTGTAGTATTTGCATATAACCTGCACACATCCTCTTGTGTCCTTTAAATCACCTCCAGATTGCTGATAAAACTGAACGTAATGCAAACACTATGTAAATAGCTGTTATACTGCACTGATTTTTTATTTTTATTATTGTATTGTTATTTTTTATTTTTTTTCCCAAATATTTTCTATCCACAGTTGGTTGAATCTGTAGTTGCAGAATCCATGGATATGGAGGGCTGACTGTATTGTTAAAAGACTCAATTATACAAATTTGAATATTGTGTACTATGTAAAATGCCTTGGTTTTTAAAGCTACATTTTATTTTCATTTTATGTTTTTTTCTCACAAATATAATATGTATTTATATTGTTTTACTTATGTCATTTTGTTTTTTGAAGTTTGAGTAATAGAGCTAATATATTTTTCTTCTTTTGAACTCTTTAAAAACTGTTTTGTAAGGCCTTCAATGTGTACTAAATGTTATAAAAGAAAATGTAACATGAAAGTGGATATTTCTGACATCAGAATCCAAGTGTTCATGTGTAATGTTCTTGAAATTAGCCTAAGCAGTAATCGCCTTTGAAATTTTAAAGAGCATTCAAACCACTTCTAAGTATGGTTTGATGCACATTGTCTTCAGATCTCTGGCAAAAAGGGGGAGAGTCAATATCTCTTTAGGGCACTATTAATCAAAGCTCATTTCATGTATGTCTTAAGAGCACGAGCAATAATTTTTTCAGTTCTGTTGATGATCGGCTCAGTATACTCTAAGGGGGAACCCATCTGAAGGCTATATCATTGACGTATCTGGCAATCTCAAATTAAAGATGCTTTATTTTTATGCCTTCAGTTTTTACTCTGACTTCTGATAAAATGTAGTAATTTTTCATGAACAATCAATGTCTCAGTTTTACACCTGATGGTACCTTAGTTCTTTTCTAAGTCCCATGGTAAATATCATTTCTTTTCTAAAACTATTGTTACATCCGTGAGTGGAGATTCTTTCAGGTTCTTTCAAGTGATCACTGGAAGAAAAGAATTTCAGTTTGCACCATGTAAGCCAAAGCAAGCAGCTTTTGTGGAAAGCAAAAGTGAAAGTACGCTCTCTTGAGAGAGAAGCAGCCAGGCTCAAAAAGGGCAGCTGCACCAGGAGGATGTGGTTTTTGGACTTTTAAAGTCTTACTAAATGAAAAGAGAAATATTCAAGGTTAAGGGGTTGGATTTTACTAAGAATTTGGGTAGTAATTCCTAGAATTAGCCTCCCTCCCATTTTCATACTTTATATGGTTGCTTTGGAACCGTCATGGAAATTTTGAGGGCAGAGAAATTTTAAAACCACAATGCAAATGATATTTTAATTACCCAAAGTTCATGTAAGGTGGCAGAGATAGCTGACAAGCCAGTCAAAGCAGGTACTTGCCTGCAGTTATCAGTCCCCCTCTAGTTACCTTCTGCTTGAAGGTTGTTTACTGTAACACCTGCACCCACTCTGCAAGCACCTCCATCTAGTCCATCTAGTCCCAGCCCTGTCTCCTAGTCTCCTAACTCTGTCATTCATTCAGATAATATAATTCTTCAACTTCCTTCTGCTAATGTAGGTGACTGGGTAAATTAAATGTTCTTTGCTCAAATAGTTAACTCTAGAAAAAGAATGACTTCAGTTTTGTCCATACATTATTTGTATAAGTTTTCTCCACATCAACTAAATGAAGATGTCTAATAAGTAGTTAAATATATTTGGATGTATTGTCAATACACAAAATATCTTTGAAGTTACTGATTTGAAAAAGCCAATCTAATGTATACTTTGAGACGAGTAGCACAATGAGGAAGGACCCTTAGACTACACTGCTTTTGAGGGATTGCTAGATAGAATAAAGATTAAAATATTAGTATTAACAAAAATAAAAGTCTGTAATAAGAATATATGCTCCCTTTAGAAGACATAGGAAATACAGAAAAACATAAAGAATAAAATTAGAATCACTTATAACCTCAGGAACTAGAGATAATAACTATTTAATTTTATCTATTTCTTTGGGTTTTACATGTATACATTAAAGAGAAACATAATTTTAGCTACATAGTTTACTAATTTTTTGTTTAAATAAGGATGTTTCAAAAAATTCTTCAAAAATATTATTGCTAGTGGCTACATAATAGTTCATCACAGAATATGCCAGCTTCTTTGTTGGTATGATATCCTAAATCCTTCAGTTGATTCTCTTGTTTTGGGGGCCATATATAGACATATTGTCTGCAAACTCTGACCAGTTTATACCCCTTTTCTACTATTTGTACATCTTATTCATGTTTCATGTGTTATTGCGTTGCCTTTACCTTTAGATCAAAATATAATATTAGCTATAATAGACATTCTTATTTTGTTCACGATTTTAATGGTATTGTGTTTAATGTTTTAGCACTAAGAATGACATTGTCAGTTTATAACAGAACTACATATTTGTAATAAAATGTTATGAATAGGACTATATCAATGCTAATTTCTTGATTTTGATATATTTTGTATCCATGTACACAGTGAAATTGGCTAACAGTAGTATTCTCTAACTTGTGTCCTACAGTAATTCATTCCACTGTGTTATAGAACATTAATAATATTCTGTGGATAAAAAAGCCTTTTAATGCAAGGAAGGTTTAGAAGCACTGATTTCTATGCTCTTGGAGATTCATAATGTTCATTATTTTATCATAGCCTCATAGGTTCTGTAGTGTAACAGCAACAAAAGCCTTCAAAAGCAAATTTCCCAAATTCTTCATAGCACAGAATATATTTTTATTTAATGCAGGTGTTATTGTATAAAAACTACTATTTTGATCAAAATTTAGGAAATGCTGTTTTAAGCAATACCTTGGTGAGCTTCTCGAATGACATTATAATAATTTTGCATAAAAGTGGGTATTTTTCTACTCTGTTAACATTTTTTTAAAAAAATTTTATTATTGAGATTATAGTCCATAATGGTTTGAAAGAATTCACAACTTAAAAGTCTGGCAGTGGAATTCTTACAATATTTTACATTTCTTCTCTTCAGCTCTTCTACTTGAAACAATATGGGAAATTTAAAGTCATTCCAAATCATTCATTTCATTCAAATGTTTACATTTACCTCCTTATATTATAAATAATTTTGAAAATAGCCTTTGTATATTTGGCAAGGTTATTATTCTTCATTTTGATGTTATTTCAGTTTTATTCTCATTTTTTTCTTTTTTAGACTTACAAAAGGGTTTTTTCTGGGTTTTGTACAGAGCAATTTACAGGTCTACTTAACAATTCTTTTAGTGTCCATTTCACTAATCACATTTTTTGCCATTATATTTGTTGTTTGTTTATTTTTTGCTTAGGCTTGTTTTGTTCTCTTTTCTTTTTTTCTTCTTGAATTTAATGCTTAGTATATTATATTTTTATTCTTTTATTTTTGGCCTTTTAATAATTGTATTTTGGTCATTTATTAGTAGGTGATAAGTAAGTTTCCTATTTAAACTCAATCTGAGTATCTTTTCCAGTTGGCATTTGGAAAAATCATTTACATGTAGTGTCACAACCCTATTACTTGTTTTTTTTTTTTTTAATGCTTTCTGTAGTTTAGATTCTCTGCTGGTTCTTTTTATTTTATTTTATTTATTTATTTAATTTTTTAAATTTTTTATTTCAGCATGTTATGGGGGTATAAATGTTTACGTTACGTGTATTGTCTTTGGCCCCCACCCCCAAATCAGAGCTTCAAGCGTGTCCATCCCCCAGATGGTGTACACCGCACCCATTAGGTGTAAATATACCCCTCTCCCATCTGTCTGACACTCGATGAATGTTATTATTATATGTGCACATAAGTGTTGATATGTTAATACCAATTTGATAGTGAATACATGTGGTGCTTGTTTTTCCATTTTTGTGATACTTCTCCACTGGTTCTTATCCATCCTTATTTTATGCATACATTTCTTGTTAGCTGTTATCCAATTACCCAGTGCTGTGTACCAAACCACCACAAACATTGTGGAGTGAAATGATAATCATTGTTTATCATTGTGTTTCACAATTCTGGGAGTTGACTAGGCTCAGCTAGATGGTTCTTGCTTTGAGTATTCATGAGGTTACAGTTAGATAGTGGTTGTGGCTACAGAGCTCATAAATGTTTCCTCCTTCATATGTCTGAAATGAAAGTTCATGCAGAATGTTAAGTGGGCAGCAGCAAAGACATCAGCTAATATACAGGTTTGGTATCCTTTATCCGAAATGCTTAGGACCAGAAATATTGAGGACCTTGAATTTCGTTTTTTGATTTTGGAATATTTGCATTATGCTTACTGGTTGTACATTCCTAAATACAAAAATCTAAAATCCAAAATGCTCCAATGAGCATTTCTTTTGAGCATGACCTTTGAGTGTCATGTTGGTGCTCAAAAAGTTTTACATTTTGGGGTATTTTGAATTTCAGATTTTCAGATTAGGGATGTTCAACCTATATTTAACTAGTTTTAGTCCTTGATAACTTGATTTCTTCATTCTTCTTTTACCGACTTTACTGCATCTTTTATTATTCTGGTTTAGCTCATTTATTAGATTACTTAGGAAATTTGTCTAGTTCCTACATTTTCTAAGTCCTTGAGTATCTTTGAATGTTTATCATTTTTTACACACTCATACTCCAATTTGGCTATTTAGGGAGCCATTGAGACAGTGTTTTACCTTCAAAGACATCTGACTTGCCCTTTGGTTGGAGTGGTCACAGAAGGCAGAAGTGATTCCTTTGTCTCTCAGAGTGATTGGTGCACGCTAAAGGCTGCCAGTCTACAGAGGGAAAAGAGATGCCAAACTGGGTGCTGCTGTCACCCTGAGGACGATTTCCATGTCTTGCTCCAATGTGTTGTATGATCGCAGGTCCTTCATTTGCCTCCTAGACATTCTAGACTAGAATGCTGGCTTCCTCTAATCTCGTTCAATCTGTCCTATGTCTAGAAGACATTCTTTATTGTTTCTGGCATGTAAAGTGTCATCATCATTACTCTAGAGAATAAATACAGCTTCCACTCTCAATTTGGGAAATCTTATTGGTGATTTCATTGGGGATTTGATGGGATGGAGCCTCGTACTTGTAATCACATAGTCATCCTTCTCCATACGTCTCTATTTTCTTCTTGTTTAAGAGAGAGGAAACTCCTGGTCTCTTTAGCAATTCAGTGTCACAAGAAATGTGACTGTTCTAGATTAAAAGGCACTTAAGAGACATGTAACTAGAAACAATGTGTGATTCTACATTGGATCCTGACACAGAAAAATCAGCAATAATGGAAATTTTGGAGCAAATTTGAATAGGACTAGGTATTAGATGACAAGGATTCATTAAAATAAAGACATAGTTATTCTTCATAGAAAAAAATTATAAAACTTATATATTGCATTTTCTTATTTTGAAAAATGCATATGCATGTGGGTGTTCATTAGGAATGATACACTGAGAGGTAATAGTGACCCTCTCTAAATGGAGAAAATGCCATGATTTTATTTTCTACCATTATATCCGTCTATGCTACAATGCATATAACAACTTTCTTAATAATAAAATGCCAGTTTTATTTTTTTTAAAAAAGAATTATACACTTTGTTAAACTTCATGGGCTAATATAAAACTCCTTGCTGGAAAGTTAAGCAAATACTTTTCCTCAAGAAGAAAAAAGGACATGCTGACAAACTTTTGATCATTATCTGATGAAAAATGAGTTGGGCTGTTGAGAAAATAAATACAGATGTCTTCTATGTAAGGGAGTGCATCTAGATTTTATTTTCACATTATTCAGTTTCTATATGTGTCAAGGGAGTTCTTAGAAACCAGAAAATTGTTAATAAGATATTCTTTTTTTTTCCTGTATTTGACTAAAATAGCTGCATGGGTAGCAATGAAACTTACATAAGCAGAATCTATGTTGTTCTGTCAGGGAGACTTAGCTTCTCTGTAACAATGTTTGATTATAGATGCTCATGTCCTCTGTAACAAATGCTAATGAAAATAATAAAAGCTTCACAGATTTCGGATCCTTCTGCTTTGAACATGTTCTTGGCAAATTTGTGTGTTCTGAGCTGGTGGCTGAGACACAACAATAATAAAATAATATGATTGTCAGTGGACGAGTTACACACACTTCCACAAATTAATTCCAAAATATACTTAGCAATGGGAGAGGGTGATCCCAAGATACAGCACTTGGAAAAACTAACGTACCTTGAAGAATTAACTCAAAGTCTAAATTCTTCCATTAATTGAATTGGGAATATATTCCTTACAATTGATAAATTTGTTCAATCATTTATCTATTCATTCATTCATTTATTCATTAAAGAAGTATTTTCAGTCATTCATTCAAGAGTATTTTTCAGAATTATTCATTAAAATAAGTACTTACTGTCAACAAAGAGAAATTCATAGCCATATATAAATTACAATGCACTATTCACTTTATAAATAAGCATTTATTCAACAAATATGTATTATATGCTTCCTATGTTGGGCATGGGGCACAAGTACAAATGAAGACCATATACTATACATCAAAAGAGCTCAGAAACTGTTGACTGAAATATGTTCTCTTCTGCTTTGACAGATAGGCCTTCATCATAACAAGATTTTAAAATACACATAAAACTATTAAATTTGTATGATTAAAATCAGCAAAATATTGAAGTTGATTGAATTTAGTTATTATTGCTTATTTTTCTATGTTCTGTTAATGAGTCAGTGATCTTGTATCCATAATATAATAAAAATGTATAGTTTATGAACTAGTATATATTATTACTTCTTAGAATTTATTTTTCGTGCATTAATTTTAGCAAAATCACTTAGTTTATATAATAGAAACAGTCATATAATTCACATTTTATTGGCAGTAATGATCTAAAGGATTAAAAATTAAAATTTAATTGTTTTCAAATTGTATAGAATTTAAATGTCATCAAAATGCAAATGAAAGCAAATTTTAAAAGTTGAAAAAAATTATACTTATTTATATAATTTTCTAAATAGCTGCTTTTCTAAAATAGTCAAAATTACCTATTGTAATAAAAGGAAAAGTACTATTCATAATACATTCATATAAAAATTATTTTAAAATTGTTGTTACCTTTTATATAAATATAAAATAATGTTCATTTCAGTTTTATGATAGGTCTACATTATATTTTATAAATATAATACAATTCTGGTGTTCAGTGTTGAAGAGTTGTGAGGGTAAAGAATTAGGATCATGCTTCACATATCTAGACCTACTTATATATAAATTTAAAACTAAAATTTTTTTAAAATATTGCAAAATGTTTCTTAGCTGGTATGTGCAATTGTTACATATAATTTGTGAAATTGTGAGTATTTCTGGAACCACAATGAGAACATGAAGAGCAGTAAGAAAATAGACACTTAGCACTTTGGGGAAATTATATTTTATTATGTAAGTATCTACTGCGTCCATATTTTCTGAGAGGAACGGTTTGACAACTAATGTGTCTTTCTTACATCTGAAGCACTCAAATCCTCCCTAGCCTCCAAAGCAATGTCAATCTCTGCTGTTAGTAGTGGCACAATCTACAAACTTTTGCAACAGTTGGACAAAAAGTAGCCTTGGTTTTGAAGACAAAGGTAAATAGATGTTGAGAAGTATTTTTCTGGGATCTGAATATAGGTAGTCACAAGAGCAGATATTTGGGGTTACATTTTCTGTAAAGGGCCAAATATTTTTGGCTTTCTGGGCCATAAGATTTGTAACAGCTACTTAACTCTGTCATTGTAGTGCAAAACTAGCTGTAGACTACATTTAAATGAATGGTCATAGCTATGTTCCAAAAACCTTTATTTGCAAAAATAGGTGAGCTGGATCTGGCCCCCAGAGTTATGGTTTGCCGTTCTCTATGTTGTGCTATGCCATCACTGAGCACTGGATTCCAAGTGGCTCAGTGACGGGTATCAAGAGGTACCCATGTCTTCTTTAATACATGTGTTATGGGTGTGGTTTTGATATGCTGAGGGCTGGGGCACCACGCTAAAGCCTCACCACCTGGTTCTAAGGGAAGGTCTGCTAACAGAACAGGAAAAAGAGTTTAGATTTTATCCTCAGTAGAATAGGTAGCCCTTGAATGGTATTCAACAGGAATATGATATAATCCTAGTTATGTTTTAAAAAGGTTCTACTGACTACAGTTTGGAGAATAAAAAAAGTATGGTGAAATCACAGAAAAAAAAAAAGACAAAGATTGGTCCTTCGAGTGGAACACTATAAAAATTTCACAGAGCAGATGATATTCGATCTGGCTTATAAAGGATAAGTTGGCTTTTACCAGACAGTGAGGCAAGGAAAGGAATTTCAGACGCAGGGAATTGCATGTGCATAAGCAGAGAATCAAAAACTACTCAGCTTATATTGGAGATGATTTTAAAAATTCAAATTGACTACAAAAACATGTGCATGAAGCATGTGGCAGGAAATGAGACTGAAAAACTAGGTTGGATCTTGTATGCTACAAATGGGGCATTGAACTGTGAGAAACAATTAAGGAACAGGCTAAGTTTTTAAGTGGATAAAATGAGATTTTATTTATAGTTAGAAAACTGGGACTGGAGGGTGAGCAATGGACTGGAATGGGAGGAACCGATACCTAGCTGTGCAAAAAGATGGTAGTTGGTGAAAACAAGAAATGAAAGCATGGCTATGGGAACAGAAAGGGGAGCTGGTTTCAGAGGATACTTTGGAAATAACACTGATGGGATTTGGTTTTGATTTTACGTTGGGAATGAATTAAAAAGAGGAATGACTTTGATAACTACCTAGAAAATGTAGAAGCAGCAACACTGTGTTCTGTGGTGGGAGAAGAGGTAGAAGAGGAGAGAAACAGTGACTTTTGTCTTGAACACTCTAAGTTCAATTTGGGTTGGGACATCCAGGTACAATGTCTTATAAAATGTTGAAAATAAAGGATGTAGAAATATTTTGGAATTAGCAGAGTGGGTGGTAGCCGATGCCACCCAAATGTCTGAGAAACCCCAGGGAAAGTCTGAAGACCTAGAAGAGGACAGAGAATGGCTATCTGGTTAACATTAACCAATAAGGAGCAAACTAGGAGGAGGTTAAGAAAATGGACACTTTCTAATCCTGAGAGTAATTCTGTACCTCAGTATGTTTTGTTCATTATGTTACAGTACAGACGGCCAAGCAGAGGTATGGAAGTATCTTCTTCACATTACAAAATAGCTTTAAGTGTAATTTAAATATATGACTACAAATTATGTCCATTATAAAAAAGGAGATTAAATTCTAGGAAAGAACATGTCTAAATATACCGATTTTAAAAATTTACATATGCAATAGGATATATCACACCAAAAAGTGTGGTAAAATGTTACAGCCTTTCAATATTATGGTTAGTTTTTAAGTTACATTTTTAAAAAGTAATTCAATATTCCTTTATATGAGTGATAACAAATTGTTTTTTCCTGCCTCAAATTTAGCCCATTTTGTCTTACCCTGTTCCCAAGGATGCTGTAAAATCCTTAGGTAAATGTCCATAGCTATGAAGACATATATATCAGCCATTAGGTAAATGTTGCCCATGTGCCTGCAGTCTAAACAAATTTGAGCAATGAAAACTCATTCATTCACTAATTTGTAACTTTTTGAGTGAGTACTATGTGCTAGGTACTGTGTTAAGTGTCAGGAATAAAATGGTGACCCTCTTTTCTCATGGGATTTATAGCCCAGTAAAAACAAAAGAGGCAGAACACAAAGAAAATAGAACCGAAATTCTATTTACTCTTGTATATAATGATATATAATCATTTCAAAATTCCAACTCTGCAAATTACAAATTCTAGGTCATTATATGTGTTGATTAAGTTCTCTGGTTTTTCCTCTGAGAAGTAGATATAATTTTTATCTATGCCAGGGCTTGTATGAGAATTAAACATTTAAAAATCACTAAGCAAATAAATATCTGACCCTTACAAAACTTTCTCATTTTTTGATGTAGGCATTTATTGTTATATATCTTCCTCTTAGAACTGCTTTTGCTTTATCCCATAAGTTTTCACAAATTGTATTTCCATTTTTATTTGTCTTAAGATATTTTAAATTTCGCTTTCAATTTGTTCTTTAACTCATTCATTGTTCAGGATCATATTTTTTAATTTACATGTATTTGTGAATTTTCTGAATTTTCTTCTATTGATTTCTAGCTTTATAACATGTGGTCATAAAAGATAATATAATTTCAATCTTCCTAAATTTGTTAAGGCTTGTTTTGTGTCCTAATATGTAATCTATCCTGGAGAATGTTCTGTGTGTGGTTGAGAAGAATATGTAATCAGCTGCTGTTGGATAAAATGTTCTGTACATATCTGGTAGGTCCATTTGGTCTGAAATGTAATTTAAATCTGATGTTTCCTTATTGATTTTCTGTTTGAATGATCTGTCTTTGCTGAAAGTGAAGTACTATAAACCCTTGCTATAATTATATTGCTGTCCATCTCTCTCTTTGGATTTTTTTCATGTTTGCTTTATATATTTAGTTGCCTTGATGTTGGGTGTATATATATTTATACTTATTATATTCTCTTTATGAATAGACCCCTTTATCATTATATAATGACATTCTTGTCTTTTTTTTACAGTTTTTAATTTAAAGTATATCTAATATAATTATAGCTATTCCTGCTCTCTTTTGGTTTCCATTTGCAAGGCATATCTTTTTATGTCCCTTCATTTTCAGTCCCTGTGTGTCCTTAGAGGTGAAGTGAATCTCTTGTAGGCAGCATATGGTTGGATCTTGTCCTGTTTTATTTTGTTTAATTTTGTTTTCATTCAGCCATCTATGTCTTTCGATTAGAAAAAAATTCTGTTTATATCTAAGGTAATCATTGATATGTAAGGACTTACTACTGCCATTTTGTTAATTGTCTTCTGGTTGTTTTGTAGATCTTTTTCCCTTTCTTTCTTGCCATTTTCCTTTGTGATTAGGAGATTCTCTCTAGTGTTATGCTTTGATTCCTCACTTTTTATCTTTTTTGTATCTACTATTGGTTTTTGCTGTGAGTTTACAATGAAGCTTATGTAAAGCATTTCATAACAGGTTATTTTAAACTGATAACAACTTAACTTTGATCTCACAAAATAATTCCACAGTTTTACTCCACCCCCTCCCACTTTTTATGTTTTTGATGTCACAATTTACATATTTTTATATTGTATATTCCTTAACATATTAATTTAGCTATTATTATTTTTAATAGTTTTGGATTTTAAGCTTCCTACTAAAGATATAAGCGATCTATACACCACTATTATAGAATTAGAGTATTCCTAATTTGTGATTACTTTTATCAGTGAGTTTTATGCTTTTAGATGTTTTTGTGTTACTCATTAGCATTATTTTCTTTCATCCTGAGAAATTCTCTTTAGTATTTTTTGTAAAACAGGTCCGGTGGTGACAAGCAGCTTTTTTGTTTTTTCTTCCACACTTTAAGTATATCATTTCACTCTCTCCTGGCCTATAAGGTTGTTGCTCATAAATTCACTGCTTCCTAAGTAAACACCCTTATATGTGATTTGCTTCTTTTCTATTGCTGATTTCAGTATCCTGAATGTCTTTCATTTTTAAATAATTTAATTATAACATATCTTGTATGATCTTGTTTGGTTTGACTCTGTCAGAGACCTTTGACTTTCCTGTACTTGAATATTTATGTCTTTTCTCAGATTTGGAAGTTTTCTGCTAATATTTCTTTAAATAAACTTTCCATCTCTTTGTCTCTCTTTTCTTTAACTCTAAGACTCAAAAATTTGTTCTTTTGATGCTTTCCTGTAAATTCCATAAGCTTTTTTTATTTCTTTTCATTCTTTTTAATTTTTTCTCCTCTGGCTGTAAATTTTCAAGTAATCTGTCTTTGGTTTTATAGATTCTTTCTTCAGCTTGGTCAATTCTGCTGTTGATGCTCTTTATTGCATTTTTCATTTCAAATTGTTGCATATTTTAGCTCTAGAATTTGTTCGATTTTTTAAAAAATAATTTCAATTTCACTATTAAATTTGTTGCTTGACCATTTATTGTTTTCCTGATTTAATTAGATTGTTTCTCTGTATTTTCTTGAGGCTCACTGAGCTTCCTTAAAACAATTAATTTGAATTATTTTTCAGGCATTTATATTTACATTTCTTTGGGTTGAGGGGTAAGCTACTGGGAGATTATTGTGTTCTTTTGATAGTGTTATGTCTCCTTGATTTTTTCATGTTTCTCAATGCCTTATGTTGATGTCTGCACATATGAAGTAGTCATTCACATTTTTCAGACTCTGTTGGCTAGTTTTACTGTTGAAAGACCTTCCCCTATGGGAAAGAGGGGATGTGAGGGTTCTTGCTCACTGGAGTACAGCATTTCTGGCACTAGTGAGGGGGCAGCTGTGTAGTCTCTGTGCAGTTTTGTCAGTTGAGGTCAGTGTTGAGGAAGATTGCAAAACTCCTCAGCAGCCAGTGCTGTGATGCTCACAGTGGCAGTGAGTATTGTGTGGTCTTCAGTAGTGATGGATGCTAATGCCTTCTTGATATTTTTTCTCCCAATAGGGGAGCTGTGGCTGAGGGGGTCCCTCTCAGCACTGGGTCTGGGTTGTCAGTGTATTTGCAGTGGCAGGAGCACTGGTGTCTGATTTGTGGTGCCTGTGGAGCTGAGGGCATGCATGAAGGGAATATGGCTCTGGGAGCCTGGGCAGTAATGGCACTGGCACCTGCCACAGATGCTTGTGAAGCTTCCAGGGGAGCTGGGAATGAGAACACAGGTGTGTGTAGAGTTAGTGTGAGGTTGGGGCGAAGCCAAGCTCTCTATGGCAGCTGACCCAGCACCTGGAGCGTGGGCTCATGCAGTGAGGAGTTAGTTCTGAGGCCCGGAGTGTGAATAGCTTGCCATGGAGATGGCTGCATTGTCTGAAATATGGGTGGGCCTAATAAGCCTCTTTCTGAAGTCAAGCGCTAATGTAGTGACCACAGCTAGGGGTTGGGAGAGGTGACAGCTTCTTTTCTGAAGCAACTCAAGATACCGGTGCAACTGTGTCTCCCTCTCTGGGGTTCCCCAGCAGGAATAGCTGTTGGACACTGCAGTAGCAAGAGATACTTGTGCCCTCTGCATATTAGATCACTGGAGCTGATTCTCATAGCTTCTACCTTTTTGTTGTCCTAGTAGTCTACTGGTATCTCAAGTATGCTGATCGCACCAGCAACCCTTTCTATGTGGATATTCCCTGTTTTTTGCACCACTATGTTGCTGCAGACTTTTTCCATGGACTCTTGAGCCTTCTCTGGGCTATTTTGGTTTGTGGATAGCTGTCCACACTTGCTTTTTGTTTTTGCAAGGGTGAAGGTTGACATCTACTTTGTCATCTTGTTGACATCACTCATCTCCATTGACACTTAAGGAATATATAGATTTATCAACTAATTTTATCTCTCAGTCCTCATGATTAGTCAGAACATCAATTCATTCCTAAGACAGATATAGGCATCTTGATAGCTATCAGTTATTGTGTGTCTATCGGGTGCTAGGTGTAGATACAATTTTTCTAAGTTCCACTGTGATCTGTAAAAGTCAATGGTTATGGTGATTAAGGATGTGAAGGCCGTAAAGTATGACCCCAAAACTACATAGTTTTGTTTATTTGCTTATGAAAAGCTTTGTGTATCATCCAAGGTGATTTGAAGGATAAGATACAGAAAGTTTTTAGCTTTCTATTATCCTATTGACTTATATTGTATCCTAATGTAATAGGAAGGATAAGTATATCCTAGAAATTTTTTATTTATTTTCCTCTTAACATGTTTGAATCATCCACTCAGCCTTGAAGCAAAATAAACTACTTGGACATTGCCTTATTATTTCTACACATTTTTATAGGTTCTTTAACTGGAAAATGGAACAGTAAGTCTCCGCAGCATGTTGCTGAAATAATATGAGTGTCTTATTAGTAGTTTTCTAGCAGAGCTATCATAACAAATTGCCACAAACTGACTGGCTTACACACTGAAATCTATTATCTCAGAGTTCTAGAGGCTGGAGGTCTGAGATCAAGGTGTCATTAGTGTTGGTATCTTTTGAGCCTATGTGATAGAATATGTTCTATACCTCTCCCCTAGATTTTGGTTGTTTGCTGTCCATCTTTTTTGATTCCTTTGCCTATAGACACCTCTCCACAACCTTTGCTTTCATGTTCCCATGGCATTCTCCACGTGTGTGTTTAAATCTCTCCTTTTTTAGGACACTAGTCATATTGCATTAAAGGTCTATCTTCTTCCACTATGATCTGATCTTATTTAATTAATTATATCTTCAATGACCTTATTTCTAAATAAGGTTACATTTTGAGGTACTGGGGGTTATAATTTCAGCATATGAATTTGTTGGGGATCTAATGCAAACTGTAGCACTCATGCAAACAAATAATATAGATTTAATGATGATTTTGACTTAAAAAATAATTTGTGTTTCCTATTTTTTGGGGGGGAACTGAACACACATATTACTAGATTCAAAATTAGCAATCACACCCAAAACAAAAGGAAGGGTTTCACAGTACCAGTGAGGCCCAATAACAGTGGGTCTATACTAGGTGCTCAGTCCTGGAACAATGATTTTAAAGTCAATGATAAATTGGATTTTTACATTTATTTATGTGGAGAAAAGAGCACATTTATTGATTCATTAAACTTGAGAATGTGGAGGTAAAAGAAAGGACATTGAATTATGTAAGTGAAAGTCTGTGCCTTTTATTTTCAAAAAAGTTATACGTGGCCCATAAGGATTTTCTGGCATGTTCAAGATTAATATCTTCTTGTATTTATATTGATTGTATTTTTCTTTTAAAATCTTCCTTTTCAGATGGTTGATTGGAGTTTCCTTGACTATTGATTTTTGCATTGTTTTCTCAGGAGACATGAGTTTTAGTTTTTTATTTTGTGTTACAATTTTTTGCCCTTCCTTTGAATCTAACCTTTTTCTCTGCATATAGGCTGAAAGACATCCATATCAAAGATTGCTATTTTAGGGAGGGAAGTTATCTAGATTTAAATAATTAATGTGACAACATCTGAGGAATTAGTTGGAATCTAGAGTAATGAATAGGAGAAACCTGCTTTTCCTGCATAGCCAGGGAAGCAAAGACTAAGTAACGTCACCAACGTGCCTGAGTGAGGTCACAACCTCAGTTCTGGAATCGAGCACAAGCTCTGGCCATTGTGGATTTCTAAAAACCAATACCACTCTCCTTGGCAGTACCTTCCCATTGGATTATTGAGCCAAATAACTTGGGTTTGTTCCTTCTCACACAGATGCAGCATCATTGTCCTCAGCTGACACCTACCTGATGCCAGGTATTACCCAGGCAGGATGAGTAGTGGAAAGTACCTTTCAGACTAGGATTCAGAAGACTTTCAGATCAGTCATTCGTGACAATAGGCAAGTCATTGAACCTCTAAATAGGCCTTACGTGACTCAACTGTCATATGGAGATTATAGTTTATCTATAGTTCCCACAATGTTGTTGTTGTGGGAAAACGACACAAGAAACGAAAGTGGACAATATAATCCAAAAAATGATAGCTACCATTTACTAATCTACAATGTATCAGGCACTCTGCAAATTGTTTTTCATGCATCTATTAATATTATCCCATAAGACTTTCACAACAAATCTGCAGGGTAGGTATTTTTTTTTTTTACTCCCCTTTTTTCAGACAAAAAAATAAGACTGAGTACTTTTCCTAAGACCACAACAGCTTGTAAGTGGTAGGGCCAGGGTATGATATAAGATTTGTGTTTTTCCCAGTCTACCACGTTATTAAACAGCTTGTACTGGCCAAAAACTCCAGTTATAGCTGCCTAGAGCAAGTCACTTCATGAACTACAAACTCAATCTCTTCAGCATCAACTTCGGTTAAATATAAAAACTTTATATCAATTGCTGCTTCTTTTAAAATCTAAGACAATAAACCAGGCTTAGGAAAGTCTCATTCCAAGGGAATATGCACCATACTAACTAAAGAGATCCATTCTCCTTTCTCATAAAAATATACTTTTGCTTCTAAGTAGAAGCATGGGTTTAACTTTCTTTTTAGATGCTGACAAAAACTACTTGTAAAAACAATGTTTAAAACATTTCAATCTGAACAGGCCAGTAATAAAAAATAAGTTTCTTTAAATATCACTCAATAGCAGAAATGATTACAATAAGAATCTTTTGGGTTTGAATTATCATCTAAATTATTCCTAAAATAAAACAAAAATTTTGAAACTGCCAAGATATGTATATGTGTGTGAGAGGAGGGCCAGAGAAGTAGGGGAGATGAAACAATTAATTTTTTATATAAAGCAAAAAGAACCTTTTTGAATGATCTTTGTTGTTGTCTATATGTATTTCAATTCTAAAATTTCTTGTTTGAGTATATTATTCTCTTCTTATCTAGGTTACAACCAATAAAGGAAATATAATATTTGTTTTGAAATGTGAGTTTTGTATACTGAATATAGTTCTCTAATTCACATCCAGAATGCATGAGCTTGGTTCTTTCAATACTATAAAATAACATACTCTTAGCAGTTTTATGCTAAAACATAACACTAACCTGACACCTTCCTAATGGATCCATCTGCTAAGATAATTTGGTGACCAATTAATATTTTTTTCTAAGTAATTATGGCAGTGGTGGCCATGGAGAGACATAAATTATTGGAGTGGTAACATTTACTCTGAACTAAATTATCAGTGTGGAAATCATGCTTTAAGTATAGCAAATTTATACATTTAATTATTTTAATCCTCACTGGCTGATGGCAGAAAAGAAATTAAGGCTTTCAGTCTGTCAACTTTACTTTTCAACAATTGTCTGAAGACAAGATAAAATAATTTTAATAAATCTTTTTAGGATATTTCACCTTTTATTGGACATCATAGACATTACTCACAATTTGTTAATTGTGCCATTTGAGGGAGGAACAACAAAAGCAAAATGGTAGTTTACCAAAGTAATGCATTACATCGTCAAATAAAGATTGATGCCTAACACCTCAAATTTGACCCTGAGCATCTGTGCTCACTTTTCATATTTGCTGCTTTATCATACACCTGCTTTTTGTGGCTCTTCCTATGTAATTCATGTTCCTCTAATAACTTGTAAGAACTATCTTCTTAGTGTTCCTTTTATTAACAAAGTTTGAAAATATTTCCCGACAATATGCATTAATTTTTCTGTGTCATTATAGACACACTTTAATATTAATAATGTTTATTTGTGGGTGCAGCTACATACAATCCATTTGTGTTCATAACTCCATTGTATTGATATATCTTTTTCATTTTAATCATTTCAGTGTGATTATCTTTCCACAAGTCAGTCCCCTGGAAAGTGACCAAGAAGAGGCTTGGGAAGAAGGACTTAGGAGCTGGGTAACTGGAAAATCAGGGTGTCCTGACTGGGAGAAGGAAAAAAGGCATTTCTTTTTCTTGTGGATGAAGTTGGGGGTTAGAGGAGTGGTAAACGTCAACAGAGATCCTTGGTATGCAGGGAAAAGACTCTGTGATAACTGTGATTACCACATGATGAGTCTCGTGAGGATGCTTTGGAGAGGAGGCTGGGCCTTCAGACGTTTTTCTTGCCATTACCCACCGTGATTGTCACACTCTGACCCTTATACAGGAAGGACGTTCTTAGTGCTACTTGGGACCTCCAAGTCGCTACCAGACGCTATTTTATGGGTCGAGGAGCAAAAGTTTTCAGACTGAATTAAGATGCTTGCATCATACAGTTTATTTTCTCAGTTTAAAACATACAACCAGAATTAATGGAAAAAAGATGCACATAGTGCACATTTCTAAACTGTGTCAGGGATCAAATATAATCGCTGATCAGACACATACATTTGTGGCTCTTCCTTTTCAAGGATCCCTATGTCTACTGTAATGTGTTCTATATCCCCATTATCCTGCCCCCGCATGGTCTTTTTTATTCTTTTCTAGCTTGTTAAGACATCTTCATGCTAAGCATCACAGTTGGCGTGTAGTAATCAACACCAGAAAAATGAGTTGTGATGAGGGTTTCTTTATATGTTAACTGAGTCATCCTCTCCCAGCCTTTTGTGCCATTTTGCATATTCTCCTCACTATGAAATTCTAAAACCTTAACGTTCGTGGAAAAGATCAAGCTTTCCTGTTTCAGGCATCTTGTGAAAATTAAAATTTCTATTTGTATTTACATATATTTATGTCTGTGGTTACAGCCTTTCCTTCATCTGCACAGCAGTTTTCCCTTAAATCATTCCTAACGGATGTCTCTTTAGCTGATGTTGTGACATTCTCAGTCTACCTATGTGCTCACGCAGGTGCTTAACTGAAAGTGTCTGAGACAATCCTTGGAACTTCATCCTCCGTTGTATACTTTAACCATCTAAATTAAACATCAAAATTATTAGATGAGTAAAAGTCAACCGATAATTTCAGACTCTGAGGACAGCTTAACTGACACGAATGAGGAATGTGAGGTGATAACCACATATTTTGCCATTGTTGCTGTTCCATTTTTGTACAAGAATGATAAGAAAACGCCCCTATTTGCAGGCCATGACAGTGAGTCAGAACACACTAGCATCAGTGACATTTCTCCAATAGATCTGGAGTATTTTGTTTGACATGCTCCGTCAGTATTTCCATTAAACTGAAACATGTACCTGGTCAAATAATGTGCTTGGGATTTGGTGATGGAAAGTTCCAACAATGTATGTATTTCCTCTTCTTAAATGGTGGAGGGTAACTTAAGATCCTAAAAGTGCTTTGTGCAACAATTAAATAGCTTTGCAGGATCATGGCTTTGGAAATAATGTGATGATCACTTAAAGACAGTTTTTAAACTGGGTTTAACTCAGTGCTTCAGAGTATTTCCATGCCACCTGAAGGTTATAGAAAATCTCATGCATTTGTTAAAGGAAGAGGAAGCTTTGCTTTTATTCCTTCCTCAATGTATCAATGATCTGAAAAACAATTGCCCTTCTAGGATGAACATGCAGCACGGGTTTTTATGGAGTATTAATTTATTTACACATTTCATTCTTCCAAACATATGTAATTAATATAATTTATTTAATGCAACCAGTTCTCATAGTTCCAAAGTCCTTTTGCAGTTGGTGGGAGAAGCAGTAAGAAGGGACTCAGTTATCTTTTCTGGATAATTAGCAATTAGGGCAGAGTCTGCCAGGAGGGGGAGAGCATCTGTGTGAGTGGAGAATCCTTTCAGAAAGTGCCTCACTTGCAGCTCCCAGTGCAGTCACAGGGCATGTCAGTTGCCAGTCAGCTGGCCAAGCTGATCTTGACCACAGGTGAGACTCAGTGGGGAAAGCATGATTGCTCTGGAGGGATCCCCTATGCAAATAGAGGTTTCAAGACCAATCAGGATAGCTGGCTGGAGCCACTCTGCCTTGGACTTTGGCCTGCCCATTGCAGTGTCATTTCCGTGCATTTCCACTCATAGCATTCCAGAGTCAAAGTTTAACAGAATGTGAGCACTGTCATTTCAGAGATCTTTCTGATCGCTACGCTTGTACAGGGCCATTGCAGCAGCTGTGGCAACAGTCTAGTAGCTGCACTGATATTCCAAATCCACATCATTTAATCTGCCCTGAGAGCTGCAGATAATCTGGAGTGAGACTGAGAGAGGTGAAATGATTTGCCCAAGGTCAGCAAGTTAAGTAGTGGGACTGCTGGAAGGCAAAAGCAGGTCTCCTAGTTCCTAATCAATTCCGTGTTTCTCACGTGGCTTCCTCTTTTGGTCAGGTATTTGCTTTTATCTTGCTTTGCCCCTCTCTGGCCTTATTTGAAAAAATTTTCAGTTTTCATGTGCCAAACGTTATTTTTTCTCTTTTTAATTTTTTTCTGACATACCTGCTTTTAGAGTTATAAGATTTTCTTTACCCTACAATCTGAATTCCTTTAGGCTAAAAATGCCCCACTTTCAACACACTGTCAAGTATTTGCCTTTCTAAAAAAGGAATCTGTTGCTCAGAGTTTCAGCCTCAGTGTTTAACATTGTGCCTGGCCTAGAGTAGACACTGTGGAATGGACGAAACCTATCATATGGAAGTTATTAGACAACTGTGATTTAATACAGCCAGTACCTGAGTGGAAGAATACGTCATCTGACTGGTTAGAGTGGCTTAAAATGCAATATACATTGAAGGACAGTCGTGAAAAGAATAATGACCACTAAAATCTAAAGGTGCCTTTGAGAACTTCATTTTACTTACCTAGATTTTTTTATAATTTTAAAAAGGAAGAAGTAAATATCAACCCTGTTTCCTTACAAGGTTGTCGCAAGAATCATATGTGTCTAAATGGACATCATAGGTTATAAGAGCAATATAAGTGTAAGGTATTCATCATTTCTTTTTATTCTCAATGCTAATGCTATTTGATAGAATAAAAAAGATAAATAACGTCCGTATTCCGTCATCCAAAAGCTCATGTTTTTCTCCTCTTCCATTCATTTGTCTGGTAAATTTGTATTCTTTAGTTCAATGGTCCTTCTCCAGGGGACATTTGGCACAAATGTCTGCAGACATACTTGGTTGTCGCACCTGGAGGTTTGCTACTGGCATCTGAGGGTGCTGCACATTCTACAATACTCAAAAACAGCCTCCTGCAACAAAGGCTTGTCCAGCCCAAAATATCAGTAGTTCTGAGGGTGAAACATTGCTTTCTAAATAAAATTTTATTAAGTATCTCTTGACTCACAGGAAACACCAATTCTCTGTTTTTGATATTTTCCTAGGAATATACACAAACACGCACCAGCACTCACATCACTAATATTATGAGTTTATGTCCCCATTTGACAGCAACACGGTAAGGGTGGTGAGTTTGCCTTTTCTACCTTTATGTTTATCGTGCTATTCACACATATTGGACATAGTATTCATTTGTGTATTCATTTATTCCAGACATTTTTGTTTTTGAGTATCTATAATACACCAGGCCCTGTGCTAGATTCTGGGGATATATATCACTGAATAAAAACAAAAAATCTTTGTCCCATTGGAATTTACATTTCAGCAGGTGGCGAGTACTTACTATGAAAACTGCCTCTTAGAGCTAATATTAAGTACAAGAATAGGCATGGTCACAGAGGAACAATAATAACAATAATTATGACCTTCTATAATTCACGGAGCTAGACTGCAGTGACTAACAAGGGAGAAAGAGATGAATAAATTGCGCTAATTCATTGATAATGAGATGAATTAGGGCACATTTCACAGTTTAGTGTCACGCACGGAAGCGCCCGTTTTACTAAGTGATACCATATTTTTATTAGCATTCCTTGTCAGCTGTCATGCAGATGAGAACTACCTCATCATTGTCCTTCATTCTACATGTGGATGCCTGTCATGTGCTAGGTAGTAGGTGAATCAAAACTTGGATGTGAAAATTTATTCTGTCTTTTAGAAAAAAAATATGCGTAAGGAAATAATTAAGAAAGAGAAGTTTTCCTTTCATTTGGTGTGTTCACTTTTTACCATACATTTGGTTGTGTTGGATATCAAAATGAGTTTTCTACTTGAACTTTGGCTGGTCTGTCAGGGTACTGAGATGTACATCTTTGAGTAACAGGACTTTAGGAGAAATATGAAAGAAATTAGAGATGTCATTGTGGATGCTATTGAAAGGTGAAATCACGCACAGAGCTGGAGTCTGAAAGAACTTTCATTTAGCTGAGTGGTTCTTGATGACGGTGCTGCCAGCCCCTAGGGAAGGTTTGGACACTTACAGAGGAAAACAGGGAAGCACTTCTAGCCTTCATAAGGGTTAAGAACCCCTCACCCCTCCAGCTATATTTAAAGTGAAAGACAGTCTGCACACAAAAGAATTAATTGCTCTGCCTACTTTGACTTCCAAAATTCATGTTACAATTTAAATAGGAGAAATGTAAAATCTCACTCTTTTTTAATATACATGAAAAAAGTAATTTTTGCACAGTTTAACATATGCTGAAGTTTTCAGGAACACAACTACCATGTAAATCAGAAGAAGGCCCTGCTGTTTTTGTTGAGAACTTTATCAAGAGTTCACCATTTTGGAAAATCTTATCCCAAAGGGCAACACAAGTCATATATATATGTATCAGCTTGAATATGTAACTGTCATAGTCACAATGCTTATCCAAATGGATTAGAAACCTCTAATTTCACTCATAATTTTCTAAAGTTAGTTCTATTACATTAGAACATACCGCTTAAGAGGGATCTGACTCTTCCTTGTTTCTTCTAGTGCAGTGACGCTTGATCATTTATATATTGAGATGCATTTTTTCATTTTAGATAATTATCTTTTTATTGCTTTGTTATATTATAGTTAGGGCATTATATTGAATTTTTAAAAAATTGTGTGTGAGGGAAAGTTATATGAATTTTATTTCTGATTGACAAATAGGAACAACATAACAATATTTGTTTTTAAAAGGAGGTACTGAGGCGGCTAGAATAGGAACCATAGGCTGCAGTGGAGAGGTTCAATTCAATTCATCATTTATTGAGCACCTGCTGGGTATGGTAGTGTGCTAAAGCAAACAACATCTCTGCCTCAGCAAGTACATCGATGTGTGGTTAGGTAAGGGAGGTCCTGTTATCAAGGATGGGCATTATGGTAGCTAGCTCTAAATCTTAATGAGGAGCCAATCACCTCACATTGTTTATAAACTCAGTCAGAGATTAAATTTATAAAATGAAGAGCCACTAGACCCAACAGAAACAACAAAGGACTATGATTTTCCCAGGTACACCACACCTGAGTTGATTGTCCAGAAAGAAGAGGAAGTAACCAAAATGCATGCGGTAGCTTTTTCTTTATATGCCGTGGCCAAGACTCAAGAATTTTCAAGGTTTTAACACACTGAAGCAGAATCAGGATTAACACGTTCACAGCCAGCAAGTATTTATTCAATATTTACCATGTGCCATAGATCCTAGGAAGAAGTTTTTCCAGGGCTTCACTGCATTTCTGTGATATTAATGCAAAGCAGTTTTTATTATCTATATTTTACAGATGTATAAGTCAGGGCTCAGAGATACGAATTGATTCTCCATTACTTTTTCTGTAGCAACTATCACTGTGGAAATGCAAAATGTTCTGAAATTTTTGACAGCATATCTGTCAATTTGCCAAACATTCCATCAGCATCCTTTCTGTGAAAGGTATCGTATGCCTGGAAATGTGAGAGATAAAAGACAAATGTGATTATTCGCTGTGCCGACAACTAGTAAGATATGAGATAGTAAGGAAAAAAGATTTGATCATGGAAATCATAGGACGGAACATAAAAGGTTCAACATCACAGAGAAAATAACCCACCAGGGAGCAGAGGAGCAAGACGGAAGTTTTAGGATAACAGGAGAGATTCACAGAGATCACAATTTAAAAGGGGCTTTCAGAATGGGTAGAATTGTTGTTGTTGTTGTTACTGATTGAGGAAACAGCACAGGTGAAACTTTCAGAGGGGTCAGTAGTTTGGTTTGACTTTGGAAGCCCTGGAGTAACAGGCATGCCAGAAGAGGAAGAGGGTCATCAATGAAAGCTTTCGAGTGGCAGAAAAATGAGCATCATTGAAGCAACATTACAGACAGAAAACTCTAGTGACCGTGGAGGGATTTCTCTGATTAGGGAAGCCACCAAAAGGAGTAATCCCAAAAAGGACCTCATCCTGTTTTCAGGAGGTGAGAGACTGTTATGGGTTAGATTATGTCCCCAAAAAGATTTCTTGAAGAGCGAACCTCTGGTAACTATTGATGTGACTTTATTTGGACATAGAGTCTTTGCAGATGTAATCAAGTTACAGTGAAATCGTTAGGGTGGGCCCTCATCCAGTATGACTGGTGTCTTCATAAGAAGAGGGGAATCTGGCCACAGCCACATTAGGAACGTTTGATGATAGAGGCAGAGATTAGGATTAGGCTGCACAAGCCAAAAAAACCCACCAAGGATTGCTGACAACACCTGAAGCTAGGAGGGCGTGATGGACCGGATTCTCCTTCTGAATCTCCAGAACCAACCTGCTGACACCTTGATTTGGGGCTTCCATCGTCCAGAACTGTGAGACATAAACTCCTGTTGTTCTGAGCCACATCATTTACAGAACTTTGTTACAAAAGCCCTAGAAACCCACATAGGGACTATGAGCTTTTTCTCCCCTCAGGTTAAGGTGCCACTCCATGGATTCAATTTTTTTTTTTCTGTCATGCAAAAGGAAAAGAAAGTTATCTTGAAACAGGAGAACGAAAGGGAAAATATGAGTGGCTCAGAAAGCTTCCCTTTAATTAACGAGAGCAACCAAAATGTAGTGAAAATATCATAACGTGTGGGTTGGAGGATGGACTGTGAAATCTGACAGGCTTGAATGCAAGTTCCAGCTTTGCCACTTGACCAAGTAAGGGCTCTGGCTGTGTCATTTACCTGAGTCTCAGTTTCTCCCTGTTAAATAATAGAGATAACAGCACCTATCTCAAGTTGCTGCTGTGAGAATTAAACGGGGTGATCCATGTAAATACTAGCACAGCACCTGATGTAGAACATACTCAGCAACTGGTATCTAGCAGTGCTCATGGTAGCATTTATACTGGCAGAAGTAGTACTTAGGAGACAGGGACATCTTTCCTAGAAGCTCACATAGAAGCTGCAGGGCCTTAGATAAACTAGCTGGAAAACAGACATGCAAGTCTGGTTGGTTTGATTTAAAGTCTAAATACAAGTGTGAGACATGATCTCATGCTAAGAACTGCCCAAGACTCCCATCCTTCTTCTCTTTCCTTTCACCTGTGGCAGCCAATTGTCATCTGGCCTTGGTAGGGGCATCCTGGGGTGTCCACTGTTTCTGTGAATCTCTTCTGCAGAGTTCTGAGCTGGATTTATTTTCTCAACATGAGCTCCCCTGTTGTTCCTAGATCCACTCTCCCTGTAGGATCTGCTGGAATTCTCGGTCCACGGCCTCTCTTTATGTGGGTGCCCAACTCTTCCCAGACACTCCTTCCTCTGGGATACTAGGCGATCAATCTTAGTGTCATATGTATAAAAGAATGCATTTAAAGAAGCGTTAAATACACTTTTTTAAATGACCAAGACTGAGTGATTTATGAGGTTGTATTTGACCTCTACTCTGGTGAATCCTGGAACTCGGGAGCCCTGATCTGAGCTCACCAGCCTCGCCCTTGATGAGCACAGAAACCCAGGTTGGAATCCAACTGAGAAGAGGCTTGGCTTTGTGCACTGAAACAACCCCTTGTTGGGGTATATTTTTCCAAGTGTAGAGTGGCAGTTTGGGGACAAATAATGTTATGTATGAACTTTTTTTTTAAATCGGAAGCTTGAGACAATTCTGGTAAAACTAGTGTTCTGTGCAAAGTAACTGTCTTTGATTCTGTCCCTCTACCCATGGTGTGATTCCCCTAACTTAGGCTGAGCTGTACAGTGTACAGTGATTTCCCCTTATTCATACTGTTACTTTCTGCTATTTAAGTTATCCTTGATCAACCTCTGTCTGAAAATATTAAATGGAAAATTCCAAAAATAAACAATTCATAAGTTTTAAATTGTGCACAGTTCTGAATAGTGTGATGAAATCTCGCACCTTCCCACTCCATCCCTCTCTGTCCCACCTGGGATGTCAGTCTTCCCTTTGTCCAGAGTGTCTGCTCTGCCCATTAGTCCCTTACTAGCCCACTTTGTTATCAAATTGACTGTCTTGGTGTCACAGTGCTGTGTTCAAGTAACCCTTATTTTACTTAATAATGGCTCCAAAACCCAAGAGTAGAGATGCTGGCAAATGAGATACGTCAAAGGAGGCTGTCAAATGCTTTCTTTGAGTGAAAAGGTGAATGTTCTCTACTTAGTAAGGACAGATGAAAAATCATATGGTGAGGTTGCTAAGATCTACTGGGACTAACTTATCTTTTGCTGCCCGCATTAGTGTATATCAGTGACCCTTTAACTTTTGGGGACATCATAATCACCTGGAGGTTTTGTTAAAACATAGATTGCTGGGCCCCACCCCCAGAATTCCTGATTCAAATGGCATCTTAGTCCCTCCAAGCTGCTGTAGCAAAATACCTTAGACTGGGTAATTTATAAACAACAGAAATTTATTGCTCACAGTTCTGGAGGCTGGGAAGTCCAAGATCAAGGTGCAAGCAGATGCAGCAGATCTAGTGAGGGCCTGTTCCTCATAGGTCGTGCCTCCTTTGTCTCCTCACATGGTGGAAGGGGCTACCTAGCTCTCTGGGGTCTCTCTTATGAGGACAATAATCCCATTCATGAGATCAGAGCCCTCATGATCTAATCACCCCCCTCAAAGGCCCCATCTTCTAAGATCATCACTTGGGTGATTAAGTTTTAACATATGAATTTGTTGGGAGCACAAACATTCAGACCAGAGCCAGAGGGCTGGTATAGGGCTGAAAGTCTGCATTCTCACATGCTCCCACATGGTGTTGGTGCTGCTGGTCTCGGGATCTTGCTTTGGGAAGGACAGCTATTTAGTTGTCCTTTCTTCGTTTTTTCATGCTGTAAATACCAGGGTGAACGAGTTTACAACTAGTTCACATGAACACTATGTGAAAAATACATTATATTGCTGAGAACAAAAATGTCTTGCAAATCTAAAGCTAGACATTATAAATCAGATCTCTGCTAATGTAATATAAAATTTTTAGAAAATCACTTCATTTCTTAAGAGTAAGTGTTAATAAATAAAGTTTTTATGTACAATGTATATTTTATTTAATCATTTGGAAATATAATATTAAAAGTTAAAATATTCACACTAAGTTAAAAGATGTTGCCTTTATTTTATAAATGATGTGGGAAACCCATGGATATGCCTATCTCTAGATCTTGTAAGGGTACAAAACTAATGCATGTGTCAAACACAATCAACTAAAGATTAATAGGATAAAGAATAAATCAAATTAAGAAGTCAGTATCATTTTGGGCTGTTACCTCACAATTCCCTACCTGATTTGTTGAACACAAGTCATCCATGATGAATGAAATGGAAATTTATAATTCACGTTGTAAAAATCAGGAATCAAGGAAATTAGAGATAGGAAAATGGCTAATATAACTGTTTTCAGCTGCTTCCTGGCAAATGTTTTATATTGACTTACCAAGTTTTGCATGTCCTGGGAGCAGAGCTTCGGTCAATCTCTTCTGCTTTTCTATGGGTAATTCTATCATAAAGCAGCATAATTTCTTAAAATGGCTATGCATGCTAATAACATGTATTCTAAAACAAACTGTTACATTGAGTGATATTATTCCCTTTTCATTTTGGAATAAAAGAATTTAGGAAATTTTCAATGTCCCATTGGTATTTGGCTTGAGAATGAATTTATGGACAAATAGTTCAATATGGGCATTTCTAAACTTGGATATTACAGCGTTATATGCATAATGAAGTCTTATTCTGGATCCCAGCCTAGAAGTATTCAGTTAACTTTTCAGTCATCTCTCTAACTCTACATTACCTTCTTCCACAACTTACCTCTTCTTATTCTGATGCATGAAACCCATTTTGCTCACATTTCTGCCTCCTTTCCATCGTCTTTTCTTTATTGCTTGTTTACTGGCTTACACCGGAGGTATAAGATGGAGAAATTGAATGTTTGATACATTGGAAGGGCTATTTATACTTTTTAGGAAGTTGCTTAAATGAGTTGGCTCACTTTGCAGTGAGTGAACATGATGTAACTCAAACACTGAGGACAGGAGAGGAGTACATCACTCAGCTCAATTCATTCAGAAATCGATCTGTAGCATGGTTGATGTGCGATGGATTCTCTCTAGTAAATTTTTCTGTAGTCATAAATTAGACCATGACTATTATCAACCCATTTATCAAACTACTGACTTTTGATGAGCAGAAAATCTGGCATACATTAGGTATTTATTTATTTAGTGTTAACAGTCGGAGTATTTGTTACAATCTTTTCCCCATTCCATTATTTTCCCCTATTTCTTGGTGACTATTCTCTCTTCAACATTCCTATTTTTAATTTCAAGATAGAGGTTTCTTTTTTTTTTTTTAGAAAATTACAGTTTTAAATATTTTGAGATGTATTTGTAATTCATTTTATCTATATTACAAATAGTGCTTAACTAAATATTTTACCTATTATGAATAAAAATAGATCTATGTGGTAGACTGAATAGTGCCCTCTCCCTATAAAATATCCATGCCCTCATCCCTTGAGCCTGTGAACTTGTGACTATGTTACCCAACATGGCAAAAGGGATTTTGCAGATGTGATTAGGTGAAGGACTTTGATATAGGAAGATTTTCCTGGACTATCTTGGTGGCTCACTATAATCAGATTAGTCCCTAAAAGTGGAGACCCTTTCTCAGCTGTGATCAGAGAGGGAGGTGTGCCCATGGATGAAGGGCACAGAGAGATAAAATTTTGCTGGCTTTGAAGATGGAGGAAGGAGGCCATGAGCCAAAGAATACAGGCAACCTCTACAAAATGGAAAAGATAAGGGAACTCTCTCTCCCTTAGATCCTCCAGAAAAGGACACAGCTCTGCTGACACCTTGATTTTAGTGCAGTGAGAATTGTGTTGGACTTTGGACTTACAGAATTGTTAAGCACAAAATTTGTGTTGTTTAAAACCACTACGTTTATGGTAATTTGTTTAGCAGCAACAGAAAATTAATACAATATAAGAAGACTGTATGGCATGCTTTAATAATGAAGATTAGTTAAGAGTTATAGTCTTTCTTTTGATCCCTAGGAGTAATTAATCAACAAACTCTTAAGGGCCCAAGATATAATTTTTCCCAAAAGTGCCTTGATTAACATAATCATCAATTAGAGTGATAAGTTTATAGAATTTAGATAGTAAGCTTCTCTGAAAATATGCTCCCTGTGTATGTTGCTGTGACCACTTTCAGATTTTGTGATTGCCAAGCAGGAAGGAGGTCTCCTGTCCTTCCTCATGCTCATTTTCCCCAAGATTATTAAAACATAAGAGCAAACATTAGCATTGCCTTTTCTTTCTCCAGGTTAATAGTCTTGGTTGCCCTCAGATCTGTTTGTGGCACAGAATTCTGCATTTCTCAGAAGCTGAATATAGAAGTCCATAGCTTTGATCTAAGGCATGATGTGTTGATGCTTTGTTGCTCATAATGGTTACAAAGCCCTGATCTTGGGCCAGATCAATAGTTCAGCATCTGGTCATTGTATGAGCGGGAGGTGTATCATGCTTACCATATTTTAGGGACGTCTGTGCAGTGTTGGGTATAAGATTGTCTATCACATCCCCATTTACCAAATACTCTTGCCAGACTCTCCCCAGTTCTTAGAGCTCCCTGACTTACCTGCTAGTCATTTTGATGTACAAGTAATTTAATGAAAATATCTTTAAACAAAGGTATCGGCACTGTGCTTTAGCCCGGTGGTTTTCAGATTTCCATGAGCATTGGAATTACCTGGGGGCTTGTGAAAACACATTTCCTGTGTCTGTAATATCTGGGATTGTCTTTCTCCCTCTGTTTTCCCACCTCCACATCCCCTCCCCAGGTTACAGCCTGGCAGCTGTTACTCTTCTGCTCCTGAAAAAAATTAATCCTCTGCCCTTAATCTATTATATAACACATGAGGTGATCTTAATATGACCTTCTCCCCAGCAGGCCCTCCTTTCTGATTCCTTTTTCCTTTATGTGGTCCACATTTTGCTTCTTCAAACTTGTCTTTAGCACATCTTCCTAGACACATTGACACAGAACTTTAGAGCTGGAAGGACTATTGGTGACTATCTGGCCAAATGTAAATTTACATGTGTAGAGCAACTGCATTTTCACCTGAGACATGGAGGGGAGGGGACTATTCATCCTCTGACTCAAGAGAAAGATTCTAAAGTTAAATTACTTAATTGTAAAGCACTAAGAAAATGTTAAGATGGCATTATAAAAATCTAGTTTCCTTCTCCATGAGGCTAAGGAGAGAGACTAAGAATGACTCTAGCAGTGAGAAATGAAAGTTAGCAATGCACTGCATGTGAAAATGTTGGGCACAGCTCCAGCTGTTAATTGACTGACTGTCCTGAGTCAACCAGTGATAGCGGTGGTCACATCTATTACAAGGCCATGTGTAACTCGTCAGCCATATACAGTCTACAGCCCAAGACCAAATCTAGCAGAGAACTAGATTGGAAATTCCTGACTGGTGTTAGAATTGTGTTTCAGGACAAGACAGATGGGGCAAGGGTTGAGAGGCTCTTCCTAGCAAGTTCACATTTAAGTAAAGCTACCTGTTTTTTCTATACCAACCTTCATCTAAACACATGGCTGTGAACAACAACATAAAAATAGACCTGTAAATTATTTATCTCCTCTTCCAGTGCTGAGTTAAGATTTCACCTTACAGGTCCTTAGAACCTTATTTCTGACATGGATTTTGAGAATAGGCTTCTATACCAAAACATAGAGCTTTTTCTGGGAAGGTAACCAGTTTTTTAATCATCAACTCAGGCATCAGAGAGCCCCACCTGACCTCTCAGTATTACTTCAAGTCGTTAGAATGCATTAAACGAGTTTTCATATGTGTTTCATTTTAGTGAATAATTGTGTGTTGGGTGGAAAAAGCACAGAGGATGGAGCTAGACACCCAGGGTTCAAATCCTGGCCCAGATACTTGACTTTTGAAAAGCTTAGTTGCCTCATTTGCAAAATGGAATGATAATGGTGATATCCAAATTTTGCAAGAAATGGGATACTGTTATAGAGAGTCTGGCACCCTACATGGACTCTAGTAGGTGCTCAAGGATAATTTGCTTCATTTGTAAAGCTTCCTGGTATAGACCCCAGTTAATGCCACCAACAGCCCCATGAGGACCAGGACCAGGACCAGGGTGAGGCGGGTGAGTTGAGTGGTGCAAATGCAGCATCATTTCCTGTTTTAATAAAAAAAATGTGATATTTTGTTTATCATGGATATTTCTGCATTAATTTTTATTTTTAAAAATATTGTGTTGGGATATGATCTTGATTTCTGAGTGTTTTTGACACCCCATCAAGTTTTGTGCCCAAGGCTAATGCCTCACTTGATAAAGAAGTCATCTATACAAATCACCTGCCTCATAGCTAAGCTTCTAACTCCTAAGAGCCTTCTTGTTCATTGTTGTATCCACAGCAAGGAGAAAGCACTGTGACTCCATCAGATGTTCCAGCTGACTTGTAATGTGATGACTTGTCACACTCCATTGAGTCAGCTTCATCTCATTATGGTGTATCCCAGAGTCCTGGGTTTCTGAGGGGGTACAGTCTCTAGGGAAATTGAGTTGTAGCCTCTGCATTAACATTCTCTCCTTTTGTGTCTGCTGCCACATTACACAATCATCTCCTTTCCTGCTGTTAGATAAAATAGTGCCTCTATCCCGGAAAGAAAGGAGGCACAGCTGTTGAGATCACAGCAAAAGCAAAGCTGGCATTTGCCTCTGATGTGTGGGCCTCACTTTTCCAGGCTCATTTTCTGGAGATGCACTATTTTGCAATGAATGGCTTTTCAGGCAGACGGTATGCTGACATTGTGCAATATACAGCCCCACCTCTCCATACTGTACATCTCCACGCTGGTGGGCAGAGCTGATAGGAAGTGTTGGTTTCAAGTGCATTGAATTGTAATTTTGAAATTCTTTCAATGTCTGTGTTTTGCTTGAACCAAATGATTCTTTGCAAATAAATCCTTAAAAGTGACATAAATACCTTAGAACCAGTGAGTGTTCTTGCTGAATAGATGTTGCAACCTAATATAACTAAGTGCCAGGCTCTCTTCTCCTTTTTAAGCGTATATTTTAGCACAGGTATTTCAGATCTTGTCCTGAGAGGGCTTTACAAATCAGGAGAAAGTAATGCTGAGGTGACAAGCCTAAGTGTATAAGCTTTTAAGTCCCTCTGAATTTTATGGGGGGTGTGTTTGTGTGTGTGTGTGTGTGTGTGTGTGTGGAGGCTAAAATATTGATTTGGATGAGTCTGTTAAACTTAGTGTTCTGGTAAAATATAGAACACTCTGTTTTCTCCCAGGAATTGGTCTAACCTAAACCTTCTCTGGTCAGGTGCCCCATTAACCACTCACTTCTCCTGATGATCTTATTATAGAACTTTTTTTGTGTGTGTGTGTTCTGTTTTGTGACCTTGCTGGTGTTTGGCACACTGTGTAAGTAACGTGGCTAGTTACAGTCAGGTGTCATTCAAAATGTTCTGTAGATCAAAATATGCTAGAAATGCATCAAAAAATATCACTGTTATTTCTTATAGCTGAGTAATACTCCATGGTATACATATACCACATTTTACTAATAAGTGAAGTATCCCAAGAATGGAAAACTAAGCACCACATGTACTCACCAGCAGATTGGTTTCCCTGATCATCACCTAAGTGCACATTTGCGAATAACACCAAATGGGTGTCGGGCAGATGTGGGGGGAGGGGATGGGAGGATACATACATAATGAGTGCAATACGCACTGTCTGGGAATGGACACGCTTGAAGCTCTGACTCAGGGGCGGGGCATGGGCAATATACATAACCTAAACTTTTGTACCCCCATAATAAGCTGAAATAAAAAAAAATAACATTAACCGTAAAGATACTATAAATACTATCATGTGTATTCACAGAAAGAGATTCCAACTTTTAAAGTTCAAGGATTTTCTTATTTTAAGGCATTTTTCTTGTATATGAGGAAATTCTGGAAAGCAGTACATAGTTGGGGTCAAGTGAGATTTTGATGGTTGTCATTAATTTATTCTTCTGAAGAGTCTTGGATCAACATTGGACCCCATGAGCTTCTTGTAACTGTTCCTTCTCAGCTATATTTTATAAGGAAAACTCTCAGGGAATAAAATCTTGGCTGTTTAGAGGTGAAAACTCAGAAGGGGATTATTGATGTCTTCCCTTATGGGTGGGCTTTGTACTGTGCCATTTTGATATGGCTATGACAATGCACCTCCAAGGGACGGTGGAAAGTCAGCAATGGTGTCTGTCCCTTGCCTGCCTCCTTCCCAACGGTGCCACATTTATACACGGGCGACTCACATAGTACAGCCTTATTGTAGTATAAGCATTAAAGAACACAAATGCAACCATGCACCAAACATGTTTCAAAATAACTCAAGATCTATACTGGAATTTCTCAAATACATGGAGGGAAAAATACAGTTTCTCAAAATATCTTAAGGTCCTATCAGTTTTCTCTACTGTTGGGTACTGTGGCCATGCTCTCATCTTTCTTTCAAGGTTTTTTTTATGTAAAATTCCTCAAACTCTCATCTGTTTGCCTCTCTTGTTGTCGTCTTTCCTTTCCTATTTCTTTCCAAGTCTTGATTACGGAGCACAGGAACTAGTCAGACAAAGCAGGACCCTCTTTGGAGGGTAAAAGGAAGAGGCTGGAGGCCAAAAAGGAATCATATTTGGTGGGCAGCAAAGAGAAGAGGCTTAACCCAGTTGCATTTCAGTAATTTTTATTCCATCACAGATACCAGTTCCCCGTGGGCAGGGTCCTGTGCTGCCAGCTGTTTGGTAAGAAGAGAAGACAGAGCTGAGGACCAGCAGGGGTTTGGGAGTCAGGCATCACAATCTTCACTTAGAATATCGAGAGCAGCATATTTATAACTTTCATATGATGTTATAAATTCAACATTGCCCTCATCATTTTTATGATTCTCTTGCTAGGAAGCTGATGAACAGATTTGTAATTTTAGAAATGCACAGCAGACTATGTTAATTTTGTTGTTACTCTTAAGATCTTGATGAATAAATGAATAGAAACCTCATCACCATTATTCTTTAAATATGTTCTATTCCTCTATAAAATATTTTATTAAATATTCATATGAATAGGTTCAGCTATAGATTTTTGTCATGGGTTATACATACTCTTTTGGCCTTAAGGAAGTCAATTTCTAAGGGTCATGCGAGACCCATTTATGAACTCAAAGCTATTCAAAGGTCCAAACTGAAGAGTGCCAATATTGTTATGCTTCTTTTGTTTTGATGTTTTATCTTTTTATTATATCTTTATTGGGATTTTAACCATAATTCAATCAAATAAGAAAATACAGATTTTCAGTCTTTAGTCTCTGGAGGACTATTTATAATTCTAATTTCATAACAAGAGCTAAATGTGTCAAAATTTACCAAACTATTATTATATTTAACATAAGAGGAAGAACTTTTAGTAAAGAGAGCATGGGCTCCATGGTGACTCAGATCTGAGTTCTAATCCCAGCACTAGCTATACAAATGTGGGCAAATTACTTAGCATTTCTGAGCCTCAAGTATCATAAGAGTTTAGGATACCCAACTCATTGTGAGGAATAAATGATGTATTATAATGTGTTACTAAGTACAAGCCACATTCACCTCATTCTAATATAGCACAATTTAAATTTCATTTTCTAGTACAGAAAATGGTCTATGCTTTGATCTTTTTTATAATCAGGTATCCAGTTATAAAATGTGCAAAATGAGTAAGTGGAAGGGGAGAAAAATTGACCAATGTACATGCTCTTTGTGGGTGGTTACATCATAAGACAATACACAAAATGCTCCGTAAAGCATAAATGTAAAACATGAACATGTTTGCTACTTATGATTTTTATGTAACTATATGAGAGACATGGAAACCAATTTTATTTCGATTTATATTATAAATCTGTTGCCAAACACCCTATGCTTAAGTAATGCTTCACATGGAGATAGTAATGCCTAATGCATTTCTATGTAACATGGATCTTAATTTTTCCCTGTGAGATTAGAATTACAATGTGATCCCATTGAAATTCACGCTGAGTGTTCACTATACCATATTTTCCATTGAACCTCAGGAGCCTGGATTGTTATGGGAGCAAAGGTAGGACAATTACTCTGAGGGAGGGAGTGTGGATAGGAGGGAGGGCTGGAAGCTGTTTTGTATCTGCTGCTCCCATGGTCACCTTTCACCAGGGTGTCCCCAGAGTCCTATTGCAGGGCTGAGACCCCTGACACTGGCAAGACAGGGATCAATCCAAGACATTAGTGAAGTTGGATGCCTGAGCTCTCCTTTAAATGTTCAAGAGTTTGCAAAGAAGTTCAGAGACCATGTTAAGGCACCTTTCTGTGCTGGAACCACAATGTTGATGTTAATCTCAAATCCCGAATATATTCACCTTAGCTTTCTCTCATTGCCTGGTGACTGTCCCAAGCTAACTGCCCTTTCTTGTGCCCTTGTAGCCCTTTCTTTCTGTTGATTGGTTGGTTGCAGCTATTTCACAATGATGATGCCCAGAGCTGTATCTACACAAACTGTCCCCTTGGTGATCCCGCCTCATCTTTGAAGACGCGTGGGGGCATGTCCTCCCTAGGACACGGATCTCTGGAATCTGGGGCAGACTGACTTAAAAAGCATATTAACTTTTACCATCCAGAAGACTTTACAAAGTCAAGGTACACTTTTTTTCCCCTTGGCTTCCAATAAATTTATCTAAAAACATATCCATCGACAAAGACATGTTCCTTTTACTAAAGTATATCATTTTTTTCTTAGGAATTCTGGGGATCAATAAATAACAGTATTATGAATGAAAATCTCTCATATAGTTGACCACCTAGTATTGCTAAAAATTATATTACATACTTGACATATAATACCTCTTTCCTTCTAACAAGGAGAATTCATAATTTATATATTTGTTTACTTGTTTGTTAACTGCCTCCCACACAAGATCATAAACTCTATGAAGACAAGAAAAATTATTTCTCTATTGTTCACTCCCATATTCCTAGCATTCAGCATTGACCCTAATGCATAACACAGGTGCAATGTATGTTGAAAAATCTAATGAACTGAGCAATTCAGAGGTTTTTCCCATCATTATTATTAGTTATTCTTGATTCCCAGAGAAAATATCAGCTCTGTTTCCATTTTGGCCACTGTTTTACACAGATAAATGATGGGAGTGGAGAGTGAGAAAAATAATTTAGTTTCATAAATTCTATTATTCCAAAGATTTCCAAGTTTTTCTCTTATAAAATCTCAAAGTTAAATATTTCTGTAGTGTCTACTCTGGGCTAGGTTCTTTAAAATCATAGAATGAAAGAGTGATGATAAGCAATAGAAATTTTATAGTTTAATATTGCTTAAGCTTTGAGTTATTTGTAGTGACAGAATTCATTTCAATCTACCTACATGTTGCTACTGTGGCTCAATTTGTTGCATTTCTCAAATGCATTTATTTCAAAATATTTTGTTCATTTGTTTAGCTCTAGTGTCAGATAAAATATTTGTCATGCAACTATTTGATCAGTAGGTGAATTCTGCTTTCTGTATTGCTTCTGCTTCACTTAATACTTCAAGATAAACATTAAAATAGAAAATGTTTCTTATTTATATTTTATGAAATTCCTGATGACCTTCAGATTGAACAAGGAATCCATGTTTCAAACCGACTGCATTTTCCCTACCGCCAGACTTTTCATAGCACAAAGTAACCAAGCTCTTCATCTGCAGGCTCCAAATGTTTCAGCAGTCAGTCAAGCTCTGTGAGACCTCAGAATGAATGCTTGTATCATTTTACCAGCTTATTCTACAATGGACTGAACATGGTCAGAGGGAAACTATAAAAGGGGCAGTTTATAGATGTGGGAATCTAGTTAAAGAGAATGAGATGGAGAAAGTTTTGCATCCTATGTTATACTATTATAAAAAAATATCCACTATCACACATAACAACAGTGAATTAACCAAATCAGCCTTTTAAACATAGGGACGTTTGTTCTAAGTAGATCTAGCACTTGACTGTAAAGAAAGACACACACAGAAGGCGATATGAGAGTCCTATTCTGCAATCCGCTTTGAAGTGCTTGTCAGTTGATTTTTGGATGATTTCCAAGCCACTGAAGTTACCATGTGTGCTGTGACAATCATGTCGCTATTGTTTGTATATAAATCTGGCATGTTTGATTTCCGCACTGATGAGCTGTGGATCTCTAATGCACACGGAGAGTGCATTTTGCCGAAGCTTGTCCTCAGCTGAGTGTTCTTCCCCTGTGGAAAGTGAAGGCACGTTCCTCACAGCACCTAAAACTAGCAAGGCCGGTAGACTTGCAAAGCCCAGGAAGAGACTTGGACGTCGGGCACAAGATTGACAGTCTGGGAAGATTTTAGGTAAAATAATTCATTCCATGAGACTTGTTTACACCTCCCAGTTTCTCCTTATTTGATCTTCCTTTATTCTGAAAGAAAGGCATCTGTTATTTAAAATTTAAAAAGGAAGAAAAAATTCCCCTAATGTGAAGAATCAAGAGCCAGGACAATAACTAATTTTCTCAGTGTTTTCCTCAATACATATAGCATTTGCTTTTACATAGTAAGCACTTGATAAATGCTTACAGGAGTGTAAGTATTTGAAAATAGTAAGCATTTGATAAATGCTTTAGTCAGTTCAGGCTGACACAAATACCACAAACTGGGTCGCTTATAAACAACAGAGATTTGTTTCTCACAGTCCTGCAGGCTCAAAAATTCAAGATCAATGTGCCAGCAGATTTGATGTCTGATGAGGGCCTGCTTTCCGGTTCATAGATTGTGCCTTATCACCGTGTCTTCACATAATAGAAGCATGCAAATAAGCTCCCGTGGGCCTCTCTTATAAGGAAAGGCACTGATCCCACTCATGAGGGCTCTGCCCTCATGACCTAATCACCTCCCAAAGCCCCTAGTCTCAATAACAGCCCACTAGTGATTAGGATTCAACATATGAATTTGGGGAGACACAAACATTCAGACCATAGCATGAAGGAAGGGAGGAAGAGGAAAAGGCATTGTCTTTTGAAAGACACTATGTTTTCCTGCCTCCCTTCTTTTGGGGTTACCTAATAATGACAGTTGGCAGAGTTGTGTTGTAGCATAGAGAGTGGGCAGAGGAGAGATTTAGGTGCGACTTGGGTCAAGTGATACAAAATCAAAACCCAGAGGTAGCCACATGCTGCCAAATAGAGGGAAATGAATAATCACAAAACATAAACTTCTATTAGTTTCTCTACTGAAAAAAAAAAGCATCCCTAAGATTGTCACCTTGGTTGGTGTCACAGCAATAATAGTCGTTAAGGGTGCTGCTACAGAAATATCTATAGTCTAGTCTGTAATAAATATGTGTAAGTCTTGAGGAACATGACTCACCAGCTCAAGTCAAACATGAAGACACACTCACATGCGCTGCACCTGAATTCTGTCTTTATCTTAAACCATTTTACAATTTCACCAGCAATGTCTGAGGGTTCTAATTTAAACTATTCTTTTCTCTAAAAGGTTACAGTTAACAAACAAGATTATATACTAAGTCAAGCAAAGGATGGATAGTTTAATAAATAAGATAGCCATAAGCTAAAATTTTCTAAAATCCTAGTATAGATTTGACATTTCTAACAGATTTGGGGAAATTTACTTGCCATTTCTGATTTTTCTTTTTATGTGTGGAATGGGTAATTTTGGGGGAGTCAAGATAGTTACAACTTTTAGAACATGGTCAGTGTGTAAAATATCATTAGGATTATCTTTCATGTTATCAATTTAAGACATATATTAGGGGAAATTAGCTTACCTATCCCCTTTTTTCCTCATTTAATCTCCATTTATTCTGAAAAGAAGGATGTTTGTGATATAAAGCTTAAAAAAGAAAAAAAGAATATAATGACTGTAGTATATATAGTCATCATATATGTTTTATATATCATATATATGCCATACTTATACTATTTTACAGGTATATATATGTGTGTGCATGTGTTTTTTATTGACAAGTTGGTGGCATTGGCTTAAGGATCACTGAAATGATGTATAAGAAGAGCATAAAAAAACAAGGTGTCAATAAACATGCAGATTCAAATGAGGTTGAAGAATTGTCCTAGTGGGAGAAGATAAACAAGAAAATTAGAGGGAGAGTTGTTGTGGTCACAGAAAAAGATATTTTAATTTCTTTTTATTGCCAAGTAATATTCCTTTGCGTAGTTATACCACAGTTTACTTCTCTATTTTATCAGCTGATGGACATTGGAGTTGTCTCCACTTTTTGACTATGGTAAATAATGCTGCTATAAAAATTCATGTACAAGGTTGGATATATATGTGTTTTTTACTTTCTTGGGCATAATATAAAAATTTTATTAGAAATGAAATTCCTGGGTTATGCTAATTCCATGCTTAACATTTTAAAGAGCTGTATCTGTTTTCCAAAGTGTTGCACCATTTTTATTTTTCAAGTTGAGTGAATCCCTGCTTGTTAGGAATATGGTTTGTTAGTTACTCTTATTAAAACGTCTGATTTTAAATCCAACTTTGACTTGGGAATCAATGAGGTAAATGAAAGAATGATAGTCTGGCCTGAATATTAAACATATTGATGATTTACTTTTCAAATTTCGGTTACTTTGATTCCTGGGTCATTTTATTTAGGCTTACAAATTTACTGCAATGAGTAGAAAGACAACTCAAATTGTCAGCCTATTAATAGAATCTAAGTCAAACTGTTAAAAGAATTTGTCATAAAATTCTTTCATTGAGTTCAATTCTAAGTAAAATTTAGTTATGTTATATAGTCAGGAGCTTGTTTTCTCACATAACACTGACTTTTAAAACTATTTCTTATGTAAACAATGACTCAGAGTAAGAAAAAAAACATGCGAAATATGGGAAAATTAAATTCTGAAGCTTTGTATGTATTGCTACCTAATGACATTAAAGACAGTGTTATTTCTAATTATTAACTGCTCTCATTATTATTTACTGACTTGATTAGGATACCTTTTTAAAGTGTACAATTCAGTGTTCTCTAGTATAGTCTCAGCGTTGTACATCACCACTCTTTAATTTAAACAATTTTCATCATCACAAAAGGAAATCACATCCTCATTAGCAGTTACTCCCTACTTCTCTCTTTCCCCAGCCCCTAATATACCTTCTGTCTCTATAAATTTGCCAGTACTGGGCAATTCATATAAATGGAATTATACAACATGTGGCCTTTTGTGTCTGTCTTCTTTCACTTAGAAAAATTTTTTCAGGGTTCATCCATGGTGCACTGACAGGTACGGTAAGTACTCAGTTGGCAAGTTATTGTATTTTTTATGAAGTTCTTCTCCTTATTAAAAATCTTAGAACTTTGGTTGATAGCGCAGTAAAATGAATGGAAATTCAAATTTGACTTTAAGTTCAAATATCGGTTTGCTTCTTATCAGGTGTGCAACCTGGAGAAGATGCTCTGGATTTGTTCCCTTATCTGTCAAATGAGTTTTGAAAGGTGCTCAGGATTAAACTATAAGACTTTCTTTAGCAGACATCTGGTGATCGGTTCAGCACTAGCTGGCAATGTTAATCCGTTTCATAGTTTGTGTGTATGGCTGTACGTGTATGTGTTTGAAAATATTTTACTACTTGTGTATGGTTTTTTTACTACATTGTGAATCACTCTAGATCAGAGGCTCTATCTTGTATTCTTTCCTTTTTTGTAGGGATCCTACCACAGGGCTTTACACAAAGTAGTTGTTCTGATTTGTCAATAGATTGAGAAATTTGCTTAAAATGTCATAATAGATATAGTTAATTTTTAATGTGCTTTGTGAAAGTGACACATAAAGCACTTGCCTAAAACCCAAAATTAAAAAGAGGCTTTATACAAAGGTATTCTCTTTTTTTTTATAATTTAAAATGAAACTGATGTATCTTTTATTTGAGTACCATTTTACTATGAAATAATTCTTAACATGTGTGCCATTTAAACTATTTTAAATGAATGGCTTTTTGCTTTTCGTTTGGAAATTAAACTGTGCGATTTTATTGGCTACCTGTGACTGTGTCATCAATTCCTCTTCTCTGAATTTCCTTCCATTAGTTTATAATTCCCCCACAATCTTCATGCCAATTCAGCAGGAGGATTTTGTTACTCTGAGCAGATACAGTGAGGAAAAAATAAAACAGCCACAAAAAAAGAGAGGTTGATGTTGCCATCTCTTTGAGAGGGTTTAGCTTAACATCTCAAATTGGTGAGATTCCTTGCTCTTATGACTGTAAGGGAACACTTATCTTTGTGGACTTTTCTTAAAGACCTATGATTAGGAAATCTTCCAACTTCTCCTAATTGTCCTCCGCTCTTCTCCTTTTCATTTTAAAGAGATGGTTGCTGGCACCAGAAAGGTGTTGTGCTTCTGTCATTTTTTAGAGTTCCAGGAGAGGCAAGTGGCTGTGTCCTCTAAGAATAGAGGGTTTCTCCTTGTTCATAATTTAAAAAAGCAGGCTCTATTGACTGTTTAGTAAGACCATTGAGTGAGAAGGGCCTTGTTAACAGCACTCTGGAAGTTTCAGGGAGGAGGCCGTGAAGGAAGGAAGAATACAGCTGGATAGCTGCCAAAGTGGAAGTACAGCTGTCTGGCTGCTCTATTTCCTGGTTCCCAGTGGATCATGGCATCGCTGGTTCTGGAACTGCAAAGGTGATTTGTGATCATCTAGCTGATCTTCACTCTTGCTGCAGGCGAGGAGGCTGGGGGTTAAGGTTGCAAGTGGTTGATCAAGATCTTACTATTGCTAGAACTAAGGATAGAAGTCATAGCCCTTGCTTCCTTTTTTTTTAAAAAATTTCAGCATATTATGGGGGTACAAACGTTTAAGTTACGTATATTGCCCTTGCCCCAAGTCAGAGCTACAAGCGTGTCCATCCCCCAGATGGTGCACATCGCACTCATTATGTATGTATATACCAATCCCCTCCTCCCCGCTCCCATCTGCCTGACACCCAATAAATGTTATTCCTATGTGTGCACTTAGGTGTTGATCAGTGAAACCAATTTGATGGTGACTACATGTGGTGCTTATTTTTCCATTCCTGGTATACTCCTTTTTTATGTGTGATCTGAAAAGAATATGCTGCCTCCTGCATCAGATACATGTGTTAGGGTCCTTGAGGACGACGGGCTTAGGGAACAATTTGTTATTTCTGGTAGCAGATATAAATTGTCTCATCTGTGGATTCTTAGCCAAAGTAATTTCCCAGTAAGTATCTGTTGAAATTAAATGATTGATAGTTTTCTCTACTTGGTCCATAGCAAACAAGTTTTCCACATTTTTTTTGTCAATTGTCCTTTCCTTCACTTCAACTATGTCAGGTGTCTGCCATTTCTGCTCTGGGACTCTGGGCTGCAGGTGAGTAAGACGCAGCAAAGAGCTCCTCACAAAAGGGCAGAGCCATGAAAGGAGAAGAGTTGGAAAAGCTGAGTTCCCCTGCAGTTCTCTCAAAGGGCTCTTTCTCTCTGCATCACATTTCCTCAGAAGTAGGGGGTGAGTTGATGTCCACCCTGAATTCCACTGCCACCAGTCTGTTACTACCTTACTCTCTTTTTAAAAACCTCTTCTCTTTCAAGAATGTTGCCATATAAATATGTCATTGTTCCTCGTTTCTCCCTCCTATCCCCAGACCTAGAGACTATCCATCTTCTGTTCTTCGTTTATCCACAACTTTAGCACCAGACTCGCTGCCTTCTTAACTCTAAGTCCTGCTTCATCTTTAATGACGATGATGTAGTCCACATTTGGCCTTCATCTCCAGTGTCTTTCTCCACTCCACGTAAGCCACACACACCCAGTGCTCTTGCCCCGAGCTTGTTATTCTCAGAAACCATCCACTGCCCAAACCACTAATACCACAACCCGCTACCTCCAGCCTTCTTGTTTATGATCTTCCTCGGGGACCACTGTTCACCTCTTTTGGATCCCTGTGTTCATTGACATCTCATTTTCTCATTTTTTTGTTATATGCTATTCCAGTGGCCCTTATACCACTGCCCTAAACTATCTTGACTCTGAGTACTCATTGTGTTTGTCAGGTAACATCCCAGCTGTGGAGCAACCCAATTGTCCATTTTCAGTGTTCCTGCCCTCTGATTGCTATATGGCGCTGGAAAAAGTTACAGACACTGGGAAAATGCAAATTCATTAGGATCAACATCAACTTGCTCCCAGCACTACCCCAAATCCTGCTCCCTTTTTCTAGTCATCTAACTTTTCCACTCTTCAAGTATCTGATCATTCTGCTGTTCTCTCATTCTCTTACCTCCCAGAATTTTTTTTAAATCCCCTCAACTCTTTAATAGCAAAACTACAAACTTAGCTTACACTATTCATCAACAACATTGTGATCATCAAATGATTGCTTTATATAATTTAATGAGAACATTACGTGTTTGTGTTTTCCCTAAATATTTTTCTCTAATGTAGTCTTTCATGCTTTTATTTTATTTTTGCTTTAGGCAAGCACCTGACAAAAATAAAATTATTCCTTATTTTTGAGCTAAACATCGTCTCCCACGAAAGGCATCCATAATGTTTGCACCTGCGCTAAAATGGGTTGGCTCTCCTTCTGGGTAAGCATACAAGTCCAGCTCTCACCCTTTTATAACAGAAGGACAATTCTGTCTCTCCTAGCTCTGTATTTAAAGTGTGCCTTTTTTACATAAACAAACAACAGAGAAAGTACAACATAGAGAGATTTGAATTATGAATGTCCCAGGATTCAGCACCTGCCACAGGCTTGCTTAAAACATCATATTTTGGGGAGAGATATCTAATTAGTATGCTATCAAAGTTGAAAGAGTATGACTTTAAAATCAGAGACCTATTTGAATACCTGCTCCATTACTTATTATTAATACCTACCTGAATTTAAGCAAGTTATAACTTCTCCAAGGGAGAGGCAGGAACATCAGCCTCAGTGCAAACGTACCAGGGAAAAATTGAATGTTTATCTGTCATGGGAGTCAGGGAAGACAGGCACACAGCTAGCACTGGAGATACTCTGGAACAGGAACCTGGGCTCCTGAAAGCCTTAAATGGTAGAGGAAAGCAGGTGGTTAGGCACAGGTGATGTCATGATCCTGCCTGGAGGGAGAGTCAGCAGAACCAGATTCTTCAGGTTCCTAGAGCAGCCGAAAATGATTCACATACTCTACTGGTTGGTACAGCGGGAGTTACTGAGACCCTCCTCTGAGAAAGGTTATGTGGACTCCAATCCACTTGGAGCTCAAGATGAACACCTGGGATGGGTTAGGATGTGAGGACAGTGTTTGACCAACTATGTTCTCAAAATTGCCATCACTCTGTCAGGTTGGCTCATCACAAAGCACAGCATGTTGTCACAATGCCTTGCAAAATGTCTTCACTGAGTAAAACATGGTGTTTTGCATTTATAGAGGACTGATACATAAAGAAGCATTTTGAATGCAGTAAATTATGATGATACATATCCTCAGCTTTGATTAAACATGAGATTCAGTGTGGATGTTTGTAAAATGTACATGTTCATTGAAGGTTCTGATTCAGCAGATCTAGAATGTTTTCTGGTACTCTATAATCCTGTAAATTTCACATTGAATCAGAGGTATCATATTTAAAAGGAGCTACCATATTTGAAAATATTACTGTGTTATCTGGTTCCAAAATCTGCACAATATAGTTCATACTATATTTAGATCTATGAATTTTGTTCCAACAATAAAAACTTTCAGGAAAATGAGCTATAGCAATTAACTAATCTCAGTCCTCTCACATTATTACCTGTTTCTTTGTAGTGGCCTTATTTAATTTTAAAATTTAGATGTATTTGTTTTTCATTATATTTAAAATTTCAAAGTTTTTCAAATTATCCTGGTAGCAGTTTAGTTAAAATTTCTAAATACATATAGTCATACATATTGTGTCACAGGAAGAGAGAATAGGAAATTTTTCTTCCCTAAACCTTAATTTTCTCACCTATAAAATGGGACTTATATATATTAAAGCTGAACTACCTCCTAGGGTTAGTTTGATGCTGAAATAAACTAAAATACTTAAAATGATGGCTTAGTTTATATTGGACACTCAAATCCTAGTTGTTATTAATGATAATAATGACTTTTCTTTAATTAAGAAGGAGCATCATTTATGCCAAAGTTTATAAAACTATCTTTCAAGAGGAGCTTTGGGGTGAGGGAGTAATAGTTCTGTAATCTATCAGTTCTATAATCTTGTCAGTTCCATTTTGAGGACTAATGAGGTATGAAGTTTGGGAGAATATTTCTATTTTAATAGTTTTTAAAACAGATAACATGCAATCTTCTGAGAATGCTATTGAAGCTGAAAAAGTAAGTTTAAACTAAGGTAATTTTCAAGGCCTATATGGGGAGAAATGCACATTGTGCTTTTTAGTCAATTTTTTTTTTCCATTTGAGTAACAGCATGTATTGAGCTTTTAATTTTATTCAGAATATTGCTTTAGGATCTTTGGGAAAATAGACAGAAGGAAACAGTGTTGTTCCTCGCAGCCCATCCTCCAGGCCTTGACCCCATGGGGAGTTTACAATCTGGAAATGACACTGATGCATTGTCTCCACGTTTGATGGGCACAAAGGAATATGAGATGATCAGTCCACACACCACATCCAGGGAAACAGAAACAACCTGTGTCATGAATTCTCTTGAAAAGAATTTATTATAAAGGCCTTCTGTGCATGAGAACTGTGGCAGAGAAGAACAATTAATGTATAATTGGTAGTACATATTTTTGTTGTATAATAATTATTTTTTAGATTTACTATTCCATTATGAATATTTTGTCATCCAAGCATTTAAAATTATTGCATCTGTGATGATGTGAAGTAAGTTAATAGGTTAAAAAATATTCTTACGGTGACACCAAAAGGACATTTTTACTGTTTAGATAAATTTGTGGTAAGTAAAAGTAGCTAGAAATGTAAACAAACTCAAAATTTTGCTGGTGTTTCTCATTATGAATTTCAACAGGAAAAATAACTTCTTTTAGAGTGGGTCTGGACTTCAACAATATCTTATACACATGACTTTTCTTAATTCTGATTCTCTCTTTCCATTTTTCTGCTACAAAGATTGATGGCAATCACAATTAAGAAAAAACAAGGAAAATTGTTGTATTTTTTTATTGTGGTTTTTAGCTGTTTATATTATGAAATAGTCATTTACCTTGTGAAATGAATGATTATGAAATAAGAAATGGAGAACTTGTGTTTTTGAATCATCAACAACCATTTATATGTTTTTAAAATTCAAATTATCAACTCCTTTGGACTGAGAAAAGAGTTGAAGAATTTAGCTCTTGGTTTAATGAAATATAAATTACTTTTTGATAATCAGTCTCTCTGCATTTTTCTTCATCTTTGTTTGCTTTAGTTAACCTGGGATCCAAGTCAATACATTTACCATGATGCATATAATATGGACCCAATCTCATGACTTCTTGGCTAGTTTTCACACTAGTACTTAGAGATAACTCTCCTTCAAAGCATTCATTGCTAAGGAAGGGACATGCTTCTCTGGGAGACCTTGATTCTAACTTTGGGAAATACTGCACATGGTGCCTTTCTCTCTCTCTCTCTCTCAATCTTGCATCCCTGCCTCCCTCTCCCATCTTCTTTCTCTTTCTCTCCTTCTTTTTTTTATTTCAAAATATTAAGGGGGTGTAAATGTTTCAATTTACATGGATTGCTTTTGTAATGTTTGAGTCCTGGCTGTAGGTGTGCCCATCATCCAAATAGTGTTCGTAGTACCCATTAGGTAGGTTGTTGCCCCTCCCCTCCTCCTCTATTTTAAAATAGAGACAAAATGTTTATCTGAAACAATTAGCTTTTTGACCGTATGTACATTCCTTAACTACTCCATGCCACGTTCTCTTCGTCTTTAAAATGAGGCTTTTATAGATTGTTAAAGTTGTTGTGAAGGTTAAATTCATTAATACATTAGAAGTACCTGACATATAGAAATCGCTCAGTAAATATTAGCCATTGTCCTTTCTGCCCTTTCTGTTGGGAGACCTCTTCTCTCAAGCTAATTATGCCTCTTACAAGCTTTTAGACTCTAAGCAAGCCCTGTCACCTCTCTGTCCTAAGGTATCCTCTTTTTTAAAATAGAGACAAAATGCTTATCTGACACAATTATTCTAAGGGTGAAATAAAATGACATATATGACAGAGCCTAGCAGGTAGAGGGCTCTGAGACAAATAGACGTCAAAAATGAATCTTTTCAAGCAAACTTGTGCTTCTGCAGTGAGATTGGCAAGAGAGATGGCCAAGTCTGTGAAATTGCTCATTGTGTTTCAGTTGTCAAATTGTGCAGCTTATGGATTCTATGATTGAAGGATTGCACAACTCCTTTGGGTTTAAGAATCTGTTTATTTATAAATTCATGTATTTTCAGTGGAAAATTTTAAACAGCCCCCTAGTGGGACAGCAGATAGTTTGTGAGTGTTTCAAAATTTATGACAGAAACTTCAAATAACATTTGAAAGTGTTTGCTTCCAAGATGATCCGTAGACAAACTGTAATAGATATAATCAGTAATGGTTCTTGAAGTCCCTGTATTTTTGACATTCATTCCAATGGTTTTTTTTTTCAGAAAAGCTTATGATTCTTCAAGTTTTATTAAAGTTAAATTTTAGCACACCTAAGAAAGAAATTCTAGCTATGGAGGGCCCATGGTGCTTCTAATGTTTGTCATCATTTCCACGTCATTTCACTTCTTCTTCCTCTTCTTCCCTTCTGCTCCTTCTTCTCCCTGTTTGTGATCTGTTCTAATATCTGTGTTCTTCCACTAAAAAGACGATAATCTACTTTGAAGGGGTAATTCATCACAACATTAGCAGTCATGAGTATCTCAACCTGTATCAAATCAATAGTTAATTACTTGGCGCCACTTTTCGAGAATGAACAGAGACGAGTTTAATAAGAGGAGTCTGGCATCCAGAAGAGGTGGATTTCATGACGAGCCAGTACCAGGGCCTGAGATAGACAGGCTGAAAATAGGAGGGAGACGTTGCCACAGGGGAGCCTCTCTCTACCCTCACAAGCCCTGACTTGGGAGCAGTTCCTCTTATTTCTCTTATCATCTTCGTTTCATCAAGTTATGAAAACCTGGGATATTATGTTACCACATGACTCTATTTTTCATCTTTTAATCTTATTGTATTTGTTCTTAACACTCTTTGATTTCACTGTAAATAGCAATCTACAGTGAAAGAATCTGAAATTTTTTTGTCCTGCCTCTCCTTTAGCAATTGCTTTGTGTTTGTCTAGCTACATCCTGCCAGTGACTAGGATGACTTCTCCAGATCACTAGCCTTAGCTGGAGGGTATGTACGAACCTTCCACATGCAGACAAAATAATCTAGACAACAGTCCCTGAGGGCCCAGGCATAACAAAGTCTGCTAGTAACTACCTGTCACATTAGCATCAAAGACTTCAGTTTCTCCTTCCAAACCTAAGTACAAAGAGTAAGATTATAGTAAAATTTTAATTTTCATAATATTCCTGGCACTGTGTAGCTGAGGCCGTGGTCCCTCCTTCTTCCCCTATCTTTGTCTTCTGTCCATTTCTGCAAGGCATTGTCCAGTCCCTGGCTAGGCAAATTGATCGGTTTATATTCAAGAGTTAGGGACTGTTCAAGCCTGAATGTGGTACCTCCCCTAGGTACAAAATGATAAGAGATCGTGACTATCTTACTCTTGTCCTTGGTTTTGTTTCCAAGCTAAACCTAGAAAAATCTCAATAAGCAATATTATTTTTGTTGGCAAGAAACAATAAAGACATTACCATGAATTATCATTCATGAACAAAGCCATAAGATAGCTGAAAATGGACGATTTTCCCCATCCATCTTTAGTTAAGCGATTCTCCACTTAATTCAGGTGCAGGAAAAATATTTCCTTGGCAGATGGGTGAACTGGAGATGGGTATTTATAGAATCCTCATACCCAGTTCACATCACTGCTGCAAATGCTCTGAGAGCTGGGCAAGGAGAGACTCCGCACTTCTGTGGTCCTTCCCAAAACACTCTTCCATGGGTTGCCACTACCTGGAGAGCAAAGTACCTTTTACAAAGCATCTGGAGCTACTCCTGCCCATGTTTCTTTAAGTTGCTCTTTAAGCTCCCATCTATGGCTCAGCTAAATACTCAAGCAGCATTAGAAAATTATACACTTAAGTCCTGTCTTTCTCCTGGGTATTGAGAAGGTAAGAAAAGGGAAGGAGTATGGATTGTAGGGTTTTTAATGTCTTGGGTGAATTTTATTGGAAGCTCCGTGAGAGAACGATCAAAGCATGTCACCAGAGTATTTCTCTCCATATAGTGTTTAGGAAACTATCATGACAAATTAGACAATTAATAAAATGTTATTATAACAATGCCATCCTAAGTGAATCCCAGAAGAATGCAATATGACAAAGACAATGTCTTCACGTTTTTTAAATCATTTGTTCCCATGGAGATGAGATTCTCATCTTTTCCTAAAGGGCATATCACTAAAATAATACACTAAAATGAACAATGGCATTATTAAAAATAGAAAACCTAATCTAAGTATATTCACTTCTTAAATTTAGAATATTCTGATTTATATATGCAATGTTAAGAGAACAAAAACCCATTTTGATTTCCGTAAGTGTAATTTTCTCCGCATTCTCTTATCCTTACCCACAGATGACTGAAATTGAGCAAGTGGTCACTACTCTGCTATATTGCCCATTATCTCCTACCTTCCACCACTGTGCCCTACACTGAATGCCTTATCTATAATACTGTAATCTGGCAAGGAGCGCATTGTTACTGTCACCTTATTTTGCAAAAGAGAAGGCTGAAATTGAGAAAAGCCAATATCCAAATATTAGAGCTGGTAAATGGTGAAGCCAGGTTTTGGACTTAAGTCTCCTTGATTTCAAAATCTAACTTTTTCCAGAAACTGAGCTATGATCATCTGCTTGGGATTTCATTTAGCACTGACAACATAAGAAGTTTTTATTATTACTATTATTATTTCAATAGATTTAGGGGTTACAGTGCTTTTTTTTGTTACATGGATTAATTGTATAGTGGTGAAGTCAGGGCTTTTAGAGTACCCATCACTCAAATAGTGTACCCCATAGGCAATTTTTGATCCCTTACCCTCCTTCCCATCCTCCCTCTTTCTGAGTCTCCAGAGTCCATTGTGCCACTCTGTAGGCCTATGTATACTCATAGTTTAGCTCCCACTTATAAGTGACAATATGCAGTGTTTGTTTTTCCATCCCTGAGATACTGCACTTAGGATAATGGCTTCCAGTTCCATCTAAGCTGATGAAAAAGACATTATTTCATTCTTTTTATGGCTGAGTAGTATTCCTGAGTGGTATATATCTTATATCCACTCATCAGTTGATGGGCACTTAGGTTGATTCCATATCTTTGCAATTGCGAATTGTGCTATGATAAACACAGAAGTGCATCTGTCTTTTTGATATAGTGACTTCCTTTCCTTTGAGTAGATATGGTAGTGGGATTGCTGAATTGAATGGTAGGTCTACTTTTAGTTCTTTGAAGAATCTCTATACTTGTTTTGCACAGAGGTTATACTAATTTATATCCCACCGATAGTGTGTAAGCATTTGGAGATAACCACAGGAAGAAGTTGCAGAACAGAACAAGAAGGAGCAAGAGTTTGGCAGAGACTGACCTCTAAGGAGTGTTTAAAGAATTCTTATTGTATAAATAAATAGCTTTATAAAAGATAAACACACTTTCCTTTTCTTTTCAGTGTTTACACCTAAGAACAGGAAGGAAGTTGATTCTGGGCAGGGCTGATTAGACCCAGTTGTGTTATCTCTGTGGATTATGCACATCTCTTGCTCTAAAGTGTGGAACAAACCAGGCTAAAGTTGCATTGTAGCCTTCTTCCCGTCTCTGTAGGAACAGCCCCTGCCTTCCTGCACTAGTGTCATATGCTGCCATTTTAACTGTTTGGTTGAATGGTGTCACATCAACTTTATTTTCTGTTTCAAACCTGTTATATAATATAAACCCACTGTGAGAGAATGTTCTGTTTCTAAACTAAAGTGAGGAGTTATGCTATTTCAACCATGTACTTAGTAAAAAGAGAATGGTTCATTTAAAGTGTGAAAGTAACTAAATAGGGCCCAGCGGTAGCAGCAGTACCATCTTCTTTTTCTATCCCATTGCTTAATTTTAGAAAGACTTGACTCTTTCCTCCATTTCTGTCTGGGTATTTTTTTTTATCATTCAAAAATCAAGAACTTTTGAATAAGGAAATTTTGTGGTCATCTTTGGCAGGGTTTCTATAGAGAACTGGAAAAGATCAGTGTTCTTTACATCATCTCTGTCTGGCTTTGAAAAGCTTGACTAGTGTATGTGTTGGGGAAAGAGGAAGAGGAAGACGAAGACGAAGAGGAGAGAGGGTACTTTTACCTTTTTGGTTATTTCCTTTAGAAATCCAGTAAACAGTTCATAGTTTACCTAATCATAAATAAGTCAAATCTTTCCTTAAAATTATTAACATGTTGGAATGTATAAAACAAGATATAACTAGTTTTTTTCAAAAATAATAATCAATTATTGTGGAGGTGTCCAGAAATGTTCAAGCTCACATCCTGGTGGTGGATGTTTACATTGGAGGAGACTTTCTGAAGTACAATTTTGAAATCTCTGTAATAATTTTTAAAATAACATATTTTGATGCACATTTTCTATTTCTGAAATCATATCTCAATGAAATAATTTGAAACATGTGTACAGATGTAAATACAAGTATGTTGATTGCAGTGCACAGTGAAACCACAAATTCATGCATGTCAAACTCATAAACAACAAATTCCAACCAATCGATGATAGGAGATTGATTAGAAAATTTACCAAAAGAATGGAATACTATTTAGTCATCAAAAATTATGTAGTACCTATCTATTATCTATCCATCCATCCATCCAGCTAAATAAACTGTTCGCATGGAAAGATGCTTATGATATATTATTAAATAAAAAGGGTTATGAAATATCATTTTAAGTATGATCTTATATACACACAATACACACATACAAGCATACATGGTAAAGTCTGAATGAATATACAAGGTGTTAAAAATATAATAGATATGGACCTATTGTTTTTTTCTCCTCATTTTTTAATCTGTACTTTCCATTTTTTCTTCAAAGAACATGTATGACTTTTATATTAAGGGAGAAAATGTTTTTTGTAATCCATTCTCACAACCAACAAATATGCAAATTGGCCTAAGTTTTCAAACAGTTTGCTGCAAATGAGAGTGAGTATATCTGATCCTCATTTGTGATCAAATATAGATTTAGGATTGGTAAAATTAGATCCTACAACAGGAGTAACTGACAAATGACTCTCAATCTCTTCCAGCCAACACTTATGTTGGGTTGTGATTGCATACCAGTTTCACTGGTCTTAAAAATTCCCACTAAAAATGTGCTTGATTTATATTAAATAGATTAGCTCCCACAACCAGTTCAAGAGAACATCTGCTCACATCCAAGAAAACACTAACGTTTACATACATATTCATGCTTTCCTTGTTCAAGAGAGCAATCAAAGCAACACATGGAAAGAGCCGAGAAATATACTAATCATCTTGTTATTTAAAGGCAGCCAATTATCCTTTGAGTGTGTGACCTCAAGGCAACGAATGACATTACATGACTCAGCATCAGTATCATTGCACTTTCCCAGTGCAAGATGTCAGATCTTTTTAGCTCCTGCCCTACAATATGCACAGTTTAATGGGAAGATGTATGTAACCCAAAAATACAAAAATGCCTTTGGCAGTGCAGAATAGCACCCTTCAGTCCTGAGGTCTGTTCATCAAATGAACAGTCAGCAGAAATGATTTTAATAACAATGGAGTGATCTGGAGAGGTCTTTGCCCACTTGGGAAATACAAGAAATTCAGTAACTCTGGGAAATGAAGAATGGACGAGTGTGTTTTCTAGGTAGATGGATGGAATACCATTTCAGAGCTCCCAGGAATGAAAGATTTGTGGCAGGCTCTAGCAGCTGGTACATCCACACTAGATACACATCAATGAGGTGACAGTTGGTTATCCGGTTTTCTTTTAATATTCTCTTGGTGGTCATGATAGCTTTGTTTAATTAGATGGAATTAGAAGATGTTTAAACTTCTAGAAAATTGATTATTAAAATTTCTTTGAAATAAGGACATCTTTACTTCTTTATTTTTGTAGTAGTTTCCACCTGAATTACAAATAGGGATGCAGTGAGAAGGATGATTCATTTGTGACCTGTAGCCTCATTTCTTCTCTACCTTAATTCTCAATGCACTCTAAGGCTCATTATTTTATACTCCCCCATTCCCTGATTTCTTTTCTTCTTCTTCTCCACTTTATTCCAGTAACAAAATGTCTTAGAAGTACAGTAAGTAGAACCTGAGTATAGTTTTTGCCTTACTATAGTAACTTAAATACATCACCAGGAGAACCATGTCCTTGAAACATAACAATAATCCCTGGTCATGATCTTAATAAAAATCAGAGGCATTTTCACAGGTCTTCCTTCTTTAGAGCGAGCTCTCACAGGGATTAATTCTTTGGCAATTTGATTGATAGGAAGAGTTTGGTGAGTATTGTTTGGCAGATTGAGCAATGGCGTCACAGAGTCCCTGAACATCATTACCTGCTGCATGGAGTCAGAGCCGTGCTGGGATTCATCTCTCCCCAGCTGCCCAGTCTTATAAGTGCCTTGCTGCTCACTAACCAGGAGCACAGAAACGTCTTCTACACTTGGCCTGCTTTTATTTTCATCCCATGTCTCATATCTATATAATAAATGCATTCGTGGTTTTTTGCTTATGGGAGACATTTGCCTTAAAGTGAAACTTGTCAATAATGCCTCAGATGTACTTGAACACATATATGATACACGATGCATTGTATCCAGTGGACACCATTTCATGATTCAGAGAGAGTAAACCCGAGGCTGTCATTATTCATAAAGACCCCTATGTCCTTTTATTTCCTTTATTTCTTCTAAGACAAACTTGGAGAGCTATGCTAATTAAAACAACTGCACTGTTGAAATTACAGTTAAAAACTCTATTTATAATAGTCTCATATCCTTTGTTTTCTAGAAAATGGACTTCTTTCTGACCTATGGATTTTTGTCCACATTCTCAGAAATAAGATTTTGTGACTCATATTTCAGACCTTGGTAGTTTTCAAGGCTTTTGGTTGTTTATTTTGGCTTGTTTCAGATATGAAAAGGCCTATGTATTTCAAAATTCAGTTTGGCTACTTTTGGCTTATTTGTTTCTGTGTTTGGTGGAACAAAAGGGATTCGCCTTTTATAAAAAGGTAGGGGATTTCTAGAAGATTTCTATGATATCATGTGATATTTGTTAAATCCATTTTCTTTCAGGGTTTCACATTATGTTGTACATAATTACAACAGACTGAAAGCAGGTGGCCTCACGCTGAGGCAGAATTTTGCCCCATCTACCTTTGGTTAACTGCCCTGAGCTCCTCTCGCACCAGTCAGTATTATTGATTGACAAGTAAGTAGAACCACCTGCTGTTAGTCTTCCTCAGCTGTCTTCCTTTATGCCTTTTTCTCTTTATAATTAAATAAGCATATATTTTATTTTACCCAAAAGATTTTTTAAATGGTATTTTCAAAATAATTTCAGGTTTACATAAAAGTTGCAAACGTAGTACAGAAAGTTCCTGTATACACTTCCCTACTTTCCCATATTGTTAACATTTTTCCCAGTAAGCTTTAAACTTCTTGATGACAGAGAATAGGCCCCATTTGTCTCTAGAGCTTGTTGTAGCACTAAGAACTTTTTTTGTGCCTGGTACTTACTGATAGACAACTGAGAAGCACAGTTTAGCTGATTTATATTTTACAGATAAATAAGAGTGGTGGTTGCATTATGTTTATTACAAACATGACACATGCATCCAATATCATTGCAAGTTTAGGAACAAGCTGTCATTCATTTTAAATTTCCTTATGTCTGTTCCAAATGATTATAATGATGGCTGTAAGTATGCAAAGGTTTTACCTAATTTAACTCAGAAATACTTGAGAGGTCAAAGTTGGTCCATTTCTCCAAATTGATTACAAATTATATCAGGAATAATATTTCAGGAAAGATTGGCATTTATTTCACATATTATATCAGGTTGATGTATTTTACAAGTTAGTTTTATAAGATTAATTTACATCATTGGATTTTTCCACATCTAAGTAATGATGAGAAGCCCTTAATAAAGTATGTCACCTAATGTCCTTTTTCAGATGACTTTGTAACTACTGGGGTCGTCTTGTACTGACATGCACTACAGCTTAAAAATCGATCAGAAAAACATACATAGCATATTGGAGCACTCAGTCAACTGATATTGTCCCTGCTCTGTATAAAGAAAAAGATGAAATGCAGTAACCTGAAGACTAGGCCACATTATGATGTTTTGTGTGGTGCTGGCATTGAACAGCGAGATCTCTGTGCAAGTTTAAAAGCTACTATTTGCATAGAGAATACTGTAATTCAAGAGCAAAATAGACATTTCTTGAACTTATTTGCATTTGATTATGTATCCACATGGGGATTTTTATAACAGCATCACTAAAAGGATACAAGAACTAAAAAGAAATCCTTTCTGTGGAAAATAGATAGTAAAGCAAAACTTGCACAATTTGCATTGAATTTTGGATTACTTCCTTAGACTAAATCCCAGGAATAAATTAAGTCAAATGTCCAAAATGTCATCCATTGCCTGACGTTCCTAATGCAATCTCTTCTTTGGAAAGGAATTGATACCTCCATACAAATGCACACTTCTCCAAAGGCAAATCAGCCAAGATAATTACTGAGGGATGAGATAACCTCACATCCAGGTCTTGGAGCTAATCAGGTTAACCTGTGCATGGAGGGACCATAACTAGAGAGAGGCATGTTGTCATGGAAATAAAATATCACCAAAGCTGACAGGTGTTCCAGTAAAGACTAGATTGCTTTGCAACCTACAGGCAATACTTTGGCTGAAGGGTCACTGGTTTTAAAAGAAGGCTTCAGGTCAAACTCTTGCATATGCCAGGCCTTAGTCTATAGGATGGTGGACCTGACACATTCCAGTCTGGTCTGATGGAACAACTGTTTTCTGCTCCTGCATGGAATCACGGAAACATGACATTCCGACATGACTCATCTCTTTTTTTCTCCCCAAACATAATCAGACTGATAGAAAACATCTGGAATAATTTCTAGTCCCTTTTCAAGTGTAAGCCTATTACAAATTCCCTTTTTTTTCCTCTCTGCTGAAGGCACAGGATGCTTTACCTCCCGACCTGATGGAGCAAACACTGTTTTGTTTTATTTTTATTCTTTTGCTTAAATAATGCTAGTCAACGCAGAAGCGTGGGCTATGAGTTCCCCGAAGAAACCTGGGACTCAACTGCACTTGAGTCAACTTGGCAACTCTCTGCCAGTGAGGATAACACACAGTTCACTCTCTGGGGAGAGCTAAGAGAAAGCAGAGGGGACGTTTGGAAAAACAAACAAGCACCAGACCGTGAGTTGAAAAGCTTTTCTCCACTTGGTCACTAACTGGATGGTGAATGCAGTTTCCTTGTTAAGTGTAATATCTATTTATTTTGGTTCCATATGTGGGCATTAGAAGAATTTTAAAAATCCATTAGTCCTAGCTAGAGGTTGCCATTTTTGAAAGCAGAGCAAAGCTGGCAAAGGAAAGGGCACATGTTGTTCCTGCCCCACGTTAGCATTGTTAGCATTGTGTGCATTTCCTATGTAAATTGCTCCCATGCCCACATTAAAAAAAGAAAGCTAACCCTTTGCAAAAACAAAACAAAACTCGTACTTGGTTATGATATCTTTGATGTAAGAAACTAAGCCTACCTGTGGCCTCTAGTCTTGAAACATGAATGTCCTTAGCGTAACGTTGTGTTTTCACAGAAATAGGCACGTGGTTCCCGACTGAGCTCGCCCCTACACTCCGCATTCAGGCACACAAGCACACATATCCATAATCCAGCCATCCTCATCACATGTATTCCAGTCCCTTGCAGTGAATCTTTTTTGATTTTTAAATTTAAAATGTTTAATTTTCTTATTGGAACTGTCAGTATTAAGAAATTTACATGGACTCACATGACTCCCTTAATTTTTTCACAGGGCATATTCCATTTAATCTGCAATGCATGGTCTTGTGGATACATTCTAAGTGAAATATTTGTTAGCGCAGTAGTTTCAATTGGGCAAAACTTACTGCCAATAAAACTTGAATTTAATTCATTATACATTTCAGTGGCAACCAATGATAGAGTGCTTCAATATTATAGATTTCAATTTTCCATTCTTTATGTCTATGAATACTTTAATTTCCAAGTGTGACTTATAATACATTAAAAGGAAGTGTTTATATGAAACTTTGGAGTTTTACCGTATATCTACTTCCAAGTTTGTTGTTCTTTGGCTTTGCTGTTGTTTATTCCAGGAAACAGTGTCTCCTCTGTTGGGTTTGTTAGGTTAATGTGATTATCAGTTTGGTGATAGCAGCATACCCTGCAGCAATAGCATTCATCGGTACTTCTCAGGTCAGAGTGGGATCCTTTTACGAAAGACTTTGTACTAAGAAAGGTGTTCTGGCAGTCATACTGCCCCTAATCCCTCGGTAAGGCCTCCTCAGCAAAGAGGATGAGAAGGTCCCATCAGTACTAGGTAATAAAGTGCAATAAAGCAATGAGCATTACTCTGGCCGATCTTAGAAGCTGTTCCTGAGATTTTCAACTGTCCATCCAGTAAAAGGCCACATCTTTTGGTAGCCTCCACATCCCACTTGGGTTGGACAGCCCTCAGAGCTCTCACAACTAATTCCAGGTTTTCCATCCTATCAGACTTGTTTTGGGTTGGAAAGGAAGTCAACTTGATACTATCCACATCATGGTTAGACTGTTCCTCCTCACTTTTCCCAGCCAGTTCTATACTGTTGTTTCATCAGATTCAGGTTACATTCCTGCCAAGGATTCTGAGGTCTACCAATTACAACAGAGGCAGAATTTCTCCAAAGGAAAATAACTGATTTGCCTTCCAGATTCATATGGTCATGGATCCAGCATTCTACAGCTAGATTTTGGTAAATATTATTGGAAATTGACTGTGAAATGAGCCCACATTTTACTATGTTTTTAAAGCCAGCTGTGGGAATCTTGAGGTTACAAACTAAGTGAAAGCCCTTCCTTGGCAACAGGATCAGCATGCTAGAGTCACATTATGGTTTTGTGCATGTTTGACTTCACCCTTTTGGCTCTTTGAGTATGCACACAGCTGGCATCCAACAGGTTTTACATTTTATACCTTCCTGAGTTTGGAATAAACCATTCCTAACCGTGGAGTTGGGTTGTCCAAGTAGCTGAGTGTAAACTGCAGCGCCTTCTGCACCAGCCCACCTCAGTCTGAAGAGGCAACACGTGGGACCCAGCTGCAGGGTCCCTGGTCCCTTCCTGCCACCCAGACAAGGGGGTGCAAGCCACAGCACACACCCCTCAAAATTAATCTTATTGTTCTCCTTTTTTTCTAGTTTTCTTGGAGCGCTCTTTTCTTTCTTCTTTATTCACTTGGCGAACTCATCCATTGGTTTTTAAGTTAGATGTTATTTCCTTGGGAATCATTCCTGACCTATCCTAGACTAAATTAGGCTTTCCTTTTAAGTTGCTCTATAATCCCTGGTGATGTCCCTAGCACGGGACTTATGTCCCTGCAAATATTACTATGCAGCGTAATGTGAATAGTATATATTAATATATTTATCTGCATTCTCAACTCCAGAGTTATCCTTATGGGAATGGTATATACCATGGGCAGTGCACATGTAGATCATTCAGTTCCCTTAGCCTCAGGGACACTTGGCACAGTGTAGGGTAGCAGTGGATCACAGAGTCTCTTCTCTTTACTCCAGTACAAATATTATATTTTCTGGGTGACCAGATGTGAAAGTACTGGGAGGCACTGTGATAGTAGACTAAGAGCTCTTTGAGGGCAGAGTTCACGTCTGTTTTATTTTTTACTGCCCCCCAAAACCAGGTACTGTGTCTGATTGACATATGGTGGACACCTGATAAGTACTTAGTGAATGAGGGGGGAAAAAAGGTCTTTGCAGAGAGATTGGGTCTTCTCTTATATACAGCACCAGGGGCATCTCTGTGACCCTGAGAAGTTATTTAAACTTTCTTCTCTCAGTTTTTACAAATGAAGATATTAATAGCACCTACTTCGTAGAGTGGTTTGAGAATTATGAGTCAAGACATGGAAAGCATTTAAAACTGTGCCTGGACACAGGAAACACTCAGTGAATGTCAGTGTGATTATTGCAGTGGTTGTAAATATTAATAAAAAGCCGTCTTTAGTCGACCTTTGCTCCAGGTACTTTCTCTGGGAACTTAGAGATTTGTAATAATATCAGCTAACAGGTAATCTTTGCATGCATGTCTTATACAGTATCATTAAAGTATGATTACAAGTGAAAAAATCTATCCTTAATAATGCATTACTGAGTTTTTTAAAATTCTAATTTCTTTAAAAAATGTCAGCCTTAATAGGAAAAAAATACTTTGACTAACTTGCATAATTAACCATACTTTCATTGTCAGGGAAAGATATAACAGGTATAAGAGGGAGGAGAGGCACAAATAGAAGAGGAAAAAGGACTCACTGTGTTCTCACGTGGTGCAAAGACTGGAAGGAAGTCATGGTTTATGATACATTGTGACAGGTCAGCACTGTCATGCTAACAATACTTTCAACAATACTGGAGCCCTCCAATAGGTCTTTAGAAAGAGAACCTGGGAACAGTCTTCTATCCCCTTAAGAATGCTCTTTACAATGAGTAGCTGACATTAGAATCACGCGATTCAGTATATACATCACGTATGTGATCCAAATGTCTCTTTGAGCCTCATGCTCCCTGGGTTTTCTGTCCTGGGGCTTTCTTAGTGAGCACACATCACTCAAAAGTTTCTTCCCTGGACTTCATCCCTCCTCTGAAACCAGGTACTATGCTTAGGATGATCTTCCTTTTTTCTAATCAGAAAAGACAACATGTAAAAATTTTTTTAGTGTGTTCTTTTCCTGGAATTGCTCTTCTGAGTTCTTAAAGGATCAAAACAATATTTTTGCTAGGAGTCCTTTTAAATGTTTTCAACTCATTCTTCGATTGTCCTGATTCTGCTACTAGGTATAAATAAGCAGCATTTAATACTCTAGATCTTTCTTCTCAGTTTCCATGACATCGCTTTTTGCTGTTTTCTCTCTTTGTTACTCTTTTCTTCATCCCAACCCTAAACGCTGGCTCTCTCCCTAGACTCCAGCCTTGAACTTCTTTCTAGCCCCTCAGCGGTGGCTTTTGTTCTCTTGGCTTTTGCTATTATTCTTAAGTAAATAGTTTTCCGGGCCTCATCTCCAGCCCTAGCCTCTCAGTCACAGTTTCGGTTGATCACAGGACATTTCCATTGGCATGTTCTAGCACAGCTGGGTTGTAAGGGTCCATAAAGGAGCGCTGGGCCCCTCTAGGATCAGAGGTGTCATGAGCGGGAAAGCTGAGAATAGCATGAGCACTTGCACTTAGAAGCACAGTTTTAGCAGGAATCAGGGATAAAAATCTACGGGGACAGAAGAGAGAGGAGAAAAGGGAAAAGGCAAAGAGCAGCAGATTAGAAAAAGCCAGCTCAGAATATTTACTTGCAGAAATATTTACTTGCAATCCAGCTGGTTTTTGAAAAATAATACATGTTTGAAGAACATATGGAAATCAAAGAAACTACAAATATGACATTAAATTTACCTGCAATATCCACACCTAGAGTTAATGGTCATTAATATTTTGGTGTAGGTCCTTGCATACACCCTCGTTACATTTATAAATATTTGCATCATAATGTAATTACCTTTTGTACCCTACCTTTTAAACAATATATCATAAGCAGTTTCACGTGTCATGAAATATTCTAGAGCATGATTTTTTTATAGATATGCTATGCTTCAGCGTATAGGTTTTACAAAATTTATTTAGCAAGCCCCCTATTGTTGAATGTCTAGGGTAAGAGTGACTTTTAAGAAACCCAAGGAACCATTTGAGTGACCTCTGGGGAAACCCCTTTGGGCTCGTCCTTAGTGGCAGAGGTGGAGGAGAGACAGCATGGTCCCCTAACAGGAGAATAGCTTCAGGAGTCGGAAGAGAAGGGCCTGGCACTTCATTTATCATCTGTACGACTGGATATATCACTTCACATCTCTGGGTCTCTTTTTATCTATAAAATTAGGACTTTGGAATAGGACTCCCAGGTTCTTTCAGCTCCGACATTTTAAAATTCTAAGTGACTGGGGATAATGTGTGAGGAATAGTTAACTGTGTGGCATTAGATTCTGACAGAAGCCCAGAAATATGGGCCTCAGGTCAAAGCTCCTAAAACGAGAATAAAGATTGCCCCATTTCCAGAGCACCGCTCATGGATTCTGCTCTTCTCCCAAGCCCTCCCCCTCATCTGCAGCAGGCAGATGCTCCCAGCAAGAAGAGCCACATTGCAAAATAGCTCAGAGCTTTTGAAGACTCTGTGTGTGGAAGGAGAATGAAGTAAAGAAGTGTGAGAAGCAGAATCAGCTTGTGTTCAGTGACACTGTGGGTGACCTGTCTACCACAGTATGGCCCTCTGGTCTCTAAATGATTCTCTGCACATTGCTAGATTTTCTCCATTTTCTTTGAATTTTATCCAGAAATTCAACTCATTTATATAGTTGATTTCTATCACTGATTCTTATAAACCCATATCACCTTTGACAAAGATCTAAAAATGCACATTCTTCTTTAATAAAATGTTAAATTATAAGTTGAATACTTGACTACTTAGATACCAAAGTGGAGGTTTCCCCATTGATTGCTTTCTAACTTGTGCCCCAATCTACCTCTGCCCACTCCCAGCCCTGTTTGTTCACTCAGAGATTCTGAGAAGCATAGCTGAAATCACTTCTTGGAATTAGTAAATTATACGAACTTCCTAGAATAGTAGGATTAAGTTTTTACCTTATAGACATTTTTGGAAAGTATTTTGGAAAAGAAAAAGAAGTGAGAATTTAACAAGCATAGACCATAGAGCATTCCAAGTGCTTCGTGCTGTTGATGTGCGTAATTCTATGGGGCAGCTATTAGTGATCATCACTTACCCACAGGGAAACAAATGTGCAGAGAGATTCAAAGCCACATGGCTGAACTGGGCTATAAACTACATTTTTGCCACCTACAAAGTTCTTCCTATTGCACTGTGGTCATATACATACACCAAATGAGGGCCTGCAACCTATGTGCATATATGAAGATTTTCAGTGTGGGAAGGTGGAAGGGAAGACTTTCTGAAGGTCTTGCATAGCAACTGCAAATAAATTGCAGGGATTCTTCAGAATGATAAAACAAAGGCCAATCAGTAAGCAATGAATGAACTATTAAGATCCGATTTTAATCTAATATGATTTTCTAACATATCTAGGATGACCATACCCCCTTCAATAGTCCTTTATGATAGCTATTAACCCAGTGTAATTAATAGCACCCCATGCTCCCCCAAAAGTGTTCTTTGTATGATACTAATAAATAATACAATCCCTCTGTTTATATTTGTCTTTAAGCATTAAAATCTGCATGGTATTAGGTCACAAATCAAAAAGGGCCCAAGAGGTAACATTAAAGAGGAAATTCCCAGGAACTTATACTGCATAATTGCACCAAGAAATGTTCCAACATTCTTGAATGTTGTCCTCACATTGTCTTGAGAGTAACTAGAAGTCATGCGGTGGTGCATTCTCCTTCTAAGAATATCTTTTTTTGTTTCCTATGACTGCTTCAGTGTTCTTTAAATGTGAATGTAGGTTTTTTGAGAAGTGTAATGAAAATGACTGAAATGAAGTGCCATTTTTTAACCCAATTAGCAAATCAAAAGAGGTCCAGGTATTTTTAAAGTAGGTTATAGTCAGGATTTTTGCTAAACGAATAGATTTTAGCAGCTCCTGCTACACATACAAAAAGGAGTAACTATGTGAGATGATGGGTATATTAATGTACTTCACTATAGTAATTGTTTTTCTATCTATAGGTGTCCTATAACATCATGTTGTATACCTTAAATATGCACAATATAATTTATTTGTAAAAGTTTTTAAATAAAGATAAGAAAAGAAACTAAAAAAAATAGGCTAGAAAACTGCAAGCCTTGTGGACAGAGGAGTCCCTTTGGGGCCTGCCCTTCCATCACCAAAACATGGAAACATTTAAACTCCCTAACCCTATAGACCTCTCTCATGCTTATGCTGTGGTTACGCTATAGCTGGTGATGCAGCGGTTCTCAAACTGCGGGCTCCTGACCAGCAGCATCAGTATCACTTGGGAGCTTGTTAGAAGCAAAGTTTTGGACCCATCCTAGATCTGCTAAACCAAAACCTCTAGTCCTGGGGTCCAGCAATGTGCTTTAACAAGTGATTCTGATGCATGTTCGGGTTTAAGAGCCATTACTATAATGTCAAGAAACTGTAAGATCAGCTGTCTCCATGATTCTAGTATTAATAATTTGATTTAAATTTAGTAAATAAGAAAGGACATAGTTGCCTTATTATTGAGAGTTACCCATGTAGTAACAAATCAGCTTGAAAACTCTTGAAACCAGGATGTCTGATAGTTCCAAATCTAATATAAAAACATCATTAATTCTCTCAATTTTTATTTGGGATTCACTATCTAGTGGGCACTGTTCTAGAAGCCAAAGGTACAACTGTGAGAAAAACAAAGGCCCTGCTCTCATAGAACAATTTTTTTTCCTCTGGGAGGAGACAGACAATAAACACAGATTAAATGCATACATGTCGAGTAGTCTATGGTATCAGCACTAGTGGCAAGAACGGCTAGAAACTGCTGTGAAGCTGAGTAATAGAAAAGTAGCCAAGGACCTGGGTGAGGCAGCATTGGTAGTTCAGCAAGCTGCAGAAGCCCTTCTCATCAGCTCATTTAAATGGAGCTGGGGATGAGCCATGCAAATACCTGGTAGTGCCCTTGGCAGAGGGAACCACAAGTGCAAATGTCCTGAGGCAGGAATCTGCCAGGCTTCAGAAAATATCATTCATGAACTTGTTTTCTAATTAGGGTGCTGGTGGGTTCTGCTGGTTTGTGTTGCTCCCTCTCTATGCTTGGGGGATGGAATAAAATTGTTCCATGCAACAGTAATTTTGTAAACTAACTCCCTTTTGTCACTCATGAGTTTGGAAAAAAGAGCAATGGAAACCTAAGAGAAGATCACTTGGAGTATTAGGACTGCCTTTTATTTGTTGACCACTAATTCCAAACCTACTTGCAAACTAGACATGTGAGGCAGCTATCACACGGATTCCTAAAGCTCAGTGGTTTATTTCCAGATCTGGTCCTTTCTATGTTTCATTTCAGGGGCAAGATTTCAGCCATGCCAGAAACCAGATTTATCTTTGATCTCATCTTTTTCTTTATCCACACCCCCAGTCTAATCAGAGTTTGTTAATTATACCTCCTAAATGTTTCCATGTCTGCTTTTTTCCTCTCTTCTCTTCCCCATTGTTCCTCACCTGAATTACTCTAATAGCCCCTAACTCATCTCCCTGACTCGTCTCACAATTACCTATTTTTCTACCCATGCTTCCAAAAACACAGGCACTAGTACCTACCCTTATCAGAAAGTTTCTCCATTGACACAAGGCACAAGTATGGTCCAAAACTTAAGGTCCTCTGTGATCTTCCCCAAATCCCTTTTTCAAGCTCATTTCCCACATACCCTACAATTTATACCAATTCTAAACCCTCCCCAAAGCTGTCCTGCCTAAAGCAGTTTTCAAGGTTCCTTTCACACTTCTGAGCCCAACTCAAACACTAGCTTTTCCATGCAGGATTCCCTGAGGGTTGCTCTTCTGTATTCTACTGCAGCAAATGAGTTTTACTTTTATTAGTACTTCATCTTATATTACAGTTACATGTTAACTGTAACCTCCCATTAGATTCTGATCTGTTTCATAGTCCAATATTGGTTTTAGTCATTTTTATATCAGTCCAATTGTTAAGACAATGTGATACAACTATGTACTTGTTAAATTGAATTTAATTAAGTATTGGAGGTTGGCATGGTCTTATAAAATGAACTCACAAGTTAGCTCTTCCTTAAGCAGATTATTTGACTCACTGCCACACCTCTGTTCCACCAAAGATGGAAAACAATTGTTTTCTTTGCTCTGAACCACACTACATTCATGTTTTTGAATTTGTTGTAACTGAGATCTTTTTTCTTTCTCTGAAATCATGATCCTTTTTGGTTTAGAGCCATGCTGTTTAGAGAAATTCCTCATCTGTCCATCTTATATTGAGAAGCAAACATACAAAACACACACATGCAAATGTAATTCTTTCAAAGGATAATGCAAAAGCAAAAAAGCTAAATCAGGCTCTCAATGAATTTTTAGAACATTACTGCTCTTCAGATATTTTTATGACCATTTAACACAACAGTTGATAAAAGACATTATGATCCTTACTTTAACAAGATGTTCTATTCATATTGCTATAATTACTTTTTATCTTGTGGTTAAGATATAAGTACAAAGGATTTAAAGGAGAAAAATAGGTGTTTATAATGCCCTTCCAGTTTTATTAGCCATATATTAATGTGCAATGCCTAATTACATAACACAATTTATGACAGTGCTGTAAGAGATCATTTAATCATGTTGAGAATATACTATTGAATGCCAGGCATATTTCAGATAACTAGGAAATTGACTCAAGAATCTTGTTTTTTCAATAAGGAATAGCATGAGATATAATTGTAAATTTAGCCAAATGTGTTTATTAGCTCATTTTTAATTTCACATGCTACTTAAATTGTTTTTCCTGAAGTTCCTATAAACTTCAGATTACTTCTTATGCCACAATTATAGTATATTGCTTAGGAAGTAAAATAAAAATTGCACAACTTGTGATTTATGGGTTTAAGTGACCAGCTATAACCATCGTAGCTGATGATTTTGTAGTCTCTTGAGGCCAAAACTAACTTATGATGGCATTCTGGCAATTATAGTAAACATAAGCAGCAGTGTGACACACAAAAGATCTCATTATTTGTAAATTTAAAGAAAAGATATCATCAGCCTCATTGGCAATAAGTCTTCTGCCTTGTGATTCTTCAGAGGACACCTTAAAAGTTAAAATATGGATTTTTATCATGATGTTTGCATTAATTAGTCCATTCATTCATTTTCCAACATTTTATTTTATCATTTTTTTAACATACAGGAAAGTTGATAGAACCATACACTAAATGCCATGTAGCGAGCATCTAATCAACATTTGTTGGAATTTTTGTTCTATTTACTTTTTCTTTTCTTTGTACATAAACATACATATGCATACATACACACATACATGGTAAATCATTTAGAGTAAGTTTCAGACATCGTGGTATTCCATTCCTAAAAACTTCCACCACGCATATCCTTGAAATAAAGTCTTATTCCCATGTAACCATTATCATATGTAAGAAATGAAAGAAAGAATTCCTTAATCTCTTCCAACATCCAGTCCATAGTCATATTTTCCCAACTCTTCAAAAAATATTTTTCATAGATTTCTTTGCTGCTTCTCCCCCCTCCACCATTATTTTTCTGCCATTTATATGCATTCTATATGATCTTATTTTCTTTTCTCTGGGATTATTACTTCTACTTCTTTTTACAAAAAATTTAGTGATTCTCCAGGAGTTTGAAATATACATTTACAATGAATGTAAATCCACTTTCAAATAACACGGTGCCACTTCACATGCAATGCAAATACCTTAACGTATTCCCAGGCTTTCCCTCCCACCCTTTAGCACACTTATGCCATGCATTTCATGAACTCTTAAGCTATGAACACTCCATATATTTGTTGCTAAAAATATTTTGATATATTATCTGTTAGATCAGTTAAAGTACAGAAAACTTTAAAAATATATTTTACTTTTCATATATTTTTTCTCTAATGCTCTTCCTTTTTCCGCTTGAATCCAAGTTTCTCATGGATATTATTTTTCTTCTCTAGTAAGACCTTTATTTAACATGTTTTGCAATGCAGGTCCACTGGCAACAAATTCCCTCAAGTTTGGTTTCTCTAAGGGTCCTTATTTCTCCTTAATTTTTGAAAGACAATTTTCCAGGATACAGGTAGTTATTTTTTTTCTTCTGACCTTTAAATATTTTACTCTGCTCTCTTATTTGCTTGCATGGTTTCTGAAGACATGTCTGATAAAATTCTTATCATAATTTCTCTATGCATAGGTTTGTCCTTCTCTGGCTTCCTTCAAGATTTTCTCTTTGTCTTTCATTTTCTGCAATTTCAATATGATTTGCCAAAGTATAGAAATTTCAAATATCTATACTTTGAAATTTATCCTGCTTTGTGTTCTCTGAGATTCCTGAGTCTGTAGTTTGGCATCCATCATTAATTTTGAGGAATTCTCAGCTAATATTACTTCAAGTATTTCTTCTGTTCCTTTCTTCTCATTTTGGTATTCTAAAAATGTGTATATTACACCTTTTATAATTATCCCAAAGTTCTTGGATATTTTATTTCTTTTTTTTCCCGTATTTTTCTTTCTGCTTTTTAGTTTGGGAAATTTCTATTGACTTATTTTCAAGCTCAATGATTCTTTCTTTGGCCACGTCAAGTTTTCCAACCAGCCCATCAAAGGCAGTCTTCATTTCTGTTTCAGTTTCTTTTTTAAAAAAATTATTATTTCTAGATTTTCTTTTAATTGTTTTTAGAGTCTCCATCTCTCTTCTCTCATTTCCCATCTGCTTTTATATCCTGTCCACTTTTTAATGAAATACCTTAACATAGTGGTCATAATTGTTTTAAATTCCTGGTCTGATAATTCCAAATTCTCTGTCATATCTGAGTTGGGTTTTGCTTATTTGTTTGTTTGTTTTTATTTGAGAATTTATGCCTTTTAGCATGATTTGCAAGCTTTTGTTGAAAGCGCAGACATGGTATATTAGGTTCAAGGAACTGAAGTAGATAGCTCTTTAATGTGAAATTTTATGTTATCTAGCTGGAGTTAAACTGTGTTTCCTGTTGCTCTAGCTATGGCGCCAGAGTCTACAATTTCCTCAACTGTCTTTATTTTTGCCTTCCTAGTTTTCTCTGGGTTTCTCAAGAGACTCCTCTGTGGCTTGCAGTTCCTTCATCTGTAATCTTCTGTTTTTATATAGAAGCCTTATTTACATATGGTGGCAAGACTGGGGAGAGGAGAACTACTCTGTAGTTTTCACTTAGGGTCAGTGTTCAGTGAACTTGTATACCTGGCCTGTGACCTTCACAGGTACTCTCAGCTGTCTAGGAAGAAAAGAAAAGTCTGACATTAGGTATTTCCCTTCTTCCACATGGATTATGCCAAATCAGTTAGGCTCTAGTAAAATAGATTGCATTGCTAAAGAGCACAGAAAACTCTGGACATATTTCAAAATGGTTACTTTTTCCTTCTCCCTGCCTATAGCACAAGGGGATTTTTCTCTGAGAACATGGTGAAGCTCCAGGAGGTAAAATTCAGGAAAGTGTGGTCCTCCTCCCTAAGACTAGCTTCCTTCCTCAGATTTTGAAACTCTCAAACTAGTCCACACTGAGTCTTTGGTAATTCACCAATTACAGTTTAAGTGTTCCTGGCTCCATCTGTAGGACTCTGGTGTTGGGCTTTTGCTCCAGAAAGCTGTGATTGTCTGTACCCACCCATCTCTGCAGTTTTAGGGGAGGCAGTTGGCCCTATGATCTCAATTCTTTCATGGATCTAAGAAGTGTTGTCCATTTTCAGTTTGTTCAGTATTTTCTTGTTATGGAGATAGGAGTGAGAACTTCAAAGTTCTTTACATGTCAGACTGGAAACTATAAGTCCACAGCCTTTCTCTTTTTGACCCAGGAAGCAATCAAGGGTCACACATTTCAATTGGTTATTGTGCCCCTGCAGTCTCCTTAATCTAGAAACAATCCAGCTAAACTCAAACTTCTTGAAAGACATCATTGCCATTTCAATTATAGAAGCTTTACAATATGATTTTGTCATATTGTTTCCTTATGGAAGGGACAGCCTTTGGTTATACTGCAAAAGAAATTCAAGAGTATATTATGTATTTGGTGGTGATTATTACTCAATTCTGTCAATATACTAACAAATCATTGAATTGTACCCTTTACATGAGTGAATTTTATAGTATATGAATTATATCTCGATAGTTTTTGAAGTATATATTGAATATATGATTAACACTGAGAAATTAATTTTCTGTGAAAGATGCAAAACAAATATTTTGCAATTGCAGGATTAAAGAAGTATATGAGTGTTAATAAGAATACATTAGTATTGTTCTTTTCATTTAAATTCAGATTCAATTGTGCTCTGCTAATTTTACTTAAGTTACCTTTCTTGGCTATCATAACAACTTTGTGGAATGTGTTTTATTATCCTAATGCTACATGTGAAAAACTGAGACTCCAAGAATAATAAAAATAATATCACATGGCTCCTAACAAGCTGGGATTGATTTTAACCATTTTCTCTGGTTGTAATATTATTTGTAGTTAATCTATGATGTTATTACTCTCCTACTTCTATAGCTCAAGTTGTCTAAGTCGGAATTCCCAGAAGCCTATGCACAGCCAGGCTCCTGCTCAGGCCTGTCTGTGCATGGTTCACCCCAGAGACCCACACTAATGCAGTACCAAAGATGGTCATCCTTTGGCCTCATGATCATATAACCCCTAAAGGACAATCATTCCTTAAAGCTGAATAACTTTGAGGTGGTCAGTGAAGAGAACTGTCAGTATAGATAGACCTAGACATTTAATTAGATCAAAAAATTGAGTGAACATATAAGACAGTTTTGATAAACACCCATGCTACATTATTTAAAATGGTCAAAAATTGTGCCTTTTCTTAACCACATAGTCCTGTACCACTAAGCCCTGAGTAGAGTTTCTAGTTCAGGGATAGCAAATTGAATTCACCTTGTGTGGGAACCAATCCAATACATTTTTAGTGGCTTCCTGTGGTCCTGTCTCAAAGATTGTGAGGCCAAAAGAGATTAGTAATTGATGAACTATGGCTACCGTGTTTGAGGCAGGGAGTTACAGCCCTTATATATGCCAGCCCTACTCTGAGTGAGACCACCATTTGTGAAATGTAAACATAGATTTAACTTGTGGTTCTTGTTTGTGTTCTTAACTTTAACTCATTTTATGAGGAACACAGCTCATATGATTTTGAAAAGTTAATCTCAAATAAAAAGTTGACAGAACTATTTGGAAGAAACTGTGAGATAGAGCTCTCTTAGGGGTAATTTATTAATCTTACAATAAGTCTGGCTTGTGTTTGGAATGAGTAATACAGAGAACTTGGCAAGAATTGCTAGTTAGAAGTTCTCAGTGAAATAACTTCAGGATGACATCCAAAAGGAGATGTCTCACAATAGGTGCAGTGAGACATCTAATTAACTCCTCCAGGAGATGCCATACTAGAGAACTTAGTTAAAGCCTTTTAAATGTTATCATGGGGAAAATCATAAGCCTGGCTTCTCTGTTTACTGAGCAGTTTAAGACTAAAACATATTTATTGATTAATAAATTTATTGAATATATAAACCTAATTGTATTTGTAAGCTTTAAACCAACAATTATGTATTTATATATACAAACATACATGTGCATGCCTATGTGGTGATGTGGTGTGGTCCATGGAAGCTTTATTTACTTATTTATCTTTTGTCTCCTTGTTTAAAATTTTTAGTTATTATGGTGTATAATAGTTGTAGGTATTTATTAAAAGAGTAGCCATAGACTTTTATCAATCAGTTAATTATCTTTGTCTAATGGATTTAGGAAATAGTAACTGTGAGATTAACTAAGAATAGTACAATATTTACAAAGTAGAAGAAAACATGTTATAATATAGAAAACCCAATGCACATCACCCTTCTTTAAAATCAACATAGAATTCTCTATAATCTTTCAGAAAAGTGAAAACTCATGGATAATTGTTTTGCATGTAGTAAATAAAGACAAAAAATACAAAAATCCACTTGGCAAATTTATTTGTGAATTGTAGCTTGTAATGATAAATTAAAATTTTAACTTTTTATACATTTAATGAAGTAAAATTTACAAATAACAATATATCCCAGAGAGGACAATAAATTACTTGATTATTTTACAGCCAATTTATTCTCTCAGACATATGCAGTTCTCTTGAAAAAGTATATCTTAAGCAAAGTAAGCAATTACCAAAGATTCTTTTTAAATCACTGTAGTGCCAGTAAGATTGAAGATAAGTGCAAGACCAATAAGAATTATCTGAGAGGCATTTCTTGAGATGTCAGTGAAAATTCAGGCTTTGCCTGGCACTGGGGAGTCAGATGTCATGTGATACATCCAGATTTTTAAAAGCAATAATGTTTTACCTCAGAGATTTAAGCCATTAGATACAAATTGTCTCTCTGAAGGTAAAAACATTTGTCTTGAGTTGAACTTACCAGAAAATGTTGCTTCCTTTAGTGCTGTCCATGGTGCTGGCCAGTTATCCTTTCTTCATTCTTTCTGAGCTGTGTTGACTGATCAGCCATTAGCTTGCATTCCCACTGGTTGACTTCTACTTATATTTCCCTGACTGTGGTTGTCATGGTCTTAGCAACTGCACTTTCCTAGTATTTGATTCATTAACACCAGGACTAACTTCTGCTGATTTGATCACCATTTGCTCCCATTTCTGCCTCAACTATCTAAGATCCTGACTCAACTGTCTTTGCTAATAACTCAGGAGCCTTCTCACCTTCTTAAATCCAAATAGTTGTATTTTCCCATCTAAATTTAAGTGTCTCTAAGAGACTTACTTAGTAATTCTTATGCAAGAAATAATTGTTTTTCTGTGCATTTCATTTATGGTTCTAGAGTGAGAATGAAAATATATCACAGCTATTCACTCAACATCTAACAAACGAGGCATAATCAGTTGTAGATACTGGCAGTATATCCAAGAACATGATAAAATACACTCCTGTACTTATGACTTTATGCAGTAGTGGAGGAAGATGAACATTCAACCAACTATTCAGGTAACATACTGTGAATTTGCCTTATAAATGCTAATAAAAACAGATTTAAAGACTTCTTAGAAAAATATATTAAATATTCTGTTCACATTGGTTAATTCAGCAAATCTTTGTTGAACATCTACAGGCAAAGCACTGATCTTGGTACTGAGGATAATGTGGAAAACAAAAGCAGATGAAAGTCTGCTCTCATGGAGCAAATAGAGGGAAATGGAAACAAATGTGTAAAAGTGCTAAAAGTTGCTATGAAAACAATTCAAGAATAAAATAGGGAAACAGAATCATGAAACAAAACCTTTCAACCTATAGTGGTCAGGAATAGCCTCTGAAAAGGTGATTCTTGAACAGAGACCTAAAGGACTGAGGGAGCAAGAGACACAGATATGTGAGGAAAGAGAGTCCCACACAGAGGTAGCTGGTGGAGGAAGGAGCAACAAGGTGTGCTTGTGGAAGAGCGAGAGACCAGTGTACTGGGGGTGGAGCTGGGAGAGGAGTCCTTATAGGAGAGGAGGGCATAGTAGCAGGCATGGTAAGAATGTGGCATTTTTACCTTGAATGGAATAGGAAAGCATTGAAGGATTTTTAATAAAAGAGTTATTTGATCTGAATTATGTTTTCAAAATGAGAAGATACTATGAGGAGATTAGACTGTAGAAGACAGGGTAGAATCAGGCCAAGTAGTTAGGGGACTTAGGCAATAAATTTGAGCCAGAGGAGATCATGGCTTGAACTAAGATGGGAGCCATTGAAATGGTAAGAAGTGAATATAAATATATTATGAAGATACAGCTGACAGAATTTCCTGACAGATTGAGATGAGTATGTTATGGTGGGGGGGTTGGGGGGGGCAGAGAGAGAGAGAGAGAAAGAGAGAGAGAGAGAGAGAGAAACAGAGAGACAAGAGTGTCTATAAGATTTTTGGCCTGAGAAACTGAAAAGATGGTATTGGCATCTAGTGAAATGGGGAAGGTTTTAAACATGGATGGATTTTGGAGGGAGAAAATCAAGGGTTCAGTTTTAGACAAGATTTTGACCTGTCTATTAGACATTCAATGGAGATTTTGTGGTATGCAGATGGACATGCAGTGTGTTTTCTGAAAGTACCTCAAAGATGCTACTTGCTTCTGAGCTGTGAGCTAGGCCTTCCCTTATAAAAATATTTTCCAAGTCTCATTTTAAAAGTTCATGAAACACAGTAATAAAAACAGTAAAAAATGGGACCCATTTAACTTAGTTCAATTCATTGTTTCCCTTTCTTATTGGAGCCAGAGCATCCTTTTCTTTGGGGCTCCTAACACCAGTGTTCCACAGGAGTACAGCTTGAGATGTACTGACTTAGAATGTTCACAGAAAGACATTAGCAATTCCAGGGTAAGACTGCTGTAGATTCAATGAAAGAGAAAGTTATTGAACCATTATTACTTCATAGCTCTGCAGTAGGTGTTGCCAAGAAGTGGAATGGACTAGCAGAAAACCAAACAGCATTTCATTTTTTTCCCCAGAAACACAAGTTGCAAAACTTGTGAACTATTGGAAAATATCTTAATGGAAAGCTATAAAATATGAACAATGTCTAATGATAATTGTACTTTCCCTGGGTAATAGTGGTTAATTAATCTTGTAATAGACCTTAAATGCTAGTCAAATTGGCATTAAAACAACAAACAAGAAGCCTTAAATATAAAATTGGATTTAAGGGTTTTTTTTTTCCCTCCAGGCAAAATTAATTTCCTAACCTTGAAATTGGATTTTCTTCTGTCTTTGTGCATAGATCAGTCATTAAGAATCATGAGTGTAAATCTTGAACATAGGTAGCAGTTGGGTGTCTTCTGAACCCTTACAGAATTAGTAGGAATGGTGAAAATGGCAGAGCCTAATAAGCAGCTATTTTGACAAATTTTTATGAAAATGGGAAACTGATGGATCATTTTATTCTACTTTTAAATGTTTAAGCTGCATCAAAGTCCTTCTGTTTATTCAGCATATATTTTGAGTAATTTTTATTGTCAACTGAATAATAATGACTCTTCAAAAATGTATGCATAGCATTTTAAAAGATGTCATTTGCAGCTGCAAAAAGAGCCAGAGATAAAGATGAAAAATGCATATTTTCAGATTTCCTTATCAGAACTATGGACTTTTTTTCAACAAAGAGAAAGCTATTTCCTTGGTAGATGTTTTCACACCATGAAGGACAGTACTAATGCATTAGGAATATGTCATCTATGATTAATGGTGATGATTCAGTGAAACACAGCAAGATACCAACATAATGGGATTTTTCTGCATTTTAGCGATGGTATTATCTTAACACATGGTCCATGAGATGTTTTAATATGTGTGTAATATTTTTTATTTTTAGAAATTATTTAGTATGATAATATAATGAATTCTGTAAAAATAATAAAATGTATGTACATGTAACTCTTCTTTTTCTAAATAGAGATCATATGCACAAATGGGAATACAATCAGTTTATTTAATTAAACTGACTTAGAAATTGCAAGTAGATTGGAAACTCTGTCCAAAAGACCTTAAGCTTTTGTTCAGGGTTAAACCCCTTTTAGCAGATAATAAGAGTGGCTTCATGGTCTACTTATACAGGACTAGGAAAACTGTTTTCTAAAGCAAATTTCTGAGATAACTTTTTTGTTGTTTTGCCAAAAACCTTGAATTCATGAACAGTTCTTGATACACTCCTGACTACTAATTTGGCTTATTGATATCATTATGTTTTCACATTTTAGGTGTTTGTCTCTCCTAATCTTATAAAATCACAGAGTTTAAATACAGCCCAGTGAGTCTTACAAAAAGTTAGACTTTTAAGAATATTTTTGTGTTTTTCTTGTTATCAATTATCCATATTCTGTTATGCTTCCTGCATATAACTGTAATATTTTCATGACTCAGGCCTATTTCCCCCAAAATATTACTTTTTAAAACAATTTATGAGCATATGTCTTCAATGCAATTTAGTTATCATTATTTGTTTTACAATTCATGTGTGTATATTTAGAGAATACTGATTTTGTCTACCTCCTAAAATAGGTCCCTTATTTATGAGAGTATCACATTTTATAGGAGTTGGTGATTCTGATGGACTTAAAAAATAATGTTGGCTAACAATAGCTAGATAATGACGAAATAATGTAGAAGTGAACGTATCCTTTATTCAAGTGTTCTTAACATTGCGGTTGGAAATGAGCGTTAGTAAAATATATTTTATTCATTTATATTTGAATGACTTTCAAAGAAGAGTAATTTTGTGGGATCCCCCTTCTTATCGAACAGACTGAAAATCAGGTACTATTAATAAATAAATTTTTAAAAAGAGAGTTTTTTAAAACTTGGTTTATCTATATTTTTTAATGTTCATGGTTACAATAAATGATAGATTGAATTCATGCTCTGTTCTTAGAAAATTTATGACTCCTAACATGACCTATAAAGCAATTACTGTTTTCATATTTTAGGTCTGAAATAGTTATAGGGAAGATGCAAAACTGAAAAGCATTACAATGCCAATCTTGGGATTTATTTACTAGACCTTTTCTGAAATCAATACGAAAGACAGTCAGAGTTGTGAGTCACAGTTTTGCCTGTTACATGGCAGTTACTTCACATACATTACCCTGTTAAATCCCTATAGCAATGGCTTGAAGAGCATGATATTATCTCTATTATATGGATGCATAAACGGGCTAAAAGAGAAGCTAAGTAATGTATTCAAGTTCACAGGAATAATAAGTGGCAAATCTAGGTTTTGAATTCAGATCTCTCTGAATCCAAAGTATAGATGAGAAGCTGTGACCAAGCAGTGATCCCAAATCAACAGGCAATGCAATCACCCAGGTAGCCACATGCCTCCAAGCTCTCTTATGGGGAACCCAGCTGTTGAGGCCGTTCTATGTGGATGTGGGACAGGCGGATATTGGCAGGGCCCCATCCTTATCTAAGCCCAAATCCTTATCTTATTTTTCAGGTACATGATGTCTACTCAGAAATGGCTTAGCACAGCTCTAGGTTTGAGTCTTGTGAAATATTTACTTCGTCAATTCTGCCTCAGGCTGAGGTAGATGGAGAACCTGCTGCCTGAAGGCCACATGTGGCCCTTCAGATCTGCAAGTGTGGCCCCTCGACCTAATTCACATCTCAAAATTCAGATTCAGGCAAAAGGCTGCACTCAAGGATCCAGAAGGCCACATGTCAGGACAAGGCTACAGGTTCCCCACCCCAAAATGTCAATTCCCCACATAAAACACAGTTAACTGGCCTGCTATTTCTACTGTAGTAGGTGGATACAGAGCTAATAATCAAAGATATTAAAGTATGTTCTTTTTATTTTTTTGTATTTTTATTTGCTACTTATTATATGTCTATTCCTAACAAGGATCATATATACCTTAAATATTTAAAATATGCATTCAATTAGTATTTGAGAACTGGTCAAAGACTTGAATTTCAATTATACAATATTGGAAATATTTTAATAGTAAAAGAATGAATTATGTCCCACATATATGGAGCCCTATATAATTCTAATATAAAGATATAGAATTAACCCTTGTACTGTAGGCTAATTTCTTTGTCAGGAGTGCTGAATGCTTTGTTCAGAATACTGAATGATTTGTCAGGAATACTGAGTGCTGATTTGGAGAAATAAAAGGGTACAAATGATTCTGGGTAATAAGTAGCTTCACAAAAGTTTATTTATATCCTAACAATTTAATTCTGAAAGCCTCTTTACCAGTTCATTTATTTATAACTCCAAAGAGACAATACACAGCCATTCATATCAACTGTTGGCAGTAATCAATTGATAGGCTTTTGTTTGGGCATCTGGGTAGTTTGTGTCCACGAGAATTTTTAAGCAGAAAGTTCATGCATAGAGGAGTTTCTATATGGCATTATTGATTCTCAGCTAGTCAGGTATATCTTGTCTCTTAAGTAGTATCGGTTTGTACAGGAAAACATTCTCTCAAGTTTTTTCCATCTGGTTGCTGGAATCTTGACTTGGGTAAAATTATTCAGAGCTTTTAGAGCCTTCTTTGTATTTATGCAAGATAGGCTATTTATATCAGACAATAAGTGAAGTTTTATTTTGTCCAGTTTTCCTTTCTGTTCTCCGGGATAAAGAGGTCAACTATATCCATAGAGTACTTCAAGCAAAATAAGGATAGAGCTTTTTGTCTTTATAACCCAGTTCCTTAAGCTTTTTTGAGATTCAGCATGACTAGCTCCCATACATATTTAGAATGCAAATTTGTACTTTTAGATAATATATGAATTGTTGTGATCTATTTTGTAGAGAATATTCTACACGTTAGACATCTATACAAAAGCTGTTGTCTTTTAATTCATCACTTTGCAAGGTGGCAAGATGCATACACCTTTATTCCAGAGTATTACAGTATTCAAAGCCTTGCTGGAAGTTCTCTTTTGTAATTCTGTCTTATACTGTGGCACATTTTTAAAACATTTCACAGTGCCAAGCCTTAACATTTTGAGGATGAATTTTTGAAAACAATCAAATACTTTCAGATATAAACCTGCTGTGTAAAATGGAAAAACATAATTTAAAACCATGGATTAATTAGAAATATGTATTTGGGACATCCAGTAACACTGATGGAACAAAATTATATCAAGCAAACATTGGAATTAGAAGATTTAGTCTAGTCTTTTTATACCTATTCTTCCACCATAATTATTACTGGTGACACTTCTCAAAAGGGTTCTCTTTGAATGCCAAATGTTATAATCACCCTACTAACTGGTAAAATTAGAGGAAATCAGTGGCTCCCACCCATTTTTCTCCCAGTGACTACACCGGACACTAACAAGGCTCTTCCATACCTGAGGCCCCACTGTCCCTTCCTGATCATCCTTTTTGTCCTTCTGAGATCCCCCCAACAGGAAGTAGAAATGGCCATGGTAGCTATGTCTATGGAACTTGAGAGGGGCTCCTTCAAAGGTTGGCTTTGCTAACTCAGCCTGATGTCTTTCACTAGCATCCCTTGCTACTGTGGCTAAGGCAGGGGCTAATTTGTTCCATTTCCTCCCTTCTCAACCTCTGTTTGGCCAAGGGTCTGAGGGTATGTTTTTCTTTTGAGGAGACTTCCTAATCTTCAACAGATCCCTAAAGACCCTAATTTAAACTAAGCTTGAGAATCAATAGTTTATATTCCCCTCTCCCCACCCTAATATAATTTTGAGTTACTTTTTTTTATTACAGTAACTTGTCTCCTATGGTTTTCATCTTCTGATCTTTCTCAAACCTGTGGTCCTTACAGAGCTAGCTTGCTTTACTAGGGTGTTAGTTAGGTCTGACCTGCATTTTCCATCTCTGTCACATGTTTTCTTAGTCCCTTTGGGATACTATAAGAATTGCTATGGACTGGGTAGCTTATAAATAACAGAAATTTATTTCTCACCATTCCAAAGGCTGGGAAGTTTAAGAACAAGGTGCTTGTGGTCTCTGTATCTGGTGAGGGCCCGTTTCCTGGTTCATAGATGGCACCTTCTAACTGTGTCCTCATGAGATGAAAGGGGCAAGGCAGCTCTCTGGGGCCTCTTTTATAAGGGCACTATTCCCATTCCTGAGGGCTCTACTCTATGACCTAAATTACCTTCCAGTGGCTCCACCTCCTAATGCCATCACACTGGTGATTAGGTTTCAACATATGAATTTGGGGTAAACACAAACATTCAGAACATAGCACATGTGATGGGTAGGTTTGTTTCAAAAACATCTTTGTCTTTATCCCATTGCTCTGAGTTCTGCCCTGTGCCGTGAAACTCAGATGTAACATTAGGGATTATGCATTAATGCGTTAACGCTCCCTGATGGCTTGTTGATACATTGTAACAAGAGGCGGATTTTCTATAGAAGATGTCTTGATCCACTGCAATAAATATATTAGAATATCTTAGATCCCATAATAGATATTTCTGAGAGGGTAGCCATTTCTTCAAAGGCTCTGAAATTTTTAAACAAATCAGATATAAATTCATACACTGAAATTATTTCCTTATCAACTGCTTTCCAATAGGAAATTTATCAAAATCATTATGATGCTCTAGGTTAAATTTTATTACTTTTTCCAGTTACAATAGACTTCTTTTACATTTTCATATATGCAGAGACTTTTAGAGACACTCTCATAATCAAAAACCTTAGAATGCATCCTAGCCCTGCTTTTGGCATTTTTATTCTAATGAAGAATATTATATTACAAAACTAACCACTAAATCTATGTAATATAAGTTAGAGTAAATAGACTAGCCTCTACTCACTCTATATTTAATATTTAGGTAACTTAAGTTATTAGGAAAAACTACCTTGTATTTTTGCAATTTTGCTTAATTAAATTAGACTTCATTGCACATTTATCTGTTTATGAAATAACAGGGTGTTTTATCCACTACAGAATGCCAGAAGTAATGAGATGAAATTACTTGTGGATGATTAATGTTTTCATTATTTATGAATAGTAGCAATAACACCATGAGTCTTGGCACTTGTAGGTAGTACAAAGTCCTTTAAAATGGCGTTGGTTGTCTTACTACTGATAGTTGGTAGCTGTTTTCCTTGCAGCAAATGATTAAGTGTTGACTGGCAGTTTAGATGGGAATCTGGAAACTTTTGCATTTCCAATACCTTCTATGGTTCCACTTTGCCCTTTGTAGTAAATGATTCTGCATTGTCATCAAAGAATTTCTGCATTGTGCCTAGTTTTCTTCTTGTCATCTTCTTTCCATCAGTAATCAGCTCCATGTAGAGCTTTTTTCTTTATTTTTCCATGGAGTTTACTCATTTGATTGTAAGGATAGAAATGAGAGAGATCATCCCCTTTTGCCTTCAACCTATTTACTATTTGCCTTTGTCTGTTTCATTTTTCAAATCTCCTTTCTATTTCAACGTCAGCCCTTTACCATCCTGTTCCAGCTTCTAGATATAAGGTTGTGCAATGGAAAAGCAAACAAGCAAACAATACATCAGGTTTGGGAACAATGGGGACCTAGATGCAAATCGTAGTGTTTGGGGGAAGTTACTTAAACTCTCTGTTCCTCGGTTTTCTCTTCTGTAATATAGGGATGATAATACTGCCCATCTTGAAGTTTGTTCAGGGAAATTAAGTGACATAAAGAAAGTAAAACATCTATTTCTTTCTCCTTTGTGGGAGCAATTAAAAGGGTGAAATGGCAACAAATAGCTATAATAAATGTCAGTCCTATTTATTATTTATCAATCACATGTGTAAATACTTAATATTGTTCGAAGCACTTTATAAAGATTAGCTAATTTAATGCTGAAATCTACCCCAAGAAATAGGCCCTATTAATGTCCTCATTTTTAACCTTGAGAAAACTAAAACACTGACCAGTGGAGTATCCTGTTGAAGGCCACACAGCTAGCAGTTGTCCTAGGTGGGATTTGAGCAGGAGATCGGGCTATAGAGCTCACGCGTCTAACCACACCAAACCCCTCTTTGCTGGACATGCCCTCTCTTTATTCCCTGCTTTTACGTGACAAGTTTTCTTGTCTGGAAATTTGCCCCTGGTTGCCGCCTTGGCTACTATTCTTTCTCTTTGGTTCTCTGCTCTGCTTTTTCTGTTTGGAATTCTATCACACATTGGCCATCGACCTAGGAAAGGCTCTGTCACTTTGAGGCAGGTGTGTTGTGATTCAGAGGAAGAGTCGGCTTTTGCAGAGCTGGGGGAAATGAATTATTCCCCAAGGAGGCCTCATCCATTAGAGGTGCTGTCATCCTTCTGGTACCACAGTAGTCCTTGCTGGCCTGACAAGAGGTAATTTATTCATTTGGACAGAGATACTCTGAAAGTAGATCTGACATTTACTAGAATTATCATTGTTTTCCACAAATGCCTAACACATTCAGCTGTGATGTTATCAGCACAGTAATATAAAAGATGCATTCCTAGTCTGGTTTTGTACTTATCCTATTTTAATGCTTACAAAACCCATTTGGTATTTAATTTAAAATCTATCCCTTCATTTTTTACCACAGCAAATGACCCCATTTTTTAGAAAAATTATCATTTGCTTTGGCCTTTTAAAAGCATTGGCAAAAATGTCTTTGATAACAGTGTTTTGTGGATGCTGTTTAGTGACACTTCTGGCTCCATGGAGTTATGATTAAAATCAGAAGCTAGGATGAGATGTCAGCTCTGCTATGTAGATGAGGCAGAAACAATTAGAGTGTGATTATAGTAGGATAGAAATGTCAAGAAAATGCCACATCAAATATCTCCATTCTACACAGATTAGAGGTAAGTGGAAAACTTCCTTAGCAAGACAAGGACAGAAGGAAATTTTGCTTTGAAAATGCAACTCTATTAAAAGAGAAGTTTTGTCTATTACAATTGGAAAGTTACACTAAACAGAACAATTTAAAACCATAAAAATCACCCCAAATTTTGTTAACATGTTTGAACGTCCCTTTTGTGCAAAAGGTATGAGTGGAGGGTTAATCACAGAGCCCTTGAAAGATGAAGTAATTATCACAAAAGCTGGCTTGGCTGATTTTTCTCTCAAATGGAAATTTTAGTTCCCTAGCATTTTCTTTCCTGTTGGGAAAATTATATTCTAGTTTTTTTTTTCTTTTTCACATTGGAAATGGGCTGTTTTACATTGCTGAAGCTTCCAGTTAGCAGATATTTTTCTGATCTTATGATTTAGTAAGCATGTAAGTTAAAGAAAACCTAAATTCTAATTGACTTACATGAAATGGGGGTTTATTGGTTCACATTAATGTAGGGTCCAATCACGATTCAATGGTTCTAAGATGATACCAGGGAACATTTTTTGTTTTTGTTTATTTTTATTTTTGCCGATCTGCCTTCTGTGATGTTGGCTCTGTCCTGAGGATAGCTTGATTTCCATTTGCAAGATTGTTGCCAAAAGTTCCTGGGGTTATCTGCTCTCTTGTCCGGCTCAGAGTGTCATGTTATTTAAAAAAAAAAAAAAAAAAGTAAAGAGAAAAAAAAGGAAGGAAAAAGAAGAGAAGGGAGGAAAATTCTGGGACCTTTCTCTGATTAGGTCATCTTATGTCATTTGCTTCCCTTGGCTAGGAAATGCCATGGAGTGATCAGATTAGGTTCAGGTAAGAAGTCCACCCCTGAACTGTTAGACCAATTTGGATCAATTTACTAACCTTCATAGTTGCTTCATAATGTGGAGGGTGGAAAAGGTAATCAGAAAACAACTATTTTTGTTCACTGCAAGTCAAAAATGGCTATGTTTCAAAAAAGTACTGTGTATTCATAAACAGTACTTCTGTTTCCGAATCTCATCTATGGTGTTAGAAGTCAGGGTAGTGGTTAACTTTAGGGAGGAGGTGAGGAGTGACTGCATATTGGGCATGAGAAGCTTTCATGGTGTGTTGTTAATGTTCTATTCCTCGATCTGGTTGACAGTTACATGGGTGTGTTCACTTTCGGTAAATTCATCTAACTATAGCATTCATGATTTATATGGGTTCTGCATTAATTGCGCTTTCATAAATAAATATAAAACTTAACTGAGAATAGAAAAGATTGTAAAGTTATTTGTGTACAACAACTTGCATGGAGTAGAGTAATTATAGCCAAGCTTCACAAACTACACACTGAGGCACTCCAGGTGCCACAGAGAACTCATAGTGATGCTATAGGCTATTTTAAATTTTTTAAAGAAACACTGCAATATGCAACATCTTCTGATCACTGTGTAAACTACTAGCTTGGGATAGTTTATAGCTTTTATATGAGATCATGCTATCTTCATTTTGATGATGTCCTATCTTTCCACATCTGGATGTTTTTGGCAATTGCTATGATAAAAACCAAGTGCTGCATGAAAAATCAGTGAGGAACAGTGTCCAGTACAATTCCAAGGTTTAAGAAGCGGTGCAGTGCCCAACAGGAGCACACATCCCAGTAGCAATTATGGCTATTGAAGAATGAAATAAAAAGATTATTCTATTTTTTTCAATGGGGTACTGAGTTGTTAGGATATTAATGCTTATTAAATTGCTTGGACATAATTATGTAATAAGCATAACTATGATCTATTCCTTTTGGCCCAGGGTATAGCACTAAGAGTGCTAGGAATTGAGAAAGTTTGGGAATCCCTGGATTATACTATTTTTGGATGGTCAGTTAGTTTCTCCTGTTTGGCTACTGAATAATCAGATCAGCAAATTAATGAAAGAGGTGAATAATGTATTGCACAATTCTCTGCCTTCTAATGCAGAGACTATTTAATAAATAAAATATTTTTTTATAACCCAAGCTCAGTGTTCTGAACACCAATCACTACCCAGACTTTTCTAATACAGACAGGTGCTTAGGGTTCCCAATACTACAAGGCAGAACCAGGCAGGGCTTGGTAGGACTTAGGGCCCAAATGCGGCTTTGTGTGGCTTTCATTATGAATGTATTTTAGGCTAATATTGGCAGTTTTCTACTTTGTTTAATTGGCTTTTGTTTTCTTCTGTCAGAAACACAGGATAAAGTCAGGGAAGGGTGATAGCCTTTAGAAAACCCGTGCTAGAACAACCTCTGTGGAAAGTAAGGAGATACCTCAAAGAGCTAAAAGTAGAACTACCATTTGATCCAGCAATTCCATTACTGGGCATCTACATGAAAGAACAAAAGACATTCTATAAAAAAGAATCTACACTTGAATGTTTATAGCAACACAATTCACAATTGCAAACGTGGAAACCAACCAAGTGCTCATCAGTACATGAGTGGATTAATAAGATATGGTATATGTATACCATGGAGTATTACTCAGCTATAAGAAACAATGATGATCTAGCACCTCTTGTGTTATCCAGGATCAAACTGGAGCCCATTCTCCAAAGTGAAGTATCTCAAGAATGGAAAAACAAGCACCACATGTACTCACCATCAAATTGGTATTAATTGAGTAACACTTAAGTGCACATATAGTAGTAACATTCATCCGGTGTCAGACAGGTGGGAGGGGGCAGGAGGGGATGGGTATATAGACCCCCAATGGGTGCGGTGCACACCATCTGGGAGATGGACATGTTTGAAACTCTGACCAGGGTGGGGCAAAGGCAATATATGTAATCTAAACTTCTTCCTTTTTCTTATTATTTTCCACCCCCCTCTCTCCCTCATTCCCTCATCCCCCCACCCCCCTGCATTTAGGCTTGTTTCTGAGACATTTCTATATTTCTCAGCTTTTACCTCAAGAAGTTTGACTTCTTTACCATCACACTCAAGGAGAAATCTCTTATTTCTGGTCTAGACCTGGATGCACAGTCATTCAATGAGAATTTAATGAATATCTGTGTGGTACATTATTTGGGACTTTAATTTTTGAATTATCAAAAGAAAAAAAATTGGGGGTAGTACTGGCTGTTCACCAATTTTTGTCGCTGCCTGTGAGATTGTATTTTAACTGGTTAGTCAGAAAGACTTTATCCCTGAGGCTGTCGTGAATGGCCATGCAGGATCTGAGTCCATTACTCCAAGGGGAATCATTCCTACAGCATGTGATGGGAATGGCAGCCCCTGGCATTGTGGATCTTCAATGGTAGCTCTTCAGAATTTGATAAGGACTAATTTGTTTATTTCCATCTTGTCTATGTCTAGGTATAGACATTTTCTCTCTTGCCTGAGTAGCAGATGCTACAACAAATTGAAATGGATGAATAACACACATATGATTTATTAACTCAGCATTCAATGATTATAATGACTGATAATGAATGGGAAATTTTTATTCTAATAAGTAAGAATAAATCTCAAGCCTTTAAAGCAATATCTAAGGAAGCAAGTAGAACAGTTACTAGCTATTGAGCCGGACAACAGCAACCATCAAATTGAGACTTCTTTATCAAATATAAAAGGGAAAGTAAAATAATTACTGTGGCAAAGGAAAATATCTCCAAGCCAACTTATGTTAGTTCATAAAATATTTATTTTTGTAGATGGTGTTAAAGTTTTCCTTTGAAAGAATGGATATATTTTATTTAAAGGTATTAGCAGGTTTCCATGACTACGACCTCTGGAGGAAGGGGATAACTTTTTTTAAACATGCCTGTGTACTATTCAGTTCCAATTATGTACCAAACCAGCTGGTTTGATGCTTTCTCAAAAGCTATAAACACAGAAATAAAGGGGGAAAATGAAGTGCATTTTCTGATGGGATCAGTCAGCTAGAGTAATAGGTATGAGAAAGGCAAAAATCATTTTTCCATTTTTAAGGGAAGGGAAATTCCAGAACTCAGGGGGTATTTGTCCAATTCACCTAGCAAGTCACCAATATTTCTGAAACTAAATCCCAGACCTGCTGTTTATCATTTTCTCTGCCAAAGCTATCTCTTTCCATAAAATCAGCTCTCTCTCATGATGACTGAGGTTCTCCTCCAGCAAAGGAAAATCCTTATGCAATTATTCTTGAGTTTGGATTGTCTAAAAAAATTAAATAACTACAAATTTAAAAGAATGACTTTGTCAATAAGATTGAAATGAGTCATGAGGGTAAAAGGAGAATTTTTTTTTTCTAAAAGTGTGAAGGAGAAAGCTGGATTCAAAGAACCCTCAGGCCACTTTCACTTCTAAACATTTTGATATTAGAGAAAATTTTAAAAGGGGTCCGTGTTTAGATGAGTCAATCACACTGTGGTTTTCAGGTTCTACTTTCCTTATGCCAAAATATTGCAGCCTTGGGCAAAAATGTCCATGAAATCAGTTACCAATCCTCACATAACTGAACAATGAAACTTTTGAATGTATTTTAATATTTTCAGTTGATTGCTTTCAAACATCCTAACTCAGATAGGTATTCCCAGGGCCTTGTGATAATCTACCCTGGTGCCAGCAAATGCACTGGGTGTTGGATGTGCAGGTAAGGCCAGGTGGGAAGGACCTACATGCTAACGTAGCAAGATACACTCACTAAATTATAAATAGAGCACCCTTGAAAGCATGCTTATTCTTGTATGACACAGATAACCTGTCATTCATCTGTTATCATACTGAATCTGATTCATTAGGGAATTTTACTGGAAACCTAACATTCATAGAGCAGGGGCCCTGGCTTCTCCACCCATGTGTGCTCCTCAGTATGAAATCTTACTTGGACCCTATGTCCATGGAAAGTGCAGAAGTTCAAAACATGGCCCTTGACCTGCTATTAATATATATAGAGCACACACATATAAAATTTAAAACTTGCTGCACTGCAAAGTTATCCCTCACCAGATTTCATAAGAGACAGCTACTTTATAATGGAAAATAACTTTTGTGTTTCACCTTGTTGGATCCAAATACCAACTCTGATACATTCAGTGTGGCCAAGTTGGTTAATTTCTCTTGCTCCTATTTCCCTTATCTTTGAAATACAGTGAGAATAGCTACCTCACAGTTTTGTGCTGAGAAACGAAGGATAATGTATGTACCTGGTACTTACTAAAGATCCAATAAGTGAGACCCGCCCCCCCACACACATTTTCCCTGATAAAACATTTGTTCTTTAAGCCTAAAAGTACTAGATAGCTTTAAAACCACTCAACAGAATTAAAACATAATTTTGGGTAGAGAAATTTTGTGCACCCCATTAGGTAACTGGAAACATCACTGCAGAAAACTATAAAAATCAATATTTTGTTATTTTCTCATCTAGGATCTTTAGAGGTGAAGGGAAGTTTTCTTTCACCTTCTGAAGGTTTGATTTCTAGAATAAACTTGATAACTTGATAGTAGATAGATTAACAGGAGAAGGACATACACATTTATTGTGTGCATTTGCATGGGAGTCACACAAAATATGAGACTCAAAGAAGGGCCTTATGGTTGAAGCTTAAGAAAGAATTCTGAGATACAGAAAGAAATAGGGGTTTGATGGCTACTGGAGGCTGGTGGTGACAAGCTCTGGGAGGGCGGTGGGGGAACTGCACAGTGAACAAAGGTTGTCTTCTTAAGCAGATAACTTCTCCCTGGTAGCAGCCCTCAGAAGAATAGGTGAGAAATCTGCCGGGGCTTGGTGGCCTGGGTGTGGAGACCTTTAGCTTCCTCTCCTCCACAAGTTCATCTTCTCTCCTTAACATAGATTCCAGGAAGGAGTTTCCTTATAGGGGAATTTCCTTTAGTCAGATAAGGGAAACTTCAGAGAAAGTCCCTTCCTGTGCTTCAGGAGAGTCAGAGGGTGAGAGATAGGGGGCAGAAGAAGGTCAGAGAGACCTTGGGTCTAAGACTGCTTCTCTAGTTCAAAGCACTCAGCGTGTCAAAGTGTCATGCTTTGGAGTATTGTTTTCTGAACACCAGCAGATTCCAGGATCTCCGTATTTGATTAATCTGAAGTCCTTAAAAGTCACTCAGGGAATCCTCTAAACAGGGCAAATTAAAAGAGAATGTCAACAATGTTTTTGGTCAAGGGGCCCAATATGCAAAGAATCAAATATATTGTGTAAGGTAGGGAATTACTTTTAAACTTATACTGGGAACAAATTCAACTGAGGGAATATTTTCTGGTTTTGCTGAAGATAAAAATAGGATTTGAGTTCAAGGATTTGAGTTCAAGGTCTAGATCTCCCATATATTATCTCTGTGAAGAGGTTGAAAAACATGTAACATCTGTGAGCCTCAGTCCCCACGTCTTCAAAAGGATGACACTCAGATGGTGTCCCCTAGACTTGACAGCCAACGGAGTGGATTAGCAAAGGCTACCATATCATTATTCATTTTGAATAGAATAAAAGACAGTCAAAAGAGGTTAAGAGACTGCTATGAGGCAAATGGCAATAAAGCCAGAAGAAAAAACATCCAAAATGTCCTGACCCATAAACTATGAATGTTTGTTACATGCATGAATAATGCAACAAACAAAAGACAAAAAGAAAGAACATGCTGTTTTGGCCCTTTGATGGCACTCTTTGTTGGGATGTGGGGTGTTTTGTGCACTGGAACAATGGAACAACCTCCTGCCCAATCCCTCTTCCACCCCCAGCCCTCACAACTCAGGCCCTTATCAAATGAGGATTTCTTTATTTTTCCTCTCTCTTTTATGTGCCTAATTGGATGCTGTTTTTTTTAACTCTATGCAGCAAATTTTCATAAAAACTAACACAAGTCAAAATTAAAAATTAGTAGAAATATGCCAATTTTGAGTTTAATTTAAGGTAAAAAAGTACTCATAAAACAGTTATGTGGACATAGTGTATGCACTAGTGTAAGAAATGAGGACAGGGACCACAGCCTATTGCATAGGACTCTACAAACAACTCGTCCCTTTACTGAATTGAAACATAATGTTTAGAAGGCACCAGGAACCTTCAGAGGCAGGGGTATTTTGGATTTACCTATGACTGTTCAAATGAGGACAGCCAGAAGCACTAGGCTATACTTTTTTTATCCTTCAATGCAGAGTCACAGGACCCGATAAAATTGTTTAGATATTTATTACCAACACATGATAAGTGGCAACTATGCACTAGGTGTTGGCAAAATGTAATTATGAAGACCTAGGGAGTCCACACCTTCACAAAAGAGGACCCATGACTGTTTCCAAGGCATGGAGCTCACTGGCCAGATTTCCCTTGCCTTCCCTTCCATAGGCGGTTCTTGTGTTTCTCTACTGGTGAGTTCCATGCTAGCTTCAGGCTCTAGGCATGTCCTTCTCTTCTGTCCAGAGTATCTACATTGAAATTGCGGATTAAAAGCAACCTGGCTATAGAAATCCATCTTCCTGAAAGTACCCTTCCTACTTCCAAACTCTCAGCTCGGCTTGACTCAAACAATGTCTGGATTAAAAAAAAAAAAAAAAAAAGTCTGTTGATGGAATGAATGACCAAAGAACAAATGAGAAGGGAGATAAAGGAGCTGTGGAGTGGAAACTTAGTTACTTAGTTTAGTAGCTGTGTGCTCTGACTCTTATGTAGTTTGGGTATTTTTAAATATAAAATACTAGAAATATTGAGCTGGGGGGACTTCCTAAATGTTTTCTTTTTTGATCTTTGGAAAAAAAACACACACACACACAAAACATGTGTCCAGTAGGTATTGCAAGCAAATAAGATTTTGCACATGCAACAGTTAAAATATTTTGTTGCTGTTTGGTATATTGCAAAAAAAAAAGATGAAATAATTATTTTTCAGACTTCTTGTCAGGTTTATGATGACGTGCCTAATAAATTAGACATAGGCATTACCTCACAATTTCACCTTTATTCATTTACATTAATTTATCTCCACTTCTGAGACAATATTTGTCTACTTATAACTGCACTTTCACTCACATAACAGGTTTGTTGTAGAATGTAATCCATTATAGATTCTCCCTCCAAGTCATCAATCTTAGTTAATAAAATGCAGACAATCATTTTAAAAGTTATTTTAAAGAGTTGGTGGAGAGCTACAAATTTACAATATGTCCATTGACCCAGTGGTTCATCTCCATTACAGTTGTAGGTGAGCTTGTCATTCAGAAAAAGAAAATGTTATCTCTGTCACCAGTGTGCCCAACTCATCATCCCATTTTATCCCAAGAGTATTCATGTATCAGATTTTCCTCCTTATAACTAGGCAGCAGGAATTTATTGGGCTTTTAATGTGTCTGAGCCATGTGATAGATTTTTTAGAGGATTCCAAGGCGATAAAAAGACATCAAGAGCAAACACATGACCTCTGTCCTCAAATCAGTATTATGGCGGTGGTAAACACAGGTGCATAGAAAATGCCACGTGTAGGATCTTTAAAGAAGTACCTCGATTTAGCCAAGGCTATGAAAAGAGAACAGTTAAAGAACAGATTTGCTTACTTATGACTTCTAGTGTTTCCATTGCTTGTCTTGCAGTTTGCGTTATTCATGAGAAGGAATAAGAGGTTCCTCCCACACAGCATAAATGTTCTCGGCGCGTGACCTTGAAATAATCATGCTTTGCCTGTACTGCAGAAACTGATATTGGCATACATTTAGCTCAACAATTTTAACTTTACCACAATCAGAAGGAAACATTATGAAAACAGTCACATAAATATAGAACAGTGGTTCTCAAACTTACTGTGTACAAGGATGATCCAAATTGGCATTCAAGAGTATTTTAAAATGACTTTAGATCATTGTAATTCAATAACATATCCCACCCTCAGACATCCTTATTCAACAGGAGAGGTTACCCCACCCTCAGACATCCTTATTCAACAGAAGAGGTTACCCCACCTTTAGACATTTTGTCTGAGTCAGTAGATTTGGGATGAGCCCTGGAAACTTGAGTTTTAAGGCTCGTTCTAAGTGACTCCAGTGCAGGAACCCCGAAGTCACAGTCTGAGATGTTCTGCTGTAGAACTTAATGAATGCCACAGCAGTGCTGGCTTGGTGCTATTTTTGAGAGAGCTGAACATTATAGCATCATATCAGTGCTGGGTGTTCTTATTCAAACACTGGGATTAGGTAACTATTGATGGGAACTTAAACTGAGGAAGAAAATTCTTATATTCTTAGAGTAATTTTCTTAGGCATTCCTTTAAGTTCCTTTTCTTATCTGGTTAAGAATCCTGCAATTTGCCAAACCATAACCAACTGTCTCATGACCCTTCTGCATTCCTCGGTCTACCCTAATAAAGTACCAAACACTGGGGTGGTTTAAACAACAAGAATTTATTCTGTCACAGTCCTGGAGGCTAAAAAGTCCAAAATCAAGGTGTCTACAGAACCATATGCCCTCCAGAGCCTGTAGGGGAGACTTTTTTCTTACCTCTTTCTGGCTTCAGGAAGTGGTCATTGATCTTTGGCAATCCTTGGCATTCCTTCGCTTGCAAATTATCACCCCAATTTTTGCCTTAATGTTTGCATGGTATTCTCCTTGCATGAGTGTCTGTCTCTTTGTCCAAATTTCCCATTTGCATAAAGACACCAGTCATATTGGATTAGATCCCACCCTACTGACCTCATTTCAACTCAATTAGCTTTATAAAGATCCTGTTTCCACTAGGATCCTATTCTGAAGTAATGGAGTTTAGGAATTCAACATATTTTTATTGAAGAAGAACACAGTCCAGACCACAACACCTTCCTTGTCCTTAGTTCTGTCGTTGAATATATTTAGCATTCAGCTATAGGCAGTAGAAATAGAAAGGTTGAACTGTAGTTCTGGTAACTGTGGTATGTATATTGTTCTGGCTGACTTCCATAAAAATATAAAATTATCAATTTTTTTTCTTTCTGGGTGACCCTTTTCAACTGTATCCTTGAAGAATATTAGGACTGGACTGTGATAAATGAAGGGAAGCTGCTGTAACCTCATCCCAGGGGTCAAATCAGTCCCTTAAGATTGATTGCCTTACGCTTTCAGCATTCTTTTTTTTTCTTTCCTCCATTAAAGCAATTGACTGCTTCCTTTCCATCTTTTTATCTCTAGGCTTTTTGTTTTTTTTTTTTCTGTAAGGTTACTTTAAAAAATCAGCACAAAACCCTTTTTAAAATCTTGTGTTTCTTCTAATATTAGACCTGGAAAAAAACATTTTATTCTCTCCTTAAGTATTTGTATTAAAATAAAATTTTCCAGTTGTCAAGTCTTAAAGGTAGACACTTAGACTATTCTGTTAGTTGTTCTTAATCCCTTAGTCATTCAATTTTTTTGGATGAAATCCAAGTCAGAAAGCAATTTTTCAATAAACAAGTTAAGAAAAATAATTTTTTTTACATATTTGGTGTTTGGTCAAGTTTGACAACAATTAAATTGTTCATAATTTGATATGGTGACTGAGAAGTAATTCTACTAGGTAATATGGCACACCATATGGCATTGAATGGTGGAGATTGTTGTGGGTTCTGCCACCTGTGAAGACATGTATAGGGTTTGTGATAATTTCACTCTGTAGAGGAAGAGATTTTGAAGGAGATGACATGCCTAAAAGCCAGAATGAGAGCCAGAGTGGGAAAGTGGTAAAAAATGAAAAAACAAAAAACAAAAAAACCCTAATAATAGCTATCAAATACACAACTGTTTGTATCCTGAATAAAGGAGAAGCATTAATTTATGAAGCTTGTCACTGAAATGAAAGAAAAGCGTGAAAGTAGGAAAGGAAAGGGAAATAATACTCTTTAACTGCTAGAAGAGAAAAAAAGAGAATTACAGCAAAGACGATGCCAAATGTTTGTACCTTCATAATATCCTGAAATAAAAATAAATTTAAAAAAAGGATAATTAATGTTATTATTACTATGGTACTTCTGCCTTCACATGAAACAGTCTCAGTTATGTTTCTGGGCTCAGAAATACTCTCTGTGTGATGGCTTACATCACTATATTTCTTTGTGTTGTGTGCTGTGGTCACAATGATGAGGCTGTGCTCTGGCTCTTTTGTTTGTTGGCTTGCTCTGAGAGCAGGCAGCAGGCACTGCTGCAACACAGGATTGAAGTTCTCAGCTTCTTAATAAGCAGGCTGTTCCCCATGGGTTGATAGATTTGGTCCCCAGATTCATAGGTCAGAAATTTGTTTTGCAAGTTTCTGTTAAACATAATTCCTTGGAAAATGGTCACACTTCATATCCAGTTGAGGGATATGCATGTATGAGTATAAATTATGTGTTTTTCAAACAAAATGTGAAAACTTTTAAATATCCAGCTAAAAAAGTCTCTAAACCAAAAAGTCATTGGGATAGCATAGTTTATCCAAAGAGGAGAAACCTGTGGTTCAATAAATTTAATAAATCGAACCAAATTAATACTTCTTTCCTAATTATTAAATATTGTATGCAAGCTTGTAAAATCAGATGTCTAACTTTTACCCTCAATTACCTTGCTGGAGGAATTGTGGTTTCAGTACTGTCATGTTTCATGATAAATTCCCTTAGAACTTTGTGATTTAAAAATAAACTATGTTTGAATATGTCTTCAGCATTTATCATTATATCTTTTATCACTTTGTATTTTGACTCTCCTCACACAGTGTTTGAACTCTTCTTGCCTCAGTATATTAAACTATTCTACAGCAAAATGGAGTCTGTAACATTCCTGCTTTGTCCCAAGTACTTAAAAATCCCTTTAATCTCAAATTTCTTAAAACTGGAAATTTTTCTGTATTCCCCAAAACTAACACAGTATATAGGATGTAGTAAATGTTAATTATATCTTTGTTGAATAACAATAAAGTAAATCATTATGAACACAGAATGGGTTCAATGATGCTGCTGAAATCACCAGGGCTATCAACAAGTTTATTTACACAGGAACATGACAAAAAATAAACTCATTAATATTGCGGATATCTTTGAAAGCCATGGTCAGGAGCTCCTGTTGTGTATTTTGGTACAGAATGCCATTGAACTTGATCCTTGATCTCTGTAGAAACAGGGAGCCTTTGAATGATTTTAAACACAAGAAATATGATCATATCTGAAGGAATAAAGCCAGGATGAAAGTTAGACAGTGCTGTAGAAGATGAATTAAAGTAAAAATAGCTAATACTTATATTCCACTTATGTGAGCTAGGTGATTTGCATACATTTCAAATAGTTTGCATATATTGCAAGTGGTTTACATATATTAAGTTAAACCTCAGAGCAAATAACAAAGTTTGGTACTGTTATCACCACTATTTTCCAGATGAGGAAATTAAAGCACAGTGAGATTAAGTAATTTACCCAAGGTTACACAGATAGTAGATGGCAGAACTTGATCTAAAACTGGCAGGCTGGGTCCAGCACTCTAAATTACTGTGCTATTCAGTCTCCAAACAATACATCTAGAAGCATAAACAAATGTTACATACACCTGTGATCAATAAGTCATCACAGATTTTATATTCAAAATATAGAAAATTTAGCTGAAGCTGTTCAAAAAACATATTAGAGGGCTGTCTAATTTGTTTTACAATTTTAGGAAAAATGAGATTTATTTTTTTTCTAAATTGATTTATGATAAATTTCCCTATTTCTCTATTTTTTAGTAGCATTTTTTTCCCTCATTTACCCTCAAGTAACTTCAATTTTGATCACTAGTTATTTCATGGGATATTGGGACCCATGAATTCAGTTTACATTTTTCAATATTATGTCAAAATTATAATCTGATTAAGAAAGTAGAAAAGTAAAGATTTATTTAAAGAAAATTCTCAAAGGCCAGCCTATGTGCTTAATAAAGGTTTACCAATTTTAATACTTGTTGAATCAAAAATAATAAAGAAAAATACTTAGGTTGAAGCAAGTGAAACTGAATTGGATTAGTCAATAAACAGTTGATAACTTGACATGTTAAATTCAATACAGCTTAAGTTAGTTGCTATAACATAGATTAAAAGCTTTATGGTTAAACTAAGATATTAAATTAATATACATACACCTCTCAGCATTTTCAAACTTCAGCCATTTGAAACTTCATTTCCAGACTTAATTCAGCAAATATTGATTAAAATTTTATTACGTACTAGGCAGAGAGCTGGGCAATCTCTAGGGAAAAGAGAGAGAGATGAGGCATGATTGGAATTCTCAAGGAACTTCCGAATCTGGGAAAGGAGAAAAATACATAAATAACTCTAGTGCAAGATAAAATAGAGTAAATGTCAAAACTAAAGTATAAACAAAATACTGAGGAGAAAGTGATAGGTTTTGATTGAAGACATCAGAGAAACTTGCTTGTGGAATTTAACCTGAGCTTTGAAAGATAAATAAGGTTTCAATAGTTGGGAGTTAGAAGAAAAGAACTCTAAGTTGAAATAATAGCTCAGCACATACAGAGCTGTGAGAATATAGTACATGGTGGGGGCAATGCAAGTAGTTTAACGAGATGGATATGAGACTGGAAACTATACCACCAGGTCAGGGAGGGCATTCAGCATCACACTGAATTGCTAGTGCCCTTCAGCCAAAGACCACCAGGGACACACCTGTAGTTAAGTAAATTTCATTACTGCACATTGTAGTGAGAGAGAACACACACCATGAAGAACTGTGGTATGTCCTAGGAGGATACTAGGAGGAACCTATCATAGGATTGGGGTTCTGCTTGGGTGGTTTGGGGTAGGGTCTAAGGAATAGGGGTGTGCTCTAGATTGGATGCTGTCAGAAAGATGGGGTATCTCAATAAGTCTTATCTACTTAAGGGGAGGGGAGGCTAGAATGAGGATGGAGCTGCCATTGCTGAAGAACCAGCAGTTGCTCATTTTGGCCAAGAGAAGGGGTATTTGATGTTTTATGGGTGCCACCGTGTCTTTGATTTTTCCGTGGCTTAGGCAAAATTATGAAGTGCCCTTCCTTTGTCTCACTTGATTATGGTCTCTGAGTAACTTTCGCTTCAGGTGTGTATGCTGTAAAATTGTTTAGGCACAAGAGAATATCCCAGTGCCAGCATGGCTCCTTAATGACAGGAATGCTCTTTTTTTTTTCCCTTTGTCAAGACTGATGGCAGCATTCTGTAGCTAGTGATTATTATGGAAGACTTGTGAACTAAGAATTATCGCCTTCCGACTTCATTTTTCTTTGAAGAGCAGTGAGTGGAAACTTGGAGAGAAGGGAGGCTGGGAGACCTATTGCAATAGTTCAGACAAGAAATGAGGAGGCCTAAACCAGACTGAATGCACAGCAGGATGGTTAGACTACAGGACGATGCCCAAGCACCTTGGACTCAGAAGTGGGACAGGAAGAAGGAAAGGCAAAGTACAGGGGGTGATTAAACCACTTCAAAATTTTGCCAGAGCTTAGCATTCCCACGTGCTTCATACCTTAAAACTCCCTGTCAGTAAGTGGAAGCTGCCAATCATGGGTCGATTTTGGTTAACCTCTCTCCTCTAAGGTCACTCAGAGCATTGCTTCTGAAGGAATAGAAACACCTCACTTTATGGATTGCCAACCTCACAGACACAGAGCTTGCTTTAGAGAAGCTCTCTGAATTTAGGAAAGCTCTCAAGTTCTCTGAAAGCTGAGTACAAAGAAAGCATCATTCCCAAAGAATAGCTGTTCAGGTGAGAGTTGTTTTCAGATGTTAACAGGTTTGCCATAGGCATGGTTTTATTTACTATATTTCAATTCATGATTTTAGACCCATCTGGCACTTCCAGTCCATGTTCTTTGCCAATTCTTTTCTTGTCATGGATGGATGGAGAAGAAGCCACCCCCTGTGAACACCTGTGTGGTCGTGTATGGCATGGATTAAGGGAGTGATAATGGCTTCCTTAAGCCATGCTGCACTTCCTACTTTGGAGTTGAATCGTATTTGTGTTCTTGTATAAAATAGTAGGTCTGTGTAAACAGATAATGATTACTTGTGGGGAATAGTTATCTGGTCATGAGACACTGGGGTGGAGAGAAAGAATGGACTGTAAACTGTAACAGGCCAGAAAGGAAGGCTGTGACTTAGAGGTGCTCAAATGCTAATGTGTGTGTGAGTCACCTGGAGATCTTGTTAAAATTTAGATTCTGGTTTGGTAGGTTGGATACAGCTAAAACTGTATGTTTCTAACCAGTTACTGAGTGATGTCAACGCTGCTGACGGGGTATGCCATTTTGAGGGAGCAAGGCTCAGTTTGTCTTTGCATTTACTTAGTTTGTGAACTCTGGTTCAATTTCTCCAAAGATTCTATATTTTCTTTATTTTCTTATTCTCCCAACTTTGTCTAACATATATGGTCTCTCCTTGTTCCTTTCTTCCACTTTCACTTCTGCCTTTTTTGCCCAAGATGAATAATCTAAGTAAACTTACTTAATGTTTCTACTTTACTTAAATAAACACACCTAAGGTTTGAAATTGGACAATAAAGGTGTAGCACTCGAGGGATATGGATTCATATCTCTGTATTTTATTCTGTTTTGCGTTATACTTCTCATATCAGAATGCAAATGTGAGCACCTGAAATGTAACCCTGGGAATATTGGCCCTCCTTGGAGTTCAGCGTCTTCTTTTAACTTGGCAACCATCTGCATTCATGAAGCAGATTCTTGATTATATTTCTATATAGTATCTTGATTATCTTGAATATATTGATTATACTTAGCTATAGTTTCATTATTCTTCCAGTTAAATGTACCTTGTAGCAAGAGTTTAATTTTCTGCCTCTAAAATGAAATAATGAAATCTATCTCTGAGAGAAAAAGAGAGGAGAAGGGGGTGCGAGAGAACAAAGGAAGAACATTTTATCTCTTTTTTCTTCTTTTCTGGGAGCACCTCAGCAGCCTGTTTTATAGTCTAACAGATTGGCAGTAAAAATGCTTTTTCTTCTTTTGGTAAACTGAATAATATGTTAAGATCAGGAATCTTTGCATTAAAGACCACAAGCAGTGGTTCCTTTTGCAAATCAAGCAATAATTGTAAATGTTACCCTATATGATGTGTTACTATTAAAATAGCTTGTGGATATTGTATTTTTTTACCTCATCAACTCCAGCAGCTTATATAGCTCAGGCCTCATTGTTGTTTGCATTTTTTTGAGAACCGGGACTCAGAACCAAAATGAATTCCGCCAGAGAATCTAGCCAATGAATAGGGCAGTCGGCAATAAACTTCCAGTCTCCCAATACATTTCTGGCCTGTATATTCTTCCTCATGAAATATGATCACTTCCTAACATAGCTAACTGGCAAATTCAGATTTTCTTCCATTTACTTTAAAAAGTATTCACCACTGTAATATGATAGTGTAATCTAAAATTGGAAACTAGTTCTGTGATAATATGAGATGCCACATGTGTGTGTTACATAGAGATATTAAGATCAATCTGTCTATATCTATCCGAGGTTCAATATTCATGTTAACAATAAAATTTATCATGTGAATTTGTGAACCAATGGGCCATTTGCTTTATCTGGGTAGAAATTTTTCATGCAGCATTTCTCTTGTCTGGGAAACCAGTGGAATTGACTTACTCCCTCAGGGGTTACAGGGGCTGCAGAGAAAAAATGAAATATTTTGAGATGATGAAGTTACAATGTTATTACAGACTACTTTGTTTCTCCCTTATAGTTCCCTCTGGGTCCTCACCAATGAACTTACTTGCCAAATACTTTAATGAAAAATAAAAATGAAAGTATACTACTTGCTTCATGCTTTTGCTTTCTTTTTTTTTTCTGGGAAGCACTAGGCAACAACTATTGTTGGTTTAAATGCCAATCTGAGGTTTATTTTTATGTAAAATTCAATTAATGAATAAAAGGTAACATGGGTGGCAAGTAGCTCTTTGGGCTACCCATACGAGTGTGTCTGAATCAAAGGCGTCTTTCCTGTCATGTTGGAACATAGGTCTTGATTCTATAGCAAATGTTTTAGAAATGTTAGTACCATCGTAGTAATTTTTACCATAGAAAATACTATAAAATGAGCTGTCCACATAGTTTCTGCTCAGCACTGGACACTCACATCTCTTCCTTCCCCTCAGGAGTCTTTAATTGGAAGGTGGCAGGTGATGTACATCCAACATTGTCACGTATAACTTTGGCATCTAAATGCATATGCACTCTATAAGATTTTAAACCATTTTCCCATTTTATTGATATGAAACCGTAGGGCAAATCACTTTGAAAGCTAATTTTCATGTCTTTATGAGCTTGTTACCTTGCCTCAAGAATTGCATCTCTTCTTTCACAAGAAGCCAGCTTCCCTGGCTGAGAGAACAAGCCATAAGGCACGGCCACACTCCCGAGGAAGGCAATGGGCCTGCTGGCTGTGAGGATAATTGAAGCCATGCTAGATTAGCATTTTGAAAGCAAAATCCCACTGCAGCATGGAATAGTTTTTAGGTAAATTGCCTACAGTTCAAGGACATTCCTGAAAAGTGAGTTACATATGGAAAACCACTTTGGTGTATTGCTGTAATTTTCAGACACGTAAAATGAAAGTGATCAGGTGATCAGGCTGCAGAGAACTCTGAGATCACTAATTCTGAATTTCCAGATCTACTTATGGCCTCCAACTGGGAATGCCCCTATTGGCGCTAACCAAGAGCTGAAAGCCTCAGAGCAGGTGGTAGGGCTTGTTCAAATGACAGAACTGAGACCTGTTAGACCAACAGTTGGTAAAAGCCATAGCAAGAGTTTGTTTTGTTTTGTTTTGTTTTTTGGAAACAGTTTTTATTTTGGAAACAGTATTCATTTCAGATTTAACTTGGAGAATGGGAGGGGATTAGTCAATAGACACCACATTATCTAAGCTATTACTTCTGCCTAAAATGTTCTCCTCCAGGCTATATCTATTAGCTGAGAAGCTTAACACCATGTCCAGTACTGATCTCCTTCAGCTTCTCAACTTTCAAAGCTGTTAGAGGTTACACTGCTGTTTTATTACCACTAATATTTGCCTATTTCATGGGCTATGCGTTTGCAAACACATCCATGCATGTACACATGCACATGCACACACATTCATACTTTCAGGGAATTCTGAACTGTGCTCTGCCGAGTTTTCTCAGGAGCCAGGGAAACGTAGCTCAGTCTATGTGTGTTTTATATATTGTACTCTCCCATAACCTTTTATTGAAGAAAGTGGTCTATAGCTAATAGAAGTATGTAAACTGTTAATGTATCTAATATCCTCATTTTCAGTTTCTTGCAAGTATAAATTATAACTTAACATCTTTTTCCTGCAGCCAGCTCCTCCTCCCTAGTGCCTCATACATTGTTGATGCTCCATAAATATTTATGGACTGACTAATTTTATTAAGCAGAGCAAGTCCGGGTCAGGTCTGGTCAAGTTGTTCAATGGTGCAAAGAGATGGATCTGGCATCCTCTGCTTCCCTCATAATTAGTAAGCACCTTTAGTGCTGTAAGAACGCTCTCAACACTAAATATTGAGCAGTAAAACCTAACCCAGCCTTGCTTTCACCTGCTTCTTCAAAACAAGGGCTTATCTTCAATCAAGCCCATAGTAGTACTATGAAAAGAACTTCAGAGCATAGAAATTATTAGAGTAATCTCTAGTTATTCACTCAAAGTCAATTAGTCTTTTCTGATTTAGACATAAACAGATGGTTATGGATGTCTTGATCTAATATTTATAGCAATACGTTGATAAAAAATCCAGCAAGCTAGCAATTGGCCAAGTAATATTTCATGGCATCTCATGTATCTTGAGCAGTGGATGGAGCCTTAGAGAAGGGGTCCAGGAGGGAATGTGACATCATCTGTCCAGCAAAGTGACAGGTGGTTCAAGAGCCATCTGTCTTTTTGCTGCCACATCCATTCATCTCTGTCAGACCAGGACAGCTCCCAGATCTCCTGCTGGGTTAAACAGACACTCGGGGTGTTCAGTTGAGTAGAGAGAGTTGACAACAGTGTGCAGGTCATGGAATGAATCAAAAAGAAAAAGATACATAAAAAATCTTGAGAATATAAAATTGTTGATGCACAGATGAATCTGAAGAAAAGATACTTTTCAATCTGTGCAAACCTAACAGGTGAAGGTAGAAAAGGGAGGACTGAGATGATGACTAACTTCTCAAAATGACATAGAACCACTGTTGACATTTATTAGATTGTAAAATAGTAAAGCAACTCTGGCCAAGTAGTACAGGGTGGTTTCAAATGGGTCATCTGCACAACTTTCCAAGGTATTTTTAAAATTTTATGTCGATCCGTTCATCAGAAATTGTTTAGGAATAGTCTAGGAGAAGTTTATTTTGGTGCTAGGTTTCCTTTGTGGGTACCATTTGCCACCATTTAGTAAGATTAGGTTTATACAAAGGTGCTTATTCCCTCCAATGATGATGACTATGAAGCAGGGACTGTTTACTGATGAAAATTGGTCTCTGGTAGAGCTGGGAAGGCTCACTGTTTAGTCCACACTACAGATTTGGCACCTGAAAGGGTTACATACATTCCTATATTTGAGCATAGGTATACTAAAGAACTATGCTTTATTATTAAATATTTATTAAAACAAAAACTGGTTACCTCTTCATTATGAAAGATTTCAAAATAATAACATTTTAAGGAGTCAGTGTTATAAAATTATACAAATAGTGAGATGAAAATAGTGGCTGTGTTGGTTAATTCTAAACCATGATCAACCAAACACCATTGCATTGATTCTTCTGCGTTTATTAATTAAGGTATTTCTACCTGCTCCAATGAGAACCCTATCTTAGGCTGTACTCTACTAATCTTAGGGACTGAGATTCTGGCAAAGGCCGTGTGACTCCTGTCTGTTCTAAGAATCCTGAATGCTCTTCAATATGTCAGGGAACAAAAGATAGAACTTCATGGAAGCAGGTACTGGACATGACACTTTTATCTATGAAAGCAAACACAGAAAAGTTATTTTTGCCAATTGTGTCATTTCATCATTGAGATTCATCATTCTTATGTAACAGACTAATCACCTGGGACAGAACTTATTTTTTGCTTGGCAATTTTTTTCTTTCACACAATGAAGACAAAAGTAGTAAAAAGGAACAGAAAAGGAGTTATGAGGACAGGAATAATGTGTTAAAGAAGAGTCTAGAGAAATCTTGACTTTAAAAACTAACTTTATGGTGTGTAAGAAAGGGACACATCTAATGATCTAGAGTATGGCAAACAAGCAAACATTGGCAGTGGAAAGACTTAGAAGCCACTCCTGGCTCTATTGCTTGCTATTGTAAGATTGTGGACAAGTTATCTCTCATTCTTCATTTTCTGATCTACAAAGTGGGATAATGCATAGTTTGCATGCTTATTTTAAAGATAAAATGAAAAAAATGCACAAAATATCTTCCAATATTTAGCACAGTAGGCACATTACAAAAGTTGACTGGATTTAATTAAATAAATTGTATCACAGTTGTGAAACACAAGTTTTCAAACAAAAATGGAGTAGTTTTATTAATATAATTGGAAAACTCTATGATGTAAGCAGTAGAGTTGATATATTGACCATTGTTGGCTGTTTGATAGGTGATTCCATGAAATTTAATATGACGTAGTATTCTCCTCCAGGCATTAAAATTTAAGAACTGAAAAGGATTAGAACAGTCTGGGTTATTAATGTTAGTATTAACAAGGATAATGATAAATGAGTAATGATGGTGATGCATAGTACTGCTGTGAGGACATAATTATTCATTGGATTTCAATTTGGAATTCTTGCTAAATACCTAGTATTTGAGGATGAGGTCAAATTATACATTGTTGAAATCAGAAGGCTTAAAATTGACTAGTTCAAAAACTAACAAGCTTGAACATTCATAAGAAAGATGAGCAACACTGAAATTCATCTTTTTTTAAAGAAACAGGGAATATTAATCTTCTTGGGAAATATAATTTGAGTCTAATTCTTGCACCATGTTCCTTAATGATCCCAAGTTTCTAGAATCCATTTAATACATAAAATGAATGATTTGCCTCTTACTATAATTTCTAAAATTGTCCAGTTTACAGATTATAACTGGGTACAGGGAAACTGAAAAAAAAAAAAAAAAAGAGAGAATTAAATACTTTCTTTTTTCTCTGTCCACTGCCATGGTCTATGCTTAGAATTTTACCTCCCTCTTCTTAGACTGGTAAAGCTTCGTAACTTGTACCCCATGTTGCTAAAAATACCTCTTTTACTAGTGTAACTATTTTCTACAACACACATCACATAAGATTAACATAATTCCTTGGCCACACATCTTAGGCAATTTTGTACTACTTTTCTTAATAAAGAACAATGTTCTTAGCCTGAACTATAAGGTCTCCTGTGATAGAACGTCAAATAGCTGCTTATCACATTACCTTCCTTCTGTAGTGTACATTCTGCCAAAAATCCATGGCTTTGCTCTAGCTATTATTTCAGTTAGAATTCTCATTCTTCACTCCCACTTTAACTCAATATATATATTTTAAATACTGAAAACCTACTTACCCTTCAAAGAACAGCCCAAATCTTTTTCTCTTCTTGGAAGAGTAAATGAATATTCAGTCAGGGGTAATCTCTTTCTCTTTCTGCTATCATGCCATGTTTTCAGTTTACCACTTCAACCACCATTTTCTTTTTAACTATACATATGTGTTTTTCTCCAATTGGCTTGAAAACTTCTTAAAGACAAAAAAAATCAGGTTTTCTGTTTAATCTGTTAATCCATCACATTTTAAAATTTGAATTTATCATTCAAAAAGCAAAATCTGCTGAGAGCAAAGAAACTGCCTAACTAGCTTTTTCCCTTTGAACAAAAAGGTATTTTGAGGTTGTGACTACACGAAAAGGTATCTCTGAGAGGCTGGTTTCAGTGATCCAAAATTGTTTGACGTTACTGGTTTGACAGTTATTCAAATTTTAACTGAGTATTTCTGAAGCAACTCACTCTAGATGTCATGTTTAGAGACAGGATATTAAAAGGCAGTAAAAGGCACGCTTGCTGTCACCAAGGACTTTACTGACTAATGAAGAAGATTAAAATGACACAAATCAACACAAGCAAATATAGTACTCTTGTCCCTGAAGGTCCTGAGTTAAGCTTCTCTGTGGATAGCTAATGTTGCTTTTTATTCACACCTAGAAAATACCTAAACGTATCAATTAGGATGCATTCAGCCACAAGTAACAGAATACCTAACTACTAGTAACTTCATTTATAAATACATGTTGGGTTTTTTTGTTTGTGTGTTTGTTTGTTTAATTTGGAATATCTGGAGGGAGATCATTATAGGCTTGTTGAGTGACTCTTTAATGACTTAGAAACTTAGACTTTTGCTATACATATTGGGCACCTCATAAGCATAAGATGACTTTCATAGTTCTAAGCATCTCTTGCTTATACCAATGTCCCCAACAGAATGGAAGAGGCCAGGCAGAAATACATTGTCATTTACCAAGGAAGAAAATTAAAACAAACAAACAACAACAAAAAACTTCTCTAGCACCCCCCCAACACCCCTCATTCCACCACTTGCCCAAAGACTTCCTTTTATATACCATTGACCAGGAACTGGGTCCCATAGCTGCATGTCTACAAGGAAAGCAGGGGAAATGAGTTTCTAGAAGAAAGGTAATCATAGTTGGCTTAGAGCCATTGTATTTCATTCTCTGGGGTTATGTGTATTGCCACAGTGAACAAAATTGGGTTCCCTTGACAAAAATGGGTGGAATGCTGTTCAGTGAGAATTTAGCATCTCCCACACCAGGCAATTCAAAATCTTTTACTAATTTTTCTTTAGGCCCTTTTCAGTAAGTCAATATCTTTCTGGGGAAAATTAAGGCATTTGGGAAAATGCATGAACCATTTTAAATCCCCCTAGTACAATAACTAGAGGCCTTGCACTTCTAAGAACCAATGCGCTTTTACTGAATTTCTGTTCTGTTTACTTTTCAGCACTTGCCAAGTTAATAGTATCTATAAACAGAATCCATTTACTAAATAGTATCCCAGTGTTCCCAAAGAGCTACTAGCACAGTCCCTCAGGTTTCTGCCGGCCCCCAGGTGAGCAGCTATGCAGGGCACTTGGGAAGAATATTGGAGAACCTTTGTAGCATACAGGACTACCATCCAGTGCTCGTCAGAACTGCATCATCATGGAAGTCCACATGGGGCAGCAATTGCAGTAGGGAATAGGACAGATTTGGGGGTTATTACTAGGAAAGGTTACTGGTAGAGAAAAATGTTGGACAATGCTTTCAATTTATGGCTAGAATTCAGTCTCCTCAACCCAAGGTCCATTGGTCATTTCACAGAAAGGAAAATTAAGGCACATAAATATTAATCTCAATGTAAAATGGATAAACCACTGTTGATAGAAGAGCAGTGCCATTATCTTGCAGTCTACAATCACATAATTGCTGTAACTGACTCCCCAGCCCCTCCACACACACAAATGGAAAAGAAACAGGAAATCAATTTTCTATCTTCAAATCTTCAAAGTCATGCAAATGAGACCATCATAGTCACTTGAGTTGGACATAGTATATAGAACACTGAGGTTAAAAAACAAAATAAAACAAAAAATCGATTGTAAAGCTGGAGAAAGATTGTGTTTATATTTTAAAATTTCAGGACAAATTAAAACTGGCTTGTGTCCTATTCTAAGTATGTTTGATAATTATATTAACTTTAAAAACTTTTGCAAATGTGAAAATTCTGTGCCAAACTCCTCTTTTATTTGTCCTTAAAAAAAAAACCCACTAACTTTTGCTTCTTTATCATTAATGAGGCTTGTGCATTGGGAACTCATTTAACATCGTTGCTAATGAGCTCATTTTAATATCTGCATTTGTGATTAAGCTGACTTCATTATAGAAGCCTAGAAATCTGCTCTTTTGATAGTGAAAATGGTATGCAGCCACATCAACCACATCTGTTCCCGATCTCTTCTCTCTCTCTCTCTTCTCTCTTTCTTAGTGGTTCCTATAGAACTGTTTAGTTACATAATTCTCGATGTGTATTTGTCACGCTATATATTGGGCAATGAAATCTGAGCCATTTGAAAATACATTTTGATGACTAATTACTGCTAATAAAAAATAAACTCCAATAGTAATATATGACCTCCAAAGCCATGACCACATGTCTTTGCTTCATATTGATGTTTACTATACATCATTGCTAAATTTTAGCATATTGAAAAATATCTCCTGAAAACCAACTCTAAGAATTGACAAAAGACAAAATGGTAATGGAAATGCATGTAAATGGCCTATTTGCACACCATTAGCTCTAAGCAATGTTTTTCTTTCTTTAAAATGTGAAACTTTCAATTTTATTTGAATTTAATTACCCTGAAAGAATTGTCCTGTTTTAAAAGTATTTTTTCCACCATTAAATTGTCTTTTACATATTACTATTTCCTTTTACATATCATTTTAATTTTTGGAAACAACTCATTTTAAAGGAAGATTTATTTTTAGGATCCCTTTATCAAAGAATCTCAGCATTAAGTGACTAAAAATTGTGGGCACTAAAGTATTCTTCCTCTAGGTATCATATATAACGACCTCACTGGGTTCAAAATTTTTAAAAATTGTTAAATCTCAGGCAGCCAAGTGCCTCAGGAAATGATCCCATCCCCAAATCCAGAAATGGCCTCCATTAAAGTGATCCAGTGCACCTCACCAGTGACAGATTTAGCAAGAGCCACGTGACCCAGTCCTGGGCGGCAAACTCAGAGGACTCTGTGGAGAAGAGTTTTTATTCTTAAAAAGTATTTCCTAGGAGAGGCAATCTATTCTCCCCTGGATGTTACCACAACTGTTCATGATGCCAAGAACTGCTGTAATCATTTTACTACCAGCCTGAGGACACCAGGTCCGTAGGTTGCAGAACAGGGAAATGGGCAGATCTGAAGGATGATATCTGAGAACATAGTTGAACTCCAGATCAACCATGTGGACTGTATCCCCTTGGGATTAACTGCACGTTTGATAATAAATTTTCATGTTATTTAAGACAGTTTGACTTGGGATTTCTGTTATCTGCAGTCAAAAAACATCCAAATGGATAGAATAGAGCCTGGGACTTAGCCTCTTGCCACAGTCCACCAACATCACTGCCAAGATAGAGGTCTCACCCCATCTTCTGCATCTGTGTGTGGCTGGCTGTCCTAACAGTCACCATGAAACAGAACTGGAATAGAGCAACAGTGAAGAGTTGTTTGGTCTTTTGCCCTTTTATTCTAATACTTTTAAAAATTGTGTTAAAACATACATAACAAAAATGTACCACTGTAAGTATTTTTAAGTGTACATTTCAGAGGTGCTAAGTGCATTCATACTGTTGTGCAACCATCACCACCATTCATCTCTAGAACTTTTTTCATGTTGTAAAATTGAAACTCTGTACCTATGAAACCATAACTCCTCATTCCCTCCTCCCTCCATCCCCTGGCAATCACCATTCTACTTTCTGTATCAATGAATTTGGCTATTCCAGGTAGATCATAAAATGGAATCATATAGTACTTGTCCTTTTGTGACTGGCTTATTGGTTAGCATAACATCCTCCAGGTTCACCCACTTGTAACCTGGGTCAAAATTTCCTTTCTTTATAAGGGTGAATAATATTCCACCATGTGTATAAAACACATTTGGTTTATCCATGCATCTGCTGATGAAAATTTGGATTGCTTCCACTTTTTGGCTATTGTGAATGATGTTACAAAGAACATGGGTATAAATAGCAAGCTTTAACACAGCAATCAAGTTTTAATCTTCAATGCATATTTGATAGTCTAAATCAGGGATTGGCAAACTATGACCCTCAGGCCAAATTTGGCCTGACATTGGTTTTAATAAATAAAGTTTTAGATACCAGAACAAAATTGAGTTTGGTTTGTGTAGGAAGGAATGTAGTTTGTGGAAAGTAGGGTTTGCACAGGAGATAAACCAAAAAATAGTATGTAGATACTTGGGAGGGTAGAAATAATCACTTTTAGGGATGTATTATGTGTCAGACATTATAAAAGTATTTTTGTGTTCTTCATTTAATTCTGAGCAGGGCCATAGAGGTAGAAATTTCCTATTCCTCCAATTTCTAATAGATGAAGAAAACTGGGCTTGCAGGATTTACCAATTCCTGGCCTTTTGATTGGAAAATGTCTGTTCTTTCTGCAATATGGCACTGTCATTGAAAATATATAAACAACATCATAGTATGAAAGCATTTAATTCATCCTGCAACCCTAATTGTCAGGTGAATGTTATTTTTTACCATCTTTAAGGGATGAGACCGGGAGGTTCAGGCAGCTCATGCAAGTGGCTCAAGTTCACATGATGGGTAATGGGCAGAGCCCGGATTCAAACTCAGCTTCTCTTACTCTACAGCAGCATTTCTCAACCCTGGCACTGTTGATGTTTAGACCTGGATAACGCTTTGTTGTGGGGGACATTCCTGAGCGTTGTAGAATGTTTAGCTGCATCTCTGGCTTCTACCAACTAGATGCCATAACACACTCTCCACACCCCATTGTGACTATCAAAAATGTCTTTAGATTTTGCCAGATGCTCTTGGCCAGGGGTGATCACCTGGAGTTGAGAACCACTGGTATATATCCATGTCCTTCCACCATGCTGCTTTGATTTTCTACCCTGAAGCAATACAAAATCTAGTAGATGGCAGCAGACATATGTGGTAAAATCTAAACCAGGAGAGTATTATGCTGAGAATCAACATGGAACCCAGATGAGCAGAGCAGTGGCTTTAGGAGCATTGACTTTCCAGCTACTCTGCCTAAATTCAAGGTTCAGATCTAACACTTACTAGCTGTTATCCATGGACTAGTTCTTAATTCTCTGTGCCTCAGTTTTCTTATCTATAAAATTGGAATAATAATACCTACTGGACACAAAGTAAACACTACAGCAAGCTGAGTCCCCCTGCTGTGCAGGGCAGAAAGTGGGGAGTACAGGGCTTTCTATTTTGAGCTTGATTTTCATTAGCTCTGCAGATTGATTTCCATAGTGCTTGCCCTGAGGGCTGGACCTTATGCTTCTGGCCTCATTAAGGAAGGAATAGCTGTTTTATATGGTTAATTTCTGGATGGAGATTAAACAATTAACACCTTACCTGATTATATAAGTGTAGCAAAGGCTTTTAGCTCCAGTCTGTCCTGAGAGAGTCACAGAAACACAGACATCAGTGTAGGAGTTATAGTGATTGTCTAGGTTAGCTACTTCCTTTACAGACAGATGACTAAGATCAGAGTAAAATGGTAATCTGCCTGGGGTTGCAGAGCTAGTTCCCAGGAAGCCAGGTCTGATCCGGGCCACTAATTTTAAGTTCAGGGTGTTTTTTACACTGATTGTCAACATTTTCTCTTTTGTAGATATGTAAGATACACTTGAGAGTGATGATGATTGACTATTCTGTGGCTAACAGATATATTCTATAAATTTAAAAGACAAAATCAAATGAGTATTATATTTTTTAATGTAAATATTTCTTAATAATCTTTGTGTGTCCAAGAATAACACTGATATTTTTTTCTAAAATTTATTTTGTTATTTTCCAGGAATAGCTGCCTATGTTACCAGCTTCTGCTCTCTCTGAGGGAGTAAAGAGAAGGCATCTTCTGAGATATTAAGCAGGCTTTTCCCTAGTCACATTATGGTGATAACTAGAGTAACAGTGTCCACTGCTGGCAAATCAGATAATTGCACCACAATTTACACAGTTACTAGATGTGAAAAATAACATTTTACCTTCACCAAGATGTATTTTTATGCGCAGGTTTTAAGGCAGGCAATCGAAAAAGATACCATTATGGTTAGAAAAAAATGTTAGCTTTATATTAATCCAATAATTATTTAATGATTTATAAGTAATGAGTTTGTTTCTATAAACCTAAGACTTCAACATAATAACAGTTCCTATTTTAAGATAGTTGAGGTTTAAAATATTAAGAGAGTATAAAAGATAATTTCACACAGTAAGGGTTTAAAATAAGCAAAATCACTTATTACTTTACCATAATGCAGTTGAGATTTTTTTGAGCATTTAAAACAATAATTCACCAAAAATTTACCTGGGTTTATTCTTTTCAGGACAAAGATTTGGAAGAGGAAAAATAGAAGACTACTAGAATGGGATATATTTTCTTAATTTGTTCAAACCATTTAAGGACATTTCAATTTGTTAAACTTTTGAAGCACATTTTTGTAATCTAAGAATTTGATTTACTTAACTGGACAGTTGGACAAAAGCCTAACTAGAAATAGCCTTTTTTCCAAGATTTCTATGTGCTTTAGAACAGCTTCCTGGCTTTCAATGCCAAAAACAGGCAGCAGAGGGCCCAGCAAATTTTAACTATCAGGAGACTTGCTGAAACTGGAGACAGTTTTTTACTCCCCTTTTAAATGTCTACTTAAAATTTGTACTTGTAAATGGTGAAAGCTATATTCTTTGCTATAGGGGAAAAAAGTCACTAGAATACATAGAGAAAATGATCTTCTCATGTTGATATAATTTATGGAAATCCACAGATGGCAATTTATTCTAGTTTTAGAAATATAGGTTGGATAGTTAAAGGCTAATGTACAATTTCACTATTTATTAGCTTTGAGATCAGGTAATTGCAGCTATAGCAGGAAGCATACACCACACATGAAGACCATGCATGGTGCTGAAGGTTGTTAAATTCTGTGGAAGTGCTGTGACCCCACCTCTGCTGAGTTTGTTCTTGCTTTGTGATGACTCACATTGTTTGAGACTTGGAGCTGTAGGGTCCTAGACATCAGGACTGGGTAGGCTGATAACATAAATCTCCCCACAATTTTGTTCTTTCAGTTCATGGGTTTATTCTTTCATGACTGCAGGTCTTCTCTTGACCTGTACAATCAAGTCCTGTTCCCTTTCTAAGTCTTACCGGTACCTCCCAAGGGAAGTCTTATGTCCCTGAGGACTTTGTCTGTTCTTAAAATACTGTTTATTTCCCCCTGTCTTCCAGATCATCCCAAATGCAAGTTTTATTTGTAGGATTTCTTATACATTTTTTTTCATTTATTTCTTTCAACAAATATTTATTGAATTTTACCCTGTGCCAGGAGCTGGGAACAAACTAAAGAGGCCACTCATATTATGGAATTTACACTCTAGTGGTGGGAGACTAATCAACAAATGTATAAAGACAAAAATCAAGACCAGATATCATACCAACAAAAGATTTGAGATGACAAGGAAAATAAGTGAGGACTAAAGAGTGCTGGTAATTACTTTAAATTATCAGTTACTCTAGATTGGATGGGTAGGGAATGCCTCTGAATGCCCTGAGAAGGTGATATGGGAGTAGAAACTTGAATGATAGGATAGGTCGGCCCTACCAGTATTTCAGGCAGAAACAAACAAACAAACAAACAAACAAACAATTTTTGTGGAAGGCTTCAAGGCAAGCACAAGTTTTCATGTTTAAAGAATGGAAAGTAGGCCACCCTGTCTCCCTGTACTGTTTTCCATTTCACCTTGCAAAGAACAGGTGAGCACAGGGAATATTTTTCTCCTTCATCTCCCAGTGGAGGATTATGGCTCCCTCAGATACCTGTGCTTCCCTCGCTCTTCCTTAACCGCTGCCTTCCACATACTTCCAAAGGAAGAGGTGACCTCATTTAGGAGACCTTTCAAGAGCCCTTTTAAAACTCTCTTACTTTATCCTATATTCAAAAGTCTGCTCCTTTAGGCACCTGACAACTGAGTTTGTCGCTAGCCAACCCAAAGCACAGATACAACTAGATACTTATTGATGAGAAGGACTTTAAGCTAGATCATTCCAGATAAGCCCTCTCTTTTTCAGGTCCAAAGAGGTTAAGTGACTTGACCAGGGCCATTTTTGCCAATTTAAGGAGAAAGGAGAACCAGAGAATTCTGTATCCCACTCCAGAGCTTATCCTGTCTGCTGTAAAATATCTCTCTGCAAAATTCTATTTTTCTTCCCAACTAATTTTCTCCACTCTTCTCTTAAATCTCATGGTTCTTTTGCTTTCTGATGCTTCCATTCATACTATTTCTCTCTGAAGCATGCCATTTCTTTCCCCCGTTTTTACTTAACAAGAGCTTTGATGGTTTTTGGCTCCAAAATTTTCCGACTAAACTAGATTAAACACAAACAATATACACATTTAATCCTTCTCACAGTGAGACTATTTCAGGTAGATAATGCACTTATACAAAACAGATTGGCATTTGCAGTCTATGAACTAGAAAAAAGGAGGAGGATTGAAGATTGTGTATTATCAGAATGTGGTAAGATTTTTACAAAGCTTAATTACTCAAGATCCAATTCAAACTATGGGCAGTGGTACATTTTACAGTCTTACATTAACCCAACTCCTTGGCTTAATTCCTGGCTTAATATCCTAGTTTAATTCTAACTTCTTTTTTTCCCCTAGATATCGGCCTAGGAAAATTTTTAATTATTATGGGTACATAATAGTTGTATATATTTATTGGGTACACATTTTGATACAGGCATAGAATACAAATCTCAACCTTACTCAAGGTGGAGATTTGGCTTACACTCAGGGATAATAATGTAAAGAAAGGATGTTCTTTAACTCTTGGGGCCATGGAGAGTTAAGCAAAAATAGAGTAAAGCATGGACTGAGATTGTTTAGCAAGCTGCGTATACCTTACTAAAGCCATTTCTAATCATCATTCCAATGACTGTGGGCGATGGTGCTGTTAATAACTTTAAACCTGTTTTTAGGGGAGCTGAAGATATCCTGTCATTAATACTCAGAGAAAAAGAAACCAAAGACAGAACATCTATGAAATGCAAAGAATTGTATTGAACAATCATTTCTCTGGAACAAGAAAGTATAACATAGAAAAAGTTAGAGATCAATATAGAATCTGAAACTCATTAAGCTTTATTCATTCATCAAAGATTCAGTGTTCAACCATGGCCTTACAAGCTATTCTAATGTTATAAATCCCCTAACTCATGCCAATCATGAAGGCTCACACCTGTAATCCCAGAATATTGTGAGGCAAAGGCAGGAGGATTGTTTGAGGACAGAGGTTTGAGACCAGCTTGGGCAACATAGTGAGAGCCCCACCTCTACAAAAGAATAGAAAAATTAGCCAGGCTTGGTGGCACATACTTGTAGTCCCAGCTACTCAGGAGACTGAGGCAGAAGGATCACTTGAGCCCAGGAATTTGAGATTGCAGTGAGCTATGATTGTGCCACTACACTCCAGCCTCGACAACAGAGCGAGATTCTGCCTCAAAATAAAACACACACACACACACACACACACACACACTCTCTCTCTCTGTCTCTCTCTCTCTCTCTCTCTCTCTCTCTCTCTCTCTCTCTCTGGCAGGGTTAATCAACGTTGGCACTATTGACATTCTGAGGTGGTTTATTCTCTGCAGTGGGGAAAGGGCTGTGCTTTGTAACCTACGGTGTTTAGTATCATCCCTGGCCTTTACCTACTAGATGTCCCGTAGCACCCACTCCCCCTCCCAGTTGTGATAACTAAAAAATATATCCAGACATTGGTAAATGTTACCTGGGGGACAAAATTGCCTCCAGTGGAGAACCATTGCTCTTTAATGAAGGTATTCCATTTTCTTAAAAGGATAATTCTTATATATTATGTATGTCTTATCTAATTCCAGAAAAGGATTTGAAGAAGCTTATGGGGGAAAAAAACACAGTTTGGTGCATTTGTTAGTTTAAAGACTGAAGGTTAAATGAAACATAGTGATGAGAGAGTGAGATACACCAGACAACTAGGCTGAGAATAGCAATTATATTTAAAGAATGCATTTAGCTTTGAGATGCCAAGGAGATAAATTTAGTTATTTATTGTTTTAAGCAAATCTGGAGGGAGTTTTTATTTGCATAAATTTAAGGGGTATAGGTGCAATTTTGTTACATGGATATGTTGGGTAGTGATGAAGTCTGGGCTCTTAGAGCATCCACCACCCAAATAATGTACATTGTATCCATTAAGTAATTTCTCATCACCCACTCCGTCCCACCCTCCCACCTCTCCCAGTCTCCATTGTCTATCATTCCACACTCTATGTCCATGTGTACACATTATCTAGCTCCACTGATGGATGAGAACATGAGATATTTGATCCTTTGTTTCTGAGTTGTTTCCCTTAAGACAATGGCCTCCAGTTCTATCTATCTAGCTGTAGACAGACATGATTTCATTCTTTTTAATGACTAAATAGTATTCCATTGTGTGTATTTTCCTTATCCATTTGTCTGTTGATGGACACTTAGGTTGATTCCTCATCTTTGCTGTTGTGAATAGTACCACAATAAACATACAAATGCAAGTATCTTCTTGACATAATGAGAAGGATTGCTGGATAAAATGTTAGTTCTATTTTTAGTTCTTCGCGAAATCTCCATATTGTTTTCCATAGAGATTGTACTGATTTACATCCAAGGGAATAAATTTAAAAGGAAAATTTTATATTCTTATTGACTAATAAAAGAGAAAAATAAGTACTCATTTTCTGTGAGTGAAATTTTCTCGATGCCTTGGATTTTATTAGGATAAACCTGGCACAGTGGTATTTTAGTAGCAATTTTTATTAGGAACTATATAAATGTTCTTCCTATGCATGTATATATTAACCCAAGAGATAAAAGCAAAGGGAGTAATCTAAAACATTAATTTCTTGAAGATGTTCTTTACCAGATGTTCACCATAATTAATTTTAACAATGCTTGAAAGGAGAGATCATTCCCAGTAAATGCATATGAGAGGCTTCTCTTTCTGTCAATTAATTATTTGTTTGTTGTGGTTTAAGCAAATGGCCAAAAGTGGTCCCTGCCTGTAAGGGGATGATGCATTTTATTCACAAGTAGAATTAGTCTCCAAGACCAGACTGTAAAGTCAGATGTGAAAGCTTGATGAGTTGACTGTTCTTCCACCCATTGATGTTAGCAGAGCAGCATATTCCTGGCAGGACTTTTTAAGAACCTGGCCTCAATTCTGGAGGCTAGAAGTCCAAGATCAAGCTATCTGCAGGGTTGGTTTCTTCTGAGGCCTCTCTCCTTGGCTTGCAGATGGCCACCTTCTCACTGTGTCTTCATGTGCTTTTCTCTGTGTGTGCACAACACTGGTGTCTTTTTGTGTGTCCAGATTTCCTTTTATATGAACACGAGTCAAATTGGAATAGGGCTCAGCCTAACAGCTTCGTTTTAACTTAACCTCCCTGTCTGCAAATAGTCACCTTCTGAGGCACTGGGGGTTAGGACTTCAGCATATGAATTTGAGAGGACACAACTCAGGCCGTAACCAATAGATTGCAGGTTAATGCCACTTAAGTGAGGAATTATTCTAATATATTCATTATCCTCAATTACTCCATTAATCTGTAAAAGGACATAGACATAAAGAGAGAATTTTATCTACAGTGACAGTAAATTTCAAATCTTCCCAACTGCCTTTCAAGGCTGCGGCAGGCTTGGAAGTGCTGTGACAAATTAAAGTGCCATCCTTTTTAGCAAAGGGGAGTTTCTGTATATTTCACAGAGATATGAGTTGTGTAAAACACATTCTTCATTGTGTTGGTGTTTCAGACACCCCCCAGCCCTACCCCTTTAATCTGACATTGTTGAGCTGATTTACTCCTAAATACTCATTAATTTTTCTGTCTAGAAAAAGAAGATACATTTGCAAACATCTCTTAGAAGGCTTTGTAGCTACTGATTGAATATCGCATTCTAAGCATATTTTCTCATCCATTCAATCCTTCATTTATTATTCCAGCAAATATTATCAACAATTTATTGCATGTGCTAAGTTATTGGGGAGATGATGGTGAACAAATAACATAACTTATTTTGCTGTGGAAAGCAGGAGAAATAAGAGAACTATAGGAAGAATACAGCTAGCTGCCAGAGGGAAGATTTATGGTGCCAACTGGCATGGTGGTTCTACATTCTGGATTTTTTTTTGGATCAGACACTAATCAAAATATTTTATCCCATGATCCTCACAAACTGTTGAAATGTCCCTGAAATGCCAAAATTTGATCTCCACAATTGCTTGCCCCTTATAGTTAGAACTGATATTGGCAACTGGCATCCCTAACTTGAGATCTGGAATTCATGGGGACTGTGACTCAACACGGTGGGGGAATGAGACATGGCCTGAAGTATGACCTTCAATGCCTCTGTGGAGACAACTGGCAGGATTAGGGCACCCTTCAAAACTCAACTCTTCTCAGTAAATCACTAACAAATCTACTGAAAAGTCTTTTCATTTATTTACCACATAAATGCCCAGAACCTTCATAGGTTGAGCATTAAGGAGTTTTGATCTGGTCTCAGCAGACTACAAACACCATGATCCTATAGCAGCATACTCACTTTCCTCATCTGGGGAATGCAAGGGAGAAATTTTTTCTTTATAAGATTGTCTTGGTCTGGCATCATGGCTCACGCCTGTAATCCTAGCACTCTGGTAGGCCAAGGCAGGAGGATTTCTTGAGCTCAGGAGTTTGAGACCAGCCTGAGCAAGAGCAAGACTCATTCTCTACCAAAAATACAAAAAATTAGGCAAGTGTCATGGCGCGTGCCTATAGTCCCAGCTACTTGGGAGGCTAAGGAAAGAGAATCACTAGAGCACAGGAGTTTGAGGTTGCAGTGAGCTATGATGATATCACTGTACTCTCTCCAGGGTGACAAAGCAAGACTCTGTCTCAAAAAAAAAAAAAAAAGGAAAAGATTGTCTCAAGGATTAAATGAAATAATGTGTGTTAAAAGCCTGCTACTGTGCCTGACACTCAAGACATGTTAGTTTATGCATGATGTTTCAGATTATGGAAAAATCCTTTCTTATTATTTTGAGCTTGCACACAATGTTTAAAAATCCTTCACTTGAGCTAGAAAAGATAATGCATTTAATGCACTCTCAAATTAATTGGTGACAACTTAGAAGCCCTGTGGAGAAAAGAGACAATTTGCTGAACAGATAGAATATCAGTGTGGCTTTGTTTTTTGGATATGTGCATATTGTGCTTTGGGTTGGGGTCACCTTGAGAATCAGATCCACGAAGCACCTGCTGGTCTCTCGGTAGAGTGCGAGCAGTCAACATTACCTGGATAGTGAGTCCTGGATGTTGGATACTGGGGGCCCTGAGAAGCTGCTGGATGTAGCCCCGAAGGGATAGAAAGGAGGATACTGGCCTCACATCAGTTCACTCACGTTTACCTAAACCTAATTTTAGAAAGTGATGAGCTTCCTTTTATCATTTCAACTTTAGTAGGAAATATTTTATTAAAATATAGTCTTGGAAATAATTGCCCATTTTTTTCTTTGACTTTAATGTTCTGTATCTATAGCTCTATAATCTCCTTTTGTATCTCATTGATACATTGAGCCTAAAACAAGTTATGCAAGATAAAGAAGTTCTAGAAATCTACTGTATAGTATTATATCCACAGATAAGAATATTATATTGTATGCTTGAAAATCTGTTACAAGGATATATCTCATGCTAACTGTTCTTACCACAATGAAATTAAAGCAAGGTAGAACTGAATTTCCTTTGTAACAGTTTGGACCATGTAAACACCCATGCAAACACCCAATCAACAGACAGTCTGCAGCAGGAGGATGTTATATTCCCCTTATCTCCACCAAGCATCAGTGGGTCTTTATATGTAGATAATTTCAATGTAGAGTGTGGGGAATATGGACTTTCAGAGAACCTCCATGTGCTGAAATTGTGCACAGGGCTACTAGTTCATTTGAAGTGAAGGTTTTGATTTGATGCTCATTTGAGTTCATGTTGTTATTCATTTATTTTGAATAGTATTTTACTGAGGTATAATATATACAAAGTAAGATGCAAATAACTTAGGTGTACAGCTCAAATTTTGGCGAATGTGTACATCTCACATCCAGGCAAAGAATATTTCAGCACCCTGGAAAGTTCTCTCTTGATGGATTCTAGTCAATCCTCCATCTCAGAGACAAAGACTCTTTAGATGTCTATAGATACCAGGTTCCATTTGTTAAATGGGACCATGATTTCACTCTTTTGTGTCTGGCTTCTAACCACTCAACCTAATGGTGTTGAAGTTTATTCTTGTTATTGTGTATACCAGTGATTTGGACTTATTAACTGATGGGTAGTACTAAGATGTACCAATTTGTTTTACACACTCCTATAGATGGACATTTGGTTTATTTCTTTCTGTTGTGTTTTGGAGAACCAGCTGCCTTCACAAACCACTGCAGCTTGGAGACTTCTTTTTGATATTGTAACAATCACATTTATTTACGAAATCAAGGTCTTCCATCTCATGGATCAGTGATTTATTTAAGGCCTACGTCTTTTCTTTGGTGATGAATCAGTTTAAAAGTTTAAAAATAGCAGGTAAAATGTTTTCTATCTTCCCATTATTGGCTATTATAAAAATCAATACTTAAGAATAGTAACCAAAATTAGATATGGGAGTTTATAGTTCCACATTCTGCCAAAAACTACAATCCAAAAGAAATTATGAAATTAAAATTTGTTTCCTACTCTGAATCATACTTGACATATATGTGTATATATATATATATATATACACACACACACACACAGAGTAAGATTTGTCAAGTAAATACATACATATTTATGTATATGTAAGCAATAATAATATTTAGACTAATATTTAGTTATTTAAATTGACTTTAAGAAAGATTAGACAATATGTAAAGTTTTAGTCACAGATTAATTAAATACACCAATGTATTAATAACATTAATTTAATATAATTCAATGAATATGTATTCACAAAAGACAATCTGAAAATTTTGTACTGGTCAATTTCTTATTTATTGTTATTGAAGCATTTGCTTTATGAACAATGCGAGGTTAGAGGTGGGAAGAGAATGGGTTCTGACTACAAACTCATACAAATTAGGCAGAAAAAGGGACATCAATAACTTTGGTTAATTTTAATGTATTTTTTTTGAACTTGTTTTGAAGAATAAACATAATTAAACTCAGTTTTTAAAATATTAAGAACAGAATATATATCATTAATGTCACTAATGATAATTCAGTCATTTCCATGTTATGATCAATTAGGAAAGATGGAGATGGATAGAGTGAAAAATTAGAACTAAAAGAAAGATTTAATAAAAAAAAAAAGAAAAACGAAACACAACGGAGAGAAAATAGAACTTCAGGATGTCACTATAGCTGGTTAGGTGATTCCATCTTCCCCTCAGGTTCTATCTTCCACCTCACCAAATTTTACTTCCAAATCATTTGATTGGGGTTTTATATTCCCTCTAAATTTGTCTCCTATATTAAACCCTGAGGCAAAAGATATCTTGGCCTAGAATTTCAGAACCTGCTTCCTACCCCTAGAATTTTTTTCTAAGTGCTTTCATCTTTTAAAACTTAATTTACTCTAATTTAAAAAGATGGGTGGAGAGTTTCATAAAAGTGAGTAGGAGCAACTGATTAATAAATAATTCATTTTAGGAAACTTTCCTATCGCCTAATTCAAGTCAGCCAGTAGTTATGTGTGGCCCATGAACCAAAGTTTCCCCAGCACTACCCCATGCAGTTCTGTAATGATATTGTCTGTTTTTATGTATTTGTTATTTCTTTTTAAAAAACAATGAAAAGAACAACATACCCCTTTTTCAATGGGCTCACAGTAAGGGCCAGATTGCCTTCAGTTAAAGAACTTTGTTTTCCACATGCTAAAAGAAAAATTGCAGAGCAAGGCTACAGGTCAGCATATAAAAGCAATATGTTTCCACATAATCTTTGAAAAGATATTTTCTTAATTTTAATGGAATATCTGATCATTTACATAATGTCTTAATATTTGAAGTTCATCTCTGAGAACTTTTAGAAAAGGTTCTTATACTGAGGACCCACCTAACCCCAGAGATTCTTTGTAAAAGTGTCCTCTGTGATTCTAATCAGCAGATCTATGGAACTCTACTGGATTCAAATAATAAACTAATTTAAAATAAGAAATGTTGTGTAAAAGACTTAGAGGTGAAATGGACCAAGTTCAAGAATGGTCAATAGTGTTCTTCAGGTACTTGGCACCGTGAGGGGTACAGATCCACTAAAACACCGATTCTATCTGTCTCTGTGGTGTGCATTTCTGATGTGAAGCTTTAACATGCCCATCATTAACCTGTCCGGCTCACTCAGAGGAAACCAATTTTTCAGCTATTCAACTATCCCTTGAATTGCTTCTATGGGCCAAGCCCAATTCTAGGCTCTGAGGGTATATTGTACGAGCAGTGAACAAAACAGACAAGTCCCTGACTCAGTGAAGCTGAAAATCCCTCTTGCCTTTCAAACATGATGGAGGAGGAGAGAGGGGAGCAGCCTGTAGGGTTTTAAGAGAATTGAGATAATTGCAGCCTCATTTTGAAGTCTCTCAGTATTTGCGGCTGAAGAGAACATCAAAATGTGTATTCTGAAGAAGTGCCAAGGAAAGTGAATGCAAACTGCTAACTAAATTGCTAGTAAAACAAACCAAGAGACAGAATACAAATGAAGACTTGGAACTGAGACAATGTGAGGGTGAATATAAGGAGTGGGGAGCCAAGGACAGGCAAGGACAGAGAAGGCAAGCGTGGAAGGGTTCCTTTGCATTCCAGGGACAAGCAGGAACAAACTACAGGTTTTGTGTGATCTCAGCAATGGGGGTAGGTCAACATCTCTGCAATGTCCTGAAAGCAGAGGGGCAGAAATGATTAGAAGGGGTATGTTTTGTAATAAAATATTTCAAGACCGTTGTGTGGAAGAGGGATAAATATTTTTTTTCCCAATGAGTAATGTAAGGTAAGAGACGACAGCACAGTTTAGAAAACCAGCTTTGGGCCCAGTTTTGGGAAAGGCATTCTAAAAATTCAAGCCATCTGAAAAAGGAGAAGGGCAAGGAACTCGGTTGGGTCCTAACTCACTGGAGTGTTTAAGTAGAAATCAGACATCCACATCATAGGGTTGTTAAAACAAAGTAGGCCAGATAATTATGAAGGCCCTTCCTACCAAAATTTTGAGCAGAAGAATAAATGTGAATTTAGCAAACTAGCCTCTGGAACTATATATGGAAGCAGTTATTTTTATTTTCCTTGACAGATTCAGAGGGTTTAGCAATATTGGTTTACCTCTGTGTGTGTGTGTGTGTGTGTGTGTGTGTGTGATCTACAATGATGTGCAAGAACGGTTACAGTGGAAAATAATTTACTTCTGTGAAGAAAATAAAATTGAACTGTTGATACCAGCTAGCCCAGGAAAGTCGATGGAGAAAACTTTGCAACTGACTAAATCCCTCTAGGCTAAAAAGAAAATCACCGAACGATTGTGTGACTGCTCAAGGAACATCATGAAAACTGAGTATTCCAGTGACAGAGATTTATTTCTGCATTTATCAATACAGCATTAATACGAGGATATGGGGACGTGAGTGTGCTATAAATAAAATGAAGTATGTTTACCCAAGAACCAAGGTATGACTGTAAAGAGCAATATTTTATCACAGGAAATTAATTTTGCTCTTACTAACACGAGACCTTGTAAATACTCTCAACCCATGAATTACATTACTCATATCCCTAAAAAGCTATATTGAAGGTTGTCTCAAAGACTGAAACCTTGACTTTTCAAGGAAAAATCTTTTGTTTTTTTAATTATTTTTTTACTATTTTATGTCTCTAAAAACGGAAAGGGCAAAGGAAAAAATTTGATGTTTAAGAATTCTAAATGCAAGGCTTTTGATAGCATATAAATGGAATATGCTCTCACATTAAAAGGACTAATAAGATTGTTTAAAATTTAGAAGAAAAACCTTTCTAATCAGCTAATGGATACCCATAGCTTGATCCTCAGATAAACATAACGACCTTTTCCTTTATGCATGTGTTGCCCTTCTTCCATCTTTTCTAAATGAACATCTGTTAAAAACAAAATCAACCCTTTATGATTATGCAGGTAATACATGCATAAAAATGCATGCATGTGAAAAATCCAGGAAAAAGTGCAAAGGATAAAAAGTATGATAAAAACTATAACCCACCACCCACTGATAAACAGTTTATACTACCCTTCAGTATATGTGTGTGCATATATTTAATGATGCATAACCCACGCACATATATAAAAATAAATCATATCTTGTGTACATCTCCAATGACCATATCTCACATATTAATAGAAAAGTATTGGACGTCAACATGAAAATAGTGAGATGACATGAAATACCCAGGTAAGTAAATGGGTCATATTGCAAACCTATGTGGAAAACAGTTCTTTGTGAATTATTATTTAATGTTTATTAGCTCAGCTGGTTTTACAACTGGTACAAATTTCTCAATGACATATATAAGACTCCTAATCTGGTCACTGACTGAAGCTCCATGGAACTGCTTCCACTTCCCTCCACGTATTAAGCTGTGCCATAACTTGGGGTTTCTCTCATTTGACATTTCCTGCCCAGAATTGCCATGTCTCCCTTGTTTACCGGGTGACTATCTCACATCTTTTAAATCTTAGCTCCAGTGTTACTGTTTCTAGGAGACCTTCCTGGCCCACACAGGTGGAGCTGACTCTTGCCACTGTTCTTGCATGTGCTTCCCCCGAGGCGTCTAAAACACTTAGGCACATGCACACACAAAGCATCTTCCCCACTGTGCACTGAGCTGCTTGAGGGTAGATGTCTGAACACTAGGTCAACCATAGTGGTAGAGAGTTAGTGCTCAGTAGATTTGTTGAGTGAGTTAATAAATGATGAATAAATGAGGGTTGATCACATAACTAAGATATAAGCCTTTATGAAAATTATATTTTGATGAATATATTCATTAAGGAGGCCTATTTTGCAAATATCAGATGCAGTAATTTATAGCCAACTCAGATTATTTAAGGATGGTACATATACCTGCACAAAAAATAATGGACTGTGCCTAAAAAGAAGAGAGAGAGGATAGCTGCATTCCACAAATGCTCTGGAGAGAGTATAATGGCCACTCTTCTCCAGTATAGCCAAGGTGTTCTAAGAAGTACAGAGGTATGACAGAGAGGTTCTTGCAAAGACACAATCAGAGAATGGAATTCAGGCCTGGGGCTGCTTCTTACTAGCTGTGAGTTTAGCAGGTTATTTAAACTCTATGGGCCTGAGTTTATCGATCAATAAAATGGGCTTGTTAGATTAGATCATTTCTAAGGTTACCAAGAATTCTAACTTTTAGAGATAGGGAAAAATAATATCATATAACAAATTAAGACTTTAGTTCATGGCCATAAGTGATTAAAAATGAGAAATAAAATGCACAGTGACTTTCCCTGTTTATTGAGATCAGCAAAAACTATGTATGTGTACATATTTGTGTGTATACACACACAGCAATTTTATAATGTTTTAATTATAATATTAAGATTTCCAGGTTGTATTAATTTTCAGTAATTTAAACAAAAAAACCTCATCGATTATTATGCTAATAAATATGTACTGAAATATGATTTTATTTTCAAGCTCATTGTTATCAGTAAAGCAGAAAGCTTGCATTAGGCTGACTTTTTTCCCCCTTTCTTTCGCATATGCCATTCCCTTCTATTAAGATGCTAGAAAAATCCACTGGGCAGTGGTGTCTCCACTTCCTTCCACATTCCAGATATAGAGTATCCCACACATGGTGGTCTCAAGACCTCCACAAGCCTCTCCCCCTAGAGCCTCTTTTAGTGCTACAAGGAGTGTAAGAGCAGCTTCTTTTAGAGCAGTATTATGTTTTGGGTCCTTTGAAAAGTTATAGTGTTACCTGGGACAGGAGACGGAAATAGGGCCAAGGGCAAGTATGTTTACCACTGAGTGTAGAATTAAAGACCAGGAGAAGCTCAGCCCCTGAGGCTATTGCCTCCTTGCTCTCTTCCTCCCTTTGACAAACACTGACTGAGGACTCAGGATGCTTTGTGATGGGGAGGCCAGGAGTGTTTGGGAGCCAAAGAGATGATCCCCAGAGGGGCAGGGGAGCTGGGAGTTGGTACCCATACATTTACCGAGGGAGAGTAGCAGAATGACCTTTCCAAAGGGCCAAAAAGGGTCACTTCACAGTCGTGGAAATGGAAGCCACAACAAAGTGCTGAGAATTAGGACGTCTGCATTTCAGCATCTGCTCTTATTCTTGTAGCAGGGCACCAAGAGTTAACATTTTGTAGTATAAAAATACATTAAATTGATGTCTCCTGTTTGTAGTCGAAAATCCCTGACATAAACTAATCTGAGAGTTGTCCTGCTAGAACCAAATCTCTGGAGAGATCGCTAAGTCCATTTCATGGAGAAGTGAACACAAGCCCCTGAGCATGGCCAGTGCTGTCTTCTCCTTAGCACGGCTGACTGCATCGATTAGGTGTCTTGGGGAAAACATTCTGTTTGGACAGTTTATCCCTGCCTCTCAGGGAGAGATCCACTTGCTGATATGTCTTGGTGCTTTCAAATATTTTATGTATATATAAAATATATATAAAAGAAAATCTTTAAAGTGGAATAACTGCTATACTTGACTCACAGCCAAAGACTTCTTTTAACCGTTGGGTGCTCTCATCTCTGGAAGCCAGTTTCAAATCTCTGTAGGGACTCAGAGGGAAGTAGAGAGAATAACAACACAAAAGGGACAAAGGAGTGATCAAAGAAAAATTTAGGGAAGTGGACTTCTTCTGGGGCTCTAAAATTTCTTTATTTGAAAATCTTTATGATGGGTGGGGCTTGGTGGCTCACACCTGTAATTCTAGCACTCTGGGAGGCCAGGCAGGAGGACTGCTCAAGCTCGGGAGTTGGAGACCAGCCTGAAGAAGAGCAAGACCCTGTGTCTACCAAAAATAGAAAAATTAGCCAGGCGTTGTGGTGCATGCCCATAGTCCCAGCCACTTGTGAGGCCAAGGCAGGAGGATCATTTGAGCCCAGGAGTTTGAGGTTGCAGTGAGCTATGATGATGCCGCTGTGCTCTATCCCAGGGTGACAAGAGCGAGACTCTGTCTTAAAAAAAAATCTTTATGATGTTTTCCCTCAAATTATTATTATTTTTTCCTGAGGTTCCTCTTCCTCTGTCCAAATAAAACTCTGGGAAATATTTCTGATTCCTTTAAAAATCTTTCATGTAAGTGATACCTTTCGTTTGCAGTCTGTGTCAAACCAGACGGTTCAGGCAAATTCTTACCTAAGGAGCTAGTCTAAATTTCTAAAAGGAAAGAGCAATTATCTGCTATCCCTACAGCTACATAAAAATGAAAATGGAATGGGGAAAAAGACTTTCCTTTCAGAATCCATTTCCTTCATTTGTTGATAGCCTTAGGCTCCAAATCTTATTTTGTAGAGCATCACATGCCTAGCTTTAGTTTTATTTAGTTGGATTCTATGGCCTTGAATCTCATGAAAGGCATGTTATAAACTCAAGAAATTAAATTCTTCATGGGTTTATGTGGGGCTCAGGAAATGCATTCTCACAATCCGCAGGGGAGCATAATGGCTGTTTCCACAATAGCTGAGAATTGCTGTACATTTTTTTTCCTGAAAGATGTAATAATTAAAGTCATAAGAAATTCAGGTAAGCAGGTGGTACCAGAGAGGTCCAGCAAATGATAACATGTCATTCTGAGCAGGGAGTAAAGCAACCGGGGAGACATGAGCAGGCAATATTCAGAGATTCAATCAAATAAACAGCTGTTGTTAAAAAAATGATGTTGGTAGGAAGCAGGACTCTAATTTAAAAACTGGCATTCTAGAGTATTTATTCTGTCCATTATAGTGGGGTTGGGGTGTTGGCTGTCAAGTGCAACCAGGGAATATGTTAATTTACATGGTAAAAGAGACTTTGCAGATGTGATTAAATGAAGGATCCTAAAATGGGGAGATTGTCCTGGATTATATGGGTGGGCCCAGTGAAATTACTGGGGTCCTTACAAGAGGGAGGCAGGAGAATCATTTATCGCTAGGAGAGGTGACAATGGAAGGAGGAGGTTGGAGTGATGCAAGGAATGGTCCATGAGCTGTGGAAATGGAATGCAGGTGGCTTCTTGAAGACAAAAAGGCAAGGAAATGTATCCTTCCCTCAAAGTCTCCAAAAGGCTCTGCAGATATCTTGACTTAAACCAAGTGAAGTTGATTTGGGACTGCCTGTCTGCAGACCTGTAAGAGAATAAATTTGTGGTGTTTTAAGCAACCAAGTTTGTGGCAATTTGTGACAGAAGAAATAGGAAACTTATACTATAGTTTACTGAGAAAGACTCAGGGGAATAATTTAAGGATCAAGTTTTTCAGTGCTTATATACAAAGTAGGAACTAGGCTCAAGAATAAGGCATCAATTTATAATTATAACGTTTCCCACATGCACGCACTTCGGAAATCACTGTCACATGCATCTTTTAGAAGCACGTTACAAGATCAGAGGCAGATTAACAACAGCTTTGCCAGAACCCTAAGGCTTCTGGTATTTAGATGTAGACTTCCTGAAACCTGCAGGCTAAGGTAAGGATTGATTCCAGAGATTAGAGCATGCCGAATACGACTTAGGAGGAGGTGATTGCTTAGTTGTAGAAAGTTTTTGGAGGAGTGTAGAATAGAGTAGTCCCTGATGGATTTCACTTCATATCATTAAAGTGTATAATCTTCGATACATTCATCTTACTTCAATTGTATCTTCTCAGTTATTAAACTGTGCCAAAAGTATGAGAGCAAATTTTTATGTACGATGATTTTTTAAAAATCATCGTACATAAAAAATATCTTACTGGGAAAACATTCCAAAAAGTTTAAACATTGAGATTAAAGGTAATTTTTATTTGTTATTTATTTACATATTTTAATTTTTTTCTCAATGAGTATATATCGCTTTTATAATTAGAAAACCTAGTACTCGATGTTGTGTATTCATTCCATCTTTGCCCTGTTTAAAGTTGTGAGTTCTCATTCTTCCTCTTGTCACAAATCTCTTTACCAGTTGAATGAAAACTGTGAATCCTGGTGTTACCAACATGCACACACACTGCTTTTTTGGTATAAATTTCAAGGAAATCCCAGATAATCCTAAACCCACCCATGAAGCTGCTGGTAGTCCTTGGCTGTCAAATAAGAGTCCCTATTTTACACTTAATGCTATGACAGATATTAATAGTTACATTTCAAACAGGGGACGGCTGGGTGGCAGATAGTGCGGTAGAAAAAGCTTGAGCTTAAGAGCTGGTTCTTTCACTTCCTAGCAGTATACCTTTGGCAATTATTTAACTCTGGGGTTTAATTCTCTCTTCTATGAAATGGAGATCATGATACTCACTTCACTAAAATTAAAAATTCTTCAACTATCATTACTAATATTATTTAGATGTTTTATAAATTAAGAGATGCATAGTCTTAGTTCACATTTAAACAGCTATGACTGAAATATAAACTCTAATTTATTAATTTCCATTTAACCATTGTGCAGAAAAATTCTGAAAGTAAATTTAGAGAGATAATGTCTAAACTCTTAAAGTAGTAATGAAAAAAGATTTCTAAGTGTGTTTAACTGGGGGTTTGCAAATCACTTTTTTTTTAAATCACTAAGGTTTCATACTTATCTTCAACAGCATAAGGAATTTAGTTGTTTGTTTTGCATGCATGCATATGTGTATGTATGCACTCACGTGTGCAGATGTGCATGATAAATGTTTAACCCATGTATACTAAATGCAAAGAAGATGATCTCAATCCAGAGCACTTACTTCCTTAAAAAAGTGGCCATTCTAAAAATCATTGAATAGAAATCAGTTACAGTGTTAAATATAAATAAAATTATATCATATGTGCATTGAAATTATAAATAAATCCTTTTTTTTCTCAAACTTTCATGACAGTTGAGTAATTTTTTTGGTGAGATATTCAATAATATTAAAAAAAATCCACTGATCTATCATTAAAACTCTTGGTATTATAATCTCCCACTGAGTATTTAGATAAGGAAATATAAGCCAGTATTCACAGCTCTGAAATGAATGCAATGCACATTTTGGATTCCCTTTAATATAGAAGGCTGGAAGCCACTGAGAATATTTTTTCCAACTTATTAGCGAGATTAAAAAGATTTACTAAATTTGTAAAGCTAAACCATCTGCTAGTATCAATCTGGTATTGAACCTATAGGAAAGAATGTTCACAAGTTTTTGGTACCAATAGTTTCCACTTTTTCTTTATTGAATCAAAATATTAAGTAACAATAAAATTCCTTCCAGGTTTTTTTATTAGCTAGAAATCTGTTACCTACTAGAAATAAATATATCCAGCAAAATTAACCAACAAGGCTATTATAATACTAATGCAATCACTTAGTTCTTGAAATTCTAATTTAAAATACTTTAATATTCACTTAAACTACCCTTTGAATCTAAATAAGGTCAATAATACTATCACAGAAAAAATAAAATGTGATTTTGAACTTGAACTATAGTAAGTGAATAGGAATTCAATCTTAATTAACTAGTTGAAAATTTGTCTCAGGTGCATATTGACATTAATTTTTATAGTCTTCCAAGTAAGTAAAAAATGATAAGGGACATGAATATTGATCAGCTTTTCAGAATTATATTCTACATTTTCAAATAGAACTCATTTATCCAGAAAAGAGGATGAAAGCAAATGCCAATATATTCTTGATAACCCAAATTGGTTTATAATAATTTAGTTGTGGAAAAATAATGTTGGACCCTAATATTTTTTCTTTAATTTAGGAGATGTCTAAGAATTTCAAAAGTGATTGATTCACAAAGCAAACCATGTGAAAAAATAGAGTGACTCACTAACTTTGTGAAAATGATCAAATATATATCACATTTCGTTGATTCTAATACGCAAATACTTTTTGTGTATAAACACCTCTAATATTGGTATTCATATTATAATCTATAGAATGACATAGGTTAAAAAGTGGGTTTTTCTTTGCATTACCCAAAATAATGGGGAATTTTTAAATGAATGGTTTCTTAGATTTAACTAATTTAGGAAAGGTGAAATAGTGGCTTTGGCAATGGCAGAAATGAAAGAAAAATAGGTAATTTGCTACTTTGTGAAAAATAATAAGTGATAAAATTTGATATAGACATCCATGTACAAATTGTGTTCTTCAGATTTTTTTTATTTGAAGAAGAAATAAAAATAAAAATCATGCACTTTTTGAAGCAAATCATACCAAAACTTATCTATTTGGAACTTAAACAATCCATGCAACAAAATTACCTGGAACATATTGAAAACTCAGAAGGCAATAGAAAAAGATGAAATCAATATCAATAAAGCTGTTTTTTATTTATACACTCCTCACTTAGAATTCATTCATTTTTATATTTATAGATATTCTAACAAATATGTTCATCTGGTTTCAAATTCCATGATGGATTCAACGTAACAAATTTGAATAGAAACTTATTGTTGATTTGCCAATTGTCAACCCGAAAGCAAGAGAGAAAACAGTGTATACGTGTGTGTTGGGGACAGCGGGTGGGGAGGATGGATTACAAAGATCAGTAGTAAAGTTCTTTCTGATTCAAGTGGAATCAATCTCACATGCTAAGGTAAGCCCCAAAAGTATCACTGTGGGAATTCAGAACTCGAACTACATGTCATGTTAGGTTGGGCCTGAGCCCTCAAGCAAAGGCTAAAGTATTCTCTGTATATCCTATTTATGGAATTGAGATTGTGTGTAATCCAGATAGAATTTTAGATGTCATGGTGCTTAAAGAGATCAAGCATCATGGGGTAATTCATCCTTGACAGACTGGTTTAAACAAGATTTTCTGTTCCTCTTATTTGGCATTTACTGTCTATCCATACAGCCAACTTCTTAATCCTTTCAATAAACACATATTTATTGAGAATCTATTTGCCTGGCATCATTTTAAGTACTGGATATGTGGCAGTAAACAGATGTGACAAAGTCTGTACCCTTATTGGCTTATATTTTAAAAAGAGAAGATAGCCCAAATACATCAGGAAAATTTAAAGAAATTTAAAAAGTTATATGTACTACATAGAACCCTAAGGCAGGGAAGCGAGAAGGATTGACTGTGTCTATGGGTTGCCATTTTAAATAGATTTGTGAGCAAACAAGTGAGCAAAGAATTGAAGGAAGCGAGAGTAAGATGGAACAGCAAGTATAAAGTCTTGCGATAGGAGCATGTCAGGTGGTTTGAGGAACAGCAAGTGATGAGTGAAGGGAAAGAAATTGAGATGATGTGAGAAGATAAACAAAGACAGAGGTGGGGCACAAAACACATGGGACATAATAGGCTACTCTGAGCCCTCTGGTTCTATTGAGGTGTAGGATTTTTAGGTTACTATGGAGTAGTTCAAAAGATAATGGTGGTAGATAATAGTGGAGGTGGTGAGAGTGATCATATTTTGAATATACATATATATTTTAAATCATTTATTTTTTATTTCAGAATATTATGGGGGTACAAACACTTATATTTTGAAGATAGAGTAAATAGACCTTGAAGCAATATATATGGGGCATTAAAGAACGAAATGGGATTAGTAAGATACCAAAGTTTTTGGCCTGAGGTCAAGAAGAATGGAATTGCCATTCCAGAAATGGGGAAGATTGGAAGAACAGGTTTAAAGAGGAAGAAGAGTAATTCATGGCTGTGTTAAGAATTAATACAGGCATTACAGAAGTGTTTAGAAGGGGTGCTAGATTCTACATTAATTGGAGTCGGGTGGTGATGGATTGGGTGTTAAGGTTTCCAGAGATGATAGCTATGCTAAGACCTATACCATGCTATCAGCTCCATGAGAGAATAGCCCAAAACCCTCATTATTTTATTTTTTTGTTTTTATTTTTACTTTTTAGAGATGGGGTCTTGCTCTGTCTCCCAGGCTGGAGTGCAGTGGTGAGATCATAGCTCACCACAGCCTCAAATTCCTGAGCTCAAGCGATGTTCTTGCCTCAGCCTCCCGAGTAGCTTGGACTCCAGGTGCATGCCACCATGCCGGCTATTTTAGAGATGGAATCTCTCTATGTTGTTCAGACTGGCTATTTTTTAAAGATTTAATGTCTACAGTGTTGGCATGTACATAGAAGACACTCAATAAAGACTTGATTACTGAATAAATGAAAACCTGAGTGATGAAGAATTAAGTGAGAACAAGTAGCTACTCTTTATTGAATTCCCATTATGTACCTGGCACTACTTTATATGTTTTACATATATATGTGTTTTCATGTAATTCTCATAATAAACTTATTGTATTATTATTACAATTTTATGGAAGAGGAAACCGAGGGTTAGGGAGGATGACTGAATTGCTTAATGACACTTTGCCTTACTCCAATTGTGCTTTAGCCACTGCTTTATACTACCAAAGAGAGCATAATGAAGGAGCAATGAAAATGTTCCAGGTAGAGGGAAAAACATATGCAAAGTAAGAGGGACAAAGGGAACATGGCATCTTCAGGAAATTTTCAAGCACAGCAAAAAAGTGGACTAATTACCTTCCAAACTAATGTTTGTAAGGTACTTTATGGTTTTGAAAGTATTTTCTCATAGGTGTTCATAATAATCTCTGAGAAGCAGAGAAATGTTTTTATCATCAGCATTCAATGGGTGGGAACATAAGCCTACAGGACTAAGTTTGCAAATCTAGTCAATAATGACTATGGTTTAAACTTGGACTTCTTTCACCAAAACTTAAAATCATTTCTTATGTTTCGGATTATCTAAAATCTTGTCATGTATTCATCAAGGGGGTGAGGAAATATACATGGGAATACATATATTTTGATATTTAATAAAACATATGGAAATTGAAAAAGAATGTACAAGGTAGAAATGAGTGATCTGGAAGATAATACAGCAATAGCTGTCATTTGCTGAGCACTTAGGATGTGACAGACATTGTACTAGTATCTTTACATTCACTTACTAAATTTGATCTCACAACAGTTGAAGAGGGACTTCTGTTATCATCTCATTTTGGAGTTGAAGAAATTAAGGCTGAGAGAGAGTAAAACAACTTAGTAGAGGTCATTATATATCCAGGAAGTTGCAGAGTCAAAAAATGAACCAAGAGCATCTGAAATCAAAGTTCAGACTCCTAACAGATTGGCTAGGAGCTACACTACCTAAGCAGTACTTTTTTTTTTTTTTGTCTTTATAGAGTCCAAGGTGAAATTAACAAAATCTAGGAGATTTTGATGAGTGAGAAATTATTTTCTTAACTACAGTAACGTTTGGATTTGTGTTCCCTGGCTGTGAATCGGGTTTCACTCCAGCTTTGCACACTCTTTTATCACAGCTTAAGACAGCAGATGGCTCTCTTGCGTTTTCTTTCACTTACCTCCATCTGTAAACAACCAAACAGTGTTTCGGGGAGGTAAGAGGAAAACGCAAGGATTAAGCTAAAAGACCTTGGTTATCCAACGCTGCCCCTTACCAAGCTCCTTGAAAATCGAAAGCCACATAGAAATGACCTCTCGAGGAGTCTGAAATTCACAGTCTGAACAGACACCCGAGACTCAGGAGTCCGCTGTTCCAGGTGCTAAGCCAGGGGTCGGAAGGCTCAATAAAGGAGTACTCGGTTATCGAAAAGCTGAAAAGCTTTGTGCTGTAAGGTGTGTTATTAATGTCAGTAGAAGCTGTGAGGATTAATTTCCTTTCCACCTTGGTGGGGGTCGAGGGGAAAGAAACTGCTCTTAAGGATGGAAAGTATCAGAGACCCTCATAGCCCCCGCTTTTCACCGCAGAACTTGCTCGGCTCAGAGAGGTGAGGTTGGGGCACGATCCCTGTCCGTGGTGCTGAATCCCAGCCCCGACTGGAGGCTGCTGAAAAATGCAGGAGGGTCTGAGGAACCAAAACGGACCTCCCTGATTCACCAATCCAAGGATTTGGGGGAAAGACTGCAGTATAAGAATATGCCTGGAAAGGGAATAATTAACACAGCCATAATAACAAAAAGCTTAATCTCACTGTTTTCAAATTCATATGGTTTCACAGACATCAAAAGGTTTTTTAAAAAAATCTTTAAAAACAATCTAGGTATGTTAGTTGGGGAAGTTATACTAGATTTAAGTGGTCACTATACTTAACATTTTACTTATTCAAAAACTCACTACTAGAAGCTTTATATAAATCTGTGTTCTTTAACCATATAGTCTTTCATAAATTCAAATCTAGAAATTCTGAAATGTCCAAATGGCCTCTCCTCAATAACAGAATCCAAGAGTAGTAGTGACTCAGTGTTCAGTGGGACTTATTTCAGCGAATTTTTAAAATAAAACAGACACACTTTAATAGCCATTTTATTAGGTACATTCATCTTTCTATAAATGGTCTTCCCTTTTTGAGTAGAGGCATGGCAACACAACATATTTAATAAACACACACTCACCAAAAGTGGAAGAGCAGAGAAATATGAAACAGAAAATAGACACAACAAAATAATTTGCATGCCCCTTTTTCTCACTTTTACTACCTCAAGAGGCCATTCGGGATTGGAAATTTCTGGCAAAATAACTCTGACATATTCCTTTCAATAATTGTGCTGTTTTGTAGATGAAACAGCAAAGTGAAGAAAATAAACTTAAAAATGCTCTTTAATAGTAAATACTATGTACACCATCCTAAAGCCAACCGAATCTGCGTTATATCCAAATCTACACACTCCAGTTAGATTTGATTCTCCTCCCAAAAGCAGCCTTGTTGGTAAATATGGAGTAAACATAAAGAATAGCAGCTAAGCAGCAGCTGCTCACATGGAGCAGTTGTGGAGAAGTTGTGTAGAGCAGAAGGTGTCCAGCCTCCCAGTAATGGGCTCTCAGCTGCACTTCTCCCAGTTGCCTAGTGGTGAGTCTTTGTAGTACTTTACTGCCTATTTCTGAGACAAAGAGAAGTATGTTTTGGTTCAGAACTGCTCCCAGGGCTGCCTGTGTAGTGTGCCTGCCCTCTTTATAGCTCTAAAGCAGTCACTGGAGGAGAAGATTTTTGTAGGTCTCCTGATTACCAAATGATTCTTCTTCCCCCATCCTTCATACTGAATTGGGAGAAGTGTCCTTTGTGCCTTTCTTTTTCTCTGTCTTCCCGTGATGATAGGCAAAACAACATAAAGGGAAGGGGGGGGGAGAGTATGAAGCCTCGAGCAAGCGCTGCACTTGGTTCTGTCACTCTGGGTGTATCCTAGAAACCACAGATCTGTATTCATCCAAGCATGAAGTGTTTCTCTCCCAACCTCTTTTCTTTGAGGGTTGGGGGTGCCCTCTCCTCCCTCCCTTTCCCTTGGACCTTCATCTTTTAAGTTATCCAAGACAGAACACTGTCGGAACATAGGAAATCCAGGAGAAGAGGCGGCAGCTGTTGTGCTTGAATTTTAGACACAGTTCATACGGCTTTGCTCCCTGACAGAGCTTCTCTACCCAGGGACACCCAAAGTCAACAGTTCAAATTGGAGTGTCCTCAGTCTGGCTGCTTTTTGCTGTCACTGGAATACTGTGACACCTTCCCCTCCTCCCTTAATATTTCTGCCCAATATTCTCCTGGGCGTTTGTCCTATCCAGCTGCTGTTTGTAGCAGCTACAACGGCTGTCATCTCCTCCTCCAAGTGCTGGGAGCAGATTTGGGAACGGGGTCTCTCCATACCACATAACCACGTCTTCTCTCTTTCTCCCCTTCCCTCCTTTTTGCTCCGTGTTTTCCTCCCAAAATGACAAGCCTATCCTTCCTGGCAGCAGAAGAGAGGGTCCTGCAAGTTTGGGTGGACTAGGTGAGGAGTGGAGGCACCTCCCTCCTCCTCGGGACACACTCGCCTCCCTCCGCCTCCCCGGGGTGGGGGGGCTTCGGTGCTGAAGGGATTAGCGGGGAGGGCGGAAACCACCTCGCCCTTCAACCGCCGCCGGGAGTTTCTGTGGACCAGGAGCCACGTTGAGACCGAGAAGCCTCAGCTAAGCCGCGGAAGCCTCGGGAACCAGCGAGTTGCATCTAAGAAAAAGCGCACCGATATTCCTCCAATTCCACCTGCTTTGGCTCAGCCTCTTGGCACCCCGCCCCTGCAATCCATTTTGGCTTTCTTTATTATTATTATTGTTATTTTAATCATTATTATATGTAGTTTTTTTTTCTTTCTGAAGAGATACATAGGGGAGAGACCACCTAGGTGGTGGGAGTGGAGTGGGCTGGGAACGGAGCGCTTTGATTAAGGATCTCAGGGGAGAAGATTGCTCTCTCCAGATGCTGATTTCCAAAGCACTTGACAATCACGGGCAGAAGCTTGGAGCGGGCGGCGGCGCCGGCGGCACCGGCCCAGGGGCAGCCGGAGCCGGGCTCTGAGTCCTGCCCCGCGCCCTGGACAGACGGCCGCGCCGAGACACTGCCAGGACCTGCCCTCCAGCCCGCGCCCAGGCAGCAGGCGGCCGGCTCTATCTCCCGCCCGCCCGGGAGGCGGGCAGGGCAGGAAGGCAGCGCGAGCGGAGGTGGCGACCCCCGAGAGGGCTCCGGCGACGCGCGGTGACCGGCAGCGCCCGCAGCAGCGGTCCCCGCTCTGGACGCCGACGCAGCCCAGCGGCAGCGGCCACGACCTGCGGCTCCCGCGGCCAGTCCCTCTGCGCCCCGGGCGCATCTGCGCGCCTGGCCCCGCGCGCCGCGGAGAGGGCGATGGGACCTAGTCGGGACTGAGCGCCCTTACCCTCTCCGCAACCCCGCCGGACGCCCCCCTCTACTTCCCTGAAGGTGCGCCGCGGTCTGCACCGCCCCTTGCCTCTCCTGGGCCCCCCGGCTCCCCTTCCTTCTGTCCCCTTCCTGCCCCGGACCCATTCCCTGGGCCACCATGGCCGCGGCCATCGCCAGCGGCTTGATCCGCCAGAAGCGGCAGGCGCGGGAGCAACACTGGGACCGGCCGTCTGCCAGCAGGAGGCGGAGCAGCCCCAGCAAGAACCGCGGGCTCTGCAACGGCAACCTGGTGGATATCTTCTCCAAAGTGCGCATCTTCGGCCTCAAGAAGCGCAGGTTGCGGCGCCAAGGTCTGTGTGGGTCACTGCCGGGAGGTGCGCCTCAGATATCTCCCCTGTCCCCGCCTGGATGGAGCTTCTCCGTGCTCCCCTCCCTCCTTCTGTCCCTCTGTCCCTCGTGTCCACCCTTCCCAACCCCCCAGGGCTCCCTTCAGCGCGCTCCCATCGCCGTCCGCGGGGATCTGGGAATCTGCTCTCAGGCAACCTGTAGCCCCTGAACACTCAACCCCGCCAAGAGCTGGCAAGTTGGCCCGCTCCCCGCTGGCTGGCTCCCGCTCCGAGCCCTGCGCCCGCTGGGCCCTAGAAAATGTTTCTGTCCCTAGAGTCTGGCTTCCCAAGAGGATGGCATCCGACTCTAGGACGCTGGGGGAGGATCTTCCCGCTGCACCCCAGGGGCGCGCCGCTCCCAGTCTGATTCTGGATGGCAGGAATTTCTGGGTGCCTGGCCTCACCTGGCCTCCGGGCTCCCCTGGAAACCTCCTTGGACCTCGGCAAGTGCCGTGATCCCCACCGCGCCCTCAGCAGGGGCTGGTGTACGAGAATTGAGCGGGGGCTGGTTGTGAATTAAGGATTAGTTCTAGTGAGATTTACCCAAAAGCTGGTTAGTGGGCAGCACTGAGCGCGCGGAAGCCCCTCAGTCAAACCTTGGGATGCGGAGAGGGGCACAGCGAGTCTAAACAAGGAGTGCGAAGTGGGGGGAGGGAAGGGTGGGGAAGTATAAATCCCCAGTATGTGTCAGTTTTAATGGAAAACTAGCGAATTACATGAAGCAAAACAAGCCATTACTACATAAAGATAACTAGAATAGTTGCCTTACTATAGGATTTTGTTTGTTTGTTTGCTTTTTTTTTTTTTTCATGAAAAACAACTAGTGCCTACAATGACCTTCTTTTGCTGGCTTTAAAATGTCAGGGTCTGAGAAAGCAACCCATATGGGAGATGGAGCCGCCGCTTTTGTCTCCCTGCTTGTCTCCACATCCAGTTGCTAAGGGTGGTTGTTGTGACAGTATGTGAGGTGTTCTGTGGGAGAGATGGGGATTGCTTGCTTTTCATAAGCAAGTGGGCTTGGCAGGAAACAGTGAAGAATATATTTACGTTAATGGGAGTATATGTTTGCCCAGCACATTAAATTCTCAGTGCCCAGCTGTATTTGTTTTAAATGCCCAGTTGTTCCAAAGCCAGGGAATAGAAATAGATGCTATAGATGTGTTTTTATGTGGATGTGGGTTTGTCCACACAGTAACAAATTTGTAACCAAAAGTTTTATTGCTTTTTTTTTTTTTAAGGCTAATCCTAAGTGTTTCAAAAGCACAATTGCTCATTTTCACAATAAGAAACTGGAGCATACTTAGTATCAAGCTTAACAGGCAAACATCTGAGGAAAATCAGAGTGGAAGTTCTAAAGGAAATAAAATTATATAAATGTGATAGGAGAAACTTCTGGATGGAGAACTTGGGGGCAATGATATTTTCAGAGTAGGATAGATGCTATTAAGAAAAATGAATTTTACTTTTCTGCTTTAGCCTGGAGACTTATGCAGCCCACCTCTGTTATGAAACTAGCATGACGGCTTTAATTACTGCTGATACATGGCTGGGGCGTCACATTATCATGCCTTGAATTGTTTGCTTCTCCCTTTATGGCACCAAACAGATTATCTCTTAGAATACAGTCTTTACCTCATAGAGCTCTAAATTTGCTATCTTCTTAAAGGAAACACATTCTCTTCAAAAGAAGCTTATTTTAATATCAGCAATGATTAAAATGTGCTTTAAATACATAACCAGTAGTTTATTTTATAAGTATTAACAATAAATGTGTTGTGTCCTATTGTGTGATGAAGCAGGATTTGCTTTACACTTAATGAATTTTTTTCCCTAAAATACCCCCTGAGAACAATTAATGAATTTTAAGATGAGGATATACTTCTTTCCCCAGTGTAGAAAGACATCTGAGCTTCTTAGTGGTCTATTTCTCTATTTTCAATTCTGACTCCTCTCTTGGTATTCCTGAATTGGAAAAGAGAGGCATGCATCAGTGATCGATAAGAAAAATGTATTTGAGGTCACTTTTGCCACCTTATTTTTGGTGGGAAAATGGAAGAGAATATAGATTAGAAGAAAATTTCATCAGAATCATGTCTTAGTCTTCTTATATTTCTTATATATACAAGAATGAAGAAAAATATAGATATATCTCGAGTATCAGTGTTAATTTATTAGTATTACTAATTTTAAGCAAATCAAATATTAAAACTTTATGTTACACAAATTATATATTGATTGATATATAGTAGTATAATTCTATATTACTATATATAACTATATAATTATTCAATTATTCAATTAACTATTATTTCAGGAAATATTTTCAAGCATTTTTACTTGTTTTACACACTTTTTTACACACATAGAAATTCCCCCCAGGAAATTTTTAAAATGCTATTTGTTAATTTAAAGATACAACTTTTAAATATGACAGTTTTATCTATCTTATATTTGAAAATCATTTAATTGACAATTATTGAATCTTTACAATCTGTTAGGCCCTGTTGCAGGTATTATGTTTACATCAATGAACAGAACAGTTGAAATTCCTGCCTCATGATGTTCACAAACATGGGGTAGGAAGTCATTACATAAGGAAAAGAACAAATAAATAAGAAAATACAAAATTCAAAGTCTTATAAAGTATGAAGAGGGCCGAGGTAGAGAATTATAGGGGTGAGAGTAGCGGGGAGAGAGATCTAATTAGATGAGGTAGTTGGGATTGGCCACAGCAGGATCCACAGGTTGAGAGCTGACCTGTGAGAAGAATGCAGAGGATTTCAGAGTAGGCAGAAGCAGCAATGTGTGTGCAAAGACCCTGAGGTGGAAGAGATCTTAGCCCACTGGAATTAAAAAAAAAAAAAGCATAGAAAATTTAAGTATACTGCCAGTGATGCCAGGTAGAATGCATTTTGATATATTTGTAAGTAGAAAAAAAAAAAACCCTCCACATTTTGTATTTTGGGGAGGGGTAATGTACATTTCTTAAAAGCAGGTTTTTTTTTCCTTTTTAGTATTTTATTAAGTAGTAATTTATTTATAATTAATTTGTAGTGAATTTATATTTATAATTAATTTATTTAATGTAATGTGTATTGCACTGTCCCCATCTCCATCATTCCTACCCCATAGAAGGGTGATTTTTGTACCAGCTTACTTACTCTTGTGAAGAATAGAAATTTGCCAGATGGCTGTTACTAGTATGGTGAGCACTATGACTGTATCCCACTTTTCTGGGTTCATGTCCTTCTACTCTTTCTCTACCTTTATAGATTCCAGTGTCATAATTCACTGTACCCCAATCTAGCCATGTGCTTCCAAATCCCTGTACTTTTCTTTGTGCTTCACTGTGTGCCTAGAATCTTCTCCCTACTTCTATCCTCACCTGTTGAAATTATTTCTCTAAAAGCTTGGAGAAAATGGCATCTCTTCTGAGAAGTCTCTCTTCATTGCATAAAATTAAAAATAATCTTGGTATCAATCTCTGGTGTTTAAAAAAAAAAACAAAGAATTTTTTTTTTTAAAAAGAATTAAAAATAACCCTCCTGTGGTATTTTATCCCTCCCTGTTGTTTATATCAGATACTAATTAATTCAACACACAGATCCAGTTGATTATAGTTAAGAAACAAGGTCTGTGTTTTCTGCATCCTTAGAGGATCTCCAACCTTGATGAAGTGTTTTCCGTGGTCTGGGTGCTCATTATTGCCCTTGAACTGGAGTGACATAAGGAACATCCACAAGCCCAAATCTAACAAAACTGTCCTTGAACCACAGTGCTCTAACTAGGTAATTTTAGAAATAAAGGCTCTTTTCAAATTTTTATGTAATTTTTACTTTTCCTAAATAAATACATATAATTTATCTCTTTATGAGGGGTTAGAGGGTGATTACATATTTGTGGTTATTTACAAGAATTCAAGAGTATAACCAACCTTATTTTAAGTCCTAATTAATATATGCAAATAGATATTTAGAATATATGTTAATTTAGCTAAAGAAAGAGGAATACACAAGGACATCAACAGTTTGCAAGTAATTTTATTATTTAGAATCTTATCCAAAAAATGAAAACTAAAATAGAAACTGAATGCAATTATGTAAAATGAACATTTTGTCCTAAAAGTGTTACATTTTATTATGAGTTTTTAAACCAAACAAGAGCCTTAATTTTTTGCAGGATAAAACCTTTCCAAATCTTTGGTGGGGCTAATGTAATTGTTTCTCAAGATTTACTTTTTTTTTTTTTTGGCCGTGATCATAAGAGCCATACTATTATGTGCCATGTATGTTTAATCAGTAGCTGTGTGGGTTTCTCACCAACACATCTCACTCAGAATAAATTACAGGACATCATAAGAAATAAGGAATGAAAAATGAGCTACTTAAAATATATTTTCGAGTTAATCTGTAATAGAAAAAACAGAAATGTATATACACCTATGTAAACAAAACTGCTTTGCTCAAGTGTGATAGTGAAACCCATCAGTTATCCTAGGAAAAGTGCACTTTCTTTTTACAAGGTACTATGCAATGAAAGAAGTGTCCACTCTCAAGAAATAATCAATAGCAAATAGTAATCAAAAGACCACCATTTTTCATGCTACCATTTCAGAGCCATTACCATGTGCACATAATACAAAGACCACATGATTATTTTTACTGTTTAAAGAGAACTTTTTTTTTCCCCTCTAAGGTATCATTCTTTTCATTCTTTACTTTTGGGAGTATGTTTCTTTTTTCTTTTTCTTTCTTTCTTTTTTTTAATTTTCTAAGGCCATGTCTATGGGACTCTTCCTATACATCTTCTGATAATACCTGTTGCTAACTTTTTGATAATTAGACAGAGTTTTATTATTTGTTTGTTGTATAAGGGTTAGAAAAAATTAAGCGATTCTCAAATGAAATGTCTTGTTTTTAAAATATCTTTTAACAAGGAATGTTTTGTAAATGAAGTGTGTAAGTGAGAGATCTTATGGGAATATTACTGAATTGGTAAATGAAACAATGTTAGAGACAAAAAAAGGTGTTTGCTTATGCATTTTTTTCCCTGTAGCTAAATTGTTATCAGTTCAACATTCAACATTTGCTATAGGTTTCTGAAAATGGTTAATACTGCAGTGATGCAATAAGTAATGTGTAAAATGGCTTGGGTTAGGTATCACATAATTAAAGTTAAAGAAGATGATTTGCTTTGGATTGAGTTATATTCATAGATTGAGTTGAGTTTACATATCCTGCGAAAATAATTAATACTTCATGGCCAACTGTCTAGTAAAGAAATCCTTTAACATTTTTCCTAATATAAAATTTCAGAGGCATCAAACCCTGTGTCCCATCCCCTCCCACCCTGAGGTTACCATAATCAATTACAAGTTTCACTTTATATTTCAAATTAGTGTAATTATTAGAATAGTTTTACATTTAGCTCCGAACTTTTGTGTTTTTTGTTAATAATTCCATTCTTTATAATGTTACTCTTTGAATAATTTTATTCAAATTGAACAAGAACCTCCCTTGTCTTTAATGTAAACTGTCAAGTCTTCTAAATTTTATTTATTAATTTTAAAAGAATGACAAAAATTTAAAGGGAAAGGTTTTTCAATCTGATTTATCCATTAGTTTTGGAATTCTAGGTTTTTTTCTAGTTATAATTGATATTAAGTTTTCCTCAAATGGTGAGAAACTTTAGCCAAAAAAGACTATAGTATTTAGATAATACATATTGTATATGACATTTTAAACAGCACCCAAAAGCTAAAATAAAACATAGTGGTAAAAAACCTGTAATAGACCATTTTAGGGAGATTAAGGCAATTTAAGCCAGTCACAGTGCTGGCATGACTTGAAAAACAACTAATTTAGTAATTCTACCTGTAATGATCCCAACGTTCATTTTAAGAAACTCCAGTCACATAGATATGTCAACCCTTACTGTTTACTGAGGTGAGAGGACAGCAGTAGGGATGGATACTAGGAATCCAGATACCAGTTTCTAATACATTTTGTGATAGTTACTACTTTGTCATTCAGAGAAATTTCCACTTTTACAAAACTATATTTTGTAGTTTTTTTTGTGGAATGCACGTTTCACCCTATGCTTTTATAATTCTTTGTTATACAGGTATTAATAGGGACCCACATGGTATCACCATAGTTCACGGCCCCTTCAAATCCACAATCTCATCAGTGCCTGGCGTACAACTAACACTTCTACAAATACTTGTTGAGTGAATGAAAAATCTCATCTTTCTCAGGAATACATGCAACAGTGGCATAAAGTGACAGTTAAATTAATGAACACACAGCAATGGCTATACTTGACAGGGTAATTATTAATGTGTTTAACAACTACCTACATGACACTCACTCTGTGTCTGTTGAGTACTACTATTTAATCTCCGCAACAAACCTATGTGGTAGGCACACTACCTTATCCATCTATTAATACACTAAATTATCCATTAATGGGTAATATACTAATATTAGCTACTCATTCATGTTATAACTGAGGAATCTGAAACAAACAAAATAAAAGATTGTTATGTAAAATGTCCAAGTTCACACAGCGTTGAAGAGTGGGACTGGGATTAAGGGTGGATCAGGTTGTTAGTCTGATTCTAGAGTTCCTGCTCTTAATCAATGCCCATTCTCAATTGCCGCTTATTTTATGTCATCATCTCAATTAGTTGAAACTCATCACCATTTCAGAGCCTAGGAAACTTATGCTTAAAGAGTTTGTGTTTTGCCAGAAGATTTACAGCTAGCATGTGACACAGCCAGAGTTTGAAAAAATTTTGTCTATCCTGAAATCCTCTCTCTTCTCCACTACTTTATACCTTTCAGTTCTTTATGACATTGTGAACTCTTCACTAATGGAAGTTACGTTACTTCAGGGAGTATAGTAGATGCTCAACATATATATCCATTGACTGGATTAATTGTAATACAATTATTATTAATATTATTATTATTACAATGGTAATCCAATTACTATTATTATAATGATATGCTATTAACTTTTTTAAATCAAGGATGTAAGAAGATTAACCCATAAGTGGAGACTGATTTGTGAATTTTAGGGGAAGAGACCATAAAAAAAATGCTGTATTTTACCAAATCATTTTTGACATAGGAATGGAACTTTGGTCTCCAATAGTGTCTGGATGAGGTGCATGTTGGTGTTATTTCCTTAATGAATTGCAACTTTGACCTGAAATTTTACAAAAGGATTCCTTTGGACTGCTCATTACTATGTAATGAATTTCATGTTCAGTCTTGCATTACACTTTCATTAATTTTCCTGTCTTATGTATTTTAAACATTTCTAATTTCTAAGTTGCCTTATTGGTTACAGTCCTTGAGCCTTATTTTACATGATAAACTGAAGCAAATCATCAAGGTTATAAAGTCACAAGTTAATCATGAAAATTACAGACTGTTAGAAATCTAGATACTGTATGAGTTTTGCTTTTTGAATTACCATTGGTTCATAGTCCTTTTCCAATGAATTCTTGTATCTTATTCTTAAAACTGATGATGGAAAAACATAATGTAGTCAAGTCTAATTTGTTTGTAAATTGTATTATGCACTTTATAGAGATTGCACACAAATGAAAATTTGACTCTGGTAATGCCTTACAAATCTAGTTTTATGTTATTTGGAGATCTTTTACTGATTCATCTCATCTGACTCTTTTTTTCTCATTACCCTACTTACATGGTAAAACTAACTGGTCAATCCAACTGCCTACCTATTTTGTGCCTGCAATTACACAGTTAATTTTGGCTGAAGAAAAACACACAAACACATAGATTGGTCCTACTTTAAATTCACCATCAATAAAATCAAGGGGGCCCTTGGTCCATTTCTTTTTTAAAAAATTATTTCCACTTAACTAGATAATATTTCTTACCTTCCTTCTCTTCCAGTCTCTTATATCTCCTTTCCCATTACCACTCTCAACTATGTTCTTACTTCTACCTCTCTGGGAAAATAGAAATAATCAGAAATAAATTTTCACATACTTCACAACTGCCTTTTTAAACCTATCTGCAGATACATCCATTTACTCTTCTTTTTTTTCCTACTGAACTTGGGAATAAACTTTTTGTGCTCCAGTCTAAGGTCAATTGAGCAGTAGATGCTCTCTCCTACTCAGGGGTATCAATCCAACAATTTCTTGCGGTCTTCTGCATCATTCTACTATATTATTCCACATCTTACTCTATTAGTCTCATCAGCATATAAATGTGCTATAATATATCTCATCTTAAAAAAAGAATGCCCTCTTGATCATGGATTCCTTCCTAGCTATTGTACCAGTAGTCTTTTATTGGCAAAACTCCTTGAAAGAGAAATCTCCAAATCTTCTCCCATTCTCTCCTGAATGCTTTCTAATCATGTATTTGTCCCGACCAACAAACTATTCTTGTCAAGGTCACCAATGACCTGTAGGTGATTATACCCAAGATTCTGTTCTTAGTTCTTATCCTAGTGGTATAGCATTTGGCATTCAAATTTTTACAATGAATTTCTATCTTTTACTATAATGTAGGCAAAGTTAGCAAGAAAATACATTTATGCTATCACTTATCTCACCAAAACCTTCATGTGATCATCCTTTCATAGTTGCATTACATCTGGATTTCTAACTGAGTATGTTAATGTGTTAACTATTGCCATCATGTGACTTGAAGTTCAGCCAAACACTATTAGTCATCAGTTGATATTTGGGTACCATTAGAAGGCAATGCTTGGTGTTTCCTTACTTGGGAAAAATATTCTTTTCATCACATCTATTTGTGTTTGGACTGAGTGACTTGTCTCCATAAAATAGAAAGAAGAATTTCAGCTATCTTTCTAGGTGTTAGTCTTTTAATTGTTTTGTCTTTATATACAAATATAATAGATTAGTGATGAAACAATCACTGTTTTTCAAACTCCTTAATAACTATTATGGCAAATAATAAATGGCAAACTAAAAATATTAGTTAATTTGCTTAATGGCAAATATCACTCAAAGTGTTATATAGAAAAAATAATCATAAATTCAGGAAGGGCTATTTAATATAGTTTATTTTCTGTATGTGGAATATTTTCACTGATATATTTGCTCTTTATCTTTATGTCTAAGTTTTTCAACTAGTGCTAATACGTTCTCTTCTGTATCTACCTATTAATTATAGGTACATAATTATCAGCTCTGGTAACAAAATTAAGATAACCTTTTTGCACTTGTTTTTGATTTTTCTATTTTATTTTTTGTCAGAATGACAAAAAACTTTTAAGGTATAAGAAATGGCAAAAAGCTGGCAATTGGAGTATAAAAACAAGTTTATAGACAAGAGTTCTATTATCTCTTCTCATTATATCCTCTATGGATGATATGTAACTACTGGCTTCAATAGCTACTATATGAACACAGTAACTTTTCTCAGGAAACTCTTGCATGCTGGATGGGTAGCTGTTTGTTTTGTCCAGAATCCAACAACTCTCTCTTTTTTGAAAAGGCCTTTAAAATAGTCAGCATCTCATTACTTAATGTCTTTTTATTCTACCACATGCTTCATCTTATCTCTTTAAATTTCTGTAAATAATTCCTGCCTATCCTTGGATACATCATGCCCTTTAAATATTTGTTCATGGCTTTTTTATTCTTCTTACCATTTGACCAACTTACAATTGTTTAACTCTATTAATCTTTCTGCATAAGTAAATGCCACCAGCACCTTAATCATTTCTGTGGCTTAGATTGTTCAATAATTGCCTCATCCTTATTCCAGCAAATGAGATGACTGCTGTTTTCATGAAGAGTATTTCATGCTGAGGCCAAACCTGGTGTAGAGAAGATGGCAATGCATCTGTTGTTTCCCTTCTCTCTGGGGGTGGGGTCTGATTTGAAGGGAGGAATGAAGAAGTTAGACAAATCTATGCAAGGCAGAAGTCGTCTTCTTGGCTTTATGCCTGTCAAATTAAAGGAAAACGTAGCAAAAGTGACCCAACATCTTCACGGCGTTTGCTAGGATTAGAGGTGTTGTATATCACATCTCATATTTCTCCCAGCCACAGGAAGTAGTTCATGTTATTTTCATTTTTATGGATGAGAGGAAGTGAAATCATTTTTACAAGGACTCATGCTTGGCAGAGGTAGTGTTTGAACACAGGTCTGAAAGATGCAGGGTACATATTTTTAGAATTATTAACTCAATGAATCCTAAATAATAGTAGAGATCAGCATTATATTCTAGTGTCTTCCTGGGTTCACCCCTGGGGTGAGCTAGGGTATCAACCACAAGGTTTCCTCTGTTCATTCCTACAAGCTAATATGAGGGAACATGGGTACTACAGCAGTAGCTGGGACCAGTGATGTTACACACATGATAACTGCCTTGCAGATAAGAACTTCCTCCCACTCTGCCTCCACTTTCCATTTCTGGCCAATTCTTGGGATGACAGCTTAACAAACTGTTCAGAAGAGCTGAGCCCAGACACATCTCATAATCTCTTAGACCTTCCTTTTGGAGTAAGCTGTCATAGAGCATATGACAATGTTGAAGTTTTCCTGTAAGGTTTGGAGTAATTCATGTTTGTCCAACTTCTGTTTTCTTCCTCCCAAGACCTTTGCATTTTGGAAAACTATAAAAGTTGCTGAAGTTTTGAGAATACGGTACTAATGAGCAACGGTTTTCTGCTCCCATGCTACTGCTGCTGAACTGACACATTTTTTACCATTAGAAATGTCCCCGGTGTCCAAACACTCCCATAAATGTTACCATTTTTACTTTCTGGATAATTTATTGTTGTATAGGCAAGTGAAACTGAGACTCATAGTACAATATTATGTACTTTTTTTCAACTTCTATACCAACAATTCAGCATACTCTAAAGGTAAAATTTTTATATTGATGGGAATTTTTCTTTTGCCCTTGGTAGTAGTAGCAGTAAGGGGTTACTTAATTACAATCTCCCTGGATACATTAGTGTACAACCTAAGTATTCCCATTTATTCACTTTTTAGAAAAGGAGACATAGCACTTTGTGACACACTAACCAGAGTGTCATCATAGTTGGCTGGCCTCATACTGCTGTTCCTTTTTTATTTATTTTTTTAAATTTTCTACAAAATTCCTATTGTTATCTTCTGAGGTAGGCCTATTGATTTTTTTAAGTGAATGTAAAAAATACCCCAAATCTCACCTATAGTGCCTCTTTCATATACTTCCATCAGTATTATTTATCTCATTCTTACTAGAGCACAATGGTCCACACTCAACTGACCCTCCGTAGTGCGATGGGTCTTGGTAAGAGCACTGGATGCAGACACAGGACACTCAGGATGTCATGGTGCCACAAACCGGCTGAGAAACTCGGGCAGGTCTGTTAACATGCCGAGACCTCTGTGCAATGAGCAGGTTGAAAGAGATGATTCAGAAGACACCTTGCAGCTTTAAATAATTCTTCTATGCACTTGTTCAGAGTCCTTCATGAGCTGGGCCTTCGAGAATCCTTTGCCGCAGGGATTGCATGTTATGTTCAAAAGCCATCTTCAGAGCAGAACTGTCCTCTCAGTGGTGATGGTTAATGCTCAATGTCTGCCTCCATGTCCCCTGATCCAGACCCCACATCCTCACACTGTCCCACCCCTTTTTTTTCGATTGGCTTTGGCTCCATGTTTCCTGCTGGCTGCTCATTAAATATAGCTTGAAAATAGTTGATTAATTATCCCTGTATATTATATAGATTCTATAAATATGGTGCACCAAGCCCTCCTTCTTTCTCCTGTCTTTCTCTGCTCTATCTTTAGGCATATAAAAATGATAATTGTTTTATATTCACAGATTTGAATATTGAGACAGGGAAAAAAAAGCCTACCCAAGTCTCCACTAAAAGTCTATTTAATGCCTCCCAGTATTTATAGAACTCTATTCTTCCAGATACCTTTATTTGTTTACATTAACTAGCCTCCTTACATTCTTCTGGGGTTGGGATCTACACAAGATATTTTTGTAATTTATAGCCTGAGTACACAAGACTCAGTCACACTAAGTGCCGAGTTAAAACCCATTTAAAGGAAATAAAGCTTCAATGAGGAAATATGGAAATAATGACAAGCCTGGGATAAGAAGTATAACTAATGTGAATCAGTACACACACACACACACCACAAAACACACACAATACAACATACGCACGTGCATACACACACACTACAGTCACAGTCCCCACAGCTCTGGTCTGCAAGTTAAATGAATGTCTAGTTGACTCATAGGAATTTCAAAACTTCAGTTTGAAGTCCTGTTGAGTAATATTGAACACATTTCTCAGGAACAGCATACAGTGCTCTTAAATAGCCACTAGAATGCATTTGAAGAGAGCAATTAAAAAAAAATCAAATAGAAAACTGCCAAAAGGTAATCCAGATGGCAGCATTGGATGCACTAGAAAATGAGACCATTGGATATTAACCCATTTGAATTAAGAGTAGCAATAAGCTTTCTTTGGAAGAGAGGGAGAAGCACAAAATAAGTGAAGTTCTCAATTTTAATAAGTCAAATTAGTCCAACACAGGACTAAAGTTATTGGATTTGTATTAAAGTGCTGCTTTTGAAAGAGGGCTAGACTAATGTACTTCTGATTAGCAATCAACCAGTGAAAATTCAGATTCTCCAAACCATGACAGGATTTTGAGCAGGAAAAATATCCCTTGGTAAAAATCTCAGTAAATAGTAATTTTCCTAGTGAAGGAAATAATTATAAGTCAAGAGGATTCCTTTGTGGCTTCAGGGAGCTAGTTATTCTGTGAGTTAGTTATTCTGTGATGCAGAATAACTGGCGTCCAAAGTGATTCCATTTAGAGTGCTTTGCACACAGGTGGTTTGATTACACATACTGATTTAATAGTGGCTAAATCAACATTGGCTACATCAATTTTGGTTGCAAGCATCTTGTTTCATGAGGAAAAAATGTGGGTGGATCATATACTGCATATCCTGATATGGTATTTAAAGTTGAAGTTAACAAACTGTGCAACATAAAAAAAATTTTTTTGATACCTGTTGTTGGGTTGTTCTTAAGAAATATATGAACCTCTTTCATTCAGATACCTCTGGACACCACGATGAACTTTAAATTGCCACAGTAAAGATCAGGAAAGAGGACCAAACAAAAGGACAGAAAATATAATTTTAAAAAGGGAGAGAAATCTTTAAAATGTAGAAGGTTCAATCAATAGCTAGAATTCTTGAGGTTCTGGACATTGTTTATTCTTGTATATATTCCCCTGGAAGAGTAGCTGTCTCTGATTCTCTTTAAGCATTTTACGTTTTGAATAATCTAAGGGTGTTGCCAGACTTATCCAGCAGGATACTCCTATGGTTACAAGCAAAGATTAGACAACTGATATCTTAGCTCATCAAACTTTACCATTAACTGCATTGAACCACACAAAAACCTTGATCTGGTAATGCTATCATGTGTGTATCCTCATTCCTAAACTCATAAAAATGTATTGCAATTTCTGTATGTCCATTATACCTCAATAAAGCTTTAAAAAACCTATTAAGTAGACAATATTATCCCTATTTTTCAAGTGAAAGAATGGAAACTCATGAATGTTAAGTAATTTTTCCTAGGTCATATAGTCTATGAGATAGCAGTAGTAGGACTACAACCCTGTACACTTTGCTTTCTAGTGCAAGAGTTACTCCATTGTATTATGATATGACTACCTCCTCTCCTGGGGACTATCTGATAACATATAAGAAAAATGTGCAGAGGGCTAGTGGCAAGAATATTCTTTCCAATTAGGTTTAGAAGTCACCACTTAGAAAGTGAGGAGGTCAAGTGTGGTGGCTCATGCCTCTAATCCTAGCACTCTGGGAGGCTGAGGCTGGAAGATTGCTGGAGGTCAGGAGTTTGAGACCAGCCTGAGCAAGAGTGAGACCCTGTCTCTACTAAAAATAGAAAAAATTAGCTGGGTATGGTGGTGCGTGCCGGTAGGCCCAGTTCCTCGGGAGGCTGAGGCAGGAGGATCACTTGAGCCCAGGAGTTTGAGTTTTGCTGTGAGCTAGGCTGATACCACGGCACTCTAGCCCAGGCAACAGAGTAAGACTCTATTTAAAAAAAAAAAATGTGGGGAGGAGATGCTGAGAATTATGGTTTTAGTTCATCTTCTCCCACCTCTTTCTCTTACACGTTGCTACTTAATAGGAGGCAATTCCATCTCATGTTTTTAGAAAGACTATCTTCATTTTCTTGCTCTATGACATTTGCAAGACCATAAAATCCAGGAGGCAACCTAACAGAATAAACATTCTTCCCAACCTTTGAAAAACACGATTCTTCTTTTTATCCATTCCTAGCCTTTATTTTTTTTTAAAAGCATTAATTTTCTTTTGATTAGAAAATCTTCTCAGCATTTCTCATGCAAGACTGTAGTTGAAGATGTAAAAACATTCCTAAAGTGTAGCACGTCAGAAGATTCATTAAATACCCTATGTATTAAAGATGATGTGGAGGTCATCTAATTCTATTTCATAAATTATGGCAGTTTTTACATTCAAAATGCCATTTCACTTTTAAAGTAAATGTTATTGAAGTACAGCATGCACATTAAAAAGTGCACAAATAACATACAACTTAATGAATGTTCACAATGTAATAAATACACTTGTGTAAAGACCACCCAGATCAAGAATAGACTACTATGAAGACCCCCAGAAATCTCTCACATGCCTTTCCAATCCATAAAACCTAAAGTCAGGCACTCTTTTGACTTTACCACAATATATTAGTTTTGCCTATTTTAAAACTTTATATAAATGGTATTATACAGCATATACTTTTTGTGTCTGGCTTTTTTTACTTAATGTTTGCAAATTCATTTGTGTTATCTCTGGGAGTAGTTCATAAGATCTGTAGTGATGTCCCCTTTTTGTACTTGGACCTTTTCTCTTTTTCTCTTGTGAGAATTTGTTAGGGTATAGCAAATTTCTTTAGCCTTTTTCAAAGAAAACACTTGTGGCTGAGTTAATTATTTCTGTTGTATTCTTTATGTTGTATAAATTTTTGTTCTTAATTTTATTATTTACTTCTATTTTATAGAAGTAAATAATTTTCTAAATTTTCTTTAGATTATATCTGCTGTTTTTTAAAACTCCTTGAGAGTATAAATTACAAGCTTACTGGTTTTAAGCCTTTGAGAGATTTAAACAGGCATGTAAAATTATAAATTTACCTGTAATTGTGGCTTTAGCTGCACTGCACAGGTATTTTAATTTTCATTTAGCAGAACATATTCTTATTCCCATTGTAATGTCTTCTTTTACTAATAATTATTTAAAAGTGCTTGCTTAATTTCAAAATATTTAGGAATTATCTAGCTATCTTTTAATAATAACAATTTTCTCAATTTTGAGGTTAAATCTACCATGCACAGAGAACCAATGAAATATGAAGATTGAAAACAAAATATTTATTTTATTTTTGGTGGCCAGGTACAATATTTTATGTTTGACAATTACATCAAGTTGGTTAATTATGCAGTTTAAATTTTCTATTTTTTAAAACTTGTTTTCTTCTCTCCACTTTTGTCAATTATTGAGGCAGCTGTGTTAAAAATCTCCCATTGGATTGTAAATTTTTCTATATTTCCTTGAGACCTCTCAGGTTTTCTCTTCATTCTTCATAGGTCAATATAAAATTATTATATTGTACTGGTAGATATGACCTTTTATCATAACATCTTGCTTTTTTTCATTAATGTTTACTTTGCTATTATTAATAGCATAATGAACCAATTTATTTGGTTTAATATTTGCATGGTGATTTTTTCATACTTTTAAATTTTCTGTATTCTTATATTAAAGATGAACATCTTGTAGCACAGGCTTACTTTGTTTTGCTTTAGTTTTTATTTTAAGTCCAATCTGACAATCTCTTTTAAGTGGATTATTCAGTCTATTTACATTTAATGAAATTACTGAGATAGTTAAGTTTAAATCTACCACCTCAATATTTGTTTTCTGTTTGTCCAACCTCTTCTATGTTCCTTTTTCTTTGTTTTCTTGTATTCTTTTTATCAAGAATGTTTTAACTATTCCATTTTCCACCATTATTAGCTGTGGTTTATAAATTCATTACAATATATTTTAGTAATTGCCCTGGATATTGTGACATTTAATGATGACTTACTAGACTCTGATATAAATTTGAATACTTATCATCTTTTAAGACAATATTGGAACCTAAGTATTACTTTGTCACTTAATCTCTCCGGTTGTTTATTGTCATGCTTTTATTTTTATGTATACATAAAACTCATCAAAATTATTTTTATTGTTTAATACAGTCAATGTTTATTTAGATATTTGCCCTTTCCATTGCTCTTTTTTTCTATTTCAAAATATTAAGGGTGTACAAATGTTTTTGTTACATGGATACATTTTATCATGCTTAGGGCTATTAGAGTGCCCATCACGTGAATAGTGTTTATTGTACCTGACAGGGAAGTTTTTACATCCGTTTCTCCTTATTCCTTCCTACATTTTTGTTCTCCCTCTTGGAATTTTTTCCCTTCTATCTAAACATTTATTTACTATTATCATTTTAGTGTAATGTTCTTGTTATGAATTCTGTGAGTTTGGTGTTAAAATTTCTTTATTTTTCTTTTTGAATGATATTTTTACTGGGCTTTGAATTCTAGATGGGAAGTTGTTTTCTTTTATCGTTTTAATGACATCATTCCATTGTCTTCTGGCTTCCAATATTTCCTCTTGAAAACTCAGCTGTAATCTTATTGTTGCTCATTTGAAGTTAATACATGTATATGTTCTTTTTTCTCTGGCTACTTTTAAGATTCTCTCTTATCTTTCATGTCAGTTATTTTATCAAGATGTGCCTAGGTGTGGTTTTATTTGTATTTACCTGGCATGAGGTTTGCAGTACATTCTAAATCAGTAGTGTAAGGTTTTATGTCAGCTTCAGGAATTTTCTTTTTATACCTCCAAATATTACTTCACCATTCTCTCACTTCTGTCTTTCTAGACTTCAGTTACAATTATGTTAGTCCTTATCATTATACACCACATGTTCTTACTCCCTTTTCTAGATTTTATACATTTTTTATGTTCTGTGTTTTTTTTTCTGGTCATCTTCAATTATTTTCAGTTATTTAATCTTCTCTTCTTTTGTTGTTAAACTCGTCCATTGAATTCTTCTTTCTAGCATTCCATTCTGTTCAGTTTTAGAACTTCCAATTAACTCAGTTCTCTGGTTATATCTCCATAATTTCTTTGATTTTCTTAAATATGTTAATTATAGTTATTTTAAATCTTGTGTCTATTATCTCATATCTAGACCTCCTATGCATCGGTATTTATTTTCTGTTTTCCCCTTGTTCCTTTTGCATTTTCTTTGGAAATATTGATAGTTTTTGTTGAATGTTGGACATTTTCAATAAAAAATCCTAGAGACTCCCTATGATTTTTACCTTTTCTGAAGAGGACATTTTTTTTCTTTTAGCAGATAATTAGAGTAGGGGCAGAAAATCTCAGTGTACTCTAGTATGCAATGTATTTGAAGTTGGCTTTCATATATGTGTATCTGTGTGTGTGTGTGTGTGTGTGTGTGTGTGTGTGTGTGTGTGTGTGTTAGCTTGTCTATTTCTAGTTTGATTTTTGGCTAAAGCATAGCTTTATAGGGATTCCAAGTGAAAGCCTGGATGTTCACCAAGGCTACTCTTCATTGGCAAGCCCTGAACTCCGATTTTTGTCTCCCTAGCCTTGTGGACTGCCAAAAGCTTTGTTCTGACTTTCAGCTTTTTGCCTCTCTCCACTTTTGAAGCAGCAAATTCTGGAGAGAAAGGGTGATATACAACACAGTGCTCATTTCCACATGTTTTCCTTTTCTTCCGGATGTTGTCCTCAAGTCTGGTTGCCTTGGAAGCTCTCCAGTGCCTTCAACAAAATTTCTTTCTCTTCTTTTCTACTTTTTAAGAGTATCCAGTTTTCTTAATTTGGTAGGAGAGTTTGTCTTATATTTATTAGTTTGTTATAACTAGCAGTGAAATTCCTTTCCTAATTTTATATTGTAACTCTCAGAGAAACTGGCTATTAGGAAATATTGTCCCCATTTTGGTCCCCATTCCTTAAATATAGAAAGAAAATCAATATTTTGACAAAAATAGAGGATTTTTTGTGATATAGAGTTTATTGCCAAGTCTTCATTTCTAAATTTTCATATAAATTCTCTGGAATTTTTGGAAGAAAAATCTTGGCCAGGTTTTTATTGATTTGATCTGTTGGAACACTACTTACTGACTAAATCCATATTTATAATAATTCTAATTTCTAATGAAATCTGGGACAAAGATGGATATTTTTGTCAATAGTGGTTTCTGGATATACACATGTTTTTTTAGCTTATTAGTATTTTTTTTTATTTCAGCTTATTATGGGGGTACAAAAGTTCAGGTTATGTATATGGCCCATTTTGTGTATTATATGTTTCACATCTTTATACATGGTGAGCATCCCTTATCCAAGGTGCTTGGGACCAGAAATGTTTCATATTTTTTTAGATTTTGGGATATTCGCATTACTCTTACTGGTGGAGCAACTCTAACCTAAAAACCCAAAATCCAAAATGCTCCTGCAAGCATTTCTTTTGAGCATCATATTGGTGCTGAAAAAGTTTCAGATTTTGGAGCATTTTGGATTTGGGATTTTTAAATTAGGAATGCTCAACCTGTACTGTTAATACTGCCAGCTGGAATTATTTTAAGCCTTTTGTGTTCTGTCATAAAAATTGTGTTATTCTTTCAGTCTTCAACTTTAGTCCCTGGCAGTTGTTAACAGCAACAAAGTTATAGATTATTAAACTACCTTCTGTAATGTTAAGAAACTATAGGTTTACCTGAGAAAGTGCAACGTGAAGATTCGTGTGTGATCTAATTTCAGCTTAGCTTTTGAAGTTTATAAGAAAGGTTGGAGCGGCAGATCTCATGCTCTGGGTTGCTGCAACCGGGCAGCACCCTGGGGAGCCTGGAGTAGCCTTGACAAGAAATCCCAGTATTCTCACATGATGCTGGTGCTAGCTTAGACCTCACCTAGATTACCTTGTTCTTTACAGAGCTCCTTCAGATTAGACATGTGTGTTTTTGAATGAATGACTCAGTTGCTGTAGTCTTCAATATCCTTATTGTTCAAGTAAGTTTGTAATTCCATATATTCTGCCTGTTTCAGAAGTAAGATTCAAATGAGATAATGTATGTGAGAGCACTTTGTAAATTGTCAAACTCTATGCACACATAATGATAGGCACAAACTCAGGACCTAGAGAAATCTTTTGGCATATCTATTGATCAGAGCCCTTTTCTTCTGCACACATAACAACATATCTCCTAGCACATCATGTTTCTAATTTCATTTCTGGGAATATTAATATAAATCACTTTGGGAATGTCGACTAGGAGAAAAAGATAAGGGTTATTGTTTATTTACTTTTATATTTCTTATCTTTATTTGTGCTATAGTATATTTTCCTATGTCTTGACAGAAGGAATTTCAATAATTATCAGTTCGCTCATCTTATTTTATGGATAAGGTAACCCAATAATATAGATAAGGCCCAAAAAGGCAAAATCCCCTATTATGGTCTCATGGTTAGTCATTGTCAAAGCCAGATAAGAAAGAACTCTCCTAATTCATTTTGTTGATATACTATATGATGCAGCATGGCATCATTGCAGATAGAGCACACACACACACACACACACACACGTCTTCCTGTGTGCACATACATCCACATGCACATTCAGAAAAAATAGCTTTTCTAAAGCTGTGAGAAAGGATCTGACTGCACTTCTCATCTCTTTCTTCATCCTAAAGTGATAGGGAGGAATGAATTTCCTTTCCACTCAAGTACTCCTCTGTTAAAGCATCGACATCTTCTTGTTGGAATCTTTTGCTTCTTCTCAGCGTATCTTTCTCCACTGTGGAGTCACACCCTGAGAAGATGTGAATATTAGAACCCAGAGTCTGTGAATATGACTGGTAAGGTTGAGAGATGGAGTAATGGCTGGGGAGTGATGCCAGAGGAGAAGTGGGATGCATAGAATGGAGAACATGGGAAAGGGAGCTCTGGACTTTAGACAAATACAATAAGAAAAGACGGCACCTCAGTGTGAGTGTGATAGTCTTCAACTTTGACCTCAGGGGTGTGGAAAGCATTGATTTTTGGGGAAAAGAAAGGCAAGATATTTAGATGAGACTGACTTGATGACATGAATACAAAGTGAAAAAATAATGTTCAGGGACCATTATTGTTCCACTTCAATAGCTTAAAAATTTTGTTTTCTTCTAGCTAGCATACTTTACAGATGGGTGTGGATACCCTTGAGGAGATACACAGTACATGGGTGTGAGAACCCATGGGTATATTTGTGCACATCAATTTTAGTTATGGTGAGTAATTTAAAATATTTTATATCAAACAGAAACAAATTGTTAAGTAGGATATAATTGTCAAAATACTTGAATAGAATACAAGATTCCAAGGAAATTCCTGCTTACTTGGTGCTGTTTGAGGCTCCCTCCCTCAGGCTCACTGGTAAACATGACACTCACTTTCCTCTGTCATTGAAAATACTTAAGTAAAAACACTTGAGAATCACTGGAGCATTTGTGTTCTAGAATATGTCTGGGCACTCTACATAACTAACAAATCCATCCCTCTGCTTTTCTGTCCTCTGAATATCAAAAATCAGGTGTTGCTTTTTGACTTCCTAATGCAAAGCATAGAAAGTTGATTCTTTGTATCAGCTTGATACATTCTTACCTGTACATTTTAATTTGCTAGTTACTTCTCTTGGGCAGTTGTATTTATACCTCAATATCCTTTCTAACAAGAGTAATTATTTTACATCTGATTTTAACAGGTTTTACAATTTTGAATGATTCTCTGCTTAACATGAGAGAACATGCTATGTTCATGTCCAGAATAGGAGCAAATCATTTTTACTGTACAAAATCTACTTTGAATGAATGAACAGAAGTAGAAAGTAAAGGAGGAAATGGAGAAGAAATGCATAACATGCTTTGCCTGATGGAATTATATACTGAAGTTGACATCCTTACTTTGTATTTATAAAGGATTCAAGGAATCTGAAATAAAATTAAATTATCAGACTTCAAAAACTATTTAAAATTCTATGATTTTTTAAAAAATATGACTTAATATACTTTGTAAAAAGTAAAATGATTCTTCTCAAACAGTCATTAAGAGTTTAGTGGTATGTAAGTTCTCTGAAACATATACCCACATTAAAATTATGGCAAAAGGATATAGACCTTGATTTAAGGAAATCAAGAGATAGATATTAATATTAACTGGGTCTCAAAAGTTGAATTATTGAAGATGTGTTAAGGAAATAATTTAAGAGTCTCAGATTTAATAATTTCAAAGAATTCTCCATTTTGGATAAATTAATATCCTCTATGAGGCCCTTAAATGGAGGGAAAAACTTTTATCATCTATTTTACTTTATTGTCTTAGGTTACAGTAGAATTAATATTTTCTCTTTTTCCATACTAGGTTCTCAGTGATGTAAATGCAAAACTAAAGGTGATGAGTAGTAAAGAGCTACAACATATCTGACAGTTTCAATTACTGACACCATTGTTATTAAGTACAATTTCTCCTCATTGTCCTTTTTTTTTATCTTAAAGTGAAGAGAAACAACATTATTAAATATCCAAAACCATTATAGGAACTTTGAGAAGCTTAATTTTATATCTGATGTACACTCTAAATGGATTACTAATGAAATCTGCCAACAGGTATATTTTAAGAAATATAGTGTATTATAAAGAGCTTCTTGGCATAAATAGTGGGTTAAAATGGGGGGTGGATTTTTTTTGTCAACTTCACAGCAGTTGCACTGGATGTGGGACAGGATTTTGTGTTTCTGATACTGCTTCCTTGTACTTAGAACAAGATGAGTCTCAGTTCCCCTAAAAATTGTGGGGTTCATTAGACTAATAGATAATTGCTAAGATGCTATCTACCACTAGGCAGTGTTTACCCAATTAGGAGCACCAACAAACTAAACAAAACATCATGGCAATGATCATACAAAGGAGATTTTAAAGTTTTACCTCTCTCTCACAACCATTTTAATTTATCTATGTTCTCTTCCATATTTATAGATTTGTACATTCATTTAATCATAATGTAGACACAACCAATCTTAGCAGGAGTTAGTAAATCTCAAATGAGTTAAAGTATATGAAATTACCTTTAAAACTCTAAAGGGTTCTTTCAATGGCAAAAGAAGCCTGTTATTATTGACACTCTTTCTTAAATATTTTTCCATATTTCTACAAGGGACAAAGTGCTTAAAAAAAAGATAGAAAGTTTGGGCGAGGTTGTTGTATGCAGCGAAAGTGCCTTCACAAACACAGAGGGCCTGTCCTATCTAATGCCTCAGGGAGTCAAAGAAGGTACGGTCCTTCCCCTTGAGATACCAACAGTCTCATACAAATGTATTAGTTTCTTATTGCTGCTATAACAAATTAACACAAACTTTGTGGCTTGACCCAACACAAATTTATTATCTTATGGTTCTGTAGGCTAGAATTCTGACATGGATCTCACTAGGCTAGCATCAAGGTGTCAGCAGGGCTCAGTTGCTTTTTGGAAGCTCTAGAAAAGAATCCATTTCTTTGCTTTTTTTTTTCAGCTTATTATGGGGGTACAAAAGTCCAGGTTATATATATTGCCCACGACCCCCCCACCCCCCACGTCTGAGCTTCAAGCGTGTCCATTCCCCAGACGGTGCACATCGCACTCATCAAGTAGGTATACACCCATCCCCTCCCCCCCAACTTCTAGAGTCCATCTGCATTCCCTGGCATGTGGCTGTTTACAGTAAATTCAAGCTCAGCAATGTTGCATCTCTCTAATAATTATTCTATAGTCATATCTCTCTTTTACTCTCCTTTTAGGAACCCTATGATTACACTGGACCCATCCAAATCATCCAGGGTAATCTCATCATATTAAGATCCTTAACTTAATCTCATATGCAAAGGCCTTTTTGCCATGTAATGTAACATGTACACAGATTTCAAGGATTAGGATGTGGGTAACTTTGGAGAGCCCTTATTCTGCCCACCACATAGGGCAATCACCTGAACACATAATTACAATGACAGTTCAGTCAATGAAGTAGCTGTAAAATATTGTGATGACATAATGCAGGCTGATTTTGTGCAGCTCCAAGTGCAGGAGGCAGTAAAAACCTACTGGAGGAGATCATGGATGGAGAGGTCACAACAGGATAAGTAGGAAATAGCCACTTTAAAGGATGCAGAGGATGGCTTTCAATAGCAGGCAGGCAATGCAGAGAGCAAGCCTCTATTGAAATCCCTCCTGTCACTGCTACCTCCTACAAAGCCCTCACATCTATGCATTGCATTTTTCACTGCCCCACCTTAGAGAAAGGCTCTGTCATCTACAGCATAGTCACAGGTATCTCAACTGCATGCTTCATCCCCAACAGTCCAGTGACCAGAGCTATAGTTTAACCACCTACATATGATCCTGCCACTTGGCTGCTTTAACTTATTGCCCTACCCACATTCTCTGTACACAATTCGTCTTTTATGTAATAAACCAGACCTCCCAAGATCAGGACACACAGCTGTCCTTTTCAGCCTCATTCCTTGATGATTCTCCTCACTCCTCTAAAATAATGCACGAGATTCTTATAACTAACATCCTGTGATGTTAGTTGGACAAATATTTTCATGTCCACTCTACGGAGAAATCTGAGAGGCTATGACTTACCTCAAACCACATAGCTAATCAGTGACTGAGCCCCACTGTTTTTCCCATCACCCCGTGGGGAGGCCAGCCTGCTGTCAAAAGTTAGATTTTGCCTTTGGGGTCAAAGATGTGGAAACAACCCAAGTACTCATCAATACATGAGTGGATTAATAAAATATGGTATATGTATACCATGGAGTTCTACTCAGCCACATAAAACAATGGTGATCTAGCACCTCTAGTAGTATCCTGGATAGAGCTGGAGCCCATTCTACTAAGTGAAGTATCCCAAGAATGGAAAAACAAGCACCACATGTACTCACCAGCAAATTGGTATTAACTGATCAACACTTAAGTACATATATGGTAATAACATTCATCGGATGTCGGGCAGATGGGACGGGAAAGGAGGGGATGGGTATATACACACCTAATGGGTGTGGTACACACAATCTGGGGGACAGGCATGCTTGAAGCTCTGACTTGGGTGGGGCAAAGTCAATATATGTAACCTAAACATTTGTACCCCGTAATATGATGAAATTAAAAAAAAGTTATATTTTGTTCCTGGAGATTTCAGGGTGGATTTGGGGACAAACTACCGTCTTGTTTTCTGAAAATTCATTTTCCCTGAAGCGAGACAACATTGGGTTTGGGGTATTTTGGGGGCATGGTGGTGAGTCATAACAAGTTTAATTCCTTTCACTTCACATGTTCAATGGCCCATATAATTACAAAGCACAAGGATTTCCTCTCTGCTGTTAAAAGAATTATCAAGTTAAGAATGTCTTGATCTTAATTAGCTTTTACTAGGTCTTTCTGATGCCCAAATAATATATGTGGCTAAATGGTAAACATTAAGGATGAGGACCATTTTCCTTTGTTTCTAAAACACTGTTTAAAGAATATACAAAGGGAACCTACATGGAAATATTTATATCAAAAATCTTTTTTAATGTAATATATGCCACTTTTCCATAGGACAAAATTAAGAGTTCAGATAAGGGATACATTTTTAAAGATCAAAAAAATATAAAAAAGAAAGAATAAAAAAAGTGTATCTTTTACATTTTGCATTGAGTTGTCCATTTTCCTTATTTTTTTCCTTGCTGTGCAAACTCTAGACATCTTAAACCTTAGCCATTGATATTCTTATCAATTCTTCTGTAAGTCCTGCCAAATAATTGGATAGGTTTTTTTCATTTGCCTGTGTGCCAGTCTTCCTACCTCTCACATGCACACTCTCACTCTCTGCATTTATACATACAGCTCTCACCCCTCAACTTCTTCCCTTGTTTTGGATATTCCCCATCTGAAGCATTTATCAGAGGATTCCTCTGTGACTGGTGGAATAAATTAAAACTCTGTAATTATTTAGTACCATTAATACATTCGGCAGCTTGGAAAACAGGGATCAAAGCCTAGACTTACAACTTACTGTGTGAACTTTATCAAATTCTTTTTTGGGTTAAGTGTCAAATTTTGTTTAAATAAATACAATTAGAGTAAAAATAATAGATCTGTATGGTTTTCAAAGAATGGCATCGAATAATGTTTATAACGTTCTTAGCAGTGTATTTGATACCTAGTGAGTAATGGCTAAAGGATGGCTGTCATTGTTATCACTATTGTTACAACCAGCACGACCATTGAACCTTTACATATAGGAAGATACGGAGGAGAACATGAAGACCAGAAAGAGAAGGATGCATTCTTGTATTATTTCTAGGCATGAGGGTGCTTTTTGTAAGGAGGCAGCTATAAAGCATTCTCCTGGGATGCTCCTGTCTGAGTGCTGAGAGCCAAGGGGACCCATCCCCAGAGAGAGCATCTAGAATCGGATATTTTTCACACAGCTGGGGAGAGGGGCAGGCCAAGCGCCAGGAGAGGGCCCAGGCCTCAAGAGCGATGTCAGTGAACTGGAGGGACTCCTGCAGAGGGGGAGGCGCTGAGCAGAGTGTAGCAAGTCTCTCCACACAAAATTCCCACCCTGCTGTATTATTGTTGCCAATTTCACAAAAGATTTGGATTAGGAATTCTAATTTAAATTCCTATATTCCTGTAGAAGGAACAGTGAAAATAAATGCAAAGGAAGTGGAAAACTTGACCTTGGCTTTGCCTCTACTAAGTGCTAGATACTGTTCTTAAACCAGCACATACCTTATGTCACTTAGTGACCTAGTGAGCCTACGTTGATGGGGTAGACATTATTCCCCTTGTCGTCTTACAGGTTAGAAAACAAGCCCCTGAAAGGTTAGGCACCTGATCCAACTCACTGAGCTCACGGGAGAGGACCTGCCCCTACTTCAAGTTTTTTCCCCTCTACCCCAAATCCCATCTTAATCAGGCATCCTGCAGGTGTCTGAGCAGAGAGCTGGCAGAAGCCCGTGTAGCTCTGCTCCTGGACTTTTGGCTGCGCTTGGCATCGCCAGGGCAGTGCTCAGCTACAGGGCTCTCGTAACTGAGATCTGTCTGCTTTCATGGATGTTCAGAAGCGTAAATTCTGTTCTCTGACTGAGAAGCATTTTGTTCCAACATCAAAGTTGTGTGGGAGTAGAGCATTGTTGTTACACCCCATATTGTTGTAACCTATTTCATGCTATCCTTTCTGAGATTTGAGTGTTCTTTTTTTAGTTCCCATTTTGTATAAAGTTCTGCCTTTCTGGGATGACCTTATGAGCTACTGATCCCCTTTTCATGGAGGGACTTAGAGGAACGGGAGTCACCAGTGGTTTTCCGTGGCGCTCTGCAGAGCAAAGCAGACATAAAGGTTTCATAAAAGTCTTGAGCAGTCAGCAGTATTCTGTTTTCCAAGAACAATGTTTTCTCAGGTGAGATAGGAAAGGATTTTTATAAATGGCACTTAACGGCATTCTACAGATGTGGACTGGTTAGGAAAGAAACAAAATCATCACAGAAGAATGCCCCAAACCTCCCAGTATGCACATAGGCAATTCCTATCTTGTATTCAGGCCCTGGCACAAGTCAAGATTTATATCAGAACTTAACTGTAAGATTTTTTACTCTAGAGGAGCTAGGCCTTTTGTTTTAGTTTATTTTGTTTTTGCTTTTGTTTTGCATTGTCTAAATAAATCGAGTTTTAGAACTCAACAAAGATGGTTTGTTAAAATATCCAAATAAGGGAACACAAAGACTGGTTCCCAACAGGCAAGATAAGAGACCGTTTCATAAACAGGGGGGTATGTAAGCTCAACTTTGATACAGGGTGGTGTTTTGACAGGTGTAGAGGCAGAGGAAATAGTTTGAATAAATATGAGTATAATAAAAATGCACATGTGTAGGCAAAGCAGCACCACCGAGCAAACATACTTTCAGAGCCCACAACATGCAGGATTTGGAATCAATTCCATCTCACACCAACTGGGCAAAGTAGGCAAATTTTGTATGTCTTCAGACCCAGAGTTTCTTCATATAGAAAGGGCTAGGCTAAAGGTAGAAATAGATAATGTGCATTAAAGTTTTTAGATCCAAAAAACATAAAGTTCTCTCCCCCTTTCTTTAATCTGACAAAACATCAACCTGACATTTTGCTTTTGATTGGTGGTTTGCAATTTATTTCCCAAAGTGGAGATGGGTGGACCTCTTCAGGTGTGGTTTTATAAACATGTTTGGTTACGGGTTTTTTTTTTTTTTTTCATTTACTTCTACACCCCATGAATAAAATCAAGGGCATAAAAATAGTTCTATCATTTATTTAAACTTTGAAATCTAGAAAATTTATTACAGTATTTATGTTGAGGCAGAAAGCTGATGTCAAATTCATTTCTTCAACTATGTTAACACATATTTGTGTTAGAATGCATCTTTGTGTTGAAAAAAGACAACAACTATCTCAGGAGTGGGGGTTACAGCTCCAATTTTTCTTATCTTTAGCTAGATGACCCTCTTAAATAAAGCCTGTTTTGTCTCTTAATCCAGGAACATGGTAGTTAAACTTTGGGGTTTTTTTAATTGGCAATCCCTGTATTAGTCTGCTAAGACTACCTTAGCAAAATACCACAGGCTGGGTGGCTTAAATAACAGAAATGTGTTTTCTCACAATTCTGTAAGGTAGAAGTCCAAGGTAAAGGTATTAATAGAGTTTATTTCTTCTGAGGCCTCTCTCCTTGGCTTGTAGTTTTCTTCCTGTGTCTTCACGTGGTCTTTCCTATCTGATTGTGTCCTAATCTTCTTTTATTAGAAGAATACAAGTCATCTTGGATTAGGGCCCACACTAAGAACCTCCTATCTCCAAATACAATCAGGTTCTGCAGTGCTGAGGGTTAAGACTTTAATGGGTAAGTTTTAGGGGGACACAATTCAGGCCATAACACTCTGTTTGAGATTTTCATGCCATTAGATTTAAGTGGAAATATTCTTTTAAGGAAATGGACACGTTTGAAGCTCTGATTCAGGGGTGGGGCAGGCAAGGGCAATATACATAACCTAAACTTTTGTACCCCCACAATATGCTGAAATAAGAATAAAAAAATAAAAAATAAAAAAAAGAATTAGAAAAAAAAAGAAGTGTTTTGTTGTGATCTATCAGAAAGTAATGTTGAAAAGAAGTGATTTTTTTTTAATCCAAGCTATATTTATTTTTAAGAAAACTTAGAAAGTAAATAAATGTCCAAAATAAGTACATTTTAAAGAGCCATTTCCATGGGGGGAATATTTTGATGAGATAAGAATCAGATGACAGAAAACGTACGTATGATTCACTTCTATATTTAGAAACTCAGGAATTCGGTATTTAAAAACTCCATTTTTGTTAAGTTTATGTAAGGAAATTGATAATATAAATGAAATGTAAACAATGATTAATTAGGCCAGGCCCATTGGCCCACACCTGCAATCCTAGCACTTTGGGAGGCCGAGATGGGAGGATCTGTTTTTTTTTTTTTTTTTTTTTTTTTATTTCAGCTCTTCATGGGGGTACAAAACCTCAGGTTACATACATTGTCCGTGTCCCACCCATCCCCCTGAGTCAGAGCCCCAGGCGCGTCCACTCTCGAGACAGTGCACCTGGCATACACCATGCAGTCATACCTCCATCCTCTCCCCCCCCCCCACCTCCCCGAGTCAGCACCTTCAAGCATGACCATTCCCCAGATGGTGCGCAAAGCACTCATCATGCAGGCATGCATCCATCCCCTCCCCCCACCCCTCCACCCCACCCCCCGTCTCAGTCTGATATCCAGTTGGTTTCCTTCCCCGATGTGCATTTAGGTGATGATCAGGGAGATGCTAATGTATTTAACTGCATGAGCACATTTCAGAAAAATGTTGACAGGGATTTAAAGCTTTGCTGTTTTCTATTAATGATCTTGTTACATATCTTCCCATAATGAGGCAACAGAGTAAGCTTGATTAAAAAATTATTTAAATTAATCCCCTGTGGAAATATCAGTAGGACTCATATTGAATCACCTAAAGTCACAGGATTTTAAAGTCTCCCAATTATAGAGCACAATCAACCTTTAAATTTCATATATATATATACACATATATATATACATACACATAAACACATATATATGCACACATATATCTATGTGTATGTATACACTAGTACACTCACAAAATGCTAACACTCTCTATAGAAAAGCTTAGCATTTCAGATTTGGAAATTTAGAAACAGAATGAATTATGTTTTTTCAGGTTAACACTTTAAAATTTATTTTACCAAGCATCTGTTATATGGAGAATAGTTTGCTCCTATCAGCAATTAACAGTGTTCTCTAAAATGTGACTTTTGCAGGTCACTTTGTCTACTTAAGAAAAAGTAGACAAAATATTATATGTTTACTATTTCTGCAATGTTTAATGTGTAAACTTTTAGCTTGAATCTCATATATGCCCAGCAGACTGCCATCAGCTTCACTTGCTATTATTCCCAAACCCTCCAAACCCATTGTTCCAGTCATAATGTCTTCAGAAAATACTTTGGACTTCCTCCCATGAAAACACTCCTTGCCTGAAAAGCTGTCACCCATAGCTTGACCATCTCTACTCCGCTGCATCTCACTTTCTCTCTGAAGCATTCTGTTAAAACACCTGAATTTAAATGACCAGTTCTTAGTGTTTACGTCTATAGCAAGCATTTTTATTGTTAATTTTTTATCAATACATAATGATCATACATATTTCTGGGGTATATGTGATATTTTGATACATGCATACAATGTGTAGTGATTAAATACAATGTGTAGTGATCAAATCACGGTAATTAGAGTATCCATCACATCAAACACTTATCATTTCTTTGTGTTGGGAACATTCCAAATCTTTCTTCCAGCTATTTTGAAATTTATCATAAATTATTGTTAACTATAGTCACCTATGTTATCGAACACTAGATCTTATTCCTTCTATCTAACTGTACTTCTGTACTCACTAACCATCCCCTCTTCCCCCCAGCCCCCTCCCGTCTACCCTTCTCAGCTGCTGGTAATCGCTATTCTATGTTCCCCCTCCATGAGAGCAACATTTTTAGCTCCCACATAGGAGTGAGAACGTGCAGTATTTGTCTTTTTGTGCCTAGCTTATTTCACTTAACATAATGTGCTCCAGTTCCATCCATGTTGCTGCAAATGACAAAATTTCACTCATTTTTATGGCTTAATACTATCCCATTGTGTGTATATGTCACATTTTCTTTATCCATTCATCACTGATGGACACTTAGGTTGATTCCATTATCTTGGCTATTGTGAACAGTGCTACAATAAACATGGAAGTGTAGCTTTTTCTTCAATATACTGATTTCCTTTCTTTTGGATATATAGCCAGCAGTGGGAATGCTAGATCACATAGTAGTTCTATTTCCAGTTTTTTGAAAAATCCCCATACTATTTCCCACAGTGGCTGTACTAATTTTCATTCCCACCAGCAGTGTACGAGGGTTTCCCTTTCTCTGCATCCTCGCCAAGGTCTGTTATTTTTATTCTTTTTTGGTAATAGCCATATAACTGGGGTGAGATGATATATTGTTGTAGTTTTGATTTGTATTTCCATGATGATTAAGGATGTCTGGCATTTTTTTCATATTCCTGTTGGCCCTTTTATGTCTTCTTTTGAAAAATATTTATTCAGATCCTTTGCCCATTTTGAAATCAGGTTATTTATTTTTTGCTGTTGTTTCTTACATATTCTTGTTATTAGTCCCTTGTTGGATAGAAGGCTTGCAAGTATTTTCTCCCATTCTGTGGGTTGTCTCTTCACCTTGTTGATTTTCCTTTGTTGTGCAGAAGCTTTTAGCTCGATGTGATCACATTTGTCTTTGTTTCTTCTTGTTGCCTGTGCTTTTGCGGTCTTACCCCCAAAATCTTTGCCCAAATCAATATCCTGAAACATTTCCTCAATGTTTTCTTGTAGTAGTTTCAAATTTTCAGGTCTCACATTTAAGTCTTTAGTCCATTTTGAGTTGATTTTTTCTATAGGATGAAAGAGAGAATTTTAGTTTCATTCTCCTGTATATTGATATCCAGTTTTCCCAGCACCATTTACTGAAGATGTCCTTTCCCCATGTATGTTCTTGATGCCTTTGTATAAAATGAGTTGGCTTTAAATGTGTGGTTTATTTCTGGGTTCTCTATTTTGCTCCATTGGTCTCAGTGTTGTTTTTATGCCAGTACCATGCTGATTTGGTTACTACAGCTTTGCAGGATATTTTGAATTCAGGTTGTGTGGTGCCTCCAGCTTTGTTCTTTATAGCAAGCATTTTATAATTAGTTCTAAAGGATGACCATCTCCATTGGCCAGTGACATTATATAATTTATATTTAAATGTTTTTTATTATTGATCTGTTTTCTGTCTAGTCCAGCTTGATAGCCACATAAAGCTATCAATTTCTTAAGGAAGAAAATACCTTAAACTTCCTAGTAGATTTGGGTCTTAACATTGTCTTTTGCATAACTCTGGAATTAAATGAAGAGTTTTTAAACAGCTTCCATACATGTGCTGAAGGATTGACCTGAAAAAATAAACATTAAAATCCCTATCCCCTGCAAAACTCTATTATAACATAAAAGAAAAAAACAGATATGGGCATACACAGAGTTCAAAGGTGTTTTTGAATGTGGCATTTTAACGTTTTGCTTTTCATTTTTCTATTGCCATTTTTCCTCATTTGAAACTGGGCTCATGGAGGTCTGGCTACAAACCTTCCAGATCTTGCCCTTCTCTGAAGCTCCAGGCTTCTCTGTTTGTTCCAGGACCCTGCTATTTTTTTCAGATCAGTTACAGGCCAAAAAGGCTCTCGGGTAAAGGAGACCTTCAGGCACTGAACAGAGCAAGCAGATGAACGTCAAAATATAGAACCCCCTAGGGACAGGTAATTAAGTAGTTACCTATGTCTTCTCTCAAGAAGTGTGCCAAAATATGCTCTAAGTAGTGCCTTTCTCAGCATTTTGTTTCTTTTTTTAGAAATTAAAAGTATGGATCTGATGCCAAAGCTACAAACCACAAATCCAATTTAAGCAAAGAAAATCAAGACGTAGGACTTAAATGTACATTTGGAAGAGGCTGGGGAAGGCGGCGGGGGGATCTGTTTCTGAATCACATCACCTCCTTCTCTTCCTCCCTCCCACCCTGCGCCCTGAAAACATGTGCAAACAACGAGATTACTTGTTAAATTAGCACACTATGACTGTGTAACTATATTTGTGAAACAGAGTCAAAGTAAAACTGAAAGAAAATTGAAATACAAAAAAAAAAAAAAAGAAAAAGAAAAACGCCGAAAATTGAATGCATAATTTAATGCAAATCTTCTCCCAGATTTGAGTAGATCTAACGCCCTCTAAAATAGGCCTGGCTTGTCTACAGCTCCACATCTCACAGTTTGCGTTATGAAATATCAAAACACTCTCAAACTTTTAACTGCTATAGACTTCTGTATTTTTTGACTTCTGCTCTAATAAGCAAGGTCTGTCTGTTTTCGTTTAACAACTGAGTCAGAAACCATTTTCTTTTCTTCCCCGCATCCCTTACGCATGTCCACCCTTCCCCGCTTAGATATTACTCAGGGTCCAGCCCTTCGCAGGAGGAAGGGGGCAGAGCCTGCCACACTTTACTCTGTGTGTGTGTGTGTGTGTGTGTGTGTGTGTGTGTGTGTGTGTGTGTGTGCACGCGTGCATGTATGTGCGCGCGCGCCTAAGGAGACAGGGGTCCTACAGTATGAACTATTTTTTCAATAGCGTCTGCTTTTTTCTCATGGTATTTGTTTTGCATCTTCAGGTAAATGATTTCTTTCAAAGCAAGCCAGAAATTTGTGCGTACAAGGCAGCAATCCTCTCCCCAATTCCTTCAACAGATAACCATCCAATTTCTTATTGAATGCGTCCGGCGATGACAGACCCATTACTTTGTGGGAGTGTTGATTCTTTCTTTCCTTGGATAGCTAAGAGTGTTGGAAATTTCTTTGTTCTTATTGATCCATTTATTCATATATTAATCATGTATTTACTGGGCATCTACTATGTGACAAGCTCTGTTCTAGGCGTCTGGAATCTAGCAATAACCAAAGAGACAACAATCACTGCCTTTATTTATGTTCAATCTTGGTGTCACTCTACTTATTAATGTTTGTCCTAATTCTGTCTTCCAAAGCAAAACTAAATAATTCACTCCATGTTTTTTTTTTTTTTGGCAGCCCCACAAATATTTGACCATGACTACATTTCACTATCTTTAGATTAAACATTCTCTAATACAATTCTTCCAATGTCTACCATATCAATCACTATCCTAGAATCTGGCGGTGTGCCCTCATTGTGGGTTTGCACTAGTCACTGTGTGTCACATGTGGTCTGAGAACACTGGGCTCGTCACCCAGACAGGGCTGAGTGGTACGTGGACAGGCTGGGATGCCCAGCTACAGGGGCTTTAATACCAGCTCCATCATTTCCTTATGTTGCTCTTGGATAAATCACATAGCGGCTTTGTGCCTTGGTTTCCTCATCTGTAAATAGTAATGCTACCTACCTCAAAATACTGCTATGAGGATTAAATGAGTTAATATAAAAAAAAACACTTGGAGTAGTTTTTGGCCCAAAGTGTGTGCTCAGGAAATGAGAGCTATTATTCTTACTATTATTATAATTAGTTTTGGATATGACCTCTCTTCACACAGCCTCATTGTTTTAGGACACACATCATACTGTTGGCTTACTGATGCTGGGTATGATTGACACCAATCTACTTTGGCTATAAATTCCTCTCAACTCCTAGCAAAGAGCCTGGGACAAAGTAGATGCTCAACAAATACCTGCTAAGTGAGCAAGTTAAAAATCTTAGCTTTTGAAAACACACTTAAACAGCACATGGGAATGATTTTTACTCTTATTTTTCAATGTGAAATGATGTATTCCCTGTGGTTGTATTGTAGAATATTAGTGAATCATGTTCCGTGAAGATTTGTTAAGGAAATTTTTATGAACTGCCATTCATTTTAAGCCTTAATAAATAAAAATGATGGAGATGTACCACTTCCTGGTAATAAAATATGCAGAAATTTTGGGCTTTATATTTGTGGGTTTTATACATATGTAAGCACACACACACACACACACACACACACACAACTAAACTGGTCACAACTAAACTCTAAATTCAAGACCAAATTCTGCATCATTTTTCATGGAACTTTCACAGTGATTTCCAGGAATTTTTTTTTTTCTTTTCATACCCTCTGGTTTATATCTTTTCCCCATCTGCCTGAAAGTGTCAATGTCTATTTTGATAAATAGGCATCCCTGAGTCCTCCTCCTCCTGCTCTACCCCCGCCCCCCCCCCCCCCCCCCCCCCCCCCCCCCCCCCCCCCCCCCCGGCCACGGCTCGGGAGGTTCTGTAGGGAGTGGCACTTGTTAATAAAAAGCTTCTATCACTCCCATCTCCTCCCAGAGCAGCTGGAAGACAAATGTCTGGGAGAGCAACTTAGATGGGAGCAGAACTAGGATGTCTTCACCTTCCTTAAGTGGAAGTAGCTTTAATGTATTTATCAGTAACCTTTCTAATTAGCTCCCCATCAGGTGGCGGTTTCTTAATAGTTCTGGGTATGAACAGGCAAAATGAGTTCTATACCCACTCCAAAATGCTACTTCTCAAATGGATGAGTCTCAACTCCGGAGAATGTATAGATCAGTCCTTGTCATGTGCAGATATTTTCTTAAATTTACCCACTGTCCTGTTGATTTTCTTGAAATGATACATCTAAAGCAATGCTTCCTGTCTCTAAAGCAAATATATGCAAAAAAACAAAATTAAAAACACCTTTTTCATGCAAAATTCCCAGTGTACTGGTCTACTCTTTCTCTTAAGAAACTGTACATCTGTTGTAATTTTTGTTTTCAAGGTTAATACAATACCCTGATTGCAATGTAACTTTCACTGAAAGGCTTTTGATACTGACTTTTATCAAATAATAATGCACTTTAATTTCGACAGATGTCCTTGATTTTTTAACATCATAATTATTGTCATGCTAATCCTGTATTTCAGACAATGCAATACAGCTGAAGAGAAAAATTAATATCGTCTGCTCTGGGTTTGAATGGCTGTGAAAATTCTGTGAATGAGTCAAATGGCAGTTGTTTTCCTGATTCCTTAAGTTTAGGGAATCCCATTTTTCATTTATGAAAGAACTGAATTATACTTTGTAGTAATTTAGCTGAGTGTGCTAAATTTATGTATTAAATTTTCCTGGGTGTCCCCTCCCTTCGCCATGCCTTGCAATCTCTCTCAACCCTTTAAAGTCAGGCAAGAGGATGGCTCATCTCATTCATTCCCTCATCTCTCAGGGACCACTGTCCTTCGTTCCTGATGTCCAGTGTCTTGCACCATTCGATTTGCCATGTTTTTGTTGTTTCATGTAAGAGGACACTTCTGGTCCCTGTTACTCCACCTTGATCAGAAGTAGAGGTCACTTAGGCGTTTAATGAAAGTCTGCATGATTATTAAGCTTTCTCAGATTGTGTCTTATGGCTCATGCAACATTCACATTCTTGTTTTGTTATACTTCCAGCACAGAAATTTGTTCATTATATTATTTGACTCTAAAAATTAGCAAGCATTTATAATACTCTTGGGCCCTTGTTTCTCAAGCCATTTGCTTATATTTGATTAGCCTCAAACTTTGTGAAAACATAGTGAGAGATGTTATTAATATTTATAATACGCAATTGTATTTTATGTTATAATAAATATAAAATGTCTTTTGTGTTGAGCAGCATGAAGTGAAAGGATTGTCTATTAAAATCAAAGGATGTAATTTTGGCCACTTAAATGGTAAAATACAAACATTTTTCACCCGTTCTTTCCTGTTTCAGGGTGTGTGTGTGTGTGTGTGTGTGTGTGTATGTGTGTGGGTTTATTCTGACAAAGTATCATGATTCAGACATAGAATTTGTGAGGATTTCAAGATGGCACAGTTTCCTTTCAGGATAAATCATTCAAAAGGAGGTCTGCAACAATTATTGCCACAGCAGTTTCTTAATACAAAATCCTATAATGAGAAAATAGAAACAAAATTGTCATTAAATGTCTAGAAGCTGGCTGAATAAGCATGGGATGTTCTGGTAATTTAACCAGAAATACTATGTAATATGTGCTTGTTGCAAAAATATTACTATGAGTTTGAACACTTCTTTGAGATTCTTATCTGAAAAAAGGTATTAAGGGCACAAATACCAAAATGTGTATATACCTAATATTTTTTTTAAATAGTATTTAAATAGCATTTAAACTAAAGTATCTCACATTTCACCCTTTGCCTGAAAATATATTTGAAAATTTAAGTAAAATATTTAGCTATTTGCTTAATAATCTAGGGAATCTGCTTTCTCAGTTAGCTGGCAGCATAGTCCTTTCTAATATTTATGCTAATATAAGAATAACACATAAAAGTCCCTCAAAGTAATGAAAATGTCTTTTAATATTCAGTGTCATTGACACATTAACAAGGAATCTGAAGATGAATAATGTGCTCATGTCTGCCAGTGCTACAGATGTCACACCAAGTGACATATAAGCACACATGAGACAGAGCTACTGCTTCCTCGTCTATGCACTCGTGTCCTGGCAAGGAGCAAATGAGATCATTCACAAACTAGGAATCCCTGGCACTGTACGAAATCAGGAAAGCAATAGTAATAATGGAATTGACTTGGATCCCAACTGTTGTCATTGAAGAATACATATTTTTCTTACTTAAATATGCACAAGAATTTTTCATATTATCATCTTTTACAATTATATGGTTAATATTTAGGATCTCTAAGTTTTACAATATGTAATTACAATTTATAAGGAATAAATTAGTAGGCTAAGGCACATGATGTTTTCATCATATAATTAGTCATCTTTGCAAGTGATGAATAAATAAGGTGAAACAATAGATCCAATATTTTGGCCATTTTTATTATTGTCCAATTCTGGATTATGTTGGTGCCATGGGAGCTCTAATATGTCTCTAATATATTAGAATTTTGCAATTAGAAAACCTCATTGGAAAGTAGTATTGGAAAAGGGTGCTTTTCTAACCGAGTTCCAAAGATTTCCTTCCTTTTGGAGCTTGAAGACTCTGGATATTCAAAGAGCTAGTGAGAGCTCCACCTTGACTTTGGAATTCTGAGATACCATTGTAAGGTCTGCTCCTTGGAGTGAAGGGTCAAGTATTAAGCAGGATTCTTACAGTCTGCTTTCTCTTTAATGATCTCTTCAAACATTTTCCACAAGAACAAGCTTTACTCACAGTTATTCTCTTAATATATTTTACCTAGGGGGATTTTTTTTTTTTTTTGCCACAATAGTTTTGGAAAAAAAGCTTAAAAATGATTGGTGTTTCCATTTCAAAACCCACATTTATCTTTATCTCAAGCATGCTCTTCTCTTTCAACTCTTAAATAAGATACCAAAAAAAAAAAAACCATTTTGCTTTAAAAGCCATTTGGGACAAATATAGATTCTTTAAAAAACAATCAGATTGTGAGTTCAGTTTAATAAATATTTGTTGATTGTATGTTCTGTGCGAAGCACAGTGATAGGCTATTTTGACTAATGTACAGTGCAAATTATCAAGGGATTTATAATGTGAATTTTCAGGGCAGAAAGACTTGCAAACCCACCAATTTAACACATGGCTAATTGACATAAAGCCAAATTATAGGTTCTCTCTTTCTTCCCTTAATAGACAGAAAACTCTTTGAAGGCAAGAACTGTTTTATATGAAAGATTCTATCCCTAGTGCCAGGAGGCATAAGATTCTGATAGGCAGAGAAGTGGTGGAAAGGCTATTCTAGTGTGTGGAAGCACCAGTTATAAAAAAAAATTTAACACACATTATAGTGCATTGGATTGGGGCAGTGCACTGAACAGTCACTCTGAAATGGCTGGAACAAGGTGCATAGAACGATAGGGTTCCTGAGGTAGCACTGGCTCAATCCATGGAGGAAACTGAATGTGATCTTAAGGGATGAGCAGAAAGACATGGCAAATTTTCCCATGCCTTTGGTTTTATCTGTCATTTTTCCTTTGTGTCCTTATCCCACCTTTATTTTCTCAGCCCCTTTGGAAAAGTTCCTGGACATGGTTTATTTTTATGGTTGGATTAGATGATAATTTATAGCTTTGGGCAAATTATTCACAATACTATTTTCTGCTACTAGGAGTGCCAAAATCTAATTAGATCTGCTACATTTTCCCACAAAAATGTATATTCCAAAAATTGTTTTTAACCCTGTAAAAAAGTGTGATTTTTTTCCATAGCTAATAGAAGAGAACCTACATTTAAGAACCTACACTGATAACCAATTAGTACTGAAATCTATGTGTACATAAACACAGTATGTGCAATGTATAGACATTAAAGTATTTGCTATATAAAATATGTCATATTGTACATTTTTCAGTTTAAACAGTCATTAAAAATATATACACCATTTGATAGGTTTCTTGATTCCTCTTTTGTCAGTCTGCTCATTGCATGAAAACAACTTGTTTCAGTGATTGATTTAACTGAACCTGCTTCTGAGAGTGATTGTTTTAATTAAAATGTTGTGCATTTTTCCCCTGTATCTGAAGGCAATTGGACTGATTTGCATTTCTTTCAGTTCTGAGTGTTAAGGGTAATACATTATGAAACATCTCTCTTTTTTTGATATGCATGAACATTAGCTTTCATTATTTCTATTTGAATTAATATCAGAGAGCAGAGTTAGTACAGAGTTTTATGCAAGGAGCATCTTAAAAATGTTTTTAGTAAAATTAGCAGACACAGTAAATATATATAGAAGACAAAATTAGAGGAAAAAGAGAATTAAGGCAGGTAAAGAAGAGATCCTAAGTTTTCGTATTTTCTTAAGCAGAGTAGATATTCTGAATACATAAGTGTTTGAGAATAGAATAAACAACACTTAAGTATTTTGCAATTTCTAGCTAAAATATAGGTGTAGGACTTGAGATGTTTATTCATCTTTCAATTATTAATTGGGTCCCTGAGTTGTAGGAGTTTGGGGTACATCAGTATTGAAAACAAAAATTCTTATTCTTGAAGGGCTTATATTAACATTTACTAGAGGAATATCATGAATGTCTTATCCATCAGTTTAACAAAAAAAGTGAGCCTGTGCCTCAATATAAATTTGTTCATTTCACACATTTTCACTGTTTAAAATTCAAGCATTATATTAATTTAGGATGAGGTTCTATTTTTATCATAGTAGATACATTTAAGATTGACTTAATATTTTCAAACTCTTCAGGCTGACTTCCTATTAGATCTGAATAGATCATTATTTCTATTTGTTACTTGTTTATGTGTTTATTTTTAACTATATAATCCGTGCAAAAGAAAATGTCATCTTTGCTATTTGTTTAGTGTTTGCTTTTGCTTATTTCATTAGTATCATCTTTAATCCACATTATCTCTGTGGGATTTCCCCCCCTAAACTATTCTAACTTTAGTTAACCTAGATAACATAACTTATAAGTCTACTTAACCAGGAACACATAAACTTCAACATATTGCAAAGCACTAATTGCGAACGAGGGACTGAGAGCCAGGGTTATTGTGTCACCCCTCAGAATTACAGGATTCTCAACCTGAATCAAGTACTATAAAGACCTAATGTAGCATGCGACCAACTAAAGATACCTATATCTATTAGTATGTTAAAAAATGAGCAAAGCTTAGTTTTGCTCTCACTTTTGGAGATAATAAACAGAAAGTTCTAATATAATGTCTTCACATACTGCAACACATTGCCTTGGACTCTTCTTGTGGGAGGGGAACCCTACTTTGGTCTCTGTTAAGAGTCATGCCCTTCTATTGCAGCTGCCTGGTCTGTGTTCTGTTCATTCTAGTAGTCATGGGAGATCTTCTTGGTCCATTTTTGGCAATTTTCTCTGACAGTATCATGAAATAATATATGTAAGTGAGTCATCCAGTATGCATTAGACTGAAGTTGAGATTTGCAGTAGTGTGAGAAAATGAAGGACCATATCCTCCTATTCACGATAGGTCTGGAAACTTAGTCATATTTGCCTGACAGTACATAACTGATATATTTCTTCTCAGTAAAATTTTTTTCCTGCTATGATCATTTGATTGCATACTTTTGGCCTCAGGGAAAGCTTTGGGTTTTGCTATGTTTTAATTATTTGGAGGAATGATGTTAATCTATAAATGGCCGTACTGCACAATGGCCAGCTTTACACATAATAAAGTGTCACAGCAGACACTTTATGGACATCTGACTGGGATAAAAATAGACTAATAAATGGAATCCTTGAGAATCTTGGACAACAAATTAATATACAGTAGTAATGTGTGTTTTGGGTGACTTGCATATATGTATGCAATATTATTTGCAAATATGTATGAAATGTTATCTTTACTAATTTTTTCAAAGGTGTTAATAGATTTTATTAAAATCTCTGCATAGTCATTATAAAATTAGCATGCCATCATTATAGAAAATTGTGCAAATAATAAAATGTTGAAAAATAAATATTCCAATTACCATCAAAATACAGTAATATTTAACATTTTGCTGTATCCTGTCTCATGTTTTTTCCCCCCATGGATAGTACTTTTTATATAACCATGCTCATGTTATGTCCACTCATGTTATTCTACAAAGCTTTATAACAGTTAAGATTTATTTTTAAGTTAGAGGTGTGGAAAGTACAATTACCCAGTCAAAGATGTGGGCACTTTTAAGGCTTTACTTTAATTGCCATCTTGGGTTATCATATTGTTGTTCTAATTTTTACTCTTATCAGCAATATATGAAATTACTGGATATGTTACTTCCCCCTTGGCCATATTCATTCAACAAATATTTAATGTACAGCTCCTATTTATTTAGGCCCTGGAGTTGTGATGGTTAAATGTCACACATTTCAACTCTTTTCATAAAACTTACTGTCCAATTTGTGAGGCAGATATTAATCATATAATTTCACAAACAAATGTGAAATTACAGCCATGAATTATAAAGCCAAATATTAACATCTGTTTCATATCAATGGTAGGTACATGGGTGTAGGTTGTATCGTATTCTGTGCTGCCATAGAAGAGTCCAAAGGAAGAATCTGACCTCACTGAGGTGTCAGGAAAGTGCTCCTGAGAAAGTGGAAGTGTCAATGGAGTCAGCTTGGGAGGGAGGAAAAGCAGTTAACTGTGCATGGATGTGCGCGTGTGAGTGCATGGCCACACAGGTGTGCAAGGGGGATTTTTATGCAGGTGGGTGTATTTGAGACAGGTAAGGTGAAGGGAACAGGATAAATCTGGGAGATTATGGAATGTTTGTGAGTAACCCACAGTGGCCCTGGTGAAGCTACATGCAGGGAATGGTGCAGGAGCAGTGGGGAACATGGCCAGCAGATAAGATAGGGCCCTGCTGCTGGGGGCTGTGTACACAATTCAGTGGGCAGTGAAGAATCACTGAATTTTTCTAGATAGGATGGATTGTAACAGGCAAACTGCAGGTGGGAAGATCACCTAGGAGAGGTAATGAGGGGCTGGCAGTGAAAAGAGAAAAAGGGAAAAGAATGAGGGACACTGTGAAGAAGCTCCTATAGGAACTGGGCAACTCATTGGGTGGGATAAAAAAGACAAGTATGGTGTAGATCTTAGGGGATGGATATTGTTAATATAAATAGCAAAGTCAGGCTGGAGATGGTGGAGATGGAAGAATTAAAGTAAAAATGATACTGGAGAAAGTTTTAAACATACAGTACTGAATTTTCAATTTTGGTGAAGGTTTCATGGGGTAGATATTTGTTGGAAATGTGGCCAGTGGCAAAGTGGGATGGATCCTAGAAGATATTTTCATGATCTTTGATCCTTTCTAACCTTTGTGTTATTGCTTGATAACACAGATTTAGCTCTGAGGATGCAGAGTCTGTATTTAGGCATAATTGTGGTTAATCTTCGAAGTACTAGTTGTCTCTGTTGTTTTAAACAGATCGGTTTGCATTTTATTTTGTTTTTAAGATATTTTAGTTCAATTATTACATTTATGGAGGCCACATAGTATAGTAGTTTAAGTGGGCAGGATCTAGAGCTCAGTGTTCATATTCAAACTTCAGCTTTGGGCTTATTAGTTATGTGCCCTTTGTCAAATTACTTCAATTGCTTTGTGTCTTGATCTCCTCATCCTTAAAGGGGGCTTCTTTTAAATAAGGTTGTGGTGAGGATTCAACAAATTAATCATGGGATGGGCTTAGAACAGTGCCTGGCTCCTGAGAAGTTGTCATGATGTCGAAAAAGAAAACTAGCAAATAGGTTGAAACTAGATAAATCAAAATCAATTTGCTTTTATTTCCTTGAAATTAAAGGAGAACTCAGAGTCATATTAATAATTTCATGTTTCATTTGTACTCTTCATCGGAAATGAAGGGTGGTCCAAAAGGGTGTTCTCTGTGTCAGTGTGAGGGAGCTCAGGAGTGAGTGTGTGGGTGTCTTCTCACTGCAGTGCTCGATTTAATTAATTCAACCCCAGAAGATACAGTAGCTAAAATATAGGGTTGCTTAGAAATAAATGCTGTCAGAACATAGAGGTTTTATAGAAAAATTATCAATCTCTAAAATTCTCAATATCTTTTCATGGCAATCAAGAAATTCTCTCTCAAGTAAAAAAAATACTTTGGTTCTCTTCTTTTCCATGTTATTTATTTTTAGTGAAAAGCATAAATAAAATACAGCAAAACTACGAAAAGACGTCTTTAGAGGGTTAATAGCTCAGTCAAGTCTTACTGGGTGATGGACAGACTAAGGCACAGTAGTAATTTTTCCCCCACTGATGCACATCTTAGAATTATGTGATTTTGGAAGTTAATTATTGCGGAATAAGGAACATATGTAACACAATCCTAACAATCACTTAGATAATTCTTTTTAAAATCTTAGACCTTTAAAAACATCTATATTCTAACATGTTTAGTCACACTGACGTTGCAATGCTGTGCTGTTCATGCATCATTTTCTGGAAGGTTATTTTTCAATATCATAGCATGTATGAAGCAAATCTATATGCAATGGAGGGGGTCATTTTTCAAATTATTAGTTTTACATGATGTGCTTAGAAACAGATATTGACATTTCTTTGCAATTTTTTGAGGGCTAATCAAAAGCTTAAGGATATTCTGGTTTTGAACAGCTTTTTTTTTTTTTTTTTTTTTTGCCTGTGTATTTTTCATGTTCATCTGTTTGCAAGTCCACAGCTTTTCTATCAATTACAAGATGCCAGGTTCATCATTCAGTAACGTCCAACTGTTTTGACAGCGTGGTCACGTTTGCATGTTCCATTCGGCTATTGCGGAGAGAGGTGCCAGTTGCCATGGTGAAGATTATGATGTCCCACATCAAATCTAGCCCCGTGATGGCATTGGCCTTTGGAAAACCACAAGTAAATATTTATTTCCAAAGGTACAACTGGCTCTTTGCGAAGCACTGGGTACCTCGAGTGGTTATCTTTTCAACAAATCATCAGATGAAAAATCTGTGACCACATGATTTCCCTTTTTGTTTTAATAAACTCCCAGTGCCCTCTGCCTCAATGCGTGTTGACCAAGAATCAGATTCCCTGTTGCATAACTTGACTATCCTCTTTATGTATAAGTTAATAGGTTCACCTGTTTAATTTGTCTAGATTATCGCCTCAGAGCTGACCGCACTGCATAGGTTTGCAGTGCTTCACCCTGAGTTAGGAGGTAGAGCTTTCCCTTTTCCTGTGGATTATGCCTAAGCACCACACACGCTTCTGTGGATGTGAGGATGACCCTTTTGACATCAAGGGGATGTTCTCCAAATCGGGGCTTTTTCTAAGACTGTGTCTCAAATGTTAGTTAGAATGCTTTAAAAATACAGGTTTTCTACATTTTGGGGAAACTTGTAAACTTGTAAAAGGGAAACTCCATTAAAAGACCTTTAACGAAGTTTCCTAGAGTTGCAAATTTGCAAAACTCTTATATTGCTATCTTGAATGATAATATTGTTTACATTAATTCATCTATAGTTTAAACTAATAAATAAACTAATAGCTTGATCAGTTTAATAGTTTTAACTAATAATTTAAATACACAATATTGCTTTCATAAAATTGCCTGTTCTATAGCTTACTACTGCATTTTCTTTACCGTCTATGATTAGTATACTGTAAGCTTGGTAAAACATAGAGGAATCTGAAAGACATAAAATTAAATGTGCTACTTCTATAAAATGTCCTCCTCTGAAAAAGGAAGGAAAAGGAACATAAAAGAAAAAAGAAACTGTATCATGACACATTGTGATGCTTATGATAACTATGTTTGCCTTTCAGATCCCCAGCTCAAGGGTATAGTGACCAGGTTATATTGCAGGCAAGGCTACTACTTGCAAATGCACCCCGATGGAGCTCTCGATGGAACCAAGGATGACAGCACTAATTCTAGTAAGTGACAACCTCAGGCCACCAGTTAACACAGTTGGCAGAAGATGTATTGCCACTTAAATGACTTTTTAAGATACATTTGCAACTGTTTGGTTATGTTGATTTGTTTTTATAAATTATACACACTAGAATGCCATTTAAGATTTTATTTAAACCACATGGCTGAAAATATTAATGGAACAACAAAAAAACTTTTGATTTTAAAGATAATGATGTTACTATTTTTTCTAACAATTGTCATACCCCCCCAAATTGCCATTATTTTATTATCATTAATATAAAAGCCAAGTACGCTAGTGTATTGAGGTAAAAATTGACTACATGATATCTCTGGATGTATTATTTTATCTGACCCCTAGCATCTTAATGATACTTGTGCAAATTCAAGTACTACAAGGAGTAGTTGTTTCAAATAATAGAAACTGAATTTTTAAAATTCTTTTCATTTAGCAAGAAAAGATAATATCTGTCTTATAAAGAGGATGTGAAGGCTGTGTACCTCTAAATACATTGTACAAGATGTTTAACTACTTTATAGAATTGTATCTATGATAATTCTTTTTATTAGAAAGCCAAACACCGTCCATTGTATCAATGTCTGTGTTCTTTTTGCCATTTCTTTACATATAACTTTTCTCTGTCTGGTGTCCTTCTTTGCTCACCTGTCTGTCTTTTCCTTTCCCATTTTCTGTTTATATTGGTATTGGATTTTTCTTAATTTAGCATATTAGTTGAAAAATAAACATAGTTTTTACTGTTCAGGAGAGTTAGTGAAAAGCAAAATTAAAATATTACTAGTGGATCAGCAGTGGGTATGAATCTTTTCATTCATTCATATTTTATTCTTCACATATAAACATCATTCCATGAAAAGAAGGGAGGATTTGAATAATACATACACATAATCAAATTATAGGTACTTTCTCTTTTAAAGTCTAATAATCAAATGGTCAGTTAACACTGATTCTGGAGCAGCTAATGACATAAAACAGATCTACATTTTTTCGTTTTCAATTTCTAATCTCTTTGCTCTCCTTGTGCCTCATACCGTCCTTTTTATTTTTAAACTTTTCCCTATTATCTGTATTTATTGGTTTATTTTTGTTTCCTCTCAATTTATGAGAAAAGAAGCTAAAACAATTCTGGTGCAGAGAAGAAAGAGGAGGCATTTTTGTGTCTGATATTGCTTACTTGTTGAAATTTTGTTACTAGGTTGGATCTTTTAAAATTATCAGTATTTGCCCATCTTTAACCTACCAAAGATGAAGATGTCAGTTTCTTATTGTTTGAGCTAACAAAAGTATATCTGCTCATTTTCTTTTCCCATTTTTAACTCCTTACCCTTTCTTTGTCAAGAGGCATTTCCTTTTCCTTACGTCTCACAGTTGCAGAGGTCATGGAGTTTAGAGATTCCTAAGTTCTTCAATGTTGTCTGATTTTCTTTGGCCAGAGTGTCACAGAACATAAGAACTATTATAGTTTTCCCTAACTCTGATCACTATATGAGCTATGACACTATGAAAGATTCATCAGACTAGAGACTGACATCGTCCCTATTATGACAAAAGTTTTCAAGAGATGAAATAAACTATAGCTGTATGAAAATGCTTCATTGGACTGCTTGGAAAAATAACTTCTTTCAAACAAAGGTGTTATGGATTTTTTATCTAGCTTTTTAATCTAGGTTTTGTGTGTGTGTGTGTGTGTGTGTGTTTGTGTGTTTGTAATACCAAACAAATTGTTTACCCTTAATGATGGGAATCAATATCATTTAAGAAATTGTCTTTTAAAAGCAAAATGCTTCAGAATTGAATAAGCAGCACAATATTTTTTACATTACGAAAGTCTATATGCATGCATACACATAGTTAGGTTGGATTACCTGAACACTTTTAAACACTAAACTGGAAAGCTGAGATACAAAAAAATACTCCATCTTGGCCGGGCGCAGTGGCTCACGCCTGTAATCCTAGCCCTTTGGGAGGCCGAGGCGGGTGGATCGCTCGAGGTCAGGAGTTCGAGACCAGCCTGAGCAAGACCCCGTCCCTACTAAAAATAGAAATAAATTATCTGGACAACTAAAAATATATATAGAAAAAATTAGCCAGGCATGGTGGCGCATGCCTGTAGTCCCAACTACTCGGGAGGCTGAGGCAGGAGGATCGCTTAAGCCCAGGAGTTTGAGGTTGCTGTGAGCTAGGCTGACGCCACGGCACTCACTCTAGCCCGGGCAACAGAGCGAGACTCTGTCGCAAAAAAAAAAAAAAAAAAAAAAAAAAAAAAAAAAAAATACTCCATCTCTGTTCACTAGATGCATGGGGCTTTTTCCTTCTATTGTGTATCTGCTCTAGAAGGAGCAAGAAACTCTGAGTAACTATTGAAATCTCTGACCCCCCCAAATGTTGGTGAGGGACAGTCTTGAGAAAGAAGCAGGAACAGGAGCCCCTGCAAAAGCAAATAAGAACCAAATCATAATACTCATGCTGGAGAGATTCAAATTCGTATGCAAAGATCTGGTCGACAGCTTTTCTTACACATTATATTCCCTTTGATTTGCACTGTAAGCCAAGTAGGTTAGTTTTGTTACTTATTTCAACATTTGCAAAGATGTAAAGAATAAAAAAGGGTGAGATAAATGTTCTTTCCTCAAAAGACTATACAAATTATATGAGTACAAAATTTAATAAAGATTGGCAGGATTATAGCAGATTTATAAAAGCAATAAGAATTGCTAATCAACTCTACTTTTGTGTCCTGTCACCTTTTTAAATTGAAAAACACTGTTTTTTAGGATGAATTTTAAGATATTTTCTTTTTCCTGGTTCATTGTTGTAGTCTGATGAATCTTAGGAAAAATGTAAGCACTGAAAAGAGTTGTTTAAAAATAAGGTGTGTGCATTAGAAATGATAACAGACGGGTCCTAATTAGAGTACGGCCTTTTTTTTGTTTGAGGAGGAGGGTGATATAATAAGGATGTAATAATTCATAAACACGTTTCCATTTTTTGATAATTCCCTGAATACAAACTATGGATTAGTCATCCCTGAATAGGAAAAATAATGAGAAATAACCTAAAACTCACCCAGATATCACTCCAAATGTCAACAAATCACAAAACGGTAGACTTGTACCTTCATGATTGGAGTTCAACACATTTCCCACTACTAAATATGGGATCATTTAGAATGAGGAAAAATAAGAGCCATCCTGCTAAGTTGTCTTTGCTAAAAATTTTAGATGAGTTGAGTAGAGAAAAAAAGGCCCACTAGCAGGTGAACCTGGTTACCCCTCATCTTTCCTAAGATCTGGAGATCTCTGGGAAGGAAAAATGGCAAGACAACCATTGATGAGGGGTAAATGGTCCTAGTGATGAAGACACTGTAGCAATTTGACTGCTTATTATTTTAGCTACTATGTGCCCAAGAAAGATCTTTCACAAAAGGAAGTGAGCACCTGGGTGACTTTATCACTACACTCGTTTTCAGAGGTGTATTTCTTTAAAATTCTCACTGTTGGCATTACCATGAACTATGGTATTTTATTAGGGGTTGTTTTTTTCTTTCTACCAGTTTGTTTTTGGGGATGCCATGAATTTTTTTCTGTGCTGTTAAACTTCATTGTCGCTATGACCAGACTTAACAGATACTGTGAGCAGAGTAGGACTATACAGGTGCTTCAAGTCTCAGAAAAAAAAAAAAAAAATTCCTCTCACCTTAGAAATTCTCAACCTGGTAACTGGATGTGTAAAATTTGTCAGTGACACAGTGACCACCACCTCACAAGTTTTAGGTTGGTGGTTCTCACTGTGCCTGTATGTTAGGGTCATTTGAGAAGCTTTTTGAAAAATTTTAATACAAGAATTGTAGGGCATAAATTTTCAAAAAATTCCTTATGCCCTAAACCCACTGGCAAAGATTGTAATTTAATAGCTCTGGGCTTGAGCCTGGCCATCCTATTGTATGAACACAGCTAGTTTTAATCTGCAGCTGGGGTTGAAAATCTCTGTTATATGGAGAACTAGAGTGTTCCACAGAATAAACAAAGTCACTCAAACATCTTCATTATTCTTACACCTCTGGGCTTTGTGACATTGCTTTGTAATTATGTAAAATACAGAGAGTAGAAAAATGTAATGATGTTTCAATTAATGTGGGTGTCTGTGGTTTTAATTAGCACCATTTCCATCATGGTCAGCTCTGAATGGCTCTCCATGTTATAGTGGATACAAAGATTCACTTCTTATTATCATTTTGTAAATTATAATATTTCTTATTTATCATGCAGGTTCCCACAAAAATCCTGGTTGAAAAAAAAAAAACTACTACCATTTTTTTTTTTTTTTTTTTTTTAGTATGGCCATTTTAGACTACCTTCTATACTTTTTCTATTTCCCATACCCCATTATTTGGTGAGTTCATGGTCCATTTGCCTTCTAGAATTATACCGTCTGGTCTATAGCAAATATGTAGCACCCACAAATGCCATTAGGGGTGCATAAAGATTAGAATAATTAGGTTTGAATTGCCTAGGTTAGAATAGGTTGCACGGACAGGCATACAGTTATTTTCTCCCAAAAATATTTTGCATGGAAATCAGGATTTATCCCATGGTGCTCATTTTTTCAAAATATAAGGGAGGTAAAAGAGTTCAGGTATTCTAAACAAGAGTAAATATGGCCTTCTCCCACAAGGAAGGACTACTGAGAGTCACATTGACACAGGTAACTCCTAGTACTCAACAACCCCATTACCTATATTTAATGTTAAATCATAGAAATGAGCAAAAGTAAACCCCATCTTCTCTGTATATGTCATAATCCCCTGGTGCCCAGTAGAAGACGGTCTACTGTCAGTTTGCATAGTGAAAGCTAATATCCAGCTAACCAGTCATGCCCCTGAATACTCTTCCAGGGATAGTTATCCGTGGCTATGGCCTGCTGTTTCCTGTCACCATTTGTGAAGTACAGACATCTTGAGATCTTGGGAACAGTAATAGATAATAATTGGAAGAGAAGGTATAACTTCTTCTACCCTATTAAGAGAAAACATGTCTCTAGAATTAAATAGAACACAATTTATAAAGTCTATTTCTAATTATGTACTGCATAGACCTTAAAATGAAGTAAAAATTGTCCACATTTTGCAAATGATTTGTCTTTGTGGACCACAGTTCAGAGCCTAAAGTTAAATACTTCACTTATATATTTACTTCCACATTTTAGTGTTTTCAGTACCTGTTCTGCCCTGCTCCTATTCCTTAGAATTACGCTTCAGTTAAGAAGAACTTCAGTGGGAGCAGATAACCTCAATGTGGATAATTAGTAGTTCTCTTATAACTATGTATAATAAACTCTCCAAAATTGTCAAGCAGTTATCAATAAGAATGATGTTAGAAGACCCACTAGTCAACATGTAACACTGGCATGGAAATGCATTAGAAGGATATTAAGATTTTTAAAAATCAATTATAACATTGCTATCTACGCTATGCAATATAGAGAAATACCTTTATTATTTACCAGCAAGGGAAGAAACAAAACATGGAAACATAAATGGATTGTTTCTCTAAAATTTTCATGCCATTCAGTTTGATTAGTTCTTTCTAAATTTAGCCCATTGGCAGGTGCACATCTTTTCCTGGCTTTGCTGGCATATCATATTGGTTCTGCAATAGTAATTTAGTTTTAAAATTACATTTTCAGCTTCTGGTCTGATTACATTGTAATGACAAATCACACCTTCTGCATGAAGGGTCAGAATAAACATTCAACTTGGACTTTTTAAGTTCTGTTCTTTGAGAATCTTCACAGTTGATTTTGGTTTTTTGGTACCAAATGGCGTCAGAGACTGTGATACTCGAGTCATGATTACAGGCTTGATTCGGTTTATTATCCCACTAGCTCTTCAGAATGCTGTAGGAAAGGCTGCTAAGAAGTTTTCCAAATTAAAGCTAAAGTGCTAATTTTACCCATAGCAGAAACTTTTAATTATAAAGAGAAATAAAAGTTATTTAATTAGAACTTCTCAGAAGATATCAACAAAAAATGATGTTTCCTAAATAAATGAGAGAAAAAAAGCTGTGCTGTGCTTTGCTTCTTCCTGCCTGTTGGTGACAGACCATGTTTATCTTTCCAGCACTGTTCAACCTCATACCAGTGGGACTGCGAGTCGTTGCCATCCAGGGAGTGAAGACAGGGTTGTACATAGCCATGAATGGAGAAGGTTACCTCTACCCATCAGTAAGTACTATGCAAAGATATTGGCCATTCATTTGATGTGTGCAAAATAACAATGGCAACAACAAAAACAAGTTCTATGTCTATTGATTCTGCCATTTTTGCTTTAGTATTTGATCTTTATTAAAATGTTGTAGAAGCTGTTTATTTGTTATTCTTCAATGTTTGGTTATGGGAATATATCTAAAGGAAGAATAATAATTACATCTTGAATTGTGCATTTGCCATATTTTAAAAATTTTCACAGAAAATTGATGGATTTTGAAAGAGTTGGTTTAATATAATCTTTTGTATTTCTATTTAGAAGTGCACTTAGCAAGTTTCTTATAAAACATTATTATTTTTAGAAAGAAACAATGTGAATTCTAAAAATAGAGAAAAGAAAAAGGAGCATAATTTAAAATAAGACTTCAAATTGTATAAATATTTTACTGGAAAATAACTACTTATAATATTAAAATGTATATTTCATTTTAATGTATAGTCTTTCAGTTTTGTGGTAATGTTTATTAGCAGTTGAGCACTTTTTCAGCCATATGACCTTTTCTGGAATATTTTCTCTTGACATCTAATTTGTACTCAGATGTGTTGTATTCATACATTACAATACAGTTAGAATTCATTTCTGCCTCATGTCCAAGCAAAAAAGACTTAGATAAGGTGCTTCTTCTCACTATCCCTTGAGCAATAAATGATAGAGTAATGTTTCTAATGACTTTAAATATGCTCTTATTTGAGTTTGCATATCATCCTCATATAAAAACTGCATTCGTTAAAACTGTTGTTGTTAAATATCGCCACCAGCATCCAAAAAGTACAAGTAAGTATATGTGCATGTATATGTGTATGTGTGTGTGTGTGTGTGTGTGTGTGTGTGTGTGTACATCTTAAGCAGAAACATTCTCTAAGGAATGGTGTTTCCATGGAATATGATCTGTTAATATTTTCTTCAGCAAATTTAGGAAATCCTGTCAGAGAAATGAAATGCAAGCATAGATGCCCTTCTTGGTGAGCTCAAAAAAGCTGGCTCCTGTATTCTTGAGCCTTCATCTGAGTTTCTTGTAGGGTGTTCCTGCACTCGGAACTGGGTCCCACTTTATGCAAATGACATTCTCTAGCACAAGATGAATATGCAACACATTGTGAGCAAGATCAAGCTAGAATTCCCTATGCTCCCTTTAGAAAAAAGCCAGTAAAGAAAAGGATCATTTTCTAGAGATGCCTTATTTCAGATACAAGTCAATTTTATTGATTTGACATTTGTTCTTTTATTTTTGTTTCTTTATTTTCCCCCCAAGTAATCTCCGAGAGGCAGAAAATCATTAGAGGCAGTATCTGCCATAGCCTCTAGTTCTCTCCATTAATGATTTTATCACATTGTTGTACTCTGGTATATATGTTGATGACAGAGGAAATTTAAATGTTTTATCTTTTTGTTACTGAGATGTTTTTAATTTTTTTTTTTTGTCATGAGGTTGTAAATGTATGCCATTCGTTTTTAAAGGTAAGGTATATCATCTTGAGTGTATGGCTTATCCTAAAATAAAATTACTGATTATGCTTGGTGCAGTCTAAGCAGCAGGAATAGAAACAAGAAATGTATTAACTGCCAAGTCCAGTCCCCAGCATTTTAAATATGGCTTCCCTACGCAGGAATCAGACAAATCAGAATCAGCTACACTAGCTGTGGGCAACAGCATTTGCCAGGATTTCAGGCTCATTGTTCTCTGTTCTCAGCCCCTTGATTCTCACTCTCCAGTTACTTGTCTTCTGGGCCTCCCCTTTGGTGACTTCATTCTCTGACTTACAGAGCTTGATTTTCTCTTCCTCCCATTTTTGACTTTTTTTTCTGAACCCAAAGTCTGGAAAGAGATGCTATTCGCCCAACCCCCACCCTAAAAGATCTCTGCCCAGTCCAGGCTTTATAATTCTCAGCCACCTCTCAGGAAAAGGAATTAGATAAAAACGAAAAGGAATTTAAAGTTTTTACTAACACTTTATAGTTAAAGGGCTCTGTTTATTTCAATGTAATCAAATTTGAACTTGAAATATTTCAATACCACCTTTACTCTGTAGTTACCAAGAGCCTACTAAAATAATGGTATGGAGTGCAATATAACAATTATTACACTATGTAATAATAAAAGCTATACTTACATAATAATAGTGGTAATGTTCGTATAGTCGATTCTGCCTAGCACTGTTCTAAACACCTTAAATGTATTAGCGCATTTCATCCTTCCATAAACCTTTTTAAAGCAAATACTATTAAAATGAGAGAACAAAGAATTTAAGAATCTGCCCCAAAACATCTAGGTAGCAGACAGAAAATGCAAGAGTTAAGCAGAGTTAGTCTGACTCCTTGGCTTACATTTTTAAGTGTTTTTCTATACTGCTTCCACGTACCAGACATTTTTCATAATATGGTCTGGCACCTTTCTTTTCTAACAAGAAGTTATAAACACATGATGATGTAATGAAAACCTTTAGGGAACTGTTACCTACGGACTAAACTTCATTTCAGGGCAAATATTAAGAAGTATAATAAATATGAAACATATCTGTTTCCTTTAGATATTCTTGAATGAAAAATAAAAATCATAGAAAATTTTCAGGGAAAAGTTTGATGTTATACAGTGAATCTTTAATATTCTTCAAATTTATTACATTTAACATCTGACCTTTAAATTTTAAAAGGTATGACAAACATCGTTAACCCAACTAAGACGTTTTGAACAAAGTTGAGTAAATTTTTTAAAATGACAACTCCAGTCAAACTCAGATTTAATGAAAAAAGTGCATAAATATTTAAATCTGGGATATGGAGTCATTCATTTTAAGCTTATGCCCACTTAAAAATAATCAGCTTAATGTTTGTGCAGTGTTACCTAGTTTCTAATATGGGACCAAATTTATTGAGGATCTATAGATTTAGAATGTCATCAGTAAAATACTCAGGTCATTCAAGTTGAATTCTGTTAAATGAACATCACACCAGTGATTTGATTTTAGGTGTGTATTTCTCTATTTGTATTTCAGGAAGTCACTCTCATAATCCCTTGCTATCCAAATAAAGATATTCAATGTGTCAGATAATTCCACCTTAGGGAGACAGAAAAGGATATCTTGACTGAGCTATAAGTAATCACATTTCCAATGCCGAAGGCACTTGTTCCCTGTGGAATCTTTTCTTCAATATGATAATAGTTATTTCTTTCGTGGTCATAATGATTGTAATATGTTACTTAATGATGTGTCTCAAGAGATTAAATGTTATATATAAACTATTTGCTTGCAGGCAGAATATAAGCTGCAAAGTCACAGAAAAGAAACTGACAAAGAAATACTTTTGCTCAAAACTTAGTTTATAATGATGTTTAAAGAAAAAAAGTGTTTTTTTCCCACTAGCTATAAACTATTTATAGTGCTGAGAGGAATAATCAAGCTTTTTGTTTGCTTGTTTGTTTTCTAAACAACCTGTGACTTTGAAAGGCTAAGAAAATCTTCCACAGAAAGCCAAGGTCTTGAATGTAAATTCTAAACACTAAAGAAAAACTGGGAATGAAAGGAAAATATCATTCATCATCTGGGCAGTGATGAAGAAGAGTTGAAGTCAGAAATGTGCTTCTGACATAAGGAAAGGAAGAGGGTGAAGGAAGGCAGGCAGGAAAAGAGACAGATGTTCCAATGGATAAAGCCCTGGGCTTTCTTCAAAACATCTGGATTCTGGATCTGACAACTGATACCTGTGTTACAATTTCCCAATCTCTCTGGGTCTATCTCCTCATCTGTAATAGCATAGGATTTCCCTTGGATGTTTTAAGTTAATTTTGGGGTGTAGAATTCTGGTTTTAGTCTGCTTGATTTTTCTGAATGATGAGACAAAAATTTCACATAAAATGTATAAAGATTCATTATTGCTGTTTTATCACACGCTGGCATTTATGAGAATATTATTTTCCTAATGGTGCTGTAAATGTTTCTGTTACCCAGATGCAAGCATTTGGGGAGTCAGTAAGGCCTGGTCTTCTCCTGAAATTAATGTCTCATCTGAGTCTCTTAAGCAGGTGGTACAACAGGAGAGGAAAATAATCCCTTTTCATGTATATTTTTTAAGTGAATCAAGGAAATATACTGCTATAGTGTTTTGCAAAGATTGTGGCTGATAAGAGTCACCTGGGTAGCCAGGAACAAATGCAGATTCCTTGGATCAACCTATAGTTATTTCAGCTCAGTAGGTCTGGTGGGAGGCCCAGGAATCTGCAGGTTTAATAAAAATCACCCTGCTCCCTCCTGCTGGTGAGTCTAAGGTTGGTGTTCCAGCCATGGACAACCACACAGCAGGCCCTGCTGCAGTAGCCCATGGGGGAGATGATGGTAACTGTAGAGCGAGGTGATGAGAAGGGAGTTGGTGAGAATCAGCAGAAGGAATACACAGACACTAAAACCAACACAGAATACAATAAAACATTTATATTTCCTAACTTTTCTACCACTAAGTTGGAGTTTACCTAAGTTTGAAAGCAGATCTGCACTATTCTTCACTTGTGCTGCAATCCAGGGGCCCTGGAGTATCGACTGATCACCTCTGTAGGCCAGCATCAACCACCCCCAGCCGTCAATACAGGGTGAATGTGCATGTAGGAATGAAATGTGTTTTAATTAAGGAAAATAAGATAAATGCTATGTATTTAGCAATAAGCATTTTCAAGGTACCCAAAGTTTATTTACTCTATATGAGATAGTTTTCTGATAATATAATCCTACTTTTCAGAAGTATTTTTATGAGCCTCTTCTACAAAGGTGGTTTCCACCTGCCCTCCTCTGTGCCGGCAGGCACCTCTCACTGATGTGTCCTGACTTGTGTTGCTGTCTGTGCTCAGTTTTCCAAGGGCACCCAGACAGGACAGCCTCATCCTACCATGAATTGTAGGTCTTCTTGCAGGATCTGTAGCTCTAGCAAAACGTGATCAAACGATGTCATTTTCCTCTTAACATATACCCTTCTGTTCGTTGCTCAAGTTTTGGGCATAGAAATAAACTGCTGTTTTTTTTTTTCAGTGTAGTACCTATTATCCCTGAAACTGCTTCTATTCTTCCCTAGAGTGACACACATAAAGTCATACATATTGCTCACCTGTAATTATATGCTCACGGGAGATTGTGTGAATTCTTTGCCCATCCCTGATATTTGTCCTGTCTTTGAATAACACCTCTTAATGTCCATCCTCAGGAAACCGTTCATTATTTAATCAGGTGTTGGCAAGGTACCCTATTCCTCCTCAATGTTTTAGGGTTGGTTTGTTGGTTTGTTTTTAGCTACTGGGCAGTGCATGGGATTAATTAAACTGAGCTACAATGACCATCTCCAGCCATCAACATTCATTGCAGGCAAACCAAGGGCCTCAGCAGCTTCTAGGGATTGCTCATCCTGGGGAAGATCCTTTTGTTCTCCCTTGGTGTAGGGAGACAAAGCTATAACTAAGCAAGACTCCAAGTTCACCTGGTTACACACAGATATACCTTTAAGAATGTAAATTTTCCATTCTTAACCTTTTGTTCTTCATCTCTCCAAATAGGTTAGTTTCTTTATTTTATAAAGTGTATTAAATTTGAGATAGTTATTAATGTCTTTGATTATTCTAGTAATCTATGACACCATATGCATGCTTTTCTGCACAAATAATTTCTAACACTTTTTGAGAATATATATTTGCACACACACATAAATAATCCTCACATATGTGAATGAGTTTGTGTGTTTCTTTGGAATTATGCATTGCACTTAAATTGTACACACACTTATTCTCACGATTCTACTCCTAGTCAGAGTGTTTCTGCTTATATTATTGATATGTTAAATAATAATTTCAAATTTTACATATATATTTTATTTTATTTTATTTTTTTGAGAGCTAGAGTGCCGTGGTGTCAGCCTAGCTCACAGCAACCTCAAACTCCTGGGCTCAAGCAATCCTCCTTTCTCAGCCTCCTGAGTAGCTGGGACTACAGGCATGCGCCACCACACCCGGCTAATTTCTTCTATATATTTTTAGTTGTTCAGATAATTTCTTTCTATTCTTAGTAGAGACGGGGTCTCACTCTTGCTCAGGCTGGTCTCGAACTCCTGACCTTGAGCGACCCTCCCGCCTCAGCCTCCCAGAGTGCTAGGATTACAGGCATGAGCCACCATGCCCGGCCATATTTTACATATATTTTAAAGCTTTACTTATGCTTTAAACACATTTCTTTTTTCATTAAGTTTTCCTGTGGTTTCTTTCATACTATGGCTCAGTGGGATACATTACCCAGGTTGAAAATGGCTATTATCCTTCCTTGATAACTTGGGTAAAATAATTTATAGTAATAAGGAAGCAAGTATGGTACTTCACCTAATTTTCCTCCTAATACTAATTTCGACATCCAGCATTCATGTAATTAACATGACAGTGAACATCGATGCATAGAATATAATTGATTATGAACAAGGCAAGAATGCCATGATTCTACCTAGATCACTAACCAGAAAAAAAAAAAAAGGAATTGAGAAACAAAGGCACCTGTTAAACTACATATAATTAGCTTTTGGACAAAAGAAAAATGTGAAGCATCCAATTTTTCTATTTGTTAGATTAATAGTAGGTAATAAAATAACATAAATGTACTTTGAGACTATCCAAATTCCAGTGACATTTTATGAAAGACAGAGAATAGAATTGGGGGAAAGGGGAAAAAAAGATATTGAGAGCCTATGAGAAAGAAGAGGGGAAAAAGCTAAATGGAAAGAGAAGGAGATAATAAATCAGCAGCCCAAAGATGCATTAGGCAGCATTAGGGAAAGGAGAGAGAAAAGGAGAGAGAACGGGAGGAGGAAAGAGGAAGGAAATGGAGAAAACATATTCCAAGAAGAGAGGGACACCCTGTTTTCTGCTCACTCCATCATGTTACTAGAATCCACCTAATTCCGGATTCCAGCTTCCTACTAAGGTGTGGGAAAAACAAAATCATGCCTCTTAGAGCCCAGTCCAGAGTTTCCCACCACACCAAAAATACTTTATCTGCTCTAGCTTTGTAGCCACCTGCACCTATTTCCCCTTCCCTAACCTGCTCTTCCAGAGTGATGGCTAGGCTCCGTTAATGTTATTCTCTAGGGAAAACAAAACAAAACAAAACAAAAAAACAGTAAGGGTATATTTAACTTCCATAGGGTTACACTTGTGACAGTGAGAATTAGTGGAAAGAGATAATGGCAGTCTAAAAACCACTGCAGTAGTCCAGGTGAGGATACTGAGGAATTGAATTAAGAAAGCAAACTAAATAGGGCTTGAAAACTACAGAACATTTACTACATAGAAATAGAACATATGGGTCTGTGTGTGTGTGTGTGTGTGTGTGTGTGTGTGTTTTCTATGTGCTCTGAATGCCTTTAGGTGAGCCATGCACTGTTTGGTTTGGCCACAGTGACAATCATTCCTTAACGGTATAAAGGCAGACTCTAAACCCACAGGTTTACTTTGTTTCTACACATAATGCTTACTCTGTTTCTGGGTCTGGAGATGTTGGTGTCTGCAATCTCTGAATTAAGGGGTTGGAAAGGATGAGAGGTGTTTGAAAGTGTTTTCCAAGGAATTACAGAAAGAACTCCATGTTTGTCTGGATTCTTTCTGGGTGTGGCAGAGTCACAGTGCACCTGGTGTGACTAGCTCAAAACCAGGTAAGCTGTGATACTTTTCACTAAGAAAACAAAACCCAGAGGAGGAGGGGGTTGGGTGGAGGAAGATGCTGCATTCGGATTTGGACACACTCAGCTTACCCACAGGATGTCCAGGTGGAGTTTAGTCCCCCTGAAGGACTATTGGGTGATGACGAAGCTCATTTATACTGGAAAGGCTAAATTACCCTCCACATCAGCATAACACCCTTCAGGTGAATTGTTCTGCTGTGGATGGTATTTGTTGTCCTTTTCCTCCTGCGTGAGAGATAGAGATGAAGAAATGGGGTCAATGACATCAGCATGAACAGACATCAACTTCAGCATGAAGTTAGATTTTACAAAGAACTTTATTAAATAACATACCATCTAGCTTCCTAAAGTATTTTATTTGATTCCTAAGTATATAGAATGGATGACAGCAGTTTTGGACACTATTAGAGCAGAAGACCAGCTGAGTTAAATTAAATTCATAACTTTTTTTTTTTGTAAAAATGATGCTAATAATATGGGAAGGGAATATCAGGTCTTCAGATCCTCTCATAGTGGTTCACACACATAAGACTTATTCAGGTAGACTTGTGAGTATCCAAATCTCAGGACATTAACCTAACAGATTCCACGATTCCAATTCAGTGAGTCTGACATGCCTCAGGAATCATAAATCTGACTATGCATCCCAGGCCCAAAGGAGAGCACACTTTGATAAACACAGGTCTACATCACAGCCTTACAAACCATGACTTTCAAATTACATGTTTTTATTTTTACCGTTGATTACTGTTACTATTATTAATATGATTTATAAATTCATGGTTCAGTTCAAGTGCCTTGAAGTGATCAGAATGACATGACCATGATCATTGGCCAAATGAGTTGGCCTTTGAGGAAGTGCATGGAGAAGAGTTCTGGCTGTCGTCACTCCAATCAATCCATGGAAAGGCTGGGACAAGAAATGTGCCCTTGAGGACCAAAATAATATAAGGAAAGAGAAGAATTTTGATTTTGCTAAGGACTTGAGAAAATGAAATAAGAAAAAATAGAAACATGTAAGACATTAAATTACAAACTAGTAATGGCTTGTTTCAATCCTGAAAAAGAGGTATAGTTTACATCACATAAAGCTCAAGGGGGAAACCAGCCTGGGACCGTCAGCATGGGGCTGGCCAGTGCGAGCTGAAGGAAAGGGTGTGACCATGGACAAGAGCATCCTATCAGAGCAGATGGTTAATGTCATTGAGTCTGGGCTGCTTCAGAAATGAATGGTTTTTAGATTTAAAAATATACTAACAAAAATAAATATATATATATTTTCAATAAATTGTTTACTTTTCCCTAACTCTCTATTTTCTCTGAGACTTAACTTTGTTTCTATCTGAGCCTTCCTGCGCAAGTGCTGTTTCTGGATTAGAGGAGACTTCCTTCCCATTCCCGAGGTGATCAACAGTACCCTGCTGCTCTGTAGAAGACAGGAGCAAATCCTCTTCCATGATCCGTATAGGGAGTGGATTCATCCCATATGGGCCATCATTATACATAGTTTTAACTGTGCCCCAAATCATAATATCTACTTAACAAAAATTAAGTACTTATGTCTGATAACAAAAGGGTCTGCAAAAAATGTATGGAAAACCATTTCTACTCAATGTAATTACAGCTTAAATGTTAGCTGAGGAGTCAGGCTTTTGGTATGGACGTGTATATTGATGAGTTAATTTATTTGCTCATTCAGCAAACATTTATTGTATGCCTCCCATTGACAGCAGTTGTGCAATATATGCTGGGACTTCAAAGATAAGTAAAAAATTCTGGTTTAAAATTTTTAAAAAATGTAGAGTCCAATAGAGAGGAGTTAACCATTCAAGGACATCTTGACTATATGAATTCTACAAGTTGTGTCTTTTCTCAGAATCTATGATTCCATGAATATATTTGTTCCATATCCTCTCACTGCCTCAACAGTGGTGGCTATGCAGGAAGTCTTTAATCTAAAGTTTTTGATTGATTATTATTAAAGTGGAATCAATTTCCATAGCAAATTTTTAAAATTTATTCCTTGAATAGCTTCATGTTCATGATATTTATTGTGCATGTCACTTATCTTTTTTCCCCCTGAAAAACATTAAGCATCAGCAAAGATGATATGAGTCTGTTTAGTTATCAAGTTAGAATTGCAGAAAAGCACTTATTTACAAATTGCTTTCCTAAAAGAGCATGGCAGATCCACACAGAGACAAAACATGGATATTCAATGTCTGCATTCTACTATGGCCATATCTGTGTTGATGAAGTGAGTAGTAATATTGTTCTTAAATTAACAGGGAATCCTGGGGTTGGGGAATAAACCCTGGTTTTTATTTCCAGTAAATATTGCTACCACTTAAACATGAACACTTTAAAGCAAAAGCATGAATGATGATAATTAGAGAGAAAAGGCTTTGTTATTTCTACAGGTTCATAAAATGACACAAAATACTTCAGCTTTATATTTTCTTCTAGTGTCAAAGAAAAAATTATAAACACCACTGCAGTTTGCATTGTTATCCTGACTTTTTTCTGGGGTGAAAACTTTATAAACTACTATAAATAGAAACAAAATTTAGATCAAAATATTTAAAATTTTGTTTACCTGTATTTGTGGAGAGTATACGGTTGGTAGTAGATGGCAAATGGAATTTTTATATATAAGGAGTTTCAAACACTCTTAAAGTTGAGTCCTAGAACAATAGATGAAACAATATTTGAAAATTTATCATCTCTTTGTTTTCACTCTCCATGTCACACACACAAAAAATGGCAACAAACTACATAAAGGCTAAAGAAAGTCAATATATTACAGAGTAAATGACAAATCAGCTACTAAAATTTGGAGAAAATTTGTGCTTCTTTAAAAATTATTTGCATATATGAGAGACTTAATGACTGAAACCACGGCACACCATGTACCCTAGTTGAGTTGGTAAGTTCTCTTCCTGATTATTTTACTTTCAGAGAATTATCCTTCTTCGTACTTCTTACTGGGAGTGGGGATGCTGGAGCGACCTGTCAGGGACTATGAGAATCTGGGCTCTGAATAGGAATTGGGAATTTCTCTCTGGATACTCAATGTTGCCCCAATAATTTACATCCCATTTCTTAGTTCACTCTGGAATTAATAAGAACAAATAATTTATTTTAAAAATTCATAAATAATATGAAAAACTACTCTATTTTTCTTTCTTTTGCAGAGAAAGAACCAAAACAATATTTATTGAAAAACCAAATTATTCTTCTTCACATGTTATATACTAAAAATTGGCAAAATTATTCCTTTGATGATAATTTTCAGTGTTTTCTCTTCTTTATGCTCTGTTTGTTCCTACTGATTTTAAAACTATAGTACCATTGAAAGAATAATGATCATTTATTGGACTTAAGATATTGGCCACATTTTCATTCTAATATTAACTGTCAGCCAGAATTGATCCAACACATCCTAGAACCTAGAGAAATAATGGTGACAAAGACAGACACAAAACTATGGTCTCATGGAACTTAGAGTTTCTATAGATGCCATGCACACTGCATTTTAACTTTGATTTCTCTATGTTATGGAAGGACGTATGGTACTCTGAGCTACTTAGAGTTTCACTAAATGTTTTTTGGTCTTAAGATAATTCATTCAGTACAGAATGCAATTTCATGGAAAGGCACATAGTGTACTTCTGACCAAGTACATATTAGATCTCTTAAGATTTTTATCTGGAGTAGGACATTGTTTTTAAGATCTGACCATTATATTAAATGAACAGAGATGACTCACATGTTAATAAGCAAGTCCCAGATCAGGCAAAGGCATCATAATTGCTTTCTATTTGCTGTTCCAATAGAGGTAGAGACATAATGGGGACAAGATAGTTTTGTGAGGCTTTGGAATCACTACATTTTTATTCTCTGACTAGGTAGAGATATTTTATTTGGTTATTAATCCTGGCTCCTGGCCATTATTTAGCAGAAATAATTATTTGGGAAAAAAGGGAACATTATTCTACTTCACTTTTAACCTGGTATAACTAGTGCCCAATGGTACTAACCTGATAAATGGTGAATATTTGTTTCTGTCATGAGAGAAGCATTTGCTAATGTTATGTAGTAAATTAACTGTATATGCTTTCCATGAGAGAATAATTACAAAAAGTTGATCCTTGATGACTTACTATTAACATAAACTTCTCTAATGAACTCATCTGTCTTTCAGCTATGGACTGTTTATAACATTGTTTGTGCTCCCTATACCTTAGACTCAGTACGTAACAGATGCTTGTCATTGGCCAATTATTTTCTTTTCCTTTTATTTTTGATTTATTTTTATTTTTATTTCAGCATATTATGGGGGTACAAAATCAAAACCACAATGAGATATCACTTAACTCCAGTGAGAATGGCCTTTATTAAAAAGTCCCAAAACAATAAATGTTGGCATGGATGCAGAGAGATAGGAACACTCATACACTGCTGGTGGGACTGCAACTAGTGCAAGCTCTGTGGAAAGCAATATGGAGATACCTTAAACAGATATAAGTACACCTACCATTTGATCCAGCAATCCCATTTTTGGGCATCTACCAAAAAGAACAAAGGACATTCTATAAAAAAGACATCTGCACTTGAATGTTTGTGGCCAATTATTTTCTATGGTGAGTGATACCCTGCTATGGTTCAAGAGTTTCCTGGGCTGCGCTTCAGACATAGCTTTAAAGAAATCAGTGTCTTCATTGCTTATAAGTAATGAAGAATACAATTGTGACATGATGATACATTACCTTGAGACATATATCTATGGTAGTATGAGAAATAACTTTTTATTAGAATCCACATAAAATGCTTATAATGCAAAGATGAAAATTAATTTGCAAATGCTTTCTCTGTAATCAAGACGTGCTCATATTATTTTTGCTATTGTGTTAATGATAAAATGATGGTAAAAAAATTATGTACCTCTACAAGAAGTTACAGCATCTACCACATTATTATTTAAATATTGCCATTTAACATTTTGTTTCCTATCTTATAACAATAAATTATCAATAAAAGCAAAAGAGAATTGTTTTGTATTTTAAAATTATCAGTTGTAATTATTGAATAAAATTCTACCTCTTGGTTTACAATAATGAATTGATATTGCAAGTTAGATAACTCTGTCTACCATTTCTTGGTAGCCTTTATGCCTAACACCTACATCGTTTTTATTTTTAACACATTAACTACCATATGAGTTGCATTTAACTCATGCTAGTTTTGACCCTGGGGACCATGAAGCATATGTAATTTACACATCTCTTTGCCTTGGGAGCCCCGTGGTGTGCAGGTGACTCATGTTATCATGCTACAGCATACAAGTTATGTGATGGGTGGCCCCTTGGGCAAAACTATAGAAAATAATAAAAAATAACAAATTTTTCATTAAATTAGAAAGGATTATTTTGTTTTGAAGTTTTTATTCTATTTTTGTAATAAAACACTGTGGCCCCAAGGAAAAAAAAATTTTTTCTAGTATGGCCGTTCAATGTGTTTTAGTATCAATTAAAAATCTATATTTATAACAATATTTTAATACTCAACTTTTAAACTGTTCAAAAGTTTTCTAGACAATTTTTACCTAGGGATGAAGTTATAAAAGTTATTTTAATGTCCGTGGAGAAATAAACTCTAATATGAAATATCATATTAAAATAAAGGAAATTATTAAGAAATTATCCCACAGGTGCCATAAATGGCTTAGCTATTTTCCTAATGAAGTTTGAGCCATGTGAAAGACTGTTTTATAGAGTTAGCAAAGTCAAATATATACCCAGGAGAAATAGCAGCAAACCTTTATTCAATTTAAAATTTCATTATACTAGAAGGCTTGCACAATGAAATCTGTAGACAGGAGAATTACTTTGGGCAATAGTTCCCCTGTGTTTATCTTGAAAAAAAAAGTAACACCTTGTAGGAATTTGAGTGTGAGCAAATTTCTTATTAATTTTTATGCATCATTCATGCAATATAACAACAACAGCCATAAAAAGAAAAGAAAACCATGTCATCAATGGTTGTTTAAATGCACAGGGTGTTCAATCATACTTTGGTTCTCTGAGCCACAAAAGCCAGTCCTTATTTCATTTTATGCCTGATGGTCACTCTTCAGTAACAAGTAGAAATTCTTTAGAGTTTTTAAACCATGACTGCCTGGTCTAAAATATGTTATTTTATTTTTTTTATGAATAACAACTTCATTAGACATTATATTTCTAATAGTGATTAGGGAAAAGTACTGAATGTGGCACATTGCAGCAGTTAATTTCAATTATCAAATATTCTGGCCACTTTCTTAATAAGAGATTTGCCCTGGGCTCTACTGAAACATTGCGTATCTGGCCAATAATTAGTGTATGCTAATTGATATAATCGTGGAATGTTAAAATGACCTTAACCATTATGTTCAATACCTAATTATATTTTCTATGGATGACGGTATTTTACCTAGAAACATTTGGTGCTTTAAAATAATTTTTGGCTTTAAATGAGGTGGTAGATTGCATTATTGGTTATTTGAGGCAATTATATTAATATATTTGAGGTGGTAATGGGGTGAGAACAGCAAATTGAAGATGAATAAATATATTGCCCAGGTTGGGCAAATGTAGGGAATCCAAAGCCCAGCATCATTTTTAATGTATTATAATAACAAATTATTATTGTTAGTTTCACCTCAAAGTGAGTTTTTTAAGGGTAGTTCCATAACCAAAAACAGTGAATTCAGAGTGTGTGGGTATGTAGAAAAGTAGAATTATTTTATTATGTGTGCTCTGTGTGTGAATGTTTGTATATAATTATTCTATAGTCATAAACTACTTAGACATCTTTCTTACACGATGAAAAGGACACACACGTACAATTTGGTATTTTGATATGTACACATAGGTATTTTCCTCTTAGCTATCATTCAGACATTTTTATTCATACTGATTTTTGGAGTACTATGAAAATAAAACCTATCTTTAGGGCTATTGTGTAAGATCTATAATTTATAACTTCTGTTATTTTTAACTCTTCAAAGGCAAATGACTTTTAGAATTTCTAAGACAGACTAGAGTGAGATTGAGAGGTGGACAGGTATGATGGGAGGAGAAAATGCCCAACTCAAGACTGAATGAGACCTGGCAATATGACCAGCACTAATTTAAGCATTCAGGACTTCTGGGTGACCTTGAGAATTCTGAGTGACTGTTTTATAACATCATGATGACATTTGAAATGCTTTCCAAGAAATAGATAAAACACTCAATTATGTTTTGTTTAATCTTCAGATATTGTGATTATGTTCTGGCAGAATGGTGACAATTAATTACATTAGGTCAGCAAACATCACCATGCCTATCATATTCACATTAAGACCAAGCCAGAATTTCACCAGCCATGCAGTTAGCCTGGCATAGTACCAGCAGTAGTATTCTCTCTGTGACATTTCTTCTTACACCACAGAGAGATCTCAATGGTGAAACACTGGTTTAGTAGAGAATGAATGGGTGCTATTTCTATTGTCCTCTTCTATACTTTGAGATCATTCTTAGAATTTTGTGAAGACTAAAATTATGATAACAGCAATGGGCATTTATATTTTTGCATGAATATGTATATATATTTGTTATAATCTCAAATAAAGTAAAGATTATATTCAAACACATGGTTTTTCCAAATGGTGCTCACACAATTTGAATATTTGCAAGAGATCTACAAATGTAGCTAAACGTAATAATTTCCAACATTGTGTTTGCTGGCATTAGGGGTGTATTTCAGTAGTAGTGCAATATAGAGTAAACACTTTAAATGATGGTATTTATCTGATACCATATAACAGTGATTCTCAATACTCTTGGAAGACAGTAAATACTGTGGTGGTGTAGGGACGTTTGAGACTGAATTCAAAATGGAGCCATCAGTGCATGTTACCATTTTGAGGCCACATGCCGAGTTTGACATAAAGTTAATAGAGATGCTTTTTCTTTTGATAAGTGTTCAAAATACGTACAATGAACATTTTAATATCAGTCTGTAACTTTTTTATTCCCCAAAGTACCGAGTGGTGAGGGCCATAATATCTGGGAACATTTAAAATATTTATGGGTAGATTTATCAGTTATGTGTATCATCCCTGCTTTCGCTAGTGAAGAAAATTTGCTGGTTACAGGCTACCGTCAAAGATGCTTCTTTAGGTGACTGTCACTCCCTCTCTTTACCACTCCCAACGGGGTGAGGAAGCCAGACACTTCCCCATGGACCTGATGAATAGAGAATGGCGTGATAGGAAAGCCATCTTGGAAACAGGAGAAGTAGGTTGGGGCAAAGGCTGGGTGTGGTGCTCTACACACCTCTCAGTACCCCATGCTGCCGATTCTCTACACATTCCTAGGAGATCACATGAATAGGCAACTGGCCCTTTTATTGTGTCTCTTACGCATCTCGACAAAAGTGCCCCTAAGTCCTCAATATTCTGAATAAATAGCACTTCCAAGTATCAATCTAATTATGTAGGATCCCCTTGAAGAAATTATTAATTTTCTTTCCATAATCATTAATTGAATAGACATTGATTTGGGGTAGATTTTGCTTTAGTTACTAGCATTTAAATGGTGACCTAAATGGAATTGTTAGTTTCATATGAATATAATCAAGAAACTGATATGTTATACACTAAGCTCTCTGACACTTAAAATATTTAATTTATTATACATTAAACAAGGAATTTATTTGCATGTGGTGTTGGAAAAAAAATAGATGTCTATTACTATGGGTCCTTTCCATGTGAGAAGTGAATTAGGCAGGGAAAAGAATTAGGGATTTTGACATCAAGCATCCTAGCTGGATGTCATTAGGCCTGTTGGAGATCTCTGAGCCTGATGTTCTGTCCTGTCAAAGACATCTATTTTATGAGATTGTTATAAAACTTAAAGAAATTATACATAAAAAGCACTTGCCCCATAATCCATACTCAAGAGTTATGACTATGCAGACAGCCACATATGCAAATGGTGTTATTGTTTGACATTGCCTTTTCATTGACTTTTGGTAGAAAGTCACGTTGGATTGTTTTTTTCCTCCTTCAACAAGAGGATATGCACACACACACAAAAATACAAATTCTTTTGTCTGAAAAGGTCATTTAAAAATTCTACCATTAGAAACATTGTCATGCTTGTGGGTAATTAGGAATTATGGCATCTATTAATGTCTTATTGAAATGATTAAAGTGATATGAATAAGGTTGAATACATAGACCCAAGCTTTTCTTTGAATACTTATATATTTTGGTGGCAGGCATTTCAGAATTGCAGTGATATTGATATACAGCAACTGGCCTGTAATGCAATTATTTTAGTAAAGTAAAAACACCTCAGTAACGTAAATGTCACTTAAAATGTTACTTTATTTTTGCTTCTTATCCTCCTCTGGAAAAGTCTTTCCTACTATAGCAGAATAGTTGGAGAAAAGCAGAGTTTAGTACTTGTGAGCACAAGCTCTAGGGTCAGATTACCTGACTGAGTCTTGATTCTGCCAATGGCTGTGTGGCCATGAGAAGTTATTTCATTTTTCTTTTATTTTAAATGGCAGTTTTAAGTTGCAACCATTGAGTGGGTTAAAACATATAAAGCATTCAGAACCATGCCTGACTCTTAGCAAGGGCTCATTAAATATTACTGTTAATAAAGCTGATAATGAGGAGGAAGAGGTAGAGAAGGAGGAGGAAGGGGATGAGTAGAAGGCAAAGGTATAAATTGAGGTCTCCTGCTCTTGAATTGCTGTGTTTAAACCTCTCGTAAAGAAGTTGCCATGTAATGCCTGCTGATAATTTATATTATCCCCTTGTCCAAATTGTAAGCTGTTTAAACTCAAGTGACACATTGTATTAATTTGCTAGGACTGCCATAACAAGGTACCACAACCTGGTGGCTTAAACCAACAGTCCTCAGCCTTTTTGTCACCAGGGATCGGTTTCATGGAAGACAGTTTTTCCACGGACTGGGAGGTGGGGATGGTTTGGGGATGATTCAAGCACATTACATTTATTGTGCAGTCAAGCCTCTCTGCTAATGATAATCTGTGTTTGCAGCTGCTCCCCAGTACTAGCATCACCCCTTCCGCTCCACCTCAGATTGTCAGGCATTAGATTCTCATAAGGAGCATGCGACCTAGATCCTTCACATGCACAGTTTACAGTAGGGTTCACGCTCTTATGAGATTCTAATACTGCCGCTGATCTGGCAGGAGGCAGAGCTTATGCAGTGATGTGAGCCATGGCGAGTGGCTGTAAATACAGATGAAGCTTCACTCACTTGCCCACCGATGGCCTCCTACTGTGCAGCCCGGTTCCTAATAGGTACCGGTCCACAGCCCGGGAGTTGGAGACCACAGGCTTAAACAACAGAAATGTATTGTCTCATAGTTCTAGAGGTCAGAAGTCCAAGATCAAGGTGTCCGAAGGGTTGGTACCTCCTGAGGGATGTCAGGGAGAATCTGCCCTATGCCTCTCACCTAAGTGAGTTTGCTGGCAATCTTCACTCGGCATCCCTTGGCTTGTACAAGCATCACCCTGACCTCTGCTGTCGTGTTTGCATGGTATTCTACTGTGTGTCTGTCTCAATCCCTGTGCCCATATTCTCCTTTTAATAAAGACACCAGTCATGTTGGATTAGGGCCCACTCTAATGACTAATTTTAACTTAATTATTTCTTTAAAGACCCTGCCTCCAAATACGATCACATTCATTCATAGGAGTTAGAAGTTCAATGTCTTTTGGGGAGACACAGTATAACCTAAAACACAGGTCTTAAATTTAACTTCCTACCCCTAACAAATGATATGCAGCACCTTATGCAGCTATGAGACTCAAAAACATGTTGAAAAATGACTGAATAAATGAAACTGTTTTTGTTAGAAAGTTGCAAGTAAAATATGAATAAGGGAAAAATTATTCTCATGACTTTTAACATTTCAAGGTGAGCTAACATGTATCAGACTATAATCTCAGATTTAGACTATTTAAAAATTATGTCCATTTGAATTAAAATTTATCTTTGTTTTCATTGCATTTAGTTAATGGATTCTTTGACCCTGCCCTCCTCTCCCTCTCTCATATTTGTCACTCATAAACCTCATGATTTGTTTGTTTCCCTTCCCCACTAGGTAACCTCATTTATAAAGAATTATAATTTATATATTTAATTTGGAATAGTGTATAGTCATCACAGCTTTGCTGATCACATTATCCCACGTCTTCATTTCATGATTGAGGATATCTCAGAGGAGCTGAATGAATTCCCCAAGTTCGCACAATTATTTCATGGAAGAGCTGGAGTCAGACCTGGGATTTCTGACTTCCAGGATGTATATTTCCAGGAATCTGAGTTGCCTCTCAGCCATGTACTATCACACACAGTGTTTTCTCCATCCCTGAAAGAAAGCCTTGGCCAGAAAATACCTAAACTCTGCTCAGCCATGTATGTCTCTCTCATCCATTTCATTCTTAGGTCTAGGTTGGTGATTGTTTAATAGTCGTGTTCCCCATATTTATCTAGATTTTGTCTCATAAGTAACTCATAAATTTTGTGTAAATAGTGTTAAAGTATTTGTTAAAAGATACTGGATGTCTTACCTAAGCATAAACATCATGCATCTTATATATCAGGACCTTTCTCCACGGAGAAGGAAGATATAAGGAAGCTTGAGTTGGAGACCTTACTACTTTTTATGCACAAATACCTGCACATGTTTATGAAAATTAATGGAAGAAAACTAGTGAATTAATGTAGTGAAAAAAGTCCTGTTCCTCAATTTTAAAAATGTATAAGCAAATACCTCCTGATTTTGTTATTTTTAGCATTTGTGTTTCAGATTGCTTATGGTGAATTGTAAGGGACACAATGACAATTGTCAACTGTGTTCTCAGAAAACTCCCCTTTCCCACTCTAAATGCTGAATATATGTCAGGAGTAAATGGAAACTACTCAAAGCTGCAATTTGTTGAAATATAGAGGTGTGAATATGTTTTTCCACACATGGACACAGAAAAAAGTGATAACTAGTGGCACTTGTCAGATTCAAATAATCAACACTATAAAAAAGCCATAGTTTGAAATAAGAACTGGAAGAACTGAGGGGGAAGGAAGAGAGGAAAGGAGGGTAGAATATACAAAAATGGGAGACAGGAGGTGAGAAAAAAATACAAGTCCAATGAATTGTACTTTTACATTTATACCAAAATTTATTTTTTCAGGTAAGTTTGCAAAGTAAAGAGACTATTAACATTCAGAAGAATTTTTGTGTGAGATCCTTTTGTTTAAATCCCAAACTGATTTTCCATTTTTTTAATTTTTACATATCTTCAAACTTACAGAAAAGTTGTAAAAGTACTTCTAAGACTCAGTTTATTCAGTAGTGTAAAAGGTAAAGTTCATGTCCCAATAGGATTAATGAAAATATGACATGATATAAATTAATCTGTATTAAATATCCTTTATTTCCCTGAATATTTTTAAATGCGATAGATCTTTTAAGAGTTGTAAAATTGTTACCTCTCAAAATGAAATGTTAAATTCAGAATACTAGAGTAGTTTTCTGTCTATACTAAATTTTAATAATGATTTTCTTTTTCTCAGTTCTTTCTACTTTACATTCTTCATTAAAAGTTTTTTTGTGACTGGAAAATGCCTTAATATTTTTACTAGGCTTTAAATTTCATTGGGTTTGTTCAGTCTGAGATAAACTGAATTCTGCTTTTTTACTATATGGGACTCTATAAAAGAGAAATTCTTTCTAAAATGAAACCTATAATATTATTCATTAACTTTGTAGATTTGAGGATGTCTTGACAAGAATTGGAGTTTCTCTGAAAGGGCGGACATGTCTGTTTCATTCATCTCACAGAGTAAGACATTACATTTTCAACAGAAAGTTTGTCACCATCAGTCACCCCAGTACTTGGCTAATTATCATGGTTAATTAGAATGGCCAGGCCCCCATTTTCCCTCACCTAGTCCCAGCTGTACTAAGGGAGAGTTGCAATACAGCTGCAATGCAGACAATCATGATTGCGTTAGTAACAAAACAGAATATACATTCAGTTGTCTCATTTTTTTAATTCAGTAGTTTACTGTCTACTACATTTGTTCCCATGACTGATGTTTCAGATTCAGAGAAATATAGATAAGTTATGCTTAATTTTCACATCTAAAATGTTCCTATAGTTCATATTGAGAGGAAGAGAGAGTTGACACAGACTGAGAGTTTCAAGAGGCAATGACTAAAAGGCTTTTAATAGGCACTCATTGCCTTAAATCAGAGGCCACCAACAATTATATCCAGCATATGAAACTGCTGTTTCTTTGTAAAGTTCTTCAGAGACAGGGATACTTTTACTAACTTTATCAACCCACATGGGATATTTTTAATCTAAATTCTGGTCTTGTTTTTTAGAGAGGCCTTTTTTTTTTGTTCTGTCTCAAAATTGACTGGATAGAAGACTTAAATTTTAGAATTGAGAGGGACATCATAGATCAAATGCTTTAACTTCTTCAATTGGGTTATGAATAATCCAAGGGCTAAAAACGTTGAAAAACTTATCAAGAGACCCAGTAGAAAAGGCAGGAATAGAATTCAAATTTATTTCCCACTATACTGCATGGCCTCTTCCCCCAGGTGATTGACTGTGGGAAAACCCACCTGCCAGACTTTGCTTCTTCAACCCTTTCTGACTTTACATATAATTATTTCATAATGCTAATTTTGATTCTCTACTGAATGAACTCAAAGTTTCCAATATACTTTTGAAGCCATTGAACTTACACTGGCCTGGAGACTTCTAGAGAGGATGTGGCCAGGGCTGAAGATATTGATGTGGTAAATTCAGAAACAGTTACTCTGGCTATGTGGATATGTTAGTTACATCATCCCACCAGGGAGAAACCTGAATTTTAAGAGCAATATTGGGTATGCTAAGGTCATCCTACATGCCCTCTCTTTTCATTCTCCATCTCGGCCCCAGCACCACTGAAGAAATCAATCAGGTTAAATTCCAGCAGGGAAGAGGGGAACATTTAGGAGGAGGCAGAAATGCAGTGAGTTGAAGTTGTAGCCAGTATAGACTGCGTGCATTTCATTCCAGGGAGAGTGTGGGTTTATGTCTGCATTTTCAGTAGCTCTTAATATGCTGACATGCTACTGAGTAATTCACAGATTCTATGGTTTTCTAAGTTTCATAAAGTCTAATGAGTTTTAAAGAGAGATGAAAGAAGTTTTCTTCTGTCATGTTTCAATTAATAAAGTGGCAAACCAATAGGGGGAAAAATCTGGAGCTTTGTGGTCAAAAACTTTTCTTCTTTACTTTTTTAAGGTTTTTAACTCAGTTCACTTCATTGATGAACATCAATATTTCCTTATCTCATGCCTACAGTTATTATTGTTATATTTTAACTTTTACTTCCATGGTAGGTATCATGGTAGCACTATTAATGAATTGTATACATTTGGCAAATATATTAGACACAATTCCTATTAGGTAAAATTGCTGTCCATGGGATTTCAAGTGAGCAACGTTGTGAGATATTGGAAATACTCATATAGTTGCATGATGTTGTCATGCTTGTTGTCACTTTGACAAGATGTGCTCATTATCCATGTAATTATAGTTATACACTGACCTCTGCCATGACTACCATCCCCTCTAAGGGAGAGTCAAGACTCTTCCATGGAATTCAAACTTTTCTGCCAACCTAACCCAGAAGGCTTTTCTGACCCTTTGCTCCTACCCCCATCTCATCCCAAAATACAGAATAACTTTTTGTCTTCTTTAAACACTTACATTATAGTACCTCATTAATGACTCTGATGCCACTCTTTATTTGTTTATGAGTCTCAGATTATTTTTTAACTTACCCTTTTATCTAATCACTTTCTGTTTCTCTCTTATCCTTCATTTTTTTCTGTCTCTCTCAGAATGCCCTCACTGTGGCCTCTCTGTGTTTTTCTGTCTCTATGTTGTGCCTTCACCATTCCCCCAAGTCATAGTTAGTTCCTGCCACTGGATATTTTCAAGTTAATCATTCACCTTTACATTTGTCTCTGTAAATGGCCACATTAGAAGTCTGTTCTTTCAATGCAAGCAGAAATTCTCCCTATCCAGCTGTTATAATTAGATGAATTGCTCCCCAAATTTTCATATCAGATCAGAACTGTTATGTGTTGTTCTGCAAGTTGTGTGCACTTCAAGACTTATTAAACAAAACATGTGTGGTCTAGGATTAGAAATGCTTCTAACGTGTAAACAGGCTTGATAGCTGTTGTGATGATCATTGAAAAATCCAACACATTTCTGAACTTCCCCTAAAATTTAATTTTTCAAGAAACTGCTTTCACCAATGAAGGCATACTACATTCCTTGTAAGTGGCATAGTAAACTTTCTTAGCCTAGATATTTAAAAATTGCTAAACTCTAAATGATCATATATATTATTAATTAAGGATTTTATTTAAAATGCACTGCTTTTTCATTGTCTATTTTCTACATTGCTGCCCACTACATGACATTTGCAAAGGACTAGCAGAGGCATGGCGTGGTGATGTGTATCTCACAAAACAAGTCCTTCCAGGCTGAGAGTTCACATTTCAAGTACATTGTTGGTATTCACTAGTATTCTACCAAGTACTAGAGAGAACCAGCCCAAATGAAAGATTTTCTGAACCTAAATACATCCCTGCAAATTTCTGCAATGTCAGGAGACATGGCTTCTGGCACTTTCAGTATAGTTTTCTAGACTTTCCACATCATATGTCTTGTTTTGTATTTGCCAGGGTATGTTCAAGTACACACACATACCTCCATGGAAATTTTTCTGAAGTAAATAGCTGTACATATAGAGAAATTAAGTCTTGCCAAAACAAATGTCCATGAGAATGTACATTGTGAATGTATGTAATGATTGCATTTTATTACTTAATATCTGGCTATTATAAATGGTAAAATCATAACTGTGCTGCCTATGATAAGCCCAGAATACCATATAATATAAAATTGGTGATCATGTTCTGCTATAGGGCAAGGAATAAAAAAAAAAAAAGAAACTCAACCATACTATAAGAAAACTGTGAAATATGATTAAATACGTGGTTAAATAAAATGCTAGAGTTATAAATGTGTGGTTATTATGATAAATGGGCTTTAAATATATGTCCTTTACTAACCAGGGTTTCAAAACAGAAAGATTTCTATGGAAGGTGATGTTCTTATGCATGGTCTTCAAGCCAATTTCAAGGAATGATGTCTTTTTGTGAGGTTGAGAGTGCAACAAACATAAAGTTTTGGGACAGTGAGACTATGTATGAGTGACATAATGTCAAAATCTTGTCCATGAGAGGTCTTTACAATATGATACTATAGGTTAATTTTATAATTTTATAGAGTTAGTTCTTTCTCATAATAATTTAAAAATGAAAGATAAGGATAACTGACAGCATTTGTTTTATTTGTATGTCCCATGTTCTTATCATAAATCCCACGGAGTGTGACAAAGCTCTTTTTATACACACTTTACTCTCTTTTAATGTTTTTACCTCTCTCTCTCCCAAAGCTGCTATTCATGCATTTATTGTCAGGAAAATCTATGTCCACTCATTAGACATAGATTGGGAAAGAGACCACCTTCACTGATCCCCCTGAGACAAATGTAGTCATTATTTCTTCCCACTCACTTATATCTAGTTACATAATCTTTTTTATCCCTATTCTGTTTCATCACACGGATTTGTTTACGTTGCCGTATCCTTCCTATAACCACAGTTGAACTACTCAAGATAAGTATACATTTCAACTTTGTGGGTAGCATCACATTATACATAACTTAGCCACACATATCAACTTGAAATACATACTAATGAATGGTGGCCGAACGTATGAGCATGTGCTCAAAGTCAGCATCAGCGGGAGGTGGTGTCCTGCTCTCTCTCATCAGACTCAGCTCAGAGAACCTTTTGTAGTGTAAGCCTCTCTGCACGGTGACTACACTTCTCTGTACAATAGATGTATTATAATGATGAAATTATAATATACGTTGGCCCCTAAATGCATGTCTCTCCTACTTCATCTGGTGCACAGTGAGGTGGGAGTGGGGGTTGTTTGCTTTAATGCTGGAGGAAAAACTAGATGTGTTAAATATATTGAAATGGCATATTAATCTCCAAAACTGCCACAGACCTAAGAAATCAGAATAATTTTAACTAAATTTAACTTCTGCCTTCCTTGCTAATTTTAGAACCTGATCACCCCTAATTACAGATTCAACGCTATTAATGCACCCAGCCACATGACAGGTACTTAATACATATTTCTTGTTGAAAGCCTCAATTGTGTGTATGTCTCCTTGTAGTTGAACAGTAATTAGGATAATCATTTGTCTTAGTTTGCCCAGGATGGTTCTGCTTCACACAAGTAGTTCTGGTATAAATATTAATAGCACCCTCTTTTGACCTCACAGGTATCCCAGTTTAGAGGATAAAATACACGGTCACTCTTGCTATGATTATATTTGGAATTATTTTTGTAATTAATTTGGGGATTGGCATGCATGATGTGGCAGAAATAAACAATGCTTCAGTTAAAAGAACACAACCATGAAGAAACTTTCTTAGTGGTGCACGTTGCTCTTCAAATCACTGGTTAAGACCTGCTAACTTCACCTCTGTTCTCTCCCTCCTCTCAACTCTCTTCTTTACCCTTATTATTACTTTGCATACTAAAATAAGACTCTGTGTGCAACCATTTTATTTTTTCAGAGTACTTTAGACATTCCTACCCAGTTATCCAGTAGCACTTACCCCTTTGGCTTCCTAAACACGGTCATTTATTCTCCTGTCTGGGTCTGCATTTGACCTGTTGAAACTATGGCTCAAAGTCCTGTCCTATGGGGTTCACTGTCGAAGAGCATCTTTATTGGTACATTTATCATTTGTAGAACTAATACTGTACCGGTAATAACACTGAAAAGCTTAACCTTATAAAAGAATTGCTAATGTGCTAATAAGCAAGAAGGGAGGGAAATCATAGATGTGTTATTAAGATGAATAGAGTAGAGAAAGAGAGAAGAGACACAAGGATGAAAGGAGGATGCAGTAACAACCGCTGATACCTATTTTCTGAGGATAGACAAGAATACTAGAAAAGGGAGAGGAGAAATTTAATTGCTTTTTTCTATTAATATTATCTTGTGTCTGGGATTCTTCAGAAAAGGTTAAATATAAATCTGAAACTCTACCAAGCGAGCAATAAACTCTACAGCTGACTTACCATTAACAGATCATAATGTTACAAAGGAAAACTTGAAATATTCAAAATTTGACATATATTTAATGATATACAAATTAGTCATACTCTGCATAGTAATCAGATGGTTCATATAAATGACTATAGTGAGTATTCTTTTTACTTGCAAAAAAAAAAAAAGTTCATTCCTGGGGCCTGCTGTAGAAAATGTGGGACAGGGCAAAGGGGCTCTGGAAGAAGCAGAAATTCTTACATTTTCTAATTTGGGAACACTCAGATAATCAAAACACCCCACTGTGGTCCATCAGAAAGGCTGAAGCATGATTCAGAGAGAGCATTGACAAAAAGACAGCTTGTGTGTCCTACAGAAAGAAGAGTCATTAGAACCTGGCCACCTTATAACTGTTACCAAGACAACCATTGATTTCCTAGTTACTAATTGTAGGGATACTGTTTACCATGCCAATGTCCAATGAACGCTGGCAACAGCTTTCTACTGCTCAACACTTTTCTTGCTAGTCTTAGGTGTTATGATTTCCATGGGAAGATGCTAAATTTGAGGTTAACATGATGAGATTTCATAGCATGTGTGCTTAAATAAGAAATAGTATGTATGCTTAATGGTAAATTAGGTTGGAAAACAAATCTGTTATTGCTACAATCTAACTTAAAACGCACTAATTCATAGTGTCTTTGATTCAGTAAGCAGTTTAGAGTCTGGGGAAAAAAATGACCATACAGATCTTTGACCTGGAGACCAGTATAAGAGATTATCTTTTTTGGTTCAATTAGTGGCCCTTCTGGGTGTTTTCTGGTAAACTATTAGCCCCATATATCATGTTTACGGTGTATTCTGAGTGGATGACATCATGTAGAGACAAAATAATAAAATAATCTGTTTAAATAGCTTCTTAATTATCATCTCCTTATTACATATGCCACATAAGATTTTTTAATCAAAAAATAACTACTAACAATGGCAAAAGTACCAATTTTTATCCCAAATACCAATGGGATGCCTATCTCTACATAAAATTTGAACTTCCCTGCTCTCATAGGTTCAATACAGGAAAATATAATTAATTCATTTTATTTATTGAGAAGGATTTTTGCACTTAAGTGCCCCAGTTGAAATTTTAAACACCCCCACGCTTGACAGTGTAAACTCTTCATTACGAGGACAGCCAGAGGATACTTTCTCTGATAATGATATCTTTGTACCAGTCCATCTTTTATCTAGAGATAAAAAAATTTAAAACTACTGAACTTGATTAGAAATTTTTTTAAAGTGTTATAAAAAACATATATTCTTGAGTTTATCTAGGTATGAATAGGTTTGAATAGTTAAGCTTATGATAAGAGAAATGCATAAGCCATTTTAGGGAAAATGCTCTGTTACATATATGTAGTACCTATGTGCTGTCCTATTTGGTTGTTATACATGTACAAAATATTATATTTCCAACTTTGCATGAAAAATGTAAATATAAGCCGCAATTCCTTTGACTTAAATTCATAATTTCTTTTAATATTATGTCAATACTATTCTTTCTGTGCATCTTTAACTATCAATTTATAAATGTGCATCTTGTAACTATTAAATTTACATAATGGAGCCAGGAAAATTACAAGAAAGTACATCATTATATTAGTGGATGGGAGAGTTATTACATATTACTGAAAAGACATTCATATATATTTTTAAATAATGACAGAAATAAAATAATTGGCCCTTCAGATATCTATTTTAAGTAATTGAGAAATACGGAAGAATTGTCTTCAAATAATAAAATAAGCTGCAATAAATTAGGAATTGCTTCCCCTGGCCGGGCGCGGTGGCTCACGCCTGTAATCCTAGCACTCTGGGAGGCCGAGGCGGGTGGATCGCTCGAGGTCAGGAGTTCGAGACCAGCCTGAGCGAGACCCCGTCTCTACTAAAAATAGAAATAAAAATTATCTGGACAACTAAAAATATATATACAAAAAATTAGCCGGGCATGGTGGCGCATGCCTGTCCAGCTACTCGGGAGGCTGAGGCAGTAGGATTACTTAAGCCCAGGAGTTTGAGGTTGCTGTGAGCTAGGCTGACGCCACGGCACTCACTCTAGCCCGGGCAAGAGGGCAAGACTCTGTCTCAAAAAAAAAAAAAAAAAAAAAAGGAATTGCTTCCCCATAATGTGTTTTAAATGACAAGAAAATGACATATATAAAAATGACCACATATATATATAACATGGAGTACTATTCAGCTACAAGAAACAATGGTGCTATAGCACCTCTTGTATAATCCTGGATAGAGCTGGAACCCATTCTATTAAGTGAAGTATCCCAAGAATGGAAAAATAAGCACCACATGTACTCACCATCAAATTGGTATTAACGGATCAACACTTAAGTGCACATATAGGAATAACATTAGTTGGGTGTTGGGCTGATGTGGGGGAGGGAGAGGATGCATATATACATGCATAATGAGTGTGATGCACACCGCCTGGGGGATGGACATGCTTGAAGCTCTGACAGGGTGGGGGCGGGGACAAGGGCAATGTATGTAACCTAAACATTTGTACCCCCATAATATGCTGAAATAAAAAAAAGAAAAAAAATGACCACAATAATTTTTTTGAATTGAATAAAACACTAGAGGAACTGTAAATAATTTTATAATTTAAAACACATTTAGAATCCTTTCAAAATAAATATAGTCAACATTTCTTCTATAAAAGCAGATTTGAAATATCAGCTGGTATCCACTTTACATTGGAATTAATTGAACTGGTATTTATATTTCAGGACATTTATTTCTTATGTGCCAAGAAGAGATTGAGGCTTAGTTTTCCCTCTGTAATGTCTTTATTGGGCATTTAACCACAAGCATTTATTAAACTGCTGGTGTTCAGGGATACAAAACCATATCAGCCATTTTTCCTGGTTAGATTTGATTTGATTTTTTATTTTCTCCTAGATCTGCTCAGGAGAGTAGATTCTAGTCTTATTTCTTTAGACAGAAATATCCCTAGGGAGAAGATGAACTATATGTTGGGTTTCTAAACCTTAGAGGAAACATTAAATTTCCCTCATTTTGAGTCCGTACACGTGGAGAGATTTTCTAAATCATATGTCATTTACCTAGGGCTTTCTTTAATATTCCATGAAGTATAATTCATCTTCATCAACAAAGAAGAACAATTCGGAAAACACATTAGGCAAAACCTGTGATGAAGCTTTATATTCAAATTATGGTTTTTGAAACTATCCTAACTAAGTCCCCCTTTCAGTTTTCTATGGCCTCTATTAAGCGAGGGGCACCAGTGTTCAGTTTTACTTTTTCATGAGAGTCCTAATCAGCCAAAACCTGACCTGTCTCTTTATTTCTAAATATTACCTTCAAATACTGAATTTCTTTTTCTTTAAAGTCAAAAGCTAAGGCCTTTCTCAGGATCACACTTGTATATGGCCTATAAATTAAACTTCACAAGGTATTTCATCACTATTATTGCTAGAAGGAATCAAAGAGAACCTAAATTTGCATTCAGTTTATAGTTCATAAATAGTCTTTGAATAGAGTATATTAAAATTGTGTATTTTATTAGACACACAGTGCAGAGAAATGGGTGTTAAAGTTATTAGGTTCTAGTTATTAGAAGATATATACCACTAGAATGATCACATCTTTCATGTTAAAGTAGTATATTTCAATCTTGACTACACCTTGGACAACTTTTAAATTGCATTGCTGCCTATGAATCTGATATAATGGTCTGGGAAGGAGTATGGGCATCTGTGTCAATAATTTTGAAAGCTCCCTAGATAATTGTAATAGATACCCTGGTTTTCATCTACCTATGGCTCCAACAATAGATAAATTAAAAAAAAAAAAAACTCTGAAACAAAATGGAAAATGTAAGTTTCTGCTTCATTGATCATTGTTGTGCATTATAATTTTTGCCTGAAATTATTTACGTATCAATGTTCTCACTATTTGAGAGGTTTAATTAGGTAAAAATCATTTGTACTAGTTTCTGTTTCTCTTGAAAAACTGTAATTTTTCTGTACTTGCCTAGTTCAAGCTCGTGTTACAACATTTATTAATATTTATATGTGTACTTTATTTTTGATCTACTTTGCAAAGTGCCAGAACTTCTTGCTTATTGACTTTAGATCCTTATATGAACAGAAAGGTAAAAAGTACATTTACCCCAGAAGAATTCTTATGAAGGTTATGTGATTACCAAGTGACCAAAATCCTTTGCATAAGTACTCAGTTCTACCAGCAATACTCTTTCAAATATAAATTTTACTCTTTGAATAGCGATTTCCATGCACATATTGGCTTCAAGATGAATCACTGTGCCTGGAGCAAAATCTTTGTCAAGGATGGAGCCAAGCATCTGAAACGGTGGCTGGGAATCACGGGGTGGGGGAGCCCTCTGTCTCTGGTGGCCTCTTAGGAGAAGAACAGAGCATCATAGAACAAAACTCTTGAGAGCTGAAAATAGTTGCAAGGTCACAGATGAGATTAAAAAATATATATGAACAGGGTTAGGAAGAAGTCACACTATTGATGACAATTAGAATGTATTTCAAAATCTATTGTGAAAGTGAAAGTCATTAGGTTGTTCCAGGAAGTTTTACTCAGGAGCTTGTTAACCATAAACCTGGGAGCACAGACTGAGGGAACTTAGAGTTTATAAAGTTGTCTTTCTTGAAAGAAGAATTTCTCAGAGATCTATATAAAAGCTTTTTGAACATCATTGTTAGGTATACCAGGGCATTTATAAAGATAGCTGTGGCTTATTCAGCACCTATTATGCATCAAATTTCTTGCAAGTGTTTTACATACATTTTCTTATTTTATTCTCACAACAAACCTTATCTTTTTGGAATCTGGGACTTAAGAGAGTGTTGCAATTCCCTCAAGTTCACACAAGCAGCAACTAGCATAGCAGAATTCACATTTAAACTCAGATGTGTCTATGTTTTTTTAAAAGTCAGGTCTAATTTTTTATAGGCCAGAGGTGGCAAATCCGACAGATAATAAGAAAATAACTAGATAACTGTTAAAATGTAGATAGTCAATCTAATAAAACATGACTGAGATAGAACACACACACACACATGTACACTGAAAATAACAGGTCATTCACACTTGAAAAATTCAAAATAAGATATTAGCAACTAACTCTACTACTTTATTGAATGATTAAGATGACATGCTTATGCAGGGTTTATTCCGCATTTAGTAGGTCAACATTATACTAAAAAAGTAAAGGAGAAAGTTTCTATCATTATATTAAGAGATGCTAACAGAAAATGTCTAATACAATTCAGCAGTCATTTCTAGTAAAAAATTATAGGTTAAATGGAAATATGAATTATACAAACATTATATACTATTTACCAAACCAGCATTAAACATCAAATTAAGTATAAAATACTGAATTCAGTGGCATTAAAATTATGAAACAATCAGAGATACTTTCTATTCTATCAACTCTCAAAACTCTTTGCAGGTTCAATTTAATACAATAGGAAAATAATATAAAATATTCATTACAAATACTAGAAATTAAAATTTTTTATTGCATATAATACTGTTTTACACTTGGAAAAAACAAAATCCTTAACAATAACTGCTAACTAATGAGATAGTCTGATAACGTGTATGGAAACAAGATAAATATACAAAAAGTATATTTTTTGTACTTTAGTTTGCTAAACAAGTTAGATCCAGAAAGATGAATGTACAAATCAACCTTATTCTTCTACTGCACTTCCAATTTGCTCTAGAAACTGATTATTTATCCCCTTGGCTGTTAGCTCGGTAGGTCCTCACTTTTTGTGCCTGCTCAGTTGCAAAAACTTCCTGACAGTTAAAATTCTGGTCCAGTATATTACAAAATTCCAAATTCTTACTAAAATTAAAATTTTTTTCATCTAGTTTGAGCCTATCTTTATGCTGGGAAATGTGAAATAACTAGTTGCTGTTTTTGACGGAGGGAAGATAAGAGGTTATGATCAGGTAAAATCTCACTTGATTTAGAACAGCCATAATCTCATGTCTTTGCCTTTTGTTTCTGACAGATGCATATATACCAGCTTGTTCTCTTGGGGCTCCAGTTTCCTCTCTCGAGACCTCTAATTGCCTATGTGTATATAAACAAAGTGATGATCCCACAGTCATGTTTTGACTTACTGTCAACTACCTCAGATTATTAATAATCACTGCCTGTTTTAGTTACGTGTCACCAGACCAGGTTATCTTTCTGTGGTTTATCACTACTGTGAATTCTGCATCTGGTCTACACAAACCCCCCATTTTTAGAAATACAACTGGCTCCCAACACAGTCCTCTCTCTTTTGCATTGCACTTCCATACAACCTCTAGCCTTTAGATTTCTTCCAGCAAGAGTTAAATCCCAATGTTGTAGGCCTTAAATATCAAGGGACACAACTTAGCTTTCTCAGTAGTTTTCTTGAAATCTCCTTTCTCACCTGAATTTAAGATAAAGAGAGGCACATCTGCTTACCTTACTTTGTTTCATGGGTAGCTATAAGCACAGTGCCCTAACTACTCTCTCCAAAGAATTTCACATTATCAATACCTCCATTCTACTCATGCAGCTTATTGTGTGTTTGAGCAGAGCTGGTTTCTCAGACCCTCCATGTGTCCTATGTAGTTGGGTGAGCCCCTCATGTTAGGACATGAGACCGTTGTGTGCCCATTTTTCATTTGGTATTTTGGCTGCAGCTGAAACCATGTCAAAAGAGTCATATTTATTATGCTGTAACAATAGTAAGTTACAATCAACCAATAAAATTGGCAAAATATAAGAACAAGTCAATGCAAACAGCATATAAACATACTCAGGGAAATGAAAATTAAAACAAGAACAAGATAATGTGGTTTTTGTCAACAAAAATTAACTATTGAAAAAAAATGTGCAGCCATTCAGTGTCATCAGGTTTATGAGAAATTAGAGCCTCCCATTTTTTCCTTTTAGAAATGTAAATTATCACAACTTTTTGGAAAGCAGTTTTACAATTTCTATTTTCATTCAAAATATGGATAATTTTTTTGACCTAATGACTTTATCTTCTCAGTTTATTTTTGTTTATTTATTTTTTAAATTTTTTATTAATATTGCAGAGGTACAGAATATTACAGTGGTACAAATGTTTAGGCTACATATATATTGCCTTTGCCCTGCCCGAGTCAGAGCTACAAGTGTGTCCATCCCCCCGACGGTGCACACTGCACCCATTAGGTATGAATATACCCATCCTTTCCTCCCCACTCCCAATATGGATAACTTTTGACTCAATATCTCATTTTGAAGAACTAGTTGCAAAGAATAAAAGTCCCAAATCATTAGAATTTATGTTTATTGCAACATTGCTTTTAAGAACAAAATCTGAAAATAGTCTGAATGTCAATAGAGGAATGGTTAGATAATTTATGTCCAAACTATGGAATATCTTATAGCTATTGTAAAGAATGAATTATATCTACTTAACCAGAAACAGTATATAAAAATAATTTCTAATATTTTTATATTTATATACTAATTATATATACAATTATCTCATTTTTCAAAATAAATATATTTTAATACTAATTCTAGGCTAATACTTTAAAAAATATTGATGTTTGGCTTCTACACATTAAAATTCTCATTTAATTGCTCTAGGGTACAGCCTGGGTGCTAGGAGTTTTAAAGGTTCCCAGGTAATTTTCATATAAAGGACAATTTGGGAAGCACTTACCAAAACCTATTGAATTAATTTCTAGATGGCTGTGAGATGTGACAATTTGCATCTTAAGAAACACTCCAGATGCTCCTTATACACACTAAAGTTTAATAACCACTGGTTTTACTACGTAATTTTTCCTTCCAAGAAATTTTGAGTCTATCATTGACCATTTTGTTCTAGCTTCCATGATTTTGGTTTTAGGTGTAAATATATATGGAGCTATTATTTTTGCTCTTTAAACATCAGTGTTTATTCACTATGTGTAGGTTCACATATACACCAAGTATTCTTGTTGCCACTGACTTCTCCATTTGTATTAAGGTAATATGATACAGCAGATGTGCTTTGTAATTTTACCTGTGCTATTAAATAGCTTGACCTTATTTAATCAATTACTTAACTGAAGTGCAGTGGTGAGCATCTTGAACTCAATCTCAGAAAGTGTAAGTTAAATCCTGGTCTCCACAATTACTCGTAATCTAGCCTTAGATAAGTTTCTCAATTAAGTTTTCTTAATATGTGAAATGACAGTTTTTAATACCTGACTCTTAGAGTTGGGTTTTGGATAAGGCAATAATATATATTAGAACTCTGAAATCTTTGAAGTGCTATGAAAATTTTAGGTATGGCTGTTTATATTTTTGCAAAATCAGGAACTTTCATGTGTAAGATCATTTTGATTTCAAAAAATATGAGTTTTTCACTTGTATATGTCCAACACATATTTGTATCCCCCAACAATTTATATGTAGATAGTGCTCAAGATATGTTCTTGATTATTTTTATAACTGAGAGCAATTAAATACTTCTGGAAAATAGAGAAATTTGGAAATGAAGAGAATTATTTATCGTGGATCCTTGATCCAGCATTTCCTAATATTTTGTATTTCTTTCCATGGTTTCTTATTTGTATGTGTGTGTGTGTGCATGTGTCTTTTCTGCTAAAAGGAGTAGGAGAAATTGTTTTATTCTTTCTTTGTTCACCTTTCTGCAAATTAGGTCTGAGTGTTACAATTGGGAAAACTGTCAGAAGAATGTTTTGAAAGCATTGGTGCTTTAAAAGAATTCCTACTATGAAAATATTAATACCAGCTAAAATGTATATTTATATCTTTCATGATCAAGTAATTATCTAAAAACTATTCTCTTGTTTAGAGTTGGGAAAATATACTTTCATGCACTTATAGATATTGATATTATATTGATATAATATTAATATGAAATTGATATAGTATAGATGACAACTTGATACCAAGAATAAAAGCATTATGAAATTAAAAAAAAGAAAGAATTCCTACTAAAATGCATATTACTGAAAAAATGGATATTTGGTTAAATGGGAGAGTTTGAACTAAATGGGAATTTTATATAGTATTACTGTTCATATGTTACTTTGAATCATGTAATGGTAAGATATTTAGTAAGATCAGTAATGCTTATTTTCACAAAAAACATTGGCAGACTATAGCTGAACATTTTGCTGCAAACTTTTCTGAAATGCGGGGCCAATCCATGCTTAGAACCTAAAAGATGTTATTGGTCCCAGCTGACAATAATTGAGGACTATTCCCTAGCTCTCTAATTACTTTGGTGGTTTGCAGTGTACTCACAGAAATTTGTATTAACATTCACTGCCTGTCTTTAAATATACAGTGTGATTTTTATTGATAAAGGATGTGAGCTGTCTTGTTTTAGCATAAAGAAATTGATTAACTCACAACATCAGGCTTGTTTCTTTTTCAAATATAAGATTCCTTTGTTATGAAATGGACAAAAATTCATACAATCTCCAGAAATGCAACCTGCCCATATTTTATGTAAGAGATATTTAATATACTTGATTCATTCCATAAAAAAATAGATAAATAAAATAAGGAAAAATAAGCTGAACTTGAGTGCTTGCCATAAAAAATATTTTAACTTAGTTGATAATTAAGACTGAATTAAGATCACAAGTAACCTGTGGGTTACCATAAACATCCACAAGATTTTCTTAACATGTTTTAGTTTGACAATGTTTATACTTAGAACATATTTAATAATAGCATAGTCCCCTATAAGCAGTGAGAATGTGAAATAGATCAGTCAGAGGACAGGATTGGGTGAGTATGTTTAGAATTGTCTCCATTAAGATGAAAAAGAGAGAAAGAGAAAAAGAGAGAGAGAAGGGAGGTGGATAAAGAAATTAAAAACTATTTAGATTGATGGAAGTATGATTAGAATTAATGTATCTTCCTAAATGACTATTTTGATGGGAAGCATTCATTTAAATATAGTTTCAATAAACAGTTCCATTAACTGTATAACAAAAAAAGAAAACCTTTCAGACATCTTCTATGTTACAAGAAGCTAAACAAGTCAAAATACGTTCTTGTTTCTTCTATTGCATCAACAACTATGAAATATATAATTCTGAAGAACAAACGTGCAACTTACATTTGCAAATTTATAACTTTATACAGAGAAATATATTCCCTCATTTATCCACCAAAGATTATTGTGCACCTACTGTGTCTCAATCACTGTTCTTAGTGTTGTGGATACAGCAGTGCCTAAAGACATACATCACTCAAATAATATACATTCTTTACCTCTTTCATAGTGTAATGCTATCCTTTATTTATAAACTTGGAAATTTTAATGTCTCTGTGTAGTCATATTTGATTTTGAAATACTTTGTGATTTTTTGGTGTCAAAAAGTTTGTTATCTAAATTTGCCTGACTGGGTTAATTTTTAAGTAGTTTGTTTAAATATTCAAGATATTGAAAAACAGAAACACAAGTATCACACACACACACACACACACACACACACACATATAACCTCAGAAGATTGAGTGGAAGGAACACCATTTATCTTCAGAAAAGATTATTGCCAATTCCAATGCAATCAATCTAAGGAATAAGTTTGAAATTTTCTTATTTTGAAACAATAAGAGAAGTTGAATAGGGATTTATAATAAGTGATTTTAAGTGCAATACATTTTCTTTGTAACAGTTTACAAAATTCCTTCTCTTGCTTCCAAATATCTGCATTCCATCATAGTTAAATTGTTTCTCTCTGTCAACAAACAACAAAAGTTTTCTGTATAGTCCATGTAAATATGAGTAACATTTATAGAATGTTGCATATTTACTTTGGCTTGACCAAGATTAGTATGAAACTGGCCATATGTAGTGGCTCATGCCTATATTCCCAGCACTTTGGAAGGCCAAGGCAGGAGGATTGCATGAGGCCACGAGTTCAAGACCAGCCTGAGTAACACAGGAAGACTCTGCCTCTACAAAAAATAAAAATAATTTAGTTTGCAGCAGGGAGTGGGGGGCGGTGATGCATGCCTGTAACCCAACTACTCAGGAGGCTGAGGCAGGAAGGCAGGAGGCTTGCTTGAGCCCAGGATTTTGAGGTTGCCCTGAGATATAAGGACACCGTTGTGAGACTCTGTCAAAAAAAATTAGTAAGAAATTTATAGTACCATGGTACCAGAATATTTTAACCAGTATATTTAGGACCCTAACACATTCTTCCTATATGACTCTTATGCTGGCTAAGTTATAGACTCTCATTCATATACATTTACTTGTGACTTATCACCATTGAAATATAGGAGGTTTTGAGTAACATATTGTTAAGTACCTTCAACAATATGTCCCCTGTCCTATTTTCTCTGGAGTTGTCTGTAATGGAAAGGAATAATTATGTTTCAAATGGTGGTTCTGTTGAGAATGGAGGTTTAAAAGTTCTCGGTTCTTTTCCCAGCTCTCCCTTTGAAGTTCTACTTTATGGTGAATGATACTCAGTCTTCTTATGTTAGTGTTGAAAATAATAACACATAGTACCTGCCACTTAGCACATATGAGCGGGTGTTTGGAAGAATCTTTTGGCTTCATTTAATGCTGAATTAATTAAAAGCTTATATCTTTTTTTCAGGGAATGCCTATCTCTAGCTATGAACCACCACACATTTGCCATCCCTTTGCTTATGGTTTTATTTGGAATGTCTCATTTTGTCTGTGAGAGGAGAAATCTTCAAGGTACCCACATTCCCAAACGCTTGGATTATAACAATGCTTGGACACAAATGTGGAAAGTACCCAGAGATCAGGACTATGATATAACAGGCCATAGCTAAAGAGAATGAGTGAATTTTGTGAAATCAGAGAGTCTGCATCAAATAAAGATTTAGTACCTAAAGATCAAAATCTGATAGGAGCACTGTGACATTTCAGTTCAAGTTTTACTCTGTGTCACATTTTTCAACCTGTGTTGTACTCTCACTTAGAGATGATTGTTTGATGATTAGGTGAAAATAATATTACTGGTTTGAAAACTGAAGCAGCTATGGTGTTCTCTTATGAATAGCACTACATATAAATTTAGACTATAATCTTATTTGTGTAGAACATTCCATTAAATTTTATGGATTGATCAGGATTTAACAAAGTACATTGTTTAGCTTAGGAGGTTTGCTAACTTTGGCATTCAGCATAAGTTTAGTTACCCCAAGTCTACAATTAAGCGACAAGACACAACAACAGGCTTTGAGTTTTAATGGCAGTTGGCAAGATGCTTAATTGTAATTAAACCAGTGGAGATGAAAAATTACTTGCAAATAGGAACTGTGTGCAGACTAGTCAACATCAAGCAAATAGTCTCTATGATTTGTTCTATTGATATAGTCATGTACATATAAAACATATATGTACACACATACATATATACACACATATGTATATATCACACATACATACCTATCTGTAAGTATATATGTGTATACACACACATATAGCAGTATTTCTATATAGTCCTTTAAAAAATTCAGGCATCTCATGTCCTTGAACAACTATTCAGTCAACACTGTTGAAAACATTTCTTAAATGGGAATCTTACTCCTTTCCCCTTACAAGTTAAAAAGTACCTATGAAAGAGCAATGGGGTTGCTAAATATCTGAGTTTTTATAGGCATTTATCACACAAAAACTTCTTATATGGAAAAGTATTTGTGTATCAAAATAGTTTAGAATCATGGCTGCACTGATACTTTAAAAACAAGCGTTTAATGCCATGCCTATTTAGAAAGGTGTAGAAGTGTTTGTGTACTGTGTGAAGGATCCTACCTCCTACCAACACTGGCCTGACGCAGCCGTCCCAAGGGATAGCAAGGACAGGAGAACAATCCCGGCTGCAGTTTACCCAAGCTAGACCCCTGATCCCAGGACAGGGAACTTCTGCCTTTCCTGGTCTATGGCTGCTTTCTGACTGTGGTGCCAATGAGATCAGGAAAGTTATAGTTAATCCACATACACAGAATTGACCAGAATTTGTGAGGAAACCACAGGAAACCAGCAATATCTACAAGTTCTTAAGTACATGGATTCCAATCCCTTGTATGAATAACTCTTCTCTCTTCATCTTAATTTGTGATATAAACTCATCCTATGCTACTCCTAAAACCTTCCCTCAGGAACTCCAGTGGCTCCATTTATAATTACTCTTTATTTAAAAGTGCATGTCCTCTTTCTCTCCATAGTGTCATCATCATGGAGCAGTGGTCTTGTTTCCAGGATACACAAAAGTGGGGTAGGCCAGTATAATTTCAGTCTCAGTTGCTGCCTTAATTCTACTTGCTTTTACTTCCACTCTGTTCTTTGGTTCCATCTATTCTTGTGGTTGAAAAAAGCCAACTGTGCTATAGCTCATCCTGCTTTCTCTTTGTGTTTTATCTCCCCCTCCACAAAATCCAGCTGATCTCTAAATTTTGGGGGGGAATTACTAACTCAACCTTCTTATTTCTAGATTTAATGACTTTCCATCACTTTAAACATCTGAATCCTCCATCTTATTAATAATACCGCCTCTATGAGTTTCTCATGGCTACAGTGACACATGACCACAAACTTGGCATCTTAAAAAATAGACTGATTGTCTCACAGTTCACAAGGCTGTAAGTGTGGCGTCAGTTTCAATGTGCAGAAATCAAGATGTTAGCATGGCTGCACTCCCTCTTGAGGACTTAGAGATCAATCTGTTCCTCCACTTTTCTGGTATCTGGTGGTTTCCAGCAACCCTACCTTGCGCTGTAGCCACATCACTTCAGTTTCTGCCTCTGTGGTCATATTGCCTTCTCCTCTTCTGTGTGTGTCAGATCTGCCTCTCCCCCTCTTTCACAAGGAGACACATGTGATGGAACTCAGGTCTTACCCGGATGATATAGGATAATCTCCCAATGTCAAGATCCTTAACTTAATTGCATCTGCAAAGCCTCTTTTTCTTTATAAGGTAACATTTACAGGTTCCAGGAGTTAAGATCTGACCCTTAATGGCCATTATTCATCCTACCACATTGCCCAATTTAACACTATCATGCCCAATATTGGACCATTAACATCTACCAAGCCTTCTCTAGCAGTACTAAAGTGCTACCTGTTTCTCTGCAATCTTGGATTTTGCTCTAGTGCAGACCAGTCTGCCTATTTGAGTTTGCCCTCAGAACGCATTGATAATTGGCCTTATTTTAACTCAGTAATTGATCTTCCAACTTTCTAGCTCATTGGCAAGCGAATTGAAACAAAGATCTAAGGAGGGCCCTGACATGATAAATTAGGAAATGCTTATTAAATGAGTGAATGAGTAAATTCTCAAATTCAAAAAAATTCTTGACACAACAAAGCCATTTTATATCTCCTGAGGAAATCTACCTTTCAGTGGTCCAGGATGCCAATTTGGTCTCATACTCACAGAATCTCCCTGTAGGTGCATGGCCATGTCCCTGCATCCAATGGCACTGGATGAGCCTGGGTTTTCCATAACAGGAAATATTGATAAAGTATACTATAGAAGATGCAAGTGAATGAACACCCCATAACTCTCTCTGGTTAGAATTCAAAACATATATAGTACTTACTATATGTCTAGTACTTGTGCCTGACATGTTTCATTTAATTCTCACAAAATCATATGAGATGGTAGGGTAGGCAGAATAATGCCCTCCCCTAAGATGTCCACATCCAAATTCTCAAGACCTGTAAGTACATTACCTTATATAGCAAAAGAGGTGTAGTGTATATAATTAAATAAAAGACTTTGAGATGAGGTTATCCTGAATTATCCTGGTGGACCAAGTATAATCACAAGCATACTTAAAAGTAGAAGAGAGAGGCAGAAGGATTTCAGAGCACTGCAATGGGATAAGAACTTGCCTTCCATTTCTGAATTTACAGATGGAGAAAGAAGCCACAAGCCAAGGAGTGCAACAGCCTCTAGAAGCTGGAAAGGTTAAAGGATAGATTCTCCCCCTAGAGCCACCAAAAGGGGACATAACTCTGCCAATGCCTCAATTTTAACCAGTGAGATCCTTGTCAGACTTGTAAATTGCAAAACTGTAAAATAAATTTGTGGTGTTTTGAGCCCCCCAGTTTATGTTTCAGTGCTAACAGGAGATTAATACAGATGGTGACTACTTCACTTTCACTTTACAAATTAGGAAAATGAGTCCCAGAGAGTGTGACTTGCCTTGGGTCAAACAGCAAGGAAGTGGCAGAGGAGGGGTTCAAATTCAAGTAGTCTGCTTCCAGAGATAATGTTCTTGACCTCATGTTCGTTCGCCTCTTAACTCATGTACAACCAACAACCAAATTTGTCTCCTAAATGAAGGAATCCTTGTCTTGTGATGGAACCACTTGTTGCAGCTGTAAAATTCTGGCCCACCAGGGAGGGACCTGCACTCCTCAGGGCACTTGGCAAATGATGGAACATCTTCCACTAGTTGGCGCTGCTGGCGTCTTCCCCCTTCTATCTTCCATCACAACAGTTTCTCTATTTCTGCTGCCGCTCTCCCCAATCCAGATGATATCAAAACCTTTCCTAAATGATGATAATGATGTGGAGAAAAAATTAAAAGGTAGGACTGTACTTCTACATGCCAAAATATGTGTTTTCACAGGTTTCTACTGCAGCTATTGTTTCATTTCAATCACCACAACTCTATTGAGTATCTTTTACATGTAAGAGAATTGATGCTTACAGGGGTTCAGTGCCTTGCCTAAGATCTCCCAGGGAGTAAGCGGCGGGAGCAATGGCCCACCTGTCCCCACCCAGTGCCTGTGCTCCAGTGCAAAGGAAGTCTACAGACTTGGTCTGATTCTAAGTCAGAGTCCTCATTAGCTCAAAGATCATGGAAACATCACTTAACTATTCAGTGTTTCATTGAAGGAACCTGCAAAATGGAGGTGAAGAGCCTACTGCATGTATTTGTTATGAAGATTAAATAAGATGCTGAAAAGTTTCCCTCGTAGAGTCTGCTGTGAGTTAGTCATGAGGCCATTCAGTCAAAGCAGTTATTTCTGAAACTCTTCCAACTCTAACAGATCCTGGGATTTACTTTATTCCTGGGTCATCACTTCCCCTAATGAACCATGGATTTTTTTTTTTTGTTAATGATGATGCTGGAAATGGGTTTTAAACAGGGGGTATTTGTTCTCAATCCCTCCAGAACAGTTGCAGAGTGAACACTTTGAAGAGTGTTTGGCAAGACTGACTGGCTAATGTGCTCTTCGTTGGTGCAAGAGAAATGCAAACCATTACCTTTTAAATCACTATAAAGACTCTTCTTTCCAGGGTTTGTAATTATACGATTTTTATTCTCTTACTGTGGTTGGTGCTTCTTTGTAAATTAAACTCGGGAGAAACCTGTGATAACACATTACGGTATTGCATGGAACAGATTTCACACAAATTCAGTCAAAGTTGGCATCACCCTGCTGTGTGACACCTGACTTTAAAGGTGCATCCCCCACAGGGATGTGTGATAGCTGGACTGGCTGTGAGCTAGCTGGTTGCTTTCCCAACTTACTTTATTTATGCTTTCTGTAAAAGCTTTTGGATGGAAATAGTAGTATTCCTTGATTCTGCTTTTTGTTGTCCTAGATGTCAGTGCTCACCTACAATTAGATCTATGTCCCAGCCCAGGGATAAATAGCAAAATCTCAAATTTGGAAACACCAGAAACACAGCAGTTACAGACCCTGAGGGGCAGAACCCACAAATGAGTTTCCCTGACCTTGACTTAGTTTGCCATCGGGGTTTCCAACGCCTAGTGTGACACTGGTAATGAGTTTCTAATGAGAGGACAGGAAAGGTGGGAGAGAGCTAAGGTGGAGCTAGTTCTCTTTGCTTTCCCTTCCTGAGCACATCTATAAAAATAAATGCAAGCAAAGCAAATCAGTAGAGAATTTTTTTAAACGTGTTCCTTGTTTTTTTAAAGCCAGAGGTATTTTTATCTCAACCCAGCAAGCATAATTGGAATAAAATTAGAGCATGTATGGAATTGAATTAATCCATGGATTAAATCCATCCAAGCAGGATAGCATGGTTATTACGGATCTAATCTAAACATCAGTGTTGGCCTTGTGTACGTGTGGAACTCTTCTGTGTGACCACTAAGGATACGGGATGCCTGTTCAGTCCGCAATTTGGAAACTTCATCATGACAACATTGATTATCAGGTAAACTCATAAACAGCACGAGGCATGCTTTCCCTCATCTCCTTGCAAAAAAAAAAAAAAAAAAAAAAATTCTGCTTCATTTTAAAGCCTTTGAAATGCTCTAGGAATTATTCGACAGTTAATGAGTATCATATGGTCACAAAAACTGTTACCAGGGATGGTATGTTCATTTTAAATGACTTGGAGGCAGGATCCAATGACCATATTCAATTCTCAATGAGCAGCGTTACAGAAATACTTTCCTGTACTGTGCCTGAATCGGCCATGTAGAAGCAAACCTATCAGCATTTTGGACATACTGAGGTCTGCAAATTGATATGTAGTAGGTACTGAAACTACTGCACTAAAACGATTGCAAATCATCTCATCATGGCTATTGTTCTATTTTTAAAAATCAGAATAATATATGTATATGTATGTGTGTAGATGTAAGATATGTGTGTTATTTTTAATGTATAATTATTTATTTGAATGAGTTATACTTGGGAGAATAAAGGAGTAGATTTCATAATTCAGACATGACACTGAAATCTGTCTTGGCATTCCTAGAGTGAGCACAGCAATGTATCAGACATATTTTTTTTAGTAATTAGCCAAATTTGAAGGTGATTTGCTTAAATTTACCTCTAATGATTGAAGTTAATGTCTCTAAGTAGTTGAAGATGTCTTATAGTAGTAAAGATCTATATCACTGTGATTGTGATTCAATCAATGAAACTAAAGTGAAAAATTATGATTTGTTTTTACTTCAACTAAGTGAACAGTGATTATAAATTTTGTATTTCATAATTATGGTTTCCATGAATGGTCTAAAACTCATAGACAATCTGAGTTATGAAAAATCCCAAAACAAAAAATATCATTTTCTTTGTCAAATATTTCTTTATAAATAAAACACAAAAATAATTGGAATAATGAATTTCAGTGCATGGTTCCACAGGTATTTTTTATATCTTATGAAAACACTTACTCTTTCTTGAGATAAAAAGTTTAGAAAGTACTTATAAAAAATTTATAGAAAACAAATCTTAGGTGGCTTTAAATAAGAATGATACAGACTATATTTTAAAATATAAATATAAAAACTCACATTTAGTTTGGAATGCCCAACTAATAGAACAGTAAGAGGTTGATATAATATTTTATGATCATTACATTTTTTAAAAGTTGAATATTTGTCAATATAGTACATCTGGTAACTATTTTATCAGCAATACCAAGCTATGTGCATTTTAAATGTAAAGAAGGACATTTTCTAGTGCTATACAAAATCTATTTTTAAAATATGACATATGCTCTTTAAACATTAATTCTCTTAAAGTTAGCATTTAAAATGGAAATTTCTATGTATGATTTTGTTATGTATTGACAGAAAAATGGAAAATTTTTTCTTGTCTAATTGGATGCTGCTATTTTCTTAGGAATATAAATAACCATGTAAATATATTATTTAATTCTCTTATAAAGTAAGATTTACTATTTTAATAAATGTTCACAAGATTAGGACACCTCTGTGTCAATGTTGTCTTTAGTAGTTATTTCCATGAATACTGAGGCAGTTGGTTATTTCATAAGCTAACTCTGAAGTGCTAGGTGTCAGAAAAGCCACAGGGAGTACTACTATGCATTAGCTTATTAGATTCTCACTATGCTAAATTTATACATGTTGCAGAAATATTTGAAGATGACTCTCTTACCTAAAAATTTCATGCCTAATTTTAAATATAGACTAAATTTGGAATACTTTTAAAAATAATTTTATGTTACTTATCAAGATGGCATCAAATTATATATACCATTTAAGGTAAAACTACCAGTAAGTAGATGTTACTACATAAGAAAATGAGATATTTCTGTTTATTTTAATTTGAAACAATATAAGATAGTTCTGTGTTCTTTCCATTCCACATATTACATTTTAATGAAAAAAAATTGAGAGCCTGGCATATGGGACATGGGAAGTTTGAGGTGATGAATTCTTTTAAGTAAATATTAATTAAACAATAAAAGCTTGAGATTTAAATAGGAAAACTATTTCATTGGTTATCTGTTTATGATCTGGCTACTCAAAATTTGATGTATGTCTATATGAGTATTTAGTGATAGAATGGGACAAATGAATTAAATTAGACTCAGCCTATTACATTTCTGTAGACTATGCCTCTGAATAAAGCTTTATTGTTAGGTGTCCCTGTGAGACATGGAGAATTTAGTGGTAAAAGGGTATTAAATTATTGGAACACTGAGAAAATGATAGAGAAGACAAGACTAAAAGATAAATATATTCATGACTGCTTGTTTTAACTGTGAGAAAAAAATTCTAATTTTTGAAATATATAAGTTCTATTTTACTTCCTCTCAAATGGTAATAGAAGCAGCTTTAAATAATAGATATAATTTACATAGATATGCATATTTGTGTATATATATAAACTGGATTATGATTTGGTAAACAGGATGTGTGTTACAAATATTAATACATAATAACAGTATTGCACAATTGAATGGCAAAAGCCTTATAAACCAACTTTTAGAGAACTCTGTGTATTGTCTTCTAAGGATATATGTGATATGATTCTTATTTTTAGAATTTTATGTTCATGTCAGGAAATGTCAGATTCAACCTCCTTACAATCCTCATGATATGGTTCTAATGTGACTTATTTCTTGGCTGGAACTATCTCAAGTTAAACACATGACTACCTTACAAATAGCTTGAGACACTTGTATCTTCTCAAAGTATTTTAAAAGCATTTATTCATCTACTGTAGGTTTTGTGGATAAATAATATATTCTGATGATATTTACACCACACAGTCTGATTCAGGGTGCATACTTTATATCAGAGTGGATTTTCCTGCAGCATTAACCATAGGACGAGTATTATACCATAATATTTAGGTAGGATATGAGTTACCACAATCTATTCTAGTTTTGTAAATAGTTGGCAAAGATTAGAAATGCAGAGACAAAATTAATGGTATTTTCTTATGTCCCCTCTTTTTCAATAATAACAGTTTGGTAAAAGTTACAGACTCAGAATTATGCTGAAATTCTTGTGTAACAGAAGAAAACAAACCATTTCTCCTCTTACTATACTGTCAACAGTCTTACTTCTGACATCAGATGTCTTTTTTCCCCCCTGCACAGCAATTCTCTGGTGGACACCAACTGGGTGTCCTATAATTCAATTCAATTCTGACACTATCTTCCTGGAGTTAGTGTCAGATCCCACAGGCTAAGCGATCAATGCCATGAGACTGCCCCCCACTTCAGACACTATTTGTGAGTTTAGTCCTATGGAAGCTCTGACCAACCAGCTATAAATTGTAGTTTCCTATAGCCCTTTCCTCTGGTTATATCATTGGCTAGAATGGTTCACAGAACTCAGGGAAACACTTTATTTACTATTTTGGATTAATTACGAAGAATATTTTAAATGATGTCCCTGGGGAGTTGGAGCATGTGGATGCATTAGGCAACCTGGAAGCTGTCCAAACCCTGTCCTTTTGGGTTTTCATGGAGGCTTCATGATGTTGGCATGATTGATTACATCACTGATCATATTGGTGATCAACTCAACCTTCAGTCCCTCTCCTAACCTTGGAGGTTGGGGTTAAAGCTGAAAACTACAACCCTCTACTAACATGGTTGATTCTTCTGGCAACCAGCTCCCGTGCTAAGACTACCCAGGAGCTCCCATTACCAGTTATCTCAATTGCACACAAAAAGACACACCATGTTGGATATTTCAAGGGTTTCAGGAGCCGTGGGCTGGGAAACTGGGACTAAGACCAAATATATTTTTATTATACATCAAAATATCACAATCCTAAAATCATTTTATGATTTTAATATCAAATATTCATTTACTATAGAAGAAAATGGCATAGTAATTTTAAAATCAAACAAAAACAATGACATCATCTCAAGAAAGGAGAGAATGAATAGCAAAGTAATAATTGAAGAGACTATGGCTGAGCAAACTGGTTAAAAATTTTAAAAAAACATTAATACGTGATATAAAAAGTTTGATGTAAGAAGCTCAGAAAATTCCAAGATGAGTAAGTACAAAAAAAGTCATATAATCCCATCATCTTTAAAACCAAAGCATATTTGAAACCCAAAGCAAAGAATTTTTACAGGCAGCTGGAAGAAATAATGGCAAAGGATGAAAAATAAAACTTAAGCTGACATCCTACTAGAAAGTATTAATCCTGAAGAACAAAGAAAATTATCATTAAAGTATTAAAAGACAAAAAGTCAATCTTGAATTCTACAATGAGTAAAAATATTCTTCAAAATTAAATTTTACAGACTTTGGACAAATAATATCTGAGTGAATTCTTTACCATCAACTCACTGCAAAGTATATTATAGGAAATTCTTCAAGATGAAAGAAAATTATCACTACATGGAAGCACATAACAAGACAGAGGTATAAAGAAAAATAGAGTTATGTAGAACAATAATTATGTTCCATGTATGCATAAATATAATAGATTATTGATTATTTAAAAATAAAAGTAATATCTCATAGGATTTATAATATATTTCTTAAAATTGTACATATACACACAGAGAAAAAATATATATATGTGTGTGTGTGTATGTGTGCATGTATGTATACACACATACACACACACAGCAAGTGATAGAGAGAGAGAGAGAGAGAAAGAGAGAGAGAACAACAGCTTAAAGAACAATTGCTTTGAAACTGTCAGTTCCTCAAACAATTAAACATAGAATTACCATATGACCCAGCAATTCTACTCCTACACTTTTACCCAAGAGAAATGCAAACCTATGTGCACATAAAAACTTGAATAAAAATGTTTATAGCAGCTTTATTAAAATAGCCAAAATGTGGCAACAACCCAAAAGTTCATCAAGGGATGAATGGATAAACAAAAATGTAGTATTTCATGCAATGGAATATTATCTAGCCATAAAAAGGAATGAAATTCTGACACATGCTACAACATTATGTTAGGAGAAATAAGCCAGCACAGTAAGACAAATATCACATGTTCTCACTCATATATGGGAGCTAAAAAATTGATCTCATGGAGATAGGAGAATGGTGGTTACCAGAGGCTGGGAAGAGTAGTGGGGAGAGGGGGGTAAAGAGAATTTGGTTAATGGGTACAAAAATACAGCTAAATAGTAGGGATAAAAGATCTAGTGTTCAGTAGCACAATAGGATGACTATACTTAACAATAATTTATTGTATATTTCAAAATACTAGAGAAGTGGACTTGGAATTTTCCCCCCAAAAAGAAATGATAAATGTTTAAGGTGATGGATATTCCAGTTACCCTGATTTAATCACCACACATGGTATGCTTGTATCAAAATATCATATGCACCCAATAAATATGTACAGCTAGTAAGTATCCATAAAAAATTTAAAAACAAAATATTTAACATTAATTTAAAAGTAAAAGTTCACTACAGATGAGAATTAAAGAGAACTATTTTCATACAATAAAAAAGTTTCTATAATAAAACCTAACAGCTCACATCCCATTCAACAAAGCATTCAATAATTTCTACTGAGATTGAAAACAGAAAAGTTTGTCTAATACCATTACTTTTATTCACTACTGTACTGGTAGTTTCAGCCAGTGCATGAAGTAAAGAAAATGAAATTAAAGGTATGAAGATTAGAAACCAGAAATAAAACTGTTATTATTTGCAGATGGTATGATTGCGAAAATAGACATTCCAAAAGATTCCAGAAACACTCTATTAGAATAATTAAATTGAGGAATGTTTTTGGATACAAAGTCCCCATACAAAAATAATCTCTATTTCTTGTATAAAAACAATGAACAAGTAAATAATGAACCTTTATAAATACTGGTTACGATACCACCAAATATCATGAAATATCTAGGGCTAAATCTAACTAAAATATTCCAAATCTTAGCACTGAAAAACCACAACACATAATTGAAAGAAATTTAGGAATATCCAAATAAATAGAAAGAGATATTCATGGTCATGAATTGAAGACTCAATATTGTTAGGATATTACATCTCTTCAAATTGATGTAAAGATCCACTAGGAGCCAAATCAAAATCCAAGTAGTTTTTTTGTAGAAATTTTGTAGCTGATTCTAAAATTTGGATGGAAATGCCAGTTATATTTACCAAAAATTTGAAGGACATATTACATATCTCAGGACTTCCGTGAAGATGTTGCAATAAGATAGTTTGTGCTTTTGGCGAAAGAATAGACAAATTTAATAATGGAATAGACTATTGATCTCAAAAATATATGGTTTTCTGAATTATAATAAAGTCATTTCTGCAGTTCAGTGGGGATGTAATGGTGTTTTTAATAAAAAGATGTTAAATCAATAGTATACCTATGTGGGGGAAAAAAGAAACCATATGCCCTATCTCACACAATATATGCATACTAAGTTGAAATAGGAACATAGACCCAAATGAAAAGGGTATAACAAAGCTTTCAGAAGAAAAATTTCTAAAAAAAACAACATAAATGAATATCTACATGATCATGGAGTAGAAAAAGTTTTTTTTTTTTTTACAGTGTATAAAAAGCACTAAACACTTAAGAAATAATTGATCAGTTCTTAGTTCTTTCTTAAAACTAAGAACTGTTCGCTAAAAGAGCATTATGAGGATGAAAAGCAAGGTAGTGACTGGGAGAAGATACCTGTAATACCTATGTCTGACAAAGAGCTCACGCCCTTCCTTTCCTCACAGCTCCCCCAGGGAGGTGCTCCTGGAGCAGCCAGGCCTTCGGGGGTGTGCAGAGGTGGAGAAGTTGCTTTTTTCCTCCTCTCCTTTTCTCCACGTGAGGAGGTGCGCATACCCGCAGTGGTGGTCGTGTACTCAGCACTGCTTCTTCTCTCTTGGCTCCCCTCACGATGGCGGGCATCCTGTTTGGTTATATTTTTGATGTGAAAGACATTGACCCCGAGGGCAAGAAATTTGACCGAGTGTCTCGACTGCATTGTGAGAGTGAATCTTTCAAGACAGATCTCATCTTAGATGTAAACATCCGGATTTACCTTGTAGACTTGGGTGATAAGTTCCTGTTGGTCATAGCTACTACCTTGTATGAAGATGGTACCCTGGATTATGGTGAATACAACCCCACCAATGACAGGCCTTCCAGGGCTGACCAATTTGAGTATGTGATGTATGGGAAAGTGCACAGGATTGAGGGAGACGAAACTCCTACGGAAGCAGCAACAGGCCTCTCTGCCTATGTGTCCTGTGGGGGCCTGCTCATGAGGCTGCAGGGTGATGCCAACAACCTGCATGGATTTGAGGTGGATTCCAGAGTTTGTCTGCTGATGAACAAACTGGCCTTCTGAACTACGAGGGAAGCCAGCCTTGATGCTTAGTCACTCAGCTCATGGACATTGGTCCAGCCTGAGATACAGATGCTGTTGTTCACCTGTTAAGGAGAGGCTGGCCCCCTTTCTCCTGTGGGTGCGTCTTTAGCTGGTCTGGACTCAATGGGAAACCGACTTGCCTGTGAAAGACCCAGCGGGAGAGCTTAAATGAATCAGAAGTTGTTTTGTGTATATGATTTTTTAACTAAACTATGCTTTTTTCAGACTGAAATGTTAAGTAAGGTTAGTTTATTTTACTCACAATTCTTCTAATATAAGCTGTATGTAAATACTGATACTGAGAATATTTGAAAAGCCTATGAAACACCAACAACAAAAAAACTTGACAAGTTACTTAGAAACGGGCAAATAAATTGAAACAGCACTTCACAAAAGAGGATATCCAAATAGACAATAAACTTATAAAAAGGTGCTTAGCACCATTACTCATCAAAAATAAATCAAAACTACAAAGTGATACTACTAGACTCCCACCAGAATTGTTAAAATTAAAATGATTGCAAATACTTAGTATTAGCAATAATGTAGAACAGAGAGAACTCTCATATATTGCTATTGGGATGTCAGTTGGTATAATCATTTATGAAAACATTTGGCAAGGTCTACTAATGTTAAACATGTATATACATTAAAGCATAACATGTGCACCTAAATGTTTGTACCCCCGTAATATTCTGAAATAATAATAAAAGAAAAGCATAACATGTTCATTCCTGGGTGTATAGCTGAGAGATGTGTTTGTTTCTACTAAAGCGACATATACAAGAATATTAATAACAGCATTCGGAGTAATATCCCCAAACTGGAACAACTTTAATGTCCATGAATAGTAGAATGTATAAATAATTGTAATATATTCATACTATAGAATTGTATATATTCACAGCAATGAAACTAATACACTATTGATACACACAAGAACCTGAATGGATCTCACAGATATAATAAGGAGCAAAAGAAGCCAGACACAAAAGAATACATGAGGAATGGTCATTACACATGAAACTTAAAAACATTCAAAATCCAATCTTTTATGATAGAGGTCAGAATAGTGGTTACCTCTGGGAGACAATATTGACTAGGAGGAAGCATAAGTGAGTCTAAAGTGCTAAAAATGTTTTATTTATTGATCTGGGGTGTGTGTGTGTGTGTATACACTGTAGGGTAGCTATAAACTTAATATTTGGGCACTTTAAAATGTATACGTTATACTTCAATTGAATAGAAAAAAGGAGTGTGATCATAGACTAAAAAAGCACTTTCAATGTTTCTTTTCACAGTCACCCTTGCATTGCCATAGATATAATACTTTCTCCACTGACATGAAAAAATAATATATTTCGATAAGCTTTTAGTATGAGAAACACAGTACTTTTAACCCAAACTTACCTTTTCTTCTTAAATATGAACTATGATTTTGCTGTCTTAATTCAGCTCAGAAGTACAAACAGAATATGAAGTCTTAACCTTCCCCTTAGATATGTTAATTTTGGCCCAGTTTCATAATTTTAGTTTTATTATTAACCAGTATTTATTTTATTTTAATCTACTTTCCCTCATTCTTAATAGCAAAAATATTAAAAATTATACAGGATTGATCTATTCACCATTGGTGTTATACATAAGGAAACCTTGTTTTAAATAGTATATCTGCTGAAAAGTGTTTTTAAAATTCTTTTCTCGTATAGTCTCATTACAGAACACAACATCTTTTATTGATATAATGTATTTTGTCAAGCATCAGAAACATTTGGTTCATTGATATATTGCTGCTGCTGTTTCTCTGACATTTTATATCCTTTGGGGCCAATGAGCAACTCTCACAGGCATGTCCCTTGGTAGCTTTATATCAGCGTAATTAATTCTCATCTTAAATCTTTTCACCTGCTGTCAGCCAAGAAATAGCTAGGAAAAGTTGATTTGCCAAAAGCTTGTGGATCTTAGACGACAACAACAATGAATATAAAGTTGAGGCTCAAGTATACCCTTTTTTCTAATTATATAGCCTGTTCCCTGGAACATCTGTTGGTGACATACATCAGGGAGGGCTTCAACATCAGAGAGGTGACTGTCTGGGCAAAAGTTAGGATTTAATCTGCAAAGATAGAAGACATAAAGGCAGGCATGTTTTCTCTCTCATTGTAAGACCTGCACTTGATCTATCATGTATCTTCACAAAAATTCAAAAAATCCATATTAAAATAGCTTTGAAAGAGGAAATACCTTCTTTTTTGATGTCAGAAATGAAATCAAGCTGATGATGGATGTTGCAGTTATTTTGAAATAACTTGAAAAATTCAATTTCACATCCTTATTTTAAGTACCAAAATTATGCTATGTTATTCCTTTCTATTTATTTGTAAGTTAAATTATTGATAGCTAGAAAGTAATTGAAGATATTAATAGCTCTCTCCCTATTAAAACATGGATCTCTCTCCTATGCACACTGAGTCTCTGGACCTAGTTTTGATGCAAGATGCCCTACGGCTATGCATGGTTATCATAAGGAACCTCTGGATTAATCCATGCTGCCTGCAGGAGCTTTCAGTTGAGTTTATTTGATTTTTCATTTAGAAAAATAAATCTTGCTTATAAGGCCATGCCCAGTGGCTCATGCCTGTAATCCTAGCAGTTTGGGGGGCTGATGCAGGAGGATTGCTTAAGACTAGGAGTTTGAGTCCAGCCTGGGCAACACAGTGAAACCCCATCTCTACATAAAATACAAAAATTAGCCAGACATGGTGGCACACATCCGTAGTTCCAGTTACTTGGGAGGCTGAGGCAGGAGGATCACTTGAGCCCAGGAGTTTGAGGTTGCAATGAGCTATGATGATGCCACTGCACTCCAGCCTGGGCAACAGAGCAAGATCCTATCTCAAGAAAAAGAAAATCTTCCTTATAAAGAAAAGAATCTTGGCTGTTTCTCCCCCTCTCTCATCTACATCACCCCCTTCCCTGACCTATGTTTCCTTGCTGCTCTTCTTTAGATTATTTAATTTGTCACAAATTAACACCTCAATTAATTTAAGAGCTCTGTGGTATTAGTGACTTTTCTAAACTCTTTAAGCTTTGGTTTCCCCTCCTCTAAATTTAGAGTAAACAATCCCTACCTTCTTCGCTTATTATGAAGAATGAGTGAGCACAAAGAACTTGGCGTGTAGTAAATGCTCAACAAATGACTGCTATCGGATTTGTTTTTTAAATTGGTTACTGCTCCGGAGGACCCAGATTGTAACCTAGGCAGTGAGCTTCAAAATAAGGAAGCTGAATAAGTGAATAAAGAAGTGATTTCTGACCAGGAGTAACAGAATAGTAATACATAGATGAACTGATGTTGGGAAAAATAGGCAAACTGGAAGTTCTATTAATAAAATAAAATCAGGTGGGCTGAGCTCTGTATAGGAATCATTGCATTTTAAAGGTTCATGTTCCACTTCCTTTGGTAAAAATAGGGCTTTGTTTATCTTAAATTGACTAAGTTATATTACTCTCTGAAAGATTATAAACTATTTTGAAATGGTTAGAAATACGATTCATTGGGAAATATTAGTGGATTGTACTCCTTCTCAAGATACCTATTGATATATATTAATAAAACTCTCCAAACCATCCAAATACTTAATAGTGTACTTGTGATAACCAAAAGAAACCACAAAGATTTCAAATTAACACTATGGTTGTACAGACACTGCCCATTGGTTTCAGTCTTGCTTCGGTCGGCTACAGCACACACATACATATTTTTCAATGACCTTACACCATTGTAAGAAAATTGGAGGAATAGCAGAAGATAGGATGGAAAATATTACTCAAAATATCCCATTTAACAGAGAGAGGACCCGCTTTGGCAGGCATCCAAGCTCAAGTCTTTTAGAAGGGCAAAAACCGATAGAGAAAGTATCAATTGGAAATAATTCCTTTATCAGAATTACCGAGTTTAGGTTTGGTCCAGAAACATTTCCACCTAAAGAAGTTTAAAGAAAATAACAAAAGAAGTTAAAACTAATATTTCATTCCTGACAGTATGACACAGAATATTCTTAGTAGATTCAATCTTTATTGAGGTTTCAAATGTCAAGGTTTCAAATGTCAACAAGTATTTTTCCCTTGGTTAGAGCATCTTCAAGTCATGGTTTGTGTTTCAGTCACTTTGACTTTCCAAGAGCCTTTCATACAGTTCCAAATGTATAACAAGCATTCGATAAATGCGCCTTGACCGAGGGAACAAAAGAGCAAGTTAGTGAAGAATAATAAGGATGATTTATAATTTGTTGAGATCACTTATGTTCTATACAATTGTACATGGTAGTATTTTTACAATCTGTTTCTCTCTTATTGTTTCAGTAACCAAAACCATAGCTACCAGTTCTCTAGGAGATCAAAGGATAGAAATGTTTCTCAGACTATCACTTTTTCTAGGCAAATTTTGCTCATTTTCTCTGTTTTATATGAACTCATGTTCATGCAGTGGCTCAATCCTAGTGGCGTCCAGACTGCTGATTAAGTTTATGGGAAGAAAGTCAGGCAGCGTTACTTAAAAGAGCACCTTTACCCAGAACTTCAGAGACTAAATTTAACCTTTTCATGTCTCCAACTTCTCACCAGTAAAAGAGAAAATGAATTAAAATTAAAAATAAAAGGTTAATTGAAGTGCCTTTTCAAAGAAGATACTGCAAAACCAAGTAATAGCATTAGTAATAATAAAATTGTGTTCCTGAAGCTATATTGGACAGAAAGAATATAGTTTGACTGATTGTGCTTTGCTCTTCTGAATAACATGTCAGTATTTTTATTTGAAGTCCTGAATAAGTAATTAGTGTTTACATTTTAGAGCAAATTTTGTATTTAAGTTTTATTCAGGTATTTTTCTTTATTTCTTTATGCTTCAGGTACTTCAAAGCTTCTTTGTTAATTAATTAATCGGAAGACAAACCTCACATCTATTTATTAAAGTGAACCAGAAAAAAAGGGGTTTCTTAAGAAATGACTATAAAATAAAGTGGGTACGGCCTGAACATTGCCAGTATTCTAGATGCTCATTGAGAAACCGGGTCCCGTAATGCTAAGAGAAGATTATAACCACAGATTAGCTCATGTACATTTTGGGAAATAGTTACTTAAGATCTCAGAACAATTGAGCAAGGACACTGTGTTAGTCCTCTCACAAAATGCTTTAAAGACAAGAGAAAGAAGTCAGTGAGATGTGGCCTTAAGCATTTCTTTTGGCAGAAGAAAACAATTGTCTTACATAGCTTTTAAAAACCTGCCCAAAATTGATTTAAAAAAATGAGTCAAAATTGATAAAGAAGTTGAGTTTAGCAAAGTAACAATTATACTTTTAACATTACAATACAGGAAATTTTTCCATTGTTAACAGTGATTATCTTTGTGTTGTGAAAATAGGGTGATTTTAAAAATATACTCCCTCTATGTGAATATGTGTAACTTATTTTCTGATAAAAGTAAATAATATAATCAATATGTTGGATTTCTCTATCTTTTAACTAAGAGTTGTGTAATCAGACATCTATACAATTACACTTATTCATGAGGGTATAAGAAGGTTAATGAAGCACAAAAATAGCATATTTTTCCTCATTAAAATATGCAAAAATCATGCTGAGATGAGCTGAATTTTTTGTATCCAAAGTAAGGTACTGTTTATGATGTGTAATTTTTTTTCAGATCTCTGTAGCTGTAGGGCTTTTTATAATAATTTTGTTTTATTAAATGACTTAGATCAAAACAGTGACCCAGGTAATTATATTTTAGGGAATAAGTTAATATTATGTTATTTGTAGGTCAACTGTATAATATCATTTTTAGGTGAATTTTTAATCCTGTCTTAGGTAGGGGAGGGAGAGCAAGAAGTTCCAAAAGTCAAAGAGGTAAGTATTAAATAAAACTTTTCAACCTTAAATCTCCCTTTAGATTTCAGGTAAGCCAACTTTTTTATAGCCTTCGCAATAATGCCAGAATAATGAAGGCATGAATTCAATTGCATTAATTCAGATGAAATTCCTCTCATCTGTGGTTAAGAGGGCTTATCCCTTTCTCTTGCTCATAACCCATCAGCCAGCTGTCAGCACTGCATGACTTAGTTTCTTTCCCACGTCATTCTTGACTTTTACACACTTGGACACTTGGAAACATCTAGTTACTTCTTGGCAAAGTGCTCGGGAGAAATGTACACGAGGTTATCCCAGTGGCTACGCCAGCCTCCCCCAGCTGCAACTGTCAGCATCTTGGGTGTGCTAACTAGCTCATCAAGTCAGTGAAAAGTGGCCGTCAATCATCAGCGTGGCATCCTTGTCAAAGTGTCTCCAGTCTGGCCTTGTTTTCAGTGCTTCTTAAAATATAAGGTTAAGAGCAGCCTCCAGTACCTGGTAGCTACAGCTTGGTGAAAGAATCCCAGGCAGGCATCAGTGGGCTGTTGGAGGTTCTCTGTGATTGGGACCCCAGAGGTGCTGTATTACCCAGTCAGTGAGAATTATTTAAAGACCTAATACTTGTTCACTCTTAGGAAGCCTATCTTCCATCTTAAAATTACCTCCTCAGTGCCTTTCCTCCCCTGCCTTTCACATATATCTGTCATCTGTTTCCCAGACTTAATGATCCATTCCACACTCCTTTCACCTCCTCATCACACCAATTCAGTTATGAGAATTGCCCATAAACATGGATGCTTAATGTAAACATCCACATTTTCTTCTTTCTTTCCACAAGCCCAGATATCAGCATCCAGCTCTAGTAGCAAGGTCCTTCCTCCTTTAACCTTCCTGTGGAGTTACACGACAACGTTTATTCCTCTACTTGACAGCATGGGGCTGTCTCTCTACAGGAAAAGTTGCCCACCTTGTTAGTACAAATATACTTATTGCCAGAATAACCAAGAACACTAATAAGTCTGTTTGGGTCTTTCATTGTTGTTTCATTTTTTTTTACTTACACATTACTTGCAAATCGGATTGCTGATTAATAGTTATCAAAACCATTGTGGAAATACAAAGACTTCTATGCAAGTGTTCATAGCGGTATTATTCATAGTATGCCCAACACTGGAAACAACCCAAACGTCTATCACCTGGTGAATGGGCAAACAAAAAGAGGCGTATCCATAGAATGAATTCCTTATTTACTGATTCCCATAGATGTACCTCAAAAACATCATGCTAAGAGAAAGAAGCCAGGCACAAAACACTAAATATTATATGAACCCATTTAGATGACATTTCCACAAAAGACACAATTATAGACACAGAAACCAGATCAGTAGTTATCTGGGGTCAGGGATGGAAGTGAGGGTTGACTGCAAAGAGACACTAGGGAACTTTTCAGAATGATTGAAGTGAATTGTGGTTATGATTGCATGTTTGTATTAATTTGCTAAAACTCATTGAATTGTAACCTTAAAAGGTGAATTTTATGGTATATAAATTATGCTTCAAGCTGTTAAAAAATAGTGAAGATACCTTTTTTTAAAGTCACAAAACTATGTTTTTGCATTATTTTATTTCACATATTTTTTCGTTTAAATTCTACCCCCCCCCACACACACACTTTTTGTTCCAGCTCCAGTGCTCCTTGGACAAAGGTTTCCTAAGCTCTAATGTATACCTGAGGTCTGGATAAAATGGGCTTATTATTCAGTAGTTGTGGGATGGGAACTGAGATTCCTCATTTCTGACCAGCTTCCAGCTTCTGCTCTGGGAACCACGGTTTTTGTAGCAAGTGTTCAGTTGCCTGTCCACTTGCTGGGCCTGTAAGAGTCACACGACTTCTATTATAAATAAGTGGAAACATTCATAATTTCATCCAATAGCTTATGACATGGAAAGAACCTGTTTAATGAATAAATTCCTTAGCTATGTCAGTGATAGGTCCTTTGCCCTTTAAAATACTCGTTGCTGCCTTGTATTGCTTTCAGTGGCCATTTAGATAAAACCAGATGATGAGTTTACTCCTCTGATCCCCTATCAATGTCTGTTGGTAATGTGGTTTTAGGAACACTTGTCTCTGGGAACTGAGAGTTCTGAAGAAGCAGTGTACCTACGTAAACTTTTCCATTAGAGGTAATGCAATTCAAATACCTGATGCTTTTGTTTTAATTTTAAATACATGTGTCTAGAAGATACTATACTTTGTCAATTTGAAGTTCTTCTTTTCCTGCCCAAATACCGTTATAGGTTCAAATAAGAAGGGCATTGTAAATGGTGGCTGTCTTAGTCCCCTCGTGCTGTTATAACAAGATACCTGAGACTGGGTAATTTATAAAGAACAGAAATTTATTTTTTACAGTTCTGGAAGCTGGGAAATGCAAGATCAAGTCATCAGCATTTGGTGTCTGGTGAAGGCCTCTTGCTTCATTCTCTTTTTTCATTTTTTTATTTATTTTTCTTTAGTTCAGAATATTATAGGGTTACAAACGTTTAGTTTACATATGTTGCCTTTGCACCACCCGAGTCAGAGCTACAAGTGTGCCCATCCCCCAGACAGTGTGTGCTGCACCCATTAGGTATGAATATACCCATCTGCTGCTCCCCTCTCCCACTTGCCCGACACCTAATAAATGTTACTACCATATATGCACATAAGTGTTGCTCAGTTAGTACCAATTTGATGGTGAGTAGATGTGGTGCTTGTTTGTTCATTCTTGTGATACTTCACTTGGAGAATGAGCTCGAGCTCCATCCAGGATAATACAGGAGGTGTTAGTTCACCATTGTTTTTGTGGCTGAGAAGAACTCCATGGTATAGATATACCACATTTTATTAATCCACTCATGTATTGAAGGGCACCTGGGTTATTTCCACATCTTTGCAATTGTGAATTATGCTGCCATAAACATTCAAATGCAAATGTCTTTATTGTAAAATGTCTTTTTTTCCTTAGGGTAAATGCCCAGTAGTGGGATTGCTTGATCAAATGGTAGTTCTACTTTTAGTTCTCTGAGATGTCTCCATATTACTTTCCAAAGAGGTTGTACTAGTTTGCAGTCCCACCAGCAGTGTATGAGTTGTTCCTATCTCTCTGCATCCATGCCAACATTTGTTGTTTTGGGGACTTTTTGATAAAAGCCATTCTCACTTGCTTCATTCTCAAATGGTGGAAGTGTTAAAAAGTACAAAAGGAAAGAACACTGTGCCCTCACATGGCAGAAGAGTGGAAGAGATCTAGCCCACTCCCCTAAGCCCTTTTATAAGGGCCCTAATTCCATCCATGAGGGCTCAGCCCTCATTACTTAATCATCTCCTAAAGGCCCCACCTCTCAATATTATCACATTGGCCATTAAGTTTCACCACAGGAATTTTAGGGAACATACTCAGTCCATTGCAGAGACTTATGGAGAAGGCATGGCATGGTAGAAAGGACACTTGTCAAAACTCAGGAAATCTGACTGCAGGTAAATTTCTGTGGCTACCTGCATGTGCTACTGTGAGGATGTTGCCATATCTCATCACCTGTAAACTAGAAATATTTTTGCCGTAGATCTCACCCCTTGCCAGCCTGTTGAATCTTTTGACTTCAACATTTCTAAAAACCCATTTTGAAATGCACAAAATTAATATGCTAAAGAAAGCAATTATATTAAAATTGAGTCTTCAAAATTAAAAAAGATGTAGTGATATATATGCTTTTTGAAATTAATACATGAAGTAAAATCTACTAGCAAATCTAAATAGTGATGAAAATAAAATATTTTGAGATATCTGCAATAGTTAAATATACTGTGAAAGTATCTATAATTTTTATTGATAACAAAGTATTAGATATTGATGATACTGCTGTAATTTGCTACTTTTGTTCATAATTGAAGGAAATTTTAAACTTCAGTAGGTGATGAATGAAATAAAGATGTATGATTTCCCATTGTAGCTTGCAAATTCTCTGAATCCTATTCACTACAGCTTGGGTGTCTATGGTCCCCAGATTAAGAACATCTGCACTAGAAATTCTCCAAAATCTAAAATTTAGCAATTAACAGATGATGATTTGAGTAATAAGTTAAAGTTTCCAATCCTGGAACATCTTTAAATAATTTAGAATGCTATCACATATTTTCCTGAGAATGAACCTGCTGGGAAAGTACAGTGTCTTTTAATCTATTTTATTGCAGATGAGGGAACTTAGATAAAGTTGAAGTGGCTTAGCAGAATTCTTATAACTGGTTAGTGATAAATTCTTTGATATTAGATCTGACAGTTTCTGGGACTCTTTTTTATGTCATCTTTCAATTTAGGAAATTAAATAGTGGAATTTTCTTTCACTATGTAATTTAAATATTACAAAATTGATTGTTAGAGACCTTCAAACTTTAGACCCAAAAGATAAACTTAAATATTTAGGCCAGTCCTTTAATGGTATGGATAAAAGTGAGGCTTATTAAAACAACAATCAGATAACACTACACACCTACTAGAATAGTCAAAATCTAGAACACTGACAACAAATGCTTGTGAAGTTGTGGATCATCAGCAACTCTCATTTATTGTTGCTGGGAATGCAAAATTTTATAGCAACTTTGGAAAAAAGATTGTCAGTTTCTTACAAAACTAAACATAATCTTACCATATAACCCACCAATTGTGTTACTGAGTGTCTACGCAAAGGAGTTGAAAACATAAGTGTACATAAAAAAATTGCACACAGATGTTTACAGAAGCTTTATTCATAATTGCCAAAACATGGAAGCAAGCATGTCCTTCAGTAAGTGTATGGATAAACTGTGACACATCCAGATAGTGGAATATTATTCAGTGCTAAAAAGAGATGAGTTACCAATCCATGAAAGCACCTTACTTGCGTATTACTCAGTGAAATAAGCCACTCTGAAAAGGCTGTATTCTGTACGATTCCAACTATGTGGCATCCTTAAAAAATGTAAAATGATAAGGACAATAAAAAGATAAGTTTTAACTATGGGTTGTAGGGGAGGGAGGGATGAATAAGTGGAGCCCAGAAGATGTTTAGGGCAGTGAAAATAGTCTGTATGATACTATAATAGGGGATACATGTCATTATGCATTTATCCAGGCTCAGAATGTACAACACCAAGAGTGAACCCTAGTGAAAAGGATGGACTTTGGTGATTATGATGTGTTAATGCAGTTTCATTGATTGTAACCAATGTATGTCGCTGGCGGGGAATGTCGATAATGGGGAAGACTATGCATGTGTAGGAACAGGAGGTATATGGAAAATTTTTATACCTTTCTCTCAATTTGACTGTGAATCTAAAACTGCTCCAAAAACATCAAGTCTTTAAAAAAAATAAGTGAAGCTCATGAATATCAAATGTCATGCCCAAGTCATGGCCCATGCCTTTCTAATTTGCCTTTGCCCCGTAGCATCTTATCATGAAAAGGACAGGAATCAGAGGTTTCTCTGAAAATCCAAGAAAGTCAGAAATATTTGAAAAAGCAGAATATTTTTGAAAACTAAAAAATAAGGCTTCCTGTCTGTAGGAATAGATTGTGAACCAGCCTAAAGAAAGAGCTCCTTTGAGGGTTAGATATTGATATCATAAATGCCTGATCAGGTTTGGAACGTGAGGAGGAGGCTGTAAAACAGAGATTACACAGAGCCAGAACACGAGAGGGCTTAAGTGATGTGGAAGCCTGGTAAGGACAGAGTGATCCAGTCTACAAGTCAGCTAAGCTGGAGATTTGTAAACCTCATGGCAGGCTTGCAACAAGCTGGGCATCACTGTTAGCTTGCTCAGTGAGCAGGCTTCCTTGAGTAGAGTATAATGTGAATTATAGCATTATTTTCTTGAAATACATAATGCGAAGGATGGAGCCATGACTACTATAGCATGTACATTTAGGAGGTAATGGTGAAGTGGGATTTTTTGAAATCATGTTTTAGTAAATCTTAGTAAGATTGTATACAATGACCAAGATCCATTAATCTGAAAATACTATAGGAATGTAAAAATGATTAAGATGTGGATTCTGTTTTCAAGAAGCTTATAATCACAGGTAGTTGAGGTCAAATTCTTGATTGAAATCCAAACTCTGTCAATTCACTACTTGATTATCTGGTTGTGTGACTTCGGGGAGTCTCTTCCTTCATAAGATGTATGTGGATTGTAATGAAAAAACCTTATAGGGTTGTTGTGAGAACTGAATGTGTTTTTTGGATAGCTGGCTCTGTTTGTTGGATTGACAGCTATCAGTCAACCCCATATTCAATTTAGCCATGAGTTAATCTACACAGTCTTCAGGAATTGCAAAACTTAAGAGTCCTGTACAACTGTTTCATGCTGTTGTATTAAAATCCTTTAATCAGTCATGCGCCATAAACTGATCTTTTAATGTAGATCCAGAATGTTAAATTGTTATGAGCTTGTTTCTGCTTTTCTACAAGTTTATTCACCTGTTTAGTTCTGCTAGTTTTTACCAACTTCGTTGGTAACAGCTCCTCTGTGCACATTTGTAGGATAATTGATATAACTGTAGAATAAAGTAGAAAAATGAAGTCCCATTTTAATATTGTGAGTTTTGCTGTTTTTAGATTTTGTGATAAATTCATCATAGCCTGTACTTGGGACAGCCAGACAATTTGATAACATCTAAAGATGGGAGAGGAGGCAATTGACTGCCAGGGTGGTTATTGGTCATTAGTATTAATAAAAAGGCACATGGTAAAAGATTTTTAATAATGTATTCTGAAAAGAAAATTAAATTTCTAGAATTCATATTAAGTGTTTTTTCTCTACATAAAGTATTTTTCTAAATATGTACACTTTTATCAATTCATCTTGACATATTATTTTACTGTAAAACATAAGATAGCTAAAAAATTTTACCTGAAATGGGAAAAAATAGTTGTTACTCTCAGACTTTTAATATAGGACATATATCAAGTGAAATATTAATAGCACTGGATCAATTCCCTAATTTATCAAGAGCCAAGAACTCCAGGAAAGCTTAAAGTATTCATTAAAATGTTGTCTACATACTAAGAAGTAATGAGAATAGAAGAGAATAAAATGAATTGATGAGCAGAGTATCCACGAATCATACACAAGGACCTAAAATATATTTCTCACATGATATAGGAAATTATAAATTATACCATGCACTAAATTACTATATTTGTAATGAGCATGTTTTTCTTATATTAATAATGAAGTATTAAATATGAACATAATTTATGGATTTTTTTTTGTTTGTTGGATATCCAGACATTGCCAATCTTGTTCGGCCAACATTTACCTGGAAAAATTTCTAAAGTATTAAGTTAGCTCAATTTCTTATCTACTTAGACACCAATCTCTCAATATCCACTTCCAATTAATGGTAAGTTTGCCATAGAATCATGCCTATGCAACAAGAAAATGATGTCAAATTCTAACTACTAATCCATATTTTCATTACTAGTAGCTCATTTTGGGTCTGTTAACAAAAGCTGTTTTATCATTCCTTGGATGAAGACCGTAGTTTTTATAATTTATTAAAGACTCAGAAATGAATTTAATATTATAATTTTAAAGACACAAAAACCACTAAATTGAGGTTTTTAAAATTAAGCATAGTATAAATTTTTCATTAGATTAAAAATAATTAATGTATCACTTCATTTCCAAATGATTAATTAATGGAGATATGGTGTGGGTAAGGAAGCACAGAAAGAGGAAGATGGAAGAAGGAAAAGAAAAAAAGAGAAAGACAACAGAAGGGATAGGGTTGAGAGGTAGAGAAAGCAGAAAGATATTTAGTGGACAGCCTGAGCAAGAGCAAGATCCCATCTCTACTAAAAATAGAAACAAATTATCTGGCCAACTAAAAATATATGTAGAAAAAATTAGCTGGGCATGGTTGCGCATGCCTGTAGTCCCAGCTACTCGGGAGGCTGAGGCAGGAGGATTGCTTAAGCCCAGGAGTTTGAGGTTTCTGTGAGCTAGGCTGACGCCACGGCACTCACTCTAGCCCGGGCAACAGAGCAAGACTCTGTCTCAAAAAAAAAAAAAAAAGAAAAAGATATTTAGTGGATTCACAAATACATGTAAGTTACAATAAATGGTTTTATCTTCTTTAATTATTTATAATTCAAATCACTTTAGCTATGAGTTACTACTTGCTATTTATATTTTTGAAATCTTTATTCACTCATCCCATAAACATATATGTGCTAGGATTACAGGCATGAACTATCACACCCAGCCTTGCTCCAATCTTTAAACCATTACATTATCCACTCAGAATAGGTTACCAGACACAAATTATTCCTCTGTTCTACCATAATTATGCAGAATAGTGTCATTTCTGTACCAGATAAAACCCCACCGAGGGCCTGGGAATCAAGAGTTTTCCTTACTTCAATGACATAGTATTGTGGAAGTTATTAAAATAATTTTGTAAGCTCCAAATATTTAAAATATCTCCCTGACTTGACAGCAAGTAACAATCTCACTGTATTTAAATTTGTAATTCCAGCGACTTCCTTTCCACTCACTCCTTTGTTTGCAAGTGGTATAAGTATACCCTTCCTATTTAAAAAGGTGTATATATTCAGTGTTTATTTTCCCTGACCCAAGAGTCTTATGGAACTCCCATATTTTTTTCCCAAATTGTAAAATGCTAGAGCAGAGAAATGATGCTTTAATTAAGAGACCCACACAGCAAAATGGACGTATAGTAGCAAAAAGAAAAAAAAATGCCCACTTAATAGGAGGACAAAAATGAGGATTATGTTGCTTTGATACCTCTTAGCTTTCAGAGAGAACATGTAAGGTGAGTAATCTTTACCTAATTCCAGGAATGATAATGTTGTGAGGCTGTTGAGCCTACTAACTTCTACCCAGTAGGGTTAGCAACTAGGGGCATTTATCAGGTAATGGGTTTTCTCAACAAGTAAGTTAAAATATTGGTGCAACTCTAGTTCTTCTCAAGAGTCAGAATGGGAATAGTAGTGCTTATGTACCAGAAACTGATTTTAAAAATTCCATTTTATATACAGCATGATTGCTAGTCTACTAAAAGTGGCATGGTGTCTGGAGTGAACTTAGAATAAGGTTATGGAGCCTTATTTTTTTAATTTTATTCCTTTGTGCATCATCCCTTCCCTTTTTCTTTTCTTTATAATAATCTGTGCCTCTTACTCTTTCTGAATTTAGTGTGTTATGTCAGGCTAGATAGAAGCTCACACAGAAAACTATAAGTGCATTGCATTCCAGAGGGGAAAACAATCACCCTAAATAAGTATTAAATCTGTTTTTTTAGAATTTGGGAGATCTAGCACTGTGATAGAACCCCCAAAATTCTCTTCAAAAACAAAGTCTTTGCTCCTTAAACATAAAATTGTTGGGCTCCTTTCATTTCAAGAGTATTAGTAATGATGCTATTATTGTTAGAAAAAGGAGCCTAGACTAGTTCTATTTTTAATACTTTGATATATTCAAGTTAAATAACATTTTCAGGGTGCCATAGTACAATTTTATAAATTACTGCATTCCAGGAACTAATCAGTACTATTAAACTATATTAACTATTTTAAAGTTGCAGCCCTTTTTCACCAAATATGATTTGTCATCAGTGGTTAGTTACATTTATCAAAAACGTGAGTGCCTAATAAATCCCAGATACCAAAATGTTCCTTAATTATTTTTTGTTCATATATTAACTTGGAATTAAAAAGATAATTTATAGATTAGTATATGTGTGCTCGTGTCAGGGGGTACTCACATATTAAATTAAATGTGTGCAAATGTTACATAAAATATCTTATGAAGGGCAAGTATCATGATATATTCCGGCATACACTCATTTGAAAACACATTTGTGCCCAAATTTTACTCAAAATTTCATTTAGATAACCCATATTATTTAATGCTCCATAAGGAAGTTGTGTGTTTAAAAAATGTCATTACCTAGTACATTGCTATGTGCTAACCATGAGTAACAAAATGTATGACATAAAATTTATATTAAAGTTTTTCTGAATTTACATATACACATATTCTATATTAATGCTTTTACAAATTTTTGATAAATGTAAGTGCCTTTTTTGATGTGCAGCTAAATTTGGTTTGCTAGGATTTTACTGAGAATTTTTGTATCTATATTCATAAGGGATATTAGCCTGTAGTTTTCTTTTTTGTTGTGTAGTTCCTGGCTTTGGTATCAAGGTGGTATTGGCTTTGTAGAATGAGTTGGAGAAGATTCCTTCCTTCTTGATCTTATGAAATAATTTCTGCAGTATAGGTACCTGTTTTTCTTTGTAGGTCTGGTAAAATTTGGCTGTGAAATCATCTGGTCTGAGACTTTTTTGTTGTTGTTGGCAGATTTTTTATTGCTGCTTCAATTTCGTTACTTGATATTGTTCTGTTCAGGTATTCTATTTCTTCCTGATTGGGCCTAGGGAGGTTGTGTATTTTCAAGAATTTGTCCATTTCCTCTATTTTTTCAAATTTATGTGCATAGAGATTTTTATGATATTCAGAGAAGATATTTTGTATTTCCATGGTATCAGTTGTAGTATCTCCTTTTTCATTTTGATTGAGCTTATTAAGGACGTTCCTTTTCTGTTTCTGATTCATCTAGTGAGACGCCTGTCAATTCATTTATCTTTTCAAAGAACCAACTTTTTGTTTCATTAATCTTCTGTATAATTATTTTATTATCAATTTTATTTAATTCTGCTCTGACCTTAGTTATTTCTTTTCCTCTTGTGGGCTTGAGAATGGTTTGCTCTTCCTTTTCCAATTCCTTGAGATGATTCATTAGATTGTTGATTGGTGATCTCTCTGTCTTTTCAATGTAGGCATTTAGGCTATGAATGCTCCTCTTGGACAGTTTTACTAAATCCCACAAATTTTGATAAATTGTGTTCCCATTGTCATTTACTTCAAAGAATCTTTTGATTTCAATATTTTTTTAGGCCTTCTATCTTTATTTTTTTTCCTTCCAATTTAGTTATTTATTTTCTTTTTTTAAAAAAATTTTAGAATATTATGGGGGTACAAATATTTTGGTTACATATAATGCCTTTGCATCACCAAAGCCAGAGCTACAAGCATGCCCATCACCTATACAGTGCATTCCACACCCATTAATTATGAGTTTACTCATCCCTACCACCCCCCTCCCACCCAGCACCTGATGAATATTACTTCCATGTGAGCACCTAAGTATTGATCAGTTAGTACCAATTTGATGGTGAGTACATGTGGTACTTGTTTTTCCATTCCTGCGATACTTCACTTAGTAGAATGGGCTCCAACTCCATCCAGAATAATACAAGAGGTGCTAGATCACCATTGTTTTTTGTGGCTGAGTAGAACTCTGTGTTATACATATACCACATTTTATTAATCAATTCTTGTGCCTTTAGCTTTTCAGTGATTTTATACCGGTGGGTGTCTGCTGTGTTGATACATGTATAATGTAGTTTTGAGTAATTTCTGTAGGGGAAGTTTTGTTTAGACACATTCCCTCAGTATTTGCTTGTCTGAGAAAGTCTTTATTTCTCCCTCATATAAGAAACTTAGTTTTGCAGGATACAAAATTCTAGGCTGGCCATTACTCTGTTTGAGAAGACTGAGAATGAGGCCCCAGTCTCCTCTGGTTTGTAAGGTCTCAGTTGAGAAATCTTCAGTTAGTCTGATGGTTTTTCCTTTGTAAGTTCTCTGATGCTTTTGCCTTATGACTCATAGAAGTGCCTCTTGCATGTTTGTTTTGGCCAGTCTGATGACTATGTGTTGTGGTGATTGCCTCTCTGTGATGAATCTCCCAGAAGTCCTTTGAGCTTCTTGTACCTGAATACCTAGATTTCTAGCAAGGCCAGGGAAATTTTTTTCAATTATTTCCTCTAGTAGGTTTTCCAACCCTTGTGTATTTTCTTCTTTGCCCTCAGTGATACCTATGATTCTTATGTTAGGCCTCTTTACATAATCCCATATTTCTTGTAGGCTTTGTTTGATAAATTTATCTTGCTTTAGGAGGATTCTTTAGAGCTATATTTTGGCTGTTCATTGAAATATTTTTATAGTAGTCCTCTTTTATTTCAGTTATATTTAAGGTGGCATCATAAATAATAACATTGAAGTAAATGACCTGTGTTTTTGCGGTGGTCAGAATCTTATATTTATTGTATACTAGCTATCTGTGTAATTTTGATAATAAGGTTGGTCATTCAAAATCATTCTGAAAGGGAAGTGGCTAATGGAGCCATGTTTCAGATTGACAAAGACTGAAGCTATGGCTTGCTTACAAACCTTTAATTTCTTTACAAGAAGACATCGCTGCATGTTTGGTGCCCTTAGTGGCCTTTCATTAGCCCCTAACATCAACTGTCTGAATTTGTGTACCTGAAATTGAATAAGATGTTCATATTTTTTACCTGGAGAAAGCTCAGAAACACAGCGATGAAAGTGAATTTCAAAGCCCTTGGAACCAAATTACAGCTGTCTATAGTTTTTATATTTCTTAAGTTTTTAAATTATAAACTCTCATTAATGGATATTTCTATAACTTTTTAGACATACTGATTCACAACGATAAATATCTTTGTTGGGAAATATATCACTTTGACAGAACCCCAAGAATTTTCTTCTTCAAGAACAACGGTCTTTGCTCCTCAAACAGAAAATTGCTGGGTTACTTTTATTTCCAGAGTATTATTAATGATGCTATTATTATTAGGTAAAACAGTCCAGATTAGTTTTAGTTTTAATACTTTGATAAATGCAAATTAAATAACATTTTCAGGGTGCTATAAACCACACAGTTTCCTTTTTTATAAACTCCAGTTTTCAAGATCTTATAATCAAGATAATCACTGAAAGAACTGTTTTCACTTACCAAGGGTAGGTGGTTCTCAATCCTACAGGAATCAAATCCACTTTGTACAGCAAATATCTGAGAATGCTCCTTTACTATTTTGACATGAAATTCATAGACAATATAACCTACTTTTAGTCATAATAAAAAAGCTATAATGTAATATTCTTCTATAATATAAAGAAAATATTGAAGGAGAATGTTTTCAAATTTAAAATATAGGTATTTCAACATTTAAATTCTCAAGCATATCCACACAAGAAGACATAATGATGCCATATGGTTCCACCATAGGTAGAATTACTATGAGTGCAACAGTTACAAATGCAGATTGATGGAGATGTGTTCCATCGTGTATTCAGATACCAGTAATGGAAGTGCCATGGAAGATGTGATTTTCTTAAATGCTAAACAATTCTTGATAATGGTTAATTAAAACAAAAGATAGCCTTTCTTTGAATCGCATGCAGTTGCATTTTTGTAAGAACTAGCATATATAATATATATTAGTCTATGTATATATGTGTAAAACACAGTTACCATTTAAGTCTTGATAATTTTAATATGCCTTCCTCATATGAAAGTATGTGTATGTGTGTGTTTGTATATGTCTAATGGAATTGTGATTTAAATGCAGGTATTTATAAATAGGTTTTTCACCCACACAAATGTTCTGTGAGTCAGTAAAAATTTGTGCAGGATGCAAAATAATTCCTTCTTGTGTGTAGGACTGTCTCACCCACTGTAGGGCACAACATCTGTGACTTCCGTATACTAAACGCCAGCAACACTTACCTTTACACACCAGCAAATTTCCAAAATTCCTCTAGGATGCATTGTCATCTCTGTTAATTACCACTACTGGAATTATTTCTTACACTACATCATTCCATCACTTTTTATCAACTCTTCAATCTACTTTAATCTGGCTTCTACTATCTCCTCATCCACCCAGCCCAAACTCAAACAACTGTATTGAAACAGTTCACACTGAAGTCCCTAAGGACTACAAATTGCTAAATGCTCATATCTACCTTTTAAGCAGCCTTAGATATAGATTTCCCACCCGAACCACCTCAGTGACCTCCATGGTAATGTATCCGTCCGATCCTCCTCCCTACTCTCTGGCTCCTTTTGCTGGCCCCTCTTCTAAGTAATCTTCATTTATTTATTTATTTATTTTTACATTTAAGCAAGTGATCTTTTTTATTGTTTTTTATTATTATGATTATTTCAGCATATTGTGGGGGTACAAAAGTTTAGGTTATGTGTATTGCCCTTGCCCCTCTCACCGCCGAGTCAGAGCTTCAAATGTGTCCATCCCCTAGATAGTGCGCATCACACTCATTATGTATCTATACACCCATCCCCTCCCCCCCCACATCTACCTGACATCCGATTAATGTTATTCCTGAATGTGCTGTTAGGTGATGATCAGTGAAACCAATTTGCTGGTGAGTGCATGTGGTGCTTATTTTTCCATTCTTGAGATACTTCACTTAGTAGAATGGGCTCCAACTCTCTCCAGGAGAACATAAGAGATTCTATATCCCCATTATTTCTTATAGCTGAGTAATACTCCATGGTATACATATATCACATTTTGTTAATCCACTTATGTATTGATGGGCACTTGGGTTGTTTCCACATCTTTGCAATTGCGAATTGTGCTGCTATAAACATTTGGGTGCAGAGTTCTTTTTTTAGAATCTATTTAGAACTCAGGAAAATCAGCAAGAAAAAAATCAAACAACCCTATCAAAAAGTGGGCAAAGGACATGAACAGAAATTTTTCAAAAGAAGACAGAATGGCCAAGAAACATATGAAAAAATGCTCAACATCTCTAATAATCAGGGAAATGCAAATCAAAACCACAATGAGATATCACTTAACTCCAGTATGAATGGCCTTCATCAAAAAGTCCCATAACAATAAATGTTGGCATGGATGCAGAGAGACAGGAACACTCATACAGTGCTGGTGGGTCTGCAAACTAGTGCAACCCCTGTGGAAAGCAATATGGAGATACCTTAAACAGATACAAGTAGACCTACCATTTGATCCAGCAATCCCATTATTGGGCATCTACCCAAAAGAACAAAAGACATACTATAAGTAATCTTTAAATATCGTAGTTCCCTAGGGCTTCATCCTAGGCCCTTTCTAATCTTGCTTACCTATTCCCATGGTTAAAATTTCCGACTAAATATGAATAGTGTCTATAATTAGATTTCTAGCTTAGAACTCTCTCCTGAGCTCCAAACTTGTATATTAATTCAACTGCCTACTCAAAAGTTCCACATCACAGTCTCACATGCATCTGAAATGTAATGTGGCTGAGACTGAATTCATGTCCTTCCGCCCAAAACCTGGCTTCCCCCAGTGTTTCCTGACTCAGTGAATGCAGCAACATCTGCCCAATTCCTCATGCCAGAAGCCTAGGTGCCATCCAGGACACATCTCCCAAATCATATAGTCAATCTGTTACCAAGTTCTGTATATTCTACCACTTAAATAGCTCTGAAATCCATCCACTATTCTCCATTTCCATTTTCACTATCAACACAGTAGTCTGTCAAAGTCATTCTCTAACTAGTTACAAACTAGTTCTTAACCTGTTTTTTCAGGTGCCCTCACTTCTAATTACCCTCTCTAAAAGTCAGTCAGAACGAGCTTTAGAAAACATTTAGATCTCATCACAGGGCTTGATTACTTTGATACCTTAGAGCAGGCATCTGCAAGATATGGCCCTTGGGCCAAATCTGGACAATCCCCTAATTGTGTAAATAAAGTTCTACTGGAACACAACCGCACTCATTTGTTTACATATTATCTATCTATCTATGGCTGCTTTCACATTATAGCAGCAGAGTTGAGCAAGTGCAAAAGAGACTTCATGTCCCCTAAAGCCTAAAATATTTACTATCTCCTTAGAGAAAAAAAAAATTGCCAACACATGCATTAGGCACATACTAAATATGCACTAGGCCAGGTGTGGTGGCTCATGCCTATAATCCTTACACTTTGGGAATCTGAAGTGCGAAGATTGCTTGAGCCCAGGATTTCGACCAGCCTTAGCAACACAGCAAGATCCCATCACTACAAAAAACTTTTTGAAAATTTTAAAACATTAGCCAGGTGTGGTAGTACACACCTATAGTCCCAGCTACTCAGGAGGCTGAGGCAGGAAGATCACTTGAGCCCAGGAGTTTGAGATTGCAGTGAGCTATGATGACACCACTGTACTCCACCCTGAGCAACATAGCAAGACTATGTCTCAAAAACAAACAAGCAAGCAAGGAGATGCATTAAATTTAATGAATTTTTTTATGTCATATTCTCCAAATGTAGCATAGCTCTCCTTACTATAAGGACCCTAAGACATGGTTCTTCATAATTTTTTCTTGTAGACAGAGACCTCATGTTCAGTTCAGATTTTTTGTTCTGTTTAGACTTCAACCATGTGAAGAAAGTCATTATGCATTTGGCATCAGTGATAATGGACCTCAATGTAGTTATTTGCAATAGTTTTCAAGTGTGTGCTCTTTGAGAGCCAGCTTCCTGCTAACTGTCCCTCACTCAGACACTCACTTGCTGGCACCCAGTTTAGATGTTTCTTTTAAAGGGAATGCCAAGATATTGTATCTGATTTTCTAAAAGAGTTTAACAATCCATCCTCCAAGCATAATCATTATTAAGTAAACATTTATTCAGAATGTTCTATCTTTTGATTATGGCTGTAAGTGATTCCCTACTAAGGTGCTAACTCTATGCACAAAGTAGAAACGTACCCAACACAGCTAAGCTGCATTTTGTCAAATTTCCTTCCCATCTAATATACAAATAAAAATTTCCAAGACACACAGAATGTAGGGATTGCTGATAAATTTGATGTCATTTTTGTGAAATAGTAACCTGTTTTATAGATGGAAGCTTTGATTGTATTATGATCAGGAGAAGCATTATCATCAGTTGCTATGTTTGGATAATTGAGTATCAGACTTTTAGATTAATGCAAACAACAGAAAAATAATTCCCTTTTGGCTTAATACACTTTATGATTATCATAATATCTATTCTTATTACTATTATATGCATGCATTATCATGTTATTATATATATAAATTATTATTACATTTAGCAGTTAAATTTGACAAATAGATATCCCCAATTCTCATTAGTTTTTATATTTTATATTTATGCACCATTTTTTAGATGAAATAGTCTTTGAAGTATAAATTATTTGAGGATACATTTTTCTAAAAACCATTTAAGTGGTAAAGGGAGGGTAGTCCCATAGGAAAGTAAAATAAATTTTCAGCCGACACACAATCCATAAGGATTCCTTAGATACTCAGTCTTTATTCAAGACACCCTTTCTGTCTGCAAATTCTAAAATATGAATTCATTAAAATGAAAGGCAATTTTTATATCTCTGTGGAGACATAAATGTCTCTGTGGAGGTCTAGGAAGAGAACATCCTGAAAACATTGACATTCATTCTATATAAAGTTTACATGACAGGCAATTTTACTTGCCTGCACTAGATACTAAGGCTGTTAAAATGCATATGCAGTTTTCTGTATATGTTATCATATAATCGCTCTTGTAATTTCCATGAAGTCATTAGTGTTGACAATTCTGAAGATGATTTCAGGTGTGTTCTTTCCCTTGTATTATTCTTTTTGAACATTTTTATAAAGACCTTATTTCCTAATGTTCAATTATATCGCTAGCCTTTCACTGATCTTTTGGCTTTGGGTGGTCTTTGAATTATCCTAAGAATAGTTTTACTTTGGGAAGGAAGTGGGAGGTGGTCTACCGGGCAGAGCAGAATCAGCAATCTTACATTCAGGTGGTGAGAAAAAGTAATGGATCTTGCAGAATAATACAGACATACTTTCTATTTATTAACTCCTTCGCCCGCAAGCATCTGACTTCTCTGTTTCTGTCAGCGCCACGCATGATTCAAATGGACCTAGACCCCTGCTTCTCTGCTTTAAATCCTTTTCCCCCATCACCCAACTATGCAGAGATCTTTTGCTGTAGCAAATCGCCTCAGCGGTGCATTTGCCTTCACTGCTTGCAGGCTCCCCCTCTGCTTAAAGCAGAACAGCTGAGTCTGGGAAGGAGAGGGAGCAGGCTTCTGAGACATCGCATCAATGTCACACGAAGGCATTGATGTGACTTCTCTATCCTTTGGGCTCGTAGATCCTATGAAACTTCAGATGTAAAAGACAGAATGGTTATCAGAGGGAACAGCATGAATTTGAAATGAGAAAGATCAGATGGGAAAAAAATGTCTCCAACCTTCCAACCCCAAATGGACCTGAGTTAAAGAAAGAGAAAAATGACGCTGAGATTTAAGAAGATGTAGAACAATTTTGTACACTGATGTTGCATAAAAAAATTCACTGGAAGTTGTTCAATGCAGCAAACCATTATTTTGTATTTACTACATATGTACAAGGCAATCTTTGTCTCAGATCAACTCATTGTCAAATGATTAACGCTCTAATTAATTACACATCTAACCACAGAATACTGTATAGTTTCAGAAAACAATACTTCAAAATTATAGTTAGCTCAGAATTTTGTAAATGTCATGCCAAGGTCATTGATGATGCTCACTTTCTCTCGGCTTATTCCATCCCACACAGTCATAAATCTAACACACACACACACACACACACACACAAACACTCACACACAAATATACATCTCACTTCTTAATCCCATCTTTCAGTTACTTATATAAGCACATATCTCAACAGCCTTCCCTGAGACACAGGAAAACACAACCCATGCTTCCACACAGCACTTAAAATGGCAGCTTGCAAGATGTACACAATTAAAAAATTGTATTGGCTTATTCATTGCAAGATTGTTCATTGGCCTATGCCCATATTCAGTTCTCACCACAACCTCCATCCCATCCCATCAAAAGACCAGTTAGGCCTCTGACTTGTGGAATGGTGCTATTCAACATTCAGTTTAGATTTTTTCCTCATCTATTATTTTCTAGACCAGTTGTCATGAGTTACAATTTCAATAAGGTCATCTGTTTATGATAAACATAATTGAATTATGTTAATGTCAAACTATTTCTTCACAGTATGTTTTATAGGTCAGGGGCTGAGATAAATACCAGCAAGTTTCCCAGAGTTTTCTAGAGCACACATTATTAATTAAAAAACAAATTCTTACCTCCTTGTTTGTTGGTTTTACATGACAGCAAACATTTCTATGGCATTAAATTGTCCACTACGTGCTCTTAATATGCTTTATTTTTATTACTGCTCCAGAGAAAAATGTCAAAGACATCTTGAGACTAGGATCTATTTGTTTATTTTCTTTTAATAAGAAAATATAACAATTCAAAGCAGGTTTTTTTCATGACAATACAGAGTTTCTTAAGAATCAAATATGAAAAAAAAGTCAAGTCATTCAAAAGCACCAAGAAGATAAAAAAGAGAAGACATTTCAGACTACAGATTATCAAAAGACAGAAAATGCTGTTAGCAGGTACTTCCATAACTCAAAAATTTTACCATTTATTGATAATCATCATGCATTTTCCTAATTCATTATTTCCTTGTAGTTTTATGTCTTTGAACAAAAGACTGCTTTTTGAAACAACTTCAAGACAGTGATTATTAAACAAAAGATTAGTTTTTTGAAGATTCCTAATTTCCAAGACAACTTTTTCTTACTGACTCTAAACATCTGTTTCTACTGAACACATGCACACACACATACACGCACACCCAATTATTGACAATCTCTTTAGTTTTTCCCCAAGACTGATAATGTTTATTTTCTTTGTTCAGATAATAAATTTTAATAGTGAAAACAGAGTGCAATTTGTTTTCAAAGCCAGGACATAACATTGAAAACAAAAGGCTGAAATCAAAGCTTGGTCTGCCTACCAATGTGATGGTGTGATGTGATGCATTGTTTCTTGATTAATCACCTACCAATAAATATTTGTTCAGTTAATTTTCACTGTGGCTCCTCCCCCCCACCCCCAACCCCACTGATCATATTCTATAGCTATTTTATGGAAAACTTGTGTCACCAATAAGTTTTGAACTCATCCCCCAATCACCAACAAACATTTGTACAAAGGGGGGGAGAAGCAATTACATGAGACAAATTAGTTGGTTGCTTCATTAACCCGTGTCCAGAAAGTACCTACTGAGAAACCATAGGACAAGAGCTGTACTAGGCACCCTGTCTACAAAGATGAATAAATATAACCCATGTACTCCAGTATCTTGCAACCTAGAAGGAACAAACAGAACCATAAACAATTAAAAATAATGTAGCACAGAGTATGCTGTAATGCAAGAAAAATGCATTCAATAAATTTATCTACAAGAACCACCAACTGTGTTTTCACACATGCTATCTCATGCTGCCAGGCGTGTAAAGTTATTCTAATTTTAGAGATGAGAAAACTAAGGCTGGGGAGGGTGGTTATTTCCCAAAGGTTGCCGTGCTGGTAAGCAGCAGAGTCAGGAGTTGGATTGGGTTCTTGTGATTCCAGCCCCAAGCACCGCTCCACAGAGAAGAGAGGACTGAGTCGTGCCTGCGGAAGGCGGTATCTGGGAATACTACACTGAGGAGACACTGATCAATCCAGACATAGAATGTGGAGCAATAGGTTGAATGTCCTTGGGGGAGGGGAACAGCAATGAGAATGTGTTAGTTTGCCAAGGCTGCGGTAAAAAGTGCCACCAACTAGGGGGCTTAAACAGCAGAAATTTATTTTTCACATTTCCGGAGGCTGGAATTCTGAAATCAGGATGTGGGCAGGGTTGGGTTTTCTTTGGCTTACAGATGGCCATATTCTTCCTGCATCATTGCGTGGTCTTTCCTCTGTGATAGTCTGTGTCCAAGTCTCCTCTTCATAGAAGGACATCAGTCCTATTAGCTTAGGGCCCACCCTCATGACCTTATCTGTCCTTAATCACCTCTTTCAAGACCCTGTCTCCAAATACAGTCACATTCTGAGGTCCTGGGAGTTAGGACTTCAACATATGGATTTTGGGAAGGACACAATTTTATCCCATAATAGATGGTAAGAGGCCACAGGAACGAGGTTGGAGGCATGAGGATGTACGGTGCATGCTCAAGCTCAAGGCTAGAGCAGAGTAGACACAGGACTGCGTAAGAGGTAAGCACCAAGATGGAAAGCGAAAAGTGAGTCCCGTCAGAATGGAGAGGTCTTAAAGGCATCAGCAAGGTGTTTGAAGAAATTATCTCAGATTCTCCCTAAAAAAATGATTATTGAGAGTTGAAGCAAAATGAATTTTGGTAACAGTTTTTGGCATAATCTGTTTCTTATATATTGAATGATGCTCAAATTATTTAAGGATCTTAATTTTAAGCTATTTCCTTATGCAAAATATGACCATTCAGTGGTACTTTATGTTTTATCATTTCTAAAAATTTTATTGGTTATTTTTCTAGGAATTGTCATTAGTTTTAGACAGTGCTACTATACATTTGGGACATACATAAAATATTTTCTTACTAAGTATTTAGGGTTACATTTAGTATCTATATGTAGTCCACTTTATATAAAATAAATTTCATCATATTTGCAATTATTTTCAATTCAGCAATATTTCAGGAGAAAAGTCAAATGATTATAGAAATTTATGCTTAGTAAAATACTATCTAATGATTTCTGTGTGTAGCAAAATCTAATTTTTATGAGATACATGTTCACCACACACTAAATGCATGTGAATTTGTTACAGTGTATGACATGAATTTTATCTGTGACTCACTTCATATATAGTGGTTGTGTTTGGATCCTAAGGGTAATCCCTATGAGGGCTATTCTATAGTTGGGTCACTATCATGGTGGGTTTGCTTCTCTAGTCTTTGCTTCTTGTTTTGCTTTGTGCTGCTTTTCTCTGTTCTCTGGGCTACTTTTGCTTTTTTTTCCCTACTTCTGATGGTTCAGGAGTATGAAGACAACAATAAGAAAGTGCTTGTTTTCTTGCTGCCACTCTGCCATGGTGAGAATCAGGGGTGTGGGAAAGCTGAACTTCTAAGGAGCCATAAACCTCATGGATTAACGGGATTTCATTTCCTGCCATCATGTCCCAGACGGTCTAAGTTACTAGTTAAGTTAAATAAAAGAAATAATTACATAATGGATAAGACTTGATAGAAAAGTTTTCCTTTCACTTTTCCTTTTTTTTTTTAAATACACTTCTTATATATAGTCCTAAAAGGCCTTTCTCTCTTCTCATAGCATAACAATCAAACAGCGTATGGCAGCATTTGGCAAAGTATTACTGCTGGTTAAATTCAGCCTGCCCCTGTTTCTACAATTAAAGTTTTTTGGAATACGAACACACCCATTCATGTTGGTGCATACTACCTATGGCTAAAGTTTTGGCGATATCATGGAAAAGTTGAGTAATACAAAGTCCGTTCAGCCTCAGAGATGAAAATATTTATTGTCTTACCATTTACTTTGGTTTAGGGTAATGAAACTTTAAGTGCACATAATAATGTACATATTTTAATATGTGACAATAAAGGATTTGCTACATTTACACAGCACATTTTTGAAATAAAAAAACTAATAGTAGCAATATAATTTTAAAAAGTTTCAGCAGCTTGCATATTTTAAGTGACTTTATTATATAAAGGAAATACCTAATTATAGAATAAAATGTTTTAAAATCTATCTGGTTTACAGGAAATAGCATAAACTTCTATTCCAGTAAATTTATACTAATAAAGACATACCTTGACCATAAGCTACTGTTGTGAATTTGTCAGCTTTTCCACTGACAATTGTACCAAATGGCTGGAGGTGGCTCTTCAATCAAAGACATTAGAATATCCAATTGAATATACAACATGGATTTGAGGAGGAGGAGTTGTTTTGTTTTGTTTTGCTTGTTTTTAGTTCCCTGCTACTAGGGAGCTCTAAGCTCCAGGAGCTCAAATATGAGGAGCAAAAAAGAAATTGCAGGCTTTGAACTGCTGAATAAACATAGAAACCCCGTCCATGTATTAGTTCATGTGTCAAAATGCTCTTCAGCACTAGGTAGAAGGGGCCACAGGCACCAGGAAGAAGGGGCCACAGGCACCTTTGTATGTAAGTTGCCATGTTTTCTTTGCACCATGTGGCCATTTATCTTAGTCACTTCTGATTGAAACCAGGAAGTCTACCTAATAGGAGCATTCTATGTTGAGTAGTGCCTGACTACTGACCAAATCCGGTGCTTTCCCTTGATAGATTCAAGAACTAGAGAGAAAAGGGCAGACTGTAAAGTGGTAGGAATCCTTAGAGACATAGGGAGGGCACAGATGCCTACAGAGAGCCTCAGTATTTGGTAGCAGGAAGCTGAAATAGGGGTGAAGAAAGAGAGAGAGGACACAAAAAGGGGAGGAGAGAGGGAGATGGAAAGCAAATAAAGTAGAAACAGATGAAGCAAGAGAAGCTGTCAAGTCAGAAGAATGGCAAGACGTATACATGGTCAGAGCCATTTCTGAGGAGGTGGCTGCTTCAGTTGCTGATGTGATGTTGGGGGTTTGTGTATATGAGACAGAGGCAGCATTCCAGCTCTCCCTGAAGGTGTTCACCTGTGTGCCATACACTTCCATGCATCTTTACAAAAAGGCTTATCACCTACAACAGAGCTATAAACACCAGAGTCCCACTAATATGTATAGTTAATTGATAGTTTTCATAGTAACATGTGGAGGCAATGAACCACAAAACAGCCCGATTTATAGTTTAGCAAAGAATCTCAGACTCATGTCTATGAGGTCAGGCAGGTCAAGGAGTGATTGGGTCCGAGTGTAGGTAGCAATACCTGCACACTGTGGGTGGGACTATAAATTAGTATAGCCATTATGAAAAACTGTATGGAAGTTGCTCAAAAAACAAAATATATTTGCCATGTGATCTAGTAATCTCACTTCTGGCATTTACCTGAAATATATGAAGTCAGGCTGGGGAGGGTGGCTATTTATATACATCCAAAAGATGTCTGCACTCCCATGTTTATTGCAGCACTATTTGCAATAGCTAAGATAAGGAATCAATCTAAGTGCCATCAGTGGATGAATGAATAAAGAAAATGTGGTATATATGCACAATGAAATACTATTTAGCCTTTTAAAAGGAGGAGATTATTTCATTTGAGACAAAATGGGTGGAATTGGAGAACATTATGCAAAGTGAATAAGCCAAACACAGAAAGGACAAAAACCTCATGATCTCATTTACACATGGAATATAAAACAACAGAACTCATGAAAGCAGACAGTAGAATGGTGGTTACCAGAGGCTGAGGTTGAAAGGAATGGGGAGATGATAATCAAAAGGTACAAAGCATCAGTTAGATAAAAGGAATAAGTTTAAATCTTTTTTATATATCTATTGCATAGAGTGGTGAATACAGCTAGTAATTGAATACTAAACATTTTAGTATCACTAAGAGAGTAAATTTCAGAATTTTTCATTGCAAAAAGTGTCAAATATTTGAGGTGATGTATACATTAATTAGTTTGATTTAATCATTCTACATTGTACTAAAAAATAATAACATCACTTTGTGTCCCATAAATACATAAAACTATAATTTGTCAATATACAATAAAATAAACAAATAAGATTTTGAAAAAAAAAAACAAAGGCAGCTTCTACTCAGCTCCAAGCAATTGTTGTGTCAAAGATTGTATTACAGGGCCTGAGTTGCTAAAGCTTTTGAATTTTTGAGAGAAGCTACAAGTTTCAATTTTATGCGAATTCTCCTGGTTTTTAAACGTAGAGTCAATTGGTTAAAAATATGAAACAAAACCAGTATGAGAGGCAAAGAAAATATCTGGGCACAAGATTTGTTTTATGATGTTAGATTTACAACTAACAGCAAGTCTGATTTTTGATAGCCTTCTTGCACTGGCTGTCAGTGTGGAGCATAAGTTGATAACTCTTTTCTATGATATTTTTCCTTTGCAAAAATGGCCTTGATCCTAGCTTATCTCATGAAATGGGATTTTACTGTGTTCTTGCTAGTTTTCAGTTTTTTCTGGAAACTTCCATGGCCCATGGGTGTGAGATAGCCAGTGATGAGCTGTGTCATGTATCCTACACATCAATTGTCAACCTGAGTGATGCCAGACTGAAGAGCTGTCATTTTGTACCAGGAACTGCTTTGCTTTATTTCCTGTTGTTTCAGCAGTCCAAAGTGACGGTGGTGTTTGGCTGTGGGTCACATCTCTTCACCTCCCATCTAAGGGTTTCATCTGACATTAGGAAAATAGCCATGGTTCACCGTAATCGTTAATCTTTATATCACACTTACCAATTTTGTTTTCCTTTATTCTGAGTTTTTCTACCTCAATTCTCCTTAAACTGCACTGTTAGTAGGACAGTTTCTTGTTTGAATATTATTCCCTGTGACAATTATGGATCTTTTTACTATAACCATTTTGATTTTATACTATATTTTCTCATTTGTCACAAAGGCCAGAAAAGGCTTTGGTAACATTTTCTATTTACCTTTATTGGGTAGTATACTTAATTGTACTCATTCTCTACAAACACTTAGTACTGTGTTAATTTTATATTTCAATGCCAAGATACAAATACATTCAGCTTGTCATTTGACATCCAGGGAACTTTACTTTTCAAGTGGGCCCTCTAAGTGAATGAGTTAGAGTCAGTCACCCCATTTCCTTAATGCCATACAAATCTTAGATATTTTAACATATTTTTTACACTATGTGTTTCAGTGAACATTTACAAACTTTGCTTGAAACTGGCCATGAAAGAGTTAAAAAGTAATGCTAATGGGTGGCAGATTGCTAGTAAGGTCAAAGATCTCGCCTCACACCTGAGCTTTTAGAAATCTGCCGTTCTACTATGCTTAGCTATTGCAGAGTTCATGATAGACTCTATCACTAATAATAGTCCCCTTGTTTGTAAGGAAGGATTGTAGAAAGTGAATGAAAATAATATTAGCAAGAAGATTTTACTAAGGAGTGGATATGCTTGTAAAATTCCTCACTTGAGCCAGGTGCGGTGGCTCACACCTGTAATCCTCATACTCTGGGAGGCCAAGGCAGAAGGATTGCTTGAGCTCAGGAGTTTGAGACCAGCCTGAGCAAGAGCAAAATCCATCTCTTCTAAAAATGGAAAAATCAGCCCAGCCTTATGGCACACACCTACAGTCCCAACTACTCAGGAAGCTGAGGCAGGAGGATCGCTTGAGCCCAGGAGTTTGAGGTTGCAGTGAGCTCTGATGATGCCACTGCACTCTACGCAGGACAATAGAGTGAGACTCTCAAAAAAAAATTTTTTTTGAAAAAAAATTTCTTACTTGAAATATTTATTGAAAAACTGTCCTTTGCAGACTGCCATATTTTAGAGAGTTCCAGAGTAGTAAGGTGAGGCTTCCAAACTTACAAAAATTGTAATTTAAAACTTGGAGGTGGTGGAGTATAGAAATGAGAGGAGAATAAAATTATCAGCTCATTGAGCCCAGAGAATCTAACAGACAACATGACATCTCACAATCTTTGGGATCTTCAGATCCCAAAATATTAATGCCACCTAGTTTTTGCTCTTGTTCATACCAACTTATAGCACATTCTCATTGGAACCTCACAACGACTCCCTGAAGTAAGGGTACTATTCCCAGAATATACTCAGAGGGGACACAAGTTTGAGAGGTTTTGTGTCTATCCAAAGCCACACCGCTATAAAGAAAAAGGGCCAGAAATGGAGCCCCAGACTTCTCTGCACAAGTGGTCCTTCACAGCCACCCACAAGAGTAGCTAACCCTTGTGTGTGAGCAACTATTTTTCATCAACACTTTGAAAATCCTGTACTTCATCTGGCTTATGGATTGAACAAAAGAAAAAATAGTATGCACTTTAAAATGCAAGCACTCTATCAAGTTTGGCACAAACGTTAGTACCAAATCCATATTATAGTAGGTACATATGAAAACAAATGTAACAAATTGAAGATACCCTAAAAATTTGTAACTAATTATCCTTCTCTAATCCTTTATTGGTATTTATCATAATGTGATCTGAGGTCAAGATGCATCAAAATTATCTTATATCCTTATTTAAAGTACTCATTCTCCAGCACAAGCCCAAAACTATTTAACCAGCCGTGGTGGGACCCAGGAGTAAGCCTTTAACATTTTCCCAGAAAGACAGCGAGGCACACTGAAGTGTGAACATTGCAGCTAGCTTTATGGAATTTCATATATAAGTGGTATATTTATTTAATTCTGGAGCACTTAATTAAGTCTCAAAAAATATGTGTGTGTGTGTGTGTGTGTGTGTGTGTGTGTGTGTGTATTGTGTTGTCAAGTATGAAATGTCCAATATTCTTAAGTACTAAGTTTGACAGTTGATATCTCTGACATTTCACTTCGACACCTTTTGTTTTATTTTGATGTGAAGGTACATCTTCATTCTCATTCTTACAAGCACATAGTTTGGTTTGTGGCTATCTTTCAAATTTTTTTAAAGCAATTTTTGTGAAACCATGGATAAGTCAAAAATTCATGTTATTTTCGAATATGAGTTGCATCCTGGAACCAATGCAGCATAGACAGCTCGAAATATCAGTGCAGTGTTTGGGAAGGGATGTGGCTAATGAACGCACAGTAGATGATTTGAGAAGTTCCATTCTAGTGATTTTAATCTTGAAAATGAGCCACATGGGTGACCTGAGACCGGGGGTGGATAATGATGGGCTGAAAGGTGTGGTGGAAGTGAATCCATCTCAACCTATGCGTGAATTAGGAGCAAGGTTTAATGTTACTATTCTAACAATACTGGACCATTTGAAATAAATGGGCAAGGGAAAGAAGCTGGCTAGATGGGTTCCACGTGAATTAAATCAGCATCAGAAGAGAAATCGTCTTAAAGCTTGCCTTTCTTTGTTGTCACGACATAAAGGTGAACCATTTCTACACTGTATTGTTCTGTGTGATGAAAAATGGATTCTTTTTGAGAATCACAAGTGGTTGGCACAATAGTTGGATAAAGATGAAGTGCTGAAACACCATCCAAAACCAAATATTCATCCAAAAAAGCTAATGGTGTCTGTTTGGTGGTCCAGCGCTGGTATTATCCACTACAGTTTCATGAAACCTGGTCAATCCATTACAGCAGATGTCTACTGCAACCAGTTGTACAAAATGATGAGGATGCTTGAGATTAAGCAGCCGAGACTGATCAATAGAGACAGGCCAATCCTCTTGCAAAACAACGCTTGACCACATGTCACACAAACAACGCTGCTCAAAATACAGAGGCAGGACTTGGGAACTCTGTGTCATCCATCATATTCACCAGACCTTGCACCAACTGACTACCACTTTTTCCAGGCTTTGGACAACTTCTTGCAAGGAAAAATATTCAATTCTCAACAAGCTGTGAAAAACAACTTTCGTGATTTCATGGCCACTTGCTCTCCAGGTTTCTTTGCTGCTGGTATAAACAAGCTACCGTTAAGATGGCAAAACTGTGTTGATAGTTTAGGTGCATACTTTGATTACTTGTACTGTTTCTTGTTTGAGATAAAATAAACTACTCTTTTGACTCAAAATTGGACATTTCATATTTAATTAACTAATATAGCAGTCTACAGAGGAGAGTTGTTCAATAAATGTTTTAAGTGAGTGGAATTAAGCTCTACTTAATTCTGGAACAGACATAGATAGTTAAAAGTAAATGAATATCCCAAATTTCCCTTCACTCATATATAGTTGACTGTGCTCTGGAATTTGTTAAATAGGAGCAGCTTACTTCTTACGTGTTTATTGCAGTTACTCTTATTGGATATAATTAGAAAAAGGAGGGAACTCCTGGATGACAAATTGAAAAAAAGAGAGGTAGAATGGATAGCAAAGAGTCAAAGGAGGTTAATATGTTTTAAAAAGATAAAACTTGGTAAAAACGTCATTGGGGGGGAAATTAAAGGACTACGAAGGAAACAAAATGTTACAATTAGACCTTCATCCAAGGAAAAAACTGAAATAATTATTAAATTTGATGATGGAGGGGGAACCCATAAAGGTCGTAAAATCAGAACAACATGTAACATCTGGCCAAAGGCCAAAAACGGGGAGAAGAAGCCTCTTATGATGCATATTATTTTCAATAAAACAAAAAAATTGTAAAGGCATTCATTGAAATAATAAGCGGAGGAGATTCTGAAAATTTTCTGATGATCAAAGGGTGATAAATGTTTCTTAATAACAGCCCTCTTATTGACTTAATGTATATATAAATGTTATTAGTATTTTTCATTTAATGTACTCTTTATTGTTTTACCTTAAAAAAACTAGCAGTATCTATAAGGACTTTCGTATGTTCGTTCCAGAATGGATGGATGACGTCTCCTCACCCTAGTTCACCACAGGCTCTTAAGTGCCTCAGATTCCCTGGATTTTACTGGAACCTTCTAAAATTAGAGAATGCGTGAAATTCTGGCGCCTGATAGCTGATTCACTTTAAGTTTGAAGTGATCCAAATGACTAGAGAATGGTCTAGAAGACTTACATGAATCGACTTTATGATGACCAGGGAATCTGTGAAAGATTCTAAAAAGAGAGAATGTAATTTGACAGAGAGTAAGGGATGTGGTTTTCCAAGTGAGTTACAAATTATGATTTGAGGTGGGATATGAAGACCAGGTCTCACAGGACTAACACGGAGATCAGAAACCAGGGCGTGGGGGCACCTATGAGACTCCGAGACATTGATAACGGTTGGTGCATGCTGACCTGTGGAGGGAGGGAGACCCCTGCTGGGTTCCAGAGTCACAAGCCCGGCGATGCAGAAGGGAATGTGAATGGTGGGAAGCATGAAAATGGGAAGAAACAGTTTCTGCAGGAAGAGAGCCCCATTCCAGACATTAATTCTAGATACTGAAAAATCAGAATGGAAATACTCTGGCCACGTTCAAGCTCATCACAAAGAAAGAGAAGCAGGAAGGTCTAACATTAGAGACAGGTATGAATCAGAGTGGTTAAAAATTGCTAAAGAGAGTGTACACGTAGGGGGGAAGGGAAACCAAATCATGAGCACTTCTAAAAGAGGAAAAAAGAGAATCTTATAATGAACATATAAGGTCAGAAAAAAATATACATAGTCAAAAACGCACAGAGAACAATGAATATGTAGGGAGCATCCTGGATAAAAAAGGTGAATAAATATCCAAAACCCAAGACAAGTAGGGCTGTAGATGCTTCCAGAACTGAAAAACAAATCCTCCTGGTTAATATTGCAAACACAAAATAGCAAATTATGTAGAAAATGCACTCTGAAAAATCCAATTAAATGTCTGCCTCTTCTCCCCATTGTGTTTGGTTTTGAACTTGATCACATTCAAAGTAAGCGAGGAAGGCAAGCATGCAATGTCCAAGTCACATTAAAGGAATCGATTTTGTCTCTCTCGTAACAACATGCTTTGGGTGCATAATAAGTTAATTAACCCAACATTCCATCTCAATACTGCTTCTTTTTTGTTACACTAGCAGATATTTCAGGGTTTTCCTCAGAGCTTATACACATGTGTAAATTTCCTGGAGGATGCTGAGGGAGGATGGTGATTACCGTTCCCCAAATTAATTTGCCCATTCACAACCCTCATTACTAGTTAATTGCTCTAATCGGACAGAGGCAGCCTGGACTGGGAAACCAGAAAGCAGACATTTCAGCAACCTCAAATTAGCTGGGTGGTTTTCCCAAAATCGGTGAGGCACCCAGCACTAGAGTGCTTGCACTCTATGTCATGCTAGCAGAACTGCCCTGATGATTTGAGGGGAAGAAAAAAAAAAAAACCAGAAAGGTAATTGGAAATAGCCTAGCATATCTGTGTGATTTAAACTTCTCCATGGGCAGAGGTGAGTAATGGTATAAAAAGAAACACCAAACCAAACCACAGTCCCCTAACAGTGTAAGAGCATTGGAAATACGCCTACATGCCCACTCTCACTGGACAGAGGCTGTGAGACGTCTGGGGAGGAGGACAGAAGAAAGGACAGGATGTCTGCTCCCCAGAATGAAAAGCAGCTGCCATGCTCTGAGCAGAGACATTCGGTCATTAGAAAGCACAGTGAGTTTCTCCTGAGAACCAGAGGTTATGCATTGGAAATGGAGCTGCTTGCAGAAAAGATTTTTTTTTGGGGGGGTTTGTAACCCACTGAAAGCAGACGAGTAAACTTGCAATTAAAATACAGTGTGATGAAAGTTCTAGTAAAGTTAAATGAAGACAGTTATGAGAATCTATAGGAAAGGTAGCTAACTGGGTTTGAGGTATGAAACAGTAGGTTATCCATCCATCCACACAATAATAATCATAAAGGTCGACAATGGTAGCTATTCAATATGACAGATAGTACTTTACGGCTTTCTAAGCACATTCAGATAGATTGTAACTTTACTACAGCAGTTTTAGAAATTAGGGAAAGCATTATTGGCTTGGTTTTACAATATACTCTTGGACGAGATGTTGACGAATATACTATTAATTAGTGACATGGGTGATGTCAAATTTTCTGAATTATAGTCTAGTGGTTTTTCCACAATGCTTATTCTATATTTTGAATAGTCAGCTGGAGATAAAGAGCAGAATTAGCCTTAGATTCTGGCTTTTAAATAATGCATAGCACAGTGTAGTGGGAAACATGAGACCGATTGTATACTAGAAGGTGGGGCAGCATTAAACAACAACGTGATGTACATTATCAGTGTTGACCATAAAATCCAATGTGAAGACAGTTGACTTTTTTTTAAGTTTTTTAAATGCACACACACACTCAGACTTCCAGTGGCCTATATACATGCTATTTGGTTTAACAGCCAGCAACCATAGGAAAAAACCCAAGAAACAGAACAGCTGGGAAAAGAAAAGTGTTATGGGCTGAACTGTGTCCACCTCCCCACAAATGTGTATGTTGAAGTTCTAACTCCCCATGTGATGGTATTTGGAGAAAGGGGCTTTAAGGAGGTTATTAAATTAAAATGAGGTAATTAGGGTGGGCCCTAATCCAATATGACTGACATCCTTATAAGAAGAGGAAATTAGGACACAGAAGTGTACAGAGGGAAAACCCCGTGAAGGCAAGTGGAAGGACAACGGTGGAGAAGTGAAGGAGAGGGGCCCCAGAAGGACCAACCCCACTGACATCTTGATCTGGGACTTCCAGCCTCCAGAACTGTGAGGAAATAAACACATTTCTGTTGTTTAAGCCCCACGGTCTGTGGTACTTTGTTATGGCAGCCCTAGAAAACTAATACAAAAAGTGTTTTCTCTCTGTAGTCGAGAATTAGTGGAACTCTCTATGCAAATAATTAAGTCTTTGCCTATGTAAAATCCCTGTTCTTGTAGATAAATGGGAGAAAAGAAACAGGAATAGACAGTTCATGATTACAAATACATTCAGTGAGGACTACTACTTTTATGATTCTGTGAAATGGGGTAGAAGGTGCGGTCTAGAAGAGTATCCAGGAGGCAATGAGGGTAGAAGGTGTTTGCAGGTGACACCACATTACCCATGTGCCAGGCCAGCGGTGGCCACTTCCTGGCCAGCAGCCAGTCTGACAGTTGGTGTAGAGAAAGGGTGACTTCCAATGACTGGTTACATCAGCCAGGATCCTGGACACCAACTCAGGGAGTGTGCCAGGTGGCGGACAAGGTCTTCAGGAGCTTTGATGAATCTTATGTCATCAGTGCTGGTTCTGGGGTAGGTAATAATGAAACTTAGGCAAAAAGTTGTGGTCACTCTGTGTCCTAAAACATGGGTAGTAGCACCCATGGTGTTATTATTAGAACATTTGGAACATGCTGATAGCAAAAAGGAAGCACTATAAATTAACTCAATCTTTAATACTTTTTACACTTGATCACTTGATTCTACCACCTAGAAAGGACTCCACAATGATTTATGAAAGAAGGAAGAAGACTTCTTAACACATATATTACTGTTGAACCAGCTACCTTTATAACAGGATAAAGTTACAACATATAACATATCTTAGTTTAAAGATAGATAGATAATGTAGCTTTGTTTAAACTTCATTAAATTTCAATTTAGTACCCAGTTACTGAACTAATGTCAAAATGGCTTAACATGACATTTAAAACTGCAAAACCTATATGACAAACTGCCCAGAACTCAGAAATACTATTGTTTTACTTTATCAGTTTTTATTGATTTTATCTTTCCTCTTTTTAGCTTATGAGGGAAACTAGGCTTTGAAACTTTGGGTATTTAAATAGAGGCTGTCCTCACCAGCTGGGGTTGTTGGTGTCTTACAAAGCAGAGAGAAGGTATGTTCCTTGCCTTTGAGTAGTTTATGCATCTATGCATATCATACAAAAAAATTTAACACTAAAGACATATCAATGTCACATCTGTGTGACAGATGTCACACCTTGGGAAGAAATGTGCTTCTGTGTGGCAGTTGTAATGACTGCACTTCTCATTCTGCTCAAATAGAGAGTATCCAGGAGGCAATGAGGGAAAATGGAAGCATTTCGGCAGATGTGGGGTTGGCTGTTTCCCCTTTACATGGAACAGTATGAATAAAGCTAGAGGTGATCTTGAGAGTGATTCATGAAATGGATGGCTGGGGCCCAGCCTAGACCCCTCAGGCCCCTGGTAGCCCACTGTTCCAGACCACCTACCACCTGGTACCCCTCCTTTGCCGGATTGGTCCCATCAATTGCACAGGCTAACGTACAGTGATGTGAGTGATCCCTTTCTTTTGCACCAAAGCAAAAACCAAGTCCGATTTGTTCAACACTTTATACTCACCATCTTAAACAATCCAAGACACACAACAAATGTTTAATAAATACATGTGGACCTTGAAAGGCATTTGGCAAGTGGGAAAAGAGAAAGATTAAATAGGATAAGAAAAATAGATGGGGGATGGGAAGATTATAATTCAAACATTGAAAGGATTAAAGCATCTTAGAATGACATCAGCTACACATGACATAAGATTAAGGAACAATGGGTAATGTCAGAGAGTAAATAAAAAATTTTCTCCCTGGAGCACAAATATTTTAATGGTGTCTCCTGGAGTTGAGCAATGTGCCACCTCAATCAGAGATGGCTTCATGAAGGTGGGTCACATGCTGAGGCTTGGGGGATCTGAATAAATCAAGAAGAGGAGGGACTGTATTACTAAAAGTGGTCAGAGTGTGGAAAAAGTTCTGGCAGCAAAAATGAGTAGGGCAAATTTAAAAAAACTTCCCTGAACTAGAGGATAGTAAAGAGTAGTAGAAGTTAGGATCAAAAGATATATTGGGACCATAGTGCAGGTGGCTACTTCCAAGCTACAGTTTTCAAAGTCTGAACTGTAGGCAGTGACTTTTTGAGAGAACTTTTAAGGAATATTAATTTGGCACTAATGTACAGGATGACTTAATAACTGGGAGACACAGGAAACAAAGATCAATCAGGAAGCTTTTGTACTAATCCAAGTGTAAGCTCACATGGATTTGATATATGACATTGGCAGTGAAAACAGCAAAGATGAGATGAGTGTAAGATATAAACATAATTTAAGTAAAAATTGATAGGACTTAACAACTATTTGGTTAGGTAGTTAAATATGGCTAATCTTAGTGCCAGGACTATGATGCGAATGGAAGAGAAAATTCAGGACAAGGAGCCAGTTGGGGACAGAGAGAAACATTGACTTTGTTTGGGGACATGATGGCAAAAACCCAAAGTGAGAATGTTCACTAGACGTTATGAGACAAGACTGGAATTCAAATGGAAGGTCAGTCATAGAAATGCAAAATGAAGGTTGTGAAGCCATCAAAAAAAAAGAATGAGCTCTCTGTAGACCGGAAAGCACACGTCCTGAATCTTACTTATTATCCCAGCATCTGTGTCAAAGTTACCTTGCAATATTAACTACTTAACTACAACTTAACAGAGTCCGTAAACTCTCTAAGCTTCTTTAAAATTTACTTTACACCTATGTCATGTAGAGACAAAATTATCAGATTTGAAAGCTAAAACTCAAGACTTAAATCCTGGCAGTCTCTAGGTATATACCTTTCAACTGGGCAAGCTATATTCTAAAATCAGAGACTTGGTTATAAAATGAGGTGAAAGATACTCTACAATGTTTCTTTGATAATTCAATGCGATAATGCAAATAAAGGAACTATGTCAGGCCTCTGGCATATAAGGTAAATGTTAGTCCTCGAATCTTTCCTACTTTTTTAGAACATGCAAAACTGAAAGTCTACTATTCAATACTTATGCATAACACTCTTATTCATTTAGTCTTTGAGTTTCTGTTACAGTCAGGCACTGTTCCTGAAGCTGAGGATACAACAGAAAAAGAGACAAAGTCTAGTCTTCCTGAGGTCACAGACTAGTGGGAGAAAGATAAAATAAATGAGTTTACTGAAAATACATGTAATTCAGGCAGTGATAAACTCTTTGCCGTAAAATAAAGCAGAATAAGAGAATGACAAGATTTGTGTGAGAGTGGCTCTATTTTAGATGTGACACTCAGGGGACACAACACAGCTGAAATGGAGTGGGGAGAGAGAGAGAATGAGAGGGAAAGCAGGATGGAATGCCATGGAAAGATGTCTGGGGAGAGAAAGCACATGGAATGGACAGCAGGTGCAATGTCCGTGAGGTAGCAATGAGTGACAAGTGCGAGGACCAGCAAGAAGGCAGACCTGTGTGGCTGAAGTGGCCCTTGCACAGGGTGAAGGTCAGAGCTGTCGGGAGTGGTAAGGTCACAGGGATCTAAGGGTGATGGGAAGCCGTTGGAGCTTTTAGAGCAAAGGGGTCCTATCGTCTGCTTTGGAGGAACATTAGAGTTCCTGAATACAGTAAAAGAAATGCATACTAAACCTCCCTACATTGTGCTTCTCCACGCCTCTAATTTCCTCCACTACCACATAGCCTGGATATCAGTGCTGTGCTGTGTGTGAGTTCTGAACTGGGTGAATCTTTGCCTGAACTGCAGCAAAGATCCCTCAGTGTCTGAAGGGAGAAAAAACACACTGTTTTAAAGGGTTTAAGAACATTTTGTTCAATAAAAAAAGAAAAGAAACAAAAGAAAAATAAGAAATATTAAGTGCACCACACCTTTCTCCTATCCCACTTTGAATAAACACAAAGAGAAAAATCCCACTGCATGCCACTATATACAGTTTCATTATTTCCACGCACACTGGCTATTATGAGTCAATGATGGAGAATTTGACTTCATGTTTAAGAACAAAAGTAGCAAAGACTTTAAGTTGTAGATTGGCATCCACATAATGAATTCATTTTTTAAAAAAATGCTGCTAGAATTTCTTAGAAAAAAATTAGAGCATATGGTACTTCACAAGTGCCTGCTGGAAAACTATAAAATCGGCGCAGTCTTTCTGGCTGCTGAGATACTGTGAACAGCAACTGCCTCCAAAAGATAGAGGGTAGCAAAGGAACCGAGGATGCCTTTATACCTCCACACAGTTTGTAGCATTTTACAATTTGTTTCCCTTTAGCTAGTGATGGTAGTTCTATCAGTAAAACATGTGGGGCAACTTACTAATAATCATTTACATTAGCCCTACCTCAACTTTAAGTGGTAAGTATTGTACCACCACCATCCTGTCCATATCAGGTACCAAAAGTGATGCTCAAGGATATTAAGTGACAATCACTTAATAATAGCTGAACCATTGGGTTCTAAAGTCTATACCTTTGATATTTTACCATAGAACTATAGAGTAGGGAGGTTTATCAGGGCATTACATTTACTGAAAATGAAGAGATACTATTTTAAATTTGTCCAGAAAAACATTACTAGAGAAACATGCAGCTCATGTAGTTTATCTAATTGCTTCTTCATAACATTACTGTTTACTAGAAAATAAGGTGCCAGCTTTTCCTTTTGTAATTATAATAATCACATTACCATTGGGATACATTAAATAAGTCAAATTACCACTGGGCATCATATGAAATATATTAAGATAATAATGACAGGAGTGTGTTCAGTTCAATCTTCAGATTGACGGTTTAAATCCAAAATATTTATAGCTTTGGATGAGATACATGTAAATTCATTGATTTTTCTATCTTTTGTGTTGAGTGCTTTTTTATATTTTTGCAAAATACTTAAGAAATATTTCAAAATGAAATTCATATAAATTTAAAAACAATTTTTAATATAAAATATTGTTGTGGCACATTTACCCTTTATTGTTATTTCTTGGAAAGGATTATTAGTCACTGAAACACATTAAGACAATGAGAGATGTGAGCCTTTCTAAGGCTTTGAGTATTAGGTTTGCCATTGGTTTTTTCATGATAGTAAAACTAGATTCCGATTTCTAGATTAGGAAGGAACTTTTATTATTGTTAATATGCACGAATGGCCTCTTTGCCTGACTTTTGATCCCAGTTATAGTTTCTGGCCTTTCAAATGATTCTTTAATATCACATGAAGATAAGGGGGAGGGTTGGAGATAACACAGGGAGGCAATTTTGGGACTAAGAAGCAAGGGAGCGTAGAGAATATGACGCTTGGACATCTTCCATGACTTTTTAGTCATTCATTTCGTTAATTGACAGATCTCACAAGGAATGAGGTAGAATGTAACTAATCCATGGTTTTGGGGGACATATTTTATGAAGACAGAGAAATTCACAAATTGGTCTCAGATATTTTGGAAGAAACACAAAAAATAGAAGCTGTTTTCTTTAAGAAATTACAATTCATGTCTATCTACACAACACAAATACACACAACCATATTGAAAACCCATAGTATAGTCTATAGACACTTTGCAGAGAAAGGAAGAGTGTGAGGGGTCAAGAGAGCCAGGCTTCCTAGTTGGAGTAGGATGTAACAGGACCTTAAGGGTGACCAGCACTTGCCAATAGGGAGCAGGGGAGAAGGAGAAGGATGTCACAGACAATGAAGAGAGCACTGGTAAAAGCAGAGACAGGGGCTAATGAGCACACTGCATGGGCCAGTCCACAAGGAGCCTTGCCTGACTGCCAAGAAGAGGCTGCCTGCGGGAAGGTGCGCAAGAGCATTGGCCACACGCCAAGGCTGGGGGATGGAGATTGAGGCTCTGATGGGTGAACTACTTATACAAGGACAACCATGCTGAGAGTGGAGTTGTGACATTCACACGATGTGTGTTGTGTTGGCAAGAGGTGAACCATGGGCTTGCTTAGCTGATGGTAATGGATATCTTTAGACCAGAAGAATATAAGGGAGATTTCAAAAAAGGACCAACAGAACTGAATTGTATCGGAGCACTAAGCTAGTGTAGGTAGACAATTCCAATGTGTAGAATAACATATTGCAACCTTCTTAAGTAAATAATTTGGCATCCTGGACCTTCCTTTGCCTCATTCACTGAAGCAAGAATCACAGCCATTTGATTTATCTGCTCCTCTCACAAAGTAGCTCAAGGATATGCTTCCCTCCCCATGCTTCCCTCCCCATGTTTAATCACAATTTCATTACAGTATGCATATAGATTTTTCCCCTCTGGGGTTTTAAAGGGCATGTGGGGTTTAGAGGAAGTTTAAAATCTCTCTCTAACCTTGAGATTGAATTAATGTTATTTTAGATTCAAAACTTTCTCCTGCACATAGTAGATAATTAATGTAATTGAAAGAGATTTGATTCCCAGATGTTTATGCATTTGTGATCCCAAAGGCTTCCCTCAGGGAGACATTCTCATTTGCAGTTCAAGACACAAAGAAAAGACAGCCTCAAAGCAAGCAAACAGTGTCAGTTAAATTCAGATGTCAAACCTGGCTTTTTGGTGACAGCCCTGGGGTGTAACATGGCTATGCTAGGCCCCATAACAATTTCTGAATTTTGCCAATTATAATATTAAAAAGACTGCTTAACAAAGGCTGGTATCTTAACAAATGACCATTCTTAATGACTGTTCCTCCTTTACTTGCTAGTGGCAGAACAAAACCTTTTTGTAACCCAGGAAGCTTTCACTGACTCTCACCAAGAATCCAATGTAAGTAAAAGAGGGGCTACAAAACAGTGGTGTGCAGTGCTAGGAATTTAGAAGTGAGCTGAAGAGATAAGACAAATACCAAATACTTCCCAGGCTTGGTGACAAGAATTTCAACATACGAATTTTGGGGGAACAAAAACATTCAGACCATAGCACTATACAAAGCCTGAAAGTGTACAACACTCCTCCATTTGAAATATCTGTAATTAGAAGCCAAAGAACAAAGGTCCTTGAGAAGTGTTTAGGTCATGAGGGGGAAGCCTTCATGAATGGGATTAGCAACCTTACAAAAAAGGCCTGAGGGACACTCTTCACCCTGTTCCTCATGTGAGGACACAGCAAGAAGGTATCATTTGCGAACCAGAAACCCTTGCCAGAAGCAGAGTTTGCCAGCACCTTGATCTTGGACTTCCCAGCCTCTAGTACTGTGAGAAATAAATTTCTGTTGTTTGTGAACCACTTGCTTTATGGTATTTTGTTATATTAATAGCAGCCTGAATGGACTAAGACAGTACAGCACAGGAATTACCAGGAAACCCAGAAGAGTAGCCATGGGGCATGCTGAGTGTGACCAGATCTCAGCATAGGAATGGGCTATGGAGGGAGTGTGGGTTTTGTTCCTTGGCCAGGATTTTCTTCTGCTCTTCTTGGCTTTCAATGACTCTCACTGGGACTGTGGCCTTCTGCATATTGAAGGGGTCAGCATTGAAAGCTGACTTTTGCCAGATGAGATCTAACACTGATCTGTATAAATTGGGAGTGGATTTAGTGTATTACCTGTGAACTGAAAACGGAGTTCCTGAATGGCAAGTTTCAGAAGAAAATAAAGTCTGATTTTTATCTTTGTGCTCCCTGCACAGTGCCCTTGAGAGAAACGCATCCTGATAATTACGGCTTCAAGTTAAGATGGCCATGCTCACACCACACAATTTTCACTTTGGCGTTTCACAGAACAACTACCTTTCCATTGCCGCATTCCAAATTTTCATAGCTTCATGTTCTGGTTGATTAGCTGACAAACGCAGTTAAATAACAAGTTTTCACTCGGAAGAGAGATGATGCAGAAAGAAAACTGCCTTTCTATATTCCCACTGATAATAATGGGAAGTATGGAAGGCCTGAGACATCTTTTCTAGATACCGGTGTGTGTAATTTCCATCTGTATTAATGAAACTGTTAAATGCACCATTCTAATAAGAAAATGAAACTGTAGAAGGTAGTCTCTGTTGACTGGGCTGGTTTTGAATTTCAGAAAGTTGTATAATGCTTTTATGAATTTTCCTTCATCTTGGAAACGCATTGCCATGCAATATATATTATAATTACTCTTAGAAATAGTGTTTCTAATTGAGAAGACCGTGAATGTGGCCCGAGCATTCTCCCTCATGTGTGTAATTGGTAGCAATGAATAATTTTAAAGGGTAAAGATGTTTTTCTCCATTGGCTCGGTAACTATTAATAGCAAATGAAATCACATACTAACATCAAGGAGAACACAGCCTCCTCACCTTCCAGTTTCATTTCACATTACCTGCTGACTTCTAGGAAATTCTGTAGGCATAATTATAGTTTTTCCCTAATATCATCCTACCTAAAGGCTTCCATGCTTTGCTATACTAATCTACGCAGGTACAGAGAAATAACTCTTAAGTGCATCTCTTTTCTTTCCGAAGATATGTTGCTTAAATGCAGGAGAAAAATACTTGGCAACAAACACACACACACCCCTCAGAATTTCTCAGCTCTTCACATGAGTGTGTTTTCTCCTTATGGAGAAGTTGATATGGTTCCATTTATAAAAATAGCAGCTATTTAAATGGGAAAAGCTTTCCCTTATATCATCTTTGTGCCAAATGTTTTTCTAAAAACATACATTCTTTTTTTCTAGCAGAGAAGGCAGATTCTAATTTGATTCATCGTTCTTCAGATCTCACAGCGTTTTCTGTGGGTTAGTGCATTTGACAATCAAGTTCACACAAGTGCCAAAACGAAAATAAGTAAATTAAGAACGGTTCTATGAAATTATACTGTATATGTTTGTGTGTATGCTTGTATGTGTATACACGTTACATATATATATATATATATATATATAAACTGGCGTGTTCATATATTAATACATGATTATTTTTATTTCCTAAGTGAATTTTAGGAAGTTGGAAGGTGTAGCCAATATACATTGTTGCTTAAACTCTGTGTTCTCTACATCAGGGAAGCAAAAATAGGCGTTTATATGTCTTCTTTCCAATCCTTTTGAAGCTCATATATTCATCACCACCTTTAAAAGTTTCGGTTTCTGTAGCTTGTATTCATAGGCTTTCAGCTGGATGTGACCTTGAAATTCAAAGGTCCACTCTTTATCCAATGCAAGATTATCTCTATTATCCATATTCGCCTCTGTTTAAACATCTCCACTATTGTTTGTATCACAGTGTGCCAGGAATGGGAGCGGGTGGGGGTTGCGGTAGGCAGGGATTCGGGATCAATGTAATCTCCACCAGCCCCTCTGGTCACGTTAAACACCTATAAAAGCTAAGTAAAGCATTGAGCTTCCTATGTGGTGAATTGAGCTTGATTCAAGTTGAAGCTCTTACCCCTACCCCATTCTAGCTCAGGCTGTTCTATACTTTCAGCTCCCCAAGTGAGAAATTCTGGGTCTCAACTGGTTTCCAAGAATAGAGAGAAATACAGAACACATTCAAATTATTACAGATATTGCCCTTACATTAAGACACACCTCCCTGGCCAGCAGGGGTCCCTATTCTGCTCCTCTGGCACAACATACAGAAGCAGGTCTAACCTCTTTTTAATAAAATACTTCTTTAGACATTTGGAGAAAATTATATTAGACTAATCTTAGCTTTTCCAGGATAAACCATTTCAGGTTTTTAAGCATTATTGGTAGCATTTATCAATAACAGTAATAATTGTTTATATTTCTATAGCACTTTGGAATTTCCAAAGCACTTTCACCACTGTGAGTCTTAATTTTATAAATGAGGAAACTGAGGCTCAGAGAGGATAAGTCACATGCCTAATACTTGATTCAGCAAGCACTTATTGAGTGCCTACTGCATGCCAGGCACTGTGCAAAAATCCTAGGATATAGGAGAGAATAAATCAAGTCTGGTGCCATCCTCAAAGCTCTTAAGATCTAGCGGAGGAGGCACACATTTTAAAAAATTATTACAGAGGATATGCAGATAATAGTCACAACTGTTTCAGAGCTAGGACCTTAGCACAAGCCTCTGCCTCCAAACCAAACTAAGCGGACTCTCACCTTCACTGCAATGAGCACTCCGCTTGGATTCATGAAACCCATTTAAACTGCTCTTTTGGCAGCCAGTTATTTTGGCACAAACTCTTCTTAAGATTGACCTTCTCCATCACATAACCGTAAAGTTGTGAGGGGTCTGTATGTGTATGGTTAACTTAGAGGAGAACTTCACACCGATTTCCATCGAATTTTATTTTACCATTTTCTTTCCATCACTCTAACTTGACCTCTTCTTTTGAACTCTTATTTTATCGTTTCTAACATATTATCTTTCCCTCTCAGTTTCTGTTCATCTGCAAGTTGTATGAAATTGTGTTCACCTATATCACTGGCGAAAAAAAAAAAATGTCCACAGGTGTTTAGTGTAAAATAAAGAGTACACATTTGTCATTAGTCGCAAATCAGATTTCCTATCAGCTGAGTGACCTTGGGCAGATGATAGCCTCTCCCAGGGCATCTGATTACTCATCTGTGAAATGAAGAAATCGGGCTAGAGAATTTCTAAGGGATTTCCCTGCATTAAAAGTTTTATGATTCAATATGTTTTGAAATTTGAGGCTGAGTTTTAAAATCCTTTTCTCCTGGATATGAAGAGAAGAAAATGCAGAATATACACTGATATGAATTAATGAGCATCACCCTTGCTTCACTAATGGAATGAAGCAAGTCAGCAAACACTGGTCCAAATGTCATACAAAATGGACAATGAAGTATACTATTTATCCAATTTTATATTAATCTAAAACAATGGCTCTATGAAGTCCCTCATAGTTTCTTTTGCTACACACACACACACACACACACATATATATATATATACACATATATTACCCTTCCCTCTATATTTTTTAATATTAGAAACCAACAAAGAATAAATTGATTATAACTATGACAACTTATTAAATATAGCTCAGAACTTGGAGTCTTTGGTGAGTCTTCCTTTTTCTCCTCTATGTAGGAAAATCATCTTTGAGTCTACAAGCAGTATCTTTCAAAAGCTTCTTCCAAACATTTACCTAAAAAAGGGAATTCTTATTTTTTAACTTTAATGCTATGATTTATTTTTGTCTCTAAAGTTGAATAATTTGTTGGTTCTACTTTCTTAATATTGCTTGATTGTCACATAATGTGTCTGTTTTACTCGGCCCTGTTTTGGTTGCAATATGTGCTACAATTTATTCCTGTCATTGTCTTAAACTTACCAATTAGACTGGATTCAATTTTAATTAATAGAAAATTTCACCCACATTCAACTAGGGATAAATGGAAAGTAATTATAGAAACTAAAGCCTCTCTATTCTGAGAGAAGAGAAAATAAAGACAGTACCAACCCCAAAATGTAATGAATAGTCTCTTCCATGTGGTAAGTTCTGTCCTGATACTGTGGTTTAAAGACAGACTATTCAGAATACATGTCTACGCAGAAAAATATCGTAACTATTTTATTTCTCCATTCAATGACAATTTAATATTACTTATATGAAACTGTGGTGGCTTAATTAACAGACAACAATGGATTTTATGCAGCTTAAAAATTCTTCTGGCACTTTTAAGTTTCTTAGTTCTTTGAAGGCTTCTCATAATTGTAGCCAGATTGTCCCTGGTTCCTAGAAGCTTCCCCAATGCCCTTGTGAACACAATAATCCATGCCCTATTCCAACAGTGACTTTTCTTTCTCACGAGTATGAATGGCTGCTGTATTTGAATATATTACTTATTGTTTACTGTATTTTACCAAGATGTATCAAACGTACATATTAAATAACATCGGCTAGACAGCATTATTGTTTTATACATGTATAGGCAGAGGATAGGTGGCACATGTATTTAATTTGAGAGTTTTCTAAAACTTTCAAATTTAAGGGAAAAATTTTTAACTCCCTCCTTTAATTTATGTATATTTTACTTTCAAAATCATTAAAATGTGTTTCCAAAAAAAGAAGCTAAAACCAAATACGTGCAATTGCTAGAATTCCACAAAACTCAAGTTGAAAAAATTTCAGAGAGTTTTACCTAAAAATGTTGTTGGCCCATTCCCTAAATTCATACATAAGAAAATCAGGCTATATATTATATATTGTGGAATAGGTTAATATTCAATACTACCACAGCGCTGATTGAATAAACATCCATATATTTATTTGTCTAAAGGCCAAAATGAACTGTAAATATAATTTCACTGCATTTCCCTATGTCAAGTTCAAAGATTTCATTTCAATTGCATGCATAGACTTATTACTCGGTAAAATTCGTCCACATAAATGATAATAATCTACTAATGTTTTTGCCCTGATTTCTTCTCTTAAGTCAACACTTGCAGGGAAAAAGGGCCATTTCTCACATTTAATAATTAAAGCCTTGCAACAGGTTCAGTTATCTTTTCATCATGTGTCTCATTAGCCTCAGTGTATTTGCTGAGACTTTCTTACATCCTCTTTGTGCATGCAGAGATAGAATGCTAGCACACTGCTAATAAAATATGGTGTCAAGTGGAGCTAAGCCTGTAGGGACTTGAGTCTTTCCTTGTAGAGAAGTATGAAGATCCATGATGATTTACACCAAAACATCCTTCTGCTCTATAGGTATGTTAAGATACTTATGCATTTCTAAGCATCCTCCATGATTTCTTAGATTAATTAACCCAAGATATATTGGCAGTTTGAAAATATTATTCATAAGCTGTTTTAATTTAATTTCATGTAGTTTTAAATCTGTGTATTTTCTTACAGTTTGTTGTATATTTCCCCAATAAGTTCCTTGATAGGTCTGTGTCATCATTTGATTCCAATTAACATTCCTAGAACACTGCAATATACCTTTGATTCCTATTGAATAGGTTGTCTTTAAATGAGTATGATCTATTTATTTCCTCCAAATGAACTAATTTTTAAAACGCCTCAAGTTCAGTATATAACCATTATATCAACCCATTTTAGTTCTTTAGGTTCTTACTTGATATTTTAGACTATGCACCTTAATAGTAATTACTTGTTAATATATGATTAACATTTATTTCTTGTTCTAGTTACAGAAACTTCATACAAGAAAATAATTAGAGAAGTATGTTTTGTCTTATTAATACTTTAAGCACTCCTCAATCCTGAGGTTGGATAATAGGACTAACACTAGTATTTCACGTTATTCTTTTAAAAATGTAATATTTATTCTATTAATCATTAAATTGAATTTAATCTGTCCTCTATTATCCAAATATTGGATTTGAATTAATGATTTTAAATTTGAATTTGAATTCATTTGTATTAATTAATCCCACTTATAAAACAATACCTAATATTTCAATAAAAATGTTGGAGTGCATTTTTATTGTTTTACTAATATACACGGTGATAAGACAAAGACACAAATATGTAGCAAACATGAGGAAATTACTAATATCATTTATTTTGAATGCATCAACATACATTATTCTACAGCAAATGGTTTGTACAAAAATCATGGTTAGACCCAAACCATTCATAAGTGATTCTGCCATTATAAATGTAGGAAAATCCACAGGAATAAAAACCTTGATATAAATGTACTTTTTTAAAAAAAGATTTTATTCTTACTGCACTTTTAGGTTTACAACAAAACCGAGAGGAAAGTGCAGAGATTTCCCATATACCCCTGGCCCTACAAGTGCACAGCCTCCCCTATTTTCAATATCCCCTACCAGAGTGGTACATTTGGTACAATAGATGAACCTACATTGACACATCATTATCATCCAAAATTCATCCTTTCCATTAGGTTCATCCCTGGTGTTGTACATTCTATGGGTTTGGACAAAGGTATAATGACATGCATCCCCAATTATAGTATCATGCAGAGTATGTTTGCTGCCCTAAAAACCTTCTGTGCTCTGCCTATTCGTCCCTCCCCCAATCCAACCACTGGTCTTTTTACTGTCTCCATCATTTTGCCTTTTCCAGAATGTCACACAGTTGGAATCACACGGTATGAAGGCATTTCAGATGAGCTTTCTTCACTTAGTAATATGCATTTAAGTTCATTCCATGTATTTTCAAAGCTCAATAATTCATTTCTTTTTAATAGATAAATAATATTCCATTGCCTGGGTGTTCCACAGTTTACTTATCCATTCACCTACTGAAGGACATCTTGGTTGCTTCCTAGTTTTGGCAAATTATGAATACAGCTGCTATAAATATCTATTTTCAGGTTTTTGTGTGGGCATAAGTTTTCAGCTTTTTAGGGTAAATACCAAGGGTGATTGCTAGATCCTATGGTAAGAGTATGTTTAGTGTTGTAAGAAACCACCAAATTGTCTTCCCAAGTGGCTGTACCATTTTGCATTCCCACCAGCAGTTAATGTGGGTTCCTATTGCCCTACTTCCCTGTCAACATTAGATGGTAGAAGTGTTCTGGATTGGGACCATTCTAATAGGTGTGTAGTGGTGTCTCATCATTGTTTTAATTTTCATTTCCTCAGGTACATCTGATGTGGAGCATCTTTTCATGTGCTTATTTGCCTTGTGTGTACCTTCTTTGGTGAACTACCTGATAAGGTCTTTGACCCATTTTTTAATGAGATCATTTGTTTTCTTATTGCTGATTATTAAGAGGCCTTTGTATATTTTAAGCAACAGTCCTGTATTAGATATTTCTTTGGAAAAATTTCCTCCAACTCTATGGCTTGTGTTTATATTCTCTTAACAATGTCTTTCGCAGAGCAGAAATTTTAAACTTTAATGAAGTCCAGTTTATCAATTATTTATTTCATAGGTCATGCCTTTAGTGTCATATCTAAAATGTCATAGCCCAACTTAAGGTCATCTAGATTTTCTCCTTTGTTACCTTCTAGGAGTTTTATAGTTTTTCATTTTACATTTAGGTACATAATCCATTCTGATTTAATTTTTGAAGGGTGTATGATCTGTGTCTAGATCCATTTCCCCCCAATGGGGACATCCAGTTGTTCCAGCAAAATTTGTTGAAAAGACCACTTTTATTTATTGTATTGCCTTTATTTTTTTGGTCAAAGCACTATATTTATGTGAATCTGTTTCTGGGCTCTCTATTCTGTTCCATTGGTCTGTTTGTCTAATCTTTCACCAGTACTATGCTGTCTCGATTACTGTAGCTTCACAGTAGTCTTGAAGTTGAGTGGTACCAGCCCTCCAACTTGGTTTTTCTCCTTCAATATTGTGTTGACTATTCTGGGATTTTTGCCTCTCCATATAAACTTTAGAATCAGTTTGTCAAAATGCCCTAATTAACTTTCCAGGATTTGATAAGGATTGCATTGAATCTATAAATCAAGCTGGGAAGAACTGACATCTTGACAATATTGAGTCTTCCTACCCATGAAGATGGAATATCTCTATGTTAATTTGGTCCTCCTTTGATTTCTTTCATTAGAGTTTTGTAGTTTTCCTCATATATACCTTGAACATATTTTATTAGTAAATATACTTTTTAAAACATTTTTTCCTACTATTTTATATGGACAATCATTTTTGGAGTATACTGTTTTTTAAGCATGTATGTTTCTAAAAATCACAGATATTTTATCTTATGTGCAATTAGAGACTTCCCTGTTGACACCAAAATGTTTACATATGGCTGATTTTTATGTCGATTTTAGAATCAACAATGCTTTCCTTTAATTATGTAAACAATAAAATACAAATATCAGCATCAAAGAGGAAAATGAGAAGGCTATTTCAGGCTGTCAAAACTATAATCTCATCTCTATTTTCAAAAGTACCTTATTTGTATAAAAAATAACTAAATTCAAATGTAACACTTTAAATTTTTAAAAAGCATTTCTGGCAAAATACATATGGTCAAATCACCATTTTTTCCTTCTGTTTAGTTGCTTATTCTGGAGAGTTTTGCCCCAACAGGGCAGCAGGATGATAATAGTTTTATTGTTGTCTTTGAATTCTTACCCCCTTACTTCTGCCAATCTGGATGAACCATTCTCTCTTTCCCCAAACTGTGGTTGACCTTGCCCCAAATCAATGAAATATTGCTATCTTTCTGATATAGGTTACCTTCCATTTTCTTATCTCTCCCCAGTTTCTATTGCAATAATATTAGAGTAAAATATTGCATGAGTTTATAAAAGAGATTTAGTAAAACCACAAGCACAAATGTAGAGACTATTCTTGAATTTTACTTACATTATCAATTTAGTGCCTTCAGTAGTCATTTAACATTCTTTGCTTCAGCATATCCACTTTTAGTAAAAAGCCTTGCTCTCTATAAGTAGCTTTCAACCTATGCTGCACTTCTAAAACCCTAGGGAGCTTTAAAAAAAGTATGGTCTAGTATCACACCAGACCAATTAAATTGGAATCTCTGGAAGCTGGCATTCTGGCATCGGTACTTAAAACAGCTCCCAGGTGATTCTCAAATGCACTAAACTGCTCTAGACAGCAGAACAGACTGCTTCTTTGTAATTATTAATCATAGTGTATATTAATTCATCATCACATAGGCGGCTAGGAAAAGTTTTGGAACAAACGGATAAGTAAAGGTCTGCAATAATTTAGGCTACTTGAGGAGAGCCATTATTTTATTGTTATTGTTATTTTATCTTTTGTCAATACAAATTGAGAGAATAAACAGGCAAAAATTACAAGAGAGTGATCAATTCCAGCTATAGCCTAAGTAAGGACTATTATATATAAACAGGCTTTTTATTGGTAATACTCCTAGGTAGGATGATTAGAGAGAAAGTCCAATGATTCCTTCTTAGTTCTTGTATTTATTTTCTAGGCCTGTTGTAAAAAATTACTATAAACTTGGTGGCTTAAAACAATAAAAATTTATTTGCTCAAAGTTCAGGAGTTTAGAAGTCTGAAATCAAGGTGTCGTCGGGGTCGGTTCCTCCTAAAGGCTCTAAGAAGGAATCTGTTCCCTGCCTCTCCGCTGGTTTCTGGAGGTTGCTGGCAATCCTTGGTGTTCCTGGGCTTGTGGGTACATCACTCTCGTCTCTGCCTCTGCCTTCCCATGGTGTTCTCCTCCGTGCGTCCTGTGTGTGTGTGTATGTATGTGTATGCATCTCCTCTTTTTATATGGCACCAGTCATGAGATTTAGGGCCCATGCCAATCCAGTATGACTTTATTTTAACTTAACTAATCATGTCTACAAAGCCCACACTTCCAAATAAAGACATCCTCTGGGTCCCAGGTGGACATGTGCTCTGGGAGGACATATGCAGCTCAGTACAGTGCTCATCTTACTCAACGTCTTCACTGCTTTCGATGCTGCTCTACACTCTTCCTAGAACTCTTTCCTCCCATGTCTTCTGTGTCTATTTTGCACGTTTTTCTTACTTCTGTCATAATGCTCCTGACAACATATTGCAACAATCTGTTATATACCTGTTTCCTCCCACAGTCTGTGAAATGCTAGAGGGCAGGGGAGTGACTTGTTCAGGTGTACATGTGAACACTGAGCAGTTTCTGGCTCATGCAAGCCCTCTGTAAGTACTGGAAGAAACGAACAGAGGAAGAAAGAGGGAAGGATGCGTGATTAGTCACCTGCACATGACAGCAAGGCAAAGGTCTGCCTCAGCAAGCATCAGCAGGAAACATATATGTACTTTGACTTGGTGGATGTCTACATTTTTTTTTAATATTGATATTTCTTATCCACGTTGAATACCTTACACATGAATGATATTATGCCAGCTAGTACATTTTCTGGTTATAAAATCATAGGTCAGGATCAATGACTATTGAGACCTGTTTTTCAGATTATTGAGCCTCATGATTTTTGGAAGTATCATTTCTATAGATTTGTTCAAGAAATGTAAGTCTTCTATTAATATATATGAACAACAAAATTTGTTTTGTATGCTGATCCACCTATGTGACCTTTAGTTCTACAATTTATGAGTCTGTAGGGTGAAATATTTATTATTAATAGAGATTCTATCAGAAGACGAGTGGGAAGGTATAACTCCAGTTAATTCTGAGACTTCATCTCATTAAGTAGTTCACCTGTGTGTCTCCATGGAAGCTGTCCTAGTCTAGCACAATTTTAGAGAGACGGCAGAGCATCTGTGCACTATCATTACTGTCATCAATGGCAGTGGTCCCAGTGACCAACATTTCCTGTTGGTGAGTCATGCCATTTAGATGCTTCAGGGGTTTACAGTTTTGGCCAAGAAAGGGTTTGCTTTTAATTAGGATATACATGGAATTTTGAAGTAATTTCTCTCTCTTTTTTTTTTTTTGTATATATGAGGTTTTTAGCAGTCAATTCAATTGTCATTAGCTCATTAACTCTAATATCCAACAACTAGAACATGAAGCAGGGAGGGAAAAATGTCGAATTAAGAGAAGGAATACAAGTGACAGAAGCAGAGTAACATCATGTAGTCCCTATTTATTCATTATGATCTAAGTTATTCTTTGCTACTGCTTTCATTTTAAAGGTTGTAGAATATATGAACCAAATCAAGATGGAGCAATGAGAGCTGTTTGCTCCCAGAATACCTATGATCTATTGTGTGCACGACGCATGGCATTTTATGGCAGATACGAGGAGACTCTAGATGGGGGAAATTAATGTCTATGAGTGATTTTCTTACTGAACACAGTGGAATCATTATCGCTTCATGGTATATTAAGATGCTATTTCTCATTCAAGGTCAAATTCAATTCCATACAAGCAGTTTAAAATGCAGAATTAAGCTGCAAATTTACTTTTAAAAAATAAATTTGAGATTATTTGGAAATAATTAAATCTTTTGGCAATGTTCTGGCTTCCTTTATGTCAATACCTCTGCCTTTGCCCCTCTTGTTCTGAAATACTGACATTACTTTAGAAATGTTGTTCTCAACCTGGGGTGATTTTGCCTTCTCCAGGGGACTTTAGGCCAAGTTTGGAGCCACTTCTCTTCTCGTTGTCACAACTTGGGAGGGAGGGAAGTCCCATCTCGTGGGTAGAGACCAGGGCTGCCACTAAACCTACAATAGGACAACACCCTCTACCCCCAACAAAAAATTACATGTTCCAAAAGGTCAACCGTGCCAAGGTTGAGAAACTGCTTAGAAGAAGCTAACTCTCAAACTAGCGCATTTCATCTCATCGTTACCCACTTTCTGCGACACTTGTGGGTTAGAGGACGATTTTAAACCCAGAGCGAAGATGGGGTTAGGAGGTCACCAGTGAGCTTCAATTTTCCATCACATTCACTCTGCTCCCCACTGCCAGGTAATCATGTGCTTAACTGCCGCAATTTGCTTGACACTTAGAGAACACTTTCTCACCCATTATCACATTTGATCTTCGCAGTTCCGAGAAGTAGTAGGGGCAGGTACTGAAATTATCATATGCAAGTCAAATAACTGAAGGTTAGAGACAGACAGCTTAGAAACAAACCTATGGTGGGGGCAGGCGGGCAGGGTCAGTGGAAGCTATCCCTGGGTTCAGGCCACAAGAGGGTGCGCTGTGTGCAGATTATTGAAATAATAATAATAATAATAATAAACCAACTAAAATTTACTGTGCTTTTTATTTCCACTTTGTGCCAATAATTGTACACAATGTTGGTGATGAAGTATTGTGCCTCCTGGGAGGGGCTTCTCCTAGCCCCTTCCACCTGGGTCAGCACTGCTTTGGGGAGGTTCAGTACATCACTTCGAATTGAAACTAGAAAGGAAAAGAAAATACATAGATATGGAACCAAATTTTACATGTGATGTCTCAACACACAAGGCTCCTTCATGATCCCAGTCTCAATCTGGTCATTAAAGTATTATTTCCTTTTTAGGAAAAGAAGAATAAGGCCCTTAAAATACTGTTCAGTCCCATAGGTTGAGCAGATTACATAAGCACAGTGGTACGTTCGATACAGCTGAGGCAACCAGCCCTTTTATGCCAATCAGTGATGCAGAAAGCTCTTCCTACTCCACTGCTGGCCTTGCCACAGCTGGGGATGATTGATCGGAGCATTTTATGGGTCTTTGATTTGGTCACAGATAAAATGGTGTTTCTCAGTGCAATCACGGGTCCCTGTGCTGCGCCTTTCCTTTCATCATTCTATATTTTCTCTAATTTCAACCCCACCAAACACATTAGGCCAAATTTACTTACTTTTGTGCATTTTGCACACTTCCAGCATACTCTATATTTGACTTTCCGTGTGATGGATAAAAGAAATGGCAGTTAGCAGTTGGAAAGAGAGTCCCCAACCTTTTCATGAAGGGACTGAAGGTTGAAGGCTGGGGTCGGGGTGTATGTTTGGTGCAGTTCTACAAGGTATTCCCTATGGCTGTGTCAGTGCCTGCCAAAATACAACTCGCTGACTAACATAAAAATATTCCTCAGGGCAAGAGGGAAAATATGACACCATAGGAGGTAGGATTTGACATGATACCAATTTGGGAAAAGGAAATGTGACAACTGCTAATTCCATGCAGTTCCATGAAAACTGGCTCATTTCAGGTTTCCCACAGGTATTTAATATTGAAGTGTAAAGAAAGGTGGTAAACTTAAAATTATGTTGACTGCACTATGTTTATCTACATTCAACCAGGAGAGCATTTACAACGATGCTTTATGGGCCAATTGTTTCAGTTTTGTCGTATTGTTTTATTTCTTCACCCATGTTACAAAATCCCTCAGAAAAGCAACAATGTACTGAATTGGTACTACATTTATATATTACCTAAGGTTATATTTCGTGTTCGTCTTTCAACGGATACCTCCAAGTAAATGAAGTGAAAAGGACAATTAATGCCTATGCTTGCTTTGCCTAAGTAAATGCCCAGGACAAAAGCTACTTTTAGTGTAATAAATGTGTGAGTTTCTTGTTTAGGATCTCAAACTCAATCTGAAAGGTTGGATTTTCCACAATGGGGTAAGACGAGTGCACTGAAAGTTTATCCAGCTGAAGGCAAGTATCACTAATTTCATGTTTAGGGCATGCTATCTGAAAATGTTGCACTACCAACTTAACCTTTTTGCACATAAGGCACACATCCCTATAAGCTTTTCCAAAGCATGTTTACCAGTGCTATTAGGAATCAGACAAAATGCTCCTACCATTTGCGTTTTGGCTTCACCAAGTTTAATCAAGGCTTCTAGTGATGAAACAGCTCTCCTCACAGCACAACACAGTACCCCAATGGCTGGCTACACAGATCACTGATACACATTGTTTAGTATTCAAATGTCAAGTGAAATTGCTTGAAGGTGCTGACTCGGGGAGGTGGGAGGTGGGGGGAGGGGATGGAGGTATGACTACATGGTGAGTGCCAGGCACACTGTCTGGAGAATGGACATGCCTGAGGCTCTGACTCAGGGGGATGGGCGGGACATGGACAATGTATATAACCTGAGCTTTTGTACCCCCATGAAGAGCTGAAATAAAAAAAAAAAAAAAAAGAGGACTAGAGTTAGCCAGTTTCTAACTTCTTGGCAGTCAGTCTCTCTCTCAGTGAGTATTCTGTTGGTTTGTTTTCCCAGAGATGGGAGCCTTTAATTGTGATATGCCCACCCACTTGCTGCCAGTAAGGAATGGAGGGGTTTTCAATTGCCATGAACTTGACCAAGAAACCTAAATAAGCATCTGTCTGCAGTTGGACTTCCTGCATGCCTCAGAATACTAAAAGGGGACTGAACAGAAACTCATGATTATGAAAGTTCCAAGCTTTGATCTTTCCCCCGGCTGACCAAGTGACAGGCACTAGTCATCTGGATTTTTAAAATACCCCAAAATACAACTTTAATTGTGGCATGACTTTCTCATTGGAGTTTGCCAGCAAACTAGAAAATCTCTCTATGTGTGTGTCATTATCTCATTTTTCCTTAATGTTTTAGACATTATATAAATTATAATGAAAAGTTTGGTTTGTGTTTTCCCCTGCGTGTTTTGTGATTTATTTGAAAGTTCACAAAGTATATGGAGCTAAAAGTTATTTTTAACAAATTAAACACAGAATCACATAGCATTATTTTGTTGTTTTTGTATGAGAAACATCTCCTAATTTAAGCCATTTGGCTTTATAACATTTTTAATAAATAGAATTGGAGAAGAAGTATGTCTGATTATTAATAATATTTTAGTCTGAAAAGATTATTGTATTAGAATCTTATCCAAGGACTAAATTCTTAATAGGGGATTTAGGTGAAGTAATACTATTTTTTTACTCCTTTAAGGCATTAATTAATTCTACAAGGTACCAAGCATGCTGGCTTTGAATTTTTAAAAAGACTTTTTAATTTATTCAACAAATACTCATTGGCTACCTACTGTATGCTACTGTAGTTGCTGAGGATACCAGGGTGAAAAAAATCAGTCACTTCCCTCTTGAAGTTTACATTCTAGTGGAAGAAGACAGATAATAAACAGCTAAAGGAAAAAAAAAGTCAGTGGAATCAGTGTCCATAGAAAAATAAATCAATGTAAGCAAGATAGGGCATATCAAGGGTGAGAGGAGGGGTATGTTTTATAAAGGGTGATTTCTAGAGCTTCTCTAAAAAGGGGATATTTGACCAGAGACATGAATAAAGCCAGGGAGAAGAATGAGCCTTGTGGATGTGAAGAAAAGAGCATTCCAAGCAAAAAAAAAAAAAGAAAGAAAGAAAAAAGAAAAAAACAACAAATGCAAAGGCCTTGTGGTTGGAAAGTCCTTCAGATGGATGGATGGATGGATGGATGGATGGATGGATGAATGGGTAGATGGATGGATGAATGGGTAGATGGATGGATGGATGGATGGATGGATGGATGGATGGATGGATGAATGGATAGATGGATGGATGAATGGATAGATGGATGGATGGATGGATGGATGGATGGATGGATGGATGGATGGATGGATGGATGGGTAGATGGATGGATGAATGGATGAATGGATGGATGGATGGATGGATGGAGGGATGGATGGATGGATGGAGGGATGGATGGATGGATGGATGGATGGTTGGATACAGAATGAGCAAGGGGGCCTTTGGGCTCAGGAAGCCAGCATGGCTAGAATGGGTTAAGTAAGGAATATTTGGTTCAAGGTGAGGTCAAACAATTAGCAAAGCTCTAGATCATCTATAACCAAAGAATATTAATTCTTTGTGAAATAGAATCTAGTGAATTTTTTTGGCATTGAAGCAAAATAAAGTTTATAAAATAGTATTTTATGGATATTGATTATTATAACACAATTGAAAGACTTAAAAGTAAAATAAAATGAAACTATTTCAGCATTTTGTTAAAATAGGCGTGCTTTGGTTCTGTTCAGATTATTATAGTCATCAGAAGGGTGCCCAAACGGCACCTGAAAAAACACATCTAATGATTTATCTCTCTTTTCTAACACATTAATGATGTTCTCCTTTCTAATGATGAGCTCATACCTTCCTGGACTTTGTCTTGGTCTCATATGCTGTACTTATCTCATGATTCTAATCTGTAATGTACCAAACCTCTTACAAGAAATTATGAGCATCTGAAGTGATTTGTTTTAGTGTACATATTCTAGGTTTTTCAAAATATTGACTGTTTTAATTTACACACAAAACATCCCCATTTATAATCAATTCTAGATTCTTGCTGAGAATACATATTGAAATAACTTGCATGTACTTCAAGGATCTATTTTTTCTCATTTTGAAAGGTAGAAAGAACTATCTCAATTTTCTGAAGCCATCATCAATACCCACAGATCCATGAAAATCCATGATAGTATGTTTAAGTTGCTCCTCTGGTAAAGCAGAAAACTATTAATTAAACAAATGCTTGTATTTGTTGCATTTCAGTTTTTTCCTAGGAAATCTTTATAGAACTTAAGAGTGTAGAAACTATGAATCATATCATTAAAATACAAAATGAAATTCAATGTAATATTGTCACTTGCTATATGTTGTTAGAATTTTTAAGAGAGATTCTAAAGTTTGTTTAAACAATTGTTTTAAGCAAAAATAATGAAGTACATAGTAGGATCTTGGTTTCCTGTGACCCTAATTTTTAGTGTTTTCTTTTTATTTGTAATAGAAGTAATATGTTGTCTTTACTTTCATGGATAACAGTCAAAACTTTTCTTAAATGATTTTTTTAAGAATTGGGTTTATAATTCAATTAGCACCTTTATTTTATTAGAAGAGGAAAAATCAGAAGATAAGGCTACATTGTGTGCACTGAGGGAATTAAGATAGAGAAAAATTATATTTTGTTATAGGGCTTCAGTTTACATAATTCTTGTCTTAGCCTTAATGGAAATGATTTTTCAAGGCACCTAGTAATGAAACAGATTTTGCAATCTACCACTTGCAAGTACTGTGCTAAGCCTAGGTAGTCTCTTCATAAACTAAGAGTATATAATCCAGATTCAGAGATAAGACATATATGATAATAACTATAGCACAACTCATAACATGGGCAGTTTTATTATAATGCAGTTATAAGCACCATCCTTGGGAAAAGACAGAATTGTTCATTAGGATTGGGACATTATACAGAAATTCATGGAGTAGGTGGCATTGATCTGAGACTTGAAAGATTGTTAATTGTTGATGATAAAAAGAATGAGAGGGTGTTTTAGGTGGAAGAAGAAAACGTGGTAATGAGAAAGCACCATGTTCTGTGGCTGGAGTGAGAGGCAGGCTAGAGGGAGTTAAAGAAATATAATATACCAGGTCATTAGCATGCAGTAGATGCTTGGTAAATACCTGTTAGTGTTTGAATGAATCCATGGATGGGTGAGGTGGTTGGTTAGGGCAATTTGAGCATATCACATGCCAAAAGATCTTAGGTGACAGGGAGCCACTGATGGCTTTTGATCAAGGGAAGAGCATAAATACTTCTTTGAGCACCTGAAGCATTGGAAAGCCATTTTAAAAGTGCACTTTATGCTTGCTGTTCATCGATTTTGTTGCCAGTCTAACTCTCCCTGCATTGGTCTTTGTGACTCTGAAAATTACCATGTGAATAGGCAACATTTGACACTAGGTATTAATAGGGTAAACATTAAACCACCAAATACGTGGAGGCCTTAGACAAAAGCCTTTAATGGAGGGTGGAAGCTAGATGAGAAGCAGTGAACACAGAGTAAGTCCAAATAGATACATTTTCTTTCCCAGACTGCAGGAACTGAAATGCTTCCAAAGAATTTAATAGAAGTCCTCTTGCCTTTCAATCTCAGGTACTAGTTCGTGTTTCACTCAGGTTTGTTTCTGCCAAAAATAGCTCCATCTAAGGACACTTTGTTACCTTGTGTTGTATAAAAAGTAGATTTTCTCTTTAGTTGCTAGTACTAGATTTTGTGCAAAAGGAACCAGAACCATTGGAGTCACCCTTGTTTTCTGCAGGCTTAGGGGTTGGTATTAGTTGAAGAGACATGAGATTTCTCTGTCAGTTGAGAAATCCTTTTTCCTCTTAGGAGTTTATTCTCTTATTTAGCTGCCACTGAGCTTAGCTTATAAGAAGAGATGGAAGCAGCCTCTGAAACGTCCAGGCTGATCCTTTCATTTATCTAAATTCCATTTCCACCTCTTCAGAAAAGGGCTAGATAATAAATCTGATCCTCTTTTCTCCACAGCAATAGCTCCCACCCAAACGCTATTATCAGGCTAAGCAGGACAGGATCTTGAGGACTGAGAAATACTGTAGAGCTCATTGCATCCTCCCTCTTAATTTTACAGCTGAGCAAACTGAGGCCCATAAGGTTAAATTATTTTCCCACAAGTGACATCAGCAGGAAGGTGGTACATAAAATTAAAATAGGTGAGACAATTATTCATTGAATGATGTGAACCCGTCTCTCCAACCTAAGGTCAGAGGTTAAGAATTATAGGAATGTGTTGGCAGGGTACTAAGCACTCAGAATCTACATGAATTCTGGGCAGCAAAGCTATGATGGGAGGAAGGAGAAGCTCAGCCCAGCCAGATGCAGTCTGCATATGATGCATCACCGGCCCCACCTCTGCTGACTACTCATTGCCCACTGAAGCTGTTATGATCCTTAGCCATCCTAATCACTCTTGGAGTCACCACTGAAATCTCTACTCCACCCCAGGTTTCCAAATACACTGGGCTGCGCTCCACACCCTCAAGATTCAGACTCCCAGTGAGAGTATCTGATGAGCCACATCAGATCATCTGCAGCACTACAGCTGCTGGGGTTGGGGGATGCGGACAGGAAGGTCGGGGATACGTCCTGCCTATCACCTGTCTTGAGATTCTACCCAAGTCAAAGGTGTGCTGGATGCACAGTAGTCAAAATGACAAGTACGTAGCATAGCTCTGTACACTTGTAGCCCTGCTTTGCACTTGACTCAGAAAGCAGTCATAGCTCTGGCATGCTCTGAACAAAGATTTGGCTAGAAATTGGATCCCTGGTAGAAAAGCTGCTTTTGTTATTATTGTCATTGTTACTGTTTTTCTCATGCCAAAAGCAACCAAATATCTGTTGAACCTTTAAGTCAGGGTATCTCAAAGGATGTCAGGCTACCGTCCGCATCAGAATCACCTAGGGTGCTTATTAAAGCAAATACCCCATCACCCAACCCAAAACTGCTGAATCAAAATCCGTGGGGCTCAGATACGGATGCACACTAAATTTTGAGAACCATTGACCTATACTCAGGGTCGCTACATCTGCTCCTGTAGACATTACATCCTTTCACCAATTCCTCCAAATGGTTGCCAACCCCACAGAGAACTAGAAAGTTAGATCAAGAAATAAGGGAAAATGTTAGCTTTAGATTCCTGAGTGCCAAGCCTCTGCAATTATTTAGTTATAATGTCTTTACGGTTACTATATCTTTATCATTAGGAGGTCTACATAGTTACCATGTTATGCTCTGCAAGGGCAGAAAAGTAAAGTATATTAAGATACTACTATGTGCTCATCAAATTCACACAAGGAATTTTCATAGCAAAACTCCTCTATGCATCCTAACTTGCATTTTCGAAGTGTGGTCCGCAGGCAAGCAGCATCAGTATCACCTGGGAACGTATTAAAAATGCAAATTCTCTCCTATCTATCCCCAAAGTTATATTTTAACTGGCTTCCTAGGTGATTCTTATGCATGCTCAAGTTTGAGAACTGCTGCTCTAGGCTTCCATTTCCTTGTCTGTAATATAACAATAATTTGTATCACATAGTTTGATCCTTGTATTCTTTTCTATTGTTATCATAAAACTAAGATAATGTACAAAAAACCATCTGGTCCAAGGTAAGTGTTCAATAAATAGTAAGAATATTATTGGCTCTACGTTTAAGTTTTTAGAGCCACTCTTATTTTCTAATTGCTTAATTTCAAGGGAATCAACGTGTTGTCTATAACATAAGCAGTCATGTTAGAAGTTACACATAAAAGTTGTAGAAGGGATCCAGATGTTGTAAACTTGTGATATTTAACAAGAGAAATGTCAGTTTCTTCGTCTTTCCCCATTTTAAAATTAGGACCATGTTATTTATTTTTCTACTGTCATTTAAAGCCACATTAAGACTTAGTCACAGAAGACTTTAACATGGCATTTGTAAGCTTAGTGAGTCTTTAAATTTCTTAATCCCAGTCTCATGCAGCTAAGTACAATAACTTGTACCTCTTCATCTTTGACAGTCAGATAAAAAACCCTGAACCCTGAACTTGGATCTGGTTTTCAAAATCAGTCTTTTTGATACTTGAAAGGCAAGGCAAGTGATGTATCGTTTCCAAGAGTGAAGATTGAGATTGAAATACGTATCAACCCCACTAGAGGGTGACCTTTATCTAAATCAGGGTGCAGATAAACTAAGGGCATGTTCTGCAGCCACCTCTAAGATTGGATTGTGGTGCTGCTTATTCAAGGTGAGGAGTGACTCATATCTGAATAACTTCTTGTTTCTAACTAATCTGGAAGTCAGGGTGGGACTAATTAAAACCAAGTTTTTGCGTATTCTTAGTTTGTATTTTAGGATAAAATTTCTTATTAATAAATTCAAGTCTGAATTTTAAAATTCTTTATCGGTTTTAATTCTAATTCTCAAATATATTCCCCCCCTTTCCCCGAAAAAGACCCACACAACTGAAAATATGAGAAAATAGTACCCTTTGTTTTATAAAAGCAAACAAACAAACAAAAATCTATAGGACTTTGTTAAATTTTATTTGGTGATTTAAAAATAAAGCAAACATATTCTCTAGATACCAAAGGACAAGAACACAATCAAGATGTTCACACAGTGATCAGAGAGCTCAGTTTAGGTCAAGTCCTAAGAAATTATTAAACTCCAGATTTGGTTTCCCTTTCATAGTTCAGATTTAAAAAGTAAGATATTTGTGTTTTTTATAATAATAACCTTGCTACAATCTCTCAGTTAGACATGAGTTTAATGTTATTTTAAAAAACACCTTAGTAAATATCTTTTCATAGCATTTAAAATTTTAAGTCAACATTTCGCAACACTATGAATGCAAATAATATTTATATATTCTGGGTGCTTTATATACTGACTTGATTTTTTCCTAACTTGATTTTTACTAGTTCTTAACAGAAAAATTCTGATTTTAGGACAGTGCCAATTGTATGAAAATGTGTAGATTCTATTGATATTTTCTTCTTTTCTCAGATCATTTTAAAGAGTGTATCTAGAACACAGAATAGCTGTCCTACCAACAACAACAACAACAAAACCCCCAAAAACAATTAACCTCAAGCAAAACAAGACTACAGCAATTAAATTTGGGTTCCTAGATACAAATGATTTTTATTTTTATCTACCTCTATAAACCAGAAAAATACTATATTATAAAATGCATTTATATTAAAATACAAAGAAAGGCTTTGGGTGGCATGAATTAGTCTAAAATAGTTTTAACCTGCATCTAATTTCATGAGGAGAGATTCCTTGGAAAAAGATAAGTCTTTGAAGGATGGTGGTTTATCATTATTATATTCTTGAAGGAACACTGCAGCCTGAATTGAAATTTTTCTCCCCAGAAAAATCAGCCTGCTGTGCTCTCATACTAAAATAGTATCTTTGTACAATTGCATGTTTTTTAGAATTGGTAAGAACTACACTAATAATTTTTACAATTCTCTCTAGTTCTTGCGTTATTTACCTGAGAATAGTTACTTCTATCTTTAAGATTAGGTATTTTTCCATTAATTAAACAATTTCCATTTTAAAACTATAGAAGACATTCTTGAAAATCTTGTGTGTGTTACGAATAAGCATACACTCTTATAACTATCTCAGCCCAAAGATGATGATACGGGGTTAAGCTCTTCTTTGTCAATTAGAGTCAGAAGAGGAATGTGCAATTTAATCACTTCATGATGAAGCCACTCAGACTTTCCCTCCAATTGTAAACTAATCAGATGACTAATATGCCTAATTGTGTATCATCTGCTAAGATCTGACAGTTCCTGTGCCTATGGAGAGCCACTAATCAGGCAGTGTCTTCAATTCTCTCCCCAATTTTTCTGAATTCCTTGAAAGCTTGACTTCATTTATTTATTTTTAGCCAAGTGTTTTGATTCTTTCTTTTTAACGTAAAGTTTAAGAGGCAACCGACATAGATAAAGTTAGGAGAGAATAGACAAGGGTTAAGAGGGTGGGTTGTGTGGGGTGAGATTTGTCAAGTCTCATTTGATTCCTATCTTTTTCATCTGGCTGAGAACATGTAGATAATGTTAGCTATTCTAAGTATTACTAGAATGTCTTCTCCGCATTCTTTCAAACCAAACTCAAAAATAATTTCAATTCAACCTTTTATCTTTCTAGACATTGTTATGATTTCTATATCTATATCATAAATATTTAATAGTAATGTTTCTGTAGCATTCGTTTGTATAAGTTTCTATGTACATACTTAGATACTTATTTTTCCCTGTTTTCTTCCAACAACATTGATGTGGCATACAAGTACTTTACTCTGCCAGGGAGATAATCATGTCATTTAACTTCCATTTCTTTTGGAAAGTGTATTCTACTTAGCATTTTAACTCTAGTTGGTAGTTAACTGAGGAGACTTGATTACCAATTTTTTTTCACTAAGATTGAGAACTATCGTCTTCCTCTTTATCATTATTAGTAGAATTTTGGATTTTTCTTTTCTCCATTTATAAAATGGAAATTATGGAAACAGATTATTTTTGTACAAAAAAAACAACTTATTTTTTATTGTTAAAATAAAGGTATACTCTAATTATGTGGCATAAAAGCATTGGCAATACTGTAAAAGAGGGCAGCAGGGAAAGATAGTCTCTGGGCAGAGCTCTGTTCTGATTTTTGGCAACAAAGAAGAAGCAGGCTTTCCGCTCGTTATTTATTTTACCTTGTAAGTGGCTGCTGTGAGGCAGGAGGAGGCACACACATGCAGATCACTCCCGTGTCACCAGCCATCCGCATGGAAACATGACCCTCCAGCACCCTGCATCAGCTCCCGGGAGCCCGGGGAGCTCAGGGAGGCAGACAAACAGTCTAGGACACACCTCACACATTTCTAAGCCAGGACAACCACTGCATTCATCCTCAAATGGGGACGCTTTTAGGAGTAAAAGTAATCTAGCTAACACAAAAGGCAAAGAAACAAGGCTACTCCAGGCACACTGGCATGTGTAGTCACTGGACTCTGCTACCTTCTTCACACGTGGGTCTCCCTGCCATGCTCCCTGTCTGACATTTGGGGGGATGTTTATTAGGCTCCCACTCAATAAAGTGTATCAGAAACTGCTCTGCACACTTGGGATACATAAGGGAATTAAAAAGAAAAAAAATAATTGTTTTAAAATTAAATTTTCAACAATAAAAATTTGCAAAACACAGAACCTAAGAAAGCAACATCAATATTTAGAAACAAAATACTTTAAGATTTGAATTTGAAAAGGTGGAAATAAAATGGAATTAAGGTCCCCTTTTATCACAATTCAAATTACAGACCATATATAGACACACACATATATATGCACATACATATGTATATTTGAACATACATAATATGTGGATGTGGCAATAGTTGCATTTGCAAGTCATATTCTTAAATTGTGTCAGATATAAAGAAATCATGCCTGTGTGTGTACATAATATATGTGTGTGTATGTATGTATATATGTTGATATATGTATAATCTCACTCATACATATTTAAAACATTACAGGAGGAAGATAAAATTTAGTTCACTTCAATTCCAAAATAATTCCTTCATACTCATTAACAGAATCCCATTTTAATTAGGGGGGGCATATGTTCTAATCCTGGAAATTAATAATTCATTGTTTAAGGCTTAACCTTTACACCCATCATACCTGCCCCATTTCACTCACCCAACAATTAGTCCAGGAATTGTTATGTGCCCTAGTTCTGACTATTCAAATAAATAAGTTCTATTAGGGAGTTTTGAGAAAATATTTCCTCTTTCAAAAAAGAGACACAGTTTTTTGTTTTTTTCTTTGCTCTTGTTCTCTTCCGTCCTACCTGGGAGGCTGTTCCATAAAAATGTGATGATTGAGCTCCACATGCACTCGCCATTGAATTGGCACTGACTGTTCAACACTATGGTGCTCACATGGAACTAATATTCTCCAGGGATTAGGGGGTTGGGGGAGGTAAACTCACAACTAATGGATGCAGTGAGTATTGTAGAGGGGAAGGGCATGCCTCTAATTCATGCTCAGGTGAGGCAAAGACATAAAATATAACCAAAATGTTTGTACCCTCATAATATCCCAAAATAAAAATTGAAAAAAAATGTGATGGTTGGAGCTACAGCAACTATGATGTGAGAAAGAGTCATCAACACACTTGGAATGGCACAGAGGAAAAATAGACGAAATCAGAGTTATTTCTTGGTGTGTCATCTCCTGAAAAAAGGAAAAAATTACAAAAGAAATCAGAGTTACTGATCCAACACTGGAACCACTAAGAGTATCTAGAGACCTTTTATATGAAAGGAGTTCAATTTCTACTGTTTAAGCCTCTACAATTTGGATAATCCATTCCTTGTAGTTGACAACTTTCTGAAATGATACAGAGACTGCACCAAGTGCTTGTAGTTTTTTATGCAAGTGATCATTTTATACACTTAATATGGCATATTTGTATTGTGAGTCTATCATCTCTCATAATATTAAGACTTGTTTGGCATTTTATACAAGTAAATTACTGTTCTCCTTTTGTACCTTATGCACTTGATTACAATTGATATCGAATATTTAAAAAAAATTATTTACATCAGATTCTAACGATTTCATTTTTACTTCTCTGGTCAACAGTGCATGACACTATTGAAAGAATAAATATTATACAAATGTGTTTTTTTATTTTTCTGATTAAGCAAAAAGAAATACAGATTTCTACTTTTCTCTTCAATGGCTGATACTTCTTTAATTACAGAGTTCCTTAAAAATGTACCTTTATAGATTTACTCATAGTAGTTAAAAAGTACCAAACATGAGGATTAAAATACAAATAAAATGTGTAGTGTAGAATGCTGTTCAATCTGTTTCACAACTGAGTTATTTTAATGAATCAACATGAATACTATGTTACGTCTATAGATCAAATTGGAAAAACCTCTCCAGAATCATCTCTCCAGATCTCATATTCCCGTAGGATCTGTCCAAGAATGGAGTTTGGGGTTTTTTCCCCAGGGAAGGTTTCCATATCTCAGTATGATTTTTTAATAACATGAGAGAATCCTATGAATGGCTCTGCTCAGCAGATAAGAACCAGAGCAGGGGTCAGCAATGATTTTCTGCAACGAACGTGCCAGATAAATGTGTTAGGCTTGTGGGTCATCTGGTCCCAACCGCTTCTCTGCTGCAGCTGCACATCAGAAGCAGCGGCAGGAGATATGTAAATTACTGGGCGTGGCTGTATGCCAATAAAACTTTATCTGCATAAACAGTTGGCAGGCTGCATTTGCTCATTCCTGATCTAGAGATGCCATTTTTGCTTCACTAGTCTAAGGCTTTCAAATCTCGGTCTTGAAACCTGCTAATATATGTATCTTCCCTGATGCATAATGGCAAAGAATTCCTGCTGTGGAACTTATTAAGACACTAATGGGGGAGGGAGCCTATGTGGAGCCTGCAATATCTCTGCCTCCAGACCCAATCCTCCTCCGCCCCAAGTCAGTTATCCTTTCTTTTTTAATTTTGAAATTCATAGACTTTATTTTTTTAGCAGGTTTAGGTTTACAGAAAAATGGAGCAGAAAGTAGAGTTTCCTTATACCGCTGCCCACTCCACCCAGTTTCCCTGTTATTAACATCTTACACTAGTGCAGCACAAATGTTACAATTCATGAGCCTATATTGATACATTAGTATTAGATAAAGTTCATAGTTTACATTACAGTTAACTCTTGGTAGTGTATTAAATATATTCTATGGGCTTTTTGAAACATATAATGGCATGTATCCACTATTATAGTGTCTTACAGATACTATGGATTTCACTGCCCTAAAATTCCTATGTGTTCACTCATTCATTTCTCCCTCTCTCCACCTGCCCCCATTCCCTGGCAACCACTGATCTGCTGTTTACTGTCACCATAGTTTTGACTTTTGTGGAAAGTCATCTAGTTGGAATCGTACAGTGTCTAGGCTTTTTAGATTGGCTTCTTTCACTAGTAATATGTTTTAAGGGTTCACATGTCTTGTGGCTTGATAATTTCTCTTTATTACTGAACAAGATTCCATTGTCTGGATGTGCCACCGTTTTTTATACATTCATTTATTGAAGGACATCTTGGTTTTTTTCAAGTATTGGCAGTAATGAACGAAACCACTAGGAGCATTTCTGTGCAGGTTTTTGTGTGGAGGTAAGTTTTCAACTCACTTAGGTAAATACCAAGGAACAAGATTGCTGATCATATGGTCAGTTATCTTTTCAAAACACAAATCTCATCATGTCATCCCTTTGATTAACAATCTGCAGGGCTCACCTTTGCTCATTAAAAAGTCGTAACTCCACAACTTGGCCATTACAATCCTCTGCATTTCATCTTTCTTTTTTTATTTCAGAGTACTAGGGGGGCACAAATGTTTTGTCTACATAAATTGCTTTTGTACAGTTTGAGTCAAAGTTATAAGTGTGCCCATCACCCAGATAGTGTGCATTTCATCTCCAGTTGACCACACAAACCTTAGCTTCCACCACTGTAATCCAGAACTCCTACCTCGGAAAATGTTTAATAATTTTCAGAATGCAGGACTCTTCCTTCCAAATGAAGAGCTTTTCTCTTTCTTCTTCTGACAAAGTCCTAGTCACCCTTCCAGATCCAGCTAAATAGGACTGCATTTAAAGAGCTTCTCCCCTTCTGCTAGGCAGAATTAGCTAATTACCTAATTAGTTTAATTCTCCATGTGCTCCTCAAGAATTAGTTTCACATTCAGTATGTTCATCTTGAATACACAATAAAGGCACTGCCAACCGACACTGTCCTTGAGTCCCACTATACGAACACCTGCCTGTTAGTGTAGTGTTCTGTGTAATGCCATGCTGGAAAAACTCAGAATGTCCAACCCATCTCTCATACAAAATGACTGGCTTAGGTTAGCGTTACCATGGGATGGGGGCATTGAAGTCAAAGTTTTAAGAAATTTAAACACAACCGTAGTCTTTGCTTCATTTACTGAAACAATGGTACCTGGCGATAGAGCTCAATTTACTTCTCAAAGATCATTTATATTTCGTGCTGCCAAGCTCCCCATTCACCATCCTTTCCTAGGGTGAGATCAGTTGCAGAGACCCAATCTGGCCCGTTTCTCACTGGCCTCCTTTGATATGTTTAAGTGCTCTCTGTAAGTTATTTTCTGCAATTTTCTCCCTGGTGCTCTCCATGGAGCCCACTCTCCCCCAGCCCTCAACAGTTTCAAGACTGTCCCTCAATTCCCACTCACGGATGCTGACAGCCCTCCCTGCAGTTCCCACTGGTGACCACACTTCCCCTGGCCTGTGTCACTCCCAGTTATTGTTTCCATTAGTGTCCAGTTTTGCATCATATGAACACTCATTCCTATTATTTAAAACTTATTTTTCTGCACAAAGACTTCTCCAGCAGAAGAGAAGATGGGTGAATGCCATCCACCGCTCAAAATCTGAACCTTTCCTCAAAATATGTATTTGTATATGTACTACTATATTTTAAGGTTTTATAACTTTAAAAGTTTGTTTTCATCTTTAAAGGGCATTGCCAGTTCATTCTGCCTTTATTATTGTTCTGTATGTACTGTGTAATGGATACTATAAATAATATATCATATTTATATATTATATATCATATTATTTATAATATACTATATATATAAAATAATACTATATAGTTTAATCAGGCGCTCCATGTCAGTAAGTCTGGAATCTTCCATGCTGGCAACTATGTGCTGGGCTATATAACATTGTTACTCAAGCCAGGGTAAGGGTGGAGATCTCTGTATCTTTTTTGCCCTCCATCTGTAAATACTGTTTTAGTCCATGCAGGCTGCTACAACAAAAAAACATAAACTGGGCATTTTAGAAACAACAGAAATTTATGTCTCATAGTTCTGGAGTCTGGGAAGTACAAGATCGAGTTGCTGGCAGATTTGATGTCTGGTAAGGGCTTTTTGGTTCATGAACAGTGGCTTCTCACTCTCTCCTCACTTGTTGAAAGGAGAGAACTCTGGCCTCCTCAGCCCCTTATAACAGCACGAATCCCATTCAGGCGTGCTTCATCCTCGTGACCTAATCACCTCCGAAATGCCCAACCTCCAAATACCATTGGAGATTAGTTTTCAAAATAAGAATTTTGGGAAGAATACAAATATTCATACTATAGCTGACACCAGCTTCAGTGTTCATCTCTTTAATTATTTCAAAACAGTTTATAATTTTTTAAAAAATCTTAAAGGAAGCTTTCAGTTGGACCATAATTTTCAAAGTTAATGTGAAGTAAAGGCTGGTAAAACTCTGCTTTGAAAAGTAACAAGTGTTCTCAGTTGCAACATTTGTTAAACGGCAAATATTTATATATATTTACATAGACAAAAAGTCAAACATATCCCCTAATCCTGACACACATGTAGAGAGCACATTGGATACTGCACATTGTGGCAGTAATTTGAGGGTTTTTTTTCCTTTGCATATACTTTTTAAATGTTTAGATTGTTGTAAAAAACATATAACATAAACTTACCATCTTAATCATTTAAGTGTATAGTTCAGTAACGTTCAGTGCATTTACATAGTTGTGCAACAGCTCTCCAGAACCTTTTCATCTTGCAAATCTGAAACCCCTTTGCCTTTAAACAACAACTCCCTTTTCTTCCTCTCCCCAGCCCCTGCAAACATAATGCTAGTTCATTTCTATGAATTTGACTACTTTAGGTACCTCATATAAGTGGATTTATATAGTATTTGTCTTTTTGTGATTGCCCTATTTTACTTAGCACAATGTCTTCAAGGGTCATCCAGGTTGTAGCATGTGTCAGAATTTTCTTCCTTTTTAAGGCTGAACAATATTCCATTGTATGGACAGACCACATTTTGTTCATCCATTCATCTGTTGATGGACACTTGGGTTGCATCCAGCCCTTGGCTATTATGAATAATGATGCCATGAACACGGATGTGCAAATACCTCTTCAAGACCCTGCTTTCAATCCTTTTGGATACATACATAGAAGTGGAATTCCTGGCTTATATGGTAGTTCTATTTTCAATTTTTTAGAAACTTTCATTCTGTTTTCTATGGTGGCTGCACCATTGTACAATCCCATGAACAATAGACACAGATTCCAATTTCTCCACATAATTGCCAACACTTATTATTTTCTGCTTTTTTTGATAGTGGCCATCTTAATGGTTGTGAGGTGCTATCTCATTGTGGTTTTGATTTTTATTTCTCTGGTGATTAGTGATGTTGAGTACTTTTTCATGCTTATTGGGAAGTAAGGTGAGTTTTTGTCTGTTTCTTTATCATCAGCCTCACATAGGTTTTCTATTCTACCTGTAGTCTTGACTCTTCCCCAACAATTGGAAGGAATTGTCATTTAGAGACTTTCTAAAAAGTAATTAATCTGAAATCTTTAAATAGTCAAATTAGTTTTTTATAACTTTCTTCTGTTGTTGTTGTCTTGAAGTCTAAATTTCTCCATAAAATATCACTTTCTTGAGGACAGGAAGTTTTATCCTCTTCTCTCTAATGCAGAGCCTGCCACATGATTTGGTACCCAATACATATTTGCTGAATGAATCACAGAGTCTTGATGAAGGAAATTCTTTCCCACCATCTGTCATGAACTCATTAGCAGAGCTCAGTCACTAAATCACCTTTACCATGAGGCTTATCCTAGGTTTCTTTCTTTGGCAGGTACACATTTCTTATTTGGGGCTCATTATCTAATGGGAAACAGCTTCAATATCAATCGCATTGACAATGCCCAAAATATTGCTACCACAAAATGCCTTATACACTGTAGAAACTTTAGTTACAAGAACAAACCTAGGGGCAAATATCACAGTGTAGCCTACCCAGAATTAAGTATATTTTCCAATCTAATGTGTTCTTGCTGAGAGTAGCTAGGAATATAATGCTGTTCCTCACTATAATTGTTGCTAGTTTTCAGAAAATAATACAATTAAGTTTGCAAAGTATAACAGAATTATGGCTAAAGAATGTATTTTGTAATTTTGAGGGGTTTATAGTGTGATTGTCATGTCATGGGTGATAACGTATTTTACATTGAGCAACATTGACGGTTTCCTTAAAATTTGGATAATCACTCATGTTTAGTGAAGCATGCATTGCATTGATGATAAAGCACCTGCTCCTGCTCCTGCCTACATTGCACTTATCACACAAACTCTGTTGGACACCTTGTAAAGTTTTATTCTCCTTCCAAAAATGAATCAAGAAAAGGGAAAATCATTTGCTTCATCTCTGTGCTTAGTCATTTAGAGCAATGATTCTTAACTGGACTCTCTAGGAGTAGATGAACATATTGAAATTATTTACAACATTCCATGAGTACTAAATTTTTCTGGGGAAAGCACCACTGAACTAGAGTTTTCAGTAGTTTCTAATAATAAAATACTTTCTTTAAAGGCCGATGAACAAAAAAATGTTGCAGGGTGATTTGGGACATAGATTTCAGTCTTTATATGTCTTATTCATTATTACTTTACAGAAGTTTCAACCTGAACTCAATGTCCCTCTTAGCATAACCCAGTTCCTGAAGTGAATGGCAGTGAATTAGTGCCTATACTCTCAAAATTACAAAATTGCTCAAAACCCACTTACTAATTTTCCAAATAATTAATGTCAACCACGTTGGAATAGTTTGCATTAAGATTCTAAAGACAATACACCAAGTTCTCACATAAAGAGTTGGGCTCATTGGATACCAGTGTGAGAATGTTAAACATTTTTGGTTTCAAGGTGTTTAAAATTTCTGTAACATTCAAATATCATACACTATACCTTGACCATATTTTCTTCCTTCATTTATCTTGCACATTCCCACCTAAATGATCTGTTCTCTCTTTGTAGGACACTGTCCATTAATCAGTCCAGGCCCTACCACCTCTCCCACCTTTACCTTCACCTACAGTCTTGTGAACATTCTGCCCAAGCAAACTCTGTCCATTTTAGTCATGGTTTCCCTAAATATGTTCTTAACATTCTACCTCCATACCTAGCTTCTCACCATGAAACCCACCTACACTCCACTCCATTGTTCTCTCCATCTGAGTTTTATTCTTCAAGACCTAGTCAAACCTACCTTCCTTGGAAAGTTTCTCCAAACCATCTATAATTGTTAATAAAACAATATCCACTAATGAGCTATCAAGCCATGAAAAAACATAGAGGGAACTTAAATGCATATTACCACATGAAATAGGCCAATCTGAAAAGTCTCCATAGTGTATGATTCCAACTATATGACGTTCTGGAAAAGGCAAAACTACAGAGACAGTAAAAAGGTTAGTGGTTGCCGGGGGTTAGAAGGGAGGAATGGATAAGTAGGTGGAGCACAGAGATTTTGAGGGCAATGAATGATTTTGTATGATACAATAATGATGGATACACATCAGTGTACATTTGTTAAAACTCATAGAATGTACAACACCAAAGGTAAACCCTAATGTAAACTATGTGCTTTAGATGACAGTGGTGTGTCATTGTAGATTCAGTGATTACAGTAAATGTACCACTGTGGTGTGGGATGTTGACAGTGGTGCATAGTGGTGAACCCTGTGGGTGTGCGGGGTATATGGGAATTCTCTGTCCTTTTTACTCAATTTTTCTATGAACCTAAAACTGCTCTACAAAATAAGGAATGGATATATATATATAGACAGATAGATAGATATACACACATATCTCTATATATATCTTTGCCAAAGTACTCACAGAATTGTTCTATGTAATTCACACAGCCAAGAAAATACATAAATGATCATTTAATTATATTTTCTTATTATTAAAGTTTTTACATATTAATTTTCTCCGAAATACATTGAACCTCTATAGAATCAGGAGTGACATCTTATTCTTTGTTGTCTCTACCATTCTAGTCATAATTCTGACCACACACTAGTGTTCAAACATTGATTTGATGATTGGTGCCTTATCTTTTTCTCTCTACTAGAATATGAGCTCTTTGAGGGCAGGGGTCCGGCTTGTTTTGATCACTAATGAATCTAGAAGAGAGTCTAGCACAAGGTAGCTGCTGTATAAATACTTACTATCTGAATCTGAATAAATATAGAAACATATATTAATAAGTAGAATGAAATGAACTATTTACAGTATCAAGTATCACTTCTCAATAAAAATAACATCTTTTTTTTTTTTTTTTTAGTTCTAGACCTTAAAAGCATACAGCAGAAAAGAAATATTTATACTCCTTAGCTCTTAGAAAAACTATTTTTTTTTAGGCAGGATTCCCCAAATTAAATCCTGAACATTCACAGAAAAACATTTTACAAAACCACTTACTTGTTCATTCACTCACTCATTTGGCAAGTATTTATTGACCATTTACTGTGTGGTAATCTAACCTAAATAGTTTAGTTTGGATGTTGGGGAGGGAGGTGAGGGATCTACATAAGCCAGGATGGTCTACGCCCCTAGCAGCTGTGTGACACAGCAGCCCTGAATCAGGTGGTCACAGCCCAGAAGCAGCAAGGGTCCTCTTTGGACTCAGATCTGTAGGATTTTTAGGATTTATGGCCAGGCTCTCTTATGCTATTCTCAACATATACACCAAATAATCACATACAAGCCCTTAATCAAAGCATGATACCAGAAGTTTATATTCCTGCCTGCATTTTAATAATTCAGTAAAATAGGAATGATTGTCAAGCATTGCCTAGTTAATTGTCAACCGTTTCGGTGGCTGTGGGAGAATGGCCAGCACTTGCTCACGGAATTATCGCAACTTTGCAGTGCTGCACTTCCTTAGGGACTTTCAACTTTTATTTGCAACTTTTAATTTGGTTTTTATTCTAATTTCCTGAAACATGTGCAATATATTTGTAAAGAATTCTAAGGCTAATACTACATTCACATAGAGTGCTCTAACTTTTAAATGAGACTTAAATATATAAATATAAATAAATAAAGACATACAAGATTTGTAAACCTTCTTCAAATGTGGTTCGATTTTTAAGAAATGTAGCATGAATGTGTAAATCTTTTTGATAAGCTTACAAAATATCTGTAGATCTGGATATGTTCAATATTTATTTTCTCTTTTAAAGGAACACCAAACTCTAAACTACAGGCAGAGCATTCACGTTGCTGTGTTATCCATGCCTCCTTTATTTGAGCATTCCATCATTGACAGTGTGAAGACAGGAAAAAGCAAGAGAAAATCATTTCTAAATGATTTTAAAGTGATCTTTGTCTTCTCTACCACCTCCTCAAAAGAATAATGATTCCTCCTCACTCACTTTTTCCTTAATATATCATTACAAATTGAACAACAGATAACAATGTTTTGATGGTGGTTACAAATTCCATTCATAGCAGCTTCTAGCAAAGCAGAAAGAGGTGCCTTAAATTTACATCTTTAAAAAACAAGCTTACTGTTCTCATGTGTAGAATTCCATGATTGAGAAACAGATCTGAATTAACCTTATTCACCTCCCTCACAGTTACATGAATTCTGTTAGACATTATTACAATCTTTTCATCCTTGGTCTTTTTTTTTTTTTAATTTCAGCTTATTATTGGGGTACAAAAGTTCAGGTTATATATATTGCCCATGTACCGCCCATCCCCCCGAGTCAGAGCTTCAAGTGCGTCCATTCCCCAGACGGTGCGCAATGCACTCATCATGTAGTTATACCCCATCCCCTCCCCCCTCCCCCCACCTCAGTCTGATACCCAATTGGTGTCATTCCCAAATGTGCATTTAGGTGATGATCAGGGAAACCAATTTGCTGGTGAGTACATGTGGTGCTTGTTTTTCCATTCTTGGGATACCTTGGTCTTTTAATAATAGCGGTCACTAACATTTACTGAGCGTACACTTTGCACCCAAAACTGCTCGTTCTCATCAGACAATTCCATAGAGGTAAGTATTTTATTTTGGAGGTTAAAAGGCTTTTCCAAGATAATTATTAGTAAAATTCCAGGGTGGGGAACAAATCCAGGTCTACTTAGTTTCCAAATCTTTAATCTTAATCCCTGCACTACACTTGGGGTTGGCCATACTCAGTGATCACTGGTTTTTCATCTGTAACTTTCTCTATTTTTCATCCTCTCTTGAGGACTTTAATGCAACTACATTCATGTTGATTGATCTCTAACTTCAAGTACTTCCTGATCCCTCAGTTGGTTCAGTTGTCTTTCTCTGCACATTTATGTTATCCTTAAAAGTGTACCACCTCAGGGACCACTTGGTCCCCAGGGGCAGGCACAAGGAGGCTGGGCAACAGGGTTTGCTGATACTTGCCAATTTATTTTCAATTTTCCTCCTCAGAGGGCCCACTCTCTAGTTGGTCTTTTTAGTTGTAACAGCAAATTGTACTAATTATGTACATGGAAGAACTGATCTATAAAACCAGATCCAAAAGTTTACACAATTCAGTCAGGAAAGGTAAATTTGGCAATAGGATCAAAGTATATAGATTAATAAAAGGCAGGAGGGTACACCGATGGCATTTTTATTTAGCATAAAATCATGTGAAAATAGTAGTTTTTTTTTTTAAAAGGTTAGATGAATTCATGAATGATGGATAAATTACAGCTATTAAGGTAACAAGTATTTTAGGAGTGCACCTCCCACTCTTTGGCCTTGACATTAGTTAGAATAACCATATCTCATATAGTACCCTGCAAAGTCACAAATTTTACCTCCTTTGGTAATTTTTGAAGTCTTTTTCTTATGTGTTTAATGGATTCACTGAGTGTCAATGGAATGGTTTCCTACTGCAGGAAGTTCTCTGTTTACTACTTACTATTAGTAAGCTAATAGTTTCCTACCCTACTAACACTTACGAGAGAAACCTTTTGCAAAATTTTCTGACCTCAACTTGGAAGTCTTGTGTGGCCATCGTCCTCTTATGTTTTGGTAGTGAGCTGGGAGCCACTGTGTTTACTGACTAGGACTTTTTAAAAAAATAAAACTATAAGAAATTTAAGCAACTGTTCCCTCCAAATTCCAGTCCTTTATCTTTCAACTTCATTTGCTCTGTAACCTCATTTTCTCAACCATGATTTGTGTTTGTTTTAGGAATGTGAAAAGTTTTCAAAAGTAATTTGAGATAGGGGAAAAAAAAAACACTAACAAAACACCAAAAGCAGGCTACCGAAGGAAAAAATTAAATATACAACTTTGTGGAAAATTACCCTATGGGTATTTAAAGTTATAGTCTGTAAAACAAGAGAAAACACCAGGTAAGCTTATGTTATACACTTAAGCTTTATTTTGCCCAAGAATACAAAATTGCAATATTTGACCTTTCAGAAACGGCAATGAACACATACCAAATGTCATCCAGTTCCACAAGCAAGAAACCTACACACCGCGCTTGACACTCGTTTCCCTTGGCTGCCATCTGCAATCACACAGCACTGACCTTTTGACATCCTGATTATTTCTCCAGTCTGCCGTTTTCTCTCCATCGCCACTGCCAATGTCCTTGCCTGCACAACGACTATTATCTCTCTCTCGGTACCACGGTAGACAAATCAAATTCTTATACTGAAATTGGCTCTCTTCTATTCTTCACATTTTGGCCAGAGCGATCTTTCCAAATTTGTACCCGATTATGACAAGCTCCTCTTTAAAAACTTTTAATGTCTTCCCACTACTTTTAGGGAAAGATCCAAACCCTTACCAGGACCACCTAATTTTGCTGATGCCAAGTACCCAAATCCCAACTCCCACTGCTTTCTCATCACAGTCTGCATTCTCATTTCACTGTTTTTTTGTCTTTCAAATGCTCTGTCCCTGCTCCTGCCCTAGGGCCTTTGCATATTATACCACACTTTCCAGAATAATTTTTCACCTTCTTCTTAGCCTAGTTAACTCATACTGGTGTTTTAGATCTCAGTTCAGAGTTAAAGGATTTTCCTTTCCAGCCCAGGCTAGGTCAGATTTCTTTATGTGTTCTCATAGAAGTCATTCCTTTTCTTACAAGAACCTGTCTTGTTTTGCAATGATTTGATCATTAGTGGAAACAGTTGCCTCCTTATCAATCTGTATACTCCAAGAGAGGATAGACAATGTCAATTTTTGCTTATTATAATATCTCAAGATCAAGAACAATGACTAACAAATAGTAGGAACACACTAAATGTTTACTGACTGTATAAATGAACACATGGATTTTGACATCATTAAGTATAGAATACATAGAAACTGGTTTCTATGTGTTCATAGTACTCAAATTTTTCAATTTGCTATCTGATATATGAAACAGAAAGTTTAGTATTTGTAATGGTAGTTTTTTTTACCAATCATAAATATCATGATTCTTCCCATTTCATAGTCCTATACTCTCAACCAACAACCTGGAAAGTAAGACAATATAATTCATTAATTTCCATAAAATTTCATAATATAATATAAAAGTAACTTGGTGCTAATTTAGAGAGAACTAAATCCACAACAAAGTGAACTTCAGTGGCTTCGGCTTTATCTGGTTAGAGTTATTTAACCAAAAGGTTGACATTTTCTTCTCCTCAGTGGCTCTTTTTTCCCCAGAAGGTATTGCCTCTCTCCTTACTTTCCTGGCCTCTCTCTTCAGTGTTTAACGTTTGTCCTTTTGTGTTAACCTTTGTAACTATCAAACTAGTTGTTGCCAGAATCTGGGGAATCATGGTCTATGCGTTCCTATCTAATAAAGCAAAATTAAGAGAAAATAATCCTCAGTTCCTCAGTGTTTCATTTCCTCGCTGTGTGGGCTTCCTGTATTCTACACATTAAGTGCTGGTGATTCTTTTTTTTTTTTTTTTTGATACTTTTACAGTTTAATTTGCAAACGGAATTTTTATAACAAATTATTTTTAACCAAATCATATCTTGAAAACTGTTTCTAGAAAACCCAGGGAATAAAGTGAACTGTTCATTGTGGAAGGCCTTAAATTACATTATTACAGTAGAAAATGCACTGTAGATGATAACTGAAAAGACTAACGCAACATTAGATAGAAACAGTAAAAATAAAATTTACCATGAAAGCCCTTATATCATGCTTGATATAGGGAGGTATCCATTCGTCCCTTGATAAATACTTAAGCTGATTCCACATTTTAGCCGTTGTGAATAATGCTGCAATAAACACTGAAGTGCAAATATCTTCTCGTTACATTTTATGTCTTTGCCTCACCCAAGCGAGGTTTAGAGGCATGTCCTTCCCCCTTAAAATGCACACCGTGTCTGAAGTGCTGGTGATTTTTATCGGATACTTAATTTTCTCTTATTCTAGTATGATGATTTATTTGATACTCTGGGAAAAAAATTAAAACCCTTTCATTTGGTTTGTATTTTCAACATTGCCATTACTAATAAATATTTTCCAATAAGTGGCATGATGCAGGTGAAATATCATATTGTAAATAAAACCATCTTCATCCATTGCTTGATCCATTGTGCCCTCTAAGGTGCAAACTCGTTACCTATGACATGGGCTGGTGCTGTTTTTCTTCTTAAAGCAATTTTGACTGCATTATTGTATCAAATAAAATCTATGTGAATGGTCTTTGAAAATTGTAAAGCTCAACTAGAAATTATTACTTGTTGAATGTGGTATTTTAGGAGTATTGTAGAACCTGGTTATAGTTCCTTCAGTTTTCAATGGAAGTTCACTTTTAACAGTTGGATAAACAGGTACTTTTGATTTTTTGTTTGTTTGTTTTTTATTTACACAAGTAAGAGATTTTGACTGGGTATGTTTTTATTAGGAAAAGTCCACACAACTCATAGGTTTAATACAAAAAATGTTTTATGTAAAGGTCTAATTCACAATAGGATTTAAAGGCAGAAAAGTAGAAAAAGCTTGTAGTGTGTATAGAAATAGGCCTAAGGAAAGAAGCAGGGAGAGCTGTGAGAATACTATTAAAATACAGTTTAAAGAGTTAAGTGGAGGAAAAACTTGATGAAAACAAGTACATGTTCATTCATAGACTCTAGCAGAGTAAAAGGCACAGATTTGTATTTGCTTTTTCAAAATTTGTCATTTCGTAATCAACTACTCAAAATAGAATAGGCTGAGAAGTACAAGGAGATGAAAAAAACATTGAAAAAGGAAGATAAACAACCAGACTAGGTTTTGGTAGGACACAGCAAGATACTAATTAGGTATATTCTAACTATATTGACTAAAAGGCCTAATTTTTGCATGACAAATTATATTCTTGTTTTGGCTAACAAAAAAATGTTGGTGCAGTGAATTGAAAATGTGATCATATCATCATCCAGTTGAGTATAAAAGAGCTGAATATTTTCTGCAGCATTTGTTCCACTCAGGAGTATCTTTCTTGAATCTCTCCTCACCTCCACTCCCATGAAAACTGCCACCATATGAACCATGACCATTAAGAACACAGGTCTTTGTTGCTTTTCCCCCAAATCTTGGGATCTTTTATGCACTCTTATTTCTTAAATTATACCTCCCTTTATGTCTTTCAACTATTTTTAGTACACATAATGTCTATACCAGGTCAAATTCTATTCCAAACCCAACACGCATAAGACATTAGATTAAGATAGTGAAATAAGATTAAATAATAAAATAAAAGCTAAGTCTGATAACTTTCCTAATAATTTATCCAAATGAATTAAATAATCTTTTAAACTCTCTATTGTGGTTATATCTTTGCCATTTGTTGTTAAGTTGCATTTCTCTCTGATTTTTTTTAGAACAATATTAGGTTGAGAACTGGTATAACCAGTGGTTTAGAGCTCAGGACATAGGCTGAGATCAAAAATCTCCTCTGCCACTTACTAGCTATATAAACTGTCATGGAGATACTTGATTTTAGCATCTGTATGTTAAAAGGAATGCAATGTGATAATGTATGTAAGTCGTTTAGCATTGTGATTGGCTTATACTGATAAATAAATAAATGTTAACTGTTACTAATGCTCATTTTAGCTTTCCTTTAATTAGATGTACATCCACATCTAAACCCATGGATAATAACAGAGCAGTGTTCCTCAGACTATCTGTGGTGAAGGGCAGTATTTTTTTTTAATTGACAATCTTCTGTAGAGATAATGTCATAAAATACAATAAAATTCAATTACTAGAAAAATATAAAGAAATATAAAATACAAGCCGAGAGTTTTTATTTTTATATTTAACAGATATAAAATATACTCTATTAAATTGCTATAGAAGTTTATACATGTTTTCACTCAGTTTTTGTACTTGTTTTATTGCAAACAGGAATTATAATTTATTGACAGGCAGAGGTCTGTGGACCATGCTTAGGCAGTGCTAATATGGAGACTGTATATTTTATTATTGTCCTTTTGAATAAGATAACTTCATTTTCAAAAAATTCAAATGTTCACTATTATTGTCATTATATATACATATATAATACATATTATACATAATTATATGTAACGCTGTGTGTGTTGGCTTAATATGATCCTTGTATTAGAACAAAAGTACAAATCACTTACCGAACCTGAAAAGTCCTTAAGCTGGAGGGTGAGGAAATGCTGACACTCTGACTTGGGGACACCACTCATCTCTACTTTGATTCCTCCTGGTATTTGCCAGACAAAGAAACTCTTCGCGTATCACTGTGTACATCTGTTATCTGGTGACATTATTCACTGGGATCATCAAGAAAAATGTTTAAAAACTCATAGCAATGCTTTTTTGTTTTGATTTTCCTACATACATTTAGTTTGATTTCTTTCAGATAGATAAAGCACTATCAGTTTTACATCCTCCTTTTAGGCCAAGTTCTATACTGTTAGTATATTAACCTACTTATGTCAGAGAAATGTATCGTTGGGGAGGGAACGTATGACAAAACTCATTTGATCTTAGAGTTTGACTTTCACTCACCCCCCCCCCCACTCTGACACCCTCATCCAATTCTTGCCGTTCCCTAGGGAATTTATGACAACAACAAGTTGTGTTTTTCTAGGGTGATAATTGGCAACAGATAAAAGCCAATCCAATTGCTGTTTTGTTCAATGTTTCTTTAACTGATCAGTGAGGCATAAAAGGTGGTACAGGATCGGTGAAGGGGAGAAATTAATTTTGAGTGCCTGTGCATTTTCTGTTACTTTTTTAAAAAAACTCTTTTCAGAATATATTTTATATTTACTTTTTTCCTCCTTACATGTTTCTTCTGAGAGATGTGTCACCTCTGCCAGTGTGATAGCATATATCATTCCTTACCATTTTCTATCTGTATTCTTTTCCATCTGTAGATACAGGCGAAGGTAAAGATCAGCAGTATAACATACACATCTTCTGTGTTTAGTTGAATAAGGAATCCAGTTGAATTCGTAATTATCTATATTGGTTATCAATTTCCTTAATGATTCTGTGTAACAAACAGTCACAAAACCTGGCATAAGACAGTAAGTATACCTACATTGCCTGTGCACCTAGGATCAAGCGGGGTGTGGCTAGGTGGCTCTGTGACCACGTGTCTGGGAATAGGCTTGCTTGGTTGTGGCGATGTGGCTCTGCTCCTGTCTCTCCTCCTGCCAGGTAGCCCGGGTATGCGCTCAGGGCAGTGGAAGGCACAGGAGAGGGCAAACCCAGTTGTCCAAGTGCTTGTTAAGTCTCTACTTTCTTCACCTCAGCTCACAGTGCGAGGACACTGCAAACTACATGGTAAAGGTCATTGGTTGAGGGGAGAGGGATGAAGAATCAGGGCTGTGTTTGCAACTGATAACACACCTTACAAAGCAAATTCTTTCAATTAAATAAAACAATAAATGAGTAGCAATAGTTAAACAATTATATTTATCTTGGTGAAAATAAATGTACTCAGGCAAGTTACTTAACCCTTCTGTGGCTCAGCTGTTTCATTTCTAACATGAGGATAATAAGAGGATCAATCCCATAGGATAGTGAGGATTAAATTAGTTGAGTATGTAAAGTGTTTAGAACAGTGCTGCTATAGAAATATGCATAATTTAAGTGTTACCTGCAGTTGCTTACATTATTTTTAATATTATTAGTATTGAGGCAATCACTGTTGAATAGAGACAAATGCATGAGGGTGATACATGGTTGTCTCAATACTTTCTTAACCATATTTATTTTGTGATATTTTTTGCTAATATTTATAGCGCTAGTACCATCTGTTCATCTTACAAGTATTATTAATTTAGGAGTTTACACATGTTTATATTCTAGAGAAACAGATTTAACATTATAGAACCAGTTAGGACATTTTCTTTTATTATGAATGTGCTGTAAATACTTGAGATTTTTGTTTCCATTTTCTTGCTTTTATAAATTTTGTATTAATGTTAAGAAATGGTAGCAAGCTTATGAATGTCAGTTTAATCGATATTTCTTAAAATACTGTGATCATTTATTAATTTGTCCTGTATAGTAATGAGAACATATGTGAATGCTTCCCAAGCTTTAATGTGCATACCAACGACCTGGGGTCTTGTTAAAATACAAATTCTGATTCTGCACGTCTGGAGTGGGCTTGATTTTCCAGGTAATGAAATTGCTACCGGCCCCTAAATACCACATTTTAAGTATATATACATATATATCTATATCTTATTATGTATATTTAAAGATTATATATGTGTATATAATATATATTTAAAAATATATAATACATATTTATATTAAATAAAGGTTTTCATTCAAATCATATATATTTGCATATGTCAAAATATGTACAATCTAAGTTTAACTTGGGAATACTTAGCTCCTTAGGAATTTGATACTGAGTTAACAACCCCTCCTACCATTACCTAGGTTGGAAAGTCTTCAGAATTTACCTTAGATCAGGGCTGGCAAACTTTTTTGGCAAACTACCATATAGTAAACATTTTAGGCTTTGTGGGCCATATGATCTCTGTCTCAGCTACTCATCTCTGATATTTGTAGTGTGAATGCCAAAACTCACAATCAGACAATATGTAAACAAATGAAAGTGCCTGTTTTCCAATAAAACCTTATTTACGGAAGCAGGTGACAGCTGTATTTGGCTTGAGGGCCAGTCTTCTTAACCACTGGGTTAGAGTCTTAGGTTCCTGCAGATTTTCTGGGTTAATGGCTAATTTTCTCTTATGAGTAATGGAACATGGGCCCTCTCTTCCCTGCATCCTCTCCTTTTATCCTGAACCCAGAAGCCTATCTTTGTACATGCAAATGGCCATCAGGGTGTTTTCCCAAAGACATTTCCCTTAGAAAAGGAATTCTGCTGCTGCTGTTAAGATAATAAGTACACCACAGATGGTGCTTTCATTTCAAAAACAACCACAACATTAAAAAAAAGATGAAAAAATTTTTCTGTTTAATTATTGCATGTTTTTCTATCAGATGACTTGATGATTTAGTTTGACATTGGTGTAAATTAATATTTAAGCTTTTGCTGGAACAAAACTGTTGTTGGTTTTGTTGTGGCTGTGGTGGCAGTGGTTCTAAATATAGGCAGACAAGATGAGGAAAAGGCACATCAAGCTCCTTATCTATCTTGTTTTGGCAGTTTCAAAGAGTTTATATTTAAGCCTAAATTTAAATAAGCATTCTCCTATTATCACTGCTAGTTTTAGATTGTCTCACTGGCATAATCATCATATTAGCCAACTGTATGGAAACCATAAATCAAATTAGGACTGCATAGATACTCAACCTGGGATTCCTTCTTTTCTGGTTCTGTTTTTGCCACTCTACGCTGGAGGTCTACAGCTGGAAGCTCAGGGGCTCCCTCTGGGCTCCTTGGTCCACTCAGTGCTGAAAAACAAAAACTAAGAAACAGTTGCCGATATTAAAGGTGGATTTTGTGTATAAACTTGAATTTCTTGCTTCCTTTGAGATATCATATCTCTTAAAGATCTAAGTTTTCTATTTTCACATGAGAACCTTGTGAGAAGCAACTGCTCCTTTTTAAAAAAAAAAAAATTTTTTTTGGAGACAGGGTTTCACACTGTCACCCAGGGTAGAGTGCAGTGGCAAGATCACAACTCAACTGCCATCTCAAACTGCTGGGCTCATGCAATCCTCCCGCTTCAGCCTCCTTAGTAGCTAGGGATACAGATGTGTGCCATCACACCCAGCTAATTTTTAAAAATTTTTGCAGAGATGGGGTCTTGCTATGTTGCCTGGGCTGATCTCAAACTTCTGGCCTCAGGCAATTCTCCTGTCTCTGCCTCCCAAAGTGCTGGGATTACAAGACGTGAGCCACTGCACCTGGCTGCAGCTGCTCCTTTTATCATGGTTTCCACCACTCTCTTTGTCTTTCCACCTTAGAACCAGAGTCAGGGGCAATTTATCCTAATAACAGTGCCATGATTATGCCAGCTTGCCTCCCTCCTGTATCTGCCTTGTCAGTATAGGCATTTCAGTTTGTGGCCCTGGCTGTGCACATTATCCCTGGATATCTCCCAATTACAATTATTTCCACCTATTGTACTTTAAATAGTTCTACCTATTGGACTTTTTCAATCCAGTCTGTCTCCCTAAAGCATATTGTTGGATTCAAACATAAACTATGACTATATCAATTGCATGATATGATATGATAAATGAAGAGTATTTTTGCTTATGTTGGTCAATGTTACTTTATAAGTCCCTTGTGAGGAAGTATCTTTTAGAAATTAGTGCCAAGAAAAAGAAAAGATTTCCTCTCTGGAATACTTTTTATAACATATAGTCTTTCTCTTTTTGTCCTGGCTACCAAAAAGTTCAGAACTCAATGTGTCATAATTCTGGTAGTATTTTTCCCCTTACTTTGTGTGTTCTTCTTTCTCTATTTATAATATTAATACTCACTATTCAAGTGAACTCACACATAGGCATGTTCTACAAACACCTTTCAACTTTTCTGTGAAAAATTGCATTCAAAACATCAATATAGAAGTGTTATTACTGTGTCAAAGTCATCTTCCACATTGACAACAGATTTGTACTTATAAAATATGAATTGGGCCATACCATTATTGCCTTGCTTGTTCAAGAATTAAACATGTCTTTCTCTCACATATAAGAAGTCTAATTGCTTTATTAGACTATGCAAGACCCTTTATCACCTTTCTCCAAATTTCCTTGCATTCCACAACATTCTCGACTTCTGCCCTGCAAAGTCTGTATTTCCGTGATGAACTAAACATAGTTCTCCAAATGTACCGTGGCATTTCCTACCTCTTCCTTTCACAATATCATTTATTCCACCTATAATCAATCTAGTATTTTACAGGTAAGTCTACCACAACAAATATTACATTGTATGGCCATTTTTAATGAAATTAATGACTACTCTCATTCATTTTGGTCTATCTGATGCTAACCCCAATATTTTGTATAAAATTATGCTCATTAATTGTTTAGCTGAATTTTGATTTGCTGAGCTTTTGATAGAATTGAAATAACTGATAGAGGGTATACTTTGACTATAAATACTGGGGAATTTTAAAAAATAATTAATGAATGCTTACTCTGTGCCAAGTTCTCTTCTAAATCTGTAAGATGTTATTTATTCACTCAGTCATCCCAACTTCCTTATTATCCTATGAGTTTTGTCCTCATTTTAGTGATGAGGAAACTGAAGCCCAGAGAGATTAAGTAATTTCCCCAAGGACACACAGCTAGTAAGGAGTGGGGCCCGCATTGAATCCTGAGGTCTGACTCCACACCTGGTATTCCTCTGTTCCATTGCCTCCCATTTCCACATTAAAAGTATATTTATCACTTATGACACCAAATAAATAGTAACTAACCTCAGCTTTCATTGATTCTATCAGTTCTCCAGAAAATGCTGGGATTTTGTGGGGCTCCAATATTTGAGGAACAGATTATGTTCTTAAAAAATCTTGAGAAAATGTATTAGACAATAATATCTTTGAATGTAGCATCTGTGTGTGTGTGTGTGTGTGTGTGCATGCCCATTAATTACTTAGCCAGGAATAAAGAAGGCTGAAAATGCACCGGTCTCCACTATTACAAGCAACTGAAGGCAATTGTTCTCATTCGTGGAAAACAGAAAGAATCACGTATCTGTGAAGTCACAAGTGCAACTCGCAGAAAGGGGCTGTGGCATTGACTTCCTGAGAGTCCTAGGATACAAATATTTTGTCTGAAAAGATGTAGTGTGTCAGAAGTCCTTAAGGTATCCATTGAGAATAAATGACTTCCTCCACATCAGGAGTCTTCGTCCTCTTTCATAATCAGCTTAATCAATTCAGAGTGGACACAGTAGTCCCTAATTTACTAACAGTGAGGCAAGCAACATCCGCCATGTTTTGTCCATCATGGCAGTGGTGATCGGATGAGAATAAGGGTTAGACTACTCTATAGAGCTACATTTCCAAAGCTGGAGACCCTGGCATCTGCAGAGAAAGGATGGGCATCAGTGATCCCCTCACTAACATGAGTCTGGCTCTGGGCAGAGAACTGATGCCCCAGAAGGCAGGTGCCAGCTCCTCCGACCTCCACCGAGCGACCTCCCAGACTGCTCTTACCATCCTTCTTCTACTGGTTTTGAGATAGGTTTTATCTAGTGAACACTATGCTTGGGTGCTTTGGCCTGTCTCAATAAAATGACAAGTGACATGCCAAAGTCTAACCTTTTTGACCTAGAAGGTATAGTTTCAACCAACATGTTATATTTATTAGTCTCCAGGGAGAAGCCAGATCTATAGTATTCCATTTTGTTTTACTCTCCACAAACATGTGAACATGAACCACTTTATCAGTATTTTCTCTGAGGCATGGCCTGTGCACTGAGTCAGTGAGACTATCATTTATTACTGAGAGAAATACCAGGGTGGTATCTGGCATTCTACTGAGTGGAAGGCCAGAACTTTATTTTGGTGGGATTTTACTCCAATCTGAGGTCACATTTTCTAGAAGAAATAAAGGTCTACATAAATTGCTCTGAGAGGGGGCTAAATCTGTCTTTTGGCTATTTTAATCTAATCACATTGATGGCTGTATCAATAATCTTTGTCATGAAGAGCATCTGCCATTAACAAAACACGTTCCCCATGGAAAACTATGAACTCAATGAATTAAAGTTATGGAGCACACCACATAAATCGTATCCTGCAAAAAATACCACTTGGTAATTCACACACTTAAGGGAAATATTGAAAGAAATTTTCTACATGCAATTATGTCACATTCCTATTACAGTCAGCATAAATTCAACTCTTAGTTTTTTGCCCCAGAGAGTGCGTTTTTCAGGATGTTTATAGAAGATTTTTTAAAAAGAAAAACAAAAATTGTTGTTTTCTTCAATGATAAAATCTATGAAGAGAAATGAAAACCTTATGTATATTTTTTGAGCATGGTGATATTTTTATATAGATCAATGACATTAAAGCCCAATTTTGCATCTGTATTTCATATATTATAGAATAGCATAATGTTGAGCCTATTTAAAATAGCCACAAAAGCTAGTCAGGTGTCCCCCATGGTCTAGGAAGGTTGAATGTTAAAATTATTTTTAACAGAGGGTTATCAGAAATGCATGTGTAGATGGCACCCTTATAATTTTTATTAATATGCATGGCATTATATTCCTTACTATTACTTCCAAATTAAGAATTTTTAAAAGTGCATAAAAATCATCTATGAATATTTGCAACATTAATATTCATTGTGAAGTAGTAAGCTTTGTGCTACTCATCAATCAATGTAGACCATGGCGTTGAGCCTAATCGAATTTAGTATACTATACGCCTTTCAAAAATGCTGGGTGGTTTTCAGCAAGAGAAGCTTTTGATGTTTATCTTCAGGAGTTCCAGTGCAGCTCCACACCATGAAAGGAGGTTTTCAGCTCCTGTCACTATGACCGGCTAACAGGACACCTGGCCTCAGCTGCTTGTACAACAGCTCTAGCGGCTATTTTGTGTGCCAGCTGATTGTCCATGGCTTTCATTTGAGGTTTCGGTTTGTTTCTTTGTAGATAAAATGTATCACCCTATAATATCAGTGATCCAAGTAACAACTGGCAACTCTTAGGGGAGCATGTAATTATTTCTATGGAAATATGTAAAATAGATCATAAATATCTTCCATATATTTTATTTTTGTTTACTTTATTATGAGTATTCTATGCTTCTTTAATGCTTCCTTTCTGATTATACTCTGGTTGGATTGTGTTCTGTTTAAGTGAAACTATTAAGTTTGCTCACATCTTCGATTTTCTTATTAAAGGACACCCATATTTAACCTATATGTATTCCAAATAGCAGATTCTTCTCAATTCATTGGATACTGAAAAACATCTATGGACAATTGTTGCATGCAAGAAGAGGTATATTTCGCCGTCCCTGCCAAAAAACTGACTCTTTTACCCTGTGTGAGTTTCTAGAAAATGAATAAAAGCACGGTGAAGGTCCAGTTCGTTCCTCTGACTTTCTTCTCTTTCTTTTCTCTCCACAGGAACTTTTTACCCCTGAATGCAAGTTTAAAGAATCTGTTTTTGAAAATTATTATGTAATCTACTCATCCATGCTGTACAGACAACAGGAATCTGGAAGAGCCTGGTTTTTGGGATTAAATAAAGAAGGGCAAGCTATGAAAGGGAACAGAGTAAAGAAAACCAAACCAGCAGCTCATTTTCTACCCAAGCCATTGGAAGGTGAATGTTATGTGTGCATTATCCTTATCAGACTTATTACACATTTTGTTTTTCAAATCAATACGTCTACCATAGCTACAAAGAACCTGAAGGGGTGCTACAAGTGTCCTTTATCTTGACCTGGGGGAGGGATGCACAGATGTCTACTCAAGCTGTTCATTTAGAATTTGTGCCTTTTATACACGTTGTGTGTATATGTGTGTGTGTGTGTGTGTGTGTGTGTGTGTGTGTGTACCTGGATAAACTTTTTCTCTTCCCATCTTCCAATATCTCATATCCTCACTGCCTCAACCATTGTAACTCTTAGATAAATTTAATTAAAGAAAAATATTAAAATCTGTAATGATATTACAAATCTGTGATAATAAGTATATTACAAAAAAAAATAAGTTTTCAGTGTGGAATCAAAAGTATTTGCCCATCTTGATGTTCCCTAGGTAAAAGTACACACGTGTGAATTATTATAATGACACAAAATGAAGAGATAATAACTTGACTTTTAAAGAACTTGTTGACATTATATATAGCCTTCCAAATTGCATAGTTCTTCACTGAATACAGTTGTGGTACTACCTTCTTTTACTAAAATAATTTTTCTACATTTACATGTAAACAATGGAGCCTTCAGTTTTACTTTGATCAGATTCCCAAGGAGCAGGCTACCCAATTTGTTAATTAATCAGAAATATCCGCACCTTTCTCATTGATGATTCTGCCGAAGTGTCATTTACTTTTACATATGTAATATTTGAGAAATGAAAAAAATTGATTTTGAGGCTATTCACATGTGTTTTCTGTTCAAATACTTTTGTTTCCTCTTTTGCAGAAGATCAGATCTACAATAACGGCTAGCTTAGTTCAGTTTTCTTTTTGTCTTTTATTCCTACAGAAAAGACTTAGCCATCAAGAGAAAATGCATACTGGTTTCATAATCCATATTCTCTATGTAGAAATAAGATAACCTGAAATTTTTCATTATCTATGAGCGTATAATTAAGTTTGCCTAAATTTGGAAAATGACTCTTGTTGGTTAATACCTTTGATTAATAACTGCAGTGATGTTGACTTACTATCACTGTTAATAAAATTTGCTTCTAGAACAATTTATTGAACCCCAAACACTTAGCCACCAGGACCTATGTAAAAAAGGACAAATTATTGCAGAGTCTGAAATATGAGTGAATTATTCTCATTATATGGTAAATCATAAGGAAAATTAGAGTAAAACACATTAGAGGATTTCTCTGTTCTTCCCAATAACACATCCATAATATGACTTTAATGATTGAAATGAATTTTGGTACTATCAGACTCACCAATATTTAAATTCAAATGAAAAATAAAAAACTAAGTTCATTGCAGCTCTACAAAGACCATGGTTTATTTGCTACCTTGCTTTGTCTATTTGACTAACTTTATGTTTTGAGTATAGACAGTTAAGAATTGACTAAATTTCTAAAATCTTACCTCAGCTTCATAAATGTAATGGAAACAAAAAGTGCCTTTATGTTACTTAACTGAGGTAAAATTTGGAAACGACTTATTTTGTATATCCCTTAGGAAATATCTGAGACTCTAATGGTGTGGTATGATAATGATACTTGATATCTCGATCCTGTGTTGAACTTTTGTGTGTATGTGAGTGTGTGTGTATTTATATATGAGAAAAAGAGAAACAGTATTTTCATCATGTTTTCAAATAATTAGCAGACAGAAGTACTCCAAAAATAAGGGGTAGGTATTATAATGATTAAATTTACCACATTGTTTACTTGATGGAGGAAAACTAATTTTAAACTTTCAAAACCCATATAGGATATAAATATATAATTGGAAAAGTTAGGACAAATTAGGTACTTGGTTTAATTCTTCAATATATCGATAATCACAATCAATGCTTTGATCCTATTGTCTCCTAATTTAAGTAGTAGAAGGAGTGAGAGATTGGAATGTGCCTCAAGAATGTGGATCCATTCCTTTTACTACCTTGCCAAGTCATATTCTATAGGCCTGATGTCCAGGTGTACTTTCAAGTATGTGTACTTCACACGATGCATTGATGTAAAAGGTAATATTCTACCACCCTGAACACAGCAAATGCATATGATAGTTCATCCTAAGTAAACAAAAGGGCTCTTCATAAAATACCCTAAACTTGCAAAAACTTATAAAGGAGTTTGGGCAGCTCCAATGCCCTTGCATTTCTAATGACTGATGACTTCAACTCAATAGTTTCTCCCAAGCATCTGTAACTCTTGCATGTCCTTTCCCAGCATCTCCAAAAATCATTTCCTAAAGAGTCACATGAACTATTGTGATTATATCACCAGACACTATACAGAGAAGTCCTCAGGGTTTACTCAGGCATCAGTCTCAGTTACTGTCCTGCCATTCTGTGCTTCTGCCGCATGTGACATCAATTATGAGATTTTTATATCAGAAAATGAGGCACAAAAAATACCACACAGTTGCCTTCAGTTGTTTAAGGGTCTCTTTCCATGATTGCAGGAGAGAAAATCGAAACAATGATAAGAAAATCGAAACAATGATCTCCAGAAGGCCCTGGCTTAAAGGAAGAGAGTTCTTTATTATTATTTGTGTGAATCTGAAATCTGAGTTTTCCTTCTATACAAACAGGATTAAGTTAAATGTTTGCCATTTTCCTATAGTTCATCACATGTGTGTGTGAGACATCGTAGGTCAGCAAAGAGGCCATAGCTCCCATAGAAACTTTCTTTCCTAGACAAAATTCCATGTGCACCCATGTACATATTTTAGATATGAAAACCAGAGAATGTGGAGGAAGTAATATCCTCTGTCTGTGGGCTGGAAATTACTGCTTTAAAGCAAGAATCCTCTCTCAATGCCATTGCTTTACTTCAGGGAAGACAGAAATGGGCCAACTGCTGAGGTCTCTGCATGTATGGATGCGCTATTCTTGCACCTAACCAGGCAATGTTTCCTTTCCCTCCTTTCTTCCCATCCCTAGTTGCCATGTACCGAGAACCATCCTTGCATGATGTTGGCGAAACGGTCCCAAAACCTGGGGTGACGCCAAGTAAAAGCACAAGTGCGTCTGCTATCATGAATGGAGGCAAACCAGTCAACAAGAGTAAGACGACATAGCCAGATCCTCACAGGTGTTGTGACTTATTCGTCCTGAGCACAGTTGAGTGATTTATCCCTACCAGACACTCCTGCTCCTGTGGCTGAAGAGCAGCTGGCAGCAAGCTAAGGCTTGCTCTCTGCTGTCTCCGAACTTCTTTGTTGCAAGTGGATAAATCTCAATCTGTTGCACCCCCCACAACAAGAAGACACCTGGATAACCAGCTAAACTCAGACCATGGAATGCCCTACCAGATATGGAATGCCTTTTTAATATCTTTTCTGTGACTGTGACACTTCATGTGAATGACATACTTCACAAGTACACTCGATACCTTGCCTGCTGACAGCTACCCATAATCCTTTTTGAGTCCTGTTTCAGCGAAATCCATGTGTTTAAGTTCGATTTTGTAGCACACAAATAATATTGAGTAATTTCTAGTTAGACGCTGTAAACCTGTGCTATTATGGATTTCTCTTCTTCCCATTTTTACAGGGCTGCTTGCTCCACTGTCTGTGACCTTTTTGCAGGGATTGTGTTCCTCTAAATCTTCAATGTTGCAGTTGGCTTAGTTGGGAGAGCAATCAGGGAATCAGGAAACCTTCTAAATCTATTATTATAAATCACATCTATAAAGATTAAGATTGTTGTCTCTGGCTCACACTATCAATTAAACACACATATACGCTCTATCCAGTAGCAGATACTGTGCTCCCGAGGTTGGCATTGCCTGGGTGGGAAAAGGGTCAAACACAATCCATGGGAAGCTCTCTATGATACGTGTTTGACATCCCCCTATAGTTTCTTTGTGTGTGTGTGTTTTATACATATCACAAGCTTACTGGTAATGGTAACATTTGCCTTGCCCAGCGAGCAAGACCCACTGGTTTTTGAGAAAGTGGGTCCAAAGAATTCTGTAGGCCTTGTAGGCCTGATTAAGGTTCATTTTTCATCTATTAATTCTCATTATTTGGAAAAAAAAAAGAGAGAAACCAATAATTACAACCTATGAGAATTGCGCTACCTAAGTCCATTTCAGATATACTCCTTCCTGTTTTTAATGACCCAAACTCGATGCCACCCCCGTTTTGGGCTGCGTTCCACTCATACTCAGCAGAGCATGGGCAAGGCGGCTGTTGTGTTCTTTTCTGCAGCAGCAATGCAAACGTTAGTTATAAATTAGACTTTAATATTTTTGGTGTTTAATGACAAGTTTTTAAACTGGACATATTAGGAAAAAATATTTTTTTTAGCTCAGCATGCTGAGTCCGGTACTGTGTATCTCACCAGGACATGCCTCTAACTCAGCGTTTGGGCCCCGTGTGGCCCAATGGCCGGGTTAGAGGTGCCTTGCCATGATCTCAGAATACAGTCTGTTGAATTATCCTAGATACAAATAAAGGCAAACCAACACATTGAGTCATCAGGATTTTAGTCCATTCAATTCATTTGCTTTTGTTTTCTTCTGCATTCTTCATTTCCTTTCTAATTTAATACTGCTTAAACTCTGAGCTTAGGGAAAGACAGCTACTAAGAAAGGCCAAGAATAGTTGATTACCTAGTGAAGATTCCATGCAAAATGTTCATTATTGGATATAAAGAGTTTCAAAATGTTTAATACTAAATTGTTTGGAAATATATTTGGTAACTCTGTGTACACCTAATAAAATTCAATGTTTTCTTCTCACAAGAGTTATTTGAGACCAAACTGAACCTCATTTATAGAAAACTATATGTGGGATCAATGTACTGGCCTCTTGCTATTATTTCTATGTGGAAGGATGACCCAGTCGCCATTTTCCCCCATCTGCACTGTATTTATTGGGAAATTATTTTGTCACTGCTTTCATAAATCTCCATGACAGCCCTTGCCCAGCATTAAAAAATTTTGGCCTGCTTAGCTGATTAAAGGTTTAGTATAAATTTACCTGTTTATGCTTATTTCATTTTCATATTGGATTCCACTTGAATAAATAAAAAGTTAGCATAACATTTGAGTAGATTTATTGTCAATGATGCTAAATTACAAATACAACAAAATGATTCCTTTGCCCATTCTCGATTTGGTGTTACGCCATTTTTAAAGCCTATTGCTTTTAACAGGATAAGTTAAAATATATGAATTCCACTAACCAATTGTTTAGGGAAGACGTATATCCCATAATATGTGGCAAACTATTAATATGAATAATTTACTTGTAAAACCAATGGGCTTCTAGACACTGCTTATGCCAATACACACACACATATACACACACACACACACACACACACACACACACACACACACACACACACACACTCACCCTTACCAACAATCCCGTCCTATTTGTTTCTGATAATCAGCTCTACTTGCTGGTTTCTTTTCCTCCTGCAAGCTTGTTTATTGGTTTAAATTAAAACAAGATTTATTTTTGTAAATGACAGACTTATGTAAATGTGCACCTCTGTTTTGTTTTTTATATGGGTTGTCTATAAGGGCATTTATCCCTATGAATGGATGTCAAAATACTCTCTTCTAATATATGTTTAGATATATTGCAGAGGGGTCCTTGTTATTTGTAATTTAGTTAGGTCATTTATTTTGTGTCTGGTCTCACCTGTTGCATGGGAAGAGGACAGCACTGATGAACTGCATGTAGTAGGACCTGTATATCAAGAACTGTTGGTATGTATTACTCAATTTGCATACAAAGAGTTTGTCTGCATTGTACAGTTTCTGTGTTTAATATCATTTGTTGTATTTACAAATACAACATATTGAATAAAATATTTATATGAAGGCATATTAAAAATCATCAACAAACTTTCTGTAACAAAATGGCATTGCATCACCCACAAATATAGAAAAATGTCATGTAAATAAGTTGGTAAACTCAATTTCCCCCTTTACCATGCCAAAGAAAATTTTAGCTCTTTGATGATACCTCTCTTGCTATTCTTCCGGGATAAGACTTCACCATTTTTTTTCCCTCAGAAATTAAGTTTGCTGTTATTAAGTGCAATCTGTCACTATTGATGTTCTGTATAGTAAATCTGATGGAATTCATTTGTATTTATAGACTGTGTGTTTTGTACCTCTATGTGCATATGTCCATTGTATCGAGTCTCTATAATACCCCATTCCTTCTGCATGCATATCTGGTATGGGAGGGTTAGTTCTACTGATTTGTTATGGTAGCCGATTGCTTGGCCAATCCTTCAGCAATGCTAGGAAATGTTAATTGTTTTGATATTTCAAGTGACGTCCTTTTTTTTTTTCCTAATAAGTTTACATTCTAAAACATTTTGCTACCACTTTACTTGGAAAAATTATAGAAAACATGCAAATTGTCCACCCCATGTAAAGAGCAAAATGGAACTGAGCATTATTTCATTATGAACCCTGGAGACTCCTCCTTCTAATTGTTTGCCTCTTGGAGAGTAAACAGTTTCTTTATTATACCTGGCCACTTGCTTAATTAATCCTGAAAGTACTGAAATAGCTGTTTTTTTCAGGATGACAAATATCAGAATTGGTTCTCTTTAAAAAACAAACCACAACAACAAAAAAGAACAAAAACTTCTTGTTCTTTAAGTTAGGCATGGATCACTTCATTCAAAATTTTATCCCTAATATTACAGGGATAGTTAATATTTGATACTTCCCCAATAAGAAACTAGATTGACTAAGATCCAGTTTAGAAGACGAAAAGAATTGAAAATTATTTTCAATTTTATTTCATGACAAGGCTATATCAAGGGAAAGGAATTGAGCTAAATGCTGAATTATTTATGGGCATATCAAAATCCAGAATGTAAATTGTGTTGCTTTGAACTAACATACATTTCATAGCTGAGGTTTCTTAGCTTACAAGGTGACACATAGGCCTGTTGGCGCTCTTGAATACCAACGGTTTCAAAGTTTTGACAGTTGACTCTGCAACTAAGGCTGAGTTTATATATATATATATATATTTTTTTCTTTCTTTGTTTCTTTTTCATTTTTCTTGGTTTCCACTCAGTCTAATTCTGATGTCTGGCACAGATGGTATTTGCATTTGAGATGGCACAGGCCATTCCTTCCAATGAGCTGCTGGAATCCAGATAAGCTCAAGGAGCCCAGCAAAGCAAAGGGTATAGTGATTCTCCTCATATGTCTTAGGACTTTGGTTGACTTTTTTGGAAAAGTCCTTGTGGAGGAATTCCTCAGGGCTGGTTTGCCAAACAAGCAGGGTTAGTGCTGACACTATCTGCAAACTTGTTGCATCCCTTCCAATTGACATTAATCCCACTGCAGCTTCCTAAAATCATGAACAAACCAATGAGATTTGCTTATTTTTTCCCACCCATTACAAGTTTGCTTCTGCTCTGCTTGTTTTTTAGAGGGAGTTTGTATCTTGGAGTCTAAGTTTGAAGTACAAAATCACATTTAAGAAGGTTAGAATTTATGTCTTTACATGTAACTGTGTTAGTTTTATTTTTTCCAATCTAAAAAGTATAAATTCAATCACATCTTAATAAATATACTGATCTTTGTATCACTACAGTCAAAACCACACACATACACACACACACACACACACACACACACACACACACACACACAGACAAACACATACACACAATTATAGCAGGTGAAAAGAAGTAAAAGTAAACTATTTCTATTTTCAAAGAAAAAGCATTCCTCAGAGTTTAGGTACTATGTGACTTATGCTATAATTCAGTTTTGCTTCTATAATTTGTCACTAAATGAACCCCAGAACATAGCTGACTCTAACATATTTACATCTTTGTCCAAAAATTTAGACAAATCACACTTTGAACTTTATGGTATAATAATTTCTCCAGTATCTAAACTTTTTTTCCTAGAAAACTTGAATGCTGAGGACATTTTTGACACTTCTGTGAATATATAAAAAAGAGGAGCATGTTAGTTGTAGTTGTTGTTAACAAAAAGAGGTAATGACATATAGAGACTTTAAAGAAAAATACGACACATCTACGGTTACATGATGCGCCCTAGGGAATTCAGGGCAGCTCTTGGGGAGCAGAAGGTGGCAGATTGATGCTCAGCCACAAGCCAAACCCAACCCCCAATCTGGCGTGGTATGCCCTGGGAGCTCAGAATGAATTTTTAATTTTTTCACAATTTTAAAGTATTAAACACAAACAAACAAAGAACGTAAGACAGAGACATATGTGGCCAACAAAGTCTAAAATATTTACTATCTGGTCCTTTACAGAAAGCCAAGCACTGTGATACAGGAATCTGAAGGTCACTTGTATTATGATGGCTAGATATTGTCATAAATTCCAATGCCTGCACATCATCAAATAAGTCATCAAAATTGCTACTGAACAATTATAATAGGTTTTTCTGAGGCTTCAAATGTTTAGACAGAGAAGAAAAAAGAATATAATCTATGTTATTTCTTGGCTACTTATATTTCCCTCATTTTACAAAACTGATAGATCCATTTACATACTCAACAATAGAGACACAACTAATGTGGTTGCACTCCTTAATCTCAGGATAGAGATAACAATTTTATAAATCTCTTAAATTATGAGAACATTATTAGTACTATAAAAGTCAGCACCAGTTAAATTTTATCTTAAAATAATTTTCAATATTATATTTTTAAGTAAGGCAGCAGATGCATATTTATTTTTGGTGATTTGACTTAAAGAGTTCAAGCCATGACTCTAGAATATTTACATCATTAAAATAAAATTTCCAAGTAAAAATTTTCATCTTAAAATAATATGGAAATGATTTTGCTACATTATTCTAGGATTTTACAAAATAATTCACATTTAGGAAAAAAGTGGGTTTTTTTAAGCTCTAAATAATTAAAGGTTGTCTAAACTAATGTGTTTAAGTAGATTTACCTGTAAATATATAAGGGAAGTCCCAATTATTGTACATTTTCATAATCCAATGTGAATTTCATACAAAGCAAAGTTTCACCATTAAAAAAATAAACATTTTGTTCCTATCACTGAGTGAATATTTGAAATTTATGTTTAAGCCATTTCTAAATTTTTTTGGTCCTTTTCTGAGCTTTTGAGATTGGTGTCATTTTATCCCAGTATCTCTTCTTGACTTCTTTCATGACCCCACTCTTCCCGTAAGATATCCTTAGAAGATAGAAAGTCTTTTAAGGGAAATGAATGCATATTTCAGGCCCATCAGATATATAATCAGATTTTGTCTTTTTAAAAGGCCATGATATAAATTAATTAATCAAAAATCAGATTTCTTGTATATGTAACCTCTGCCTACTCTTAAAAATGTGATCCTTTAGTTCTAGGAACCTAAAATGCATATCCCTGAATAGCAATTCATTTTTTTTTTGTTAATTATCAGTAGGTAAATATATATGGACACAAACTATAAACAACTTCTGTCACTATTTATTAAAAATGTTAAATTGTACATTTTTCATAATTTCTTTCTTTATCTTAAGATAATCTTTTGCAAGTAAAGTGAGATTAGACAAATGACTTTATAGCTAAAAATGACCAGCCTCTTCCCTGGATCCATCCCCAACCTGGCATTATACCTCATGTGTGTTATCTTCACTATTCCCACATGGAGATGCTGAGTGATAGAGAATTCTGGAAAAATCTCATCCATTGATTTACGTGAAGATGTATCTTTTCTTTAGATTCTAATATAGTCTTTCTTGTGTAGGAGTGTGGATTTCTAACAACCGTGTAATTCAGCGTTTCTCAACTCCAGCACTATTGACATTTGGAGTCACACAGTCCTTTGTCGCAGGGGTGTCCTGTGCACAGCGGGATGTTCAGCGTATCCCTGGCCTCTACCCGTTAGGTGCCTGTACCGCACCCTCCCAGCCCGCCCAGTGTGACCATAAAAATTGTCTGTAAACGTTGCCAAATGTCTTTTGGATGGCAAAATTGCCCTCATTGAGAACCATTAATGTTTATTATAGAAGAAAGAGTCTTTTTAGTGTTATTTATAACAGAATTTGCTTAACTCATTTGTAATGAGTACCCAGATTTCATTCAGGCATTCAGAAATAGAAAACATACAACGGTCTGTTGAACCTGTCCTAGTGGTGATTATATATGGTTTCCTTTGCATTTATATGTTCTAATGGCCTAGAAAAGTAAGAATCCAGTCCTCTCCCATGTGGTTGTTAAGGATATTCTGTGCCAAGCCAGATTTCACATGCATTTCCATTCCATCCATCCCAGCATTCACAGTTTCCACAGCTACATATTCCATTCCCTGCAATAAAATACACATGGGAAGCATTATCATGATTGAAATGCACCAAGTTTAAATATGCTGTTATAAACTCTAAGTGTCCATAATAAAACCATTTCATCCATCCTTGGTAGATTTTCTTATTGTGCAGTGATCTTATTGTTACATCTTATTAAGCTGCTGTGAGAAATCTAATCTTGCCAACAATTACTGGCATTTATTTGGTGCCACCATCTACAAATCGGATAGTAACCAACCTGTATCACTCCGGTGGGGTTTCCCTGTCATGATTCTGTTTTCCCTTAGAGAAACATAAAGCTCCTTGACATAATCTGAGGCAGGCCAATTAATTAGCTTGAAAAGCAGTTTTGCATAGTAGGGATGCACAGAAAGCAACTGTCTGACTTAATGACACACACAAATATTCATCTTTTACTTTCAGGTAGAATGAGGAGAGCAAATATATGTGCCTCCATCTCCCCTATAACTTGGTCAAGCAAATGTATTTTAAAACCAATTATTAAGACTCAGTAAATAAGGTGGCTCTTGCCTCTTTTATACCTTGCCCCCACTTCTCCCCTGCATACATACACACATCCATTGCCCTGAAAACAGCCAACACATCAACTAGTAGTACCTGGATCCTGTTTGAAAACATTCCACTCCCTATACCATGTTCAAACTAAAATGGTTGCCAAGAGAATTCTTCGCTCTTTTCAATATATGTGAGATTCAAATGTGTGAGTCTGGAGGGCAGATTACTTTGTGGAAGTTTCGCAATAATTCTGTAACTTAGCTTCACTATTTTTTATTCTTCTATGCCTGGGAATAATGCTAGTGCTTACAACCAAATTCCCACCTCCCCTTTCACAGTTACTTCACATTATCAGCTGACCCTGGATTATATGAAAGCTACCATGTCCAGCCACCTAAAGCATTGTGTCCTGGATGCCATTTGGCCCTACTGCAAACTGTGGCACAGAACAATTAGAGTAGGTCGATACTGCACCTGTACAAATGAGGCCATCATGTTTGTCGCAGTCTCTGTCATCACAGTCACAAAATTCCCCTGAAATATACCATTCTTCGGCAGAACAAATGCACTTTCCACAATGACAAGAACCTGAAATTACAAAGGGTATTACTGGCCATCACAGTGTAACTAAAGGTTTCCATCTAGAATAGAATATCGTTGACACGCTGACAATAGCTTCTAATAACCTATCTTCCAAAGGTAAAAGTTTATTGAATGGCCGGTTACTCAGAGGGGAGCTTTACTTGCTGTAATTCATAAAGGTCATCCAGGAAAGCCTTCATTATGGATCTAGACAGTCGCAATTAGCCTTGAGCAAATGTCCCATGGCCCAGTCTGGTTGAAATGTCAATGAGAGCAGAATGTAGCTGATCCTTCCAAGGACCTTCCAAAAAGGTATTCAAAAATAGGTATTTTTTTCTGAATTGAGTCATGTTTTTAAAGTGCCTGTCCTTTAAAGGAATTGAATAGTAAATTCTGTTAGGTGAGGATGCATTCATAATTAAAATAACAACTAGATTATTATGCTCATAATTTTGGATTTTTGTTTACATAATTTTCTTGCAGTAGGAACACACTTGCATATTGGGTGGCTAATTAAAGTGCTAAGGATGCACGCAGGATCATTCATGTCTATTGACTTATCAGACTCATCCTCAGGATTGTCTGTGTAACCAAGGATAATGCTAATTGCCCTTCATCCTTTTTGAAGCTCTAGGTTCAACCACCTTCCCTTCTACTTCACCCATTTCCCCTCTTTTATCCTCCTACCTAATTAAATAAAACTTCCCCTTTCATTATTAAAACTATTTTGGGTTATTGAGCAAGAATTTTATTAATAGTATATGTAAAATCGTAGAAAAAAATAAGGTAAATGCTGTCCCAAAGAGAAGAAATTTCTCTCAGTCTAAACATCTCTAAATGACAGGCTAAAAATCCCTCACAGGGCAAAACTGTTCCCACTAGAGCAGGAAAGACAACTTTAAAATGAAAAAGAAACAAATAAAAAGGAGTTCCCCTTTCTTCTATTTCCATGGGCTGGCTGTTCTTTCCAAATGTTATTTCCTTTTACTAAAAGATGGTGTCACTAAATTTTTCAGGTCAAAAATCAGCTTAAGAGAATGTGATATAAAAAAGTATTTTGACATATTTAACAAAAGTTCCAGACTTCGTTAGTTCAAAGTATATGGGGTCTAATGGGGGGCAGGAATTAATTATTAGCATCTTTTTGAAATACAGTGATTAAAAAATGAGTTAACAACCTGGGTGATTAAAATAATTAGGAAAATGAAGTTATACTTATCACAGATACCATGAAGGGATCTGTGTTATCATATAGCATTAAGCGCTACACGATATTTCATATCATGGAAACTAGTACATGCAGTTTAGTTGCGAGAATCCCTGATAGCCAAATTAAACTTTTGCCATTCCTTGCCACACTTCTCAGGGTAAGAGAGTAGGCAGAATTAGTTATATCATGAGAATTGTTTTTACATTTATTTTTAACTTCTTGCTTAGTGATAGCATAATTTCATTTAGTCTTGACTTGTTTTCCTGAGGGTCTTGATTGATTTGCATATTCCTGAGCAAAATATAACCATCGTTCAGTCCTGATGAGTGACTGACAGGCTGGTGGTTTCTCTGGACCTGGGAAATGGTCCTCCCAGGTCACTCTGCAAGGGATGGTGGTCCCCTCTTGATCTCCCCAAGTACACAGTTTCCTTGTTTTAGAAATGTGTTTACCCTAATTTTAAACACTTTCTTTCAAATTTCTAGCATGGAAATGTCCACCACTCAACTGCTTTTTAAAATACAGTAGATTAGTGATATATGTGCCAACCAAGAAAACATTGAGTATTTCATTGACAATCAGAGCAATTTCCTCAGAAGGAACCATATTTAGTGTCATACTTCCATGAATGGAGGAAGATTACTTGAAGACTGTTTCAGTTGTTCCTAAATAGTATCTTCCTTACACTGAAAAGTTATTTCTACAACAAATGTAACTTATTTTATATGTCCACAATATTCATATGTTACACCTAGGATATATTTTTGTGTGTGTCACAATTCATGAAAAGATCTCACATTTCATCTTTGACCTTATCCTCTGGCCCTGGAACTATTCTAATCACTGCTCTGGCTTCTGGAATGCTAAGCTTCAGGCTACAGTAAACTATTTTCCTAAAACTCATAAGCTCAGCCAAAGCTAATATGGTATATATGGATAGAGCATTTGATGAATAAGTTCCAGTTCCAAAAGTCTACTAATCATTGAAACAGTTAGAATGAAAAATGAGGATTGATTTTGTACATGCCATGAAACAGTAGCTTTTCTAGGTCAGCATTTTCCCAGCTGTGTTATTCTTTTCTGTTTGTCAAAGCTCAGTGCATCTTAGAGGTAGGAAATTCTTCTACTGCTTGTGAAACTAGGAGTAGATAGCATTTACTCATAACGCAGTGTGAATAGTTATTAGGACCTATCATAGCACCTTTCGTATAGAGCGCTCTGGCTGTTTTCATCAGTAACGAGGGTCAAATTGTCCCTCTCTGGGACAACTTAGGGAGAGGTTCTGTGAGGCAGATATGGGCTGCATGACTACCAAGAGGTGAGCAATTGTTCAACCCAGCTGGCTGGGATCCACACACCCCTAAGACCCAGCCCATCCAGAGGGCAGCAGCCAGCTCTGGGGCGGTAAGTTCACGACCACAACACCACTGGCCCATTCATTTTCTTTCCCAGTAGAAGGACCTTTAAGAATGTTCCCATCTCCCTCGTTGCTATTGGCAGGCTTCCATCCCTGGGGAATCAGCTACATTTTCTCATGTGTCTTCAGAGCATTCTTAGGACTTAAAAAGGGGAAAGAAATGAAATTTTGCCTTCAAAGATGAGAATGGAGGTACAATAAGGATAAAGGAATTGCCCCTGGACCACACAGGCAGTACACAACGGTTAAGACTTCCATGTAATTAAATCTACCTTCTGTCTAGCTATCTGCCTATCTGTGATGTCTCACACAGCAAAAACTTTCCTGTGCAGTAGTTTTGGACATGAGCTGCTTGTTCCTGCAGATCTGCCTGGACAGACATATTGGCACTGAGAACGCCAGGCTAAGATTGATTTTGTGAAGTGTAACGTTGACTCTTTCTCTTCTCTGGGGACATGGGATGGGGGTGCTAGAGGGGCGGGTGGTGGGTGGGTGAGTGGGTGTACTTTGGACTTATTTCGATGAAGCGAGGCCTGACAAGAATCACTGTCAGGGTTTAAGGAGCTAGTTAATGGCGTGTTTCCAGTCATGACCACACAACAGCAGTCTGTAGGATTATCAGAGGCGATCGCCTGGATCTAGGTTGAAGTAATCAAGGCAAAAATGTTCCTGTGTAGTCTTGGATCCAAATAAATACGTCACCAAACGAACAACAACAAACCCAAATGCGTTATATCATGTATTCGTAATGGAGGTCTGGCCACTAAGCTCATCTCTCTTGGTTATTCACAAAAACAACTGGAGTCTAAGGGCAAGGCACCTTGTTAGTGGCCCCATTCCACTACCAACCTTGGACTTTGGTTTCCATTCATCAAGCCTGACAAAATGCTGCAACCTGACATCCCAGCAGGCGGTTTTCACTATTGTACTAACTACTCCATCTGTTATGAAAGTCACAACAATGTATCTTGTTTTAAATTTTTCTATGGAGTGATTTATTGTCTTGGCTATAAATTTGTAAAGAAATAAAACGCTATTTCTTCATCGTCTCCTGAGGTGACGGCTTTATTCACAGCTTGTGGGAAGGGTGTGTTTCAGCCTTGTTTTGGTGGGGACAGGCCATTAAGTGGTGCGCTCAGGCCCACTGCTCAGTCCTGGCCCGTAATCAGAGAAGGACGATTCTGGATATTTTGCAATCATCAGGGTGAAGGGCTTTCCTTGAAAAATTGGAGAAAAATGATATGGGATTTGGACAAGCCCATGAGACTTATCAAGAAATACATGGCCCCAAATTATTTGGAACAGGTTTCTCTTTTCTGCTGCCATGTGGACGTCCCTAAGTCTATTTCATGGGTTACTTTTCCAGTGGTTCTGGGGTGGGGGTTACTGCCCATAGGAACCGGGAATAACTGCTGCATCCCCATTGTCCTCTGTGGCTACAACAGACCACAGTTCCATGGTCATGGTTTTGGCCCCTTTCTGCCAGGACTGATGTCTCCAGAACAGGAGGAAAGAAAAGAAAGAGCCCGCAACCAGCTGCTGCCAGCAGTACAAATGCCCAGCCGCTAACATGAACATCTGCCCCTGCAGCCTTGGGCAGCTTTTACATTCTCTTTTGCGTTTAAAGACTCTACAACTCTCTACCCATTGATGGATAAACAAATAGTTTAGACAAATATGCTTTCAACCCTTCATTGATCTCCGGATATATTTCCATCACCCGGAGCAAACAATTTGAAAAGGCATTAACTATAGATTTTTTTGGTTTCATTTTGTTTTGAGGAAATGCCTTGGGGCCAATGTTTAGTCAACCTATTTTTTTTTTTTTTTTTGTATTTTCTACATTTATGATGCTGAAAAATGAGGATCTTTCCTTAGACTGTAAAAACGTGAATAAGAATGTTTATTTCTTGAAATGAAACAACTCTTTTTGAATGAAATTCAGTTAAGGAGATGGCAGGCTGCTATTGACTATATATACTGTTGCATACTGCTTTGTGTATTTTTCCTGCACTTGCAATTGGACGTGACTTCGGGAAGACCTGCTTATGGACAGTGTTAATGATTTGATAATGTGCCTGGCAAACACACACACACACACACACACACACACACACACACACACACACACACACAATGGCTGATTTTTAAAATAAACAAATATAAACAAGCACACTAGTGTTTTAATATAAATGGGTGTCCCCAGTTTGGTACAGCTTCTGTGAAAAGCTTACATCTTTGTTCCAATGATAATGCTATTTAGGAAAACCAAGTAAAAACGTATCTAAGCTTTAGAGCTCTATGTTAGGATGCTCAGGAAAAAAATATTTAATTCAAAAAAAATTAATCGTTTTCGTTATTGTTTATACACAGAACATTCCCTTCTGATCTGATAACATCTCTCTTCTTCTCTCCTGCTTCAGTTTAATTGCATCTCTGCCTCCTTTCCTGCTTTTATTCATTAATCTCTTTCTCTTCAGTTCTTTCCCTTGGTCTCTTCCTTTTAACATTTTTTTCCACCTTTTTTGTTCTCCCAACATAGCTTGAACTCAAGGCAGGTGTTTTCAAGGAGCTGAGGCCCCTGAGAACAGAACTGGTGGAAGATTTGTTTAAGGCTTGGAATTAGATTGAATTTGACGGGAGAACAAACAGGAAACAAAGTGACTGCTTTAAACTCACTTAAGTGCCACCTGCCTGCTATAATGGCATTAGGTTGAAGGCATGGCCTCCTTGCCTGAGCACTGTAAACAGAAGTTCTGGAACACAGAATTCCTGGATACCAAGGACACTGTTATCCATTGAAATGAGCATGTTTGTATCCATTTTCAACTTTCTTCTTGGCACCATAGGTAGTCACAGCATCCATCCTCTTTTGTCTGAAATTATGTCAAAAAGTCTCTTTCAACCTGATAGCATTGGCCCTGTGTGATGGGAAAAGCAACAGCCACTGTTCAGGGGACTGTTCAGCACATCCTGCTGCAGAGACCTCCTTCACGTGGGAGGTGGTGTCACTGGCAGACTTCTCTGTTAACACTATTCAGTGGCCCTGTCTGTCTTCTTCAGAAAGTTATTTATGTGCTCGTCCTGACCCAGCAGAAATGTCTGAGGGTAAACAAAGCTTCAGCCAGAGCTGTGATTTGTCTGAAAAGAGGGGGCTGTCTGTTCTGCACGGAGACTGTCGAGCTGAAGAGGAGAGCTGGGGAGCTCCCTAACTCCCAGTGCCCTGTGGGTCATCCCCTGGACAGGTGGTCAGAGCTGCCTACGCCCCCAGTGTCTTCCTAGGCACTAACAAAAGGAAGACAGCAGCCCCCTCAACAGTGCCATATGCACTATGATAGCAGGTTCTAAAGTCCCTTCAAGAATACTGCACACTTCACAACCCTGACTCAAGCGTGTTACAAAAGCGATCCTTGTAACCAAAAATACTTGTACCCCTGTAATACTTTGAAATTATAAAAAAAGAGTTAGATTTAATTTCAATCTTTCTTTTTTAACTGTTTCTATGGATCTATCAGGTTTTCATTTTCGACCATAATACTTCTCCCTCATTTGTACATATATTTAAAATTATGCCTAAATAATTTGTAATGTATTTTTAGAAGAAAACTGAAACTAAATACCTTTCAAAAAATAAAAAGAAAAAGAACACTATACAGAAACATCAAAAGCAAGACATCCAAAATTTAATCTATTAGTCTTCTTTATTCTGAAAAAAATCTGCCTTAGTGTTTCTTTTTTCTGCACGTGTGGAGGGAAGGTTTCCTTTTTCCCTGAATCTGTTTCTGTGGCAAAGTTTGATTGGGTTGATGGCTCTATTCAACCAACTTGAAGGTTATAACCATTTGGTAAGCTTCTTTTTTTTTTCTTTGTTTAATTATTATCTATTTTTTTTTATATTAGGCTACACATGTTGCTTGGAACAGTTGGTAATTTTTAGGTCAAAGAAAATTGCACCAGAATTGTGGGACCCATATACTTTTTCTTTCATTTTTTATGAAACTAAATATTTAGTCTCCTGTTCTATCTTTCTCACACTTCCAACTCGCCCCTTCTCCAGATCCATCTGTATAATTTAGCCCCCAAATTTCCAAAAGTCAAAATCTTTGGCATCTCAGATGCGTGTGATCACTGTTCTGCAGTTGTGGGCTGTGCTATTTCAGAGGTGAGCTCAACAATGACCCTTTTGCCTTTTTTGTATACAGCACCCAGTATATTCTGTCATCCTTATTCTTTATAAAATTATTAATCCTATTGCATTCAGCAATAACTTTGCACACAAGTGGCTAAGGATCTTTTTGCATGAACCTTCTGTCGTGTATTTCATTTTCTTAGATCCAAAACTTCACACGACTAACCTTCAGGCTTCAAGTTTGATCCAGGCAGACAGCATAGTGGTTTCCTTCCATGCAAAGTTTGGTCTGGAAAAGATGGTTGCTAGTGCTGTCATGCAAACCATGTGTCAGAGCAGGAATCCAGTCCAGGCTCCAGCAGAGATACTCACCCTTCCCCGAGCACAATATGCCATCTGCTGATTCACACAGGCTCTTGCTTTGTTCTTCCGTCATGTTACACTTCCGCGGGTGCTGGCAGAGCTTTCCGAACCACCCTCTCTCACACACGCAGCGGCCACAGGAACATGTGCCGTGGCCTGAGAAGCAACCACAGGGCGGGGGCGAGAAGAGAGGATGGGTAAACAACCAGCTGAGGCAGAGTTTTTAAGAAGGTAATGTATAAACCCTAGGACCTCATTTCCTATCAAACACGCTTTTCCCTTTATGCATAGTCAATTTGGCATGTAATTGTTTAAGAGAACTTCACAACAGAGTTCTAGTTTAACATAATAAATTGGAATGCAGCATAGGAAACGGACGTGAGAGAAAGAAACCTTGAAATAATTTAAAATGGAATTATAGCATCCTTTCTTGATACAGAGTATTTACTCATTTGCATTTTTATCAGTATGGAGTCTTAGTGCGACTCTTCATTGTGCACAGCACGACATCCCGACCAATTTGCAAGGCTAGTCACGTTACCACTGCTGGCAGCATTTATTGATTGCTCTCCTATTGCTTACCAATAAAAACAAAAGGTTAACTTCCCTATGAATGGCATTTGGCATTAAATTACTTTACCTGTGTACCTCTCTACTTACTAATAAGAATAGATGTAAGTGTAAGTAATGGTGTCTCTCTATTATTGCATAAAAGTTAAAAACATCAGGCTTGGATTCACATTTGGCACTTTTTTTTTTTCAGTTCCTGACATTGGCTTCTGGTTTTTGAGATATTTATCTTCTGATATATATGCAACATTGTATTTGTGACAGTTATACACCAACATATATACCAGTTTAGTTGCTTGCCACCAACACCCCGTTAGATTGCATGGACTTCCATTTTAATTTCTTGTTTCTACTCAATACTTTGTTTCTTTTCCTGATATGTGCACTGCCTTACACCAGGGTCTCTCTGAATCAGCTCTTTGCCTGGCAAAGACCTACTGAGTATCTATTATGAACAGAGCATTTTGCTAAGCACTAGGGGATACAAAATCAAGCACGATGTACACAGTTGTCCCTGGTCTTCTACCAGGGACATATATCATCATCATTCAGAGTGATCAGACTCTCTGAAGCTGTTGACACCATTTTCCCTTGACCATTCATTCTGGCAGGACCTTTAAGCATAAACCTGGCTCCATTTTTCCCCTCTAAATTCAGCTCTGCACAAGAAAAAAACAAGTGGCCAGCACTCAACGGTTTGCAATGCATTGTTATGATTAATTTAATGTAACCACCCATGAATCCTGGCGATGGTTTTCCATAACACATGATCATCTGGAAGTTAATGGAAAGCAAATGGGGAGGCAAACTCAAAGGAGCTTCATTGACAAACCTATTTCCCACAAGTCTCTTCTACTCCATATGGCGATGTATTAAATTTATTCTCACCACAGCCCTTTGAGTCTGGTATTAGCCCCATCTTACTTTCAGGCAACTGAGCCTCAGATAGACTAAGTGATTTTGCTTCAAATCACATAGTTCAGCTACATAGGGCTAGAACTCGATTGTAGGTTCCTCTGATTTCATTGCCCACACTTTTCCCAATGTGTCACACTGCCTCTGTACTTCATTTTAGAAAACAAGACTCTTAGCAGACTTTTAAAAATTCCTACCTTTTTAAACTATGCATCATTTGAAAGTGTACATTTGACATTCATGGGCACTTTCTCAGGGAAAGTCTCTTCTCTCTTGGTTTTCATGACATGAAACTCTCCTTGCCCCATTGAAAACTCCTCCTTTGTCTCTATTTATTCTTCTGCCTTTTTTTTCTGACCTGATAAATGTTGGTGTCCTCTCATTTCCTAGCTTTAATCATCTTCTTTTACCTCACTACAATTTCTCCCTTTAAAAATTCATCAAACTATAGGATATCAGATAACCACAATGACCACAGGGCTATATCTCCAGCTTCCAGTTCTCTCCCCAGCTCCACTCTCAGGATTCCATATTTTGTGTGCTATTAGCATTCCCAATTAATACTTCCAGAACTAGTTATATAATGTTCTTTCCAAAGGTGCAACCTTTCTTTTAATAGCACAGCTACCCTTTCAGGCAACCAGTTGAAAATATTTTGAGTCACATTTGAATGTCCCTTATTCCCTTCATCCAAAGGTGTCAAGTCTTATTGATGCCACCTCCAACATTTCCACTTATATCACAGTCGTGAACTTGGAGAAACCTGTCTATCACATCTCTCTCCAATATTCTTGCTCACAGATTGCCACAGCACAACTCTGCTCACATAACAGCCTTGATCTCTAGTCCTATATGTTTCTCTAATGCTTGTGACATAAATTTCACCTACTTTAGCCTTTGTTATGTTCTAGCTTCCTAAAAAACAGAGTCCCAAGCTTCTTTTCCAATCTTATTCCTTCTCTTTTCCCTGTAAACACACTGGCATACTCATTGTTCGCTGTACATTTTGCAGCTTTTCCAACTTCATGCCTCTGCAGAGGCAGGAATGCCTTTCCCCTACTCTACATATTCGGGTCCTACTTAATTTTCAAAGCTCAGCAAAAGTGAGTACAACTTCATGAAGATTGTCCTGATATCCTTAAGTGGAACTCATTGCCTCTCCTCTGAATTTTTTATGAATTTATTTTTCACCTTCTGTGGAACACTTGTGGTCTTCCACAGTACTTATTTGTCAAATGAATCCATCACTTGACTGTGAATTCCTGACAGTGGGAATTACTTCTGATTCAGCACCGCAGTTTCTAGAGTGCCCTGCACACTGCCTTGGACACAGTGGATCTGCAAAAACTCTTGTAGTAGATTGAGGTTGACTTAATCAAAATATGCTTCTCATTTTTTCCCCACAAATCCAAACTGAGAACCAACCCTAAACTGATTCTAAGACATGTTTACAGCTTATTTGGTTAATGGACTTTCATTTAAAGGCAACGGGCAGTTCTTGAATTGCTGTTTTATTTCTATTTTCTGTAGAGTAGAGCCAAGTTAGAGAATCGGTGTTCCCTAAGAGCTATCCACTCAATAAATAGTTAATAAATAGATGGTATCTTGACTTCTCCACTAGAATCAAAGTCTACTTAAAGTACAGGTCTCCTTAATAAGTTAAGTAAAATGTTGTCCATCTTTGAAGGCAGAGATTCCAGAGTATAAAAAAAAAAAAAAAAAAAAAACCATAAAGAGAGAGAGAGAGTTTCTAGTAACAGGTCCATTGAACTCTGGACTTTTCAACTGCTTGTGTTTCTTACTGACTCTAAGTTGGTAAGAACTGTCATCAATTTGACGTAATTGGAATCATTTGATGTCTACTGCAGAGGAAGATATTCTGCCTTTGATTCAGGGTATCATTAAGAATAACTCAATGGCTCCTCACAGAAATTAATTTAATATAAAATTATATGCACAAAAATGGGAGATTGATTCTCATGTATTAGCTCCTTTGTCACATCCTTCTGGAAAATTAAGTTAGCACCTAGCCCCTACCTATGATCACCAAAATGTGCTGGTATTTCAATGCTTTGATTAACAATTTATCCGACCTCCTTTTACTTAAAATTAATAAAAACCAAAAAATATTCTTTATAAATTCTAATAATTTACTCATCCATTCAAAATATGCCCTTGTATTTGTTGTGTACCAGGCATTATATTAGTAGTTTAGAATGTAATCGTGAATAAAATACACATTGGCCTTGTTTTCCTGGTACTTGCAATCCATTAGGGAAGAAAACAAGTAACAATAAATGAACAAACACACTTGGTTTATAGAAGACTGAAAGAGGGTTCTAGTATATGCAACAGTGAGAACACTGAAAACTAGTGTAGTCAAGGGATGACACTCGAGGGATGAGGAGCCAGACAGCCAATGTTCTAGGAACAGAGCCTAGAAAAGCTAATGAAAAGTCCTTGAGACAAGAAAGAACTTGGCATGTTATAGGCAGTGAAAGAAGCCCAATGTGTTTGAAAAATCATAAGTAAAAAAATGGAATAATACAGTTGGAGAGATATTCAGAAATGAGAACATAGTAAACGGTTTATTCTTAGGAAGGAAGTTAAATCTATTCTAAGAGAAATGAGAAATAACAAAAGGGTAGCAAGAGAGTGATGTGATATAATTTACACTTTGCAAATTCACTTTGGCAACTTGGTGGAACAGACAAAGGTGTGTTGGGAGGAAATGAGTATAGAGAAAGTGGGAGGGCTACTGCAGGGCTACTCCAGATGAAAGGTGGTAGAGGCTTTAAAGTAGGGTAGTGGCAGTGGAAATGCAGAGAAGTAAATGGAGATGTGCTTTGGCTATGGAGCCTGTACCTATGGGCCACGATGCTGGATTGGATATGACAGGTGAGGGAAAGAGAACAGTATTTTTCTTGCTAGAAAAATAGTGTGAATAATGGTGCTATTTATCAAGCATATCAGCTTCAAAAGGGAGAAGTTGAGGGCAGAAAATCAGCTCTGTTTTAAATGTCCTGTGTTTGAGACATTCTTATGACAACCAAATAGCAAGGTCAAGTAGTAGTTGGACATGAGCTGGTACTCAGGACAGGTTAGGGCTAGGCTCTAGGCATGCACACATTGGGATTTACAAACATAGAAGCACGTAGTGCTGTAGAAGTGAATGAGTCCACCAAGGGAGACAAAACTCTTGGGAAACTCCAATATTCAGGACTAGGCTACAGGAAGGGAAGCTAGACAAGTGGGAACATTCAGTAAGGAAGCAAGAAAAGAAAAGTGTGCTGTCTTATAAGATGACAAAGGAGAGGACCCCATCAAGGGGGCCTACTGAGTGAAATGTCCCTGAAAATTTGAGCTAAAAATTGAGACCATAGACGTAGTTTCAATCGGCTTTTTTCCTGACCGATACCACTGTGTTGCCACTTAGGCCTATGAGTGGAAGACCCAGAGGTGGCAGAGCTGTTGGAGATTCACCCATATAGACCATTAACTGAGAACGACATCTCTGCTTAGTGGTAGAATTGGCAGTGATTAAGTAATCCCCATATAGTAAGTCTACAATATATCATCAAAGAATGAAACTATAAAGAGAACAAGCCTAATGAACCACTGGAGGTACTCAATCTGCATGCACTTGGCTTCCCATGGCTTCATAAGGTGAATAATTATCCAGACGTAGAATGCCATCCGTCCTCTCCCGGACACTCACCTCCTCGCATCTGGTACTGCCATCAGGGATTTTTCTTCTCATTCCCTTCCCTTTCCCCACACAAAGATATTCACCAAGAATGCTCTGGACTTGCATGGTCCAGTATATCACAGTAGTCACTAGCCACATGTGACTATTTAAATTTATTAAAGTAAAATTTAAAAATCAATTTCATGGTCTCACTAGTCACGTTTCAAGTGCTTGATAACCACATGGGCCAGTGGCTATTGAGTTGATGAATGCGTATAGAGAACATTCTCATCATCTTTGAAAGTTCTATTGGACAGTGCTGTTCTTGATAATGACCTTTTTCAATAAAGTTTATTGGCTCTTATGCACATTTCTTTAAAACACTGTGATGATGATTCTCAGTTAGGAAACTGACCTATGAACGGATACTATTCAACCAGATACCACACCTTGCCAACTCGATATCCTTACACCTTCTTAATATTAAGAAAACCATCATTTCATTTTTCAGGGAGGTGACAATTTGCCCATATGGAAGGTGTTTTGCTATCCAGGCTCCTTTGACCTAGAGGCATTCATATGTCATAGCTCTAATCCATGAGAAATAAGAGAAAATCTCCTGGATAATATTTCCAGGAAACTATTGTTTTCCAAAGGAAATGGGACGAACTTAGCCAGCATATGTCCTTTTCAATTGTCATTTTCTTTCCCATTTCTTTTTTCCTGGAAGAGAGACACAACTGGAGATTGTTTATGAGCATGACGTTTAAAGTTATGCTGGGAGGACAAAGCAAAAGGGAAGATAGACAGGGTTTGGGGACACTGATGGCTCTCAGGAATCCCTGGAGTGACAACCTGCAGACTTATCTGTGTTCTTCACCTTTTATCCCAACACAGTGCTAACTGATAGAGTTATAAATTCGGGAAAGAAGTTTTTGATTTTAAGATGTAATTTGGACACAATTGCCAGCTGACTATATTGTCCATCTAAGAAAGGCTTGGCCCAAGTGCACTCACTGAGCTCTTTCTCAACATAACAATCCAGCAGTGCCTGGGAGTCACTGAATTCATACTCCTAGGCTGCATTATTTCCTTCAAATTGCAGCTATGAACTAAAGAACTCCCTGAAGAATTGTGAACTGATTGTGTAATTAAGAGGTGGCTCTTCATTATCCCTTCTTGTTTCTTAAATTGGACTCATGGGCAGCTATTCCGGGAGCAGAGAGGCAAGAAGAAAAGCAGTGAACAGTCTATTTCTTATTCTCACCCTGGGTATATGAGATACAGGAGGGAAGTCTCTGATTAAGCTTATATTAGCCTAAAACAATAAAACACACATGAGCCAGCATGTGAATATATTTTCTTTATGGAACCTTAAAATCACATACACTAAAAATGAACAAATCTTAGGGACTATAACTGGACAAAGCATGTTTTTACAATAGTGACTTATTTGATGAGAAACCCATGCATTAATAGGACACACAAATTTTTATTAATAAAGATGTTTTCAGAGGTTCCACATATAGTCTAGGATGAATGAACATGACTCACAGGAGAATTGATGCCTCCTAGAAATAGTCCTTAACTAGCAAGTGATGGGTATGTAAGAATTGTGTGTTTTACACAGGCTCCCTGAGTTTTATCCCCCATACTGGGATGAAGCTGCAGTTGACCATAAACAAGAACTAGATTGATTACACAATTTTTATCAGCTCCCTTGCCTTTCCTGCCATGATTTCCAACTCTCCCACCAGTATTTCCTTCACTTTATAAATAAGTTACTTGCAACCAAATCTTCACTTTTGGATCCGATTTCCTATAGACTCTTCCTACAGGGAGTTCTAATCTTTGGGGGCAATTATATTTTTCATTGTAAATCAAGTAACTGGTGTTCTGGTTTATACATTGGTCTTCTACAAGTTTGGTTCACAGAAGTCCTTTCCCACTGAGACACAAGCAGCTCTGTGTAGACAGACATCATAAAGAGTGTGGATATGCAGAGCTGAGAATTAATCAAACATTATCACTTTGTGAGATGTCATCTCACTTACCCAGGTAACATTTGATTTCATCTAATAGATTTGTTTGCATCTTTGATTTCTTCCCCAGAGTTGGAGATAAAGAGAGATTCATGGAGGAAAGATATATAATTTAATGGGTATAGAAATGTAACAGGTTTCTATAATATTGACCATTTCAACCAAGTCACCAAAGAAGTTGGGCAAGGGGGCCCATGTGAATAAACACAGCATGTCAGAGAGAAACTGACAGGGATGATAAGAACAGGGACATGTATGTTGTACTTTCTAGGTGCCAGGCAGGCTTTACAGATATTGTTGTGAAAATTAAGTGAGTTAATAGATGCCATGTGCTTAACAAATAAGAAAGACTAAAGTCTACTGAGATATTTCTGGTAACTAATACCAGTGAGGAGAGGGTTTAACCTAAATATAATATTAACATAATGCGAAAACAGTTTGGTGTCATGCTTGGGAAAACTGTGGCATAGGGACAGATCTGTGAACTGAACATCAGAGCTCCAATCCTGGATCTGACACTTTTTAGTCATGGGACGTTAACTTCTCCAACCTCAGTTAATTTCCCTTGTATAAAACGAAAGCAATGATCTCTTAGAGCGGCTGCCATGATGAAGGCATAAGGTAAAACACTCAGCACAACAGATATTTAAAAGGACGCTTTCCCTTGCCTCACAGAGAAAGGAAAGAAGAAGATATTCTTGGTTAAATTGCAAGTATTTTGTAATTGGCTAGAGAGAGAATAGGTGGACAGATGATAGATACAGATGTTGGATGGATGGTGCCCCAGCCTTCCGTAAGTAAGACAGGAATTCTAGTTTTTTCCAATAATAGTGCCCAATGTGTTATAATAATTATCTCAAAGCAATAGAATGATATTCTTTGAATGCGATTCTGTGTCCAGTTCACTTCAATTGTACCGAAAACCTAATGGAGCTGTAATCTGCAGGCATCAATCTCTACAACATGAAGTTTCAAGTCTGAAATATTAATAACAAGTATGATGTTGACCCACATTCCCTCCCCTGGATGGCGCTCAGGTCAGCATCTACTTCTGGGACTCTCATTTTTGGGGTTACCTTTGCTGTCTACCCTCTATCTGCCTTATTCTTTCTCTGGACACTCTGTCACTTTCAGTATGCTCCTGTTTGGGTCCGAGAGCCATTATGGAAACAGAGTGTACATCTCTGGTGATTTTGTAGTTCAACTTAGAGTGTAATCTTACTACCTTTTTTTCAAGTGTGTGGATGATACTTTTCCTTGTCAGTGCTTATTAGTAAAGTCATAAAAATCATGTTAAAGTGTTGACTTGCAGCAAAACCTTTCACTATCATAACATCACAGTACTTAGTTTAGACTCAACGATCTTTTATTGATAGTGTACTGGGTACTTTCACCTACCTCCCCCCAAATCAAGAGTTCAAGGAAATAAAAGTCATTATAAACCTACTTGTATATTGCTTTTAGGTCCGATGCTATATTGTTATTTGTTTATCTTCTTTTAAAGAGCAATTTTAAAAAATACAAGTAAGTTGAATAAGAAAGGCAGGTGAAGCAAGTTGCATGCAGGTAGCGTGAGCCTTTGAGAAATGTTATTACCTCCACAGACCACACCGTCGAGGTCTTCACAGCGGCGGTCGTCACACTCGCACGTCTTGCCATACACCCTGCGATCTCCTGGAGGGTAGCAAGTGCATTTGCCGCATTCACATTTACCTGGAGAGCATAGAGACAGCACACTCACTGGGAGAGCCACAGAATCACTGAGGCTTCCAAGGAAACAAGCATAATCTTAAACCCAAATCTCCCAGACCAGTTCTAGGCTATGTCTGACAATAGGCGAATAACTTTTTTAATCTCCTTCAGGTAAGTTAAAGGTGAAGAACAAATGACAAGGAGGTCGGGAGTTGAAGTGACAATTATTGGCTCAGGAGTCGCTCATATCTGCTGCTCTCTTTTTGTTTCATTCACCTTTTTTTTTTTTTTTTTTTTTTACAAATTTACTATTTCACAGTTTCTTTTTTTTAATAGGTAGTGTTTTATTTGCTTTTCTTTGTTTTTTATTTCAGCATATTATGGAGGTACAAAAGTTTAGGTTACATATATTGCCCTTGCCCCCTGCCCCCCGAATCAGAGCTTCAAGCGTGTCCATCCCCTAGATGGTATGCATCGCACTCACTATGTATGTATACACCCATCCCCTCCCCCCCACATCTGCCTGACACCCAATTAATGTTAACCCTAAATGTGCTCTTAGGTGATGATCAGTGAAACCTTTGAAGCATAAATCAGTTATGAAACTCTCTGGATTTCTTATTCAACTTAGATTGATGATGCCATTTAAAATAACTGAATAAATTATATATATTTTATATAATTTAGGATATTGTGTTTTTTAAAATATTTTTACTTTAGAGGATCTATCTGCCCCATGAGGAAAAAAAATTCATAAGGAACATTTCAATGTGATATTTTACTGATTATATGTAGTTAAGTTTACAGCTCATAGAACTCATTTTAACATGAAACATATGTCAAAGCACATGATCTAAACATCTTTATCCTTCTTGACTTAAAATTTAAAAGTATAAATATTTTTGGAATGAATTTGGTTCATAGTTGGGAGTTCCTTAACGAGTAATAGTAGGAGGATTTTCACTATTATTTTTGAACTGTAGCTGTGTCAAACGCTATAATTCGTTGCATTATGTCGTTTTGTTTTTAAATACCACACATTGAATAGCATTATTACTACCATTTTACTAAATGGAGACATATTGAGGCCAAATAATTTTCCACGTGAACCAGCTAGTAAGGAATAGATTCAAAATTTCTGTCCATCCCCATTAACCTTAAAGTTTGCACACCTAACCATTAAACCATACTGCATCTTAATATGCAGCATCAGGAGCCTATATGAGAAAGTAAATTCCTTTGTATGAGGGATTGGTACTGTTTTGTCCAAAATTCGGTTGGGTGACAGTGCCCCGAGACATCTGTTACTCTCTGTCATTAGCCCAATCATCATAATTACACACCCACTGAAATGATCACAAGACGCTTCAGGGCTGACCCTGCAATGTTGTTAGTCACTCTGTTGCTGAACTTGTTTGTATCTTGTTAAGGAAATTCTGAGTTGGTAGATGATGGAGGAAAGAAAAATTAGTATTTCGGATCGTATAATTTCTGAGCTGTAATTAAAGATAATCTAATGCAGTGATTCATAATCTTTTCTGGCAGAAGTGGTGAGGTCACAGCCCCTTTGAGAGGCTGGTGGCAGATATGGCAATACATGGTGTTGTTCTGGCTGCCCGTCAATAAATCTCTCTTTCTACTTGGAGTATTCCCAAATTCTGCAGGAGGCAGGACCATACTCCCCCAGCCACCACCACTGAAGTTCCCTCGTCTTATGCGCTGGTGGCCAGAACAGGGAGACACCAGATGCTCTTGGTCAAGGCTTTGCTTCTGAGGGTGAAAGCAAAGGCACAGGGCCTGTGGCAGAGCGGCAAGTGCCACAGCACAGCAGTGAGTGTCCAGGGGCAGCGGGGCTGAGCCCACAGCAGCTGGCATTCAGAAGTGATGGCAGCGGGAACTGAATCCTGGCAGTGCCTTGCTTCTCCAGGTTGCTGCAGGAGCTGATTGTTCAAAGCTGCATTCGGAGCCTAAACCTTTCTGACAGAATCTTTTTTAAAATCCCAGTTGATGAAGTTGGTCTCTGTTGTTTGCAAACAAGAACCCTAACTAGTAGAACTCAGATCTCTCCCTGGACAAATATACCAACACACATCTTTTTTTTTTTTTCCTTTTTTTTTTTTTTTTTTTTGGTGAAATGTCAGGAGGATCTATGACTTCCTTCAATTTATTTAGTAGATGAGGAAACTCAAGCATACTGGGGCTAAATGATTTTCCCAAGGCCAGATAACTATATATTAGCAGCGCTAGTGTTAGAACGTTGATTTTCTGAGCTCCAGCCACCTTATGATGTGCATAAACACTCATCCGCTTCATAGGTGGATGTGCAGATAATTCCAATAATGCAGAATGTGGGAACAAAAAGACAAACTACAGGACCATCGGCAGTATGGTCCAGTACGGTTAACTATTCCCTCATGGACAGACCTGGGAAACTACAATAATAAATTGCATTATTCTGAAGAAGTAAGCACTCCCAGTTACAAAGACAGAATGCTTTTAATTTCCAGGTTTTATGTACTTATGGTCATTACCACAAGTCACTACCAACTTTGTTTCAGTCACTATCTTATACCTGCAAGATAAATTTCCAAACTTTCTTCAAAGTCCAAAGTAAATTTCACCAAATCCATGACACTTTCACCCCCCTTCTCACGTACCTTCACAAATACAGAAGTAGCTGTACTTTATATCTGTCCTCATGATGTTTTGAATCAATGTTTATCAAATGGATGTATCTAAACAATAATCATGTGTAAATAGTTTAGTAATATTCACACACTATTAAGAGCTTTAATGGTAGAATGTGAATTTGAAATGGCATATCTCTCTCAGAACACAGATTCATTTTCAATTGCCTGAAGACCTCCGTTTGTGTTTCCCACAGTTAGATCAATTAAATATGTCCCAAAGAAAATTCATCATCTCTAGTCACAAACCTACTCCTCTTCCTGGGTCCTTTATGTGGAAGAATGTCACCATCATCCAATCTGTCACTGAATCTAAAAAAACCTGATAGCATATTTGATTCTTTCCTCTTATACTTTTCTCCTCCTTTCAATTTGAAATTTCAAAAAATCTACTTTCTTAAACCATACATATGGTTGTGTAATTGCCTTGCATAAATCCTTCTGATGGCCTCATCTGATCTTCAAAGTCAAAATCAAATTCCTCAGCAGAGTTCCCCACGCTTGGTCCGGCTCACTTTCCCAGTGTATCTCTAGCGATCACTGTGCATTCATGTTCAGAGACTTTGCTTATATGCCCTATTTCTGCTCTCTGTTGTGCATTCTACCACTTTCTCTGTAAAATCTTACCCAGTGTGCAATAGCTAGCTCAGCTCTAATTTTCCCTCTCAGAGTTTCCTTGCCACCCCTGTTTGGTTACCTGGGAAAATTGCTCCTTCTCTCTGATCCCATAGCTCTTTGTCCACATCACCAGTAAAGCATGGAATGCAAATTTTATAATAGATAGGTAAATCACTGATCCCTATCAAAAATAGTCAGATCTCTCTGGTCCAGACAAATAGTGAGATTTGTATCTTGTTAGCAGCCAACTAAATTCTCCACTGATGTAATAGAAAGACACAGACATATAGATTTATTGACTTTTTTTCCAAATGAAATTGAGTCCAATCTTTTTCTTTTATTTACTAAACAATATTATTATTATTGTTTTCATGATTTGAAGTTATATCATATTTTCTCAAATGACTACCAAATTAATAATTTCATAAATAAGAAAGAAGGATAACAGAAGTCTGCATTTCTAGCACTAAGTGCTATTTTATACAACATATTTACAGAAAAATCTAAAAAAGAGATACCCAAAGAAATAAAAATAAAGGAAGTCATTTATAAGAAGACAATTCAGGAACAGAAAGAAAAGAAGATAGAAATAATGGTGGGAGAAGAAATTAAGTCAGTCAAAATCATCAATATCATCCAACCAAAACTTATCTGGAATTTACTCTATCCTAACTCTGCCTACTCCTATTGAATTTTAATAAAGTAGATAATCTTTAGACACATACACAAATCGGTCCAATGATATTACTTTATAAATGACTACAATCCCTATGCATTATATTTTAAGGCTCATTATACACTAGCAAAGAAGGATAATGAACTAAGGCAGATATCTAGAAGGTCTGAACAAAATAGGTTTTACTTAAACATTTCAAATTTGACATGTAACTTTGTAAAATACAGAAAAACTCTAAGTCAAGACATTGACCGAAAGCACAGTTTACAACTCTATGTACAGCTAATTATTTTAACAAATAAAATATATCTCATTTAACTTAAACCTCTTTAACTTTATACTTCCCCACAATCATTAAAAGATTAAGATAAACACAAATGCATATGTTTGCCTTAGAGTATATTTTTCTATAAGAACTAGATTAAAATTTAAAAACCCAGATTCACTTACTATAAAATATTTCTTGTATCAAATTCAACAAATATTCATTAAGAATATGTTTTGTGTGAAGTACTTGCATAGATATGGAAGAGTACTGCTAAAGAAAAGATACATTAATTCTGTAATTCCTGCTACTCTATAGAGCTCATCTCATTTCACTAAGTATTAACTACAAATAAACATGTTGGAGAATGATTATATTGCCAATGTTAACCACTTAATTGTTCTGAGCAACATTACTGACTTCATAATAAAAAAAAGTACTACTAGTTTAAAACTAAAAGGTTAACATACTTTAAATAATGGTTTTATAAAATGTATGACAGCTAAAATTTCCAAAGACAGTCTCTCATTTTAAACTTTGGCCCAATCTTATATATAACTATCTCAAAATCTTAAAATCCTTCATTAAAAAAAGGAAGCTTAAAATTTCAGAACGCCATGCATATTTTTGAACAATACTACATGCATTGATTATTTTGTATGTAGAAATAATTCTGACAATAGAATTCTCTTCTGTGTTTATCAAATAATAATCACTTGCATATTTTTCTAAATCCATTCCAGATCTCACCTATAGATCATAGCATGCTCTAGCACTAACAATAGACTGCCTTCAAAAATTATCTCAACATAATCCACGATAAATATATTATCATCTTTTTCTATACATATGGGTGACATATGGGAGAGATTAAACTTCAAAGCAGTTAAAAGGAGAAGGAGGAGGAGGAGGAAAAGAAGGCTTAGCTAGAACTACCTCATTCTAATAGAAGAAAGCCATGGTAGTTGTGGTTGGGGAGAGTAACACAGAAACCGTGCAAAACTTAGACGAGAAAAAGAAAAGGAGAGCACCTTGTATTGCAAGAGTATAGCTGCAAAGTTTAATTCAAAGCAAATTTCTCAAAAAGAGTCATCTGTTGTTGTCTTAACTCCACTCTCATCTCAACCCACCCCAACCATCTTGAAACACAGCTACTTAACAAGTACTGGTTTAGCAAGGTCTCCAGTGACCCAAATCCAGTGGCCAGTTCTCTGAACCATCTTATAATAGCCTCACAGAAGCTTTCAAGAGTTGACTTTCCATTTTTTTTTTGAAATACTTTCTTCTATTAGCTATTGTTAGATTACTGTACTTACCGTTTCTTCCTTATACAAATATCTAAACCTTAGACTGACCAAAGGCTCAGCCCTCAACCTTCTTGCCTCTGTATTTCCCCAAATCACATCGAGTCCCATGGATTCAAAATCTACCATACATGACAAAGACTCTCAAATATACCATTGGCCTCGTTCTATCCTCTGAGAACACAATGCTCTATAAAATTATTTAAATAATAATTGTGATAGGTATATACAATAATCCATTCAAACAATATCCAACATCATGTTTAACAGGGAGTGGTCTAAGTCAGAGATGAGAGAAAGATGCTTATAATAATCAGTTATATTTTAAGTACAATTTAATAAAAATTAGGTGAGAAAACAAAGAGCTAATGTTATTATTAGCAGCTGGTGTGTTTTTATGCCCAAGACAAAAAAAAAATAGCAAATGTATTTAAAGTAATGACATTTTGGCAAGGTGTCTGGTGACAAAATTAACATACAAAAATGAATAACTTTGTATGTACCAACAGTAACCAAATCTAATAAAATGGGACATTGCCTCATATACAAGAATATCAGAAATATAACACAATGAACTTATACTACCTTGCACTATAAAGTCACAGTGAAGGCTTTAAGATAAGACTTATAATTTTATAAAGGACATACTTTTTATTGAATAAAAAGAAATTACATGATTTTTTCTTAATTACTGTATTAAATAACGTGGTGCCAACTGAAATCTCACAAATTGATAAAATGATTCTCAAGTTTATTGGAAATAACCAGTATGATAACATTAAAGAATACTATGAAAACAGAGAGAGAGAGAGAGAGAGTGTGCATGAGCTTGTGTGTGAGTGTATAAGGAGGGCCAGTGGAGATATGTCATCAGATAAAGGTGAACCATATAAAATGTCTCTTTTTGTAAGTCAAAATGGTCATCACCAATTTTATATAACTCAACCAAATAAAATGTCCTCTAACTATAATAAAGTGTGTTACTGGTGAAAAAGGAAGAAAAGAAAGAGGAAGAGACAGAAAAAATATTAAAGAAAATGTATGAGCATAATAATTAATGACAGTGATTGCTTGGTGCTGTGAAAATTTTAAAATCTTTTCTTAGAGGTTAGGAATAAGAGAAAGATTACTTTCTCATTAGTTCTATTCAACAACACACTAGATCTCCCTGTCAGTGGAATACGGTGGTAAGAAAATAAAATGACATAAAGAAGAGAAAGGAAGAAACAAACAGTATTACTTCACAGAAAAGTGTGTACATAGAAAATGAAAACCACTACTAACAGATAATCTGGATTATTAAAAAAGTAAGTATATTAGTTGCCATATACCAAATATGCATACAAAATATACCAACGCTAAACAAAAAAAAATTAAGCAGGTTTAAATAAGTAGAGATACTGTATATTTATTACTCAGTATTGCTAAAATACCAAATATCTCCAGATTGATTTATAGCTTCCATGCAATCACAATCAATAGCTCACCATGATTTTTGTAAAAATTAAAAGCTATTCTAATATTTATATAGAAATGAGAAGTGCTGATAACCAAAATACTTATGAACAAGTAGAAGGTAGAAACACCTTTTCTAAAAGATATTAAGGCTTATTAAAAACAAGCAGTAATTTTATTTTTATTTATTTATTTATTTTATTTATTTTATTTCAGCATATTATGGGGGTACAAATGTTTAGGTTATGTATATTGCCTTTGCCCCCCTCCCTGAGTCAGAGCTTCAAGTGTGTCCATCCCCCAGACAGTGTGCATCGCACTCATTATGTATGTATACACCCATCCCGTCCCCCCCCCACATCTGCCCAACACCCGATTAATGTTATTCCTAAAAGTGCTCTTAGGTGATGATCAGTGAAACCAATTTGATGGTGAGTACATGTGGTGCTTATTTTTCTGCTCTTGGGATACTTCACTTAGTAGAATGGGTTCCAGCTCTATCCAGGAAAATACAAGAGGTGCTATATCACCATTGTTTCTTATAGCTGAGTAGTACTCCATGGTATACATATACCACATTTTATTAATCCACTCATGTATTGATGGGCATTTGGGTTGTTTCCACATCTTTGCAATTGTGAATTGTGCTACTATAAACATTTGAATGCAGATGTCTTTTTTAAAGGATGTCTTTTGTTCTCTTGGGTAGATGCCCAATAATGGGATTGCTGGATCAAATGGTAGGTCTACTTGTATCTGTTTAAGGTATCTCCATATTTCTTTCCACAGAGGTTGCACTAGTTTGCAGTCCAACCAGCAGTGTATGAGTGTTCCTGTCTCTCCGCATCCACGCCAACATTTATTGTTTTGGGACTTTTTGATAAAGGCCATTCTCACTGAAGGTAAGTGATATCTCATTGTGGTTTTGATTTCCATTTCCCTGATGAATAGAGATGTTGAGCATTTTTTCATATGTTTGTTGGCCATTCTTCTGTAGAAGCAGTGATTTTAAAGTTGGGTTTTGGTGGAAAGAGAGACAAAGTGGAACAAATAGAGAATCCTGAAACAAACCCTAGCATATGTGAACATTTGATTTGGACAAGGTAGCAATACAGAGCAATAAAGGGCAGATGACCTTTCATATAAATGGTGCTTGGGTACATAAACAATAGAAGAAAATATTAACCATTTGAATCATAATTAGGAGCTTAAGTTCATTAAAGAAATAATAAGAAAGTGAAAAGGTGAGCCACAGAATAAGAGATGATATTAAAGTCTGACATGTACTCACCATCAAATTTGGTTTCATTGATCATCACCTAAGAGCACATTTAGGAATAACATTAATCTTGTGTCAGGCAGATGGGGGCGGGGAGGGGATGGGTGTATACATACATAATGAGTGTGATGCACACCATCTAGGGGATAGACACGCTTGAAGCTCTGACTGGGGGCGGGGGGACAAGGGCAATATACGTAACCTAAACTTTTGTACTCCCATAATATGCTGAAATAAAAAAAAGATGATATTAGCAACACACATATCTGATAACTGTCTCTTATCCAAAATATGTAAGGACTCTAACAATGACAGCAAAACATACAATCCATTAAAGATACGGGTGAGAGATCTGAACGGGCACTTCAGCAAATGGGAAACTGATATGGCCAATAAACATACAAAAAGATGCCTCTTCTCTTATTCATATGGAAAATACAAGCTAAAATCAAAATGAGATTCTATATCGATCAACCAGATTAGCAAACATTTAAAAAATGACCATAATAAGCATTGGCAATGGTTTGGAACTACAAGACGTGACTTATACAGCAGGTGGAAGTATAAATAGGTAGAGTATTTTAGAGGATTATTTGGCATTATCTATTAGAGTTGATATTCATAATCTAAGAACCAGCAATCCAATTCTTGGTTGTGTTCCCTAGAGAACAGCATACATGTGTGCACCAGGAGATGTTCCAGAACAATTATAGCAACATTATTCCTAACAGCCTCAAAGAAGAAATGTACCAAATATTTATAAATTATAAAATACTTATCAGTTATATTCTTAAATGAAATACTACAGCAATTAAGATGAAAGAGTCACAAATACACGCAATGTCATACCTGAATCTTAAGAAAATGATGGAGAGTGCAAGAAGTCAGTCACAAAATAATACATACTCTTTGATAGTATAATTCCAAAACAGGCAAGTCTAAACACCATAGTGCTTAGAGATATATATTATTACAATACTTAGGGGGAGAACTTTAAAGAAAGGCATAGAGGTGATTACCATGAAAGTGAAAATGGCTATCTTCATGGGAGGGAGTATTCTGCCTTTGGAGCTGTGGGAAGGGAGCTATTGGGATTCCGGCATTATTCTATTTCTGGACCTGGAGTGTGATTACTTTATAATGATTCATAATGCTATAAATTAGTATGTTATATGCTTTTCTGGGCAGAACAGATTATTCAAAAAATAAGTTTGATATAATTGGTGAACCATGTTGCAGAAATAATCAGTCTTTTTATATAACTCTCCACAACTGAATAAATTTCCAGTAGATTCAACATTTGAATGCAAGAGTTTGAGTCATAAAATACTAGACAGAAATATAGGTTTGAGTTTTCATAACCCTTGGGTGCGAAAGACTATTCTAAACATGACACCAAAACAGAAACATAAAAAAAATATAAATTTGACCATAAAATATTCAATATTCAACAAATAACATAAGACTAAAATATAAACAATAAATGAGGACAAACTATTTGTAAAAATAAGACAGACACTAAGTAAACACCACTACAGGTATGAGCTCCAATATAAATAGCTAATAATAAACACCCAGAAGGAAAACAGACCACAGACAAAAATAGATCATTTATAATGAAAGTAATACACATTGATCATTGTCAACAGTAAATTATTTACATCTTTTAGTAAATTTTATGGAAATTAACCACAAACTTTAAATAATTATACTTTTGGGGGGCAAGAAACCATGTTCATTAAAATACTTGAAATTTCTGTAATCTTTAAATTACTAAAATTTACTTTGATATGCCTGGAAGAAACTTTCATTCATGTGTTTTGGATTTTACTTACAAGATGTTGCAAAGTCTATGTAAACAAAATAACATTATCTTAATATTAGCAAGAGAAAGTAGAACTTTCATTCTACTTATAGGATAACTCAGTACAACTAAATTACAAGATGAAATAAAAAGTAGCTTGAGATGTTTATGAAATGTAGATTGTTACAGATTGAAAGATAAAAACATTATTTAGTAATTCCATTGGTGTTCTTCCTTATTAACTGCTGGAGTACAGTTATGGTAGAAATAACCAGTTAATTATTCCACAAAATTGGGGACTGTTAGAAGTAGAAAAGTTGTGAAGGATGACCAAGTCCAATGAGTTCCACCATTTACAGATGTGGAAAATGACTCTCTGAGTGAGATAATATGTGACTTGCTCAAAATCACACAGTGCTCAATGCATACACAGGTCATATCTTGAGGTCACAGAACAAGGGAAGAAAGAAAACGGTCGTCTCACTCCTCACCATTCATATAGCTATTGTTTGTCTTTTTTAATAGTTAGGACTTCTTGGGGGAATCTTTCTTAATGAAAATAAGAGATATCTCAAAGCCTTTTGTGAAAGTGTTAATCTCTGGTAGAGGTTCATTTTCTAAAACTGGTATAAAGTTACCAATGTGGAATTATGAATCTGACAGCATTTGTTTCTCAGCCTATATATAATATTTTGTCCTCTTTTTCTCCTTCTCTTCCTTCTTTCCCTCCTATTCCTCTTCTCTACCCTCCACTCCTTCCCTTGCCTCTCCAGCCACTCTCCCCAACCTCACACATGCACACACACACCCCTCACTTTCACCCCCTCCCTCTTTTTGCCAGGTATTTTTCTTCTTGATTCTTCTTTTTGCATAATATTAACCATGAAAAATATCTCCAGCTTTAGACTTTGACTTCCCTTTCTCTTACTTTATTTCAACTTCTCGCTTCAAGGTCTCATTTCTACAGGACGCAGGCTTCAAACCAGCAGTGACTAGCGACTAGACGCTCGAGGTGGAGATGCAGAGGCCAGACACTGCTGCCCCCTAACCGCATGGATTAACAGCAGAGAGTCCTTGGATAACTAATTGAAGAAACTCATTCTTCACTCAGGACCAGTTGAATCTTCTCTTCTCCATTACCACCAGTAATAGGGTTGTGCATTTGTGAAACAGTGAAAATCTGGAAGTTTCAGACACCACAGGGTGGATCCATGGACCTGCACTGTCACGGTTCAAGATTGAAATCATCTCCAGAACCCATAACTGAATATGCAAGATGCACACACACACACACACACACACACACACACACACTTACATCGTTTCTACCCTATATGCTCATGTTTGAGGTGTTTGGCTAGAGGATGTTAACCCCCTTCAAATTATACCACGTAGAGAACACACACATATTCTTGCTCAAGAACAGGTTCAGCAGGGCTCACAGTCTTGAATGCCTGCATTACTTTGATCATTCCCTCAGTTATTAATTCAACAGACACATTTTGGCTATAACTGTGGGTTAAATATTGTGATAGATACTGAGATATAAAATTAAGAAAGACATTTAAACACAGGAAAATAAAGGTAAAATACATGGGCACACACAACCTGCAAGGTTAGAAAAGGTTTCTGGGAAAGTTAGTGTGGGTTTGAGTCTTAAAGTGTCTGTTCAAATGTTAGAAAAGGAAATAAATTTTATGGCACATATACAACTAAAAACATAGGCTCTGACTTTAAATAGGTCTGGATTTTAATTTTGGCATATCCGCAACTAAATGTGATTCTTTGGAAGAATAATTTAAACTTCATTCATTGTGGTTGCACTATGGGAATAAAAATAATACCAGTAACATAGAATTATTATAATTTTGTAAGGCATACAAAATACACAGTCCAGGGCCTGCATGTAGTAAATGCTCAACAAATATTATATATTATTATCATTATATTTTATAATAAAACACATGTGGGGAAGCTTGGATTTTAATTACTCATATAAAATTTGTCCACTTCTTTTCTTAATCCATTTTTCTATAAAAACAAAAAATAAATGTTTTTCCTAATCCAGAATGAGATTATTTAAGAAGAGCACCGTATCATCAAATGCATCTGCCAGCGTGGTAACTGCAGGCACAATCTCTACAACCTTATCATATTTCACTTTAAAAAATAGTAAAAAAACACACTTGCAGTACATGCTCAATAGTTGGGGAGTAATTAGAGGCTCGCATAAAACAGAAAATAGATTAGCATTTTACTAACATAGTCCTCCTTTGCCTAAAATAATAGGTTTACCATAGCAACCTGATTGCACTAGAAAAAGTGCCTGCCAAATGCATCCTAAGTTCTCTTGAAATTTCTATGAGAAGGAACACTTGAGAACTATAATATTCTAGGCCATTTCATCTAAGTGCAAATATTTTTGTGAGAATAAAGTAATCTTCCTCCAGACCTTTGAAAGTGCAGAGGCACCTTCACCCTCCATTTCAAAATGGGCAATAAAACTTCATATAATTCAAGCCACACTGACATTACAGATCAATTGCTAGCCAAGAGAAAGCTGCTCATGACTTCAAAATACAGATAAATGTCACTCCTTTATGTGTGCCTTCTTAGTACATGGAGATTAAAGTAATCAATCATGGCCTATGTGAAGAACTTAGACATTTAAGCAAATGCTGTACTAATATAATTTTCTATGATTTGCTCTAGAGTATCTAAAATTGAAAATGGAAAGGAAGCACTGAGCCTCACTCATCTCTAAAGGTTTTCCAAGGCATGGAGCAAAACATTACAAAGGAGGTCGTTTATTTCTCCAAATCAGATTATCTCATGATTTCAACCTTAAGATAGTTTCTAAAATAACATCTAAAAGTATTCAAGATTCTTTTTTTCCCTAACAAAATTCCTATAAATTAGGTAGTAATACCACACTCATGTACAAATGTAACTCAGAAACTAAGTGACAGGTTCAAGGTTAAAAAGTTAGGAAACGTAGGAAATGTAGATCTTAAGTAATTAGCCAATGTAGCCCACTATGAAGCAGCCAATATGAATTAGAATAAGCATTTCTTTTTTCTTAGCTGGTATAACCCATTGACTGGTCATCGGGCTTCTGCACACATGAATCCTATCAAATATTGGTTTATCTTTAGTATTGACTTTATGACCTGATACCATTACAGGTCATAAATAAACACATGCAACTGTAATTCACCATAAAAATACTCTATGGGAAAAATGCCAAAGGATAGACACAAGCAATAAATGCCATTCACCAGTGAAAGAGAACACTGTGATTGACATAATCAGATAAAATTTTCTATAGAAAGTGTTTCTCGAAGATGACTCTGTTTGGGCAAAGGGGAGTAGAATGGAATTACGACCTAGTCATTTGAAACTTTTTGTTTTGACACTTCAAAAATTAAAAAGCATGAGTGAAGGTATCACTTCCTTAATACACATTTCAAAAGTGCTAATTAAACTGTTTTGAAATAAGCGTGGATTTTCTCCCCAATCAGGATAATTAACAAATATATTTTACAAATTGAACATCAAAATCCATTGAAAAATACATAATATACTTTCCATCACAAACAGATTACTCTTTTAAAATTAAGGGAAAATTCACCATAAAGCAATATTTTCTACTGGTAATTTATTTTTTGCTAGTCATGTTTCTGACTCTACCAACATTAATTTCCCCAAGTCACAAAACATTAGAAAGAACATTGCATATATATGAGTTTATACATACATAAGAATTATGTATACATGTACATATGAATTTGGGGGTGAGGGAATTTCATGTGAGCAATTTGTCTTCACAGTTTATTTTAAAAAACTCTTTGTACTATTCTTAAGTCTTCTAAGTTTGAAATTATTTCAAAATAAAAAATATTTTATCACCTAAAATATATATATAAATAAAACTCTATACATAATTTATGTAGCTAAATGGTATTTTTAAAGATAAAGTCTTATCAATAATTATGTATACACCTACCCACACATTTTACATCCAATTTTGAAAAACATATTTTAGCATCATATTCAGGATTTAAGCAATTTTGTCTATAAAGTTGTGTCAAAATGTGCAGAGATTGGGAATTGTGCAGCACAAAATGCCAGAATCCCAATAAGCTTAAAGTTTCAGGATATAGTAAACTTGCTTTAACTTTTCCATTTTACAGCACAGTTAGCACAATCAGGATAAATAGGTAAAAGTTACAGGGAAGCAGAGTTTAATGTACTGTAATAAATAGCATTCTACCCATCAGAGTAGTCCAGAATAAAATGGACTGTCATGGTAGGGAGTAAGTTACCCATCACCAAAGAAATTGAAGGCAAGAAGTTAGTCTTTCCTAAGGGTTGAGAGTTTGTACTCTGTAGTCAGAAAAACCTAAGAGAGAATTTCATATCTATCACTTATAAGCTCTACAATCTTGGAAAATAACTAAACATTCCTATTTCAAAAAATTCAAAATTGTGAGTACCTACTTAATAACTATCTTTAAAGAGGTTGAAATATAAATCTAGCTTTTCAAATACTAAAGTTTGAATTTCCTGAACACCACTGTGATATTAGTTTGTGGCACAGCGGTGGAACAGTTTTAAAAATTCAAGAAATATATAACATAAAGAGTAAAAGGCTTCCATGAATTGACCTATATATAATTGTTCATTTTTATATAGTTGTAAGTAGCATATGTTTTTTTTCACACCTAATATGTTTCTCATTCTAATATGAACTTCCACTTTCTTTTTTTCCCCCACTGCCAACAATATGTTTCAGATAACTTATGGTTTCTACATTAAGTAATGCTATTCTTCAAAGGAAACTTATACTGACATTATTGCTCAACAAACTCCTATTGCAACTTAAAGCCCTATCGTGATTTTGTCTCTATCTTTAGAAACAGTTTTTAGAGTAGCCAAAATCCAATGTATAAGGTTAAGTAAAAGGCTCCTAAGGCACCAGGATTTAAGTGACCAAGATATTAGAGAAAAGGGGACCACAGAGAAGTTAGTTCTACCTTGTATGCAAATAATCCTCTTAATGAATTTGTCAATTCTGAAACTATGTGGGGCAAGAGTTTGAAATGCCAAGCAAAAAACAATATCTAAAAAAAGAATAAACTAAGCAGAGCTTCTGGCTTTTTCATCTTGCTGCAAATACAGTAATTGGAATATAAGGACCTTCAAGAAGGAGGGTACTGATAAACATCCCAGGTTTTCATTTCAGATATCATCTCAATCCCTAATGGGATATGTATATATGTCTGCCAGAAAAAAAAGTAAACTGTCCCTTCAAGGAAGATAACATCATTTATAAAATTCTACCAGTTTTGATAAATCTTTATACTCAACAAAAAAAATCAGATTTATCAACAAACAGGACAGAATTACTGAAAATAAAAGGGAAAAAAATAGATAATAGAAAGAGATCCAAAAATGATACAAGTAACCAAACTGAAATTGTCATTGACTTTAAAATATTTACGATCAACATGCTCAAAAAACTTTATTACTACATGGAGAAATTCACTAATTATCTATAAAAAATAAATAAAATGAAAATTTCTGAATTAAGAAATACAATAACTGAATTTAAAAATTGACTAAAAAGGATTCAATAGTAGATTAGACACAGTAGAAAAGAAGATTAGTAAGCTAGAAGATAGGTTAGTAAAAAATATCCAGATTGAAGCATAGAAAACAAAAAAAAAGTTGGGGGGAAATAGCATAGAAGATACACTGGACATGTAATAGTATTTCATGCATTTAATTGGTTTTCCAGAAGGAGAAAAGGTAGAATGTGGCAGTAGTAACATTTAAAGAGATAATTAACAAGACATTTCTAACACTGCTATTAGAGGTTGAAATGTTTCCCTCTCCCCCAACTTTACATGTTGAATTTCTAATCCCCAATGTCTCAGAAGGTGACTATATATCTCCTGTTTGGAGATAGGGCCTTAAAGATGTAACTAATATTAAATGAGATCAATAGGGTGGCCCTAATCCTCTGGACCTTTTAAGAAGAGGGTATGTGGACACAGACATTGTACAGAGGGAAAACAATGTGAAAACACAAAGGAAAGGCCATCTATAAGCCAAGGATAGAGGCTCTCAGAAAAAATTCAACGTTGCTGACATTTTGATCTTGGATTTCTAGCCTCCAGAACTGTGAGAATAAAATTCTATTGTTAGCCATTCAATCTGTAGTAATTTTTGGCAGTTTTAGCAAACTAACACAAGTGCCAAAAGAATTCAAGTTACAGACTCAAGAAACTCCACAGGGCATAAAGAGAAGAAATAAAAAGAAACCACACTGACTGATAAATACCACAGTCATGTTGCTAAAAGACAAAGACAATGAGAAAAATTTAGTAGTAGTTAGAGAAGGCTAGAGCAAAGAATTTATGAAGAAGACCCCAATGACAATCACAGCAACAACAAAAATAAGTAAATGGGACTTGATTAAATTGAAAACCTGTACAACCAAGGAAACAATCAATAGAGTGAACAGACAACATGCAGGATGGGAGAAAATATTCACATGCTATACATTCAATAAAGGTCTAACAACCAGAATCCACAAAGAATTCAAGCAAATCAGTAAAAAAAAAAAATCAAACAACCCCACTAAAAAGTGGGCAAAAGACGTGAACAAAAGCTTTTCAAAAGAAGATAGACTAATAGCCAATAAACATATGAAAAATGCTCAACATCACTAATCATCAAGGAAATGCAAATCCAGGCCATAATGAGATCTCACCTAACCCCAGTGAGAATGGTTTTTATCAAAAAGTCCCCAAACAATTGATGTTGGCATAGATGGGGACAGAAAGGAACAATTATACACTGTTGGTGGTACTGTTGGTAGTACTCTGTACTAGTACTAGAGATACTAGTACAACCTCTATGAAAAATAGTATGGAGATTCCTCAACGAACTAAAAGTAGACCTACCATTTGATCCAGCAATCCCATTATTGGGCATATACCCAAAAGAACAAAAGACATTCTATAAAAAAGACATCTTCACTCGAATGTTTATAGCAGCACAATTCACGTTCACAAAGATGTGGAATCAACCCAAGTGCCCATCAATTCATGAATGAATTAATAAAATGTGGTATATGTATACCATGAAGTACTACTGAGCCATAAAGAATGAATTAATACCTTTTGCAAGAATCTGGATGGAAATGGAGATCATTCTCCTAAGTTAAGTATTGCAAGAATGGAAAAACAAACACCACACATATTCACTATTAAATTGGAACTAACCGAACAGCACTCATGTGCACAATAGGAAGTAAAACTCAACAGAAATCAAACAGGTTGAGTACTATGTACACTATCTGAGAGATGGACATGCTAATAATGTTGTCTGAAGCAGTACAAAAGCAACACATGTGACCAAAATACTTGTACCCCCATAATATTCTGAAAAAAATAGAGATAAAAAGTGCATTACTTTCAAAGGAAAAAGCAACAAGACTGATAAACAAATACTCAAATCAGATGACAATGGAATGGTATCTTAAAAATTCTGAAAGCAACTGTCAAATTAGAATTCTATGCTTAAGAAAAATATCCTTCCAATTTGAAGGTAAAATGAGAACACATCCAAACAAAAACTAAGAGTTGTGACCAGAAGAGCCTTATCATAAGAAATATTAAAGAAAAATGAAGTTCTTTGTACAGAAGAAAAAAGATTAAAAATACAAACATTTCAGTAAAGAAAGAAATGAAGAAAAACAAAAATCAAATACAGGATAAATCTAAATGAAAAATTCCATAGAAATAATGTCTTGTAAAAGTTAAACTAAATCTTGAATTTAAATTGTATGATACTAGAATAATAGCTAGCTACTAAAATCATGTAAGGACATTAGGCAAAGGATATTACAAATCAGTCTCTCCCATGAACTTTGAATCTAGCAATATGCAAAAAAAATTATGTCCAAGTGGATTTAGCCCAGATATAATGGATTGTTTGTGGTTTTGGTAGTCTTTTGTGATGGTTCTTGTTATTAGGCAATTGTGTGTGAGACCCTCCCTTCATAGGCTTTCTCCCAGCTTCATTTTATCAGGGTTTGACACAAATAACTTCATTTTGATTATGACAACTTTCACATTTCCCCCTTTTGATCAAGATCTTTCTCTAAAAGATCTAGAAGAACAACTATTCTGTTTTTAGGTTTTGAACATCCCTAGATGCCAGGATGGACCTGCTCTGGGTTGGTCTGGTCCCTCATCAGAGGGAAGTGATTGGTGACGAGGAGTCAGTGTCAAAATGCTTTGGTGACATTTGAGCAACAAGAGAGGTCTGGGGGAATGGCTCTCTGGCTAAGTCTACCTGGAATTCACTGTTAAGTTCAAATTTGTTCCGTGGGCATTGGCTATCATCTCAAAGCTCTGGGTTAGCATTATTCTGTTAGGAGTTGTAATTCTGCAGAAATTTGATGAGCAATGGGTACAAAGATTCTTAAAAAATGCAAAATAAATGAGTACTAATGGTACAATAATAATAGTAATAGGATAATGGGACAAGATAAAAGTAATAGTAACAGTAAAAGTAATTTGCATAATAGTATTGAGTCATGAACCAAGGCTTAAAAGCAACCAAACGAATAAATCAAATGACCAGTGGAATTAGGTGAGGCCTATTGTATGCATGTGGCCTGTTTTCTTATTTTGAGTATTTGGATCTCAACTTCCCCAGAGTAATTTATCCAGGTACGGCATGTAGTATTACCAACAGCACAGATATTTCCTTATTTAATGAATAGATAATCTAGAGCAATTCTATCATTTAGTAACCCATGATTGGGTTGAATTGAAGCAGACAGTGAGCAACAGTTGTACTAGTTATGTTGCTAAAGTTATTCACTGGATGGACTAAAGGAACTGTTTTAGGTCATGTAAATATTTAGGATTGGCATGACAGATCCAACATTCTGTCAAGTTCCCTTCAGAAACTACTAATTGGGAACTTTAACTACACAATTATCCTGCAAATGGAAAAGGTAGGCATACATAAGAAAGGAAAAATTAAGAGTCTTATTATGATAGGCAGTCTTGTTCAGATGTCTTGGGAAAAGCTGTCCACACCATGAAGTTGAAAACTTCTCAGCCTGGTGTGCAATTTGAATATCTCTGGTTATGGCATTAGAAAGTTTGGTGAACTTTCTTGGGTGGCCCACATGTTAGGCATCAGGCTTGTCCCTTGAAATTTACATGAAGTTACCTAGCTTCAGCTTATAGGGGATTAGAAAAGGGCAGTTTTGTTCTTATTAGTAAATTCATGGGAGAAAAGTGGATTGGAGGAACCTAGAAAAATTCAGGATCCAGTCCAGTCTACAGACAGGTAATAAAAACTCAAAAGCAATGCACAGGGACACAATCTAATAACAGTACATTATAGTGTTTCTTTAGAAACATAATTTTTCTCTCTACAGTCATCCTACATTTTACCAAAGGTAATCAGAATAATACTAATTTATTGGTAAAAGAAGTTTAATTTTGTCATATTTGGCCCCTCATTTATATAAGTGGAGCAAGAATAGTGATTGACTACATAATAATCTCAGATTGGACCTTTAAAAATCTCTTGTGTCTAGAAAGGCAAACCAAGAAAGAGTTTGAATTTTGTCTGTAATACCTATAAACAAATATGACATCCCGATCAAAACATTGGTAGTGTAACTAATGTTTCCAATTGTATCCTGTTATAAAGAGAGCAGATTCTTACTGAAGTTAAACAAACAACTATGTTGCCAATAAAAAAATAAGAATACTCACGTAGTTCTGAATTTTGAAGGAATCAAATAGAGAGAAAAAGTATTAATAAATTTTCCACTTTTGTTTACAAAAGCCTGCTTAAAGATTATTTTTCTTATGGCATTCCAATGAAACATAAACACCAAGGAATTAAGTCTTTATCTCATTTGAGACTGAATTAAAAAAAAAAAAACAGAAAAAAAGAATAAAAAAAGGCTCTTTAAAACAAACTGTTATGGAAACTGCTTTACCCAACATTTGGTCCACAGCCTTCATAAGATTACCTAACGGGACAAATGAAATCTTCAAGTTTAGCCATGTAAACAGGGTTCATTCTATCAGAAATAAAATTTAGATCCAACTGTCCTCTTACAAACCAATTAGTATATATGACTGTGTTTTATTGTCTTATGACTAAAATTCTAAAATGAAAGTTATGTTTGTGTTTATATGTGTTTATGAGAGTTTACACATATAAACACCAGTTACATTATATGCTATGTCTACATGGTAAAATCAGGCATGGTCAGTCAGAAATCCTCTTAAGGAATTCTATTCAGATTGGCTTAGAGATAAGTTATGTAAATTATACTTTAGACTGTAAAAAAAATAGTAATTAACACAAATATCTTTTAGTTAATGTGATTCAAGTAAATCTTTGATAAATAAACTGGTTTTAAATTTGTTAACATAAAAATGAAGGTATCTTCAGAATTGTTAGCATACATTTTTTCCCTGGGTTTGCTAATCAGGCAGCATTATATTAGTCTCTGATAGACGTTTTAGGGTCATAAGACTATAAATCCAGATTCAGAGAAAAATGTCTTTTGCCCGCTTTTTATGTGGTTGTTTTTTTCTTGCTGATTTGAGTTCTTTGTAGATTCTTGATATTAGCCCTTTATCAGACATGAACAGAAGCTTTTAAAAAGAAGATAGACAAATGGCGAACAAATATAGGAAAAAATGCTCACCATCACTAATCATCTCTCTCTCTCTTTCTCTCTCTCTCTCTCTCACACACACACACACACGCACCACACAAACACACACACACATATAGTACACCAAGTAGTACTACTCAGCCATAAAAAGAAATGAATTAATGTCTTTTGCAGAAATTTGGATGGAACTGGAGACCATTATCCTAAGTGAAGTATCTCAAGAATGGAAAAAGGAACACCACGTGCACTCTCTAATAATATGGAACTAATTGATGGGCACACTTGGGCACAGAAAGAATTAAAAATTGTTGGAAATCAAAAAGGGAGGAGAGGAGAGGAAAGAAGGGGTAAAAACCTACAAAACAGGTACAATGAACACTATTTGGGTGATGGGCACACTTATAGCCCTGACTAAAGCATTATATTAATAAAAGCTATCCATGTAACAAAAACATTTGTACCCCCTTAATATTTTGAAATAAATTTTAAAAAAGAGTTAAATGATCTTTGTGTAACTCTTTGATGAATAAGACTAACTTAATAATTTCGGGTTAATGAAAACAGCTGTATCCTCTGAATTATAGGCAAAATACCCATATATTTAAGGTTCTTTTTTAGGTGATGAACACTTGTTATTCACAAGCTGTAAAAAGAGTTAACAGGGAAATAACTTGAAACCATGACTAGCTTTGTCTAATATCTCAGTTTTTACAAGTAATCTAAGTATATTTTTTTAAAAGAATTAAATTAGGTGAATGTAAATGTGAAAAATGCTTACAAATAAACTTTTCATATAATTTCAGATTATAAAGTTATGTTATGTTAAATTAAGTAATCAATATGATAAACTGGGTCATTTCCAAATAAGATAAAATACTAAACATGAATTATTAAACAAATGTTTGTATTTATTCACTTTTGACTTAAATTTTATAGAAGGACAAAATACATTTGGATCTGTTAATAAATATGTCTTGTTCCACACTGAAAGTTTGTTCTATAAGAAAGCACATATTTCTAGAAGTTATAATAGGTATATTCATAAGCTGTTGGTATATAACAGTTCAAAACGCTTACTTTCTAAGTTTTAACTAAAATTAAAAGTTAAAAAATTTAATTACTATATGTAATTCTGTATGCAAGGTGTACAAAAAAGCAAGATATATTTTGAGTAAAAAAGTTATAGATACGAGGATGCATTTTTTGGTTGAAAAAATAATTTTTCCTAATAAGGGAAGTGTTTTAAAATATGCAAAGTAATAACAAGCCAAAAAGAAATAAACAGATAATTAGGAGAGAGAGAAGCAAAGATAGTTATGAGTATGAGTATGTATTTTTGGTAAGGAAATTAAAAGGAGAAAGAGAATAATTTTTTATATGAAAAAGAATCTTGTGTGGTAAAATTGATAAAGGTAAAAAAGGGAAGTAAATTTTTCCCCCAAAAGAAAAATAAAAAAGAAGAAAATATAGGCCAAGACTAAAGGCTTAATCAAGTTTTAAAGGGCTGAGGAAACTGCAAAGGTTTGCAAAGGATGAATCTCATGAAATGAATTTTATGTGCAATTAAGTTGGCTAAAATTAGAAGGGAATTGTTTATGTCTTTCTAAAATTGAGCATTAATACACCGAAGTATAATAAGAATGCAAAAACAAGCACCACATGTACTCACCATCCAATTGGTACTAACTGATCAACACTTATATGCACATATGATAGTAACATTCATTGGGTGTCAGGCAGGTGGGAGGGGGGAGGAGGAGAAGGGTATATTCACACCTAATGGGTATGGTGTGCACCGTCTGGAGGATGGACGTGCTTGTAGCTCTGACTCAGGCAGGGCAAAGGCAATATATGTAATCTAAACATTTGTACCCTAGTAATATTCTGAAATAAAAAATATGTATATATCAAAAAAAAACCAAAACACTGATACAAAACCAGAATCTAGTCCTCTATGTTTAAAGCAACGAGGTTTTCTTGATCTGCTCTTAGTAAAATTTGCAAGAAGTTTCAAATTTGAATTCTCAAATCTGTTTCTTTAAATTTGTAACCATCTTCTGAACTGCAGCCTTTTTTCTGTCTTACAGTTTCCATTTACTTTTCCTAATTCCAGGTGAAAACTGCTATCTTCTTCATTTAAAAATACTAATTTAATTTCAAAAAATGGATTTTTCACTTAAAGCTTTTCAGATTCATATTTCAGAAATACAACTTTTTGCTGCATCTCACTCACCACATATAATTTGCAGGTCAGGCAACATTGCCTTCAGCTCTTTCTCTTTGTCTTCTTGGGAAGGTACATCTTTTCACTTTACTAAAGTGGTAACTCTTTAAATTTTCAGCAATTCCTGCAGCATTTTTTTCCTCTCTAGTTCTTACTCTGCTATTGTGGCTTGATGCTGAAAACTATTTGTCTTGAAGGCCCAGGAGAGCAATGTTTTCCTCCAGTATAACTTGATTCTCTACTCTTGGCTTCTCTTGATGTGAGTGAAGTGTTCCATGTCACCAGCCAATTTCACATGCTTTTACTTTTTCTAGGAGCCCCGTAGTCCTCTGCTCAAGGTACTAGTTTTTTTGTTTATTTCTATAATATGGAGTGCACTCAGAACCTTGGACAAACTCTTCTGGTGTCTTAGCAAATTCTAGCACCTTTTCATTAGGTTCAATTTCCAGGTTATCTAGATGGGCTTCCCATAAAGGAGAAGCAATCACACTGCAGGAGTGTTTTGTTTTGTTTGTTTGTTTTTCCCTTTTGGTAACTAGCCTGGGGGACAAAGATTTTGTGTTTTATCAAGATAATTCCCTGTCTTTCACGTTGTCTTTACTAGGATTTGACTAGTTAGAAAAACTGAGATTTGAAAGAGTTAAGGTTGTTATTTTTTTTTTACATCCATGTAACTTTCTGTATTTACTTTTGAAAGCTTTTGTTCCTCTGGTTAAGTGTACGACTATTATTTCACAATGACTTGTGACATCTTTTGCAGGATTTCCCAGTATTGAAGTTCTAAATTCAGTCTTTTTGACCTCAAACTAATCTTTGGGAATTTCTAGTTGGACCCCTGGGAACGCTGAGGCATGTGTCTCTCACCTTGCAAAAGAGGTATTAGACTAATTTAATATGTTGGATTGTATGGTAAGCATTGTCAAATAATAGGGTGATGCTAAATCTTCTTTAACATATATGAATATATTATCGATGTGAATGTTCTAAAGATTATGTAAAATTTATAGAAGTCTGATGGTTCTTAAGTGATGCTGTCAGCCATGATTCTGGTTATCCTACAATGTTACATGAAATAAAAATAATTGGATTTCCTTGTCAATTGTGTTAATATTATAATGAACTCTTCAGAGTTCAAATTCATCAGATTTTTAAATCTTGGCTATTCTAAGTCTTTGTCATCCACAGTTAGAGTTTTGATTCTTCTGTAAAGGCATCTGCAATCAGATTCATGAAAAAGACTCCAACAAGTACTCTTAAATAGAGGCTTTTCATAACTTTAAAATCAATGGACTAAGTAAAAATTTCCAGAACTCTATATTCTGAAACTGAATAAATAAATTCATGAAACTGCTAACCAATATCAAGCAGAACAACAACTAATTACATGACATGAAACAACTGATGAACATAATGTTTTTATGACTTTTATTTGAAACATTGCTAGTTCTTCACTTAATGTTTTATTTTCCAGATCTAAGAATATATTCTCTCTTAAGCTAACTGCACTTTATAGCTATTTGACAAAGTATTCTTTTGTAAACAAAAACAAGCTTGGAGGGCTCATATGATCCCCATTAATTATCATTATTGTAATTTTCCCATCAGTTTAAAAATGTGCATAAGAATGGGCCACAAATTTTAAATGGACAGTCGGTTAGGTTTGGCTTGCCTTAGAAGTTTAGAATCCCATTCAGTTTTTTTCAATACATGGGGGCTCTGTTTTGAGACCACACAGTTTTTTATTAACCTCTGGAGAGCTAAACAAGACCCTGTTAGCCCTGTCAAGGACTTTTAAGGGTTTGGGCAAAGTGTTTTGCTTTCACAAGTGTACCTAGCACAGCATTCTTTTTTTTTTTTTTATACTTGGCAGATGGCCTATGCCCTAATTATCTGACCAATGACCAAGTTGCATGGAATTTTTCTTGAGACTGGCAGGCTCTCCAGATTCCCCAGTGGTATCTTGCCTTTCTGCAACCAGATGATCCTCACATAGGAGACATTTTCTTCCCAAACTTTCTTATTAGGGTCCTTCATAGATAGTGGTGACCACCCTAATGGCTTTTAATTGGCCATGCTCCACCCACTGTAGGAATATTTATTTTTCCTATTGAAAGATGTTCAGAAACGAGCAGGGAGAAGAAAAAGTAACAGAGCCAAATCATTTACAGACGCATGTAACCAAACCAAAATGAAATAAAAATAAGAGTGCTCACAACTTTTAAACTGTGGTGCAGATCAAACAAAATATTAAATCAGGCACACAGAAAAAACTAAAAGTGGATTCACTAGGAAAAAAAAAAACATGCTTCACAAACAGAACATAAGTTCTACAGAAACCAGAGCACTCTTCAGAAGGATCCTTGCTCCCCTACCAGAAAAGGCTTTCCAGACAAAAAGTCTTTTACAGTTCCAAGAGGGATGCAAGATCCTTTATTCAAGGCAGCCTTACAACCAAACTAGATCCTAAATAAAGTCAAAAGAACTCAACGAAAGGAGGGAGTTCGAGAATCCTAGAGGAGATTCACCAGGGCAGACAAGGTGACTCGGGGACGTGAGTACAGTACTCAGTTGGTACTTTACTTGCCACCAGGGGCTGCCGACCTGTCCAACATGAGCTAACTTTGGTCCCACTTTTTGATACCAGATTATGTCAACCTAAATCACAGAGAGAGAGAGATCCTTCAAAGATGGTAAGTTTATTTGAAAGTGAGTATCGCAACGTGGAATATGGAATAATATGCCATATGCCATAGTAAATTAAGGACATATTCAAGGGAACAAAAGAAAACAAGGGTTTTTAAGGTAAAATGAGGAGTTTACATAAGCTGTTTTGAAACAATTATCCTTGACTACAAGGATCAATAACAAGGCTAATGTCAGTCCAAGGTTAGACAGGTGGTTGCTGGGCAGGTGTCCTCACAGAAGTTATTACTGAAAGCTCAGCACTTGTCCATGAGGCTGAATCAGAAGAACAAGGACAAGTGGTTTGGGGAGGAGGAAAGAAAATTTTTATTACTTTGCTGGCAAAGGAGGAAAAATGGTAGACCTTCTCCTCTCAAAATCCATACTTCCTGAACATAGGCAGAAATACAGAGCTTTTAAAGGGAGGGCCCCTCAGTTCTAGGCTATTGTGGTTAACTATTCTCAAGGTTCCATCTTTCCCAAAGGCAAAGCCTGTGAACTCTGCCAGCTGCCCACCTGGGGGAGATGGCACTACCCAGGATGAGAACAAAAGGCCTTCTCCCTGCTCCTCCCTACCACTGGCCTGAGGCAGGGATGCAGGTTTCAGTTCTCAAAAGAGTGGGGGAAGTTTCAAAGAGACAGAAAATATTTTTGCCATTTTTTTTTCAGGCCATTCTCTGTTACAAAAGTATATATTAATATATATTTTTGTGTAATGTTATGGTGGCCTTTGTGCAACGTTGTGGTTTTGGCAGAATCTTTTGTGATAATTCTTATTACTAGGCAATCGTGCATTAAAACCTTCCCTTCATGACCTCTCCCAGCTTCATTTTCTCAGGGTTTGATACAAGTAACTCCATTCTGATTCTGATAGCTTTCACAGAGCATTTCCCTCAAGATTGGGAAAAAGATAAAAATACCCACTAACACTATATCTAATCAACATTATACAGAAGTCATAGCTACTTTCCCTAAGGCAAGAAAAAGAAATAAATATAGTAAAGAAAGGAAGAAACAGCACTGTCACTATTCACATATGACATGATTATGTAGGTTGAAGATACAAAAGAAACTACATACACACTATTAAAATTAATAAGTAAATTTAGTAAGGTCTCTAGATACAAGTGGTTAATAATAAAAATTTTATTTATATTTTTATATAGTGCCAACACAACAGAACACAGAATTTAAAAAGTTATGTAATTTATAGTAACATATAAAAAGCAAAAGGTAGGAATACTCATAAAAGATGTCAAGACCCCTATGTAGAAAACTATTAATTATTAAGTGAAATTAAAGAATACATAAATAGAAGAAAGGTTATAGACTAGAACATCAATATCATCAATTCTCCAAGAACTGATTTATAGATTTAATGCATCGACGTCAATATCCCAATAGGTTTTATTTTGAGAAAATTTACAAGTTTATTCTAAAATGTATACATAAATTCAAAGGGATAAAAATAGCTAAAGCATTGTTATGGAAGAAAAATGAGTGGAGGAATTTCAATCCTGGATTTCAAGATATACTATAATGCTACAGTATTTAAGAGTGTACTTCTGGTTCAAGATTAGACAAATAGAAAAATGGAGCAGAATAAAAACACCAGAAAACGTCCACACATATAAAGTCACGATTTATGATGGAGTGACATTTCAGTGCAGTGGGGAAAGTTGATTTTTCAATAAATGATCCTGGATCAATCATATATCCCTATAGAATTTAAAAAGCATTTTAACCCTTACCTGACATTATAGACATACATTAAAAATAAGCATAAACAAGAATTAAGAAAAGAAACAAAGTGTAAATATATTTAAAAAGGTTATTGCTATCCTTTAACAATTCTTGTGACAAAGATCTCTCAGGTTACCTGTAATTAATTTGATTCAGGATCTCCAAAAATATTAAATAATAAATTTGGGGTCTTGTTTACCATGGAAGTCTAATATATTATGTCAATGTAAATAAACCCCACTGGGGCACAACTGACTGACTGAATGATGCTATCGTATCTGACCCTTCATCACTTTATATTAGGTAACTAGAAATGTTAAGCTTTAAATTTTCCATTCTCTTGAAAACACTGTCTGGAGTTTAATTACAAATGTAACACTAAAAACTGCTCTGTTAGTCCTCTTATTTCCAGAGCCTTTGTATTTTACCAATAACCTTCTTTAGAACATTAATTTGGTAAAGATCTATCACACTATCAATTTCTTGTTCACGTGGTTAATTTTTGATACAACAATGACACTCAATCTGCATGGACTTCCTATCCACTGACCTCCTCAAGAGCATTTGGAAATTATGAAGACAATAAATCTGCTTTTTCTCAAGAGAGAGAGAAAGCATTTCTTAAATAGCATTTCCTCTCTTTCTTCCCTTAGGCCATCTTGAACATGGATGCAATTCAAGTAAGAAAAAGATGTTTTGTTGTTCTTTTTTGTTCGTTTTTTAATTGTTCTTTCAGTCATCACCCAAATAGATTCATAGAAGTTTTAGTGCAAATGCTTATCATATACTAGTAGTAACAGAGATACATTCTGAAGCACACACATTTGTTTCCTTCCTGGAGATAACTAATAAGATAATTTAAGTACATAACTAATACTCATGATGCCTTGGTCTGAATCACTATTGTATCTGCTTTTGATTGAGAAAGCTCATATGATAGTCAAGTGGCACATTCTGATTAATTTATTTTACTCATATTCTCCTTGGCAAGAAAGATGTTGCTGACATACCAAAAAGAGAGAGAGAGAAATTTTACCTCAAAATAACTTGGATTATAAAATATAAATTTCATCTTTACTAGTAGGACATGAACAGGAAAGGGTGGACTGAGTAGAATATACTCAGGTCTCCAGATAGGAAACAGAGCTGACATAAGAGCCCATAGGGGGCATGGGCCAAGCATCATGACAGCAGTTGGAAGCCTCATTTTGGTCACAGTTTTTATTATCTAGCCTGAAAAAGTTACTTTTGCTTCTCAAAGAATCAGTTTCCTGTTCTCTGTACAAAGATATTGGATCAAGTGATTTGTAAAATGTCTCAGCTGTAATCAGAGAATTAGATTCAGAAAGCTGCATTGATTATAACTACGAGTCCTGTTTCCTATTAATAGTTAAATGTTCCAGATATGTGGTCACATTGTACAATTGATGGAAGCTATCATGGTATTACTTGCAATTTTTCCCAAAGACTATTACTGTGTAATGTAAATATAAAATACATACTCATTTATTTAACTTCTACTTAAATATTGAAATTGTTGTCTTCCATCACAAATAGAAAGCAAAACTGTTTGTGGTTCCCTTGAATCGATTTTTTTCCTAGAGAAGCTCAGAGAGAGAAACGTTCCCTGCCATTGAAGAATAGTTAAGTAAAGAAATACAGTTCCATCCCAAGAATGGAAAAATAAGCACCACATGTACTCACCATCAAATTGGTTTCACTGATCATAACCTAAGAGCACATTTAGAAATAACATTAATTGGGTGTCAAGCAGATGGGGGGTATGGGTATATACATACATAATCAGTGCGATGTGCAGTGTCTAGGGGACACGCTTGAAGCTCTGACTGGAGGGGGCAAGGGCAATATATGTGACCTAAACTTTTGTACCCCCATAATATGCTGAAATAAAAAATAATAAATAAATAAATAAATAAATAAATAAATAAAAAGAAATACAGTTCCAAATAATAGAATTCACTGGGGCCACAAGTGATATAGATCTAGCAAAATATAGATATTCTCAAATTACATCTTAATGAATATTTCTTATAAAAGCAAAAGAGAATAGTTTAAAAAGTGATAGAAACAGTTCAGACACTGTGAGAAGACATAAAAAATTTCCTTGACTATCTTTTTCACTATTCCAAGACAATTAAAACCTAGCCATCAGAGAGACCAGAGAAACTTCTGTAGACAAACTTAGTTACTTAGAAAAACAGAAAGGTGACCAAATAAGTACCAAATAAGTGTGGATGCTCTACTTTCCTCAGATGCTACCAGATAAGAGGAAACATTCCATTTTAAAAAGAACATCAAAGGGATAATGGTAGAGATGGAGGAAGAGAAGGAAAGAGGAAGGAAGGGAGGGTGTTGGAAGAGGAGGAACACCCAGATGAATGTGTCTATACTGGCAATGGCAAAATGTCAGAAAGTAAAGGTATTTGAAATGCAGGTCCTTCATACAAACCCTCACATCTCCCTGACTACAGAAAATGTAAACTAACTAGTCATTTGCTTGAAATATAACCTGAGCTTACTTTGGGACCCCTTATACTGGAGTTAAACTGTGCTCATATCTCACTCATTTAAGTCTTCGATAAAATCAAAGGAGTTAATATGGAAGAAGGGAAACAAAATAAAAAACTTTAAAAACTCACATGTAAGTGTTAATTGTTGAAAACATTTATGCCATTGTTTGAAAAGTAATGTCTCCTTTTAAGTAACAGGAAATTGCTGTGAAATGACTTTTGCTTTCACCCGATGGCTATCAAATGAAATAGACTATTCAATCAGTCCAAACAATAATAGTTAACATCACTCTGCAAAAGCTATTCAGGCAATGAAATGAAGGCAATAAAAGAGAACAAAGAATGGTTAAGCAATGATAAGCTTTATATCACACAAAAAGCAGTGTTGGAGGAACCCTGATTACTTTTGTCTTAAATCATCTTTGGCTTAAATACATCTGATTGTCTGAGAATCCAAAGGATGGATCGCTTGCCCATGATGTGTTATATAATGAGTCACTGCATTAATTCCACCAGGAATTTTAATTTGCAGATTCATTTTTTTTCTGTTAGCAAATGACAACTGCTTTGTGGGAATCATCATTAATAAGCATTCTAAATGTATTCTCTTCCAAATCTAAGTTTCTTATTTACCCTCCATTTAATTTTTAACTTTTTTTTTTTTGGTGGGGAGATGGGCTCTTGAATGTCAGTTTTTAGTAACTGTCATTTTTTGAAATAGCACTACAAATGATATATTACAATGAAGTACACAGTATATGGGCTTTACCTTCCAGCAATACAAAGACCAAATAATACATTGCATGTATAATACACTATTTGTTTTATTATTGGGCTTATGAGGAGCAATGCAATTCTTCAAGAAACCCAAAAGCAAACACTATAAGCTAAGAGGAAAGTGATAACCCATAAGCTCACATGAAAGAGGCCTTGGGGGTAAAAACCTATGTCAGCACTTCAAGCAATAAAGGTAGAAAAGACGAACCTGAGACAACCTGAGTAAGCTGGAGACCATGGAAAGAGGACCACTGAGTCCAAGATCAGAAATATTTCCCTCAAAGAGTAACACAAATCCTCACTGAAAAAAAAAAGTGTCCTGAATTTAGGTTTCAAAATTTTCCAGAATTTAGGATAAATCATATATAAACTCACAAAGACCAACAAATGCATACACAAGGAAACAAACCACCATGAGTGAAAGTCAGCAAAAACAACATTCTTTTAGCTCTCTGTGCTTTAGACTGCATATTGTTTAATCACCCATCTTGTCATCTTTTTGGACTATATTTTTATAGCTATTTAAATATCTATATGTGTTGATCACAAAACTTGGTCATTAATGCATCTGTTTCTATTATCTGTTATTTCCTTAGTCCTGTTTCTTATTTCTTTAATTGAATGTCAAAAATTGTATATGAAAAGATTATGTAGCCTCTGGATGACATTCTTTCCTTCTCCAAATGGTTCACCTCTTGGTAGAAGATAGAACAGTGTTTCTTGATCCCAGACAATTTTACTGTCCTCACTCCCCAGGAAACATCTGGCAGTATCTGGGGGCATTTTTAGGTATAGCAATGAGGAGAGAAGTGCTACTGGTATGTAGTGGGTGGAGGCCAGGGTTGCTGCTAAACATCCTACAATGCACAGAATAGTCCACACAACAAATAATTACCAGGCCCAAAATGTGAATAGTGCTGCTGCTGAGAAACCCTGGGATGAATGAGGGCAGATCACCTAAATTTATACAATCAGTGATTGAGCTCATCTGAGGCTGAGTTCCATTTATCTCTTGCTTACCCCTCCTCCCCTTGCCCAGAGGTCCAAATACACCACTGGTATCTTGCACTCATACACACACATATATACATAGGCACATATACACGCTCACTTGCAAATTACTTCACCAAAATCTACTCTTTGTCCTTTAAGACTGATCATTTTTACCTCCTCCAAGAAACATTGCCACTCTCTAAACCCCTGTATTCAATCACCACTTTAAGGCTGGATCAGGCATCATTATAATATTTAAGATAGAAACTTGTTAGTGCTTTAGTCTAACAAATAGTTATTGATCTAAACTGTGATCAATGTGTCAAAGTTTGTTTTATTTTTTTTTAATGTAAGCTGCTCACTTGTATCTTGCATTAAAACTTACATGGGTCATTAGCACTTTTATGGCATTACCTGAGATTCCCATCCACTATATATGTTTTAATGTATACTCCTATTATGCCCTATTTAAAAAAATAACTTCTCTAATTGTTAAATTAAAAATTTTAATATAAAATATGTAAAGCATATATACATAAACACATGTACATACACTAAAATTACTGAGTGCCTTTTTCTTTTAAATTAAGATTTAACAGATTTTTTAAAATATGATCATCAAAACAATATATAAACAATATTAAAGCAATATAAGATCACTGTAAATTAAAAAAATACATAAATAGAAAGCAGAAAATTCCCCATTAAACTCAGCTTCCAGGAGAAATACTGGTAATGTTTCAACTGATTTTCTTGCAGTATTTAACTATACCTATTTTTACAGATATGAGTAAAAATGCAACATAATATTATCTAAAATCATAAAATAAGTATTATAGTTAGGAGCACTTTGAAAATAATTTATTTTAATTACGATAATTCTTCCAGTAGCCCTTTCCATGATCCAAGCTGTGGTTGGGCTTAATCCCAAAATATGGCATTGTTTCTTAGCAGGAGCATATATATCTGGTGCCAGCCAAAACCTCTGCTATATACATTTGAATCTTTCCTGCTGACAGAATTTCAAGTGTGGATTAATTTACTTTAAGCTTGACTAATTGGCCATTCTTTCCCAGTGGAGAGAGAATGTTGATGTAGTCACTTAAGTCAGTAAGTAAAACATCTCTAGGATAAAAAAAAAAATCAGCTTTCTACAGCAGTCTCTTAAAATTGCCCATGAACACTCACAAATGGCCTTCTTGGTCTTGTGTGCTACCAGGAGACAGGAAGAGCTGTGAGGGCCAGGTGACCCCTGTTCTGCCCCCTTCATTCAGTACTGCTCTAATGCAAGATTATGTAAGAGAGGACTATCTGTTCTGTGCTTTATTATTGGTAGAGACAGTCATTAATATTCATCCATGTGGGCAGCATTCTAGGTATTATACAGAATACAGAGAGAGGGTATCTAAAATCTAAATCAAGCAGATGAGTCTATGAAGATTAATGGGCCCAAGGGAGAGAACTTCACCCTCCAATATGAATCTAAGTCCAACAGGAAGAAAACCAATCTCAAAATATTTTGTAACTTTAAAAAAAACACAAAACACTATTATGGTTTGGGAAGATGTAGGTCACCTGTAAGGGAAGTCAAATGTAATAAAATAAATCAAAATGAAAAAAGGGACCCATATAATACACAGAATGGGGCTAAGAATGTACCAAAAGTTTTTTTTTAATGTTTGATAGGCAAGTGAGGAGACAGGTAGAATTACACCGCCAGCGTATGTGTAACCATCAGACCATTTACCTAGGGCTAGCATATGATCAGTTCCTCAGAGAGGGCATACGTTTGATAAAAGCCTAAAACAATGAAGTTACATGAAATAGTTAACAAAAAGTCATTTTATTAAGAAGCAAGATGATGAATTTTTGTGCAACTTGAATTAAAAAGTAATGATATACTGGGATAAGCATAATAAAAATAGTTCCTTGACTTAATACAACAAAACACATATCAATTACATTTATATTCAAATTTCAAACAATGCACACTACATCAGCTTCATCATGTTTAAGGCCAAGTCATTTTCCTTTCTGCATTTGGGCTAGTCTTCCATAGATAGAGCCAATACTGGGAACATAGTCTAATTAACTTTAACAGCACTATTTGAGCTAAAGAGGAGCCTGAATGTATATTTAAGATGTATTTTATTGACTAAAAGAAAAAGAATAAGGAGGACATAAAAATAGATTAGACTTAGAGTTGCAAAATATGTACTCTTAAAGACATGTTTAATAAAGCTGAGGGTTAGTTATCCATAAATGAAAAGAAATATTGCCACCTATTACAAGCAAATTAGAATATGAGAGGATTTTGAAAAATTTACATTTTGAAAACGTAAGCTGGTGACTTTTACATTTCTCTATGGAAAATACATCATATTTTCTGTATGTTAAGGTTAAGGCTTCCATGGCATCTCTTCTGGGCATTGCCAATTACCACTTGGGGCCAGCATAGCAAGATCCACCACCGCACAGTCAGCTCAGGTACCACTACGAGGCACACTGGTGAGAGGCCGTGACCTCCTGACTTAGCAAGAGAGAAGCAAATGAATGTTGGCAGTAGGAGTGGATGCTTTAAATGTAGTTAAAAAAAACAAGATGTAGCACCCGCTTCATAGAAAGGGAAAGTGAAAGTTGGGTTTACAGACATAGAAATATTAATTAAGCAGCAGAGGAGAAGGGAACTTAAAATTATCAATGCTTCTTTTCTTATACACCAGGTTGCTCTTAATTGCCAAACTTTGGTTTCCCTGTATTATCAATGCTTTATTTACATTTGTAGGAATAGGAAAAGAACTATAACAAGCATTTGCATTTTGTGAGGATAAATTATTAACTCATTAATTTGACTAAATTTATCTTGTCTACCACCTCGCATTTCACAGCATTTAAATCGTATCTGGCAACTTCTTTTTGCAATATGCCCACTCCTCCCACCTAAGAAAACAGACAGATAAGACAAACCAGACGTCCATTCTATGTCATCAATCTAGCCTCAATCTAGTAGAGCGCAGAGATTTCAAGGGCAGGGTGCTTTGATGAATTGATCCTCCTCTTTGCCAAGATCCCTGCCTCCACGGCATGCTTTGCTTTTAAGCAAGCTATTATTCCTTGCATCACTTTTCCCTCAGTCATTTTCAGAAATCTGAGTCTCCAGATCACACACCACTGAAAGGAAATGCATCACTATTCTGTTCTATTCCTCATGCCCCCATCACCTCTACATTCCTTTCATAAGATCTATGAAATTTACTCTGTCATCACCAAGTTCATTTACATCCACGTACTCTTCTCTGAACACTGCTCTTATCTTCTTGCTCTAACCAAAATCTGGCTGTTCCCAAGGACTCCTCTGATCCTTTCTTCTTGGTTTTCCTTTGTGGCCTCTCCTCCAAAACCTGCAAATGTTTCTTTGCCCCAAGTTTTCCCCACAGCTCTGTACACTCTCTCCCTGGGTGGTCCTCCCCAGTCCCAGGGCTTCATATCAATCTGCCTTCTGAAGAACATCACATCTCCATACCTAACTCAAACTTCCCTTCTTACTTCCACACTTGTGTAGTCAACTTCCCACTTTATATCACAAGCAACTCAAACTTAACATGACCAAAGGAGAACCAGTGATTCGCCCACACTACCATCTAATCTGCTCCTTGGAGCCTTCCTTTTCTCTGTAAATGACATGACTATACACCCAGTAACTCAGATCAAAAATGTCCTTGATTCCCCTCTTATATTCATAAAAGAAATTCAAACTTTGGTAAAATAGATATCAAATGCAAATAATGATACCATTTCCACTGCTCCCAGTCTAAACCATCGCCATCTTCTAGCTGAACTGTTGTTTTTAGTTGGTCCTTGCCCCACCATTGTTTCCCTAGAAGCCACCCACCACATACCAGCCAGAGTGATCTTTCAAAAGAAAGGAAAAGGTCATATCACTTCCCCCTGCTTAAATTCTCCAAGAGGCTTCGTTAATTTAAAATAAAATACAAACTTGGACTCCAGGGCCATTTGTGGTCTGTCTCTGAACAAGATCTGAACTCATCTCTCTCTGTTCCTCAGGCTAAATTCTTATGATCTGAATACAGTGGTCCTTTTGTACCCTAACCAACAAACTCAGGGTTTTTGTATTTGATGTTATTTTTGTTTGTAAAGCTTTCCCCAGATTTTTGCTCACTGCCTTCTTCTCATTTACTTCTCAACTCACATGTCATCTCTGAGAAGCCTTCTCTGCCACTAATATTCATTTCTTATCATGTCGCCATAGTTCATCGTAGCACTTAGCAAAATCATGTATTGTCTTGACACCTATTTACATGTTTTTAGAGCCCCCTCCTTCCCAATTATAACATGTATGCTTCTAAAAGAGTCTGTCTATTTTGAGCGCCAACGTATCTCACATACATGCTTAAGATTTGTTGATTGATTTTTGTTGATTGATTTTGGTAATGCTTTAAGGCTCATTTACTTTTTAAATTTGTTCTTCAACTCCTTTCTGGAACCCAGAATTCTAATTTTCTTCTTTCTTACTCATAAAAATAATGAATCTTATAAAGTCAATGACATCCTGATACCTAGATAAATTCAGAGGTGTCTCTTATATGGTCAATATTCCTCATCTCTACACTAGTAACAGTCTTTTCTGTCATGATACTGGATTTAGTCATTTAATAACTCAAACTTCTTATTTTTTGATGATCACTATATGAGGTAACTTTGGTGCATCTATTTCCTTCTCATGCATTTTATGTGTTTCTGAGGGAACACTCCCTGAACCTTCTTCCAGTTTTCCCCATCTAGAATTTCCTATGTTTAACTACAACAAAGCACTTGTAGGGGAGTAAACATTCACTGATACCTTCATTGTCTTTAGACAATAAATTTGGATTTTCCACATATAGGTTCCAGGGCCGGAATTTTTGAAAATGTCCTGAAACCAAAGGTATGTAAGAAAATAAAACTGCCCAAGGCAGTTGTGTGACTATGATGATTCAACTAATTTCCTGGTATCATACTAAATATTTCTTGTCCACTGTTTGATTTCTTCTTCACTATGACCCTATAAAGTTTTGTTTTTATTCCTGTTTTTCAGATGAGGCACATGGACATATAGGGTTTAGGTAATTTACTCAAAGTCACATCACCAGCAAATGGTGGAACCAGGACTTGATACAATTTCTGGATTACTCAAAAATATATATTTTAATCACTAGGTGATACTTATTATTTTGGACAAATGCCAAAGATAAGTAAGTAATATTATCAGATAGCATAAATGTAATTTTCCAAAATGAAATAATGTCATGATATAAAAATTACTCTCAAGCAAGGGGAGGTACTAGAGAAATATCCAATATAAACATTCAACTATCAGATACAAGAAAATTTACTTTATATAATCTCCTTACAAACACATTTACAATCCAGTTAGTTCATTTTAAAAACAAAGTAACCAGCCAATCAGTCCATAAGGCTATAGTAACCAAAACAACATGGTACTGCACAAGATCAGAGATATAGACCTTTGGAACAAGACTAAGAACCCAGACATAAAATTACGCTCATATTTTCATCTAATCTTTGACAAAGCAGACAAAAACATACACTGGGGAAAAGAATCCCTATTCAATAAATTGTGCTGGGAAAATTGGATAGCTGCATGCCGGAGACTGAAACTGAATCCACACCTCTCACCTCTCACAAAAATCAACTCACCCTGGATAACAGACTTAAACCTAAGACAAGAAACTATAAGAATTCTAGAAGAAAATGTTGGGAAAACTCTTATGGACATTGGCCTAGGCAAAGAGTTTATGAAGAAGATGCCAAAAGCAATCACAGCAGCAACAAAAATAAATAAATGGGACTTGATCAAATTAAAAAGCTTCCGTACAGCCAAGGAAACTATCATTAGAGTGAACAGACAACCTACAGAATGTGAGAAAAGATTTGCATGCTACACAACTGATAAAGGGCTGATAATAAAAATCTATATAGAACTGAAGAAAATTAAGGAGAAAAAATCAAACAGCCCCATCAAAAAGTGGACAAAGGACGTGAACTGAAACTATTCAAAAGAAGACAGAAGAATGGCCAACAAACATATTAAAAAGTGCTCCACATCTCTAATCATCAGGGAAACTCAAATCAAAACCACAATGAGATATCACCTAACTCCAGTGAGAATGGCTTTTATCAAAAAGTCCCAAAACAACAAATGCTGGCATGGATGCAGAGAGATAGGAACACTCTTACACTGCTGGTGGGACTGCAAATTAGTACAACCTCTATGGAAAGTAATATGGAGATACCTCAAAGAGCTAAAAAATAGAACTACCATTTGATCCAGCAATACCACTACTGGCCATCTATCTACACGAAGGAAAAAAAGTCAATTTATAATAAAGACATCTGCACTTGAAAGTTTATGGCAGCAAAATTCACAATTGTAAAGATCTGGAAACAACCCAAGTGCCCATCAATACATGAGTGGATTAATAAAATGTGGTATATGTGTACCATGGAGTACTACTCAACCATAAAAAACAACGGTGAATACCTCTTGTATTATCCTGGTTGGAACTGGAGCCCATTCTTCAAAGTGAAGTATCACAAGAATGGAAAAATAAGCACCACATGTACTCACCATCAAATTGGTACTAACTGATCAACACTGAGGTGCACACATGGAAGTAATACTCATCAGGTGCTGGGCAGGTGGGAGGGGGGTAATAGAGGTGGGTAAATTCATAACTAATGGGTGCAGAGCACACTGTCTGGGGGATGGGCATGCTTGTAGCTCTGGCTTGGGTGATGCAAAGGCAACATATATAACCAAAATGCTTTTACCCCCATAATATTCTGAAATATAAAAAAAGAAAAAAAAATTAATTAATTAAAAAAGTAACCAAATATTCTTCCTAAAGGAAAGAAAATAAAGCACATCGCCTGATCCTATTAGTATATATCTAACAAAATATAAAGCAATGGTGCAGGGCATCAGTTACATTTACCTTAATCAAAAAGCTATTGGGCACTCAAGGATCTGATGAGAAAGTTGAGCACTAACAGTACATAGGAGAGCAATGCAGTTTTAGAAAAGCAGCCAACGGTCTCTCTCTGCGTTCATTCTCACTTTCACTCCTCAAGAGTTTTATACTTTATTGGGTAGAGCAGAAAAATAATCCTACACATTACGACACAATATGATAAGAGTGTGATAAATGTAACTGGACAACAGAGAGCTGGGTCCCAGCCCTGACAGTGTCACTTAGTTTTGAAGTCAAACTAAGTGGGTGTGGGAGAGGAAAGGAGTCTGGATTTGTCCTAAAGGCTTAATACTTTAAGCTGAAAATTTAGAAAATCAAATTTGGATTTTTGGCAAGATTACCTTGAGAGCAGTGTGGCAAATGCACAAATCAAAGTGCACAGGATGGATAATAGCAAAGTTGAAAACTTCTTAGGACAATGCAACTAAGAGATGATGCTCTGTGCTAAGGTTACGGCAGAGGTATTCAAAGGATCAGACACTACCTCATTTGACTGGAAAAAAAAATCTAAACAAGTAAAAATTCCCATGAGAAATATTATCATCCACAAGGCCATGACCTTGAAAATATTTTAAATAATCTCTTTCTAATTCAAAAGATGATCCAGCTATTCACACTTTCATTTTTTCAGTCACTTATTTAGGGGCCCTACTTACATTGATCTTATATGCTAATTGAGTAAGACAGAAATAAGCAAGTAGGAAAGTAAACATTTAATAAACTTTCTCATGTAAACAAGTCACCAATATAAGTTGCTGATTTCAGGACTTTATTGCGTCCTTCCTCATAAATAATACGAAGACACATCCCTTATGTTTTGAATAATTTCCCAGTTCACCACAACTGTCTCATTTCAGAGTTCACCACAAAAATATGAATCAGGGAAACAGATGTGTTTTCACATTTGAATTTCAATAAAAATTACAAACCTGTGAACAACAAAAGTGAGCAGATGTTCAAAAGCCAACAAGATTCTAAAACCAAAATTATTCATTTCTTGATTCATATATACTCCTCTTTATTAAGAGGAAAATATGTTAATCATAATTTTAATTATGGCTCTTCTTTTTAAACTTTAAAATATTATGTAGGTGTCTCATATTTCTAGTGTATTCATCCTAATGTCATTTATAATGTACTTACAGAGAAATGCACAAATCATGAATGTATGACCTAATGAATTTTCATAAAGTGAACAGATCCATGTAACACCGAAATGAAGAAATATGTTACCAGCACCCCGTAGACATTCCTCATCTTCCCCCACAAACCCCTAAAGGTAACCACTAATTGAATTTCTATTACTATAGATCAATTTTTAAAATTTACATAGATGGCATCCTAGCATTGTTGCTTGGATAAAGTTATGCAACTGATTTTTTTTCCTTCTTTTTTTCTAGGAATATTTTAAATCCATTTAATAATTTTAATGGTTTGCCTGAAATGCTTTTGGATATACACACACGCCACCACACACACATTCATGTCATTGGTGAATAATGACAGTTTCTTTCTTTGCATTCATTATGCCTTTTTATATTTTTCTTGCCTTAATATACTGACTTGAGTCACAAAAACAATAATGAGCAGAAATGGTGCTATCAGGCACCTTTGTCTTGCTCCTGAGCTCTGGTGAAAATCTTGAAATATTGTAGCATTAACTATGTCTTTTATTCTTTTCGACTAATTCTCTCCACTGTTATGCCCAATCTGCTGTTAAATCCAACACCTGAGTTCTCAAAGTTAGTTACTACATTCTTATCTGTTGAAGTTCTATATCTTGTCATCTATTTTCTTATATGTAGATCACATCTCTCTGGATAATTCCACAATCAGTATCACCTATGGGTCTCTTTCTATCATTGGTCTTTCCTGTTGGTTGTTGTATGTTTGGGACATAATTTCATTTAATGTGGGACATTGTAGAGTTTATAATAATTCTTCTGAAATAATTTACCCTATACTCTCTGGCAGGCATCAACATTAGAGGTAGATCTCCCCAGTCCAATCAGGGACTGAGCTGACTCAAGGTAGGTTGTAGTCTTTGTTAGATTTGATCTGTCTCTGATTCACCAACACTTTTCCAGACTTCTAGAAGAATATGAGACCCACGCTTTTTAGTGAGTCTTGAAATTCAATTTAGTTTTTTCTTTCAAGTACCACAAAACTCCCTGAAGTTCTAGTTGGTTTGTTAGTCACTTTTTCCTTGGCTTCTTAGTCTCTAATCTTTCACTGTTCATAAATTGTAAAATTCCTTGGAGAAAAAACTAGGGTGGAACATTTGGCTCACTCTCCTGCATCTCCCTTTTCTCCACGATCATGACCCCTCAAGTGCTGGTGGCTTGGCAGCCTCAACTTGCTACGTTTTTGTTCCATCTTTGTAAGATCCCAAAAAGTTCTCATATCTTCATCTTACATCCAAGTCCTCTGCTGGGCTTCTTACCCTCTTTCTCTGCACAAGATAAAAATCAGCAAATGGCCTCATGGGTTAGCACTGCACAAAATATCAGGTTCACACTCAAATTAGCTTCTCTTCCCTAGGAGACCTTGGCTTCTCAAGCCCTGGGTGCCTCAATTGCATTCTATTCCTTCAAATATGACTTTTTTTTTTCAAATTTTATCTAGTTTTTCTTTTTGTCTTTGGCAGCAACATTGGTCTACTAAAACTATTTCATCATAGTGAAAAATGTAGTCACATATTGATTTTTAAATGTGTTCACAGTAAAATTTTGCTATACAAATTTTATATTGAATTACAAAGGAATTATAGTCAAATATTTTCACATCATAGAGTATTTTGAAAATGGAAAATATTAATTTGGGTAACTATTTTTACTACTACTGAATTGCTTGAGGTTAACTGAGTGATATAATTCTGAACAGAGGTCTAAAAATCTATTCTCATTATCATGTGACATATCAGCTATCATTTGCCCTAGAAACTGACTTCAGTATTTAGTGAATAATAAACATCATACTAACTGAGATGTTTACTCCCATTTTAGTGATTTCATAAATATATATTCACTGCATACATTTGAAAAATAAAAAAGAAGAAAACAAAAGTAACGCATGAATCCATGATGTAAAAGTTTATCACTTTTACATTTTTGGCCTATTTATTTCTTTTGTTTTTTCTTTTGAACAGATTATACACAATATACAAAATAAAATTTAAGGATGTGTTTTGAGTCTTACTTATTTTACTTATTATATCATGAACCCTGCCCATGTCTTCCAATATGCTTTGAAAAGTTTTTTGCTTTGTCTTGTTGTGGTCAGGCTTGGCTTCCTATGTCATTTAATCATTTGATCCTCTTATTAGATACTTAGGTTGTTTTCCCTTTTTCTACTATTAGGAATTCAATTTCAAAGACTATCTTTATATATACAAATCTTTGCATTTTTTGGTACATACATGCTGTGTTATATTCTTTGAAATAAAACTATTGGCTCAAGGGGTATAGATTTGTAAGGCTCTTTAATTCACATTGGCAAATTACTCCACAGAAACTTTAAGTCAAAGCATGTTCCTTATGGTGAATCCTTATCAACACCAAATGTCATAAAAATCATTCTTCCATGTTATATGTAAAAAGATTTAAATTTCCAAATTAATACAACTTTTATATATCATTTTTAGTTGTTTTTCCCCCTTTGGGTAAGTTATTTGTCAAAATCCTTTGACCATTCTTTTATGTAATTTGTACTCTTCATATAATTTTGAGGCTTTTTCATATTAACAATTTTTTCTGCTGAAATACAACAAGAAAAAATAATTATACTTAGTGGCTCTCTAAAGGGACCACCGATTACTCTAATAGACTTTCATTCACAGAGAAACTTAGTGGAGTGGTAGAATATACGAGAAATGGGTGCACTACAACAAAAGGCATTATCTTCAAAATGGTGCTTACAGTTCACACTATTGTGGATGCGAGGAAACAGTGGAGGGTAAACGCCAATGAAAACACATCAATCTAACGGACAGATGGGGACACTACCCAGCGGTTCTGTTCTTCCATCTGAGCACACACTCACTGGCATTAATCACAATTAACTGCTTTCATTAGGCAGAGAAAGCATTAGATTGCTCCTACGGCAAAATTAGAGACTGTTTCTGGAGTCGGGGTGGATGAGCAATTCAATTGGAGGATAAGAAAAAAACACTAACATCAAAAGCTAAATACTAGGCTCTTCCCCCACTTAATTTTCAAAAAATGAAAATAAATCATCCCAGCAAATGAAACATGAGAAATGAAAAATTCACTCATAAGATACATTTACCAAAACTCAGTGCCCTTACACACGTGGACTTCCAGCATGTGGCTGTGGCAGGGTGTGAATCTTGAGGTGGCCATGCTATTACCCATCCCTGATCTTTCCATCTTCCCCTCCAAGTGCCTTATGCGCAGATTCCCTCCCTCACTCACATGGCTGCTGTAAGCCTCCAACAAGATATGTTTTTTGCAAAGATGCGGCAAACCGTACATCAAGGTTTATTATATTTAATTTCCCTGAGTGAGAGAAATGTGATAGAGGATGCTAGCTGCCTATACAATACAATGATCCCCTTATTTGTTTAGAAAAAAGCCTCTATTTTATTATGGTTTACAATGTACCCAAATAGAAAGCTCTATTCCAAGCCTCACTCACAGGTAGGCATGGCTGGAATCCTGTTCAATGCAATATAAGTCAATGAGATATAAGAGAATAAGAAAGAAGGGGAAGCCACTGAGTGGGCTCCTAAAAAGGCTACTTTAAAGAAGCTAAGTTCTTTACTTATAGGGTAAATAGAATAAGTGGCTTTTTTTTCTGCCCTTAGCATTTTGCCTTCTTCCTTCCTGAGGCTTGAACACAAGTTTGTGGTCCCAGAAGATATCAGAGCATGAAGGCATGTGTGGTCTCACCCTACAAACCATGGAACCAAAGCAAGTCCTCAATGGCACCTTGATGACACCTTGTGGAGCTGTCACACCAGCCCTCAACTGCCTACCTTTAGACTTCTGCAAAATGAGACCTCCCTCAAAATTTGCTGAAGCTACTATTTGATTGGGAGAAGGTGTGTCTGTTAATCAGAGCCAAAAGTTATTCCTGACTGATGCAATTCTCTAGGTACTCATTTAACTACCTCATCTCCATTTTCCTCTACTGCCTCTCTATTTTGATTGCATTCTCATTCTATCTACAATGCTTCTCTTGCAACTGACTAAATATTCTCTCCCAGAATCTAGTGCTTAAGATGACACATGAGTTAGAAATCCTCCTTATTTATACAGTCTGATATTTCCATCAGGTACTTTGCATTATCTAATTTGTTCCTTTATTTGTCAATTGCTTATGTACATAAATGAGTAAATATTACCCATCTAAAAACAGTTACTGGATTTTTATAAAACAAAATCAGAAGCATGGTTAGATTTTGTATATTTTATACAAAATGGCTACATGTGCATTTGGTTACAAAATACAAATTTTTGTATAAAGGTGACTTTGATTTCCAAGTATTTGCAGAATCCCTAAAAGAGATATTTGAATCTTCATTTGGCATATTTTATTTACATTTTATTTCAATGTGAATGTGGTGAATTCTATTTTTCCTGCTGTAGTTTTATTGTGGGTATACTTAGAAATCGGCAGATACACTACTTAATATCTTGATGCTATATCAGTATCTGTAAGTATCACAGTCATTTGCCATTACCATTATCTGGAGTAGATATTAGATACTACTAATTTTGATCTCCTTTTTGCCCTATCCATGAATAGCATTCAGCTTGAAACGAATAAAACTAAGCTTAACCATGTCCCTCTAGTTTACACATAAAACTCCACTGTTTTGTGTTCTGGTGGGGAAAGAACAAACCCAAATATCTGAAGCAACCAAGCCCACAAATTAAGGGAGTGAAGGTGCAGAGTCCAGATACTATTCTCCTCTAGATGGTACTAAACTAGTATGAAGACAACTAGCAGCTGTCACTAAGGTTCAGGTAAGGGAGCAACCAGGAGTATTAGGGCTGGAGGACCAAGCATGTGTCCTTCAAAGAGGGCAGCCACTACTCAGATGAGGTGACACAGCCAGTCAGGGGTCTGGGCCAATGTTGCCAGATCTCCTACTTTCTCAAGAGTTTCCAGAAATCTGGATGTTGGTCCTAACTCTGAAATGGAGCTGAAATTGTGTGGGCCAATCTGGAGGACCACCAGTTTACAACACCAGAAAGAGAAGGAAAAGCTTGGTATTTATTAAGAAGTTGCAGCACTTCTCATCGTAAAACCAGAAGTGCTGAACACACAAGTCCAGGGTGAGAGCCCAGAGTTACTGATCTCTAAGAGCTCAGGTGAGGGAACAGAGACTTGAAGAGATTAAGTGACTTTGTCAGTCCACACAGTGGATCCAGCTGACCTTCAGTGGCTCCCCTTTACCCTGCACCAGGAATTTGTGGAAATGAACGTAGGTCATCCTCACTAGTAACTAAAAATCTTACACATAGACTTTATTTTCCACAAACCATGTTCCATCACCATGTTGGACTTTATTCCAAAATAGTAATGGGATGGAGAAATACAATAAAGTTATGAGGGAGCACTAGTGCTCTATTCTCACAAATGACAATAAACACCATAATGACGTAAATAGACATTAGAAAAAAATGGAGGTGCTTTAGAAAGCATCTATTAGTATTTTAAATCTTATTGTAGGGACAAAGAGGAAATAAAGAGAAATATACAGAAAAATATAAAGAAATATATGTATATTTTTCCCATTATTTGTGAACTGACTGGCAGGTTATTATTAAACTAATGCATTTATTCAACAGCCATCATTTGACACCTACTGTGTACCCAGACGTATATTCATCATTCCCTTCCTGCACACATTTACACTCAGCTGCTGACCTATGTCAGACATGACAGAACTCAAAAGAGGAAGATATTGCCAGTTTATTCCAGTGGCATGTTTACATTCCAGTTGAGAAGAAAGATTCCCATACACACATGAAGAAACTAAGAAATATTTACACTCAGAAAACAGAAGTAATAAAATATATTGACAAACAAAAAGATCCATGAAGTTCTGCAGTGCAGATTTCAAAACCTGTAGTCAGAAATGCCATGTATGAAACGTATCGGGTAGTAAAATGTATGCTAATACTAAATAAACTAAGCAATGATGATTTTTTTTCATTCATTTAATCAATCAGTCATCTGCTATTTATTGGGACACCAATAAATGTGTCTAGATGTACCATGTACTACTCTAGGGCTTAAGACCACAGAGATAAATAATAAAAGTGTGCATTCTTTGGTAATGTCTATTGTAAAGGGTGAAATAGGCTTCTAGAACTAAGCAAATACATGACATGATTTCAGATAGTGAAAAATGCTATGAAAAAGTATATGCCAGACTAAGGGATAAACAAAGAGAGGGATTGGTGTGATCTAAATCTGCGGTCCCCAACCCCCCGGCCATGGACTAGTACCAGTCCTTGGCCTGTTAGGAACTGAGCTGCACAGCAGGAGATGAGCAGTGGGTGAATTAGCGAAGCTTCTTCTGTATTTACAGCCACTTCCCATCACTCACATCACCACATAAGCTCCACCTCCACTGTCAGATCAGCGGTGGCATTAGATTCTCATGGGAGCACAAACTCTACTGTAAACTGCACATGCGAGGGATCTAGGTTGCACGCTCCTTATGACAATCTAATGCCTGATGACCTGAGGTGGGGCTGAGACAGCGATGCTAGTGCGGGGGAGTGGCTGCAAATATAGATTAGCATTACCAGAGATGTCTGACTGCACAATAAATGTCATGCACTTGAATCATCCCGAAGCCATTTCTCCCCACCCCAGTCCATAGAAAAATTGTCTTCAATGAACAATTCCTAGTGCCAAAAAGGTTGTGGGCTGCTGATCTAAATTGAGTGGTCTAGTACCTTATATTCTGCTCATAAAGTGAAAATAATGTTTTCTACCAAACAGACTCCCTAATGTTTCCATTTAACTTTAATCTGAGAAAATTTACATAGGAGTAAATCAAAAGTGCTATCACAAATCAGATTTTATATATTTAATTCTTTAAATTATGACAAACAAGTAATAAGTTTAACCCTTAAACCCAGGATGCTTTATTCTGTGAGACAAGAATTTTCTCAAAAGCAATAGAGCACACTGATTTTTATGGAGTTGTCTTTCTGAAAGCTGATTCAAAAATTAGTGTGTAAAGTTCCTCCTTATAAGTATAATCATTTTCACTTGTGAATATGGGCAGAGAAGATTATAAGTTGTCAGGAATTTCCAGAGCTTCTGTCCATGACAGAATGATAGGTCTACATGCTGTATTTAAAACCCAGCTGAATGGATAAAAATAGTATTTAACTTTCATAGTCATTATGAGCTGAAGCAATTTATTGAACCCTTCAATCAGTAAAGGAAACAAAAGACAGGAAATGGGTGAGTGACTCATTTCTTCATGTGTAGTCTACATAGCGCTATTCTGATAATTGGATGATCTGAAGTTTAAACAAAATTGCAATAATGCATTTTAGAGAGGGGGCAACCACAAAATATTTCAAAAAGAAAAACAAAATGCTCTAAAATGCTGAAAGAATCCAGTGAAACACATCTTGTAATTAGAGACACACAAGATTGTACATGATGCAGAATAGCCCTCCTTATATTTAAAACCCAAATTGAAAACTTGCATCTATTCAATGTAATAAAATACTTTGTCTTACAATAATAAATCTTATAAATAAATATTTAATCCCTTTTTATATATCTTTGAAAGGATAGCAATTTCAGGAATATCTGTGAACTGTAACTTAAATAATTGACTTGATCATATTTCAGATGAAATCACTTGGAGATGACTCACCCAACTCGAAATGACAATGAAATACATGTACTCTCTTCTTGTGCACAGTTTTCAGTACCTTCAAATATTACTTGCTCACGCAATTTTATAGCATGAATTTTAGAACAAAAGAAAATTTTATCTCAGTGGAATGTTGGCCATGAGTAGGAAATATGGCACAGAAGATCTATGAGATGTCTGAAACTTTAAAAAATATGTCTCTTTTCTATTTCTAGATAAGATGTTTAAAGAAAATACTTTGAATACTATCTTCTAAGTGTAAACGGCTGTTTTAGGTCTTGAGTTCAAGAAACAAGGGTTGATGTTTAGATGTGGGCTCCTAGGCGTGGATTCTCAGATGGGAGACAGGGTTTGGGGGCTTCTGAGAAAAAACCTCAGGCTGTAAACCAGATCAGCTACTTGCATGTAACACTGCATTCACTTCCCTCCTCTTTTTTTCTTAGTCTGTTAGTTATTTGTTTACTGCTTCAAAAACAGTTTAGTAAAACATGTAACACTATGACTTTGTTCATTGCTGAAAGCCAAAATTGCTTTTTACTCAAAACAAAATACTGAATGATTTTCATTTCTCACTTTTGCATTTGATAAGAATGGTTCCAAATAATAGCTGATATTTTTTTTAGAAAGAAGATAAACAAATATTGGAAGCCTAAGGCATGTTCTTCCCTTTCAACTTCAAGTACTGTCTCTTAAAGGCTACAGCAACTTGTAATAATATACACCATGTAGCAATTACAGATATAATGCTTTTGCTTTTATGTGGAATTAAATTACATTTCATTCCTACCAAATGGTCTATAAAATAATGTCACTGACTTTCTTTAAAGAAGGGGAACTGAGCTTTCAAAGTATGAGAAGTATACTTCCATAAGAACCTCTCAAAACACTCTGAAATTGTATATAATGACACGTAAAACTTTATTTGATATATATATATATATTTACTATAGACACTTTTTTTCTTCTACCCTTACACTAATATTTGGTAATACATTTTATAGTATACTGGGAATATTACTTTCAAATATGTATTATTTCATTTAATAAGAATTTACTCTTCATAATAATTAAATAGGGCAACACAAGTAAGTGGGGATTTGTTTTTGTTATGGATCTAAGTCTTACTGCACAAAATCAACTCAACTCAGTCATGAGCTGTTAAATGCTGTCAGATTCATTTAAGTGTCAGGAATATTGGACAATGTGAAAGTGTGCTACTGATTCCTAGAAAATGTATTTCCCTATAACCAAAGAGGGGGTTTCTGTGTAAACCAAGGGTAAAAGAGACATTCGTTATATAGTGATGGGAGTATTTCTTCCTGCGTGATGCAGCCAATATAAAAATAATTGATGGTATTATAATAAAATTATCGTTCTAATCATTTTTGCTTTGCCTGTCACTGATTTAATTTCAAAGTAAATGCATGCACATATACATCACAAAGTGAAAGCATGGTTACATACATACACATCTTTACATGTGCATACAAATATTTACTTGATATGGTTTTAAATTATTTTATTAGAAAATATCATCACACTTAAGTCACTGAAAGTGCCTACATATATTGAAAATTCAGTAGCAAAGTCTGTTCTATATAACTCGGATTCATCTTCCAGTTTTATTTTTGGTAATAAACACATAAAATCTTCATGACTATGAAAAGGAAATTGTCTAATTAATACCCATGAAATTTTCTAGACTTAGTAGATTTGAACCTCAGTCTCAGTGAAGAGTTAATTTCAGAATTAAGTAGATGTGATTATTTGATATATCATATATAAAATTAATCTAAATAAATTCATAAAATATGCTTGATACGATGAGCTAGAACAAATTTTATCAAAGCAGTAGACTGAATCTCCGGCATCTAAACAAATACCATGACACATTATTTTCAGAGTAAGATATAGCAATATCTACTCTAGAAACTTCAGAGATGCTAGAATACACTGCAGTATTAAAAATCATTATGACCAGTTTATGGACATTAGGAATGATTACCTTCAGTAGCCTTTCCTTCCTACCTCTAACAAAGAACAAACTGAAGCTATTTTTAAATACTTCAGTGCACTTAAAAATACTCCACTAACCTAGGACTACAATTCAGTGTCTCCAAAGAAAGTCAATAAGAAGGTTCCAATTAATTTTTAACTAGTTCCATTTGATAAAACATACTGAGGAAATATAAGTAATATATTTACAAACCTATACTCTATAAATGTTTGAATAGGCTTCTAATCAAATACGGAGATTTTATATTTATCAAGAGTTCTAGTGCCTCCTGTTAGCCCTTGATTAAACAACATGTCATAGTTTCTAATTCAGCTTGAAAATGAATAATATGATTAAATGACAAATTAAGATAACTTTCCCATTACAGAGATATATGTGTGATGATTAAAGGAGCAGGTGACTCTTGGATCCTTGCCACTGGCTAATTAGAAAGTAGCCTTTCTCCCTGAAAAGTGTCTGTAATAGGTTGTCATTGCCCCAAATCATATTACCAGATTTAATGGTTCTTCTATTCTGAATTACTATTGGGAGTCTCTTGAGTAACGTTAGGGACAAACTGAAAAAACAGAACATATTCTGAAATTTAATATTGTATTGCATAAAAGAATAAAATAGAAGGAAAAGTATCAAAATATGGTCTCTTACTCATTGGAAAAAACCATTCTCATTGCTGAGCAAATAGTTAATAATTCAAATTCTATATGCTCTATATTTTCTAATAGTTCACTGGAAAATAAGTCATTTAAAACAGAAATAGCTTTGTTTTTTGTGTTGATGGTTAGATAAGCAGTAATTGTTTCTCCTCAGCTTTCCTTAGATACTGGTTGAATTATGCCAAAATTAAGTTGTGATGAATATAAATGATGAAATGATTTTCTGGTCTTCATTTTCTTTAGTCCCTTATGAGAGTGGAAAATTACCCCAGGGATTGTGTAGAGTATTTGAAATAAATATTCCTTATATTTATTAAATATTATTTCATATATTTATTAAATATTTATCAAATATTACCATCTTTATAAATACATAATGACTACCTCCTATATGGTTCAGGTTTACATTTGTTATTGAAGCTAACTCAAATGCACATTGGTATTAACTGATCAACACATAAGTGCACATATAGTAATAACGTTCATCAGGTGTCGGGCAGGTGGGCAAGGGGCGGAGGGGATGGGTATATTCACACCTAATGGGTGCAGTGCGCATCATCTGGGGGATGGACATGCTTGAAGCTCTGACTCGGGTGGGGCAAAGGCAATATACATAATCTAAACATTTGTACCCCTGAAATATGCTGAAATAAAAAAAAAAGCTCCTCTACCTCAGTGCATTCAGATTAAGGGATGTCTTCTGCCTTCACCATGGAGGTCAACAAACTATATATACAACAGCACTAACTGAAATAGGGTCACATTTTATATAAACCTTACACTATTAGTAAACAACACAATTATATTTTCTTTAATAAACTTTGAGACTGGCTTTTTCTTTTTTTACTTCATACAACTGTTTGACATAGAATAATATCATTGTCACTAACGTGAGTAATTTGCTTATGATAAAATTGGAGTTTATTTCAGAGATCATATTCTTACTCATTCTATTGAAATAGATGTTATTTTGGGTTCTTTTATTTGGTTTATTTGTCTAGATATTTAACATGTGTTTTATTTTCATTTGTTTGGGATTTTATTGGAGGGGGGGTCGGGGGTGAAAATAGCTCAGTGACTAAATAATTTGCTCCATAGGATATTTTATGCCACAAAAGCTTGAGGAACTCCTATTTCTAGAGGCAGCCCAGATAATTTAGCTAACAAAAATTATTTTTCAAAATGTTTGTATGAATGATATGAAACTTCCCAGATAATTGTACATTCTCATTTTCTTTTGACTATATAATATAGAACTTAACATGTTCCCAGTATAGCTGTTACAGTTAAGACACACCCAGAAAGCTAACAGAGAGAGAGAGAGAGAGAGAGATCAAATGGTAGGTCTACTTTTAGCTCTTTGAGGTATCTCCATACTACTTTCCAAAGAGGTTGTACTAGTTTGCAGTCCCACCAGCAGTATATGAGTGTTCCTATCTCTCTTCATCCAGGCCAACATCTGTGGTTTTGGGACTTTTTGATAAGAGCCATTCTCCCTGGAGTTAGGTGGTATCTCATTGTGGTTTTGATTTGCATTTCCCTGATGATTAGAGACGTTGAACATTTTTTCATGTATTTGTTGGCCATTAATGTATTTTCATTTGAAAAGTTTCTGTCCATGTCTTTTGTCCACTTTTTAATGGGGTTGTTTGACTTTTTTCTTGTTAATTTTCTTAAGTTCCATAGAGATTCTAGTTATCAGCCCTTTATCGGATATAGAGCACGCAAGTATTTTCTCCCATTCTGTAGGTTGTCTATTTGCTCTACAGATTGTATCCTTGGCTGTGCAGAAACTTTTTAATTTGATCAGGTCCCATTTATTTATTTTTGTTGTTGCTGTGATTGCTTTTGGGGTCTTCATAAGTTCTTTGCCTAGACTGCTATCTATAAGAGGTTTTCCAACATTTTCTTCTAGAATTCTTATAGATCAACACTTGTGTGCACATATGGAAGTAAAACTCAATGGAAATCAAGTAGGTGGGGGGTGGAGGAGAACATGGGTAAATTCACACCTAATAGGTACGATGCACTCTATCTGCATGAAGGGCACACTTATAACTTTGACTAAAACTGTACAAAAGGAAATCATGTAACCAAAACTTGTGTACCCCTGTATACAGTATTCTGAAATTTAAAAAAAAAATTCATGTCATGTAATCAATGTGAGAAAAGAGAAATAGAACAGAAGTTAAAATTGAAATTGAGCATATCTGCCTATAAAACTAATTATTTAAAAGGAGCCCAACATCAGAAACACACAGACACACAGACACACACACACACACCTTTTCTTCTATTCAAAGATATATACGCTTTTTTAGTTCGTTCAGGTCTCAGATCAAACATCAGGTCATTTTTCTGCTCATCCCATCTGGCCCTCTTCCTACTGCAAATACCATCTGCAAAGAGTCACACTCCAAACCATATTCTCTGATCATTTTACTTCATTGCATTTATGATTTCCAAAAGATGATGACTTTATTTATTGTTTGTTTACCCACTGGAATGTAAGAGATTTGTGAGATCTGTTGTATTTACTTCATACAACACACACCTGGCACACTTAGCACAGAGTAGGTGTACTATAAATGTTTGTTTAAGGAATGAGTGAATGAAGTATTTGAGAAAGCTAGTGCTAAATGACTAGCCCCATGGATTCTCCAATCTTCCTTTGTATAACAACTTCATTGCAATCTTACTATCTTAATGGGAAAGTAGCTTACCCTGTATGTCCCTAAACTTAATCCCATCATTAAAACAAGCCTCCTAAGTACAAAACTTGGATGTTAAGGCCTTTAACATATCTCCTATGAAGTTTTCCTTTACTGCCTCATTAGCAACCAAAATACAAATGATCTATCATCATGTTGGTTTACTCAACTAAACACTTCTTAAATAGGCTAAGTTCATCTTCCCAGCCATTCTCCCTATTGGAGTCTATTGTCTTTCACTTTCAAACATAAAAATCTCAGTCCATCTACTCCAAGAAACCTAATTAAATTGTACTCAGAGTTTTGCAGAGTAAAGATTTTTAACCAGAAGTTTTTGGTTTCAGTAGTTAAAAATATATTCAATCAAATTCTAATGGAAAAAACAATGGTGAAGAAAGACATTCTGCTATAACATATGGTTGCATTAATTCTGCCCATTGATTAAGACATTGGGATTAAAATGTTATACCCTCAAACATAATATTATTTACTTGCATTTCACAATTTTATGTCTTATCACACCATGGTGCAATTGAAAGAAATCTCTTACCAGAATTAGTATAGACAACTCTGTAAAACTTATTTCTTTCCCTATAATTTGACAAAAAAATCTAACCATTAGGATTATTGTGATGACTAATATAAATAATATACATAATTAATCTAGTCCAATACTTGGCATCAAGTAGGAGGTATGGAGTATTTGCCAATTTTCTTTAGATTCTGCTATAATAATAACCCCAAAATCTCACTAATACATAGTAACAAATATGTGTTTCTTGCTCAGGTTACATGTTCGCTGCAACTCTTCTCTACATATTTTTCTTATCCCGACTGTAGGAACAGCTGCTACCTGTGACATGTCATTTTTTACAGCAGAAAAGAAAGTACAAGAGGGTTAAGGAACCACAGGAGGGCTCTCAGAGCTTCTGCTCAGAACTGTCATACTCACATTCCAAATGGGAGTTCTCGGCCAAGACAACTCACAGGACTAGGCTTGTTTTCAGATAGGGTAATGTCCCCCATAACCCCTTCTATCCCATACAGCAATGTAAGTCACATGGCAACATGCATGGAAGAAAGAATTGGGTAATAAGATCTACCACACCATCCTATCCATTTCAATGCATCACCAACATGGCTTAATAACACGCATACATTTTGGAGAGCGTAATGCTAGATCATTTAGGAGATCCAAAACAATATGTGAACCCTCCTTGATCTAGTTCATCCTTTCAAGATTGCTTCTCCTTAAGGCAAGGAGATATGAAAACAATCAATTTGGGCCAAAAGTAGGTACAATCACTATAAGGATGCCTAAAGTAGCTTAAAATAACACAGCCAATAGTCAAATCCGTGATATACCTCAAAGGGCAGGATTCAGCAGGTGACCTCACCATACTTTGTTATTCATGTGCTCTTTGAAATACAAATCTACAAATCATGAAATCAACCATTCTTCTCAGCTCTTCCACCATTACCCAGAAAGACCATCATCCCGCAGACTCCTCTGCTCCTGAGCCAGCAGAGTCAGCATCACCTGGTAACTTATTAGAAATGAAAATTCTCAGGCTCTGCTCCAGTCTGAAACTCCACGTGACTCTGATGCAGGGTAAGGGTTGAGAAACCACTGCTTTGGCATCAACAGCAATTATCATATAAAAGCAATGTCACCAGGTGAAATTAAACTAAAGGCTGAACTTAGTCTGTGACTCAGGAGGTCTTTTCTGAAGTAATGTTTATTAATAGAAGAGCGGCATTCTTACTTCCAAACTTGAACACCTGATAGTCTCTTTTGGGGAAAACTCAGATAAAGAAAGAAAATATTTATCTTCCCCTCCGAACTGGTCACTTTTCGATGAGTGGACATAAAATAAAAGCTGTATAAATAAATCCACATTCTTGTATATAAAGTAATTTATTCCTTTTTATTGTTGAGTCAGGTATAAATTATTGTATAACTGTATAAATTATTGTCAGATATATATATTCCAAATATTTTTATTTCATGTATAACTTGCTTTTTCATTTTCTTAATAGTCTTTTTACAAGACATTCATTCTTTTTCAAATATTTATTCCACTGTTCCAGCACCCTTTGTTGAAAGGTTTCCATCCCTCATTGGCTTGCCTTGACAAGTAGCTGTAGTTTTGAAGAACCTCTTCATTTTCATTTTTATATACTTTTGTATAAATATCTTTTCATAGTCTATGTAGCGATAAAATAATGGAGCGTAATTTTTGTGATAAACAAAAAACATATCACTGACATTTTGCAATAACCCCTCACACACACAACAGAGTTCTTTAATTAGCAAATTTAGGCAAAAACATGATTTCACATCCTGTAATTAGTTAATGTGACATCTCTTTGCACTCCTTTGCAACATTTCAACATGATCTATGATAGGACATGCACGGTAAATGTGTTTGCACGTCTCTTCCGCAGTTCTCTGTGTGGGTGTCTGAAAATGTGTCCGTAAAAACCTCATTAAGTGATTTCCCTTCTCATTTAAAGAACTATAAGCTATAGAATTAACATCTACATATCCTTTTTACATTACCAGAAAAAAAAATTGGGAAACTCTGCAACACAATTTCTTTTTATTTGTAAAGAAACTGTATCTCAATATAAAATCAGATAAATTGGCCTTAAAGTGAAGATGAGTACTAGTGGGTAATCACAACAGTCAAGGATTTCTTGTGATATTTACTGATCATAAGATCACATATTTTAACCATTCGTGGTCAAGTATGATTTCATGAAACACTAGCTCTGTGAAGTGTGTCATGGGGAAAAAAAGTTCCAGGATCAATTAATTTTAGGAGATACTGGGTAGGACAGAGTTAAAGCGTTTTCTTACTGCAAGATGTTTCAGAACTTTTAACTAACCAATGGGCACTGTCCATCTCTAAGGAGAGAATACAGTGATTGAGATATGTCTTATCAGCTGGAGTATAAGACTAACTACAGAACCAGCAGAGCAACAAGATGAATTCAAGGAAACATAGGCTTCTGAAACTATTTTAGTAGAAACACTAAAAAGATTTCTCTTTATTGATCGCAAAAAAAAAAAAGACATAGCTTTAATTAAACAACAATAAAAAACGCCCATACAGAGGGAAAGAGAGCCTACTAAGATTGAAAGGGAGCAGATGAAAAAGAAAGAATTTATATATAAAATTTATATATATAAGTATACTTGTAAAATTAAATTCTTCATTGAAAACAATAAAGACCAGCACTTACAAGGGGAGATCCAACCAGTAATTTGGAATACAGACTCAACAAATATTTCTAAAAATGTAGAAGAAATCAATAAGAGCAAAATCACTGGGAGATGAATTATATCTAATCCAAGAATCACGGGTCTTCTCCAGGAAGAATCAAGCACAACAGTACCAGAAGTGATGGCAAAGAAATTACTGAAATGCACATTGTGTACCTAAAACCAGATCTCAGCGTGAAGTTAAAAACAACTTACCATGTTCCATGGAACCATCAACTAAAAGAGTCACATAATGACAGAATTTAAATATACAGTGGGAAATAAATGTAGATCAGATACAAAGAATCAGATTTCTTATACTTAAAATACAAGAAGAAAATGGAGCATTTACAGATTAAAATATTATCATTCAAATTATTGGTTCCCAAAGGTAAATTGGTGTTCATCTTTGGGAGCAATAGAAAAAAGTAATCTTAGATATTCAAGCTTTTGGAAAATAAATTGTCCAAATAATATTCTTTAAAATTTTACCTCAAAATGCTTAACAGACAAATGTAAGTAAGAGGTCTCAAAATATGGGAGAAGTGGGAAATGTGACCGGTTGTAGTACTGCAATCAATACTTATAGCAGTGAGATTTAAGAAATGTTATAAATATGATTATACAACTCAATGAAAATATCAAAATTAATGCTTAAAACAGAAACACAATAGTCAAAATTTAATTTATCTGGTTCTAAAAATCAAAGGTTACACTAATAATTTCCAGTAAGTTAAGATGAGAGGTAAATAAAAAAGATGCTAAATCTTTCATATCAAATAGATTAAGAACAAATGACGTCATTTAATTGGAGACCTTGATAGCTACAAAATAAATACTCCCAATGTTCTTAGAATAATATAAGGTAACTATTAAGAGGAATAGTTTATTTGCAAAGGGTTGGAGATTAAAGCATAAAATGTATTTCATAAATGATGTGAAAGAAAACACAAAATATAAAAATAGAGCATGAAGAAAGGATAAATAAGTTGGCAGGAACAAAATCAAATATATCAGTTATAATAGTAAACTCTAATAGTTTAATCCTCACTCTCTTACAGCAAAGATCCACAGATTAGGTAAAAGTAAACAAAATCATAAATCAAAGTGTGTAATGCTCACAAGAGACAAATCTGACTCAAAAGAATAAAGACTAAAAGTGAAAGAATTGGCAAAGATTTATCAAGCATATTGACAAACACATGGTTCCATAAATTTCAGAAACAGTAGAATTTAACACAAAACAACTAACAAAACAATAGGGTCATGAGATTTTGTTCTTGTATAATTTAAATGTTTATGAATATGTGATGTCATGATTTTTTGGTTAGTATCATGCATTAACAACACATAAAAACTGTTAGAAACAAAATGAGAAATTAAGTGTTGTTCTGGGAAAACTTAGTACCTTTCTTTTCATCTTTGATAGGTTAAATCTAAACATATAGAATCATAACAAAATAATAACAGGAATAATTATTAAATATGTCAACTTTGTCTCCTATTCTGAACAACCTTAAACAACCTATAGAACATTTACCAAAATTGGTTATATACACCATATACTAGATCACAAAAAAAGCATTGAAATATCAAGAGAATGACAAGACAAGGAGAATATATTTGCAAAGGCATATCTGATAAAAGACTGTTATTTAATATATAAAAAGAACTCTTAAAATTCAATGATAAAAGAAAAACAATAAAAAGGGCTAAATACCTTAACAGACAACTCACAAAAAAATACATACAGGTTGCAAATAAGTATATAAAAAGATGCTCCACATTTATACGTCATCAGAGAAATGCAAATTAATACAATGAGATACTAACACACACCTATTAGAATGGCCCAAATCCCAAATGCTGACAACACCAAAGGCTGGAAGGATGTGGAGCATGAATTTTCATTCATTGCTGATGGTAATGCAAAATGGTATAGCCACTTTGGAAGATAGTTCAGCAGTTTGTTACAAAACAAAATATACTCTTACCACGTGATCCAGCAATCACACTCCTTGGTATTTACCCCAAAGAGCTGAAAACTTATGTCCACGCAAAAACCTGCACATGGATGTTTACAGCAGCTATATTCATAATCACAAAAACTTGGAAGCAACTAGATGTCCTTCAGTAAGTAAGTGTATAAATAAACTGTGGTACATCTGGGCAATGAAAAATTATTCAGCACTAAAAAGGAATGAGCTATCAAGCCACAGAAAAACATTGAAAAAACTTAAATGCATATTACTAAGTAAAAGAAGTCAATCTGAAAAGGCTATATACTGGATGATTCCAACTATTTGACATTCTGGAAAAGGCAAAACTCTGGAGATAGTAAAAAGATCAGTGGTAGTCAGAGGTTTGGGGGAGGGAGGGATGAATGGGTGGAGCACAGGGGATTTTTAAGGCAGTGAAATTATTCTGTATGGTACTATAATAATGGGTTCATGCCATTATAAATTTTTCCAGACCCATAGACTGTATGACACCAAGAGCGAACCCTAATGTAAACTGCAGTCTTTGGGTGATAATGATGTGTCAATGTAGGTTCATGAATTGTTAACAAATGGACCAGGCTGTTGGGGATATTGGCAATAGGGTAGGTTATACCTGTGTCAGGGCAGAGGGGATGTGTACTTTCTGCTCTATACTTCTGTGAACTTAAAACTGCTCTAAAAAAATAAAGACTTTTACAAAAAGCATTGAAACATTCTCATAAATGACTTCTACAACCTCTATTCTGTGATCATAATACTATAAAGCTTAAAATAAATGTCAAAAAATTTAAGTGAAATAGGCATCCTACAACATAGACTATGCTTTGAGAAGCAGTGGAAATGAAAGTAAAACATAAAACCTGTCACAGAGACTAGTGAAACAGAAAACTCCAATATGTAATCCTCATTTCATTCTAACAAGTGTTTTATCTTTATTTGCAGACAAGACAAAGGCAAATCCAAAAGGTTAAGTGACCTATGCAAAGTCAAACAACCTGTAAGTGGCTGAACCAAGACTTAACCCCAGAGCTTTAGCCTCCTATTCCAAGGCTATTTTCAAGTTACCCCATTGTCTCCCTACTGGATAAACTAGGATCAGAATTGGAAAACATTTAATTAGCCAATCCCTTGACTCTAAAATATTTTTTTCATATTTTAAGGTTTTTGAAATTAGCATCTTAAAATGATTTCTTAAAGAAAGATTCTTATTGTCTGAGAATAGGAAAACTATTAACATCAACAGAAAATATCTGCTGATTAGATTTTCTCCTCAATTGAATTATTACCTTTAGCAAGAACGTGTGCAATTGGATTTCAATTTAAATTCAAATCTTTCATTTGTATTTAAAATGCCTTTACAAAGAATTGAGACACAAAGTTACTGTACATGCAAAAGACTGTCACAAACAGCAATGCAGTTAAAAGCAGTAGAAACTACCAGGTTTCCTGGAGTAGATGATGCTTTTTAAAGTTAGATGAGAGATATGTCTGATTCTTCCTTGAGAACTAACACCAATCAGTCACAAATTAACTTTTAGTGTAGGCTGCTTATTTTGGAGAAAATTGGTATTCACTAAAAACTACATTTTTTTCAAATCTGAAATGTCCACAAAACTCTTATTCTTTCCTGTGCTGTGAAATTATAGTGTCATTTTCAAAATGCTTAATAGATCAAGGATCATGAAAAAGGCTGCAAAACTCTGTAGATGGTACTGATCTATATTTTAAAATAGCAAAAATACTTCAGAAAAAATTTTAGACACTGTCTATGAAGAAGACTACAAACCATCTAGCCATCTCATTAGAATGCAGATTCCGATTAAGTAGGTCAGAAAGTGTGTCTGAAATTTTGCATTTTTAATGAGCTCCCATGTGATTTCATGCTGATAACTGCTGGTTCAAGGACCACACTTTGACTAGCAAAGGTCTGATGGTTAAGAGGACTGGAACTGGCATCTAACTGTCCAACTCAACTGAGTCAAAGTCCTATCAGTTAGTAGCCATGTGACCATTCACAGGTCTTTTTTTCCCCGAGTTCTAATTTCTTCCTGGGTAAAATGAGAATATCTATTGCATATTTTTAAAAATGTTGTAGGATTAACAAAAAATTTATGTGAAGTATTCAGAACATTGTCTAACACATTATAAGTTCTCAATAAAAGCTAACTATTACTATTATTGGATATAAACACTGAGTTGGGCCAGATGAGCTCTTGCAGTAGTATACTTATACAACTGTCTTAGCCACTACATGTAACCCTTAATCTACAGAGGAAGCCATGTTATCCCTTGAGATCAAATCTGTCATCTCATATGTTACTGGCTAGCTGACTTTTCATTGACAAAGCAAAGATACATTAAGTCTTAACTGGCAGGAACATAACTCATTTGAAATTTGAGAAGGTAAATCATCAAGAATCTACCCATTTATAACTAAAAAGTTCTTCAGTTGTTAAAGTCTGTGCCAAGAGAGTTTACTAAGTCAATCTGTACACAGCAGGGCCACTGTCACTGGGTTTATTTTTGTCACTTTGTGACACCAGTCCTCCATCAGGCATGATGATTGCATCTACAACCTTTCATTTGATAAAACAGGAAAGGTAATTGCAAGAGCTGCAATCGCATCATCAAAAAATGTCTCTTGCTTTAAAAAATAAATATACTGCCTTTGCCTCTGCATTTATCTACCAGCAGGGGACCATTATACAGTGACAACATTCTGTTTCAGAAGCATTATCTCTGAATAATTACCTGCTTCTTCTCCCCATGGAATGCTGTACCGGCAGAACCTCTTTTAATTTTGTATATGGTAGGATTCACAGATTGTACCTTATTACTATAAAAAATATCTTCTTCCATCCCCTACAAAAGTGAAGGTAAATGTTAGCCACATCATGAATTATGCTGCGGTTGAGTACATCTGCAGCCCACTGCTGGGGAGGTTCTCCCTTACCTTCCTGAAGCACTTTCCAACAAAGGGAATCTGTGGGCGGCTCCAGCTGGTTGCAGGGAGCAGACTTTGAAGGGAAAGGAATCCTTGACGCTGGGCGGGCTCTCCTGCCTACTTGTCTATAATAGAGTCACTCACTTCACAGGGATGAGATACAGAGGGGCTGCCAACAGTGTGTCAGGACTGGGCAAAGAGAAAGCACAGATGCTCGCTGAATTCTTCTCCCCTTCATTTTATTCGACCTCAGCTTTTCGTTTGATCTCAATCCATGACCAACCCCAGGTAAATCTGTATCCTTATTATAGTTATTGGAGTATTGAACATAAATGTTTATCTAGAGGCAAGTGGTTAGACCGGAAATGTTCAGGAAGTAATGGTATTTGCTTTCACTAAAGCAAAGGTTTCCACATTTCGACAACAACAAAAAGAAACCGGCAGAAACATCTTATTCCCAATGAAATTATGAATAGATCCTTGCTAAATAAAACATATATAAGTGAATTTTACCCAGAAGCAGCAGGGGTGGAGTCAGTGAAGCTCAACAAACCCAGATTTCTTCTCACTCTCCAAAGCAACCGCTCCAGGATATACTTAGGAACAGCTCCAGGAATTCTGGCAGTTCTGGGTCACCTTGTACAAATCCCAGCTCTGAATGAACACAGGGGACTGTATATATTGCTCTTTTAAATAGACTGGGGTGGGGGCGTCCTGTCTAGCCACGCTCATGGAATGCTTACCAAATTTGTTCCTTTACTTATTTTAAGCAACGGCGTATTTTAAAATGAGATTTAAAACAGGCCCAGAAAGCTAGAGTGTGTACTCAAAAAAATTTTTCATCCCTTTAAAATGTTCTATAATCAGACTATTTACTACACTGCCCTGATGATCTCACCTAATGTGAAGGAGAAAGGTCATTTGTTAATTTTCCATTTTTAAATCATGCCTCTCCCTTTAAATCCATGCTATGTGAAGGTTAAGTGTGATTACAAGAGATTTCTTTACATCTTTGAACTACAATGACTCACAGGTGAACCCATCGCCTGCCCTCAGATGAAAGTCAACAGGAGACCTGAGTTTTATAATTTTATAGAATTATCTAGTCAGGGATTTGTATGGGAAGCATACATGAAGGAGTAACTATTTACAAGCCTTTTATAAAAATGATGACAACGTTTCTCCACGTGGAATGAGCAATAAAAGAGAATTGTACATAGATATTTGGGTAAGAATAAGAAACTAATTTCAGTATAAGACAATCTGAGACTTGATTTCATTTTGCAAACTTTTTTACGACTTTTAGAGAAACCAGTAGATAGTTATCACCCTAGAATCATCTAAGAGGCAACCTCTGAAAATTTCTTACAAGTTGTTGACTATATACTCAAAATTAGCTCACTTTGTCACAGGATCAAACTAAATTAATAAACAACAGATTGAATTATTTTTTAATATTTAAAAATTTGTAGCAAGTTATTTTTAAAAGGAAAGGTTAAAACATAAAAGTTAAATGAAGAATAACATCCATCCTAATAATGTTAACAAGTGTCAGTGATTTCCAAAAATTACATGCTATTAATGAATTTAAATTTTGTCTGTCTGCAAAATGTAAACATAATCTATTCTCAATTAGAGAAAGGAAGTGTAAATAATGAAAAGTGCCCATATTATCTGCTATTGACTTTGGTATTAGGTCACAACTACAGGAAAACACACACACACACACACACACACACACACACACACTCCAACCTCATTCCAGATTCAATTTTATTTTTCCAGATTCTAGAACTAAACCCATGAGATGGAGGCCCTATGTTAAATGAAATAAAGATTTTCTATTCATGGCTGTTTAACTACGTAAGAATCCATGCTTAGAACCAGTTCTATCATTGCTTATACATGATCACTTATCTAAAGCATTGGTCCCCAATCTTTTTGGCACCAGGGACAGGTTTCATGGAAGACAATAATTCCATGGACTGGGCACGGACCAGGGGTGGGGTGGGAAGGGGTAGGGTGCTGTGGGTTGCAGGGGGTGCGGTGCAGAGCTCAGGCAGTGATGTTCGGCCTGTTTCCTAACAGGCCACAGGCTGTGGCCTTGGGGTTGAGAACAGCAGATCTAAAAGAGGAGACACTGGATTCATCTGTGCACTCATGTGGTCACTGACTTCACAATCATCGCTCTTTACTCTGAGTCAAGCACTCACTAGATTCTAGATTCTAGAAATACAAAGAAAGACAGCACTATTCATGGAGCTAACAGTAAGAGGGACTAACATCAGCAAATAATTATAGTAAAGTGATGTCTATGTAAAATTAGAAGCATGCACAGGTTTTGTTGTAGCATGGAAGAGAACATGATTACATCTATATGTGAGGTTTGATTTCCCCAAGCATTCAAGGTGTCAGTGGATATTCTAGGCAGAGAGAAGGGTGCGTACAAGAACCTAGACTGGAATGATATTGATGGAAACACCAGTGATTGAATTTATACAGACAAACAGGTGTTGTTATCAGCTGGGTCAGGATAATCATGATATTCACCATCGTGAGGTTGGTGAGAATATTAAATCAGATGCATGAAGCACTTAGCACAGCGGCTAAAACTGTATAAGTACTCAATAAATGTTAACTACTATTACTCTTCTATCTAATATTAGGAACACTGCATAAGAACAAAAGTTTAATCATACAGATAGATTTTTGCACATGAGGAAAGGTTAGTTCAATCAACACTTTAGGGTCTAGTAATAAACCTATGCACCAGGTAGGCAAAGAAAACACAAGAAATAGAAAACATAACCTCTGCCTGCTTATTTATATACCACTGTCTTAAATATATTAAGATACTTCCTCCCATTTCCTTTTTTTCTATTATATCTCTTTGCTTTCAACCATCCTTGGCCCTTGACCTGCGGGTGCATATCTTTACTTAAGTCTGCTGCCTCCAGGATATTTCATTGTCTGATCCAGGCTTTGGGGATAACTGTCCAAATGTTTCCATTTCCTTATTTCAGTTATCCCCTCAAACTTTAATTTGTCATTGCCAACAGTCTCATTTCCTTTTGACTAAGATAAAGGTCTGACTTTTCCCAAGAGAAGTCTTTTTGAGACTAAAATTTTTGAACAAGCTTTCTTTTCGTATTATCTTCATTCCAATGCATTAGGACTGAAAACCTCCTTCTCCAAAATCTTGTGAAGAGATGGACAAGAGCACTTTAAAAGGTAGAATAAAAACTCTATAGAGTATGGGAACTCTTTTCAACAGGTATGCAAAGCTCATTTTAGGATTAACATCAGTCTAGGATGGATCAGCTTCCTTATCCCTTTTTAAGTGAGGAAAAAATAGGAGGACTTTGAATTTCTATAACCAAAAGTCTAGCTTTTTGTGGACTGTGAAACTAATGCTCAAGGTCATGATTTCATTTTGCTGGAATGTCTGCAAGGGGTTCAGGTGAGAAGTGACACTCTGTATGACAAATAAACAGAAGTGGAAACACTGAGGCCCCAGGCTACACACTTCCAGATTAGAACAATGTATCTGGAAGCTGATAATGTGGCAGACATTTCTAATTCCACACATGCCCAGAAGCAGAAGGATGTCTGGGCTGGAGGCACCCACTTGTACAAAACTATTTATCTAAACAGGTATTTTTCCTGTTAATAGGTCAGAAGAATGTTTATGATATTAGTATCATGAAACAGGAAGCTACCAGGGCATAAAGGTGTCAACAGTCCTTTGGGAGACCATCATAAACAGTTACAGACAGCCTTCACCTTATTCAGTGATATAAAGAAAGGTTCAATGACAGCACCTGTTCCACCTTCCCAAATAATTTGCTTATTATTCCTTTGGAGAGGAAAAGTAGAAAGTCAATGACACTCAGGACATAGAAACTCTCTATTCTCTACTTTGGGTACAGCCTCAGGTAAGATCCCTCAGTATCAATTATTAAAGAGACAGGCACATTTACCATGGAGCTAATAGCAATTGATCTTCAGATTTCTTCACGGGTGGGAGTCCCTGGCACTGGGGAGGACCCTGGCAATAGGTGATACATATTTTTGAAATTTTTCAGAAATGAGAAATTTTAACTGAATTAAGACAACTGACTCACTTTCTATTCCTATGTCCATCAGCCACATTTCCTCTCATGTCAAGTGACACTGGCATGGCTCTAGGTACTTCTGAGATTCAGTCAAGTGAAGCTGAGTTGAGGATACATTTCCTTCGAGACTGGTGGGGTATAGTCATTTCCATGGCTTTTCAGGGTATAGCAACGAAATGACTTCTAGGAATACTCATATAGCCCCACTGGGTCATGAAAATGTAAGGCCAGATATCAAGTCATAAAATTATATGCATCTTATAATATGCAGCCCACATTTGGGAAGCTGAAGGAAAAATAAAAACAATTTTGAAGTATATAGAGCCATCTACAACAGATGTGTTAAATTACAATTACATCATATTCTAGATCTTGTGGTTTTTATGGTATTTGTCTGCTATAAAAAATGTAATTTGTGTTGATTGCTTTTCCATCCTAAATTAGTATTCACCTTAACTAACTTTGTACTTGCAATTTGGAATTCACTTTATTAACAAGAACTCCCAAAATGTAGGCCCTGCAAAATTCAAACCTGCTTATCTATGTTAGATAAAGATGTGCATCCAGAATTACTACATGGAATTATAATGTAGAAAGAGGAATAAATATTCAGACCATAATTCTGAAATCTTGTAATTATGTTCCTAGGCCATTTAAAGAGAATACTGGAGTAAATGATGGAATACTGATACATATTAGGCTTGGTCAAAATAATATAGTATATAACTATTAAAAACAATGTATCAAGCCTGTATTACAATATGGAATAAATTGTAAGATTAAATAAGTGCAAAAGGTAAGATATAAAATTGTGTTTAAAAACTAGTTTCCGTTATTTTAAAATGAAGCCAGGGTAGAGTCAGAAAGAACTCATACCTCAGCTAATCTCTGTCCATTTTATGCCTATAGTTTAAAAGCTATCAGTAAAAAAAAATAATTTTTAACATTACTCTCCGACTGTCTACAAAAAGTCTTTAAAAATACGTAATTTACTCAGAAAAAGATTCTGATATATATTCTGGTGACTGTGCCTAAGAATATTTCTAAAGATCACTGTATCCGTTTCCTATTACTGTTATAACAAATTATCACAACTTTGTGGCTAAAAACACCACAAATTTATTATCCTACAGTTCTGGAAATCAGAAGTTTAAAACGGTTTCACTGGGCTAAAATCAAGGTGTCTGCAGGACTTCATTCCCTCTGGAGGCTTTAGGGGTGACCTGTTTCCTTGCTTTTTCAAGCTTTTAGAGCTCATCTGCATTCCTCAGCTCTTGGTCACCCTCGTCCATTTTCAAAGACAGCAGCAGCAGGTTGAGTCTTCATGCTGAATCACTCTGATTCAGACTCTTCCATGTCCTTTTCCATTTGTAAGGACCTTTGTGATGTTATTGGGCCCAGCCATAAAATCCAGTATAATCTCTTGATTACCAATCATAACTCCCCTTTGCTGTGTAATCTAACACATTCACAGGTTCTAGGAATTAGAACATGGACATCTTGGAGGGGGCATTATTCTTCTCACTACAATCATTAATGAATTGCTCTGTCCTGCTGTGCTATTCTTTGGTTATAAATCTGAAAATAAGCTATATATCATCCTTGCTATGCCAAGAAGGCTCTGCATGTAATCAATGATTCTCAAGATCAATACCAACCTGAATGCAGTTGTAGCCAGTAAAAATTGCTTTGTCTGCTCAGAAAAGCCCTTTGAAGTCTTACAGTCTCACATCTCACCACCCCAGCACTGACCCAGGGTGGGGCAAGTTTAGTGCTCCATCATCACCCCTCTTTGTGCACAGTGCTTGGTCTAAACTTTTGATCATCAGGTCCAAGCTAAGTCAATCAGAGTCTTTTCCTCAACTTTTATTTTCTCCCTTGAACTGCCAGAGAAGAGTCTCTTACCTTCCTTGGTCAGGGCATGGTAAAAATATAACCTTAGATGATGCTAAAATCCATGATCCCCCGCAGCCTGGAAAAGAATCCATCTGCAGCAGGCAAGGTTAAGATTAAACTGCTGACAAAAGCAGAAATGTGTGTGCCAGGGGTTGTTGAGTATATGTGTGTGCATGTGTGTGTGTGCCTCTGTGTGTGTGTGTGTGTGTGTGTGTGTGAGAGAGAGAGAGAGAGAGAGAGAGAGACTGATGTGAGGTTGTCTAAGTCCCTTTGCCATTCATCCTAAATGTCATCTTTACCCTGTCCTTGGTTTCTAAGCACATAAATCATTTGTTTGTTTCTGGTTGTTTGAATTGGGATTCTGCCATTTTCATCCCAAAGACTCTTGACTAAAATAGATGTTGTATAATTTTGTTATGTGCTTAGCACTGTGATTAATGACAAGGGAATTAAAAACATAATCTAGAAAGCTAGAGTTCTTTCAAGACATAGAAACCAAAGATCAACTCTTTATATGTCCAAAACTGGGGATTGCTGGTAAGTGTGACTTGGCACCTGTAATGCCACAGCTTTTTGTTACTGAGACTCTTTGATCTACAGTAGGCATCAACCATGGTCTCTTGAATGCTTTCCAAATCCATTGCCTACATTGAACCAATAATAGCATATATTCTCACTAAAAATAATTTTCCTCGCTGTAGCCAGTGCATAGTATGGAAACAGTCCTTGGATTCAACCAGAAGCTATAAGCAGCATATGCAGAGAGACAAAATAACAGCTACCCAAATGTATTTCATTAAAGTAAATACTAGGGAGATTTTCCTGTCATATTATATTGCCAATGTAACTAACTGCATTGAGTGAATGAGCAAGTAAACAGATATATGATGAACAAATAGTTATAAGCCCAGGGGCTGGGCCCTGGATCACTCATTATCAATAACCAACAGTTACTGCTGCTTCATGACCTGTTAGTCCAGCTTCCTTACTGCTTCCTCGGCTCACGCACTCTGCCACACAGTTAGAAATCTTCTTTGATAATTTAGCCCTATCCCACACATTCTCAAGATTCATATGAACAGCCAAAGTAAAAACAATCATACTGGCTAATGTAGGAATTGCAAAACACCAATTATATTTCTTTATTAAATTTCTACATTTGCTAATAAAATACCTTATTTTTACAGGATGAGATTGGTCTCCTTAAAACAATTCCAAATGAAACTTGATTAGCATACAAATTAAAATCTTTTCTCTTTTTATTCTCATACTCCTATTACTTATGGAATGTCAGTTTGTACTTATATTTGCATCCAATATTACCACATTTATTAATCAGAATGAAAAATGAAGACCCTTCTCATGGACAGACACTAAAACCTAAAGCATTATTAAAAAAAGGTCATCCCCTCTAACAGCAGAACAAGAGTAGAATTTTTTTCTCTGCTTGAGCTATAGCTTATGTTTCCAATTATCCTAATAAGAAACTTCAGTGGCAAATTCTCATGACTTAAAATAAAATGACTGTGGGTTTGGTCTATCTTTTCATTCCACACTTGAATCTTGTGAACAACTTTTGTTAAAAAAAAAAAAAGCAGAATCAAAAGCTACATAAACTTGATATCACAGGGTATTTTTATATTTGATTATTTGAATAATTTACTAATTTACTTAGTAAACTGTACTGTACATAGTTAAAGCATATGTAGCTCAAAATATAATCCTCAATAATCTACTGCGACAACTAAAAATCTTTGGTTTTATGTGGTGGTTTCTAAATCACTGTCACCTTTTGTTGATATTATGGAGCCCTTTTAGAATCTAGTGAAAGAAGCCAGGGACCCTCTCTCCACACAAATATTAAAAGGTACATATGACAATATACTTGTGGCACTTTAAGAGGTTCTCATGGCCTGATACCCAACCATAAACCTCCAGAGTTGCATAAATTCCAGATTAAGAAAGGTCGAATATAAGATTCCCCTAATCCCTCACTACAACGCAGATTATTCTGGTTAAGGAAGCACATCACAGATTAGTTCTCAGAAAACTATCTATGAAGGTTGAAAGCAGATCTAAGGGTTATAAACAACGGAGGACCATAGAAGAACATTTTTATAAAACAGATATACCCCCAGCATCCATCCCCAAATGCACTGGAGATCTATTTAAAAATACAGATTCCCACTCCTACCTTCAATATTCATAAGCTGGGGTGAAAGAACTACCTGAAGAGACATACACATTCTTTCATCTTTCTGTGCCTCCTGATGTGATTTCCTATCTCGGAAATCTTCTTTCCCCTTCTCCAAGAGCAAACCTCTGACCTCTCAGGATCTCCCTTACCCACTTTCTCAATTCCCCAGGCAGAGGTTACTTCTCCTCCCCACCCGCAGAGCCCAGCAGTCGTATCTCCATCAGAGCACCGACTATACTCTACTATAATGATTTATGTTTTCCTCTTTTCTATGCTGTGTCTAATTCAACTCTGACACTTGTCTTAGTTGATTCAGGTTGCTATAAAAAATAACACAGACTGAGTAGCTTATAGAAACAGAAATTTATATCTTAAAGTTCTGGAAGCTGGGAAGTTCAAGATCAAGACACTGGCAGAGTCTCTGGGGTCTCTTTTATTCCCTTTCGGGAGGACTCTACCCTCATGGCCTAATCACCTCCCAAAGGCCCTACACTTTCTAATACCATCAGTTTGGGGGCTAGCTTTCAACATACACATTTGGGGGATGACACAAACGTTCAGACCACAGTAATGTCCATCACTCAGTACAGAAACTAGCACCTAGTAGATAAGAAATTCATTTTCTGAATAAACACCTGTGGTGGAGGAAGGCTTGCTTTCCACTAAGGGGCTGTAATGAGTTGAATAGTGTCCTCCCAACATTCATGTCTACCCAGAACCTCAGGATGTTACTTTATTTGGAAATAGGATCTTTCCAGATGTAATTAGTTAAGGACTTGGAGATAAATAATCCTGGATTTAGGGTGGGCCCTAAATCCAAATGACTAGTGTCTTTAAGGAAAAAGGAGAAGGAGATTTAGACACAGGGAGAGGCAGGAAGGCAGCTACGTAAAGACAGAGGCTAAGATTGGAGTTATGATGCCACAAGCCAAGGAATGCCAGAAGCCACCAGAAATTGCAAGAGGCAAGGGAGGGAGGATTGTCCTCTAGATACTTTGGAGGTAGTGTGGCCCTTCTGACACCTTGATTTCAGACTTCTGATCTCCAGTACTGTGAGAGAATAAACTTCTGTTGTTTTAAGCCACCCAGTTTGTGGGCATTTGTTTCAGCAGCTGCAGGAATCTAACAGGTGGGGGTGGGATGGACCTCAACTGTGGATCACAAGTGGTCAGCTGTGCCTAAGAAAGGACAGTCTCTTTAAAGACAGGCTCTTCAAAGAGACACTATGCATAGAAAGGGTTTCTGGGAGGGCATCTGAGGACAAGCATAACTTTATCTAGGGTGTTTCCTAGCACTGGTCCTGAGTAGCCTTTGGACAATGTGCAGTGGTTTTACTGCCAATCTCAAATTGGCTAATTGCTCCCCAAGCATGTGGCTCACTTCTCAAAAGTGTCCCTTCTTATGGTATCTATAAATGTCCAAACAAAATCTTGGTTATGAACCAGACAAGCAGTTAGCTGAGCAGCCAATCAAATGGAAAGTCTGACCAGAGAAAATATCCCAGGGAGCTAATACAAATCAGTTGGTCAATTCTTTGATTAAATAATAGAAAAGGTGCTCAAATTGGACTTACTCAGAGGCAGCCACAACAATCTTAGTTTCATTAACAAGGAAAATACAATCCTGGGGAATTACCTTACTCAGAACATAAGATAATATGTGTGGGAAAAAAGACAACATGGAAAGTAATTTATTAGTGCATTTGTGGTAACAGAACTAAACAGTATTTTATTATTAAATTTTGTCATAGTTATTCCAGAAAAAAATGGCTAAATATATTCCTCCACATTCTTCAATCTAAAAATTACCTATGGTGAAAACCCAAAATGTATTTCAGCCAACTATCTTCTGTCTTCAAAAAATCACTGTCCTGCATGCCGCCAGTGTTGGAATGTGCCTAACATTGTTCACTGTTCAAGAGCTCCTCTCCTCCTCTCCGTTCCCTCTCCCTCTCTCTTTCTTCTCCACCCACCCCTGGTTCCCTTGCTTCCCATCTATTCAACAAAGCACTGGGCAAAGACCCCACACAACGGTAAGTTTTGTGCAACTTTGAAGCACTCTCTAAAACCTTGTTTATGCAGTGGGAAGTAGGTCAAAAACTAAAGTGTCCATTCTCCTGCTGCAGAGCACATTACACAACCCTGTAAAGCGGTGGTTCTTAATGTGACTGCAACACTAGGGTCACCCAGGGAGCTGTTAAAGTCCCCGTTGCCCAGGCCATACAGCTGATGAATTAAATCAGGTGGGAACTTGGCACTGGTGTTTTAAAAATATTTCTACAAATTCTAATTGTCCTCATCTCCTCTATGAATTCTTTAAGGACAAAGCTTAAGTATGAAATTTATATAAACCATTTTTTCCCTGTTTCCTCTGGCCATCCTCCCTGAGTTGTCACTTGGCCTGCTTGCAGTACTCAAATCTGGCCAAATATGACCTCCTCAGAGAGGTTCCCTGACCACCATAACTAGAGCAGCCCCCAAACCCCACCATGGCCACTTTATCGTATTATCTTCATTCCCTTTTCACAGCACCACCCAAATTATTTGCTCTCTGGTTTAACTTCTCTTCCCAAACCCACTAGAAGCTCTATGGCATTGACTGCCTTGTTTATTATTCTATTATCAGCACCTAGAATGTTTCTAGGCACATAGTAGGATCCCAATAAATATACAGTGACTGAGTGAATGAATGAATACATGAATATTGATCTCGTTTTCTCTGTTAAATTCTATGTCCTTGAGGTCATTTGAATGTCATCTATTTAAACCCTTGTAATCTCTTACAATTGTATGTTAATTTAAAGTTAACAAAGAAATTTCACATACACTATTTTAGTTGTCCCTAACAGCAGCTTTTGAGAGGAAAGGGAGCAGTAATTGTAACTCCACTTTTACAGATAACAAAATTGAGAGTCCAAAAAGTTTTAAAAAAACACAAAACTCTCCAGAGTCACACCGACACTAAGTGGTGTGAGAGCATCTGCTCCATGAGGGTGTCACACTGCATGTGTTCTTCTCTTTCAGTCCCGCACCCTCAGAGGTACGTGTCCTCACTAGCAGAAACTGGCTGACTTGATATGGCTCTAGGTGCCGAGGGAAGGCACGACGTTGGTGGTATGTGTGATCGCTCTGTGAAAACGATACCTGTGACTGGTGTTTCTGGGGACCACACCAGTGAAGAGTGAAATGACACTCGTGAAAGGGGTGAACGGTGTCAGCATGTGCTGGCCCTGTCACACCCGTGTGCAGTCACAGGACTCCAGGCCTCCTAACACATCCAAAATCTTATTTACTAAAGAGGCCTACCTGAAGACTATTTAGTATAATCCCTCTGAATTTCTCTCTTTAGGTACTGGAATTATCCAGAATAATGTATCCAAAATCAAGCACCATTTACGCCACTTGGGCTTTGCTGCCACCCCTTTTATAATTACAATGAACTACACCCAAGAGGGCGATTCTGTTTCAGCATTGCAACCATAATTCATTAGTAGCATTAACCATACCCAGATTTCCAGCAAATTAGAGGAAGCAGTGTGAGAGACCTTTCCAGGCACCGTATACTGTCTTAAATTATTTTTCACATTCCTTTTAACCTCCTTCAGTTAGCTATTGTGCAGTACAGGGCTGTGGGAAGAATTCTGGCAAGGGAGTAGACATCTTTGTAAAGGACTTTCTACATGGCCTCAAAATATTTGCTGTTTCATCCTGGGGACCATCCAAACCTTCAAAGGCTCACGACTGTACTATGACAGTCCATTTGGTATTATTTACCAGCATCCACATGGCATGAATAGTTTGAACAGCAAAGAGGCCAAAATTATTTAGAAATTTAAACAGGAAGCCAAAGAATCCTGCCTTTCCTCCTTTATCCAAATAATAGGCATCGCATGAGAAATAAATATTTATGGAGAACTAAAATCTCATCCATCTTAATTATTACATTGCAAATGAAAGAATGCCATAACTGAAGAATACATGACTCCCTACCAAAACAGACACTTGGTAGAAAGCAGAACGTGAAAGAATAGTGGGTTAGTCACACGGTTCTCAGGAGTAGTCAGTTTTCAGTCTGTGTAGTTAGCTATGTGAAACCAGACACGAACTGTGACGATGAATAATGTCCAGGACAGCAGATATAAAAAAAAATCTAGGGGTCTGAAAGAGTCAGAACACAGAGTCAAAGTCACTTAGTGCAGAGAGAAGTGAAAGGAAGGGAAGGTAGACGTATGGAGCTAAGTTCAAAAAGTGATGGAGAAGGGTCTTGCTGTCATTTTAGCCTGTGACTTGCTGGGTCACACGGCTGGCTGTGGCAGAACCCAGACTACGTCAGGGTCTGCTCACCCCCACACCGGTCACCCCCTAGCTCACCTCACTGCAGCAAGATGTTCCTTTGCCATTTACAACCTGTAGGTTTGTGTATACATACCCAATACCTAGATAATAGGATCCTCAAAATACTAATCGGACTGCTGAACACTTGTCATTTTAATACTTTGCTGATGTGAATGACTTTGAATAAAAACAATTTGGATTTGTGTGTCTTTTCTCATATTCTGTCGGTAGATAAGTAAACATGATATAAGGGGCAGAAAGGCACATGAGAGGGCGATAAAGTATTTGTCTTGTTCATGGAAAGATTATCTCGGCAAATTTAGTTACATTACACTTGGTCATTAACCTGGCGTTTCCATGTCATCGTTTTGGTGTCATTACAATCCACACTTACAATGTGTGCCCTTCTTACTAACAATTTACCTCATAAGACAATTATGAGAAAAAAGCACTGCAAAGTGAGTGCCAGGCACACTGTCTGGAGAATGGACACGCTTGAGGCTCTGACTGAGGGGGATGGGCGGGACACGGACAATGTATATAACCTGAGCTTTTGTACCCCCATGAAGAGCTGAAATAAAAAAAAAAAAAAAAAGAAGTTGCTATTTTCTGTCTAAAATCTATCACAATCTGGGGAGGGGACATATTTGCCCCCAGGCTGTCTCTCACCACTTTCTTAATCTTTACATGTCATGGAAAGTGAGTTTACTTCCTGTTCTCTACACAAGTTATTCCCTTCTTAGCTCAGAGTTTCTGCCCATGCTGTTCCCTCTACATGGAATGCCCTTCTTTCTAAGTCATTATTTGTCTAATGCTACTCATCTCTGCAGACTTGATTCTCGTTTCACTCATTTATTGAAGCCCTATTTGCACCTAAATAGAGCAAATAATATCTTCCTCCTTGGCCTCTCAAAGCACTCAATCCCTTTGCCCAACGCATTTGTCACATTTATCCCAAACGCTTAGAACAGGGGTCAGCAAACTTTTTCTGCAAGGGGCTAGATAATAAAATTTCAGGCTCTGTGGGCCGTGCATTCTCTGTGATAACTACTCCAACTTTCCATTATAGCAAGAAAAGAGCCGCATGCAAACAAGTGAGCATGGCTGTGTTCTAATTGATCTTTATTTACAAAAACAGAATGCAGGCCTACTAGCCCTAGCTTCCTGACCCATGCTTAGCACAGACATACAGGGTAGGGTGACCAATAAACATTAGATTGAGTGAATATGATAAGCAACATCATTTCTGAAAATATGATGCCTATGTTGTCTATATGCTATCGTGTGAATATATACAAAGTATCTATAATCATTTTGCAACTGTGGCACAATTATGGGCCCTATTAATTTTTAACAACATCGTATGGATACAAGAGGGAAATCACAGGGTTCTGATCAGCTATATGACTCTAAAGGCTGGACAAAGTGATGACACTCTGTCTCATTGATTTTCTATTTAAAAGAAGATCTGTTGAGGGTATGATTCCATGAAGATGATAGCTGATAACCAGACCAAATTGTTTCCCACTAAAAGTATGTGGTTTGCCTGTTTATATTGAATAAAATCAGGTAAATAATTGCTAGAGCACCACACTACAACCTCCACTGTGATTTTAGTTTTGTAATAGAAATAAATACTTTCAGTAACAAAATTGTCATAGTTGTCACACATTTCATTTTAAGCTTGCTTAAAGAAATTGAAATTGAATTCATGTCCAATTTTCTATTTTCATTTCAAATGGATTGTGAAAATATTTGTTGCAGTCTTTACGAGGAAGTTTTCTTAGCCAAAGAATTTCACTGATTTTCAGCTTACCACATAAAAATGCTGCAAAATGTAATAAAAATTGTCTATTGCAATCAATTCCTATCTTTGATACAAATGTACTGTTACCATAGATAAAGACTGTTGATGGGAACATGAAAAACTACTCTGTCTTACTTGGTAGTGATACAGCTTTCTGGACTATGGATTAGAAAAACCTCTGGTAATTCAAAAAATATTATGTTTAATGTTTTCCATTGAATTATTTCCTATCATCTTTTAAAAACATAAAAATTTTTAAATTCAGCACCTGAATTTATTTTTTTCTCTCTGTTCTGTTAAATATAAAAAATAGCAAGAAGAAAGGTGAGATAAAACAAAAGAGGGGAAATAAGCAATATAAATAATTATCCACTGGAAAGGGGAGACCCTGAATAATTACCTTGTATGAGATCTCTCCTATTTAACATGGCTCTTTTCAATTCTGCTTAGCAACTTCCTTTAATGTATTCAAATTATGTCTTCAGTTTAGTAAATGCTGCTTCATCATACAACTGAGAGATTTAATACTTGATTTAACCAAGACCTTCAAGTAGACCACCAGTTCTGACCACCTGCACCTGTGGCCACCTCTTTGAGAATACTCAATGTCCCAACACACAGAATCCAAGTACAGCATGAGACATAGAGAAGTGATGCTGGAGGCACTCCATTTAGTTTTCTCTTGATCCCCATCTTTTTGTCTGTGTACTGTCTTTAATAAAGTCATAATAAAGGACAATTACATTCCTGGGATTTTATGACATGTAGGATGCATATACAGTTTAAGACATTCTACTGAGTTTTTGTGAAGACAAAGAAAGCCAATGATAAAGAGGTTCCTCTATTGCTAGATACCATATTACTATTATGGGTCACTGCATGGTAATAGAGCATCAATAAGCCACAATAATGAGCACCATTAGTTCAAAGCATGCTCAAAAACACATGAAAGCCTCCCTGGTGGTCTCAGGCTAATTTCTTATCATTTAATGTCTATAACATGCCAAGGTCCAGACTTTTGCTTCTGACAAGATTCACAGATACATTTCTATTTCTCCTCATTTGGTGCACACTAAAAGCAGGATCATTCTCCTGGATAAGGAACAGTAAAGAAGTTAATTTTGCAGGGTCATTTCTTTATCATTTTTGACCATGGTTTATAAAAACTAGACATGAAACACCATAATTTAGTGCATCACTATTCCAGAGCCCTCTAGCACTGGCAGACATGGTGGATCAATCTACCAGGACACTCTGAACACAGTAAATCTGAATCTCACTTGCTTTCTCAAAGTGCTACTGAATGAACACACACTGGGGTACCTTGTCACCCGAACACTTAGTGCCTTTTCTGCAGCAGTTAACTGACCATCAGATAGTTAATTAGGCCACAGAGGATTTTAAAAATATAATCAAAATCACTATATGTGGTATGGTGCTTAATTGAAAATGTTTGGAGGACTTCTAATTTTTAACTTTCTCTTTGTTCCAAATTAATAACATCTCTGTAAACATGAATAAGGCAAGTAATGATTCAGTTGTCCAAAATCACAGAGTTAAAAAAAATACATGTTAAAAAAAAGAAAACTTGCATGAAAACTACTCTGATAAATAAAATGGGAAAATTTAAAGATGTGCTTTGTCAATAAAAGGGAGAGATAAATTATGACTTCAACTGAAAAATCTCCAGATGGTTGGAATTTGGCATGCTATTATTCTTTGAAAGTATGTCCATAGGTGAGGGAATTGAAACAATTTGCTTAATTCATTAATTAAAACATACTAATTGATAAAAATGAGGACATGGTTTCTGTTTTCTAGAAGCTACTATATTAAATAATTATCCTCAATTTATCATTCCTCCTCCAGTTCACACCTTCCCTTATGGGAGTGTATGGTTATGTGTCTAAGGAACTAGAACATATGCGATACCTCTTAGAACAAGTTTGATAAAAGAAACCAAAGGGCACAGAGGACAGACAACAAAAGCACATGGGATTACAGAACCAGACAAAAAGATGACTTAGCCACAAGGACAAATGATGATCAAAGGCGGCAAACACTGCAAACCACAAGCCTCTGAATAATAATGCCTGCAGATAAATCATTTGTTTTGATGATAATAAAAGTCAGTGAAAGGAGTTTGATAAATGGCAAAAGTTTATAACACTAAGAGCAAAATACATCAAGAAGGGCTAACAGATTACCTAAACTGTCACTATTGATGAGGGAAAAGAGCCTCTCTTCTGTTCCTGGTAGGAAGGTATACTGGTACAATTTTTCTAGAGATTATAAATTGTTTGGGCATGTTTTTATTCAAAAGATGTAACCTATTTTTATTTAGATCTATGCATCCAACAGCCAAGACTTAATACTAAGGATTTATACCCAAATCTGCTACAAGAATGTAAATTATAGCATTTAGAACTTGAATAAAATAAGAGACAATATGGATGGCTAATAAAAGAGGATGAGTTAAATTATTTTGCTACAACCATATAATGGAACATTATGCAGCAATTTCAATGTTTTTGCAGAATTGTATTTGTAACATGGAAGTATATTTATTATATATTGTTCAGGATATTGGTATGTTAAAAGAATCTGTAAATTATCTAAAACAACAGATCTGGAGTCAAAGAGGCCTGTATTAAAAGGTTTTTTTTAACAATAAATTGTGCCTCCAGAACTTATTACATAAGATGGCAGACTGTTCAAATTTCCTATTTCTTTTTCTGTGAAAATAATAATTTTACTTCTTCCTACCTCATTGTGTTTTCAGAAAATTTAACAAAGTGCAGTCTTAGCATTTTACCTGTTGAATAAGTGCACAAAGACTCTGTTGACAGAATATCCTAAATGCATCATTTGTAAAATATATGCATGTTTACATTTATTTTGATTTGTATATTGATAATGATAATATAAATACATAGTTATAAACCTCAGCTGTTGATAGTGTGATTTGTATTGTGTTTGCTTGTTTGTTTACTTTGCCTTAACTTTATTCCCTAAATTTTGTATGTGGAAGAGAGTATCAGTGAAGAGTTCTACTGAAATAACAAACAACTCCAAAAGCTCACTTGCTAAAAACAACAAAAATCTCTTTCTCCCTCATGCTGCAGGCCTTTGGTGGGTCAGCAGAGGTTTCTCCTAACCATCCTCATTCAGAAACCCAGGCGAATGGACCAGCAACCATCTCAAGCACTGCAAATCCTCAGGCCAGAGGGAAAAAGAGGACAGCAAATCTTTCCCTGCCTCATAAGGCTTCTGCTCACACAAGACACATGTCACTTTTGCGCCCATTTTTTGACCAAAGCCAGACTCATACTCAGGAGAACCTCAATAATAATGAAAATGTATTTTTAAGTCAGGAAGCATTTAAAACTTATGTGTAGCCTATCATAAGCCATTATAGTTTTTGAGCAGAACATTGATATAAGAATGTTCCCCTCCCTACTCCCAAAAGCTGAAATTAAAATGAATAATTGTATATCTATGTTGACTATACAAGGTACATCTAATTAAGTGAAAAGGTATCTACAGGAAATAAGGAATAGAAATCAAGGAATTATAGGAAAAATAGATAATTTAGAATCTCTTCTAGGTTATTCCCCTACAAGTATCTAAAGAATGGAAAAATAAACACCACATGTACTCACTATTAAACTGGAACTAACCTAACCGATGAGAACACATATGCATAGAATGGAAATCAATGGGAGGGAGGAGTAGGGGGGAAGGGATGGGCAAAAACCTACCTAACGGGTACAATAAACACTCACTGGGTGATGGGCACACTTATAACCTTAACTCAAGCATTACAAAAGTGACCCTTGTAAACAAAATCATTTGTACCCCTGTAATACTTTGAAATTAAAAAAAAAAAACAACACATAATGATCACACTTAGTCATCACTAGCAGAAGTAATCTAATTTAATTTTTAATTTAAAAAAAAAAATGCCTTCGCTTGGCCCCTGAAGAGCTTCAGTACATTCTACCAGGAGATTTTTATTTTTTAATTTTGCCCCAGCTGGTGAGCTGATGAGACTATCAGGCTTAGGAACTGATGGGCCTTGTAATTGCTTTCCGCACTCATGTAACCACAGCTGCAATCTTCATTCATGAATTGCAAAACTAATCCTGTAAAAGTTTTCATATTGGCCATTTGCTTCAAAACATCCAGTGCCAATGAGTTTGCAGATGTAGCACCACGAGAAAAGAAGGGTCTCCGACCACTGGTCCAAGCACTAGGCTGGCTGTAGTAAATTCTCGGTTTTCATTCTCAAAAATCTTCTGTTTTGTTATGGTTCCCTGGGAAATCACTTCATTCATCAACACCTTCATTTCTCTGTGAGGCGACTAGTGAAGCTTATTATTTGTTTGTAAAGTACTGCTAGAGGCTTACATGAACTACAAATTTTTTTCAATCATAATTCTATACATGTATTCAACAACTTCAAATCAAATAAACTTTAAATATACTCTTTTGGTTTAAAATGGTAGCTAAGTAAGTTAGCAAATCTCGAGAAAGATAGGAAACTAATATGTGTTGGAAGAGCAAATCTAGCTGGAATTTATTAAAGATTGATATATGTAAGTCCACAATAATTTTCTTTTACTTGTTCTATATATTAAAAAATATTAGACAAATGGAAAATCATTGGTTCAAGTATATACCTAAAGTGATTTTCTGTATTTGAGAGATATTTTGTATGCTTAAAAATATCTTAATTTTCCATTATATAATTTGTCATTTTTCACCTCAAAATATAAAAACATTTGTAAAACTGCATGAATTTTATCCAACTGTTTTTGGTTTGAAAAATAAGTACATATCCCCATTATTAATAGTTTCTGTTCTATTTACTTCTACTAATGACATAACCACTTGAGGTTTTAATAATTTTGCAGAATGCAAGTCCCTTAACTTCAATAATGTTTTAAGACATCAGATCACCCCGTGCTTTATCACTTTAAGACAACAACAAAAATCACTGTACGTAAACTTTTCTAAAGTAAATATAACTGGAAGAGTTTTCTCAAGAACAAAAATCTATTTTTGAGATAAAGTTATTTTCTTTGCCTCCCAAGCTTTTCAATTTGAAGTAGAATTGTCCAAGTATTACAACAAATTTTTGAAAAGATACACATATTTTTAATAAAAAGAGGCACTGATTAGCTTTCCTGTGTCCTTTTTTTCTTTCTTTCTTTCTTTCTTTTTTCTTTTTTTTTTTACATGGTTGGGCACAATAGATAAAGCTTTTTATAAATGTAAAATAATTTATTTTTAGCTGTAGATTGTAAGTGTGGGTAAACAAGAGTAGTCTGAAGGATATGAATTTTAACCTTTATTACTTTAAAAGCATGTTAGGTTTACTCAGTAGTATAATGACAATATTATTAACATAAGTAGAACAGTCGTTCCTGTCTTCTGTTATTGGTGAAATATAGGGCTAGTCAGAAATATTTCTGAAATTAAAAATGATACATTCTTTCTACCCATATCCTACTCTCTTGTTCATAATCATTAGGGGAAAATATTGGATATGAGAAAATACCTATGGTACAAATAATCTTGGAGACTTTAGGGAGTTTTCTATATAAAGAAAACTATAAGTAATCAAAAAGACAGACAAGCAATGGCAAGGATGTAGAGCAATTGAAACCTTCATACAGTGTTGGTGGGAATGTAAAGTGGTGTAGCCATTTTAAAGACAGCTTTGCATTACCTCAAAAATGTAAACATAGTGTCAACATATGACCCAGCAATTCCACTCATAGGTATAAACCCCAAAGAAATTAAAACATATGTTCATGCAAAAATCTGCAAATAGATATTCAACCAGCATTATTCATAATGATCAAAAAGGAGAAACCACCATGCCCAAATGTCCATCAACTGATGAATGGTTAAACAACTGTGATATATCCATACAGTGGAGTATTTTCAGCCATAAAAAGGAATGAGTACTGATATATGCTACAACCTTGATAAACCCTGCAAACATGATGCTAAGTGAAAAATGCCCGATGCAAAAAGAACACAGACTTTATGATTCCATTTATATGGAATATCCGGAATAGACAAATCCATAGAGTCAAAAAGTAGATTAATGTTTTCTAGAGGTTGGGAGACAAGAGAATGGGGAGTGACTCTTATGGGATACAGGAGTTTTTATGGCAATGAAAATTCTCTAGAATTAGATAACAGTGATGGTTACATAATTCTGTCATTATATTAAAAATTCTGAGTTGCATGTGAATTTTATGGTATGTGAATTATATCTCAATAAAAAGAACATTTTTAAAAAAGAAAAATACAGCATAAAATTAAAGTTCTGCTCTAACATTCAAGTAAAGAAAGTCTTTCTATTTTTCTTCTTTCTTGAACAAAATTTGTAATAAATTCAATTACCAGTTCTTCCAAAAGCATATTTCATATTATTAACTTTGCTATTCTCATGGGAGAGATGAAATTGTATTTCTCATTTTGATAAATCAAAAAGAATGAAACCAGTGTTCCTCTAGATGAAGTTTTCCTTCTCCTCCAATTTGTACTGATCTCATACCAAGAACACACCTGAGGCTACACGCCTTCTAAAACAACAAAATCTTGTTCACAGCTACCTGTCTATACAATGCTTTTTCAAAAGCCAACAGTCTCCTCAGAATAATATATTGAGGAGGTTTCATAAATGTCAGTGGACAATTAGATGATCTCATTTGGAAAGCTTTAAGCAAACATCCAAACTTTTTTTTAATGTATCGTTGAACTGAATTGAACTGAACTGAAATTGAACATACCCCAAAGCTAATGCAGGATGACAGAGTAAGCGAGTGAGTGAGTGACTATGTATGTGTGTAACAGAGACAGAGAGAGAAAGAGATTTCTTCATGTACTTTCACTCATGGAAATTGGATTTATTATTAGTTCTGAAAAGACTAATAATCCCTCATTCATGCATCTCAGCTATTTTTTAAATAAGATATATGTGCACTGAATTCATTTGAATCATATGATTAGGAGACAGCGACAAGTCCTGAGAGAGACCTCACTTACCCCTTCCAGAGCAAGGCAGATCCGAGCTTCCCTGACACTTCTTCATACTCTCCTCAGCCGACAGTGGGCAGGACCGTGGGTGCTCACACTTTTTTCCATACCAGCCTACTTTGCAGTCACATCTTCCACAATTACACTGCCCATGACCTTCACAAGGAGGGGAGTAAAAAATAAAAATGTATGCAAGGATAATGAAGTCAGAATTAGTTTTCATTCTAACAGTGAATGTCACAAATGAGTCAGGACCTTAATTCACAAAATATAAAACATGCAGGCAAAGGCACATTTTTTCTCAAATTCTTAAACAATTGATATATATTAATTGATTATGGGGGGGGTAAAGAAATGCAACAACTAAAGATAAGCAGTTTAGTAGGGCTGTAAACTTGAATCTATCAAAATCCAGATGCAGGTGATTTTATTGGTCTCCTGGGGCCTAAAGGAGTATTTGATGGATTTGACAATTAATTCCTGTGGAGGGAAGCCATAGGAAAAGGAAAACAATTTATTTTTGAAGCAAGATTTTTTTAATGAACCATTCAATTGATCTTTATTTATGAAGGCTTCACACCACAGAAAAATTAGGAACCATGAAATGACAAAAAGCAATGAAATCTATAATTTGAAAAGAGGTCTTTTCCCAGCTTTATTGAGGTATAAGTGACAAATAAAAATCATATATATTTACGGTGTATGACATCCTGTTTTGATATACATATGCATTGTGAAATGATTACCACAATCAAGCTAATAAACATATGCATCACATCATGTAGTTATCTGTGTGTGTGTGTGTGTGTATGTGTGTGTGTGTGTGTACCGTGAGAATACCTAAGATCTACTCTTCTCATGAATTTCAAGTATGTAATACATTAAATATAGTCATCAGGCTGTACAGTAAGTCCTTGGAACTTATTCATCTTATAATTCTGAAGGTTTGTATGCTTTGACCGAGATCTCCGCATTTCCCCTACCCATCTGTCTCTGATATTCACCCTTCTTCTCTCTGTTTCTATGAGGTCGATGTTTTTAGATTCTACATATTAGTGAGATTATGCAGTATTTGTCTGTCTGGCTTATTTCATTTAACATAAAGTCCTCCAGGTTCATCTATCTTGTGGTAAATGAAGGGATTTCCTTCATTTTTAAGGATGAATAGCCCATCCTGTATATCTGCCACATTTTCTTTATCCATATTCATCTTTCAACAGTAACTTAGGTTGTTTCCATATCTTTACTAGAATAAGTAATGCTGCAATGGACATGGGAGTGCAGATATCTCTTTGAGACAGTGTCTTTATTTCCTTTGGATACATACCCAGAAATTGCTAGGTCATATGATAGCTCTATTTTCAATTATTTGAGGAAACTTCATAATGGCTATACCAATTTACATCCTCACGAACAATGTGTAAGTGTTCTCTTTTCTCCACATCTGCACTGACAGTTATCTTTTCACTTTTTTTTTATTATTATTTCAGCTTATTATGGGGGTACAAAAGTTCAGGTTATATATATTGCCTATGTCCCGCCCATCTCCCTGAGTCAGGGATGGGGGTATAACTACATGATGAGTGCAATGCGCACTATCTGGGGAATGGACACGGTTGAGGTTCTTTTCACTTTTTGATAAGAATCATCCTAACAGGTGTTGTAAAGTGATATTTCATTGAGGATTTGATTTGCATTTCTGTGATGATTAAGGGTGTTGAGTACTTTTTCATGTACCCATTGGCCATTTGCACAGCTTCTTTGGAAAAATGTCTGTTCAGGTACTTTACCCATTTTTAATCTGGTTATTTGATTTTTCCCTATGGAGTTGTATGAGTTCTTTATATATTAATATTTTAGATATTAACACCTTATCGGATATATGGTTTGCAAATATTTTCTCCCATTTCATAAGTTGCCTTTTCATTTTGCTGATTATTTTCTTTGCTGCTGCAGAAACTTTTTAGTTCAATGCAGTCCCACTTCTTTACTTTCACTTTTGTTGCCTGTGCTTCTAGTGTCATATCCCAGATATTATTGCCAGTACCAATTATGTGGAGATTATCTCCTGTTTTCATCTAGAGGTTTGATAATTTCAGGTTTTGCATTTAAGTCTTTAATCCATTTTGAGTTGATTTTTGCATATGGTGTGAATCTAACTTCATTCTTCTGCATGTGGACATCCACTAGTCCCAACACTATTTATCAACACAATTTATTGAAGAGACTGACCTTTCCCCATTTTGTGCTCTTGTTGTCTGTGTCTGAAATCAGTCAACTGTAAACGTGTGGGTTTATTTACGGGCTATCTATTATGTTCCATTGGTCCATGTGTCTGTTTTTATGTCAGTACTATACTGTTTCGATTACTATAGTTTTGTAATATAATTTGAAATCAGAAAGTGGGATGACTTCAGCTTTGTTCTTGCTCAAGATTGCTTTAGCTTTTCAGGGTCATTTGTAGTTCCATATAAATTTTAGGATATCTTTATTCTGTAAAAAATGCCATAGGACTTTTTCATTTTTTAAAATCAACACATTGTACATACTTATGGGGTACAATTTGATGTTTTGATACATACGTAGGTTGTATAATGATCAGTTTAGGGTTTTTAGTGTGACCATTACCTCATGCAGTTATCATTTCTTTGTAATGAGGACATTCAGAAGCCCCCTTCTAGCTACTTTGGAACATACCGCATCTTATCATCTGCACCCTACTGTTCAACCAAACACCTGAATTATTCCGTGTATCTAATTGTAACTTTGTAATCATTGACCAACCTCTTCCTATCTTCCCTCTTTCCTCCTTTTCTCAGTCTCTGGTAATCACAGTTCTACTCTCTGCTTTTACGATGTCAATTCTTTTTTTGTTTTGTTTTGGTTTTCAGATTCCACATATGAGTGAGATCATGCAGTATTTGCCTTTATATATCCAGCTTATTTCTCTTAACATGATGTCCTCCATGTCCACCCATGTTGTTGCAAATGACAGAATTTCATTCTTTTTTGTGGCTGAATTCTTTTTTGTAGTTATGTGTGTATATGGACCACATTTTCTATATCCAGTCATCTGTTGTTAGACATTTATGTTGATTTCATATCTTGGCCATTATAAATAATACTGCAATAAACATGGGAGTGCAGATATATCTTTGACATACTGATTTCATTTCTTCTGGGTATATGCCCAGTAGTGGAATTGCTAGATCATATAGTAGTTCCATTTTAAATTCTTTTGAATTAAAGAAATTTGAATGTTTTCTTTTGAGAAATGTCTTTTGCCCATTTTTAATTGGCTTATTTATTTATTTTGCTTTGAGTTAAGTTCCCTATATATTCTTGCTATTAACCCTTTGCCAGATGTATAGTTTGCAAATATTTTTCTCTATTCTGTAGGCTGATTTTTCATTCAGTTAATTGTTTCCTTTGTTGTGCAAAAGTTTTTTAGTTTGATGTAGTTCCATTTGTTTATTTTCATTGCTTGCAATTTTGAAGTCTTATTTTAAAAAATCCTTGCCCATATTCACTGGAATTAAGTGATATGTCATTGTGGTTTTGATTTGCATTTCCCTGATTATTAAAGATGTTGAGCATTTTTTCAAATGTTTGTTGGCCATTAGTCTATCTTCTTTTGAAAAGTTTTTGTTCATGTCCTTTGCCCACTTTTTGATAGGGTTGTTTGATTTTTTTCTTGCCAATTTTCCTCAGTTCTATATAGATTCTAATTATCATCACTTTATCAGATGTGTAGCATGTGAATATTTTCTCCCATTCTGTAGGTTGTCTGTTTCCTCTCATGATAGTTACCTTGGCTGTGCAGAAGCTTTTTAATTTGATAGGTCCCATTTATTTATTTTTGCTATTGCTGTGATTGCCTTTGGGGTGTTCTTCATAAATTCTTTCCCTAGGCTGATGCCTATAAGAGTTTTTCCAACATTTTCTTCTAGAATTCTTATAGTTTTATGCCTTAGGTTTAAGTCTGTTATCCACTGTGAGTTGATTTTTGTGAGAGGTGAGAGGTGCAGATTCCATTTCAGTCTTCTACATGTGGCTATCCAATTTTCCCAGCAGCATTTATTGAATAAGGATTCTTTTCCCCAGTGTATGTTTTTGTCTGTTTTGTCAAAGATTAGATGACTATATGAGGATGGCTTTATATCTGGGTTCTCAGTTTCGTTCCATTGGTCTATGTCTCTGTGTTGGCATGGATGTGGTGAGATAGGAACACTTGTACACTGCTGGTGGGACTGTAAACTAGTACAACCTCTGTGGAAAGTAATATGGAGATACCTCAAAGAGCTCCAAGGAGAACTACCATTTGATCCAGCAATCCCACTACTGGGCATCTACCCAAAGGAAAAAAAGACATTGTATAAAAAAGACATCTGCACTGGAATGTTTATAGCAGCACAATTCACAATTGCAAAGATGTGGAAATGACCCAAGCGCCCATCAATATATGAGTGGATTAATAAAATGTGGTATATGTATACCATGGAGTACTATTCAGCTATAAGAAACAATGGTGATCTATCACCTCTTGTGTTATCCTGTATAGAGCTGTAACCCATTCTACTAAGTGAAGTATCACAATAATGGAAAAACAAGCACCACACATATTCACCATCAAATTGGTATTAACTCTTCGACACTTACTTATGTGCACATATAGTAGTAACATTCATTGGGTGATGGGTAGGTGGAAAGGGTCAGGAGGGGATGTGTATGTTCACACCTAATGGGTGTGGTGCACACCCTCTGGGGGATGGACATGCTTGAAATCCTGACTTGGGTGAGGCAAAAAATATATGTAACCTAAACATTTGTACCCCCATAATATGCTGAAATAAAAAAAAAATCCTTGCCCAGCACCATGTCATAAATAATTCCCCCTACGTTTTCTTCTACAAGTTTCATAGATTTGGGATTTACATGAAATTCTTTAATCCACTGAGAGTTGATTTTTGTGTATGGTAAGAGGTTGAGGTTTAGTCTCATTTTGCATATGGATATCCAATCTTCCCAGCACCATTTATTGAAGAGACTGCCTTTTCCTCAATGTGTGCTTTTGACATTTTTGTTGGAAATCAGTAGTCTGTCACACCGTGGGACTTTAGACAAGGACTGTATTGGATCTGTAAATCACTTTGGATGTTATGGACATTTTGACAATATTGATTTTTCCAATCCACAAATATGAGATATCTTTCCATTTTTTGTGTCTTTAATTTCTTTCATTGATGTTTCATAGTTTTCAGCTAGAGATCTTTCACCTCCTTGGTTAATCTTATTCCTAAATATTTTATTTTTTGACACTATTGCAAATAAGATTGTTTTCTTAATTTCCTTTTTGTGTATTTGTTGAAGCAGAATCTTACTTTTGGAGTCTCCACACTTTATTTTCATTCATTCTTTACCAAGCACTACATGTTTAACCTAGAGACTCTTAGCCCAAAACTAGTAATCTATGTGGAGTTTACATATTGAAGACCAGCTTATTATATACAAAAGAGGTCAGGAAAGATATTAAATTTCTTGACACATGGATACAGAGTTTGTGAAGAACTGTGATGGACAGTGGTATGCTACAGCAAAAACCACCTACATGATCAATCAAACAGTGGTTTACAATCCTGATTCTACTACCTACAGGGTGGGGCTGGTTAATCTCTTTGAGTTTGTTTCTTCATTTTTAAACAAGACCATAATATATTTTCTGTCCACATTTTTGGGAAGTATATTATTTATTTTAAAATGCTATATAAAATGACCTGCTCTTATCTGTATTCATTTGCGCCCACATATGTAACCAAGAAGCAAAAAGCATGATAATTTCAACTGAGCTTTTCTTACTTCCTAATAAACTTGAAGATACTCATCATTACCGATGCAGAACAAAGGAGATTTCCATAATTGCTGCAAAAATGCATGAAGAATTTAAAAAGCCGTGGAATCACACTTTTAAAAAGTATATCAGGTACAATGCTAATACATGAAAACCCATGCTATTTTGTCTTCAGCAGCTGTCATTAATATATATCATGCAATATGGAAATTGGCCTTTAGTGAAGTCTGGACCCTTTTATCAATATTCCCTGGGGTTTTTGAGTCCATCTTCTGAGTCTGAAAAATTTCGAAAATATACATTTGCAGAAGCTTTTCACTATCTATTATCCTGTGTTTTTTGTTTATTTGTTTGTGTTTTAGAGACAGAGAGACAGGGTGTCACTCTGTCACCCAGCCTAAAGTACAGGGGCATGATCATAGCTCACCGCAGCCTCAAACTCCCAGGCTTCAAGCAATTTCCCTGCCTTAGCCTCCTAAGTAGCTGGGACTACAAGCTCAGGCCAATGCTCAGCTAATTTTTTTTCCTATTTTTTGTAAAGTCAGGGTCTCATCATGTTGCCCAGGATGGTCTCCAACTCCTGGCCTCAAGGGATCCTCCCACTTCAGCCTCCCAAAGTGCTGGGATTACAGGCATGAATCACTGTGCCTGGCCTAACCTCATTCCTTATGGAGAAAGTCACAAAATCATAGGTCAAAGTGGGATGAGATATTAGGTATCACTGAATCCAAATTTCTCATTTAACACTGAATTCAATCCAATGATCATTTATTGAGAACCTACGATGTAACAGTCCATTGAACAAATTGTTGTCATCATTAATCCTCTGCCACAGAGCTCAGCATTTTAAAGGAAAAGAAAATTGTGATTATTAATAAATATATGATTGTTAATATGATCAGTTAGGGCTTGCAATATGAGAATTTTTCTTATAATGGTTTATACTTATTAACAATTATATTTCATAGGCTGTTGGGTTCTGTGGCTTTTGCTATGTAGCTGTCCCAGCCTAAGAAGTGCTTATCGTTCTTCCCAACCTACATGTAAGTTACAACAAACTTTTCAAACAGACCTACATTGCAAATGCATGCATAAATAACACTTTTTAACACATAAACCTTTAACATTTAAATTGCAATCAATTCTGCTGTTTCATAGGAGTCAATGTCTTTGAAATTCTTGAAGACAAGTGGTTTTATTTCAGGGACAGTTAGATCTGCCATGAAGAAACTAGACAAAGTACAGAACATGCTGCCATTTATGAAAGACCAGTTGACACTTTAACAATAAAACTGAAAAACGGTTAGATTGAAGGAGGAAAAAGCTTCTCTACACTCAAAAGTTTAAAATGCTTGTGAAAGTTAGAACAAAACATCTAGCAGTTGTGGATGCTCAGAAATCCTTACCTACCCAAGGGAATGCCACCTGCTGTTGAGGTCCACCTGAAAGGCAGTGACACATGCTCCACACATAGATTCACACCCCTGGGCAGTAGAATGAAGCAAAAACTCTGGGGACAAATGTGTGGAGGGAGACCAGTGGCTGAGGGGAGAATGTTCTCAAGTTGCATCGTTGGAACACATGTACAAGAGCAGTAATTACTTCCTAAGGTTTACTTACATGTTGACATTCAAAAGAAAATATAGTGGAATAAAACAAATCCTATAGTCAGTTAGATGTTATTAAAAAAAGATTTTTAAAGTTAGAATCTGATCCAACTAATATCAAAGGAAGTCAGATTAATTGTGGAGGTCGTAATAAAATGTTTAAAAATGCAGATGCTCTAGACCTGGAAGAAGAAATCTCTGGCAATGTTTTACCTTAATGCTCCCATATTCACTTTCTGTTTTCTTATTATTTTCCTTGGACAGGTTTTAATTCTCTGAACTTTTCCCCCTAGCTTAATGCTATTAAGGCTGCTTAATTTTTATATCCCACTGCTATTTCTGTGCTCTGCCATAAACACCAGGAGGGAAATAGAGCCTACAAAGTCCCATACCACTATTTCCTGTGCACTTAATGCAGCATCACGAACATTCTCAAGGATTACTCCTACAAATCCATGCTTCACCTCCAGCACTGACAACTCTAAGGGAGGTTGGGAAGAACATACATAATGTGTCCTTACTTTTGCCGTGAATGTGATGACCCCTGACTTCCTGGTCTTTCTACTTCAGCCTTGTAGCCCACCCTTTGCTTTACCTATTAAAACACACCTGCAATCAACTGGGATGAATTTATGAGACAGTGCCATTGCTGTGATTGGTTGTAGGATGAAATGCTTTGTCCCCAAATAAGAAAGTATCAAAGTGGGAGAATATTGTTTAGTTCAGGATGGCCACCCTCTTCCTCAATTCATCCACTTCTGTGTCTTCTATTCTTTGCCACTAGGATTTAATATCAACTGAACAAGTTCAAGCTAATGAAAGAAGAGGACTTTAAATATGAGTGAAATTAAGTCAGCCATCCACAATGCATGAAATTCCTGAAATTCAGTGAATATATGGTGAACAGTTTACATGACGATATAGTGGCATAGGATGTTTTTGATGTTTTATTTTTTAGGGAAAGCAGGATTTCCTAAATCAAATATCCCAATGAGGATCATAGAAGAAGCAAATGTAAAATCAATGAAGGAAGGTTTCTATAAATATACTCTACTATAATGAAAAATAGTATTGACAATGGCATTGTCTAATTTAAATGTTTATTTGAGATGAATTGACAGAAGTTTAAAGCATAAACATCACTTTTACTTTCCCAGTAATGAAAATTATATCCTTTATCTCTGAAGAATTCAGTCTCTTGCTGACACAATATGTTTCAGAATGTCAGAGATCCCACTTTAAATGAAACTGTACATTTCCGAAAAAATCTTTTATGATATTTAATCAGCAGAGTTAGAAAATCACTTAGCAATGCAAGGTATTGATACCAGATTCTGAAGCAAGTGTTGAGCATTTCGGAGAAGAGGGGAAATTATAAGATAAGACTGCAAGTTTTCTTCTGGAGTTACCAGTTTCTCAATTCTAGCATAAACGTTATTATGTCAAAGAGAGAGAGAAGGGATCATTGAGTAGGGATAAAGTCAAGAAGATGAAAATGTTTGATTTTGATATATAAAGAAGAGTTTAGAAATAATAAGATCTATTTAGCACCAAAACCTTATAGACTGCCATAACATATTATATCAGTGTCATTTATAAATAAATAGTGAAACGTTCATAAAAGAAGAAATTAGTAGACATGTGTCCTTGCTCTAGATGTGCCACTATCCTTTCTGGGCCTCTTCCCAATTTACTTTATCTTTCACATGAAAAAACTAGAAAAAGAAAAATTTACCACATTGATCTGAAATACAATGCTTCCATGTTAGTGTGTCAAATCTATGTGTACGTTAAACCTGCAGGAGTTCATTTCAATGCTTCTAACAAGTATTTCTTTAAACCATGTAGGCAGAAAATCAACAAATACAGATGAAAGATACAGAATGTTGTTGTTTATCCCTGATATCAAACATCATAAGAATGCTAGAAGGTGCTAACTCGGGGAGGTGGGGGGGGAGGGGATGGAGGTATGACTACATGGTGAATGCCAGGCGCACTGTCTGGAGAATGGACACGTTTGAGGCTCTGACTCAGGGGGATGGGCGAGACACGGACAATGTATATAACCTGAGCTTTTGTACCCCCATGAAGAGCTGAAATAAAAAATAAAAAATAAAAAATAAAAATAAAAAAGAATATATTACCTACTCAAAATTAAACACAATTTTAAAAATAAAGAGCAAAAGAAAAATGGAAAAAAAAAAGATCTATACATGTTTATTACACACACACACACACACACACACACACACACACACACACAGAGCAATGGAAGAACAATATAGTGCTCAGTGTTGGTATAATCTACCCACTCTAAAGGTGGCCACATCCCAGTCTGCACCACTTGGACAGGAAGGTTTATTGTGGTAGCAGCTATCAAGTGGTTTCAAGGCCATGCTGACAATGGCTATACAGCGTCTTGTGCTATTTTAGGAAAAGGCATTGGTACCAAAGCTTATTTTTTATTTATAACCATAGTGCTCTTTTGAGTCAAGCTATCCAAACTCTAGAATATCAGTCCAGGACAAATGCAGTTGCATCTATTCCAGACAAACATTCTTCAGTTGTAGGGTATATTTCTATTTTTTTTTTTTTTACCAATCAACAGTTTTCATAGGTTGTAGGGTATATTTCTTTCTTTATAAATGATCAAAAAATGCCTATGAATTTGAATCTGATGTTTATAAGCAGCTGTTTACAAAGTAACATGAAGCCCATCAATAGACAAAAGCTTTGGGGAATAAATTAGATATAACTAGTCATTGTTATTTTATAAAAATTCATTCCATATATTGATTTTCCTTTCAAGACAATGTAAGCTGAATATACTTAATCATCTCCTTTAGTTTCATTCCTTAATGCTGTGGCAATCCACAATGACAAATTTTCCCACATAGTATAGTTCTATCAAACGATTTCATTTTCCAAACTAATGTAACTTCAAGCCAGGACCATCCTTATATTTTCATCATTTTGGTAGGCAGCTGAAAGATAAAGTCTAAGGTCATGCCACGGCATATTTTTCCAATTATGGGATTTTGGGAAATAGACCATCAGTAAGCAGCCATCAGAAAAAAAGGAGTTATTTCAGAATCAGGGAGTAAATTGAACACAACAAACAGAACAGTCAGTATTTCAGGATGGCTGGCCATGCCCTGGTCATTACAATTACATTCAAATTTTGTCAACGGTATCATCTTTGAGGAATGTGTGTGTGTGTGTGTGTGCACGTGTGCATACGTCATGTTTGTGTACAGATGAATGAACACATACACACGTATACATATACACCATGTGGATGATGAACAATAAACTGGAATGAAATAATAAATAAATAAAATTGACTTATTTGGGGGCAGGAATTGTGATACAACATATTTATATCTCCAGGATCTATGATGTAATAGGCATAAAATATTCAGATTTGAATGAATTATTGAATAGATGAATGGATAGAATGGGAATGAACAAATAAAATGATAATGGCAATTAAAAGAGCCAACTTCAACTAATTCATCCAGAGACTTCTCTTGAACTTAAATAAGACCCATATTCTCAGGATGCCAGCAATGGGAGCTAAAAATAAAACTGTATTTCATCTGAGCCTTATTACATTCTAGCCTTGCATGAAGGACTAGAGAATATCTATGGAGCGGGGTTACTTCTGTCTTATAACATGAAGGCATTAACATGCTCAAAAATCAACTGTATGGCATCCTTCTTACGGTGCAACTTAGACTGGTATTGGCAAAACTGTGAAGACCAATAACCCTGCAATCACAATAAAGTACAGTAGATAGAATTCTACTTATTTATTAAGAAAGAAGAAATAATCCAGATGGATTCCCTCCCCATATTATAATCATGTTCAGAGAAGCTTAGTTTTATAAGAAGTTTGAGCATTCAGAGGACAGTTCTTCCTTACCAAAATAAGGTAAAATTAAAGAATTTTATTTGTAGCACCTGGAAATGAAATTACATGAGTGCTCAGGCTATGTGTTTACAGATGACACTAAATGGCAGTGTGAACTTTATCAAGTTACTTAATTTCTCCAAATCTATTTCTTCTTCTGTTAAAATATAGATAATAATGTCTCCCTCCCTGAGTCAGTGTAAGGATAGAATGGAATGAGGTGTCTGAAAGAACTGGGTAACGGTCCAACAGAGTAGGATCTCTGGTAAGGAGTTTCTTCTTTCCTAAAATCCTCATCCTAAGTGCGGGAGCCGAGCTGCAGAGGATGGGCCACGTTCAATTCATTTCAACCATCAAATCATAAAATCACTATTACAGACTGACATTTTACTCAAACCAAGGCTGACTGCCCCATCATCACTTCTTCCCACTCCCAACCCATCTACACCCACAGCACGGAGGCTCACAGGAGAGGGAAGAACAGAAAACGTGAGGAAGAGAAGATAGGGCAGAAGGGAGAGAGGGGAATAGGTGGAGTGGAAAATTAGATTCCAGAGAGGTCTCCTTAATGACACTTCACCTGCTCAACCTATAGTAACAGCTCTAAGCCCAGACAACACGCAGCAAGACCTGGGAGCTCATGAAGGGCTGAAGTGTCACTGGCAGGACACTGGATCGTCATGATAATGTAGTTATTTTGAGTTTTTCAACCACACTCCAAAATCAGGATCAAGATTGGAATCATGGATTTAACAAGAAAGAGTATATCCATGGGGTGGAGGGGAAGGCATCATATCAGCAAGTCACAAACATACAATTTTTATATACAGCCTGTCATATATGTGTATATATATATATATATACATATATATATATATATCTTTTCTTTTCCTATTTTAAATTGTGTCAATTTATGTTTGTCTCATAATCTTAAAATGGCATTCTTAAGTGGCATCTCCTGAACCCTACTATAGTTTTAACTACCAACTCCATGCTCACAACCCTAAATTCTCTTATTTAGCCCTGACTCTCAGACTCACGTATTTAATAGGCCAGCAAAAGTACGAACTTTGGCTTGCCATTTGTCCTTTATGCTCAAAATGTCTAGAAACAAACTTGACAACTTCCTTCTATATTCCCCATTTCAGTAAATGGCACCAGCATTTTCCCAGACTCCCAGACTAGAAATCTGGTGACTATAGCACCCTCCTGCCTAAAACCATTACTAGCTCCCCATTGGCTTTAGAATAAAGCTTAGGTATGCAGCAAGCTAACCTCATGTTTCTCACTAGTTTTACTGTTTACCACATCCTCCCTTCCCTTTACCTTCTGGTAATTTCAAACTGATTCCAGTCCCATGCACAGATCCTACCCCCACCCCCATCTCCATTCCTTCTGCCTGGGATGCTCTTCTCATATTTCGTTTCCTGCAAGCCTCCCTTTTAGGGCAAAACCCGAGGTGCATTGTGAGCCAATGTATCCAGAAATGCATGAGTCGACATCACACACCCCCCCACCCCACCCCCACCCCCGTGAAGAGCCACATCACTCTGATTGATATGTCAAACAGGTCCATCCCCAGACATTCTCAATGTCTGTCTGGCATACAGAAGCCACTCAATGTTTGTTAGCTGTTTTATCAACCAGTGTGTTGATAATTACGATAATGAAGAACACTGACATATATAATGAATAGTAGAAAAATTGCCTCAAGAGAGTAGTGTTCACAAAACATTTGGGGAATCCTCCAGAGCACAGAGATTATCAGAAGAGGGAAACCCTTCTGCAATGAGAAGTTTTAGCAGCAGGCTTCCCTCAGCCAGTCTGGAGAAGCCTTTGAAGTTGCATAATCACAGTTAAATAGGGCAGCTCTTTTATCTCCTTTAGCTGGCAAACTTTCAGGAGACAGGAGGAGTTTTCTATCTACATGCACCAATCAAGCACTCAAGCTTAAAGAGACATATAGGCATATGTCTCTGCCTTCTGGATTGTCGAATATAGCCGGACTGAAAATTCATAACTCAATTTTTACTAACTGACACCTTTTCAGATAAATCTCTGACTACTTTTTCTTTGTACCATTAAACATTCTGGCCAGAAGCATTTTTTTCTTTGCATTTAGATTGCAAGCTCTATAAAGTCAAAGATCATATATGTGGTAGAACTAGTAGCTCAGATGCCCAGACCCTAACAGATAGTGTCTGCTCCATAAATATTTATGTATGAAATTTTTAAATCTAAATTATATTCAATTCTAGACTAAATTGCAGAACGATTTTATTACAAAATTCCATCAAAGAGTTAACGCACAAAAACATCCCTCAGAGCTGCATTATCCTAAGTTTTGTAATATATTAATATAGGTGTCCTAATTGTAACTATCCTGTTAATTGTCATCAGGTTTGCAGGTTTTGTAGTCTCAGAGTTGAGTTGAGTAGGTATCTGGAGCTAATGGTTCTCCTGCATGAGAATTAGACTAATTTTAAAAGAGTGGGTACACTCTCATCTTTATAGTCTGCCAAATGTGTGAATTCTCTGGCTGTTTTCTAAGTTACTAATAGGAATACTGCAAATATCAAAAGCTTTGGAATGTGCTTTGGGATGCACATTTAGTTTACTATAGAGCATTTGTGAGAATCAGAATGAATCTTGAGAATGGGGAAATGAATTTTTTTTATTTTTTTATTTCAGCATATTATGGGGGTACAAATGTTTAGGTTACGTATATTGCCCTTCCCACCAAGCCCCCCTCCAAGTCAGAACTTCAAGCGTGTCCATCCCCTAGACGGTGCACATCACACTCATTATGTATGTATATACCCATCCCCTCCTCCCTGCTCCCATCTCCCTGATACCTGATGAATGTTATTCCTACATGTGCACTTAGGTGTTGATCAGTTAAAGCCAATTTGATGGTGAGTACATGTGGTGCTTACTTTTCCATTCTTGGGATACTTCACTTAGTAGAATGGGTTTGAACTCTTTCCAGGAAAATACAAGAGGTGCTATATCACCATTGTTTCTTAGAGCTGAATAGTACTCCATGGTATACATATACCACATTTTATTAATCCACTCATGTATTGATGGGCACTTGGGTCATTTCCACATCTTTGCAATTGTGAATTGTGCTGCTATAAACATTCCAGTGCAGACGTCTTTTTTATAGAATGTCTTTTGTTCTTTGGGGTAGATGCCTAATAATGGCATTGCTGGATCAAATGGTAAGTCCACTTGTATCTCTTTGAGGTATCTCCATGTTGCTTTCTACAGAGGTTGCACTAGTTTACAGTCCCACCGGCAGTGTGTGAGTGTTCCTATCTCTTCGCATCCACATTAACATTTATTGTTTTGGGACTTTTTGATAAAGGCCATTCTCACTAGAGGTAAGTGATATCTCATTGATTTGCATTTCCCTGATAATTAGAGATGCTGAGCATTTTTTCATATACTTGTTGGCCATTATTATGTCTTCTTTTGAAAAGTTTCTATTCATGTCCTTTGCCCACTTTTTGATAAGGTTGTTTGATTTTTTCTTACTGATTTTCCTGAGTTCTAAATAGATTTTAGTTATCAGCCCTTTATCGGATATAGTATGCAAATATTTTCTCCTATTCTGTAGGTTGTCTATTTGCTCTCATGATAGTTTCTCTGGCTGTGGAGAAGCTTTTTAATTTGATCAGGTCCCATTTATTTATTTTTGTTGTTGTGATTGCCTTTGGGGTCTTCTTCATAAATTCTTCGCCTAGGCCAATGTCTAGAAGAGTATTTCCAACATTTTCCTCTAGAATTCTTATAGTTTCATGCCTTAGGTTTAAATCTGTTATCCACCGTGAATTGATTTTTGTGAGAGGTAAAAGGTGTGGATCCCATTTCAGTCTCCTACATGTGGCTATCCAGTTTTCCCAGCACCATTTATTGAATAAGGACTCTTTTCCCCAGTGTATGTTTTTGTCTGCTTTGTCAAAGATTAGATGGCTATATGGGGATGGTTTTATATCTGGGTCCTCAGTTCTGTTCCATTGGTCTATGTCTCTGTTCTTGTGCCAGTACCATGCTGTTTTAGTTACTATAGCCTTGTAGTATAGATTGAAGTCTGGTAAATTGATGCCTCCCAATTTTTTTTTTTTGTGTGTGCCTAGGATTGCTTTTGCTATATGGGGTCTTCTCTGATTCCATACGAAGCATAAAATTATTTTTTCTATATCTGTGAAAAATGATCTTGGTATTTTAACAGTCAAACTGACTCTTCACAACAGCAACAAAGAAAATAAAGTACCTAGGAATATATTTAACTAAGAAGGTAAAAGACCTCTATAGAGAGAACTATGAAACACTGAGGAAGGAAATAGCAGAGGATGTAAACAGGTCGATTTTTTTTTTTTTTATTTAAAGACAGGAATTGGAAAGGTCCTTACCTGAACAGAAATCATCAGAATATCGGTCATAGACAGCTCTACAGTCCCTTTCATCACATTCACAAGTATCTCCGTGAATATCTCCCCAGTCTCCAGTTGGATCAACATCGTGGCAAGAACATTCACCACATACACAAGTCCCTAGATCGGATGAAACATTTTATGAGGATCCAGTCAAGAAAAACCATGAAATAAAGCATCTCATATATATTTTTTCTGTTGTTTACTTTGTATTTGTAAAATACACATATTTAGATAAAAATATTCTAAAAAGGAAAAGCACTCTCTGAAGTTGATAGTAGAGATTCCTTAAGAGATAAAAAAGTTATTATCTATGTCTATAATTATGTGAGATTGTGGGATGTGTCATTAGCACCGTGATAGTTTCTCTCAAAGATAATATAAAAACAATTTATTTAAGATATAACCTTTGACCTCATGAAACTTACAATCCATTTGACAAAAAGAAAGCTAATGAAAGAAAAATTAGCAAAAACTAAAAGCAAGTGTACTAACATTTTGTAAACTAGGATATAAATGCCATTAATATACGAGCTTAGAGATGCAGGGATCAAGGTAGGTTGGAGTAATTGCAGTAGATGGTCTGGATAGTAAGGGAAATGTTCTAGGAGACATTGGAGGTAGAACTTAGGGAAAGTCAAGAAAGCAAAAATAGGCAAAAAATAGCAGGGCTGAGCACAGAGTGCCTGAGGAGCATGCTAAGAAAGATGAAAAAATAAGGTTTCTAGATCAGATGAACCCAAGTTATAGAAGATGTTGGAGATCAGACTAACGGACACATCCTTTGTCCAGCTGTAAATAATATTTACTTTATGTGAATTATCATTAATCATCTTTAGGGCAACCAGCTAATCATTTGGTGGAAAAACAAAGTTAAATCCCTTTCTTACATCAAAATAAGTGTCAGCTGGATTAAAGATTTCAATGTAAAAAATAAAACAATAGAATATAAATGAAATTTCCTTTTATTCAAAACACCCAAAGCACAGTTATTAAAAGGGAAAGAGAAATAAACCACATTAAAATGTAAAATTTTGGTTGGAAACAGTACCATAAAAACTGTAAGAGACAAAAAAAAAAAAAGCTGAAATAAGTAGGTTATATGTATGTAAAAGACAAAAAACACTGTCATAAACATATATAAACAATTCATAGAAACCAATATGTAAAGGATTAATATGTCCAAGGCAAAATAGACAAAGGCAAAGCACAATAAGAAGAAATTTCTTAGAGAAATAATGATAGGTAAACATGAAAAATGTTTACCACTCAACCTATTGTTAGTAAGGGTTAGTGGTAGAGGTCTTCAAAACAATAGTGAGTAGAATCATTTTGGATGTCAGGCTGTCAGAGGTTAAAAAGACTGCTAGGATCCAGAGTTAGTATAGGTGTGGGACAACAGGTACTCTCCTGATCTGAAATAGAGTATAAAATGGTAGAACTTTCTACCTAGCAATTTTACATTATGTACTTTTCAGATGTGCGTTATTTAGCAAAGTAGTCCACTTCAGTTAAAGTATTCAACAGAAAAGTACACAAAGTACATCCTCAGAAATATAAAATGTGGTTGCACTTATGTTATTGAGAAAAGTACTAGTGACCAAAATATTGATCCATGAGTAATCAGTGTAGTAATGGTACACATACATTGTGGACTACAAAGCCCCCATTAAGAGTAATAACTAGGTTTTTGCTCTGTGAACATAGAAAGATAAGCAAAATATATTATAAAATAAAAAATCAAATGACAAACCATTATGTATAGTATGACTCAGTTTTTGTATTAAACAAGAAGAAAATACGAGGGGAGGAGAAACTATACAATGAACTTAAATAAATAAATAAGCAAATAAATACAGACTGAAAGGCCACACCCATGTACTAGAAGGTAAAAGGAGATTATATCTGGATGTTAAGAATATGGGTCATTTTCTTATTCTTCTTTATACCCTACCAGAGTATCTGGATTTTAAAAGATGGATATGAATTGCTGTCATACTAGTATAAACATTGTTGGTACGAGAGGAGCAGGGGCCGCCAGCCATGCAGAGCTGATGAAGCAGCAGCCTCTCAGGCATGTGTCAAGTGGTGCAATGTGAAACTGTGAATAAACTGTGTGGACAATGGAGGACATTTATTCTATGACCAATTGGTTGTGTCCGCAGCCCAGAAGATGGACCAGAGAGGAAGATGAGGTAGGGATGTGCAGGGACCAGTGTCCCTCTGCTCCCTAGGAAAGCAACGGTAAGGAACCGGTTCCAGGGTAGAGAGGAGTGGTACTTTCTAAGAAAAAAAAGGACTCATCTCAGTGCCCACCCCTGCCCTGCCTTCATGTACCCCTGGATCTCAGAAGCTATGAGCCCCTAGCAGGTAAACCACTTCCCATTCTGCCTCCGCCAGATCTCCAAATCAGAACCCAGCTCAAGCTTCACATGCTGCCAAAGGGAGACTATGAACGCTATTGAATAGAAAGGACTTAAGCAGAAAACACGTCCTTATATACTAAAAGAAAACAAAAAGCGAATTCGTGTGCTATACAGTAAGATCTAGTCCACATAAAGAGAGGACTTTTCTTTGTGATTTTTGTTCCAAGTTCAGGCCTTTTGCTTTCTTTTGTCCATATAAAGAACTGTGGCACATTATACTCTTCTATGTCAATTTTTTAAAGGCAGTGTGTGAGCATTATCTATTAAAATACACCATACATTTACAGAAATGAGAAAAATAGTATTCCAGCTATCTAGATTTTTATAATTTTATAAAGGAAAATATGGCCACTTATTTATGTCATCGAGAAGGCAATGGAAAGTCCAGCCTGGCTCTCCTTTTTCTATCACCGCAGCAGACAAAGGGAAAAATTACAAGGAGTTTTACAAAGTGTTAAAACTATTTGGCTTGATATCAATAGTCAGTTAATTAACTTTATATTTTAGTAATATTAATATATTTTTAAAATTCCTGTTTAAGGCCAGTCTAAATTTCATATGGCTATTTGATACATAGTTTCTATATATACTGTGTTCAATATCATATTTTTATGATTACATATAGAAGTTAAATTAGTCTATATCAATTCTGCATTTCAACCAGGCCTTCAATTTACTCATAATTAAGACAAGAGGGTTTTCTGAATGCTCTCTGGATGACTAGATGCTCATGCTGTAGACGGTTCTGTTAGTCAAGAGACATTTAACAGAAGTATCTACAAGAACAGCCTTTTAGCTGCACTGTGCTATTTGTGGATGGTCGCCAAAGAAATTACAGCCCCTGTGTTAACTATTTGTTCAGCAAAGCTTAAAGAATGACAGCAACTTCCTTATCTTTCTGTTTTCTACTCAATAAAAAAAGACAGAGAAGATTGTTCATATAGTAAATGTTGATTTACATCAAAGTAAATGATTATAAAAGATGACTTCCTCCCACACTAAAGGAAATACAGAGAAAAGAGTGTTAACAATTAAGAGCTTTGTTTTCCTCCCAATTATTATGTAGTAGCATGTATGAATGACACACCTCTGTTACTGCAGATTTTGCCATCTGGAGATGTGCATCCTCGCTTGCTTTCCCAGGGGGTGATATCGCACTGGAATTCGCATTTATCTCCATGCCAACCAGCCTCGCAGTAACAGTTTCCACAGTAACACTTCCCATGGCCTTTACCCAAAATGAATTTTATACAGTGAGGAAAAAAGCAACTTTTAAAAGCAGAATTAACTTTCTACCTCTTTGTGATCATTTTTACCTTCTGAAATAATATAGCAGCTTCACATTCCTTGCTTAAAATAATCAAATTATACAGTTTCCCCTCAAAATATCATACTTGGGCCTATACCGGCATAATTGTACAAATAAAGCAAGCCAAAGCATCCTTTACCTTTGCCTAGACAGGGAGCTGATTGAAATAAAAGTATTCTTAAAAGACATGACATGAAAGGCTGTTGAGGTCTATTATTCTTCTGTCTCAAATGCAGACATCAAACTCAAATGTAGCTAAGTATTCACTCCAAGGACATTTCTTACATTAGTCTTTCAAATATTTCATTGGAAACCAACTACTGGGAAACCAATGGTGCATATTTACTTAGATACACATTATTAATGACCAACCAATTTTTTTAAACCAGAGGAAACAGTCATCTTTTCATTCAACTGTGTCCCACAAGCTGTTACGTTCCACCATGTGGAAGAGAGGTTTTTAGCCTCGTCAATGTTTAGTCATCCCTCAGATGGATAAAATGGCAAGGGCCCTTGGTCTCACAATCCAGTTCCCATCCCACCTGTGAAGGGCACCCATCATTGTGTGTTCCGATGCCCCTTTCAGCTCCCACCTCTCTGGAACCTGTTACCTGCTCATTGTCACATCATTGCTTTCCCCACCCACGACCAGCAATTCTTCTACAGAATTCCCCAAAGATTGCATTTATCCCAAATTCACTTCTTGTGCCCTCTCTTCTTTGTTGTTGTGTCACCTAAACATGAATGTATGTCCTTGTTCTTGTTTTGCTTTTTTACTCTGTTCTTTCTGTGTTATAGAAGTTTGTGTTTTATAGGTCTATGGCTAAAATCTTTGCTCATCCATCTCTCTTCTCTTATAGCCAAATTCCCATGCAAACTGACTGCAAGACTATTTTTATTTCTCTTAATAGCATATTTTCATTACTAGAGCCTGTAAAACTCACAAAAGAGGCAGGAAATACAAGAGAATATTTTGGTCTCCTATGCTATTCATGTCTAGCAGATGAGACTTCCATCAAGCAGACATGCATTCCAAAGAAAGAAACAGAGATGAAGAGAAAGAGTGCTATAGTGAGAGACAGAGAAAGAGACAGAGACCAAAGCACACAATACCATGTTTTCTGTCAAAATGAGCTATACTTTGGATATCCATGGAAAATAACTTCTTAACCTAACATACAATGACCATTTTTATAACAAATTTTAATTTTAAATCTGTTTACTAAAGCAAATGCAAAGGATATCAAATTATTTTAACACTAACAAAATATATCATTTCTACCTTTCATTAACTTAAAAAGATATCTATGTATACATGCAACAAAACTATCTCAACATGTACACTAAACAAAACTTCTGGTGCTATGTCACAAGCCTCAGGAAGTTAAAGATTGCACTGGAAAAAAGCAAGACTGTGTACAAATTGCTTTTTCTGGGAGTCAGGCTTTGTAAGATCAATCAACTTATGAGACTACAGAATTAATTTTCTCTGTAATTTCAGATAATTTATACAGAAGGGGCTACATATGTAAGATTACCATGATATTAACAAATTACCACAAATCTACATTACTCACATCCAGATTCTTTGAATATTTATAAAACACATTATTGAATTAGGGTTTTACTAAGAAATCATTGAGTTCTAGGTGAATAAGGAAACAAAAAACATGTAAAGCTATACCTGTATGCAGATATGAAAAATTAAAACAGATATCCATATAACTTAAATGAAAATATTATGACATGTATGAATAAATAATTGAGATTGAATGTATGCCTCAAGACAATACACATGCCAGACAATAAACATAATTCTTTGCTTTGTGTAAATGGATAAAACAGAAAATCTCTTTTTTTTATTGCCTCACTGATGGACTGTAGAATCATCTCTCAACAGATTGGTTTCATGTGAATGACACATGGAAAGATTTACAATCCAAGGCAATGTCACCCCCAGAGGGTGTTTACTGGAGTGCCAGTGTCCTTGGTCAGACTTTGCACCATGAAATTGTTTAAGCCTCAAACAAATGGAAATAACAAGTAGAAATGTTGAGAGTAAAACATTTACTGCTGTGTTGTTTCAACCTAGATTTTTATATTTATAAATGCAAATAGACTTTGCTTTGGTGGCGTGTATCAGAACACAGTGGCCCCACAGAATGTTCCCTTCCTCTTCCCTGATCTGTAATAATAGGAAATGAAACATCAAGAGGACAAATACGTAATATTTGTGGGTGGATTTATCCAATTGATCTAATTATTTTGGACTGAGCCCTTTAGGAGAGAATTGTCTGAGTAGCATTGAGCTTAGGTCACTGGCTTAGAAGAATGAGTAGAAGATTTTTGTGTTTGTTTTATGCTGGTGCGTTGTGCAGCCAGAAGACCAAGGAGAAAGAACCAAGTGGGCCTAAAATAAGAGTATCTGTATGACCACAGGAATCAAAGCTACAGAAATGTAATCAAAGGGACAAGCTTGTTGTATGCTAGTGACACTTTCTCAGGGCCCTCTCAGGGCCTATCTCAACATGTACACTAAACAAAACTTCCGGTGCTATATCACAAGCCTCAGGAAGTTAAAGACTGCACTGGGCCCATCAGGGCCTGGTTCCTCAAGGCCTCATCTACCCCAAGTCCTTCTAGGGAAATACTGTTCTAAAACCACCCTTTCCAAGTGCAGGACAGTATTCCGTGGACTGGATCCTGTCAGATACGAGTGAAATATAAGTTTAATAATAGCAGAGAAGAATTTACCTACACGGAAGTGATCCTCACTGCTTTCTGCTTTCGTTTTCCAGGGCTAGTCAAGGCTGCAGATTGAAAGAAACTCTGGGTACAGGCTTGCAGTTAGGAAAGCAAAAGAGAAGAAAACTTCAGATGGTGAGGAGGGACGCTGCCTGTGGAGCTCTCAACTCCGAGGCACCAATGCAGTTCCAAATTGCGAGGGGGCAGGAGCACAGTCTTTGGCATCACACAGACACGAGTCTAAATTCTACCAAGTTTGGTGCAATGACCCTGGGTAAGTTACCTAATTTTTCCAAGGCCCAGTTTCCACATCTGTCTGCATGGATAAAAATAATTCGCACTGTAGAGTGATGTTATGAAACATAACATAATGAACGTAAAGCACTTACAGCAGAACTTGGCACTAGCAAACGTGAGAACTGGTAAAACAGAAAAATGGACTGAGCTATAGTGGTACATAGAAAAGGTCATGAAAAAATGTTATCCAAGTGTGGAGTTGGTGGGGAGGGGAGAGGTAAACCCTAGGTTAATAATCCTATTGCCCTTCAATGTCCCAAGAGAACAGGAGACTATCTAAAGGTATTTGGTTTAGAAAGGGGAAAAAATGAAATTAAAACATACAGCTCAGGGAGAAGGAGAACACAGAATAATAGAGGCTAAGGTGAGCAGAGAAGGTGGCATTCCACTAGGACTACTTCAGAGCTATGCAGTTGGCCTGTTGCCATAATGATAAGGCTCTCCTCTGGGGACAATTCAGTTTTGCATTTAGAAAACACTAGTCTACTCTTAATGCCCTAGTCTAACTCTCCTTATGTGAAGTGTTTTCCAAACAAACACAAGTTTAAATTGAATTAGTATACCTAGAGCTGAAATTTATACAGAGATGAAAATACAATGAAATAGATGCAAAAACAGATTCTTTTATTAATTTCTACAAAGTCAGTATACATACCTCCACATATTTCTTCTGTTTCATCATCTATGCATTCTCTATCATCACACTCACAAAATTTACCATAAACAAGTCCATTTCCATCTGAATTATCACACTTACACCTGCCACAGTGACATGTACCTAAATGATTAAAACAAAGGAAAGACTGTTACATGCATATAAATTACAATTAATGAATTTTTATCGTGTCCTTTTCAAGAGGGTAAATAATTTAAATCAATTTAATATTTTAATTATGTATATTTGTCGGTATGTTGAGGTAGAAACCAAGCTACTCTTTCTTGAGATTATTGTAGCATAGCAATTATATTTTATAACACACAGCTCTTATTATTGACCTCTAATATTTTAATGAATGTAAATTTGACCTCTCCAAGTGCAGAGCTACTTTGGTTCATGTCCATCCAACCAAAGCATGAATGAATATCTTCTGATTACACCTGGGTCTGACGTGAACTAAAGCAGAAAATTCTAGGCTTTGTGAGGGTGGTAACCTTGCTTATCTTCCTCACCAGTATTTACTTAATGCTTTGCACAATGTTTGAACATATTATTTATATAATGGATATTTGTGGAAATAATTCATTATCAAATGCATAAATGAAAAACTCATATGTCCTAGATAATTTCACATCCTCAGCATTAACTGATCCTGATATATGTGTTCTTATAACAATGGAACCAGAGTGGGTTATCTTAGGCCTAGATTCACGGAACCTCACCAAATTCTCAAGGGAGTTCAGAGCTAGACACTGGAGTCATCTGGTCTACCCCAAGCCACATACTCATTCAAGTCTGCAGATTTTACTACATCCCCCTAAGAGTGATTTCACTGAAAGTAATATTGCATTCAAATGATATTGAGAAGTAGAAAGGCCACTTGAGGAACTTCCTTTTTAATGTATATTTATCAAGTTTTAACCGATGATGACAGCAGTCAAGATATATCAATTGAGACTTTATCACTCATCAGAAACCACCCCAGCTTCTGAAAATCCAACAGGGGGTCAAGACGGCCATAATTTTCCTCTCAGAGTTTTATGTAAGTAAAAACCAATGTGATAAAATAAACAGAGAAGTGCAAAGTGTTGCAGAAGCACATAGCAAGGAGATTTAACCGAGAGCTGGAGGTCAAAGACAGAGTCCCTGAGGAAGTGAAAGCCAAGTAAAAACACATAGCTAAGAGTGGTGAGATGGTGAATCAGCTCACTTCCAGCAAGAGATCATAGCACAAGCCCTGTGATAAGAGAGGATATAAAAGGGACAAAAATCAAACAGGGTTGAAGTATACAAAATAACACCAAGAGTGGCACGAAATGAATAAAGCAACTAAAGATGTAGTTTATGAACATCTTATAGGTCATGTTAAAGATTTCCAGCTTTAATCCAAGAACAATCAGAAGACATAGACGTGTTCTCACAAGGGAGTCACATGATCAGGTGTGCATTTTTACCATGTTACTTTTGCTGTCACTTAGAGAATGAACTGAAGTGAAGCAAAAGTGGACATGAGGAAATGAGGTAAGAGGCTGTTATATTTGTCTGCGGGAAAGAAGGTAGAGGCTGGAGACAGGTGATGGCAGTGAGTTTAGAAAGAAGCAAATACATTTGGGGATATTTTCAGGAGGAGTAGACAACATCTGGTGACTGACTGGGTGTGATGGTTCAAGGAAGAGAGGAAACCAAAGATGCTATTGATACTTGGCTTGTACTACTAGATATTGGCAATTCTATATGTGGCGTACCAGAAAGAGCATAGATTTCTGGCTACAGTAGATGTGCAGTTGAATCCAGGTTTTTAATCCTCACTAGCTGTGCATTTTTGAGGTCATTAATTTCACCTCTAATTCTCAGATTTCATATCCACAAATAATGTCTACATCATAGAACCGCTGTGAGGACCAAGTGATGAATATATCACCTAGGTATCTTTCTAGAAACCCTGCTGCGCTTAGTACACAGTTGGCTTTCAGAGAATTTAGGGTTCTTTCTCTTCTCCCATTGAGATATTGAATATGACAGTCATATTTCCAAACATTTCTCCATACTCAGCGTGTATTTATGGACCCCGACAACATCTTTGTTTTCTCACCTTCTACATGATTCTAATACCCAGATCACTTGCAATTTGCTATTATCTATAAGAGTTTTTCTCACAGTTACATATAAATGGTGACTTTGCAAATTTGAGTTTATTTTTCTACCTTGAGAATACTTACATGAATTTTACTTTTATTAAACTTCATTTTCTTATTTGAAATCTAATGCTATAATTCATGCTATTGGTTCATCCAATTTTTGTTCTCTAATTATCACCCTTCTTTTTTATTTTCACATTTATTCATTCTGCCTCTGAACTACCCGCAGATTCAGTTATTAAACTGTCTTGTTACCTAGTATGTTATTGGCAAAGTACTAGGTGTTATAAGAAAAAATGAGATGATTAAAATTAAGTAAATCATAGACCAAGAAGAAAGAGATAATCAATCAATAAGTTTTATATGGCATTTCCCACAAATCTGTTGCAAATGCCTTTGTGTCATGTGTCCTTTGGTTTTACACACACATACACACACATGTATTACCACATACATTATATATAACCTAAGACACATGACACAAAGATATTTTTAACAGATCTGTGGCAAACACTATATAGATATTATAAACCTCAGTCTGGCTTTGGGAAGGAGGAACAGAAGAGTGAAGAAGTAAATTCTTGAGTGGGTATCTGATATATGAATAGGATTCTGACAAGGGGAAATGAAAAAGAAATTTTTGATGTCAAGGAAAAAGCCTGGGATAGGGAATAAGAATGGAAAATTAAAGAAGAGTGAAGAGTCTGGCTTAAGTTTCAAAAAAAGGGTCACCGTATAAATGGTGACTTTGCGGAATTTGAGTTTATTTTTCTACCTTGAGAATACTTAACATGAATTTTACTTTTATTAAACTTCATTTTCTTATTTGAAATCTAATGCTATAATTCATGCTATTGGTTCATCCAATTTTTGTTCTCTAATTATCACCCTTCTTTTTTATTTTCACATTTATTCATTCTGCCTCTGAACTACCCGCAGATTCAGTTATTAAACTGTCTTGTTACCTAGTACGTTATTGGCAAAGTACTAGGTGTTATAAGAAAAAATGAGATGATTAAAATTAAGTAAATCATAGACCAAGAAGAAAGAGATAATCAATCAATAAGTTTTATATGGCATTTCCCACAAATCTGTTGCAAATGCCTTTGTGTCATGTGTCCTTTGGTTTTACACACACATACACACACACGTATTACCACATACATTATATATAACCTAAGACACATGACACAAAGATATTTTTAACAGATCTGTGGCAAACACTATATAGATATTATAAACCTCAGTCTGGCTTTGGGAAGGAGGAACAGAAGAGTGAAGAAGTAAATTCTTGAGTGGGTATCTGATATATGAATAGGATTCTGACAAGGGGAAATGAAAAAGAGATTTTTGATGTCAAGGAAAAAGCCTGGGATAGGGAATAAGAATGGAAAATTAAAGAAGAGTGAAGAGTCTGGCTTAAGTTTCAAAAAAAGGGTCACCGTATAAATGGTGACTTTGCGGAATTTGAGTTTATTTTTCTACCTTGAGAATACTTAACATGAATTTTACTTTTATTAAACTTCATTTTCTTGTTATTTGAAGCCCAATGCTATAATTCATGCTTAAAGGCAGGTTAAAGGCAGATAGGAGACGATCAAGAATATCGTGAAGGATTTTAGATTTTTTTTTTTTTTTGGTGACAGTTTCACTCTGTCACCCAGGCTAGAATGCAGTGATGCTATCACAGCTTACTGCAACCTCAAATTCCTGGGCTTCAGCGATCCTCCTGCCTCAGCCACTCAAGTAACTGGGACTATAGGCATGCACCACAACACCCAGCTAATTTTTCTATTTTTTGTAGAGACAGGGTCTCGCTCTTGCTCAGACTGGTCTCAAACTCCTGAGCTCAAATGATCCTCCCACCTCAGCCTCCCAGAGTGCTAGGATTACAGGTGCGAGCCACTGCTCCTAGCCAGATTTTGGATTTTATTTGTTGGAAGACCAGGACCCTTTTACGATTTGGGAGCCGAGAGTAATTTGGTTAAGGCTGTGGATGCAGAAGCTGGTTTTGGGGGGGGGGGGTTATGTTTTTTTTTTTTTTTGCCAGAAAAGATGGGAAGGAACAGGCTATGCCTCTGAATTCTGCAATTCCTCACTGCTGTCCCCCACAGGCAGGCTCACTCTCATCCACACGTCAGAACCATTCCTGGCTGATGTGGGAAGTTTACAACAGCTCAGAGACTTCCTGTCTCACCCATCAAGTAGAATTCACAACTGAGCCTCCAAGACATGGCATATGGAAGCCCAGGCAAAAGTGCCAGACTCCTGTGCTCATGCTGTGTCATACTGCTCCTCTTTCTTGGTTGCCAGTTAACTCAGTCTCTAGGACTGGTCTTCTGTTTTACACCAGATTATTTTAGCTCTGATTTTTCAGAGTGCCTAAGATAGCAGACTCTCTCCAGGATGACTTACCAGACTCGTGCACCAGCCTGCACCCTTGTGTGGGGGTGCTGGGGCCTCATCGCACTCTGCACACTGAGCCTTACCTTTCTGGGTCCCCCACAGAGTCAGCTTCTGGAACTCTTCAGTCAACAGCTCTACCTCATTCTGCCCTTCACCCTAATTCCACACTCCATTTAACTCCTCTTCCCCTTCTACTCCAAGCCACTTCCAGAAAATCACAATGTGATATGAAAGGCAGAATCCATGGGCTAATGTGATTTGGGGAGAATGGTCCTGAACAAGGGTGGTAGAAGTAAATATTAAAAGACAGACAGGTGAAAATGAGATTGCCAAAGTAAACCATGAAAGGCTTAGATACTGAGATGAAAATAAGTGAGAAAGAAAAGATTAAATGTAATACTGAGTATGAATTTACCTTTTGGACCAGGAATCTCACTTCTGGTAATTTACCCTGAAGATACATCTCTAAAAATATGAAAATATTACATATGCACCAGATCATTCTGGGCATTGCTATTTGCAATTTCAAAATATTGGAAACTGTCTAAATGCTCAAGCATAGGAGATTGAATAAAATATGTCACATACATAGAATTAAGCACTATGCTTTTGGAAAAAGAATGAGAAAGATTTCTACCAACTGATATGGAGTGAATTCCAAGAGATAATGTTGAGTCACAAAGGCAGCGTGCAGAAAAGCATTTATAGTGTGTTACCATTGGCACTGGAAAGATATGAAAAATAATACCACATACATGTATCTATCTATCTTTACAGAAACATACACAGATAAGGTAGGAAGCAGTCAAGCTGGTTACCTGTAAAGTTGAGGGTAAATTCACAGGTTTAATGAAAAGAGTGATGATTCTTGGACTATGCTTTTTTGCATAGTTTTGACTTTTGGAAGTATGTTAGTGTTCTACACATTATAAAATGTATATTGATGAAGATGAGAAGGGATTTTTAAAAACCTAAAACTGAAAGCAATCTGAGATAGATAAACTCAATTGTACTTTAAATAAGTACCACTTATTTAAAAACCACACTAAAGGGCAGAAAATAAAGAAATCCAAGTAGCTTATAAACATAGCATTTGATTGCATCCTCCAATCTTCTGTGGAATCCCTGAGTAGATAATGTCAGTCAGGCTTCATAAGTGACCATAACCTTGCTTGATTTGCAAAAATAAGTAAAATTTACTTGACTTATTTCTTATAAATGCCTATATTAAAGAAAAATAGAACTTAACCTCAATCAACCAGAAGCAACCAACAAAGTTATAATTATATAACTAGGGACTTTCCTACAGAATAGACCAAATGAGGCAACTTTATAACAGTTACCAATCAAATGTTTTTCTTTGCTTTACTTTTGTGTTCATCTTACAAAAGTCTCCCTTTTGCATTCTCTCAGTGGAGCTCCTTAACCACTCTGGTTTGGAGCTGTCCAATTCATGAATTGTTGTTTGCTCAAATAAACTCTTTAAAAAAAAAAATGTATTATGACTCAGTTTACCTTTTTATACTAGTCTGTCTGCAGAAAGAGCCAAGAAGTGAATACACTCCAGTAGAAATAAACATCCCTAGTGCTTATAATTTTTATTCTTTTATTAAAAAATAAAACTCCAATATAATAAGATTTTCAAAGAAATTAAGAGCTCATAGAATATTTGTAAAAGAATACATACAAACTGGCAACAGTTTGCTACTGGGAAAGGAAACCAAAGGAGTGGGGACAGGAGTAGGAAGGAAACTTACATACACTATTGTCAATTATTGTTTGGAGTTTTATGGTTACAATTTTTATTCTAATATCATTATTCACTAAAAGGAATCAGGGCTCTTTGAAGAAACGGCTGATTCCAAAACTGTGGCAAAGCCAGTACAATATGACCCTGGCATATTTTGTTATCACAAAAAGTAAAGAATTGCTAAAAATGAAACAAAACAAAAACAACAGAGACATTTCACAAAGACACAAACGTTATCCTGAAGGGGCTTCGATACCTAATCTGGAACAACCTGTGTGCCAGAATAATTATGTGCAGAAATGAATAATGAATCATTGAAATAATAGGAATTGTGTTTCTAGACTGATAATAAATCACTAAGTAAATGAAATATCAACTAATTGGTAAATGAGAAAGAATTCTCATTTGTGAGTGCCAACTGGTAAAATATGGAGAGAATGCTGGAGTTCATAAATCATCATATTCTAATCATCATTATGAACACTGGATCAGAGGAGAGTCATCAATGGATGATAAATCTAGGGTAATTCTATGAGGAATGTGATATGTATATCTCACATATATATATGGTACACATATATATGGTTTCAAAATGTTTCCCCACAGACTGTTCATTTGTGAAAAGGGTAAATCAGTAATAACAGAATTGAGACATCAGGCAACACCTTGACCAGCCGATCAAAATTAACTTCACCAATGAGAGCAGATGGGTATCATGCCCTTCCAGAAAGAGCATCTTGAGAACACAAAATCATCTATCTCTTATTTCACTTAGGAATGTATAATATGAATCTAATCACAAGGATGTATGAGACAAATCCAAAATGAGTAACATTTTAGTTTTCTAAAAAAGGTGGGGACCATTTTGTTCAAAAATTTTAATGCCATCAAAGCTAAAGGCTGTGGAAATGGTCCCTTTTAAAGAAGGCTAAACAGAGATGAAAAGTAAACATCACATTTTCCACAGACTGGGTCCTGTAAGGAGGGGGAAATGCTATAAAGACCATTATTGGGTAACTTGACAAAATTAGGCTATGAGTGATAGAGTAAATAAAACTATTGTATCAATGTCATAGAAAGAGGTACAAATATATTTCATCATCTATTGAAACAATTCTGTATATTTTCTCCTTCATGGTATGTTAATGTGGTGAAGTACATGTTTAGATTGCTTAATGTTGAAACATCTTTGGATTCCTAGACTAACCCCTATTTGGTTATCACATATATTTTTTTTAAAATACCTGGATTTTATTTGCAAACAAACAATAAATAAATCCAAAAACAGAGAATTCAACACCAAAAGAGAATTCAAGTCTTGTTACTGAAAGAAGTTTGAAAAGAATAAATTTTTCAAGATAACAGAGGCTATAGGTTGTGTGTGCATGTGTGTGTGTGCGCATGCATGTTTGTAGGGTGAGTGTTATGAACTGGAGGTAGAGAGATCCTTCTGAGAGAAAACAAAGTGTGAAGTGCTGGGGAGAAGTGAGGAGAACATCACAGACACAGAAAGTGACCTAACTGCTAAGACCATTTGTCTTGGTTCCCAATTGATCCACTAACACCTCGCTTTGGGTATGGTCCTACTTCCTATGAACGAAACATCCTCACTGAGTTTAATCTACACTGAGCAATTTGTCACAATCAGACTGTGGAAATGTCCGTGTTCTGTTTGCAGAAGGGCCCTCCCTACAAGGTGAGCTTTAGGAGGGCAGCTGTTCATTCATGTAGTCAAACCCTTACCTTTAGCATGTAGGGCAATGAGTTGTACCCCAGGTCTGCATTAGAATCACTCAGAGAGCTCTGAAAGACCACAGAAGTCCAAGCCACAACCCAAAGCAGTAACCTCTGGTGTAGGACATGATCATTGACATTTTCTTACTTTTCCCTTGGGATGTTCATGTTCAACCATGGTTGAGAAAAACTGACTTTGAGGCTCCACGTGGCCAAATGTTAAAAGAGTATTAATTATAGTAATATTGGCTAAATATCATTGAATCCTAAACTGCAACTGTTTTATATGGTTTTGCTAGTTAATTTTAAAAGCTTCTCTATAATTGTCTAAGACATGTTTTTAAGTGAATTCTATGAAATCTAAAAAAAATTCGTTCAAACAAAAAATCTTGCTGTCACTATATTCTTCGATGAGCTTTATAACCAGTACATATGAAACATCTACCCAATTTAAAAGATCTTGTTCTATTTTGATGTGAAGGTATAAATTCAAAGCACCCTTGTTCTGTAACAGAAAATAATTGTCAGTTTATATAAATCCTTTTTAAAAGATTTAATCCAGTATTTCAAATCACGGCTCACAATTTACATAAAATGTTGCTGGGGTGTTGTTTCTAGTGAACACCCTGCTAGAAGGAGGCATTTGGAACAGCTGGAGAGTATCAAACTTGCCAGTCTCAGCAAGATGACAGTTTTTTTTCCTATTGATTTATCCGAATTTCACTTCTAAAACATATACTAAAAGCAGTCTCACTCAGAGGTTCGACTTTCCCCACGCCTACATATTTCCATTAAAAACAAAATTTGATTATTTCACTTGAGAATTTTCATAGGATATCATTCTTACCTGCATTAGAGCAGATAACATCTTGAGAATTCTTGCACATTTGGTTACTCTTTTTCTTTGTCAGGTCACAGTTAGCTGGGTACTGGCAAGCATCTCCAGACCATCCCTCATCACATTTGCACTTGCCACAGTCGCACTTCCCATGGCCTGAGGATCGAACAAAATCCAGTTAGACTTGAATTGTTTTCCAAAGGAAACCATATTGGAACCAAAACTCTTAAGAGTGGCGTTGGTTCAGAACTGAGCTATAATAAATTCAAACACATTTGTATCACAGTGGCTGAAGGGTAATGCTAATATGTATAGTACAATGGACTATGAGAATTTAATTTCAATAATCAACTTTGACAAATGATTATAAAAATATTAAATTAATTTATAAGAGTAATACATCAAAATTGTAATAAATTACATGGTCTCAAAAAGTCAGCACTAAAAAAAAAAAAAAATACTCCACCCTCATCATTTAAGAGAAAAAAGCCCAGTAGAAATTATTTCTACTTAACTGTACTATATAACACATAAAACCACAAGCCCTGAGTAAGGAAGCATGTAAGAAGCTCCACTAAACATTAGCCTTATATTAATTTGAATTAAACATGTAATGAAATTATATGGATATATTAAATACCATCTTGGGATAAGATCGACATTAAAAAATATGTATATATATTTTTTTCATATTCATCTACCTCCACAGAAATTTCTCAATCTTTAATGCTCTCTATTGTCATTTTGCTTCATGACAATGCCATTTCTATTGTTGTGATCAGTAACTTTATTAAGTCCTGCCTGATAAAGCCTACTACTGTTTTTTGACTGCACATTAGTCTGACAGAAGTGCAAAACATGCACACTACTTGGCCCTTGTCCTCTAAGAACTTACAAACTTCAAAGTCACCTGATACACAAAGAAGCTCATGTTAGCCAGAAGTGATTATCACCTCGTGTTAAGTTGAGCAATATACTCTACGATCTTTAGAAATAAGAGGGAAGACTTTCTTGACTTTCTTGACCATTAACTGGGCCTTGAAAGTTGAGCAGAATTTGAATAGGTTGCAAGGGGAAAATTCTTACATTACTCAAGATAATGATGCTATGTCTTAATGCTTGAAATTCATAAGCCACATGGAATGAAATCACTGATCTGGTGCCAACAGTCAATTCAACAACGTGGCAGCCAAAACCCACAGGATAAGTCCGGATGGTCAGTGAGAATGAATGGCTCAGAGGTTGCCCATTTGGGCATGTTGTGCGAAGTCTAAATCTGTGATTGGCTCCAACTTTAAAACCCCTCTTCATGTGGTCCAGTCCATGCAACTTTTCTATTTCGGTTGCATTTGTTAAATTAATTATTCTGTTTTACAAACAAAACCTTGCAAATATCCTAATTGAACTTCATTTTATTCAGTGCACATTACTCTGTCAGATTGATTATATCATTTTGCGTTCCTGTCTGGCCCTACGTGATATTGTCAATCTTGGCCAATTTGGTATCATTTATAAGCATAAGTGATGTCCCCTGTCAACCATCCAGTCTATTTATAAAAGTATTAAGCCAAATTCTTGACGTGGCTAAAGCTTTTTTGGTAAATTAAGCATCTTGGAAACTCTATGACTCTTTAATAACATTAAGGTATTAGGTTGAACCATACAAAATCCCTGCTTTTGTAAGTTTAATATCAGCTATTTCTTATAGTTCATCCCAATAAGAAGGCTTCATATTAACAGCACAGAAAATGGAAATGATTGAGAAGATAAGGAACTATGGTAGTAATGATTTGATGAATTAAGAATAAAAGACTACTCAATTCTTTTTAATATTGGATGGGGCATCTTAGATTTGAATCTAAAGTATACATAGCAGAGATGGGCAATAGTTTGTGGGTCAAAGGTTACATATTATTTTTCAAGGGGGGAGGGTTAAAAATGGGGGGAAATAAAGTAAATGTATGGAGGATAAGGAGAGACCCATCCATCCCAAATTGACCCAATGAGGCATCAAAATGAGCAATATTCTTAGGTGCTTATTCCCCAAACTAAGTCCATAGAGGCCTAGCTTCATGAAATTCCCCAAATAAAAGATTCTAGGGTAAAATAAACATGGAAAAGAATCTTGCTATATTCTTCTTTTAATTTATCATGATATATATTGGCACACTAAAGACCCTCAGATGTCCCATTATGAAAAAACTATTTAACTTTATTTGGCTTAGAATTTACAACTTTTTTACTAGTGGCCCCCTTTTCTTATAACCTGTATTAGCATTTTAGCCACACATTTAGACTAACACTGTGTCAGACACTTAAATGTTTTCAAATTCTCCTTTAGCATCTATTTGGAGGCAAAGACAGCAGCTAATGGACATTCATTTGCTTTTTTGTTCTTTCTTAACTTTATGCCCTATGAAGACCTCCATGACTCACCCTCCCCCACTTAAAAAATCTAATAGAATAAACATTGATTTTTGACTGTCAAGAATTATCAAATAATAGGCTATGTAACCTTATTTGAAGATAAATGTATAATATTTTTTAAAAGAAAATAGTTTTCAGACATTTTTACTGTTTTTCCAAGGTTAGTAAGAGCTTTGGCAGACCTCATAGAATTAGATTGGTGTATTGTTGTGTCAGGGTAGTTTCCATTACAACATCAATAATATAGCTTCAAAAACACTTCATTTTTCACAATAAGTTATCTGTTATGGCTTAGTTTCTTGGGACCGCCATTTTACAAAGTACCACAAATTTGGTGGCTTAAAACAACAGAAATTTATTCTCTCACAGTTCTGAAGGCTGGAGCCTGGAATCAGGTTGGTTCATTTTGGAGGCTCCAAGGAAGTATCTGAGGAAGAAACTGTTCCACACGTCTCTCCTGGCTACTGGTGGCTGCAGGCAACCCTTGGCCTTTCTTAGCTTGTGGCAGCGTAACTCTCATTTCCTAATAAATAATGATATTGAATATATTTTCATATGTTTATTTGCAATCCATCTATCTTCATCTGCCCATTTTTATATTGGACTTTTTTCTTAGTGTTGAAATTTGAGGTTGTTTTGTTTTTTATCCTGGGTATAAGTCCATTGACACAAATGTGATTTGGAAATGTTTTCTCCCGATTTGTGGCTTGTGTTTCATCCTTTGAACAGCATCTTTTGAAGAGTAAAAGGTTATTATTTTAATTAAATCCAAGGTATCAAGTTTTTTCTTTAACAATTACTCTTTTGGTATCTATCTAAAAACTCTTTGCTTAACTCCAGATTTATTCTCTTGCCACTACCACACAGTCTGGATGACTGTGACTTATAGTAAGCACGGAAGTCAGGTATTATGGGAACTCCAACTTTGTTCTTCTTAAAAATTATTTTGGCTTCTGTAGGTCCTCTGATTCTCTATATAAATTTTAGAATTGGCATGTTAATATCTACAAAAAGTTTGCAAATACTTTAATTGGGATTGCACTGACTCTATAGCTAAAATTAGAACTGCCATCTTAACAATATTTAGTTTGTGAATATAGTGAAATACATTAGTTGATTTTTGAATGTTGTACCAGCCTTGCATTGTGAGATATACCCCCATTTGGTTGTTAAGTACTATGTTTTTTATGTATTTCTTTAAATATCAGATACTGTTTGCTAATATTTTGTTGAGGATTTTTGTGTCTATATTCATTAAGTTATATTGGTATATAGTTTTATTTGTTGTAATGTCTTTGTCTGTTTTAGTATAAGGAAAATGTTGGCCTAAAGAAACGATTTGAAAGTTATTCTCTAATCCTCTATTTTGTGGACGAAGTTGTACCAAATCAGCATTATTTTGTCCTTAAAAGTTTGATAGAATTTGCTAGTAAAACCATCTGTACGTAGAATATTATTTTTTGTAAATGTTTAACTATGATTCAATTTCTTTAATCCACATTGGGTTATTTGGGTTGTCTATTTCTTTTTGCCTGAATTTGGGAGCTCACCTCTTTCAAGGTACTGGCCCAATTTCATCTAGGTTGTTGCATTTACAGGGGTAGAGTTGTCTATAACATGTTATTATCCTTTTAATATGCATAATGTTACTTGTTATCTATGATATCTCATGCTGATGTTGATCACTTTTGTCTTTCCTATATTTTTCTTGGTGAGTCTGGCTAAAGATATTATCAATTTTATCGATACTTTCAAAGAACCAGCTTTTGGTCTCGTCAACTTTCTTTGTTGTTTTTCTCTTTTGTATTTCATTAACTTTTCCTCTAATCTTTATTATGATAGTCCCCTTCCTTCTCCTTACTTTGGATTTAATTAGGTCTTCTTTGTCTAGTTTCTAGGGTAGAAGTACAAATGAATTTTAAACCTTTCATCTATTCTATTATAAACATTTAATGCTGTAAATTTTTCTCCAAGTGTTACTTTAGTTGCATTTCACAAATTTTGCTTTATTTTTATTTTCATTCAGTTCAAAGTATTTTAACATCCCTTGAGATTTCCTTTTAAACTTTGAGTTATGTAGAAGTGTGCTGTTTAAATTCCAAATATTTGGGGATTTTTTTCAAATTTATTTCTGTGACTTCTAGTTTGATTCCATTATGATATGATAATGTTGCTCTTCTTTTAAATTTCTGAAATCTTCCTTTATGGCACAAAATATGACATCTTATTTAATGTTCCTTGTGCATTTTAAAAGAATATATATTCTGCTGTTGTTGGGTGAGTGTCCTATAACAGTTAATTAGGTCAAGTTGGTAATAATTTTGTTCAAGTTTTCTGTATCCTCAGTAGTTTTCTGTATCCTCAGTAATTTTCTGTCTACTTGTTCTGTCAATTACTGAGAAAGGAGTTTGACATTTCCAACTATAATTGAAAATTTTTCTCTGTCTCCTTTTAGTCTGTCATTTTTTATGTATTTTGAAGTGCTATGTTAAGTGCATGTATACTTACAATCATTTATCTCGTTGCCAAATTACCACTTTTTCATTGTGTAATGTCCCTCTTTATTCTTGATATTATTCCTTGCCCTAAAGTTTTTGTCTACTATCTATATAGCTAATCTGGCTGTCATTTGACTAGTGTTTGCATGGAATATCTTTCCCATTCATTTACTTTTAACTTACCAACTTATATTTAAAGTAGTTTCTTATAGACAATGTATAGCTGCGTATCACTTGTTTTATCAAATCTGACAATGTCTGTCTTTTAACTGGTATGTTTAAAGAGATATCATTTAATATGGTTTTTGATATTGTTGAATACAAATCCACCAACTTTTTTAGAAATTTTTATTAGCTTTTTTGATGCTTGTTTTCTTCCTCTTTTTTTCTGTTTTCTCTTTTGTTAATTGATCATTATTTATAATTCTCTTTACTATTTACATGCATTTTAATTTTTAGTGATTGCCCTAGGGTTTATGTTATACAGCTTTAATCAATCACAGTCTACCTTCAAATAACACTATACCACTTCACATGTAATATTAGGAACTTACAGTAGTAAATTCCCAATTCCTCCCTCTCATCCATTAGGCCATTTTACTTTTGCATAAACGCACATACATTTATTTAAACACACAATATACTGCTATTAATTTTGCTTTATACAGTCAGTTATATTTTAGAGCAATTAAAAATAAGAGAAATATAAATGTTCTTAGACTTTAATTTCTTCCATTTCCATAGTTCTTCATTTCTTCGTGTAGATCCAAGCTTATGTCTAGTATCATATTCCTTTTGCCTAAAGAACTTCCTTTACACTTCTTTAGGGTAGGCCTGCTGTAATGAGTATCCTCATAAAAACCTTTAATTCTTTTTTTATTTTTGGAATATACTTTTGCTGTATATAGAATTCTATGTTAACATTTTTATTTCTTCAGCCCTTTACAGATGTCACTCTCTTTTCGTCTTGCTTGCATGGTTTCTGACAAGAAGTGTCCTATAATTATTATCTTTGTTCCTCTGCATATAGTGTGTTTTTTTTTTGTAACTGCCTCTAAGAGTTTATGTTTGTCTTCGTGTTCAGCAACTGGAATATGATAGGTCTACCTATTTGTGTGCATGTGTATGTGCATGTGTTCTTTGTTATTTATCTATGCTGAGTAACAGAGCAAGACCCCTTTTCTAAAATGAAATAAAAATAAAAATAAAACAGTACACACAAGGACACAATGTGCAATTTGGGGGATAAGCGGAAATTTTTGTGCATGCATGAAGTATTTAACTGAATTTTAGTAATATCTTTAAAAATTTAAATGTACATTACTTGTTTTAAAACTAAACATTAAAAAAATTTGATTATTACCTTTCCATGATTATTACTGACAACACTTTGAACACATAGAGGAGGATGGATGTTAAAAACTTATTTTCTCTGGGATGTAAAATAAGCTAAGTGTACCACTGCTAGAGCCTCATGGTAACCTTGAAATAGATATTTTAATTTGAACATTTGGTTGGCTCTGCAAGCTAAAACCCATTTGCTTTTGTTCAAATATGTGAATTCCCAAGGCCTGCATTGTGTCCTATTTTCCAGTGGATTCAAATATGCTTACTTAATAATAGACTCAATTTTTCTCCTAGACCCTTTGAGCCACTGTGGATTCCCCAGCCTTCTCTAGTGATCAGAAACAAAAGAATTAACTGTGCCACATCCAGAATTCTAAGGAACGACTGTAAAAGAATCCCTTATTTGATATTACAATTATTTCATGATTTGAGATAGAAACTTGACCACTTTCAAGACAGGGGAACCTGTCTTGGCTTGCTTCTCAAGCTAACATAGGATGACCTCTTCAATATTGCTGCTTTTCCTTTATGAGAACATTTCGATGTGGACAATGGAAGAATTCCCTGTAGAAGGGTCCACTGTCTAGAAATTAAATGTCCTGCCTGGACGCTAATTAGCATGTGATTTTGATCAGGAAAATGAAAAAGAAGAGAAGAAAGGGAAACTGATAATTATTGGCTTTCAATACCACGTTAAGTACTTTACTCAGTCAAGCTAGTCTGTTTAATTTTCGTAATGAGCCAATGAGATAGATCCTGTTTCTGCATTTTACAAATGAGAGGACTAAAGGGCAGAGTTTAAGTGCTTGATCTTATTCAAGGTTGCATAGCTTGTGAGCTCAAAAGCTATGTTCTTCCCATTGCTGCCAATGTTCTCTGTTTAGTTCTGGAATGCCATGGAGTTGAGAGGACCCTGTTGCTCTAGGAAGGGCGGGGCTGGTAAAAGCTGTGTCCTGGTTTTCTTTCCACTGTTTCCTTTTGGAACTCACATGCCTATAGTTGAATTATTCATAATCTTTGGTGAAAGATCCCTAACAGTAAAATTCTCTGACTTTACAATTTAAAATTAATGCTAAAACTGATATAAGAATTCAGAAGTCTAGTAAGCTAATTTCTCTAGACCTCATTGTGTTCATATGCAAAATTAAGAGACTGCACTGAATAACCCCAAGATTCCATTCATCTTGAAAATCCCATGCTATAGCCTCAATTATTTTTCTTTTTCTCAAAACAAGGTAGTTTCTTCAAATTGGGCACAGGATATATTAACACAGGGTGGTGGTAGACATCAATTGTTATCAAATCTTGTTTGCTACTATAAACAATCATGAAATAGTTAAAATTCTATTTGTTATTCAAGGCACCCATTAAAATATTGAAGATTATCCTGATATGTTTATTTTTAAAGTGAGTTTGGATTGATACCACGAAAATTGGAGGGGCTTTAAAATTAGAATTCTATTATAGTAACCTGGGATTGAAGGATGAAATTTAAATTATAGTAAAGCAAGACACAATATTTTGGCTGAACTTAGGTAGTAAATTTTATAAAGTCACACGTGTACTGATATTTCAAATTCATGAAGAATTATACACACACACAAACACTAACACTAGTTTGAGGACTTGGGAAACAGGTAGGTGCTAGCATAGATTATGCCACAGCTAGCTTTGTGACCGTCAGCAGATTAGTTACTCTTTTAACTTTTCTGGCCCCATTTTTTTTTGATCTGGTTAATGAAAAATATATATGAGCTCAGAACTTCCTGAGGCATGCAGAGTATGTCTTTTAAAAGGGATATTAGAATTATCCTCTCCTGCCCTGTTTCATCCACATAAAACCCAAGAAGCTTGTGCCCCTTTCCCTACCTGAGAATCCCTGATAATAAAAGACCGAGAGAGTGGGAAAACAACTGAATTCAATGACAGATGTTCTCATTTCTCTTGGCCCCTTCTAGCTATCAGTTCTAAGATTCTGTTTGTCAGAAATATTTACATAAATCCCTTCACCTTATTTTTCAATAAAAATAGTCCTTAATTTCTTAGCTTTTTCCTCGGCCTTTTGTCATCTGTTGGTGCATTTTATTCAAGAGTGTCTGTTAGCATCAAATACACCAAATGACAGCAGTCACTCAAGCTTTAGAACTTAATGTGAACCAATAACATTTCTTAGTCAATGGAAGTGAACTTAATCAAACTGGAATCTAAGAATCTCAGAATATTGTAACCAGAATGAGAGACCTGAGATTAGTGAAATCTCACTTTTACTGAAGAAAAGATGAAGCTTCACAATCAGTCTTATCTCCTTCTTCTCCATAGATAAATACCCGTGCCAAGGAATCTTCTGGGCAAATAAAGATATACATGCACGTTTGTGTGCGTATGTGTCTTTTTTTTTTTTTTTTTTTTGAGACAGTCTTGTTCTGTCACCCCAGCTACAGTTCAGTGCCATCATCATAACTCACTGCAACCTCCAACTCCTGGGCTCAAGTGATTCTCCTGCTTCAGCCACCTGAGTAGCTGGGACTACAGGCGTGCACCCCCATTCCTGGATAATTTTTTTTATATTTTTAGTACAGATGGAGTCTCCCTCTTGCTCAGGCTGGTCTCAAACTTCTGAGCTCAAGTGATCCTCCCGTCTCTGCCTCCCAGAGTGCTAGGATTACAGGCATGTGTTTTAATTAACTGTTTTTTTTATTTGTATAAATTTAAGGGGTACAAATGCAATTTTGTTACATTGATATATTGCATAAAGGTGAAGTCTGGACTTTTAGTGCATCCATCACCCAAATAATGTGCATTGTACTCATTAAGTAATTTCTCATCATCCATCCCCTCTTCCACTCTCCCACCCTTCCAAGTCCCCGCTGTATATCAATCCACACCGTATGTCCATGTATACACATTATTTAGTTCCCACTTATTAGTGAGAACATGCAGCATTTGTCTTTCTGTTTCTGAGCTGCTTCACTTACGATAATAGCCTCCAGTTCTATCCATGTTGCTGCAAAGGCATGATTTCAATTTTTGATGGCTGAGTAATATTCCAGAGTGTGTCTGTGTGTGCGTGTATTTTGTTTCTTTATCCAGTAATCTGTTGATGGACAGTTAGGTTAATTCCTTATCTTTGCTATTGTCAATAGTGCTGTGATACACATAAGTACAAGTGTCTTTTTGACATAATGATTTCTTTTCCTTTGAGTAGATACCCAGTAGTGGGGTTGTTGGACTGAATGGTAGTTCTATTTTTAGAGAAATCTCCATACCGTTTTCCATAGAGAATGTACTAATTTACATTCTCACCAACAGTGTATAGTGTTCCCTTTTCTCTGCATCCTCACTAACATCTGTTATTTTTTGTCTTTTTAATAATAGTTATTCTGACTGGAATAAGAAGAAATCTCATTTTGGTTTTAACTGGCATTTCTCTGATGATCAGTGATGTTGAGCATTTTTCCATATGCTTGTTTGGCCATTTGTATGTCTTTTTTCACTTTGCATAATGCTATACTGATATGATTATGATGGTGACATGCTGCTTACTCAGAGGAACTCAAGGAAAAAACAGTAGGTTCAAGGTTAATAATGTGGTTTATGACCTCCAACAAAGCTAATCAGAATTAACTAAATCCTGTGTAAATACGAAATTAAACTAGACTCGATAAATTTAGCCACATACAAGGAGCATTTTTAGAATTAACACTTGAATCTCAGATTCTATCATAGTTGCCTGCACGTGATGATGGGGTTTTCCTGCTCATGTATGAGATATGCCTCCCTCAAACGTTATTACAAGGTCAGAACATTACCCCGTCTGATGAGAAAATAATAGTAACACTTGAATCCCAAACTGTACTCAAAACATAAAAGTTGGGTCTTAACATTGATGATTATCTCCTTTGGCTTAAATACAACAAAGTTCAAGAAATGCTAGTTTGAATATCCATGCACATCATATTACAATGATGCTTCTCCTTTCTAAATTGAATCCAGTTGGTACGTTTGCCATTTAAGAGCATAATGAGGTCTGAAGTCCAAGGAGAGATTAGAATGATATACACAGGTTTTACGTGTTAAAAGATTTTAAAACTACAGCTTAAAGATTGAATAGGGTGGGGATGCAAATTTTTAATTTTTCATGAACCTGGTTTTTCTAGGCATCTTTATTTCTATTCATAGGCAACCTTCCTTTATTTTCCCCCAAGGAGAAATTATTGTTTAGTATTTTGAATCAAGAGGCCAGTTTAGCAATTTAAAGTAAAAAATTATACAAACAGTTCCACCATAGAGCTTAAAAGAAAGGACTTAAATTTAACCTAAGTGACACAAGCCCAACAAGACAGACATGTTTGATATCTTGAAATATTACCCCATCTTTAGACATGACATTAAATCCAAACACTGAAGCAATGAAATAGGATTAAAAGTGATTGAGAAAAATGAATAGAACTTTGATATTTCCTTGGCTTTTCATACTGTAATAACTTTGCTTCTTTAAAATGTAAGTCTTCTTTTGAAAATTGTCTGTTCATGCCCTTTGCCCACTTTTTAATGGGATTATTATTTTGTTGTTGTTGAGTTCCTTGTAAATTCTAGATATTAGTCGCCTGCCAGATGCATAATTTGCAAATGTTTTCTCCCACTTTACAGTTTGTTCACCCTGTTGATTACTTCTTTTGCTGCGAAGAAGCTTTTTAGTTTGATTAAGTTTCTTTTGTCTTTTTTTGGCTTTGTTCCTTATTTTTCTGATGTCTTAGGCATGAATTCTTTAATTAGACCAATGTCCAGAAGATTTTTCTCCAGGTTTTATTTTAGTATTTTTTTACAGCTTCAGGTCTTACATTTAAGTCTTTAAGCCATCTTGAGTTGATTTTTGTATATAGTGAGAGATAGGGGCCCAGTTTCATTCTTCTGCATATGGTAATCCAATTTTCCCAGCACCATTTATTGAAAAGGAGGTCCTATCCCCAGCATATATTCTTGTCAATTTTGTCTACATATCTATAGTTGGTAGATGTGTGGTATGTGTTTATTAATACATATATGTATGTATTCATATATATATATATATATAAAAGTATATGCATATATGATACTTTGCAAGACTATAAACTTAGTCTTTTAGTATTGTTACCCAAAGTAAAAGTGCTGCAGTGATGAGATGGTATTTAGCATTTTTCTCAATGTTGAAAATTTTTTCAGAACTTTTTGAATGTGCATTTCTGATAAATAATATTCTTCATTTGACACTGTTGCCTTCTTCATCTTAAGTTCCATTGGTTGCCTGCAGAGCGAACTCTGCATATGCAAATGTGCATCGGCATGGCACTGCTCTGGCTCCTCCGTGTGGTAGTGTAATGCAGGGCTTCAGAGCATGGGCACCAGTGACAGACTGACTGCCTGGGTTCAAATTCTGCTTCTATGACTTGCTAAGTTTGGGCAACTATTTAACCTGTCTTATTACTTTCCTAAGAACTGCGATGATAAAGTATCACAAATTGGGTAACTCCAGACAACAGAAATTTATTGTCTCACATTTCTGAAGTCTAGAAGTCTAGAATCAAAGTGGGAGCAGAACTGCAGTCCCCTGGGACTCTTGGGTAGAAATGCCTCTTCTTAGCTTCTGATGGCGGTCGGCAAGCCTTAGCATTTCTTGGACTGTGGCTGCATCACTCCAATCTCTTCCTCTGTCATCACATGGCCTTTTCCTCTCAAGAATCCGTGTCTCTTCTCTTCTTCTCATAAGGACACCAGTCATCCCAGATTAAGGGCCCACTCTACTCCAGTATGACCTCATCTTAATAAATTATATCTGCAATGACCCTATTTCCAAATAAGATCAAATTCTGAAGTACTGGGGGTTAGGACTTCAATATATCTTTTAGAGGGAAACAATTCAACCCACAACATCACTCATTGTCTCTGCATCTTCATTTGTAAAAGCAGAGACAATAATCGTGCCTATCTTATACAGTCGTTAAGGGTATGGAATGCATCAGTACTCATAAAGCACTTACAACTCTGCCTCAATAAAATATTAGCTATTACCACCTATACTGAAAGTATGTAGGGAGCAGGTTGCCCTAACACAACTGTCCTGATATTCAAAATCCTGAACTTAAGTGGAGAAGTACTTTTGTAGAACGAAAAAAATGGACATTAAGTGCAAATTCCGAGTCATGTTTTTCTCTCTCTCATGTGGCACAGAAAAATCCCTGATCAAATACTAACAGTGCACCTGGGTTACAGAGATATGAAATTTTCCTGGATAAGGTCCACATTTCACAAAACTAACAGGCAAATCTAACAGATCAATTCAATAACCAATTGGAGCCAGATAAAAACTTAAAGACTTTAGAAGTACTAACCACTATGCTAATACACAGACACACACACACACACATACATACTTAAATACGTGCATATATATTTGCTCAAGTGTGTGTGTTGTTTGTGTATTTTTAAGGTTTCTAAAATCCCCCTACATTCCTACTAGACCTTGTCATCAGCTGCCTTTGGAAAAGCAACACAAACACAAAAAGCAGCAAAAACTTCATCTTTCTTTGTTTATCAGCTTCAGGGCAAGGGTCCTGATAGAAACTGGTGGTTTCCAAAATGTGGTGCCCTCTCTTCAGGAAGTACACGGAAGATAATCGGGATGCAAGATGAAAACACCGGAATTAATACCTATCCTTATTTTTACCTTATCTTTAAAAATGTTCATTTTGTATATTTTTGGGCATAACATATTGATATGAAATATATCTACATAAGTTACAAATGAATATGCACACATATGAGTAAATTCCATTTTTTATGTGTATTCAAAAGAGTTTTGAGACAACTGCCTTAAGCATAGATTTGCAAGGCTGTAAGAAAGATTCTATTTCTCAAGCTAGGTGATGGAGACACAATATTGATATGTTTTTACACTTTATGATAATATTTCACTCAAAAACTCTAAAAAGAAAAAAACACATATGTTAGAAGCAACGCCCCTATAAGCAATGATGTTGTTTTGGGATTTCAGTGACAATCAGGAGATGTTACAACCCATAGTATCCTGACATAAGATACTGCACGGGGGAGACGGAGTAATACTAACCTTTGCAACCTGAGGGTGTATGAAGAGACAATAGAATGTACTTAATGACTATTGGGATGAGAGAACACTACTATTCAGAAGAACATGTTGAGCCGGTATGAGAGGTACACAGAAGAGCTAGGAATTATGTGGCTCCCCAGGAAAAGGGCAATGTCCCCTGCCCCACCCCAGTGTTAGAGAAAAGACACAGAGAGACAGGGTCAGAGATCCAATCTGCCCATCCCAAAAGAAGATTTATAAATTTTTTCCGGACCAGCTTGAAACAGTTTCAACAGAATAGAGCTGGCTGTTCAGGCCACAAGTACCTGACACAGGCTGCCGAGTGTTCTGCAGATGCAGCGTGACACAGGAGAGCAATCATAATTTTTTTCTGGTAGAAAGTCACTACCTGAAGAGGTCCTGTGGTTAGAATGAGCAGACGGACCCACAAGGAGTGCCAACCACTGACCAGCTGGGAAATACAGATGTTGGAGTATCAGACAGCAACTAGGGAAACTAAACGTGAGCAGGAATAAAGAGGCAGCAGCAAAACCCTGTGAACGGTGAGCAGTTTATTCCCAAGAACACTGCATCTCCTTGCTGTTTTGACTCCAGAAAAAAACCCATATTGACTGAGTACACCTTGAATAGAATTTAATAATATTTTTATCATCACTGTAATAGACGCTGTTATCAGGTGAACTGTGTCCCTTTAAAATTCCTATGTTGAAGTGCTAACCCTTAGTACCACAAAATGTGACCTTATTTAGAAATAGGGCTGTTATACATGTAATTAGTTAAGATGAGATCATACTGCAATAGGGTGAATCCTTAACCCAGTATGACTGGTGTCCTCATAAAAAGAGAAAATACGGACACAGAGACATGCACACAGGGAAGCCACGTGAAGATGAAGGCAGACCAGGCTGATACATCTACAAGTCAAGGAATACCAAAGAGCCCGCAACCACCAGCAGCAAACCACCAGCAGCTCATGGCGGATGCTCTCTCAAAATCCTCAGAAGAGACGAAACCTGCTGACACCTTGTTCTCAGACTTGTAGTCTCAAGAACAGTGAGACAGAAATTTCTGTAGTTTAAACTGCCTGGTTTGTGGTACTTTGTGATAGCAGCCCTTCCAAACTCAGACAGGAGCTCAAAAGTGTAGTTTAAAGAAACTACAGGAAAATGGAGGTAAATCATTTTGCATTTCTGAGTTTACAGTTTCAAAATGTAATTGTCACACATTGACACATTCAACACATTTTAATCCATATGCTTAAGATATAACTTCATAAATAACGCTGAAGTTTACCTGCAACTTGGGGGAAATAGTTAAATCTGCATGTTGTGTCTAGCATAGCCAGGACCATCCTGAAAATTACATTAGAAGGCAAAAACCTCCGAACAAAATTATATATTTTTCTTTGTTAACTGGCGTCTAAAATCAATAGGAAAAAAAAATGCAATAGAAACTACCCTAATAAAATACACTGCTTAGGAAATCACTGAGAAATAGGCCAAATGACTCTATGACTTACCATTCTAATTCTCCTTAGGATTCTTCCATTCTCCAAATGTCTACAAAATAAGGCCATGATTTTTGTCTGAAAACAGTGCCAGGTCTTTCCTGTTAACTCCACTGCATTACTAAATTCCAGTGGACTGTGTAAATGCTCCCCTATACAAAACTTATAAATTATTCCTTAGAAGTGGCTTTTTAATAGAGAGAACTTTTCTATTCCCCTTTCAATAAATGTCTGTAATGGCTAAATCAAAGATTATCTATTAATATAATCACCTATGATCTGCAAATCTTATGATCAATCAATTCTTTGGAATGTTATTTTTTCCTCACCCAACTAAAAAGGAGCAAATAGCAATAATTTATTTTTTCTTCCTTTCTCACTTAGTTCAAAAATTAACAAACATTTATATTTTGAGTTAACATTATTGTGAACTCTCTAATTGCAGTGAGTTTTCTATTAGCTCTAACGCCCTAGGGTACTTCTGCTGTAAGCTGTTATAAAGTGGGCAGTTAAAAGTTATTGACAGTTTGGTTGACTTGACTTTAAAAAACTGAAATCATTCTCTTGCAAGCCAATAGAAGGACTTTAAAGCATGACTTCTTCTACAATACAAAAATCAGCCATCAGAAAAACATATATCTCCAGTTGCCATGGAGACTAAATTGACCTCATTATTATTCACTCTTAAAAATTTAATAACTCGTGAATTATCTCACAAAATTTAAGAAGCAATTAGTGGACACGGTAAAAAATGCTTAAAATGAGGTGTCAGTTTTGATTCCTTTTTTAAAAAAATAAAAATCCTAGGTCAGTAGACAAAAAAATTAAATTGGGAATAAAGCCACAAGGTAAGCAATACTTTTTAGGATACAATACTCTGTCACTCTGCTCTGATACCCCTACCTCACTCCTTGAGGAGCAAACACAGGACACAGCTCATTCTATAAGTAGGGCTCTTAAAGAAATCGGATATATTGGAAAAGGGGAGGCAAACCATACTTAGGTGTGCATGTAGGTGATTAAAATGAGAGCAAAGGTTGCTATAGCAGCCAGTGCACTAAGTTGTTCTGAAACCAATTTAAAGCCACGGCTCTTGGAGATTTAAAAAAGAGCGTTACAGTGGTAGCAGGTAGTCAAAAAAGGGGTTATCTTCATGTAGAAATATGATTAGTTCAAAACTTACCAGCCCCCGTTAAGGATGCCCTCCCTGTGCTCGACCCATGAGCTATGGCATTCCCCATTTCCGAAGTCTATAGTTATCACAGTTCATCATAGATAACCTTCACCTATTTTCACATTTAAAATTATCGCATTTTAATCATTGTAAATAATTTACATTATCTTCCTTTTTGCATTGGCATATAAGTATTTACTTTGCAAAATAGTTTTACCAAGTTTATAATGCACAGAACATAAATATATGCTAAGCTTCTGAGTCACAAATCACTTTAATTCTCAGAATGGCATGAAAGAATAGAACACAAGTATTATCATCCTCACAGAAGAGGAAATCTTGATGAATGTCTTTCAATGATCCCTTCAAATTTTTAGCCAATGTCTCAAGTCACTTACTCAGCTCAGGTACCCCGGAGCTCAGGAGCAAGAGTGAAATCCCGTCACTTCCTGTCCTTCTGTCCTCTTACCATCCTTCCTCATCCACTTGCCTCCTTTCCTCCAGCCCCAGAGGTCATGTCTAGGTTTATTCCTGTCAAGGAGCTTTGACTTATTTGCCTTCTGGTTCTTTGTGGGCTTTAATTCCTCTCTCTCCTCTAGTTCAACCTCAGCTTCCTTAATAGTACCTTCCCTTACACCATAAGACTGAGCAAGTGCCTCCTGTTCTTTACAAAATATCACTACTCTATTAAAGCCATGTTCCTACATTTAACTTCTATCTCAATTCAGTTCTCCCTTTCTTATTCAAACCTCCAAAAAAGGGTAGTTTTCACTCCGAGTCTCACCTTTTATTTACAATCAGATTTCAATCCCACCATGCACTGACATTTTTCTACGATGGAGTAATAAGCTTTTTATTGCTTAATTCAATTGTCATTTAGGTCCTTACCTTATTGGTTGCCTCTTTGTCCCTTGACACTGTCTCCTCCTTCTCCCACCCACCTCTTGTCCTCCTCTGCATCCTCACCCTCCTCTACTGTGACTACAGACAGAGCGTCAGCAAAATCCATACACCCCACTGCATCTTAGAAAGGACGAAGCAAATAGAAGGAACGAGAAAGACTGGGATATGTATTCTGAAAAGAGTTAATTATACCTAAAGATATTCTTTTTTTTTTTCCTAAAGATATTCTTTACATTATTGAATCACACTAGGTTTTAAGCCGGCTTGAACTAAGTTATATTTTATTAAGTTTTGCTCTATTTTTTCCCTGGCATCCAGTGAGCCATTGAAAAATAGGAAGAAAACTCATAAGGAACATCAGAGAATATATAAAGCAATTAAAAGAAATATTTCCTTTGCATATCCAAATATCCAAGTTTCAAGATAAATAATGTAAAGTTTAATCTGCTACAAGCACATACTTAACAGTTTTCTTAAATTTAGTAATATATCACGCACACTGTTCTGTGCCTTGATTTAATTTTCCACCTAAAATATATCTCGGAGAACTTTTGTCAAGAACTGTGAAGGGAGACTGAGATTAGATTTTACCCTACTTTCAAACTAACGAATTAGCTTGCCACAGTTTTGTGAACTCTGGCAGAAGACACGAGACTCTTGAATCAGAGTCAAAGGACTTTATTACTCACAGTAAGAGTGGTAACTGGAATATCAATTTGAGACAGTTATCAGAGCTTTACTTCCTAAAGGGCAATTCAAATGAGGACGATGTGATGCTTGCACATGCAGCGAGCTGGGTTATAGGAGAGGAACCTTCAGGATGGGGGTGGTCCTCATTCTTCCATAGAGGGCAGTAAGAACGTTTGACTTTTGCCCCAGAAGGAGACATTTTTTTATTATATAAGGCTATAAACAAACTTCTCTTTTCTGCCGAAGAAGACATCATGTCTACCTTCCAAGGCTGTTCTTTGAAAAAACATCCGGAAAACATAGTCTGGAGAGAAAGTATTATAGTTAGTACCTGTGTAGACAAAAAAGTGCTAAAACACAAGAGATCTATGGAGAATTTTCTCGCAATATCTATTCATGTCAATATCTTAGCCCTGTTGCCCTGAGTGGAATGCAGTGTGTATTGATTTTGTATCCTGAGACTTTACTGAATTCACTGATCAATTCCAAGAGTCTCTTGGTTGAATCCTTGGAGTTTTCTAGATATAATATCATATCATCAGCAAAGAGTGAGAGTTTGATGAACAGACTATTCATACCCAAAACACCACTGATAAACCTCAAATGCATTATGTCAAAGGAAAGAAGCCAAACCCAAAAGACTACATATAAATGGCTCCATTTATATTACATTGTACAAAACGCAAAACTACTTGGACAAAAAAACAAATCAGTGGTTGCCAGGGGGCTTGAGGCTGCCTGCAAAGGGATATGAGGGAATTTTGCAGGACGATGAAACTGTTGTATATCTTGATTGGAGTGGTGGTCACATGACTGTATGCATTTTTTAAATGCACAGATTTTACATCAAAAAGGGTAAATTTTACTGTATGTAAATCATATCTCAATTTGTTCGAAAAAGTGACCGCACTAATAAAAAGTGCTTATATGTCTAAAAAAAATATCTTAGCCCATAGAGATCGACTTTACTCTTTCTAACAGATGCGTAATGTGGGACTGTGTATAGCCATAACAATTTAGCAATCCTTCACTGAGGTACATTTAACTAATTTTTGATCATTAACCACTGCAAACTATGTTGTCATAAGTATTCTTCCTTACACCTAATATCTTTGTGCAGAAGTGTAAATAGATCTGTGGGATCAACTATTCTAAGTGAAATTTATAGATGAAAGCATACACATATAATTACAGTTTTAAGAAATATAAACAGCTTTTTTTCAAAACTATATTAAATACACTCCTACTAACAATGTGTAAGAATACACTTGCCAATACATAGCAGAGACTATTATCAAATAACCTGTGTCAATCTGAACATTAAAAATTATACTGGATATTTTCATTGGTAGGTGTCAACTGTGAATAAGGTTCAATATTTTTTTCATTGGTTTTAAATCATTTTTGTTTTATAAACAAATCACTTTTGTTTTATTTTCTTAGAATTTTTTGCTTATATATTTTTTCTATTCTTCTATTGGGTTCTTGGACGTTTTCATGATTTTATGAGCATTATATTTTATTAAGATCATTAAATACAAAATGTCAGATTTTGAATCAAAAGTTTAGTTTATTATATCTCAAAGAAGCAGTACAATTAATCAAAGTGTGCACCTAAATTATCAACACAGTTTTGCCATCTTAATGGTAGCTTGTTTATGCCAGCAGTGAAGAAGCCTAGAGAGCAAGTGGTGATAAAATCATGAAAGGCATTTTCCACAGCCTATTGAAAATTGAATATTTTCCTTGCAATAAGTGGTCCAAAGCCTGGAAGAAGTGGTAGCCAGTTGGTGCAAGGTCTGGTGAATACAGTGGATGACAGAGAGTTTCCAAGTCCAGACTCTATAGTTTGAGCAGCATTGTTTTTGTGACATGTGGTCAAACATTGTCTTGCAAGAGGATTGGCATGTCTCTATTGACCAGTTTTGGCTGCTTAATCACAAGCATCCTCATCATTCCATCCAACTGGTTGCAGTAGACATCCACTGTAATCAATTGACCAGGTTACATGAAGTTGGGGTGGATAATACCAGTGCTAGACCACCAGACACCATTAGCTTTTTTGGATGAATGTTCAGTTTTGGGCTGTGTTTTGGCACTTAAAGCTTACAATTGTCAAAAAGATCCATTTTTCATCACATGTAACAATACAGTGTAGAAATGGTTTGCCTTTATGTAGTGACAGCAAAGAAAGGCAAGCTTAGAGACTATTTCTCTTCTGACTCTCATTTAATTCATGCGGAACACATCTATCCACCTTCTTTACCTTGCCCATTTATTTCAAATGCTCTAATATTGTTGGAATAGTAATGTTCAAACCTTGCTGCTAATTCAAACATAGGTTGAGATGGATTTGCTTCCACTACAGCTTTCAGCTCATCATTATCCACCTGGGTCTCAAGTCGCCCACATGGCTCATTTTCAAGATTAAAATCACCAAAATGGAACTTCTCAAACCATCGATGTACTGTGTGTTCATTAGCCATGCCCTTCCCAAACACTTCATTGATATTTTGAGCTTGTCTGCAAGGCATTGGTTTCACAATGGAACTCATATTAGAAAATAATCTGAATTTTTGACTTATCCATGGTTTCACAAAAATTGCTCTAAAAATAAATTTGCAATATAATCACAAGCCAAAATGTGCGACTGAGGATGTACCTTCACAATAAAAGTGTCAAAGTGAAACATCAGAAATATCTATCAACTGTCAAACTGAATACTTATGGAAATTGGACATTTCATACTTAATGACTTAATATATGTTAAAGAATTCAGTTTTGTTTTCCATCATATTGCAAATATTTTTCTTAGTTTATTGTCAATCTTTTGACTTCATAAATGGCATTTTCCACAAAAAATTTAGTTTTATGAAATAAAAACAATTCATTATTTCCTTTATGAATTCCATGTTTTATGACATATAAAGTTTCTAACACTCTGAAATCATATCAAATTCTCTCATGTATTCTTCTTGAAAGTTTGATTTTATGCATAAATCTGGAATTCTTTTGGTGTAAGAAGTAAGTGATCATATTTATTTTTCCATATGGCCAGACAGGTTTTGAGACACAATTTATAAATAATTTATTATTTTCAAATTGATTTAAAGTGTCTCCTTTGTCAAGTATTACATTCCTGGATATATCCAGAAATATATATATGTAATATAAAATAATATATATATTTCTCAACACTATATAATCTTATGTTGATATCTCTATCAATTCATGTGTGAATGCCAAACTGTTTTGAATGCCTGACTATCATAATGTATTTTTTAAATAACTCATAAGTCTGGTGTTTCTTTCGTATTCTCTGTTTTCAGTACTTATCTTTACACTCAGTTTATTTAATTGCAAAAATTAACCTTGGAACTTCTTGGAGGAAGGCATTAATCACATACAGATCAGCAAGGTAAATTTACAGACATACAATAGTGTAAAATATAAAAACAGTTTGTCAATTTCAATAAATTGACTATTATATTCTCTTATTACTTATTAGAATCATTTTTTCAGATAGCTATTTCATTTTATTTTAGTTATACAATAAGATCTGCATCAAGTTAATGATAGTTAAATAGTTAAAATAATTATTTTTCTTATGTTTAGTTATTTTGTCTTCTATATATAAAACAATGTTTAGGATGGTACCAGGAATGCCTATATGTTTTCATTCTTCACTTAAATGCACTGAACTTAATGCTACTTGGCGGGGAATGGCTATGATGTATATTCTTTTCATATACAGAAAATATTCATCTATTTTATTTTATTGTCACCTTTTAAAGAGATAAATGACTGTTACATTTTATCAAATAACTTTTCAAGCTCTATAGAAATGATCACGTTATTTTTCTAGACTGGCCTATCATTACAGAAAATGATATTAAAAGATACTAAGATTAGCCTGGGAGTGGTGGCTTATGCCTCCTAGCACTCTGGGAGGCCAAGGCAGGAGGATTGCTCGAGGCCAGAAGTTTGAGACCAGCCTGAGCAAGAGGGAGACCCCATCTCTACAAAAATAGAAAACTTAGCCAGACATGATAGTACGTGCCCATAGTCCCAGCTACTCAGGATGCTGAGGCAAGAGGATGGCTTTAGCCCAGAAGTTTGAGGTTGCAGTAAGCTATGATGATGTCACTTGCACTCTAGCCCAGGTGACAGCGTGAGAGAGACTCTCTCTCAAAAAAAAAAAGCAAAATACTAAGATTAAACCAGCCTTCCTTTTCTTGTACAGACTGCATTGATAATGACGTAATATTCTTAAACATACTGCTATTTCTATTTGTTAATACATTATTTAAAAGTTTTGTAATCCAGTGAGTTTGTTACAGAGATTTGTAATGTCACATTTGTCTGGATGTATTGTCAATGTTTTGCAGAATTTAAAAATAAACTTGAAATTTTCCTTCTCTTTCAGCATTCTAAAAGAATTTAAGAAAGAACTGGACTTATCCTTAAAAGTTTTATAATGTGTATCTGTAAAACATTTTGCCTTGTTCCATGCATTTGAGGGTGAGAGGACTTTTAAAAATTTAAAATTGTAACTATGGTTAATAGGCCTCTTTAGGATCTATTTTAGCTCTTCCTGTGTTCATTGTGGGAAATATTTTTAGAACATTATCTATTTTTTCTAAAATTTATGTGCATAAAGATTATTTTGTTCAACATTATCAGATCTTTTTGTATGTATCTAAAGAAGTGTTAAGGCAAAAAGCTGTCTTCATAAATACTTTTTTATACTGAACAAGAAAGGACATAAAAGTAAGATTTAATTATAAAAAGTCAAAAAATAACAATTCTTAGAAAAGAGAAAGGAAGGATTCATTAAAGATGAAAGCATAATTTAATAAATTAGAAAAAAATCACACAAATAAATGGGTTTAATAAATTCAATAGCTAGCAAAATGGCAAAGTCATTAGCTCTCATAATGAATACAAAAAGAAGGAACATACATGTTCACAGAATAAACAAAGAAAAATTAGCAACAAATTCTGAGAAAAGAAATCATTAAGTACGTAAAAGATACATAAATATGTAGGTTATAGAGACACATACAAATTTCTGATATTCAAGATTTCCATGATTTTTATAATCTTAATACTCTGCAGTTTGGGTTTGACTTTTCTTTTGTTGCAAGAGTTCTAAGAGAGATTTTTAAAAGAATCTATAATCAATAGGATCCTATTTTGTGTTTTATTTTCTATAATTTGATTATTCTTTTCTTTCTAAAGCTATAGGGGAAAAGTAACAATACTACAGTATTTGAGAATTACTTCTAATTCAAATTCTTATAGTGTTTTTACCTCCTAGCATCTTCACTAAAATACTGAACGGAGGTGTGATTATAAACCTCCTCATTCATTCCTGATAGTGAACAATTCTGTAATTCTTTGGAGTCAGATCAATAAACTATGTATTTATGGGAAATGAATAGATTCACCTAAAATTGCATTCATGCTGGAAAAAGACTGCTCACTACATTTTTATTAATCTATGCCAATTTTGTAGCTAATATATGAAGTTTCATTTGCAATATATTTCTTTTTTTGTTTCCTTGTTGTTTTTATTTTATATTTGTTGGTTGCTTTTCATTTTTATTTGTTTTGTTATTAGTTTGCTAGCTTGTTTTTTGTTTTTCCTTGTTTGAGTTTGCATGAAGATTGTTTAGTTTTCAAAGATTTAACATTTGACTTTCTTTGTTCTATTATTTTTTTTTGTTTTTATTAACTTTATTTTTTAAGATTGATTATGTTGTTCTTTTTCTTACTTTGATTTTGGACCCTTAAAATTGTTCATTTTGCTATGTGAATTGTTTTGTTACACAATATCATAAACACAAATATATATATATATAAAACCTACAAATGGTTTAACACCAAATAATGAAATGATAGACTTTGTAACCGCCACCCTGATAATATAATAAAAAACAAGATCACAATGAGTATTGAAGTCCCCTGTACCCTACAGCAAATGTACCAACCACCCCAAAGTTTATGTTTATTATGATTTCTTTGCTTTTCTCTATAGTTTTATGGCATTTGTACATATGCATAAACAACGGTATAACTTTACATATTTTCTAACCTTTATAAAGGAATCATATTATATGAACTCTTGTCACTTAATGCTATAATTAAGGTTTTAATCATAACATTTTACTCAATATTACATTTGTGAGATTCAGCCATTTTGTTACTTGTAGCTATATTTCATTCATTTTCACCTTAATATATCTCAATGTATAATTATTTTTAAAAATTATTCTTTCTTCTGCTGTTGGACTTTGGGGTTATTTATACTGGTTGTAATATCAAGAAGGTGACTGTAAACAAGTGTAATATTCAAAATATTTACAAACTAGGCTTATCCAATCTGAACATATGCCAGCCTAGAGGCTCCATGCTACACTCTGCCTTAAGTTGCTGTAAGTTGCTGGACCATGGTCCATGCTTAGGGAGGGCCTGCAGTGGACAGAGGCTGGGGGACCTTAGAAAAGTTGGGACAACATCTTTTTACCAACGGCTAGAGGTGCATTCCAATATTAACAACTGTTAAAATTTAATCTGTACATATCAGTTGAATATAACCCTGGCAATAAGCATTTTTGAATATACTCTAATATTTTTATTCTCTAATTTATTTTTCGCTATACCATTATATAACTAGAATGTTAGCTCAGTGAGAACCAAGACAGTTTTGTCTTGTTAACTTGTCTCCACAGTGCCTGGGAAAGGTATTTATTAAAGGTGCTCACCTGTTACTTCCTTGATAGAAACTTTTTCTCTAGAAGTTTCTCCAAGAAATGCTCTGAGTATACTCCCCCTGTCCTTGCATGTTTGAAAATATGTCTTTTGTATACATATCTGATTGATGGTTTTTATATAAATTTCCCTAAACAAATTGATATTTGTTTGATTGCTTATGTTTAGCCTGCTTGCTCCATAGGATTCTTTATATTTCCACTAACTTTACCACATTGGATTTTACTGCTGCTTGATTCGGTTCCCCTATCCACCCAGAGACATGTTTTTCCCTTTCTACAAATTAAAGGGCACACATTTTCAACAAAGCAATCTTAAATTATATCTTTGAAAATCACACTGTTCCATATTTTCTGTTCTCTTCTATAGGCACCTACTACATTTATGTTGGATCTCACTTTTATCCTTCTTGATATGACATTTGCTCTCTAATCATTGATATAACACTTGGTTACTCTTCATTTAATATTCTTAAGCCTCTGTTTCTTGTTCCCAATTGGCCTGGGAATGTCTATTCTTTTTTCTACATTCATTCTTACAGTACTTTTTATTTTTCCTCTGTATTTCCCCCAAAAAACACTGCCAGCTCATTTTACTTTTAGAGTCAGCACATCATAAAGCTAAAAGTCACCGACTCTGTAACTGCTGGTGTACAAACTCTGGCTACTTGTCTTTGTTGTGTGAACTTGGGCAAATTATTTAACTTCTTTATGTATCAGAATACTCATTTATAAAATGGGAAAAATAGCAGTATTGACATCATAGAGTTTTATAAGGATTAAATCAGATGATTGTAAAGTGCTTAAGAGTACTTGTCACATAATAAACACTATATGCAAGTATTTGTTAAATCATTTAAAAAAAAGAATTTCTCTCTGTTTTCATGTAATTTCCTCCTTGATTACTTGACATTTCCCCTTTGAGCTCTTATTTCTTGGAAGCAATATATCCATTAGCTTCTTATATAAAAACTCTTCCTTTTTAATTTCAAAACATGAAAAAATGTTCACAATTTTTTATCAGCTCCAATAAGATCTTTCCGGTACTGACTTTTTAAAATGAGTTTTGCTTGTTATGCTCATGTTCTATATTTCTTTCTTGTATTATTTTTTCCACAAATCTCGTGCTAATTTTTTAATTATTATTCATCACTGAATGAGAAGGAATTTTCCCAAAGCAATTATTTTTGAAAGGATAATGTGGGGAGCGATCAGATAAATAAACCTCTTTATAAATATTACTTTGTGCACTTGGGCAAATATTTTATTATCAATTTCTAAAGTTAATTTGATTAATCAAATATTATCTGAATATATAAGTTTAATAGATATGGCCACAGTGTTTTCCAAAATGGCTGTAAACCATTTTTATTTCCACCACCAACTGGAAGTCAGTACTTCTTCTTGATTTTCTTTTGTTTATGCTTCCCCTCTGCTTGAAATGCTCCCTGATCTTCAGCTGGGAGAGAAAACTTTTCCTGACTCCCAATATACCAGATGCACATTCATTATTTTTTATCATCTTCATGCAGGGCTCCTTCTCCACCCCTCCCCACCCCTGAGTAAATTGTTACCTTCTTTAGGACTGGGACTTGGTCTTCATTTTTTATATCCTAAGTTCCTATCCAATTTTCTGGCACATACTAATTGCCAAAATAAATAAATAAATAAATAAATAAATAAATAAATAAATAAATAAATAAATAAATAAATCTGATTGATTCATTTATACTTTCATTTTAACTTGACTTCTGCCAAAACCACACTGTGAGCAACAGCATCTCCAAACTGCCAGATATTATCAGGCTTAATGGCTGAGTTCACATCCTTCCTCTGAAATGTTATGACAAATATATAAAGGATGAAGGCAACTCAAAATTTCTTGCCCATGGGCACCCCACTGATAAATAGTAAAAGCAGAATAGAAATCCAGTTCTTCTCTCAACAAATCATAATTGTTTTCACTATTACTTTCCTTGGTTATATCAATATAAACCAAAAAACTCAAGTCTAGGTCAAAAATCTGTTTTACATACATGAAGTTATAATTACCCTTCAAATGACTTTTGCAAATGACTCATTTATTTTAATACTGGTAAAATTATGGTGTATGGTTTGCAGAGACATTAATAATAAGTTCTAATTCATATGAGATTTTAAAGCTTGCTCCAAATATAGTTTTTATCTATGCAACCAAACTTTGACATAGAATTAACAAATCCTCCTAAAAGTACTGTGTAATTCATTGACTAAGTTAATTAGGCTATAACTAATCAACTGTCAATCATGGCTAAAACGCAATTCATATTGATGTAAATAACCTTATAAAACCCTTGGTTTTTACACGATAAAGATATAGACTATTTTTAGACAAGTCCATTCTAAGGCAAAAATTACTTGGAGTTTATCATAGTAATTTAATAAGTGTTATTAACATGGCAATTTCAATTCTCTGGGAAATGAGAGGAACTTTTCAACCTTACAAGAAAAATATGTATGCTTTAAAATTAATAATTTAGTTTAATTCAGGATCCTGAATAAACCTTGAATATAGGAAATCTAGTGAGGTTATCATAGTGCTCTACGTTGAGTGAAATTAATCATCCAGTTGTCAAAATGTATACCTTCATTTTAACTTGACTTTTGCCAAACCACACTGTGACCAACAACATCCCCAAACTGCCAAATATTATCAGTCTTAATAACTGGGTTCAAATCCTTCTTCTGAAATGTTATGGTTTATTAAGACAAAGTTTCCTATAAAATTATTTTAATCTCATATATTTCAGTCACTTGAGATATGTATTCTATTTTTTTTTTAAATTTCAGAATACTATGGGGGCACAAATATTTTGGTTACATATAATGCCTTTGTCTTGCCCAAGCCAGGGCTATAAGTGTGCCCTTCCTCCACACAGTACACTCCACATCCATTAGTTGTGAGATTACCCACCCCCACTACCCCTCAACCTGACAATCACCCAGTGAATATTACTTCCATGTGAGCACCTTAGTGTTGCTTGGTTAGTAACAATTTGATGGTGAGTACATGTGGTGCTTGTTTTTCCATTCTTGTGATACCTGACTTTGAAGGATGGGTTCAAGCTCTATCCAGGATAATATAAGAGGTGCTATATTCACCACTGTTTTTTGCAGTTAAGTAGGATTCCATGGTATACATATACCATATTTTATTAATCCACTCACCTATTGATCATTTGGGTTGTGGCCACATCTTTGCAATTGTGAATTGTGCTCCCATAAGCATTTGAGTGCAGATGTCTTTATTACAGAATGTCTTTTTTCCCTTTGGGTAGATGCCTAGTAGTGAGATTGCTGGATCAAATGGTATTTCTATTTTTAGCTCTTTGAGATATCTCTAAATTACTTTCCACAAGGGCTGTACTAATTTGCAGTCCCACCAGCAGTGTAAGAGTATTTCTATCTCTCCATATCCACACCAGCATTTGTTGTTTTGGGACTTTTTGATAAAGGCCATTGTCACTGGAGTTGGGTGATATCTCATTGTGGTTTTGATTTGCATTTCCCTAATGATTAGAGATCTTGAGCACTGGTTTATATGTTTGCTGACCATTATCCTGTCTTCTTTTGAAAAGTTTCTATTAATGTCCTTTGCCTACTTTTTGATGGGGTTGTTTGATTTTTTTCTTGTTAATTTTCCTAAGTTCTATATAGATTCTTGTTATCAGCCATTTATCAGATATGTAGAATGCAAATATTCTCTCCCATTCTGTCGGCTGTCTATTCACTCTAATGATAGTTCCCTAGGCTGAGCAGAAGCTTTTTAATTTGGTCAGGTCCAAATTATTTATTTTTGGTGCTGCTGTGATTGCTTTGGGGCCCTTCTGGATAAACTCTTTGCCTAGGCTAATGTCTATAAGAGTTTTGCCAACATTTTCTTCTAGAATTCTTAAGGTTTCGTGCCTTAGGTTTAAGTCTATTATCAATCATGAGTTGATTTTTGTGAGAGCTGAAAGGTGTAGATCCAGTTTCAATCTTCTGCATGTGGTTATCCAGTTTTTATATCTGGGTTCTCAGTTGTGTTCCAAAGGTCTATGTTTCTGTTCTTGTGCCAGTATCATACTGTTTTGGTTACTACAGCCTTGTAGTAAAGCTTTAAGTCTGGTAGACTGATGCCTCTCAATTTGTTTTTTTGCTTAAGATTGATTTGGCTATACGAGGTCTTCTCTGGTTCCATATGAAGCAGAGAATAGAGATAGAGCCCATTTGGTCATGATGACTTATTTTTTTGATGTGCTGTTGGATTCAGTTTGCTAAGATTTTGTTGAGGATTTTTCCATCTATATTCATGAGGGATATTACTCTATAGTTTTCTTTTTTTGTTGTATCCTTTTCTGCCTTTGGTATCAAGGTGATAATTGGCTTTGTAGAATGAATTGAGGAGGATACCACCCTTCTCCATGTTGTGCAATAATTTGCACAGTATAGGTATGAGTTCTTTGTAAGTTTGGTAAAATTCAGATGTGAACTTATCTGAAAAGTCCAGGACTTTTTTTTGGTGGAATATTTTTAATTATTGCTTCAATTTCTGTGCTTGATTTTGGTCTGTTCAGGAATTCTATTTCTTCCTGATTGAGCCTAGAGAGGCTGTGTGTTTCTAAGAATTTATCCATTTCCTCCATGTTTTGTAGTTTGGGGACATATAGATTTTAATAGTATTCAAAGATAACATTTTGTATTTCCGTGATGTCCGTAGTGACTGCTCCTTTTTCAATTCTGAATGAGCTTATTAGAGTCCTTTCCTTTCTAGTTCTTGTCAGCCTAGCAAGAGGTCTGCCAATTTTGTTTATCTTTTCAAGTGCTTTTGTTCTTGATTTCATTTACTTCTGCTCTGATCTTAGTTATTCTTTTCTTCTACTAGGTTTAGGATTGATTTGCTCTTCCTTTTCCAGTTCCTTAAGATTATTTGTTAGTTTATTGATTTGTGAACTTTCTGTCTTTTGGATGTGAGCATTTAATGTTATTAGTTTTCCTCTCAGAAATGTTTTTGCTATATCCCACAGATTTTGATAACTTGTGTCCCTGCTATCATTTAGTTTAAAGAATCTTTTGATTTCCATCTGGATCTATCCTTGACCCAATAGTCATTCAGCAATAGATTGTTTAATTTCCATGACTTTGTGAAGTGGTGAGTGTTTCTGTTGGAATTGATCTTTAATTTTATACCACTGTGGTCTGAGAAGGTACATGGTATAATCTCTACTTTTTGAATTTGTTGAGATCTGATTTGTGGCCTAGGATGTGACTGATATTAGAGAAAGTTCCATGAGCTAATGAGAAGAACATATATCTGGCTTTATTTGGGTGGAATGTTCTGTAGATGTCTATTAGACCCATTTGTTCTAGAGCTCTGTTTAAGTCCATTATTTCTTTGCTTATTTTCTGCTTGAAGGATCTGATCAGTCAGTGGGGTGCTGAAATCCCCAGCTACTATGGCATTACTGTTTATCATGTTATTTAGATCAAACAGGGTTTGCTTCATGAATCTGGGTGCTTCTGTGTTGGGTGCATAAATATTAAGAATTGTTAAGTTTTCTTGTTGGATTTTTACCTCCACCATTATATAGTGATCATCTTTGTCTTTATTTTTGCTGTTTTAAAGTTTATGGTATCTGATATAAGAATAGCTACCCCAGCTTTCTTTTGGTTTCGATTTGCCTGGAAGTTTGTTTTCTAACCCTTTATCTTGAATCTGAAATTGTCTTTGTGGGGAAGATGAATTTCCTGAAGACAGCAGATACTTGGCTTGTGTGTTGTTGTTTTTTTTTTCCACTCAGTCAGTTTATGTCTCTTCAGTGGACAATTCAAGCCATTCACATTTATTTAAATAATTAATGTTTGAGGTAGATTTCTGTTCACACTGTTAGATAAATTCTTATTTTTTTGTTTTACCTCTCGAGCCATTGTGGACTTTAACTCTTGAGTGATTTTATTTTGGTGGATGTCTATTGCACTGTTCCATGTATAATGCACTCTGAGTACTTCCTGAAGGGCAGGTCTGATCTTCACAAATTCCATCAGTGATTGCTTGTCTGGGAAAGTCTTTATGTATTCCTCATAAATGAAGCTTAGTTTTGCTGGATAAAGAATTCTAGGTTGCCCATTATTCTGTTTTAGAAGATTGAGGATGGGTCGCAGTTCCTTCTGGCTTGTAAGGTTTCAGTTGAGAAGTCTGCAGTTAGTCTGATAGGTTTTCCATTGTAGGTTATCTGCTGTTTTCACCTTACTGCTCAAAGGATTTCCTCTTTCATGTTTACTTTGGTCAGCCTAATAACTATGTGACATGGTGACTGCCTTTTCACATTGAGTCTCCCAGGAGTCTGTGTGCTTCTTGTACCTGGATATCTAGATTTCTGGCCAGGCCAGGTAAGTTTTCCTCCATTACTCTAAGAAATAGACTTTCCAGCCCTTGTGTATTTTGTTCTTCTCTCTCCAGGATGCCTATAATTCTTATGTTTTTTTTTTCTTTACATAATCCCACATTTCTTGTATGTTTTGTACATGTCTCTTGCTTCTGTGTTCTTTTGCTTCATCTGGTTTGTTTAGTACACAGGTATTATTTTCAAGCTCCAAGAGCCTTTCCTCTGCATGTTCCACCCTATTGTTAAGGCTTTCCACTGTGTTTTGTAGTTCCTTGAATGCCTCTTTCATTTCCAGTATTTCTGTTTCATAGTACCCAATTTCTTTAGAGAATTTTTCATTCATTTCCTCTATTGTTATTTTGGCTTCTTTGTGTTGGGTTTCTATTTTCTCTTCAATTCCATTGAATTTTCTTACAATCCATATTCAGAATGCTTTCTCTGTGATTTTAGTCATTTTATTTAAATTGGTATCTATTATTGAGGATCTAATGATTTCTTTTGGGGGTGACTTTTCTCCATGATCTTTCATGTTTCCTGCATTCTTTTGCTGATTCTTTCTCGTCAGGCTACTTGGTCAAGAACTAGGGGTGCTAGGACTGGCTTATGACCCTATCTCCAAGTCCCCAAGGGTCATTCCTTGACAGTGCTGGGGAGAGGTATTCTGGTCCTGTATTATCTTAGGGGTATTTTAGCAAGTTGGGTTACCTGTGACCTGTTGTCTTCACCTCTTGCCAATGGAGACTAGTGGGTTTGGTCCCCCAGCTTAAGCTCCCAGCTGGTGGATAACATTTGTGTGTATAACTCCACTATCTTCTGATACCTTGAGATGGAAGGCATTGTGTTAAGCTATGAGGTTACTCTCTCTGTCGTTGATTGTAGTTTGTATGGAGGAGCCAGTTATCGAGGGAATCTGATGTCTCTGTGGTAGGCTATGGTCCCCCAAATGGGGTATACAAATGCCCCAATCTTTGGGAGGGTCTTTGCCACTCCCGAGGGTTACTTGGGCCCTGTTCCCCCTTAAAGTGGGGGTAAGGGCAAGATAGATTGTAGCTGGTGTGTACAAGCCTGGGTGTGTGTATTTCTATGGTTGCTTTATCAGCAGCTAGGGGGAGCCGCTAATATGATATTCAGAGCTATTTCACCACACTTGAAAAGCTGCTCCTGATGGGAGGGGTTAATTGATGCAGTTGCTCATGTCTCTGGCCAGGTTTTTCCTTCCCTGTCCACAAACCCCAATGCTGGCAGCTGCCCAGACCTGGAGAGCAAGCCCTAGAGTTATGTCCTTATTACCTGACCTAAGAAGGTCCAACAGGCCAAATCAACAGGCCACTGACTAATTTTTAGCACCAATGTCCCACTGATTCATGCCAGCCACACAGAGAAAATGGCTTTTCTTGCTTCTCCCCACCTCCAAGGGCAGAGGCCATGGCGCCTGGTGCCAAAGTCCCTGGGCTGGGGGAGGGGTGTTGCCTGAAACTACTGCATATGGTCCCCTGGGCTGGGGACTCCAAAAATGGCAGCCACCTGACCCTGGAGAACTAGCATTAAGGGCAACCACTTAGAAGTTGGCAAATGCCAGTCTGGCGGGCTGAATCAACAAGTTACTAGGGGTCACCTCTGCATCACAGTCCCACAGTCTCAAGTCTGTTTAGCAGAGGGTCCTGCTCTTTTTGTCCCACCATGAGTTCGCCAAATCATCAGTTTCCAGGGGCAGAACCCCTTTTTCAGCATTCACCTCCTGGGCTCTGGTCCCACTGACCACCAGAAGTGAGGTGCCTGTCTCTAAACTCCCTCATGCTGGTCACAGTCACAGGAAGTAACCACGCAGACCAGTCCCTCCCCCACAGTGCAGTCCCAGCACAGAGCACTGGAGAGTTCAAAATGTTCCCCGCTATCGACTCCTCTCCACAGAGCCTGTCATCCCGTGCCACGACTTTGCACTAACTTCAGGTGCATCCCTGTCTGGGTGGGCGTGGAGATCTGTGGGGGAGCCAGGCGTCCTCCTGTGGGTCAGATCGCACTGTGCTGACCAGGTGGCACAGTCCTCCTGCGCTTTATTCCCTATTTTATATCTCACACTCTCCAGTCTTTATGAACGTTATCTCCCTTTCACCTTTTTTTTTTTCCTGAGCTGCACGTCCCACGCTGTTTCTCTGCAGATTCACAACACAACACTGTTCATGATGGGGAGTGATCCACCCATGTGTAGTTGTTTGAGTTCTCCACCTCCTTCTCTGGGAGCAGTGACCCAGGAGGCCACCAGTAATCTGCCATCTTTTCCTCCCCTGTATTTTATTTTAAATACTGCCTTAGTTACTTGGCCAAAATTTGTTTTAGTTCTTGGTATTCTTCTCAAATGAGGTAAAGTATCCTGAAGAGCCGGACTCTGGCCAAGATGTGCTTTGAGGCAGTCAGAGCTGCTATAATTTTTCATGTCAGGACTGATAAAATATAACTTGATTAGAATATTATGAATTTCACATATCTCAGGAGACAGACCATGGAATGCAAGAGGAGGTACCACTGTAACACTGTCACCTCCATATGTTCACACATGCTTGATCATAATCAGAAAGAGAAACAACGGATGCTAGAATAGATTTAGAAAATAATTTATTTTAAAATGTAGATAGTTTCCATCATAGACAAAAACATCCTCCTCAAAGTGGAGATAAGCAAAGAATAGCTATGTAGTAAAAATTTATTAAGTGCTGTTGGTTTAAATGAAATATTTAAATGTCATTGGTTTCTTGAATATGCACAAATATCACTTGTCCTAGCTGTTTTCCAGGGAACAATTTTTAACAAGGGATTATAATAAAGTAATTTAATCAGAAATCATCCTCTGTGTTGAAAGGTATTATTTGCTAGTGAGATAACCATAGGAAAATAATAGAGGGCTGACATCCATTTACTCAGACATTTTCAAAAAGAAATGAGGGTAGGAAAGGAGCACCTACAGTACCTGGGTCCCTCAAAATCATTAGCCCAGTGAATTATTTACCACCATCTTATGAGCTGGGAATGAGAATTCCAACATTTGGACCAGGGAGACCAAGTGACTTCTCTCAAATCGTAACGTTCTATTCAATCCTGATATCCATGATCTTGTCTTTTCTCCTGCATTCCTCAGCTTCAAGGATTGCTCTCAATTTTGCCTGTTTCCAACATAATTTTTAAGAAAGTACATGCCTCTATGGTTAGTTATTGTAGAATTATATATGTTTAGAAATTATTTTAAGTAAACTTTCCTAGATTACCTATTCTAGAGAAAATTAATGTTATTTTATGCATTTCCTCTTCTGGAAACCAAAAGCTTCTAGAAGTTAAAAATATGTGTGTGTGTGTGTGTGTGTGTGTGTGTGTGTGTGTGTGTGTGTGTATATAAAAATATAAATATAAATATAAAACATTGTTCTAATAGTAAACTTGACTTCAGGGAGGGATGGGCAGCTAATATTGTTCTTAAAGGAGACAATTACAACCTGATCTTCTTTATTTGCCAGGTGGAGTCCTTTTCAGTAAAGGACCACCAACCTTCCCCAGATATTCATATTTAAGAATAAGAGAATAAATTGAGGATCAAATGTAAAATCTATTTCAAAAAGCTAAAACACAGAACCAACAATGAGGAATATATTTTAGAAACTCTTTCTCAACCAAATTACGCCAGTTGTCAATGTTCAACTAATAGTTCCTAAGGATCATATGAATAATATTCAGCCTTAACTTTTAGTAGAATAATTATGAAGAAGGTCTTGCAAGAATTGGGAAATCTTGCAAGGAAAATGTTTTCAGGAATCAAGTAATCTGAAGAGCTTAAGAACATCCTGGGACAAATTTTTTGTTCTTGTTGCCGCTGTTGCTGTTTGGGAAGATTATGACAATTAGTTTCACTGTGTTCTCAGTTCTTGACAGATCTTATATGCTCAGGAGAACTCTCAACTTACCCTTATGGAGTAAGCCTGGGCCTAAAGTTTCCACAGAGAAAAGTTCCAAGTCAGCCTAGATTTCAGCAAGTCGAAGGAATTTTAGGAAACTTTTCCCAATCATGATTTTCATACGGTTTCAAAGATGTTTTGAGAGAGACTGAAAGTTCACACTAAACTCATTTGACCAGGATGTCTTTGCCAACTAACATCACATTCTCTAAGGTCCAGCATTAATGCCGAGCATTCTCCTAAGAGCACAGACTCACGGAGTTCTGAAAGAGCGGGTGACACCTCATCACAAGGTGATGTCCGGAGTCATCAGAGTATACTTTTCCTACTCTTCTGCCAGAGTATATGGGGGTTGATGTTTGGGGGTTAATGAGAAAATATTTAAGATTTCTAAAATACTATCTGTGAAGATTTAATTTTAATATGGTATTATTACCAATCAGGTAACAGTCCCATACCAGACTATGCACAATGCAGTCAAGTACAACAGCAGCAGAGAAAGAAAAAACTGTTCTGGCCTCCTTTTGGGGTCAATTCAGGAAAGCCAATCCCAGGTGGAGTAAAAGCAGTGATACTTCTGGGGAAGAAACTATAAAGGCGAGAGGACTATTACAAACAGAGCTACAGAATGATGACAATAGGTACAGTGATCACACTTGTCCTCAACAAGTGCTCCATCTGTCCTTGCTATTAATACAATACCACTGCAATGATTTATGTTACCCTGTTATTTTATTTTATATTACCCTGGACCAATTTCACAATCTATTCTCTCTACCTGGATTAATAATTACTATTGGAAAAAATAACATCTATGTGCAGATTTGTAGGATATAAAACCACGATCTCCAGATTCCCCGGAGTACTTAACATGGTTTAATAAGCCTTTTACAGCCAGCTCTTTTTTTATTCCATTTCCTTCTATTACGTTTGTGACCTTTATGAATCTTTTGTACCCCCTTCCTAATCTTTGTTCTTTTCAAGACTGCCTTGCTTTCTACTGCATCAAGAGGACTGAGGCCATTAGGAACTAAGATTTCTTTTTACTGAACCCATCAGTTATAACTGTCCAACCTCTGCACTGACCCTTTCCAGCGCTTTTCCATGTTCAGAGGAAACAGGAAGCTGCCTGTTAATGGTTTACTGGTGTATATGGATCTTGGATTTCATCTTTTGTCTCCTCCTGGATTTGGATCCATCTTTCTCCTATACTCTCAAACTGTCTTAGTGTTTTTCCTTCAACCTAAAATTATGCCTAATTATTTCCTTTTCTAAAAGACAAAAAAAAAACCAATAAAATAAAATAAAATAAAAACAAAACCTTTCTCAGCCCTAACACTCATGTACCTGTTTCTCATCGCATCCCTTCCCTCCCACCCCAAGCTTCTCGAAAGAGTAGCCTGTGCCTTATGTTTCTCCTTTCTTCTCATCCAAAACGGTTCTCCTCATCCTAATTATTGCTTCCATTACTCCCTGAACCCACTCTTCCCAATGCTGACAATGACATCTGTGTTGCAGGTACAAGTACAGTCATCTACATTTGCATGATTAGACTGTGCTGATTAGGATGCTGTTGGCCAGTTATTTATTTTTTTCTTTGAAAAACTATCTCTGTCTTCCCTTGCACTATTTCCTGAATAGCCTGCTGTTACTATTTCTTCTTTGTTGCCTTAATGGCCTCTCACTTTTAAACTTAGAAAATAAGCAAAGATTTGAATAAATGACCATTAATTACTTCATTAATTTAAGGTTCTTAATGGAATCTTCAATATTCTTTGGTTTCAAGTTGTCCAAAGTAGCAGCTGAATAGATTGTTTATTATTAGAAAAGAGTGTTTTTATGACTCAGACTAGGAAAGCGCTGACATTAGGGCTTAGCCAAGATGCTGAGCCAGACTCTTTTACTGGACTTCAGCTTTCGAAGTCAGAATATCCAAATACCTGCTGCAAAATCTTCTCTCATCCTGAATATTGCTTTGGTTATGCCTGAGTTTAATAGCATACCAAACCAGTTTCAGAACTTGAGTAACTTGAATAAGACTTAGTGTTTGGATTTACATTTAACTTTCAATCAAAAAGTTTTCATCAGTACATTTAGCATTTATTTAGCATCAAATATAAGGAAGAATCCAGACTTTAAGAATTATGTTTCTTAAATAGTGACTTAGTAAAGCAGAAAGTGCATTCATGGAAAATAAAAGAAATTATGCAATAATTTTAAGTCTGTTTCTAAAAATAGTCAGAAAGTATCTTCTACAAACACTGCACAAACCTTCATTTAGGGACAGTATGTCAAGTCCCAAGATTGTAAAGGACGTATGATGTCACCTGAATCAGTTTCTCTGAGAGGAAGAAAAGCTTAATAATGTTGTGGCAACATAACCATTAGCAGTAACCGATTATGGCAGAGGTGGGTCTTGCTGTTCCACAGACCTAAACTGAGAGTCAGTGTCCCTTTAGAATGACAAATGTGCAGCAGGGTCACTACAGAAATAACCACATGAAAGTGCTGAGGAATTACAACATGAAGATTTTCAAATTTGACCACGAAAGCTTTTAGTCATCAAATTTGACCATGAAAGCTTTTAGTCATCAAATTAATAAAATTAAAGTTGTTTGTCAACTTTCATATATGTTTTTGTAGTCCTTGAAGTGTGTCATGTGGTGATGGTATCCTGCTTTGGCCTAAGCTTAGCTGAAGGTTGATTTTAACATTCAGCCATTGGAAATATGGTATCTCTATTATGTATTGTTAATTGTGCTTCCAACAGGAGTTCTTTATTTTCTCTTCCAAATAATCCTAGGTCAGTTTAATTACCTGTCTTTAAATAACCATGCAATGAAAATTGAACCTGATCTTAGGAGTTAGGACCTAATGCTTGTAGGCCTCCAGTGATAATTATAATCCTCCTGGCAATGAAATGCTATTATTTAAATTCGCTACTTCGGCCAATCTTTTAATTTTATCAAAATAGTGTTATAGAAAACAAAACATTTTGCAAGATAATGGTTTACAATTCTTTTGTATATGTATATCCTCATTTGGTAAGTTCATGTTCAGAGATTTTCATTTGTTCAATTGCTTCCCTTTAGTAATTTTAATCTTAAGTACCAGGTAGTGAAGAGGACTTTACCAGCAGAAACATTATTTAGAAAATCTGCAATAGGAATGCTGTTTATAATCTATGGAACTTACATTTTAGAAAGAAAGAGTAATATGTAATTAGCATCTAAATATATGCATACTGAATTCCAAAAATATACTTTAGCATATATTTGGAATCTGCTAAAATATATTTAAGCATCTATAAGGCAGAACAATTGCGAACTTGAAGATTTTTAATTTGCGATGAATAAACACACTATTCAGATAATGTACTGAATGTTTATTCTCTGCATGTTCTTAAAATAGAAATTAGCTTCTTAGATAAGTAGAGAATTACTGCAAGTGATTTTGTATACTTATTTTTTTGTTTTAAAAATGCATTCAATGACATGCATACCATGAAAAAAGTGCCTTCAAATAAATAACTGACTTCTAGGGAATAATTTGGAGAAATTAGTTCTTTAATAGAGGTGTTCACCTTGTTTTAAGATGTACACCTTATCTCTCTTGAATATTGGAAAGCAAATAAAAAAGTAAGAATCTCTCAAAAAAAATCAAAATCACTATTAAACATCTAAATTAGTTAAAGTAGATTCCAAAAAAATCCTGTGAAATAAAGAGTTTTGGCACATTCCATATACCAACGGCCCCTGTTTTTCAGTGTATGTGTCATTCTTCCAAATCTGTGAAAATCCGCCCACTGACCCTGACTTCACGCTATACTGTTAATGGCTAATTTTTATTCCTTCCATAGTATTGCTTTAAAACAGCACAATATCTAACCCACAAAAAGTAGAAGGATGTGGGTAATTATTTAACAACTGAATAAGGAAATGAATATTAATGATCAGCAAAAGCTTAAACCATAACTTTAAGTTACAAGAAGGTAATTTTAGTCCAGTAGAATAGCAGAAATATCAGAGCCCTGAAAACACCTCATGTAAGCAATTGTTATTTTTCCTATTCAGTAACTTTTAAAGTCACTTTTTTAAATTTCAGAATATAATGGGGGTAAAAACATTTTAGTTACATAACTTCCTTTTGCACAGTTTGAGTAAATGTTATAAGTGTGCCCATCACCCAGATAGTGGTGAACTAATATCTTTTGTAACAACCTGGATGGAACTGGAGACCACTCTTCTAAGTGAAGTATCCCAAAAATGGAAAGACAAATACCGCGTGTACTCAATACTAAATGGGAATTAAAGTCACTTTTAAATTACATGAAGTAATATTGAAGACCTCTGACTGGAACCAAGTATAAGATTTTTACAAAAATCAACAATTACAGCTAAATATACAGTTTGCACATTTCAGTTGAATTTCATAAACTTGGCCATCATTTAAATTTTATCCTACATGCCTCCAAAAGTTTTAAAAATCAAAAGAATTTTCCTGTAATATTTCTTCCCAGAATGAATGGCAACTTCTCTAGCTAATACTGAAAGAGAGGGGTGAAGGAGGGAAGAAAAAGAAAAGAAAACTCCAGGTTGCTTTCGAACACATGCTTTTATTTTTCTTACTAATTTTTTTAAGATTATCCCAGGACCAACCAGATGTCAATTAAATGTGTGGTTTGCCCTTCAAGAATTGGTTGATGATCAAGATTAGTTCATTGGAAACAGTTGCTGCTCACATACAACATACCCAAAAATGTGTTTTTAGGTTAAAACACCCCAATGAGTCAAAGTCTCATCAGTATAACCCCTAGACCCACTAAGAAATAGTGACAGAAGCATTCTTACAGGAGAAGTCATCCAAGCAAAACCCTGCATGGTGAAAAGAATCACGCTGTTACATGAAATCCCATTATGCCTGAGACAAGCAGGAAGACAATTATCAACATTGTTATAATTACTCTTAGAAAGCATGAGATACTAGTAGTCATCACTATATTATATCCTTTCAAAATAAGAAGTACAAATTTCACTTCATTCTTTAGCACTACACTGTTGAAATAAAAAGGCATAGTTATTACACATCATACTTTTTCCCTTGACCCTTACTTAGCCATAGTTCTATACTAAGGCAGGTTCTAGCCTCGTATGAATATTACAGTAAGACTTGTTCAACAAAAGTAACTACATTTTTAATGCTCTCCACCAGTATTTAATGCTTACCGCCTGCAGTTTCTCTGTAGTTATTTTCATTGTTTGAGACTCATTCTTTATTGGCTTACTCAATATTGCCTGAATTCTTGCTTGGATATAACAATTTGTGTCTTTTATATTTGAAAGTTATTTTTGTTGTACATAAAATTATTGGACCATAAGTTCTTTCACTGATTATTTTAATTATGACAATTTTTTTTTCTTCTGGAATAAGGCATACTTGTCAAAATTGATAACATATTTTTCTTTTCCTAATGTCACTTACTGTTTTTCCAGATGCCCAAATATATTTTTTTCTTTTTCTTTACAGTCCAGGAGTTCCTTAGAACATATCTTGGTCTTTGTTGATTCTGGTAAATATGGTAAATATTTTCTCGATGAAACCCATAAAAATGATGTACATATGTTTACACATTTAAATGCACAATAATGATTAGAAGACTAAACATGAAATTGATATAAGTTTATTTCTGGAATGGAAAATAGAATGAGGTATTATTGCTTAAAGGGGACCTTAGCTTTACCTGCCATGTTTCAGTATTATTCAACGGGAATGTTTTCATGTGTGCACATATCACCTATCTTTTTTAATTAAAAAACGTTAAAATAGAAATAATAACAATAAAACATGACTGACTGCAGTTGCTTTTTCCTTCTAAGGGGGTAACACATTTACCTGTAGAATAGTTAACATTTTAAAAGAACAGGACTTGGAATACATCTGGAATTGTGGAAGAGTAAGAAAAAGAGACATAATTTTTCCCTAGATCATAAAACATCACCTCTGTTTTTGCAGAGTAGCCTAGGGACAGAATAAGGGGGCCAAGAAAGAGGTAGGAAGAGGAGCTTAAGAAAATATAAGTTTGAAACAATTTCATTTTAATTAAAATGGATAAGAGGACCCCAACTGACTTTTGCATAGTACCCATATTTTTTCCACAACAAAATCCTCTTCTAAAACAGTTTTAGCCATTTGTAATTAATAACTACTCAAGCTTTGTGAAGAGTGCTTGGATGAAAGGGGATGAATGCCAAACAATAAAAGACCATTAATAGGACATAAATTACACAAAGATTATTGTCCCTTAATATCAGTCATTCTTCTCTACACATTTTGTTTGTGAATAGTAAAATGTATATATGAACATATTTCAACTCCATAAAAGAAAAAAAAACTTTCTAATATCCAAAACTGTCCAAAATGCATGACTATCCTTATGAATAAAGATTTTTCTCTATAGCTAGAGGTGTTCAAAAAAGTCTATAAAAAGAAAATTGCAGGAAACTCTAGATATAGGCGATGAGTTTAGTCATTCATTCTTTAACTCGACAAACACTCAAATGGAGTGCCAGCGATGTGCCAATGTTGTGTGAGGACAAGGTCCTCCAAGAGGAGTGATGGACCTACACATCTGTGATTGTTGTTTTCATACACCTTATTCTCTAGTAGGGGAGACAGAGAGACAGATAGCAATCAAGTAATCACACAAACAAATGTAAAATTACATCAGTGTTGACAGCTATATAAATAAGTCAGTTGGCCTAATGACCACAGATATCTTTCCCAAACATGAGTTGTATTCATTTTTTTCACAGTCCCTACTCTAGGTATCAAGCCCTGGTATCATATTTTAAGTTTCTTATTTAAGAATAATTGTAACAAAAAAAGTGAAAATACACTGAGTTTTATAATCTGTTTCATATAAAAAAACTGAATTATTTCCTTTATAAAGTAAATCATGATAGTGGCACAGTGTGACATGATTACATATAATCTGAAGCATATCATCAGTGGTATTGTTTTTTGAAAGACAGGCTATGCTCTTAATGAGAAGAATTTCCAGCAAAAGAACAATTGTTCCTTTCTTTAAAACTTCTGCAGAACCAGTCGTTTAACTTGCAGTGTAAAGGAGAGCTGGCAAAAAAAAAAATGAAAATAGATATTTTCCCCCTTAATCTCATTAGGAAGGCATAGATTAATCACACTTAAGCACAGTAAAAATGGTTCTGTCTTTCGCTCACATTAGACCAGGGAGTGACAACTCATTTGGCCACAGTCCATGATTCTCTCAGCCATCACGTTTTGCCTTTCCCACAACAAACTGGGTCTGAGGAGCAGTGAGTGAAGCTTTCCAAAAAGTCATCATGGTCCATGCAACAGTTGCTCATGGCAGCCCAGAATGGCTGTCCCTCCCACCAGCTGGTCCTGAATCACTGGAAGTGACACACACTGGTTCTGGGACAAAACGGAGGATTACTATGATGGAGTAACACAGGAGCATGTGATGTTATATTCTTTTTACAGTCACAAGCCCTCTAAAAACTGTCTGATATGCATCCATTTTAAGTTCAAAGTGTTGTCAAGAGAATAAAAATAAGCAGTCTTAAATGTGAACAACACAAACTCCTCTAGTGAATAAGCAAAGTGTTTAGTTTTGACATTTTGGAAGTCATCTGCATTAATAACAAACCTATGGTTTTCTAACATGAAAAACAAGCAGTCTTGGATTAGCATTACACCAGAGCAGAAGGTTCATTGTCAATAAAGGTACACAGTATTTTTATCAAAATATGCCATCTAGATAGTAAAACCTCATTAATTTGACATTCAGTTAGCAAAAACACGTTCAGCTTCCAATATTGTGGGTGGTAAACTATACGCTCCAGGACATCTTCTAAGCCAACTTCGAGTTGGGCTCTCACAAAGAGGATAGTTTGCCAAAAAAAAGTAAATCATGGGAAGAATGAAAAGGCTACTTTGTTTGTCATCCAGGCCTGGCCTTCTTCTCTTATGAATAGGTAATTTAGGGTCATTCACAGATCACTGAAACACTTCCAACAATAAATTCAATTTCCTAAGAAATCTTGGATCTAGGACCAAATATTTATTTCAAAGACAAAGAAGCTAGGATGGAAAATATCTTTCATTTCAAGAAAGGTAGTTAAAAGTGAATTTTCATAAAGCAACACTATTTCCATTCAGTCTACATTTTTAATTGGCACAAAAGGAAAAGCATCCCTGAATGATCTAAGGTGAAATCTTTGGATGGCAGAGGAGTAGATATTGAGATGTCTATCCATTAGCATTATTTTGCCTGCAGCTACATAACCAAACTCTCTCTTCTTTGTAGACATTGCTTCATTTTTCTAACACTAGGACTTTATTCCGTTACTACTACTCTGTGCTCTTGCTCTTTGTCACTTGTCTGCCTGGATCAAAACAATGTCTCCCTTTGCCTGGGTTTAAAGCTCCTCAAATCCAACTTTTCATTATTTTCATTAAAGGCAAATACCATTAATGCAAGGAGCTCTGGCTTGTTCCTAGCACTCAGAACTATGTAGATGGGTGATAGTAGATATAAGCACACAGTAGATACTCAGTAAATATTTGTTGACTGAATAAACCTCTGTCATTGTTCCACTTAAGAGCCTCATCACATTTTTCTTAGAGTATTCTAAAACCTAGTAGACTGGTCTCCCTTCTCCTAATCTTTCTCCCTCCCACAAAGTAGTTGCCCATGTTTATCTTCTAAATCATGGTTTTGATCAAGGTATATTTCTTCTTAAAAGGCTTCAATGGCTCCTCACAGCCAAACTCAAATTCCTCCATGACACGTGTTAGGGGGTAACAAAAATCATAACCTCTGGGACTGGCAGAATGAAGGTAAATTGGATGCAATAGTAAGAGTGTATTTCTTCTTCATTTAGTTTAGTTTTCTAGATGGAAAGTAACTAGCATATATGTTCTTTACTAAAATAATATAGGTAAAAATTTTTATTCTACAATTTTAGTTTATATAATGTTATGGACTACACGTTCATATGGTCAGTCTCCCTAAAATTCATATGTTGAAGCTCTAACCTCAAATGTGACTGTAAACATGGATAGGGCCTTTAGGAAGGTAATTAAGGATAAATGATATCATAAGGGTACAGCCCTAAACTGATAGAGGTGGTGTCCTTATAAGAAGAGAACACCAGAGCTCACTCTCTCTCTGTCTCCATGGGCACAGAAAAAAGGCCATGGGAGGACACAGCAAGAAGGTGCCATCTGCAAACCAAGGAGAAGCCTCACCAGAAACCAATCTTTGTAGCACCTAGATCTTGAACTTGAGCCTCCAGAACTGTAAGAAAATGAATTTCTGTTGTTTAGGTGAGACAGAGAGAGAGAGAAGGAAACCAACTAGTCTACAGAGGCAGCTGCTGCAATTTTTTACTTGAGCTACTCACAAACAGATATGTCAGGAAGAGGGATGAGATGCTGTTCTTTGTTGCTGTGGGGATCACACAGGGAATAAAGCCTTCTCCATGCTGCTGCAGGTGGAGAAGTAATCTCCCTCTGGGCAGGTCGTCTGGTCGGGGTCTATGAGACTCTACCACATCCTCCGATCTCACTCATTGCTCCTCTGACTTCCTCTCCTACTGCTCTCCCTCTCTTCCCACAGCCCCACCACACTGGTCTCTGTTCTGTTCCTTGAATACAAAAGCGAGACACTTTGCATTTGCCGGCCTTCCCTGGCTACCCTATTTAAAATTGCAGCTCTTCTTAGCCCAAAGAACTCTATGCCCCTTTCCCATGTAATTTTTCTGTAGTATGTATCACCATCTAACATACTATATTTTTTTACTTCTTTTCTTGCATATTACCATGAAAGGTGCATGTGAGCAGAGATTTTTATCCTTTGTATTTGCTGTTATATCCCCCACTTCCAGAACAATGCCTGGACATGAATGAATAAGTGAAATAATACGTAAGTGAATGGATGAGGAATAACTTTCCAATATTGTCTCAAGTTATATGTCCCCAAACACAGTTTTTACATCAGCAAAGTTCTGTTCTTTTGAGTCTACCCAAAGTTTATAAATGTGCCACATATTTTTCCATTCCAGGACTTTTTGTCATCCCTTCACTTGGTAACTCTTTCTTATTTTATATCTCTTAAAATCCTGTCAAGTGGCACTTCAATCTAGGACAGGAATCAGGTACAAGAGGACTCTGCCATGGCAATCTAAAGGAAGTGAGTTAACTACCTCACCGTCCCACTCCTTACTCGATACCACTTCCTTCTCAGGCTCTTGCCACAAACGGGTTTGACTGGAAGCACATCTGGTCTCTAGCTTGCTGCACCCCCACCTCCCTCAGGCCCCATGAATTTGTGATGTACCCAGCAATCCTCTGGTTTCACTCTTCTTGCTTTGGCATCTCAGCAAATCACTTGCATTCTCAGCTTAAACTTGCTTCCTTTCCTACCATTTGCTAAATCCCTTGGTTCCCGCGAGGCAGCTTTGCAGTATCGCTCACATCCTGCTGGCATTCCCCATGGAGTAAGTGGGATGTCCTGAGCAGAACAGCAGTTATCCTTTAAGAACATGATTAGACGCCATCGCTTCCATGGCACTATGACAAAAGTGGAAGATGGAAGTTGATACATGACTTGGCATGCTTCCTGGCCACAAGATTACTTCTTTAATTTTTATCCCCTAAGAATAGTGGACTTCATCTATCATTTGCTGCTATTGCACTCATTTCAACGGCCTGGGCTGAAACTTTCCAATTGGAAGATTAAACAAAATAAATGCTGCTCGCTAAAAAGCACTGCTAATGATTGGTTAAAAACAACTGAACCAAAAATAATCTCATCTGTAATTTTGATCATACTAAACCGCTGATTCCAATACATTATTGGTTTATTTCATATCAGAAAGTTTTAACGAAGTCCCACAAAAATTCTTGTTTTTCATTGAATATTAGAGTCTTTCATTTTTTGTTTTGATAGGCAATATGATAATGCAGAAAGAGAAGTAAATGGGAAAAGAAGATGGGAATTTGAGTACAAATTCTTTGTGATCTACAGCCAATCCCTCTCTCATAAGACTAATATTTCAACCCTTTACTCAAAAAGCATATGTACATGCTCATTCATGAGAAGTTGCCCAATACTCATAAACCACTACATACATACATGGCTTTATTAACAGTGCATGGGATATTATTATATCAGTGAGTAAACATGTGACATTTTTAGCACATGAGACACTGATGTATCAGTGAGGACCTCCTTTCATCACATTTGCTGAGTGAACACACCATTAGCATCAGTATCGTCATCATCATAATAATTATCATCATCACCAGATCATCAATTATAGCAGGAACTCTACTGGATGCTTTATATATTAATAGATTTTTTAATTAGTCCTAAAAATAACCATAATAATTAGCTGTTATGATTTGTCTCATTAATCCTAAAAATTGCCATATAAGTAGGTGTTACTATTTACTGTTTGCATTTAAGAAGGAAAAACTCAGTTGATTACCCAGATTATTATTAGGTATTGAACTTTCATTTGTCTAATGGAAGGGAGGAAGAAAGGGAGGGTGGAAGAGAGGAAGGGAGATAGAGAAAGAGAGAACGAAAGAAGGAAAGAAGGTGCACTGTGCAATACAGTAGCCACTAGCCACATATGACTACTTAAATTTAAACTAATTAAGATTTTTTAAAAAATTAAAAATTCAGTTCCCTGGAGAACATTATGTTAGTGAAGTAAGCCAAGCACAGAAAGACAAATCTCAAATGTTCTCACTCATATGTGATCTCATTGATTTCATGGAAACAAGAGTAGAATGATGGCTACCAGACGCTGGAAAGGGTAGTGGGAAGAGGGGGATAAAGTGGGAATGATTAATGGGTGCAAAAATATATTAGATAGTTAGACAGAATGAACAACATTTGATAGCACAACAAAGTGACTATAATCAACAATTAGTTAGGGCATACTTTAAAATAAGTAAAACAGTAGAATTAGAATGTTCCTCACACAAAGAAATGATAAATGCCTGGGGTGATGGATAGGCCAAGTACCCTGATTTAATTAATTCACATTGTATGCTTGTATCAAAACATCACAAGTACCCTATAAATATACACAACTATTAATACCCATAATAATTAAAAATTTAAAAAATTCAGTTACTTATTTGCACTATCCTTATTTCAAATGCTCAACAGGTTACCATATTCAACACTGCATTTCTATCACCAGATATATTTGATAGTTGTACTAGGCAGCTCTGGGTGAGATCACACTGCTCTTAGTGAAGTGGCCATATACCTGCCTTGGGTATCAAGAAACTTCTTGCAGAGGCCTGGGTACCATATCTCATGTTATACTCAAAAGGTCCATTTCCAAAATATTTCTAAGTTCCCTTTAATATTCCATTATGGATTTGAACATATTTATTCTTAATGCACACCACTAATTTTATTAACTAAGTTTAGCACCTACTAGGAAAAGGAGGATTCACCATGTATGTGTACATGTGCGTGTGTTTACAATAATTAGTTTCAAACATCAAGAATGGCCTACAATTTGTATGTCTAATGGTTAAGAACACAGTGTAAGTCCTAACTGCAGTTTACTAGCTGAGTGAACTTGGACAAGTGATTTGAGCAGTTGTCTCATCTGTGAAATGGAAATAAAATAGTAAATACCCTCACCATGAGATTATCAGATTAAACAAGACAATGTGTATATGGTACTAATGTGATATTCAACACTATAATAATCATAGAATTAAGTAAACTGTTGTTACAATCATAGTAACATAAATGCCATTATTATTTAACTTGGACTTTGTAAGTTAGATTTACATTTTCTACAACATGAGACATACCTGAAGGATCCCTGCCTAAGTTAGACAAATTGAGAAGATATACTCAGTAATGGTACTAATGAATAAACTCTTCTTCTTCTCCTCTTGAACTGGCTTCAAATATTCACTAAAACGAAATAACTAATCCAAATCAATAATTAAAAAGAGGTTCTGAATGACGAGAGAGAGAGAGAGCACTAATTGGATTAATACAAATACTCTGGAGGAGGCACCAGCTGATAAGATTTTAAACATGATTCACACTGCTCAGAAAGATGACAAAAGTACCTGAGGAAGACAGAGACAAATAAGACTTACCCAGCAAAACAACTTGGAATTGAATATTTATATTAATATCCTTTTTAGTGATAATGTTTAATCAAACCATCATATGCTAAAAAAGTTACTGCAAGACAAAAGGGCATGATTTTATGGCTCCTTATAAATGCAAAAGGAATGTACAGGCTTTTGTCTAAGAAAGAAAGAAAATGTTGGTTGTACGGACAAGGAGACTCAGTTTAATGATTGGTTCCTTTCTTAACATTTTCATTTGTGGTCACAGTAAGTCTCTTGGAAACAGCAAACACATAGCCATTTTCCCAAGTGTGGGGAAGACAAGAGAGGAGAAAATGTTGGGGGGTGCTTCAAGAAAGACAGAGGCCAGCGCACCTCACTCCATAACATGGCATGGGAGAAGGAAAGGGCCCTTCAGATGGGGTAAAGGCAAGACCACTGACCACTGGACAGACGCACTGGTGTGCATTTCAGCAAGGCTGGCACCGGTAAGTAGCAACCTAGGACAGAGTCCTCTCCAGCCCCACCCCTAAACACTTTAGTACCCCATAAACCCACTGGAATTCACTTGCAATCTTAGTTAGGGAAAGAAAGAATGCTGAATTGGCCGAGATTAGCTCTCCGCCATACTGGCTGAATTACAGAATTTGGATTGTGCGACTCATAACCAACCTGTGTTTCTTCAACATGTGGATCTGCAGACCAAGATCCTTATCTACTACATATGTCACCATGTAGGATTATGATATTGTTTGGCGATGTTCATTTGTAAGACAGTGGTTCTTGAACTTGGCTCCATATTGTTGTCATGTGGGGAGCTTAAAAACTAATGATGTCTGGTTCCAACTCCAGTCATTTTGACTTAGCTGGTCAGTGATGCGGCCCAAGCATTATGAATTAAAGAGGCACCAAGATGACCATAATGTGCAGCCGAGACAGAGCCAGTATTCTAAGATAAATTGTATATCTTACTTTTTGTTAAAGATGTTCTAAAATCTTGGGGGGAAATGATATACATCAACAACTTGAGATGCAGGAAGGTCTCTGGGTACCACTAGTGGCCTCAGGAACAGGTATTTATGTAGGATTCACGAGCTACGTGATGCATGCAGATCCTCTCCCCAGTCACTGCGCCTCACCATGCTGGGAATTTAGCTCTCTGTTTTTTTTACCTGAAATGCAAATATCAAGTATTGCTAGGGGCAGAAAGAGGCAAGGCAAAGTTAGCATATCCTGAACTAATTCCTTTCTTCTCATACCCAGAATGAGTGAAGAAAGAAGCCACATTTCTCCCTGGTGACCAAGGAAGCTTAATGTCACCTTGAGTGCAGGAATATTGGTCATAGAAATCTTTGCAAATAAATGTCAGGAAAAGATTTTGAGCCAAAGTTCATTTTATGTCAATTTGATTTCTCACAGTTGAGATAGGAATATATTTTCTCTCTAAATGGTAAATATATATGATTGGAGTAGTTTCTAAACATGCTGAATTTCAGAATTGAAGTAATTATTCAGTAAGCTTAGGACCGCAAATCATTTTACATGAAATTGTTTGAACATATTAATTGAAATACTTCCCTGTATTTTCATTCGTAAGTTATATAAACCTAAAAATATTATGACAATTAGCAATGACGTTCCTGAATAAAATCTATCTAACCCAGAAAATTTTCCTTGATTTTTAAAGACGTCCATGAAAAACATAAAATATAATACATTTAGCTTATGGGCTATGGTAATACCCAGTCACTATCAAAATTTGTTGGTGTTTTTTATTTTACTTTTGCTTGTGCATATTTTGAATTTGAGATTAGGGATGGTCTTAAAGTGCAGTTAATTGGTAGTTGCAATAGTGTGTATTTCCTTGAACAGAAATGGAACGCAAATGCCTGGGAACACTGTCAAATCAAAATCCCAGTGAATCATGGGGACTAGTTGGACTAGATTTATTATTACATGGTTCTGAATAAAAGGAATTTTATTTAAACTTCCAAGATAGATTTTATACAACGATAATTTCATATCTATGATTCAAGGATTAAAATGCTTTTTAATCACCATTGTCTCATGGAAAGAAAGCAATGGTTGGGATAGAGGAGGATTCAAAGAAAGCCTGCACTGAAAAATACCATTTTACAAACACTAATCAGTTGATTAGAACATAATTCAAAACATTGCTTTAAAACTATTTCAATAAATACAAGATACACCAAAATTAGTTCCATTTTCTATCCTCTCTCTCTAAAGAAAAGGCACAATCAATAATTCTCAGACCAGAAGAACATAATGGATAAAAAGGAGAACAGATTGTTTTATTTTCTTCTGCAACACAATATTTCAATCTTACAGTGAAAAAGACAGCATCTAGGTGTGGGTGTATAATTGAGTTAATCAGGCCCTCCATGTTGTTATTCCCTTTGATACACATTTAAGTGCAGAAGTAATAGGTAATGTATTCTAGAAGAAAAGTAATTGAAAAAGGTAGAATGGTTAAACACCATTTTCAGTTACTGATGATAAATGAATTTTGGTTTAAAAGCACATCCTGGAGAAGATCGATCTGATGACTCATTTGAATTGTTTCACCTGGATTCAGAGAGTTCCTAAAGATGTCTGTGTTCAAAGTGTGTTGTGCTGTGAATTGTAACATTTCCGTTAAGTGCTAATCCTCCCTTCTATCTCTTAGCAGAAATGTCTGCAAACATAAATACTATGGGCAGCACTTGGGTTATCAAAGCCAGACAAATTACCACCAATAAAAGGAAAGAAAAAAATATCAGATACCTTTGCTGTTTATAGTAGCCCTCAGAGAGAGCCTGGTGTGTCTCAGCAGCTGGGACTGGTTTTCAGCTAATACAGCTCAACAAAAACCAGTGGAAATGTCCATAGCTTATGGCATTATTTGTCTTACCACCAACACCCACTTAAAGAAACTCTATCATCTTGTTCTATAAAGTTTGTGTACCATCAAAAGCTAGGCTATCAAAAATACCCAGTGTTTCAATTAAGGATTATTGACATAAATAGCTTGTGATCAAAGACTGTACTCCAATGACTAGAGTCAGTTGTATTTTATATCATTCATATGTAAATAATGAATTTATATGCAACTTTACTAACATCAATATTTAAGAGATAGAGTTAACAATTATTAAGTATTTTAATTCTATACGCCATGGCCTCTAGAAACAAAGACAAAACTGAATGCAATTTAATCACTTTGTCTTAATGAAAGTGTTTTATTTCTTAAGTTTGTTCATTCAAACTATTCTGTATAAGAACACAGTGGGTTTGGAACATTTTCACCCTATTGAAAACTATGTCATAAAGTCCTACAATATTTTTTATTCGATGATGAACTTTATGTTCGTTGTACTTTGTAGTTTTATACTTAGATGGAAGGAATATGGGAGCCCTCTGGTGGCCAATATCAAAGTCCTTATTAGTTCAACCCAAATTCCTCTAGCCTGGGGCACCAGGAGCAAAGGTGGATGGAAATAATGGAAGTCATCCAAGTTCAGAGAAGTGAAGGTGTACACACCACATTCATATGTCTTCCCGTTTTTAAGGCAATATATTCAGTGGTCATTTCAGGCTCAAGGTTAAACTTTCATATACAAGGGATATCAAAGGAATTGAAATTCAGATATTAAATGGGAGCGATTTTTGACAACTAGAGGGATAAAAACTAGAAATCTCATAATATAAACAGATATAATTATTAACATATAATTTTTTAAATATTTATGTTTACTTATAAATAGTTGTTAATATCTCTGACTACACAAATGACATTAAAGAAGAAATCAAATACTTCAGGAAATAAATTAGCTCCTAAATGATTCCTAACCAAATAATAATAATAATAATTAGATGTAGTTCATTAAATAGCTCCTTGGTGACCTGAAAGAGTTCTCACAGTTCTAAAAGTGATTAGTTTTTTCCCAAGGGAGATATTTATTCACTGTAGTATATTAAATTGTGGTGATTTCAATGATGAAATTTGAAAAATTTTGAATATTAATAGATGCTGACATTAGGACCATTTTCAAATACAAGTTTCCCTTTATCATTCATCCAGCAATGGATTTATACCTAATTATTAAGTTTGCATAAACCGATCACACTTTCTCATGCAATGCAAGAAAATAGGGATGTGTAGGATGGAATATTTAGGATATAGGTTATTTTTCCCCTAATTTTAGAATGTGTCCTCATGTATGTATCATCACATGAAAACAAAGAACATGTGCTAAACATCAGATATGTTCTAAATCTCACAATACAAACCAGTAGTTAAAAATGCAGAAGTTATTAAATGTATGTGATTAAAATCACATTGGATAAAGGAATACTATAGGTGTACATCTATATGTACACTTCATTCCTATTGTAGAAAAATAAAAGTTATTATACATTCTTTATTATTAAGTTGTGCTTTGAGATCAGAGGTATTATATGTATGATATTTTCCAAGATCATTTAAGTCTAGAATATTATTGGTCCAAAATAATTACTCCAGATGTGAATAATACATCCTTATTAAGAATTCATTACCTGTAGGTCAATTTCAGAACTTGATTTCACAGGGTCAATGGTTCTTCATTAATTTGAAGTATAATTATGAATGACCGTATTAAAAGCTTTAGACTTACAAGTAGAAGGGAATTATAAAGGCAGAGGAATTCTAGCCATACTCCAAATGCTAATTTTGATTAATGAAAATAATTTTGAGGAGCATATGATTTCTCTTTCAAAATTGTAACATACTTTTAAAGACAAGAGTTTTTTGCTATTTTATCTCATCATCATTATCATCAACATTATTTTGGTACCAGGTAACAATATTCTTCAATTTTAGTGTGCACAAGAATCACATGGGAGGCATGTTGGATCCCTAAGCTCCATACCAAACAATTATGATTTAGTAAGTCTTGCTGTGTATGTACTTTATGCCACAAGCAGTAGTACACCCACCCTGACTCGTCAGTGTCACCTTCATAGTACCTTTCACATTTGTTACACCTGGGAGGCATTTGTTATATACTGTGAAGGCAACTCTTTTTTTATCTTTATACCTTCCATATCCCTCTGCACCCTCCCTGGAATGTCATAATTATTCACTAAATGCTTTTTAAATGAAAGAATGCAAGATTTTGGTGAAGGAAGAACTCCCAGACAAAACGAATTCACCAGCACAAACAAAAGTATTTCCTGCCACACAAATGGGCAGGACACCAAACCACTGCTATGTCCTGGTGCAGGAAACACCCAAGCAATCTTTATAATTTATTCTATTATAATATATTCTGAATCCCAGCTTCAGAGAATGAGGCGCAGATGCGGGACCTGGGTGAGGCTTTGGCATGCTCATCAACTTAAGGGAAAAGGTAACCAGAGATGAGAAGCCATGGCTACAGCATTCAGGGCAGATCTAGGGTCCTCCAGTTAAAGAACAACTTTCCCTTCAGTGCTCTGGCTCTCAAAACGAAAGGCCATACATCCCCTCAAATTGTCCTCATGCTCACCCACCACCTGTGAATAACGGTTCCTCGGTCCTAGACCTTGGATGAGGTTTTCATACGTGATCTATATCCAAGGAGGATGAAAAGCCTCATGCTCGCTGATTCTCATGGAACATGAACCACACAAGGAAACAGAGCTAAACCCCACATTTACAAATTTGAAAGTGTCATGCAGAAAATGAAAAGTCTTAAATGGAGGTAATCTGAAGGAGAAAAGGACACAGAAATATCTTGAATGCTGAGTGGCCTGGGGAGGAGCCAGAGTGACCCAGAATGGGACTGAGTGGGAAGTGAGGAGGAAGTACAGACTTAGCCAGCAAAGGCCAAGTGCACGGAACCGGCAGGAGAGAAGATCAGATCACCGAACACAGTGGCATGTGGAAAAGGGGTATGCATTTGAGCTCGGAGGTAAAATGACTTAAATGAGAATAGAAAAACTGAGAAGAGTAGTAGAATTATAAGGAAACTCAAAATCCACAGGAATAAGTGCTACTATTAGTCAGAAAGGGCATTATTTCAAGAAAACTCCCTTTGGGATTTTTATCAGTGTCCCTTAATAAAAATAGTCCACAAAGGAAGAAATACAAGTACTATACCAGTTCTTCAGGCATGAACATAATTTCAAATTATAATGACAACATTCAAATTAATCTGCAAACTGAGAAAGGAATTGTCCAAGAGGAGGAATTCTCCCTCCTTTAGCTGATATCATCAAGGAGACTGCTTGTTTTAGGTTTCTACTGCAGCATAACAAATTACCATGAACATAGATGCTTAAAATAACATCCATTTATTATCTCAGAGTTCTGTAGACCAGAAGTCTGGGCACAGCTTAGCTGGGTTCTTTGCTCAGTAGGCTGACACCAAGGCATACGTCTGGCCGCATTCTCATCTGGAGGTTCAAACAAGGAACGTTCCACCTCCCAGCAACCATAGGTTGTTTGTGGAATTCATTTCCTTATAGCTGTAGGACTTATGGAAACTTGCTTCTTCAAAGTCAGAAAAGGAGGGAGAGAGTTTCTGATGCTTTCTTTGAATTTCTAACTCAGGAAAGGGCTGGATTTCCTTTAACACATTGACTGCCATACTGGAAAAAAAAATTTTTTCCTTGGGGCCATGGTGTTTTATTATGAAAATAGAATAAAAACTTTGAAAACAAAATGACCCTTTCTAATTCAATAAAAAAATTATTTTTATTGTTTTTTGTGCATGAGTTATATGCAATTAAATTGTCTATATTAACTGTAACAATAATAATATCAACAAGTAAGATTTTCACAAATCAACTGCAGGGTTTTGCCCAGGGACCCACCCATCATATAACATGTATGCTACAACATGGCAGTGTGGATTGCCTGCACACCACGTGGCTCCCAAGGTAAAGAGACATGTGAGTTACTATGCTTCACAAGGTCCCAGCTCAAAACAAGTGTGAGTTAAATACAACTCACATGGCAGTTAATGTGTTAAAGGGCTCACCTGATTAGGTCAGTCCTACTAAGTATAATGCCCCTTTTGATTAGTTCAAAGACAACTGGCTAAAGACTTAACACATCTGCAAAATCCCTTTATCTTTTCATATAAGTTAATAATATCAGTGGAGGAACATCCCATCAACTTTTGTCATATTCTACTGGTTAAAGATAAGTCCCATGTTCCACTCATGGGAGTTCTTTGGGGCGAGGGGTTACATTCAAATTTTATTTCTGTAAGAGTTCTCATTTATACTGCCTAAATAGGTGAGCCCATACCTTCTGCAAATTAAAATCCTCTCTCATTCTACTCCTGGAGTTTTCTTTCTTATCAAAATGCAATAGAAAAGAACAATTATTCTAAAGAAAAGCCAATAAATAAATGAGGAAATATAAGAAATCAGCAGATTTCTTTTTCCTTGCCATTTTTTGTGACAAATTCTTGCTCTGTTACCCAGGCTGGAGTGCAGTGGTCTTATCACAGCTCATTGTAACCTCAAACTCCTGGGCTCAAGTGATCCTCCCACTTCAGCCTCCCAAAGTCCTGGGATTACAGGGGTGAGCCACTGAGCCCAGCCAGATTTCTTTTCTCTAGTATCTTTTGTTCTTTCAAGGTCACTGCATAATCTATGTCTAGGAAGGCACATTGTTAAAGTAAATTAAATTTATCATTATAGCAAGCAATCACAGTTACAAAACATTGGTGATTGGAATTCCGAGGTGAAGTTAACTACAGGAAACTTGGGAAGGTTGTTTTTCAGAGATTAGACTAAGGAGCTTCAGTTGATAGGTTAAAACTTTAAAGGAACTACAGGAAGGCATTTCTATTCATTCTGGAATCACACACTGAAGATGACTGGCTTCCTGCATTGCTAAAAGCAAATTTTCCCCATTCATCCTTGTCTATGGACATCACCAGGCTCAGTTTCAAACCTGTCATTAGGTCTATGTACAAACCTTGCCATCCAACCATAACAATAATAACATCCAATAATGATTTAGAACAAGGATATAATATTAATTTATATTTTTGAATAAAGTTAAAATGAGAGATGAGTGAACATGATTTTCAGACTTGATTAATGCTAGTGCAAGATTAGATAGATATTCAAGATATAAAAGCTTTAGTTTTATGGTCTTCCTATTTTTGTCTGTGATTTATGTTTGCTTCCTTAGCCAATGTTTTGTACCTACTAATACGACCAGTTTCGCATGTGAGAAAGAAAGGAAGTTTTTTGAAACCCTTAAGATACAATTTATTAAAATGATTTTGATTAAGGAAGTATCTCAAAGTGTTGAAATATTGAAAACATCAAAGAATTAACAGCAGAATACTCATCTGCTTTCTGAAAGCAATCACAAAGGAAAAAATCAACTAATTTGACTACAGAGAAGTTTAAAACTTCTAACATTTCATAACAAAATGGTGTAAATTTTATTTCAAAAATATAATCAAGTAGGAATATCCATAACATACTAAAACTTAATGACTGTTTATAAGGAAAAAAAACCCTCTGAACTCCAGTGAAAAAACAGCAAAGATTCAAACACGAAAATATTCCGTTTCAGTGACAATGTGATAAGAAGGAAGCTCTCACACATTGCGGGCAGGAAAGTGAATTGGAACATTATTCTTATAAAGCAGTTTGGCAAATATATAAGATGTAAGGTGTTCCATGTCTATCCATTCAATAACACCTCTTCTGTTATTAATCTATCCTAGGGAAAAGTTCAGAAATCTAGACAAACATTTTTATGCAAATATGCTCATCATTGCAGTTCTTATGGTGGTAAATTTGAAAGAAACTGAATGTATAACTTCTGGTGAATCAATCATATTAAAAAAAGTTTATAAAATATGTTAAGCCCTGGCAAAGTGTTAGGTACTGGGGTAATGAATGAAACAGACAATGTTCTTGCCCTTTTGGATCTTACATGCTAGTGGAGGAGACAGCCAAGAGACACACATAAATAATTATACATTGTCAGAGATGCTACAAAGAAAATAAACTGGATAGTGAGACAGAGTAACTGGGAGAGGCCATGTGTGAGTCAGTAAGCAGATGAAGTCTCTCTTAACAGGTGACTGATGGACTGAGGCTTGAAATATGTCAGTTGTGTGACCAGCTGGAGGAAGAGTGTTCCAGACAAAGAAAATAAAGCATAAAAATCAATACACAAGAAAGAGTTTGGTGTGTTAAAAACTACATTTCCCATACTCCCTTAGATGCAATGCCCCAAACATGACCTAAGTTTGACGAAGCATATTCAGAAAGAAAACAAGATCAACGTGAAGTTATTTCCAAAAGCTCCATCTTAAAATCTCTTGCTTCAGGCGTGCAAATGGCTCTGTGAGCTTGCTGTATCTGTTCTGCATTAAAACACAAGCTAGAGTTAATTGTAGAAATGATGCTGTAGTTAATGTCAGCTATGTAAAAATGTATACAAAGAAGACTACTAAGACCTATTAAAAGAATTAATGGTTTCCTTAGATGAAATCGTGGTTGCTTTCCTGCCTCACATTATTTTGTATTTTTAAAATATTGAATGATTTGTATATTTTTTATCATTAGGAAAGGTAATAAAAAAGAACCCTAGAAATAGATATTATATAAACTGGGATGATAAGTAAGGAAAAATCATTTATTTATTCTACATAATCATAAAAATAGAATCATTTATTTTTTATTTGTAAATAAATAAGTAAATTATTTGGTTAAGTATTTTCTGGGTGTCCACTCTACCAACCACTGTCTTTGGTGTTGGGGGTTAAAGCAGGGAACAAAATAGGCTATCCTCCATCCTTTATGGAACTTTGGTGAAAAAAAAATCAGAAAACAAATAGTTTCAATTGTACAACAGACCGATGAGAAACCAATACCTTCCTGAAGATTTCACAAAGTTGCAAGGAAAGAGTGTATTCTATATATTATGTGAGAAGACTATACTGAGGCATGGAGATGAACTCTTCTTTAAATATATTCCTTCCTTCCCCCAAACATCCTTTCGAGATCAGCAACCAGGCTTTCTTTATTTCTTCTTGCCCAGCCAGGCTGTCTCCTCCTTCTTCCAGATCTTCCTTGATGTCTTTAGATCTCTTTCCCTCATGTAGAAAAGCTTAGCTCTTCCAATTACATCTTCAAACCTATCATCTCTACTGAATAAACAAATGACTCTCTTTAAAATCCACAATCCTTGGAAATTAGAAGCATATTATTTTTTCATGTCACACTGGCTAATCAGTTCAGAATCAGGAGATCTCGGGAGACAAGAATCCGACATGTCACCGAAGCCAAAGAAAATAAAAAACAAAAAGCAAGTCGCAGGAAAAAAGAATAAAGGAAGTCTTTAAGCTGAAGCAAATTTTTTCTCAGTTAGAAAGTCTCTAGCTTTCAGTGGTCTGGAACCACTCTCGGTTTGGCACTGCTCCGTGGAGCCTGCAGGGAGAAGGTGGGTAGAGGCAAGGACACAGCCTGGCTCTGCCTGGCTCCCATGCCCTGCTGGCCCATTCATGCACCTGCTACTTCACTCTGAGTATCTGGCACATCTTCCAAGTATTCCAGTATCTTCCTACATGTGGTCTTTCACAGTTGCTATGGAAAAAACAACTCCCATCAAAAGCCCATTGCTATTCTGATATGTATGACTCTAGAAATTTATCCCAGAATGAACAAAATAAAGAAATTATGGCATTGTAGTTGACGTATTTTAGTTTTGTTTTGAACAATCAAACACATTTAACATTTCTTCTATCTTCAATGTCACAGATGCTATATAAATGCAGAAAGACATGCCTCCTGGTATTTTGTCCTAAATCAAACCAAGGTCTAAAATCCAACACATCAGGAATGTCTTGTTTAGCTCAGCAGTGCATTATCACATTTTAGGACATCTGAAGTATTCTCAAATGTCCTTAGGTTAGTTCCACATTGAGCACATTGCAGTAGGCTGATCATCAAAAGAATATTCACTTGGTAGGAAAACCTGTCTCTTCAGAAGTAACTGAGTCTCTTGCTAATAGATCTCTTTCTCATGTCATTACTGCATTGTCACCCTGGGGCTGATGTGCAGACAGAAAAGTGAACTCAGATGCTGGTGCTCCGCTGCCGAAGCAACTTTCAAATCTACCAGCCTAGTCCCAGCAAGTTCACTTTCTTTTCTGTTGCCAGTTATATAGTCTCTGAAGAACTGGAGAGCAGCCACCCAAAGTTGCCTGTGTCCTCTGATTCAGGGGCTGGCTCCAGAAGTGGTATGATTGCTCCTGGGACTGTTAGCAAGCACAAAGAGGATAAGAAAGCCAGATATTGATGGTTCATAAGAACAGGAGAAAGCCTGGAGCTTGTTAGCAGGCAAGGAGGGTAAAAACCTCAGACCTTTGCAGTTCTTGACACTGCTGTTTTGTCACTAATATATTCCCAGCACCAAATACATTGCCTGACATACTAAAGCACTCAGTAAATAATAAAATAACGAATGTTTTATTCATTATTACTCCCCTAAACCCTCTGAGCAGAGTTAGTCACAACCTATTTGGGGTCCCCAGGGCAAACAGAACACCTTTCTCTAAAATATTTCATCACATTCTGTTCTACATATTTATTTGCTTATTTATATCTTCTGCTAGACTATGAGCTCTTCAAGGACATGCACATCTAGTACATAGTAGGCACTCAAGCAGTGCTAATGAAATTGGTAAAAATGCCATTTACGTGTACACTTCTACTACAAGAATCTTTGTGTTCTTGATCGTCAAAGCCAAATGACTCAGAGAGAAATACAAACATCCTTTGAGACAATTCTGCCAGCAGTCCATCTAACAGTAGAGAAATCTCATTCAAATACATGCTCTTTGTGTAAATGCACTCACTGTTAATTTTGGCCTTTTGTGAAGGTCTCAGCTTTAAATGTTCATAATAAATAAGTAGGCATGCTTGAAAGTTGGTAACAGCTTAAAGCACAGCATGGACAGCCCAAATGCCTGAGTATTAAACACTTCATGGAGAGATGACCTGCTGAACATTCTATTTTGCCCTTACCTTCTTCCACTTAGGTAGAATTATCCCTAATTGTACAAAAAGGCTGTGTGATGCTGTTTTTGCTTTGACATTATGTGGAGATGTCATTTTCTCCAAGTATAGTGCAGTGCGCATTAGAGGAATTTGCCAGGTATATTTTCCCCTTAAAACATAGACAAGGCAGAGGAAGCAGCTACCAAAGCAAGTTAAAGCAATGAGTCACCCAGCCAGCTATCATTTGCATGTACTATTTTAGCTTCTTTAAATTATCTTCCTGCAAAATAGGTACAAAAGGCTTCTGGCTAAGGTGGGACGTTCATGTGACATTTCTGACTTCACTGTTTTATTAATGCCTTCCTCTCACAGAAAATGTATACAATGTGTTCTGACTTATGTACCTAAAATGAATTTATAAAAATGTTGATTATAAACATTAGTGACATAAGAAGAATAGCATTTTCATATTCTTGATGAATTATTTGACATAGACATTTAAGGAACTAAACAGAACATTTGTTTTATTAGTGGATGATACTCTACTTGGCTATAAAAGTACCATACATACTTATTATCATCTTATTTAATCTTCTTCTGAGAATCAGTATAAAATAGTAGTTAAGAGCTTGAGCTTGGTGGTCGGATTGTCATTTTCAAATCCCTCACTGGGTCATGACTCTATGAGAGGGCATGATTCCTTTCCAACTACTTTGTGTCTCTAGTAGCAGATGTCAAGTGCTAAAAAGATAACCTCTTTTATATTTAAAACATATCTTTTAATTTTTTTAAAGAAATGGATCTATTCTAACCATAGAGTTTTGACAATCCTCCTGGGAATGTATCTTTATGAAGCAAAATAATTATTTTTAATAATTATTCCAACATTTAGCAAATACATATTTTCTTTTACAGTCTATTTTTTTAAATTACCTTTATCTTTTAAAGATTGAGGGGCATGCTTGTATTTCAGCCACAACCTGAGTTTTTCATGTAATCCCTGCTTTTACTAGGCCACATTAGCATAAGATGACCAACAAGATTAGAGTAATAATTTTAGGGTTTACATATAGCCAGATGTGAATACTCCCCTCTTCCCAGTGACCAGCTGTCCTGGGATATCACGGGCTGCTGTTTATTTCTTGGTTGTTCTGATGCCCAGAGTCTATTCTGTCATCTTTAACAGCACAGGGGTACAATCTCAGCTCTGTCATTCATCACTTCCCAGAGTTTTAGCTGTTGAAGCTGAAGGAAGACCATGCCCTTGCAGGGACTAAAGCTCCATAAAAGACACCAGTTCTTTCAGTTTTTAGTGGTTCCTCATTTTTTGAGAAGTTCAGGGTGTACTCCCCCCAGGGGGCATGTTGGAGGTCATTTCAGGGCTGCCCATCAGCATGTCTTTTAAAGGCATAATCTCTATTAACCATGGATCCAGCCCAAGGCGAGTTGCGGATCCATCTTTGATCAAGCCCCCAAGGATAGGAATGTAGTATGTTTTCCTTCATTATGTCAGAGTATAGTTTCCTGATCCCTGAGCTTGACTCTCAGCTCAAATTCTTGTCACCATTTCTTCCACAGGTCCAATAGCCCTTCTGTGGAGTAGACACCTATGAACTCCTACTCTTATATGTCCTAGAGTATTTGAGAAGAGCCTCAACTCCGGACCCCACTACAAATAGTCTGAGGAACAGTGGGCTCACATATGTAAAAACAACGCACATGACTTAAGTGCCCAGCTACATTTCTTTAGGTGCTCTGGATCCTTCTGCCTGAATCCTAATTTTTCGCTCCCTAAATTGCACAGTATAGAAAGACCCAGAGGACTTTCAAATTGATCACCCCATATTTCTTTTGCCAAATATGACATCTGGCTGGTACAAAATAGCACTTGCTTCAAATTTTGTGCCAGTTTGAACAAACCACTATCAGATTAATGCCATTTTATTGGGTACACATAAAATAAGCTCCCAGGAGCAACAGCATTTGAATTAGAGGAAGGAAATTGTTAGAGGGCACAGTCTGTAGACAGAGAGGCATAATAGAAAAAGACTAAGGAACAATCCAATTCATCTTGCCTCATTCTCTCTTCTCTCCAAGGGAATGGCTAGTGTAGAAAAAGAAACATCCCGAATCATTTTTTTCCTTTCTGTTGCAAACATTAATAGTCTGGAATAAGGCACATGAGAATTTAGGGGAAAAGAGGCTCTGACATTTTTACTAGTAACCTTTACTTCACATTGTTTGCATAATGTATAATCATTGTAGAAGCAAAGATTTTGATTTATTCATATTTATATCTCTCATAATTACCAACACAAGGCATCAAATATTAAAAGTTACCAATAAAATTTATTTAACTAGTAAATGTATGAACCAACCTATATGGACCCAAGTAACCGGAGCTGTTATATAAATAGCAGTTTTTGAGAATGAATTTGCAGGCCAAGAGAATAAAATTTATTTAGAACAATGTCTTGGATACCTAAGAAGCCATTCTGAACGTTTCAAGTGGAAAAGGAAAGACCATTGCATGCCAGCTACTCTGTAAATGTTTGTTGAATAAGTGAATAAATGAATAAAGGAATAGGCACCAAGACAATGATTACTTTTAAAGGGACAGAGTGGGGTTAAACTTGGGATGGGACACAAGGCTTCTGGCATGGCCACAGACTTCAATTTCCTGGTCTGAGTAGTGAGCATGAGATTATTTAACTTTCTGATAACTCATTATACCAGACATCCTTTTGTGTGGTTTTCTTAATTCGTGTATAAAATAAAATTTTTCATTGGAGAATAAAAACTACTAACTTGCATAAAAATTAAAGACTGTTAACAGCTTAAAGTGTTTATCTTATTCACAGAAGGGTTAAACTGTCAAAAACTAATGACTTTAAAAAAAGTGTACACTTATGTTTATGAGATCCATTCAATCCCTAAATTAGGGTTCCTTGTTGGGGGCCCCAGTGCACATTCTCACTCTTTGTTCTGTCCGCATCCCATTTTCTTCCACTCATGGGGCTAAGTCAAGTAGCCTTTTCTGGTCAGGCAGGTCACTGAAGCCCTTGAGGGGAGAGAGATACATGCAGAGTAAGCAGAATATAACTGGCTTATTTTTGACCCTCTGGTTCTCAATTTCCCGTTCTTTATGATAAGGGATTTCCAAAAATTACATCTTTCACCACTTCAGGAAGCTAGTTAGGCAGCATCTGCCCCACCAACCATAGCTTTGCTCACCATTGGTCCAAAAAGTTATCCATTAGGACAGAGCTTGGAGAAATCTTGACCTCATGGGAACAAAACAATGAACATATTTTGTGGGAAAAACTGACCTCACTGGACGATAGAGCCTAAGGTCATACAGCACTTACAGATCTTCCAATCAGAAACCGTTAAGTGGTGAGGGAGTTTAAGGGCTATTGCGGGCATCATGGTGCTCTGCAACACTGTGGTTTTTCTTGCTGGGTAAGATCTAAGAGTCATTCCTTTTCTCACAAAATTTCATTTTGGGTTTCTGCAATCAAGGTATTTCAAGGGAGGGTGTCAGTGTCAGACAGCTAAACTCTCAAAGGGAAAGCTCTTCTTTGGTTTTGCCTAGAAACTGAATCACTAGGAGAGTGACAGGGCACCGGGACTGCTGCATCCCATCAGGCTGCTGAGAACTAGCAGATAAGCTAGCAAAGTCAGGCTGGTGCACTCACAGCCGATGACAGGACAGTCTGACAGCTCTGCTGCCATGGTCAACAGTTACTGTAAGTGTTCTATAGAGCAGTGTGATTCAGGGAATCCTAGAAGGCTGGGCCACCACAGGAAGACCAGGAAGTCCAGAAGGACTTCCTACCATCTCCTAGTCTCACCTTTCCTTTCCTCCAGAAAAGTAATCAGATTAGGCTACTCAACTTCTTCCTAGAGCATATCCCAGAACTAACAATACAGGCCAGGGAAAACAGGCCTAAGACATAGACCCAAACAAAAGGAGTCAAAAGGGGAACCACCATGCAAACAAAACTCCACCCACTGTGAAACAGAGCAGGAGACAAACCATAATAATCATAATATCAACCACTAAGACATATATCCCTTTATTGTTTAAAAAGAATCTGTCATTACTTTATTTACTATCCAGAGGAAGCAGGAAGAAGGTTAGATAAATTGTATTGTGAGTGACTTCAGCTAAGTAATGAAGGTGGGGTTGGATTCTAAGTTTAATTTGCTTTTATCCTCAAAGGGTACAAAGGCACATCCAGACTGGATATTGGAGTCAACTCTGATCCCTCTGCTAGACATAGGTTCACAGAAGACTTATACATGAGCCTGAATAATTAGGTTATTATTTATTTGGGAAAAAATATGTTTGAAGGCTGTAAAATGCTATTTCCCACCAGGATGTCCTTCTACATCCATGATTGATTTACATAAAAGTGCAGGAGTAATGTAATTGAGTGGTTATTAATCAACCCGACATTAGAAAAGGGGGTGGTCCCCTTTACCAATGGGTAAATCTGCTCAAGTTCCCCCTACTTCTGGGAGATTCTGGAGGATTAATTAGTAAATTATTTTTTAATTCTATGTAATTTGAAAGAGCAATAATCTCACAAGAATTTTGTAGCAGTTGGTTGATATTCAGAAAGAACATTTAGCTCCTCAGGAGAAAGGATTCACACAAATATAATAATATAGCATAATGAACCTCATTGACAAAGAGCAACATGACATTTTTAACTCTGCAATGCTTTAATTACATCCTTAAAAATGAAACTTTCATTTCCAATATCGGTCAGCAGGAATCTCACTACATTAAACTCAGTGTTATAAATGGGAATCCAATGGACTCTGTTCATAACTATTCAAGAAAACAATTTATAAAGAGATGCTTCATGATACATATTATTGGACTTTCTGCTGTTTAGTTGAACAAGGCAATGATCAAATATTATCCTATGATGAATTAAATAAAGGTTATTTTAGATATACTGGCTTTATCCTTAGGTGTTAATCCTGGGAAACCAGAGAAAATGCAAGGTACTAGTTAGTGGGCCAGTTTGGCTGAGATGACCTGGTGCTGGGAGATAAGGCTGGAGCCTTGAGAGGCAGCAGGAGATGGCATCACAGCAAGGGAGCAGCGAGGGTCAGCCAGTGGTCACAGCGGGAAAGCCAAACTGAGGGGAAGGAGGTTTAAGTGCCAATGGAGGGAAGCTTAGGAATGTGTTTCATCTCAGGGGCAAATTAGGAGACATAGGCGTCCAAGCCCTGAGTTACCTCCCACTTCTTTTTTCTCTTTTTCCTAATGATTGTTATGAAAAATCTCAAATACAGAAATCTTTTTCCTTTTTTAAGTCAGAGTCTTCCATTAGTGATTCCTATGGGGACTATCTGATTACAAACAGAAAAATCAATTGCCAAAATCTGTTCATTTCTATGTGCCTCACACTAAGGGGACAGGGAAAACATGAGAAATTTATTTGCCCAAGTCAGAAGTGGCAAGTCTAGATCATTTCTCCTGTCCTCTTTGATCTAGTTCCAAAATTGAGTCAGAGCATTTTATAGTGAAAATCAGATTTGGGGAGTGGGGGTTGGGAATGAACATAAAGAAAAGAATATTTAAGTGCTAGGAAACAATCTTTTTTCTCCAGATAAAACCACAAAAATCTGCACTGACTTCGCTGCAAAGCAATCTACGCTGCTGGTACAATGTATTTTGCACCGAGCACCTCTGTGCAATCGCAAACATGAAGACATGCGGCAGGGGCTGACAAAGTTACAAGAAAAGTAGCAACGGAGGCACCGATATCCAGCAGTAGCTGGTCTTTAATGAATGTAGTAAAGGTTGTCTACCAGAATAAAATGATATGGGATAAATGCAGGAATCTGGAGCTCTTGGGTTTTTTGTTTGTTTTTGCAGATAGCCAGGAAACAACTAGCATGAAATTAAAGCACAGACAATACAAAGCAAGACTGTGCTCAAAGAGGACATTCGAGAACCAAGGTGACATCCCCATCTCTGGTCATTCACATTGCTAGACTCTAGGAGGCAGGATTGGAGGTTTAATAAGCTGACTCATGTATCATACCACCAGACGTCATATATCATACAAGTATACATCTGAACAAATTATTTAGGTCACCTGTCTATCTTTTTAAACTGAATGATGACGATGTGTCACCTCTTCTTAACTAAGGTATTTGTTAACTAAAAGCCTCGATGAACCAAAATTATTTGAATCCTAAATGAATCCCACTATAGATCTCTAGACATAAACTGACACAAGCAGTACCCCTTACCAAGTGCCCGAGGATTATTTTAGCAGTCTTAGATGTGCATCCTATTTGAAAGTTAAAAATAAAAAACGTGTTCACATCTGCAAAGGAAATTTGATGACCAGGCATAAAGAAGAGACTTCTCGTCAAACCATGTGGAAAGTCAGGCCAGCCACTGGAATTTCAAAGGAAATGTAAGTTGAAAGTGGAGACAGCTCCCAATGGAAGCCATATGAGGTCTCAGGTAGAGAACTTTTCTGGGGTACCAAATTAAATGGAAAAAAAAGTGCAACAAAATTTTTAAGTGAAAGGTCAGATATATTAAATTCGGACATTCATACCAGGAGTACCAAACCATAAAGCTAAATGGAAAACCTTACTGAGTGAAATCCTACCACAGAACCAGGCCCGACTATTGGAAAAACATTCTGATCAGAGGTTGGCATCAAAATCTCCCCAACGTCTACTGAAACTGTCCAAGTATCAAACCCTGCAAAAGGAACATTCATCTCTGAACTCAACAGCAGGGAATTTTGTACCTGCCTGAAAGGAAAAACTATCTCAGTTGAATTACTATACTTAGAAAAGAAGAAACAAATGCTATTTTGTCTCAAGAACTCCTCAGCAACAGACTCAATTTCCAGGTAATCTTCCCTGCAGACCACTTGTCATCATCTAGAGGGACTGCCCTTAAGGAGAGCTCGGTGGTCACGCAGGGAGTAGGGACACAGAGCTTCCATCTCAGGAAGACAAGCACCAGGCCACTTGGGACACTGAGCACCTGTGCTCAGGAATTCCCCACGACCAATTTAAATCAAAACACACCAAGTGGAATCGAAGTTTGTCTTTCATTTCCAGCTTCACTTTTTGACTAGTTTGCCCAATTACATAGAACTTCTCAGAGATTCAGTGGCTCCCTGGTTTAAATGCCCCGGCCCAATTCAACAGGAAAAAGTAATTATACCTTTTGGGGAGGGGGACTAGAGACTGTGAGGTCAGTAGAAGTGGAAAGACATACATCTTCCTGTGTCTAAAGCTGGTTCTGTCCCCTGCTACCCACGTGCCTGGGACCGAGTTTCCAGAAATACCTAGGGCTTAGATTCTTGACTTAACAATTCAGCGATTCAAAAAGCATTCAATCAAAAGGAATAAAGTGATGAGTTAAATAATCCTTTAACAATACTTATCATAGTGCCTTGCACATTTGTAGTGATCAATTTATGTTAGCTATAATAATGAATGCAATTATTTGTCAGGTAAATTCACTTACAGAGCCAGACAGCTATTTTAGATGGCCTTACTTATAGCCTCTCCCATCCTGTGAAGCCAAGTCTCCCTCTCTTTCCCTCTGACATCAGAACCGCTGGGTGGGAAGGCAGGCTGCAGAGCCTCTCTCACCGTGGGCTTTGCCCTCTCCCACAGCTCCAGACAGCCCTGACTCCTAGACCTCCCCTGCACCACGATCTAGATGCCTGATTTCCAACTCCCCACGCTGTCTACAGCCTCCGATTTCACAGATCCTGTTTTCTTAATTCCTCCATGTTCACCTCTAAATGTTTAAGGACACCTTTATTCTGGATGTGGCAGGAAGCTGCCACAAAAGTATCTCTGTTGGATGAGAGCAAAGGATGTGGGAGAGGATCATCTACTTTAGAGTCAGAAAAGGGAGAGACTTCAGTTATGCAGGAATTAATATTCAACATAATGGTCTTTAACATATGTGTGGGTTTGTGATTGTGACCACCATGATGATAAGAAAGAACAATGGCAGGAAGAAAGTTGAGGATGGTAAGGATAAAAGGATGCAAGATTTCAATGGAAAATCAAGAGTATTGATACTGATTATCAATATTTGAAAAACCAATAAAATGAGAAGAGGAGAAGACTTAAAAATAGATTTGTTCTCTGTAGGAGTAAAACTAATTACAGCCATTCATTGTGAGCCACTTATCATTCATGCCTAATTATCATGCAGCACAAGCGCAATTATGTGTATTGTGAAATATTAAAATCATAGAACCAGAATTTTCAAGCATAAAGGGTCTCTGGAGATCATCTAGGTCAAGCAGCTCCTTTTACAGACAGTGAATGAGCAAGGGGAGAAGTTAAGTCGTTTACAGAAACACAGAGCTGTGTTCTGGCAGAGGGAACCCCAGCCCAGGCCTCCTGACTGCCAGCCCTGCCCTCGTCCGGCTGGACACTAGCCTGCCTGGAAGCTTATCTGCCTTTGGAGTAAATTGGATTTGATTAGAGTATGAAATTCTATACTGAGCACTATCTGTTGTTTTGCAACAGAAATAGGTTAAATATTAGCAAATCACTCAAGTAGAAATGTTCTGTGAGAAAGAGTCAGGCTGGAATAACATAGAGTGGGAAATATATATTTGTGGGGGTGGGTGGGGTTTCTGCATGTAGGTAAGTTGTGTAATTTAAAGCTGGTGGGAAAATTACAGAGTATTAAGAAAACCAGTATAAGACAAATAAAGCTTTAAAATGCCCCATTATCTTATGAAATGTACAATGTAAGATATGAGATATTAATTTTTACCTCGATGAATCACTTTTACCCAGAATCACTGTCTTCCTTTTCCTGTCTTGAGATAAAGAGAAGCTATCCTAGTCATGCAAACTGTTAAGTTTACCTGCTCGAATGGAAAAGCTTATTCTTAATCATGTCCCAGACATATGTAATCCCATATATCTCCCTGGTAGCTCCAAGTAAAGACCTCTCTTAATCCTCTTTGACCTTCCCGATCCAAGCCCACTCTATGTGAGGTAGGCCCCTCATACAGTATGGTTTGATATTTACCAAAAATCATTTGCATGAAAAATATACCTTCTGCTAGTTACCTCTTTGTGCAAAAAAAAAAGCGTATACCCAGAAGATTCCCATAAAAATAGCAGTACCACTGTTGAGGAGTGGCCCCCATACATGGATTAAGTCTTGACAGTAGGGTAAAAACTGAACCATGGGATGAGAACAGGTACATTTTCACAAGAGGACTCCAAGATGGAAACAGTAAAGTATGCCTGGGGAAGAGGTGACCATGGGTCTGTCTGTGTGATAGAAACAGAGCATCATTTGTATGGCTGCTGAGGAACAAATGTGAGTTAGTTCACAGTTATGCCAATGGCCAGCTCAGTTCCTGCTGTTTCCGTCACTTCCAGAAATTTCTAAGTAATGGAAACTGGACACTGAGAGTCCTCCCCAGTCACCATTCCTGCTTCTTATATATTTTGGAGCCCCTAAAGTCAATAGTTTTTCTAAACAATTACTTTGGAATACATAGTTAATTTTACCGTAAGAGTTAAAAATAGTTGGCAACTCCCATGCTGTCAGTGATCAAATTAAGGACCCGGAAGCCCTGTTGAGGAGGATTCAAAAACCTTCCCCCATAGATTAGGAATGTCAGTCACGGGAAGCAGAGAGGAAGAGCACTTGTGTAATGTAATCACCATCTTCCTTCACCTACCTCATTCCTACTCTCTGACAGCGTGTATCATGCTATTGCAACCATGGTGTGTTACGAAACCAATATCAAGCTACAGAAATATTTAAAAGTGGAAAGAACAGTTATAATTTCATCAGCCTAACACTTCATATTTCATAGACTTTTTCGTTTTTGTCTGTATGCATACATACTTTTCACAGAGTTGAAAATAGAGTGAACATAGTACTTGTGGCTTTTTAAACTTCGTTGTATATCCTTTTTCCATTTATTAAGTCTCCATATTTGTCATTTTAATGACTATAAATTATCACATTAGTTAATATGCTATAATTTACTTTATACTACTAGATAAACAATTTGCCTACAATATTTTGTTATTGTAGACATCAATTTATTAAGAAACTTTAAGTGTATAGCATTTTCTTTTTTTTCTGGATTGCTTTCTTGGTATAAATTTCTAGAAGAGAGCTTATTGGCACTAAGGTTAGGGTGCTGTACGTGAGAAAACGTATATGAAGTGTATATAATGATATAAAACATAACATATATTTATGTGTATAGAGCTATGTGTGTATATCTTTGTATAGCTATATATTGTGACCAGAATGTTATATCTGTCTCAAATTTTTACCAGGAAATAAGTTTCTTATCTTTTTAAAGAATCGTGTATTAATCAAGTAATCAAAAATAAAATCTGAATAATAAATGAACGGTCACCAGAACTTCAGTGCTATAGTTGGTCTAGAATGTGAAGGCAAATTTCATCTGAAATATGAGTCAATTTTGAGATGTTGATAAAACCTCATAAGCTCTCTGGGTTTCAATTTGCTTATTTAAAATAAAGCAAAACAAAATAAACAGGAATCTCTAAATCCCCTGTTTGCTTTCTGGTTTTTCTATTAGCATGCATTATTATTTTATGACTACCAAATAAACACATGCTGTATATTATGTCTTACCACAATAAATGGCATATAAACAATATGCCCCCTCAAAATGGCTGAATAGTGGGGTATTTACGTAAATGATATTGGAAGGACAAACCTAAGAATGTGCTCTTGGGTTAAGTACAAAGAAATATAATTAGTTAAAATGTCTATAAAAATCTAGCCTGGCAAATCTCTTAAATGGATCTGAGATTAGAAACTAGCAACAGATGGCAACATACTTTGCACAAAGCCAAGTTTCCTATAACCTTGAAATTCTGAAAGGTCCTGAAGAAGAAAAATCAGATAGGCTCTTAGTCGGGATTGTCCTCAGGACAGATGAAGCTAATGGACTTATGTCAAAAGAAAGAAAATGAGATCGATGTCCTACAGGCTTAGGTCCCCCAGGTGCAAGGACATTTTGTCATCAGGTATGTGGAATAAATCTTCAGGCGAATGAGAGGACAGATGTGGAAAATATATTGGCAGGATGAACAGGTGATGAAGACACGACTCACATATCACTCGGGAGGAGAGCTGTTGTGCGGCTGAAGCACGTCCTGCATGAAGAGGACCTCGGCACTGACGTTATCATCCCACCCCCAGATCAGTCACTCCAGATCATGCAAGTGAATGCAAAATTTAGCGAGAGTCAAAAGCCTCTCAAAATCATAGCTAGATAGGAGGAGTAAGTTCTAGTGTTCTCAGCACCGCAGGATGACTATAGTTAACAATAATATATTATATAGTTTCAAATAGTCAGAAAGAGAATATCGAATGTTCCCAACACAAAAAATGATAAAATGTCTGAGGTGATGTATATGCTAATCACCCTGATCTTATCACCATACATTATATGTATTGACATATACCACTACCTAGCCCATGTATACGTATAATTATTAGTCTATTAAATAAGAAAATTAAATTAAAAAATTTTTAAATACTCTCAAAACATAATTTACTGTAATATTGAGAATCATAATAAGAATACATGAAATGCGAGTTGTTAAAATTATTTAATGGGAAATAATTTTTTTCCCCAGAAAGTGACACTATTGGTATCTTCTTAAAAGTGCCCCCAGCACTTCATTGGGTTCTCCATCTTTCAACAAATCTTTGGGCTAGAAGGTGAAAGATAAAAAGGCAAGAGCTCCATTTCTGCTACGAAAGGAAGTTATACAAGTCATCTGGCTCTTTTTTTGTGAACTTCTGGAGGTTTATCTTAGCTCTAAATATCAATTCCTATAAGTAAAATTTTGAAAATGCTAAGGATGATTTGAAATCTGCTCATTCCACAAAATCTGTAATTTCCACACACACCTCCACCCATTCACCTATTTATTTATTTACACAATAAACTTGCTAGAGCATATACTATGTGCTTAACAAAGGATTCACTCCCGGAAAATGCCTAATTCTTCATAAATGCGTTTATCCTTAGGCAGTCTAAGTCTTCTCCATTTGAACTTGGATGAGGAAACAGAATGAGGAAGTTTAGGATTATTACAGAAGCAATACAAAGAGAAAGAATTCATATTCAGCTTAGGAAATTAAAAGAGGCTGGTACAGTGAGACAATATATTTGAGAGACAGGTCCTGTCAAGAGAGAGAGGACTTTAAATCCCTCTGGTGGCTACCATTAAACCCATGAACAGCTGAGGCTGGTGAATTACAGCCTAGTGTTTACGTCATAGGATTTCAAGGAGGACAGGAAGGGGGAAAAAAAATCTCATCCTTCAAGCTCAGAGGAACTCTGGGAAAAGAAAAAGAAAGGAAAGAAAGAACAGAGAAGTGGAGACAGAGGAACAGCCCCACAGAAGTGAATCAGACCCCCTCTCGGGGCACAATTCCACACAGTAAGGCCCAGTCCTAACCTCCGTTCTGACTCAATAGAAGCCGCCATGGAAAACCTGAGCAGGAAATTAGCATCCACCGTAAATTACAAAGAGGTCCTAAAAACAGTAATAAAGTGTGTCAGCTCCATTGAGCCAAATGGATTTCTGGACTCTAAAGCAACCCCATTTATTCTTCTTCCCTTTTCTCAAAAAAAAAAAAAAAAATAGCAAAATCACCTTCTAAATGAATAACTGTTGGGCATGACCACAAATACAGTCATATATTTAACTGAAAGCATTTAAACTTCTAAAAGGAGGAGATGCATTTGTTCCAGACACTTCTGTAAGAAGTGTAAGTGTTTTCTGTAAGAAAACAATGCTTATCCAGGTGACTAAGAATTTGTCATCTTATAAATCAGTTTGAAAATAAGGGAATTATTTGAAATGATCCAAGGAGTATGTGGCATAAGAAACAGCAATGAACGGTGGAGGAAAAGTTGTTAGAATCTATGTTTTGACACGGGCCATCTTCCATAATTTGTCTGGTCTTAAATTCCCTTCAAATGTAAAAATATGAATAAAACTTCACAACTGATACCTGGTAGATAAACTTTCTCATAATGAGAAATCAAAAAAGTGGATTAATTTGGAAGCTATCAGCTTTGTAAGGTTAAGTTCTGTAGTGATGGGGATGATGAGACCGTGCAGGGTGGCAGGCTGGAGTGGAGCGCACTAGAACTTGGCCCTAACAAACTCCATCATCTCACGACTTTGCAGAGGGGAATGCAGCAGCAAAAAAGACCAATGCATTTTACTCATAATCTGTAATCAGAGAGAACCAGACAGAGCTTCATTAAAGACAAAATTACTCACAGTAATTTACACAGTTACAGGTGGGAGATATATAAGCACTTACAAATTACATAGCAGAAAAGTCATTGGAATTTTTTTAAAATGTATTCCTATAAACTTTCAACCAAATGGTCCACCCAGAAACCAAGAAAAACCTTATGCACTCAATGTGTGGCAGACTACTTTTTAACAGTAAAACCAGTATGAAGAAGAAATTTTAGAGGTCCTTTACTAAATGTCAATAAATAGCTTTCATTCTTAAGCAACCCTAGGGATTCCCAGCTAATCAAGAGAAAACTTGCTATTCAGTGATGATTTTTCTAACAAATGGGAAACTCTGCCCCTTCTCTCTGTAAATCTGTTAGAATAAAATCTGAAGCAATGAGGAAAAAAAAAGAGCCAGAGCTACCACTGCATGTGGCTTGGCCTACGTACATTAGGGTTGACATATTTTGTCAACACATTTATTTGTAGTTTAGCCTCTTCTCTGTATCCATTTCCAGTTTCATATCCTCTGAAGCTATAACATCCCAAGAATATAAATCCCTCTCATTCTCCAAGACCCAAATCAAACAGCACCTCCTCCATGATAATCCCAGGCAGAATTAATGGCTTCTCACTGTGTGTGAACAGCACATTACTCACACCTCTATATGTAGTATTATTTTAATCAGTCTTTTCTTCATTGGCTTCAGGGTTGGACTGTTCCTTTACGTTAAGGGGACTCTGTGCATAGCAGCTACTTATCAAGTACGTCTTTGTCACTTAGGGCTACTATGACAAAAACACTGTAGAAGGGGTGGCTTAAACACCTGACATTTATTTCTCACAGTTATAGAGGCTGAGAAGTCCAAGAACAGGTACCCGTAAATTTAGTTCATGGTAAGGGCTCTCTTCTTGGCTTGCACACAACAGCCTTCTTGCCATATCTTCACATGGGGGAGAGAGGAGGCTCTTCATGACCCTTCTTTTTCTTATAAGGACACTAATCCCATCATGGGACTCCACCCTCATGACCTTATCTAAACCTAATTACCTTCCAAAGGCCCCACCTCCAAGTACCATCACATTGGAGGTTAGGGCTTCAACAAAGAATTTTAGAGTAAAACAAACATTTAGTCCATAACAAAGTGCTAACTAAATTGAATGAAAAACACTCTTTACCCATATTAAATGTTCCCATCACCACAACTTGTTCATGAGAGAGTTTAAAGCAAAAACACTTAGTTTTCCACTTGTTCTAAAAGCTAGCAATCATCACACCAAGACCTTTAGTCCACCTCTCAGTGGTTTCTATTTTTTCACCAATGAGTCAGACAAACTAAATGCTCTTTTATCAGTGTGCATCAGTATTTCAGTGTCCTTTGATATCAATGACCTCATCCCTACTGGGGACATATGGGTTGTTTTCCTCTAGTGTGAAAAATATACAAGAGTTCCCTAACTCAACTTCTTTCAGAATGGATCTAACCAAATGTTATTCAAAGGCATGCTGCCCTAACATTATTTACAATCACACTTCTGAAAACTAATTTTTCTGCTACAGATGCTATGCAATATTTTTCTAACCCTGAATCTGATATATATTCAACTGTGTCAGCTGGTCTTTCCAAATCACATACCAAAGCAATGAAGGGGAACTGAAATATATTGAGCACCTCCTATAAGCCATGTGTTAATAGATGAGAAAAGGTTCCATAAAAATTTAATGGGTGTGCTGGGGGGAAAAAACTGTCATCTCAAAGCTGTAAACAGTTTCTGTCTCAAAAAAAGTAGAATTTGATCCCGACTTTGGAACATGGCTTTTGTTTGTTTGTTGTTTCAAAATCACCTGGATAGCTGTATCCATTCTTCTATCCGTGTGTTCATCTATCTATCCATCTTTTATTTTATATATGTTTTTAGAATATACTGGAATGTCAGGGCTGTATGAAATAAAATTTTATCTGTGTATAATTTTAGTAACCTTTCTTTTAATTGTTGGTTCTTTACCTCGACATGACAAAGGCTGTCTTATGGTACGTTTTAAAACAGAGGGATAGCAATACAGCCATTCGTTATGGCTTCTATGCTTAAAAATATAGTTTAGAGATAATAAATCAAATTTCTGTATTTGGAGATAGTAGCATTAAGGGATTTTTCTTACACAAAAGATAAAATAACCACATCCCTTAGTTTCTTTAGTGTGCCTTGTATGATCTCCTACTGAAAAACAGCCATTAGCTCCTGCAGCTGGGCCACTGCAGTGGGGCTCAGGCAGAATGGTTTCCTGAAAATACCAAAAGATATAAAGGAATGGTCACAAATGAAAGGAAAGGAATGTAACTCACTTGCTTTGAGAACTAAGAACCTAATATTGCAATGGCTTTAATCTCATTTAATCTTCAATGAGTCTCTAATCTCATTGATTACTCACACACACAAATACAAAATTCTGTGAGGAAAATATACCATTACAGCTGTTGTCAGAATATAATGATGCAAATCTCCAAAGGCAGTAGTGGGAATTCCATGAGTAATATATAGGGTACTTAGCACAGTGCATGGGCACATGGCACATGCTTAGTGAACAGCACTTTCTATTAAAATGTCCTGTTCTTCAGTTTAGACAAGGAAACTTGAGACTCTGGCAGGTTAAGTGGCTTTATTTCCCTACACAGCTCCCACAAGATGCGCATCCCAGTCAGTCTAGGTCTTCCTGTGAAGACGCTGGCTACAAAGCCTGTGACAAGGAAACTTTCCCAGGGTCAATTCCTGAAAGCGTTACAATCCTACTCTCTTCAAAACAATGAACATGGCTTCTCTTAGGGAGTCAAAATGATATTACCTTTATGGGTGTCAGTGCAGCAATACTTATTAGGTGCACATCCTTGGTACCAACTATTTACCTTGTAAATAATTTATCTTCAGGGATTACATAAGGATGTGGATAAGGATTTATTTATAAGGACTGCTATTCTGATAATTGTCTTCCTTTACTTCTGAGCCTTGTGAAGCTTAAGAGGCAATCCCTCAAGATGAATTTCGAGTGGCAAACTGGGCCTATATTGAATCTAGATCCAAATGGCCATTTGCTGACTAGACATCACACATGTACTAAGTTCCAAGAAAACCCACAAGTACGCTTAACTTTGGGACTTTCATAGCTGCTCTTCCTATTTATGCTGCCTGAACCACCAGATAGACTGCTACGTACATTGACCCATCAGAACTTAGCAACCATCGACCAATCAGAACTAAGGAAGTTTGAATCCTTCATTTGCACAAGTGGATCTGAGTGGGAACTTGTGCAGATCTTTCTCTATAAAAGACAAACCCTCCTGTTGTTCTCTGAGACAGCACCTTCATTTTATTTTGAATTCTGCATCTCCCTTGTTTGTGAAGTATTCACTGGAATAAAGTCTCTTTCCTCTTAAGAAAATGAACACAGGAAATCTAAGTAGACATATTCCATTAGTCCACTGAGAAATAAAGGAATAAACTCTGAACCGCCATCTACTCTTCTATGCTAAGATACAGAGTCAGTGAAATGTCTATGTCAAGCTAAAAACTAGACTCCTTTTTTAAAATCGCTGTAAAGAATAGACAGATTGCTCTGAAAAGACCATGCCTTTAATACAGAAAGTAATTGCTCATTTGATTCCAACTTCATTTGGAATTGTACACTCCCCAAAATGCGAATGCTAAGGAAGGCTCCTTGTTAGAAAAGCATGGCATGTGTAATTTAAACAGCCTTTAGGAAATACCAATATCTCTGTTTACTTCAAGTCCCCATCACTGCCATCTCCTCTGTCCCTCCTTGGCACAAGGGAGGCCCATGTGATCTCCCTCAGAACCTCAGGATTTTTATTGTCACCACCTCCTCAGTCTCAACCTTTCCTCATGGCTGTGTGCAGCCACACCCTCTGCACCAACTTCACACTGAGCACAGACCTAGTTAACCCTTCCTCTGTCTTCTCAGGCACCATTTGAGTTAGGGAGATTAACCCTTCCTTCTGACCTTAATGAACTGTGAGGAAATAAAACCAACAAGCTGAGACTGGATATACTTCTATGAGCTCCCCACTTCAGTTTCCTGAAAAATTATTCCTTACTTTAGGTCAGTGTGTTGCCAACATGCCTGAGCATACGAATGAATGGAAACACTGTTTAAATATACACATCTATGGAATGTACTTCTCTAGAAAAGGGGTTTAGGAACCTACATTACAGAAAAACATCACAGGTAATTTTTGTGCTCACCCAAGCTTAGAACACATGGCTTTAGGCCATCAGTCATAGTTTTATATATCCCTGAGGTCATTTAGCTATACATCAAATAGATTTACTTAAAAATTGCTTTTTCCAAATATAATTATAATTGCCAATTTCATCTAAATTTTCACTACTGCATTCAACAATTACAACCATACAATCGTATCTTTAAATCATAATTTTCTCTTTTTAGTGACATTGGTATAAACCTCCAACATAGGTCTTATATTTTAACAAAAGGGTTTGTAATGTGGCAAGTTGGGTATTACTTGAGGTCACAGGACAAGAACAAGCTGTTATCAATAGGCTCATATAATTTCCTGTGTTCCTCAAACATCTTCCAGCAACAGACCTGACATGACTCAAAATTAACTTGAGCAATTTGATACGATCACACCACCTGCCTTGGAGCTATAACCACACATTTCTCTTGTGAAATTTAATGTGCTCAGGTAATATGCTAAATTGAGTATTTTTACCTATAAATATATCATAACAAAAAATAAGATAGGTTATCAAAATCACTGTGAGCACCTAGAAGCAATAAAAGAAATTCAACGTTTATGAAGTAAAAAGAAAATTTTATTATCTTAAAATAGTGACCTTAAGAATGCACTTAGGTAGTTCTTTACATATTTTTAGAATTTTTTTCCCCATTTGGCTGATGCAATTTAGAAAGCATTAAAGGACTGATAACTGGAATCTATTTAGAACTCAGGAAAATCAGCAAGAAAAAATGAAACAACCGTATCAAAAAGTGGGCAAAGGACATGAACAGAAATTTTTCAAAAGAAGACAGAAGAATGGCCAACAAAAATATGAAAAAATGCTCAACATCTCTAATCATCAGGGAAATGCAAATCAAAACCACAATGACATATCACTTAACTCTAGTGAGAATGATCTTTATCAAAAAGTCCCATAACAACAAATGTTGGTGTGGATACAGAGAGACAGGAACACTCATACACTGCTGGTGGGACTGCAAACTAGTCCAACCTCTGTGGAAAGAAATATGGAGATACCTTAAACAGATACAAGTAGACTTACCATTTGACCCAGCAATCCCATTATTGGGCATCTACCCAAAAGAACAAAAGACATTCTATAAAAAAGACATCTGCATTCGAATGTTTATAGCAGCACAATTCACAATTGCAAAGATGTGGAAACAACCCAAGTGCCCATCAATATATGAGTGGATTAATAAAATGTGGTATATGTATACCATGGAGTACTACTCAGCTATAAGAAACAATGGTGATATAGCACCTCTTATATTTTCCTGGAAAGAGTTGGAACCCATTCTACTAAGAGAAGTATCCCAAGAATGGAAAAATAAGCACCACATGTACTCACCACCAAATTGGTTTCACTGATCATCACCTAAGAGCACATTTAGGAATAACATTGATCGGGTGTCCAGCAGATGTGGGTGGGGGAGGGGATGGGTGTATACATACATAATGAGTGCAATGCACACTGTCTAGGGGATGGACATGTTTGAAGCTCTGACTCGGGGTGGGGGGGGCAAGGGTAATATACATAACCTAAACTTTTGTACCCCCACAATATGCTGAAATAAGAATAAAAAAAATAAAAATAAATTTAAAAAAAATAAAAACTTAAAAAAACAGAAAAAAAAAGCTGGCATTGAATATCTACATTATAGTCTTTGTGTGTAAAATTAAACCGAGTAAAATATGAACTACTGGATGTGTGCTTACATCCCTTATAGTGCTAAAAAAATATGTATTGACTGAATAAATGAATAGTTATATAGCCATGGAGAACAGCAATTAGCATTTTTAAATTACCATTACTTACAATACTAAACATGACATTTAAATAGCATCATAAATTTTTAAAGCTCCAAGAGGTCTAGACTTTTAAAATATGAAACCCATGGTGCAGATCTGCACTATTTATCATTTCTGCCAATTTCTCAAATAGTCTTTATTTACCCAGTAACCCTCTCTCCTGTTTTTTCTCCAATCTCTTGTTACTTTTATTTTCCCTCTGACCTTCTCTTTTAAAGGGATGTGAATAAAAGTAAGACGCACTGGACTTATTTACCCAGGTAGTTACCATTTCTAGTTCTTTTCTTTCCTTTCTGCAGATTCATCTTTAAATCTGGCATCATTTTCCTTATGCCTGAATGATTTCCTCTAATATTCTAGTACACATCAACTGGTGATGATTCTTTAAGGTTTTGTAAGCCTGAAAAGGTCTTTATTTCATATTTGTTTTTGAAGATATTTCACTGAGTTTAGACTTCTAGGTCTACATTTTTTTCTTCAGTCCTTTAATGATATTGTTTCACTGTCTTCCAACTAAGAGAAATATGCTGTCATCCTTATGTTTCTTCCTCTGTAGGTAATTTTTTTTTCTCTAGATGCTGTTTGAAATTTTCTCCTTATCATTGGTTTTGAGCAATTTGATTATGAAGTGCCTCAGTGTATTTTCTGCAGATTTCTTTGCTTATGATTCAAGCTTATTGAGCTTCTTATGCTTGTGGGTATATAGTTGTCATCAAATTTGGAACATTTTCAGCCTTTATTTCCTCCGATATTTTAAGTGTTTCTCTCCTTCACAAACTAAATTAAATATCTATTAGGTCATTTAAAACTGTTTCACAGCCAATTAGTGCTCTATTCAATTTTTAAAATTATTTTTTCTGTTTTTCATGTGCGTATCTTCTAATGGTCTGCCTTCAAATTCACTATTTCTTTCTTCTACAATGTGAATCTGCTGTTAATCCCATGCAGTATTTTTTTTTTATCAAATACTGTGGTTTTCCTATCTAGAAATTCAATTTGGGTCAACTGGCAATGTTGAAACAGAAAAATGGCTGAGAATTCTCAAGAATGAAATAAACTATGACTGATGGAATAAGTAAAACTAAGTCCACAGCAGGAAATATTTGAAACAAGAAAGCACTGTCATTCAGCTCTAGGTATTTTGTAATTCAATTCTTATTGTCCTAGGTATTAGAGAAGTAAGATGTTTTTAAGCATATGGATTTTTACGTTTTTATTTTAGCCCTAAAAAGAAAAAACAAAGTGCAGAAAAAGACTGGAAACAAATTAGCTAAAATGTTGCTTCTGGAAAGTTTCCCAAATGTCTTTATTTTTGGGTATTTTCAAAAGTATCTATAATAAGCAATATATAACTAGTTAAACTAAAAGCAGAAAAACATAAGAACAAATATGTCATTTGCATGAAGAATGGTGATTGATGAAGAAAATCATGATGGACCTAAACTTTGTAGTACTGTTTTCCCCATTCAGAAATTTCTGCTATTTCTAAGGCCATGCTGTGTAAAACAGAGGATTTCTGGCTTACACTTAGCTTCCTTTTTAAAAGGAGATGAATTAAGGACATGGAAAAGATTATAAAATGGATAGAAGATAGAATTTACACTGAGGATTTCTCATTTACCTGCATTTCAGATTTCTATGCTTCTTCTTCTCCAAGTAGTCACCTTTGTTAATTGATCCTTTAATTATCTTAATGATTATAAAACCATGCCACTTACATAACTGTGATAGCAATATTATTAGATGTCAAAAATATGTGATAAAATAAGATTAAAGTGAAAAAAAGGTTTTCTTTATATTAAAAATAGAAGTTGAATTTTAGAAGAATATATGCAAACATGTTTATCATTTTTCAAGCACCAAGCCTTTCTTCCTTGCTAGCCCAAATACCTTCAGTACTGATACTGTCATCAAGACAATGAAACTAAAATTTCCCTTTAGGTAGAGGGGAGGTATAAAATGGGAGTATGCATTTTGTATGAAGGTGAACATTTTCTCATTTTCCAGTCAAGTGACTGACTTTTAGAGCATCTTCAAATATATATATATTTTTTTCTTCAATAGCTTCAGTTAAATGAATTTTTGCCCTGCGAATCTCTCCTGGGACTCAAGAAGCTTTCTTAAGCTTGTGACATTGCTGTGAACATCCTCTGTTGCTGTTCTACATCATCTTGTCCTCCTTGTGGCAATGCCCACACATCAAGTAGATTTCAACCCCGGAGTCTATAGGTGGGTGACATGACTACACTAAATCGATTAGAACACCCCATCTACTCACCATTGTGATTGGCTCAGTGAAAGAGATAACTTCCTAAGCCAGGTTACACCCAGGGACATCAAGACTAAGTTCCAGGTGAGATAATTTCTGTCTACTGGATGGGGTGCTGTGATGATAGGTATCTAAAGCTGTCACTGGCCACCACGTGAAGCCTGGAAATGGGTCTATCCAGGGTTTAGCAGAGCCCACATTTAGATTCTGGTGATTATCCTTTGAGCCCTGAGCTGATTTGCACCCAAAGATTCAGTCCCAGACCAGTGTTTCCACATTTTACCATGCATCAAAACCACCTGAAGGGCTTGAACACACAGATTGCTGTGCCTCACAGCCACGGTGTCTGGTTCAGTGAGTTTGAGACAGAAACTGAGAGTTTACATTTTTAACAAGTCCAAGTTGATATTGATGTTGCTGATTCAAGAAACATACTTTGGGAATCACTGTTCTAAATTTCAATTAAGTGGGCTAGTAAACTGTATTTTTTTTTTTCTTAAGCATGCTTGGGTTGGGTTTTCTATTATTTGGACTCAGAAAGAGAATCTCACCTGATACACATATGAGTCTCTGAAAAACACCTGCCCCCAAAATGAACCTAAATGACTCTACCTTATTAGGTGCTTGTATATTAAAAACTATATGAAGGAAAGTCATAAGGAAATTATTACACAGAGTAACATAAACTTCATATTATATTAAATATTTAGGACTTTCTGTCCCACTTAATACTATGCTATAATTAAATTTCATCATATCTGGTAGTCAAATATTATAGGCACATGAAAAACCAATACTTAGATTTATTTTCCTTATAAAAGAAAATAGGTTTCTGATATTTTTCTTGAGGAATTTTATTACTGAGAAATTTCAATTGAAGCTATTTTTACATGAATGTAATTAAAAAGGTAGATAAATCTAATTTTACTTTGAGTAGAACACTATAACCAAAAGTTACAACTAGTGTTTTTCTTTTTAACATGCAATCTATAATTTCATTTATCATTCATCTTTATCAATCCTAATGAGAAATGGTTAACCTACATCTAAAGGGTTAAAGTGTCCTAGACACCCACAAATAAAAATACTAATTTAAATAACTAGGAAGATACTTGGATACAGTATTTTTTTAAAAAAGTATTGTACTCAAGAATTAATAATTTTTAAAGTCTTCTCAGCTACTAATACATGCTCATTATGTAATAAACTGGCAGTCTTTGGGAACTGACATATTCTTTGGCCACCATTTTGTACCTTCAGACTGCTGTTTCATGAACAAATTGCCCCTCACCCCTTTGCCCTCAAAAATATTTCCTTCTCAATTTCCCATTTCTGGCTCCAACATATCTAACTCCACTCTTCCAGGTATGATAAATGTTTGAGGTGATGGATATGCTAATTACCCTGATTTGATCATTATACACTGCATACATGTATCAAAATATCACTCTGTATCCCATAATTATGTACAATTATTATGTGTCAACTAATAATAAAAGGGGGAAAAAAAGCATATACAGCTCAAAAAAAAAAAAAAAAGAGAGAGAGAGAGAAGCCTGCATGTTACTTGGGAGTGTACAGAGAAAGAAAGATAGTAAATATGTAAATAAAAAACAAAAGCAAAAAATTTAACCAGGAATGTGGAAAAGGTGTCAGTATTTAGCACCAGAGCAGGGGGTCTCCAGATATTCAGGGATTCAACCCTTTAATTTTGAATCATGAAGAAACCCAGGTGTCTCTGGGATGGGGATGGAGGGGAAGGGATGCAGAACATGCAATATTTGAAAACCAGAATGGCCATAACAGTTTACATTTACCAAATCACAGGCTTGTCTCCACCTCCCCAACCTGGTCTTTAATTCCTGTCAATTCCATGATTTCACAATGTGTCTAGCACCTTTCGTTCCCTTTTCTTCCTATGGCCACCAATAAAATTCAAAATATTTTTAGTTTTCACCCTTGGCTTTTAAAATAGCTTTCTCATTGTTGTCTCCATTTGAAGGCTTTTCTTTTTCCATTTATCCCAAGAGCAATGTCCCAGAAATTTCTATCTAGAAAAGCCAATTCTCTGCTCACACTGCCTTCCAAGGGCTGTGCAGCCTTTTTTTTTTTGGTATTGAAAGGCCCCCTACGAGCTGCTCCTCCTCCCATCTCTCTGCAGGCTTCTCTCTGACAATGCCCTTGAAAGAACCCATTGACCCAAACAAGCAAGACTAGTATCCATGATGTCCTACCTTAAAATATTATTTATTTTCTCTCCCTGGCTAGCTAAAATGTCCTTCTACCCATATCCACTACTAGTGAATATCATGCTCATCTTCTAAATAGCTACCAACCCCCCATGTGTACTTTGTACCTCTTTAATACTGCATTATGGGCCAGATGTGGTGGCTCACACCTGTAATCCTAGCACTCTGGGAGGCCCAAGCAGGAGGATCACTTGAGGTCAGGGTTTGAGACCAGCCTCAGTAAGAGTGAGACCCTATCTCTACTAAAAAATACAAAGAAATTAGCCAGGCAACTAAAAATAGAAAAAGATAATTAGCCAGATGTCGTGGCACATGCCTGTAGTCCCAGCTACTCGGGAGGCTGAGGCATGAGGATTGCTTCAGCCCAGGAGTTTGAGGTTGCTGTGAGCTAGGCTGACACCATGGCACTGTAGCCTGGGTGACAGAATGAAACTCTGTCTCAAAAAAAAAAAAAAATACTGCATTATGCTATATCATAAACCAACTACTAAGTTTCTCAAGGACAAAAATCATATGTTTTAGTCCTTATAACCCCTACAGCTACAGTGCAGGGTCTTATCCATAGCAGTTGCTTAATAAATAGCTGTTGATCGAACAAATAATTACATGCATATAGTATAAATATATCTCTTATTTTATACCTATACATAAATCTTTGCCTCTGCATATGAGAAAGGAGTCAATTTTTAGAGCTTCAACTCTTAAAAATATATCTATTGTATAAGATTGACCTTTCCAATAATGACACATATTTTTGTTAAAAATATTTATAAACGTGAATTTCCAATCAAACTGTATTTTAAATTTCAGAATTAATCAAACTTTATGTAAAAAGTAGTTCTTAAAGGATACACAGTTCCTCATTAGAAAAAAGAAACCATAACCATATTCTGTATTAAATTAATGAACTACATAATTGCGATGTCAGTTAGTTTACAAGTTGACTGGCCCACCCAGTGGTTGTGTGACAGCTAACACAATGTAAAACGGTTTACGTTTGTTTTCTTTTCTTCTGAACTTGAATTCTATTGTTTAAAACTCAAAAGATGGAAATCTGAAGAAGAATAATAATATGTTGACTGATTTCAATGCTTTTATGAAGTTGTCAAGAAATTCTAAAAATAGCTTTTTCAAAGAACACAACACATTATGCTATAAAAAAATACTCTTTTAAGGTAGGAAAAGTGTGAAAATTAGAGTAATTTAACAAATAATAGATAAATGGCTTGCTGACTGTGCATATGAAAACAGACAACTATTGAACCCATCTTGTGACCTGTATCAATAGCTTGGTTTTCATCTAACTGCTGTGCTTTATGGGATTTGGAACATGCATTTTACTAAGAAGGTGCCATAACATGACAGATTGGGTGTATTTAAGTGCCGTGTCCTTTGCTCATAGGACATTATATCTTTACTTAGTGAATTAATTTTTATGAGATTGATATGAACTCCCTCATGTATTCGATTCTGGATGTATTTTTGCTTTTTAAAAAATTGTTCTTGCCCCTTCATGAAAATACTTTAGATGCCAATATAATTTACTATGTAATTAATATGGTTACACTTAAAATAAAAATGAAACATTTATTTCCAAATTAAATGTAAACATCAGTTAGATATTTACAATCACATCAATCAATTAACTTCACTATTTGAGTATCTGCCCTAAATCCTATGGCCGATGGAATTATTGCTGTCAGCGCTTCACATCCTCCTGCCACACCACCATGCAGAGCAAAGACATCTGGCTTGGCCCTGTGACTCCTTTTGCCCAATGATATGTGGACATAAAGTGCAGGTTACTGGGTCTGAGTCAAAGCTGTAAGACACCTCAAATATTAATATTTCCTCTCATTCTCTAGTGCTCCTGTGATCCGCCGTGATGGAAACACACCCTGAAAAGCATAAGAACAATGTGTAGCCTGGAATCCAGCCTTGCCCAGCTGAGCTGTAGCTCAACTGCAACACCCAAAAATGGAAAATATTTTTTTTATAAGCCACTGACTTTGGGGGTGGTCTATAACACAGCATTCCTGCAGCACTAACAATAAAGTCATAAGAGAGAATGTTATAGAAAATCAGATAGTATTCCTGCTCTTGGGGAGTATATAATTGGAGTAATATGGGAATAGCCTGATAATAATATTGATAACAATAGTAAGACTAGCTGCCGTTGAGCACTTACAGGGGTTTTTCTGAGTCCTTCTACTCACAATAACACTATGAGACGAGGAAACAGAGGCACAAGGAAGTTAATTAACTTCCCCAAGTCACACAGCTCATAATGTATAGAGTCAACTTTTGAACCCAGGCAGTCCTTCTCTTTCAATCTGCTCACTATTCTGCTTCTCACACTTTCACTTATGAAAATGACATTTAATTATTGGGCATTAATACTGCATATTCTAATTCAAAGCTGCAAAAAAGGGATTTAATATTTCTTGGGCATCTGTTAGCTGGTGGTACTGTGCTACATGGTGCAGCTTAATAATAGTGTGCACAGTTATGGTGGTGGACAACATGCGATAAACAATTAGTTTAATCTTTCTCAGTCTCGTGCTTTTATCTTTAGAATGGCAAAGTGACTTACCCTACCATAGATTTACTGTGAAAACTTCACACCACACAAGAAGCATATAGCAAAACCCAAATAAATGTTAATTGTACTACCATTACCTTATTGCAAGTTCATAATAAGCTTATGGGATATATTACTGCAATTAAGTAGATTTTTTATGTGCACCCCATAGAATGTTGCCCTTTTAGAAAGGGAATTTGTTTTCTAGACTATTGCTATTCTCTTCCAAATATCCCCACCCATCATTCATTAGTTGTTCTTCAAACTCATGGTTCTCTTACTAGGTTGCCTAGTTGATTCTTCCTTATGGAGGGCAGGAGAGACTATCATGGTTTTTGATAACTACACATCCAGTGGGTAAATTCTGAGATGCACACAAATATTATTATTTTATTGTATTTTGACAGATTGTGTGCAGAAAGTTGGGGGATTGAAGACAAACACCAAGTGTGTAAATAGCAATGCCTATATTACAATACCTTGTAGGCACTGGGTACTCATTAAATAATTACTTATGGAAGTCAGAGTTCTTAAAATCCTCAAGGAAAGTAGAGCTTTCAAGGTGCAGGTGACAGGATTTTTCTCCTTAGTGGCCAACTACAGGAAAGCAAAATCTTTCCAGCCCTTTACAGAACCTGCGGTCACTGGATTCAGTTCCTGCTGCCTTCTGATGGTTCAAGCCTCCCAGCTATGGGGTTAGGTCTGATCATAAGACATCCTTTTGGAGATGCTTAATAAATTCTTGCTGAATTTAACCTAACTGAGGCTCAGAGAAGTTAAGTGACTTGCGCAAGATCACACACTAAGCAGCAATGATGGAGAAAGAACAAATGGCTCTTGTTTTTTAATTCCAGTTCCCAAGCATTTTCCAGAGTTGTCTGCCTCTGTGTTTCCAACATACCCAAACCAGCCCACCTAGCTTTCCCAAGGGAAAGATTACTAAATTTCATAAAGACTATATTAATTACATATCAGTGCATTGCCACTCATAAGTCTTAAAATTCTCTATCAGCCTATCAACAGGGATATATGAAATACAGAAAGAGTAGACTTTCAGAAAACTTGGACAGGCAGGATGTCTCCATTGGCCTTCGTATCATGACCCAAAGGTCTACACACTCATCTCCAAGGTGCAAAGTAAACCATCATGATAATCCAATCAAAATTCACTTTCTATAGACACCTTACTTCCCTCCCTCTGCATTGCTATTGGTTCCCATTGCTTGGATACCAGAAAGGCTACACAAAATGTTAAGAATTTCATGCATTTGAATTTCTGGAGTTCATTTTAGAAATACTTTAATTTTGTAAGAAAAAAAGAGACTTTCTAATGTGACTTATTCATAGTCAAAATATGTAATACACAAAATAACATAATGTCCATGAAAATAACAAATATGTAGATTCAACTCTCCTAGCTACCTTTTCTTTCACTTCTAAAGACAAGGAAAATTACAGGTTATGGAGGAGTTTCTTCAATTGCTGACTCAGGAGGATCCTGATTATTTGGATAATAGTTGATGCTAAATGCAATCTCTGTAAGAACTTCAATTACAGCTGAGAAAATGCTCTTTCTTGGTATGACAAGTAATTTTGTCCCAGTGACTTCTGTTACCTCAATTTCTTTTGACATTAAACGCATAAGAGGTTCTTTTGCCCAGTACCTTCTCGGCATTTGAGCTTTTATGTGCACACTCTGACATAACACAGAAATGAGAATCAAAATCTGCTTTCCTAAGAAAAATAAATAAACAGAAGTTATATTTTTTAATGTAAAAAATGAGGTTTCTGAAAATTATGTTCTCATTTCCGTACTCTAAAATTTATGAAAATATTTTCCCTAAATATGTGGTTTTAGGACAACCTTAATTTTATGCTTGAAGAAAAGCCTCCTATTGATTTGGTGGGTGGGGATCAAATTTCTTCCTAGGGTTACTTAGTATGATAGTTGAAGAAAATTATTTTGACTATCTCTTAAAAGTTATTATAAATATTGAATGAATTTCTACATATAAAAATATTTTCCAGCAAAGCATAAATATAAGTAGATATTTTCTCATTATTCTTTTGTATTATTAATGCAGCATTAATTTCAAGGCTCAAATCCACGCAAGTAGGCAACTGAAGAGAAGTGTGTCCATTACATAGTTAACAAATCAAATGTTTCCTTTCTTGAAACAGATGAATTATTTTCATGTCAAGACAGCTACTGGGGCTTATATAACTAATGGTGTTGACCAAGAAAGAAATAAAATTGCCTATAACTTGTCTTTTGTATTTTGGAGATGGGAAGGCTTAAATGGCCAAGTCATTTGTTTAGAAAAATAACTAGTTTTGTCTAACTATTTTGCACAGCAGAAAATGATAGCTTTGAAAGAGCAGTAATGATCAATTAGGAAATACATTTACCATGTTTTCATTTTCTGATTTTGGCTCCTTACTCTCCCCTACTGATTAAGTCACAAATTTACAGTTAATGCCTTGCCCTAAGAGAAGTTTTGAAGCAATACCAAAACTCACTGACCTCTTTAAAAAACAAAACCAAAAAAAAAAACTGTTTTGGACTGCTTTTCCCTAGGAAGTTTCCAGATAAAATAACAGAACAGGAAACTAGAGTGGGTAACTATTCACTAGGAATAATCTAGTGTTTGAACGAGTGACTATGTGCAAACAATTACAACGACAGGGCTCTTGGCATAGGAACTTGTTTTATGTTATAAGCTAAGACTGCAATGGTACAAGGTCACACCAGTCAGCACCCTTATAAAAGTCTTATTTTTCTTTTCCCTTTATAAAGCCGTCATTCTTCTACTGAGCCTTAAGTAAGATGATTTAGAGTAGACAAGAGAATGAGTTCTATTACAAAATTTAGTTTCTCATTTGCCAGGAAATGTGATTCTTGGAAAGACAAAGCACTCTTTTTCCAAAGAAAATGAGATTTGCAACCTTCTTGCAGCTCTCTATCTTTATCAATTTAAGAGTTAATGGAAAATAGCATCAGAATTTATGTGTGCAGAAGCCTAGAAACGCCCCAGTAAATTTCTCTGGTTCTTTCAGTCCTAGCCGTACTAGACTTCTCCACCTTCTTACATGTGACTCTTGCCCTTGAATCCCAGACCAGGCCTGGAAGCTAAATTTTCCAAATGACAAAAATTTCAGATGTCTCAGTTGCACTGATTTGGTGTTTCCTTTTACCAAGATCAGCTAGTAAACCAGCTGTGACGGTCTGAATGTCGGTTGGACCATTTGTTTAAAACTATCTCTAGTGTGATAGTATTAAGAGGCACGGGGCCTTTAGGAGGTGATTAGGGAATGAGGGATCCACCCTCATGCATAGGATGAGTGCCCTTATAAAAGAGGCTTGAAGAGGCCTATGTGCCCCTTCCTCCACATGAGGATGTGATGAGAAGGCACCACCTTTGAAGCAGAGAGCTTCACTGAATCTGCTGGTGCCTTGATCTTGGACTTCCCAGCCTCCAGAACCATGAGCAATAAATTTCTGTTGTTTCTAAACTACTCAGTCTAAGGTATTTTTTATAGTAGCCTGAATGGACTAAGACACCTGCCCCGTGATAAGTACTAAAGGGTGTCTTTCAGGTGACATAAAAGGACATTAGACAGTAATTCAAGACCACATGAAAAAATAAATAACTCCAATAAAGAGAACTTTGTACTATTTATTCAACACTGTGCTAAATACTTTTAACATTTCCAGAAAAATATGTAACATTGTGCCAGCATTCAAAGAATATCCAATATATTTTTGAACACAAGAAACACCTGGAACAGAGTGATAACTTGTGTGGTGTAGACTATATTAAGTGACAGTGTTGTGAAGATCTGACCAGAGAGGAGGGAGCATGTATGGTGAGAAATGGAAAATAGGGTAGGCATGCCATTAGAAAGGGGAACCACATTCTAGAAGGTCTTAATGGACAAGTAGGTGTGAAGCCAAAGTTTAGATTTGATACCCACAGCACATGCCCTCAATATATATTCACAAAGTAAATCAAAGAAGGGCTACAGAACAAGCAGCCAGAATAAATGGTCAGAGTAATCTTTGAGGAGAATTTGCAAAAGCATTGATACTTGACAAAATATCATTTATGTTAATTTACCAAGTGGTCATATGCAGGGTAGACAGCAGGAAAGATGGCCTGAGGTGTGATAAGAACTTAACTGCTGTTCCTAGTCAAGGGAAACAGAGGCTGAACTAGGGCATGAGCAATAGACCTGGATTCCATAGAAAATTAAATAAGAACATTAGCAACATTAGCAGGATACAAAAGTAAATGAAAGGATAAGTTAAAGTTGGCCATGATTTTCTTAGATGGTTAAAGAATGTCATCTCGTCCAAGTTTTCTTAGCCTTTCCAACTCCATGTTTTCACATTCTAGGTTTGCTTGGCAACTGTTTGCCTGAGGCATCACTATTTCTGCTCTGACAATGATAAGTGTCTTCCCCCCTGCCCTCTTCACTGTTACCACCATCCTTCATTATGAACCTGTTCAGACACCTTTACGTAACTATGCACGCCATAGACACAACAGTGATTCGAATCTCATTTATCCACTGAACAAGTATTTACTGAGCCCAAAGTGCCAATTACTCATTGTAGCATTCTTCAACCTCATACCTTCCCTTTGAAAAAGTAAGAAGAAGAATAAGCATTATACCAAATATAAATGGATAACTATAGGATTAGGTGGACATTTTTGTTATCTGCCAAGATCACATAGTAGATAAGTGGCAAAGTATATAATAGGGCCTATTTCTCCTGTCTCCTAATCCAGTTACCTTTCTATTAATGCAAACTGCTTCTTAAGTTAGAAGATCCTAAATCCAGATAGATCTAAAGCTTATGTATGCCATTATTTTATTTCCTTTTTTCTTCTTGCCGAAGTGTGACTACAAGATTCAGAGGAATTTAGCAAAGAATAAAATTCTGTAACACAAAGTAGAATTATTATTAGAAGCAAGACAACACTTGAAGAAACTATTGCCTGAAAGATACAGAAAATTGATCATTAGTTTTTTTATTTCTAAGACTATGTCTCCCAGAGGGTAGCTGTAAGAAAATCCTGAGTGATTTTTGCCTCCAACCATAGACTTAAGGATTTAGCATGCAACAAGGGGTTTTGCAGAGTAACCAAATTCTCCACAAAATGTATGTGGCATAAAAATATATTAGTGACAAGAGTAACACTATTACTTATAAAAAAACAAGAAAAGAAGCTATTTTCTCTTTTCTGTCTTCACATAGTTTTAGTATTACAATAAGACTCATTACCAAATCTTAATTGTAATTCAAACATGACTTCCACAGCCTAAAAACATTTAATTGACTGAACAGTGAAAAAAGACAATCACATGAGGAGTCACCCAAATAATATCTCATTGTCTTAATGGTATTTACTGAGGTTTTCCCAAATGAGATATCGATGTGTACCAGATTTACAATGTGGTAACAATCCCAAGGAGCCTTATAAATCAAGAGCGTTAGCATTACAGAGATCTGAATGTGGACTTGCCTCTCGTCTGCAGGCAGCGGTCTACCAGAAGATGGGCTACGCATGTGTGTCTCTGTATATAACATTTACACTCACACACACATATATGGGTATGTTGATGCACATATTTATATTTATGTATATATGGTATATGTATATAAAATTAAGATAGCAAATATGTATGCATACATATATATGTAATATGTTTTTATACATAATTTATGCTTGTATAAGCAATCAGAATATATACATATAAAGAGAACCTCCTCAGACCTTGTTATTTATGAATACATATGCATCATGCAGCAAGATTTAAAATATATATATATACACACATACATGCACATATATACATATATGTGTGTGTCCTTAATTCCTGAGGGCACCAACACTTGAGGTAGAAGTCAAGACTTCAAAGACGATGGATGAGCAAGACATGAGAGAAATAATAACTAAACTCCTTACAAAAAATGAACCAAATTTGGCAATGAAATAAAAGCAAAGAAATGTGACAAGAAAGAGGAGTTTAAAGAGGAGAAAGAGGGAATGGCTGAAGCACATGACAGAATATTGAGAGTTTTAAGAACTAGAATAATTACAATTCAATCTTCAGTTGTTTACATGCCTGTGATTAAACAACCCCGACCTCAATGTCTCCAGAACATTCGGTAATGTTTAATACATACTTGAACACTCTGTGAGAGTTATTTTGGTTTGGTTTTGTATTGTGTTGCCTCTTGCATTTTTGTAATTGAAGAAGCAGTTTCTGGGATCAATCTACTCGGTATCAACACTCTGAAGGAGATAAAGGAATAGCCTGGAAATACAGACATCTCAGTGGTGGTTAGAATCAGAAGCAGAAAGGCACCGAGAATGTAAGCCCTGGAAATCTGCAGATATCTGAAGGTTTTCAGTAGAGAAAAATAATGAAAGTTCTAAATTCAAAGACAAATGAATTACACAGTTTTGAGGGTAGGGCTCTGGAACACTCCATCCAACCAAGTATATTATGGTATAAATCAGGACAACGATTTCAGAGACGGGAACACAAAACACAAGTTCTGAGACAAAGACAGAAACAAAGGTCAGAAACATAGATATCCACGGAGTTGGAGCAGGATGTCGGGAGTTCTCAATTCCTTCATGCTGGCCAGGGCTGAAAGTGCACACAGCCCTTGGCACTAAGAAGCAGACATGTTGGCTGAGGTAAGGCAGTTCCAAAGACTCACTGATCATCAGAGGAGGAAATGTGAGACACATATTCAGTCCCAGAGGAAGATATAATGTGGATGGAAAACTGCTCTTTGGGGAATAAATATCTCAGGACTAGGAATTAAGCTAGGGTAGGAGAGGGGCATCCAGCCTAAGTAAGCATAACAACTCCAATGCTTACTGTTCACTCCTGTGTTTTTGGCACTGCCATTATGCTCATTTGGTACTATTATTGTCCTCTTTTTGCAGACAAGGAAACGGAAGTTGTAACCATTTGAAGTCACTTGCCCATAGCTCCACCATCGGCATGTGATGTCAGATATGGAACCCAGGCAACTCTTAGGCTGTACGTCTCTCTTCATAATTCAGACAAGAAACCTGGTGTTCCTCATCAGGAATGGTGTGGGAAAGGCTAGGACCAGAGGAATTAGATCATGTAGATAACCTCTGAAAAGAAGGAAAAGACTCAGCACTTCCATCCTGAATAGAACATAAGCATAGCCAGGTGTTAGTGGAGTAGGAACCTCTCTCCCGTGCTGTTCACACATAGAATTCCCCTGCAGTTTACAGGAGTGTGATTATGCTGTGACAAATACAGGCCCCCAAAGGTGTCCACACTTTACATGGCAAAAGAGACTTTGCTGATATGATTAAGGTTATGGATCTTGAGATGGTTAGATTCTCTGGATTATCTGGGTAGATCCAATCTAGTCACATGAGTCCTGAAAAGTGGAGCACCGTTCCAGGCTGTGGTGATAAGCGATTAACAATGGAAGGAGCTCAGAGAGATGGCAGCATGAGCGAGATCTGACACCCTGCTGCTGGCTCGGAGATGGGGAGGGAGGGTACCTGTAAGTGCCCTAGAGGGGCTTCTAGGAAATCAGAGAGACCTCCCAGCTATCAGCTAGTGAGGAAAGGGGGAACCTCAGTCCTACAACCACATGGAACTAAATTATCTCAACACCAAAGAATCAGGAAACAGATCCTCTACCAGAACCTCTAGAAAAGAACAGAGCCTATGAACACCTTAGCCCTGGCAGTTCCATGTCAAGGAACTATAAGACCTACAGAACTATTAAGAAAAGGTATTTGTGTTGCTCAAGCCACAAGGTTTATGATAATTTGTTATAATAGCGAAGGAAAACTAATACACAGGCAGGATATGGAACTTAGGAAAATGTCTGGTTTTAGTTTATAACTCCGTAGACAGGGAATTCTCCATACAAAGGATCATACCAGACTCTCTGCTCCTATTAGTCACCCACCTCAAGGCCAATCATAGGTCACAAGGCCAGATTTAACATACTGTGTCTGAGGCACATAGAGTTGAGCAGCTTTTGGGGGGGTTATGATACCAAGAGACTTGGAATGTCAGTTTTAGCATCATGTCTCAAAATACATGGAAGACTTTTGAGAACCCCATGGAGGAGGCTTATGCTTTGCAAATTTAAAACTTGTAACACAAATAAATTTGTTCCCATATGTTCCCTTTTCTTTCTGGGAAATTTTTACATAAAAAATAACCGCTGAACTTGTCATATTTATACTATTTGATCTAAACACCATAATATTATAAATATGTTCTTCCAGGTTATCAAGGTGCTGGAATGACCTGGTCCAAGGCCAAGGTATGCCAGTCTCTATAGTAGAACTATAGAGCAATACCCAAATACAGAGGGAAAATGGTGTGTACGTCTGGCACTTTCTCTAAGAACGAAAACCTTTAACTTTTAGGTGTTACTTGGGGTATAGCAAGATGCATTTATTCAAAATGGATGAATGTAAAAGATTAGAGCCCCACCCCCCCAAAAAAGTGGCTTACATGAAGTGGGTAGCTAGTAATGGAGAACTCCTGAATATGTTCTCGAAAACTATATGAGATGTTAAGACTATGATGAAAGCACATCAGAGGAGGCAACGTGGAATCCAGAGTCGATCTGTTCAATAAATTCATTCATAGGTGAAGGCGGTTAAGGAGCAGATAATGTTCTTACATGTGTGGTACCATTGACTCAAGGTCATAGAGGGGATATTTTTAAAAAGCAGGGAGTGATAAATCCCAGGGGGCTAGACAGAGGTGAGGAGTAGGGAAGTAAGACAGGATAAGGATTGAAAGAAGGAAGAGAAGCTGGAAAACAGAAAACAACTGAGAAACCAAACCTAACGAGTGATTCCACATATAGGCTTGGAAGGAAATTATTCAACAGTCTAAGAAAAATGCAATTGTGAAGGAAAAGCAGGTCAAACAGTCCTCAGACAGACTAGAAAGAGCCAGAAAGTCCAGTTCTCATGAATAATTACATAAAATTCTCATACTATTTACTTAACAATGTAAAAGTCAGAAATATCTGCAAGAAAATTACTAATATTTATATATTACAGATGTGTCAATGTATTTTAATTAGTTTTATAGTGTTGTGTTTATACATATATATATATTTTTTAAGAGACAGGGTCTCACTCCATCTTCCATGCTGAAGTGAGGTGGTGTGATCATAGCTCATAGCAACCTCGAATTCCTGGGGGTTCACGTGATCCTCCTGCCTCAGCCTCCTGAGTAGCTGGGATTACAGGTGTGCAGCACCACACCTGGCTATGTTTGTGTTTATGTGTATAAACCAAAGTTGATAAAAATGTGTTATAGTCTGATAAATGTATAAATTATATGCATATTAAATATATTTATACACAAATAATAAGTTATTTGCTATATCATGTAGGATATAAGGTTCTTCAAATCCATAAGGATGTTGTTGTTCCAGAAAAAGACACTAAATGGCAGAGAAATCAAACAGCTGGCTGAAGGTTAACAATATAAGCAAGTCAACTAAAGTTAATAATTCAGACTAGATTTCCATCTAGCCCCAGATCTTTTGACCAATGAAGTCCAGAATCTCCTTCTGCTAGCAATAATTTTTCACTTTCCAGCAATTCCAGGTAAAATTATTTGTTCTACAATAAGAACTTTAACTCACTGATTATGGTATCTGGTTCTTTCTCCTGACTTCTTTATTCCATCAGTTCTATCACACTCCCCGTCTTTCAGACTTACAAACTCAGTATCAATTTTAATTCATCATTTTACTCATCCTTGAGTACTAAATCATATTGATTCTACTTTAAAATAGTCTTCAAAATTCATCATAATTCTTCCCTTATTATCTCTCCTCTGGACTATAATTAAAACGGCATCTAAACTGAGTTCCTCCCCATCAAGTCCACTATAACCTGCCATGCCCTCAGGCACCATCCGGTCGACCCTCTGCATCTGTGGGTTCGGTTCAACCAAGTGTGGATTGAAAATATTCAGAAAAAAATAACAATACAACAATATAAAATAATACAAATTAAAAGCAATACATTATAACTGTTCACATAGCATTTACATTGTATTAAGTATTATGTGTGCTCGAGAGATGATTTAAAGTATATAGGAGGATGTACGTAAGTTACATATACAAATATTATGTTATTGTACATCAGGGACTTAAGCATCCACAGATTTTGGTATCTGCGAGGAGATGAAGGTCCCCTAACCAGTCCCCCATGGGTATGAGGGAAGACTGTATTTCTTTTTATGAATCAGAGCACTAACCATCACTCCCATATTCAAAACACTTAATAGTTCCTGTATGCTGTTTCATCGAACACAAACTTTGCATTCAGGTTCAAAACTCTCCAACAGCTATTAACTCTCAACATATCTTTTACTACTCTCCCCACAGCCCTAAGATTCAGCCAAGCCAAATTTATACCCCTCACTATTCCCCAAACACACCTACATGTTTTTCTGCCTCTACACCTTTACTTAAGTTTTTCTTCACTCAGAATTTGAACAGTCCACCTTTGGGATTAAAAACTTTCCTACACTTAAAGCCTTACATCCCATTCTGCCTCTTTCTCAAGAACTTTCAACCACAGCATGTAACCCCTACTTCAGTGAAACCCTCATAGAAATTTGTAGAAACTGCATCCTGCATTGCATTACAGATATTTAGGACTTCTCTCAGCCTCCCTACTTGATGGTAAGCTGCCACACATTTCTCATCTTTCTATCCCCTGCAACAGCAGAGAGCCCAGTTATTATTCAGCCCTTCATACATGTGTGCTACATTGAATTCCATTTGCTTTCCAGGTACTAAAACTGAAACTCTTTAAAGTGGCATATTTCAAAAGTGATTTTAAAACATTTTTAAGAAACCAACATTTTATTTAAGTGTAATCACAGCTGTCCATGGGGTTACCCAGAGATTCCTTGGAAATATCAACTGAAAGTTTGTTTTCATGAAATCAAACAATCTGCTGTTCTTAAAGACACATTTCACCTAAATTAGTTTACCACTTAATAGACCATCACATCCACAGGAACAATTATTGGGCCAGACTCTTTTGTTATAGAGGTATGACAAAGATTCATATACCATGAACAAATGGACACCAAAAGTGGACCTAACCACTTTCAACCAGCTCAAACTAAAATAAGTATGTTTCCTGTGATTCACAGTAGAAGAATCCCAATGGACTTAATTTGAAAAGGGCATAGTGTATCTAATACAGCTGCTCTGAGGCTGGGCCAAAATAGTTATCCTTGCTTGACTTTTTGGGCCTTGAATCAATAACAGGCCCAGACTACGTGAAGAAAACTAAATCACTATCCCTGCATCAAATGTCCAATGTAAACACAATGCCAGGCTGTCTATCCATCTACCTGTCATCAATCCACCCATCCATCTCTCCATCCATCCTTCCATCCATACTAGTCCATCTTTTGTGCATCACTGTAAAAATATTGTTATTTACACATACACATATTAATATACACTGACTAAGCACTTACTTTGTGTCACACACTATTCTGTTTTCTGTATGTTAAACCTCGCAACAATTCTGTATGGTAGTTACTGCTATTATTCCCATTTTACAGACGAGGAAATCAACACTCATGATGTGTAAGTAACTGCCCAAGTTCATACAGGTGCTAAGGTATGGAACTTGGATTTGAATTCTGGAAATTTCCCCCCAGAACCCTTAATCTACCTATGATAGACTACCAGAGCAGAATTTTGCTTTCTTCACAGATGTCAGAGAGGTCTCCGGAAGTTACCTTATTTCTGGAAAGGACTTACAAGGGCTTATCATAGAGTTAGAGGCCCAGGTGCACATAAAAGTAGAAAACCCTCTGTTTCCATCTTACTAGTTACAAAATTGGAACTCTTTCTTGAAAATAAAATTGAGAAGCTAAATTTGAAGTACAGGACCAGCCAGCAAGCCCACAAGACGGCCCAATGTGCCACGTGTAAGGATCCCCTCATGGGCCCAGCAAAGCATGCACAGGGACAGATTCTGCCTGAGGTTTGCAGAGTCGGCCCTGATGGTCATCAGTCAGCAAGGTGAGAATGGAAAATGAACACAATTATTTCATTCAGCCTTGCAATAATAAAGAACAGTGTTTCTCCTTCTGTAGAAATGCACATATAACCAAACAAAACCATGCTTGACTCAGTACTGCATTTTATATCAGGAAGGAAAGAATGTAGTGGCTAAGCTGTTATGAGTAAAAACAAACCACTTTCTATGGGAGAAACACCAGAGTGCTATATACCATAGCATTCCCTCTGCACAGTTTTACAGAAAGGCACCAGCTCAGCTTTTCAATAGGGGAGTTTATCTGATGGCACTCATAACTGGTTTCACCAGGTAAAGGCTGCATTTCATTTCTCACTTTTTTAATGAAACAATAATAGAAAAAGCCCTGGAAAATTTATTCAAAACTAATGATATTGGAGAGGCCTTGCCAGAGGCAATAAAAGCCAGAGAAGCCAGGTAACAGTTGAATTTGGAATGAAATATGAGACAATACTTAACTTTCATTCCAAAGGGGGCTACCCTTAATAATACTGCAGCTTGTGAGGTTGACGAAGTTAAATAACAAGTTGTGGCATTCAATATTTTTAAAGGGTTAAGCTGCAGCCCTCACAGGGTAAACAAACCATATAGATGCACCTGTGCCCCTCTGAATTACTTCTATGACTGTTTTCTCCACTGCCAAACAGACTGCATATTAAGTATTCTCACTATGCACTCCTGGGTCCAGGTGCCAAGAAAACACATTTTGCTATAAACCCATTCTGGATCTCTCTGCGTTAGTGTTGGGTGTCTTATTAATCTTAGCTACACTGAGGGCAAAATAAGTTGCTATTTTTTCCCTACAAATTTTCCAAACCCTGGCTGAAATGCATTGTGTTGTGCTTTTACTAATGCAGTTCCTGTGTCATTCACAATAAACTAATTGAGGTTCTTGGCCTTAAGTAAATGATACCATTTATATGAAACAGGTAAAGAGGTTAAGGGTGTTCCCCACCAAGTAATTTCTTTACCCTTTCCAATATCAGAACCTGAATAATTCCTTAAAAATATACAAGAGAAATGAATGTGTTTTTCACTCCACCCTTACAAAATACCAAGTTTCCCTGCAGCTAAAAATCCAAGCAGCTAAAACAATACAAGAGCAATCGCTTCTAAGTAAATACGTGCATGTTTATTTTTTTTTCCTTGTTAACAGTTTTGTAATATGCACCCCTGCCTGTGAACTATATCCTAAGTTATGAGAGGGCAAATCAGTGTTCAAAGACACAACCTGCCCCACTGGAATCCAGGAAAATAATACCCCCCTGTGTTTCCTAGGTAAAAACAAAATACAGGCTATGTTCTGCAAATATTATGATTAACATTCTCGACAGGGGTAGGAGAGCCCAGCAACATAACTCCATTTGTGAGGACGTTGAGGAATTTCGCTTGTAATAAGGAACTTTTAAACTTTTTTAAACAAAGGCAAGTGAGACCTAGAGTTAAGTGAATGAAACTTACAAGTATGATTTCCATTGAAGTTCGCACCCCAGGGGGGAGAAAAGTATTGCAATAAATGATTTCAGAATCGACCAGCGAAAAGCACGACCTCCACGGCGGTAATAACTTCCTTGGGGTTTATCTGAAGGAAGCGTGTCCCACCCTTCACCCTCTGGGAAGCGGTAGAGGTCCCGGGAGGGGGGTGCTGGCCTCCCAAGGCGGGAGACAGCGCCGCCCCCTTACCTGCACAGGTGCTCCCGTCGTAGGTCTCGCACACCCACTCGTGGCACTCGCACAGGGGCCCGAAGTACGTGCCCGGCTCGGTCACGTGGCAGATGCACACGCCGCAGTCGCACCGCCCCCGGCCGTGGCACAGAGCGCCCCCTGGCGGCTGCCCTGGCGCGCGGCACCGGCGCTCCGACTCGGCCCGGGACAGCCTGCAGGCGGCGCCCGACCAGCTCCTGCGCGGGGGACAAACGCCAGGTCCAGGCCTCGGTCACACTCAGACACTGCCCCCTGCTCTGAGCCCACGCGTCCTCCCCCGGGACCCCTCCGAACGGAGAACCCTCCGCCCAGTACAGGGGAGCCTGAGGCCTGCATTTCTGTGGGGGCTACGCGCCCCCTGGAAGGGCTGTGTTTCCCCAAGCAAACTGGTACCACCCGCCTGAGACATGGCCGTGACCCAAAAGGTCTAAGGAGGATCTGCCCACCTGCGCACAGCACCTTCGTCCAGGTGGGCAGAGGTGATCCGTGCCCCTGCCCGTTGGCAGTTTGTCCCTGAATCTTATATTCACATTTAAATTAAAAACGCATTAATCCAAAGTATGATACTTGGCTGCCTTTTCTTTTCAGTTCTCTTCTTAAAAATGTCCGCTTGCTATCTGATGGCCAGGGGACAGATATTTTACGAAAAAGAAGAGATGAATATATAGAAAGTTATATATATTATGATAGGGTAGGACATAACGTTTTTTAAAATTCGAATTAGGCAGTCTTTGCGAACTCAACTTTTAAAAAGTTTAGTTAAGCTATTGCGATGCACTTCAAAGTCTTTTTCAGAATGTAATACCTAATGTAATACATGTTGATGCTGTTAGGAAACCAAAATAATGTTGCCTTCTAAGCTAAGAGAGCATGCAGGTACACATAGGACTACCTTTAACTCGTGGCATGCATTTGCAGAGGAGGAAATATTTTTATTCAATGACTGTATTTTGCCAAAAGAAAAGCAAAAGGACAGAGATGGGGCAATGCACAGTGTGGATATAAGGAAAGGAAAAGGAACAGGTTGAAAACAGTTTATCCCATGCCCAGCATAGTAACTCCTCTTGGCTTAAGACAGCCATCCTGCAAGCTTGAGCCCTGCCACATAAGCAGGACAGGTCTGTCTTAAAGAATAACAAACCAAACTTACTTCAGAGACGGCGGCGAGAAGCCTTGAGGAACAGCTGACAGCCCCGCGAAGAGGAGGGAGGACGCCAGCAGCAAGAAGTTCCTGAAGCCTGGGGGACGCATGCTGAGCTCCCGGGCTGCGCAGGGCGAGCTGCACTTCTGCAAGGTGGGGCTCACGGCAGGAGGGGCAGGAAGGAGGGGTGCCACCAGCAGATGGCCGGGCAGACGGACCCACGGACACCCAGGCTTGCAGGTCCGGGACTCCACCCGGAGTTGCGATTGCGTTGATGAGCTGCCTGCGAGGATTTGGGCAGCGGCACTGCTCTGGGCGGGGTGCTGGTGCCAAACCCCTCAGTGGAGAGTCTAGGCAGGGAAGTAATTAGAAACAGTTGTACAAGCAGATGGTTTATTTTGACATTAAAAAAAAAAAGTGTCCTGTTCACAGATTTGAGAAAATCGTTTCTTTCTTCAAGTACAGGCCCCAGAAATATTTGACAAGAGAATATTTGGGCTGGCTGATATTAAAGGGGCAGTTAAAATAACCCCCAAGTCGTGAAGAGGAAGGGCCAGGCCAGTGACACTGGGTGTGAACGCTTGGGTGGCGAACTACTGTCACCACGTGCTTTTTAAGAAGATGCACTCTGGGGTTTGGGCTGTGGGGGCAAGTGAATCTGACAAATGCAACTTTTTCCTTTATTTATTATCCTTTATTTTAAACTGTGGGCATTTTATATCTGAAGTCTTTAAAAAGTGTGTCGTGCTTCCAGTTCTTCAGGCCAGTAGCTTATCACATCACATTTTTTCTTGCCTTGGACAGTTCAAATTGTAGTTGTCCCAAATTCACCCCATTCTCCCCCATGCATCAAGTATGAGGAAACAAAATTAAATGTTTATTTATAGTGTAAGCTACACTGAAAAATAATCAGTGTCACTCACTAAGTACCTACTACGGGCCAGTCATTTAGGATATTCTCTCTAATTGTGACAATAATCACACATTGACTTATTCATTTGGCAAATGTGGATTTAGCCCCTATCATGTGCCAGGCTCTGTGCCAGATAGAAGGGACACAACAGCAAGCTAAAAAGAGATGATCCCTGCTCTCCCTGTGTCCAGTGGGCTAGTGAGACATTGATCAAAACAAAAACAAATACAAAAGGACAAATGTTTGCAAGTGCAATGAAAAGTTACTTCCGGATTAGGTACAGGCACCTGATCGAATCTAAGATGATGGCATTTGAGCTAAATCCTGAAAAAAAAGAACAGCATTAAGTTGGGTGGAAATAAGAAGGAGGTGGCAGAGAGTGGGGAGGCATTCTTATTCCTACCTTAAAGGTAAAGGAACTGAGGCCCAAGGGGTCAGCCGACTTGCTCAAATTCACACAGGAAGTTAGAGTGGTGTTTCAGCTGATATTCACGGTCACCTGGAGCACACACACTGTTCCCTACATTTGTGGTCATCCGGGAAAAGCGTGTAGAGGGTTATATAGAGGCAAGAAAACATTTCTTCACTTTAAGTAAGACTCTTTAGATGCAATGTTTTCTCATGAAACAGAAACATCCAAGAATCATCTGTGGTTCTGTGGTCTTAAAATCAGGGATGAGCTATAACAGGGTGACATTTTCCCCTGTCATTTACATGAATAGATATAAGGGCAAGACTACTGCAACATTTGCCTGCAGGAGCAAGAAGGCAAATGAGGGTCCTCTGATCACAGCCCATCCTGTGGTCTATTTCTATTTCTATTTCTACCCTGGTCTCCACCTTGTAGTAGGAGCAGCTTTGCATGGGGCAGGTCTCTGTGACTACCTCAGCCCACACAGCTAAATCTCCAAATGGCTGACCTTTTGTCAATCCTTAGACCCAGGGGTGTACACACTGGTAGAGGGTCTTCCATTAAGAGGACAGACTGGGGTCATGTGTGCACAGTCCTGGGAGAAGTATTTGGAGGATGTTCAGGCAGGAAATTATGGGGTCTTGGAAACCCAGAGTGTGGCTTAGAAGGAAAGACACAGGCTCTGGGTTGGCAGGAACCCTGGGTCACATGAACTAGTCATCTTGTAGGGAGGGGTCTGTCTGAAGGAGAGACAGAATGGAAGTACTAAATCAGTGGTTCTCAAAGCATGGTCCATGGAGCAGCAACATAAGCATCACCTGGGAATTTGTTAGAAATGTAAGTTCTCAGGCCCCAACTCCAGATCTAATGAATTACAGAGTGCATTTGAGTAATATCCCAAGAAATCTATTTGCATATTATAACTTGAGAAGCCTTACAAATCACAGGGCCCAGGGTTGTGCCTGAGGATGCCTGGATCTAAGAGTGGTGTTCCACTCACTCCTAGCACAACTTCTAGAGTTACATTCATTCCTTCCTACCCACGTGTGAGACTATGAGGACATAGGACTAGGCTTTCTTGCCAACATCTAGAAACCTTGGTGACTCAGAGAATACGGGAATAGTAGAAGAGAAGCTTTAATTCCGAAGCCTGACTGGGAATTTGCAATGAAAACATGGGAGTTTTAATAAATGAGTCATGTATTGTTTACTTTTTGCATATTTTCCAAGGGGAAAAAAGAATCATTGTGAAATAGGGACCTGATGTCTGAACATTTCTTTCATGCATTAAAATGATCTTTTTAACCTGTAGTATTATCATACAGTGTAGTATTCAATGAGCAATATTGTCTTTAATATATTAAAGTCTGCAGCTGTGAAGTAAAGATAGTATGTACTAGGGGACTGAGAGAATTAAAAATTCAGGTCATTATATTACTGTGACTCAGAAATAGTATTCCTAGTAAGCTGAAATAGTTATATTGTGGCTGACTTGGTGACTCAGTAGAAAGACTTGGATCCACAGGACCTCTGTTAAAATGAAAGGATAACTTTAAATTTATTTCTTTTTTAGCAAGCTTGGATACTTTTTTTCTGCCAAAGCATTAAATGCCTTAGAAATACTCACTTCCTTCCCTTTCCCAGTTTGTAGAACCTCAAAGACACACATGCTGCTTGGAGGGCCCTGGGTTTCTCACTTCGCCTAGTGGTGAAGACTCCACACCGGCTTCCAGACAGAGCAGTGGAACGCACAGTGAAAGGTGCCTGAGAGGACTGGTGCATCTGGAACCAAACTCAAAGAGAATGAAAGCATCTTAGTTAGTCCTTGAATGTAACCCTTAAGTCTCCAGGTAACAAAATTATAGAATTTCAGGATTCAAGGAATTTTGCAAAGTTTCTCTAGATCAAAATTAAATTTTTTGAAAACATCCAATATACCTGCCAAGTGATTAGGTAGATTTGGTGAGAAAACAAAAATTAAGAGGAACACATCCTTTCCTGAGAATTGCTCTGTAAGTTTTTACCCTTTGATTCCAGGTCTACTCCACGAGGCCATTTAAAATGAGATCCTGGCCACTAGCCTTGACTCAAATATTTGAAGATACAATCGTGTATTCTCCAGTCTTACTACCTCTGCACATACTCCCCAAATAAGTCTATACTTTTTAAAGATAAATATTCTCATTTCCTTCACCTCCTTATGTATTACAACTTTAAGCCTCCAATAGCCTGATTTCCTGAGTGTTTTTGCTTTATCTGTGGTGGATGCCTTTTGTAAAGTATGATATACACAACTGAAACCATTAAAGTAGATGTGGTCTAATGTATTCAGGGCAGATCAGTACTTCCAGCATTTTTGTTTCACATACTACATTTCTACTAATAATGTGGAAGATCACATTAGCTTTTTTAACTGCTACATTGCCCCAATTGTGTGCTTGTACAAGTGTATTTTTCCCCTAAATACAAATTGATCTTTATCTTTGTTAAATTTCATCTTGGCTCAGCTTTTTCATCTAGATGGTAAAAACCATTATAGACACTGCTTTCATATTTCTTTCATCTTCCCCAAAGTAAATATTAATATCATGAGCATACCTTCTCCATCTTTATCCAAGTAATTGGTAGGATAGTTGAAAAAAATCAGGGTGAGGACCATGCTTGGATAAGACCTTTCTTTAAGACAATACCAGTCCCCTAAGGCTGATCACTCAGATTCAATACAGTTTCCTAATCTCCACCTCCTACATTGGCATCCTTAAGCCCCTTGCATTTGGAAATTGTAGAGCTAAACAGCTCTACCATTTGTGCTTCATGTCAACAACACAGAAAGACCCAAAACTGAAGGCAACAAGATGAGTGAGGTGTGAGGTTGAACAAGAAGATTGTATAAATACCTTTACAGGAGCAATTGGACCTCAATTCTCCACCTATCTATGCTCCATTCAGCTAGGGAATTACCTCTTTCCAAGCCCTACTGAGGCACTAGACTCCAGACCCAGGAATACTGTTCATAGCAGAGGCCAGAATGGAAGAAAACAGAGATTAAGTGAAAAGGGACCCTCTGAACAGTGATAATCGGGCTCCTTCTCCTGCCTGGCCTATGGCCAGTCTTATTTCCTTCAGGCTATTAATTAAATTATTAGTTTTGCAAAATTGAACATATGTAGAAAAGCAACCAGTGGATGTGGATGTGAACATTTGAAGTTCCCATAAAGAAAGTTCACCCTCGCTAGGTCCTGCTACCATACTCTGAATTTACACTCAGATTTTCAGCACCACACTCTTTCTTGAAGAAAAGAACACTAAAGATTACTCGACACCAGAACTTCAAAGAGACTTTCCAAAAAGAAAGGCAGAAATCAAAACAAACAAGCAACTAAATAAACAGATGCACAAATGAAAAAAACTCAGATGAAATAGATGATGAAGGCAATAAAAGGTAACTCGAATAAAAACTTATAATCTGTCTCCTCAGAGATCTGAGAAGATCTGGATTTGCAAGAAGATGTAGCCATAGGAATAGGACAATCAAAAAGAAACAAAGTGCCGTTAAAAGTTAATTATACAATAGCTGGAAAGAAATCACTAAAAGGATTGAAAAACAAAGATGCAGAGAAGTCTCCTAAAAAATAAAACCCAAACAGAGATTTGAATAAAGAATTAAAAATTAAATGCCTGATCTATGAGACTCAACATCTAACTAACAGGAGTTCTGGAAAGAGAATAAGAAAAATAATGCAGGGGATAAAATTACTGAAGAAAAATTCAAGGAAATTTTCCCAAACTGAAGGGCATGATTTTCCATACTGGAAAGTTCCACTTAGCATGTAGGTAGATGAATGAAAATAATGGAAACCAAGACACATCATGATGAAATTTCAGAACTATGGGAAAGAAAAATTCCTGAAAACTTCCAGAAAGAGAAAAAATGGTCACATGCAGAGAACCAGGGACCAGAATGGTATTAGATGCTTTCACAGTAACATTGGAAGCAATTTTTTCAAAATTTGGAATGATAATGATTTTCAGCCCAGATCTCTATTTCCAACTTACATGTTAATTATAACATTTTCAGATGTATTGATTTTTTAAAAAATGTTTCACCCTGACTCCCTTCTTGAGAAACTGATAGAAGATCTGGTTCACTACTGCAAGATCAAAAATCAAGAAGGAGAAGATATGAGATCCAGGAACTAGGATACAACTCAGAAGAGAAATGAAAATAAGACAAAGAAAGTAAGGGGAATGCCAACGGCTAATGCTATGTGGCAGAACAACCCATCCTGATTGCTGTATGAGGATGTGAGGCCTTAGAAAGCACATCTTCAAGAAAACAAAAAATGGACCTCATCGATTCGACCTGATAAATTTGACCAAGTAGAAGCATTGAAGTAATAGGAAAATGTAACCATACATACACAGACAACCAAATAGAAAAATAAAATAAAATATATTAAAAAAAGTTGTACATAAAAATAAATATGACACATTTTGGGCTAACAGTGAATAATATTTACATTGTCATAATACTATATATTCTTAATATTGATCTAGCTAAAATTAGTAATATCACTGAACCAGAAGGCAGAATATAGGGGAAATGGAATAGTAGCATGAGAGAGCCAAAGTCTTTCCTATCATAAATTGAATACCAGCAGTACAAACACACAGTTAGCAACATAAAGGTAAATGCTAGGGGGGAAGTGGCTAAAAGGGTTGAAAACTCTTGCCTCAGGGTAGCCACACTGGGGAATGGGAGTGATAGAACAGGGAGCTTCAACATAAGCCTATCAGTAGTGCACTGTTTGGCTTTTAACACTATTTTCGAGGATCCGCATTATACATCAATCAGCACAATAGAAACCCACCAGCGTAAAATTACCCAAAAGCCAAAGTTCGGAGTCCATATAAAATAATGGCTCAAGAGGTAAAACAAAGCAATAAGGTTCTACTCAACAGGATGAACAGAAATGTATGCCACTTATCGATCCTTAAAAAGATTAAAGCAATTGATATTATGTACACCAAGGCCACCGAGTAAGGAAGTAATATCCAGTTCTTAGGGCAAGGAGCTCCCATTCAGCGAAGTCCACACTGCATGGGGCAGGGCACTCCCTTGGCCTTTGCTCTGGGTTGGCTCTTCTTCCTAACACCCCCAATGGTCCCTTGAAGCATACATCAATTAATGAACTCACCGTGCGAGCATTCTCACTGTGCAAAGCATTCCCATTATGCTTACATTCCAGCGGCTCAAATGTAAGCATAAGATGATAACTTTCCTCAAGATTTGGGTAGGAAATGACTATAAACCTCAATTTCTAAATACTCTCCATTTCTTCATTTCTACAGCCATGTACATCCATTCATCATCTAAGATCAAAGCTCTTTCTAGGCTAAATCCTTTCTCAAAATTATGACTCCTTTGAACATAATCTCTCATTTCTTTTACTTCAAAGTAATGCCAGGCTTTAGAGAAAAGCTTAATTGTGAGATATTAAGCATTATTATTATAACTTCTGTAGTCAATTCTTCAGGAGACTATGACAGTTTGGACTCTTTCAAGCTTCTCCAAGAACTGTCTGAGTCTACAGGAAAATATATGTGGACCAAAATGACTGCGGTTCTCACCACCCATTATTATAAAATGTGAGTGTGAGTAAAGATTTCCCCAGGGCCAGAAGAACATTAAGTAATCATACCAAATCCTTTCGTTTGCTTTGCTTGTTTGTTTTTTAACACTGACTTAGTTGCCCAACACAAACTAATTTGGCCATTTAGGAGGATTTTTAGTAATATCAGCACCATCAGGTGATTCCAGTTCCCAGCTGTAAGTCTCTGCAAACTCACTGTCAAGTGCTTCGTCACAGGAAAACTAACCTCGACCTGAAATTGCCAAAAGTGCAGGCATTTATCAGCAAGTATACAAGAATGGTCATGTCACGTTTCGGTCTGAAATGTCAGTTCCTAATGTGCTTATGGTCAAAGAATGACCAGGCACGCCAAAGTTAGGCAAGCACGAAAATGAGGTTTATTGAGGAGAAAAAGATAGTATTATAGGGCAAGAGCAAAATACAGGTTTACAGAGCATGATACACATGCCACAGATGACAACTGGACCCACTGTTGCAGCAAAGGGAGAGCAAAGAAAGGGCACACAGAGGGGTCTGGTCACGGTCTGCGTCTTGTTTTACAGTGCCTGGATTGGGACCTCCCACTGGTTCAGACATCACCATGGAACCACTTTGATTGCACAGTTGGAAGACATATGACCTGAGTCTTACTGCACATGCAGATCTCCCATGAGCTTCTCTAAAAGACCATTTTGTGGGGGAGGGGGGCAGGTGAATAGCAGCAGCACCCACTTTTGTCCCTGGGAGACTGGGAATCCCTTGCTAGCTACCTAATAGTCACACAACCTATCAGGAAAAGTTCTTTCTCCCTCTCTCTCTCTCTCTCTCTCTGTGTGTGTTCTGATATACTAACCTGGGCTTTGTGTTGAAGCTTCCCTCTGAAGCATACTCAGAGGCATTCTTACCACCCACAGGATTGGCAAATCTGCAATGGTTGAGGTCCTTAGTGAAGAGGGCCAGAACCCATGGCCTCCAGACCTCACGTACCTCAAAGCTGGCATATGGGCTGGCTGTTTTTTACACCATACTCGTGAAAAAGTAGCACTCCAAGCCAATCACTTTTCTTAAATGCCACATATTTCACCAATTAAAAACTGCTTCTAATATTCACGATGCTAATAAAGCACATCTAAGGTATGATGCAAATAAAGATCAGTGTATTTTTCCACACTGCACATGGCTGAAGCAATTCAAAATAAATTGCCATAAATACAATATATTAGTGGTTAAAGCAGTTTCAAATGTATGTATCTCTTCTCATGAACTTGTTTCTGTTTTCTGATTCCCCCCTTACCCATTATATTACCAAATACTGTCTCAGACTGAGGTACAATGTACTTTGGCTATGACTATCTTCAGAAAAGGCAGAATATTTCAGTCCAATTCAACTCTAGGACCTGCCTTATAACTTTTCTGCAAAATCAAGGTTTGTATCTTTATGCAATATCTCCCTTCCTTCCTTTCTTCCTATTTTTCCTCCCTCCCTCCTACTCATTCTTATTCCCACTATTACATTTCTCCACAAATTTCTATTGATTACTTACTTCTCAAGTCCTACACTACCTTGCATGATCTAGCTCTGTCTGTCCCTCTAACCTCATCTCACATTACTGTTCCCCTTACTCACTACACTCCAACCATTCACCTTCTTTCTATTTCTCATGTACAACATTCTAGGCTTGTTCTTTTCTTGAATGCTCCCTTTGTGATAATCCCTCTTCTCCAGATCACATGCTGACTGGCTTTTCCTCAAATGCCACATCCTCAGAGTGGCCTTTCCTGATCCCCCTGTCTAAAGCCACTCCCCTGCCCAAGTACCCTTTATCCCTTTATTTTGTTTTAATTTCTTGATAGCATTTATGAGGACCTAACATCATTCTTTCCATTTATCTATCTACTTGTATATAATCTACCACTCCCCATTTCAATGCAAGTTCCATGAGAGCAGGAACCTTTGCTCTCGTTTTTTGCTATAACGCCAGTACTTTGCACAGAGTAAAACCTAAACAAGCTTTTTCTCTTGTCTTACACACTGAACTTAGGTCCTCTTCCCATTGTTCCAACTCAAGGGGGCCCAGGTGACTCTGCTGTAGCTTCTATTGCCCTGTGACCTCCATGTACTGGGATATCCATAAGAAGGACACCAGGACACCCTGAAAGCTGAGAAATAAAACTGGGTGTGCCACTAAAATCATGCTGCTAAGAAGACCATAGGGCTGGGGAAAGAGAAAGGGTTTCAAAAACTTCCATCCTCCCTTATCAGACAGAGGCAGGGAATCTTCCCGCTCACATAGCTAATCACTCCTATAGCTTACAAACAATTAGCAACTGAGAAAACCATCACACTAAGGATATCTATAACCAAGACATCCATCCAGAACCTAAAATGCCATCAAAGCACCCAAAAGAAAAGCCAAATGTCTTACCCAACATATAGTACAAACATATCTGTATGAGTGAGGCCAGGGGGAAAAGCCCTATTTAAACAAAAGAAAATCCAAAAATAAGAAGCATCAGCTACTCCAGATGAGAAGGAATCAGTGAAAGAACTCCAGAAACATGAAGAATCAAAGTGAAAGGTCACCCCCAGAAGAGAACACCAGCTCCCTAGCAATGGAAACAAACCAAAATCAGAATATCCAAATGACAGATCAAGAATTTCAAATATGGATTATAACTAAGCTCAATGAAACATGAGAGAAAGTGGAAAAAAAAAACATAAAAAAGAATCACACCCAAAAAAACTCAGGAAATGAATGAAAATTCAAATGATTTAAAACAATCAAATAGAACTTTTGGAAATGAAAAATTCTTTCAAGGAAATACAAAACACAGTGGAAAGTCTTAAGAATAGACTAAACCAGGCAGAAGAAAGAATCTCAAACCTTGAAGACAATGTCTTCAAATTAAATCAGTCAAGGCTAAAGAGCAGAGAATTAAGAGGAAGAAACAAAGTCTACAAGAAATATCAAATTATGAAAGAGGATAAATGTAAGAATTATAGGTATCCCGCAAGGTAAAGAAGAAAACAAAAAACTGTTGGAAAACCTATTTGAGGGAATAATTGAGGAAGATTTCCCTGGTCTTGCTAGAAATTTAGATATCCAGGTACAAGAAGCTCAACAAACACCAGCGAGATTCATTGCAAAGAGGCAATCCCCAGGACACATAGTCATCAGACTGGCCAAAGTTAATGTGATGGAGGAACCCATGTGAGCTGTAAGGTGAAAATATTAGGTAACTTACAAAGGAAAACCCATCAGGCTAATTTCAGACTGCTCAACCAAGACCTTACAAGCCAGATGGGATTGGCACCCCATCTTCAGTCTTCTTAAGCAGAATTATGGCCAGCTTAGAATTTTGTATCTTGCAAAACTAAGTTTCTTATATAAGGGAGAAGTAGAGACTTTTTTAGACAAGCGAACACTGAGAGAATTTGTCAAGACTAAACCTGTCCTGCAGGAAGTTCTCAAATCTGCATTATACATCAATCAACACAATAGAAACCCACCAGTGTAAAATCACCCAAAAGCTAAAGTTTAGAGCCCATATAAAATAATGGCTCAAGAGGTAAAACAAAGCAATAACAGAAATGCATCCCACTTATCAGTTCCTTCAATTAATATGAATAGCTTGAATTCACCACTGGAGAGACATAGTCTGGCTGAATGGATAAAAAAATGCAAGCCAAGTATTTGCTGTCCCTAGGAAACACATCTAAACCACAAGGACTCATTCAGACTCAAGGTGAAGGGATGGAAAAAAATATTCCATGCAAATGGAAATCAAAATAAAGCTGATGTAGCCATTCTCATATCAGGTAACATAGACTTCAAATCAACAAAAGTAAAGAAAGATAAAGATGGTCATTACATAACGGTGAAGGGAGCAATTCATCAAGAAGACATAAAAATCCTAAATATTTATGCACCCAACACAGGTGCACCCAGATTCATAAAGCAAACCCTACTAGATGCAAACAGGTAATAAACAGCAACATCATAATTGCTGGGGACTTCAACACCCCACTAACAGAACTGGACTGATCCTCCAAACAGAAAATAAATAAAAAATGGACTTAAATGGGACTGTAGAGCAAATGGGCCTAACAGATACTTATAGAACATTCTACCCCAAAACTACCAAATATACATTCTTCTCATCTGTGTGTGGAATATTCTCTAAGATTGATCACATCTTAGGCCACAAAACATGTCTCAACAAATTCAAAAAAATAAAACTTATACCATATATCTTCTCAGACCATAGTGGAATAAAACTAGAAATCAACTCCAACAGAAACACTTAATTCTACACAAAGTCATGGAAATGAAACAACCTACTGCTTAACAATTATTGGGCCAAGGAGGAAATTAAAGTGGAAATCACAAGATTCCTCAAACTAAATGACAAAAGGAAACAAGTTAGCAAAATCTGTGGGAGTCACCAAAAGCATCCCTAAGGGGAAAATTCATAGGCTTAGATGCCTACATCAAAAAAACAGAAACATCACAAATAAACAATCTAATAAATTGTCTCAAGGAACTAGAAAAGAAATAACAAAGCAACCCCAAACCGAAAGAAGAAAGGAAATAAGTAAGGTCAGAGAGGAAATAAATGAAATTAAAAACAAAAAAAAAATACAGAATATGAATGATTAGTTCTTTGAAAAGATAAATAAAATTGATAGACCTCTCACTAGACTAACCAGAAATAGAAAAGAAAGGACCAAAATAAGCTCAATCAGAAATGAAAAAGGGTATTTTACAACTGATACCACAAAAATACAAAATACCATCTGTGAATACTATAAAAATCTCTATGCACATAAACTCAAAAACATTGAGGAAGTGAACAAATTTCTGGAAACATACAACTTCCCAAGGCTCAATAAGGAAGAAATAGAACTCCTGAACAGACCAATTATGAGCAAGGAAATTGAAGCAGCAATAAAAAATCTTCTAAGAAAAAAAAGTCCCAGATCAGGTGGTTTCACAGCCAAATTTTATGAGACCTACAGAGAAAATTAGTACCTCAAAAATTATCTCATAACATCAAGAAGTAAGGAATCCTCCCCAACTCATTCTATGAAGCTGGTATCACCTTGATACCAAAGCCACAAAAGGACACAACATAAAAAGAAAACTATAGACCAATATCTCTTATGAATATAGGTGAAAAATTCTCAATAAAATTCTAGCAAACCAAATTCAGTAGCACATCAAAAAAGTAATGCACCATGGCCAAGTGGGCTTCATCCCAGGGATGCAAGGATGGTTCAACCTGTGTAAATCCATAAATGTGATTCACCACATAAACAGAAGCAAGAACAAAGATCATATGATCATCTCAATAGATGAACAAAAAGCATTCAACAAAAGTCAACACACTTTTATGATTAAAAACTCTAAACAAAATAGGCATAGATGGAATATACCTCAAAATTATAAAAGACATATACAACAAACCTACAGCCAACCTCACACTAAATGGGGAAAAGTTGAAAGCATTCCCACTCAGAACCAGAACAAAATAAGGATGCCCACTGTCACCATTTCTATTCAGCATAGTCCTGGAAGTCCTAGCCAGAGCAATCATGAAGGAGAAGGAAATTAAGGGTATTCAAATGGGGAAAGAGGATGTCAAACTATTGCTCCTTGCTGATGATATAATCTTATATCAAGAAAAACCCTAAGATTCCACCAAGAGGCTCCTGGAATTGATAAATAAATTCACCAAATCTCAGGTTACAAAATCATTGTACACAAATCAGTAGCATTCCTATACACCAACAGTCAAGCTGAGAATCAAATAAAAGACTCATTATCCTTCACAATAGCTGCAAAAAAAGTAAAGCACTGAGGAATATATTTAACCAAGCAGGTGAAAGATTTCTTCAAAGAGAACGATGAATCACTGAAGAAAGAAATTGCAGATGATGTAAATAAATGGAAAAACATCATGCTCATGGATTGGCAGAATTAACATTGTTAAAATGTCCATACTACCCAAAGTGATTTACAGATTCAATACAATCCCTATCAAAACACCAATGTCATTTCTTGCAGATCTAGAAAAAATAATTCTATGCTTCATTTGGAACCAGAAAAGAGCCTGAATAGCAAAATCAACCTTAAGCAAAAGTAACAAATCTGGGGGCATCACTTTACCAGACTTCAGACTATACTACCAGGCAATAGTAACCAAAATACCAGGGTACTATACCAAACTTCAAGCTGTACTACCAGGCTATAGTAATCAAATAGCGCGTACTATTTTACTGGCACAAAAATAGAGATATACACCAATGAAACAGAGTAGAGAATCCAGATATAAAACCAATCACCTATTGCCATCTGATCTTTGACAAAGTAGACAGCAATATATACTGGGGAAAAGAATTCCTATTCAATAAATGGTACTGGGAATATTGGATAGCCACACAGAGAAAATTGAAACAGGATCCATATCTCTCACCACTCACAAAAATTAACTCAAGATGGATAACAGACTTAAATCTAAGACACGAAACCATAAGAATTCTAGAAGAAAATGTAGGAAAAACTCTTCTAGATATATTGACATAGGCAAAGAATTTATGAAGAAGACCCCAAGGACAATCTCAGCAACAACAAAAATAAGTAAATGGGACTTGATTAAATAAAAAAGCTCCTGCACAGCCAAGGAAACAATAAACAGAGCAAAGACAACTGACAGATTGTGAGAAAATATTTACATGCTATATATCCAAAAAAGAGCTATTAACTTGAATCTACAAAGAACTTAAGCAAATCAGCAAGGAAATAACAAACAACCCCATTAAAAAGTGGAGAAAAGTCATGGACAGAAACTTTTCAAAAGAAGATAGACTAATGGCCAATAAACGTATGAAAAAATGCTCAAAATCACTAATCATCAGAGAAATGCAAATCAAAACTACAATGAGATATCACCTAATCCCAGTGAGAATGGATTTTATCAAAAAGTCCCAAAACAATAAATGCTGGAGTGGATGCAGAGAGAAAGGGACACTTATATATTGTTGGTGTAACTGCAAACTAGTGCAACCTGTATGGAAAATAGTATGGAGATTCCTCAGAGAACTAAAAGTAGACCTACCATTTGATCCTGCAATCCCTCTACTAGATATTTACCCAATGGGAAAAAAGTCATTTTATCAAAGACACTTGCACTGGAATGCTTACTGCAGCATAATTCATGATCACAAAATGTGGAATCTATCCAAGTCCCCATCATTTCACCAGTGGATTAATAAAATGTGGTATATGCATACCATGGATGAGTACTCAGCCATTAAAAAAATGAATGAATACATTTTGAACAATCTGGAGACCATCTTCCTAAATGAAGTGTCTCAAGAATGGAAAAACTAACACCACATGTACTCAGTATTAAATCGGAACTAACCAATCAGCACTCATTTGCACAGAATGTAAGCAAAACTCAATGGAAATTATGCAGGAAGGAAGGGGGAGGAAGGGATGGGTGAAATCATACCTAATGGGTACAATGTACACTATCTCGGTGATGGGCACACTTATGACTTTGAGTCAAGCAATAAAAAAGCAATCCACGTAACCAAAACATTTGTACCCCTGTAATATTCTGAAATAAAAAAATAAAAATAAATAAATTTAAAAAAATAATTTAAAATACCTTAACAGATATTTGCTGAGAGAATGAATGAATGAATAAGTGAATAAATGAATTTTACAATTCAATACACCTTGATTAAACTCAACAGTTTGAACTAAAGAAGAATATTTCAAGCTTAAAGGAAGGAAAGAATGAACATAATAATGAGATGAATTTTGGCAACGAAAATATAAAAATAGGTAAGAAAATTTTGTTTATCATGAAAAAAATCAAGAAGGCCAATCTAGAGTTAGATAATTAACATCACTTACTGAACTTATATATGTGTGGCATTAATTGTTACAATCACTTAGAGTCAAGTTCGACGCTAAATGAAAATTATCTCAATTTCACTCAAAACCAGCTTGGATAGTATTTTCAGCCAAAGGCACCTTCCAGGTTTTCAAACAGTAAAAGGTACAGCAAAGTTTTCAGGAAAGCTAAATATTCCCTTACAGCAATAAAAATAAGTTTGCATTTCCAAGCAAAATAAAAATTTTTTAGCTGGGCCATAGCTGTGGAATAAAAAAGGTGTATAGTTAACATCTTTTCCAGACTTTAGTGCAGAACCAGAGGGCATTTTTTTCCCTCCCACATAGTAAAAAACACCTGGAAATATTAGGAGTCTCTAAGATGAGAAATATTCTTTCACTCTTCTGAGTACTTTAGCAGTTATAGTTGATGCTGAAGGGAAATTTTAGGGACTAAATTTAAAAGTTATTTTCATTGATTTGAGGGGAAAAGAAATTTATCAGTTAAATATGATTTTATCCTAACTAATAGACCTTTAATTCTTAAAGTGGTATTGAGCTGTTAATTAATAACCAGGAAGACATACTTAGGAGCGGACAAGTGGAGAGGAAACTGAACTATTTGTTCAGAGGTGGATTCTGGTGCTGGCTCTGCCATACAATAGCTACCTGACCTTGGCCAGGTTCCTTAACTTGCTGAATTCCAGTTTCCACAATGGCATGATTGAAGGGAACAGTGTTTCTCTCTAGTGCTGAAATTCTGTGATTATATTTTCGTAGTGTATTTGTTCAAAGTCTTCAGTAATAAATGGAGATCAGGAACATGTGTGTGTTTGTGTGTGTGTGTGTGTGTGTGTGTGTGTATTTTAAACCTACGTATGCACACATATTAGAGTTGAAAATGATAGAAACTAGTATTGAGTCTTTTAGTAGTAGGCATTCATATAGAGCTATTTTATATAGCATAAGTTTCCAGAAGTCAAAAACGTATTTCATTCATGTGTATTTTTATTTGAATTCTGTGCCAAGATCTTCCCCACTACACAGCCCAGTCCACTAAAGCTACACTCAGCAACCAAGGGCCACTCAGTTTCCTCATCATCAAAGCACTACCCAGGGTTTTTGTGCACTATATTCCATACAGTGGAATGTAGTGTTTAAAACTTTTATTCACTACTATTTCCCTTATTTTCACTATCATCCCAACTACAAGTAAGATCCATTCTACGTAAATCAGAAAAAAGAAAAAACAAGAACGGACTAAAGAGAGGTTATGTAGGTGAAGATAGATGCTCGGTGAGTCGAGCGCTAGCATCAGAGTTGAGATACTTCGTCCTGAGTGTGCTGTCTGAGACACCAGTGAGTGTTATGGAAACAGTAACCACGGTACAAAACCCCACATCAGAGCTGAGCATTTTCCCATGACAATATCGAATTTATAAAACTGACATTATATGGAATTTGATGTAATTTCTTTGACTAGACCACTTGTCATAAATATTGTCTTATTGGGATGAAAATTGTCAGCAAAACTTTCATTTTCATAAATAAGAAATTCATAGAAAATGTTTTGATATAAATCTGGTAACATTCTAGATAAATGACTGTGAATTAGATAGGAATTAAATAGCTTTAAGAACAAAGAGAGGAAGTGAGTAAGGCCAGTGAGCAAAAAGAGGAGTAACTGAGTAGCTTGAGTGAGAATGGGGACAAAAAGCCAGTGTTTAAGGAGACAGCCACTCACTACTCCTCTGTCAGCAGCCCTGCTGATTGCCCTTTTTCTTTCACCTTCTTTCCTCTTCACCACACCAACACCATAAATTACACTCGCCTTTCAAGCTCTGCTTGAAACGGTCAAGCAACTTGTTCCTTTTGTTATTTCAGTCCCTAAATCAGTAGCTTTGGCACTGTACTGTCAAAAGAAGCTTCGCATTCAACAGTTCTAGAAAATATAAATACTCTTAGCAATGTCTTGGTGTACTGAAAGACTATTTAATATAATGGAAAAATGGAGCTTATTGTTTTGTAATTGTCACTTTTTTTAAGAGGTGGGGTCTCACTCTGCCACCCAGGCTGTCATGCAGTGGCGGGATCATTGCTCACTGTAACCTAGAATTTCTAAGTTCAATCGATCCTTTCACCTCAGCATTCCAAGTAGCTAGGACTACCGGTGCGTGTCACCGCATCTGGCTATTTTTAATTTTTTGAGGAGACAGGGTCTTGCTATGTTGCCCAGGCTGGTCTTGAATTCTTGGCCTCAAGCCATCCTCCTGCCTCAGCTTCCCAATGTGCTAGGATACAGGCACGAGCCACTGTGCTCAGCTATAACTGTGATTTTTTAAATTAGCAGTCTTTCTGGGTCTATTCGTAATTGATATATAAACTGATATATCTATTTAAAATTGGATATAAGTGCAGATAGAAAGAGAGCTAGAATATATTTCTTTCAGTTAATGATAAAGCTATAACATGGAACAAGAAGATATTAATTAAATGATTTAACTTTTACAATTTTGTCTTCAAAAGTTTGCTCTTCCAAAGAATTATTACTGATTTGCCTAAGTTATTTACGACTGGTGAAATAACAAATAATAAAAAAACCAAGTCCATTCACTTTCATTGAGAATTTATGATGTGCCAACCCCTCATTTCCATGCTGTTGCTCATCAGATATAACCATCTATTGTGAGATTTGTCATAATATTATGTACCATCAAGAAAGAAAAAAAGGGGGCCGACTAAACTATGGCATGTGCTCCTATCAGTTAGACTTTAATTTTCCATTTATTAAAAGAGATATTTTAGGCTTATGTAGAGGTATATGTATTTTTCTCTTATATATTACAGTCATGCATTGTTTAAGAATATGGATATGTTCTGAGAAATGCATCGTTAGGCAAGCTCATCCTTGTGTGAACATCACAGGGTGTACTTACACACATCTAGATGGTATAGCCTACTACACACCTAGGCTATAAGGGATACCTACTACTCCTAGGCTACAAACCTATGCATCATGTTACTGTACTGAATACTGTAAGCAATTGTAACACAATAGTAAGTATTTGTACATCTAAACAAATCTAAACATAGAAAAGGTACAGTAAAATATGACATCGTAACCTTAATGGGCCCACCGTTGTATATATGGGGTCTGTTGTTGACTGAAATATCATTATGCTGGGGTCTGACCATATATGATAATAATATAATAATATTATTTATTATATCTGACCATATATAATATATATATATGACCGTATATAATAATAAAAGGGAAAGCACAAGTGAAATAAATTGGTTAAGCTATTCCTAAAACTTCTTTGGAGAGTCCAACTATTCACTTTTCAACTTGGAATTGCATGGCCAGGTTTTTCATACAACATCATCCTCTGTGTCATTAAATGTAGGTGATGCAGTTGAACTTAAAACAACCTACAAAAGAAGCCAAATCCCTCCGATGCTGAGTAATTGGCATATTTGTAAAAATGGACAATTTTCTTATTTCAGCTTCTATTAATAGAATAAACCCATCTGAATCACCACAACCCACTTCTGCTCAACACACTCACTTGGTCAGAAGAGTGCTCTGCTACTGTCTCTGGACTTTTCTTCCAAGTTCCTGAGACCATTTTTGCAGGCTTCATGGTTAGAGCTTTGGATATTTGTGCAATATCATGACTGCCTTGCAAACAGAGATTGTAAGATGCCATTAATTGCTATTGATCCAATTTCAGATTTATTAAAAATGTAAACAAAATAGTTGCCTCTTAGAATCAAGAGGATTTGATATTCTATCTTATTTACCTCTTAAAAAAACTTCATGAGGTGGTAATAAGATGCTCACAAATGTCAAACAAATAAACCACGATAATTACGCTAGTAAATTATAGAGAACGTATTTGTGCATGAAGTCATTTGCTTCTTTTGGAACAGAATTGGTCTTGGGTGAAATGATAAAGAAGGTAAAATTTATTCTGCATCTTTGAATTTTCCATTTTCATTACTTCCTTCTCCTTCCTTGCCACTCGTTCTCGGATCCGTTTTCTTTGATTCAGCTTGTACATTGGCTCATCCCAATACCCTTTCTTAAGCAGCATGTAGCTACCTGGAATCATTCAGTTATTCATTCACAGAATGTTTAGTGTGCATCTATTAAGTGCTATCAAGAATCACAGTAGGTTCAAGACACAAGGAGAAATATCCACAAGGAGGGAAGACCCAAGAAATATTTCTCACAATCTCTAATATTTCTCACAGTTACCTAGGTGCTTCCTATTCCATTCCAATAGTCAGTGATATTGTCTCACATGTTTTCACAATTTCTGCATCTTGCATTTAGTCATGAGTACAAAAATGGAACTATATCACTTATAATCCACTTCAGAAAGGCACTTGTTAACCAGTTTGGAGGAGTGTGGCAGGATGGAAGCCACCAGCTGTTGGCCCTTTCAGAGTCTACCTAAGCTTCTGAGCCGAGGTCATGCTATTCTCAGGATGGCCTGTCCTTGACTGGACAAAGCAGCAATATGAGAGTCCAGGCATTTCTGCCCAACTTGGTAACCTCTAAGGGCCATCACAGCTCGAGAGCTTCCCACAGGGTGGGCACAGATGCAGGCTCCCCCTGCCCAATCTTGCTTCTTCCCTTTCTCTTTCCCATGTGTTACTTCCCGACATAAATTCTGTACTCTAAATTCCATCTCGACATTTGCTTCCCAATCTGCAAAATCTTGCTTTTTCAACCACTTGAAATACCCTCTCTTCTCCACACTGTTAAACATCTCACATTTTAAAAGACCTAGCTTAGTTCAATGTCTTCCACAAATCTGTTCAGTATCCTTCAGCCAATATGGATAACCTTGGATAACCTTGACAATCTCAACTTATGGTGGACTTATTGTACAATGACAGCTATTTAATTAATTCTTGCATTGTACCGTAACTGCTTTATATGTATTCACTGCATTTTCTCAGCATGTTGAAAGCATCTACCATAGGTAGCAGACATCGCTGGTGCCCTGCCCAGGTCCTCTGAGATTTATAATTTTTGGGGGTGTAGGTAGAACATATTTGGTATACTTTCAAAGGCTTGCTCCTGCAGATCTTCTCCAGGTCACTACCCTCAGACTATTGGAACTCTTTTATCAATAAATGCAGAGTCATAAGTGCCTAGATGTTTATTTTTATTCTTCTACCCTCTCCATTCCTTCCTCCTCACTTATCCTCCTAAAGCTATAAAATAGTAACTATTGGGTGAAAACACAACAAGTTTGCCTTACGCTTAGACAACTGCGAGATGTAAGTTATAGTCCAGAATTCCCCTACATAATCACACTAAATCCTACTCTCTGTGGGTCTTATGTGTAAAATTGCACAAGTGATTGTCATCTTCACCTTCCTGCTGTCCTTCTTACACTTCCATGTTGGTCTCCCCTGGGAGAAATTGTTTTCAAATTAATTGCACACGAATAGTCATCTCAGGGTCTGCTTCTGGGAAATTCAGACTATGATAACATTTCAAATAAGAAAACCATTATTTGAGTCCAAAACCTCACTTACAAAGATTCATTATACCAATTGTCTAACATTATATAAATGCAAAACCAGATCATGTCTATAATTTTTATTTTGTTATATAGCATCATGGAAATTTATAGACAAAACATTTTTATGAAATTTTTTTCATTGAAGACTTTATTTTTATAAGAAAGGCAACAATATTTTTGATGTAATTTAGTTATCATCCTGCCTGGAAGTAGATAATGAATCCAATGGCCTCTTAAGGCTTTTTCCAGTCCTACAATGTGAGAATGTTTTGAAGACTAATGAGGACACACTTATTCAACACCATTTTCTATTTTATTTTCACACTAAAATAGGAAGCTGCTGTTCCCTGGTGGTTTCATAATTAGACATTATCATGGCTGTGTTTTGAGATTGATTTCCGGTCAGGGAATGGAAAATTTTCAGTTCCTGATATAAAAATGTTTGACTGTCTCACTAAAAATATCCATTGCATCAGAAGGAGAATTATTCATATAAAGCATTTAAATCTTGAACAATTGAATTTGTGAACTAATTGATATTTAGTTAAATTATTAAACAAATATTAATTGAGTACTTTACTGGGTAAAAAAGTACGAGACATGGCAAAATAGGGGACTCAAAGATTTACAAGCTTAGGTTACTCTTTTTAGGGGCCTCAAAATCTAAATATGTGGAATATACATGGTAGGAAACGAGAAAAAAAATCTAAATATGAAGATGTGTTTGTAAATAATTACCATAAAAGACAATATTGAACCAAATATAGGCCAAATGTATCCATTGGAAAATATTAATGTGGAATAGTGTATCAGGTAAATGAATATATTTCTCATATCTTTCAGAAATTTCCCTCAACTACTTTTATTCTTTAGTAATAGTCTCATGTTTTGGTACAGTCAGCTGTAAACCTCTTAAAACAAATTATGTTCCATAAACCATTGGGGTTTATGAGGTTGAATAGTTTTGGAGATAAACCACAATGCATATTTCTTAAAGAATCCACTCACTCCAAATGGCTTAGACATTTTTCCCCTTGGTGATAATTCTTCTCATTTCTCATCTTTTCCCTGTAGATAAGTATCTTCCATGAGCAGAAGGGCTGTTGGGTTCTAAGAAATCTATGCTGGCACAAGTTTTATTGGCTTCAAGTCACATGAATCTGACTTAAGCTTCTTAAATTGTGTGTGTGTGTGTATATGTATATATATATATTTATATATCCAAATGTATATATATGGACTAATTATATATATTCATATATATTGGACTGAATATACATATTTAGTCCAAACAGTTGTATATATTGTAAAACGTACAGAAATAATGTGATGTGAGAGCAACAAACTTTCATAGGAAGCATTGCTACTATGGTACTGAACCTGAAGATACTGTATTACTTTCCAAGCTAAAACTATAATCCTGGGAAAAAACAGATTGCATATTCATTACTTTGACTCACACAACTGAAAAAGCCTAGAAAAAGTGTACAGGCCTCACTTTAAATCATGATCCATCATCTCAACTGGGTTCTTAAGACTTCTGGCAAATGGCTGTATTTCCCCAGTCCAGCCCAGCCATTCCTCCACTCTTCTGGTAGACTATTGCATGACTTATTTTCCCTCAAACTTCCAACACAACCTTCCTCCCTCTTCACCCTCAGTTGATAAATTTCTTCCTGTTTTACTCTAATAAAATGAAATCAATTAGAAGATAATTTCCATAAACTCATGCCACCAAACTAGCTACCTCACTGCCCTCAGGACCCTGCACTCTGCCTTCTTTCCTGCTAACGAGAATGAATGGATCGCCCTGTGCTTCCAGGGCAGGCCAGCCCTCCTGTGTCCTCTGGATCCTATCCCACTTCTATCAATTCCTCCAGCTTCACTGCATCATCAAGTTTTCCCTGTCCACAAGATCGGCATAAAATGTACTGTTACGTTTCTCATCTTTAAAAAAATGTGTCTTTAATCCACTTGCTTCTTCAGCTCCCACATCATTTCCCACTTTTGGTTTATATCAAAACTCTTTGAAAGTGTTGAGTACATATATCATCTCCATTCTCATCTCCTTGGCCTCTGAATGGTTGCATGCACCAGGCTCAGCCTTGGACCACTTCTCTTTTATGATCATATATATTAATAGAAAAGAAACCTCCCAGGTGATTTCATCTAGTCTCTTGGCTTTAAATACCATCTCTATGCTTAAGACTCCCAGATTTATAACCCTAGCCACTCCCTATTCTACATACGATACTATATACATATATGTATAGATGTGTATGTATATGTGTGTGTATATATATGTGTATACATATTACTCTGAGTCTTCTCTTGGAGGTATAATAGGCATATAAAATTTTACATGTCCAAAACCAAGCTCTTGTTATTCCCCTGCCTTACACCTAAACCTGCTTCTCCTACAGTCCTCTCCATCTAAATAAATGGTAAATCCATTTTTCCAAAGGCTCAGGCCCCAACCTCAGGATTATCCTTGACTCCTCACAGCCCACATTCTCTCATAGCCCACATTCTATCCATGAGAATCCTGTCAGATCCTTCAAAAAACAGTCTGAATCAGAGTGCATCTCACCCTCTCCACTGCGCCCACTCCATCTCAACATCTCCTCCCGCCCAGATAGCAAGAGACAGCTAATCCGGTCTCCTTGTTCCTGCCCGTGTTCCCCTCAGCCAGCAACTGAGCCAGAACCATCTTCAGAGCATAATTAGATCACTGCACTCCTTTGCCTAAAACCTATTGTTCATTCCTTGGGGAAATATAAAAGTTAGAGTCTTTGCAGTGACCCACAGCCCTTACATGACCTGCACCTCACCTGCTTACCTCTGTGCTTCCTCCCTTACTCCTCCCTGCTTCACTCACATTGTCCCACTCACACGTAGTTCTTTGCTTGTTCCTCAACACTGCCAGGGGCACTGCACTTAAGCCCTTTGCACTCTGTTCTCTCCACCCGAAATGTTCATTCTCCAAATATGTGCAGAATCCCTCCTTCAAAAGAATATAACATCATTTATTTCATTTGAAAGAATATAAAGTATATAAAAGAAGACCAAAAAAAAAAGTCTTTCTTATTAATACATCAGATCAGGCTGTTTATTTTACTCAAGTTAATGTGCACTTCTAAAATTCATTTGTATCAATTGGCTCATGGAGTGCTTCCAACGGCTAGTAATTGGAAAACTAGTAAAAGGTGGTATAAACACTATTTCACAACACAGTAAATCTCCAGGTAGGAAATTTTCAGGTTTATTTTAGCAGCTCACTAAGGACATCATGGGGCCCAGGTTCTTCCTCTGTATTTGCCCCCTCATCTTCAGGTTGTGGCTTTGGTTTCAGACTTGTCCCTTCATGGTCACCAGATGGTTATGTCAAGTTCAAATTTCACCAACTCACACAGCTAACCCAGAACACCCTCAGTGAGTAAAGCATGTCTTTGACCTACATTGCCTTGTAAGAGTGAGAAGAATATCTTTCTCAGAAGCTCCCACCAGTTTCCCTCATAAGTCTTATTGACCAGAAGTATGTCCCGTGCCTATGTCTAACATGACTACTGGAGATAGAAATGGAATTGCTATTGGAGTGTTCATTAATTGGAGTTGGTGATTGGCCCTAGCCCTGAGCACCTGGCTGAGAGGAGAGGGGACTAATTGGTCAGACAACCAACAGTATCTACTTGTGTGTGTTTACAAGGAATTTTGGATAAAACGCACTCTGAAGACTATAGATTTTCCAATGTCAGATTATTTTTCTCCTGTAGACAAATGCATTTCTCTAAATTCTTACTCAACAAAAATCAACAAATAGTCATGGAGTGCTACCATTTATTAATCCTGTTCTGGTGCTAGGGATACAGAAGTGAATAACATAGATCTTGATGCCGTCTAAAGGAGCTGACACAAAACAAGTTGAAAATGTTTTTGCCCAGTGCTGTTTACTTCTGATAATCTTGATATATAGGAGGATTAAAATCTCTCAGGAAATTTCTTCTGTAGGAACATTTCACCATAACTCTGGTTATGGTACTCACTTATCGAATTGATGATGGACAAGAAGATAGTGAATACAGTTTCTGCTAACCAATCCACATCCCCAGGTGCATGCAAACTTCAGGCAAGTCTGTGGTTTGGGAAATAGTTTTTCACTAGAAATATGCCAATATTAGAAACATTCAGGAGAAAAACATTTCTTCTTCTATGCATCACATTAATCTTGGCAAAATAATAGCAACATAAGTGAATCCAAAAAGAGTTAAATGCTTTAAGAATTCATAATAGTTCAGAAATGTAGCTAAATACAAAATAAACTTAAAAAATCAGATACCTTACTTATGTAAAGCAATAAAAAAATTGGATATATAATGGGGGAAAATCACAAAGCCAATGGTTGCCCAAATATTTAAAGCTCCTAAGAATGACTTCTGCATGAAATGTATGAAATTTGCACAAGAGAAAATACATAAATTTAATGCAAATTAACAAATTAGACATCAATGAAAAGGGCTATGCCATCTTCATGGACAATTATAAAGATGTCAGTTACTCAATGCTTAATGGGATGCCACTCAAAATCCTAATGTGTTACTTTTTTGATATCATAAAATGATTCTATAATTAATTTTCAGAAATATTTTAATATGACTAAGAAAAAATAAAATAGAACTGTAGTAATGAGAGTTGGCAAATAGACTTTTCCTTTTAACTATTTAATCCTGTTTTACCAGGAAAATACTTAAAATAGAATAAATTTTGCGCAATATTAGGCATTTACATAATACTACAGAAATTATAAATCAAAACCAGAACTTATATTCTAATTCAATAAATTTTAATGGTTATGATGCAATATTTGGGCAAACATTTTTTAAAATAAAACAAAATGATCTAACTCTTTACTTGATACCAAACCCTAACTAAATTCTAAATGGAAAAAAAGATATAAATTCATAAATATAAACATATTGATAGCATAAAAGCAATGTGAAAACCACAAAGTAAAAGGCTGATAGAGTTCATTGCACTTTTGATATATTGCAAATAAAAATAAAACCTATACTAAACTGAAAAAATATTTACAAAATTTATGAAAAAATCATTAACCCCTAATTTAAGATTTTGGACATAGTTTTTCATTAAAAGTCTATGAATGCTAGAACCACTGAGAATGAAAACTACTGTTCTTCTATGCATCATATTAAGCTTGGCAAAAAAGTAGCAACATATATGTCTTAGTGTGTATGATACTATATACACACTATGTACATAGTGTGTATGTATACACATATATACATATATAGCAACATAGATCTTATCAACTTTTACAAATTGATAAGAAAATGTTAATTCCTCAATGCAAATGGGCAAATGATAAAAAAAACCAAGTTATTTAAAAAGGAAATACATAAAAATGTAGTTTAAAAGTGCAAGCTTTCTAGGTGACCAAAGAAATGCAAAGTAATAAAACAATAAGATATAATTTTCTATCATTTGAACTGGAAAGTCTTTGTAGACAATACCGTTGAAGAGGGTGGGTGAGGCGGGCTCCCTGTGCACTGCTGGTGGGCATGTGAACTAGCTGTCTGGAAAGCCATGCCCACGCGAGTCCACTGCATCTGACCATGCAGGCTGTGCTGTGCACAAAGGCACCTGGCAGAGGGAAGGAGCAGGGCCAAAATCCAGGCCTCACCCCATTTTTCTAAAGCCACGATCTCTGGCCTGCATTGAGTCCTCCCGCAAAAGAGGGAGCTGTTTTCTTCACACAAAGGCTAGACTACTAGTGGCTCCACCTAAATATGCAGAGACCATACCTTTCACCATAAATTATCCTGGAAGTTAGTCAGAGACATATGTACACAAAGATGCTTATACTTCAGCAGCAGTTTTTGCATCCACACCAAAATCCACTTTTCTATACACATTGTACAATGAAGACTTATTTCCAGGTGGCCCACAGAGGCACCCAGCTAAATCAAAGTTTTCTACTGACCAGTCCACAAAAAGACTTGCTGAGTAAGGCATGTTTATATTAATGTCATAATCATATCCAAAATTTAATTTATTCAACAATAATGGCAACATCGATATTCATAATATCATTTATTTAAATAATAAATATTGAACACAACATATACAAGCTCTGTTTTGAGGCAGCAGATACAGCACTGAACTAAACTGACAGAAATCCCTATCTCAAGAGCATATATTTTAGATTTTAAAAATGAAAACCACAAGAGTAGAGAGTAAATTCTCTGAAATAACATGTTTCATGCCACTTATGCTTTCTTCTTCCAGTGCAAGGTACAATCTCGTCTACAACTGACATGGCTGATTGGTTGCTATCCTGTGAAAACTCTTTACAGAAGCACTTATCAGCCGGGCACAAAGTTTAGCAAAGCATGCATTTTTAGCTCTAATTCTAATTTGCTATTCCAAAATTTCCATAATGGTCATGGAAATTAAGTGGTCCATAAATTAGTCATGTATTTCTATAATACTAGTCTATTTCTGTAAAAGGCAAGATCCAAGACTCCAGAGGTTCCTATATTCATTCAACACATATTTATTAAGTGTCTAGTATGTGCTGAGCACTGTTCTAGGTGTCAACGATAGAGCAGTGGATAAAACAGACAAAATCCCTGCCATGATGGACCTTCTATTCCAGCAGTGTAGACAATGAACAAAATAAATACGGAAAATATAGAGAATGTTGGATATGTAAAAGAGCTAAGGAGTTAAGATTGTCTTAAAAATAAGAAAATAAGAAATTTGGATTGGGGCAATGACAAACTTGGATGAGGTAGACAGGGAAGGCTTCACTGAGAAGATAATATTCAATAATTGAAGGACTGAGTGAACCCAAAAGATTTCCAAGGGAAGAGTACTCCAGAGAAAAGAGTAGGTGCAAAGGCCTGTGGTAGAAGCATGCTTGATAGTTTAAGGGACAGCAGGAAGTAAACGTGGCTGGAGTGGAAATCATGAAGGGGGATATAGTGGGAAGAGAGGTCAGAGAGGGGACAAGGGCCACATCAGGTAGGGCACAATGAGTGAGAGTGAAGACTTGGGATTTCACCCTGTGATGGGACTCACGCACAATGTTTTGAGAGGAGGAGTGGCATAAGATATTTGTTTATTTCTCTGTTCAATGGTGTTGGGAATAGACTTCAGTCAGTGGGAGGGGGCAATAGAGGCAGGGATCCTATTTAGGAGGGAACAGAAGCAATCCTGTCAAGAGCTGGAAGAAGTGTGAGAGGAAGATGTGCTCCAACTCTGGTTGTATTTTCCCACGTATTTATTCTGAAAATTTTCAAGCATAAGAAAAATTGCAAGAAATGTACAGTGTACCCACACTCATCATCTTGATGCTACCATACTCACTCCATCACATACCCACCTACCTAACCTTTCCTCCTCCCATCCATCAATCCATCTTAGTTTTTAGTGCATGTCAAAGTAAATTGCATACATCTGTACATTTCTGCCTAAATAATTCAGCATACATATTAACTATAGCTCAATATATTTTATAGTCTTCTCTTTTATATAAAATTTCTATTAAATAATTGAACTGTTCAAATATGCAGAATATTACTATCACTCCCAAAAATATCCCCCATGTTCCTTCCCAGGCAGTCCCTCCAATACCCTAGAGTCAACCACTGTTCTGATTTTTTTACATCACTAATTTTCCCTATTTTAAAAAAATACATCAGATGCAATAGAAAGCAGCAAAGAAAAAAAATAAGAAATAAAAAATACATATAGATTCAATCATACAGTATTAACGTGTTTGTGTAGGGCACTCAGTATGTTGGTAAGGTTCATCCACATTGTTGTATATAATAGCACTTCATTCTTTTCAATTCTTTTCCAATTTATTGGACTGGCATAACTGAATAATTACAGAGAAATCTAATTCATTTTCCAAACAGATTTGGTTACCCAAGCTAGCCTGGACAACTAGGTCATCATGTTGAAAATTACATTGTGTTTAAAAAATACAGTTGAATCCTGGAGCAGCTGTTGTTTATGAAATAAGTAGCCCACAGTTTACAGCACTATTAACTGATATCTCTTCAGTGTCTTGCACAACAAAGAGCACAAGAAAGTTTATTAAATCCATGCCTATGTATTCCCCATTTTTTTCTCTTTGTGATCATTATTTTCATTATTTTATTAGCTGTTTATTTCCACAATTCTTGAAGGCGTATAATCTTTTTAAAAGAAGGAGGAGGAGGAGGAGAGGAGAAGGGGCTATTTCAGTGATGAATGTTCTTGAAACTACTGGAGCAGAAGAAGATCGTACCAGCAGGGATAAGATGATGCTGTTCTGTGAAAGGCACTGTCTCCATGCAGCTCTTCATTGACTCTGCATAGTGAAGAATCGTCACCTGTTTGATAAACCTTTGTCTGTGAATAATAGAAAACTAGAGAGAACCAATACTTAGAAGACAATTTCAACATTAAGAAATAAATGTTGAAATATTACTATCAATGTGCAAAAGCACACATGCTTTCCTAATTTTCCAGGAAGCACTGCTACTCTGCAGGTACTATGAACAGGTTTCAGTGAATTAGTGGAGTCAAGAGCAGAGTTCAGAAGTCCTGATTTCAAATCTTGTGATGAAGATCTCAGGGTTCTGTGAAATAGCAGCCTTTCAGCTACACTTATGGTAGCTGGAAAGTGCTACATAGGAAACTACATATTTTAAAATGTTTTCTAATGCCTCTAAACCAACTTGTTTCCCACAAATGTAGATGCTTTGTTTGAGAAGATTTTATCCTGAAGAAAAAAGGTGTAGTGTTTTGTTTCAGATCTAAAGTAGCTGGTAATCGTAAATAAGACTTTTTTTTTCTATTTGTCTGTTTATGCTAGTTGTCTGTGCTTTCAATGGAGAATATAACATAAAACTAAAGGTTTTAGGCTAGGTGTGGTGGCTCATGCTTATAATCGTGCATTTTGGGAGGCTGAGGTGGGAGGATTGCTTGAGGCCAGGAGTTTGAGACCAGCTGGAGCAACAGTGAGACACTCCTCTCCACAAAAAATACCAAAATTGAAAAATTAGCCAGGAGTCATAGTGTATGCCTGTAGTCCCAACTACTCGGGAGGGCAAGGCAGCAGGATTGCTTGAGCCTAGGAGTTTGAGGTTGCAGTGAGCTATGTTGAGGCCACTGCACTCCAGCCTGGGTCACAGAATGAAAAAAAACTAATGATTTTTTGAAAATGAATCAGTCATTTATGTGACAGTTTCTGTGCTTAGCAAAGGTAAGTACCTTGCTATGGATACATGTACCAAATAGTGCTTTATTGCCAGGAGAATAAAAAAACAGATTAGAATATATCATGATTGACTAAGAAATGCCATTTGTCATTCTTTTTTTCATAAATTTTCGTTACTTATATTAATAAAAAGACAGTTACAGCTAACTCAAAATCACTAAGCGTTTCAAAAGCATTTTAATTTTATTTCATAGTATATATGCTACATTATACACTTTGTTTTTAAATATATGTTTTGTCACTAATATGAAATAAATTTTCAAGAACTAAGCATCTTTTGATTGACTAGGTTAGTGGAGTCATTTAGGGTGATATTGTTTAGAGGGGAGAAATCGGCTTAGGATCATGAATACTTCTGTTCAAATACTCTGAAAGATTCAAAGAAGTGTCCAGTGACTTCTGTTTCTGGGTAAAAGGTAGTCTAGGTTTTCTAGACAAGCTTCCTGTTGAAATTCACTATAAAAGCTAGATTGAATGTTAAAAATTGTAATTCTTCCTAAAAGTATCAAAGAGTTGAAAATATAATTAAAAATCATCAGGCCAAATATGTAGGGACCAAGAAAGAACCCACAAATATAAGCAGAGGTTGAAGCAATTTCTACCGCAAGGGAATTTGCCTATCCAGATGAAATAAAATTTTGTTTTACAGCTCATGGGGAAGGAGAGCAGAAGAAAAGCTTCAGATTTTCCCCTGGATTCTACAAACGTGAGAAGTCAGAGAACTGTAAGAGAATCTGCCTTGAAGCTGAGCAGGAGGGAAACATCGTTCCTGAGAATCTGTAACTATGAGACAGCACTAGCACACATTTTTAGACAAGATGCCTTTCCATAAGTGACACGAAAAACCACATGTCCTGAATTTTGGGAAGATTTGTACTATGGGCTGTTAATGTCTTTAGGTGCATGACAAAAGCTAAAACAAATCCTCTCTAGATAAATCATCTTCATCTTAAGCCTCAAATAATTTAATAAAGAAATTTTTTCAGAGAGCTACACACAGAGAAAACATGATGAAGAATCTTTAGAAAAAACAGACTGCAGAAACAGGCCCGTACAATCTTCAGACACTGTAATTGCCAGACATATAATAAAAAATAACAATATTTATTATGTTTAGAGCATAAATAAATAAAGAGCAAGTTAAAAAATATCTGTAGGGAACAGCAAACTATAACAACTGACCTAGCCATATAAAAAATCAAATAGCATTTCAAGAATTAAATACATATTTGAAATGAATAACTTGAACAGATTGGTTTATTAGACATAGCAAGATAGATAAGTGAACTGGAAGATAGGCCAGAAGAACTATTCAGAATGTATCAAAAAGAAAAGAAAAGAAAAGGAACATAGGAAATATAGATTCAGAGATATGAAGGATAAAATATGATGGGCTAATATACATTTACATTGAAGCCCCAGAAGGACAGGAGAAAAAGGAGTCATAAATTAATATCAATCCGTAAGTTCCAAAAGCCTAAGAAATCTCAAATAGGATAAATAAAAAGACATCCAATTCCACATATAGATCCATAATAGAGAAATTGCAGACAACCAAAGACAAAGAGAAAATGTTCAAAGCAGGCAGAGAAAAGGTAGATTAACTTCAACAGAAAAACATACAGAGCACTGACTGCTCAAGAGCAAAAACATTTGTTAGAAGATACAATAGAATTTATTCAATGTGCTGAGATAACATAAATACTAAACTAGACTAGAATTTAGACTATTAAGACAGAATTACCTTTCAAGGGTTAATAATTAATGACATTATCATGTAAATAACAATAGCAAGAAAAAAAAAACCATTTGCCACCAGCAGGTTTTCACTGATAGAAATTTGGGAAGATAAATTGTCAAAATACTCAATTAAAAAGACAAATAGGCACAACCAGAAGCATAAAAAAATTATGATTCAGAGGGGTAAGGGCAATATATGTAACCTAAACTTTTGTACCCCCACAATATGCTGAAATAAGAATAAAAAAAATTAGGATTCAGAAATGTTGAAAGTAAAAGATAAGTAGTAGAAGTTTTTACTAACTAATAGAAAAAAAAGAAGCTTAAAGAATAGAGAATTAAAGGATGAAAAATACATATTAATAGCAGAAGAGAACTGGTGCCATATTAATAACATTTTAAAGCAAAAAGTATTACCAGACCTCAAGTCACTTTGGAATGACAAAAGTTTTCTTTCATTGGGAAAATATAGCAATCTTAAATTTGCATGCACTCTGTCAACATCGCCTCAGATCATATGAGGCAAAATTGACAGGCAAATAAAGAAAAATAAACCCTCAATTATAGTGGGAGATTTTAATACAACCTTTTCAGAAACTGATAAATCAAGCCAACAAAAATTGGGTTTACTCAGTTTCGATGCAAAATATTAAACTGCATGATCAACAATGTTGACCTAGTTGACACATATAAGACAATATTCTGAACAATCAACACAATGGACACAGACCACATTCCTTTCAAATACACATGAAAATGGAGTTTAGCTTCAGCCTGGACCTACAGGGAGGTCTGGAGAAGAATTACATCACAGGGTCTGTCCACCTAGAGGCAGGAAAGCTAGCTTTCTGTACAAACATGTCCACTTGCCCTGGACTTCAGATTGCCCCTGGGGTAAGGGTGGGATTATACCTTCCCACATGGGTGGCTCCCATTCTGAAGAGGACTTTTCTCTGAGAATTTAGCAGTAATCCTAATAGAAGCTGGCTGATGGGGGCAGTGGCCTGTTACAGAGCATCTGGGTGTGGTGTCAACAGTATCCAACACTGTCCACCCCTTGCTGCTCAGGCTACTCAGATCTACTTGCTTCTCACAATTAAGTTTATTCTTGGCTGGGCGTGGTGGCTCACGCCTGTAATCCTAGCACTCTGGGAGGCTGAGGCGGGTGGATCGCTCGAGGTCAGGAGTTTGAGACCAGCCTGAGCAAGAGCGAGACCCCATCTCCACTAAAAATAGAAAGAAATTATCTGGCCAACTAAAATATATATATATATACATATATATATATAAAAAAATTAGCCGGGCATGGTGGCGCATGCCTGTAGTCCCAGCTACTCGGGAGGCTGAGGCAGTAGGATCGCTTAAGCCCAGGAGTTTGAGGTTGCTGTGAGCTAGGCTGATGCCACGGCACTCACTCTAGCCAGGGCAACAAAGCGACACTCTGTCTCAAAAAAAAAGAAGAAAAAAAAGTGTATTCCATCTAGGCAAAATTTATCCAGGACTCTTGTTGGTCCCAATTTCAGGGCAATTTACAAAAGGAGAATTAATGAAATGAACAACAGCCTCTGTTGCTGTAGCTGGTCCCAACTCGATAAATGATGCTCATCTGCTCTTTTCTCTATCACCCACTCTAGCTCCCTCTCCCCTTAGGCTAGCACTTTTGGATGGCTGCCTTTCGGAGTAACCCAGCCCAATCCGGAGGGGTCTGAGCCCCTGGTTATCATGTTCTTACTAAGATATTTTATACAATAAATGAGATCTTCAAGGTTACTTTCAGAATTCAAAGATTTACTCCTACCTGGTAAACAGCTTTTATTAAATAGTCAAAATATGCATCATTTTATTACTGAGTGATTCACTTGAAAGATGACCTTTGTTTTTAGAAGTCCACCAGTCCCTTTGGGCGATTGGCTCAGCTGCTGCTCAGCACAATGGGGCCTCTGTTTTGCTCCCAGCATGAGTGCTTAATTGGTATTACTGTTGATTCCTGATTTCACAGCCTCCCTTTTTTTTCTTCTAAAACCTAGTTTCCTCTGAAAATAGAACAAAAATGGTAAAGGTAGGAACAAAATGGTGAGGTAGGAAATTTTTTCAATTATCCTGTACGCACATTGTGAAGATCACACTTAACTTCTATACCATACGATTTTCCAAGTCCAGTGTGTCCTCTGTAACCTCTCCCATATTATTAGGCAGTTGATGTTTCCATAAGAGAAATCACTTGCACTTCTTGCTTCCGTGTAAGAGTTTAAGAGTCACAACTTCTTTCTCTTTGAGGTTTAATGTCATCTCTCCATGAACTTACCCTTTCTGCTTTTATTTTCTGTTGAAAGGTATGCTAAGCCTGTCTCCTATCTATGGCTGATTTCAATGCCAGTAGGACTACTTGAAACACTAAGTGGCCATATGACAGCCTTGCAAAGACCTCAACTCTGACTCAGCAGGTGGTCTTTTACCACCTACTTGCACTCATACATTTTCAGTGTTTCAGATAATACAGCTGCAACTTAATTTCAGGGTCTACAGGGATTGCAGAACAAGGCCAGTGTCCATATGATGATGGAGGCACATGGGACTTGCAGCAGAGGGAAGGAAGTGGGCAAGTCCACTCTGGCCTATTGGAGAAGGAATGCCTGTGAATAGGTCCCAACTACTGAAACAGTGTTGCTCAAATGGACATTGTTTTATTAAGAGAGATTCTCCATAGTTGCCTGTCCCACTGGAGATACTTAATCAGAATATCCATGGAAACTGTTAAGATGGTCCAGGTGATCCTTATCATCAGGGAATTCTGGGAAACATTGCCTTAAGGAAATAAATATTTAAATTATGAATAAATGTTTTATGGTTACCTGAAGATGCTGACTCATGAGAAGACAAGGACTTATTCAAGGTTTTCATCTAGAATATCACTGGCAAGTGAAGACTACCAACCCAGAGCTTCTTTCCTCAGTAGAAACTTATCACATTTGTTACTTCCCTCAAGATCCGAGGCAGGAGAAGACACACGTAAGGAGAAATTGGTCTTTGGGCCCATCTCCTCTAGCTCTCTTCCCTTTCCTCAGAGGCACTCAATATCATGCTTCTTGCTGGGATATCAGGGAAGCAAACTGCGTTAAACTTCCCAAAGCAAGCCCTCCATCATCAAAATGTATCTATGCCGCCAAGACCGAATTCTGTACAGGCATACCTTGTTTCATTGTGCTTTGCTTTATTGTACTTTGCAGATACTGCGTTTTTTACAAATGGAAGGTTTGTGGCAACCTTGCATTGAGCAAGTCTATCAATGTCATTTTTCCAAAAGCACGTGCTCACTTCATGTCTCTGTGTCACATTTTGGTAATTTTCACAATATTTCTAACTTTTTCATTATTATTGTGTCTGTTAGGGTAATCTGTAATCAGTGATCTCTGATGTTACTATTGTAATTGTTTTGGGGTACCATGAACCTCTTCCCCATCCCCCGGCAGTACCGCACCAGCACATTGAGTGGAGAGAGAATCTGTGCGCCTGGGGGAGAGAGAGTGAAGTGGTTGTGGGACTTTTCACTGAAGCTCAAGGCCATCCTGGAACAGAAGAAAGAACAGGGCAGAATCCTGCTGGTGCCGATAAAAGGAGCATTGAGACCAGAACGGCCAGAGGGAAATCCTCTGCCCTGAAACCTGAGTTCCAAGTGGCCCCACCACCAGCTGACAAAAAGCAGCCTGGGGCCCGGACTGAATTCACGAGGCAGTCAGGCCACAAAGGCTGCAGTCTTTGGGCATTTCCTGCAGTTGTACTGGCTCAGAGCCAGTGGACTTGGGGTGCAAGTGACCCAATGAGACACCAGCGGTGGTGGCCAAGGCAGTGCCTATGTCACCGCCTCCCCCAACTCCAAGCAGTGCAGCTCGGGGAAAGTCTTCTCTCACTTGGGGAAAGAAAAGGGAAGAATTCAGAGTTTCTTTTGCAACTTGGGTACCAGCTCAGTCACAGTAAAATAAAGTATCAGGTGGATTCCGGAGGCCCCTGAATCCAGGCCTTAGATCTCGGATGGCATTTCTGAACCGACCCTGGGCCAGAAGAAAACATGCTGCCCTGAAGGGAAGGACTCAGACCTGGCAGGATTCACCACTTATTGAATAAAGAGCCCATGTGCTCCGAATAAATATCACAGGTAGTCAAGCAACAGTCACCACAGGCTTTGGGTGAGACTTGGCTGGTTTCAGGTGTGACCTGGTGGTGGTGGCCAAAAATGAATGCTCATGTCACTCACTCCTCCCCCAACTCCAGCAGCCCAGCACAGAGAATAAGAAAAGAAAGTGATAGATATTGCCTGGTAGTCCAGGGAATTCTCCTGTATCTTACCCTAGTCCACCAAGGTGGTACCCCTAGGAGTCTGCAAGAGTCACAGCATTACTAGGCTTGGAGCACCCCCAGTGCTGATATGGCTGCAAAGACTTAGACCACAACACTCAATTCCCTTTGAATATCTGGAAAGCCTTCTCAAGAAGGATGGGTTCAAACAAACCCAGACTGTGAAGATTAAAATAAATATCTAACTCTTCAATCCCCAGATATTGATGAACATCAACAAGCATCAAGAACACCCAGAAAACATGACGTCACCAAATGAACTAAATAAGGTGCCAGTGACCAATCCTGGAGTGATGGAGGTATGTGACCTTTCTGACAAAGAATTTAAAATAGTATCCTGAAGAAGCTCAATGAACTTCAAGACAACACAGAGGAGGAATTCAGAAGCCTATTGGGGAAGTTTAACAAAGGGATTGAAATAATAAAAAAAAAATCAACCAGAAATTCTGGAGCTAAAGAATTCAATTAACAAACTGACAAATGCATCAGAGCCTCACAACAGCAGAATTGACCAAGCAGAAGAAACAATTAGTGAGCCTGAAGACAGGCTATTTGAAAAAACACAGTCAGAAGAGAACAAAGAACAAAGAATAAGAAAGAATGAAACATGTCTATAAGATCTAGAAAATAGCCTCAAAAGGGCAAATCTAACAGTTATCGGCCTTAAAGAGATGATAGAGAGAGAGTGGGGTAGAAAGTTTATTCAAAGAAATAACAACAAAGAACTTTCCAAACCTAGAGAAAAATATCAATATTCAAGTACAAGAAGGTCATAGAACACCAAGCAGATGTAACCAAAACAAGACTACCTCAAGGTATTTTATAATTACGCTCCTAAAGGTCATGGACAAACAAAAGGTCCTAAGGGAAGTGAGAAAAAAGAAAAATATAACAAATAAAAGAGCTCCAATGGCAGTAGACTTCTCAGAGGAAACCATACAGAAGCGACCAGAAGAGAGTGGCATGACATATTCATAGTGCTGAAGGAAAAAAACTTTAACCCTAGAATATTACATCCTGCAAAAATATCCTTCAGACATGAAAGAGAAATAAATACCTTCCCATACATGAAAGAGAAATAAATACCTTCCCATACAAACAAAAGCTGAGAGCTAAAGACAGAGAAAAAACCCAATACAGTAACTGTTGAAGACCTCTACACTTCACTTTCAACATTGGACAGATCATCCAGAGTGAAAAGCAACAAAGAAACATTGGGCTTAATCTGCACTATAGGCCAAATGGACCTAACAGATATTTACAGAACATTTCATCCAACAGCTGCAGAATACACGTTCCTCTTCTTAGCTTATGTATCATTCTCAAGAATAGACCACACGTTGGGCTAGAAAACAAGTCTTTAGATATTAAAAAAATTGAAATCATGCCAAGTATTTTCCCTGACCATAATGGAATAAAACTAGAAATCAATAACAAGAGGACCATTGGAAACTATAAAAACACATGGAAACTAAACAATATGCTCCTGAATGACCAGTGGGTCAATGAGGAGATTAAGAAGGACATTTAAAAATTTCTCAAAACAAATGAAAATGAAAACAGAACATATCAAAACCTAAGGGATACAGAAAAAGTAATAAAAAAGAAAAAAGTTTATGTTAATAGCAATTAGTACCTACATCAAAAAGGTAGAAAAACTTCAAATAACCTGATGAGGTATCTCAAAGAACTAGAAAAACAAGAACAAACCAAACCCAAAATTAGTAGAAGAAAAGAAATTATAAATATCAGAGCAGAAATAAATGTAATTGAAATAAAAAAATACAAAAGATCAATAAAACAGCCAGGTGTGGTGGCTCACGCCTGTAATTCTAGCACTCTGGGAGGCCAAGGTCGGAGGATTACTTGAGCTCAGTAGTTCAAGACCAGCCTGAGAAAGAATGAGACCCTGTCTCTGCCAAAAATAGAAAAAATGAGCCAGGCATGTTACACACACCTGCAGTCCTAGCTACTCAGGAGGCTGAGGCAAGAAGATCGCTTGAGCCCAGGAGTTTGAGGTTGCTGTAAGCTAGTGTGACTCCATGGCACTCCAGCCCAGGCAACAGAGCGAGACTTTGTATCAAAAAAAAAAAAAAATCAATGAAACAAATGTTGATTTTTTGAAAAGATAAACAAAATTGACAGACCTTTAGCCAGACTAAGAAAAAAAGAGAGAAAGCTCATATAAATAAAATCAGAAATGAGAAAGGAGACATTACAACAGATACTGCAGAAATCAAAAGAATCATTAGAGATTACTATGAGCTATTATATACCAATAAATTGGAAAACCAAGAAGAAATGGATAAATTCCCAGGTGCATACAACCTGCCATGATTGAACTAGGAAAAATTCCAAAACTGAACAAACCAATTATAAGTAACAAGATAGAAGAAGTAATAAAAAGTCTCCCATCAAAGAAAAGCCCTGGAGCTGATGACTTCACTGCTGAATTCTACCAAGCATTCAAAGAAGAAATACTACCAATCCTACTTAAACTATTCTAAAAAATTGAGGAGGAGGAAATACTCCCACACACATTGTATGAGGCCTATATAACCATGATACCAAAACCAAACATGCAACAACAACAAAAGGAAACTATGGACCAATATCTCTGATGAACACAGCTGCAAAAATCCTCAACAAAATACCAGCAAACTGAATTCAATGACACATTAAAAAGATTATGCACCATGATTAGGCAGGATTCATCTCAGGGATGTAAGGCTGGTTCAACATACACAAATCAATCCATGTAATACATCATACCAACAGAACAAAGGACAGAAACCATATGGTCATTTCAATTGATACTGAAAACGGATTCAGTAAAATTCAACATCCTTTTACAATAAAAACTTTCAAAACCTAGGTATGTAAGGAATTTATCTCAACATGATAAGAGCCATACATGACAGGCCAACAGCTAGTATTATACTGAATGAGGAAAAACTGAAAGACTTTCCTCTGAGATCTGGAACAAGACAAGGATGCCCACCTTCACCACTTTTATTCAACATAGTACTGGAAGTTCTACACTTGATCCTAGCCAAAAGGCCAAGAAACAATTGGAAGTTCTAACTACAGCAATCAGATAAGAGAAAGAAATAAAGGGCACACAAATTGGAAAGGAAGAAGTCAAATTATCCTTATTTGTCAATGATATCACATATCTAGAAAAACCTAAAGACTCCACAAAAATTCAGTAAAGTTACAGGATAAAAAAATCAACATACAAAAATCAATAGTGTTTCCATATGCCAACAGTAAATAATTTAAAAAAAGAAAACAAAAATTCCCATTTACCACAGCTACAAATAAAATAAAATGCCTAGGAATAAACTTAATCAAAGAAGTGAAAGATCTCTACAGCACAAACCATAAAACACTGATGAAAGAAAATTGAAGAGGACACAAAAAAATGGAAAGATATTTCATGCTCATTTATTAGAAGAATCAATATTGTTAAAGTGTTTATACTGCCCAAAGCAATCCCCATCAAAATACCAATGACATTCTCCACAGAAATAGAAAAAAAAAACCTAAAATTTATATGGAACCATAAGAGACCCAGAATAGGCAAGCCATCCTGAGCAAAAAGAACAAGACTGGAGGGATCACAGTATCTGACTTCAAATTACACTACAGACTTGTAGTAACCAAAACCATACGGTACCAGAATAAAAATAGACACATAGACCAATGGAACACAGTAGAGAATCCAGAAATAAATCCACACATCTACAGTGATTTTATTTTCACTAAAGTTGCCAAGAACACACAGTGGGGAAAGGACAGTCCCTTTAATAAATGGTGCTGGGAAAATTGGATATTCATATGCAGAAGAATGAAACTAGACTCTTATCCTTCACCATATATGAAAATCAAATCAAAATGGATTAAATACTTAAATGTAAGATCTGAAACTATGAAACTAGTAAAAGAAAACACTGGGGAAATGCTTCAGGACATTGGTTGGGCAAGGACTTCTTGAGTAATATCCCCAGAGAACAGAAAACTAAAGCAAAATTGGACAGATGGGATCACATCATGCTAAAAAGCTTCTATACAGCAAAGGAAGCAATCAACAAAGGGAAGAGACAACCCACAGAAGGAGAGAAAATATTTGTAAACTATTTATCTGACAAGGAATTAATAACTAGAATATAGAAGGAGCTCCAAAAACTCAATAGAAAAAAATCAAATAATCCTATTACAAATGGACAAAGGATCTGAATAGACAGTTCTCAAATGAAGACACACAAATGGCCAACAGGTATATGAAAAAACGCTCCACATCATTATTCATCAGAGAAATGCAAATCAAAACTAAAATGAGATATCATCTCACTCCAGTTAAAATGCCTTTTATGAGAAAGATAGAAAATAACTCATGTTGGAGAGAATGTGAAAAAGGGAAACCCTCCTACACTGTTGGTGGGAATGTAAATTAGTTCAACCATAGTTTACTACTATGGAGAACAGTATGGAATTTCCTCAATAAACTAAAAATAGAACTACCATATGACCTAGCAATCCCATTGCTGGGTATATAGCCAAAGGAGAGCAACTTGGTATATTGAAAAAATATCTTCACTCCCATGTGTATTGCAGCACTATTCACAATAGCCAAGATTTAGAATCAATCTAAATGTCTATCAATATGAGTGCATTGCGCACCGTCTGGGGAATGGTCATGCTTGAAGGTGCTGACTCGAGGAGGTGGGGTGGGGAGGGGATGGAGGTATGACTACAAGGTGAATGCCAGGTGCACTGTCTGGAGAATGGACACGCTTGAGGCTCTGACTCAGGGGGATGGGCGGGACACGGACAATGTATATAACCTGAGCTTTTGTACCCCCATGAAGAGCTGAAATTAAAAAAAAATAAATAAATGTCTATCAATGGATGAATGGATAAAGAAATTATAGTATATATACACAATGGAATATTATATAGCCACAAAAGAATGAAATCTTGCTATTTGCAACAGCATGGATGGAACCGGAGAACATTGTGTTAAGTGAAATAAGCCAACACAGAAAGACAAATCTTGCATGTTCTCACTTATATGTGGGAGCTAAATATTACAATCAATCAATATCATGGAGACAGAGAGTAGAACAATGGTTACCAGAAGCTGGGAAGTTTAGCCAGGGGTGAGGTGGGGAGGATAAAGTGGGGATGGTTAATGAGTGCAAAAATATAGTTAGATAAAATGAACAATATTTGATAGCACAGCAAGGTGAGTATTGTCAACAATGAGTTAGGGTGTACTTTAAAATAAGTAAAAGAGTGGAACTGGAATGTGCCTAACACAAAGAAATAATAAATGTCTGAGGTTATGGATATTTCAATTACCCTGATTTGATTAACTGACATTGCATACCTGTGTCAAAACATCACATGTACCCTATAAATATATACAACTAATATGTACCCATAATAATTAAAAATAAAAATAGAAATAACACAGATAAAAATTTTAAAAAAGAATAAAAAAGAATGAATAAAGCCAACATGATATGTGGGGCACCATAAAGCAACCAAATATTCAAATTTTTAGTGTCCAAGCAGATGAAGAGAAAAACAAGAGGGATAGAGAACCTATTTAATGATATAATAGCTAAAAAATGTTCAAGTCTAGGAAGAGATTTAGACATCCAGATATAGGAAGCTCAGAGATCTCCAAATAGTTAAAATTCAAAAAGGTCTTCTCCACAGAGAATTCTAAAAAATAGCAAGAGAAAAGCATCTAGTCACTTACAAGGGAACCCCCCTCAGACTAACAGTGGATTTCTCAGCAGAAACCTTACAGGCCAGGAAAGACTAGGCCAGGATAAAGTGCTGAGAGGGAAAAACAAAACAAAACAAAAAAATCTATCAGCCACGGATACTACACCCAGCAAAGTTATCCTTCACAAATGAAGGAGAAATAAAGTCTTTCCCAAACAAGCAAAAGCTGAGGGAATTCATCACCACTAAACTGATTCCATAAGAAATGCTTAAGGAAGTCCTATACTCGGAAGCAAAAGGATGCTATATCCTATCATGAAAACACACAAAAGCATAAAATTCACTGGTAGAGAAAACACACAAATATGGGAGAGAAAGGACTCAAATGTTACCACTACAGAAAATCACCAAACCACAATGATAAACGATAAAAGAAAAAGAAAGGAACAAAGGATATACAATACAACCAGAAATCAATGAATAAAATGATAGGAATATGACCTCATATAACAATAATAACCTTGAATAATAAACTTTCCATTTAAACAATATACTTTGGCTGAATGGATTAAAAAAAAAAGTGGTCCACCTATATGCTGCCTACAAAAAGCTCATCTCACTTGTAAAGACACATATACACTGAAAGTAAAGGTATAGAGAAAGATATTCCATGCAAATGGTAACCAAAAGTGACTTTAAGTCAAAAATAGCAGAAAGAGACAAAGAGAGTCATTATATAATGATAAAGGGATAAATTTAGCAAGAGGATATAACAATTCTAAATATATATGCACCCTACACCTTAGCATCCAGATATATAAAGCAAATATTATTAGATCTAAAGGGAGAGATATACCCCAATACAATAATAGTTGGAAACTTCAACACCTCACTCTCAGCATTGAACAGATCATCTAGAAAGAACATTAACAAAGAAACACTGGATTTAAACTGTACTTTAGACCAAATGCGCCTAACAGACATTTATGGAACATTTCAACCAATAGCTACAAAATACACATTCTTCTCATCAGCACATGGAACATTCTCCAAGGTAAAGCATATATTAGGACACAAAACAAGTCTCAGCAAATTAAAAAAAATCAAAATCATATGAAGTATCTTCTCAGACAACAATGAAATAAAACTATAAATTAATAAAGAGAGGAACATTGGAAATTGTATAAACACATGGAAATTAAACAACATGCTCATTAATGACCAATGGGTTAAGGAAGAAATTAGCAAAGAAATAAAAAAAAAATTCTTGAAACAAGTGAAAATCAAAACACACTAGACCAAAACCTATGGAATAAAGCAAATCAGTGCTAACAGGGAAGTTTGTAGTAATAAATGCCTACATCAAAAAAGTATAAAAATTCCAAATAAACAATCTAACAACGCACCTCAAGGAATTAGAAAAGCAAGAACAAACCAAACCCAAACTTAGGAGAAGGAAAGAAATAATAAAGATCAGATTAGAACTAAACAAAACAGAGACTAGACAAACAATATGAAGAAACAACAAAACAAAAAGTTGGTTTTTCAGAAAGATAAACAAAATCAATGAACTGATAGCCAGACTAATCAAGAAAAGGAAAAGAGAAGACCCAAATAAACAAAATCAGAAGCAAAAAAAAGAGACATTACAAATGACACCACTGATATACAAAAGATCTTCAGAGACTATTATGAATGACTACACACTAACAAAGTAGAAAACCTAGACAAAATGGATAAATTCCTGGACATATACAACCTACCAGGATAGAATCAAGAAGAAATAGAAAACCTGAACAGACTAGTAAGTAATGAGATTGAATCAGTAATTAAGTCTCCCAACAAAGAAAATTTCAGGACCAGATGGCTTCACTGCCAAATTCTACCAAACTTACAAAGAAGAACTCATGCCAATTTTCAAACTATTTCAAAAAATTGAAGAGGAGAGAATTTTCCCTAACTTTTTCTATGAGGCCAGCATTACCCTAACCTCAAAACCAGCAAAGGACGTAACAACAGCAAAAAGGAAAACTACAGGCCAACATCTTTGACGAACATGAGTGTAAAAATCCTCAAGATAATATTAGCAAACTGGATCCAACAGCACATCAAAAAGATAATATATCATGATCAAGTGGGATTTATCCCAGGGACGCAAGGATGGTTCAACTTATGCAAATCAATAAATGTGATCCATCACAACAGAGTGAAGGACAAAAATCTTATGATCATCTCAATAGATGCAGAAAAAGCATTTGATAAAATTCAGCATCGCTTTATGATATAAACTTTCAACAAACTAGTCACAGAAGGAACATACCTAAACATCGTAAAGCCCATATATGACAAACCCACAACTAACATAATACTGAATGGGGAAAAGCTAAAAGCCTTTCCTGTAAGAACTGAAACAAGACAAGGTTGACTACTTTTACTACTTCTATTCAACATAGTACTGGAAAGCCTAGCCAGAGCAGTCAGGCTAGAGAAAGAAATAAGAGGCATCCAAATTGGAAAAGAGGAACTCAAACTGTCCATCTCTGCAGAAGACATGATCTTATATCTAGATAACCTAAAGACTCCACTAAAACACTTGCAAATCTGTTAAATAATTTTAATGAAGTTACCAGATACAAAATCAACAAACAAAAATCAGTAGTATTTCTATACACCAATTATGAACTAGCTGAGAAAGAAACCAAGAAGGCAATCCCATTTACAATAGCTACAAAAAGTATAAAATACCTAGGAATAAATTTAATCAAGAAAGTGAAAGACCTCTGCGAGGAAAACTACAAAACCAGTGAAAGAAATTAAAGAGGTCACAAACAAATAGAAAGACATTCCACGCTCATGAATCAGAAGAATTAATATTATTAAAATGATCATACTGCCCAAAGTAATCTGCAGCTTTAATGCAATCCCTATGAAAATACTAAAGTAATTTTTTACCAAAATAGAAAAAACAATCCTAAAATTCATATGGAACCAAAAGTGAGCCTGAATAGCCAAAGCAATCCTGATCAAAAGGAACAAAGCTGGAGGCATCACATTACCTGACATCAAAGTATATTACAAAACTATAGTAACCAAAACAGCAGGGTACTGGCATAAAAACAGACACATAGAAGTTGAAGACAGATCTTTTGATCAATGGAACAGAATAGAGAATCCAGAAACAAATCCACATATTTACAGCCAATTGATTTTGACAAAAAAAAGTACCAAGAATATACAGCAGGGAAAGGATACCCTCCTCAATAAATGGTGCTGAGAAAATTGGATATCCACAAGCAGAAGAATGAAATAGGACCCATATCCCTCACCATACCCAAAATCAACTCAGGATGGATTAAAGACTTAAACATAAGACCCAGAACTCTAGAATACATAGGAGAAACACTACAGGACATTGGTCTAGGCCAAGATTTTATGACTAAGACCTCAAAAGCACAAGCAACAACAACAACAAAAAATAGACAAATGGGACTACATTAAACTAAAAACTTCTGAACAGCAAAGGAAACAATCAACAAAATGAAGAGACAACCTGTTCAATGGGAGGAAATAATTATAAACTATTCATTTGACAAGGGACTAATACCCAGAATATATAACGGTCTCAAATAACTCAACAGTAAAAAACAGACAAATAATCTCATTAAAAAGTAGGCATAGGACATGAACAGACATTTCTCAAAAGAAGACAGAAGACATACCAATGGCCAACAGGTGTATGAAAAAAAGCTCAACATCACAAATCATCAGTCAAATGCAAATTAAAACCATATCTTACCACAGTTAGAATGACTTATTAACAAGACAAAAGAATAATAGATGCTGGTGAGGATGCTAGGGATTGATGGCTACCACAAATATTAATACACTAACTTAGTACACATTCTATGCATGTAGTAAAATATCACATGTAGCATATAAACATGCACACATATTAGATTATGTATCAATAAAAACATTTTTAACATGTAAAAAAACTTAGCTTTTTACATAGTTGTTCTTTTTGAAATCTTCAGAAATTTGAAAAAAAAATTCCACATGGCTCTGGATTTCATGAAATATCAATTATTTTTAAATTTTCCTTTAAAAAATAAAAAGTGCTAATGTGGACCGTGGATATGAACGGATTGTGAATAGGGTTTTAAAATATGGTAACAATTAAATACATGTAACCAGAAAATACATTTTTAAAATGTAAGTGTGTGTAATTTCACTTCTATCCTTTGGGATATAACATTTTGTGATAGCAATTGCTCTTTGTTTAGGATTTATCTTTTGGAGGAAACTTCATTCGGTTTTCTCTCTCCATTTATTCGTGTGTCTGTGTACATGATGTCTAAATCACTGGTCAAGAGTTCTTTGGTGGTTTTGATAATCTGACTACATTGCAAAGGAAACCTTTCAGAGAGCAGGACTGGGTGGGAGGATGTCCCCTGGGCATAAGCATGGCGCTTAAGATTCAAGATTTCCCTCAACTTGCTCTGCTGGGAGCCCTGGGAAACCTCAGATGCACTTTACTGTCCAGATATACTTACAGGGCATGTGGGTAACTATCAATTTATAAATGAAACTTCAGCCTCATCCACATGACAATATATTTTAATGTTAAGGGAAAATGTCAACATACTTAGAAAACTGTGATAAGCGTGACTGATGCCTTCATATTTAGCGACTCAAGGGTGAAACATCTTCAAATATGTGCCTGGTGAATAAGACCACACACACACACACTGGGCTTGCTGGCCTCCCTGTGCTGTGACCCTGGGTGTACCCCGAGTATCCCCTGCTCCTGTGCAGGTGAGCACGAAAGCCACAGAGGAGCTCGCAGATGGGAGCCCAGCTGTTGCTGCGAGGCCGGCCGAGGGTGGCAGCCGGAGAGAAGGAACTCCATACTCCATAATACCGACCCCCGCGCTCGCCACCAGCTGCAGCGCAGGCTTCTCTGCGGTTCTCTCCTTCAGCTTTCGGCATCCTTGCAGCCCCTGCAGCAAATCCAACTCAAAAAAAAAAAAAAATAAATAAGGCCCTAAAACTCTTACTTCCCCACCCCTCCCCCGCCCGCCCGGCGCTAGCTACACAGTTGACACACGAGCCGCGGCCCCGGCCCGGCCGAGCGCGCGGACGGAGCGCGGGAGGTGAGGGCCCGCGTCCCCGCCCGCCGTGGGCGCCGCGCCTCGCACGTATCCCGCCGCCGCCGCCGCCGCCGCCCGCGGGCACCATGACCGCTCTGAGCGCCGGGGTTACAGGTTGGTCACTGCCGCTGCTGCCCGGGAGGCTGCGGCGCGGCCGGTCGCCATGCGGTGCGCCGAGGCCCTGGCTGCGCGCCTGCTGGCCCCGGGCGGGGCTGGAGCGGGGCGGTGCGGGGCGCGGGGGCGGCTGAGGGGCTGAGGGCCTGGGCCCGGCGCGGGGGAGGGGCAGGCGCCCCCAGCACTGCGCGGGGCGCGGGGCTCCGTCCCGCTCTGGCTGCCGCGCGGGGAGCCGCGACGCGCCCTTCGTGCCCCTGCGCGCCCGGCGCTTGGGGCGCCCGCCGCGGGATGCGCCTCGCCGGGCCTTGGAAGCCGCCGAGCGCTGCTGGCCAGACCTGGGGCCTGCCCCGCCCAGGCTGCTAGCAGGTGTAGGGGGCCAGGTGGCTAGGGATGCGGCTGGTGCGCGTCATGGCAGCGGCCGCACCTGCCCACCCCGCACCGGGCCGCTGCCGCGGTAAAACCTCTGAGCGAACGCGCAGGTGTGGGGGGCAGTCCTGCTCCCGCAGGTTTCAGGAGGGACCCCGTGGCTTGGCCCCACCCCCATGCCCCTACGGAGTGCTATTTGCTAAATATCCCTCATTTTATTAATTGGCCTGGTGGAGCAGCTATCACTGGGATGGCCACACAGCAAGCAAAGCAATGTCCTGCCAAACAACACCATTTTGTCATTGAATCTTTGGGAGACCAGTGTGCATGGCCTGGCTGGAATCCCACCGCCGGCCTGGATCCTGGGTCAAGGGGTTTTCTTCCTGACTTGCATATTCCTCTGTCAGGATGATGTGATAACTCTGAACTCAGATCCCAAGTTCTTGAAATACCGTAGGGTAAATTTTTCAGGGACTGTGTTATTAAGGACGTGTGAATACACGCACTCGCAGGCCTGGGAAGGTTTTCATCTTAATCTCCTGTTTGTGTGGACATCAACTAGGCCCAATTGCCCTGGTGGTGAGAAACGGGAGTTGAGTACCGGTGGCTTTTGTGTTCCTGGTTGGTGGAAAACACCTCTAATAGGGGATCAAAAATTAACAGGTGGCTATTTTTAAAAAAATTATGATTCACATTTTCATAGCTGCAACTATGATGTGATACTCCCTGGGAGAGGAGAAGGTGAACTATGTGGCAGTTATCCCTGAGGCAGATATACAGCAGGAGTGGCTTTTCATGTTCACAGGCTACGTTCCACCAGTTCTAAATAAAAATCAAACCTCTTCAATAACAACAAATATTTATTTCCTGACTGGTTGCCATTCACTCTGTGTGCCTTCCCAGATTGGATTTTTAAATATTCCATAGTGTATTTTGACCCAGCCATTGCTAAAACCAGACAGGGTGAAGGAAAAATCTGGCTTTGGAGAAAAACTAAAAGAGTAAAAAATGCTCATTGGATCCTCTTTTATGTTTGTAGAAGACATGACATCTTTTCAGAATAGATGTGCTGTCACTTAAGGACTATGAAAATGTCTAAAAATTGAGGAGGAATCATGTCTTGTAAAATGGTGGTAATATAACTTTGGATAAGACTTGCAAGATATTCAAAAGAGGAACAGTATACTTTTAAAAGAAAATATCTAATCAAAATATCGTCATTTGCTTGCAGTTCAGCAAATTGAAGTTTTGAGTAGCATTTTCTTCTTTTTTGGGTATGGCATTCCTTTGAAATGTGTTCCAGTTGCTGCTTTTCTCTTTCTTGCATACCTTGTGTGTGTACATGGGTGTGTGTGCACCTATGCACACAGGTACATATTTATTATTTACCAATAATGCTCAAATAAATTCAGAATTTCCATGACTGTGTAAATTTAACCCAGGGGAAAAGAGTCACATGTAGATGTCAAGTTTGTGAAGAAAAATTCATATCCACACCTTTATATTGTGATATTAATGTAAGCCAGCCACTGGACCAGGAGCTGGGTGTTCAGTGAGGAAAAGAGATGGACCCAGACCCTAAGAATCTGCCAGGAAACACAAATATGTAAACAGGGAGATATACAGAAAGATGTACTATTTTCTAATTTTGGCTTGAAAACTATGGGCTTGAGCTTAAATAGATTAATAACTGCCCCGGTGCCCTATGGTATCAATATTTTAGAGTTTGACCAGTGTTATATGATTTTAACTTGTCTCAGCGACCTGCCCAAGAAATTTTACACCTTCAAAACTCTTTCTATGCAAACATTGAAAATTTTTAAATTGATACTTTGAATTCTAAAATAATCAAAGATGGTAGAGATGTTAGAAAAAAGGAAAAAAATAAAGACCCGTACTTCTAACAACCTAACACAAATGATCAAAATATCTGTGTTTTCTGTAGTCTTTATAAAAGCAAGACTATAGGTAGTTGTAGTCAGGATGTTGTAAAACTCTTATACTGGTTTTCCCATTTAATATTTATCATAAGCATTTTAAAATATTTCTATATAGCTTTCTTAAAAAATTATAAATGGCTATTTAACACCATACCCAGTGAATACAGCCTCATGTATGTAAATATACCTTTATCATTAGACATTTTCTCTTTTTGATATTTCATGATTATAAACAGTATCTTGATAGATATAGTATGAAAATTTATTTCTATTTTATGTTTTCTCATAATAAATTCCAAATAATTATATCCTGAAAAAAAGAAGTATCTAAATAATTATGGATAGATATGCATATCCATTGTGTATGTATGTGTATATACATGTGTGTGTATATATCTCCAAATATCCATAACTATATCTATCTGTCTATATGGTTTCCTAAAGAATTCACATTATAGTTTTGAATAAGTTGCTTAATATGCTTTTGAGCTCATGGCTGTAATACTAGCATTTGGGGAGGCCAAGGTGGAGGATTGCCTTAAGGCCAGAAGTTTGAGACTAGCCTGGGCAGCACAGTGAGACCTCCCTCTCTCTAAAATGTTTAAAAATTAGCCAGGATTTGTTGTGCATGCTTGTAGTCCTAGCTACTTGGGAGGCTGAGGTAGGAGGATTGCTTGAGCCCAGGAGTTTGAGGTTATAGTAAACTATGATTGCACCACTGCACTCCAGCCTCAGCAATACAGTGAGACTCCACCGCTAAAAAAATAAAAAATATATTTTTGAGGTAAATCTGCCTTTAAAAAATATTTGTGGTTCACCTTCTTTCTTTTACAGGAATAAAAGAAAAAATAATAATTTGGGCTTTTGTTCTTTATGCTGCCTAAACACTTGACCTTTAACAAGTTCATCCAAAAACCTGATGATATAAAATACACCTCTTACAGTAAAACCACTTCAGGAATGCTATAAAAGTTGAAAGCTGGACAAAAAAAAGTCAATGCAAGGTCTTTTAGAAAATTGGCTGTTGAGTTCAGGAGTCTAATTTTACTTTTTGCTTTCCTACTCAAACTTCAAATAAATGATCAGTGGAGTTTATATAGTGAAAAATCTGTAGCCCCCCACAGGTGAAGGAAGAAGAGGACCTTTCTTTTGTTCCTAGGCTATAGAATCCAAGACTTTTCTGGTAGATTCAATATAGATGGAATTGGACTGATAGCCAAAGCTAAAGTCTAGTTCACAATTCCCTTTCTAAGAGATTTGTATGAACATGAAGGAAAAGAAATTCTGGAAGAGCCCCTTAATATGAATGGCTGTAGGCTGATGTAGGGAGCGGGCTGTTGGTAAGACAGAATTGCTTGGCTCCTGGAACAATTTCTCCATGAAGTCCTGGGGCAAATGCAGCCCCACCAGTGGAATATGCTCTGATGACAGAGATTGACCCCAGGGTCGGGTGGGGGCAGGGGCAAAGTTCCAAGGAGTGGGGCAAGGAGAATTAGAAGTAGGAAAGACCAGAACTCTGCAGCCAAAGGAATCATTTCTGCACAGGTCAAGAGTGAGTCTCCAATTATGCAGAGAGAGATGAAAAGCAGACTTTGTTTGGGGAGAGGATGATATGTATGGAAGACAGCCAACAGAGACACACAAGTAACTATTTTTCCTGACAGAGAGATCAGAGCAAGTGGAGTACAGCCATGTGTTAAAGTGAGATAAGATCATTTTTTCTTTTAAATTAAAAAATATCTAAATATACAGATTAAAACAGGTTATCATGTACCACGAAAAATTAATAAAACATAGCCAACATCTAGATGGAGCCTGGTGAACACTTTGGATTTGAAAACCAATAAAAACAAAAAAATTCTATCAGCATTCTGATCAAGTTTTAAAAAATTACCTGTCCACAAATAGAAAATTTAGATTGACTTTGTACACCCTTTCCAAAATTATCAGCAAAGAATAAAATAATATCCTGAAAATGTGTAGTCCTGGAAAATATCAAAAGATAATTCTCATATGAATATGGGTTAAAAATGAAAAATAAATAGATGAAGAAATACATACTAGGCAAGTCCTACCAGTACAAAAATAGGTGAGGTAGAAGTGCACGGTATCAGAAAATAGTTCCCAAAATAATTAAATTTGAAAAAAGGACCGTAAAGTAATAAAAGCTGCTATCTTTAATAAAGTTATAATTATAAGCCTCCTGTATATACTAATAATCATAGCATTGTAGTATGGATAGCCAAAAGTATTGTGTGTATTTTTTGAGGAGAGGGGAAGACATGAGCTATAGATACTAGGTAGTATCTTCTAAAATGGTTCTGTGACTTAAAATTGTAATAGGAGTCAGCATTTCAGTTTAAGAAGTACAAAAAATAACAAAACAGAGCTAGAGAGGAAAAGAAAGCAGATAAAGTCTTAAAAATGAAAACATGAATGAATTCACTATAAAATAGAAAATCTCTAGGTCTGACAGATAAAACTAATAGCTACCTCATTCCAATAAGGAATATTAACCTATAGATATCTATAGGATATATCTGAATGCCAGGAACTAAGAATGATGGCAAGGAGGTTAGTGAAGGAAGGTATTTGAGAAGTTGGGTATGAAATTCTAAGAATGAGAAACTGGAATCAGACTATGGTAATGGGAATGAAGAGATGAATGATAAAGATTTATCTATAGAAACAAATAACAGAACTTGGTGACTGAAGCAGATGAAGGGAGTCATGGGTTAAAAATAAGTGCAGATCTTCAAGCTTGGGTGATTTGAGGTATTTTTGCTTGTATTTTATTGTGTCTAGGTGAAACAAGTAATTACTACTTTATCTTTCAGTTAATATTAATAGTATCTATAGGTTAAATCCTTTGCTTCATTATTTTTTCCTAACTGTTCTCTTTTTATTATTATTATGAAATTCACATGAGATCAGTTTCACGTATCATTCATTTCTGGAGTAGAGGAAGGATTTTTTTTAAAAGAATTACTATTTTTGAAAAGTGCAAATTATGGAATCCTGTATCAGACAAAATACAAATTTGTATTAGATATGATATAAGTCAGTAATAACTTAAAATACTATGATTATTTGTTACAAAATTTGCTGGCAGTGAAAAAACAAAACACCCAAATAATGTAAAACTGGGATGGATGAGAATCTTTTAAGCAAGGAAACATGGAAACTTGCTTAATTTTTTCTTCCAGGAGCTAAAGCACAGAGATTAAAGTATACATTGTAAATAAGGGATTTAAATTCCCAGATATAGTGCCTGCTGGATTTGGGAAGACCTTTTCTTATTCCCTCAGCTCAGTATATGTCAATATTTTATGGAGGAAAAAAATTTAACTTTGGGGATCCTCAGAAACAATTTTCTACCCCTTATTAAGTAAAAAATGAATGCAATTTAAAAATCTACTTAGTTGAAGTGGCAAATTCATTTTGCTTCCTTCCTTTGAAGACATTGAATAGCTCTTTAAAGGTATATTCTAGACTAGAAAATTATCACAGAAATTCCAACAAAAACAAATTTCTCAGTCATCTTTTCATAAAACAAACATGTATTCCTGTATATAACATGGATTCGAGTTAGTTTTTTTTTTTTAGTAAATCCTGAAGATCTCTGAGGAAAACTGAAGAATAGAATATACTGTATATACATACAATTATAAATAAAAATTTTTGTCTCAGATTTATATTTTGCATATGTTGCTTATAATTAGACTTTTATTTTTCCCCACACAATGAGTCTTTACTATGCAATGTAAACTAAATGTTAAGTGCTTTTCTGAGCATCTAGACTAGGGATCCCATCATTAGTTTGGGACCAGTGATGGGAGAGGTGTGTGGGAATCACCTAGAGAGTGTTTTTGTTGTTGTTGTTGTTGTTTTATTTCAGCATATTATGGGGGTACAAAAGTTTAGGTTACATATATTGCCCTTTTCCCCCCCTTCCTCCCCCGAATCAGAGCTTCAAGCATGTCCATCCCCTAGACAGTGCGCATCGCACTCATTATGTATGTATACACCCATCCCCCACATCTGCCTGACACCCAACTAATGTTATTCCTAAATGTGCTCTTAGGTGATGATCAGTGAAACCAATTTGATGGTGAGTGTATGTGGTGCTTATTTTTCCATTCTTGGGATACTTCACTTAGTAGAATGGGTTCCAGCTCTATCCAGGAAAATACAAGAGGTGCTATATCACCATTGTTTCTTATAGCTGAGTAGAACTCCATAGTATACATATACCACATTTTATTAATCCACTCATGTATTGATGGGCACTTGGGTCATTTCCACATCTTCGCAATTGTGAATTGTGCTGCTATAAACATTCGAGTGCAGATGTCTTTTTTATAGAATGTCTTTTGTTCTTTTGAGTAGATGCCCAATAATGGGATTGCTGGATCAAATGGTAGGTCTACTTGTGTCTGTTTAAGGTATCTCCATATTTCTTTCCACAGAGGTTGCACTAGTTTGCAGTCCCCACCAGGAGTGTATGAGTGTTCCTGTGTCTCTGCATCCATGCCAACATTTATTGTTTTGGGACTTTTTGATAAAGGCCATTCTCACTGGAGATAAGTGATATCTCATTGTGGTTTTGATTTGCATCTCCCTGATGATTAGAGATGTTGAGCATTTTTTCATGTTTGTTGGCTATTCGTCTTCTTTTGAAAAATTTCTATTCATGTCCTTGGCCCACTTTTTGATAGGGTTGTTTGCTTTTTTCCTTGTTGATTTTCCTAAATTCTAAATAGATTCTAGTTATCAGCCCTTTATCGGATGTGTAGCATGTGAAAAATTTTTCCCATTCTGTAGGTTGTCTGTTTGCTTTCATGACAGTTTCTTTGGCTATGCAGAAGCTCTTTAATTTAATCAAGTCCCATTTATTTATTTTTATTGTTGCTGTGATTGCCTTTGGGGTCTTCTTCATAAATTCTTTGCCTAGGCCAATGTCTATAAGAGTTTTTCCCACATTTTCTTCTAGAGTTCTAAGAATTTCACATCTTAGGTTTCAGTCTGTTATCCACTGTGATTTGATTTTTGTGAGAGGTGAAAGGTGTGGGTCTTGTTTCAGTCTTCTACATGTGGCTATCCAGTTTTCCCAGGAGTGTTTTTTAAAAATACTATTTCCTTTATTCCACCCTTAAAGATTCTAATTTATTATGTCTGAGGTGAAGGAGGCTTAGGCTTGAGTTGCTTAGTCAGCTTGGGCTGCTATTACAAATACCACACACTAGGGAGCTTAAACTACAAACACTTGTTTCTTACAGTCTGAAGATTGTAAGATCAAGTCCAAGATCAAGGTGCTGATTTCTGGTGAGGGCTCTCTTCCTGATCTGCAAACAGCTACCTTCTTGCTCTTTCCTCACATGGCTCAGAGAGTTCATTCCCGCCCCGCCCCCCCCATCTCACTCTCTCACTCTTGCTTTCATTCTCACTCTTATTCTCATCTCACCTCTTACGAGGGCATTGATCCCATTCATGAGGGTTCCACCCTTGTGACCTAATTACCTCCCAAAGATCCTGCCTCCAAATACATTGGAGATTAGGGCTTCAACATATGTTTGTGGAGACATAAACATTCAGTCTATAGCATTGAGAATGTTTAAGAACCTCCCCAGGTAACTCAGATGTTAATCAATTTTTAGGAGTTATTATTTTAAACCATTCTCCTCCTTTGTCCAAAGTTTGGGGATTCGTATTGCAAAATGAAATAACTACACACACAAAATGATCCCCCATTATTTTCCATAATATTTAAATGTAGTAGCAAGTTCTGGAAACCACTATTTTAAACCATTCACTTGATTTATCCAGCCATTACAGATTCGTGTTAGGAGATTAAGCAGTGACAAATAACTATCCTCTTTCTGGTTTTTTTATAATATTTAAATTACAGTAATAACTCACTAAAGTAAAATATCTATCACTGTACTATTGAATGATGAAAACCTTTGAAGCGTCTGCCATCTCATGGAGAATGGGTGAGGCTTTTAGGAACCACTCTACGAGCAGGAAACCTTATGTTCTTACAAAATTACACAGTCAACCTGTGGTGATTCTTAACCTTGACATTCATTTCTTAAAGTTTCTCTACACCTACGTTGTGCCCAGAATAACTCAAAAATTTAAATGTATATCCTTTATAAAGTTAGAGAGAATGGCAAGGGCTTGTTAAATGGATCGAATTTTCTGAGTAGAGGCTGAGAGAAGCTGCTCAACCTACATGTGCAACCTGATTACCTCAATTTGTCATCAATACCGTATCTAAAATAGTCAAATTCATAGAAGCAGAGAGTAGAGTATGGTTTCTGAGGGGGTAGGAGGGGGGAAAATAGGGAGTTGCTAATCACTAGGTAGAAAGTTTCAGTAACACAAGATGAAGAGATCTACTGTACAACATTGAGCCTGTGGTTAACATTGTATTGTGCACTTAAAAATCTGTTAAAAGAGTAGATCTCATGTTAAATGTTCTTACCACAATGAAATAAAAATAAAAAATCCAGTGATTTAGGTGACAAAAATATAACCTCATTCTCTCTCCTGCTGGACTGTTTTAGTTTGGGCATGTAGGGTACAATGACAAAAGGATGTTGGGGCATTTTAGGCTATCCTGAATCCCTTTACTAAACCCCAAAACTTTTAAAGGTCAAAGGAAATTCAATTTTCACAATAAAAAAAATAAAACAATCTTTAGTGAGGTAACAACACCATTTTAGCATATTTATAGAAAGAATCAGAGAAAAATAACATGCTGCTTTTCTCTGAGACTGAGGAAATAGATTCAGTATAAAAAGTGGGAAACCATTTTCTGTTTCTAATCAGTGTGTTGATAAAAGGAAAAGAGAAAATAAGAGCCTGTTTTTGGAGATGGTCCTTTGAAATACTTGGCTTTCTCTGAGGTCACCCACCTTGGGTGGCCCTTGCAGTCTTGCTGGGACTAGCCCATGCATGTAGCATTCTGTTTTTACAGAGCTACATCCTGATTTAGTGATGGCCAAGGCATAAATAAGTACTCCAGAAGAAAAGTAGTATTTGGAAGAGGGGGTGGGGGAAGAGTAGAGGGAGGAAAAAAGGGGACACGAGCCAAATCCAGCCGTTTACTTTTGTCCAAAATTATATTGAAAATCAACCACAGCAGTCGTCTAACTGCAGGGGCAGGGGAGGGAGGCAGCTGTTCCATTGCTGAGACCGATACTGCTGCTGTGATGCTCAGGGGTCACATTTCCAATGATGTCGTAGTTCTCCTGCTAACATGATGTTCTCTGCTGTGTTGCTGGGGGAGACAGGACTTCAGGCTGGCCGCATTTAAGAAAGAAAACAGTCCAGCTGCCTGCCTTTCCTCCAAGCAGAGGCCAGATTAGAGGGAAAGATGCATCCAGCCCTTTGAAGTTCATGAGCAAATGACACCCGGTGGACTGACGAGAGGCTTGCTTGAGAGGGCCCGGAAAGACTGGCATTGCAGGTCTAGTGACAGGCATGCTCTAATATGGTTTTGCTACTCAGACACGAGGAGGCAGGAACTCAGAGACTCCCATCTCTGTTCTGTGGGAAAGAAGAACATTCTATTCACAAAGCCTTAGATGGGTCAGATTGAAAGAAGATGCGGCCAGCAGCGTATCACAGGGATGAAAATCAGAAAGACCTGGCTCCCTTGTGGCTTATCACATTCTAGTGGTGTGAACTCCAGCAGGGCACTTGCCTTTTCCAAACCTCAGTTTCATCCATAAAATAGGAATAACAGACTCACCTGCCTCACTGGGGCGTGGTGAGAAATAGATAAAATAATCTGGGCAAAGCTCTTAGTCTCACACATAATAAACCTTCAGCAAATGTTAGGTATAAATTATTTAAACTGAAATTTTTAAAAAAAATTTACTTGTTTTAAAGAAATTATAAATAAACCACATCATTGTTGTGAAACATTTGAAATGTACAAAAGTTCTTAAGGTTAAAAAGTAACAACTAAATTATTTTCCAGTTCTCTGACTCCCTCCCAGTCTCCCACTCACCTCCGTTCTCCCAACAAAACAGACTGCTTGCATTCCAAACTTGCTTCCAACTCATGGAGATCTGGGCATGTTTGCCTCAGATTTTTAATCTATACAGTGAGGATAATACTAAAAATTACTTCAGAGAGGTGTTAAGTGCTTAGAATAGAATAGTGCCTGGCCCAGAGTAAGCTTTCAATAAATATTTGTTCTAAACTTCTATGTAAAAAAAAAAAAAAAAAGGGTACATAATGCCTAAGCATACTTCTATTCTATAAATATGTAAAGTACTTTATGGACCATCAGCCTACCCTAAGAAATGATCAAATGCATAAAAATGTGAGCAGCTTCAACAGTATTAATAACTTTTATCATTATGACCAGAGAGAAGTCACTCTGGACATAATCTATTGCAAAGTTCCAGACAATGCAAAAATCCTCTCTGCAAACTCTAAAATGTGCAGTCATCCTCTCTGAAAGAAAGTATCCAGAAAGGAGCTTACTACCTCTCAGGATAGTCCAACACATCATTATTAGATTATATAGTTCTTTTTATTAATAAACAGCCACTTCGTGATAACTTCTAAATGATAACTTCTATTTACTCTGGATGCTCCTTGCTGGAAGAACAGAAAACACTACAAAACAAAACCATAACATCTGCATTCTGGGCTTTGGATTTTGAAGGACTTCTCTCAATAAATTATTTTTGTATTGCCCTGGTAAAGTCTCTGCAGAGAAACATACATTCTTTTAGCCATGTATGATAGGTAAAATCTATTTTCTAGTTTTCACATTCTTCACATATTCAGTCAAGAATTTGTGAGACTAAAACTAACTCTAGGAAATTAAGAAATCTCTGACTTTAGGAAATGAAGAAATCTGTTTCTTTTCTCCATGATGTGATATTATCAGATGGGAGTTAGTAAATACCTTTTTCTCATTTTTTTTCAAAATTTGGGGAAAAGATAGTGAAAGCATGAGACGCTATTTCTAGGATTCATTCTCAAGGAAAAAGGATTGATGAATGGATACTGACTTAGAAACCTGAAAAGGCCATTCATATGGATTTGATGAGAAATTTAATGATTTCTTGCCAGAAGAAAATAGACATTTTTTATAAATGTATGATAAGAAGAACTATAAATGGAATCACATAATAAAAAGGTATTTAATTTTAGGAGATGAAATGTCTATACTATTTTCACAAACAATAATTGATGCCAAGATAGTTTATAATTACCAGGTTATGTGATTAAAATATACTGAAAAAATAGGTTTCTTTTTATTATCTGTCATTCTATAATAACTTTTAATCCAATAATTATGTATGCTACACTGTCTTGGTTCATATCCAAGACATATTTATGCCTAAGTTTCCCCATCTGTAAAATGGTTCTGATAAGAATTGAATGACATAATGTATGATATTCTTAAAACAGGGCCTGGTGCATAGTAAGCCCTCAATAAACAATTTTGTTGGAAGAAATATGTTTCTTACATGGCAGTAAACATAATTTGGGCAGAAATCAACCAATGCACTCACTATTTTATCATGGAAACTTCCATGTCTCCCAAAGCATTTTATCACATTTGAGTATGTGTGTGTTTGTATGTTTCTGTGTGTATATGGGCGCATATACGTGGGTGCTATTGAAGATTATTTTCCTTTAGATAAAGCACCCTGACAAGGGAATAACATTCAGTTTTATGTCAAATCCTGTTTTTAGTACTTTTTCTTAAATGATTTTTATTATTAAAATCAAAAGGCAATAACTGAGCAGCCACTAAATGGGAGACACTGGGGTTGCTGCATTCTGGTTTGGAAAATGCCACTTGCCATGTGTGGTCTGTGGAGGCCAGAAGAGGTGACCTCATGGATGGAGAGGCAGAGTGCAAAGGCGTAGGCCACAGTCATCAGTTCCCTGCAGGGAACACAGATGATCTGGGCTTGGAGAGAGAGGGGAATTTCAGCCATTCAAGATGCAGTGATAGGACAATCAAGCAGGAGGAAGGAGGTGCAGGTATCAGAAGCTCTGAGGCTGAAGTGTGCTCTGGGAGTTGCAGGAAGGTGCACTGGACAAGGACAGTTAAACATAAGGCAGGGCAGATGGATGTTGGATAACAGAAAATAAGACAAAAATAGTGGGGACATTTTTTCCTAATTTAAATCATGGCATAAAACTTATGATGCTGTCTATATCAATTTGTTCTGTATGGGAATGTCTTCTGTCTGAGAAGGAATTTGGCAAACAGAGTGAATGGTCAGATTTTACAGAAACAATGACATTTTGCTATTTCAGGATCCCCCTTTTGTCTTCAAGTTTTTATTATGGTGTACTGTAGTACAATTGAAGATTTAAACGTGCATATGGAGCAAAGGCAGGAAACTTGTTCAAATGTAGATTTCAATGGTTTGTTGTTTTGAGTTCTGTGGCCATATAAAATAAAAAGAAGGATAAATAGAAATACTGGAAATAAGATTATAATATTCAAATTAAAAAATTGGTAACATCAAATTCAATTGTCTTCAGAATATGGGATGATACTTTTTTTCAGATACAAATTCAACATTTGGATCCTAATCTAGAAAGATGTGCTTATATCTGTTTACCTCTCAAAGTCTTGGACATACAAGTGTGTCAATACGCTTATGAGACAAGAAAGACAATAAAGGGACACAGATGTCTGCAGGTGGTATTTATTTACAGTTAGGGTTTTCTGTGCATGCACATTTATTGACAGAGAAAGATGTTCACAGCATGTTGCTAGATGAATAAAAAGCTGGTTACAAAACAGTGGATAAGCAGCCATTAAAAATAAATGTATGGATGGAAAAATACATACAGAAAGGAAAATCCTAAAAAAGACACAATTCATATCCCATTCGAGAGTAAGTACCCCAGCTAAAGAAAATTCCAAGAGGAAAGAGACCATATCTGATTATTGCTTCATCTGCAGCTGCTGTTCAATGACTGAAATAGTCTATGTGCTCAAAAATATTAATACTTTGCAAAAATGATTGAGTCTCCAGAAGTGACATTCCTGATGGCTGTCATTTTCTCCTTTTGTTTATATAATTTTTCCAGTTTTCCTACCATAAACCTGTACTGGTGTGTTGATGAAAATAAAATAGAACTGTTTTCTTCTAATTTAATTTAAGGTCTAGGTATTTGAGGTCTAGAAAAGGACCAGATAGTCAGCTGTCTTGGCTTTTAGCATGGATCTCATTATGCCTGATAGCACAGAAGCATGTTGAGAATCCACTGCTCAATATTGCTTGCCTTGGGAGGTAGTATAGAGCTAGAAATAAGGTAGCGAAGGAGTAAGAAAGCCACTAGATGGAGGTCAAAGAGTAAGTATACCATGCTAGAGGCTCTCTTTTAATTAATCAGCTACTCTACCTCTACCATGTTGTCTGCCATCAGGAACAGGGAGCATTCAGGACTTCCTGGAGGGAAGAGACCAAGTATGTTTTGCATAGTACTAAATCCACATCACCTAACACAATGGGCGGTGTTTTTAAAAAAACCAATACAGTTATCCAAACATGAATGAAATGAGACGACTTTCGCTAGCAATGATGGTTGGTCTTCCAAGGACATGAAAGTAAAAGTTTGAGGTGAAGAGTCCGAAGGATGTTATGGAACATTTTCTTATCTTAATTCCCTTCCCAAACTGTGACGGGGATACTAATAATGAGATAAAAGTCGACCATTAAGTGTGTGTCTGTGTCTGCATCTTTAATAGGATGGTAGATAAACAATTTCACTTGTGCTCCTACAGACCCCACCGTTTGTGCACAGAAGTTGTTAGAAGAGTAGTTGTTGGTGTTGATGTATTGACAATTGTAATGACACCTAATGTTTAAAAATAAATCGGTGCCTTCTGCCTTTTGGGGGGCTTTTTAGAATAAAATAGATATTGTGAGTCATTACCAAGGTGGTATGTTTCTCTTGGTTACACTTTTATTCCCAGATATTAAATCTTTCATTTATAACAAACAAATCACACACATAGAAATTCTTCAGTAGTTAAGTTAGTTAGGGTATTGGGAATGACTGATGTAGGATTAGTGGTGGACAACAAAGAGGACGCAGCTAGAATAATGGACTTGAAGTAGTTGAGAAAGGTTGGAGGATGGTGAATCATGGGATGTTTGGCCAATTTGAGGACAGCAGGTGGTATGAGTGAGAAAGGAAGTGCGAGTAAAAATCAATGGGACTCAGTGTCCTTGGAACATAAGGTTAAATAAGCCTTTGTGTCTACTGCTATATACCCAGTGCATATCACAGTGCTCGGTACCACAGCGGACGCATCATACTTGCTGTGTGAATGAATGAATGGATGAGTGAATGAGAAGCAAGAAGATAAGTTGAGGTTTTCTGGGTTACAGGAGAGACCTATGGCGTGTTGGGAAGTTGATTTTTTATATAAAGGAGGGAACATTTTTAAAGGCAGCCCAGACCTGAGGTCCCATGGTCTAGAAAGGGGTCTAGTGATGGGAATAAAGTGAAAAAGGCCATTGTAGGTATTTGGAATGAAGAAACAAGGAAAGAAGTCACTACTGAAAATGTTTGTAAAGAGGACCTGTGTGGTCCTTCCAGGTGCATGTGGGGGATCAGAAAGGCTCAGGGCAGTGGGATCTGAGACACGAGAGGGAAGAGGGAAGCAGAAGGATGCTGGACCGATACCATTCTGTCGTGCTGCCTCTCCAGCGATGATGGTGGTGGTGTGGTCTCCTATGTCTGAGGGGGAAGCAGCACTGGTATGTGACTACAAAATAGCTGGACACCAACACATCATGATGGAAACTGTAAGAACAGGTGATCTTTTAAGGGGTTAAGTTTAGAGGATGGCAAAAAGGATATGCTGTGAACTATCATTTGGAAGATAGAGGATTAAAAAGACTTTAATACCGGACCCAAGAGAGTTGCACAGGGCAGAAATGACCCATAGTGTTGCAAACACAGTTAAAGAAAACTGAATATTTTAATTTCAACGTGGTGAAGAGAGCTGGAAGGAAGTAGGGAAAGTATATGCCAATAGAAGTAAAATTGCTATCATAGAATACAAAAACTGGATCTTAGCTATTTAAAAGAGCAATGAATCATAGTATGTTTTCTGCCTGAGTTTCTGTATGCTATTTCTTTCTGTTTGTTTTTATTTTTGTTTTTTTAAACGGCTATTTCTGTAGAGGCTATAGCTGTTTCTGAGTAAAAGATTTATCAATGGACACATTGTAACTATTCAGCCTCTCTCCTGATACTGAACTTTTTAAATACCAACTACTTTTAATAAGTGTGAAAAAGCTTTTGAAAGCCATGTTTTTCAAACACTGCCTTATGAAGGACACTTTGGTAAACAGAAAAAAAATACTGACTTATAAAAGCATAATACTGATAAGGCTAAGATACACAGAAGCAATTTCCTACCAACATAATAAGCTCACCTAGGATACTTAAATATCCCTACTGGTCTTTATCAGGGAAATAACAGGTCTTCTGTGCTCAGTTATATTGATTCGACATGAATGAGGGTGTACAACAACATTTCTGTTTGTAAAGGAGAATTATTACAATCAACTGCCCCAAATTAATTTTAAATTCCTCATGTGTTTGTAACTTAAATTCATTTTACTACTTGAACGCTTTATGTGATATTTGATATCATTAAGTCAGTCAAACTTTCAGTGACTCAGGAGCTACTTGTTAAGATTTCACTTATGTGTGGATTAACCAGGTTTCTTTGGAGCCTGGATCATCGTGGGTGGTTTGATTTGGTGACACCTGGCAGCAGGTAAAGTGAGAGTAAAAGTGAGTGACAGCTAATGTCTTTTAGTTATAGTTGCATTGTTTTGGTGGGTCAAATGCAGGTAAAGTGGAGATTTAAAAAACTTCTGTATGTGAACTCCTCTTCATAAACAAATCAATAATGAAAAATCAATTTTGCTTTAGGTGGCATATTGATAATAAAAGGTGTGTGGAATTCATGTGTCCATCAGTCTCCATTGGCTCGGTGAAAAAGGGATCGTCGAGTGGTGTATAAAATTTGTGGTATAACCTTTGAACTACATTGTGAAGTCACTCTTTTACTTCCTCCCTTGTGTTGTGTCATCTCAAAGGATTTCTAAAAGATTTTGCACCCAGTCTTTGAATACATAGGAGACTGCCATTGAAGGTGCATCGAAATTAAGGCCACCAGACATTCCTCCCCACCATAGTAAATCAGAGAACAAGCATAATTTGAATATTCTGCATATATTTACATAGGATGTCAAGAGTCCCTAACTCCAATTATGTAAAATAAAATTAATTAGTGAAGCCTGTTGCAAAGCCCATATTCAAAGTCAATATTCAGAGCAATAACAGCCCAGAAATACCTAGCACATCTTAAAGCCAATTAGCTTGATTTCTTCTGGGAATAGGAAGGTTAGGCACAGGTACTACCCAGGTAGATCAAGGAGCACATAGTAAAAGAGGTAGACACTCAAACACAAGGGATCAGACCCAGAGCTGCTTTGTCTTGAGCTTTGGTGTTTTATTCTCTTTTCCAGTAAAAACTGCAGTTGCACACACACACTGCAAACACATTTGTGTTCTTCTTGTATTCTGGTGAGGACTAAGTGGCACCCATTGTCCTCAGTTAGGTTTCTTTCTCTAGCTCCATGGAGCCCCAGATAGGAGACACGTGAACCTGCCTGGTGTTAAAACTACAGTATTACATTTTCCTGACTTGGCATTTCTGACTCGGCACAGCTGTGTGCTGCCCGAAGCACTCTTTTTCTCTGTTATCTGACTTTAAAAATTCTCCTATTAGGCCTCAGCATTAGCATGGTCAACTCTAAACACCTTAGGCTTTGTAGACAAATTTCAAGTTTGCTTAGAAGACCTTGGTCAAGTTACTACCTGCCTGGAGGCTGGAATTTCTCAAGCATGTGCATAAAGAAAAGATGTTTTCTTTGTTAGGCCTGTTGTAAGGATTATTGTTCAGTGCCCCAAATGTAGTAGACGTCCAAAAAACATTGCAGCCTCTCCTTCCTTTACGACTCAAACTAGGTGTTAATCAAATGAGAAGTCTCATGGTAGACTCAGGAGTACCACCTGCCTTTATAACATCTCTTCTCACATTATTTATATTCCACTTCTTTGCATTGTCCTGAGGGGCTGACATGTATTAGGCTTCCTTCCAAATGGCTGCTGAGTTGTAGAAGGTGGTAGCAGTGGCCATAGGGAGGTGACATGTATAGCAAGATGTGGATGACTCAGAGTTGTGGAAATTTAAGTTGCAAGCAGGCATCTCATCTCCCTCTTCAATGTAATTTGATGAAGGATTTACTTCAGAGTAGCCAAAAGAATTTAGATAATCACTGTACTCATAAAAAAAAAATACCCACATAGAGAAAGTTCTGCCTCTAATCTCTCTGGCCTTCATCCTCTCTGAAAAGGACAAAATTAGAAGATCAGCTTGGGTACCGCTGGACATAAGGATGTCTGTGAATGTCATATTGAATTAACACAGGGGAAAACTCCAGGGAAGATCTGCATATTTTGTCTGGATTAGCCAGCAATGCTCTGGCTCAGACCACCTTAAGTGGAGACAGCTCTAGGTATTTAGACATACATCTAAAAGATTTTCCTAATAATGTGAGTACCCTAAGAGGGAAAGCAATTTTACCCCAGCCATTCTACACCAGTAGTCTCTAAAATGCTTATGAAGCACATAAGATAATCTATTGGGTTGTGAGAAAAAAGCCCAAGCTTTTATTAATATTAATCTTATCTCGTACTTTTAAAATTTCTATTTGGATGTGTTCAGTATATACACCAGAGTAGAATACACGTATGCTTTACAAATGCATAAATAAACATGGGGGCATCAATTTTTTTGATGAGGGTTACAATGTTTTAGGTGACAAACATAACTTTTTCTTTTCCCAGACTGTGGTTTTGCACTTGCTCACCAAAGCTAACTTCAGCATGCTCAAAAGGAAGCAGAGTTCCAGGGTGGAAGCCCAGCCAGTTACTGACTTTGGCCCTGATGAATCTTTGTCGGACAACGCTGACATACTCTGGATTAACAAGCCAGTAAGTTTCTTTTTTGAAGTATGGAGAAGCACATACTGATATAAGGGAAATTTGATTCGCAAATTCAAAACTCATGTACCTTTGGCTTTGAAATATCTCTTTGAGCTGCAGGAGAATATGGATGAGTCTCAGAGTCTGGAAGTTGTGAACAATCAAATGAAATAATGGGGTGTGCTGTGAATTACTCACTTAGGAAGATTTGCTAGGTGGTCCGGCTCCCTCCCCTCCCCATTGCACACGCTGTCCTCAGAGCCACACAGCGTGGAGATAATACCACCTCTCAGGCTGATCCAAAGCTGGAGTCCAGGATGAACAACGTATTCCTAACAAACTTCCTTTACTTACAGTTTTCAGCATGCATGGATCTGTGAGACAATAAGCACACGTTTGGAATTAAAGGTCTCCTTCTGATTTACAAATTTTGAGTAAAAGTAAAGGTTAATGAGATAAGGGATAGTGTCTCTGAAGAGCTTTGTCACCTTCTCTGGCTAATTAAGTTGTTGAGGACTTGAAGGGAAGATCTTCTATATCAGGTATCACTGAATGCTAGACACCATAGCAACCAGAACCCAGCCAGCCCGGCATGCGTGTTCTTCAGTCTTGGAATCTCAGCTCTGCAAAACAAAGTAGGGCCAACTTCATTGTTAAGATGCTGAAGTAACAAAATGAAATGACGTTGCCTCTTCATGCTTGTCTTTCCCCTAACCATCATGCAGGGGACCTGCTGGGGCTCCCTCCTGTCCCTTGTCATCTTTTTGTCTCTTGCTGCCCTCCAGACCTCTTTCCCAGCCTGCTCACATTTCTTTGTTTTTGCTCACATTGCCGCTCTGCTTTCTGATCGTTGAAACATCCCTATTACCTTCATAGCAAATTAAAATGTGTTAGTATTAATATTATATCCATAGCTCTCTTTGTTTAGGCTCTAACCTGCCCAGCAACTGCCAGTTTCCTAGACCTATGCACTGTCCACTTGAGCCTTAGTGGCGGCTCCCTGCTCCTCCAGGCTCTCTGGCCTCTTCACATCATTTTCCTTTGCTCATGCTGTTCCCTGGTCCAGGAGGCTCTTTCCAGCTCCTCTGATGAGTCAAATCCTCCTCCTCCACCAGGGCTGTCTGAGTGTCACCCTGTCCCCATCCTCTTCTGAAAGGTCCCTCACTTCCACTACTGATAGAATAAGTCAGTAGTCTGTCTTCTCTTTCCACTTAGACTATTTTATATGTGTATATAAACATAACTTTATATTGTATATAATATAACTTTATACTGTAAATACACATTGTATATTTTGTATATGTATACAATATACATATGTTATACATATATGGCAGATATATGTATTTGATTTATTGGACTGCAAAATAGTTATGAGTCAGAACTGTGTTGCTTCCATTTTTGTTTTCTCAGAGCCCAGCGTTTCTAACAAAGAGTAGGTCTTCATGTTAGAGAATTGAATGGAACAGAGAATAAAGCCCTCACTAACTTTTCTTGTTGTCCACCCTGTACAGAGCTTTCTGAGAACTTAGGAAGAAGGTGGTATTATAGATGTAGCCTTGGAGGCCCTTACTAAAAAATTATTAATGCTTAATTAAAATTCTTTCTTCAAATTCAAAACAGATTTGTTGTGGTAGAACCTATGTTTTGAAGCTCTTTTGTGTAATTAGATTCTTTATGTTGGAAGTCCAGATGGGGCTAAATTCACACACTGATGTTTTTTGAAGTGCTTCCAAATTGCATAAAAAGTACATCAACCCTTAAAATAAATTGAATCATCAGTGGCTTATATGGTATGGAATTAGCAGCATTATGTCTTCATGCAAATATTATAGCTGTCAAATAAATATTATAACCTACTCATCAGCCTACAAGTGTCTGAGTCTCCTCAAAGTTCCGGCAGTCTTTTCTGTCTTTCATCTTGAGTGCCTGCTAGTCTGCGTAGCTGCAGAATCCATCTATTAATACTACAAAACTAAAAATGTTTTTAGGGAGAGTATAATGTTAAAGAATTAACATGACTGCATATATATCCAAGATAGTCAATAAATGATATATTTAAATTATGTTTAAGAATTTCGGACTAATTAATTAAATAGTAGTATTAATTGTGTGGGTTTAGCATGTAGATGCAATTATCAATAAGTATTTCTTATCCTACATATTAGTTTTCATAATAAAATTTTGAATGTGGGTGATTGTGTGTCCTACACATATACACAGGTAAACACACACATTTATCTTTTTAATTCTTTCTTCTTTATTTTGGGGTTAAAGAAAATCTTCAGACAGCAGATGTGCTGCTAGAATTGCTCAGAAACTTATTGTTTTGAATTTGAAAAAAATGTCTGGACTGAATTTGTACAAAACATTTTCTCCAAAATAACAAATCCATTTATTGTTTTTTTAAATGTAGGATGAGGCCAGATTTTTAAAAATATTTTTGTACAAGTAGATTATGTGTAAGATACAAACAGCAAGAAAACCCTATATATGGGATGTGTTATGTATCAGTTCATTTAAAAAGCATTTGTGATCTCCTATGATAGGCCATTATGCTAGGCATAGAAAAGTTATAGTAAATAGAATATGGCCCCAAATCCTAAGTGTTCATAGTAGAAAAAAGGATAAAAGCAATAGCACCTCAAGTTCCTGTATGACTAAATTACTAACAAATATTTGAATTGAACCAAAATCTTGCAATCTTCCTATGTTGTGGTCTGATGCCCAGGAAACAATCAGGAGCTTGAGGTAGCATGATCAGGTTCAGTCTAGGCTTTGCCTCTTATTCATGTGTGACCACAGAAATGCCTCTTGACATTCCTGAGTCTTAGCATGTTCATGTGGGAGACAAGCTGCTTTGAAACTTAATATCAAAATATATGAAAATATTTAGCACATTATATGCATTTAGATGGTATCCCCTTCTTCATCACCTTCGTACTAGTGAAATATTTTAATCTTAATATTTTGTTTTCCAAATAGTGTAGTTTATAAGACAAGTTAAAGATATCAGCTGATAGTATCATGTAATGACTTTGGACCATTATTGCAGTGGGTTCACTCTTTGCTGCGCATCTGTGCCATCATCAGCGTCATCTCTGTGTGTATGAACACACCGATGACCTTCGAGCACTATCCTCCTCTTCAGTATGTGACGTTCACTTTGGATACTTTACTGATGTTTCTCTACACGGCAGAGATGATAGCCAAAATGCACATCCGTGGTATTGTCAAGGTGAGCATTTCCATGTCCTTTAACCTAAGCCAAAATGCATTGAAAATCTTAATCAGTTTAATAATACTTTCATGTTGATTTTGGTAAAATGAAACATTCTTTTATTTTATTCATCTTGAAGGTTTTTTTAAAGGCATAACTCCAGACATTGGTAGAAATATGTTGCATGAAGATATTTAAAAAGTTAAATAAATTTTATGAGGCAAAAAGCCTTGGAATATCTGGGAAGGCACTGGATGGTCTGACTGCAAACTTTGTGAAGTCCAGAGTGGGGTTTATCATGCCACGTAGGGCTGAGCCCGTGACCTGACACAGTGACTGACTCAGAGGAGGCACTCTAATACTTATTGATTATAGAATGCAGCATAAATGTTGCATGATAAAGTGAAAGCATAATATTCAGCAGGATGTTGTTAACCTGAGGTGTTTTGAACACATAAAAGGATAAAAAGAAAGGGCATGAGATGGAAAGGAATTGTGGGATTGTAAGGAAAAGAATGTGTAGCATGAAATTGTCACCATTGGAAAACAAAAATAAAAAAAACGTAAATGAAAAGAAAGAAAAAGAAAAGGAAGAAAATTTCTGTCATGAGATATTTCTCCCTTCTGTAGCACTAACCTTTACAGGGGTTAAAAACATGTAGATGATGCTGTCCCTAGAGAATTTTAAATTGTGCTATTTAAGGAGACAGTGGTAAAATGAAACAGCAGTGTGGACTTTAGGGTCTGATAAATGACGAATTTGACTCAGTTCCTAACTCTTTCATTTACTATTTGTACCAGCATCTCAAGTTAGACGATTTTGGTGGGAAAGTGTTTCATTCTGTACAAGGATTTTGAGAATCTAATAAGAAAATGCATAATACATAATTATTGGTCATTTTTATTTGTTTCCCTTATATATACATGTCATTGTGTGATATTGTTAAAATAGAGTGATAACAGTCAATGTATTACTGTGTTCATTTTTAACTTTTTATTATGGACTTTTATAAATATACCCCAAAGTAGATTATAGTTGTAATGATTCCCTATAACTCAACATCAACAATTATCAATATTTGACCAATTCTGTTTTATTTTAAAGCAAATCTGAGAAAACAAGCCATTTCAGAAATAACTCCTTATGCATTGCTAACTGATAGAATTTTTTTTTTTTGCACAGCCACTGTGCCATTATCATATGTAGCAAAATTAATAATTCCTTAATGTACGCTAATACCTAAACTATGTTCATATTTTCCCAGTTGTCACAGATATCTTTTTTTATAGTTGATTTCTTCAAATCAGGACTCAAAGTTTACATAGTATATTTGATTATTATATTTAAGTCTCCTTTAAGTCCCTTTAAGTTCATGAGGTCTCAGCTTCTCACACCATACAAAAAAATCTTTCTATGTCATTGACCCGTTGGGAGATGTGAGTCTTTTGTCTTGCGGCATATTCTACATTCTAGATGTGGCTGATTGCTTCCAGATGGTGCCATTTAATAGTTTCTGTATACTCCATGGCCCCTGAACTGTTTTGGATCTTGTGTATACAGGTGCTTCTTTCCTCACATGGTCACACAAAATACGTCAGATTTCTGGATGTTTGCCAATCTGCTGGGAGGAAAATGGTAACTCAGTGTTGCTTTAATTTGCATTTCTATCCATCTAAGAGCCATTTTTAAGTTATTATTTTTTCATTCAAATTTTGGTCACTCTGTGTGCATTAACCTCTTGTGTTGTAAGTTGCAATTACTTTCCCCAGTTTGCCATTCAGTGTTTTAGGCTTTGTTCATGGTTCTTTGTGCCATGTACAATTCTTCCTATCCCAAATCATAGGTGGTCTTTCCATTCTAGCAAGTCTGCATTTGTGTCATATAGGAGTGTTTTATGGTTTTCTTTATATAGATTTTACACATTTTTTGGTTATATTTATGCTTTGTGTTTTGTCATTTTGTTATCTGTATGAGGTCCTATATTCTATTATTTATTCTAACTTATTGATGTTCTTTTAAATGAAGGCCATTGATTTCTCTACATTAATATTATATCCTGTTACTTTACTAAATTTACTAAATTCTCGTATTATTTATAGTAGTTTTTCCACTAATTCTTTTGATGTTTCCATATCAGCATATTGTATGCAGATAAAACAGATTTGTCTCTTTTCTAATTCTTATGCCCCTTATTGCTTTCACTTATTTAATTGGATTGGCTAATACTGCCAATAAAACTTTGAACAGTATTAGAGACAGTGAACATCTTTATCTTGTTCCTGATTTATCTAGAATACCTCTAGTGTTTCCTCATTAAGTAATTTAAAAAATTTAGGTTTGAAGTATGTACTTTTCATCAGGTTAAGTGAATAAATATTAATTCCAGTTTTGAGAGTTGTATCATGACTAGATTTTGAATTTTGTCGATTGACTTTTTTTCTGTAGGTCTTGCAATAGAATAGAGTTTTAAATATTGAACTATCATTACATTCCTGAAAAAAGTACATTTTTCTTGTTTTAATGTACTAGTTGATTGTGTTTGTTATTATTTTGCTTGTTTTAAATTTTGTCTAATCTTTGTCAGGTTTTGACATTAGAATTTGCATTCAGGTGTATGGGTGTGTGTGGGTGTGTGTGTGTGTGTGCATGTTTGCATACATGCTCTGAAATAGTCTGAGTACTCTTAGAATCTTTTTAACTTTCAAAGCTTGGTATAAATCCCCTGTGAAACTATCTGCTCCTGATGCTTTTTTGGTGTGGCTCCCTTTGCAATACTTCCCATTTCTTCCATGCAAATTGTCCGTTTTAGACTTGCTTGTTCTATTGAGGTCTTTTTCATGAAGTGTATTTTCTTAGAAAATTATCTACTATTTAATTTGTTAACATAAGGTTAGTTCCAAATAATTTTTAATTCCTCTGTTTGGTTAGCATTATCTCCTAATTTTGCATTTTTTTTGTTATTTTGATTAGAATTTTTTTATTTTTTGGTTAGAATGGGTAGTATTGTTTTTTGTTTTGTTTCATTTCATTTTAGATTGGCCAGTTGGTTTATTTATTTTGTTGACATTTTGAAGAAGAATGATCTTAATTAATTAATTAACTCATTTTTACTTTTATGTTTACTTATTTCTTTCTTTGCTTTATTAGATTTGCTTTGTTGGTCTATTTCTAATTTTGTGAATGTGCTTGCCTCATATTTTCATTTCTTGAGATTCTTAAGTATATTGCTTTACTATGTTGCAGTATAGAATGTTGCTCCTGAGAATAGGCTTTTTTCATTTTAAGTGATTTGATATTTTCTTCTGAATATTGAGTCTTTCTCTTTGTTGTTGAAGTGAGTAGTTCTATGACAATACAGATTTTTGTTCACTGTTACATATATATTTTACTAGGACCATCCTATGATATTTATTTTATTTCATTCCGTGTGTTCTTCAAGATTCCTTTTGTATTCCAATTATACCAGGATCTATGTTTTGGTCTTTCATGTTGATCATTTTCTTTTAATGTGTTTCTTTTCATTTGTGTCTTTTCTACATTCTATTTCCCTTACTGTACTCCCCAAGCTCTCTGTTCACTCTTGTGTTCCTTATACTTTACTATTCTTTCTAAAATGGCTGTTTCATGTCTTTTTAATTATTTCCTGAATAATGTTTTTTTCACAGTCTCCTATTATTTCGACATCATTTCTGTGCTTTCCTATTTCTAGATTTGTGTTACTTTTGTACCTTTTTAAAATTTCTTTTGGTCATTTTGTCAAATTCTATCATAGTTTTCATCTACTTCAGTGTTTATTTTTTGGTTATATGATTATGTATTATTTTATTTATTTTAATCTATGATATATTTATAAGGGCTTGATCTTTGTTTTGTTTTTGTTGTTGCCCAAATCAACATTCATATGAAATGGGAGTTTCTCCTACATAATAGGTAAATATGAAGGGTCCCTCCACTGTTATTGCCATGATGTATATAAAATAAAGCCTTTCTGTGCACCTGCCATCATAGTTCTGAGCTCTGCTTCCTCTGGACTGCTGTCCTCTAATCTAATACTTCTTATCCATTGGCCCCAGTGTCCCTGCCTACTCAAGTTGTATTCTACTCCAAGAGTTTCTTTAATATGGGTCTCTGGTCTCCTGAAAAGGGTTTCTTTTAGGTATACTTAGGAATTTAGGATGTTCCATTACCTCTGATCTTTCTGTAGCACCTTGGAGACATTTGTTATAGTTGCTATTTATTTGTTTTTGTTCTTTCTTTTGTTTTGCATTTACCTACAATTTGTAGCCTGCTGAGTTATATTTCTACAGATTTTGCCATTTATTCTCAGGCTCACTTTCTGAGGTATCCACTCAGGAATCCGCTATATTTATTAGTAATTTCTGCACTGTGGAATTCTCTTGGTTCATGGAAGGGATGGGCACCTTGCCATGGCTTCAGTGAACAGATTTCAGGATGATTCCAAAATTGTCTGGGTCTTCCACAAAGGTGCTAGGCCAGGTTTTTCCAAGCACTAGGTTTAGATAAGCATAGATTGAGAAAATTGGTGATCTCAGGAGGTCAACTTGGGAGAAAGTTGGTCTTGAGAGAATGCTAAAATCTTTTATGCAATTATAACTTAAACCCCTGGGCCTTGCCTAGTCCTATCTTGTCTTTTGTGATTCATTAGGGGCCCTTGGATGACCCTATCACTTGCATAATTGGCCTTTCAGGCTATGGCAACCTCTGCCCATGCATTGAAAGATCTGAATATTCTGGGTGAAGCACTTTGTGATTGAAATCACCATGTGTTGACTTCTGTAAGCTTCCAACTTGATTGAAACAAATGACTGACATTTTCCTAGAATAAAACTTTTATGTCTTAGGTTATTTAATAAATTAGGACTTGGATTTCACATGATGGAAATGACAGTAGGCACTGCTGTAATTGTCACAGTTTAATGATAAAAAGAGGAGAGGTGTACTTGATGCATAAATTATATATTCATTCCACGTGAACACAACACTGAATGAACAGATGTTTTAATAATTTAAATATTAGAAGTTCAAGCAATAGTTAAAAAAAATTTGATTTATGACCAAATAGTTTTCAAAATGCTGCAAATTAGCCATTTCCAGTATTTTCTTATTTCAATCAACATTTAATGATGAGCTATTTACTAAGACCAAAAATGTTTTTCTTATTTTCAATCTGTAAGAATTGAAAATTTAAAATTAAAATTGGCTATGGTTTTTCTGTTTTGCATTCAGGAATAATTAGATTAAATACAAATGTAATGCAGATTTTAGTAGTAATTGCATTATTAATATTATCTTGAAGTAGTCAGCACAGCTTCATCGCTCATGAAAACTGGTATTCTATATCTAAATGCTAGCTGAGGTTTTAGTTAAATATGGTTAAATGTGAGGTCTGATTATCCTGAACCAAGCTTTAAATGTATCACCTTACTGAATTTTTGCCATCATGGTTCCCCTTATTGTTAGACTGTGACAATTAATTGGTGCCTACTGTCATTTTCATGATGTGAAATCCAAGTCATAACTTTATCATTTTTGTACCACATATTTCTTCGTACATGCTTGTCATAACAGACACAGATCAAAGAGCAAATTGGGTTTGAGATTATGTTTTTATATTTAAAACTTAAATTTTAATCAGATTTTGTTCTAGCAAAATGTCATTTGTCACATTAGATTTATGTTACTAATTTTAATTTTATTGGCTTTATATTTTTGAAATATGTAAATTTATTTTCCTTTTACAGTTACATTAGAAATATGTACATATTTTAAGTTATATCATAATAAACACACATCAGTCCACAAAGGGGCTCTGTAATACTTTTTAGAGGACCTCTTTCTTAAATTGCTCAAGTTCAAGTTACTGTGCTCTCATCAATTAACTCTACCATAATTTTAAAACTTTTGTTAAATACCTGCTTGCTAAAAAACTTATTTTTTCATGCTTTTCTGCCTTAATGCACTTGCCAACAGCACTGCAGTTACCTCTCACTCAACTTTTTATCCCCTTACTCAGAGTAATTTGAAAATACGTGCTGTATTTGTTCACTTGTAAGACTTAAGCTTATGTTTCTTCATACATATATAGGGACATTATGAATATTTGGGTTGTTTTAATTATCAGTTTATACTTTTCTAAATAAGTTTTCACATTGTTTGTAATTTCCAACTAAAATAGTTCTAAAGAATAGTCAGATTTAGTTATTAATCTGTGAGCAGTACCAGTTTGCCTTATCTTCTGTGTGAAAGAGTGTATGTGAGCTGATGGACACATATATCAATGATTTGGGGAATAATAGCCTTTTATTTTTGGAAGAGCGTTTTCCATGCAAAAAACTATATTGGTCCATAATAAAATATTTATAGAAGCAAACCAGTGCATTGTTGCCCATCCATCATATGTAGTTCTTTAAAATTATAACTAGCCTGTTTTGGCAATATTATGATACACCAAAGATTCATGCCTAATGACTAAGATAATATTATCTAATGATACCTTGTTTATAAAATTATACAAAACAAACCAAACCCAGAAACTTTATTTTTCAATACAAAAGTACTAGAGTTGTAGCTCCCTAGTATTGCCCACTAATTTTTTGACTTAGTGGTTTACCATATCAAAATATGTATAAATATGAACATAAAACATTAAGGTAGTAAAAATTAAAGATATTTAAGGTATGTGATATGTCATATGTGATATGAGAGAGAGCTATAGTCTTAAACCCAAGTATGGTTTCCAAGTTTCCCTTTAATCATTCAGCAGCATTATTGAATGCTTACAATGAGCTCGTTACTGCCCTAGGAGAAAGGAAACACAAACCCAAGCAGACCTCCTGTCCTCAAAAAGAGAAGCCTGACCCACTTTGTAGACCAGGCTTGATACATACAGGCACTCCTCATTTTCTACATCCAATATATTCCTGAAAAAATGTTGGGTAGCACATTGTCAGAAAATAGGCACTTATGTTCTGTTAATATAAATGTGAAAACTAATAATATATTAGGGTATTTCCAACCAATTTCTCCAAATCTTACTAACTCACTCTCTTACACCTATGTAACAGTCTACCTGCATATTTCTGCATATTAAAAAGGATTTAAAAGACCCCTCACTCAGTTGTTTGTTCTTATTGAACTCAACAGTGGATAGTTTATATGAACCCAACAAAAACAGGAACATATTCCTATGTAAATAAGCAAAAAAATACCTTATGGTACTATCTACCGTATTTCACTGAATGGCTGATGTCATCAATTGTAAGAAGTGGCATCATTTCACAGGTTCACAGGTCTTTAAGAAATAATAAATGGTGTTAATTACACTTAGATTGTAACATGTAAGATTGCAATCAATTACAAGTGCATCCTATATCCAGAGTGTTAAACTGCATTGGAGCAGGGGAGAATATGTTTCAGAATTGATAAAATATAATAAAATGGGCCTGAGTTGGTAAACTTAAGTTCTGAGTCCCATGAAAGACTAACTTTCAGGGGAAAGTTAAGGAAGAGGAAGGCAGTGATGCACTAGTATAAATAGTTAAGTAATTAAACAATGCTTGCACAAGATCTAGGCCAAAAGGAGAACAACAGAGATATACCTGCATCATACACTATATCTTCTTTTCATTTCAGCATATTATGGGGGTACAAAAGTTTAGGTTACATATATTGCCCTTGCACCCTGCCTCCCCCGCCCCAAATCAGAGCTTCAAGTGTGTCCATCCCCTAGACAGTGCGCATCGCACTCATTATGTATATGTACACCCATCCCCTCCCCACCACATCTACCCGACACCTGATTAATATTATTCCTAAATGTGCTCTTAGGTGATGATCAGGTACACTATATCTTTGGCAGGATTCACGAACAATTTAAACGTCTCCACTGACACATGTACAGATTCATTATAGTGTTCTTCTAGTTTCATAGTGATACGGGGGCAAACATTTTTGCAAATATAAATAGTAAATATTGGTATTAGTGAGAATCTAGATAGTGAGAGATAGACCCTCAGTGTTTTGTGAAAGTGCTTCAGTAGTGGTCTGGAAAAGCTACGGGGAAGGAGGGCACCAAAAAAAAAAAAAGAGAGAGAGAGAGACCACAAAAATCTGCTTGGGGATGTCAGAGGAAATTTGAAGAAAGAGGAATTTGAAGGGATGTCTTGAAGGACGAGTAAGTGTGATCTATAGCAGGGATGGTAAGGGATGGAGGAAAGGGATTTCACAGAGAAAATGAAGACTTGGAGATGCAAAGGCATGAAACAGCCTGGGACTTTGGAGAGCTCAAGGGAGATGTAGCAGATGGGCTATGTGTAGGAAGCAGCTGGAGGGGATTTGGTGAAGCCAGGCCTGGCTGCATCAGGCCCTGGGAGGAGTTCTGACTCCATTCTGTGGTCAGTATAGATGCATGGGGGATTTTAATCTGAGAGAGGCACAGTCTAACTTGCGTCTGAGAAGTTCACTCTGGAGGTAACATGCTGGATGTACTGCTGGAAAAAGAAATTGAAGCAGAAATTCCTTCCAGCAAGAGATGTCTTTAAACATTTTTCTTAGAGGATTATATTTGTTTTAAAGATTTCCCATCTTTTATAATATTCCCCAAGCTTGAAGGTATCTGCCAATTAATTGATGCTCCCCAGTCACTTTTTTTTGGTAATTGACTCCCCACTAATTCCTCTTCCTAGAAGGTTTCTTGCTCTCCAAATCCCTAGAGGCAAAAAGAAACTATTTGGGTGATAATACGTCTGTGTCATCTCAGAGCATCTCAGTATTGCAGACTGTGACTTCAGATGATTCCCAGTTGTTTATTTTACATCTGGGTAATAGATCTAGGTAAAAGTCGCACGCATCCTTTAAGAACTGTTGAAGTAATAAATAATAATGTTAAGACACGGTGACAGATGGGCCCTGGGAACACGGAGCAATAAATCATGCACTCACGAAACTATACCAGTGCATATCATTTTGTGACTGGAAAGTATATCCCTATAAATGTGTTTTGTTTCTCTGCTGTTAAACCCTTGCATGACACTTTACTTTCTTATACTGTATAATTGGTTGGCAGCCTTCAAGTGTTTTACATTTGTAAGAATTGACAGACAGCTCTTGAATCACTCACTTACTCAGCCACCAGAGTGCTGATTTCTGCCCGTAGCTCAAGCACTCTCTGCTCTCCATTTCTTATTGATGCAGCAGACAAATTAAAACCTTTCTTTCATTTTTAAGGTGTTAAAATGGCTCAGGTACCACTGGGCATTCATGTGTGTTAGGTTCTGGTTACATATTTTGAAAGCAGGGAAAAGGGACAATTTATTATTTGCAAATATTATAACTCAGGCATTAATGGGGTAGAATTTTAGAGGATGTGGACATGTAAATTGATTCACAGCAACTTAAACCATAGCAACTTTATTTTCAAAGGTTAAGGCCCTTGAAAAAGAGATGATTTGATAAGTATTCAGACACAAAATGTAATCCAAGATCATATTTCGAAGTGTAAGATTTCAAAGGCTGTTTTTATTAAAATGCATTTTAAACTTATTGAACCTTAGTGATTATTGGTAATGATTAACATGATGGTATTAAAAATTTCAATTCCTACAATTCAGTTGTTTTTATAATTTCATTGTAGTGCACAAATTATGTAAACTTTATTCATATTTGCATGGCATGTTTAGCTCTGCTTATTCAAATTATACTATACAGGAAATATCCAGAAGTCATAACATGGTCTCATTTGTGATCTTTCATGATCACACAGGAAGAGTCTTAATTTTGTGATGCTAACTTCAAAGGTATCCCATCTTTCTCTCTTTGCCAAAAGGGAATAATTTCTTTTTAAAAGCAATATGAGTAGTTTCAGTAAATGGATGGTTGGATGGATGGATGGATGCATTCATTAAGCATATTAATTGACTTTGTGCTGTATGCATTGTAATCCACAGCAGCTCTCTGTCTAAGCCGTGGTTCATATTCCTATCTAATCATTCATTTAATATCGTCTATATTTATATCAGCACATACTGTGCTGGGTGCTGGATATACCACCTAAACTATCCCATTTAATGTCCCAAGGTGTTAATAATCTTCAGAACAAATTCAAACATTTACGATGGGGGATAGATTATTTTTTTTAAATGTAACACTAGAGAATATGTTCAAAGAAGATTTAAGTAGGAAACTCAAACTTCACCATTATATCTGATAAATTAGAGGGACCAAATATAAATTCATGCAAAAACCAATAGGGATTACAAAGGAATATCCTGTGAGTAGCACAAAATGAACACTATCTATATACAAGAGTTGAGTTGTCAGTTGTTGCATGATGTGAGAATCAAGAAGGTGATCAGACTGGGCTGTGGTCAGATCAGTCTGGAAGGAAAAGTTGGCAAGAACAGTGTATGCTAAAGAGCAAAAAGTAAAAAAAAGGTGGGAAAACTCTGGATGTTACTGGTCTTTGTATCCTGGATCACTATAACACTGCTTGTTGAAGGTTTTTATGAATATTTAATGATTCTTGGAAACATGAGCCAAAAAATAATATATAAGATTTATATCCAGTGGATTATTTCCATATTGTACTAGGAAAGTAAAAAGAGGCCAGTTCTAATTGACCATTTGATTCCATTTAGTATGTGGTGGGCTTTTTGATGACACTATAACTTTCCGGAAAGTCTAAAGCAGGAAATGTTCCCAACAATACAACTGAAATCACTTCCCAGTTCAAGGAAGTTTTCCATGTTATATAGTAGAAGTTTCACTAAGCCAGTGTTCATAATTGCAGTCATTTGAAAGTAAAATATTTGTATGCTTTTGTTTTATTTGTTGTCACCACCAGTGCCTCTAAAATGATTTCAAACAATCCATCCTTTAGAGAGTTCAGAATATACTGTGGGTCAACTTTACAACATCAGTTTCCTTAGCAAACAAATTTATATAGTAAATAAGAAATTAAAACTTAGCTACATTTTTTATTGATAGCTTTATATTCTGAATTTGTGAGGCCCCAATTTTTTTATTTAACTTTATTTTTGCCAACTGAAGAAGTGATTTTTATTAAAGCTAAACTGTCCACCTTTTTAAAAACTTCACTTAAAAATCTATTTTATAAAATTTTACATGTGAACATTAGTTAAAAAAATATGTAAGGATACATTGTGAAAAGTATATCTCTCTTCCAGCCTTGGCTCTGGGCAACTCTGTTGGTCTCTCAGGGAAATAATACTGTTTATCCTCATTTGTTACATTTTAAATAATCCTCACTGTAATGATAAGCTTTCATTCTATATCCTAATGAATTTAATTCATTTCTAACGCAAATTATGAGTAATAAAAGAGACTAATTATAGTAACACTACATATAACATTTTTAATGACAAAAGAAGTAAAATAATATTGTTTTGAAAAAATACCATATGAACTTATCCTATTTGGGTGTCTGTGTACCCAATGACCTATAATTATTCTTTCTCCTGCCTAACACTTATTCCAATTTCAAAATAGTTTCCTGCTGAATTCCATAAAATTTCAGATCTCATTTTTGGAATTTTTTGCTTTTTTAAAACAGTGACAACTATGCCTAGTTCTTAAAATAAAGATCAAGTGACATTTTTCTTCTTCTTCTTTTTTTTTTTTTTGCCTAGTATACAAGTAAAAAACACCTTTTTCCTTTTCAGTTAATAAAAGTCAATTTGAAAATATACACTTTTATTTTTCTTCCTGACACATATAGTGTATATTTTACATTTTATTTTATTGAGAATGTAAGTTACATAAGGGTGGGAGTTTTTGTTTTATTCTCTCTTATTTCACAATTTCTTGAACACCCCCCTAGATTATAGAGATGCTATATATGTTCAGTGAATAAATAAATGAAGGAAGGAAGCACAACTTAAAAAAATTTGTATTCCATTATCTTTTTGGATGTTAATCAAAATTAGGCTCAGAGAAAAGTTAATTTTATATTGGCTATGTTGTCTGTATTTAGATTGTATTAATTAATTTATATTTTCAATTAATTGTGTAATGTACAAGGCAAATATGATGCTTATAGTAAAAGATGCTCTGTGAGATTTTTAAGGCAACTACAATATCCTTAAATTATTTGTTGTATATTTAATATGTGCATATGTTTTTATGTGTATACATAACCAGTAGCATCCTACGATTCTGTTTTTATCTTCCTCAGGTATAAATCGTCATATGATGATAATGACACTTAATTTAATAGGGTCATTGTCCTCCTTGTCACCCAGAGCCAAGCCTCAGAGTTTGCATTCATATATATCTTTTGTGAATCTTCACAAATCCATGTCACCAAGTTTGATTGACAATCTTTCCACTGATAAAATTATTTGTGTATTCATTTGAGAGCTAGAATTGGTTTCTCTGAACTCTCCATAGAATTAATCTCTCCATCTTTCCCACCATGTTTATAGCTTTACTGTAAGTTATTTTGCCTTGTGTCTTAGCTGGGTATGTTCCCATCAGTTTTTCTACAAAAGATATTGTTGTCATGTGTGTTAGCTAGGCATTATACATCCCCTTATGTAAAGCAGGTACTTACCAATGTTTGTTGAGTTTATACTTCATATCTGGGTCAGATAACTTCCAATAAGTGTTTTATTAGAGTGTTAGTTTTGCAAACAACAAATTATTTCTGGAAACTTCTCAAGAAAATTTTGATAACCTATTTGCTGCTAAACGTGGAAGGTTATAGAAATTATTTTATTTTCCTAAATAGTCTGCAACATTTTTATCATTTTATTTAAAGTCTTGGCATTCTGTTTCTATTTTTATTTTCTTAGCAGGTTCAGTCAATCAGAGGTGGTAATGATATATGTGACTGAATTCAAAACTGAGTTATATGGATGACTACAGAACTAGTGACTTAATGGGATAATCCTAAAAAAGCACAGGTTTTTCTATTTAAAAGAAGTTCTAATTCTGACTTCATGAATTTTTCTGTTTTGTTATTCCAAAGGACTTTTTTCCCCCTAAAACTCCCATTTTATTAAAATATACATTCGCATGTCAGAATTGATTCTCTATTAAAAAATGAAAACAGTACATCTTTTTTATGTTTCTTTTACATATATAATCCCAATTAAAGTTAAAGGTAATATATGGTTTCTTTGCAAATTAAGGCAAGTTTATTTTTCTTCACTCTTTATTTGGCTTGAGGTGGATTACTGGCTCCTTTTCCCACAAATGGTAGTTAATCAAGCAGTTTTAAAGGTCTTTTGTGTTGACCCCTGTGTGTTCTTGGTCCTTTTAGGAAGAAAGCTGGTTTAGGACCTAAACTGCCTATTTAGACGAATGGCCTCTCGTTCCTAAAGTAGTAGAATTCGTTTGACTAAGAGAAAATATATATATATAGTAATGTTTTCCCTTTGCATGAATTTAAGATTTTACATGCAAAGATCTGTAGTTACTTGAGTTTCAAAAATTATTTTTCTTATAAATAATGCCATTTAAAATATTAAAAGTATTCCTTTTGAAAGTTTGTTCAGTTATGGTATAAAACTTGTGTGTAGCTTTTACTGAATTAACACTTAACTATTCCCTCCACAGATTTTTTAAAAAATATTCATTTTGCCTGATAATTCCATGTAAAATTTATTTTTAGGGGGATAGTTCCTATGTGAAAGATCGCTGGTGTGTTTTTGATGGATTTATGGTCTTTTGCCTTTGGGTTTCACTGGTGTTACAGGTAATTAAATATTTTTAACTTATAAAGGGGTATTTTCCAAAATGGGCATTATTTTGCATTAAAAGTCTAAATATAAATATTAAATAATATAAATCAAATATGATTTTGAAATTTTCTACATTATGTTTATTTTTTATTTTAGCAGATGTGTTTAATTCATTCACTCTGATTACTGACTTATGTGAACTCTTAAAAAATTATTATTTGACACATAATAACTATACATATTTATGGTATACAGAGTGATATTTTGATACATGTATATAATGTTTAATGATCACATCTGGATAATTAGCATTTCTATCACATCAAACATTTTATTGATAGACAAGTCAATAATTATAGCATTTTAATTATTGGTTACATTTGTGAATTATACTATGAAAATTAATACTATAGGAGATAACTTCTTGTTTTCTTTTTCATTTCTTTCTTTCTTTCTTTCTTTTTTTTTTTTTTTGAGACAGAATCTCACACTGTTGCCCTGGGCTTGAATGAAGTGGCATTCTCATAGTTCACTGCAACCTCAAACTCCTGGGCTCAAGCAATCCTCCTGCCTCAGCCTCTGGAGAGTAGCTGGGACAATAGGAGCATGCCACTGGCCTAGCTAATTTTTCTATTTTTAGTAGAGATGGAGTCTTGCTCTTGCTCAGGCTGATCTTAAACTCCTAATCTCAAGTGATCCTCCCACCTCTGCCTCCCAGAGTGCTAGGATTACAAGCATGAGCCACCACCTGGCCTAAAAAATTATTTCTCATTAAACAGATACGAAAATATATTTTAAATTCTAGTCTTTTATGTAACAAAATCCTCACTAAAATAGCCAAGTAGATTTATTTGGTTATGTATTAGTCAACATAAAACATTACATTGCAAATATAAAATACCTTATTATAAGAAATGGTGAACATGTATTAAAAAGGCTTAAAAAAGGGATTTTATTGGAAAGAAGAAGAATTGATTCCCATGCATTCCTTCAAGAATGATTTTGCATTTAATTCAACTAAAGTTATTACTTTTTAAAATTTTTTGTAGGTTACATATATTGTCTTTGCCCCACCCGAGTCAGAGCTTCAAGCATGTCCATCCCCCAGACGGTGCACACTGCACCCTTTAGGTGTGAATTTACCCATCCCCTCCTCGCCCCGCTACCTGCCCGACAGCTGATGAATGTTATTACTATATGTACACATAAATTACGTTTCTTTTGATTTGATTTGATTTGATTTGGTTGTAGTAAGAACGCTTAACATGAGACATACTCCTTTAACACATTTTTAAAGGGTATAACACATTATTGTTAACTATAGGCATAATGTTGTACAGCAGATCTCTAGAGTTTATTCATCTATTCTTCATTTAAAAATTAAGAATAAATGCTGGAAATGGTGGCTCATGATTACAATCCCAGCACTATGGAAGGTCAAGGTGGAAGGATTGCTTGAGCCCAGGAGTTTGAGATTGCAATGAGTTATGATGACGCCACTGCACTCTAGCCCATCTCAAAAAAAGTTTTTAAATCATTCTCAGTCTATCCTGCAACTCATCCTAGTCTTTATTGATAAGCTGTCCTTCCTTATTTTTATAAAGCTCACCTCTCCAAACAATCTAACTTCATCCTGCATATTAATATGTTCTTTTCCATTTAATAACTATTGTGTGATTGACAAACGTTTTCTAAGTATCATTTTGCCTGTTAGTAAATGGTACAATTCTTTTTTTATAACATTTTAACCCTTTCTCTATTACCTTATTTTTTAGATAATCAAAAGCCTCCACTAAAAACATCATTAGTGAATTAGCATACTTATTCTGTGTTCTAAGTTGGCACTTGCTTTTGTAATTAAAAACTGTGCCTTCATGAATTTGACAGCAACAAGATTAATGGCACTTTCATTAGTTTATGTATTTGTTTCTCTTAAGATAGCTATAGCTTCAAAATGTACTCAAAAGAAAATTGATTTTGGTGGGAATTAATGAAGGGCTAAATTCACCATAGAGGGTGCACTTTTTTGTGCTGTTATCTGTGTATTTGATGACTACAAGCAATGCTAAGAGAAATTCCAAACTCATTTGTCTGTCTCTTAATTGATAGGTGTTTGAAATTGCTGATATAGTTGATCAGATGTCACCTTGGGGCATGTTACGGATCCCACGACCGCTAATTATGATCCGGGCATTCCGGATTTATTTCCGATTTGAACTGCCAAGAACCAGAATTACAAATATTTTAAAGTAAGCACTTTTTGCATAAGTTAAGAGGGAAAGTTTATGAAACTTTTTGTAAGTTTTACCTATTTTGCTTACTTTTTTTTCTAGGCGATCAGGAGAACAAATATGGAGTGTTTCAATTTTCCTACTTTTCTTTCTACTTCTTTATGGAATTTTAGGAGTTCAGATGTTTGGAACATTTACCTACCACTGTGTAGTAAATGACACAAAACCAGGGTAAGTTTATCTATTAAGTGCATTTTAATTTAGGTGATTAACAAGGACATTTATGCAATTTTCATGAGAAAAATCTGTGTCAAAATTTTTTAAAACGTTTTAAAAAATGAAACAATACTTAGAAAGCAGAGAATATAGAGCAAAGAGTACTATATTCTCTGTTTTCTAAGTATTGTTTCATCCAATTTTTAAAGAAAAGTATCCAAGACAACCCAGATTGAAAGGTGTAACCTGGTGGAAAAAATAGATTAAACAAATGCAGAGTGTACATTTAGAAACCTTCCTCAGTGTGGCAAAATGGGGAGTGTGCTAATAATATAACACTGATGAAGCTTTTCATGGTATTAGCGTGGGTTACATGTTAGGAAAAAAGCTTATTTTTGTAATTATTAGCTCCTGGTTATCCTTCCTTTAAACAGTTCCCTAAATGGTTATTTTATAACATCTTTTCTAAACAAAACACTACTATCTGTTGCATTCTTGTGTTTTAGGGTTGATGGGTAAGACAATATGTATAGAAGTGTCCCGTTAGGACTAGATATCAGAGTTTGGGACTCCAAGCACAACTGAGAGGTGCAACAGATATGGCTCCGCCATGTTTCAGGGCAGCAGGGAGTAGGGGTAGTAAAATTTATTTTACACCTTATCGTTAGACCTTTATGCAGGAATTGGCCTATTTACAAGTGGAGAACTCATCTATAAATTATAGAAAGGAAAATCTTGATTCACATCATAGAAAGTAAATTTAAAATACTTTATTTAGTTCAAAAGAAGACTACAGGCAGCCATTCATCTCCAAAATATTTTTAAGGTATCAATATCCATTTACAAATCAATTGTGTATATAAGGATCATTGAGTTTAAAAACATTAAAACTGTTAGTTTGTGTTTTTTGCACTTGGAGGTTTTTTTTTTTCATAGAGTGTATGTATTTGTATACATAAAAAGTAAATAAACCACAGATAGTGAATTTCCCTGTGAGTATATACATCATGATGAACTTGCTTCAATTCCAATTCTTTGTTGTATGTGTTTCCATAAATTATTTAGGTCATTATGAAGTGGATATAATAACAGGACATACTTCTTAGAGTTGTCATGCGGGGAGTTAGCTACGCTCCCCGCAAGGGTAGGTCCCTCAGGCAGGGGTCGTTGCAAAGGATGAAAAAATAGTAGGAAACAGAAATTAAAAATAATACACAGAGCCAAAGATATAGTTTATAAAGTAAAGATTTATGAAGATAGACAAAGGAGGGTGCGCAGATGATTACATCTCTTCCTGCGGAAATGCAACACAGACTGAAATTTTACACAGGTACTTATAGGGCAGATACAGGTCCTCGGTTGCCGAGGGTAATGGGATTTACATAATAATAGGTAGTTTGATTTAGGGTCAAAGTCTTCTAAAAGGCTACTACAGATCTTTTAACTAACTCTACCTAGATGAACAATGAGTTATAAAATCTTCTTCGGGCAAACTTTTAAGTTTTATGATAAGGCTATTACTTTAGCAAAAGCAGAGACATCTTGGCTCTAGTTATTGTGTATTAGATCAGAGATTTTAGAAGTCAACATGAGCTGTGCCTTATGTTATTTACTTTAACCACATGGTTCCGTCTGGGCCCAGCTTGGGCAGCGGACAGCATCTGTTTGATCAGCTCTTAGCATATCTTATGATCAGCTCTCATCTCCAGCGGCCTGTCTTTGTTGATCAGGTCTGGCAATCTATGGCTCTAGGCTAGACCTGCTTTGTCTTTCAAAACAGGTGAGAGCCATAAACCCAGATTGCAGCAGTCGCCTTGGAAAGCAGCTGCTACTGACCATTGAGACGCCCTCCTGAGGGGAGGCAGCTTTTGATATGCGAACTAACACGTTTACATTTTCCTTCAAGGCAAAGCCTTGCTTGACTTCTGAAATCATATCTGTCTCTAAAAATATATGGGGCATTTCTATAAAACAATAATTCTTAGGCTCAACATTGTAAATGAAGAAATGAACGTAAAGACTTAAGTAAGCTTACTAGCTCATAATAAAATCACTAGCTATATGCTAGTTGTCATTACTTTGATGTCATAAAAAGATATATAAATATACTTATATGCTGAGGTGCTATGTGTAAGTGTATCCTCCAAATGAGAGATAATATGATAAAAAGGTAAACGTTAATAAAGTAGAATAAATTTTTAACTTATAAGAATGTGAAAAGAAAACATCTATAATTAATGGCTATGTTATTTTACCGATATAGTAACTAAATTCTGAGTTTATTTCAAATTATCATGGCCATTTAATTATTAGTCTTTCCCAGAAGGAAGCTGTTAATAATTATTTTTCTCATTTATGCATATACAGTATATGTATATTATGTAACTGGTAATAATTACGTAATATGCTAAAAACTAAAAGTGACGTATATTGTTTGCTGTCTTTCTACCTCAATAATGTAAACTCTACAGGATAGAGATTTTTTTTCTATATGTTTTTATTAATAGATTGAGAGTCATGTGCAAGAAAATATGAATGAATTCAGTAACTTGCACAAACATCAGTATAATTTCACTGGTTAAATGTTAAACAGCAAAGCATTACTTGTTAGTCAATGTCTTAATTTACTTTCTTTCATTTTAATTTAGAAGGTATATATGCATGCATATCACATCTACTTAGAAATTTACTTTGTGTTCTTGTAAGTGTGGGCAGACACTATGCCTTCTTTGATTATGTATGGTATTATGTTGAAGTAAGCAGCTCATTATTTTTTGTTGTTTTTTAGTATAATTTTTATTTTTATGTCATATGAGTAAATAATCTACTAAAATTATTTTTAAAAGAAAAAATACTACGCTACTGATCCCACTCCCACTCTCCATTTTTTCTTCAAAAATAGCCTTGGAAAATAACTTTTTGATAACCATTTTCTGGGCATATTATTATTTCCCCTATTATTGCAATTTTGTCTCTCTCTTTTTTTAACTACCTTATTGAGGTTTTATGACTATAAAACCTATATGTATTGAAGGTGTGTACATCTGGAAGAAACTATTTTTCCGTCAGAATTAAATCTAGAGAGTAAGTTATCTATTTCTTTTTCTACTTGCTGAAAGTTATGATCCCTCTCAAATTAATTTTTGTGTTTTCTATGAGGTAGAGGTCAAGATATATTCTTAACCTAGTGGTTAGAGTGGACATTGGTATCTTATTTCCAATCTTAGAGGAAAAGCTCATAGTCCTTCCATTAAGTATGATGTTAGCTGTAGCGTGTTCAAAGTAAGGAAGTTACCTTCAATTCTTGCACGGCTGAGAGTTTTTAATCATTAATGTATGCTGAAGTTTGTCCAGGGTTTTTATTGAAAATATTGAGAGGATAAGATGGTTTTTCTTCTTTATTATATTACTGTGGTGAATTACATGATTGAGTTTTGGATATTAAACCAATCTTGCATTTCTGGTGTATAGCTAATTTGGTCATGTTACATTCCTTTTTATGTATTGCAAAATTTGATTTCCTAATGTTTTTGTGACAAATTATTGCATCTTTGTTCACAAGGAGTATTACTCTTAGCTTTCTTTTATTGAAATGTCTTTATCAGGTTTTAAAATCAGGGTAATGCTGTCCTCATAAAACAAGTTGGAACATATTTCTTTCTGCTTTATTTTTTTATACAGTAAATATAAGATTGATATTCTTTCTTTCTTAAGGGTTTGATAGAATTTACCAATGAAACTCTCTGGGCCTGAAGGGTTTTTTGTGTTTTGTTCTGTTTTGTTTTGTTTTTTTTGTGAGAAGGGTTTTCGTTACAAATCAAATGTATTTAACATATAGGACTATTTAAATTTTATCTTTTTTATTCTGTCAGGTTTGCGTAATGTTGTTTTTCAAAGACTTTACCTATTCTTGTAGATTGTCAATATTGACATAATGTTTATAAAAATACCCTCTGATCATCTTTTAAATATCTATAAGATCAGTGGTAATAACATGTTTATTCCTGATATTGATAATTTGTATTTTTCTCTCCTTTTTTATGTCCTTCTTAATCAGTTTCATTAATCTCTTCACACATAAATTAAACATTTTGGCCTATTTAATTTTCTTCGTTATAAGTCTATTTTCCATGCTGATTTCTTTTCTTCTCTTCATTATTTCCTTGTTTCTGCTTTTAGCGTCCTTTTATTTTTCTTATTTCTTAAGATGAAAATTTATATCAATGTCCTTAAACATTCTCTTTTCTAATACAAGGGCTTAGACATGATTTGCCTTGTAAGCTACATTTCCTAAATGTTGATATGTTGCATTTTCATTCTTATTCAATTCAAATATTTTCTAATATTGTCTGTAGTTTCTTATTTGACCCATAAGTTATTTAGAAGTATATTTTTAGAAGGATGAGATTTTCTAAAAATATTATCGTTGGTATGTAATTTTATTTTGTGGTGGTCAGATAATAGTCCCTATAAAATTTCAACCTTTTGAATTTCATTAAGAATGATTTTAAGGACCAGTATATGGTCTAATTTGGTCAAAATCCCATGAGAATTTGAAAAGAATGTTGAGTCTGCAGTTTTTAGTGTCATTTCTATAAATGGCACCTGAGTTGAGCTGGCTGATAATGGTGCTCTTTGTATTTCTATCCTTCTTGCATTTTTTTTTTTAATCTGGTTGTTGTATAAGTGCTGAGAGAGCAGCATGTTTTCCAACTATGACAAAAATTTTCAATTTCTCTTTTAGTTCTCTGTCAGTTTTTGCTTTATATGATTTGCAACTCTAATTAGATGCATAAACATGAAGTGTCATTATGTCTTTCTGCTGAGCTGATCTTTTTATCACTGTAAGTTTGAATTATTTTTTCTGAATTTAGCTTCTGTGTGTCAGGGTATGTGATGGAATGAAAACACGACCTTTCGAATTTTTATTTAACAATAACAATTAGATATTCTAACTCTAAAATAATTTGTTTTCATTTAGTCAGCTTTTATCTTACTTAACCAATTGATTTTTTTTTTCCCACAATTACTTAAAATTAAGTGTACTTTAGTCCTGGACTGACAATAAAAGGCAAATTCTTACTTAGTTTTGAAGGATGACCTGCATAATTCCAAGCCCCTGGGTAATGGAATTAAACACAGGGACAAGAGCTAAAATGAAGAAGAAACTCAGCACTAATAAGAGTCTGGAGTCTGGACCGATTGGTCAGATGCCCTAATCAGCAACTCTCATTCTACTGTTAAAACCTTGGAGCTTTGGTGTTTTTTAAAATAGAGGAAATGGATTGACTGGTACCTAAAATTTATTTTGTGCTCCCCTGAAGTGTCTGGTATATAGCATTAAGGAGGGCTTTTTTAAAAAGTTGAACAGGCACCTACCATATCTCCCATTTATTCCACTCCAATATTTAACCAAGAAAAATAGAAACATACAAAGATTTAGACACGAATGTCCATAGTTCTTTATTTGTAATAACCCAAACTGGTGACAACCCAAATCTCCACCAACAGATAGATGGATAAACAAACTGGGGTATATTCATATAATGAATACTGTTTAGCAATAAAAAAGAATGAACTATTGTTATATACAGCATCTTGGATGAATCTCAAAAGTATTATGCTGAGTGAGTGAATAAAGCCAGATGAAAAAATATTACATATTCTATAATTCCATTTCTATAAAATTCTAGGAAATACAAACTTATCTACAATTATAGAAAACAAGATCAGTGGTTGCCTGGGATAAGGGTTGGGATGAGAATAAGGGATTACAAAGGGGTGCTAGGAAACCTTTGAGGTTGATCGATAATGTTCATTATCTTGATTGTGGCTCTGTACATATGTCAAAACTTATCTAACTATACATTTACATATGTGTGGTTTATTTTATGCTAATTATACCTACTAAAACTGTTGAAAATGTTTTAGTATGAAGTAGAAGTCTAGTTTTTTCATATGGTGAAGCAATTGTCCCAGCACTATTTATTGTGTATTATTATGCACTGAGTTTGATATTATCTTTCTCATTTACTAATTCCCTCTGGATATACATCTGTTTCTATGGTCTCTACTGTGCTTGATTGATCTATTTGGCTATCTACCTACCAATATCACCCTCTGGAACTCTTTCGAATGATAGCCTGGCTTTATGCCTGGGGTCACATCTCAGCCGTACACAGGCTGAAGACCCTGTCTTACGGGGTTCATAGCCCCCCATCCATACCACCACTTTCCTTCTGTCAACCCATGTTACTTCAGTCCCTACTCATTTACTTCCTTCCCTCTAATGTTTTGACATTTTGGAATGTCTTTTTCTATATTGTGAACCTAGATATACAGTTTTAAATGCTGTCTTTTATCCAACATATCTCATTGCTTGTAGTGGAAGGAGTTGATTTTTCCTGTTTTTTTATTGCTACATAATAGATGTGCATATTTTCTAGGTGGATGTGATAATTTGATGCATTCATATAATGTGTGAAGATCGAGTCAGGGTAGTTGAGTTTAATGTAGTCCATCTCGCCAGAACCAGCACTCTGGCACTCATAGCTATTTTTTCCGCTCATTTCCTTATTATACTGTGAAGTCCTTGAGGATACCTGTGGGAAAGAGTGTGGAAGATATTGTGTTACAGGTATCTCCTTATCCCTAGTACCTAGTATCCTAGCACAGAATAAGTATTTAGTACCTATTTATTCAAGGCATAGTTGATAACATTATATTTAGATAGATAATAACATCTGACAAATTGATAAAGAAGAGGAAATAAAAAAGGACACAAAAGTGAGTCGCTAAAAGTAGGAAAGGAAAAATGGTTATAAAATAGAAAAGCAATGTTCGAAGAAGAAAAATGCAGTGAATTAATACAAATCTGGGGTAGGAACATTGAAGGAAGCTGTGAGAAAGGGAGTTCACTGAGTGGGTGAGGGAAGAGACAAAGGCATGGAAGAAAATCTGAAGGTAGTTGGGTTTTTGTTTTGTTTTGTTTTGGTTTTGAGTGTATGTAGGCTGTAGAATGTGTCTAGATTATTTGGTGAGTGAATATGAAAATGGAAAAAGATATTGTGTGGGTTGAATACAATAGACATGAAAGTGAAGAACAGAGAAATCTTCTGGATAAGAAATTAGCTATGTTATAACTACACTGGATACAGAAGGCTGGCTCAAAGTTACTGTTTTATTAAAACTGTGTCAGAATGTGAGAGTTATAAAACTTGTTAATACAGGTAGAAGACTAGGGATCGTGCTGGCAAACTAGAGTTAACATTGACACATAAATTATAATATAAATTGGGGAAGAGGCACATAAATGCCTTCTGAAGTTATGTCCTTTGAGTGACTTTAGTATTTTTTTTGCTAGCTGTAAAAAAATGAATGTCATTAAAAATGTATATGTTAAAAGACCTCTTGGGTTCTGAATATTAGCTGCAGCTCATTACTTTATCCTAAAAATGGAGTTCACTGTGAGGAATTTCACAGATGGTGGCAGGTTTCCTTGGAATGCCTGCATTTTCTCACTTTCCCGTATATGTAAAATCTGCCCAATAGCATTGTATACACACATTTATTTTTTTTTCTTTTTATATGACTCTTAATTTACTATTTGGGAAGAAAAAATACCTAATTAGCCCCCTGGTAGTAATGTTGCTCATAATCACAATTTTTATAGGTTTGATGATTGATTTCAAGAACCAGTCACTGTTGAGTCTTACTGTGTTTTAAAGTACCACACATAAACAGAAAAACTGTCAACACCGTTTTACCATTAGTTCTAGCCTAGACATCAATTTAAATTTTATTATTAGAGACTCAAAAAATGTCCAGACTCAAAATAAAACACAGAAAATCTCAATTTTTTGAAAAAAATTCAACTCGTTTATTTTGTAGCTTCTAAACTATGCATTTAAAAAACTGCAATTCTGTTATTTGGGACAACATGCATGAATCTAGAGGACGTTATGCTAAGTGAAATAAGCCAGGCCCAGAAAGACAAACACCACATGGTCTCGTTTATATGTGAAAGCTAAACAAGTTGATTTATAGTAGTTGAGAGTACAATGGTGGTTACCAAAGGCTTAGGGCAGGGGAAGGGCCAGGGCCAGGAAAGAGGGGTTGCTGGTCAAAGGGTATGAAGTTTTAGCTAGGCAGGAAAAATAAGTTTTGAGATTTATTGCACAACAGGGTGACTACAGTCAATAATAAGGCATTGTATATTTCAAAATAACTAAGAAAGTAAATTCAAATGTATCATCACGAAAACTGTTGTGAGTTGATAGATACGTTAATCTGCTCTATTTAATCATTGCACATTGTATACATGTATCAAAACATTACATTGTGCTCCAGAAATGTAATATAATTATGATTTGTCAATTGAAAATAATATGAATTTTAAAAATTTCTCATAAACATCTCTGAGTCAGATAAAAGCTGTGGTATGATGGCTGTTTCCAGTTATCAGCATGGCCAGGAACTGTCCTGACCTCTTTTCTCTTAATCATTGTCCTTGAAAAATTGTTCCAATTTCTGCCTAATTGATTTTCATGCACTATAGCCTAATAATGAGAGAACTTTCAGACCAAAACTTGTCATATTCTGGGTTTTGTGGCTGACCTCTCAAACTGTTTCTGTTTAATCTGTGAGGCAAACAGGCTACATAAGGAAGCAACTCAACACATTCAGTTTTACTTTGAAATGAAGCTTATTTCTTGTAAAGCACATAGAAGAAAACCTTAGCTCTGTCTTCAGAAGCATGACTAGTAAAGCTTGAGATTCTTCTCTGACAATGAATGGTGACCTAAGGCAGTTATGAAAAGAGTAATGAGATTTGACTAAGCAAAGCAGTTCATTTCCTAAAGAAAGTTGAGAAGAGCAATGGCCTGTAGCAGAAACAGGTGTTGCAAAATACTGAATGTGATGGCAGAATCTCCCTGAAGCTGAGAGAGGAATGTGTAAAAATGAGCTGGCAGGTGAAATAGAAAAGATGAAGACTCACCTGACACTTTATTATCATTCCTGGGAAAGGACAGAAATGTATTCATAGCTTAGTATCAGATAATGAAATCTTATTCCCAAAAGTGAGATAATTTTTAAAAAAGCTTTAAGCTAAGTAAATGTAACTATTAAATATATAAATGTTTGCTATAGACAGAACAGGATTTAAATAAGAATTCAGGTAAATATTTGTGATGGCTGGACCATTAGCTTTGAGACCCAGAGGTAGGGTGACCACACATCACAGATGCCCAGGACAGTTCTAGTTTATCTCTGTTGCTTCAGAGTAACTGCTAATAGCTTCTTTTTCTATCTTAAGTAGTCTCAGCTTGTAAGGGGCAGAAAAGCAAGGTTTAAGCCCATTTCTCCCTGACACTGATTTCTCTGCTTTCAGTTATAACTTGTTTTTGTGTAAGATGATCTTCAATACGTGTGTGTCTAAAATATTTAAATAAGATGTTTAGTTTCCCTTTGGTTACAAGGAGCACCTACTTAGAAGATGAGTCCTAAATGGGGCGGATGAGTAAGTGAATGTGATTGCTTATTTTAAGACTAAATTCTAAAATGATGTGCTGGGACTTCTGAACATCCTATGTTAATGTGGAATAAGGATCCCTGCCTATACAATCCCTCCCAAATAGTGTTGACTGTAGTTGCCTCCACAGAATTAATTTTTAGTATCATTTTGATATCTCAGGTTCTACCTGACCAGCTTGCTTTTCCCCATGAAAGAAGCCATAATAACATGCAATGACGGCAGTATCACCAGAAAGTTTTGAAAATTAATTTCTAGGGTGAAATCTCTTTGGTAGAGAAAATCCTCTGAACAAATTTGTAAAAATTCTGATTCCAAGCCACATTCATGGATTCATATTTATAGGCAGGGCTGAGATTCTCAGAATTGACCAGGTTAGAAATCAATAACTAAAAACCTTAGTTTTCCATTAAAACTCCAAAAGATATGTTATAGAGTAGAACACAAAGTTACATGGCCTTTTAAAAAGGTTGACCTTGAATCTTCAAAGAAATGTTACACTTGTGGCTAGCTACTTATGGCTCTGCATGGGGGTAACTTCCTTTTCCTCTTCCCTCTTCCCATTCCCTAGAAATGTCCAAGGAGCACCAGAGGTAATTAGAGCTTCTTGTCTTTCTTGCAAAAAAACAGGTCTGCCCATGTATTCTAGGAACTGCAGAGCAACAATCTCTATTTTATTCATTTAGTGACTCTTACATGTTTTTTTATTTCCAGCAATTAAGTTGGAAAAGTGTACTTTGTGGTTGGGGGTATCTGAGGCCAAGAGCTTTGGCACTTTTGAAATCCTTCCCTGACTCTCACTTTTGATGTTCTTGACATTGTGGAGCCCTTGGCATGTTTGGCCATCCCAAGAGGATGGAAGCCTATTGGAGTGGAAAAAATTGCTTCTCTCCAGCCATACAATTCAGCCAAACCACATCTGACAAATATAAATGTATTTTAAATATATTTTAAGCTCCTAATATGTAGGAGGAGATTTAAATTCATAATTGCCAATTCATAACACAATCTCATGGATTAGGTATTATGACTCTCACACGGCGAAGGAGGTAATAGCTCCTTGCAGCACATTAATTGATTGGCTGAATCACCAACTGAAGTCCTATATACTTGGCCCCAAATTCTAGTGGCCTCTTTCCAACATGCCAACTGACTCTCTTTACATGTTACTTCTCACCCTGGATCTTCTCGTTCCTAAAGTAAAAGCAGAAGAGTTGTTCCTTGAGGAGCTCCTGGCCCAGCTTTGAAATGTCAAAGATATTTGACAAAGATATTGGACGTCCTTATAACCTCAAAACAGTTTCACAGGGCCAGGCACATGTAATCCCAGCACTTTGAGAAGCTGAGGCAGGAGGACTGCTTTAGGTCAGGAGTTCAAGTCCAGCCTGGGAAATATAGCAAGACCCTTTTTCTACAAAAAGTGAAAAAATTAGCCGTACCTGGTGGCACTCACCTGTAGTCCCAGCTATTTAGGAGGCTGAGTCAGGAGGATCACTTGAGCCCAGGAATTTTGAGATTACAGTGAGCTATGATTGTGCCACTGCACTCTAGCCTGGGCGAAGGAGTGAGACCCTGTCTCTAACAATAAATAAATAAACAAACAATTTCACATTTCCAGTTTGGAAATGATCAGTGCATTGGTACTTTATTTTTCTGACACTAATTTGAATATGTTCATATACCTCTTATGGCCTGATCCTGACCCAGTGGCTGTCTCCCAGCTCCTGTCCTAAGCACTGCCCCTTATTCACATTGACAAAGTAGCGAGTGATATACTTAAGGGAATAAACTTGAGAAAAATACATAATTTAAAAAAGCTATTGAAATATAACAAGGTAAAATGGCAATTTAAAATAAAATCATGTATTGCCATTTAAATGTCATAGTCTTGACATCTGAAATATATATTTAACTTTACCATTTTTATACGTGCTGTCTACAGTGCTTTACAATTTTGCTTATCAAGCCGTTCAGAAAAATCATATTAAAATATTCAGTATAACAATAAAGAAAACTGTTTGCTAGAAAATGTGCCAGATGAACTTGTTTATAAAAGGAGATGTGATGTCAATATTACTTCCTACCTCAGACTATTTATCTTGTTTTGCAGTCCCACTAAAAATTCAGTCAGAGTTATTAAGAGTTTTAAAAAATCAATAAATAATTTATCTCTGCAAATACGACCCTTGCTTGATGGGGTGTTAGTTTTCTAAAGCATCCAGCATTAGAATCAGCCAGGCCAATTCATGGGAGTTCATAATTAATCCTGACAAGAGGAGGCTAAATGGGAGTGAAAACAATGCCGGGTGATTCTCTGAATTGAACCTGAAAGGTGGGTTACAGCCACACCAGCTTCTCTGTAAGCACATGCAATGACAACGAAAACCTCTAAGTTTAAGTTTGGGGGCAGCTTTTAGCAAGATGATGAGCCTATTTTTATGTCTGCCACTAAGAGCAAGACAAGCTCCACCTAAGGTATCTAAGGCCATATTCACTCTTCTCTCCAGTGTAAATGATTGTGTGTGTGTGTGTGTGTGTGTGTGTATGTGTGTGTAATTCTCTCCATTGGTTTTTTAGAGTTGTGTTCTTCTATTTATAATTTCTTTCTAGAACATATAATATAAATAAAATGGAAACCCTACTGAAGTAATAAATAACAAAATGCTCTTAAGTGGTACCATGTTATCTGTCGCCTATGGATTCATTGGGCTGTGTACTTTTTTCTCTACATCACTGACAATTTCTCACAGATGCCAACTTCAGGAATACATTGTAGCTTGGCTCCTGTGAATGTCTTTGGCAACAAAGGAGTCATATTTGGCTATTGAGAAGACAGCATTGCCCTGCTTATCTTCAGTTCTGCCAGGAAAAAAGTAATGGCAATGTGAACAAAATTGCTATGTACACATTCCCATCTAGGAAGCAAATTTAGTAATAACTTCTTTTCTAAGTTAATGTCTTTTTACCCTCTTTGGCCTCTCTTACATGCTAGGAACAGGTTATGATCAGCTCGTGGTACATCAGTCACTGTGTGTATTCAGGGAAAGCACAGATCCTTGTCTTCTCTTCCCCAATCTGTAAATCTCTGACAGTATAGTTTAAAAATTGTTTTAAATGGTAATAACTGCTTGTTAACAACCACTGAGAAAACACTGAACAGCTACTCCTAGCAGTGACGGGGTAAAAGGTTTTTCTCTGTGTCTCTCTCTGTCTCTCCTCTTCACTCTTGCCATCTCTCTCTTTCACATACACACACAGGCTTCGACATTTAACTTCCCAGAGAGCTATGTTGTATATTCCATCCTTAGAAGTATTTGCTGTTGATGCTTTAATAATAGTCACTCGAAGCAACACCCGTATAGGAAGGTTTGCCCAATACCCACCGCCTGCCACCCATAGTCATACCTGGTGTTTCTACCTTGTGCTTCAGTAGCACCATGCAAATAGCCGTAGCTCTCAAAGCATTCACCATGCTCTCTCGTGGTCTTTCCTATTCTCTCTCTGACACTGAGCAGTAGAGTCCCTGTCTTAGAAATATCTTCTTACTCATCGCCATTCCTAGCATGTTGTGTGGCATGGAATAAGCCTGTCAAAAATAACTATTTTGAATGAATGAGCAGACATTCAAATGAAATAACGTGGCCCCAACACTAAGAATATGGGAAAAACAATTTCTGAAGAGAGGGTAAATAATCATAAGCATAGTTATGTTCATAAGTGACGGTAATTACAAAAGACCAACACTAAGTGCGTTGCAACAAGCCGTGACAGTAATTTGGTATCTGTGGAGAAAGACGTTGTTGTGAGTAATGAAGAGAAGAATTTGACCATAAAGTCTTGAGCTCTTGCTTTTGGCATCCGTGAGTCTTGCGGATAGATGAGGAGGCATATGCTGACTTATGGGGCTCATGGTTTCACTCTAATTAGACCCCTTTTCTTTTATATGAAAGCATGATGGGGTCCTTCTGAGAATTGTTTTTTAAATAGCTGGGAGGCTTTTTATTTTATAGATGAATAAACTGAGGCTCAAATGGCTAAAGTGAATCGCCCAATGTAATTAAGTTGATTACTGAACTGAGGTGACAATTTTTGTGTCCAATATACAGTTCAATTCTTTGTGTCATTAGGATAATTAACCTAAAACCACAGAACCTTAAAGTCCTGATATATTGTATGTGGCTACTATAAACAATTTTAGCAACAAGCTCAGAACACATTTTCTTAGATCTCAACTCCAACATAATGTTATTTGTAAATAGGATATTTTGTTAAGAATTAAAAAAAAAAAAACCCACAAACATATGCCAGGAGGATAATTAAAGCCTTTTGAGAAACAATTAACTGCTCCCAGGGATTCCAGCACTCATTTTCAAACATGGAAACGACTAAAGCCAGAATTTTAAAATATTGAAAACCAGTGCCAATTTGTAGATATCACACTAAAAAAATGCATAAAACAACAGGATCCACTTATTAAAGAGTTTCTGTAGTTAGTTTACAAATAAATAATTCACCATAGACTTAAATAATGGTGGAACGACACCATAGACTTAAATATTCAGTTTATTCAGAAAATAATTATTAAGCATCTACTATATGTTAGCTAGGCTTCTCCAGATAATCGAAACCAATAGAATGTGAGATATATACATATATATATATACACACACACTATTGAATTAGCTCAAAAGATATATATCCATAGATATAGATACAGATATAAAGAGATTTATTTTAAGGAATTGGCTCATGTAAGTGCATGGGCTGTTAAGACCAAAATCTTCAGGGCAGGCTGGCAATTCCAGCAGGTGTTGGTGTTGCAGGCCAAAGGCAGTCTGGAGGCAGAATTCCTTCCTCTTTGGGAGACCTCAGTCTTTTCTCTTAATAAGATGAGGCTCACTCACATTACAGAGGGTAATATGCTTTACTCAAAATCTGTTGATTTAAATGTTAATCACATCTAAAAGTTACCTTCACAGCAACATCTAGACTCGTGTTTGACCAAATAGCTGGGCTCCGTAGTTTAGCCAAGCTGATATGTAAGTTTAACCATCACAGAGTATGTGTCAGGAACTTCATGGAACTGGAGGTTACACTAGGGAATAGTCAAGTTTGGAAGACATCCAGTAAACAGATGGCCGCACACACATGAATTGCACTGGGCCCAGGTAATAGAAATGAAGAGTGATGGTACTTTTAGAAGCTATAGCAGGGAAACCTGACCCACCAGAGAGCTTGGGGTAGTACACCTGAGAAAGTGACACTCAGGCTGGGGCCTGAAGGCTAAAAGAAATGTGGTTAACCAAAGATAAGAGGAGACTCAGAAGCAGGCAGGAGGAAACCAGGAACTGGGGGAAGGCCAACATGGTTGGACCCTAGGACAGGTGGGAAACTGAGGTACAGAAGGGTGTTTGGAATGTGGGATGGCCCAGGTCCTTCAGGATTTGCAGATCATGTTACAGATTTGCCACTGTTAAGGTAGTACAGTGATTATGAAAAATCTCTCTATATGCTTTGTGCCAAATGTATCAGAATGGCTAAGAGTGGCATGCAGGGTGTCTGTTAGGAGGCTGGATAATAGTGTATGTACAGGTGGAGATGGGTTTGAATTAGCTCTAAAGATATTTTGGAGGATATTTAGGAGAACACAGTGATTAGTTATGAGGGCTGAGGGAGGAGGGGTATCAAGGGTGATTCCAAGATTTCAAGCTTGCTCAACTGTTCAAGCTTGTTATGATAGGGAATGCTGGTTTGGGATTCCAAGTTTAGCATGGGGCATGTTGAATTTGATGTACTTTTGGTGTAGCCAGGTGGAGAAATCTAATAGGCAAATGGACATGTAGCTCTGAGACCCTAGAAAGATATCGAGGATGAGAGAGAATTGAGAAACTGTGAAAGTAGATGAGATTGCATAGGGAGAGGTATTGTGAAAAAAGAGAAAGACCAAGGCCCAAGCTCAGAGAAACTCAGTACTATATGTTAGTTACGGAAGGAGGAGATGGAAAAGTAGAATGGCCTGATAAATACAGACAAAACCAGTATCTTCAAAGCCAGCAGAGTTGCATCTTTCTTGCATAGTTACATCTCTCTCTCTCTCATCACATCCAGAAGAGGTTTTCCACTTTTAAAGACTCAGGTGATTAGTTTGGGCCCACCTAGATACTCTAGGATAATCTCCCAAATTTAAAGTTCTTACCCTTAATCATATTTGTAACTATAATTCCCATTTGTCGTGTAATGTTATATATTCACACGCCCCAAAGATTAGAATGTAGACATCTTTAGGGGACTATTGTTCTGCCTACTGCAAAAACTAGTATGGAGAGCACTGCTGAGAGGCCACAGAAGATAGAACTAAAAATTTTTCAATTGGATACAGCACGTGGAAATAAACAAGAGCAATTTAGGTGGTTTGGAGATCATAGAAATGTACTGATAAATTAAATTAGAGAGATTACAAGTAGATACGTTTTTCAAGAAATCTGTGAGTAAAAAGTGCTGGTCTTGAAACTGACTTAGACATGAGCGTATATTTATTATGACAGAAGGAATTAACATCTATATCCAGGATTTGCCTGGTGGAGAAAGAATTCCACCCACCCCACCCCTTAATTCCAGAGAGCCTCTTGTTCTATCCAGAGTATCTGAGGAAAAAATGAAGAAGGAAATAATTAACATTAACAAATCAAAATAAAATCTGGAAGATTCTTGTTAACTGAGAAAATGAAACTAAGATAAATAACAAATATATGTTCTGAAACTCTTGACATTCATTTCATTTTTAAAACATGATAGATACCATGTGGTTTTAGATACATGTGTTCCAGAGCAATTAATCATCTAATAAAAGTGTCTCTAATAAGCACTTGCCAATAGCTTGATGTTGGTAAAAATGACGTGTTTCACATCTGCTGTTTCTGAAGCCAAAAGACTTTGAAATAATATCTGTGCTAGTGAGGGTTGTACTTAAATGAGAATCGGTGCTAATATGAAAAAAAAAAAGCAAATGGAATCAAAAAGGAAAAAATACTCTAATATTTATGAATTAATGAAAACATGTCATAATTATTAACAATTGTTGAGTGATAAACTTATTTCTGGTGCTATTCTAAATGTTGTACATTAGCTCATTTAATCGCTACAATGCCTCTACAAAGTAGGTGCAATTATTATCCTCATTTTAGAAATGAGGCAACTAAGGAAGTGCACACCAGAGCTAGAGTTTTAGTCTAGGCAGTCTGTAAATTTCAAACTATCAATAATGATAGGTAACACCCAGCAGTTATTGTGTACCAAGTACCCGTTTCATGTACTTTACAGATGTAAACCATTACATTTTGACCCCAGCCCTATGAGGTAGGCATTTTCACACCATCTTACAGAAGAGGAAACTGAGGCACAGATAGATTAAGTCACACATGTAATAAGTGCTTGAGTCAGAATTCACACCCAGGCAAACTGGCTCCAGTGTCCAATTTCCTCTCCAAATACCTGAAAGATGATGATTTTGAAACTTTCTCATGTAGACAGAATATTTTCTCAGACGTTGCTGCTATTGATTTTTTTAAAAGTATTTGAAAGTAAAAACTATATATATTGCTTTCGATAGGCCAGTAAACTTTTCCCTCTCTGAACTTCACTTTACCTTCCTTGAGTGCACATGAAGAACTAGGTAATCTACAAAGTATCTTTTAGCTGCACCTGCACAGTGCTGTGAACAAAATGCTTTCAATATCATGTGCCAAAATTTCTTCTCTTCTTTTGACAATTCTTTATTGTCATGTTTTTATGTGCTGGGATATATGCTATATTTTATTATTGTAATGATTAATAATCATTTATCATAAGCATTATAGAATACAGTACTTGCAACATGTTAGGTGCTATGCTAACTGCATTACTTGGTTTATTTTACTTAATCCTCACATAAGCTTTGCTTTTAGTTATTACTTTCCCTGTTTTACAGATGAGCAAACAGTTTAAAGATGCCTAGACCTTATTCAAATCACATAGCTGGTAAATGGCAGAGCTGGGATCAAACCCAGAAAGCCTCATTCTAAAACTCAGAGTCCTAATCTTGCCATTTTACTCTTATGTTGTATGTACCAAATCTGAAACATATAGTCAGATTAGACTTAAGCAAAGAAGGATCATGTGACCTACATATAAGAATGTGAAATGAGGAGAAATGAAGGGACATGTCTGTCTAAAATCAAACCTTTCTGACCTACCCAAGTGGTAATTTCCACAATTAGAGCCTTTCTCTCCTTTCTCTTGGGTTTTGCATATGGGGTCCCAAGGACCAGCTTAAAATACAACAAGAGGGAGCAATGACTTAACCACGTATTCCCTGAGAAGTGTGGACAGATTAGCTCCCTCATGGCTAACAAAGGGCAGAGCACTGAAGGAACAGCATAGGGCGTCTGAATTGTGGTGAGGATTCTGGAGCTGTTTATGGCTGAGAACTGGGCAAGGCCTCCCAGGCACGGTTGTGTGTATACACGCATATGTGTGTGTTTGTATAAAACTGTGTATATGCGTCCATGTGTGGCAGCCTCAAATAGCTAAGAGATTGCACAAAATTAGGCATCAGATTCTAGAGAAAGCACATTACATAAGGGGAAGGAAGCAGCCAATTGAATATAAGAAGCTATTAAAGAAAACAAAAAGTCACCCAACAAGTCTGCCTCAACTTGGCCATAAACTAAGAGGACTGAGGCAGTCTTAGGGTTGTTCCCCATTGAAGAAATTCCTGGAGAAATTGGTGTAGTGGGAAATGACCATAACAAAATCAGCTGCTTAGAAGGCTTGTGAAATCATCTAGCCTAAACTTCGGCCTCCACACAATCCCTGAGAGTTACCTCAGATAGTAGCTATTCGAGGCCCATGTTTAAGGTCAACACAGAAGGAGAGTGTACAGTCACCATTCCAGTGATTACCTGTACTCACTATCCAGAAAGCCATTACTTATCTGAATCCTTCTACATCTACTTAATCTCCAGTCTGTCTTTAAGAAAGATAAAAAAAAAAAAAAAAGGGTTGTGTTACCCGCCACCTAAAAGACCCTAGTATTCTTGGAGCCATCACTAAATCACCTCATAATCTCTCACTTGCCTATGGGACACCTTTAGTTCCTTCAGTTGCTCCTTATTTGTCTGGTTTTCTTTCTAGACTGCACATCTTCCAACACAGCAGAAGGCCGAGTATCATTTGTGGGACTCAGGGTACTTGTACCACACAGAAAATGACCTTCATTGCTCAACATTGCTTAAAAGTGGAGAAGTAAAATTTGTGCCCACAGTGGGACAAGGATTTTGTGAATAACAAGGAATCCCTAGAGAAGTTAACATCCCTTCCAAATCTATAGGAAAATTCCTTCCTTCACGTATTTGAGTCAGTCTTTAATGACAAAAGCAGTAATGATTGTGGGAATGAATCAGGTATCATTTGAGAATGTTTTCTATGTCCTTAAGGTTGTGAATACCATTCATGAATCCTGAATCTTAAATCTGTGTTCACATGCGGTAGTCATTCGTGAAGAGTAATTACATTATTCATTTTAATTGAATTTATGATTGTTGACATTGTCTAACACTTTCACGTGTTGTTCACAGGAATGTAACCTGGAATAGTTTAGCTATCCCAGATACACACTGCTCACCAGAGCTAGAAGAAGGCTACCAGTGCCCACCTGGGTTTAAATGCATGGACCTCGAAGATCTGGGACTTAGCAGGCAAGAGCTGGGCTACAGTGGCTTTAATGAGATAGGTCTGTCTTACTGGTAAAACACATTTTCAGTTTCTATTTTATGATGTTTATGATGGAAAGAATAATTGCATAATTTATTTTTCATGTTATGACTGGCTATAGTATGGAAGAAACACAAATGCAAATTTTAATTCTATTCTTATATTCTACTCTACAATCTGTAGCATACTGACTGTATGTATGTGCAGCGGTGTTTGTATAAAGATCTCTTATTTTAGACTTTTAGTGCTTAATTATATCATTTTAAAATATGTGCTTGTTGAATGAGGTTCAAGGTTGTTGACTCAAAGCTAAACAATACTTGGTTTCCTTTCACATGTAATTATACCCTACTAGACAAGGTAAGTCTTAAAAATTGTAATAGTAGATACTAATGAGTACCTCAGAGCTGAAAAGTGCTCCTGGAACAGAAGACAACTAATGAAATAGATAATATATGTGCATCAGCTATGTAATAGATGTATGAGAAATGCTTGTGCATGAATATGATGAACTCAAATGTGTACATTTCTTCTTGGCTTGTCCTATTAAGTCCTGAAATGTGCCATTACACGCATAATTAAAGAACTTAGCAGCTGCCATTTAGTTGATATAATTGTGTTTCTTATAATTCCATGCATGTTGCACATATTTCATTATTAAAGCAAAAAAATGGGCTTCTAAATGAACATCTTATGCTTTGAGAAGTGTTATCAGAGTCATTTAAAAAAACTAATTTTTTCCTTAAAGTTTCACGGCCCGGGTGCATTTAAGAGTATTCTGGATCCCTTTACTCGGGTTAAGAGAAAAACCTTTCAATATGCAACAGGATGGTGGTTGTGCTTTTTTTTTGGAAACCAAATCTACTTCCTGGTCTTTGATGTGGTTTCACATCACAGTGGGCACCTGTGTGAGGAGGGATTCTGTGGCCAGGGATGAATGCTGGTGCCTGTCAGTCCTGGATGGCAACTGCTGCAACCAGCCAGTAATCTTCCCACATCAGAAAAAGTAGCAGCTAAACCCTGTTCCCACCCTAGCCTTCTGTCCATAGCAGCTCCAGGATGGTACAATGAACTCTGGCCTACTTATTTGAATTTCAGAAAGAATACATGAAGGTCTTGTGTTGATTGAGGAATACTTTCCTGATTTATGAACAAAACCACAAAGTTGCAGCTTTTAGACAGAACATAGTACTGAACGTAGACTGAAAAGCACCAATACTGGCATTTTTTAAAAGGTCAATTTTGCAAGTAACATCTTAAATTTTTATTCTTGTATTTCTTATGGATTTCCAGCATTGTAGTTGGATGACATTCTTCCATCTCTTTTTACTAATAATATCGTTTCCTATTTCACAAAAATCGAGAAGCCAACCTGTGTAAAGCATTTCAAGTTGCTGTACTCTCTTAAACTTATCTGGCTGTGTAATCAATCTTAAATCCTTCCCTCTGTCTCAAAAGTACACAAGCCTGTTATGAATTATACCAATGACTTTCAGGCATGAGGAGGAAATCACTGATGTGGTATGGGAGATAAGGAATGTATATTTGGGAGGCTGCGTGAAAGGACCTCCAGCAATCCTACCAGCTGGGTATGACCAGAATGCATGGCTTATCTGTGCGTGCGGCTCTTTCTTTTAGGGGCTAACTGGGTGTATCCATGTATACTATGAAAAATGGCCACCATTCAAGGGCTAGGCTGTCCTTGCACTCTCTCTCTCTTTCTTTCTCTCTTTCTCTCTCACACACATACACTCTCCAATCTTTTAAAATTATATAGCAAAACTAATCACATCCTGACCATTTTTAATGCCGTAATTGTGCCTAAATACAAAATGCTCAATTATATTCCAATTGATTCATTTTTCTTCACTCTGATAATAATTTTAACTACTATAGGGTAAAATCTCTCTTTGAGAGAGAAAGTCTTTTTCTTTAATTTTTTTCATTGATATATTATAAATGTACAAATTTTCAGGGTACATGTGATAATTACAGAAGCAAAAACAAATATCATATGATCATCTCAATAGACACAGAAAACACATTTGACAAAATTAAGCAGTCTTTCATGATAAAAAACCCTCAACCAACTTGCCATAGATGGAATATATCTTAAAATTATAAAAGCCATATATGACAAACTCACACCCAGCATCATATTGAATAGGGAAAAGTTGAAAGCATTTCCACTCAGAACTGGAATAAGATAAGGATGCCCACTGTCACCACTTCTGTTCAACATAGCCCTGGAATTCTAAGCCAGAGCAATCAGGCAAGAGAAAGAAATAAAGAGTATCAAAATTTGGAAAGAGGAGTCAAATTGTTGCTTTTTGCTGACAATATGATTTTATATCTAGAAAACTCCAAAGATTCCACCAAGAGATTCCTGGAATTGATAAATAATTCAGCAAAGTCTCAGGTAACAAAATCAACATACACAAATCAGTAGCATTCCTACACACTAATAACAGTCAAGCTGAGAGTCAAATCAAAGATTCAATACCATTCACAACAGCAACAAAAAAAAATAAGATACCTAGGAATATATTTAATCAAGGAAGTGAAAGATATCTATAAAGAGAACAATGAAACACTGAGGAAAGAAATCACTGATGATACAAACAAATGGAAAAAAAAAACATATCATGTTCATAGATCAGTCAAATCAACATTGTTCAAACGTCCATACCAAAGTGATTTACAGATTCAGTGCAATTCACGTCGAAATACCAACATCATATTTCACAAATGTAGAAAAAATAATCCTACATTTTGTTTGGAACCAGAAAATAGCCAAAGCAATCTTACACAAAAACAATAATCTGCAGGCATCACATTACCAGACTTAAAACTATACTACAAGGTTATAGTAACCAAAACAGCATGGTATTGGCACAAAAATTAGAGACATAGACCAATGGAACAGAACAGAAAACTCAGACATAAAGCCATCCACACACAGCCAACTGATCTTGGACAAAGCAGACAACAATATACACTGAGGAAAAGAAGCCCTGTTCAATAAATGGTGCTAGAGCAACTGAATAGCCACATGCAGAAGAATGAAAGAGGATCCATATCTCTCACCACTCACAAAAATCAATTCAACATGAATAAAAGACTTAAATGTAAGATATGAAACCATAAGAACTCTAGAAGAAAATGTTGGACAAGCTCTTCTAGATATCAGCCTAGGCAAAGAATTTATGAAGAAGACCCCAATGGCAATCACAGCATCAACAAAAATAGATAAATGGAACTTGATTAAATTAAAAAGCTTCTACACAGCCAAGGAAATAATCAACAGAGTAAATAGGCAGCCTGCAGAATGGGAGAAAGTATTCACAAGCTATTCATCTGATAAAGGTCTAATAAACAGAATTTACAAAGAACTCAAGCAAATCAGCCAGAAAAAAATCAAACAACCCCTTAAAAAGTGGGCAAAAGAAAAAGTCTTTTCATAAAGTGTGTTGGCTTAAGAAGACCAATTCTGGGAGGGAATGTCCCTGGGGGCAGTAGGCCTCTACTAAAGCAATTATCTTACTATACTTGTACCATTAATTTGCACATTTATCTCCCAAGGATTTAAGGTCCTTGAAAACAGGAAGTGAATCTTTTCATCTTCATGTCTCCAGGGCCTAGTGCAATGCCTGTCTCATAAGGAGACCTCTATAAATATTTACTAATGGCCTGGACAAAGTGTATGTCTTTTTGAATTTATTGGTAACCAGTCATGTTTATTTTAGGAGGCAGAGCCACAGTAAAGAAATAAGTTGTTTTCTTATTGTTCTTTTCCTGCTTTTGTCTGTTTTTGTTGGCGATATCCACTATTCCTCAAGAGTCTTTCTTTTCTATACAAACTTAATTTAGTCTATTTGCTTCTTTTCCTCCAATGATAATTTAATTAATCATCATTGTCTGACTAATGATTAGATAATGAAATGTTGGTTTTGTACTATAGTCAAAAAATTCTTAAATGGTCACTATAGCTTAAGCTGAAATTGAGAGCTGCTTCCTGATATTATGTATCTCTGTAAATAACACAAACTGCTGTATTTTAGGAGATATTTTTAAAGTTCCTGTGGAAACAAAAGACAATGTTTCCCCCAAAATGAGGAAAGGAAATTATTTTATTAGACTTATGCGATTATTTCTTTATACATGCAGTTGAATTTAAAACACAATTAGGTGCCTAATTATGCATATGAATTTGGCCAATATACTTGTATTTGTAAATAATTATGCTTAATTTAAAAGGAACACATTCCCTTTTCTTACAAATCAAATTATCATGCAAAACATTGAATTTCAACTCATTTATAAAATTTGTTATGAGTAGCTTTATGTCTCATTAAAATGTAACATTGATGATGTTGAAAATCTCAAATTTTAAACTATATTAAAAGCCACAGTCATGAAGTAGAAAAAATTATAGGGGATCCCCTGTTGTAAGCTTGGAGAGTAAAGACATCTCTGCCCCTTTGTATCTCTAAAATCATCTAAACATCAAGACTGAAAAATAGAAATACAATTTACATATTTAAGGATTGTGAAAAACCCATAACTGTAAACCACAACGTCAGAGGCCCAGGTGTCCAAGAGAAAACTTCCTGAGAGGATTCCACCTATTATGGATCTCAGACAGAGCCAGCAGGATACTGATATCCTAAAATAATGCATGTTCTGGAGGAGCAGAACAGTCGGCTGTTTGAGCCAGGGGACAGTGTGCAGGCTGGCTCTGGGAGCTTACTGGGACCCCATGTGATATGGAAAAGTGGAGGCCCTCATTCCTACAAGCAGCTTAGGGAGGTGGAGTGGAGGAGAGGCCTGTGTGATGGGCCCCAGTGCTGCTGATCTGGGCTGACGAGGATGAAGGAAAAGCTACACTGTATGTTTTCAAGTCTGGCTGCTCCTTAGGATGACCTGGGGAGCCTTTTAAAATATACCCATTCCCAAGCACCATCCCCAGGCCAATTAAATAAAAATCTTAGAGTGACCTAAGACATAGATGGTTTTTAAAAGCTCTCCAGGTGATTGCAATGTAGGTGCATGCAGAGTTGTGAACCACTGGACTAAAGCAACACACACACACATACACACACACCCCTATCTTATAAAAAACTTCAGTTCTATCTTAGTCCACTTTGGTTGTTATAACAAAATACCATAGACTCAGTGTCTTATAAACGACAGAAATTTATTTCTCAGTCTGGAGGCTTAGAAGTCTAAGGTCAAGACATCAGCAGATTCCCTGTCTGGTGAGGATCTACCTCCTGGTTCATAGAATGGCACCTTCTCACTGTGTCCTCACATGATGGGTAGGATAGGGGGTCATTCTTGGGCCTCTTTTATAAGGGCACTAATACCATTCATGAGGGCTCTACCTTAATGACCTAATCACCTCCCGAAGTCCCTACCTCCTAATACCATCACCGTGAGGATTAGGATTTCAATATATGAATTTTGGGGAAATATAAGCATTCTTTCCATTGCATTATCCCACATTACCTCATTCCTCCCCTACATGCAACAGTGGTAGATATCTGATCTTACAAAAATTTATTTCAAACGTGAGTAGTAATTTTTAAAAAATGAGAACCATATCTGTAAAAATATACTTTGAGGTACATTTAAAGCTGAAAAAATATTCAAGATATATAATTCATTAAAAATGTGCAGAAAAAAACAACTGAAATGCAGATTAAAAGGGTACAGCTTGTCTTAGTAAATAAACATAGAAGAGTCAAACACTGAGACATGTCTTAGTAAAGTTGCTGGAATTCAAAGCTAAAGAAAACATTGATTAGGCATTCAGAAAAAAAATAATCAAGTTAACTGTAAGGTTTTTAGAAACATCAGAGAGGCCTGAAACGTCATGTCAATTTCAACTCTAGGAGATAATGACACAATGCTTACAAATTCCTTAGGGAAAGAATGGGTCAAACACTTTGTGAATATTTTCTGAAGAGGCAAGAACTCAGAGACTATATTTTACATGAAATCTTCTTGAAGACATTCAGCCAATCAAATGTGACTTTTCATGAGACTAGTCTCTAGTATCTGTTCACTGTAAGGACAAAACTAATACAGCTGTAGGATTTACAGAATATAATGTAAATATTACAAATTATGGTTACATAGAAGAGAGAAGATGAAAAATGGGGGAGGTAGTATAATGATGTTGATGTCTTTAACATTTATATTTAGCAGTCAAAAAAGTGTACCATTTATGCAATCTATGAAATGTATGATAGAGGCATATGTATACTTGTCATGAGAACACATTGCAAACTCAAAAATTACTTTACAAATAATTCAAAACCCAAAAAAATATTATCTATGTCCATGTCTCAGAAAATTATTTCCATATGAATAATACTATTGGAATCCACTATTATTAAATCTTGACTATATTTCTCAAAAGAAAGATAACAAACAGTATATTTTTAAACCCAATACATTTATGGTATTTGCTGTAGTGTACTTGAAAATGATATAAGCAGATGACTCCTTTGTGGTAGAATTTGCAAGAAGCACAATGGTTCAAAGGAATGGCCCTGGGGTTAGGATCATGGCTCTACTATCTATTAGTGTGACAATGCTGGGAAAGTAATTAACCTCTCTTGCCTCAATTTGCCCATCGGTAAAATGAAATAAGTAATAAACATCCCTTAAACGGCTGATATAAGGAATAACTGAGAAACTACACTTAGAATGGGGTTTATCACAGAGCAAATATACAATGAGCTAGAAATTAAAGATGCAGTGGCAAAATATGAATGTATCTCTGTGTTATTTGAAAAAATATGACATGAGAATAAGGCAGGGCAGGATATAGATGCTTTGAGATTAACACACCAGCGTCGGATATTATTACCTTTTGTTTGCAGCAGTTTACGACTCAGGTTATTTGGTATCTTATGGCAAGGGAGAAACCTAGAGGGGGAAGGGGACAAGGTGTTCTTAAACCTGCATCATGCCTGTGTTTACTCATATCTCACATTTTGTTTAATTTTAATCAATATATAGCATTCTAGAAGGCAGATTTTTTGTGACTTTTGGTCTTAATTATTCCTGTCTTGCCACTTTCAAAAATGTCCTCACTTTCTATGCTTTATCTGTCTATCTAGAATCTTATCAACACTTAGCATGGGCCATTGAATTTTCTAGTTTCATGAAGTCTCACACATGTATTTCATTTCATTTATTTATTTATCCCTATACATTTCAACTTGTGACCCCTGGATCTGAGCCACTCCCTGTCTTTTAGCAGTCTCTAACAGGCACCCCTTCCACTGAGCCTAAGTAAAGCACCTGCTGGAGCATTGAGCCAAAATCACAGCCAGCCAGGCTATTTCATGCACAGTCTCCAGCACTCAGTGGTTTATTTTTGGGGGCCCCCTGACTTGACTCCCTGGGTCACATGGTGACTGAGATGTTGGTTGTTTCTGCATCTCTCCCTTCCATTTAAACACCTTTCGATCTTTATTTCTGGGTACGTTTTCTATGGCTCATTCTTAAGGACCCTCGACCAGCTAATTCCCTCTAAGGTCAGCCTGTGCACTTAAGAGATATCACACACTCCCCATGTTTCAAACCTACTGAGGAAAAGACATTATTGAAAGGACATATTGGAAGATCCCAGGATCTGTTTAGCAGTCATTCAGATTCCATGACTGAAGTATGTGTGGGGAGGTGGGTAGTAAGCCTACCCTGAAAAGGTTTGGGGATAGACAACACCCAAAAAACCCACACTGTAGAGGTGATACAAAATCACAGCAACTTACCCTATTTATAAAATTTGTCCTACTTCCATTTTCTGAATACTTACCCCACTTTCAGCCTCTTATTTCGTCTGCATTCCCACATGCTCATAAACATATGGGGCATACAATCTGAGACATAACAGAGAGGACACTGATTTTCTGTAATGGCACTGAAGATGAAATTACAGAACTTGAGAGCTGGAAGGATAATACAGTCATGTATTTTACTCACACTGTTCTACAGGTGGGGAAACTGAGCATGAGAGCAAGTGGGCTCAGAGTTGCAGAGGACCCTGGGCAGAGGCAAGGCTTATGTCTCTTGTCATGGACTGCAGATTCCCACTATCACTTGCTGTCTCTACCTAACCTTTTTACAATTCAAACCAGTGTTTAATTAAGAAGAAAATTCAAAAAGTCACTTGCAAAGGTTAGTGTTATTCTTAATTTTGTGCTAGAATGTAGCATGACTTACCTTTGGTGAGACGCTGTTTGAGAAGACCACTATCGAAACAGGTATGATATGCCAGTCAGAAAAAAAGCAACACGAGATCTATCATATATGGGAAAGAAATCACAGAAAACATCATTAAATTGGCAATTTACTTGTCATGATCTTTCAAAAGAAGGTAAGATAGTACAGATGAATACAAAGCTATGCAGGTGGTGGTTTGAACTCTCCACTAATTACACAGTCAGGTACAAAACAAAATGTGTTCAGTTTGGACTAAACAACCCAGTTCATGTCATAAAACTCATCCTAGAAAGTCACTTAGGAAGTAAATAGACATCAGGCACTTTTTTTTGTTACTGGTTTTTAGAATCCCAAGAATAGGAGATAAAAGCCTATTTTAGAAAGTCCAGAATAAATTATATCTGATTGAAACAACTTATATCAAAGGAAGCCCATAAGCAAGATCAAACTATACATCAGGACAATCTGAAAATAACTAATAGAAAAACATTTAAATAATGTATGCCTTTTGCTTACATTTGTCTTTTTTAGCTGTGTATGTAAACCCATGTAGTACAAACTAATGCAAAACATATATATGTCTTTAATAACACATGGACTGTATATAGTGGACTACTTTCCCTGTTCTTTACATATACTAATCAGAGGTAAAGCCAGGAAATAGTAAACACTATGTTCTTATGGTGACTAATTGTTCAACAGTCTTTATTTTTGTAATTACTATCATTGCTTATGATGACTATTGCTATCAGTTATTGATTGCTTATTATGTATCTGGCACCAGGCAAAAGATTTTCCATCCATTGTGTTTTAACCCTCAAAATAAAATCATCAAATATCATTATCCCTAATTGATAAGGGAGAAGAGTGATCTGAAAAAGAATTAATTTGCCCCAAGTCACTTATTAGCCACATTTGGAAGCTAAGGCTTGCTGCCCTATGTGCTAAGCTTGAAGCCCATGCTCTTGGGTGGCAAACTACATTATTTCTAAAGTTGGCCAGGACTAACCTGGGCTTGTCAGGACCCTTGGTCCATTGTAGAGTCTCATTATGATAATGAAAGAGATACTTCCTGCAACATAATGACCTATGAGGCATCTCTGCCTTCTTCTCTTGTCTTGTAATCTTTAGACAAGTCTTAGAGGGGTAAATTTGGAGAAGAATAACTTCCACTGCAAACCAATGGGCTCTCAGAGGGTTGGTCTCTGGCTTCCAACCTAGTCCTTTGCATTTCGTATGACAGAGTTGGTACATAATATATGTTAGTTAAATGTAGGAATCTAAATATAAAAAATGTAACTTGGGAGGCAGTGCAGTTTTACAAGATAATTTATTGAGCTGTAAATATCTGGGCAAGGATTAGAGACAATGAGTCTCTAATGAGTAAATACTGTAAAAATGAGTAAATACTGCTTTTGATACAAAATTAGATGGTAGATATATAGGCTGGACATGTGGGAGAGAACTTAGAAAGCAAAAGAAAATATATTATTTGACATATTTTAGTCAAGTTTATACTTATTTGAACTAAATTCAAAACATCATTATAAGATCTATGTGTTTACTGTATGTAATTTATGGCTATGTGCATTAATTTTTCCTGTGTATTTGAATTTACTTTCTCCTTCCCTTTGAGTTATGAATATTTAATTTTGCTTTCTAAATTACCACAAATTAAACAATTTTATCTAAGATGATTTTAATAATGTTCATATAATTAATTAATATAATTAATTTCTTTATTAAAATGTGACATAAAGTATATTTACTTTATTTGTCCTCTTTATTAAAAAATCATAAAACTTTTCTTATAAATAACCTCTTTAAAATATTAGATAGAAAAACTACAGGTTGTCAGCTTCACAGAAGTTAAAATGCAGGTTTTGGATGCCTACATAAATTTAATAAGACAACTTGTAATCTTTGTAAATTTTTTTTTGCAACAATAAATTAATTGGGTCTTTCAAGAAAACATGGAAAATTAAAGTAAAGCATGATTGAGCCTGCCATATTCTCCTATACTCCCACTTCTGAAGAATGCTATTATGGGTACTGAAATTTGGGACTGATATTTTTTTACAAGGGGAAATATATTTTAGCTGTTATTTACTTTTCTGATACTTTCCTCCTCTGACTTTGGGTAGTATTGACCATAAGATATGAACTCAGCTCCCTGTGTGAGTCATAAATCAGCTTTATTAAATATTGATAAGGAATATCAGTGATTATTTTCATCACTGGTGGAGTTATATGTTTGGGACTACCCCTGTGGCTTGCTGAAATAGGATTGACAATGAATCCAGCTACACAGGTCTAATGTTTCAGTTTTAACACAGGATTTGCTGGACTTTGAAATTACTTCTTATTTTTTTCTATTGGCATTCTATTATTTTTATAATCTGCCTCTTATATTTGATATAAAATATGGACATTAAATATGATGAAAGAAAATTACTTTTATTCAAATCATAATAGAATATAAATTGAACTTTGTTGATGCTACTGCTAAAAATTGATTGATCAGATTTAAATGATGTTAAACCATATTTCATTTGCTGCTGTATGTAATATCAGATGACAACTTTACAAATGCATAGAAAATAGAAAATTATTACATACTTATAACTTTGATTTATTGCAGAATGTACATTTTTATTGCAGTTGCAAGAAAAAAAACGCAGTAAAGACTAATTTGTACGATATGTAATTGAGATTTATGACACTTTCTGAAAAAGCACCAAAGGGTTGTTTTCCCTGCATTCATCTTTATGTTTAGTGTTGCCACTGGAATTACTTATTGATTTTTATAAAAACACATATGGAAGAGAGAACTAGGGCAATAGAATTCAACCAAAGGTTCTTACTTTAATCTGTGATAATTCTATATTAGCTCTCTGAAGGAATTCCTTTATCATGGGACAAGAAAACTTATTTTTGTTGTACAGAGTACAAGACCATGAAACATCACATGAGGAATAGCAGGGAAAACCCTTACTCAAATACAGGGGATTTTACTCCTGTGTACTGGGTCAGTAAATGCCCTGAGGTTGCATGCAAGAGTATGTGCTTGAGGACTTTCGAAAGGGACTACATCTTTGGGTTTTATTAGATTCTCAAACAGGGTCACAGACTTACGTAAACTGAAATTATATGTGCAGATGTTATTCAGAATGTTAGGAAGAAAGGGGATTGAAAGGTAGAAATAGCAGATGTGATTTTTTTAAAAGGATATCCACTGTCTGGTGTCTAGCAGATGTTCAGGAGTTCTTGTTGAATGGATTAGAAAAGACAGCTGTTAGAGGAGTTTTCATCAGACAATGAAAGAAGGAGATTTTAAAAGTAGATTTTGGAGGGCATAAAGTGATAATTTTTTTAATATTATCCATAGAAGACAATATCTATTGGAAATATCTAATGGTTTCCAAGAAATTAGCATTTTTAATTAATTTTGAATATTTATAAAAATTATAAGAGACTTCAGATAACACAAGATTTAATGAAAGAAAGTAGTAAATTCTGCCATGTATGATTCCCTTCCTCCCTCTCTCCTTTCCTCTCCTCCTTTCATCTTTCCTTGGTAAGTTTCATGGCAGTTATTAAAATGCTTTTAATTCTTCCCTTACTGATAGACATTTAAGTGGTTTTCAATATTTTACTACAGTAAGCAATGCTGTGTGGAATACACACCCATATGCATCCTATGCACATCTGTGGGTATTCCTTAGAATAGATTCCTAGAAATACTTTCTGGGTCAAAGGATATGTATCTATATATCTCCTTTAAATATTTTAACATAATAGATAGCTGGTGGTTTGCTTTTTTAAAAGATTATAGGGATTCACAGTCCTGTCCTTACTGTATAAGAGTGAATTTTAAAACATAAGATATTCTTTTTGTGTGTGTTTTACTCTTATCTTCTCGATTAGCCCACATATTGAAGAAAAAACAACATAGGCATTACATGTATTTTCTACTCTTCTGAACAGCAGCAGTTCGTTCTTTTCTCCTGGAATGTGTTCATCCCTTTCTTCCTGGGAATGTCTCCCTCCTGCTCCTCCTGTCCACATATGACCCACCTTCAGGACCTACTCAGGTTTCTCCTGATATGTCAACGGCATTTGCCTCCCTTCTCTTCTGTCTGAACTATGACAGAGAGGTTTGTGCACGAAAGTTAACACTTCATTCTCTCTGTGTCCCACTGTGCGGGAGGGTGTGTGTCTGTGTGTGTGTGTGTTTACCCTTATCTTCTTGATTAATTCATTAGATCCAGCTGTCTCAGGTGGATGCCAAACTTCAAGGGCTTCTTTTGATGTCTTTTCTCACTCTCCTCAAGGTCAATATGTACTTCAGGACTGGCTGATCACTTGTAGGAGGATTTTATATTAGCTACATTGCCTTATTACAATCATGACTCTGTGGAAATTTCAAGATTGAAAATTTCAATAAAATCCAAATACAACTCTAGCCTTTAAGTTCCCTGTTCATTGAAATTAAGTGGCTTCTTCGTTAAGTCAAATGCTCATGTGAAACAAACGTGAATGGCCTAGCACAGGAGTCTTGTACGGACAATGCAGGAATCTTTTTTGCTGGTGAGGACAGCCAGTGGATCATAATTCCCTTGACATTCTAGGACATTAAATCAATTTTGCCAACTAATCGGTTGGAGCAGAAGAAAAATAATGATAATGTCATTTAGGAAAGCCTCAACACAGCTCTCACCTCAAGGTTAATGAAGATCAGAGGAGATAAGATTCAGCTCTCCGGAGGCTTCCATGTTCTAACATGTGAGTCTCGCTTAGCCAAAACTGCGCTGAGAAGAGCCCTCTCCTCTGCAGAGAAAGCCCTCCAGCCTTGGAGAAAATGCATCTAGCCCGAGCCTCCTGGGGCTATGAAAAAGAAGACGGTCCATTTTTCTCCTGCCTCGTCTACCTCTCAGCTCCACACCATCAGGGCTTGGGATTCTGCAATCATAAGAGCAAAATATATTGAATATACTAAAACATACTAAATATACTAAAATAAATATGCTAAATGAAATTAAAACTAAAATATACTTAAACAGATAAGTGGCTAATAAATATTAGCTGGCACCATTAAATCAAAAATAGCAACCATCACGACAGTTGCTACTATAAAGATTATTATTGATCAGATTTAGTTTTAGGTAAGTAGAAAAATGAGACGAACTCCCATTTTTATGACAGTGTGATAATTTTTAGAGAATGTGAAATGCATTCTCATAGTAAGTAAAAAACGAGATGTATTCATAAAAGTGTATTTAGTCATTTACTTTACACAGGTACTGAAAATATAATGATGTAAAGAAATATAAACAGATATTAAACAAACAGAAAAATTAAAATGAAATAAGAAATGAGAATGAAATAAATTCGTAAGAAAGGATTGATGTTTAACTTGCAATAGATCTCACAGCTATATGCCGGATGCAGGGGTGCATGTCTGAATGTGTCATGTGTCCATGCATTGCTTTCAAACTTTTTTTGAATATGAATGTGTTAAAGTGGAGTATGAACACTCCAAATTTGCTACAAGTCTTATTTCTCCCCTTTGCCTTATTTCTCACATTCATGTAACTTGTCTAACCTCTGAAACAAATGCTTTTCTTCTGGTAATGGAAAATACCCTTCTAAGACTTATATTTTTACTATAGCTTTTATTAAATAAGATATATAATAACATAGATTAAGTGTGTTACCTTCATCTGGCACCTGGCTCCCTATCCCTGCTTCTTAATGCACTTTTCTGAAAATGTCTTTAATTTATCTTATTTTTGATAAGCAGCTTGACTGAGTGTGGAATTCTTCATTGGTATTTATTTTCCCTAAAAATGGAAATTTTTCCATTGTATTCTGGAATCTATTATTGCCGATAACAAGCCTTGTGTAAGTCTAATTGTAATGCTTTGGGGGTTTTTTGTTTGGTGTTGTTTTTTTTTTTTTTAACATATTTGCCTTTTGCAACAATGTGGCTGGAACTGTCTTTTTTCTCTGGTGGTTTTTAACATTTACTCTTTGTCTTTACTATTTGATGGTGTTACTATAAATATGTCTAGGCATGGATCTTTATTTTTTATATGCTAGAGACTCATCCTTTGCATATGAGACTCATACCTTTCTTCAATTCTGGAAGATTTTTAGCTATTATCTTCTAAAATTATATCTCTCCTCTATTTTCTTTATTTTTTTAATTTTCTGGAATACTGATTAAATATTTGTCAAATCCTATTATTCTATCCTCTGTGCCTTTAAATCTTGCTTTCTAACTTCCCTCTATTTTCTTGATTTATTCTTGGATCCTTTATTAGATGCACTATGAATCTTGCACTATTTTCCATACCTCTTAAAGTTGTTTGCATATTTTCCAGCTCAACTTCTCTATTGAACGCTTAATAATTTTTTCTATTGGTGTGTCTAGTCTGCTATTCAACTTATTCATTAGATTTTTAACTCCAGCATCTATAATCTTTATATCTAAAATTTCTATTTATTGTTTCAAATCTGCCTATTCTTTTATCTTATAGTCCTGTTCTTCTAGTTTTCTAATCCTTTATCTCATCAAACATTTTAAGCATATTTATTTTAGAATTTCTTAATAATTCTTCCATATCTTCTAATTCTCCTTTATAGTAGTTCATTTTGTTGAGAGGTTTGTAATATTGGCTGTGAGGTCATTTTCAGTGAGAGTTTCTTTCAGAGGTTTTCTGGCCTGAACTATCTCCTGGGTTTGTGTTTGCTGTAATTTTATGGATATCAACCATTCTGGACTAATGCTCATGTGAATGTCGTGACTTAGGGGAGGAGAGGTCCTTGAACTATTTGCACTGTGGAGGGCATTGTCAAGTTAGACTACACACTCCGGTTGGTCCAGGTCTTGGGTTCCGGTTTCTCTTAGGAGACTCCTTTGCCCCTCATGGATCCAGACAAAAATCCAAGCAAATTTCTGCTTTCCTGAGTGGAAGGCTAGAGTTCTTCCGGCACGTTTAAAATGCAGAGTAGCCGTTTGTAACTCCCAGCTTTATAGAGTTGCTCCAGCGCCTACCTCCTGTCCGGTGTTAGGCTGCCCTCCAATGCCTCTCCTGGGCAACAGAAGCTTTGAGGTTTATGTTGACTCCAAGGACATCTGTAAACCGTCTCGGCTTCAGCTGCTTCTCACAGCTCTGATTTTATGTTCTCCAAACTCTCTGAGTGCTGGATATTTTGCTCATGTAATTTTGAGCTGACTTATACATTCAAAACTTACTCTCTTTTAGATAAAGAGAGTAAGTGCTTTCCTTGTGTTGGTTGGGCACGGGCTGAGGAGGATGAAGGAAGAAGGTGTCTAAGCATAATCCAGCACATTGACCTAAAACCCTTATTTTTTATATTTTTAGAATTTTCATGTAAGGATACAGTTTTCCTTTCTTTGATATTACACACATGATTTTCTATTCTATATATATAAAATGTATTTTCATCATAAATTCTTGAAATATAGTAAGTAAATATTTATGGGAATTTTTAATTTTACAAAGATTCCGTTTTAATATTCTTTTTTGCTGCTACACCGATTTCCATGTGGCCTGGCAAGACAATACACTGGCAGTTACTTTGTGTAAAGACAAAGAGGGAGAGCGAGAGAGAGAATGAGACTAGGCTGCAAATCAGCAACGGCAATTATTGAGCACTGAGAACAATTCTAATGGATTAAGATTTGGGGTGCTTAAGCTTCTTAATATTAATTGCAGCAAATATTCAAATGCTTTCATCCTTTATATAAGTGCTTTAGCAAAGAAGAAAAAAATAAAAACCCTAATCCAGAATTACCTAAACATAAAGCAAATAAAATTTCCTAAGCAATTCTTACTCTCTAATGTCCAGTAAAACAAGGACCTATATTTGTGCATAGAGATATATTATTTCGTTTGCTACTAGTGACTACAAATCTTGATACCAAATTGAAGTTGAACTGAAGGAGACTTTCACTTAAAGAATACTTGGGAGCCAGACATTGTATATAAGGAATGTCACCTATCCCTCACATCAACAATGGGTGTAACATGTTATGAACTCCATTCCCGTGGTACAGATGCTGAGATACAGAGAACAGAAGTAGCTCCTAGGGGCAAGGATGGGTCTCATGGATGATTATGTTCCCATGTCTCCAGTGCAGAGCTGCAATAGTGAGTATTCTGTGAGTGCTCCTGTCCAAATAGAGGAAAAATGTTGAAGTTTCAGGACATAGTCTGTGACTTACTAGGTGGGTGATACTGGACAAGTTACTTAACCTCTTCTGGCCTGTAAAATAAGAATAAGAATAGTACATATCTCAAAGAGTTGTAAGAAGATTAAAGTAGATTATTATCATTCTTTGAATTCTCAATACAATTTAACTATGATTATAATTTTCATCTGTATTAGATACATAATTATTAAGTAGATGAATGAATGAGTTATACAGCAGCAATCTTAGGGCCACACAGATAGAAAGTGAGAGAAATAGAAGACAAACCCATCCAATATCTATATTCTGTCCGTGGCATCAGATTATTTTCTTTTAGTCTTGGCAAAACAGTCATGTTATACAACATTATTTAAAAATATACAATACTCACATTTTACTGTGCTAGTACATGCTGTATTTACTGATGTATTCTCTCCTCCATGGACACTTTCATAGGGAATAAATTGTTTTAAAATATTTTACTATTTCCTGTATTGCTTTGAGATGCTGCCAGCCAACCCATTTCTAAGCTGAGATGCTTTGTCCTTGCAGGGCTTGTGAAGAGTTAAAGCAATGCTGAAGTTGTGTGTTTAAAATTGCCTAGAGCAGGGATCAGCAAACCATGGCCAGTGGGTCAAATCCTGCTTACTGCCAGTTTTTGTATACAAAGTTTTATTGCAATTCCCTGCCCGTTTGTTTAGGTATGGTTTGTGGCTGCTTTCCTCTAACAACCGCAGACTTCAGTAGTCCCACGAGAAACCCTAAGGCCCACAAAGCCTGAAGTATTTACCATCTGGCTCTTTACAGAAAAAGTTAGCCAACCCGTAGACTAGAGTAAAGGTGGGAAAAACCATGGGACCCATGCTTCTTTTTGTATTATATCTTGCCATAGCTGCCTAGAATCCTTTGCCATCTTTATATTTGGCTCTTCTCTGTCTCCCTTGTGCCTAGGATGCTGAAAGACCACAATGCAGCCTTGGTTTTGTCTAGATTGTGAGAAGCCAGTTCTAGCCCTCCTCCCCTGAGCCAAAGCACCTTAAACTCCGAACAGGAAATTTGATAAGGAAGATTATCCTGGGTGAATACACCCCTGACAGCCACCTCCTTTATGTTGTCTCTCACAAATGCACAAGCTGTGTCCCTTAAATCTGTCATTCACTTTAAGGAATTTTGGAAAGGTGGATAATAAACTAGAGATAGAATCCAATGCATCTTGGTTAGATTTAATCAAGTGAGTATCCTTTAGTATGGATATAAGCGCCTCAATGTTTAAAGAGATTGCTCAAAAATTTAGAATCAAAATGCTAAATATCATCCCCCATGCTTTATTTTAGCCAGAAAACATTACTTAAAAATGAGTGAGATAAAGGGAAAATGTAATTATATTTATTAATACAAAAGACTAATAAAAATAAACTACCATTTATAGCATTTTTGATATTCAGATAACCCAGTGATTACTTTCTATAGTGGATTACTTGCAAGGGTAGAGCAAGAATCCTCTCTTCCCTGGACACATGTTTCATTTTCCTTGTGACTTTGCCTCCCTTCCCATCGAGAGGTGGAATCTATTTCTCCTCCCCTTGAATCTGATTCCTATAACTTTCTTTGCTTGTGAGAGTGTGGTAGAGTGACATTGTATAAGTTTTCAAGCCAAGGTCTCAAGAGGCCCTGCAGCTTCCTCTCTTGTCCATCTGAGTACTGCCCTGGAGAGAAGCCCAGTCTAGCCTGGAGGAGGATAGGAGGCTGCGTGGAGAACTGGGGCCCCCACCTAACACCAACCCCAACCGCTTGACACATGAGTGAAGTCCTTTCGTTATTTGGCCCCAGATGTTTTGCTAGACCCAGCTGAAACCAGCAGAGAATCACCCATCTGACACTAGTCCAAATTGCTTTCCACAGAATTATGATCCAATAAATAGTGTTTGTTTTAATTTACTGTATTTTGCAGTGGTTTGTTATACAGCAACATATAATTGAAAAACCCTCATTACACCAAAGAGGAAACAGGGGGTCATGATATTAAGCAGCTATCTAAGCCCACACAGTGTTTGGCAAGGCAGGGATTTAGACTCAAGTCAATCCAACTAAAAATACATACTGTGAAACAATGCTCTTTACTATACTCTGTATCTTCCAAAAGCTATTGAGATTGCATCATCAGCATTTCTGAAGACAGAGGTAGTCTGGAAGATGTATTAATAGTTGCTCAACTGTATGTTGCACTGATTGGGACTTTTGAAATCAGGAATGTTCTGGAAAACCTGAGATGTGCAGTCACCATATCTGAGCAGTGTTTTAAGTGAGGATTGTAGGTAGTCTTCTACAGTTTATTCATTCACATTTGTTCATTCAGCAAATATTTATTGAGAACCTACTATATGTTAGACAACATGTTTACCACTGGAAGGCCCTAGGTAAGTACAAATACAGAACCAGAGATGAATGACATTGTATTTTCATTTAATTAAAAATTTATTATTGCTTATAAATTGATTTCCTTATTAAGGGCTGACTTGTCTGAGGTTTTTGAGCTTCTATTGTGTACTTAATTTTTTTGGCTAATTTAAAATATGGTGCTAGATTTCAAGAAATAAATTATTAAACAGAATTTGCCATTGAGATTTTTAAAAAGGAAGCATGTAGGTAAAAACAAAAAATAAAATCTAAATTATGTTTATTAATAAGAAAAGATAATTTAGGCTTCAGCCGAGTTTGATTATACTCTCAAGTCTTAAGCAAGTTTCTAAAACTAAACTGTTTTCTTATCTTAATCAGTTTAAGAGGAATGTCCTATGCTAATTTTTGTTGGTGGTGGTGAGCTTACTTTTATAAATCTCTCTAAAATGAGGCCAAAAGGAACAGAAATTGAGTCAAAATAATGGATGACACCTCTTACATATTCTTACCATCTTGTGTCCTGGCCACACCACATTTAAACCTAAGGGGAGACACCTGGAGGGGTTAATTAGCTTGCAGGTGTCTGTGATTAGTCTGCAGAGGATACAAAGAAAATTGGCCCTAAGAAAACAGCTAGCACTTGCCTGGACAGTGAACAAAGGAAAGGGGCAGCTGGTGAGGAAAAGCACATTTTGCTGAGACTTTTACAGAGGGGGGTTAAGAGGGCCCTTGGTCACTGTAAATGAAACCTGGGAAAAAAGCCTTGATGGCAGACAGTCCAAAATTAAGGGACAGCAGCTGGCTGTTTTATGTAAGGGGCAAGATTCAAGAGGATTTATGAATTGTCGTGATGTAGAGTGACCATGAACTGTAGTAATAAGGGAAGAAAAATTAACATTTATTCAGTGCCTACACTGCAATTGTCAAGCACTGGAGAGGTACTTTCACCTCAGTTGACTTAATATGCAAAGCAACTCCTCAGTGTAAGTGTTAGGTCCTACAGGTCAAGCATAGCTCGCAAGTGAAAGCTCCTTTGGTCATCTCTGTTTATTATACATTTGTCTAAGATATTTCATAAAATAAACCTATTTGTTAATTTATCTGTAGTCAGTACAGTTTCATGTTGAAGATGCTTGCCTTTTGTAAGTATTCCAAATTGATCAATCCTGTGCAAATTTAAGCCACCATGAAGCTATGAGGTGAGGGTTTGGTGTTACCAAGAACTAGCTTGTCCAGAAGTTTAATTCTTCAAGGAAAAGGATAGTAAGCCCAATGACAATTGTTAAGGAAGGAAGAGAGGGAAGGAAAAAAGTTGGGGAAAAAATGTTTTTAAAAAGTTTAAAATAAAATATTAAAAATACATTAAATTCTAGTGTTGCTAAGTTTTAGTATCTCTGGTCTTTTTACAAAAGTGAAGCCCACAAAGATGTGATTGATTGACATTCTTTTTATTTACTTTCATCAGAGTCGAAAACTTGTTGTACAGTACTAAGTTCTGTATTTGTCATTTACTCTGCACGCCATTCTAGGATGTGTGATGAGTACTCAAAGTATTTGAATTGATGGTGACCAAATGTTACAGAATTATGAATTGTTTAAGCCATTTTAACTTTGGTAGTAAAATTTTGATCCACTGGTTACATAATTAAATAGAACTCTATTAATAATGCATATTTCCTTCACGTTAATATAATATGAAATTATTAGCAAGTTAAGTTTCACTTTCCTTGGTTTGCTTGGTGATGGGGTATTTATTTTGTTTATTCAGTGTAGATATGTGCCTCATACCACAGGGGAGCCTATCGTAGCAACTCCTTTACCAATATACAACAAAATGGCAGAACACAAAGTTAGGAATTTGAAAAAATACCATATTATACCAAGCACAAATCTTCAGACGGTATATAGAGAATCCACAACATCAGCATCCCAGGAAAGGAATTGGATAAATACATTATTTGCATGTTAGTACATATGACTGTTCCCCTCTCTTTTCCCCCTGAACTCTTAGAAAGTCCTGAGAATGGCTTTTCCTTCCCTGCTGAGTTCCATTATAAAAGCTCTGTCTTTATAGGTTATGAATTCTAACCAATAATTGAGCTATGGTAAGGTTATAGGTAGAGGATAAGATTTACTGAGCGACTTTATGTTCTGCTCTTTGGATTAGGCTAGTTTTTAAAACTTATTGACTTTAAAACATTCATCATATGCTGAGAAAATACAGTATTAAAAATAAATTTTGAACACGATAGAATAATAGCAGGGGACCTATGGAAATAAAATTCAAAAACATCTTGTTCGCTTGCTGAATTAACAAAATGTTGTTCGCACTGCAAATTGGGTGCAGATTGGTTGGTAAGGTCAAGATATTATGCCATTAAATTTGTATTTTGTTTGGCACATTTTGACAATGCAGAGACATTTATTCTAGTTAAGACAAATGGCTGAGGTCTGTAATTATGTGTTATTTAAGCCTTGTCACCTGCTAAGAAATTTAGCAAGCTCATTATATGTAAGTCTCTGCCTACTACTATAAATTAATTAAAAGTTGACTGATATATTGATAAAATTAATAGCAAAACTTTTATGTTAAGCATATATGAAATAAAATCATAGTATTATTAGATTATAAGAAACTGTTACTAATGATGGTAAGTCATGATTGTTACCTTGTTGGAATACATTTTTAGAATTTTTAAAGGTTTATCCAACAAAATGAAGTTATTTTACCTAAATATGTACACAGAGATTTTTAACTAAATTATTTTCAATAATTTTATAGTAGTTTAAACAAATGGTTTCTTCATAAATCATAAATGATAGAAGTTAGGGATGAAACTAAATATATGAGATCAAGTCTAACCTTCTGCTCAGATATATTAGACTTAAAATAAAAGGCACTTTAAACATTAACTGGATTTCTTTGATAGTATATTTAAAGATACTGAATTAATTAACTGAAAATGTTTTTTAATTGCTGTTCTTTTTGGATTAGTATAAAAACATACTTTAAAGGAAGAAATTTTACACTGATGCAATTGTATACTATTTAACCTAGCATTTATATGTTACATACTTAAAAATGCACATTGTACATTGTTAAATAATTTGCACACAATCATTTGCATATTTGTATCATTTACATTATTATACTTTTTATAATGTATATTTGTGTATTGTCAATTGACTTGCACATTGAGAACCAAAGTCATATCATTATAAATATGTTTGTGTGAATTCCCTATATTCCACATGCATGTATGTACTCACATATACATACAAATTCTCCATGACACTAGATCCAGTTATTGGATACAAAGATAATGGCATTTAAAAGATAAATTCATTGGAAAAAAATCCTACAAGAATGTATTTGTCTCTGATAATGAATTATAATCTAAGAATGGATATTTTATTTTTTGTATGTTTGACTTGCAAAACTTTAGTAATAGTGTCTGCTTTAAAATCCATGTTTCTTGAATTTTAAAAAAAATTGCACAAGAAATATTTTAATTCTCTTCTTTAAAATATAAAAACAGCGAAGTCTTTTTGATGACTGCCTCCCATTTTGGTCCTCTCTCCACTATCTCCAAGATATTATAACATTATTATGAGCTTGATCTGTGTCCTTTTAGACTTTTAAACTGTTTTGCACATGAATATTTATATTTGTATGGTTATATAGAATATATGGAGTATTATTCATATATTAGTCATATGAATAAATATGCATCTACTTCATTTAGTTTAGGTATGACTGTCACACATTTTATTTGGTCGTTCTACAATTGATGTACATCTTTTTCTTTTTGTGTGTGATTACTAACCATTGGAGTATTGAATATACTTGCATGAGTCCCCTTATATACCATGTGAATAGTTCTCTCTCTATAGGGGACATCTGGAAATAGAAATGCTGGGTATGCACATTTTTTATTTTTGATAGTTGCTTCCAAATTGCTCCCACATACTCCCACCAGTATTGTGAGCATATCTGTTTCAGCATGTCAGTATTTGATATTATCAGCTTTTAAATTTGAGACAATCAAATAGTGTGAAAAGGCATTTATATTCCTTTCTAGTAACTAGTGAAGTTATAATCAAGTTAAGCATTTTTTTCTTATGTTTATTAGCTAAGCAGGTTTTTTTCTTCTGTGCATTGCTGTTTCATATGCTTGCCCATTTTCCTACTGTTTTGGGGCTTTTTTTTTTTTGTCTTATTCTTATATATGTTTGGCATGCTTGACTTTTCTTTATTTAAGGTTATACTAGTTTAGAGTTAATGAAAGGATAAAGTGCTGGAATCCTAATATTCAGAATTATACATGGGATTCTAGATAGAAGTCATGTTCTAAATGAGGATTTGGCTTGTGGAAAAAAAGAAAAAGAAGACAGTGTAGAGTTTTACAAATTAAGGGCTTACCATATATGGGCGACATGGAATCAAGAATGACTTTGTCATAACATGGGCACTGTGTAACCTATACCATGATCAAGAAATTAACAGTGTTGCTCTGCAGACTGGCCCCTTTCTTCTAACCCTGGGAAAGTATTGTCAGAGTGGAAAAAGGTTTGTAATAAGACTTCCTGTCTTACTACATCTCTTCTTCCTTATATTTGATTCTAACACCGTCCTCTTAATATGTGACAAGAGATTGTATTAAGAGGGTGTTAGAATCAGATAAAAGGAGGGATAGGTGCAGTAAGAGAGGCAGATTTGATAGCTGTCCCCATTCCAAAAATAAAAAACAAAAATAATAATAGGCAAGGTCATTGCAGGCATCTGTCAGGAAGCAGGATGGAGCTCGGAAGGCTGATTGCAGTCAATAACAAAAAACCTTTTGAGACAGATTCCAAGAACCTGAAAAACTGGTAATGGGCCATTCCATGAAATTGGTGGCTTGAAAGGCAGTAAACCATCTAATGGGATACAAAAATAGAGTCTTTTTTCTTTCCCCACCCTAATATTCTCCTATAAAATACTAACTTTATATGGCACTGGAAATAATAGCACACAGCAAGAACTATACTTTGTGGTATTATTGAGCATCTCAAGTGTCTGAAAGGTACAAAGCTAACAACCAAATGACTTCGGCATGGAAAATGTCCCAGAATTTGTGATATTACTTCTAAAACAGAAATGCAGGAGGGAAAAAAAAAAACAGCCATGATCTAAAATCAAACCTAAAATGACAACCAGAAGTTTTCTAGCTTATATTTTATTTTAGAATGCTAGGGACTTATAATAGCCTCACCTTTTTTTTTTAAAATTAATTTTAGTGAATTGTAATTTGAGGAAACTAGAAAGGTTTTCTAAGATCCTTCATAGCTGAGAAGTTGTCACATGCCTGGTAAGACTTGCTTTATTGTTGTTGTAAGTCGATTACCTGAAGGTAGATTTTAGTAACTAAATAACTGCAATGTACACTCTGTACTCACAGGCAGAAAAGATGGAAAATAGGACTTATCGGGATGCTGAGAAGTGTTCTCAGCACACAGCAGTGAGAAATGAGATGGGCAGGAGGAACAGGAGCAAGTGACTATCATGGGAAGTATAAAAAGACTCTAGTTTTAGGCATTATGTGTTTCAGATCGATTTCAAAAGAAAAATACCTGTTTACAAATCCACAGATGCTATGATAGCTATTTTTAAGAAATCACAAATTTTGTATTGATAAATTTTCATGGCAGTGGACTATCAACTTTATATAAAAGTAAAATTATAATTTGACATATTTTTTGATATTACAGTCCACATTTTAAGAGCCATCTAAATTCACTCTTGTTTGCTCATTCTATATAAAAGAAAATCCTTTTTCTACACAACAAATGGGTATGTATAAAATATACATGACTTCTTGATTTAAAATTTTTTTTCTCATTGTAAAAGTAAAACACATGCATTCCAGGAATGTTTGAAAATGTAAAAGTGTGCCAAAAAAAAATCATTTCAAAATTATGGTTTACAGATTTTCCAAAAAAAAAAAAAAATGAAATATAGCAAAGTATATTTCAGGCCAATATTTTGAACATGATTAAATCTCTTTGATTCAGAAGGTAATATGTTTTCTGAGTATTTTGTTATTTAAAGCAGAAGGTTTCCTCTTCCAAATGCATAAGTCTACACTGGAGGGTTGAATTGAATCAGCCCTTGCACCGTCACTGGGCCTGGCACAGGACATCCAACTAGGGCGGCCAAGAACAACAGATAAGGGGGCTGCTGAGGAACAGAGAGGTCTTGGTGATGAGGCTCCCTGAATATAGCAAGTTAGGACTAGAAAGGCCTAAGCCAACAGAGGGAAGAGTTTCTGAGCTTTGGGGGCTGCCTCCTCTTTGGTCTGGGCTTCTCCGCATGATGCTAAGAGATGCTCTGACATACTATATTTCACACTCATGTTCCCCTTGAGATGCATTTGGACTTCAAGTATTTTCCCTCTAATGGTATCCAGTTTATTATTCCCAATCTGGGCAACTCATAACAACATCCAGAAACACTTTACCCACAGGTGGGTGTTTATTGGGTTTTTATTTCCTTTGTCCAGGTTTATTGAGTTTGAAGAGTAGTCAGGGATTTCTGTTTTTATGGGTCATTTGTCAACTTTGATGAAGTCTTCTTCATATGAGAACATTCTTTCCCAGTGTTACAATCATTCCACAAATGCATGATGTTTCATTGTATGGTAAAATAAAAATAAAATTATATGCCCCCCCCCACTGATGGAATGGACTCCTCTTGGCCAACAAGACCCCAGAAAAACCTTAAAATTGAGTTCCTAGCTGTGAAGGGAAGGGAGGTCAGACATGCCTCCTTATACCTCCTCCCTTTTGGAGTTTAGTCACAATAGATCATCATTAATGTTAAAAATAGAGATCATAAGACTGACAAAACAGACTCTTTGTGGTAATAAAATGCTAAATTATAAATAGGACCTAAGGCCATGCAAGGTAAAGGTTAAATCACACCTGCAGGCCATCAATTTGCTTAACAGATCACTTTGATCCCTATATTGTGGCTTGTTCTATGATTAGCAGACTTCCTTATCTTAACTTAGACATTCCTTTCTATTGACTCCAAACATTTAGACAAAGCTTTATTCCTTTGACTGATTACAAATTAAAGAATCTCTGAATCCACCTATAACCTGTAAGCCCTCACTTTGGAATGTCCCACCTTTTCAGACCAAACTAATCTACACTTTCCATGTATTGATTTATGATTTTACCTACAATTCCTGTCTCCCTGAATGTATAAAATCAAACTGTGTCCCAACCACCTAGGGTACATTTTCTCAGGACCTCTTGAGCACATATCTTGGACTTAATTGCATTTTTCTTCTCAAGATCCAAGTCATTTTTAAAAATTGATGTCAAATAGATGTCCTGTAGTTAAGAGTACTAGATGCTTAGTTCAGTTTCCCCTAATCAGAAACATTATTTTCTGACAACAATGGAAGATGCCAAATGCAACAGTTTCACTGTGTTTTAACAATTTTCATGCTTAGGGATCCTTAACTTTTTCAGAAAGAGCAAATGATACAATAGGATGATCATTTTCTATTGTTGATGCTAACCTAATCTCATCCTGCCCTTCCTATATGACGCTGTCTGGAGATAGAATCTTTCATGTCTTACATTTATCAGACATAGATTGAGTACTGCATGCAAGACACTGTCCTAGGGATGGGAAGAGGAGTAGGAAAGGGAGTGATAGAGAAGATTAAAGAATTTAGAATCTAGTTGGGTAAATAGATTTGTAATTAATGTATTTTATATACTGCAAAAGTACAAAGAAAGGATCTTTTTTCCCCTCAGTTATCACAGAGTCATCTCAGAAGAATTGGCTTTTCAGTGCATTAAAAAATGAGTAGAGAACTTTTTAAGCTTTTAAAAAAAATGGAATAATTTGTACATAGAAAAAGAATAAATGCATGTATTATACCATTTGTATGAGTTATACAAGCAGAGATAAGCATAACAATAAAACAAACACTAGTGAGCCACCGGTGAGGAAATACAACCTTGCTCAAATCCTGAGGCTCCCAGGGTGGCCCCTGGCCCCTGTAGAGGTAGCCACTCTAGGAAAGGATGTGAAAGACAGGGAAGAAAGGGCATCTATGTCTCAGGAATCACACAACCACAGGAGTCTCTAAGTGATTTGATCAACTGGATGTGGTTAACATCCTTGAATGATATAGAAAGATGTAATAGACCAGCTGATGTGAATCGTGGAGGCTATGCTGAGTAGTTAAATAGTAAACTAATCGGTAACCGCCCCCCAATAGTTGCCAAACCATATGGGTTTAAACCAACAATGTTTCCAAGGAAGAAATCAGCTTTTCTGAACAATGACCCTGGTGCTCATTTTTCATAAGTAGATTGGTGAGCCAAAGCCTACCTAGGGTGAATCAGATCAAAATTCTGCCTTGATTCTGTAGCATTTCCAGAGGCTATCTAGTTTATGATTAAAATTTCTTGCCTTCATCTCATAAAATTATCCATGCATCGTCATTTATAAAGATTTTCCATATTGAACATTATTATTTATATCCATAATTGCATTTTCTTAAAAAGATTTTTTTTATATGGTAAAATGAGTGGAAAAAAATTTAAATGACACAGAATAACCTCTCTAAATATTTGACTAAGTAATGGAAAGCCATTTAACCTCCCAAAAATAAAATTTGACTTTGGTTAATTTATAGAAAACCCTAAGGTAAAGCTAAAAGGAAGAAATACATTGAATACTGTGCATTTCAATAAAATATTTATAGAATAGCTAGAAAAATTAAGGTTAGGTATGCAAGATAGTTATGGCTTTATTTTAAAAATGAAAATGCATTTAACAATCTAAAAATTCTATAAATTACTTTACATGTAGCATCATAAAATACTTAATTATCTGCGTCTATCAGTGAAGCCATTTTCTCATAAATCTGTTCTATGGCAATCTACAGAAAGACTTAATTTTAAGTAAGGATTATAGTGGTCACCTTGTCCCAACCTTTGAGATATTTAGAAAGCAGGGTACGTATAAACTGAACATTTTTTTCCTCTTGAAATTTATGTAAGAAATTAAAACAAGAATTTTCCAGGGTACAGGTATAAAAGGGTATATTCTTTACAGGAAATTACAGTGCTGACAGATGGCTAAGACTTCTATCCAAGAAAAACTTGGTGTTTGAACTTAAGAAAATGGAAAATTTCTTTGCTGGACCTCACATAATATATTTCAGTGCTGATTGAAAGTCAAGAAAGATGAATGTGGAAATAAGAGGTTCTTGAAAACATGGCATAAATAGGTGATTTTGAGAAGTCACCAAGATATATCTGCCTAATTAGATACAGTAGACAGGGCCAGTATTCTCTGTAGAGGGAGAATAAACCTATAATAGAATCCTAGAAGGTCACCCTCACCAGTGAGGTCCCTCTCACTAGTTAACATGAAACGTCTGAGTACTTCCTTAGGGTTCCTGTAGGTGAAAAATGTAGCTCAGATTAAGGGTCATTTGAATTTAGAGGAATAATATATAATTTGATCTATTTGCTAATCAGTATGATGAATTAGATCATTATCATCTATTTTTGTGTAGGAGACGAAGAAGACAAAACATTTAAGTTTTAATGGGAAGAACATTCATGGAACAGCATTTCACACTTCAAGAGTGGGTTCCCATACGTGATCCAAGTATCCTCACTTTACAGACTAAACTGCGTTTAATTCATTCCTTTCATTAGTGTCAGAGCTACAACCATAATTTGAGTGTTGGGTAACTTAAGTTCTCCTCCAAGTAGAACACATTGCATGACATAGAAAGAACACGAGGAGGAAAGCAATAAACATTTGTCCCATCCATCAGTGATTTCAGGGGAGAGGTTGGGACTCAGGGCAAATTGGGAGCATATTAGATAAGAACAAAAAACAGGACTAGCAGCCTAAAAGGAGGAGTAGAGTCTTGCCAACTCTGAACACCGACCCTGGCAGTGATTGTTAATTTTTTCCCTCTTACAAAGAATCTGATATTTCTACATATATGCTTTCTAGCATCTGTGTTTACTATATTTAAGAAACATCATTAGATCAATTGATATTAATGATTAATTGTTATTAATCAGTATCGTTGATTGTTATTACTAGAAATCAGTTTAAAAGCACAAGTTAATTTTGTTAAAGACTTTTTTTGAGAGATTGTTAATGGGGTTGTACACACATTCTTATTAGGACAGTTTTCTTCTGTTTTGTCTTAAATTAATGTAGAATTTCTCCTTTAACTTCCCCTTAGAAACTTAGTATATATAAGATTCTTTGGCCTTTATCAAAAAGTCCCAAAACAATAAATGTTGGCGTGGATGCAGAGACAGGAACACTCATACACTGCTGGTGAGACTGCAAACTAGTGGAACCTCTGTGGAAAGCAATATGGAGATACCTTAAACAGACACAAGTAGACCTGCCATTTGATCCACCAATCCCATTATTGGGCATCTACCCAAAAGAACAAAAGACATTCTATAAAAAAGACATCTGCACTCGAATGTTTATAGCAGCACAATTCACAATTGCAAAGATGTGGAAATGACCCAAGTGCCCATCAATACATGAGTGGATTAATAAAATGTGGTATATGTATACCATGGAGTTCTACTCAGCTATAAGAAACAATGGTGATATAGCACCTCTTGTATTTTCCTGGATAGAGCTGGAACCCATTCTACTAAGTGAAGTATCCCAAGAATGGAAAAATAAGCACCACATGTACTCACCATCAAATTGGTTTCACTGATCATCACCTAAGAGCACATTTAGGAATAACATTAATTGGGTGTCAGGCAGATGTGGTGGGGGAGGGGATGGGTGTATACATACGTAATGAGTGCCATGCACACCGTCTAAGGGATGGACACTCTTGAAGCTCTGATACGTAACCTAAACTTTTGTACCCCCATAATATGCTGAAATAAAAAAAAAAGATTCTTCAGCTGGGAATTCAGCTAAGCCTATTATCATTTAGGACGTCTTCATCTTTTCTAAAGGATAAAATATGAAATACCTTGTTGAAATCAAGTGCTGCCAGGTGCTCTCTTGTAGTAATCCTATCATCAATCAATCAATACATATGTACATACATACATAAAAGTTTTATAAAGGAAAGTAAATCAAATTGGAATCTATCCCTTCCCAGTGAGCCTTTGTCGCTCTTGGCAGTTTCCACTTTCTTTACTAAGGTGTTCAGAGTATCTAGGCTCTTTCTAAAATTAATAATTATTTTATAGTTTGGACAATTTTTCTTTCTCAAAGTTGAAGCCACATTGGTACCTTGCTGGGTTAATGATGTTTCTCATTTTGACCATTTTTTCTTGAGGATTACAATTTATTAATTTACTGGCAATTAAATAATGATTAAACAAAGTAATTGAACACATAATCATCAATTTTTTTGTATTAAGTTTTGCTCCTTAAAGCCTCTCTCTCTCTTTAACTCTGTGGCATTTGAAAAGCTCTTCTTTAGGAAGCATTACTTTTGCATCTCACCAGCATTGTATTCCACCCACCAGTGGGAAGTGACTAACAGGTACACCCTCAGATAAGAATGTAAGTACAGACAATCAGACAGATCTTGCAGGCATCCCAATGACACATTAAATATAAAGCTTTGCTCACCTGCCTTTGTATAGGAGTCTGCTGCTGCTGGTTTTTAATGAAGCTTAACTGATGAGTTTAAGTCATGTTAGTGGGAGGATCTTTGACTTATGAAATTCACTTTCATCAGTATAATTTGCGTTTTGTATTTTGTTGAAAAATTGTTCTGTGCATTTGCTCAAACGGAGAGAACAGAGAACTGAATGATTCCTGAGTTTATGTGGGTGATGTGGGAATAGGAGGTGTTACCATGTTTCTACCTCCGGAAAATGACTGTGATTTACTGAGTAGAGAACGGTGCAGTGATGGAACTATGCAGGCTGTAAAATATAGATGCCATCTGCCACAGAAAGAACACGTGAGGAAAATGCCACCTGTTCCTATTAGTCTGGCCCTTGCTCCAAAATTTCACATGTACTCATATATTTGTTTGGTATTTCTCTGATTCATGCAGCTAGCTAATGATGGAGATTTTTTTACACACTCCATAGGTGAATATCCTATTATCTGATTGAGTTTTGACTTTATTTCCAATGTATGTGAATGTGTTTTCTTTACTATTTTTCTATCTATTCCTTTCCTGGTCAATCAGTTATATGAGAAAATATTTTTATGCATTCAACATTCAACAATAATTTATTGAGGACCTAGTATGTGCCAGGCATTTGTTCACAATAGTGAACAGACAAAAAAAAAAATCCTTTCTTTCATCGAGCTTACAAATCCTATAGGACGAAACAGGAAATAATCAAGATAAATAAGTAAATGGTGTGCTCTGTAGGGATAAGTGTTCAGGAGAAAAGGAAAACAGACAAAGGGAAAGGGGACATTGTGAGCAGGGATTACAATTTCAAATAAGGTGGCCACGAAGGCTTCCTTTAAATAAAAATGTGACAGCTGTGAAGGAGCAAGCCATGTGGCTCTCTGGGGAAAAGTATGGGATGAGTGTGCAAAGCAGCAGGAACATGGGTGCCAAAACCCTAAGAAGGAAGCATGCTCTATACTCCTCTCCTGATACGCAGAGGCCAGCATGACTTGAGTGAAGCGGGGAGAAAGTAGAAGGGAATATGGTCCAAAAGGGAACGAGGGACAGACCTTGTAGAACGTTAATAGGCCAATGGAACGACTACAGCTTTTCCTTTTAATGCATTAGCTGTGTGAGTTGTATTTAACTCAGGCTAGTTTTGAGCCCAGATCCTAGTGAAGCATATGTAACTCACACATCTGTTTACCTTGGGAGCCACTTGAAATATTTTTCAAGTTGCATATAACTCACCCACAGAAAACAATAAAAAATCACACATTTTTCCATTGAATTAGAAAGGATCATTTTGCTTTCGAAGTTTTAATTCTATTTTTGTAATAAAACACCGTGGCTCCAAGGAAAATAAAATTTTTCTGTTGTTGCTGTCAATGTGTTAGATGAGATGGGGAGCGCCTGGACCATTCTGAGTAGAGGAAAGGCAGGACAGATGGGGGTCACTCTGCCTGCTGGTGGAGAACAGACTCCAGGGAAGCAGCATCAGGGGAGGGGACCAGTTAGGAGGCCCCCCTAGTGATCCAGGTGAGGGGTAGTGGTGGCTTGGTAGCAGTGGAGGTCAGGGAAGATTCTGAATGTGTTGTATATGTTAATTGATGGGATTTACTAATAGGTTGGTAAAAAGGTAAAGATCACTCCCATGTTTTTGGCTGGAGTGATTAGACAGAGTTCCTATGTATTACTTTCCAGGGGAGCATATTCGAGAGGAAATAGGATCTCCATTTTATAACCTTAAGTTTGAAGGGTGTGATTAGATTGAAAATGCTACAACTGTTAAAAAATTTTCACTTACCTTTTTATTTTAAAACAGAAAACAATAGTTGAAAAAGGAAAAGTACACATGCTTAAATTTAGAAAGTTTACTTTCTTTGGCTCAGCAATGGGTCAAAAAGACTTGTTTAATTTTTGTTGAAAAAACAAAGTCACTCATGGCTGAGATGACAATATTTTCTATAAATTCAATGATCAAATTTGCAAAAGCTTAGCTACACAATGTGAATTTTACTTAAACCATATTGCATTACTCTAGAGTCTTGCTAAAAATCAAGACAAACCATTTTAGGAGTTCTTTGCTAATATATAAAATTAACATAGGTTGGTTGATGGACTGAAGTAGCCAATTAGTATGTTTTGATTGACAGATGAGGAAATGTGTCCCTACATTTCATCAAACTACGTGGTGTCAGATTTATATCACTGAAATGGCTGTCATTATGATTATGAATTTTGAGTTCGAATACTTGCAAAGGTTTGCCAAAATGCTTCTGATTCCAGTGCTAAATATTTCTCATATTTCCTTGCCTAAAATAACAAGGTTCAGGCTTGGTAGTTCTTTCAAGTATGTAAATTTCTGTGGGTGTGTTTGACTTTAGTAACATTGGATTTTGTATACATATGCATGTGTCTGTGTGTGTGTATGTGTTATTCTTAGGACTTTGCCTATAGTTTAAAGTTTTTTTCCAGAAAGAAATAACACTGCTCTGGCAAGATTTTTAAATCCTTGAAGTGAGATAAATTAAAGTAGAACTCTTATTTTTGAGAAATAATTTATCACTTCATGTTGTTAAATCATACCATTAGTCATGAAACCAAACCCTATATTTAAAAAGTAACAATCTCATGTTTACTTTGAACATTTCAAGGAATCTTAAGCAAGTCTTTATGTGACATTAAATTGTAAATTTCACCTTGTTATTTTGGATCTCTGGGTAGAATTCATTCTTTGGGCTAAGAATATGTGTAGAGTGTGAATTATCATGTTTCAGTGTGCCAGTAACCTAGGGCAAGGTTAGTAGAGTGTTTTTTGTGAGAGAGAGAGGAAAAAAAGCTGCTTTATGGAAAGCCATTTTGAACGTGGCCTTGTTTTGTTTTCCTGAACTATCAGATCTACTTCATATATTTGTATGAGATCCTAAAATGTCTGCATATTAATTTTTAGTCAGCATACTATTCCAAACTGACATCCCTGTGAACACCAACCATTTCTGAGAACTGTGGCCACAGACCATAAGCTACTTTGAATATTAGTCTATGTAATAGTTGGGGTGAAGTAAGCTCCTTAAAAGAGAACCCAAAATATACAATGGCTCAAGCATGACACAAGTTGATTTCTTTCTGAAGTCACTGTTCTGGGTACGTGGGTGGATGGGTGAGCTCAGCCCCATGAAGTCATCCCACAGTACAGGATTGTGTCAAATCTGGCATCTTCAACATTTACTTTGCAAGTTGGTCCTTGGCTTCTCTGTTTCTAGCTGGCAGAAGGGAAGGGGAAAATGAGCCCAGGGAAAGGGTTTTGTAGATGGCTTTGGAAGTTGCTCTCATCAGGGAGAACTTTGTTACAAGGCCACACCTCCTTTCAGGAAATTCCAGGAAACACATTCTCCAGCTGAGCAGACATACTCTCCGGAAGAAGTGAAGAATGAGTCTGGAGGGTCAGCCAGCAATATCTGCTACAGGTTTCAATAAGCAAAGGACAAAATACCTAGTCAATTACAAATACCAAAAATGAGCCTTTTTATTGAAGTCAAAACAAATTTATTTTTATAGGATAATTTCTCTATTTTATATTCTACTTCTCAAATGATGCTATTTGTACCACGGAATGAAGCCACAGTTAGAATTTCCATTAGGACTACTGAATGATCAGAAGGTACACCCACAACCTAAACAAGAGTCACTTTTGAATTTTATGTTGTTCTGATTTACTTAAAAAAATACTGACCACTGGCCGGGCGCGGTGGCTCACGCCTGTAATCCTAGCACTCTGGGAGGCCGAGGCGGGTGGATCGCTCAAGATCAGGAGTTCGAGACCAGCCAGAGCAAGAGCAAGACCCTGTCTCTACTAAAAATAGAAAGAAATTATTTGGCCAACTAAAAATCTATACAGAAAAAATTAGCCGGGCATTGTGGCGCATGCCTGTAGTCCCAGCTACTCGGGAGGTTGAGGTAGAAGGATCGCTTAAGCCGAGGAGTCTGAGGTTGCTGTGAGCTAGGCTGATGCCACGGCACTCATTCTAGCCTGGGCAACAGAGCGAGACTCTGTCTCAAAAAAAAAAAAAAAAAAAAAAAAAATACTGACCATAATTAAAATCTTACTGATTTTTACATTTTAAATCTTGGAATTTTGGTTAGAATTCTGGTAATATCTAAAGCTATCATCATGCACTCTCGCTGGACGATAATCTGAGGCACACAGAAGAAATGCAGAGAAGGCAGGTAAATGTTTCCCCCAACTCTAAGCAGAAACACAAAGAACTACTGCTAATCCAAAAACGCAGGGAGGAAATTTCATGTCCCCTCCCTTCCTTTTCTCTGGGCTAGTCTGTTTAATTTTAAAAGCAGAATTTTGCTTTCACAAAGTATACCAGACAGGAATTTGTTCAAATTCCTCAAAACCAAGCCAAGAAAAGTTTCAGAAAGTTCAGACATGCACGGCAGAGTGGAAAGAACACAGTCCACCGAGGCAAGCACCGGATTCAGCGACTTGCTGCTCCAGACATTCCCTCCTGGGTGAACTTGAGGATGTTTCTTAGCCTCATTGGGCTTCAGTCTTTTCATTTTTCATGTGAGAATGGTAAGAATGAACTTGCCAGTGCACTGATATAGAATTAAAACCTAGAAAGGCCTGCTGTGTAATAGGATGTTCTCTCCATCTGCAAAATCTCTGAACATCTTAGGGAGCTCTGGGTTATTATTCCTGTAGGTTCATTGCCAGGGTCATCCATGGCTTCCCTGGGTTGGCGCTGTCCAATAGAGCCCAGGCTACGGCTGCTCTACCTGGGAAGCAGCCATCTTATCACATGGGGCTTTTTCCTTGTGACAAAGAGGAACTTGGCTCCCAAGAATCTGTGTTACGGGGGCAGGAAAATGAAGCAGAGACCCTGCTCTGACTGAGACGTTCATGGCAATGATGGCCCAAGACAGGTTGCTCACATCTACTGCTGGTGGCTAATGTTTGAGCAACAGCATGAAATCCAAGCCTGCCCTGTACTCGGCTCTTCCCAGGACTAGGCATTTTTTCAAAGCTCCACTCTTCCTTTACCTCAGAAACTGCAGGGAGGGTTCTCAGAAGCCAAGATTCACCTGGTAATAGCCCCTGACCTTCCCCAACATGAGGAAAGTCTGGCAGGAACAGGGGGTTAAGGTGTGACTGGAGGCTCAAGGTCCAACCACCTTACCCCTTCCTCACCACATGACCTTGGCAGATGACTTAACTTGCCTCGGCCTCAATTTCTTCTTCTTTAAAATGGGGTTAATATTAATAAGACTAGGGTGGAAGTGAGGAACAAATGAGCTAAGCCTGGCTCACATCAACACCAACTCCTTACAAGTCTCAGCCACAAATATGGTGACATTAGTTAATTAATATTTGGATGCTGAGGTGGAGTATGATGGTGTCCTGCAGCTTGCAAATGCCTCGTAGCTACTGAAGCCATGCAAACGATGGCTCTAAAGACAAAGCCAGCATGAGGACCGGCATAAAGGAGTCACCAGGACAAAAGCAGGGACAGAGTGGAGGCTGGAACAGATCTGTGTGCACCTGCACTGCTGGACCTAGAGGGATTAATGACGTGGAGAGTGAAGCAATGGATTTGTCCACCTTGCTGAGGACCAATATGGGAGAGGGGTCACATGAGGCAACAAAGCAACCGTCTGCAGAGGAAATGGAAGCCAGAAGTCTGGAGAGAAGTAGAGCCACTGGGTGATGCCATGTGGGGGGAATTAGGGAACGACAGTGCCTGCCATCGGGGTGGCTGTGTCTGGCAGTGAGGGCCCTGGGGCGTCCTTAGGCAGGCAAGCAGGTCTGCTGCCATGGGCTTCAGAGCTCTGGCAGCTGGTGTGGGTCACCAACTGGCCTCAGGCACTATCTCTTCATGGAAATTAATGTGGATAGTCCCCTCCTGGAGGCCCTCCAAGATGGCAGATGAGCAGACTGGCCAGCTTTCAAAGTCTGCTGACCTCTATAATTGCTACTCTTCTTCTTGTCCAACACACCCTCCCTTTTACGGATGTTTTCTCTTTGAGTATTTCCATGAGCCCCTCTCCCTGACCTACCCTCTACTTTCTTGCTTTCATTTGCTCATTTAACCTATACTTTATGTTTTGCCCAGATTAATTTACCTTTGTATTATCTGCCAGGCGTGGTCCTGGGGAACTAGGATTGTGAGGGTGAGCAAAACAAAGTTGCCTCTCTGTGCAGCTTACAATCTACAGGGCGAGAGAAAATATAAACAACTTTAAAACTTGGAGGAACCTTTAAAAATACTACATTTTCCTAATAAATTGAGACAAATAATAATATGCCCTACATTGTAGAGAATTAGTGCATCCCTAAAATCAAAGCTTTTGAGAAAAAGAAGACAAGAGATATTATTGGACCTGAATTTGTCATGCACCTAGGATTAAAGCTTGGAGATTAGTCTTTTGATTGCTGTCTCTTTTGAAGGTCCGAGGTAGTCAAGAGTTCTAGGTCAAATCATAAGGGTTAAAAGGCTGGAAAAATTAAAGGGGCCAAATGAAAGGGCTCTTTCGCTAAAATGTCTATGAAGATGACACAGTGTTCTTCCTCATGTCCCCCTAAACTTCAGTTAATTTGTGCTGGATATTTGGTATGCATCCATAAAGACAATAGCAAATTTATTCAAGTATAAGAGAATTACAAAATACAACTACCGTAGTACGTACTTATTTCCAACCCATTGATGAGAAGGCAGAGAGTGACAAGGTTGACCAAATAAGAGATTTGGACAAAACATTCAACTCCATTTCCTCTCAAAATGAGACAACATCTGACCTTGCCCTCTCATTTCTAATCCTTTTGAATGAATCTAGTATAAAGGTTCATAAAAGCCCTCTGTCAAGTGTATAATCCTGGGTTATATCAACAAATAATAATAATTTTTTTCTTTAAAAACCATTTTAGAGGTTTCCTTTACTGTATCTTTAAACAGAGGTTATTACAGTTTGAACAACTAGCTTAAAAGTGATTCGTAAGGCACACACACATTTGCACTACAAAAAGACTTATGAATACCCTACACTGATTGATGAGGAAGAACAATGAGTTAAACCTGCTGGATAATGAATTAAATGAAAGATTATTAAAACCTTAAATAATAGCTCCATATTCTAGACATATTACTCTGTGTGTTTAGCTAGCATTTCTAGGGATGCTTTTATCTATAGTCCTGTGGGTCAGGGATAGGAAGTTAATTTCACTCCATCAGCCACAGTGCAAATGTCTGATTGCTCTCTTGATGTCATTAGCCCAGATTCTTGCTAGAAAGGTATGATTGCTGGCCAAATGAGCTCTAGCCCAGTGCAGCAGTCTTGCCAATGCGTCTAATGAGAGCATGGAGAGACATTTTATTCCAGGCATAAGCAGGCCAGATCACAGCTGCCCAAAGCTCTCTGGCATTGATTAAGTTTGTTGTGCTATTATATAATGGGTACCTGAACCATATTCCATGAGTGATGGTTTTTTTCTTTCTCCCTTGCCACTGTTCTATTATCAATATGTTATGTGTATCTGATGTTGCCTGACAGTTTGTTGTTAAAATCAAGCAGAAAAACAGGCAGATATTGAGGTATAAAGAGATAAGTGGGGGAAAATGACCCATGGCACACTAAAGATTCTGACACAGTGGCTCAGGGTCAGCCAGGAGAGTCCCACCATCATCGTTCAGCCCTGCTTTGTGCTAACAATGGCCTTTCATGCCTATGCTGTTACTATTCATAAGCCAAATTGTGATCAGGCAGACCAGACTACATATGAGCAGAGAACCATGCTTTACACACATTAATTTAAAACTCTTATTTTAATCAAGTGTGCTCATTTATCCATCCTATTTCTGCTCTATATCTTAACTCAAAATGCAACTTTTTTGGCTTCTGGTTTCCTCTCTGACTTGTAAAGAGCTTGGAAGTTGTTGGTATTGTCCTCACGATAAAAAAGCTGAACACGCTGTGGGTTAACAACTCTGAATATCAACACTGCCTCTTAGATCCGATAGAGAATTGGGGTCACAGGGAAAAACACTGCCTGGAAATTTGGAGAGACAGGTGAATACAGAGCATCAGAAATCATGGGGAACAGAAGCCACTGGATCCAAAAACACTTAAACTGTAATTGCCTAACTATTGGAGGCTGAGCATGGGCTAGCTTAAGGGTTAAACACTCTTCTAGTTTTAGGGGATCTTCCACACTTCCATGAGTTTTATCTTCAGGTTCTTCTGGTGAAATTCAGAGAAAAATTCCCTCATGTTTCCTCTGGGTAGAGAGGAAAAGTAATTGTTTTGAAATAAGCCCAGAGCTCTCTATTCTCTGTGAAAAAGCCATGCCCTCTAGGAAACAGACTTCTCCAGAACTTATTTGACCTAAGAAAGGAGACTTTCAAATCAGAAGACTGAAGCCCCCTCTAGCCTTCCTGTATCACATGAATTGGGGGGAAAAAGGCGAAGAAACTCTTGCGTCAAAACCCAGAGACTTAGGTCTACTAATAAAATTGAGATTTAATCATAAGATCATAGAATGCCTTTCTTCCCCAATACCTTTCCACCACATAAACAGGACTCCAACATAATCTCAGAGAGCTGTAAGACATAGATTCTATTTAGAATAAATCTCTAGGGAAACCTAAAGACAAATAAGGAGATAGAAACAAAGAGACTAGAGGAAATTGAAGCCTCTGACATCTACAAATACAACATATATTAAACACAGCCTCACTCCTAGCCAAATAAATGTACAAGCCTCACACTAAAGACCTGCTTGCCTCAGTTATTATCCTCCAATAAATCATGTCCGGCTTTCAACAAAATGTTACAAAGACATGGTGAAAGGCAAATAAAAATGTGGAAGAGACCAGCTGGAGAGACTAAGCAAGCATTAGAACCAGACTGAGATATGACAGAGATTTTGTAATTGTCAAATAATTTGGAAATATTTTGGAATTTAAAATAACTTTGATTAATATGCTTAGAGTTCTAATGGAAAAAGTGGACATCATGCAAGAACAGATGGAGGAGAGAGATGGAAACTCTAAGAAAGAATCAAAAAGGAATGTTAGAAATCAAAAACATTGTAATGGAAATGAAGAATGCCTTTGATGACTTCATCACAGACTAGACACAGGTGAGGAAAGAATCATTAAATTTGAAGAAATGTCAATAGAAATGTCACAAACTTAAATGCAAAGAGAAAAAAGAATTTAAAAGTAGAACAGGTTGCTGAAGAACTGTGGGGCAATTACATGCCTGTAATGGGAATACCAGAAAGAGAAGAAAAGAAAAAGAAACAAAAGAGATATTTGAATTAATAAAGACTGAGAATTTTCCAAAATTAATGACATACATGAAACATATCCAGGAATCTCAAAGAAAACCAGGCAGAATAAGTACCAAAACAGCTACACTTGGGAATATCGTATTTAAACTTTAGAAAACTAAAGACAAAGAAAATATCTTGAAAGAAACCAGAGGGAAAAAAATGCCTTATCTCTAGAGGAACAAGGACTAGAATTGCATTAGTCTTCTCTGTAGAAGCCCTGCAAGCAAGGAGAAAGTGAAGTAAAATATTGAAAGTGTAGGGGAAAAAAACCTAAAATTTGTATCCAGAGAGATGATCTCTCAAGAGTGAAGAAAAATGAAAACTTTCTTAGACAAAGACTGAGGGAATTTGGTGCCAGTAGACCTGCCTTGCAAGAAGTGATAAACAAAGTTCTTTCCAGAAGGAAAATTATATAAATCAGTAACCTGGATCTATGTGAAGAAGAAGAGGGTTAGATAAGAAGTAAATGAAGGTAAAATGATTTTTTTTTATTTTTCTTCTTCCTAATTGATCTAATACATAACTGTTTAAAGTAGTAACAGCAACAATGTATTAGATAATTGCTTATGGATAAATGAGATGCATAACAGCAATGTTGTCAGGGAGGAAGGAAGAACTGGGAGTTCCCTGTTATAAGGTGCCTGCCCTGTTATTGACTGAATGTTTGTGTCCCCGAGAAATTCATGTGTTGAAACCCTACCCACAATGGGATGATATTTGGAGGTGTGGCCTCTGGGAAGTAATTAGGAATAAAGAGAGAATAAGGGTGGAGCCCTCATGAGTGAAATCAGTGCTCTTAGAAGAACCATGAGAGAGTTTCCCTCTCTCTGTTCTCCACCATGTGAGAAGATAAGGAGGAGTCAACAGTTTACATCCCAGAAGAGAGCCCTCACCAGAACTTGACCATCCTGGCACCTAGAACTTGAACTTTCAGCTTCCAGAACTATGGGAAATAAATTTCTGTTGTTTATAAAACACCCAGCCTATGGCATTTTGTTATAGCAGCCCAAGCTGACTAAGGCATGCACTATCCATGAAGTGGTACATTGTTTTTTGAAAGTGGACTTAGATTACTTGTAAATGTATCTTGTAAATTTTAAGGAAACTACTAAAAACATTTTTAAAAGAAGTATAATGTGCTAAGAAAGGAGAGAGATGGAATCATGTAAAAATGCTCAAGTAAAACCAGAGAAGGCAGAAAAAAGAAAAGACAAAAAAGAAACAAAGAATAAGTGCAATGAAAAGACAACAGTTATAAATACGGCAGATATTAATCCATCTATGTCAGTAACCACTTTAAATGAGGATGGTTTAAACACACCAATTAAAAGACAAACACTAAGAGTGGATTAAAAAAACCCAATACTCAACCATATGTCTTTAACTATAAAGACACAAATATATTAAAAGTAAATGATGGAGAAAAATATATACCATGCTAATACCAATGAAAAGGAATCTGGGGTAGCTATTTTAATTTCAGACAAATCTGTCTTTAGAACAAGAAAAATTATGAGGGAGAAAGACCGACATTACATAGATATATAGAGACCAATTCTCCAAGAAGTTATTACAATCCTTAATGTGTATGCACCTAACAACAGAGCATCAGAAGGATCACTCCTTACCAACTTGATGTATATAGTCAATGAAATTTCCATCAAAATCCCGGCAAGTTGTTTTGTGGATGTTGACAAACTGATTCTAAAGTTTTGATGGAAAGGCAAAAAACCTGGAATAATCAACACAATGCTGAATAAGAACAACGTTGTAGGACTGAAATGACCCAGATTCAAGACTTAATATAAAGGTATGGTATCAAGACAGTGTGGTATTGGTGGGAAAATAGACAAATAGATCAATGGAATAGAATAGATAGCTCACACAAATAGACCCACACAAATGCAGTCAACTGGTCTTTGACAAAGGAGCAAAGTCAATTCAATGGAGAAAGAATAATCTTTTCAACAAATGGTGCTGGAAGTACTAGATATCCATATACAAAGAAAAAAATTCCAGACACATGCGGTAAACCTCTTATAAAAATTAATTCAAAATAGATTATAGACCTAAATGTAAAATGCAAAACTATAAAACTTCTAAAAAATAACGTAGGAGGAAAATCTAGGTTACCTTGCCTTGACAATGGGTTTTTAAATACAACACCAAAAGCATGATACATGAATGAAAAAATGGGTAAGATGGACTTCACTAACATTAATAACTTCTGTTGTGACAAAGACACTCTTAAGAGAATAAAAAGACATGTTTGAAAAACACATATAAAAGACTTCTATCAAAATATATAAAGAACTTGTATCCAAAGAACTCTTAAGACTCAACAGTAAGAAAATCAACAACTCAATTTAAAAAATGAGCAAAAGACTGGAAAGACATCTCCCCAAAGAAGATACACAGATGGAAAACAAGCACATGAAAAGATGCTCCACATCATGTGTCATCAGAGATTTGCAGATTAACACAAGGAGATACCATGACATACCTATTAGAATATAGGCTATTAGAATTCTAGGCCAAAATCCAAAACCCTGACAGCATCAAACGCTGATGAGAATGGGGAGCAACAGGAACTTTCATTCATTGCTAGTGGGAATACAAAATGGTACAGCCACTTTGGAAGACAGTTGGACAGTTTTTTACAAAGTTAAACACAGTTTTACTATATGATCCAGAATTCACGCTCCTAGGCATTTACTCAAATGGGTTAAAAACTTACATCCACACAAAAAGCTGCACATGAATGCATATAGCAGCTTAATTCATAATTACCAAAAACTAGAAGCAACCAAGATGTCCTTCAATAGGTTAATGGATAAACAAACTGTGATATACCCATACAATGGAAAATTATTCAGCAATAAAAAGAAATGAACTTTAATCCACAAAAGGACACAAAGGAGCATTAAATGAATATTGCTAAGTGAAGGAAACCAACCTGAAGTGGCTGTATACATACTGTATGATTCCAACTACAAGGCATTCTGGAAAGGCAAAATTATAGAGATGGTAAAAAGATTAGTGTTTGCCAAGAGTTCAAGAAAAGGGGGTGAGAATTGAATAGGTGAGCAAGGTGGACATTTAGCATGTGAAACTATCCTGTAATGGTGGATACATGATATGCATTTTTCAAAACCCATAGAACTGTACAACACAAAGAGTGAACCTTAGTGTAAACTATGGGCTTGAGTTAATAATAATGTACCAATATTGACTCATTGTACAATAATAACGTATTGACATTGGTTCATAATAATGTACCACACTAATGCAAGAAGTTAGTAATGGGGAAGATGTTCAGGGAGAAGGGATAAATGAGAATTCTTTGTACTAGGTGTTCAATATTGTTATACACCTAACACCACTCTAAAAATTGTCTATTAATTTTTTTAAAAGTTAATTCATTGTGATTTTCTCACAATTCTTCTCTCACCTATGTAAAGTTCTGGTCTTTATTGGGAATGCTGGACAAGTAGGAATACACAGTCTATACCTTTCTTAGTAGTATAACTTTTAATACATCAAAAATGTTTTTCAATCTTAGTATTAAATATAATCTTAATAAATATAAAATTGAATCTGTGACATATACAAAGAATGAATCTAAACCAGTTGCAAAATCTCAATTTTAAACATGTTTCTAGGTATTGGAAGTTTATAGAAGAAAGTAGACAGCAAACATAGGAAAAAATATCATGAATATTTTTGTTCACATATATAAATGTGAAGGTATGAGACAAAAAATTTCCCCATGTATAGTTTAAAATTTTTAACAATTAATATTTCCTATTCATTTTTAACTGTTAAATTATAATATTAGTATGAATGATATTAGTATGTAATCTTTTTCTAGTATGATATCAATTTTTAAATTGATGAAATTTAACCTTTCACTATATGTCATGGAAATTTGATATTTATCATAATACAAATAAGAACTTTATTTGTAGTTAAATCCATATGTACTTGCATTTGTTTATTTCATATTTATTGAAAATCACATTTGGTCAGTATCACTCAGGTGTCTTTCTTCCTTTCCACTTAGATCTGAATTGGATTTTAATATTCCACTATGAACAAATGCCAGCTATTTATTTCCAATCTTGGTTAATCTATTTATCATGTGATTATTTATTAGTTCAGTCAGCCTTGATATTAAAAATAAACAATGAATTCTTGCTATTGTGTCTATTCTGAGGTAGACTGACCAGGTCTATCTCATAGTTAATTTTTAAATTTTTGTTTGTGTGGTTTGTGCATGATAATTCAGAAATATGAATTATAGACATCCCAAAATAGAGAGAAAAAAAGTCTTAGTACTTCTCCCAAATACTTGGTTCTCATTTTTGGACTATTATGAAAGTTTTATTTCATAACTCTTAACTCCTTAAAAAGTTACACAAAATTCTGGACTTTTTGCTTTGATTTCTTTTGACTATAATTTCCAATAAATCTAGATGACAAGGCTAAAATCCTCTAAAAAGAAACCATATTTCTGGAATGATATCTTTTGCTTACTCTTTGAGAAAATTGAAAAATTTCTAATTAACACTTACTTAGTGCTTTCGTGGCGACCAACAAGTATCATTGTTGCCCTCATCTATCCATGGAAGGCTGAGGCTCGGGATGATTAACTGGCTGATCAATATCATATAGGTAAGAAGTAGTAGACAGTTAGCCTGAAAGTTAGGGAAGGTAACTGAAGCAAATTGTAGCAAAGTGTACTTTTTTTTTTTAAGTCAACTAATGAAAAATAAATTTCCAAGAAGCTCTTTTGATCTGAAATCACCACTCATCAAAGGCAGAGGGCTGATTTGAAGACAGAGGGGTATCTGACATGACTTCTCCTTTGATACCCTTACTCTCAGCCTACCTGGAAATTGCGGAGCACCGGGAGGCAGGAAGTGTTTTTAGTTGGCACGTGGGCTCCGCGTGCTGGGAACTGTTCTACTTTAATACCTGAACTTCCCTGCCAATGTCAAGCATCCAGCCTTGTCAGCAGTTCTTTTCCATTTGTGAATCTTATACTTAAAGCTTTCACCTCTCCTTTTCTAGAAGTATTTTCTGTTTAGAACCTGGAGGTTTAGAAATTTTGTAAGTCTGAAGAAATATATTTCAACTAGGATTCGTAATTACTTATTTAAAAAGTTTAATGTAGAAAATATATGTAAACATGTATGTTCTTTTTTCTAAGACGTTTGATCTTATTGCAAAATTGTAGTGCTGCAGACAGTGAGGTGTAAGGTAACAGATAAAGTGATTTCACCATTGAGGCAAGGTTGTGCCAAAATAATGCTTCACAAAATAAATAAACAAGCAAAAATTGCAATGGAAACGGCTCAAATACATAAGGTTTATAAATATATTTTAAAGCATTTAGAATAAAATATGTCCTTTTGTGTTTGTTCCATGTTCTGGAATAGCAAATAAAAAATGCTGTTTTGTTTTGCGTTATTTTGTTTTATCATTTTGATGGCCATGTGGCGATTCTCAGGCTGCATGTGTGTGGCTCATTAGTTGAGAATGTGGGCAAGTAGTGTTGAAGATTATTAGAGTCATAAGGTTACAGCACAGTCTATCAGGGAAAATACTTGAGTTAATTATTTTGGAAATACATTTTGGTAAAACTGAATGTGATTTAAAGAAATAGAAAACATTGTTCATAAAGGTTTTATTCGTTAGAATAATGATGTCATTCCAAGTAATATAGTTCTAGCTTCTTTATTGTTCAGTAAATGTCTACAATGCAGGATGGGCCTTGCTTGCTAATGCCAGTCTACTGACATTCTTATTTCATGTATGTAGATTCATTCACCCTTAGTGACAAAGGTTTATTATGTTGAACCCAGCTGTCCACCTTAAGAATACACACTTCTCCGGATGTTTTCTTAATGGTCTCATGACAAATAGATTTATGTTGTCATAACTATTGTTGAGTAAAATTTACTATTACTGTAGTTCTAACTATCAGGATTGAGCTATTAGTTCATGTGAAGTATTAATAGATATTGAGGTGGTGTGGGGGAGCTTGGTGGGAGAAAAACATTTAAAAAGTTACAGTGAATCTCACTATTGGTCATTGGCTAATATATTTTTAAAATATGTTGGCTAACATCTGTTTAAAAGATGTTATATCAGAGAGTGGAGAGAATGAGAGAAACTGAAAGTTCATCAGAACAAAAAAGAATTTCAATACAGATTTTGTCACCAAAAAGTAACCTCAAGTTTCAAGTTATAGTTGAATTAAAGAGGCAGCCAGGTTGTTCGAAATCTGGTTGTTGCTGCTTAGAATTCATTGTTGAGCCTATGCTACCTGTGTTGTGAGCTGTTTAGCAAGTTTGTATTCCACACTTTGTTTCCTGGTCCAGACAAAAACAGAGTCCATGAACATGGATTAAGAATTAGTCTGTTTTATTCTGTGTTTTTCCATGAATATATTGAATGTCTCATCTTGATTCAGAAGCAAAACCCAAAAACTTGCAAAAAACATGTGTTTGTGATTTGTCTTAGAATAATTCAGAAAGTAGTACTATAATTTTGTTGAGGAAAATTTTGTGCAATTTATTCCATTCCAAATATGTGAATTTTCATTTTAAAATTTAGTTAATTTAGTAATGCCTCATTCTACTGAGATATTCTCCCCTCCCCCAATACATGTATGTACAATCATCTTATTAAATTGTAGGAATTTTAAAAGATAAGCTTTTTCATCTAAGGTATAGTTCATGAAACAATAGAATGATAAATTTTAATGTAATGATACTATTGAGCTATCAACTGTGTGCCAAGTACCTTATGTAAACAAATGATGTCTTGGGATCTAGACAATAAGCATTCAAAAACCTTTAAGGATGAATAAAATGTCCAATTCAAAGATAGGTTATTATAAATATACATTTCATATTTACAAATGTATTTATAGTTTAAAAAATAAATTTTTAGTTCCCCTCTTTGACCTAAAATTGTTTAATCTCCAAATAGTTTATAAACCAATAGAGAATTTTTGATAAATCTCATCACTGTTCCATTTTTTCCTATGTCAAATGAGAAGATTCAACTCATTCAAAAATATTTAACATAAATTATGTCTAGACTTTGAGCTAGGCACTGCAGGGCAAAAGCTACAAAATAAGAAAGACTATCAAGTTAGAAAAGTCGCCAATTGGGGGATTTTGCTGAACAGGGGACACTAGGCAATGTCTACAAACATTCTGGGTTGTCACAGCTTGGGGGTTGGAGGTACTATTGGAATTCAGTGGGCAGAGGTCAGGCATGCTGCTATACATCCTGCAATGCACAGAACAGACACATGCAATAAAGCATTATCCATCCTCAAATGTCACTGTAGCAAAGTGGAGGAACTGTAGGTTAGAGTGTCAACTAAGTAAGCCAGTGGGGCCCCTTTAATGGGTAACTTTATTTCCCATTGATATTTTGGGATTTAAGTGACTGAATTTAACCTAAATTCAAATTGACAGTACAGCTTACTTTTTGGGTGGCTTCAGCGAATTCCCTCTTAAACTATTCAAAACTCTTTTTTTCCTATTAGTTCTCCAGTTTAATAAGAATATTACCCTATGGAGAAGTTCTAGAGTTTAAAGATAAAATTTAGAGCATAGGACAAGTTGTATATATGCAAACATAACAAAACAAGTAAAATCCAAACAAACCCCAGCCCATACCATCTGGACCAAGTTGTGTTTCTAATGATGGAAATATGCAAATATCAAGCTCTTTACATGTGTTCTCTTATTTGACCACCTTTCAGGATTGAATATTTATTTGTTACAGCTGTGGTTGAGAAAATAAGCATCTGTTTGGAGTTTAGGGTTGGGATTACATGCTTTCACAGTTAAATCTACCCATGCAAAGAAGTTCATTGAGACATTCATGTGTAGTGGTAGAGGAACGTGTAAGTTTCTTTTCCCTTCCTACTGAGAGGGATGCTGAAACTGAAATTTAGCAAGGACAAAAATCAATCAGCTTGTCTCTGAAAATGGTAAGATCTGATCAGAGTTAGCCGGAGAAACAGAAAGAATGATTTAGAAAAGTTTGAGGGAAATTGATGTTCTTCGGTGACAAGACTGTTGCCATTTTGTTCACACCACAAATGAAATTCTGTTCCCAAATGGGAAATGAAGCGAGATAATCAGGTCAATTTCATAAAAAGGACATCAGGTTGGAAGAGTTGAAGGACCAGATAAGAAAACAAGTATCTATAGCAGGATGATCTGGGTAAAATAAGGGATGATTCACTCAGAGGTGATGCAGGGGCTAATTCTGCACATTCCTATTGCTTGATGTGCTTTGCAACGTCAAAAGCAGATTCTTACAGGGACTAAGGCCTGGCCAGCATCCAATGGAATGAGCCCTGGCCTGACCTGGGATCAGGCTGCCTCAGAAGGTGATGTGTTTCTACCTTGTATACTCATTCATTCTTACTGAACTATCTCAAGCCTACATTACTTACTTTAACTTCCCAAATTCCTTCATAGTGGATAAGGTATCACCATCATCAGAACAGCACCACAGATATTTTGTGTTTGAGGAGTGGTTTAGCAGTTGGATGTCAGGTTTGTAGTTTGTTATTATTTAGCACCACAATTTTGTGACTCTGTCATTTGAGAATAGAATGATAATGTGGTTATGTAACCTATGACTAGAAGAAACAAATGGGAGTATTCCCAAGACATGATTTCTCACTTATTTTCATGGAAAAATAAGAAGATGGTGAAGCAGTAAATATAGTCGTAGAGGTAATCAAAACAGATGGGAATATAATTTTATTTGGAGCTATATAAAGAACCTTCTACTCAGTCTCAATACAGGCAGACTGTAGAAAATTTCAGGGTTACTATTTGTCTTCTAAATGTAAACCTGTGGATCTTCTTATCTAATGAGTTCAAATTACCAGTGGAAAAGGTCAGAAAGAATGAATGAAATTAGGAGAATTGATGACCTGAGTATCATCGTTGTGCTTTTGTTTCTTACACAATTTAACTTGTGCCTTGACAGTTTGGGGTCCAAGAAAGTGATGCTATTCCAGAAGCTCCCAGAGATATTTTTGGAACAGGCCTTCTTGTGCTCTAATAAGAGAATGCATTATATCCGCATGTGCTATTGCAGAATCATCATTCATTTAACAAAAATGTGGTCATTGTGGCTAGAAATTTTAGTTCTATAATTAAAATGGACTAAAATATTCTGGAGTGTATCTAGGAAAAATATTTTGTATGTATCAATATGTTTCCTAGAAATTTTCCCTGTTGGATCAAACAATAGAGGAAAATTTTTCTGTTTCTATATGAATGTAAATGTATTTTAGGTGAATTTTGAAAATCAGTAAAGCATAAAGTCAATTAACTATAAAATAGTTCCCTTTGTTTCCAAATTATCTGTGTAGTATTCATACGGGGGAAGAATTGATCAAAAAGCAAATATTTGAGGAATGCTTTCATATGTCTTAAGACAATATGGTCATTGTTTAATTTATCAACAATTCTTGAGCACATCTTAGTGCCTGGTACAGAAGTGAAAGACGCAGAAGATACAGTTTTAACTTCAGAACGTTCACACCTAGTAAAGGAGACAAGGTAACAGAAGTGGGTGTGATAAGTGCTATGACACAGGACTGTGACATGGCTCTTTCTGGGAGTACTGAGGACCCTCACCTCGTGTGGCCTGAGGGCGGGGTGAGCTGAGCTGCACAGCCAAAGAGGAGTCTGCTAAGATAACCAGAGGGAAGCACTGCTGGACAGGCAGAGAGAGCAGAATGAGCAAATTAAGTTTGAGTAGCTACAGTTTCTTTCTCAGGGTTGTCCACCTCCCAAAGATAATAAGAGGATCATAAATTTGATTTTTGCCAATTTAACTATTGGTTAACCCACTGGAAAATCTTTCTTTAGAAGTGATTTTCTTCTATATTTTACCAAGCCAGGAGCAGAGAAGTAATGAGGGGTCCCAGAAAGGCATTGCCCCAGCTTCCCTGGACTCCAGGTGTCACCGCAGCTTGCTCATGCCCTGGAAGCTGTCCCTTCTCCAGGGTCATGATGGGCAGCAAGATGGCATGTGCCAACAGGGTCGTTCAGGAAGTCAAGCCACACACTCCACCAATAAGGTTCCCTGACAGAAGGGGCAATCCTAAACCCAGCCTATCAGAAGCTTTGAGGTCAACAGGGCTACCATCTCACTCTTCTGCAATGACACAGCCTTTTAAGGGAGGCAAATCACCAGATTTTCTGGTGTGTCAGGGTCCACCAGACACTGCAGAAATGATGAAAACATTTCTTCAGAAATATAGGAGACTTTTGTCTCAAGAAGAAATCAAATTTATCCAGTGTAGAGGTCTAGAATAACCACTGTGGCAGCTGTCTGTCATCAGCCAGAAGAATCATCTTTACAACAAAGGACTTCCAAAATAACAAACAAGAAATTATAGATTAAACAACTGTAATAAATATTCTATAAAAAATGGAATATATATAAAAGAAAAGTGATGAGGAAGGACTGTCTTAGTCAATTGGCCATGTAGCTATTAGTAACATCTTCAAAGCCTTTTTACCTAGTGCAGGTCACATATATGGGAGATTTCTGGGGAGTGTTTTGGTTACATTTTCACAAATGTCTCATCTCTTTGTATCAACAAACCCTTCTCTTTGAACTGAACTGTGAATTCCTACTTCTTTCCCTTTTTCTGCCTTGCCCAATTAGAAAGAATGGAGTGGAAGCCTCAAGATTACTTGGTGAATGTACTCTTTGTTTCATAATTCCAAATAACATCTTGCCTGTAGACATAATTAAGAAAGATCTGGGCAGAGGGAGGGAGGATAATCTTCAGAATTCCTCTCAAATTTAATCTTATATTGACAGTCCCCATACTTTGCCTGAAAATGCCTACTTGGCAAAACTATTAAACTTTAATGATAGCTTAGGATGGATTTCTCTAGCCACTTTTCTGTTTTCATTCCAATAATTAGAAGAAAATAAGGGACATAAATTATTTGTCTTATGTTAAAATTATTCTTCATATTCAGTCCACGATAGCAAAATTTTTGCCCAGGTTTAGTACATATGAATTATTAACAGAAAGAGTCACTTCTGTTTTCTTTTGGCATTTTATTTTTTAATATGTGCTGTTCCTCCCTGAACCTTTTTCTAAAAAGTCATCGTGCATGAGTTCTTTGCTATACTATAATCTTAGCCATCATAGTCTCTCAGAAAAAAATTAACTTCATCTAAATTAAGGATAATAAGAGAAAATAGCCTCTTTTTGAAACTTTTTATTGATAAAAAAATTTGTACATATTTATGGTATACATGTGATATTTTGTTACATACATAGAATGTGTAATGATCAAGTCAGGGTATTTAGGGTACCCATCACCTCAAACATTTATCATTTCTACATGTCAGGAGCATTTAAAGACCTCTCTTCTAGCTATTTTGAAATGTACGAATCATTATTGTTAAACATAGTCACCCTACTCTGCTATCGAACATTAGAACTTATTCCTTCTATCTAACTGTATGTTTGTACCACTGATAATCTGTTTTTAATGCCCAAATCTCAAGCAAGAGAAACTATGTAGCATGATAAAGAACAAAAGAATTTAAGACCTGAAACCTGATGATGCAGGTTCAATTTCTGGTTCTGTCACTTCCCAGCTCAGGCACCTTCCTTAACCAGTGACCTTCACTGTCCTTTTCTCTAAGAGGGCATTGATAATGTCTGCCCTCGTCCCCACCTCCCCGCCTGTCTACCTGATAAGGTAGAGATTTCCTTAGCAGGTAAAGTGGGTCAAAGAGCCTTAAAACTAAACATGTTTTATAGATCTCAGTTCTTAAGACAATGAATGACTTACCATATTGGTGTACAAAATATGACTTTTAAAATGAGAGACAGTACATATATGAAGTTATATTCTATGTAAAGGATGTTCACACACATTAATGCATAATAGCATTCACCAAATAGGGATATGCTTTCCTCCTTTCTCATGGCTTTCCTTTCAAGCCTCTTTATTTCTTACTTGTCCCCATTTGCCGCTGGGCTTTCCCCGTGGTCTGCACGCCGTGGTGTTCATGTGCTCTGATTCTCCTTGCTGCGTGTGCAGGCTCAGGGAGACGACGAGGTCCACCCACCTTTAGCAGCCCCCTTCTTAGTTTGGAGTTTTGGTCGTGTGCACGTTCGAGTTTGAAATTTCTGTGTGATGAGAACATACTTGTCTGGATGTTGGTTTTATAGTCTAGAATAATAAAATTCATTTATAGTAGTAAAATTATTGAGGTCCAAATGTTTGCCAGTTTCATGAATAACAACACGTATCATATTTGTTTTTAAACAACTGTAAGTGAATACTATATTTTTATTTGTATGTTTTCTCACAAAATAGCATTCAGCAATTATTTTCCGTTTTTTTGTGATAATGATATTTGAAATATCTTAAGAACTCAGCATGGGCCAATGCCTTCTAGAAATTAAGTCATTTAATGCTCACAACACTAGCAGGTCTGTGTTATTTCCCATTTTATAGATGGGGAAACTAATGACAGAATATCAGGAGGCAGGATTTCATCATAGTGAAATGTGTAGGACCTTGTTCCAGAATGACTGGGTTAATTCTAGTCCCCCTAACTGTTATCTGTGCATCCTCAGACAAATTACTTAATCTTTATGTGCTTTAATTTTCCCAACTGTAAAATATCTCATATTGTTGTTAGGATTAAACACATCTATTCCTTGTATGGCATTTTAGGTTCTCTTAACCAGATGTTATAAAATCTGTGCACATATTTTTAACGTTCCTTTATTTCCCTTATCAGAAGTATTTTCAATAAAACAATTCCCCTAGAAAATACAAAATACTATTTGATGATTTACTACCTTATATTTTGATGTTCAGTAAACACTATGGAATTTAAAGACAAGCTCCATCATATTAAGTTTTAGAGCCTAAGATACTTTAGTCTGTCTATGAGAAAGTGGTTTTGAATGAAATCCAACTCTCAGATTTATTTCATTTTGGTTAAAATTATAGCAGGTGCTTTTCAGTGTACTGAATGTATTAAGCCCAAAATGGCAAGCTTAAATAAATGGTACACATTCTTTTTAATTATACTTGATTTGAATGATCATTTCCTTTTCTATGTTATTAGATGTATTTAACAGCTAAAGATATAATAAAATTATTTTATTGCTAGACAGAAACAACTTTATCAAAAATTTCTTAAAATTTTATAGAAAAGTCCAGGCACAGTAGCTTATGCCTATAATCCCAGCACTTTGGGAGGCTGAGGCAGCAGGATCATTTGAAGTCAGGAGTTCAAGATCAGCCTGGGCAACATAGGAAGACCCCATCTGTACAAAAAATAAAAATAAAAATAAAAAAAATAAAAAGCTATGATGTAAAGTCAGTGTTACAAAAGAAATTTATAGAAATAAAGTCTCATAAGAGCAATAAAATGTCACACATGATTTTAATCCCTTTTTGAAGAGTTTTTGTCATTGAGAAAATGAGCATGGATAAATGTTGATTGTTTTTCTGGGAAATGTTTTCTTATTTCAAAAGTCAACCACAACTCAATCTGCTCTCCTCTCTCTTGACAGGCACCAGCATATTCACGGTCTACGAGGCTGCCTCGCAGGAAGGCTGGGTGTTCCTCATGTATAGAGCAATTGACAGCTTTCCCCGTTGGCGTTCCTACTTCTATTTCATCACTCTCATTTTCTTCCTTGCCTGGCTTGTCAAGGTACTGCAAAAAAAAAAAATTGTACTAATAGAGCCTGTATTTTGTGATAGTTTTACAGATCCTTTGTTTGTTTTGGTTACACTCTGCTTCCTCCTTCCCAGTGTTTGGTAAACGTGGTTTATAATTTTCTTTCAGAATGTGTTTATTGCTGTCATCATTGAAACATTTGCAGAAATCAGAGTACAGTTTCAACAAATGTGGGGCTCGAGAAGCAGCACTACTTCAACAGCCACCACGCAGGTACAGTATCAGCAAGGCGATGCCACAACTGGTTTGAACACGGGCATATGCCATCTCACCATCAGTGGTGCTCAAAGAAGTGCTGATATGACGGGTGTTTACAATCTGACTGGGTTAGAGAGGTGTTTAAATGTGCAAGTGCAAAAGCCTAAACCCAGAACAAACAAATCAGACTTTCTAAGTAGTGGGGTGAGGGCACCCATATTTTTAACAGTTCCATGGGTGGTTTTCATACAAAACCAAGATTGTCAACTACATTTATTATATACCTTTGATTTAATTCTGATATCACAAGTCCTCAAATGGCTTGCAGATAAAATATAACAACTGTGGAGTTTCCTACTTTTATGAGCATTTATTCATGTAATTGTAAGCCTATATAATGACCCTCATGTAAAGGGTGAGAATTTTTGAATTGGAAAATATATTTCATTCAGAACAAACCAATCACAGTATAATAAACTATGAAGTAGACCCTTCAACCCCAAATGCATGCCTGTGATTTTTGAGGAATCACTATATATTCAGAAGGATTCTCATAATAAGTTCCCGTAAAACAATATTGTTCCCGTAAAACAATAAGGCTACTGAGAAATGGAAGATGGCCTATCATTTTACTAAAAGTAGCAGAGCAGTTATTACATAAGAGGGCAATTCAGATCCAGTGTATTTGATTTTATTTTTGGTTTTGTTTTGTGTGTTTGTTTTTGTAGTAGTTGAAAAGAGGAATTCAGGTTTATATATCTTCTAGTATAAATCTTTATAAAAAAGAGAGAAAATAAAAATTCCATAATCAAGAATAAAATGATTTAATGCCTTGTAGCTATTATTTAATATTAAATAACACTAATATTAAATTAATTATTTAATATTAAATTCTAAAAGAAATTTTTATAAATATTTATACAGGTCTATTTGGACAATGTTATATAGTAAAGAGCCAAGGTACAAATTTTACTTTGAAGACCTTCAGATTGAACTTTTAATAATTATATGTTTAATTGCTATTAAGCACACTAATATTTGGGAAGAGCCTCATGGTGTTACAGCACCTTTATGATGCTGTATAAGTGAATTATCTAGCCAATTTATTATAGATAAAATAGTGTTGCTGTTATTCAATTTTGACAAGCAACTATTCAAACTTCCATGAAAGATTTTTTAAAAATGTGGGCCGGGCGCGGTGGCTCACGCCTGTAATCCTAGCACTCTGGGAGGCCAAGGAGGGCAGATTGTTTGAGCTTAGGAGTTCGAGACCAGCCTGAGCAAGAGCAAGACCCCGTCTCTACTAAAAAAAAAAAAAAAATAGAAAAGAAATTATACGGACAGCTAAAAACATATATATATAGAAAAAATTAGCCGGGCATGGTGGTACATGCCTGTAGTCCCAGCTACTCGGGAGGCTGAGGCAGGAGGATCGCTCGAGCCCAGGAGTTTGAGGTTGCTGTGAGCTAGGATGACGCCACGGGACTCTAGCCTGGGCAACGGAGTGAGACTCTGTCTCAAAAAAACAAAAAAAAAAAAAAAAAAAAGATTTTTTAAAAATGTGATACAGGTTATATCAGAGATGCCATGTAGGAAAGCCTTGAAGGACAACCATATCAAATTTTTATTTCTTCTCTCCTCTCTTTTATAAGACTATAAGGAACAGTAAAGTTCCAAGTCCATTTTGAGGTGACAACCTCTCGAAGGGTATGTTTTCTCTTCTAGGCACAGAGACCTAAATTGAATATGGAACTATGAACTCAGCACTTAAATCCCAAGCAGTGTGCCTGGGAGATGACCTAAAATGTCTTTAAAACCATATTATGTTTATTGACTAACTCTTAAATATAAAATCACAGCTGGAAAAGTAGTGTTTCCAAGTGCCATCAAATCAGCCAGAAGTTATAATAGAAAGTGAAATGTAGAGAGACTTTGAACAAAGTTGTACAAAATTATTTTGATGCAAAATTGTACTTCATCAGGAGGAATAAGTTGGTAATTCAGAGGTAATGCATCTAGATATTCAGCAGAGGTAATCACACAGAGAATTGTGAAAAACCTTCATTAAGAAAAATGCTATGGCTGAGGGCCTGGTTGCTAAGCAACCAAAGCTCCCGCTGCCAGCCTCTTGGTGAAACACCACTTAGGTAGCCTAGCAACAGGCCTCCAGGCCCCGCCCACCCCTTACTAGCCACTCGCAAGTGGGGCCAGATGTTTTTATGTGTAAAGAAGGGAGAGACATCATTTGCTGTGATTGTGTTACATTTTAAAATCTGACCAAACTCTGTGAACAAGGACTTCTCGGGAAGTGGTTTAAAACACTAAATCACAAGTTTCTAATTCTAATAAAACAGGTTTTGAGGAAATAACTTAAGATGGTTATTGTATTGTAAAGCACACAGCTTTTCAGACATGAAGTCCATTCTTGCCTTTCTCTTGTATGTGGAAAATCTGCAGTTATTTGATATAAGTTATTCTCACCAAAGGGTTAAAGGATTCCAGGCATGTTGGACTTGTAAGTCTGTAGACTTCCTATGACAGCCATGTGTGTCTATATATATATATATCTATATATATATATATACTATACACACACACATATATATATATACTATATACACACACACACACACATATATATATATACTATACACACACACACACACACACACACACACACACACTCATTAACTGGAAAAAGAAGGGGCTTTCTGACTTTTAGGCAGTTCATTCGGAATTGGGTCTGATTTAGAGGCAAAAGAAAATCAGTGATGAGAACTGTTTCTTTAAAATAACAAAGCACCATTTTTAGTTGAATGGTCACCACCAAATGCCTCCAAGTCACAGCACAGAAACAAATTACAGAAAGATTAGTGCCAAAGGTCTTGTGGAGACCATAATAAAACATGTAACAGGAAAACAGACAGAAAATGATGTAGAGAATTCAGATTAGTAATCATGAGTCTGCCTGAACTCTGGTGGGGCATGTGACTTTCAGACATGCATAGTCATTAGACATGGGTAACAGTTGCCACATGCTCAGTTCTGTACAGGTTAAGGGCAAGAGATTCACACATCCATAATATAAGAGCCCCGTGATGGGACTACCCGTGCCACAGTTTTTTAGTGGCATTGCTGCAGCACCAGATGTTGGGATGTTCAGATGTGCTGGCAGACAAAGTCCTGAGCACAGAATCTAATCCTGACCTTTACTCCCATTACTTCAAAGCTTCTCTTCAGGTACTGTTACCAGTCCTCTGGTCCTCTGACCCAGACTGGCCATGACAGAGATGGGCATATCCCAACTTTGCCTGGAGTAGAATTCAAAGAACTGCTATGCTTTAGGGCCACACGAGGCTACTTTTCTGTTATGCATAACGATAAGAGACACAAAGCAGGCTTCTGACAGTCAATACGTAGCTAACATTTATAAATACATCATGAACCAATAGGGTCATATGAGAGGTTTAGTAAATAAATATCCTGATTGTGTAAAAAAAGCAATAATTTCTGGGTCTGTTGTTATCTCTGATTGAGCATTATTGTTGACACGTTTTCTGAATTAGTGTTTCCTAATCAAGATAGAAGACTGAGAAGGGTGGAGTTGAGGCAGGGAAAATGAACACTTTTTAAGATTTTCCTCCTTTGTGTTTCCATCAATATTCTTAGAATGTGAGTTCCTACAAAAAGCAACGTTTGTGTAGTGTGCAGTGCTGGGTTAAAAAGCAGAAAGGCATGGATGAAAAGACACATGATCAAAAATGGAAAGAATTTCTTCATCAAAAAAAAACAGACTGTATACAATTTAATGCTCAAAGACAGCACTATAGTAAAGATTTGTTTACTGTGTTCCAAGGTCATTGATTTCCACATGAAAATTCATCATGAAAATATGTGAGAAAGCAATTTAATGATGCAGTTCAGGGAAGGGCTATTCTAACATGGTGCAATAGTGAGCTCCTTCTAACACGAAACCATAGTAATAGAATAATATGTTCACCATAGGAAGCCATAAATGAGAATTAAATTTTGTGAGGCTGAATTATTGAATATATTATTTAATAATTAAATCAAGCCAGGTGTCCACTCTCACTATCTTGTGTCATAATGACTATTATCTATTTTTTTTAAAAAAATTGGTTTTGAAAGAACTGAAAGAACATGAAGATTTCAAAATAAATTTTAGATTTTCTCTGCATTACTCTGTGTGTGGGTTTGTGTGTCTGTCTGGGTTTGAAATTTTAATTCAGCTGCTAGTGATTCTCCCTGTTACCAAGATTCTTTCCCTTACTACCCCCCATTAGATAACTTATTATTGTTGATGATGCTTCTGATGATATTTTGCCTATAGTAGAACAATCTCCAAAACATTTTTAACTTCTTTGTAAATCAGGTGACCCATTATGAAACCCTAGCAGTTACAAATGAACAAGCCTGAGATAATTCTCAAGGCTGAAATTTCTGTGGGTTTCCAGGTGATTATAAAATAAAAAGAGCACTCATGGAAATCTATTCATATTATTGATAACCTTCCACTAATTCAGAACATCTTATTACAATCTGTACCATATATTGACAGCTGCACTAAGCACTGTGTGATGGCTTCATAAGCTGTCTTATTTAATTTTCACCATAATGTCAAGAAGGGGATAATATTATTGTCTCTGCTTTGCAGATGAAAAAATGACAGACTGGAAAGTTAATCATGTTACCCAATATTACATAACCTGCCAGTGGTAAAACCTGAACTCAAAACCAGGTTGCTCAGCTGCTAGAGCCTTCAGTATTTTTATTTACTATGAGTTCCTGCCTCATTTAATTTATCCATTCCAAGTCCTGCCATTGACATGGCTGCATTTGTTCTAGCCCCATGTTAACTTCTCTTTTCTTAAAAAAGACAGTGTTTATTGTTGGCTGAAAGAGAGAGTCTCATATATCATTACTGAGAGTGTAAATTAGACCATCTTTTCTGTAAAACAGTTTGGCAGTATGTATCAAAAGGCTTAAAAAGTTATATTCTATTAGACTAAGAGATCTCACTTCTAAAATTTATTTTAAGAAAAATTTTGGACAATAGTTAAGAATGTATATTTGAGTACATTTATGGGGCACTTTTGGTAAATTAAAAAAATGGAAAGAATTTTAATCTCTAGCAATAAGTTATTGATTATAAATTATGAAATTGGAATAAATGCCAACCATTAAAATAATAATTGAACTTTATTGTCATGAAAATATGCTAACAACATATTAGTACCCAAAAAATGATCCTATGTTTATGTGTGTGTGCTGTGTGTGCTCTGTGTGTGTGTGTGTGCATGTGCGTGTGTGTATGAAATACCTGGAAGGTTAACTCTAAAATATTAGTAGTGGTTGTCGCTGGGGGATGGGTTTAAGATGTTTTCACAGCTCATCACATTTTCTAAATGTTTAACAGTAAACATATTTAATTATATAATGAGAAGGGAATAGTTACATCATTCAAATGAAAGAAATCACTGGACATTCTAACTAAAACCACCTGTTTTAGTTAAGTTAGGTTCAGCTACAAGGGACAAAGAGCCCCAAAATAAATGGCTTAGATAAGGTAGAATCCCATTCTCTCTGTTATAGAGTTGGACAAGGTCATTCAGGGTTGTATGGTCATCTGTGTTGCCACAGATCCAGACTCCTTCCATCTTTCTGCTCCACCTTGCCCAGCCTCCACAATCAAAGTTGCCTAGTGGACTGAGATGGCTGCTGTAGCTCAAACCCTCACATCCATATTCCAGAGAGCAGGAAGGAGAAATAGAAGAAGAAGGAGAGGGTTTCTGCTTACATCCTATAGGCCAGTATGTAGTTATATGGTCAAGATGAGCTTCACAAAAAGGATAAGAATTAGTCTTTTTTCTTGGTGGCCCAGTGGCCCCATAAAAATGCTCTTACTTTGGAAGACAGGGAAAACAGACATAGAGGGACGACTGGCCGCCCCTGCCAACTTCCCCCAAGGATCTGAGTCTCTGAGGGTTCCTAGCTTCTGATAGCTAGACCAACTTCTACCTCAAAGATTTACTGTTGTATTAACCAGTCTAAATGCTGTTTTAAAATTTAGAGGACTAAAGAGACAATGAACATTTTGCATTTCCTTTACTTTATTTCATAGAAAGGTGTGACTTTCAGAGAGCACTTTTACTGACAAATTGATTCATTTGATTTTGGCCTACTGAAAAAAAAAATAATTTAACAGAGAAAATTAGTCTGCTACCAGTCAAAGCAAATATATGCCCCAGGGATCCTTTGTGTCATAAGAGGATGTAGGGGTGTTATCAACAGAGGGTTTTTAACTAGTGACTAGCGGGATTGGTTCTGTCTTTTGTCCTTAAAAGGAAATTCCCAGAATTTTGACAGGGCCTCTAAAAAAGCACTCTAACAGGTTTGCATTTCCACGGAAGTCTGTATTCTCAGAATGAGCCTATTCAGGAAGGATGTGCTTGACTCTACCACCGAGAATAGCTTTTAAAATACATTCTAAAGAGACTCAGAATCCTGTAAATGGGCAGCTGAGATAAACAACTTGCAGTTGGCATTTTTGTCAAAGAATCTTTGTGTAAATGTGCATCTCAATTTTGTCATTAAAAAAAATACATGTATGGCCTGTGAATTTCAGCACTCGTCTCCGACCACCTCACTTGTTTTATAGAGGGCAAGTTTACTGTCTGCAAATAATCTACTAGAGATTTGAAATTATGATTATAAATCCTAGGTATTGGGATCTTTGAGTCCTCTCACTCGTATTTCCATCCACAGTTACCCTTTCGAACAGGGTCAGACTAACATAAGGACATACAATGGGAAAGGAAATGTTTATGTGTGAAGAGCAGCGATCTCAGGCAGGAATGAAACAGCGAGTGCTTGTGATTAGTATCTTTACTTAGAAAAATAACAATCCTTAATTTTACCTTACTTCATCCCCCTCTCCCCCGCATCACACATACTCCTTAGGAACTGGAAAGAAAACATATTAACATTAGTGGGAAAATACATATAAGTGGGAAATGTCTTCCAGCTGGGGGTAATATTGACAGATAAGTAATTTTTGAATAAATAAAATATGCATCGAGATGATAACCTGGGCATCCGATCCACTGAATTTCAGATTTTAGTAGGCCTATGGTATCTTGAATTTCACTTACAAGCCAAAAGAACCTAAATTCCTGTCATAAATATGTACATAAAATTTCTGTTGAGCAGATTAATTTCAGCCTAGTTCAAATAATTACACCAAGTCTATTAAGCACTGTGTATGTCTCCTGGCACTAAAATAACACCAGTCTCTCTCTCTCCGTGCCACATGCACACTTGTTGTATTATTGATCCTGAGAATATTATTAGCTCAGTAAGAAATATCCACTAAATAAAAACAAAAATTTGCCACCTATAGTAAAAACACACCAGACACAATTCTTTAGAATATTAATTTTCATTTTTTCCCAGATCTAATAGATAATAATCAATGTAAAAGGGGATAAAATACTGTAGTATTTCTCCTGCAAAGAATAGTTGAGCGATTATATGCAAAGCATAGGTGAGGTAGGAAGTGCCTGACACATAGCAAGTACTCAATAAACTCAAGTTATTATCATTGTTCTTGTTACTGTTATTATTCACTTATGTTTTTAGTGTTAAAATGAACATAATCGAAATGACTTATGTTCCAAATATAAATCTGTAACAAGGCAGATTCTTGATAACATAAAAGTATAGAAAACCAGAGACACAAAGTGAGAGTTCTCAATGTTCCATGTTAAATGTCTCTGACTCATCTCCCTCTTTGTCTTGAAGATGTTTCACGAAGATGCTGCTGGCGGTTGGCAGCTGGTAGCTGTGGATGTCAACAAGCCCCAGGGACGCGCCCCAGCCTGCCTCCAGGTGCAGTACAATGCCATTTTCAAAAATCACCCAGGAAAGGCTTTGAATTTTATTTTATACAAGGAAGTATACAGCTCTTTAAAGTCCAGATTTGCCCAAATTTACAGTCCTGAAGTCAGAGATGTCAATTGACTTCATCCTGTATTCCCCGGACCTAGCATTTTTTTAACTACACAGTAGGGTTGTAATGAATTTCTGATGAATGAATGTACACATGTAAGAGCATTTCAGCAGTATCCAACCGATGAAGAATTTGGTGGTTGTATTAAATCTTATAAAAATATTCTTTTACAAAGGCTTGACTTATTTAGGGGTGGACAGGCATGGTCACGATTCACTTAATTCAGTGCCTCACTGAGTTCCTGGGAAGAAAAGATTTTACTGCATAGCCTGTTTTTCTGCATTTGCAAGCTCTCAGAACAACATGATATCAAGGTGCTTCCTTAGCAAAGTGACAGACAGCAAACACAAGGCGGTGGGCTTGCAGGTGAAGCCTGAGATCCCGGAGAGATTCTCACAGTGAGTAGAAGATGGGCCTGTAGTTCCCTCCCTGTGAACTTTGCGGACTCATCATCTGCTCCAAGCTTCTCATAAGTCCCGATAAACTCCCTCACTTCCTCTTCAGTGGCCCACACTGGTGTCTTCTCTTGCTTTGTTCCTCCTCCCTTCCCCCAGATATCAGGAACTCATTCAAAACAGTGTCACCTTAACAAGAGCAGTGTCCCTGACATTCCATAGCGTTTCCCCTCCTTTTTAAGAGTGAAAAAAATCAAGCAGCCCACTCATGTAAACAGAGAACTGATTCTTCCTGCTGGAGAACTGTATTTTCTTTACTCTCTTTTGTTTTCAAGTGACAAATTCCCTTCTCCTAAGGGGTGGATTTTATAGTTCTTCATAATCCACCCCCATAACTTGGGGAAGTGTTTATATCTACTTCAAGATGAGAACTTATCTCTTTTCTTTCCCTTGGATCTTCCCCCGGGTGGAGGCTTGTTATGCATCTCAAGGATTGCTACTTGAGAAACAAAATTGTACTCTGGGCTGGATTTATGTGGCCATTTTATCATATAGTTATTTGCTTCTTTTTGTTTCCAATTTTATTGAGGTATGATTAATAAATAAAAATTGCATATATTTAAGGTGTACAATGTGATGATTTAGTATACATGCCCATTGTAAATGATTACCACAACCAAGCTAATGAACACATCCATCACCTCACATAGTTATGTGTGTGTGTGGTGAGAACAGTTAAGTTCCACTCTCTTAGCAAATTTCAAGTATACAATACAGTTTTATTAACCAGAGTTACCATGTTGTTCATTAGATCCCCAGAACTTAGCTATTAATATCTTACAACTCTGTGGTCCCCAACCCCACCAGTCTGTGGCCTATTAAAAACCGGGCCACACAGCAGGAGGTGAGCGGCAGGTGAGTGAGTGAAGCTTCATGTGTATTTACAGCTGCTCCTGGTGGCTCACATCACTGCATAAACTCCGCCTCCTGTCACATTAGTGACAGCGTTAGATTCTCATAGGAGTGCAAACCCTACTGTAAACTGGGCTTGCGAGGGATCTAGGTTGCACACTCTTTGAGAATCTAATGCCTGAGATCTGAGGTGGAGCTGAGGCAGTGATGCTAGCGCTGGGGAGCCGCTGCAAATACAGATTATCATTAGCAGAGAGGTTTGACTGCACAATAAATGTAATGCGCTTGAATCATCCTGAAACCATCCTCCACCCCTGGTCCGTGGAAAAATTGTTTTTCATGAAACCGGTCCCTGGTGCCAAAAAGGTGGGGACCTCTGTTATAACTGAAAGTTTGTATTCTTTGGTTAACATCTTATTTCTACCTCCCCCGCCACCGCCCCGCTGCAATCCCTGGCAACCACCATTCTGCTCTCTGCTTCTATGAGTTCTACTTCTTTAAATTCTACACATAAGCAAGATCATACAGTATTTGTCTTTCTGTATCTGGTTTATTTCACTTACCATAGTATCCTCCAGGTTCATCTATACCGTTGCAAATGGCAGGATTTCCTTTTTTTCTTGCTGACTAATATTTCATTGTATGTATAGAACACATTTTCTTTATCCATTTACCCATGAATAGATGCCTATTTCCTTTTCTTGGCTATTGTGAATAATGCTGCAATGAACATGAGAGCGCAGACATCTCTTTGAGATACTGATGTCATTTCCTTTGAATATATACCCAGAAATAAGATTCCTAGATCATAAGGTCATTCTATTTTTAATTTTTTGAGAAACCACCATACTGTTTGCCATAGTAGCTATACTAATTTGCATTCCCACCAACAGTGTACAAGGGTTCCCTTTTCTTCACATCTTTGCCAACACTTATCTTTTGTCTTTTTGTTTGTAGCTGTTCTAATAGAAGTGAGGTAATAATTCATTGTGGTTTTAATTTGCATTTCCATGATGATTAGTGATGGTGACCACCTTTTCACATACCTGTTGACCTTCTTTAGAGAAATGTCTACTCAGATGCTTTGCCCATTTTTTAATCAGGCTGTTTGATTTTTTTGCTGTTGAGTTCTATGAGTTCCTTGTTTATTTTGGATTATTACCCCCTTTTTAGAAATATGATTTTTCAAATATTTTCTCCCATTCTATAGGTTGCCTTTTTCATCTTGTTGACTGTTAGTTATTCGTTTCTATCAGTTAAAAGGATAGAGAGGAAAAGAGGAACAGTTTACAATGAATATTGAGAATGTTAAATATTATTGTGTGGTTCTCCTTCTATCTTATGTGGTGACAATATGGTGCTATTATACAATTACTACAACTACCCCTACTACTATTACTACTAGTAGTGATAACAGTAAGAACAATTATAGTACTAGCATCTTGTCTAAAGAGCACTTTCACTTATGTTATTCATTAATCTATCAATTGATATTTACTGAGTGCCAACTGTGTGCTAGACACTAAGATAGTTATGAAAAATCAAGCACAGTTCCCACCCTCATGGAGTTTACCGTGTATTTGAGGATGGAAGAAAACAGACAGCATTGAACTAGCAATCACAAGAGTGAGGGAGATTTTGAAAGAAATGTAAGACATGATGGGACTGTATAACTGGGAGTCCTCTCTCTTTGTATGAGAACTCAGAAGGTTTTCATGAGGTGGTGAGTAATATCTAAGCCAATACCAAGAGAATGAGGAAGGGAGTGACTAAGGATGAACTTCACTGCACCCCTGTGACATAGAAAGAGTAGCATGTATTATCAGCCATTTATGGAAGAGAAAGTGGATATTCGAGGATGCAAAAGGAGTCTCCTGAAGTTATACTTCAACCACATGGACAAGCCAGGACTAGTGCTGGGTCATCTGGTTCCTAGTCCTGTGCTTTAACCAACTGAAAAAAATATGCAAGGAATTATAAGCTCGTGAAAGAAATAAACCATCGGAGCTACTTTGAGTACCAGATCAGAGTTGTATGGGACCTGGAATGTAGTGCTTTAAAATCGATTAAGTGCTCATTAATAGATGCCTCAAGGTTGCAATCTGGAAATAGGAAGCAAGTCAGCCTCTTTATCACAAAGATTTGAGAATAGCAAGGAATAAATGGCAAGAGGAGTGTGATGACAAAACTGAGCAAGGAAATAGTAAAATAAAGGTTGGCATGGAGCGGGGCATAGATGTTGGGCTTCAAGTGTGTACATGTAGCATCTGAGAGACCTGTATATTAGACATGTGTTATGAATATAGCAGTGTGCTGGCTAAGTTTTATGAATGGTGACTCATATGGTTAGAGACTAGGGAAGACGGAAGTCAGTTCAGTATGAAGGAAGTTCCATTCAACTCAACTTCACAAGTTTGGTTCTAAATCCAGCATTCCAGAAGGAGCCAATGTTCATGAAAGAGTATGGATGAAAACTGATATGGCCAAGATGTTGTTTATTTGTAGTGAGAAGGAACTGTGATAGAGAGAGAATATATTTCCATGTCCAAGCAAAAAAAATATTAATTAAAAGAAAAGAATTCAATAAAAAATGTATTTAAGAGAAAATGCTCAAGAAATACTTGATGGCTTTTACTAATGATAAATGCCATCTAAATCTAGGTAATAGGAAAATTTCCATCTGCACCATCCATTCACTGTCTTAGACTGTAATGAAATCTTACCCCCAAGGACAAACAGTAGTACACAGCACTCTTTTTATTATTAAAATAAGCAAAATGTGAATATGTTCTCATAAAAAATTAATTATAGAAATAAAATAAAGAGGAAGAATTTACTTTAGGTCCTCTTTCAATATAGTTTCCCTCATTTCCATTCTAAGAGGTACCTTGGAGGTGAATGTTAAGAGTTGATTCTTCCCAGACCCCTGCATTTGCTCCTGCATTTACACATGTTCTCTGAGATGAAAAAGCATTTCTACCTCCAAGAGGTACTGCCATTTCAGTGTTTCCTCTTCCTGCACCTCCTCCTTTAGCACTCAGCTCAAATGTCACTTGCATAAGGAAGTCTTCCTTATCCTCAAAAAATAAACCAGATACTTCTGTTTCATGTTTCTATATCATCCAATACTTTTCATTTGCATCTATCATAATTTATTATAGTAAATTAAGGATATAATTATTTACTTAATATCTGTTTCTCTAGCCAAAGGAAACTCCATGACTGTGGAGATTTAACTGGTCATGGCCACTGCTGGAACCACACAGTAGCTTAATTCATGTGTATTAAATGAGAGAACAATCTAATGAAAGAATGACACAGCACCTTCTTGGCTTGCAAAAGTATTTATTTGATGTCTCATTTAGAAGATGCTCTATTTGTCCTCTTGGTCTTGTCTCCAGAAACTAGAAATCAAATGAATTGTAGCAATAACACCCATTTCTATAAAAAGCATTTATTTTTATGTGCATGTCTAAAACAAGCTGTCCATTTGGAGCGTGTTTCTAGAAAGTAACTTGCAAAGGTTGCATGGCTTTGGATCACTCTAGATAGTATTGCCAGTATATCTCTTCTAAACCTCAGTGGCAGAGCCTCAACAGGACATAACTCTTAACTTGCATTACATCTTGCTTCTTTCATAATTCCTTTTATCCTGAGACTTTGCTGAATTTATTTATTAATTCCAGGAGTCCCTTCATGGAGTCTGTGGGGTTTTCTAGATGTAAGAACATATTGTCAGCAAAAAGCAATAGTTTGACTCCTTCTTTCCCAATTTGGATACACTTTATTTCTTTCTCTTGCCTTGTTGCTCTGGCTAGGACTTCCAGCACTGTGTTGAATAGAAGAGGTGACTGTGGGCACCCTTGTGTTGTTCCAGTTCTTAGTGGGAATGCTTTAAGTTTTCCCCATTCAATATGATGTTGGCTGTGGGTTTTTTCATTTATGGCATTTATAATTTTGACATATGTTCCTTCTCTGCCTGCTTTGTTGAGGGTTTTTATCATGAAAGGTTGTTGAATTTTGTTGAATGCTTTTTCTTCATTTATTGAGATGATCACATGGTCTTTTTTTTCTTCTGTTTATGTGGTGAATCACATTTATTGATTTATGTATGTTGAACCATCCTTGCATCCCTGAGATGAAGCCCACTTGGTCATGGTGGATTATTTTCTGGATTTGCTGCTGAATTTGGTTTGCTACTATTTTATTGAGGATTTTTACATCTATATTGATATGGGATATTGGTCTGTAATTTTCTTTTTTTGTTGTGTCCTTTCCTGGCTCTGGTATCAAGGTGATATTGGCTTCATGAATGAGCTGGGGAGGATTCCCTCCTTCTTGATGTTATGGAATAATTTCTGCAATGTGGGTACCAACTCTTCTTTGTAGGTCTGATAAAATTCAGCTGTGAATCCCTCTGGTCTGGAGCTTTTTTTTGTTGGAAGATTTTTTTTATTGCTGCTTCAATCTCATTGTTTATTATTTGTCTGTTCAGGAGTTTTGTTTCTTCCTGATTGAGTCTTGGGCGGTTGTGTGTTTCCAGGAATTTGTCCATTTCCTTTACGTTTTCAAGTTTATGTGTGTAGAGATTTTCATAGCATTCACAGATGATATTTTTTATTTCTGTGTTATCATTTTTTATTTCTGATTGAGCATATTTGCATCCTTTCTCTTCTATTCCTGGTTAGTCTAGCAAGAGGTCCACTGATTTTATCTTTTTAAAGAACTGACTTTTTGTTTCACTGATCCTTTGTATTATTTTTTTAATTTTCTATCTCATTTAGTTCTACTCTGACCTCAGTTATTTCTTCTTTTCTGCTAGCTTTGGGTGTGGTTTGCTCTTCTTTTTCTAGTTCCTTGAGATGTGTCATTAGATTGTTAATTTTGGATCTCTCTGTTTTTTTAATGTAGGCATTTAAGGCTCAGTTTACAGAAGTCTCAGGTTACAAAATCAATGTATGTAAATCAGTAACATTCCTATACACCAGTAACAGTCAAGCTGAGAGTCAAATCAAAAACTCAATACCATTCACAATAACTAAAAAGAAAATAAAATACCTAGGAAGATACTTAATTAAGGAGGTGGAAGATCTCTACAAAGAGAACTATGAAACATTGAGGAAAAATCACAGATGACACAACAAACAAATGGAAAAACATATTATGCTCATGGATCAGTAGAATCAACATTGTTAAAATGTCCATACTACCCAAAGTGATTTACAGATGCAATGCAATTCCCATCAAAATACCAACATCATATTTCACAGATCTAGAAAAAATAATTCTACACTTCATTTGTAACCAGAAAAGAGCTTGAATAGCAATCTTAAAAAAGCAATCTTAAGCAAAAAGAACAAATCTGGAGGTATCACATTACCAAACTTCAAACTATACTTCAAAGCAATAGTAACCAAAACAGCATGGCATTGGCATAAAAATAAAGACATAGACCAATCAAACAGAACATAGAACCCTGATATAAAACCATCCACATACAGCCAACCAATCTTTGACAAAGCAGATAACAATACACTAGGGAAAAGAATCCCTATTCAATAAATGGTGCTGGGAAAATTGGACAGCCACATGTAGAAGATTGAAACAGAATCCATATCTCTCACCACTCACAATAATTAATTCAAGATGGATAAAAGACTTAAATGTAACGGATGAAGCCATAAGAATTCTAGAAGAAAATATTGGAAAAACTCTTCTAGATATCCACCTAGGCAAAGAATATATGAATAAGACTCCAATGGCAATCACAGCAACAACAAATACAAATAAATGGGTCTTGATTAAATTAGAAAGCTACTACGCAGCTAAGGAAATAATCAACAGAGCAAATAGACAACCTATAGAATAAGAGAAAATATTCACAAGCTATATATCTGATAAAGGGCTAATAACTAGAATCTACAAAGAATTCAAAGAAATCAGCAAGGAAAAAACAAACAACTTCATTAAAAAGTGAACAAAAGACATCAACAGAAGCTTCTCAAAAAAAGATAGACAAATGGCTGATAAACATATGAAAAAATGTTCGTCACTAATTATCAGAGAAATGCAAATTAAAATCACAATGAGATACACCTTACCCCAGTTAGATGGGCTTTTATTAAAAAGTCCAAAAAGAGTAGATGCTGGCATGAATGCAGAGAGAAAGGAACGCTTGTATGCTACTGGTGGGACTTCAAATTAGTACAACCTCTATGGAAAACAGTATCGAGATTCCTCAAAGAACTAAAAGTAGACCTACCATTTGATCCAGTAATCCCACTACTGGGTATTTACCAACAGGAAAAGAAGTCATTTTATCAAAAAGACACCTGCACTCAAATGCAGGTATCAAAAAGACACCTGCACTAGCAGCACAATTCACAGTTGCAAAGATGTGGAATCAACCCCAGTGCCCATCAATTCATCAGTGGATTAACAAAGCATGGTATATATATATATATATATATATATATATATATATATATATATATATATATATTATATACCATGGAATACTACTCAGCCATGAGGAAGGATGAATTAAGGCCTTTTGCAGCAATTTGGGTGAAACTGGAGACTGTTATCCTAAGTGAAGTATCTAAAGAATAGAAAAACAAATACCACATGTGCTCACTATTAAACGAACTAACTGATGAGCGCACATGTGCACAGAGGGAAGTAAAACTCTGTGGAAATCAAGCAGGATCCGTGGAAGGCATGGGCAAAAACCTATCTAATGGGTATGATGAACACTATCTGGGTGATGGGCACACTTACAACCCGAACTCAAGCATAACAAAATCAATACATGTAATCAAAAACATTTGTAACCGTGTAATATTTTGAAATTAAAAAAACGGAAAGGGCAGAGCTCCCACATCTGGAGATCAGAACCAACCAACGGCCCTCAGTTCCCAGTGTGACTGTTAGAGTTGTATGTGTGCGAATGTAACGTCTCAGAGGAAATGTGTGTTTCCTTCTACACACAGACCTCCACACTAGAACATTCTTATTATCTGTTTGAAAACTAGTTAAATAAAGAGAAGTGATCTATCCCCAAATATACTAAGGTGGTGAGTATGTCAAAATGAAGAGGAGAAAGATTGGCACGTTGGGAACAAATATAAGTGCCATGCTTTTGGTGAAATGCCATCCCAAATTGCCCCAAATTTCTAGTATCAATGAGTCCTGCAGCCTGCAATTTTTAATGAAGGTATATCTCTCTCTTAAAAGAAACAGAATTCCTTTTATATTCTTCAGCATGTGAAATAAATCTATGTTTAGAAAGATAGTGTTAGGAATAGCATCATTGAAAGGTACCCAAACCAATTCTATTTTAACAAAAAAGTAGAGTTTATTGGAATGAAACATTTGAACTGTAATTAAATTGAGTCGGTAATTTTGCAATTGTTAAAATACATTGGAAAAAATAAAGTATCAATAATATCTGAGAGATGGCAAACTGGTGGCTCAGAGTCCCTTTTTGACTGTTAGGAATTGTTGGTTTTGTTCTTAGAGTGGAAGTTTGTTTTTGAATTCAGCCCAAAGTTTAGCAAATAGAGTATTTTACATGAAAATCTGTATATACCACCCCCCTTGTAAAATAAAATGATCTGGCAACACAGGGCTCTCATTTCCACGTGGTTACAGTTTGCCAAAGCTGGATGGTGCCTGCCATATTATCTAGGGCACAGTGTCTCCATTGCACCTCAGTTTCCCAACTCTTCATATTGTTTCCACAACCCTGGAAGTGAGTGTTTTATTTACCTGTGGATTCATACATTTATTTTCCTCAGTTTAGAAAGATATTTCTCTTTATCCATGATTCTACAGTGGGAAAATAAATAAATAAATAAATAAATAAATTCATAAATATATAGAAATGTATAAAGACATACACAATTGCATGAATGAATAGAAGGCATTTTAAGAGAATGCTGTGTTTATGGAAAACAAAGAGAGTGAGCGTGTTTCTTTGTAGAGTGAATGCTCTCCCTGGGTGCTTCCTGCATAATGCTGGGCCTGCTTTCCCCATTCACATTACCTGCTGGGTCTCAGGAGGCATTTGTTTAGGTGACCTGTGAAATAAGTTATAATAATGTAAGTTTAGATCACAAAGTTGTGCATCAATTTCAATTATTCAAAAACAGTCTTTTTATATGTTTTATGTTTTTAAAATTTCAAAATTTTAAGATCATAACTCAGTATGAATGGAGACTGGCTCAAATCCCCTTGTAAATGAAGTACATTAAAAAATCATCTCTGTCCTTATTTTAGGCTAAATTGCTTTGAATTCTCTAACTTTCTTCATTGGGTCTATGTATTATATTTTTCACTTTTTATTCTGTTTTCAGTAGCTTTGTCTAGTTACTGTCAGTAATTAGGTAATTTAATAAAATCAGATTGATTGATATGGCTTAATCTTCCTCACCATTATTACATCATTAAATTAAATACACGATGTAACTCTATTGCATTATGTATTTTACTTGATGGAACTTCTGTGATATTGGGTGTTTTATGCATAGTAGTTTATTCTCTCTCTTTCTCTGAATATATATACAGACAAAACATAAACATTGCAGGCATATATCTATTAGGATTTTATATATTCCAATGAGCAGCGAGTTGGATCAAACTAGTTTTTGTTGTTTCCCTACATTCCTAATGTACATACACATATTTTACCTCATGTCAAATGTTTTAATTATTATAGTATATCTGTTTCCTCTTTATATATATTGGTTATAGAGATATTAAGATGTTTTAGAACACATAGAGATTTTCTTACTCTTCTACAGAACAATAGGCTCTGTAGGGCCATTTTGGAGGGAAATATAGGTTCCTTTGGTCTGCAATTTGAAACAGTAAATTCATTCTGTATTCTGAGACACAAATTATAATTATAATCATAGCTATAATTATAACTGCAATAGGAGTTATATGCAGGCATGCAAGGAAAGGATTCAATTTGGTGCCCTTAGCCCCTTCAAGTGGTCTATTCTGTTTTTATAATAAATGAAAATATATGTACTCATAAATTTAATGGCAAAAGCACAAGTTCAGAGCAGGAGGACTAGCAGAAAGGTATTGTTGGCCTGATAGGTTATGTGTAGTGAGTTCTCTAATGCTACTTGTTGAAATGTTTACTTCATCAATGTTAATGTTAATTATATTAATTTTGCTAGGACTTTTTCAAGTTTATCTAGTTGTTAATGAACTTCATACCATATTTAATAGGGCTAAGTTTAAAGAAATACTTAGCATGGTAAATATATGCAATTCCTAATAAATTCACTCCTAAATCACGAACAAATAAGCAAATGTCCTTTAGTCCCCCAAACACCCCCTCCCAGCCTCTGTCCTTCCTGGAATGTCTTTCTGGTTCTATCTCCACTGCTAACACACTTATCATCTAGAGTTCCCCATCCCTGTCTTTGTCCTTATTGTGGGAACAAGGTGAGTGGTAGTGAAAATGAAAAGTCTGGGAACGTGGATAAGTGAAGACACATACCTGGTTTCGTTTCCTTTTTGAGCTACAGCTGCCTCCAATGCACGTCTCCTGACATAACCTCCTTCCCTCCCACTCCTGCCTCCCCAGCTGCACACATCCTTATCTTCACTTTACTAATAAATCCCCAATACGTCATCTTTTTTGAGGGGGAATAAATCACACTATTGTAGCCTCTTAGAGAAAAGGCTCTGGAAACAGACATATTTTAGCTGTGCTACTTAGTGGTATGAGCTTGGATATGTTTATGTAAAATGGGGATAATAATACCTCTTTCCTGGGTTTGTGAGAATCAGTGAGTATTTGTTTTAGTCAGGAATTATTTGGTTGCAAGAAACAGACCATATGCTCAAAGAGAGCATTTATTGCAAGTGTAATCTGGCTTCCCAAGTGACTACTTTCTGTGCCTTTCTCTCGCTCTCTGTTTGGGCCACATTTCTCATCGTTGTTTCTGTCTGTTGATCAACCTCTATTTTCTTATTTTGAACACGAGTTTTATTCTGGTTTTCATTGTTGTTGTTGTTGTTTTGGTGGGGTTTTTTGTTTGTTTGTTGTTGTTGTTGTTGTTTTTGTTTGTTTTGCCTCTTACCCAAGTATGGCTGATTGTGACTGAGTTTGGTGGCCTCCCGGCCAAGGGCCCTAAAGAGACTCACCAGAAAACACCCAGAGGTGAAGGTGAACTGGACAAAATAGTTTCATAATAGGCCACAAAAAATGGGAGATATTGGCCAGAAGCCAATTGGAAATTGCAATAGAAGCAGCAGGTATGCTGAGGCAAATATTGGATTTTAGTACAGCACAAACCCTGAGTAATTTGAGACCTCCCTTATTAATCCCCTCTGAAAACCTCACCCCATCTCTGCAGGAACCACACTACTCAGGCACTCTCACCTGCTTCATGGAGTGGGTAGAGAGGAGACATAACTCTTTGATCATATTAAGTGGTGAGACTTGACCTCAATAGCTGTAACTCAGGGATAATTTTCCTATTAAACTTTTAAGTCTTACAGGAATTGAGAGGTAAATTAAGGGCTAAATTAATAGGCTATTTACAGTCTGACCTGAAGTTCAAATCACCATGTATAAGATAGTTTCATTTTTTATTATTTCAGAATATTACAGAGGTACAAATGATTTGGTTACATGGATTGCTTTTGTACTGCTTGAGACAAAGTTATAAGTGTGTCCATCACCCAGATGGTGTACATTATACCTGTTAGGTATGATTTTACCCATCTCCTCTCCCTCCCTTCCACCAACTTGATTTCCACTGAGTTTTACTCCCATCTGTGCACAAGTGCCATTTGGTGAGTTCCAATTTATTAGTGAGTACAGGTGGTGTTTGTTTTTAAGATAGTTTCTTTAAGGAAACACCACATAGTTTCTATGTACTTACAAATGAACAATTTGTAAATTAGTGCTATTTCACAATATAATGTTAAGTCAGTTTCCTTGCATTTTAAAAATATATACATTCTGAAATAATTTAGAAACACAGATATGAAGGATACCTATGTATCTACCCTTAGAAATAATAATAGCTAACATTTATATACTGCTCACTACGTGTCAGGCACTAAGTATTTTATAGGTATTTAATTATTGAATGCTCACAGCAGTGCCATAAATGTAGGTACTAGTGTGATCTCTGTTTTACAAATGAGGAGCTTGAGGTACAGAGAGCATAAATAACTTGATGAAGGTGACATAGCTAGTTACTGAATGGGATTTCATCTCAGGCAGACTATCTTATATTTTTGACTATTTTCATCACTGTATATTATCCTACTATAAAAATATACTACCATTGTTTCATTGATTTATTTATTCTCATATTGATAGACATTGAGGTTGTTTTCTATTGTTTTGCTATTACAGATATTCTAAGACTTTCCTTGTCCATGCCTTTTTTGCACACGTGTGAGACTTACTCTAACATATATAGGTAGGAGCACAATTTCTGGGTTAAAAGATATGAATATCTTTGATGCTATGAGATATTGCCAAATGGCTCCCCACATGATAGGGCCACTTTTGCTGCCTACTAGCAACTTGTAAGCATGCTCATTGTTTCACACCCTTGTCTACACTTGATGTTATCAGGCTTTTACACCTGATGGCATGAAATGGTATCTCATAATGTTAAGTTTACATCTCCCTGATTGAAGTCCATGGATGTTGCAAATTTTTTCCTATATTCATGGACTTCTTATATTTGCTATAGATTTCTTATTTATCTCATTTGCTCATTTATTGATTTTTCTAAATGATTTTCAGAAATTCTGTGCCTTTCTAAAGGGTATGTTGCTTCTATCTAAATAAGAAGACATTAAAATATTAGATAGAAAGACAAATCCTAGATATAAGTGCTTGACATAAGGTACGTTTTGCATCTCTACCACCTTTAGGCAATAAGGCAAATCTTTCATGGGATATTAAAGAAATCATTTATAAGGTTTCTCCAATATGTGCTTAAGTATGAATATCAGAAAGGTGAAAAGTTATAAATTGAGTCTTTTCACGTCAAGCCGACCAGTTATGTAAACTCTATGTTAGCATAAGGAACAGCTGCTAGAAAGGGTCACTCCAATGCATGATAAATAGAACTCTATTAAATTGGAGTCTCATTCCTCAGCGGCTGCTGTGACAAGCCGTTTTTCCCCTGCCTCTCAGAAAGGAGTTTTCATCTCTTGACAATTTGACAGATGTGGCTGCACACTTTTGAGCCACCTTCCAACACACCCCCATGATCTATTACAGTGAAGAAAGTCTCTGACAAGAAAATGAAAATATGTATGCATGAGACCTGGCGTGGTCGAGCTCGGTGTCTCTCTGGAAACAGCCCATTGTGTGCCTCTTTCTGTAAAGAACAAAGGTAACAGGTTCTTACCATAAGTAGGTCAAATTGTGGCAAAATTATTACTGTCATGTTTCAATGCTTTTTGAAAATATTTCCACTGAAGGCTAAAATTGGGGGAGGTGGACTGCGTGATGTGTGTATTTCAAGGTATGAAGTGACATCCTAGGCACTTCTTAAACCATCTATCTTCTTAACCCTCCCAAGACTTGCAGATAATTTCAAGAACTGATGGAGCCCACGCGAATGTAGGTTCCCTGCAGAAGCTAGCCTCTTCTGTACTCACGGACCAGGGTGAGGAGACAATATGGTCTCGCTAAGACAGTGTGGCTGAGGAGAACGTGGGCAATTTGCATAATCTCTATGAGCCTCAGTTTCCTTGCCTGAGAAATGGGGGTAATAATATCACTCAAGATTGTGTAAGAATTGGAAATGATCTACTGTGCATAAAATACATGGCATGGTGCCTGGGATGTTGTGGCCCCCTCATTGTGTAGCGATGACTGTCATTGCCGTAGGCACATGTTCACAACCCTGTTAGCTACTCGGGGCGTCCTGCCCATATCCAGGAGGTCAGCTCTCTCACATGCCCTTGGCCCAGTGACTCGCAGCCTTTAGGTCCCACCCTGCTTTCTTTCTGGGGTCTTGGAAGTGTGTTTCCAGGTGTCCAGCAGGCGTGTTTCCCAGGCATTCACACAGACACGTCTCAAATCAAAAACTAAATGCACCTCTCCCTCACCCATTCCCACAGAGAAATCAGGCTTTTCTTGCATTTCCAGAAAACTGCGTACCAACCCATAATGCCTCTCTTTGTCCTCTCCAAATCTAATCTGTCATTAATTCAGTCTTTCAATTTTTTTAAATTGTTTTCCCCATTCCGTCCTAAAATCCCTACCCTCAAAATCAGGTCAAACAAAGCCTCCTCAAGAAAGTGATTTCTGAGTACTTAGTTATATTTGCTCACCTTCTTTTCTGTTTCTCTGTTTCTTCTCTGTTGCCTCTTCCACGTAGTAGGCACTTGGCAAAACACACTGGATTATATGTGATCATACACACACATTCACATGCAGGACGCAGCCCTCCAGCCCTCACACACAGCAGACATGAATTCTTACTCCCCTCCCCTTATGCGATGCCCAGTGATCCCTCCTCCAGGCACACACGTGCACACACACATGCACACACACTCATTTGCACTTTCTAACAGCAAAACAGGAAACAACTGGTTTGAAGAAAAAGGTTTGGGGAAAAATAGAATGTAATTCTACAGTTACCTGGAATGAGAGTTAAAAACAGGAAAATAAAGTAACTAAAGGCAAAAGAGGGTACCTAAGAGGTTCATCGAAAAAGGTTAATGTAGTCTTGAAGCTAGTTATGGCCAAATCCTCAGTTCTAAATATTCCATATATATCTATTTAAATGTATATATTTAATATATATCTAATATAGCCTGACTTTACACATATATTGCAAATAATAATTATATTCAGAACAGACACCAGAAGATCAGGCATACTACAATAAAAAATAAGATTAAATTAGTGCTATCATTATTTATTTACTTATCTATCTTACTGGCAATTACGGGGTTTTGCTTCTTTAATTTTTTAAGCCTTATTGGAAGAAAGAAATATTCAGAACATTTAAAATTATTTGTACGTTAACTTATCTCAAACTAAATTCCTAAATCATTTGATGTTTTAATCTTCCAGTTTGAATGAATCCTGGTGACTCTTCGGTATTTATAATTGTATTAATTAGGAGACATATACTAACTTATGCCATGCATTTATAAAATGTTCATTGAGGATAAATTTCCATTGTCAAAGATTTTTTTGTATTGTCACCTTTAGAAAAAATGATGAGTTGTTTTGTTTTTTGTTTTGTTTTGTTTTTTGCAAGTCTTTAAAACCTTAAGCCAGGGTTTGAGACTGCTGTGTATTTTCTCAGTGTTAATCTGCGGTAGAAGGGTTTGGAGGAGCAGTGTGACTCCTTCTGTACTCTAAGGCTGATGACAGTTTTGGGCATAATAAAAAATGTAAGTCACTTTGTATATTTCTAGCAGTTCAATTCTTAAAGTTTGTTTCTCTGTCTTTCCTAAATACTTTAAATATCTCAAAATGAGTCTCTCATCAAAGACACTATGTGGTTAAAAATTAGTTCTCTTTATTTATGCATTCATCAATATCACAAGTAAGGTCTTACATTACATTAGATATACAGTGTATAAAAAAGGACAATTAGTTAATTTAATTTTTGAATTTGTAATTTCTCTCTTGAGTCTAAAACAAAAGTTTTGTGTTTACCTGCCCACCATTTAATACTAAAAATAAAAATAAATATATAAAAGTAAGTTTCAAGTGAGTCTAGATGGAGGAATTTAATTAGCTATGGAATGTCAATTAAAGTGTCTCCAAAGATCTTAAAACCATCGTGGTTTTAAGTGTCACCTGTCTAGCAGTCCTTTGGTAGCCCTTCCTAACTCCTCCCTGAAATCATTCATGAGACAAGGATAAAAAAAAAAACTCACAACAATACTGATAACTAAGATTAAGAAAGCACCTCTTGTCAAAATCCGGTGAGATTGTTCGGTAACTATGTGGTGGGTGGAGCTCTAGTGGGACAATTATAACATGTTCGTGCCTGTACTCTGGCATTTCACTTACCCTTGACTTACCCTCAGAATCTGAGGATCATGAGGAAGGGGCAGCCCTGTCACTGTCACTGGCAGAGGCTTATTGCCAGACATGGACAGTGAGGCCTCTTTGGCCAACCATCACTCTGGGTCTTCTTGTGCCCAAGGCAGAACAGTGCAGCTTCTTGGAGTGTACAAATAAGAGATTATATTACTTGAAACAACAATATTATATTACTTGAACTTGAATGTCCTAATTTGTTTTGCTCACCTTGTGTTAATTCACTAGGAGTGAGAAGGTCTCAGCACCATCACCTAGTTTAGTGCATCCCTCTTATTGGAGTCCTTCCCAAGATACCTCAGGGGAAGCTGCCTTTTTGGAGCTTGGCTCATGTCCAGTCAGCCATGTGGAGAGTACCAATGTTGCTTTCATTTAATGCAGGAGGCAGAGATATGTATAGCCCCTAAGGCTACATTCTTTAGAAGGGAGCAGAAAATGCTTCATGACCAATTCAGTACATGAGTGAAATCAAGTCACGTCAAAAACTGTTACTGAATCTACTATGTGTCCAGCATTGTAGGAACTCAGTAGTGAAGTCTATAGGAACACAAGCCTAAGAATAATACTGGTGTGATTTTTCTACCCTTTTTCTAGACACCAGGGACCATTAGGGAAAAGTATTATAGAAGTCATATTTTGATTTTTAGTATTACCCGTGTCCTGCCAAGTATGCAAGGTCAACACTTCATTGTTGAAAAGCCAAGATTTTAGCAATTTCAGTCTTAATTTTTTTCAAAGTCAGTAATGAAATCACTTAGGGGCATGGAGTTCTTAATCATCGGTAAATTATAGTTTAGCTAATTGAAAGGTTTTTGAACATGTCTTCATTTACTTCTCCTTTCTCCCACTAATCTACAAATGTATGGCCACAAAGTATGAGGAAACAAGGAGATTTTAAGGAGTATTCTTTCTATAAGATAGTTTAAATCGTAAATATCTCTTACGGCATTACACTCTAGAAAATACATGCTATCCTAAATTGAAGCTTTCATAAGGAAAAACATTATGGTTTAAAGCAATTCAACACAAACTATTTTACTGGACAGGTGGTATGGTGGTGAGCATAGCTGCCTTCCATTTTAAATATTTCTTACTTCAACTGATATTTCCAGATCCCTGTAGTCTTAATGACAATCTCCTAATGCCCAGAAATAGCTTTTTTGTGTTTCTAGTGCTTAGTGAGGCATCACACCCACATGACTACTGTGGTATTGTGAGTCATGATGTGTCTCTAAATATCAGAAGGGGTACACACACACATAACACACACACACAAAACACACACACACACACACACACATGGCCCTGCCTAGAATAACAAGGCTAAGCACCTTGAAAAAGGCCATGAAATGCTCTTTTCTTCCCACAAGGGCCACTGTTTATGATTAAAGCATGAGTTTTCAAATATCCTACAACAGACTACTGCTCCCTAGAGATGCCAGAAGAGCTGGGGCAGCAATCAAGTTGAGTAGTTAGCTATCAAGTTGAAGCAGGGAAGTCCTGACTGGTTTGCTAATTTCCGTGGTGCAAATGTTCCCATCATGGCCGACTTCAAGTCACCAAGGTGACATTACTGAACAGGAAGCTGGGGGGAGAGGACACAGTTGCAGCTCCAGCACTGGTGGGGCAAAGTGCACTCCCCTGCACCCTCAGTTCGAGATGGCTTATGCCTACATCCATGTATACGTAAACACTTGCAAAATTTTGTTTGCAGAAACTGTTATCTTTTGATGTCTCTGTCTGATGTCTCTGTCAAATCACTGCAGAGGAGAAGAGTGGGTTTTGAGAAGGCATGCCCTTGTCAAAGTGACACATCCACAATGACACATCGCTTCCATTTTGGTGGTAGTGGTGAAAACCAATCACATTGCCCCACTTCAGTGCTAATAAGCTGAGGGATGTAGGTTAGCTCTATGCCCAGGATGAAGAAACCAGCTTGCTGGGTATATTAGCTTTTGCTTAACAATAAAGCACACTAAATCTTAGTGGCTTATAAAAAAGACACTATATTTTGCTCATGTATTTGTGGATCAGCTGAGCAGCCCTGCCAGTCTGAGCCAGTATCACCTGAGCACAGCCGAGCTCACCTGTGCATCTGCAGTCAGCCGCTCAGCATCTGGCATCTCTGCTTCTGGGATTGGTTGGCTGCCAGTTGGGGTGAAGAGGACAATGGTGCCCATGGCCACCATGCAACAGGCTAGGCTGAGGTGTTAATGTGGTGGCTCAGGGCTCCAAGAGGAGCAAGAGTAAGTGCTAATGCACAAGCGTTTTCCAAGCCTCTGCTTGCTTCACTTTTGCTACCATCTCACTGACCAAAACAACTCGCACAGCTGAGTCCAGAGTCAGCATGGAGGATGCTGCCAAGGGTGTGGATACAGGGAAGTGGATTCAACTGGAGGCCACTAGGCTGCTCTACGCAGGCTGAGAGAAATTTGAAAATCACTGGCTTAATATAATAATCGATCCCACTTAGTGGTGTTTGTTTTCCACTGGGCATATATTTCTTTTTGTTAAAATCCAGTTTGTGTGGTAGAGTCAGGAACTGGTGATTGAAAAATATTAATAATAATAATAAATATTTGTTTGTCAATTTATAACTTGACATCTAGCCTTACTCTTACAGAGGCAAAAGGCCAACAGATAAAAGGATCTTCTGAAACCCCACTTTCTTCTTCCAACACTTTCACTTCCGGGTGTCCGGATTCCCTTACTCAGCTTTCTATTCCAAGAAAGAGAGCAAACCACTGTTAAGGTGTGACAGCTGGCAGGGCGTACATGGACCTCATGGATTCTCATTGCCTTTGTTGGGAGTTACATGTGGATTTTCTTCTGTCCTGGCTCACTAAGGACATGCCAGGGACAGACAGATTGAAAAGGCAGAGTCTCTAAGGACATCCATTGATTCTGTCTTCAGTATTGACAGAAGTATGTTACATTTTAATACAAATTATTTATATTGGACAGAATTATTTTGTATATCAATTGTAGAAGTAATGAATATCCTGATGTCTTCTAAATAAGGGAAGCCAAAGATGTACCACTTGCAAATGGGAGATTTATTTTAGGTTTTATGTACTTAGTCTTTTACATTGTGTTCTTGTTCTTATACTCACGGCTCATATGAAAGATGCTTTCTGAGAATTTCATCTTGTAATTGCATTGTTCTCTAAATTTGCTTATTTTTGAAATCCAGTTAAAACACAATCTTTACTATGTGGCTGATGCAATGTTCAGTGGGTAAAACTTTTTTTACTAAGATAGGTTATTTTATTTGCCTAAGCAGTAATATAAAGAAAGATTTGATTTCTGAGCTGTACATTGTCCTAATTTATATTGTGACCTCCAGGGCCAAAAGTTTGGTTTTTTTGGATGTTTGTCTACAAACTTCAGAATTTTTAAGGCACTATTTCATAGGAAAAATTACTGGGGAAATAATAGAATAAATAACTAAAATAGAAAGATTCCCTGTGAAGTACTTAAACATATATACCATAAAAAAAAAGAGGTAGCTTTAGACCTTTTTGGAAGTCTATGAATTTTCATGGTCCACCTCATAATTAGTTATTTCTTCCACTTGAGTTCTTATGTTATACCTTCTTAACCTTCCCATAAACAACTATTTCCCAATACAGAAATAATAGTAAAAGTTGTGGAGTACAAGATGCCTGCTATGGGCTAGACTTTCTACTAAATAGTCTCATTTATATACGTGTTACAACCTAGAGATGTATATGTTATCATGCCCATTTCCTATATGAGAAAACTGAGTCACAGAGGGATCAAATTAGGCCCACAGAACCAAGATTTAGCCTCAGCTTGGCCTGTGCTCAAAATTGGCATTTCATTACATCATGGCAATCTTACACTTTTTCTATAAAGAACAGATTATCTTCAGCTTTCAAATACAGGGTTCATGTACTTATACCTTCTATTCAACCACAAACTCTTGGTTAGGAAGCTGCTTCTCATTCTTTTTTAATATATAGAGCAGTATCAGATGAATTTTGACAGCCTAATAGAAGGCAAGAGAGGACCTGCTTTGGACTTAGAACATCTGAGACTACCTCCTAACTCTGTGAGCTTAGAAATCTGCTTATGTTTTCTAAGCCTGTTTCTCCATAAGTAAAATAGGATGCAAAAGTACCTCAATCTCACAGGTTTTTGAGAATTAAGTGGTGTTATTACATCAGCATGCAATATGCTTGGAATGAAGCATGGCACAAACCAAGCACTCAAAGAAACATCAGCTCGTATTTTGATAACATGTCATGTTGATGTCTATTTTAGTTGCATGAGGAGCCCTACCCATGTTTGGTATAAACTTCACAGTCTCTTGAGAGCTTTCCTTTCACAGTAGCATTCAGAACTAATGCATTAATAAATAAAAGTGACCTTTCTTGCTTTTCTGGCTGAGGGTGGACTCAGGACCATTGTTTCAGACCCATTGTCTTATCTTACTTTCTGACACAAAGCAAGATGAAAGCTTTGTTTGCTGTCATGAATTTAGTATTTATAGTAATACATTTTACAGAGACCTCTAATGGCAAGTCACCTTGTGTGTAACCCTCTGGTTAGGGAGAATTTTTTTGTGCTGGGCACTCGTTTACAACCATGTTTTTAGGAGAAGATTTGACCTAGTGTTTGTCAAAATCACCGACAGTGCTGTATTAGTTTCCTATTGCTGCTATAACAAATTACCATAAACTTAGTGACTCCAAGCAATACAAATTTATTATCTTATAGTTCTGCTGTCACAGGTCCAAAATGGGTTTTACTAGGCTACAAGCAAGGTATCAGCAAGCCTGCATTACATTTGGAGACTCTAGGAAAGAAACGGTTTCTTTGCCTTTTCCAGGCCACCTGAATTCCTTCACTTGTTCTGTGAAAGAGTCTGTGAGAGTGTCTTCGTAATGCCCCCAAATGGTTGAAACACTAACACATGCTTTTGTCTTTATGAAGCCAAACTGTTTTCATTGATTTTTTTTGAAAGAAAGAAAACACGTTTTATGATCAAATAAGCATTAAATCAGACTGTGATACACTTCACAGGCAATCCACTAAGAGTACAAGGACAGAAAGAAATCTCATCATTTATAAAGCCAGGCAGATATAATCCATTACATACATGTTTTCAAAACAAATGATATGGTTTAGTCGATTTTTGATCTTGGAGTTGGGTGATGGTGGTGGGAAGGTTGGCAGCCATTTTTGTGTTGTAATGTATTACTATATTACAGCCAATATTTGTTGTATTCTATTTTAGTCATTACGGACTCTTAAAATCATGAAATTGTGAAGTTTCAAATAATTTCATAGGTCACCCAATTTAACCTACTATTAAGGAGTATCCTCTATAACAGTGTTTCTCAAACTTTAATATGTACTTGTATCACCTGGGACCACAGATACAGATTCTGACTTGATAGCTCTGAGAGGGAACCTGAGTTCCTGAATTTCTAATAAGCTTCCAGGATGCTGCTGGTCCAGGGGCCACACTTTGATTAGCAAAACTGTAAAGCATTCCTGACAAATATTGCTGCCTTGGGGATGATTCTATTATAGTCTCTTTGCATTTTGGTAATACTAGCTGTTACATATTCGAATAAGTAGTTTTTGAATCAATGCCAAAATAATGACAAATCCAAAACTTGTCTTATTTTTTAAAGATGCAAACCAAAATGACATTGCAATTGAAGGAACTTTAAAAAATTGAATGAAGAACCTTATATAAAATATATATAAATAAAAAATATACATATACATGTATGTACATATATATGTACACACACAACTCTATATATATGTGTGCATCTGTCTTTATAAATAGGTAGATAGATTCTACATCCATATCAAATAATGCAATTATAGAAAACCTCATTATATAATATTTGACAATATTGATTCATATTTAACATTTTCCTTTATATTAATTTTTATTAGATAATAAAAATTGAAGAGTGCAAATTTGGACTGTACTATAGATATAGGCATGAGTATAAATGTAATGTCAACAGGTCATTTACGTTAAGGAAGCCAATAGCCAGTTCCAAACATTGGCTGAATTGAATTGAGTTGAAGTGGTCCATGCCGCGAGGTCTAATTTAAAGCTGGAGTTACTGATTTTAATATTTAAATTTAGCTACTGCACATGCTTATCACCTTAATTTTTATTTAATATTTTAAAGTTATTACTTTGGAGAAAGTCAGCCAAGCAATGATGATTATAGTGTATCAAAATCCATTGTAAGTGATTATTTTAATGACTCTGCACCAACAGGGACACGTAGACATTCAGACAAAAAACAACCTAATTATAATGACAGCACCAAAGTGAAGCTGTGACAGTTACAAAACCAATTTAAAAGTTTTTTGACAGCCATGGCTAAAAGCTTTGTTTGGCCCTTCCAGTAATAACAGTTTACTTAAGACATAAATCCACAGCTAAGGAAAATAGAAAGAAAGTTGTGGCTTTTCTGTCATGCAGATGAAATGGAAATCCGTTGAAATGTTTTTAACAGAACATTATGTTGAAAAGAATATGGAAAAGGAATAATAGTTATGGAATTTAACTCTCACAATGCAAGAAAGACTAAATAACAATAAAAATTCTAAGAAGAATAGGAACTTGCCAACGGATTTGCTTATCTATGTTATGAAAGTCAGTAGTTCCTGCAAGTAAATCGATGTGCATGTAAACATGTTGATTGGCAGTTCTGAAATTTGGAATTGCCTATAAAATAAAGTCAAAGGCAATGGATATAAGAATTTATCAATAGTCATGGTGACAGGAAGCCTTACTAAAAATCTGCTTTCCAAATGGCTCTGACAATTCTCAAATTATTTGACCCTTAGCATCTATGTTTATCCCATTTGGTTCTGGACCTAGTCTGATATGCAACATAATTAACTCTTTGCCCTTGGGCAATTATTTTCTCATTCTTGAACAGAAAAATGCTTGATTCACAGAACTGCATTTTATTTTTACTGCAAACCTTTATAGAATGCTTATAAGGTGCAATCACTGTTCAAAGCACTTTACAAATACTGACTCATTTCAAATTGATAACCCTTTGGAGTGGGTACCTTTATCTCCACTTTACTGATGAGAAAACTGAGGCACAGAGAGATTTAAGTAACTTGTCGAGGGCCACGAAGCTGGTAAGTGGCGGGGTTTCAGCTCCAGGCACTTGGGCCCAGAGCCCTTGCTGTTAATGAGGACTGCAGGGTAAGAAAGACCCCGTGTGACACATACATAGATGCATAGAGATGGGCAGTGCTCAGAGGAGGCTGTCCTTGTCCTCTCATCCCATTTTCAGGCTGTGCTTTAGTTAGGCTCTTGTAGTTGCAAAGACTGAAGAATTCTCAGGTCAGATAAACCAGTAAGGAAGTACGTCCATGAGTAGAGAGAAATGAGACCTCGGAAAGAGGATGTGTGATGGCGCTGGTCCCTGGGCAGTTGGCACCAAGGGATTCTGTGGCTCAGTGGCTTGTTGTTAGTGGCTCAGTTCCTTTCAATAGATCAGCTTCTCTCTCCTCCTGTTGCCCAGAACCTGCAGCCTCTACTCTCTCCATTTAGGTTTTCCCTACCCCACAGTGGACATCGGGCTCCAGAATGGACTTTAAGTAGACTTGGGTACAGAGCCTGGTTCTACTGTGTACTTGCTGTGTGACCTTGGAAAATGGCACTGTCTCTGAACTCTCTGTGAAATGTGATATATATCCCACCATGTAGGGCTGTGGTGAAGATTAAAAGTGGTAAAATAGCACACATATAATATGGCCTGGAACACAGTACGCATTCAGTACATGGTAGCTATGAGAATAATATTCATTATTTTAATGCTTAATTATTTCCATCTCAGTGTGGGCAGTAGACTTGGACCGGACTTGGGTTCAAATACCGAATCCATCTTCAATATTTGTGTGACAGTGGGCAAGTTATTTAACTTCTTTGAGCCTCAGTTTCCTTATCTATAAAATTAGAATAACTTCCTAGGGTTGTTATGAGCTAATTTATGTAAAGCACCTAGAACAACGCTAGGCACATAGTAAGTACAGTATAGATGACAGTTGTTACTAGCTGTAGTATAATGTTCAACAAATATTTATGGAAGTGATAAGTAAAAAAATAAATAAATCTTAGGTTTTCCCCACGTTGGCAGTTGTAGGGTCATCTCTAAAATGTTTTCATCCACAGTTTTCTGTCAACACAGAATAAAACAATACTTGTTTTGTCTGAAGAGCTTTTCAAAAATCATTGCTCCATACAGTTAGCCAATAAAAGTTAAGGTGCAAGCTATACACAAATTAAATGAAATATAATTCCATTTTTAACCAAAAGTCTCAGATATTTTTAGCTGCCTACAGGAAAGATTTCTTCGCTCACACTCTTCAGCAGTAAAGGACATTGAGTAATTTATCTTTGAAGCCCGGTTTTGCAAAGCAGCGTATCACAAAGGCACTGTTGACCAAGGTCTAAGCATGCTAGTTAAATTTATTCACGAGGTTTATTTCTTTGTTAAGTGTTTATCTGTTTTGCCTCCTCAGAAAATGATGCGGTCGTCTGTTTTCCACATGTTTATCCTGAGCATGGTGACCGTGGATGTGATAGTGGCTGCCAGCAACTACTACAAAGGAGAGAACTTCCGAAGGCAATACGACGAGTTCTACCTTGCAGAGGTGAGCAGCTCAGTGGAGTGCTAATCACTTTTCATGGTGAAGATGAACCTGGAATAGTGTCTTTTATAGATGTGAAAATTAATCTGTTTATTAATTACTTGACTTCCACGAAAACTAAATCGTCTGCTGCTTAAGTGTTTCCTCTGGTCACTGGGTTGCCTGATTCATTTCCTGTCACCATGGGCCTGAGCAATCTTCCTCACAGTATGTCGCGTTGCCAAGGTAACCCTTTTTCCCTGAGTCTTATTCTTGTGATCTTGCTGTTTTCCTATCCACGTCTTATTTTCTGTCTCTTTCTCATGTTGCATTAACTGTTTCCTACTAAGTGTAATCAAGCACCCATTCAGAAGATTGTAAATAAGCAAGTCAGCTCAACAATACCTAGCAGGGGGCTAGAGGGAAATTTAGAGGGATAATCTAATAATTACTGCACTTAGGAACAGGTGTTAACAACCTGCAATAAAGATTCCAAATCAGTAGCAGGTAGGTTTAGCCATTAGGTAAGCCTCTCTCTAGCATCCTACATACCATATGAGAGTTTTGGAATAGTGCTTCTTATTGATTGTGTAATGTTGTTAATATTTGATTCTTAATATTTTTAATGATTTCCAGAAACCAGTGTATTTCAGTGTGAAAAAAATTACATCTAAAATATCTTAGAATTCAGTGGTTATATATATATTTATGAAAAAATTGATTGACATACAGAAACTCATTCTTCATGGAAGTGAGGTATACATATACAGCTGTGCTATACTGCAATAAGCCCCATATGTGAAAAATTAAAATTAAAAGGCATAAAATCACAATTTGATTATATTTATTACAAAAGCATTTTTCACATAAAATATCAATTTGCCACATAATTGAGTTCTCCTAGATACCCAGAATTCTCTCAGTGAATTTAAAAATGGATTTGATTAATTGATTAAAATTCGGTCTACCTGCACACAAGCTTTTCTGAAAAAGAATTGATTATATATACCTATTTGTTATAAACATCTCTGTGGAAAACTTTTAAGTAGTCACTTACGAATTCTTCTCTTCATGGAGGTTTGTTTTCTGGAACAAAATATGATTAATACTAACCTTTTACTGAAGTACAGTCTCTGTGACACAACGCTTGCCTAACAGCTACCTGGTATGTTGTGGAGCTTGCAGTCTAGCCAGAAGAATACACAGTAAACAAGATGATTGTTATGCTGTGGAGAACTAATGACAAGGACTCATGAAGAAATTACATCCAGCCCAACACCTAAAAAATAGGTATAATGTTGCTGAAAATCTAGCACACAAAGAATGGGTTGTTATGAAAAGCAGAGGGAAACCTGGGCCAATAGTAATATTTGCAGGTGGATTTCTGACACGGGGATAGGACATTGAAGGAGTCCCCACTGACTGATTCCTGTGTTCCTGTGAAGTGTGAAACACAGACTGCATCCAGTCTGGTGATGAGACAGAGCACAGAAACCTGGAGTAGAAAGAGAAGAGGGAAAAGGTACTGCGGAGTAAGCAAACAATTAATTAAAGATCCAGCACATGCAACACTAAAGGTCCAACTGAATTTGGAGATTACAAATTTATGATGATACCAATTTAGACAGAAAAGTGACTTTTTAGGCCTTGTATAAGAAGGAGAAAAAGGCAGTATTTAAGTGAATATGCTTTAGCCTTGTTTTTAGGTGGGTGGAGCTGAGAAAAAAAGGAATGGAGGAATATGGGTGACTAGCAGAGGAGTTGAAATAATAACCCAGTGGTCTAGGCTGGATGTAAAAAGAATAGAAACTAAGGGGAGAATGAAAGAGCAAAAGGGAAGGATTAAAGATATCCATATGGTCAAAGAACAGGTATGGTTGAAATGATGGAATAAGAGAGCTAGAAGGTAAGTTTTTGATTAGAGTGAGATCCAGGATTTTACAGTTTCAGAGTAATTCTGAGTAATGATATACAAAATCTAGGATGTCATATGGATGTGGGTGGCTTCAACATATTGCTGGAGTCAAGGCAAAAATGGAAAGGACTGTCAAAGCTAAGGTGCTGGCTGACTCTTCACATGGACAGTGAGGTCATAGAGAACGAGGCCAGTTCTTGGAGAGAAGAGTGGAGTTGGGGAGCAAAGTCAAGGGGCACGTGAGAGTGACTAATGGACAGATTGGTAGAAGGCAGCCCCAGGGGAGTGGGTAAGGGAGTGTTTTAACCTCACGGAATACATATCAAAGGAGTGTCAGAGTAATGGGGCATCTCTTCCTTGTCCTCTCATTGTGCTACATGGGGCGTCAGAGCATGAACAGACCCCTCTGGAAAGGGCTGTGGCGGGAACTCATGCTTTCGGAAGAGAATTGGTTGAAGCATATATATAGGAAGCAGATTCTGTGAACGGAGATGGAGAATGTAGAGGAACTTGTTTAATGCAGAGGAGACCCAAAGCTTAGTTAAAGATTCTGGGTAGAGAGAGTTGGGAAGACAGGTGAGGTGAAGAATTATACAAGAGTATTAGAGTCAGAGGTTAAAAGCTGGTGACAAAAATGCTGGGGAATGCAAACAGAAATGAGCACAGGTGATTGGGATTATGCTGATCTCTCTGGGAGGGGTAATGTGTATATGACATAAGAAATCACATTCATATTGCTTTTGCAGCCCAGCCCAGAGGGAGCGCTAGGACATACTAAACCAGTGCTGTAGAACAAGTGAATAGGCCATCTACACTGGGAACAAAAAGGAAGGGAATTCTTTAGTAAATTTTACCTAATTTTTTCACATACAAAATTGGCCTCTTTCCTAACGTGTTCATGTATATTAGATGATTTATCATCATACTGTAAGAAATTCCAACAACATGTCAAATAAGTTAACATTACAGAGTTCACTGATTAGTCTTTAAGTGCATTGGTAGAGTTCAGGGGTAGTTGATAAATCCTTGACATTTTTTGTGTGTGTATAGTATTAAAAATAAAAATATCCTCAACAACAGAAAGACAGGATTTCACAGTAGAATCCAGTATGTATTATGTGCCCAGTAATTGTCCCTTTCCCAAACCACTAAAAGTAAATTTGGTTTTAATGAACCAGGTAGTGAGATAAGTTTTGGAGATCTAATTTACAGTGTAGTGCCTATAGCTGACCACGTATACTTAAAACTTTCCAAGAGTGTAGATCTTATGTTTTTTGTTTTTTGTTTTTTGAGACAGAGTCTTGCTCTGTTGCGCAGGCTAGAGTGCCATGGCATCAGCCTAGCTCACAGCAACCTGAAACTCCTGGGCTCAAGCAATCCTTCTGCCTCAGCCTCCCAAGTAGCTGGGACTACAGGCATGTGCCACCATGCCCAGCTAATTTTTTCTATATATTTTTAGTTGTCCAACTAATTTCATTCTATTTTTTTTTTTTTAGTAGAAACAGGGTCTTACTTTTGCTCAGGCTGGTCTCGAACTCCTGAGCTCAAATGGTCCACCCCCCTCAGCCTCCCAGAGTGCTAGGATTACAGGCGTGAGCCACCGCGCCTGGCCCCAAGTGTAGATCTTAAGTGTTTTTACCTCACCAAGTAATACTAATAATAATAAAAATAGAGGGGGCAGAAGGAGACTTTGGGAGATGATGGATATGTCTATGGCATTGACGGTAATGGTTTCACAGGTGTATCCTTATTCCCAAACTCATTAAGTTGACATGTTACATAAATACAGCTTTTACATGTCAATCATACCTCAGTAAATTGGTAAATAAATGAACTAACTACTCGAGTTAGTAAAATGTGGTATATGTATACCATGGAGTATTACTCAGCTATAAGAAATAATGGTGATATAGAATCTCTTGTATTTTCCTGGATAGAGCTGGAACCCATTCTACTAAGTGAAGTATCCCAAGAATGGAAAAACAAGCACCACATATACTCACCAGCAAATTGGTTTCCCTGAGCATCACCTAAGTGCACATTTGGGAATAACACCAATTGGGTGTCGGACAGATGTGGGGGGTGGGGGGAGGGGATGGGTGTATACCTACATAATGAGTGCGATACGCACTGTCTGGGGAATGGACATGCTTGAAGCTCTGACTCCGGGGGGTAGGGGGGCATGGGCAATATACATAACCTAAACTTTTGTACCCCTATAATAAGCTGAAATTAAATAAATAAATAAATAAACAAACAAATAAATAAATAAATAAATAAACTAACTAACTAAATAACTGACTCTTTGAAATCCTTGAAGGAAAATAAGTAAATATAGCTAGGTCATGATGATTTAGTTTACTTAACCCTGTAGACCACATCAGTTTATTCTTGAACTACTTAAGCATTCAGAATTTGTTCCACATCCTTGATTGATTTTGGGTGTTTGAGTTTCCCAAAGTAGGTTTGGTTTTTATTCAAATTACACTGTCATTTTTCTTTGTGTTGGAGACTTATACATGAGCCAAACTGATTTGTTTCAAAGGAGTATGGATAAATCATTTTATTTAAACTTACATTTTAACGAAATACTCTCTTTTTATAAAGTTTATAAAGATGGCTTGAGTGTAGGCCAGGGGTCAACAAACTTTTTCTTCAAGAACCAGAGAGTAAACATTTTAGGCTTGAGGACCATCTTTCTCTGCCTCAACTACTCCACTGTGCCATTGCTGTGCAAAAATGAGTGTGATCTCAGTATAGTTGTTTTTCAATAAATCTTTATTTACAAAATTAAGCTGTGGGCTGGATTTTGGTTTAAGCTATGGAAACAGAGAGCATGGTCAACTAACATTCTCATGTGTTAAATCTAAACATATTAATATGTAATAATTAAAATGGTTCCAATAATAGTTACCATTTTTTGGAGGGCCTATTACTTGCCAAGTACCTTAAAGAAATTCATTGTCTCATTTAACCCTCAAAACAGCTGTAATAATAGCAGTTCAAGTCTGTGGATTATAATGATGCAGTAATTAAGGCAATAGCATTATGTAACATTCTGGAAAGTTTATTTTTAAAATAGATCACAACAGGTCATAAGCTTTTAAAGAAGTAATTTTCTACATATTCTAGAATAAATTATTTAGGAAATCTAAAATAAACTACTATACCCATTAGGAGTCAACTCAAAGTCTAAAAACCACCCTTTAAGAATAAATTAAGCTGCTTAGCTTCTGTTGTGAAGCTGGAGCCTTGTTTTGTTACTTTGGATTAATTAACCTAAATTTAGAATTACTTAAAAAAACAGGAAAATTTTTCTTTACTTTCTAGCCTATGCAAAAACATAAAAAGGTAAAGATTGATCTTCCTCTGTAAGAATTTTAATTTTTCATTTTGATCTAAGAGAATATATTATCACACATAAAATTATATTTTACAATGAACACAATTACGTTTCATAATGTACATTCTTGTGTTCCTATAATAAATAATAAAATTTGAACAATAATTTTCTTCTTATTGGTATTAATGTATAGAAATATATAAATACATATGTATATTAGGCTATACATTTAAGAAAATTCATTAGCACTGTGCATTGTTATGCACAGAATAACAATGTTAACAAAATTTATCTTTTAAGAAACTCACAGACTGATACTAGAGGTAAAACAAGGAAGCGAGCCATCCTAACAGAGAAGCCAACTGTTTTATTGCCCAAAGTTAGCTCTGTTTGTCCTGCTAGCATTACCCCCAGGTTCTTTGGTTTCCTCCAGACCTACCTGAAGGGGGAGCTGAGCCCTCTTCCAGCTCCTAGTGTGAAGTTTTAATGAGCATGGTCACATTTACTAATGAAGCCAGAGAGGAGAGAGAAGAGAATTCTGTGCCACATACCCCACAGTAAATTAACTAAAGCTCCCCTTTCTTCCAAGGCTGTCTTTACCTCCTTCCCAGTCCACTCCAACTTGTCATCCAGACAGGCAGGCTCTCCCCTTTCCACCTGTGCATAGCAATTCCACTCCACCCACCCCTGAACTTGCATTTCCCACTTGCTCTTTGCTCAGCAAAACAAAAGGTCCTGCTTAATTAAGAGGATCTAAGTTCCTTAGAAAGTAAATTAGTCATCATTCACTGTTACTTGAGCCTTCTTGGTGCCCCACACTAAGTATTTCTTTCAAATACATTCAGAATCTCCTTGCAGAGATTTCCCGTGAACATAAGATTCTTCATCTCATTCCATTTGTAAAGACAGAGCAGAAAGGAAGGAATACCTAATACCCTTCTGTACATGTCAATTGTGCTTGGTGATGGGAAATCAGAAGCGAGTAAAGTAAAAAAATACATGGCCATAGATTTGTGACTCCAGGAACTTCTTTCCACTTTTATGAGTTGTAGTTCTATGAGACTCTTAAGGAATTATCTGGTATAATCCTGGAGGAGGTTTAGATCTAAAATTTATAGGAATTAAGTGATTTATTAAAGAAATTTTAGTGGATCTAGAGTAAAAAACTAAGAACAATTCCCAAGTCAGTGTTTGTCTCAATGCGTCACACCTATACGAGCAATTTTAGTTATCAAATCCATGTTTCCAGTAGATACAGAAATCATTCTCTGTTGCAGTAGAGAACTAAAACATTTATTAAGTCATCTTGTCAGAGGGGATGAGTCACAATCTGCTGAAGGTGCTAGATCTTTGAGAGAACTTGTAGTTTGAGAGAATTAGTGTTGTTTCTAAAAGGGATTATTGGCCAAGTAAAAAGGTGCAAAGACTAAATTAATCTTACATTAATAAGATTTAGGCAGGGTTAGATTTATGTCAGGGACCTAGGATGTCAAAAGCAACCATTAGCCTTAATGTGTTAATATGGTAATTTTGCCAGATTTTTTCCTACAGTTCTTTCTTTAGTTTTCCTTTTATTCAAAGTTCCTATACTTTGAAAATCTGTGACTTTTCTTTTTTTACTTCTTCCTTAATTATCAAGTATTTCATAAATTCAGCATGTAGAGAAAATGGTATAATCTATATTTGCATGTCCACCACCCAGCTTTTAAAAAATTAATAGTTTTTCATGTTTAGTTCAGATTGTTCATTCAGAAATAGAACATCATGAGTAGACGTTCTCTGTGTACCACTTCTGGATCTCATTCTTCTCCCTAATGTACAGGGAACCACATTCATCATCTCAATGCATGTTTTATAACAGTATAAAGTATCAACATGCAACTTGGTTTTCTCTTTCACTCATCATTATGTTTGGGAAATAAATTCATGGTGATATATGTTTATTTATCCTGTATATGAATATAATGGCAGTGGTTAGTTCAATTGCTTTGAACGTATGCCTGGACTTAAAATTGCTAGATTGTAGGATATGATCAAATTCAAATTCACTAGATATTGCTAAATTGCACTTCAAAGTGGTTATATCAATTTACATTTCTACCAGGACATATGAGCAGCTCTACTTAATGCTAAATTTTTTCTGTGTTCAAGATTTTCAGTTTTCATCAGTCTGATATAAATAATGATTTTAGTTTAAATACATATTTTTTGATAGAGGTTTGACATTTTTTCCATATTGTTGGTTCCTGCTCTATGAATTTACATGTTTGATGTGGACCCTGTTTTTCAGTTATCTGGTAACAGGCAGTGCAGCCTGTTACCCAGCCTGCAGCTTGTCTTTGAACTGTTATTTGCTGTAGTTTTACAAGTAATTAGTTTTAATCTTGTAAGATTTAGTGCTCTTTAATTTCTGGCTTGGTGGTTTTTGCGTTTTATCTATACCAGAGTCGTCAAAGACATTCTCCTCGATTAAAGTCTAAGAGTTTTAAATTTGTGATTTTTTTCCATTTCAGTCTCCAATACGTTTGGAATGAGATAAGAAGTCCAATTTTTTCCCATATGTAAACATTGTCCTTCTAAAATTCGTTGAGAAGTTCACCCTTTCCTCACATCTGTAGGGCCACCTCTGTCATGCATCAGGCTGGCACATGTGCACGATTCTGCTTCTAGACACCTTGGTCTGTGTGTCTAAATGTCTAAACTTTAGCTGATAAAATATTGTCATAAGTGCTATCCTTTATAATGAACCTTTATCTCTTAGAGCAAGCTCCCAGATATTGGTATTCTTCAGATTTGTTTTACCTGTTCTTGGCCTTGCCACGTCTACTCTACATTGTGAAAATTTAACCAGTTTTACTGATGAGATCTAATTGATGTTAAGGACTTCTCTATTCAGGTTTTTCTGGTCTTCTTTAATTAGTTTTTCAATAATCCTTTGTAATTTTCTCCAAAGGTCTTACACACCTTTTGTTAGATTTCTGTGTATTTATCTATCCTACAGTTTCTTTTATGAATAGTAATTTCAATTAAATTTTTATTGATTATTGGTGATGTAGGAACGATAATGATTTTTGTATGTTGACCTCATTCATATCCAGCAACTTTACTACAAAATTTCTTGTTGGTGATAATTTGTCTATAGATTTGCTTGGAATTTCTATATAGATAATAATATCATCTGAAATTAAGGTTTTGTTTCTCATTTTCTAATTGTATTTCTTTTGTCTTTCTTCTTTTATTGTCTTGGCCTGGGTCTTAATAGAATGTTGAATAGAAGCAGTGACAGTGGACATGCTGGGCTTGTTTCTGTCTGTTGACATGAATGCTTATCATTTTGCCATTACTTTGTTTGTAGGTTTTTATAGATGTCTTTTATAATGTTAATAAAGTTCACTTCTATTTCTAGATTGCTAAGAGCTTTTCTCATGATGAGTTGTTTTTATCCAGTGCTCTTCTACATCTATTAAGCTGGCTACACAGATCTTTAATTTCTTAGTGCAGTATGTTAGAATGGTAGTTATTCTGTTTCTGAACTATTTTAGACTCCTGGGACACTTAATTTTGTACCAGTATTTTTAGTACACAAATCCAATATGCTGTCATTGTATTTAGGATTTTTTGAATCTCTGTTCGTAAGGATAGTTGTTCTATGATTTTATTTTCTTTTACATTGCTAGGCTGGTTTTGTTAGGAAATTTATACTTCCTTTCTAAAATGAAATCGGTACGTTTTCTTCTTTTTCCCTCCTGTGATGGAGTCTGTATAAAGTTCCTTTGGAACACCACCTAGGCCTGGGGTCTGCAGTGGGGTCCCTGGTGGAGAAGAGGGAGACAAGACACTTTGATTAATGTCTTATTTTATGGTTTAATTTCTATGGTTTATTGGCTTTATGGTTTATTTCTTGCTATTTATAGAGTTATTAATTTTAAGTAATGTTTCTCATTTACATAGTAGGCTCTCAGGATTTTTACAATCCCTGCTTCATCTGAGGGTGCCATCCTTTTTGCTACCAATATTGTTGATTTGTAACTTTCTTTTTTATATAAGTCAGTGACTTCTCATGCTAATTACCTGGAGTTGGGCCAGACTTCACAGGTTGGGGGCATGGTCCTCTATAAGACTGCCCTGGCTTGAGACACCAGGGCAAGCCTGGGCGTTTCCAAGGCCTCCCTTACGTATGCCAACAGGCTAGACATTCAAGGGTTCCCACTAGCCTTTCCAAGTTTGATAATTTGCTAGAATGACTCATGAGAAACCAAGGAAGTACTATATTTATGATTACGTTTTTATTTCAGCAAAAAGGATATAAATTGGAGACAACCAAAAGAAGAGAAAGGCAGGGCAAGGTCTTGGGTGGGGTGGGGGCGGGGTCCCAAATGTGGAATTTCCAATGTCTTCTCTCCAGAGGCAGCAAGTATCACTCTCTCAGCACATGGATGTGTAACAATGTGCAAACTGACAAACTTTGTTTTTAGTTCAAAGAACTAGCTCTAGTTTGGTTGATATCAACAATCTCTACCCTGATGTGATTTATTTATTCCCAATATTTTGTGTTACTGATTCCCTTTATTTCTTTGTTATGGTTTAATTTCTGCTTTTTATTATTTTCTCCTATTCATTTATCGTTTTGGGCATCTTAAACTTCTTTGAAAGTTCTTTAAAAAAATTAATTTTATCTAGAGTGAATTCTTATTCTGGATATCAAAATCCTGTTGTCTTTTTTGTGAGATTTCTTCATGTTTTCAAAATTTTGGCATGCTGCCTCATTTTGCTTGGGGGATTTTAATGTTCCTTTCTTTCCCTCCCTGTGTCACCACCTCTACTTTTCTTAGTGACATTACAGTTGCCTTTACCTTGATCCTGGGCCCTCCATCCAGAGCCATGTTTTTTAGTGTCATTTGGGTTGCTGGATCCTTGCTTGATATTGGAGATGCCACATCTTGTCACAGGTCTGTCAGGGAGCTTTGTCTGACACTTCATATGGGCTGATCATTTGTCCTCACATTTCTTGAGGCCTGCAGCTTCCCATAAAGTCTTAACTCCAGGTAGCAGGTTTCACTGTTCTTCCCCTCCCAGGGAAAACCCGTCCCAGTCCCCATCTTTAAGCCATGAAGATTCTTGTCTTTATCTCACGTGAAGAACATTAGTCTCCTTACCCTACAGGAAACATTTTGGTGCAACATTGCCTGCTTCTTAACGCTGCCTGTGTCACTGTTGAATTTCTGGTCAACAAAGAGGTTTTACCTTGTTTAAAACTTCATAATGTCTCCTTTCCTGTTTTTTCCATAATTAAAATGTGTTCAAAGCAGAAGGGCTTTCATAAGGCACGGACTCATTTTGCCATCTTGTAGGAAGTCATTTTTTTCTAGAAAAGTAATTTCTGTGTTCCTCTGAAGTCATTTGGTTTTATGATATTTGTTAAAATGGAATTGAGTAAAAGAGCCATTTATTTTAGTTCCAACAAAATCTGACACCCATATTTCGGTTCATTAATCACAAGAAATGACCGAATTAAGAAAGTAACCAATCTTGCCATAGCAGCAGTCTTTGACATTATTAAATTTAATTTCATTTTGTGGAAAACTTTAATGATGCAAGTTTCTTCTGACAGTCACTTTTTTGTGTGTTTCTAAAGAATTTCAAGAGTATCTTTTTAGTTAAAAAAAAAAAAAAGACAATAATGACAGCCTGGACTATTCATCTATCTCAAAAGTTTGCTGTTTAACTATATAGAAAACTGATGATACATTATAGAGTAAGAGTAGGGGATTTATAGCACCTCTCAAATGAGGCAAGTAATCATTTTTTCACATTATTGAATCTGAATTTAATTTAAAAGAATGGGATTATCTGAACTGAGTTTCATGTGAATTTTGTCTTGTAATCTTTTGTGAGAAATGTGCATTTTCTCATGAATATTCATTATGTTTCTTGGCAATTACGAAAGAAACTTCAACACAAATCTTGGATAATATATTTCAAATATCCTTCTGCATATAGGCAGTATCTCTACCATTTTTACCTTTTCAGGCCTGCATAGTACAATCATCTCTTTTATAATTTGTCACCTATTAGTTTTATTATATTATTCATTGAATTAAAAATGCAGAGCTTTCCATTTTTCCATTTGTATTAAGCATACCATTTTCAATTTAGTTACTTTTCTCCTTAGTTTCAGAAATTTGGCAATCGTCTTATTATTTTACCTTCTAGCCTTATAAATTCTTTTGGAAAAAAAGTGTTTTAAACTGATTTCTCATTTTTCACTCTAAAAAAAAAATCTTTTCCCAAGTTGCTTGCAGTCCTAAGAATGAATATAATTCTGTTTCTTTTAATAATAGCTCCTTTAATTTTTGAATCTGCTTTGATAATATTATTGAGGACAAGAGGGTTTATTATAGCATATTTTAAATGTCATATTAGTACAAAATGAAAATTTTAGAATATAAACAGTAGAATGTGATGTTTAAAGAGTTCATGGAGCCTATGTTCCTGAGAATATTAAACTCTATTTTGGTAACTTCAAACCTGGCATATCTGTTGGGCATGCATTCTCACCAGAGAGTGAAAACACCAAAGGGGTGAAAATTTGTTTCTAGTTAGGGAAGGGGCAAAAAATTCTTACTCTTTTTATGTATAATGCAGAGATAGATATGCCGAATATATAAACATGTAGACAATATAACTGTGGTATTAAAATTCCATATAAGGTTGTGATAAGGAACAAAATCTCTAGAAGACTTCTTGGAAGAGGGGGTGATTTAAAAAGGGTTGGGAAACATTGATTCAAGGTAATTCCTTTTTTTCATATATTGTTTCTAAGTTTTTTTCAAGTAAAACAACAAAAATATTTATGGAAAGTTGACTACATTCTCATGCATTTTATTGATGCATCTCTTAAAAAGATAAATTTTAACTTGTAAGTATTCACAAATTATGGAATGTACAGTGGATACGAAATAGAGGAGAGGTCCCAGTGAGACTTTCTCTGTGTGGCGGTGGGGCTGCAGGTTGAGGGGGCGAAGGCAATGGAGGGCTTCCAGTTCAGAGGGACGAGGGGGAGTCCACCCTTCCACAGACTTCCTGCTGACTGCCTAGGATTTGCAGAAGCCGGAGACTGGACCCTTGCTCAGGTGATTTTTTGGAAGTCGTCCAGGTAATTAGGCTCTGCAAACAACCCAGTTGACCTCCTCCCTTTTATGTGGCTAACTTGTCCCTGGCAAGTTCCTCCCTGTCCCTTAAAATAGTCTGGAGCCACCCCACTGAGCACTGGTTACTAAAGCTCACCTTCTCACTGCTTCTACTCTGGTTCTTCTGAACTATTATGTTCCTCTGAATTGAAATCCTACATGAAACTCCATAGCCTACACTGAAGTCTCTGGTGATCATCTAAACTAATTTAGTTTTCCTAATCTCCTCCTTTAAATACTGACACAGTGCTCCCCTGTTTCGGGATAACTAATAGTTTCAAGCAAGTTAGACATATTTTTATGTATTTTTTTTCCGTAAAATGTAATCACTTCAGAGTTAATCCTGGTTTTCAGAGAGCTAGAGTGCTGCCTTGTACAAATTAACAGATTATATTAAAAGCAAGGTATTTGATCCCGGGAGAATCTGGAATCAGGAATTCTAGTGGGAAAATCAGTGAGAATATAGGTATTTTAATATGATCACGTCATAGTTGGCTAAATCCTTTTCATGCCTTTTATATAGTTCCCCACTGAGCAAACAGTGATGCAGATAGATCCAGCTGCATATTTTACTATGAATTATGACCATTTAAACAGATCATTCCATCTGTCTTTTTGATAATAAATGCGGTTAGTAAAGTGATTAATTGTATTTAAATATCATTAGGTAAAATCTATTAGGATATATTTCAGGCACTTATTAGTGGCATTCTACTTTTTTTAAAAAAGCAGGCAACTTTGAAATGGATCATCACTCTTTTCTGGAGTGAAAGTCTCAGTTTGCTGATACAGGTGAAGGGATAGATGATGTTGTAAGTACCTATTACTGCTTTCTCTGCTGGTATAGCAGCCAGGTCAGGTACATGGGTGGGATGTTCATGACCCTTCTGAGTTTCCCCAGCATCCCTAAGGGATGAAACAGGCACAGGTCTTATTGCAGGGCCAAGACTAAGCAGCCAGTGCTAGAGAGGAATGGCCTCTTGCTAGGACTTGCAGCAAAGACTTGAGTCCTCTGGCCTGCACAGCCTGCTGCCCTGGGAAAGAAAGCTCCTCATCCCCTGCAGAGGACTCACACCTGCTGCTGCTTGTGGTCCAGGGGGAGCCCACAGACTCCCTCTGGTCTCAATGGACCAAGAAGGGAACCTCACTGGAAGTTGAATTGTTCCAGGTAGGGGATCAGGAAAGGACTCCACTAGCCCCTGGGGATTCCTGTCACCAAAAAGCCTCCTCCTCATGCTCAGCAAATAGGCTGTGGTTATTTCAGTCTTTCACCACCAAAAGCCATGGTGCTCTCTGCTACCCCAAATTTGCCACTGCTCGTGCATAAAAGTCTAACAGCAATGATGACATCAAAAACATATAGCCATGATGAAGCATAGAAAAGCTTTTCTCACACAAAGGGACTCAGAAACTGAGGCTAAAACTCAGAAATCCAAGACAAATATAGAGTACAGGGCTTTCCCAAGCAAGTGGAATTGATGGAAGAAACAGTAGTTTGTTGTTGCCATTGATGTTGCTGCTGCTGCTGTTATTTTAATGTCTCAAGGAGAAGTAATTAGGGCACAACATAAACTTTCTGAAACTTTGACTAAACATTTCAAAAAATGAGTTGAAAAAGGGCAAAGTCATTGTTGAGAGCTGATTATTGGTATGGGAGATGAAGTGGGAATAAATAACTTGAAGAAATGGCAGAAATCATGGGGGAAAAGTGACATAAACTAGCCACTCAGATGTGAATAATAAGAGTTCCTGAAGGGGAAAAGAGACAAATAGAAGAAAAGTTATAATAAACAGGAGAAGAAAATTTTCCTAAACTTTTTGCAAAAAGGCATAAATCTGCAGATTGAAAGGGCTCACTAAATCTCGGAGAGATTAAGTGCAAAAAGAAACATTTCTAGGCATATCCTAGTGCCCTTCCTTGGTTGCAGACATAAAGGAAAACCCTCTTTCAGCCCCTAAATAGCATAAGTCACCTGCAGAAACAAAATATTGTTCATAGGATGACTCACAATATTGGAAAGTAGAAGGCAGTGAACCAATATATATATAGACCACTGGGAGGAAAGAACTGCAATTCAAGAACCTGTGCACCACCAGGACATTCATCTGTCCGTGTTAAAAATGCATTTTATATAAGAAAAGACTAAGAGATCATACAACCCTTGATATGAGGAAACTACTCCAAAGTGTAGTCATCATAAGTAAATCATAATCCAAGTGACTAGATAAAAGAAGATTAAAAAAGAGAAAAGTGATGGGCATTAGATGTAAATGGAAGATGATAATTAATATCTCAAATAAGGATCCTAGAGAAAAAGATATAATTACATTGCAAGAAACTAGTATTCAATTTGTAAACTGTTTCAGCAAAACCAGAATTTAGGAAGGAGTGTGATAACAAGGGAGAGTGGAATGGTAGAAGTGCAGATTGGCAGGGGTATGAGAGATAAGTAAGCCAGAAAACCAATGTTGCAGCAATAATTTTAGAAAAGTATAGGTTGATTTATAACCCTTAAGAATTAAACTAGGGGATCAGAAAAGCCAAGTAGAATGTCCAAATTAACAATGCGGAAAAAATTAACAATTATTTGACCAAGCAAAAAAAGATAAGAAAAGGGTAAAAGATGAAATAGCAATGACATACAATAAACAGAAAACGTAAGACCAAGTGTAACTTTGGTACATTAAACGGGAGCAGGTTGAATTTTCCTACCAAAAAACAAAATCCAATTATGTTCAGACACAAAGTCAAATCATATTCCCCTTAAAGGAAACACATACAGTGTATCCCCAAAAGTTGTCTGAAAATCATCTCTACAAAACGCCTAAAATGTTAAAATATTTTAAATGTTCAGCAGAATGTGTAAAAAAAAGTAGGAAAATTCTCAAGGCCAAACATTAATTGTGACATGAGTCCAGAACCCCAGGTGGGGCCCGATGCCCTGAGGACATTGGCATATTCCTGTTATCAGAATCTGCAATTTTCGGGGTTATGCCCAGGATAGAAGAGACTGCAGGTCTGCACAAGGTGAAGCGTCAGAAGAGAGGCCCCACATAGCATCAGGACATACGAGGTCTGTACCTCAATGAAAGAAGGAAAAGCCCTTCCCTGAGAGGGAAATGATAAGGAAACCTTCAGCCTTGAGCTTGATCCCCAGTCAATCAAAATATTATCTGTGCTGAAATTGTATAAGATGGCCTGCCCTCACGTGGAGAGGAACTTCAGAATCACCATCGGCGAAGAAGTTCATCTCAAGGGGGACCAGATTTGTATGTCCAATTCTTTCTGGGAAAAATGTACTCTAGATGCAGGTCTTGAAAATCCAGAGGAAATCCTTGATTTCCTGGCAAAATATAAACTGCCAAACTGAAGGATGAAGTAAGAAACCTAATCAGAACAACACTGGAAAGCTTTGCTCTACCATTACAAAAAGGACTGCACCCGTGTGATTCTCCAGGTGGATTTGACCTACTTTCAAAGATCTGCTAATGCTTACTTTATTTGAAAAATTGTAGGTTATACAAAAGACAGAAAACTCTACAATATAATTGATAAAGCTGGCATTATCTTAACTGTAACCAGATAATGTTATACAAGTAAAATTATTGCCCAATTTCATGTATAATAATATCTGCAATACTTATAAGTGAATATATTACCTAATAAAATTCAACAGGTTAGCATTATAATCCAGAATTTATTCTGGGACTAAACAAATAGTTAACATCAAGGGCTCTTGTGATACATTTTATTGCCTCAAAGAATTGAAAGTTAAATCCCTCAAAGTAGAATAAGAAGAGAAGGAAAGTCTGTAAACTTGGTAGAAATTAATTACCAAGACCCACTGCAACCATTATATGTGAATGTTGAAGAAACTTTCATTGAAAATAAGGAGCAAATTATGGATCCCTATTATTACCACCTTGTTATTTAGTAACTGCTCTACAACTGTACCATTATAGCTAATGTATTAATATGATTGACTCCAAAAATAAATCTTGAAAAAGAAATAATCTTACTTCATTTTCAGATGAAATGAGCATATTCTATAAAACCTAGGAGATTTTATTAAAAATACTAGAATTAATAGAATAATCTAGTAAAGCCGGTATAGAAAATCAATATAGAGAAATCAATAGCTTTTCTCTCCACTGGAAATAACTAGGTAGACATGGCAAAAAAATGTATTATATATATTATTGATTGATAGATATAGATATATAGGATATCTATGTGGAAAATTGTCATTAAAGAATATAGAATATAGTCCAAATAATAGAAAAACATAGTGTTCCTGTATATGTAGGCTAGATATTAATCCTCTGAAAGTCCTATTTTGTATGTAAAAGGTAAAGAAAATATCATAAAATTGAAAATAGACATGTATAATCATGTAAATTTTCTATTTGTAGAGTTAACATCACCAAAGTTAAAAACTTTTTTTTCCCCCTGTGGATTAGGGGAAAAATGTTTGCAGTACATACAGCAGACAAAGATTAATGTCCTCAATATCAACAACCCCAAAAGCTGATAAGGAAAGCAAAAAAATACCAAACAATATTGCCAATGTTATAAGCAGTAAAATTTAATGACTTTAAAAAAACTTAAATCTAAAAGATCAATACACATATGAATAGATGAGCAACAATCAATAAGTTTGACTGCACTAGTACTGGTATAAATTTTAGACAAGAAAAGCTTTCCTACGTTGCTGGAAGGCAAATGATTTATTACAATATTTTGAAAGTAATCTCTTTAATGTTTTCTAAAATTTAAGACACACACACGTGTCTGCACCAGCAATGCCAAGTTTGGAAATCTATCAATAATTACAGAAGCGTCAGTACATACTGATACTGAGGAAGAACCGTCAGTGCAGCCTTGGGCTTGAAGTAGCAAAATGCTTCACCATCTTTCCTGATGATTCCTGCAAGTACCCCGCCAATGAATTACTAGGGAAAATGTTGAGTTAAATAAATGTTGAACACTCTGGGAAATTATGCAGCTGATAAAAAAGAGTAAGTAGGACCTAAATCCCTTAATCCAGAGGGACATCCATGATTGTCAGTGAATGAGAAAAGCGAGTTGCAGAGTGACGTGTGAGTGCAGGTCCGTTTGTGTGGGTGCACGTATGTGGATGAGGGTGGAGGCAACTAAGGAGGGAATGTGAACATGAAACACCTGAGAAAGGTGGGCAAGGGGGGTTATTAACTTTTTTGTGTATTTAATATTATTTCAAAATTAAAATGTATTACTTTTTTACATTTTTGACAGGGAAATGCCAATTAAAATTAAAAAGCAACTAGAATGTACAGAAATGATAGATTTGAGAAATGTTGCGAATTTCCTCCTCACATCTAAATTAACCATCAGCATTGCTTTCAATGTTTTGTTCTTTAAAATGCTATTATTAAAACTGAATTTTCTCCCTCATTTTCCAAGTGTGAGTGGAAGAAAACCCTTTCTGGTATTCCATATTAGCCTGGAGAAAGAGAAGCACAGTCTCCTTTATTCCTGCCTCCAATGTGTCATGTGGGATACACAGGGATCTGTGATGACTCATCCAAACCGTCACCCTTGTGGTCTTTCGTTAGAAGTTAATCTTGTATTTAACATTTTAAGTCCAGTTGCAACCTTCTTTATAAAATGAGAATTCTTGTCCCTAGGACAGGTAAAGGAAAACAACATGCTATCGTTATATGTATATCTTATAACATTGATATTTGTAATAGTAAATTCATGGAATGTATGCAAGAGATTAAAAGTTTGCATGAATGTATTAATATAGTAATATTGATTGTTAATTGTATTAGTAATATATTGATATATTATATTAATTTATTAATTTAAGTGTGCATATGTATTCACACAAATTGCTTGGTATAGAATTCCAATTTCTCTGCTTGTCATGTATTGCAGAGCATAGAGGAATAAATGATATTTTAACTTTTTAATTTTAGTTTAACTATGGTTAGTAATATGCAAGTCATTGTTTTATAATATACCATGTATATTATAGAAACTTCATCTTTAGAAAATGCAACTTAAACAAAAATGCAGTCCTTCTGTGTATACAAAAATTCTCTAAGTGGCAATGACTTGTACAATAAGTAATATCAAAGAGTGGATAATAAAGAAATAATACCACTCACACAAATTCATGTTTTTCCAATTGTTTCAGATAGCTTTTGTCTACTATGTTATTGTTGGTGTGTTTCAAAATTATTTTTAAAATAAAATGTCATCCTTGACCTAGTGGAGTTCCTCAGTTTATGTAATAGTGGCTAAAATTCATGCACTGACAAATATACAAAGTAATTTGAAATAAATTATAGTCTTATATTCCAATTTCAATGTCTCTTTGTTTCTCTAGGTGGCTTTTACAGTACTTTTTGATTTGGAAGCACTTCTGAAGATATGGTGTTTGGGGTTTACTGGATATATTAGCTCATCTCTCCACAAATTTGAGCTACTACTTGTAATTGGAACTACTCTTCATGTATATCCAGATCTTTATCATTCACAATTCACATACTTTCAGGTAATGCAAATAATGCCTATTTTTCTTTAGAATTTGTTTCTTTCTAGAGTAATACCTGTTACATTATCATAGCAACTATACTTAGCTATATATAATATTTGTATATAATAGCTATGTATTAATAGTAAGTATAAACTTGAGAGGGGCCCAATGACATCCTAAACATTAGAAATTGCATTTACAAATTATAACAATTGCCTTTAAAACTTTTAAAAATTCACAGTAATAATTCAGGTGTTTTACATGCTGTTCCTAAATTAGCAATATGTTGATATACACAATTACATATATGGGTATCATATATTTATACATACATATCAAATTTTAAACTACATAAGATGTTGGCCCTAACTTTAAAAAGTAGGAAATATGAAGTTAATTTCAAGTGTATGTCTTCTTTTTAAATAAGCCTAAATCTATTTGCCTCACAATGATTTGTAAAGGAAATAATGAGAGTTTTTGAAACTTACTTTTACAGATTGCAATTAGTCATACAGTATTATTTATAAATACCTATTATTTTCTTTGTAATTTTTAAATAACAGTACTTATAATTCTTATTTAATTTATGATAATTATATATCTATTTTTCAAATGTGAGATATTGAATCATATTACTTTATGATTATCCAATAAACAGTAATTATTAGTTATGTTCTTTGTAATTGTTGGATAATAGCCATGTGCTCATTGTTCTGTTAAATACTTGGTCAAAATGATAAAATATATATATGTGACATCCAAGTCAAAAATATCTCAAATATAGTCATTTTCTGCCTCAAATTTGGTCATTTATGCAATTTATCATGGAAACACTAGAGTGTGCATTGTTTTCTTAATAGATATTTTTAAATAGTTTGGGAATAAAATGGTGGTAGAATTGTAAAGAAGTAATTTAGAGAAGCACGATTCCTACTCCATAGGAAAAAGAAAATGCATTCCAACTTCATTGATTTTGTTTATTGGTAATGCCAAAGCTATTATTTTCAAAACAATATTAACTTTAGCTGCAAGATCACAACCTGTAACTCAATGTTTTTGGTAGCTGGAGGAAAGAACACGGAAATATCATTCATAAAAAGTGAAAAGCAAATACCCCACAAACCCAGAAAAAAGGTTGAGTCCTTAGTAATCACAGCCAAGAATATTGAAACCACAGAGCATTATCGTGGTTCAAGCTTTCACTTCTGTCAACATCTTTGGACATAAATCCCCCATCTGTTATTGGGTTATATCCTGAGGCTTGGTTATCATAAGTGGAATGGCTAGGGCAGCAGATATACACATGTTTAAAACTCTTGTTACAAAATGTGTTTTCCAAGCATTCATGTCATTATATGCTTGGTGCACTGCTGTCTAGACTTACAAAATTATCATGGGCATTTAGTACCTACCTTAGAGCATCTTTGTACATAATTATGGAGACTATGCCTGATAATCAAAACAACAAGGTATCTTTTTTACAAACCTATTAAATTAGCCAAATTAAGAAAAATATTACTGTGTCAGCAAAGGTACAGTATAAAATATATTTAGGGCCTTGAAATTGCTATAGCCCCTACTAGATCATTTTTCAGTGAGAAGTGAGAATAGATCAAAATTTTGTGTGCAAAGATATTCATTATGGAACTGTTTATAACGTAAAAAAAATGGGAACTGCTTAAATTGATGAAAACCTTAGTAAGTCATTATGTGAATTTGACCATAAAATGATGAATATAGGCCAGGCACAGTGGCTCACACCTGTAGTCCCAGCACTTTGGGAGGCCAAGGCAGGAGGATCATCTGAGCCCAGGAATTTGAGACCAATCTGGAGAACATATTGAGACCATGTCTCTAAGAAAAAAAAAAAAAATTAGCCAGGCATGGTGATGCATGCCCCTGGTCCTAGCTACTCAGGAGGCTGAGGTGGGAGGATCACTTGAGCCACAGAGTTCAAGGCTGCAGTGAGCTTGGATCATGCCACTGCACACCACCTGGGCAACAGAGCAGGACCATGTCTCTAAAAAGAGAAAAAAAAAAAAGATGTTTATGATGATTTTGTAACAACTTAGAAATATGATTGTTTTATTTAAATGCAAAACAGTATAAAATTATATAGAATATATGTAAATATATGTATGTATATAAAATACCTATAAAATGGAAAAATGGAAAGAAATAAACCAACTTACTAAAAATTATTAATCATCTCTAGTTTCCTGCTCTAGTCTCATCTCTAATTTTTTCTTACTAGTCTGTTTTTCATAAAATATCTAAAATTAGCCTGCATGGCTCTACCATTTTAAATAGTTAGATAGACAGACATAAATATGTAGATAGATCGATATAGTCAAATCATATTTAGTGAAATTTGCAATTTTAATGTCTTTCATTCTGGTTTATAATTTGTATAGTTTAATTTATATTAATGACTAAGTGATTTTCATTTGTATCTCTATATACATGGCCATGTTTATATTTTTCTAATGTAATAAATAAAAATGATCTCAGTTATTTTGTGGCTAAAAAAATAAAACTCTCAAGAAGCTTAGGCGTCACAAGCATTTTTGCAAATTCACATGCGGAGAACCCCCTGTATTAGACAGATTGTTTCTTGATGGGCCTACTTTGGTCTTCCTCATTGGCCCTCACACTTTTCATTTCAATCAATCTTTATTCATTTTATTGGCAACATGTCTTTCTTTAGTCAAATTCATATTTTTCATATTTAAATGAAAATTTTAATGCAAAATTGCTTCCTTTAAAATATCAGCTGTCTACGAGACTGATTATTGATACTACTCACTTATTTATTCAAATGATATTTAGTGAGCACCTATTATGGGCCAGGCACTGTTCCAGATACTGAAGACAGATCAGTGGACAAGGCAGAGAAGGTCCCTACCTTATTATTAAGCTTAAATTCTAGAAAGCAAACAGTTCACAAAAAAAGTACACAAAGGAATGTAGAATACAAACAGGATTACTGGAAATGCGCTCAGGAAGAAGCAAGCAGGGTGAGGATAGAGATTGTGAGGTGGGTTGCTATTTTAGATAAGGTGCTCATGGAAGCCCTCTCTGAAGAGGTTTGAGACATTTGAGCAGAGACTAAATGCAGTGAAGGAGAAAGCCCTGAGGTCTAGGAGAAGCATTCCAGACAGGGAGAATCACTTTGCACATGTCCTGAGGTGGGAGCATGATTGATAAGCTCGGGGAATAGCACAAAGGCCATTGTGCCTGGGCTGCGGTGAACTCAGGGCATATGGTCCTATAGGAGATAGTAAAGTCTTACAAAATGCTGCATTCTTACATACCTCATGTAAGGACCATCACGGTAATGTTGACTGGTGTTTTTGTGCATTTATTGTATGTCAGGCACTGTGCTGAGTGCACTCTCTCACTTGTGTCTCCTAACAGTCTTGTGAGATAAAGACTATATGTGTAAGTTGAGGTCTCCAGAGATCTGAAGACTTGCCCAAGACCACATACCTAGCAAACAGTGGAGCTGAAATTTATTCCCAAGCAGTTTAATTTCCGAGTTCATATTCTTAGCCATGCAATTTCTACAGCATCTCACTATGAATCCATAGAGTAATCTTTAAGACACAGACTCAGAAATGTGACCAAGAAAATTGCTTTGGAAATAACCACAAAATGTTCTGAAGTGCTTATCTTTGAGAGTATGGTTTACTTTATTTCATATCTATAGGAACACAAAATCAAAAGACTTTATTGGGTAGACAAAGTAAAAAGCCTGCTTATCCCCAAATAAATGAAAAGGCATAATTAGAGTCACTGACAAGGATTTTTCCTTCCCAGGGATGCACATTTAACCCTTTGAAAATGCTGATCAAATATCCAGTGTGAGAGTTGTATTAAGTTCTATTTCTCCAAGCTAATGAAATATTAATTTATCAGAATTGCACAGATGTGCATAGGCTGCCTTTATTAGAATTTGGAATAGGACTCAAAATTACTTAGACAGTCTTTTAAATTTGATTTTAATACAAGTGAAGAAAACACACAGTACTGAAATTTGAGCTGTAAACCAGTTAAATTGTTCCTGTAAACTTGCCCGGATTCAGCTGTTCACAGTTAGATAGTTGAATCATTTATGTCTGAGAGTAGACAAATCTAATAAAAATGTGAAATCTTTCCAGATTATTATTCTGAATATTAATATAGATGTTAATATTTTAATAGTTCTTATGATAAAGCTGTTTGCTTATTATTTGGAAAGATGACCTGAGTGTATTTTGTTCTGATTTGGGAATGTATGTTAAGAATTACAGCAGGAAAAACTGGTAGCTTAACTACGACGCTTAATGTAACAACATGATTTCTCACATAAATTGTTTTCTTTACATATTATGTTAAGGATTTTTAATTAGCATTAAGGAAATATACATTTTTACAACTTCTTTAGTCATTTGTCCAGTTTACTTGACGTGCTCCTGCAAACCATACCATTTGTGTTCTGTAGCTAATAGGAATGATAAGATTCACTTATCCGTATTTGCTGTTAGATCCAAGTCTGGGGAGGATAAATGTGGTTTCAGGTATAGCAAAATTCAGAAGCTAAAATGGTGTTACTGGGACTCAACCGACTTCTTCCCCTACCTTTCTTCTTATTTCTTCTCATTCTTAAGTGGGCTTTTTCCGTGCAGTGGCACGGATGGCTCCAGAAGCTCAAGGCTACACGGTTCTTACAGCAGTGCCCGCTGGGGTTAAAAATTAGGACACTGCTTATTAGAGGTGTTCAGCAAAAGTCCCACAAAGATGACCCAGGTGACTCTGGCAAGGTCTGGATGATGAGAGTTGGGGAGTCCCTCCTGGACCCCAGGGACTAAGAGTGGAGTAGGCATGATTTGCCAAAGGAAAATCAGGAAGAGGAGGAAGCTAAGGATGCTGGAAAGACAAAAGCAAATGTGTCATTTTGTACATGTAAAAATTAAAAATCTAGTTTTTAAAATACATTTCCTGTTCCTTACTGTATTGCAAATACACTATTCATCTTTCACAGAATACTTAATCTATTATTGATATTAAACCATCTTGCACTACCATTGTACATACCATATTTAATTTATGCCAAGAACACAATTTTCCTATTTTCATATTTCCGAATTTGGAATCTGTTTTATAATTAGTGGTATATTCTACTTTAATTGACAGTATTTTTTATTTCTTAGAGGTACATTAAAAATGATGACATCATAGACTTAATGAAAAGTGGTATTTTTCCATACTGTATATTTCAGCTTTTAATTATATATTAATTTATACCATTTAATCATATAAATATCCTCTTAAGAGCTGTGTCTTTCTATTATACTCCCTCTGTAATAATAGTCATTGAATTATATTTGTCTAACACAATGTTTGGCACCTAATAAATTAGTATTAAATGAATGAGTGAATGAATTTATTAATTAGTGGTCAGTGCATTTTTTGCAAATATATACATGCAAAAAATCTCTATATATATACATCTTATATATTTATTTATATAATGTTAGACAGGTATAAGGAAGATCCAAAAATATAAGGCTTATATAAAATAGAAGTTTGTTTTTCTGCAGTCATGCTGGGCATCCCAGGGAAAATAGGTTTCTCTCCTGCACATGGTCGTTCGGGAAGCCAGCCTGTTGGGTAGGATGAGACCTGTCACATTCCATGCAGGGCTTCTGTTTCTTGTCCAAAGGGGCTACTCCAGTCATTTCCATTTCAAGCCCAGAGAAAAGTATAAAAAGAGTACCCAGGGCAAGTTTAACTTAATGTACCAAACATCATATAGGTCACTTCCTTTCATATCCCATAGGTCTGAACATAATTCACTGTAGACACCGAGCTGCAAGGGAGACTGAAAAGTGTGGTTTATTGCCCTACGTGGCTACCTGGTAGGCTAAAATTGAGGAAGTTCTGTTATTTAAAGGAAGAAATAAGAAAATGGATATTGGGGTAGTAGTTTCAGCCAGAAGAAAAGATTACTTGATAGAAGTTTTGGGTTTTTTTCATTTTTTATGAATGTATAATCATACCTGGGAAGGTTTATTTTATGAGACAATGAATATAACTAATAAAAGTTGAGTATCCCTTATCCAAAATGCTTAGGACCAGAAGTGGTTTGGATTTTGGATTTTTTCAAATTTTGGAATATTTACATATACATAATGAGATATCTTGAGGATGAAACGTAAGTATAAATGTGAAATTTATTTGATTTTTTTGAATTTTGAATATAATGAGATATCCTGGGGATGAGACCCAAGTCTAAACATGAAATTTATTTATGTTTCATATATACCTTATACACATAATCTGAAGGTAATTTTATACAATTTTTAAATAATTTTGTGCATGAAATAGTCTGTGTACACTGAACCATCAGAAAGCAAAGGTGTACATGTACCACATTTTATTAATCCACTCATGTATTGATGGGATTGGAACTGGAGACCATTCTAAATGAAGTATCACAAGAATGGAAAAACAAACACCACATGTACTCACCATGAAACTGAAACTAATCCATCAACATTTATATGCACATATGGTAATAACATTCATGACAAATCAAGCAGGTGGGAGGGGTGAGGAGGGTATGGGTAAATTCACACCTAAAGGGTACAATGCACACTATCTGGGTGATGGACACACTTACAACTTTAAAATGGTACAAAAGAAATTTATGTAACCAAAACATTTGTACCCCCATAATATTTTGAAATAAAATTTTAAAAAAAGAAAGCAAAGGTGTCAGCTGTAGAATTTTCCACTTGTGATATCATGTTGGAGCTCAAAAAGTTTCAGATGCTAGAGCATTTCATATTTCAGATTTTTGGATTAGGGATGCTCAACCTGTATTGAGTCAATGGTTTTCTTACATATTTGACCATTAGAGAGATATCAACTTTATTTGAACAATATATGCTAGTTATTATTTTGAGTAATCACATAATGTGTTAAAACACTTAGTTACCACCATTTTCGTTCATCCATTCATTTGGGATTTATTGAGTTCTTGCTATCTGGCAGGCACTGAGCTAAACCTATGGCTCAGTTATTACATTATTGTTTTTAGTCACTAAATGCTCAAATGGATAAATGTGATTTTCATAAAGCACTATAAAAGCACTATGTTTTCATATGAACTTATTTAAGATTCAGTGTAAATAAATTATCACGTATGTATGCTTTTCTCTCTCATGATAGGTTCTTCGGGTAGTTCGGCTGATTAAGATTTCACCTGCATTAGAGGACTTTGTGTACAAGATATTTGGTCCTGGAAAAAAGCTTGGGAGTTTGGTTGTATTTACTGCCAGCCTCTTGATTGTTATGTCAGCAATTAGTTTGCAGATGTTCTGCTTTGTGGAAGAACTGGACAGATTTACAACATTTCCAAGGGTAAGAATTTTAAAATGCAGTCAGTTTAATCCATTATTCTTATTTTGGTAATAATGATTAACATCAAAGTAATTTCGCATGAGCAGTGGTTCAGAAGTATTGCCATATTTTTGATAACTTGGGATAATTAAATTTTAATATTTAAAATCATCTCTTCTACAGGGTGCAGGTGTTTGAGCATATTTTCAGCATTGTGAAATTATACATCAATTCTAAAGTTCTAGAAATGACCTAATAGATAGTTGAAACCTGAAAGCTAGGGTTCTTAGCACCTATAAACTAAAATATGGCAGAATTTTAAAATAAAGTTTCTGTTTTTGTGTTTGTGAGAGTTAACATTTTTAATCTGTTTTATAGTTCATATATTTTTTTGTCAGGCACAATCTAGAAGGAATCTTTTGATTTTCAATATAACAAAATTTATGGACTCTTCAGATCTGGAATGTCTTCAGGAGATCATCTAGTTCATACCTCTGCTTTTTTGTTAGAATTCGCTTAGGCTAAATAGGAAGTTAAAAATCAACTGATCCCCAAACAGAACTCATGTAGAAGATACATCCCCTATCCAAGAAGGATCCTGAAATATAACTCCATGTGGACTCAGAAACATAAAAAACAAAATAATGACCAAGACAAAGAATACATACATATATATGTATGTATGTTCACCATAAATTGAAATGGTGTGGTCAATTATATGGGAAGAATAATCTTGGAGTAAAAACAACATATATTTTTTAAAGTTAAGCTTTGACAGCAAAAGGGTCTGTACTTATAATGGATAGACTAATATAGCTTGGGTTATATTTTTAAAATCTTGTGCTAAATTTGTTACTTTAGCTACCAGTGTTGGAATTCATCCTTTTATAATCCAGAGTCTTCATTCACACATTGCCAAGCATTTGTTGTGTGTCTACAAAGAGGCAGTTTTGAGGATTCTGGGGACATAAACACAACTTAAGTTCCCAGTCCTCAAGAAATTCTCAGTTGAGAGGAGTAACCAGTAAGTAACATGAGGCAAAACTGCCTCAGTGAAGGCAGGCCCGAGTGCTCTGGGGACCCAGGGGTAAGGTTCACAACCAAGAGTGGAAAAGCCCAGGGAGGCCTGCAAGAACAGATGGCTACTGAAGCACAGCTGGATGCAGCCAAATGAGGTATAAGGGAACAGTGTCCCAGCCACAGGGACAGCATGTGCCCAAGGTCTGAGAGGAGCACTTTCTTGTTCCAGAACTTAAAAGTTGCAGAACTTACCACTGATTCTTAAATCAATTGTAAAGGGAGGACATAAGGCCAGGATCTTTTAAGTTGGATGAAAGTGTGATCATGGTTAAATGCTGATGAGCGAGAGCAAGTGGAGGGTGAGGGTAGAGATGTGTGAGATCAAGAGGACGGTGGCAAGGGTCCGTATCCAGGGCATCGGGACAGATGCCGAGCTGCCAGGGGTCGGGGTGGTCCTTAGGACAGCAAGCCAAGCTGAAAGTCACCATCAAGCCATTATTTGCTTACTGTGATGGTACACACAAGAGGCAAAAGTGGACATCACTGTTAGTACTCCACGTTTCCCACCCACACCTCTGGGTGAAGGTGAGGTGGAGTCAGGTGGGTCAGCGCAGGCGTGGGGGGAGGGGATCTTTCCACTGCTGGGCGGTCCTGCAGAAAAGGCGCCTGCGCCTTCATGGACCCGGGAGGCAGGACAGAAGGGGGAAAGGGCTGGGAGTGGGAAACATCTGAGGCAGGATGGAGACAAGTGCCTGGGCTGGGCCCCCAGTCAGGAGGCCTCTGAGTGCAGGCACCTGGGCTGAGACTGCAGCTGTACCCAGGAGCCGCTGGCCTGGCAGGGAGAGGGGCTGAGTCCTTGAGTGCAGCTCCCCCCTGAAAACTGCTGTGCCCTGGCTGTGCACCAAGTCTGGGGTGTGGAGGCAGCTTTCCCCCTCGAGGCCTGCCAGGCAAGGCCTTGTCATTGCCTGCGGTGGGGCCTGAAGGATCATATATAGGATGGTGGCCTGGAGGGGCAGCTCTTCCTCCAGAGAGGGAAGTGTACAAGCAAGGATGGCAGTGACGTCGTTAAGCCCACCTCCTCTGGGCCTGTCCCCTCACTGCGCCCTCACTGGGTAAATAAACAGAGCAGGTAACGATATCCTGTATCCCACACGGGAACACAGAGATTGTTTTTGTCATGGTTCCTCTTTCAGTCCAGTTTAATTCAGCACATGTTACTGAAGGCCCACAAAGAGTCAGCCATTGTTCCAGGCATGGGGGATCCTAAAAGAAAAAAATCCACCCCAATTCTGTTCTTTATCTACCCAATTTTATCTTAATGTCATATCTTAACTTCATCTTTTACCGTTTCCTCTCACTTCACCTCCCTGATTTTATGTCCCTTACCCAAAACCTCTTTGGAGTTCCGAATTTTCCAAGTAGCCCTACAATAGAAGGGTAAGGTCACCACCCACCCCCCCCTCCGGAGTCATCTGAATCATCACCTTGTCATCAACACGTTAATATTTCAGTAGCAAAACATCAACCTTCAGAAAAAGAAGGATACATAAAGGGAGTACATAAGTCTTAGGTCAGATTAGATTTTGCCACTAAATAAACTACAAAAAAACAGCCTTGAGTATTTTCAGAAATTTTTGAATTTTGGAGTTGTGAAGAGTGAATAGGGGCCGTGGGCCTGTATGAAAAGCATCGCACTTAAGAGTCTGTACTTTTCTTGCTGTCCAGGTCAGATTTTGCATCAGTGCTCCATCACTTTCTAGCTGTGTGACTCTGGACAAATTATTCTTTAAAGGCTTTATTTTTTTCACATCCAAGATATAAGTAAAAATGGTATTTTTCTCCCACATGTGTCTACGAAATAATACACAAAAATGAAACACCTGGGTTTAGAAAGCCTTTTTTAAAAGGCTAGGCTATACTCTATATAATGCATTTGAAATTGGTCATATTATTTTCTGTATAAAAGACAAAGCTGCTTTTTAGATCCAGCCCTGACTTAGCCCCTCTAGCTTTGCCATTTTCCAGCCATAACAGTAATCAAGTAGCATTACATTTTCAGATCTCCAATTACTCAATTGTGCCTTTTTGCCTGATTACTTTGACCGTCTTAATGAAAGCAGCTCGGCAGCTCTGAGGCCCCCTAATCAGTTATTCAGCAGATGACAATGGTGACAGCCTGAGCATGTGAAGTGACTAGAAGTAGATTTTCCTTTGCACATCAATGTAATTAAAAGTTAAATCCCTGAAAAATAATCAAATTTTACAAGGAATATTTTTAAAAATTACAATTGCAAAAAGGAGTCATTAGCATTCCTAACCAAATAAAGCATCACCGATGGATAGTACTTGCCTGATAGAGAATCAGCAGAAAAGATGATTAAAAACATATTACAGTCAATGCTAGATTTCCTTCCAGAGACTGCTCCATGGGTCTCATTCCCCTCCCTTCTCTTGAGGACATCTTCCTAATTATCCAGTGGCTGAGTGCGTGAGGTAGGTTGGTTAATTACAGTGCTAGCCAAAGCACAGCACATTAGAACAAATTGTCTGTAGGAAAAACCACATGATATATCCAAAAGTAAAATAGAAACTTTAAAAATCAACAATCGCGTCTGTGTTCATCAGGGATATTGGTCTGTAGTTTTATTTTTCTATTGTGTCCTTGTATGGTTGTGGTTATCAGGGTGATACTGACCTTACAGAATGAATTAGGGGGGATTCTCTCCTCTATTTTTTGGAACAGTTTCAGAAGGATTGTTACTCATTCTTCTTTGTTTGTTTGGTATAATTTGATTGTGAATCTGTCTGGTCTTGGCCTTTTTCAGGGGAGAAGAGGAAGATTTTTTTGTTACTGATTCAATCTTGCTATCATTATTGGTCTGTTCTGTTTTTCCTGGTTCAATCTTGGGAGGTTATATGTTTTATCCATTTCCTCTAGGTTTTCTAGTTTGTGAGCATATAGTTGTTCATAATAGTCTCTGATGATCTTTTGTATTTCTGTGGTATCAGTTGCAATGCCTCATTTTTCATTGCTGATTTTATTTGGACCTTTTGGTTAATATAGCTAGTGGTTTATCAATCTGGTTTATATTTTTGAAGAACCAACTTTTTGTTTCATTTATCTTTTGTAATTTTTGTCTCTATTTCATTTAATTCTGCTCTGATATTTATGAGCATAGACAAATCCTCAACAAAATTCCACCAAAGTGAATCTAACAGCACAGCAAAAATATAATACACCATTATTAAGTGGGTTTTATACAAGGGATGCAATGATGGTTCGACATATGCAGATCAATAAATATGATACATCACATAAATAGAATTAAGGACAGAAACCATGTGATCATCTCAATAGACTCAAAATAAGCATTTGATAAAATTCAGTATCCCTTCATGATAAAAACTTGAACAAACTAGGCATAGAAGGAACATACCTTGAAATAATAAAGGCCATATACAGCCAACATTGTACTGAACAGGGAAAAGTTGAAAGCATTCTCTCTAAGAATGGGAACAAGACAAAGTTGCCCATTTTTACCACTACTATTCAACATAGTACTAGAAGACCTAGCCAGAGCAATCAGGCAAGAGAAAGAAATAAAAGGCATCCAGATTGGAAAAGAGGAAGTCAATTATCCTTGTTTACTGATGATATGATTGATGTGATCTTATACCTAGAAAAGCCTAATGATACCACCAAAAAACTCTTGGATTTGATCAATGAATTCAGTAAAGTTTCAGGATATAAAATCAATCTACCAAAACCAGTAGCATTTCCATAAACTAGTAACAATCAATCTAAGAACCAAATGAAGATGGCAATTCCATTTAAAATAGCTACAAAAAAATTTAAGAGCATATTCAACCAAGGAGGTGAAAGATCTCTATAAGGAGAACTACAAAACACTGATAAAAGGAACTGTAGATGACACAAACAAATGAAAAAACATCTCATGCTCGTGGATTAGAAGAATTAATATCATTGAAATGACCATACTGCCCAAAGCAATCTACAGATTCAATGCAATCCCCACAAAAATAGCAGCACCATTTTTTTACAGAATTAGAAAAACAGTACTAAAATTCATATGAAACCAAGAAAAGAGCCCAAATATCCAAAGCAATCGTAAGCAAAAAGAACAAAACTAGAGGCATCACATTACCTGACTTCAAATTATACCACAAGGCTACAGTAACCGAAACTAAAAATAGACACATATGTCAATGAGCAGAATAGAGAACCCAGAAATAACACCACATATCTACAGCCAACTGATCTTTTACCAAATCAACAAGAACATTCGCTGGGAAAAGGACACCCTTTATAATAAATGGTGCTGGGAAAATTGTATTGCTATATGCAAAAGAATGAAAGTGGATCCCTATATCTCACCATACACAAATATCAACTCAAGATTGATTAAAGATTTCAAATGTAAGCCTGAAACTATAATAATACTAGAAGAAAACCTAGGGAAAACTCTTCTGGACATTAGTCTAGGCAAAGAATTCATAACTAAGGCCTCAAAAGCACAAGCAATGAAGATAAAAATAGACACATGGGACTTAATTAAACTAAAAAGCTTCTGCACAGCAAAAGAAATAATCAACAGAGTGAACAGACAACCTGAGGAGTAGGAAAAAATATTTGCAAACTATGCATCTGACAGGGGACTAATATCCAGAATTTGCAAGGAACTCAAACTCCACAACAACAACAAAACAAATAATCCCATTTAAAAGTGAGAAAAGGACATGAAGAGACATTTTTCAGAAGAAGACATATAATGGCCAACAAAAAAAAAAGAAAATAAAAAATGCTCAACATCACTGATCATCAGAGAAATGCAAATTAAAACCACAATGAGATTTCATCTTACATCAGTCACAATAGCTATTTTTTAAAAGACAAGAAATAACAGATGTTGGTGAGGATGCAGAGAAAAGGAGCACTTATACACCACTGGTAGAAATGTAAATTAGTACAACCTCTGTGGAAAACAGTATGGAGATTTCTTAAAGAACTAAAAATAGAACTACTATTCAATCCAGCAATCCCACTACTGGGCATCTACCCAAAGCAAAAGAAATCATTATGTCAAAAAGATTCCTGCACTTGTATGTTTATTGCACCACTATACACAATAGCAAAGATATAGAATCAACCTAAATGTCTATCAACTGATGAGTGGATAAAGCAAATGTGTGCTATTCAGCCATAAAAAAAATGAAACCATCCCTTTTATAGCAACATGGATGGAACTAGAGCCCATCATCTTAAATGAAACAAGTCAGACACAGAAAGACAAATATCACATGTTCTCACTTATAAATGGTAGCTAAATAATGTGTACACATGGACATAAAGTGTGAACTGATAGAAATTGGAGACCCGGAAGGGTTGGGGGTAGGAGGTGGATGATGAGAAATGCCTTAATGGGTACAATGGGTATTATCCAGGGGATAGGTACACTAAAAGCTCAGACTTTACCACTATGGAATTTATCCATGTAACAAAATTGCACTTGTAACCCTTAAATTTATACAAATTTTTTTTTAGAAAGGGAAAAAAAAATCAGCAATTGTATGTATTATCTTGACTTTAGTCCAGGCAGTCTTGGAGGCTGGCAACCAACAACATGTACAGACAGCAACATGTACAGACTGTGGAAGCACTTGTGAGACTTAGGGAGAGCGCTCGCCCTGAAGAAAGGAGGGGCCAGGCAGAGGCCGGAGGACCTGGTTTGGCAAAGTAGAATCAGTGTTGGTGCCAGGGAAATAATTTTTCTGTGGCTGCTTCTCCAACCTGATCTTGACTCAGCCACCCAGGTGGTGTATACTCTCTAGGAAAATAGGGCTAGACGTAAAACTAAAAACTGGTTTGATTAGACCAGATGGTATCTTGGGCTCCAGCGACCCACTGTGCAATCCCTCTAAGAGGATGGACACGTAGAGGCAGTTAATTTCCCTGTCGAGATTCCAAGAAGAGAATCCTGGAGTAGTGGAGGGACAGCAGAGAAAACAGCAGCCTGGTACTCTAAGTGACCACCCAGTGCAGTGACCCTCTGATGGTGACCCCACATGTGGAAGACCCAGGCACCTCCTGAAATAGTAGGAGGATCCTAAAGGGAAGTGAGGCTGTGCAAATACACACACAGGAAGCCAATCGTCAAAGCCTGCGGAAATTTGACCTGAGTGTTCACAAGCTACTGCAGCCCAAGGAACTTTCAGGTTACCTATTCAGTTCATTTATTTACTACTCTTCTTCCTTCTTCCTGTATTAGCTAATGGGAAAATACATAGATTTTGGAATGATGCTTAAGCACTGTTGACTTGGTATGTGGTCTTGGGTGACATTTCATTTGTCTGAGCTTTACTCATTTTTAAAATGAAAGTTTAGAGAGTTTGGGTATCCCACCTAAAGCTACACAGCTTGAAAACTGAACTTATAGTTGTCTGCTGTTCCTACTAACTCTCATCCGTTAGGCTCACATGTGTCCTGGAAAGTGGCTTATTCTTCAAGAAATATTTATTGAGTTCCAAGAATAAAAATATTATTGTCAATCCATACCTGGAAGGAAATCACCTGAACTAGTTCATCACAAACTTCCTGGAGGACTTAAAAAAATCAAGAAGGTGCATGAGGCATTAACGTTGTTGGGGCGTAGCCTATGATGATGGTAAGGATCTTGTCAGGATCCCAGGCCTGCACCTGGCACTCCATGTCCAAAAGCTTAAGCAGCATTTGCCGAAGAAGATCCAACACATGAGACGGGTGAAAGGATGTTCCAGGAGACAGCTAGTGAATAGGTTTTCGAATGGAGAAGGAATGACAATGCTGAACCAACCCAAACATCTCTTACATACTCTACCAGGGTCAACTTGACAGACTCGTTTTTCCATTATTGTTCCTTCCTCCAGGGCCCTCATTATCCCCTGCCATTGCCCCTTATCCAGCCAGAAATCTCTGCCTAATTCTGTTGCAAATGCTTTGGCTGCAAGTTACAGAAAACACGAGTCCAACTGACTTAAACAGTAAGGAAATTAATCTCACAAAATTCAAGAGATTAGGTGGATTTCAGCAAGTCAGGACTGGATCTTTTACTGAAATTCCCTTTATTGTTGTTTGGATTGTTAGTGTCCCCCCCTAAAACAAGTGTTGAAGTCCTAACTTCCAGTATCTCAAAGTAGGACTTTATTTGGGCTAGAGGTAATGAAGTTAAAATGAGGTTGTTAGGGTAGACCCTGATCCAATAGGACTGATGCTTTTATGAAAAGGGGCTATTTGGACCCAGACAGGTATGCGTAGGAGGAAGACTATGTGAAGACACACAGGAGATGGCCATGTGGTTGGAGTGGTGTCTGCAAACCAAGCAACACCAAGGAATGCTGGCACACACCTGGAGCTAGAAGACCAAAGCAAGATTTCCTCCTGGAGCCATCAGAGAGAGCATAGCCCTGCCAACACTTTGATTTCAGACTTCTAGACTCTGCAACGGAGAGACAATAAATTTCTGTGGTGGTAAGCCACCAGGTTTATGGCACTTTGTTATAGCAGCCCTAGCAAACTAATACAGTCGCCTTTCCCCTGTGTTGTCTTTGTGTGTTAGCAAAACGGATGTAACATTTCCAGGCTTCATGATAATATCTAGAGTGATAACTGGGTCCTGTCTTCCAAGGTATGCTTCTTAGCAGCAAGAAAATCTTTCTCAGTGTCATTCTTTCCCCAGCAAGTTTTCTGTCATCTCTCATTGGCAGGATTGAGTAACATGGTCATTCCTACTCCCTGGCAAGATGGCTGGAATTAAAATGATTGGCTTGGATTAATTACATAGCAAGAAACGAATGTTGGGAAGACAACCATTAAAAACACTACAATGGTCAGATCCAAAACCTAGACAAGATTTCTCTCTCTCATCTCTGTCTCCAAAGCTCCTTTATACCCTGTGCAAACAGGGTGTGGAAATAGACATGCAGTAGAAAGAGACCTGGTGTTTAATTCCTCTCACCAGAAGCATCTGGGCCCAGCTTCTTCCCAAGATGCCCAAATAGGTACCTGCAAAGCAGCCAGCATAGGGCCAGGCATAGAGTAGAGCAGCTGTAAGTTCCTGCTCTCCCTATTTTTGCTGCACTGGTCACTTTCTGTCATATACCAAGAACACGCACACACAGGTCTTACCACCTTTCCTGGTCTACAGGTGTTTTGGGGCTGGATGCCCTGTGCATTCCTCCTGCCTTCCAGAGCACTGACATGGCGCTAGGAGGACCTCAGCAGACAATGCCACGAGATGGAGAAGAGGTGCTTGAATTTTTTCAATGAGGAGAAAAAAGAATGATATGTTGATAGAATTCAATAAAACAACTTTGAAGATCGTCTCAAGCTTTCTCAAACTTTCTATTCTAGTTTGGACCAAACAGATACACTGCCAAATGGAAATAACAAGTAACATCAAATCCTGCTGTAATATGCAACAGTTCCTGTTTTGTTGGGATGAATACATTGCGGTGTGAATACAATTTAGATTAACTTTTCGTGATGGAACAGCCTGTAAAGGTCATAAGACAGACTGGCACAAGCAAGAGCAACCACAGTCTTTCTGTAATAAAAACAAAAACAAGTTGCCTGGTTTCCTGTAATGGCCCGATGAAAGCTTGTAAGCAGTTTCACTAAGGTTCCACTCAGTTTTTCCCTCCAGTTGCTATATAAAGCCAGCTGCCTCTAAGTTACTAAAATAAATGTAGTAAACATTCACTGTACATCTTCAACTAGCTCTATAATTTTATTCCTTCTAATTTCCCAGGAAAATAATAATAAAAAGGCTTCCTTTGTTTTGCAGTTATACAAATGGGAATAGTTTTTATTTATAAATAGTATACTACCCTCCATAACCAAAGTACTTGAATTTTAATATTTATTTGATACAGGTTTTCTTAATTTGCATTCTCTAAATGCTGATTATTTCCTATATTGAATTTGCACTAAGATCATGTCCAAAAGAGCTATTGTACTATATAAGTAATAAATGCTGCAAAATACTGAATTACCGTTTCCATTTCCTGTCACCACCCAAATGACTAATTATGCTTTTAGTTGTACTGAAAGAATTACTGAGACATTTGGAGAAACTACTTCCTCCTCAATTTTTTTCCTTATTTGTCAGATGTAGTTAGAGAGTAGGATTACATTTTTAATAAATTCAGGGTTTATCTTCAAAAGTACTAGTTCAATTAATATTGATGAAATCTTTATTAATTTTTATTTTATTGTTTTATCTTCCATATATTTTAAATTTTGTCATGAAGTATTTGACATGCAAAAAGATATAAAGAATATAAAACATATTCCTCTGTGTCCACACACCCAGCTTAAAAACCACATCATTAGCAATAGATCTGAGGACCTTGGGCCTCTCTGATCACTCCCCTCTCACTCTCTCCTGCAAGAAACCACTCTTCTGAATTTGATGTTTATGATCTTAGTAGATATCTTTACCCTTTTAGTGCATATACAGACATCAACTGAAAATTGCATATCTTTTGCATAATTTAAACTTGCCTCATATGGTCTTACACTGCACTATTTCTTCTGCTAATTGCTTTTATCGCTCAACATAATGTTTATGAGATTTGCCTAAATGAGTACATGGACCTGTATTTTATTTTTTATGATTGCTGTACAAAATGCAATTTTACAAATGTATATAAAAGGTATTATATGTCGCGTACTGTTTATATAAACACAGCACAACTTATTGTCATTCACCTATGTGGTAGGCGAGTTCTAAGATGTCCCCCAGGATATCTGCCCCCTAGTGTACATACCCTGCATAGTCCCCTACCCTTGGGTATGGGAAGCACTTATAAATGTGATAGACTTTCACACCTGGGAATAAGTTGATAATTATTTAATGTTGAGTCAATCAAAAAGGAGATCACCTTGGGTGGAACTGACTTAGAGGTACTGCGCCCTTCTTGAAGAGAGAAATTCAAAGCAAGAAAGGGTCTTCTGTTGGCTTTAAAGAAGCTGCCCTGTTGTGGAGGGCTAGGTGGGCAGGACCCTCAATCCTACAACCAGAAGGAACTAAATTCAGATAACAACCCAGATGAGGTTGGAAGAAGACCCCCAAGCTCCAGATGAAACTGAAGCCCAGCCAACACCTTAATTGCAACCTTTTGAGACTTTGAGCAGAGACACAGTTACAGCATGCCCATGCTTACAACCTACAGAAACTGAGATAACAAATGGGTGTTGTAAGCTGCTAAATTTGTGGCAATTTGTTACACATCAGTAGAGAACTAATACATCCAGGTGTTTGTGTTTGTTTCTAAATTTTGTGAATCTAAACAGTGCTGCCCTGAACATTGCACATTGATTTATGCACATGTGAAATAATTTCTTAGGGTATGTAGCTATGAATAGAGTTGCTCGGTATGAGAATTAACATATCTTCAACTCTAACACATATTGATAAATTTGTATTTCAAAGTAGTTTTACCAGTTGATCTGCCATCAGCAGTAATGAGAGTGTTCTCTACTTCACAACTCAGCCACACTTGGTCTGGTCAGGCTTTGTTTTGCTTGAAACATTTAGCTCTACAGTTAGCCTGAATTGATTTTGTGGCCACTGTGAGATAAGGAACAATTTTATTTTATTTCCATTTGGATAACCAATTGCCACGGTACCATTTATTGACTAGTGTGTCCATTCCCATGGTCTTGCAGTGCTGCTATATCATAATAGGGTTCCATATGTGAGTGCCCAGGTCAAGACACACAAGCTCTCTTTTTGCCATTGACTGTGTTCTGTGATCAACCTTCTCTCTAAGGGTTAAGCCCAATAACTATACAGCTTTACTCAAGTATCTCAGTTAGCAATCTCCACCTTTCAAGGGTCCATGACTTTGTCCCATATGCCTGACACAGCATGAAAAACCAAAGTCTAGCAGAGATCATAAATTCTCTAGGGAAGTTGACTTTTCTCGACTGCTTCTTACTTTTTGGTCCCTTGAGTTTTCATTATTTTCTTGGGATGTTAACTCAGGTTTTAAAAGGATGTTTGTTGCATTTTATCCAGAATTTCCTGGAGTCTTAAAAGTCATTTTTTCCATATATGATCAAAAATTGAAGTCCACTAATAAATTTTTGAGAAGAAGGGGGAAAAAGCACACTATTGACTCTCTTTCAGATGGATAGACTTTTTTTTTATATATAAGCAAAACCTGAGGCAGGCCACCCCAATGTTTGCCTTCATATCCACAGTGTCACATTTTTTTTGCCTTTATTTAGATTAAGGATATTATCTCCTCTTTGTGTCTCATACCCTCATCTTTATGCACCCCTGATCTGCTATACCATTGAAAATCATTTTTCTCAAAATATCTGATACATCCACTTACAGTGAAGACTAAATAAATCATGTGCCTATTTTGTTGTTGTTCATAATTCTATCAACATTCTTTATGCAATGGAGACATACAGACATGGACAAATGTACTAATTGCCCTCCTTAACTATAGCATAGTCAACCTACACAAGAGCTCAAATACCTGATCCTATAGTAGAAAACATAAGAAAGATCTCAAATAAACCAAAAGGTGACACATGCTACAATAGATGTACTCAGTTCTAAAGTACTGTCAAAGATGTCCTGCACAGTATTTAAAACTCCTGGGAACTTCCTATGTGCCTAGCCCTGTGCTTCCAAATATCATCTCATTTTAAAAACAGGAAAGATTGCTTCCAGGGTAGGGGTCTGCAAAGCTTTATGAAGAGTTATCTTTAGGAATGAATATGATTTCAGTAGGTAAGGGTTTGGGTAATGGTGTTAGCTGTGGACATTCCATTTGAGGAAAAACAAATGAGTAAATAAGAGACATGGAGTGTCACAGGGCGTGGAAGGACATGTCACAAAGGCAGTGTGCAGTGGAGAGTAGGAGCCAGACCATGGAGGGTCTTAACAGTGGTTGGAATCGTAACAGAGGGCAGCCATTGAAGATTTATTTGTCTTATTTTATTTTCTTAGAGAATAGTAGAAGAGCTATTTTGAGGAAGGTTACACCGGAAGAAATGTTATTTCTCCGAGGGAGTATTTTCATTGAACAAAATTCCTTTTTATTGACCAACGACAAAATTTTATGACCAGATGATAAATTTCAGGCATTCTTTGGAGATAATTTTTTATTTTTCTTTTCTGTGAGACCATTACTGTACCAAATCTTTCACAGTCTCATAAAGTGAGTCCTGTCTGAAGCTTTAGGCCAGACTGTTATCCATGTCTGGACATGACTCTGCAATGGAAACTAGTAGTTTGTCTTATTTTAAAGTAATGCCATGATATAGTTTATTGAAACTGTCTCCCCAAAAATTCCTCTAAAATTAACTTTCTTTATTTCTTTTCCCCTGTAACATTAAGCTGGGTTTGTTTTATTTGCTCCTATTTAAATTTATTTTTGTGGTGACTCATCAGTGGCATGGTGATAAAATAACATCCTGTGCACTTCTTTTTAGAGGATGATTTTAATGTCCCATGAATCACAAAGATGGTTGTCTTTTCCTGTTGTGTATTGGTATCATTGGTCCACTGAACTGCAATTACTAGAATTACTTCCCTTGCGTAAAGCATCCCTATTTTCCAATCTCTAACCCCAGAAATGTATTCTTTTGGGGAGGACCTTTCTTTACACCTCATCATATTTGATGGTTTTCCACTACTTATCTTATTTGCAGTTTTGCTACTATTAATTTCCATATTACATTAACATAATTTCAATAATCAGTCTACTCCCTCGTACCATCTTCAAAAATAAATGAACGTGATTAATGAGAAATACTAATGTCTAAATCAAGATGACCTTCTTTAAGTATGTTTTCACTGATGAAAACGTGACTGTATTATTAAATGTTTTGTTCAGTCTTGCCTACAAAAAATACAATCTATAGTCAGACACAGTAGTCAGAGTCTCATGGCTACCTAAAATTCCTCATCAATAAAAACATAATCTAAAGGATTATTAGGAAGGTTAAAGGAGCTCATAGAGGCAAACTAGTTAGCACTGTACCTGCCACATAACAGGCACTTGGCAAGTATTAATAGTAGCAGCGAAGTGTCGTTCTTAAATGGCATAGAAGGCCAACTTGTTAGTATGACGTGCCGAATTCTGAGCAACAGTCAGAACTCCCAAAATACAAGAATCTCTCAATGAATGATTGGAGAATTAACTGAATAGTGGGTATTCAGTTTTCTGTGTTATATAGAAAGTTTAAAATGTTAAAAATAGTCCCCAATTCCAGCTGGAATATTCTTTTTAATCAGTCTTTTTCAACTTTCCACAAAAATGCGAAAGGTTAAAAAATACATATTACAGACAAATAAGACAAACTGCCAAATTATTGCTAGAATCTGAAATAACTTACCACTAACTATTAATATTTTATATATGGAACTAAACAGAGGACCATTTAATGACTGATAGATTCATTCTTTCCCTTCGATATACACTCCTTGGATATAACACCCAGAGTCTTAGTAAACAAAAAGACTAAGCTGCCTACCCTCTGCAGAGGACTGTCTGTAACATCTTCTCTATAATCAATTTTAAAACCTTAATTTCCAGGAAACACAATGAGATAAAGCATATGTGAGTGTGCTCGTGGCTGAGCGCATGTGTGTGCAGATAGGGTGGAGGAGAGGACGGGAGCCCCTAAGCAAGTGGAAGCTAATAGGCTGCATCCTATAATCTTATATTGTGCAACACAAAAGTGGGGAAAAGCAGGGCAGGTGGGGACTGGATATAGAAAGAACCCTGGTAGCTACTTCGGACTTGGGTCTGCAGTATTCCTGCTGCTGTTTTTGCTATTGCTTGTTTTTGTTATTTTAGTTTTCCATATGCCATCAATTCAGAAGCCCAGAGAAAAAGGCAGTGGGCAAAGGATAAAAATCCCACCTCGATTGAACAGAAATGTACTTGCTAAATTCCTGTGAGAAACAATCTAGAAATTTGGCAGTAAGGTGTGCATATCAATATGAACCACCAAAAAGAGAATTCTGTTACTAGTCTAGACAAATGTTATATTGCCTGTCTCTTGACATAAACCAGTCATTTCAGGTTGAGTAAAAAAGGAAGTAAAACCAATAAGGGGATTATAAAGAGGTGCAGCAAAATAAAGGAAAGGCAATACTATGTTGGAGAGTGAAGAACATTTTATGCATTATTCAACTAAACAAAAATTATTATATTCGGCTGGGCGCGGTGGCTCACGCCTGTAATCCTTAGCCCTCTGGGAGGCCGAGGCGGGTGGATCGCTCAAGGTCAGGAGTTCGAGACCAGCCTGAGCGAGGCCCCGTCTCTACTAAAAATAGAAATAAACATTATCTGGCCAACTAAAAATATATATAGAAAAAATTAGCCGGGCATGGTGGTGCATGCCTGTAGTCCCAGCTACTCGGGAGGCTGAGGCAGTAGGATCGCTTAAGCCCAGGAGTTTGAGGTTGCTGTGAGCTAGGCTGATGCCACGGCACTCACTCTAGCCCGGGCAACAAAAGTGAGACTCTGTCTCAAAAAAAAAAAAAAAATTAAAAAAACCAATTATTATATTCATCTTATAGTTGCTGCCAATTCAACAATAAATGAAATGTTTATTATAGTTTCCCTTGTTCTAAACAGACTATAAAGTTTCCAACAAGGATTATAGCCAGGTCAAATAAATTTAAACAAAATTTAAAATAATTAATCTAAAAGGAAATTAAAACCAAAATTAAGATGGAAACCAAAAATGAGAGCCAAAACCCAAAAGGCTCACCATGAAGGCATACACATTTCCTGGGGTATGAGCACAAATGGGACTCTAATTTTTCTAGCAAATATACACTTAGATAGATAAATAAACATGTTCATTCAAGTTCTATAGTGATTAGAAGATACAAACTCATTCATAGAGAAGCAAAATTATTCCTGATTACGTATAGAATGACATTTCTCCAGCAGTCATTATTGCTAATGGTAACAGTTGTGAGTAATTTATATGTGGGCCCCTACAGTAAGAACCTTGCACAGATTTGGATATATATATGTGGGAGTGTTACACATATACATACATAGATAGCCACATACAGCTAATGAAATCATCAAAATTACTCTATGAAGGAACATTATAGATGTTTTAAAAAAAGAAGCAGTGAGGAGCATCACCAAAAATTGGTAAGGACAACAAGAAAACATATAAGGCTAACAATAATTAAAAGAGTATGATTTAAGGTTAACAGACAGATGAATGGCAAACATGTATATTCATTAAAACAATGTAACAAAGAACGTATCACAATGAATGATTAATTGACTAATTATTAATAAACCAGTTGGGAATACTAGAGCCCCCTCATACTGTGTGCCAAAATATCTTCCTGGTAAATTAAAGCAAGGATATTTAAAGTATGAAAATGTAGACACAAAAAGAAGATATGATCTTTAATCTTGGATGGTCAAGGACCATCTAGCCCTAAAAAAATAAAATCAATTATAAAGAAAGATAAATTTAAATCTTAAAAAAGTCAAAAATAGTCACCATAAATGTTTTTTAAAACAAAGGAAAATATGAAATGGAACTTTCACTTTCTGTTTATGTCAGTAAGAAATGTCAAATGGACATGACTGGTTTGTTATTTTTGGTTTTGATTAATGACAATGCACACTGCTGGCAAGAAAGCAAAGATACCCTGATATATTGCATGTGGCAGTGAAAATTTGTATAACTTTTCTGGGAATCAGTTTTTCATTATATATCAAAACACAAAAAAAACATTTTTACTCTTTGATCTTGTAATTACATTTCTAGAAATCTACCCTAAGAAAATAATCAGAGGTACATATGGAGACTGATCTTCAAAAAATGCTCTTTGTTGCATTATTTGCTATTGTGAAAATTTTGAAACAACTTTATTATCCAAGCATAATGGAATGACTAAATAAATTTTGATATATAGTGGTATATTATGCAGTTATCAAAGCTATATTTTTACAGAATAATTAATAACATAAGTCATAAGTGAGATAAATTGTGATGAAAAAATATTAACCAAAAAAGTATAATAAAAACTACATTTGCAGCTGAATTTAATTTTCAGTACATCTATATGCCTAGAAAAAAAACTGGTAGGATGCTCAAATTCTAAAGCAAATTATTGAAAAAATACAACCTGTTGTTTGAATTATAACTAACTTATTTTATTCTTTATATATTTTGGTGTTTTCAAATTTTCTACAGTGAATGGCTCCTTAATTTAAAAAATGAAACAGATGAGTTAATATATAGATAGATATGAAACCTTAATTTATAATTACACATCAGAAAAAAATAATTTTAAAAAAAGGGCAAGCCACATGCATAGGTAAAATTTTAAAAGAAGAAAAAATATATATACACACATTGTTGTATTTATATAAAGGCTAACTTTAATTTTTGACTTGTAAAATCAGTCTTATTAAAGTCTAATAATTTTGATTAAATATTTGTTTGTAAACAGCTATCAAATTTATTTTCAAGTATTGAAGTACAAAAGAAGCACTATTAAAATAAAAGTGTGGCTTTGAAATTTATGTTTGTAATAGAAAAGACCATATAATTTTCAGTAAAGCTCTTCATGTGTGAACTTAGTGAAGAGAAATGAGAACTCAAAGGTGATTACACAGGATAGTTTTTCACATGATAAAAAAAATACAGAAAGGAAGGAAGGCAGGAATTGGGCAAGATTTAACAAAATCTCGGGGGGGGGGATACCTTTAAAAATTAAGTGCACTTGTTATTGGGCACAAGGAAATGAGCAGAGAAATGAGTAGAGAAAACAGCATTTCCACATTTATAAAAAGAGGAAACAATAGGCCAGAAAACTCCATGTCAAAAGTGTGGTTTATTTTAATAAGCAAAAATGTAACCATTTCCCTGATCAAAGCTGCTTTCTATTTAATGCTAAATAGAAAAATCTTTTCCTTAAACAATTCAAATGGATACTAAGAGAACACAGTGAAATTTCCTGTGTAGACTCTGTGGTATTTTAGCTACAGAAGTCTTCTTAATAAATCTTCAGTTATTTATCAATAGGACATACATTTGTGTTTTTAGAAGTGCTGTCTATTTTGTATATATTACCAAATTATTATTGCACCCAAAATAAAATATTAACTCTCATCTGCAATTTTATAGCACATATTTGCCAATGAAATGCATCTCTTACATTACAAAAATTTAATATGACTGACATTAGCAAAATCACTAATTAAGAAGTAGGTCATAAATACTCCAAGAAATTTGACAGTCTGTTCTATGAAGAAAATTAATTCAGAAGTTCCCTATTTGCATAAATCTCCAGGTCTCATTTTCACAGCTGTTTGTTCTGTCAGCTAGACGGTTGCATTTCAAAATTATTTTAACATAATCGGTGGGAAGTGTACCTTTCAACTAAAAATATCATGCTCTGCATGAAAGATTGTTAGCGGAAAAATATAAGTTTCTTCAGTTCATCTTGATATTTTCCCTGAAAATAAATGTTTCAAACATAGAAACTTTAATATGTAAGTCTTAAATTGCTAAAATATTTTTATGATTAAAATATATTTTATAATTTTAGATTCCCAAAAAATGAAAAGGTTCTGTCTTTTTCATATGTAAAAATGTCAATGAGTAGAGCTTATTTTAGCAAAGAATAAAAATACTGGAGATATCTATTTTCATTATTAATTTGAGCATTATATGGAGTTCCAAATGTATATACCCAGTACTGTGCTAGAAAAAGAGGATAAAAATTTTAAATATGGCTGATAACAGGCATGTTTATTGTCTGTTTTAGAAATTGAGATAGTGGGAAAGAATCAGCAATTATTAGATCTTAATATGTCTTTTACCTGCAATATCCAAAAGGACAACAGGAATTTGAAGTCAATAAATCCTAGCCTAGATACCAAGCAACACCATTTGCTACCTATAAGCTGGAGTTAATCACTTAAGCCATGTGCACTTCAGTTCCCCATCTGCAGTGGGGGCTATTATACCTACAGTAACGACTTCCCAGGGTCATTGCTAAGATTATTTTAAACAATGGACAATTAACTACTTTGAGAGCTGGAAAGTACCATGCACATGGTAGTGGTGGCCCAGTGTCTGTTCTCAGGTCATTTAATCTTAGCTGAAAGGAAATCCTAGAAGACTGTACAAATCCAAGATCTTGTCTAATTGTCATTTATGGTATTATATATAAAAGTTAACCCAAGCATGGCCAAGGAAAGAGATGATTGGACATAACTACATATATTTTCATAACTAGAAAAAGATTCACTGATTTTACAAATGTGCTTCTGCTGTTTTCTGCCATTTTTTTCTTTTACTCTTGAAATTATATTTAAGTGCAGAGTCTACTTAAAGTAATTTGCTGCTGGAATAAGCATAACGTTCTGATGTCTGCTTTGCCTCTAATTACGTTCAAGCTCATTTTGACATTTAAGGCCAATTACATTAGTCTAGATTCAGTAAGGCTTTTCCTTAGTCATCTAAAATTTGAACAATAAACAGTTTTTTCCCCTTTCTCTTTATTCATTTAAGTGGAATGCTTGGCAACAAGCATATTTTGGGAATTGTAAAAGCAAAATAAATAATGTGGGCTCATTTTGAAAAAAAGCATAGGACTGCTTGATCTTCCTTGCCAACATAAAAGGCAGTCACAGAATTAATTGAAACCACCAGTTTTAACTTTATTTCTTTCTAAATCACAAGGAACATGGCATAATTATTTTACAGAGATATTGATAGTTTAGATGCTTCAGTTCTATTAACACGAAGGTAATTGATTTCAACAGATCTCTAATTTCAAGAGTTCATGTATAGAGGGAGACATATGTGGCTCCAAAAAAATTTATCATTTCAAAGTCACTAATAATTAAATGCTCCAGAACAGGGCCCACAATAATTCATTCCGTATTCCACTGCATTTTAAGATTTCAGTCGATGTGATGACTTAAGACACAGAGCAAAGCACCTAATTTACTTAGCCCCTTATTTTTGGTGGACTTGCTAACTCTGCAATGTTTACTGTTTATTTAACAAAAGACTCTGATGAGTTGACAGCACCAAAAAGCAATTTATAGTATCTATCGGTAACAAAACATTCACTACAACCATTTTCTTTAATTTATATAGGTAATATCTGGTCTGGGAAAAGTAAACTGGAAAGTATGTTATATAAAAACAAAGTTTTCCAATTGACTACTATTATCAATTAATAGAGCATAGAATGGTAGACACAGCTCGAAGGTATGGTAGGAATCATTCAGTTCAAAGATGAAATAAAATGATGCCTTCAAAAACACAGTCAAATTTTCAAAATCATGTATCTAAAGGAAATTTTTTTAAATATAGCTTATTCATATGATTTTTCAGGTTTATCTAAATGGAATCACACCATATATGACAAAAATTTTGTCATTAAAAATACATAAAAATTCTGAAATTTTAACTAGTGTGATAGAAGTTGTTTTTCCTTAGGACAGTATCTTTAAGATGGAAATATAAATCATTTAAAATATTATTTGTATGGTGCTTAGTGTTTATAAAGTATTCACTTATAATTTATTTTGCTTCTCAAAACAGTTTTCAGAGAGTGACAATATGATCGCATGTCTGAGGAAGGTTGGTCTCAGGACTACTGAGTGTTTTACCCAAAGCCGCTAAACTAGTCAGCAACTGAGTCTCATACTCAGGCCCTGGGACCGCAGGCGCTGAGCCTTGGTTCTGTCTCTCTGCTCTGCTGGCTCCCAGAGCATCCAAGTCTTCATACTCAGCCCGTTCAATCTGTCTTAAACTGCAGTACTTTCGCTGCCCCTTCTGGTCCTTCAGCTCTCTTGAGAGTGAGGGCAGAGATAGGGGAGGCCAGAGTTAGATCAGATGAAGAAGTTTTGCAAAGCTCCTGGTTGATAACCCATGCACCAACAAGAGGGAAGACGCTTGCGGGAAAACTTGAGGTCCCTATGGAGGCTGTGGTGGGGGCAGAGCCCACTTCCCGGAGTTGCAGCTTTGTCCGTGGTGCATCTGGATGGCTGGGTGCAGCATGGAGAAGTAGATTCACCTGGGAGTTGGCATGGTTCCTGAGAGTTTGGCAAAAAAGAGAGCTGGAATTTGAAGAATTGGGAAGAGTGTAATTGAATTGACAGACTGTGGAATTCCATCTAAACCAGATTTACGGGGGGTTGAAATAAAGAAATATCTCCTATCAATGGCTTTAACATTTTAGTAATAGTACTGTATTTTTACTCCAAATTTCAAATCCACAGAATTTGTATTTAGGTACGATTTAGTTTGGCCACAGTAAATAGTGGCTGTTGGAGCTTTTATTTACTATGAGATTTTAAATACATTTAATGCCATTTTTATGTGTTTTTCATAACCCCTAATTTTCCATCCTGTCAGTTATGATTTTGCCAACCACCAAGTACTTTTTAGAAATGTAACCCCAACATTAGGTAGGTTCAACCTTTACTATATATTGATATCTTTTTAAATATTGTTAAAGCTTTGAATAGTTGAATAGGTTTTAAATAAAAGAAAAGGAACTATATAACAAAACACTAAAGAATTATGAGGTCACTGTGTTTTTCAGAAGAGAAAACTCCTCTACAAATTATTGCTATTTGAGTGGGAAGAAAGAAACAAGGAGATCTCGTAGGTGAATAATTAAGGCAATTAAAACCAAAGGAGGTGTCACTCTTGCACTTGGCGAATACCATCAAGACAAGTCTATTTTAGGGCTGTCTGGTAGTAAGACACAGCAGGGCTCAATAAAAAGGTTGAGCTACTATATAAATTGCCAAGTGTATTTCATTTTGAAAGCAAATCTTGTAGAGAAAGAGTTCTTGAAACCAGCTAAAGAAAATAGATACAAGTTACGTTGTAAAATAAAAGTTGTATGTGGATATTATGAGCTGTATTCTCCATCACATTTTAAAATTTTTTAGTTGTGTATATTTTTTAAATGAAAGAAATACATGTTTTACATATATTTTAACACAAACAATAAAAATATATTAAGTAAAAAGTAATTTACAAAAATGCATGTCCACACAGAAACTTGTACATGAATGTTCATAGCAGCATTATTCATAACAGTCAAAAAGTGAAAACAATGTAAATATCTATCAGCTGGTAAATAGATAAAATGTGTCATATCCATACAAGGAAATATTATTTGGCAATAAGAGGGAATGAAGTTCTGGTACATACTACAACATAGATGAACCCTGACCACATATTGTATCATTCCCCTTGTATAAAATATGTAGAATAGGCAAATCCATAGGGATAGAAAGTTTGTTGTCGGTGACCAAAAGGGGAGGCAGGAATGAGGAGTGACAGCTAATGGGTAGTAGCTTCTTTTCATGTTCTTTAGATAGTGCTAACAGTTGCAAAACTCGTGAATAAACTAAAATCCACTTGTACACTTTTAAAGATGAATTTTGTGATATGTCAATTATCTCAATAAAGAAGTTAAGTTTAAAAGTCAAAATAAAAAGAGTATAACCCCCCTCCTTAGTCCTTTCCATCCCAGTCCTGAGACTTGCGGGTTTATTGTACATGCTTTCAAGCATTTTTACACACAAAAAAACATATCTACATATGTATATTACAAATAGAATTATACTATGTATTCTACTTGCTCTATTTTGACCCACACCTAAGATGTTCACCCATTCTGCTTTTTCTTGATATTTGACCATGTTTTAACCTAAGTTGACATCCACACATACTAAAATCCCAAAATATGCATTGTGTCATCAAATGACAAATGTCATCCATGATTTTTTTTTTTAAATGTTAAGAACTACTTTGCAAGCAAGGTCTGGATAAACATTTTCATCCTGTTTATTTCAACATAGGAGAATCACCTTTCTTTGCCTTTGCCTAACTCTGAGAAAGTGTATCAGTGATATCTGGAGTCAGAAATGGATCCTTTGGCCTTGAGAAAGAAAAGGATTTTCTGCCATTGAAGATCTGGTCTGGGTCCTCAGTGGCCCGGATGGAATCCTGGCATAGGGGACATTGCCCAGGCCACCTAAGTTTGATGTTCAAGGGATGTTAGGAAGAAAAGCGAAGCCATGGAAACACTTGCTTATTCCCCTTTTTTCCTTCTTTGGGTGGTCTTATTTTTATCCAAGTCTCCCAATCTCAGTTTATGACCAGAAAATACAGCCCCAAAAATGTGAGGCAATTCAGGGGAAAACTACTACCTGCTCTACTGGTAATACCAAGGGGATATTGAGGACAAGTGCAGAGCTGAGAGCAAGAACTAAGGTTGGACTTAGCAGGATTTCCTGACAGCTTGAACGTAGGATGTGAGGATACGAGAAGGACCAAAGATGTCTTCAGGGTACTTGGCGTGAATAACTCAAAGAATAGTTTTGTCATTTCTGAGATGGGAAGAAGTGCAGGAAGGACAGGTTTGGGAGCAGTGTGTGAATAGTGTAATTTGAGACATCAAATGTTTGGGACTCCTGTTAGGCGTCCAAGTGGAAATGAGGATTTGGTTCTGGAGCTAGAGCTGGGCGTACAGATGTGGGAGTCGTTGGCACATAGGTGGTATTAAAGGCATTAGAATGGAAGAGATCAACTAGTTAGGTTGAGTGTTGAGATATAATAAAAAGATCTGAGCTCCAGCCCTGGGGCTCTGCAATATTTAATATCAGGAAATTGAGGAGAAACCAGCCAAGGAGCCTGAGAGGGGCTGGCATTGATTTTGTGGCCCTACGCTACAGTGCTCTGGCCTTGTTGGTTGGTGACTCAGAGACCTTTGTTCTCTGCTTTTAGACATGTTTGCGCCTGTACCATCTGTGTGACTCTCACTTCCTCACCTTCTCCTCTTGTGGTTTTCACCCGCCACTCTCTGGGTCTCACCCTTTGTTTTGCTCCTTATATCTGAGTAACATGATACACTCTAATTAGAAATAGGAACTCACTAAGCTAATGATTTTCAAAATCTTTCTTCTCCATTAGGTGGAAATCATCTCGGTCTCTTTATTCAATGCATTTTCTTTTCTTACTTAACGTCTGCTCATTCAGAGATTTTGCTTCTTTGGAACATCAGTGTGCTTGGAACTCTGACTTTGCAATTTTCCTCCGTTGTCCCTACTCAGCTGTAGGCCAATCTCCATTCATTTGTTCATTTCCAGGTTCTATGGCAACAAGGTGATTTTTCTTTGTAGTTTTCAACTGAAATTCATTATAGATGGTTTTGGGCTGATTCAGTTTTCCTAATGAAGTAGAGTTGCTTGTTCCAGTTCCCCTCGTCTACAAACTGGACCATTCTCAGGTTAGCTGCCCACACCTGGTTCAGTCAGCAGCAGGTGGGCACCTGCAGTACTAACAGTGATTGACCTGTATAGTGATGTGTAATATGTGATCATGTCACTAGCAACAAACAAAATAGCACTTGTAAACAAAGTTGTTTATCCCTATTTACATGTGTAGGTTTGGACTTGAGAGGTAAAATAGCAAAATAGAGTGAAATCACAGACTCCCCTGCCCCTAAAACCTAAGAAAATAAATAAAACAACCCAGAAAAATATTACACCAGCCTAACCACACAATGGAAGTGTTGCAATTTCATGCCGTTTTCTTTGAATAGCAGCTAGGAGGAAAGAGAAGAAGAGGAAGAAGAAGGAGGAGGAGTTGGGGGAGAGAGAGAGAATATGAGAGGCAATGAGAACACTCTAAGCTCATCTCTTAAGCCTGTCTCCTAGAAAAAGAAGTTGAGAAGAAATAAAGTTGAAAAAGCAAATCCTAAAACACATACTCCTATCCCTCGATCTGAGAAGGTGCTGGCCGAGGGGGTATGCAGAGCCCCACAAAATGATGTGAACTTCTCACTCGCAGAAGTCACTTGCTCCAGAGGCAAGGCAAACTGCTAGATTGCATCATTTTTGTTTTTCCCAGCTTGGATGAAGGCTTTAGAGTGAAGGCAAAATATCCTACTTTCTGAAAATAAATTATCTCCCACTATAAACAAAAAGGTAGCATAATGAAAGTATGAAGAGAAGAAACTAGAATCCTCAAGGGGACAGGAGGCTCAGGATGAGGCGGGATGAAGAGAGCCCCAGGAGTTGTCCTACACCCCTTATGGAGGACCCAAACCAACAGGATCACATTGCCTTTGCCCTCACCTGGGTCAGTGAGGTCAGAATGATAGCTGGAGAGAGGGCAGTAAATTTGGGGAAGGAAACACTTCATAAGACTGATTAGGTCTGGCTTCAGTAAAGATTTCCTGAATCTACCTGAATTGGGGAAACACCTGAGGCTGGATATTTCAAGCATAAGTGCCCACAGCCTCTCCTCACACTTCTCTCTCTCTCTGCAAACCCCTCAGCTCAGACTGAGACAGCAAAACACAGAGGAGAAAATCCAGCCAACAAATTGAAAAAGGACTCTAATGACTGGGGATAAGATTCTGGAATAATTCTCTGACACTGTATTGGGGAGAATAAAAGATCTAGATAAGAAAGTTCAAATAGAAATTATGGCAACTGTGAAGCAGTTCTAGAAAGAATTTAGTCCAAATTAAAACAGGTAGTGAGAGGACTCCAAGGAAAATATCTATGAGAGTAAGAATCAAATGGTTCCTAATAGTTAAGAATGGGATATATTTCAGACAATAGGTAAACTATATGAGAATCTGGAGGCTATTTGAAGTTAAAGGAAGAAAGAATATATTTCTTTCCCCAATGGAACATGTGAAAAACAATCAGAAAATCTCAGCAAAATCAAAGCAAAACCAAAAATTGTATTAAAAAGTGATATTCAAATAATGTGAATGAAATTAGGCCAGATTCTGAGTGCTTAGTGGAAAGTAAAAAAGGGACTTCGTGTAACCTTGAACACAGCTTTTAGTACCATGTGTGTCATAATATCAGAGCCTCAGAGGAAGAAGTATAATCTTACAATGACCTGGCCAGTGAACAATGTTTTCATAGCAAATATATTGACTACCAATCTATTGATTACCAACTTGCTGAGAAGCATGGAAGGCCTAATTATGATAGAAAAACAAAGTGTAAATATTGCCAAAGTTGAGGATGGAAATGTACACATGACAAAAGATGGAAAATGAAAGGAGGGAGAAGAGGTAACCGGATGGGTGGCTGTGCTGACACCTTCATCTTACACCAGGAGGGGTCAAGCTTCTGATTTGATAGGACAAGAAATAGAGATTTCCGTGAAAAATTTGGGAGTGGTTAAAAGAAATGAGGAGTGAGGTTGTGCCTGAACAAAATCTTCAAATGTCATAGCAGAAATCTATGTCTAAAGTGGATAAATCAAGAAATACTGAATAGGAATAGGGGTGGCACCACCATAAGTTGAAACAAAAATGGTTAAAGATGGCGGCCTCTGGTGGACTGAGATAGGCATAAAACTGCTGCTCTCATTAAGTTTCTTCACTACCCAATGTTGTAATTGCATGGCATCACCTTGATTAAAATTTTGAAAAATAATATTAAGAATAAGCTTAGCAAGAAATGAACAGAAACTATATAAGAAAAAATCTTTGTTGCAAATCACAAATAAAGACTTAATATATGGAAATATATTCCTTTCTCCTAGATTGGAAATAATTTGAGAACAATATCAATTTTTCTTAATCTAATATAATCCCAATGAATATAATAAGATTTTGAGAGGAAGTAGCATATAAAAATATATAAGAAAATTCTGAAAACAAATCGTTATGAGTAGAGGCTAGTAACTCTACCTGTTATTAAAATGTACAATTACAAGGCAAATTGGAGCTGAAATATATTGATGGAAAAGAACAGAAACTTTAGAAATAAAACCATAAGCATGTGAATATTTGATATATGATAAAAGGGATATTTCAAATTAGTGAAGAAAAGATATTCATTCAACTAAATTGTGTTGAATCAACTGATTACCTATTGAAAAAAATGAGGATTAATTCCTATCTCATTATTTATACCAAAATAAATTCTAAATTTAAACTGATTTAAACAGCTAATTTCAGGTTCGACATGTTTAAAACAACAAAATAAGGATAGTGTGAAACTACCACATAAAACCATGGGTAAATTTATATCTAATCTTGCAGTGGGGGAAGTCTTTTTAAGCAAAATAAACACACTTTAAATAAAAGGAACGGCAGATTAGACCACACAGAAATTTAAAATCTATCTTTGCAATGATAAATGTGTAGGGAAAAATACATTAGACATCTATGACAGATAAAAGATGGATTTTCTTACCTTAATAAAAGCAGGTGGAATTTAGGAATAACATTAATTGGGTGTCGGGCAGATGTGGCGGGGAGGGGATGGTTGTATACGTACATAATGAGTGCGATGCGCACCATCTAGGAAATGGACATGCTTGAAGCTCTGATTTGGGGGAGGAGCGGGGGCAAGGGCAATATACGTAACCTAAACTTTTGTACCTCCATAATATGCTGAAATAAAAAAAAAATACAGGAAAAACAGAAAAACAAAAAAAAATAAGAGCAGGTGGAAACCAATAAGGAGAAAAAAAAGTCAACAGGATAGGAAAATGGATGACATAAAAATAGGGTAGTTCAGAGAAAAGAAAACTTTCTCTAGGCCCTTGTTCATTGCTGCCTTCTCCACCATTGAAACTCCTCATCTTCATTACAAAGGTTCATTGTCATCATTTTCTCAGAACTGTTCTTGACTCACCCAAGAGGAATAAATTGGTTCTTCTGTGTTTCTCCTTGGTGTAGTTTTACCATATTTTTCTTAGACACCATATTTTTAATTCTTCCTTTTCTTAGAGTTAGTTGTGTTCATTTTCTTCTTCCCCTCTTGATTATAAATTTCTTAAGAGAAGAAATGATATTTTACTCATCTCAGTCTCCAGCACTCCACATCTTTAGTAGCCACTACTAAATCCTTGTTGGAATAAATAAGGAACGCAGGCCCTCTGGACCATGTAAGTCAGTACATTAATTCACAATCTCGGCTGGTCCGAAGGTAGTGAGTTATTTCACTTGATTGTTCACAGTCAGTTACAGATTGAACGCCTTGTTCTACTACTTTCCCCCCTCCTCACTACTGCGCTTGACTAGTCTTAAAAAAAAAAAAATTAAAAAAAAAAAAAGAAAAAAATTCACAATCTCAAACTGTCATTGGAATTTAAATTTCTGGGTAAAATCTCAACAAAATTGATGAGGCACCTTTAACAGGACACAAGTTAATTTTCAGCACGTAATAGACGTATTTAATGTCAGGGCCTTGCATCAGTCTATTCATGTAAGCAACCAAAAACATACAAATTCCATTGTAGCAGGAAGCTTTGCTCTCAAATATAATTCACAGCATCTCACAATATGAATTTCCAGGTGGTTTGAGCTGTGTGGAAATGAGATTGTTTTGTCTTCTGAGACTCTGAAAAAGTAGAAGATAACCCCAGTGCTGTTGCCCGCATTGCTTATCTCACAACCACAGATTACAATCCCACAGCTCCACTTTCCTGAGCATTTACTGAACGCATAATAGCTGAGTATTCCTCAAAGATAATGCAGAAGATGAAAACAAATCAAGTTGGTTTCTGCCCAAGACAGCAGAAAGGTACACCTGAATTTTTTGGTCTCTAGATATCAAAACTGAATCTGTTGGGCTTAATCACAAGCTTTTGTGTTACATGTGGGAAAAGAGAAGCAGAGGCAGTCAAAGTCCTTTTGTGCTGGCAGGCACTAAGACTCTTCACCTATCGCTGTTGAATCTTTAGGACGTACACATGCTTTCACACTGGTGATGTCTTTGTTGAAGAAAATGCAGCAATCTGATGTTTTTATGTGAATCATCTTTGGAACTTGTATTCCTCACCTTTGGATGTAAATTAAAAAATTATTCAACATAAAAAAATACAGTGAAAAAATAATTGCTCTCAGTGATAAATTCTGGCCTACTTACGAGGTTAAATGATGCTTTGAAAAAGCCTCAAAAGGATTTTTAGGAGATAAAGCTAATATTTGCAGAGTGTAGCCTTCTCTTAGGTACCTTGATAAGGAGAATATTATATTGACCTTGATGATGCTGGGGTCAAGCATCAATAACAACATACTTCATACTTTCATGAGCAAAACATTCTGTAAGATAATGAAATTATATAAAAGTTAACTCAAGGAAAAGATTAGTGCTACACACATGGACAAAGGGTAAGTGGAGTTCAAGATTCATTTAACAATTAATTGCTTCTTTATCTAAATAGGTCCACTGTGTTTTAGGCATTTAACATCATACTTCTGTAAAAATTAGTTATCCCAACCAAAGGAAATTACTCTAAAAGAGATGACTGTGTGTCTAGGTCTGGGTGGATATAAGACTTCACTGAATGCAGGATGCAATACTTGGAAAAGTACTTACTTTGGAGTCATATACCTGGGTGCTACTTCTGTTAGTGTCACAGATTAATAGAATGACTTTGGACTAATCACTTATCATCTTTGAGCTTCATTTTCCTTATCTTCAGAAAGAAAGAATCAGATTAGATTATCTTTCAGGTCCCTTTTGACTCTGAGATCCTATCAGTGTAACAAGGCTTTTATCTTGGGCTCAGTCCATCATTGTATTATCCTGGACTTTATTTCTTAAAATCCCAATACCTGAGAATTCAATTTATGTCTTCATTGTACTGAAGCCTATAAAGATGTTTTTAAAGAGTCACTAGACTCTAATTGTCAGCTTTTTCCAGACATTATCATAGAGTCTCATGAAGAAGTATTTATTGACCACTGATATGTATAGGATACACGAGTCAGAGATTGCATATATTCTCATATATTTAATTAGAAAAACATGTAAGAATGGAGCTAGCCAAAGATCTTGGCAGAAAGAGTATGAGACTTTTAACTTGGCTGGCTTTTGTTGGAATGCTCTATTTTTTTTGGTCTTGGCTTCTTCCATGGTCTTGACTCTGTGCCTTGAAAATTTTTTAAAAATCATGAAAAATGTGTTTGTCTTCAAGTTGCTCAGCATGGCAATATCATTTAGAAATATTTCTTTTTCAGAAAGTCACATATTTTTCAAATAATAGCTGAAATAATTGTATAGATGTTTACTAGAAAAATAAAATTAAGGTTATTATTCTCTGATATGCATTAGACAATCAAATGTAATTCACTATAAAAATAAGTTTCTCTTAGCAGGAGAAAAAAAATTGTTGGAAATGTTAAATAGCTTGCTGAAAGGGAAAAAAGAAGACAAATAAGCAAAGATCTTGAATTTTTTTCTGCTTTGTTCAACAGTATTTACCACCAACAAGCCTAATTTTAATTCAGGGTAATTATTTTAGTTTTCCACTCTGAATAGGTAGATACCACCTATTTAAGATCTTTGCACTCAGCTTTTTCCCCATCTGTTGAATCAAGACTGTTCTTCCCCTGAGCAATCAGATAAAAATCAGTAATATTGAGATCAAAGTCCCCAAACACCAAATACTAATTTTAAACTGCATGCAGGCCTGAAGCTGGTGTTTAATTGCTCCATTCTTTTCCTCTGTAGGCATTTATGTCCATGTTCCAGATCCTAACCCAGGAAGGATGGGTAGACGTAATGGACCAAACTCTAAATGCTGTGGGACATATGTGGGCACCTGTGGTTGCCATCTATTTCATTCTCTATCATCTCTTTGCCACTCTGGTGAGTTTAGCATTTCTTTTCAATTATGTCTTGGAATTCATAATGAGATGAGCCTTCACAGATATTCAGCCTATTGTCATATTCAAAATGACAGCCAGAAGACAAGTGTAGGGTAGTGCAGTTGGATGGGATCCCTTCCATTCTAAATTTCTGCAAATCAACAAACTCCGTGATTTATTAAGCTAGAAGTTGTCTCCATCAGGTACAAGTGTTTGAGAGAGAGAAAACAAGGCAACACAAAATGAAAATCTCACATTCACATACTGATTTAACTATCCCTAAGCAATCACACCTAAATGATCTAAGGATCAAACCAGAACTATGTTATTATTTTTTTATCATGTAGAGACACCCTCTTCAATTTCACCACATCCTCTTCACAGCTGTAATTAAACTGACGACAGAAGCTGCAGACCTCAGGGTGCAGTCAGTTAATTAGAAATCAACACAGTGTTTTTGTGCTACATGCAACTGGAAAAAAAAAATATGGGAGAAAAATAAAACACATAGCTGCAAATATAAAAGCACAAGAAAACTGAATACTAAAGTCCAGGTAAAATTGACTTTTGTCACACAAGCAGATTTTTCTCTTCAATGTATTTCTGTTAAAAACAAAGAAAAAAGTTTGCAAAATGCAGCCTAAGTTGCTAAACAACATACTATGGTATGTAATTCACAGGTCTTTCTAATTCCAAAGGCACATCCCCATATAATGAATGTGTTCATATTTAAGAAGCAAATCTAAGCTGTAATATTATGTTAAAAGTTTCAAGTTAAGATCTCAAATGTTACCATTTATCAGGAACACATGAATAAAAACAACTGTTACTATTTATTATCTGGCAAAATGTTTCACAATATTATTCATATTCTTTGGAGCACACAAGTTAGGTAATGTTCCCAATTAACAGATGATGAAACTGAGGCTCAGAAGAGTTTAATAGTTTCCCCAATGTCACACAGAGTGTAAATGTTAGGGCCACAGTGTTCCCAGTTCTGTCTGGTCTGGCTTTGGCCTGTAGTCTTGCTACTGGCTGCTTCCCTAGATAATGAAGTTTAAAGTTGCTACAGAAAGTGCCTCCATCAAGTCCAGCCTCTTCCAAAGAGTAACTAAAACAAAGCAAATTACGTGTGCTCTCTAAGGTCACTTCCAATTCTAAATATCTGTGCATTAAATATATTCTTGAGAAACTAGATGTGTTAATTTAGCAGTTGTGCTCGCTATAGACAAAAGATTTCAAAACTGAGACATGTCCATCAAAAAGTTTATGAGAATACATTGTTATGAGGTGTACAGTCATGGGTTCGAACAGTAGAACCACATAGAAATAGTTTTGGCATTTTTTTACGTGGAGTTGACTTTTAAAATATTCACAAAAGGAATGAACATTGGGCAGTAGGAATGGAGGCCTGGCTTTCAGAGCTGAATCTGGTGTGCTGGTGTTTGCACAACACTTAGCCCTGGGGTCTTTACATCCTTCCTTCCAAGACTTTTAAGTCTGTGTCATTCATTCGTCCATTCATTCATCCATCCATCCATCATTCATTCATTCATTCATGAATTCAACTAATGTTTGTTAAGCACCCACTTTGTGTTTGTCACTGTAAAACTATGGAATAACATGGAGACTATTGATTGTAGGTTAAATGCAGGATAGATTTGACTGAAATCATCGATATAGGGAAATATAAATCTCATTGTTTTTATAGCAAATTGTTTTCCTAATAAAACGATATAATTGTTTGCTGTTCTCAGTGCAGATTTTTTACACTCAGAAATAGGTTTGATTCTTAAATCAGAGGCACAAAGTATGAAAGCTGGAAGAAAAAACTATCTAGCCTAGTAAATTACTTAGTAATGCAATATGTTTCCAAGTGAGATTCTGCTGGGTCACTAATACCATGAAACAAAATGTTAAAACTGGTACATAGCCTTCTTGGGCAGTCTAAATCTTCTTTATGGGCTACAAATCTGGCATTGATTATAGAACACTTAAGCATATCCAAGGTCTCTTGGGGTTTATCTGAGGCATTAGGAATCCATAGAGCACAACTTGAAAACCCATCTCTAATTCCACTCCTTTGGTCTACTGATTTAAGTATCTGCCCCAAATACCTATTATAACTTATTTTCATTGTGATTTTCAAAAAATAGTTCTAAGTTAAAACTAAAAATTGAAATCACTTGTTCTTTTATTCACAATTTGTTTTTAATCTTTAAAGCAATTGAGAATTAAAAAGTGTACATATCAATGAGAACAGTTTGGTAAATGTGGTATAGTACCAGAGTGTGGGATTGGAGTCCTAAAATCTAGATTCAGATTCTAGTTCTGCTGGTCACTAGATATGTGACTTTTCTTCCAAAGTTATTTCCATTACTAACTTCGTTGATCTCTATGTTGTGTTATACATGAAAGTGAGGATTATAATGTATAACACACCTAGTTTCCAAGGTTCTCATTTATATGTGAGTTAACTTTGTATTTTTGAGGATGTTTTAGCCGTGGTATAAGAGGATGATGTAGCTATTACCAAAAATGACTTCCTGTAAGTTCAAATAAGATGATATGTGCGTTTAAAGCTATATTTTAATAAATGTTAAAATTGTGTTAGGTTAGTTCATATGTTTTTAATTTCTGTAAGTAAAGTATTGTTGATCAGTTTAAAGTAGCATGTATGTCACTTCCTGGACCAATCTCCCCTCTCCCTTCTTTCCTCCCTTCCCTCACGCAGTGACTATGATAAGTCATCTTCCAGTTTTTAAATCATATTTCACTAAATTTAACATACTGTCACTTAAAAGAAGACTCATTTTGCATAATACTAAGGAAAAAACAATTGAACTATTCACATATATGATGAGGTGCACCCTTATTGCAGAGTTTTTAAAATGTGAAAGTAAATGTGCATCTTAAAATCAATGAAATGCAGAGGTTTCCCCCACATATATGCATCCATTAAAAATATATAGGCTATCATCTAAATACATTTTATACCATAAATGTTAAAGATTAATATTAAGGTTTTTATTAGTTTTGGAGGCTCTGCTCTAGTGAACTGGTGGCCATCCTTGGGGGAGATGTCTCTTTACACACTTCTCTCCCTGTAATGTCCGGACTCCGTGCAGAGGACAAGTTATATACGGTCATGTGTGTCCATCCCCCCTTACCAATCACTGGTAGCAGCAATTTTCAGAACAAATGCTATCAAACTCTACATATATTTTGTAGTTCAGTTTTTCACCAGATATTGTTTTTGAGATCTTTTTATCATAATACACATGAAACTAATTTGGTCATGATTATAGAGTCATATACTAGTCCACAAATTGAATATGCCATATTTGTTTATCCGTTTCCATCCTGATGGATATTTAGGCCGTTTTCCAAGGTTTTACTTTTATAATGCTGAAATACATTTATAAATTGTGTCCACTAGTGTGAGGGTTTCTCTGGAATATATGCCAGGAAGTAAAATGCCTAGGTCTTGGACACTGCCCATTATAATGGCTCTATACAAGGGGCAAGCCCAGACACCAAATCCAGTCTACCACCTAAACTTATACCGCCTATGAGCTAAAAGTGGTTTATATGTTTTTAAATGGTTATGTAAGTAAGTAGCCACATAATAGCCTAGATGTTGCCCTGTGGGCCTGGAAGTCTAAAATATTTACTGTCTGGACCTTTAAGAAAAAAAATGCAGACTCCTGCTCTATAGGCAAACTAATTTACCTTCCCAAGTGTAGTGGCTGAGAACTCCTGTGTTCTTACATTCTCACTTATCTTGATGTTGTTTGCCCTTTAAGATTTTGATAATGTGAGTGAACAGTGGCATAAAATTGCTTTAACTTGCATGTTTGCATTTCCATAATTATTAATAAGGGAGAACCTCTTCATGTGATTATTCGCTATCTTCTTTGTGACTCACCCAACCATTCACTGTACTTATTTTTCTAGAAACTAGTTTGTCTTTTTAAAATTTATTTGTTGAAGTGGCATGTATATTCTGGATATTAATGTCCTGACTACTACATATGTTGCAAATACCCTCTCTTAGGCAGCACTTTGTTATTCTAATTTGTCTATGATGTCTTTTGACATTATATATTTCCATTTTATTTTTAATTGACAAATAATAACCATATATACAATAGTCCTCCTTTATCCCTAGGGAATATGTTCTAAGACCCCCCCCCAGTGGATGCCTGAAACCATTGATAGTACTGAACCATGGATATACTATGCTTTTTGTCATACATAATGTACCTGTGATAAAGTTCAGTTTATAAATTAGGCATAGTAAGAGATTAGCAACAATAATTAATAATAAAATAGAATAGTTATAACAAATAAAGGTTGTTATGTGAATGGGCTCACTTGCAAGTGTGCTCTCTCTCTCTCTCCCATGCTCAAAAAATCCTAATATTTTTGGACCCTAGTTGACCATGGGTAACTGAAACCACAGAAAGCAAGGCTTTGGATAAGGCAGGACTACTACATTTATGGGGTACAATGTGATATTTCAATACATGTGTACATTGTAAAATGATCAAATTAGGTCAGAACTCTCAGTTTTTCACTTATGCTCTGTATTTATTTTGAACTCCTGCTTAAGAAATTCTTTTCCACTCTAAAATACTAAAAATCTTCTCCTATATCTTTTTCTACTTGTTTACAATGTTTTGTTTTTCATCTTGGAGACTTTAACACGTGTCAACTTACTATTTATATATCACGTAAGCTAGATGAAATACACTGTTTGAATAAAACTCAAACCAATTTTTCTCAGCCAGATTTACATGAAAAAGTTAAAGCTTGAGAATATTTACTTGGTTTCTCTGATTATGAAGTCTAAAACAAAAAAGGTATAACTATGAAAACATTTTACTTTATACATGATTTTTAAATGAGAAATAATTGATTTAATGAAAGAAAACACACCATATAACTAAATTAAAGCAAAGATTATCACTTCTATACTACCCCAAAAGTCTGGTACTGAAGTTATTTCCCCAGTCCACTGGAAATTTTGCTTAAAATATGATCGGCAGTTGTTTTTCTTTTCCTGTATGTTCTTAGACTGACAGTTACTATAATGGGCTCTATCAGGTGACTTGGTAAAGTTTTACTGAACTTCTGCTACTATGCATAAGTACTAATCTGCATCCTGGCCAAAGTGGGAAAGAGCTTAATCCATGTCCTCTAGAGCCTACAACTATTAAAAATAGGGAGTTAGCACTAGTAAAACACAGACCAACTAATCAACACATATATAAAACCTGTGATTCAAGACCTAATGCTGCAAGTGATAGAAGAGACATGTGCACATTGCTACTTGCGCTGTGATCAATGCCCACATAACAAACATCTGCTCCCCCATTGTTTCGAATCTACCTGACAAGAAATATTTAAAATATTGGCAGTAAAACAGCTAAAGATGGTTTGTGGATCAATATTTTAATATGTGCTTGAAAATTACAGGCCTGTGTCAAATACACACTGCATGCCCTTAAAAACTGAACTTGTGCTAGTTAAACTTATTCCATAAGCCTATCTTTAGGCTTGAACTTACTTAAGTGAGCGTTTTGTTTAATTGTATGGGTTTTTTTTTAAATACTACAAATCATTTTAATCCAAATGGGGGAAAAAAAAAACAAAACACAAGTCTACATAAATATACAAGCTCTGATTTGTCTTTTATTCACGCTGACCAGTGGTGCCGCACAGCCTGGTGAGTTCCTGATTTAGTCTTCTGAGGGACAGGCATGTGCCAAGCAGCAAAAAAACAAAATGTTTGGCTGCAGCTCGTTCTGAAATAAAGAACAGCAGGCTACTCCATCACCCCTGGGGACACCAATTTGTCAGGCCCCAGTGAAAATCAACCTTAAGTGCACAGCAAATGCATATTCATAACCATTATCTATTGTCCCTTTAAATATCTCCCTTTTTTGCCAGGTATGTATTCGGTATTTCTGGCCTGACTGATTGCAGTTTACAAAATGCTTGTTAAATTCATCTTTTTCCCCACTTTTGCCAATGATTTGGGGATAAGAACTATGAAGACTTAACCAGTTGAAAAACTCTTTTTTTTCCCCCCTGCAATGTTTTCCCTTTATTATTGTTTCAAAGGAAAGCCCTGTGATGTGAATACTGAAAAGAGAGAAAATGTAATTAAGTGTTCATTGTGGATAGTCTTTTTGCTACATCTGAAGTGCTGAAATTAACACAGCAATCTCTTGATTTTGCCTAGGTAGCAGCAGCTTGCTGAGAATATCATTTTTTGCTGACAGAAATGGACATTCCAAAGTATAAATTAAATAACTTGATTTTATAGCATTCATTTAAAAGTGCATCTGTGTTGAACGTATCCCATTTTACACTGCTCTGATTACATTTGACTTTTTATTGACCCATATAAAAAGTGAAATTATTTCACACTACAGGCTGCAAGACAGCTTAGGGTAGTGTGATTATAAGTGGTAAAAAGGAAAAAAAAAAAAAAAAACCTCAAGATTGTGGGACATTGATTTCTGTTGTGCTTCTATTATATATTTAAAAATAATTTAAAAGTAGAAATTATTAATAAAGTTCAGAGTAGAGAAATGAGATTAAAGGTGACATTTCAGCTAAAGGGCCATCTTTAAGCTATATAAAGAAAAAATAGTAAAAACAAGCTTTATGAAAAGAAATGAAAATGAAAAGAGAAAGATATATACATATATAGGATGAGGTCATGACTATATGCAGTTAGAAAGAGTGTAACATAGGATATGTTACTGCTACAGCAATAGAAATTCTCAACCAAGAAAATCCATTCTAGATGATAAGGCTGTCTTTTGCAAAAATAAACCATAACTCAGCAGTCCAAATCATGCGAATTCAACAGTGATTCTTATATAGAGAGAATGAGAACTATAGTGCATTGGACAGAATGATTTGTGTCGCAACAAAATTGGAGGAAATAATTATAATTATAAACACAACTATTTCAGTAATTTATTGAATTTGACTGAAATTTGTTATAGGTAAATGGAAGAAAAACAAATTTTTGTCTGCAGTTAAATGTATCAAACTTAAATATAGCAAATACCTAGCCAACCCTCAGCTCAGGTAACTTTGCGATTTTTCAGAGGAGTGGGAGAAGGAAAAGCAGAAGTTGGAGAATGAGAAGAGTAATAAAGAATTTTAGAGTAGTGGAACTGTAAGACTCCAGGGCAGGCACCATATTCAAACTGGAAAATCACCCTTTTGAAATCCACTGAGCTAAAAAAGTCAAAATTCCATCATATCATTCATAAAAATTCTGGGAAAGAGGTTTCCCAGGCTTCAGAAGACCTGGTATGTGGCATTTTCCACACGGAATGCATTGTCAATGCTAAAAATATCTTGGGACCGGGCATTATAACCTGAGCAAAACAAAGAATTAGATACCTGAAATATTTTATTACTCTCTACTTTTTCATTGAAATCAGTGATGCCTAATGTATCAATATTGATCACAAAATAAAAGATGGCCATATCGGTTGTATATTACACAGTAGAACAAATACTATTTTGCATAGTAATATAATCAAATGTTGTAGACCTGTTAAAAGTGGCAAATAGCCAATGCACAAAAAATATATATATTTGAATTTCTTTTTTTAAAGCATTGCACAAAGTAAACACCACTGTGTTGAAAGTTTACATGTACTTTAACAAACTTCAAGAAAAAAATGGGCCAGGCACAGTGGCTCATGCCTGTAATCCTAGCACTCTGGGAGGCTGAGGTGGGAGGATTGCTTGAGCTCAGGAGTGTGAGACCAGCCTGAGCAAGAGTGAGACCCCATCTCTACTAAAAAATAAAAAAATAAAAAAGGAAAAATTAATTAGCCTATAGTCCCAGCGACTTGAGAGGCTGAGTCAGGAGGATCACTTAAGCCCAGGAGTCTAAGGCTGCAGTGAGCTATGATGATGCCACTGCACTCTACCCAGGGCAACAGAGACTCTGTCTCAAAAAAAAAAAAAAAAAAAGGAAATGAAAGGGTATGTCATTAGCCTTTTTTCCCCTAAAATTGTGTCATTAAAAAAACAGTGACATAGTATGCCGTGCTATATTATGAATTAAAAATTATGTAAATGTAAATATTAGAAAATAAATAATGCAAAGCAAATTGATTGCATAATTTAGAACTGGCCAAATATAAAAGTAAAAGTGTTTCATACGAATGATGAAGCTCTTGTGATTCAATTTGGCAAGTCCCTGTAAAAATCTTTTATTACATCAATAACATTTTAATGTAAACCTGTAAATCACATTTAATGGCTATGGAAAACCTTTTGGCACAGCACATGTGGCACTTGTAGTGGGTGAACACGGACTGAAAATAAGATGCAGACATCGATGTGGTGGGTTCAGATTATTAATGAGTATTACCTCAGCTTTCTATAGAAACAGAGCAAATGAAAACACCCAGAGAACTGGTTCTTGCTTGCAGAATTAGGATTTGTCACGCACTCCCAGGACTGTCAGTACCGTGTGTTATCGAGTGGCTGACACCCAGGTCAGCCTGCTTTCTCGGTCCAATTCCACACAGCACTGGGTTTGTAGGGAAATACTGTATCATCGACAATGTAAATTAAATACGATGGAAACCAAGCTGCCACCTCCTCTGACTTCTATTTCTTTATCGCAGTAGTATTGTCACCTTATTAGAGTCTGAGAAAAGAATGACAAAGTAATTCTCACTCCCTGGCAATCAGCTGCAGACTCACCCTGCATCTCCTGAACCTTCTATCTCCAAAGACACATCCAAGGCCACAGACCAGACTTAAGTCATCTCTCACCCCAAGTGCCAAGTTGTCACCTTATCACAGTGCCCTCCATGCCAGGGGCAAGGAAACAAGAATCGAGCTAAAAGTCCATGTCCAAACAAAGCTTCAGGAAGAAACTCAAGCTCCCCACACGGCTTTCCAACTGGTTCCTCTTTTTAAGTAGTTTCTGCCTTTGCCATTGCGTTGTCACATTAATTGAACAAGAATGCCTAAACATTCAAAGATATGTATTGAATAAAATTAGGTCTTATGCTGGTTTAAAGCAAACTTTAAACTTTCTCTTATGTTGTTCTTACATTTGTTGGTGACCCCTCCCCAACAGTTTGTTCCCGATTCTGTAAGCCGGGGGCTTCCTATGGCCAAGGCCCCTCAGCGTCTTCCCAGCAGAGCCAGAGCTTTTCCTCCCCCAGCCTGTCCCTCTCCCATCCACCACGAAAACCAGACTCTGCCATGACGAGGAGAAAGTGCCCCTAGCGTCCCACGGCTGTCTCTGACCTCTGCTCTGAGGGTGGCTTTTTTTCTCTTTCCTCCAAGAAAAATGTATGAAATATACTTAAAAAAAAAAAAACAAGGTGAGAAGACACTATACATCTAATAACCTTTGGCTGAACTGCACTTAATACCATCTAGTTAGTGATTCAATGAGCCAGTTTAAAGTGGATGCAATAAAAAATAAAAAAAGAACTTTTTAAAGGGAAAATTTAACAGAGAAGAAACTAATGCCATCGCTTTGTGACTATTTCAGCCTCCCTCTCACGTCCCCTGACTTCCCTCTGTGGCACTCAGACCGGCTGCCCACCCCGCCTGCCTCTCCAGCCCCTGAGCCGCCCGCGCCCCCCCCCCCCCCCCCCCCCGCGGAAGCCAGGCGCTGGCCAGACTCACCCACTGGCGAGGCCCCAACAAGCTGCATGCCCCCACCCCCCAGAATGCCTTTCTCACAGTTCTCGTCCTGCCGAAATCTTCCTTCTCCTTGGTACCTTGGGAGCGCATCCTTGGGATCTTTATCAGCGTCTCACAATGTTAACTAAGCAGAGTTCAGGAGATGCTCGCAACCCATGTGCCCAGATGGGCTCTCAGAAATCTAAGTGCTCAAGATGCTATAGAACTAAATTTGCCGTACTCTGATAGGGTTTAGTTTCTAGTTGTCCCTCTTCACACATATGTGGCTGCCTTCCCCACCCTGCCCCCTCCAACTTTCTTGCACATTTCTGCTTGCTAAGAGGAAATAATGTTTTCTGGGATGGGGCATGAGAGAGACAAAAGGGCTTGAATGGGGAGTGGTGGGAGAGAGAGGGAGAGAGAGAGAGAGAAAGCGTGTTTCTATGGGAGGTGGCAATGCACCACACTTGGGGACGCCAGCCGTGTTGGTACCCATCTGGGTGTGTTTTGACATCCAAGACTTGACCCCACTTCTTGTCTGAACTTGGGGAAAGAGCCTTGCTGGGGCCCCTCATGGACAAGGAGCAGCCTGGGCAGAGCTGGGAAGCTGCCTGAGAGGTCTAGGGAGAAAGGCTTGAAAGATACCCGGAGAACAAGTCTCTCTTACTTAGCTCCAAGTGGAATGACAGAAAGTCTAAGCTTCCCTAAGAGTTGAGAGCTGGTGAGTCTGTTGTAGGAACAAGAGCCTAAGTCAAAGACCAGAAGGAGAGTATGGTGGGTTGAATGAGAGCCCCCAAAAGATATGCCCTGCCTTTTTTTTTTTTTTTTGGAGACAGGGTCTCACTCTGTCACCCAGGCTAGAGTACAGTGGCGTCATCATAGCTTACTGCAACCTCAAACTTCTGGGCCCAAGGGATCCTCCTGCCTCAGCCTCCCAAGCAACTGGGACTACGGGTGTGCACCACACGCCCAGCTAATTTTTCTATATTTGTAGAGACGGGGCCCCACTCTTGCTCAGGCTGGTCTCAAACTCCTGATCTCAAGCAATCCTTCCACTTCATCCTCCCAAGGTGCTGGGATTACAGGCATTAGCCACCACACTCAGCCTATGTTCCTGTCTTAACCCTCAGAACCAGAGAATGTAAGCTTTTTGGAAAGAGGGTCTTTGCAGATGTAATTTAAGTAAGTGTCTTGTAATGAGATCATCCTGGATTATTTGGGTGGGCCCTAAATCTAATGACAAGTGTCCTTAGAAGAGACAGAAGAGAACAAGATGTGAGGATGGAGGCAGAGACTGGTGTGATGGTGCCACAAGCCAAAGGATGCCTGGGACCCCCAGGAGCTGGAAGAGACAAGGAAGAGCTTGTCCTAGAGCTTTTGGGGAGTGTGTGGTCCGCTGACAGCTCAATTTTGGACTTCTGGCCTCCAAAATTGTGATAGAATAAGTATCTGTTGCTTTAAGCCACCAAGTATGAGCAATTTATTACAGCAGCTCTGGGAAACTCGTACAGAGGATATCACTGGGAATCAGAGATCTTAGCTGGAATTTCAGGAGCCAATATGGTAATCAAGTGAGCAAAGAGAACCCCCACAACAAGCAGCATCAGTACCCCTAGTGGGGGATGGAGGACACATTATCAGCTCACAGCGGTAACCTTGACCTGAGACTAGTCCTGAAAAGAAAATGAACATTTATTCAAATGTAACAGAGTTTAGTTTTAAAGGACTTAATTGAATTGATACAGCAAGATTATGTTTTCAGCCATCAACAGAAATAAGGGATTGTGAACTAAATTAAATTCATTTACAGAAAAACCAAGAAAATTATTTTAGCTTCATATATGTAAATTTACATCTGTATATTTTCGGACATAGTATAGGCTATACTACACGTCAGTGTTTTTGAGGAAGAATTAAATGAAAAATATGATAGCTGCAATTTGTTGAGCTGTTGTTGTTATATCCATAATACTTTACAAACGAGGGCCCTGAAGGTCATTTGTTGGCGAGTGGTTGCCACGTTGCTCATAACTGGCAGAACCTATTTGCTACTCAAGGTCTCTGACTCCAAGCAAAGGGCTCTTTTCCACCAGTCTGCCAATGTTTGCTTAAGTCGACTGCAAACTTTGTTGCAGTGAGTGCGATCCTGTATTTAGGTTTCCGACGAGGCAATGCCTGACACATCAATGGAGTCCAATCAACTGTCTGTCGAATTTAATCGAGTAACACAACCTCACTGTCCTTAAGTAGCCGGCCATCTGTCTGGTTTGGGGGAAATAATTAAAATTAAAATCTCCTGCCAACCCAGAAAACCACTCCATAAAGGTAGAAGAGAAAGAAAACAGTTTTATCACGGGACAAGCACGAAAGCAGACTGCAGGCACCTCATGGGAAATGCACTGAATCTCACCCTTTTATATCACCACATTCCATATATGTTCTCAAGATAAAAATAACGGGTACGCAAGTAAGAAAACTTGACAGCACCATTTGTTAAATATAGTTCATCCTAAATCCACCTGGTAATTGAGGTGGCCATCTGTGGTAGCCGACTGCCTGTATCCAAAGGAAAATTAAAACTTCTCATATCTCCACGACAAGTAGGTAGCTTTACAACTTGAACCCAGACATCTAAGTTAGACTCCCACCCTCTACCCAGAAGGGGAGATAGAGGCATTATCTTCCTTGATATTTACATTATTTCAAAAAGACAGCCCTCAGGCCCTTAAGGAGAATATTCCTGGGTTGCGAAACTGGTGAGAGGCTCATTTAGCTTTTACAAGTATTTGTATACATCTCAAAGGGAAAGAGAAAGCATTTACACTTATACCTTTTCCAAAGGAAATGCTCTAAGAAAAGGGAGGGGAAGAGCCCCCATTTTTTCTTCTTTTTCTTTTTCCTCTTTTTTTTTCCTTTTTTAGATTTGTGTTTGCACATTCACTGGAGAGATAGGAAACCCGGTTAAATTAGGACAGAGAGCAATGCCTGCTCGAGTGTCCAGGAGTGATAGAAGTGATGTAAGATACTAATATCTTACATCACTTCCTCCTGGCAGGAGGAAACTGGCAGATGACATCTCAGAATTTAGGGTGAGGATTCAGGGGAAGGTAGATTCCTCCCCTTACATTATTTTGATCATCAAGGTTACAGGAAGAGACCTAAACTTGGAGTGAACTATAAATTTTCCAGTTTAGAAAAATGCCTGGTTTAGAGTACGCCTTATGCCAGATGTGGTGTAGCAGACGTGGTGACGTTAGTAACAACCTCTGGTCTAGACCATCCTGTGTCGTCTTTAAGTTCTTGTGAGATCCCAAAGGACATGGCTTTTAAAAAGAAAGGTGCTGGCACTTTTCCCAAGCCAAGCATAACCTGTCACAGTTTAATAATGTTTGTATACTTGGAAAAGAGCTAGACATTCAATTATGCCTCATAATCTCTCTGGTACTTGAAATTCATGGCTAAATTTCCTCAACTTTCTAACCTTCATGCTTATCCACCTAATGTTAGCAAATGTACATAACTTGTTAAGAGGGAAATTGAAAGGAAGAATGTAAATTAGGAATGAAAAAGATGGTCAAATGAACGTGAGACTTGAGAGAATTCAAAGTTGAATAGGAACTAGAAATTTAAATATTTTTTAAATTCTACTATTTTGTTGTTTTCTTTCTCTTACCTTATTTACCTGTTCTAAAAGAAGCATATGTCTTCTTTTTTTTTTCTAATTTGGGAAATATTGTGAAATACGGAGGCAGGGGGGGATTCATTATTTCCCTACAGAGAGGTAGGCACCATTAACATTTCTAAAGTAACTTCTTCTAGCATTTCCTTTATTATTCTTTTTTATACATAGTTGAATTTCTACCATATATACTCCTGTTTAATATTATAATATAAGCATTTTTCGATGCTATAAAAATTCATGAGCAGACTAGTTATCTATTACTAGGTAACAAATTACCGACACATTGGACACTTACCATCAAATAGACATTTACTATCTCAGTTTCTGTGGGTTAGGAATCAGGCTTATCCAGGTGTTTCCAGTTCAGTGTCTCATGAGGTTGCAGTGGAGATGTTGGCTGGGGCTGCAGTCACCTTGCAGGCTTTCCTGGGGCTGAAGTACCCACTTCCAAGATGGATCACTCACACGGCTGTTGGCAGGAGGCCTCAGTTCCCCACGATGTGGGCCTCTCCACAGGGCTGCTTGAGTGTCCTCAAAACATGGCTTCCACCAGAGCAGGGGATCCAAAAGAGAGCAAGGTGAAAGCCACAGAGTCACACGCGATTGTTTCTGTAACCTACTGGTTACACAGGCCAAACACATCCAATATGGGAGGGGACTACAGGAGGGCATGAACACCAGGAGCTCAGCACAATGGATGCCATCTTCAACACTAGCTACCACGATAAGAATTTTTAATGGCTGCATGAATTGAATCAGATAAATCTCTATAACTCTATTAACTACTTATGCAAAGTTGGATATTATTTCTAGTATTCCATTATTACATAAAAACCCTCTAATAAGCACCTTTGTATATTAAGTTTTTCATCAATACTTCAGATTATTTTCTTAGGATATAATCTCTGAGGTGGGATTGTTAAATGAGAAAAAACATTTTCTTAATTTCTTTTTAAAATTGGCTTCAGAAAACAAATTAATATTTTATATTGTTTATTTTAATTAACACATGAATTTCCTTTAATGTATTTGTGATAAATACCTTAAAATGCCTATGTAATGAGTCACAACTGCATGTTTATTTTCGTTTAATGAATTCTGTATACAATACATTTTAGGTAGCTATACTATATTATATATAATGTTTTGATAATTATGGCATGTGGGTTTTTTCATTGTTATTTAACCATTTTATAGATCCTCCTGAGTTTGTTTGTTGCTGTTATTTTGGACAACTTAGAACTTGATGAAGATCTAAAGAAGCTTAAACAAGTAAGTAATGTATGGGGCATTTTTAAAATCTGCATTTAAAAAAATAAGGGCAAAACGTGCTTACAGGTAATATTAAAAGAGTTTGACCTTCAAAGTAAAAATAAAATAAAATTTAATAAGTTAAGGCAGTTTGACTGGACCAAATGCTGTTCATTTAGTTTAATTTTATCTAACATCAACAAAGGGAGTGTCCTATTATTCTATAACCATCCTTGGAATAGTTTTATGTGATTATTTTTGAGTAAAAGGAAGATGGGCATAAATGTAGTAAATTGGATTTGGAGACCATTTTCCTTCTGCCATTAAATGATGGCTGGAAATGAAATGCCTTAGTGTGAGATTGCCATTTTGCATAATTACATGAAGTACCCTTGATCATCATTATAAAAATATTAAATATCAACCTGCCTGACCTTTAGACACTAAAAGAGAATTTAGTCTAGGTGCCCGTAGTGATTGTAAGAAGTAAAATAGAATAAATGATCCCATATGCACCTAATTACGAATCAAAACAGACAAGGTGTCATGGTGGTGAAAACTGTACCCACAAAATGGAACTGGACATGTGTGAAGGCATGTTATCAGTGGCAGAGGATCATAGATATGATCAACAACTCATGGCTTCTGTTGCGTGGAGGATACTTGGCTTGAATATGCGGCTCTGTCAATAAGGAGAGACCCTTTGAGAAGCAGAGCTGGTGAGAGAAGGGAACACTGAGCAAGACATTCTTGGGCCATCCTCCCTAGCACTGGGAGAAGAGTTGGGTTGGCAACAAACAGAACCAAGGCTCTCAAACATTCTATTAGTAATTATAAGAGGGCCATACACATTCAGGATTTTCAAAATCTGTCTATTTTTCACAAAGCAAAAAAACATAACCTATTTACATTTAAATTTTTTTTTATATAGCTAATGGTCACTTGAGGCATTTTATTATTCCAAAGTCTATGCTTTTAACCAAGGGTATCAAGAAGAAGAAAACGTATTTGTTATAGATTCCTACTATGAGCATATCAAGGAAGGTTATAAGTTCTCTACTGTCCTTCAGCTACACAGGCAAATGGGTATCTCTCTGGTATGCTGAGGATGATTTCTTCCTGATCTTTTCACTTTATGGTAGCAGGGATAGGTTCTTCAAGTGAGAACTGGGCAGTTCTTTCAAGCCGTTGATGAAAACAATAAAGTGGCTTCTAGTTGTAGGAAAAATATGTAATGGGTGAGTTCAGAACTGAAACTGATCAATTATTTAATTACACATGCCCAATAATTGCATAACTGCATAATATATATTACATATAATAGCTGTATAACCACTTTAGACTATGCTTTACAAATCTGGTATTTAGATATGTATTTTCCTTTATACCATGTTTATTTTGCATAGATTTTGAATATCCCCTGATTGAATACATTAAAATGTGTACTCTGTAGATAAAATAAAAAAAGGAAAGAATATGAATATAACCCAGTGATAAAGGCACAGGAAAGTGACCAAATCCAGGGTTAAGAACATAATAAAGTCAGTGGCCAAATGTCAAAGGACACTGACTTTCAGTTAGAAGCCCCTTGAGGGCATGTGGCTGTGGGGTCGTATCCTCCTTAAGGAGAAACGCAATGCTCTATTTTCCCACGTGACCTCCGTGTGCCTTAGGGGTTGGTTTCCAATCAGGAACTGTTCACTTCACTTCTAGGGGTCCTCATGAGAAGCTATGGAGCCACTCTTAATACTTGAGGAAACCTAAAAGGAATTGTGCATTTACCCAATACAAGTCCGCATGTGCTAACTAAAATGTCAAGTTTGGTCTCTTAAGCTGGAAATCTGTAAATTCTAGGTGGCAGCACTGCTTCCTTAAGGCTAAAGTTCTGAAGTCTCTTCATACATGCCTTCTTTTAATTACAAAAAAAAAAAAAAGGCAACAATGAATTTCTTGTTGCTTAATCAAGACATTTGGGTGGGAAAAAAAGGGGTTTTTTTTAAAGACACAATTTCCAGAGGGGAAAATAAAAGGGCTTTTTGCAGATGCATTTTGAGAGGTTCTGACTTAAGTGCTTATTCCCACCACCTCTCTGCAAGATATCAGCAATGCGTGCTGTGATGGTCACTAATGTGCCTTTTCTTTTGTCACTCCTTAAAATAATGTTCCAAAAAGTCACCCCAATTATACATCCATATAAAATTACCCTATTGCTTTCCTTTTGTGTTATACGTAAGATGCAACCAATTCCTAGCAGCCATAGAACAGCAGGAGTCTTTCCATAGCTGCCGTAGTTTACATGACCCCATAGCTAATTAAATAGAGACCACACTTCTCTTTACAGCATCCCCAAAACACAATACAGGGATCTGGAAAAAATATTTAAAATTGTTTCCAAAATTGAGATCTAAAAATTGACTAGAAATGAGATTGTAAATGTGTGATTGTGGTGAGCTCTGAGTTGGTACAGAAGCTAAAAAACCCTTGACCTAAAACTGTCCTTTGAACAGTAGTGAGAGATGATGACCTTGAAGTTCAAGTGATGTGGAAATAACCCTGCAGAATGTAGATGGAGTTTTGCAAATTTTGGAAATGAAGAGAATTCTTGGAGCTTTAATGATTTTTGCAGATTCAGTTCAAGAAATACATAAAGGGTGTTCTTTTAAGTAGTATAAAATTCATTAAGCTATGAGGGAAAAAAACACAGAAAAGCCTTAGGGAAAGAATCATTGCAAAGGGAAATATAGATAGTCTGTGTAGATTAAATTCAAAGCTATGAAATTAAAAACTGTTTCCCTAGCTCTTCCAGTCTCGTTTGAATCCTGCTTCAAATTTGATGCTATTTGGTGTTTGACACAGAGTCCATTGCATAGTGCTAGGTGGATATATCAGGAAGCTTCTCTCTCTTCTTGACTAACGATAGGAGGATTAGTTCTTGAGGCAGGCGGTGACGGCAGCTTGAACTAAAGGAAATAGAGATGAGAGAATACTAAGGGATGGTGGAATACTGAGGAAAGGACGTAGGAGTTGGATGTAAGAAGTAAAAAACCATAGGAGACAAGGGTGTCATCCAGGTTTCTAGATTGCCCTAGGTGCACCAAGACAGAGAACACAGGAGAAAGAAGAAATGGGGGGGTTGTGTATTTATTTTCTTTTGGGGAATGGAGGTTGGTCATATTTTCCATGAAATGCCTAGGAGACACCTGTGAGACAGTGTCTATGGATATATAAAGTTTAAAGCTTAGTTTCATCCTGGAGAGGAGCAAAGCCAACAGGCAGATGGTAATTTAAAGGAAGAAAATTCTGACACATGCTACAACATGGATGAACCTTAAGCACAGCATGCTAAGTGAAATAGCCAATCACAAAAATTCTGTATGATTCCACCTTATATGAGGTATTTAAGGTAGTCAAATTCATAGAAACAGAAAGTAGATTGGTGGTTACCAGGGGCTGGGGAGAGGGCTAAAAAGGAATTGTTTAATGGGTGTAGAGCTTCAGTTTTGCAAGATTAAAAAGTTCTGGAGCTCTGTTGCACAACAATGTGAAGGCACTTAACTCTGCAGAACTGTACACTTAAAAATGATTAAGATGATAAATTTTATGTCATGCGTTTTTTACCACAATTTTTTTAAATTTAAAAGTGGTCATCTTATTAACAATAAGGGGGAAGTTAGTGATGGCAGTAATAGCAGGTTCAGGGACTTTGATGGTGCAGAGGATGAGGAATGAATGATAGCTGAAAAAGTGAAGATGAATTGCCGGCTTTTCCTGTCACACTTCTCATACTCTAAGTTTCCAGAAAGACCACCTAGTTGCTGATTGATTCTTAATTTTTTAAGATATGTTAACACTGCTTACTACAGTGCTGCCCAACTTTTTTCCGTTGCGGTGTTCATAGAGAATGATGCTATTGCAACACGCTGAAGTCAACAGGGAGGAGCCACACACAGCGGGAAACATCAGATATCTAGGACTCCTGCTGCTCTAGGAGACACTCCTCTGCCCAGGAGCTAGAGGATCAGTCCTCTGAAGAACCTATAAATCATTAGTGGCTGAGAGGTGGGACACTCAGTTTTACTCAAAGCCATTGATGCTACCCAACTCCACTTGAGGCAACTCTCTCAGTCTTTTCTTGGGAGATGATTCTTTTGTTGTCAATTTACAAATTATTGCCCTTAACTTTCTATGATGTAAATCTCAAAAGATCATCTTCTATAGCATTTGATCTGCTGTTTCTGAAATAGCTCCATCAATGTTAGACTTATTTTTTTATAATAAATTCTTATGTCACATTAAGATAGGAACAGCAATAAGATTGGTTCAAAGAAATGAAATAGCTAAGATCAAAAACTGTTTAGGATCAACATTTAAGCCAAGAGGTCACAACCAATGCTCAGAATTTGGAAATATCGATTATCAGCATGAAGACAATAGCCCAGAAATCTAGAAGTCAGTGCAAAAAGTGGAAACAGCCAACTGGATTTTGGGAGTCAAACAAGAGCCTGTTAAAATTCATGTCCTCCTGATACAAGTTGAAGTGTATCACTCAAAAAGATATGTGGAAGCCCTACCCCTCAGTACCTGTGAATGTGACTTACTGGAAATAGGGTCCCTGCTGATGTCATCAAGTTAAGATGAGGTCATTAGAGTGGACCCTCATCCAATGGGACTGGTCTCCTTGTAAGAAGAGAGAAGAGACACAGACACACAGGGAGAACTCCATGTGGTGACAGAGGTGGAGATGGGAGTGATGTGTCTACAAGGAACACCAAGGATTGCCAGCATCACTAGAAGTTAGGAGAGATCCACGGAGCAGACCTTCCCTCTGAACCTCCAGACATAGTTTACCCAGCTGATATCTCGATCTTGGACTTCCAGACCCTAGAAATGTGAGATAATAAATGTCTGTTTTTTTAAGCCACCCAGTTTTTGGTACTTTGTTACAGCAGCCCTAGGTGACTAATACATCTCCTGAGCCTTGTTCTGGCCTCAAGAAGAAATGATCCCATCTGAAGCTGGGAAGTGACACAGCTGAGCACATGGGACAGTGGGAACAATGGATGTGCCCTCAGAATTCCAGGCCAGATTGTACCAACCAAGAGCCCCTTTTTCAGCAATGGGAGTCGTTTTCTTCTGCCTTTGCTTTATTACGGGAGTCAAACAAATCCCATAAGAGTGAATGTCATAAATTTCAGACTTTCTTGGAACAAAGTTTTCTATAAGCCCTTTCAAAATTTCATTTCACGATTGACCTGGACAATCACGAATTATTCGAGGGATATTGTTTTAGAAACTGTGTTCTTTGCCTCATCTACTGACGCTTAAGGATTTTTTTGTTAGCTTAATCTCCCTTGCCATTGAACAAACATGAAGCGACATGCCTAGGACTGTTCAAATTTACATTGGTGAATTGTTGGTTGCTTCATTCTTTAATTGTGCTAATTCAGAATTCCTTTCATCACAGTTTTTCACATCACTCTGCAAGGTAACCCCTAATTTAAAAGGGGGGGTTTGGAGAGGAAACGTGCCCAAAAGGGACAGGGAAGGAAGGCAGAAGATCACACTGCAACTCCACCTGCACACAGCCCACTGCTTAGCTGTGGGGATACTATTTTATTTTACTTCAATTCATCAAGAGAACAAAATTTTTAAGAACAATGAACCCAGTGCACTACACCATTCAAAACAACAAGGATGATAATGAAGAGCAACCTAACAGCACTTTTTTTTTTCCAGATTCTGTTGCAGGCAATGGGAAACTAGGTTGCTATGGTTCTAAGAAAAAAGTGTGACAATTGGTTTTCAGTTTTATGCAGTGCCTGACAGTTGTTCAATCACAAAAAGTCTCCTTTGTAGCTGTGTTAAGACCTGTTATGAGGAGTTAGGATAGTGAGTTTCACCCTATATAGTCCTAAACACTAAACCTGGGCACAGTAGAGGTGTCACCCCTGCCCTGATTTCTTTGGGGCTCAAGTTTCATATGTCCCGTTTGGTCCTTTTTTCTGAATAGTTCGTATACTTTTCCATTCTTCCCAGAGCATTTTCGTTATCTGTTTGTTCGTGCATTCCTCAAATATTTGAGTCCCTACTATGTGCAAGACACTGGGCCGAGCATGAGTGAAACAAGAATCAAGAAATAAAGTTGGGGAGTTGGACATAAATCAAATAATTAAAACAATTAATAAATACTTACAAATTAAAATGAACTTTCCTCAGAAAAGAGCACCATCTCAAGAGAGGAGTTAATAGAAGACCCTGACACCAACAGGGGCGGGGGGTGATGAAGGGGAGAGTGGCACCAGAGATAAGTTAAGCAGGAAGAGCATCCTGCATCCATGGGGGTGTCGGGGGACGGGCAGTGGGGCGCACTCCAGGGAGAAGGGGCAGCCTCAGTTCGCCCAGAGGTGAAAAGGCCAGGCTGAGTGGTATAGAGTAAGCATAGGACAGTAAGCAGGGCACAGGCCATGCAGCGCTTTGAGAAACACGGTAAGAACTTTTACCTTTAACCTAAGAGCAACAGGAAGCCACTGAAGGCTTGTAAGCTGGGAGTCGTGGCGAACCAAAGAGCTATTTGGAAAATAAAATCAAGGGGGACTGGTGATAGATCAGATTTAAAGACATGAGTGGGAGCATCTCAGGGGTGACTCCTGCTTTCAGGTTTGCACAGTTGCGTGGATGACAGTGCCATTCACTGAACCAAGAGACACAAGCACACAACCATACCTGACGGAAAGGATTGTCAGCTCAGTCTTGGGCATGTTGAGTTTGTGATGCAACATTTTAGATGAGATGCCCATTACTCAGTTGCAAATGTAGGTCTGGAGTTCAGGGGAGCAGACTGGCTGGAGATATAAATGGGAAGTTCAATGTCATTCTCAATTATAATATTTATTCAGTACCTACCACATGCCAAGCACAGTTCTAGGCACATGGGATACAGTGAACAAACCAGATAAAAATCCCAGCCCTCTTTGAGCTTTAGTCTTGGTAAAGTTCTCTGTATTTACATAATCATGGGAGTTGTAAATCTGGATGAAATTGTGTAGGGTGGGAAGAAAAGAGATACTGGAGCCTTGAGGAAGAGCAACATTTAATAACTGCTAGTGCTTTGCCCTTAGGGTAACTCAATTAATCTGTCTCTGTTTTTTCCCTTGTGTATTCTAACTTTTGATTCCATTAAAAACACTCTGTCTGTCTCAAGTTCAAACTCCCAACAAGAGAAGATCTGATTGGTCCAGCTAATCAATATCACTCTTTTTAGGCAGGAATTTCATCTTTAACTGCATCACATAGTGCTGGTTGGTCTTATAGAAAGTCCCTCTCCTTCATCAGGTTTCTAGCTCAAGCAGCTTTGATGAGGATGATGGGTCACTTGGGACCACATGGCAATTTATAAGGAAGGAATATCCTCCTAAAAAAGACCAGGCAGACATTTCGAGAACTCACCTACACATGACACAGAGGTTTTGTTTATCCATTGTATGCCACCAGAATTCAAAAGTCTAGGAATAGCTAACAGAAAAGAGAAGCTGAAGTAACCCAGCTCCTCCCCAAACACCCGCAGAGGAGAAAGCAGTGCTGTGTCCACCGCAGGTGCTAAGCGAGTATCATCCCTCCCCCTCCGCCTCCCCTTCTCCTCCGCACTCTGCCAGTTACACGTCTTCACATCGCTCTGGTTCTCATCCGCTTTGTGATATGCAAAGATGGAAGGCCAGGGACACAGGCACAGTGAAAAAGAAGAGCAGGAGAAAGGGAAGTTAGAAGGAACCTTGCAACCATTTTCCTTCCAGCGAGTGGTTGATGGAAGAAAGGAATTAAAGCGTCTCTCTCACTGATAAGCTATGTGATTTTCAGGAAATTTCTTTCTCTTCCTTTCAGTTTTGTAATGTCTAATTTGAATATCTTTAGATCTGGTGTGCACTCTTTAATTTGATGACGTAGATCCTAACTCATATATACTGTCTTATACAATTGTTTTATACCATCCTGATCCAGTTATATCATCTTCCTGGTCCCATAGGCATTTATGTCTTGCCCCTGCCCTGGACTCTAACAAGGCCCTTTCCAGATCTAAAATTCTCATCTGGGAAAGAGTCATGAGCTGGTGTGATGGGGGCTGCATGTAGCTGTACACAGTTAGACCAGATCTGTTATGTATGTCCAGTGTCTGTTCTGATGGGGTTCATGCTGTGTGGGTTTTTTTATATATACATTTCTAATATCTCCCCTGTTCACTACTGTGAATTTCTGCTCTGAAACCTCACCGCCCCTACAAACCTCAATGCCCACCAGAGACAGCCTGGTAATAACCACCAGTAAGGGGTGACAGCCAAGCCACAAAGAAAAGCTGGACCAACGATGCACCTGACTTGTGTTGCAGGCTCTGGCACTAGAGCTCAGGGCCACTGGGCCCTGTGTAAGCATTCTCCTCTCAGGATAGTAAGATTTTGTCAACACACATAATGCTCCCTTAATGAAAATCTTGGTTGCATTAATAAATGCTGTCAGACGGCATTGCTTCTTACTTGCACCTGGATAAAATAAAAGAATACAAGTCCAGAAAGTGGTAGCATCCCTTCCTGCCATTTACTTTACTCTCAAAATTCACCACTTTCCTGTGATTTTTCACTCTAAAAGTCTAGGAAAGGGAATTATATGACTGCCTGGATCCTCATATGGCCTTGACATGTTTTTAATTGGGTCATTTCGTCTTATTCTGGATTCGTGGCTAAAATCTCAGACCTAAATGCTTCCCCTTCTAAGGTGAGCCAACAGCAGCCAGGGCCAGAGTCCACCTTCCAGAGATGAGCAGCAGCTCTCTTACCCCCGATTATCTGCCCAGTTCACCACTCCCCAGTTGATACAGGGAGAGCACTGCGGGAGTGAAGGTGTGGCAGAATCATCCAGAGTGCAGTGTTTATGTAGAGAGATTATTCCTCCTCTGCTCAAAGCTGGGGGAGTGGATGGTTTCAGGAGACTCTCTTGTAGGAATAAGAGGTCCCAGTAAAGATGAGAGACTGGCTCCTCTATCTGGGAGCTTGGAGAGCCTGGAGGACTAGTCGGTACAGCCACTAGATTAGAGCAAGGTGAGCTGGCTGTTGAAAAAAGTTGACGTCTTCCTTCTGAAGAATGGTGTGCATAGAGGTAGTGTGAATATGCCCACATGTGGCCTGCAGATTGCTATAGGAGAGAGGCCAGCCAGAGTACAGCTGGCACTAGCTCGCAGGGACTGTCCAGAGAATACCTTCCAAGGTTGATACTAGGGGGACCCCACCCCTGCTTAGTTCTCTGCCACCCTGGACAATTCAGAGGGGATCTCAGTGATTCCCTGACAGATGTTAGAGGAAGGGGGAGGGACGAAGGGCTGCCCAGACAGAGGCCGAGCCAAGACATGTTGCAGTCAGTGAGAGGCTGAGCAGAATGGCTGAAGAAGACAAGAGTCTCTTGTATCAAGCTGTCCTTATTAAAAAAAAAAAAAAAAAAAGAATGACACAAACCACACGTTGACCACATCAGCAAAGGCCACAAGCTTTAAACAGGTCTAGATCCAAACCAAACCAGAAAGAGAGTCACCCTGAAATGTGTGGCTGGTCTCCTAAGATAATCCCTTCTTCTCTGAGTTCTCCACCCTGGCCTCCACTCTGGAGGAGCTAGACGCAAAAGAAGGAGAGGTGAAGCAGTGAAAGAGGAGCCCATGTGCCCTCCCAGTTCAGGACAGCAAGTCACACTTGTAGCACAGTGGGGCGGGCTGGGGAGGTGGGGATCAGACATAAGACTGGATTTCACTGGACAAATTTTTAAACACCAAATTTGGCCAAAAAGTTATGGAACTTACCTAGAAATAAAAACCAGTCTTTTTTTTTCTTTATTCCTTTTTTTTCTTCATTCATAATTGAGCTATCCTGTAATTAATCCTATAATTGAGGATTAATGATTGCAAGGTTGTCCTTCCCTTACATTCTGTTAACACTTGGTGCACTTGCCCAGTGCTAGGCACAGAATGTGGCATTTTCATGAACAGCCACAGGATTGTTGAAAAGTTTCTAGTCTGATCGTAACAAAAGAGTGACTTAGATTGTTTCTAGGAAATGAGAACTGTATATGCACATTATTTTGTTTAATGTTATCCCTCTTTCCATTTGTTTTACATATTAATAAAATACATTGATTAATGTGAATTCATAGTGCATCTAATAAAGCCCTATTATCAAAGTATGTAAAATTTAAAAACTCTGTATTCAACCATAAGCATACTCAGGAATGATACTTGGATATGCATAATTGTTGCCAGAAAAGAAATTATTGAAGAAATTGATAAGGGGTTGGCTTTTACTAAGAATTTGGGTAGCAATCCATAGAATTGGATTCTCTCGCATTTTTATACTTTATATGGTTGTCTCGGAACTGTTATGGCAACATCAAAGGCAGAGAAATTTTAAAACCACGATGCAAATGATATTGTGATTAGCCAAAATTCATATAAGGTGACCTAGACAGCTGACAAGCCAGTTGAAACCGGTTCTTGTCTGTGTTTATTAACCCCCTTAGTTAGACTTTAACACCTGCACCCACTCTGCAAGCCCCTGCATCCAGCTCCCAGCCTAGTAGCCTAGTTTGCTTCTGTCTAAAGGTTGTTTACTTCAACACCTGCACCCACTCTGCAAGCACCTGCATCCAACCTCAGCCATATTTCCTAGTCTCCTACTCCAACAGTTATGTAAGGTACCTACATACATAGATAGGTAAATATATACAAAACTAACTATACATCTGTGTAGGTACATGAATTATTATATATACAAACATTTCCTGCTCTTTCTGCTGAGCAATCCTAGAAGCAGTGGTATTCTAGTAACAATGTGCAAACCTAGTGCTAAGATTTTGGTCTCTAAATGCCATTCTCCAGTAAAACAAATTAGCACTCTGGAGAGATGGCTGGTTTTAGAGGTGAGTTTAAAAAAAACACAAGATGATACTGAGCATTTTGTGGTGCCAGAAAGTAAGGAAGGGCTAAAAAGAACAAAAGAAGAAAAGGATGGAGGTTTGTCTAAAGGGCAGAGGAGCAAACTCAAAGGGGTCCCAGAGGCCAAAGCAGGAACACTTTGAGCAATAGGGTAAATGAGGGTAGTACTGGATTATAACCTGAAGAATGAAATAAACAGCCACAAATACTTACATAAATACATGATTGAATAAATAAATGGAAAGGAAGGAATAATTCTAAATAATATATAAATGTAGACAAGTAGAAATGATGGAATAATAAATGATAAAAACAGAAAATTGCCATTAGAACAACACAGGTATAGCTGCTACAGGCAAGCTCTACTGATAAATGCTAAAATTAGTATGCAGAAATGTAAGGAGAAGTAGAATTTTGCATGGCCTCAAAGTATCCTCTCCAAAAAAATTTTTTTGTAATTCTTTGATACTCCTCCTTCCAAGGAAATAAAGCTTAATTCTTCCTTCCTTAAGTGTCACCTGGAGTTAGTAACTTGCTTCTAACCAATAGAGTTGCGAAAGAGAAATATTGTAACTGTATAATGAAGAGACCTGGCAGATATCACCTTACCCACGGGACTACAGTTAACATCGCCAATACTAAGGCATATTGATATCATAAACACCATGATAAGATGAGAAAGGCATATCATCTCTATTGTATTTGTCCTCCAAAAATTCCATAATCTCAATCTAATCATGAGAAACTGTCAGACAGTTCAGATTTGAGGAACACTCTACAAACTACCTAACTGGTACTCCTCAAAACCATCAAGGTCATTAACAACAAGGAAAACTAAAAGGATTGTCACAGCCAAGAAGAACAAAAGAAGATGTGACTATGAAATGCAATGTAGTATCTTGCATGGGACCCTAGAACTGAAAAAGATCAGTCATGCAAAAACTTGGGAATTCCGAATAAGTCCTGCCCTTCAGTTAAATGCATTTGATCAAGATTAATTTCTTAGTTTCAATAAATGTTCTATGGTATGTAACATGCTAACATAAGAAAAAGCTGTGTCAAGATAAATAAGATATATATAAGGAAAGTTAATACAGAGAGTTCCATTTACAGAATTCCCTGTACTATCTTTGTGACTCATATGTAACTTTAAAATTATTTCAAAATAAGGTGTTTTTATACATAGGATAAGAATTTTCTGTGGTAAATTCCAATAGCACAACATATAAAAATGCCTTATTAAAAGATGCATAGAGCTATGAAGCTTTATATCATAAATATGTTGTATAGAATTTATAGTGTATTATGCTTTTTTGGTCTTAAAAAGTTGGGACACACAATTCATCAAGAACCAAATGCTATTTATGATTTTGTTTCTAATAGAAAATCTGGTATGAGTTGTCATTATTCCTCTGTCATCTTTACCAGAAATATAATTCATCTGAAATTGGAAGAATTGCATGTGCTGATTTATACAGCTGATTCTACATTGTAAATAACCTAAGAAAAGAATAATAGAATTATGAGAAATAATGCAAATGATCCACTTCAGCCTGTTTACGGGACACCATTAATGTTGCCTTCTTGTTCTTCATGTCATCACCATCATGTTATTATTGTCTTGTGGATACAAATGTAGAATGGGAGGCCAGGGAGCTACAAAGAGTCCTTCCCTTAATTAAAAATGTGTCATCTTAGTAGGGGAAAGACACATGTAGTTAGAAAGTTACAGTGCAAAACTAAGTGCTAGGGTCGAGGAAATGCAAGGTGCACAGAGGAAGATGTGCCTAATTCACATTAGAGGCGTAGGTCCTGGAAGATGTGTCTAAAAATGATGGATAGAATTTTGTTAGGAAAGTGGGAGAAAATATCCCATATAAAAGGAAGAGAAGGTACAAAATTACAGAGGTAAAAGTGCACCAATTGCTTGAAAACGTTGTTTGGGTCAGGCAGAATACAACAGTTTTTAGAAGCTGAAGTTTTGGAATCAGAAAGATTGTGGTCAAATCCCAGTTCCGTCACTTCTAGCTATGTGACTTCGGGCTGCTGATTTCAGCTCCTTGGACCTCAGTTTCTTCAACATGGTATAATACAGGGCTGGTTATGGTAGCTACGTTAGGGAATTATTTTGAGGATTAAATACTACTAGCAATGCAAAGTGTTCAGCATGGCATCCAGCACAGTTTACTGCTTCATCTACCAATTATTGCCATTCTGAGAAATATTTCTATAGAAGATGATTTTGGAAGGGTTTTTAAGAGTTAAGTTATAAGGAGAGTGTATTGCAGGCAGGGGACAGTATATTCATGTAAAATAACTATATGAGGGGGAAACAAACCTATTTGTTATAGCATAAAAGGCAAGACGTGGGAAGATGCTTTCTGCCAGGCTAAGGAGAATAGAACTTCTATACGCAATTGACAGTCCTTGAATTACTCTCAGCATCAGAAGAACATAATGGTATTTCTTTTTTAGGTGTTTTGAAGGATTGGTTTAAAGGCACAAAACTAGGCAGGAAGCCAGTTAGGAGAGTTTCAGGAGTTGCAGAGAAATGAAATCTGGGTGACCAAGAGACCATAAGATTCAGCAATGGGAAATGTGGTGACTCTGGCAAGAGCAGACCCACTGAGGCGGTGGGGACACCTGAGACAGGAGAGGGGGGACGAGGAGTGGGGAGCAATGTAGATGGCCATTGTAGGCATCTCTCCCAGGAAGCAATCTTGGAAAGGAAAGGATGCAAGATCAGAAATGTTTGCCTCTATTTTCATTTTCATTTTTACAATCAAGAGTCTTGAGAAAATAAACCAATCAACATCACGAAGGGGAAGAAATTGCAGAGGGAGGGAAAGGTTGAGTGGTCCCAGACTAGACAGACTAGGGGCCCCAGAGCACACACGTGCCGTCCCCTTCGCTGGGATGAAATCCTTCTCTGCAGAGCTACTGTGGCGTGGTGGAAGCTTTGGTTTTTATAGCACATTTCCCTTGAGTAATTCAAATTAAAGGCAATATGGTATCTCACTTATATATCTTGTATTTATATAAAAGAATGAAGATCCTCATTTTTCATTTGAGAACACCGAAATCCAAAGTGGTAAAGAGATTATAAAACTGAACAAAAATTTAAATCCATGTCTTCTTACTTTTTTTTTAATTGTTTTGGCTTAGAGTATGTTATCTCCTGTGTTTTCTAAATCAAAAAAGAGAGGACAATTATGTGAATGCACACACACACACATTCAGGGTGTATGAATTATATATATATTTATATAGAGATATATATCTATGTGTAGATATATATAGACATATATCCTGAATTTATTTTGATAGGGGCTTTTTTCCCATTACTTACTGAATATTCATCTCATAACAAGAACCAAGTTTCTAGTTTATATGGAACTCTAATATAATTTCACCTAAAGTGAAGCAAAAAAATGCATTTTTTATCATAATGAGCATGTTTCTATGATTCAGTAAATTCCCTAATGGAAACAACTGTGTCTCAGAACAAAATAAAGATATAAAGCAAACTAAGAGGAGTTTGGGACCTAGAAGAAAAAAACATAACACCACTGTCCCTAAGAAATCATTCATTCCATTAATGGGTTTTTAAGGGAAAAAATATAAGGAAAACTTATCCATTCAACATAATTAGTTGTTCTAGTTTTCAGATAGGTTTTTTTTCTTTTACTGATTTATTGGTGCTGTCTGTTTATTAGCTAAGTCTTGCTGCAAATATTATTTACATGGTAGCAAAAAGTAACCTTCTGAAGGACATTTAAAAGCTTCTAAGATCTTAAGTGTGGTGATAAGAGCATGAAAGTCAACATTCGATGTGCATTTCAGGAATGTCCTAAGGTGGTGTAAATGCAACGGCCTTTATAAGTGCTCTGCTGGGCTCCCAAACCAGCAGGCACAGAGCAGCCACTGAATTGCCCAGTGCACAGTTCCTCCAAAGACACCTTTTCTCCCCACTTACTTAAAGGGCATGCTATATGGATGAATGAGTAACAGATAGGGATCTGTTGAAAGACGTAGAAAAAGAAATACAGCCTGGATTTAATCGACTGATGTCATGAAATTGCTTTAAACATTTTGGGGCACCAGCTGTTATATAAAAATATAGCTTTTATGGCCCATAGGCTAACCAAGACATGACCTCTTGAATTGACATTAATGGCTTGAGTTGATGTGCCCAAGTAATTGAAACCCCAGTTGGACCTTGGAATTCATGGAGTTATTAAAGATTTTTGTCAAGATGGAAAAATTAGTGACTTAAACACTTTTTAAAGGAAACCTTTTAAAAGTGTACAGTATTGCTGTCTTATATGCAATCACATGCATATAAGACAGCAAAAAAGAAAATGTCTTCCCCTCTATGTAACTTTATTGGATTCACCAGGCAGTGAGGGATATTCTTTATATTTGTACATCAAGAATTTATAATTGCATAGAGATATTATTAAAAACAAATATGTTTAGCCATGACTCTGGATAGCCTATCTGTTTTAACCCAGAGGCCATGAAATTTGGGTTGTAAAATCATATATACAAATTAGCAAGAAAAATTCCCTTGAAAAATAATAGTTTATGCTATAGGAAGACTCTATATTCGGAATTGCTGTGTCATGTAGATCCACAAAAGACAGCAAAAGCCACGTGTGAAGAAGGAAAGCTAATTCAGCCTCAGTTGACTCAAATGACAGAGAGGAAGCACCGCTTCCTCCTGACTGAACAGAATGTGGTCATTTTTCCTATATTGAGCAATCAGAAAATATCCTTCAGTTTTGTTCACCTGCAAATCTATGTGCATTTTTCCAACTAGCATGGACTTGATTTTCAAATGAGAATCTCCCAAGTCTGAATGCTTTTTCCACTGTTTTCTTTTAGGAAATCACACCAAAAAATTACAAAAATTTGTATTTAATGTAATCCTTCAATTCAGTTATTCCTCACAGCATTCAGAAAGGAACTGAAACTGAATAATGTTTGAATATTTTAACAGAAGAAAGCACAGGCTGAGATGTGGAAGATTTAAGCTGTGAGGCAGAACAGGGATGTGTTATGCAGAGCAATTACACCCGAACTCTCTAGAGAAGCAGAGGAAAGCAGAAGGCTTTCAGCTGCCCGATGTGTAATGATATCTCCATGAGGCAGATGCTGAGCCGGAGAATAGCACTGAGCTTAGATGACTTATATTTTTTTGAAGCTCAAGGTTTGAAATTTGTTCTTTTGATTCTAATTCCATTCTTGCAAATGTGCTTTATTATTATTTTTTTGGCCATGTGAATCTGTTACAAAGCTATCATCTGATCTATCCGGTGCAGTCAGACTTCACGCCCAGATGAAGCCATTATAAACACCTTCTTTTGTCCTGTTCTTTACATCAAGTTTTCCAACATAAAGAATAAAATCTCAGGACTCTCCGCACTGTGTTCTTTCCCTTCAAGAATCATGATCTTTAAAACATTTTCTAAATGGACATTTACAATTATAATTACTTTATGTTAAAAGAGCTTCTTTTTTGGGTATATATAGTGTAATGATCTTAAATTTATATCTAGTTCTTATAATCCATATTATTCACTCATTTACATCAAAGTAAATTTAATCTTGGGAATTTTGTCCTTAAATAGAAAAAGGGGGAAAAATTTGGATAAAAAGTAGAATAGCATTTTATGACATTTTAAAGAAACTTTGCAGTGGCTTCAGAGGACCAAGAAATACTTTTATTTATTGTGGTTACCGCATCTTCCCCCCAACTCACAACCCCTACTCCCATCTTGGCCTTTCTTCTTTGTCCTCTGGTCAAGAACATGGGTTGGGGAAGAAGAAATAGTCGGTATCATGGTGATTGATGATGAAGTAAGAATTAAATGATTTTGCTCACCTACATCATTTGTCTCCCTTTAAAAAAAAAAAAAAGTTTTTGCTGCACTATAATATGCATATAGGAAGGGGCATTTTGCTGAATTTTTGAAAGCTGGCCACACTGAGAGCCCAGACCAAGAAATATTGACTGTGCCTTAGAAGCCCCTCTCTACACACCCGGCTAGCCACTCTCCGGAGCCCCACCCCATCCAGGGCCACCACTCTGCTGGCTCCCAGTGGCAGAGATCAGTGCTGCCTGTTTGATTTAATAGCAACAGAATCATTGAGTATCTACTCTTTTGTTTTGTCTGGCTTCCCCCACTCAACATTATGTTCTAAAATTCACCGTGTTGTTGTGTCAGGGTGTATTTCACTCATTAAAATGTTTAAATAAGCCACAGTTTATTTTTCCATTCAACTGCTGATGGATATTTGGAGAGTTCACAGTGTGGGACTCTCACAACTAGCATAGTGATGGGCCTGCAAGAGCTTGGCTGTGCTGTGGGTGCGCACACACTCCTGGCAGGTGCACACCTAGGAGAGGTTGTGCAGGACCACTAGATGTATGTTTGTTCATTTTTAGTTGGTGCTGCGTATCTGTTCACAACTGAAAAGAGCACTTGGGAACTGCTGTTCGGGAAGAGGACCCTTCCTGCTTAGAGGAGATTCAATTCAGTACCTCAGCAGTGGGAGCTGAAATAGGCACATTCAGGCATCCCCTCATTTTCTCTGTTTTCGCTGGCCCTCCTGCACATCTGTAGAACAACGATGCCCAATATTCAAGAAGAGGCACAACCGTGAAGGAGCTTCTGAGTCAGCAAAAAGAGCTTCTCTTTTGCTCTCTGTAGTTTTATGGTACAATGACCAGCTCATGTTGAGTTTTAATTCATATATCCACAAACACTTATGATATTTCTACTCTCTAGAAGAGGCTATAAAAGTACATTTTAAAAGAGGATCATGTCCCTTAGGAACTTACAAGCTTTGGGTCGTATACATATCTCTCATACAAATTAGAATGGGGCAAACCCCATCTTAAAAACATGTAAGCGAGGTGATTATTTTTTAACACTGGTAGCCTACATATGTTAAACATTATATTCTGGGATATTTGATTAAACATAACTTTCCATTTCCCCAACATGTACCTTTACAAACTTCTGTAAGTCTAAACATTCTTTAGCTTGTCAATGACAGACATCAGTTCAGGGTAAATGCCACAAGAGTCTAACTTTATTCTATTCTGTGAATCCAGGGACACCTATACTCCACACCAACAAATATATTCAATCAATAAATAAGTATTTTATGCTTATCTCCATCCTTCAGAATATACCTAAAATCTTCTCTTTTATTTCCCCATTGTCTTCTGGAGAATTTAGTTCTGCTGCCTAATCAGTACAATTATTTATCCATAATATTTGCTTAGCTTAATTTTTGTGGACTATCGTGCCAGGCACTGGATATGGAATAATGGACAACCCCCCACGTGGTCCCTACCTGCACAGAGTTTACAGTCTCAGGGGAAAGAGATATATTGTTCAGGGGGTCACACAATATAATTTCAAATGATTATATGTGTGGTGGGTTTAATAGTGTTCCCCCAAAATTCATGTTCAGCTGGACCTTGGAATGAGAACTTACTTGGAAGTTGGGTCTTTGCAGACATAACGAGTTAACTTAATCAGCCTCAGGAAAATAATACAATATGTATTAGGTTGAACCATAAGAAATGGCCAATTTTTGACTGCTTTGACCCACACAGACAGCAATATTATAGGGTTCAACCTAATATGTTATGAGCTTGTAAGAGGAAAAATCAGTTGGTCAGAGAAAGTCTCTCTGAGGAATTTCTAGTGGAACTAAAATCTGGAGAACAAGCAAAAGTTGATGAAGTTCAAAAGAGGAGGAGCAGGGCTCCCAGCAGAGGGAAGGTTCTGAGGCAGAGGGCCCAGATGCTTTTGAGGAACTGAAGAAGATGTGACTGGAATGTGGTGTAGGGACAGGGCAAGCTGAGGTTGGGCAGGCAGGCGGGTGCCAAAACGGGCCTCAGAGCCTACATTAAAGATTTAGATTTTTAGGGCAGGTGTGGTGGTGTGCACCTGTAGTCCCAGCTACTCAGGAGCCTGAGCCAGGAGGACCCCTTGAGCCCAGGAGGTCCAGTCCAGCCTGAGCAACATAGTAAGATCCCATCTCTAAAAAAAAAAAAAAAGAAAGAAAAAAATTTAGATTTTGGTTTTAAGAGCAGTGGAATGCCACTGAAGTATTTTAAGCCAGAAAGTGAGAAGATTGACCACAGAATGAAGAACAAACTATAAGGCTCCAAGCAAAGCAGATGGTGAGGCCGTAACAGTGAGTGCAGGAGCCCAATGGTAACGCTGGCCAGGGAGGTGCTGGGAGGATGGAGGGAATGGGCAGGCCAAGCGGATTTTAGAAAAGAGCTCCATGTTTCCATTTCAGTGACATGTCCTGATTAGCACACCATTCTCCCTTGTGTCTTTGAAGACATCAAATTCCCATGAAACATACATACCAGTCCTGATACATGCAAGGCCCCAAAGTTAACTATTATGGCCATGTGTAGCCGTTCTGCTGCCCAAGAAGTCTCTTGAAGTAGAAGTGGTGCCTTCCTTTACTTTCTTGTTTCTCCCTTTGTTCCTCACCCTGTGTTTCCAAGCACTCTCTTCATGTCTCTGCCAGAGTAGTCACTCTACTTTGTCATTGTCTAATCACAGAACTATCTACTCCCTAGAATATGGGCTCAGGGAGGGCAAGTGCAGTGACTTGTTTACTTTTACATCCCCAGAACTTAGCATGGAACCTGGCCTGTGAGATCTGATTTGTAAATGACAGCGGCAGCGTATGAATAAATTAATCAGCAAGTGCATGAATTAACAAACACCTTATAACTGCTCTATCTTATCAGCCTGGTTTTGGCCTGATATAATTGCCCTACTCCCTAGTCTGACAATAAATTAACTGCTTTTTCTATGTCTGTGTGCTCTACTTAACCACTGACAAATATTTTTCTACTAGTTGTACCAACTTTTAGGTAACAAATCTTTTTCTAGCAAATCTCTTTGTTTATGCACGGGGTCATTTCTCTAATTGTTCACCTCTCATGGAGATACAAGTAGTTTTTGAGTTGTGCCTTCGGGAGCTAATTCTTTATCATCATCGTCATCATCACCATCAAATTATCGAGAACGAGCCATTCTGCACGTCACTGTGTTGAGTGCTCCCCTCCCGAAGGAAGGAAAGCAAGGAATGGCAGTGGCTCCTTCTCTAAATGAGATTACTACCCAAGGAAGAAAATCGAAGGCTACCCACAAAATTAAATAAGACATACAAATGGCTAAGGCAAAATATTCATACAAAACAAAAAATGTAAGAGCAATTCCTGTAACATAATGAGAAAACCAGAAATCAGGACATATAATCTCGCTGTGAGCTCACAATCAGAGGGACCACTTTGCCATCTTTTATATTGAAATTGAGATGTTCTCCCCAGAAAAAGCCCTCACATTCTCTCCGGCCAGTTATTATTTCCACATATAGGTAAGAGGGAAGAGTTGCCACCTCTCTTCCTGTTATAAAAGCTCTCTGGTCTCCAATGCTAATCTTCTACGACCCCAAGACAAACTGTATGCATGAAGTAAAAGGATACCCAACAAGCGGGTAATGAGCTGATGGGTTTTGAAACTTGTCTCCCTACCACCTCCAAAAAGGCTGCTGGAATAAATGTGCTCTTTGAACGGGATCAGTGTTACAAGATGCCCTTTGGAAGGCCAGTAAGGGAGCTCAGGGCACACGCGGAGAAGTTAGTTCCAGTCCGTGGGGAGGTCTGCGAGAAGGGGAGAGGTACAAAGAAGTGAGGAGGGGCCTCAAGAGAAGTCAGCCTCCCTCGGGAGGGAAGAGAGAGGGTGAGACAGCACAGAATGCATTATGCCAGCCAGAATCCATACTTGTACTCTCTTGCTAGTTCAGCAATGATTCCGGTTTGTGATGTTAAACCTCAGCTTCCCTGAAACTCAATTGGTAGAAATATAAATATGCAATCTTAAATAAATAAATAAATTTACTTGCTTGCCATCTTCTCGCAAAGATATTTTATGATATTTAAGTTAATAATTCCCAAGCATCTTTGCAACCAAATAGAAAACTCTTGCTCTATGGACCAAATGTGGTGTTTCTATTTTGAGCTTCTCTTTTTAATCTGCTAGATGACATGACCAATTTTCTTGACATTTTCTCTCTTTCCAAATATTACCACTTGCCATGATTCTGTAGTTCATATTTTCATTTTTTCTTTGTTATTTTGGTTTCTGATTTTAGCACATATATGTGTAAAAGAAATTTTATTGTTTAAATATTGAATGATAAGTAAACAAAAAATAATGTCTGGGATGAAAAGAAGCTTATCTTTGGGAATAAAATGACATAAAATTTTCTTCTAATTTTTTTTCTGGTTTCTTTTTTTTTTTCTTTTGTTTGGTTAAGTTTTGTTTATGTTTTTTGTTTTTCTCTAACAAAGTTTTAGTGCACACAGAAAGTAGACTTGGTGGGCCTTTGCTGCCATCTACTGGTACTTCATGTAATTACTCATTATTGCTTCAATTCTAAAAATCTAACTCTGTAACTTATACACTACTATAGCTTCTCCTTTTTGCTCCTATTTTTTTTCTTTAGTTAAAGCAAAGTGAAGCAAATGCAGACACCAAAGAAAAGCTCCCTTTGCGCCTGAGAATCTTTGAAAAATTTCCAAACAGACCGCAAATGGTGAAAATCTCAAAGCTTCCTTCAGATTTTACAGTTCCAAAAATCAGGTACCAAAATGTTTCTTTAATTGTATATCTCGGATATATTGTAAAAGATTCATTTTAAATCCAATTCAGGCTTTCTTTCAAACTCATATGTGGGTGGGTTTTTTTTTCTGTTTTTAAGTTATCATCTATATTTCTACTCTCTCTACCTCTATTTTAAAAACCATTGACCTCTTTAAGCAATGTATTCAGAGAAGAGTCATTTCACAACTGCAGTAGGCCAGGCAAGAAGGCCACCTCCTACCGCTTCTCTTGGTGTGTCAACTCAGGGATTGGACTTCCCAGGTAACTGGCAGTGGGGCTCGATTTTGCAGGGATAGTAGACTAACCTCTGACCTCAACCATGAGAGGGTAAAATTGCCTCAGGGGCCATTTTATTTTCAAGCAAACAGAGCAACCGCCACGGGCCAGGTTCCTGTGCTACTTACTACAAGGTTTGCTTAGGCTGCCATGTCTGGTTACAATATAATTTGTCTTTCACTTTTTAAAAGAAAAACCATGACATTTTCCACCCAAACTAATTTTATTTTCAACCCCTTTCACCCTCCAGTTAAGTAAATGCATAGAAGATGCTTTAAAACACCTATTTTTAATAAAGGAAATTATTCTCCTTATATCTCAAAAAATTACAAATAGAATAATATGAACTTTTTTACTCAACTAGTTTTAAAATAATTCCGTGGGGGGTTATGAAAGTATGCGACTGGATATGATACCATAATATTTAAAGTTTAAGTAGAAATATATTTTCATTTCTCATTAAAACAAAATTCATTGAATTTGGTTATTTGAAGAGATGTTACTTGAATTATCAGCATGCTTTGGAGATCAGATGAAGTCAGTTTCTTTTGAGTCTTTAAATGCAGAATTATCTCTCAATGATTCTTGTGATGAATGGAAGTTTAGAGAAAGAAACTAATTCTTCCAAGTCTTAGAGAAAAAAAAGTCTTACTACAAGATGATTCAAAACATACTATCAATTACTGAATATTATTGCTTAAAACTTATTTCAAGGACATTACTTTTTTAAACAGGAGTCAGTGAGGATTCAGGAAACTTTCTCTAAATTAAATATTTTGGTAATTAAATCTAAACACCACTCGGTATGACACATCTTGTTTTATGTGGTCTCTTGTCACTGCTTTTACCTTAGCTCAAGCAAACTCATCATTGCAAACCGCCATAACTTGCTCCATGTCATTAATGCCGCTGATGTGTGTGTACTTCATTTGCAAAGGGAGAGTTTTATGAAGCAGTTTATTGACCGTCAGCAACAGGACACGTGCTGCCTCTTCCGGAGCCTCCCTTCCGCCTCTTCCTCCTCGTGCGATCACTCCAAACGGTCGGCAATTGAGGACAACAAATACATCGATCAAAAAGTAAGAACCTCTGTTTCAAGTATCAAAACTTTTTTAAAGCATATATGTTAGAGAAAAGAACCAAAGAGATATTTAGGGTCCTGGAATCCAATGTCTTAAGAGAACAATGAAAAAAAAATTATTTTATTTGTAGAAGGAATCATTAAACCTACCATTTTTAATTTTATGAATTTAAATTTTGCACGTCGACAAGTCAGTTTTTGAGCTGTGCCCCGTGGCAGCTGTGTGACTTTTAACACACCCAGAGCCTCCCAAACCTGCATGTTCTCCTGTGCAGCATGAAGGGCTCAGATCACCAGGTTCAGCCCAGGTGTGACAACGGCCTGCGTCTGGCCTTCTGCACGTGGCCGGGCCTGTGTGCGGTTTCGCAGCAGAGAGCACAGCCAGAGCAGTACTCTCTAAAATCAGTCACAATAACTGCCGTTTACAGAACGCTTACTATGTGGCAGGAATTGTCTCTAGGTACATTGCTTTATGGTTCTGGTTTACCTATTGCTTTATCATTTGAAAAGTATTAATACATAGGGAATTTTATTTTCCTTAGATTCCACAGTAAGGTACTAGTAGGGAACCACATGCCTATAAAGCAAATTTAGGTAATAATTTTAAAGAAATGTAATTTTCCACTTCTTCACTTTTTTAAAAATGACATAAGACGTTATATGTGTTGTCTAGGTGCAAGTAAACATATTTATGTATACACACACACATATAAACTTATATAGTGTGTGTATATGGATTATATATGTTATACTATCAAACTCTATATCAGTTTGAATAGATGATCAATGTCAGTTCAATTAGAAAATGACAGATCAATAACAGTTATTAAATGTTAAAAAGATTAAACATTAAAATTTACAAAAGCATCTAGTTCACTTGCAGGTATTCCACTTTGGAAGTCTTAGTTTATTTTTTATTTCTTTAAGTTGTTCCCACCCTTTTTCTGTTGCTTATACTGAAATCCATGTTTCTCCATTATCACGTGAAAATAAAATACCAACTCATTCATCCTCCAGGATCCTCTGTTTCTCTCCATTCTGCGCCACCCGATAGGGGTGAGTCCCCTGGAGTTCCTTCGCCTTTCTCCTCTCCGGCTCCTTCCTCGGGCCCCTGCCCTAATGGAACCGCTGCTACTGCTGCCCTTAACCTCCCCCTCAACTCTCAGGCTCTCTGCTGTAGTCCCGTCATTTTGCTCTTGGTGATTTTCTTTGCAGTATGTCTCCTCTTTGTCAAGAATTTTCACGTGTTGACTTTCTTTCCATCACCTACAGACTTTACTCCTCTGTTGCAGGGTCCAAGATTGTAGATGATGAGTCTGATGCTGGTGTCTTTTTTCTTTTTATTTGAAAATGATTAGATTTTTGTTTGGTAGATTTGGCTTGCTAGTTTCTTTTGAGAATCTTGTAAAATTTTTTATGTATCTTTGGAGTTCAGAAACTTTATCAGGATATACCTTATATGTCTTTTCTCATCAGAACTACCCAACCTGGAGAGCCTTTTCAGTTTGCAGACCAAGATATTTGCTCATGGAAATTTGCATTTATTATTTGTTCAATTATTACTTGTCCACCTGCTGCTTTCCCCCTCAAGATTGCCATCTCCCTATTTTTGTTCTGTGCTTGGTCTTCCAGGCCACTAATTTGAGCTCTAATGAGATTATGCTTTGCTTTTAAATTTTTAGTAAAAAATCATGAAATATGTATGTTACTCTTAACTCTTCTTAAAGGCCTCACTTTTATTTATTTATTTATTATTTATGTATGTATTTATTTAGAAATGGGGTCTTGCTGTGTTGCCCAGGCTGGTCTCAAAATCCTGTGCTAAAGCAATCCTTCTGTCTCAGCCTCCCAGTGTGCCACTGTACCCAGCTATTATTTTAAATTAAATTTGTCACCTCTCTTCTTCACAGTTATACTGCATTCAATTCACAAAAGTTAATTCAAAATGAATAAAAGACTTAAATGTAAGGCATAAAACCATGAGAATTGTATAAGAAAATGTAGAAAAAAACTCTCCTAGATATCAGCCTAGGCAAAGAATTTATTACTAAGACCCCATGGCAATTACAGCAACAACAAAAATAAATGAACAGGACTTGATTAAATGAAAAAGCTTCTGTACAGCTAAGGAAATAATCAACAGAACAAGTATACAACCTACAGAATGGGAGAAAATATTCATAAGCTTATACATCTGATAACAAACTAATGACCAGAATCTACAAAGAACTCAAGAAAATCAGAAGGAAAAAAAAAAAAACGTTAAAAAGTGGGCAAAAGACATGAACAGAAGCTTTTCAAAAGAAGATAAACAAATAGCAATAAACATGAAAAAATGCTCAATGTCCCTAATCATCAGGGAAATTCAAACTAAAACCACAATGAGATATCACCTTACCCCAGTCAGAATGGCTTTTATTAAAAGTCCAAAATAATAGATGCTGGCATGGATGCAGAAAAGAACACTTATACACTGTTGGTGGGCCTGCAAATTAGTACAACCTCTATGGCAGCAGTCCACAACCTTTTTGGCACCAGGGACCGGTTTCATGGAAAACAGTTTTTCCACGGACTGGGGCTCAGGGTGGGGTGTTGGGGAGCAGTGTGGAGCTCAGACGGTGATGCGGGACCACAGCTCTATGGAAAACAGTATGAAGATTCCTCAAAGAACTAAAAGTAGACCTACCATTTGATCCAGCAATCCCCCTACTGGGTATTTATCCAAAGGAAAAGAAATCATTTTATCAAAAAGATACCTACACTTGAACGTTTATAGAAGCACAATTCACAATTGCAAAGATGTGGAATCAACCCAAATGCCCATCATTTCATGAGTAGATTAACAAAATGTGGTATATATATGCCATGAAATGCAACTTAGCCATAAAAGGATGAATTAATGCCTTTTGCAACAATTTGGATGGAACTGGAGACCATTATCCTAAGCAAAGTATCTATCTAAAGAATGGAAAAACAAACACCACACATGTACTCACTATTAAACTGGAACTAACCAATGAGCACACTTGCGCATAGAGGAAGTAAAACTCAGTGGAAATCAAGCAGGGGAAGAAGGGGATGGGCAAAAACCTGCCCAACAGGTACAATGAACACTACCTGAGTGATGGGCACATTCACAGCTGTGACTCAAGCGTTACAAAAGCAATCCATGTAACCAAAAACATTTGTACCCCCTTAATATTTTGAAATTTAAAAAAATTAAAAAAATGCCACCACCAAGGAAGAGCAAAATATTGTCCATTAATGTTTAAAATTGGAGAAAACAATTCTATTTCTAGGATATTCAAAATATTGTTTTGGAAAATAGAGAATGTGATGATTTCTAGTGGGACCAGATTAGCCTCATGAGTCACTAATATTAGCATATAGTAATAAAATGATCTCTAAGTACATAAAACTTAACAGGTAAAGAGGTTTGTTTACTAGAAGATTATACTTTAATATTGAAACTATATTGAGGTATTTATTAAATTATTTTAAGTCCTCTTTCACCCTAAAACTATCTATCGACAAAAATAATCCTATTTCGTTTTGCACTAAGAAGATAAAAACTTTACATTGTAATTTTTTTGCATCATAGTCAACTCCTCCAATTACAAACAATTATTAATATATGCCCTCATTAATCCTTATAAATAATATGTATTTTAAGATTCAAAAAAAAAACACCATACACAGGGCATAGAGGCAAAATTCACATGTCAGTGGATAAACAAGGAGGAAGATAATGGCATGGTTTTAGCCAGTCAGTCTGAAATTGCATTTTACATACTGCAGATTGTTTTTGTTTTGTTCGTTTCATTTCCAAAGCAGATTGCAAGCCAGGAGTGTGGAATAAACCTCCGACACGGGCTGTGGTTGTGATCACCTACCTCCGGGAAGAGCACTGAGAGCTGGGATCCTTCCTGCCCAAAGCAGCAAAACCGTTTTAAAAATGCTTTTTTAAATCGCTAGTAACAATATCCCACTGGAAACACAAAATTGAAATATTAGTCCCTGAAAGTTTATTTTCTCTCTAAAGGGAAACATAATGTTTCTCACATTTCCTGAAAAGAGTATTTTGATTTGGTGAGGAAAAAATAAGAAAATTCTTGATATGTGCAGGGGGTGAGGAGGAGTCCGAGGAGAACTTGGGGTACCCCTTGGTGCGCCCACCCCAGGCCCTCCCCCACAGGTGATCTCTTTGTTGGGTCAGCTTCAAAGAACTTAAAATGCCATTTCCGATTTCTTTAATGCCCTTATATTTTTGTGGCTTATTTTTATCTTCTCATTTAACAGTTATTTTAAACTAACTGAAAGTAAGATACGAATTATAGTTTTAATCTGTAATATCATGCCTGTGCGTCTCTCATAATCTCCTAAAACATTATGAATTAGCAAAGACGCAGCTTCTCCATGGTATATGAGTCACGTAGCATCTAACGGGAACTAGAAGTTTTTGAAGACTGCAGGCAGCCCCCAGTCTGCAATGTCAGCTGATTCAAACACACAGTATCTTACACAAAGAAAATTATAAACAATGGTTGGGTTGCCCTTCCTCCCATATATGCCTAATTGGCCTCTATGTAAATAAACTACAGTTGCAATAATGTTGTTTACCCCTGTAAAGCGTTAATTTGGGGGGTAAATGCTCCAATTTGGAAAGTGAAGTGTAGAGAACGTATTTTTTCTTCATCAGAGTACCCTACTGTGGGAGCAGCAAAACCACTCGTGTTGCCATCCATCCATTCTTAGAGGCTTGACTTTATTTAGGTCGTCAGAAAAGTAGGCTCCATTCTTTTCAGGATGCACTATTTTCAGCTTTAGCTCCCTCTAGTTCTTGGCATTCCTCATAAGACCTTAGGATTTGTCATCCTTGTTGAGTGCCACCGGGCCAGGGAAATCTAAAACAGAAAATCCTCTTCCATGAAGTTCAGTGATAAGGATGTACTGGAAACAGAAATTGAAGAGAAGGCAGTCTGGCATTCATATTTTAAATATGGCAAGCTTTGGTTTTATTAAGAAACCCTGAAGCCACTTAAAAACAAAAGTACATAAACACAGAACAAATATTCTGAACATAGACCATACCACTGTTAGCTCCCCTTATAAAGTATTTTTGAGCGAGCACTTGGTCATTTCCATTAAAATCCCGACTGCCTTTGGAAAAGGCAAATTTCCATTTGGGCAACATCCTTTGCTCTGTATGGGCCAAACTGTCCCAGTGCTGTGCACATCGCAGCCGTTTTTCTCAATGAGTGGGAAGAAAGGAAATGAGAGGCTGCCGTATTGGTGATTCCTACCGCACGAACAAAGGAACAATAAAATAATACTTTGCCCTTCCTGGTTACCTGTGGGGAGAAACTTCTGAGAGAGAATCACCTTTCTCTTTCCAGGGAAAACAGTGAGTCCCAAGACTACAAGTTAAGGAGGAAAAACAACTGCCAACAGCAGCAAAAGGGGGCTGGGCTTTGATTAAGCATCGCAGAAAATGCTAAGCACAAGTGAGGCAAGATTTTCTCCAGTAATTACCCTGGCTTTGAACAGTGATAAGTAATTTCCATGGCAACCTCACTCTGCAGAGACCATGTTTTTAAAAATAGCCCTGTTTGATCACCTTTATCACGTACTTTAAAATACCTGCCCTTCTCCCAGTAAACAACGGGCAAACCAACAAAAAAATCTTTAAGCTGTGGTCGGAGCCTAGCCCGGATCCTAAAGGAAAAAGACGGGAGAGAGTGTTTTCCTGCCTCTCCGTGGGATAAACGACCGCCCTTCCAGACTCCACTGAAAGGACATTCCCGAGTGGTACTTCCCACACCCGTTATCCTCCCACTCCCACTCCTGTGCGCAGCTGAGAGGGGCTCCTTTTCTTCCTGATTCAAGAAGGAGAGCTTTTCCTAGCTTCCAAGCAGAAAGAAATCAAGCAGCAGTTCCCACTCATGTTTTTTTCTCCATATTATTGAAATGAAACCCTAAGTTCCTTAAGCAGAGTGGCTGTGAATAAACTGAGATGTGAACGTGGCTTTCCTGTAACGCTATAATAAAAGCAGCCCGCTCAGTCCTCAGAAGTGAGTCATCTCATCAAAGTCAAGGTCTCCACTGTGGCCGAGTCCAGGGCTCCTCACTGCTCTGTGGCTGAGCTCCCTGGTGGTTCTGCCCCGCTGTCCTGGCTCATGTGCCGTCCAGCCCCTCGACCTCATGCCCGTGCACTTCCTAGCAGAGTGCAAGAACCCATAAGATAATGAACAGTGAATAGTTCTCTGACAATAGTGCAATGTCTGCTCAGCCACTTGTCTGCCTCCTTTCTGCTGAGCATATAAGCAAGTTCCCTATTGAGCCTTCACAACTAACAGCAAACTCAAGTACAAAATAAAGAGGAGAATGATAACTGTAATTACTACATTTTGTTTACCCTTTTTTGTTTCTATAAGTCTTCAACATTCATACAGTCATTCAGTCATTCAACAAACATTTATAGAGCACCCATTATTCATCTGCCACTCTTCTGGGTTGTGTGAATTCAGCAGTGAGCAAGATGTGAACTGTGCCCTGAAGAAGCCCATAGTCTAATAATGAGCAGAAACACACATACGTGAATGGAAGTAAAAAGCGTTGCAGGAACCATGAGACAGGACCCTCTAAATCCCGCTTACAGGAGAAGGACGATTGAGAAATAGAGGCAGAAGGTCCTCCAGGCAGAGAGGGCCACATATGGAAGGTAACTTGAGGTGACTGTTTGAGAGAAGCAGGGTAGAAGAGTTGGTGAAATGATACAGGTTTCAATCTTCATCTGTAAAGTAGAGATAATTCCTATTTCAAGGGTTGTTACGAGAATCAAATATGTTAAATGCTTAGCATTGCACCTGGCTTAGCATATGTTACGTGCCTCCCAAACCAGATTAGAAAGGTTGCTGTTATTAAACCATACCATGAAGTCAGACTCAGCAAATAGACTCCTACTCATCAATCAAGACTAATGACTTTTACTTAAACAAATTTAACTTTCAGAGGTTAACAGTCTATGGAGCACAATATATTAATCACTGATTAATTTTTTTTATTGTATGTGAGTCTGAATTTTTTTGGAGCTTGATATTTGTTGATATTTCCATTGTCTACCCAGTGTCTTAAACTCTCAAGAAGCAAATGAATTGTTCTGGAAAGATTTACTTTTCACAAAGGCTTGTTGATTGCTGTACAGCATTTTGTAATTTTCTATGTAATTATAGAGTGTTTGCTGATTTGTGCCAGTAACTCCTCACATAGTAAGTTACTCAGCCTGATCTATAATTTCCAGGATGAAAGTTTACTCACTTAATGAGAGAGAGAGAAGAGAAACAGCTTGTTTTCATCTTTAAGCTTTAAGCTTTCGCTCTTCTGAAAGAATTTTCTAAAATAATAGCTTTGCATCTCTGCAGTACCATTCAAGATATCTGTTAATATCTATAGGGAAGAAGAGAAAAATTACATGATACCACCACATAACCAAGTACTGTATCTCAAAGATACAAAGTAGCATGTCCAAGGAGGGAAGAATTGCTGTTCATCATATCAAATATGAAAACCCTGTGCTTATCTCTCTTTAGCTTAAAAATAATGTAATGAATTGTTCACTTAGTCATAATAATGGGGACAAAATAAAAAGATACCATGGAATACTACTTAACTACAAAAAACAATGGTGAACTAGCACCTCTTATATTATCCTGGATAGAGCTTGAGCCCATCCTTCAAAGTGAAGTATCACAAGAATGGAAAAACAAGCACCACATGTACTCACCATCAAATTGGTACTAACCAAGCAACACTAAGTGCTCACATGGAAGTAAAATTCATTGGGTGCTGGTCAGATGGGGGTGGTGGGGGTGGGGGTAAACTCACAACTAATGGATGCAGAGCGCACTGTGTGGGGGAAGGGCACACTTGCAGCCCTGGCTTGGGCGAGGCAAAGGCATTATATGTAACCAAAATGTTTGTACCCCCATAATATTCTGAAAACAAAAGATACATAATACAAAATCAAGACATTGGTTTTTCTTTTTTGCTAGACTTTGCAGTAAATTCTTGAGCTCAAGATAAAATGTGGCTGTGTTTAAGTGCACACCCTTTCTTTCAATAATCATTTTTTGAGGAGCAATATGTTCAAACAATTTGCTGGGTCCTGAGTGAAAAACATATATTTTTACCTTCAGCTAACATGAGAGTAGGAATTCCCTATCAATGATTATTTTTGCAGAATATTCATTTGTGTAATCATTTTTAGGTTGGGATTATGTGTAATCTGTTTGTATTCCTTAGGTATCCGTTTACTGAAGGTCAAAAGTAAATCAGTCTAGGATATACATCCTAGACTGTTATCGGTAATATGGGCGGTTTTTAATCAAGAGTTTTCCATACTGTCTCCAAAATAGATATCAAGGAGCTAAGGTTGCTGCTAAATCTATCTTTGAAATTACATTTTGCTCTTCTTTTTAAACTTTTTTCTCTTTTGAGTATAGTTGTACTTATAAATTGTATTATCCATTAAGTGTTACGCTGGTCTCAGTGTGTTGCAGCTGTTGCCAATGATGGTGTTTTTGTTATTAATATCTGTACTTGAAGTTCAAATGCAACTGAAAATAAATATAGTCCAAGGACTGCTTCTTTGTACTGTCAGAATGCCATGGATTTAAAATTCATAAACAGATGCATAGTTAAAAGCCTCTGACATTTTCTCTGGAATCATAAATCCACTCATCTTTTTGTCACTACAGATTTCCAATCTTTGTCTTTCTGTTTATATGAGATATAACCATAAAGTCATTTTTGTCTTTTCCGTCTATAATTAAAATCTACATAGCATATATTTATAGTGTCTTACCAATAAGCACTGTATATTAAACAGATCTAAATTTTTTTCAGTAATTGAAGACACTGTTTTTCCCTCACCCTTGGCATTATAAATTGCATTATACTACTCTACGTGATGTGTAAAATGTTGGAGATTTGACCAAATCTATAATGTCCCCAGACTACAAAATTCAAGTGCAAAAAAAACAAAAAAAAGAAATCAAGGCAATTAAGTTTTCAATTGTTTAGTTTCTAGTTTTACAAGATTTTCCTACATATCAAGTGAGTCGATTCATTTCAAAATAAGCATTCCTCCTTTGTAGTGTTTACCTCATTTACATTTGTTATTTCAAGGATTAACTACATAAAAAAACTGTAGAACAAAAAAGGAAGTACAGATTCAAAGTAATCTTTTAATATTATGAAATTAATTCACTTTCAAATATATTTCAAGCACCAACAATGCACAATGCTAGACAATGGAGGAAAATGTATAAATAGTAGACAAGGACTATACCATCCTTATACAGAGCTTAGAATCTAGTGGAATTCACAGAAAGATAAAACGATGCTTCACACAGTACAGGGATCAACTGGTGCTGGGTGTCATGGAGCCCAAAGGAAGAGTGAAGATTTTGGTGGGAACATACGGTGTGTGTGCATGTACACATGCATATTTGTATGCATATTTTCACTGTTATGTGTGATTTTTTACAGTTTCAGCATTAATAATAATGAAATAAGTTAAGATCAAAAATCTTGACCCATCATCTAAAACTCCCTTTTCATAAAATTCATATTCTAAAACACATTTCAAAGCTTCCTAACATAGTGTTGTAATGGTATTCACCCTTGTATACATCTGTATTATAACTATATTTTGCTACTGCTTAATTAGTCACCTGTTTAAATGGTTTCTTTCTAAGCATAATGTCAATTGCATAAAAAAGTTTATTTTATAGAAACATCTTGCCATACACATGATCTGTCATATGCCACTTTGGGATTAATTTTGAGTTCATGGGTGCATGAAAAATTCAAATGTAGTCAAATGAGGAACCACCTTCAACCTATGCAATTTTAAGTAATTGCTTATTTCCAATTACTATATTTTATGTGGGAGACTTATTCAATAAAGTGGCTCATTACAATAATTACACTACACCTTTCTAGCAGAAATGACATTCATCAAGCCATATTCATTGGACCATGGTTTTGTGCTTCATGGTCCTATGTTTTTATAACTGCTTTCCCATTTATTCTTAGTCTGTTCGTATTTTCAAAGTGAGAAAAGAAAAATAGGGCCTCTCAAACTTTTTCCCAGTAAGAAACTGAAATGTATTGTTAACACTCTAAATAAAAACGTTAGTTGCAGTGTCCTTTCTCAAATAATATTTGCAGTGTCCTTTCTCAAATAAATATCAATGGCTTCATTCTGAAGGAGGCTACTACGGGCAAGCCATGGTCCTTTAGGTCTAAGCGTTGCAGCATCCCAAAGGAATCTATGTTTCCTGATATCTGTGGTTACTCCCAGGTGACTGAATTAATATTGTGATTAACTGAAAGTTGTGATAGAGCCCAGATTTTCAAGAATCAGTAAATGTAAAATGTAAGTACTATGACCATAGTGGATTTAATGGGTTAGAAAATCCATTGATCTTTCTCAGTGCTTCAAGATCATTATTCTGAAAAATCAATTATGCGTATGTAGAACAAACAAAAAGTTGGTTAGTTTAGATTTTGCATTAGTATTTGAGATAAGAAGAGTTTGTGCTATGTATAAACCAAATCTTTCCAGGCAAGTAGACAACATTTTGTTACAGTATACTTTAGAAATTTTTTTTTATTCTGTTAAGCCTAGCGACATTTTACATAGATATCATGAAAAGATTTGAACATGGAAGCTTTGCAATCCAGAGTTATAATAATTTTGTTATTTATTATCTGGGTGACCTTAGGCAACCTAATTTTTATGAACCTCAGAATTTTCATCTGTACAAAGAGATAATAATATCTATCTATGAGGATTAATTTGAAGATTATGCTAAAAAATATGTACATAACACCAGCACAGATCAAGGAGTCAAGAAATTTAATAAAGATGTTGAGGTTTTAAAATATGTATGTAATGGGCATTTATACAATTGTTCATTCAATGACTAGAGAATAACATTCTAACTCAAGAAAACATGTATGATTTACAAAACATGACTACTTACTGAACCACAAAGACATTCTAAGCATATACCAAATCAATATCCTAGAAAAGACATTATTTGACCAAAATATTTTAAAAAATTAGAAACCCAGTAACAAGAAAATGACAACCACATGAAAAAATAATCCTACACATTGGAAATTTTAAAACTACTCTAAATAAGCAAAGAAGAAACAACAATGAAAATAAAAATATATATACAACTAAAAAATAATGAACAAGGGATATATCAAGCTTGTAGGAAGTAGCTAAAGGCATTTTTAGAGGGAAAATTATAGCCTTGAATGCATATCTAATAAAGGAATAAAGGCTTAAATTGATCTTCCAAGCATTTAACTCAAGAATTTAGAAAATACCAACCAAGAAAACTGTAAGACAGCAGAAGGAAAGAAATAACAAAAAGAAAAGCAGAGATCAATCAAATAAGGGGAAAAGAAGCAATAAATAATATCAACAAAACTGAAGTTCTGTTCTTTGAAAAGACTAATAAAAGTGGTAACTCTACATCAAAATTCAACAAGAAAAAATTAAGGAGCCTTCTGGAAAGATGACAGAGACATAGGCATAGTTTTTTAATCTTGAATTCCCATGTGAAAACAAACAGAATACCTAGATAACAAAACCCAAAATCCATAGACAACATTTACAACAAAGCAAGGTAATCCACAACCCCCTCCAAAAAAACCAAGTGTACATAAACCAATAGCCACATGGTTTGCATGGCATTGGTGTCTGTGGGGAGGAAACTAAGGTTAGTTACAGAGGACCAATGTTTACGAGAACAGGAGAACACCTTCTTAGCTCCACTCTGAAGACAAACATCAGGAGTGGAATCAAAATTGAACAGGCTAGGGAGAAGAGTGATAAGGAAAAAAGCAGATCTGAACAAAATTGGGGGGAGGGGATGAGGGAGGGACTGGGGAACAGAGCCAGGAAATTCCAGGAAAAAAGCTGCCCTATTTGATCCCTATATCAAAACAACTGAAGAGGAAGCTCTGAAGTTAGAAGAAAAATACTAAACCATTTTGGAAAACTAATTTTGTATAAAAACAAGTAAGAGAAAATTATCAAAGACAAATTCCCTACAAAAGTTATTACAAGAAAACGTATAATGAGCAGAATACTATCTCTGTAGACAAGGAAAGCAAGCCGTAAACATATGCCCACCAGCAGCTCAAACTGTAGCATACGCTTGCAAAATAAGTGAAAAGACATTAAAATTACATAAGGTTGAAATAGCAATGTACATAAAAATTAGAAAAAAACTTAGAAATGAGATGCTAGAACTCAGAAAAGATTATAAATGAAAGATGAAGACTAAACTAGAAGGAACATAAAAGGACCTCAGATGATGCAAAAGTGAAAAATAGAAAGTAAAGAAGAGTAAATTTTTAAAAATCAAAAAAATGAAGGAAGAGATGAAAAGGATTTGCTGGAAAAATGACAACTTGAAGAAGGTCAAAAGTCCAACATCTACATTATAGGAGTCCCTAAGGAAGAAAATCACAACAAAAGAACAGAACAAGCACTAAACTTTTCTGAAATATAAAATGATTTGAAACTATGTATTGAAAACACATACCATGTACCTAAAAATATCCGGTATGAATAACTAAAAGCAAGACATACACTGGACAAATTACAGGACATTAAATTTAAAAAAAATTATTTTGGTATCTAGTCCAAAAAAGAAGTGATTTATAAAGGAAAGAACATTAGATTATCATCAGATTTTTCAGCAGCAATGCTTTATGTAACAAGAAAACAGAGTAACATTTGTAGGATACCCAGGGAAAGAATGTGGGAGCCAAGTTTTTTACTTCCAGAAAACTGACTTTCAAATTTAAAGGGACAGAAAAACTGTTATGAAGATGTAAGAATATAAATATTGTAAGATATATAAGTCATATCATTCCAGTGAGCCTCTAAGCTACTAAAAACATGCTTCAAACAACCAAAATGAATTCCAAAAGTGACTCTAAGACTGTGGCCCCCAACCCCTGGGCCGCACACAGGTACCAGTCCATGGCCTGTTAGGAACCAGGCCGCACAGCAGGAGGTGAGCCACAGGCAAGCAGCTTCATCTGTATGTACAGCCGCTCCCCAGTGCTTGCATCACCGCCTGAGCTCCGCCTCCTGTCAGATGAGCGACAGCGTTAGATTCTCACAGGAGGGAACCGTACTGGAAACTGCTCGTGTGAGGGATGTAGGTTGCATGCTCCTTATGAGAATCTAAAGCCTGATGATCTGAGGGGGACTGAGGCACTGATGTTAGCACTGGGGAGTAGCTGCAAATACAGATTATCATTAGCAGAGAGGTTTGACTGCACATAAATGTAATGTACTTGAATCATCCCAAAACCGTCCCCCTTACCCCTAGTCTGTGGAAAAAATGTCTTCCAAGAAACTGATCCCTGGTGCCAAAAAGATTGGGGATCACTGCTCTAAGACATTGGCGTAAGAACCTACATTGTTATGTAAGAACTAAGGCTACACAAGGATTAAAATGTAGAGTGAAATATGTAATAACTGCTCTGGAAATGTGGGTATAGTTACAGATGTATAAATGAGGAGACAAACGAGAGAGTACATGCAAATACTTAAAATATTCACTGGTTGTCTTGGTTGTGTTAGGTATTGTTATTCTGAGATTATTGTTTACGAAATGTGAAATGAAGTGAGTTCAGAATGACATTTTAAAAATAGTGATTAGTCACCTTAAAAGGATGCTAGAAAATCAATTAACTGTATAAAACTAACAAAGATCAATCATCAAGCATTTATCTTGACTTTTCTATATGAATTATACCACGGGGTAACCACATAACACAGGAGAAAAAGTACCTCCTTATAATACTATTCCAGCTAATAAATAAAAAAGAAATGACAATTTTGCAAACTGAATGAATCAACAGATCTAAGCAATGAACATCAATACTGCTGACATCACAAAAAGAAACACACAGACAGTGTGTACCTCCCGATGAAAGAAGATGGAAAAACCTAACACCACCCATGGCCTTGCCAAAGGAATCAAACCTAAGTCTGTCTGGTGAAGCCTCTGGATCCAGCTGCCAATCTTCGGAAACTAGAGTACAGAAGATCGTGTTGAACTATACCATGAGTGTGCACTCAGCAAAATCCAGACACCTGGAAACTACAGGTCAAATAGCCAAGGTTCCTCCATTGTAAGAGGAAGAAAGGCTAACCTGTAGATTAAAAGAAACAAAAGTCATTGCCAAAAAATCAGCAAGATCCATCCTACAGTGATTCCTTCAAGTCCAAATTACCCAACCACTAATTTCTCTATGCAAATTGAGTTGAACTTGTGGGCTCTTAAATTTCATGTTAAAGTGCATAATTTTGGAAACATCTTTTAACTTAAAATTTTAAGACTTTAAAAATATCATCTCTATATTATTTGAACATTTCAATTGATTTGTTTTTGATTATTAATTCAGTCAAAGAATTGTTATCTGGTGCACTTGAATGTTTTAGATTTACAAACAAAGTAAAACCACAAAAAGATCTTTTTCAACTAATCTTTGATTTTTTTGAAAACAAACTCTATGTAAATGCACCGCTTATCCCCTTACCTTTTCATTCCTACATCTATGGTATGTTTATATCCAGAATAATCAGTTACTGGCTCCTTTCATAGCTGTAATTTACAATTTCAGACCAAAATTACTTATTATAAAATGGATTTCTGTATTCTGTATGTTTTGATAATCATTTCAGGTGATTGTCAGTATCTTTTACAACCAGAAGAGGGCACTGCAGAGCAGTGTAGCGCTGAGGTCTTTGTGGCTAGCAGAGCCTGAGAATGTTCTTTGCTAAAAGAAATATGCAAAGCTTTACTATAGAAATAAGAAAAACCGAGGAGATAGCTGGAGAATTACTACAGGCCTTCCTTATTATAAAAAGGAAGAGTTAAAATATATAACTATCTAAATATGTATCTAGGATATCATGTACAATATCAAATATACAGAGGAAAGAAGAAAGATTAGAGAAGTAAATATATATCCTTTCCTTCGTCTTTCAAGAATATCCCAAAGATGAATCTGATGTTTTTCTTTTACAATAGTTATTCTTCCACTACTTCTGCTGTTAGTTATAAAAACAGTTCTCATGTACTCCCCTGTACAGATTAATACTGTGTTTTGTTTTAATCAGTTCAAGTGAAAGACAAAGGAGATTCGGTAGCTTTTTTAGCAACCATATGCAGTGCAGAAATCATGTAGGCCGTAATATACTAGATATCATCACACAGGTTTTTCCTAACATGAAACTGCAGGGGCAGTAGACAGATGACTGGATTCAGACTGCCATCTTACACAAGGGGAAGATGACTGAGGCGTGTCATTGTCCTTTGAAGATGAAATGAGTTGTGGTATCTGCAGTCCTCTCCTAAAACTCGCTGTCACAGGCCTCTGCAGCCTGGGCCTGTCTCCTGACTGTGTGTTTTCAGGTGTCAAAAGAGCAGATGCTCCACCATGAGGCCCTTCAGCTGAGTCTTCTGTCTCCAAAAGCAGCTCGACACGACGTTCCTTAGGAGATGTGCTGTCAGCTCAGGGAGTTTAAATCGACGCCAAAAGTCACCTCTTTAGGGGAGGGGAGAAGATGTAAGAAAGTTTCCTGATCCATCATTGGAAATAGAGCAGATACGCTACCATGAAAATGTAATTTCCAAATAAATGACATTCACTCTTTTCTCCTTGTTCATGCATTAATTTATTCTCCTAAGAGTTCTAGTGAATAATGAAACCAATTCAGTTTTTCATTATTGAAAAGAAAAATGAACGAGCCACCTTTCCTCATGAGGAGGAAATTGCCAACGTGTTCAACGATCTTGCCCTTTATGACAGATCTGCTGGAAACAGGAAGACCAGATTGCTAATTATGGTGTTATCTAGGTTGTCCGTTGTGGTTGAAAAGACCAGTTTGTGACTCTGGTTCTTTTCCACCTATGTCCAAGTGGACATATTGTTTGACATTATGGCATTTGTTTATAGGTTTGTTTGTAGACAGAGTCTAGGGAGTGTATCTTCTGGTTTATTGTCAGCCTCCAGGATTATTTTATTCTTAGTCCTCTTCTCTGGAGTAATGTTCTCATTGCCAACTAGGAAGAGACCCTGAACGCTCATCTCATTTGTCCCCGTGCCTATAGGCAAAACAGCTCCTAAATTCATTGTTCAGATTAGTATTGGGTCACAGACCAAGAACCTGCAGCAGACACTACGTGGATTAGAGAACATTTACTAAACAATGGCAAATCGGGGTCCAATATTAGTTTCAACATTAAATTCTTGGGAAACTGAAAATCCTGTTCAGATGAAGGACGGCATTATCACTGTGGTATGCCATCAGCAAACCATCCCATGGCTGTGACGTGGAGCCCCGCAAGTTTGTTCACAGTTCTGCCCAAATAAAAGTTAAAATAGAAAAGAATGTTTAATAATAGAATCGGCCATATGATGATGCTTTAGTGAAAAACACTCATGTTTAACGTTTTAACAGTGTCATCTGTTTAATGATTTGTCAGTATATTATTCCCTTACATTCCCAAACTAAAGTCATACTCTTATAACTTTCAGCTTCGCAAGTCTGTATTCAGCATCAGGGCAAGAAACCTTCTGGAAAAGGAGACGGCAGTCACTAAAATCTTAAGGTAACACCAATAAACATTAATACCTATTTAAACACAAGTGGGATTATATTAAGCAAAAAAGAGCCTTCTTTTAAAATGAACTAAATTTTCTGAGCATCAACATATACTTTCTGCTAGAAAGTAGCTTTAAGTATCCACTTGCTTACAAATAATATCAAAGATATTATCAATTTATTTCCTAAAAAAAATGTTTTATTAGCTCAGTAGGCCATTTCTTTTCGTGTATTTTAATGTAAGTTGCAAGTATAAACATTTATAAGAAGGTGAAAAAAAATAACTTGCTGTTATTCTTAACAGTTTTGTATCTTTTGTGATATCTAAAGGAGAAACCACAATCTAAAGGAAAAATAAAAGTAAACTTTCAAAAAGTAATTATAATTTATTAATCTATTAAGAATAAAGTTATTGAAAATCTAATAAGAATAAAAAGCATGCTCATCTTAGAATGCTTATAAAAACATAATTTTAATGCTACTTTCCAAAATATGCCTTGAAGTATCAATAAGGAAAATTAAGCAACCCACTTAAGAATATTTTATAAGACTGTATGCTATAATATAGAGTAACATGATGAGTGTGAAAACACATAAGCATTTGGAATATCACTTACTGGTGCATATATTACACAGACATATGTGAATGACAGAACTCAATATTGGGAGCTGGAGGTAGGACAGCTGACAAGGTGAATGGACAAATTCACACTAGGAACCCCTCTCCAAACTGTGGTAAAGGGAAGGAGTTCTTAGTTCTCTTTTACTCAATTCATTTCTAGGAATAGTAATTAAAGCATCATCCCCATAATGTCTATTACTATAACTTGGAAACTATAATGAAGAAATAAAGCTAAGTATATGTGATTTGAGGCACTATTTTTACTTTATAATACCACCTGAAATTTGTGTGCAAAAAGAAAAAGTCAACTAATCAAGACAGTATTGGCTGTCTGCATTGGCTGACATTCATGCACAGAGTTAAGTATGTGTTGGAGTAGCTTTTGTGAGGTGGGAATAAATGTTTCTGGGGCTTGTGTATTATTATCACAAAATACGATGGGCTAAACATACAAGGTCTCATTAGAATAGACAACCTGCATCCCAGCTTAGGTTGGATGGTCACTCCATCCTGGTATGACCGTCATATCATGCCATGAGGCTGGCCTTGAACCACACATGGTTCATTCAAGATCATTACTCAAGCTGTAACTACACTGGACAAGTTCATAGTAGGGTCCTACAGCAATGCCGATCCACTCAGCAGGAAGAGAAACTCTCCCTCAAGCAAGAAACTACCCACAAGGGCATTATAATACTCTAAGTCGTACTGAGGATCTGCCTGCCAAATCAGGAACCAAAATGACCTTGTTCACCTGTCCAGAACAACTGCCTTCCAGTGAGTGTGAATGTGCCCTGGGGGTACCGAGAGAATTTCCAGGGCAGAAGCAGAAGGGGATATTTGTAAGGAAGAGATTTCCAGGCCTCACTTCCCTATGAAGTCTTCTTAAAATTGATCCACCACTTTCCCTTTTCCACCTCCTTTCCTTATCTACCCCTCTCTCAGTTCTCAAGAGGAAAGTGAAACTCTCACCTATCCAGAAACTATGGTGCCTATGGATCTGGGATGTAAAATCCTCTGGGTTGCCAAACAAAAGGACTATTCTCGTGTGGCTTTCTCCAAAAAAGGGTCCCATTGGACCACACCTTATTATTTATCCAGGTGACAATGTTTTGACAAAACTCCTTCCCAGAATTCATCTACCTTAGAGTTAGGCCGTAGCAGTAACCCGGTTGTCCCAGGGGCTTATGATTACATGTTATTTGAATTGAAAAATAAAGCCAGAATTTTTCTGACAGATTGAGCTGATTGGTGTGACAATGAAAACTGACTCAATAGGTGCACAAGGTCATAAAATTGAGTGCGCTGGATGGATGAGAGTCTCTAATGTTTCCTCAAAATTCTATTCCTGCACATAACAATAATGCTAAAAATTGCATTCTTTACTGCTAATTAACATAGCAAGGAAAAAATTTAGTTGTTGGTTTTTAAACATACAGAAATGTTCTTTTTAATTTTATGGTGTACATAAGAAGACATTTTAAGATCACCAGGGATTATGGAGCTCCTCACACTTGCCTAGCGTGGTGTAGTTTGGGGGCTACTCGAAGCCAGTCGTATTTTACAATAGCCCAGCATACCACGGCTCCTTAGTGCTACCTGAGCTGTGTTACCCTGTGAATCTCAGGAAATAAAATGCTATAATTTGGACTAAAACAGGATTTTTTAAAATACAAATTTGATCTCAGAAAGCCATTTAGCTTTTTCTTCTGTAAAAATGGGTTCCTCATTGCTGCTGCACTCATCTCTGCATGAATTAAGGACAAGTGCAAGATATTAAACTGACACTTTCTTTGGGAATATTTATCTTTTTACTACTAGTAGTAATGATATCATATCTGCATTATAATGTAATCCATTGGTTAGTGTAGGGGTGAGGGGAAACTTGCCCTTTCCCCCAAAAGTTCACCGAAAGACCAACTCACAATTACGGCAGATTGATAAGAGAAAGGGTTATTTACCGTGCACATGGGGAGAATCACAGAGTGATTACCCAATAACCCAGCGGGACCGAGATATTTTTATACCTGCATTTTAGAAGGGAGGGGGAGATGAATGGTATAGGTAATTCTGTTTAGGGGCAATACATGGTTGCTAGGGAGGATGAAGGGATGGGGGAAACAGACTGACTTGTAAATGATTCTCTTAGCCAATTAAATTAACCTGAGAGGCACATATTATACTGAAATGATTTGGGCCAGTGCTAGTTGCATTCTTGGTCTTCTTTCTTGCCATATATTGAGATAACACAGAGAGGAAGGGAAGTGAATTCCCCCCCTTTGATCTTTTTGATCCTCAGTCGGTTTATGCAGATAGAGGGAAAGCCCCCTCCAATGCTTTTTGATCTTGAAAAGCCTTTAATTCAAAATATTGTGTACACCAAGGAGTCATATTTCGGGGTGAAGTTTCCTGAGCTCCTTCATTAGAAAGTCAAGAATAGACTGGGTCCTTGTGTATGGGCGTCTGTGGGCATTGTTCTTTGCTGTTTTCCAAGGAGCAATGCAGCTAAAAAGAAAAAGGGAAAAAAAGAAATCTGAAAGAAAGAAAAGTAGTCTCAGGGCAATTGATTCAATAACCTTCCACAAAATGGGAAAGTAGAAAAAGCTTCTACACTCGCAATGTCTTCTTACAGCCTCTGGAGACTCCCCTGCCCTAGGCTTCAACCTTTTTCTCTGTTAATTCTCTCTATAACTCTGCCTGGGTTCCTGGATAGCATAGAAGTGGCCTCTCCCAGGACCATTTGCATTTTGAAAGCAGGCTTTTAAAAAGAGGAAAGAGACTTTAAGTCAAGGAGGGTGCAGATTCAATCTTTTAGTACATGGATCTGCCTGGATGCACATAAAACTATTCTGGCAGAGACTGTCATTTTAGTGTTCCATCACTCTTGACTTTCCCAAGATTTTATTGTCGCGGACTTACTGTCTTTAGTCTCATCTGAGATGTTCTTTGCTAGGAAGGTAAGAGAAGTATAGGGACCCCCGCTGAATCATTTTGGCAAGTGTATCACAGGTTGCCATTTGTCTGGATTTGGGTGCAGACAGAGGTAAATCACCTAAACTTTAAATTCAGTGTGATATAGGAGGAAGATATTTTATGAAATATTATTGTCTCAGAAATAACTTTCCAAAAAATAACAAATATTTGGGAAAAATCAAAGAAAGCAAATCTCTGAGATAAGGTATCTGGAGGCCTGGCTGTGAAAACAGGTAGTGTATTTAAAGTCTCATGTCTCTTGTCCATTCAGCAGAAGCCTGGAGGAGGCGATCTTCAGGGTCCCTGCAGTTCTAAGAGGGTGCGAGGCCCAGAGGTAGAGGCCCTGGCTGGCCCTGGGCTCTGCTCCTCTGTGACTTTGAGCAGCTCACTTCTCTGACCCTCAGTTTTCGCATCTGCCTTTGCTGTGGAGACTGCCCAGAAAGGTGGTCTGAATAACTATTGATCAAGCAAAGTAAAATTTAATACTTATTCCAGTGAGGGAAACCACCACTTCAGTAGTCTTAATAACATGTCAGAAGGGATAGATCACAGGTAGGTATTTATAAGGTTTGGGGTTTGGGTTTAAGTGTTTGTAGGATGGAGATCTGATTGGGCAGAATACTTGACATGACTTTAGGACTGTTCGAGATACACGACAGGTAAGTTACCATTCTGGGGAGGGCAGCAGTGTGGTTGGGCACCAGGAAGCGATGGTGACCCACCTGGTACCACTTCCCTGCTTTCCATGTTCTTATCCACCCACGTCAGTCGGTTCAACATTTCAGTTGCTCAGCAAGAGTCTGCCCTTCGTTTCCCATTTTCCCTCTTGATTTCAAGGATCTAAGAAGAGGGAAAAAAAAATAATGGTGACGTTATGCTGCCATCTTCACACGTGAAATTTTTATTTGTGCGCCCTTTAAATTTTTAAACATACACATGTAGTACCTTTAAAAAGTAAATACAACTGATCTTTAAAAATATCCTTTTAAAAAGTTTGGGATTGATGTATCCCGTTGGGCAAGGTCTTGGCAAAAATCTTGATGAGGACCAATTACTTCTAGGTGTCTGGTTTGACCAGTTGAACAACCTGTTGTCTGGAGAAGGGGGTTGGCCCAGGGTCTATAGTTCAGATAAATGGATTTGGGGAAAGTGCCTGCAGCCAGCTATGAAGTGGCTGACGGGGTAACAGCTTTACCTCCCTGCACGGTCATGTCACGTCAATGCAGAGAGCTGAGTCCCCAGCCCAGTTAATTAGGCTTCGGGGCTGCCAGTGGTCTCAGTCCCCGGGGGACCCACGTTGCCAAATATCCATCTTCCATTTGAAACAGGATCCACATTATTCCAGCAAAAAGTATGTTATATACATTACCATGAACAGGAAATTCCAGCCCACAGAGGAGCAAGTCTTTCAGAGAGGAAGGGCCCCGGAGCCTGAGGCCTGGGCCTCATGGGTGGAGCCACCCATTCTACACACAATCATCTTTCATTTGTGTCTTACTTTCTAAAAATTAATGGATGTTTTGAGAAATAGAAATGACGTTTTGGATATATTTGAGAACTCTTCGATGAGAAAAAAAAGGTGGGCCATTTTTACAGAACTTAGGAATACTGGCACATGTATTTGCGGGTGATTGACTTGTACAAACAGGCCTCTGTGTTGTTTTGTTCAAGACTTACCTGAAGAGTTTTGTGAAAGAGAGGATGTTCCACCACCAAAATTATAAAATCCGAGGTTGCTATTAAATTTGCTGCTGTTCTGACTTAGACTCTATCGTTCAGCTCCACTAAGGAAAGCTTCTTTTCAAAAGGCAATGACCTTTTCTCTGCATCAGACGAAATCAAAAACAAATAGCAATGTGCTTTCAAAAGCGTCACTGCCTCTACTGAGATTTCCTCTAATTCAAAGCCCTGAAATTGAGCAAAACTGCATTATCATTCCTGCTAGGCTGAGTGAATAGAGAAATGTCAAAATAAAATAATTAAACATTTTACATTATTTTAGAAAGCTCCATCCTTTTGTGGTTTGCCAAGAGTATCTCATTAGCTAGGACAGTATCTTTATAACCTTTTTGAATGCTCTGTCTGGTATGATATTTGCATTCTGATATTTGGTTTTATAACATAATTTTCTTTGCCATCCACTTATATTAATAATTTGTAAATGTCTAAGGAATGGTCTTCAGTTGAGTGCCACTTACTACAAAAAAATTAAGCACATTTAATGAAATCTATAGGGTTAGGCTTTCTCTTATTTATCATTTTAAAAGAATCCTTTTTATTGACTACAAATACAATTTATATACGACTTAAAATATATAAATCACTACATATTTATTAAGCTACAGTTTTTTTAAATGACACTCGCTAAATTTTCTTCCTGAAACAAAGTGTTCCTAAGACATTCATTCCTTCATTCAAGATGTATTTCTATAGCATCTTCTACATGCCAAGCATTTTACGGCATTTGCTTTTTCCCATTTGGCATGTTCTCCTTTTAAGATTATTGTTTCATCAGTGAGCCCAGCCATTCAGCAACTTTGGAATGGGTCATATTATTTCTCTGCAACTTCACATTCAGGGCATGACTAGCAAGACACCCTCAGCAGCTCTGAGAGGGCCCGTGCCCCTTTCAGCACCCCACACACCTCTGAGCTGGACCTGCTGACTCCTCCGTGGACTCCAGAGGTGGGGAGGGCGGGTGCTGGAATGACCCTGCAGACAAGAGGGAGGAGGACAGACATCCTTGAGGCTCGAGGTTTGGGTCAACCTCCTGAGACAGCAGCAATTTTTGATTTCCAACCTATGGCAAAAATAACCCCAGATTTTAAGAAAACAGTATTGAGTATTAATGTCGTAAATATGTATCTTTATGATTCTATTAAGGCTGCCTAGTTGTTGTTTTTTCCTTAAGGTTCTCCTGACACTTAAATACTCTTGTAGATTAGTTGAAAGACTATTTGGAGGTAAGGAAACTGAATACAGATGAAAATTAAGTGTGTTCAGAGAGCTGTAAGATAAGATCTGTAGGTGTATGCATTTGTACAAAACATAAAATAGTAAAAATTTTAAAGTGGCAAAAATAACTAAATTGAACTAAAATAATATATTCTAAACATATTTTCCTAGATAACACATTATTTGTGGTAATGAAAATATCTAGTATTTTCTTAAGATAGTATATGATTTGTAGATTATTTTTAGATAAACCCCAAAGTGATTTTAATAGTGCTATGGATTAGGAGGGCTACTATTGAATTTTTCCAAACAGGTATGGGAAGATTTTTTTTAAAATAGACTTTATTTTTTTGAGCAGTTTTAGGTTCACAGCAAAATTAAACAAAGGTGTAGAGAGTTCCCATATCCACACAAGCTCAGCCTCCCCAACTATCAACATTCCTCACCTGAGTGGTACATTTGTTACAACTAATCAAACTTACATTGACACATCACTATCACCCAAAGTCCCTAGTTTACATTAGGGTTCACTCTGGGTGTTGTACATTCTATGGGTTTGGGCAAATGTGTAATAACATGTATCCACCATTATAGCATCACACAGCGTAGCTTCACGGCCCTAAAACTCTTCTGTGCTCTGCCTATTCATGCCTCTCCCTCCCCAACCCCTGGCAACCACAGCTCTTTTTACTGTCTCCACAGACATCTACATACATAGAAATACATAGATATATGACTCCATAGACATGCATAGATGTTTATAGTAGCTTTATTCATAATTGCCAGACCTTGGAAGTAACCAATATGTCCTTCAGTAGGAGAACAGCTAAATAAACTATGGTACATCCGGACAATGGATGAAAAAGAAATGGGCCATCAAACTATGAAAAGACATGGAGGAAATGTGAACGCACGTTCCTAAGTGAAGGAAGTTTATCTGAAAAGGCTACCTTCTGTATGACATTCTGGGAAAGGCAAAACTATAAAGAGGGGAAGACATTTTAACAAGATCTCTCCTTTGTTATTGCACCATTAGAGTGTAAAGTAATAATATAGGAAAATAAAATACTTATCTGTAGAAAAATTGGTTAGTACAGTTTCTGCAACATTTGCAAAATTTCACTTGTATTATAATAAAAAGATTGATCTTTGCATTGTAATTTACATGTTTCTGAATCAGTAGGTGGGTTACTAAATTTAAACCCCAGTGAATGATGTGGGGTAGCAGGCATTTTATTTGCTGAATTTTAGTAGATACGCTCAAGGCATGGATTTCTCATGAGTTAATTTTCTTTTTTGTTTATAGTATGTGCATAAGATAAAGACACTCAAGATTTCTTTTATTTTATTTTCTACCTACAATGAGGTTCTGGTCACCCATGTATTTACATAGCTGCATATGACAACATTTTTATGAATAACACAAGATTAGGAAGAACTAAGCAGTAGGTGCTATTAAGGAGCCAGCTCCATTTACTCAGGACAGAGCTGACTCACAAAGGAGTAGTAAATGCAGCTTTTTTCCTCATCTCAGCAAGGGGCCATTACCAAGGAGCTCACCCATTAGCATCCGCTGTTGTGTCTACTTGGGCTGATCACATTGTCACTCTCTTGGAGTCAGGTAGGAGCCATTTCCAGGAAATACTCATTATCTATTCTCTTACACAGTTATGCAGTCGTAGTTTTACATAATTACCATTGAAGGACTATTTTCCTGTTGTCTGCTAATGTGATTACATTACATTAACCAACCTCTGATAATACTTTAAAATGTATTACCTTGTGGCACTCAAGATTTGAGTAAAATCCCACACATGTAATGCTCTGCAAAGTTACATTGCAGTTCCTTTCGATGGTAATTACATTTAATACCAGATGGGATCGTGTAATCTAACTTTTCTATAATGAGTGGAAATAATTTGAAGACTCCTAGGCCTCTCTCTTTCATTATAGAATGTACAGGCTTTTCCCACACCCTTGTTCTGGGACATTAAGAAAGAAGACATGGAGACAAAGAAGAAAGGAACGGGGGACCCCCTGGTACCGTGTCTATAAACAACTAGTGGTGTTTAAAGGCTAATAAAGCCCCAAAGATCTCTCTTATAACCATAATCTTTGGGCCAATTTTAAAATATTTTAGATGGAGAAGTGTCAAGAAAAATAGAGACAATTTCAGCACATGATTCTCTTCCCCAGCCTCCATAAGAGATTATATATATATGGCTATCATATAAGGGGCAATTGAAATTCCACAGCACAAAGGCAATGCAGGAAAAAAAAAAAGAATCAATCTTTCATATGTTTTTTTTTTCAAAGGCTTGGCAAGAAACCAGGGGTAATATTTTTGCAACTGGGAATGTGTGTTTGCTGAAGAATATTCCCACATTTGAATCATCCTCAGGGGTCCTCATCTTGTTTTACTTTCAAAGGTAGAGAGGGCATAGCATTAACCCCAACTGGGAAAAGGAAAATGCCCTCACTGTAATTCTCCTCCAGGGAACAGGAATAAAGGGATTACATATGCCTGCATAATGGAGAATTTCCTCACTCCAGCAAGACAAAAGACTTCATTATTTTTCACCAGACACTTGAAGCCTTGTGCCTCCCACTTCCAGAAGCCAAGTAGGCAGACCAATTTTTTTTAATATTGAGCCACTAGATGGAGTTTCTAAGAAACTGGCCTTCTAGTACTTGCCATTATGAAGAGATATAGGGAAGATGTGAAAGACCTTGTTCCATGACACTACGCAATCACAATCTTTCCCCTAAGAAAAGGGAGGCCGTTCCTGCAGATCACAGTGTGTTTTTTCACTATCATTAAAGCAAAGCTGCTTTTTCTCTGGGCAGCAAATAAGTGAACATTTTCTTCCTGAAAACATCTTCTTTTATCCTTATGTGAGACCAAAAGGCATCTCAGTCCTAATGAAAAATTTAAAGTGGCAAAATATAACTTAGTCGAACATTCAAGTACTTCTCCTTCTGGGTAAATCTATGACTAACTGAGTAACTTTAATGATGTGTGTGCATCTCATTTTTTATATATAAAATATTAAAAGTTTCAAACTCCTTAGTCATCTACTGTTTCAGCTTGCAAACAGAGTCCTAGAAGACAAGATATATGGAGACCATGTTCCCAGTGACAGAGCAGATCTCCGGGTTAAGAAACTGAAATAAGTGCAGCTGTTAAGAGTCTGCTCTGCTCCGCACTGCCTTTCAGGTTTCCTTAATAGCTTTCACATACAACACAGATAAAGAGCGATAAATTTTCTGGTTTGCAAGAAGAAATGTCTGATTTTTTTTTTCATTACTGTCTCAGGGTCTTGTCTATTACAGGTACACAGCGCATTGTTCTTGAGCGGCATAGTGTTCTGACTTGAGATAAAACTAAAATTATTTAACTCCCCCATTAAAAAGCATATTTGGAACACCTGCTGTTTTGTTTGTGATTATCTTCATGCTTCTTGAGCATGAATGATGAAGAAAGAAATTAAAATATTTGATCTTTACAGAATGTCAAGGTTCATTCATTCAACAAATGTTTATTGAGTGCCTACTGTACAAGAACTGAGAAAATAATCATGAACAACTTTAAAGACAACCCCTGCTCTCTAAGAGCTCTTTGGAACTTGGTGTATGTGAGGAACTGAAAGACCAAAGAGAGTAGCATGGAGAGAATGAGGTAAAAGATGACACTGGACAGGGAGATTAGAGGGAGACCAAACAGGGCTTTGCAAGCCACGCTGGGCTTTAGGCTTCATCTTTTTCTCAAGAGCTATAGGAAGGTGAAGGGTTTAAGGCAGAGAAAATAACTGCCTTACTTATCTATCACTGCATAACAAAGTACTCCAAAACTTGAATGACTTAAACAACACATTTTTTATCTCACAGTTTTAGCAAGAAATCTGAGCATAGCTGAGCTGGGTCTCTAGCTTTGGGTCTTTCTCAGAGCTGCATGCATTTAGACTTGAACGGGAAGAAGCGCCTTCCTAGATCATGCGGTTATTCGTAGGCTTCAGCTCCTCACAGGCTGTTAGATGAAGGCCTCAGTGGTTAGCGGGAGGCTGCCTTCGATCCCTTGACAAGTGGATCTCTCCGTGGAGCACCACACGACAGAGCAGCTTGCTCAACAGAGCAAGCAAGCAAGAGGGCAAGAGGGTGTCAGCCAGAGAGAGAAAGAGAGAGTGCTAAGAAGACAGAAGTCACAGTGTTTTGTAAACCTGTCCCATCACTTGTGCCTTCCGTTCCTTAGAAGGCAGTCAGCCCACACTCAAGGTGAGGGGCTCACCCAAGGGCATGAGAACCAGGAGAAGCGGATCATTGGGGCCAGGCTTAGAAACCTGTATACCAGGACAGCATTGTGGATGCTCATCTTAGAAAACGCTTGGCTTGCAATAACAACACAATACACTTACTGAGCGTGGGTGCATGGAGCCCAGGCCGGAGGCTGTAGCACCAGCTCATAATAGATGTCACTGTTGATCAGAGTCAGAACAGAAAAGACTCACCTTCCAACATGACCCTCTGCCACACTTGCTGTGCAGTCCCCAGCACTCTGTAGAGTGTTTTAACATCAACCATGACATGGGACAAGACAGCATAGGAAGTAATAGCAACTAAAATTTAAATAAAGTGTCAATGCTTCCAAAGTACTTTCACACTCATAATCATCTTTGCTTCTTCCTATTCCCTCTGAAGTCAGCAGGAAAGGCATTATTGTTCTCTACACTTTATACGCGGGAAACACAGGCTCAGAGAATGCGCCTAATGCATCACCTGCCTAAGGTCCCACAGCTTGTAAAAGCTGAAGTCAAAAGTGTGTGGTTCTAAATCTTGTGTTTTCTCAACTGATCTTCTGCGTGAGGCTTTCAAAGGCAGAACTTTCTATCCACAGCTGCACTACTGGGCATGAAACTGCAAACCTACTGCGCAACTTTGAACCGTGAGACTAGCAAGTTGAGGATGCATCAGGCCCACACAGTCCCCTCGCCTGCCCCTACTCTCCTTCCATGCCCCACCCCCACCTTGTTTCTTATTCATTCTGTCCATCAGCTGGCGGGAGGGACAGGAACTGAACTTCTAGGAATGTGAGGATGAGTGACAAAGTGATCCCTAAAGAACTCAGAGTCTAGTAAGGAGGATAACTAATAATAAGAAAATGCCATAAGCATTAAAAAGCTTGGTTAATAACATGCTACAGGAACATGGAGTATGAAACGAGTCATTTTTCTGTGCTTCCATATAGGTGAAGTATTCGTTTCTCACTTCGTGTTACTTATCAGAACCATTTCTGTCGGAGTCTGTAACTATATTGTGCATGTTACAACACTGGTAGTTTGTGATTGCATTACTCTATTATGCTTTTATATGGTAACATTGTGTTTCCCTTAAAAAATAATAAAGCAAACTTTTACCATGCTTGTGTATGAACCTGGGCACACTGGATTAGAGCTTATGTAACCTCTTAGTAAATCTAATTATGTCCAATTGAGTTAATAACTTTCTGCCAACACTGTTATTTTTCTAAAATAGCAAAATATTTTACATGACCAAAGAATGAGACAAAGGCTGTTTTATTTATGCAGAAACATTCTAGTATGACACTCCTTCTTTTCCTGTTTCGATGTCCAGGTGTCTTCAGGGCCAAAGTATCACAAAACTTCCCTCCCATCCCTGTGCTCAGGCCCCTCTCTCCCAGCCCAGATTGATGTCCACCGGTCTGAGGTCCTCCCTCATTTACCGGGAACCTGTGTGCGGCCACTGGTCCCTTTGTATAATGTAATTAGGTTTTTCCACATTTTCTTTAGATGAATTTATGTGTCTGTAGAAAAGTTGTTTCGTGCTGCTTATTAAACCAAGAATAGTGCTTATTAGGGCTTTATTTCCAATAATGCATCTACAGTCATTGAATTTGTATGATTTTTCATAGATATTCACCATAATTATCTTCATCCACATCAAAACCATTTTTAAATGCTTAAACATATATTCATAATATTATAAGAGGTGCTATTTTAAGTGTGCTAAGCAGATACAGATCCTTTTCTTGAAGTTCTTAACTCTGAGACAGATAGTAATAATGTAATTCAGAGCTATTCTAGAAATGCATTTTAAGAAACGTAAATAAGAAAGTGTATGTGAAGCAGTGGCAAAAGTATCTGTACTCATATGTTGAACAAATACAGCATCTTAAGATTTGCATATTGTAAAATCATCACATTTTAAGTCTGTAAGTTAGCCTCAAAAGAAAGTCTTTCTCCTCATTTTACCAATAAGGAAACTGAGCCCAAAAGTCACCCAACCAGTTAGTGACAGTGTAACTTCTGGCACACAGTTCTTTCAACCCTCTGTATTGTTTTACTTCTACTTGAAAATAATTCTCAAGGGAATTTCTGTCATTCCCAGCTGGAGAAAGCTTTCTGAAAAAGAAATTTTGTTTTCTCACCAAAATCGTTCACACCACAGGTGTTGGGTCACCCAATTGTCTTCACTCATTAGCAAATCTGAAATTAACACAAGCCCAGTTATGGGCTAAAGAGAACATGTTTTAAAGCGTCTTCATGATGTAGAGAATACAAAGAAAGTGGTACCTGGTTTCTCTAGGTAATAATTCCAAAAGCTGTATTATGTCTTTTTTTTTTAATTGTGGGGAAAAAAAATACATGTACACATGTAACACAGCATTTACCATCTAAACCATTTCTAAATAAACAGTTCAGTAATGTTAAATACATTCACATTTTTGTGCATGATTTCAACTTTAGTCACTTCTATTTACAACTCATTTTTGCCTCCAAACTTTATGCTTTCTTATTTTCCTAAACTTCTGCAAAATCTCCTTGGAACATATATTTCATCATTCCAGAGGCCTAGGTGGACAAATCTATCCTTATGGGATTTAATTAGAAACCCGTTTAAATTCAAAACCAACATCATGATTGCCTGAGCAGGCTGCCCTTACTGCTTACAGAATCTTCACAGAACCGCTACCATTTTTTTTAAGTGGGGAGGGGAGCTTTCTAATTATTTTGCAGCACCTCTTCATAGCAGTGACTCTTCTGCTCTGTAAGTGTTCTTGACATAGAGCCTGAAGTTCATTTTCCTTTGTACTTATATGTTGGTTGCTATATTTTGCCTTATCATTGGTGTTTCCTTGAAATAATAAGACTAATGAGCATTTTTGTATTACTCATCCCAAATGTATAAACCATGCATTTATCTAGGGCTTTTTTTTCCCTAGAGCTTGCACTCGCCAGCGCATGCTGAGTGGATCGTTCGAAGGGCAGCCAGCAAAGGAAAGGTCCATCCTTAGCGTGCAGCATCATATCCGCCAAGAGCGCAGGCGAGTACTCTGGGGAGACACTAAGGAGAGGACTTTTACAGGAAATGCTCACTGTACTGTACGCAGCCAACACCCTTCGGCCAGGTTGGCATTCAGGCTCCGGGGAGGGACTGACTTCTATCTGCTGTTGGTATGGGTAATAAAACTCACGATCAGATTCAAAGATCTTCACTTCAAAAACCTTTTCCTTAGTGACAGTCAAATCCTCACTTTTAAGATCAGAAGGGAAAATTCTGAATTTTATTAGAGGGGATCAAAGACATTTGGATAGACTATAAGCTTTTGCTACAAAAAGAAATAATAGGCATTTGTGATGTATCAGAAAAATTGTTTTATTTTGTTTTTATCATGGTCACTGCTTAAAAATCAAATTTGATCTTCAGATGTATTGACCAGTGATTATGGTTGTTTTAGGTCACTAAGACACGGATCTAACAGCCAGAGGATCAGCAGAGGGAAATCTCTTGAAACTTTGACTCAAGATGTAAGTTATAAGCAGTGCTTTGGATTTTGGAAATATGATTATGAAAATATATTTAAATAACTGCTTAGACAATTCCAATGCCTGGGTCTTTCTGTCACATTCCCATGTCTCCTTAAGACTTCATGCCAGAGAGAATCAGGAAACAAATTACATGGCCAAGTACCGAAAAGTAACCGTTAACCGCAGAAAAATCAAGTCATCCCACACAAAGCGTATGTTTTAGCTAAAATAGTAACACAAAAGTGACATATCAATTGCATTGACTTGAAATTGAAAACATTTAAAGCATTTTATGTGAATAATTTGCATCATTAACTTTGAATATTTACTAAGTACCAAACATTCTAGAATCTAGATCCAGTGTCTATAATTTCAGGGCTTAACATGCTAGGAAATAAAATTTTGTTTCTAGAAGAATTTTTCTGTCAAAGGCTACATAGTATTTTCCAAGAATTTCTTTGCTTTTAGATTCTGGGTCATTCATGTATTTATTCACTGGCCCTATAGATATTTATCAAGTATATAACGTGTGCTGTGGCCTGTTCTGAGTGAGGACGGGTAGTGGTGAACCAGGACAGGCTTGCTGCCCGCCTGGAGCTTAGATTCTAGTGAAGGAGACAGACTTGGATGAGCAAGTAAACATACAATGCAATTTCTGGGAGTGGGTTCTTTTTATTTTCCATCCTCTCTTCATTGCTGTGACAGGTTTGCCTAGCAATGTAAAGTAAAATAGTGTAAAGAGATCAAAGATGGAGATTTGGGGGCATGGAAATTTAGATATGACGGTTAGTGTAGCCCCCAGAGACCCAAATGAAATGAAGGATTAAGCCACTCAAAAATCCAGAGAAGCCAAGAGTTAGAGTAACCAGTGGCCACGATCACAGTGAAGGAGTTGGAAAGTACGTATTAGTGAACCCCTGATTAAAATATGGATCTTGGGTTGAATCTGGATAAGTTTAGCTGAGAAAGCAGAGTCATGCATGTTGAGAGCCACGGACAGTGCTTGAGAAAGGAGGGCCAGCAAGAGAAAGTTAGCAAAGCCTCAGGGTTATTTTGGTTTTCTCTTTTTCACCACTTACCTCTTATTGCTTAAGAGTTCTTGGAGGGCTGGACATACTACACCTGCTTTCAATCTGTAGCAACTGCTGTTTTAGTCCAAGTAGATTGTGTCTGTTAAGTGTTTCAGGTGTAATCAGTAACTGGAAGAAGTTGGTGATGAGAACACCTGATATCACCAATGCCTGATTGACATGGTTCTGTTGGGTGCACAGCTGTTACCACCACAATTCTTAATATGCACAGCTCTGTCTGATTGGCTACCATATTGTTGGCATGGAATTGTGATCAGATCCAACACATGGCCTGTGCACTTACAATGCCAGAGTCAGTTTTATTGCATGGAGAATATGTTCAGGCAGAAATTCAGACAGGCATCACTCATTCAAAGTGCTTTCCTTCAGTGTGATTCAATAGAAACGTACAGTCTACTTAAGAATCAAATCAGAACATGGCTTTGATAACATGTGCTTAAATATACACAACAAAGGCCCTGTTTGAATAGTCTCAATTCCAGAAGCTTACTTCTTCTTCAAAGACTTATTACATTTTTCTTATAGAAGTACGACAAAATCCATCCCCAATCTTGTCCAAAGCAAAATGGCATGGGGTTCTGATCATTTCACAAGATAGCCTTATAATGTCTTTTCTCCCATAAAGGAAATGTTTAAATTAAAGAATTTCAACTTTTTCACTTCTTCCAAACAATAGAAGATACAGATAATTAAATCTAAGGAATTCTTTCTGCAAAATCTGTGGAGTTGTTTGAACAATGGCTCCCCGCCTCCCAGAGTCCACGTAGGGACTGCCACGGCCCTGCACAATCTGCCACCCCACCTCCCTCAGGCTCTGTCCTTGCTGTCCTCTCATGGCTCCACCACACTGCCGTCCTGGTTATTCCCCGTAGACACATGGGGCTGCTCCCACCTCCAGAAGAACATGTTTCTACAACTCACCGTCGGCCTGCACTCTCCTCTCCTAGTCTTTGCCCAAATTGGGGTCTCCCCTGACCTGTTTATTTAAAATCATAGTCTTCTAGCGCTCTCTACGCCTCTCACCTGCTTTGTTCTTTTATCAGAGCACTAAGCATCCTCTGACATACTTACTTACTTTTATTTATTTTTTCATCTGTCTCCTCCTGACTAGAACATCAGTCCCATGAGAACAGGGATTTTGTTTTTGTTTGTTTCCCTCTTGCCATATCCTCGGCACCAGAACAGTGCCTGGCACATGGCAGGATCTCAATCAATATGTGCCAAATGAATGATTTTTTGGAGGAAAAAAATACCCTTGCTAAGAAGACTGTGGCCATTAAAAACAGATGTATAAGATAAAGATATTGATTTCAATTTCTAAAATGGTGATATATGTTGGCCTTCAAAAAAAAAACTCCCATTTTAATATGCCCCCTCTTCATTTATTTGTAGCATTCCAATACAGTGAGGTACAGAAATGCACAGAGAGAAGACAGTGAGATCAAGATGATTCAGGAGAAAAAGGAGCAAGCGGAAATGAAAAGGTACAGGGTGCCGTGGTGTTCCGTGCTCTTGTTTTGGAATGGCAAAATTTCCCTTAGCCTCACTCTCCCATCAATTCCCCCTTCAAGGAAAGTGCAAGAAGAGGAACTGAGGGAGAACCACCCATACTTTGATAAGCCGCTGTTCATCGTGGGGCGGGAGCACAGGTTCAGAAACTTCTGCCGGGTGGTGGTCCGAGCTCGCTTCAATGCGTGAGTACACTTCGTTTTAGCCAGGTGTTGGCCTGCGCCGTGCAAACAGCAGGGGAGGGGTTGTCCTAGGCAGGAGAAGGAATGTGTAATTCTGACGGGGTCACGAAATAAACTGTGGGCTAATTAATCATGCTGCTCCTCTTTGCTGAGCACTCGACCAGGTGGAAAAGAGGTGGCAAGTAGTTAGCATTTATAGAAAACTCCCATTGGTAAAGCACTTAGCCATTTTTATTTACATTTTAACAGTTGCCTAATATGTTTATATCAGTTTTATTAATTCCATATTTTATTTTGGAAATACTGAAACAAAAGGAGTTTAAATGAAGTGGTGAAGTTCATTCGCCATGTCTTTTATCAAACTTGTATTTTCTTTGTGGTCAAAATACCCCAGGTGGTTTCTTTGAGAATAACATAAAGAAGAAAGAAAGTTGACAAGGACTTCCATTACCATCTCTCATAAAAAGAAAACTCAATGTCCATTGTCTGTTTCCTACCAACATAGAAGAAATGTGTAAGAAGCTATCAGTAGGGTGAGCATTGAGGACACTGTACTTATGGAGACCTAAGCCAAGTTTCACAGGCAACCAATAGATGAAATGAATTTTGTCAAGGGTCACTTTAATATCCTGAAGACAGTGAGCCCAGAGGAAACGTGAAAACTCTCCATCTTTCCATTATGTAGTTGCACCTTCCCGATGCCACCATTTTGAGCAAATTGATTCCTTTGTTATTACTCAGTACCATATGATGATCACTATCAGTTATGGGCTGAATTGTTCCCCCAAAAAATCCATATGTTGAAGTCCTAACCTCAGAATGTGACTGTATTTGGAGTAGGAACTCTACAGAAGTAATTAAATTAAAATGAGGTCATTAGGGTGGGCCCTAATCCAATAAGATTGGTTTCCTTATAAGAAATATGGGCATAGACATATACAGAGAGAGGACCATGTGAAGACATGTAGGGGGAAGATGGGCATCCACAAGTCAGAGGGAGAGGACTGGAGCAGATCCTTCCCTCACAGCTCTCAGAAGGAACCAACTCTACTGACATCTTGATCTTGGACCTCCAGCCTCCAGAATGATAAGGAAATCAATTTCTGTTGCTGAAGCCACCAGTCTGTGTTGCCTTGTTACAGCAGCTCTAGGAAACTCATACACACTATTATGACATTTCAGAGATGGGAGAGACCTCAGCAACCAGTTGGTATCATTTGTGTACCTTCTCCTTCAACAGAGCAGGGTATGTAAGTCTGCAGAGGTTAGGGCTTTGCTCAGGGACCCAGCTAGTACCTGGCTCTCTCCTGATTGCCAGCATGTTGTTTTTTCTGATATTCTAGAAAGACCTTCACAATTTAAAACACCTGAGTAATAATCATTAAAATCCTCCCTGAGTTTTCACAAATAAAAAAAAAAAGAAGATGGAAGTTTAGAAGTTGATTTGATCTGTTCCCAAAGTGGGATTTTCATCTTGAATTATCCTGTTGACTGCCTACAACTTTACATCTAATTGCTAATTCTCCACTTCATTTAGTGTCGTGTAGTTCTCCTTTTGTCAGCAACACAGCTGATGTGGAATGTGACTGACAAAGACTTGGCTATAATTGGGGACACAAACACAAAGAGTGTCAGGGGCCTCACTGACGATTGTTCACAGTCTTCCTGAAAGCAAAAACTATAAATCCCCCTCCCAAGAAATTCTATATAAATTATTCCACAAGATCACAGCTAAATGCAGAGTGAATAACTCTCTTTAATTTACGGAGTATTTTATTAAATTATTTTGAAGAACATCCTTGAACTAGTAAGGCAAACATTTTAAATGAGTGCTTCTAAGTGAAAGTCAAAATTTAATTTTGTGATACCCATGTCAGGAAATTTTGAATGGAGTCGAAAATTCTAAGATGAAATATCTTGAAAATTATAAAACTTTACTTTCATAAGCATCAACTGAAAAGTCTTTGGGTTTTTTTTTCATCTAATGTTCTCTGCCTTCCAAAGTCACATATAGTTAACATATTTTTATAATGGACATATTATAAAGGATATAAAAGAGATTATAGGTAGACTAGATGTTTGTAAATACCATGCTGCCAATTTATGACATACTTGCTATGTTGCAGAATTTCCTATGTGTGCTCTCTCTTACAGATCTAAAACAGACCCTGTCACAGGAGCTGTGAAAAATACAAAGTACCATCAACTATAGTAAGCATTACCAACTCCATTTTCCATGCACATTTGAAGTTTTCACATACCCTTTTACGCTGCACAAAAATATAAAAATTCTCTTTTGTTTTCTTGCTATATAGTGCCTATGAAATAGAAGATTGAGGACTTATAAAAAAAATAGCCATCATGTTAATAGAGTCACAGAGGCTGGAATGTTTGTGTTTCTCAATTTTGTTTGGTTTTTGGCAGTGATTTGCTGGGATTGGTCACTTACCTGGACTGGGTCATGATCATCGTAACCATCTGCTCTTGCATTTCCATGATGTTCGAATCCCCCTTTCGAAGAGTTATGCATGCACCTACTTTGCAGGTACTGCTGCTTAAATCTCAGCTCACAGCTCAGGGGTAAAATACTTGTCCTGCAATTTTTCTTTTCATTGTGACCAAACCGCCTCTTGCCTGTTTCAGATTGCAGAGTACGTGTTTGTGATATTCATGAGCATTGAGCTTAATCTGAAGATTATGGCAGATGGCTTATTTTTCACTCCAACTGCTGTCATCAGGGACTTTGGTGGAGTAATGGACATATTTATATATCTGGTAAGTCGTTAGTTATTTCCTAACTGGAAAATGGAATGATTTTGTAAAATCTCCTACATTTCTTGGTACAAGAGTGAGATGTGTGAGTCGCAGAGGTTTAAATGCCCCAAGTTCCTAAATGGACTATAGAGTAGTCCATGATATGCAAATAAGGGACATGCATACAAAATCTAAATTAAAAGCATTTTAAATATCTAGGGGCAGTTATACTGTTCAAATACACCAATCACAATTGTATGTATGAACAAGATGTACATTAACAAAGCCTAAAATAGAAAATCTAGTTTGTATCCCATAATTCTTGTGGCTCCTATACTAAAGAAAGTTTGCCTCATATAAGTCATGTTATTAATTAATGAGCCCTTTCCTGTTAATTGCAAAGTACAGTGATCGTGGTTGGACCTGTCTCTGATTACAGTGCACAGAATACCTGGCTATAGCAAGTGCCCATTTAACTGCTCAGTGAAACTAAATTGGGGAAGCATAGGAATGGACTCAAAAGAAATTTTATTTCTTCTGTGTGTCCAAGAAGGCATGAAATTAATGTCTTTGCAGATGCAGCATGGAGAATTGTGATCATTAACAGGTAGCATTTTGCAGATTATTAATAAAATAGTAGTAACCTCAATAAAAGGAATTCCAGTCATATTGACATCAGCGGAGCCTACTGTGTAGTAACTTAAAAGAAGGAGCAGAACGCACGGGTATACACATGGACACACCGTGGGCACCTCCATTTCATTCCTGCACACACATGATGACTTTCCTTTGAGGCTTCTAACAGGTCTAGATTAAGTTCATTGCTTAAAGTTAACAGATTGCAAGCACAACTGCTGAATGCTTGTCTCACATAACACGTGGAATCTCTGCTACATGAAAAGTTGTGGCCAGTTGGCTCATGTAAAATGCAGATAGTAGAAGATAAATTACATAAATCCCAGAGATTATTTTTTTCCCTCTAGGTGAGCTTGATATTTCTTTGTTGGATGCCTCAAAATGTACCTGCTGAATCGGGAGCTCAACTCCTCATGGTTCTTCGGTGCCTGAGACCTCTGCGGATATTCAAACTGGTGCCCCAGATGAGAAAAGTTGTTCGAGAGCTTTTCAGCGGCTTCAAGGAAATATTTTTGGTTTGTTAGAGTTACCCTTTGCCTCCAGTTCACTGTATGTAGTCCAACTCCGTAATGTAGACGATGCGGTGATAAAGCGAGTCTTGCTTGTCAACGTCAAGTCTATATTTTTGTTTATTACCAGAGGATTATAAAGCACTAACAAAACACAATGCACTTTCACAAACTTTGTCCATGGGTGTGTCTGGCTATCTGTTTATTTAATTCAGTGAACAATGAAAGAAGCATTCTGGAAAGTACAATGAATGGGGACTCCAAAGAGATAGTATCTGCTGACTCTTTCATTCCTAACTCTTGACTCTAATTTCTACTTTGTGTTTTAGTCTCCCCATCAGGAAATTAAGGATAAGAAGATTCAACCCCATCTACTTCATAAATGGATTTAGGAATTAATGCATTTGGGCTCATAATCTCACTCTGTATGTTCCCTAAAGCATATAGCATAGATTTGTCCCTAGATCTTAGGAGTGTTAACATAAAACAACTTAAAAAAAAAAATCTAACATACAGGTATACCCTCCTTTAAGTAACCTCAGTATACAATAATGAATGTTTACAAATGAGGTTGGGAATAACATTCTTTTTAGTTGTGCAAACATTGATTTAGGGTCTTCTAAGAACAGGGCTGGAGATATAACAAGTAAGAGACTCACTGTTCACACTCTGTTACAGAAGGATCTTTGCCTTACAAAAGAGTGATCAAAAGATTCTTTATTATTGATGAGTTCTGCTTGTGCCTGAGATGAACATGAATTAATTTACATAAACTTGTTTTGTATCTTGCTTTCTAGAAACATACATATGGTAAGAGAACAGTTGTAGGTGTAGTTGATACAAAGGTAGATAGATCATGATATTACTAGAAGCATAGAGTAGCTGACTTTTTAAAATGTATTTAAAAGTCCTAATTTTCTTTATGTAAAACCATGAAACTGTGGCTTTTCACACAGTTGGAAATAAAAGAAAGAGAGTATCACCTGATAACTAATGTTTTTGAATCTTTTGATCACTTATAGATTTTAGAAGAGAATCTATTTGTGCCTTTCTCCTGATGGTATTTCTGTGTTATGTTAGTATACTTAAGGTGTATGTTTAGATTATTCAACCAGTATAGTTCAAGTGCTCTGTTCCACATTTTACCCTTTGCCACTTTTCTCCCCTAGTCAGCCAGCAGAGGGAGCATGAGTTAATTAACAGATTTGCTTTTTAGGAGTGAATTATCTCCTGTCCTCTGTGCACAGCACATTGTCCTGACACACACCCTCATGCTCACAAGAAAGCAAACCCAGTGTCTCTCTCATTTGTGCTCTGCTAATAAAGATATGAATTCATTTTGAGGCACTGGGAAAAATATAATTATTTAAGCATTTTTCCTTTGTTCCATTAAATAAAATAGAGCAAGTTTTGATTTTAAAATCAGAAAAGTCCAAGTCATATAAAAAAAATACCATATTCCATTTTCTTACATGAAAGCCATATGTTTTTATTTCAAGAATTCAAAGCCTGTTAGTTTTCTCCTTTTGATATTCTGGTAAGGCTAATTGAATGACCTATGGTGGAGACGTTAAAAGATAGTACCAAAAACCCATGAATTTTGTACAATGTTATCTTTAAAAATCCAGTTTATATCACTGTTTAAACCAACCCTAATGTTTAGTTTTGACCAAAAGATTTAATATTTCATCAATTTCTTTCAGGTCTCCATTCTTTTGCTGACATTAATGCTTGTTTTTGCAAGCTTTGGAGTTCAGCTTTTTGCTGGAAAACTGGCAAAGTGCAATGATCCCAACATTATTCGAAGGGTAAGATGCACCTTTCTGGCTTTTGACATAAAAATTAAGGGAGTTTACCCTGCCTTGGAAAGCATGTGGTTCAAGGGCTGCTGATGCTACTTTGAGAACCCCCTGACAAAACTCTAAACATTCTCTTCCCACAAACTCCTTTTTGCTTAAGCAGGCAGTATGTCTGTTCTGGCTGGGAAAGGTTTATAAGATGAAAATTACGTCTCAGAGAATTCTACTCTTCCCTCCTATTCCAGTGTCAATGCGCTGTTGACATCATGGCTGTAGTCACCCAAGATTCCAGATGTTTGTAGCTGTGAGCCTCGGAAACTTTCCCTTTAGGTCTCCCCTAACTTGATCCTGCCTCTGTTGTCGCAAGCAGAGTAATTGAAGAGAAATTCACAAAGTGAGAAGTGGTCAGTGTCTTTTCGTATTTTCTCATATTAGCAAGCAGCCCCGTGCAAAAATGTACGAGAAGCAAAGTTTGACTCTTATCCCTTTTTTTATTACTTCCCCACTCTCAGCATTGTCCCCATCAGGAAGCCGGTGCCTTCACATTGGCTCTTAGCTGCCCAGAACCTTCCCCTTTTTGACGACCAACAAGAACCCTAACAAAGACCCAAACTTGAATACTTTCACTACAGCATTTCTCCTTCCCTTTCTTCAGTCAGTGTTAACAAGAGGAGGAAGATGCTGTAACAACCCCAATATTTCAGTGGCTTAACATTTGAAATGTACATGTAGCATACTGGCTAAGTTGGCCAGGTCTCCTTCAAATGACCGTTCAGGGATTCAAGTTCCTTCTGTCCTGTGTCTCCGCCCTTCACTGTGTCTTCAGAGCCTTCTTTGATTAACAATTAGCTGGGCCATCTCTGTCGGAGAGGGCTGTGGTCCCACCGAGAAGTGTACACACCCTCTCAACCCACATTCCACTGGCGAGGGCATGAGCTCACCCTACTGGAAGGGAGGCTGGAAAAAAAAGGGTCACGGTTTGGTTAATAATTAGCCAATCTCTGCGACACCATGCAGTGTCCCATTCTCTTAGGACTCCTCTCCATATTACAAATAGATTTAATAAAGTAAACCAAGTACTGCTGATGTATAAACTAAAAAAAGTATTTTCTCTTTCACCCAAATAAAATAATGCCTTGATTCCATTTAAATGTGCGTTTCCAAAAGGCCTAATGGAGCTGAACTGTGGTCTGAAAGTCATGATGGACCAAATTAGCTGGGAAGGAAATAATGAATGAAGAGCTGGCCGGGCGCAGTGGCTCATGCCTGTAATCCTAGCACTCTGGGCGGCCAAGGCGGGTGGATTGTTTGAGCTCAGGAGTTTGAGACCAGCCTGAGCAAGAGCAAGACCCCGTCTCTACTAAAAATAGAAAGAAATTATCTGGCCAACTAAAATATATATATACAAAAAATTAGCCAGGCATGGTGGCGCATGCCTGTAGTCCCAGCTACTCAGGAGGCTGAGGCAGTAGGATCACTTGAGCCCAGGAGTTTGAGGTTGCTGTGAGCTAGGCTGACGCCACGGCACTCACTCTAGCCCAGGCAACAAAGCCAGACTATGTCTTAAAAAAAAAAAAAAAAAGAGCTGATGAATAGTCCACAAGCTTGTGCATGGAAAGAAGAGTTACTTTAGATCCACACTGAATAAAGGCCAGGAAAATAATAACAACGTTTAAAGATGAAGCCTACTAAGACTCTTGGATGACTCAGTGTATTAATAATGGCCTATGCACATGGTGACTTTATGGTGTCTGCTCATACCCAGCCCAAGCTGAAGATTGATGACTCTTACAGGGGATGGAGAGCAGACAGCAGATGGGCACACACAAAGCTTGCACGATGCATTTATCCTCTTTCCTACAGCAGGGAGGTCCGTGGGGGGCGCTAAGGAAAGCCTAAGGAGACTTAGCCATCTTAGGGAGCGTTGGCACCAAGCAGAATAATTGAAAAGAAATTCGCATAGTGAGAAGTGGTTTCAGTCTTTTTATCTTTTCTAATCCCAGTATAAGAGGCCAACGCCAACCATGGCATGTGGATGAAGGGATGTCACTTCTATCTCAGAGCTCCCGAGGAAAAGGGAAAACTGGATATGCCAACATTTAGATCACACAGCTTGTGCTTAAAGGCCATGGAGCTTGAGCTGTCTGGGCCATGTTTTCCAGCTGGGAGAACATGTTGTTTTCTTGCAGTCATCTGAGCACTTTTTCCTCACTCCTTTGCTCCTTTTCTTAAAACATGACAGCAGATGTCTTGAGACTGATATAGCTAAAGATATGGAGCCTAGAACTTAGTCACCAAAGCCCTGGTGACAAACTCCAAGGATACCTTTTGACAAGTAGCCATTCAATATCAGTTATTTAGTGATAGCTATTATCAAGGCACCATGAAAGGTGAAATGAAATGAGGACTAGAAAAATGGGTAGGCCACTACCCTGGTTTTGCAGTATTTTCTGTCCAATCAGAACATGTGTTTCACGTTCAAGCAACCTTAATATAAAGTCAACAGTTAAAAGAGCACATGGGAAGTAAAAATAATGTGCAGTCTGATTTCAGCATGGGAAATCGTGCTTCCAGCTGGGAGTGCTGTGCAGGGACGGCTTCAGGGAAGAGATAGGATGTGAGACAGCAGGAAAGGACCTCCCAAGCAGGCAGGATAGAGAGAGACACAAAGTTTGCCAAGAGTCATGGTGCAGAGGCAGGGACAAAACAAGGAGGGACACACATGGGCTTTGGGATCTTGGCTCCTGAGATGGGAATCCAACATTTGCAGATATGATGGCTTGATCCAGGCACTTTATCCCTCTGCACCTGTTCCCTCCTCTATAACTCTTCTCACACAGTGATATTGTGCATATTAGATTAGCTTACTTACGTAAAGTAGCTAACCCAATCATCAGACTTCATTGCCCTCCCACGTAGGAAAAAACTGAAAAATAAGGTCAGAAATATAAATTAGGGAAACATCATCAAGCTCCTGGAATGCCAGGCTAAAGGGTTTGGAATTTCTTTGATGAGAAGGGAGACACCACTAAAGGTTTGCAAGAAGAGGAATCAGACACTTCTTAGTGCTCACAAAACATGAGGCACTGTCCCTAGTACTCTTTTTGTTACCCAGATTATATGAATGAGGAAAACAGGTGTAGAAAGTTTAAATAATTTCTTCAAGTTCTCCCACCTAACAAGTGGGGAAGCTGGGACACACGTCCAAGCAGCCTGGCTTTTAAGCACACGGTCAAAGGTGGGCTCGGGTAGCTCAGAAAGACAGATTAGAAGGGGCAGTAAGGCTGACTACATCACGGGGCCTCTACGTCATACACTGCAACACAGCCTTTTAAAATAATGTTGTGCATAAATAGGTATGGTCATGAAAAGATAATCACAATATATTTCTAACTGAAAAAAGTGGGCTATGAGCTCATGTATGCATAGAAAAAAACGACTGGAAAGATATACTCCAAAATATTAACTGTGTTTATGGGTCACTATAGGTTAAGTTTCCTTCCCTTTATTTATCCATGTTTCATAAGTTAAAGATGTATTATTTGTGTAAAAAGGTTTTTATTTTAAAGAATTTTATTGGTAGATAATCGAGAAAGAGGTAACGTTGGCATGAACTAAACTAGTTGTGATAAGATGGAGACTTGGACCCTGAAGGATAGGAGAAGGTCTTGCTGATGCATTGCTGCTTGGGGGCCGGTCCAGGGACAGGAAGGGAGAAGCCCAGAGGTGACAAGATGTAGGGTCAAAGGGGACTTTCAGCAGGCAAAATGGAATTTCTGTTGAAATATTCAAAAGGTGGTCAAGAATTTTACCATATACACCTTCAACCCAGAAAAGAAGTTAAGGCTCAAAATATGACAATTATAGCCTAAAAGGCAGAGATAACCAAAGGGAGAACAAAAGTAAAATGAGTCCAAAACTTCTTACTGGTATTTAATTTTTAAATCTTTATGACAGCTTTATTGAGAGATAATTTGTACATCCTACAATTCACCCACTTCAAGTGTATGACTCAGTGGTTTAAAAACTGTATCATATTCACAGGTTGTGTGACCTTCACAATAGCCATTTTTGGAACATTCACATCCCCTCGAAAAGATCCCCTGTGTGTTTTAGCTGTTACCCCCACCCCTTTGTCTACCCACCACCTCCAGCCCTAACAACCACTGATGTACTTTTTGTCTCTAAAGAGTTCTGTGTTCTGGACTTTCATATGAATGGAATCATATAATGTGTGATCTTTTGTGACTGGCTTTTTTCACTTAGCATAGTATTTTCAAGGGTCATCCATGTTGTAGTATGTATCAGTGTTTCATCCCTTTTTATGGCTGAATAGTATTCCATTGTATGTATAGGCCACATTTTGTTTATCTATTTGTCCAATCAGTGACATTTGGGTCATTCCACCTTTTGGCTATCATGCATAATGCTTATGTAAATATCTGCGTACAAGTTTCTGTATACACATCACATATTCATTTCTCTTGGGTAGATACCCAGGAGTGGAATTTCAGGCTCATATGGTAACTCTATGTTTAGTTATTTGAGAAACTGCCAGACTATTTTCCAAAGTGGCTACACCATTCTACATACCCACCAGTAGGATATGAGGGTTCCAGAATGAAGACTCCAATTTTTCCACAACCAACACTCATTATCTCTCATTTTGATTATAGCCTTTCTAGTGGGTATATGGTGGTATCTCGTTATGGTTTCGATTCGCATTTTCCTAATAGGTAATGATGCTGAGCATCTTTTCATGCGCTTACTGGCCATTTCCATCTCTTCCTTGGAGAAATGTCTATTTGGATCCTTTGCCCACTTGCTAATGTTTTCAGTATCAACTCTCACCTGCCCATCTCCTAAGTCTTTGCTATTATCTGCTGGGTAGCTGTCCACATCACCGTCGTTAGAAAAAGGACATTTGGTATTCCTCGTAAGAAGTGTTTCCTATCTTCTATATTTTCTGAGTTCATTTTCTGACTAGATTTCCTCCTTTCCCCCTTTTGTTCTACTTTAGGAAGATTGTAATGGCATATTCAGAATCAATGTAAGTGTGTCTAAGAACTTAAACTTAAAATTGAGACCCGGAGAGAAAAAACCTGGATTTTGGGTGCCTCGTGTATGGTAAGCATATCAGAAAAATATTCTGAAGAATGGTATTTTTGTTAATATTTGGCTTTAAATCAGTATAATATGGCATAAAACTAAAGGTAATTATGCTAGAGATATTAAAATGATTTTAAGTAATACAGGGCAAAGCACCGGATTACAACAGGATACAAAAATAAAGTAAATAATAGAACAAGTGGTACATTGAGTTCCACATTGCTTCATGAAACTAATGAAATATCACCTCAGTATTTTTCTAATACTTTAAAAGTATGTATCTGGATTCAAATGGCTTTGAAAATTAGTGAGGCTTAAAAAACGATTTCCTGTCAAATTAAAACTAAACCCATCCTGAGTTTATATCTTTAAAAGAGGATCTGATGTCCTCATAACACTTGCAGAGAACCCTAAATCGTAAAGCTATTTCAATTTTAAAACCCATTTACATTAAGGGATTTCCATTATTGCAAACAGTAACACAGTTGATTACATCTAACTCTCCCTTCAAAATTCATTTTTCTTGAAAATGAATTTTCAAAGCATTAGCATTTATATCAAAGCTAGGAGTACCTAGTACCTTCTTTCTCATCTAGCTTATTAATGACCATCGATGGAATCTCAGTCTGTTTTGTTCATGAGCTGAGTGTTCTATCAGCTTCATTTGTCCTTTTTAGTCATTATCTGTTCTTTTAAATTTCTTTTTTACCTCTTGGAATAACAAGTGAGCAACAGCAACTCTGCCTTTATCACAATTGATGTTCTCTTCTAAATGTCAAGACTCTTTAAAAGGAATAGCAGCCGTACTCTACCACTCTTTGTTACCTTTCTTTGGAACTTCTCTAATATGAAATTCACTTTTATAAACAATCCAAAATAACTTATTTTAGGTTTTTTTTAAATGCCCAAGAACTAAGAAAAAAGATTAATTTTGGATGTGTGGCTGGAGCATGGACAGAGAGGAATGGAACACATGAGGATAGCCTCATCCAACTGCTAACTAGAAAGCAGTTTACAATACAATAGGTGCGCATTTACATTACAATAGATGTACATGAAGCATAAAAAATTTACTTTTCTGAAACAAAAATTTATTATACCATAAATAACTTATTTATATCAGGACATCAAATGGGATTTTTTTTCCCTGCTGTTTTGAGATTTTGGCTAACACCTCCCATCTGAGGTCAATAGGGTATAAAATGTCTTTACATTCTACAGAGACCAGCTAGACCCATCCCAGTGGAGCTTATGAAAAGATTATCCACTTTCATCACCCAGCTCTAGCTTATGTAAAAGAAAACTCTACATTCAAAGATAATATCATGGAAGTAAATGAAGTCAGGAGCAGAGAATCTGTGGCATCTCCCTCCCTTCACTGTGGAAGAAGGGAGAGGGCACCTCCCACCCCAGCAAGTGGGCCCAGGAGGACCACTGACTATCAGAGACTGGCGAGGCAGGAGCAGCAGGTCTTGTGGGCAGGCTGTTCCTCCCCTCTGACAGAGCAGGGTTATCTAGTTCCTGGAGAGCCAAGTGGTCATTGCCTAGGACCACCTGATCTGAGCCGTCTTGAATGGAACTTGCTGCAAAGGGCTCTGTGCTGGGGAGAGGGCACCCCCTTTGCAAGAGGCTGTGGGTGTCTTTCCAGGAGCCAGATCTGAGAATCGCCCACAGCAGCAAAGGTGCAATGAGGCACTCTCGTGCTGGGGACTCAGGATATATAGTGTATTCATATATACTATGTATGTACTAATAATTAATAAATGTAGTGTATTAACTGAAAATTTGAGGTATGGCAAGGTCAACAGATCAGTGACAATTGCCATTTAAAAGGTAGTTTGTTACAGTTCCTAAAATGGGGGGCATATCACCTCATGGAGGACCACATGAGGAAGCCCCAGTTTGCTCATGAGGCAGAAGGAGGAGAGAACTCTGGGGAAACCTATCTTGCGGTTTCCATGGGAAGGAGCAAGGGCAGGGATTGGCTAGGTTGAATCATTTCAGCAGGCCAAGGGGCATAGGGGCTGTCCCCAGTTGTCTGGTGCCCAGCCCTGGGTGATCAGGGCAGGTGAATAGTGACCTGGGGTATGAGAGCTGCTAAAGGAAGTGGTTGGGGTGTGCACCCTGGGTTGGTGGGTTTGTATTTGGAAAGCACACTCCCAGGAGGAAGACTCCTCCCAAGGAGGGGAGGGGGCTGATGAGGGAAGCAGGCAGCCAAGGCAAGGTGGCTCAGGCAAATTACTGGGTTGTGCAGAACAAGATGTGCCCAGCACATGCATGTAGGACAGATGTTAAGGCATTGGTCAACACAGGGAGTGCTTCTGAGGAACACACCAATGCGCTCCATGAGAAAGCAATAGCTGCCACTCCGGGACACAGATGGCCAGAGTCCAGTCGCATCAGATAACAAGACTTTAACTCCATTTCTCTCACTGCAACTACATCCCACCCCACTCTTGTAAGAATCAGAGAGTGGCCTGAAGAGGAGGAGTGGAAATGAAGGGAGCGGCCAACTCTTCTTTCCTGAAACCAGGGGTCGGTCTTAAGCTGCTAAGGATGGGGTCATTGTATGGGCTATGAGAACAAAGGTGTGATGTAAAATGGAGCTGGCTTTTTGAAAGAGACTGATCGTATGACTGAAAATGACCGAGAAGCTTTGGGACCTTCCCAAGATGTCAGAAAGGAAGCCATAACACACTAGAAGGCAGTGTGTGGAGAACAGCAATTGTACCTGCTGGCATTCAACCTGTTCCATCAAACCAGCTACACAGGATTTTAAAAATCAAAGTGAAGTGAAATTGAATATTTTATGTAAGGTATTATTAGGGAGTTCAAGTTCAATGACATTTTTAAAAGCATAAGAAAATAGAAGGACATCCCTTGAACATCATCACAATTGCTTTTGTCCATTTGTCCAGGATATTGTGACTCGGATCATTTGCAGTGAAATAAAGATCTTTAGTCTAAAGACTAAATGTCAACTGTACCCATGATAATGTTTCTTCTCTAGTAAGCTAATCAAGAGTTAGAAGCTGAAAATTTTGTAATTTCATATTGGCTAAATTATGATTAAGAAAATAAATTATGCCTGGGAATATACCTAGGGCATGCTTTGATAATTACAATTAGGACATAAATACACACTAATTCAGGAGATCGTCTAGTTTCTATATTCTCTCTTCAGATGAATAATTTATTTTCTTCTGAGTCATTCAGACTTGATGAGATAAAAATCACCTCAGTAAAAGGATTAAACATATCATATATTATAAATATTATGTGTTTTATTTTAAGCAGAGGTCTGGAATATAGGAAAATGGCATGCATGGGAGAAAAATCAACAAAGTATTCAAGTTTACAATCAATGTATTTACTGAGTGCTTACTATTCACCAGGTATTATGCTTGTCACTGTGATACAGCCCTGAATAAGCTATAGCCCTACCCCATAGGGGCTTTAAGTCTAGAGGTACTAGAAAATGAAATTACAAATAATTTTATATAATATGCTTAGGGCTTTGATGCTACACAGATAAACCTGTTAGCCTACCTCTAGATAACCTGAACTCGGGTACCAGGGTCTTGGAAGGGAGCTGTGCAAAGGGGGTCCTGAGGCTTAGGTTTCCTTGGCTTCGTGGTACACCTGCCTCTGATTCCTACAAAAGGCAAAGGGTGCAAAGGCGCACACTGGAGAGGCACCTGCCACAAACTAAGACAGGACCAAGCAGAACAATCAGAGGAGAAGACACATTGGTTAACTTTTGAAGGATGGCGAATAGGAATTAGACAAGTGGAAGGGGGAAGCTTCAGAGACAGATGGGAAGAAAGGTCTAGACAGAGGTTAGGTGTTGCAAGTTGAGACAACTCCACTGTCAAAGCTCAAGGCAAAAGGAATGTTGGCGCCTTCTAGGAAGCACAAAATATTTCTGACTTCTTTAGGCGAAGTGATTGTGTGGATACAGGGTGCCATTTTGGACAATGTTTTTCCCTGCATATCCATATCTAAGTGACATCTTCATGGTGCCCCCATGTTCCCCAGAGGAGGAGTAGCTCTCCTTATAGTCATCTTGGGGGCCTTGGAGCACTTTCCATTGGGAAGTAAAAGATTGACCAAATTGTGAGGTCAGAACCAATGTCTTCATTTTCTGAATTGGACAGACAAGATTAAAATCTGATAAAAATTAACCAGAAAAGATGATATATAAACACCCTTCCAGTTTAAGGAAGAGTAACATGTAAAATGACAATAATGGATTATGTTTGGGAGTTAGTGAAGTACTCTGTAGTTATAGGTAAAATTTCAAACTTTCCAATTTTGCTAGCATGAACAAAGCATAAATAAACATCTTCTGTGATTAAAACTGAAAAAGACTTATTTTTAAAAATGTGATAAATTCTCCCAATTATTTAGGTCTATGATACTACATTTTGTTTTTCTTGGTGTAGTTAGAATATTTTTAACATATTCTGACTTCTAAAAGATGTGGATCATGAAAGTTGCTACAAATTCAGCTTAACAAGCACTTTTACATAAAGAAAATGGATGGGTAAGAAAACTCGACATCAGATCTGAGAACTGGCTTACTTAGTTAAAAAGAAAAAATCCTTATTCAAGCAAACTGTGGTATTTGTAGAATCCTTACAACTTCTATCTATGGTAAAATATATGAAATTTAATGGAAACTTCCCAAAGGAAAAATCCAAAAGAATCTATTTGTACTTTCATATGTAAAAAATATAAATCAGAATTCTAAAATATGAATTTCTGAGTGGGCCTTTTGCACTGTATAGAAAACATCTCTACCAATCAGTCTTGGACCCTTGGGAGCAAGTCAGTTCCAGGTTTATGTTTTCTTCTTATATCCCCATCTATTTAGTATTTCAAAAAAACTTATAAAGGCACATCTCATGATTGTCTCTATTGTTTAAAAAGCATAAATGATGATAGAAAAATATTGAACCAGCTTCCCCTCAGAGTGTTGCCTGTCATGAGGGTTACATTTTGATAAATGAGGTAGCAGGGAAAATAATGATCCAAATATAATTTAGATAGGCTCCCAGTAGAACCACTCTATTCAGTAGTCCAGAGCTCAATCCTTCCTCAAATCCAGGAAATGCAGTGATAGTTCATAATTTTCTAATATGTGGTTGTCTAAATCTTTCAATTATTTAAAATTAGCCTCTAATAAGAAGGAAAGAAAAAAAATACTGAAAGCTACTTCTTTTACCAATAAAAGTGTTAGCTAAGACCCCTAACAATTAAATAAGAGATGAATACAATATAGTATTAATAGAAAGGATCACTTTTGTAAATGGGAAGAAAAAAGTATAAATGTGTCAGCAAAACAAGAAATAAGACATTCTTCCCTAAATAAAATGACTAATAGTGAGGCCAAAGTGGTTGAGGAACCAGGAATCAACTGTGGGAGTACACAGCATACTGCACATTGGGGACTACAAAAATGTCTATTGAGAACACGAAGAGCTAATGAGAAAAAAAATCCAACCAAGGGGGTGATTTGGAAATATATGGGCTGTGAGCAAACACCTCCTGCCATCTCAGTAACCTCTAAATTCATCACTACTTTACCGCATAACGTTCACAACAATAACACACAGTGAAATGAGGTGACCAAATTCTACTCTTTTTGTGCTTTCTATACTAACACAGGGAATTGTAATTGATGCCTTTAGAAAGGTTTTCAATTATAAAACTATTTCAAAATTCACATCCAAAATCCAGTGCCCCTTTGTGCAAATCTATAAACTTGTATTTCCAATGCTTAGAGTAAAGAGCTAAAACTGGAGTTGTTTAGCATTTTGTTTTAAACTGAGACTACCCCATCACAAATTATAACACATGCATGCATTGTTATGATTTAGCAAACGAATGCCACATAGCCTGCCTTACCAAATGCTACATGGACCCTGCACCCAAGATTGGGAAGTGCTACAGATAAGTGCTTTAGCATGCTTCTCATTGGAATTCCACAGAACATTTCTCTCTCTGAATTGCAGGGCGAATCCTCGGAACTTTAATTTTGACAATGTGGGAAATGCTATGCTGGCATTGTTTGAAGTTCTCTCCTTGAAAGGCTGGGTGGAAGTGAGAGATGTTATTATTCATCGTGTGGGGCCGGTAAGCAAGCACTCCAAATCCTCTGAACATGTCAACAGTGGCTTCCATTTGCTTTGATGAATAACCATATATTTCATTTGTGCAGATCCATGGAATCTATATTCATGTTTTTGTATTCCTGGGTTGCATGATTGGACTGACCCTCTTTGTTGGAGTAGTTATTGCTAATTTCAATGAAAACAAGGTAAGAATTCTTGGTCTGAATACCACAGGATTTAGTCTTTTCTAGCCGTTCTCTTTGAGCTATCTTTCTCACATGTGGCATGAAGTCGCATTAAACTGTAATGTGACTGGTATAAATAATCTTTATAACTATTTTACAAGCTACCTTATTGCTGCCTTTCAGACACATTATCTAAAAGTACAATTCCCTGGCTAAATTTACCCTTTTGGTAACAGCATCATTAATTCACCGACAACTGAAAGGCGCATCTCCTATTGTTGAAATTGAAAGGATGTGCAGTAAGTTATTAAAACACAATAGCTGAAAGTGAGTCACTGATTACGGTAATATTACTTTCACAAAATGTAAATTGTATGCTTCTTTGTAACTCAGTAGGTGAACTCAGAATTTCGATGGGGTGGTGGGATGTGGTGAAATTTTTAAATCCTAATTCATAGAATAAGAAGGTTTTCTAATTCCATATAAACTGCATCTTTTGTGAACTCGGGAAGCCTACAGAGTTCGTAATAGCTCTAATGATTGGTGCAAGGGCTCACAAACATCAATGTAGTTTCCTATCCAAAAGTTTAGAGAAGAACATTCTATTAGCGTTCCTTGGAGAGGTGCTTGTTCTTCTGGACACTTCTGATAGGCCCTCTCTTGTGTGAGGGTCAGTCTTTTGAAATTATAATGATTGAAATGCATGCAGTTTTTAAGCACATACTATTTACTAAGATCTTATATATTCTATCAATTTTCACAACACTGAAATGCACAGTTGAAGGAAAAGCAATGACTTGTCTAGGGCTTATAAGGAATAAAAAATGGGGCCAGAATTTAGAATCGGTGCCTATTATTACAGCAGGCTCTGTGATTCTTCCAATGCAAGAGCACAAAAACGTCAGCCGTCATTCTGCATTGAGTTAAAGCTAGATCTGCCCGAAAAGCGCCGTGCTGTTCGATGTTATTCATGGCTGGGACCGATTCCCATGCCTCACATCAGAGCTCTTTGGTTTGTGTCGCTGCACGTGGGACTGTATCATTCATGGTCCCTGGGCTCAATGTGTGTGGTACCAGTTACTCAGTCAGTTGCCACCTTTGATGTGTGTCTAATGAGTGTGTCATTTCGTTCAGGCTTTCAAAGGGTACAATTTAAAAATCCCTGCTTTGGGCCCCAACACTGCTGGGACCCACAGAATCCTGGAATCTCAGAGTTAGAAAGAACGGTAGTGATCACGTCGCCCAGCCTCCTGTGTTATTCCTTAACACATTCACAAATGAGTTTCTTTGGTCCTACAGCGTTCAGTTTATTACCAAGCAGAAAGAGGGAGAAGGATCTTTGTAGATGCCTTTGAGCCATGCAAGAGAGCAGACACTGGGAATTCCAGAACATGAGCAGAAGCCGATCAGTCAATTAACAGGCGAGTTTAGGCACTGCTCACTCAGAACACCATACAAGGCCCTCTGTGCAGGCCCCTGAGTTCAGGAGAATTAGGGCCTGTGGCAGCTCACAATTCAGCAACATAAATGAACAACATAAAATGTTCAATAACTGGCAACAAATCTATAATTAATTGCAACTCTTGAACTTAGAGGAATGACTGAGGTAAGTGGAGTAACCAGGGAAGTCTACTTCCAACACTGTATTTATGTTCTGAAGGAAGGAAGAAGTGACCAGGCCTGTTTGGGGGGCGTGTTATGTCAGCTCAAATGGACACTTAGAGAGAGGGGAAAATTACAAGATATTATAATACCACACATGACAAACTTGATTGGTTCATTGGAGACAAGTTTCTAAATTATGTAAACCTTCTAGTAAAGTTTTTATTTTTCTGCAAGTTTTTTAGAGGATAGCACATGAGCTGCTATATAACAGCATTTATTCATTTATTATTCAATATTTCAGCAGATTAATTTGAGCACTTACTAGGTTCAGACACTCATCTTGGCACTGAGGACCTAACTGAACTAAACACTAAACACAAAAATTTAATTTATTTATTTATTTTTATTTCAGCATATTATGGGGGTACAAATGTTTAGGTTATGTATATTGCCCTTGCCCCCCACCTAGTCAGAGCTTCAAGTGTGTCCATCCCCCAGATGGTGCGCATCACTCTCACTATGTATGTACATACCCATCCCCTCCTTCCCCTCCCATCTGCCCGACGCCCAATAAATGTTATTCCTGTATGTGCACTTAGGTGTTGATCAGTGAAACCAATTTGATGGTGACTACATGTGGTGCTTATTTTTCCATTCTTGGGATACTTCACTTAGTAGAATGGATTCCAGCTCTATCCAGGAAAATACAAGAGGTGCTAGTTCACCATTGCTTTTTATGGTTGAGTAGTACTCCATGGTATACATATACCACGTTTTATTAATCCACTCGTGTATTGATGGGCACTTGGGTTGTTTCCATATCTTTGTAAACAAAAATTTTCACCCTCATGGAACACACATCTTAATAGTCATATCTAAGGGAATATAAATAGCTTTCCAAATACAGAGGCAACAGAGGGATGAGAAATAAGCCTTGGGGGCAAAGTTTTCACAATTCAGGATTATGCAAAAATATGTGCTCCTTAGAAAATGGAAGCCTCTTTAAAAAGTCCCAAACCTATACCAGTAAATAAGGTTTTTTTTTTCTGATTTCCCCACCATTAGACTATGTGTTTGATTAATGAACTTAATTTGACAATAATAAACTTTCAGAGGTTTTTATATATTATCTAATGATACCTCCATGCTTATTATTATTATTTTTCTTGGATCCTTCCCAGTTCAACTTTTCAAAATATCTTGTTTTGTATAACAAACGAATAGTATTGATGTCTATGGTGCCTAGAAAACAAGTATTTGTTAGTTAGAAATAAGTGAGAAATTAGTGAAATTGCCAGTTAGCAATTAGTGAGAAAAGTGACTTAACAATAGTAATATCAGAATAAAATAATTTTAAACAAACATCATTATTAGGAGTGAATACTGTAATTAAATGATGACAAAAGAAACTAATCAACAGAAAGATAAACTTCTGAATCTCAAAATATACAAAGCAAAAATTAACCAAGTTATAAAAAGAAGCTTGCAAATCCAAAATCATAGTAAAACATATTAACATATTTCTCTAAGAAACTAATAAATCAGATAAGAAAAAAATGAGATTTCATATAATAAACACCTCTGATCTAATAAACATAAAAAGAACTCTGAGCCCAACAATTTGAGATTATTCATTGTCTTCAAGTACAAAATGTATACTCTAGAAGGACATAAAACAATAATTACCAGAGTTCATAATTTACAGAATATGTTCTCTAACCATAATAAAGAAGATATCAAAAAACCCCCACATAATTTGGAAATATTAAGATAACATTCTAAATAATTTATGAGCTAAAGAAGAAATCATAATAGAAATCACAAAACAATTACAGATAAATACTTTTAAAATATCATATATAAAAACTCAAAAGGTATAGATGAATCAGTAATTAGAGAGAATTTATCACTTTAAGTGTATATATTAGAGAAAAAAATCAGAGGTTAAATATTAATATATCAAATAACTGGCAAAATCAATAAATTATAACAAGAACAACAAAGTAGAATCAAAGAAAATAGGAGGAAGAAAGTAACAGATCAGGACAGAAATTAATGACAAAAACATGAGGAAACTTGCATAGTTTCTATATATAAGGTTCAAGAACAACAGCTGGTTCTTTAAAAAAATTAAATCAATAAACCTCCAGTTAAGATTGAGCAAGAACAAAAATGTAGAAAAGGTTAGTAAACAAGCTATAGTAATTAAAACAGGGTCAGTGTTGGTACAGGGATAGAAAATTAGCCTTACAGGAAAAAACAGAAAGGCCCAGGAGGGACCCAGGTACGTAACACAGAAGTAGCACAGCAAATCAGTGAAGGAGGGGGAGACCAACAATGAGTGATGTTGGGAGCTTTGGTTGTCTCCATGTAAGACACTAAACTGAGATCTCTACCTCACAGCATACTCAAAAGTGAATTCTGGATGAAATAAAGACCTAGATATGAAAAGCAAAATTTAAACCATTTATAAACCATGTAAGCATTTTTATTTGAATTTCACATAGGCAGAAAATAATATTTTTTACTTTCATTATTTATTTTTAATTGACACATAGTTATTACACATATGTATTGGGAACAGTGTGATTATCAACACCCATATACGATATGTAATAATCAAATCAGGGTAATTAGCATATCCATCGCCTCAAAAGTTTATCATTTCTTTGTCTTGGGAAAATCAAAATCCTCTCTTCTAGCTATTTGAAAATATGCAATTAATTGTCATTAATTATAGTCACCCTATAGTGCTGTAGAACACTAGAACTTCTTCCTCCTATCTAGCCGTTCTTTTGTATCCATTAATCAACCTCTCCCTTCTCCCTTCTACCCTTCCCTGCCTCTAGTAAGCATTTATTTTTTGATCCTAGAGTAGTTGTGAATCTCATAACAGGAGCCACAAAGTAAAATCTATAAAGAAAAATAATTTATAAATTAGATTACATTAAAATTAAAAATTTCTGAAAGACAAAAGGCACTATAGGCAAAATAAAAATACAAGTCAAGACCAAGAGAAAATATTTTCAACCTACATAACTGACAAAAACTCAGTATTCAGAACATATAAAGAATTCTACCAAACATTAAAAAGTAAATTTTAAAATACAAAAATGAGCAAAGAATAGGAATAGGCAATTCACATAGGAAGATATAGGAATCACTATTTATACACATACAAAACATTTCATCTCATTAATATTAAAACTATGTTAAGTACATTTCACACCTATCAAAGTGATCAAATTAAAATGTCTGATAATGTCAAGTAGTGACAAGAGTGTCAGGAAATGGGAACACATATATTGCTGATGCAAAATTTTTTGGGTTATTACTCTTTGGATAGCAACCAGTTCTTCTAGAGATTTACAAAGGAGAAACTCTCATAGGTGTTTACCATGAAACAGTACATGTATGTTTATTACAGCATTGTTTATAGGCTATAATCCTAAAAGGAATAAATTTCTGATGTATTTGCACAGTGGACTACTATGTGAGCCATTAAAATGAACAAATTAGATCTAGTAATCTAGTTTGTATGGAAAACATACTGTTTGATGAAGTCAAAGACAAAGTGCATAAATAAACACATATTGGATACCACTTATGTAAATTTTAAAAGTTCAAAACAAATAAATTCTTATGTATTTATGTACAAATAAGCACAAAAGTCTGAAAACATAGTAAGGAGGACACACCGCTGAAGGACAGGGTTAGCTCTGGGGAAGCAAAGGGAGAATGGAAGTGGGGGTGGAGTTGTTTTCTAGTTTCTTAAATTATACTTCTTTATAATAAAATACAATGCAGTGCAATGCACTACAATATATTAATTGTGTGCATTTTAATTAAGTACTCTATTATACAAAATATGTGATCCCATTTAGCATGTTATCATAGCACTAATTTCTTAAAAAGGCAAATTCTATGACTTCATACCTCTTAAAAAAATAGTTTTGTGATTGCACATATCAGAATTTTTTTCTTAAAAAAAGAAAAATACTCTCAACTGGATGCAGCAGCATTGACAAGCTGTAATTTTGCTGCTATGAAATGAAAGGAAACTAACCACTATTAGTATCCCCTTTTGAAAATGTAATGTTGTATAAAACCCTCTTTCAATCTTCCCAAACCTGAATATTACACATCTTCAAAGCTATAAATTGAAGGCTGCTGAATTCTCTCTGAAACACATGGCCATCATTTGGGGAACTCCTCCCAAGACCAACTGAACATTCTGACCATATTTCTCTCACCACCACGGTGGGAAGAGCATCCTTATTGCAAACCCCCACATCAGTGCTGTTTGTCTGCGATGTTCTTGGTGTGAGCATACGACAAAAGCCCTTTCCCTGCTTTCTTTTGTCTGTTAAGGGGACGGCTTTGCTGACCGTTGATCAGAGAAGATGGGAAGACCTGAAGAGCCGACTGAAGATCGCACAGCCTCTTCATCTCCCGCCTCGCCCGGGTGCCCAAGATGCTCTGATTTTATTCATGTTGGGCACTAGTGTGCATGATCCCCCGGGAGTCTCAGATTTAAATTAAAATAATAATCGCCAGGCCACTGGGAGGTTGTGCATAAGTTAATATACAAACAGGCTCCAAACTACAGATCTTTCCATAAGGCTATTAAAATCCACCAGCCAAAGACCGTGCGTCAGTGCTCTCAGACTAAGCCTTAATGAAAAAATGAATTTTTCAATAAAATATATTTGTGCCTGCCTTTTTAAAATATGACTGAAATGTATTACACTGACAGAAATTGAATGATGCGCTTCCCCTTCCAATACGAGCGGCGTCATGCACCATTGTTTTAAATATTCAGAGCCAGCCGTTCCGGCAAAACATCTCACAATAGATGGAACTGTAGGGGGAGAGGAATGTAATGGGTTTTAAGATGAGCATTAAAGAAAATGAAAGACAAAAAAGTAAACGTGACCTATGTCTAAAACGCCTTTGCCTAAACCTTTCTTCTCCAGACAATGATGGCTTTAGAGCTAAGATGTACGACATAACCCAGCACCCTTTCTTTAAGAGGACAATTGCATTACTCGTCCTGGCCCAGTCGGTGTTGCTCTCTGTCAAGGTACTTTGTTTCACCCCAAGACTCTGGGAATGAACTTTGTGTTCCTTGGTACATCCAAGAATATCCCAAGCTGCCATATCCATTCATAGTCTTTGTTCTTGAGTATAAAAAATTAAGACTCACAGTCAGGGCAAAGTGGGCAGAAGAAGGGGGAAAGTCTGATGATGTGTCCGATGGCCGTGGGCAGACCCGTGTGCCGTTTCTGTTGCAGTGGGACGTCGAGGACCCAGTGACAGTACCTTTGGCAACAATGTCGGTTGTGTTCACCTTCATCTTTGTTCTCGAGGTACAGTAATGAGGAGTCAGCTGGCCCTAGGGGGAGCTGGGCACAGTTTTAAAGTAAATCAGTGTCCCTTTTTGATGCCACTTACTTTGAGATCTGTGTGCCATTGCCTTTGAAGCCTTTTTGTTGGGGAGGGGGGAACGCATAGCCCGCTCTTAGGATATTTCCTTCTTAGGCTGTTCTGCTTAACTTGAACAAAGACTTTGTCCTCCAGATTTTTCTCATTGCAGAAATGCTGCTGTCAATTGTTGTGTCTGAACGTTGGCCTGTCTAGTTATGTGAGTTCGAATATTTACAGGGAACGGCACAAGCCACTGTAATTCAGGGACTCAAATTGCAACGTGTTGGCAAAACGAGTTGGCCCAGCCAAGATTATTTTAATATGTGGTTCCTATAATATCACTTTCCAGGGCAATCTTGTTTGAAATACAAGCAGATTCTCATTTTGCCCTATACTGGTTGATGTTTTCCAAAATCTATGGTCTTCTACTTGAGGAAGAAAAACATTCTACTATCAGAGTCATAAAACAAGGAGAAGAGAATGTGAAGAATACAGATTTGTAACTGACTTAGCTTTAAAAATAAAATTGTGTATCTTGGTAATAAACTCTTGTTTTTGGTTAGTACATTGTTTAAAATGACTCTTTAGATAGATAATATAGGCATGTGGTCTAAAAGGAAACTTCAAAAGGCACTAAAGGATTTGTCTCTTTTTTAATTTAAAAGATAATGCATCAGCATAAAATAATTTAGAACTTTCTTCATTCGAAAATGTATACATACACGTAATACACCTCAAGTTAAGACATTTAAATATGTGCTGAACACTGACTCACTCTGTTTGTTTTCTTCATTAATTTTCCCCAGGTTACAATGAAGATCATAGCAATGTCGCCTGCTGGCTTCTGGCAAAGCAGAAGAAATCGGTATGATCTCCTGGTCACGTCCCTTGGCGTTGTGTGGGTGGTGCTTCATTTCGCTCTCTTGGTGAGTGCAGGAGTAAACTTTATTTCCATTGATAATTTCAGTTCAGTTCAGTTCAGCTCGGTCCTGTTTCCAGTGCCGTAACTCTCCATGGCAGCCTGCTCTCAGATGTTAGAGTAACCTCGCTAAAGCCCAGCTTGGATTGTGACAGGCGCTCAGACGTGCTTGCATCTGCGTGTGCCCAGCCCCACACTCTGCACACAGCAACACCTGGCCCCTCAAAGCCCTAGAGTGGCAAGCCAGCGAGAGAAGGAGCTTAAATATCTTCTGGCTTAACCCCTCATTTTGCCAAATGAGAAAACGAGAGAGAGAGAGAGAGAGAGAGAGAGAGAGAGAGAGAGAGAGAGAGAGGAAAACTGAAACAGAGACTGAGGGACCTGTTTCCATTCACACAACAAGGTAGTATCAGAAGACTCAAACCCTGTTTTCTGAGCTGAAGTACAGCGTCCCTCCACTTCATTATAATCAGCATTTCATGATATAATTCTCAGGCACTTCTGCTGGTTTATTTTCTACTAGACGTTCAGCTTCCATTTCTCTAAAGCACACAATTCCCCATGTCTGTACCTGTTCTCACTATTTTGCCTAAAATATCCTCACCCTCCGTTCAGTCTGGGGTCTAGCTCAAATCTATAGCTGTTGGTGTGCTTCACTGTAATCTAGAGCCACATGATCCAATGGAAATAAAATGTAGCCACAGATGTCATTTATTATTCATAAAATTTTCTAGGAGCCACATTTAAAAAAAAAAGAAAGAGATAACATTATCTTAATAATATATTTTCTAACCTACCACATCCAAAATATTACCATTTCAATGTGTAAGCAATATAAAAAATGACTGAGATAAGTTACGTTTGTGTGAAGTCATTGAGTGTGTGGTTTGCATTTGCAGCGTATCTTTCTTCATGTACACTGGCCACACTTCAAGTCCTCGATAACCACACATGGCTAGTGGGTGTGCAGTATGGGGCAGCACAGCTCTGGAGGATCTGAGGCAGGAGCAGGGAACCCACAGCCTTGGGCCACGTGTGGCTTTCTGGATCCTTGAGTGTGGCCTTTTGACTGAATCCAAATTTTAGAGAACAAATCTTTTCAATAGAGGGATTTGTTCTGTGAAGTTTGGATTCAGTCAGGGGGCCACACGTGGGGATCTGGAGGGCCACACCTAGCCTCGAGATTCTGGGGCCTTGCCTAGACTCCACCATTGTCTAGCCTTGACCAAGCGATTTGTCTTCAGTGAGCCTTTGTACCCTGCCCTGAACTGCCCCCTGAACTGCTTCGTAATCCACCTGTTCCATATGGGCACTATGAATATCAAGTGTGATCATGCATTTGATGCTTTCTCAAACTGTCAAGATTATACAAGCCCATAAGACATTATCATAATTACCTTCTTTTTTGTCTTCTTTTATCTGAGCCCAAAGTGATATTATCCATTTTCTCCTATTCTCTTCTATTCATTCTCCCATCCCCTTAATGTTAGAAGCATGCCAGGAAGGTCCATAGCACACAGAACCCACGTGCACGTCAGAAAGGGCTTGCTTTAGCATGAAATTTCTGTCCTTCTTAAACCAGTGATTGCCTTCAGCATCCAGGACTGTGCGAAGCCTAGGTGAGCTCTCAGCCACGCTGAGGCATTTTCTAAGCAATGAATGGTTTTGAGCACTATAGAGATACACTAAAGATGTACACTCTGTAGGAACTGAGAAGAATGTAATGAGCAAAACAAAGGCAATCACTGCTCTTGTGAACCTTACAACCTGGAAAACTTGGTAGATATGAGAACCATGGCTATGGTGAAGGCCGTGAAGGAGAGCCCACGTTCCTGGGACAACGTGTACATCATAGTGAGAGATGGCTTCATCAGAGAGGTCCAGGAGGGCACCCTGGAGGGAGTGATGGTTGGGTTCCATCTGTGGGATGAGGGGAGAACATTTCAGGCAGCTGTCCCTATGAGGGAAGGGTGCAGGAGCTGGAAGAAGGAGTGAGAGTAACGTAGTACAAGATTTAGATAGGTAAGGTGTCAGACCTCCCAGGACCTTGTGGTCCAGGTCATCATCCTAGAAGCTGTTGGTTGTCATTACTTCCAGAACGTAAAGAGAAAAGGTATCTACAGTACGTCTTGAGCTAATGTGGAAAGAAGAGGCAGCAAAACTCATGATTTTTATTTCTCCAGATAAATTACAGCCAAAAGCTACTCAGTCCAAACCAAAGAGTCAAGTAGGCTTCCTAATCCTAGAGAGGAAATCTTAAACCAAAAAGACCAGCTTGCCTACTCTGCCTAACTGCTTTTGTGCTTCTCCGAGAACCTCTCTGGTCTTGGGAGGATGTTCATTCTCCACCATATTTTGCAGTGGAAGGAAGGTGCAGTCCTTGTTCCCCATCCAAATATGCGATGTGCATGCATTCATTTATTTGGACCTTGCCAAGCATCTCACTGGACCCCCTTCCTGGGGGCCCATCTGTGACTGTTGTCACTTGGCTAGGCAAACCTCCTCGAGAATAATCACGCTTTGGCATCAGCTGAATGTCAAGGTTGTTATTGCAGTTAGAGCTGGTGGGATCTTTGTTTCTCAAATGAAGCTTTCTTATTCGTAAAGTACAGTCATCTCTTCCTGCTAATCACACACTTGAAGAAAGAGCTGGATGTGTTCCTGAGCAGGGAGAACTTCGCTGAAATCAGCTTAGACTAAGGAACATGTGGTCTTCAGAGGTCTCTGGAGACCTTCAGAGAGAAGGAATCTGACTTCTGGCCACCTTTTCCAACATCGGCCCTTCCTTTTTGCTGGGATTCCTCTCTCTCCTATCCCACTTGACATTCTCATGTTGCATTTTTATCCTGTATTTGTCATACCCTGTCCTCAGAAAAGCTGGTCACTATTTTATGTAAAAATAAATTTCAACACACAGAATTTGGCTGAGCAAAAGAGAACCCGAAGTTTCATTTGCGATTAAATTTGATATCTAATATTTATTCATGAGTTTTTGCAATGACCTTTTCAGCACCTTTTTAAGATAAAATCCTTATATGAATTTTCACATTTTATTAAACTAATTATTCAGTAGACTTCACAGAAGACTTAAAATGAAAAATGGAACTGTAACAAAATCTTTTGTGCAAATTATGAGAGGCTGTCTTCTGTTTAAATTTCAGAACGCATATACCTACATGATGGGCGCTTGTGTGATTGTGTTTAGGTTTTTCTCTATCTGTGGAAAGCATGTAAGTATCTTGTGAAGAATCCTCTCAAAGGTTACATATGCACTGAAGAAAGAACAGTGACTAATTGACTACAGTTTTACTTCTTGATGTTCCAGACTGTAGTCAACAAATTACTAGACATCATAAGTCAAGATTAACAAATATTAAATATTAAAATGAATCAGTAGGCTAGTTATCTTTTAATATGTTTCCTGCCAGTTATGGTGTTTAATTTATTCTTTCCATTGCTAAGTACACTCAATCATGAATTAAAGATAATATAGCCATGAAAGCAAAACCAATGGTCTTTCTTAATGCATCTTTACTATTATTGTTTTTGTTTTTCATAAAGTTAAGTAACTTTACTGCAAAGAAAAATAATCTTTAATGAACTTTCATTATGATTTCAGATTTCTTTATATTCTTTGTTAATGTTTATGTATACATCCCACATATATTTTTCATTTTTAAAAATACCGTTTCCTTTTTTATTACTAACATTATTTCACATATATAGTCCATATATCCACATAATCAAAATATTTATTATTTGATGCTTATTTAGTATCATACCATTATCTAGGTTTGTTTTTGTGAAAGTCTGTGGAAGAAACCTGACTTTACTTGTTATAGTTCAACAACATATAGCCCTTCTCACAGAGCTTTGGGGAGCAGGTGAACAAGAGATGGCAGGCTGGGCCGGGCATGGTGGCTCACACCTGTAATCCTAGCACTCTGGGAGGCCGAGGCGGGAGGATTGCTTGAGCTCAGGAGTTCGAGACCAGCCTGAGCAAGAGTGAGACCTTGTCTCTAAAAAAAAAAAAGGAAGGCTAAAAAGTTCAGGATGCTACTTTTATTAATTTGCCTGAAGAGACAGAACAGTTTGAAGAATGAATAAATTTCTCAATGCCTGATAGTTTTTGATAATATTCAGATTTAATACCTAACAGAAGGCAACTTTCAAATGATATACTTGATCATTCTTGAGCCAATCTGCTTAAATATTAGTTACTACTCAGGTCTTCATGAATTTTCTCTCCTCTCTCTCCTTCTCTGCCCCCCCCCACCCCTGGTCTCCAGGTAACACTGAAGATGCTTCTCCTGACAGTCGTGGTCAGCATGTACAAAAGCTTCTTCATCATAGTAGGCATGTTCCTCTTGCTGCTGTGTTATGCTTTTGCTGGAGTTGTTTTATTCGGTACTGTGAAATATGGAGAGAACATTAATAGGTTGGTGTATGTTTATCTTTCTATTCATTTATCAAACAAATGTTTTCAGTTAATGAAATCATAAGTAATCCCTTAAATGTTTTTTGTCTATTAAAAACCGGGGAAAGGGGGAAGGGAAGCAATCAGTTGGAAATGAAAATAAAATAGCCACATTTTAAATGACACTTTTCCCATTGAAAAAGGCATTTATTCACTTTTATTTTAGAAACCTTAGAAAATTCAGAAATCACAGAAAACTAAAAGAATCCATAATTCCACCAACACTCAGTAATAACACTCCTAATTCCAGCACTTTTTCTATCTACATATTGCCAAAAAAATGATATATTACTTTTAGATAAAACTATTTTGAAATGGCTTTGGGTTGTGTTTTTTGTTTTGTTTTGTTTTCCAACAAAATACGAGGAAGTTAGAGGCCTCAAAATGGTTGTATTACATGAAAAGCATTTTTCAAAGATTATCTTAAATTCTATGGAAGCATCTCATAATATTTTTTTAAAAAATGCTAATAGAATAAAGTATTTACAAATGTGTCTTGTTGTAAAAATTATTTATTTGTGAAAGAAGGAATCACTTAGTTGCCAGAGCTTGCTTACTCAATCCTTCAAGACGCATGGCAGTAAATTGGTGACCAGGCTAGACTTGGGTTATTCAGACAGCTGTACTTGGGTCAAGTATAAATGACAAACAAACAAAAGGTCTAACTTTTGGAAAAAGTAACTTTATAAGCAAATTGGCTATAACATCCACCTGTTTGGGTGGTGACAAACCATACTACTTCATGACAAAACATTCTATTCACATTCTGTTATTTTTTTCTTAAATTAGGCATGCAAACTTTTCTTCAGCTGGCAAAGCTATTACCGTACTGTTTCGAATTGTCACAGGTGAAGACTGGAACAAGATTATGCATGACTGTATGGTGAGTATCTCCTCATCACTACCAATGCCTAGACTTAGAATCAGCATGACACTCTTTGGCAATGCAATGTTGGCGGTATCATCCATGTTAGCATCAGGACTTTGTGTACAAACTATATATCCTGGCCTTTTAGTCTGTGAAATTGCATTCTTTTACATTCCAATGTATGAATATCTAAGGAAAAATATTCAATAAACCCAACGTGAGCCATTGTAGTTCCATTCAACAGATATACATCATGTGAGCATTGTTCTTTCCTCCCACCTTTAACACTTTGGTGGTCAAAGTTAAACCAGGGCCCTCCACTTCTTCAGTTTAATGTATCCAACAGGTAGAGATTCACTAAGCCCCTGGTTTGTCCTGGGCCATATGCTAGGTGCTAGGTCTTCAACAATGCCAAGGCATCCTCCCTGAGCTTACTTACATCATAGGCTCGGAGCTACTCTTCCTTTGGTATCCTGCCTTCTCTGGGCTAACTTTTCATCATCCTTCCAATCTCAATTTAAACATGCATTCCTTCAGGTATTTTTCCTTAAGCTAAGATTGCCAGTTATATATTTTTACAATGCTCTATATTTTTCCTTTGTAGTAAGTATCATAACTGTAGTGAATTATTGGCTTAAATTAGATTATCTCATCTCTTTCTCACTATAGGACAGATCAGTGCTGTCCTATAAAAATTTCTGCAGTGATAGAAATCTGCACTGTCCAAATCAGGAGCCACTGGCCATGTGTGGTTATTGAGCACTTGAAATATGACTAGCACAACTGAGAAACTGAATTTTACATTTTATTCAATTTTATTTCATGTTAATTAACATAAATGGAAATGTAAATGGCCACACGGAGCCAGTGGCCAATGTACGGGACTGAACTGCACAGCTTTCAGCTGTCAGCAGGGTCAGGGGACAGGGTCTGTGTCTTCCTTACTCGTCTCTCCCAAGTACTTGAGACATATCTAGCACATAGTAGGAACTCCAAGACTTTATGCATGAATGAATGGGGACAGAATTTACCCAATCAAAGAGGCAGAATTTAATCAGTTCTAAATAGAGGTACAAGCAGAATGTTATGGTAATATTGAAGAAAGAACTAGTCTCTGGGTGAAAGAAACCAGGAAGACTTCTCAGAGGTGTTGGCATTTTATTAGGCCTCTAAAGAATGAGAAGGTTTTTGATAACCTAAGTCTTGTGCTATTTCATAACATGCCATAATGGTGCTATAGGCATGGGGATTACTTCTTTCACAATTGGAATGTGAGCTTGCTATGTACAGGCATACCTCGTTTTATTGCGTTTTGCAGATATTGCGTTTTGTGCAAATTGAAGGTTTGTGACAACGCTGCATCCACAGCTCTGTCAGTGCCATTTTTCCAACAGCATATACTCACTTCCATGCTCTGTGTCACATTTTGGTAATTCTTGCAATATTTCAAACTTTTCCATTATTATTATTTCTGTTATAGTGATCAGTGATCTTTGACGTTACTATTGTAATTGTTTCCGGGTGCTACAAATGGCTTCCATAAAAGACAGTGAACCTAACTGATAACTGTTTTGAGTGTTCTGACTGCTCCACCAACCGGCCATTTCCCGTCTCTCTCCCTCTTCTTGGCCTCCCTATTCCCTGAGACACAGCATTGTGGAAATTAGGCCAATTAATAACCCTACAATGGCCTCTAAGTGTTCAAGTGAAAGGAAGAGTCACACATCTCTCACTTTAAATCAAAGCTAGAAATGATTAAGTTTGGTGAGGAAAGCAAGTCAAAAGCTGAGATAGGCCAAAAGCCAAGTTGTGAAGGCAGAGATCCTGAAGGAAATTTACATGTTCCTCCAGTGAACACACAAATGATAAGCAAGCAAAACAGCCTTATTGCTGATGGAGAAAGATCTAGTGGTCTGGATAGAAGATCAAACCAACTACAACATTCCCTTAAGCCAAAGCCTAATCCAGAACAAGGCCCTGACTCTCTTCAATCTTATGAAGGCTGAGAGAGTTGAGGAAGCTGCAGGAAAAAAGTTTAAAGGTAGCAGAAGTTGGTTTATGAGGTTTAAAGAAAGAAGCCATCTCCATAACCTAAAAGTGCAAGGTGAAGCAGCAAGTGCTGATGGAGAAGCTGCAGCAAGTTATCCAGAAGATCTAGCTGAGGTCACTGATGAAGGTGGCGACACTAAACAGCAGATTTTCAATGTAGACAAAATGGCCTTTTATTAGAAGATGCCACCCAGGATTTCCATAGCTAAAGAGAAGTCAATACCTGGCTTCAAAGCTTCAAAGGACAGGCTGACTCTCTTGCTAGGGGCTATTGCAGCTGGTGACTTGAAGTCAAAGCCAGCACTCACTTACCATTCTGAAAAATCCTAGGGTCCTTAAGAATTATGCTAATCTACTCTGCCTATGCTCTACAAATAAAATAACAAAGCCCAATGACAGCACAGCTGTTCACACCATGGTTTACTGAATTTTAAACTCACTGTTGAGACCTATTGCTCAGAAAAAAGATTCCTTTCAAAATATTGCTGCTCATTGAGAATGTACCTAGTCACCCAAGAGCTCCGATGGAGATGTACGAGGACATTAATGTTTTCATGTCTGCTAACACAGCATCCATTCTGCAGCCCCTGAACCAAGGAGTCATTTAAGCTTTCAAGTCTTATTACTTAAAAAATACATTTCATAAGGCTATCACTTTCATAGAAAGTTATTCCTCTGGTGGATCTGGGCAAAATAAATTGAAAACCTTCTGGAAAGGATTCACCATTCTAGATGTTATTAAGTACATTCATGATTCATGGGAGGAGTTCAAAATATCAACATTACCAGGAGATCAGAAGTTGATTTCAACCCTCATGGATTACTTTAAGAGGTTCAAGACTTCAGTGAGGGAAGTAACTACAGATGTAATGGAAATAAGAACTAGAATTACAAGTGGAACTTGAAGATGTGACTGAATTGCTGCAATCTCATGATCAAATTTAAAGGGATGAGGACGAGCAAAGAGTGGTTTCTCAAGATGGAATCTAATCCTGGTGAAGATGCTGCGAACATTGTTGTAATGACAACAAAGGATTTAGAATATTACATAAACTTAGTTGTGAAAGCAGCGGCAGAGTTTAAGAGGGTTGACTCCAATCATAAAAGTTGTTCTCCTGTGGGTAGAATGCTGTCAAACAGCATTGCATGCTACAGAGAAATCTTCCGTGAAAGGAAGAGTCAATCGATGTCGCGAACTTCACTGTTGTCTTATTTTAAGAATTGCCACGTCCACTCCAACCTTCACCAACCACCACCCTGATCAGACAACGCCCATTAACATAGATGGAAGACCCCACCACCAGCAAAAAGATTGCTACTCACTGAAGGCTCAGATGATCGTTAACAAGTTTTAGCAATGAAGTTATTTTAATTAAGGTATATACTTTGGTTTTTTTAGACATAATGCTATTGCACACTTAATAGACTGCAGTATAGTGTAAGCATACCTTTATTATGCACTGGGAAACCAAAGAATTCATGTCACTCGCTTTATTGTGGTATTCTCTTTATTATGGTGGTCTTCAGCCAAACCTGCAATATCTCCAAGTTATGCCTGTATAGTTCACCTTCCTAAATCTTAACCCATTTACTTAAGTCAGAGAAAAAAATGTTATTTGACTTTCTGCAGTTTGTATCATAGTGGCTACTTGTCACTTGGTGGAGGTGGCAGAAAGAGTATCCGGTAGAGAAAAGCAGCTCATTTTCCTTGTGTCTTTAAAAAAGGCAATGAATTTGGGATTCTACAAGACTAAAAGCATAGCATAAATGAAATATTCTTTTTGATTTTTGCTACAGATGATCTACCCAACGTCTGTGGCTTTTGAAAGATGACTTTGAAGTTAATTATATTCTATATGGTTAGGAATATATGCACTCACTATAGTCAGTTAGCACAAATTTGTATTCTTCGCTACTCTCATCCTCGCCTCCCTCTTCCGCCCCACTGCCCCAAAGGTTCAGCCTCCTTTTTGTACTCCAGATGAATTTACATACTGGGCAACAGACTGTGGAAATTATGCTGGAGCACTTATGTATTTCTGTTCATTTTATGTCATCATTGCCTACATCATGCTAAATCTGCTTGTAGGTAAGTGATGTTCGTTGAATATTATTTAATCTCTTTAAACTCAGGTACTTAGATAATTATGTACAATTTTCAGGTAATTATCCTGTATGGCTTGGGGAGAGTGTTTCATGGCATTAATTATAAATCATTGCCTGTCAGTCCAGAAGCTGAAAAGAACTTTGAAAGGCATGTCAATGACAGTTGATCGCAATTTTAAGAGTTGTACTATTTATTATGGTCATTAATTTCACAAGAGCTCTTCTCATGGATTAAGTTGAACAAATATCAGAGAGGGCTACTACCTTCATAGCCTCGATGAAATACCACATTTACGGTTTTGAAGGGTATGTTATTCACCCAGCTGTGGGGCCACCCAGAACTCAATTTGACCTTTAAAAACTGCCCTGGAACTCTCGACTGAGAGTTAAGGCCAGCTGGCGTGAGTTTCTGTATACACAGGACGTGTGTTTGTGCCCGTGACCTTCAAGTTTTGGAAGGCCAGGAGCTGGATAAATAGTGCAAAACATGTCAACTTGGAAACTATACTAGAAGCACTTTAAAAATTTGGCTTATGTTATGTAAGTGATAAAATCCACTATTAATAATAGATGTTTTCCCCTTTTAAAAAACGATGGATTAGTATAATTGTCTAATTTCTGGATTTCTCTCTCTTTTTTTTTTTTTTTTTGTTTAAGCCATCATTGTGGAGAATTTCTCCTTGTTTTATTCCACGGAGGAAGACCAGCTTTTAAGTTATAATGATCTTCGCCACTTTCAGATAATATGGAATATGGTGGATGATAAAAGAGAGGTAGGAGGCTGCATTGGTGTTTCGTGCCCCACCCCAAAGAGACTTACCGACATATCTCAAACACTGACGTGGCGTTGAGGTTGGCAATTGATGTATACTGGATTTTGAATGGCCATTGGCAAATTGCAGACAACTGTCATTGACAGTTCAGTGCAATATGTTAGGAAGGGAAAGGGCTAGCACAGTTCCTCCCCATGTCCTTTCCAGCCATGAACTTCAAACTTCCAGAAGTTCAGCAAGGAAAGGAAGCCAAAAGAACTCTAAAGGAATCATCTTTGGTCTCAGGGCAGCATCAGTCTATTACAGACTCGTGGTCACCACACACTCAAGCAGCAATCCTCATTAAAAGTACAAAGGAGTTATTTAAGTGGTATCTGAAAATGGTTGTTCTGAATTATTTTTGAGTTATTATTTAAATGTTTTAACCGTAGAGCTTACCCAAGATTTCCTAGAATTAGCCAAAGTAGCAGCAGCTCTTGTTCCTCTCTTCCGCCTCCGTCTTCTTTTCCTTCTCCTTCTCCTTCTTCTTCATTTCTTTCTCCTCCTCCTCCTCTTCCTCTTCTCCCTTCTTCACCCCAGCAGACACTGGGGCACAGTTCCAGCACTGTGATATAGCAATGAACAAGATGGAAGGGTCCCTGCGCTCACAGAGCTCACATGCCAATAAGTGGAGACAAAGAATAATAGTAGTAGTAGTAGCAGTATTTCAAGAAGTTATAAACACTTAGAAAAAGGTAAAACAGTAGAACGCAGTAGGGGGCAGGGCAGACTACTCTAGCAGGATGGGCACAAAGCCCTGCCTGAGGAGGTGGCATCTGAAAAGCAAGGCAAATTCAGCCACAGGAAGACCCGGGGGAAGGTCTGAAAATGGTTTCAAGAAGAGTTGACAAAAGGCACAAAGACCAAGGAGCCCCAAGCATCCTAAATGATGGGTCCTGGACTCCAGGCAAGGCCTGCCCAGCAGTACAGGGTCCCCCCTGCTCTGTAAGCGCTCGCTCTCTCTGGTACCCCCACCCCCACCCAGGCTCCAGCCTTCTCGGGTTTTCCTTCCGAGGTAGCGCCCTGCGTGCACGGCATCTGGTCGGACTCTTTCATCTCATCTGGATCCACTTGTATCTCAGGAACCTGCTTTCATCTGATACACACGTGGACGACCACACCACCCTTCACACCGAGATGCTAGTCCCCAACAGGGAGTCATCGCTCCGTTTTTCATCTCGTGCTCTTCTTAACACACATAATCCCACCCGGCCTCCGAGGATGCCGACAGCTTTCTTCATGCCCGGTGCTAATTATGCCATCCTTTGAGAATCAGCTACCTCCCCACCCCGGCTTTTTTTTTTTCCAAGAAACCCAAGCGAATCACTCTGGCCTGGAGGTGATTTACCGGTTACTGTGCTCTCTGCCCCCAGGGCGTGATTCCCACGTTCAGAGTCAAGTTCCTGCTCAGGCTGCTGCGGGGGAGGCTGGAGGTGGACCTGGACAAAGACAAGCTCCTGTTCAAGCACATGTGCTACGAAATGGAGAGGCTGCACAACGGCGGGGACGTCACCTTCCACGACGTCCTGAGGTTCGTATGGGGAGGGTGTTCTCAGCTCAGCATCCCAGAGCTGAAACTGGGCCCAGAAACTAAAGCTGTGATTGCTAACGGGCTTAGGAAACACAACAGACAAGTGTGTTCATAACCTAAAATGCCACCCCTGGCGTGCTCATGAAGCAGGGTCACACATCCCAGGCACAAAGTGCCCTTTGTCACCATCCTATGATGATCATGTCCAGGTTGGTGCCTCACACAGGAGGAGTGACAGCCCAGAAGGGCCCCTTCCCAACTGGGGAGTGCCCCAAGAGGAGAGGTGGAGGGGACCTTGGGGAGCAGAGTCACGCCCTTCCTTTGTGTTGGGGGAACCACCACGGAGGAGTTGAGCAACTTGCTCACGGTTGCCGGGCTCTGTGGCAAAGCTGCTGCTACCATCTGATCCTCTTGCTTGGACGGGTCCGACAGGAATTTGCCTGGCCTGCTCTGTGCTGGTTGCCCCGCCTTGGTGAAAATACCACGTTTTCCAGACATTTAATGAGCACCCAGACAGAACAAAAGGCTCTACCTTCTCTTCTCTCTGAGAGGCTTCTTCTGTGTTTCTTTCCTGGGGCTGCTGTAACTAAGCACTGTACACTGAGTGGCTGCAGCTACCGAAATGTACTGTCTCACGGTTCTGGGGGCAAGAAGTCAGACCAAGGAGTGGGCAGGTGGTTCCTTCTGAGGCCAAGAGGGAGAATCTGCTTCTCCCCGAGCTTCGGAGTTTCACTGGCATGTTGGGTTCCTTGACTCGCAAAAGTATCACCCCAACCTCTGCCTTCACCTTCACATGGCGTTGTCCCTCTGTGTGTGTATCTATGCCCAAGCCCTCCTTTTATAAGGAATCCAGTCATACGGGATTAGGGGCCCACCCTACTCCAGTGTGACCTCATTTTAACTAATTATTCTATCTGCAATGACCTATTTGCAAATAAGATTGCATTCTGAGATATCAGGGGTTAGGACTCCAACATATATTTTTAGGGGGTGGAGGGAACATTCAACCCATAACAGCTTCTTAAACAGGGGTCCATGGATAAAATTCAGAGGTCCATAAACTTGCAAGGGAAAACAATCACCTCTTTATTTTCACTAATCACTCCCTGAAATGCAGCATTGTCTTCGATGATGTAGGCATCAGACCACCACAGCATTAACACTATCCATGTCTTTGTCACCAGTAGAAATCAGAGATATTTTCAGATCACATTACTGACTGCCCTGGCTGGTATCTTAAAATATCATTTATGTTCCCCAGTACTTCTAAGTTATGGTAGTCGTTTGACCTCAGCTTGATATTATTATTTAATGAAATGATAAAGAAGCACTTCTGTTACTATATCACTAACTTTTTAAAGAAAATAATTTGAGAACCATATTTCAATATGATTGCTTTCCTTTGAAAAATGTGTATTTCATTTTATGCATTAAAGCATTATTCTAAGAAACGTCCCGTAGGCTCCAGTGCCGAAGGCATCCATGCCACACACACACACACACACACACACACACGAAAAAATAAAAACATTAGAAACGATGGACTGGCAGTAGCTGTTTCAGTTACATTGCGAGTACCTGACAAGTCAAGTGCTGGGTATTGTGTCACCTATTGTTTTAGGAGCATTCAGGGGTACAGAAATATGCTTGTGCCCAGAAGTTGAAAAACGATCAGATCAGATCAGAACAGGTAGATTCTGGGAAAAGTCCAGTCGGGTTATCAATTTTTACCTCCCACTATTCACTTCTTCTGTGAATACACTAAAAAGCAGAAAAAGACAGGACAGAAAATACGTATAAATAACCTCCCTCCGTCACTAGGAGCAGTCTTTCCTCCTAGTGACAGATGTTTTTTAGATTGAACGTGAGGCACATAGACATACTGTTGTCACTGATAATTAATACTCAACCTGTGTGGAACACAGGGATGCATCTCATAAAAACAGACCCAGGCAAAGTCAAGGTGGTGATGTTTCTCCCCTTCCTCTGCCTCTAGCCCCATATAGGGCAAGAATAATCAGTGATGAGTTTCTTCATGAACCAGGGAGGAGAGGAAGAGCAAATGCATTTTTGTCCTCCATGGTGGGAAGAGACTTAGCAAAGAAGAGATGACCAGTGTACCAGTGCTCTCGACAGCCCCCATGATGTGGTTTGGGCTCTGGTGGTGCAGCTGAGCTCACGGCAGGGGGTAGGCAGGGGCTGAGCAATGAGCTGGCATCCTGTGGCTTCTCCAGGGTGTACCCGCTGCCAGGAGGGGCTGTGTTCTCCTTTGGCAGTGGACCCCTTGGCCCTGAAACACAGTGAGGTGCCTCAGTGCCCACGGGCCCAGTGCAACACATCTGTGTGTTAGCATCACTAACCACTGCTTGGGCCTGCTGTGCCAAGGGCTACATGGCCGTGAATGTTCAACCCTGCTGTTTTAGGCTCTAAAATTAATAAGGATGATACAGGGGGCAAATGAGATAAATGGAGAGGTAAACGGGGCGGGGGCCATGAGTAACCATGACCCACTGGAGCTAAGTGTGAAGAAAGGATGGAGGGAGAAACCTTCCTTCTGCAGGGAGAGTCCACAGTCTGTTCTTACACAGCCAACAGTAGAGATCGTGGCTTAGCCCGGATCTTTTGTTTTCCAGGCACATAGATGGCACTTACTGTAATAACCTCACAGATATTAACTCACTTAGTCATTCAATAAAGTAGGTACCATGACTGTCGTGGTTTACAGATGAGGGCAGGGAGACGCAGAGAGGTGACAGGACCAGCCAAGTCACCACCGTAAGGAGTGGAGTCAGAACACTGCGCTCGTTGGACTGAGTGATGTCCTCTCTGGATTTTGAAATGTCTAAGGGTCTAAAGTCCAGATGCATCAGCCCTGCGATTGCTGTTGTACTTCCCCCACCAGCATGCTTTCATACCGGTCCGTCGACATCCGGAAGAGTTTGCAGCTGGAGGAGCTCCTGGCGAGGGAGCAGCTGGAGTACACCATAGAGGAGGAGGTGGCCAAGCAGACCATTCGCATGTGGCTGAAAAAGTGCCTGAAGCGCATCCGAGCCGTGAGTGAACTGCAAGCCTGTGGGGCGTTCAGACCACGTCTGTCTCCTGCACCGAGGGTGGCCGACGGAGGATGCTGCCGACCTTAACTCTAGTCATCCAGCCCTTCCCTCTTTAGCAGAGTCTGTCAGATGTTTCAACTAAGTCACATTTTTATACTATAACACGAAGGCTTAAAAATCAGTTTATTGATATTATAATATTCATGATATCCACTTACAAAACTCAAACTGTGCAACATTCCAAAATTCTCTACATGTTGAACGGCGACTGAATTTATAAAACTACTTTTAAATTGCCGCTTAAAATCCCAACATACTGTTGATAATGTTGTTTGGTCTTTAAAGACCACCTCGCCTGGGAGTTTAATGATCTGTTTTCTGCTTCCTAAACTTTAAGCTCATAGGATTCTCTAACTCCCAAGTTAATGAACATATATACTGTATTGGCATATACTGTAAATGTTTACAGGGAATGTTTCTTTTTTGTTTGTTTGTTTTTTTGAGACAGAGTCTCACTCTGTTACCCGAGCTAGAGTGAGTGCCGTGGAGTCAGCCTAGCTCACAGCAACCTCAAACTCCTGGGCTTAAGTGATCCTACTGCCTCAGCCTCCCGAGTAGCTGGGACTACAGGCATGCACCACCATGCCCGGCTGATTTTTTTTTTCTATATATATTTTTAGTTGGCCAGATAATTTCTTTCTATTTTTAGTAGAGACGGGGTCTCGCTTTTGCTCGGGCTGGTCTCGAACTCCTGACCTTGAGCGATCCACCCGCCTCAGCCTCCCAGAGTGCTAGGATTACAGGCATGAGCCACTGCGCCCAGCCCACAGGGAATGTTTCTATTAGGGAATTACTTATATGAATGTTTTTGACTTATGCTTCACACACAGGGGAAAAAATTAAACTGATCACCAAACATTTATGTATAACAGAGACTTTTTAATCTTGTTCCTCAGAACAACAGCATCAACTGCAGAGACATATATTTCTATTGGAGAAGAAAAGGTCCCTAGAGAAAAGAAACACCCAAACCTCCCATAGCCAGTCCATCTGCCCCCTGTGGTCCAGTCACAGCTTGCGCCTATCGCTCTGCTAGCTCCAGGGATCAAACCTGGCCCTGAGAGGGCACAGAAAGTCCTGGCTTCAGTATGTGCCAAGACAGATTGGCCTGCTGGCTTGGCCTCCCAGCTTGGCCTGCAAAATCCGGGGCCAAGACAAGAGCAAAGGTTTTCTCACCCACCCAAGGCTCTCTGCCTCTTACAATTTGCAGGAAATGGGAGGTGGGGTAGAGTCTGCATTGGCTTAATGAGCACAGAATACAATGAAGAGGGAAAAAATAGAACAGCCGTGTTAGTAATTTTAAAAACTAGTATTCTATCAATGGGCATAACTGTCCCAGTTGTTATATAAACGGAAGTTGAAGGGGAGGGCAGTTCCTAAGTCTCTAAGCCCTCCTTTGCATCAGTCCAACTTAATTGAACATGGACATTAGTTAAGGATTCCTGTTTGGAAATTCCTAAGAGCTCACCAATCGTGCAGGTCTTTGGCGAGGGGAGAAGAAAATGTGATTTGAGAGGTGGTGGGGCAGAGGATATTGGGTTGATATTCCTGTTCCTTGAAGGAAAATCGTGTTTCCACAGAAACAGCAGCAGTCGTGCAGCATCATCCACAGCCTGAGAGAAAGTCAGCAGCAGGAGCTGAGCCGGTTTCTGAACCCGCCCAGCATCGAGACCACGCAGCCGAGCGAGGACGCCAACGCCAACAGTCAGGACAACAGCGCCCAGCCCGAGGTATGGCGGGGGGAGGGGGGGGGCGACTCTCATCTGAGGACATTCCGTGGCGTCCTTTTTGAATACGAAATAATAAATAAACGTGTGCTGGTCACATAGACATTTCAAACCGGGTGACAATATTTCTAATAGGGATATTTTTATTGAAAGAAAACACCAAACAATGGAAACATGTTGAGCCAGATTATGTCTGTGTCTTTGCCATCCAGGTTCAAAAGATTCTGATCTGTATGAATACTAAAAAAAGGTTAAGGTCCTGAACGTAATAATTCTGTGTGTTTTTTGTTTGTGGTGTTTTGTTTTGTTTTGTTTTGTCTGAAGAGTTAACAGCACATCTAAGAGCTGAATTTGAGGCTAGGGGTATTGCATGACTTAGGAGAGCACAGTTTACATGAAGCTCGGCCCTACGTGTTTTCTTCCCCTCGCTAAGAATTTGCAGTCAAATCAGTGAAAATGTTTGTAATTGGCTTTCAACCTCCTCAGATAATCAGGCTCATGGAAGATTTCTCCTTCCTTGGTTGGGCACCAGAAGACCATATGGAATTTGGGAGGATTAGCTTGGGGAGGTTCTATTTGCTGGGGCACAGCGTATTTTCATTTCCAAGTGCAATCTACATGTCTGTGGACGAAGCACAGAGAATTATCAGCGCCCTGGAAGGCCCTGTGCTGTGAGAAGCAGCTGGCAGGGGGTCCTGCACCTTTATGAGGCTGCAGTTATGATCGGAGGTTAACGGCATGGAACTGACCCAGCGTTCTGTGCCCAGCCCCCGGCAGCGCCGAGCCTCGTGGTGTGCAGTGACAGTCAGGGGCCCAGGTCAATTTTGAAGCCTAAGGCTCCACAACCCACCAAGATGCACCAAGAGGCCCTCCTGTTCCATGACCCAGTTTTGGGGGATTCTATACTGTCAGCTCCCCAGCCTGTAGGATTCATCTGCCACCAACGGCAGGACTTGTGCAGGGATCGTCAACCAAGGGGCCAAGGAGAGGCATCTGCAGTGGCCCCGCCAGGATCTACCCTGAGGGTGGCTGGCAATGCCTCACGGTGGGAGACAGGGCCATTGAGGCAGGATAAAGTGACGATTGCAGAGCTCTTTGCTTTTAGATTAAAAAGCTGAGCGGTGACCAAATAACCAAGAGGGATATTGAAGAGATGTGAAGACCAAGGTGTCAGCTAGGAAAGGGAAAGGTGACCAGTGGACCAGAGAATGGGTACAATGTGCAGACAGTCTGGTACCTCTCTTTGATTTTAGTTAGATCGTTGTTAGCTCTCTTCTCCCCTGGGGCCCATCCTAGAGCTCTGCCTGCTGAAAACTCTTTTCCTGAAGCTCCACTGACCTCCAGGTTGGCAGAAGTACACTGCCCCCACCCAGCCAGTCCCCCCTGCCCACCTCCCTTCCTGCAACGCCACCACCCTTGCCCTGGTTTGCCAGCCAAGGCACAGAAGGTGTGGAGGGACCGAGGTGGTGGGGGTGGCTCAGGAATGCCCAAGAAAAGGTGCTCCCTGAAGAGCTGTGTCTCTTTTTCACTCTTTTAACCCATTTTCACTTTTCCTTTCCTGATTGCGGACACTAGGAGTCCACACCGTTCTTCCCTCTGGTTTTCCTGCCATGTTGCTTCCTTTCTTACAATAAAAGGAGGGCAGAGAGAAGGGAGAGGGCATGGTGGTAAGAAAGGGCCGCAGCTGCTTCCTTCTCTCGTCCCGTGCAGACAGGCAGCCAGCAGCAGCTCCTGAGTCCCACGCTGTCCGACAGAGGAGGCAGCCGGCAAGACGCAGCCGACGCAGGGAAACCGCAAAGGAAGTTTGGGCAGTGGCGTATGCCCTCAGGTACGTACCTGCAGCCCTTTCCCCACTGACTGAGGCATCTCCAAGGTATGTACTCTCTGTGTGTTTTCAAAATGCAAGTCTGTGTCTATGGTTATGTTCACAAAACGATGAAAAGTGTACCCTGCGCAAAACATCCCCCCCAAATAACTTTGCTAAATATGGCCATATTAGCTCCCATTTTCAGGTACCAGTGTTGTTAAGACGGCGCCTATTAACAAAGTGAGATACTACAGCCAAGATCCAAAAAGAAAAGAAGGAGATTTCCAAGGGCATCCTGTGTATGTTCAAGGCATTGCTCAAACACAGGCAAAACTTAGTTAAGAGGGAGTGGGCAGGCCGGGCGCAGTGGCTCACGCCTGTAATCGTAGCACTCTGGGAGGCCAAGGCGGGAGGATTGTTTGAGCTCAGGAGTTCGAGACCAGCCTGAGCACGAGCGAGACCCCGTCTCTACTAAAAATAGAAAGAAATTTTATGGACAACTAAAAATATATAGAAAAGTTAGCCAGGCATGGTGGCACATGCTTGTAGTCCCAGCTACTCGGGAGGCTGAGGCAGGAGGATTGCTTGAGCCCAGGAGTTTGAGGTTGCTGTGAGCTAGGCTGACACCACGGCACTCACTCTAGCCCAGGCGACAGAGTGAGACTCTGTCTCAAAAAAAAAAAAAAAAAAAAAAGAGGGAGTGGGCAGACACAATCATTCAGAAAGTGCCACAAAGTCCTCAAAGAAGACACAGAGACACAGACCCCTGCTTTATCTCAACATACACTTTGCTGCTGAGCCGGTCACCATCTTTATGCAAGCTCCTTTATCTCGATAATAACAATAACAACCGACACGTATATAATACTTACTGTATGCCAATCGCTATTGTAAGTGCTTTCCTTGTGTTCCCTCATTTAATCCTCACAATCCTATTATTTTCCACATGTTACTGATTCAGTAAGAGAATTTTCTTCTAGAGGAATATGGGGTTGTGAAAAACCAGGGTAATCCCGTTACGGGTACTCAGGCCGGACAGATGGAGCACTGCTGCACAGCCTGTGTCCTCTGCACGTGGCTTTTCCTGTAGATGACTGAGTCCGTGCTGAAGTGGGGGCTCTGCAGTGCTCCTTAGCTATGCCTGACTTCCGCGCAGTGTAAGTGAGAAGGTGGGTGATGTTGCAGACTCTTCTACAGCACATCTGTTCCACAAAGTGGACAACAGTGCAACTGACCTTTTTTTTTTTTTTTTTTGAGACAGAGTCTCATTCTGTTGCCTGGGCTAGAGTGAGTGCCGTGGCGTCAGCCTAGCTCACAGCAACCTCAAACTCCTGGGCTTAAGTGATCCCACTGCCTCAGCCTCCCGAGTAGCTGGGACTACAGGCAAGCGCCACCATGCCTGGCTAATTTTTTCTATATATATTTTTAGTTGGCCAGATAATTTCTATTTTTAGTAGAAAAGGGGTCTCACTCTTGCTGAGGCTGGTCTCGAACTCCTGACGTGGAGTGATCCACCCGCCTCGGCCTCTCAGAGTGCTAGGATTACAGGCATGAGCCACCGCGCCCGGCCGCAACTGGCATTTTTGAGGCTAAAGATGTTCAATGGATCCTCATTAACACCACCACCAAGGAAAACGTCCTTTGTCATATCCAGGAGTTTATTGTTCAGGATCAAAGAGGCCTAAGCTTCTGCTTGGTTCAACCAAAGCCAAGAATGAGGGGAAACAAGACTGAGTAGGTGGCGGGGCCAGGTCATGTAAAGCCTAAAATTACAGTCTGAGTAGGCTCAATGTTATCATGTAGGCAATTAGAAGCCAGTAAAGACTTCTGAGCAATATGTGACATTTGGAGTCCGTGCTTTAGGAAGATTGACTTGGCAGCAGCGAGAATGAATTGTCTACGGTAGAGCCCGAGGCAGGTTGCAAGCTGGAGGATGTTAGAGTGGTCTGGGCATGAGGCATTGTGGGCCCGGACTGAGCTGCTGGTCTAGACCCTGCAGGGACAGACAGGAGAGACGATCTGGGGAGAACACACAGTCCTTGGTATTCATGGAAATGGATAAAAGAAAAGATGTTGCCAAAAGTGCTTCCAGTCGTCCATCCCTGGGTGGCCCCAATGTTGAAAATGGTGACAACCAAAGGGACATGCTGTTGGGGTCATGCTGAATTTGAGGAGGCAGAGGGGAAGAAAAAGAGCATTTTAAGGGGGCACCAACAATGTCCCAGGTGTCATGCTATGTGCTTTCTTAGATCATCTCATTTAATCTGTTTTAATCTTCACAGTAGTCTAAGGAGGAAATTTTCATTCTCTTCATTTTATGATGGAGAAAACTTGGGTTCAGAGACATGAACTTGCCCATGTCTGCATTGCTACAGGTTGGAGAGGGGGGACCCACGCCCATGACTGGGACCCCAAAGCCACATCTTTCTTTCCACACTCTCACCACATCCCTCCTCTCCCCTTGCTATCACTTACATGTTCCCTCCTTTTCCTTTTTTTAATATGCATATGCTAATGAACACAGATACACACACATATATGACACTTATATTTCCCTAAATTGGAAGTTTCAGTGATTTTCTGGTTTTTGTAATTATCTCAAAATGAAAGGGGTGAGCTTTTTTTCAGATGGTCTTATTTATTGTCCATGATCATAATTTTAATATCTATTATGAACATAAAGAATCAAATGCTGAAAAGGTCTCTTCCTTAACATCTGTGGATAGGACTTGTTAGCCAAAAGTATCACTGATGGGACTATCATGGTTTTTCAGGAATGATTGCAATGGGGAGAAACCACACCAAGTTGCTCACAGGACTCTTGTTAATCCCACAGCACCAAAACCAATAAGCCATTCCATGCCTTCGGTCAACTTACCGTTTGGAGGGAGGACAACAATGAAATCGGTAGTGTGCAAAATGAACCCCATGACTGACGCAGCTTCCTGCGGTTCGGAAGTTAAGAAGTGGTGGACCCGGCAGCTGACCGTGGAGAGTGACGAAAGTGGAGACGACCTTCTGGATATTTAGGTGAAAATCAATGCAGATGAAAGTCTCATGGTGGAAACTATTTTCTGATATTTCCCTTGATCGTCCAGTGAGCAACCTGTGATTGACGTGTAACTGAATTCCAACTTGTCCCAAGATTTTTTAATTTTTGTCCTGCCACAGGAAGGCATAAGCTGTGTGTATCATTGTTTAAGAAAATTTGTATAATGATGGCATTGATAATATTAGAAACTATACCAACAGCAGATGTAGATCATTCAAAATTTCATCTATTCTGTCTGTGTAAACTAAGATGTGTAGTCATATGTGCTCTTAGACATTGTGACCATCCCCCAAAAGAGTGCTAAGCCCAAAGTGGCTGATATTTATGGTACAGCTTTAGTTCACATTTTTCCCATTTCCACTAGAAATACTTCTCTTGGGAGAATTTATTATTTATGATTGATCTGAAAAGGTCAGCACTGAGCTTATGCTAAAATGATAGTAGTTTTACAAACTACAGATTCTGAATTTTAAAAAAAGTATATTCTTTTTCTCATGTTATTTTTTAAAAATATGCACAAGATGCTTGGAGATCAGAACAAGTTGATTTCTGTCCTCAGTTACTCTAGTGAAACTGTTGCCAGCTTCCAAGAAAATTGTGTGTGCAGGTACCAGGCAAAGAAATTGGCCTGGAATGCTTATTGGTTTAAAACAAACCTGTAGGCAGACCACTTGAGAGACATGGTTGTGCAAAGATGTTAAGTTTCTTAAAAAGCCTGTTAACAATTGAGTTAGGCAAAAAGAGTAAAACTATATAACTAAACTTATTTAAAAAGATCTTTGCATGTGTGATGTTATCATCGGCTTTATTTCTCACCTAAGCTGTGTTTTTTTGCCATAAATCAGCAGAGACATTATGGGTCGATCCCAACACACCACTGCTATATTAGAGTCAAAATGACCAGAACCTTCCATGGAAATAATGGTGCCCTGCAAAATCTTGCTTCAAATTCAGTTTAGGTATCCCACAACTTAATTGTATTTCTTCACACATCAGTGGTCCATGTCCTCTGGGAAAATTATAAATGCAATATGATTACAAAGTACTGTTGGACCTCTCGTGCTGGATCAGCCAAGAAGTGGGTTTGGCCTTTATATTACAGATTGGAGATTTCTGTTTAGATTTTTTTTTAATAGAGTGATTATCTCTATTAAATCCTTTGACCCCCGGTTACTTTATGATCTCTTCTTCTCTATTTAACATTCTTCAAATAGCCAAATGTCACATTCCTTCTGTATCACAAATGTAGCACTGTGGTGACAGTCTGTACTTTATGTGATTCATTGTAATCGTGAGATAATGGGCAACTGAAGTCAGTGCAGCCAAAAGGATTTTATTTGATTTTATGTTCATTTGGATTTTATTTTTTGTACATAAAAAAATAAAATATTGGATTTGTAAAAGAATTTACACTGAATTGATGATCATTTTAGATCCTTTTCTTGTGTGTGTTGGGGGCAGGCAGGGGACTAGGTAGCTGGCACTTTGCAAACACTGTATTGAATATTTAGTCCGTAATTAGTTGGCAAAAGCTCTGTCCCTGATATTCATTTCGGCTCAGTTTTCCGAGCCAGAATGTTCCTCGTACGCTTGTGCTGATAAGGGTGAATGAATCCCCTGCGCCTTCCAAGCCTACAATGAGGCAGAAAAGGTACTTCCATGTCCAGGGCATGGGTCTGTACTAGTGCTGCCTAAAAACAAGATTTTTTTTTTTTTTTTGGCTCATTACACTTGAGTAATACAGCTTCATTCTCCCAAAACTGCTGAGCCCTTCCTAAAACGTCTGTAATTGATGTTCAGCGGAACATCATTGTTGTTCATTCTGCAGTGAAGCAAGAGGCAGAATACCAATGTGCTTAAAGCTTCAATTAAGTGAAACAGCCGGACGGTGCCTGTGGGACTCTTCTCTATTTTCCTGAAGCAGGTAGGGCAGAGAAGACAAGTGCCACCCCCTTTTTAGGTTTTACCCCTGGATACATAAGCATAGGAACAATCCAGTTACCAGATGGGAAAACTTAGGCCACAATGTTCCCTGGTCCTTAGGGAAGCCAGACACAGATACTAATCCCATCATCATGCCACCCACCGCCTTTAATTAAAGGATGCTGTCGGCTCCAAGGGAACCAGAAAGCGTATGAGGTGGAATACTTGAGACAGAGCCCCCAGGAGAGAGCAGACCACACATGCATTGCCCATATGGCAATTCAAGGAGACTCAAAGGGAGCGAGTGGACAGAATGGCCAGGCCAATGCTATTCACTCTATTCTTAGTGGTGGTTCCAGACTAGCACCTATCAGTGGTGACAGGTTGTTTGCGCCCTGCCCAAGCTGAATAAGATAAGGGCATGTAGAAGAAAACCAGTGTTACAAAGCTTTACATCAAAGTGGTTTCCAAGCCAGTGGAATAATGTGCTTGCCTGTTTCTTTGTAGGATGTGGCATTCTATAGATGGGTCGCTTTCAATATATTATTGAGCAGTGGCACTCTTTCTAGAACCAAGTCCTCCAAGGGATCCCCAAATTTTAACCAGGCAAAAACAGGGCAGCCCTAGTGGAAGTTGGGGTGAAGATGGATAGTCCTGGCTACTCAGGAGGCTGAGGCGGGAGGATGGCTTGATTTCAGAAGTTTGGGGTTGCAGTGAGCTGGGATCCCACCACTGCACTCCAGCCTGAGCAACACAGCGAGACCCTGCCTCAAAAAAAGAAAACGAAAAAAAGAAGAAGAGAGAGACACAGCAAGGAGAACGCCATGTGAAGACAGACACACAGGGACGAAGGACACGTGAAGATGGCAGAGACATTGGAGTGATGCTGTCGCTGGCCCAGGAACACCTGGGCTGCCCCAGGCTGTAAGAGGCAAGGAAGGACCCTCCCCTAGAGGCTTCGGAGGGAGCATGGCTCCCTGTCAATACCTTGATATTGGACTTCTAGCTAGAAAAACCATGAAAGAATAAATTTCTGTAGTTTTAAGCTACCCAGTTTGTGATACTTTGTTACAGTAGCCCTAGAAAACTAACATGTCCCCCTGCCACCCTACTCCAGTCTCCAAAGATGGCCCAAATCACCCTAGTGCACCCAGGAACCCAGTTTGAAAAACACTAGTATAGATCGAAGATCATGAGCTTTGGAGTTCAACAGATTTTGCAAGTTCCAGATTTACTGGTTACTTTCTATGTAATTTTGGATGTGTTTTATACCGTCTCTGAGTCAAGATTCAGCTTCTTGCTTTAAAGAAAAAAATAAGACAGGAGAGGGATTTCATTCACTTCATTTACTTGAGAAGTGCACTAAAGCTACGAGATGGGCTTAGTCTGAGCTGACATGCAACACGTTTCAAATCGTTAACTAGCTGTCCAGCCTCTCTACCAGAATCTTGAGTTGACCAATTGTTAAGCTTTTGTTTTCTCAGCTAAGATAATGTCAGGTTAGGAAACTACCTCAGGGCAAGATTTAAATGATGAGTTGCCGTGAGGGCCACTCCTTCCCCTAACGCAGTTCAACCTCCAGAGAGAGCATTTTCAAAAAATGCCTCTTTGGCACCACTCCAACAATACACCAAAATAATTATTTGTCTGAGTTCTCTAGCTTCTTACATTTTCCGTTCTTCATCCGGCTTCTCCACAGGGTGACATCTGGGTAAAATAGATAAATTTGAAAAAAAAAAAAAAAAAGTATTCTGAAACCTTTGTGTTCAGTGTACTTTGTCAGTCTTCCAAGTCCCTAACAGTGGATTCAAGTCAAAAACATGCTGGCGTCCATCCCTGGAATATGGAAGAAACAAAAATGCAGCTGATGAGCCAAACGCTTTCAGCCCTTGCAGGGAAGGGGCTGGGGCAGAACATTCTCCAGTTCCCACAGCGTCCCCTCTTGGCTGCACTCGATGGCTTCTCAGGGTCCTGCTGACCTCAAGAGTCCGTGAAACATCCTCTTGGGTTCTGTGCCCGCGTTCCACCCCAGTCTTTGCCCAAGCTAGAAAGCGTCCTCCGGAGTTGCTCTCCACAAACCAACATGTGGAGGCCACTAAGTCTGGAAAGGAGAACCCCAAAAGCACCAAATAAGGTGCTTGTGATGAGCAATTCACTTCCCCTCGTCTTCCCCTTGATACAGCTCTGCCCTCGCATGTCCCTGTGGCATGTTCCTAAGTCACTCAAAGAAGTGATGTCCCTCCTTTCTCACACCAAGCCTCCCACCTGCAATCCACCTTCCAATCCTCCCAACAAATACTGCTCCCACATTGGCCCTCCCTCCCCGAGATCCTCTTCCTCTACCGACCTGGCCTCTGCTTCTCCCCGTACGGACCCTACTGTCCTTTTCTCATTCCTCCCAGCCTCACTGAGTGCCTTTGCCTTTCCTGCAGCCATAAGTTCTTTCTCCGGGATCTCCTCTTGCCCGGATCCCCCTCTGACTCCCCTACTGTGCTATAAGGCAATTGTTATACCTGCCCTAGAAAGGGGTAGTGGAGACTGGGGGAGGCTCTTCAGGTGGCAGTGTCATTTGGATTAAGCATTTAAAAAAGGAGAATTGGATTTAAATCATCATCATTGGAGACACAGCAGACAGAATGATGCCTGGAATAAAAAGAGGAAAATTCTGGAAGAGAGAGTGAATGCCAAGCCTTGTGAATAGGCACACAGAGGGCAGAAGGGAGCCTCGGGTCTGGCCAGGGGTGTGAAGAGCCTTGACTGCCCCAACCCTCCCTCTGGACTGTGATCGTCAGAAAAGGGGGTCATCGGAGGTAGGCAGGGGTGAGATTGTAGTAACAGCGCAAGACCTACGCTCTAGGAGGAGCAATGTGTGAAAGGGAATAGAGGAGGGAGAGGAGGCTCAGGATGAACATTTATAATACTGCAGTTCTCTAAGTGAGGGAAACCTAGAAGTTGGACCACTGTGGTGGCCCAGAACATGGAATGAGGATGGAAGTGAAAGTGACTGTGGAACCTTGCCAGGCTGTGCTCAGTCATCCGCCACCAACAACTTACTCTTTCAAACAACACTGCCCTTTGGCCATCTTTCCTTGAACTATGGAACCCACAAAATGCACTGACCATTTACTGGACCTAATTTCAGAGGCCCTGCCCTCCTCTAGCTTTCTCCCACAGGCCTGCTAATGATAACGTCTGTTTAACTTACACATTTTTCTCTTTGATTCTCAGTTCCCTAGACCACTTGTTGGTCTTTTGTATTATAATTTCTTGGGGTACTGCTCCTGGATCTTACTAGTTGAATGGAGTTTACTAGATGGAGTTTTTCTAGTTAATGGGAAAGGGTGGCTCTCCAAACTTACTGCAGATGTTACCTGCAGAACATCTCTTCTCTCCTTGACTTTGGGGTCACATTTTGAGATGTGGGCATCTAACCATTCAGATTTGATTGTGGGGATAGGGTAAAAAAGAAGAAAGTAGGGGTTAGGGGAAGAGAACTAACTAAGGTAAAAGGAAAAGTTCCTTAGAAAGACACACATTCTCCATTTATCTACCGACCACAGTGGTCTGGAATCAGGACTTGTCGTAAATAATGCCACTTGACGTTTCCTGGCTAGACTTATGGGCTATCACCCTCAACACCTATCCACTACCCACTGCAGGGCCAGGTCCTAGATCTTTGTTGTATCATCAGAGCACCTGAACAGTCCCAGACTTCTCCCTAACCAAGTGCAAGGCCAATGCTTCCTATTAAAAAACAGAAAAGTACTTTCAGTATCCTTCTTTCTCTCCAATGTGAACCTTTCTATGTGGTTTTATTCCCCTTTGGCTTCATACCCACATGCTCTCTCCCTTCCTACCTCTTCCAACAGACAGTTCGTCTGTATCAACTCTCCCTTTTCTGACACAGCATCTTCCTCTAGCATCCCCTCCATTCCTGAACACAAGTAACACACAGCCTCGACATAAGTGACAGCCAACTCCTTGCATCTTTCCTGTCCTAGGACATTCTTTTTCTATCGGCAATGTCCAGTGCAGTTCAGTGAGCACAAGTTAGAGCCAGAGAGATTTCCTTTCCCTAGATGATCATCTGAGAATTCAATTCACAGGTAAAACGCAAGTTAGTTTTCACAAAGACAGATTATTCCCTAATTAGGAAGAACTCTTTGGACTCTTGCCTATAGTAACTTATCAGTGGAAAGTATAAATAACACAAGACACACTGGAATTGCCTGAGAGCAGCTATTGTCCGATGATGAGTCATCAGATAGTTCATTTAACTACTCATCCACTGAAGATTAAGACAGGCATTCTTCTTGTTCTTTGAGTCTATACATGGAAGCTTCTACCCTCATGGTGCTCATGGCTTATTGGGGAAGCAAAAAATAAACAAGTAAATACATAATATGTCAGAAAGTTTTAAGTGTAATACAGAGACATTAACTAGGGTAAGGGAGATAAACATTCCTCTTTGATGTAATTTAGTTGTTAAAGGGCTCATAAGTCGCCATTTGGGCAGAGACCTGCAGGAGGTGACTGAAGTACCGTGGGGATGTGCCTCCCTCAAAAGGTGCACTTGAGCTGACAGCCTCTGGCTGCAGGTGTTTCCAGATCTGCCTCAGTTTATTTTTTTTAACGTTTTTTTGTATTGTGATAAAATGTATATAGCATAAAATTTGCCACTTCAACCATTCTTAAGTGTACAATTGAGTGGTATTAATTATATTCACAATGCTGTGCAGCCATCACCACTATCCAATTCCAAAAACTTTCATCACCCCGAACAGAAATTCTGTACCCCTTAAGCAATAACTCCTCATTTCCTCATCCCCCAAGCCTCTGGTGCCCTCCAATCTATGCTTCTACATTCTGTCTCTATGGATTTACCTACTCTAAATATTTCCTATAAGTAGAATCACATAATATTTGTCCTTTTGTGTCTGGTTTACTTCGCTTAGCACAATATTCTCAAGGTTCATCCACGTTGTAGCATGTATCGGTACTTCATTCGTTTTCATGGTTGGATACTATTTCACGGTGCGTACACCACATTTTGTTGATCCATTCATTGGTAACACTTATGATTATGTTAGACGCCCCTCCCGGTAATCCAGGATGATCTTCTCATCTCAAGTTTCTTAACATGATCACATCTGCAAAGTCCCTTTTGCTGTGTAAGGTCACATAATCACAAGTTCTGGAAATTAGGATGTGGGCTTCCTTGGGTGGGACATTTTTCTGTTGACCACAGCAGGTTTCCAGCTTGAAGAAGGCCTAAGTAGGTGGAAGGGAGAAAATTGGAGATTAAATCAAGTTCAAGTTGGACTAGTTCAATTTCTGAATTAAGACTGTCCTTGCTACTGAGATGACCACTGGACATTTCTAATACCTAAGGGTGAGCAGAAAAGTTGTGGGCTGCCAGAGTTCATAACTGGGACCAAGGGAGAGCTACTGAATACATTTTAAAGAGATGACTTAAAACTAAAAGTCAAGTCTGTTTTAACTATAGCATGAGTTGAGCTTGTCTAACATACCAATGACATGTTGAATTGGAGATGTCATTAGACTTCAAAGAGGAGAATGTAGACTCCACAGTTGACTAGACAAGGCTGGGGATCACCAGAGGTGAGGGGTCCACATTTGGGAACATCAACCCCAAACAAAACCAACTCTGCCTTCAACTGTGCTAAGTAAGACAGTCACAAAAAGACACATACTGTATGATTTCACTTAAATGAGATATCAAGAGTAGTAAAACTCACAGAAACAGGGAGCAGAAGTGTAGGTGCCAGGAACTAGGGGAGGGGCAAGTTGTCATCTAACAAGTATAGAGTTTAAGTTTTGCAAGATGAACAAGTACTGGAGATGCTGCACAACGTGAGTATCCTCAATGCTACTCAACTGTACACTTAAAAATAGTTAATATGGTAAATTTTGTCATGTGTATTTTATCACAATTAAATTTTTTTTTAATTTTAAAAAATACATCCTCTCATCTGATCCCCAAAGCTAGTGGCCAAACTGAAATAGCAAAGCAATTCCAATGCCACCTTAAATTATGCTTCCCTATCTGCTTTCTATACTGCACCAGTTTACCTGATTTAAATTCAGTCCTGCAGTCTGCTAGCTGACAAAACCCTTGCTGTCATCTAAACCAGCAATGGTATCTTATTATTTTGCCCCAGTGCTGTATGTTACCCATTCAACTTAAAAATCCCCATGCAGTATGCCTAGCAAATCCCCAAATTCCATCTGAATGCTAGAGAGCTGGTATGTCTGCCCATTGAATTAAGCCGTGGAGGGTTTGTTTAGAGGCAGACTTCAAGTTATTTCTCATTCTCCCTTCACGGGCAGTGGGTCAATGTCAATGTCAATTTTTAAGGGTTGGTTACAGAATCAACTAACCTACAAGAGGAATTTTGTAGCTTCATTGTGTTCCTTTCCCAAATTGATATTTGTCACTCCATTTCCCATATGATCTGGATGGTGACCCCCAAATAACACTAAGTGAAAACACTTGTTTCGATGCATCATTCCTGGCGGTGATCCTGATGCCTGACTAGCCACTGAGATGTTCAGCTTTTAAACGAGATCAAACCCACCTGTGGACACAGAAATGCGCTAAGGCTCATGGGTTCTCTGCAAACAAATGCATATGAAAAGAGAATACTTTTGCATTCTAAACTATGTCAAAACCACCTAAAAGAATAAATTAGCAACTTGACCAAGGGCTGTCGGGAATAAACAATTTCTAGAATAGTGTTCTTTAGCCAAGATATCAAGGAAAAGAGCAGTACACGTAAATTACACCAACTAAAGGTAACTTTTTCGTTTGAATCCTCTGCATAAGTCTCAGGCACTCCGTATCTAATTTTGACTTTGGATACAAAAAAGGATAAAAGTAGGTAACACTTAGGTAACTACCTAAGAGTAGGTTAGAAAGATTAAGATAAGGTGGGGGACCTGCGGCCTTCTGATTTCAAGATTGCTCTGTTTTAAGCACCAAAGGAGGCAAGAAAAGCTCCATCTTTCTCTCCTGCACCGCTTTTAACAAAAGGATTTGTTCTTTTTGTTGTTGTTATTGTTTTCGTTTTTTTATTTTTTATTTTTTTAATTTTTTTAATTTGTTCTTTAAAATCTGGATTCAGTCGAAAGGCCACACTTAAGAACCTAGAAGGTCACATGTGGCCTTAAGGCCGCAGGTTTAGGGAAACAGGGAGATGAAAGGAGGGAGATTCAGTTAAACAATTGCATTTCCACTTGGAATATGCATATTTCACAACTTCAGAATCCATTATATCTTGTATCCAGTTTCCTCTATCAATTACAATGTTTTGAAAATTTATTTTTTATTTTTTATTTTTTTTTATTTCAGCTTATTATGGGGGTACAAAAGTTCAGGTTATATATATTGCCCATGTCCCCCCATCCCCTCGAGTCTGAGCTTCAAGCGTGTCCATTCCCTAGACAGTGCACATCAAGTGCATATTTGTGCATATTTGTTTTTATACTTTTTATTAATAAAACATCCAGTGAGCCTAAAAAAAAAAAAAAAAAAAAAAGGAAACGAAAGGAGGGAGAAAAAAAATATCCTAGCCTTCCACTCTTGGAAACAGATCATGTTGTCTCATGCCTGCAGGTAACAAGGCTAGAGTGTTGACCCGTGGTCTGGCAGGCAGGGCAAATCACCTGGAATAGACAGAATGAATGTATTCATCAGTGTCCTCCAGAAAAACAGAACTTGTAGGATATGTAGGAGAGATTTATTTTAAGGAATTGGCTCATGCCATTGTGGGGGATGATGAAATTCCAAAATCTAAAGGGCAGGCCAGCAGGCTGGAAGTTCAGGCACGCGCTGACGTTACAGTCCTGAGTCCAAAATCTGCAGGCTGAGGGTTTCTATGTTAAAGTCTTGAGGCAGAATTCCTTCTTCCAGAAACCTCAATCATTTTCTTAAGGCCTTCAGTTGATTGGGTGAGGTCCACTTACATTATGGGCGGTAATCTGCTTTACTCAAAGCCTACTGATTGAAGTGTTAATCATCTTAGCAGCACCATCTAGACTAGTGTTTGACCAAACATCGCCTACCCAATGACTATCACAATGACTATCATTTTATTACCTGTAGTTGTTGGTTGGTGTCACTCATTTGCCCAGGGAATCCAACCAACTACCTTTTTTCCTAAAAATGTAACAGCGAAAGGGAGGCTTATCGTAACTGACTCCGTTTTTGCTTCTGACCCCCGGCAGCAATATCCCTCTGGTTAAAAGATGCTGCTTATCTCTACATGTAGTCCAGCTAATTATAGGAGAAATTTAGTTTGTAGTTCAACTATAGAAGAAAAATGATAACCACTCAGTTCCCAAAACTAACTCCCAGGGAACTTAGGAAATTATGCACACAGGTAACAACATTACGGTAAAGATTTATAAGAACATTATTACCTGACTTATGTCATCCAAAGTTAACTGACCAAGAACAAAGAAGTTTCACAGCCTCCTCAGACCCTCACTGACACCCACATGTCTGCAGTCATTGGTCACCTCTTGCAATATCCCTCTTCTTCCCCCTTCCCTTAACATATAAAGGAGCCTAAAGTTCATTCTAACTTAAGAAGATTCCTTGGGGTGTTAGTCCACCATCTTCTCGATTTGCTGGCTTCCTGAATAAAGTCACTTTCCTTGTCCCAACACCCTGTCTCTCAACTTATTGGCTGTCCATCATGTGGCAAGTGGTACGAACTTGGACTCAGTTGCAAGAACAAGAGGCAAAGAATGCTGGTTTTATTCAGTCAGCTTCATGCATTTCTTCTCTCCAAGGAAGAAAGGAAAGGAGACTGAGAAAGAGAGAAGTTGTGCTGCCTTTTTGTTTTAATGTGTGCATTTGTTGTCAGGGTGCTAAGCCTAACTCACAAGGCTGCGTCAATGGACATGAGAGATGCATCACCTCCCAAGAGGTACACTCTCGACCTCCTCTGTCTTATTGGTCCCAGGGGCGTTAGCACAGTCTTAGGATATATCAGACTCAGGGCATTGACTTCTCTTTCACATTCTGCATTTCATGTTAGAAACATCACAAAGGGCCCAACCCAGGAAACACCGGAAGCACAACAACAAGATAGTCAACCTGGGAATATCAGGCTGGCCACAGGTTGATAACATATTTCACATAAGCAGGGAAAGCTGTCACACGGAGTCCAGTTCCCTTCTCTAACACCAGGGAACACTTAGCAGTGGGCACTTCCAGATACAGAAGAAAGAAAGCCTCTTCCTGTTTCTGTTTGAGCCAAGAGACATGGGTGTAGGTAGGAGTCCTAACTCTTGACACCATCAATGGGACTCTCAGGTTAACGGAAATATCCCTCAGGAATTCATTGCAAGGATTGTGTTGGTCTCTTCTCACGAATCATCTCTTCCTGACCTTTGTTCAGGGCACCATGCTGCCCACCTTGAAAAGCTTGCCTTTGCCTCCATGACGCGAGGTGCTCGGTCCTGGTGCCTCTCACCTTGCTGTAGCCATCACTGGCTGCAGAGGAATACCTCATTTCTGCATTCTGCCAGCTTAGCTTCGGAACTAAACCCACGTAGGATGTCAAATCAGGTGTCCTTTTTGATCCATTGACTCTCTTTTTAGGGTAAGGAAAAGGGGCCTCGCTCAGGGCCGGGTCAAGAGGTAACTGGGAATTTCCCGCAGCCCTAATGAGCACAGCCTGAAGGTCCTGGCTGTGTCCACACTTCCACCTGCCACGGTGCTTCGACATGTCACACCACTGGCCCTAATTCTCCCATCCAGGAGTCTCCCAGCCCAGGCAGGGCCTCCACTCCCCCTCTGCAATTGCCTCACACCCTTGTCTGACTGTTAATTAGATGCCTCATTTCTGGGCTCGTGTATGGGCTTGAGCCATCTGCTTGTTGATCACATTCTTCTGGATATATTGGATTTTAAGGAAGCCAGCCACGAAGAGGTTATGTTGCAGATGGCCCACTGAGAAGGTTTCTCCAGAGCAAACTTGAGAGTGTATAATGTGTGGTGACCTGTGGCCACATACATGAATCAACAAGCCACAGACATACTGGCTGCAAAGCTCAGAGACTGTCATTGTGATAAAACAATGCAAAAACAAAACTCAAAATTTCTACTTGAAGTCATTCCACTACGGTTGGCATTGCACAAAAGAAAAATGCATGAAGTAGACCAACAAGATACACAGTTACTTAGACCACTATACAAGTACTTCAGAGCTGATTTGCCAGCTTGCAGATACCTCTGGAGCTGGCTTCTCCAGCCCAGGTCATGTGTCTGAGTCCTTAGAGCCTCCGGGGACTTGGACATCCGCCCATCTCTGTGTCCCCAGCATGTCTAGACAGCACGTTGGCACATGTGTGATTCTCACTGCTGCTCTTTAAACTAAAAAGAGGGGAGATGCTTTGGATTTTTTAAACTCACATCTGAATAAGAATGTCAGATACCTCTGGCATTCATCAAGAACAAACCGACAACCATTGAGAAGATTTTTCATTTTTCATCCTGAATTCCTGTTCCATTCCTCCCTTTAACTTCTTTGCTGATCACGGCTTTTCTCAGATTAAGGTAAAACAGCAGCATAAACAAAGCAAAGTAAACTTTCCTGGAGCATGTGTGGAATTCTTCTTCAGTTCTTGTCCAAGAGCTTTCTCCCAGAGACTCTGATGGGGAGCAATCTTGCAAGAACACAGAGGGTCAGCCACGGGGACCACGCCTGGGCTACACAGCGCCTGGAGGCCGCCAGAGTGGCCTCAGGCTCCTTGATCCTTAGCCTGGGGCCTATGTCAGATAAAAAACAAATCCCAACTCAAGTAAGGAGGGACTGTATCAGAATAGACTATAACAATATCTTGATGAAAGTCTGACCTTTCAAACTTCCAAACAGGTCGAGTTCGCCAGTATTTTGTCCAGATTAGTCAGTAGATACAGTTTAGCTGATCGTTTATGAGGCAAAGAATAGGAATTTGGAGCAATGTGTCCGGCTCTGTCATAGGTAAACAAGGCATCACCTGCAAGAGGTTTCTTTTTTTTGTTTATTTTTTTTAGTTTTTATAGGAAAGGACCAGTCTTTGCAGCCAGCTGTTTCCCAGAACACAAGATTTCTTGACCACGGCTGTGTTCCAGGAGGCCAGGGTGCAGGTGGAAGAACACTGTCAGATCTCCCTCCAGTAGATTCGCCTCTCAGGGCTTCTCTTTTCTCTTCCGTAAAAGAAGATGAGTAGTGAAAACCTGCTTCACTTCTCTCTCATTGAGATTCTGAGGATCACATGAGATCACGTTTGTGAAAGTACTTTATAGCCTGCAAAGTACCATTTTAATAACGTCAGCTATTCCTATGATCTCTGATAAGGGCTGTTTGGCCCTCCTGTCCACATCAGGTTCCACACTGCAGCACCAGAAGCCATGAGTTACCGTGTGAGGCAGTGGTGGGGCCTCCTGGAGGCTCCTTAATAAACCTCCAGATGAGGCGTGATGTTTCTCCCTGGAGCCCATTTCCCAGTCTGCAAAATCAGGCTAAACAGGCTGACCTGGGAATGTAATAGAGCCCCAGAAAAGTACGTTCTCTGTCCGAGGAGCTACTTAGCTGCATAGGCATGAGCGTAGAAGCTCACAGAAGGCATCCTCAACACACTGTGGTAGATAAAGCAAGCACCTGCGAGACGCTTTATAGCCTCGGAGATCAGAGTTCTTAAATCACTTTGCCTTCAAAGGTTTCCAGGGCTTGTGCAGAAACGCAGACCACTGTCGTTCAGAGGTGGGAGCCGAGGAGCACCTCGCAGCGGGTGTGGTATCCGCGTGGCCGCAGAAGTGTGCAAAATGCTTTGGTGGGCAAACCAAATAAAGCTGCCTGGAGAGCAAAGCTTTTTCAGAAACCCAGGGAAGAAAATCAATGTTCCTGGAAAGGAGAGTGGGGGAAAATCTATAGGAGAGGGAAATGAGTGAAATGTAATGCAATTTGCACATTTTTTTTTCCTCTCCCCTCAAGCCGTTGATTCAATAGAAACCAAAACCTAAAATCCTCTGGCTAGAAAGGTGAAGGTTTATCTAGGCAGAGCCAGCTGGCTCTTGTATTGACTGGCTGCTGGTTCACTGGGCCACTGCTGGTGTCTGGGCCTGTTTTTTGTTTGTTTTTGTTTTTTTCTGATTTATAAGAGAAGAGCTGAAATGGCTCTTCCAAAAATGGGATATCAAGTTCAGATTTGGAAAGAATGCTATGTCAGTTTTGGAAATTACTCTCCATGCTATAAATAAAACTCAAATAAATAGGACAGTTTTTGCACTTGACTTCATGAATGAATGCAGGAAATTGCTTTTCAACAGGGTCTTGAACACCAATTTGCAACCTTCAGAAGCAATTTCATCAGAAATATCCTAGAGAGAATATCCATTTTTGTATTTGTTTAAATGATTGTGATTGAGATATGTAAATGATCCAATCGGGAATATGAACTCATCATTATTAGATTATTGATGTTAGGGGCCATGTCTTGGAAGAGATACATTCATTTTCAGATGATGAAGTCAGTGTTGCCATTTGTCACAGAGACTACTGACCACTCTGGCCCACTTCTGTTTCTCTATCCACATCCACATTGTTCTAACCACTGGTTCTCCATCGAGTATACTACTGAAAAAGGCCCAATACCTTCAAATCAACATAAAGAGCACAAAATGACTCACTCCTCCAGATCTTCCTTATGTTTGCCTTGTTTTTCTGTCTGTGAGAACACAGCAATATACAGCAGTGAGGGACAAGTAGTGCTTTCTGTCAAACATGCTAGAAATATTCTCTTAAGAAAGACCGTATTAGAAGTGACAAACTGAATGTCGCCTGTTGTTCCCAGCATTGACTATTAAAATGCCCCACCCCATGAAAAACAAAGGCACAAAGCTCCTGGCTAAATGGATGTAGTGAAAGAGTTCCACGTGTACACCCTGGTCCTGTTTATCATTCTACATCTCTTTAAATCAACCGAATATAGCAAAGTCAGAGTTGGCCAAGGGAACAATGGCTTTCAACTCTGGTTTCACTTTGATGTGTTTGTTCACCAACCAGGAGCCCTGGGGGTTAACCTTTCTTGCAGTCATTGATCCTCTAAGATCTGAAGGCTTTTAATAAAATTGAGCTTACCAAGGCCTAATTTTTTTTATAATTTGTTTAAATGGACTGCCTCCCAGATTGTAATAGAACTCCTTACATCTATAAATGATGACAAGGAAACAGGCCCAAGATATTATTGAATTTCTAGCTGTTTTTTTATTTGAACAGCTAAACAGGCCATTTTTTAAGCATAAAATAACATCTGGACAGGCAATGTGAGGATAATTTCTCACTAGATGTGACTTTTGCCCCATGCAGAGAAGAAAAAATGATTAGATTATTAGGGGACACGGGTGGAGATGCTCTGTATTTCAGCATCCTAGTTGGCCGTACCAAGAAAACCTTAACTGGGAGCCACCAGGCTGACCTCTAAGAGAATCCTAACTCTGTAAGTGCAGAGACATTCTTCCAGGCCACGTTGGTTTCTTTGCATTCGAAACAAAAATGGAATGCATCAAAAGGAAGTCACTGGCAGTGGGACGGTTCTATGATCTCTCTCCTTACGCCTTCTCTGTGGGAGCAGGCCAACTCCCTAATCGCAAATGGGACACACATCCACACTGTTTGCCATTGTTTCCCGGCATTTCTCAAAACTAATCACATGATTGACTTGTAATTCAGTGAAAAGTGTTTGCTTTAGGAATTGGTTGTTTTCTAAATTATGTTTAAAAAATGAATGACGATCTTCTTTAAGAACGATCATTTTTCAGATCTGAATGGAGTATTTCCCTGCATTTTGGCAGAATTCATCTTTGAATTAGCATAACAGGTGGGCTTCTTTTTCTGCAAAGGGCCCACTGGAGCATTCAAACATTTGCATCCCATCTGTAACTGCTCTGCTAATTCCTTTATTCTATCCCAGCAAATTTGTTTCCCGATTAGATAATGAGAAAGATCTAAACAATAAATAAGGAAATCGCGGTGATGGAAAGGGAAAAGTATGGGATTTGGAATCAGGAGACCTGTTATTCAGTCCTAAATTTGCTGTTTGCTGCCTATTGGCTCTTAAACAAATAATGAAACATTCTCAGTCCCCAGTTCATCATTCATAAAAAAAGAATAATAATACCTCATGAGGGTTTTTTATGAGGCCAAACAATATAATAGATGTGAAAGCTCTTTGATAACTGTAAAGTTCTCTGTGACACATTCATTTTTACCACTGAGACAAGTTAGTAAAATAATGTTACTATGAGCTTTGGGGTCGGGCAAAGCTAGATTCAGAATCTAACTCTGAGACTGGCTTGTGAGTGGTGTGCTCTGGGGCAACGAGGTAGACAAAGTTCTTAAATTGCCCTGCAATTTAATCCTGGAGATCTTTAGCCTTCATCTTCAGGACTGGGAATATGACGGGATATTGCACCCATGGCAAAAGGGATTTTGTAGAAGTTGTTAAGGTTACTAATCAGTTGACCTTGGATTAGGAAAAATGGAGATTATGGAGGAGAGCTTAACATAATCACCCCAGCTCCTTAAAAGCAAGGAGTTTTCACTCGCTAGCAGCAGAAAGGGGAATCAGAGAGATTGGAGGCATGAAAAAGATTTGACGCATGATTGCTCTTTGGAGATGGTGTAAATGTAAAAAGGAACTCAGAGAGGCCTATAGAAGCTGAGAGCAACTCTGGACAATAGCCCACAAGAAAATAGGGACCTCGGTCCTACAGCTGCAAGGGGCTAGATTCCGGCCATAACTTGAATGAGCTTGGAAGTAGATTCTTCCCCACCAACCTCCAGCTAAGAGCCCAGCCCAGCCAACACCTTCCCTTAGGCCTGTGAGACCCTGAGCCGAGAACCCAACTGAGTCTGCCCAGAATGCCAATCTACAGAACTGTGAGATAATAAATGAGTGTTATTTTAAACTACCAGGCTTATGTTCATTTATCAGGGCAATAGTAGAAAACGTACACAGGCAAGTTTCAGATAAAGTAAGTAACCCATCCAGTGCCTGTCACATAGTAGGAAAAGAGGAACTTGTTAAAACTAATCCCATTCCTTCCTTTAGAGCTGCATCTTCCAAACTTTAATGTGCACATGAATCGCCTGGGAATCTTGTTATAATGTGGATTCTGATTCAGTAGATCAAGGTGGAGCCTGAGACCATGCATTTTTAACAAGCTCCCAGATCGTGCTGATGTCAATGGCGCTAGTCTGGGAATCGTGCTTATAGCGCCTGGGCTTTGGCACTCACTTCCCCCAGTGCATCTCAGTGCTGACTGTGCACGAAAATCTCTTGGGGAACTTGGAAGCCTGGGTGCTACTTCTAATTTAATTGATCTCAGGTGGAGCAGAAGCATCCTTCTGTATCTTTGTTTGAAGTTGTTACAGTGAGTCTTCCCTGCAGCCAGCAATGCCTCAGATCTCTGCTACTCACGGCAGACCAGCAGCATCAGTTTCATCTGGGAGCACAGGAAAGACGCAGACCCCCACTGCAGACCTATTAAATCACCATTGGTGGGAGTAGGGTGGCAGAATCCGTGCTTTCACTCGCTCTCCAGATAATCTAATGCTTGCTTAAATGTGTGAGGCATTGTCTTAGCCCAACACTCTTTACAGATGCAGAAATGAAACCCAGGGAGATTAAATGATTATCTAAAACAGAGGCTGGTACACCACAGCCTGTGGGCCAAATCTGGCTAGTAGCCTGTCTTTGTAACCAAAGTTCCATTGGAAGACAGCCACACCCATTCATTTACATATTATCCATGGCTGCTACAGCTGCAGAGTTGAGGAGTGGCAACAAAGACCAAATGACCTGCAAAAATGAAAATATTTACTATGTGGCCCTTTATAGAAAAAGCTTGCTGATCCCTGCGCTAAGAATGCACATTAAGTGAGTGAAAGAAAAGACAGAACACACAAAAGACAGAACTACCCCCTGTTCTGGGGTAAGTACCTGATGCGTACACGGCAGATGCAGAACACTCGGCTAAGTCATTGCTGGGATCTGCTCCATCCTGTGTTTGCAGGGCGAGCAGAGCTGTGAGACCTGAGCCTGGTCCCTGGTCTGCAGATGGTGAGGGAGACCCTTGGGAGAATGAGGGATACCGTGTGAGGAAGGATCTAGCCTCAGGTGGGGTCTTTGTAGATATCCAGTCTGCCCCTGGCTGTAGGACATTATTGTTCCCTAAACCCTTCCTAGAGACCTCGGGCTGTCACAGCACCCCTTGAGTTGACAGATGGCTGATCTGAACCATATGATCAAAATGGGAAGAAAATGGTGTCATCTTCTTTTAAGGCTCTCAATGCAGTTAACAAAACCCAACTTACTCTATGATCCTAAGAATGATCCTTATACTCATCCAGTTGTCTGAATCCAGAAATCAGTGACCGCCAGGAATCACTTGTAGTCAAAGAAATTAGTGTAGACTTACTCAGCAACTTAAAAGAGCACTCTTTTATTTCTAACTCTGTAAGTCAGAAGTCTGGGGGAAGGGGTCTGAACTGAGATCTCTGCTTAGGCCCTCACAGGCCCAAGTCAAGGTGTGGGCAGAGCTAGCCTCTTACCTAGAGGCTCTGGGGAGAATCGACTTCCAAGTTCAGTTGGCTTCCTACAGTGAGGGAGAAGGCACACCGGACTGAGAGCTGAATACGCGATACGGTCTAGACGGCAGATCACACAAGACAATAGGACCCTGACCCACAACCTCTCCAGCAATCAGCCCAGAATGGCCAAAACTTGATACATAACTGACAGCTTCTTTAATTTTTGCCCCCACTTCCAAGTCAGAACCAACCAGAGAATGCCAAATATGCCCCCTAAGCAATCACTTGGGCTGCCCTGTCCTAATTAGCCACCCCCAGCTTCCCCAGGCCAACAGCCTCCAATCAGGGCACACCTGAAGTCGTCCCTTTTGTCCGCTATGAAGCTCTCCCACTCCCTTGCCTGCCTTTGGGTCTCTGCTGAACGCAAGTGATGGTGGCTGACTCCCTTGCTACAGTAAGTTCTGAATAAATAGCCTTTGCTTGTTCTCCTCTGGGCAGTCTCCATTCATTTCCACAGAACCATGGAATATCTTGGTAATAGGGAATTGATAAGGGATTTTTGTAGGATTTGGCCTTGTGCCAGCTTGTCCATGCAGTAGCCAAGATAAGGGATGGGGCCTCCTGGACTTGAAGTGATGCTTGAGAAAGGACCAATATGCCTCCTAACTCTATCAGTCCCCATGAGCCAAGAACTTTCCCATGAAAGCATCAAGGGAAAACTCTCTCCCAGTGGAACCCCTAGGAAAGTACTTGGGAAGTGAGTTCAGAGAAAGTTAGATGAAGCATCCCAGAAGTCCTCACCTAGTCCTAGCTACTCAGGAATCATACACTAGACTTGTCAGTAGCCCCGGCCACTGCTGACCACTCCCCCCATGAAACTCCTGTTCTACCCTTGACTTCTGTGGCTCCTCTCACCCTTGGTTTTCCTCTCACCTTTCTGGCTTCTGCATTCCTGTCCATTCTGCATCTAAGAGGATGAATCTGAATCTGAAATGTGGATGTTCTGCAGGAGTCCTTCTTGTGTTCTCTTTCCCTCTCACTCCAAATATTCTCCCTAGGGGCATCTGATATGTATGTTCATGCTTTAATCACCGCCTGTGGACAGGCAACTCTAAAATGCATGCCACCATTTGTCAGATAGACCACTGGGCACTTGATCATGACCTCTATTTCCATGCCAACAAGCACAGTGAAGTCATAACTGCATGTATCTGCAAGACGAGGCCTGAACTAGCATGGAGAAAACTTGAACAGCCAGGAAATGTTTTCCTCTAACTAACACAGCCCCAGGGGAAAGAGGAACAGAAGCATTAGTATTGAGCAAGTCCGACTCCAGCAGCCTGTGATCTCACCATCACCATCACTGATGGTGCCAACAGCCAGGCGGCCCTCAGGTCTCTCCTCCGTGAAATGCCCCAAGGTAGGTAGACAAGGAGGTCTTTCCTGGCACTGATGAGATTTTGCTTTGTTCAAGCACAAGCTAACAGAGATGTGTTGGCCTCCTTTGATCACAGCACCCATTGCAAACTGGGTAGGAAGATGCATATGAAGGAAAAATGCATTTTTGCTTTCAATAACAAGCACATGACATGGAGGTATGGAAAACAAAGTGTGTGAAGGAGCGTGTGTGAGGGAGAGAGGGAGAGGAGTAGGGAGAGCGAGAGAGAGATTGGGAGGGAGAGAGCTGACAATCTGAACTTCCATCTAAGCTAATGCAGGAAACACAAGGATAGCGAAAGAGGAAAAAGGAGTAAGAGGAAAAGCTTCTGTAATTTTATCTTGGAAAATAAGATACACATTTGTTATGGGCTGAAATGTGTCCCCCCAAAATTCACATGAAGTCCTAACCCCCAGTACCTCAGAATGTGACTGTATTTGGAGACAGGGCCTTTAAAGAGGTGACGAAGGTAAAATGAGCCCCTGTGGGTAGACCCTGATCCCATAGGAGTAGTGTCCTTATAGGAAGAGGGGAGTAAGACACGCACGGAGAGAGGGAAGAGCACGTGAAGAGACACAGGGAGACAACAACTGTGTACGAGCCCAGGGCTGAGGCCTCAGGAGAAACAAACCCTGCCGACACCTTGATCTAGAGTTTGTGGCCTCCACAATTGTGAGGACAGGAATTTCCGTTGTTTAAGCCACCAGTCTGTGGTGCATTGTCATGGTGGCCCCAGCACACTAATACAACATCTTATCTTGGGGTTCCTCACATTCAGACACTTCCTTATTCCAGAGGATGGGTTTTTTTGTTTTTGTTTTTTTTCTTGCAGAAAGGATTTACTTTTCCTGCTCAAGGGTTGGTTGAATGGTGTCCCCAGAAAATCTAATATGGAAAATTCTGGCTAAGACTCATTTATGACTTTGTCTTTTCAGGCACACTGTAGGCAACTCCCGTCTCCTGCTCTGCCCTGGCAGCAGGACCCTCTCTCCCTGCGACAGTGGAGCAGACAGAGGAGAGGCTGCTGACCTCGGGCGACCTCCCTGGGCACAGCTGAGATTCTGTGTGTCTCTTCCTCTTACACAGCACTTACTGCCATGGTGCTTATACAATCAGAAAACCTAACTCTGTTCAGAGCAATGGATTAGAAAGGCAACCTGGAAAATGTAGCAACCCATTACTGCAAGAAACTCCATTCTCTTGTCCCCCTTTGACTTATCTCATTAAATCAGACAGTTTATACACAGTCTTCCAATTTTTTTAAAATTAATTATAAGTGCCTGAAGGTATTGAAGTCCTGAACATTTACGAGACAACACGACCAGACAAAAACACAAGGACGGCTGATTTCCCAACCAGGCAACTTAATTTCCCAATTATCTTTCTTAGACAAATTGTGGATCTAAATATAACATATTGCATGTTACCTTTGTCATTTCTCTGCAGGGCTGTTGCATCAGTGCCTTGACCTCTTGTTTTCTCTCTTCTGCTCAAGAAAACAACAACGGCTGAGGGTGATCTAGATGCTTGTCAAATAAGACATTGCTAAATTTAAAGAGAAACCTGCATGACATTACCTGGCCAGTATCAATGAGGGGAGATGGGGCAGGCTTGAGCTCCCTCCCCGCACCCTAGACCCTAGGAATAAATTAATTAACGGCTCTGAATTTCGACCCTTCAGACAGCATCTCTGGGCAGGCTGATGACGGCTGCCTCACGGGAAGCCCCAGCTTGTTATTTCAGGGTGATACTAGTTGACAGGCAACGGGGCCTCAAAGTAAGCGGGTTTCTGGCACTGATGAGAGCCCACGGAGCAGGCCGGAAGTGGCCCACTTCCCTGAGAAAGACCCCACATTGCTGGGGGTGAGGGTGGCATCCGGCAGCAACAGAGTGTGGTGACCTCTAGGCCCAGCGCCCCTTCTCAGCCCAGACCCTCATCTCCAACAGCTTCCTGGAGATCTCCAGCTGCAAGTCCTAAAGGGATCTTTCCCTCAACAGAATCCGGAGCCGTCTTGCGTGGCTCCTCAGTTGTTCTATGTTCAAATAGTTCTTGACCCTCTACAGTCAGGAAAACCATTTAGGGTCTGAACAAGCCCACGGCATTCTAGCTCCAGAACCACCACCAACCCCGCCACCTCCCCCAGCCCTGCTAGCCACCGTCTTCTCACCTTTCCCACTTCTTCGACACGTTTTGGTTTTGAACCTGTTTTTGCCAACATTGTTTGGATTAAATTCTCATTGTTTACCTCATGTTATGGGCTGAATTGCACCCCACCTACCTAAAATTCATATGTTGAAGTCCTAATCCCCCAGGACCTCAGAATGTGACTTTATTTAAAGGTAGGGTCTTTAAAGAGGTGACTGAGGTTAAATGAAGTCATTAAGGTGGGCTCTAATCCAACAAGACATGTGTCCTTATAAGAAGAGATTAAAACACAGACACCCACGGAGGAAAGACCACGTGAAGACACAGGGAGATGACAATGATCTATAAGCCATGGAGCGCACCCAGAGAGGAACCAGCCCTGCTGACCTTGGTCCCAGAGTTCCAGCCTCCAGAATTGTGAGAAAATAAATCTGCCGTTCAAGCCACTTGGTGTGTGGTACTTCATATGGCAGCCCTAGCAAATTAATACGCAGCAATACCCTCCTAAGACATCTTTTTTTCCCCTTTTTTTCTACTCCTATTCCAACTGTGTTTGAGGGACAACCTCTCCACAATGCCTTCAGCCCTTAGAACCAGGGGTGATATTCAAAATATTTTAAAATGTTTACAGCATGGGCACTGTCAGAATAGATTCCAGTTCTAGTGATGGAGCCATCATTACCCACCTACCAATAAATGAGTAAATCAAGGGATTCAGAGAAGATCATGGTGGTTGGTGGATGGCGTGGTGCAACAGCAGGGGACTTGTGCCTGAAGACATTGACCACGGACGTATTTTAGTGTGTGTGTCACCCACGTGGCTGTCCAGTTAAACCAGCTGGGCATCTGCCACTTGACCCAGTTAAACCAGCTGAGCATCTGCCACTTGACCCATGCAGCTGGGTGGCCGTGGCATCCCCCATGCTCTCCCTTCCTCTGATGGGAAAGAGGCAGCGTCATTTACTCACTTCAGCAGGCGCTGGCGACTGCCATGCCACCTTCACTTCCTCCCTCTTCCTGCATTATTGGTGATCACTCCTCACTGATCCTACTTTCACACCTTCCCCATGACTCCTACTAACTTCAGTTCATTCTATCCCGCCTGCACCATGAAATGGCTTCCTAGCTGGGTCTCTCTTCCACCCTGTCTAGTCCTGGCACCCCTTCTAGAACTATCATCATGCCAAGGGACAGTCCTGCACACCAAAAAAAAAAAGTGAAAATATGCTCACCTATTTTTCAGGACCATCCACAAGCTGAGCCCAGCCACCTCTCATTCAATTTCTTCATTCCACAAAAATTTCTTCACTTCCTCTGAGTGTCACGTACTAGGGCCGGCACTGGGAATCCAGTGTGGGCGAGACATGGCCTCTGCCTTGAGGTCCCAACACTCTAATGGAGTAGAGAGGAAATTACAATGTAGCAAGAGAAGTGCTAGAACTGGGATAAGTGCGGTGTGCTCTGGGAACACATAGGAGGGGCATCAAACTGAGCTCTGTGATGACACCAGAGCTTGTTCCCAAGGGACTGGAAAAATGGGGCACAATTCCAGGCAGAGAGCACAGCTTGAACAAAGACCAGGAGCATTATTATTTTCAGTAACAGCAAGGAATTTAATAAGGCTCTCGGGTAAACTTCAAGGGGCAGAATGGTAAGACCTATAACTGGAGAGACAGCAACAGCCCGCCCCGGAGGGCTGTGTGAGTGTACCAAATGCTGTGGGCAATCGCAGCACACCCTATAATAAGCATATGTGTGTCTAAACATAGAAAAGGTACAGTAAAAATACAATATTATAATCTTATGGCACTTCCATCAATATGCAGTCTATCGTTGACCGAAACATTGTCACGCAGTGTGTGACTATGTTCTTGCTCCCCAGTGTGCTTTGATGAGAAAGCAGCCCCAGAGCCAGTGTTTTGCCTTTAATATGGAATCACAAATTATTTAATACCTCAGTGGAGCTCTCCATTTCCAGGCCTGTGCATCCCCTCCTGACTCCTGATCACCCAGTAGGACAGGCCCCAAATCCCCCAACCTTTCCATGAGAGTATCTGAGGCAGAAGGAGGTTATCAGTAGGGTGTCCCCATCTCCCTCCTTAGGGGAAAAAGGAGTGCCCCTTGTCCTTCGATACTGAGCAGTTGGAACAACAGGTTTCCCTGTAATTGCTTGGGAAGGATGGTTTTATTCCCCTGGAAGCTTTGAAATTTGCATAAACCCTATGTCCACACACAGAAATCTTCCTAAATCTAACAGCCAGAGGAAAACAATGCAGCTATTATGAGCAACTCAGCAAAACCTTAAGCGAGATGCTTAAAAGTCTTGCAACTGGACAGAGTTGGACCTTCCAGCGCACGAGGGTGCCATGCTGTTCCAATGGGAAGTCTTCAGATCCGTGCTGCCATCTGGGCGGCCCCTTTCCCTGTGATCTCCATGACCTGACTGGACTAGGGGAAGCAGAGATTCTCTGTTGTTTTTGCGGACAGAGTGGCACTGCGGATTTGGGGGGAACAAAGTGTTCTGTCATATCCCAGAGGAAACAGTAAGACATCCCGAAGGAGCCCACTTGCATTCTGTTTCAAGACAGTCCTCTGTAATAGTTCCTCTTGGTGTTTTGTGTGATGTTCCAGATTTTCACAAGGGACAGGGCTCCTTGGGCAAGTTGGCATCCTTCTTCCCTCTAAGCCCACCGCAACCTCACTCTTCTGTGGTGGCAGTTAGTTCTCCACCCGAACAGGGGCCCCTCCCTTAGAGACTGAAATACTATTAATACCACCATTTCTGCCCCCCGAGAGCTGTTCCCCAACCTCCAGCAAGGACCCTCATCACACTGATGACTAATTACCAAGATTATACATTATTGCTCAATTCCACCTGCCACCTTCTGGACTGTTTTGTATGTTTAGTCATCATCTCCTCTTTTGGCCCCCAGGACCTCGCATTTTCATCAATTTCTTACACCTGCTAGCGGCCAGCAGGCTCCTCTCTAACTTAACATCGGAGATGACGGAGGCATTACCAAAGCTTGAGAAGTTAGTTGCAAAGGGGTAAAACAAAGGGCAGAATCTTCCTGTCATTGTTGTTCCATGAATTCTCTTCTACCCCCTGAGAAGCAGGACTTTGAATGTTCCAAGATAAAAGCGAGCAAACTATTATAGTTTCCTGCCAGTTAGCTGTTACTAAATGGACAATATGAAATCCACTTTGGAAATAGTATGTGTTTGGGCTGCAGCCAGACTCTATATTGGTGCAAACAGGAGAGCCAACTGATTTGGGAGCACAGTTTTGGCTTCAGTATCAAAGAATTTAAAGAAAGAAACAATACAACATTAACATCCCTTTTTCTTGAGAGGAAAGCCTGGAGAAAATTACAGAAGCTCTGATTTGAATCTTGTCTGGGAAAGATATTGCTGTTATTGTTCAATTCCATGATTGCTTTCTTCTTAGATTTACGATTATGACTAAATACATCCCTGTTGGCAGTTCATTCAGCAGTTCTCCAGTGAAACTCATGAGCAGAGTTAGTGTCCTTGCAAAATACCTTTATGTACTTAGAGGGACAGATTTAGAGGTACAGATTTTTCTCTCTGATTCTCAGAAATAGAGGTTCTTGCCATGCACACATTGTTGAAAGCCTTTGTCAGCATAACCACATTTTTTTTTTTTGAGACAGAGTCTTACTCTGTCACCCAGGCTGAAGTGCAGTGAGCTCATTACAGCTCACTGCAACCTCAAACTTCTGAGCTCAAGCGATCCTCCTACCTCAGCCTCCCAAGTAGGTGGGACTATAGGCACGCATCACCACTCCTAGCTGATTTTTATTTTTATTTATTTTTATTTTTTTTGTAGAGATGGGGTCTCTCACTTGTTCAGGCTGGTCTTGAACTCCTGGCCTCAAGCCTTCTGCCTTGGCCTCCCAGAATGCTAGGATTACAGGTATGAGCCACCACACCCAGTCTGCATAACCACATTTTGAATACAGGTAAACAGAAATTATTTTGGTGTATTCTGCACCGTACCTCATTTACTCCTGAGTAATAATATTTCTATTACTTTGTTCTTGCTCGACAGCTGTAGCTCCATCCTTCCCCCAACAGATAAACAGTTTCAGTTTTATTAGGCAATAACCTCAAAAAATATATTCATGGATATTTTCTAAGGGATGCTCACTACAGGAATAATATTTCAGAGACAACCAAAATATAATAATTGCAATGAGAAATGCTAGCAGAAGAATTCAGGACTTCAAGTCAAGGTACTACAGAGCAAAGAAGCAGTTGAAAGAGCAATTGCAAAACTTAACACTATGGAAAAAATCTGCCAGTTGACAATTCTATATAAAAATAGCCACACACAGAGAGTTGTACATAATGTTGAAAAGTAGGGCAAATTTAAATTAAGCAAAAAGGACCACCAAGGCACTTTTGGGAAATATAAAGAACTCAGGAGTTTTTTGGTGGCGGTGGTGGTGATGGTTTGTTTGTTTAGTTGTTTTGGTTTTTTAATAAATTGGAAAATCAGCCGGGGAGAGAGTGACAGATGCAAATAGGAGTGTGATCGAGATAGGAATTTTAAGAAGGTAAAAGAAAGACAGAATAGGATTTTTAAAAATGAAATAGTTGAATATTTCTTTGGCCAGATAAAACTATTAATATACAGGCCACAGATTTTAGAGGAGACTTCCTGAACAGAATTAAGGCTTGGTTTGTTTTTAGTTTGGGAGATGTTTGTGGTGAAGGGTGGAATTTGTGATTGATATGTATATATGAGGCAAGTCCAAGATCAGTGTCATATCAAATTTTACACTCCAGGTTGATATCTGCTCCAGCAAAGACAGCAGAAAAACTGAATTAAATTCAATATATGTCATTCAACAGGGACATGGCTCCTCCAATCTGTTGAGAAATGAGCCTCTTCCTCTTTCTTAATTGTCCTGCTTTCTTTGCAAGCTGCTTTTTTGGTCTTTCTGCTAACTTATGCCCAGATTCTGTTCAGGTGAGCCAGTTTCCTGAGATCACTGAAGAATCACCTTGATGGGAAAACCTGCAAGTCGATTTTTCTTATCATGTGTAGCCCAGCTTAATCTAAAGCAGGGCTAAAATTCCATGACCCCACACTAGGGCTTCCCCAACCCCTCTCATGCCCTAACAAAGCACCACACACTCACCTATCAACACCCCTTCCTAGGGATAACCCCCCAACAGCCAACATTTCTCATTTTAAATTCTATGTAAGCTTCCTCCAGCCCCTTAATATGTAGGAGCCATGAAGATATTGGTTTTTAATGCTTTTGAAATAGGCATTTATATTTATTATCTTTAATAAAGAGCAAGAATTTATCAACTGTTTTGTTCTCTGATGTGATCCACTAGCCTGTAACTAGTTTTTAAGTGCTCAAAGATGAACTACACCCCCACAAGTCACACTGTGGTGAGCAAGTAAAATGCATGACCACAGTTTTACATAATATTCATATTCAAAAAGATGGATGCATCTCTTACAAACACATAATTTAATAGACTGTTCTAATAAAACACTGGGGAATTTAAATGTATTACACAATAGTAATTCCAAATTCAATAACAAAGAAAAGTAGATACACTCTCTTGAACTGATAAGCAAAATAGAATTTAAAATTTTTAGTGCTGTTTTCGTACAAAACAAGAGCTGAGTTTTTTTCTTCATCTCCCATAATAGATACAAAAAATGACAAATCCTCAAGTCTCCACTGGGGAAGTGGGGTGGTGAGAAAGCCACTAGTGACTGGAGGGAGTGAGGAGAAGCAGTTTGGCAGGAACTAAACCGGTTGGACATTTGCAGTTAGCAGAATGCCAGCTAGTCCTGAGCACACTCAGAAGAGAGTAGGGGGAGAGGGTGACTTCCCCATCACATGGGACAGCAACTCACACATTTTTTTAAGAAACAGGGTCTCACTCTGTTGCCCAGGCTGGAGTGCAGTGGTGCAATCACAGCTCACTGCAGCCTCAAACTCCTGGGCTCAAGTGATCCCCCTCCCCCTGCCTCCCAAGTAGCTGAGACTACAGGTGCATGCCACCACACCTGGCTAATTTTTAAAAAATGTTTTGTAGAGACAAGGTCTCACTCTCAAACTCTTGGCCCCAAACCATCCTCCTGCCTCCGCCTCCCAAAGTGCTGGGATTACAGGTGTGAGCCACTATGTCCAGCCAGAAGCTCACATTTACCTGTCCACACAGTAAATGGAAGGGGTTGTGCTCTGCATACATAAAGAATCTTGCACATTGTAGGTACTCCAAAACAGGTAGCTATTTATTATTATCATCTAGTTCATGCTATAAGAACATCAGGAAAGTCTTCATAATACAGTTCAAAAGAGAACAGTCTATGGGAACATACACAGTCTCTGCCAAAAAAAATATTGAATTAAAGGTATCTTATAATATAGAAATTATGATATCATAACTAAGGAAAGTCACTGTTTAAAAAAACAAGGCATTAATGCACAAGTAATGACTTCTAAGAAAAGTTTAGAGGATTTTGTCAATAAGGAAAATGCAGGTGGAGACTGGGAAGACTTTCAGAAGGAGATTAACCTACAAACTGTCAGCGCCATGGGAAATTGCATGTCACTATAGAGATGCAGCTCCAGGACTTGTCTTTTGTGTTAGTTTTCTTTTGATAGGAGGAATGCAAGTGTCAAATTAAATATCTAATACCTTTTGCAATGTGAAACTGTCAGAAAGGAAAACTTAAGACACTTTACCAAAGGATATAAAATTCAAGTTTTTAATAGATGTACTAAATTACAAAATTTCATCCATGCAGAGACACAAATACCCTATTCCACACATGGTGTATTATCCAATGTTATAGTGTGAAAGAGGTTCACTAAGTGAAACAAGGCCACAAGCACAGGATGAGTAGGAATACATATAATACCCTGCATGGTGCTTAAGAGGTGAACTTTACGTATGCACAACATGAGTGGAGTGTGCTTGAGAGATAATTCGGGTGAGCTGCACTCAGCTATATTCAGATGAGCTCTACAAGACAACTGAGGTAGTGAGAAGTGTCTTAGTCTGCTTCATGCTGCTATAACGAATACCTGGAGACTGGGTAATTTACACAGGACAGGAATTTGTTGGCTCACATTTCTGGAGGCTGGGAAGTCCAAAATTGAGGGGCCAGAGTCTGGTGAGGGCCTTCTTGCTGCATCATTCATGGCAGAAGGAAAGGGTGAGAGAGGGAGAGAAAAGGAAGCCAAACTCCTCCTGCTGTGAGGAACCCACTCCTGCGATAATGGGATCAATTCATTCATGAGGGCAGAGCCTGCTTGGCTAACATCCTTCCGTGAGCCCCATCTCCAGAGTTGTTGCATTGAGGATTAACTTTCCAACACATGCTGTTTGGGGGATACATTCAAACCACAGTAAGAAGTTACTGGCCAAATTGATGGAGGGGCAAACCTCGTACTTGTGGCTAGATGAAAGTGACACTTATAATTGGGAAGCAAATACATAAAAGCTTACAACATCTGGCATGGGGCAGATGAGTATTTGAGGGGAGCCGACTGGAGGTGCCATCCAAGTGAGAAATATCAGCATCAAAGGTGAGCTCAGTTCCCATTTTCCCTTACCTGCTCCATGATAGCAATGCCCATTCGCAAAACAAAACCAAACCCAAATCCCATTCATGTGGCTTCAGTTTGAGTCTTTTCAAGTGTTGCCTGTGACATCTGGTGCTTCGTGTTGGGTGTGGTGCACTCCTCTCTCAGTGGCGCAGGCAACGAACACGCTGTGAGGTCTGCTGGGGCGTGAAGGTCAGTACCGTGCTGAGCCCCATGAGGTGCCATGTCCGTAGAGAGGCTCCAACATGCCGCCTGGCACCATGTGGGCCTTCCTTCTACACATGGAGGCGTTGCACTGCTTGCCTACCGGCATGCTCCATGTCAAATCAACATTGCCTTTATTAAACCGCTGGGAAGCCCTGTTTTCCTATCTTACTCTATCCTTAATGGAAGGTCCGCTGTAGCTCTTGGAATCCAGCATCACTCTTTCTGTGAAGAAATGACTTGGGATAAGCCAATCTCTTGAAAGTCTTACTTAGCAGTGATTCATCCAAGTGCCTTCTAAAATGCTTCTAATCAGCCTATAGAAGCCCTTTGCCAACTCTCATTATTACAATAGTAATTATTACTGCAATTGCTTTTTTTTTTTTTTTTTGAGACAGAATCTCACTCTGTTGTCTGGGCTAGAGTGCCGTGGCATCAGCCTAGCTCACAGCAACCTCAAACTCCTGGGCTCAAGTGATTCTCCTGCCTCAGCCTCCTAAGTAGCTGGGACTACAGACATGCATCACCATGCCCAGCTAATTTTTTCTATATATTTTTAGTTGTCCAGCTGATTTTCTTTCTATTTTTAGTAGAGACGGGGTCTCACTTTTGCTCAGGCTGGTCTCAAACTCCTGAGTTCAAACTATCCTCCTGCCTTGGCCTCCCAGAGTTCTAGGATTACAGGTGTGAGCCACCATGCCCCGCCTGCAATTTATTTTTATGGCTCCTGAGATAACTTTAGTTTTAATATTTCTATTATATTGTTCTTTCATATTATTGTATTTATGCCTTACAACCATATGGAAGATTTCAATATTCACCACCAATCATTTTATACACCACGCTAATGTTCAAGTTCTTTATTTTGCTTTATCTCTTGTCCTGGTATTCTGCATATTGATGAGGAAAAAGTCACCATGCTGTGCTATTTTTAAATGTTAAAATGTTTCTGGTATAGTCACCATTTATTTTCACTTGCATTTTGTACAAGGTAGAAGAGAGGTATTTTCTGTTGGTTCATTTCATTTGTTTCATAACTCCATGAGAGTATGGACTATTTTTATATTGGTTGAGGTAATTATAACAATTTCAGTACATGCATGGTGGTTATATGTTTGATGAGTAAACTAAAATTCAGTTTCCTAAAACAAAAACACAATGAGTAAATAAAAATTTTCCATTAAAAAAAATTCTATTATAAATATTAGTAACACCTGTTATTAGATATTGTGACCTTTATTGCACACAACATGAGAAATAACTCAGACCTTCAAGCAAATCCAGAGTTTAGAAAGGTAAACTAAAAATATTCCTTTAGTTTGTTAGAACAGTCTAGACATGAGAGAGAGAGACTTCTGACAAGTTCTCTCCCAGGGGAGTTTGTTTTGGGTTACACCAAGTTGGCCCGAATCCCCGAAGATAAAACAGAGGAAGAATCTGACTAAAAGATAAATATTAACAGTGTGTTTTTGTTTGAATGGTTCTAACAAGTTTAAGATAGAAACAAAGATAGCACAAGCAGTATTTTGTAATAGCTAAGAATTGAAATAAAAAAGCATTGTACTGTTACTTAGACTTTGCTTTGTTTCGTTCAAAAACCGTTATATTTCCTGGAAATCTTTGTGTCTGGGGCAAGCATAAAAACTTCAAAATAAATAAATGTAGTCTCCATCCTTCAGAGATTAATAAGAAAGTAGGGGTAAGAAAAGAGGGACAGACACGCAGACTTTATCGGAGCGCAGGAAACCTAAGTGCATGTGGACTATAATTAGTGCCAATTAAGCGTAACACAATGGGAAGAGAATGAAGAGAAGGAAGCTTCCATGGCCCCGACTTTTACTGTTTTTATCAAATAGCCATGAGCCATACTTAATAACCACATGCTCAAATGACAGGATTTAAAACCACTCCATGGTTAAATATGATTCTGTTCAAGACTGAGTGTAAACATCTATGTCCACTCAGCCTGAAGATGACTGGGAAAGTGAGAATTGCCAGAAAGCTGAAGAAGGCATGACAGAAAATGACCATGACAAACCACGGAGAAAAGCTAATCCTGGAGGAAAAGGAATTGGCTTGCAAAACTTTCTAATTGATATGAGAATTAACATTGATAGGGGAATATATTACATCTGGAGAAGCAAGAGAAGTAGGAGGAAGAAGAACAAAAGAGGAAAAAGGAGGATCAGGAGACAATATATTATGGGAAAAAAACAAGTGCTTGAAAATCATACCACTGCTTTAGTTTGCCTCATGTCTGGACCACACCTGCTTCTGCTTTGCTTTAGCAGAGAACGAGAAAGCAGAATCCATTTCAACATCCTCCCTTAACTTGTATGGGGATCATGACGTTGGAACCGTAGAGAAGGAAATGTAGTCAATGCTCTTCTCAGTTCTCGGTAAACAATGTTTTTATAACCATAATAGAAATTCTGCATATTCAGTCAACAAAGTTTGCTGAGTACCTACTGTGTGCCAGGCATCTTATAAGCACATAGACTACATGGGTGAACATCATGGGCAGCAAACAAGACAAACGAGCCTTCCCACTTGTTAAGTTACATTCAGAGGAGATGATACATTATAGACAACCCTCGAGTAAGTACCCAGGGTTAAGTACATGGCGGGAATGATAGAACAGGCAGAGGGATGGGGGGTGGGTTGTGAAGCCAGTTGCTGATAATACTAGGTGAGAAGATGTCATTGGAAGAAGACATGACTTTGGGGAGGAGTTAGCCATCTAGATGAAGGCAGATGAACAGCCTTCGATGCAAAGGCGATTTGCCTAGCAAAAAAGATCAGAGTGGCTGTCCCAGAGCAAATGGGTGAGAGAGGGTGGGGAGCGGGGGAGGTGGGTGGGTTGTGTGGAGCTTTCTAGGCCCTTGGAAGGACTTTGGCTTTCACTTTGAGTGACTGGAGGCCATTGCGGGAACGGATCTATAACCAGATCAGTCAGGCAGCTGTATTGAGAACAGACTGGAAGGGGCAAAAGTGGAAGCAGAGAAGCCAGGTAGGGGACTAGAACAGTTTATTGCTTTTGATCATCCTATATCCAAAGCACGGGAGACTTAATCATCATTAAAACCCGATTGTCAATGTCAGCAAGCTGGCAATATTAAAGCCAACGCAGAGCTCACCAAGTTGGGAGGTTCCGGTGGGGAGGAAAAGGCTGGATCAAAGACAGTGCTTTTCATTACAAGCTCTTTTATTTGTTCAAGCTTTCTAATTACATATACAGATAACCAATTTTTTGTAGTTGTTTTATTTTGTTCTCAGTTTATTTTACTTTTTACCTCAGACACAAAAATTTTAAAGTTTAATGTGAAAATTAATCTATGATATATTTTGTGTTAATTCTTTATAAGGTATAAGATTTAGGTCACAGTTAATTTTTTTGCATGTCGATTGTTACAACACTATTTGTGGAAAAATTATTCTTTCTTTATTATTGAATTGCTTGGCTGTATTTGTGTGAATCTGTTTTTGAACTCTGTTCTTTTCCATCAATCTATGTGTCTATCCCTCTATCAGCGCCACACTGTCTTGCTTACTGTAGCTATATAGTGATTCCTTTCACTTTATTATTCTTTTTCAAAATTGCTTTACCTACTCTAGTTTCTATTTTCTTTTCTGGCCTTATAAATGGTCAGTTAGCTCCATTTTTTTAAATGTAGGTTAAATATGCCAACTTCAATCTAGAAAGTAGTCAAGGTAAACGCCCTATAGCTCATATCCAAATTATACTTTTTAGTGCTGGGGGGCAGAACTCATTCCCTATAGTGGCTTTCCAAATAATTTTAAAACATTTATTTTATCATCTTTTTGCAGTAATAGGATCATTTTCTGCCATCTTCCTGTACACATCTGCAGCACCCAGTATTAGACAGCTGACATTTTGGTGCAAAGCAAGGAGTTTTCCACATGTAGACATGGTGCATGACATGGTAGAAAAAAATGCAGAGGATTCTAGGCTCTGCCACTTAAGAAGGATGTGTTTTGGAATACCTTCCTAAATATCCCTGAGCACCAATAAAATGGGCATAAGGTGAATATTGAAACTGAGGGCTGTTTCGAGTATTCGATGAGCTAACATATGCGAAGCACTATAAAGTAAAAGGTGCTAAACATTTTCTTATGTTTATATAGTTGAAGTTTCATATGCCACTGGTCATTAATACATTGCACAGTGCTTCATAAATTCCATACATTTTACTCTTCCTAAATTCCTTATAATAATTGTTAGTGGAGGTATGTTGTTAAGTAAAACAGCAGTTACCTTGAACTTTAATTCAGGTGTGACGGGTAGCTGGTCCATTCTGTGACTTTGTGATACTTTAAATCCAATTTTATCATCTTCCAGTCTTAGGTCAACATAATTTCTGTAATGAATTCTTCATAGTCAAAGAAAACATTTTAGAGGATTTTACCCTTATTCCATGCAAAGTCATTCTTATGAAAATGACTACTTTTATCACATAACTTGGGTGCTGGGTTTTATGACATGGGATTTTGACATCTATTTGAAATTTAAAGGAAATCATTTCAATCACCATGAAACGTCTCTGCATATATCTCATATAAGAGGCTCCTTACAGTCAGAATAAATGTGTGAAAAGAATAATTTCTCCTCCTAACACCCTAAGCATTCATGATATCAGGTCACTGAGTGCTTAGAAACCAAGCCTGCACTACATATCATCTTTGGCATGGCTCACGACAAGCCTTATAACTACACATCCTTACGAGAAAACAAGAAAGATGGCCTCATGTGTTCCCTGAAACTTTATTATGGTGCTAACCTTTCAACAAGAAATGGCATTTTGGAAATGCCACATGCATTTTAACTCTTGTTCCAGTTAGTGATGGCAAAGATGACCTATCAGCAAAGATAGGAGACAGCCTCATCATTGACCACGTGCTGACCTCAGTCTTTGCAAGTCATTACAGCCTCATTTGTCACTCAGGCCAATGCCATTTTATTTGTCACTTCATTCCAAGAAATATTGCTTTCTATCACTATCAGAGAATCGGAGTGTCCTGAGAGACCTTAAGTTATAAAGTCCTGCAGGGACTTCACTTCCAGTATCTTCCTGCGTCTCTTCTCTTAAACTTTCCCTAGTCAGGTTGATTGGCAGGAATTCCTCTTATCTATTCCTGAGCCCAAAGTCCCATATCAGAGAAGTAAGAATAGAGGATTTTTTTTCCTATCTACCAATATCTCTTCAAAACATTTCCAGAGATTCTAAAAAGAGAGCAAATCTTCTTGTTTATTCTAGTCTGAAGAACAATCTACAGGCAAGATAATCCACCCCCTTGGACCATGCAGATTGGGAAGGATGTAATTAGAATCATGACTAGGTAAGAAAGCCTCTTGCTGAATCATGTGTATTAGCCAAATCCACCCCGACCACTAAACCGGACGGTAGCTGAGGTTGCCAACACGGTCAACATTTGAAACTGCCAAGGGTTCAGGTCCAAGGACCTTATTTTAATAAACACTCAAACAAATGCATTCATTTAATTTTATTCATCAAATACCAATTGAGCCATAAATATTTAGTCAAACATGACCATAAGTAGTAGGAACAGCAGGAAGAAACCAAGTCATTGCCTTCATGGAGCTCCCATTCCTGATGGGGCCTAGAGATCAATAAAGTAGAGTGAAGGGCTTTGGGGTACCTAGTGTCAGGGGGATGCTGCCAGTTTATATGTGGTGGTCAGAGATGGCCTAATAAAATGACAATTTAGTAAAGACCTAAATGATCTAAATAAGACCTGAGTCTAAACCCAATGCCGTAGATGATCCATTTAGCTGAATCTCCATACTACACATGCATAATAGAAGCAAGGATAACAGACAACAATACAACAATACTGTTAGGGGCCAACCAAACTGTTTTAAATTTCTTTTAAAATCAGAAGAAAAATCGAATTTGTCTTTTTTCAAATTTCTTCATTTCGATACTTAGTTCTTATGCTGTGGTCCTCTTCCTTTCTAATGTAAGCATTTAGGATACAAATTTCTTTCTAATTACAATTTATAACTTCATCCATTAGTTTCATTCTGTAACATTTGTGTTATAATTCACTTCTGGATGTTTTCAGGTTTTCCACAATTGGTTCTTCTTTGAATGATGAGACATTTAAAATTGTGTTTCCTATGTTTAAATTATGGATAAGGCTTAATTTTTTATCTTGCTTTCTAATTTGATTGCATTGTGGTGAGAGAACATGGAGTGTTTGATATTAATTTTGGGTATTTACTGAAATTTGCTTTGTGACTTAGCATCGCTACTTAGGAAATTGTTCCATGTGTCATGAACATCCAAGAATTCTTTACACATTGAGAGCAAAGATGTAAGTCCATTATATTAAGCTTTTAAATTTTAATCTCTCATATCCTTTCTAATTTTGTGTTTGCTTATACTATGAATTACTGAGCACAGCATGTCAAAACCTCTCACCATGACTGTAGATTTGTCCGTTGCCAAACATAATTTAAAATATTTGCTTTATATACATCTAGGTGGTTCTATGGGGGACACAGGTTCAGAATTCTGGTATTTTCTGTAAATTTTTCCTTTTTCCTTTGTATAGTGATTGTCTTTACCTTAAATTACACTTTTCCAATTGGTGTCTGTTTTTTCTGATATTAATACATCCAGCCACTCCAGCTTTCTTTTGGTTAATATTTGCCTGGAATAACTTTATCAATTTTTAATTTCAACCTTTTTATATTCCATATTTCAGGCTGCCTCTCACAAATAGCATTCATGGTTCACTCAAAAAGTATTTATTCACTGGTTATTATGAGCCAGGTACAGATCCAGACATGGGCTACAGAGCGAACTAAATGGATGAAGTCCCTGTAATCAAGGGGTTGCTTTAGTGGGAACAGGCTGGGCAGAGGGGGAAGAGGGAGAAAGACAATAAACACACAAGGGAATGAGAGGACGGATAAAGAATAATAAATTAGAGTAAGAGTGTACGGGGTTCAAGAGGGGTGCTGTTTTGCAGAGGATAGTCAATGAAGGATTCACTGGTGAAATGCTATTTGAGCAGCAAAGGAAATCAGGGAGCAAACCAGGAAAGAGCCCAGAGAAATGGACCCCAGGCTGAAGGAAGAGCCAGGACACGAGCCCAGGGTCAAAGGCAGGCTTGGCACAGTGCGGGGAAGCAGGCAGCCAGTCTCACCTAAGCAGACAGTAAAGGGTCTCAGGGAGAGTGCCAGGAGAGGCGGATCCACTTACCAGGGCCCATGATCTGCAAGGACAGGCCTCAAAAGGCCTCAAGGTGCAATAAGTGTGGAGTGGCCTTGGGTGGAGGAATGACAGGATCTGACCTGAACTTTAAAAGGATCATTCTAGCTGTGTGTGAAGAACAGATTATTACAGTATTCCAGGTGAGAAACAGTGCTGGCACTGAAGGTGGGGAGAAATGGTCAGATTCTAGACATTTTGAAGGTAGAGCCAATAGGGTTTGCTGTTGGGATGGATGTAAGGCATGATGGAACAGAGGGCATCATGGATGACTCCAGCTGAAGCCACTAGAAGAATCAAACAGCCGTTCTCTGAGATGGAGGACTGCAGGAGGAACACGTGTAGGAGGAAACCAGTAGTATGGTTTCAGATCTTGTTGGGATGGGAGGAGGCTAAAGAATAACATCTCAGTTCCCATCCCTGCTTTGAAATCAACAGATTCTGGAGTCAAGCAGGTAGAGATCAAACATCACCTTTCTTACTAAAGAAGCTGTTTGGAGAACGTGGCTTGTTTGTGAGGGCCAGCTGGGCTAGCTCACACGCTCTCTCTCTCTCTCACTCTCTCTCTCTCTCTCACCACCTTCTGGAGCACCCACCTTATACCTTTGGGTAGCTCATTCCCTCACCCAATTCGGGGTTCTACTCTAATGTCATCTTCTCAGGAAGGTCTTGTCGGAGACCCTACCTCGAACAACACAAGCCCTGGCATCGGCAGCGCCCTCCTCTGCTGTATTTCTCCCTACACTTGACCCCATCTGATATCATGATTTGTTCTCACCCAAAAGCAGAAGCCCCACGAGGGCAGGACCTTTCTTCTCTTGTTCCTGGCTGTCATCCAGAGCCCAGAGCGGGGACACAATGGATAATGGCCACTGGACGAACACACTTCCTAGCCAAAGACATTCAAGGATGCTCTTCTGGTCTTACACCTCCACCTCAGCCCTGTCTTTTCCAGGGCTTCTGCCAGTTCTTTCACATGACTCCTGGTTCTTTGGGCTTTAAGAAAAGCCAGCCAGCATCTGTTTTGTGTCTTCTCTCTTCCTTGGCACTGTCACTGCCCACAAAGGCCACCTCCCTGAGTAGTTGCCACTTTTCCTGAAGCAGCACATTAACCTTCCTTTTCAAGTTCACCGTGCACTCACAGGCTATTTCTGGATCAAAGAGGGAGACAGTTCAGGTACTGTCTTTTCAAGTACTATATTGCATATAGGTTTGAAACAGTATTCATTCCACCATTAACTTCTTTTGAAAAACCAAATAATTAATCCTCAACCAAGAATGACCGAGTAGTAAATTCCTAGATCCATTACTTACTCCTAAAATTATTACAGAATGGCATACAAGACCTTAGGAAAGCTATAAAGTTATCACTTTGCCTTTAAATTATCTTTGTCAGATTTGTAGAAAATATATGGGAACTGAATAAAGACATGGTTGACAAAGAGATAAAGAAATGGTTGTGACTAGCCAGGCTGCTTAGGAAAGGTTTCTCAAGCTTGGCACCATTGACTTTTGTCTGCATAATTTGTTATTGTAGAGGACCGTCCTGTTTATTATAGGATGTTTAACAGGATCTCTGGCCTCTACCCACAAGATACCAGTAGCACACCCCCGCAGTCCCAAGTTGTGACAACCAAAAACATTTCCAGACTTTGCCAAACATCCCCTGGGAAGGCTGGAAGTTGATTATCCCCACTTGAGAGCCACTGGCCTCGAGCTTCACATTCCAATTCTACCACTTTCGTGCCAAATGATGTGATACAAGATGGCCTCAGTCTGCCTCAGTTGCCTTCTCAGTAACATTGGAATAATAATCCTCCCTTTTGTGTATAGTTATCATGAGGATTTACTAAATAATACATGTAAAGTGCTTAAAACAGAGCCTGAATCTTCATAAGCACTCCATAAAAGTGTTAGCTTTGTCTTGGAAACAGTCCTTCAAACTACAACGCAAGGCTCAGTTGGCCTGTTTAACAAAGAAGCCAAGTCTCAAATAGAGCTGAGGTTTTACTACCAAGTTTTATGTATAGAGTATATTCCACAAAGGAACTTAAAATATCTAGTAAAAGAATCACATGATTCTAAAATGAGAATCATAGTAGGTAACAGATTTCTTGAGTGCTTACGAGACGCCAAGTACTATGCTAGGGGCATTACATATCTTTTCGCATGTTATCCTGAAAACAAGGTAGGAACTGGATCGTGTTAGTCCCATTTTACAATAGCTGGAATTGGGGTCACGGGGATAGAGCAGCTGGTCCAAGTACACCCAGCATGAAAGTGGCCGAGCAAGTGTTGGTACCAAGCCTGTGTGATGCCGGAGCCTGTGCTCTTAGACATTTTCTCACAGTGTCTGAAAGCAAGATGGGGGCATGTTGGGAGGAACCGAGGCCTAGAGAAATTAGTGACTTGTCCAAGCTGCACAGCTAGTCAGAGGCCCAGAAATTAATGGCTGTTTACCAGTGATCTGTCATCACTTTTGTTGTGCTATGTTGTTTTTAAACGTCCCATGTGCGAGGGCCATCACTTTTAATATACCACAATGGGTCTCTCCTTTCTAGAGTTTCACAGTTATAGGACCATAGAATCTCAGTGTTATTCATGGTGCAAGGACAAGGCTAACTGCTCCCTTCTTTGTGTGGTCCTTTAGTGTCTTCAAAGATTTCCTAAAGCAGGTACTTCTGTAGAAATTTACACAAAATCTAAACACCCAATTTGCAACCTGTTTCAAAGAAACCTGTTAAATTTAAGGACTCAAAGCAAGAAAGAACTACAAACCACTGGAGCAAGGATCTTAGCTACTACTTTTGTAAATTTAGCCATCACAAGCTGCTCAGGTAAGAATCGTTCGGCACATGATAGCTAATGCTGCCCTTGTACTTTAAATGTGCCCACGTAAACCTGATCCTGGTGATATCTCTATGCATTAGAAACTTGTAGGATAATAATAAAATCACTAGCAGAATTTCTGAAACGCTTACTCATCAAAATTTCTGGAGCTCACCAATGTGCTGATATAACAAGAACTACCACCAAGATGGAAAACTAATATTTTGCATAATCAGGCTTCAGGAGAGCTAGACTGTCATAGAAAATACACATTTAGATATTCCCTCTGGATCTCATAGCAGAGGGTAAAACAAGAGCTCAGCTCTGGCACATTGCTATTTGCCATTCCAGTATCCATTCTTTCTATTCTTTCTTACTAAAGGAACCCCACATTTGATCAGGCTTGCAATGTGCCCAGCTAAAAAAGTCAAAACAATTTTGCCTATTGAGACATAAACTGAGATGTTCTGGAAGGCTTTTCCTGATCTGGCCTATGCACCACTCCTTAGTCTTTCCCCCTCCTCTTTCCTTTTGCTTGGAATGTCGACATTGGCTGGAGCAGCAGCAATCACAATGTGTTCATGAAGACCAAACCGTGCACTAAAAATGAGAGTGCAGGAAGATAGAGGAAGATTAATACAAAGGTCAGAAAATGTGGCCTGCTTGGGGTTTTTTTGTTTTGTTTTGTTTTTGTAAGAGACGGGGTCTCCCTCTGTCACCCAAGCTGGAGTGCAGTGCTGCAATCATAGCTCACTATAGCCTTAAATTCCTGGACTCAAGGAATCTTCTTGCCTCAGCCTCCTGAATCTCTGGGATTATAGGTATGAGCAATATGCCTGGGGTTGGTCTTCCTGTTTTTATACAGCCTGCAAGAAGAATGGATTTTACATTTTTAAATGGTTAGGGGAAAATCAAAAGGAGAATAATATTTTATGTCATAAAATTTACATGAAATTCATTGTCCATAAATAAAGTTTTATTGGTACACAGCTATGCTCATTTGTTTACGTACTGTCTGTGGCTACTTCTGTGCCACAAAGGCAGAGTTGAATAGCTGCAGCAGGGTCGGTACGGCCCACAAAGCCCAAAATACTCACTCTCGGACCTTTCGCAGACAAAGTTTGCCAACTCCTGCCAAATAGCATCCTTGACTACCCAACTCTAGACTTTTTGTTGTGCAAGAAAAATAAATCCTTTGCTTATATAAGCCACAATTTTTCAGGTTTTATGTCACTTGTAGCTAAAGGCAATCTAATTGGTGTGCAGCTAAAGGAGATTTGATGAACTGTAAGAACCGGGGGTGAGTAATGAGGACAAGTGTGTGGAGGACACTCTGCAGATGTCAGGGCCCCTCATTTATTTTCCTAGGAACCTTAAAGCTTTTGTTGGAATGGGCTGTATCTGTAAAACTAGAGAGGAGGGAAGAGATAAACACTGTAAAGCTGCAGTCCCCAACCCCCGGGCTGTGGCCCGTTACCGGTTAGTGACCTGCTGGGAAACAGGCCACACATCAGCACACAGCCCCCACCCACGCCACCCCACGCCACCCACCACCAGTCTGTGAAAAAGTTGTCTTCCATGAAACTGGCTCCTGGTGCCAAAAAGGTTGGGGACTGCTGCTGTAAAGGGTAAATCTCTCCAGGACTCCGCAGCCACGTAGACGGACAGAGCAGAAGAGAAGGTGCAGCAAAGCAGTAACACCTCTGTGTATCTGGTACCTATTGCTGCAGAACAGATGCTCCCAAACAGCACCTGTCGTCTCATATTTGCTGTCACTTGGAAGCTGGGCATGGTCGAGGCCTTGTACCAACTGAAATCAGTGGGCTGTATCCATGTAAGAGAAGGAGCCACTTCCAAGGTCACTCGCAGGGCTGTGGCTGGGATTTGGTTCTTTCCAGGCTGCTGGGCTGAGGGCCTCAGTTTCTCTCTGGCTGTTGACCGGAGGCTGCCACATGGGCCTCTCCATCAGGCGGCTCACCATGTGGCAGCTGGCTTCTCCAGAGCAGCCAAGGGAGAGGACAAGAGAAGGAGTGTGAGCCCCCAGAAGTCACACTCTTGTTTAACATCATCCAGGAGTAACATCCCAGGACGTCTGCCATATTCTATTCATTAGAAGTGAGTTACTAACCCCAGGTCACACTCGAGAGGAGGGGACTGGACAAAGGCATGGATCTAGGAGGTGGGACGTGGGGAGCCTGTCAGAAGCTGCCCACCACACCCAACCAAGTCTTCAAAACAGTCGTAGATTATTTTCACTTGGGTCACTTTTGCTGTCTGTCTTGGGACCTGTTGTGAAACACAAAGGAAGTGGACCCAGGGCCACAGTGGAATGCAGTGGAATGTCATTCTCTGTGTGGAGATTTGTGCCCACAACAGAAGGAGGTGCCTGTCGCCACCTCCCTCCAAATCACAGGTAACCCCTCCATCCTGTCCTCTCTCTTCTTTGAAGTTCTTTATTCCATCCATACAAACCAGAAGAGAACAATTCTTACCCTGTCACCTGCAACCTAGATACTTTTGGAAATGTGTTCCCCTTGGATGGTTTAACCTTTGTCTTTTGTCTTAAAACCCTTTGTGGCTTCCCCCCCACACACACACCCGCCGTGTGAGCTCAGAAATGCAGGATGGCTTTCTCCGAGAACCTACCTGCCAGTAAAGGCGAAGGAAGGGTGCCTTTGCCTAGGTCCCCTGCCCTGCAGTCTTCCCTGTCTCCCACCGCTCCTCCACAGCCTTCCTCCTCCAAAAGAGGGCTCCCTCACTTCACATTCCCTTCTCGGCCCTAAGGCAGCTCACAGGGCCACTTCTCACCAAACAGACTTCAAGTCGATGCCACAACTTAACCATCGAGGCTCTGCAAATTTGACTCTTTCAAACATGTAGAGCTACTTTGATCTTGGCAGACAACAGCCCTCATCTGAATGCCCCCATTTCTTCTAAGCAGGCACTTCAGCCAAGACGAACCAAACAGTTAATCAGACTTCTAAAATGAGACCCAGGGAGTTGGAAACATGGCATCATGCCCTGCCTGCTTATTTTGCAAATTTTAAAACACTGGGCTTCCAAAGAGCTGATAGTGGAGGGTCTTTTAATTGCCTAGAATACTAAACAGGCCAGGGATATTCTGTCATTAGACTAAAGCGGCTGAAAGGGGAGCATGAGAAGAAAAAGTAAAACATTATTGCTTTTGTATAGATCCATCTCTGGTTTAAAAATTTTAAAAATCAACAGATTTAAAAAGAAAAATATGCATAAATTTATACATGCCCAATAAATTGTTTGCAGAGCTTTTTACTTAATTCATCTTTTTTTGTTTTTTCTTTAAAGGCAACTCAATGGGAGATCTGTCCTGCCAGGCCACCCAGGAGCGCGTGACAGGGGCAGCGGTAGACTAGCCTGAGCGAGGATGCCACGCCCTGGGGAAAAAGCAAACGGAGAAAAGATTTTGAGGACTGATGGGATGAAGATGGCACAGGGGGACAATAATGAAGACACAAATTTTATCCCCAACTCTCTGGGAGATGTGCCCCAGGAGACCAGAGGGCTTGCTCCCAGGTAAGAAGGACATTGAAGTTGCTGGTACCCATCTGTGATCAGTAAGGAGGGAGGCTTTTTAATATGCCAGTGGAGGAGGGCAGCCAGGTGTCCTCTGCAAGGAAGAAGGGGGTCTGTTTAAAACAAATTAATTATAAAAATAAATGCCCAAATGAGAGACTGAATATACAAACGGACAATGGCCAGATCGTGCATCCGAACAAAACTGACCCACAACGTGCAGCAACGTCCCATGAAACCAACCTTCTTAGCCACAGCAAGCAGCCCAGGAAGCCAGCCCGCTGCCCGCCAGACTGCTCTCCAGTGACAATCCAGGAAGCTAAACAATAACTTCCATAACAACAGGCTCAAAATGTCCAGGACTTGATGAATAACTGTATTAATCAGGATTCTCCAGAGAAACAGAACCAATAGGATATATATATATGTATATGTACGTATGTATATATTATGAATACATATACCTTCATGCGTATATATGGGGAAATTTATTATGGAAATTGGCTCATGTAGTCAGGGAGGCTGAGCAGTCTCATGATACACCTTCTGCAAGCTGGGGACCCAGGAGAGCCGGTCATGGTGCTTGTAGTTCAGTTCAAGGCTGAAAGCCTGAGACCGGGGGCGCCCCTCCACCCCCTGCAACTGCTGCTGCAAGACCCGTGTGCAAAGGCCTGAGGAGCAGCAGCGCTGATGTCCAAGGGCAGGAGGAGATGGATGTTCCAGAAGAGTGAATTCACCCGTCCTCTACCTTCTTGTTCTAATCAGGCCCCCAACACACTGAATGCTGCCCACCCACATTGGTGAGGGCGATCTTGTTTACTCAGTCAAATGCTAACCTCATCCAGAAAAACCCTCATAGATACGTGCAGAAATAATCTCTTACCAGCTATTTGGGTGTCCCTTAGCCCACTCGTGTTGACACATAAAATTAACCATCACAATAACTGACAGCTACCCCAATTTTTGTCCGCGCTTCCAGCTTTGGACCAACAAGAGAAAATCCAACTCTGCCCCGTGACCAATCACACCGGCTGCCCTGTCCTGGGAGCCGCCCCCGGCTGCCCAAGACCAACAGCCGCCAATCAGGACACACCCGAAGCCGTCCCTGTGTCCACTACGAAGCTCTCCCACTCCCCTGCCTGCCTTTGGGTCTCTGCCAAACACAAGTGATGGTGGCCGACTCCCTAGCTACAGCAAGCTCTGCATACATAGCTTTGCCTTTCTCCTGTGGGTGGTGGTCTATTTTTCCACACAAGCAGACTGCAAGGACTAAGGTATATTTCAGAGGTCCAATAAAAAATAATCTCTAACAAGAGAACTTCCAGGGTGAGACCTTGGGTGACAATGTGACTCTCAGTATCACTGTAACCCATGTCCTTGTTCGTATGCCCCAAGCCTGAGGCAGCCTCAGAGGGAAACCGAAATCAGTTCAGTTCCACGAGGCTTTTGGTGCATCTTTGGAGAGTCTCAAACTTCTTGGCCCCTCTTGTAACAATTCTTTTTCAGTTCTGAACATTAACTTACACGGCGCATGTACTTTATTAATTTATCCTTGTTTTTATGTGTCCCTTTAGTAGATTCTTGTAGGTTTGTTTTCCCTCCTAAGTTGGAGGCCTCATCAATCTTCATCTACAACTACCATCCCTACCCAGTACCTTGGAGAGTGCTTTGCACACAAAGACCTTCTGATCACTAATAATAACTGACTTTTAGAAATCTGTTGTCTTACAGGGACTTGAAATAAATACCTCTTACCAATACATAGACCTTTATTTGTTTTAACAAAGGTAAGTCTAAAATTGCTTGCCACAGTGAGTCAAAATAATTTTAATTCACATTAAATTTAGGCATATGCTGGTTCAGCGTTTCAGTTAAGGAAGAACTAGCCAAGGATAAAACAGATAAAATGCTAAATCTCAGTAGTTTCAGAGAATAGATATTTATTTCACTCACATAAAGGTCATTCCATCCTCAATGCCAGGTTCCCCAGGTTACCTCACTTGTCTGCATCCAGCCAGAGGGGAAAGACCATGGCAGGTCATAGGTGGGAGGTGTGAACACAACTTCTAGCATGTTCCATCAGCCAGATGTCAGTCATGTGGCCACATGTGATTGCCCTCTGGGCTCAGAGGGAAGACAAAGTGGGTTTGGTTAAGGGCTAAGAAGTTTCTGCCACACTTAACAAGGCAAAAAAATCTTCTCTGTTGTGAAAACCTCTCTGCAAATACCACTTCCCCACCCCAAATGCTTGGCTTAGTCTCTGGAAAATGTGCACAGGCTAAGCTTTAAATTAGATTCTTTATACATCAAAGGATACAGTAAAGCTCCTGATCACTGCTTCTCAGACATGAAGGACAGTGAACAAGGACAACAGCAACCACAGAAAGTTCTGCAGATTGTCCCTGTCTTTTTAAAAGAGCACTATGCTTTAATTTTATTGCTTCTAGAAGCATTGCATCTTTTCATGAGTCAGTGAGCTAGCTAATTGGCTACAGCACTGACTGGCTCTCAGAAAGAGGCACTTAACCAAACAAATATTAAGAAACTGCGATTCTCTGGAATATGAGCTTCCAAGGGTGAAGGGTATGACATGGGTCAACATGATACCACATGCGACAGTTAAGGACAAGGAGGAAATGACATTTTAGAAAGGGAAAATCTCTGCGGGAATGCTTAGATTTGTCTCACAAGAGTCATTAAAACCATAAGCTCCTACATAGCTGGCTTTTGGCTACAATTAAATTATAAAAAGAGTTGGTTTCTTTGCTTGATATTCTGTGTCTGCCTGTTTTCCCATCTTTATGTATATATATATACAACCCAAGCAACCCTGATGAAAAAAGTAACCGAGATTTCGTTCTAATGCAGATTTTGATTTATTCTGACTTACTCGCAAGATCTAGCAAAACGAGCCATGCCTTCCAACAGAAATGAGATGTCAAGATGCAAAGGATACTGTGTCCCATTAACAAACAGAGGGCCACAGCCTGCCCTGTGGCCCTCTTCCGTGGGCCTGCTTCAAAGGCAGTCAAGATCTGAGTCCCTTCACCAGACTGACATCTGCCAAGCTTTATGGCCATTTCTACACGAGGAAAAGTTGAGAGCCAGGCTGAATTTGAACTTTCCTTGGAGTTCAGCAAAAAAGCAAGATCTACTTTCAGGTGATTCACAGAAAAAAAAAAAGTCACAGAATAAAAATAGCATAGCAGTTTCTCAAATGAGAAAATGAACAAGATATGTGAACATGGCTCAGATATGCCCGTCTGTTTTTAACTGGAGTTGGCTGCAAACCAGCCGTCAATTTGCTGCTTGTGGTGTTTTCTAACACAGCTTTCTCTGCCTCTGCCAGTGACCTAAATGCACACATCCCTGGGTAATCTTGCTCCACCACTACCCTCTTTCCAGACCACAGAACATTCCCGTTGAATTGCAAAGTTGTTAGGGCAGATAGTTACAATATTTATTTTATCTTAAAAACATGTATGCATATGCTGTCTTTTTCTTACATTTATCTCTTATTATTTGCTTTCTTGTATTGCCAGTGTCTCTTCTCCCTTCCATTACCACTGATAAATTGCAGCTGGTTATAGTTCAGTTCCTTTTCTAGAAGGTTAAGTGCAGTAAAATGAGCAGAAAAGTGGCAAAAAAAGGCCTCAGGGTGACATCAACACCCTATACTAGCTTATTTTTACCTCTGATATTTTCACAGAAGACTCTGGATGAAATTTGTCAATTTGGGGTAATGATGCTGAAAACGTGTATTATGAGAATTTGGAGTAAAATAAATAGATGATGATGATGATGATGATGATGATGATGATATTGACAGAAGAAGGGTTATGTCTGGATAAAAAACCAGCTCTGTGTGGTCTGGGCTAATAACCCAAGAGCTAAGGTGAGTCTTGATTCAAAATTCCATTATTAAAAACAACATGTTTTGAAGTTTACCTTTACCTTTTAAAAAATAAAAAGAGCATATCTGACAGTGTACTTAGAAATGACGGACCTGGCATCTGGGTTAAGGAAACCGTTCTATCCACAGCTCTCTGGTGGCACAGGGATCTTCTACTTAGAGTCTTCAACTTTTCTAGAACTTCTTGGTTTGCATTAGAATATTAGATCCGATGTCTTGGGCCTCTTGGGGCCAGTGGGAGATCTGGCTGTGACCCCATATGTTACAACCACTGCCATAAACATGAGGGACTCGTGTCTTTATTGAAAAAAAATTACCCCAAGTTTTTGTTTCTTAAGGAGTTTTATAGAGAGAAATTATGGCCACAATGGCATGCTCACTCTGGGATGGGGGCAGTGAGACAATTGAAATTTAGGAAGGACCTAAAGTCTACACCAGGGGCCACAGAAAGCTTGGCCTGGCATCCCTCCCCTCCCCTGCAGAGACCAAACTCGGGCCCCACTGACCCCAACCCTTGGTCCCTTGGACCTTCTCTAAGTGTCCAGGTTTACGTGTCTTGCTCTACTTCAGTTAATTCCAGACAACTCTGGAGACTGTGTAGAGCCATTGTGCGTAACAGTCCTTCACGACACCCCAGCACCGCTCCCCTCTTAGAGCTTTAGCTGTGCCAAGCATTGTCTAAGCAGCCCTCTGACTGCTCTCCTGACGTCTCACCCTGACCTCCACAGCGCTGCCCTATGAAACACGATGGCATGCTCATGGCGCTCCTACTGACTCGGGCAAGACTCATATTCCTCTCTTGTCTCACACCTGTATTCCCTGTGGACATTATTGCTAATTTCTCACCCTTCTCAGTTCCCACCTCCACACCCGCCTCCCACATTTTCATCTCCTAGATAGACTTAGATGCCTCCAAGAGCCTCAGCACCCTCTCTCCCATCCCTCCCTTTCTAAGGAAGAGAATGAGATCCTCTCCTAAAGTTCCACACTTTCCACTTCCGCCCCCATCTCGTCCTCGCACCTCCTCAGGCACCTTCATCGTGCCTCCTCTCCTAGAGCTCAGACTTCTCCCTCCTTGATACTCCCTGCTCTTGAGTTATTCCTGGCCTTAAAGCAAAGGGAAGAAAGTGGAATGAAATAAAATCTCTTTCTCTGACCCAGACATGCTTAAGTTGCTCTTTTATATTCCTCCTACTAAGCAAGACGTGAACCCTCGTAGCTCCTCCCCCATCCAGCCAACAAAATTAACAGTTTCTCTCTCTGCAGAAATTATCCATCAAATACCAATACTTTTAAAAATTTTTCCTAGGTCAGATCATCGGAATGGTATATCACTTCATTGCTTAATGAATTTTGATTGCTTTTTAAAATTTGTAATGAAGAGCAACGTGCATACAGCAAAGTGGACACTTTGTAAGTGAAAGCTCAGGGTGCGTGTACAAACTGAACACGCCTATGACACAGCACCCAGACCAAGAAACAAAACTTTACCAGAATTCCAGACTCCCTGCTCATCGTATGTGTGAGACTTAGACATTTGTAGAAGGGGTGAGGGTAGGCTATGAAGAGAGAACAGAATCAAAAGATGAGTCTAGAAACAAACATACATTGAAGGGCTTCTATACCTTGCAGGGAAGTGACCAAATCAATGAATCAAGGAATCCATGAATGTCTTAGGGTAGTGCTGTTTAATTTACTGAAAAGATTGTGTCTGAGTAAGGAATCCAATGTTAGTACCAAAACTAAGGCAGCCATATGTCCTGGCTTTTCCAGGACTCCACTGATTTAAAATATTTTGCCTTATCGAACCATGTGTCAGAACACAGCCCAACTTAGGGTCAGGAAAATTGTGTTACTATAACCTCGTTCCATCCCATACCCCATACTGTTTTTCCAAATAAATGGTGTCACTGCTTCTGGTTGGTATCCTCTACAGAAAATAATTCCGGCTGTAAGCTTGCAAATCATACTTATGAATATTCAAATGCACAACTCCAATTAAAACCAGAGCCAAAAGCCTGTGCCACAGGCAATGAAAACACTCTCCCTGTAGCTACATTGACTTTACTAACAGGTTGTAGCCTAAAGGCCTAAGAAAAAAAGAATTAATATTTTGTTATTGCCTTGTTATCTTGCCTCTAATTGAGTGGTTTTTGGGTTTTGCTTTCCATTTACTGAAGGATTATGGACTTGGCTACTATGGTAGCAGAAATTTTAGCTACTTTGGCCAATTCAGATGCAGCTCTCATAGATGTAGGGGCTTCATATGACTCAGTCTCTTCAGGGAGTCAACTGCCAGGAAACCCAATTCAATCAAAAGGACTTTAAGAGGCATTCCAAACTTTAGGTTTACCGAAGAACAATTAGCACTTTCAATTCACAACCCACAGAGGCAGCACTTCCTGAAGCTTGTGTCCTCCTCTGCATCCTCTACCCGACCTCTTCATTAAGGAGATTGCTGTCCTTCTTGGCTTTAGTTCCACTTGTCTATAATCATTGGGCAAGGAGTCATTCTAAGTAAGTTCAGCCTAATAAGCAACAAGTTTTCCTTTGTATTTAAACAATTTAAAAAGAATCCTTTATAAAAATACATTACATGCTTAGGTATTAAATCTTGTAGGTAAGTGAAGGAGAAAGAGAACGGGGAAAGGCTAACAGCCTTAGTGAATATATGATAGCGCCTTGGAGAGCATCCTCTCAGAATAAGTTTCTCGTGGTAACAAATGAGAAATAGGGGAAAAAGGAAAATTAACGGTAATTAACTTAAGATTTACACTATGGGTGGCTCCCGGTTCAAACATTAGGAGGAAGAGAAAAAGAAGTCAGTTGCTCACTTGGACATAAAGACCAAGAAAGGTTTCTTTTTGTGGAATAATAATATGTAGAATAACCATAACATAAGAGGAAGCAATAAGGCAGGAAAAAGGTATTAAAGATATTAAAGATATACTGTATTAAGAAGCCCCTGAATAAGTGAGTTGGTAAGCTGTCCTTCAGCCCTCTGCCATTTCTATTAGCAAATCCTATCAATTCCACCAACTTTCCCATTTTTGTCAATGTTTCCGCCACATTCTCAATCACCATGGCTCAAAATTTTAGTTTATTTCTTTTTCTTTCACACCTCTATCTAGCTATTCAATAAGACCTGCCAGTATTTCTTTCAAAGTGGTTCTCAAATGTTGTCCTTTTCTTATGCCCAAGTATCAGGAGCCAATTTCAAACCCATCATGCCTTACTCCTGGTTGTTCCAATAGCTACTTTTTTTCTTTACTAATTTTTTTCTAATTTTTTACTATTTTTTTACTAATTTATGAAGACAATTTATGTAACAAGAACTGCACATATTTAAAATGTATAATTTGATACATTTTTGACATACACACCCAGAAGATAACTCAGTCAAAACATTAAACATTTCCACCAACCTAACCTGGAAATTTTCCTTGTGTTCTGTGTGATGAATTTTCCCTTCTCTGCCCCCACAATCTCCAGGCAACCAATGATCTACTTTCTGCCAACATACATAAATTTTCATTTTCTACAATTTTATATAAATGAGACCACATAATATGTATTCATCACAATGATTGTAGAATTTATCCATGTTGTTGCATGTATTCATTATTAGATCCTTTTCATTGCTTAGTGATTTCCCTTTGTATGGACATACCACATGTTGTTTACCCATTTACCCGTCAATGGACATATGGGTTGTTTCCAGTTTGGATCTATTACAAATAAAGCTGCTATGGGAAACTGTGTAAAAGTCTTTGGGTGAATATGCCTTTCATTTCTCTCAGGTAAATAAATACTAAGGAGTGGAATGGGGTTGAGTTATATATTAATGCATGTTCAACTTTTTAACCAAACTGTTTCCAACCTGGCTACTCCATTTTATAATACATTCCCACCAACAAGTTAGGAACACTCACATTTTTCTGTACCCTCACCAACACTGAGTCTTTTTAGTAATAACTTTTTATTGAGTATACAGGGGATATTTCATCGTGGTTTTAATTTGGATATCCCTGGTGGCTACCAATGTGGAGTGTGTTTTTATGTGTTTATTAGTCATTCCTATATCTTCTTTTATAACGTGTTTCTTCACATCTTTTTACCATTTTGTTGTTGAGCTGTTGTATTATTTTTTAGCATAAGGGGTTTTTGTTTTTCTTTTGTATATTCTAGAAAAGTCTTTTTATTTGATGTATGTGTTACAAATATTTCCTCTCAGACTATAGCTTGGCCATTGCCACTGGGCTCAGTAATTCTTTGCCCTTTTTTCTCAAGTCATTCAAGCAGGTGACTACTTAGAATAAGCACTGGAATAGTGCAAAGAGAGTGTTGAACATCTTTCCAAACTTGAAGGGGGCTCCAGACTGCTCTAGGTCTACACGGCATTTCCAGTATTTTTATGGATCAACACACATTTTCTTGAGCTTCAGCAGAAGTGCTGTTGGAAAGACATTTTTCATTAGGCTATGGCAATATCTCTTTCTTATTAGACAATGGAGATAACATTATGCCATTGAGTGTGTGGGCAGACATGAAAGATCTAGCAGATGGTTTTGGCTCCACTGTTGTCACTGCGAGGGGGACACTGTGAAGAGGTAGGGGACTGTGGTGGGTGGGAGGTGAAGGTATGTTGACAGCTTATTGAGAAAGAGAGAGAATTCTCAGAAGGCAAATAGACTAGAAATTTATTTTCTCCCAGAAAAAAAGGAAACAAAACAATAATAACCAAAAAAGACACAATCTGTGCCAAGCTGCGTGACACACACACACACACACACACACACACACACACACACACACACAAAGCGGGGGAGGGCAGTGAGGACACGAAGAGAAATGAACTGCAATCTGCTTTCTGTTTTTCTACTAAAATCATCTCAACTCATACATGTCCTACTAGTGGATTTCAGGATTCTAGATATGAGAACACACGTACTGCCTTCGTGTCCTAAAGCCAGAGGAAATGCCCAAGAGGAAAACCTCAGGGACGATAAAAACACAAAACCAGGCTCAGTGAGAAAACAACTCAGAAACGCTCCCTATGTTTTAAGGCAAAGTGAATGAAGCCGAAAACATTTTTTTTTAAAATAGTGATTTGGTTAGCCGGGCATGGTGGCGCATGCCTGTAGTCCCGGCAGCTTGGGAGGCTGAGGCAGGAGGATCGCTTAAGCCCAGGAGTTTGAGGTTGCTGTGAGCTAGGCTGACGCCACGGCACTCACTCCAACCCGGACAACAGAGCGAGACTCTGTCTCAAAAAAAAAAAAAAATAGTGATTTGGACTTACTTGGACACTTTTTAGTCTATCCGATCACTCGTTCACTTAATGCTCTGGAGTAAGCAAAGTAGGTGGATGTTGGCATGGAAAGACCATGGGTTTTGGCATCAGACAGACCTGGATTCTAACATAAATGTTTAAATGGCTCTGTGAATTTGGTTAAATTTCTTAAACTTAATTTAGTTATCCATAAATGGAAGATAAATAATATCTACTTATAGGATGATTGAGAGCATTAAATGAAATCAAATATGCTCATTTCTTTCTTAAAACAGGTTTCAGTACAAAGTAGACAGTCATTGAATTTTATCCATTCTTTCCACCCTGGCTTCTACTTGCCCTTAATAAGAATGTAATTTAGAAATTTTTTGCCTTTTTTCAGCATCATAAATTCTTGGGGTTGCCTATGGCAAGCACAAGAGGCTTGGACAGCAAAAGCCACATTCCATAAAGCTTTAGGGATTATCTCATTTTATGCATTCATATTTTTGCCTGAGCTTCCAAGAAACTCTGAGCTAAAAAGTAAAATCATAGAAAATACAGAAACCTGAGATTTTGGACCACTATTTCCCTTCTAACCACATAATAAGAGCTTCTATTTTTTTTTAAGTTTTGCCAATGTGCCAGCATCAAACTAAATACTTTAATCTTTATTATAACCCCAGGATGTAGGTATAATTATTATTTTTAGTTTACATGTAAGAGACAGGGACTAAGAGAAGTTAATTTTCCTAGGGGTGTTTGACTTCAAAGCCTGTTGTTTATAATGTTGCATCTACTACATAGCTTTTAATTTTAGACTACTTTTAAAGAATTATTATTATTGCATCTTTTACTGTGTATTGCTCAAATCCATGTGGGAAGCTGGAGTATTATCAATTATAAATAAATATTTCCAAGACAGAGAAATTATCAGAAACCTACAAATCAAAGCTAGAAAAAAGCAAGCTGGGAAATCAATGAACTAGACCTAGACAATAAAAGCCTTTGTATGAAAATACAACCTGTAGATACAATTGTCAATCAAATGCCTAATGTTTACTGCCACAGGCTATGTTATTTATGGAAAGCAATACAGGACCTATTTTTCTACACAAAATAGCATATAAGGCTCCTATCACATACATAGGAATGAGATTACAGAAAAAGAGAAATTTGAGAAGTAAAATAGATACACAGTCTAGAAGACTGGAAGTATCTCAGATCTGCCCCCTGAATATGATAATATTTAGAAAAGCTATCTACCTTATGTATCTTCTTCCTCGGTTGGTACCAGAAATGATATCACCCCATTTCTTCTGCTTAGGACCTTGATCCCTTCTAAAATACAAATAGTACTAGGAGGGCTAACCAAGTTCTAGCCATCACTGAGAACTTCATGATAAAAAAAATTCGATTCCTCAGAACCAAGTGGGGAAAAACGTCATGAGATACTCTGTGCCTCAACTTGCTAAAGGTAGGGAAGAACTGCTTCCCAATTTTGCCTGGCGTAAGCTCAGAGACACATTTGTCCTGTTTGAGTTGACAGTCTTCATCCCTCAAGCCTTCTAGAAAAATAAGCTATCAAATGGGTGGCTAAAGTGTTCTTATTTTCACAGCAAAATGCTACCATAAACCTTAATTGTGAGTAGGGTGGACATGGTTGATTTGCCTTTATTCTTTTGTGATACATTATTAGGAGTTTTGAAGATTGATTAGAAAGGGCAATTCTACAGTAGTGGCCACAGATGTTACTGCATCCAGTTATTCTGCTGTACCTGGCTCAAAAACAAGGTCACTAAATGGTAACATAAATACACTTGAGTAAATTTGTATAAAGTAAGTTTTATATGGATTTCCTGCAAAATATGATTACAAAAAAAGAGAGAAACACTTGAAAGGCAACACATTAAGATATATGAAAGGAATAAAATAATTGGAATGTAGCTTCAAGAACTTTAACAACTGACCAGTAGAGCTGTGAGTGAGAAAAGTAACTGTTGTTTTAAGTCACTTGGAAATAGTATGATTGCTTGTTATATAGCATTATTGGAAAACAATAGAAAGAATCAAGGAAACCACAAGTTGATTCTTTGAAAAGATCAACAAAATTGAAAAACTTTTAGCTAGACTAAGAAGTGAGAAGATGAAAATAACTAAAATCATAAATGAAGGTGAGTATAATACTACCGACCTTACAGAAATTAAAAGAATTGTAAAAGAATACTATGAAGAACAAATTAATCTAGATGAAATGGAAAAACCTTAGAAACACACAAATTGCCAACACTGACCCAAGAAGAAATAGAAAATCTCAACAGACCTATAACAAGGAAAGATTGAATCAGTAATCAAAAACCTCCCAACAAAGACAAGTCCAGGACCAGATTGTTTCACTGGTGAATTCTATCAAACATTCAAGAGGAATTAAGAATTCTAGTCAAACTCTCCCCACCCTCCCCCCAAAAAAGAAGAGGAAGGAATACTTCCTAACACATTCTATGAAGCCAACATTACCCTGATACCAAAACAAGACAAAGATATCACAAGAAAACTACAGACCACTTTCTCTTATGAATACAAATGCAAAAATGCTCAATAAAATACTAGCAAACAAAATCCAACAGCACATTAAAAGAATTATATACCATGACTGAGTGAGATTTATCTCAGGAATGCAGAGATAGTCCAACATAAGAAAATTAATCAATGTAATACACCATATTAATACAACTTCAAACAAAGAGAAAAACCACATGATCGCGTCAATAGCTCACACATTTGACAAATGCATGTCAAGAGAAAATGCATTTGACAAAATGCAGCACCCTTTTATGATTAAAAAAAACACTCACCAAAACAGGAATAGAAGAGAGATTCTTTAACATGACAAGGGGCATATATGAAAAACCCACAGCTATCATCATACTCAATGGTGAAAACCTGAAAGCTTTCCCCCTTCAGATTAGGAACAAGACAAGAATAACCACATTTGTTACTACTATTCAACATTGTACTAGAAATCTTAGCCAAGTATTTAGGCCAAAAAAAAAAAAAGTCATCCAATTTGGAAAGAAAGAAGTAAAACTATCTCTATTTGCAAATGACATGGTTCTATATATAGAAAATTGGAAGGAATACACACACACACACACACACACACACACACACAACTACTATTGCTAATAAACAAAGTCAGCAAAGTTGCAGGGTACAAAAACAATATACAAAATCAGTAGTGTTTCTGTATGCCAGCAATGAACAATCTGAAAAAGAAGTTAAACAAACAATTCTATTGACAATAACATCCAAAGACTAAAACACCTACAAATAAATTAAACTAAGAAGGTGAAAGACTTATCCACTGAAACCTACAAAATATTGTAGAAAGAAATTAAAGACAATTTTATGAGAAAACAGCCATGTTCATGGACTGGAACAGCCATGTTTATGGATTCAATCCATAAAATTAATCAATGTAATACACCACATATATACAACTTCAAACAAAGGGGAAAAAACACATGATTGCATCAATAGATCACACATGTGACAAATGCATGTCAAGAGAAAACATATTTGACAAAATGTAGTGCCATTTTATGATTAAAAAAAAAACACCCACCAAAACAGGAATAGAAGAGAGATTCCATTCAAAATTTCAATGGCTTTTATTGCAAAAATGGAAAAGACAATTCTCAAATTCATATGGAATTGCAAGGAACCCCAGATAGCCAAAATAATCTCCTAAAAGAAGAACAAAGCTTCAAAATTTACTACAAAGTTACAGTAATTAAAATGTGTGGTATTGGCATAAGGATAGATAGACATATAGACTGATGGGATAGAATTGACAGTCCAAAAGTAAACTCAATCCTATGGTTAATTGATTTTTGACAAGGTTGCCAAGAGCACTCAATGGGAAACAATAGTCTCTTCAGCAAATGGTCCTATGACCACTGGATAACTGCATGCAAAAGAATGAAGTTGGATCTCTCCCTCACAACACATACAAAAATTAACTCGAAATGGATTGACAACCTAAATATAAGGGCTAAAACTATAAAACTATCAGAAGAAAATGTAGAAGTAAATCTTCATGATTTGGCAATGAGTTCTTAGATTTGACACTAAAAGCAACAAAAGAAAAAATTAGATAAATTTGACTTTATCTAGATTAAAAAAGATAAAATTGACATTGTCAAGAAAATGATAACTTACAAAATGGAATAAAATATCTGCAAATCATATATCTGAGTAGGGTCAAGAATATAGAAGGAATGCTTACAACTTAACAACCTAAAGACAAAATTCCGATTAAAAAATGGGCGATGGATGTAAACAGATATTTCTCCAAAAGGATATACAAATGGTCGACGAGCACATAAAAAGATAGTCAACTTCATTGATCATTATGGAAATGCAAATCAAAACTATAATGAGATTCCACTTCACCCACACTGGGATGGCTATAACAGAAACAAACAAACAAACAGAAAATAACAAGTGTTGACAAAGATGTAGAGATATAGGCACCATCAAGCATTGCTGATGGGAATAGAAAATGGTATAGCCACTGTGGAAAACATTTTGGCAGTTTCTCAAAAAGTTAAACATAGAATTATCTTATAATCCAGTAATTTCACTCCTGGGGTGTGTGTGTGTGTGTGTGTGTGTGTGTGTGTGTGTGTGTATACATATATATATACATACACACACATATACATATATACGATGAAAACTTATGTCTACAAAGAAACTTAAACATGAATGTTTATAGCAGCATTTTTCCTAAGAGCCGAAAGATGGAAACTACCCAATGTTCATCAGCAGAAGAATGGATAAATGAATTGTGCTATATACATACAATAGAATATTGTTCAGCCATAAAAAGAAACGAAGTACTGAAACATGATACAACTTGGATGAATCTGGAAGACATTATGCTAAGTGAAAGAAGCCAGATGCAAAAGGTCCATCTTGTGTGATTCTTTTCACATGAAATATCTAAAATAGGCAAGTTTATGGAAACAGAAAGTAGATTAATAGTTGCCAGGAAAGGAAGGGAGGGGGAAATGGAGATTTGTGATTACTTAGAGGGTATGGGTGTCCTTCTGGAGCTATGAAAAAGTATTGAGAGAGGGGGTGCACAACCTTGTGAATACACTAAATGCCACTACACCTTAAAATGTTTAATTGTATGTTGTATGAATTTCACCTCAATAAAAATAATTGATGAATCAAGAAATAAGTATATGGTTAAATCATTACAGATATGAAGGTAACCACAGCAACAGTAAAAAGAGATAAAAAGCGGTTGCCTCTGGAGACTAGAACTTGGAGGTGAGGAGAGATACATAGTTGGGGACTATAGCTTCTTATTCTAAGTGTTTTCAAACAAATTTATTTTTCTTTTAACTATGTGCATGTATTACTTTGATGAAAAAAGTTTTAATTATTTTTAAAAGATAAGTGTTCCAGGATCCTGGAGATACCAGCAGTTCTGTATGGATTCTCAGGAAACAGAGGAGAATGGACCCCTTTTTGAAATACCTGGGAGAATAACCACTCTCCAGAAAGCTCTGCAGAAGTAAGGTCCAAAGCTGACAGCTAGCAGGCAGGTTGTCAGTTCCACGCCACACTGTGAGCTGGGAGTCAAGGGGTTCATGGAATTGGATCTCTGAAGCCTTTGCCCACATCTACTACTCGCGCTGGGTGCTAAACTCATCGCCATCATCGCCATGATGTGAGTCTGGGGTCCTTCCTGATGTTCCCTCAGGTGTCCTCATGCAGTGTGTTGTGAGCCTTTTCCAAAAATCATCTCAACACCTTCTGGATAATAAACCACATATCCAATTCATCAGCAATTCTTGTCAGTTCCACTTCCAAAATACGTGTCCAGTGGGTTCACATGTCACCATCTTCACTACCAACCATCCCACCACCACTGCCACCACCATAGTTGAATTATTTATGTCTGGACAAGTGCCCAAGCCTCCTGAGTGCTATCCCCATCCACACCACACCTGCAGCTCAGTCTCCCCTCATTGCCCACAGAGGCTTTTAATAGAAACCAATCGTGTCACTCTCCTGCTCAAAACCTTTAAGTACTTTCCTTTTACTCTTCAAATATTCCCAAATTCTCCCCATAGCTTACAGGACCCCACATTATCTGGCCATCACCAGTTTATCACTCTTCTCTTTCTTGGTTTTCTCTCCTCGCCTACTCCCTCTGGGATCATCACACACACTCTTCAGTCCTCCAGGAAGCATGTCCCCACCCCTCCCTGGCTGACCCCAGCAGGTCCCAGGTAAAAGGACATCTCTGGGAAGACTCTGCAGCCCCCGCTCCTAACCAGCTCAGGTTTCCTCCTGGTTTTCCTTGGTAACACTCAGCCCAATTTTAATTAGATTGTCTTTAGTTATTTGTTTGATTTCTCTCTCTTCTGTTAGACTCTATGCTCCATGAATAATGGTACGGACGGGAGACATTTATGAGCTACTGTTCTTCATCCCTTAACATAGGATTTGGCACGTAGTAGATGTGTCATAGACAGTTAAATGAATGAATGAATGAATAAAAATCATTTCTCTTCTAGAAAAAGACATATTAATATTTATAGCCAAATGTCTACTACTTTTACAAGTAAAATCAAAATTCTTATTTTTAAGCTGCTTACAAACCTTAATTAGGATGAATAAAGGAATATGTCACAATGCCCAAAGGTAGGAAACTCATTAGAAGTAAGGAAGAACACTTTAAGCCCAGATTCTCAAAATTGTATGCCGCAGTGTATCTGCTCCAATTACAAATCATAGTTGGAGAAAATAACAAGTGATTCTGATCCAAGTATTTTTAATAAAGAATGTATTCAAAAATGTTAAAACCTGAGGTAACTCTATTTTTGAACATCAGAGCACAACCATATCATTAACACAAAGTTGGGTCACAAAGCCTTCAGTAATATGTGGTGTGAGTCTAAATATTAATAATTCAGTGCGCTAGCTGTATCGTTCTGGTTGGTCACTGTCAGGAAGATACACATGTAAAGCAAAGTGGAAAGTTGCCATAGCAATGCTTTTTACTAGGAGCGTTTACCATTACGGCTCCCTAGTCTTTTCATGCTCCAATTTTTTCCTGGTTTCGTCAAACTGCAGCTACACATTAGCCCTAAGCTAGAATTTGACAAGACTTTGCAATAATAATTTTCTAGAAGACCAATACTGAGCATGTGGGCTGCAGCCCGGGCTGGGCATGAGCCTGCTGTCCACATCCTCCACCAAGTGTGCCCCGGACCACGTCGCATTTGCATAGTGAGGTCTTTTTTTTGGAATTATTTTCATGACAACCTGAGAGTCACCTGGAAGTCAGGAAGTAGGAGTTGCAGACCCTGTATCTTCCAGACTTCAGAAGGTTGAAATGTCTTGCCCAAAGTCCCATAGTGTCAAATCCAGGACTTCCAGCTGCTTCTTTCATTACACTAACACGTAATGAGTGTCTACGATTACTAGGCACTGTTCTAAGTTCTTGGGAATACATCATTTTTTTTTTAAAAAAAAAAAAGACAACTATTTGTACTTTCATGAAATTTACACTCTAGTAGAAAAATATACAGGTTGTAATTTTAAATAGGTCAAGACAGACACTTGAGCAAAGAGGCAAGGGAAACGCCATGGGAAGGTCTCTGGGAAGGGCACGGAGCACAGCCAGAAGGCACTGGGTCAGACGTGAACGATTGAGGGGTGGGAATAAGGATCACTGACAGTGATGCTGGTGAAAAAGAACCTGCTAGACACATATGTGAAAGTAGAACCGACTTGTCTCACTGATTGATTAGACGGGTGATTTGTGCTTTCTGCAGAAGGTGTTGAGATGATTTTTGAACCATGCTCAAAAAGGACTCAGATGTAACATGGTGATGAATCCAGACTCAGACCATTGTTGAGCTGTTTGTTGGCTGACAAGAGCAGGGAAGCCACTGTGGCTGGAGTAGAAAGAGAGAGAGAGAGGACAGTAACAGAGGCCAGATAGGGAACAGGGGTAAGACTGCGAGCCTTGTAGACCACTGGAAGGACTGTGGCTGTTACTCTAATTGGGCCAGGAGATGACAGTGTGGACAGACAGGTGCCTGGTCTGCCCTTGGTTTTAACCAGGCTGGTGGGTTGGCCATAGCTTGTGCTGGACAAGCACAGAACAGGACATCCGGTAGGAGGCTGCTGCAGTAACCCAGGCTTGAGATGATGGCAGCTTGGCCAACGTGTTGGCAACAGAGGTGGTAAGAAGTAATTGGAATGTGGATGCATTGCGTATTGTGGAGACAAAGGCAACAGGATGTGCAATGTGAGAGGAGAGAGGAACTAGGGATATAGCCCTAAAGTTTGGGGCCTGAACAACTGGAAGTGTGGCATCGCCAAGCCCAAGGGGCTAAACTGAGAGGACAGGGTCTGGGAGGAGGAAGAGGAGGTCTGTTTTAGACAAGTTAAGTTTAAGAGGAGACATCCAAGATGCTGTTGGACACACAAGTCTGGGTTTCAGCAGACATTCTTTGGCTGAGATACAAATTCCTGGCACAGTGCTCATCTCAGCTTGCTGCATTCCCCACGGCCACAGCTTGGATTTCTCCAGGGTGAAAAACATGGTGGTGAGGCTGCACCTCCCCTGCTGCACTCAAATCTGCACTGGTCTTATTTCCAAAAAAAGAAACCAGTCACCCTGCATTTCCCCTAGGAGGACCCTCAGTCAAGGAGCTCCCTGCCCACCTTAATGTGGCAGAAACCCTATTTCAGACCTTCAGACACAGTGCAAGATGGAATTCAATAAACTGGCATTGTAATTGATTGAATATGGTACCATTTCTCCAATATCTATAGTATATTTAATCATTTTCCTACTTTTTCAGGAGGATACAATTTTCTTTTTGCATATCCTTGTAGGAGAAATTTTTAAAAGCCTGGTGAAGATCAAAAGTAGCTGAGTTGATCCAAAAGAGCCACACTTGGAGCATCTAAATAACCTTGTCTTTGGTTAGCAATGAATCAGTGCCAGTGGAATGATCACATTTTCAAACTTTCCCTGTAAATGTGCCATATGCATTCCCATGTGTCAGCATAATCTCTGCTGAAAACATTTCAGTGAATGACGAGTTGATTGGCCCCAATTTGAAAAGCATAGTGTGTAAAAACATAATTTCAGGGGGCCAACATTATGACAGATTCTATATTCTGCTCATACACAGAACTGGTTTGAACTGTTTTGGGAATTTTGATAGTCTGCGAATGCTTGCAGCCAAGAAAATTGGCCAGATAGGAGAAGAAGGAAAGGGAAGGAAGGGAATTCACAACTGTTGGGCAACTGTCACCTGCCAGGCGTTGTTTGAGAGCAAATGGTGGGAGCATAGGGATTGATAGATAATCATTGTTTGCACCACCAAAGGAACTGCATGACAGAGATGGGAAGAACTTCGTTTTGCTAGTAAAGACTCCTTGTGCCAGTCCTGGCTCCATCACTTACTGTGAGACGTCAGACAAACTATGCCACTTCTCTGACCTTCGGCTTTTATATCTATAAAAGGAGGGTAACCATAGATACTTTGTAGGTCATTGGGAGAATTGAACTAGCTTTTATTCGTATACACACACACACACCACACACATGATGGGCTTGACTTATTCCTAATTTCATTCTATTACAAACGGTGTATTAGGAAGGCTCCAATATGCTATGGAAGGTATCTGAACCGAGACCATGCAGGTTCTTGTTGATTCAACAGCTTAGAGATTTGACAGGATAAACAGAGCCAGTGCGGGTCTCACTCTTCCATCCCTTACATCACATCAGCCACACTGGGGTCCTCTCCTGAGGTCTCCTCGTTCATTCTAGTGAGTTGACCTCAAAACCTATGGCCTTGTCAGTGAAAAGCCACCAAAAGAAATTCTGATGGAAGATAAGATACGGTAGTGAAAAATGTTATTGATTGTTTCGGGCAGTGGAGGACATAAAGAACTTTTTAAACATCCCTTCGCAGTTTTCTATCAATGCACATCTTGCCGCACAGTAATGAGAAGCGTCCATACGAGAGAGGTCAGCTCTGCTAACTGCTGGTTCACAACGGATTTGAATTCCTTTGCTACTTTCATTTTGTTCAACCTGCTGTGCACAACAGTGAGGATAAGGGCCAATTTCTCATCCTGGGTCACAGGAGAAGGTCCGGAGACGTGGGTGGCACGTGGAGGCTGAGGATTAAGCAGGAAGGTGACATGGCAGCAAGGACAACCCTGGATAGAGGGAAGCAGTGAGCTAACCATGCAGGAAGTTGGCTTCCAATCCAATCCCAATAGGACCTTAATTTTTGAATGACTGTGGTTCCTTTAACTTGCTTTTTAAGCAGATATTGATTGGTTTTTTTGTTTGGCTCTAATGTGAGAAATTCCGTGGCTCTCTGTGAGAAGCAAGAGTGGCTAGATCGGCTCCTTTCCGACTGAATTTGCCACCAGGCTAAAGATATAAACAATAACAAGTGAGGGGAGCAAAGTAATCACACAACTTTTCTTCAGTTTTTTTTTTACACCGGTCCTCTCTAGCATAACAAAATTGTCTCAAGAAACAGCATCTCTTTGGGAGTCAGGGTTGGGGGGAGGGATTGAAGAAAGAAAACTGAAGAAAGAAGGGAATTAAAGAAAGAAAAAGGAATTGAAGAAAGGAAATGTAAAATTGCAGCGTACTTGCTGAATATGAAGTGCTATCATTTTTTAAAATCTGAGCCACATCAGGTGAACCTCATATAGGGCAGATCCTGTAGGCCGTGGGGGACCCCACCATGACCCATGCGATGGCACACACGGAGCAGGGGGAGAGCTCAGGGCCATGTGCAGGCACCCCCGGGGAGAGGTACAATGCAGTCAGAGCAACATCAAGGGTAAAGATCTGTGGTGCCGGGTGCTATGGCTTAAACTGTGAGCAGAGAAGATGTTCAAATCCTGGTCTCCCCATGGAAAGGTCTCTCCAGCAGCCTGCCTGGGAGAGGGAAGGAAGGGCTTAGGCTAGCTTTACCATGGGCCTTAGTGGACAGTACTCTTTGCCCTTGGTGCACTTTTCCTTGGGTTCATCTTTTCCTACCTCTTTTTGCTGCCAGAGGGCTAAGATTCAAGCATATGATCAGGTGTGAACTGGGAGACAGGAGCCCCATTTATCCCAGGTCCCATGCCAGAGAGACAAGAGTATCACATGTCCTCCAGCCCAGCTCCCTGGGGCTTTCTGCACACGTGGAACAACCCATGAGGGTTGGGGAAGATGCCACCAGAACCGCGGGGGTATTTCTCTTACCAAGGAGGGGGATGTGTGCTGTTCATCTAGCAAACTGGCTACACACACACATTTCCATGCTTCCCATAGTTTCTACCACAAACATATTATTTTTACGTCCCAAAACTACAAGTGCCACAAAATGAACACTAAGACCTAAAACACTTAAAACCTAAATTATACTTACTTACTCAGCTAACCACACTCAACAATTTTTCAGATTAGCATCTCTCCCACTGCTTCTGAGGTCTGAATCATTCAATGAATAAATGCCAGTAAAGTCCTTTGAAGATATTCATTTATTACCATTGGGTTCTAGAGCAGATACAACCTATCTTAATGTTAGCACATCCCTTACTATGGATCAATTGAAAAGCTTACATAGTTGCTTTTGTTTCATCCTTCCTACTTAAACTCTGTTTAACCAAATATCAAAATTTATTTTTTGAGTTTAAAAATGTCCTGATGGGGAGATACCTAAAAGAATTGAAAACAGGGTTTCCAAGAAAGATATTTATACACTCATATTCATAGCAACACTATTCACAATAGCCAAACAGTGGAAGCCACCCAAGTGCCCACTGAAGGATAAATGGATAAACAAAATGTGGTATACGCATACAATGGAAATTATTCAGCTTTGAAAAGGAAGGAAATTCCGACACATGCTACAACATAGATGAACCTTGAGGACATTATGCTAAGTGAAAAAGAGCCAGTCACAAAAAGACAAGCACTGTATGATTCTGTTTACACGAAGCACCTAGAATAATCAAATCTATAGAGAGACAGAAAGCAGAATGGTGGCTGCCAGGGGCTGAGTGTAGGTGAGGAGTCAGGAGTTTTGTATAATGGGTGCAGGGCTTCAGTATTGCAAGAGGAAAAGAGTTCTCGAGATCCACTGTACAACGATGCCAAGCTCCTTAACCTACTCAGCTATACACTTAAAAATGGTTACGATGGTAAATTTTAAGTTCTATGTATTTTACCATAATTAGAATTTTTAAATTTAAAATATACAGTACAATCTATCATTCTACTAAATAAAAAAGACTTCAGGGAAGAAGTGAACTTTCAGCAGGTAATTCTTGACGATGAGTGGGGTTGGAGGACTGGAAGTCTTGGGAAGGGATTTAGAGGCGCAGGGAGCAGCACTGAGCCATCCATCAGTAATGCACTGGCACGCCCTGGTGCCACGGTCCCTGGTGCCACGGTCCCTGGCGGGGCGAGGGAAGCCTCTAGGGCTGGGGGCGTCCCAATGTGAATGTGCTCACAGCAGAGCACTGGCCAGGACCAGGGCGTGGAAGACTCTTGAGAGAATGGGGGTCTTGAAGCTAAGGCGACCTTGGGTGTGGATGGACTTGGAGGGTAATAGCAGCCACTGCGGGGGTTAGAGGCGAGAGGTGACACTGTCAGAGCAGCGGATGAGAAAAATGAAGTTGGCAGCTGCCTGAGGGACTGACTGCAGGGAGCCATGCTGGAAGCAGTAAAGCCGGGGAGGGATGGATTGTAATTATTGGTCTTGGAACATAGGCATTTCCTTGCCATTAAATTGATCCGACCACAATAAGTCAAGTGTTTACCGGCCCTACAATAAAAGGGCTCCATATGTGACAGTAACAAGTCTCCAAGGAAAACCCAATATTAAAGTCCCAACAGATGCAAGAGGAAAATATTGAAGAAAGGGAGCCTTAAAAGAGGGGAAAAATGGAGGAGACTAACATTAAGGTGAAAAATGGCAAAACCAATTTGTGTTGGAGAACAAGCATTTCTTTCTTCAAAAATAGTTACATATTCAAAAAATATGGAACAACAGCCAAAGGCAAATTTATTAACATTTCACACATTGGTAAGCATTTCTTAAGATTGTTGAATAACCAAAAACTATCATAAGAGAAAATAGTGTGCACAAAAAGAAGCACAGAAGAAAGAAACACTGAACATCCTATGGGAGAGTAAGGGTCCCGGTCCCGTGGAGCATGCAGTGGGTAGGGGAGTGTGTGTATGAGTGTCACGGGCATGCTTGTGTGCCATAGGGCCAGTGGGTGCAGATGGCAGAAAATACTGGGCAGAACCTGACAGGCCCAAGGAGAGTGTGGTGGTGCTGATGTACAGGTAGACTTTTGTCAAAGGTATTTGCTGGAAAGAATGAGCCTGTGAAAGAACGTGGGTGCTGCTCAAAAAACTTATATTTAAACCCCAGTTCAAAACACTTTTGGTGTGCCTTGGATGGGTAACTTAACCTCATGAAGTCTCAATAAATACAATAAAAACAAGATAAGCACACTTAATAAAAGTATTGAGAGGATTAGAAATCATGTGTGAGCTAGGCATGGTGGCTCACGTCTGTAGTCCCAGCACTTTGGGAGGCTGAGGCTGGAGGATCACTTGAGGTCAGGTGTTCAAGGCCAGCCTGGGCAACATAGTGAAATCCCATCTCTACAAAAATAAATAAATAAGAAAAATTGGTTGGGCATGGTGGTGCATGCCTGTAGTCCTAGCTACTCAAGAGGCTGAGGCAGGAGGATGGTTTGAGCCCAGGAGTTCAAGGCTGCAGTGAGCTGTGATCATGCCACCACACTCCAGCCTGGGTGACAGAACAAGACCCTGTCTCAAAAAAGAAAAACAAAGAAAGAAAGAATGTATGTGGAGTGCTGGAAACAGTGCTGATACTTAGTAGGTACTCAACAACAACAACAACAAAACAGTAACTACAGTAAATACGATAACATTGTATTGTTTATAGATACATACAGGAGCTATTATTGTTATTGATTGTTTCAAGGACATTTACCTACTCACATAGCTTTACAACAACATACATTTATTGGGCATCTATTCTATAGTAAACACTAGGTCCTGAAGGGATGTAGCAGCGTCTCTACCTCTACCCAGCTTAGAGTGTAGCCTGATGCATTAGTATATGGACCCTCCAGAGCCTCATCTGTTGATAGTAAGAAGGTCAAGTGCACAGTTGAAAACCTCAGCTGATGCAGGATGGGAGCTCCCTGCTCACTGTCCACCAAAGCACCCAGGCCAAGGGGCCGGTCGCCCCCTGGAAGGGCAGTGCTGCCCCCATTGGAAGGAGGACTTGAAAACCAAGGGTTCTTACATGTCCACAGAGTCAGAGACAGGCCCCCACCTTGCTCAGCCACAGTAATTCAGAAATAGGAAAGGAAGAGGAGTGATGTGAAGAAGTGAGTCATTAGATGGGCTGAGAGGCGGCCAGCTGCCCCGGAGAGGAAGGTCTGCGTGGTCTCCCTGGGCAGCACCTCCGTATCCTAAACCCACAGGGAATCCTGGCCAAAGTGAAGAGCCAGAGCCCTGAGGGCGCCGTTGCCAGAAGAGAGGGTGCTGTGAGGAAGTGAGTCTCTCCACCCCACAGGCTGATCTCGCGTTTCAAGCAGATACTCAGCAACCTCCAGGGGCCTCTTCTGGGGCCCATTTCTCATTCAGCCATGTTCACATCCTTCAGTGACCCAAGTCACCCCCATCACACTGTACACCCCCACCTCTGCCAGGGAAGGCAGAACATAGACACCGAATGACACGTCATGCTGCAGGATGCTGCTCAGGGGACAGTCACATTAGGTGGGGTACCAAAGGAAGTCCCATCAAGGTAGAGAGGCCTCAAAGGAATAGGCCTCGAAGGAAAAACTCGCACAGACAAGGGAGATGGAATGAGAGGGCCGCGAGAAGAGGAGAGGGAGAGAGGACAGAAGAGCAGAGCGGGAGCAAGTCCTCAAAGATATAAAATGTCAGCCTCACTCTGTAGACAATCGGGGGCTGAGTATTATAATATCACACAGAAAGTGGAATTTGAAGACTGTTCATTTGGCAATTCCAACTCAAGAGGCCGCAGTGGAAATCTTCTTACCCCTCTCCCATTTCCTATCTTCTTCTGCTTCCTGAATTCCTGTTTCCCCTGATATTACCACCACACATCAGTTTCCTTACATAGGAACTTGGAGGCCATTCTTCATTCTCCTTGTCGCTGAGGCTCCACATCCACGCAGACTCTCACTCCGATCTATGTGGCCTTCTCTAGTTCTTGACATCCTCTCCATCCCTGCTGCTCCCACTATACTCCAGGCCCTCGTCCTCTCTTGGTCAATTTGCCTCTAATTTTAATGCCCCTCATTTGATCCTCTGCATTGCCACCAAGCTGATTGCTCTCAGATTCCAGTGTAACCATGCCACCACCTACTCACACTATGTCACCAGCTCCCTTCTGCTTGCCCAGGAAAGTCCTTGGCCTGTCACATGAGCACCTTCATGCTCTGGTCCTCACCTACCTCCCCTGCCTCATCTACCACTCTCCCTGCCCGCTAAACAACTTGTTCTCTGGCCTTACCAAACTACCTGCTGTCTCTTGTACCTAGAATGGGCTGGGCTGTCTCCTACCTCAGGACCTTTGCATGTGCCGCTCCATCTTCTTGGACCACCATTCTATTCCCTCTATGTCCATGATCCACCTAACTAATATTTACTTATTTACTTCTGAAGGAGTCCAGGCACATGCATTGCTTCTTACCTGAAGCTCCTCTGACAGCTCAGGCTGATTTAAGTACCCCTCTTCTGTGTCTCCACGGTGCACTCCAACACCTTTCTCACAGGACGTACCACACTGGGTGAACCTATAGACCAGGCTCAGAACTTCCTAAGAACAGGGGCTGCCTTACCCAGCCTTGTGTCCCCAGCACCTATCTGAGTGCTTGCTTCATGGTGGATATTTAATAACTGCATTGCATTTAATGTAGGAATAATGCAAACAAATGATAAAAATCTCTGCCAAACAGAGAGAAAGTTTTGAACACTTGAGATCTTATCATCTGAGCTTCCCTCTCAATGGAAACTTCCAGAAGCAAAATGGAGCCATAACCTGAAGGAAAGTTTCATTGAGGCCTGTATGACTTGGCACATTCAATATAACCACTTTCAGGGACAGATTATAAAGGTAGAGATACATATGTGCCCACAGACATGTGAGTCAGTTTCGCTCTGACCAGACTCTGTGTTACTGGGGTTAGCATGCCCCGCAAGTATTTCAGTCTGCCGTACGTGGGGAAATTGAAGTTATCTCGCAAGTACCCCATTATGTCTGCCCAGTGTCTCTCATCTGGCCAAACTGGTGCCCCATTGAGCCCTCTCCCACCACTGCCACCAAATGCCCTTCCCATTCTTGGATGTAGAAATACACCAGAATGTCAGGACAGATCTTCTCCTACCGTGCCAGGCTATGAGCCATCCTGCAGTCTTTACAGAGCCAAAGGGCCCCCTGGATTGCCTCAAGTGTTTCAAAATGAACCCAGAAAGACAATTGGAGGACAAACATAACAAAAATATGCACCTGTAAAAATAGCCCTGTAATAACAGCCGCCCCTGAGCTAGGTGGAAACGGTAACAGATGGCTACGTCTGTCTAATTTTCCAATCCCCGAGGTTGTACCTCTCTGCTTCCCTTCCATCTCTTCTCCTGGAACACAATTTTGGCAGGCAGTGGGTCCCTTGGAATCAACAGTATTTTTCAAAGTCATTCCAGAATCGTACAGCAAACAAGGCCAACCTACAAGCTACACAGATTCAGAGACCCAGAGCTGTAAACATGAGCCGTGCCCAAAACAAGTCAGTGACCTTGTTAGGACGTCCCTTGCATTTTAACTAAGTATATTCTTTTATGATCAAGGTCCCCTTTTGTAAAGCAAAGACGCAGGATATAGGGCCCAGCTGAAAGTCAGGAGGTATTCAGGCCATGCTACTTGCTGATTTCCAGCCAGGTGACGGGGCTCAGATGGGCCGTGCTGTGCTAACACCTACCGCTGCGATGACTCACTTCTGACCTCCACCAGGACATCACCTGGGGGCCAGTGCACCTCCCCACTCAGAAAATAGTCTGGAATTTGGGGTAAACATTGACTAAGGCTCTTCTTCAAATGGATGTTCCCCAGAATAGAAGACTACCAGTGTCCTGAGCATTATTGATGTTTGTAAATATTTTTATAGTGATTACAATGATGTAAAACCCAGTGTTTCCAAAATCACTCAAACTTGTTTATGAATTTTATCTTTATAGTTTTCTCTGTAAACTTCCTGAGTTCACTAGTCTAAAGAGATTGTGTGTAAAGTATTACACAAGTAAAATATTTAATATATTGCTTAATATCTTGTTTTCTTTATCATAATTATACAGGATTTTAAAAAGTGCTTAATTTTCTCACCAAACCCCATATTCGATGCCCTCAGGTGATCCACACAATATTATCACTTTCCATGAGCACCAGGAGGGGAACAAATTTGGCAGGTAATGGTCTAAGGAGATTGGGTTTACCCTGTCAAACATTTATGGAGCACTCGCTAAGCATTGCACTGGCCCTCTAGGAGCACATTATATGGATAAGGGCATCACCCCTGAGCTCTCCACCTAATGAGGGAGATAAAGGACTAGCCCTGGTGCCCAGGAGGATGCACGGAGTGGGGTGAACTTACAGAGCACTGAGCATGTGCAAAGAGCACAACAGTCTTCGCCTCAGTCTTCACCCCAGCTCTTTGATTTGAATATCGTCACCTTCCCAAAGAGGGAAAAATTGGGGCTCAGAGTAGTTACGTGATTCGGCCAAGTTCACACAGACTAAACCATCAATTGTCCATGGGGCCAAGTCTGTCTGACGGTGTATAACCCATATTCTTTCTCTTAACTGAACCACGTTACTTCTCAATAAAAGTAGCAACATAAAATGCCGGGTGACCAAGCAAGACGAAGAAATCCATTCCAGTGGGGCTGCTGGTGAAGATATCGAGAGGGCTTCATGGAGGAGGTGGCATTTGAGCTCAGCCTTGAAGGAGCATGAGTTCATTAGGGAATTCACAGGGAATGGAATTTCAGGCTAAGGGACCTGGAGGACAGTGAGTGAGCTAGCAGTTAGTGTGGTGTGGTTTTGAAATGTAGGGAACAAGGAGGGATGAAGAGGGAGATTAGCAAAATGCCGCTGCCAGTGAGAGGCACAGTGCACCAGCCGCGGTGCTTCTACATAATGACCAGGCCAGGCAGGTCCACCCTCCACACCTCCTTCACAATGTGCTTTCTGCTAGCTAGGTACACCACGAGTTCCCTCCCTCCTCTTTCCAAAATGTTTACCTCTCATCTTTTTTCCCTATTCCAGGCAGACTTAATGCATGTGTGAAAATCAGAAAGCTTTAAAAAAGAATTCAATTGGGTTTGCATTTTGTCTTCAAGCTACTTAAAACCATCTGTCTGTCTCTAACTATCTGCAGCAGATTCTTCCAAACTCCTGGAGTAGCCTCTGGGCACTGGGACCTTCTGCTCTTTGTATGAGACACACAAAGAGCTCACACAACCTGTGAAACCCACCCAAGAGACAAGAAAGGGAGTCAGCTTTATGGTTACATAGGACATATGGACCCAGGTGCAGGAGAAAACGTCTAACCTCAGGTCACAGCTTGGCGGGAACCCTATGGGAGGAAGGCACCCAACTGTACCCTCTTCTACATCTCTGCCAAGGTCTAGATTATTCCCACAGAAGAAGGAGGAGATGTTCTAGAGTAGCAAACCATACTATGTGCTCCAGACAAAAACAGCAGACAGAGAGGGTGTGAGTAGCCTATTGAGATTGACACTGGCCACAAAGGTGTAAGGACGATAGGAGCCAAGGGGGGTGTTACTTGGCTGGTTCCTGTGATACCTCTGGGTCCTTATTTATACCTTTGGGTGTTAAGAGAAACCTGGTGGTGCAAACAAATGGGAGGCCATTTGCCTCTCCTGCCCCCCAAAGAATGGAGCTGGGGCAATGGCCCACATCTACTGCAGCCTAGGACAAAAACGATTCACCAGTATAAGAGGAAAAGAACCTAGAAAAGAGGGGTTCTTTGGTGTGGTGGGGGCAGAACAAGATTGTGGAAGGTTATGGTATGAACAAGAGGGAAGGAATTCTATGAAAAATGTGTAGAAAATTGAAATGAATGAGATAAGACAGAATCTAAAAGAAATGTGGGTAAGAGGGTAGGTTTGGGGTTCGGTTTGCTGATTATTTCCCAATACTGGAGAGATTTGGTCTTGTTCAAGCACTGATGGCCAAGATCCGACAAGAAAGAAGAGGCCGAAGCCGCAGGAGCAAGGCTGATGGAGGGAGCAAGGTCTCTGTGGAGGGAGAGATGTGCTCGCGCAGGAGAAGGGAGGGGAAGAAACCCAGGCCACGCTGAAATGGATGAAGGAGGAGAGGATGAAGGAAGGCAAGTGTTAGAGAGAAGGGACAGTGAGCTTATTCCCATCTGATGTCTCTATCTTCCCAGGTGGCTTGAGGGGCACAGGGCAGCCGAGTGGGCCTTGAAGCAAATACCATGGCAAGTGGGAGAGAGATGACCAAGCCACATGGGAGGGCGGCTGCCCTCTGCTAACACTGGGGATCCAGGATGGTGGGAGCCGCCCTCCCAGCCCTGCACGGGGGTCTCCAGCAACACACAGCAGGCTGGGGTAGAGCAGCAGGGGTGGATGCGGACTGACCGAGACTGGCCTTTCCATGTGTGGATGGGGAAGAAGTGAGACGGTAAGAGTGTCAAAGGTATCTGCAAGAGAATTGTTGAAATGTCTTCATGCATTCAAATATTTGCTAAGTGCCTGGTGTATGCCAAGGTCCATCTGAGCATTAGAGACACAGAGGTGCAGAAAACAGGCAGGGATTGTGGGCATACTGTGCGGTGGGGGCAAACAAGAAACAAGTAGGTAAACAAGGAAATCAGAACCTTGGATAGCAGGTGGAGGTATAAAAGATGTGGAGTGACGAGGGGGAGACGGCTGTGTTTGGGGTGGTCCAGGAAAACCTCACCGAGGAGGCTGAAGCTCTAAGCAGGGTGCAGAAAGAAGGGAAGACGCGGGAGGCTGGTGGAAAGGGAAGCTGAAAGTCTTGAAGGGGTCCAAGAGAGTCGGGAACACCGGCAGGCTGGGAAGCCAAGGCCAGGGCGGCGTATGCATTACACGGCTTCAGAGGTTGATTCGTTCCCGACCTTTAGGTTGAAAGGACAACACTGGGGCTCAGTAAGTTTTTTCTGCTTTTATCAGAATCACAACCAAGGTCCAAAGCTGAGTCAAAAAGCCCTAAAAACACCACATCTTATGTTCAGATGAACGTCCAGTTACGGGACAGCTACCTCACAGCAGGCTTACTGACAGGTGTTTTTGCCGATAGATAAATAACAAGCACAGACCCTGCCACCCGTGGGCAGCGAGGCAGGAAACGTCTGCCCTTCCACCTGCACCCACAGCTCCACTCGCCCCTGGCCCATAGCGGGACAGAGGACCCAGGAGAGAAAACCGCACACTGTCCTCCACCCTAAACAGGGACACAGGGGGCCTTTAAATCATAGATGAGAGCTTAGAAGGGATGGGATGGGAACAAGCCTGTCCTAAGACCTTGGAATGAATGCACGTTGTGAGGGTCACATGTGACAACACTTTGGGAGAAGAACTGCTGTTTTATGTCTCTACCCCAACAAGTTGAGACACCACAAAAACTTGTTTTATGGCTTTAAGACAAGGTGACGGAAGCAGAGTGAGTCAGGTGGCTGATTCCTTTAGAACCCAGGACATGCTCAGCACGGGCACATCCCTGCCTTCCAGGTGCTCGGTGGAGGAAAGCGACACTAGGCATGCACGGGGCCAGATGTAATAACTGTGGTCCTCGAGTGTGCACAGTGTCAGGACTGAGAGGGGACAGGGAGAGGAGGGACTACTGTAGACAAAGTGACCAGGCAGAGCTCTCTGAGGAGAAAGCAGCAGGTGCAGGGACCCGGAGGGGCAGCTCTTGGGCAGAGGCTGTGGGGGAGGAACAAGCATGGTGGAGTCGGGGACTCCAGTGTGGCTGCAGCAGCCTGAGCAAGGTGGATGTGGGGGAGATGTGGTCAGGAAGATGGGAAGGGGCCCACCAAGGTCTTCCTGGACACGCCAGGCTTTGGAGTTCAGTCTCGGTGTGGTGAAAAGCACCTAGAGAGTTCTGAGCAGGAGTGTGACATGGCGTGACACATTTTTAGGAGATTCCTCCACTAGCTGTGTGAAAGATTGAATACAGGGGCTAGAACAGAAACAGGACACTGATCCGGAGGCTGTAGAAGCCTGGGTGAAAGGCTCTGTGGCCTGGGAGCAGGGGCAGTAGGAAGTGGTCAAATTGGGGGTAGTTGGTATGGTGGGTCCTGCAGGTGCTTGGTCTGTTGAGGAAGAGAAGAAGATAAGAGCCCAGGGTGGAGGGCGGCTTATACACAGCTGAGATGAAGCCGTTGACAGTGAGTCCAGGGCCTTCCTGAAAGAAGAGAAGTGACCAGGAGACACAGTGACTGCAAGTGACTCTGAGGGCACGGAAGACCCCAACCCAAATGAGAGCATTTGCTTGAGAGGAAAGGCTTCGCTGAGAGCCAAGAAATGAATAAAACATTTGAAACTAGGTTAAGGGTGTCCATGAAGTTGTTTGCAGCTAAGTAGAGGTTCTGAAGGGCACAGCGGAAAGGGTTGGGAGGGGTGCAGTGACATCTGGTCTGGGGAGAAGGAAGCACACAGACACACGCAGAGGATGGTGACTGGATCAGTTTGGATGAAAGACATGGATGAGTCGTGCGGGGAAACCACTGACCCAGAAATTTCCACAGAACTGGACCCTGAAGTCTCTGATGGATTGGAGGACTCAGGCCTCTCTGGAAGAAGCCAGCTGCTCATGGAACTCTAGACCAGGTGGGCTGGCAACAGGAGGAGTTGGTTCCCAGGAGAGACGCCGAGTGCTGGAAGTGTCATTAGCTCCAGATGGATGGGAGGCCTTTCTGGATGGAATCTTTCACAGCTTGTCTTAACTCTGACTCCAAGGGAATACATGGAAAGTGATTCTAAAATAACTCCAGGTGACATAGCGGTCTGTACTTTCTGTTTCCCTTTACACAACTCCCCCTCACTTCTCAACCCACAGACATCTGATCTCTGCCCCCTTCATTTCACCAAAACCGTCCTTGCCAAGGTCACCAGTGGCCTCCATATTGCTTGATCCAAATGACATTTTCCAGCCCTCGTCTTACCTGCCGACTCGGTCCTGCTGGCCACACCCTTCTTCTCGATGCACTTTCTTCCTTTAGATTTCTGTAGTGACGCGGCCCTCTCCTAAGTGTGCTCCTGCCCCTCCAGCTGTTCATTTGCTCTGCCTCTAAAATCTTCATTTATGTAGCCTTTAAATGTTGGGGTGCCTTATTCCTTGACTGTAGGCCCTCTACCCTTCCCATTTATATCCCCTCTCTAGGGTATCTAAATCAGATTCATGGCTTCAACTGCTTAATACAACAGAGGCACGTAAAAAGTGCTATGTGGGTGGGTGCAGTGACTCATGCCTGTGATCCTAGCACTCTGGAAGGTTGAAGTGGGAGGACCGCTTGCGGTCAGGAGTGCAAAACCAGCCTGAACAAAAGTGAGACCCTGTCTTTACCAGAAAGAGAAAAAATTAGCCGGGTGTAGTGGTGCATGCCTGCATTCTCAGCTACTCAGGAGGCTGAGGCAGGTGGATCGCATGAGCCCAGGAGTTTGAGGTTGCAGTGAGCTACGATCACACCATTGCACTCTAGCTGGGGTGACAGAGTGAGAGTCTGTCTCAAAAAACAAAAAAAAGTGCTGTGGAGTGTTCAGAGGGGTGTGTGACTGAGGCACGTGGGAGGTTGCTTGAGTCAGGTCATTGCTGCTCAATGATAAATGTACCCTCGGGTAGATAATGAGGTCTAGGGAGAGTTTGCATAGAGGGAGAAAAGAGAATCCAAGTTAGAACCGGGAAAATTATCCACTAGATTAAAAGATGAGTAAGTGTCAATAAATTAAAAGTAATTGCTGTTATCATTCATCAAAATGACCGTTATTCTGCTAGGTAAGCGCTTGTCTAAGCATTTCAAGCCCTGTGCTTACTGCCTATCCATTACCTTTGCAGAAGTATTTCCTACATTCCATCCATTCCCTTTACCCAAAATATTCATGCCCACCTTTTGCTCAGGGTGCCACCAGGCTTTCCCATCATCAGCAATTTTTATTGATTGCCTTTAGGATATAAGGTGATGTTTAAAGCACTATAATCCATCTCTACCCTCCAAGACCTTGACTGAGTATTTCAATACGATTACTTATTGTTGTCAGCCTTTCCATCAGCACCAATTAGAAAAGACACGAAGGAACCATATGTTTATCAATTATTTTATCAAGGGAACAAATATAAAAGCATCACTTGTAGGTGATCAACAATCATTATTGCATGCAACTAAAAGGAGTCTGTTCTATTTTTTTTAACACCCACCACATAGCCAGCTCCCACGTGCACACAGAACCGGGGTCTGCAGCGCACCTCACGGCAGCCCTGCTGTTCAGACTATTGATCTTCTCTAATGGATTACCTGCTCCGATGACATCTGCACTCTGCAATTCTAAAGCTAATCATACATGTTCTTCATAGCCCACCCCCATTTCCATTTATTTCTCATGCTGTCTGCAGAGACAATCAGTCTATAAGAAAAGGTAACACTCACCTTGGAATCAGAAGTCCTGAGTCCAAATTTTGACTTATAATTCATTCAGTCATGCACAAACGCTTATTTTCCTTATTTCTGTATTGTGTGAATAATCCTACACTCCCTCCACCTCTCCGCAGAAAGGCAAGTGGTCAGAGTATTACTATTAGGAAAATCCTTGGAAATCCAAACCCTTCGCCTTTGTCCTTACTCAATGGAAAATTCAAGAGAGAGAGAATTATCTGTTCTCAGCAGCACGGACTGCAGGGAACTGCCTCATGGAAGCCACCATTTATTTACTACATCGATTTATTACAATTTATTTGAGCATATTGGAAATTCTCAGCTTCAGGTCTAAAGCTGAAGACATGTTCCATCCAATTAGATCCCCAGAATTACCCTGTGAGCTAAGTAGGTCAGCTACTATTGTTTTCATTTGGCAAAATGAGGAGAGGCTCAAAGTTTGGCAAGGGTCACACGGCTACAAAATGGACAAGCCAGGACCCAATTTTTCAAACTTTCTAATCCCTAGTTCTATACCTTCCAACGCCTCTAATAGAAAGGGAGACAGCAGTGCATAAATCCCTTCTCAGTGCAAGGAATGACAACTTTATAACCCAAGAGAGTTGATACACTTCCCAAAAGATTCATTTCTCCTCTACTCACACAGGGTCAGGCACAAATTGATTTATAACAATCAGGAGAAGGCTCATTAAGCTTCACCTACACAACAAAAATAATATACTTGACATTCACATGTAATTTCACATTTTGTAATTGATGATAAGCAATTGAGAATTTATTTCATAGATAGCTAGATGGCTACAACACAAAACACCTAGACAGGCTTCCTTTATATTGGATAGAGATGTTTTAAAAATCAATTTAACAATATCACTTTAAAGGTACAGAGCTCTGAGCTTCATTCAGGTGGGATACATTGTGGAAGTCTTGCACATTTAATTTATAATGAACTTCAGTGCATTGCTCTTTTTAGATGGCCCTCGTGACTAGAGGTCACACATGCAGGCGGAAGCTTGCTGTAGACAGACTATGCTGTGTGTTCTAGTCAATTCCAGCTTGAGACACAGAAGACTCTAGACTCTTATGATGACCAAACGTTGACAAGTCCCTGTGACCCAGTGAAGTAAAATGCAGTGTAATAGACCCCAGTTTAAATTCTTCTCAAGTTTTCAGGGAAAGAAAGCAATTCCAAAGCAGCCTAACGTAGGCATGTGTCTGCATGGGCAAGGCATTAGATGGCCTGACAAAACCTGATGCTAGTAAGACGAAGGATGGGTTTGAGATGAGGGTTTTGTACGTGCAAAGTGGTGTGGGCCACAAGAGCCACACACGTAAGTTCTTGACACACGCTTTACTTGGCTGCAACTAGCTGATTTTTATGAGCGTTAAGTTCATCAACAAATGAATAGGCAATCCAAATCTACCTTTTTAATTACAAAATGCTTTTCCCTCCCCCACAATCACACTTCTACTCATTTCAGCACTGGAAAAAAAAAAAATGTCATCATCGTAATTCCTAGTAGCTTGCTTCTGTTTCCGCTTCAATAGATATCCCGGAGATGGGAAGTCGCATAACAGCTCTGTGTCCTATCAAGTTGCTGCCACCCGAAAACAGCTGCAATGCTTATCTAATTAAACCCCAGCACCAAACTGTGAGCTTCTGCATCAATCATTAATATTGTACTTTGGATCACTTTAAATTCTGACTGGGGGTAGGTGGCTCCCCGCACACCGGTCTCCGGAGGAGCTTTTTCAAATAATCTTTAAGCGGCATTGAAAAAATAAAACAAGCTGCCTGCTGTTCGACGAGAGCTCCACTATCCTACTGCACCCTGATTAGCTGTTAACACTAATTGAGAGATGAATATTGCTTATTCCGAAAATGCTAAAGCCTTTTTTTATTATGAAAAAGAAAACACAGTTCTCCTCACCTCAAAAAATGTGTCTGTGGCTTCTTGCCCAAATTTTAAACAGCGCCAAAAGAATGGTGGTTTCCAGGTCTCTTGTGTACAGTTTGCAGAGTCATTATTCTGAATCACTTCTTTTCTCTAGGTGGCCATCCACAAGTTAGTGAACTGTGATCTCCAAGTGGGATTTGCACATGCATGGCCTACATCTGGAACGCAGAAACACTCTTCACAGAACCCTGATGGCCCAGAAATGTTTATTTTAATCCCTGCCCTGGCAAGGCACGTGTTTTGATGCACTTGGGTTTAAGCTCATAAACCAAGAGGAACAGTTTCCTACATCCCTATCCCAATAGACTAAAGCCAATAGGCCGAGCCAAATAGGACAATTTAGACAAAGAGAGACTGGCAAAAACCAAATGAATGTCTGCTTCCTTCTAGCATTCTAGGAAAAATACCAAGCAGCCACGCCAAAGCACACTGCTCTTCTTTGTTAGGAAAATACTCTGATCTACTCAAAATCAGGAAAATCAGTCAGCACCAGGTTCAGGAAGCGTGTATGCAGGAGAGCCTTCCTAATGAGGAACAGTCGACTGCAGAAACACAGTGTGCACCCAGCTCAGCATAAACACAGCTTAGAAACCATAAGAAAATAGGACAAAGTGTGGGAACCATGAGGTTCCTGTCCCTCTTTACATAAGCTGAGACTGAACCTTTCCCAGGGTACTACCCGGCACTGTCCCATGGGCTAAAGAGAAATGAGGAACCTGAGAGAAAACAGGTAAGAGAAAGAGAACGATTCAGGAGGAGCAAAAATATAAGGAAAAGATAGAAGTCCTAGGATGGCTCACTGCAGAGAAGAAAGGCTACGAGGTTTGGGAACCGTCTGAAAGCCCACATGAAAGGGCCTCATGAAAGAAGCAATCAGAGGTATCTCCTACTATTATTTTTATCAACAGCCTCCCACCTATCTTCAGGAATTTTGTTATAGATTTATGCATGTTAGATACAAATCTGTGCCACTATCCTGTTGTTCCCATGTTTCCTATACTCAAGGTACACACAGGGCTCTATCTCTGCCACCACATTCCAAGCACATATCCAGTCCCAGGCAGCTGTGTGGCCTTGAGCATATTGGTCTCATTTTCCTCCTCTGTAAAATGAGAATGTTGGAGTATATTTAGATATACAACTTATATTTATTTAGCACTTCCTATGTGTCATGCTACATGTGGTTTTATATGTCATCTCCCATCCTAAAACATGATGTGGTAAATGCTATTTCCATTATACAGGTGAGGAAATGCAGGCTGCAAAACTTTCCCAAAGCTCCCAAAGTCATCCAGAAAGCAAGTAGCAGAATCAAAGTCTTCTTAGCCTTGCCAAAAAAGAAAGAAAAAAATAAATAAATAAAAGTGGAACAACAACAACCACCAAAAAAGAGAGAAACAGAGAACCTGTAAGTGCTACAATAGGAAGAAGCCTAAATCTAACTTATCCCACTTGGAATTAAGAACACTTTGTAATATTTAGCAGTAAGGACTATAATATGCATAAAATTTAATTGACTTGGGAGATGTAATAAGAACAACCTTGCTTATAAATGATCATTTTCTGTGAATCAGGAATTTTGCCTCTGGGGAGTTTCTCCCCACAACTACTAATTGAGAATTCAACGTTAGCAAACCATTCCTTTACAGGAAACATTGCTCTTTTATTCCATTGTTTACTCAACACAAGCATCTATTGCTTCACGTATTTGTGCCAGGCATTGTGCACTCAATTTGCCAGGCATGCAGTTTAGAGCCAGACAGTCTAGTATCTGAGCTTTTAAGGCCAAGAATCAAATGCTTATGCCTGGTATTTTCTAATTCAGTAAACCATTTTTATGCAATAATTGTAGGGTCTCAGAATACAGTGCATATGGTGACAAGCTGACTAGACTCAAACAAAAGTTGCTGTAGGATGTCCACAAGACCAGGGTCTTAGAGGAGATGGTCCCCAAGTCTAACTCATTCGCTCTTGTAAGACTGGGCACCACATACAGTACCTGGCCCACAGCAGGCAGTTGGTTCTCCCCACTTGCTATGCATTTGAATCTTTTGGGGAACTCTTTTAAAATAGAGGCACCAAACCAAACTCTCCTCAACAGAAAACACTCACCCAGTTGGTGGGGATGAGAGGGAGTTGTCTATATTTCTCCACAGTGATTCTTGTACATAACCAGTGATGAGAACCATTCAGTGTGAACTCTGAGCATATTTTTTAATGTATAAAGAAATGAACAAATATTATTAAAGTAAATGGTTACTGTAATTTTTAAAACCATTTGGCACACTGCTGGGTATGAATTCTAAAGGCAAGAAAGGGCTAGGAAGAAATGTTGGATTAGCACTATGTGCAGGGACAACAACACATATTATATAGGGTAAAAATTTTACTAGAAGAAGGAAGGAACATCAATTCTTTTAGGGTGAAAATTAGGACCCTTGTTAACTCTTTTTAGCACTAAAACATTTTTTAGACTCTTATAAGATAGTATTTATCCTTTTATTATCTTCTTACTAAGAAAATACATAAAAATGCCCTCTATGAATTTGATAATGCCGTTAATTTGAATTTTATTACTCTTCAGTGCCTACTTACATTTTAAAAATACTAATCCATACACTCTTTTTTTTTTTTTTTTTGAGACAGAGTCTCACTTTGTTACCCGGGCTAGAGTGAGTGCCGTGGCATCAGCCTAGCTCACAGCAACCTCAAACTCCTGGGCTTAAGCGATCCTACTGCCTCAGCCTCCCGAGTAGCTGGGACTACAGGCATGAGCCACCATGCCCGGCTAATTTTTTTGTATATATATTTTTAGTTGGCCAGATAATTTCTTTCTATTTTTAGTAGAGACGAGGTCTCACTCTTGCTCAGGCTGGTCTCGAACTCCTGACCTCGAGTGATCCACTCGCCTCGGCCTCCCAGAGCTAGGATTACAGGCGTGAGCCACCGCGCCCGGCCTAATCCATACACTCTTAACAACATAGGCACAGATGGAACATAACTCAAAATTATAAAAGCCATATACTACAAATCCACAGCCAACATCATACTGAATGGGGGAAAGTTGAAAGCATTCCCACTTAGAACTGGAACAAGACAAGGGTGCTCACTGTCACCACTTCTGTTCAACATAGTGCTGGAATTCCTACCCAGAGCAATCAGGCAACAGAAGGAAATCAAGGGTATTCAAATGGGGAAAGAGGAGGTCAAACTATTACTCTTTGCTGATTAGATGATTTCATATCTAGAAAGCTCCAAAGAGACTCCTAGAATTAATAAATAAAGTCAGCAAAATCTCAGGTTACAAAATCAATGTACACAAGTCAGTAGCATTCCTATACACCAACTGTCAAGCTGAGAATCAAATCAAAAACTCAATACCCTTCACAATAGCAATAAAGAAAATAAAATAAAATACCTGGGAATATATTTAAACAAGGAGGTAAAAGATCTCTACAAAGAGAATTACTAATCATTGAGGAAAGAAATTGCAGATGATATAAACAAACAGAAAAACATCATCCTCATGGATCAGCAGAATCAACATTGTTACAATGTCTATACTACCCAGAGTGATTTATAGATTCAATGCAATCTCCATTAAAATACCAAGATCATTTTTCGCAGATCTAGAAAAAATAATTCTTTGCTTCTTATGGAACCAGAGAAGACCCCGTATAACCAAAGCAACCTTAAGCAAGAGGGACAAATTTGGAGGCATTGCTTTATCAGACTTTAACTATACTACAAGGCTATGGTAACCAAAACAGCATGATACTGGCACAAGAATAGAGAGACATAGACCAATGGAACAGAACAGAGAGCCAGATATAAAACCATCCACATATTGCCATCTGATCTTTGAGAAAGTAGACAGCAATATACACTGGGGGAAAAAATACCTGTTCAATCAATGGTGATGGGAAAATCAGAGAGCCACACGTAAAATATTGAAACAGGATCCATATCTCTCACCACTCACAATTAATTCAAGATGGATCACAGACTTAAATCTAAGACATGACGCTATAAGAATACTAGAAGAAAATAGTGTAAAATTCTTCTAGATACCAGCCTAGGCAAAGAATTTATGAAGAAGACCCCAGAAGCAATCACAGCAACAACAAAAATAAATAAATGGGGCTTGATTAAATTAAAAAGCTTCTGCACAGGCAAGGAAACAATCAACAGAGCAAACAGACAACCTACAGAATGGGAGAAAACATTTGCATGCTATACATCTGATAAAGGGCTAATAACCAGAATCTACAAAGAATGTAAGCAAATCAGCAAGAAAAAATCAAACAACCCCATTAAAAGTGGGCAAAAGACATGAACAGAAGCTTTTCAAAAGACAGACTAATGGCCTATAAACATGAAAAAATGTTCAACATCGCTAATCATCAGAGAAATGCAAATCAAAACCACAATGAGGTTGCACCTAATCCCAGTGAGAATGGCTTTTATCAAAAAATCCCAAATCAATAGATGGTGGCAGGGATGCAGAGAGATAAGAACACTTATACACTGTTGGTGGGACTGCAAACTAGTGCAACCACTATGAAAAATAGCATGGAGATTCCTCAAAGAGCTAAAAGTACACCTACTATTTGACCCAGCAATCCCACTACTGGGTGTTTACCCAAAGGAAAAGAAATCATTTTATCAAAAAGACACCTACATTAAAATGTCTATTGCAGCACAATTCACAATTGCGAAGAGGTGGAATCAACCCAAGTGCCCATCAATTCTTGAGTGGATTAACAAAATGTGGCATATGTATACCATGTAGCACTAGTCATCCATAAAAAAAAAAAAATGAATTAATACCTTTTGCAACAATCTGGATGGAACTGGAGACCGTTCTCCTAAGTGAAATATGTAAGAATGGAAAAACACATGATTGAGTACATGTGTGTACTCACTATTAACTTGGAACTAACCTATCAGCACTCACGTGCACAGATAGAAGTAAAACTCAATGGAAATCATGCAGGTGGAAGGGGGTGGAGGGATGGGTGAAATCATACCTAACAGGTACAATGCACACTATCTGGGTGACAGGCTTACTTATAACTTTGACTCAAGCAGTACAAAAGCAATCCATGCAACCAAAACATTTGTACCCCTATAATATTCTGAAATTAAAAAAAATCTAATCCATCCATATACAAGACATTATTTATTCAGCCTATAACAGATAATGTTTAGAGGGTATGTGGACTTGGGGAGTAACTCAGGGACCCATATGGTCTGCATACTAGGGACCACAGACATAGACCATTTTACTAGCAGTAAGACTAGAAGGAAATGTTTAATCAAAGTGAGAAAGACACAAAATTAGTCTCTTTAGTGGTAAGGAGAATTTTAGATTTCTATATTGCAGCAAAATACAATAATTAACCAGAACAAAAATGCAAAATTGGGTAGGTTTTTTTTTATAAGTTACCATTCCATAGAAAAAATGATTTTAGCATACCAAAGGAAAAGACATAAATTAGACTAGACTCTGGGCAATAAAAAACCACACAAAGAATACCTGAGGTAGAATGACTTTATAATATTTTCTCAGAATAAGATTAAATTTAACATAATATCTGGAGGGACGTGATCAGGGAGAGAAAAACCATTTGATTTTTCAGTTTGGGGGAAAGGTACTACTATTGTAAAATAATGACATTGGTTAGAGAAATGAGATCAAATGCATAGTTGAAAAAAATGAAAAAACAAAAATCCCATAAGAAGTCAAAAGATATTTTTTTAAAAACTTACTGAAAGTCTAGGGGAAAAATGTACACACAAAGTTGAGATCAAAAAAGGTTCTTAAACAGAAACTATTTGTGATTAACTGTAAAAGTAAAAGAGGCTATCACAGGGAAAAAAGGCATCTTGTTATTAAATAGATAAACTGCTGATACATGAAGATCACACAAGGTCCCCATGTAAAAACGGAATTGTTGTTCACTGGGCCTTCTTTCTTCTCCATACTTTGCAACACAACCCCAAGCATTCTCAGGAAACTACAAGACTAGAGAAAAGAACCTCATGATAAGATTAGGATTCAACACCATCCAAGGCTCTTATATCACAATTTCTCCTTTTTCCATACACACCTCACAATATCATTGGCCATTTAACATGGATTGTCTCTTAAGGGGGTGTATCCAATCTCCTGTAATATCTTCCTGTTTATACAAACTCCACATCACCAAGAGCCCCAAACAACCAGAATTGTCCTCATTTTCTATTCAGCAACATTTCCTAAAGTCTGTTTCTCTGAATGTTGGTCAAAATGTTCCTCAAAAAAAAAAAAAAAAAAAAGAGGGAGAGGGGCTCTGTGATCAAATAATTAATGTCTTAAAGAATCTCAGAAGTCCTACATTTAAAACGTCTGTTTAGCTTTGTTTATCCCATTATTTCTCACATTTATTTGACCTCAGATCCCCTCAGTCATGTGGCATTTGTTAAAATTCAACAGAAATAGCCTTCCAGGGCACATAATTGGGAAAACCTAACTGGTCATGATCCTAAGCCACTTTAAAATTGACTGCTCCAGTCTGCAAATATAGACTGAACTTTGACTATCTGCCAGGAACTGGTCTAGCTGTCGGCCATACTGCAGTGAACAAGATGGCATCGTCCCCAGGTCCCCGTGGAGCTCACTCTCTAGCACATAATGGAATAAATGCACCTGATGGTTTCAGGTGGTGTCTGATAAGAGAGAGTGAGTTGAACGGGGATGGGATGTGCTTTTAGGCAGGGTCGTCAGGGAAGGCTTTTTCCAGAGATGATGTTTGAGACCAGGTCCTGATTATGTTCACTGTCATTTTAATACTAAATACATTTTTCTAATTGTTTGAAAATTAGTGACTGAAAAGAAGGAATGCAAAATTACTGTTTTAGGAATTTTCCATTAATGAAAAAAAGTCAATTAAACAGACACACATTTCTCATCCATTCCACTTAGACAAGCATGTATTGTATGTGGGTTAACAACTTGTATCTCTTGGGATCTCACACTCAGTTCTCAGAGCAGGTACATCAAGAACATCTGAGTCGTAGCAGTAAGTGACCAAACAGCGTTTTCGACACAACCCAGAAGTCCATTCATTCTGTAGGCACCAAAACAATTCTCTCTTTTACTCTTCTCTGAAAGAGCTACCCACACACAACTGGACACTAGGGAAGTTCTGTGTGGCAAATTGAAAAAGGGTAATCATCTTAGTGCCTTGCAAGTAAGAAGAGTGATAATGTTGGGAATTAAACTTTAGTGATATTTAACATCAAAACATTTTTCACCTGCCTCAATTCCTGCTGATTGCTTAGTAAGACGACTCCTGAAACTCTTGGGAAAGCAATGTGGAGGTGATGTAAATGCTTTTGTATTGTTAAGATACTCTTTAATGAAATATGTCTTTCCTACCGCAACAGACCTTCTCTACAATCCAGGAAAATGCTTTTAATAAATGCTTCTGGCAATAATCTTCATAATGATCATCATGTTATTGATTAAGATGGTGTTGAATAATAAAACCTCGCAAAGAAAAGCTCTAAAAGATAACGCACTAATTCAAAAGGAGGTGGTGGTGGTTGTTTTTAATTCCAACATGTTTCTAAGAAATCCACTTAAACATTTGCAATAACAGTGGAAAATCTTTAAGCAGATGAATGAAAATTTTCCTCTCATTGTGTTTTGAGTAGTCAAATTGTACACAGTATTGTAAAATCAAAGTGCTTTGTTGCTAGGCAATTCCATGAATCATCCCGAATCAGATTTTAAACAAATTGATAAAAGTGTTCCCCCTTAATTTGTTTTTTTTTTTTTTTTTTTTACTGGAACACAGTTTTTGTTTGAGCAACAAAATATTAATATGCAAAGAGATCATATGGGAATAGAATGTTGTGCAACAATAAATAAATCTTCCCCCAACACTAATACTTAATGGTGGGCATAATTATCGTTGTGATGCATAGGAATCAGATATAAGTGATATAAAGCTCAAGCAATGATTGCATTTTGCATTATGCTAACATTGTAGATAAAAGTAGCTTTGGGATCAGAATGGAAGAAGGAGGAATTGGAAGGAGCTGCTCTGAACTGCCTCCAGAAACGCCTCCCTTTATGCCTAAGGCACCAGCTGTGGGATCTCCCTGATTTGAGAAATTGCTTCGCTATTGGCCTACGTCTCCGAAGGAGACTAAGTAGAAGGAAGCAATATGCAATTCGTTTGTAAATTTGAATATTTGTTAAAGGTTAATCATTTAATTGATAGTTACATCTGATAATAAGAAATTCACTTCTTTCATGTTATTTAATAACAAAGTAAATAGATATTTAATCACACTGAATTCAAAGGGAAGAAAGGTGACCTGAATTTAAGTAATATTGGTACATGAGTATTTATGGTGGCTTCATATTCTTCACTGCCTATCTGCAAAGTTAAAGTATTTATTTGAGGATGTAGTTGTGGGAGATTCATGCAAACAAGTAAAGAGCTATATTTTGAAGACAACAGCCTTCAATTTTAAACCAAGTATAAATTTCTTATAAATTTATAGTATAATATAGTTTCTACTACTTAAACATTTATGTTATATATCTGCCATAAGCAATTGACGGGTCAGAAATCCACTTTGTTGAGATATTTGCTTGGTATCAATACAAATGAGAACAACCATTTTGCCCTTCTAAAAATGCATGGTGAAGCTTTCAGACAGTTTCTCACACTGGATTTTAGGCAGATTTGGGTTTTAACTGCTAGTGTCTATGAGAAATAAAACTAAAACAGAACATCACCAAGGTGTTAGAGGATTTAATGAAGAAGAATATCATTTAAGGGAAGAGGGCTAACAGAGGCCAAAAGGAATTATTTGTGCTTTTTGCTGTGAGAAGTACCCTTATAATTATGCATGTATCTAAATTAAAATTACATATTCAGGTTTTGCATTTTCAGTTGGCCTTGTGTAATTAAAACTGCATCACATTTGATGTACTTATAATTATAGCAAAATGGTTATGTTAATGTTCATCTCTTCCATGCTGAAACAAAAACATGAAGAACGTTTCTGTAAATTATTTCTTACCAGATATTCAATCTCCAGACACAAAAATTCAATGACCATGTGTCTTGAAAATACAATATCTTTGAGATCAATAGTCACAGCTTTATATGTGAGATCCAGAAATCCTGATGCTTGCAAAAGCACAAACCCAAACTGATTTTAAAACATACTCTATAGAGGAAAAAAATAGAATGAATTGTAGTAAGTCTAATAAAAGTCTTACAGCAGATACCTTTCTAACTTGAATTAGCAGGAGAAAATCATATTCCTTCAGGCTGTAATCATTGAACTTTAAATCCCCAAATCTTTCCATTAAAAAAAAAAAAATCTGTGTCTTACAAGATCAGAGCTTTCTCTTCTAAATACAAAAATGGTGACTCAATTGAATGCCCATTATTAATTCTTTACTGAGAAACTCTTTCCTAGCTTTTCCCAAACAGGGAATCACAAAAAGAAAAGCACTATAGAACATAAAAGTTTATGTTGAAAAAAGTAACACATGACTCTGGGTCTCTGGCTTGGGTGTCAGGGAAATTTCAGGTCAGAGATCTCTTGGACAAACATTTGGCACTTAGATACTTCTGTGGGTTCAACTGTGTTCCCCAAAAAAGATATGTTGAAGTTGTAACCCCTGGAATCTCCGAATGTGACCTTATTCAGAAATAGGGTCATTGTCAGAGATATGAAAAACCAAACTATTTCTACTATTCTCCCACTCAACACAACACAGAACCTTCTGTGACCAAAATGTATGGTAGTTTTACTACACACACCAAGCAATTCTCCAAGTAGACACCAACAAAGCATCTTATATTTCCATTCAATCCTGACACTATCTATCTACCATCAGAATCCACAGGTTAAGGGTTCAATCCCACAAGACTGTCCCCCACTTCAGATGCCAATCACAAGTCCCAGTTGTGACCTGGACTTCTGACCAATGGGCTATTAATTAGGGTTCCCATGACTCCTTCCTTGGGTTTATTTGCTAGAACAACTCACAGAACTCAGGGAAACACTTTACTGACATTTATCCACTTATTGTAAAGGATATCACAAAGGATACAAATGAATAGCAAGATGGAAGGGATGCAGAGGATGGGGGAGGGGACACAGAGCTTCCAGCACTGCCCAGCACTTCCACGTGTTCAGAAACCTGGAATCCTTCCAAGAGAGATTTGTTGTAATTTTGTTAAAATTTTGTTGCAGGGGGTCCCCAGTGAAGGGAGGAAAGCCCTCTAAACTCACCAAGGGGGGTTTTGGCTTCATAAAGGAAAGAATTCAAGTGCAAGCCAAGTAGCAACAGGAAGGTTTATGGAGACAGAGACAGACAACAGATCCTACTCCACTGGGTAGGGGTCTTCTCCCAAGAAGGAGGGGGACTTGTTATGGGGCAATGGTAATATTTTTAAATATTTAAAAACTCTGTTGGTAAACAGCTATACCTGACATGTATCATATTGTGGTCAGGCCATAAAGGTTAATCATAAACTATGTCACAGAATGGTAAACACAGACAGTTTGTAAAGCGCCCAGTTTAGTAATTTATCCATCTTTCGGTGGTCCTGGGCCAGCCACTTCCTTGTTCAGGGTGGTTAGGACCTGGTATTGGTCAAAATAGCTGCACTCAGGCTCTTTCGGCCTTTCTTTTCTACCTTATCCTTATATTACTTTGTTACAACAGCTCCCAGAAACTAATACAGATGTTTTTGGAACTTGGAATGTTATCTTCCCAGAATTTCAACATGTACCCACACAGTATAAGCTGTTAACCAATGTCTTGATTTTTTATAAAATTTAAACAAGAAGCTTGAGTTCTGAAAACCTTCTTAGAATTCTTTTCTTTCCTTTGTTCTCAAAGGAACAAGCAAGAGGAAAATGTTCTACTGGGAAAGTTTATCCTCCGGTGCTAAAATCACTTGTGGTATCTGCCTACAAGGTGTCTAGCTCTGAACCTCAGGAGCAGGGATGTGGTCTTTGAGGCAGCAGTGAGACTGTGTGCACTGCCCTCTCTTCCTCATGAGAGCCAGAGGTGCAGCCATTCAACAGATCCATGTACCTGTATGTCTGTCTGCCTTCTCACTCTTACACAAGTCTGAGAGAAATTGTCTTGTGAACTGGCAACAAGAACAAAGAAAATAAAATCTTTAAGATGAGTACCCACTCAAAGACACTGGTGCAGAAGCATGTTGTCTAAGAGCACGATCTGGAAACACAAATCCAAAAGAACCACACATGTTGTACTTCATTGCTATACAACTTGATTGCTGTAGATCAATATGTTGATCGCCCAACTGGCTGTCAGCAACTCTTACATTCTAATATCTTTTTAATAAATACTGGGCTGCAGGTGCAAAGAGGGGCTGAATGCACAAGCCTATATTCCAACACAACCCTGCACAAGGATGCAGATAAACAGAGGCCTTGGGTAGAAAGTGGTATGAATCATACTTTAGATTCTCTAGGACTTTTTATTCTACAAAGCACTTTTACACTCATTTCTGGGTTTAGTTCTCATATGGTCCTGTTAATATCACTATTTTAGAGATGTAGATGGTCAGAAAAGTTAAAAGACTTGCTCACGGTCATATAGAAAATACAACTCAAGCCATTTCTTTTAACTTCACATCTCCTGCTACAAACTCCCAGGAGAGAGAATCTCATTGTCCCACTTGACCAAGTGTCCACCCCTGGCCCACCTCCTGGAGGAGACCCTGTAGGAATAAATGTGGTCAGGGTAGACTAAGTGGCACACTCACCACCAGCTCACCTGCTGCTATGATCTGAATGTCTGTCTTCTCAAAGTTTATATGTTGAAATGTAATCCACAATGCAATCGTATTAAGAGGTGAGGCTTTAGGATGTGGTTAAATTATGAAGGCAGAGCCCTCATAAGTGATATTAGTGCCCTTATCAAAGAGGCCTGAGAGAGCTTGCTTGCCCCTTTTGCCATGTGAAGACCCCAGTAAGAAGGTGTCACCTAGGAAGCAGAGAGCCCTCGTTAGACACTGAATCTGCTGGCACCTTGATATTGGACTGCCCGGCCTCCAGATCTGTGAGCAATAAATTTCTATTGTTTATAAATTGCCTGATCTAAGGTATTTTGTCTAAGGTATTAAGACACCTGTCCTCCTTAAAACTGTTAACATAGCACTGTTACTGCAACACCACTTCTGGTCACATCCTCTGCAGGAAACTTTTTTCATCATCAAGAGCATCAACAAACAGTATTTTTCTTTGCTCAAATGAAGAAGCTTTATATTGAATTGTTTTCTCCTCAAAGTAATGTTCTAGGGACCACTGTTGTCTTAGCTTTTTCAGGCTGGTATAACAAAATACCATAGACTGGGTGGTTTATAAGCAACAGAATTTATTGCTCATAGTCCTAGACGCTGGGAAGTCCAAGATCAAGGCACGAGCAGACTCAGTGTCTAGTGAGGGCCCTCTTCCTGGTTCATAGACACTGTCTTCTCACTGGACCCTCACATGGCAGAAGGGGCAAGGAATTTCTCTGTGGTCTCTTTTATAAGGACACTAATCGCATTCACGAGGACTCTACCTTCATGACCTAATCACTTCCAAAGGCCCCGCTTCCTAATACCACCATTTTGAAGGTTAGGATTTCAACATATGAATTTTGGGTGCACATAAACATTCAGTCCATTGCAATTGTATTAGTCAGTTCTCCAGAGAAACAGAACCAAAAGGATGGTTTATCTCTAGCTGTATCTATATATTTATATCTACATCTATCCATCTCTCTATACAGATACAGGGGGGAGAGAGAGAAATTTATTATAAGGTATTACTTCATGCAATTATGGAGCCTGAAAAGTCCCACAATCTGCCACTGACAAGCTGGAGAACCAGGAAAGCTGGTGGTATAGTTTGAAAGCCTGAGAGCCAGAGACCTATTGGTGTAGATTCTAGTCTAAGTCTGAAGGCCTGAAAACTAGGAGTACCAAGGGCAGGAGACTGACATCCCAGCTCAAGCAGTCAGGCAGGAAATGAATTCAACCCTCCTCAGCTTTTTGTTCTGTTCAGATCCTCAGCAGTTTTGATGGTGCCCACCCACATTTTGGAGGGTAATCTGTTTCACTGGCTCCACCAATTCCAATGTTAATCTTTTCTGGAAACACCCTCACAGACACACCCAGAACTAATGTGTAACCATATATCTGGGCTTCCCATGACCCAGTCAAAATAAAAATTAACGTAAGATTAACCATCACAGCTGCTCTCACAGACCTGTTTCTAGAAGAGGCAAATTGGGGTTATGGCCACCCCCAGCCCTATTGTGATGCCAGATATCACAAACAGCACCAGAAAAAAAACAGAGATTCACACACTTGTATTTGACCATCCTATAAACCATCCTATAAACCAAGAGTCTTCAAACTTCATTGCTCACATACCCTCTAAAATTATTTTGAAAAATTATGTACCCTCTGTTAGGGCGGTAACTCATAGCATGAGATGAGAAAGAATTCTCGACACAAAGTTTAAAACAAAGAAAGTTTATTTTACTTCCCAAAGGGAGGAAAGGGTGTGGCACAAGAGAAAGAAAGGAAAAGTACTGGCCCGGAGGATAAGTGACTCAGGGGGTTTTATGAGGATAAAGAGAAAGAAAAATAGTGATTGCTGCCAGCTGATAGCAAGAGATGGCTGTGAAGCAGCTGTGTCTGTTTTTCCTTTTTTTTTTTTTCCTCTCTCTCTCTCTTCTCTGTGAGGCTGGCTTTATCAGGGTCCTTGGAATGTGGTCTGGCAGAAACTGGGGAAGCACTGCACTCTTTCTATCTGCTTTCAGTTGCTGTGAAAACAAACTCTCAAATAAAACAATTTAAGCCACCACTGGTTAATCAAACAAAGGGGTAGTTGTGTGCTGTGATCTTTCTCTTCAAAGGGGCAATTATGTGTTGTGAGTTTTCTCCTTTTTTCCCTCTGTTAGATAGTTTCTGGTTTATTAGCAAGGCCATAATTTCACTCCCTTGCACACTTTTAAATTGATACTTAAATATTTTCTTCATAAGCTTAAATAGTTGTAAATAATGTGATTTTTAGCATACTATAAATGTTGAAATTTAAAAACGAAAGTTACAGCCTACTTTTAGATGTATGCAATGGAATCTAAATTGCATAATGGTTTTAAAGCCACCTGTTGGGAAACAATTACCTCTTCTTGTTGCTTCTGTCCCCAGTGATGAGGGTATCCTGCAGATGTCAGGTCCTCTGTCACAGAGGTGAACACACACACATGGCCCAGGAAACAGACAAGCTAAAAGAGGATCCATAGGGAGAGGAAATACACATGGCTGCTGCCTCACACCAGTAAGGTGAATCAGTAGATCAGTAAAAATGTGTGTGAGCTCCAACATGGCAGTTACTTCCCTTGGCCCTGCCCATCTCCCACCAGAAATATACAAGAAAAGGAATACTGGGAAATGTAGTTCAGCCTAGGCAAGAACATGTGGTACAGAGCCATCACACCATGGATCTTGCCAGGTACAGGGGACCAGCCCAAACGTGAAGCTCATGCTGCCCTCTGTACTCTGAATAGTGAAGTCTTTTGTCTCTGACCCGGAAGTCTCATGTCCTACCAGCACCCATGAACCTATTGCAGGCTAGCTTGCTAGGTTGCAAGGAGGGTAGAATCTCAGACTCTTCACAGTTCTAACTTGGCAACATTATTATCAATTTAACAGTACATGAACAAGCACTTTCTTAACTTTAGAAATGTATATATTTCCTTTCTTTTTCTTTATTTTTATTTTTGTTACTCTCCCTTCAGACTTGTGTACTAATATATTTTAATGCTTGGAAGTCTTCTATTGATCTCATTAGCACTCTTTATTCAATAAAAATATGTTTATAGAAATTAAAATTTTTAAATGTTTCATTTCCTATGATCATAATTTCTAAGTACTAAAAATTCTTCTGTTTTATATAATCATTAAGGTTATGAATTCCACAAGTAAGGTGTAAGAAAATATTTTAATAAATAATTAGTAAACAATAGATAAAAAATATAAATATATTTTCAATTTGAATAAATAACAAGTCTTAAAAGAAAACTTTGATTGGAAATTAATCATCCATTAAGCAATGCTGCTAAAAAACTGATCATTCAGAAGCCACCATATATAATTTTATGCTAACAAGAAGTTGAAAGTATTAAACATTTTATAACAAAGATTAAGACTGATTGTACTTAAAATAAATATATTATACTATGTGATAAAATAATTTTTAACTATCTAATTGGACTACACATCCTGAATCTGAAAAAATCACATAAAACTTTTAGCCAAGGGTTTTATATATTATATCCTAAAAGTTTTTGTAGTTCTAGAAGCATTCCAGTGACATTTAAAAGATTCTGCAACACTGACCTATTGTCAGATTCTTCAAAAGTCTCTTTCTTCCAGCTAATAAAACAGACTAAAAATGAGTCCCAAGAATAGCTGAAAAGAATTGCTTATAGTTAAATACACAAAAAAGGTCATTTTTGGCACTCAGTATTTCTTAAAATGTGCTTTGCTTTTCTAACACAGAATTTTACATTTTTTGGCAAAAGGACAGGGAAGAAAGAGGTGAAGTGATGAAACAAAAATTATCATAACTCTCACTATTCCTATGTCTGAAACAGAGCATTCCAACCCAGGGCCAAAACACCAGATTTCATCCTTGATTGAACAGTGATAAAGACAGAGAAATACAGGAATCCCTTTGGGTTTAATGTACGTTTATTAATGGTTAAAGGCAGCTTCGCTCTATTGGAGGCCCAAGAGGTTTTCATACTTCCAATCTGTGGGTGAGATTTGATATGGGTTAGGTGTCTGCTTTTGGTTTACCAATGGGAAGAAGAGCTATTGTGAGCTCAGACAAGTTCTCCAGGAATAAGCTTTAGGAAAGAGGGCCTAATTTAAGGATCTGAATACTGCTTCCCTTAAAACCTTCCATGTTCTTGTACCCCTTGGAAAGCATATCCCAGTTGAGACCACCACTATAAGCCACTTTGAGTTTCCACCAAGATGAAGTTCCTCTTCATTTGCATATGACCTCCACCCCCTCATGGTGCAGTTTGGACTGTTTCCCACAGCTCTTAATACGTATATATACAAATGCCAAGAAGAGCCTGGAAGGATGTATGCAAAAAAGATAACTACGGTAGAGACTAGGATTGGAAAGATTGGTGGTGTGTGGGGGGCTTCATCGTATCGTTTTTGCCACAAGATTGTACTCAGGCATTGCTAGATGTAAAATAAATAATTTTAAAGGAAACATTCACAATTGGGGGAAAAAGTTGGAGATGAGGAATTGGGGCTATAGTAAAATGTGGTGTATAAAGAAATAAGGCAATGAAAGCATATGGGGGATTTGTGAAGCTCCAGGGTTTGGGCTAAACAAGCCACACACCAGAGAAATGATCTCCTTAGAGTATTTTTCCAATATCTGTCTCAAAATTCTACTTATTATCCACATTCTCTAATCTCATAGTAGTTAAAAGATTGAGTGCTTACATTTTAAGCACAACATTTGGGCATTTGGGTATGAACATATGGTGACCCTAACCCTAAGTACCCCCAAAAAACTAAAATGCCCTTATGCTAAAATGTCAGTATGACTTAAGCAACCAGAAATAGTAGCTATTGAGGAGACTGAGGCAAAGACAGGAGCCCAGATGATATTTGTGCACTGTTCATGCCAAGATGAAGAGAAGATATGAATCCTATTTTTGCAAAGGCCTTTAATTTGGTCTTTATTTAAAATACTGAAACTGTGGAAAGCCAAGTGCCCTAATGTCATTTTTGGTGATATTTGCAAATGTTGTTGGATGTCAGTTTCCAAAGGTTGGGCCTCTGAAGCACTAAATGAAGCTGAAACTCTGGGCCCCTTAGTAAAGTGTCGAAAAGAGCTTTGTAAAAGGACCAAAAATAAAGCTGTCCAGCTTGGAATGACCCCTTCTTTCATGAGGCCTATCTGCAAGGCAAGGGCTGAAGGGCAGAACTGTAGGTCCTGCTTCAAAGATACTAGGGGGAATCGTGAGGAAGGCACAGAGGTGAACACAATGTCACACCCGCAATGCCCGTTGCATCGTGTCAGCTGCAGAGGAAAACAACTTGGGTATTTTGAATGACGTAAGAACTAAATCACATGAAATTAATGTTTTTTAACCATCAAAAAATTTTAAAATTATATTATACATCTGGCATTTGTGTCGATTATTTGAAGGCACATGGCTCTTCTGAATTATTTGCATAAAGTAGCAATTACAAAATAGAATGAGGTGTGTAAGACATGCCTTTATTGGATGGATAAGAGCTCCAGTATCTACTCTACTACACAACTACCTAAAAACCACTTTTTTTTTTCCAGAAAACCATGTCATATTGCATGATAAGGGAAGGGAAAGAAATGGCAATATTTTGAGAGGCTGGGAGTGACATGGATTTGTTCTACATCTTCAAGTTCTGGAGGGCAGCCAAGAAAGAAAATGTCCTAATGTTTTCTTCCCTGTCCACATGTCCCCAATCCCTACTAGGCCCTTGAGTTCTGTTCTTGAATGTCCCACGCTTATAATCCCTAGATTCTGTGCCAATTTATGGCTCCTTGACGCGCTGTGTGATTCCCATCGGAGATTACCAAAGGAGTGCTTTTTCATTCATCCCATACGTACGGAATGCCTTTTACATGCTGTCTTTGGTCGGGTCTCATAGAAGCAAAGTCTGAGACAATGACTCATTTAAGTGATTTATTGGATGATACATCTCAGGAGAAGGAAAAGGAGAAGGAGAATAGTGGCAGAGGATAGGAGAATAAAGTTTGCAAGGTTACAACCATCCGAAGAGGGGAGGGGGTGGCTCTCGGTTGGCCAAGGGCAGCGGTGAGCTGTGAGCGCCACAGTTCCCAGCAGCTGGGGCGGGGGCTCAGGAATGGGATCAGGGTGGGCCCTGACAGCGCCCACTGCACACCCATGCACTGCGCCCAGACGCTCTCAAAGGGTGGATACATGTAACAAACGCTCTCCCTTAGATTGTTTGTAAAACAGGGCTCTCCGAGAGCAGGGAGTATAACTTACATTATACTTAATTCAACAAACATTTGTCCACCCGCTGTTAGCCAGGCACTGTACCCAGAGCTACAAAAGGACTGTAAGGGAAAGCAGGTAATAAAAGGAATGACTCACAGAAGTAAAAGGTACAACAGCAGATACTGGAGGCTGGGAAGTCTAGGCAAGAGAGGGATAGGGAGACAGTTGTTAAAGGACATAAAATTACAGATAGGAGGAACAAGTTCTAACATTCTATAGCACTGTAGGATGAATATCTACAGTTAACAATAATATATAGTTTCAAATAGCTAGGAGGATATTGAATGTTCCTGACACAAAGAAATGATAAATGTTTGAGATGTTGGATATACTAATTGCCCTGATCTGATCACAGTTACCCTGTTCTGATAATGTGTATTGCAACAGCACTACGTACCCATAAACATGTACAATTATTGTGTGTCACTTTATAAACAATTTTTTAAAAAGGGAATAAAGACAGCATTGCTATGCCCAGCAATCTTCACCACCCCCCACAGCACCTGACATGGCATTCCACACCTAACCAACACATATTAACCCTTTACTTCCTTACTGACTTTTTTTCTATTCATTTATAACATGGTAAACATGCTGTGAGGAAATATACATAAAATCTATAATTTTGACCATTTTTAGGTGTATGATTCTTGCTTCCTACTTCTAAAAGCAGTGTTCTCTCCTACCAAGAATTGGACATGCAACATAGAAATGGGAGTCAAACAACCTCATCTCTGATCTCTGGAGAGAAAAAAAATCCCTTAGGCGCTAAGTCCTTACTATAAGACGAGCTTTCTGCAATACTTCTAGCTATGATATTTGCTCCAACTGTCTCAGGCATTCAGCATTTCCATGTGCATGGGCACAGGGACATTAAATTGCCCCTCCCTGGGCTAACAACCTCGCCACTGCATTTTGATCTTCCAATTTACGCACATGCTATCATTCACGACGGATGGGGGTTCTATTTGCTGAAAGAATATAAATAATTAAAATCCTGCAGGGAGCAGATTTTTATTTACAGGGCTCCATTGTCATTCTTGTACCTGGTGGGAGTATGGCAAAATTACACGAGTTTATTAAAAAACAAAAATTGATGGTTCCAGCGCCGTTCGCCTACCCCATGGAATGAGATCAAATAGAGGCTGCACAGAAGCAAACACTGTCGGTATTTAAAGAGCCACCAGTGGGATGAGGAGGGGAGCTAACTAACATTTAGGGGAATGAGTTCTCAGATGCCCGAGCTCCCATCGTGCCTAGGGCTTTCCAGACATCACCACATCTTGCAGTTCAGATGTTCATGCAATGAAACGTTTCCCAGCCCAACCTTCGCCATCGCTGGATGTTCTGTTTCATCACTCCCTTTTTATGTATGATTCCCCACATTTCTTAAGATAAAAGCTTACACTGCAGAAACAGTCTAAAGCATACCCCCTACATACAAACTGATCTCCAGATTTCCAGTGAAATTGCTGCCTTTGTATACTTATGGACTGACGTGATAACTGAAAATAACTTCCATTAGCACTATAAAAACTCCAGCTGATACCAAATGAATTTCATTTGATACCAGCAGAGAAAAATATTGGCTACTGAGATATTCTTTGTTCATGGTTATTTACAGTTAGCTAGAATCCATGCACAATTCAGCCAGCCAGAAAGTGCCCAATGATTTGGTTTCCTTGAGGACTTTGTACAGAAGGTCTTCTGCTAAAAGACTGGCTCACCTTTGGTTGTTGAAATACAAGGACCATCCTTGTCACACCTGGTCCACCACAATACGTGGAAATGTCTGGTAATTAAATTCCTTGGCGTGAGAAGGATGTAAACAGATGTTTGAAAGATGGGTAGGACCTCCCTCCCCACCTCCTACTCCTCCCTATCCTACTTTGTAAATTTTGGAAATAATCAACTAAATGATCAGAAAGTTCCCCCAAACCATGGTCCTGGTGATTTTTTAAATGTAAATATTTCCAATGCATACATATCACCACTAAGAATTAAGAATCAATATTTTCTTATGTTTCCTCCAGAATTGTTACTTTTTAAGAAATGTCACACAGTGGAGGCTTCCCATTTTGCTCCCCCTTCTAAGTGAAACCACTGTCTTACGATAATGGACATCCTGTCCCTTCATGAGGTATATTTTTAATGCATATGCATGTATCATAAATAATTTTAAATATTTTTAGATAGTATATGTACTTGTCTTTCCACAAATTTCTCTCTTCATTCAACATTATGGACTTTTAACACTTTTATTGTAAATATGCAATAAGATGTACTAATTTAACTATTTTTATGTGTACAATTTAGTGATATTAAGTATATCCACAATGTTTTGTAACCATCACTAGCTGTATTTGTAGGACTTTTTCATCATTCTAAACAGAAACTCTGTACCCATTAAACAACACTCCCCATTTCTTCCCTCTCCCCAGTCCCTGGCAACCACCATTCTGCTTTCTGTCTCTGTGAATTTGCCTAGTCTGGGAACCTCATATAGGTGGAATCCTACAGTATCTGTCGTTTTGTGTCTGGCTTATCTCACTTAGCATATCAACATCATGTTTTTATCTCAACCCATAGTGATACATAGCGATAGAGGCATTTATCTTAAATATTGCGTCGTAGTCAGTATATTATAGATAATAATTTATCCATGACTATTTTGATGGATATTTAAGTTCCAATTTTTTACTATAACAAAAACAAGTTTGCAGTAAACATCAGGAGCATTCACTGCAAATAGAAGTGCCGGTTGTGTCCATCTTCAGCTTTACCAGAAAGCTGCCGAATCGCTCTCTGAAGTCGTCGTGTTGATTAACATTCCTACCAGCAGTGGAGACCCAGCAGTGGAGTTCCTGCTTCCCCATACTCTTATTTGTACTGACAGATTTTCATTTTTAAGTTTTGATAATCTAATGAGTGTGAAACGATATCTCAAGGTTGTTTTACTTGGCATTTTCCTAAGGAGTAGTGAGGCTGAGCATCTTTTCATGTTTATTAATGGTTTAAGTTTCATTTCATGTGAAATGTTTGCTTATAACCTTTACCCTCCTTTATATTATTTTTTGCTTTTTTATTGATTTCTGACCTAGAGAGATAAAGACGAAGAGATTCCACATAATAATCATTTGACTGGTATATAAATTTCAAATAACTTTATTAATCATTTCTATCATTTCTTTGTTTTCTGGTTCATTAATTTCTGATTCTGTCCTGATTATGTTTCTTTTTCTTCCCCCATTTTTTTTCCTTTTTTTTAGCAAAATGCTGTTTATTTGAGCATCTGGGTGCAGATGGGTGGAGACTGAAAAGGGCGTCCACCCTGATTATATTTCTCCTTCTGCTTTGGTCTACTCTGTTTTTCTTTGCCCATTTTCTTGGTTTGGACACTTACTCGTTTTCAATTTTTCTTGTTTTCTAACCCGTGCATGTGAGGCTACACATTTCTTCCTACGTAAATGCTTTATCTGGCCCCACAAGCATTGACTATTTAATTTAAAAGATTGTGCAATGTCCCTTCTATGAAAGTACATCTTTTGTTGGTTCCTTCCAGAGAGGCCTGGAGGCTGTATGTTTTCTTTTCCTTGGTAGATCTAAAAGTGTCTAGTTTTGCCTTAACTCTTCAATGACAAGAATGATGTGTGTTTTTCCTTGTCCTCTTGAAAACGATTTTGGTCACCTCTCGTTGCTGGGGGCAGCTGCTGTCACCACAGGGGCTTTTGCAAGTTATCAGTCTTCTCTCTCAGGCAGAGTGTGAGATGTTCTCTTTGTCTTTGACTTTTTTACAGTTTAACTTTGATGCAACTGGAGGTATTCTTTTAAATCTTTCAGGACTATGTATTCCTTGAATCTGAGAATTTGCATCTTTCCCCTACATGGAATATTCTCCACGACTGTGTCTCTTCTTCATTCTTTCTCTTCTGTCATCCAGGAAAGTCTATTATGCAAACATTGGAACTTGTTTTCTCTATCCCAAGCCGTAAAAATTCTCTCAAATTTTCCATCTTTTGTTTTCTGTCCATTTATTTTGCAGAACTGTTAATTTGTTTCTCTTTCAAATCCATCTCTTCTTGTCACAGTGTCATGTCCCTACTCTGTGGTTACTACTCCTTCATTTAAATCTTAGAGTGTTTAAAGCATACGTACCTTTAAATTATCTTTTAGATTGTTCTTTTTTCTTTTGTTTAGGCCTGAAAATACTGTATGTCTGCTGACCCTCCCTCCCTTCCTCACATAGTTTGGAATTTTGGCTGTGAACTCATTTCAGGGAGCAGCGTTTCCAGGGGAATGCCTCACAGCTAGGCATAGAGGCAGCTCAGCCACCCCCAAACCAACTAAATCAGAGTCTCTGGGGATGAGGTCCAGATAGCAGTGCTTTTTAAAGTTCCCCAGGTGATTTAATGTGCTGCTGAGGTTGAAGCCACTTCCTATGGCTTTCACTACCCTGTAAGGCATTTTCATCCAACCTCTCCTTGCTGCTCCTCATTCTGTCTTTAATTCTGGCACCTGAACATTTCCCTTTCTTGCTTTCAGTTTGGATACACTGGAGGAGGGGGATTATCGGGATGAAATATACCTAACATAAAATTTGCCATTTTAACCATTTTTAAATGTATACATTAAATTCTGTAGGACTAACTACATTCACAATGTTGTGCAACCCTCACCATCATCCATTTCCAGAACGTCTTCATCATCCAACACTGAACCTCTATGCCCATTAAACAACAGTCCCCCTTTCCACCGTCCTGAGGCCCCTGGTAACCTCCAATCTACTTTTTGCCTCTATACATTTGATTATTCTAAGTAGCTCACATTGAGTGGAATCATGCAACATTTTTTAGTCATTTTGTGACTAGCTTATTTCACTTAGCATAATGTCTTCAAGGTTCATTCATATTATAGCATGTAGGTTATTTGGTAATTCTATGTTAATTTTTTGAGGACCCTTCAGACTGTTTTCCACAGAGGCTCCACAATTTTACATTCCCACCAGCAATGCAACTTTTCCACATCCTCATCAATGCTTATTACTTTCCTTTTTTTTGATAGCCATACTATGGATGCCCCAATTGCCCTGATTTGATTAATTCACATTGTATGCCTGTATCTGAACATTACATGTATGCTATGAAGATATACAACTATTATGTACCCATAGTAATTAAAAACAAAAAAATTTTTAATTAATAATGGCCATTCTAATATGTGTGAAATGATGGGATATATTTTTAATTGGTACCATATTTTATCCAGCATCTCTACGTATTGCTGAGGAAAGGGGCCTTTGTGCCAGTCCAAGCCTAAAGTCCACACTTAGCTTTTGAATTAAGAAAACAGGAACTACTTCACCTGGAGACCTCTACTATAGGTTAAAAGAGTAATATTTACCTCTCACTTCCCCCAGGAACTGCATATGGTCATTTTAGGGTAAATATGAGATGAGTCAAAGGGTGTGAATAATGCAAGAAATTAACCACAATGACTTTACTTGTATCTTTAATAAATAAATAAATTTGGAAATAGAATGTAATTTTATACTGTGATATATCAGCCATGATACTAACAAGATGACACACCCATAACAAGGATAATCTGAGGTTTACTGAGAAAGGGCGCATTTACCAAGGCCTGGGCCAGAAGGAAGGAACCGCAGAAGACATTGCAGTGACCTGGTTGTTAACCAACAACCCCAGCACTATTATCGTACCTGGGCCAAAGGGATGAATGCAGAGAGCAGTTACACGCACCTGGAAAAGAGTGTGTCGAGAAGGTCACCTTGAAATGAACAGGGACCCTTCATCAAGGGACACAGACAGCCTGAAATGACTTCACAGGGAGGGAGCCAGGAGTTTAAAATACCACACTGACTTCATTCTCCTGCTTCCCTCCAGTGTCCTACCAGGATCTCCACTGGTTGACCCCACATGGGAGCCAGAGGACAAGGAAGCCCTTGATTGTACCTATAGGGCCAAGAGAGGGTGTGTCTAAGTGGAGGACAAATCTGGAGGAACTGATGGAAAATATGCATTAGGATATTTACCTCCTTGAAGTAGATAAAGCTCCTAATGGATACTTGAAAGTGTCTACTTTCCATGAACCTGCAATCGTGGAAATTAAAAACAAACTGCCACATCTATAGCCTGCTTCCTGAGCACACGAACCCAGTTCATGCCCTATCACTTTTAAAAAAAACGTAGCAAATGCTGTGCTTTGTAGGACCAATTCTCCACTGATCTTAGAGAGCCTCTTTGAGAGGGCATCAAGAGACATTTAGACATCTTGTAGGACAGCATGGACTCTCCACGAAATTATTTCCAAAGTTTAGAGCTAGGCTCCACAAACATTCATAACATTAACAGAGTCTCTCTCCAGCTTTTGTCTTTTGAGTTATGTTAGGTAATCAATCCGTTTTCATAAATAAATTAAGGGACATATAATTGAAAAAATCCTGAAATCCTTCTAATTCTTTCTTACAATGGAACATCCCTAATATCCTGGAATTTCCAATGTGGCCATGCAGGAGGAGTAACCCAAGAAACCACAAGACATATGTTACATCATAAGAAGGCTTTTGTTATTGTTGTTGTTATGGTGGATGAGAGAAAGGAAATTCTGGACGAGTAAATAGGTTATAAATTTCCTAAGAAGGGGACAGTGTCTTCTATGTCTCATAGGCCTTCCATTTTCCAAAGTAGTGTCATTCTCCCCAAAATGTTCTTGTCTGGCTAATTGATATTAGGTGTCAATGTGACCTGTAGGAACGTGAACCAGAACTCTTGGACATCTTAAATTCATAACTAAAAGATGGGTGAGAAGGTTTTTTAAATTATTATTTCCCCAAAATTTATTATAGTGCTATTCTGGAAACTCTGATTTTGGGAGTATGCAATTTATTCAATTCCTTGAAGCCAGAATATTACGGCATAATATTCTCATAAAAGTTGATCTGTGCTTCCAATTCTGTACACATTTAATGAACTATTTGGAACTCTAAAATAAAAGGGCATCATAAATTGATAGAAAAACTTTGCAAATATACAAAATGGACTCAATTTCTCATCTATATTAGGAAGAAACAGCAAATAGCCAGCTGTATTGGGCTAAGAAGCTGAATGAGTATCTTCCCTAAAGCCTCCTGTTTAGAGGATTTCTGCTCTGAAATATTCATACATATGGGGCTCCAAGTATGTTGTTGTCCAAGCAACAATAAGGAAAAAATAAGATTCGTCCCTGTCCTCAAGGAGCTAACAACCCTAACAATCCAGGTGGCCAAAGTATGCAGGTATAAACCACAAACGTAAAGGAAATGTCTGATGCATACAAAGATGAGTGTTGTAAACACTAAATGCCGCAGCCACTCAGTGGGGACAGGGACCAGGCATCCAAACAGGGGGCAGAACCAAGGTGAAAGTGTGGAGTGTTAAAGTAAAAATTTTTCATGACACTTGTTAAAGAACAAGGCAGACTTTATTCAGGACCATTATGACAGGTATAAGGAACCCTTCAGCGGGGATTTGTGGTGGGAGAAGGATTGAGCTCAATTCTGAATACAAGGAAAAGTAGGAATCTATAGCCAAGGAGAAGGGTGGAAGGCAGTGGATGGAAATTACTAAGAGGAAGCATCAAGGGTAAGGGGAAGTCTGGCTAAACCAGCATAACAGGGTCCTTGCTGAAGGCAGGCCAGGCGACCAGACATCCCCTGGGGGAGGGTGGAAGATGAGGAACCCGATCAGATATCAATGGCACGGATTCTAGCTAGACGGACTTGGCAGGATTCCTGATAAAACTGGACAACACAGAAGCAAACATGAAACCCAAAAGGCAGGGTCAAGTTGAGAAGAGAATTCAGAAGAGTCAGTAGAATTTGACCAGGGAGATGCTCTTTGTCAGGAGTCAGGAATGAACGCAGCACTTTGGGATGCTGAGGAGGACACCAATTGGATAGGAGCAAGAGATGCTGCAGAGTGAGTGGGAGAGAAGACACAGCCAGCCTGGGGCCTGAGAGTTAATACTTCTGTCCACAGACACTGGGACATGACAGGAAGCGTCTGAGCAAGGGAATGAGCAAACCACAGTCGGGGAGGAACTATTCTCACACTTGCATCAGATAAAAGACTTACATCTCAAATATATAATGAACTCCTATGATGCAGTTACAAAAAGATAAACAATCCCATTTATTTTGATGGGCAAAAGACTTGGACTGGCACATAATAAAAAAATATATGTATACATATACACACACACACAAATAGCCAATGGTCACATGAAAAAAGTGCTCAATATCATTAATCACTAGGGAAATGAAAATATACAGGATGATGAGACACCACTAAGCACCCATGGAATGGCTAAAATGAATAAACTTACCATACCGAGTGTTGGGGAAAGTTATGAAGCAACTGGAATCCTCATACATTTCTGATGGGAATGAAAAATAGAAAAAATCACTTTGGAAAACCATTTGCCTATTTCTTATAAAATTAAAAGTATGCTTATCTTTTAACCCAGGTTAAAAGAATTTTAACTACTCCTGGGAATTTTCCAACCAAAAAAAAAAAGCAAGAAAACATATGTCTAGAAAAAACTTGCATATGAATGTTTATGAAAGCTTTATTAGTAATACCCCAAACTGGAACCAACCCCAATTTTCATCAGCAGGAGAATGGATAATGATGACATATCTCCATAATAGAATATACATAATAAAAAGGAACAAACTCTTGTACAACATAGAAGAATCTCAGAGATATTATGCTTAAAAAAAGAAATCTAGAGCAGGCAATTACTGAAACTGTTCAACTCAGGTTTGGGTTCTTTCTGTCTTTCTGCTCCACCACCCTCATCACCTTGACTCTCATCCTCATGGTCATAAAATGGCTACTGCAGCTCCACACATCGTATCCATGCAAAAGGCAGGAGAAGCGGGGAGAAGGACAGTATCAGTTCCATCTGTCCACTTCTCATCAGATTTCCACTTAAATATTTTTTGCCAGAACTAGGTCACATAGCAATCCCTATAAGAACCAGAATCAAGAATTTCAATCTTGATTTAGACCAATTTTGATTTATTTTCTTAGGGCTGGGCTATGTTGCTGTCCAGAGCAAAATCAGAGTTCTTTCAGCAAGGCGGGAGAGATGGATTTCACATATACAACTAACAGTGTCAACCACACAACTCTAAAGTGAAAAAAAAAAAAATTAATATAACTTCCTTGGGCCTTAATAAACAGAAACAATGAGCACAACAGCCTAAGCCACGTGACAGGAACCCACAAGAAGTCAAGGCTTTCTCTCTCAGGCAGAGACTGAGAAATCCATTCACCACCAAAGGAAGAAAACAAGTAGCATGGCCAAAGATATTTTGAAATAGCTACTGAGAAATGAGAAGTAAGGATCATGATGTTTGCATTGGTATTAAGAAACGAGTCAGATTAAGGAATTTAAAGAAGCAAAAACAAGGGTGTACTAGCTTGGGTTGCCATAACAAAATACCACAGGTGGCTCAAATATCAGAAATTTATTTCTCACAGTCCTGGAGGCTGGGAAGTCCAAGATCAAGGTGCCAGTCAATATTGTTCACGGTGAGAGCCCTCTTCCTGGTTTGCACATGGCCACCTTCTCACAGTGTCCTCTTCATATGAGGGTAACAGCCTCATCACATTAGGGCCCTACTCTTCTGACCTCGTGTAGCTTTTATCACCACCCCTCACCCACGCACACACAGGCCCTATTTCCAAATACAGGCACACTGGGGGTTAGGGCTTCAACATATGAATTTGAGAGGGTCATAAATGTTCAATCCGCAGCAAAGCGTAGGCAACTATTTTGCAGGCTGTGTCTCATTTCAAATGAACCCATGACCGTGGACGTCAGGACATTTCTCCAACTGAACATCTCATTCTGTTGAGAGAGAAACCATGACAGAAGCACCTGGGATAAAAATAAACGCTAAGTTTTTGTTTCCCTACTAGAGACAACAGGCTCAGCCTGAGAGATGGCCCCACGTGTCTCAGATGCTGGAGATGCTCATCTCTGCATTAGCCAGCCTGCTGTATACCACCACAGCAGAACTCCCAACTGCCGTGTGGAGCAGATGCATTGTTTACAAACAAAATACACTGGCTGGCATATAGCAGCTGTGATTAAGTTAATGACTAAGTGCGGTTTTAAGATGGCAAATATCTGAAACCCACATATCTTGCCTGCTATTATTTGGCTTTGTAAATGTTTAGACAGCTGGTGGAAGTTTGCCCTGACACTGGCATTAAGATGCATGTGTGTAGAGTAGAGTGCATTTCTAGCACTTGAGATTCTTTCCTCCCTTGTCTGTGAGAGAGTTAGATCTGCCTTTCTGAGGCAAAGGCATCCAGGTCACAACCCTACGTGCTGCACGAGCCGCGGTTTGCGTTCCATATAATGAAAAGAATATAATAATTTGCCCTTCATTGTTGCCTCACAAGTAAGAACACATGGACATATTTTAGCTGAAAAAGGCTTACATAATCTTCTAGGCCAGTGGTGCTCAAATTCCCATTAGCAGCAGAACCTTGTTTTCAAGTGAAATATTCCACAAAGTCCCAGTAGTTAAAAGAGGTAACAGCAGCACTGCTCGCTAAAGCACAGGAGCAGGGGATTCAGCACCCCAGGGAGCCCCCCAGGGCCTTTACAATACCCTAGACCTCAGAAGAGCCTCTTTTAGAAACTGTTTCTCTGGTCTGCTTCTGAGACTTCTTGAGCCTTTTTTGACTCCTTATATATTTTGGGAAACAGAATCAGGAGTGTAGCAGGAAAGACGATGCAAACAGAATTCAGACTGAAAATGTCCCATCTTAGCTAAACTGAGTTGTGAAGTCGCTGTGCTAAACTAGTCGAAGAGAAAAACAGAACCTATCTTTCCCAGCCAGGGCATGAGTATCAGAAACAAATAAAAATGAAATAGGTATCAAAGGATTCCTGGCTGGGATGGAGCAAGTGTGGATGTGAGTCTGAATCAAGGGAGGTGCGCTGGCGGAATGGGGGCAGGGGCAAGAGCCCTGGGACCCTGCCCCACCCTCCCATCTGCCCGCTGTCACCCACCAGGACGGGAAGTCTTAGAAGCACCTCCACGGGGGGCTAAGGCTCCACAGAACACATATTAAAATCCACTATTCCATACCAATGCCCAAAATAACGATAGGTGTAGTAAGTGACTAGTAAAATATAATGCTTCTAAGCAGGACTATCCACAGTGATTTAAATCAGGTTTGCCTTTGACATTCTCCACTCTCTGTTTCTGCCCCTGTGCCCACTCCCTGCACACAATACACTCTCTCGTTCCAAGGAGAAGTCTACCAGACAAACTCATTCATATGCCAAGGTATGGTGCAATCATGGCTCTCCTGTCAAATGTCAGTTCTAGAGAGGCCAGAGAAAAGAAGGAAAACCATAAACCAAGTAAATAAAGGATCCATGGAGAGAGTGAAAACACCAGGGAGTGGGAAAATTCACTATTCCCCTCAAATCACAACCCAGGTGAGAGCCTTCCTTCACTTACGGGTAGAGTAGAGTTCAAGAAGCTACTACAAAATAGCCTCAGGAGGCTCTATTCAAGTAGCACACCCCTATAGTTCAATCAAAAGCTCAACAGACATTTATTGAGCACCTACTAGATGCAATGCACACTGTCAGCATTGGGGAGACAGCTGTTACGGACACTGGACCCTTCCTTAAAGGAACTCAAAATCCAATGAAAGAAGTGACAAATGAACAAATCAGTGAAGGAAAAAGAAGGTGACGACATATTTCTAAAGAGGGACAGACTAACTCAGTTGGGGAGGTGACAGGGGGAGATATGGTTTCATAAAGAAGGAATGTTTAAGAAGAGTTTGGAATGATAAATAAAGGTTTTCCCACTGACTGGGAAAGAGAGTTTATCATAGGTCCACACACGTGCAACTGGGAAGCTTCGAAAGCGTGATTGGCATGTTATAATTCATCTAGATCTGTTACCCCAGTGGAATGTGGAAGATGCATTTGGGAGTGTGAGAGCAAACCTGGGTGCAGGGATTGTGGTTCAAAAGCTGGTTGCATAGTGCAGGCAACGTAGGATGCAAGTCTGAACCAAGGCAGTAGCAGAGGAGCTGGCTTCAAGGTACATTTAAGAAACAAGACGGAAGGAAATTTATGATCAAGAGGGTATGGGGGAAGACAAACTGAAAATAGCCCATGGGCATCTCTGCTATCTTCCCATAATACCAAATTGCCTATTTTCTATGTCACTATCTGCATTTGTGCACTACCACTCACCCAGTGCCCAAGCCAGAGGCTTAGGAGACATCTTTAATTCTCTCGTCCTCATCCTGACAATCAATCTATCTGCAAAACCTGTGAGCCCTACTGCTGATTATTTCTCAAATACATTTATTCCAACCCACTTTAAAACACTGACTTTTACCGGAACCCTGTGTTCCTAGAGAACAATGATGATTAAGAAATCCCCTACTCTTTTGTGTTCTAGAAAATGGTTTATTGCAAAGAATCCCTTCCTCATAAGACTTAGATAAGACTTGCACATGTCTCCACCCTGTCTACCTACGACAAGGCCAGACACAGACCCTCCAATCCCCATTCTTTGCCTCATAAACCTTTAGATGAACTGTGGGTCTCCACTGATCAATCAGAATAAATCCACTGATCTTATTTGATCAAACTTAGGTTTCTTTCCTTCTTCCAGGTCTCTGAATTTTGACGCACCCTCAGCCTGAGCAGCACAAGGCTCTGCATAAAGGCCCCTCCTGAGAGCAGGTCCACCTCAAGTCAAAGCATTCTCTGATTTGATGACTGATCACTCCACCTCCACCAGTTCACCCCTTTTCTTTCCAGCCTTGTTCACTTCTCTCTATAAAAACAAAAGCCTTTTTCTGCCTAACCTTGGATACTCTTGTAGATCTCAGGGTCAGAGTGTTCTCCCTGTTACAATAATCCTTTCAATAAAGTCCCTCCTTACCTAGCTTGGATTTGTTTTTATTTGGCTCACGGCACCACCCTTGGCCAAGCCATCATTCTCTCCCTCCAGAGGTACCACAAGGGGCTCCAAACTACTCTAGCCACCTCCCCTCTTTCATCCCCGACACCTGCACACAAGACTGTACATGACCCCTGCCTACCTCTCTCCAGCTTCATCTGGCACCACTCTCCCCTTGCTCTGTCTGTGCCGAGCTGCTTTCCGCTCCTCAAATACGACACACTCTCTTGCCTTTGGGCCTTCGAACATGCTGATTCTCACGCCTGGCTACTCACGACGGCTGATTAGCTATTACTTATTCCTTAGAGGTCAACCTCCCAGACCAGGGTCCCCAGTTGTATGTTCCCATAACTCACTTTAATATTTGTTTATAAGCCAGGCATGGTGGTGCATGCCTGTAGTCCCAGCTACTCGGGAGCCTGAGGCAGGAGGATCGTTGAGCCCAGGAGTTTGAGGTTGCTGTGAGCTAGGCTGATGCCACGGCACTCTAGCCCGGGCAACAGAGTGAGACTCTGTCTCAATAAAAAATAAATAAATAAATAAATAAATAAATAAGTAAAATATTTGTTTATACCCCACTAGATTGCAAAGTCTTTGAAGCAGGGAGCACGCCTCTCTTATTCACTTGCCTATTCTATTTCAAACATACAGCTTGATAAATGTTTGCTAAATGGATGGAGTCAGAAGAATAGGGGAATGGATGGAGAAGAAGGAAAATACCATTCAGAAGGGAATGCATGATTTCCCTAAGAGGAAATGGCCACAGGGATAGGAGGAGAACCAGGAGGCCAAGGCACGTGAGAGTTTCAAGGAGGAGGACGTGTTCAACAGCATCCAGCAATGAGAAGCCAAGTGAGATGAGAATTGGAAGTCAATTTTGAATAAACTAAGAGCTCATTGCTGAGTGTGGTGAAAGGTGTTTCAGTGGAGTGATATGGGATAGGAGCCAGGTGGAACTGGGTTGAGAATTGAAGGGGGTGTAAGTAATATGTGGGAGGAAGTGATCTGCCAAATAGTGTGGAGGGCAGCAGAGAGAGAGAACAGTAGCTGGAAGACAAAGCTTCTCCCAACCCCCTGCCCAACCGCATGCACTGCTGTCCTGGTGTGGACATCCTCTGGATAAAGAGATGACAATTTGAGGTCCAACATGTCCAACATGCTTATTTCAGGCCTTCCTACCCATGAGAATGAAGGTTACACAATTTCAGCTAAAATCTTTGTTGTGTGGCCCCCAACTCAACAGTATTCCCATCATCAGAGCACTGCCAAGGCCTGCATTCGTCCAGGGCTATTAACCATGTACTTTCCACTCTTCTCCACTAGTTCTCCAGCCTAGGAGGATAACACACCAGGTAACCACAAGGAGAGAAGCACTTTAGTACTGCGCTGGCGTCAGGTAGATAGCGAGGGACTCCGGGTCTCCTAGGGGTGAAAGTGGGGGCTGCTGCAATTCACCCCCCTCCAAATGGGCTTTCAGAGAGGCTCATGGGAGATCCACGTGCACAGTAAGACTCAGGTTATATGACTCCCAACTGTCCAATCAAAGTGGTTTCTCCCAGGAGGGAGGTCTCAATCTAAACACTATAAAACAAAACACAGACCATAACCAGGCCTTTTTCTGCCCCTTTCCCTTGTTCTCCCTTTGCTGCAACAATGGATCTGGTCATCATCTGTAGCATATGTATCATGCTCTGTAAACCTATATCTTGCTCTTGCCCTATAATCCTATCTTTCTCTCTTCAATAAACCTCATTTTCATGCTTGCCTGACTTTGGTGTGTCTGGTCATTCTTCAGCCATGAAAATACTAAGAACCAACATTTCAGACTTAAACCTGACATTGGTGCTTCTGACCTATCTAAGCTCTTGACTTCTAGGAAACCAATAATAGGGACCCTCATCCAACCAATCACAATGTCAGAAAATGAACTAGACTTTCACTTCAGGTGGAATGGTCGGCCGAACAACTCTGCCAACTGACACCACTAAAATAAAAGTTAGAACTTGGAAAGCATCTTTTTAAATAAGTTGACACAAGGGAAAGAATCCACAATGGCCAAAAATAAAGTAAAAGCAGGAACCCTGAAGACAAGACAGCACCAATGCTAGCTTTTTCATCCTAAGGGTTTCTGCTGACCCCTGGATACACTGAGTTTACAGCCTGGTGATGGCCAGTGCTGTGACAGAGAAGAGGACATGAAGTTTAGGACTCACCAAAATATGGGGGAGCTAAGAGGAGAGTCGCCACATTACCTGAGACAGCAAAGACTGTGCCCTGATGATAAAGATGCAGAGAAATAAACTGGCCATCCAAAAGAAGACATCAAGGACATTTGTATGGCTTGACTTTGGTGCTTGATAAAAATGGGAAAAAAAAATCCCCTGAGAATTCATAACCAAAAAAAATAAGTTCTCGTGGCTCTGTCATCTAATCCACAGTAACTGAAAGTATAATACAAAAGCAAACTCAAGTTTATTTTCACTTGGTCTCAGGTTGTCAGCATCTGCAAGTCACTGGCAGAAATAAATGCAAAATTACTCTGAAGAAACACAACTTCAATCAAGTTTTCAAATTAATTCCACAGGTGACACTTCAAGGCAAAAGAACAGCTCAGAGTCAAAACTTAGAAAGCACACATGACAGTAACACATCATGATCGAGGCAAAGACAGAAATAGTAGAATTAGACCAACAAAGCCTTCAGCATTTTCACATAACAGATGCAGAATATAAAATAACTACGATGAATGTGTTTTCTAAAAATTGTTGACATAAAATTCACCATTTTAATCATATTAGAGGGTACATTTCAATGCTTTTTTGTATATTCACAACATTGTGCAAACATCACTGCTATGTAATTCCAAAATATTTTCATCACCCCAAAAAGAAAACCCACACAACCCAGTGCCCCCCTCCCCACCCACTGTCAACCACTAGTCTTTCTCTCTCAGTGAATTTGCCTATTGTAGATATTTCATATAAATGGAACCAACATGTTATCATTTCTGACTGGCTTCTTTCACTTAACATAATTTTTTCAAGGTTCATCTATGTAATAACATATATCCATACTTCTTTCCTCTTTATGGCTGAATAATATTGTATTCTATAAATATACTCATTGTGTTTACTCATTCATCAGCTGATGGACATTCGGGTTGTTTCCATCTTTCCATATTCATGATATCATAAATAATGCTACTATGAATAATTGTGTACAAGTTTTTGTGGAAATATGTTTTCAATGTGGGGGCATATATACCTAGGAGTGAAATTGCTGGGTTGTGTGATAATTCTATGTTTAACTTTTTTAGGAACCACCAAACTGTTTTCCATAGAGGCTGCACCATTTTACATTCCCACAAGCAATGCGTGAGGGTTCCAATTTCTCCAGATCCTCATCAGTACTTGTTATTTTCTGGCTTTTTGTTTGTTTACTTATTTTGTTTGGTTTGGTTTTTGTTTTATTATAGCCATCCTAGTTGGTGTGAGGTGATATCTCACTGTGATTTTGATTTGCATTTCCCTATGACTAATGAACTTGAGCATCTTTTCATGTGCTTATTGGCCATCTGTATATCTTCTTCAGAGACATGTGTATTCAGATCCTTTGCTCATTTTTTAATTGCGTCATTTGTCTTCTTATTATTGAGTTGTGTGTTCTCTATATGTTCTGCATACTAGAATTTTATTAGATATATAATTTGCAGATATGTTCTCCACGTTTGCAGGTTGTCTTTTCACTTTGATAGTGTCATTTGATAACAGAAGTTTTTAATTTTGATGAAGTACAACTTATCTATTTTTCTTTTGCTGCTTGTGCTTTTGGTGCCCTATTTAAGAAACTATTGCCTAATCAAAGGTCATAAAAATTTATATCTATATTTCTTTCTAAGAGTTTTATGGTTTTAGCTCTTACATTTCTTATTTTGAATTCATTTTTTGTATATGGAATGAGATAGGAGTTCAATGTCATTCTTTTGCATGTGTTTTCCAGTTATCCCAGAATCATTTATTAAAGAGACTATTCTTTCATCCATTGAATGTTCTTGGCACTCTTATCAAAAACTAATTGACTGTAAATGTATGGGCTTATTTCTCAATTGTCAATTCTGTTCATTGACCTATATGTCTATTCTTATACCAGTACAACACTATTTTGATTACTGTAGATTTGTAGTAAGTCTTGAAATCAGGAAGTATAATTGCTCCAGATTTGTTTCTCTTTTTCAAGATTGTTGTGGTTATTCAAGGGTCTCTTGAATTTCCATATGAGTTTGAGGATTAGCTTATTCATTTCTGCAAAAAAAGAAGCCATTAAGATTTTGATAAAGACTGCATTGAATCTACAGATCAGTTTGGGGAATATTGCCATCTTAATGATATTAAGTCTTCTAATATGTGAACAAAGGTCGTCTTTCCATTTCCTTTGGTCTTCTTTAAATTCTTTCAACACCGTTTTGCAGTTTTGTTCAGTGTACAAGCCTTGCACTTCCTTGGTTATATTCATTCCTAAGTATTTTATTCTTTTTGGTGCTATTATAATTGGAATTGTTTACTTAACTTCATTTTCAGATTATTCATTACTAGTGTGTAGAAATACAACCAGTTTTTATAAAAAAATGTGTTTTTAAAGAAGAAAAAAAGGAGGCTGAAAATATAAGAAACAAAAGACTAAAAGTTTAACCAAACCAGAAACTTCCAGTTTCCACTCTAACGTATAAACAGCTTAGAAGTTGTCACCCTGTGTGTACAACAAGAAGCTGAGCAAACTGAAAAATCAATGTTGTTTCCTGGACTAAGAGAACTGAAGTTGCACTTCAGACTAACATCTCAAAATTAGGAGAGACAGGTACATCCAGCAAGAAAACAACTAAGATCTATGTACCTAGAGGAGAAGCAGCTAGAGCCACAAATTGGTAGGAATACTTAAATAGGAATCGTGACAAGTTTCTGGAGGTTAAGTGTGGGCTAGCACTAGAGTGAGATATGCATAGATGCCCTGCAGCCTTAGGGGACCCACAGACATTCTTGAACTTTACTTCTAAGAACCTGCTGTGTTCTCACAGTGAGGGTCCAACAAAGATTTTTTTCAAGTCTTTTTCAAGGGAAATGGAAAAGTAATCATTGTGAAACATGCCCAGAGCCTTCTCCTTAGCAAACATCTCTTCAGGGGAACAGGGACTTAGCCAAAGCACAATTCTGATACCTTACCCCAGCTGGGGGAAGGGAATTCCTCCTCAGATCAGCCCACTCTACCCTTCCTGTCTCACCTAATGAGAGTTGAAGGACATAGTCAGTCAACAAGGGTCAAAGCTTCAGGGAAATAGATCAAGGTGCTGCAGCCATGGAAGTTAGCAGTAAGCCATTGGGTCCTGGGCGGTTTTTTTTTGTTTGTTTGTTTTGGTTTGGTTTTTTGTTGTTGTTATTGTTGTTGGTTTTTTTGGTTTTTTTTGTTTTTTTTTTTTGATGGGAGACTTTTTGTTACTGCTTCTATCTCATTACTTTTTATTGGTTTATTCAGGTTTTGGATTTCTTCCTGATTCAATCTTGGTAGATTGTATGTGTCTAGGAATTTATCCAGTTTTTCTAGGTTTTCCAGTTTATTAGCATATAGTTGCTTATAGTCGTCTGTAATGATCCTTTGGATTTCTGCAGTAGCAGTTATAATGTCCTCTTTTTCATCTCTGATTTTTCCATGTCGATCTTAACTTTGTAGGTTCCAAGGAAAGAGGACCTTGGTTTACATGATGTTGCTTTGAGCCTAAACTTTACCTTTCCCCCAAATCCTATACTACCTCTATCTGTTTCTTTGTATAGTGAGACCTCTTACGATTCTCAGGCTGTGGTTTTCCTCCCTGCAGTGGGCCAATGCCCCTGATTTTTTCAGACCAGAAGTCACACAGGGAAGTTTCTAAGGTACTAGTGCACAGGTATTCATTTTATTATTATTTATATTTTTTAATTTATACACAAATGTTTTATTACATTCTTATATTGAGGTATATCCATTGTATCAGTAAACTATGCTATCTTTAAGTACTAAGATGAGTCAAGATTAGAATAAGCATTTCTCTGAAGTAGGTATTCAATTACATTGTGACACATCAAACATTTCTAATGATTTCATATTTTGTTCTTAATTCATGGAATGTCTGACATTCCCAAAGAGCAATGCCTTCTTCCTTTGCTGACATAGTCTGACTGTGAGTGGTCAAATCAAACCGTTCAGTTCAGCTACAAGGATGACAATATCCTCAAATGGGTGCTTTCTCTCCTCCTAAAGCAGGTGATGAGGCTGTGGGAACTTGGGCCCATCACCCCATTCCCGTTCCATCATATCCTTGCCAGATGCTTCTGCCAGATTGATAAAGCTTCCATCTTTCTTTCTGTCTCATATTTCTTTACTAGTCATTACACCCACCTGTCTACTTTTTAAGAAAAAAAATTCCTATCATTAAGAGCTCAGACATTGTGTACTTATTAGACACAATGGTGTCTCAAAGACAAATTAGGCACATTAAGTTTTTTCTTCTTCTTTTCTGAGTCTATGTGAGCTATAGTGACAACACAATGGGGCAATCTTTTAAATTAATCACTGATTTGCTGAACATCTGTTGACTCTTAGTAAGAATTAATCATTTGATGTCCTGGTACAGTTTATAATTTTTCTTCATGTTTTCCTCAGAACTTGATGGTAAACTTCAATAAGTGAATTTCAAGGGTTTTTCTTCCCCCATGAAATAAAAAGCTATTCTCCTTTAAGAAAGAATAAACTTTAGCAAATGTTTTAACATTCTGATTTTTTATGAAAACCTTTTGTCAGTCCTTGCTCTCTGGCTGGAGTTATTTAGAAACCCTATTCGGAAAGTAGTGTTATGTATCTAGGTTTTTTGGGGTAGTATTAATAATTACTTATGACAATAATAACGATGATGATACAATATCTCAGTGGTCCCCAGCCTTTTTGGCATGAGGGACCGGTTTCACAGAAGACAATTTTTCCACAGATTTGGTGGGAGGGAAATGGTTTGGGGATGAATCAAGCACATTACATTTATTGTGCAGTCAAACCTCTCTGCTAATGATAATCTGTATTTGCAGCTGCTCCCCAGCACTAGCATCACCACCTCAGCCACACCTCAGATCATCAGACATTAGATTCTCATAAGGAGTGTGCAACCTAGATCCCTCACATGCACAATTTACAGTAGAGTTCATGTGCCTATAATAATCTAATGTTGCCACCGATCTGACAGGAGGCAGAGCTTATGCTGTGAGTTCTCCAGTGAGAAACTGGAGAACTAACAAAGTAGGTGCAGGATCCTAGTGTTGTGAATGGATCTGGCCAGCAAGAAGCTCTCTCAAGGGGTATCTGGTTCCAGCTGGTGGGCTGAGGCCGCTGTTCACTTCCTATGGTCAGGACTGGCTTAAGAAGTAGGCAGGACTAAAGCCACAGGTGAAAGACACCTGTGACCTGAGCCAGGAAGGTGAGGAAATCCAGCAACTGGCCTTGGGGTGGCTGGGGAAATTTTTTGTTGTTTAACAACTTGGAGGAGGAAAGTTTTTGAAACTTAGTGCATCAAGAAAACACCTCAAAGGCAATGGGGCTAACCCTTGAGATGACTTTGACCTCCTCCTCCGTCCCTGGCACAGGAAGTAATGAAGACCTCCTCCTCCAGCCCTAACCCAAGCCCCAGCAGTCTACAGAGCTGGTTTCAAGAGAACATTGCATCAGTTCCAAAGTAATCAGTCACTCTCAGAATTATTTTTAATCCACAGAAATGTCCACAATAGTGAAAGTCTCCAATGATTCCTTCAGTCTTTCTCGTCTGAACCTGCCACCCACCCCAGACACTTCAGAAGTATTAATGAACATAATTGTTCTGATTTTGATGTGATATAAATTCTATGTCTGGGAACAAAGATACAAATATTATCAGGTTGTAAATATTAATACTTCAAAAGACCATCTGGAGGATGCACCCTTGAATGCTCTGAAAATCACAACTGCTGATAACTGCATCATGCATAATTACCACATTTTATGAATAATCTCTTATTTACCCATCACATCTTGGGAGTGGGTTTAATTACTGTTTCCTGATGACAGATAAGAAAAGCCATCTTTAGAGATACTAACTGATTTGCCCAAGGTCCCACAACCAGAAAGGTCATGGAGGGGTATAAGTCCCTGTTCTCTTACTCTAGAGTTTAGGATCTGCCCCTTTCCACCACACTACACTCTCTCCACCCTTCAAGAATCTCTCTTCCAGAGAAACAGAGGCCAGGCTACTGTGCCCACTGCAAGTCTACTCTCTAGGATGTGGCTCTTTGGTCTGGATTAAGCCAACACCAACTCTACTTTGGTACAACTGAACAACCTTGTTTTTGGAGGTCCTTCAAAAAAATACTAGTAAAACTCTATGGCTTGGTTAAGACCTAAATATTAATATGATGTGTAAGCCATCAAAATTTCTGTGCAGACTGAAAAAGAAGCATACTCTATTTTATCTGTGGCACATTCATTCATAGATTACACTCTCCTGGTCTGGTGTGTCATTCCTTCTTAATTTCCACAGAAATCACAATGTCACAAATGACAAAAGCTGTGAAATTCTGAGCCTGCCATGGAAATATGACTCCTGAGGCATGTCAAAAAGAAATTGGCCAAATCCAGCAGAACTTCTTCCAAGGGAAGCTTTGCATTTTTCAACCCATTGTGTTCACCTCCGTATCAACTGTAATGAACATAATATTAAGGGGTAGTGGTTATTTTTACTTGTATTCATTAAAGAGGCACCATTTATCTATCTGCATAATTTTGAAGGAAGACAAATTACTCCATTTTAGAGTCTCTATTCAGGAGTCTCTTTCCACTGTATGTGACAAATCATAAAATTTGTCATTTTTGCCATGCCCGTACCATAAAATCTATTGTCTTTTTCCATGGTTTCTATCTTTCCTTTTTACTTTATGAATAAGATGGACTTTTTTTTTTTTTCCAGAAATATCAGCGGGGCTATATAAGTAGCCCAAAACAAAATTTCATACCTTTGGATAAGGAAAAAGTGTAATATAGAGACAGGAAAGTTCCCATCCCATTAAGGTGAGTTGGCTCAGGGTGAGGGAAAGAGATCATTGATTTATTTACAAGATATACACTCAGATTCAATCCCAGAGGTGCCAGGAAATTCTAGGAGCTACTGGCCAATGAAAATCAAATGGTTTGGAGCTCCAGGCTTTATGACAGCTGAAAGTAATTTGTCCTCAATGCATTCTAAAGACTACAGCCGCTCAGTCAGTTATGAAGGGTTACTTACATGAGCTTTTGCCTTATCAGGGGCAATTCTTGGACCACACATCAACTGTATACTGAAAACCAACCACACTGCTTTCAATGATTGATTGCCAAAAGGTATTGATTCTGAGATAAGAACCTAGGTCTCTTTGTAACCATTGTGAATGCTCAGGGTAAGCTGCCATTTCTGCCAAAGAGTAATTTGAGAGAGTAGGTTACAAAAAGACCTGCTTGGATCTTGGGTGCCCTCTCTTGCTCTCATTTGTCCATTCCGAGGGAAGCCAGCTGCCCTATGGAGAGGACCGCATGGCAAGAAACCGAGAGACCTCTTCAACCAATAGCTGACAAGAAACAGGCCCTGAGTTCAACAGCCTAGAGAAGCTGGAACAGCCAACAACCCCAAGAATGAGTTGGAGGCAAGCTAACCCTCAGTCAAGCCATCAGATGAGACTGCAGCCCAGCTGACACCTAGACTGCAGCATTTTGGGAAGCTTAGAGACAGAGACACCAAGCTAAGCTGCATTCAAATTCATGACCCATAGAAATTGTGAGATCATAAATGTTTGCTGTTTTAGGGCACTAAGTTGCGGAGTAATTTTTTATGCAGCAATAGATACTAATACACATGATCCTTGTCTTGTCCTATACCAGACACAGGCTTCTCACTATCCCAGTCCTGACCTAGTTCCAACTCTCAATATAGGCTAGTAAACCTCAACAGGCAGCCCCAGTACTACTATGTCCTTCAAAAAGACTGAAGATGACCAAGGAAACTTCCATTGCACAGCAGACTTCTGATCATATCCTGTTCCCATTTCTTGTAGATTCAAGGTCCCAGTTCCAGTTTCTGGGCTCAGTCTAGCCTCCAGGGCTGGTGGAACCACAAGCAAGTACCTGGACTCCTAGGGTCCTCCTCCTTCCTATTTTGCTCTTATAAAGAGTTGGATTTTAAAGTCATCTTCTTTGATCTTCTTAGCATTTGTAAGGCAGATGGATGGAAAATTATCTTGCAAGATTCATCCACAGAGTTTGAGATTCAATTCCCAACAGCTTTTTAATGCTTTTTTTCAAAAGTGAATAAATAATCGAAAAGCTTGTACATTTCTGTGGTACTGTGGAGAATACAAAACCGAGTAAAGATAACATTATTTCTATTCAGGAATTGATGCTCTTCAAAAAGATAAATAAATAAACCCAAGGTCATCCATAACCAGGAGAAAATAGTGAACTGCAAAGACAGCACCTCAGGAAAAGCATAAACCAGAAGATGTAGGTGTTAACACTACAAGCAACTTTAGTGTTGGCGGGTTTCATACTGCAGACCAGACTGACTTCTATGAACATTACATCTTATCCTCCTACGAGAACAATTCTCCAAGTGTATAAAAGTGTTTCTGCATCCATTAACGCTTTATTCTGAAAAGCCTATGACAGGGAAAAGCTGAAATCTCATCTCACCCTGAACTCAGCCTATTTAGTTAGAGATCAGAAAACAAGAGAACGCTCTTTGTGAGAGCACAAAGAACTTTTCATACTCATGTAAGAGCAGAATTACACAGAGCAGAATAAGATTTCTTTGTGGGAAATTGGCGTCTTTTAACTAATGATCATAATTCTAAATGCTACATCAGGTTCCATATCCCATGCAGGGCCCAGACGTGGAGCCATTGAGAGGCATCAGCAAGAGTGAGAAGACAGCTACTCTAAAATGGTATAAAATAGAATTTTCCTCCCTTTGCACTGCCCTTCCATGGGATAGCTAAGGCAGCTTTGTCCTCAACAAAGAACAGGGATGATTATGTGACCTTTATCAGACATGATGTGCTTGTGCTTTGTGACAACACAAAAGGTGACTGAGCAAGCTGGGTGACACTCAGCCCAACTCCTTCTAGAACTCGAGTCCAGTGGGCAGAGAAGAGCTGAGACACCACCGTGAAAGATACATGTCCATTTCTAACACAGGCACAGGTCAGCCGCTCATCTCAAACAATGTTTTGCAGGATCTGAGACTGGGAAGAGGCAGTGACAGAACGGAATCCAAGCCGCAGAACATTCCCAAGTTCCATCCTCAGGAAAACAAAGGTAAACAAGCCAACTTGAAATATCAGTCCTCTGAGAGCCTGTCTCTGCAATACCCCGTTAGATTTCTGCGTCTGAAAAGCTCAGCAGGGCCGACCAAGATGGTCTTCCGTGTTCCTCTACTGGGTGGCCTTTCTCGGCCAGCTAGGGTTTGCTGCTCCTCCCAGGCCATTTATTACCTCTGTGGGTGGTCTCTGATTGCCCGACTCAAACACATCCCCCCCCACTTCCACACACACATACACATATAAGCCCCAAAGCCGGCTACAGATCCTTGACTCTTTCAATTCAAACCCAGTCAAAATTAAATGTGCCCTTAGCATGGCTAACCACATGAAAGCATCAATGCATCATCCTTTACTTCTCATTTATGCAAGGCACTGTGAAGCACATGAATCACTGCCTCCAAGTCCCAACCACCCAATCATTTCACGATTTTTATTCAATTAATCTCTAAATAATTCTCTGAGGCAGGAAGGAGCAGTGATTTAGGCAGTCAATAAATGTAAACACCATCCCCATCTTTTTTTTTCTATTTATGTATCCCTTTGCACACTGAATCAAAAGGCAGCTGCGTTCCTTGCCATGTGAACTTGGGCAAAGTACTTTGCCTTTCTAAGATCAGTATCTTCATCTGTAAAATGTGGATAATAAAGCACTTCTCTCATACAGCTCTTATGAGGATTAAATGAGATAATGCACAACAAATACTGGGTACTTCCTGGCTCACACCAAGTGCTCAATAAGTGACTCACCACTGACAGCTTCACAAGTCTTTGGCCTTGATAGAACATGAATATAAACATCAGTGGAACTAAGAAAATAATCTTTCTGGGTGCTGGAAATGTCAATCTTTGTAGTTTATGAGCAGTCCAATATCAAGGGAATACCAGTCATCACAGGCTGAAGGTATCTTGGATAAATGGTGAATGGTTATGATCACAGACTCATAAGTTAAATATGATACTCTTAAGAATAAATTGATATAATGGGTTCAATAAATTTTTACAACTTTTCCAAGAAGCATTGAAAATGGAGAGATAATCAGCCTTTAATTGCAAAACCATTTAGGTCCCAGACCCCAAGCACTTAATCCAGCCATTGGCCTTACTGAATCATGGCTCATGGTTTACTGGACAAAATCAGATTCCTCTTTAATTTCCTCCACCAAAAATGAAGAATTCTTTCAACTATTAAAGGGGAAGTTCTTGTCCAAGACTTTTTCTTTACTTTATGGATGTTCTGACACTGCTATTTTTTTAACCACTCTACACAGTCCAGTCCATCAAACAAGATAATCAAAAGACAGGAGTCCATGTTGCTACAAGCAGGGAAATGTAAAGGCACAAATGCTCTTCATGTAAGATCATCAGTGGGAAGTGGGCAATGTCCTGGTGTTCTTTGCTTTGTCTTAGATGTGCTCAGCTACATCCAGCAGAGAGGGCAGCACCTTGGCATAGTCTGTGGTCACACCAGTATTTCTGGGTTAAGGTTGTCCAAGCTAGTTAGTCCAACCTCCCCCTATCCTTCTGGTCCCCGAGGGAATATGGATAAGAAGAAAATCAAGCAGTTTCCCATGAGGTTTTAGAACCCAAGAAATTACCTGTTTGACCTCCCCCTTAATCCAGGGAGAGTAGGTGCCAGATCAAAGAGCAGAATGCATGGAAGAACCTCCGTAGTACAATGCACATGAGTGAATTCTTGTAGGCACTCAAATGGGGAAGACTGGAGCTACAAGAACCCTCAAAACACCATCTGGGATTGAGTTTGATAAAGTCATCCACTCAAAGCCTTTAAAATCTTTACATGGTGAGGAAAAGAAAAGATAGGGAAAGTCTACTACCCTTTAAGGAGGAGGTAGGGATGTGATAGGCAAGAAAGAATCACTCCAGTGGATTGATCTGGCCTGGAAGGTGCTTGCCCGACAGCCCAACAGTGACAGGAAGTGATCCCACAGGGAAGATAAGCTGAAGAGTCTGACAAGGTGTGTGACAGGGCAGGAGTGTGGAACAGCCTCCTGTGCTCTGCGAGTGCCATGCTGGGTACTCTCTACCCAGCCTCAGGGACAGCAGGCACTGGGATGGAAGGACTTGGGGTGGGGATACAGAACCAGCAAATAGACTGTTAGAACTGAGCTCTGGAAGGCGTCTTCTCTCTTCCAACTGCACTCCTAGGCTCGTGAACCTCAGAGAAACAAGCATTTAATTAGTACTTACTCTGGGACTATGCAGCCGGACGTGGCCCTGTACAGTGAGGAACTCAGCAGGGCATGCAGGTGCTTTCATTCGACCTCCCTGTATCCGCAACACCACTTCTCAGAGTTGATCCTGATTTCACTCCTCTAAGGCTGTGAGTCTCAGAGACCAGCATCAGAATCTCCTGAGGAGATTTTTCCAATCTACACACGTCCACTTCCCGCCCTAGACCCACAGATGGGAAACCCTGGGGGCGGGCCTAGCCTTCTGGGGTTAACAAGCGCTGCGAGTGACTCTGATGCTCATTAAAGTTGGAGAACCACCACCGTAGAGCAACAGTTTACACCTGAGGCACTTTCAAAAGGATGCTCTCTGGATCTCACCCCAGAGAGGAAGGCCTGCCTGGTGTGAGTTTTTAAAACTATCCAGATGTTTTTAACATGAGACCCAGGTTGAAAACCTCTGCCTTAAAAAGTCTACATAAATGGACTCCTCATTTATGAACCCCCTGAAACTTTGGTAAAATTGGGTATATGTGTCTATGTGTATTTTTCTAGGAAAAGATCCATAACCTTCACCAAATTCTTAAATGGATCTGTTATCCAAAAGCGGTTAGTAATATGAGGATTTAAGAAAGAGTGTATTTCCTCTTATTTACTTAGTAACTGGGAGACTTCATAGAGAAAGTGATTCAAATATTGATGAGGGTCAGAGATGCTAAAGAAACATGAATTAAGTTTTTCCAATCAATAACAATATGGTTCCAGGTATTCCATACTGGTCCTATCATTGTCATCATTAGAATTTATTCAACAACCTAGAAAATAGGCTACTGCACTGGGGATGTATTTTTCTCATTTGACCTGCATGCCAACCTGTGTGCTAGGCCAGGGAAGGTAATAAGATCCTATTCATAGACGAAAGGTAAATTGACTTGCTCAAGGTCACACAAGTCTTAGTAAAACAAGAACTTAACTGAAGGTCTTCACTAGTGTTTGGTTGACTATGGAAGACTCAATACAAAATGGACAATGACCAGACCACATATAAAGACAAGAACTCTGACCCACAACTGCAGCAGCCTGCCCAGGAAACCAACCCCTTAACTACAATAAACATTCCAGGAAGCCAGCCTGCTGTAAGTCAGACTTGCAAGAAGTCAGACTGCTATCTCCAGTAACAATTCAGGAAGCTAAATGATAACTTCTGTAACAAAGGCCCAAAATGTCCAGGATTTGATTAATAACTGAGAGTTTCCCTAATTTCTGTGCTTACTTCCAACTTAGGACCAACCAGAGAAAGCCAGCTATGTATGCCCCATACCCAATCACGTGGGCTGCCCTGTCCTAGTGAGCCACCCTGTCCTAGTGAGCCACTCCCGGCTGTCCCAGGCCAACAGCCTCCAATCAGGGCACACCTGAAGTCGTCCCTTTTGTCTACTGTGAAGCTCTCCCACTCCCCTGCCTGCCTTTGAGTCTCTGCCAAATGCAAGTGATGGTGGCCAACTCCCTTGCTACAGCAAGCTCTGAATAAATAATTTGCTTTTCTCATTTAGTTGGTCTTCATTTATTTCCACAACTGTTATTATAGGCTGTCTGTCATGGTTTCAAAAGCAATGAGTACCACTAACAGCTAAACACTGCATATACCTTCATGCTGATACACAGATAGGATGAAACCTTTTCAAGTTAGCCCACAGCAGCGTTTTTCCCAGAGAAATTTCTACAGACTGTACTAGTAGGGGGGTCAATGCAATAGACAGATTCATGGAATAGATCCTCATCTCAACATAGATTCCAGACTCAAGATCTAAATCAAATTTGGGATGAATATCTTAAGTGACACCTCCCTCCCCTGACCCAGGTCATATCCAATTCTGATCTTCACCTTTGGACCTGACTCTAGAGTTCTATATTGGTGACTTATTAACTATGCATAGGGCTTTTTTCTTTCTTACCTTTTCAAAACATTCCTTACTATCATATCTTCTTATTGAGTATGAGGTAGGTGGGGAAACTGATCAGAAGAGAGGTCTCGTGGCTTGCTTAAGCTCATATGAACATGGCCTCAGCTTTCCAACATGGCTCTTTGTTATCCCAAAAGTCAGGACTGCGGGACACTGCTGTCGTCACATTGCCAGCCCACATCCTACTATGGGGCTGACCCAAGGAGAGGCATTCTCTGCCCTCACAGCCTGGTGATCTTGGCCCCAGGGATGCTGGAATAAGTTTCCTTCACAGCCTCTTAATGACACACTGGGATTGGAGAAGGACATTGCTGAGTCATTCCAGCCAAAGGAAAGTATTATTTATAGTGATCTACACAGACCAATTTTGGTGTTAACTGAAATGACTTCCTTCTGGCGCAGGATAAGTACGAGGCTAATTATCACCAGTGCCCTTTCAAACAGTTCATTAAGTATATATAGACTGCTAATTGCCTCCCCCAAGTTCTCCCGTCTCTCTGCCCGGATAGGATCAGGTTCTTCCTCTCTTCGATCAGTTGAATTCATACAACCTCAGAGGGTTCTTCTTCCAACATAGCTTGCATCGATATTGTGCATTTTTGGCAAAGGTTGACCATGGGAGTAGGGGACGAAAATGTTGCAGTAATTCCATCCGCGCACAGTCTCTGTAGGTTTGCTCTTTATCATTTTACCCTCCCCTCTCATTTCTGCCATTCAGCCTTTTGTGCTGCTTCCTTTCCCGTGTGCATAACCCTCCACTGTGCTCACTGAGTCTTTTCTCTTTTCCATACACCAAATTTTCCATTACCTCCAGGAAGGTGGGACTCATTTCTTGCTCTTGAGCTTCATGCTCAAGCATCTAGTTGAGGTTTATGCATCATAGCACAGTTAAAATTGAGCAAAAATAGATGTTCCTTGACATTTACTCTGTTACTCAGGTGATTTCTAGTTACGTATTGTCTTGCATTTTACCTTTTTACCCTTTTATTATATCCAGAGAGACCAGAAGCCAAGACACTACCAAAGCTTTCATTTACATTATAGCTCTGTTAGCACTCACCAAGTCAGTACCCAAAGAATTTGGTTGAATCAATACCTTCCTTAAATAGCACATCCAGTTCCCAGTGTATGGAAAATAAACCTGCATTTTTTAACCAAAGGCTTAAATAAAATCTCTCATCACACATGTCAATTTTCTTACTTGGCTTATTCCTAGATAGAAGAGTAAATAGTAAGTTTAAATTTTCTGCCACATATTAACTCTTACTAATAAATATCATCAAAATTTTTTATCTTTGAAATCTGTTATATGCATAAGACTATCCTTCTAAAAAAAAGAAATGATGGTTGAAGTGAGATTTTTACCTTGGCAATGGGAGAGATTAATGTTTGAGGCCTTAAAAATGTCAAGATAAATTGTTAAATGGGGATAACATGAAATATATGGAACACTACATATGAAATAATACTGCTTCTTTTGTAACACACACAAACTCACATAGGTATGCTTGTAGATGCATGGAAAATGACTGAATTTTCATCTATTTCTGAAATTTTACTATGAACCTAAACTACATTTTACAGAAAAAAAATACTAACTAAAAAATTACCAATCTTTCAATATAATCTTCAAGACTACAGTTTTATATATTTTATATATGTGTCCAATGGTGGGTGTTTCCAGATTGGCGTGACTGCTTTTGCCCATGCCTTGTGGACCCTGCTCCACTGAACATTGGCCTAGACCAGGGCTGACAAACTTTTTCTGTAAAGGGATAGATCATAAATATTTTATGGGGACTCTGTTGCAACCATACGAATCTGCTGTTGCAGTTCAAAAGCTGCATAAACAACATGGAAATGAATGGGTATTGTTAGGTTCCAATAAACTTACTTTACAAAAATAGGCAGCAGGCCAGATTTGGCCCATGGACCATAATTTGCCAAACCAAGATCTAAACAGGTATTGTAGCCATTAGCCATATGTGGCTATTTAAATTTAAATTCAGTAAAATAAATTAAATTTAAAATTCACCTCCCCAGTTGCACTAGGTGCATCTCAAGTTCTCCATGATGCAGTGGCCACATGCAGCCAGTGGCTACCATATTGGACAGCACAAATAGAGAACATTTCCATCACCACAGAACGGATAAACTCATCTCTCAAGATCATCAAAGTACATTAAAATTCTTTGGATAAAACTGGGGGGAAAAAGCATTTTATTCCCTAAACTACTAAATCCTAGTCATTTTTGACACTTACTCAATATGAATGATTTATAATAATATCAAGTAGTGTGAAAGTTTCATATTTTGCTCAAAATTGCCTGGGTGTGATTTTAAACAGCATTTTAATTTTCACCAGAGAAGAGGTGTTAAGAAGTATGTGGAAATTTTATTTAGAAGACTCAAGAATGGAAAACCAAAACTATCTATACAATAAAGATTACAGGGTCGGTCTCTGTTTATCTTTTTGAAAAAGACTTTATGAAACTGAAGTCCAAAATACAATACTTTTAAATATACCCAAAAATGGTGAGGGAGGGAGAAAACAGGTAAAACAGAAAGATATTGAAAATACCACGTCTAGGAAATGTATCATTTAAAACTACCATCTGCTTTCGGAAGCATTTGAAAAGCGCCTTGTCTAATTATTACTCCCTGTGATACAGCCACACTTCTACCCCAAGAGCTTGTTCTTTAATAGTTTCCTTGGAGGTTAGGAGTCAGAGGTGGACACAATATGGGACAGAGATATCTCCTTTTTTTTTAAAAAAAAAAAAAAGAGGGCTATGAGGGTTGCCAAACGGTGACAAGGAAGCTTACAAAACTAAACAGGACATCAAGAATGAAAAGAAAGACTTTAAGAGAAAATAGCACCAAAGCATTTTCCACTTGTTCATTGGATTTGCATGAGCTTGCATTTTTCCTGTGCATTTCTTGGTGGTTAAGGCAGACACACTATTCATTGCTTACCTGCAACTCCCTTCAGCACAGAGGAAGAACGCACATTCCAAGAAAAGCAGCACAAGAGAACCAACGGCCTGAGAGAAGCAGCTTAGATGCGCCTACTGACCTAGTGGCCAAAGGTTTGTCTCCTCTGCAGCCCGTTAGAAAGTGGGTACAGAAACTGCCGGCCACAGCAGCGGCAATAAACATTTGTCCTCAAAAGCTTATGACCATCAGCTACAGCAGGCAGTTTGCTTATTGAGTTTGAAGCTCATACTGTGACAAGAGACCAGACAGAAATGTGTTCAGTTAAACTTGGCACAGAAGGGGGCCGACAGCTGCATTCCAAACTGCATAATTTTATAATTAAAGATCAGGGGTGGCCAAAATAAATAGAATGGCATTAATCAAGTCTTAAAAATGCCAGTGTACGAATCAGTCTCTCTCATTTCAAAGAAACTTCGACAACTTTCAAAGGCCATCATCTTGTGCAAGTGACACACTCTGTTATAACTGTTTAATTAGCTCAGGTATCAAAAGGCAGATGTGGCTCCAAGAGGAATCCTGATGTTACATCCGGCAGCAGCTGCCCAAACATGAGTGTGATGGCTCCGCCCCTCAGCAAGCCCCTTTTATTCTCTGACTCAGTTTCCCTTTATAAAAATGTTCAAAATGTGAGCCTCCTCCCAGGAACTTTATGAGATTTATTGTCATTTCTGGAGACATACTTTGAAGATGAAGGCTGTGAATTTCGTATGAACAAATAAAAGTGAACTGTGCTTTTTAAAGCAGCGCTTCTCCAACTTTAATGGCATATGCATTTACCTGGCGATCCTGTGAAAGTTCTTATTCAGGAGGCCTGGGGGAGGCCTGAGAGTCTGCATTTCTGACTAGCTCCCAAATGGTGATGATCAAGCTGGTCCACAGACCACACTTTGAGTAGCAAAGCTAATGGCACATTAACTCTCCATAAGCAAAAATTGGTTTTCAGGCTTGGAGTTGACGGAGTCTATTATTCTTTAAATGCAGAATTATAAAATGTTAGCATGACATAGAACTTAATCATCAAGAATTAACTCTCCAATTTTTGAGAATGTTTAAGAGACTCACACCCAGTCACCCCACAGAGTAGTGGCAGTGTCTGGGTCTGGCCTCCTTTTGACATCCACAATAACACATATCTCAAGTCCTACACAGTACGAAAAGCATGTTCACTGTGATGGAAAAGGAGGAAAAGAAGGAGGCAGAGAAAAGAGAGAGGGATGGTTTATTTCTCACAAATCTGCATAACTAGGTTACACAAAAAGCACAGTCCATTCAAAAAAGCTGTAGGGCTAATGAGGTTCCAATAAAATTAATCAATCTATAAGGACTTTATCTTTCCTATCCACACTTTTCCTTGTAATCAACACTATCACATTCTGAAAAATCAAGTGAGGTGGTACGGATCCCATCCTTACTGTCTAGCAAAAGTCTTATTTCTTGCCAACAAAAAGGAAAGAAACAGACTTTGTACAGCACCTGACACATTGCTAGTTTCTTTTTTCTTTTTTTTTTTTGAGACAGAGTCTCACCCTGTTGCCCAGGTTAGAGTGCTGTGGCATCAGCCTAGCTCACAGCAACCTCAAACTCCTGGCTCAAGTGAGCCTCCTGCCTTAGCCTTCTGAGTAGCTGGGACTACGGGCATCCGCCACCATGCCTGGCTAATTTTTTCTATATATAGTTTTTAGTTGTCTATTTTTTTAGTAGAGACAGGGTGTCACTCTTGCTCAGGCTGGTCTCGAACTCCTGAGCTTAAACAATCCACCCACCTCAGCCTCCCAGAGTGCTAGGATTATAGGCGTGAGCCACCGCGCCCGGCCTTGCTAGTTTCTTTACATGTGGTATTACATTCAATTCTCACAACAAATCTGTAAAATGGATAGAATGACTCCTGTTTTCTAGATGAGAAAGCTGAACTTGAAAATGGCAAAGTACCAAGTTCATGATAATACAGCCAGTATGTGGCTCAGCGGAGATTCAGAGTCATGGCTGCCTTCTGCAACCCTGAATTATTTTTTGTTTTCAAGCCTGAAATCATCTCAGGCCCATAGCTTAAGTCAGCTTGTAATAAGTCTCCACTCTTGAAAGCGAGGGTTATTCCTAAAAGAAATTTCTTCTCCCACATTTTATCCACTTGTGGACCTAGGATTTTTAAAACATAAGTAGCCCAACTCCACCCTTTAAACCCTCCAGCCCATAAATGCATTAGGATTCTCTATTGAATATGTTTAGACAACATATTTACAATGTGTGATTATTTTTATTGTCCTCACATGTCTCCTTGTTTTATAAATCCTTGTGATCCTCTAGATATATGTATTTGGAGCACGATTTTCACTCAGTGTCCAAGAAAACCTGTTACAGGTATTCAAATACTCTGTGTCCTCATTTTTCATCTACTCAATCTGTCAGTTTCTGAGAAAAGAATGTTAAAAAGTCTCTCATTCTGAATGTAGATTTTCAATTTATTCTTTTGCTTTGTTTATGTGTCAAAGCTATGATGAAAATTGTAAGTAGCTTTATGATCCTTTATTTCCTTGGTCTCTGTTTTATTAATACAATGCATCTTTTCTTTCTCTTTCTTAATGCATTTACCCTTAAATTATATTTTGTTATTTTAGCATTATGACTCCTGTTTTCTTTTTCTTAATGTTTCGCTGGTATATAATTTTCTTTCTTTTTATTTTCAACTTTTCTGCATCATTTGGCTTTATATTTGCTTCTTGTAAACAGCTCATAACTGGATTTTTAACTCAATCTCAGAGTCGTGCCATTCACATAGACTGTGATTCCTGGCATGTTTTTCCTTTCTGCTGTCCTGTTTTGGTTTTCAGTTGATTGTGAACACTTTTTACTTTTTTTCCTCCTGTTTCTTGTTGGTCAAGTTGTGTTTATTCCATTTTTCTCCTCTAAGTACATCGATATTACATTTATTATTTCTATGTGTTTAGTAATTAACTTAATTTTTAATATGCATACTTAAATATATTTTCCAAGGCTGGAAATTAATTTATTTGTATATTCAACAAATATTCAATACCTGCCTCCCACGTGTGAGGCACTGTCCTCAGAGCAGGGATTCTACAGAGTAAAAACAGACAATAATCTCATGGAAATCACACGCTGGGAGGAGAAGCAAGGCATTAGGGACAGTAAGGCCATCGGTGGGTGTTTGCAGAACAGCAAGGAGGTGGGTGTGGCTGGAGCCAGTGAGCAGAGGGAGGGTCTTGGGAGATGAGGTCAGGGAGGTGACTCATGTCACCAGCGTCACGTGGACCAAAGTGAGGAGTTTAGTTTTTGTACTATGTTGGGAACCAATGGAGGGTTTTGATCAGAGGAGAAAAACAGCCTGACCTGGGGTTAAGCAGGCTCCCTCTGGCTGCAGGGTTGAGAATCTAATGACGGGAAGCACAGGCAGAAGCAGGAGGCTACTGCAAAATCCAGGCAAAATCCAAGAGGGGCTTGAAGTAGCACAGCGGGTGGCAAAAGGGGACAAATTCTGGATATATTTGGGAGGTAGAACAAAAATGGAAGTTTTCTGGAAAACCAGATGATGGTATGAGGGAGAGAGAGGAGATGAGGGTCACAGCAGGATGTTTCACCGGCACAACCAGAGGCTCCATGAATGGGAGGAAGAACTGGTTCCAGCAGGGGGTGGGGGGCGGACGGAGTCACGGTCAGGACGTGTTCAAGTTGGACACACCTGCTACACATCCAAGTGAGACAAAGAGCGTGCGCTGATAAGAGACGGAGCTGCAATTGCTGGGAGGCAGAGTCTCAGCACAGGGCCAGTGTGTAAAGTCAGGAACTTGGAGGGACTCACCTCGGCAAGCAGTGTAGACAGCACAGAGAAGGGTTCCAAGAATTGAACCTTGGGACAGAGAACAGGAAGAGGATGAGGAACCAGGAGAAATCTTAAAAGCATGCAAGAGAAAACAGCAAGAATGACAGCAGGAAAAATCAGGTGAGGGTGTGTCCCGGATGCCAGGAGAAAACAGTGTTTCCAGGCCAAGTACAGATGAGGCCAGAGATCGACCACTGGATTTTGTTACAAACAGTTTCAATGGAGGAAAATGCCTGTTTGGAATGTTTTCTAGAGGAGATGAGAGGAGAGAAATTGGAGGCAATTATAGATAATATTTGGGAGAGTTTTGCTGCAAAGAGGAGCAAAGAAGAGATGCCACTGTAGCCTTGGTGAGGCCAGGTGAAATATTTTTTTAAGATGGGAAAAATAATAAGATGTTTGTATGTCGGTGGCATGGATTCATTTAAAAGGAAAAAACTGACTTCTGCAGAAGGGACAGGAAAGAATTGATGGAGAAAAAGTAGACTCTGTGGGCACATCCTTTCCCCACCCCCTTAGATGTATTTATTGAAGAAACCAGATCATTTATTCTGTAATTTCTAAAAGTTTGGATATTGCTCACTGCATTTCCATGGTATATTTAGAATGTTCTCAGTGGTTTCTAAATATAATTTTTTAATAACGGATTTCTTTCTTTAAACAGAGAATTATGTGAAAGCATAGCAGATGAAGCCCAGGAAGGGACCCTTGGGTGTGGACTGGCGCCCACCAGGCCATCCCAAACAGGAGCCAGAGGCTGCACCTCACCTGCCGTGGGCCTTGGGTCCGAACAAGTCCGGGGAGAGAATTAGTAGAGATGCATGGATTCCTGTTAAAAGTAAGCTTTTGAATGCCTCCACTTGTTTATAGCATTGGGCTGGAATGAGACCAAAATCTTACTTCTTGAAATAAATAGGAAGCAGATTTTCCATTTAAAACTATTGCCATAACTAGAGATTATTTTCCCTAGAGAGGAACCATAGGCAACCATGCTGTTGTGGATTTATATATCTCCTTGCATTTCGAGTGTTCGTAGACATAGACTTAAGGCCTAACTGCTGACCTCCTGATAAGAACTCTGAAGCTCTAAAGGGAAAGGGAGGCCATTATCTCACGGATAGGTGGGATCCTCTCCATAGAATGTTCTCTCCTTGGGTGTGGAGATAACGGTACTGACCACAGACATCAATAGGGCTTGCACTTTTAAGTCATTTGGCCATAAGTGGCAATGCCCCTGTGCTCAGACTTTTAGTTTCTTTAATGACTAAGAGGACGTGTTCTCCAAAGGCCTGTGCAGAGCCAGAGACACAAGCTGTGGTGACCCAGCAAAATTCACCAGCCCACGGGAAGGTCAGAATGTGGCCTCTTCAGGGGGGTCTCACTCACTCAGCTAATCAGCCTGGAGAGCCTTCTAATGCTAATGAAAATGAGAAAAAGGGTGTTTTTCTTGCTTTTTGTCCATTCCACGCAGGATATAGAAACCATCTTACTGTGCGCCACACTGTCCCTGATTAGAGAGCACACTGGCTCTCTTGAAGCACAGCCTTGGGGCTTGTTTGAAAAGTAATGAAACAAGAGCAAGTCAAGCATGTCAAAAAGGAAAGACAATTTCACTGGAATTTCTATGTAGAAAGAAAGACCTTTTTTTTTTTTTTTTTTTAAGAACTGTGGGATACTTGTCTTCTTCTCCAGGCTTATAGTAATTGCAAATTTGCAATCAGGAGTTAAGTTATTTTCGCACCCTCAGATTAAAAAGCAGGAAATTCATAAATATTTACCAGATTGTTGCATGTGACATATAATTTCTTCTCTCTCCATAAATTATGAACATATTTGACACATCACTAGGGGGAAAAAAAAGTGTAGGAAGGCAACAAACAGAAAAGGTCACCGAAACTGCTGCCCCACTTTGGTGGCCAGCCTGATTCCTTTCCCCACAAAACTCCACTACAGAAAGTGAAAGAGTCTCAAAACTCTATCAGGCAGTAGCACAAATTAAATGTCCACATTCCGAGACGGAGCTGATTGACCCGGGTAGTTTCCTAACTCAGGGTTCCCACACATACAAAGGTTCCAACAGTCAACCATTAAATACCCCTCCCTAAGGTAAGCTTTGGAACAGGTATAAAGCCTCATTTTCTAGTTTCTCCTCTAATACCAAAATCTTCACATTGATTTTCCTCTCCTTCTCAGTTCTATCCCCAACATCTCAAATTCATTTTGATCACCTCAAATAATCAAAATAATCTCAAATAAGAAATAGTAATCAAATAATAACTAAAATCCTAAGCCATAAAGGATGCATTGCCTGGAGGCCACACCGCAAGAAAGTAGGAGACACATAAATTAAAATCAGACAGCCCACTGTTCCAATCTAGCCTACAGGCAGGTATTGTCTATCTCACACAGTGTTTTAAAAATTTTAGTTGATTACTAACATTTACAAACTGGGAGATTTCCTATAAATTTGCTTTTATGGCTTAACCTACAAATTAGGCAAATCTGGCAAAATCGGGTTCACTGTTCTCTTGGGTTCTCAACATTGCCACAGTCCCTACCACTCGCTATTGTCCTTACACTCAATCTGTTTCCCTCTGTAAGGCATTTGACCTTGAAATCCCCATCCAAATGCACCCCCTGCAATAACAGAAGAACCTCAAAGACATAAGTAGTAAAATCCCATTTTTTTGTTCTAGCTATTCATTGATCTATTCCAACAGTGAAATGCCCTCTGCTAATCACTAAGACTACAAGAATGATAAGATGGTTAAGAATACTATTTATTATACACGTAGTAGAATGGTTAACATCCAAAAAACTGACCTCACCTGCTGGAGAGGATGTGGAGCAACAGGAACTCTCATTCATTGCTGGTGGAAATTCAAAATGGTACAACCACTTTGGAAAGACAGCTGGTCAGTTTCTTATAAGGGTGAACACAGACTTACCTAGTAGATACCTAGCAGTGAATCTGGCCCACAGTTGATGCTCAATAAATAGTTTTGGAAAAGGCCGGGCGCGGTGGCTCATGCCTGTAATCCTAGCTCTGGGAGGCCGAGGCGGGTGGATCGCTCGAGGTCAGGAGTTCGAGACCAGCCTGAGCAAGAGTGAGACCCCGTCTCTACTAAAAATAGAAAGAAATTATCTGGCCAACTAAAAAATATATATACAAAAAAAATTAGCCGGGCATGGTGGCTCATGCCTGTAGTCCCAGCTACTAGGGAGGCTGAGGCAGTAGGATCGCTTAAGCCCAGGAGTTTGAGGTTGCTGTGAGCTAGGCTGATGCCACGGCACTCACTCTAGCCCGGGCAACAAAGTGACACTGTGTCTCAAAAAAAAAAAAAAAAAATAGTTTTGGAAAGAAAGGAGGAAGGAAAGAATGAAGAGAGAAAGAAAGAAAGAGAGAGAGAGAGAGAGAAAGAAAGAAAGAAAGAAAGAGAGAGAGAGAGAGGGAGAGAGAGAAGGAAGGAAGGAAGGAAGGAAGGAAGGAAGGAAGGAAGGAAGGAAGGAAGGAAGGAAGGAAGGAAGGAAGGAAGGAAGGAGGGAAGGGGGATGGGGGAGGGAAGGAAGAGATGGATAGAGATGGGAGGAAAAGAGAAGAAGAGGGAAGGAAGAAGGGAGGGATATGCTTTATGATGGAGCAACTATCATAGGATGAGGAAGATCAGACTGTGGAAGTTCAAATTCTCAGGAAAGATTACATCTGAAATAAGATTTGAAAAATAAATAGGAATTAACTACACAAAAAAGCAAATAAAGCAGTCTCAATGTTACTAAGTGCTTACTATCCACATTTGCTCTTTTCCTGAAAATTCAATTAGCCACAGACTCACTAGCGGTTGGATTTGTGTGACCAAGTTTGGCTCCCGGAGTATGAGTTTGCCAGGAATGTCCTTTTTCTTAGCACTGCAGTTTCCATTTCCAGAAAACCTCTCTCCAGTAAACAAAAAATTCTGTTTTCTGGCAATGAATGCAGAAATTTGGGGAGAGAAGTACAAACCCTATATGGTGGTCCCCACAAAAATAAAGACTAAAAGCAACACTATTTTTAGTGTCAAATAGATATGGCAAAGATTGCCAGCCTTCCATAGCTGCTGTCTCTGCTTTGTCCCTAACCACTGATTTGACAACCTCGTTTGTGGTTCACAGTAATGAGCACCATTTTGAGTGACACGACTCAAGTAATTTAAATACGTTGTGACTGTGAACCTTCCCAGTCCTACTTTGCCTGTGGATTGCTTACTGTGCCTTGTATTAAGATGGTGCTATTTTACTGTTTAACAGTGTGAATATTGTGATTAGGACTGGAATTAATTCATCGTATTCTTGTGAACCATTTTTTTCTAAGAGTTTAGATGATGAAAATGAGAATGATTACAATACCAACACCAGCATGACCCAGACATTGCTGAAAAAAAAGGCTAGAAGACTGTGTTATGTTAACGACAGTTGGAAGGACACATACACCTGGATTAGAGAGGTAATTATCCAAAAGAGCACAATGCAGAATCTACAGGAAAGGATTTGGGATTGGACCTGGTGGAGAAGGGGACATGAAAGCGTATTTGGAGACTGGGTCGGGGACCGCAGCCTTAGACTGTGGAGTTGATGCCGTCAGATCTTACCAGGGATCGTATTTTCTACAGTGAATCACGTGGTGTGTGGAATCACAGCAACACAACAACGTCCTCTTACATCTTAGGTACTTTGATTTAAAAAAATGGAATTTCAAATTAATTTCTTGATTTCTTTGAAGATTTTAACGAAACGACAGGAAATATAAAACAGAAGAATTGCTGATATTGTATCCAAATACAAACTAGACTCTGCTCATCTGTCTGCGTATTTAGGAGACAGTGAAAATGTAAACTTTGGCAAATTCCATTCACTCTATAAGCTTCTCACCAAAGAAAATAAAAAGCTCTTGCTGCTAATGTCCTGCACAGCCTCCTCACCACACTGCTGAAAGAAGGGTAATTTGCTTACCTGTGATAGGGAGCTTTTTCTAATAAAAGTTTTTGGTCACTTTTTGATTTACTCAGAATGTGCAAAAACCCTTCAGGAGATATTTTGCTTTGTCCAGATAAAAGGAGATCACTTCCGAAAACATGTCCCACGAGAGGGCTTTCATTGTTGCCAGCCTTAAAAAAAAAAAAATGTTAAAATGTTGGCTCTCCATAAAATCATATTTTCGAAGAGTAGAACAAGAAGAATGTCCTTGTTTCATTTGGAAATACATCAACAATGAGGATAGAGAAAAAGATTACAGTAAAACAGATATTACGTGCTGTTTCTCCAAAACTATTTGATGACCTTTGAAGAGGCCGTAGGGCCTAGGACATGGCAGAGCCCGTAAATCTAAGGAAACCGGATCCTTGAAATGCTGTGTGGAGCAGAGTCCCACTGCCACCCTGCACGGGGCCCTGGCATGAGCAATGTGTTAAGACTCTGAGACCCTGCGTTGTTCCCTGTAGCAGTCAGCCTGCCCTGACACAGAACGCGGCACAGTGCTGTCTCGTTCAGGTCTGAGCAGAGGAACCCTGAGGATGTGGAAACCTCAGGCCATCACGGAGAGTGCTTCAGAACAGCCACAGCCTCGGGAGGCAGTAGCCAGAGCCAGGGCTGTGAAAGAGGCAGTAGAGACCCATCATTCAGGGCCTGCACCTCCTGCTACGGTGGGGCAGGAGCACCCATTCAGCCCCGGGGTACCCGCCCCACTCAGCAGCCTGGGAGGAGCAGCGTGTTCCCTTATACACAGTAGCTGGAGCTATGGGAGCCACGGACAGAACAGGAACAGTTTCTCTTCATTCCTGTCATTATAGGAAATATGGCTGGTCTCAACACCTTTCTTGAAAATGAAGGCTTTGTGGATACACATCTGGCACCTGGAACTTCAGGGACCCAGGAAGATTTAATAATAAGGCAAATAAAACCAAGGCTGAGCTGGGCGCAGTGGCTCACACCTGTAATTCTAGCACTCTGAGAGACCAAGACGAGAGGATCACTTGAGTTTAGGAGTTCAAGATCAGCCTGAGAAAGAGGGAGACCCTGTTTCTACAAAAAAAAAAAATAATAATAATAGAAAAATTAGCCAGGCGTGATGGTGTGTGCCTGGAGTCACAGCTACTCAGGATGCTGAAGCAGGAGGATCACTTGAGCCTGAGATTTTGAGACTGCAGTGAGCTACGATGACAACACTGTACCCTTGCCTGGGCGACAGAGCGAGACTCTGTCTTAAAAAAAAAAAAAAAAAAAACCAAGGTTGCTGTGTGGTGTCTACATCAAGGGAAAGTTTATGCATGGGGAGGACAGAAAACAGTGGATGATGAGGTGGGCCCTCTGATTCCTCCCTTCCCCCCACCTTCCACCAGGCCCCCTGACTCACCCAACTGACTGACTGAATGAATGAATGAATGTCTTCCTGGTACAACTAAAAATGGGTTTTGATGGGGGCTGGGGAGAAATAGTACGAGGGTAGTGAACAAATACAGTGCAATACTAAAGGAACCAAGAAGGAAGGAAAATGAACTTAAAAGGATTTTTATGTTGAAGGTAAAGGAATAAAAGATAAAGGTACATAAAGCCTGCCTGCCTCACAATTTGCCAGCTGTTTCTATCTCTCTATTTTATTAAAATATGTTTTCACAAAAATTAAACAATGAATACATTCAGTTTTATTGCTCATTAACTCTTTTAAAAATATAGCCAATATCATGCCATGAAAAGACAGGGAGGAACTTTAAATGCACATTACTAAGTGAAAGAAGCCAATCTGGGAAAGCTATGCACTCTGTGATTCCAACTATATGACACTTTTGAAAAGACAAAAATATGGAGAGAGTAAAAAGATCAGTGGTTGCCAGGGGTTGCGGGGAGGGAGGGATGAACAGGAGGAGCCCAGAGGATCTTAGAGCAGTGGTACTACAAAGGTATTGTGTGTGATACTGTAAAGGTGGCTTAGAGGTAGATCCATGGCATTTTACACCTGTCAAAACACATAGAATGTGCAACACCAAGAGTGAACCCTAATGTAAACCGTGGACCCTGGGTGATATTGATATGTCAATGTAGGTTCATTGACTGTAACAAATGGACAATGCTGGTGGGGGATGTTGATAGTAGGGGAGACTTGGGGATGTTTCCAGGGAGTACAGGAGAAATCTCTGTATCTTCCTCTCAATTTTGCTATGAACCACAAAAAATGCTCTAAAAAGTAAAAAATATATATATTTTTAAAATATATATATATTCACCTTTCCAAAATATAAACTATATTCTATAACATTTATACAAATATACAACATATTCATATAACATCTACATACATGGATACTTTCATTTACCCACAAGAAATTTATGCATATGTTGTATATGTATATATAAAACACGTACAAAAATCTCCTTCCCAAAGGAGGAGATTTTTCTCTATCACCATCAGACAGGGTTGATTTTGCTTCTTTGTTTTTGTTTTCTTTTGTTTACTTTTTTGTCCTCTAAAAAAACAACACTGCAAATTGCAGGTCTCAAGCTCCCATGGAGTCCACACTTTGACTGAAATGCAACATTTTATTTCAAAGCATGCCCATTTTTTAGTATGTTGCCAATCACTTTACATAGTTCCTATGTGTCTCTATATCCTTATTTTATACCACATTGCAATTAAATCTTCTTCAGCAGATACAGTTCAACAACATCCGGGAGCAGGAAGGGACGCACTGACTCGTAGGCAATAAAAATTCACAGTAAAGCCACAGATGTAGCAGAGTGAGAATTACCACACCAGCAGGAACTAGAGATAAAAGAGGATTACACAGGATGAAATGTAGTAATTGACTAGAAGTCACTGAAAAATACCAGATGGATGTCACTGCTCTATATAACTCTAATGCGCCTGTAGACTTTATTGAGCATCACTAGAGGTTCACTTTTAGTATTTTCTTGAGTGTAATTGAAGTTTATTGATATGCTATTATTGCCCAGTTTAGATATGACCATAAAAAATACAGTTTGATGTACTTATATCTCCGTAGAAATCTTAGGCTTTACAGCTTAAAATAAAAGCTCATAGTAATAATTGCCATAATATGTATTCCTCTTTCTCCATTAGTCCTTTACATAGAACATGGACAGTAACTGCTCCAGATAGCATTGAAATTGCAGGGATATTTTCAGGAGTGATTGGTGCATAAAATATCAGACAGGCAATTTTGGATACTACCAAGGGAGACTTACAAAGGATTTTTATGTCGAAGGTAAAAGAAAACAAATTTATATGCCGAAATGAGTTGCCATAGGTGGTGCAGTCCCTATTAGTTTTCATGGGTTTATTTCCCATTTAGTTTTCAACATAGGACTGAGATAAAAATAACTGTCCGTCTAAGCTAGAATATTCATTCTGTAAACACAGAAATCTCAGATCTCAGCAAAAGACCTCCGAGCATAAGCATAGGCCATTTCCCTCAGCAGCAAACATTTTAAATTAAGCTGGAAATAATGGGTGCGAAAATGATTGCTTCTCAGAACAGCAAGGAAAAACTCTTCCTGGGAATTCCAAGCAAAGCTCTAATCTTATCACTGACAAGGTAGTCTAAACTGATAAGAAGCTGCTGTGGCTCAAAGCAAAGGGCCACACAACCTGATTATATTTTCACAAGATGAAAACTAAATTCCCTTACTAAAGAAAACAATACAATTCTCAACTCTGGTGAGGTGCATTGAGTAAAGTAAAGCCAAGAAAGGAAGAATGTGTGTCCTGGCCCCCGAAACCAAGACTTCTCAAGGAATAGAGAGGCAGGGGAGGCAGGTCCTGGCTGAGGGAGGTCCCTTTCATTTCCCCCACCAGCCCCCTCCAGCCCATGCACACATACTCCATCCCATGGACGCACCCCACAGGACCCACCCCAAACACACTTATTTCCACGGGTTGCCCAACTTCAGTGTTAAGAGCAATGTGCTAATATGCTTAAGGTAAGCACCACTCTCTCACTTGTACTTCCAACCCCAGAGTAATATTTCTCAAAGGGTCTTCATGCGTGGATCATTTGTATGGGAATCTGCTGGAGTAGTTGTTTAAAATGCAGATTCCTAGGCCACACACCAGCCCCATGGACTCAGACTGTCTGGGAATAGAGAACAAGTAATCCACTTTTTTAATAAGCAACCCAGGCTAATTACATTCACAAAAAAGTTTGAGAAGCATTGACTTAGATTTTACAAAGGATCGCTTCTGACTGAATGAAACCAAGTAAAGGGAAGAGTTGGTACAATGTTCTAAGAAGGAAAAATCTTCTAAACGTATGGTGTCTAACTCTGGCTCTGGAACATAGTCAGCTCTCAATACATTGAATGCACACATGCAGGCATGAAAAACTGTGAAAGAATAAGGGATTCAGGACAGGATGTTAGCAAGATGGCCAACTAGACGTTTCTAGCACTCTCCCCCCCATCCCTAACAACAACAACAACAAAACCAAAACGATGAATAAAACAACTACATTTCAACCAAAATAGCTAAAGGAGAACACTGGAGAAGAGCAAAGAAGCAGCAGAAATCCTGCAGAGCACAGAAGCCCAGGATGGCCACCTTGTCCCCCTAAGAGGGATCAGCTTGGAACCAGATGATATTACTTCCTGCAAAAAGAGGGTAAGCAAGAGGACCCCAGCAGCCCCCATGCCCACTACAAACACCTGCAGTCTTCACTACTGGAGACTCCTACAGTCCTCATGGGCTAGGACCCCATCTGAGGGGGCTCCCTGGGGTGCACACACTGAGCTACCCCTAGAAAAAGAAGGAGCTGACACTGCTCCCCCCCCACCACTGTAGTCTGTGCTTGTACTGCACAGTGCCACCTTGGAATTAGAGGCGCTGCTGCAATACACCCTGCTGGAGGTAAGTAGCCTTTGCACTCCTCCATCCCTAAGGCTCCGCCACCATTGCACCATGCCCACCTGGTAGCACACCATCCCTAAGCAGACCTGCTGCTACTCCCCACCCCCCAGGGTCAAGCTACTGAAGATCCACCACATCCTAGTCACTGGTGCACTCTCCCCTTAGGGCCGAGATGAAGTGGTGTCCTGCCACTGGGAACCTGGAGCTTCAAACTACCAGAGAAATCATGCTCTATACCCCCACACAGTGCCACAGATGAGGCAGCATTCTACCCTCTGGGTGCTCCGAGCCTCTGCACACCACATCAGTTGCACATCCCAGCACAACAGCTGATGTGGCGCCCACCCCCAGGGATCAAGAGGCTCCACTGACCCATATATCTGTACTCTTTGGGGCTGAGCAGATGCAATGCCTCAATCCCAGGGATTCAAACCCTTGACTGAGCTGTGCCACCCCACCCTCCATGCCGAAAAGACACAGAGCTCCATCTACCTAGAATTGAACCAGCCCCCATAGTCTAAGATGCTGAGGCACCTTGCCTCTCTGGGGAGTGCAGTCATCACTATGTTGCTGCCTGCCTCCTGGGACCCAAGCCACAGTGGTATCATGCCATTTTTAGGGCCCTGCTGCTGCTGCACCTGGCCTCAAAGAGCCTGGGCTACTGCTGTGTTTCATCATCCCAGGGGCCAGAGTTACTACTATGTAGTTCTTCATCTTCTGGAGCACAAGCTGTCACTGTATCTGTTGGTTCTGGCTCCCAAATTGCAGCTGTACCCTGCTTATCAGGGCCCAAGTTTCCAGAGCACCACTCTTCCCTGGATCCATACCAATGCTGTGCCCTTCCCTTAAGGGTTAGAGCCACAGCTACATCCCAGCCCACTGGCTCTGAGGCTCCAGTGTGTCTCAGACGAACAGATCCTGCCTTAGCCTGAGAACTGCATCCACTCCTGCCTTGGAGAGGTAACCTGTGCCCTCAAACCCCAGGTGCTATAGTAGTTTTGCAAGACCCTCAGTCCAAGAACCCAAGAACCCAGCCTCACAGTTTCTCTGAGCATCTGTGTCCTGGATTCCAGTGCCTCTGTGGTTGCCTGTGACCTGTGTTGGACTCAACACAAGAGAGATCCCCTTAGCTAAGACATTCCACTGTGAGAAGGACAAGGACAGAAGAATCCCTAAAGCCCTTGCCCTAATAACCTATGCAGCCACCATCACTGCCACAAACTCCTGCAGCCTAGACCACTGAGGCACCTCTAGTCATCACTAATGTTGATCACAACTGAAGATGCTGCACAGAGACCACACCATACTCGACCAGAGCCCTCACACCCTGCCCAACCAGCACCTTCAGGCCCATTTGCAGGTGAAAATCTTCCCCTATGAAATTCACTCTGTAAACTTTAGAAGAGGTGAATGTACCACCAGATGTGCAGACATAAATTCAGGGACACAAGAAACATTAAAAAGCAAGGAAACATGACACTATTAAAGGAATACAATAATTCTCCAGTAATTGACCCCAAAGAAATGGAAATTTATGAATTGTCTAAAAAGAAATTCAAAATAATGATCTTGAGGAAACTCAGTGAGATACAAGAGAATACAAATAGATAATTCAATGAAATCAAGAAGACAATTCATGATCTGAATGAGAAATTAAATAAAGAGATAGATATCATTAAAAAAGAACCAAACAGAAATTTTGGAGCTGAAGAATTCAATCAATGAAATAAAAAATACATTTGATATCTTTAATAGCAGACTAGATTAAGTAGTAGAAATATTCTGTGAACTGGAAAATAGGTCTTCTGAAATGACTCAGAGGAAAAAAAAGAAAAAAGAATGAGAAAGAGTGAAGACAGACTGTGGGAGGACTTATGGGATACCACTAAGTGAACAAATACTCACTTTATGGGATTTTCAGGAGGAGAGGAATAGAGAAAAGGACAGAAAGCTTACTTAATAAAATAATTACTGAAAACTTCCCAGGTTTTGGAGAAATATGGACATCCAGATCCATGAAATTCAAAGGTTCCCAAATAGTTTCAGTAGATAGTCTCCAGACTATCAGAAGATTTCTCAGGAAACACCTTTCAAGCAAGGAGAGAATAGGATGATATATTCAAAATGCTGAAATAAAAAACTATCAGCTGAGAATATTATGCCAAGCTGTCCTTCAGAAATCTGTCCTTCAGAAAAGAAGGAGAAATAAAGTCTTTCACAGAAAAGCAAAAGCTGAAGGAATTCATTATCATTAGACCTGCCTTACAAGAAATGCTTAATGGAGTTTAAGCAGAAACAAAAAGATGATACTTACCATCATAAATACATAGGAAAGTATAAAATTCACTGGTAGAGGTAAGTACATAGTCAAATCCAGAATACTACAATACTGTAATGGTGATGTGTAAATTGTACATTTCTCTAGTATTAAAGTTAAAAGTCAAAATGGTCAAAAATGACTAAAACTACAATAAGTTGTTAAGAAATACACAATATAAAAATATGTAAGTTGTGACATCAAAACATAAATTGTGGGAGCAGGGAAAAAGTATAGAGTTTTTGTTTTCAACAGAATTTAAGTTGTTATCAGCTTAAAATGGTAGGTTATAATGTGTGTTATGTAAACCTCATGGCAACAACAACAAAAACATCTCAACATATATATGAATGATAAAGGGAAAAAAAGCAAAACTTAGCACTACAGAAAATTATCAAATCACAAAGGTAGACAACAAGAGAGAAAGAAAAACGCAAAGCAGCTACAAAACAACTAGAAAAACCAATAACAAAATGGCAGTAGTAAGTCCTTACCTATCAACAATAACCTTGAATATAAATGGATTAAATTCTATAATCAAAAAACATACATAGTATGGCTGAGTGAAAAAAAAAAAAACAAGATCCAGCTATATGCTGCCTATAACAGGCCCACTTAAGCTTTAAGAACACACATAGGCTAAAATGATGGAAGAATATATTCTATGCAAATGATAATTAAAAGGGAGCAGGAGTGGCTATACATGTATCTGATAAAATAGACTTCAAGTCAAAAAATGTTACAAGAGGCAAAGAAGGTTGTTATTTAATATTAGAGGGGTCAATTCATCAAGAGGGCATAACCATTGCAAATATATATGCACTTAACATTGGAGAACTTAAATACATAGAGCAAATGTTAATGGACATGAAGGGAGAAACAGGTAGCAATACAATAATAGTACGGGGACTTCAATAACTCACTTCCAACAATGTACAGATCAGTCAGACAGAAAATTAACAGGGAACTAGTGGACTTGAATTTCACTTTTGATCAAACTTGTCTAATAGACATATACAGAACTTTCCATCCAACAGCAGGAGAATACACATTTTTCTCTAGAACACATGAAACATTCTCCAAGATAGCCCATATGTCAGGCCACAACACAATTCTTAACAAATTTAAGAAGACTGAAATCATATCTAGTATCATTTCAGACCATGTGGTATGAAAGTAGAAATCGATAATAAAGAGAATCTTGGAAATTTCACAAATGGGTCAAAGAAAAAAATCAAAAGGGAAATTTAAAAATATCTTAAGGCAAATGACAATGGAAATATAACTTACCAAAACCTATAAGCTTCAGAAAACACTCCTCAAACCATGTTTTTCTTCTGCTCTCACACCAATAGCAACAATCGGCACAGAAGAAGACATCTGTGACCAAATGTGGGAGGTTTTCTCCATACACCAAACAGTAGATACCAGCTGGTATCTAATTCAATTCTGACATTATCTACCTGGAGATAGAATAAGATCCTACAAGGTGTGTGCTGAGTCCCCAAAACTGACCCCCTTCAGACACCAGTCACAAGTACAGGCCTCCAGAACTTCTAACCAACTGGCTTCAAGTTGGGGTTCCCATTTCCCCCTTTTTGGGTTTGATTCATTTGCTGGAACACCTCACAGAACTCAGGAAAACACATTTTCTAGTTTATTATAAAGGATACTACAAAGGACACAGATGAAGAGATGCATAGGCGAGATATTGGGGAAGGGTCACAGAGCTTCCATCCCCTCCCTGGGCCCACAACCCTCCAGCATCCTCCACATGTTCAGCTATCCAGAGCTCTCCAGAACCCTGTCCTATTTGGGGTTATTGGAGACTTCATTATTTGGCATGATTGACAACTATGGAAAGACCAATAACAAAAAAGATATTGAAGAAGTAATCAAAAACCTCCTAACAAAGAAAATCCCAGGACCGGATGGCTTCACAGCTGAATTCTACAAAACATTCAAAGAATTAACACCAATACTGCTTGAACTCTTCCAAAAAATAGAGCTAGAGGGAATACTTCTAAACACATTTTATGAGGCCAGCATCAACTGATACCTAAGCCAGACAGACATCACAAGAAAAGAAAAATACAGTCCAATTTCTCTCATGAACATTGATGCAAAAATCCTCAATAAAATATTAGCAAGCCAAATCCAACAACACATCATAAATATTATACATCATAACCAAGTGGAATTTATCCATGATATTCAAGGCAGTTTAATACATGCAAATCAATCAATGTGATAGATCACATTAACAGAATGAAAGATAAAACCACATAATCATCTCAATCAATGCAGAAAAAGCATTTGACAAAGTCCAACATACTTCCTTGATAAAAACTCTCAACAGGTCAGGTATAGAAGGAAAATTCTTCAGCATAATAAAGGCCATTTATGAAAACCCACAGCTAACATTATAATCAATGGAGAAAAACTGAAAGTTTTTTCACTAAGATCCAATGCAAGGCAAGGATGCTCATTCTTGCCACTTCCATTTAACCTAGTACTTACTGGAAGTATTAGCAAAATCAATCAGATAAGAAATAAAAGACATACAAATTGGAAAGGAAGAAGTAAAATTATCTCTATTTACAGATGATATCCTATGTAAAAAATCCACACCAAAAATACTGTTAGAACTAATAAATTAATTCAGTAAAGTTTCAGGATACAAAAACAACATGCAGAATTCAGTAGCATTTTTATACACAAGTAACAACTTAACTGAAAAAGAAACCAAGAAAACAATCCCATTTATGATAGTATCAAAAAAATTAAATACTTAGAAATGAATTTAACCAAGTGAAAGATCTATAAACTGAAAACTATGAAACACTGATAAAAGAAATTGAAGACATCTGTGATCATTGATAGGAAGAGTTAATACTGTTAAAATATCCATACTGCCCAAAGCAATATACAAATTCAACACAATCCCTATCAAAATACCAATGGCATTCTTCACAGAAATAGAAAAAAAAAATCCTAAAATTCATATGAAACCATAAAAGACCCCAAATAGCCAAAACAACTCTGAGAAAGAAAGAAAAAAAAATGTTGGAGACATCTTACTTCCCGATTTCAAATTGCATTACAAAGCTATAGTAATCAAAATAGTATGGTACTGACACATAGACCAGTGGAACAGAATAGAGATCTCAGAAATAAATCCAAACATATACAGTCAATTAATTTTTGGCAGGGGCACCAACAGGACACGATGGGGAAAGAAAACTCTTCCTCAACAAATGGTTCTGGAAAAACTGGATTTCTACAGGCAAAAGAATGAAATTGGACCCTTATACAACATACAAAACTCAACTCAAAATGGATCAAAGACCTAAATATAAGACCAGAACTATAAAACTCCTAAAAGAGAACATAGGGAAAAAGCTCCTGGGCATTGCCCTTGGCAATGATTTTTTGGATATCATACAAATAGCTTAGGCCACAAAAGCAAAAATAAATAAGTGGAACGACATCAAACTGAAAAGCTGCTGCACAGCAAAGGAAACAGTCCACAAAATTAAATGGCAAAATTTTCCTAATCTACAAATTGGGAAAAAAGTATTTACAAACTATACATCTGATAAGGGGTTAATATTCAAAATGTATAAAGAACTCAAACAACTCAACAGTGGAAAACCAATAACTCAATTTAAAAATGAGCAAAAGACCTGAATAGACATTTCTCCAAAGAAGACATAACAATGGCCAACAGGTATATGAAAAGGTCCTTAACATCATTAATCATCAGAGAAATGTGAATCAAAGAGATACTATGAGATACCACTTCACATCTGTTAGGATGGCTATTATCAAAAAGTCAAAAGATAACAAATTTCAGTAAGGGTGTGAGGAAAAAGAAACTCTTGAAAATTGTTGGTGGGAATGTAGATTAGTACAGCCATTATAGAAAATAGTATGGAGGTTTCTAAAGAAATTAAAATAGAACATATGCCCAGCCATCCCTCTCCTGGGCGTATATACAAAGGCAATGAAATTACTACCTCATAAATATATCTGCACTCCCACATTCACTGCAGCATAATTCACAATAGCCAACATATGGAAACAACCTAAGGGTCTACCGATGGATGAATGGATAAAGAAACTGTGATACATGTATACAATGGACTATTACTTATCCCTGAAAAAGAACAAGATCTTGCCATTTGCTGCAAGATGGATGAGTCTGGAGGACACAATGCTAAGTGAAATAAACCAGACACAGAAAGAAAAATATTGCATGATCTCACTTATACTCAAAAATAAAAAATAAAAAAAGACAAATATACAGAGATTGAAAACAAAACAGTGGCTACCAGGGGTGGGGGAGGGGAGGAGAGAAAATGGGGAGATGTATGTCCAGAGGATACAAAACAGCAGATATGTAGAACAAACACGTCTAGAGATCTAATGTACAACATGAAGACTACAGGTAATAAAATTGTACTGTATATGGGATTCATACTCAATTACCACAAAACAAAAAACAAAGGGGTAACTACGTGAAATGATGGATATGTCAATTTGCTTCACTGTAGAAACCTTTTTACTATCTATATGTATTCCATACTACCATGCTATACACCTTAAATATACACAATAAAATTTATTTTTAAAACACACAAAGAAAGAATAATAGATTCATTTCCTTCATGTAAGCATCAACATATTTTCATAAATTATGTCAAACATACTTGCACCTATTTCTTGCCTATTCTGGGGAAAATGAACTCATATTCGCAAGCAGTTTGCTATTCTAAGAGTGAGACAGGCACAGTCTGGCCCAACAACTCTGAACAGCTGGCTGGACGGGGGCACCCAGCAACAGGGTGGGCAGAAGAGAGCAAGAGAAATGTGCTGACGCCCAGCTTTGAACATCACAGCACAGCTGGGGCCGTTTGGAAACCACGGAGAAAGACAGCCGCTCCCGGGCGGGGGCCACATCTTCTTCCTTTACTTTCTATCACTCCATGGTTTTGATTACGAAGCAAGAATCATAATACATACGTGGGCAAGTTTCCATTTTGCAAATCAAACACAGTGGAGAGAATTACACTAAGAACAACAACAAAAGCCATATGTCATTACTATTATTGCTATGCTCCAGCGTACCTTTTCCCATCTGGAGTGTCTGTCTCTTCTCCTGTTTATCCTCCTCCTCCCGTGGGCACATTTTTACCACATAATCCCGATTTCAGTTTGGGACCGTGCAGCAAGCACAGAAGAAAAACCAGATTTGTCTTTATTTCTGTTTTTCCCTTAAGAATAGAGGCACATGCGTTCAACAAAAGTTTGAGCATTGACTTCGGGCCTGGTTCTATGTTAGGCTCTGCAAATTAGGACTTGCCTTAACCTCTGAGGGTTAGGACCTCAGCATACCTTTTTGGGGGACACAATCCAACCCGTAACAGGTTATTCTAAACACACCCAGAAGCCGAGGTATAAAGGGAGACTGCCCCATCAGCAGGGCAGTCTCCTCAGGCCCAGGGTTTCCTGACTTTCAAATACATGGCAGAAGTCACAAGTGCAGGGGTGACAGGAAACTTGCCCTTTCCCAGGAAAGTTCGCTGAAAGATCAACTCACAATTAAGGCAGATTAATAAGAGAAAGGTTTATTTACCATGCAGATGGGGAAAATCACAGTGCGATTACCCAATATCCCAGTGAAGTTCAGATATTTTTATACCTGTCTTTTTGGAGGGGAGAGGAAATGAGGAGTACAGGCAATTCTGTTTAGGGGCAATAAATAGTTGCTAGGGAGGAGGAATAGATGGGGAAACAGATGGATTTGTAAATTAACCTGAGAGACAGGTATTATGTTTCAAATGATTTGGGCCCCGTCTGGTTGCATTCTTGATCTTTCCTGCAATATAATGAGATAACAGGGAGAGGAAGGGAAATCCTTTCTTTTTTTTTTTTTTTTTGGTTTATGCAGATAGAGGGCAAGCCTCTTCCAAGGGCCTGTTAATTTCTAAAAGGCTTTAATTCAAAATATTCTTTATACCAAGGAGTCATATTTTGTGGTGAAATTTCTTGAGCTCCTTCACAAGCAAATAGGAAATTGTTCAGCCTCACCTGAGATTGCAGCAAGGGACTTGAACTCTGCAGTGCTGAGTTGCGCTCTGCTCATTCTTCCTTTGTGAGACTATAAACAAGCTGACCTGACACCACCCTGAGTTTGGAGTGACTTTCTGGGCAAAGGAAGTGCCTCCTCTTCAGGAGTGACTGGGCCACCTGGCCACTTCTCCCAGCATGGCCAGGAGGGCAGTGGGCACAACCTACCTACCACAGCACCTGCACTGAACCAAAAAACTAGAACTATTTCAAAAATGGGTTTGAGATGTGGCCTGCACTAAAGCATCATAGTTGTTAAATGTATTGTCTCATTTAACTATCAGAAATCTCTGTCTAGGGGCTGAGGAAGGAAGATGGTGCCGAAACTTATATTTCTAGAAATATATATGTATATAGCTTTTAGAAACAAGGAAACCTAACTGGTACTCTGAAATGCACAAAAGAAAAGTCTTTGTCTTACCAATAAGCTGCATTAAAAACCAAAATGTTCTTTAATCACACCTTCCATCACTGAATTAAGGCCAATTAATTGTGTCAAATCCCCTTCCTATTCAAGAAAACCACAGAATCCACTTAGGGGGCTTGGAGCCAAGGCTAATTATCTCCGAACCTCAGCAGCTATGGCGCCAGCCATTGGGTGGCAAGTCCACACGTGGTTAATTAGAATTCAGGGACGGTCCTTGAACTGAGGCTGACCCCCCACGGCCTGGTTCAGCAGCGCTTGGTCTCTCTGACTCTGGTGGGTCAACTTCAGCACCCACAGGGGCCACAGGACCTGCAGACTGGCTGGCTCTTGCCTGCCATAGTCACAAAACTCAGAATCTTAGGGACCAAGATCCACGTCCCAGGCCCTCAGGGCAAGTCTCCTCGGGTTGTCATTCTTGAGAGCCATGAAAGGACATATAGCTACGGTCATAACCCAATTATTATTATAGTCCTTTACAATTCTCTTCAGGGTCAATTTGGTGTTTAAAGCATTTAAAGCACTTATTTATTCAATGAGTATTATGGGATGCCTGCTATTTTTCAGGGATCGGCATTTGACAATTTCTCTACCCATCCTTTCCGCAGTATTTCTTGGGCACTTCCTGGGTAGCAGGCCCTGTGATCTGCTCTGGGCATAAAGCGGGCAATTAAAGGCACATCTATCGTACTGTGGAGCTCGCCACTTCCAGTTTCCATAAAGACCCGAGGAAACTTCACCCCAAACACTCCCAGCCCCGTGCCCTACTACTAACTGCTCAAATTCTCCATTGCATGGAACTGAACTCCCACAGATTCTCATCAGAGGAAGGTGGGATCTGCTCCCCCCTCATCTCCTCCCCTGGGACCGTGGAACAGCCATGTAGGTAAGACGGACACCTGCAGACACCGTTTGTCCCAAAGTGGACGAGGGGAAAGAGGCAGCACATCCACCTGGCCTCACACACTCGCCCACACCTCCCAGTCCTGCAACCCAGCCTTCATCAGCGATGATCGCGACCTTTCCATTTCCCCACTGCTGGCTCTTTTTGTCTTATTTTCCAACCAACTGAAAACTTAGATGAGGAAGAAGGTGTTGTATAACAGGCTTCCATCGAAGATACCAACCCCATCTGAATAGAGGAGACTGGGCGGCACGGAGTGGGGCGAAAGGACACCAACACGTAATCGTATAGTTATATAACTTGGCACACACCCTCACTTCAAGGCCTGACAATCTATTACGGAAAATAAGACATGAATATGCATGATTTTAATACACAGTGGGCAACGGCATTATAGAGATAGAAAGTGCTATGAGTCTCAGACAAAAAAGAAAGAAAGCCGGATACAAATTTACACGGAAACCAAATTGCAAAATCAGCCCCCTTCGGGTGGGTGTTTCCCTGGCGAGGCCTCTGTGCCTTGAATGTCACTCAGGATTTATAGCGATGGAGGTGACAGAGTAACTCCATGTTCCCTGATGAATCCTGGCACCATTGTGGCTCCTTATTTTATCTTGTTTCTTGGGTTAGACAGAAATTTATGTTTTGATTATTCCCTGATAATTTATGTCATAATAGCAATAAAAAAACTTCACAGTTGCAGCTTCTCCCTTCTTCAGCCTTTAATTTCACAGCTTAAAAAAAAAGATTTGTGTCTTTTGAGAATTTCAGGAAAATTTGGTACAAAAACCATAGAATATGGGCCTTAATCTCAACAACTTGCACTGAAAAAGAAGAAGAGAGGTTTTCATAATAGCACAAAGCTGAAAGTAAAATTTAGAAGATTACAGAGAGTCACAGATAGAATCTCTGTTCCTGCTTTGAAAATTTTTATTATAGCTATAATCAGACTGTCTTTATGCGGACCACTCAGTAGATGATGGGTATAATTTCAGAATGCTCTCTGACCAAATCCGTCTTTTCTGTGGGGAGGAATGGTGTGTTGGCATTGATCTACCTCTCCAAAGCATCCTGGTCTCAGCCTGAGAGATCACTACCCGTTTGTGTCCCCCACCTCGCTTGTCAGCGCTGGGCACCAGACAGTGGTCACACGGATGCTCTCGTAAGTGACTCATCTGAAGAACACACAATGTATTTAGAGATCCCTTAGCTTTGAAAAGATATGGCTTGCCGAGACCTTACCACCGTGGTCCTGGTTTTCAGGATCTTTTGCCTTGTTAGGAAAATTCCTAGATGAAGTCGGTGAATATGTCACATTAAAAAGAGGTAAAAGCCTAGAGATAAGAGACAGCTGGTGTGTCACTAACAGGGCTAGGAAACAGATCTAGGTGGGCCAAGGTCTCGTCTCTGGAATTTGGAATTGAGGAAGAGAAAGAATGACCAGGACAGAAGCACACAGAAAGGCTGGATGAGCACTTAGACGGTCTTGGTGGTCTCTGCTCAGCCTGCCCTGAAGGCCGAAAGGCAGGGAAAGCCAGTCTGCCAAGAGAAAAGAATGAAGCACAACTCACAGAGAGAAGCAGAGACCAAGAGATGGGCAGAACATTCCCTGGATTTTTGCCAAATTCCCAGTTCCTGTAATGATCATTTCTGAATCCCAGCCCCATCCCTGCCCTTGAGTTCCATGAAATATACCTACCAGTGTCCCTAATAATAAACTCCTCTTTTTACTTGTAACCAAAGGTGGCTGATACAATACAGAGCCATTAAAATGTCCCTGGGTGCCCAAGTTGTAGCAAAGTCATAAGGCGCAATAATGCCTTGCATATATCTGATGTCACACTGCCTGTCAATTCCCTTGGTCACGTGAACAGTGCTTGTGTGTTATTCATTTTATATCCACAAAGACATTCTCCAGCCCCAACCCTAGACCCTTGAGCCTCTTCTAGGAAACAGAACTGGTTCACATTGGCTTGGATGTGCCCAGTCTCTGCTATTGCCCTGAAGATAGGGATCAGACCATGCAACTCAGATAAAAAACAAAAGGCTCAGCATGTCCAGCCCAGATCATCAAAACACAGTGGCAATCGTTTACATCAGTCACAAGTGGCCTCATTTAACAGCTTTTTTGAAGGGAAAAAAAAAAGACGGGGACCATTGTCATTGCTGCATTGAAAAGTGTGAAAATGATCATTTGGATAATGCAGCTCTGTCTTCACCACTGATATGCCCACAGTGTAGATGGAGATCAAAATAACTAACGCCGACAAACAGTGCAAACACGTCTCAAGAAGAACACCCAGGGTTTCGCTTTCTGATTTATTGAAAAGGCTCACAGGTTGCAAGCCTTGCTCCTTTCTCATTTCCAGAGCCTGGGTTTGTCATGCCTGTCCTGGGCCAGTGTGACCGAGCAGGGTCTCCACTGCCCTCCTTTAAAGTGTGTATAAAGCAGAGGTGCCCAGAGCTGGCCCGGAGCACCAGCCCCAGCTGCCACAGCCCCGGAATGCGGGCCACTGTGATGAAAGCCCAGGATCAGGCATCTCCAACGCTTTGATTCGCAAGAACAGCTTGACATCCATAGCAACACGGTTAACGTGAAAAACACAAGATAAAAACATTCCATTTAATTAAAAGCCCACAGTTCAATGGTAGTATAATTATTACAAGTGCATTTTATGGCTGTCTGCATTCATTTTGGGTACATAAATTAATATGCAAATTACCAGCCCCTCTCGTGTTCTTAAGAAGTTCCCCTATCAATCTTTTCTCCAACATGTCAATTGGATAAAGCATGGCTTTTTAAATGCAAAATAAAATTCACATTTATGGTCCTTCTGAAATCTCCCTGTGCTGGCAAGCTTTGTTTTAGATGAAGAGTGTTTAATTAACAGAGCTCACCTCTCTCTAAGGGCCTCAGGACAACACAGAGGAGGCCAAGACACTTCTAGGTCTTCAGGCTAGGCGGGATTAGAGGCTATTTTCCATCTCAAGGACCACCAAGCAAGGCATTTGTGATTCTCCATTCAGCCCATCAAGGACTTTATTATGGGAAAATATTGTTCTGATTTATAAAAAAAAAAAAAGCAAATTCCCAACCCATAGACAGATGAACTTAATATTATTCACCAGGGAAATGCTATAACGAATTACTTAACAGATGGTTTGTGGGTATTTAGAAAACACTTTGCACACAGGCAGCAGACTTTAAGAAATGGTCTGGGTAAGAACATGATACGCGGTCAGAGCTCATTCCTTCTTTGATAGAGTTTCTAAACTGGTCTAATAGGAGAACTCCATAAATATGATATATCTATTGTCAGTAAGGCTTTTGGGAAAATCTTTCACGACTCTCTGGTAGGTGTCTACATTATGTGAACCCACCTTCGAAGCAGCCACACCCAGACTGTATTTAAGAATCAGAGACTTGAATGCAGATCTAAGAAGTATACCCGAAGGCTCCATCCTTGGTACTATCCCATCAGTATCTCTAGTGTTGGCCTGACTTAAGCCAGAGAAAACATGCTTGAATAATTTACAAATGTCTCAAAGCCAAGAGGGACAGCTAATAAACTCTGTCAGAATTAAAACTCCTGAAATAAAGACTTTCTCAAGAGATTGAGCCTATCCACTAAAAAAAATCAACTTTCCAAAAATAAAATTGACTTAACAATTCATTAAAAAGAAAAGCTTTCCATTGCCTGTGGGTCTGATTGTGCCTATTAACTTGACACAGATGTTTAAATAATCATGGCAGATTTCATTAAAATAGCAACTGTAGAATATAAGAAAAATGAGGACAAGAACTTTGTCTCATTTACTTCCAGTGCCAAGAACAGTACCTAACACATGGTATAGGTGCTCAATGAATACTTATTGAATAAACAGCATATTTTCCATCCATCTTTTTAAGTTACAAATGGAATTTGCATTGATTGTGGAAATTTTGGAAAGCACAGAAGAACACAAAGAAGAAATAACAATTACCCTTAGTCCTGAGACCATCTACATTAACATTTTAGCTTAATTGCTTCAAGTCTTTTCTCTATGTACTTTTCACATGGTCTAAATGAACAATTTTGTGTCATAATTTATTTACATTATAAAAAATCATTTTCTATATCACTGAAACATTCATAAGTGCAATTTATATATTAATAATTATATAACACTACCTTAGTTTCTATTTAGGCTGTTTCCAAATGTTTTATATATTCAAACAATGCTCTGGTAAGTATCACTGTGTGCAAAGCTTTCTCTGTATTTTAGAATAAGACCTTTCTTGCAGTTGGAGATGTCCAAAAGTAAAGTGAATTCCCTTATGAAAATAGTCAGGAAGGCAATTGTCCTTCTGAAAATACAGTGCCTGTCAGGGAACTGTCACAGCAAATAGTTAATTTTGGTGAAGCATGAGCTTTGGAGCCACATAGTTCTGTCTGATTTTGTCTGATTCTGTCTCTGTCGTGAACCAGCTCTGTAACAATTTGGACAAGTTGCCTTACAGCCAGAGCTAAGTTTCCCCTTCTATAAAATAGCAATAACGTGGACTCTGCTGTGTTGCTATGAGGAAAAAAGAGAAACATTACCTAGAAATACCTAATGTAATAATGTAGTACAGGTGATGATTGTAATTTAGTATATACTGGCAGCTGTAACTGTTGCTTCTGCTACCCATAGTACATGATTTGCAGGTGCATGCATTCCATTTCAATTTGGACAGACTTGACCATACAGAGGCGACTGGCAGGGATGCTGCATGAAGTCGTGCAGGCAGAACCAGTTATAGAATTTGCAGGGCCCAGTGCACAATGAAAATGCAGGTCCCCTTGTTCAAAATTATTAAGATTTCCAAGACAACAGCAGCAGAGCCTGAAACCAAGCACAGGACCTGTCTAAGCACAACGGCCCGGTGGGATTGCCCAGGTCACTCATGCATGAAGCTGGCCCTGCTTAGAAGCTACACACAGTCTGCCCTGAGGCATGCAGCAGCACTGAAGGGATCCTTAGCCTGGAGGTTGCTATGCACAGTGCAGGGGGACCTCAGTCCCTCTACCCGCTTGTGTTGTTGTGAACATGGACATGACTCGCCAAGCTTCAACAGGCCATAGCAGAGTTCTGTACCTTGGCCTCCTAGAACACATCACCATTCACAGTTGGGCAGAAAGTTTTTCCAAGTCAGCTGAACAACCAGAAAGTCTTGAGAACCAACTAATTTGGTAGGGGATGAGGGGACTGGAACTACAAAAAGGGTAACTCACAGGCATTCAAAAACTTCTAAATTCATCCCATACTGTGCCTCTCTTAACAATCTCCTACCACCTTCAATGATATAGTATTTCGAGTCTTAAAATTTTCCGGAGTCTTTCCTTGTGTTGCTGCTAATAAATTGTTGCAAAGACTTATATACACATTCAGGCTCAGAATAAAATCAACCAATATTTTAACGTGTTGGTTCTTTCTTGTTGAGCAGCCACATGCCACGTTTTACTTAATTCAACCTCCACATTTTCCATGTTTGAACTGCTATGAATCACTTTCTGTCCAGAAACATCCTGGAGTGGTTCTTAGCTCACAGTTATCACAAATACGATGGTAAAGAGAAAAGCAAATGCAGGCCTGAAATTTCCCTACAGCACCCATTTAAAAAATAGTCATCTGGATCACCCAGCATATTCTTCACTTAATTTTTCCTTAGCTTGCCATCAAATAAAGAAAAGTGAACGTATAAAAAATGATAAAGTCTCATACAACTTTTGAAACCTGAAGAATATGGCCATAGCTCACTGAGACCAGAAAAGCCAATTTGGGAAATTTTCATGTAGGCTTTGTTCATTTCTCTACCTTCTTTTTTTTTTTTTTTCTCTCTACTTCACTTGGTATAATTATTTTGTTCCCATAAATTTCCTTTCCCTCCCTAAGGTGGTCCAATCGTTTTGCTTCCCTCTCTCTTGCCTGATAGCAAATCCCAGAGATACTAATCTCGCACCTAGCAATCTTTTCCTCCTTATCTCTGGGGGAGCCCAGGCCACCCGAATGAGCCCAGTTGTGTAATAAACCAACGGCTGCCTACTACAGACATCATTCCAATTTTCTCTCCCCACAAATACACTGATGAAGCTTCCTTTTTTCACAATGTTCCTTCCACTCTGGTTGCTTACAGGTTATTTAAATGATTTACACCACATCATTACCTAATTGTGTCATTCTACATATACTGACTCCTCGAAGGGGGACACCGACTTTGAAATGTTCTCACAGTCATGACAATGAATATCTGTTGGTCTTTCCCCACCACGTGCATCAGATGAAATATCTTCCGAGAGGATCCACAGGTGCAAAGCAGCAGTGGTGTACGGCAGACCTGGGCCTGGGCCAGTGACTGCTAATGTCGCAGTTTCACAAAAGAACTTTTTGTACTATTGTGCAAGCACACTGTTGCACATTTAGAACCTGAACAAAACTACTCCATGCTAAATATTCAAAAGCAAAATAAATAGTTCACTTCTGGTAGAGAGAACTCCAGCCGGAATTAATGCGTTCCACTTTGGGGGTAGACTGTATTATCGTTCCCAATTCCTCACCACCACCACCACCACCCCCGTGTCCACATGCTTTCTCTTGTGACTCTGCACTTTCTTATACTGGAGGCAAAGTTTACTCCTTGTCCCATTTAAGTTAGGTTCAGCCATAGGATTTGTTTTGACCAATGGATTATGCACATAGACGATAGTTTACAAGTTCTGAGCCAAGCTCTTAAGAGACATTGTGTGTTTCTGCTCACCTTTCTGGAAGCTTCCAACTTCTGCCATGAAAAGATATGCCCCAGCTAGCCCACTTCTCAAGGAGACTGAGAAATGTGAGATCTACCAAGCCTACCAGAACACAGCTTAATTCAACTAAACCCCATCTGTTAGGGGCTAAATTATATCCCCAACCCAGATTCTTATGTTGAAGCCTAAACCGCTAGTATTTCAGATTGGGACTATATTTGGAGACAGGGCCTTTGAGGAGGTAATTAAGATAAAACGAGCTCAAGTAGGTGGGTCCTGGTGCAATATAACTGGTGTTCTTATAAGAAATTAGGGCACAGACATGTTCGTGCCAAGGAAAAAAACCCATCTGAAGACACAGTGAGAAGACAGCCATCTGCAAGCAAAGGAGAGAGGCCTCAGAAGAAACCAAACCTTCTCACACCTTGATCTTGCACTTCTAGCCTCCAGAACTGTGAAAACAACATGTTTTTTAATTTAAGCCACCCAGTCTGCGGTATTTCATTATGGCAGCCCGACCAAACTAATACACCACCCGACCCACGGAGTAGTGAAGGACAGTGAGTGAGTATCATTTGGAGCCACTGAGTTTTGGAGTGGTACATCACCAACTATCATGGTGCCGATAGCTAAACATTACACTCACTTCCGCTTTTCATCCACATTTCATCCATCACATCACATTATGGTGTCTTGTGGTCACAGTATAAATGTTATGTTTATACAATAAAACACCAAAAGTTCCTGGAAGGCAGGAACCAACTTTCATTTGGCTTTGTGCCCCTGTATGTAGGACGAGGCCTAGCATAGAGCAGGCACTCGGTAAATGATGGTGGAATGAACGAACAAGAAAGGAGCAAGGGAGTATACAATTAAATGAACGAATGCTGCCCCTCACTTAAAAAAAAAAATCAAGGAAATATGACAGATGAATGGTGTTTTGAAGGAAAATCAATGGTAAAATTTAGAATATGTTTTAGAATCTGTGTGCAAACAAGATAGGAAGTTTTGTTTGTTTTTTGGGGGGTAGTTTCCCCCCTTCTAACCATGAAACTGCATGTGTGAATCTGTTTCTCTTTACTCCATTATTATCTAAGAAGCAATTAACCATGTACCAGGCAGCAGCAGAGAAGCAATCGGGGCAAAACTCCATGAAATGCCAGCCCATGACCTCCCTGAGACCTGAGTCTGCAGCACACATCACAAAGGGGCTGGAGGAGCTATCCGTCACTACAGGCAGCATGACGTAAAGAAAAGGGAAAATGAGTTGGTGACAGTGAACGTTCACAGAGGCAATGCATATGGCTGCTGTCTTTTCATAGTCAAGACTGAGACCCTCCAGGTTCAATGGGTTTCTAATGGTTTCATCAGAGTCACAGTATTCCTCTTATATATGGTTTTGTAGCAATAATCAACTCACAATTATGTGTGCTGAAGATTGAAGCAAACAGACTAATAGATAATACAGTTATATTAATAGTTCACATTTGTACTATTTGGCAGGCAGTTTGGCTTAGTGGAAAGCACACAAAATTAAAAACCAGTCTGTGTTTGAATCTCATCTTCACCACTTACTAGCTGTGTGACTGCAAAAGAATTATTTGGCCTTTCTGAACTTTAATTCCACATCTTAAAGTAAGCATAGTAATACCTGTTCCTAGCAGGCTTGTTATGTGATATTATGACTGGTCTAGTAGGTACTTAATAAAACAAAGCTTTTGTTATTATCACTGTTATCATTGTTTGGTTTTGCTACCAAAACAAAACTACTTAGTACATTCAAATGTCCATTTCCTACCAAACTAAAGACTCCTCAAAGTTAGAGATCGTTACTCATTTGGTACATTTTTAGTGGTAAGAGAATTTTTATTGGGCCTGTTTACACACTGGCATTTTCCACAGAAAACAAGCTGCTATCATCACTAGGGGCAACTGACAATGCAGAGAATCCACTCACAGAATTTCTTCTGATGGGAGTGAAGAAAACTTAAAAAGCTAATTTTATGGAATGCATCCAAGAGGGATATTTTGGAAGTATTGGGTAACTAATTCATTTCATATTTAAAATGAGTTATTTCTTGACTTTAGCTAAATAGCTTCATTGTTGTGTTTCTGAGTGGTTTGGTTCTCTGTTCACATTCCAATCCAGGCTGCATGACTATATCTCCCTGGCTTGCAATATTCTCATGTTAAAACTGAAAGCTGTGGTTAAACTTAAATTTTTCCATTCCCTTTATGGCAGACAATATCAACATATCTTCCATTCCCACCAACATTGTGGATTCTAAAACTTGCATTTAACACGAGCGATGGTGATGATTAGATGTTTGGAAAGAGTATTGAGGATTCAGCCAGAGCATTCTCTACCTTTAAATGTGAACTTAAGTTCTTTTTATTTCCTACCCCCAAATTCAGGTATAATATTTACCATTTAATGATATTCTGTATAATAATGCTTTGTTTTCTTATTTATTTGTGTTTGTGTTTTGGAGGTATCTGTAGAGTTTTTAATTGCTTTATGTTATTTTAGAATGAAGGAAGTAATATGTGCTCATTGCTTTCCTAAAATCAGAAAATGCAGAAATATTTAAAGAAGAAAATAGAGATCACCCCAATCCACAACCCGGTTGACCACAGTTAATATTTCAGTTTGTAGCCTTTCAGACTTTGTATGCACATATATCCACACCCAAAAATTAATAGTTACAAAACTAGAGTCATAGTATGCATGCTGTTTTGTAATCCACTTTTTTACCCTTAGTAACTTATTGTAGACATCTTTCATCCCAATAAATACAGATCTAGGCCATTATTTTCAACAGCCTTATAATATTCCACTGTCAAGACCAGAAACTAGAAAACTAAGTCCCAGGGGCCAAATTCAGCCCACTCTGCCTCTTTATGTATGGCCCACAAGCTAAAAATGACTCCTGTGTGTTAAATCATTGTATTTTGAATTATCATATTAGTGCCTGCATAATATCCTCAATTCTGCCTCTTGACCCCAAAGCCTGATATTTTGATCTGGCTCTTTAAGAAAAAGTGCTGACCCCTGATGTAGATATATTAGAATTTGCTTAATTCATCCCAGATTGATGGAAATGTTTGGCATTTGCAACATTTCTCTAAAATAAACACCAATGCAGTGAACCACTTGTGTTCACTTTATAACACTGGTCGAAATCTTTCCTTGGGATGAAGTCCTGGCACTGGAATCGCTGTCTCCTCTTTGTTAAAGTGTTGGTACACACTGCCCCACTGTCCTCCAAAAAGTTGGCCATTTGGCTCCCTTTGCAATGCACGCGCGTGAGGGTGTCACCTTTCCCTCTCACATTAGCCTACTGGGTAGGAGCAGATCTTTCCAATCTTTGCTAATGGTATATATGAAAAACGATCCCACGGTTTTTCTTTAATTTCCATTTTTTATTGCTCCTGACATTGACTATCTTTTAATAAGGTAGAGCAACCACTAGTTCTTTTGAGAAAAATCTGCTCTCGTCCTCTGCTCATTTATCTTCTGTGGTGTGCCAAGCACCTCTTAATTTGTGTTAGGCGCATTATTTCATCTCCTTGGTCTTGTCTTGTGAATAATTATGGATCCTTACTCAGACATCCTCTTTTCCAAGATTTGAATCATTCTGTGATTCTTCTCTGAGCCCTTTCCAGCACTCTTTCTCCGCCCATGGGTTTGTAAACAGATGTTTTAAAAATCTCTTCCATCGTGTTAATGATTCCCACTTGATGGTGAATTTTTTCAGCAGGTCAACACATGCGCATTGCTGAGCTCACTGCCTCCACTGGGTCTTTGGAACTAGAGGCATTAAACCCGTTAGTGGCAGGGTGAGTCTGTCTCCTCACTGCACTTCCCATCGGAAACCAAGTCCAACAACCTAAACAACCCACTCCTCCTACTATGAAGATGATGTGAAATTCCACTTATACATCAGACTTAGAAATTTTAGCCACAAGAAAACTCAAGAGAGTCTCACTAGTGTGAACAAATTGTTACTCTTGGGAAAGAGGGTGTCTCTTTCCAGAATGTTCTGCAATATCCCAAACTATAAAGATCTCACTCTGTAATTTGAAAACAAATTTCCACATCAAATTACAGCATGTGACTATCCAACCTACTTGGATGGCTACAGTGTGTGTCTAATAGGGAATTCAGTGGTAGCAATGATCCCAACTCTGTTGGGAACTGTCAGTTACAAGCCTCAGGTGTCAGGTACTCATAGAAATGTTTGCACCCTGAATATCTAATCTTGCTTAGAATATAAGTAGTAGCAAGAAAGCAATTAATTGTACCCATCATATAAAAATGTTGACTCTTGAAAGATGTAAGAGAGCTTATGGAAATCAAAGCTTCACCCCTTCCCACCCTCTTTGAGCGTTTCGTTTACCTACCCTGGGAGAGCAAAACCTGAAAAATCAATAGCTAAGGAATCAGCAGTCATTACCTGTCTGTTGTGCTTGAAAGACCTTAGACAGTAAACACTAGGAGATTTCACACACTGGCACTTATTTTTAAATGAGTCCCCATTAAAGACAGAGCTATTTTCAGAGTATTAAGGGAAGCTGCACCAGGTTATTTGTTTTTGTTTGCTTAGTTGATTGGTTTGTTTTTTTTATCCAGTATATAAGTTGTTCATCTACTAATTTATTCAACAAACTTTTTGAGTAACAGGATGATTAGGCAGAGCCTCTGTCCCCTGGATAAAAGCCCGTGAACACTTTGTGATCTGCTCCTCCAGCCTCAGCAGCCATCTCCCCAGGTTTCTCCTGAGAAATTCTGTGCACAAGTATGATCTGTCCAAGAGAGGAAAACAACTTGCCATCTGGTTGAAAATGTAGGAGGAGGAAATACATGAAAAGGCTGAAAAACAGAGAGGCTTCAGTTTTCCCATCTGTGAAATGGGACTATCACTTCCTGCATCTCTGATATACCATTAGGATAAAATGAATTATTGTATGTGGAGTACATACAACGATGGCATCTAGTAAGTACTCAATAAATGCTAGCTATCATTATTCTCTTTTCTTTTTTTGTCCAATTTTGAGTCGGGTACTATATATGATGCTGGAAAATACAAACACAAAAAAAACCATGATTACAGACTCCAGATTGCTTACAGTCTAGAGCAGGGAGATAGTCAAATTACATGTGACAGCCTGTGTGATAAATGTAATAACAGAGGTGACTCAGAGTCCTACGGGAATACACCGCAAGTTGCCCAGTCCATGCAGACACGGAAGCAGAAGCCTGGGCCGGGAAGGCCTCCCTAAAAACAATTGCAAAGCTGCCATTTTATTGAACACTGACTGCCCAGACCCTGTGCTAAATACTTTATATTGAATACTATTAAATTCTTCCAGTATCTCCATTTTATAGATAAGGATACTGAGCCTTCAAGAGATTACCCAAGTCACTCTAAGGCATATGCCACATCATGTCAGGGGCAAAACCAAGGCTAGAGCTCAGGTCTGTTTGAACCTCCATGGCCCACACATGCTCTCATTATGCTGCACTCTACTTCCTTGAGCAAGTGATTCTGGGCGAGCGAAGGCTGAGGACACGCAGATGTGTGTCCAAATAAGCGTGGGGACAAGGCACCCTGGCAAGGACGCAGCCCTAGGAGTCTGCAGGCAGAACTGCTGTCTGACTCTGTGTCAATTCACTCTTTAGCACTGGGGGGCTTGGAAACATTTCAAAAGATTTCTTTGACATTTAAATAGATAATCCCTTGGTCTGTAAAATATTGATTTTGTGAGCAGGAGAACAGGATTCTCATCCTGGCTCATTCCCTAATCTGCTCCGTGAACTTGAGCAATCATACACAGTCGCCTTGGGCCTTGGGTGCCTCGCCTGAGAAATGAAGGGGCTGCACTAGATGACCTGTAGGGTTCCACCCAGCTCTAGCATTTTCTGGCATCTATTTGATGGTTCTGTGTGGGCAGGATGTGTGTTCAATCAACAGTACCTCCGAGTCTGGACACTCCTCTTAACTAGTTTCCTACAAAGACACTTGTGCACCCCCACTCCCAACTCCAGGTACTCTTTGAGCCATCTCATTGGCTATTTCTTCTTTTCCCATTTTGTTTCCTATTAATATGTTAGTTTCCTACCACTGCTGGAACAAATTGCCACAAACTCTGCAGCTTACAAAAACCATTCATTAGTCATCGTACAGTACCAAACGTCAAACGTTAAAATGGGTCTCGCTGGGCTGCCATCAAGGTGTCGACACAGCTGCCTTCCTTTCAAGAGACTCTAGGAGAGAATCCACTTCCTTGCCCTTTCCAGCTTCTAGAAGCTGCTCCCATGCCTTGCTTTCTAGCCTTAGGGCAAGTCTCTCTCATTGCTGTGCCTGGGGTTCTCCTCTGCCTTCCTCTTCTTCTTGTAAGGGCCCTTGGGGTCACAGTGAGCCCACCTGGATCACCTAGAATCATCTCCCTATTTTAGATCGCTGATTAGCAAACTTAATTCCACCTGCAACACTAATTTGGCATGTAAGCAAGTTCCAAGGAGGATGAAGATATCTCTGGGGTCATTACTTTGCCATCACAGCCCCTTTTGTCCTTCAGATATGGTCTCTGTGTCCCTTTCAAGCAGCAGTTTGGACAGCACAACAGTAGCTGTAGAAGTGGCCACTGCCAGGGCTGTCCTACCCACTTACATATCAATTTCACATAGGCAAACACAAAATTTTTAGTATGTGCCATTTAATATCTGGGACATATTTATACTGAAATGTTATTTGGATTTTTTAGTATATCTGTATGTCCCTGAGGTTTGCTTCCTCCCATCTGATGGGAGGGTATGAAAGGCTCACAATGCTTCCAGAAGAAGATTGGGTGTGGAAACTAGACATTACACAGTCCCAGATGCCCACACTCTCAGCCTCCTCCTTTTCCACCACCCCCCAAACAGCCCCCAGGCTAGGGCCCCATTCCCACATGCCTTGCTCTGAACTTGGAGTCATCAAAGCCACTGTTTGCCTACATGTGATGGAAGCTTAAACCAGTTAACAACTGTTCTAAAAACTAAAAAATCCCTTTAAGACTCAAAGGAATGAATTTAAAGGAAATGTTTTAGATAAAGTCCCCTATGTGGAGGGCTATAAGATAAAATATAGTATGCCCAGTTAAATTTGAATCTCAGATAAACAACAATGTTTCAGTGTAAGTGTTACTGGCCTCCCGGTAGAGGTTTTTCCAAGTTCTTGGTCATGGAAAAGAATTTCAGGACACACCACATAAGCCAAGCAAGTGAAAGCTTTATTGAAAGTGAAAGTACACTCTCAGGGAGGAGAGCAGGCAGGCTCGAAAACAGAGCTGCACCGGAAGGAAGTGGTTTTAGATCCTTTGTAGCTTAGTAATTGAGCGGAAGAATATTCAAGGCCAAAGGGTTAGTTTTTACTAAAAATTTGGGTAATAATTCCTAGAATTGGGTTCCCTCCCATTTTTAAACTTATTTTGAAACTGCCATGGTGATATCAAGAGCAGAGAAATTTTAAAACCACAATGCAAATGATATTGTAATTAACCAACGTTCACATAAGTTGGCAGAGATAGCTGACAAGCCGGTCAAAGCTGGTTCTTGCCTGCAGTTATCAGCCCCTCTAGTTAGCTTCTGCTTAAGACTTGTTTATTTTAACACCTGCACCTGATCTTTAAGCCTCTGCATCCAGGCTCAGCCCTGTCTCCTAGCCGTCTACTCTAATGTATGTCCTAAATATTGAATGGGACATACTTATATTAAAAAAGTTAAATTTCTTGCTTATCTGAAATTGATATTTAACTGGGTGTTCTGTATTTTTATTAGCTAAATCTGGCAACCCTATCTACCTGAACCTATTCAAATTATACTTAACAGGCAGCTCCATATTCCTCCTCACCAAAGTGCAGACGTGTTTCCAAGATTCGTTGTTCCCGAGTCTTGCAGACAACCACATCAGACAGATTCAAAAATACTATCAGAATATTTATTACCAGGAATTTTTAAAGCTCCTGTAAGACAGTCACTTCTTGTACGTTATTTCCACTTATGTGTATTATAATTCTCCAAACAGCCCTGCAAGGAAGAAATTCAGTCTCAAAGAGTACCTTGCCCGTAGTCACCCAGCTGCTGAAATGCATACTGAAAATTCAAACTAAGTCTGTCTGCCTGCAGATGCTGAAGTCGTCTCCCCACCCAACCCCATCCACAGCCACACTTAAGAGGTCCAGATCTCTGCCCCAGGGAGCCAGGCCTCTGCCCTTCACAAAGTTTCCATGGCTTTACTGTCCACACATTTCCATTCTCTGCACCAGGGTTCTCTTTCTCTGACATCAATAAAGCCATATTTGACTATCATCAAAGTTGAAATAAATGTACCTGTGAGCCCTGGACAGGAAAATATGAAAAGCACAACTGATCTACAGGACAGAAGGAATATTTTCTGCTGTCATGTGGCATAGGAGCTTAGCTATTTCTTTGCTATTTGCAGAAAGTTCCTAAGTTGTTTTTAAAGTCTGAGGCATATCACTTACTGGGCCAACTTTGACTAAATTGACAGGATCAACTTTTATTTAATTCCCTTTGATATTGGATCTGCTCCAAAGCACACATTTGATTATCTGAACTAAAGGAGGGTATTGGAAAATGCAAGATAAGGCAAAAATTAAATTTGCCTTCAGAATATATTTCTGCACTTACATTTGTGTAAGCTGTGAGGCTGCAAGTCAGAGAGGCTCTGCTGCCTGAATTCTGTCCAGATCAGCCTCTTCCCCTCTCTGTACACGAGCCAAAGCCCCAGACTGAGGAAAGCTCATGTGTGTTGTGGTCTTTCCTCAAGAGGCAGGGGAAGGGTTAAGCACTGGGTCTTCAGAGGGTTGTCCTACTAGGACACAGCTGAACATGACAGCCTCATCTTTCAGGACTATAGATCCAGTTCTACTGTCACATTAAAATGCCTCCAAGTGATGAATGAGAGCTAACTCTGGGCCTGCCATTGAATTATCAATAGGAACCATTTGTCCTTTCTTTCTTTGAACTGTGCTAGGCACTGAGAATACAAAAATACACTATACGTTATCATCTGTCCTCCAGGGACTCAGAGCACTGAAGGGAATCAGAACAAAAATACAATGTAATATGAGTGGATAAATGAAATGTGGTCTACACCTACAGTGGAATATTATTCAGCCTTAAAAAGGAATGGAATTCTGAAACATGATATAACATGGATGAACCTTGAAAACATTATGCTAAATGAAATAAAGCAGACACAAAAGGAAAAATATTGTATGATTCCTCTTATATGAGGTACCTAGAATAGGCAAATTCATAAAGACAGAAAGTAGACTAGAATTTCCCAGGGGCTGGGCAGAGGAGGGAATGGGAGTTATGTTTAATGGGCACAGAGTTTCAATTTACGAAGACAAAAAAAGTTCTAGAAATGGATAGTGGTGATGGCTGCACAATATTGTGAATGCATTTAATGCCACTGAATTGTACATTTAGATATGGTTAAAATGGTAAATTTTATGTTATTGTATATTTTACCACAATTTAAAAAAAACTATCAACAAACTGAAATTTCCTCTTAAGATAGTCAACAGGCTTGTAAGGAAAATTAAAGGCCGATGACCCCCTTACCAAAAAAAAAAAAAAAGGATAAATGCAATGTAGGTACTATTCATTCAAGAATTACAAAAAATCATCTGAAGAAATAAAACCGAAATGGCTGTTTGTTCACTAGGAGGCAGTATGAATTTGCTTTACAACATTCGAAGCGGCAATAATGTCTGTCTTCTACTTAGGAAATTCAGTAGAATATGACTCAGCCACAACCTGTTATAGTTGGATGGAAATCAAGGCTCAGTCATTTCACGAGGGGTTGGAAGGAGGAACTTTCTTGAGGCGTGACAGGAGGCTCTGGGATTTAGTTACATCCCCCAGAAAAGTCTGCCAAGGTCATAGCTTGGCTGTTTCCCCCTAGGACATGCAGGGTCTCCACACCTAACTTAGCGGCAGGGTCCATCACTGAGACACTAGAATTCAGATCTCAGTAATCTATGCAGTGACCCTCCCCACTTCTAACTCTTGCTATCATGCTCAGGGGGTTATTTATTTGTTTGTTTATTTATTTATATTTATATATTTATGTATTGCATATATAAATTTATTGTTGTATATACTCTTTGCCAACAAAGTCTCAGATGGAACAATTCAGAAATATGTGTATCACCAATAAAGCAATACTATACGTAACATTACATATATATAATATTACATATATAATACAGTGGTATAGGTGATATACATATTTCTCAACTGTTTATCTCAGATTTCATTGGTAAAGAATATGTGCAACAATGAACATGAATGTGTAGCTTCCTTGTGAAAACCAGATAATAAATGTAAGTAAAACTCCACATTGTTTTTTGTTTGTTTGTTTGTTTTTATTTCAGCTCATCATGGGGGTACAAAAGCTCAGGTTATATACATTGTCCATGTCCCGCCCATCCCGCTGAGTCAGAGCCTCAAGCGTGTCCATTCTCCAGACAGTGCGCCTGGCACTCACCATGTAGTCATATTTAATTTCAGTTTGAGTTGGATTTTCAAAATGTATTAAGCTGTAATAAAGGAATTGCCTGTACAGAGATATATTCCCAGCACATCATATCCAAGCGACGAGCTTATGCTACACACCATCGCAACACAGGACTGCATTCTCAACATTTGTGAAAACAATATTTGCAAACGGTAAGACAAAGTTAAGATTAATTCATTTTTTAAAAAATTTTTGAGCATGCTATCAAGAAAACGAAGTATAACTAAAGTGGTGCTTAAAATGCCATAAAAATAAATAAAAATTCCTACTCAGTACTGAATTTCTTGCAAAGCAAAGTCAATGGCTAGTTGGGCAATACTAACCTGGACCTCAGTAATTTTTTTTAAAAAGAAAAAAAAAAGATTATTACGATAAAAGCAGGACCTGGTGATGCCAGGTCTGTCTGTCTTTTCAGGAATCCACAATGTTGTACCATCCTCTCCTTCGGTTTAATTTTATCAACTTGCCTAACATTACTTTCTTATTTGCAATATGTGCTAAAATATTGTCCTATTAGAGTTGACTTTATTAAATGTCAGGAGGAAGGACATAAAAAGTGATTAATTAAACTGATTATAAAATGCTTTGCAAAGTATCATAGATTTTCCAAGTAATTAATTCAAAACACTTTACTGCAATGCTAAATGGCATGGAAGCAGACGCATTTTGCTAATCAATGAATGTCTGTCTTAATTTGAGTTTATTGAGAACATTGTGTTTCCCACTTACAATATATATGTTCGGGTCCCTGGAGGGACATCAGTCTCAAAATGATTTGACCCTTTCTCTAGAGTGGGCATCACATTCAGATTTCAATTCTGAAAGTATCCTTGCCGTGCCCCCTATTAAAGGAGAGTTCCACCTCAATGGGGAGTTGTAGTAGCACAGTGCCCATGTTGTTGGTGTCAGTCAGGGTTATTGGTTGCAGTCAAATATTTGTTGCAGAGGTGATCTCAGTCTGACTTAAGTAAGAACGGCCTTCTTGAAAGAATACTGAGAGACTCCCAAAATGATTGGAAGGTTGTAGAACTATTGTCACCCTTTGGTTGTCTAAGATCATTGTCATACTCTTCTTCATTGGTAACGTTTGTTGAGTGCTTATCATGTGTCATGTTGTTCTAAAAGCTTTACAGAATTAACTAATTTAATTCTCTCAACAATCTGAGGAGGCAATCTAGTGAGCTGAATAATGGCCACCAAAATATTACACTAAAAATATTAGTCCTGATCCCTGGAACTTGTAAATGTTACCTTATAAGGAAAAAGTGTCTTTGCAGATGTGATTAAATTAAGGATTTTGGCTGGGGAAGATTACTGCGGATTATCCTAAATCCAATCACAAATGTCATAAGGGAGAGGGAGAGGAAGATTTAGCACACAAAGAGGAGAAGGCGGAGATTGGAGTGATGTGGGCACAAGCCCAGGCACGCCAGCAACCACCGGAGGCTAGAAGAGTCAAAAGAGGGAGCTTGGTCCCACTAACGCCATGATTTCAGATTCCACACAAATGTGAGAGAATAAATTCATGTTGAGTTAAGCCATTAAATTATGGAAATTTATTACAGCAGCCACAGGAAACTAACACAGGTAGATACTATTTCTATCCTCACTTTGCAAATGGTAAATGCTTTGCCACCTGAAGCATGGAAAGGCAATGTAACTTGCTCGAGATCGTGCAGCTGGTAAGTGGCAGAGCTAGGATTTGAACCCAGGCAGCTTGGTTGCGAAGATGGAATCTGGAATAAGAATCTATTTCACTGAAGACAAATCACCGCCCTCTTCATAATGCAAGAGACACAATGTAATCAACCAGCCACAAAGGCACTGGTTCCCCACCCCACCTCCCAGCCCCCAGGATAGATCAGAGCCTCAGGACTGGTCACTGCTGTTAGCAAAGAGGACACTTGGCGGGAGGGCAGAGCCCAGTCACAAGCTGTCTCTGCCATCGAGGGCATTTTATCATGAGCCTCTTGAACAAGCAGGGACCGGAGCTGCTGGAGAACGAGGCTGCCTGCTATACACAAAGCAGGTCCTTCACCCTTCTCAGTTCTTGAGATCCGGCTCTACATTGATTTGCAAGGGCTGCTGTAACAAAGTACCACGCGCTGGGGGATTTAAACAACAGAAATCTATTGTCTCACAGTTCTGGAGGCCAGAAATCTGAGATCAGGGCAGGGTTGGTTTCTTCTGAAGGCTGGGAGGGAGACTGCTCTGTGCCTCTGCCCTAACTTCTCGTGGTTTGCTGGCACTCTGTAGCATTCCTGGGCGTAGAGGCGTCACTCGGGTCTCTGCCTTCATCTTCAAGCAGCGCTCTCCCTGTGTACAGGTGTGTCTCCAAATCCCCAGTTATATGGGATTAGGACCCACCCTAATGACCTCCCCTCAAGTTATTACATCTGCAACAGCTCTATTTGCAAATAAGGTCACATTCTCAGGTAGTGGGGGTTAGGACTTCAACACATGAATTTGTAGGGGACAAAATTCAACCCACACGAAATGCACTAATTTCAGTTTCACTGTTGATACCAAATTCAACCCACACTGCAATGCCAACTCAGCAAAAGCAAGGACTTTGCTTTTTTTTTTTTTTACTATGGTTTGCCCAGCGTCTGAAACAGTACTTGGCACTACTAGGTGCTCAATACATATGTGTTGGTTTTTGTTGTTGCTAAATTTCTCAGAATCAAACTTTTTGTTCTATTTTGAACTCATTCAGCCCTTGGCTTCAAAAGCAAAGACATACTTTTTCTACAAGCATTTTTAAAAATTCCTGAATTTCAAACTGTGTCATGAGACACAATGCTAAGAATTGAAAGGAGTCAAGCTCTACTTTAACAAATTGCCCTCAGAAGCAAACCACTGCACCTCTCAGTCTAATTCCCTCATTCCCTTCACTTGGTGTCAGCATTTACCCCCTTAATCTTTGACTCCGAAGGGCATGTCCTTCCAGGTGACCCCAGGTGAGAACTGAGTTGTTTTGCAGATGCCCGCCATGGGCTGTCAGAATTCCCATCTGTTAATGCTGGATGGATTTTTTAGTGAGATCAGATAACCAGTCCCAGATTCCAGCTTTCTGTGCATATAGCCATGCATTGCTGGAACCAGTTTTGAAAGTGATTCTGGCCAGTTTAAAGCAGAAAAAGAATGTTTTGATAAAATTTGATTGTTTCAAAAAATTTCTAAGAAAGATGCAAAAGCAAGAATAAAAGACACCAGGCAGCCACCAGAACCCCGACCAAAATCACTCCAAAGCCAGTCCAGTGAGGACCACTCTGTGGCTGTCCCAGAACACAAACAGCTGACTCGTGCCCTTTCAGCCCTCCCTGCCCCAGGCCTGGGCCCCAGACACTCACTCAGCTGATGCCTCTGCCCACACTCACACTCCGCTCTCCTTGGTGCAGATCCGAGGAGGGTACATCGGTTTGATGGGCAATTCATTAAACATAAAAGGGGGTTCAATTTCCAGACAGCTGAAGGAATGGTGAACATACATTACACTGTCCTAATTATCAGATCCATCTGAGCTTTCAAAGCAAAAGGGCCACCTTGAATATTCGTCGTGATGTTCACTTTATAAAACACTTCCTTATCAGTACTTTTGGCTTATGCTAGTTGGGAGGGCAGACCATCTGACTTTGAAATGGAAGAACTGAATCCATCACCCCCGAGTAAACGTCCAACCTTAAGACTGGGAGGCAGGACCCTAGTATGGTGGGGATCAGAGTCATTTGCTTATGCTTGCCTTTGTTAATTTCTTCATTCAACTGATGCATTGGATCTCCACCATATATCAAGCCTTATTTTGGGTTTTACTTCCAGCACTGAGGAATATTGAAAGAATGACTTCATCTCTTGGTAGTTCAGTTGCTTCCTCAATAGAATAAGATGGTAAAATCTAGATTGTGAAGGTCTCTTTATAGACTTAAAACTCTAGAAAAAGACATTTCTGAAATGCTGGGTATTCTGGTATCTTTTAGCAGAAACACTAACCTGTCCAAGAAGGCATATAAAAACTTAGAGGATCTCTTTTCTAATTAGGAGGTTTGCCTTGCTGGGGGGCCGTTGGTGTTGACTGTACACAGCCAAACACTCAATTCCTCTATGTAACAACTCTTCAGGAACCCTGGGGGTGCAACGAGAGACAGTAGGCTGAGGATCTGCACAGCAATGAGTCTTCCTAAGCTCATCACCACGGAAGAGAGCCAGGTTCTGAGGCTGCTGAGATGGGAAGAGGATGTAAGCATCAGAGGAAACTGCAAATACAAGATTCTTTGCTTCTAGATGAATGTTAGAATTAAGCCACCACCATGAGAACTAATGCTCCGGAGCCTTCAAGACCAAGGAAGACCCAGAGATGGCATCCGGGAAGGGAGGCAGCAGGGCCAAGGATGTGGAAGCAGGGGGCACATGCAAGGTGCCCTTGACTTGCTAGTGGCTCCAGACAGAACTGCTGGAGCCCCAAAGCCCTCCCAGGGTGAGGATGACACATAGTCAAAAGATATTAATCAAGTCTCAGTTTGTGCATGAGAATGTTCTGGTAGAGGGCTTTGGCCCAACACACATAAAAGAGCTTCCCAAGAAGAGGCTAGATGAGGAATGGCTGAATATAACTCCTTGGAAACTACGGCTTATTCATCCTCATGGGCATTGATATTCTTAAAAGTTACCCAATGGCCTTTAGGGCTCAACATATCAGAAACGGGACATAGGAGACATGGGACAAGGTCAAAAAAAGACAGCACACAGCACACAGATCAAGATTACAGACAGACCTATGACTTTGGTAAAACATTGGTGGTCAAAGAGACAGAAATAATGAGCATGCAACATGACTACATTTGGTTCCTTTTAGGGATAAGGAGACAAGAATATGATTCAAATGCAGGTTTGAAATCTAAGATCAGTGCATGAAGGCAAGGACAGTTGGGATACAAAAATCTAAACCAATGCACAGATTGGATGTATATCCAAGTACATGGCAGTCGGTTGGCAGAGGTCCACGTGGCAAGCGACAAGCTGAGGCCCAGGCAGGTGGCACCCAGGATGTCCAACCACTGGATGGGCTGAGCACTATGCAAAAACAATTCTCCCTCACTCAAGAAAGGGGCAGAAGAAACAGTTACTACAGATCTGAAGCACAAGGCAGGCATCAGTCACATTGGAGCAAGACAAGACTAACTCTGTTAGTGATGCCTGGGTCACTGCGTTTTCTATCACAGGATTCCACCTGCTCCAGCCAAGTTGACTAACTCAGAGGCGGGCACCTGACCAAAGGGTAGCCAGTCCAGAGACTGGGCAGACCAATGACAATCTAAAGTGAAATAATGAGCTGAGGCCCTCGAACTCTCACTCCTTAAAACTTTGGAAACATGGAGAATTTGAACCAGTTCAGAGGTCGCTAAAGCCACAAGGGAAGAGAGAGGGGCCAGGGCAGCCATGGTGGGCAACATTCAAGCTGGAGTTGGAGCAAACAAAAGTTCTAACTGAGCAGAGAAAGCCACGTGGTGGGAAGCAGAGTGAAACTGACAGTAGAGCAGAAACCCTGGAAAAAGAGAGGCTACCCGGTCCCTGAGAGTTGTAAGACAGCTGGCCCTGCAAGCTGCCTTCGGTTTCAAACGTGTCCTTATCCCTTTTCATGAGGTGACTCGGGGGAGTCTCTGTCTCTTACAACCCAAATTCCCAATTAAAACAGTAGAACCTAATGCCAGGGGCCCTCTCACCAAGAACCTCTCCTACCCTTTTATTATGTGCAGATGTCTGGGGTGGGGGCTGGGGGAAACTTCCAGGTGAAGGTCAAGAGGCCCTAACTTCAAGGTCAAAGTGTTTAAGAAGTTGAGAGAGAGTCAAGCAGGTAAAGCTGATGCTCGTTATTCACAGATTCTGTATTTGCAAATGCACCTGCTCCCTAAAATTTATTTGGAACCCCAAAGTCAGCAAATGAGGCACTTTCCTCTGTCGTTTGCAGACGTGCAAAACAGCAAAAACTTGTGTGGCCAAACACACAGCTGAAGGTCTGCTCTGCTCTCGATGCTCTGCCTTCTTGTTTCAGTTCTCACACAGTAAGTGTGTCCTGTCCACACTCTATTCAGTGCCACATTTTTCACATTTTTGTGCTTTGTCTTGGTGATTTCACCTTTTAGAATGGCCCCCAAACCTAGTGCTGAAGTGCTATCCAGTGTTCCTAATCACAGGAAGGCTGTGCCGTGCCTTACGGAGAAAATATGTATGTCAGATAAGCTTCATTCAAGCATGAATTGCAATCTTGTTGGCCATGGGTTCAATGCTAATGAATCAAAAATGTCCATCAAATAAGGTGTCTTTAAACAAAAACACACGTAAAACAAGGTTACGTATTGATCAGTTGATGAAAATGTTACAACCAGAGGCTTGCAGGAACCTAACCCTGTATTTCCCCTAGGAGCAATGGTTTCGTGGTCGCTAATTCAGAGTTTGCAGTGACTTTATAAAACAAAACTACCTTGAATAACAAGAACTGACTGTACATTGCTTTAATATCTCTTTGGGAAATGACTCCATCAATCATATTCATTGCTGTATCCTCAATATCAAGCAGAGTGCCTGGCACACAGTAAGTGTGCAATGAATATTTGTTGAATAAAGAAATATCGGCCGGGCAAGGTGGCTCACGCCTGTAATCCCAGCACTCTGGGAGGCCGAGGCGGGCGGATCGTTTGAGCTCAGGAGTTCGAGACCAGCCTGAGCAAGAGCGAGACCCCGTCTCTACTAAAAATAGAAAGAAATTAGCCAAACAACTAAAATATATACAAAAATATTAGCCGGGCATGGTGGTACATGCCTGTAGTCCCAGCTAATCAGAAGGCTGAGGCAGAAGGATCACCTGAGCCCAGGAGTTTGAGGTTGCTGTGAGCTAGGCTGACGCCACGGCACTCTAGCCTGGGGAACAGAGTGAGACTTTGTCTCAAAAACAAAAACAAAAACAAAACAAACAAAAAAAAGAAATAAACAAATTCATTCTCTAAGGATCAAAGCAACCAGCAGCTTGTGTCAGCAATTTTCTTTGATCTTGAGAACCAATGGCAACAAAGATCTTTCCAAAAGGCATGAGCGTCGCCTGCAAAAAGGATGATAGCCCTGAGGGTTTGAAATTACCTCGTATCAATTGCTATACTGCTGCAGAAATCCCCACTCCACCCTCAGTGCTTTCATTTCCAGAGCTGTTTGACAGTGCTTGCCGGGCACCGCATCAGCCTGGGACACGGCTTGTTGGTAAGCACTGCTGCCTCTAGAGGGGGAAACAGACATGGGGAATCTAATTTGCCGGTCTAGGGTCAGCAGTCACCCCAGAGAGCAGATCTGAAGCCCCTGGTGTGTGCGTCACGACCCTCAGCCAATATTCATTTCCTCAAAGTGAAGTCATTTTCCAGAGAGAATTACTTCACATTTTGGTAATTGGAGGTATCACTATAACCAGAATTGCAATTTTAGTGCTTCCGTGGCAGGGCCATTTGGGACTTCAATTTTACTTCGTTATGTTTCGTTGTAAATATTTCTACTGTCAAAACAGAATTCAGTTGGCAGTCTTTGCCCAGAAGCAGCTCAGAACTAATTAATTTAGCATGCAGAATTTAAAGCTGTGTTCCTCCAGCCTTGTTTTCTGTGTTGTCCTGGAAGCAACAAGAACAAGAGAAGGAAGGGGCACTATGTCCGCAGCTCCCAGAGCACACTTTCATCTTCTCCCCAACGCAATTATCTTACTAGGCAGTGAAAAATCTATTACCCCGATTTATGGCAGCTCTGGAATCATAAGAAAGCACAAATTGTTCCCATTCTGATTGCAAAAGATAAATTCAGAAGAAAGCTCAACACCGGAAGCCCCTGTCAACCACAGTGATTTTCGTTGAGGGAAGAAAGCCCTAGTCACAGCAGACAGCTGCGGAAAGAGCCGTTTCTAAGGTATCATGGTTCTGATCACAAGCGAGGCTGTATGTGTCACTTGAGCAGGCTGGCAGGCTGGGAGGAACATTGCCAAATGTAAATTTAGAGAGATTAATAAATGACTCATGTATTGTATGTCACGTTCATATTAGCCATAATGAGACAGATTGCAAACACCAAGTGATCAATACAATATTTTCCATTCCCAGAGAAGCCAGAAATAATATGAGAGTTCTCTCCTAAAACTTGGGCATTAAGTCAGAGCACATGCTAAGGTATTAAGCACACCTTAGACCCTTCCAGGGCATATGGCTTGGGGGACAGGAGTAGCAAAACTGGAGAAGTATTAAGTGCTTCAGTCTTATAGGAAGACAAATTTTAGAGTAAGCAGTGGAGGCCACAGAGAACAGAATGAGCTCTGAACCAAGCGTATAAAGACTTTAGTATCTACCTGTCTATCCTAAATGGCTATGCCATTTGAGACAAGCCACTTGGATTTTCTGGGTCTCAATTTTGTCACCAGTGAAATGGGAATCACTAAAAACTTCCCTCTTAACAAAATAGAGTTATTAGAACGTGCTATGAAATCGTGTGCAAGGTTTTCAGAACTCTGTATATTAGCTGCATATGACATGTAAGGGTTGGGGGAAGTTATGTAATGTAAATTTAAATTTTATAAATGTAAATGTTCATAAAGGGATTATTGAACTCAGCTACTCTCCCCATCCACAGCCAACGCACTTGTGCAGGCAGAACGCACAGTGGAAGGAACCAGCTTCAGAGTCAGGACACTTTCCCAGCTGTGCCACTAACTACCTGTGAAGTCTGAGCACATCACAGCCACCTTGGATATGGATTTAGCCGTCTAGAAAATGAAAGAACTGGGCTAGGTGTTTTCTAAGGCCCTTTTCTGTTCTAAGATTTTATGGAGGATTTTTTCCATCTGTCACTCTGAGTTACAGATACTTCCAATCCCTTCCCATGTTCAGAGATCTTGTCTATTCCAACCCCATTGAAAGTGGCACTACCCTAAGTGATTTTAGGGCAGAGAGGACCACTGAAAGCAAAAGAATGCATTTCTTTTCTTCTTCATTTCTGAGGTCCCAGGATAATTCATAGGATCTGGAAATGGGGGTGATTACATACAATCAGGATTCCTGATTTATTAATAGGAAGTGAGGATTTGGAAGGAGAGCTGACTTTGCCAAGTGTCACAAACTCCTGAAAGTGATCATATTTGAGCTGAGTGGTTGTATGAACCTGTGTTCAATAAAAGCATATTGATTGGGCAAAGTAGTCTTCCGCAGCTGAGAAAAAAGGATGCAGTGAGCATGAGGCGGAGTAGGAAAGCTCTCCAGACTTCAATAATGTATTGTTAACCGGCATAATCTTCTGAGAAAGTGTGAGACCTCAAATTAACAGCACTGAATTGAGTCTAATAACTACATTGCACAACATCATATCTACTCCTCAATCAATACTTAATTTTCTCATATAGCCCTCAGCCTCCCACAAGCTTTCATTGTGGTTTGCAGAGAACAGCACTGACCTTGAGGAGCACCAGTCACCTTCAACCTTAATATCCTCAAATGGCCAAATGTGTCTTGAAATATTCCTCAGGCAAATAGAGGCTGAAATGCACACCCAGGAAAAAAATTATTCTACGATATTTTCTTCGTATCGTGTCAGATTCGTCAGTTCTTCACTCTAAGTCTACTGTGATTCAGATTTGGAAATTAACCTGTGCTTTTAGGAGACGTAACTTTGAGAGACTTTGCTGAGAGGAAGTCAAATCAGCAAATTCATACTCTGAGGCCCCTTTTCGCTACCTAATTCATATTCTACAATCCTGAGGCTTTGGCCACTGAAGCTCATCAAGTCTAGAGGGAAAATGACTTTTTCCATTTCAATTAACAAAGGTTACTCTGGAGTGTGACGGGAGGATTAACTTTGAATCTTCAGGGACTTCTTTACTATTTTGTTCCAGCATCCCAATGCTGTACATTATGTAGTACAACTATTTTTTTTAAGATAGGAAGAGGATTTTCCAAAATATATAATCTTTTCTCCATTTACTCATTTAATTCATACATCAAGTGCTTAGTTGATATCCCTTCAAAAGAAAAATAATGTTAAAGAAATAGCTGAAGTCTCACATCCCCCAAAATAGGCTTTGATTAACTTGATAATAAACCTTCCTAGGGTCTGGTTAACCTTTCTATTCCTGTTAGGTTTATTTTGTTAATATCACAAATTACCACAAAGTTGTCTAAATTTAGCAGGAAAATGAGCGCGTCATTTTTCTGGCATTTCCAGAATAATCCTTAAGATTCACCATGATTCGACTGGCTTGTGTCACATGAACCAGTCCCTGAGAGCAGGGTAGATGGTTTAACCTGGGTCAACCCAGAATCTACCAAAGCTCTTTTATCAGAATAAGTGTACATGCATCTTGGGCAGAAAAAACATTGTGCAATTCTCTGTTACATCATTGTATTTAAAACTTTCATCAGCTTCATTATAAACAAATGAGTATATTATATTCATAACTATTACCTCATTGTTGGACATTTTAGTTTATTTCTAAAATCTTATTATTAATAAAGTCACCCAAACAATAACTTTGCCCCACAATATTCATTTTATTTGAGATCAATTCCCTGAAATATATTTGCTGCAGCATAACTGAGTCAAACACAATGAATATTTTCAAGGCTCTTAACACATATTGCCAAAGTTCCTTCCAGCAAGCATACATCACTTTATTTTTTTGCTAACACTCTGTGAGAATTTCCACATCAGTGCATTCTCTCCAACAAGAGAAGAAGCATATTCATCTTCCTCCATCTTTGCCAATTTGATAGGTTCAAAGAAGACACAGAGGCAGCTTGATAAAATCAGCATATCTAATCATGTGACTTCCCGGCACACCAGATTTCAGTTACTTTCCATGGCCTTGAGGACCAAAGTCCAGAATCCCTGGAATACAAAACCTTCTAGGATGTGGTCCCTGATGGTCTGTCCACCTTTCTCTCTGTTGCTTCCCAGCCTACCCCTAGCAAACTGAACTACTTAGAGGCTCAGAGACACTGCATCTGGGTTTATATTTCTGTGTCTTTGCATATACTCTTCCCTTCTCTGCTCATTCTAGTTCCAGGCTGAGAATTCCCTCCACCTGTACCTACCATCTGATTATAGCTTCAGTCATGCAGCACTGCATCAACCTTTGAAATTATGCCCCTCAGGATTAAGAGAATTTGGTAACTAGCACAATGTCTTGACCTTGTCCTGCAGAACAGGTGGGAAAGAAGACAGTTTGTTACAATCCCTTTTGTTTGCAACAAAATTGGCTGACAGGCTCAAGCTGGCTGGAACCAACATGGCTGCCTGGAGTCTGTGCAAAATAGACTTGCTACCCAATGAGTGACCGTTTGACATCAGACAGCCTGAAACTGTGCCCTCGGATCATGCCAACACGGCCATTTTCTGAACATGCAGCCCCTGAAGCAGCATGTAGGGGCAGCAGTGCATGCCCAGGGGACTTTCCAAACCCCCTTTCAGCTAATCACTGTCCAGCCTGAAACCCCACCCTCAAAATGTCTCCCTGAACTCTAAGGGTGCAAGACCAATGTGGGGACACAGATTTGAGCCTATTTCCTTTCTTCTTATTAGGCTGCCTAGCAATAAACATTTTTGGCTGCAAAAGGCATTGCTATTTTACAGATACAATCTATTGCTATTAGATGGTATAATAAATAATAAAATTTAAAATGCTCTTAGGGATTTTTAGAAGCCCTGGCTTTGCAACACTTCAGTAGAAGCATGTTTTATCATCTCCACAGATCTCTATCATATGGGTGAGGAGAAAGTGCCAGATGGGAAAATAAAGAGTACTTATAGGAGAAATAAATGCCATCTATGAGATTCACCCAAATCCACTTATTTGGTGCTTACAGACAGGGCCTGGGGCTCTAAGGCGGCCTCTGGTTCCCCAGTACAGAAAGCGAACCTGCGGTCTCAGTAGACCATGCTGCTGAAAGCCATTAGGCCTACAAGTTGTAAGGGTTGAAATGGCCAAAATAACATTTTACACCATCTGAATCAGCGATTCCCTGAAAACATAACCATAATAATCAGCACTACAGCCAACGTAGAAACGGTGTGTCCACCTCACGAAAGATAAACCTGGAAAAGAAGCAGAGAAGGGCAACACCTAAGACCAAGAAAGATTCATTTAGGGAGATACTGGCTCAAAGGCAACAGAGCATGATGCAGAAGAATGAATGCAGATTATGCATATCGGCTCTGATTGACGGCTTTTTGGCCCTTCAGCTGACGATCGCTGGCCCTGGCACAGAAGAGAGGCTGTCGTCACAGCTTCTGGAAAAGAAAGGCTGGTGTAGACAGCTGCTGTCACTTCCCATAAGCGTCTCAGGAAGGGTGGGTGGGGCCGCCAGGTGCCCTGGAGCTTGCGGACGTCACCAAGATCTAAGGAGGATTCATCAGACCTGTGTCTCTAAAGCGCTCTGAGCTCCTTGGAGGGAGGCCTTTTAATTACGGAATTGGCCAGGAGCAAGTGGGAAAATAGACAGGAAAATAATACCAACTTCGTCAGGGGTAGGAAAGAATAGTCACCGTTTGGCTAATTTTCTTGTCTTGAGTAATGCATCTGTCTTTTCCCTCCTCCCTATTCTAGAACCTAAATATTGCTTGAGAAAGACACAGTAACCTTATGTCTCCATTTGCTCATGAGATGTGCTGTAGCTGTTCTTTTGTTGATATAATTATTCAGAAGCATTATTATTCAAGTCAAATCATTTTTGAAAATTGCCTTTTAAAAGGAGAAAGATGAGTCTTTTCTCTGCCTATTTAAGCTTTCTATAAAATGTATAGGAAAAGAGTATTCCCCTTAATTCGGTTGCAAGATTTGGTTATAGATGTAATTTGTTTGTTCGTATATTTATTCCATATTGAGGAGTAAATACCAGCTTGTAACCACTTGACAAAGGCACACAATGCAGTTTAAATTTGTAGGAAACTTAGTTGTACTTCAAAATTAAGATAAAAAAAAAGCCAGGCAGGGCTCTTTAGTTATGATATTGTGAACAGGTTCAATTCCATGTTTAAAAAGTTCATATTTGTATACTATCCACAAAAGACTGAAATAATCTGCATTTTGGCTCATGCAGAGAAGTATGCTGCCTTTAATCATGTGCATTTGGGGAGATGGGAGGTTTGACTTTGTTTCCACCAGGATTAATCAGTTCATTTAATGATATTAATTAGGAGGAAGGAATTAGATTCAGTGAACTGGGAATAGATGAAAGATTATCTTACATTCACAGACTTGGGTTCTAATTTTAATAAAGTTGGAAAAGAATTTGGATTTATAGGTCCTACCTTGACATTAGGGGCCTTAGAATGCAGAAAGCAGCATGGAGTTTTTCTAGGCTAATGTGCTAAAAAGTTAGGGTTGAACATGACAGGTGCTCACTGGACTTAGAGATTTTCACAGTGATTGGCACAGACACACCCCTTATTTCATGAAATCCATCGTTAAGGCAGGAAAACAAATGTGGGCTGAAAAGTGGAGGAATGAAAGTGGAGTTTAGAAAGGGAGTTAAGAGAAGCCCAGGGCACATTCTCTTCCTTTGACACTCCAATTAAAAGGCATCCCAGATGTCAGTCCCCACACGTCAGTGTACGGCTGAGAAAACTACCTGACAATTAAATAAGCCCACTGCCTTCAGTGTCAAATGTCTTTCCCTGTGGTGCGCGTGGCCCTGCCTACCTGTTAGTAACCATATACCAAACTTTGGGTGCCTGCTTGGGAATTGTACCCAAGGAGGCATCCGTGAAGGCAGCTGAGGGCATCTGCCAACATCTGCAAAAGTCTGCTCAAGGCCCTATTTTCCTGGCACTATGCAGTGCAACATAGGAACGTTTTTATCCTTAGTCAGAAAAGAAGCAACCCGAGCAAGAGAATTTAAACCATTTGACCGATCAATAAAGAGAAATGAAATCTCCACAGGTCAGGGATTTGGTTGCTTTTGCCTTAATTGCTTCAGGATCAATCCTTCTCTGGAGCTTCCCAGAGCCATCCTCAGGCCCTCACCATCACGCCTCCCACCTGGGCCCCTGGGTCAAGGGCATACAACACTGGATTGGATGGTTCCCAGCTATGGATCATCTTTTTCATTTGCATCATGATTTCATCTTTGATCCATTGGGCCATTTAGACATGTAGTTTAATTTCTAAATATATGGGGAGTTTTTTCCATTTAATCTTCTTGCCATTGATTTCTAACTTAATTGCACTGTGGTGGGAGAATGTGATCTGAATATTACCAGTTCTTTGAAAGTGGTTGATACTTGCCCATGGCCTACGATATGGTCAATTTTAGTAAATGTTCCATGTGTGTTTGTGAAGAATGCACGTTGGAGCCGAATTCTACATGTGTTCAATAAATCAAGCATGGTAATTGTGTTATGCAAATCTTCTTTACCATTTTTTAGTCTGTTTCATATATCAATAATCGAGAGAATAATTGAGAGAGGTGTTGAAATCTCCCACTAGGATGGTGAATTTGTCAACTAATTCTTCAATTTAGACCTATCAATTTTTGCTTTATAGATTTGAAGATATTTTATTAGGTGTGTACACATTAGAAATATTAAATCTTCCTAGTAAATTGAATCTTTGTCATTAAGAAGTGACTCTCTTATTCCCCAAAAATGCTTTTTGTCTTAAAGTCTACTTTTGTTTGATACTAATATGGTTCTCCCAACTTTCTTTTCAATTGTATTTGACAGGTATGTATTTTCCCATCCTCTTTCCACCGTTCTGTTCTTATAAGACTATTTCTTGGAAATGTCATAGTGCTCAATCTCTTTGGAGTCTTCCCCCCAAAATCTGACTGGGTTTTTTTGACAATCTGTTTTAAGTAATAAATTCAGTTTATTTATTGTTTTTTAGATAAATGAAACAGTTGAACTTGCTTCTGCTATCTTGCTTTTAAATTTTTATTTGTCTCTCCTTTCCTATGCCTCCCTCTTTTATTCCCCCTTTCTTACTCTGCAATGCTTCTTTTTTTACCTGGGAATTTTTGTTTGTTTTCATAGTATTTTTCCATTTATTCCCTTTACTGGCTTGGAAATTAAAGCAACTAAATCTGATCTTTTCATAACTTTAAAACTGTACTATGTGTGTTTGACTTAACAAAGTCTAGTATTAGATTATATCTTAACCTCTTTACCAAAAATACAAGGACTTCAGGGTGCTTTCACGAGACCTCCATCCTTTCCCTGATACAATTGACAAGCTAACAGTTGACAAGTGCTTCCATTCTGGATCTTTTTTAAAGAAAAAAATTAATCATTATTTGCTAACCTAGAAACTCTTTGTTTCAATACATGTGTATCCACCATTGTATTGGACCACCATTCCTTTCTGCCTGACACACCTTCCTTTTGTGATCATTTTTTTTCTTCTTCCTGAAGTACACACTTTAGAGGGTTGTTTAATGCCAATTTGGTGGTGGTAGATCCTATACAGTTTTTGTCTGTGTTTCTCTCTCACTTTTAAAAGATTATTTTTTTAGCAACAGAATTCTAAGATGACATGTTTTTTCTCTCATGAAGATATTATTTTGTCTCCTGTCTTCCACATGGCTATGGAGAAGTCCGTTCTCTAATTGTCAGCCTTCATAGGTGATCTATCTTTTCCTCTGACAATTTTAAAATCTTCCCTTTGGCTTTGGTACTATGAAGTTCCATTGTGCTGTGCGTAGGTATGGAATCTACATGCTCATCTCTTCCAACCACCCAGAAAAATTCTCAGCAATTATCTCTACAGATGTCACCTTGCTTGAGTTACTCTCTCCTCTCCTTCTAGAATCCCTTAGATTTTTGGTCTACCTTTTCATTCTCTGCTCCCTCTTAAATGTGCTGCCCTTTTTCATCTCTCTTCTCTATGTGCACTCTGGGTAATTTCTTCAACTGTATCTTCTCTGTTTAGGTGTGTCTAATTCACTGTTTCTTTACCCCATTGAAGATTTTTTATTATTTCAAGAATTATAGCTTCCATTTCAGAAGTTCTATTCTGTTCTTTTCTTTCTTCTTTTTTTTTTTTTTTGGTTGTCCTTATGTCTCCCTATTGCCTGCCCATCTCAGTGAGTCCCTCCTCTAGGAGTGGTAAGGGTCCACTTGTCCAAGACGACACCCTGAAGGCTGACCTCCTAGAACAGGACTTGGCCTCCTGCAAAGCTCCATGGAAACCAGCCACTGCTCGATGCTAAGGGCAATCAATCCTAGTCAGCCTCAAAGCTTGGCCTCTGGCCCTCTGGCCATGCCTAGGGATGGGCTGCACCTCCTCATCCATGAACAGTGAGTTGGCAGACCAGCGCTGGAGCCAAAGTTCTGCCACATCACATCGCTGTTGGGATACCTTCCCAAACACAGCCCAAGGCCAGGGTCCTCCCTATGGATTCTGATGTCTGCCTCTGTACTACCCTAAGTCTGTGCATAATACCTAATGAACACTGCCTCCACGAGCTAATGCCCCATCTCCAGGCCAGCTGTCCTCATGCTGCTGGTCCTCAGTTTAATGCCCACTCACAGATCAAGATGCTACTCTTGGCATCTGCCCCGAGGATAGCCCTTTCCTTTTGCTAGCTTACTGCTCAGAGTCAGCTCATAATTTGCTACTTTGGTGAGGGATGGGAGGGAAAATCCCCTCTATTCTTCAGGCTAGGCAATTCATCAAAAGATACAATTTATTTAGAATCCAGGACTCCCCATAGAGAATGCCAGCCCCACACTGCCAGAACTATGAGGCCTAAAACGTAATGGTGGTCCCAATTTGCCCAACCCCCCCCACACACACACACACACAATCTTAGGTCTCTTCCTAGCACGCCCATCTTCTCCTCCACACCTACTCTGCCTTTACAATAAAGCCAAAGCCAGAGGCTGGTTTCAGTAGTGTCTCCTCTGCCACTGACACACAGCCCTTGAGAGAAAGTGCCCCAAGGGCTTGGGAAAATGCTAGGAACATGCTAGGATTTAAAACATTGGTCAGAGGCAGTTGTTCTCAGCCCTGCCTGCAGGTTGGAATCACTTGGGGAGTTTGTAAATATTCCAGTGCCCAGGCATCACCCCAGATCAATCACCTTGGAACCTGCAGTGTGAGACCCAAGCATCAGTATTTAGATGCAAACATATGTAATTCTCTATCTTTGTCCCGGATGAGCTCGCAGACCATGAGAGGAAACAGATAAGCAGACTGCCAGAACAAGGTGACATAGGCCATACCAAAGAGCTGAAGTGGGTCAGTACATGCCACCCCAAAATATCCCACTTTGGCATATGTATTATCTTGAGCTGAAGACAATTGAGAAACAGCAGATGCAGAAAGAAGCCTTCTTAGAGATTTCCTTATCTGACTAAAAGCAAAAACTTCAGAGAAATGAGGACTGCCATAAATCCCCTCTTTGGAGGAGTTTCACAGCCATAAAGATGAAAAGTCGGCACCAAGATGAGTCTGCAGAAACAAGCCTTACTAAAATAACCCTTATCTTCCATTAGTTTCCCCATATATTTACCTTCCTACAGTTTACTGCCCCCCAGAAGCCTAAACCCCAATTTCCTTTGTCTGGTCACCTCTGCACAATTTATTGCCCTTTGTTAAAATGGTATATAAGCTTCTGATTTAACTACTTCCTTGGGTTTTCACTTCTTTCCTCTGAAGCCTCTGTGCACATAAAAAGATTAACATCAGTAAAGAAACATATGCCTTTTCTTCTTTAACCTGTCTTTTGTCAGTTTAATTCACAGGCCCCCAGTTACTGAATCTGAGACGGCAAAGGAAAAGTTTTTCCTCCCCTACAGACCTGTGTGAATGTGTTAGGAGCAGAGAGAAGAGAATGTTTACTATTTCTATGAAGGAACAAGGGGGAGAAGGTCAGGGATAGGTTCACAGAGGAGGGAGGGGACACCTGTGCTGTGCCTTGAAGAATAAACAAGAATTTTCCTGGTGGGAAGAATTCCAGACAGAGGGAGGAGCAGGTGCCAGGCACAGAGGCGTGAGAGAACAGAATGCTCTCAGGGAGCATCAAGTCTGGAAAGCAGAGCTTATAAAAATAGTGCAGAGTCCAAAATAGATTAGAATGCATGACCCCTTCTCACGGGTGACCACTGAGACCCCAGCATCCTGAGGGCCTGAGCCAAGAGTGGTATATCTTAGGATGTGAGACTGTGAAGCCAAGCTGGGGTCCAAAATAGGAATATCCTTTCCACTTCTGAGATCAGAAGGAAGAAGTGACCATAATGAAATGAAGTAGACCAAAGCTTGAGATCATGGTCAAAAGACAACTAAAGGAAGACTATAAAATGCACAAGCAAGAAATGGAAGGCTGAGGAACAAGCTGTCATATACAAATCATATGCAACCTACAAACTCCTGGAGGAAATGCATGCTGTTAGCTCAGGACACTCTCTTTCCCCCACCAGGAATCAACCTGTGTGGCCACCCACACCTGCTAGTGAACAATGGATTCCAAAGTGAAGAGCGGGTGTCACTGGCTGGCAAAGTGGGTTTGACTCTCACTGCACAAATCCAATGTATGTGAAGCGTGATGCTGCTTTTATTTTCTTTAAATGAAGCGAAGGCTGGCTCTGAGCCCTCTTTCTACTGGGCCAATAGTAAATTCACCCTGGTTGTGATGAGGGCTCCCTCTCCCTCATCCCCTGAGCCCTGGGGTCCTGGATAGAATGAAGCATTTGAGGAGGCCATGGAAGGACCACTGTCCAAGCCTGCACAGTGCCCAGAAAGTAAGGGGTTCACAGACTCCCACCTGGGGGGAATCACCCCCTATGTCGCCTGGTTCCTCTTCCCTACAGCACATTTCCCACCAGCAGCTCCATCCCCCTGAAAACCGCAGCGGGGGGGGGGCGGAGTATGCAGGCAGCATCTACTCTCCACACAGCCACCCAACCCGCTCAGAGGCTTGAGTAGCTGGTGGCCTGCAGAAAGGCAGAGGAAAATATAAGTGGCCTCTCAATGAATGCCAGGCTCTGGCCTCCGCAGAGTGCAGCCACTCAAGGGAAGGAGCCCGGCTCGCAGAGGCACTGTGTAAGTACTCCCACCTTCACAGCCATCCTGGGAGGGGAGTGCTATTCATAGCTACCCCTTGCAGAGGAGGAATCTGAGGCCTGTCCAAGTTCAGTCATTCTGAGAGCCAGGGTTCCCCGGGCTCATTCCCTCTAGCTCTGCATGGCTCTAGGGTCCCTCCCAGGCTCTGGGAGCTAGTCAGTTTCCCCAGGGCTGATGACAGAGTTTTTAAAAATCCATCAAAGGAGGAATGTTCTAATTCTCCTCCCTTTCCAGGGACCTGGAGGCCAGCACTCCCAGCCCCCTTTGAAGCCAGGTGTGACCATGTGACTCACTTGGGGGAATGAGCAGAGGTTTCCTGCCTCCTTTCCAGGAGGAAGCATTTAAAACCTGTGTCCGCCTACCCCTTTCCTCGCCTTGGTGGCCTGGGAAACACATATGTGTTATCTCAATTTAAAAAAAAACGATAAGGCCCCCATTAGCCTGGGTCTCTCTGTGACCACAATCAGCAAAGCCCCTGGACATGCAGCATGAGCCTCAAGTCAATTTTTGCTGTGCTAAGCCACTGAAATTTAGGGATTGCCCCAAATCTTGATAGTGTTGTGTTGAACCGGAGTGTTAGTTTCCATAATCTTTTCTGAAAACGCTACTGTTTAGCCACAGGTAAAACTCTCACTGTTTAACTCTACTCTTTGTTAGGGTTATAAAAAATAACTTACTAAAGAAGCAGTTTAGGGTTCCATTTCTTTCAACAGCATTTTGGTCAGAATTTTAAATCACTCCAACAATAGAAAAAAGAAAACACTACTGTGACATCAAGCCTTAAGTGCACATTGCATTCTAATGTTTACAAAACTCTTTTACCTATATTTGTAATGTGACTCACCAAAAAAAAAAAAAAAAACCCTGAGCGTGGAATTGTTTCTTCCGTCCCCATCCAAGATCTGAGAACATGGGGATCCAGACAGACCATGAAGTGACAGAACTCAAACTAGAACCCAAGTTCAAGGGGCTCAGAGCCCCCTCCTCTGTGCCTCCCTAATAGTGAATACTGCCGGGATTGTGTTTTCTTCTCATTTCTAAACACCAGTGCCCTATAGTTAAGATAATATAACCAGCGTAAGAACTCAAAGTGCTTTAAACCAAATTATAGCAATATATTGCAAAGCTTAGCATAACATTACAAATAGCTCATTGAACCAAGGCAGTTTGTTTGCAGAGTAAGCAAGCAGATTTTCTGCATAATATAGCAGTGCAGCTGGTAATGGCAGCCGCTGAAATAAAAGCTGGGAGGGGGACCTCATTTATGGACAAGTAGTAGACCCTAATGAAATTGCATTTTGGCCCTATCACCATCCTTCTGAGAAAATGCCCCTCGAGGTTTTCCATTTGAATCCCCGGCATATTTATGAAGATCAAAGTAATGGCTTTTTAAAATTAATTACATGAATTTGTAGCTCAACAACATTGAGTGAAAGGCGGGTGTTGTACCCCATGCCTTGTTCCAGCTGTACATCACGCACATCAAAAGCCCAGGACGCCGGAGCGAGCACGTTCCCTACCACATCAGCCCCCAAGCAGCCGGGATGGACGTGGAAGGAGTACAAAAGATCAGTCCCCAAAGTTGTTGTGACAGCTTAATTGTATTATAGTGCTCTGATGATTCCCATTTATTTGGCTTTTTCCTCAGAGCAAATGCTGGCCCCCCAAGCACAGCTATTACCGGGAGAATTAAGATTCACAACTTTGATGGGTCCTCGCTCTCTGTAATACCAGCCCTGCTCCAAAGTCCTGGTAATTGTTCTGCCCCGATCAGGACTTCTCCCAGCCTTCGGCATGCTGAGACCCGACAGCAGCTAACTAATTGCAATTAAAATCTGCCACGTGAGTGGAAGAGAATAACATAAATTAATCAGTACATTAGCGGAATTACATTTAAATGTTCAAATGTGCATTCAACATAGTGGGACATTTTAAATTATAATGCAAAGTACTTCATTATGGATGCTGATATTTTAATGAGGAAATGTGATGTTTGGTTAAATAGGAGTACAATATAGAGACTTCCTTAAAATTAGCATCAATGATGCATTTTAATTCAAAAAACAAGTTGTGGTCTGTGTAATTCCTGCATATCAATGTGGAAAAATTGCCTGGAGCTGTGGAAACAGTTGAACATCTCATTCTCTGAAGAATTAATAATTTTAGCTGTACTAACTAGCACTTTATGTAAATTGTCAGATAAATCACAGCAATAAATACAGGTTTTAGAGGAACAGAACAGGATGCTTATCCTTAATTTATTCAATCATCAATTCATGTATACTGAAGCTAAGGGTTATGAAAGATTCAACATACCAGGCAGAAAAAAAAAAAAAGAAAGAAAAAGAAAAGAAAGGAAAAGAAGAGAAAATGTCTTTTATAGCCACACAGAGACTCCAGAATAAAGGTCCCATCCAATTTTACCAAAATCTTGTATATAAAAATCATTCTATGATGTACATAAATATAAAAGATGGATTCCAATTTTTGTTAAGTTTATTTTCAAGTATACATAGTTAAAGCATAGTAGTCAATATATACACTAGAGTTTTAAAATCTTGCTTATAAAATTAATATCTAATTGCATAAACATAGAGGTTATACATACACATATATTGAAAGGACTATGTCAGGTTTTCTTTATAATTGGTATATATGGCTTTAATTTATGATGTTGGAAGCACAAATCCTAAGAGAGATGATAGAAGCTGACCTAAACTGGGTTTGCTATTTCTGTCACTGGTTAGAGATGGTGCAAACCCAGAAAGGGGAAAAATCCTTGTCTTCTTCGTCTAGGTTATCCTCTGATTTTATTAGCAGCAAGACGAATTCTTGCAGGGTTTGATGATATAATAAAGCCAGGGCAGGGCAAGTTTGAACAACTAAGAAAACACACAGAACTGCCATAGTACATGTGAAAGAGTGTTTATTTATTTACAAGTGCTCAAGCAAATGCAGACCTGAAATGAACATCATAAATAAACAATACAAAACAAAGACCAAATTAAAATGCAAATAAAACCTGTCTCCTGTGATACCTATTCTCAGCTTTGGAATCCCCGCCCGCTCCCCATTTAAGTCCTGCTGATACTTCTCCATTAAAACTGCCTTATTAGGTGCAACTTTGCTCTTATTTAGCAAAGAACAGAAAGTTCTGGTCTGCTCCTTCCCTGGGTTTCAGGAGAGAGAGTTTTTCTCTTTTCCAAATAATCCTTCTCCCTAAATAAACTCCTTTCCGAGTGTGATCACCCACTGTCATTCCTGCTTGGGAAACAGCCTCTCTCCTCTCTTTTGGTGTCTCTGAGACATGATGGCGTTATTCTGCCTCAGCTGATGGGAACCCACCTTCTCCTAGTAAGTTGCAGCATGACTTGGCACTCCGACATTTATGAAAACACCAACTCACCTTGTGAAAGCTGTCAGAATCAAAATGGAGTCACTAACGTTAAGAAAACTCTGACAAATAGAGCCAAGGAAGGCTGTGAAGAGAGGGTTCTCACGCTTGTATGTCTGATAATGAAAAAGACTCTACAAAATCACAACCTTACAGAAAGACCACTGAAATCTTGCACAAAAAACACTTCTACAGGGACATCTGCCCAGCAACTGCCTGTCCAGCCTCTGACTGGCATCACACTTGTTCTTGATCCTTGTAGCTGAAAATAATTATTTCAAAACAATTATGTCATCCTCATTTTTTCCTTTAAAAACTTTGTCTTCCTTTATCTCCCTAAATGTGCACATAGTTTGCTATGGCATACGTATTCCCATACGATGCTCTGTTCCCAAATAAACATCTTTTCTCTGTTGGTTATTTAGCTCCAGGACTTCTAAGCATAAGCATTAACAATGCTGCACTTTACCTGAGCCCAGTGATCCCACAAAATGGTGATGGTTAAAAATCCCCCGGCTGGCCGGGCACGGTGTCTCACGCCTGTAATCCTAGCACTCTGGGAGGCCGAGGCAGGTGGATCGCTCGAGCTCAGGAGTTTGAGACCAGCCTGAGCAAGAGCGAGATCCCGTCTCTACTAAAAATAGAAAGAAATTATATGGACAGCTAAAACTATATATAGAAAAAATTAGCTGGGCATGGTGGCACATGCCTGTAGTCCCAGCTACTCGGGAGGCTGAGGCAGTAGGATCGCTTGAGCCCAGGAGTTTGAGGTTGCTGTGAGCTAGGCTGACGCCACGGCACTCACTCTAGCCAGGGCAACAAAGTGACACTCTGTCTCAAAAAAAAAAAAAATTCCCCCAGCTGTCTTGTGTTCCAGAAAACAGCTGCCTGCAAAGAACTGCCCCCGGGACTTGGACAAGACTTACAGGTGCTCTCCCTGTTTTCTGAGGACAAGACCAGACCCAGACTCGCTAAGACACATTCTTGGCCTCACAAAAGATTAGCTGAACTGCTTGTCCCCAAGTATCCCTCGGAACAAAATGTTTTGTAACCAAGGTTGGGTCAAGCTGCTCTCCTGCCCCCAGCTCCCAGAACACTGGGCTGTTCCTTCCCTGAGCCGCACACAGCCGCTGAGGACAGACTCCCTGTAGGAGAAAACCCTGTTTTGACTAACTCTTGAGACCCCTGCAGGCCTATGGCCAGAGCACTCTCCCTGTTTGGACAGTCCCTCCCCCTTCCCCCTGCAGTAATCCTTTTGAATAAAGTCTCTCCTTCTGAAGTATAGATTGTTTTTTATGTGACACCATCAACAGACAGCCAGTGGTGTCTAAGTGCTGCAGCTCTAAGCATTATCAACATCTACGCAAAGACATCTCATTACACACCATGTGAATGAAGAACTCAACCGCAGAATGAACTGAGGCTCCTGGAAATGAGTACGGACAACTGGCTGTTTTTTTAGCTACTATCAGAGTGAAAAGCTTATCATTTTGTTGGTGTGAAAACACAGTGACCAACTAATTACACCCAAGCCAGTCTGTCTGCACTCACAACTGGCGTAGGTCTGGTCTGAACAAAGACTTTGAGAGGAGTGAATGTGCCCGGCTCCTCTGCAGCTCCTGTCAGGGCAATAATGAATCTCGAAGGGTCAGAGGGACAGTAGACACAGTGGGGCTTTGTATATTAATATGGCAAAGCTCCAAAGCATCTGGGGAACAATGACAGTGACAAAAGCTATCATTTTTCAAACAGATGGACTTAGGTCCACCTATGACAGTGTTAGTTACTAAACTTGCGTTCATGTCTGCCTTCATGAACAGGTTTACATTTATAAATCATGTTTATGTTTATTATATTTTTACTTATTTCACAAATATACATAAAAAATTTTCAAGAAATAGTAGTATTAGTCACATACTTTTCTCAGCCTACTAATAAGAATGGAGTAGTCTGTCTCCTCCAGAAACAGCCAAACGAGAGGCCAAAAGAGAACGGGAACCAAAGCTAGGAATGTTTTCACACAGTGGTATGGGTTTCATAATGTGGTGTCATTTCCCCACAAGGCTGTGTTTATTAGGCACTCCATTTCTCACCAGGAGCAAGAAATGATATTGAGCAAAGACAAAATAGGTCACAGCAAAATTGGGAACAGCTAAGTCTTGGTGCAGTTTCTCTTTTCTCATATTTCCAGTGGAAATGTTCTACCACACACGCCAGTTTAATAATCCAAACAAAGCCCTGTGTGGTAAAAGAAGCAGAGAAAGAAAGGGAGAAAGACCACTGGGTTCCATTTTCAGAGCCCATGAGAATAGCAGATGAGACACGACTGAAATACAGGGATAAATTGGCTACCGAGAGCAAAACACGCCAAATAGCGAATGAGAATCATGTAAATAAACGAAGAGACTTTTGTTGTGTGGTGTTGAGAAAAGCAGTGCTTCATGAGACCATTTTACTGTAATGTCTTCCCAATATTTAAAGTTCTCTTTACTGTCCCCATTTTTGTGAAGAGAGTAATATTCATTCTCTCCTCTTCCTTTTTTTCTTGGAGGACCAGGTAGTTGGATGAAGAGAGAAGGATAAAAGCTCTTTGACTATGCCCAAGACTGAAAAGAAAGATTTGGAGAGTACCTAGTTTCACCCAACCAGGCAACAGAATTTTATAAATAAGGTGCCAAATAACCCACAGAAGCTCAGAGTCCCAGTGACATTCGAGACCCGGATTCTAGCTGGTCGCCTGCCCATATTATGGTCACATAAACCCTCCGTTACGTTCTGCCTTTTGACTGAGCTGGTTGTACCACTTGCACCCAACAGTCCTAACACATACTTGCTGCATGGTCACCACCACAACAATCGCCATCTACCAGCGTTTGGTATGTACCGGCCACTCTACTAAGTGCTTTAGAGGTACAACCAACCAAAGGGAGGTCTGACCATGCCCAGAAGGAATCTGAGGCTTAAAGAAGTTAAGTAAGTTGTCCAAAGTCACACACTATGAAGGGAGTAAGGACATGAACCCAGGATCGTCTGGATCTTAATCACTCCGTGAGCCAGCTTCCCGGGACACCAGGTCTAGGACCTGCACCCTGTGGATGTGTAACAGATGTGCCCCTACACTGGCCTCTCTGCTCTCCCTTGTCTCAGCTTCACAGCACACACACACACACACACACACACACACACACACACGCATGCACACGCACACACACATGCACAGACAGAGTAACACAGTATAGATCAGGTTGCCATCGGGTCTTGGATTAGGATCTGCTTTGTCTCTTAAGTTGACTTTCCACCTCTCTGCACTAACCCATTATGTATATTTCAGCCATCAGAGGACACTCCCCCTCCCCTTTTGGCAAGTTCTTGGCTATAAATACCTCAAGGTTACTTCCCTGTGTTTTTTGTAATAGTGACATGGAGAAAAACAACAGCAAGTGGAAAGATCGTGGTAAGCAGGCTATTACAGGTTGAATGGGTCCCCAAAAAGATGTGTTGGCATTCCAACCCCCAGTGTAACTGTGAGCTTGTTTGGAAATAGGGTCCTTACATGTGTAATTAGTTAGCATGGGGTTGTCAGGTTTCAGTCTGAAATGCTGGTTCTTAGTGCGCCCATGGCCAAAGAATGACCAGAAACATCAAAGTAAGGCAAGCACAAAAACGAGGTTTATTGAGGAGAGAAAGAAAGGATTATAGAGCAAGAGCAAGATATAGGCTTACGAAGCGTAATACCTATGCCACAGATGACAACTAGACCCACCATCACAGCAAAGGGAGAACAAAAGGAAGCGTGCAAAAGGGGGCTTGGTTATGGTCTGCATCTTGTTTTATAGTGCCCAAATTGGGACCTCCCTCATGGTTCAGAGGTCACCATGGAATCACTTTGATTGGACAGTTGGGAGTTGCATGATCTGAGTCTTACTATGCACGTGGATCTCCCATAATCCTCTCTGAAAGCCCATTTGGAGGGGGGTGAATCACAGCAGCACCCACTTTCATCCCCAGGAGACCTGGAGTCCCTCACTATCTACCTAACAGGGTCATACTGGAATGGGGGGCCCTCAATCCAAAATCACTGTGTCCTTACAAGAAGAGGAGAATGCCGCATGAAGACAGGGACATACGGGAAGAAGATGATCACGGGAAGACAGGGGCAGAGATTGGAGTGATGCTGCCACCAGCCAAGAAATGCCTAGAGCCAGCAGAAGCTGGAAGAGGCCAGGAGGGATCCTCCCCTACAGGTTCCAGGGGAAGTGCAGCCCTGCTGACACCTCAATTTCACACTTCTAACCTCCATAACCGGGACACAGGGAATGTTTGTTGTTTTAAGCCACCAAGTTTGTGGTGCTTTGCTCCAGCAGCTGTAGGAAACTAACACACAGGGTGACCTAGAGAGGCTGAAAGCAGATAAATTAATTTGCAGGCTTTTGTGTTTGGTACTTCTAGCATGAGATAAGAGGCCCCCAGCTCTGAGCCAGGGTGGTTGTGGGCAGTGCAAATAGATGACTTGTTGACTAAGAGGATTTCTTCCCATTAAATCATTAAGGAAAAGCTCTGGTTTAATATGGATTCAACTAGAAATTGGCAAGAGCAAGCACTTGAGTTAAGAATGCTCTGGAATTCAAACTGGAGCGCCATTGGCAGTTGCTTCCTATCTGCAAAGATAAATAAACATTGCATGTGCTTGATGTCTGTTCCCAAGTAAAACATTGCCGCGTCCCTCAAAGCACAAGATTTTGATAAAATTTTAAAACCTAGAGAAATAGAAATCAACAGAATTGGATAATACAACCCAAAATCCTTATATAACAGAGACAGAAGACAAGTTCCTGAGGAGCTGAGTCTCTTAAGAGTACACAGAGCCAGGTGGCACAGAGTAGGGCAGCCCCCAACTGCAAGTTCAATGCTCTTCTTAATAAACAAGAAGAGGATTTAAAAATAGAAATGCATTGGGATAGACCAGCAAGCTTTATCCCTGGCGGGATAAAACTTCTAGAACTTCCTTGCTGTAACAGGAAGTCCCTCCACACCTCCCTTGGATCACTGGAGGGATGGGAGTGCAGTAGCTCCAGAGGAAGGAGTGAGAAGCATTATATTTCTTTGGGGATGGGGTGTGCATACTCAGGGGAAGTAGTAACACCTTGTTTCATGTGTTGTGTGTGTGTGTGTGTGTGTGTGTGTGTGTGTTTCAATGTAAGCTTTATTATTATTCAGATATGGTGAGGCCAACAGATTAGGAGAGATGATTACCATTGAAAAGATTATTTGAAAACATGGGCAAGAGCCTTTATTATGGTTTCTGCAGGAAGAAACAAGCAAAGCAGGGTAAACAGGCTTAGGGTTGTCTAGACTGAGTCATTTTCAGTGGACTATGGGACATAGGGGCTGTCCCCAGTTGTCCAGTACGTGGCCCTGGGTGATTAGGGCGGGGAAGGGGGCCCTGGAGTGTGAGAGCTCACTAAAGGAGGAGGTGGGGGTGGGCACTGGATTGGTTGGTTTGTGTATGGAAAGCACGCCCTAACCCCAACCCCACGGAGGAGTCATTTACTATCTCTAGGAACCGGCTAATCCTAGGATAGGCAGTCCCTCCAAGGTTAGCAAAGCCCCAAGATGCCAAAACATCAAAAATACAGAAAATAAAAAGGTCTACCTAATACAAATATCTAAGCCCGTCCTGACGGGCCCGCAGCGATAAACTGCTTGGTTGGCCAACCTGGAAATAGAGGGGCGGGACCCTCAGGGGAGGGGTGAGAAGCAAGTCGGGAAGGGAGGAAGGTCCTGAATCTTTGGAACTAAATACTTCAGCCTCGTCCTGAGCACTCTCCCGGGACGAGTAAGAGCCAGAACCTGGGACTGAGGAAAGGTGTGCAGAGCAGGGCAGGGAGCTCGTGGGTGTCCAGGCCTGGGAGACAGGACCCATCCCAGCACCCTTGGAGATAACGGGGATGTGAAAGGAAAGATCAGGGTTACCAACCTCCAAATGTTTAAATAACTGTCATGACAGCTGACCTGTTTACTAAGGCAATCACCTGAGAACTATCAAGTTGAAGAGAGATGCTCCGTCCCCTATATCACTTAGTAGAGGTGAAATGGTATTAATATGAATGTTTTCACCACCCTAGGCCTACCAGGACAGATCAGAGCAATCACACAATGACTGTAAAGACTGGCTCATTAAAAATTAAGAGATTGATTTTTAGGATTTTTGGTTCCTCAATTTTAATTACCTTTGTTTTTAAAATAGTCTTTACTGGTTGGATTAGAAAGTCCTGGAGGCCGGGCGCGGTGGCTCACGCCTGTAATCCTAGCCCTCTGGGAGGCCGAGGTGGGCAGATTGTTTGAGCTCAGAAATTCGAGACCAGCCTGAACAAGAGCGAGACCCCATCTCTACTAAAAAAAAAAAAAAAAAATAGAAAGAAACTAGTTGGACAACTAAAAAAATATATAGAAAAAATTAGCCGGGTATGGTAGTGCATGCCTGTAGTCCCACCCACTTGGGAGGCTGAGGCAGGAGGATTGCTTGAGCCCAGGAGTTTGAGGTTGCTGTGAGCGAGGCTGACGCCACGGCACTTTTGCCCGGGCAACAGAGGGAGACTCTGTCTCAAAAAAAAAAAAACAAAAAGAAAGTCCTGGAGAATTGTCAGTGTCCTGAATGACACAAATGTCTTTACTCTCAGGATAATCAATCATGAGGAAAGAGTCACACACTATTCCTGTGCTTCCACAGGGATTTCACTTGCTTCTATTCCATTATTGCTGGTTACCATCAACTCCTCTCTCCTCCAGAGAACTTGGCAGAACACTGTGCTAAGAGATCTCGCCAAATGTTAGCCTGGCTTTCTTTCACCTGTACTAAGTCATGCTCCTAAAGGTGACCTCGGCTCCCCTGCTGAGTTTTTTTTGCTCAAGAAAATGCAATGCTGCCAAATGGCAAAATGTGCATTGTCCCAATCCACGTTGCCAAACCATTTGCAGTAGTTGTCCACTCACCCCCTTCTGAAATTGTCCATTTTTCCATAGCCCTCCTAGTCCCATTTTTGTGTTCCTCTTATTTCCCCATAACCCCCTTTTGTTCCCTCTCTGTTTTCCCTTTCAAAACCTCAGTCCCCTTTGTCTTAGTTGGAGTCCAGCATGGTTGATACTGGAGTCTCTCCCCTACTGCAGCAGTCTGAATAAAATCTGCCTTGCCACATTTAACAAGTGTCTAGAGCTATTTTTCTTCAACATTACTATACTAAAATAACCAAAATCATTTAGTCTTACCACCAAAAGGTGTCCCTCTTCCCCTTAAACTTGCCTCAAGGCCCCTGCTATAAGCTACAGATCAGGAATTTAGCCTTCCAGAAGAAATGTCAAAAAAATGATTGATAGCCTCCATAGAGCACTGTTCCAGGTATTCATGATTCCCACGGTGAGATGACATCACCCCCTTTCAGACAGGGCCAGAGGACAGAGAGAGGATTCCTGGGGCTCCCATAGCCCAGAAACAGACGACTTGTAACAGCCACCTACTGCCCTGAGCTCCAGCACAAGAGGAATTAATTGTGTAGGACTAAAGGGAACTGAAAAGGGTAACTTAATGGTGGTTAGTGTCCTTTTTCTTACAGGAGGCATAGGAGAAACCTTTCCTTTCATCTCCATCTATCTTTCCTTTCTAAATTTTAGCAGGCTAATCTTGTACTGCAAGAAAACGCTCATTGGATGGTATGTTGCTCCAAATCTCTCTGCAGAGTTCAGGAGAAATACCCTCTGGAAGATCTTGGTAAAAGTTACAAGCTAATGAATCAACAAAGGAACCTAAGGATGATGAGCATGTAGCAAACACTGGCTATAGATTGGCTTTGTCTGCAAAACGGATCCAAACAATCACGGTGCCTTTGCCAAATTCCTTTACTTTTCATGGCAATGTAGTTATTTGCGTAGGTTCAATAAGAATCTGTCTTTGTGATAACATAATTGGGTAAACCAAATGTGTAACCTTTCCAAAAATGTCTCGTTTAAATCCCATTTCATTAGATTTGACCAGTTCATTATTAAGGAACAAGGACTACATACTTCAAGTGTGGAAATGATGCTTCCAAAATCCTCCCGGAAAACGGCTCTAATGCCCAGCCTGTGGCTTATGGAGTTCCAGCCTTCCAGGAAGTCAAGACTTGCACCTGTTGGCTGGCCAGAACAAGCAAACATGAGGATCCCAGAGAAAGAAGCTAAACTTTACAGTTATAGGCACTGCAAGGGAAAACCTCGTACATGTTCTTGGTTCCTAGACTGGACAGAGAAGAACTAATAAAGGCAAGAGAGAATATTTCTGGCATAATAAAAGTGATCAAAAATATGATTCCAGGGGCTTTGTAAAGGAGTCACAGTTACAAGTTCACTCCTTAGCCTTAATATTTCATGGCCAAGCATGCGACAAGGAGGTCTTTGTGTAATAATCATTACTTCTTTTTGTACCTATGTAAATAAAATGCACCAAATTAAGCATCAAGTTGATTATTCTAAGTCAGAAAATCTAGAACAGACATATTTGGTCAAATTTATGCCTTCAGAGGAGAATTTGCTCATAAGACAACCTGAAAAAAATAAAACTGACATTCTCATCCTTAGCTTAGTCCATTTTGACACAAAAAGATGGCAACTACCAGAGCCCAGAAAAGATTTACATTTTTAAAAGCCATGCCTTGCCAGAGATAAGCCTCGAGTTACAGGCCATTCTAAAGCCGTACAGCCAGAGATAAGCTGTGATCCTGTTTCCTATTATCAGAGACAAGACTTTAAATCAAAACAGAACTGTCAACTGCTATGCAATAATTCGAGCTATAAATACAGAGCTCTCTCACTATTCTGGAGCCCAGTTGCTCTGAAATCTTGCTTTAGGCAAACAAACCTCGACTAGGAGATGGAAAATTATCTAAGTGGGTTTTTTTATTTGGGGTAGAATAGATTTCTCTTAAAAAGAAACAATAAAAATTGATTTGGGAGGAATAAAAACAATTAAAAGAATGGTTTGTAAAGCTTTTACTGTAGTGTTGAGGAAAACCAGAGCTGCATAGTAGTTAAAGTGGTAGAAACAGATTTTATTCAGGAACTAATACAATGGGGGAAAAGAGACCTGAGTAGAACTGGGCTCCCTTCCAAGTGTATCATTGGCAAGGGGGGGATTTACAGCAAAAGTGCAGGGTGGGGGTCAGTGGGTGGAAAATGACGAAGACGGAACATGTGGCTGAGGGGGAGAATTCCAGTTCGACAGATCTGACAGCATCCCTGCAAAGGCAGGCCAGGGTGACCAGACGTCACCTGGGGGAGGGTGGGATGGGGAACCCGAGCAGATCAGATATCCATCTTTTAACTTAGCAGGATTCTTGCTACAAGTAGGCTCTTGAGGATGAAGCCAGAGAAGGGGCCAAGTCAATAACGGCTCAGAGCAGCAAGTCCAGAGTTTGGTCAAGCAGAGTCAGCAGGCACCACGCTGAGCTGGCAACCTGACAACAAAATCTCTCACACTTGAGGATTTCTGCCGCCTGCAACAAGAAAGGTCGTAAAGAAGTCTGTAATTGTCGGTGCCTCCCTGGAGTTCTGGAGTGTAGACAGGTAGATCAGTCAAGGGAAGGCCATATTTACCAGTCAAGGAGAGCCAAGAACAGGAAAAAAAAGAAAAGAAACCACAAGGGGAGCAGGGGGGTCTAGCAAGGAGAATGCTCAGCTGTCAGCAGGACTGGGCCACTCCACCGCTCGCTCACTTTCTCTGATATTACAACTGATCCCAGGGGACACTTAAGCCAGAATCACTGCCTTCTGCAGGGCAGTTTTCAAAGCAGAATTCCCCTCTGCAAGCTTGGGCAAAACAATCCTGTGGGGGAAAGAACAGCCCAGGAGGCCCAAAACACAGACTGGCCTCCTGCCTCCTCCATCCATCCCAGTTGTGACCTCCCCCAGGGCTAGCCCCACTGTGTGGCTTGTCCCACCTCTGCCCTGCAGCGATTGGTCATTCTCTGCCCTGCAGAAACACCATCACTCCAGCCTGGGCAGCGGGTGCTGTGCATGCTCCAAAATGAGAACTCTTGAGAGAAACTCATTTTCTTCCTGAACCCAACAGAGACCTGCATGTGCAGACATAAAAGAGTAATGCATTGTAGATCATCTCTTTTTCTGTTGTGTGGAAAACAAAAGGTAGCAACTGAAGGCAAGGCTTTTTGGAAAGGTACTCAGACCTAAAGACTTAATGTCTAGCAATTTCTGAGTGCACCGGATGCTTTCATATAGAAGCTGGTCAGCCCCAGGCTGCCTGGCTTTCTCCCGTTGAACCTGGATACTGGTTAAAACTGGATACTGGCGGTTACTAGCTAATATTTATTAAGCCTACTTGTAGCAAAGAAGAAACAGACCAGAACTTAGCAAGGAGAGATTTTTATTCAAAAGAAATCCTACAAGGGAGGGAAACAGACTATTGCAATAGAAAGAATGCTCTGACCATAAGTGTCCCAAAATCAAACAGAAAAGGAGTTTTGTTTGATAGGGTAAAGGAGGAGGTAAGCAGAGATCAGCAGAATCTTTGAGGGGAACCTGGACAAGCAACGGGAATGACTCGTGGGGTCTGATGGGAAAAGCGTGTTCAGTTGATTCCCAAGGGAAACTGATGGAGGACACAGTCCACTGTTTTGTGTTTGCTCAGGTTTGGGGGTAAGCAGAGCTCAGGGGCTTGTGGGAAAAACTGAGGCCCATTAAATGTGGTCAAGGCAAAGCAGAGGGTGAGAAACGGGCAACTGTGACCTCCTGGTCAGGGCTTACCATGTGGCAAACACTGGGTTAAAATTCCCATCAAGAAAGTGCTATTATTTGCCCCTGTCTTGCAGAGAGAAAGCAGATTCTGGACATTTAAGGGTGAAATTAAATAGTTTGACCTTAAAGCTGTTGAAACTTTAAATTATTTTGAGCCTTGAGAGAAATGTGGCTATGTGGCTTGTGTCAGGCAGCATGCAGCTGCAACTTCTAACTCCCTTCCCTATTCTTGTACTGTGGATGATTAAGGAAGGCTGAAAGGCACCAAGATAAGACCTCCCTGGAGCCCATTGCCCCTCCTTCTGGAATGTTAAAGCAATCCTCCTTGGAATGTAGCAAACTGCAGCCAATCAAATCGCTGTAATGTACGTACTGGCTTTATGTGGGCAATGCTGCAACTCTGTTGAATTTCTCTATCTGTGCCTACATGAGTAAAACCTTAACTTCCCCACTCTGGAGCACTGATCCCATTCTTTTGCAGTCTGTGTTACCTGGGTGGCTATCCTCAAGCTTTGCACTCGAATAAACTCTGTACTTAATCGTATTTTCTGAATCTCATTTATTTAAGGTTAACACGAGCAGTTTTCCCAGAGTCACACGGCTGGTAAAATCCATGTAGACTCTTGTTACCTGAAAGAGAAACCATCAGAAATGTGATATCTGGATGTAATGTGAGGGAGATGGACCTTTTCTTTAACCTCACTCTCTATATCATGTTCGGCACATGTCTTGGGTGTGAATAAGCGAATATGGATGAGGAGGGGTATAATCTATAAATCCACCTCCCACCCCACTTAATCTCATGAAGTCCTTTCATAGCTGATGCCATACAATTAATAATTTCACTGTCCTTTTAAATCTTTAAGTAGGCTTTGGCTGCGCTTTCTCTCCCCCCGTTGTCTACTAAGCTGCCCTAGAACACTCCAGAACCATCACTGGAAGCTGGAGCCAGGAGGAACTTAACACACCTACCTGCCTTTCTGATGGACTGCCCCAGGGAGAGAGCAGGGAGGTAAAGAACGCTTCCCTGCCGAGTCCACCTTATAAAGGATCATGCAGCCAGCCAGAGGATGCCCTGGCCATGTGGTGTCAGCCACTGTGACTTCCACATGCACGAGGGGCACATAAAAATCTGTGTGTGCTTGTCCTCATGGCTGGCCACCTGTTTCACCACCAACACCACTGGGAGCTCCTTGGAGAGGTGCCTGCGTCCTTCCCTGCCCTGGGAGGAGGCTGACCTCTATCCCAGTAAACGCTAGCAGTCTCTCAGTTGTCTCAGGGCCCCCCTGGTTCAAGGCAGTGAAACTGAGTGCACCTCCCCTGATCCAAGTGCACTAAGTACAAACCTCTATGCAGGCACTGGCTGGTAAGAGATTAGATTTGTGATTTATACAGGCACAAAATCTCAACTCTGGATCTTGAAAGTCCTGCACCCAGAGAAGGACAACACCCGGAAGCAACAAAACCAGAATTATAAAGTCTGACCCCTTAGGCCCTTCCAAAAATAATCCCGCATTCAGAAGGGATTGTTCCCCAACTCCCTTCACACACCTTCTAGCACTTTCCGAGTTTCTTTCTAGTTGCACAAAACGCCTCGTGGAAGCATCCTGGAGTTAGGCCTCCTCACAAGTTATCTTGACTGAGCAAAATCTGGCAGCAATATATCAATGAGGTCTCAGAGATCCTGGGTCACAGACAGGTACAAATCAATATGAACTCTGATTGGACCGATAAATAGAAATGTTAATGGTACCCATTCCTACTTGACTATAAACTCGATGGGGCTGGGACCAAATCCACCTTGTTCACCACTGAATCAACAGCACCTCTCAACGTGCCCAGCACACCACTAGCAATTAGTATGAATCTGTTGAAGGAATAAAAGAATAAAGGAATGAATGCATCCTGCCTCATAAGGTTTTTGTGAATATCAAATAAGATCATGTGTGAATTATAAACTACACTTCTCTGCAAATAACAGCTAAAAATAAATTAGCTGTTACTGTTACTCTCAGAGGTCTATACTGTAGGCATGGTTTATCACCACAATTAAAATGAACCATATTGATAATAGAAATCATTCTCCAGAAAGAGCATATTTTTATCTCAAGGATAAAAATGGAAGAAATATCTTATTTTGAAAGACTTAATATTTAAGTCACTTGCGTATGATAATAAATAAACACATTTTATATTAAAGACATAAAATACCATGTACAAAAAATTAACATTAAAATTAAAAGTATTTTCAATCGTTACAATCAACATAGAGAAATAAAGATGATAAATGTCTTATAAATAAGAGTCTGGCCATGTTTCTTCTCTCCTTAACAAATGCACACATAAACACACCCTACACACAAGTCAAAATAAAAAAGTCTGTAAGCCATCGTTAGATGCTACAAGCTGGGAAGCTAAATTGTTCTCCCAGAATGGAGGGAGAAATTACTAGAAGCAGCAAGTGATGGCTGGAATTAGCCATTTCCGGGAACCTTCCCAGAAACAAGCCATTTCACAGTGTGATGGGGGGAAAATCTATGGATGACTTGGGTGCCCAGAAGTAGCCAACATAAAATGTAACTAAAGTAAATTAAGCTGTCACCATAACTATGACACATAGGAATTGAGGGGTGCTAACATGGTAGGTTTCTCTAAGTCAATGTCATCACAAAAAGGAGTGTTGGGGCTTAGAATTTGTCAGCATTTGTGATGCACAGTCCCAGGGAGGAAAACTCTGTGCCCGATGGTCATTAGGTAGGTGACTCTGTTAATAAAGAAAACCTCAAGCAGCCAGCAGAACCCTCCACTGCAACTCATCCTGAGTCTGTACTCAGCAAGCAACTCTCTGGTGGCTGATTTTCTCCTCTGGGTGCCTTGATACTAGGAGTAGTCCCTAGATTTTTCTTCCTTCCTGTTCTCAAGGGGTTTGTCCTAGGGCTGCATGCTTCACTTAATGCCATTGCATTCGCACTCTCCTGCCTGGATAGACCACACGGCCATGGCCTGGGAACCAAAGAACAGAGACGCCACTTTTTGGCAGACAGCCAGAAACACTCAAGAGCAATTCATTCCTTTTTCCTTCACCTTCTGGAAGGAGAATGTGTCCTCTCCACATCATCCTGCCCCAGCTGGTGTACAACGATAGATCTGACGTTGTTCCCAGATCAAAGGGGTTGGTTGTTGTGGGCTCCGGAGAGGGGGGGTTTGTGTGTGTTTTTCCCATTTCTAATCACTTGCCAGAGCACTGACAAACACACCATTCTGCCTCCTGCTCTGGCAGCCCAGCCTTGCTGAGATCTCAGGCTGAGGACAGGCTCTATTCAGAGCAAATGTAGATTTCTCTCTCTTACACACTTATTTGAGAGGCATTTTTCTTTAATTACAATAATTTCTGATTTCCAGCATATATTCTTTAAACCATAACAGCAGACATGTTAAAGCTGTAGACAATCGCAAACTTAAATGGTTCGAGTTCTCAAACTTTGAGAGTCAGTTGTTTGAAATTCTTTGTCAGAATTTAATATAAACCAACACATGAAAGTAAATGGAACAGAGGCAGCTTCCCACTTCAGAGCTGTCTGGACAGAGAGGACTCTGACTTAAGAGACAAAGGACTTACTGTCAACGGAAGAATGAGCAGACACTTGGCAAATAGGGTGCCCAGATTCCTTATAAAAGATGTTCAATTATTACATTTGTAGATATTTACACATATATTTAGAATTTTAAAAAACCCAAAAGCTCATGTGGCCATTTCACTCATCAAACAAAAAAACAAATAAAATGGAAAAGGAAACCATTCTTGAATTACCTTGACTGCCAGGACTTGAGGGGTAACCAGTCAGGGTTGAGGTGGTGGGGGTGGGAATGTGGAGACCTTTGTGGATCTTCCAGAGGGACTCAGGGACCTTCGATGTCTTTAGAGGACCAAAGCCTGGCCCTTTCTCCCATGCTCCACCCTCCTCAGTGCATCTGTCTCCTTGTTGTTGGTGTAGAGTCATGACTGAGAAATGCTTCTGCCCATAAATGGAATGAAAGAGGAGACCACATTGGAGGTTGTGTTTACTAGAAGAATCTGAGCAAAAGCCAAGAGAGATGGTCCTTGAGAATAGGGTTGGAAAGGAGGCGAATGCGTGGAAAGCACTCGCCTGCGGTGGAATGAGCAGAACTTGAAGCAACGCTGGACAGAAGAGACAGCCCCTGCACGTGCACAGACCCATGAGGAGAGAAAAGTTTTAAGTTCTTCTTTTCTGTCTTACAAGGATTCCTAGAGAATCAGAATTTTTCCTCTCTACTCTCCTAAAGAAAGAAGACATTAAAATAAAAGCCAAACCTTCAAAGTTAGCATTTAGAAAAACAATGAAAACTCACTATGGGGAGGGGTAAGTGACCCATGGGATTGAAACTAATCCCTGAGTCCTCTTCCTTCGTCACCTCAGCCACCAGCAGGAGCATATGCTGCTCCCCAGGGGTCTGCTCCTCCACAACGTCTGGGTCAGCTTGCTTTGGTCACCTTCTCCAAGCTGAGATAGGCTGGACCATTCAAAGAGAATACAGGCGGCGTGGGACCCGCCCAGTTCACCTGTAGGTCCTTCCCTATTCCATCTACTGAATGAGATTTCACCAGAATAGTCCTAAAGGGCACAGCGTTGGGCTCTTCTAGCTACTCCCCTCTCCTGCTAGGTGGGTATCAGCCCATGATGGTTGTTATTAGTCTGCTAGGGCTGTCATAACAAAGTACCACAGACCAGGCAGCTTTATAAATAGAAATGTTTTTCTCACAGTTCTGGAAGCTAGAAGTCTGAGATAAGATATCAGCAGAGTTGGTTCTTTGTGAGATCATTAAGAAAGGATTTGTTCCAGCCCCTCTCCTTGGTTTATAGGTCATCTTCCCCCTGTGTCTTCTCATCACCTTCCCTCTATACGTGTCTGTGTCCAAATTTCTTGTTTTTATAAAGACATCAGTCATACTGGATTAAGGTCTGCATTAATGACCTCATTTTAACTTAATTATTTCTGTAAAGACCCTATCTCCAGATATAGTCGCATTCTGAACGAGGATTAGGACTTTGTCTTAGTCCGTTTTCTGTTGCTGTAACAGAACACCTGAGACTAGGTAATTTATAAAGAAAGAGGTTTATCTGGGCTCACAAATCTGAAGGCTGGGGAGTCCAAGACCAGGCAGCTGTGTCTGGTCAGCATCTGGTGAGGGCCTCATGCTGCATGAGGCAGAGATGCAGAAGGGGAATCTGGTGTGGACAAGAAAGGGCCAAACACGAGGGGCAGCCTCACTTTATAACAACCCACTCTCAGAGTAACTAATCCAAATTCATATTGTCCAATCACCAAAACCTCAAATCAGATGGAAACAAGAGAAAACCACTAATTAGAAAGAAAAAAACACAGCTGTTCTACAGAGAATAGCACAAAGAAGAGGAAAGAGACTTCTGCTTCAGGTCCAGGCATGAGGATTCAGCCAAGAAAGCAGAACAGCTACCGTAAGACCCCAAACTGCCATTTATTTCTATGCTTAATAACGTCAGGTGCTCAGAATCAAATCAGAATTATGCCTAGATATAACCAAGCCAGATATTTGAATATCTATTTAAAAATAAAAAAATTTAATGGTCTATTTATTCACTCGGTAAAAGAATTCTTTGCTTAAAAAACAAATTCAAAATGATACAACATTACTTATGGACTGACCAAGGGGGTATAACCTGAATCTAATCATGGGGAAACATCAAACACACACAAAATGAGGAACAACCAATCTTTTTTTTTTTTTTTTCTTTTTTGAGACAGAGTCTCATTCTATTGCCCGGGCTAGAGTGAGTGCCGTGGTGTCAGCCTAGCTCACAGCAACCTCAAACTCCTGGGCTCGAGCAATCCTCCTGCCTCAGCCTCCCAAGTAGCTGGGACTACAGGCATGTACCACCATGCCCGGCTAATTTTTTCTATAGCTGTCCATATAATTTCTTTTCTATTTTTAGTGGAGATGGGGTCTCGCTCTTGCTCAGGCTGGTCTCGAACTCCTGAGCTCAAACGATCCGCCCACCTCGGCCTCTCAGAGTGCTAGGATTACAGGCGTGAGCCACTGTGCCCGGCCAAGAACAACCAATCTTTAAAAGGGGGAGAGGACCCTGTGTTCTTCAAAAATATCAGTATCATGAGAGATAAATTAAGGCTGAAGAACATTTCCAGATTTAAGAAGATTAAGGAGACATGATACCTACATGTCATCCATAATTCTGAACTGGCCCATACTGAAGGAAACAAGAAAATTCTATACAATTTCCTGGGTCAATTGAGAAAACTGAAATACAAATGGAAAATTAGACAAAATATATCAATATTAAATTCCCTCAAGTTGATAACCCTGCAGTGGTTATAAGAGGATGCCCAACGTATCATAGACCCAAATGTAAGAGCTAAAACTATAAAACCCTTAAAAGAAAATATAGGCACTAATCTTCATGAACTTGGATTAGGCAATGGTTTCTTAGCTATGACACCAAATGCACAAGTGACAAAAGAAAAAAATAAGTAAATTGGACTTGGTCAAAATTTAAAACTTTTATGTTTCAAAAGACTCCATTAAGAAAGTGAAAATTCAACCCACAGAGTAGGAGAAAATATTTGCAAATCATACGTCTGAGAAAAATTTATATCCCAACTATCTAAATAACCCTTACAACTCAACAATAGAAAGATGTATCTGATTTGTTTTTGCTCTCCTTCACACAAAAGGGAAAACGTGCAGGCTATCCGGGTGTGGGTGTTGGACTTCCGATGAGCGGATCACACTCACTGCTTATTCACCAGTTCCTCTTCTGCTTTCAGTATTTGACTTGCCACAGCCGACACCTCCATTTTAAAAGCCTTTAGGCAACCCCCTCCAGGAGGACAGAAGAGAGGGACTGGGCAGTTTGGGAAGGTAAGGAAGCGAGGCGTTCACGCAGCAACACTGAGCTCTTTGGTTGGGTTAGATACCGTGTGCATTTGCTCGTGACTTGCTTCATCAGGGAACGGTCTCTCAAAGTTGCTGACCAGTCTCGAAGCAAGAACAGACCCAAAAACAAGTGCCTGGGAGATGTAACTTTTTGGGTACTCTTAACTGAATACTGATTATTAACTTTGCGTAAAACCTCTTCTCATTCTGGCTGGGTGATCATGTTTAAAGGAAGTGTTGCAATGTGATGTTTTTGGAGCATGCGATTTCAATGCATATTCTGTGTCATTCCATCCCGGCTTACAATGATGTAATTCTCAGAAGACAGAAAGTGGATACATTCCTCCCTTGTTATTGGATCGCCAAAGTGATAGAATCTTCGTGAATATTTATATCTTTCCAAATTCCATCTGACGGGCATGAAATATAAACAATTAAGCTTTGTATCGAGCTGCGTGGAATGGGTAACTTGATATTGGTGGGACTATGACAAAGGTGAAGTATCAGACATTATAGTTGGCCTCTCCTTTATGATCTGAAAACTGAGGAATAAAACAGATTATGATGATTTCAACATCCCCACAGAGCATGGGAAATACAGAGTAGGAAAATGTAACCCAAACAGTTGTCAAAAAAGCACAACTCAGAGGGCCCAATCCTGCCTTCAGCCTATTTTTGTGCAGCCTGCAAGCTAAGAATGGTTTTGACATTTTTAACTATTACAAACCAAAGAAGAAGGTGCTACAGAGACTATATGTGGAGCAGCAAAGCCTAAAATATTTGCTATCTGGATCTTTACAGAAAAAGTTTCCCAACCCCTGAACTCTAGTGTCATGGAATAAAGGTGTAACTAAAATTCCCTCTGCTCTAGATAACGTTGATGCCACTGACATTTGCAAAGAGAAAAATAGAAGCAACTAATCTAAACAGAGGAGATGGAAGGACTAATAGGAGATAGGCATGTTAATAGCCATTAGCTACACACCCTACTTGCCATATGGGCAGCTGGTAAATTGCACATAAAAAGATACTTTCTCACTGTTGCAGAGGAAGAAGCAACTCCTGCCACCCCACCCCAAAAACCACTGTTGTATATTCCTCCCTCATCCTATTAGTAGTGATCCTATGGTCACTAGAGAAAACAGCCCATTGTCACCTGACTGTTGCCTTTTCTGCAAGCAAGTGTCCCAGATGAACGATTCTGGTGCTCTAGTAAAAGCCCTCATCCCCTGAGATGCTCCATACACCAGTCCCCTCAGCCATTTGTCTGCTTAATTGCTCTGATCTGAAAGTAAAACTCTCCTGTCCCCAAAGGCCCAAAGATGGCATCCCTGATAGACACCTAGGTTAGCTCCAAAGGTGCCTGGGAGAATGTAAATTTACCTTTCCAGGCCTAAAAGCTGAGTCACTTGGGACTACCAGGCACCCAGAGGCAGGGGTGGGGGGGATTTTATTTACATAGCAAAGGGCTGGAATTGGGATTCCTTTCCTTTATGTTTCCTAGGAGAGCCTTTCTGAAGGGAAGAGGGGCAGCTACCTCCTTCCCTTTTATAAGCAGAGTAAATTAACTCTCCCTTCCTCTCACCTATGGAGTGTCCCCTGCTTATGTAGGGCAAATCCCCAAAGGCCCTTGCGAATTGTCCAGGGTAAGCATGAGGCCCGGGGCTGGCATTTACTGAGTTGTACTAAGAAATAAGAGATTACTAAACAAGATAAGAAATCTTGTCTCTGATCCAGAACATCTCATATGTGCATTTAGGATAAAATTAATAAAGATGATTGTTAGAAACCCAACTGACACCTTTTAATTGTCTCTGTTTTGGTCATTTTAGTCAGAGTTTACAATATATGAAGTCCAAAAAGCCCCAGATTTATACTCCTTACTAACTTAGATATATACTCAGTGGGTGAGCCCAAAGCAAAGATGGTTGTGAAACCTAATATACCTAAAGTTTTTCTATCCCATTGTAAAGAATGTTTTTTTCTTCTCAGTTTCCAAGGAGATTTCTAACATAAAGATTAATACAACATCAATAATGCTGACAGTAGGCATTTTTTTTTAAAAAAAGGAAACATTCTGTTTCTTTTTCTTAAATACGAACACTATGGTATGTCCTAGGTCTTCTTAGTCAGCTATTGAGAACTATAAAAACAGAGACATAGGAATCTGGAGGCTAAACTTCCATCGGAAAAATGTCCCCATCTTGGGGCTTTTATTTTTCTTTTTTACAGATGAGATCTCACTATGTTTCCTAGGCTGGACTTGAACTCCTGGGCTCAAGTGATCCTCCATCCTCCTGCCTTAACCTTCCCTACCTCCCCCAAGGAAAGGTCTTTTTAAATGTTAGTTTACTTTTCTTTTTAGATCAATGCTTTCCTTTCTCTGGGGGGAAACTGAAAACCAGTAGTAAATAAGTAATTGATTACAGAAATGTTCTCTAAATATGCTTTGTGTCCCTCCAGGAAAAAAAAAATCCTACGAAACACAAAACAATAGGTCTTTGGTGTTGGCATGAAAGGCAGCGAGGATAGCAATGAAGGTTTCCATGTGTTTTCTCACACTGATACTATCCTTGAGTCTCTATTAGTTTTCTCAAGCCAAAGACAGTCAGGAGCCAAACATGTATTTACTGGCATGTACTCAGCCACCCTAAACTGTCCGAAGAGAGCTAACAGATGAAAGCAGCTTCCTTATTCCAAAGATAACTAGCATCTTTCTGAAACTGAGATGAATTCTTGAGTCCTTCCTTCCTGAATCTTTCACCGTATTAATAACCAATAGACCTTTGTGGCAGCCGGCTCTGTGCCAAGCCTTCTAAGCTATACTGCGTCTAATCCTCATAACAACTGGATGAGATAGTTATTATTAGTAGTGTTTCATAGATTTTAAAAAACTGGGGATAAGTAACTCAGTTATTGATAAGAGAATGAGCTAAGATTGGGACGAAAGGCCTAAGTCCAAAGTCCATGCTCTTCCCTCCACATCCCTTTGGTTTGGAAGTTTCCTTGTTAGAATATCACCTGGCTGACCCAGGGGAGAGACTTACTGGTTTGGTGTTGTTTGTCTGTTTACTTTTTAGGATAATTAATGGGTGAAGCTTCAATATATGGCCATTCAAAAGTTTTGGGGTTCCAACATATAATGACATTTACTTTATGACAATTTCAACACTGTGGAGCAACAATAAATGGTAGATGGTCAGTGGATGACAATATGAGAAAAGAGTAAATTTCTTCCCCTTCTTCCCATGTTATAGAAAAATCTTTCACAAGTGGATCTAAATGGGAAAAGTAAACCAATACATTTGTAAAAGATAACATGGAAGAATATATTTATTGCCTTGAGGTAGGAAAACTTTTTTTAAATAGGACACAAGATATTCTAACCTTCAAATAAAAGATTAACAAAAAGACAGGTATTGTAAAAGACAAATCTCAAAAGAGTTGAATAGGCTCTTCACAACAGCCAATAAACATATTAAAAGAGTATGTTTAACTTTATTAATTTTTGCATACCTACTATAAAATCCAAAATTTAATAGAATCACAATATTTAAAGTTGGCAAGACATAGAGATGCTTGAACACTCATATATTGCTAGTAAGAGTGTAAATTGGTACAATGACTTTGGAAAACTGTTACTTAATGTCCACCAATGGTAAACCTCTACATACGATACAATAATTCCACTTCTATCTCTCCCATAAAAATATGTACATAAGAACTACAAAAAAACACACACAAGAATGTTCACTTCAGGACTACTCATAAGAGCCAAAAATTGAAAACTATCGAAGTGTCTGCCAATAGTAGAGCAGGGAAATACATTTTAGTATACATGTTTTTTTCATTCAATGGAATATTATACAGCTATGAAAATGAATGAACCATATACAACGCCACTAAATCTCATAAACATAATCTTAAGCAAAAAACAAACAAATATCATAACTAATATCATATGATTTCATTTATTGGAAGTTCAAAAACAAACAAAACTAATTTGTGGTATTGGAATTAGGATTTTGGTCACTTTTAGAGTGGGAGGTGGGGGAGAAGGGGGCTTCTAGAGTGCTCCAGAGGTTCTGTGTCTTGCTTTGGGTGGCATGTGTGCTCTGTGACACTTCCCCAAGCTGTGCACTTATGATTTGTGCACTTTTTGGCAGGTATGTTATTCTTCAGAAAGAGGTTTATTAAAAACAAAAGAAAGAAAATAGCTGAGGCTTAAGGAAACACACATTACAAAGAGAAGGGGGCGGGGGACGCAAACAGAGCCCAGGAGGGAGATGAGGACAGTTGCAGGGCAATCAGGAGTCACTGACACTTTGCAGACTAAAGCGAGAGCCAACGTTAGGAGGGGAAGAAAGTGGGCAGGAGTGAGGAGAGAAAATAAAGCAAAGATTGTTTTTAAAGATGAAAACCAAGTGTGTCTGGAAGCCAAGAAGGTGGAGTTCCCAAACCGTCCGTGAGAGGAGGAGGATGAAGGAAATAAAGGGTGGCTGAATGGATGAGCGAGTTACTGTTTACTGAGGGCTGACCTTATGTCGGACACGGTTATCAGGGAATTTCAAATAAAAAAAGAGAAGAAAGCAGAAGAGCAGAGCAGTTTTGCTTTTCTGAAACGGCCAGGCGGCAGACGGAATCTGTGAAGCCTCAAGTGTTCATCGCACACACGGCCAGCACGTCTGGTGAAGTCAAACTGGTCACCACACATGAGGCAAAAGTGATCTTATCCGTAAGAGACACGAGAGAGACCAGCTGCTTCTGCAGCAGCTTGGGGTGAACTCCTCCCATAGAGTTGCATTCGTTTCCTAGGGTGCCGTAACAAAGCACCACAAACTAGGTGACTCAAAACAATAGAAGGTATTATCTCACAGTTCTAGAGCCTAGAAGTTGGAAATCGAGGTGTGAGCAGGTCCTGCTCTCTCTGACAGCTCTAGGAGGAAGCTTTCCTTGCCTGTTCCAGCTTCTGGTGTTTGCCACCAATCCTTGGTGTTCCTCGGCTTGTAGATGCCGCACCAAGCACATGGCCATCTTCTCCGTGTGTGTCACATCATCTTCCCTGTGCATGTCTGTCTTCACAGGGCCATCTTCCAATAGGACACTAGTCATATTGTCTGACATACGGTAAGCCCTCAAGAAATGGTGATCCAGCTTCTTTCATTGGTGGTTAGGGACCTACCCTACTCCACTGTGACCTCATCTTAACTAATTACATCTGCAACTACCCTATTTTCAAATAAGGTCACATTCTAAGGTACTGGGGAGCTGGATTAAAATTCTAACACTCTACTTCAATATATCTTTTTGGGAGAACAAATCAACCCACAACAAGGGTACATACAGGGCTGCAACAAATCTATAATCAAACCTTCCCTTAGGAGCAGTGGAAGTGGTAGGTGAGCACAGAGAAGGTAGACCACCTGTGCCCAGGTTGCTTTCCTGAGCCAGGCTGAACATTTCCAGGTTTCTCTAACACAAATAATTCCAGTATTTGAAGAACTAGGACGACTTCATCCAAGAGGGAGATAAGGCAACTCACATGCTATCCCAACTTTGTGTATTCTTGTGTTCCAGTTGCTATGACCTATGTAACAAATGATCCCAAAACTTCATTCTATAAAATAACCACTGTTATACCACAGATTCTGTGGTCGTGAATTTGGACAGTCAGGATGGGGAGGTTTATCTTTGCTCACAATGCCTGGGGCTTTAGCGAAAGACTCAAAGTCTGGGGGTGAAATTACGCGAAGGCTTATTCACTTACAGGTCTTGGAGAGGACACTGGGCAAGATCTTTGCTGAGACTGCCAGCAGGATCAATACATTGCTCCTCCATGTGGCCTAGGCTTCCTCATGAATGGTGACTGGGTTCCAAGGGTAAGCATGCAGGGAGAGAGAAAGAGAGAGACACAGAGAGGACAAACTCTGTACATGTCATGCCATATTGGCCCTTCATAACTAAACTCAGAAGTCACGCAGTAACAGAGCCTGTCTGTATTTAAAATTTTGATATTTTGTTTATCATAGACTTTTTGCAGTAACTTTGATGTATTAAAATATTATTTATCCCTATTGCTGTGTTTTTTAGCATACCGTTATGTGTTCCACCCAAGGTGAATGCCTCACTCATCTCACCACAATGCTGACCCTGTCCAGCATCATTTCCAACATAGTCTATCTGTTGAGACCTGCCCAGCTTCAAGGCAAGGGGAAAGAGGACACAACTCTCAGTGGAAATGGCAAGGCTCTAAAAGAGCACATGGGCCCAGAAATAGCACCATGGCCACTTTTGAAAAATGTGATCTGCCACACCTTGCAATAAAGCAAAACAAAGGAAATCTGACTTATTTGACAAATACAACAGGTAAATTGATTCCAAAATCCAAAAGAGCAAAATGTCAAGACTAATAACCATAATGACAAGATTTTAGAACTTTCCACAGCCTTGTCTTAGTAAAATTTCTACTGACTATATTGTTTCAAAAGAGTAGTCATTCCCTTAGATGTTCTATTACAAAGCAATGATCGGTAAGACCCTGTGTAAATATTTGCTGAATCCATTCAAGTTGAAAATCTTGTGTTTGGGAAAAATATTTCTTTTGGGCATGATGAAGTATTAAAAAGGAAAATCTCCCTTTGTTCCTTGGGAAGCCACCTTAATCATTGTGATTTACCAAGTACCATGATATATATTGTTTTTTAAAAGATATATCCAAGAACTTATTTATGTCGGTAAAGATAAAAGGGCAAAACACAAGATTTTTCAATAAGCATCCTGGTGGTTTGCTATTCGGGTGCCTATGTGAGAACTGGAGAGATTTTGAAGAATAACATCACCTACTCATTAGATACACTTTAAAGTTATCCTGTTACTTTAGAATGGAGTTTTCTTCACTTGTCATTCTCTCTTTATAAATAGGAAAGGTTGAGTTTGGAACATTAACAGAAGCAAAATGTTCCTTGGTAGTTGAAGGAAATGGAGAAAAAGAACATTCAGGAAACAAACAAACTTGAAAACTAACCTAAACAAGATACTTAAGAGCTTAAGTTTTGTATATGTGTCAAGATTTGTGAAGGGTGTGAGATTTTACCCTATTTAGAAGCTAACAAATTAGCCTGTCACGATTTCATGGAGGCTGCTATAAGATACAAAATTTCTCAGAGACAGAGCAGAGTTTATTGTTCACAACAGTAGCAGGAGTCAGAGTATTGGCATTTTAAGCCAGCTCCCCAAACCCTAGTTCCGACAGGGTGATGTGAAGAGGGCCAGGTGACACCTGCACATGTAAGGGTTGTGTCACTTGAGAGGAACCCTGAGCTTAGGGGACCTTAATGTTTTTAAATGAGCAATAAGTATACCTGCCTTTTGTTCCACAGGGAGACACTACTCTATTTTCCAAGACTATTCACTATACAAGCATCCTTGAAAAGATAATCTGAAATGAAGAGCACTCATTGCCTTTGCTTGCAGGATGTGCAGAAACCCAAGAGACCCATGGAGAACTATCTCCTAACACTATACCAACTTAGAAATGTCTAATGTTAATTAGAACACGGAACTATCTGTCCTGTGTGTTCTAATATGGTAGCCTCTAGCCAATTAAATGTAAATTAATTAAAACTAGTAAAACTTAAAATTCAGTTCTTTAATTGCACTAGCCATATTGCAAGAGTTCAATAGGCCTATGTGTGGTTATTGGCTACCATATTGGACAGCACAGATACAGAACATTTCCACCATCAGAGAAAGTTCTTCTGAAGCCCTGCATACTATTCAGTCAGTCAATCAATCACAAAAGTGGAAATATACATACAATTAAGTTAGTCAACCACATTTATATAACCCTTCCATGTGCCAGAAAAAAAATGTCATGTCAATTTTGTTCCCTGTAGTCTTAAAGTCTACAGTGAAGCAAGGAAGATAGACCTTGTCAAATAAGTGCAATAGTTAAACAGGTGTTTGCAATTAAAGGAGACCTGACTCAGCATGGAGAAGCTGGCAGCTGGCAAAGCTTCCCGAAATAAAAGATGTTTCAGCTAAGATTTTAGTTAGGTTAAAAAAAAAAAAAAAAAAAAAGGAAGATTTTTCCAGGCTGCTGAAACATTGTTGAAACATTGTTAACTCGTGTGGCAGTAATAGTGGCATATTTTAGGGGAAAAAAAATGTTTTAAGAAATTGAGTCTTGCTCTGTTGCCCAGGCTAGAGTGAAGTGATGCAATCATAGCTCAAGGCAGCCTCATACTCCTGGCCTCAAGCAATCCTCCCACTTTGACTTCCCAAAGGACTAGGATCACAGGTGTAAGCCACCCCACTGGCCGTATTTTAGAAATTAAGATAATTCAGGTTAGGTGGAGAGTTTAGGGTGGCATATAGGACTAGATGAGGTAAGAAGAAGCTATAGTCATCTGTGTTTTTGCAGATGGTGTTAAGAATTTTGGACTTACTTCTAAGGGCACTAGGAAACTTTTAAAGGGTTTAAGGCAGGCATGTGATACAATTAAATTAATGTTCTATAAAGATCCCATTCATCATCATCCTCAGGTGACCTTTGTATTAATAGAATGGTACCTAAGAGTGAGATAGAAGTGGATTTCTTTTTTAAGACAGGTCTTTCTCTGTCGCCCAGGGTAGAGTACAGTGGTGTCATCATAGTGCTCACTGGAGCCTCAAACTCCTGGCTCACCTTCCCAAGTATCTCGGGCTACATGTGCACACCACCACACCTGGCTAATTTTTGTAATTTTTGTAGAGACGGGGGTCTCACTCTTGCTCAGGCTGGTCCCAAACTCCTGGCCTCAAGCGATCCTCCCACCTCGGCCTCCCAAAATGCTAGGATTACAGGCGTGAGCCACCATGCCTTGCCTAGGAGGGAATCTTTGAAGGCTGTTTCAGAGGGTTAGATCAAGGATGACTGAGCACCTAATTTAAAAAGAAATTTTTTTCTTTTATAAAGGAATTTATTTTTGTTTTGTTTTTAAAATTGTTATGGATACATGATAGTTGTACATATTTATGGGATACATGTGATATTTTGACACAAGCATACAATGTATAATGATCAAATCTAGGTAATTGGGATATCCATCACCTCACCACCTGTAATTATTAATATTTCAGAGGCAGAGTTGATATTAATAGAACTTGGTAACTGAATGACAGTGGAAGAAGGAAGAGTTAGTATGAAAGTTACAAAGAAGGAGAAATTAAGACTATGTTTCTGGTTGAGGAATTTGATAGAACACAGTGTGTTTACTGATGCTGGGAGCACTAGAAAGGCAGATTCGGGAGGGGCTGTCACAAGTTCAACTCGGAGAATGTTCAGTTGCCTGGCAGCGCCCATTAGACATCTACGGAGAAACTGAGGGGCTGTTGGCTATGTGTGTTTGGCACTCAGAGAAGACGTATGAGCCAGCTATAAATTAGCAATATTATCTACCTAGAGCATAACTGAAACCATCTACTTGAATAAGCTGTCTGGGGAGTGAGCAAGGGTGAGACTAGCCGAGATCGCGGGACAAAAATCCCTGTTTTCAAGGAAACCATGGTGGGGGGCAGAGGTTTGTGCAGGGAGAAAACAGAAGGCTCCTTGAGAAACCAAACTGACTATAAAACTTTCAATTCTCCATGGTCTGTTTTTCTTTGGGGGAGGCCATTGGGTTCACATTAAAAAAGCTGTAAAATGGGAATCAGAATAGTATCAGCCCCAGAGGGTTTGAAGTCAAGACTAGGGGAGATGACGTGCAGTGATCACCTTAGCTCAGCAGCTGGCACGGAGCGACTGTTCAACTGATGAGTTATATATAATTAAACGAACCTTTTGACGGAGGTAAAAGTAAATTTCCCCCCAGGTTCTCCCAGGATGCATAACATGACGGAAGATTGCTTTTCACAATATTTTACTATTATAGTTTCATTACATTTTTAGAAATATAAATGTAAACATGCAAGGGGGTTTTGTTTGCTTATGAAATGGAAATCCGGTGTGCGCATTTTGTATAATACAGCTTTCATTTTGAAAGCATAAAAACCTTAAATTAATCTTGTACAAAATACAATAAACAGAATATCTATAACAGGGAACATTCAATCACGTGTCCCAACGATAATTGGTACAAATTGTATTTTACATTATGTCTCCTTAGGCCACCACGAATGCCTATTTTACTCTAGATGCACTCAATAAATCCATCTCCCACTAACTCAATTACAAAGCTCGTGTAACAAAATCAAAAGCAAGCAGGATTTTTGTTGTTTTGCTGACAACTGTTTAGCAGAATCCTCTGATTACATATAGACTGTATGTTTCTGTTTGCAATCAAAATAAATAGAAAACTGAATCAAGAATCAAGCTCTAAGAACAAAACAAGCTTTCTGCACTGCTGGGAACAATCACAAGAACATTTTTCTCATGCCATTTCCATACCACAAATCCAACAGAAAACATTCAAAGCAAAAATCAAGAATTCGTTTCACAGGACACATGAACCGGCGTTGTCATTTTGTGCACCAACTCTGAATGAGAGCTCTGCCTCTCCCAAAGCTTGCGTCAAAGTGAAGAGGAATTAGAAAAGGCCAGAGGGAGATGAACCATGTCTCTGTGTCATGGGTCGTCCCAGCTGAATTCAGAAGGACACACCAATTACACTAAAAAGAGAGAGAGAGAAGAAACGGCTAAGAAAAAATAGTCCATTTGTTTTTGTTTTTGTTTTAAAAAAAGAAAAAGGAATTCACTGGATTTCAATTCCCTTACACGAGGTATTTCTTCCTTTTTCCATGCTCACCCTGGAATGGTGGGTGAGTCCATCCTGCTGTAGCCTCCCGGGTTCTCTGCCTTCTGGTTCCTTCCCCTGCACTTCAGCCTAAACAGAATCACCTTCCTCAAGCATTGCTTGTCTCCTAGACTACACTACTTCCCACTGTCCTTTTCAAATTGAAGTGTAAATCCAGTCAAATTTCTTCTTAACAAACATGGTCATATTAATGAGCACGGAGCCTTGCCCAGTTCACAGGTCTTTCTCCTGGCAAGCTCAGCCCTGAGCCCACCGCTGGGACCTCTCCCCCAGCCTGCCTTCACCTGCACCTATTTGGTCACATCTCTAGCTTCCAAATGACTGACGTTGTCCCCCTGTGACATAACAGGACTATTTTTGTTTAGTGAAAAGCAGGTTGCAGAGCAGTATGTGTAGTATGATCCCATTTTTATTTTTAAAAAATTGGAAAAAATATATAATAAGATATACATTAAAAAGGTACAGGACTCTGCACAATACTATTGTAAGGGGTAGTAATATGGAAGACTTTCTCTTTTATCTTTTATATATTTGTGATATTTAAACTTTGTATTTATGTAGACATCTGTAATCATTAAATAAAGAACAATTGTTCTAAGACCACATTCTCTGCAACATTTTATCAGATTACTCCTTTTAAACTCTGCTCACTCCCATGCCTTCTATAATGTTTGTCACCACTGTTTATAGGTATATATGTGTACTTACATATGTTCCTTCCTTTTTTCCCCTCTTGTGATGGCCCTGTCTTCTCCCTTATATTAAAAATCTCCTGAAGATTAAGTAAGTTTTATATCAGGTAATAGTCAAGACTGTCCACAACCAAAACACATGGACACCTATTTTACTATTATTCCCCAAACTCATCTCTTACTAGACACTCTTTGTCGAATAATTAAGTGAAGAGTGAGTTTAGTAATGAATGAATCACATTAGCTCTTGGACTGATGTAAAACCTGCTTCAATATTCATTTGTTCCTTAGCAGTTGTATATTTTCTCTGAAATATACACAAAATGTATTAATATACTGGTCCCGTGAATTCCCGAAAACCTCCTTCTCTTTGTCTCCAGCTGCCAACGAAGTTACCAACGCCAGATTTTCTTACCAACAATTTCAGTCATTTCCTGACAACTGGTTGAAAACCTAGGACCCTTTTCAAAAGATCAAAAGATGTGGCAATTTAAGAATTGCCTTGCTAATGGGAGCTCAGTCGGGGTCAACAGTGATATATTCCATTTAGCTTTCTTGGACTGGATGAAACAAGATTTTACAGCTTTGTATTAACGCCCTGCTCCTCCAGCCATGGATGTGTCTATCAACATCTAATTGTACTTCCAATGATCGGAGACAAACTATCTTTTCTTCTTTCCAAATGAGAATTTGTAGGGGTTTTCTAGTCCCATTTGCCACCAAGTGCACATCAGAAGATGAATCTCCTAGCAGGAGGTCAATGATAGCTGAGGAAGAAAGAGGCCCAGCTCCCAGGCCCAGTGGCAGCGCCAGCAGCGGGGCCTTCCCCTCCTCGAGTTGCCATGGCAAACCGTCTAATGAAAAATGCTTCCACTCTGAATTCATCACTGGAGGGTGATTAGAATGTAAATAATGATGAGATATGTAGGTGATAACATTTTCCTATTAACAGAAAGGCGATGAAAAGCACATTCCTGTTGGATAGTCCCTGGCAATAGGTGTGGCTACTGTTTAGCACACACTAAAACCCTGCAGCCCTTTACAAAACCTACTGTTTTCCATTGGATCTTTCTGTAAACTTCCATCACATTGCATAAAAAATATGCAACAATTAAGGCAAGTTAAAATTTAAATGGATTTTGGGCAAATAGAGTGAAGTCTGTCATTTTTCTCACTGTAGGGTATGTGCAGTATATTGGTTAGCATCTGTTCTCAGTAATTCCTCCGATTCAATTATGACACATTTGGAAACTGCAGAGATATGTAAGGCATTATTTGAATCACAATTTATCTTTTTTTTTTTTTAGCTATTTGGGATATAAATTTCTAACCAAAAGTGAAAATTTCACCTTTTCCCTTTCCATCTATAGAATGCCCTCAACGTTGAAAACCATGTGGGGCATGGCTGTAACACAGCTCTCTTGCTAAAGCTTTTGCCTTCCAGACTACTCAGCACCTGCTATGGGGACTCTTCTCCCACACTGGGGAAAGCGAGACTAGAATTTTACTTTGGCATTGACATTAGATGAGCAGAGTGACAGAGGCATGGGCACGTGGAACAGTCCAAACACAAAGAGCACAGGGTTGTTCTAGCACTCCTTTGTGCAGGGATTCATCCAAGAAGTCTTTACTGATCACCTACTGTCATTGTACACAGACCAGGACTGGATGTGTCAGTGAAGTCTTATGTGAATGGCACAAAAGTATCAAGTTACTTTCTTGAAGTCTATCACCATTCTCTTTGCCGAAGACCACACAACAGGTAATAAATCTCATTATATAACTTTGCCTAAGTACTGTAGCTGATGCCACAAAATAACCTTTACTTGTATTTTCTCATTCTACCCAAGACTGCTGCACTGGGTCACTGTCAACGCTATGTCACATTTGCAGCAATTACAAAATGGCATCCTCTGAATGAACAAATTAAAAAAGCCACTCCTTTCTCAGGATTTAAGCCCCCACCTTCCCTCTCCACCAGGCCCCTTTGAGCATGTGCCATGTGCACACCACATTGGGAGGAATGCTGGTACCCCCCAATGTCACCTACTGGCCCAGACCTGGTCCCACCTCCCCTGGAAGTAGCCATTTCCTGCACCTCCCGTGTCTCCAGGGACTGGTGCTATCTGACAGTGAGTCCTACCCATGCCCACTTTGGCTGAGCCAATCCCTGACACTGCCATGGCTGCCACACCCCTTTCCTCCTTGGTCCAAAAATATCCCTGGTGTCCCAAGTATTCTCTAAAAGCCGTCTTGGTCGATTCTTACAAGTACTCTCAGCGTTCCCCTCAGTATTCTTCTACTCCCAGTTCAGAGAACCTCTCCTCTCCAAAATGCCTTGAGGTTTAATAATGCAGGTGACCTTGATTCTTTATGCAGCTTGTAGGATGTCTTCCTTGTCCTAATCCTATACTTCTCCTAACTCTACTGATGGAAGGTAGAGCACTCCATCTCCAAACCTTACAGAAATGCAACACAAAATCCACTCGCACAGAGTCAACCTATTTGCAACACAGTGCTCATGATGCCATGAGCACAGGCTTGCGAAAATTGGGAGAAGGTGGTTGGAGCACATGTCTCAGATCCTCTCTCTGACTTAACTCTCTGCAGCAATGCAACACCATTCGAGCTGGAGGAGCCTGGAGGGTGCATTTGAAGCCATGTGTTTCCCCAGCATCTCTGAAAGAGACAGCAGATATAGACTCTCTTCCCTGTGGTGTCTGGGGAGAGCTAAGGAGTCTGTCGCTAAATTCAAGGTTGTGCAGCCACTTGAGGTCTGGGAATACCTGGTTTGCTGAGGACCTCAAGTATCAGAGCCTGTGATTGTTTTCAGGGAAGTTCTTCCTCTCCCCACCTGCAGCACAAGTGGCTCTGGAAGGGCCTGCCCATTCCTGTTGATCCCAGGAGAGCTGAGTTAAATTATGCCAGTTCCGTGGCTGGAGGGCACTATGAATCCCCACACTCAGAGAGACTTAGCAATATTCACTGCAGGCTCATCGGCCTGCTACTGCTCAGGAGGCCTCCAAGAAACAAATGAGTGAGCAGATTAAAAACATATAAACTTATAACTATTTAAGAGGACTCAGTGTCCTGGGAAAGGGAGAGAAAGGCAGAGAGGATGACCAGGTCGTGGAACATATGAATAGGGAGGCTGTAGTTAAAGGACAACTTGGGAAAGACCCAGAAGATAACTTTGAACAGAGGATGAATGAGAATCCCCAAGAAGTTTTAAGTAGTACACCCAAAACACATTCTAGAGGTTTAAGAAGAAAATGAAAACAAAACCTTGATGGAATGGACTGAATTTGAATATTGAAACCCTAATCCCCAATGTGATGGGACCTTTGGAGATAATTAGATTTAGACGAAGTCCTCTTGATGGGATTGATGCCCTTATAAGAAGAGACACCAAAGAGCTTGTTCTCTCTCTTTCCAGAGAAGAGGGTCCTCATCAGAAACCGACTATGCTGGTACCTTGATCTTGGACTTCCAGCCTCCAGTACTGTGAGAAAATAGATTTCTTTTGTTTAGGCCACACAGTCTATGGTATTTTGCTATGGTAGCCCAAGCTGACCAAGATATTCAATGTGAATTGAAAAATAAGATGGTCATGGCTAAGAACCAAATTAATGACCCAAAAGACCAAGAGCTCATAACCCAAAGCAAAAACACAATGAGATCAAAATCCTAAGGGCAAAGATAAGAGATTTAAAGGAACACTCAGGCCATGATCTCCCTTAGCTCTCAGCATATTGGCAAGAGTTAGGAACATATAGCATCAATGATCCTAGCCAAGGTAAACGGAAAATGCTGAACCAAATGCCAGTTGACTCAGATTAGATATCTCAAGAGAGAAGGCAATGAGTCTTTCAATCTATGGCTGTACCATACGGACAATGGTAATGATCAGAGAATCTATAATATGAATGGTGGAGAAGAATATTTCAAATAGAAGAAATATACTTAATGGAATTGCAAGAACAACTTTTTAAAAAAATTATAAAAAGAGATTTTAATATATATCTTTCAGAATTTGACAAATCAAGAGGAGAAAAATCAATAATGATATAGAGGATTTGAATGATATAATCAATAAGAACAATTTAATAAGTATGGAAAACTATATTTCCTACAAGCCAAAAATACAACTTTTCTTTTGTATCCATGCTACAAAAATTGATTATATGCTTAGCCATAAAGAAAACTTCCCCAAAGGAGAAATCTTAGAAGCCATATTCTCAGTTCATATTCTTATAAAATGAAATAAGCAATGAAAAGATAATTCCAAAACTTACATTATTAGAATTAAGAAACACTCCTTAATTGACTCCTTTATTAAAAATATAACACCAAGTGCCTATAATCTCAGCTATTCATGAGGCTGAGGTGAGAGAATTGCCTGAGCCTAGGAGTTCAAGACCAGCCAGGGTAATAGAGAGAGGTCCTGTCTCAAAAAAATAAATAAGTACATAAATAAATAATTTAAAACAATATATATCAAATCTTGTTTGCAACTTACCTGGAAATGTATCCAAAAACTCAGCTGGAATAACGAATGGACAGAGGGATGGATAGGTGGATGTATAGGTGAGCCAGTAAATACAGTAAAATGTTCTTTATAGAACTTAGTGGTGATGTTCACTGATTCTTTCATCTTTTCTGTATGTTTGAAAATTTTTTATAATAAAATATTGAAAGAAATATATTGAAAACTGAAATAAATAATCATCCTGAAACTACTGAAAGGAAGGTTTCATGCCAAAACCATTAATAAAAATGTATTCAAAATTAATCTTCTAGACTTAGCTCTTATTATTTGCAGGAGTTTGTTTTCTTTCTAAAATTTTTTGTCAAGCAGATACTATGTGCCAGGCACTGTTCTAAGAGCTTACATATATTAATTTATTTAATCTTCACAACAACCCATTTTACGGGTGAGGAAATTTAGGCACAGGGAGTCTAAGTAACTTGCCCAAGGTCACACAGCTTGTAAGTGAAAAAACAAGGCTTTGAACCAAAGTAGTTAATGTCCAGAGTCTATGATCTTAATTAGTATATTAGATTATTGCTGAGCTTTTCAAATTAGAAAATTAGAATAAAAATTATCCAAAACAAAGTAGGAAGATCGATTTAAAAAGATAAAAGCTGAAACTTATTAAATAGAAAAGATAAAAATCATGGAAAGAGTGATAAAAACTGAAACTTATTTAAAAAAAAAAAAAACCCTAAAATAGAAAACCCTTAAAAGCATAATTACCAAAAAAGAGAGAAGCTAATATCAAATTTTTAGGAATTAATGCATAGATTTTACTGTAGGTATGAAGTAGATTAAAATATCAGAAAAATGTTAGGGGTACTTTATAGGAATAAATTTGAATATCTAAAAGCAAATGAATGTTATAAAAATCAATGCAAGAAGAACACCTAAAAAGACCAATAAGGAGAGGTGAGATCAAACTATTAAAGAGCTGCTGTTTAAAAAGGCACTTGGTCCATTTCATTCCACTGCTCCTCTCAAGCTTTTGAATATAAGAAAATTCTTATTTCCTTAGCCTTCCCTAAACCTTAGAAAAATATGAAAAACACCCTTAATATAATCTTAATATGAGTTTCAGATAACTATGCAAGTGTTTTCATAAAAGTGGGCTAAAATTGTAAACTTTACATATGTGTATATACGTTGTTTCAAGCACTGAGAAAGTTGTAGAAGGTTATAACCAGGCTACTAATGTTGTTTATTTCAAGAGAATGAAAACTGAGAGAGTTGGAGGTTTAAAAACGGGCTTTTGAAGTCAACCAAACCCAAACTTGCACCCCACCTCAGCTTTCTACTTCTTGGGTGACCCTGGCCATCTTACTTAACCTCTGGAAGCCTCAGCAACTTGTCTTCAGAATGGCACTATGATGATTTAGTAACACAGCACATGTAAAGTGCCTGACACACTTATGGTGGTGAAGAAACTCTGGCTCTCAGATTTAGGATTTCCTGCTTCCCCCAATATGGTTTTTGTAGCAATGAGAAGTGAATGTGTGTCACCCAAGCTTCTCTAACGGTGAGCTGTATCCCACAATTCATACAATGCACGTTTCAAGTGGCTTGCAGGCTTTGTAATGTTTCATAGTAATTTGCAAATTTTCAAACAGTATCACAAAGATCTGAAGACAAAAATTGGGTTTTTTTCCCCCATGAGGTCTAAATGTGACCTATGAAGGAGGGTCGCCGTTAAACAGAGTATGTCTGTTCAGTTATACAGAATCCAAGAATCACCCCCATGCTTGTGAAGGGAAAAAATATCTGGTTAACTGCCCCTTCCCACTGTTTTTAGAGATGTGGGTACACGCCCTGGCTGCCAGGACCACAGATTCACTGATTCCAAGAATATTCCAGTACAGGGAGACTACGTGAGAATGTGTCTGGAGGTGAAATTTGTCACTAGATTTGACTTGTCCCCCAGTAATGATGTGATGCAGTGCAAAATCAACCTGTAGGGTTGACCTCTGTGGGGTCCCAATCAAATGTGCCCCTCTCCAGGTTGGCACAGAATTATTCATAACTCACCCTGTACCTAACCGTAACATGGCTCAGCCCAAATCTTCCCAGCCTGATGATGAAAACGTCACATAGAAAGGCTCCAGAAGCCCAGATATACGTCATACACACCTGCATTGTTCAGCTACTCTCTCTCACAGAAGAAAATTCGTCTGCTCTGATACCTTCCTGTCCACACAATACCAACCTGACTGTTCTGCACGCCCTTTCGCTTTTCTGGGCGATTACAAATTGATGGTGGGGTGACGTATTCTAGTCACTTCCAGGTATAACAGGTAAAGTGAGCTGCTCCGCAATTGTTAAACTCATCCTTTGTCCTTTGAAGAGATGGGCACAAGACTGCCCTCCTGTGTGGAGGGAATTTTCTACTCTCCCATGAATTCTCAAGGTTAGTGGCTTTTACAGTACAATCCATCAGTTCCACTAGATGAATTCTTTCATTCTTGGAAGGACAGAGTCTGATCATGCTGGTCAAAGGTGCTACAAACAAAAACAGACTTGGAAAATGAATGCACTGCAAATGTAAGTGCCCAAGGTGTGTGTTGTGTTCAGTCCAATCCGACACACCTACTGAGGGTGTGCGGCGTCCCTGGCACATCACCACAGAGAGAACTGCCCTTCTGCCAGAGCACTCTGAGAATTACTTGCATAAGCTAGCCGCGGAAACAGATTTCTGGTTCTCATGGTGGGTGTGACGCACGCACACAAAAGGCAGATGGTTTGAGAACCTGCCCGGTGGCCTGGGGACTGCCATCCTGTCCTCAGTGCTGCTGGGGAGATGGAGAGAAAATCTCCGATTGCTGCTGTCATCCCCAGGGGACGGGGAGGAGCTGGCAACAGTTCTGACTCTTTCACTCTGTGTGTGACAGCAGATTTAAAGTAACTCCATTTCCAACCCAATCATCCGGCTCTATTTGGATAAAATTCTTTATCTACTAAAGAGATGCTTACATTGCCCACCGCCCAATACCAGAGGCCAGCAGTAAGCCTTTATGAACCTCACTTTCACAATTCACACACACTGAGAACAAGTGGGAAGCACCATTTAATTTTTGATAGAACACAAGCACCTTGCATGTATCCATATTTCTAGCCCATGAAACACTGGAACCTAGAAGTATAAATGAACCGGACACAACAGGGGACAAGCTAAAGCCACATGTTTTAGGGGAAATGCCTCTGGAAACATTTTTTTTTCCTGGGAATATGGGCCGTGTCCCCAAATGCCAAATAAACTGAGTCAAATAGTCATAGCTCTTAGTTAGCTCAGGCTGCCATAACAAAAAGCCATAGACTGGGTGGCTTAAACAATAGAAATCTATTTCTTGCAGTTCTGGAGACTGGGAGATCCAAGATGAAGGTGCCAGCTGGTTCGGTTCCTGGTGAAGGCTCTTGCTGGCTTGCAGACAGCCACCTTCACTACATCCTCATATATGGTACAGAGAGGGAGCACGAGGTGGCCAGGGTCTCTTCTCCTAAAGACACAAACCTACCGAATTGGGGCTCCACCCTATGACCTCATTTAACCTCAGTTACTTCCTTATTCCAAATCTAGCCACACTGGGGGTTGAGGCTTCAACACAGGGATTCTAGAGAGACACAACTGAGTCCACAGTACCATATAATTCAAGGTCTCCAATTATTCACACTAGAAAGAAATATCCTGCTGATTGGGCAAAACCGTTTTCTGTGAGTTAAATAAGGAGGATAATTTCCTCAGTTCTCTACTGTATTTGGGCTCTATCGATGCGATCCAGTTAGCAATGTGTGAATTAACTAAAGCTTCAAGTGTATTGGCCGTGTAAAGGCGGTTTTCTTTCCATACCGATCAACTCCAAGTTCTCCCCGACTATCTCGTCCGCCCCTGCAGGGAGCCTTGCAGACCTGGAAATCAGCCAGCAGCCGTCACAGATGCTCCAGTAGCTTTTGGTTCTCAGAGTAATGCATGTCCCACATGCCCCCAGCTTTGGGGACTTGCCACTCGCCCCAGCACCGGCTGGCGTGTGGACATGACTGTGGAGGGGTCTTCGCTAGGGCTGTCCTCTCCACAGGGTCTTGGAGGATGGGATTCTGCAGACGCTCAGCTTTCACTTCGGGACATGTCATCCTGCTAAATGAAGAAGCCAGACAACCTTTGGGGTTCCTTATGTCTTCAGGGCACAGGCACACATGTATTCTCACCTTCCGTGGCCCTGCCTGGCGTTCTGAACAGCTGCTGCCCAATCGCGGGAACAATCTGGACGCCCTGGCAGCCCGCGGTGGCAGTGGGCAGCAGGTCTGGCTGCCCCACCCCCAGGGAAAGGTTTGGAGACCTCTACAGCTGGAGGCCACCAGCAACAGCAGCTAAGAGAGAAACACCCGGCGAGAAGGCAAAGGGCACAGCATGGACGAGAGCCCTGCCGGAGAAAATGACAAACAATGTTTCCCTGACCCTAGCCAGCCCTTCGGCCGATGTCTTGGAGAAGTTCCAGGCTTTCGGCCTTCAGAGGAAGCTCTAGCAGAAGCCAAACGCACTCTGTGTGCTTCAGAAGTTCATCAAAGTCTTTCTCTCCTTGCAGCCCCCGACCCTCAAGGATGAGGGGTGGGGTGGAGGGGTGGGGGGTGCAGGAAGGTACGAGGGTGAGGGTAACAGAGGGGGGGCTGGGAGGTCAGTGAGGGGACTTCTCCCAAAGGCTGGCGTCAGGCTGGCAAGACAAAGCGCTCACCATTCTAGACCTTCACACAGGCTGTAGACGAGTTTCTTTCCGTGTCAAAGAGGGGCTGGGCACACATAGGATTACGGGGAACCAAGGGAGAACAAGAAAATATGATTACTGCTATTTGTTTTCACCCAAGTTCCAGCTGGGTAGAGGCCAAGAGGCTCATGGAAGGCTGTGGACTTGCTTCCCCAAATCAAAACCCAGGAGGGACGTTTCCATTTATAGTTGAAAAAGTAGCAGAAGAAAGAAATTTCCTTTGGGTTTTTAAGAGGTTTTCTAAATCTCTGTTCAAAGCAAAAGGGCAGAGGCAGGGGGTGAGGAATGCATGGACGTGCGTGTGAGATGTGCGTGTGTGTTTGTGCGTGCAGGGTGTGTGGTTGCCCATGTGCAGGTGTGCACTGGCAGGAGACTGGAGGTAAGTGGGGGGGGGCAGGATGTTATTTGTGCTAAATAAGATAATTTTCTAATATTCCTTGTGAGGGATGGAGAGAAACTGTGTTCCATGTTCCAAGAACATGCAAGCATGTTCTTGCTTGCATACTTGGGAAATGCCTGCAGCTTGCTCCCCAGTCCCAGAAATTCCACATGACCTGAGAGCGCTGCTGCTCCCCTTGGCCCCTGCCCCAACCTATCCGCCCCCAACAGGACAGCATTGAGAACGGCAAGCGTAAAAAGGCTTGGGGAACCACACAGGCTAATGTATGCCTCTGTCAAAGATCTTATTCCATCACAAAATCACACCTCGTTATGGCCCCACCTCCAAATACAGCCCCATTGGGGGTTAGGGCTCCTGTGAATTCAGGGGACAATTTAGTCTGTAGGTGGAGTCTGGGAATCTGTTATTTGGCATTAACAACTCTCCCGGTGATTCTGATGTTCACCCAGGGTGTGTGCCTCGTGACCCCGGGCTGGAGAGCTCTGAGTCCCCACTGTCACCCCAACACCAGCAGCACGGGCTGCTCATAGGCTGCTGGGCTGAACCTTGTCCTTCCCCACCCTCAGCCGTGTTTTGTGAGGGCCTCACCATGTGGCTCCAGGCTCTGCTGCTGACCTACTGCTTACCAGACATGGAACCTAGGCACGTCTCTTCCTTTCCCTTGGCCTCAGTTTCCTCATCTGAACAGTGAAGACGTTGCACGGAAGATACAGTCTGTAAGGTCCCAACTGCTATAAAACTCTGATCCTTGACAGTAATATTCTAGGGGCTTCCGTTAGGCCCCCTTCAAGATTTGAGCATGGAATTTTAAAAACATCCAGCCCTCTTTGCCCCATCCCAAGTAAGAATACACTATCTCCCATGCAAAATTCCCAGCCAGTGCCTGGCATATGATCACCCTGTGAAATCTAGGCATTGGGGAAGCCAATACAGGGCTTTTCCTTTTGCTTTGAAATCCTGCATGTCACCTGTTCTTACCATGAGTCAAAATCCTTCCTGGCAGTCAGTTCGGGACCCACTTTTCTCTCTGGCTTCCCAGGACCCATGAAATTTGCTGCCCTAACACAAAATGGTGCTTCTCTAAAACCTCTGGAGGCTCCCGTGGCAGAGATGAGACATTGGGAAGGATATTCAACCATTCAACAAGCGTGGACAAGTGGCGCATCAGACCTGCACACCCAGTGTCAAAAAGCCAAGAGAAGGGAGTGGACTTAGTCTCTGCTCATCCCACCCTGGTCAGCTTTGTCCAGCTTCAAATGTTCTTCCAAGAAAACCTTCTCTGAATCACTGCAGTCTGCGTGATCCTCCACTTCTGTAAATTATCGTAACACTCCTGATCCCGGCTATTGGTCGCCCCTCTTCTGAGCCCAGACACGCAGGGATCGTGTGAGTTGTACGCACTGAATCCCTAGTGTCTGAGAGATTGCCTGGCCCCGAGTGAGTGCTCAGTAAATATTTGTGAGACGAGTGAGTGAGGCCGCACAAGTCATCAGTACCTTACAGACCCTGCCTCCTGCTGCGGTCTGTTCAGGGACTGGGTCTTCATGTCTTGGTTCTGAGACACAGGCCCTTCCCTTTTTTCTTTTTATCCCCAGAACCAGCAAAGAGCCTGGTCCACTGTAAGCACTTGGCGAGGACTGGAATGGATGAATGAATGAATGAAGAGCCGTGACTAGAGTGGCGTTCAGCACTGAAGGGGAAAACCTCAGGCAGAGGTTGAGGGTAGACGTGAGAAAAGGTGCGGCGGGAGAGCAGGCACAAGGCCACACCTGGCCACCCAGATGTCCTGGGGGGTGCGGCCTCTAGGGAAGGCTGTGGTGGGGAGTATATCAGGTGGTTTAGCAGGCGCCTCTTGTGCCCGCCTGCCCTCAGGCGTCTGCTGCAGCTGTGGACAGCAGCTCCGTGGCACTTACTCTCACAGCGCGGTCTGCCGGTGCCTTGGCCTTCACCGCACCTCACTGATCCTACGACAGGAGGCCTGGGAAGAAGCCCACTCAGCACACCTCCGTGCACTGCTTGGGAGTCTCAGGAGAAGTTGCCGCCCCCTGGGGAAACCCTGGACAGATACCTCTGCGGGACCACCCCTGGGTGGACAGAAGGGCAGGTGGGGCTGAGCCCATTGCCCACAGCAGGGACAGTCCCGTAACCCTCCCTGCTTCTGGCTTTTCCTCCTTCCCTCTCTTCCTCTCCCTGGCCCCTCACTTTTACTCCTTAGGCTTTGGAAAATAAGTCCATTCAGGCAGACAGAATGAAGACAGCCACATTCTCAGCAGAAAGATAAGCAGAGGAAAGGCAAAGAAGGAAGGTGCCTTGGAAGAGAGGCTGTTGTCTGCTGCAGTCACCTGTGCAGTTCGGGGCTGGGCTTGTGCCCCAGATGGGTCACGGCAGAACAAATCAGTGTAGGCACCAGCCCCACCCTGGTTAGCAAATGCCATAAGTACAGCAGGAGAGGCAGAGAAGACAGAGAGTACAAAATCACCTGGGTGCACATGCGAGTGTGCAGCACCCCTGGCAGGGAAGGCACCTCGAAGGCCCTCTCATTTAATAACACGAAGCTGCATTGCCAAAGCCACTCACTCCAAGCCATACCTCATGCTTCCAGACCGGTTTTAAACTGGCTTGATCGGTCCTAATAAGAGGAGCACTGTGCCATCTTCCTGATGCATGCACTCAGACATAAATATGTAAGCAGTTCTATATTAGCATTAATTAGCAGCAGTAGCCTGAAACGCTTAGCATAACACTGGGGATCACTAATGGAATTGTGTGTCTTTTTCCTCCACTACGAGCAGTCGAGAATCATGCATAATGTAAAAGCATAGACTGCAGCTGGTAGCAGCAGGCTGGATCACGGGAGATGATTTTGACTTGTTTTTATGATCATGAAGAAATACCTTTCAATCAGGCCCCCCAAGCAAATACCAGCCTGCGGCCCTGGGGGTGCGGAATCATACTACATAACAGTAAATAACGATCCCGCTCAGAGGCCCCGAAGCTGGGCTTTTTATTTATGTTCAATCCATATTTACAGAGTCTAGGAGGAGCACAGGCTGTGGAGACAGAAAGCAGGTGCCACCTGACCATCCGGGAGTCTGACTGAGAACAGGGGGCCGAGTTCTGGCCTCTAATCTCAGAATTGCTCGGACTCGGGGCTGCGGTAGATGCAAAGCCTGTTTAATGGTTTCTCTCATCTCCTGGTAATAGAGCCTCATTGACAGGTTAGAACAAGGGACAGTCGGAAAATCCCAGCTGGCTCCTCAATTTAGCCTGTCGGTCACCACTGCCTGCGTTTCCCAACCACTACGGTCTTTTGTGGTTTTTTCCAGCAGCTGTAGAGATATAATTTATCTACCATACAATCTGCCCACTTTACATGTATAATTCAATGGTTTGGGGTATATTCCATTACCAATTGTTTTAAATTGTTGCAAAATATACATGGCACATTTTACCATTTAAACCACATTTAAGTGTGCAGTTCTGTGCATTAAGTACATTCACATAGTGCAGCCGTCACTGCCATCCACCTCTAGAATTTTCCCATCACCCCAAACATAAACTGTCTACCCACCAAATAATAACTTCCCATTCTCTGCTTCTCCCCCCAGCCCCTAACAACATCATCTAATTTACTTTCTGTCTCTATGAATTTGTCTATTCTAGATAGTTCATACAAGTGGACTTATTATGTATTTGCATTTTATGTGATTTATTTCACTTAGCATAATATGTTCAAGATCCATCCATGTTGTAGCATATATTAGAATTTCATTCCTTTTTATGGCTGAATAGTATTCCATTGTATGTGTATTCCACATTGTGTTTGTCCGTTCATCTGTTGATAGACACTGGAGTTGTTTACACCTTTTGGCGCTTGTGAATAATGCCATGAACTTTGGCCTACAACTATTATATCTGTCTGAGCCCCTCTTTTCAATTCTTTGGATGTATGCACAGGAGTGGAATTACTGGATTGTATGCCAATTCTATGTTTAGGTTTTTTAGGAACCGTGGAACTGTCCACAACCACTACTGCATTTTGTATGAGGGCTCCATTTACTCTACATCCTCAGCAATACCTCTTACTTTCATTTTGCTTTTCTATAGCCATCCTAGTAGGTATGCAGGCATGAAGTGGTATCTCATTGTGGTTTTGATTGCATTTCCCTTAGGATGATGTTGAGCATCTTTTCATGTGCTTATTGGCCATGCGTATATCTTATTTGGAGAAATGTTGTATTAGTTTGCCATAACAAAACATCACAAACTAGGCTTAAATAACAGAGATTTATTTTCTCATGGATCTGGAAGCTAAAAGTCCCAGATTAAGGTGTCAGCAAGATTGATTTCTTCGGAGGCCTCTCCCTGTGGCTTGTAGATGGCTGTCTTCTGCCTATGTCTTCACATTGTCTTTCTTCTGCAATTGTCTGTGTCCTAATTTCTTCTTATAAGGACACAAGTCACACTGGATTAAAGCCCACCCCAATGACCTCAATTAACCTTTACCACCTCTTTAAAGATCTCATCTCAAAATATAGTCACATTCTGAGGTACAAGGAAGTTAGGATTTCAAAATATGAATTTTAGGGGATACATTCAGCCCATAACCAATGTCAATTCATGTTCTTTGCCCATTTTTTAAATTGGGTTATAATCACTACAACTTTTGATATTGAATGTGTGGTTTTATTCTTCATTTTGGAGGGGTGAAGGTGCAGGTAGAATAAGAAAGAGGAAGGTTGTTACTGGGTTTTTAATCTTGAAATGTTTCATGTGATCAGATCTAAGCACAGTCACTGTCCCCAAGGAAATGTCTCCATTCTTCTCCCGACAGAAACCCAATCATACTGTCTTCCACTAAAATGCCCAAATCGTGCAATAACAGTCAACAGAAGTAAACAAGAAATCACTATATTATTCCTAAACCATAGTAAATCGGTTTTCAAATGTCTACTAGACTATAGATTACTTGAAGGCCAACATCATTTCTTATTCAACTTTGAGTTAGGCTACGCCCCAGGCCATAAAAACATTTTCTCATGTGATAAACACAACAACCCATCTGGCAGGTGTAGTAACCCCCATTCCACAGATGAGGGAAATAGGGGCTCAGAGGGGTCAGGGACTTGCCCAAGTTGATATAGCAAGCAGCAGAAGGAAAATGTGGACTTGGATCTGTCCAAATCTTCTTCCTGCTATGCTATGATTCCTTTCTCCATAAATGTGGAAAGGATGCATGTGCTCTACCAGTACGGAGGGACATTCATTCCCAGAGATCACTAAGCAAGCTGAGCTCATCTCCAACAGGAACATGTTTACCACTTAGAAGGTATTGTTCACTGTCTGTCTCCATAAAAGATTTCTCTTCCTTACCCTTACTCTTTATTTTTTTATTTTAGACCTTGCTAAAATCAAGGGAGATCACATCTCTGGTGGCTTAAGCCTTGCCTACCAAAAGCTTAAAAAAGTGATGAGTCCTGAATGAAGTGTGTTAAAAAAAAAAAAAAAAACAGTCTACTATCTTCAGTGGTAGGAAAAACAACTGTGTCATCAGGGCAAATCTCTCCATATGGCATCATTTTAATGCATTCACTAATGAGAATCCTTTTAGGATTAATAACATACATTAAGTCATTGTCTGAACAAAGGTTTCCAATGTCAATCAAAAAAGAGTAATGTGTTTTAATTTCTCATGTAAATATGAATTAAATAGATATGACATTCATAGACAAGAACTCAAGCTCAGGCAGTATGTTCCATTCATAATAGTAATAAAGACAGGATTAAAAAAAAAACCAATAGGATGGGAGGTAAAGTGGAATGAAATCTGAGTTTCAATACACCAAGAAATTGAAAACAGTCAGCGGTTGTTCTACTCTTTTGTTAATTCTCAATCCAAGACAAGTGATAATAACATTCACAAATTATATACACTGGCTTCAGCCCTCTGCTGGTGAGATGAATTTCTCTTTTTGCAAACATCCAAATAGTCCTAGGCTCTTCTTGGTAATGGACAAAGAAATTTTGCAGGAAAGTCACAGCCAGCTATCAGACACTATCGGACATCTGCTTCCCAGAAGAAGGTGTCTGACTCCTTTATTTCTCCCGCTGTAGAATCCTGGGTCACAATGAATCCAAGCATGTCTCTCTTACCTCATTTAATAAGGTTTAACATTAACCATCAGTCCCCCAAATTTCTGGACAAAGAAGAAATTCTAAAAAATTCTGAGGAATTTTGTAAATATTACACATTCTTTCCTTGCTAAGATATTTATCTTTTGAAGAAGGACATACACAACCATGTGGTAACTCATTTAATAATCAGCTTTTGTACATTCCATCTTTTTTTCCAAGGGAAAGAAAATAATCATATGTATAGAACCTATCAGCGAAGTCCTTGCTTCATAAAGGGCAATCGGACCAAGGGCTTCCCAGGACACCTTTTTACACCTATATGTGTTTTCTGTGTGAGTTTTACTTTTTGTTCTCAACACACTTGCTGCTCCATGTGGCACAGCCTGCCCTAGCACATGGTGTGTTATGAAGACACATTACACTCTGAGCACCTGAATGACTGGGCTCATGTACTCTGTGGACAGATTTATAGCCCAAATCACGCTCACTGTATCAAACTCATCTGGCTTGTACTTTCTAAAGTTCTTCTGGTGGAGGACTACTGGGTGGACTCAGTAACCAGTGGGGTTAGATTAACGTCTCTGACCATCTTGAACACTTCCTTATAGGGCTAGCTTCAAAGCCTGGCTTCATGTGTGGGCTTCTAAGAATAGGGATTATAGAGTGATCCTACAAAATGGTTTGGGTTGAGCAGTCAGGCAATGCCCTTTGCTTCCCCCTCAATCCCACCCAACCAGTGGTGTGCTGGTAAAAGTTCAACAACCAGTTCTCCAAACAAAGCATGTAAATATATGCACACATAAGTTTATTATTGGTTTTATTGATATAAAAGATATATATCACACAATTTACAAAAGATAATAAAGGATAAAATAACCTTCATTGTAAATGCCATATAGCCAATTGATTCTCACAGAATGCTTTGGTTGATTTTTGTTAAGCTCTTGTGTCTATAGCCAACCTATGGTTGCAACCGATATATGAGTGTAGTTTTGACTAGACTGTTAGTTGATATTTTTGTTTAGATGAATGAGTAAGGTGAAGATGAAACAATGAAGACATATGTCATAACATCACTTGATCATTAATGAAGTGAGCAACTTCTCTGCTGATTCAGATAATAGTTTTCCAATGCTGAAAGAATATTTCCTCAATTTTTTGTGCTATTCACAATGTATTGGCTACAGACAGGACAATCTTTTAAATTTAATCTGGATTATTAACATTTTCTTCCTCTCATTATTACGTCTAGATGGTCTTTAGGACAATAAATCAAGCCTTGATTTGTAGCAGCTGTAAATATCCAGGGCATAAATATTCCCACCATGGCCAACTTCAAGATCAAAGTCACGTCATTGAACGTGGACTTGGGAAGAGACGCACAGTAGTGCTCCATTGTATACTATCTCCATCAGGTAAATACAATAAATGTAAATAACTTCAAAAGGTTAGATGATAAAATAAGCAGGAAGTGCTGAGTTTGAGTGCTGTATTTTTAATATGATTTAATTATAAGTTTAATTTAATTAAAATTACCTGCTGTAATAAACCTGCTGTGTTTAACAACAGGTTCTAAAAATTCCTGAAAATTTGACAATCATTTCATGCAAGCTGGTAGGAGCCAGCTCCAGCACACCACTGCGCCCAACCCACAGACAGTGAAGTTCCGTTATGGACATTTGGGAATGTTTTAAACTGCAGATAACAGGGTATGTGACTAAAAGTGACTAGACTATAGCTCTGCAAAGGCAAAGATCTTTGTTCAGCGGCATTTTTAAAGGATTCAGAACAGTGACTAAGAGATTATAGGTACTCAATAAACATCTGTTGAATTGAAGTTATTATTTACTGAAATAGAGTCATTTAGTTATCACACACAGTGAAAAGTCTAGATACAGGTGGTTCCAGAGCCAATCCATTCAGGACACTGGGTCAACCACTCTGTGAGGTTCTCAGCCTTTTCCATTTAGCTGCAAGGTGACAGCCATCACCCCAAACATCAGATCTCACCGCACAATGTCTAAGAAAGGAAAAAGGGATAATCCGGTTAATGAGAGATGTCTCCTTACACACTTTTCTGGTTCTCATGTAGCTAGAACAGGATCCTCTGCAAAGAGGCTGGGAAAACCAGCAACCACAGCCCTCTTTTCTAGACCCTGCAGTGGGAGATGGGCAGAGGAAAAGGACGTTGGCTGTCCCTAAGGCAGTCAAATAATTTGCCTGGTTTCCCGTCAGGCCAATTCAATGCCAGGCATCAAGTAGTACAAATGCTTATGGTGGCTCAGGTGTCTTTTTCTGACCAAGGCATAATCATTATTCTGGAATTTTCTGTACTCATTGATCTTATTGTAAATAAAATCGACAATAACTCTTTCTAATTGCCAAATGATTACCCTTGGAAGGACATCTAGAAAGACTAAGTGTTTGTGTACAACTTGACTGAACGAGTCCTATATCAGATTATTGTAATCAGGTGCCTAATATGATAAATATAAATTACATTTTTTAAAATCTCTTGTAAAAATTCCCTAGTCCATAAAACAGTTAAATAAAATACAATACCACAGAGAATTTGAACAGCTCCTAGGGGCTATTTGCCTGGGTTTTGATTCACATAAATGTTATTATTGACAAAGAGAACAATTGAAAGCCATTCACACACAAAGTGTTTGCATTCAAGCAACCTTCAAATATTTTGACAAGCTGCCTTCCGCTTAACACTTAGAGAGGCCAAGGAAATAAAGGCAGCCTACTCTGGGCTCCCAAGGCTGTCGGCGTGAATTCTGGTCACTGAGGAAGATTGCTTCCCATCTGTCACCATCTGGACACATCTGCGGCAGAGAGAATGCCCAAGTTCAGGAAGAGGCAGCAAATAAATGTCAGAAATAATAATGGCTGGGACGGACTCTTTTCAGACTTAGGAGCATAGACTTAGAACCACAACAGATCCTAGAGATTATCTTCTACATTTGCATCCAAAACTGTGTTCTCCATGGTCAGCTCTTTCTGGGAAATGGTTTTATACAGAGGAAATTAGGGTTTTTTACTCAGGACTCTTCAGGGGCATTGGAGACAGAGTCTCATTCTGTTGCCCAGGCTAGAGTGCTGTGGTGTCAGCCTAGCTCACAGCAACCTCAAACTCCTGGGCTCCAGTGATCCTCCTCCCTCAGCCTCCCCAGTAGCTGGGACTACAGGCTCATGCCACCACACCAGACTAATTTTTTCTATTTTTAGTAGAGACAGGGTCTCGCTCTGGCTCAGGCTGGTCTCAAACTCCTAAGCTCAAGTGATCCTCCCCCCTTGGCTTCCCAGAGTGCTAGGATTACAGGCATGAGCCACTGTTCCCAGCCACTATGAACCTTTAAAAAAAAAATTATAGCTACCTTTTCCAAACCTGATGCAACTGTAGAACCCCCCTTTTTTATTATTTTTATTCATTTATTTATTTTTAAGACAGGGTCCCACTCTGTTCCCCAGGCTAGAGTGCAATGGTGTCATCACAGCACACAACTTCAAACTCTTGGGTTTAAGCAATCTTCCTGCCTCAGCCTCCTGCTGAGTAGCTGGGACTACACGCACATACCACCAGGCTCAGCTAATTTTTGTTTTTAAATTTTTTATAGAGACAGGGTCTCACTGTGTTGCCCAGGCTGGTCTTGAACTCCTGGCCTCAAGCAATCCTCTCACCTCAGCCTCCCAAAGTGCTGAGATTACAGGCATGGGCCACTATGCCTAGCCAAACATGCCCCTCTTTTTAAATGGAACATACTAAATTTATTTTTTGTTTTTAATCATGGTATTACACTTACCATCTTAACCATTTTTAATTGTACAGTTCAGCAGTGTTAAGTGTATTCATATTGTTGTGCAACCAATCTCCAGAACGTTTTCATCTTGCAAACTGAAACTCTGTACCTATTAAACAAAAACTCCCCAGTTCTCCCCCTCTCCCCTGGCAACTACCATTCTACTTTCTGTTTCTATTAATTTGACTACTCTAGGCACTCCATATAAGTGGAATCTTACAGTATGTGTCCTTTTGTGACTGGCTTATTTCATTTAGCATAATGTCCTCAAGGTTCATCCACGTTGTTGCATGTGTCAGAATTTCCTTACTTTTTAAGGCTGAATAATATTCCATTGCATGGATGGACCACACTTTATTTATCCATTCATCCACTGATAGATATGTGAGTTGCTTCCACTTGTTTATTGTGGATAACGTTGCTAGAACATAGGTGCATAACTATCTCCTCAAGATCCTGTTTTCAATTCTTTGGGATATATTACATATACCCAGAGGTGGAAGTTCTGGATCCTATGGTAATTCTGTTTTTAATTTTTTGAGGAATCACCAAATTGTTTTACATTCCTACCAATGGTGCACAGGGTGGAACCCCTTTTTTTAAAGAACATTTATTAACATGGAATAAAGTGTAAGAAACACCAGTTTAGTCTAAATCTATCATTTTACAAGTGGAAAAACAGTAGCTTAAGAGGTGAGGGACTTGTGCAGTTTCCCTCACAGCTTTTCAGTGGCAAACCAGCCAGGGGCTCAGCAGGAAACACAGCCAGCGCTATGGAGAGGATTTAGTGTAGGAATCATTTACAGAGGTCGGAAGCCTTACTAAGGGAGCCGGCAAGGGATAGGAAGAGCAACAGTGAGAAGCAGTTAACCACCCTTCGCCTAAAGGGGGAAAGAGAGGAAATGGCATATTTGAACCCAGTGAAAGCTAGAGCCAGGAGGCCGGTTGCCCAGCAGGAGCAGGGCGTTAGGGGCTGCGGTCACCACCAGAGCCACGACACGGAAGCAACAGGCAAGCGAATACCCCACTGCTCTCTCCCTCTGTCCACTCATCTTCTGCCAGTTCCTCCCATTGGCCAAACCCACCAAAACCCAGAGGGCGGGAGAACGCAGTGTGCAGGGTAAGTCCCCAGAGAGCAGAAATGGGTAAGGAAGAAGAGAAAGGAGGAGGGTACTGGAGCAGCAACCCCTGGTGTCTGACGTGGAGACCGCCTGGATGTGGTCTTCTATGCTGCTTATTCAAGGAAACTCAAAATTTAGAATGTTCGGAACATTAGAAGAAATAAAGCAAAAAATTTACTAATAATCTCATCACCCACAGATATCTGAATTAACGTTTTTGCCTCCAGCATATATTGTATGGCAAAATAACGTATCGAGATAGGAAGCTGGGTTTGCTTTCACTGCTGTGCAGCGGCCACTCCAGAATGTCTACCCAGGAGGAACAAGTGGCTGAAAGGAAGAACTAGACCCGCGTCTTGACGCCACACTTACGTAGCAAGCACGCTGGTTTTGACCAGACTGTGGGTTTATTTGGGGGTCTTTCTGGGGCTTCTGATGGAGAAGAGAGGCTTTGTCTTGAAGCTGCTATGTGCAGAAAGGCCCGCTTGTTTATCTTGAGGTTTCTGGAGAAAGGTGATGATTTACGTGGCAGGCAGAAAGCGCCCCTGCTGAAGCCACCCCTTGACAATGCTGTAGAAGAGCTGCCACAGCCCGGCTCCTCCCTGGGCAGGGCGATGCCCATGGATGCAAGTGCAGTGGGTACAGGAGCACTGGGAACAAGAGATGCCGGGCAGGGTCCTGGGGATGCTGTAAAGACCCGCTGTGAGATGCCATGTCCTGACACATCACAGGAACCCCCACCACACGCACTAAAGCCAGCATGAAGCACCCACAACAACCACGGTTCCCCACCTCCGTCTCAATTGTCTGCATGAACTGCCGTAGCAGATCTTACAGCAGGGAATCTTGGCATGAATGCACACAATCATAATCAAATATTTGAAGAGAGCCAGCACCATAAGACAGGAAAAAAATAAGTGAAAAAGGAGAAACTCTAACTCAAGAAGCAGATTGGTGCATAGAAAGGATTTAAAAAAAAAAAAACACATAATAAATATCTTTAAAGACTGAAGGACATAATGTGGGCAATCATAAGAATAGACAAAGATCCAGTCAAAAACGCTGGGCATTAAAATTGTAATTGTTGAAATTGAAAACTTAGTATGTGGGTGGAAAACAGAATGAGCTCAGCTGAGGAGCAAATCCATTGGAAAATGGAGCCATGGAATTTGCTTAAAATGACACAAAATTAAGAGACATGTAGAATAATAAATCTAGTTCCAGCATCCATGTGAAAGGAGTTACAAAAGAGCCGAGCAAAAAAAGAAAAGTAAATAAAATTTAAAGAAATAATTGATTAGAAATGTATAGAACTAAAGTAAGACACAAGGTCTCTGAAAGAAGCCATCATTCTCCAGCAGAATAAAGTTGTTTTCAATTATTCAGACACAGCTGAGAATAGAGAACATTTGTGACCACATGCCTTAACTATTAGGGCCAAAGACAAAGACCACCTGTTTCAACATGACTTAATTATTTGCTCCAGGAAATCCTTGCCCAGAAAGATAAGGCTGTAACCAATAAATAACTGCTATTTATTATAGTTCAGGAAATTCCTGCAAACCAATTTGTCTGGGAAAACAGTTTGTGCATCTGAGCAAACAGTTTTCCTCACAGGACAATAGTGTTTGCATCTGGGTAAAGAGCTCATCTATAAAACAGTTTCCTTATCAATGTTTGCTTTGAGCCCCTAGCTCCACTGTGTCCACCAATTCTAAACTATTAGTTACAATCTTCACCCAATCCCAATCAATCCCCCTCCTTGAAAGATCTGCCTTAAATCCCATGAGCCATGACCCCAAAACTCTATCAATATCCTCTCCTGACTTTTACCTTCTGAGACATTGCTAAGATCCTCTCAGAGATGATTTCCCTTACTACAGTAAGTTTAATAAAATTAGCTTTGCTTGATCAACAGGTTATTTTTGATGGACATTTAGGGGAGTTGGCAGTTGGAAATCCGTGAAGAAACTTCATTCAAATAAAAAGAAAATCTTAAAAAAAAATCGTTTCTCAGCCTTTTAGCTAAGATCAAGTGTAAAATCTTAAAAATCTTCTGGAGAGAAATAAAATACTTATCTACAAAGGAAAAAAATCAGACTGCGCTCAGCCTTCTTGATGACAACAGTGGACACAGGAAGACCTTGGAACAATTATCTTCAATATCTAAAAGAAAATAAGTTTAAGCCTAAAATTTTATACCCAGACAAACTATCCTTTAAAAACTGAGGTCAACAAACTATAGCCAATGGACCAGCCCCCTGTTTTTACAAATAAAATTTAATTGGAATTCAATCACACCCATGCATTATTAAATATGTATTGTCTGTGGCTGCTTTTGCACTACCTTAGCAAAGTTGAATAGTTCCAACTGAGACTATTTGGCCAGAAGCCTAAAGTACTATTTGGACCATTTAAAAAAGTTTGCTGACACTCACTTTAAAATAAAAACATTTACAGATATGTAAAATCTCATAAAATTTACTATCCAGTGATCCTCCTTGAAGAATCACTATGAGATTCTTCACTATGAGATCCAAGGGAGAGTGGGAGGGGACATGTTTCCATTTCTACCTTCTATAAGTTTGGAAATGTATACATTTTACATCTAATACTTAAATACTTAACATTGTCTAGGATGAATAATTATCTAGAAATAATCTAGAATTAATAAGCTTTGTTTGGAGTTATCTTTATCCTCTGCCTTCCTCAGTCCCACTGAGAAGATAAGAACTTTATTGCCCTTTTAGTTCTCCGACTCACAATTTCCACCTGCCTCCATGGGATTTAACACTGTATGGGGTTTTTAAATTTAAAACTTAACTAATTAATACTTATTTTAATGTATAAATAAGGTTTATTCCTGTGTTTGTAACTCATTGCTTTACACATCTCACTTCTTCCTCCTGGAACCTTCCATCCTCTCCCACTCTCCCACAATTCTCACAGTGATTCTTCAAGGAGGGTCATTGAATAGTAAATTTCATGAGAGGCGGGGGAGGAGACAGGTTAAACTGGTGAAGGGGATCAGGATGTGCCACCCTAAAACATGTCACTTTGGCATAAAAATTATTTTGAGCTGAAAGCAGTTGAGAATCAGCAGATACAGGAAGAGTTCTCTGCCCTCCCCTATCCACCTAAAAACAGGGCATCAACTTCCCTTTGTGAAGGTGTCCCCCCTCTCCTATACCAGGAAGAGGAGAGCAACTCCTGTCACCTGGGACAGAGTAGGCACCAACAACAGTCTGCATAAACGCACCTTACCAAAATAAGCCGTCTCTTCCATTAGTTTCCCCCATACATTTCCTTGTCACTTCCCCAGAGTCTGTCATTCCTTAAAGCCCAAACCCCTTTTTCTTCGTTAAAATGATACACAGGCCCCAGAGTTTAACCACTTCTTTGAGTTTCACTTCTTTTCTGTGAAGTTATGTACATAAATATTAATAAGAATTGTATGCCTTTTCTCCTATTAATCTGTCTTTTGTTAGTTTAATTCACAGCCTCCCATCACCAACCCTAAGAGGGTAGAGGAAAAATTTTTCCTCCCCAACAGCATCTGAAAAGAAAAATTCAATTGTAGCACATGCACACACAACACACACATAAAATCAACTTCTGTATGTCCAATTTACAAGGGACAGACTATAGTAGAGACTTTGGGGACCCTACTCAGACCCGTTTTCAGCCTGATGAATCCACCCCCAGCTGCTGTGGGTGCTGGTTCTTAAAGTCTCACAGGCTGCCTCCCTTCTGTGGAGAATTGCTGATTGCAGCTGCCTCACCTGGGTGGTTCTTCAATTAAAAACCCTCCAGGTGGCAAAAAAAAAAGACTCTGTCATTAATGATTAACCATTTCATAGGGCACCCCCATACGTGATTTTCCTGCATTACACACTTTTATTAACTAGTATATTGTAAGAAATAGGAATTTTGAGCCGTGTTGGGATGTTCTGATTTAAGCTCTAGAGTGGAGTGGAATGGTGGGAGTAAAAAGTTTTCTTTTATCTCCACTGCCACAGTCATTCCGAACCACCGTCAAAGGATGCACCAATCTTGAAGAAGAGTTCAAGAGAGCAAAGATAGCTTTTTAAAGAAATACTAAATGCAAAAAGTGGCTTTTTTCATATTTTTAAACATAAGCAATTCTTTTCAGCTGTTCAATACTCACGCCTAGGCTATTTTAAAGCTACAAAGAAAAACATTCAAATAGTAAATGCTGTAAGAGTTAGTGATGTGGTTTTTTAATGTAACTAGAATTTTTCTGGAAATACTACATTTTTCAAGATATTTCTGACAAAACCCATAGGTAAAACTTCTACGTGATTTCTTGCAGATCAAAAAGTTACAAAATTATTTCATCCAATAAGCAATAGACCATATTCAACTATTATATTAGCTTCCTATTGCTGCTATAACAAATTGCTACAAATTGAGTGGCTGAAAACAATACAAATTCATCATCTTGCATTTTCGGAAGTCAGAAGTCTGAAATGGGTCTTACTGGGCTAATATCTTCCTTTGGGAAGCTCTAGCGGAGAATCCGTTCTCTTGCCTTGGTTACCTTCTAGGGGCTGCCCATATTCCTTGACTCGTCTTCAAAGCCAGTGACATCGGACTGAGTTCTTCTCATGCCACCATCTCTCTGGTTCTCTCTTCTGCCACCCTCTTCCACTTGTCAGGACCTTGTGATTACATAGGACTCACCTGGATAATCCAGAATACTCTTTCCATCTCAAAGTCAGTCGATCAGCAACTTTAATTTCTTCTGCAACTGGATTTCCCTTTGCCATATAACATAACATACTCACAGATTCCAGATATTAAGACTTGCACATCTTTCAGTAGCCAGTATTTTGCCTTTCACAACTCTTAAGAAATAATCCCAATAAAATATAGTTTTAAATTTAACAATTATTTATCAGCATTTGTAATATATTACTTTGATCAATTATGTTCTAATTTAAGTTATAACTAAATATAGAATAAACTTCTTGTCACTAAGAGCCTGATATTTATTGGAAACAAAGCAAGATTTTCAATCATAGACGCAATTATATTACAAACAAATATAATAGAGTAAGTAACTAAGACTTTCAAGCATAAAATTATATTGTATTTCTAGGATAAAATTCTATGGTAGAAGTGAAATGGAAATTTAAGTCAAGGAGAAAGACAAAATGTAAATTTTCCCAATGTTTAAGGTTTGTTTGTGTATACATTTGATAGTGTGTACCAAGTCATTGTATATTTAGGTTTCACTGGATAAATTTAAAAGCATAATTAAGTTTACTTTGAAGTGTTGATACAATTGAATCTTACCAACTAATGTTGCCCAAAAGAAGCCAGACTATATGATTCACTTACATATGCAGAACAGTTTTCCAAGGTGGCCTTGGACAAAAGCAGTTCTTTCCTTTTTCTCACAGTTCTCAAGAATAACTGTAGAATGAGCTAGGAATGCAACATCCTGAGATGGGGAAGTTGGCCAGACAGCCGGGGCTCTATTCCAGTGCTTCCCTAGAAACAGGATATCCCTCAACACGTTAGCGCAGCAAGTAGCTCCTGGGTATAACACCCAGGGCAGGCTGCTTTTCGGGGTCCCTCAGCTATGGCTCAAGTGAGGCACACACAGTTGAGACTCTGCCCACCCTGGAAAGCTTTCCTGAGCCTTAGAGGGGCCAGCTCACAATGACTCCTAGATTTCCCAACCTGCTCCACGTAACGTGTGTGCAAGGGTGTTCTGTCTCACTAGAGTCAGGCAAGTTGGTGACCAGTGCACAGTGAACTTATTTCACAATCTAAAGTTCAAAAAATAAGCAAACTATCCAATGGTGCTAGAAACCAGGATGGTGGTTATGCTTGGGATGGAGTGAGGGGTGAGTGGGAAGGAGACAGGAGGCTCCTGGGAGTCTGGTTATACTGATTACACAGATGGGTTCACTCTGTCAAATTCATGAACTGTACACTTATGCTTTATTTACTTTTCTATATGTGAGTTGTAGTATAATAAGATCATTATTACAAGTGTCAATGTAGCCTTTATGCATTATGGATATTGGTACATTGTTATTTATCTTTCAAATATTCTTTCTGTCACTGGTACTTTAACTGCTTTATAGAAGAAAACTGGGCAAAATTTACAAGCAGGCAATTCACAGAGGGCATCATACATTAAATATGCAACAAACATGAAAAAATATGCAGTTTCACTACTACCTAGGGAAATGCAAATGAATACAACATATAAATCTTTTGCTCACCATGGTAGAAACTTTTCTAGAGGTTTATAACATGTTGTTGCCAATGGTGTGGGGAAAGAGGCACTCTCAAACTTTTGGTGGGTGGAATAAATTGGTAGAGAATTGTTGAGAGGTAGTTTGGCAGTATCTAACAAAACTCTACATATTAGAACCAGCAGCCTTCATGACATTCTTGAGCAACTGAAATGATATAACCAAGCATCTATCTCCACCTTTCTTTTGAATAAAATAACCCCCTATTCATTTCTTTAAATTTCAATATAGATAACCACCCATCCAAATTCATACCATCTGAACTCAGCAACCAAATACATTCAGAGTTTGGATAAATATCACAATATCTGAACTCTTACTACTGAGCATCCAAAACTTGGGAACTGAAATATATTTACTATCAGCCAGAAATTACATTCTATGGAACTATTTAAACTTACTGTAGATATTTTTAAATGCCAACCTAAAATGTGCAATGGTGAGGGGGTAATTTTTGAAAAATTCTTTGAGAGCAAAAAAACTTTGAAGATAATACTCTTCATATACCTCTTTTGAAATATATTCTTCAAGCAGAACTAAAATAAATAAATAAGCAAACAAAAATACATGGGATTTGATTTCCAAAATTAAAACTAAACAACTAAAGTTTTGTATGTATCCTCAAAGCAGAAGATATGCATATTTTTTTCAAATACCCACTTCATATTTTGAAAAATAAACTCTATAAACAGGCCACACAAAGCTCAATACATTTCCCAAAAAATTGATAGCATACTATCTCCATTCACTGCCCACAATATAATTTTTTAGCCCCCAAACATTTTTGCCTAGAGATTTAAAAACACACACCTAAATAGCTCTTGAATTAAAGAGGACATCGAAGTAGGGGGAAAGAAAAAGAAACAGAACATTTCCTACACTTCCCATGTGACCTAGGGGTTCCCCTCGGTGTCCCCATGACGACCCCCAGCTGCCATGCCTGCTGTGTCTTTCCACTGAGACCACCCTCCCTGTGGCCAGGCCTCTCCCCACTTCCCCAGCAAGCATAACTAGGAGGGGGCCACAGCAACCTTCCTCAGGGAATCTGTTGGTGGAAATTCTTGTCCTTCTGCAATGAATTGGTACTCTCTTGTTGCTCATTAGAAGTCTGTAATCCATCTCGCTTCTTTTGTTTTGTTTTGAATTTTTTTTCCTTTGCCTCCAGAAAACTCTGAATTTTGTTCTTGGTTTTTATATTTTTGCTCAGCCTAAATTTTCTAATTAAAAAAAAAAATCTCTTTGTTCTTCTACCATAAGGCGTTTGGGTTTTGGCTTTTGTTTAAATGGTTTGAATGTATATAGCCTCCTCACATCATTTCTGGAAGTAGATAGGGTTCAGAATATAAATATGTACATAGACAAACAAATCAAATAAAACTTAAAGTGTAGAATTTTCAAGATATCTGAAGATTGTCAAAGGTGACATTTTCAGGCAGGTAAGGTCTTGATGCATGGTAGAATCATCTCAGGGGAGTGACCACCCTGTGCATAGAAATTTCAAATATTACAAATAACTGTCCTTCCTCCACCCTATCTCTGAATCCATGTAGATTGAACAACACCCAGAAAACCTTGAACGTGGCAGCTCAAGTCCTAAAGATGGTTCAAATTTGCAAAGAATTGTTCCTCCTGGAAACTGAGAATTCTCAGAAGATATTATAAGACAGCCCCTGCTAGCAACCCCACAGCAATTTCCTGTTCTTATTAATAGATTAGCTCTTGGGAGTTCACAACCTTCATTCTGTGCAGGTGTGGCTGAAGAAAAGCTGCAACACAGTCATTTATTCAACCTTTGAGATAGAGGAAGCTGCAATCCCAGCTGCGTTGTAAACAATCACTGGGAAAACGCAGAGGCCGTATTTAGCTCTGTATTTAGTGTAAAGCATTTAGTATAGTGCATCCACCAGCCATCCTTAACACGCTTTAATTGGTTTTCCATCAAGCAGCCACTACAAAAACACACAGAACCTTTGAATCTTAAACATTTCAAAGTGACATTTAAGGAAATACATGCAATTTTAGGCTTTATCTTATTTTTAAATCACAACTTTCTTTTAGATAAAAACAATATGAACGTTACTGCTTCTTTCCTTAGGCAAATTGTTTTTTCTGACAATTCTCCAGCACAGTTTTGCATGGGAAGTAGAAAAGACATCTCCTATTTTCTAAAAGGCTGTATCAAGGAAAGTAATATGGTGGCCAAATGAAGCCTTCCCTGCTCAACCTGATGTTTTGTTTCACCGACTGGTCTCCTGGAAGCATGTTAACTAATTACAAGAGAATTAGACACATTGGACGATTAGGCTTGAGAATGAGAAGTGACCAAAAGTAGAACTGATTGCTTTGCCATCCAGGACAAATGCTATTTCCATAAAGTGCCAATAACATTGTGATCCTGCAACCACCAGGATGAAGGCAGTGGAGTGAGAGCAAGCCCTGAGCTGGGAAAGAACTGCACCATCCCGAGTGACTGTCCTCTCCTGCTTCCGGTCGTGTCTCTGCCTTCCAGCACTGGGTGCACTGACACCCCTACCCACAGATTCAGTCCCTCCCCCATCCATCACCCACCCTCACCTTCACCATCAAGGGAGACCTGGAATCCAGTGTGATCATCTCAGGCCCTGGATCCACCCCGCCCCCTCTACCCTGTATTCCTCTCCTGCTGCTGCCGTAGCAACTCACTACAAAGTCAGCAGCTTAAATCACAAAGGTATTAGCTCAGTGCTGTAGGTCAGAACTCCTGGTGGGCTCAGTGATTTCTCTGCTCTGGGTCTCACGGGGCCAAAATCAAGGTGTCTGCCTGCCTGGGCTCTTCTCTGGAGATTTTGGGGAGAAATCACTTCCCAGCTCACTGAGGTTGTGGGAAGAGTTCAGTTCCTCCCAGCTGTAGGACTGAGGTTAGGTCCCCATTTCCAGGAACCTGTCTCAGCTGGCAAAGGCCACCTTCATTCCTTGGCATGTTACCCCGTCTTTAAACTAAAAATGGCACGTGGCGTCTTTCTCATATTCCTGTGACAACTCCTTCCTCTGTAAGGGCTTTGAGGTCTCATGTGACCACATTGGTATCCCTCTCCCCACCCACCCCATTCCTTATGATTCGGAACAATCTCCCTTTCTTCATGTCAACTGATTATTGCTAGTAATTCTAATCATATCTGTAAAATCTCTTTTGCATGTAATGAGACATATTCACAGGCTCCAAGCACTAGGATGTAGACATGATGGGGGGTCAATTCTGTCTACTGCCCTCCCCCGCAGTTTCCCTTGTTGCCAAGCAGACCCATAATCTATGGTGCCCGGGCTGAGGCAAGTCCTCTGCACCAGGTATGCCCTCCACGCTGGACTAAGCCATGGAATTAGCCTCCAGCTGTTAGGTAGACATGAGGAAACTCCGGCCCTCCTGGGGACACAGACAGGCAGGAGCCCGAGCAATTGCCACCCCTAGGGGAGGAGTGAAGTCCCTACCAATCTGCCCATCAGAACTTAGTGTGCCAACTGGGAAAGGATGCAGAGGATTTCCTAGCCAGTGGGCCAAGCAGCATAGGCACAATAGGGTCCGGAAGGTGACCTGGAACAACCTAAGGCAAATTATCCTGTCATTAGATTAAATCTACATTGTGGTTCACCACCCCGCCATGGGCTTTCAGAGAGGCTCATGGGAGATCCGCATGTGCAGTAAGACTCAGGTAATATAACTCCCAGCTGTCCATCAAAGTGGTTGGATGGTGACGTTTGAACCACGAGGAGGGCCCAGCCTAGGCAATATAAAACAGGACCCAGATCATAATCGGGGCCCTCCTATTATGACAGATGGTCCGTTAGTTGTCTGTGGCAAATGTACCTTACTTTACTCAATAACCTTCACTTTGTACTTGCCTTACTTTTGTGTGTCTGGTCATTCTTCAGTCAAGAGCACACCAAGGACAGAGAACAGACAACTACCACCTGACACAGCCTTAATTCCTTTCTGTGACCCATTGTCCTGCCAGGGGCTCAGGTCTCCTTCTCACCTGAGCACCCATGTGAGAAGCTGGCTTTGGACCAGGAGAAAATCTGTTGGCTTCTTCCCCAGGAGCTTGCCCCCAGGCTCGTGTCACCCTGCAATTGTACAGCACTCTAGGAACTGACCGGCACCCTCCAACATCCTCTGTCCGAGAGGACTGGCCTCTATATACCCTCCCCCCAGAATCCAGTACTAGCAATTGCCGGAATCATCCCTCCACCTCCATTCTCTCCCCACCACTGCCACCGAAGACACTGGCTTTGCTGAAGAGCAGGAACCACAAGGGGCTGCAAAATTGCAGGTGGCCTCCTTAAGCCATAAATCAGGACCGGTTAGTTTTTCTGCTGGAAACACAGTAAATATTTCTAATCAAATCACATTTTGTAATTTGTAGATATCCGTGATGTGTTCTCCCAAATCTTGCTTGATTTGAAACATTTCTCCCTGAAAAGAAATATGTTCTAGCTCTCTTTTCTCTAAGGCCAGAACCATAAACAGCACCAAGAATTTATATAATATGGATTTAATATTTCCCAACCTCCTCATCATTTCTACTCTGCTTTCAACTCCTACTCAATGCATTTCCCTGAGAGAGTCGAAGTTCTTCTCTGATGCACAAACATAGAATCTTGACACAGAGAATAGCTGCAAAATCCCCAATAAGGAAAAGGGACAGGAAGGGCAAAGAAATCTGCCCACAAATGTGAAATAACACCATCTAGTGGGTCGCCAGACAACTGATCTCTCGAGCCTTCTTCCTTGGTCTTCCATTCCCTGAAGGCATGAGGGCTTCCAGACACACAGTCCACCCTGGAATCATGCACACACGCCCTGCAAGCTCGTTTGTGCCTATCGATTCCATGACCCTTCTATTTTTCTTAACTTCATGTAAGTATCAAGTTCATACTTGAATCACAGTCCACAAACTTGGGTGCAAGGAACACCACATCTCTTTATTTACATAAGTCAGTTTGATTTCGGATCCCAATGCCAATAACGCCAGGCTGGTAGAAAATTTAACCTCAATGACTTTCAGAATTTCCAGACGGCTCCCTGGAGCTATGGCAGGGTGATGGAGGCTTGCCTGCTGCCACGGGTCTATGACAGGCCCTCTGGACAAGCATCAGTTTGCTCACTGCTGAGACATCCTCTTGTCCCCACCTGGCCCCAGCAGGGTTCTGCTACTGCTGTCCCCCTCAATAACCTGGGGGGCCCTTGGGTTCTTGGGTCCTCGAGCATCTCCAGGTGCTTCCAGGAAACCATAACCAAGACGTCTCCCCTCTGAGACACTCAGACTCCCACTCTTCTCGCTTAAACTGGTGCCCATGCTGGTCCCCTTGCACGGACAGGGCGAGGCTCCCACCCCTCACCTTGCTGTCCCTCCACAGTGTCAGTTCTCCCAGCAGAACACCTCATCTTGACCTACAGCCTTATCTCCTCCTGGCTGGCAGCCTCTAGCCTTCCCTGGGACAATGAATCCCAGGGTCTGTCTGCTTGAATGAGGGGGATACTTAGGGAGAAAATAGGGCTGAAAAACCACAAATATCTCAAAAGCCTATTTAGCCAATAGTAATGAAAATGCATAGCCTTTCTCACTCAAAACCCGGTTTATGCTCATGTCCAGCAGAGAAATCCCGAAGTCTAGATGACCCCTGCCAGCCTCAGTGATGCGAGTCTCTTAGCATCCTGAGCTGGAGCGAAGGCTAACCTGTGCCACCGGCGGCCTTCTCTCGGGCTGACCCGGAGGACTACTCTTTGGAGGTGGGAGGGCAGCTCTCCCTCCTGAAAAACAGTCCACAGATTATTTTAGCATTCATGTATAAGATTTTAAAAGAGGAATTATTTAGGGGTATACCATGGTGTTTTTTCAGCCAGTCCCTGCAAGGTTTCGTTCCTAGTTCCCAACCTTCTAGGACAGAATGAATTACTCTTCCCTTTGTTCCCACACAGTGTGAAATTTGTAGGTATTTATAGCACTTCCTTTATTCTGCCTTGTCTATGTAGAAATAAATGAAGACCACCCACATGAGAAAGGCAAAGGCTATTTATTCAGAGCTTGCTGTAGCAAGGGGGTCAGCCACCGTCACTTGTGTTTGGCAGACTCAAAGGCAGGCAGGGGAGTGGGAGAGCTTCACAGCGGACAAAAGGGATGGCTCCAGGTGTGCCCTGATTGGAGGCTATTGGCCTGGGGGACAAAAATTAGGGAAACTGTCCGTTATAGATCAAGTCCTGGCCATTTGGGGCCTCATGGTAGAGGGGATGTTGCTTGGCTTCCGGGACCAGTTGCTAGAGATAGTGGTCTGACTTCCTGCAAGTCTGACCTATAGACAGGAGGTTGGCTTTCTAGGCTGACGACTATAAATAATGGGTTGGTTTTCTGGGCTGGCTGCTGCAGATTGTGGGCCCGAGTTCTATTTTTATATATGATCTGGCCATTGTCCATTTATATATTCAGTCTCCGATCTGTTACAGTTGGCTATTTATATCCGTGGCTATAAGATCCTCGAGGACAGGAACCAGATCTTTATATTTGTATTTCCAATGCACAGGGTCTAAGACACACATATTTTGAAAATTGAACTGAATCAATTTCACATACATGTTTGTGGAGGTAAATTGAATACATTTTATTTTCCCTAGTACAGTCATTGAGTTAATTTTTTTCTTTAGCACAAAATACTACACAGACAGCACTGTACTGTCTTCCATTGTAAGCAAGGCTTGCCCCACACCCCAACAACTCTTGAAACTCCATGAGTGACCAACTTGCCTTCAATTATGCCTCTACCCTTGCACCATCTTCTTGCATCTTCCCTTGCGTGGTTTCTGTCTAAACTATGAGATGCTATCATCACCTGACTAGGTTTGTCAACCAGTATTTTTTATTGTTATGAAATTGAGCTGTGTCTACCTTTCCAAAGTTGGCTTAAAAACAAGATGCATTTGTATTGAACCAACAGTTTGCCAGTATACTCTGGCTAAAAATATACAACAATCTAAAGAGATTTGAAGGCCTTCTCTTCCAGATAAGGAAATTAAGAATGTATAGTCAGTATCTCTTTAGCTTTGGTCTGAACATGTAAATAAGTAATCCCCTCCTCTCTAATTGAGGTAAAATTCACACATGTAAAATGAACCATTTTGAAGTGTACAATTCAGTGGCATTTAGTACATACACAATGTTCTACAACAATCACTTCTATCTAATTCCAATACATTTTCATCACCCCAAAGGAAACTCCATACCCATTAAGCACTCCCTCCCCATTCCAGTCTCCCCCCAGCCCCTGACAACAACTGATCCACTTTCTGTCTCTATGTATTTCCCTGTTCTGGATATTTCATATGAATGGAATCATACGGTATGTGACCTTTTGTGTCTGGCTTCTTTTACTGCCCATAATGTTTTCAAGGTTCATCCATGTTGTAGCATGTATCAGTACTTTATTCCAATTGTGGCTGAATCATATTCCATCCTGTGGCTATACCATGTTTATTCGCTCTTCTTCTGATGGACGTTTGGCTGGTTTCCACCTCCTGGCTCTTGTGAATAGTGCTGCTGTGTACATGGGTGTGCAGGTTTTTCTGTGGACATATGTTTTCAGTTCTCGTGGATGTATACCTAGGAGTGGAATTGCAGGGTCATATAGCAATTCTGTGTTTAACTTTTTGAGGAATCTTCTCTCTTTTTAAAGTGCCCTGTGTAAGGAGTGCTTGATCCAACTGAAACACGCAGGCGGGCTGGGGAGAACTGGAATGGGCTTCCCATAACCTCCGAGGTGCCCTGCTCCTCTCTGCAGCCTGCTGAGACCTCTGTATCCCTTGCCACACTGCTCTGTAATGATCTGTTTCCGACGTCTGTGACCTCAACTAGCATGCAAGTCTCTCTACAGCAGGGGCCATGCTTTGTAGGCTCATCTGTGTGTCCCCCAGTGGTTAGTAGTTAGCACTATTCCTAGCACATAGTAGGTGTCCAAAAATGTTGGTGGGTCTAAATCAATTCATGGATGATTAAACTAATGAAGGCATCACTCCTTTAGCAGTTTGGTCTTGTTTAAGAAGAACATACTTTTCACGGGGATGCCCACAGAGAGCTGTTCATAGGTACAGCACCATTATCTAACACAAAGAACATGTAAATTTGGAAAGCAATAAACCCCGGATGCACTAACAATGATAACAATCTCCACTCTGGGATGGTACATTTAACTTGTGTTTAAATTAAAAGTGAGTGCCTTTGAGCATTTCTCCATTCTTAGTAGCGGAGGCTCATTATCTAAAGCAAAATACAATCTCAGATAACATTGACAAATAAAGCTAAGTATTGTGTTTGTAAGAAAAATGAATGGAGTGACTCATGGGCTATACTGTGTCTTTATTGTTCAGAATTTCTAGGCCTGAAAGTTCACTCATCCTGTTCCTGCAGAACGATTAGTATATCTTAGGACCATGAAGGACAGAGTTAATTTTTTAAAATGTACAATCAACTCAGCCCTACTGTTAAATGCTACCATTTCACAGCTCAATCCTCACAGTTCACTGCTTTGTTGGCATTAGGTGTTATCTAAATGCAATGCCATGCCATTCAAAAGGCTGTAAAAGAGGACTTAGCACACAGCTCTGTGAAACTTGGTGTCATCGCAGTGAGATCTCTTTCTTTTCCCTATAAATTCTCCCTTGATGTTGAACAGCCGAGGCTAAAAATGATCAAACAGCAATTAAGCCATGATGATCTAATAATTATGTGAGATGATGCCTTGGAAGGATGATCTGCTCCTGGAAGATAAATCAAGAAGAACGCAAGGGGAAGGACTGTTAATGCAGGGTGGGAGTGCGTGATTTCAGAGTGGCAGAGGCGGATCAAAGACGGAATCCACCCTCTTCCTTCTAGGCCTGCCCTTGATCCCGAGGGCATCGGCGTTGGTACCTTCTTCTCTCCTGCCCTCAGTGGTCTCCAAAGCCCCCCTCCCTGCACCTGCACCCCTTAGCCTCCTGCTTCCACACCCTCTGGACCGAGCGATTTCAAGCCTTCGGGAACTTAGGGTTATTAAAATAGCCTTCTAGCCGACTTACTGCCTCACATTCTCCCACTCTAATTTACAGATTAATCCCCTCGTATGTGGGCTGATTCACAGTGCAAAAGCTGCTAATGCCATCCCTCCCCTGCAGAAGAGAGCACTAACTAGCTTTGCCTGGCATCAAAGCCTACCGTGGCGTGGCCCACTGACCTTTCTTCACTACACTTAAAAGAACCATTCCTGTTCCCCGAACACATTCCTACTATCTCAGGGGGCGTTCCCGAGAGGCCCAGAGGGAAGGGTTCATGTGCAGGTGACTTGCTTGCTGAGGAAGCTGGACAGGGGACAGGGAAGGCCTAGAAAGGGTGTGATTCCAGACGCAGGCTGCAGAGGGAGCAGAAGGGAGCTCTGCAATTTGTGCTAACGGAGGCAGGGGCTTCAGGCTCCCGCAGGGGTCGGGGTGGGCCCAGAAGATGAGCTCTGCACTCAGGCACTCCTGGGCCTCGGTGTGGCTCCAGGAGCCCCCACAGCTGCAGCTGCTGAGCTGCTGGAAGCAAAACATGCCAAAGGTTTTGTCGGGGGATGGGTGGGTGAGGAAGAATAGAAATGGAAAAGGGAAGGAGAGGCTTTGGGTGGGGTCTGGACAGTGTCTGCCATACCTGCTTCCTACCTAGTGTCTTAGCTGTGACCCTAGGAAAGGTCAACCCTTCATCACCTCTTGCCCAAATCTAGATCATCTTGCACAGACCAGCTCAGAAGCTTCAGCAAGCCTTCCCTAACCACCACCACCAGCATCACACACACACACACACACACACACACACACACACACACACAGGAACGGAAGCGGTCCCAGCCAACAATGGTGCGACAGCTGAATGCACAAGGCCCACATGCACAAGGCACAGAGCATTCCGAGGTGCAGCCCCGGAAGATGGTGGGCATCTGAGGAGAAGAAGAGTGGGCAGCCCAGCAGGTAGAGGGCACAGCCCCCCGGGAGCACTGTGGGTGACTGAGCAGGACGCAGGCCTCTTCCTGGGTGGCGGGATTCCCAGCCAGTCTTCCTGGAGGGCAGTGTAGCTACAGGAGGCAGAAATAAAATCATGAATAGAAACCAAAAACAGAAGTAAAATGCTATGAACTGGGACCAACAGGAGAGGAAGGACAGGAGGAATAAAGCTGCAACGTGGGAGGTGGCAGGACCAAGCAAGGTAGCACAGTGCAGGTGAGCCTGGCCAAGCAGGTGGGCACACGCTGACCTCCATGCACAGGCAGGAGAACGGAGATGCTTAAACTCAAACAGGGCCTTTCAGGGACCAAAGAAGTTGCTTTTAAAGTTCTTGAGATGAAATGCCAAAAAAGAGGTAAGTACCTACTTGCTAATTTTCAACATTATGTCTCTCTTCAGCAGAGGTTGGAGTACAAAATATTCAAATTTCCAGCCTCCTCTGCACCTAGAAGTGGTCACATGCTACATGCCTGGCCACTGAAAAACAGGTAAAAGTCCTTGGAAAGAGCTTCTCTCTACTCTTCCCTCTTCCCCTTTTGTTCTGGCTGGGATGCAGATTTTGATAGCTGGTGACTCAGTAGCCATCTTATGACCACAAGGATGAAAGCCACGATCTGGAAGGTAGACAAAGAAGATAGAAAGAGACTGGTCTCCTCATGTAATCTTTGAAAGCTAAGGAAGCAATAGCTGCTGTAACACGCAAACACTGGAACCTCACACAGCAATGGTTTATTCATTATGTGTGTAAAGTCCAAATGGTGGGGGATGGAAGCAGGTGCTCTGCTCCATGTCATCATTCAGGGACCCAGGATAAGGGAGGCTCTGCTGTCTTCAACATGTGGTGTCTCAGGTCACTCTGGGTGTGAACATCCAGCCAGCAGAGAGAGGAAAAGAGGGAATGGACCGTTCCCACAGTGAAGTTTTCCAAACCAGAACTGAAAACAGTATAGTTCACTTTCCTTTGGCCAGAATTCAATCATCTGGCCCTACTAACCACAAAGAAGTCTGGGAAATGTAGTCCAGCCCAGGAGGAAGGGAAAAGGATTTGGCATCTGCCACAACATTCTCCTGTAGCCACATGAACCCTAAACTGCCCCCCTCTGGCCTCTGGTTATAAAAGACCACAGGGAAGATATACGTCTTCCTTGTGTAAGATATTGCTTGTTAGGTAGCCTTGTTACTCTCAGCCAAGTACAATTCTATCTGAAACCCAGGATAAAGAGACATTGTGGTGTAGTTCAAATATTTACATGTAGAAAATTAATGCTTTTAACATTCATGCCACTAGTATAATATTATTAATCACAAGATAATCACAGCATTTATGTAAAATGTTAGTTGATAATGCTACAGAGGTGTGGTATAGTACTGAGAAACGAGGTTAAATTTATATGGCATCATTTTCTTTCCATCCTGTCAATGATTTCTGTCGCTGTGTCTTTAACTTCAACACAAGAAGTCTAACATTTAAGGTTCTTCATGGATGTGAGGCCTGGGCCAAAATGCTGCCCCTGCCCAAACTGGGAGGCAAAAAAAAGGAAGGGAGGAAGAGAATTGATCTAATTCTGCTCCTGCCACTGGATTAAAAGATTCTTGAGAATAGAATTTGTATGATTCATCTTTATATCTCCAACACCTAAAATTTAAAAATGGACAGACACTGGATAAATTAAGACTTTCAGAATTATTGCTACAATGCCAAATATTAGTAGCTGCAGTTTTCTACACAAAAGATAGTATGTTGTCAGGTGGTAACTTTGGAGACAGATAAACAAATGAAGATTGTGCTTTCAGTAACTCAGGTGTTTTTGAAATAAGCTATTAATATGGTGTGGCTTTTGTGTGGTAGGATTCAATATCCATTTCATGAACCTCAGAACTGGAAGGGATCTTGGTTCAGGACCCCGTAATAGAAGAAGAAAGGAGGTGCAGAGGGTTAGATTACTTGCCCATAAGCAACTGAGCCAAGATTAGGACCCAGGCCTTCTGACTCCCAGTCTGGAGCAGATGGACACCGTACCATGTTTGATTAAAAAAAGTGCAACAAGAGTTAAACATAGAATCACCATATGATCCAGTCGTTCCACTTCTGGGAATATACCCCAAAAGAATTGAAAACAGGGACTCAAACAGATATTTGACCACTCATGTTCATAGCAGCATTATTCACAACAGCCAGAAGGTGGGAACCACCCAAATGTTCATCAACTGATGATGAGATTAAGCAAAATGTGGTCTAGACATATAGTGAATATTATTCAATTTTAAAAAGGAATGATGTTCTGGTACTGGATGAACTGTGCGAACATCAGGTTAAGTGAAATGAGCAAGACACAAAAGACAAATGTATGATTCCCTTATCTGAGCCAGCTAGAGTAGGCAAATTCATAAAGACAGACAGCCGGATAGAGGTTACCAGGGGCTGGAAGGAGGCAGTATGGGAATTATTCTTTAATGGGCATAGACTTTCAGTTTAGGATGATGAAAAAGTTCTGGAAATGGATAGTACAGATGGTCATACATCAGGGTGATTATATTATACTTAATGCCACTGAATTGTTCACCAAAAAATGGTAAAAATGGTAAATTTTATGCTAGGTGTATATTTTACCACGCACACACAAAAAGAAGTGCAAGAAGAACTTTTTTAAAAAGTACTTCTAATAATGTGTCTTACTTTTTAACAAAAAAGTTTAAAAAGTAAAAAAATAAATAAATTTTAAAACTTTAAAAGTACAAAGAGCTATGGGTAAGGATATAATGAAAGAACACAGGGCCAGGTGCAGTGGTTCACTCCTGTAATCCCAGCACTTTGGGAGGCCAAGACAGGAGGATCACTTGAGGCCAAGAGTTCAAAACCAGCCTGAGCAATATAGTGCCAAGACCCCCATCTCTACAAAAATTAAAAAAAAAAAAATTAGCCAGGTGTGGTAGTGTGCACCAGCTATTCAGGATGCTGAGACAGGAGGATCCCTTGAACCCAGGAGTTCAAGGCCATGGTGAGCTATGATCGTGCCACTGCACTCCAGCCTGGGGGACAGAGTGAGAGACTGTCTCTAAAATAAATAAATAAATAAATAAATAAGCAATATGCAGTCAATGGACACTGTACTTCAAGTACCCATATAACTATTCTGTTTTTTACTTTTAGTATCATATTTGATAAATTACATGAGATATTCAACACTTTATTATAAAATGGGCTTTGTGTTAGATGACTTGCCCAACTGTAGGCTAATGTAAGTGTTTTGAGCTTCTTTAAAGTAAGCTAGGCTAAGTACGATATTTGATAGTTTAGGCGTATTAAGTGCATTTCAACTTAACAATATTTTCAACCTACAAAGGTTTATCACGATGTAACCCCATTGAAGTAGAGGAGCATCTATATAAATATACACAATCTTACTGATTTTAGAAAGGATGTCTAGAGCAAGTATGCTCTTTGATCTTCCTGTGAAGAATTACATGATGTGTAACATCCTCATGTTCAACACACACTCATGGGATTTCCTGCATTTAGCCTACAATAATTTATAATCACCACAACTATTTGCTAATGCTTCAGTAATAGTCTGTTCCTACTGCTCACAACATCAACAAAATAGTGTGGGTTATGCACAATTTACCCACAGGAGCTTGTTCTCTCTGCAACTTTTATCCGAAAAACATGTGAGCATATTTTAAAAATTAGAGATCAATTGTTAGTTTTGTAAAGTCAATTATCTCCAACTGATAGTGACACAACATCAAAGTTTAGTGTCACTTAGAATTAGCTGGGGAGGTAATTCTTAAGAAAGTGCAGGTTCCTAGGCTACAACCCTAAGAGATTCATATTTATAGCATTTCAGGTGGCCCAAGAATACACATTTTAGCAGGTATTCTATGAGCTATGGAGTTTTCTGGAAAACCGTATCCTAGAGAGACTATAGTTTTAATATGGTCTCCAGAGGTACTAGCTACAAGTACCCAATCGAGTCTCTGGATGGTAAGGTAGGAAGAAGGAAATAATCCTATGCTCCTTCCAAAACAATCAGTCTTGGCAAACCAGCTGTGACAGGCTGAACTCTGTCCCCTCCAAAATTTGTGTGTTGAAGCCCTAACCCCCAGTACCTCAGAATGTGATTCTATTTGGAGACAAGGCCTTTAAAGAGGTGACCAACTTAAAATGAGACCTTTAGGGTGGCGCTTAACCCAATCTGACTGGTGTCCTTATAAGAACAGGAAATTTGGACACAAAGAGAGACACCAGGGGTGTGTGTACACAGAGAAAAGACCATGTGAGGACACAGCGAGGTGGCCATCTGCAAGCCAAGCAGAGAGACCTCAGAAGCCATCGTACCTGCTGACACCTCCATCTTGGACTTCCAGCCTCCAGACTGTGAAAGAGTAAGTTTTAGTGGTTTAAGCCGCCCTGTCAGTGCTGTTTTGCTCCGGCAGCCTTAGCAAGCTAATAAACCAGCTCTTCTTACCTGCCTCAGAGTTGGCTCATAGCCTGCAGGAGTTCGTTTGAAATGTGTCACCACGATACAGCTCTCTTCATTTTCCCTCCTAGGAATCCAGAAATCAGGGCCACGAGGCCCACTAATGTTCCTTTATGGACAAATAGTGGGTTTGTGGGAGAGAGAAACTGGAGATTGGCTCCTCCACCACTGAGATGACACAATTGTGTCACTGAAGATCTGCCCGTAGTCTCTCACCTTTGAGTGAATGAGGGAAGAGAAAAGATGCCAGCGGTTGTGACTCTTGGATATCAGAAACTGGCTTAGCTCCATAAAGTCCCTTCCTTAGTCTTAGGATAGATCTAATCAGGATCCCTCAAGTATTCCACAGGCACTAGTGATGTACGACCCATCACGAACCCCATTGTGAGATAGAGTCAGTGGATTTATTCAAATTTTTATTGCCAAAGTTAAGAGCTATAATGCTTTTCTGCTTGTTTAGAAATATACTGCTGCACTTTAGCAAATCTTATAACATTCTGGAAGGTTACATTATGAAGTAGTTGAATGATGATATTTGCTTAATTAGATGAATTGCCTACTATAATTAGCTGCAGAACTGCTTCATCCTTAGCTCCTTTCTCTCCTGTCAGCTCTCTCCATTTAGCATGTTTGCCCCAGCTGGTATATTCAAGATTGCAGGTCACTGAGCACATGGGAGAGAGAAAGCACTTGCTGAGACTTTTGTCACTCTAAAGACATTCATCTGCACTCCTTGCCCTCCTTGTCACCCTGGGCTCCTGTGCCCTACCTCCAAGGGAGCCAACATCACCACTGGGAGAGAATTGGGGTTTTATATGCAACTGGGAAGGAAGAAGAGGCTGGTCTGGGTGGAGGTGAGTGAAGATAGAGCCTGCAGCTGTGTAGAGAAAAGGGGACAGAGAACGAGGAGTAGAGAGGAAGAGAAGTTTCATCAGAGGGGAAGAGAAGGAGGAAAGAGAGAGTTAGGGGTTGAATTGTGTCCCTTCAAAAACATGTTAGAGTCTTAACCCCCAAAACCTATGAATGTGCCCTTACTTGGAGATAGGGTCTTTGCACATGGAATCAAGTTAAAATGAGGCCAGGCTGGATCACGGTCAGCCCTGATACAGTATGACTGGTGGACTTGTAAGAAGAGGAAAAATTGGACACAGATAGACACCAGAGGGAAGAGCACGTGAAGACGGAAGCAGAGGTTGGAGTGATGCTGCCACAAGCCAAGGAACATTGGGGGCCAAAGAAGGATCCTCCTCTAGGCCCTGCCGACACCTTGATTGCAGACTTCTGGCCCCCAGGACTGAGAGAAAATAAGTTTCTATTGTTTCAAGACTTACCATCTATGCTACTTTGTTACAGCAGCCTTAGCAAACTAATACAAGGAGAGAGTGTAGGGAGCAAAAGGCATCTGGGTACTCAGCTAGACTGGAATGTCCACGGTGGCTCACTCACATGGCTGGCAGTGGCAGCCAGCAATTGGCTGGGAATTGGGGCGGATACATGGCATCTACAGCTCCTCAATCTTGGAGCTAGGATTTTAAGAGGAAGCATCCCAAGGACAAGCATTCTGAGAGAGAGGAAGCTGAAGCTGCCAGTCCTCAGAGAAACTAACACACATCAATTTCCACCGCATTCTATTGGTTAAGCAGCATGAGGCAAGCCCAGAGTCCAGGAAAGGGAAATAAACTCCACCTTCTAATGAGGAGAATGACAAAGAATTTGCTGCCATCTTTAATTAACTGCAGATAGCTGATGGAGCTTTTAACAATGGGAATGTCTTCTGTGACTGTTTGCTTTGCTTCAATATAAACTTCTCTTCAGTCTTCTCCAGGGGTATACATTGTTTGCGTGGGTGGGATTTTTCTTTTTTTTAAATCCAAACAAATATTGACTTTTACTTCTGGGTTAATGTGGATATAATAAAAACAGCAGATGCAGAAAAACAGGCAGAGAAGACTTTAAGAATGCGTGTCCCTGATAATCCAATGAAAGTCAAATTGTCCTCTAACATTGATAAAGAAATGAAATAAATAAAAATATAATAGTAGTATCTTAATGTACAGAAATAGTTATTAACAATAGAAATATTTTAAATAGGGATCTTAGGAATAGAACACCCTAAGATGTCCAGTTGGTACAGAAGACATGTGCATTTAAACATTTTAAAGGTTTTATTTGAAATATTTTTGAAAATAAAATTAAACTTTTCTTGGCTATCAAGAAAAATTATACATAGTGATAAAACCTGTTTGGGCAAGGTATTGAGAAATGAGCTTTATATATTGCTGAAGGAAATATAAATGGGTATAACCTTTCTAGAAATTTTTTGTGAAATGTTTGCATATTCTTACTTAGCAATCCCACTTCAAGGAATTTACCTTAAGATGATAATTACAAAAATGTGGGAACTGTAGGTGCAAAGATGTTTAGCATTATTTATAACGATGAAAAATCAGATGCAGCCTAAATGGCCTTTGACAGGGATCTAATGAAGTAAATTATGGTACAGACAATGTGATAATCTCCAACTATCATAAGTGATTTCATTTTCTCAGGATGAAAAGATGTTCATGAGAGATTATTGACTAATGATGCTGATTGCAGAATGTGTATAACATACATTTATGTAAAATTGTATACATACACTTAATGTGCCTATATGTACCAACATTGTCAACAGTGTGAGGTAGAATTTCTTGTGTTTTCTCTCTTTATTTTTCTGCTTATTTAAATATTTTACAATAGGTAGCATTTTAAAATATAAAGCCAATTTTAAAAAGAAGTACTGAAACAGCAACAATAACAGTATTTGCAACAACTCAAGATTAACTGTAGGCTTTTTGTGTATCAACTACTCAAAAAAGATGACAGTATCTCTGCAGTTTATACAACAAATACCATAAAGAATAATACAAAGTGTACTTTAGCAAATGCCAAAAGAAAACAGACTGAATTTGTGACATCATCTTCTTCTGAATAAGATCATTCTAACCAATTTTCTTAAATGATTTTCCAGAAATCAAAACAACACAATTCTAGGCAGAAAGCCAGAGTTTTTGTATCAAGAAAAGAAAAAGGAAGATTCACTTACTTCTGGGGTGACTTGTAAATGTTGCTGGATGCCTTGTAGCCGGTTGAGCCATATGATCAACCTGGAGACAACTGAGGTCATATCACTTTTCTAATTTCTAGCTTAAGCCCACATGCCCTATTTGTCAGAAATTTCATTCTCTCCTTCTGAAGAGCTTCTTTCTACCTGCCATCTCAGTGCCAAGGATTCAAAGCTCGACTGCTTAGCCTCAAAGGAGCAGGCAGAGAGGAACCCGAGTCGTGCAGATCAAACCCTGCACCACGCGGGGCCACCATGCCTGGTGATGTCCAGTTGGCAGTTATGCCTTCCTGGTCTCGAGACAGGTGTGCCCTACAGCTGGACCTTAAGGGGGTATATCACCTTTAGTCCTGCCATATGCTCAGCTGTTTCCCCCTATGTGAGACTCTGCCAAAACAGCTGGATTTAGGAAGGCCACAAATAGTCAAGGGTTGTGCTGAGCCTGGTTCATCAGCCTAGACAGGGAGGTGGGGACGTAGACAGGCAGATAGATAGATAGATAGGTAGATGACAGCTAGAGAGATAGATGATAGATACATACATAATAGATGAGCTCCCATTTGGGTCCCAGGTGGTCTTTACCATCCGTGGACTTCATCTGGGTTGGGACCATCTTACTTCATCAGAAAGAGCCTCATAAGATGGGATCCCAATAGTGAAAATGTGGGAGATGAGTGTTGTTCCCTGTCATTCCCTTTCCTCTCTAATTTACCCACCTCTTAATTTAGCAACCATCTCTGCCAACCATAGTTTTTGGAACAAAGTCTAGCTGATAAAGCTCCTATTAAAGTAAGATAGAGTCTTCCTTATGTAGGGAATGGAGTAGGGTAACAGATCCCTACTCATCTAACATTTGTATTATTAAGAAGCCTCTCCACCCCCATCCCCCAAATCTGCTCTGAAAAGATTTTCTGCAGAGGCAAACCTAGATAAGTGCCGGTAACTTCTCTGTTAAAAAACGTAAATTTCGCCCAACTAACTATCTTATGAAAAAGCTTTTATTTAAACAAAAAAGTGGGAGGGAGGAGGAACTGCATGTATAACTTAAAATTCCCTACTGTTTTCTTAATGTGTGCCAAGACCTTAATAATTCCAGACACATGTTACACACCACAACAGGGCATGGAAATGACTTCCCCCAAAATAGCAACCAAGCAACTAGAGACTGCGCAGGAAATGAAGTCTTTTGCATCATTACATCCAAGCATTCTTATCGGATCCCTTCCTTACATTTTTATTAGAAACATGTGTGATGTCTTTCCTTTGTAGTGTAATATAGAGCTAGCTCCAGCTGAATGACGATTGTAGACATGCATGAGATGTCAGTGGGAAGAGAGAGCAAGCAACTGCCTCTAGTAAGAAAAAGTATTTAAAACTTGGAAATAAGGCAAAAGAGTTAGTGGCATGTCCCTTTTTCTGTCTTACCAGGTATACTAGATTGAATAGTGTCCCCCCAAATTTCGTATCCTTCCCAGAACCTCAGAGAGTGTGACTTTATTTGGAAGCAGGGGTTTGGCAGATGCAATTAGCTGGGATGAGGTCGTGCTCTAGTGGAGTGGGCCCTACATCCAATATGACTGGTGTTCTTACAAGGAGAAGAGAGACACACAGGCAGAACACCATGTGATGACAGAGGCAGAGATTAAAGTGATGTATCCACAAGCTAAGGAACACCAAGGATAGCCAACAGCCCCCAGAAGCTGGGAGAGAGGCATGGAACAGGCTCTCCCTGAGAGCTCCAGAAGGATCCAACCTTGCTGACACCTTGATTTCTGACTTCTAGCCTCTTGAGGGATAAATTTCTATCGTTTGAAGCCATTCAGTTTGTGGTCATTTGCCACCGCAGCTCTAGGAAACTAATACACTGGGGTATTGTTTAACAGGCTCACCCAAGTATTGTTGAATATTTCAGGGGACTGTAACTTTATTTGTTTTTTCTACTTAATATTTTAGGTAAGGGTTCAGGCTCTGTAAAGATACATGTTAATTTATATGCAAATAATTTCTATCTGGTAAAAAAGATAACCCTGAAGGTTACAATTTTAACACCCTGTAGGACATTAATCAGTTTTATTTCAAATTCAGCAAACATATCAAAATGTCTTTTCTGGTAGAGATAATTCCGATTCTTCTAATTTTCATTTGAATTGGTTTTACCATCTTACTATTGCCTCATTCAAAAGTTAAATAAAATCTTTGACACTTTTTCATTCTACATATGTATGGGAGTCATGTATTTAACTTTTTGAAAATTATACTTTGATGACACCCAGAATCATCAAGGTTTGGGCAGCCTTATGAGGTGGTGTGATCCCGTGCCCCTCTGAATGGAGGAAAGAATTTTTTCGTTGGTGTATTTATGTATAGACTTTTTTGGTCTGTGCTTGAAGACTTTACTTGATGAGGAACCATGAATGTTTTTAAGGTAACCTGTTCTGTTGTGAGATATTTATTATTAGAAAGTTATTTCTCAGACTCAGCCAAAATCTCCTTCCAATTCTTGCCTATTAGTTTGAACTGTGCTTTCTGGAGCAGCACAGAATCTGAGCCCTCAGGACATTTGATATCATAACCCCCTTGGCATTTTCTCCCCCAGGCTAAATATCTTCAGATCCCTGTGAGCACTAGAGCGTTCCTCATATGTTTTGTGGTCCTTTGGAAGCTGAATTAAATTCAACAACTTCTCCCCATGTTTTTGAGCTTCTACTACTGTATTCAGTGCTATGGAAATAGAAAGGGAATCAGATATCATCTGGACTGCACAGAAAACACTAACTTATAAACATATCTCTGCAAGAATAATTAACAGATTGGAAAGACTCTGAACAGCTTTATGGGATCCACTGAGGATCCGAGGGAGGTGATGATTAATTCTATCCAAGCATCTGAGAAAAGCTGGTATCACAAAGAAGGTGCTCCTTGAACTAGGTCCTGAAGGCAAGTGGGAAGTCTCCAGGAGGTCAAGGTGTGAGGGGCACCCCAGACAAAGGCAGAAAGAAGTATGAACAAAAAAAGCCAGGAGAAAAATCTCAAATATTTGCAAGGTACCAGAGTACCCTGCAAATTCCATGAGAACTACAAAAATACAAATGTAAGTAGTGTGGAAAATGATGATTATGGCAATAGAGCCTGTTCCTAAAAATGTAGGCAGGAGGGTGGTGGTCTGCACAAAGCCTATAAAACTTGAGCTAAGGAGTGAAAATGTATCCATGTTTACTCAGCCCAATTCAAGGAAAAGGCAGCATATTGGGGAGATTTTGGTATTTTAGAGGAGAAAAGCAAAAATCCAAAGAAATAGTAATCAAATGGGAGGCACTTTGTGTAATGACTTTGAAATGGGATCTGCTGTCATGCTGCCCAGTGCAAATCCCAGCTCTGACTCTTACTTTCTGCATGACCTTGAGCAAGCTACTTAATATCTCTAAGACTCAACTTCCCCATCTGCAAAATGGGTCATGATAGCAAATTTCAAGGAGTTATTAGGTTCATATAACATAATCCATGAAAGTATGTATCACATGCCTGACAGATGCTAAGATACCAGTGAAGAATAACTATTATCATGAGATTCTAATAATACTCATTTTAAATAGCAATTCAAAGTGAGAAAGCAGGGCTGTGGAGAAGAGAACAAGACCCTGGGAAGAGGGCAAAGGAAGATTGAGGAAGAGGAAAATACTGAGAAAACAAAGATGTAGGTTTTGAGGAGTTGTTATAGTTCTTGGTTGATGTGGTATGCCCTGGGTTGCGTGTAGAAGCAACAGAGTGAACAGATGAAAGGCACGACCACCCTCTCCCCCTTCCTCACCAGGCTGCCTGGTCTCGAATCCCAGCTCTACAGCACACTGGCTGTTCCACCGAGCCCCAGTGTCCGCATCTATAAAAAGGGGGGATAGTAATAGCAGATCTACCTTACGAAGTTGTTTATTGATCAAGTAAATTAATATATGGCACATGATTAGAACAGTTTTTATATATTAATACAAAATAATATATTAGTTTTATAATATATTACAAAATAGAACATTATAATGGGTAAGAACTATGTAAGTGTTGCTTTTTCCTTTCCTCTTCTGACATCACACTGTCTTCTACAGTTATTTCAGGACTTAAAGTTTAGATTCAAATGTAACTACAGAGGCTACACAAGCTGGTTTGCTTAATTAATTATTACATACCTAATGTTGAAAACACACATTAAACATGAAAATTTATGGAAATACTATGTAAAAATATGGTGCTTTAAAGGTAAGCAAATAAAGAAAACCATTCAGGATTTCTCTCCAAAGCATTTTTAATATTTATAGCAAAAAAAATCTAAACTTGGTAAATATTGATTGACCTAGAAAAGTTCTCATCAACTCTTGTGAAATTTGCCGATTCTAAAAAATAGAGGCGATTGTGGGGCTCTGGGAAAAAGGAAAATTTAGAAGAAATGATCAAAAATAGGTAGTTAATTTCAAAATAGAGTAGATAGTAAACTACCACTAAACTATTACATTTTTAAAAAATTGAGGTAGAATGTACATGAAATTCAGCATTTTAACCATTTTAAAGTAAACAATTCAGTAGCAATCAGGATATTCACAACGTTGTGCAACCTCTACCTCTATCTAGTTCCAAAATATTTTCATCACTACAAAAGGAAACTCCTTGCCCACTGAGCAGTCATTCCCCACTTCTTCCTCCCCCAGCCCCTGGCAGCCACTAATCTGCCTTCTGATTCTATGTTTTTTTCTATTCTGGATATTTCATATACATGAAATCAGGCAATATGTTCCCTTTTGTGTCTTGCTTCTTTCTTTCAACATAATGTTTTTAAGGTTCATCCATGTTGTAGTGTGTATCAGTACTTCATCACCTTTTATGATGCCATAATATTCTGTTGTATGGACAGACCATCTTTTGTTTATCCATTCATCAGTTGATGGACACATGAGTTGTGTCCACCTTTTGGCTGTTGTGAACAGTGCTGCTATGAACATTCATGTGCAGGTATCTGTTTGAGTAGCTATTTTCAGTTCTTTCCAGTATATACCTAGGAGTGAAACTGCTGGATCATGTGGTAAATCTATGTTTAACTTTTTGAGGAACGTCTTCATTGCATTTTAATCTCAAGCTCTTAGAATCTTCTACCTTATGTGCACATTTCCCCTCCATGTGACCTTCTCGGCCCTGGGATCCTCTCTGCTCTCCTGTGCCATCAACCCCATGACCCACGAGTCAAGGCAGAGACCAAAGTGTCCATTCTCAAGCCTGGGCCACTGCAACCACTTTCTCTCTCTGATTCTGCTCAGACAGCTAAGATTGGATGCAGACCGGGCAAAGGGTGGAGGGTGGAGGTTAAATTCACCCACAGATGTTGTTCCTTCCCTGGCACTGGTAAGTACTCAAATCTTTTCCCCAACAAGCTTTATCTTAGTCAAGGCTCCTTTGTTTAAGATGAAGAAAAGCTATTCAAGGTAGCTTAAGGAAAAAAGGAGGAATATATTGGAAAGAAATGAGGGTATCTCCCAGAATCATGGGGCAGGAAGATGGAGAAGCCCTCACAAACTGAGACTGCACTCACGGCACCTCCTTTGGCGTCCAGTGCTGCATGTTCTCTGAGCACCAGGTCTTTCTAAACATCTGATTCATTCTTGGTTTTTCCAGCAAACACTGGCTCATGAAGGAAAATTACGAATGCTCCAGCCCTGGCCTTATCCCATCTCATTCTGTACAATCTCTGCCGATCAATCTCCTTTAACTTGGCTTTGTTAATTTATTACCCCATGAAAAACATCAAGGGCCTCCCATTGCCTATAGAACAAAATCCAAATTCCTTATCATGACATTCCATACCCCCTTCAGTCTGGAAACTTTCAACATTTCCAGCCTGACTCCTCCACATGGACTCTGTGTCTAGGCTGTCTGGCTTTCTCCAAATATGACCAGAGCTTTCCAAAATCTCGTGCCATTTCTTTGCTGGAATGCTATTCACCACCAATCCTCTCCTACTGAAATCACACGCGTCTGAAACTAAACTCATTTCCTCTTTCTGGGCATACAACTAAACTACATTTTCCAGCCCCTTGCACCTAGACAGCATGGCTGCTTTTCTCCAATAGAAAGGGGATGGAAGTAATGTGTGTAACTTCCAAGCCAAGGCAGTTAACTGCACATGTGTCTTCTCCATGTACTCACTCTCTTCTCCCCTTCCCCCACTGGATAATACCAAACAACTGTGAAGCCACAACTGCAATTTAAGACTGGAACCACAGCATGAGTGGAGCCTGGGTCCCTGAATGACGGCATGGAGCTGACTGCATGGCTGTGACATGAGAAAGAAAGCTTTATTGGACTAAGTTGCTGAGAGTTAGCATTATTCATAATAGCAGTTAACCTACTCTAATAGTACACTATCCCTCAATTTGAAACTTTGCTCAAATTTTACATCTTCCTATGTCACCCCTGCACAAAATGACCATCTGCACTTTTTCTCTAGCACTCCGTTGACAGTACTTATCATTTAATTCCATTTACCTTACGGTTCACAGGTTGTTTATGTGTTCTCTCTTTCTTTCTGGATAGCAAATCATTTGAGGACAGTGTTGAGGGGCCCCTTGCATAGCTGCCACACTTCAGTCTCTGACTGGTATTCTGCAGGGGTTGTTGCTGCTGTACAATGCACACACTGTTCCTTGATGGAACGTCTATCTGGTGAACGGGGGTGGAAAGCAAGAAAGAAACTTGGGAGTCCCCTTAGACTCTCCCAGGGTCAAGGGGATCTCATTAAAAGAGTCCTCCAAGCCCAGGGAAGCCTTGTACACTTGGGAGAGCTGTGCCCTGCACAACTGCGGAGGGCTATATTCACACAAATTGCAATGTACCTTGTGTGTACACATTTCAGAGCCCAAGACTTTCCAGATCCCAAAACATTTCAACCACTCTCCAGATCTGCAACCAAAGCAGCTGAATTAAAGTGGTTATCCCCCTAAAGGCTCAAATGGTTCATGCCCTTCCAACAACTTTGACATCTGCTCTTAAGAAGGGAGAAGGCAGAAGGTATGAGGAGACAAGATGATATTTGCTATCTTCTCTGTTCTAGTTATTGCCAGTCCAAAATGACCTTGTTAGGCATTTAGGGGGTTCCTTAACTCTCTGGCTATGACTCTCAGTTGTACACACAGTCTTGGCTTCACTGAGTAACACACTAGCTGTTTGACCCTGGACCTCTGTGCTTCTTTCTGCATCTATAGGACAAGGATAATGATATTGACTTGGTAGAACTTTTGTTGAGAGTTAAATAACACAAGCACGGTGCCTGGCACACACTCAAATGGTCAACCATCCTGCCTTCCGAGTGTGTCAGCAACCCGAGTTCCTGTCCAAGGGGCTGGGGTCAGCTTATAAGATGAGCAGCAGGGAATTTTTCTGTCTTAAACTTCTTATTAAACCATAAGATTGTAAGAGGCAGAATCAGTGTCATGTTCATCTTTATGTTCTCCACAGAACCTGCCCCTGTGCTTATATCATTTTGATCACGGCTGCCTCGGCAATTTGCATAACAAGAGAGCACTGGATTAAGTCAGGAGACTCCAGTTCTAACTCCAGTATTGCCAATAACATGCAGTATGACTTTCAGAGTTGTACTTCTCTAGGAGAGACACTGTTGAATGCCTGCTGTGCAGCAGGCATGGCAGCTGCAGGGGTACAGGAGTGAACAACACAGAAATGGTCGTTACCTGCATGGAACTCATAGTCTAGTGATGGAAACAGACTTTATACAAGTGATCACATGGTTAGTTAATTACAATTGTAATAAGAACTATGAGAATATATATGGATGGACCTAAGGTTGTGTGGGGAGATAATTCAGGGAAGGGCTTTCAGAGGAGGTGACATTTGGGCAGAGACCTGAAGGGTGAATTAGAGGTGGCCAGGTGTGGAGGAGAGTAGGAAGGAGTGCTGCAGGTGTATGTGAACAGCCCAAGATGAAAAGGAGCACAGAAGCACACTGTAGCATTCCAAGAAGGCCAACATGGCTGGAGCTCAGGAAATGAAGGCAAGAGGGGTATGAGACGATTCAGGAGCAGTAGGCAAGGGGCCAGATCCTGAAGGGTTAGGTCTTCAGTCTAAGAGTAATGGGAAGCAGTGGCCCACCAAGAAGGGCCACAGTGGGAGCAAACCATCTTGAGGACACAAAATAATGGGTGTATTGTCTACAGAGTATTAAAAGGCAACAATAAAACTGACTAAAACTTCGTCTGCTTTTTATTTTCACCATGCACTGGTGATTTTAACTATGTCAGTCAGCAGTATGCTGGTAAATATTTAATAACTAGCTCTTTGGGGGAAATAGAAATGTATGTATGTATACAGGCATATGTGTATTAAAAATGTTCCCGATATAAAGGATGTGTAGGAAAAATATACAAATAATAATAAAATATGCAGATACTCTTCACTAAGTTCTATATACTTCATTGACTATAACAGAATCCTTTGGTTCATTTTTGCCAAAGGCTTGTATCTGAATCCAACCAACGCTTGCAAATCAACCACGAATTGACAAATGGAATTGCATCCCAATCTACTTTTTTTCAGTGAATTTATTGTCATTAAATCTGATTACGTGATTTGTTAAACTACTTCTTACCCTTGCACAAACTAAAACTGCAATCTTCTTAGTTTCAGCACCAAGTATAATCTGCATTATTGACATTTTGCCCATCACTTTCTTAAGTATAGAGACAACAAAACAACAAACCACGTCCTGATTCATAATGTTTGCCAATTTCCATGATGTAAATACTCCCACCTTGGCCAACTGCAATCTACCAAGGTGACATCACTGAGTGTGGGCTGGGAAGACACATGCACGGTAGCACATCATTTTATGTTAACAGTGGAAATGGAAAGAAGTGGACAGACTTGAGAGATATTTAGGAAGCAGATTCTTGGGAATTTGTTAGATGCTGGGGTAAAGGCAGAGTTTTTGAAATACTGGAGGGATGGTGGTGCCTTCACTGTCACAAGGAGGCCTGGATTTGAAAGCAAGCAGTGAAAAGCATGCATTCAATTTTTGGATGCGTTCCATTTGAAGTACTTGTGACATCCAAGTGGAGAAGCTGAATAGGAAGCTAGATATATGAGTTTGCAACCCAGAGAAGCAAGGACTAGAGTTGTAAATTTGGGATATATTGATTGAAACGTTGACTGGGGATTAAATCATGCAGGGGAAAATTGTGGAGTAAGAGAAAAAGGTCTGAGACCTTGAAAACTCTGCTATTTGGTGATGATCCAGAACAGATAAGCAAGCCAAGAAGACTGGGGAAAAACAGGCAAGTGGAGTGCCACCCAGTCATAGGAAGAGCACGTTTTAAGGAGGAAGAAGGAATTTTGCTGAGAGATCAGGTAACATGAGGAAGGAAAGCGTCCTTTGCTTATAATGATGTGGATGTTACTGGTGACTATAGCAAAGGCAGTTTCACTGAGTGTGGAGACCAAGAACCGAATGGAGTTGGGAGGCCATAAAAGTGGGGGCAGGCAGCTCTTTCAACCACCTCAGCAAATGAGAGCAGGAAAGAGACCGGGTGGCAGCTGTAGGGTACATGGAGTAGAGGAAGGCTTCAAAATCATCAAATGCTGAGGTTACAGATCCCAGCCCAGAGGGAGAGACTGATGGACTGATCGGATTCCAGGACGTTGGAAAAGGGGGCGGGGAGTGGCGGTAATGGGAGTAGAAGTGTAGGTTTGGCAGTGGAAAGTGGAAGAAGTTTCTTTCCCTCATGAAGCAGGCGGCAAAGTCATCTACTGCGATGGGAGTCTGGGGAGTGGAGTGGCAATCCAGTCAGGAGTGGAGGTTTAGGACCGAGGGGTGAATGGACCCACGTTTGGCGGCTCTGGCCGCAGCAGGGTGCGGGGGGCAGCAGGCCCTCGGAAGAAGAACGCAGTTCCAGTCCGAGAGGCAGAAAGTGGAGACACAAATTTTAATCAACTCTCCCAGACAGGAAGAAGTCTGGAGTTCTGGCTGCGCTGCAGGGACGCTGCAGTCCCTCCCTGGAGCGCCACAGCGCGGGAGAGGGGTTCAGGCGGGCCAGAAACTGGGTCCCGTGCTCGCGGATCGCGGCCGGGGAGGGAGGGCCCGCTCCGGCTCCCGCAGCCAACCTCGCGGGGCCAGGCTGAGGCCGCCCCTTCCCGCCCCGGCCCTGGCCCCGGCCCCGCCTCGGCTCCGCACCCACAAGCTGCTCCCTCCTCTCCCGCCGAGTCCGTCTGTCCTTGCGCCTCCTCGCCGCCGACTAGCGCCCTCTGGCCTGACGTCACCGGCGCGTCCGCCAATGAGCTGAAGAGGGGCCGCACCGAGGCCAGAAAGTGACAGGAGAAGCAGCCAATGGCCGGCAGGAGGGGCGGGCCGAGGCGGGGTGTGAGGGGAGCGCCGGGCGCGTGGGGAGCTGCGGGCCGGCGGCGCGGGGGGCGGGGGCGCGGCGGGGGGCGGTGCGCGGGCGGCCCCTCCCCGGCCGGCTGCGGGCGGGCGCCGGGAGCCGCCGGAGTTTCCGTGCCCGGGAGGGAGATGCGGCCGCGGCTCGGGCTCCTTGCAGGTAACGCGCGGGGCGGCCCCTACAGGGTCGAGCGCGCCGCGGGGCGAGCGGAGTTGGGCTCCGAACGGGCGCGGGCTCCTCGCTGCCGCCGAGCCCCGAGCCCTGCGCGGCTGCCCGGGCCCGGGGGCGCCGCTGCTGGCGGAGTTGGCTCCTGGACCCGGGCTACGGCCGGGGCCGGGGTCACTGGGGACGCGGGCCCCTGGCGCCCCGGTGTAAACAGCACACGGGACAAAGGGCGCGGCGTGGAGGCTGCGCGCCCGCCTGCCCGTGCCCGTCGCTCTGGCCCCTGCGCTCCCTCCGCCTGGGCGGAGGTCACCACCCCGGCCCCTGCCCGCTCCAGCCGCGCGGGCGCTCCCTCGGCCCGCCGCACACCCGGCGCCTGCGGCGCGTCCCGGGAGCGGCCACCTGGCCGCGGGGCCCCGCGCCTGGCCGCCAGCTGGCCGCGGCGCGGGCGATGGCTGGGCACAGCCGGGCCGCTTGGCCGCCTGCCCTGGGTTACGAGGCGGATCCCCCGCAGCGCCGCGAGTGCCTGCTACTACACGCCCGGCTGCCGAGCGGAGCGGCGCGAGTGCGGGGCCACCGGCCCGGGCGCCCGGGGCCACCCAGCCGCCACTTCCCGGCGTGGGCTCAGAGTTCGGGGAAACCGAGCAGGTGGCGCAACCACCGCCTCACCTCCTGTGAACTCTGCGGGGCTTCTGGTCTTGTTGATGTTGTGACTGTGGGCTGTGTGTGTGTTTTCTTTTTTTTTAACCACACACAAAAGAAGGGAGGAGTTAGAGGAACGATCTAGCCACTATGAGTCATCCCACACTTTGCTCTTTCTCTAGGAGAGCAAATGGATAGGGAGAATTTCTTGGGAAACAATTGTAGTAAAGACTAGGTCCCCTGCCTGTCCCTTTCCCTGCAGTCCCGTCCGTGCCTGGCACGTACCAGCTGGAGGAGGGGTAAAGTGACTGCCTGCGGACCGAGATGGGAAAATGACCACAAGCTAGCAAGCTGGAAACTTTCTGGGACAGTGGAATTGTGAATGTCGAAGCACACACGTCTTTGCTATAGTCAGTCATGACCCTCGTGCGTTACTGAATTTAAAAATGGGAAGCAGGTCACAACGGGAGGATGCCTTCACTAGCATTTGGCTCAGCTGCACAGGAGAGGGCAGTGGAGATGGTCTGCCCCCCTGCCAGCTCAGGGTCTCCAGGCTACTGCCAGGCCCACAGATACTGGGTCAGAAACGATCATGTTGTTTAGTCTGATTTCCAGAGGCATTGTCACATCTCAGCGTGGCAGAGGGCAGCTGGCTGGCTGTGTGGATGGATTGCTGTTGATGAGGTAGAAAGGCTGAGCAGAGGCCAGCAGGCCCTTCCATGCATGTGGAAGACTATTCTTCAGTAGGTGGCTGCTGCTAATTTTTCCAGGGTGAATCATTTAGTTTTGGTCTCACCATTCTGTTTACTGCAGTCCAGGCTGCTGTGTCAGCTGTCATTGGGTCCTCATGGTTCACAGCTCAATGACATTTGTTTCTGGAGGGTCCCTGTTTGAAGCATTTTAGACCTTTGCACTGATGACTAATTTTTTTTAACCCCCCGAAAACAGAGGCTTGATGTTAGAGGTTTGAGAAATTGGGGGTAAGGGGACCTCTGCTTTGTTCCAAATTCAGCTACACTTGAGGGGCCAGTTGGTTCGGACCCGGAGTCAGACAGCAATCAGAAGCAGGCCTTTATTACGACCGGCTGGTGCACTCTGCTTGGACTCAGGCCCCGGTGGGATTCCCTTCTCACTCCACAAGGTGAACTTACCTTCCAGCCATGGCGGAGGATCTGGGGGTCCTAGGCAGGGTATCACGTGGAGGAGAAGGATAAGATGGTACGACCTAGTGCCCATCAAGACAAAAACGGAATGTCTCTTAATACATTGGCTTGGGTATAAAGAAGGGTGGAGGGGCTGGTCCCCCATGTCTACCACCTCATGCAGTCAGGGCTTCTTTTACCTGAGTGCCAGGCCTGTCTCAAATCATTGCAGAACAAAGTTCATTTATTATTGGAGGAAGGGGAGTTGCGAGCAAGGTTGCTGTGTATGGTTATGCAGTTTATGCAACACAGACATGCTGGGCCAAGGAAACCCTGTGTCCTGGGTCTCCCTGAAAGAAGGGTGCCTGTTTCTCAATTGCAATAGGTCCCCTTATGGGCTTGGCTGGTATACCCATCTGTAGGAACAGATGATGGCAACATGGGTGTTCCCAGGACAGGCAATCAGAGACTAGGCACCAGGAGCTAATTTCTCCAAAATATGACAGTAATGGGAACTAATTGTTTGCATACGTTACCTCATTTAATCCTTACCACAACCTCCTGAAGAAAGTAGTGGTACCCTATTGTGCCGGTGAGGAAATTGAACCTTAGAAAGACTAAGTAGCTCAAGGTCATGCAGCCAACAAGTCCAGATTTGTCTTGACTCAGAACTTTGCATGCATTTCTAAAACACTGTAGCGTTTTTTTTTTTGTATTTGCAAGTGAAAGGCATTTTCTGAACTATTCTGCTATATATGTTAACAGTAAATCCCTTAAATGAAAAGGGCATTTATGAGTATTTTCAATGGCAACAAAAAAGTGGGAATCTTGGAGACTAAGGAAGGAGGAGCCCCTGAGATAGAGGAGCAGGGGAGTCACGTGAGGAGGGGAGAGCCAGCCAGAACTGAGATAACGTGGGGAGGGTGGCAGGAGAGGATGGGGGCAGACTGTGGATTCCCTGATATCCCTGCAGGAGAGGAGGAGGAGATCATTCTGAGGCTGACTCAGCCATCCTTTTGACTTCCCAAGAGCCTGGCCTGGCCTAGGAGGGCAACCCAGATGTTGGGTCCGCGGCCCATCTTACGGATATGTGGACTGTTGCTTGAGTACCAAAATGATTAGTCTATTATGAGCAATCTGAGATATAGTAGCTAATTTAGGAGCACAAAGTATTTCCTGTTGCAGTATTCTACCTGTAAAGGCCATTTGAACCTCATGACCAACTTTTGTGAAATAATATTGAAATATTTGGGGCTAAAGCAGATAACATCAAAACCAGTTATATGACCTTTGGTCAGCGCACAATTCTCTATGTACATTTAAAATTGCTGTAAATTATTTGTTTTCCTTCACATTAATTTTGTAAATCAAAGAACACTTTTATTCTCTCCATGTTAAGTCATCGTATCTACCTAACTATTGAGTCTTTTGATTTGTATTTTTTTTTTAAGTAGCAGGAGTAATTTCTTTAGCTGAAATGTAAACATGGTGGCACAGTGGTCAGGGCCTGCGTGGTGACCTGCATTGTGTTTGCAGCAGTAATTTGGATTTGAGCAACGGTTTATCCTTTCACCAGAAAAGAAAAGAAGGCAACAGATAGTAGCTGGAATATTCCCCCAGTACTTGCCGAGAGCATGTCTTACATCAGGCAATGAGGCTCGAGGGACAAGCAGTGAAAGAGTTGCAGAATCTTCCGTCTCTGGATGGTAAATCTGAACCACCTCATAGCCCCTGGAAAGGGACAGCATTACCATGGAATGGTGTGTCCTGTTGCCTGTTGGATCTGTCTCCACTTTTACTCAGAAGCTTGTGGAAAAGATGCCTGTGACCTCAGATAGCCTCTTTGGCTGACTTCTTATTGATAATATTCAAGGGGGCTGACATTTGCTTCTATCTCAGCAGAAAGGATTGGGGGCCAGGGTCCTTAGTAGAGGAGACAAGAGTTTCAGTACCAATAAACCAAATGCAGTAATCCCTCATTGAATGTTAGCATCGGTAGGTTCTTGGAAACTTCACCTGTAACCAAAATGATGTTTAATGAAACAGCCTTATTTGAGGACCTGCTATAGGTTGTTTCAAATAAGGTCCCAGGTTCCAAGAACCTATTGGTGACATTAATTGAGGACTTACAGTACTAAAGGGGATTTTTCTAAAGAAAATCATTCTGTGCCTGTGTTTCAGCCTCCTGGAGGAAAGTACTAGTGATGATAGCTGACCTCCTCTGGGCATTCATTAAAGCCTGGCAGTGCTGGGAATCCCATTTGACCCTTGTGACAACTCTATGAGGTAGACACTGTTATCATCCCCATTTTACTGGTAGGGAAACAGGCCCAGAGAGGTTAAGAGTTACACAGAGGTCTAGAGTTACGCAAGATTGGAACTAAGCAGCCTGACCCAAACATGATCCTGGTACATCCAAAGAAAGTACCTAATGAGGGTGTGGTAGGAATAGGGACAGATAAAATGTGATTTGGGTGGCAGTTTGTTATTTGTTGGGGCAAATTCCAAGACAGGAAGCTGTTAGGCAACTCTCACTACTGGACAGTTCTTATGCTTTGCAGAGTGCCGCAGGAAGTGGGCTCAGAGGGGATGGGACACACACATGACCGCTCAGCTAACACACGGCAAGGCTGAGACACAGACATTCCCGGCGTTAACATTTTGCCCATTTGAAGGAAAAGTTCAAAATAAGTGTATATTTGATTCTGATTCTTTCACCAGTCTTGAAGGTCATGTCCTTACATAGAATAGCCTCCTCTCTTGTTTGGGATGCAGCTCAGCCCTTTCTGGGACAAGATACTGTCCCCAAACAGTCATTTTTCTGTCTGTCCTCTGTGTGTAAACCCCTAACCTGGCCATCAGTCGTTCAATCATGTGCTCTGCTCTGTCAATCTCTTCTGTCTCCCGGAATTTCATCTAATTGACCTGTGCACCTGAGTTCTACAAATAGACGATGAGCTCTTTCAGAATTAGGTTCGTGTTTTATATATCTCCTTCCCCAGAATGCACACACACACACACACACACACACACACACACACAGAGTGCACTAAAACCCAAGAGTGAATTTTTTTTTTTTTTTCTTGACTGGATGAGGTAAGATGGTAGCTTCTTTTTTTTTAAGCTTTGTAAACCAGTTCAAGGATGATTAAAAATGATTTTGCCTTATGGGGTTGATAAATATAGGATTCCGTTAAGTCTGTGTTTCTAAAGTGTTGTCCAGCATCTTCTGGACAAGGCGAGAGTAACCGATTCAATATAGTTCCTGTGGTAGGGCCCAGGCATCTGCATGTGTCCCAGGTGACTTTTCTGCCCACTGGAGTTTGGAAACCGCAACTTAAAAGTTTTTAATGATCACATCCTATAAAATCGCAGCACTGGCTGTCTCGCTCTGATTTACTTACGGTAAATGTGTCCACTACAGAAACATTCCTGCCAACATGTCGATAAATGTTGATGTGACGTTGTTCCTGCAGGTCTCTAACCAGCATGATGCCAGAGCAGGAGGCTGCCCGCCTGCAGTTCTCAGAATGGCCGAGCTGGACGCCGATTTGGTTCACATCCTTCCATCTTCTGTTCTTCCTCCTTTCTGGGCTAAGTTAGTCGTGGGATTTGTTTCCCTCGTGTGTTTTGCACGGAGCTACGATGGAGATTTTGTCTTTGACGACTCTGAAGCTATTGTTAACAATAAGGTTTGTATCTTTACGCTTTTCTGGTAAACTTCTGTTAACCACTTGCCTGCGTCTCTATAATTATCTAAGTTTGTGCCACATTCTTTTCTGTGAAACTTAGGTCAAGCATTTGCCTGGGTCCCAGTTGTCCTCTAGATTTTCCACCTTTTTGATACCGTAGCTTTAATTTAGTGCCTCTCTTATTGCTGGCAGCAAGGTCTCCAGCCTTTGCCTGTACTCAGGCTTTACCTTCTTGAGGCCCCAGTCTACACATGTATCAGAGAGGTGGGTCTGCTAAGATTGCAAGGCAAGGGTATTGCAGGACATTGCAGACTAAGTATTTCAGGTTTTGTGAACATTTTCCAGAATTGTTAAAAAAAAAAAAAAGAGAGAGAGATCGTGCATTTGCTGCAGCGATGGGTGGGTCTGATCACCTTCCGAAAGATGCGTTCTCAGCGCCATGCAGCAAGCTGGCTGCTGCCTTGTCCTTCACTGAGAGGATCAGGACAGCCTGCTGACAGCAGCTGGGGCCGGAGGAATATGCTGCCCGTGGATCCTGCAGCCCCTGCTCAGTTCATGTTTGGAGATTCAAATTTGCTGAACTTGCAAAATCCCAGTCAGTTTTGCCCGCCAGTGGCTGCTGTATATTGGTGCAGCGCAAATGGTGTTCCTTTTCACTCACTACCTAGAGTTAGGGCATTCTAGGTCCTTAAGGGCAGCCTTTTGACTGAATCCAAATTTTATAGAACAAATCCTTTTAATGAAAGGATGACTGGTTACTAGTAATTAGTAATCCAGTTACTCTGCTGAGATTCTAATTACTCAGCAGCTATTTTGTGTGTGTTCTTTAACCGATGAAGAGGACTTGGGAGAAGATACTAATCTGGCTGTCTAGTAGATGTAATTGTAGCAACTCTTTGTAACACTGTTGAAGTCACAGATTCCACTAAATGAGGAAAAACTCTCTGACAAGCATGTATTGTAGGGGGAAGAAAAAAATGACTGATCTGCAGACATTTCATTTGTGACATAATATTGCACTTGGTCTCCATTTTGATGGCACAAAGTAGGACGTTGTTAATGTTTATTTTAATTAGAGTTTGTCATTTGTAATTTTCTTCAAGTTCACCCAGCATTTACTGCAGATGATTCCATTTCACTTCTTTTTTTTAGCCATGTTTGAAAGAACTAAGCAGCTCTAAAGCAACTCTGTCAAATTGGTGACTTCATAGCCACAGAATTGCCTTTCTCACAGGGTACAACTTTATTTTTTAAATCCCGTTATTCATTTTGGTGAGAGTTTCTTGACTTTTATAAAGTGGAAGATAGATCTAAAGTGTTAATTCGGAACCTGGGTTGAAAAATATTGGTCAGCCAGGCAGAACAAAAGCATGAGCCTTGTTGGGGGGGGGGCCTGGTGTATGGGTGTGATCTCCGTCCTTGTGTGTGAGGTGAGGCAGATGAAGCCGCTTGTGGCTCAGCTGAGCACTGCCTTGGCAGTGTGTTCTGGAGCATCACACTGTGCCCCTTTTGTTAACTCGCTAGCCCTCCCTTTTTCCGTTCCTGTCTAGTGAAAGGCCCTCCTCCGTTCACTGGCACCGTGCCTACAGTAATGTGAAACAGGCTGTTACTGGATTTTAGTGATGTTAAAGACCGTTTTCCAGATGCTTCCTGGTAGTGTTGAGTTGCCTTTTTTGTTCCTTGAGATGATGGTCCTCTTTGAGACAGTGGAGTGAGCAGGAATGTCAGACACAATACATCTTTTCCATAAATCATTATGAGGAAAAATTGACCTTTCTTTCTGTAGCACACCCTGCTGTGTGTAGGCTACACCTAATCAAATATTTAGAGCTTCGTTGGTGTTCATTTCCTTTTCAAAAGGAGGGAAAGATCCTCCACCCAAACCTTTCACCACTGAATGAGTACTTGTGTGACAGTGCAAAAGAAGTTAGACTTCCTGTTTTGTCACTGCATCAACTAAGTTGGCAGGTGCATTGCACGACACTCACAAAACTACCAGCTCTTGTGGGGGTAGGGTAGTCAGTGCACTCAAGACCTCTGCAGCCGATCACTAATGGAAGTGAAGGGCCCCCTTACGGTGGGAATCAGGTGACCTGCTTTGCCTCTGTCACCTCTGCTCAAGCCCTTTCTTTGAGTCAGCAAGCACTTCAGTAGCAAATACTGAACTCCACGTTGTGCTGTGGACGTTTGTGGTTCTTTGGGGACCCCCATCATTTGACCCACTTCTTCTGTTTGGGGTGTTCTTATTGCTTGAAGACCATTTGATTAGGAAGCTGGCACAGACATGGGCTCTCCTTTAAGGTGTGCCCACCTGTTGGAGTCAGGGGCTAGTCATAATAAGAAGTAGGGTCGGGACACAGCTGGCTAGTCTTGGCAAGGTGTCCAGGGGCGTGACTCGTGGTTGTGGCTGTACACCCCTTTTCTGGTTTTCCAGCCCACATGATGATTCTGTGAGCCTCCCACTCCCCCTTAAATCATTTCTTTTTTTGCTTAAATGAATGAGAATTTGTTTGGTTACTGCAATAAAGAATCTCGACTGATACACCAGGCAGTGATCAACGCATCGTAATTTCTAGTCCCTAAAACATCCCTGTTTAATTATGCTTTAAAGAGAAAGTTAATCATCAGTTTTGTTACTTACTCCATAGTGCTTTGTTTGCCTTTTTTCTTGTTAGCCATGGTTTAAGCCATCTAGTTTCATAGTGTAAATGTAAAAAAAAAAAAAAGATGCATTTTTAAGCATCTGTAGTATAGTACCAAATTAAATTACCTCAGCAGTAAGATAGGCACAGTTTTTTTCATATTTAGTGATTATTTTTGTCTTTAAAAATTATGTGAAAGTTTTTTTTCCTGAATTTCACAGTCTCCTCAGCCCATGATCAAAATGGAAAACTTTAAATCTATAGTTTTATCCATATTTATGTTTTAATGGGGACATTTTTGGTAAATTACCTTATTTATTGGATACGAGAGGTCAGTAATCTTATTTAGCTATATGGCCCATTCATTCATTCAACATGTATTAAGCATCTTCCATATACTCCCAGCAAACTCAGATGGGGTCCAGGCCTTGTAGAGCCCCAGTCTAGTGGTGTAGACAGATAGTGGTCGTGTGATTGTAAGTCCCAGTGTGCCATGCACTGTGGGGACAGGGGCACAATGCCCCAGACTCACAGAAGGGGGACAGGATCACCTCAGAAAGGGCAGAGCTCAATGGCTGAGATATGAACGGTGGGAGGAATTGAGTTGTGAAGAGTTGAGGGTGACTGTTCAGGGGAGACCTGCAGAGCCTTTGGGGTGGGAGCTCACAGAAGCCACAGCAGGACACAGGGTCGAGTTGGGTGGGGGCCAGAGCACCCCGGGCTGTGGCAGCCCCTCAGGTGTGGGCTCTGTCACGGGAGGGTGGTGTGAGCCAATGTGCAGTTTGAAACAGTCAACACAGAGATGGTGTAAGAGGGCACGGTGACCCCGCTAGGCCTGCAGCCTGGGGGAGAGATGGCGGAGGTTGGCCCAGGCTGGTGGGAGAGGTGGAGAGAGAGGGCAGATTCAAGAGCGCCGAGGAACTCTCAAGAAGAAGGCTCCGTGAGGGCGTCGGTACAGGGCTGAGGGAGGAGTAGTGACTCCCTTGTCCAGAGTGTCCCCTGGTGTGTCCCTGCAGGACCTTCAAGCAGAAACGCCCCTTGGGGACCTGTGGCGCCACGACTTCTGGGGCAGCCGACTAAGCAGCAACACCAGCCACAAGTCCTACCGGCCTCTCACGGTCCTGACTTTCAGGTGAGACGTGACCACACAGGGCATGGGATGTTGGCCATGGTTGTGTGCCACTGGGTGCTGGGGAGGTTGGGGAGTCCCGTCAGTGGCTCCTGGGGAGGTACGAGCCGCTCACAGACGTGGGTCTCTAGGAAGTGTGGCTAATTCCAGCTACTAGGAGGCAGGTTACAGGAGGCTCAAGACTGTGCCTGAGGAACCACCCATCGTGGTCCTGTCGCAAGGATGATGCATTCTGTGTTTTTCTCAGTTCTCAGAGGTTCGACCATTTGCTGGTTAACACCCAGGGAATGGTGTGAATCAAAGAAGCATGTGACATCTAATGAAACTGTGATTTTTTTCACTACAGAAAAACAAATAATATATAAATCTTCCTATTATTAACAAGTCAATATGCAAAAACAAAATGAAGCTCAAAGACAATTCCCCTGAGGCCAGGCCTGGTGGCTCATGCCTATAATCTCAGCACTTTGGGAGGCCAAGGCAAGAGGATCACTTAAGGCCAGGAGTTCGAGACCAACCTGGGCTCTTAATAAAATGAAAAAATTGCAGCTTAATCTTTGAGAAAAAAAAAGAAAAGAAAATGAAAAAATTTAGCCAGGCATGCTGGCACATGCCTGTAGTCCCAGCTACTAGGGAGGCTGAGGCAAGAGAATGGCCTTGAGCCCAGGAATTTGAAGTTGCAGTGAGCCATGATGACACCACTGCATTCTAGCCTGGGCAACAGAAAGAGACTCTGTCTCAAAAACAAAAACAAAAACAAATCTCCCCCTCCATTAATCTGGGAACTGTTTGCATTAAATTGCTTTATTCACTTCACAAAGGTTTTCATTCATACCTGTTTGTCCGGTGCGTTTAAATACTTGTGCACAGACTTCCCATGCACACGTGGAAGTGATGTATGGGAACCACCGGCAATTGAGAAACAGAATGGGAATCTAGGAGAAGGCATCTGTTGGGTGGAAGGCGGTGGGTGTGCCACTAAAAAGGGCTTTTTTGGGTGGGTAAGCAAGTTACATGACTCTCTTAAATCCAGGTCCCTACGGGGTAGCCAGGAGTAAAGTGCGGTATATTGTATCTTGGAATGTAGTCTTGCCTTTTTTGCACTTAAAATTTTGACTAGCTTTTCTTTCTCTGCAGGCGTTCTCCTTGCCACTCCCCTTGGCCATGTCCATTTTGTCCATTTTGTCCCTCTGCAGTTAATTATGTTTCCACCTTTTCTTCAACCTTCTTAGCTTGACAGGCATTATTTACCTTGGTGCTATTTTTACCAATCTGGCACAACATCTTCCTGTTCTCCTTTTAATATTTTCACGCACAAGCCTTTTCCTTCAGACCGTTGCTGTTTCCCTCCACATGCCACTGCGCATCCAGCCTGAACTCCCTGTGTTTGCTGCAGGATTAACTACTACCTGTCGGGAGGCTTCCACCCCGTGGGTTTTCATGTGGTCAACATCTTTCTGCACGGCGGCATCTCTGTCCTCATGGTGGATGTGTTCTCGGTGCTGTTCGGCGGCCTGCAGTACACCAGCAGAGGCCGGAGGGTGCACCTGGCCCCCAGGGCGTCCCTGCTGGCCGCACTGCTCTTTGCTGTCCATCCCGTGCACACCGAGTGCGTAAGTATCCTCTGCGTGCACATGAGAAGTGGCAAGACATCCCTATGTCATCTCCTTTCCTAAAACAGGCGCCCTTTATGTGCTCATCTTGTTTCTAGAGCTGGAGAAGGCCTGCTCTGCAGCATACTCTATAAATAGAAAGTACGCTGCATAAACGCCCCACCAGACATTTGAAACAATTATGTCTGGGCCAAAGACATCTCTCATGAAAAAATGCGGAGTTCCGTATTGGTGGAGTCTTCATGATAAGGTATGGTGTGATCTCTGGTCATACCTTCTGTTCAGCTTCTGTGATTAACACTAGCTGGGAACATGTGAATGTTGAGCATCTATTGCCTGGCCTCGAAGTCTAGAGGCCAGGGGCTACATTCTTCAGGGAAGGGTCTGATGCCGTTTTTCTCTTGGTTCACAGCTTATTGATTTACAGAATACGTTCTTATACTTAATATGATTGTCATAAAAATGCTGTGATATCAATTGGGCTAGTATGACAATTTCCACTTACCGACAAGGAAATGGCCAAGGAGGATAAATGAAGGATTTCTCCAGGGTGAGTAGCAAGTGAGTGTAGGATAGGACTCACACTCTGGGCTCCCCAGGCCCCTCCTGGGGAGCTGCTCCTGAAGTCTCCCCACCTCCCTCCTCCTCTCGCCCTGTCATCCTTTTCCCCTGGACAGATGTGGCCCAGGTGATTGGGCAGCTCCTGACAGGTTCCTCACCTATCTCCCTTCCATTGAGCTGCTGCTGCGTGCATTTGGTACAGACAGTGCTGGGATTAGCAAGATATTGGTGAGGTTTTCAGGAACTAACCCACCTCCCCTCCATGAACCCTTTGAAAATGTAAGTCAGCATGTTTGCTGAGGTAACAGATTTGATTTGAATCATTCATTCTGCAAGCATGAAGTTCCTGGTATAAAATACTGCATATACTTTATTGTTAACGCTTCTCTCACGGTTGACTTCTGCATTTAATATGGATTTATATACCTACATTTAACCAATTGTATTGAGCTTCTTGAAGTAAGTTCCAAAATGTTGAGCAGAATTCCTATTTTTAGCATCTGATTTTATTAAACTGTTCTTTGGTATCAAGAGTATTGTGGAGCTGCTATCACTGCCTTCTCCTAATATTTTATTTTTTACTAAAGCAAATTCAGAGGACTTGAGGCTTGATATGCTGGGACTGCTGTTGTAAAATTTTATCTATACATAACTTTAACCAAATTAGAATTTGTTTGAGTCTGAGTTCTCTGTGGTCTAAATGTTTGTTTGGACCCAGAAATGGTATATGCGTTGATCATAAATAAGGGACTGGAGTATACTGATTTCCCTGAAAAAGTACTAATCCACTGTTTTGCTTCTTGTCTGATTTAGCATGCTCTTCAAAGCAAAATGAAATATTTGAGTTTTTAGGCAAAGAAAGTTTTCTAAAATTCTTATTTTAAGTAGTGAGAACTTGATATATAAAAAAGTTTTAAGTGCCAACAAGTATAACTGGATGTGCTGACACACATACACACACACACACACACACACACACTCACACACACACTCCGGATAAGTGCAATCTGAGAACATGTTAATCTCAAAGTCCACATTTCAGATCTTTAAAAGGAAACTGAGGCAGGTCTAGCTGTAAGAGAGAAGGAAATATTTGAAAAGTCTCTTCATCTCTCCCTCTCCATTCCATGACAGCCATTCAAACTCAGGTTTTTAAAAAAGAGTTATGAATAATTTAAAAATAGCATTCTAAGATGGGCATTTTATATGTTTATCTCTCATTGTTTTGTCAAATAGTATTCAGTTTCCTCTTATCTGCATTCCCCTGTTATCTCCCATTCTGCATTTAAAAATTCCAGCTTTAAAAATGTGCAGAGAGTAGGGTACCCAGGCAAACAGATGTCCTGGCCAGCACCGAAGAGGCAGCCCAGCTCTCTGGGGGGCCGGGCCAGAGGCCTGAGTAGGCACAGCGTCCCCACACTGCGTGTTGATCCCTTGCGGGATGACGACAGTGGGGGCTTGGGTAGTAAGTGTGCCTCTGTTTACATTTATTAAGAGAAAATAGTGGCAGTGTAGGCCCCTGCAGGTTTTAGTGACACGAATTTCTTTATATTAACACTTATGTGTTCTGTGTCTTCAATGCTACTGCTCAGCATTAACACTGAAACTGATGTTGCCCACTGCAAATAAGCACCCAAATCTTCCAGTCTTCTAGGGCGACCAGCTATCCAGTATTCCCGGGACTTTCTGTTTTAAAACCAGGACAGCCTGGGCAAGCGGGGATGACTCAGTCACCCTAAAGACTTGCCACCCTGGTCTCTGACTGGTAGTGCAGCAGTTACAGTCGGTGTTATTTGCTCCCCAATTGATATGAGAGTCTCTCTTTTTCAGATGTGCCACCCCAGATCTGTTTGTAGACACACAAGGCCCCTGACACACCAGTTACTACTGGAGGGAGGGCTGCACAGTCCCCGGTCTGAGGATAGGGGTGCCCCTATGTGGGTTTTACTGTTTGTTTTCCTCAAAACCTTGGGGAAGGTTTCAAGCTGCCAGGATTCCAGCATCAGAGAGAAACTCAGACCTCCTTCCGAGTTCTGCCCATCCAACAAACGCAGATTTTAATCCAGGAGGAATCGGGTGGGGAAACCTGCCCGTACCTTCTTATGGCCCCTGTGCACATTGTTCCCAGTGGGGAAAGAGCGGTGCCGCCTGCTTTGTGGACTCAGGGGGATCGCAGTTATTTCTTTGGAAATCCCTGGTCGGAGTACTTCATGTTATTTGTTAAGGAAAAAATAGCGTTTGTAGAGAAGTTTGCCTGAAAATACATGTTATGCAAATATCAGAAAAAGAAAATAAAACCTCTTCTTGCTTATGTTCATTCTCAGACAATGATTGGATACAGTTCCTTTTTGGATAGTCTCTTAACATTTTTTTCTATGAAATCTCGAATTACTATGCCAAAAATTCATTGTAAGTGAAGTTTTACTTTTACAAAATATTCTTTTGCTTTAAAACATTTACCATACTTTAAAAAATTTGTTGTTTTTTTTTTTATATCAGACGGTATAAAGTACATTGCTTAACAGTCCTGGGACTGGCTTCAACAGTTAACAAAAAGAAAAACATTTCTTTAAAAATAAGTTTATGATGCTTAAAGTTCCTTTTCATGCAATTCTTTCCACAGGCCTCAGCTACCCAGGTAACAAGTGGCTTAGATGGACTGGTCCTTGGCCTCCATCCCTAGTGTTTATCCAAACGGTTTCCTTCCCCTTTGCTCAGCTTGTTTCCCTGGTCTCTGACCCTGCCTCCCCAGGCATCCTTGGACCCCATTGCTCTGTGGTCCCCTTTGGACAGGCTTCTCCAGATGGGCTTTCGTTACTTTCTCTTCTCCTGGGGGCTTGGATTCCGGTCTTTCCCCAGGCACCATAGGTAGCCACAACTATGTGATGCCCCTCACTCCCCTCCCATCCTGGCCGCTGCCTCACTTTCTGCCCTGCCACAGAGATGACACCTCACCTCCCCCGAGCTTCTGTGTCCTTTGTCCTTTTCCTTTCTGCTGCTCCTGTTTCTAGAAGCACTCCGTGGGATTCACCAGGGGAGGTAACAGTGAGCCGCACCCACCGTGTGCCATGCTCTGTTCTGTGTAGCTGCACTTCTGATTGTTTTACTGTGTCCCTGATTGACTTTACAGCCCTGAGTATTCCAGAACTCTCATTGCATATTCATTTCACTCCTAAAGTAATTGGATTGTTTAACCCTCCAGCATGCTGGCATACTTGTTCCAGATCTGTTAAGCCTTTGTTTTGTCCTTAGGTTCCTTCCTGGTAGGTTTCTTATGTGTGTGGTATTCACAGGTTGGATTTATCAGCTTATTCAGCGTTCCTAGTCATTGCATGACACCGTGGGCCGCCACATGCACTCCATCAGGAGGTCACAATTACGGTGGATAATAGGCCTTGGCATTTCATGTATAACCAGTGTCGTGTAGGGGAAACGGCTCCTAAAAAGGCATGCTTTCTCAGCTATTGGTTGCACACGCACTTGGGAAGCATATGTAAATAGAATAATTTTATACTTATTGTATATTTTCTTATCAAGATTTATAAAATAGTTCTATATCCTGCAGCTCACATATCACATATTTGTCCTTTGAGAAAAGATTAACCTACCAACCTTTACAGCACTACCTAGAGAATCACAGCAAAAGCTTTGATGTATGTCAACATTCAGGCGCTGGTTAGAAAAGGATCCTACCTACACTAGACCTGTCCTTGTGCGTGCAATTCTGTGTCTTTCATCACTGTGAAACATTTGGAGAGCAATTACTGGAGCAATCAGCCTGCAAGGAAGAAACACAAAGTTCATACTGTTTCATTCTCACTAAGGAAAAGAAAGGGAGGGCAGAGTCCTGTGGAAAATGGGGGGAAAGAAATGGTAAAAATGTTATTCTCTTTTCATCCTAGTGCTTAATCACTTTGGAAGCATCGGCTTTTCAGGCTAACCCACTTAATCAATTTTGGTCTGAAGGGAGGAAAAAATGACAGAGGCAGCTTTGAAGGATTATTCCTGTGTCTTTTTCTATCCGCAAGATGGCTTTTAACACTTCTTTCCTACTTTTATGTCCATCATGTTTCCAATCAAATTTTATTTTTTAAATATCATGCCCTTTGAGATGATAACATTTTCCATTTGAAAATCCACTCTGGGGACATGAGAAGCCTGTCTCTGGAGCTCTCGGGTGCCGCAAGTTAACACAGCCTTTCCTGCACACGTGTGTCCCTGTCCGTGTTCAGCTCGCAGAATGGCTATCAGTAGGTCCAAATCAATCCAGCTTTCTCCTGGAAACAGTTAAATCAAGTCCTAGACCAAATGAGGGAAGAGAGGACCAATTATAACACCTCAGGGTTGTTGCACAGCTACACAGATTATTATAATAGGTGGCAGGGTCTAGGAAGTTTCTCGTTTTATATGTCTAAAGAATGTTTTGTATTTCCAAAGTTTAGGATGTGCTTAAATGCTTTTATGTAATTCTTTTTTTTCTTCCCCTTCTAAGGTTGCTGGTGTTGTTGGCCGTGCAGACCTCCTGTGTGCTCTGTTCTTCTTGCTGTCTTTCCTTGGCTACTGTAAAGCATTCAGAGAAAGTAAGCATTATGTTCGTCTTCTTAATTTTCCACCTTTGTCATGTTTTGTCCTGTGGAGCAATGTCTTAACAGATGGGAAATGATCGTCTGTGTGAGTTTATCACTTTGTAGGGATGTAGGTGAGAAAGTGCATAAACGCCATTGCTTTTTCCACGATGCAAAGTTCTGACACCAGTGTCCACACAGGCCTGTCCTGTTAGGGGGTGAAAGCAGAAGCAGTAGCAGAAGTACTAACGCAGTTGTGATTGATTTTTGCTATTGTATTTACAACAGAACTGTAGGATTGCAAACTATTCTAAGACAAGCTGCGCTGTTTTGATGTTCTGTGGATTTATAGCCCAGCCATCCCTCCATAGTTTCCAGGGGTGGATTGGAAAGGGCCTTGGAGACTTGTCAATCACTCTCACTCCTCCATCCCCTCCTGCTCAGGCTGTGCCCTGGAGCGCCTGTTCTCTCAAACCTTTGGCTCTTCTAAGGCACAGCAGAAGAGTGACCTGCATGGCCCCAGAATGTGACAGTGCTCACTCAGGGTGTGGTGACACTGAACCCCACCCCTTCTGTTGTTCTTATTTCATCATACCAAAATAAAACCACCACTTCTTCCTGTGACACAGTCATTTTCTAATATGTCTGACAGTTTGGGGACAACTGAATAGAATAGATTCAGGTACCGAGAATAGCACTGGTAGCTTTTCTTTCTGAAACTGAAAGTTAACTTAGCAATAAAGCATTTCATCCCTGCCCAGGGTAGGGGTTGCGCCACCTCTGATGAATGTAAAACTCCCAAGGAACATGCGGCCCCCCTGGGATCGAGGGAGGTTGTACCTGCATGGCCGGTAGTGAGTTTGGCACCATGTGAACTCTTCCATGTGGCTATTCCATGAGATCGTGAGTCGCTGAGGGGAGTGGGGGGGGGATGGGAGGCGGTCCCTCCTACCACGCTGTGGTGGTCACTGGATGTAATGAGACTTCATGTTCTAAAGTCAGCAATTAAATCTGAATTTACACATCCATAGGATAACAATTTATCAGCGGTCATATTTTTCCTGAAGGAAATTAAAAATTAAGATTTGTGGCTTTTCTCAAAGAGAGTGCTAAAGTGTCATAAAGTTTCATTTTATTAATTTTAACATATCCTCCCTTAAAGTAACTGCTCCCTATTCTGAATGGATTTCAAAGCCATCAGAAGTGATTTTTGAAGAGAGTACTAAATGTTGATAGATTTAACATGTGGGTTACATCATTTAGGGGATATAATAGGAGTTCTCACTACTTCTAAAGATTGCTCTTGTGAAATAATGGAAAAACTATCAGACTGAAAATTTTTCTATCAAGTGAAGTAATACATTTATCAGCCTCCTTTAATGGAGTATTCTTACAGAATGGTGAAAAGCTAAAGACATTTTATATGCTTTTTCTGGATCCTTTTACTAACTTTTTCTATATTCTAATTCACAAAATTGTATATTAATATTTATATATTACATATGTATCTGGTTTTTAATTCATTTGTAAATTATAAACTTATTTCCAAGAGCCATCCATACAAAAGATAAATTTTTCATGAAGTTTCTGGAAACTAATACCAAAGATAAAGAAGCTTAAATGTATTCAATTGATTAATACTTTGATTCATGAGAAATAGGCAAAATATATTTTAATATTGACATAAATATATTACCTGTAAGTAACAATGTGACCTTTCTTTTTTGGTCTAGTAACATTCTTTTAGCATTTATAATATGTTTATTTTAGAATTGGAAAGAAATTATCAGGCCTTTAATGTTAAGTTTGTAAATGTTTTTGAGAAAGTTAACCTGGAAATATTTAACATTGCAAACCAATAACAGTGGTAGATGAGGCTTCTGTGGAAACTCTTCTAAGACTGTGTATTAATGGTTTTTCATTTGGTTGAAGTTACTTGGAACAGAAGACAAATGGATGGATTAGGAAGAAAGCTTTGAAGAAAGCTTTTTGTTGCCCTCTTGTCTGTGGGCCACCCCATCTTCCTGGGATCTGTTCTCTTGTTAACTTGGACCCTCTTTGGGAAAAGGAAAGAGTAGGTTAAAATGCAGCCTGGAGTTGCCTCCAGGCTGGTCTCTGGTCCTTGGCAGTGACCGACAGCTTGTTTAGTCTTTGGAAATACAAAGCTACAGTAGTTTGCATCTCACCCTCTTCCAAGGCTCAGGGCCTTGACCCTGAAAGTTATTATTGGCCATGGATTTGGTGCCCTTTCTGTCCCCTAACAGTGGGGGGCTGTCCCCTAGGCAGGCTTTGAGTTAGAGATCATCACAGTTTTGGGGGGGGGTTCAAGTGGGTGGTTTAAAACACTCATCCCTCAAGCTGCATCACCATCGTTTTGAATCGGCTTTCACTACTGTCTTCCCTTCCCAGTCGTGGTTTCCCATCACAGACCACCGACAGAGTGATCGGATCCTGCCTCCCATTTCCATCGCAGCCTGGTGGCACAGAGCAACCTGGATTCTTGAGAGAGGGCCCCAGGCTCACTGTCAGCTTTCCTGGGAGAGTCCCCTGAGCCCCGCATGCGAGTATTTCTCGGGCCCCTCCCAGCAGGGTGCTGTGCCCTGAGCCCCACAGGCTGTCACCTCAGGACCTTGGGATGGGAAGCCCAGCCCCATCCACCTTGCTCCCCTCACTCTGCCAACTGCTCTGTCCCCTCCTCACAACTCCCAAACCCCACCTTGTCTAATCACCCCCAAAACTGGCACAATGAAGTCTGGGGGAGCCTTGCCTAGTCTCTCGACGGAGGCACTGTTTTCAGCAACTTTTCTGTGTTTCTGATTTTCCCTTCTCCTTTGTAAACATGCTAAGTATAGAATATGCTGCTTTGTTCATTGACAACTCTTTGGAATAATCCTTAAATGTCATGTTAATGTTCCACTTCATACAGAGGGTGCCTGAGAGTATTTTTTAAGGGCAGCAGACTTTCCATAAACTAATAGTATCTTTACAGAGAAAAAGCGGTAGGAGCCCTGTATGCAAAAGTAATTCTGGTTAAGGTATTCATGAAACACCACTGTCTTTGATTCTGTTCTAAAATAGTATAGAGGCTTATTGATTTTCGTCATTCATTTCATCACCAATAATTAGTTAAACTTTAAGGGTGTTTTTTCTTTTTTTTTTCTTTTCTTTTTGTTTTAAAGATAGTGTCTCACTCTGTTGCCCAGGCTAGAGTGCAGTGGCGTGACCATAGCTCACTGCAGCCTCAGACTCCTGGGTTCAGATGATCTTCCTGCCTCAGCCTCCCAAGTATTATAGCTAGGACTACAGGTGTATGCCACCATGCCTGGCTAATTGTTTATTTTATTTTATTTTATTTTTTAGAGATAGGGTCTGACTGTGTTGCCCAGGCTGGTCTCAAACTCCTGGCCTCAAGTGATCATCCACCTTGGCCTTCCAAAGTGCTGGGATTACAGGTGTGAGCCACTGCACCCGGCCTAAGGATGTTTCTTGTACCAGGCCCTGTGTCTGGTGCTGGGGACACAGAGACTAGAAGGACAAAGTCCATGTCCTTAAGGGATATCCAATCCAATGTATTTTGATAAAATGAAGCTTCCATTATTCTGAGTGCCCGAGGAGCGCAATGTTCTGCTTCTTCACACTTCCCTGTTGTCTTTTTCCCTCCTGTACCCCTCACAGCAGGGGCTCAGTAAGTGTCACCTTCTTTCCATGCTGTGCTTGTGAGAATGGGTGGCTGTGGCCTTTGTACTTCGGGTTTCTTTCTTTTTCCTTCTACTAAATTTCCTTCCATTTAACAGAGCAGAAACCTTGATCCTAGTGGACATTCAGGTGTATATATTTTCATTTGGAGTTTGAGATTATCTTAAGAAATAATCACATGTTTTTATTTTCCTCTATCTAGTCAGTACAGATTATACAAAAAGCTGAAAGTGTATTTACTGCCGTTGCAGTAATGATTTTTTGTTCCAGTTGCCTATGTTTAGAAATGTTCAACAGAGAATCAAAACGATTTTGTGGTAGAAGTTAAGGCCATTATTTATGGGGATAGAAATAATAATGCTATTTAATGTTGAAAGTGACCTGGTCTTTGTACTTTTTGGATCTGAACATAAATTCAAAGAAAGGCCCAGCGTCAGTTACACATAAATTTGAAGTTCAAGAAAGTCTTTTACAGAGGGACAGGTTTAATATTAAGGGAACAAAAAAATTGAGTACTCTGAAATTAATGACTCAACTAGTTAAAATTCTCTTTCAGAGGATACATTTCCTTTTTGGTAACTGCATTAGCTTTCTTTATAGATGCAAAGTCTGTATTATAAAACTCTGGGCAATTTTTAACTGCCTGAGTTTATTAACTAGCAATTCTGTCCTAACCTCTGGAATTCTGGTATTTTCAGAAAGTGAAAAAATGTACTTACGTAACATTTCTGGGGCTTTGCTCTCTTTTTAGGGGGGTGGGAGGGTGCAGGTGGTATTTAAATAGAATATTTCCAAGCAAGATCTTTGCAACAGAATGTTTTTTTAAAAAGTAAACGTCCTTATAAAGGAAGCATACTTTTTCTTAAAAAAGAAAATTACTAAGTCAGATGAAGTTAGTGGTACACTGGTTATTTCTGAATGCCCAAAACAAAAAGTATTATTCTTAAGGTGAGGCATCTTGTCAATATTTACGTCTCTCTTAATGCCTGGTATTTCACATTGGAAATGGATCATCTCTGCACTATAAACTTGCTAGAATAGCAAAAACTATTTTGTTTCTAAACTGATACCTTGAAATACTTGTTTTACGGGCACCAAAACTAAGAAGATAAACTTAGTCTCATTTTTAGTGGATAGGAGAGAGTCTTTCCAGAGGGGGATGGATTTGCTATATGCCTAGAACAATATTTTAAGTTCTAAACTATCATATTATTCATAATATCAAAGACAAGATCTCAAATCTCAGTTGTTTTTAAATTCTTAAACCTTATTTGCTGTATTGCTCTCTTTATCATAGTTCAGGCACTAACATAGGTTAACTTTTACTCTTGGGATACCATTCCTTCATATTTTCATTCTGATTTAAAACATTTGTATTGTTTTGTTTTTAAGGTTTTTTTTTTTTTTGACTTAGAATCATGCAATTTAAAAAATAGGGCAATTGCCTAACTCATGTTGTAGAGGACACTTGTTTTTAGATTTGGGGCTGTTGCTGACTGAATTCTGGCCGTGGTATTCATTATTCGTGTGTATTCTCTTTTCTCTACCTTCACATTTCTTTGCCTCCTCCATTGCCTGATTTTCCCAAAATGGACCCGTGTTTTAGAATGGAAAGTCTGACTTCTTTCATTCTAAGCGTGGAAGCATGGCTTGGTTGGTTCCAACTTTTGGAACGAGAATCTGATGCTCATTGTATTGCTCTGGCAGATAGAGAGTCGCGGCCACCTGTCGGGGTGGCGTGGTTCCCACACACAACATGACGTGCCAGTTTCAAGCTGCGGAGATGCCAGGCATAGAGTGGTGAAGAGGGGTAGCTTGTACAATGTGATGCTTTTTCTGAAAGGAGATCTTCCCACTGGAAAGGAGTGCCAAGTCCGAGGCACATGCTTCATTAAATTGATCACATCTGTTGGCACTTGTGGGTGTTAGCACTGACAAGTGTCTTTCTGTTACTGCATTTTTTTTTCTGTGCTCCCTTCCCTCTGTTGGCCTTTGCCTCCATTTACCTAAGTGATTGAATTATCTTCGATAATAGAGACATGTACTGAAACAAGAAAAACATTGTCTAGGCAAATCTCTAACTGCTGATGTATGCTAATGCTGCATAATTATCCTAGAGCAAGTTGTCTTCTTAAGAGATAAGAGATGCAGCATGGTGTCACATGGTTTTTTCCATCCTCTCCTGGGTCTCTGGTGCTTAAAATTTAGCAATTGGGATGAAGATGAGATGGAAAACTCTGGGTAAAAGTGACATCCTGAGATGCTTACATAGAGCCATGCACAAGTTAGAATTCCCTATCTTGGGAAGATTTTTCTGAATAAAGATATTTATAAAGCAACTGCACTGGAGGCGACATCTGTCTCTCAGGATTTATTTTTACTGTTTTTAACAGTTACTTCTAAATTTAAAATGAAAATAATCCATTTTCCCCATGCTTTTTTATATTCCTTATGTAATTTTTTAATTAATTTTTTTAAGGAGTCTCTTATGTGATGGAGATTCTTCCAGTATAAGGGGGTTTGAAGATAAAAGTGAAAAGACTTGACTTCTAGCTGTATTTATTCACACTAAGCAAATCATTAACTTTTGGGTATTAAATTATATCTCATAATTGTAAAAGAAATATGGTAACATAATAAGACTTCTGATGAATGTGGAAATAAATGAAACTGTTTATTGATTCAGCAAATATTTCTTGAGTACCCACTATATGCAAGGTTATCTTAGTTGTCTTATTAAATTGCTCAAAGTTGGAAATAAAAGAATGGCTTGCATTTGTTACTATATAAGAACATAGCCACAAAAACACAAATTCATCTAGATTATGCTATCTATTGATAATTATGAGCATTACTCACCTTGACAAACCAAGATTCAAAGTACATCTTAATTTGGGGGATTCCGTGAGTAAAACTATATTAGAGCAGATCTTATTACCAGAAGTCCACTAGCCTGGGCTACCTGAACAGTCAGAATCGGTTTCCCAGTCTAATTTATATGAGCCCTTTTTTATTCACTCGTAGGACTGGAAACATTTGTAAAGAGGACGCTTTTGATTTATATGAAATGGTTTAAAAATATTAGTTAAATTAAGCTCCCCAATTTGGATTCTGGAAGACTCAAAGTATGTATACATGCTTAGTTCTGTTACTACTAATAAAATATTGAATGGCTAATCTGGTAGGGATTGGGGATGATAGAGTTAGATTTCAATAGGCAAACTCATTTCCTGTTTTCTGAGTTTTCAAAGACAGAGTTAGAATACAGACATAGCAATGTGCAAATCATTTCATCTGTGAACTGGGTCTTTGATCATATGGTCTAGAGCAGACACTGGCATGCAATAGAAATACAACAGGAGCCATGCATGTAATTTTAAATTTTGTATTAGCCACATTATAAAAAGAAACATGTGAGATGAATTTTAATAATATATTTTATTTATCTCAATATATCAAAAATATAATCTCGACATATAATCAATGTAAAAATATGATATCATTTACATTATTTTTTTCATATTAAGTGTTCAAAATTGGGAATGTATTTCACACTTGCAGCACATCTTGATTGGGACTAGATACATGTCAAGTGTTCTTTTGCTGTAATGACTACTCGATTGGACAGTGGCAGGTCTAGAATGCGGTGCTCTGACCGTGAAGCTGTCACTAGGTTTATGACTCTGACCATTGAAATTGTGCCATTACTCTGAAATTGCCACTGTTCTGAGAAGTGACACTTAATATTAAATAATCACTGAGACTGAAGAAACTTCTTCAGCAAAGAAACATTGTCTCCATCTTTTGTATGCTTTCATCCTGGGTGTGTTTGGTTTTTTTTTGTTTGTTTGTTTTTTGAGACAGAGTCTCGCTCTGTTCCCCGGGTTGGAGTGAGTGCCGTGGCATCAGCCTAGCTCACAGCAACCTCAAACTTCTGGGCTTAAGCGATCCTACTGCCTCAGCCTCCCGAGTAGCTGGGACTACAGGCATGTGCCACCATGCCCGGCTAATTTTTTTTTTCTATATATATTTTTTTAGTTGGCCAGATAATTTCTTTCTATTTTTAGTAGAGACGGGGGTCTCACTCTTGCTCAGGCTGGTCTCGAACTCCTGACCTCGAGCGATCCACCCACCTCGGCCTCCCAGAGTGCTAGGATTACAGGCGTGAGCCACCGTGCCTGGCCTTCCTGGGTGTGTTTGAAGCAAAATCGGAAGTTTAAGGGAAAATTCAAGAGCAGGACTCTTCCACAAGAATTGCAGGAATGGATTTTAAGAGGTGGGGAGAGGTAAGGGTTTGAAAGGTGAAATCATGGGTGAGACTGGGGAGAAGACTATCGATAAATACAAAGGCTGGCTGCTGTATGTTCCTGTTCTGTTTTCAATTACATCTCTGATTTAGCCATCTAAGAAGAAAGCCATTTTAAATTCTAGATAAGTGGGACACGAGCCCATCATTGTCACATCTACGCAGTAATTTAACTTTGTGTTAACAGAGTGCTTTCAAGAGCAGTCCTCTGGGCGTTTTAATGGAGGAACTAGGAATTTCTTTCTTATCACAGGCCCCTGGCCCATGGGGGAAAAATTAGTGCCTGTTACAGTCAAGTAAAAATATAAGCTAATTCAGTTTTTCTAAGCAGTTTTTCTAGGACTTTTGAAAGTAAGAATGGGGAACTTTACATTGGGAAATCATATTATTTGAGAAGTACAAACACAAATTGTGGGGGTAAGAGAAGCTTAAAAAAAATCAAATTCCAGTAGTAGGTTGGTGAGGTGGGGTTCCAAGCCGGAGCCCTTTGGTTTCTAGTGAACTGCTGAACCGAATTCTTAGTCAGCATAGAAACAGCGCACGGGGGCCTGACCAGGCACCATCTCCTCGCTGGGCCTGGAGGAGCCTGGAGCCGGTGGGGCAAGGGTGACTGTCTTTTACCCTTTTATCTGTGGCTGAGACCCTGTGGTAATTATGGGGTCATTTATAATTAAAGGCTTGTGTTTATGTATAAACTGGCAATAGGAGAAAATCCGGAAGGTGGTTTGACCCCAACTCAGGAAAATGTGTTATGGGAGGAGGGGCTACAGGCACTGTCCCCAAGACCGAGTGGGCCCAGCCATTCCTCTTTCTGTTATGTGGCAGGAGGCCTGGACCCCTCCGATGCCCTGGCTTGTGACATCATGAGCTGAGAGCACCTCGGTTTTACGAGCTGGGCCCCTGTGTGCCCCTGCTAAAACTGGTGGGGCCTTTTCCTAAAGGGAATTAATCATGATGTTAGTTTTAGGGTTATTTTTGGCCAGAGTTGTTTTAAAGTTTTGATGCGTGCTGAGTACTTGTCTGCACATGAGGGGCTAGCAAATAACCAAATTAAATAATAAGTTCCAATAAACATGTAAATGCTCAAATTGGAATTATGCTCCATTTGAACAGGGTTTTATTGTGGCTCGTAATTATGATCTTTTGGTGTTACATACATATAAAATTATTAATTTCTGAAAGTAACCCGATCCATAGTTTGCACGGTGGATCTAATTACAGTAATATGTAATGGTTTTCAGTAGCGAGAACTTGACTTCCAGGCTCCCTGGGCCTGAGCAGCTTGGAGCAGCGGCGCTGCCCTCGGGCAGAGCTAAACCTGAAGCATAGGGGGGCAGGCTTGGGCTCGGCTTAAGGAGGAATGTTGTAACAGCCCCAAGTTTAAAAGCGAAATGGACTGTGCTTTGAGCAGTTAATCCCCATCACTGAAGTTACTCAAGTCAAGGCCAGGTGGCCCCCTGCTGGAAGCATCTTGGAAAGGATTCCAGCATTTCCACCTCTGCAAGGGAGATTCCATACACAACCTCCAAGAAGCACTATGAATACCTGTGGTTCTGCGATTAGTCAGCAGCTCACAGCTTCTTAGGCCCCTCTTGGTAGATGCTAGATAGTCACTTCATTAATGGAACACGTGTTGCCTTTCCGGTCAGTCCGTGCTGCTGATGCAGTCAGTCACATTTTTAGTGGCTCCCACCAGCCAGGCATGGTGCCCGCGATACAGCTGTGAGCAGGCTGACTGCCGAGGGTAATGCTCGCAACCTTTAGGGAGCAGTGGAGTCCCCAGGAAAGCTTGTTAAAGGCTGATTGCTGGTTCCCAACCTCAATTTCTGATTCGGCAGATCTGGTTGGGGCCTGAGTCTGTGTTTCTAAAAAGACCCGGGTGCAGGTCCATGGACCACACACTGAGTAGCGCTGGTTTCGGTCAATGGGTCTCAAGTAGGAGTGATTTCCGCATCCCCCGCCCTGCCCCAACCTCCAGGGATGTTAGGCAATGTCTGTGACATTTTTGGTTGTCACAACTGAGGGCAGGGGGCAAGGGGAGAGGCTAGGTGTGCTGCTAAACATCCTGAGATGCACACGGCAGTCCCTCTTCTCCACCAAACAAGTAACCAGCCTAAGGTGAGCAGTGTGGGAGGGCGGGGTCAGCCTTACTGACTGGGTAGGATTTTGCCAGGGGCATTCTAGCCTAAGGGAATAGAGTTGGGGGGGCTAGAATGCAGTATAGACAGGTGCCACTGGCCGATTTAGAGGGGCCTTTAAAGCCACTGTTTGAAAGCCACTGTTATCAGAAGGCAAAAGGAAGGATTTGAAAGACCTTAAAACAGGAATGTTCATTATATTTTATGAGAAAATGGGATCCCAGTTAATGAGGCTTTTTACTGCTGACCAGTTGTGAAAAGCCCTAAAATGCCTCCACTATAATAGCCAAATAAACTTTTTGTAGAGTACCTATTCTGCTTTGTACTTAAATCTGGAAATTTGATATGCAGAGATTCCCCCCAAAAGCTGGAAAGGTTAGGAAATGTCAACCTGGCTGTCCTTGCTGCCTGAGTTCCGAATGTGTCCTGCTACGGGAGCCTGTTTGTGAATGCAGAGGCTTACCTGCCAGCCCCCTAGACCCCCAGACCCCGATCCAGCCTGCAGCCTGGTCCTGCAGGCCATCCCAGCCAGGCACATCGGGAGTTAGTCTTGCCTGTGGTTGAGAGGGCCTTGGCTGGGGACAGGCCTGCATCATCGTGACAGTAGTCCCAACCTGAACATAGAATGTGGGAGGTTAAGAGCACCTCCCACCCGCAGGCCAACCCACTGGCTGTTGGCAGGACTCGAAGGCCTCCCTCCTGGGGCTTTGCTGATTCGTTCTTCAGGGTTCACGAGACTTTCATTCAGGGTCTGCCTGAAGCACACGTGCTCACCGGCATCCCCACGCGCTTGTTGGTTTCCTGAGCAAGCAGTTAATGAGAACCAAGGTATATCTTTAACACTACATAATGTGTGTGGGACATTGTGTGACAAGGTCAGCCACAACCTCGACTACTGCACCAAAGCCCCATTGCAAATTCAGCCTCCCTCTAAGCTAACGGAGTTTGCCTGATTCATTGCAACGAACATTTATTGAATGTTTTCTGTGGCCCAGGCACTATACCAGTGCTTAGGGATTTTCCTTTTTAAATTTTTTTTTTTTTTAGAGACAGGGTCTTGCTATGGTGCCCAGGCTGCTCTTAAACTCCTGGCCTCAAGCAATCCTCCTGCCTTGGCCTTCCAAAGTGCTGGGATTACAGGCATGAGCCACTGTGCCTGGCCTAAATGTTTGGTTTTTAGTGTGGTTTTTAATACATGTACATGGTTAAGAAAATTTAAAAGGTACCAAAGGTAATATAGTGAAAAGTAAGACTTCCTCCCTACTCTACCCCAAGTTTTCTTCTTTGAACTCCTCCAAAACTACTGTAGTCAGTTCCTTGTATATTTTCCAGAGATATTTTTTGCAGGTTTACATACATAAGCGTATTTACATGTTTTTTTCAACACAAGTGGCCAAGTATTCCTATATAATTTTTTCCTCTCAAATATATCCTGAAGTAGGTGATGTTGCCCCTGTGTTATAGATGAGGTCACTGAGACTGTGAGGAACTTGTTCAGTGTCACACAGCAAGTGGCAGAGCTGGAATTCAGACCAGGGTTTCTGGCAAGCTAATGATTGGACCCTCTAAGCAGTTTGCATTTGCCCCAATCAAATCGATGTCTTTTAAAATTGTGCGTTTATTTAGATGAGGGATGAGGGCTTCACAAAGGAGGAAGAGCTGAGTAGTCCTTGTGGCCTTCTCTCTCCTCCCTGGAAGTTCAGCTCTGGCCCCCAGATTGCAGACACCATCCACCACAACGGTGTATAGCCGGACTCTGCCTCCTCAGAATGCCGCTTAGGGGCGGGTGGTGGTTACTTGTGCTTCCGCCCACCCGAGCTTCTTATGGTGTTCACATGTCTGGTGATGCTTTGGCTTCCTGTTAGTGCTCAGGCCCCATGCAGATTGGCAGCTCAGCCTTTACCTGTCCCAGGTGCTAGGTCGGTGCCAGCGCTGGGTGCATTCTTTGGTAGAGGTCGGAGCTGTTCCGCACTGGGAGCAGAGCAGACCCATCCTAAGCCACATGGTGTTCCAAGAGCCTGCACTCTTGTCCCGGGCGTGTAGAGATGCTCGGAGCTGCCCAGGCACTCCCAGCTCCTCCCATGATGACAGCAGCAGCGACTGTTGGGGTCATCTTGAAACCAGATGGATTGTTCACAGTCTCAGTGGGAGTTCTCAGCATGAGTTGTCAGAATGATCTAGTAGGTGATTGGCAGGTTGGGAAGAAGGCACTTGCCCCATGGGGCCTCTGGCCAGAGGTATCTTTGTGGCCGAGGCTCCATGACAATACCTCCCAAAGGCTCTGGGCACCTGCTCAGGAGAGCCTGGAGAGGGGACATCCGTACCATTTAGAGGGTGTCGTCTAACCAGAAAGCAGAAATGCACACTCTCCTACACAAAGTGCTATCTGAAAACCAAACCCTGTTTTTAAATTGTGGTAATTTAAGGTGCATGTGTAGAGTTTTAGTTCCTGATGCTAACGAGACTGAGCTGCACTGCATGACTTTGGACTTATCATTTCTCTTAATCGGCAGGTAACAAGGAGGGAGCGCATTCTTCCACCTTCTGGGTGCTGCTGAGTATCCTCCTGGGAGCGGTGGCCATGCTGTGCAAAGAGCAAGGGATCACCGTGCTGGTGAGAGCCAGGGCGCGGGCAGGGCCCACTCTTCGTCTGCGTCCTTCCCCCTCTGCTAGGACATCCTGGGCTAGCCCTGCCTCTGTGACCCCCTCTACTTCTCGGCCTGAGATCATAGACCTTTCTGGACAAATGACCTTTACTGCCACAATTCTGGCATTTCAGATGAGAATTGACTGTCTTCCTTGACGATCATTAGCAACTGGTGGGAAGTGGTGAATGAGAATTACTTACTTATGGAGCTGGGATAGTCCTCTCAAGAGGCCCTGTAGCGAAAGAGAAAAGAATGGTTTGAGTTTTCTGGGATGGTCTTACATATTTCAGCAGTCCTAGGTGTAGCAGAGGACTAACCTCATCAACGTTGTTGATCCTGGATTTGGAAAGGGCACTGGGTAGTCCAGACATGAAGGAACAGTGGGTCTGCCCCCACTCAAAGCCTCGTGTACACACATAACCCTTTTCTCTTCTTGCCATTCCTTCATCCCTCAAACTTACGTATGATCACAGTTAATTACCACTCAAGTAAGAATTCAACCAGCACTAGAACCAAAGTGTTTCATGTTCACAGATGTTTGACATGAAATTAAAAGATTACTAGTCTAATATGTAAAGAAGAATATATAATAATGCTAATGTTTCAAGTGGGCCTTGTTCTCAAAGGGCTCTTCTTAAGCTTGATATGCCTTATAACCATGTATTTTAACTCTGAGCCTTGAAATCTCTTTATAAATAACATAGTGTATGCGTCATACTGTCTTGGTTGTATTCAAATGTGTTTTAGAGTCCATTTTGCTTAGAAAATGTTGAAGACCCAGATGTCCAGCTTCAGAAGAAAAATTCAGTCTAGTTCAAATTTTAAATTCTATTTCAGGCTTTAAAACCAAGCTTCCCAACATTTTTTTTTACTATTATTTTATTGAGATATAATTTACTTACAAGAAAATGCTCCTGGTTTAAAGGTATGGTTTGAATCTGGCCAAATGCACACACCTGTGTAACCATTGCTCCAATCAACACTTTACCTCTACCCTCATAGGGGTTTTTTTTTAACTGGTCTTGAAAACTAAACTGACATAAGACATACTGACAGGAGAAAAGCATCCAAATGTGTTGAATATAAGTTTTACATGACATGGGAGCCCTCGTGAGGGAATGAACACCCATTGACGTGGCAAAACCTACATGCTTTTGTCTTAGGTTGAACAAAGATGCAATTATAGAAAAGTAAAGTCTGTGAGGAAGCTAAAGGAAGGTAAGAATTATTTTGACAAGATCTGTTTGTACAGAATCCTCTCAGTCTCAACTTCCCTGCAAGGGAGAGGTGTTGAAATCCACTTTCCTTTTTCTCTATTCTAGCCAGTTTTCTGCTTTACATTATTAGAGGAAATTTTAGAAATTAGGCACATGAGCAGAGGTAGATAAATGGAAAGCAACGGTATGGGATTTGGAAAACTATATAGGAATACCTTGGGAAAGAGAAAGCAGTCGAAGCTATTTGGGGGTTGACACAAGTCAAGGCAAAGATTAGTGGTTTTATTAGGCTGTTATCTATTAAGATTAAGCTAGCAAAGAGATGGTGTAGGAAGAGTTACTATGGAGAGATACTTGAATTTCATGAGTTACTTTTTAAAAGTTTGCTCTAAACGAGTGTTTCTCAACCTTGGCACTACTGACATGTTAGACCAGATAATTCTTTCTTGTTGGGGGCTGTTCTATGCATTGCAGGATGTTCACCAGCATCCCTGGCCCCTATGTACTACATGTCAGTAACCATCCTTTTAGTTATGACAACTGAAAGTGTCTTCAGACGTTGCCAGACATCCCCTGGGGGACAAAATCAGCCTGTTGAGCACCACTGGTCTGAAACCTTACCCTGATGGGAAGTGTGGCCTGGAGACCTGCAGCCTCAGCATCATCTGGGACCTGTTGGGAATTCAGGTTCTCAGACCCGCCCCCCCTGCCCCAGGCCTGCTGAGTCAGAATCCCCATTAACAGGGCCCTTGGGTGACTCCTATATACATTCACGTTTTGGAAGCACCAAAGAATTAGGTGGATTTACATGAATACAGGCAATGGTGAGATGCCACTGTTTTCAAAAATGTGATTAAAATGTGGACATTTTGATGATGCGTTTAAAGGGAAAGGGAGAGGGAGTGCCAGTCTTGCGTTTGGCTCAGTTCTCGTGACCAGATGACTCTGTCACCCCTTGGTGTCTGTCCTACAGCTCATAGAAAACAAACAGTGTGAGAGGACAGCTGTAGCTAAACAGGGAGCTTTTACCTTGTAGAAAATGGCTTTCAACCAGGCAGAAGCGGTCTTCTCTGACCCACTAAGATCACGTATCACATGGGTGAATAAAATCAGGATTCTTTGAAATGATTAACCCAGCACTGGCCCATGTGTTGGATAATTAGTGGCTCCCAGCATTTATGGGAGAGGGTTAAGTAGGGATGTCATCCTTGCTCTGAAAACCACAATTACCGCTGACTTCTGATGATTTATGATCTTTTTTACCGCAAAGAAGATCATATTAAAGACTCAAGTCATTTAGGGGCAGCTTTAACCGTATACACCGAGTATATTCAGACCCCTTTTTCCAGATTGGGTAGGGAGTTCTGCTAGATGACATTGCCTGTAGCAGCTACGTTTGTAGGGTAGAGAATAGAATCCAAGGCTTGTCTTGCCTTCACCCTGTAACCATAGGTGTAATAGCGGCAAAAGCATCCCTTACCTGGTAGAAACAACCTCTCATGGTGGAGGTGGCTGTCCTCCACACAGCAGGCCCAGGCTGGCTGGGGCCTTGCTACTGTCAGTGTGTAGTTTCCATCCCAGCCAGCTGGAAGGGGAAACCAAGTGGTGGGCTGTGCCCAGGATCTACAAGCAAACCTCCCAAACGGTGCATGTCTCTTCTCCTTCACATACCGTAGGCCAGAACTCAGCCATGTGACCTCACTCCGCTGCAGGGGATGCTGGGAGATGTGGTCTAGCTGTGTGCCCAGCAGGAAGAGAAAACTACTGGACAACTAAGACTCTGTGCCCAGGAGACCTCCAGAGTTCCATCAGATTGTTACGTGTGTTCTACACCTCCTTGTGCTAAACATGCCCAAATCAGTCAGCATTTGAGGTTTACTCATGTGGCTGGGTGCTCCAGGGTGACGGCCCCTTTATCCTCCAGCATAATTACTGCCCAGGCAACCACTGTGTTATATGAATTGAAGGACTGTTTTATAATTACAAAAAAAGGTGGGGGGAAGAGGGACCTCTGGGGGACTCTTCCTGGGAGCCCAAAATTTCTAGCAATCCTGAATCTTACAGTACTCTTATGTGCAGACTATATGAATCATTACTGTCAGAGACTTACTAGATAATTAATGTGATATATTACCATGAGCTAATTTCATAGAAACATAGGGTTGTTTTGTTTTGTTTTTTTCTGAGAACTGAAGAGGTCTGTGATTATCTAATGCATTGCATTCCTTGTCTAGATTTGGTAATAAAATTGTAGAGTGTGATTGCTTCTTAATCAGAGTTAGGCTCTGCCATCATCGATTGTCTTGCTTTGCCTCCTTAGGGTTTGAATGCGGTATTTGACATCTTGGTGATAGGCAAATTCAATGTTCTGGAAATTGTCCAGAAGGTATTACATAAGGACAAGTCATTAGAGGTGAGTATTTACTTTTGTCTCCAGCCCAGACATGAAAAATGTCAAGGACCAGCTGATTTAAAATGCCATTTTCAAAGTACTTCTTGTGATTTTGAATGCTAAAATCGCCAGCCTTCCAAAGCACAGTGTCAAAATAGTTCAGGCAGAATCACAGCACATTTGTACCTGGCTTGGCCACACTTTTATTTGAATATCTGCACTATCAGTGGCTTTGGGCTGTCCTTGCAGAATGTTGGCCTGCTCAGGAATGGGGGCCTCCTCCTCCGAATGACCCTCCTCACCACTGGAGGGGCTGGGATGCTCTACGTGCGCTGGAAAATCATGGGCACGGGCCCGCCAGCCTTCACCGAGGTGGACAACCCGGCCTCCTTTGCCGACAGCATGTGGGTCAGGGTGAGTCCTGTGCCTCTTCCCCTTTGGATTGTTTTCTTTCACCACGAGATTCCCGGATCCTTCATCCCTCCTCCTCCTCTTACGCCTCACCACACCCACAAAGTCCCTAGTAAATGGGGCGCCTCACGTTCGTTTGCTATCACTAAGGATATTCTAGGACGAAAGCAGGCTTTATTCAGTGATTGGGTGGGTGCATGGTAAGCTCCTCACATCTCCTTTCTAACAAGAAGTAAAGCGGTGGTTCCTCCTAACATCCGATTCCTTGCCAGTCTTGCTAACATGCTTCCTGCCCCTGTGGCTGGGTTGGGACCAAACATAACAGTCTTGCTGGTATCTTTAGAAGTCTAACAATGTCAAGACCCTCTTTATTCTTTTCAGTTTACCTTTTTGCTAAAGGCAAGGGTGTCAAGCTGCAAATTCTTAGCTGTGCATTTCATAGAGACCAAAATCAAGAGAAGAACCATAGAAACCTGTTCTGTGTCATCAGGCACATAGGTGACCCCTGGACCTTAGACTTCCTGGGTCATGGGCTTCAGGCAGCACTAAAGAATTGGGTCCTAGTTTGGCCAGAAGGATAATAAATGCATTGCCTAGTCTGATGGCTTTGCTTTATTTTTATGTATTAAAATCCAAATGCCTTCAATAAATTACAGACTCTAGTCCCATGACCAATATACAAATTGATAATATTCTATTTTATACAACTGCTTAGAAGCATATGAATGCCTCAAAAATGAAGTTAGGAGATATATGCATATATGTTTTCCAAGTTCAGTATCAAATAAATGTTTGTTTTCCTTTGACTGACAGGCCATAAACTATAATTACTACTATTCATTGAATGCCTGGCTGCTGCTGTGTCCCTGGTGGCTGTGCTTTGATTGGTCAATGGGCTGTATCCCCCTCATTAAGTCCGTCAGCGACTGCAGGGTAATTGCACTCGCGGCTCTCTGGCTCTGCCTAATTGGCCTAATCTGCCAGGCCCTGTGCTCTGAGGACGGCCACAAGAGAAGGTAAGAGGCAGCGCTGAATTCTAACTCCCACACGGCTTGAGTCAGAAGCATTTTGCAAATCCAGCACGGATGCTTTTAATGATTTTGTGGAAGTAACGTCTAAGGACATTTGTTTCAAATGCATATTTAAGGCTGGGATGAGTTCCATCCACTCGCAGAACCCACCGCCAGCTTCCAGGAACAGGGAGTGAAGTTGGAAGAGGGGGTACGGATGACTGCTTTGTCCCCGCCTCCGTCCCCGTGAAGTAGCATTTTGAGATCCTTTTCGCCGTAGGTGGTAAAGAGTAATTTATGGTCAGAACGGAGAGTGTAATTGATGTGTGTTGTGCCCATTATTCCACAATTCTCCTTCAGAAAACCCCGGTGAATGCTATCGTGAGCCCTTCTGTTGTTGTTGGGGACAGAATAAACTGCTGCCGCAAAGAGACTATTCTTTCTCGACAGAAAGAAAAAAGTTATTGAGAAAATAATTGGGAAAAACAAATGTGTTTCATGAAAAAGAAAACTGTTTAAGATGATTTCCTTTAAGCATAAGTGTTCATGGAATTAAATTAGTAATTTCTCAAAATAAATTCAATTTTAAGATTACCTGTGTCTTAAATTGGTCGGTAATTCTAAAGAGCAACAAACTTTAGTCCCAGTTCACTTATATGTGTGAAATAGGATTTTTATTTTTTAAGACTGTAGGCACAGGGTCCAGGAAGAGGCCACCGAATATGACCTAGCTTCTTATTAATTCAGTCTCTTGCGTCACATGGGACATTGGCAATGACCGGCTAGTTCGGGAAGCGTTTCGGTGCTCAGCTTTTTTTCTGCTTGACTGGAATTTGTGGAGATGTAGCAACCAAAAATGATACTAGATTGTTTCAGTTTGTATAAAATTTAAACTACTTAAGTGTTACTATTCCTGTTAAGTTTGGGGAGACTTTTTTTCCCCCCACGAAAACTGCATTGAGTAGTTTTTCCATGAAAATCTAGTTGAGACCAGTGTCCGCTGAACTATTCAGTATCCAAATGGCTTGAGACATAGTTAGGAGTGGGTGAATTAATAAGGCCTCACAAATGTTTCTAACTTTATCCATAGGAGTTGTGTGATGTGTAAGTTTAACCCTTACGTAGGCTTGATGATAAGTGCCTGAGTAATATTTCTTTATGTCTTATCCCCATACTCCCAGGCTAAACTCTCTCTACTGATGACATATTTTTGCTGACAATGATACCTTTTCTCAATTGACGTCATGAAAAAAAAAAATCTTTATCACTAATGTTGAGTAGGACATTTTTGAGAAATCTGAAAATAGCCATTTATTGAAATATTTTTTTCATTTTCCAGGATCCTTACACTGGGCCTGGGATTTCTCATCATCCCGTTTCTTCCTGCAAGTAACCTGTTCTTCCGAGTGGGCTTTGTGGTTGCAGAGCGAGTTCTCTACCTCCCCAGCGTAGGATACTGCGTGCTGCTGACGTTTGGATTCGGAGCCCTAAGCAAACATACCAGGAAAAAGGTATCAACCGAGAGTGGTGGTGCCACCTATAACCAAAACGACTGGATACATCTCACTAATGATATTTGCCGTGTCTCTCTTTTCTTAAGAAACTGATTGCTGCTGTCGTGCTGGGGATTTTATTCGTAAACATGCTGAGATGCGTGATTCGCAGCGGCGAGTGGCGGAGCGAGGACCAGCTTTTTAGAAGTGCCCTGTCTGTGTGTCCCCTCAATGCTAAGGTACCTTGGCTGCCAGATTTCCTTTTAAACGACTTTACTAGGAAATGTTTTAAGTTCTTCAGCTGAATAAGAACATTTATCGTCATATAGAGTCTAGTGTGAGATCATGACCAAATACTTGGGTTTTTCTTTGTTGTGGGTTTCTTTTTTTTTAACAATTTTGATAAGATTCATTAAAATTCTACTTAGCCAAAATAATGTAAAAGAAATCACTAAAAGCAGATAATATCAGTGAAACAGGTGACCTAAGCGAGGTCTTGCTCATCTTCCAGGCGACCTAATCTCACCCTTTGAAGTGGCGTCAGGGAAGGTGATGTCGTATTTCCAGGCTGGGTTTGGCAAGGCACAAATTCTGATATTTAGAGCACACTTTTCAAAACACATCCTCTGGCAGTAGCATTAACTGGCCTCCTCTAAGCTGTAATTTGAAGGTGGCAATACCTACGAATGGGCAATAAGTTGGTTCAGGAAGTTAAAATTATGCTGGGTTCTGCACAGTAGTACATGTTTACGGCAGTTTTGAATTCTCTGCTTGTGATTCCTTTTGTCAGATTAGGTAAACATAAATGTATATATAGTCATAACAATGTGTCATTCACCAACAGATGATATACAGTAGTGGTCCTGTAAGATTACCATGCCATATTTTTACTGTATCTTCCTGTGTTTAGACAGGCAAATGCTTACCATTGTGTTACAGTTGCCTACAGTATTGAGTATAGGTACATGTTGTACAGGTTTGTAGCCCAGGAGCGATAGGCCATACCATACAGCCTAGGTGTGTAGTAGCTGTACCGTCTAGGTTTGTGCAAGTACACTCTGAAATGTTTGCACAAGGATGAAATCGGGTAAGGATGTATTTCTCAGAACATATCCCTGTCATTGTTAAGTGACACGTGACTGTGCTTTAAAATTGGCAATGTTTTTTGTTAAAGCAGTCTGGTAGGAAATTTATTCTTAATGAATCCAAGCTCTTTACCTAACCCAGCTGTGCTTCTTTGGGTGAAAGTAAACATTTTTGAACTTTCAGTGCCCCTTTCTGTCATAAGGGAATAATACCCATTTGCTGGGTTTGCTGTTAGGGCCGAATGAACTAAAATGCACATAGTAGGTGCTCAAGAAATATTAGCTTTCGTAGGCTCATTTTAGTTTTGGTTTTGCATTAAATGATAGGATGGGAATGCTGTTTGCTCAAGATGCGAGGGGCCTCAGTTAGGTTAGAATAATTTTCTGTTAGTATAGATAATCATTAAATAATGATTTATTCTCTCTCATAGCATCAGAATTGGAGCTGCCTAGGATGCTTAAATGTAATCCTCCTGGGTGGGGGGGCTCTCTGGATTCTAGCTCATTTTCTACATTCTGTATTTAAGGGAAAGCAATGATTTCAGGCAAAATTATGTAAATAACACTAAAGAATAGTAGACAGTTTATTGTGACCCTGAAGTGATGAATACTGTATAAAAGCTGCTGATTCCTTGTGTGTCTTTTTCTTGGATTAAGACATCTTGCTAATATTTTACAGTTAAGAGACTTAGATAATAAGAGCGAATTACTTTGAGCTTTTATCTTTAATTTGATTTGCTGACTTATCAATTTATTTTATGCTACCAAAAATAAATTGCCTGTGATTTAATTTCATAAACATTAATAGATTTTCTTTATTTTTACTTTACTGTTTGAATAGCAGTAATTACCCCTTCTATTTATATAGTTCCTCACCACAAGGAACTCAAATTCCTTTGTAGAGGCTCTATAATTAATCTCTATTATCCTCTCACTAAGGTTTTAGAGAAAGAGGGTATTTTTTTTTTTATTTTTCCAGATGGGAGAAACTGAGGCCTAGAAAGATTAAACTGGCATTCTCTAGGTTAGTAATATAGGTGGCTGGATAGCTGGTATGGTACTGTGCCCAGGTTACTCTAGTAAGTGAAGGGGGATGGGAAATACATGACATCTGAGCCCAAAAGTCTGCATAAAAAGTGATCTCATACATTATGGGCTTGCACGTGTGGGCATGCACACAGTTACTAGGAGAGTATATGTGTGTGGTTTTCTCTTTTTAGGGAATACATACATGACCTCATCTTCAAAACAAACACGGTGGTAATAATCCAAGAACTATTTTCAGTGATAAGCAAGGTACAGGGTTTTTGTTTTTTTGTTTTTTTTTTCTGCTATAAATTGAGGTTTCATAAAATTGTCTTTACTTTTTTTTTTGAAAAAAGCTAGGTTGATTTCAGGGACGAGATGTCATTTAGGAAGTTGCTGATTTTCTTCAACTTCTTACAGGGAATACATTTTCTATACTGGTTTCACTTGATGTTCGTGGAAAAGTAAGGGAGCAGTTGGGAACTGGCTCTAGTTTAGGGCCAGATTTATAAACTAAGATTTATTTCTTTATTTTTTTTGAAAGATTGCAGTGTCTACGTAGGTAGTGTTGGTTCCTGATCTGCATTTAAATTAGCCACGGTGCCTTGCATATGGTAGGCACTCACTATTAGTTATTACATTGAGCCAAACGGAAATTGGATTCACTGAGCCTACTGTGGATGAGATACCAGGTATCTAATTATGTACACAGTCATTTTTAGTCTTCCAGGCTTAGAAGTATATTGCCCTTAATACCAACTCTGTGATACAACTCTAAATTCTTTTAATAATAAAAAGGATCATACACCACAATGAGGTAATTTCTTAAGGAAAGACCCAGGATGAGTTGTAGGATTTTTATGTGTTTAAAACATTTTAAATTTAACATCAAATGTTGGCAGGATATTTGTAACAAATTGGTTTAGTACTGGTTTTAAAAGTGCCTTTCATTACCGATGCTCTTATTTCATTTGCATTTACATATTACTAGTTTGCAATGGATGCTTTTATCTTTGGCTTCTCCTGTGCTAGTTCGTTGCCTCAGCATATGAATCGCAAATGCTGGAGGGAGAATTGAAGAATGAACAGGCTTTTTCAATCTTTTATATTCCAAGGAAACAAAAATCACTTAGTCTGTAAACACTATTTTAAGTGACCTGTTTGTGAGGTTTTTGTTCTGTTTTACAATCTTGGCAGCTATTTTTCTATTCAAAGAATTCCCTCCATATAATCCCTGGGATAAAGCTGGCCTCTGGGTAAACCGTTTACCAGTTCTTAATTATGGACTGCCTTCTAGGGTAGTATCAGATTTTTAACTAGTTCCATTTAAGTAGCTGCAGTCTGAATTTCCAGAGTCCCCCGTCCTTCTCCCTTGATCTTCTGGTCTCTGGCATTCTGAGCGGCTAACAGAACACTGTCTCTACTGCAGAGGGCAGTTGAACTCTTTGTCTGGGCTTTTTATTGAGAAAGCAGAATTTGCCCGGAACAAAAGAAAGCAGCAGGAGCGTGGGGTGGAGGAGACAGGAGTCATGTTGAAGTCAGAGTAGAAGCTGTATTTGTATTCTGGGGACCACAAGGACATCGCTGGCAGGTTGGATTCTCCAGCATCGGGTTCTTTTGTGCATGGTACGGGAGGTGAAGTCACACTTCCACGCTGGGTTGGGGGAGGCACAAGTTCTAACCATTTCAGAGCACACTTTTCCTCGACGCGCGCTCTGGCAGTAGCCTTAACTGAGCCTCCTCCAAGCTATAGTTTAAGGCTGGAAGTACCTATGAATGGATAATAATTTGGTTCAGAAAGTTTAAATTATACTGTGTGGTGTGCAGTAGTACACATTTACATCACCTGCGATTTCTCTGCTTGTGATTCCTTTCATTGGAGTAGGTAAACATAAATGTGTATACTGTTAAATTGGCAGTTTAAAAAAATCTCTGTTACATATGTGCTTAACGAATGTCACACTGCTCCATACCCTTCCAGAAATATAAGTATTTTTGAGGAAATGCTGTAACTGTAGGTTAAGATTGGTAAGGCAGGATGTGGTTCAATTGTCAGAGGTAGTTTTGAAGCAGTGTTCAGGCATAATGTTACTTGCATGTGTTTAAACCATTATTGTATTTCAAGATTTATTAGTCTGCTCGGGCTGCCACAAAAAACGTGCCACAGACTGGGTGGCTCAAACCACAGTTTATTTCCTCACAGTTCTGAAAGCTGGAAGACTAAGATCAAGGTAACGGCAGGGTTGGTTTCTTCTGAGGCCTCTCTCCTTGGCTTGCGGACGGCCACCTTCTCCCCATGTCCTCACGTGGCCTCCCCCCCATGTCCTCACGTGGCCTTCCCCCCCATGTCCTCACGTGGCCTTCCCCCGTGTGTTGGCATCCCCGGTTTCTCCCTGTGTGTCCAAATCTCTTCTGCATGTAAGGACACCAGTCGGGCCAGATTGGAGCCCACCCATATGCCTCATTTTACCTGTTTAAAGACCCTGTCACTGAATACATGCATATTCTGGGATACCGGGGCTTTCACATAAGAACTTTGGGGGACAATAACACATAACAGGAAGCATTAATTTAAGAAAAAAAGCTGATAGTACAAATGAGTGGATCTAAAAATGGCCTCGAGCAGTCAGCGCCATCTTCACCCAGCGTAATTGATGGGTGTGATCTAGTAAGGAGAAACACAGGCGCTGGACCTGGGGTTCAGATCCGGCATCACAGCCTTGGATAAGACGCTTTAATGACGCAGGAGCAGTTTATCAACTCAGAAGGGAGAGTCAAAGCAGCCACCTCGCAGGGCTGTGGCGAGGAGAAGAGACTACATGCGCACGGTGCCAGCCCGGCTTATGGGCAGCACTCGGCATGTGCCGGCTGCTGGCGTCACTATTATTAGCAGCAGTCACACTTCGTACTCCTGATTGAATACATTTCTGTAGTGTCATCTCCTCCAGGATTGCTACTGGCCTTTAAAATAGCGCATGGTCCCCAAAGGAGCTTCTGGGCATCATAACTACTTTTGACAATAATCTTCATGAGTCTGTGCAGTCTTGCTGCCCTGGGCTTAGGTCAGGCCCCCATTCCTTTCCTTGTAATTTATTCTAAGCTGCGTATAGTTGAGAAAATGCCGTACGTTAGCCTCCTGGTGCCCTTGTTCCAAGGTGACCTGAGAAGTCCTAGCACGTCTGCGGCTGGGAGTCCTGTGCCCTTTGCCTGCTTTACCACCCTCTGCAGTCATTGAAAATGCTCTCTCTCCTCAATTTCTCTCTCTTCCTCCTTTTAGTGGAGGTGAAATCCCCATAACATAAAATTAACCATTTTAGTTCATCAAAAAATTCAAAACAGAATTATCATGTGATCCAACAATTCCTATTTCTGGGTGTATACACAACAGAATTGAAAACAGAGACTCAAAGAGATAATTTGAACACACCCATGTTCATAGCAGCATTATTCCCAATAGCTAAAAAGTAGAAGCCCCTCAAGTGTCCATCTGGAGACAGACGGACAAACAGAGTGTGGTGTATCCATACAAGAGGATATTAGATATTACTCAGCTGGAAAAAAGAAGGAAATTCTGACACATGTGACACAAATGGACAAATACTGTACAATTTCACTTATGAGAGGTTCCTAGGGGAGTCAGATTCATAAAGACAGAACGTGGAATGGTCGTTGCCAGGAGGCAGGGGAGGGGAAGATGGGAGTTGTTGTTTAATGGGTACAGAATGGCAGTTTTGCAAAATGAGAAGAGTCCCGGAGATGGATGGTGGCAATGGACTTCCAGAGTGGCCTGATTCCTGTCCCCCAACAAGCCCAATCACTCATTACTTCTCATCCATTCTGTTCTGAATATTGGAAACCTGGCACTCATTTTTGGCTCCCTTCCCCCTCTCCTATCAGTACTTCGCCAGCTTCTGTGCTTTTCACTTCCTTGATGTGCCTCAAATCCCTCCAGTGCTTCACCATCACCCTAGTTCATTCTGCTGTCCTCTGTCCCCAGGACTGCAGCCACAGCCTCTCCCTGGACCCCAACGTCTGCTTCTCCCCACTCATATCTCTGATTTGTTCCATGGGAACACAGATCTGAGTAGGACACTCTGTCACCTTCCCACCCCTGGCTTCCTGGTTGTGGGTTGAATTGTGCTTCCCAAAAGATGTGTTCAATTATAACATTTGGGAATGAGGTTGTTGCAGGTGTAATTAAAATGTGAGTTGAGCGGAGGTCATACGGGAGGAGGGGGCCCTTAATCCAGTGTGACTGGTGTCCATATAAGAGAGGAAGAGAGACACAGAGACAAAGAGGGAGAAGGCCCTGTGAGGACAGAGGCAGCGATCAGCTGCAAGCCGGGGATCACCAGCAACACCAGAAGCGGGGAGAGAAGCATGGGACAGTTTCTCCCTCAGAGCCTCTGGTAGGAACCAGCCCTGCTGACACCTTGATCTTGGCCTCCAGGACTTTGAGAGAAGAACTGCATTGTGTTAGGCCCCCCAGTTTGTGTGCTTTGCTTTGCTGTAGCAGCCCCAGGGCACTGACACACATGCAGAGGCTACGCCGGCCTTCCGTTGCTCTGAGGGCAACAGCTAAACCAAACCTGCCCTTGCTCGGGGTTCCCTGTGTGCGCGCTGCTCCTGGCAGACCTCCAGCCTGTGCCCCTTGCCCTCCTAGCTCCGGCGACACTGGGGCTCTTGTTCAGACCAGGCTTTCTCCCTGCCCTGGAGCCCTACCCACCTTGCCTCCTCCGCCTGGGCACCCTCACTCCACCAAAACCCCCCTGCCCTAGCACCCTCAGATCCCAGCCAGTAGGCCTGCCACAGGACTGGCTTTCCCAGGACTCAGCTGTCCTCCAGAGCCCTCAGAGCCCTTTGCAGTGACAGGTGTGCTCACCTGGTTGTGTGACTCCTTAGCCAGGGGCCCGTGAGGCAGAGACTGATGGGTTTGCCCACTCTGGCATCTCCGAGTGCTGGCACAGTGCCTGGCACAGTCATCATTACCTAAAGTAAAGAGGGAAGGTGGGTTCTATCAGGTGTTGTCTCCGTCCAGGCTACCATAACAATCCCAGAGACTGGGTGGCTTAAACAATGAACGTTGATTTCTTACGGTTCTGGAGGCTGAAAAGTCCAAGGTCAAGGTGCCGACAGATTGGGTGTCTAGTGAGGGCCAGCTTCCTGGTTCACAGATGGCCGCCTTCTCCCTGTGTCCTCACATGAGGGAAAGAGGGGAAGGGCGCTCTCAGTGGTCTCTCTTATAAGGGCACTGACCTATTCCTGAGGGCTCCCCACCCAACACCATCACGTGGAGGTTAACATTTCAACCTGTGAGTTTGGGGATGTCATTCTGCCCAGAACAGGCTTAAAGTAAAATGCTTGTGCTGCCACAGAAGAAAGGTGTCATGCCAGAGGGGGCTGTGTTTGTTACAATGGGTGCACAGCATCATGGTTTCTTCCTCCCGTCTCCACATGGGATTGGACTTTGTTATCTCAGCTCCAATGGGGTGTGAGATGAGAGGGATTTGAGGATTTGGTAATAAAAACAAACTGGGCATCATGGCACACGTCTGTAGTGCCAGCTACTTGGGAAGCTGAGGCAGGAGGGTTGCTTCAGCCCGGGAGTTTGAGGCTGACCTACAAAATATAGTGAGACCTTGTCACAAAAAAATAAAAAGTAAAAAACAGCCCAGCTTCATAGTTTACCAGTTTTCCCTGGTGAGTTCTTTAGTTATTTCCCATCTGTCTTGCTTTAGCGATGCCATTTGCTCGTACCTTCCTTCCTTCTCATGTTTTCTTACAGGGTTGGGGGTTGGAGCTCAGGCAGCCCCTTCCCGCTGCAGAGTTTTAGCTAAAGTTCTGGTGGGTGATTATTTTCAACCCCTTTCCTTTTGTCTTCAGTTAGAAGATATGATAGGGTTGCAGGGTCTGAACAAAGAAGTCTATCTGCTGATGACCGAATTATTATCTATGTTTTCAGGTTCACTACAACATTGGCAAAAACCTGGCTGATAAAGGCAACCAAACAGCAGCCATCAGATATTACCGAGAAGCCGTAAGGTATGGCAAGCATGTCCCATGGAAGAAATGACATTTATGCACATGCATTGTTCTTACTTTCTGGGACTAAAAACCTATCCCCTTAAAGACTCAACTTTAAGATATCATTGCCAATTCCTGAGAGTTTAAGTGAAAACTGCTGTGCATTAACAGTCGGCTTGGTTTCTGTCTCAACTTCCAGATTAAATCCCAAGTATGTTCATGCCATGAATAATCTTGGAAATATCTTAAAAGAAAGGAATGAGTTACAGGAAGCTGAGGAGCTGCTGTCTTTGGCTGTACAAATACAGTAAGCATTGTTTTCATAATTATGCTGGGACAGAGAAGCAAGCTCTTGCATTCCAGCGTCTAAGCCTCTCTTTTTCTTGTTTATCTTTTTAAAAAATGCTCTTCTAGGCCAGACTTCGCTGCTGCGTGGATGAATTTAGGCATAGTGCAGAACAGCCTGAAACGGTTCGAAGCAGCAGAGCAAAGTTACCGGACAGCAATTAAACACAGAAGGAAATACCCAGATTGTTACTACAACCTCGGGCGTCTGGTAAGCTCAGCATGCCCTGTGCCTGCAGAAGGAAAGATTGATTCTTTTTCTTACGTATAGTAAAATGATAGTAGTGACGCCCACCTAGCACTCTACAATTTTTTTTCATTTGTTTGTTTGTTATGGACAGGGTCTCACTCTGTCACCCAGGCTAGAGTGCAGTGGTGTGATCATAATTCATTGCAACCTCAAACTCCTGGGCTCAAATGATCCTCCTGCCTCTGCCTCCCAAGTAGCTGGGACTACAGGAACACACCACCACACCTAGCTAATTTTTTCCTATTTTTGTAGAGACAGGGTCTCACTATGTTGCCCAGGCTGGTATTGAACTCCTGGCCTCAAGTGATGTCCCTGCCTCAGCCTCCAGAGCGGCTGGGATTCCAGGCATGAGCCACTGCAGTTGGCCTACCTTTTATGAAGTTCTTTTACGTATGTTTATCTCATTTGAGAGCAGCTATTTGATTTCCTTATGCGTAATTTTTTAAAGCTCTCATTAGAGAGCAATTCAAGTTGAGTTATTGAAATTTAAGAGATCACCAAAGCAAAAGGTTAAATTAGGAATAAATTAAAGTTTTTTGAATCCCTCCTGTCCTGTAAAACAATGCTCCAAGGGGAAACTTCCTGATAAACATCAGTTTCTCTGTTTTTAAAACAAGAATTGAATAAATATTAAGATAAAAAAAAAACCATTAGTGTGATTTCTGAGCTCCCTTGTTCTGCTTCCTCAAGGGAACAGATCTCTTCATCTGCAGGAGGCATTTTCCCCAAATGCGATTTATTTGAAAGGGCTTTGGTGGGATAGAAACAGAAAATAATGTGCTCCATAGTAGCTTTATATTTTTGGTTATTGACAGAATATTTATGAAGATCTGATTGCTTTTGATTTTCTTGACAAAAAACAAAAATGAGACACGCGGAAATAAAATTATTTAAACAAGAATGATTATATTCTCCCCACAATCAACCATTTAATTTGGTTTCAAGAAACCAAATATATGTGTTTGTAATATATTTAGATTTATTATTATATAATAGATCAAAATTTTTAATTTTTTTTACTTTTTGGAGTGGGAGGCTGTGAGGAGGGGTGTTCGGTTGCCTTGTTTGTTTTTGTTGAGAGAGAGTCTCACTCTGTCGCCCTGGGTAGAGCACAATGATGTCCTTGTAGCTCACTGCAACCTCCAGCTCCTAGGCTCGAAGCGATCCTTCTGCCTCAGCCTCCCAAGTAGCTGGGACTACAACCGTGTACCAGCAATGCCCCGGCTGGGTTTTTTTTTTTTTCTTTCTGGTAGAGACAGGGGTCTCACTCTTGCTCAGGCTGGTCTCGAACTCCTGAGCTCAAGCGATCCTCCTGCCTCTACCTCGCAGAGTGCTAGGATTACAGGTGTGAGCCACCACACCTGGCCTAATATATAAAATTTTAAGGAAAAACTATTTGTTCATTTTAGCCAAACTGGAATTCATGTATAGTGATGTGACTTTTAAAAGACGTTTATGTGTAGATTTCCAGACTTTATTCTGCTTAGCCTCACAAGTGGGATAGTGTCCTGGTGTTCTAAAGAGAGGCCTGAAGCGTCTTGGTTTTAAGGAGTCCTTGTGTTATCAAAACTAGTAGTTCCCAAAACTGGTTTGTACATCCACATCAACCCACCCCCATCTCAGAGTTAGGGAATCACCAGCTCCATAGAGAATCTGTATTGAAAAATAACAATAATAAACCCCCCAAGTGATTCCGTTACCCTGTCCTTGGTCCTGCATCTGGGAAGCAGCTCTGTCTGAACTTTGACCTGACAGATGGAGCATGAGCATCAGGGACCTTTTGGGGAGAGCAACCTAGAAAACATTAACTGCTTTAAATTGATTGGAAACCAGGCATCAGCTTTTACCATGATGTGAATGTCTTTGGTCTTAATGTCTTTGTTTCTGGACTGAGGAGCCATGATTTTGTGAGTTGTGAAGGTAGGATTTTCTGAATGGAGGAAACAAGACGGCAGGAACATATGGCTGACTAATTGTAACAACCTGACCTTTCCCACCCTGCAGAAGTCGCTTTAAATGAGTGAATAATGCTTGCGTGATAAATTTTAAAGTGAACGTGTTTTAGTTATGACATGCCATAGGAAGATACCATCTCTGTGTGCTTCCTCCAGTGTAGAAAAGAGGAATTATTTCTTCCTGGGCACAGAGAGGAGGGTGGCAGGAATGTGCTGAATCCATGAGACAGCAAGATGTTTGGACAAGGAATGTGGATACCAAGACATTCCTGTTGTCCCACATTAACTTTCTCTAGTACCACTGGACCTTGTGTGCATTCCTGTTTTATTTTATGCTTTAAAATTCTGTGCCTTATGATCTAGTTACATGCTTTGATGCTGAAATAGCTTTCTCTGTGAAACCTGAAGATTTGGAGAAAACTGAAGCTATTAGAGTGATAAGCTGTTAGGGAAAGACCAGTAAAGCCTCACTGTACTGGTACAAGTAGCCACCCCAAAATTCAGTCACATGCAAGGCAGGGTTGGTCCTCGAAAAGTTAATGAAGTGAGGAGGAGGCTGGGGCGGGGGGCGGGGCGGTGGGAGCAAAAGGGGTATATCTGAATACATGCAGGGGATGGTTATGAATATATTGAGCAGAGATCACTGTTTCTATTTACTGTGTCTGTTAAACTAGTACTGAGTGACGTATTAGACTTGATATCCATTTGTGAATTCTTCTTTTATTCTTTTTTTTCCTTTCTGGAGGTCGCTGTTCTCTGGGTTATTGCTTGCAAAATGAGTGAGTCTGCCTACAGCCTCCTTCAAAGCTCTAGTCTTCAGTCTTTCTCCCTCCCCTAGCACCTGCCAGTCATTGCAATTCCTTAGGACTTGGAAAATAGAGAGTTTATGCTAAATGCACCTTCTGTAAGAGCTACATCCAAAGGAAGGAACGTTAAATGTAAAATATCAGCTTTATCATGTACTCTAGTCGTTGGGATTCATTACACTTTGACTTAGAAGATCATCTGTAGCACTGACCAAACCGAGACCTGGTACTGCTCTTTGTTTATATTGTTTACAAATTACACTACCGTGAAATGGTCTTCCCATGTTCCCTTCTGCCAACTGTTCCTGCTTATTTAAGGCTTTTGCTCTCCATTGTGGTTTAATTATCCAGCTTTTGCCTGCTTGACAGCTTAAAAGCATTAAGAGCTTTATCTTTAATAGCTCAACTAACCCATTTATATATTGGCAAATAAGAGGAACTTAATAACTTAAAAGTTTCTTTTTTAGAAATCACTCTTTAGTAATGGAAGACAGAAATTTGTTTTGATTTCTAGACCTGATAAAGAGAATATAATGCAGTTCTCTTGTGGAATGGGGACTTAGGAAGAGCTGGGTTACTTGGGACATACTACTGATCTTGGAGAGTTAGGGGTGGCTGGAGCTGCTGCTGGAGACAATTCACAATGCAAGGACTGATTGTAGCACTTAGGATGCGTTCAGGAGAACATAAGCCACGCCAAGTATTTTAAATGGAGAAAATTTAGTACAGGGAATTGGTTAGACAGTCATTGGGAGGCTGGAAGAGCAAAAAATGGAAAGGTAATACTAACTAAGATTAGTGAATAAAGGAAATGCCATAGGTTTAGGGGAACAGACAGGAGGAAGTGCTGCTACCAGCATTTAAGAACTCAGAAGGAGCTACCCTGTCAGGGGCTACTACAGTGAGCTGAGATCATGGAGGAAAGACCACTGCTTCCAGCTCTCGGACTCTGGAGAAGGGGACACAGCCGCTTCAGAGACACTGCCAGTGGAAGGAAGGAGGGGGTGAGAGTGGGAAGTGTGGTTTGCAGACTCCCAGCCCCAGCCGCCCAGAGCAGAGTACAGAAGGCACGGGACTGACTGACCCACCTGCTTTCCGAACAGGTGGTTCTTGCTAAATCACCCTTTTTCTCTGCTTCCCTTAAAGTGTTTGTTCCCTTTGTAAAGATGCTGTAAAAAGAGTAGAGGTCAAGACAAAATGAAAGCAAATTTTATCTGACTCAGTCTGTTGTTATTCTTCAATAAATAATAATAGTAAAATATGTGAAGAATTTTGCTGTATTGTATAAATGAAGTTATGTTGGTTGTCCTGGGTGTGTTTGAATGTCTCTATGGATTTTGTCCAAGTGACTCAAATGTGTGTCATTTGCTGGAGAGAATTGACTTGAGAAATCACTGGGACATAAAACAGAGACGATTAAATGTTGATATGATTAAGCATCCCCAGTTGTTTTAATTTTTTTAACTTTCATATCATTTCCTCTTTTAAGGGATAAAATATTGTAACTTGAGTTTCTGAGTCTTGTGGGAAATTTCTGATAACATCTTTAGCAAATGGTTATTTATAAAGGTTTCCATAATTCATTAAACCTTTTTTTTCTTGCATAATATGCTACCTGTTTGCCGTGTGGGTCATAGGGCAAGGCAGAATGTTTCTATTGTCTAAAGAAAAGGCAGACTTGGCAGTAAGTAAAGGACCAGCCTTAAACTCAGATAAATTGTGATCAGTTGTACTTTTTGCACAGTTAAAGGGATCAAGTACATTCAGATGAAATACACATTTCAGCCTAGTGAAAGAGGGCAAGATGGTCACCTGCTAAAAAAATCCATCACTTTCTCCCTGTGGGCTTTTATTAACAATGCAAATTGAGAGCTAGCCATTTTGTATTCTGTTATCAATGTTAAACAAAATCCCTCTCAAAAGAAAGCAACAGATAATTCTCTCCTTCCTAAATGAGGCAGCTAGGCTCCAAATTGCCAACAGGTTTTACATTACCATAAGTGACTTTTCCAAGGAGTTTACACAGTATGTCTGATGTCCTCATATTTTCATTTTAAGTTTAGGTGTAGGCAGGAAAAGACTTCTAGACCATACTTCACAAGGTGAATTGGACACATACAGCTTTTGGTCATGTGAAATATTTGAAATATTTTGTTTACCATTTTAAATAATACTTTATTGAAGATGGACTTACAAAGTCTTTCTGGAAAAAGACTAATGATTAGGGTAACTTTGGGAAAGTTACTTAATTTCCCTGTGCCTTAGTTGCTTCATCTGTAAAATGGGGATAATAATAATATCTACTTCACTGGGATTGTTTTGAAGGCTAAATGAGTTGATTGAAAAAATTAGAAGCTCCATAAATAAAAGTTTTTTTTGTTTGGGGGTTTTCTTTCTTTTTTGTTTTTGTTTTTTGACTTTTTTTTTTTTTTGATAATACCTTGGAGAGAGAAAGCAGAAAACTTAACTTGTAAAATTGACTTCTTGGCTTGTGCTTTATTTTCAGTATGCAGATCTAAATCGCCATGTAGATGCGTTGAATGCGTGGAGAAATGCTACTGTGCTGAAACCAGAACACAGTCTGGCTTGGAACAACATGATTATACTCCTTGATAATACAGGTACAGAAAGGTGAATTAAACAGATTGCTCCATAGTACACGACCATTGACTAATTAGGAAATAGAGATCATTGTGCTTTTTTCCCCCCTAGTTTAAAAATTAATCAATATAGGGTTAAATATTGTATATTATAAAAATGTCTATTCTTTTAGAAAATAGAATTTCCTGTGACATATTGGAATATGAATGTTTGGGAAAATGATAATGCACTTCATTTTCCCACTTCACTTAGAACTGGTACTGAGTAATGGGGGAAGAGATGTGATCATATCTTTTTTCTTCTGAAGAAGATGGGCTTAAGAAATAGATGGTGCTATGTCCGTGCTCCAAGTTCATGGACTTTACTCAAAGGAGATGCCCTCAGTCAACACTCTGAGCTATGGATTCTTATTTTTGATAGAGTGCCAATAGACTTAATGATCTAGAGTCTTAGCCCATAGCAGACCACCTTCAGTCAATTAGAAGTTACTCTGCCCAGGTAACTTTAAAAATCCAAACATTCTTTAAGAGATGATGGTGTTGGGCACAGACAAATATTGCCTGTTCTCACTCCTATATGGAGCTAAAGTGGATCTCATGGAGGTGGAGAGTAGAATGGAATGATAGTTACCGGAGGCTGGGCAGGGTAGGGGGAGATGAAAAGAGTTTGGTTTATGAGTACAAACACGGATCTGTTCTAGTGTTCGATATAGCACAGTAGAGTGACTATGGTTAACAATGTATTATATATTTCAAAATAGCTAGATGATTTGATATATTCCCAACACAGAGAAATAATAAATGTTTGAAGCGATGAATATCCTAAACACCTTGATTTGATCATTACACATTGTATGCCTGTATCAAAATATCACATGTATCCCATAAATATATACAATTATTATGTCTCAATAAAAAAATTGTTTTGATATATGCTTATTTCTAGGGAAAATACAGAACATGTACTTCAATATGATAAATATGAAAGTGTTACTATGATACTCTTATTTTACAGACTTGTTTTCTCTGGTTTGGGTGTAACTGGTATCTGGGGAAAAAATAAAAGTAGATTTTATTTGCTTCTACAGACTTTAATCAAAAGCTGTTTATGTTCCACGTCAGGATTGTGCTGAATTGTAGTGGCTTTGCCACTGATGGGATTGTGTGTAGGTGTGTGAGTTACACGTTCTACACGGATTTTCTTAAGTTGTTTATTCATACTCGCTGTGTACTATGTGCATAAGCCCTGTTAATTATAGAGAATAAAACCCAAGTACAACGTTAACGTGTTTTTTATTTTTCCACTTTTTACTCCCAGGTAATTTAGCCCAAGCGGAAGCAGTTGGAAGAGAGGCACTGGAATTAATACCTAATGATCACTCTCTTATGTTCTCCTTGGCAAATGTGCTGGGGAAATCCCAGAAATACAAGGTGTGTAAACTGCAGGCCATGATTTCTTGCAGTTAATGCCAGCATCTGACAGAAGCCATAAGTGTTACTTCTGCCCAGTTAAATTCGGAATCAGGCCAGAACAGTGGCAGCGGTGCCTTGTGTGGCTTGGTCAGTTTGTTTCCTGGAGAAGTTGCCCAAAAAGAAGATGAACGTGCAGGGTAAAACTCGGTGTTCTTTGTCATCAGAATTAACTGCCGTGGTTCCACATGGGGAGGGGCGGGAACAGGCAGGGAGCTGCTGCACAGTTGGCCTCCCTTGCTGTGCGGCTGGTGGAGAAGGAGGACTCAGGACAGCAATGGCACATCCCGGGAGATGCCCCAGCCCCACCCTGGCATGAGGGGGTTTGATTCTGTCTGGAGCTCTGGGTTTTATTTGTGGGTGCACAAGAGTAACTGGTCCATGGAGTGTGCACGACTGGTTCTTGTGCTTCCAAGTTTTTCTTCATGTAAGTTATGGGCCATTAGCAAGGCCCAGAGGTTTCTGACCATCAAAAGCCACAAGATACTAAATCTGTGCTCTGGCTGGGCTCCCAGGCTTGGTCAGGGGTAGGCTCTGCGTAAGTCCCTGTGTATCGAAGGGGATGTGATGTTCCTAATAGCAGGGGTCTCAAACTTTAATTCTGTGTGTCAGACAGAATCACCAGGAAGCTTGTGACAACATAGATGCACGTTCCTCCCCAGGAGAGATCGTCCCCGGGGGCTGGGGCAGGTCAGGGCAAATGCGTGTTTAACTGGCATCCTGGGTGTCTGGCACAGACGTTATAGGAGCAGTGCCTACCTCCTTTCGTGAGAGAAATATTTCATTTCAGAATCAGGGGCTGTATCTTCTTTTGATCACTCTGAGGCTGTGGATAAGACAGTGGGACTAGAGGTAGGGACTAACTAATACTTGTCCAGTGTTACTTCTCCTTTCCTGTTCATTAGATGTCATTATCAGTATAGTTTTCTATAAAATAGTAAGATATTTCTCTCATTTTTGAAAGTCAGGGAATTTAATAGCTTTACTATACATGGTTAGCCTTTCTAGGCTGTGCTCCAGAGATAGCTTTTGGAGGAGTTTAGTTTATCTTTGATGGATTTACTTGCGTAGCAGGGGAAGGAGGTGAGGTTTGCAGGTTTCCCTTCTAAGTGACCTTTCCAGCCATCTGTCAGCCTGGGGCAGGTCCAGAATCTCAGTTCTCCTCCAGTGACCCAGCTACATACAGTGAGTCATCTTCAAGATGCAGCTTATATAACCATTGTATTGATTTTTCTATCTTCTCACAGTTTATAAACTAGAATTTCTATTAAGGGGACAGAACCCAGGATTCATTTGGCTTCCAGTTCATGTTCTTTTTTTTTTTCCCCCCCCCCAGCTAAAGTAGAGAATACTCGATAAAGCAGAATGGAGAAATCAGTTTCCCATTTCTCTATACATTTTGCATCCTAAGTGTTGAGGTCAGGGCACTGAGCCTAAGATAAGGAAACAGAAGATGGAATCTGAAATCAGGAGCTCGCTATGAGCTCTTCAGGAGCTACCAAGTGGGGAAGATGATGGGACTCCCCAAGCAATGGTGTCAGCCACCAAGCGAGCATTTAATGCATTTTTTAAATTAAGAATTTGGAATTTTAAACAACTGTTCAGGTTCTTCTCTTTTAATGTAAATATGATACCTGTTTCTCTTGGTTGGCTGCGTCCCCGATACTGTGTGTTTCAGGATGTAGTGCAAAGGGCCTGTTTCCTTGCAGAGCGCTAGGGGGTGCTCTGGGGAGGAGGCGGTCTGTGCCCACAGACCCTCCAGCGCAGCCATCCTCCCCCGGGACAGGCCTCTGCTGTCTGGACAACTCACTTTGCACCTAGGAGCTTGCTGTTTTATGTTGTCATTCACTTGGTAAATCTCCTTAGAGCACCTGGAGGCTTCTTGAGGTTGGGACCGAGTCTTCAGTCCTATTTTTATGTCTCCGTTCCTGTCCAGCCTGTTGATGGGCAGTTAGTAAGCGTGAAATGACCGAATGCATCTCTCATTTGGCCCTGGAATGTTCGGGCTTCGGGAACCTGTTTTGAGACTTCGATGTGCAGAGTGAGCATATTCCCATAATATGCATGTTCCAGGGCACCTTTTCATCCTATCCGGAAAGCCCTTTTTAAAACTTAACAGCAGTCACTTAACCAACTACTGCCCAACCTACTGACAGGGCAATATGAAAAAGTGTACAAGAATGTACACTATTAAATGGTAAATATATAATAGTAATTTTAGTGATCATTAAATAAATCTCTAAGGATAAAATGTATTAGAATTTATGTTACTTCTTGCCATGTAATTTCCAATTTGAGGCTAATGTGATAAAACAGAAATACAAAAGTACTGTTTTTCAGTGCTTAAAACATGTTTTCCTGTGCCAATTTCTCTTTCTGTGTTGCTGATTCCACTGTCCCTGTAGTTTAAGAACAGGTTATGTTGATAGAGCAGTTTCCCAAACTTCAGGCATTTATACCACACCTTTATGATTTCTTTTTTTTTTTTTTTTTGGCCAAATCTAGATATTACCTGATTTATTTTCCTGATATTTTTCTTTAAATAGATTTTTAATGTAAGTAAATACGTTTAGAATAGTAACATCATTACTATACATCTAAGGTAACTGAAAATGAAGTAACCTGCAGGTGCTGCTACCCTCCACCCACCCAGACTTGAAGACCGGCACTTGTTCCTACGTAGAGACACTGTCTGCCAGGCCTTTCTCGGTGCTAAGCCTCTGTTGAATATATTTTGTCTAATATGCTTGATAAAATACCGCATTATTTTTTTCTTTTGGTTCATGAAAAAAGCATCCCAAATTTAAATGTGAGTTATTGGTTCATTGGCCTAAATTGGCTCATTGCCTAGGTCTTTAAGCATCCAGACACCTCCACAGAAGATCAGTTTATAAACAGTTCACTGCTTTTCTGAACAGAGCCATTAAAAAGTCTGATTTAATAGATGAGTATTTCATGGACTTTGAATACCCATGGACGTTTGTGTTGTAACGTGGCCTCCACACCTGACACCCAGGTACAGGCCCAGGGGCTGCCCCAGTTACCTGAGATGGAATGTGTCTGACCCACGCTCACCTCTCCCCAGCCCAGCTCTTCCTCCTGATGCCCTTTTTTTGTCCATGTGCCATTGTGTTTCTATTTTTCCTCCCCTGTTGTCTCCCCAGGCTGGTTCTTTCTGCCTGTTCTTCCTCACAGTGGTTCTCAGCACCCTGCAGAGTCCAGGCCCTGCCTTGCAGAGACAGCAGCCCCCTGGTGAGGTATCAACCCCAAGCCCTCCCTGGCTTCAACACCACTGTGTCCCCCAAACCTGCCTACTCCTTATCATTATAAGTGATCCTCATGGGCATTTGAGAAGTTAGGGGAATGATTACAGAAATGAATCTAGCATGTCATAGAAAACTCCTAACTTGCTTTTTTTTTTGAGAGATGGGGTCTTGCTATGTTGCCCAGGCTGGATTCAAACTTCTGGGCTCAAGGGATCTTCCTGCCTCAGCCTCCCAAGTACTATCTCTAAACCAGTTCTCTAGTTAATACTACAGTTCAGGGGAGGAACATTTTTAAGTAGATTTAGTTCCTTCCTATTTCTCAAGTTTTAGATTTTAAATGGAAATGTTTGGGAATCATCAGAAACAACACAGCAAAACTACACAATTCATTTGATTATCTTATTTTTGTTTTTGTTTTGTTTTTATGCAGCTACCTGATGTGGTAGGAAAATATTAAATCTCTTTGAAGGAGTTTTAGCTACTGAAACTTGGAATGTAGACACTGACTTTGAACTGACATCCTGTATGTTATCCTGATGTCTTTATTTGGTCCTCTTGGATGACAGTTCTAAAACATAAATTTTTCCCTCTTCCAGCTCTGTCTAAAAGGTAGTGGTTTCAGAGATGTTCACTCAGAATTCCAGACGATTCCTCTGGAGTCCCACAGGCCATAACAGGGAAAAGGGGCCGGTTGTGTTGACTTTAAAAATGCACGATCTTAGATGTGGGAAGCCCACCTAGAAAAACTCACATATGGCACAGACAGAAGTTGCATAAACTATCCCCAAACCAACAGCTTTGGTTAAGCTCAGCATTTGATACTGATTAAAGTGTACATGGCCCTTTAGGAATGAGAATGTAGGATAGCGTGAACAGCGCCTCCGGGCACACGTCAGTGAGGACAGATGAGGCGTCTTTATTTCTCAGCACAGCGGTAGAAGGAGACTGTCCAGCCTGCAGTGGTGTGGCAATGATCGGGGAGGAAGACGCTTTGCCCTGCTGCTTAGGGACCGGATTGGAAGGGAGCACTATTTGGAGGAAAAGCAAGTTTGTGCAAGAAGCAATTCATGCCCATCAGGGGCGTTTGGTCATGGTCATGTTCAATACTGTGACAGCTTAGGTGACAGGTGGCCGTTCCTTCCTCATTCTCTCTGCTCATTCTTTCCAGCTGAATGGGCAGCTTCTGGGTGTTGCTGGTTCTTGAGGGAGATGAGATAGGTCCCAACTCCTGCCTTGAGAGCCCTGGAAATGCGTTCCTTGGTGCTGGCTGAAAATGGCACTTGCAGGGGTGTGTTCAGCAGCCTGGTCTCTCCTGTTCTCTTGACCTTCTCTCATCCTCTGTGGCACCCTGACCCCAGTGACCTCCTTCAAGTTGCAGAATTCCAGCCGCTGCAGGGAGGCGGGTGGCAGAACCCGGGAGTACAACCATCCCCTCTCTGCAGTTGGCCCAGTCACTTTTGCTCCCTTCTAGCTCCTGAGAGCTCCCTTCGGCAGAGTGTGGCCCTGCTCAGCCTCACGACCATTTCTGGAAGAATTCAGTGGTACACGAGGAGCATGTTAAAAGTTTGAAAACCATAGGAGATAAAACTAAGAATTGCTTTTGCTTCGTGTATAGTAAATACCTTTTCTTCTCTGTTATGTCTTTCATTTTTAGGAATCTGAAGCTTTATTCCTGAAGGCAATTAAAGCAAATCCAAATGCTGCAAGTTACCATGGTAATTTGGGTAAGAAAAATTTTCAACTTGAATTATATTGAAATTCTATGTAATTTTAATGAAATGGCTGCATTTGTATAAAATCAATGTTGGGAGAGGTTTTTTTCAAAGCTAAGGCAGTATTATCCTTCATAATCTGGTTTTAAAATGTGGTTTTATTATTACAGTAAAAGGGTAGCAAAGTGATAGTCACATTTGCAAATCTTATTGCATGACCAGACCGATCCCAAAAATTGCCCACTCAGTTTATCGTCTTCTAATGATTAAGACTCAGATGTTCCTTCTTTGTGTGAAGGATCCTGGAACGTTAAGCTGAGAAGTACTTTGGAAGTTTGCCTCTAACTTACCTCCTTTTCCTTCCTTCTTCCATCGTAGACCTTCTCCTTCCAGCCTGGTCTCCTCTGCTTTCCCACATCCCCTTATGCTGTGGCTAAAAATGCATTTATAATCATTTATCCCCTAGAATTCCTTCCTTCCATTTTTACATCTTCATAGTTAAGATGTTTAGAGCACAGCCTATTGGTGTTTTGAATGCTCGGTCATGGGAATGTTTTTCGCCAACTCTGTCCTCCACCAGATTTGCTTTGTGTTTCTTGTCGCAGAAGTCACAAAGTATCCACGAATGCCCGTGTAGAAAGTTGGTTTTAGTAACAAAAGCACTATAACAATCAGAGGCTTATCATTCTAATAAGTAGGCTTATTGGAACTGCCATTTAAGGGTCAGATCTTGATGGTAGAGGCCTTATTTCCAGGTGACAACAAGTAAGCTGCTGCTTCACCAGAAAAGAAAGGGAAATCTTTATTTAAAATGAGTAGCTGGATTTCTGCACCGTCAGGGCTCTAAGCAGTCCCTGGCCACGCCCTACTGGCCTGACTTCCTGGAAATTTCATGACAGTCTCAATGACATTTAGTGTACTTTTTTTTTTAACTTCTTTATGTAATAGTGTTGCAACAGGCAGATGTATCCCATTGAAGTGCCCTAGACATAGCTGGCAGTGGTTAAATCGACAATCACCAGGGAGTGGGATTACAATAAACAGTTTTCAGTACAGACAATATTTTTTCAACACAATGATTTTGAGAACTATTTGCAAAGGTTCTGTAATATTTCTGTGCACACGTGGTGAGGAATATTGCAAGCTATTCAGAAGCATTTCCAATGAAATTCACCTCCTGCTATTTCAGCTGTGCTCTATCATCGCTGGGGACATCTGGACTTGGCCAAGAAACACTATGAAATCTCCTTACAGCTTGACCCCACGGCATCAGGAACGAAGGAGAATTATGGTCTTCTGAGAAGAAAGCTAGAGCAAATGCAAAAGAGAGACGTTTGATCCTTTTTCCTTCATTTTTTGAGTTCGAGTGTGTGTGCATGAGGCATATCATTGATACTGCGCGGTTAAGTTTAACCACTTAAGTCTTAAACATGTCGTTTATTTTTATTGTTTTTTTCTATGAAAACAAAGACATGCAAAAAGATTACAGCACCAGCAATATACTCTTGAATGCTTGATATGATTTTTGCATTGAAATTGTATTTTTTCAGACAACTCAAATGTAATTCTAAAATTCCAAAAATAATCTTTTTTAATTAAACAGAAAAAGAGAAAAAATTATCTTGAACAACTTTTAGTAGCGTTAAACCTGCATTTGGAATATGAGCCTCACTGTGTATGAACTAGCACTATTGAACTTCAATTATGGCCAAGAAAGGACAGATTGACTCCTACAATTTATATAAATATCAAATGTGTCTGTATATTAGCATTTTTATTTAATGACAAGAAAGCAAATTAAGATTCTTGGTTTTTTAATATCTTTTTTTAAAACAATATGCTGTGAACTTCATTTGTAAGGAAATATTTATTTGTATTTTTATGTTTTGAAAGGGGCAAATAATTGAATGAGGACTGGAAATGTTAGTATCTAGTATAGGTATATGCTTTTCTTCCATAGGAAGAAACTGACTCCTGCAGTATTTTTCTGGATTCTCCAACTTGTGCAGTTTTGATACATAGATTATGTAATAATCTACATAAACTGCCATTATCAGTAGAAAATTCAAGCCAAGTTTTGGCAAGAGCAGGCAGCCTGACACCTTTATTTTTGTTGTATACATGGTTCAGAGGCAACACATCTATGTAAGTTGCTTTTTTATGTTTTTAATTGTAAAACAACCTTCCATTTTGCTTAATGGAACTACAGACATTATCCAGAAAAATGCAAAATTTTCTCACGAAAGGAGCCACATTTGGGGAGTTTGTGGCATTTTTAAGAATTATTTTTCCTGTGTTATTTGGTCTGATTGTCATGCTTATTTGTTTTGCTTTGTTCTTCTCTATATGCTATTGGCTTAATGATTTATGCAATCTCTGTAATTTCTTATGCAGTAAAATTATTATACAAACTAGTATGAAAATGTTGTATTGCCTTCTTAATAGATGATTTTCAAGTTAGTGAATTTTGTGTCCTCCTTTCCCTTAAAATGAAATCAAAAATGACCAGATCATCTTTTCTAGCCTGTGGCTTCTGTTTGTTTTAGGGGAGCATTTCATAGAATTGCAATAGAATTACCGAAGTTCAGAGAACAGGGTGAATAGACTCATACTGAGATGAATTTGATTCTCTACACTCACTTTTTTGGGGGTAGATCTGTATAGAGTTGTAAATCAGTAATTGTAGCTAATGATGGTTGAGATATATCAGAAAAGGAAGTGCCGTGTTTCGAACATTTCTTAAATGGTCCCAAAACAACAGTAATAATTTATAGCTCTCTCAGGGGCAGAGGCTATCTTATTGTTTATGTTCCTTATGCTTAGCTTGGTGTATAATAGATGCACTACGTGCTTTGTGACTGTTTTAAAGCAAATTTCTTTTTCTGAACCAGTCCTTGTCTTTCGAGAGTGAAGAAAAAATAATGTTTCTTGTAAAAGCCCCTTCAGGATCCATTTTTTTTTCCTATTGATACTGCAAATCAAGACGTGCAAATCTGGACCGACCCCCACCTACAGAATGAATTCCCTTAGCTTTCACTGCTTAGCTCTCAGGATTTCCATTGCAGCTGCTTTCTTTCCAAAGAAAACAGTCATTAATTTGATGGATAGTTCAGGAAGTCTTTTATCTCTGCAGATTTTGGAAGTGCACCATGCCAGCTCTCTTTTCTACTTTATCCATCTTAAAGCAGCCACCCTCTTTGTTTCCTGGGTTCCTTCTGAACAAGGCTGAAATGGAGGCCTGTCTCCTGGTTCCTCTTTTATTTGGTGCATTTTAATGTTTTCCTTACTAACGACAGTTGGGAGGCCAGTGTCAAAACAAACCTGGGGAAATCACAAGGTTGGGAAACCTCATCGTCATCCTTAAAGCTCCCCAATGGGCAGCAGCATCTACTCTGGACAGAGGGCTGGGGTTGGTGGTGGTTTGGTTTGTTGGTGTCACAGGTGTTACTGCCACTTTTCTTCCCTGGCCTTTCCTTGCTCAGACTTTTCAATTTAGATGGAGGCTTCCATTTGTTTCTTACAAGCTTCATGCTGTCAGAGAGAGCCTACCAGGCCTGGACGGGGCCCCCTGGGGTTCGGATTCTGTCACATTTCTAAAGCAGGTTTTTTACATTCTATTTCAAATGACTGACTTAAAATATTATATGGAACTGAAGACCGAGTCCCACACCAAAGCACTGGACACCTGTTTCCATATTTACACCCAACCAGCTTGGACTTTAGGGTGAGAAAACGGAGATTTGGGCCTTGGCTCTCCCACTGTGGCATCACAGGAAAGTCTTTTGGCATCGCTGAAGCCCAGTTCCCACCTGTAAAGTGGGGACCATAAGACCTCCCTCCGAGTGATAAGGTACAAAGATCTTGGCCTGGTAGACCCTCGATAAATGACAGGTTGGGTTTTTGAAAGAGGGTCTATGTTTGGAGCAGACAGATATGGCCTTAAATACATTTATTCCCCCAATCTCTCAACAAATATTAAGTGCCTGCTATGTGCCAGATACTATCTAAGGCACCAGGACTACAAAGGTGAGTGGAAGTGGACACAGTCCCTTGCCCTCAGCAGTGGGTAGTCCAGTGAGAGACAATAGTTCTCAAGTGGTGATATGATTAATAACTGTGAAGAGGTAGGCCTGATCTAGCCTGAAGAATCGGGAAAGGGTTCCCTGAGAAGGTGGATTATAGACTGAGATTCGGTAGAGAAGAAGGTTACTCATAGCCAGTTCTCAATTAGGGGAGATCTTGCTCTCCAGTGGGTATTTGGCAAGGCCTGGAGATATTTTTGGTTGTTACAACTGATTGGAACGAAGAGAGGTGAGGGGAATGCTGCTATACATCCTACAATGCATAAGACAGCCGCCCACAAAAAAGAATTATCTAGCTTAAAACAACAGCAGTATCAAAGCAGAGAAAACCTGGGTCATGCAGAAGAAACAGCACATGCAAAAGCCCTGTGGTGAGAAAGCTGAAGTCCAAGGAGCAGGGGAGGGGCACTTGACAGGGCTGGCAAAGGTGACTAGAGCCCACTTATGCCAAGGTTCAAAGACCCAATGGTGCTTATCTTAAACTGTGGGAGGATTCAAAGTAGGGGAGTGACATGATCATATTCATGTTTTGATAAGATCACTGTGGCTGCTGGTGGGGAAGGAATTGGAGAGAGACCATTCCAGGTGTCCAGCATTGAGATAAACGTGGCTCAGTGTAGCCGAGTGGCAGTGGGGTTGGAGAAATGTTTAGGAGTCAGCTGGTGATTGATAGGAGGTGGGTGGTGAGGGAACGAGAGGTGCTGAGCAGTTCAGCACAGATAGAAGGCATTGGGAGGGAGAAGCTGGCCTTAAACCAGAGAGAGAAGGTTCTTGAGAAGAAAGAATGGGATGGGGCCCCAGATCAGGAGGAAATCTGATCATCTTCCCTACCAAACAGGAAATAAAGCTCCTGTATGCTAAGAGACTAGGATCAGTAATCAGAGGGGCAGGAGTGTCCTTTGTTCTTTGTTCTAAACCACAGGAGATGGCTCAACGGGATTGTCTGGGCAAAGGGCATGAGGTATTCTTCACTGGAGATAAGGCCGGCCAGGACCACCAACCATAAACAGGAATAGCCTGAAGCTGAAAACCCCTTTCAAAAGCTCTGTATTTCTGCTTACGAGCAGGACAATGGTTCTTTAAGACGAGAGTCTGACATCCTCCACAATTGCAGGCAAATTAATAAAATTTTCTTTTCCTCAAACCGCTTGTCCTCATTTTTCGTTCAGCTTCGGGGAGAAGTACCAAACTTTTGGTAACACATTTTCACAGTCGCCAAACCCCAGTTGCAGAATTCATATTGATCATATTACAAGAATGTCAACCATTCCAAGCCTCATATGAAAAACTTCCTCATATGAAAAAAGCAGGTAATATTTAACTTGTAAGATTGCTGTGAAGATTAAAGCTAATATAATAAAATGTCTACAGCTGCACTTGAATTGAGCACTTGAAATGTGGCCAGGCCAAGCTGAGATGGGCTATAAGCATAAAATACATGCTAGATTTTGAAGACTTGATATGAAAAATTAATGTGAGATATCTCAATTTTCATGTTGCTTATATGTTGAGATATTTTAGATAGATTAAATAAAACATTAAAATTACTGTCTCCTTTTGGGTTTTTTGGGGGGTTTGTTTGGTTTTTTTTTTTGCTTTTTAGTGTGGCTACTAAATTTAAAATTACATCTGTGGTTTGCATTTGTAGCTCACTTTATATTTCTAATGGGCAGCATTCATCTAGAGTATAGTAGGAGCTAAGGATATGGTCCCTACCTAGCAACCGAATTCATTTTTAAAAAAGAACATTCATTGCATCTAATTATTGCAATCTTATTAAATTTTTAAAATTATTGGATTCCAACAAGGTCTACATTTCTCATCTTTGTCCCTAAGGCTTTCCTAGACAGAGCAGTCAGATGCCCTTTGGAAAACAGGATTCAGCATGACTGTCGAGGTTACATGATTAGCAAATAGCCATAGCTGATGAAAGAGAATCTTCTTCATAAACTAATTAGAGCTAATAAGTGTTAAAAGAATGAGAATTAAGAAATTATCCCTTTTTTTTGGTTCCCAATGAACTATTAGTAACCCCTTTCATGTTGTCCTCAGGTAAGTCATATTTTTGTCTTTTGGGTCCATCTTTTAAATATCTTTATTTAACAGTGAACTCCCTGGTGTTATTGCATGTTTTAGGTGCCTCCTTATCCCCATCTTTTCTCTCCCTGGAGTCACAATCCAAATTGCATTTTTGAGAGCTGAGAGCCTCCCTATCCTCTTGAGCTGTTTACTTAACTTCTGGAAACCTGCCTTCCTAAAGCTTTTGATCTGAGTCTAATTGCTCCTGCACAGCCGTTCCTGTGTTGGCTTTCACACACTCACTGTAGAGCCACTTTGTCCCACAGTTGCTATTATTTTCACTTTACTAACTGACTTTCATTTGTTGATTAGAAATAGGTTGTTCCAGTTATCTATTGCTCCAAAACTTAGTGGCTTAAAATAACAATAATTTATTCTGTTCACTGGGATGGTTCATGTCATGTGTCAACTTGGCCAGGCCATGGGGTGCCCATATATTTGGTTAAACATCATTCCCTGACTGATAGACATGCATCTGCAAGTTGAGCTGGATTGGTCCCAATAGCTCCTCTCTGGCATCCTCCCACATAAGCTAGGGTAGCACAAAGGCTGGGGCCTGCGGTCCTCTGAAGTCTTGCTCACTCACACATGTGGCAGTTGATGCTGGCTATTGGCCATGACCTCATCAGAGACTGAGACCTGGAATATGACACCTGGCATCTCCGTGTGGATGCTTAGGCTTCCCCACAGCATGGCGGCTGGGTTCCAAGAGGGTCAAGCAGAAGGTACATTGCCTTTTCTGACCTAGCTTTGGCACTCACAAAGTATCTCCTGCCATAGTCACGGGTCCATTCAGATTCAAGGAGAGAAACATAGACCTCACTTCTCTGGGAGGCATGTCAACATCACATTGTAAAAAAAACACGTGGAATGGAAAATTTTGTTATGGCCATCTTGGAAATATAATTTCCCAGGTAGGTCTACAGTAGTGTTTACCTTCTATTTCTAGGCTAGTCTTTGGGAATTGAAATTGTCAGTAAGACAAGTCAGAATCTTGACAGAGGCTCTGTCAAACACAACATCCAGCAGGTATTCACATCACCAGAGCATCCCTCCACTCTGTGTTGCATTGGTGCCAATTTGGGGATTTATATTTTGTGACACATCATTTGTTTCCCCCACCCAAGCAAGTAGACAGTAGTGAACTGCTGCAGTAATATCACAGATCACCCTTTGTCTTTCCATCTTCCTTGGGTTAGCTTCTGTCTCTAGCGTCGTAAGTTTCCACACAGGTGTCTCTCTTTTGATTAGTGTGCCCTCCTCAGAGGTGTCTTTCTTTAAACCGGGTATAGCTTTTCAAAGTCAAAGTTCATCTTGAGTCACACCCTACCACATTTTGGGTTGGTGTCACCAGAGGCAGAGATTGGAATGATGCTGCTACAAGCCAAGAAACACCAGGATTTATATAAGCATGCAAAGTAGCTCACTTTTATAATTTTTTCAGTGGACATCTTTATAAGATTTCATTTTTTCTTGAACCTAGAGGTCATGTTCATGCTCGTGTTTCTTGAACCTAGAGGTCAAGCTGAAAGAGACAAGCAAGGATTCTCCCTTAGAACTTTCCAAGGGAGCGTGGCCCTGCTCACCCCTTGATTTCAGACTTCTGGCCTCCAGAATGGTGGGAGAATACACTTCTGTTGTTTTAAGCCAGTTTGTGGCACCTCATTATGGCAGCCCTGGGAAACTAATAAAACAAGTAACTTAATCTTCCAGCACCTCAGCTATAAAGTGGGGAATACTACTACCGTTTTCATGGAATTATTGGGAAGTTTAAATGAGAAAAGTTACATAAAGCCCTGGGCCAGTGCTTGGCATATAAAAATATTTGATAAATAATTGAAGGGGGATCCCCTCACTTTTCCTGTTTTTATCTGTAATTCAGTGACCCAGAAACAATCTCAGATTTATATTTTGATCCCTTATTTCCTAAGTCTTATTAGTTCAAGTGCTTTTAATTTGTTGCATTGTTTATCAAAACTGCCTTGAGTGTCCTACATTTCTAATCATTTATTTTTAAATATGTGGCATTTCTCAAGGACCAATAAAGCTTTCTTCTTCCTACTTGTAATAAGTGTTTGAGAAAATGTTTTCCCTCTTGATCTAAATTGCACTTTTATCCATCTTTTAAAAACAATTTTGTCTCAGCAGTTAAATTTCAATAGTATTTATTTTGATGGCTAGACATGAGATTTGTCTTGAGGAACAGCAAAACTGCTCATTTCTAGAACTTTCTGATAAAGTATATAGATGACAGCTTTTACAGTACTGGCCTAGAAAACTGCAGACCTCATACAACAAGGAGTTGGGGTGGGAAGAACAGGGGAGCAGGTGTGGGAGATCTATCCTAGGGTCACTTTCACTGGCATGTCTTTTTTTTAAGCTCCAGCAATTCAATTAGATACAAACAATTCCAACCCTGAGGTTAGTTACCTGGACCCTGGGAGGAGTCACTAAATTACTCCACATCTCAGTTGCTTCTAATAAAAATAATGATGGTGGTTCCTGCTTTGGTTAATTTCTCCTCTATGAAATGAGAAGGTTGGACTAAACCAGCGGCCTTCAAACATGACCTCTAGGTTCAAGAAAAAATGAAATCTTATAGAGATGTCCACTGAAAAAGAAATCGTAAAAGTGAGCTGCTTTGCATGCTTATGTAAATCCTCACAAAAATCTGTTGTGAAATGTAAGAATGTTTGAAATTCTAACACCCTTGTGGAAATAAAATATTTTGAAGGTTTCTAGTCCTGAGATGGCCTGAGAACGTAATACCCAAAAAAGTAAAATTCTGCCTCTGCCATCCACCAGGCCAAGCTAGCACCGATAGTGACAGCTGCCAAGTGAGCAGGAAACATGTCTTCCAAGGACACGATGATGTTGTCACAGGTCAAATAACTCCCTTCTTTGTGTGATTGCTGCTTTCTAATTCACCAAGACAATTCTCCTTCTGGAAAATCATTGACTATCAGAAACGCTGCTGTTTGAAACCATCAGTAAGAGCGAAACATCCCACGCTTGCCTAGTGGATCCAGGATGCTTTGAAACCAATGAGCAGCCTCCATTTCTAACCCAGGTGCAGAGCTCCGCTGAAAGGGTTTCTGGATGCACTGTAATCTGTAATCTACAAGGACGTAGGACCCTGGGCCCACTCTGCGGTCCAGACCTGATGTTGACCCTTTGGGCTCAGCCCTGTTTGCCTTAAACCTGTCAAAACACTGTTTCCTTTAAAGTTCACCTAAACTCGACCCCTCCTGCAAATCTCCGAACTTCATGTTTGTTTGCTGAGCCATCCCAGGGTTCCTCAGGTCTGAGTCCCCCCTCGGTGCAAGGAGCCAGTAAATCTGACTTTGTCCAGCTACAGTTTTGTTCCTGGTGGTCTTTGATTGGGCTAAGACAGGTCACTGGCCAATCGAAAAACCTTGGTCAAGTCGTCTAACTGCATGACTTCATCTGTAAAAGCAGAAGAAATTCTCCCTGGCTTTTACTATACAGTGCATGAGCAAAGATCAAACTGATCATGTATATGAAAGCTCCTCGTTGAGAGAACTGCATATATAGGATTATTTATTAGAACTAGTACTTTTAACAAAGAGGTTCGAGTATAAAAGAAATGATTAGTCCTAATAGTCCACATTTGGCGGTACAATATCCAGCTTCCCTGATTTAGCCCTCATGTGAAAGAGTGATTTCAACTCAGCTGGATGTGAGTTTGAGTCTTTGCAATCTTGTTGATTGGCAGTGCGGCTTTGAGTGAGTTACTTTGCCTCTCAGAGAGCCATTTCACAGGTAGAATGGGAATGACAGTATCTGGCTCATGCTACTGCTCAAAGGATGAAATGAGAACAGCCCTTCTGTGCCTGGCCCAGGAAGCAGTCAACATGTGTTCATTCCCTACTGACCACCCAAGGGAGTCAAGCTACACTTCATTTTGTAATTTCTACATTACAATACCAGGTTGGCATTATTCCCTTTAAAAAGTTTCTGCTTGCATAGCGGGGTCCAATAACTTGGATTCCAGTTTTGAGAACAATGGCAGCAATGTGACAGGGTTAGAGACAGGTTGTGGCTTGGCTATGGCTCTTTGCAATGTAATTAGCTTCTATCATAGTGGATGGCATATTTGGCTGATCTAGTTACTTCTGAGAATTCTACCCATTATCCTCCTGTTCATGATTAGGGATTTACTCACCAGAACTAATGAAATAATCTCATAGAGTGCTTTTAGTCTTGGCTTATTATTCTGGAAATTACAGAAGACAGGCAAGAATAGCATAAACCATCAAAACTGCAATTGCTTAGAAAATTGCTTAGAAAATCTTATTTGCATATACTATTTAGAAAAGATACTGCTTATCTTTTGTGGAGAAAAGGTCAATGACTTATTCCAAGAAACTGACAGTAACCCACATCATCTTTAACACATTAATTCCAGAAATACCAGGATTGAATTTAATGTGAGTGGTTGGGCGTGGTGGCTCATGCCTGTAATCCTAGCACTCTGGGAGGCCGAGGCAGGAGGATCGCTTGAGGGCAGGAGTTCAAGATCAGCCTGACCAAGAGTGAGACCCTGTCTCTACTAAAAATGGAAAAACTTAGCTGGCCAACTAAAAATAGAAATAAAAAATTAGCCAGGTGTGGTGGTGTGTGCCTGTAGTCCCAGCTACTTGGGGGGCTGAGGCAGGAGGATCACTTCAGCCCAGGAGTTTGAGGCTGCTGAGAGCTAGGCTGACGCCATGGGACTTAAGCCTGGGCAACAGAGTGAGACTCTCTGTCTCAAAAAAAAGAAGAATTTAATGTGACTGAACGTAGCTTCATGAAGTTGCTTTTCTCCACTCCTTAACTTCTTTGCTATGGAAATTGTTTAGCAGTGAGACCTGTTGTACCAACTAAAATAACTTCACAAAATGAAAATAAATAATAATCCTGCCGCTTTCAAATTAAACAAAAAATTTTAAGAATTAGGTAAGGTTCTTGGAACTAAGGAATCCAATGATTTGCAGAGTATATACTATTTTCTATTTTTTGAAGACAGATTTTCTAAATTAGCCTAATTAATGGATCCTACATTGAAACTGCAGAGTCTTTTTGTTAAGTTCATATTGATTTACACAGGGAAATGATCAAAAAGTAAACTTCAGCCAGGCTGGGTGGGTTGCACCTGTAGTCCCAGCTCCTAGGGTTGCTGAGGTAGGAGGATTACTTGAGCTCAGGAGTTTGAGGCTGCAGTGAGCCACGATCCCGCCACTATACCCCAGCTAGGTGACAGAGCATGACCCCATTTCCAAAGAAAAAAAACCAAAGTAAACTCAATTAAATAATTGAAATAATTGAAGACCTACTCTGTGTGCCATGGTGTGAGATGCTCGAAACATACACACAAAGGATTTGGGCCTGGGCTCATGAAACTCAGTCCAGTAGAGTCACATAAATCAACTGTGACAGAAAGGAGAGAAAGGTGTTGAAACAGAGGCTGGAGCAAGAGACAAAGTTTGCAGGGTGGGCAAAGTTTTATTGTAAAAGAGAAATTAGTAAATATTTTAGTTTTTTCAGGCCATATGATCTTAGTGGCAGCTATTCAATTCTGCCACTGTCCCGAAAAAGCAGTCATGGACAATATGTAAACACAGGAGTGTGGCTGGGTTCCAGTAAAACTTTATTTATAGACACTGAAATTTGAATTTCAAAAACTATTATTTTTCTTTTGACTTTTTCCCAAGCATTTAGAAATGTAAAACTCATTCCTGGTTCAAGGGTTGTACAAAGCCAGGTGGCAGGTTGGATTTAGGCTACAGGATATTGAGGGCCAAAGAGGACTTTTTAATAATTTCTAGAATATTTCAGTACATTTTATAGTGTTGTTCAGTTGGACTTCAAGATCTTTATATAGCTTCTCCTTTCTGTTGTTTAATTCACATTATAACTATTAGTATATTCTCAAGAGATGACCAAATAATTAGGATTAAAGACAATTTGTCAAATCCTTGGAGTTGATAAAAGAAATGTTTACTGAGCTTTGGGCACGTGCTTAGCAGTTTGCTGGCTGTGTGGCCCTAGACTGGAGGGTGCAGGAGATTGAAAAAGGCAAAGTAAACCAACCAGAATAAGCGGAAAACTGCCCGAAGATTTTCCTCAGGCATTCTCACACAGGGTGAGCTGAACCCTTGGCATGAATGACTCAACTGTACCAAACTGACTTGGCAAGTCAACCCATTTCCTAAAACCACCTGAGCAGTTGCTTGCCAAGGCGTCCTGGGTAACGGACCAACCCTAACCTGAGAAGCCCAGCACTTGCCTAGACCAACCAATCCATTGCCTGAGACACTTTGTGACTTTTTTGTCCCTAGGAGGGAACTCCCCTGCATGCATGTCACCTGGGCCCCCAAGTGGCATTGTGTACACCCAAAATGAACAACTTATATCTAGAGAAAAATTCCCCTTCAGCATTTAGTTCTCACTCCTCTTCATTTCTGGGGCTCAAATTAGTCCTGGGGCCAGGAGTCAGGTGATAAGTCATTCCTTCCATTGTTTCCTACGACCACAGTTCGATTCAGGAGAGGAGAACTGGTTAATAAGCGGGCAGTGAGCCCGTGTGATTATCTGTGCCCGGTGTGGTACCGGTGCCGAGTGTGCATGCTCAGGTGTGAGGCCTTGGTGAGCCGTGTGCCCGTCCTACAGGATGCATCCCCAGGTGCATCTAGCTGATGTGGTGTGTCCCCAAGTTTATGGAGTCGTTTGTGAGTCTGTGTGCTTGATGTGGCGTGGGCCAGCTGAGTCTGGGTCCAACGTGGACTCACGGCTGAGCCGCGAGCCCAGGTGTGTTAGGGTGTGCGTGACCGGTGCGGGTCGTCCCCAGGTGTGTGGAGTTGGCCGCGCTGTGTTCCCGGCGAGGCGTCCCCGTGAGCCGGGCGCGGGGGTAGGAGGGGACGGCCGAGCGGCCGAGCCCGCGTCCCGCCTGCAGGGGGCGCCGCCCGGGGCGGCCTGGGTGCCGCGCGCCCGCCCCGCCCCGCGTTTCCGCTCCGCGGCCCCGGCGGGCTCCGAGCGACGGTCCCGGCTGGGCGGCAGGTGAGGCCCCGGGCGCGGGCGGGGACCGGGGGACAGGGCGGCCCCGCCCCCCGCGCGGCGTCTGGGCGTCCCCCGGGCGCGGTGGGGAGCGAGGCCTGGGGCGCGGCCGGCCGGGAGGGAGGGGACGCGTGACCGCTCGGCCCAGTTGCTCCACGGGAGGCAGGGGGACGCGACTGCGAAATTGGGCGAAGGGCACAAACAGCTAGGAACTGGCTGCAGGCCTAGGCGCTGCTCGCTCCTAGTGAGGGAAAAGTGATGACTGTTCAGAAGGTGGTCATAAAGGGACCTTTGAGCTGAATGAGGCTAACACTTCTCGGAAATTGTTTTTAATTTTAGAGACACCCGTTTGTGAGGAGACCAGAAGCTGCATTAAGAAAAAAAAATCTAAAAACTAATGACATTTGCGAATTTATTATCTTAGGTTTCTTTGGAGTCATTAGTGAAACACCTGAATTCTTTGGAGCCCTTTCTCTTGATTACTAAGTATGGTTATCATTGCTGCTTTGCTTTGGTGGCCAAGGGTAGCCACAGTCTCACTCGAAATCCAACATAGGTGTTTTTTGAACACAGCTTCTTGACACCAAGCTTAAGTGAATAGTACCGAAGTGTCAAGAAAATGCACTAGACTTGGAGCCTTTTTAAAAAAAAAACAAAAACAGGTTATTCGTTTAGTTTAGTGTCACAGGGAAAAATCATGAATTAAAAACTAAAGGATATGTCTAAATCAGTTGGATTGACATATATAAAGCGTAGGTCTTGCTGCGTGCAAGCACATGCACACACATTCTTATGTACGTTTACCTGTAAAGGAAGACTTTTCCCTGGCCCCATTCAATTTATTGAAATGCTAATAGGGAGTCAGTGAGGGAAATGCAGTTTGCCCTCATTTTCCCTCAAAACCTTGTTTTCCTGAAACTACTGCCAGGAGAAGCCCGATTGATTTTCCTGAATAAGCAGACCACTCTACCCTAGCAGAGAGCATTTGTATTTTAAAAGCCAAGTTTGCAAAGTTAAGTTAATTTCTGATTGGTAGATTTTTGTATGGACTAGTTGTTGACCTTACTAACCAGGGCCATAACTATTAATACTAGTCCTGGAGAGGATGGTTATTCCTGGTGGGCTTGGATAGTGGGTAGCAATAAGTAGACTAGAAGTGTGATAGAAACCTGTATATTTAACTTGTTAAATTGTCTGTTCGTTTTACTCTTTATTTGACATAGTGAGTGAGATCTCTTGAAAGCTCCAATTCATGTCTGCTCTTGAAGTGGAGTCATCGGAAGGCTTTGTACCCACTGCCAGCCAGGACCTTTACTGGGGGTCAGGACACCCCGCAGGCTGGCATGGAGGTGTAGTGCAGCAGTGTTTGAAGAGGGACTGGGCTCAAGGAAAGGTGACAATAAGGACAAAATCAGCGATCTTAGCAGTCCTCTCTAGAACATTCTTCATCTGGGCAAACCTTAGATAGTAGGGATTTTACGAAGAGACCCTCAGTTAAACATGACAGCTCAGCGTCTTGCTGAACAGGAATTTGTTACTCAGTTGAAGGTCTCTATCGTCAGCAAAACTGCCCAGGGTGAGATAGCCTTGTTTAGGCTGTGAGGCTCTGCCCTGGACCTCTGAGCTGTATAGGCCGAGCTTGCTCCGGGTAATGTGTTATGATACCCCCTCCAGTGGATTTACAGAAAAGATCCGGCTATTGGAAGTCTTGGGTTTGTATGGCATTGTGAGATAATAGACGTAAACAGCTAAAATGCCAAGAAGAGTGAAACCAGAGGCAGTGTGCCCTTGGAACCCGGAGGTGATTACACACCAAAGGCCGTGGAGAAGGCCCCATTTGGAACAGACTTTAAGCAGAGAGTGAATTTTTATAAGCAGAGGAGTGGAAAGGGGTGTTCCTGGGGGTAGACACCCTGAGAAAAGGTAAAAAGCTTAAAATGAAACTGTGTTAAGAGAAAAGCGAACAGCTGGCTTGCTGAATGAGGCTGGACTCTCTGTGGGGAGGGGTGCAGCCAGAGGGGTGCCTGGAAAGAAAGGCTCTCTGGTGATACACTCGACTTTTTGATCAAGGTTTTCTGATTTTTTTTTCCTTTGTATTCGGAAAATTTTAAGGAAACATAAAAGCACAGGGACGTATATAATGAATTTCCTAATATCTATCAAATAGATTTCACAATTCTTGTTTGACCATGTCTGCTTTATCTTTTTTTTTTTTTTTTTTGGTTGTGGTTGAAGTTTAAAGCAGTTCATTCCAGGCAATGTAACATTTCACTCCTAAATAGTTCAGTGTGCACCTCCAAAGAAAGGGCATTTTCTGGTATAACCATAATACCATTACCACCACCTAGTGAAATTGACAATAATTCTTTGAGTTTTCTAAAACCTAGCCCATGATCAGATTTTCCTGGTTGCTTCAAAAACACTTATTTGCTTATTTTTACTGTTGGTTTCTGTGAATCCAAATCCAAATCAAGAACCACACATGGTATTTTGTTGAATATCTGCTTTCTCTTTCAACCTAGGGCAGGGGGTTGGCAATTTTTTTCTGGGAAGGGCCAGATACAGCTTTTTTAGGCTTTGCAGGCCACGTGGTCTGTGTCATAACTGCTCAGCTCTGCCATTGTCATGCAAAAGTAGTATTCCAAAAGGTCATATGGAAATGAATGATCATGGCGGTGTTCCAATAATATTTAATTTTCAAAGGTTTTTGTTTTAAAACCCACTCAAAGGCTGAACTTATCCACAGGTCATAGTTTGCTGACCCTGGTCTAGAGCAGTCCTGGTGGGTTTCTTTAATGCCAATGATTTATTGATGTCACTCGGTTGATTGCCTATAGCATGATGTACATTCAGGATTTATTTGGCTGCTTTTTGGATAGTATGGTTTAGCTTGCTCCTCTCTCCCTTCTATTTCCTGTAAACTGGAAGTTAGATCTGAATGCTTAATTAGGTTCATGTTCACCATTTTTGGCAAGTCTACTTCAGAAGTGGTTTGAATTCTTTTAAATCTAAATTTATCAGACTTTAAAAGACTTGGAAACCCTCATCAAGGAAGCTCAACGTTACTAAAATAGGCTTTGCCTGATGGCTGAGAACACACTTTTTCTTTCTCTTCTTACTTTCCTTACTTGTAGGAAAGGATATAGCTATTATTTCTGAAGGAGGTCGAGAACTTTGAACCCCTTCTCTAGGTCATTGGAAACTTTATTCAAGGCATTCCTTGGCCCCTTGAGTGTGTGGGCCATGTTTTTCCACTGAATGGAAATACTTTCCTTCCTTGTGTCTGAGATTGCCTTCTAATGGAGAATTGACTCATTTGTTTTTGCTTTTAAGCTCCTTGTCTCTTAAACACTCAATTTTCTTTTGTTGACTTCCTCTTATCTCACCTCCCAGCAGGTCTAAGAACTGGATATTTGGGCCACATAGACTTTCTGGTCTCTGTGTGAGTCGGCATGCTTTTCCCTGTGTCCTGTGGAAAGATTCTGAAGCTTCTAAGACTCACTGTGGTGCTGGATTCCAAGGCAACACGTTTCTGAAGGTACAGGCTTACAGGTGAGAACTGTTATCCTCTATTCTAGAATGTTCATTGTTCCTAAGTTCTACAGCACCAGAGGAAGTATGCTGACTAATAGTGCCAGCTGGAAGCCCTTGTCTTTTTGTCATTTAAGAATAATAGGGGGAAACCGTGTACGTTCATTACTTTATCCATTTTGATGTTAGGTTGTGGTCTTATTTATTAGAATTATTTGTACATTGAGAATACTAACTTTTTCTCAAATATATTACAACTATTAATATTTCCCTCCCCCTTTTTATACTTTGTGTACAATGTGCTCTGCAGAAAATTTTAATTTTATATAGTGAAAAGTGTCAACCTCCCCTTTACAGTTTCTTTGTTTTGTGTTTTGCTTAGAAAGACTTGCCCATTTTAAGATTTCTTTTTAAAATCCATGTTAACACAGATAAACGAACATGTACTGAACACTAGGAACCTGTGATTCTGAAAAAGAATACTCTTGAAGGGGGACTATTTCCACCAGATAACATAATACCAAGCTAATTAAATGTGGGCATTAAGATTGGCCGTGTGTGGATAAATGACAAAGATGGGAGATGGGTATTTAAGGAATCGTTATATCATTACCCCTAGTTTTGTATATATTTGACTTTTCATAGTAAAATGTTTTCTTTAAAAAACAGTAGTAGGAAAAATGCTTCTTTGTCCGATTTGTTCATATTCAGCAGCTATTAAGCCATTCTGAACACTGTGTGTATTGTGTTAATAAATGCACAAGGTCTTAGAACTTATGTTTCTTACATGGGAGACAAATAATGTGTCATGGTTAAGGGCACCAACCCCTGTGTCTGACTGTCTGACTTCTAATCCTGGCACTGCCACTGACTAGCTGGGCAATTTTGAACTTTTTCATTTGAAAAATGGGGATAATAGCCTTCTGGAGGCTCTAGGGGGAATCTGTTTTCTTTCCTTTCCCAACTTCTAGAGGCTGCCCACACTCCTTGGCTTATTGGCCCTTCCCTCTGTCTTCAAGGCCAACAGTGTTGCCCTTCTCTGACCCTGCTTTCATCATTACATCTCTCTTTCTCGGATCTGGGCCAGGAGGAGTTTTCCACTTCTAGGGATGGATGTGATTAGGTTGGGCCCACTTGGATAATCCAGATTAATCTCTGCATCTCAAGATCCTTAACTTTAACCACATCTGTGAAGTCCCTTTTGCCATATAAGATGATATATTCACAGATTCCAGGGATTAGGATATGAACATCTTTGTTGGGGGAGGGGCTGTTATTCTGCCAGTCACAGATTTGAAGAGATGAAAGGAGGTGAGTGTGGCTGAAGCATTGGCAGGGAGGAGATGGGGTGGAAAAGGGAGCAAGGTGGAGAGAGTCTTATGGGTCATACTAAGTTTTGAAGTTTATCTCAACAGCAAGAGGAAGTCATGGTCAGATTTACTGCCCCAAACCTGGAATCAGCCCTTTGTCCAAGGCACCCTGGTTAGCTGTTTTAAATTGAAAAATGGTATTTAGAGACCATGATCTGGACCATGGGGTGCTCATTGCTAGTGGGTTGGCAGTTGTTGTTAAGCCATTTCCATGGATAGAGAGAGAGGAAAACATTGTTTGGGATAAAATATTTCATGAGTTCATGCTGATAACTTCCAAGTCTGTTTCTGGACTACAGGGTTTTTTTGTTTATCATCGTAGATCTTATATGCATACCTCTTTCTTCCACTTCAAAAATCTCAGTTCCCAAAAACAGTAGCATAATTGGTCATTTGCTTTATCCTTCACCACATGAAGAATCTCTGCTGCCAGGGGTGTGGGTTTGGGGAGGAAGACCAAGAGGTAAAGTGCTGTTTCATCACATCATATTGAGGCTACATACTGTCAACGTGACTTATCCCTTTTGCTGTTGACCTCGATGACCTGCCCGATTTGTCAGGTTTGTCTGCTGTAAAATTACACTTTCCCCCTCTTTTCATACTGTACCCTTTCAAGGAAAGTCACTGTGAGCACCCGGCACTTAAGAAGGGAGGAGTTAGGAGTTATGTTTCACCTCCTTGAGGGTGAAGTATCTACATAAAGTATTTGTAATTTTTTCTGCACAAACAGATTTCTCTATTTTCTCACATTTATTTATTCAGTCATTTATATCATTATGGACTCATGGATATTTATTTTATACTTTAAATTATAATCCAATACTACTTGTTTTGTTCCTCAAGTTGTTCCTGCTTTGCCCATTGGGAGCTCTCTCTTTTGGCATCTGTGTCCCTCTGACATAACTCCCATCATTGTGCGTTGGTTGGTTATTTATTTATTTTTGAGCACTTCCTTGCTTTCTGGCCCTACTAGATGTTCCAGATTCATCTTATATATTCCCTGCACCAGTCTTAGAATCAGCCATTTCTCCAAGAAGCCACAGTTCCGTCTATTGGAAACGGTATTAGAAACCAAGAGCTGGATGCTGGGTGTGCTCATTTCTACTGCAGTGTCATCACTTTTGGGTCCCCTCAGCTGACAGAACAAAGAACCATATAAGTATACTAACCTGTATATATGCACATATGTATAAGTACTTCTGTGTGTAGCCATCTGTGTCTGTAGTAGGCTAGACTTGAGTTCACACTGGTGTCTCCAGCTGTCGTCCTTTACCACATGGACCATGGGCCTGTCTGTGACCTCCTGCTCCAGCAGTGGGAAACCTGGCTGTCTCCATCAGCCATACGCTTACTTGTTCGGTGCTCATGTCCGTGTATAGCAATATCAGAACTACTAACTCGTAACCCTGTGGGAACCAACTTAGACCAGCCAACTGGATCAACTACAGTCCAGTGTTTATGTACAGTTCCTTTTACCTTTAGTCCTGAAACTGTGGACTGGGCCAGTTATTTTCTTTGAAATGAGACTGTACTACCTTGAGAATATCTTACCTGTCAAATCTACAGCGTGGAGACTCCATGGCTTCCCACAGCAGTTCTGTCAGTTTGGCACCCTGGCTGTTGTAGCGCACTGAGCATGTGAAGCCAGGTCAGCATTTGCTATCTTGACTTGATAGAAGAGTTACTTAGTAACTGTATTAGTTTTCTAGGGCTTCCGTAACAAATTACCGCAAACAGGGAGGTTTAAAACAACAGAGATTTATTCTCTCTCAGTTTACAGAAATCCAAAATCAGATATTAAGGTGTGGGCAGGACCACACTCCCTCCAAAGGCTCTATGGAAAACCCTTCCTCATCTCTTCCAGCTTCTGGTGGCTCCGGGCCTGCCTTGGCTAGTGGCTGCCTAACTCCAGTCTCTGCCTTCGTCTTCACTCGGCTCCCTTCTCTGTGTCTGTCTGCTCTTCTGTCTCTCATGAGGACATTTACCATTGGATGTAGCCCCCCCCCCATAACCCAGGATGATCTCTAACCTAATCACACCTGCAAAGTCCCTTTGCCGTGTTAGGTAACATATTCGAAGGTTCTGGGGATTAGGACATGGACGACTTTGTGGGGGCCTTTGTTCAGTCTACCTCACTTCGTCATACAATAGTCACCGCAGGATCTGAGCAGCTCTCCAGGCTTTTTGTGGCAGGTACTTTAAGACCAGGTGCTAATAATCCTCCAGGTGTGTTCAGGCTACTCTTCAACACTCGAATTGTTCTTACCCTTCAGGTCCCTCCTTCCTCAGCATTGAAAGGAGGGGCTTTTGGATGAAAGGAGACTTTGGTTCCACACGTGAAATCCTTTCTTCAGAGCTCAACTGAGCTGCGGTCAGAAGCCTTCTTCGACTCCCTCTTCTCCCCATCATAAGGGTCATGGCCGACACCCTATGACAAAGACAGGTTAACAATAGAAAAGCATAACAAACATGTTTATTTAATCATAGTTTTATATGGCATGGGAGCTTTCAGAAGGAAAACTCAAAGACACAGGGCGGCTGTCCATATTTATGCTGAGGTTCGGTGAAGCAGGACAGCCATGTAAAAAACACAGTTAGACAAAAAGGGTATGAGCTCATGGAAATAGACCAAGTGGGGAAACCCAGCCAGGCCTGTCTGTTTGGATTCTTCTTGGCCTCTCTATTGTAGCATTTCCTCCTTCCAGGCATGGGCCAGGACCCCTCTGGAATGAGAGTCTCATTCCATAATTTCTTTATGACCCCCTGTTACACAGAAAGGCAGGGGGAAGATGGGAGTCCTATTTTTAGGTTTCATGGCTGGCTTTGGAAGAGGTCTGGCTTCTAAGATCCGCCTTGGGGAAGAGGGATTATGGTTTCTCTGGCTAGCCTTGGGGGAGGATGGGGGGCCAGAGACAGGAGGGTGAGGTAAGATCAGAGAGAAACTTTGCTTCCGAGGCCTTCACTTTGGGGTACCTATCCACCCCACAGCCGTGGGAACTCCTGCCCCTGCACACTGTTGATGTTTTGCTGCAGCTGCTATTTTACTTATTTAAATTTCATGTTATTTTGTCTTGTGTGATTAATTGTTTTTCATATGAGCCTGAACACTGGCGGACTGTGAGCTCTGGCTGGATGGGAACCACGCTGTCCTCGTTTCGGTTCCGCCACAGTGCCTTCCGCGTCGTGGCACCTGGTAAGAAAGAATTCATTTCCAGTTAGTCGAGAGTGTTTTTATGGAACTCTGATGTTTTGAGTCAAGCCAGAGTAAATAAATGAGAGTGTAGTAGAGTAGATGAGAGAGAACTTCTCATACGATGCTGTGCTCATGTCTATCTGTTCCGATTACGCTTTGGAGTGTTAAGTTCCTCTCCCTGCTTTCGTCATCTGCACTTAGGTATATGCGGCAGATAAGTTAATGAAAGTTATTAATATTTCTACATCTCATGATGGTGTCACTAACTTATGAGCATTGAGATTGGAAAAGTATTTGAGCCATTATTTTTGAGAATAATCACCACTGCCTGCTTTGAATTACTCTTTCTCCTTTGATACGGTTTTCTGCAAAGTTGGATACAGATTATGAAAGCCTAGTAAAAGCTTATGAGAGGAAATCCGAGTATCTTATAAATGAATAAAGAACGACTGGATGGCATTCCTGGAAATATTTACAAAGTCTAAGTCGCTGTTAATGTGACAATCAGATGAAGAATTGTGAACAGCAAGATCTTTTACAGTGGATGTCAGGTGGATTCAGAGATAAACCAGGTGCACTAGCGTCCCAGTGCTTGAGATCCACTGTGATACACTGTGAATATACCAGCTGCAAGAACTTTCCAGAAGCTCGGTTCATTGCTGCCGCTTACTAGGTTTCTCTAGTCTCTGTGGTCACTTTCCATCTGTGCTAACCTGCAAGTGTGTGAGGCAAATGGAACACATTCTGAACTCCAGTGTCCCAGGTTTCAGTGTAGAGGTGGCGAGTGTAGGTGTTTTATAGTGTTGCTTTGGCAGGACTGTAACAAAGCCACCATCGGTAACACTGGCAGTGTTTGGGATTAAGCTGCAGAGGCAAAGGCAGTGGCTGTCTATCATGGCAAGCAAAGAGCATTCTTGGTGCTCAGATTTCTCTGTGACTTGGAGGTGTCAGTATCTCCTTATCAAATGAATGGTTTTTGAAGTCAACCTTGTGATCCAGGCCTTACTTAGAAAACATCTATTTCCCTTTCCTGTCCTTTTCTTCTGGTCTTTTAGTTGTGCCTGAGTAAACAGCAAACCCCTGATGAAGAAAGGCAAGTGGAAACATCATCCTGCCCTTTCTGCGTAACAGTTAGGTACAAACTGGCTTTAGCTTGGCTCCTGCAGAGACAGAGACACTTCCAAGTAGATGAGCCCTCTTTCCCTCCCTCCTCCTCTCCCTCCCTCCCTCCCTCCCTCCCCCTCTCCCTCCCTCTCCCTCCCTCCCCCCTCCTTCCCCCCTCCTTCCCTCCCTCCCCCCTCCTTCCCCCCTCCTTCCCTCCCTCCCTCCCTCCCCCTCTCCTTCCCTCCCCCTCTCCTTCCCTCCCTCCCTCCCTCCCCCTCTCCTTCCCTCCCTCCCTCCCTCCCCCTCTCCTTCCCTCCCTCCCTCCCCCTCTCCTTCCCTCCCTCCCTCCCCCTCTCCTTCCCTCCCTCCCTCCCCCCTCCTTCCCTCCCTCCCTCCCCCTCTCCTTCCCTCCCTCCCTCCTCCTCTCCCTCCCTCCCTGCCTCCTCTCCCTCCCTCCCTGCCTCCTCCTCTCCCTCCTCCTCTCCTTTCTCCCCTTTTTTCAGTGCTGTACTATGAATGTTTCCAGGCATGCTCGGAAGTGGAGCTAACGGCCCTCACCTGCCAGCCACCTGGCATCAGAGGGGGGTGCACTGTGCTGGCTTTGCTACACTTGTTCCATTTGTTCTCTTGCTTTGTGTTTTGGAGTCTTGTTTGTTCTCCTGCTTCTGGAGAATTTTGAAAGCAAATGCCAGAAATCATGTCATTTCACCCCCAAATGTTTTAGTATGAATTTTATTTAAAAGTTGTTTTTTTCTTGCATAACTACAATTCTGCCTAACAATGAACAAAAATTCCTTAATATCATCTACCACTGTGTTCAGATTTCCCCAGTTTTCTAAAAAAAGGTCTGTGCAATTCAGGTCAGGATAAAAAAAAACCACTCATTGTATTTGGTTTTTACATCTCTCAAGTCTCTTTAATAACAATTAATGTTTGCCAGGCACTAATTTGATTTCATGCAGAGGACTCTTATTCTTTTACCTGTCATTTTTAACCATTTTAGAGTAGTTGCATGTTCTCATGGTTTCATTCATTATTGTTACTTAAATTTATATACAGTAAAACGGACTTTTTGGTACAAATCTCTGAGTTTTAAAATGTGTGAATTCTTGTGACCATCATCACAATCCTGATACAGAGTGGTTCCGCCACCAAGAAAACCAGGAAACAAAACAAACCCTCCCTCATTCTGACCCTTTGTAGTCAAACTCTCCCCCTCCCCCATCCCTGACATCCTTGATCTGTTCTCCATCTTTATATGTTTTGTCTTTTCCAGAATGTCATATAAATGGAATTGTATAGTATTAACCTTTGAGACTGACTTCTTTCACCCGTGCAATGCCTTTGAGATTCATCTGTGTGTGTATCCTTTCTTATTGCCATTGTCTGGACATACCACAGCATGACTGTCCGTTTGTGAAAGCACTATTTGGATTATTTATAGTTTTTGGTGATTATGAATAGAGCTGCTATAAACGTTTGTATACAGGTTTTTATATAAAGAAAAGTTTTCATATTTCTAGGGTAGATTCCTAGGAGTGCAATTGCTGGATCATATGGTAATTGTATATTTAATTTTATAAGAAACTCTCTGGGGTTATCTGTATCACTTTGCATTCCCACCAGCAGTGTGTGAGAGTTCCAGTTGCTCCACATCCTAGTCAGCACTTCATATTATCAGTTTGTTTTTTATTTGAGCCATCCTAATAGTTCTGTTGTTTCCATTTTTAATTATCTGATTTTGGGTTTTTTGTGATTATTCTTTTTTTTCTTTTTGAGACAGAGTCTCACTCTGTAGCCCTGGGTAGAGTGCAGTGGCATGATCATAGCTTACTACAACCTCAAACTCCTGGGCTCAAGCGATCCTCCTGCCTCAGCCTCCCGAGTAGCTGGGACTATAGGTGTGCACTACCACATCTGGCTAATTTTTTCTAGTTTTGGTAGAGACAGGGTCATGCTCTTATTCAGGCAGGTCTCAACCTCCTGAACTCAAGGGATCCTCCAGCCTTGGCCTCCCAGACAGAGTGCCAGGATTACAATGTGTGAGCCACCACGCCCAGCCTTAAAAAATTGTTCTTAATAATTCTTGAACAAATTACTGAATTTATTTTATATACCTGTTATAAATATTTTTGGTTTGCTAATGATTTTCCACATTTAAATATGGTAACTAGTCTATACTAAAAATAAATTAAAACCAGAATATTATATAGACAGGAGTCATTCTTAAATCTCACCAGTTGAGAGCTCTGTAATCAAAAGATTACAGAATAATATCTGAATACATGATGCATTTTGCAACAATTTGTTATATGCAGCCTGTGAATGTCTCATTCTTATTTTACCCTCAGTAACCAAGAGTGCCATGTTTGCTTTTGCCATGTATGAATAGTTAATTATATGAAAGCAAATTGGACATAAGCAGAGAGTAATTTCTTTGAATGCACTGTAACTATAGTGCCACCGTTGTTTTTTAAATGGGCTGCTCCAAATTTCTGTTTGTGAACTAAAGATCATGCATCTCTTCCTTTAGATGGTTTAGGAACCATGATCACTGGTGGCTATTGCTTGAAAGTATAGAGTTGACTCCTGGATTAGTTACCAGAATGCCACTGTTAATGTTGTTTGTCATCTCTTGCTCCTCCAGGTGAAACTGTAAAAGTCCCCAGGTATGCAAGGTCATGGCTGAGAGAAGCCCTGTCTGTAAGCTCAGGCCTCTTCCATGAGTTGCTGAGGTTGGGCTTCCAGTGGATGGTGGTATTTAAAAAACAGGTTTCTGTCATCTACTTGGAAGAACAGTGGCATTGTAGGTTTTATTTTGTGACTTGAATCTCCCTATTTTTGTTTCTGAAAAGTTGCTGGAGGGTTGGACCAATTGACAGACCTTCCTTTCTAATGTAGGGACATCAGAAAGAAAAAACTGAGCTGACAAAGGAATACTGAGGACAGATTGCCAGATGGGCGTCTTAAGGTGGTTGTGGTTCAAAGCCTCAGAGGCCAAGTGCCAGGAAGGTTTGGTTCAAAGTTTTAAAAAAAAAATGGGGTGGATTTCTGCAGTCAAGTCATTTTTGGTTTAAAACTAGCATATTAATTGACCTTTACACCAATTAGGACTGGAATAAATCAGAAATAGTGTAGTTTTAGTAAGGACATTACCTCAGTTGGACCCAAGTCTTTGTTTTGTTTAAAAAGTTATTTGTGGATCTCCTTTAAACTTTAGGTTTGTTGGAATTGTGTTAATAAAGTGACATATATGTGCATGTATATATCCTGGGGGTTGGGCGGTGGGGATAATGGAAATGCATTGGAGCCTATAGTCCCGGGGCTTTAGAATACCAGACTATACACCTGCTGCCCCCTGGTGGCAGCGTACTAAACAGTGCAGTTCAAAGGTAAGGACTTTGGAGAGTGGCGTCTATCGTACTGCCTTGTCCAGGAGATTGTAGAGGGAGCAGGGAGATACAGTTGCTCTTTTTTCCCTACTCTTCCTGTGATTACTGCCTGTATGATCTTAGGCAAATCATTTAGTTTGATTAAAGTGTAGGTTTCACTTTCTTCAACTTTAAAGTGTAATTTCTAAAGTTTCTTCCAGCTTTAACATCCTATGATTTTCCAATGGTATTAGCAAATATTACATAACAAAAGATGTAAAGTTTCACTTTTTCTTTGGCAGCTATATCCTAATAAATCCCAGGTATCAATTCAAGAAAGCAGGCTCTGGAGTACATTCAGAGGCTTGATGTGGATTCAGTGCTGGACAGCAACTGCATAAATCTGTAGCACAACCCATAATTAATCAGCATGATGACCCTGCATTCTTATGGAAAACTTAAATCATTTATATTTTTATTTTAATTATAGAAAAAACACATCTCGGCCATTTTTAAGTGTATACTTTAATAGTAGTGAGTATATTCACATTTTTGTGCAGCCAATCTCCAGAACTTTTTCATGCTGCAAAACTGAAACTCTATATCCATTAAACAACCCCCCATTCTCTCCCTCCCCGCAGCCCTGGCACCCACTGTTCTACTTTCTGTCTCTATGAATCTGACTACTCCAGGTACCTCACATAAGTGGAATCCTATAGCATTTGTCTTTTTGTGACTGGCTTATTTTGTTTAGCATAATGTCCTCCAGGTTCATCCATGTTGGAGTGTGTGTCAGAGTTTCCTTCCTTTTTAAGGCTAAATGATATTCCATCATGTGGGTGTATGCGCCACGCTTTGTTTATCCATTCCTCTGTCGGCGGGCACTGGGTTGCTTCTACCTCGTGGCTGTTGTGAATAGTGCTGCTAGGAACATGCGTGTGCTGCCTCATTTGCCGTGCACTGTGTTTAATGCAGAGAAGCATTTATACAATTTTTTTCTGTGCATAAAAGGTTAAATTTCATTATAAAGAACATCAGTTAACCATACTAGATAACTAATATATGGCTTTCTGTATGGACGAGTAAGCTACATATTTACTGGACACAAGCTATATGCCAGGCACTATTATATCTGTGATATGTTCCATTATTTAGTCCTTATGGTAATTCTGTGATTTACCCTTCTCTCAGAAGGGGGCTAATAGTTGTAAAAATCACCTGTGGGCCAGAATCTGTGTCTATGTGCGTAATCTCCATACATCAATCCTTGAGGTGGGCATTATTACCCCATTTGTCGGGTGATGGGCTGAGGCTCGGCGAGATGAAATACCCTGGACAAGGTCACACAGCTAAAAGATGGCAGGCTTCTACCTGACTTTGAAGTGAAGTACATCTAGTTCAAGAGTGTGTGCTCTGCCCACCCCACGCTTTCTCCTGCTGCAGGGGAGTCACACTACACATCTACGACCTGAACGATTTAAGAACAATATCCAAAAATAGCACTGATGTATTGATAATGAGAAAAACTTCTGTAATGTCTTTGTTTAAATAACAGCCCTTTCAGTTTTCCTTGCAGAGACACGGCATCGATTCAGATGAGTTTATCTGAAACGTGTTGCCAAGGCTTGCCTCCTGGGGGATTTTGCAAAATAAATCTCCCTGCTTCCAAAAGGGTGGTTCTTATGTGCCGATTGCCGTGTTTCTGAGGGTGTCCTCCACTGCATTATTATTCTCCCCTGTTTTCCTTTCTTCCTTTCCTTTGATTGGCAGAGAGTTAGGACTGTTGTCATCGCTCTTTGCTCCCCTGTCTCTTTAATGCCGCAGTATTTGGGGCTGGTGCTTTGATCTGCTCTGGCACCGTGTTTTTACACAGCTAAAGGGCTATAAACTGTCCTCATAGGGGGTCGTTTTCTTGGAGACTCAGCAAACACTTGGGGAGGCCAGTTGCAACATTTTCTCACATATGGGATTTTTAGATGAACAAAGAAGTACTGATACATCATCCAAGCTGCCATTTAAGCATCTCTGAGATTTTCTGTGCATGCAGGGGGACATTCCTTGGGACTGTGTAAACCTAGAGATGCATAAGGACTCAGACTGCTTCCAGAGGTTCATTCGAGGTCTTCAGTAACCCTGACAGCAGGCTGTTGGCCAGTAAATATGAAAAGTGAGAATGGCAGAAATTGCTAGTTACCACTAAGTATCCATTCTCTCCTTTCTTGGTTCCTGACCCTGTTTTAGCCAGACTGACTCGTGTGCCTAAGTTATGGTGAACGAGAGGCAAGCAGAAATGTGTGGGACTTCCAGGGAGGTTTTTGCAAAGGAAGCTGGTTCAGTTGGAAGTAGGGCCCTGGTGCCCCACCTGCCTTCCCCATTCCTGCTCCTTTGGATGCAGCGCTGTGGCTGGAGCTCCACCAGCCGATTTCTCTCATGAAGGGGAGCTGGAGAATGGAAGCCACAGGCTCGCAGTGAGTCAGAGGGCCTGGTGCGTTGATTGCACCCATGGCTGCAGAGCCTTCCCTCGCCCTTACGCACGTGCCCGTGCAGCGTGGCTTTGCAGCTCCCCCCATGAAGAGATGAAGTCTGTCTCCAGCCCTGGAACCTGGTGTGGAGAGTCTGAGCCTGAGTTGGGTGAGTAGACCTTGTGGGGGGTCGTCCTGATGCAGGGTCACAGCCTGAGCAGGGGAGATGGGGGTGGCTGAGATTGGAAATCAGTTACATATGGAAGGATAAGTTACTGCACCAAAGCTAATGGGAGCCAGGTTTCCCAGTGTCAGAGAAGAGTTACGAATACAGAAATGCAGAAAATTGGACTGAATCCTGTGGTGTGGATTGGGTTCAGCATACTGGTGTGGTTTTCAATAAATATAGCTGTTGCAGAAGTAAATGTGTGTGTGTGTGTGTGTGTGTGTGTGTGTGTGTGTGTGTGTGTGTAGATACGGGCACATATTCCTCTGAGGGAGCTGGTGGCAGACGTACCCCAGCAGCAATAAGCAAACCTCACACCCAGATCTTGGCTTCCAAATACCATTTTTCGCTAAGAGGAACAAGGGTTCCTTGGAGAATTGCTGATTCTGGGGCTGGTTTAGGGAAAGTACAAGATGAGCCTGGAATATCTTGAGACGGAAAACAAGGGAAGTGTGCTCCAAAAATGATGAGGATGGGTCCAGGGGACAGGGAAGCCTTCTGGAATTAGCTCCATCTGTCCAATTAGGGACAATCTGAGCATCAAAAGAAATAATGGTAGCACTGGATGTAATAGGAAACCGTAAGTCCATGCAGATAGACATAAATGCTCGAGTGGCAAGTTTGATGGTGAATGAGGTATCCGCACAAAGTCCCTCCTCACAAGATACTTACCAGCTATAAAGGGCACACGAGTAACTTCACCATGGAGAAGCCTGGCAGTCCCCACCTTAGATGAGGGGTCACAGTGAATGTCTTCAATAACGAGACAAATAGAAATCATGTGCCACCTGATGGGCAGCGAGAACGCGGCATCATGCCGAGATTCCTGCTGCAGGTGTGTGACCTGGATGTGATCAGGAGGCAACACCAGACAAAACCAAATTGAGGGACAGTCCACAAATTCAGTAGCCCAAAGTCTTTAAAAGATCATAAAAGTCAAAGAAAGACTGAGGGATTGTTCCAGATTTAAACTGTCAGATTTAAAGGACAGGATTGAATGCAGCTGGGATTCTGTGCTGGGTCCTTTTGCTATAAAGCATGTGTTTAGGACAATTGGAAAAGCTCAAAAGGGCCTGAGAGAAGGTGGTAATCCTAGCCGTGGGTGCTGCCTGATGTTGAGGATTCCGTGTGGTTGGATGGGAGATGTCCCGGTAGGAAACAGACATTAACATGTTCAGGGACGAAGGGACATCAGGTTGGCAACTAACCAGGGGTTTACTCTCTGCGCAGATGATCACCAAACCACCGCCACACCGCAGAACCAGGGTCGAGAGTCGGGAGGCACAAGTCACTGGTGCCTGGGCCTCTCAGCAGTCCAGGGAGACGGGACCCCAGCGGGTGCGAGGCAAGTGTTCCAGGATCAGTTCTGCCCCCGGGGCTCAGGGTCCAGGGAGATTTCACAGGGGTGACTGTTTGAAGTGACCTGGAAGCCTTGAGGGACGAGTAGGATTTTGCCAGGCAGGATGTTGAGGAAAGAAGAGTTAGGGGCCCTAAGGCAGTAGCAGCCTTGTGAGCAGACAGACACCAGGTCCTACCACAGCGCAGGTGAGGCAGGGCGAGCGGGACCTGGCCTTTGTGAGCCGAACAAAGAAATTTAGACTCAGCCCTCTGGAATTTAGCTATTGCTGAGGAACAGATCACCCCCAAAATTAGTGGCTGAGAACAAATCTTACCCCTTGGTTTGTGCGGGGCAGGATTTGAGGGCTGCTTGGCCGAGTGATTCTGGCCTGGGGTCTCTCACAGGCTGCAGCCGGGGTGTTGGCCGTGCTGTGGGCGGCTCAGGCCTGCTCAGTGACAGTTGGCAGGCCTCAGCGCCTCCCCACGCGGCACCTCTGCAGAGAGGCTCACAGCGTGGCAGTGGCTTTCCTCGGAGTGAGGGCGCTGAGGGAGAGAGCAGAGGAAGCTCCCAAGGTGGAAGCCGCAGTCTTTTCATAACCTAATCCTGGAAGTAACATCCCCTGCTTCCTCTGTGTTCTGTCTGTGGGAAGTGGGTCACTAAACCCGGCCTGTGTCCAGGGGCAGGAATCACGCAGGGACAGGAGTGCCGGGGCAGGCTCGGTGGGGGCTGTCTGAGAGGCTCCCCACGAGAGCCCATGTGGCCACACAGCCAAGCACGGCCTGGCGCATGCCTTGGAGAGGTCACCCCAGCTTTGGTGGGGAGTGGCAGTGAAGCCATTTTGGAGGCGGCCATCCAGGCTGGACTTACATGGGGAAGCAGGAAGAGGCATTGTTATCAGTGTCAAAAACTGCACGCAGCCAGGGAGGGCAGAGGGTCAAGACCCTGAGTGGCAGAAACCAGTTTCTGCAGCGAGGGTTTTGAAGGTCCCTTTGCTGTGAGAGCTACGTGGCAAGTGACCTCGTTTCAAAACACATTTTTAAGTTGTGAAATATCAGGGCTGTTATTTTTTCAGTTATATCTTATAAGCACAGCTGTTCCTTGCCTGTCAGTAGTTAGATGTGCAAATGAAAGCTGTTAACGTTGTCAGGTGGTTAACTGGGCCTGGCTTTACCATTCTGACCGACCCCTGATGCAGGACAACACTCCAGTCGGCAGTCTGCCTGGTAAGGGCTGTGTCTCTCCTTTTGAAATCTCCCGTTTCTTTGAAGTCTGACCTGAACACAAATGCCTTTAAAGCATGAAGTTTTTGCAGAGATTTTGGATTTTTAATTTTAGGCTCGTCATCACCAAGCCAATCAGAACAAGATTCTCTGTGAATTTTGGGAGCAGAGCTGTGCTTGCAGTGGGCAGCAGAGTCAGGAGTTGGGGGGGAGGAGGAGGAGGAGGACTGGCCCTGGCTTGGGAAATGTTGTAGAGAAGCTGTTTCAGGTCTAGGTCGCTCCGGTCCTTTCCTTGCATCACTGTGCTGGAAATGAAAAACAAACATAACAACCGTCCTTTAAATCTGTACGTTCCCCAGAAATAGCAGCCATCCCGGGTGTGGTTAAAATCCTGCTTCTGGAAGAGTGACCTGGGCCTGGGGCTCCGCTCCCTGTGACGGCGGCTGCCACCTTGCGGGGGCACACCCAGCGCAGAGCACTCAGAGCCGTGTACTGTGTTATGCTGGTGACACCAGGTGTTGAAAGTAAAAAATGTAATTTATTCCACACTTTTCAGACGGTCATTCTTGTTGCTTAATATTCATACTTTGGTTGACTTTGAATCATAGGAGACTAAAACATAACGCTCTTAGAAAATTTGTACTCAGTGTTACTATTTAAAGAACAGTCTCATAGTTACATTAAATGGTGGGGATATTTAAAGGGCTAATACGTACTAAACTTGGAAGGGTTACCTTTTGGTTATCCTAAGGTTTTTTGTGTAATTGTCATTTTTATGTATTTTGTTTTCCTTTTGTATAACTTGGATACTTAGAGCATTTTTTAAAAATATATGTATGGATGTTAAATCTTTAATATGAGAAATTTGCCTTTTTGGTTAACTGAACTTTCCATGTAGATGAAGGTTAAACAGAAATCTTTCTTAAAACATCCCGTGAATATGAATTAGTATATCTTGTCTGTGTTTCTAGTGTATAGAGCAAGACGAATCCTCCTTAATCTAAAAGTTAATAATTCAAGACCATCATATAAAACTAAAAGACCCTTCCCGCAATCAATAGTTTCCCAAAAGGTTAATTGCCAGAATCATCTGGAGAACTTTTGAAAATATTGTATTTCATTTTAAATATAGGTTCCTGACCCCTGACTCCCAAATTACTAAGTCAAACTCTCTTGGGGAGGGGCCTGGATTATAAATGTTGAGGCGTCACATGCAGCACGTGCAGGGCTCCGGGTGCCACACGCCGCACTGCCAGCCCAGGCCCTGCTATCCGGTCCTCGTCCTTTGGCTCCTGGTAGCCCACAGGCCCCGAGGGGCTCCGACCCTGGGTTCCCTGCACCTTCCCACTGGGGTCCTCAGCTCACACCGGCCTGGAAGCCCCCTCTTCTCTTTGCACCATAACCTCCCCCTGCCCCGTCAGGTCGGTTCACGAGGTACAGCTGGGGGCCACTTCCAAGTCACCCACAAGCAGAATTCATTCCCCTCTTTCCTGTTCGTCAGGACACGCTGTGCAAATACCTCTTTGGTATTCAACACGTCGGATTCTAATAGTATATTTTATCTGTATCATTTTTAAAGATTTATTTATTGAGGTGAAATTCACATAACAGACAACCATTTAAAAGTGAGGAATTCCCATCAATACATGAGTGGATCAATAAAATGTGGTAAATGTATACCATGGAGTTCTACTCAGCCATAAAAGAAGCAAACTAATACCTTCTGTAACAACCTGAATGGAACTGGAGACCATCCTTTTAAGTGAAGTATCACAAGAATGGAAGAACAAAAACCATGTGTACTCACTACTAAATTGAAACTTATGGATCAACGCTCGCGTGCACATATGGTAGTAAAATTAAATAGAGTTCAAGCAGGTGGTGGGGGAGGGGAGGGGTAAATTCACACCTAACAGGTACGGTGCACACTAGATGGGTGATGGGCACACTTACAACTTTGCCTCAAACTGCATAAAAGCAATTCATGTAACCACAACATTTGTACCCCAGTAATATTCTGAAATTTTTTTTTTAAAGTGAAGAATTCAGTCATATTTTGTATATTCACAATGTTGCGGAACGTTCCAGAACATTTCCATCATCCCAAAAGACAGAAAACCCCCTCTACACTAAGCAGTCCCCACTCCCTGCCCCCTCAGCCTTGGCAGCCCCCAGCCCGCGTTCTGTTGCTGTGGCTTTACCTGTTCTGGGAACTCCATATCAGTGGGCTCAGGTAACTCGTGACTCTGTGTCTGGCCCCTCTCAGGACAGTGGTTTCGAGGGTCCTCACGGTGTAGCGTGGATCAGTGCCTTAGTTTGCTATAACCAGTACCACAGACTGGGTGGCTTAAACAACAGGATTTTCTCACAGTTCTGGAGGTTAGAAGTGTAAGATCGAGGTGTTGGTAGGGCTGCTTTCTTCTGAGGCCTCTCTGCTTGGCTTGTAGATGGCCGCCGTCATGCTATATCTCCCGTGGTCTTTCCCGTGTGCTGTGTGTGGGTGTCCCTGGTGTCTCTCCGTGTGTCCAGACTTTCTCCTCTTAGAGGGACACCAGTCAGACTGGACTAAGGGCCACCCTAAAGACCTTTTAACTCAGTCATCATCTCTTTAAAGATGGTATCTCCAAATACAGTCACATTGAGTCACTGGGGGTTAAGGGCTTCAACCTATGAATTTTGGGGGGACACAGTTCAGCTCATAACAGTGTTTCTTTTCTACAACTCCATTTATGCACCGTTTCCCACTGTAGAGTTCTTTGGCTTCAGGGCCCAGCCTCCTTCCTAGACCGGGAGCCGGAGGGCAGAGCTTGTGTCTGTGTCCTCCTCCCAGCCTCAGCGGGCGCCGGGTGCTGTTGTCCGGCTCCTGTGCCGGCCACGGCGAGCCGAGTGGCCACTTCTCTGTCCGCAGTAAGTGCACATACATGTGTGTGGAGCAGTGAGCTGGCCATCCCTGGGTGGCTCCTTTCTATTGGCAGAGGGAGTTTTGAATTAAATATCAAAAGCTATCTCGTCGTTTCTTTGTGATCAAATTAGAGAAAAGAAATTGGCTAATTGAGAATCTCAACGACCAGACGAATGAACATGTTCATTTTCTCACACGGATTGCATTATGGGGAACGAAGGAGTTAGAATGGGTCCCTGGCCCTTAAGGACTTTGGTAGAGAGAATGTAGGCTAGGATGGATTGAGATGCAGAAAGTCAGAGGCAGCTTGTGGCGGAGGCAGGGTCTGAGCTGGCGTGCGGGTGGGAAGATGTGAATGGGGGTCCGGGTTGTTAATAAAAGGTGAGGAGGTGGGGAAGCCAGGGAGCGTTCCGGGAGCACCAGCAGGTCAGCTCGGTGGAGCTTGGGTGCGACTGCAGGGTGAGAGGCGGGCTGGGGAGGCCAGTTTCTTGGAAAAGGAGATGGGACATCGTGAATGTCACTGGGGAGCCACTGAAGGGCTGGAGTTCGGCCTCAGGCAGATCAGTGTGGCTTTGGGGTGAAGGTGGTGGCTCGGGGATCCTGGAAGGGAGACCAGATTAGAAAGTGTTACAGTTGTAGGGGTTGAGCCCGGTTGCTGAGGTTCCCCTGGGTGTGGCAGGGCCAGGCAGTGGAGGACGACAGGGCAGTGCGGCTGTGAGCCGCCAGCCTGGGGGAAGAACTGGAGGAAAGCAGGGAGCCCAGTCCGAGCTGGACGGCATGTGGACGGTGGCATGGCACACCCAGGGCAGCCGTGCAGCCGGTCCCCACGCCTGAGCGCAGCGGGCAAAGGCCCAGAGAGAGTCGAGACCCCCAAACAGAGAGAGGGAAGAGCAGAAAAGGGCATCCTGGCAGGGCGGGCTTCAGTGTTGTGTTTCGTGGTGACGTGTGTTAGTTTGCTACGGCGCAATGACAAAGGACCACGCAGCCTGGCTGGCTTAAACACAGAAGTGTCTTTCCTCACGGTTCTGCAGGCTGGAAGCAAAGGCGTCGGTGGGGCTGGTTTCTCCTCGGCTCGGAGACAGGCCATCTGCTCCCATGTCCTCACGTGGTCTTCCCTCCGCGTGTGTCTGTGTCCCAATCTCCTCCTCTTGTAAGGGCACCAGTCCTATTGGATTAGCATCCACCCAGCCTCATGTTGACTGAATTACATCCGTAAAGACCTTGTCTCCAAATCCAGTCACTTTCTGAGGTGCAGGGGTTAGAAATTCAACATGTGAATTTGGGGTGGGGATAGAATTCAGCCCGTAAAGATGTGAACATAGGATTTATCTAAGTAAAGATTATGTGGCCTTTGCTTTGCAATTTAAGATGAGTAACCCCTTGATGCTTTTCCAAGTATGTGGGGCTGGGGGTGGGAGCCCTTTCTTCCAGGTGGTTCAGGGCTTGAGCTCCAGCCCTGCTCTGCTGCTTATGAGCTGCCTGGCTTTGGGCAGGTCACCTGCGCTCTCTGTCCCGGCTCCCTCCTAGGTCCAGCTCCACAGGCCACCGTGAGGCTGAAGCCGGTTACGATAGGCACGTGCTGTGTGGGTGCCGGGTGTGATAACTACCGTGATACCTGGTTTGGAGATGATGGTGCTCATACACGGAAAACATTTTTTTTTTCCTGCACAAAACTAAAGTGTATTTATGAAAATGGAAGTCAAGACCCCAGGCCTCCACGGGCCTCAGTTTTACAGAATATCCAGGGTAGTTTCTGTCAAGGTCCACACAGGCAGTGGGCAGGGGCTTGCCATTTTATAGAAGAATAAAATTCCACAGTGACGTGTGCCTACTGCCAGTAATTTGAGCCTTCGTGTGGTGCTTACGAGATAGGCCTGAGGAGAATTTCTGTCCCCATTTAAGCATCACCTAAGCCCCAGTGAGGTTGAGCGAGGTCACTTGGGCCCCCAAGCCCCGTCCTTTTGCACCCCACCACTGTCTCCACCTTGCAGCAGTCCCGGCACTGATGCTCTGTCTCCCATCCCCCTCAGGGCAGGGAGGTGCTGGGACGTGACCTTTAAGCAGAATTAATGTTTTTCTCTTTGTTGTTTATTTCATTCAAAAACAACCACCATTTGTTGGACCCACCCATGCCAGGCACTTGTGCTCTCTCAGGGGTGCCCCCCCTCCTCTGGGAGGTGCTGGGGTCTCACTGGACAGACAAACTGAGGCTCAGAAGTCTGGTCAGAAGCCAAGGTCATGAGTCCAGGGCCCCCCACTGAGCAGTACCTCTGTCCCCAAGGGACCCAAGAGATGTCCCAGGTTCTTCTAAGTAGGAGCATCTCTGCTGCACAGAGGTGCTTTTCTTCTGAAGACGGATGGTGTTTGGCCTGCACCGCACATTCCAGAATCTCATTTCCTTTCCGTGTTCATAGCCCCAGGTAAGGTAAGCCCACGTGTCTCAGAAGAGCCTCCACAGCCAGACACAGCACCAAGGCAGGTCAGAAGAGGCAGGACTCACGTGGACACTGGCACTCACAGCGGTCAGGAGTAGGCGGCTCTCTGGGGCCATTCTTGACCAACGTGGAAATCTTGCTTATCCCAGAAAATGATAACCAAGAGGAAATATAAAACAAAGTCCAGGGAAGTTGTGTGAATAATTAATGGCAAAGTATGAGGAGCAATATAACTGGAGATACAAAAACTGAATGTGCCAGGAATATTAATGTTTAATGAGACATAGGTGAGTGTAGCCAGGAGCTCACCGGCCGGTGCAGAGTCAGCTTGGGGAAGAAGAGGTGAGTGTGCCTGGAGCTGTTCGGGTGGTCTGGGAGGGATAAAGTGACACCCCACTGTCCTGAGCCCTGGGGTGCAGCCTAGGCTGTTGGAGTCACTGGGATTTCAAAGGTTCTGGCCCATTTTCCCCCCACATACATCAGGCTTGTAAGATCTCATGTCCTGGTTCTTTAGAAAATCACTGCATTGTACTTTAGGACACTGTGTCCCGGGAACACGCTTACCCAAACAACCTTGGCCAGGAGTCTAGGAAAACAAAGGTAGATTATGTGAAGAAATGGAATTGTCTACAGCAAACCCCAGTTGAGATAAAGCGATCTCACACGGTCAGGAGATGGCAGAGACCTAAGAGCCCTTAGCTGGGAGGGGTCAGCAGGTGAAAACAATGGAAGCAAGTGTTTGTCCCTGGCAGGGATCCCTGTTAAGCCCCCTCGGGGCCTGGCTGAGGAGGTGGGGGGGGGGTGGGGCTGTCAGTTCCCCTTTGTCTCTGGAAGTGGAGTTAAGCTCCCCTGGGCCAAAGGCTGAGAAAGGAGACCCTGGAGAGACTTCCCAGCCTCTGCATTCCAAGTAGGGGAGAGAGGAATGCATGAGCCACGTGGAGCACCAACAAATTACAAAACAAGTAAAGGTGTGGGGGATAAAAGGACTTTGTTCAAACACTTTTGCTTTTTAAAATAGATTAGCTTTATTGGTTTACGTGCAATAAAATCCACCCATTTACTATTTAAAGTTCAATGAATGTTTTTTGAAGGTTCTATGAATTTTGTGACAAATGTCTGCGGTTACGTATCTACCACCAAAATCACAACACGGGACTGTCCATCACCCAAAACCTGCCCTCGGGCCCCTCTGCAGGCAGTCTCCCTCCCTGCGAGGCCCCCAGCGGCTCTGCCCCCAGGCCTTGGCTTTTCCGGATGCCATGGACAGGTGCAGTGTGTGGTCTTGCGTCTGGCCCCTTCCACCCAGCAGGTGCAGGGAGGTTTATCCGTGTCACGGTGTCGGCACACCTCGGCCTGTTTGTGCATTCTCAAGTTGACGGCGGTTTGGGCTCTTTCCAGTTATTGGCTGTTATGAATAGAACTGCTGTAAACATTCTTGTGCAGGTCTTTATTTTATTTTTTATACTAGGAATCGTGGTTCTTTATTTTTTTTAACTGGCATACATAACTGAATTACATGTACTACATCTTTTTGACAGCTAGATTGCTTTTTTAAGACTTTCACAATCACCCATGAACAAGTGCATTTATGATAGAAATAGTTCTAATGTTATTTTTATGTTCACAACGAACTCTAGAGAATTGCAGTATTTTAACAGCTTTATTGAGGTATAATTCACATATCATACCACTGACCCATTTAAAATGTACAATCCAGTGGCTTTTGGTATGTTCACAGAGCTGTGCAGCCGTCACCCCAATCAGGTTCAGAACATTTCATCATCTGGTAAAGAAACTCCAGAACCATCAGTCATCAGTCATCCCCTATTTCTCTCCTCCCCCCACCCACCCCTGGCCTCACACAATCACTGGTCCTGGTTTTGTTCCTGTGTTTGCCTATGTGGACAGTTGTGGACAAGCGTAAGAACAAGTGCTGTTTGTCTTTCTATACCTGGCTTATTTCTCTTAACATAATGTTCTCCAGTCATGGACAGGTCATAATGTGGATAAATGGTTCCCTTAATCTTGGGTATATTCCCAAGAGTGAGATTGCTGGGTTGTGTGATAAATGTGTGTTTAACTTTATAAGACACTGTCAAAATTATTTTCTAGAGTTGCAGTACTATTTTGAATTCCCAGAAGCAATGTATGAGAGTTTCAGTTGCTCTACATCCTTGCCAACACTTGATATTGATAGTCTTTTCAATTTTGGCCATTCTAGTGGGTATATAATGATATCTCATTGTGGTTTTTATTTGCATTTCCCTAATGACTAATGACGGTGAACATCTTTTTATGTGCTTACTTGAGGTTCATGTATCTCTGATTAAGTGTTTAATCTTTTTGTGTTTAATCTTAAGTGTTTAAATCTTTTGCCCATTTCTTTTTTGTTTGTTTGTTTTTTGAGACAATGTGTTTCTATGTTGCCCAGGCTGGTCTCGAACACTTGGGCTCAAGAGATCCTCCCACCTCAGCCTCTCAAGTAGCTGAGACTACAGGCGCATACCACCACTTTCCAGCTATTTTGCCCATTTTTAATTGGGTTGTGTTTTTTTCTTCTTGAGTTATAAGAGTTCTTTGTATGTTCTGAATACAAGTCCTTTATCACATAAATGTTTTGCAGGTATTTTCTCCCAGTCTTCATTTGCCTTTTCATTTACTTACCTGGGTCATTTGAGAACAGATGCTTTAAATTTTGATGAAGTCAAAACTTATTCATGTTTTCTTGTTATTATTTGTGCTTTGTGTCCTATCAAAGGATTTCTTTTCTAGAAGGTTTAGCTCTTACATTTGGATCCATTTTGAGTTAATTTAGGTATATGGAGTGAGAATAGAGGGGCTTTTGTAATCCACTTTTTTGCATATGGATATGTAGTTCCCACATCATTTAGTTGAAAGACTATGCATTTCCATTGAATTACCTTGGCTCCTTTACTGAAAACAGTTGCCCGTACAAGTGTGGGCCTACTTCTAGACTCTATGTTCTGTCCCATTGATTTTTTTAAGTCGTGTTTTTTTAATTGAGATATAACTCACATGCCATAAAATTCACCATTTTAGAGTGTACAGGTGAGTGGTTTTTAGTATATTCACAAGGTTGCACAACTGTCACCACTAATTCCACCTCATTTTCATTATCCCAGAGAGAATGTTCCATTGATCTTAATGTCTGTCCTTTTTCTAATTCATACAGTCTTGTTAATTGTAACTTTGCAGTGATTATTGAAATACAAATTTTGTTCAGCATTTTCAATATTGTCATGGGTATTCTATATCTTTTAAACATTTATGTACATTTTAGAATCAACTCGTCAGTCTCTACAAAAAGAAAAAACTTGGGATTTTCATTAAGATTGTGTTGAATCTGTAACTTGATTTGGGGATAATTAGTATTTTAACGATGAAAATGATCCACGAAAACATGGTATATAGCTCTCCATTTAGATACTGAATTTCTCTCAACAGTGTTTTGAATTTTCAGTGCATAGGTCTTGCACATATTTTGTTAAATTTGACTCTAAGTATTTCAAATTTGTTATGCTATTTTACATTATATTAGATTTTTAAATTTCAAGTTCCAGTTTTTCTCTTGTAGTACATAAAAATACAATTAATTTTTGTATATTGACCTTGTCTCCTAAAGGTCTTGCTAAACTCTTTAGTTCTAGTAAGTTTTTTGCAGATTTTCTTTGGATTTTCTATACAGTGATGTCAACTGGAAAAGAAAAGATAGTTTTTCAAAATTTATTTCTAAACTGTGTGCCTTTTATTTCTTTTTCTTCCTTTATTAACCTGCCGGGAATCTCCAGCATCCAGTGTTGAATGAAGTGGGAAGAGTATATATCCTTGCCCTGCATCCAGTCTGAGGGGAAGGCATTTGATTATTCACCACTAAAAAGGACATTAGCTGTAGGTTTTTCATACGTGCCCTTTATCAGATCAAGGAAGCCTCTTCTATTCCCAGTTTCCTAAGAATTATTATCATGAATTTGTCAACTTTTGTCAAATGTTTATTCTGCATCTATTGAGATCATCATATGTTTTTTCTATTTTAATCTATTTCGATGGTGATTCATTTGTTTTTAAATACTAAACTACCTTGCATTCCTAGGATGAAACATGCCTTGGTAATGATGTATTATCCTTTTGTATATTGCTGGATTTGATTTGATTTGTTCTAGACTTTCGCATTTATAATAGACAGTGGCCTTTAGTTTTTTTTCTATCAGTGTCTTTATTTGGTCTTGTTATCTGGGTGATATTGGCCTCATAAAAGGAGCTGAGAAGTGCTCCTTCCTATTCTGTTTTTTGGAAGTTTATTTAATGCTGGTTTTATTTCTTCCTTAAGTGTTTGGTAGAATTCACCAAGGAAGCCATCTGCCTCTATGTAAGGGTTTTTAACTGTGAGTAAAAGCTTTTCAATAGACACAGGGCTGTTCAGGTTATCTGTTTCTCTTGAGCGATCTTTGGTACTTTGTGCCTTTCGAGGAATTTTTTCATTTCATCTAAGCTGTAGAATTTCTTGGTATAAAGTTGTTCATTATATTCCCTTATTATCCTTTTAATGTTCGTAGTACATACAGTGAAGTCCCCTCCTTGATTTCTTATGCACACATAAGCTCACGCGTGCTCTCTATAAAGACAGAACAGTGCAACGGTTCTCATATATCCATCACCTGGATTCAATAATTATCAAGGTGTTGCCGTACATGCTTCATCAGTTCCCTGTTTTCCTTGATTTGCTGAAGTATTTTAAATTCCAGACATTATGACATTTCACAAACCCTAGATACTTCCATATGCATCTCTAAAAAATAATATTTTCTTAGGAAACCATAATTCCATTATCATACCTAAAAAAATTAGCCATGATTCCTTGGCATAATCTTTTACCTAGATACACCTATAAGATTTTCTCAGAAATGTCATTTTACAGTTGGCATGTTCAAATCAGAGTCCAGACAAGGTCTGTGTATTACCTATAGCTGTCATGTGTCCTAAGTTTTTAATCTAGGACAAAGCACCCCATTTTTTCAATGCAGAAAACAGTCATTTCTCCCCTAGAAAGCTCTACATTCTGGATTTGTCTGTTTCCTGTTGGTATCATTTAACTCTTCTAAACAGGAGCTGCTTCAGTCTGAGAATGACTGAATTGTGACTTGGAACCTCTGTCCCCCTGAGCAATCCACCGTGGCCCTCTCCCCCCGAGGGGGGCAGGAAGAAGAGTGGGAAACTGTCTGCTTCAAGGCCCGGGAAACGTCCGGCTTCCCTGTCCAGCTCCCCTGTCCAGCTCAGGCCAGGCCACTTCCATGAAGCCTTTGACTCCTGTCACCTCCGAGTTCCTTTGACCCCTGTCACCTCCAGTTATGTGGAGCACTGAATTGCGTATCTCTGTCTTCCTCACTGTGGTTTCCTGTGTGTAACTCTTGTCCTCTGCTCTGTTACGATACGTGTGTTTAAGATTCTGTGTAGGTTTTATGAAAGTGCCTCAGAAGAGGGTAGCATCCCTGTGGCCGCCTGGTTTCCCTGGCGGTCCCTGACGCGGGTACCCGTGTAGCTGGCACCCGGTGCCCAGGCCTCCCGCCGTCCCTCCCGGTGGCACCTGCCGTGCTGGAGTCCAGAAGCAGGGGATCCCGTCGGCTCTTACGCATTTGCCTTCAGAGAAATACATCATGCAGAGTGCACAGTCCCGTGTCTGTCTGACCTATGTCACACGGCACTGCCCGTGGTGAGATCCACCCCTTCGTTCTCATTGCTGTGGAATATTCCAGAATATGCGACAATTGACTGACCCATTCGACCGTCAGTGGACGTTTGGGCACTGTCTACCTGGGGGCTGTCACAAATGGTGCTGGCCGGAATGGTCCTATCCACGCCTCTTTGGTGAACCTGCGCCCACATTTGTCCTGCATCTGCCTGGGGGCGGAGCTGCTGGTCCTCGGGTGAGCACAGGTTCCGCTTTCAGAGAACCGCCCAGCACTCTTCCACTGGGGATGATAAAGACCCACATCTTACCATGTCACCTCCCAGGGTCAATACCCTTGAATGACTCCCACTGTGTAGAGCTGGAACCCAGACTCCATGAGGTGCCTGGGGAGGGCCTGGGGCCTGGGCCCTGCCTCGCCCCTGCCCGCTCTGCTCCCCCGGCCGGCCCCCCGTCCTCCCGCGTCCTGTTGTCCTGAGACTCTGGGCTTGCTCAGCTGTCCACTCCTGCAGGACGCTGACGCCCTGGTTCTCCACATGCAACTCTGCTTGTCCCCACTACAGAGTGTCTCAGAGTCAGCTTTCAGGGTATCTGCCACCCCCATTAGGCCACAGCTTTTTAAGAACAAGGGTCATGGTCTTATTTCAGATGCCTGAATACATAATGAGCCAGGGAACTTGGCAGATGATCGGAACAGAAACTTGGTGGCTAGCAGTCCACTCCTTGCTTTAGAAAATAATAAATCTAGTTTTGGGGGTTTTGTGTATTTTTTTTAAATTTCAGAATATTATGGAGGTACAAACATTTTGGTTACATATAATGCCTTTGCTTTGCCCAAGCCAGAGCTACAAGCGTGGTTTTAAAGTTGAAAAGAGAAGGGCTCAAACCACAGCCCTTCGCACAGAGTGACGGGTGGGGACAGATAGCAGGGTCCATTGCGTGGTCGTAGTTCACATTTCAAAACAGTGGTGGCATGTGCAGGTGAGAACCAGCATTTCTTCAACTGAGATCTTCTGCATTTTTCTCATAGTTGACCACAGGGTGTGTTGGGGGAAGGCGTGTGTGGATTTTGGATCAAGCCCTGACTTAAATCCAGGCCATTCCATGTAAGCTGTGATGTTTTAGTCAAATAACTCCTCTGAGCCTCAGTTTCCCATGTGTGGAATGGGACAGTAACACCTGCCTGGCAAGGCTGTTGGAGGATTGGAGAGAACGAATCAGTTCCTGGAGAGCCGCTGACAGCCCCATACAACTAACGGTCTCTCTCCTGGGGACGTGAAGAGGAATTTGCAGCCTGGGCCCAAGCAGGTTTCCGCCGGGCTCTCTCCATCTTCCTGAGAGACCTGGGCTGGACTGCACTCAAGGTCTGCCCTGTACCTCGGGGAGGGGAGGGCCGGGCCCTGGGGTGCTGGTGCTACAGAGCCAGCATATCTGGGGGAGGGGCCCCTCTGTGCATCTTCCTCATGGGCCAGCCCCAGGATGGGGAAAGAGGTTTCTTGGCTTGGACAGCAGAGGGGCAGAGAGCAGAGAGGCCTTGTTTGTTTCTTCCTGTTTACATATACATCTTGGGGCTTTTTGTTTGTTTTTTACTTAAGAAAGTAGTTTTGGGACCAGGTGCTGTACTCACACCTGTAATCCTAGGGCTCTGAGAGGCCGAGGCAGGAGGATCCTTTGAGGTCAGGATTTTGAGACCAGCCTGAGCAAGAGTCAGCCCCGGTCTCTACAGAAAATAGAAAAGAATAGCTGGGCGTGGTGGCGTGCACCTGTAGTCCCAGCCACTCTGTAGTCCCAGCTACTCAGGAGGCTGAGGCAGGAGGATTGCTTGAGTCTAGGAGTTTGAGGCTGCAGTGAGCTATGATGACACCATTGTACTCTAGCCCAGGTGACAGAGCGACACTCTGTCTCAAAAGAAAAAAGAAAGTAGTTTTGAGCGAGGGAAATGAGACAGCTCCTATAAATATCCCCCCACAAAAAGTTAAATAAGTTAAATGCCTAACATGCTTGAGCTATTCAGTTAAGAAAATGGATGAATAAACATAATTTTAACTTCAATGAGTTCTTCTCTTTATCAAAACTAAAATAACACTGAACACTTAAAAAAAAAAAAAAACCTCCATAATGAAAAACAAAGCTGCTGTTCTGTTGTTTTTGAAACAGTTGATTGGAAAGTGCTTCCACCGAAGGTAGCCTGCGTCTGTCCTGCAATCGCCATAAAGCGGTAACAAGGGATTTTCACATTTTCACGAGGGATTTTGTTATCCCAAGAGTGGACCATGCGTTGCCTTTTAAGTGCTTTTTAAAAGCAGAGTATATACCAGAATGTGCTTTTTAATAATATTTAGGGTTCTGGGATCCACTCCCAACACTGGAGAGGCCAAAGAGTTGTAAATAAACCCAAAGGCAAGACTGGTGTGTTTGGCTTCAGCCCCTCCGTCCTGGCCCTGGCTTTTGTCAGCAGGTCTCAGCCATAATAAAGCTTTTAAAAGGGGGATTTTTTGGTGGGGGTACAGTGCACAGCAGGGTCAGATTCCATTAGGGCAGGGCATGTAGTTTCCTTAGAAGTGCCAGTCACTCCAGCACAATGCCTTTCTCTGGAAGTTTTGGACCCAGAATTCAGGCTGCCGTCAGCGAACAGTGACCAGCTGTGTGTTCAGGACTTGTAGGAATGTGAGTAAGTGGATCCACTTTATATAAAATATTTAAAAGCATATTTAATAAATATGCCCTTAATTTCCTCCTCTACTCCCCTTCCTACTTGTCATTCACAGTTATAACATCTCTCAGTTGTTTCAATTGAATTTAACTTGGGGTAATTATATAAGCACTGAAAAGATTAGAATGCTTTGGGAACAAGTAATTAGTCAAAAGAAAACCCATCAGGCTTAATTTTGAGTTCTGTGCTTTTATTTTCAAAAAGGCTTGTTATTTTTAATGTTTAAAAATGGAATTTGTGTGCACGTGCCTGTGTTGAGGATATCTCATTTCTTTTGGTGTGCTAACGTAGGCAGTTAACTTTCCTAGGTTTACATTCCTCTTATCTGCTGCCTCCTGCTACCTGATTACCTCCAGCTAGTCTGCATTTTTCAGAAGATTTAACCTGGTTTTAATAATATTCTTAGTGAAAGGTAGTTCCAAAGGTAAAACCTATTATTGCTACCAAAGAATCGAATTCTGATTTCCAAGCCCACTGGAAGGAGAGTTTGGATTGTCCCCGACTCAGCTTGCTGCGGTTGGCACAAGAGGCCGGGTGACCACAGCACAACTCGCTCCCTAGTTGTCGGTGGCCAGTTGGGTTTTCAGATCCCTTTAGCTCCTGATTTTATGTTTCTGGGCAGTGGGACGTGGGGTCTGAGGTGGCAGTGCCCTGGCTTAGGACGGCAGGGCCTAGGATGGCGTTTGATGGTTTGCACCAGGCAGACTGGCAGGTAGGGCCAGGTGGGGTGGCGGTTTCTGTGTTGTGCTCAGGGTTCCTTCTGTAGCACAGGTAGCACTCCTGGGGGTTTAAGTTTGACATCTTGCAGTTGTATTTGGTGGTCATCTTCCAAAGTATTCTTTGGAATACTTTAATTCATGCTGAGTAACTCATTCCACTTGGTGCTGTTGGGTGGAGGCCCCGTGGCTGGTTCTCCTTGGATCCCGTGCCCCCAGGCTGGGCTAGGACGTGCCGCCGTCTCCCAAGACCTTGTGTGGCCTCGCTGTGCTTGGCCTGGGTGAGGTGGGCCTCCCCTGAGACGGTTGGCTTCGACCTCAGCCTCTCGGCTCTCTGTCTGGTGCTCCTTCTAGAAGAACTGTTGTCCCAAAGCAGCTAGATGGTTAAGCTACGAAATATAGAGTATATCAGCCAGGACCTCACCTGTATTTTTATTTCTTCACTTTTGAGTAGGTCTGACTTCTAAAATGACTAAGAGTTGTTTAAATGGGTATATGCTTTCATCTTTCTAGAATATTCTGTTAGCAAACCCCCAGAGGAGACGAGAATGGCTTTGGGTGATACTATAACAGTTCTGTGCTTCTAACCTAAAGTTGGAGTCTCTGTTTCTCACCTAAGAAAGCAAAACAGTCACATAAAAACTATATTTAGTTAATATAACCTTAAAATGTTTCTGAAAAACCAAACAAATCCTTTTAAATTGTATATTCAGTCCTGTTTCGAGCCCAGTTAGTCAAGGTATTCCTAACCCAAAGATTCCAGGTGAAAAGAAAACATGCTCCAGAAAAAGGAATGTCAGCAAGGGCACACACAGGTGGCTTTCTCGGCCCTTGATTACTTTCTGCCCGACCAGTCGCCAAGTTGAGACAGTGAAGACTTTGGGAACACACAAGGCAGAGTACAAGTTGCCTCCTTCAGCCAGACCTGGGTGTCCTATTTAACCAGGGAAGGGCAGGGCGGGCTGGGACAAGGTGCAGATTCTTGGCTCTTCCTCCTTGACCGGGGAGGCGGTGCTGCTGCTCCACACAGAACAAGCGGTACCGTGAGCAACTGCCGCTCTTCCAGCAGGCCTAGAAAATTATTCTAAAAGGCAGATCCTTTGCTGTGTTTCCTAGTAGCCAACTATAGGACACCACTGCTCAGTCAGCAGCCAGTGTGGACCCAGCCCTGGGCCGGGAGAGAAAGCCCCGGTGCCCAAGCCTGTGGGGTGGCGTGCACCCCTCGACCCCGTCTCTGGCTGCGAGACCTTCGCTCTGCTGCCCCTTTCGTGGGCCCAGGTCCAAGGGCAGGGAAGTCTCTCATTCTCATTTTGTATTACTGAATGTTGGGTTCCAGGAAGCCACCACAATTCATTTTTAGTAATACTCTGGGACAGGCTGGGATGTTTGTGAAAACCCTAAAGAAAAGATGAGGAGCTCCTGCTTTTGGTTCGGGCCTGTGAAGCTTGTTGAACTTGGATAAGAACAGTCACTGGCAGTAATAATTGCAGGCTGCATGTTGCCTTCCCTCCTGTAGTCTTTTTTTAGGTCAACTTTCCTTGAGGTATAGCTTACGCCAAAATCACAGATTAAGTGCACAGGTCGGTGATTCTGACAAATGAATCCTCCCCTCCCCCCAGGGAACCTCTGCAGTGAGGGCCCCTCCTCACCCCCTGTGCTCTGAGTGCTGTGGGTTCTCGGTGGCGTTTCTTTGTTGCAGTGTCTGTAAGGGGTGCACTGATGCTTGCCGGGCGGTCCAGGTCTAAGGGTCTGCAGCACTTGGCCCGTGGTGAAAAGGAAAGGAGTGGGGCACCGAATGCAACACCTGCAGATTTGCACCTGGGGCTATGTTTGAACTTGTGTGTCACCTTGTGACCCAGAGAGCGGGAGAGATTCCAAACAGAGAGAAGGCCTGCAGTGCCTTCTCTTTGGGAATCTGGACTGAATGGGGACGACCACTTGGTCTCCTGCAGCAAGTATTTATGAAGTGCCTACTGCATGCGGTGAACTGTGCTGCGTGACACAGAGGGTATGAAATGAAATGAAGGTGTGACCTCACCCTGGAGGAGCTGTGGCTCAGGGACGCTCAGGGACAGCGCACCCCTTGGTGCGGGGGAGGGCAGTGCACAAGGAGAAGGAGAAGCTGGGGGGAGGGGCGCAGTTACAGGGACTAAAATAGGAAGCTAAACTCTCAGCACGGTGTTTATCACTCACTTTATATTGTACAATGTTGGTTTTAAGTTTAAATGCGTATATTAGAGCATTTAACTTGTATGTGGAATTGCAGAAATAACACAGTCGTTCGTAACTTGTGCGAGCATACCGGCGTGTGCATTCTATTCTTACCGGAAGGCCAGCTCGGCTGTTTTCGTCTCCCGTCTGCACAGGCGCCCGTGCTCCCAGCACCGCCCGCCCCGGCGCTCGTGCTGGAGGAAGGTGCAGAGGGCGAGGAACCCCGGGCCGCCCGAGGGGTCCCCCGGCCTTCTGCGTCGTGGTTTTCCGGGCACGGGGCTGGCCAAGACCAGTAGGAGAGGCCGCGGGAAGGCCCTTCCGCGCTCGCGTCCCGGGGCGCCCTGCTGCCGCCACGGGGCAGGTTGTGCCCGCAGCCGGCAGCGCAGCCGGACGGTGGCGCCTCCAGGCCGCGCACCCAGGTCCACCGGGGTCTCCTCTGCCGACGAGAGCGCCGCACTGTCCTGGCAGACCTCACTTACAAAACACAAGTTCTAAGGTAAAACTGAGAATTTCAGGACAGTGGCGGCTTCTGGGTGCGGAGTAAGCAGCGCAGGGTGTGCGTCAGTGTCCCTGAGGGGCGCGGTCCTGGGGGGACATGGCAGGAGCCTGGTGTGGGGGTGGCCCAGGCCACTGGCTGCCTGGGGCCCTGGAGCGGCCGGAGGCAGTGAGGGCTGCCCTCCTTCAGGGGCGTGGAGGTCAGGAGGGGTGTGAAGGCTCCACCACCTCACCTGGTCGCCTTGTATAGTCACTGCATCTGTGTCCCAGCCTCCTCATCTGTAAACAGGGGAGCCGCTGGGGGCCGAGAAGATCTCATTTGTTGTTTTGAGCGCTAATTTGAGACTATTAGCGACATGTACAGTGTGCAGCTGGGGTGGCAGTGTTGTTCTGGGTCACTTCGGAGCTCCAGGTGGGACAGGCAGGTGGTGCTGGGGTCCCGCAGGGCAGAGGGGCTCTGAGTACGAGGCTGACTGGCACCTTCTCTCTGGTGCCAGGCCTGCTGGCCACCCGCCCGGCACGAGCTCGCGGCTCCGGCTCCTGCTGCCAGGCCTCTGCCGCGCCTCCCGAGCCGCCCGCCGGGCTGGCAGCGCCCCCAGGCCTGGCCGCGGCCGGAACGCGGGGCTCTGTCCTGCCGCCCGCACAGAGCTCCTTCCCGGCACGGCGTCCTGGGATTTTCCAGCGCTGCCTTTCCTTACTCTCAAACAGGGCACGGGGGTGTGACAGAAGGTCATGTCCATGTTGTTGGCCACTGTGTGTTTTCAAGGTGGTAACACAAATGGCCTTTAAAGTGATGTGGCATGAAAAAAATCGTTACTATCTGGCATGGCCAACAGTGGTTGCTATGGCAGCATTCAGAGGGCCCGAGATGGCATTGGGGACCATACACCGCCCATTTGTTTTCACAGACCTGTGAAAGTTCATAGTTTTGAACAAACAACTGTGGAGAGGAGCCCCCGGCCTCTGATTTCAAAGGGCCGGTGTTTCACCGGGGCCCGTGCGGTTAATGCAAGAAAGGTGTTTTGCCACACACTTTTCCGGGGCATTCAGCGGGGCTGGCGAGGGGTCTGCTTGAGCAGGAAGCCCCTGTCTTTGCTATAAAGAAACTAGCAGGCAACAAAATGAAAGCATCAAAGCGCCAACAGGATGCGGCCCGGAGCCCTCCCTGGCACGTCGCCCCCGAGAGCCACGCGGGGAAGAGTGACCTGGAGCTCGTTCCATGCTCCCAGGCCAGGCTCGGGTTGAAAGTTCAAGGCATTTTGTTTTTTCACCTGTTTCCTACAGTTCTAAGAAACTTTTGAAGAATTAATGTGTAACTATATCAGACACTTGGCATTTTCTCCAGGGAAAATAATGTTACAGTGGGGGAGGGAGGGGAAGTGGCCACTCAACTGAGATGCAGGAAGGTTTCTGTAAAATAAGAGAAATCCTCTCTGGGTAAACGTGCCCAACATCACATATGCTTCTCACCACATCTCTACCACACTTGGAGACATATGCATTTGCTCGGGGCCAGCACCCAGTGTGTGGCTACTGGTGGTCACATAAGGACCAGGGCGCCATTGGCAGCCTTGAAACCAGCGTACGGTGTGACGCGGTGGCCTGTACTGTGGTCTCTGTGCCCTTCATGGAGCTGACAGGCCAAGGTTCTGCTGGAGCCAATGATGACACAGTGAATGACTAATTAACACAGCACACGTAAAGACAGTGACGCTCTCTGCCAGGCAGGTCTCTGGACCTGGCATTTCTAGTTCTGAAACGATTTCTCCCCAGCCCATGGTGAGTGGCAGAGCCTGCTCTGGCAGGGACCCGTCCTTCAAGCCACCCAAATCCAGTCATTTTACTTTTGTTTTTCTAACCCAGTCCTGACAACTGGCATTACACATTGTTAGTGGCCCGATGGTTTATCACATGGAGGAAACAGACACTTTGAAGTGATGACATATAGATTTTACTAACATTTCCTCCTGTCATTAATTTTTAATACATACAGGATGAATATTTTATTGAGGAATCTTTTTTTAAAAGGTGGTTTTTATGTTAGAAGCTGGTATTCATTTAAAATCCTTTTGCAGATTAGCTTAAGCAGAGTTAAATATTAGCCCTTTCCTTGTTTGGTTCACCTGGTATGTGTATGTGTGTTTGTAAATGTGGACCCGGCATACGCAGTAGTGATAATTTGTAAACTCTCCTAATAAACTCTTAAATCCTGCCTTTTACACTCTTGCCACCAGGTGGCTAAGAAAAAAAATTAAGCAAGAAAAATCCAACAGTTATGCAAAGGACTCATAATCACTTTCAATTTCTGCTTTTGTGATGAAATATGAAACTATAGACAGACTGTGTTTCAAGAAAGAAAACTGCTGAGTTAAGTGACAGAGGCATTTCAAACAGCGCCAGGCCAGATGGGCATCTCATAAGTGTGTTTGTTTTCTTAAATATTGACAATGTTAAACTAACCAGATTTTGCTGAACTAAAGCTTTTGGAGACTCTGAGCCTGTTCTACCTCCGTGCTGACCCCGGGATGTCCACACCCTCCCCGGCCAGTAGGTTTGGGACGGAGGTGTGGATTGGGTGCTGAGCACAGCCGCAAGCCTCCCCCATCCTTAATGCACGGGCCACGTCATCTGCAGAGATTCCCTTAGAGTCAGCTCTGGAACCCCCAAGTAAAATTCTCCAAAATGAATGATTCTGTGTATCGATGGTAAGATGCTATAAGGAGATCCATGCACGAGGGATGGTGATGTAACAGGCTGTCGGAGTAAGGCCTGTGTCATACGGCACAAACCCTACTACCCCCAGATTTCCACAGCATTATGACGAGAAGAGCCATCTTGTCCCATGGACACAAAACCCTCTTCCTTCCACATGGCCCGCTGGGGTTGCCCTTCAATTCTCTAATTTATTAACTCAGACAAATAACCTCTTGCTCGTACACCATTTTATTCACAATTTGCTTTTCTGATTCAAAGTGAACATGAGTGCCTTAATCCTCTAATGGGAATTAATTGCTTGTTTCAGTGCTTAACTCTGATCCTTTCTCAATCCCCACAGGGACAAGTTTCTTCCTGCAGGATCTGTGTGTGTGGTTCAAAACACAATCAGAAAGGTAATGATGTTTTTCTTATGAAAGAACCCAGAAATGCAGAATATTAATTTTCTTTTATATTGCATAAATAGTATTTTCAAACTAATTTAATATTATAAAGATATGTTTACTGAATTCAGTAGGTAAAATGTAGAAAATAAGTTGGTCATTCCTAAATTAGTTCCTAGAAGAGAAGATTAACTTCCATTGCCTAGTTTTCTTTTATGGAAATATTCTATCATCTTCCGCGCAAGCAAGTTACTGAGCTTAATCTGTCATGGGATTAGTTAAAAAAAAAAAAAAAAAGAAAAAGAAGGAAGTTACTGAGCTGATTTTCCACAGAGCTGAAGTTATCATTCTATGGCCTAATTACCATCATTTCTATGTACTACCACCTTTCCAAATATTCCTCTGGTTTTGAGAAATTATTAAGGCTACAACCACTACTTCATATGCCTTGATTCCCTCTCCCACTTATAATGTATTCATTTTTATTTTTAAGGGGCTTTGTTGGGAAGAATATAGTTAGCAGATGTCATTAGAAGATCTTGATAAAGGAAGGGGGCAGGGGAATTCACATTCATCGGGGGCTTATGCCTGGCATGCAGTCGATGGGCAGTGGAGATTAGCTCTTGGGGGGAAGTGTGATGAACCCAGTTTTAAATAGGAGGAAATAGAAGCTCAGAAACTTGAAATAACATTCCCAAAGACCTACAGGTGTGCTAAGTGGTGGAAATGGGAATTTGATTCAGACCTGTCATCATGCCACAGTGCATTTTTTTTCAAACTTGCCATGACTGTTTCCCTAAATGTCTATCTATCTACAGAACTCTGCCTAATGTAGTTCCCTTTGAGGGCTGGGCCCACACTGTGTCTGATCCCACAGGCCTGGCCTTCAGGGTCGTGGTTCAGACCTACCTGGGCACATCTACCTCATATTAAAGCAGAGACAAAGCGCAATCTTTGTTTTGCTCTGGAAAAGCCCAAATGGCTCACCTATAGCTGTTTCTACCTATTATTTATTAATAGGTAGTCTTACATTTTATCTAAGACTCTGACCCTAACCCACTGTCACAGCATGGTAGCAGGGAGTGAGGTTGAAGACACAGTAACATATGACTCTCAGGGGGCCTAACGCTCTCATGGCCAGAATGAGTAACAGGCACGTTCTGAGTTACTCCTGACTGTGGTTCTGAGAGGCATCTGGCCAGTGTGAAAGACTTTTCATGTGTCCTGTTGGCTGTGATCCTCCCAGCAGCCTCGGAAGTGGGCTGAATATGACAGATGAGGAACTAGAGTACAGGGAAATAAGGAACCCAAAACTAGCAGAAGGAAAAGAATAATAAAGATTATAGATGAACAAAATAGAGAGTAGAAAAACAATAGAGAAAATTAGTGAAACCAAGAGTTGGTTGTTTGAAAAGATCAACAAATTTGACAAACCTTTAAAAAAAAAAAAAAAAGATTGAGAGACAGAGGAGACCTAAATAACTGAAAACAGAAGGGGACATTAGAACCCATTTTACAGAAATAAAATGGACTATAAGAGAGTACTATGAACAAGTGTATGCCAACAAACTGGCTAACCTAGATGAAATAGACAAATTCCTAGAACTACACAACCTACCAAGACTGAATCACGACAAAATAGAAAATCTGAACAGACCTATAACTAGTAACGTGTAAAGAGACTGAAGCATACTCAAAAAATCTCCCAAAAAAGAAAAGCCCCAGGACCAGATGGATGGCTTTTCACCATTTAAATTAACACCAATCCTCCTGAAACGCTTCTAAAAAATTGAAGAGGAAGGAACACTTCCAAACTCATTCTGTGAGGCCAGTAGCACTCTGATGCCAAAGCCAGACAAGGACACTGCAAGAAACAAAACTACAAACTAATGTCTTTGATGAAGACTGTTGGAAAAATTCTAAACAAATACTAGCAAACAGAATTCAACATCACATTAAAAGGATTATATGCCCTGACCAAGGGGGATTTATTCCTGGAATGCAAGGATGGTTCAACAAAGGACAATCAATTACACTAACAGAGTGAAGGAAAAAAACCACGGGATCATCTCAATTGATACAGAAAAAACATTTGATAAGATTCAATGCTATTTCATGGTAAAAACACTCAACAAATTAGAAGGAAATTAACTCAATATAATAAAGGCCATATATGAAAAGCCCACAGCTAACATAACTCTCTGTATTAACAGAATAAAAGCTTTTCCTCTAAGACCAGGAACAAAAACAAGGATGCCTGATTTCCCCACTTCTATTCAACGTAGTGCTAGGAATCCTGGCTAAAGCAATTGGGCAAGAAAAAGAGATAAAAAGAAAATTGAAAGTATGAAGTAAAATTAATTCTGTGGACAACATGATCTTGTATAGAAAACCTAAAAATTCCACCAAAAAACTGTTAGAACTAATGAACAAGGAATTCAGCAAAGTTGCAGGATACAAAATTAACACACAAAAATTAGTTGCAGTTTTACACACTAACAATGAATAGTCTGAAAAGGAAATTTAAGAAAACAATTCCATATACAATAGCATCCAAAGAAATGCTTAGGAATAAACTTGACTTAAGAGGGCAAAAGACCTATATGCTGAAAATTACTAAACATGCTGAAAGAAATTAAGACACAAATAAATGGAAAGATACCCATGTTCAATGATTGGAAGACAGTATTATTAAGATGTCAATATTACCTAAGCCAATCTGCATATTTAATACAATTCTTATCAAAATTGCCTGGGCATTTTTTCCAGAAATAGGAAAATCCATTCTAAAATTTATATGGAATTTCAAAGGACCCCAAATAGACAAAGTAAATTTGAAAAAGAACAACAATGTTGGGGGTCTCATCTTTCCTGATTTCAAAACTTACTGCAAAGCTACAGTAATCAAAACAGTACAGTAGTCTCCCCTTACCTGCAGTTTTGCTTAATATGGGTACAGAGTTTCAGTTTTACAGGATAAAAAAGTTCTAGAGCTCTGTTCTCACAACAACACAAATATACTTAACACTACTGAACCGAATACTTAAAAATGATTAAGACAGTAAATTTTATGTTATGTGTATTTTATCACAATTTTTTTAAAACTCCAAAATAAAGAGAAATACAGAGAAGGATTTGGTTTATCAAATAATGTTCATTCAAAACAAGTGGGGGGAAAAGCATACAGGGACACAGGGTCCTTTCCTCAGCTGCACTCAACAGGGCCGCGGGGTCAGTGCGAGTGGCGGACCCAGGAACCACGGAGGCCGTCGGAGTCCAGCAGGCCTGGGTTCGTTCCCGCTGCCGGCCCTCCCCAGCCCTGGCCCCAGAGCCCTCACCTAAGCTGCCTGACCTAGTTTCCTCATCTATTAAGTGAAGATAATACCACCTACCTTATAGAGTTGAAAAGATGAAATAAACTGAGATGACACATAAACTACTTAGTGCAGGGCCCAGTGCACCCAGGTGACGCTCAGCCGTGCTGTGAGCAAGGCCCACAGAGGACCGCCCTGTGAACCCGGCCCTCCTCAGAAACGCCATCCACAAGACTCTTGTCCTCTTGTTCTCCTACCTCTCTCCTGAGCCTGCTTGTCCACTCTTGGATGAAATGTTTCTTTTCTTCTGTTGCAGCTGAATCCCTAGGGTACCAAGAACCAAGCCCAACATGTGCCGATACCTGCTCTGTCCTGGCATCTTACCACTCTTATTCCCAAGTCCATGCTGTTTCTAATGCGACCGTTCTAACCTCTCTGCTTTGTGCAAGTTCCCAGCCCTGGTGGCACCTCCTCTCCTGAGCAGAGGACGATGTCACCTCCTGTTGACGGAGCGGCTTCTGAGGGAGGGCAGCGAGCTCTCTCCCACTAAGTGCCCCGTCTCCCCTCCACGACACCTCAGCCTCATGCGGTCGGGCTGGTCGTGCCGGCGCCACTCCCTGCCATGCACAGGGCCTTCCTTCTCGTGCAGGCGCTGCTTTGACCGCCCCTTTCCCTCTTGTCTCGGCAGCAGGCAGAGCGAGACCACCCCCTCCCGCCCCCGGCTCCAGCCCTTTGGTGCCCGCAGTTGCTGCCTTACTGATGTCTTCTTGGGGACCTGAAACACACTCCGGTTAACTGTATCTGAATAAAACCTTCCCGCCAGCCTTCTAAGCAGACAGCTCCTGTCCCGTGGTTTCCCTTTCTGGTTCACAGCAAGGCTCTCAAATACAAGGGCTGTGTGCCCTGTCGAAGGACTGGTGGTGCAGCAGAAGGAGACGACAGTGGGAGGAACAGGCTCCTTGGTCCCTGCATCCTCCCTAAGTGCCACCCCGCCCATAAAGACAAAGGAGGAACGCGGGCAACATTCTGGAAGACAGAACACGGAAGCGGGCGGTAGCTGAGTTAGCAGCGTAGAGATGCCAGCAACCTGAGTTTCTGCGAGGTGAGGAGCGAGCGAGCGAGAAGTTAGCTGACCAGGACCCGCAACGCCAGAAAGCTCCAGAACTGCAGGCCAGAAACAGGAGAGGCCGAAAGTCTCTACAAGAGGCAGAGAGACCTCAGTCTCCCCTCAAACCCAGCAGAGGACAGTGGGTTCCCTTCTAGAGAGTTGTCTAGAACGCCTTGGTATGGGGAACAGCAGGCCCTGCTTGAGGTGGCAGCCTGAAAATGGGGGTGAAGGGAAAGTCCCCAGACATGGAGATTGTTGGGGGCCCCCAAACCTGTCCCCAGAGTCCCCACACGAGACCTCCAACTGTTGGGCCATCTCTGCCTTACTTCTAAAGAGAGTCTCAGTTTCCATACGAAAGGCCAGACGAAGATTACTGACATTTGCAGAAAACCTGTTAAAGAAACGCCGATAGCAAAACAGAGAAACCAGGAATTTAGGAGAAATAGAGGCAATGAAGGGAAAAAAGAAAACTTAAAAAAAGTATTGTGTCTGTGAAGGACACGAAGCTAAGAAAAATAGAGAACAAGAAAAAGATTTTGGAAATACGATGGCAATTTTTTTTCCCAGACAGTCTTGCTCTATCACCCAGGCTGGAGTGCAGTACAGCGATCATAGCTCACTGCAGCCTTGAACTCCTGGGCTCAAGGGATCCTCCCGCCTCAGCCTCCTGAGTAGCTGGGACTATAGGCACATGCCACCACACCCAGCTAATTTTCTAATATTTTTGTAGAGATGGGGTCTCACCATGTTGCCCAAGCTGGTCTCAAACTCCTGGCCTCAAACGATCCTCCTGGCTCAGCCTCCCAAAGTGTTGGGACTACAGGTGTGAGCCACTGTGCCTGGGCACAACATTTTTTAAAATAACAGAAGAATTGGAAGATAAAGTAGAATATAAAGGAAAAGGCCCGAAAAAAGGAGAAAAGATAAGAACACTGGCGGATTAAACCAGGATATCTACCACCTGAATACTGACTGGGAGATCCAGAAAGGGAACAAAGAGGAAGGAGAGGGAAGAACATTCCCCCGGGATCCAGAGTAATGAGTGTTCATGTTGAAATCCCAGCACAGATCCACCAGTTACATCATAAAATTTCAGAATCCAAGGGATTCTGGGCCACTTGTCCATGTCCAGGGGTGTCACCCCCCAGACGTTGCTGGCTGGTTGATGGATGCATCTTTTGTTTTCTTGCACCTGCAGTCCCAGCTCCCAGACGCCTGCCACAGGCTGTCATTAAGCAGTGCGGGCAAACGGGGGCCGTGAAACGCGGCTGGCAAGAGCAGCCCCGCCCCTTCCAGCCTTCATTTCCACTTGCGTTTGAGTCACTTGTACACAGATCACTTCTGTCCTTCTGAAACAGTTTGTGGCACAGACCCAGGCGAGTGGTAAACATTTACCTTCACACTGGAGCCAAGGTCGCTGCAGTGAGTCACAGTGAGTCACCGTGAGGCATCATTACCCTCTAAGACCTTGAAAAAGGAAACGCTGAAAGGTGTGATTGCTAAAGTTTTGCTGGGTCATACTGCCAGGACTGGAATGCAAATTTAGTCCTGAAACTCAAATTCTTTCTTGTAGCTGGACTACAGGTGGTTATAAAAAACACACACACATATATATATATGCTTGTTACTTCCGATTTTTCTATAAATTTATTATGTAATTTTCAAAGTCCTTTTTGAAGGACTGAAAACTGCTCAAGAAAATGGCAGGCTAGGTGTGGTGGCTCACGCCTATAATCCTAGCACTTTGGGAGGCTGAGGTGGGAGGATTGCTTGAGGCCAGGAGTTTAAGACCAGCTTGAGCAGGAGCAAGACCCCATCTCTACAAAAAATAGAAAAATTAGCCAGTTGTCATGGCACATACCTGTAGTCCCAGCTACACGGGAGGCTGAGGCAGGAGGATCACTTGAGCCCAGGAGTTTGAGGTTGCTGTGAGCTATGATGACGTCACTGTACTCCAGCCTGGCAGACAGAGCAAGACCCTGTCTTGGATGGATGGATGGATGGATGGATGGATAGATGAATAAAGGGAGGGCACGTGGAAGGGAAGGGAGAAAAGAAAGAAAATGACAATTCTGCAGGCCTTGACCACAGGACAGGCTGTCCCCATCTGACAAACAGCTGAGATGAGTGCCTTTGCCCGGATCGGCAGCTATAGATGGTGATTGGTGTTTCTGGGAGCCTCAGCACACGATGGCCAAGAGCAGTGGGTTCTCTGGGCTGCGCTGGGGGCTCAGGAGAGGAGCAGCTGCTTGCCCAGACAGGGTGGGTCTGGGAGGTCACTGCTGTTGGCCTGGCCAGGGTGTCCTTGGGCCTTGAGCTGTTACCACTGTAGAGGGCCAGGGCCAAGAATGGCGACCCTAAGGGCTTGCGGGAGGCTGAGGCTGAGGCGGTGATGAGGCCGGGCCTGTGTGAGACCAGAGGCCATCCTTAGTAGTCAGGCGACGAAGGCCATGGCAGAACTGGGAGGACACTCAGGCTCTGCTGTGGCTCCCGTGCAGGGGACACCAAGGGGCTGTCATGCAGCATGGGCTGCACGTGGTGGTCCCTGTGAGAGCCAGGGCGGCCATGTGAAGTGGAAAGTTCTGCTTCAGTCCATCCAGGGGCAGGGGCAGGGGCAGGCTGGTGAGCCCCGTCTTCCTGCTGCAGAAGACGGGTGCCTTGTCTATTACAGACATGTCAACGAAGTCACAAGCGGGTGCCCCTTTCCCTAGACCACGGATTGGCAAACTGCAGCCCCCAGGTGAGATCTGGCCTGGTGTCTGTTTTTGAACAGCCCACAAACTAAGAATGGCTTTTACATTTTTAAGTGGCAGAAAAAAACTCAAAACATTTCATGACAGGAAAATTGAGTGACATTCTAGTTTCTATGTCCATGAATGAGGCCTGACGGAGCACAGCCACGCCCATTCATTCGCATCCGGCCTACGGCCAGCAGAGCGCAGGCTGGGAGGGACGCGGCCGGCAGCTCACAGCATCTCCTCCCTGGCCCTGTGCAGGCAAAGCCTGCGACCCGCTGCCGCTGGCTGACACGTCCGCTTCCTTTCCCCTTTGCAGCCGCGCCGTCCGAATGGCCCACGTCTTCCTGTACGGCACCCTGAAGCGAGGCCAGCCCAACCACAAGGTCATGCTGGATGGCGCCCACGGCTCCGCCGCCTTCCGCGCCCGTGGCCGCACGCTGCAGCCCTACCCGCTGGTCATCGCCGGGCAGTACAACATCCCGTGGCTGCTGAACCTGCCTGGCACGGGCCGCTGCGTGGACGGCGAGATCTACACGGTGGATGAGCAGATGCTGCGCTTTCTTGACGACTTCGAAGGCTGCCCGGCCATGTACCAGCGCACCACGGTGACAGTGCGGGTGCTCAAGGACGTGGGTGAGGACAGTCCCGAGGACACGCTGGCGGCTGACACCACGGTGGAGTGCTTCGTGTACAGCACGGCCACCCACCCGCCCGAGTGGGTCCACCTCCCGTACCACGACAGCTACGACTCCGAGGGGCAGCACGGGCTGCGCTACACTCCCCGGGAGGACAGATGAGTGGGGAGGGACCGCGCTGCCGCCAGGGGACGGCCCAGGGCGTGAGGTTAGCGCAGCGCAGTCTGTACGCACTCAGTGCAAGAGTGTAACAGTGCCTTTCGGCAGAGTCTTTGTGAACAATCTGTGGGAAAAGCAAACGATCTCTTTCAATGGCAGCTGATTTCACAAATAATTTTGACATACTTGCAATTGTCCTCGCAAATCTTTCTTTCCAATACTACTACGTTGCTTGCTGCTTAAAGAGCGTCATGGGCTTGAATGTACTGGATAAGAAAAATTTAGGATTTTGATTCCCCTAAATGGCATTTGGAGAACTCGTGTTATCATACTCTTCTTTCTTCTTCTTCCCCTCCTCTCCCTCCTTTTTGCTTTGCTTTGATCTATCTGAAGATAACGTTTAAAATGAACATAAAGACTTTCTGTGGCAGCTGAATTTTAGCAGCCCTACTCTATTGATTCTGTTCTGTAGCACCTAGGAAAAAAATTTTTTTTAAATAAAAGCTGATTTTAGGGGTTGCTCAACATCAACATAATAAAGATCCTCAAGAAAAACATGCTGTTTGGGGGCATATATAGCGTCATTCTTAATTTTTAGATCAAGCTTACACAGAAACTATTGAAGATGATCACTTAAAATTAAACTAGATGTTTTGGGAAACAAAATATGAAAATGGTGGTATATATTTGACCCCTTTTGTTTTTTTGGTATATTTACTTGGTAGAAGGTTCTTTTTATTTTAATCTAGAAAAATAACACCCACCCACTTGCTGGCAGACACAGCTGAGCACCCCGGACTTCAAATGGAGGTTTATCCGAGTCCAGATCTCAGCAGCCAGGCTCGTCACGGCCTCTTGAGGGAGCAGCATTTTGGGGGTGGCCTTTCAGAGAAGAACCAACACATTAGTAATTTGTTCTTCAGGCCTGACAGAAGCTTAGCTTCCGAATACAAACAGCACTTAAAATAATTTTAGCAAGGCACGAAGTACCAATTACTACCCACCTCCATCTGATAATTTGTCAGCATAGACTCAAATCGGCGCACGACTCTTTGCTTCTGCTCACCAGTAAAGTATGAAATGTATTCCAAGAATTTCAGAACCCACTGAAAATGCAGCTGCTGATCCTTAGCAACCTCATTCTCCGTTGGGAGATCTCACTTACGCTTCAACTTAATGGTAGACTGTGATCGCTAACTGCATCTGGCACAAAAACATGATCATTATTTTTAGCCTCTTTTTCTTAATTGGAAACTTGCTTCACAAAAACACAAAAAGCCAAGGATAACCACCAGCTGATGAGCCCATGGCAGCCACACCCACTACGGTTGTGAGGGAGGCAGCCCCGAGGCCAGTGGCAGTGGGGACAGAACGGCAGCCTGCTTTTCCTCAGCAGAGTGGACGGACCCCGTGTCAGCCAGCAAGCCCTGAGGTGGCCTCCTGAGGGGACAGCCATCAGTGCTACACCCAGCTAGAGCCACAGCAGGAAGGGGATGGGCAAAATCAGCATCTGGGCTCTCTGGTCTTTCGCAAGTTACGAATAATCAGCAACAGGAGTGAGGTCCTCAGTTGCAGAATAAGGTAATCAGATTATAAAATGGCAAGTGCTAATTTGATAAAAACTGAAGGCAGAGAACTGGAATTCATATAAATTTTTTAAAAGGATCACAAAGAAATGCTAGTATTTACAGTCTATTGGCACAGCCTGTAGCCGATGTGTACATTGTCTTCATTCAAAAAAAGGGCAAACTAATATTTAGACAAATGCTTGGTTTTATTGATTTAATTTTGACACTAGGAAATCTCACAGCAGAAGTACAAATCATATGTACAAGTATTTATATCAAAAAAAATTCTATTGGTGATATTTTGGCAGAATGTTGGTTTGACTTATGTGGAATAAACATGACGACGTAAAACCTGCTGCACAGGAGTATCCCTGCAAATGCTGGAATAAATTGAGTGTGAGAGAATAATACAAATGGCTAATTAAATCGGGTGATGACTGAAAGGCTATAAATACTTCATTCCAGTTCCACGAGCAGATCTCCTTCTCCAACTGTGTCTCCAGCTTTACAATGCACAGATTTTACCTTGAATTAAAAAACAAAAATGAGGGAGGAGGGTAAGAATTATCAACCAGAACAAGGAGGGAGCAATCTCTCACTCAGTTGCTGGAACCGAGCAGCCTCGCAGGCTCGGGAGCACAGGTACCAGCCGCTCCGCTCCAGCCCATCCGAGGGGAGCCTGACAAACGCGTGTCCCTGCCCCTGCCGTGGTGGCGGTGACTGCACCTCCCGCTGCTCCCATCTCTCCAGCCCTCGTCAGCCAGTCTGAGGGGTGCTCTCTGGGAGTCTGAGCTGTAGCCGGCTCGCAGCCCTGCACTGGCACGCTGGGGCCCAGGCAGCATCTGAGAAGTCTAAAGGGTTCGTGCCAGGGGAGTCCTGAACACCCTGCCTAGTCGTCTTTCCACAGTTTTAGGTTGTAGAAATATTCTCAGAGAGCTAATGGGATACTTAGTGTGAAAGACAAAAAAGGACAAAATTACACAACACTTAAAATAGGTACTGATTAAGAGGAGGACCTCCCTAGCTGGATCATCACCTTCCTTTTGAAGGAAACGAAATATTCAGAAGCTGTGTGGCTGCACGGGTTGCCCTTTGTGGCACCGTATAGGAATGTGGAACTGTGCCTTCTACCACTTTCTCTTGATTTTTATCAAGTTTTGCTTTCCCAAATTTGTGTTTACATTTAAAATGAGAAGGGAGGTGGTTGGAGTAGGGATGAGACAGTCATTTGACTTCCTGGAGGTACTTGTGTGGGCACGAAAATGGACAATGGGTTGGAACTAACCGGCTGCATGGGCAGTTGGCAAACATGAAAGATGCCAGCGACGTGTGGGTTGGTGCACTGGCCTGCGTTGCTGCCCCTTTTTTTCTTAAACTCAAGCCCAGGGTCTTTAAGAACGATGTGAACCTATGCAGTGGATACTTCCAAGGCCTGGCTCACAGACGCTATTGCACTGAAGAGGCTGCCTCGGATGTTTGTCTATGATGTATTTTTAATGATGCTACAATTATTAGAGTAAAGGATCTGGTTCCTTTGTGAGCCTCTTCTCTGGGAGGAAAAGTGGCCCTCCCAGGTAAGAACCAGGGCCTGCTACTCTGCGCTGGGGCTTCGAGCCGCTCTTCCTGGGCCCTGCTGGGTTGGATTCAGGAGGCCTGGGGCTGGTGAGAAGGGCACAGGATGGACAGGAAGGACTTCAGTTTACAGGGTCAGGCCAAGAGACAGAGTTCACCGGGTGCCTATCGACACCCTGTAAAGCAGCTTTGGGCTGCTGAGGGTGAGAGAGACCCAGGCCACGAGGAAATAAAACACGCTGACAGATGTGAGCCACACTCTGTCAGGGCACTAATGTTAGCACCTTGGTCCAGCAGCATGGGGGCCTTGGCACGCATGGGACACACATCTCTGTCCCCTATGACCAGGCCGAGTTCTCCTCAGGGATGGCAATGTCATGATGCTAGTGCAGCATCAACTTTAAATAATCCCAATGAACAAACACAAAACATTTTCACCTTAATAGAAACCAACGTTTTCTTGATCACTTTTTAAAAAAGTGATTAAATTTAGAAAGAATTCCTAAAATGCTGCAAATTATGCCATTCTACCCTCTAAAACCCAGCAGAGTCATGCAGCTGCTGGCTCAGGGCCCACCCGAGCGTGGGCCTAGACCTCTGCTTGCCCAGCTGGGACCAGGCAGGGCGCCCGGGCCCTTCTCTGACAATCCCTTTCACTGCCCTCTGGGGTGACAGACAGAGGCCATGGCTCTCTGATGCAAGCTTGGTGAGAGTGGACGGCTCTCTCTGCACCTGACATCCCCAAGATGCAACACATGCAGGACACAGCTGGCCTTTGCTGCTGTCCCTGGCCCCACCCCCAGTCACACTCCACCATGCAGATACTTCCAAACCAAAACATCCCTCACAAAAGGATCATTTACTCACTAATGGCATCTTTTTAGTCACTGGTAGAATAATGAAGTTATTGCTTAAAAGGACTTTTCTATAATATTTTCCTCAAAGAAAAAATGCATTTAAGCAAGTTTTGCCCTTAACACATTTCAGGACTGACAGATCTCTCCTTTTTTCCTCCCTCAATCATTCAGTTGTGCACGTGTGCATGGGCTCAGCCCCTGATCTGAGACTGAATTGTCCTCTTTGTGGAAAAATTATCTTGAAGAGTTGCATTAATTTTTGCAATCTGTAAAACCGTTTCCTGCTGTGTCACAGAAGTCTCAGATAACTAACTGCCTCCAAGACAGATGTAAACATTAAAAATTAAAGACTCCTTAATTTCAAAGACATTAAAGTGAAGAACAGTTGTTCTTTGACTACCTGAACATAATACACAGACTTTTGGAAGGCCCATTTTCCACAAGGCAGGGACATATCAGTAACAGTGAGAAGAGCCCCCCAATCTTAGCGTCCTCTGTAAAAGGGGGATTTGGAAGAGATCACCCCCATGGGCCCTTTCAGACCAAACTGTCCATGACTCAAAGGCGGAAGTTCTGCTCCCATCGCAAGGCCGGCATGGGCTGGCGGGAACTTGGGGACATACCTTGCCAGTTTTCCCAGCTGTCATACTGTTCTGCATTTTCATGGCTTCAATCACACAAATTTCCTGACCTTCTGCTACCTGGAAAATGAATAAAAAATGGACATAAATCTTCAAAGCATTCTAATTTTGTAATAATGCTTAAGAACAAAGCCATTAAGAAATTCTTTGTCAAATGCATTGGAAGTTTTGCCTGCAAACAGTGGCAACCATCTCTAATGTTTCGTATTCTAAGTTCATCTCTAGGGACAGCAGATAAAGGCCACTCCCTCTATCATCAAGTCCTTGTCCTTGTTAGAAAAAATCCTGACACTGGAGGATTGGGGCCTCCCTGGGGATCTCCGAGTCTGCCTTTGCCACTGACAGAGGTGCTGCGAAATCGGAATGTGTTCCACTTAGCTGAAATGTCCCGAATTGCCGGAAAGGCAGATCTCCACAGGCGGAAGTATGTGAGGTTGCCTGGGGCAGAGGGGGAAAGGTGACGGCTGATGGGTACAGGGTTTCTTTTTGGGGTGGTGAAAATGGTCTGAAATTGATCGCAGCGATGGCTGCACAGCTCTGTGGATAGACTAAAACCACTGAATTGTATAAAGGGGTGAATTGTCTCACATGTCATTTTCATCTCAGTAAAGCTGTTACCAAAAAGATGGGACATTTCTGTCTGTACCCCTGGGGAGCTGGGAACAATAGCTCAGCGCCAGGGCCCAAGGACCACAGTCCCAATCTCCACAAACACACCAAATGCTGACGAGGGGGCCGGTCCCAGAAAGCGCCTTCCTACCCAGGGCATGATTTCTGGAGCTCTGCCCATTCCCTGCAAGGAGACCGGGAGCCCCGGGGCACTCATCACGGGGGAGCACGGGCCGGCCGGTACAGGCCAAACCCGGGCTTCACGCAGGAGTCAGCTGTGACTAACAGCCGCCCTATTCACTTTTCTTTGCCCTTGATGGGTAAGCACCAATGAGCTGGGCCAGATTTTTCTCTTACCTTTGTGAGAAAGGGCCTCCCAGCTTTTGAAACGGGAGAGTCCTATTTCCTCGGGCAACAGCTCTGGGGGGTGTGGGGGGGCGCACTGGTGTGGGGTCCGGCCGTTCACACCACTGTGGCTATGCCTGTCTGATGCCACAGAAGTGCCTGGAGAATGTTCTTTCCTGAAATCCCCAGATGATCTCCAAGTCCCCCTACAGGCCCCCCGTGTGGCGCAAGCTGTCTTGCTGGCAATCTGGAGTGCCTGAGCCCTGTGTATTCTTTTCCTCTGCTGTTCAGGTGGTGGGCTGTCTTTTCCTGGCACAGAAATATAGGAAGACAGGGGATGCCAGGCCTGGCTGCTGGCACGGAGGAGAGACACTGCGGAAGAGCCGGGCTTGGAATCGCTGTCCCCGCTGCCCTCTTTGATTCACTTTCACCTGGCACCTGCGTCCATGGAGCGTGAAGAATCAGCTCGCGAGGGCTATTCTTCACAGCACAGGGGGACAGAGGGGGGGACAGCGCAGAGACAATGCAGACGCCCCAGTCAGGGGGTCAGAACAGTCACTCCCTCACTTCAGCATTTTAGAGCCTTTCTTCTCTCTTCAAAGGCAGGCAGGGACCAGAGAGACAGGGAGGGCAAGTTCCAGTGCAGCACACCTGCCACCTAGCTCCACGCGGGCCAGCCCGGGAGGGGCCTCCTAGTCAGAATTTGGACTCACTGAGATGGACCCTGACCCAAGGACTAGGCACCCAGGCACCGGGGCACTTTCTAGGAAATGGATTGGAGATTCAACAGGACAGAATGGAAATTCCATCTGAAAATTAGGAACCAACTCTCCACCTCTGGGCTCTGGTCACTATTCCCCTCACAGGCAGACAGGCACCTGCCACGGGTCCCCACGTGCTGGCCTCCCACGTCCCCACCTAGTCCACCCAGTTCCTCTGCAGCGTCTGGGGGCCCAGGGCTGGCTGAGCAGCCTCTTGTGGCTGGCACCCTCTGCCAGCAGGTGCACCCCCTTCTGCTCATCCTGTCAGCCACCGCTCAAAATCTGCTGGTCAGACAGACAGCCGCTTTCAGGGGTCTTCAAGTAAGTGAATTAGCAGTTAAAGTGCAAGTATGAAGACGAATCAAGGCCTGGAGATTTCCAGTGGTCACGCCAGCAGGGCAAAGTCCAGCCTGATGATGGTGCCCATAGGAGATGCGCTGAAGGGAGGCTGGGCCAGGCTACAGCTCTGCCCCAAGCTCCACCCGAGCCTGGGGGCAGCAGGAGGTTGACAAGGAGTTTATGGGGCTCCGCTGTCACTGCCCACGGCCATCCTTCCTGGCCTGGCTCTGTGTGCCTGTTAGGTGGGCAATTTGCATAGAGGAGACATGCAGGTGACTATAAGGGCTGGGTCCCCAAACATTAATCAGAATAAAATCTCTGCTTTAACCAGAGACAATCAGGAGAAGTGGGAAGTCCCAAAGTTAAAACAGTCCCTTTCTCTGGTTGAGAGACTCTGGCAATTTAATTAAAAGGACTTTAAAGAAAGTGTGTCCTGGCCAGGCATAGTGGCTCATGCCTGTAATCCTAGCACTCTGGGAGGCGAGGCAGGAGGAACGCTTGAGGCCAAGAGTTCAAGACCAGCCTGAGCTAGAGCGAGACTCCATCTCTACTAAAAATAGAAAACATTAGCTGGCGTGGTGGTGTGCGCCTGTGGTCCCAGCTACTCGGGAGGCTGAGGCAGGAGGATTGCTTGAGTCTAGGAGTTTGAGGTTGTAGTGAGCTATGATGACACCACTGCACTCTTACCCGGGCAACAGAGGGAGACTCTGTCTCACAAAAAAAAGAAAGAAAAAGTGCGTCCAGATCCAAAGCGATCCTGTCTTCCACCCAATCCACAGCATGGCACTGGATCATAGAATTAGATCCTTGCCCCTCCATCTGCCTTTTCACTCCTTGTTTTTCCTCTCTAGCTCCTCTCACTGTGTCTACTTAAGATTATTTAGCTATGAAGGGCAAAGCTGAGTCATCTACTTCTCTCTCTCTTCACCAGGGGCAGTCTGTTTTGTAGATTGCTTTCATTCATCCATCCCCAAGAGACAGCTCTTGGAAATTGTTCCTCAGTACCCTACAAGGAACATGACAGAGATCTTTGTTCAACAGGATCATGTTCTACACAGACACACACAAACATGGATACACATGTGAGCTTGATCTAATTCCAACTTATTTCATGCCTTAAAAATCAAGTTGGAGAACCAAATATGGTACACACCATATATCAAAGAATGCAGTGGAAACACAAACTACGTCTGCCCAGTCTCCGGGGAGCAGGTGTCACTCGAGGGTGTGCTCCATGGATGGGGTGGGCACCGAGGTGGCACCACTCGGCTCTCGCCTTCAGACTTGGGAGCCTGGCTGCCCAGCAGTGTGGGCTCTCACAGAACGTGGTGCCCACCCCAGGGCGAGTGAGGGGGCTGGGCAGCGGGCCCAGCGGAGGCGACACCTTCGGGCTGGCCCGGGTGCTCGGGAGGCCAGGCATTAATTGGGTGCGCGGAGAGGGCGCTCCAACATTCATCCTTCACTACACAGCTCCCATGTGAGGCCCTGCTCCTGCAGGATGTGAGCCCACGCTCCTCTGACACTTTGTGAATCACCTGATAAAGACTTAATGATTGTGACAGGATGTCTCCTACGCTGGGCTTACAAAATGGTCACAAGCCTCGCAAGTCTTTTTGATAAACCTAGTCGGCCTGATGTACTTCCCCGCTCCCTGTCTAATTGGTGTAAAGTTTGTAGGCCCGAATCCCGTATCTTTCATCCGGCTTATTGCGTCCTCTCCTTTGACACGGGGTCAAGGTTCACATTCGCATCTGATTACCAGAGCGGCACTCATTAAGCGGGAGTCGGCCTTGTCCCAAAATGAGTAAGCTTGAGAAAAAACTCGGCCCATTTACTCAGCAGATTTTCGCATGTTTCGTGGCCTGAATGTCACCCAGCATTGCTCTGTGCTGAAGGGTTTCAGACATCTCCAGCTGATGATTAATTGTGAGTGATGGGAAATAAAATCCAGCAAAGCCAGCTGCTTGCCATGGTCGGCAAAATGACTCTAATGGATATAGGCTGCCAATTTTCCAGTTTTACTGGCGAGTCTTCCAAGTGTAATTAAGGGAAGTTATAAATGATATGGAAATCTATCAAGTTCCATTTATTTTCAGAGGACTCTTTCCCCAGAGACTTTTATCTTCAAGCTTATAGTATGCTTTGTTGTGCTAATGATTTAAACCACTTCTTATTTCTGATTAAAGCCCCCAATATCCTCCTACCAAGTTCTCTTCATTCCTTCCACAAAGATTAAAAGGCATAGAACCTTCTCCTGCACATGCGCCCCAGCTGGAAAACATTTTAAGATGGGATATATTTGGCAACATGTATCGTTCAAACTGCAAACTGCCATCGCCACTAAGAAAGCTCAAAGAAAGTGCCCAAAGAAAAAGAGAAGAGAAAGGGGAAAAAAGATCACCCAACATAAAAGGAAGCCCCCAAAAGTATAGACTTGAAAGCTTTGCTCAATACCAGATACTAATCAGAAGGTGGTGTAGCTCACTAATGTTATTTGATTTGGAATAAAAGCATGAAAATGATGGCAAAGGCCTAAAATTGGAGACGTAAAGGATGACTGCACAGTATTCCATTTCTCAATTTCATCCTTCAGAGCCACAAAATGGGGGTGATACAGTGACTGGATGAGATTTACAGTAACAGCTGTGGTCTTCCCACACAAGGGAGGCCCTTCTAATGGGCTGAGGTCTGTTTTGAACAGACGGGTAGTAACAAAACAAGGTTCCCTATTAAGAGCGTGCAGTCATATTTCTGATAAAGAAAATGATGGGAGTCGGGTTTCCTTGAAGACAGACCCTACCCTCTTTTGTCGTCCAAACCCAGGGCTGTTTCAAAGGCCTTATCATTGAAATATAGGCCAGAGGACATAAATGGCATTGACTCCCCCCCCCCCCCGCCCTGTAAGCCCACTCTCTAGCAACTGTAAAGAATGCCGAGGAAACCGTGCCAGTGGCATATGGCTTTCTACTGTGCTAAACATTCATACAAAAGACAGGTTCATCAGTCATTGGAGTATCTGGATAAAAAATTAGCTCCTGATGGATGGTATTTTGAGCTTACCTGCTGCTAGTACATTACCAGAGAAACACAGGTTTTGAAACCCACATGACATTAGAAACTGCAGACCATGAAATACGACACGTGCAGGAGCACACAATGTACGCCAGATTATACAAAATAATAAATAAGCTATTTAAACCCTCTGCCTAAAATTGGGCCCGCTGCAAGGAACCCTGGGTCACTTCTACGCAGGCCAATTAATGCACAGCATCTGCTGTACAGAAGCAGGGCACCAAGCACTTCCGAATGATTTCGGCAATTAAAAGAAAACTGTTTCCTGCCTGTTCAGACAGCAACTGTTTCAATGCAAGAGTGAGCACCAAATCACTGCGTGCAGCTGAAAAATTAAGTCCCCTTTTTGGGGAAGAGGAGTGGGTGGGAGGGAGAATTTTTATGGAAAAAGGAGAGCCTTCTTTTGTTGTCCTACATTCTGTGTTTTTCTGCCAAATTAGACAGAAGGCTCGGAGGGCTGATCGGCCCTGCAGTCCCCTTCTGCGGTGCTGGGCCACCCGAAAAACACAGATCAATATCGGCCCTGCTGGCTACACCACAAAAGTGAAAGTCCTTCAATTACGTTGTTAAAGACTGTTCTCCGTAGAAGGCAGGTGCCTGAACCAATGCATTTTAAGGCCCTTAGATCTGAAGAAAGGTGCAGTTAACAGCCAGGAGGGAGGAGAGAGGCCCCTCAGACTTGGTGAAAAGGCACTGCTAGCATCTGACTGTAACCACCTCCCCTCTCTGAGCTGGTGAGATAGGCTCGTACATATTGCCAGGTATTTCCTGAAGGAAAAACGTGCGTTCACATCCCCACATCTTCGTGTAAAGCAGAGGGAGGCTGGAACTGTCACCAGACCACAGAGTCGGGAGGCAGCCACTGAAGGCCCCTCCGGGCCGAGCGCAGCAGAGGCTCCCGGGGCACGTGCGTGGGGGGCCCGGCACACACGGCCCCAGCCCCGCACCGATCCCTGGACAGAGGCACTGGAAGCTCACAGGCTCAGGGCAAGAACACAGAGTCGTGGCCAATATAAAACAAGTCCAGTTTTTCTTAAAATTCCTTAAAATAAAGAAAAATATTACTCCCTACGGTCTTCTAAGTTAGCTCAAAACCAGAGCCAAGGCCCATAGTTACAAAGAAAATCAGTCAAAATTGATGTCCTTTACAGTAACTTTAGAAACCAGTCTGCATTCTCTCTACCTTTGTGAAATGTGCTCGGGGCTTTTTGTTTAGTTTAGTTTTTTGTTTGTTTTATTTGGAAAAAATGCTTTACTACAACACTTCAAAAGTTTATATGCCCAATAATCAGTTTGGAAATAAGATTTAAATAAATTTGCACGTTTTAAAATTTAGTATCTAATCAGTTTTAGTTCTGTTGCTAACCTACAACTGGAATAATGAAATATGCTGTTTTAAAGGACTCAGTGAAATGATGATTTAAAAAACCCTTTATTTATTTATTTATTTTCAGCAAAAGAGAAAAGATATTTTGAATCTTGGCAAGGTTGAGAATGGTCATCTTCAAAAATGTTTAAAACAAAGATGATATCCCCTCTAATTCCAGGCAGATCATTCTTGAAAAATCAAATCAAAGGTCAAGTTTGCCTAAGACTCTCCTATAATATTTAATTAATTGATCCATAAAAAATATTTTATCTTATATTGATCACTAAGTTAAATTATAAAAATTCCCAGATTGTTGCCTCCAAAAAATTAACCCTACAATTTAAAAATAAATGTTATCTGGAAAAGATTAAAAGGCCAAATTCAGGAGAAGACAGGACAGGAATTAGATTGGGGAGAAGACACAGGGCAAGTTCATGGTATATGTCATGCTTTATTGTTAAGTGAAACCTGAGACACACATGGTAAATGTGAACAGAGAACATAGGAGTGCTTGTTTCATCACTCTCTATAACCTTCTGTATGTTTGTAATATTCCATGATTTAAAACTTTAAAAATGTTAATGAATGCATGAATCTGTGTGTACATGCTGTGGAATACAATCTGAGGTTTGGGTGAAAAACTGGCATCATATCAAACTGCTTGAATAACCACTGTTATAAAATATGTAAATTTAATTATTACAATATTTTATGATTGTGAATCAAGGTATCCAGAAACCAGAAAATCTATCAAACAGCCAAGCGAGCTCCTTTGCCGGGGGAAGCCACAATTACTGTCACTGGGCTGCAAGAGGCACATAAGCACAAAGCCAGAGGAACACACACAGCAGGAGAGTACGACCCACTCCTGCTCATCTACAATCCTCAGAGTTTAAGGAGTTTTCAAATCTTGTTTCTTCAAGAAATGAAAAATAAAGGTCACTCGCCAAGTTGGCCATTTCCCCAGGATCAGCTATAAGCTCAATTACACACGAGGTTTGAGACAAAGGGGACGTGTGAATGTCATGCTCTGCAATGGGGTACCTGTGTTCCATGGCCTGTTGTCACCCACCTGCTTAGGAGCCCTCCCCCCGATGGAGCACACACAAGGAGGAAAAAAAAATCAGGGTGAGGTCTGGGTGTGCTGCCACCAATGATTACAGATGTTCTGTTTTTATTGGTCTACCATCTAGACCGTTTTTTGCCTTAAGGCATTGTTCACGAGAGCAACAATCCCAAACAATCCCAAAACATTTCCCTGCTAGAGGTCCGTTCCTTTACAAAGTGGATCTTCCTCATCTTGGCCCCACAAAAACAGCCCAAATTCTGTCCTACTAATATTGAATGGGCTAAGTGGCAGGAAGCAGCAGCAACAGGTACTTAATGTCAATCTATTATTTTACCTGGTTTCACTAATAATTAAGAAAGAAATGTAAATGGGTTTACAGCCTGCTTATAGTTCGTGTCTCACTTAATTTTTTAATGTATTAAATAAGATGAATATTTTTGATGCAAATCTGAGATGACTGCAGAATCCAAACATAACTTGAAATAATCTTAATTAAATGCAATATAAAAATATCCCCTTGGGTTGGCTCACTTTGTTTTGTTTCTGGTATCAAAAGTCTAACAAATGTGCTCATAATGATTTTATTTTATATTTCAAAGCCAAAATGAAAATTGTATGATAAATTTAGCAGCTGTAAGTCCAATGTTAATATGTGGAAAAATGTATTCCACCATTATTCTGAAAGAATATATATTTTTAATATTTCTGTTTGAGAATATCATAAAGACAGAAGTTTAAAAACATTAAAACAAGTCATAAAAATGCTAACTTTGTAGAAGTGCTCCCAGTTTATGACAGTGTTTTATATATAGACAAACAGGTACTGCAAAAACATTTTCAGAAGGCATATAAAAAAGGCATGTAGAAAAGACATATACAATTCATCCTAGCAGTTGTTTTCTGAGTTAAATTTGTGGTTCTTCAGTAATCCACTCTTTCTTTCTTACTGATTTGTTTGCTAGTGCATTTTACCGCTTATAAACTAACATCCCTTCTCCACCTGTTAAAAAAAAACTATTATACTATCATTTAAAAATGATTTTGCTGCCACATTTAATGTTAAATAGTATGTAACAGACATTGAAAAAGTATTAGGAACTTTTGCCACGTGAACCCTAAAAAAGCACATAGAATAAAGCACAGCTTCCGCGTTTAGCGAAAGGAAAGTGTTTCAAATGAATCAGTTCACAGACCTTGACATGCTAAGCTCCATGAGTGGATTTATTACTTCTAAACAGCCACCCCAAATCTTTTCTTTCTGAGGTTTTTAAACTCTATACAAATTGTCTACTTCACAAAATTGATATTTTATGATTTATGTGATACTTTGGTGAAACTTACTATTGTCATGCCCACCATTCTAAGATTTGTCAAGTTTTACTTAAGCTAAACATAAAAATTACAGATCATGAAAATTTAAACTATAAAAAAAATAACATTTCAAAGAAAAACAGAATACTTGTAAAGCTCTTAGTTGTTTTTTGGTCCTTGTTTTCCATGAAAATACACAGAGATGACTGATTCCATTATCTTTCTACTGATAAAAGTGGAACCTCCCCTCAGCTATTGTTATTGCTGAGAAAAACACAACATACCCTGCAGTGTTAAAATAATTTAAAACCACAAAACTTAAAAATGACAAGTAGTATTTTCTTATAATGGCCTGAAGTGAATGCTGTGTCTTTGGTCCAAGGAAAGTTTCTTGTGTTTTAATTACACGAGGCAGAATTTAACTACAGCAGTTATTGTAAGAGCCCACGATGAAACTTCTCACCTTGCACTTGGTTTCAGTATTAGTGGTTTGGGACATTTTTCCAAAAGTAGTAATTCAAGAGAAAACACTTTTATCAAAACACAATGGCACAGAATATGAAAGGAAGTTCTGCAAGGACCAAAAGAGAGGAATAAAAGAAAGCACACGCCCCACCTGCGCGGCCCGGGCACCGCGTGCAGACAGGGTTTGTAAGTAAGATGCAGGACAGCGAGCTGATGTGCCAATCCGCTGGGCGTGCCCCCACCGTGTACTCTGACTTTAAAGGAATACATAAAATATAGGCCCCATGGCTCTGCAGTAACATATTTTTAACAGTTCTCAAATTAAACCATTCTTGAGTACCCACATTTAATATCTGAGCTCTCCCAGTGAACCAAGGACTAAAATCACATTGTTCCCCTTTACTAAATGCCTTGCTTTCCCACGTTAAATTATTAACCAGGAAATGCAAAGTACAAAGGCCAAACCCTTCGGTTTGTGGAAAAGCGAGACCGAGACGGGAGACAGCAGCTGGGAAGAAACAAGGCAGCGCGGATCTGGCCTCCAGCAGCCTCCGCCGAGGGTGCGGGGCATGTGGGGCCCCACTGCGATCACAGCCTCCTCCCTCGGCCCCTCCCTCTCCTTAGGTTTGGACTCAGGTGTTAGAAAGTAAGGGTTTAAGGAAAACATTTATTTAAAAAAAATAAAACCCACAAAGGTGATTTTATAATTAAAACCACACAATTAGGACTGACAAGCTCCGGCTAGCAGTATACAGACTAGAAGGCTTCCAGAAAAAGATTAAGAAAGAAAATGAAAAAAACAAAACAAGCCCCTCACATTGTTTACCAACGTATACATCTAGTCACCAGGAGATTCCACTGACTGATCATGTCCTGTGTCAGTGTGTGATTCTTAATGTCAAGGCCAAGGAGCTATCTATCCTCTTAGGGCCTAATCCTGTAGAAGATGTACAAGGCAAATCTGTCCCCCATATTCAACAGACACACACATATAATTTTTACGTATTACTTCTCCCAAATCCTTAACACTCAGGTATTAGACAGTTTTAATGAGTGCTTTCTTCCAGGAATATCAATGCTTTCAAAATCAACATAACAATTCATAGCTACTTAACCACTTTTATGCTTTTCCAGAAAAGCTGGTAGTTCTATTTCTATACCATCAGGTGAAGCAATTGTTAAGTCAGTTTTCCAAATTCACATATCAATTTCAGGACTAAATGTTTAAACAACTAAAACTGATTATGTTTTCCTATTCATTTGTTATAAATACTCTTCTGGAAGCCAATGCCAACTACATGATTTTTTCTCAATGTTAAGAGGATATTTTACCTTTATTAAAGAAATCAGGAAGCATTTTTAATATAATCTTTACAGGGAAATATGTAAAACCTCATGACTTAACTGAGATACAAAATGGAATCTCATCCATGAAAGACTATCGTGTATGGCTGCTATTTTCCTGTACATAAATAAAAGTGCAAGTACTAAAGTGCCCTTAGAAACCTTCTGATTACATCTTAAACTGTTTTCTTTTCACTTTTGCTGCTTATCAACAGAGATTTCTATCCATGTTCTAAGAAAATGTATGCATCCTACCAATTCAGCCACAAGTTATCTTGAGACTGAACATATAAGGAAATATTAACATAGCTTTGATTTGTGCTTTAATGTCACAAGATCAAGATGAAAAACTTTAAACTGTGATCCTAAATTTTATTTACTAAGTTAAGGAAGTGCCCTAGTACTGCAGAGATTACGGAATTACCCTTTCCTTAACTCTCCTTCCCAATTAATTAGACATTTATTATAGAAATCATGCAAAAAGTTCATTATTGGAGAACTATTTCTTGGCATGAGTTCTCTAAGGATGCTTCAAGCACAGAGTACTAGAAAGTAAATAGCAATTTTAAGTGAAATACTTCCTGAAACACTGAATTTGCAAAATAACAGAATGAATCTGGCCTTACTTCTGTTTTTGTCCCAGATCATTTGGGAGAGGAGATGCACAGAAGTATTGTCACTAACCTAATTCAAATGTGAAGCAGGTAGCCAAAGAATGCACCAAATAGATTTTGCTGTTTTGTGGGAGTCATATGGGTTAAGAAAGAACTGCAAAGAGTGTGATCCTGCTGTTAGCCATGGTTCTGGAAGGGGAAGTGTGAGACCAGCATGTCCCACTGAGACAGACACAGCCCTTACCACGTCTCCAGGCTTGACAGACACTGCCACCACCACTCCGGGCATCGGGGAACGCAGAATGCTGCTTGTGTCCTCAGCCACTTTCTCCAGCATAAATTCATTCAATTCTGCGGCAAGTTTGGTTAAGACACGCACGTTATACTTAGGGAAAAAAACAAAACAAAATCATAAATAATTTTAAATGCTGAACTTTTCCTCAAAAGTAATATTCATTCAAAATCAGTTTTTAGCTTTTAAATTGAAATTACAATAACATCCTTAAAGGTCATATGGTTTTTAATTATTGTATACAACATCAAAATATATTTGTTTCTGGCATATATTGTGAGTTAGTTATTTAAGAAATTTCTTGAAATAAGAACTATTTCAGTTATTAATTAATGATAAATAATAACCATCCCGTATCTTTAAGAAAATCATCTCAGAACTTTATGAAGAATTTTACTTGTATTCCCTTCACCGCTAACAAACTTAACCCAGTGCAGGCAAATCCCGTGAGCTGGTCAGCCAGAGGGATTGAGGCGGTGACACCTCGAACATCCGCCAGTAGATGGCAGCAGATTGCTGTCGCAGACTTCCCACACCCCTCCAGAGAGCTGCCGTACTACGTATCAATAAGTTAAGACAAAGGGGTTCAGTGTTCATTTTAGGCAAAACAATACACAAAATTTAATTTTTTTTTCAGTGACATACAATATTGTATTCATGGTAGAAAAAGTGAGCTTTTCTTTTTAGGCACACTATGCAGTCTGAAGTAGCAAGATGGTTAGGATAGATGAAATATAATGAGAATACCTTCTGCACTGAGAGACAATAACATCACGATTTTAAAAACATTGAGAGAAAACGATATTCACAGCCAGGTATTTTCGTGGCACCTTCCGTGGGTGACTCTCAAACAATTAGGGGCACATTCAAGGCAGTTCAGTGAAACAACATTTTCTAATAAAGAGAATTTCTGCCATCTCTGTGAGCAAATCTGTGAGGCACAATTTGGTCTATCCAAATAGAAACAAGATAAAATGGTTTGAGGAAGCACGGCTGGGTGAGGCTGGAACCGCCACCTGAAGATTTCTGCATCCCTACCAGGTCTGATTTCTCATGGATGAGAAAGCAGCAGCATCGAGGCAGCTCCATTTTGTTTGGGGAAAAGCTGCTGAAACTCAAAGCCTCCTGTGGGCATCATAGTGGCAGGGAGGCACAAACAAAACATAATTCACCCTTTAATTCCGCAGGGATGGTAGAAATCCGTAAGTGCACTCTTCACGGGGCCTATTGAAAAGGGGTGGGGGAGGGCAAGGAAGAGCTTTGATGGCCTGGGTTCCAAGTGGATTTGCGACACTGTGACAGGCTGAATAATAACATCTTTTGCATGTTTCTTTACTCCTGAGTGTTTTGCAATCAAGACATACAAGCGTCTGCTAGTTTCTGAAGGATATGATCCTTAAGTGAAATTACAGTGCAAATAAAAGCTTTTTGCTTCTATTAAAATTCATCTGAGTCATAAGTGGTGACAGAAAAAAGCGAGGAGAGTGCATGCTGCTGTCAGTCTAATAAACGTTCTGGGCAGAGGACTATTTATCAACTATGAATTGTACCTCAAAGTCCTTCATTAAATCAATGGGGTGGGGGGAGATGGAGGGGACAGGGGAGAATATAATTGGACCAAATTACACAGTTTTAGTATCTATGCTCTGTCTGCCTTGGAAAAGGAAATCCAACATCACTTGAATCATTAGAGTCAACAAAAAGTTACTTTCCTAGTTGGCATTACCCTGGGCTGTTCCTTCTACGTGACTGATCAGCATTGTGCCCACTTGGTCCGTTTTCAGAATGGCATACAGATCCATTATTTTCTTATATTTTGCAAAATTTCACTTCAAAATGTGAGCCCTAAATTCAGGAAAAGTATCTCTATACACTGAGAAGAATATGGTTTCCCACATTTCACCACAGTGGATACACTTAACTAATTTCGGCAATATCACAAATAAGCCTTCACACAAATAAAGTGCTAAGATTGTACTTAGCTCCATTTCTCCCCAGAAATTACAAGATCCTGACTAAAACTGGATCCTTTTACTATTTTTATAATTTTCATATCTTTTGATTCCTTTCTCTGTAGGACTCCTGCTTTGCTTGGAAAGAGATGTAAAAGAGTCAAAAACTCAATGCCTTTAGATGCAGTCTTTGTTACTGATGAGATGTTCCTTTTCCTTTTGTATTTGTTTATTGTTCTTAAATCTGTTTGGGGGATAAGTGACTTATTGTAATCGCAAGTAAAAAATAACAACAGAGTAAACTCCTCTGGAGAGGCCTTGTTGCAAATAGTTGGCTTAGAAATGACCTTTCTGAAATAAAAGGAGGAGGCAGAGAGAGGTTCTCTTTTTAAGATTACCTTTGATGTTGTCCTGACCCTGTCAGCATACCACACAAACACGCCTTCTTAAAACAACCTCTTGGCTTGCCCGTGCTGCAGCGCACGGGGGCGCGTGCCGGGATGTGGCCCACGCAGGGTGAAGCATATGGGCCCATCAGAATGAATTGCCTGGTGAGAACCGTAAAAGCTTTTTGATGCCCCAGAAAAGAAGTCATTTAAGAATGTACACCAGGGCTTTCAGAGCTTATGATCAAAACTGCTATTTATTGGCTTCTCCGGATTCTTCGGGGCACAGGGCAGCCAACTATTTGAGAGATTTCAGAAAAGCACCCCTACCAGGATCTTAGGGTCCACGTTCGGTTTTATGACAGGCATTTAAATATTCCTCATGGGTTGTGCAAACTCCCCTGGAGAATTCTGATTGTAAGTGTTGTTGTTTTCAAGCAGATAAACCATGAAGTTGACATTCTTGGGGTGGGAGTCCAAGATTTTAAAGTCTAGTTGACAGGACAGAGTAGCACGATCCCAGAAGCAGCCAGAAGGTTTTTTTTTGCCCTGCTTAGGTGGGTCAGGAGACCTCGGCTTGAGTGATGAGAAGCTGCTCGTTGGTGAGGCTGGGCTGCCACAGAGCTGGAAGTTGATTAGCTCTGGGTTGGTCAGTACGTGGAACTTCACTCTGCTGGATTTAGGGTGTTCATCAAACCACAGTCAAATGAATAAAAGCTTCTTAAAAAACACCCCCCCCCCGCCCCCCGTGTAAGTTAAAAGAGAGAACAGGTGCTCTCTAGGTTTGGCCTGGTTGGGCTCCTCAACCCACACATGACAATCAATAATGGGAGAGAACAAGGTGTTATCCAATGACCCAATTACTGTAAAGTGACCCCAGCCCAGGTCTCTAAGCAAATTTAATGTTATGGTACCTACAATATGAAACCATGTCTAACAAGAAAATTTCTCCCAAAAGTTTAAAAGAAAGAAAGAAAAGGAATCGCAGCAGACATAAAAGGATCAGGAAGAAAGCCGCAAGAGAGGGACAATTATAAGAAACACCAGTGGGATTGTTTTTAAAATAAACACACCGTTGCACATGGAACTTGATGGGGGGCTAATGCCAGTGTTGGGGGAGAAGGGGAGGCCAGTCATGGTGTGGGAGGGATAGGTGCTTTTTAACTGCACTTAGTCAACAAAAGCACCCTGCAAATGGGCACGCCTACAGCTACAGCGTGGTGCCCCAGAGACTGTGAAGAATCATCCAGTATAAGACACACTCCTCTCCGGTGGGTACATGAAACACCACCCTGCTAGTTTCTATATTCATTTAATACATGCACCTCCTTATGGAGTTTAAATCCATGTAGGTCCTTCCAAGGTCTCTAGTCATACCAGCAATTTTCCAGACCACGCGTGCTAACGTGCTGGTGTGATTCCGAGGTCTATGTACTGGGTGAGGACTTCCAGTTTGCCTTCCAGAGTGGTTCACTTGTGATTTCACAGCCTCTAGTGTGGTTCCTCTTCAAGTGGGCTCAGCTCCAGTTTCCATCTCTAAGTCTTTCCTCCAATAACAATTAGGATATGTACAGTTGACCAACTGTGAATGTTTCTCCATGTCAACTGTTGGCCTTCTGAGTCAACACCAAGTCAAGGGCAAAGGCTGATCTTTGACTGTAAATCATTTTACATCAGTTATCTCCACATCCTGAAGCACTGGCCAAATACCGTACATCCACCCTCAGTAAATGACACATTTCTTCAAAGATAAGGCTCTCTTCCTATTCCAGGTTTTACACCCTCTGGCCCCAAAGGTCTTGAACATTAAGCTGTGTCTTCATTTCCACAGTGTGGCAGTGAGAGCTAACACTCAAATATTCTCCTACAGGTCTCCCTTCCTAAATCGTCAAGGTTTTTAAAGTGACAGAAATGACGAGCCGCACAAACAATATATCTTTAAAAACATCAGCATGTCAGAGAAGCAGAGAAAAATGAAATATAAATGAGAACGCTTAGGTACAACGGGAATTGTAATTCAACATGTTTTCCTTTCCTAAATTCTTTGTGGGATACACAGTTATCGCTTGAGAAAAAAGATAGCAAGGTTCAAAGCCATGCAAAATACATTACCTACCCTCAAGTCCCACACAGGGCCTAATGGCCCAATACCCAAAAATGACAACCAAAAATTTTCAAGAAACAATACTAAAACCACAGAATTGGAGCCTGTGGATGTCCTTCTCCTTGAGGTACAACCCAGGCGAAGACCGTGACATGAAGAGGCAGCAGTTAAGGCACTGGGTGAGCTACAGCCTCACGCAGCTGCAGTGGCTGGAGCAGCCGGTTCGCATAATGCTGTGACAACTCCATCAGCGCAGTCTCAAGGTAGCTGTCAATCAGGATGCATCATTTAATCCAACAGCACTCGGAGGACTTTCTCCTACAACCCACATGACAGCATATCTACAGCTCTATTTATATCAGCACCCAGTTGTGTTTACAATGTTGTTGTAATTAGAAAAGACGCAACAGGCAGCAATATTATTGAGATTTCCATTTTGCAGTATTGCCCTGTAAAGTGTGATCTTGCTTCACAGAGTCATGCTAAATGACAAAAGGCTATTTTCTTCAATCTCCCAGCTCAGACAGCACTTCATTTGCAGCTATCTATAATTAGATTAATGGTGTAGTGCTGTACAAAGCCAGCCCACTTCACATCAGATAGCATATGAATTAGGACAAACACTTATTTCAATTCCAGGCAGAGAAAGCAATGACTGGGGTATTTAGCATACCCTTTATGGTGGAATGAGATGTTAATTGTGTACCATTACCTCTAAACTGCTTGCTTGTTGTATAAATCACTGTGCTAATTGATGCAGAGATAGAAATGTAGCCACAGGCAAGAAAGCAAAGGAATGAGAGCTGAAGATGGTGGATAAAGGATTATCGAGTAAAACCATATGGAGATGAGGTTCCTTTGAAACCTTTGCGTTCTGCCCAAGAGCAGGATCTCTTCAAGCACAGCACAACTCTGGTACTAGGGGGAAAAAAATTAATTTTTTACATTTCTTTTTAAAAACACAAGTTCCTTTTAAAAGTTCTGGCTGCCAGAAATAATACGTACGTGGAATTAATCTGAATATACATTTATTAAAACATGGAATGTGTAGTTTTCAAATAGTCAGAACTCCTTATCTGGGTTTTTGGCTCATGGGTTAATAAGTAACACTTGTAAACTACCTGAAGCAGATGTTTCTGACCCATCCACAGGGCAAAAGTAAATTCTTTCCCAAGACTTGAAGTTGTTCTTTCAGACAAAAAAAAAAAAAAAACACTATTCTGGTTTAGATTTGTTATATACTCTAATTATGTAGAAACATTTATTCAGGATGTGAATCCAACAGGACAGAGTCATTTGCATCTGCCTTTGAAACAATGGTGATTTTAACACCATCACTAAAACACTAAAATCTGACTCTCCCAGTTGATGATTTCCTATCACTAGGAAGGAACTAGAAAGGAGATTTGTTGTTTTTCTAAAACTAGCAAAAAATAAACAAAAGCATGTAGTAATTTAAAAGCTTCAGTTTTTTTTTTTTAATCTCCAAATGCTACTCTTCTTTTTAAAACATCCTATTCTGCACTCAACCGCTTTTATTAGGGTAAAAACGAGTGTCTCAAAAGCACAAATATAGAAACCAAATGCTATACCCACAAGTCAAACCATTAGTGATCCACAGATAAACATGCCCTTGGGAAGTTCATAAATCAAGTGCATGTGTTCTGCGTATGGGTTCACAATTTTTTTAATAGCAAGGCAACACTAAGGTGCAAATTATTGCTGTGCACTTTTTCACAAATTCAGCTGCTTAGTAATTAGCACTGTTATAACAAAATTTTACACAGAGAACAAACGCAGTAGGTCAGTTAACAGTTCAAATTCTCAACTTCACAGTAACAGTTAACATATCCATCTATTGCAAGTGCACGTTTGAGAAATACTGTGTATAGCTTAGCCTTGTAAAATATGAATGCCATAGTAACTTGCAAGAAAACAAAACAATGTTCCAAAAACCTAGGGTGTCTGGTTCAAGTTATCACCACTGAAACTTGGAGAAAAAGTCCAAAGCTTCTTTGCTGGGGGGCCACAGTTGTTACCCTTCACCATACAGAGTGGTCCTTACATATCTGACTGCTGAACTGAGAGACACCTGTATGTCAACATCAAGTTCCACAGTTTAAGGTTTGGATCATTATGATAAATATTAAAAAACAAAACAAAACACACACACAAAGAAGCATCAGGGGCCCTTGAAATAGAAACCAAGGTTGGCAAAATAAATAGCATGAACTACCCTGAAAGGACCCCTCCCCCCAAGCATACAGCAAGGTGACATAAATGGAAATGCACTGAAGGAAAGATCTAGAAGCAGTGTAAGAGCCTGCTCCCATCATTAATCACTTGTTCGGGCCATTTAAACTAGAGCCTGACAGCTGGCAGTCAGCGCCAACACGCGTCAGCGATGCCGGTGTTAACAGGAGAAAATATATGGTTTCTGATATTGCGTCTAGTTCCTCAGCATTTGCTGCAATTGGAAAAGGCAGTTAAACACAAAGTAAATCATTCAGAGAGCCTGGCTGTTTAATGCTGTACAACTGATAACGTCCATACACTGCAGTGACATAACGTATCACTTTCAACATTCATCCACTGACACTTATGCATCAATCATACTCAAGGTTTTATTTTGTTACTGGTTAAGTTGGTTCTCGAACTTAGGTCTTTTGTTAAACTAATCAATGTGCCACAAGGAGCCACAATGTTGGGCTATGAGCAAAGATCTCATTTTTTTTTTTTTTTGAGGGAAGAATTACACAAACAGAGGTGGGAAGAAAATTCCAAAAAAACAAAAGAACAAAAAAAACATGAAGGCCATTCAGCAACTCATTTTTCAAACTTCTTGCTAAAAAAAGGGAAGGTTTCCTTAGAGAAAGGGTTTATATCAAAGCTTATATCAAGGCTAATATGAAAAACATTGAAGGAATGAGTGAGGTAGTAAGTTTTACATATCTCTGGCATGTTCCAAAATGACAAGCTCCTCTGAAGAGAAAAATCCGGGATGTCTGTCAATAAGACAAAAATCTATCTTAGTCTTTTTTCCTGTTTTTGCTTTTGTAATCAGAAACACAGCTCCTTCCAGTTCGACTGTCATAAGATAAGCAACTTTTTTTGAACAATAGTGCCAAAAATGGAATCGAAAATTAAACATTAGACCCAGCACTCAGTAACAGAGAATTTATTTCCTCCATTGTGCTCCATTGAGGTTACTTTCCTTGTAATTTGAATCAGTTGTATCTTGAGACAGACCCAAAAGTGATGGAGAAGAAAAAGAGCTACAGTACAGGAGGCCAGCCCCATTCCTAGTCCCCTATGGCTCACGAGGCTGTCTCTGCTGGGCAGGAGGACACTGGCAAGTCCACAGCACGTTCCCAAGGAGCACGTCTGTTAATTCCGGTGGCCTCGCGGGAGCTCAGCGCTGCGTTGCTGCCGCGTGCAGGTGCGCCCATGACAAAGGGGGCCCAGCCTCCGCTTAGCCCAGGTGCCCACAAGCTGTCTAACAAGTAGGTGCACATGCCGCCAAGGCAATTTGCTGGAATAAGTGGCACTTTCACATCCACAAAGGCAAGTCCGCTTACAATGAACTGTACAGAACTCACAAAATAGAACATGTGTGTTCTGTTTGATCAGGAGTCTCCGTGACACATTATGACTATAATGAGTCATTTTTTTCTTTTCACACAAGAAAAATATTATAGATCTTTGAAAGCCTTGTACTCAATTATGTAACAATACCAACATCTGTTAACAGTACAGGCTGTTTCTATTCTGCATCCTGAATTGTTTTATGTAATTACAAGTTTATAAGGTATTTGGTAAACCAGCAAGAAAGTACCTTTTTAAAGCACTATATAATTTGGGGTACAATGAAGTGTTCTCTTGAAAATCTATAATTAGGGCAGCATCAGCTTACAGAAAAGTACAGGAAATGTTATAAAAACACAATTATGTAAATAAGCACCGAGGTAAGGAAGTGTACCATTTTGCTATGGTCACCACCCTTCTTTTTTCTTCCTCTTCTATTTGAATTGTTCTTTGCTCATCTCAAGTTGAAGTCATGATATTACAGGGTGTGGAACAAATGAACTTTGGGGAAAAAGGATGGGGAGCTTGGCCTTCCTTTGTAAGTTCCTCAGTCCCCCTGGAGATGGAACACCAGAGGCTTGGGAAGTGTGCCAAATGCTAGGGCCTTCAACAACGTTCTTGCCTTTCTGGGTTTTTTTAATAATAAAATATTTTTACTATTATGAATTCACTGAAGAAACTCAAAATTGAATATGCCAAAACGTTGGCTTGTACTGGACAGAAATTCATAAACTGAAATACATAAAGACAAAGTAAACAAAACTAGAAATGGTTGTGACACTGATAAACTGTTGGCCAAGAAAATCAAAGCAGAAAACAGCCCAACAACTCTTCGCATATTGGTTTAAAGTAGTAGGAATGATCTCTAGTAAGGGATTGCTGGGGAATTTTAGTTTACAGTTCTGACATATCTGAGACATTTAACCTGAGCCACAAGATGGACTGTTGGCATGCAGAACAGAACATATGATGCTGATGGTGGACAAGATCTGGAAAGCACATGATCAATCTGGAGGAAGGAGATGTGGCCCCATACTGGAGGCAGCAGAGCATAAAAACCCAAGTCTTTGAAGCCAACCAACCTGAGTTTGACATCCCAACAAGATGTCACATATGGCCAAGTAACCTCCTTCTCAGAACAAATTTCATCTCTAAAATCAAGACAATACATGTGTTGAATGATCGTTTTTGGGATTAAATTTACAAAGATTTATAACTACTCACCAAATATTATTTCTGTCTCCTTTCCAAACATCTCTGACTGGATTTTTTTTTTAATTGCATATTGTAGGACATTTTGGATTAACAACTTCTAATTGTTATAGTTCTAGCTCTAAGGCTCCACGTTTGAGAGCAAATAGATTAAATTCTTCAAGCACCATATCTGGCTTTAAGAACAAAGAAAGGAAATTGGTTTTAATATTAAGAGAGCTTCTAGATCAGGCAGTGAGAGACCCTATGGTTGTCTCTTCCTTAGACACTTACAGAAGCACATAGTGAATCAGAGAAACGGCTTAGTTCATTTGTTCAAAAACCATTTATGAAGTGTATCTGGGCAATATAAGAATACAAAAGAAATAGAAAAAAAATCACTTCTGACCTCAAATACCATAATCTGGCCAGAAGGAAAAGACATTCATGAATGATAGAATATCAATACATATGAGTACTACTAAGAATGTGATGAATATGGGGTAGGCTTTTTTATTTTAGCCCCTTTTTAAAGAAAACCTCCAGGTCAGGGGGCAGTAGGAAGCAGTGATTTAACCTTTAGGAACTAGAGTCAGACTCCTTAGGCTTGCCTTCTAACTCCACCCGTAGAAGTTTGGGAAAGTTACTTAAGATTTCTATGTCCCAGATTCCTTACTTACAAACTGTGGATCACACAATAGCACCTACTTCAAAAGGCTCTGTGAGGAGTAAGTGAATTCTTATATGAAGGACTCTCAGAACACAGGATGCCATGTAGATATTTAATAGCCATCATTACCACTGTTTTTGTTGTTATTAATATATGTCTACAGATAGAGGGGAAATTAAGTGAAAATCTGGACACCAGAATTCTTGGGCATAGTCCCTGAGAAGACAATGCAGACTGCTCTGGGTAGGTCTAGAATTCATCAAAACCCAAGGACCTTAATTGCTCCCTTGGCTCTCAAGTACACGCAGACACATACCTTAACTCTTCCTGCTCATTCTCTTCATTTGGAATCTCCTCTGATAACATTTTTAGCCTAAAGATTTGGCTTTCTACCCAATTCTCATATGAATGTTCTCCTGACTGGGAACTTTGCCCTGTCTATGCTGATCTGACTATAATAATCTTTCCCCAGACTTTAAGACTATGTTTCTAATTTCTCATAGCAGGAGAATTCATATTTGAAGAACTTGAGCTTTTATGAGAAAAAGAAAATTGGGGGACTCAGTTTGCCAGTGAGCCTTGAAAGCTCTTATAAAATTTAAAATGTATTTTACGGAGTTAAAAATAGTTATAGGCTTGTAGTAACAAGTCCTACAGTAAAGAGGTATATAAAACAAGTTACTAATCTCCCCCCCTTGTCCAATCCCACTCCTCTGCAGTAATGTAAACAATTTTTATCATATATCTTTTACTCACACAAATCTGTCCAAACATAAAAATATATACCTATTCCTACAAACACTTTTACACTGGGTAAAATAAAACAATGAAGACAGCTTTGGAGAAATTGATGATACTTTGCCATTCAACATCCTTGACTCACCATAAACTTTTAAACACTGGGATGGATTAAGAAAGAAAGAACTTTGAGTAAATTATTTTTCTTTATACATGCTGAGCTCGTTATAAGCAGAGGGGAAGTCCCAGCCTCCTACACAGCCTCTGTCCACAACAACTCTGGAACATGGCACAGTGGCCTCAACTGGCCCTGAGCCTCTAACCCAAGATCCAGCTCCCTCCTCCCCAAGAATTACAAGGTCCAGTTGTAAATACAGCTTTAAGGCCCTGGGTCAGCTTGGCCTCAGCTTCCACTGCCCTTCCCAAGGCTGCAATGCAAATTCATGCGCCCTGCCATCTGCCCTATCTCCCTCTCTTCCCAACTTTGTTTTCTTTTTTTCCTAATTATCCCCAACAGCATGACTTGTTATCTGCATACAACAGATAACTCTGCCCAGCTGCAAAGACACCACTAGAATTTCCCCTAAACCCTTGTTCTTTACCCTCAGGAGAGTGCATATCTCGTATCCTAATATTCATACCAATCAACAGAAAGCTGTCCTACCTTTGTCGATTGTAACCACTTGGTGATTTGAAGGACAGAGATGCCAAAAGCTTCAGTCTCAGAAGTTAGGGTCGATTCTCTATAGACTAATTTGTAAGTGATAGCTGTTTAATCAAAATGAAAAATGCCTATCTAACCTTTTACCATTATGATCAAAAAATGCTACATAAGGTATGACTAAAGGACATTTCCCTTGCATCTAAATCCAGAGACTAGGAGTACTAAATACCAGCCATTCTGTGCTGTCCCAAAAGCCTTTCCTCTGGGTTGAAAGCACATGGTAGGCAGAGCCCAGGCAAGGTGGGGACGACAGAGAACATCCACCGTGACATCTGCCTTAGTGAATTCACCCTGGATCAGGGGCTGAGCCTCTTTCTCAGAGGCTTAGAAATTAAACTTCCTCTATACACTCAGAGAGGACCATTCTCAGCTACATGGATTTGCTCTTGTCAAGTTCTCAAGATACAGATGTGTAAACCATCCTATGAATATACAATCATATATAGATTTGTATAGGGAGCTGGAACATCCCCTAACTGTAGTGTGTGCACATAAGTTATAGTCAGTGGTTGTTTGATAAATATGGAATCAGCAAAAGAGGCATCAGCTGATCTTAAGAAGTCTCTCCACTAAGACAGCATAGCAGTGGTTCTTAAAACAAGGTGCACTGAAAGTCACCGGGAGGGCTTGTTAAAACACAGACTGCCGGGCCCCCCTCTGGAGTTTCTGATTGAGGTCTGGGTTGGGGTCTGCATTCCTAACAAGTTCCCAGGAGATGCTGGCGCAGCTGCTCTGGGACCACACTGTGAGTAGACGTAGGGCCTCTCCACTCGTGGAACAGCCTTTCCCACAGGGATTTAGCTCAGACCCACGGAGAAGCCATTCTCTCCCTAGACTCGGCTGACAAGACACTCTTAAAAGTGCTTCTTTGGCTCTTGTTCTAGCTAGAAAAATCTCCAAGTGACACATTTTTTATTAATACATGATAAAACTAAGAAGTTATAAGTCTGGTTCTCTATAAAACTGGGGTTCAGATCTTGACTATGTGTGGTCTACAGTACGTCACTTCACTTTCTAAGCCTCAGTTCTGTCATCTATTAAATGAGGGAGAATACTGCTTGTCTTGTAGATCTTTTTAAATTTTTAAAAACTGTGGATAAAGGCCAAACTGGGGTGGCTCACAGCTGTAATCCTAGCACTCTGGGAGACCAAGGCAGGAGGATTGCTTGAGGCCGAGAGTTCAAGACCAGACTGACCAAGAGCAAGACCCCATCTCTACAAAAAATAGAAAAACTAGCTGGGCATCATGGTGCATGCCTATAGTCCCAGCTACTCAAGAGGCTGAGGCAGGAGGATTGCTTGAGCACAGGAGTTGAGAGATGCAGTGAGCTATGATGATGCCACTGTACTGTATAGCTGGGGTGACAGAGTGAGCTCCTATCTCAAAAAAAAAAAAAATGTGGACAAAAACCTGTATGTAGAACTACTTTAAGATTTGAATGAGATAATAGATGTACACTGCCCAGCACACAAGTGCATTGTAAATGGCAGCTGTTACCACGGCTCTTGTTATGGATTGAATTGTGTCCCCCCACAAAATGCACATGGTGGAGCCCTAACCCCTATGTGACTATATTTGGAGAAAGGGTCTATAAGGAAGTAATTAAGGTTTAACGAGGACATAAGGGTAGGGCCCAATCCAAAATGACCAGTGTCCTTCTAAGGAGAGGAAAAGACACCAGGAATGCACACACACGAGAAAAAGCCATGTGAGGACACAGAGAAGGCAGCCATCTGCAAGCCAAGGAGAGCGGCCAGGAGAAACCTTACCCGCCTGGTACCCTTGTCTTGGACTTCCAGCCTCCAGAACTGTGAGAAAATTAATTTCTACAATTTAAGCTACCCAGTCTGAGGTATTTTGTTATGGTAGCCTGAGGTGACAAAGACAACCAGCCCTGCTCACAGAGGAACATCTTTAACATATATTTTGCATACATTCAGTCTTATTTATTTGATGTTTTAAGGTTTTTGGAGTGTTTGGTATCTATAGTTACTACCCCATTAATTTTTCTTTGACTTCAGTGATGCTGTCCCTAAGTTAGATCATATACATTATTAGAAAGGTGACATTAGGGAAAAGAACCTGTTAATACAGACTGAATGTCTCTTCAGTGAATAAGTAACCTTAACCTTCTGAGGCTGGAGATTACCACTGTGCTCTAAGTGTCTTCTGGGAGAGACATTCTCTTTAAATATTTACAGATTTTAGATGCGCTGAAACCAGCAAAACTGCCTAATATTCGGGCAACTGAGAGACTGTTCCTTTGATCTCCTGGTTTATTAAAAACTATGGGGAAGCTAAAAAGTCCTAAAAATTTGGCACGATAACTTCAAATGGAATACACATGTTATTATACAAACTTATTAAGTATAAATTCCTTGGGGAAAAAAACTTTAATATTGAAAAAATTATAAATGTATCCTAAAGGAGAGTTATGGTCTCCACAAATGATAAAATGTAAGCATTAGATCACTATTGCCCTTGGCCTGGTGTCTGCAAAAGGAAATTGAACACTGAAGAAGTTTAACTTTCACTTGACTTTCAATCTTACTATAATCTTACTAGAATACTGGTGAGTCTGGTAACTCTATCCATTTTAAAACTAATCACCTCAACCTGAAGAAAGTTTCAGGGAAAAATGGATTGAACCAGAATTGTTTAGCTCCCTTCCTTCATAGTAAGCTTCCATTCTTGCCCAATTTCTTTTTTCAATTAAACTCACGGGTAGAGGAATCTAAAGATAGATAGCAAATATTGTCTCTCTTATCTTAGAAAAATTAATCTGTTATTCCTTCTCCCCAAATGACAGAAGCATAATTTAATCACATTTTACTTGGAAACTCTATATTAGAGACTCTTAACCTGGGGACAATAAAATCCTAGCACCTCCAGAAAAAGTCTCAAGCAATCTGTGAATCAGAAACACATGAAATATTTTTTTCTTTTGCTTCTTCTATGTCCTTTTGAAAACTGTCTTCTGTGAAAGAAAAAAAAAACCTTTTTAAAATATCAAATATAGTTAAGATTTGTTTACATTATGGTGTATGACAAAGTTCACATAGGCGTTGGTCTTATTTTTGTCACTAGATATAGTGGGACAAATGTGTTTCTTTACGGCAAAGTGTTTGGCAATGAAGCATGGATGCAATGTGCACCAGTCTGTCTTGGAGACACTGGAAACACACTCTTTCTCATGAGGATGCATGATATGAAAGGCTGGAACTAAGTTTACTAAGATATTACTTGTTCTAACGTAAGAGTCTGGCTTGAGGCATCTCACAGGCTTGCCTATCACTCTGCCAAATGAAAGGGGCTGACTAGAGTCATGTGGCCTAGAAAGAATGAGGCCTGGACCAGAAGAAGATAATTGGAAGAGTTTCTCTGTCAAACATTAGAAGTTGTCGACATCAGAATTACAAATAGTTCACTAATCTCTTACACCCTGGGAATGAGCAGACAGGCCAATCTTTCTGGCAAACACCCAAATGGAATGCCCACTATCTCCCAGGACACAAAACCATCTCCTAGCTTCACCAGTGATGTGAACACTGATGCTAACAAAAGAGAAATCTCATTTTCTAAGCCTCTTTTGGGAACAGCAAAGGCTGTGGACATTTAAAAACTAGTGAAAGAATTCTGTGCAACTGCACACCTATAATTTTGTGGCTTGGTGAAAAACCTCCACTTGTCACCACAACTCATGGTTTTCCATGAAGACATGAATTGACATCAGTGATTTTGCCCACAATGCTGGTGAAAGTCTTGTCTGTGGTCATTGCCAAGTTCTCAAAACCAGAGAATCGAGGCAATGCCTTGTTAAAAGGTTCTGACACGGCATGGGGGCAGAATACAAATTTTTTCTCTACTATAAAGAAGTACGCTAAGATAACAGAGATGAATCACTAAACTACCCCCACCCCAGGAAACATCACTCCAAAACAGTTCAATAAGGAGGAGTTAATTTTTAAGCATACTAGAATATGGTTGGTGGTGAAATACTATTCAGCCATAAAAACATACCATAAGGTGGATGGAACTCAAAAGTATTATGCTAAGTGAAAGATGCCAGACACACAAAAAATCCATTTATACAAAACATCTAGAATAGGAAACCCAGAGACAGAAAGCAGACTAGATGGTTGTCAGGGTTGTCAGAGGTTGGGAAGGGGAAGAATGGTGAGTGACTGCTTAACTGGGATGGGATTTCCTTTTAAAGTGATGCAAATGTCTCGGAACTGGACAGAGATGATTGTTGCACAACATAGTGAATAAACTAAATGCCATTGAATTGTATGTTTCAGTGGTTAATTGTATGTTAGGTGAATTTTAACTCAAACAAAAAAAGGAATATATTTGGCTCTATGAATGTTGCAAAGCTTTCATTTCAAGGCTCTTTGGTCTCTAATGTGTATGTTTCCAATTTTTGATTTGTGGTGCCTCTGTATCTTCTCCATTAGACAGTACATGAGGGTAGGGATTCTGGTGTCTGGTACATAGAAGACACCAATATTTGTGAATGAAAAAAGAAAAAAAAATTTTTTTTTGGTCAACCTATCTCCTCCAAGCAAAATGAGGCAACTGGAAGATAACTATGAAGACTTACAATGCTAAAGAATGTGATTCCGCAGGCTAGAATTATTAATAAAAGTATACAAATCTGGCAATTTCTCTTAAGGAGAAATTTACCAGGTCTTAGAAACCTCACTAAATTCTTTTGAAAATTTATTTTTTCCTAGACATCACTGAAATTTAGACCTAGTTCATAGTTCTTAGTTCTTTTCATAGTTCATAGTTCTTTTCTTGCTGACAGTATCAACAATGGTCACCAGCAAAGATGACCTCATTTGTAGAAGAACAGAGGAAATGACTTAGTATGAAAGTAACATGAAGACTCTTGGAGAATTACAGCAGTTCTTGACACAAGCCTGGCAAAGCCCTGGCAGCTCTGATTGTATCTACTACCCCAGGCCTTGACAGATCAATACTTGTTGCCACTAAAATAAAAATAATTAAATTGGCTGGATGTGAAAGAGGATGGAAAGGCTGTATGGCTTTACCATCCTAAACACCCTCCCCATTTTCCTTCATGTGGCTGACTCATAATAATTCCTTAAGTCACAGCTGAGGTGTCATGAACTCTGGAAGCCTTCCCTGAGCTCCTGGGTTGGGTGACATCCACCTGCTGGCTCCCAGGCTCTCTGTTTAACACTCACTGTATTATTATATATGGCAATTATCAGTTTAAGTGTCTATTTCCTTTACCAAAACAAATGGAAAAAGTAGTAACTTTATAGTGGACAAACCTAACAAACACCACCTTAACCAAATAATCAAATTAATGTCATTAGTGATGGAACAAATAGAAACATGAGCCTCCTGCAATGAGGAGGACACAACATCACTGCTGTTGCATTCCTGCCAAAATTATATGATAATCTGAGTATGGGGAAACAGCAGACAAACCCCAACTGAGGGCCGCTTGACAAAATAAATGGTCTGTCTTCAAAAATGTCAAAATCATGAAAGACAAACAACTGAGGAACTGATCTACATTAAAGAGACTGAAAGGACATGAAGTAAGTACAATGTGTGATTATGAATGGATTCTGGACCAGAAAATAGTATTTTTTTTCTTTTGCTATAATAGCCAGTATTTTTATAGTACAAAAACTGACAAAATTTGAAAAAAAATCGGAAAAGTGGGAAAACTGGCAAAATTTGAAAGTTTTGTAGATTAGACAACAGTACCATGTGAAAGTCAATTTCCTAATTTTGATAACTGTACTGTGCCGTGGTTATATAAACAAATGTTATCTTGTATTGAGGAAATACACACTTAAGTATTTTGTTAGCAACTTGCTGAAATGGTTCAGAAGAAAACAATTATACACATAGAGTTGGGGGGATTGGGGGCTGGGGAAGAGAGAGAAACACAGTAAATCAGCCATGATAAAATGTTAACATCTGGGGAATCTGGGTGAAATTATATGGACATTCTTTGTACTACTTTTTTGCAACTTTTTGTTAAGTCTTGGAGTTATTTCAAAATAAGTTTTAAAATTTACAAAGTATAAAAGCCTAAAAAAAAGTTTTCCTTTTAGATGAGAAAAGTGTAGGATTAAAAACATGTATGCTATGTTCAGGGTAGCTGAGAAAATCTGCAGTAATTACTTTTAAAATGAAATCAGTGGTAACACTGAGTGCTAATTGGAAGTTGGCACAATTCCAGGTCACTGACACTATCTCCCAAATTAACCCAACAAACTGGACAGCAGAGCGGTAAAAGGTATTTTCTCTGTTGAGTGGTCAAAAATGCTGAGCTATCTACCGGCTTTACAATAAAGATTTTTCTCACAGGCTTTACAAACTAAAGAAAACCCATCTCTGCAATCACCCTACAAATGCCTGCAAGTTAACAAAAACGTAAGGACGTGATGCAGTACCAATATAACAATTTGTAGTCCACTGATGCTGTCAGCAGTGGCATCGTCTCCATGGCGCTGGCCATTTCTGAGAGTTGGCATTTTCTACCACAAGAATAAATTAACTGTACCAGCTATAGATGCTATGAGACAAGTAAGAATTTGTCTCTGCAATCAGGAAATGTACAATTATTTGGGAACATGCACATGAAGAGATAAACTGTGGAACCAGGTATGTGGAGTCTACTGTGAGAATTACAAGGAATGACAGGAAGCTGGTCTGTATGAACACCTGAAGGGCCTCCACGTGGGAAAAGAAATTGATTCCTCATGCCCAGCCAGAGAAGACGCGTACAGGAGTGCAGCTCTCAGTCCAACTTGGCAGATGATTTCTAATCGAGCACTCCACAATATGATAGGTGGCCTTGTGAAGCAGTGAGCCTCTCACCCTAGACATATTCAAGTATACCCAAGATAACTCTTTAAGTACTACCAGAATCTAAGATTTGATCTAGAAACCGCTAAGGCCAGGTTTCTCAATGGTGCAACCATGGACGGGTTTCTTAACAGCAGCACAAAGACCAAATAAATCTTTGTTTTGGGGCCATCTGTGCACGGTACGATGGTTAGCAGCACCCCTGGCTTCTACCCACTAGATACCACAGCACCCCACCCCTTCCCAGGTGTGACAACCAAAAATATCTCCAGACATTGCCAAATATTCCCTGGGGGGCCAAAATTTCCCCCAGCTGAGAATCACTGCCTTAAGGTCCCTACTAACAACAAATTTTTGAGTCTACGTTTTGAGAAAATGAAATGATCCTTGAACAATGTGGGGGATAGGGGCACCAATCCCTCACACAGTTGAAAATCAGTGCATAACTTTTGATCCCCCCAAAAAACTTAACTACTAATAGCCTACTGTTAACCGGAAGCCTTACCAATAATATAAACAGTGGATTAACACATATTTTGTATGTTACATATTATGTTACGTAAAGTAAGCTAGGGAAAAGAAAATGTTACTAATAAGAAAAAATATATTTCCTATTTATTAAGTGGAAGTGGATCATCATAAAGGTCTTCATCTTCATTGTCTTCTTGTGGAGGAGGGGGAGGACAGGTTGGTCTTGCTGTCTTGTGGGGCAGAGGTGAAAGAAATTCCACATATAAGCGGACCTGCGCAATTCAAACTCACGTTGTTCAAGGGTCAACTACACTATAGAATTTCAGAGGGAGAGCCCAAGGCAGTCAGAGGAGGATTTATGGAGGATGTAGGAGTTAAGTCTTGGGATAAAATAAATCTAAATAAGGGTAGAGGAAACACTGAGGTGAAAATAGGAAAAAACAGACTGTAACAGGATCACAAGGAAGAGGCAAATAAGGCTATAAGTATTTGTAATGTTGTAACATGCTAAAGGAATTTCTAATCTAAAGTCAAGATTGCTTATGTTGCCATCTTGACCTATCCATGTCACAGGAGAGTTAATGCTAAGTGTAGTGCTGGAAGAGACTATGTTCTGTGAAAACGATGGGGTGCTGGGATGTGAGAACGTGCTCCAGATTATCTAGTATTCCCTTTACCAAAAACCACTGGCTTAAGAGATGAGGACTTTTAAAATGTTTGCTTTCTTATATGCCACTGCTCTTTCCATCTGAATGATACAGATCTGACTCTAATTTTAAAGTGTACTTTAAAGAGAAGTGAAAGACGGCAAGTTGGGAGGGGGGAGAGAGGGGCGAGAAGAGAACAGTGCTCAGTGTTTTATAGAACGTCACTGCTCTGCTATATTCACACCAACACTCACGGGCCTCTGGAAGTGTGCGGATGACCAGTACTTCAATCTTTATTTTGTTTGAGTCTGTATTATCCCAGTTTGGACCACGAGACGAATTTCTCAGATCTCCATGGGCATTTGGGAGAACTGGGGTTGTGGCCTCAGTGGGAGGCAGAGTTTGATGAACATTCAAGTTAGCCCTAAGAACTGAGCCGCCTCCAAGCACGCCGGCTCTCGCCTTGGTGTGGAGCTCAGGTGTACTCAGAAAGCCTCACCGTTAAAAGGATGTGATGGAATCATGCAGGCTGTAATAGGGATTATCTCCTAGGCCTTCCCCTGGTCAGGCACCGGCTGGTGGGGCAACAGGTGGGCAGCTCACATCCCTATGTCCACCCAAAAGGCCTCTGAGGGTCAAAGAAAGCCAAAGTCCTCAGATGCGGTCAGAGGTGAAGGGCCATCCCCAGGCTGACTGGTGCCTTCACTCAACTGCACAAGACTGCGAACGCCCTGCGGCGACACCACTGTCTTTCGCTGCTTAGAGAAATAAATGACAGTCCAATGAAGCAGCTACTGAGGAGCAGGAAACTGCTGGCTTTTTCTAAGACACGCATAGAACCACCTCCTCTCCAAGTAAATGAACCTTTTCTAAGTAATTCTTCCCCTATGTTCCAGAGAACTTCTGAGATGGGACCTCCAACTGACCTTTGCCCAGGCTCTTTTGGGATCAGAATTCGGCATCACTCTTTATAGTCACCTAAGGTTTCCCCTTCATCGTTCAGGGAGGCTCAGAAGCCACTTGAATCTCCTTTATTTAGACTCATACTCACCAAAATATTTTCATTTTAAAAAATAGAGGAAAAAAGACCAAAATATTTACATTAAGAGGAGATTTAAAATAAAAGCGTTACAAATGCAAATGAGTTTGAGAGCTTTCAATCTGGGGCCTCCTGCAGAGCCAGCCACTAAACTGCAGCACCTTCTGCCAAGCATCTCACATTAAATGGAGGCGCTTTCTCGAGGGCTCAGAAAAGTTATTAAGAGTGTGAGCTTTGGCCATTATTTCACAATTGAGTTAACCCTTATCCCAAGGGCAACATTTTGCAGCTGTTTGCAGTGAGTCAGTACTTTCTTTTCATTCCTTTCCTTTTTTTCTATTTTCTTCTTTTTTGGTAAATTACCCTTTACATTTTTGCCTGTGACTAGAGGCATAAGAACAAAGTTTTGGTCTGCTTTTTTAAAAGGCAGAAATGAAAATAGCAGAGTCATGTGTTCTTTCAAATTAGTTACACAATGATACAAAGATAAGGTGTGCGCACACACACAATAAGCAGCAATGCCACTTCCCGCCATTGAAAACAACGCCTTTCACATGGTAGTAAGTGGTTATGTTTATAATTTAGTGTCATAACATACATTTCCCTTCCCTTAGAATTTTCACTATTTGGTTTTCAAAAATCCTTGTACAGGCCGGGCGTGGTGGCTCATGCCTGTAATCCTAGCACCCTGGGAGGCCCAGGCGGGAAGATTGCTTGAGCTCAGGAGTTCGACCTCATCTCTACTAAAAAGAAATAGAAAGAAATAAGCCAAACAACTAAACATACAAAAAATTAGCTGGGCATGGTGGCACGTGCCTGTAGTCCCAGCTACTCAGGAGGCTGAGGCAGGAGGATCGCTTAAGCCCAGGAGTTTGAGGTTGCTGTAAGCTAGGGTGACGCCATGGCACTCTAGCCCCCGGTGACAGAGCAAGGCTGTGTCTCAAAAAAAAAAAAAAAAAAAAAAAAAAAATCCTTGTACAATCTGCACCAAGCATACAAAATAGACCAATTACAAGAGTGCTTATTTCTCATAATGCCTGAAATTGCGTAGACCAGCGGTTCTCAAAGCAGGGTCCCCCCACCCAGCAGCAGCAGAACATGTTGGAAATGCAGATTGTCAGGCCCCATCCCAGACCTAGGGAGTCAGTCAGGAGTTCTGAGGGTGGGAGCAGGCAGTCTGTGGCCTAACTAGCTCTGCAGGGGATTGTGACCTACTCAAGTCTGCAGTGGGCAGGAGGGCTCTGGACCCTGAGCACCTGGGCTTGGTCATTTGAAACCACTCCCTGATGGCTCTCAGTGCCTTCCTTTCTCCATCTTGTAAAACTCAGATAATCTAGTAACGCACCTCACAGGACTGTTTTGAGGAGCTTCTTAGTAGACACATAGGAAATGTTCACAGTGCCCGTGGCTGGCGGCGGGAGCAGGGATTGGCTGCAAATAGGCAGAAAGGAACTTTTGGGGAGATGGAAATGCTCTAAAACTGGAATGTGGTGATGGCTGCGCAACTTTGTAAATTTACCAAAACTCATTCAATCGTAACTTATAAGGGGCAAATGTTATTTCCTATGGAGTATACTTCAATAAACCTGTTTTAAGAAATATTTAAAATGTTTAGAGAAGTGCCCAGCTCATAGTAATCAGATGTTGGCTCTTTTTGTCCTAAAAGGAAATAATCTCCCTCCAACATGTGACACAGGTCTTGTTCTGCCCTGATGGCAAGAATGGAATCTATGCTGTGACCTGTTACTGATCCAAAAGTAAATTAAGCCCATGGCAACCACTCTTATAATAAAGATTTTACAGATGGAAAAATGATATTCCTTAGAGTATAGTAATATGTCAATGGCAAACTGGAATACAACCAACCCAGTGATACTAATCCACAGATACCACTTTCCTTTTAAAAAATGTTGGATGTGTATATTTGCATTGATTGATTGTGAGACAGGGTCTCGCTCTGTCACCCAGACTGGAGTGCAGTGGCATGATCACAGCTCACTGCAACCTTCAACTTCCAGGCTCAAACTATCCTCCTGGCTCAGCCCCCGAGTAGCTAGGACTACAGGTGCATGCCACCACACTTGGCTAATTTTTTTTCCCAGACTGGTCTCAAAATCCTCAGCTCAAGTGATCATCCCACCTTGATCTCCCAAAGTGCTGGGATTACAGGCATGAGCCACCACATCTGGCCCCAATATGTTGGTATTTAATAATTTTGTTGACAGTTGACAATACTGAACTTTCCCTGAGCCCCGTGGAAAACAGAAATGGTTACAGAATCGTACTACACTTTTGCATCCCAGGAAATGGCTAGACAAAGAGCCACCTCCTGGTGGATTTCCACTCTTCTACATGAATCCATAACTCTTGGCTGACTCCCTTGCTGTCCTGCTTCTGTAAAACCCTAGTGCTTCCTTCCCTCTGTGATGTTCCTCATTAATAAATATTCTCCCTATTGAAACAGTCCGAACAAAATTATCTCCATAATCATCTGGTGCATTTTGTTCTTGACACAATAAATATAATGAACAAGTTTGGCTGGCTATTCTATCTACTTTTGCTTAACAATGTTATCTGAAATACTTGACATTTTACAGTATTTTAAAATATATACATGCATCTCCCCATATTGGTTCCTTAATTCTATGTGTTAGTGCTAGAGTATAACAAGAAATTACAATTAATTTGCATATACAACTACCTACTGATCTTCTAAGACAGAAGTGGACAAACTTTTCCTATAAAGGGCTAGATAGTAAATATTTTAGGTTTTGCACATCATACTGTCTTTGTTGCAACTCAGCTCTGCCTTAGTAGTGGGAGAGCAGACATCAACAATACATAAATGAATGGGCATGTCTGTTTCAATAACACTTTACTTATAAAAACAGGTGGTGGGCTGTAGTTTGCAGATCTGATCTAGAGCAGTGTTTCCCGAGGAAATGCCAAGGAACACTACTGTCACGGCATGTTAATACATAATGTGAAAAAAGAAAAAGGGGAGAGGGGGAATAAGGAAGTGGCCCATAGTAAAACAGATTTGGGGAAAATTGGGAAACAGGTTTCTTTACTGCAACACTTTCCAATAACTTTAACATGCTAATGTGCACTGTGGATTTCCAAGAAATACCCTTGCAATATTTTTCAAAACTTCGACTCAGAAAATTATTGTGTTTCTTAAAAACATTTACCAGAAATACTTTTTTTTTTTTGGTAGCAGGGAGATAAGGTCTTGCTCTGTCACCCAGGCTGGAGTGCAGTGGTACAATCATAGATCACTGTAACCTTCAACTCCTGAGCTCCAGTGATCCTCCTGCCTCAGTCTTCTGAATAGCTAGGACTACAGGCATAAGCCACCACACCTGGCTTTTTTTTTTTTTTTTTTTTTTTTTTAAATTGAGACAGAGTCTCACTATGTTGCCCAGGCTGGTCTCAAACTCCTGGCCTCAAGCGATCCTCCTGCCCCAGCTTCCTGAATCTCTGGGATTATAGGCCTGAGATTACCGCCACTGCACCTGGCCCAATTACAGTATTATTATGATTACCTGAGCCACCTTGGATCCAGAGAACTGCCAGATAATATATTCCCTAGGGCTTGGACAACTGGCCTTCCCTAAAGGCCTCTGCATACATATCCTGGTAATAAGTTTAGGCAACTTGAATGAATCTCTTGCAAGCAAAAGAACCTAACTAAAACAATTCCATAAGATAAATTCCTCAAGTTGGGATTGCCAGGTCAAAGAGGAGAAACTCCTATCACAGGCCTCCCACCCTGGGTGTTGGTGTGGATTAATTTCTCCAAAGCAATTGACCCACGTAATGCCTGAACTCTAGAAATGCTCAATACACATGTACTGACTGGCCTGTAAGTGGCTGTTATAATTTGGTTGTGTTATCTGTGTTCAAGTTCAATATGGGCCTTACCTAAATACACACAGAGCACCTTATCTCACTCGCAGGGCTGCCACAGCAAATTGGTTCTGGGCAAATACTCAAGGAGGCAAAATATGGAAGAGCAAGAGATGGCTTCACTAGTCAGTGAATACAGAACACTGTATTCAGGTATGTAGAACACTAACACAGAAACACGGGCCCATCCACACACCCTTTCCAATAGCATTAAAGCAATGGGATGGCACAGTTTCTCCCTTCTATATTCTCATCCACTCCTCTTCCTCCTCTTCAGTCTTTTCCTCCTCTGCTTAGACTCCTAGATATTAAAGCAATCCTTTCCCTTTGGTTTTAAACTGACGAGGGAGGGAGGGAGGGACGGGAGGGAGGAATGCAGCACTGGAAGGGGGAGAGAGCCAGTGTGGAATCGAAATGGTCTCAAGGCTATACACGCAGAACAGCCCCAGATCCTATGGGTGTACCAAACAGGGAGTAATAAAAAATAAACAAAACAATACTGTACATCACAAGAGGGTTTACAGTAGTGGTTCTTACAGAGGTGCCCACCAGAATCACTGGGGAGCCACCGCAAACGGATACGGCCAGGCTCCACCCAGACCCCGTGCACCGCTGGCTAAGGTTATAGTGGAAAAAACAATGGTTTCTTTCTGAGTTCCAGTAGCTTCTTCTGAGCTCTAGCTGTCTGTGTGGTATCTGGTAATATCTGGAAGAAACTGCTATCAATAGTGGGCTCTCAAATTCTACAGGAAAAAAAAATCAAATGTCTCCAATGCTCTCTTTGTAATTTCAGTCTGGCTTTTATCTCAAAGATACTGAACACATTGTTTAGAAGTTCAGAATGGAGTGCAGAAATGATCACAATACATCAAAAACTTTAAGTGCATTCTGATGAGTTTTCCTATTCCCTGCTTAGTAAATTTAGTTTTCTATTTTTGGAGGACATAATTCCTATGCATGCCACTTATAGCATCTAAGCATTTTCCTTAAGATGGGTCAAAGTGTCAAGGGTCACAGGAGAGCCTCAATCAATTCCTGCAGAACACTGTGGATTTGCTGGTGACTTAAAATAGGGACGCAGTTTTAGCTTTAGGATCATAAACACAAACGACCACCTGAGACCACAGAGGACCGGATACGAGCTACTTATAGTAAAACTGAACCAGCGAACAAGAATAGCAGGAAAGCGGCTGATCTTCTTGTAGTGAGGTTCTTTGAAGTAAACTATTTATTAAACATTATATTACGGTGCGTGAAACAAAAATCTTTGAAGACAGGTTATCCTACTCTGCACAGTGGCCACTGCTAACGAATTACTTCCTTTTCCTCTTAGGTTTTGCTTTTTCATTTCTAAGATTGAAACGCAGATTGTTTTCCTCTATTACACAAGCCGGCACGAAGCACTGCTTCTGGGAATCACGTCCATCAGCAAAAGAGCATTGGAACACCAACCCATCACCTGAAGGCCACAACATGAGAAAACGTGTATGTCAAATAGTGCTCAGTAAATTAAGGCCAGCAGCTTCTCTAAAACAGAAAACTAGGCTGAAAGAAATGATGAAATAAAATGGCTAAAACTGGCAAGAATTCAAAGAGGGCTTCAATTTTTATTTAAAAGCAAAAGCTATCTCTTGCATTTCCTACTTCATAACTCTAGTCTAACATGCCTTGTTTCAGTGAGCATTTTTCTATTTCACAATTAATCAAGTACCCGAGATACACTAGTCTCATCTTAAAGAAATGTTCAAAAGAAGACCAAAAGGGCAAATACAGTTTATTCTTCCAAACCAATTATTAACCTGAGAGCCTGCCTGGGGAAGGAGTAACGAGCCAGCACACGTGGTAACGTGTCAAAGATGCGACCGGAGAATCCTGGCCCACTCGCCAAAAGGTGTCTCCGGCTACGTGTGTGCTGAGAGGAGAAAAGGACAGCGCCGGACACATGGCTGGGGCCGTTTCAACGTGGCTGCGAACGGCGGGAAGCTTTTTAAAATCTAGAAATACATCAAAGGGCTAATGCAGATTAAGCCCTGCTTCTTTTTTTTTCCTGAAAGGCTCACTTTTGTTCCTAATATAAAGACTTAGATGGTATTTCTTCAGATCATAAAGCAAGTTGTACTTTTAATGATGGATTAAAAATTATAAAAGCAAAAGATGGCTTTTCCTCCCCGTTCTTTTTTTTTTTTTTTTCTTTTTTAAGTGATGAATTCAGAAAAAGACCTGTCTAGGCCAAATATATCTCTTGCTAACATTCAGGGATGTGGAGTAAGCCAAGTGTGATATTAGTACAAAGTCAAATTTGGATGATGTAGTCATTTTTTGTTAATTCCATTATTAGAAACACTAGATAATATATAATAGTATCTAAGATATATAGCTTTAAAAATAGTATCCATCTTCACTATCAAGAGTGTAAAATAAACTTGTTCTCATGACTGGACTTTAGAAACAGAAGAGCTTGTTATGTGAATAGAATAACTATTTCCAAGTAGATTAACATTTCCATGAAGGAGAGCATCCACCAGGCTTCCTCAGCAGCCCACCTCTACCAGCTTTCCCAGATCAGGCCCCTCCCTGGTTCCCTCCCTCCCGTCTAGAGAGGCAGCTCTCTTCTTGTCCATTCTCAGAAGTCTACGTGAACCCTTGGCCTTGATCTTCCCACCTGCCCTAGAACCCTCCTTCATCAACTGTACTTCTTTTTTGTTCTCTGTTGGCTCCTCTTCAGCCTGAAAACCATCTTGGGTCATTCCAGTAAACGAATTCCCCCTTGACCCTGCATCCCTGTGGTTACTGCCTTCCGATCACTGCTACCATCGTATTCTCCCAACAGTCCTCTGCTCTGGTGGCTGCTGACATACTTGCACCCGTGACCAAACCCACCCCGCAGTGGCTGTGGCCCCACCATTCTCCCTAGCTGACAACCCATCTGGGCATTCACATGTTAGATGTTTCATGGGAAAGACTATTACATGATTGTTCATATTAGAAAGAAGAAACAGAGAACAAGACATATTAAAAGGTACTTCCAAGATAAAGCATAAATTATTATGCATCTTCAGTGTTTTAAGAATAAAACTATGTTTCTAAAACTATAAAATCAATAGTACATTGTAATAATTTATAAATAGGGTTTGCCTGAGCTTTCACTTTAGAAACTGTAAAATTTATATTACAATATTCTCCATTTATCCCAGGCTTCGCTTTCCAAGGTTTCAATCATCTGTAGTCCAAAAATATTAAATGGGAAATTCCAGAAATAAACAATTCGTAAGTTTTAAATTGTGTGCTACTCTGAGTAGTGTGATGACATCTCCTGCCATCCCACTCCATCCTACCTGGGTCATGAATCCTCCCTCTGTCCAGCAGATCCATGCCCATCTTCATTATCAGATCAAGTGTCAACAGGATTGCCGCACTTGTGTGCTGCTATCCCACTGTCGACCTTTGCTAAGTGTAATGCTGTGATTACAACGGTCACACACGGTTTTAAGACACGAAGCTCTCTGTGCGTGAATGCAATCCCTGTGTGTGCCCCTCAGCCTAACAAGCAGGTACCTGTTATCATGAGGGGTCTGGTGGTGAAGATCTGGGCAAGAAGCTGTCTTGAGATCCTTTTAGCAAATACAGGACCCAATTAGGAATAGAAATTCCTTATTGGGTGAGTAGAAGTTACAATTTTGTTGGGTTAATTTTCAGTTCTAATATGGAGCTTAGTGAAGAGCATTTGGAGATGAAGAATTGCAGATGAAGACACTGTTAAAATCTATGCTGAACCTCTACCTCATCTGGTCTGGTTCAAGAACCAAATGTCAAGGAGTCAAGAGACCCTCCTATTGTAGAAGAAACTCTTGGTTGAATAAAAATATACCTAGACCAAGGGACTTTCTGTAACAGGTTTCTACTGAGCTGGAAATCAAGACCTGTGAAGATGGGGACAGGTAGGCAAGGGGGTCAGGGAAGGTTCCTTTTACCTTTGTGGCTAATAAAGGTGGTCTGGCAGATTAAACAAGGGACCTCCTTCAGCGCAGCCAAACCACCTCCACTGATACAGTTAAAGATCCTCAACATCAAGTCCAAAGGGAGGCATTAGAACTGAGTAGTTTATTTCTTACTGAAAATAGAGTCATTTTTCAGTGTGGTGCACAGCAATATCCTTGAACAACATGGGTTTAAACAGTGTGGGTCCGCTTATACACAGATTTTCTTCTGCCTCTGCCACGCTGAGACAGCAAGACCCACCCCTCCTCTTCATCCTCCTCCTCAGCCCAACTCAGTGTAAAAATGATGAAGAACTTTATGATGATCTACTTCCACTTAATGAATAGTGAATATATTTTCTCCTCCTTATGATTTTCTTAATAACTTTCTTTTCTTTAGCTTATTTTATTTGTAAGAACACAGTATATAATACATGTAACAAACAAAAATATGTGTTAATCGACTGTTTATGTTATAGGTAAGGCTTCCAGTCAACAAGAGGCTACTAGTCAAAAGCTATACATGGATTTTTTGACGGCATGTGGGAGGGGGTTGGTGCCCCTAACCCGCCCGTTGTTCAAGGGTCAGCTGTATTTAGGATCTCAGTCAGCAAATGTGTACCCCATAAGAATATCTCAGGATTTTTCCCTGTGACACACTTGTAGTGATTCTTTGACGACAAGATTAGATGCCCTGAGGTGAGTGGGCTTTTCATTCAGGTTTTATCTTTGAGTGACCAGTGAGAGTTTATCTGGGATTTGGGGAAAGCATAACATAGCCCTTTCCCCCTCAGCATATAAAGGGTTTTACCTAAACAGGCCCAGATATTTAACAAAAGTGGGTACTGGGGCTATGAATGATAATTTTCTGCCAGGGCATAAGTGGGATTATCACCTGCTTTTAGGTAATGTCCCAGAAAGGGTGGCTATGCCTTACCCTGAGGGAGAAGGATCTGGTACATGCAGGGTCAGAGTGTATGTGTGTTTTTCCATCCCTCTGAACCCTGGGCAAAGAGGAAAGTCAGCTAGCTTTAATTTGGGGGGCCTACCAGTTCTAGTTCTATGAATTCTGCTACTATAACATGAAGGCTCCTCTTCTTCCCTTTTTATAGTAGGCTTGTCCAGAGAAGGCATTCTAGGCATCACAAGCAATCCTCTTATGCCAGCCTCGCAGAACTTCCAGAGTGTTTATGCCCACAGGGCTGACTGAGGAGGCAAGGAGTACCCACGGTGACTGCTCGTGAGGCCCACCACCGTGCACATGGCTAGAAGAGGCCAGCGAGGCCTCCTGACCCAGGCAATTTATTCCCAATGAAGGTGGCAAGTGTAAGGGTAGCAGCTCAAGGGAGCTGTCCCCACTTCCTACGAGAACTAAGTCAGAGGCCTGACTGTGCTGGGGCAGGGGACACAGGTCTTCCCATCCCCTAGGCAGGGACTCCCCCAGTGCTGCCTTGCTGACAGGGATGGGCCACCGCCCTCCCAGAGACCTGTGCAGAGATAAGAAGTTTGTTGAGAAGCCACAGTTCCCAGGGTGGGAGGGAACAGATCTTCCCCAGATCAGGCTGAGCCAGATCCCCAAAGTTCTCTGGTGTCCCTGTCAGCCCAGGAATGGGGACAGCTGTTTGTGCTCCTGGTCCTCCCACCCACAGGCTAGAGCTGCAATGGACTGCTCCTCAGAGATTTCAGAACGTCTCTGGAGGACAAGACAGAGTAGGCAGTTCAAGCCAGACAATTTCCTGGGTCAAAGAAAAAAATCCACAGGGAAATAAATATGAGCCCTCAGACCTGCCACTCTTCTTCAGAATGAATTGTAGGCTTCTGAGATAATAAAGATAAGTTAGACTGTGGCCAGTTCACAGTGGATAATTTGCTAAGAAGCAAAAGCCTTAAAGCACTGATAACTTCCAACTCACCACTTCCAGCTGACAAGGACCCAGCGAGGCCTCGGCTGCATAGCCGGCCACTCCAGCTACAGCTTGCCTTGTCAGGTGTGGGTGCAGAACTGCTCCTTCTGCTCTTTGCAGAGGACAAGACAGCCTGCATTTAGTCAGGGGAGGACAGAAGCTTCCCTTCTTTCCCAGGCACCGAGAGTAAGGGAAGAAAACACTTTCAGACGAAAAGGCTGAGAAGTCACCAGGACTGGAAGGTGAAGGATGACCACACGGCTGAAGACTGCTCCCGGGGTGTCTGCACTTCATGGGGCTTTCTCAGTCATCTGACTCTGTTCTTGTTTTGTTTGTAACATTCATGAGATTTCCCTAAGTTGCATTGTCCAAACTTGTTATTCAACAAAGAATGTTCTCTTAGGGACAATCCTTGCTGCAAAACTCTCTGGATGATTTTAAAAATCATTTGCTAACAGTTCCTTTCCCTTTACCTGCACAACTGCCACCATGCTGCAAACCCCCCTTCTCCCACCTGCACTGCCCCAGTGGCCTCCTGGCCGGGCTCCTCACATTTCCTCCTGGCCAGGTTTCCTCCAACTCATTCTCGAGCTAGAGTGGTCTTCTCTTAACACAAACCTTATTATGCTGTAATTCTCCCATCATTTACCCTGTCTCCCTTGCCTGAAACTCCTGATTGGGTTTCCCTTGAATTATCAACTCTGAGGATGGAGCCAATCAGTCCTACACAGGCCCCCTAGGTGGTGCAGGATAAAGTATGAGAAGCAGTGCTCTAAAGAACCACCCCCTCCTGCCTCAGGGACTTTTGCACATGCTGTTGAAAGTTCTTCCCTTCCTTCTTCATCTAAATAGCTCCTCCTCACCCACTCAGATCTCAGCATAGGCACACTTCTTGGGGTGCATTCCCTGACCCCCACCCCCTGCTGGGTAATCTTCCAGAGCCTTCCCCGATCACCCAAAGGCTCTCACAGCACCTGTCCCAACTCTGGCTGTTCCCCTATTTGTGTGATTATTTGATTAAGTCTATCTTACCTGTCAGAACAAGGTACACCGAGGAGCTTAACTAAGTGTACTATTGTATCACCAGCACCAAGGTATTACCTGGCACACAAGACACAACAAACATGTCATGAATAAACAAATGGATGAGCAGTGCACACAGAGGAACAGGCTTCATCAGAGGGAGCACTTGGGGACCCCTGCCCTGCTAGAAGCCGTGACAGGACTTGAAACAAGGGGACAGACCGGTCGCTCAGACCCAAGGTTGGCAATAACAAGAGTGATCATTATCAATTATTAGTAATTAGTAACGATGATGTGTCATATTCTGCTGTAGGAGCTTTACACATGTTAAGTCATTCGGTCATCAAAGGGGGTCAGAGGTAAGTAACTTCCCTGAGGTTATACACTCAGTAAGAGGCAGCACCAAGATTTCTGGACCCAGGCAGTTGGGCTCCAAACTTCTCACTTGCAGCCATCTGCTGTGCAGCCTCTCTAGCCACTAAAACGACTGCAAGAGGGGACTAGAAATGACTTGTGGGCAAGAGTGCCAAGTCAGGAACCAGTGGTGCCCAGAAGCTCCTAGAGAGACACGGAATCTTCTCATCTCTGCTCTGAGCTCCGGCTTGGGTTCCCATTTTAAAGTACGTGTGATACAAGTGCTTGTGGGCTGGTAGTTGGAGAGGCAGACTGAGGGGAGAATACGAGGATGATCACGACCTAGAGCCATGAGGCACTCCAGAAATTTCTGAAGTCTGAGAACTGAACCTGGAAATTGAGTGGGGAAGAGGACAGTGTCTTCTCTTCCCTGATTTCAGGCAGATTGTAGAGGAAGTGGAAAAGGGAAACCTGAATGGGCCTCACCTAGGGGTCCCCATCTGTACCCAAATTTGGTAAATAAGAAGGGGTGGCACACCCACGTCCCAGCTGAATGAGAAATGGAATAGGTTTTTGGTTTACAAGACACTTCAGATGAAGCATGGTGATAATCCTAATTCCACCAAGGACTGCTTTTTGCTGTAAGAGTAGTTTTCATTCTTCACCAAGGACATAGACCATGGCTATGCGTTTCTGTATTCATGTGAAGCATCCCAGAGCGATGTGGCCCAAAGTTGTTCTGGAGTGAGACCTACTAGAAAAACTATTGACTCAAACAGGACATATCTCATCCTCCTTTAAATGTCAGAACTCCTCATGTCCCCTACACACATGTACCTAAAATATTCCTGGGATTATGTCACTCAGATAAACAGGCTATGGATTTTTAACATTCAGTTTCAAATACTGCAGCAATTACACTTATCACTGAGAACTGAAAGTTGTATGATATATATCAAATTATAAACATGTAGGAAATAATACAACTTTTAGTATTTTCTTGTTCACTTAATTTCCAACAGGAATTAGAAATGCAAGATCTAGTTGCCCTTAGGAAACAGCTATACCAACCAGAAAGTTCTCAGGATCCTATCTCATAAAGGTAAATAAAACTTAATTCTTGGATGTGAAATATTATTTCCATAATGTTAGTTAGAATTATTGAATGATTACATTGTGCCAAGACCTATATTTTTATGCATGCACTGACTCATTTAATTCCCACTACATCCAACAAGGTAGACGGTATTATTACTCTCATTTTATAGACCAGGAAACTGTGCTGAGAGAGAGGAAATGAGGCCAATCAAACAGCCAATACTTTAGTAGCCGCCTGGCTTTAAAGCAGGTGCCCTCAATCATTACTCTGTAAATTACTTTCTGCATACAAACAGATGGGATATACATGATTGAGGTAATAACCATAACATTCAAAAAGTGATTCAACAAAGGAAGCAAGATATTTATATTTACGTAAAGAGATTTACGACCACAAAACCAAAAAGGTGACAAACTTCAGAATCCAAAGTCTGTATTCATTCCAATCTCCTTATTCAACTTCCCTGCCCCACCCCTCAACCAGGTACTCTGATGATTGGCCCTGAATCCTCTAGTTTTCCTACGAAGAACTAAGAAAGGTGATTTTGTATGAATATGAATTTGTTTTCAGCTACACTGTATACACCAGCTAGTTGCCACTGGATACCTATTTGTGATTTATATTTCTGTTCTATTGCAATTTGTCCATTTCCCTAGCACCTAGAACATTACTTAACACGTAGCATGGACCCAATAAATACCTGAATGAATGAATGAACGATCAAAAATTTCCATGGTTTTGCAAAATAACAGTGGTGGATAGACAGGACTTTTTCTTCTTCCCCACTTCTGTTAATTTTGAACTAGAAACTCAAAAGGAATACTTAGTATGCTTTTCCTTTTTCACAGTATTAGTGCTAATTAAATACAGTGTCAGTTCTTACATCCCTTACAAATACATGTAGGTGGTCTATAGAACAGGATTAATACCTAAATGACTAAGGAATTAAGACACCGGTATTCGAAGCTTTGACAAATATTTTCACTATCTGAGTTTCTAAGCCAAAATGGAAATTGTCCAGTAACGTACAAAAAATATTATTCGTTGGCTTAAATCTCAAAATGTTATAGGATTCCTATTAAAAAAATTATATGGGGCTGGGCGCGGTGGCTCACGCCTGTAATCCTAGCACTCTGGGAGGCCGAGGCGGGTGGATTGCTCGAGATCAGGAGTTCAAGACCAGCCTGAGCAAGAGCGAGACCCCGTCTCTACTAAAAAATAGAAAGAAATTATCTGGCCAACTAAAAATCTATATAGAAAAAATTAGCCGGGCATAGTGGCGCATGCCTGTAGTCCCAGCTACTCGGGAGGCTGAGGCAGTAGGATCGCTTAAGCCGAGGAGTCTGAGGTTGCTGTGAGCTAGGCTGACGCCACCGCACTCATTCTAGCCTGGGCAACAAAGCGAGACTCTGTCTCAAAAAAAAAAAAAAAAAAATTATATGAAAGCATTAACTTTCTCTTCTGATTATTTTTTCCTCTTTTTATATAATGACCTTCCTGCACAGTATGTGCTACCATTAAAAAAAAAAAAGAGTGCCTAGGGAAATGAAAGGAACTGCTTGCTTAATTAATATCAAAATCATTCTACTTGAGAAAGGAACAGACAACAATGTACTAGAAAATATATAGTAATTTAAATGTATGTGCTTTATTTTGTGAGGTTAAGTTTGTTTTAAAAAAACAAAAATACCCAACAATTTGGGCTACTTTTGCATTAATTATGACTTCTAGGGAACAAGAAGAAGCTCTACATGGAGAATACTTAAAAAGAAGCTCTGTCTTCACACCCACTAAGGTGGTTATAATAAAAAAGACAGACAATAACAAGTGTTGGTGAGGATGTGAAGGAAATGATCACTCCTACATTGCTGGCAGGAATGTAAAATGGTGCAGCCACTTTGGAAAACAGTTCAAAGGTTCCTCATAAAGTTAACTATAGAGTTACCATATGATCCAGAAATTCCACTCCTAGGTATATACCAAAGAAAAATGAAAACCTATGTCCACATAAAAACTTGCACCTGAAAGTCCATAGCCATTATTCATGGTAGCCAAAAAGAAACAAAACAATCCAAATGCCCATCAACTGAAGAATGGATAAGACACGTACTATATGATTCCATTTCTAGGAAATATCCAGAATAAGCAAATATGTTTAAACAGAATATAGACTAGTGGCTGCCAGGGGCAAGAAGGGTTGGGGGAAATGGGGAGTGACTGCTAATGGGTATGGGGCTTCTTTTTAGGGTGATGAAAATGTTCTAAAATGTTATGGTGATGGTTGCACAGCTCTGTGAATAAACAAAAAACTACCGACTTAATACATGTTAAGTGGGTAAATTACATGGTATGTGAATTGTATCTCAATAAAACTGTTACAAAAGTCCTTAGAAGCAGACACTTGAAAATTCTCTATAAATCAAGCACTCAAAGTATTCTGGCCACAGGCAAAAGGTAAAAACAAACATAAAAGAAAAATAGTAAACATGCAAAATTATCTACAAGAATGACAACAAAAACAATGTTGCAATAAATTCATGAAATTTGCTTCCAAGGGCTAATACTCAGAATATGTACTAAGCAGGACATTGACTGTACCAGTCAAAACTAACTACTTTGTACATATATAAAGAAAAAATCTGAATCTTCAACTTGGAAATTCTACTGAAAAGTCAAATTAACTCATTTGCATTTAAAATTGAAGAAAAGAGCCTTAGTTTATAACAGTTTTGACCTATTTTAGACAGATATTTATTAAATATTTATTAAAATGTTTTAGCTTGAAATAATGCTATAGGCACCAGGAAGAAAACAAATATGAGCAATTCAATTCTATACCTTCTGTTCAATAAAACTTGCTTCTCCATGGCAGGTGGTACAGAGAACTCTACCCAGGGGGTTAATCAAAATTCCCTTAGAATAATTGAAAAGCATCTGCATTTTTTCCCCAGAAACCACAAAAAAGTCACAGTAAGCAGAACATATAATCTTGATTATTAGCACCGAGCCTGTAGCAGCACAATGTGTTGTCCCCAGAAATTAAGTTACAAGACACAATGTCATTGTGTGATAAGCCAGAGATGTCTCCCTTAATGAGGCTGAAAAACTCAGGGAAATCACAAATAGACAATGATGATAATAAGTCGCATGTGTGATGTTTGCTACTGTTGCGAAGCAAACTGCACATTGTGCCAAATGCAATCATTCTCAGAGCAGGATGGGGGAGGGAGAGACTCTAGAGGTCGCCGACCCCAACCTTTCATTTTACAACAAAGAAAACTAAGGTTTAGGAAGGTCACACCACCAGTTTAAAGCATTCTTGGGTCTAGAAATGAGATCTTTCAGGGCTCTTTTCATGAAATATTTTTCTGCCTGGGTATATATACTACAGAATGTATAACCTAAGAAATGGAGAGTTCTTAGGAACTTCTGAGAGCTACAATGGTAAAACTCCACCGAGAAGTGCTGTAACTCACCGTCTGTGAAAGTGCATGACCAAAGTTTGGGGATGCTCAAAATTCCGATCAAAGTAGCCTGAGTGTCAGCCTGAGAGAAGAAGAGCTATAGTCCTATACACTTTAGGGCTGTGGCTATTGTTCAGGCAGCTGAAGCCTAAACGACTGCATGGGCTTCTGCAGATGATGAACAGCAGTGCTAAGGCGCAGAAAAGGAGAGGCACGGAGGGGACCGCTGGAAGGTGTTCTGGTAAGACGTGATTCACCAGGTTTCTGCATGGCATAGGTACACTAGGTCACCCTTTGTTCTGATTACCACGTAAATCAGACTAGTTTGAAATTTTGCTAATGAGCTTTCTAATTATTCTGCAGGGCAGGATAATTCAGTCAATGTTCCTGAGTGCAGACTTAAAGATCTGATCACTGGAAGAAACATTCCTCATTTCCAGCTAATAAATGCATATTCTGATTTAGAAAGCAGACTCTGTGAGTTTAGTTACCACAGGTCAGTTTCCTTGGTTCTAGTTACTTCTAGGTTCTCTGTTTATTGATCATGTTTTTAAAATTTTTTCTGTATCTTTTGATGTTTTAACATCTTGGTGGGACTTACAGATTCAGAAAGCCTGCCCCTCCTAGTGCTAGCTAATTTCTAAAGATAGTAGAGAACTTGGGGAGCAAGACAACCACCCCTTTTATCTAACTCTCATACACCAAGCCAACATTTCCCCTGCCCCAAATCACCCCAGAGCCAGTTAGGCAATTAAAGACCACCCCAAAACCCATCAACATTATTCAAACTAGCCAATCCTGCCCTGCCTTTCCCAAGAAAGTCCTAATAAAGGCTCCTACCCACGATCTCCCCTTGCTCCTTTCTGTCCCCTGACCCACACTGGGTCTCCCCCTGTGGCCATTCATGGCATGGCATGCCTCCTTCTCTTGGAAATGTAAGTAGCAAATTCTTCTTTCAAGGATGTTATAATCTCTCCCTGTGGGGACTCAGTCACCTCCATAAATTAAAATTCACTGGTACATTCCTGAACACCCTGAAAAGTCAACACCAGGTCTGCACAACCGCTGAGAGCCAGACTACAGACTAGACAGCAGGAGTCACTGAGCAAAAAGGTCCACAGAGCTCCTGCCTGGGCCCCACACTCACCTCCTACAACCCAGGCTTCAAGCTACAAGAGCTGCCTTTTGGAAGACCCAGGCTTTCTGGAAAGCTCATCTGAGCTGTGCCTGCACATGGAACACACACAGCATGTATTCACTTAGTTTTATCTTCAATAAGTTGATAAATTGATACAATATCCAATCAATCTTTCTGTGGCATTAACAGAAGATACAACAAGAAAACGCTACAGATGGGCAAGCTTAAACTGTAAAAGGTTTGTTTTTGAACAGAAATTTAGATACATTCAAGAATATAAAACATACAGGCACACTTCATTCTATTGTGCTTTGTTTTATTGTGCTTCACTTTATTGCAATTTGCAGATAATGTGCTTGTGCTTACTTCATTGTCCCGATGTCACATTTTGGTAATTCTTGCAATACTTCAAACTTTTACATTATTATAAAAACTATTTTCATCATCTGTTATGGTGATCTGTGATCAGTGATCTTTGATATTACTATTGAAATTATTTTGGGGCACCATGAACTGCAACCATATAAGAAGATGAACTGAATGGATAAATGTTGTGTGTGTTCTGACTACTCCGCTGGCTGGCTATTCCCTCATCTCTCCCCTTCTCCTCTCCCCAAGACACAAAAATATTGAAATTAAGCCAATTAATAACCCTACAATGGCCTCTTAGTGTTCAAGTGAAGAGTCATGTGACCCTTACTTTATATCAAAAGCTAGGAATGATTAAACTTACTAGGGAAGGCATGTCAAGTTGGGATAGGCTGAAAGCTTGGCTTCTTGTGCTGAACAGTTAGGCAAGTTGTGAAAGCAAAGGGAAAGTTCTTGAAGAAAATTAAAAGTCTTACTCCAGTGAACATGGGAATGATAAGAAAGTAAAGCAGCCTTATTGCTGATATGGAAAAGTCTGAGTGGTCTGGACAGAAGACAACATTCCCTTAAGCCAAAGAATAATTCAGAGCAAGGCCCTAACTCTCTAATTCTATGAAGGCTGAGAGAGGTGAGGAGGCTGCAGAAGAAAAGTTTGAAACTAGTAGAGGCTGGCTCATGAGACAAGGAAAGAAGCCATCTCCATAACATAAGTATAAGGTGAAGCAGCAAGTGGTGATGGAGAAGCTGCAAGTTATCCAGAAGATCTAGTTGAGATCACTAATGAAGAGGGCCACACTAACCAACAGATTTTCAATGTAGAAGAAACAACCTTCTGTTGGAAGAAGATGTCATCTAGGACTGTCATAGCTAGACAGGAAAAGTCAAAGCCTGGTTTCAAAGCTTCCTAGGACAGGCTGACTAGTTGAAGGCCTTGTTCACTTACCATCCATCAATAGTAGGGCCCTGAAGAATTATGCTAAATCTACTCTGCCTGAGCTCTAGAAATGAAACAACAAAGCCTGGATGACAGCACATCTTTTTATAGTATTTTTACTGAATTATTTTAAGCCCACTGTTGATATCTATTGCTCAGAAAAAAAAGATTTCTTTCAAAATATTACCATTCATTGACAATGCACCTGGTCACCCAAGAGCTCTGATGGAGATGTACAGGAGATGAATGTTGTTTTCATGCCTGCTAACACAGCACCCATTTTGCAGTCCCTGGATCAAGGGGTCATTTTGACTTTCAAGTCTTACTGTGTCAGAAAAACATTCATAAGGCTATAGAGAGTGATTCCTCTGATGGATCTGGGCAAAGTAAATTGAAAACCTGGGAAGGATTCACTCTCCTAGATGCCATTAAGAACATTTGTGCTTCGTGGGAGGAGGTCAAAATATCAACATGAACAGAAATTTGGAAGAACTGGATTCCAACCCTCATGGATGGACTTTAAGGGGTTCAAGACATCAGTGGAGGAAGTCACTACAGATGTAATGGAAATAAAAAAAGAACTAAAATTAGAAGTGGAGCCTAAAGATGTGACTGAATTGCTGCAATCTCATGATAAAACTTGAACAGATAAGGAATTGCTTCTTATGGATGAGCAAAGAAAGTGCTTTGTTAAGGCGGAATCTAATCCTAGTGAAGATTGTATGAACATTGTTGAAATGGCAACAAAGGATTTAGAATATTACATCAACTTAGTTGATAAAGTAGTGGCAGGGTTTGAAAGTACTGACTTCGATTTTGAAAGAAGTTCTATTGTGGGTAAAATGCTGTCCGATAACATCGCATGTTACAGAGAAATCTTTCATGAAAGGAAGAGTTAATTGATGTGACAATTAACATCTTATTTTAAGAAATTGTTGTCCTATTTTAAGAAATTGTCAGCGTCACTCCAACCTTCAGCAACATTTCACCAGCAAAAAGATTATGACTCACTGAAGGGTTAAATGATCATTAGCATCTTTTAGCAATGAAGTATTTTCTGATTACACACTTAATAGACTACACTATAATGTGAACATAACTTTTTATATGCACTGGGAAACCAAAAACTTATGTGATTCCCTTTATTTCAATATTGCTTTATTGCAGTGGTCTGGAACCAAATTCACAATATTTCCAGTGTATACCTTTGGATCATCACTTCAGATAGTGATAAAGAGATAAACCTAATTTATAGGAATGATATGTTAGTCATAATTCTGTGCAGATATAAAGGTACACACAGATAGTCATCAATATTAGGACAAAACAGTAAAACAATATATGTGACACATATATTCACAGGGGCCGGTTCTTTAAACTGATCAAGATCCCTGCAGTTCTTCTAATTTACAAATTAAGGCTGTGGACTACTGATCCAGGGACAATTAAGAGTAAGTTTTCAGTCTTACATACCTTTATGAAGGGCTGGGGAAATGGTCACAGATATTCATATGCCCTTACATAATTATTACCTAGACCACGGACTCTCAGCCTTGGCACTGTTGACATTTTATGTTGGCTGATTGTTCTGTACGGGCTATCCTATTGTAGGATGTTCAGCAGCATCTCTGCCCTCTACTCACTAGATCCCAGAAGTAGCCCACCACTTGTAACAATCAAAATGTCTCCAGACATTGCCAAATGTCCCCTGGGGAGCAAAACTTCCCCTGCTTGAGAACCACTGGCCTAGATGTATAATACTGCAACATACAAGGTCTGTCTGGAAAGTATCCAGCCATATAATATGAAAAATAGAGACATTTATGGAAGAAGATACAAGATACATTATGCATGGGACAATGATGCCTTAGTCCTCTTCAAAGTAGGCACCTTAGGACCTCACATAGTTCTCCTAGCATCTCTTAACCTAACCTGTACACTGCTCAACATTCTCAGGTGTTCCACTTGTTGCAGGCCTTCCAGAACATGGATTACTTTCAACAGACTCTTGACCATCTGTGAAGTGTTTGTGCCACACTTTTATCAATATTTGCACTGCACTGCTTGCATCATCTCCCAAAGCCTTCTGAATCATCCAAGTAGTTTTTGCAAAGGAACATTCAAGCTTAACACAAAATCTGATGCAGAATCATTGCTCTACTCACTCAGTCATTTTGAATGCAATGGCCACACAGCACACATGCTCACTGAACAGCGTCTAACACCCCACTGAGTACAGTGACGTCGCCATTGTTCATGTAGGTGCATCCTAGTCCACTCTCCTTGGCTGCCAGGTTATATCGATGTCACGCAAACCGTTCTCATTGTATTAACAATGGCTGAATACTTCCCAGACAGATCTTGTACTGCAAGCCACTTATGTTTCAAAAACTACCTGTGTTATTCCTAAAATCCTTCAAGAAGGCTCAAAGTTTGGTAGAATAAACTAGGAGAGAGCAGGAAGAGATGGGTGAGATACTTGAATAAGAACAGTTAATTGCTCAGCATACACTTAAGGATGTGTGCCACACCCCAATCACCTTAAATGCCAGCTAAGGTTTTCTTACATTGTAATGGAGAAGAAAGGCTTCAAATAAAATATATCAAACTGCAATTTTAATTTTAATATCTAGGACAATGACTTGGGTACGTATTGTTACCTTTTGTAAAAAAGACCCCCGTCAGCCCCCCAGGACAAGAGGAACTGACTTGGGAAGCAGAGGAAGCTGTTCCTCAGCTTTGTGGCCCACTAAGTAGCTGGTCTCTAAGCTCAGACACGGAAGTGCTGGTTTCATCCCCCTCAAGGTGTTCTCCACCTGTCGGTCGGGGGAAAAAGAAGGGAGGACAAAAGGCCACTGAAAGACCTAACTCCCAACCCCCCAGATGCTTATGTGAAGGGAGCCATGGTTTGTCACGGGGTCTGGGTTTGGTCCTACAGCTGCCCATACTGTATGAAAACCCTGAGCAAATCAATTACTGTCAGTTTATAATGGAGCTGTTACCTCATCTGTAACCTGGGGGTTCTCCTGGTGACCTCAAAAGTAAGAATTCAACCAGATGGCAAACATACAGTGTCGGCACACTAAGGCACTCAGCAATCGTCCCCCTGGCCATCCCCTATTTTAAGAGTTGATTTATTGGGCGGCTGAGAAAGGAAAGGGGAGGTACAATCTCTTGCTTGTGGTGAACTATAAGGGTAATTGTTAGAATTTATACACTAATTATTTCCCTAACCCCTAAATTAGTTAGGGATTATGTTTCAGACAAGGGCACTTTGCATGTCATTGTGTGGTACCCACCCTATGCTTGGTAATTACCTTAGGTGATTAACACTGATACCTTAGGAATTTCCTTAGCTGTTCCTCCCACAATCTTGAGAATTTACACCACACAAAACATATGCTGGCTTGGGAAAGCTACCTCTCAGGAACACATTCTGGAGATACCTACTGCTGTGTGACTTCTCGAAAGCCTTGTCACCCATCCTGCCGTACACTTCCTCACACAAGGGGGGATGACACAACATATTAAATAGCCAAGCAATTACATGATAGCTCCAAAAGAACTGCAAAGCACCTCTTCACAGATGCCATTACGAGGTGATGTTTACAACATAAACTAAACTATTTGATACATCTCACTGGGAAGATTACAGGCCTTTTACAAAATTGAGGCCAAATGAAAAGCAACAGCTTTTAGAAGAAGGTATATAACCATACATCTCACTGTTTACCCAAGTATGAGTGTCTCTGGTGAACAGTAACAGCACTTTTATTCAAATGGTAGAAGGGATCCACATAAACACAATGCAATTACACACACTAGAATTTTCCCTAAATTCCACGATGCCTGTCCATGGCAGACCTGCTTTATGATCCAGTATGAGGAACACTAAGAAAAAGTACCCTTTACACACTTCCAAATAGCTAATAGCTAAACACATTCCTCAAGCAAATCAAACACCAGGCCAGGTAAAGTTTGTCATTTTCTTTATAGAAGTTGTTCAAGTGGATGATGACATATATGATACTTTGTAAGCTTCAGGCTGCTAAGTTTCACATTTGTTCTATCTTTGTGGCACCAGGGACTGGTATCATGGAAGACAATTTTTCCACGGGGGTGGGGGTGGAGGCAGAGCTCGGGTGGCAATAGGGAGCAGCTGGAGCAGCTGTAAATACAGAGGATAAAACACGCCAGAACTAGGATATGGAATATATTTTGAAAATTAACATAGAATTGCTATCCAGTTTACGAAATTGGTACCAAAAACACATTATATTACTTGTGTTATAAGCCAAGCATAGGAACAATGTCCTAAATGTTTTTTATAAGAAGAAGATAGGACAAATATTTGATTATTTTAAATTATTTTAACTAATCTTCCTCATATTGGATCATAAACCAGGTCTGCCATGGACAGATGAGGACTGCTGCTCACCCTCTGCTGTGTGGCCAGTTCCTAAGTTTCACGGAAGACAGTTTTTCCAGGGCTGGGAGGGAGGGGTGTGTGTATGTGTTGCACAGAATTTAGGTGGTGATGCACCGGACTGGGGTTCCTAACAGGCCACAGACTGGTATGGGGCCACAGTCCTGGGGGTTGGGGACCACAGTTCTAGAAAACATTACACTTATTAGTAAAATGGAAAAGAAACTCTAAGACTCCAACTATTAAATATACCCTAGGCCAGCAGTTCTCAACTGGGAACAATGTTGCTGCCATATCTCCCCCCACCCCCACTGCCCCCCAACTGAATCCTTGGCACTGTCTGGAGACAATTTTGGTTGTTATATCTGGAGACATGCTCTGGCATGTCCATCCATTTGGTGGATGCCAAGGATGCTGCTAAACATCCTATTATGCACAGGGCAGTCCCTTACAACAAAAAATGATTTGGTCCAAAATGTTAATATTAATAGTACTGCTATAGGCCGGGCGCGGTGGCTCACGCCTGTAATCCTAGCACTCTGGGAGGCCGAGGCGGGTGGATTGCTCGAGGTCAGGAGTTCGAGACCAGCCTGAGCAAGAGCGAGACCCCGTCTCTACTAAAAAATAGAAAGAAATTATCTGGCCAACTAAAATATATATAGAAAAAATTAGCCGGGCATGGTGGTGCATGCCTGTAGTCCCAGCTACTCGGGAGGCTGAGGCAGAAGGATTGCTTAAGCTCAGGAGTTTGAGGTTGCTGTGAGCTAGGCTGACACCACGGCACTCACTCTAGCCAGGGCAACAAAGTGACACTCTGTCTCAAAAAAAAAAAAAAAAAAAAAAAAAGTACTGCTAAAACTGAAAACCCTGCTATAGGCCAAAAATAAAAATTACCACTGTCTATGGGTATAAGACTTCAAATAACTTGGACCAAATCTAAAGAATTGTGCAGAAGATAAATAAACTTAATAAATACAGTTGATGACACTATGGGTCTAATTATACTTTAGGTCCTACCATGTTGTTCTTTGATTTAAAAAAATTATGTATTATGAAAGTACACATTAATTACATTAGTTAAAATAATCAATTTATTTGTCCTATCTTCTTATTATAAGAAACATTCAGAACATTGTTTCTATGCTTGGCTTATGATAAAAGTAATATAATTTGGTTTTGGTACCAATTTCCTAAACTGGATAGCAATTCCACATAAATTTTCAAAATATATGCCATATCCTAGTCCTGGTGTATTTTAAGCTAATTTCTACAAATGCAGACTCCTAGGCCTCCCATCAGACATTGGGGGACAGTTTCTCTGGGTATTTGTATTTTCTGCAAGTTTACCAGGTGATTCTTATGCATGATAAAGTTTGAGAACCACTGACTTAGGCTTTGCTTTTATAAGAAAAGAGCGGCCATTTCCACTTCATTCTCACTTAAGTTAAAGAGCAACAATCAAATAATTCATAGGTATGAAAGATCAACAATATGTAGTAATATATCACAGTGGCTGGAAACAGCCTACCTAAAATAATATCTTTTTAAAATGAGGCTGGAATAAGAAAAAAAATCTCATAAACACTGTCATAAAATGTTCCATATCAGAAGTATTTTGCCTTTCCACATGGATATATTTTAAGTAGCAATGTTTAAACAGAAGGCACCAAATTCTTCCCTGGCTAAGGTTTGTTACTGGTGATCTTCATTATTCTTCAAGGAAATAGATGTCCTTAGCATCTTGCTGCCACAAGGTACACATTTAAATATGTGCTTTCTATTTAGCATTTAGTGACAAATAATACATTAGTTGTGTTAAGAGGTCATAAGCACAGGATGAACAAAAATTTGGCTTTTCAAATGCAAGACAAAGATTTTTCCTTCTGAACTTTTCTGTAGCCTAAGCACCAAATTGTTGACTCAATAGAGATCACAATTTCAGATGATAACATGTCTCCAAGCAAGCAAGAAAAAGGTGGAAAAAATGCTAGGCAAAATGAAGCAAGAGGCTATAATAAAAATTGAGCTATTATATGCCAAGTGCCTGCTATTGTCAGGCATTTTACAAACATTTTCTTATTCAACACTTGCCATCTCTGTAAAAGTAGATAATGCCTATTTTGCTGATGAGAAAATTGAGGACCAGAGAAGTTAATCTGTTTAAGTTCACCAAGTTGGTAGATGGGAGATCTGAGATTCAACTGCAAGAAGACAAGCTTTACTTATTATTCCTCTCCCCACCCCTGCCTGCTCCAATATTCACTAACATCCTGGTTCATGGAAATTTCCTGTGAAGGTGTAACTCGTAATTCCAAATATTTCAAGTTGACAACATTCTAAAGAATAAGGTGCTCTACAGCTTATTCATCTAAGAAATTGAATGGAATTAAGTGAGATGACATATGTATAAATATTCTAAAACCCCAAAGCATCATACAAATGTAAGGCACTAAGTTATTCATTAAAATGAATTTTGTTATATTTTGAGGATCTTTGGCAGATGGCAACAGGATTTTGAGATATTACAAAATAATTAGTGACACCATAGGATACTGTGAAATCATGACTGAGGTTATACTAAATTGGCTTCCAAAAGCCACATATATAAATGTTTTGGACAATAGATAATGTCATAATTTTGTAACTGACTCTAGGAGCCTCCCCTTTAGCTGTGGGCATTTGCAGAGTTCCATCTGGGCCTGTCCTCTGCTTCTTCATCGTCCCCTTGGGCAACCTCATCTACTGCATAGCTTCAGATCCCACCTTTACTGCTGGTGAAGCACCAACTTACATGGTTCCCCTTAATCTGTTTCCTGATCTCCAGACCAGAAATTTCCCTTAAATCATAGATCTCTTTCAGGCATTTCAAACTTAAAATAGTCAAAACCCAACTTCTTATCTACTTCATCTTTTCTCTGGTGTTAATTTTCTTCTTCCTATTTTTTTTCTCCCTCAGTTAATTGTATCAGTTATCACTTCTAGAAACCTCAGAATCATCTTAAATTTTGCCTAATATTTAATACAGTTTAAATACAATTTAAATAATTGTACACTAGATCCTAAAGAAGCTGTTCTCAAATGTACCCTCATCTTTATTTGCCTACTACCACAAGTTTCTGGAAAAAAAATAAAACACCCCTGGTGGTATTGTGACTCCTCTTTCAAAGCCTTTAATGAACTTCAAAAGTCTAGAGAATACTGCCCAATCTCCTTGGCATGGTCCTGAACCATCTAGCCCCTGCCATTCTAATTTCACCTCTCAAATAGACCTTTATCACCCTACCTGTCACCTGTCACTAGCCAACCTGCTCTTCCTTAAACACCTGGGGCACCTTCATGCCTCTGTGCCTTCATTTATCTTACTTTCGTCTCTTTCTCTACCACCATCACAGAGTGCAGTTTCTGAACCTGCTGTCTCCAGGCCTTGGCAGATGTTGTTTCCCTCTATCTGAAATGCCTTCCCCTGTTTGCAAACTCGATTCATCCTGAAAGTCACAGCATAAGCTATAGATAGATGTCCACTAGAAAACTGCTCATGAGTCCTCCACTTTCTTTAGCTTAGATCTTAGAATATCTCTACTTCATCACATCTCTATTATCATTTTTCTCACAGTATACTGTAATCAGTTGTTTACATTTATATATCCTTAGGTGGCAACGGGCTCACTGATGGCAGGGATATCGTTGCCTTTGAATTGCCAGAATTCAATGTCTGTCATATACCAGATTGTCAATCAAAGTTAAGATGACTACCGTGACTACCATTAAATGCTATGTTTTATGCTTATTATCAAAATGTAAAGTCTAATAAGATACGAAATGCAAATTCTCCTTTTTGCCATGTTTACTGAGGTATATTTGACAAACGAAATGCAGATTTTTAATCAGAGAGCTATACCCTATGATCTTTACTTTATAACAGGTTTTGTATCAGTAAAAGAAAAAAGGAAAGCTAATATATCTACAGTTTTCTCTGCTACTACATTAGCCTATGTATAACCCATCTCAGCACTTACTACCATGGATCATGGTGTCGGTTTGTCTGTCTTCACCCACAGCCAGTGTACTACTTGAGGGTAAAGACCAAGTTACATTCACCTGGCCCACTTCCTAGCACATAGTATAGCAGGCAGTCAATGATTTCTTTTAAATTTTTGCTCAGAATACATCACACTGGAATATTAATAATCAAACTTTTATATTATATAGAGCATGCCAATTTCAAAAGAATAGAAACTAAACTTAGTTATATTCCAAAAGTTCATTCTTAGCTTGGCAATATGGTACACAGAACACACATTATCACAAAAACAATGTTCAAGATTAAGATTGTGTTCATAGCCCATTTAACAAAATCTTATTCTACTCATATTTTGCCTAAAATTTTGTATATTTAGGGGAAAATACAGAAAGAAATGCCATAGACTTACCTTTTTCTTAGCACTGGAAAATGTATCTAAACATTAGAAAACTTCATCGAGCCTCCAGAAACTGTTCAGTCTGTGGCCACCACCTACTTTCTATTGTTGGATGGGTAAGGGGTCAGGAATAAGGACACCGTGATCCAGTGGGGATGGAGTTGGGGCTGGGGGATGGTGCAGGCAGTCTGATGAAGGCTCTGGATTCTATGGCAGACACTTCCCATCCCCCTCTCTTTTCCCCATCCAAGGAAAGCAGGGACCAATGCAGCACGGTCAGGTGGGCAGGTCCCAAGGGGCAGTTCAGCCAGATGACCTGCCAAGGGAAGAGCAAGATCGGAAAGCCTAAGCCAGAAGGGCTGGGGGTAGCTGCAAAGCAGGCTGGGACAGGTGGAAAGTTACAGCACAGTGTGTAAGAAATCCCAATAAGGCATCATGTCTTTCCTGAAACCTCACTATACAGACAAAGGGATGGGATAGAGATAAGAGATCAATTTAAGTTAGACTTGAAAGTTGAGGGACTTATTGATTTATAAGGTATAGAAAACTGAGGAAGTTCTCTGGAAGTTTAATTTTGGAAGATAATACACAGCCAAAAATGCATGATATCATTTACTTCTCAAAAGAGTACAGATAAAGAAAAACAGTGATAACAAAACTTGTTCTTTTCATCTTCCAAACTAATGGGAGTTTGCTCTATTAAAATTCAATATCCATAAGTGAATTTTCAGAAGAAGCAGAACTTTCTGATGATGTTTATATATCTATAAATATGAATGATGCAAATTTTGGGTCCTACAATATCAGATAACAAGATACAGCCCAAGCTTCAGCTCTTGCTAATTAAACGAATCAATTAAGAGACTACGGTTGCAACTGTGTAGCTGCTGTTCTATAGTAGCAATAACAACCCCACGGGGAGGTCTTTTACTACATTAAAATGCTGTCCTGCACAACTCCATCTGATATTATTAGAAACAGTTATTTGTGTCTTGCTGTCATATTAGTAGCAAAGGCAAATTATGGAAATATGCAGACCAGAATGGTCCCAGTATGAGATCAGGTTGGGTTTTTAGCCTCCAAGGGAACAATTGCTGAAATTCCAAAGTTCCCCAAAGTTCTTTAATGGAACTGATAAATCTATCAGCACAGCATCCATTTAGAAGCTAGGTAAGGGTCACATATTTACATACTTTCCTGCTAAGCTGATACAATTCAACTAGATGAATTATCATATTAAGTTTACCCTCCTGAGTTAAACTGATGGAGTTCAAAATTGTTTTCGATGGTTGTCATTAATCGCTGTTACTTTGTAAATGCTTACTTTGAAATCTAATTGTGCTGGTGTATCAAGGGTCATATTAATAGCATTCTTAATGGTAAATCTTTGTAAAACATGTTTATTCTACTAATATTATCACTCAAGATTTCAAAGCTACTAAGAAATAAAGTATATTTATTATCAACAAAAACTTAATTTAAAATGTACAATTTGAGATTTAAATTAGCTTTAAGAACTTTACCATCATTTGGTTTCATTAGATCTCTGGCTAAGCTTCAAAGATATAGAATCTGATAGTTTCTCAAGAGTCCTTGGGTGAACACCAACACCACAGCCATGAAGATGTTGTTCACTGCAGTATAAAGCTCATTTTCCCTTTCAGGCAATAGGATTGTTTTTACAAGAAAAAAAATTCAGTCTCACTGAGATATGCTTCCCTTAATATTACAAAAACAATATATATGTAATAATATAATATATATTTTATAATAATATATAAAACATTATAAAAATAAATAAGTAGTAATTACAATACAAAAATTTGGGATAAAATGGTAACAGGGAATTCATCCTTACTGTGAAGCATAGTTCAAGTAAGGAATTCTGGTTAAGTTAAACACTGTCTCTTCCATTTCTATGTGAGCTTATACTGTTTGAAGTACACAAACTCAGAGCTTTACCAAAAACATGCAAACAAAACAAACAAAACCTAGACAACTTACAATTTGAAACAGGCACAAATATCCTGGGAAAATTCTGGGCTATGTAGCTTACTAATTAAATATGTGTTATGATCTGAAAGTTTGTGTCCCCCCAAGGTCATATGTTGAAGCCCTAATCTCCAATGTGATGGTATTTGGAGGTGAGGCCTTTGGAGGGTAATTAGGCTTAGATGGGGCCACATGGGGAGGCCCCATGATGGCATCAGCACCCTTCGCAGAAGAAAGAGGAAGGGAGATCAGAGCATGGCTTGCCCTTGCATGTACTCACTCATCCGCTCTTCCTCTCTCTCTGCCAAGTAAGAACACAGCAAGAAGGAAGCTGCCTGCAAGCCAGGAAGAGGGCCCTTACCAGAAACTGAATCTGCTGGCAGTTTGATCTTAGACTTCCCAGTTTCCAGAACTGTGAAAAATTAACGTCTGTTGCTTAAGCATTCAGTCTACGGCATTTTGTTTCAGCAGCCCGAGCAGACTACGGCAGTTGTACTTAGCAGTTACTGCAAGGAGCTCCCTGGATTACACAGCCAAGCAATTTGTTATAAAGGTAGTCAGATGGTTAACAGCTGGGCTTTAAAGTTAGACTTGGTTCTGCATCCTGGTTCTACCAGTTATTGCCATAGTATAGTTATTTAACCCCTCTCTGATCACTTCTGTCTTCTGAAAATTAGGCATACCAATCATCAGTGTTTCATCATGTTTGCACATAGAATAGGTAACTCCAGTCTTATGGGTGATGATAATAGGTATGAAAATAGTAGGGAAAATAAATGGTAGTACTCAAGTGGGGTATTACTAAGGGATAGACCTGAGAAGTAATGCTCTGTTTATAAAATATCTTTTTAGGTAAGTTTCCTGAGTCACTTTTTAGTTTTTCATATGTGTCAAATATGATTTCATGTCAATATATTATAGCATACTGGGTTGAATAGCGCCTTCCAAAAATTCACATCTACCCAGAACCTCAGAACGTGACCTTATTTGGAAATAGGGTCTTTGCACATGTAATTAGTTAAGATGAGGCTTTACTGGATTAGGTGAGCCCTAAGTCTGATGACTGGTGTCATTGGATTTATGTTTACACAGTCACAGGGATGAAGGCCACGTGATGACAGAAGAAGAGACTAGAATGATATAGCTAAAAGCCAAGGAACACCAAGGGCCGCCAGCAACCACCAGAGGGGAGGAGAGGGCACGGAACAGATCCTCACCAGAGCCTGTAAGAAGGAACCCACCCTGCCCACACTTTGGCTCTAGATTTCTGGCTTCGAGAACTGTGACAGAATAAATCGCCGTTGTTTTACTGCCCAGTTTGTGGTAACTTGCGGCAACAGCCCTAGGAAACAAATACTGAGTCCTGTATGGTACATTTGGGGAATAATAATGAAATTGATAGATACCAAAGATTAAAATTTGGATTCCCTGAGCACATGTACGTACACCCAGATTAAATGAGTTCCTCTGGGTCATAAAGGCACAAATTTCATCTCTGAATGCCCCGTTCTATTAACTCAGAAGTCTTTGCCTTCGTTATACAAAAACACTACCTAACAATTTTTAAATCAAGTTCAAACAGCATAACAGAAAGGATTCCTTACACTTGGATTGAAAGTTGATGAGCCAAAGGCTTTAAGGTGGACAGAATAAATCTACTGAAATAAATAAATCTACTGAATAAATCCTTGCCTTTTACATGTATAAGTTCTATAAACAGAAGATGATCCCTTAGGTTCCCAGGCTGTGTTTTAGGATAAGCTGGGCTATATTCCAGCAATAAGTCAATCCTGAGATCTCAGGCCACTGGAGGTTGGGGATGGCCCTGCTCATCACCGTTCTCCACTAGGGACCCATGCTAACAGAGGAATATCAACATCATACTCAGCTTACAAGGGAGGCACAGAGGGCTCACACCTGCCCTTAGCTATCTCTGACCAGAAGTGACACACATTACTACAAGGAGACAATTTTCCCTGGGTCTTTTGCATTTGTCCACTTCTTGCGAGCAAGATCCTAATGTCCTTTGTTCTGGACTATTCTTTTAAGGATGTTTGTGTGGTGAACAGCCTCAGAAGACAGTGTCTCCCTCCAGAACAAGGGGCAGGCAGGATTACTGCCCATTATAAAAGACTCAGGTTCCCTAAACTCAGGGCTCCTCTTCTATAATGCAACCCATTGTGTGTGGTGTCATTTTGCCATCTTTGGATTGCCCTGGGGGAATTTGGGATCAGGGAAATAGTACAAAAACAATGATACTTTGATCACTGCTAGTGCTGTAATAAACTGTCCTTCATCTCTGACCCCAGAGTCTCATGTCTTTTACTAGCATCCATGACACAGTAGCAGGCTAATTTGTCAGCTTGCAGGTAGGGTAAATTTCATACCCTTCCTAGTTCTTGACATTCACTTCCACTCATAGCTCTTAGTCAGAACTAATCATATGATCCCAACCTAACCCTTCTTGCTTCATTATTAAGAATCCACATGACATAAATAGATGAAATTCATATACTTACGCAATCCCACATCATAGAGAAATGGACAAAAGGGTTGAAGTGGTACTTCACAGAGGCAGAAAGTCAATGGTAGATAAACAGAAATGGCCAGTAAATATAAAAAAATATGTTCTACCTCATTAATGATCAGGATAAACAAATTAAAACCACAATGAAGACACTATTCACATTGGCAAAAATTACGGAGTCTGATAATATCAGGTGCTAGTGAAGATGTGGAACAAAGTGAACATACTCAATGCACACAAACCCTAAATAAATTGGTGCACATGTGTCATCAGCACACATGCACCCACATATAGAAATGCTTAGGGAAGCAATTACAGCAAAAACACCCAACTGTCCGTCAATAGCAGATCTTTTTATCAACACAACAGCATCCTACACAGCTGAGCACAAATGAATTACCCCTACATGTAACACAAGTGAGTCTCACAAACAACATAGAGCAAAATAACCAAATCACAGACAATTCCAGAATCTAATTCTATGTCATCAAGTTTAAAGGCGTGTAACACTAAACTATATATTATTTAGAGATGTAAATATGTGGGAAAATTATAAAGAAAAGCAAGATATGATAAATACAAATCAGGAAGCGGCTCTCCTTGCAAGGAAGAAAGGGTGATAGGATGAGAATGTGCACACAGACACCTTTGAAACTAATGATTATGTTTTTAAGAAAACTTCCTGCTGGGTACCCAGGTCTTTGATGTATTATTATTCTTTATAACTTATATATGTCTTATAAATGCTCTTTTATACATTTATATAAATATATAAAGTATATTTATAATATTTTGTACAATATTTTATATTTATATAACATCTAACAAAACCAAGTTTTTTAAAAGTAATGAGATTTGTTTTATTGGAAATGAAAATCACAAACTGAGTTTTCTTAAGTTCAGAGTGAGTAAAAAGTGAATGAAATGAATTATTTTTAAGTTTGTACTTTCTCTAAGTTGGAATACTAACATTTTTAAACCTTATTGTTAAAAACAAAAATACTTCTCTTAGCCTAAAACTCTTCTTTGAACATTGAAGGTCATGTTTATCAACATTCACAAAAACCAACTTTTATAGAAAATTCTATAAGGATTCTCACAAAGACAAATATATACTTGTGAAGCATCACCTTTACCACGTAACATGCTACTGTTGTTCCTGACCTGCATGTCTTGGAAAAGATATTTGCTTTAGACATCTTCGATTAAAGCACACATGCTAGCTGGAAATCAATCTGTATCTGCTGTAACAGTCTCACTATCTTCAAACCATTTCTTTCCCTCTTCCATACAGATCTATTATTGCTGATAATACACATAGAAAAATTCAACAGAGCAAAATACATTGGCCATTCAAACTGCTGTGCTGTTGAATTTTAGAGTAATTAGAAACTACTCTAGAAATTGTGCAGAAATTGACATTCCTACTTAGTGTAAATGGTATAAACAGAGTGGACACACAGCCTCTTTGGAATTCATTAGCAAGTCATCTATCATTTACTGGGGCGGAGGGAAGTGTCAGCTACACGCAATTCTCTTTTCCTCTTTTCCTTTTTCAGATGACTTTTTGTTGGCTGTTTAGGTAGGGGAAAGAGGGAGGAGAGAGGGGGAAAGAGGGAGGAGAGAGGGGGAAAGAGGGAGAAAGGGGGAGAAAGAGAGGGGGGGTGGGAGACGGGAGGGAGAAGGGAGGGGAGAGAGAGGAAAAGATGGAGAGAGGGTGAGAGGAGGGGGGAGGGAGGACAGGAGGGAGGAAGGGAGTTTTGCTAATAAGTTTTGGGTGCAGCAAGTGAATGAAAGAGTAAAATTAAAAGGCACTTGCTGATGGAATGGGCACTGGAGTGAGCTGAGAAATCTGCTACCTTTCCTTGTTCTCCCTACCAACTAGATGTGAAACCTTGAGAAAGTCAAGTGATCTTTTATGATGCATAGTTTCCTTCTCTGAGGAAGACAGCTTAGTTCAGCCCTTTGATCCCAAATAGCCCCCTGCACTTTCTTTTTCTCCATTTGTTTCTATATTTGCTCTCCTCACTTTTCTTTTTCAAGTCCAACACTTCACACTGGCCAAGTTCACCCCTCATTCACCCAGTATTTACTAACTGCTGCTTACATGCCAGGCCCTGTTCAGGGCACTGGGTAAAGAATGCTGAACAAAATGGACGAGGAGCCCTATGCTCAAGGAGCTTGTCACTTTCAAATGGGGAAGACAGACAACAAATATGTCAAAAAAAGTGAAATATATAGTATGTCAAATAATGGTAACTGCTAAAGAAAGAAGAATAAAGCCAGGAAAGGGGGAAATAAAAGGTGGGAAAGTGAGAAATAAAAGTTTGGAAAGGGTGACAGAAATTTTAAATGGTAAGGCCCCCAGAAAAGGTGGCTATTGAGTAAAGGCAGGAAGAAAGTGAGGGAAGCCCCTGTGTAGACATCTGGGGACAGATGTTCTCGGCAGAAGAAAAACAAGTGAGGAGACCTGTAGCACGTGCCCCACGTGTAAGAAAAGCTGTTTTACCACCTTTACTGCTATGTAACTAACAGACTAGGGAGCAGGGTGGGGTAGCAGACCCCAGCTACTGCTCCTTCAGACAAGAGATGGCAAGAGCCTGGCCAGGAGTGGGGTGAGAGTGGGAAAGAAAGGGGGAATCAAGGGTAATGCCAAGGTTTAGCTCAAGTTGCCATTTTCTGAGATAGGAAAAACTGAAAGAGAAATTTTTTATTTGTTTTGTTTTTATTGGGGGGTCGGGTTATGGATATCAAGGGCTCAGTTTGGATTTTATGAAGTTTGAGAAATCTATTAGAATCCCAGTAGCGATGTCAATAGCAGAGATGACATGAATGGCCTTCCTAGCATGAGCACTGAAGGGCAAAAAGCAGTTCTACACATCCGCATAATGCAGTTCTGTGTAGCCCTTTAAAAGAATGAGTTCTTTATGTACTAACACAGAAAGACGTCCAAGATTTATTATTGCATGAAAAGATGTGTAATTCTATTTCTGGAAGAATGTATCTATTGTTAATAACTTAAATACCTCTACGGGACAGGATATCTACTTCTGTGATGGGTAATTTTGTGTCAACTAGGTGAGGCCACGATATCTAGATACTCAGTCAAACATTTAGATGTTTCTATGAAGGCATTTTTTGTATTTTCACTTATTTATTAATTAATTAGAGACAGGGTCTCGCTCTGTCACCCAGCCTGGAGTGCAGTGGGGTAGTCATAGCTCACGGTAACGTCAAATTCATGTGAAGTTATTTTTTAGATGAGATTGACATTTAAATCCATAGACTTTGAGTAAAGATCTCCCTCCATAATGTGGGTAGGCCTCATCCAATTAGTTGAAGGCCTTAAGAGAAAAATTTCCAAGCAAGGAGGAATTCAGCCACCAGACTGCCTTTGGACTTGAACTGCACCTCTTCCCAGGGTCTCCAGCCTGCTGGCCTACCCTGCAGAATTTGGACTTGCCAAGCCTCCACAATTGCATAAGCCAATTCCTTAAAATAATCACTCTCTCTTTCTCTATACACACACCCTTCTATTGGTTCTATTTCTCTGGAGAACCCTAATATAACTTCTTATGACATATATTTAATACTATATAAATTTTTTTTAAAAATAAGCATGTATTACTTTATGAATCAGAAAAACAAGAATAACCACAGGTCTTAGTTCCAATATTTAAAATTTAGGTTACATTGATAAAGTACCTATATATACATACTATTATACTTTATATACATAAACTATACATGCATCTCTATACAAATATAAATAAAGCACAGAATAAGCATACATTGTTATTAATATCCTTCCTATATCAATGGCTATAAAATCACTACTTTTTTGATCCAAACCACAGGCCTCTCTGATATTCTCAATAAACTCAGAGAGCTTTCAGAAATACCCAACATGACTCTAAATCCCAAATGAGGTATCCAAAAGACATGACCAGACATTTCACAGATTATAAATGATACTTAGTAAATGAATAAATGGAGAAAATTCAAATATATTAGTCATAAACAGAGAAATAAAAATTAAAATAAGGTACCTTTTAAAACAAAATATGTTGAAAATAATAACTAATACTGTTAATTATAAACTTATAAGTAAAAATAGTAATAAACCTTTTTTTCAGCAGATAAAGTTCATTAATTTTGAAAATTATAACTAATACTAGTGAGAGTCCAAAGAGATATTCTATGATGGGTGGTATCCTAAAGAGATATAAAATGATTGGCAAGATGTGTAATAAACTATGAAATTATTCACAGCTTTTATTCTATTTAGGAGAAAATACACCTTAAAAAAAAATCTTATGCATGTTAGAAAATAATTCCAACCATCAAAAAAGGAAAACACATGAAGTTTAGAATACCATTTGTAATGGCAAAAAAGTAGAGGTAATTTCAATACCTAACATTTGGGATTTAAAGGTAAATAAAATATGTGACCTCTATTCATCAGAATGTTAAATATAACTCCATTAATAACAACATGAAATATAATAGGATCTTATGTGAAAAAAATCAAGATACAAAATTATGATTCAATTTCATTAAAAATGTGGATTTGAAAGGACCTAACAGAGAAAGCTAGAAAGAAAGCTGAAGAAAAGGTCAAGGTCATTATTTTCAAAAGCAGCTTTATATAATATGCTCTCATTTTTATTATGAGAACATGGAGAAAATATTCAATAGAAAAAAGTACTTAAAATATTCAACAAACTGAAAATAATTTTTAAAACTATTTTCCCTGTAATAAGAAGGCACTAAAATAATACTACCATGGAAACTTCTCTAACATATTAACCCATTTCTTTTTTTTTTTTTAAAGGAACCCATTTACTTGTTGTTACTTGCACAAAGTAACAACAAAATAAAACCATAATGGGCCCAGCGTGGGCCACCTGTTAATTCTGGCATTCTGGGAGGCCAAGGTGAGGTGAGAGGATTACTTGAGCTCAGGAGTTCAAGACCAGCCTGAGCAAGAGTGAGACTCTGTCTCTACCAAAAATAGAAAAAATTAACCAGCATAGTATTGTATGCTTGTAGTCCCAGCTACTTGGGAAGCTGAGGCAGGAGGATTACTTGAACCCAGGAGTTTGAGGAAGCTGTGAGCTAGGGTGATGCCACTGCACTCTAGCCTGGGCAACAGAACAAAACTCTGTCTAAAAAAAAAAACCACCATAATGAAGCCAGGTTCAAACAAATGGGCTAAACCTGGTTGAACATTTTTATTCTCTATAAATTAAGAGAATACAAAAAGTAATGATTCTTTCATACTTACCACTGTACCAAGAAACTGAATGCTCATGTTTCCACCTGCATCTCGAGAAAGACACTAAAAAAAAAGAGAGAGAGAGAGAGAGATAATGAATTTGCATGCACCCAAAAACTTGTACATGAAATGTTCATAATAGCCAAAAAACCCAAATGTCCATCAACTGATGGATGAATAAACAAAATATATCCATACAGTGCAATTTTATTTGGTCAGAAAAAAGAATGAAGTGCTGATACGTGCTACAACAGAAGTCGGTCACAAAGGATCACACAGTATTTGATTCCACGTAATTGGAAATTGCCAGAATAGTTAAATCTATACAGATAGAAAGTAAATAGGTAATTGCTTCAAAGAGGAGGGTTGGGAGGAAATGAAGCATGATTGCTAACTGATGTGGGGTTTGTTTTTAAGGGTGTGAAAATTCTAAAATTGAGCATGGTGATGGCTGTGCAACTCTATGAATAGACTAAAAACCACTGAATCGTAACTTCAAATGGGTGAATCATATGGTATGTGAATTATATCTCAATAAATTAGCAAGAAAAAAGGATTAGCCTTTGTTTAAAGGAACAATGAGAACAATACAATTCTTCTACGTCCAGAAAGTAGTGACAAAAGAAACAACCTGTTATGTATTCACGTATAAAGTATGCTTAAAGTAAATATAACATTATTATTTATATATATATCTCTTATTTGATTTTTGGTTAAATGTAAATAATAGTACTAAAAATGGATGACTAAATATACACTGGAAGTAAATTATACTTTTTTTCCAGATCATTCTCACCTATAAAATTGCTCTATTTAATCCTAATGTATTTCCCCAAAATCTTCACATTCTGTGCTAATCAGAGAGGGTCTAGTAGCTTCCAAAACTACACACTCAAATAAAGCAGTTCTAACTAAGCAGCATAAATTTTTTTTTAAAGTTCCCAGAGATAGTCCTAGAGGGAGTATTAGCGGTTTTTACTCAACTGCATGCCACGAACTACCACAGATATATCCCAATTTTGTTCTTTTTACAGAAGTAACAGTTTTACAACTCCAATCTCTGTGATCACTATAGTAATAGCACCCAGAGTGGACCTCCAGAATTCGAGCTGAGTCCCTGGTTCCTTGATTGAGGAAAGTTAGATCAATAATAAAAAAAAGTGGTTTAATGCACAACATTTTCCCTACCTGTAAATATTGCCAAGTGATTTGACACAACAGTAATCTCACTAGCATACTCAAGGCAAAGTGGTATTGAGTAGAAAATTCAAAATCAGTATGTTACCATTTTGACCCATTAATTTCACTTCTAAAAATTTATCCTAAGGAAAAAAATTATGGGTAGGCAGAAAAATAAAGCTATAAAAATGTCAGCACAGCATCGTTACAGAATTGAACAATGTCGAACAATCTAAATGATTAGCAAAGAAATTGGTTAAATAAATTATAGTATTCATCCAGGCAGTCATTTAAAAACTTTAGAGACATGAAAAATGCTTACAGCATATTTCTAAGTGCAAAAAGAACAAAACAGTATGTTCGGAATAAGTCTCATAAAAAATTTTGTATGTTATGAAAAATTCTAGAATAAATAATGCACATAAAACTGCTGTTATTTCTAGGTGAAAAATCTTAGTTGAACTTTTTTCCTTATCTGTTTTCCTATTCTTTTATATGGACATGTTTAACTTAATAAAGGCAAAAAGAGATAGAAGGAAAACAAAATGAAATAAAATAGATCTCTTTCCTTAGTGTCTTAAGGGAGACACTATTAAGAGGTGAAGGGTGACTCCTAGATTCTGACAGTGACGCTTCTATGTCAGCTATTCAACTCTTGACTACGTGTTGAGCACTGCTAGCTGAATTAATACTCACCTGCCAGGAGACTAACGGAAAGAGAACAAAATTATGAAATAACTATAATTCAATATGATAAATCCATAGTACAAAACATTATGGAATAAGAGGACAGACCAACTATTAATAAACACCCGAAAGGTTAAGGAAGACTTGCAGATAAATACTAAAGTTAGATATTAAAAATTGAACAGGATTCAGCCATTATGGAAAACAGTGTAAAAGTTCCTCCAAAAATGAAAAATAGAACTACCATATGACCCAGCAATCCCACTACTGAGTATACATTAAAGAATGAAATCTGTGTGTTAAAGATATATCTGCACTCCAATTTTTATTGTAGCACTATTCACAACAGCCAAGATATATAACACTCTAAGTGTCCATCAATGGACAAATGGATAAAGAAAGTGTGGTGTATATACACAACGGAATACTATTCAGCCTTAAAAAAAGAAGACAATCTTATCATCTGTGACAACGTGGATGAACCTGGAGGACGTTATGTTAAGTGAAATAAACCAGGCATAGAAAGACAAAAAGCATATGATCTTATTTATGTTTGGAATCTAAAAAAGTTAAATTCATAGAAGTAGAGAGTAGAATGGTGGTTACCAGGGGCTGGGGAGTGGGGGGCTTGGGCTTTGTCTTTGGGGTCAAAAGGACACAAAATTTCAGTTAGACAGAAGGAATAAATTCAAGAGATCTATTGTACAACATGGGGACTATAACTAATGACAGTGTATTATATGCTTGAAAATTGCTGAGGGCAGATTTAACATACTCTCACCACAAAAAAGGATAAACGTGTGAGGCAATACATATGTTAATTAGCTCAATTTAGCCATCCCACAATGTACACATATTTCAAAACAACATGTTATACATATGGTCTGCTTTGTCACCTCTAAACCTCAGGGTGAAATCTGATCCCCCAGTTTGAAGGTGGAGCCTACTGGCAGGTGTTTGGGCCATGGGGGCAGATGCTTCCTGAATAGATGAACTGCCCTCCTTCGGGAAGGAGTTCTTCCTTTATTAGTTCCTGAGAGCTTGGCTATTAAAGGACCTGGCACCTCCCTCCCCTCTCCCTTGCTTCCTCTCTCACCACGTGATCTCTGTACACACCGGCTTCCTTTGCCTTCCCTCGTAAGAGGAAGCAGCCTGAGGCCTTCAACAGAGGCCCAATCTTGAACTTTTCCAGACATCAGAATCGTGAACCAAATAAACTTTTTTTCTTTATAAAGTGCCCCGTTCTCAAGTATTCCTTTATAGCCACACAAAATGGATTAAGACAACATGATAAATTTTAATTTATCAATTAAAAATAAATTTTTAAAAAAATGAACAGTAATTCTCCAAAAGAAAAGTGAAAGAGAAACTTGTGGTCTGAGGGGACAGCTTATGCAAATTTCAGATTAACACACTGACTGCCACACTGGAAAAAAAAAATGTTTCCCTGGGGCCATGGTATTTTATTAAAACAAAATTATCTAGTTTGTTACTTTTTTATTATGTTCTGTGCATGAATTATATTGAACACAATCCATGTTTTTAGAATTAAATTGTTAATATTAATTGTAATAATAAGAACATCAACAAGTAAGATTTTCACGAACTACAGGGTTTTGTTTCACGAGGCCCCAGGCTCAAAACTAGTGTGAGTTAAATAGAACTTACACGGCAGTTAATGTGTTAAGAGAAATCCTGGTGAGTTTAAGGAATGTCGAGTAGTTCAGCTTGGCCAGAGATTGGGTTGGTTAAAGGACAGAAGTGGCAAGAAGAGAAACTGGGAAGGAATTATAAAGCCAGGTCATGTCTTGTACAGAGAGGGCTCATACTTGACAAAGTGCGTATACTTAAGAACTGGGGTGTGATGTGTTTATGTTTTAGAAAGACCATGGTCTGATGTCAGGCTGAAGATATATGGGAATGGGGAGGGACCCGGCTAGGAGGCCAAGCAACCTGCCACTACAATCATCCTGACTGGCCAAGCAAACACAACAGTACAACTAAGTCTGATTCATTCATAGGACCTTAGAATTTACAAAGCAAACAGACCTGAAAGACAATCTTAATTTTATTTTAGAGATGAGGAAACTAAGGCACAAGAATATAAAAACTAATTTCCTACACTGCAACTCTCCAAGAAAAATTTTAATCTTGGTCCTGAGCTCAAAAAAAAAAAAAAAAAAATCACAATAAGCTTTACCACAATAAGCTAAGCCACTGAACTGCTGTGTGTTGGAAAGTTTCGGCATTTAGCTTCATACAACAAAAACTGGAAAGGCAGACTTAGACCAACAGGCAAAAACCAATGAATGTGGCTGTGCTCTAGTAAAACTGTGTTTATGACATAAATAATGAAATTTGAATCTGACATACTTTTCATGTGTCATGAAACATTATTCATTTATTTTCTTTCAGCCATTTAAAAATGTAATAACCATTCAACTTGTGAGCCCTACAGAAACGGACCATAGGCTGGGTCTGGCTGCCTCCTGGTCTCAGCCACCAGCACTTCTCACCTGAGGACTGCAACGGTCAAATAAATGATTTTTCATCTCCACCACCGGGCCCACAGTGATTTTAAATCACATCACTTTGTTCTCCTATTCAAAACCCGCCAAATGCTCTGCAACATGAATCAAATAAAACCCAAAATCTTTGGCCCCTAGATGATGGTCCCTGTCTACCTTGTCCTACTCTCCTTCTGGCCTTCCCACAAAACAAACTTGCGTCCCAGAGCCTTTGTACCTGCCATTCCTGCCACCTGGGCTTCCGGCCCCCAGGCTTCTGCATGGCTGTCTGCTTTTTCCCACAGGTCTCAACTCAAAGCCAGCTGTTCAGAAAGGACTTGCTAACACCCTAGCTAAAAGCAAGTCGCCTCCTATCAATTTGTAGTCTTCATCTAACTTCTTAGTACTAAAATGACCTTATTTATGTCCTTACATGTTTAGTATCTGCATCCCCTTATGGAATATAAGTCTCACTCCCTGCTCTATCTGCAGAGTCTGTAACACAGCCTAGGCCACACTGGGCCTGCCCTTCTATGTAGGAGACACTAAAGCAACATCATCATTCCCTTTCCTTACCCTACAAGGGTTAGACTCACTCTCACGCAAATAGAAGTAATTCTGCAATAATAGAACTAGGTTTAAAAACTTAGATTTTCACACTGAAAACAATTAAACTGTATCAACGAATGTGTAACCATACATGTAGGTACCATTAAGTTGCCCTTAACTTTGCATTCAATTTAAAGCAGGTCACAATTACATACATAATGATTACAACCTTTTTCTTTTCCCCACACTACCATAATCTATATAGAAGGAAGGAAGGACAGAGGGAGGAAAGGGCTAAAACCTGACATAGATCAGCAATAAAGATTGATGCAACGTAAAACAGGGAAATGAAATTTCACTCAAAACTGGAATTTACTTTTATCTTTCCCAAGAGGAACACACACATTTCCCACCATCCAGGATTAAGAAAATTAGCTTTTAGAAATGACAAAAACCAAAGTATTCAAAGCCTAAAATGAGTCAGACACATGACAATACAAATACGAACAGAACACTTGGATAAGCTAATAGCCAAAAGTCTTTATAAAAATTAAGACTTTTACTTGATGAAACATATCTACTCTTATTAAAATATTTTCTCCAAATATTTTATTCCTTTTCCTATTTTAAATGGCACTTCATAGCCAGATAAAAAATTTTTCTTTTCTTATTTTGATAGTCTGCTCCAACATTTATAAAAGACTCCTTTTTATTTCTTTAAAGAAAAGAATACTTTAGAAGTAAGATTTTGTTAACAAAATGATTTCAACATTTGTTAGAACCAAATTAGCAAGGTTACTCACAAAAGCAAAAACATTCACAAAACAATGTATCAAATGTTTCAAAAATATCTTCCTAGGATAATAAAATCAGAGGCAATTTCACCTTAAAAGTAATGTCACTGAACAGTAAGAGGAAGAAATAGTAATAGTTTTCTTTTTCCTCTCACTGATTTCCAACTTGATAATATGTTTTAAAGGCCATTACTGTGGGATTTGTCTTATCGGTCTCCAGTGCAGCTGTTTGTATTATTTTCCACATTTACTACAATCAGTGTTTATATTATTCAAAATTCTCTTCCTCTGGCAGCCACTAAAATACAATTTTCTAGTTAACTGATAGTAGAGGAGAAAAAGTGTGTTTGTCGGGGCAGGGGATAATTTCTGAAAGACATTTTCCTATTATCTTAAATTTCAAAAGCAACCCCAAATCATAAAATGTATGCTGCCAGAGACCAAGAAAACTGCTAAGTTTCTAGGACTACATTACAAAAGCAGGTAGCCTTGCCTCTAAATTAATATTTTACATTACAGTTGTAAATACCAGCTGTTAAATTGTGATTAAATTTTTTGAAGCATAGTGAAAGGAGTTATTTCTGTTCTACTGGGGAGCTTGTTTCTAAGATGTGTAACTGTAATTGATGTTTTCAGGAACGTGAAAAGGAGATGGTTAATAATTACTCTTTCATTTCCTACTTCTTTAGAAAAAAAAATGCCAACCTCTACTTAAGTTATATATTTATATATCCTATACATCCTAAATAGATGGTTTCATATTACAGTCAATGATTCTAGAGTAATCACATGCATATAGTACAAAATAATAGCTAATTACTTCTAAGAGGTTGGGGTGGGGAGAAACATTTTAAAAACATGTAAAACATTTATTTTAGGACTAAAAACAAGTCGATTACTTCCAAATCCACTTTTATGTTTGTGATGGCAAAGAACAGGCAAAAATGTAAGCCCCTTTAATTTTTTAATTAAAATATTAATTTTACCATCTATAAATATCTATTAGGATTAAAATTAAGGGTTGTTCTTAAAAGTTGTGGCAGCTATTTTAATCTAAAAAACTTAAAAGAAAATAATTTATTTTTAGCTTCCTCTCTTTATGTGGATATGAGAATTAACAATTTATTTTCTTCAGAAACAGAGAATTAAGGTTAAAATTTTTAAATCTATTCAAATTCTATGTGGACACGCAAATGTATCACAGATATATTTGAAAATATATCACAGATAGTCATACAATCTGCAAACACAATACCATCTCTTCTGTAATATTCATGTGCTTGTGTAATATTGCATATTACACAGACCCTCCAAGCATTTTAAGTTACCATGTTATATAACCTATTTATTAATAATACTCCAATCAATTCACAAGTAATCCATTTAATCTGGTATTCTGCAGTACATAACAGATTCATGTGACACTACTCCAAATTTGTGTGCTTTAACGTAGAAAATTAGTTCCACTTAGTTGAGTATCAATAACCTATTCAATATAGATGCAGTAGTGCTGCAGTCAGCTTTGCACTGTTATTTATAATAAATTTATCTTCTCTTAAAAATATTTGAGCAAGAATATGAGAAATAAAAGAAAAAAGCCTTCAAAGGTACACCATGAATAGCTTCACATCACACAAATGCAGAAATTGTTAGAACTTAGCAGTATCTCAAGATATTTTCAAAAGTATTTAGCTACTCTTCAGGCCTGAAGACAACCTGCTGTGAGCAGGTGGATAGAAGAAATCATGCCACACAAAGAAACAGGCCAATAGCAGTTAGTTGGCTCTGCTTGCAAATGTTCAAACAACTTGACTATGCAAAATGAAAATCCGGTATGTAAAATGCTAACAAGAGACAATATATTAAATCCCAGTAGATAAATTACATTGTAAGAAATGGAAAGCTATTTGTTGCGTAGTTCAAAGTAAAATTGAACTCTTTCAAGGTTAAAAAAAAATTACTTCACAGGAATAGAGTATAGACATAGTAAAAAAAAAAAAAAAGAAAAAGAAAAAGAAAAAAAGTTCTATTCATCCAGCATGTTCTCCACTACAAAGGTTCGAGGGTGTATGAAGACAACAGACAGTGAGCTCAACATGGCCAGGACTCAGCCAATCTTTTGTTTTGTTTCATCAACTTAATTATATGCCATAGGCAGGATATCATTCCATTTTTTAAATATAGTTCTAATTTTTTAAGATTTCTAAATTAAAATTAAAATTTAGAAAGTTTGTCAACTAGATGATAAATTCATCTTCTGTTTAAAAATAAATTCAACTCATCTATTCCTAGTTTTAAATGGTAAGAACCAAAACTGTGGTTGACACATGGAAGGGACACTTAAAAAACCATTATGTGGGGTTTTCTTATCATCTATAAACACTCTCTGATTTACAAAAAATTTTGCCTGTGAGTTATCTAAACCAGTAACCACTAGCTACACGTGGCTACTGAGAATCTGAAATATGACTGTTATGATTGAAGAGTTAAACTTTCAATTATATTTAATTTTTATTTTAATTTAAAAATTGAAGCAATGTAACATTTTTCTATTAAACACAACTTTATTGTTTTGCTGGGACTACATTCCACTCTAACCATTCCATAGTTTAAGATACTGTTGTACTGTACACATGCCAGATGTCATTGCTGTTTCTGGTATCACATTAATAATTTTTTATATCGTTTCATATTGAAAGGATAACATTTTGGGCACACAGGGTTAAATAAAATGTATTAGTAAAAGTAATTTCACTTGTTTTCTTATTTTTTTTAACATCCCTACTAAGAAATTTTAAAATACATATATGGTTTGCATGAGATTTCTATTGGATAAGGCCATTCTATTCCAGAACTTTTTAAATTGGTAATTTGGAAATCAGGATATATCTTTCCACAAAAGAAATATGAGACATGATTGTTAGGTTCTCAGATTATACCATTAAGACCTATATAATAAACATCACTACTGACTGACTCTACTTCTGCAATGAAATAGTAAGAAAACACTGGTAAATATATAACATAAAAAAAGCAAACAAATGTGAAATACTGTCATTTTATTTTCCTTATATAATGATATTTGAGGAAAGGTTGGCTAAATTATTAAAGAAATAGAAAAAAAATTTTTTTAATTCTAAAGAGAACTTTTAATTGTTTTTAAGAGTTTTCAAAATTTATGTCCCTCGTTCTTTATTACAAATTATTTCACTTTAAAATATATGATCTCCTCCTAGTTTCGGGCAGATGTGTCACTAGCTCTATAGTCAAAGTTATCAAGAAGGATTAGAATTGTTTCCAAGAATACGATTTTCTTGAAGTCAGAAGAGAAGCGTACTTAAAACAGCTAAGTGGATATATCAGAAAGAGACTATGTCCAGCAGACCTCACTGAACAATGAATAGTGCGTTGACACCAGGTGAGAAAGAACACGAATGACGAATGACGTATGACGTATGCACAAACCTCTGAGAAAGAGGAAATCAGGAAAAGCTGGAGGTGAATCCTTTTCTACACCTATCGATACCTACCTATATCTATCAATAAATAGGTGGTAGTGTGGGCCTAAAATAGCTTAGGGGCTAGCCAGGGAAACTGGAGGCAAATAGGAAAGACATTTATTTGACTGGAAAGAAACATGCTTGATGAGTGAGGCACCTCTGTGGGCAGGGGCTGAGGAGCCCTCCTGTTTCTCTTTCCTCTTACAGAAACTATGGTGATTCTGTATCTAAAGAGATCTACCAACCACACTGTCTAACAGAGTATGGATTCTGCAAATGTTGGAAGGTCAGAAATTAAAGAGGATTGATAAAACAGTTAAGAAGACTATCTTATGAACATGGTTTAATTTGATGAAGGCTTAGAAAAAAAATCTCAATCTTAAAATGAAAGTATAGATAAGGCATATTTATTTCTGAAATTCCAAAATGTGAGATGACTATCCACTTAACCATCCACCCACCTACCTATTCATACAGTTATTGAGCCTTTAAACATACTGGGAACTTAGCAAGGCAGTGGGAAATCAAAGTCAAATCTAAAAGGAAACAGGTGATTTAGATTAATTCAAAGATCTTAGTAACCTATGAAATTCATTATCCCAATGACAGTACATGCCAAAATACAATTTGTTTTTAAAGGAATGAATGGGTAATATCAAGCTCATGAGGTTTAGGAAAGTGAATAGGCAATGTGATTTGATTGGATGAATCAGGAGAGCTAATTCCTAAAGCAAAGAAATGCTGCCTCCCCATCTATTTCATCATTTAATCAGATAAAGAAGTCAACTGCTACTTTTCATGGAGTCACAGGGATTCAGCAATAAAATGACATAGATGCCGAGTACCCACACATCTTTAAGCAAGATGCTAGATTAGGCTACCTAGAAGAACATGCTAAGAAACTATTAAACCAGCAACTGTCCATCTCCTACCTCAAGAGAAGTTAAAAGAGAAGTTAAAAATTAATTAGAAGAGATTGAATTCTTAGGCTAAGAATTTGAGGTCGAACACCTTAAGTGAAAGGGACTTCAGAGAAACATTTATTCATTAGAGTCCTTAGTTGATGATGAAGCAAGAAAAGAAGCTTATACTTTCTGAGTTTGGTGAGGCAAGGATTTATAATTATTAAATATTTCTTGTGGCCCACATGTGGCTTGTGCAGAAGAGAACCAGGCTGGGTCATGAGGGACCCTGCCCAACAAGAACATCTGGAGTCAACGCAGGCTTGCTCCGGAGGCTGAGGGCAACTGGAGAAGACACAGCAGGCGTGAAGGATTCTGAAGGTGAGAAATCCAGCCAAATCCACAAACGTGTCCCAGAAGCTAGCAGCCAGCTTTGGACATCTGCCATGTCCAAAAAGAATGAACGCCAGATTTCATCTGCTCAGTCAACTTGGTTCTTGTGCTGTGTATCTCTGGTCTTTACCCCATACTGCAACTTATGAGAGACCCCAATATAGCAGCTATGAAGTGGGAGAGGGTATTGTCTGGGCTAAGAAAATGATACCCCACAGTGAAGGCCTCAGAAGCAACCTCAGAACTAAAGTCTCTCAGACCTTCTCCTGCCCTCCTGTCTCTCAATCCTCGTGCTCCCCAGAAGAGAGTCATAGAAACCAGAATTCCTCTTCCCCAAAGCAAACCATAAAAATTAGAAATATGACTCTAACCTTCCCCTGTCTTTCTATCTATGAACTGGCCATAAAGAAATTCTCTAACTTGCCTTGTCTGACAGTAGGTTATAAGACCTCCATTCCAGAGGGGTCCTGCCCTCAACTAGGGAGGAAGAAATGCTACAACAGAGAAGCCAAGAAGAATCTGAATGGATAAGCCTTGCTGGGTTCCTCACCTCAGTCTAGTAGCATTAGCTCATATCCTTTGTCCAATCACATTCCTACACACTGTCCATTCTGCATTGGCTCTAAGCATAAAAATGGACAGTTTTCCCTGTGTATTTGGGACTTCATTCTGAAGGCTCCCATGTTTAAACTATGATTAAATAAATTTGTTATGCTCTTCTGTTATTAACCTGTCTTTTGTTAGAGGAATGTTGGCCATGACCGTTATGATGGTGAGAAGGATCACCTACTTTTTGCCCCTACAATATAAAGGAAGAAGGAAGAAAGCAACTCTCTCCTCCTCCCTAGTAAAGATTTCTTGGTCTGAGGTCAAACTGAATTCAGGGAGGAGGAAAGGTTTTACCAGTTTTGATAATATAGTGAACTAGACATACTCTTCTCTCCCAAACAGAATACTGCTTGTTTATTACGTGTTAGCAAGAGTGCAAACTGAAAATTATATGTGGTTTTATACATGGAAGGAAAGAACAAGTTGAGAGAAAGGGTTTGAAAAAACAGCTGTAAGAAAGTTGCTTCTATTGCACTGAAAAAGTGCCATTTATGCAGTGAACTAGTTACACAGTATTAATAGATAAAGGAATGGCAAATCTTAAGAAATAATCTGAATGTTTCCTAGATTACTATCTAGAAAGATAGGGTTTCACGGTAGGATACCCCTTCATGCTCATTAGAATGGCTAATATCAAAAAACCAGAAAATAAGAAGTGTTGGCAAAGATATGGAGAAATTGGAGTCCTTGTACACTGCTTGTGGGAATATGATGCTACCACTATGGAAAACAGTAAGGAAGTTCTTCAAAAAATTAAACACAGAAGTACCACATGACCCAGCAATTCCACTTCTGGGCACACACTCAGAAGAATTGCAAGCAAGGACTCCAAGAGACATTTGTACACCTATGCTCATAAGCAGCATTATTCACAATATCCAAAAGGTAGAAACAACCCAAATATCTATTGATAAATGAATGGATAAATAAAACATAGTATATTCATACAATGGAATATTATTCAGCCATATAAAGGAAAGACATCCTGTCACGTGCTACAACATGGATGAACCTTGAGGACATTATGCTAAAGTGAAATAAGCCAGTCACAAATAGACAAATACTGTAAGATTCTGTTTAAGTGAGGTCCCAGAGGAGTCAAATTCATAGGGACAGAAAGTAGAATGGTGGTTGCCAGGGGCTGGGGTAGGGGAAATGGGGGGTGAGTGTTTAATGGGTACAGAGACTCAATGTGGGAAGACGAAAAAGTTCTGGATCTGGATCATGGTGGTGGGTTGCACAACAATGTGAATGTACCTGATGCCATTTAACTATATATTTAAAGTGATGAAAATGGGAAATCTTATTTATAAAAATTTTACCACAATTTTTAAAAATCCTGTTTAGGGTATAAAGTAGTGTTGGAGAAAGAAAAACCTAACAGAAGAGCAAAGGATTATATCTCAGATAGGCATAGAACTCTAAATTTCTATCACTCTTTTCTGCTTTTATAGATTAGTAGATGGTTGATGGGGTTGATGGCTTGGTTTGTAAAAGCAAAGAATGTAGAATTCACTATCAAAAAACTCATCCTGAGAAAATAAGCACCTAAGAACAACAGGCGAGTTTGGAAAAAAAAGACAAATCAGGTCAAAGCAGGAGCTCCGGTGTTTCTTGGGGAGAGAATTTTGGGTACCTTAGGGTACCCATTGAGTGCAGAACAGTGCTTGTCAAATTCTTGTCATCAACCTCTCTCAAACTCAACCCCTTTTTTTCTCTATACTTCTAGCACCTCATGTAGGATGAGAACAATAACATGATTGTCTTCTAAATGAACTCCTTCTCTACTTCTCCCTTCAATCCCTTAACTCTCCTTTTTATGAGGATACATTCATCTTCCACAACAGCATTTTGATGGATGTTACTCTCCTCTGCAAAAGTTTCAATGCTATATCTTCATTGCTGATTGAAATGCAGACTCTAAGTTCTCATTTACAACCTGGCTGCTCTAACCTATTTTTCTATGCTTAGCTCTCATTATCTCCCTATGTGACTGCCTCCTAATCCACCTCCCATTCCACCCTTTTCTAAGGTGCAGCTCAAATATTATCTGATACCCCTGGCCTGCAACAAACAAACACACACACACACAAAACCATTTAAAGTGGCTAAACGTTCCCTAGAGATAAATGAAAAATGAAAAGGAGCAATTGGCTGAGAGCTTGTTGGAAGCAAATACAGTGACCAGAGTTTCATATTAAGGGAAAAGTCATCTTTTTATTTACAATTAATTGAGAGACATTTCACAGACACACTAAATCTTTTAAGAATTTTGGGGTTGGAACGGTGAGAGGGTGGCAAGCTAGTAAGGGGGAGAGAAGCACTGCTGGTACAACTGGTTATCCATATTTTAAAAGTAAACTGGATCTCTAGCTCACACCATATACAAAAGTCAATCCCATGCGGATTAAGGATTTAAAAGTGAAAAAGCACAATTTAAAAAGGTTTAGAAGAAAATATTGGCAAGTATCTTTAGGAGCTTGGGAGAAAAGGATTGTTTAGTCAAATACAAAATACACAAACCATAAAGGAAAAGATTGAAAATTCTGACATTAAATCTATGATTTAAAACTTTACTTGGATAACTTAAAAAGATGAAAACACAAGCTACAAACTAGAACTTATTTGTAACATATAACTGATAATGGATTAAGATCTAAAATATATGAAGAACTTCATGAGTCAGTAAGAAAAAAACAAACAATCCAACTGAAAAAAGTGGGCAAAAGCAGTAAGCAGGAATTTGCAGAAGAAAAACAGGACTGCCAATACAAATATTTTTTAAATGTTCATTGTTATTACTAATCAGAGAAATGTACGTCAAAACACAAAGAGATACCATTTAAACTCATCAGTCAGAAAAAACCTAAGTTGTCTGGGAATACCAAGGGTTCACTAGGATTGAAGCAAAACCAGTAAGGGCACAGATTCTTGGGTTCAAATTCTGGCACTTCCATTTACTAGCAGAATGCCTTGAGCAAGCAATTTAGCCTTTACAAGCCTCAGGGTAACACTAGTAACCACTTTATTGGATCGCTGTGAGAATTAAACAAATTAATACAGATGAAGTGCTTAGAATAGCCAGTGCCTAACACAGTAAGCATAGAATAAGGTTAGCTTATTATTCGTATTAATTTCATCATTATCCTCATCATGACTATTGGTGGGCATAAACTGGTACAGCCACATAGGGAAACCATGTGGCCTCACCATGTAGGACAAGGATGCAGAGTCCCTACAGCACAGCCATTCTATTGGCATCTGCCCTGGAGAAACCCTTATTTCAAGGGGAAACGTAGCAGAATGCTCACAGAAGCACAGTTTATGACGACAAAATAATGAAAATAGCACAAATGTCTATATAGAGGAGACTAAATAAACTGTGGTACATTAATATGATGTAATAACATATAGGGAAGCCAATAAACTGAAACTACAGGCAGCAACATGGGCCAGTCTGACAAACTTAATACTGGACGAGAAAAGCAACTCCTGGAAGAATATAGAGTACGGGCCAATTACATTAAGTCTAAAACCATGGAAAGCTAAACAAGGTATTGTTCACAGGTTTAGTGTACATGTAAATATCCCTAAAGAAAACCAAGGGAGTGATAAATTTAAAAATCATGATGGCAGTTCCCTTTAGGGCCCCCAGGAAGGAAGACTTAATAAACAGGCAGCAGTATCGTTACCAGCAGCATTGGCAATGTTTCCTTTTTTTATCTAGATGGTGAGTAAACAGCTTTTCATTGTGCTATTCTTTAGTTTTTATACAGATATAATACATATTTTATATTTACCAATATTTAGCAAAATTTGATAAGTATTAATGATAAATTAATGTTTAATAACAAAAATTTAATAATATATAATACTTAATAAGTTGATGTGTATGCACAAAAATCCAGGGGAAAAAAGAACAGCAGTTATAAAAATCACTTGAAAAATACCTGAGGTAGTATTCATTCCATAGTTCTCAGAATTTACCATAAACAAGTACAAAGAGAAATACACACACACAAGTAATAGCATTTTCACAGCTATTTGCTTAGAGGTGTTGAGCTGACACTCTTGGAGGAGCACAGTCCATGAAGGAGCATCAGGGGGAAGCAGGAGTTAGCACAGACCTTTGAGTCTGCCCATGGGAAGGATAGGCAGGAGAGACATCAGCAAAGATGACTGTAAAGCCACCAATTCTCTTCTCCTGTCACTGTCAGCTGCCTTCCTGCCATAGGCTCTTTATCCTCATTGCCCTGCTAACGTCTCACCCCTGTCTCTGTCTCTCTATGACCTGCTGACCTCTTTGCCTCCAATCTCAACACATCCCTCCTTAAGCTACTCTCCGCAATGCACCAAAAAACCAAAAGCCCCTTGTAACTACAATTCTGTTCATGTCATCACTTCCTTACTGAAAACTCTGTCATGGTTCCCATTGGCCTGAGAATAAAGTATCTACACCATGTCCTTATTGAGGCTCATGTGACTTGGCTCTCACCTGCCTCACTTTGGCTCGCCACACCCCAGCTTACTCTCTGACCACAGAGCTGTAAGCAGAGGTTCTCAACCTATGGACCCTGGGCCAGCAGCATCAGTGTTATCTGGGAACTTACTAGAAATGCAGACCTATCCCAGACCTTCTAAAGCAGAGTCAATTCTGCGGGTGGGTCCAACAATATGAGTTTTACAAGTCTTCTAGTTGATTCTGAAGCATGTTAAAGTTTGGGCATCACTGGTTTAAAGCATGAATGAGAAGTAATTATTATTTGAAGAACTCTGATGGGGAAAATCAAGAAGTACTATTGCATAGTGGGAAGAACCACACACTCCAGGTCAGACTGCCACGGTGCATATTTCTGCTCAGCTGCTTCCCAGCTTTGTAATCACAGGAAAGTTACTTAGAGCTCACCTCAGTGTAGTGTAATACTTAATCGCATGGATCCTACAGCAAGACTGCTTGGATTTAAATCACAGCTCTGCCTCCTATTAGCTATGTGACCTTCACTAAGTCACTCACTTTCTTTGAGCCTCAGTGGCCTCATTTAAAAAAGAATAAATAATAGCACCTATTTCATACAGCTGTTGTGAAGATGAAAGGAGTTAATATATGTATGGTACTTAAAATTGTACCTGATGCACAGTAACTACTATGTGTTATTTATTAATATTAATATTATAATTGTTATTAATTTCACATGGACTATATTAGATTTTGGAAAGAGTCAACACTGAATGCTAATGCCTGTAGAAAGTAAATAAAATCCATTCCCTCTCATGAGGAAAAAATGTCTTCACCCTTATTTAGGCAAATGACTTTTTTTCCAATATGCCTTTTACCTTTCTGAGCTTATTTCCTTCCAATTAGAGTACTTAACTTGATGCAATGACCTCTTCCAAAGAGTCAAGGGATCTGCGTTTAAAGGGTCACTTATTTCAGATACATTAATGCTTTTTGTAGCAAAGAACTTACAAGATTGAAAAGAGATTTACTGAATATGATCCCTACATTAGAGAAAATATGTTTTGATGATTATTCTAATATATATTCAGTATCAATTTAGCTATAAATTCTACATGTAAAGGTACCATCACCACAACTGTCTGTACAGTTACTGAGAAGGATGATGAAAGTATCATGACACAAAAATATGGATAATAGGAGTTTGTATGTCTTTCTTCTCACTACTGAGAGGTCATACTGTGTCCCTCTGACCAAAATACATGAATACCTGAGCCACAACACATTCAGTGAAGAGAAAATTCTATTGACCATAAACAAATGCAAGAAAATCTTTTTTTTTTTTTTTTCCTGAGACAGAGTGCTGTGGCATAATCATAGCTCACGAACTCCCAGGCTCAAGCGATCCTCCCACCTCAGCCTTCCTAGTAGCTGAGACTACAGGCACCAGCCACTATGCTTGGCTAATTTTTTTTTTTTTTTTTTTGTAGAGATAGGATCTCACTATGTTGCCCAGAATGAAGGTTACTGAATTTTTAACGGGCATCAGTGTGCTATGGAAAGTCATCTGAATAGCACGTTTCTGATAACCTAACACTACGCGATTTCAACTGCACAGAAAAGGAAGGTAACCAAGTGAGTCACATTTTACAACTAAAAACACACAAAGGCAAAGAAAACTGCTAATCTTCTAATATTTTTAGAAGAGTATGCAGGATTCGTTATTTACAACAAAGTATAATACACTAATCTTGGATTGCCTGAAAAAAGAAAACATTGATTCCTCAGATTAAGACTTAATTCAAGATCCTCTAAAATAAGAAAAAAATGTTTTCAACTATAAAAAGTATAAGATGAATAAAACACAGCTTTTCCCTTCTGTATCTGTAATTAAGCACACAGGTACTGACAAGGATTTCTAATTTGAGGAGGCCTACTAAGTAAATCATCAGAACCCTTACCTGGACAGTCCTCTGAGTGCCATCAACGTTGACAGACAATAAGGGCAAAGCCAGGTTCCACGTGCTGGTCACATCTAGTTTCGACCCATCAACTTCCACCTGTTGTGACACCAAATAAGACTGTTACCATGAAGGAAGACAAAAAACTGATCTCAAGTTCATTGCTGCATACAAAGCAGCAGCCATTTTAAACAGATGGCTCCCAAACAACCTGTCATGTTTACTGCTCCAGCCATGAAAGACAGGGTCCAACAACAGAGTCTCCCTCGTCATCTCTGGGGAGAGGTGAAGGACCTGTGAACAGCTGCCTCTGGGTACTGAGGTTTCAAGTGATTTCCAGTAAGTAACAAACAGCCTTCTAACTCCAAACCTATCTGGACATGCTACATTTACTGCAATTAGACAAGTAATGCATATAAATTCCAGTGACATTTTGCAACCCACACATCAGGGCTTGCATATAATATCCTCTCCAAGGACCAAGGAAGAACTTTTTCTGTGTTAATTTTAATGAAGGACTATGCATTGTTATCTTAATTAAACAGAAGCTTTAATTAGGCAACATTGTTTGGTGTTGAATATCAAAAGTCCATTCAAACTTTGGAAAGTTCTGTCATATTTGTGTCAATCATAAATGACTAATTTTGTCAAGTCATCATTCATGAAGATACAACAAAAGACTCATACTCTTTCAAAACAGAGATATTATTAAGAGAACAATTTGATTTCCAAGTAAATAATATAAAAGTAATTAAAATTAAGAAATCATAGTTAATTTAAAATAAAAAACCATTAGTTTTCTTCCTTTTCACTCACTGATTATTCCGTAACTCTTTAATATGAGAGGCTTACAAATACTATTAAAGTCTATAGCAGACAATGTAACAGAGGGATACTTAAGTTTGCTCAAGTTTCAAAATAAACCTGAACCAGAGCCAAGATATATGATCCCTAACAATTTCTCCACTATCACTTAATTCTCTTAAAAGACACTCATTAAAATCAGATATCAGAGTCCTCACTATTTCCTTTTCTGCTGGACCCTTGGGGACAGGTAAGGGGGTAGCAGTGGGGAAAGATTGGTAAAAACATTCTGACAAGCATCAGGTACCCTAACAATATCCAGGCTAGAGGTCTGCTCTGGGACTTAGTCTAGGGGAGGCTGAGGCTTCTGGTAAAGCCCAGGACTCAGTTTCACAGCATTCTGAATACGCTGTGGGAGCAACAACACAGCACTGATGAATAGCCTGGATACATGGCCTGAGTATATCACGGTGGGAATCCAGAAGTTTCTATGTATCCCAGTGAGTGACTAGTGAAGATCTAGGCCTGGATGAAGAGAACATGGTACAGGGGACTCCATGACTGCAGGCAAACATGTACCCATGGGGGATTGGTCCAGGATCCTCTGTGGATACCAAAATCTGTGGACGCTCAAGTCCCTGATACAAAATAGAACAGTATTTGCCCATAACCTATGCACATCCTCATGTATATCTTAAATCATCTGAGATTACTTATAATACCTAATACAATGTAATAATTGTTCAGCATAGACACAAAATTTTTCCAAATATTTTCGATCTACAGTTGGGTGAATCCATCATGCAGAACCTGGGAATGTGAAGGGCCGACTGCAGCAGGGACCATGGATGGCAAAAGCCTCCTCAATACCTTCGGAGCCCAGAGAGCACGACTTATTACTCAGCGGTTACCAGCCTAGGCCCTTGCAGCAAAGATTTACGAGGACAGCACGTGAGTCTGAGTTCTACTCCCCACCACTATCGTCATGAGGCAGACTGACCACCATCCCCAAAGGTCCCTCTCACACACACCCAGACGCCACCTCAGGGAACAGGGAAGAAAACTGATACACTACACTATCTAAAAGAGACTGTCCAAAGCAAAAGAGGCCAAGATCCTGTTTAGAGACAAGTTTTCTTCCCACCATCCCCTACTACAGATAGAGGGCTTATGAGAGAGATTATTACATGTGATTAAAAAAAAGAAGCTACATTCCCTTGTACATCTGATGAGTAATGAGTATAAATTTGCAACTTCATTATATAATGAAGCAAAGAAGCTATCATGACTGCAAATCATAAGCTATGAAATATAGCTGCAAATATTAAACGAGGGCAGGGAATGTGCTTACAGCCATTGCATGCCTTCTCAGGCCTCCATCAGGAGTAAACATTTCTTCAAGAAACATAATTCTGAACAAAAGATGTAATGATTCTATTGATGCTATCATTAGATGAGTAAAATCTCGATGCAAGTGCAAGCCATAAGAGAAGCAGAGAATGTCTGTTTGAACCACAGTTTAACACAGTAGAGAGGCAGGGCAGACAGAATTGAAGAAATCTTGTTACTGTGCCATACCCATTGTTTACACCCAATTATTTAGCCAGGGAGACTGAAAAAGCACATGTAGGGTGGAGGTAGCATTTCATTAAATGACACTGAGATCCTGACATGAAGAACTACTCTACCTTCTCAATGCCAACAACTAATGGGAAATGAGCCCGAGGGCAAAGGAAATAACACAGACTTGGTGAGAGGTAACAAGCCCAAGGACAAGCTGGGGGGCTGCACCCCACTCCCCATTACAACATAACCAATACAGGGGATCTCTGCATACAATTTGGAAAAAAATTTAAAAAGAGAAAAAGGTAAATCAGGTAAATTAAGAGCATATAACACAAGAACTCCTCAAAGAAACACAGGAAGAGTTCAGATAAATAATTCTCCAAAGTCTCAAAGGCAACCATAGGAAATGTGACCCCTCTTTAAAAAAAAAAAAGTGAGCTCAAAGAATAAAAACAAAGGTTCAAAGAAGAGATTATACAACAACAGAAGGAAATGAAAATCAAGCTGGTAGAACTCAGAAAAAAATGAAGAGAAAAATAACATTATTGAGATAAAAGCCACATTAAGAAGCAACCAAAAATAGAATAATGTGACTAAAAAGAAAGACAAGGACCTGGAGAAATCATATAAAACAAAATAGATAAGACCAACACTATAAAACCAATTTATAGGGAAGACAATAGATACAGTGGAAGAAAAGGGGATGCAAAGAATACAACTGTCTTCTTCAAAAAGGCTCATAAAGCAAAAATAAATATACTTGTGAAGACATAATAGGATAAAACTTTTCAAAATAAATAAAACCTTTAATTTGTAGATCGATGGTGTTTATGGAACTTTAAGGCTAAAGAATAAATTATGGGGGTATTAGGCAGAAATAATGTACAAGAAAGGAAAAAACTCAGGTCAGTCTAATTTCCCAAGAGCAACACTGATACAGAAGACCACAGAATAACATGGTCTAAGTACTATAAAAAGGAAACGTAGCCCCCCAAATTTTATACCCAGCCAAAGTTTCCTTAAAATGTATCATATAAATATATATTCTGTAGCATGTAAGAACTTAGTGCCCCTTCTTTAAAAATGAGGCAGCTCTATATGTACTGATATGAAACCATCCCCAAGAAAATACAGAATAGTGTACACCATATGCTATCATTTATTAAGGGAAAAAAAACATACATGTGTGTTTTAAAATGCATAAAATATCTCTGGACAAATGCATATGAGGAACAGAGTGGCGAAGGAACAGGGATGGAAGGGAGGGTTGCTTTTCACCGTAAATCCACTTAGACTTTTTGAATTTTGTCCTGTATACATGTATTATATATTAAAAATTTTTTTTTTCAGTGGAGTGAAGTATAAGTGTGCTAATTTCCTGTTATTATAATATACAATCAATACCTACTTCAGATCTTTCACTAGTAGGCACACAATAAATAGTGGCTGTTTTTTTAAAACTGCATTTTGGTTAAGAGGTCAGTACTCATTTCAGATTCTCCAGATGCAGATTTACTGATTTCATCTACAACACCCAATTTTACAAAGTATTTCAGACAATCTCTCTTCCTCAATTGAAAAAGAGGGACCTGAACCCATGCCAAAGATCTCTACTAGGTCTAAAATTCTGTGGATTTTGTGGCTATAAAGCCCTTTCATTTCAGATGTATTTAGATGGTTAATTTCTTCTTCTTCTTCTCTTTTTTTTTTTTTTGAGACAGAGTCTCGCTCTTTTGCCCCAGCTAGAGTGCCGTGGCGTCAGCCTAGCTCACAGCAACCTCAAACTCCTGGGCTTAAGCTGGGACTACAGGCATGCACCACCACGCCCGGCTAATTTTTTCTATATGTTTTTAGTTGTCCAGCTAATTTCTTTCTATTTTTAGTAGAGATGGGGGTCTCGCTCTTGCTCAGGGTGGTCTGGAACTCCTGAGCTCGAGCGATCCTCCCGCCTTGGCCTCCCAGAGTGCTAGGATTATAGGCGTGAGCCACTGCACCGGGCCTAGATGGTTAATTTTGGTATGACAGTTTTCAATATTATGAAGGGATTTTTGTTTTGCTCAAGTGCCTCTGGGGTTAGAAGTTTTTAAGTTCTTTCCTTTAACATGCAATAAAAACTAATAAATTAAGTCAAATTCAATGTGGGGATAAAAACAAAAATAGACCAAAAGTGAAGTGACAAATAACATGATGCCCTGGGGCTCAAGTAGAATCTCACACCCTTCTAGGCAGACAATATTATCAGAGTGTTTTTGCAGCCTCAAAATACTAGAATATTTTAAATTATGTAAATACTCTATATTTTTAAAACAATCTAAAGATACAATGCTAGAGGCATTTAGAAACAACTGACCTAAACAAAGATTTCATATTCTGCACTTAAATACACCTAGGACTCAAGCATAACAAATTTCCATTAATTATAATATTAACACTCCCCACACTCTGTCTTTACCAAAATCAAAGGCATAGACATAAGTCCTCTTATTTTCTTCTATCATCAACCATGGTCTTTCCTACACTTGATCTTAGCCAAAAGGCTGACAAGCAATTTGTGATTTTTCCTTTACTTACATCTCCTGCCTTCTCTGCTTCTTTATTAATCCCTTTCACTTCAGTATTTTCCACCTTTCAGTCTACACTGGCTACTTCCCTTCTGCTTCCAAGCATTTAGAGTACACCCTAGCTACCTATGTCTCTCCTCTTCTCTGGTAGGTTCTGGAACAAGTGCTCTGTACCTGTTTTCCTACCACATACCTTTCTCCATAACCTTCTACAATCTAGCTACTAAAATTGTATTCTGAAAGGTCACAAATCTTCAGCAATTTTTATACTTCCTTCTTAATTTTCATTATTCTTTACTTCTCAGCAGGCAGGCCTCTCTGAGGAGGTTATACTTGAGCTAAGATGAGAAGGGTAAGTAGGAATTAGTAAAGTGTCCTAATGGTGAGTTAGTGGGAATATCCCAGAAAGAATATCATATAAAAAAATTCCCGAGACAAGAAAGGGCTTTGCTGGTTCAAAACCAGTGTGCCTGGAACAGAGAAAACAAAGGGAAGAATTGCACCCAAAGAACACGGAGAACCATGGGAAACATTAACGGTTCCAACTGGAGAGTGACATCATCCTCTTTATATTTTTAAAAGATCATTCTGGCTACAGCTTGGAGAATGAATTAGATGAACCAAAAATAAAAATTATGATGGTCAGTCAGGTCTAGAGAAGAGGGACATTCAGAAGTCATATCCACTGGGAAGGAAAGTGGGAAGTATGAATACTGCAGTGGAGACATGAAAGAGTCACTGAGGAAAAGGAGGAAGAGGAAGTTTATCAGAGAAATAACAAAACTGCCCCTTAGTGCTGGGTGCTTAGCTCACGCTGGCAGCATGCATGTGTTACGATGAGAATTTCCCCGTGGTGTGTGATGTTTGCCAGCAACGCTCAGGTGCTTGGACATAGGCTTAGAGGAAGTGGGAGGCTGAATTCATCTAAGTTTGGGACTGATAGAAGAATGAAGAGTTGAAGTAGTGAAGGCCATTCATAAGCAAGTGACTATAATTACAGGCCAGGGAATCTAAGCTGGATAAAGGATATAAAAACAGGAGTGGCATCTATGGACAGAGAGAAAATACCGGGATTGATGCTGCATGAAAGTAAAGAGACAGACCATGGACTGGCTGCTAATCTTCACGTGCAGGGAGAGGGATGCAGGGGAGGAAGCCTAAAGGTTGCCAAGAGGAAGGTGAGGTAGTGATGAAGATGATGATGTGAGTTTGAAAGAAGGAGTTTACAAGAGAAAGTTGGACAGTAGTCTAGAATGACACTGGGAAAAGAACAATCCCACCTTCTTCGAGGTGCATGTGGTATGAGAAAAAAACTACTGCAAGGTTTCAGTTAAGGGAAAGTTAAGTGGTGGAACATTCAAGAAAAGGCTGATACAGGGGAGTCTGCTGGTCATAAAAGAGACTCAGAGGGCACAGTGGAAAGGGTTGAGAGGAAGTAGAAAGATGACATAGAAGAGGAGAGGAAATAGATTTAGAAATAACAGAGGATTGGGGAAGCTCTCAAATACTCCAACTTCTCTCCATCTCCACCATAGCCCAAACCTGGGCCACTGCATCTCCCACCCAGCCTACCACAATTCGCCAGTCTCCCCACACATATTCTTCTGTGTCTCCAATTGGTTCTCCTCATGATAGCCAGAATAATCTGTGTAAACATGAAACTAATCATTTACAAAAACAGAGTTCAAGGGCAAATAGAGGCAATGTGGGAAACAGCACAGGGAGGTGCTGCTGCTTTTGAGAAGACTAAACTCTAAAACAGAGGAGGAGTGGACAGTCTTTAGTCTAAGCACATCAGAGTGCCTCCCTTCCCCAATCATTTGAAGACTATAGGCTAATTTGCAGTAACGGCATTACAAATTTGAATTAATCAGGACAAGGATATGGTGGGTGAAATTCATCTTAACATACTCTATGTTCTGAAAACTTTCCCCCGGCTTAATCAAAGAGATCAGTTTGATTGAAAATTATTCACAAAAAGAAAATATATGATTCAAAAACATGGTATCTCTATTTCAAAAAGGCATTTTCTCCCAGATTTAATAATCTACCTGTAACTTTGTAATCCATTAAATGTATTTAACTGCATTTGTAGTACAAATAATGTTGATGTGGAATAGTTTCCATGCGTTGTTTGGAACATTTAATTTTCCTATCTACGTCATCATAAGGGAAAAAGAAAGTACACACCCTAAATTAATTTGACATTTGAGAGAGATTACTTACATCCTTTACCACTAAAACTCAAAAAAAAACCCACTTCCTCAGAGATACCTCATGACACAGTTAAAATATTATAGTTTCTATTGCAGTAGGCACCTGCTAAACATTTTTAAAATTTATTCAACATTAGAAATGTAAAACTTACAAAACAAAACATTTGCCAAAAAGTCATTTCCAAAAATAATAAAACTTTGGGAACATACAGGCTACAACAAGTGTTTTTAATTCACCGAATCAGCCATCTTCTTTGTCATACACAAATTTTAAATTCTTTGTCATCAAATAATAAGGAGATTAGCACTGTGCAGAGGTAAATCTAAAATAAAAATCCAGGTATTCCACTATTTTAAAAAAAGACTTTGATTATATATCTTCCTTCCATTTCTGAAAACAATATGAAGGATGAAAAACAGATTTGTTGATCAAGCTATAACTAATTCTCAGAAAGTAATAACTAGTTCCACAGCACAAAGATATACTATGATCATTTTAAATATATACTAAAGGCTTTCATGGTATATATTTAAAATGATCATACTGCAGAAAATGTGGAAAAAGATCTGCAGTTTTCTGATTTGACTCTTAGGCCAGCAAGGATCCTAGAAATAATATACTCCAACTCAACCCTCTCTTCCTCCCATTTTACATATAAGAAAATCAAAGAACTATATAAGTTATGTAATATATAGAAGCAATTATCTTGAAATACTCCTCAGAGTATTTTACTTAAATCGACATGCTAGAAGTAGCAAATGTATTAATAATCTAAATACTAAAATATAGTACTTGTGTATAGTAGATGTTCACTGCATGTTTGTACCTTGAAAGAAGACTGTTCTAGAGTTGTTTACTGGCTTTTTTAGTTCTTATCTCTTAACTACTACTGACAAAAATATTATTATTAAATTATTTATCAAATAGATGAGGTATATCCACACTTCCCATTAATCAAGGAATTTATATGCCATGCAGTTAATTAAATTGGGATATTACCACCATCTAACATTATTATAGTTCACTAAATTCTACATAAACTGCTACTGGAGATGTAAAACACAAATATACTTTAAAATTCTAAAAGCTGAGATGTTGACAATAAGCAGCATATTATTTTTCTATCATTTAATAGATCTAATAAATTTGCCAAGCTGCTTATTTCAACACTTATTTCTGGGTAAAACATAACAAAACTCCAACATGTTAATGCTACTATAATAATTAACAATTCTTAATATTTTAGTATGAACTATAATAGTTTTATATCATAATATAACACAAAAAGGGTAGGTTTCCTTTATCTTCCACTTCTGATTACTAAAATATTTCAAAATATAGTTATGATACCTCTACTAACCTTCCAGAGGGAAATGAGATGGTTGTTTTATGAAAAGAAAAAGAGAATTATTTTTCGTAAGTTTGCTCTTTATCACCTTGGAAATAGCTTTTTCTCTCCAAAATATATATGTAATCATGACAAAAACATCAAGAATTAGAATTAATGATGGTAAAGATCTGTCAATCTGTCACAAAAAATTATATTTAATATGCATGTGTCATAAATGTAATTAAATATATCTCAAAAGATGTGAATTGCAAAAACAAATTTTAGGTACTGATCTACAATCAGCCAGGTTGACTAGTTTCTGTTTAATTATCGCCTCATTAATTGATCAGTAACAACTTTAATTTCAGTTTTACGGTTTAAAAAATATCCTACATTATTTTGCCCACAGTTTAATTATAGTAGTAGTTTTTTTTTTTTTTTGGATTGGTGTGATAAGGTCATTCTCTGCAGATCACACTGTAAATTATATCAACTTAATGAATAACTCCAGGTAGATGAGATTAACATAAAGAGCAACTGAAGCTGCCTTTCCCTCCCCTGGCAGGCCGTGGTGGAACCCTATGTTTCTATCGCAGTATTGTCCTCAACAGTCAGAATGCTTGTGTTTGAAAGGTGCCAAGAACACTCAATGGGGAAAGGACAGTCTCTTCAATAAATGGTGCAGGGAAAAACTGGATATCCACATGCAGAAGAATGAAACTAGACTCCCATTTCTCACCCTGTACAAAAATTAACTCAAAATGGATCAGAGCCTTAAATGTAAGACTCCAAATGACAAAAGTACTAGAAGAAAACATAGGTGAAACCCTTCAGGACATGGGTCTGGGAAAAAAATTTATGAATAAGCTCAAAAGCATAGGCAACAAAAGCAAAATTAAACAAATGAGATTATATCAAATTAAAAAGCTTCTGCACAGCAAAGGAAACAATCAACAGAGGAAAAAGAAAACCTACAGAATGGAAAAAATATTTCCAAACTATCCATATGATAGTGTGTTAATATCCAAACTATACAAGGAACTGAAATGTCTCAACAGCAAAAAACAAACAAACAAACAAAAAAGCCCCAAAAAACTGATTTAAAAATAGGCAAATGATCTATACAGACATTTCTCAAAAGAAGACAAACAAATGACCAATAAAAAATGCCTACCATCACTAATCATGAGGGAAATGAAATTAAAACCACAATGAGGTATCATCTCACTCCAGTGAGGAAAGCTATTACAAAAAGACAAAAAATAACACATGCTGGTGAGGATGTGGAAAAAAGAGAACTCTTATACACCGTTGGTGGGGGTGTAAACTACTACAGCCATTCTGAAGAACAGTATTATGGAGGTTTCTCAAAAAACTACAAACAGAACTACTGTATGATCCAGCAATCCTAATACTGGGAATTTATCCAAAAGAAAAGAAATCATTGTATCAAGGAGACTTCTGCGCCCCCATGTTTATCGCAGCACTATTTACAATAGCCAAGATACGGAATCAACCTACATGTCCGACAACAGATGAATAATGGATTTTTAAACATGAGGCATATACATACAATAGAATACTATTCAGGCATAAAAAGAATGAAATCCTATCATTCGCAGCAACATGGATAGAAATGGGGGACATTATGTTAAGTGAAATAAGCCATGAACCAGAAAATTTAACACTGCGCCTTTGTTATTTGTGGAAGCTAAAAAAAGTTGATCTCATAGAAGTAAAGAGTAGGACAGAGTTCAGTACAGGCTGGGAATGGTCGGGGAAGAGAGGGCTGGGAGAGATTTGTTAAAGGATACAAAATTATAGCTAGATAAGAGGAATAAGTTCTAGTGTTGTATAGCACCGTAGGACACTATAGTTAGCAATAATGTATTACCTAATTTCAAATAGCTAGAAGGAAGATATTGAACATTCCCAACACAAAGAAATGATAAATGCTTGAGATGATGGATATGCTACTTACCCTGTTCCCATCACTATACATTATTTGTATCCAAACCTTAGTATGTATCCCCATGAATATATACGATTATTTGGCAAGTAAAAAAAAAAATTTTTTTTAAGAATGCTTATGTTTGAACCTTACTTTGACAAGTTACCTAGCGGTTTTTGTCTCCTTTTCTTCATCTACGAGATACATTGAATGGTTGTGAGGAACATAGAGTGGTTATGAGGAATAAAGTCAAGCCCTTAGAACAGAGCCTAGTACATAATAAGCCCTCAATAAATGCTAGTAATTCTTGGTAGTTCAACTTACCGACACTATGTGTTCCCCCCACAATAATGATTACTCTAAATCTATTTTTCATCTTTTTCAACATACCTATTTTTGCTATTCTTCCATTTTTCTTGTTCTTCCGTTAATACCTCCCCCATTATTTATCCTTTAAATTGATTCCTATTAGTATCTCTTTTGCTTTTCATATGTATTTCACTACCACAGATGGCCCCCAATAAAATCCCATTACCTAAGCTGGTGGTTCACCACCACAGAACACATCCATTGTCTAAGTGGGCTATAGGACTTGCACAAAATTATCTAAGTCTTCCTTCTTCCTAAATTCCCACACATTGCAATTTCCCATATATTGTGATATGCTAATTCCTACAAATCCTCCTTTACATAACCTACATGTGGCTGTTTAGCATTCTAAATCATATCCTTAGACACTCACAGTTTCCTCTAATAATCCATTTTCTCCTAGCCAACAATAAATATATTTAATATTCTGTTTTCTATGCTCCTATCTACCAAGGATTTTCCAGCAGGTCTGTATTCTTTTCTCAGCCTCTGTAGCCATCAGTGACATTACTCTTAACATATATAATAAAATATTTATGATTATATATTTTCACATTATAATACCAATAACATATTTGATGATTTTATGTTTCCATCTTAAAATTTTAGTAGCAAATTTACTCTCAAAAGAATTAGTATATATTTTATGTCCTTAAAACTTTTCATGGATTACAAATCTAATAACAGAATGCTTTATAAGTATGAACAGTAAAACTCCTTTTTTTCGCCTTTTTCTTTGCTATCATGGTTTACCCAAATTTTTTTCGATAAAGGAGAAATGCAGAAACTGATGACCCAGACCTACTCATCATCTACCCAGTGAATCAGCTAACAATGAGCGATTTACTCTGTCTCCATCCCATCTCAAGGAAGAACTTCATTAAAAAAAACAAACGAACCTAACTAATCAGGCACTTGCCAAGAGTATATAGGGCAGCTTATCAGCTCTATAAACCATTGGCATAACCTCATTGGTAAGTAAGGTTAACAGAGGTACCAGTATCTTTTTATGGCTCCTAACAGGAAATAGAAAAACAATATAGTCTCTATTGTTCTCATGAACATCCTGGGGTGTTCCTCCAAGAGGGTGGAGCCCCCTTGATTGCATTAATGCCCTTACAAGAAAAGACACAAGAGTTGCTTCCAATCTCTCTGTTCTCTGCCACACCAAACATAGCAAGAAAGATGGCCATCTACAAACCAGGAAGTGGGACCTCACCAGACACCAGATCTGCCAGCACCTCAATCTTGGACTTCCCAGCCTACAAGACTGGAGGAATAAATAACTGTTTAAGCCACTCAGTCTATGGCATATTTGTTATAGTAGTCCACATTGACTAGGATACTTTGCTGGTTTTGAAGATTATAGACCAGTTAATTTGTGGAGTGTCCCTCAATTTGGGAATGTTTCCTCATGATTTACACACTTTTAGCAGAATACCCCAGAAGTGATATGCTTTCTTCAGCATCAAATCAGAAGACACACTATGTCAATCTGTCCCCTTACCAGTGAGGTTACTTTGTCACTGAGATAGTTTCTGCCAAGTTTGTCCATTGTAATGTTAAGCCCTAAGCAAATACTAATACATCTAAACCTGTTTCTATCTACTCATAAAAAAACTATAAATTCACATATACCCCTGATTCCAACCAATCCAACACCACAAGGTTTATTTTAGCCTTTTCCCATTCTATATTTGCAACTTCCTTCAAAAACAGTGAGAAACTGTTTCCCATTATCCAGTTAACTAACAAGTTTGCTACTTTTTTCTTTCTCAATTTGTCTGACATACACATACATCTCCTATCTTAAATATATTTCACAGAAAGTGAAAAAGTATACATTACAGAAAAATAATATGACAGTGATTTAACAAAAAAAGATCAATTGATTTAACACTGATGCGAAATCTAAAAAGAAACAGGTTTCTCTTCAGGAGAAAAAAAGAACAGTGAAGTAGATAATAAGTAAACACAGGTATGGGAATTAACAGAACTTCTGCAACTCTATAAACTTAAAAAAAAGAGCATCAAATTACAGGTTTGCAGTATCTGCTATAAAATATTCCAGAAAAAAAAAGTGGTGAGCAAGGGGAGGTATACAAGAACAGCACGGTGCTCATCATCATAGTCTCTCAATTTTGTGTATACTCTTAAAATTTCCATGTTAAAAGGTTAAGGCAAATAAATCATTAGGTTAGGTCAATGATTTGGAAAGTCACATCTGGTACCAAAGAATTCCAGTTCATATTGTAAGTTAATTAGCAAGCCAATTTGGCCATAGGGAGAAATGGGTTTACTGAGTCATATCACAAGTAGGGACGATGAAAATGACTAAATCTAAAAGAGACACCATTCACCAAGGGTTGTTTGCTTGGCCCCATTCCCTCTGCTATTGTTGACATCCCTCTAGTCTATCTCCTCAAATTCTCTTATCAACTACTATGCAACTACAAACTCTTTTCCTTCCAATTTGTTTTACTACTGGCAACCCCATCTAACTAGAAAACCTTCCCAAAGCCCTATCAACAATCTGCTACAGTTCTATTGACTTCCATCAACCAGTTAAAAGTGTGGCTTTGGCCGGGCGCGGTGGCTCACGCCTGTAATCCTAGCACTCTGGGAGGCCGAGGGGGGTGGATCGCTCAAGGCCAGGAGTTCGAGACCAGCCTGAGCAAGAGTGAGACCCCATCTCTACTAAAAAAAATAGAAAGAAATTATCTGGCCAACTAAAATATATATGGAAAAAATTAGCCGGGCATGGTGGCACATGCCTGTAGTCCCAGCTACCCGGGAGGCTGAGGCAGTAGGATGGCTAAAGCCCAGGAGTTTGAGGTTGCTGTGAGCTAGGCTGATGCCACGGCACTCACTCTAGCCCGGTGAACAAAGCAAGACTCTGTCTCAAAAAAAAAATAAAACAAACAAAAAAAAAAGTGTGGCTTTAATGCATCTTACAAGTTTTCTCAGCTCAAAATCCTCCTTGGCTTCTGGTTGCTTAATAAATAAAGATTTAACTTCCCCATATGGTCCTCAAGGTCTTCTGTACTAATGGTCTCAATCTAGCAACTTATCATTTTGATTTTTCTTCCCTCTTTCTCTTACATTCAGCAAATGAGCACAGGCACTCTATCCTGAACTTTATTCCTACTGTTTCCTAACCTTACACTAGCCAATTCAGCCTAATAGAATTCCACCATCCATCCTTTATTACCTGCTACACATGCTTTTTTTTTTTTTTTTTTTTTTTTTGGAGACAGAGTCTAGCTCTGTTGCCCAGACTAGAGTGCCATGGCGTCAGCCTAGCTCACAGCAACCTCAAACTCCTGGGCTCAAGCGATCCTCCTGCCTCAGCCTCCAAAGTAGCTGGGACTACAGGCACGTACCACCATGCCCGGCTAATATTTTCTATATATTTTTAGTTGTCCAGATAATTTCTTTCTATTTTTTTAGTAGAGACAGGGTCTCACTCTTGCTCAGGCTGGTCTCGAACTCCTGACCTCGAGCGATCCTCCCGCGTCGGCCTCCCAGAGTGCTAGGGTTACAGGCATGAGCCACCGTGCCCGGCCTACACATGCTTTTTATTTCATTAAGTTTGTTCTTACCTTTCTGCTTCAACCTCCTCGAACCTACCAGTAACACCCCTGTCCTCTGCTAAATGGAATGAGGTCTTTCCTCGCCTTAAATTTCTGTAACATTTTGTATCTCTACGTGCTTATCAAATTATGCTTTATATTACCATCATTGCTATATTAATCTCAACACCTTCCAACTAAACTGGAAGGTCATGAGGGTGGGCAAGCATTGTTCCTTCATGATCCTCATGAAGAGCTTAGCACAGTGCTCTGATATTGATAAATATGGCTTGTATTAGAATAAAAATTATCTAATCAAGTTAGATCAAAAATCTTTTATCTTTATGATTATAGGATTACTGAAAAGCAACAAAAGCTATGTTTTAAACTAAAATGTCATAACATAAAATTGACACAAGCATAATGACTCACTTTCATATTCAATGGATGTTTTTCAGATTAAGTGTTTTTTACCTTAGATCTACTGACAACATGGTTCTATTTTGAAATTCCCCAAGATAGCTTTCGGAACACTGATAAAGTAACTTTTAAGTCAAAATATTTTTATTTGTAATATCCTGTAAAGTGTTGTCAATACTTGTATTTAAAAATCCATATGTGCTTATGATAGCAGATTACAGTTAGTCCAACTACATAAAGGACTCCATTAAGCCCGTTTAAAATACAAAATCTACATAGGATCTACAGAGAAGTAAACATCCCATCACCCACCCACAGGTATATATCCAAGCATATTTAGCATAGTTCATTTAAAGAAAGGCAGGCAATAAAAAAGAATTCTGAAACAAATTTAAAAATGTGACTTAAAATTCTATACCATTTCTAGGGTTTCACTTTCATGTCCACAAAAATAATCTAGTCAAGTTATCAGATAAACCTCTCTGATTCTGTGAACAAACTAAGACTATTATATTATTTATAAAACTGTGCTCTCAAACTGAAAGGAAAATAAGCCTGGCACTTTGCCAGGAGTCTTGAAAAAGAGTGTGGCTAATATATGTTTGTTTTGGTAGCAGTTACCAGAAATAATACACAGAGCATGGCCAAAGTGATAGCTAACAAGCAAAGGAATGAGTGGAAAATGACTAGGAATAGTTCAAGAAATTAATGAGCAAACTGTATTCATTTTTAAAGACTTCCTGAGATACAATTTTTTAAAAAATGGAATCATTTTTATAGTTTAATTCCTTAGAAAGCTATGAAAAATCTAAAATATTTTAATCAATGCCACTTTGAAATAAGGATCAATTCAAATCAATTCTCAGGATAGGCAAAAACCATGGAAAAAGAAGCAATAGTCTGAAAAATTCTCTTCATTTTTCTACCACTCATTAACCAAAAGTCAACATTTTGAACACATTCTAAAAAGTTTAATATCATTTGATTGTAATAAAACTTAAGGGGAACTTGGATCAACAGCAGTGTATAAAATGTACATTAACTACTCATCTAGATAGTAACAAGTAGACAGAAAAAAACAGGTTCCAGAAACTGTTTTCAGGCCTTAACTTTCAAGCTGAAGTCTCCAGCAAGCATCTCTCCTGAGTTACCTCTTTGCAAACACAAAACTTTAACTGAATGGAACAATGGCATCATCATAGCTCACTGCAGCCTCAAACCCCTGGGCTCAAGCAATCCTCCTGCCTCAGCCTCCTGAGTAGCTGTGACTACAGGTGCACACCACCATGCCTGGCTAATTTTTCTGTTTTTTGTAGAGAGTTGGTTTTGCTATGTTGCCCAGGCTGGTCTTGAATTCCTGGCCTCAAGCAATCCTCCAGTCCTGGCCTCCCAAAGTGCTGTGATTACAGGAATAAGCCACTGTGCCCAGCCTCAACTTTATTTTTTTTTAACACAGGCAATCCTAAATTATTCTTCCACAGGCGGGTGAAAGAATAAAAAACACACAGAAATACTTACGTAAGGAAACATAGGCTAAACCTCTTCTAACTCACCTAGAGAAAAGCACTTTCTTTTTGCAAAGTACTTCTATAGAAGAAAAATACATCACTACCTCTAGCAAAAAGACCTGAGATCAATCACTACGTAACACCCAAAATTATTACTTAACACTTCTGTGAGGGTGAAACATGGTCTGCATATAGTCAGAACAGAACAAATACCTGTCCCAGTGACTACAATTTCCAACCTAAGAGTCATTCCTTTCAATTAAGGCAGAGTTTTTAGAAAGCTATTAAAATCCACACTGCCTAGACATTAACTCATTTGTACATGAGCACATAGATTAGTTTATCAGTTATGTAGTTCTCACTTTAGATGGGTAACTTTTGATAAAAGGGATTGAGGTGGGGTGGGGAAAACAGATCTTAGGAAAAAACTGACAAGTACAGAAAAACCTTACAACAGCAGGGGGTAAGTCACTAGGTATATTAAACAAACAACCTTTCTGTTCTGGAAAATTGCAAAAATACACACAAACACAAAGAATAGCTTAATGAACCCCTATATATCCATCCTTTAAGTTCAAAACTTACCCACTCAAACCTTTGTTTCATCTTTACCCCACTTGCTCCAAGACAATTAAGAAGCAAGTCCCAGACTTCTTTTTGTTTCATCCATAAATTCTGTGAATACTTTTATTAAGTTTAGCTTAAACTCCTATGACATGCATGAAGCTTTTGGCAACAAACTACTCAAATAAATTAATTCAATATTCAGTAATAATAGTTGTCTCCATTTTATTCCACATATATACAGTACTTTGCTTTCTTTTAGCACTGGGGGTTGGGAGTGGGAGATGAGGGGAGTAGGCAATAGAGCAGAGAGCTGTGAAAGGTTACCTGAAAAACAATCAGTAATCACATACACTGCATATTATGCTTTCTACGACTTCTATTCATTGAAGGATGAGGTCAGAATAAAGTGTTCCTGTTAGTCTGGGTCACAAAAGTAATTCAAGATGCATATAAAAATGCTTATTACCATTCAAGTTCTCTAAACCCATTCAACCATTCAGCCCTTTGCTTTCTGATAAGACTGCCAACAACTATGCCAATTAGTGTCAATTGCGATGTTAGATTTTGTAACATCTGCACCTGCCTACCAGTTAGTTTAGTGGACAGAAAGAAGTGACTGATGGCTACAAGTTCCAGAAATACTCGTTTCTGAGTTAACATTTGTAAGTCTATAAATTTGCCAATTGGCTTTTTCAAAATATATATTTCTGAAAATTAATTCTTATTTCTTCTCTTTGGAAGGAAGTGAGGGATAAGTTTAATCATTATATTGTAAACTAAAAAAAAATAGTAATAATTTTTTAACCTAAAGTTTTATAATTAAGAAAAATCTAATCTATAAGAAATTTAGTGAATTGTATATTTAGTTCAAAAATGTAATAAATAAATTGAAATAAAATAATATTTAAAATTTAGCAAATGCCAAGTTATACATTTTATTTAAACACATGACTAATCTAAAAAACCACTAATTTATATTTTGAGATGTTTTCCCATTTTAGAACAAGATTCTTAAACTAAAATTTCTCTTTTATAATATGCATATGAAAGCACATCTAAATAAGCAAAGTATGTTTGACATGGAAGAGATCACAAACACCTGAAATTTGATTACATATCTTCATGTTAATTAAAGTGTATTTCATCTTTTTTTATTCTAAATAATTGTTCACAATTAAAAAGCATACAATACTTTGAAATATCCAGAAGAAAATATAACAATTTTTAATTTATTCTCAGACCAAAATGCTTCATTTGGTTTATTATAATTAATACTAACAGTATTTTTAAAAATTTCATAACTGAAGTAAATTGCATATCTCTGATGAAAGCTATCGGAAGTAATATAGTGGTTAAAGATAGGCATACTAAAGAGAAATAAATAAAAGTATGGGAGATGTATATAATGTAGCACATTTTATCCAGTGTCATTACTTAAATTGCTACTTTTCCTCAACAATCCATTCTCCAGCTCTAGCAAGTAGAATAAATGGTAATTTTACCTGCCAAATTTGGCACAAAAAAGGACAAGCAACTTCATTAACAGAACAATGCCTTCAATATGATTTTTTTCCCTTTTCCACCCAGTGCCAAATAGTAGAACAATTCAAATCAAGAAATCTAAGCAAAATTACCTCCTCTTGTTGAAGTTTTACATGCTTGAATAAGCAAATGATATATACAGAATGCTAGCAACAATATCCTCCTAGTAAGTTAGAGTATTTTTTTTCTGTATTGCAGCTTAATTATAAGCTGGAATGTAATACTCAACCAAGAATGAAATACCTCCTCACTGAGGTATAATTCTCAGTGTGTGGTGTGGTATGCATATATGATCATTTAAAACCCAATGGAATAAGTTAAATCTAAAACTTTAAACTTTTGGTTAAAACATCAATTAATGCACCTAAACCAGTGGTGTGGTACAGAATGAAACGGAACAAACCTTTCTTCAGTTTTTGGTAAGTTAAACTAATGGAAACAACATCCACTATCAGAAACCTCGCCAATTATTATACTACCTACTGTCACACTTGGTGTTTTTAAGTATCTGGCTACAAATGAAATCAAATTCTTCTAAGCCTTATTTCAAATCTGATCAAAAAAACAATTAGAATAACTCTTCCATTAATCACGCTGAACCTGAATGATTAGAGAGATACATTTAAGACAGTTTTCAAGTCATCAACACTAGATTTTCAATACTAACTTAAGAGCTTTTTGTCCAATTTGGGTGAATTTGGTAGCTACTCATAAATTTGTCTGGTTATTTACAACACAGGTTTTTGCTATATTTAATCTTCATCTGGTTTCCTTCCTCTTATTCCGCATGATAGCCAGACATCACACGAAGAAACATGGTCAGCAGCTTTTATAAAAAACCAAGTGATGAAATGAAGCAATACCCATCACCATGTTGCCACGACAAACATGGTCAAAAGCAAATACAGCCACACAGAGCTGTGGCCAAAGTCATTTGCACCAAACTTGTGTATTTAAAATTTCAAGCAATGTCCATTTTTTAAAGGTTTAAGCAGTTAGAAAACATCATATTTTATGTTATTTCCCCCCTTAGAAATAAAAATACCTTAAAAAACACTGAATCAAAACAAATTTTAATAGTGGTATTCTCCAGACTATGAATGCTCTTTGGCTTTTTTCCAGCTGTCAACATTTTGTTTCTTGTTTACAGAAATAAGTCTAAATCAAAGAAAGGGAACACACACTGAGGACTTAACATCAATCAGGTATTTTAATACATATTACATTCATGGAATTCTTGGAACGATCCTAGGACGGAGATGTTCTTAACCACATTTTATAGATGACAAATCGGAGCCTCAGAGAAATTGCTCAAGGTTCCACAGCTAGCAAAGTAGCACATCCAAACCCAGGTTGATCTGATTACACCTCAACCCAGGCAATTTAGATATTAATATTTGTTAGTTAGTTCATCCAGAGGGAAAACACAACAGCAAGGGTCAATATTTTACTGCAAAGAATGGCCACTCTAATAATCAATGTGGTAAATCCATGATGTCTGGAGTTTATAACACATGCTCAATAGCGTGTCCATGGATAAGAGACTCGAAATGGAGAAGTGACAAATCTCCCAAAGAGCAGGGTCCAGTCAGCCATGCACCTTAACAGTGTAGGTGCGCCCTATAGTGGAAGAAGGAGGAACTACAGGATCATTCAGGCTTTCCAACCACAGCAGGGTCCTGGCCACAGAAAGGGGGAGGAGGAGGGGACTTCTGTGATGAGTTCACCAGCCTCGCTGGACAAAATTTCCCAAAGTCAATCACCAGGACACGAAGATTACCACTGTAACTACTTTAAAGATATTCTGTTGTAGCTTCAAAAAGGGCTTCATAAAATAAATACCATTCTAACAAAGAATATTAGAATCTTAAAATATTAATCAGTACTGACAAGTCTTGCCAGTGTATGTTTGTGCATTTTTTCTTTTTAGTCGTATTTTTAAAACTTTCCACGAATTTTTCATACAATGGAAAAGAACTGCTTGCAAAGTAAAAGCTACTTTAGATTCTTTTAAAAAGCAAAATGTCTATATTTAATGAGGAAGCAAAATAGTTTCTGGAGTGCCAACCACATGCCAGCCACTGTACTAATGTTATATACATTCTCATTTGATTTTTACAAAAACTCTGGAGAATACTATCTCTATTTTATAGATGAGGAAAACTAAGGCTCAGAAAAGATAACTAACTACTACTGGATTCCATAACCAGCAGTTTCAGGACTGGTATTTAAACTCAAGTCCATCTGCCTCATGGCTCTTATGATTTCCTCTGTGCCACCATTTATATAAACACTACTGCTACTACAGTGGCTCAGAGAGGTTAAGTAACTTTGTCAAATGTACACACTGACAAGTAAAAGAGGTTTCTCAGTCTTCAAAGACTGTTGTTTTCAGTACAATGTTACGTTATTGTTTTTCCACCACCTCCTTAAATAACCCCAAACTAAATCTTGTAGGTAAATGCTGATGGTAGGTAGGTTGATTTTTATGAACTGAAGATAATGAAAGAAGAATATGATTGCTTCTTTCCCTGTATCCAAAATGGTTGATGTTTCTTTTTTAGAAGACTGTCTAGTTTGCATAACAGAAAATGTGATCACTGTGATGTTATTTATTAACTTCAACTACTAGAAATAGGGTTCCCTAACAAGTTGTCTTGCCAATCAGTATAAAATATAATTCCCAACTATTCTGTCCTTTGAGATTTTATATTTCTGCCAAGATTTTTAGAGCATTTACAAGAAATAAAAACATTGTGAAATCATATAACACTGTACTAAAGGCAGAACCACTAAAAGAATACCTTAAATAAATCATACCCATAATTTTTTAAATTATTTAATTTATATAAATGTAATAAAATATTCCTGAGCCACGTCCATAATTCTCCTAACCAAGAATTCCACAAAATATCCACATAATCAAGAACACAGAGATTGATACCCAACTATATATTGGCCCCTTTAATGAACTCTCTTTCAGATCTATTGCTATCATTAGGTCTGAAATATCAAAATATTTTTTAAAAAACTTTTTCAGACTTTGTTGATCATTTTTAATATCTTCAATGGTAGTATATCTCTGACCAACAAGTTTTAGAAACTATCACAGTTATGTAGTGCTGAGTCTGGTGAAGAGGATGGAAAAAATCAGTTATGGCTAAGAAGGCAGAAATATAAGCCTGAGATTCTACAGACTCTCGGGTATTGAAACAAGACACCAAAAGAATTTGTGGGATATACGATAATACTTAGTAGTCTTTTTCAATGCGATCTGTGGCTTTGGAATAATTTTAAGCTTGAATAGTCTAAATTAATTTTGCCTTTCCTTAAAGGCACAGAATAATGAGAAGTTTAAAATTTGCTTTTAAGATTTTTATACAAATCAGGATGTTAAGAGCCAAGAAATTTTTAGATATGCAAACCTGTGCCCATGAGTGAACAGCCCCCAAAACCCCTGAAGCATTTCACCCTACACACAATGCATGAACAGGATTCTGGGAGAGATCACAACCCCCTGAAATGTAATTAGAATTGTGGGCACAGAAGATAAAAGCTGCCTTGATGATGGAGCATGCCAGACCCTAGACACACTAACTGGAAAGAGAAGAAAGCATTATTTTTAGGGTAAATTCAAGTAGTTATTCTAATGAAATGTGAAGATTTAGGGATAATTTAAAAAATATTAGTAGGGCAAACTTTTTAAAAACATAATTTTACAATGAAGAATATATTTTCATTCTTTCAACATATTTGTTGAAAAGCATACCATGACCCATGCACTGTATAGGCAAAGTGAATCAAAACACAATTACTATTTGAGTTATGGCAACCCTTGGGAGTTGATTCACTTTGTTTTTGTGGTTAATAAAAGCTTCTGAAACAACTACCCCATTATCATATTCAGTTACTGGTTTTTATCTTATATTGGCATTCATATTTTAGGTTTAGGAAATTACTTCACAAGTTTATGCCATGTTTTGGCTCATGCCTCACTTAAGCAAAATATGCAAACACACAGCTGCTGTAATAGTCTGACAGAGATCTATTCTACAGATCTCTGACTGCCACCAATAACCAGCACCGATACAAAAGGAACCTTGGTGAAGAAAGCTGTGTTTTCTTAATAATAACAGTTGTATAAACATAAGGTCTTCTCAGTTAAAGGGAAACCAACATCAAAAAGCAGTAAAACATAGAACCCTAAACCCCTCTTTCTTTGAAGAAACTCGTTTGAAGCGAGGTGTTTCTAGTTATGGGTGAATGAAATGAGAATTCAGCTGCAACAAACGGACATCCAGTCCTATGAAGGACTAATTAAATCCATCTGAGAAGCTGCATCTCAAACTGCCTCACACATTTCAAAGGAAAGCACTCGACTGCTTTTTGCGAAGACATCAAAACATTCTGTCACAGCTGACGCACATCGAGGCTCTACAACAATGTTATTTTTATGGACTACAAAGCTCCATGAAAGTAAAGAGTTTACACTATTGCAATTTAACTTAAATTCAGAGTTAACGCACATTTTTAATTATCATTATTTGAAATTTCTTTCTAACCCCCAACTCTACAAGACCTCAGAAACAAAAACAGATGCATCAGTATTTAAAGTGTTTCATGTATTTGTTGAGTAGAAGTGGTTAAAAAATTAATAAAAGAATTAGTCATGGTTGCACTGTTAACTTTTTTCTGATACATAAAACCAGGATTTTGATGTTCACTTAAGACTCTTCAGGAGTTAATAAAAGCCAGCAGGAGCTGAAAACTTTAAAAACTTGGTTTGACAGAAATATTCCATTTAACAGCCATTATTTGGACTATGAAGTGGTAGAAGAAAGTTACATTCAGAATCTGGAATATTATCCCAACAGAATAAAATTATATTACTGTCTATCCTCCTAAGTCTGTCTAACTTTCTATAATTGGGTGATGGTGAGCTCATATAATCACATTAGGCAATCACAATTTTTGCTTAAAGAACACTATTAGATGTGACAGTAGGCGACAGGTTCCCTAAATAAGAGAAATTCAACACTTCAACATTTTTTTTCAAAATATACAGAGATCAAACTAATGCCACCTGCCCGGTTGCTGACATTTAGAGCCATCAGCAGAGCCCAGGATGCTGGCTTTTCTGGGTGTGTCACTCAGCCTGCCAATCCATTGAAATGTGTTCTCTCCTGTTAAATGAGGAGTTGGCTTGGGGAGCCAAATTTCTGTAACTTTTAAAATCTGTGACTCTATTCTTCAAATGTGAATTTGTGAAAACACACTAAAAAGATTCTGTTTGGAATCCAACTTATCAGTCACTCACATGATGGAAACATGCTAACCTGTCACTTCTCTGCTATCTCCTCTGCCCCAGGAAAATTTCGGGCATTCCATGACAGTTTGGCAAATTAATTCCAACTCAAAAGATTTCAGTTCAGAGGAAATTCTGTAGCAGAGAATAAATTTCTGGCAACAAATACACACTGCTATATTACTGACAGAGAAAAAAACTGTGATAAAGAGTAACAGATTCTTTTCTCTAAATTCTGACATTATTATTTTAAAATATTGTCTGGAACTGTACACTCAAGAATTCACATTCAGTAATGGAATTACTCACAAATGGGGCTGATCTCAGTATTAATAAAAAGTGCCAGTTGCAGAAAAAGTATACATTCAATTCATATGGGTACCAATTATAGCACTAGATATATTAAGAAAGTATAAAAATTAGAGTAGCTGAATGAAAATCAAATTTAAGATGCCTTACTATTAATAGATTCAAAACAATAAAGCCTGATATAATCTACTAACATATCTGGATTGCATGGCTTTAAAATACATTCAATATCAATGTTATTAATCATTTGTAACTAAATTAATATGTAACATATATAAAAAAGGTCAGTTGTAAAAGCTATTAGAAGCTTGAGAAGAGCACTCTATAGTGATGGGGTTTAGGACAAGCTACCCCAAAATGTGCATCTTGGCATACAGAATATTTTAAGTCAAAGAAACTTGAGAATTGCAGACGCAGAAAGGACTCTGACCTCACCCTGAAGCAGGTCATAAGACCTTCATGTGAGAGGCGCCCTCCCTATACCTTGAGGAAAGGATTGTCCTTATCTCCAAAGATGGGGGGATCCCCAGAGGCATCTGAATGAACAGGCCTTGCTAACTTTCCCCCAACTTATTACTCTAAACTCACACTCCCCTCCCCCCTTTTTGTCCTATCATACTTTTCTGACTCTCCGCTCTTCATCAAATCTAGCATATAAACCACTCAGGTTTGACCACTTCTTTGGGTCTTCATTTCCTTAGGAAGGCTCTCACGTTAGGTAAAACTTATATTAAATAAACTTGTATGTTTTCCCCCTGTTAATTTGCCTTTGGTTCCAGGGGCCTCAGCCAAGAACTTCAAAGGGTAGAAGGAAAAGATATTTCTCTTCACTTACAATAGGCTACAGAAAAAAATTTACACAGGCAGACAATGTATTTGAATGGGCGAGTTGCTCTCCTGTTGTAAAAATATGCCATATTAATGCTATTCCATCTTTCTCACATGAAGCCATTACACTTGTGCTCTGAAGTTTCTACTATTGATTAATTTCTTGGTATCTTTCAAAGTGCTAATTTTTATCTATGTCCAAATATAATATTAATTTGAGTTTGCTTTAATAGTTCTCTTTTTCTAATCAGATAATTGAAACAAATCAGCTTGAATATAATGTTGCCTAAATTTGCCTTTTAAGAGGTTGAAATCACATTGTTCTTGGTGGACAGCAAATGTCTCTTAAATTTCTTTTGTTGTTGCTTTAAAAAAACCCTTTATGTTAACATTCTGCTGTGTTTTCTGTCTTTTCCTTTTACAGAGTCTGAGGAAATCTAAAATACTGTAAGTATATATTAATCAAACCCTTTTTGTATCCTAAAATAATTTTAGCAAGTAAATATTTTATAAATTTAAACATTTTTCAACTTGTACTCAAAAATGATTAAATAACATTCTATAAAAATGCACTTCACATTGATAAAGTTAGAATAGGTTTATCAGAACAGTTAACCACTCAAGTTCAACTAAACGTTACTAATAACTTCATCGAAAATTTAATGAAATAAAAAATACACTTTTAATGTAAAGATTTTCAAAACTTTCAACCAAAATATGCAATGTATATTTATCCTGCCTCTAATCCACTCATAAAAATGTTTTGTTTCCTCAAAAGCACACAACTAGCACAGTAAACAACTTGCTTTTCAATAGAAATGAATGTTTTTCATCCCCATTGGCATCTTTCACGGTGACGGTTAGAGCTGTTCTCCTCCACGAGGACACGGGGTAAGACTACACCTCCCGCCTCCTGGAGGTGGGACACAGTCACACATCCTGCTTCTCCAGTGGAACTGCAGAGGAAGGATGCTCAGAAGTGACTGGAAAAGCTTACAGGCTGAACTACACATTTGCCCTAATACCTACTACAAGAAAAGCCAGAAAACATTAAGTTCTGATCTAGTAATTAGAACAATATATCTGATGGCAATTAAAATCTCAGTTTGTTGTATTAATGAATAAAAAGCAAAAATTGTTTTCCTTTTAATGATTCTTACAATGACTGCACAGTTTTAATTATGCTCATATACTCACATGTAAATTCTATTTGAATGACCTTTCAATTTGGAAATGGAGAAGGCTTACAATTTGATATTTGGAATTACATTTCCCAGGTGCTAAATTTATGATAACTAAAATCATTATTTTCTTTAATCATAGTAAATTACACTGGCACACATATTGGCTGAATTTTGATATCTCATTATGCAACTACTTAAGCGTATATAAAGGGCAACTGCCAATGCAGATTTCCCTGCATTTTTTGGAGGCAACATTCTAAATTAAGACTTTTCATGACCACTAGTAAGTGGTTTTTGAATCCCTTCCTCCTCCTCTTCCTTCCTTTCACCTTTCAACAACTATTTCCTGACAAGTACAAGGGGTGTGATAGGGAACAAGACTAGATCCTTACCCTTACAAAGCTTATATTTTAGTGTGAAGAGACTGCAATTAAACTAGTGGACAAAGAAATAAACAAGAGAATGTAAGTGTATGATAAGTTCAATGATGGAAATAAACACTGTGAAATGAGAGCAACTGACTAAAGGGTCACTTAAAAGTCTAAAAGCTGATCCTGCTTCCCTATATGAAAACAATGAAGACAAAACAGAACAATGCCAACAACTCAAAAAACCTTTTAAATTATCAGAATTAGTGACTAAAACAATTTGATTAGATATCAAATATTAAGTTTACTAATTCACGACAATGACCAAAGTACATATTCTATTAATTCTCACAAAATACCAATTTGAACACAATTTAGATTTTTTAAAAAATCTTGTCAATCGATAGTATTCTCTAGAACAGCAGCCCCCAACTTTTTTGGCACCAGGGACTGGTTTCATGGAAGACAATTTTTCCATAGACATGGGGTAGGCAGGATGGTTTCAGAATGATTCAAGCCGCATTACATTTATTGTGCACTTTATTTCTATTATTATTATATTGTAATAGATAATGAAAAAATTATACAACTCACAATAATGCAGAATCACTGGGAGCCCTGAGCTTGCTTTCCTGCAATTAGACAGTCCCATCTGGGGGTGATGGGAGACAGTGACTGATCTGACAGGAGGCAGAGCTCAGGTGGTGATGCGAGCAATGGGGAGCGGCTGTAAATACAGATGAAGCTTTGCTCAATCACCACTTACCTCCTGCTGTGCAGCCTGGTTCCTAACAGGCCACAGACCAGTCCCCACTCCACAGCCCAGGGATTGGGGACTGTAGCTCTAGAACATACTATAAATAAAATAGAATAAAATCAAAACCCATGGCTTACAAGACCCTCCATGACCTGCCCACCTACCTCCACCACTGGTAACTCCCCACCTCTTCTCCCCGTGTCCTCCTCCAGGCACACAGAGCTACTCTGTGCCACCTAACCACATGGATTCGTGCACTATCAACTCCTGATCTACAACTTCAAACAGATGTTCAGTTAGCCTGGCTCTTCTCCTGTGTTTAAGTCAATCCTCCTTCCCAACATCAACAACCACCATTTCAAATCTATTCCATGTGCCACAACCCATTCCTCCTCAGTCTCACCTCCCCTCCTACCCCACAGAAAACCCAGCAGCCAGCATAGGAGGATCTTCTCCTTCTTCCCTTCAGATAAAAATGGAACAGAGACCCTTCTAGTTCTGCTTTTTTTCTCACCCCTTAATCTCTTCAAATATTACCTTCTTTTGGCACCTACTATTAACATTTAAGAATCCTTAAATTTATTGCACTTTTAAAAAGTCAATCCCAGGCTGGGCATGGTGGCTCATGCCTGTAATCCCAGCACTTTGGGAGGCCAAGGTGAGAGGACCACTTGATGCCAGGAGTTTGAGACCAGCCTGGGCAACATAGCGAGACCTCATCTCCATAAAAAAAAAAAAAAAAAAGCCAATCCCCGCTCAATACTGTGGCCTCCTGTGACCACCATGCCCACTTCCTTGCCTTTCTTAGAAGTCATTTGCCCTACTTCTGCACACCTCTCAAAATCTCAACCCACTACAAGTTTATTTCTAGCCCCATTATATCACTGGAATTGCTCAGTTATTTTTGCTAAATCCAATGGACACATCTCAGTGTTCTTGTTTTTTAAAACTGTGACCTCAACATTTGCTGGCATGACTGACCTCTTCATCTTCTTAAAATAGTCTCTTGCTTTAAATTATGAGATAACACAAATCTCTGGGTTTTTTGAAGCAATCTCTTTCATTGTTCCTTTTCAGTATCCTTTGCTGATTCTTCCTCCTCTGCCCATCCCTTAAATCTTCAGTATACCTCAGGGTTTCATCGTTCTTGGTTCTCTTCTCTCCTCCACTTTCTCCTCAACTCACCCCCGCACTCAACTGCCATTTACAACCACTGAAGAACAAATCTCTACCCAGACTCTCCCTAGGCCACAGAACCTCATGTGCAATGACTCAGTAAACATCTCCACTTGTATATCTCAGAGACCCCTTCAACAATGTGTCTGAAATTATCCTATCTCCTAATTTCCTCTGGACACCACATTTCAGCAAATGGCACTATCATCTAATCAGCTGCCCAAGCAGACATATCCTTAACTTCTCTTTCCCTCCATCCTCATCTTAAATCATAAGGTTGGTATGAGACAGCTTATAGTGTCGATGTGTGAGCTCAGGAACTGGAAGTGGATTCCTGGGTCTGAATCACTGCTCTGCCATTAGCTGTGTGACTTTAGGAAAAGTAGTTAAACTCTCTGAGCTTCAGTTTCCTTATACTTCAAATGAGACTAGTAACAGTACTTATGCCTTCTAGGATTGGCGTAGAGATTAAAGGAGATCATACATGTTGGCTATAATTGTTATTAAATAACACATTGCATGTGATCACTTAGCACAGTGCTTGACACATACTAAACATGCAATATTAGCTAGTATTACTACTGCTCAATAAATGCTGGTTTTATCAGCAATCTCCATGTCTAGCTGATGTTAAATCTTAAATCTCTCATATCGATCCATTTTTTTCTGTTGCCTAAATATCCACGGCTGAGGCTTTCAGCTCCCACCTGCACAACTGCCTCAGTAGCCTTCTAGCAGGCCCCCTCCATCCAGTGTTGCCTCTCCCCACCTATTCTCCACCATGTAGACACAGCACTCTTGCGAACAGGCAACTCTGTCGACTTTGTGCAGGAAGACCCTCTTCACTGCCCTCCAGACACACCAGACTGTTCACACTGCCGACACACACACTCAGGATTCTGCTTGTTCCACTGTGGTCACTCCTGCATGGCTCACCTCTCCTGACCCCCTCCCTGTCTGCCACCAGGTCCCCCACTTCAAGCTTTCCATGCTCCAGTCATATCCAGCTTCTCTCAATGCTTTAGACACATCACACTCACTCTAGTTCTCATTCTACTTTTCATATATGCCTTCAAACACCGAGCCCTTTCCCCCAGCCCCCTTTAGATCTCGGCTTGGCCAGTATTCCCTTCCTAAGCCTCCCCAAACACCTCCACAGCCAGGTCCAGGGCTCCCCCAAGTGTTTGCCACACCACCCTCTCTCCCTGTCACCACGCACTTGTCCTCCTTTACTGACATAGCGTTTGTCCTTCTCAACCTCAACAGATGACATCTGAGGAGTCAGATTTATCATCACTCTTGATTACTGTTGGTTCTCCATGAACTGAATCTTAGGAGGTCCTCAATAAACAACTAAATGATCAATGCATAGTGCTATAGATATATCAAAACTCCTCTAATGGCTGAGTCCCTCAGCAAAGGCATTTTAACAGATGGCTTCACTGCTCATTTTATTTATGAGTAAGTTTGAAGGGTCAATAATATCATACCAAAATGAATTTTAATTCTTTTAATACTTTTTTTGTAGAAATTTGTCTAGTGTCCATAGCAAGCTACTAGACTACTATAGATATTTCATGAAGATTATAAAATCGAACCGAACTATAGCTGAATATCTGGTGTCAGCATTGAAAGTTTTATTCTAAAAAAAATTCTTCAGAAAGTGACTGAATCCAGGGGATAATACTAAAAAAAATCCCTTGACGTTTTAATTACAGTATTGGCCAACTCTAATATAACAAATACCATTTAGTGCTTTTCATTTCCAAAGGAAATCAATTTTATAACTTATTTTTGCTCTCAGTGCCATAACAAGTTACTTGACTCTAAAGCACAACATGACTCAGTCAAGAGGGTACAGGTGCAGCTATGCAGCCAATTAGACAAGCAATTTTCCAGATTACATGGGCAGGATCCTCACATTTTTGTGAAAATTCAGTCCTATGTTTCTAAAGTAGAGTTTGATACCTACTGAACAAGGCTGCATTTCAAAAGTAAACAGATCAAGCTGTGCAAGGTTACTCTTCAGATTTGATTTTTCTACAACCTTGTTTATCTGACCCCCCTCCCATCAGGTGTCAAGCTGATTTGGATGAGTTTGCCTTGAAAGGATATTCTTTGCTTGGGGTAAGCAAGTCACATGGGTACAGCAAGTTACTTTTGGATCTTCTGCCATAAACCAAAAGTAGAGAGAATCATCCCATTCTCTAAAACTGCCCAGTGATGTTTTAGGGCCAATGAATTCTGGGACCCTAAGCAAAACTTCTGGAATGAGCTCTCACTACCTTTTACTATTACCAAAACACCTCTCTAACTCTTCTTATATACATAGTAATCTCTCTGGGTAGTTTATGCACCTAAAGAAAGAAGAACAGGAGGCTGCTGGAGGAACCATCAAAACCTGCTCTGATTCAACTTTCTTACTCTGACCCATGTTACATCCTTCTTTGTTTTTTCCAGTTTCTTAATTCACATTAGATAAACCTTTAAGCATAGTCTATTAAGTGATCTCCAGCAACCACGTACAAGTTGGAAGTGCTAGCCAAAGAAGTTTCAGTAATTGCATTTTGTGTATTTACACCTGTAGGACCAGAGCTCTCTATTTAATGAGCCAGCTGCTCATCTGATTGCTTCCCTGGATGGCCAAGTCACTGCAGAAGATTCTTGGCAGGTAATTAAAACTCCATTATTTCAATAGTCCTAAATCTTCTAGACCCTTCCACTGCAGAATTTTGAAACTTTAAAAAAAAAAAAGGTAATACACATATAGGGTTCAAAATTCAAAAAAATACTAAAGGGATATGGTACAAGGTATGTATCTTTCTCACTTGTCACAGAATCAGCCGTCCAGCTCCCCAACTCAAAGGCAACCATGATTCCCAGTTTCTTGTGGCTCCTTCCAAACATAATCTATGTATATAACGTTCTTTTTTACACCAAGGAATGTACTTTGCTTTTGTCACTTAATAAAGCAGCACATACCTTTCGAATGGCTGCACAGTATTTCAGTGTTATGGATGTACCATTTTTAACTATCCCAGTTCGATAAGAATGTTGGTTGTTTCTAGTCTTCTGCTATTACAAACAATACTGCCATGAATTTTTTTTTTTTTTTTTTTGACAGGGTCTAACTCTTTTGCCTGGGCTAGAGTGCAGTGACATCATCATAGCTCACTGCAGCCTCAAACTCCTGGGCTCAAGTGATCCTCCTGCCTCACCCTCCTGAGTAGCTGGGCCTACAGCAACATGCCACAATGCCTAGCTAATTTAAAAAAAAATTTTTTTTTATAGAGATGGGACTTGCTCTGTTGCTCAGGCTGATCTCAAACTCCTGGCTTCAAGTGATCCACCCTGGCCTCCCAAATTGCTAGGATTACAAAATGTAAGCCACTGCACCAAGTCCCATAAACATTCTTGTATATCTCCTACATGTGGACATAACCTATAGTATAAATTCATTTTGTCAAATTGCTCTCTGTGGAGGTTGTACCAATTTATACTCCCACCAATAATGAGCTTATTTTTCATTAATCCTATAAAATCAGAGAATTATCAAATTTTTCATCTTTGCCAAAATGTACATACAAAATGTTATCTCATAATTTTAACTTGAATTTCTCTGTATAGTACAGCATTTTTTAAAATATGTGCAGGAGCCATTTATATTTCCTTTACTATAAACTGTCTGAACATTTTCCACCTGGATTGTTGGTCATTCTCATGTTGATTTTTACAAGAGTTCTTTATATATGAAAGACATTCCCCTTCTGGGACCAAAATGAGTTGCAAATTTTCCTCTGGTTTGTTGGCTTTACTTATGATAGTTTTGTATTCTTTGCAGTAAAATTTCACATTTTTTTCAGCATTACTTTGATGTATTTTCCTAATTTTTTTCTCAAATGGAAAAATAATTTTATCAAGAAAACAAATGTTCTTGCCTAAGTGAGAGAATTTCATGTTCATGCAATAGTATGTTTTTCTTTTTAAAAAATCCATTAACAAAAAATAATATATTTTCCTCGAATAGAATGTATTTTTGCTGCTTTGTTTAGTATACCTCTTCTAAAAAGTCTAAGTGAAAAAGTTACCTAATAAGAGAAGTAACTTATATGATCATAACATTTAATTTCTGTCAAAAGAAAAAAAATGAAAAAAGCTTTAAATATAAAATATCATATAGTTTCAGAACACCTCAATTTTCTATCATTTGTCATGTATTATAAGTAAATTTTATAAATAGGATTACAGTCCTTTATTATAAACTCCTAATGATACTGTAGTATTCTTTATAAAATAATACTATAAAAATGTTCTTTTCTTTTTCTATCTGCCTCCTGTGCACTTAAGCCACAGATAATTTTTTAACAAAAAGCCTATAAGTAAGTACAAATGTAATAGTTAACTTATCTTATTTGCTGATGTCCTTTTCATGTTCAAGAATAAAAGCCTACTCTAAAAACTGACAATAGAGGCAAAAGTATAGATATAATAATGATAATCTATTTCTTCTAGGAAGGGTGTTTGAAAATTAATTCTTTAAAAGAACAACCATGATTCTTATCACATCCCTATAAAAAATCCAGTAACTGTATTGTTTATTATTACTTTCTACTCTTTAAGTGGGATAAAAGGAACAGAGATTATAATGTATAATGCAAGTGTAAACTCTTATTGAAGACACATTTAAGATTCTTTTTTTTCTTTTTCTTTCTTTTTTTAATTTATATAGTGTCTCACTGTGTCTCTCAGGCTAGAGTGCAGTAGCAAGATCATAGCTCACTACCGCCTCAAACTCCTGGGCTCAAGTAATCTTCTCACCTCAGCCTCCTATGTACCTGGGACTTACAAGAGTACATCACCATGCCCAGCTGATTTTTGTGTTTTGTTTTGTTTTTTAAAGAGATGGGGTCTCTATGTTGCCCAGGCTGGTTTTAAACTCCTGGCCTCAAGTGATCCTCCTGCCTCAGCCTCCCAAAGCACTGGGATTACAGGCAGACACCACTGTGTCCAGCAAATTTTCAAATTTTTTTTAGAGAAGCAGTCTGGCCATGTTGTCCAGGCTGGGGTCCCAAACTGCTGGGCTGAAGCAATCTTCCTGCCTCAGCCTCCCAAATAGCTGGTACTACAGGAGTGTGCCACCACATCTGGCTAATTTTTTTTTCACTTTTTATAAAGACAGGGTCTGGTTATGTTGCCCAAGCTGGTCTCAAACTCCTGGCCTCAAGTGATCCTCCTGCCTTGGCCTCCCAAAGTGCTATGATTATAGGGGTGGGCCACTGCACCCAGCCAAGATTCTTTATATTAATATTTAAGAACATAAAAAAAACTGTTACTTTGTGCACAAGATTATTTATTGGTATATACTGTAAGTTTATTCAATTCCTCATTTTTATGAAAATGTCACACAAAAATACACAAACAGCTTTATTTAAAATCAATTCTTCAAAGTGCTCTTTAAATATCAAAAGAAACTGTGCTGCAATGTTTTCTTAGTCAAGAAATTTAGAACAAAATATATGGTAGTAGAACAAAGGGGAAAGGATTGGTTATGTCAGGGAAAGAAAACTTCAAACTATATATAATTATTTCTTATTATGCATCCCTGTGTAATTATTATTTTTTATTCTTATGTTCATCACCATAGTCTTTCTTTGAGAAGAAAAATATAGGGTGGTAATTTCAATAATATGAATACTACAAAACATTTCCCTCCCTCCACCACAGGCATCTACAGATGAGAGAATTTTGCATCAACCTACAAGAACATTATTAAGAAAACAAAATGAGGCCAGGTGTGGTTGCTCACCCCTGTAATCCTAGCACTCTGCGAGGCCGAGGCGGGAGGATTGCTCAAAGTCAGGAGTTCGAGAACAGCCTGAGCAAGAGCGAGACCCTGTCTCTACTAAAATAGAAAAGAAATTAGCTGGACAACTAAAAATATATAGAAAATATTAGCCTGGCATGTTGGTGCATGCCTGTAGTCCCAGCTACTCCGGAGGCTGAGGCAGGACGATTGCTTGAGCCCAGGAGTCTGAGGTTGCTGTGAGCTAGGCTGATGCCAGGGCACTCTAGCCCAGGCAACAGAGCAAGACTCTGTCTAAAAAAAAAAAAAAAATGAAAGCACAAACTCTTTTAGACACAAAATCTTACCTATTTAAATTTCACATTACTCTCAAAAATTTCTACTTACTTGGATAAAACTGTAAAAATCATTGCTAAAAGTCATTGTTTTGAATGTTAACACCAATTTGAAAAATACATTCAGGTAATAAGATTGTAAAAATGCTTTCTAAACAGCTACTCTAAGGAGGATCTCTATTTGGAGGAGAAATATTATGTACATTTTGTGATTTATTCATGGTCTTATGATGTTTCCAAAGATTCCTATCAATGGTCTGACTTGTTACTTTCAGCACATCACAAAGAAAATTCCTTTTATCTTGTGACAAAACTATTCTGGTTAGAAATAAATCTATGCCTCCTTATATTAACAATGATTTATCCACAGTCTAGCTAAAGTTCCATGACTGTGCTGCCATCTCACTGAACCTCAATTCTCAAACTCATCTGTGAACCAGAACAAATGACATCTACCTGTAAGTGTTACTACAAGGACTAAATGAGATGCTGTCTGTCAAGTGCTTACCTCAGTGTCTGGGACAAGGCAAAATTTCAGTAAATGAAAACCTATGTCATTAGTTGCATCATCAAAATACTTTTCAATAGGCTAAAATAACTATCAAAAGCAGTAATGCAACTAGAGAGGCAGAGAAACGTTCACTCTATTGTTTGTAAAAAATGAGTCATAGTAAAACTAAGCAAGCATATTATTTGAAAAGTAAGAAATTATGGCCAGGTACGGTGGCTCACGCCTGTAATCCTAGCACTCTGGGAGGCTGAGGCAGGAGGATTGCTTGAGGTCAGGAGTTCAAGAAAAGAAATTAAAGTTATATAATAATATGGGAGATGTCTCTGAGTTTTTAACAAACTCTGCTCTCCCCCTCCCAAGCTACCACATTCTTAATGTTTTTCCTCATCTATTTATACGATGATTTGAGGCAAGTCCCAGCTTATATGCAGTAAAAAAACATGTTGTAAGTTGGCACTCATTAGTCATCTCTCCAGAATGGAACCTCTTTCATCTTCCCCCAGCTCTTTCCCTTCCCCCAGGCCGCTGAGTGCTTTCTTCTTTCTTTCTCATGGATGTAACTGGTCGGAGGCACCTCTATTAAGGCATTTATTACTGTATTTTAATTACTTCCAACTCTGCCTTCCTGTTTACCACCATGAATACAGATTGTCTACATGGATATCTCCAACGCCAACTGCCTTTAATTCATCTTTTCCTCCCAACAAAATATCATGTTTATATTAGCAATTTGTCATTGCTTCCTTAGGATATATAGTTCTAGAACTAGAAATAGTGGACTAAAGAATATGAATGCTTTTAAAGGTCTCTAATGAATGTTATCAAATTACTTTGCAGAAATATTAAACAAATATATATTTCCATTTAATTCATCTTTGAGTTGCTGACATCTAGGCTAGCAACTATTATTTGGAAGAATTATTTTATATTATTTGAAAGGTAAAATATATCCACCACAGTAAAAAGGATATACATAAACACTTATTTAAATATTCAAGATTAAATACTAATGATACAATTGAGCCAGGGTTCTGGATAACCAAGATGTTTTCCTTTTGAGAAAATGCCAGAATGTTTTCCAAGTGACTGCACCATTTTACATTCCAACCAACAGCCTATGAGGGTTCCAACTTCTCCACATCTTTGTCAACACTTGTTCTTACCTAACTTTTTTATTATAGCCATCCTAGTGGGTGTAAAGGACTATCTTATTGTAGTTTTGATTTGCATTTCCCTGATGCCTTATGATGCAGAGCATCTCTGCATGTGCTTATTGGCTACTGTATATATTCTTTGAAGAAACGTCTATTCAGATTCTTTGTTCATTTTAAAAGTGGGTTGTCTTTTTATGTTAAATTGTAAGTGTTCTTTATGCATTTTAAACACAAATGCTTTGCTGGATATATCATTTGCAAATATTTTTTCCTGTTCTGTGGTTTGTCTTCAATTTCTTATCAGTGTCCTTTAAAGCAAATATTTTCATTTTGATGAAGGCCAATTTATCTAGTTTTACTCTTGCTGCTTGTGTTTTTGGTGTTATATTGAAGAAAGCATTCCCACATGCAAGGTCACAAAGACATTTCAGCTGTTACATTTAGGTTTTTGATGCATTTTAGGATAACTTTTTAATATTAACACAATATGAGGTAGAGGTCCAACTTCATTCTTTTACATATGGATACCCAGGTGTTCCAACACCATTTTTTGAATAGACTATTCTTTCCCTTGTTGAATTGTTTTGGCACCTTTGTCAAAAATCTATTTGTCATATATTGCTGGGTTTGTTTCTAGATTCTCAACTCTTTTCTATTGAAATACATGGCTACCTTTTTACAAGTACTACACTATTTTTGATTACAAGATAACTGTAATCTTTGAGTACAGTTTTGTAGTAAGTTTTGAAAGGTGGAAATGTGAGTTGTCCTCTTTTCTTTCAAGATTGTTTTGGTTATTCTAGGTCCCTTAAGTTTCCATATAAATTTTAGGATCAGCTTGTCAATTTCTGACAAAACTACAGTTTAGACTCTGGTAAGAAATGAGTTGAATCTTTAGACTAATTTAGGAAGTAGTGCCATCTTAATAGTAAGTCTTTCAATTCACAAATATGATAGGAGAAGCTTTCCACTTTTTTTGGATTTTTCTTAATTTCTTTTCTCAAAGGTTTGTAGTTTTCGCAATATAAATTTTACACTTCTTTAGTTAAATTTATTTCTAAGTATTTTATTCTTTTGATTCTGGGTTAATGGAATTGTTTCTTCAATTTGATTTTGGGATTGTTCATTGCAAGTGAATAGAAATACAATTGATTTTTGCATACTTATATTGTATCCTGCACCCTTGCTGAACTCATTTATTAGTTAACAGTTTCTTAATTGACTCCTCAGTATTTCCTATATATAACAGCTTGTCATCTGAAGATAGAGATTTTTATAATTCTCACTAATTATGGTTGGTTTGCTGGGGAGTAGGTCTACAGATCTCCTTGCATTGCCATTCTGGAATGGATCTCTGCCCTTTAACTTTTAATATAAATTTTATCAATATACAACTTACTTGAAATTGGGAGAATGAAAAGCATCTGATTCTAATTTGAACTGCAGCAATGTTTTATGCTAATCAAAAAGGTTTTTATCTTTCTATAAGAAGCAAAAAAATAAATAAATCTCTTTTAGAATAAAACAAAAATAGCCTTAAAAAACTGAAAAAATTATGTTTGTTGACTATACTAAATGTTATTTTTCTTCACTTAGATTTTTCTTTTTAACCACTAAAATAAAGATTACATTGGTATACCAAAATTCAAAAGTCTAAGGATTCTGGTTATTCTTAAGTAGTAGTTTACAAGGTCTTTACAAAAATTTCTATCACTGGTTCACTGCAACAACAGATATATAATTAATATCTAGCAACATATATAACTGCTTGCTAGTTTATTAGTTAACACAAAACATAAGACAAAAATTTTTCTTTTTTAAGTGCATGTACGATGCTCATTTTTTCATCACTGGGAAGGCCAAATTTGTAAGCTAATTTTCTTACACATCAGAACTACTCTGATATTTTTCTTTGAAGTGAATTACCTTCAATATGAATTTAGTTCTTCATCATCTTTGCTTGTACTATCTCTGGAGTAATTAACCCAGACCTAGACTATCGCCTTTAGGCTAATTTTTTCTCCAGGTGGCAGTGGGTGATCTTGGAAACCAAACAATCATAGTTCTCCCCTCTATGACCCTAAAAGCAGATTAACAGTGTCACACTATTGAAATATTAATACCAATGAGCCTTTACTTACCCCACATTGTTGAACCTGCCTCCTTTCATAATACTGATGTCAAATGAAAGTAGTTCAATTCAAATATGCCTTGGAAAAAGGGCAACACTATTATGAAAATACACTTTTCATTAGACTATTGATGTTTCTGATAATAGCTAAGCCAATAAATATGAGAGGTAGTTTTTTATATTATATATTAAGGTGGATATTTTCCCGGGAAGTTTTTAATGTACTAATTTTGATGTGTTTTTAAGCAGCCCTGTTTTCCTCATAAGCTAAAAAGTGAAGCTAGACATAATTTTACAGAAAAAAAACTTAAAAGACACCACATATGCCGTCGGGTCAGGGGTCTCTAGTTTTCCAACATAGAATCTAAAACAAGCATAAAGAAGTAACAGTTCTAAGAAGTAATATGGGCAGTTTTCTTCTTAAGGCAAGGCACTGCTTAGAAAAACATTGTATCAGAATATCAGTTTACAGTAAGGCTTTAGTGGTGACTCAATACAGAACTGAAAATTATGCTAAAGTCTACATTTCTGTAAAGTTAACCTTCCCTCAGGAAAGTGCTATATTATAATAGTAATACTCTTTACTACTCAATTCATATAATTTGCTACTCAACCTGATGTAGTTAAGTGTCTACTTATAAAGCTATTTTTTTAAATGATAATAGACAGGATTGTAGAAAATCACAAAAGATTATCACAAAATATATCATAAGACAATGGTTTAACACCATCTTAGCTTTCATTTAAGACAAGCTTTAGCAATTTTGGCATATACGATGAGTCACAAAATGTAAAGAAAACCAAGGAGACTACCCTTAATTCATGAATTAATATAATTTATTTGTGAGTCTGACTACCACACAAGAATGTCAGCTTCTCCAGGGCGACAGCCCAGCACTTATCTGGTGCATAGCAGGCATGCAATAGGTATTTACTGGACAAATTAATTCTCATGAGTTCTCAACTTAGAGTATTTTCTCACTGAAATCAAGAAATTGCCATATCCTACTCCTTAGCCCTCACCAGTTTTTAAATAAAAACACTGAAATTATTTTGATTTTCATACTCTGTTTCAATCTTCTAATAAAAATTCATTTGTTTCCCCACAATAAAATGACATTTCAATGCAACTTAGCCATGAGAAATGTAAAATAAATGTAAACATAGTACTCATTATACTAACTATAAATCAGCTTCCTTGGGTTCAGGCTAAAAATAAAAAAGCACGCAAGTTAAAATAGCAACTTTTAATGGTATTTTCTGGGAATCTCAAATCACAGATTTTAAACATATCATTCATACTACAATATAAACACTGAAATCTTATTGTAACATTGTTCACTGTGGACCAGACTTCAAACTAAGGAAGCTCTGTCATGAATACTGTCCAACAGGTTTAAGTTCTTCAAAACAAAAAGAATGTCACCATAAGGTAAACTTAGCTTCAAGAATGTCTCAAAACATGAAATCTGAAGATTATGTTACATGAAGCTTCAGATTACTTGTTTGAAAGAATGGTTATCTACCACAGCTATCATATGTTTGGAATTATAATTAAAGATGCTCTTCTCTGTAACAAAGGCAAAAGTATTGCTTCTCAATAATGTAAAAGAAAAAGGAATTAGGTATCAGGAAGTGAACTTAGAATGTGGCTAAATCTAGAAATGTATTGTCTAATTAGCATAAGAGGACAAAAATTCTCATTTACATTCAGGTTTCTAAAGAAGATGAAACAAATATGCGGCGATGCTATAAATCCAAAAGATAAGAGTCACTGAACAGGTTAAAAATGGTTTTAAATATTCATAGATAATTTCAAGATTACCAAGAAAATAAAGACATAAAACTCACAGAGAACGTTGACCCACTGTTTGATGCTAAGGCAGTATGAACTTCATCATGCAATTTTATTGAGAGCTCCCAGTTAGCCATGTCTGGTTTAATAATGGGCACTCTGAAGTAGAAAGAAAAGAAAAAGAGTTAATCATTTTAATAATTTTATATTACTTTCTCAAAAAAACTAATTTTCTTTTGATATTAAAGTATGCAGGGTAAAACTACCAAAAATGTATTTCAGAACATCTTATTTTAAAAGGTTCCATCCTTGGAAAAAAGCTTTCAGATTTAAACCAGAGAGGTTTTTAAAAACATATACACCAAAGACAACAGCAGTCATTCTGGCCTAATTGTGGTACTATCATCTATTCTATGAATTTGAGTTGCTTAATTGTGACAATCCTTCACAAATTAAACTTCCTTAAGCAATATTAATTTTTTTTCAGTATTTGGTTACCGTTCAAAATGTTTTCTTTAAAAAATGACAATAAAGTAAACTATGCCTTAAACTTCAGAGACATAAAATGGATTACTGAGTCGGTATGATTTGGCCTAGAGAATTATTTTGGTTTTATTTTGTTCCTCATAGTTTAAAAGACTAAAAATATATTAAAGAATGGACCTCCATGCATTATTATATTTGTAAAATATTATAGAATGTTCTTCATAATGTCAATTAGAAAAAAAACTACCTTAGTAGTTTTATAGGATATAACTTTTTTTGGTAAAAAGCTATACTTGTTTTATTTACTATTACTAAAAATTTACAAACTTTTAAAAACTGATTTAAAAATTACTCACATACCCACCTACTGTACTCTCATACAATAGGACAACAATATCATAAGTTTGTTAAAAACAAAGCACAGCCACACACACACACCCGTAAACGACTTATGAGTCCAACAAATACTAAGTGCTTGGTGCTAAGTTTTGGGGCACCAAAGAGAAATAAGACATGATTCTCATCTTGAGAACTTACTATGTCTTTTCTAACCATGGTTTTCCCATTACCTAAATTCAAAAAACAGATTCCATATCTCTGAATGATGCTAGTCTTATACAGGTGTTTTCTTACAAGTGATCAGTATTACATGGTTTCAGAAAAACTAGGTCAAGAGGCTAGAGAAAAAAGTTTTAGAATACAAATATGTTTCTTACAATTTTTTAAGGTAACAAAATTTAATGATTTCAGAATTAACCTAAGTATTGCATGTTTACATAGTTTATATTTGTGAAGTAATATTTAGTGACCACTAAACATTAGTATTTTGTAGTATCTGGGCTCTGGATTAAGCCACAATTCTGAAAAAATGTTGCAAGTTATGTTTTCATTTAAAGCCACCAAGTTTCAAAGGAATTCTCTCTGTATTCACTAAACAAAAAATAGTCATAGTCATAAAAACTATGATTCTTATAAAATCACTTCTAATTACGATGTCTAATGGATGATGATTGATAATCTGGGTGAATATTTGTATTTGGCTCCCATCTTGATTTGTTTTCTGAAAATGAGGACATGTTTTGAATACTATATAAGCAAAAATAAAGAAAAGTAAAAAATGCATCAATAGAAAAGCACACTGTGCACAAAGGCCTAGAAGATTCTCTTTCGGCAATGTGAAGAGGGTTTAAGAGGGCAGAGCTTCACAAAGGAGAGTTTGAAGGTGGGGCGGGGGCGGTGAAGGGAACAAGACCAACAAGACCAGGAGGGAGAGGAAGAGGAGGGGACAAGGAGGAAGAGGTATGAGCAGAAAGGAGGCAGGGAAGAGTGCTTCCATGCCGACTCTTCCTCTCTTGTAGCACCTATATTCCACAGAGCATTCATGTGTTTGTCTCCTTTTTAGCCTATGAGCTCCTACAAGACCAAGATCATTCCTTATTTCTGCATCCCCAGCTTATAGCACAGGTTGGGAAGAAAGAGGTGAGGGCCAAGGAGAAAAGAATGTGAGGAGCAGCTATCCTGTGTGGAGCACGGCTGAACCACCCACCCAGGGGAGAGAGCAGGAGCCCCAAGCTCCTAGACGCTCCCTGGTGTGTGTGGACAGCATCTCTCACTCACTACACTTCCCTTTGCTTATCTGCACATGGGGTCGATGCTCCAAACTTGCAGGGGTATTGGGATCACAGAAGGAGCCTAGCACCCAGCCGACCATGCAGCCTGACATGAGCCTCCTCTGCTCATGATGATTTTATGGTTTTCTACTTTACACCAAGTTAAATCTTAATTAACCTAACTACTGTTTGTAGCCCTTAAAAGTAAGGCCCCACTCTTTGCATCCAATTTTGCTTCTGTTTACTCTCTGACTCATCTGTCTGATTGGGCCAGACTCTTAAGCCAAGCTAACAGGAGGCAGAGGGCAAGGCACAGTGGTTATGAACTCAGGCCCTGGTGACCCAGAGGTTGGTACAAACTCTTGAGCAAATTGTGGAAGTCTCAGTATCCTCATGCATCAAATTAAGATAATAATAGTATCTGCATTGATAGTGATGTACTGAGGATTAAATTAAATAAGGCATGTAAATGTTAACTTTTATCATCATGATGGTCCCAGCTCTACATCTATATTCTTATTTCCCTCCAGAACTGCAACCTCCTCCTTTAAGGAAACTTCGGATTCTATCTCCTCTGATTCTTAAACTAACACATTCTTCCAGGAGAATATTGCTTCCCTTATAATTTCTTCCTTAATTATAGTATGAGTTCAGTGACCTCCCTTCCACTTAACCCATTCTATATGCTGTAGTATTTTTCAAAATGCAGTGGCCCACTGGAGACAACTCTTTCAAGTAAATGTTGAGGCTCCTTTCAGTCATGTGAAGAGCCTCTGCTTCCAGAGGAGTTGGGAAGTTGTCAATCTTGACATCCTGTTCCAACCCAGAATGCATTTTCCCACAGAAAGTGATCTTACAGGTGGTGGCAAGATATAACTGCCACTCTCCAGAACCTAACTACTATTTATTTTTCCATTGTTTCATTTTGATCCACATCTGTTTCATATATGTTATAACTTGCCCCGGGAGGGACCTTTTGGAAAGAGCACAGCCTTTGGAGTTAAAACATTGAGGTCTAAATCTTAGCCCCTTCTCTTACTAGTAATGTACCTGAGAACTCATTCAATCCATCTGAAAAAGTTTCCACACCTGTAAAAGTGGATCAGAACAGAATTGGACAGGTGATGGGAAGCTGTTGCTTCTTCTGAGCACGTAATTCCTGAAGTGGCACTTTTCTAACAATTTCTTTTAAGGTGATATGTTAATAGGATACAGGAAAGAGGCCTCACTGTGGAAAGCACAATCTCTAGATACTAAAAAAACTCAAAAGTGTGGAATCTCTCTCAGTTCATTCTTCTACAAACAAAATTTGCTAAGATTCCTTCTGGCTTTACATAAGTTTGAGAGTAGTTTTGTTTGGATTTTAAATAAAATGGATCAGTTGGACATATATGCAAGTCAATTAGCAAATAAAAATATGCTTTGCAATAGAAATAAACTATAAAAAACTATAAATAAAAATAATAATATAAACCTGAAGGTACTTATGCTCTGTTTCTGCAAAATCATTGAAAGTACATTAATATTTGGTGTAAACACTGATTTCAATTCAATAAGCACAAAGATGTTTAAAATGGTAATAATTCCCTAAAGTTATATTTTAAATTTTAGAATTTTAGAAAAGAATTACACATATCCATTAAATTCAAAATAGTCTCAAAGAAGATTTTAATGAACAACTCTGAAAGAGAGGGAAAAGGTCTTGGAGCTCCTTTCAACTCACCATAGTAATGATACACAGAAAAGAGTTTCCTTTAATGAAGTATGTTTCTACTCCAAGAGGCTGCCATCTGATCAAAAATTTAATCTGTGCAACTTATTAGTCACCTGCAAAGCTGGTATCAATTAAGCTACCACTTCAAAAAACAAAAAACCCAGTAAAAAGGAATTCACATAAATAGCCATTCACAAAGCAAATCAAATAATAGCCTTTACCCAGGCCTGTCCACTTTGATTATCATCAGCCAGCCAGAATGAATATGCTCAATAAAACTAAATTTTTCTGTATTTTATGGTGAAAAACTGTTAGCTGCTCGCCACTAATGTTAATACTAATACATTTAACATATTAGAATATTTTACTCAAAAAGGCACAAGAAATACTAACTTAAATACATTTCTATTACATGTTGTTTTTCAAAGTAGATTTTGTATAAACATAAAAACTATCAGCATCTTCAGTTGGCATGAATGATAAGCATTTCAAAACCATATTATCAGACACTCAGAAAAGCTGGTTTTCAATTGTGCCATCACCTCTTTAGGAGTGAAATACTGAGTTAAAACAATGCTAATGGTCAAAGAATCAATCATTAAGAAATGCTTCATCATAACTTTCACAGTGGGTGGTCTGTAAAATGATCAGGAATAATATGCTGCATTCCATAGCCACTGAGGTCAGTTTCTGCATACAAATCTTTGCGGGAAGAAAAAGGCCTTCAGAAAGTGGGCCATTCATCTGAACCAAGTTCAGAGAATTTCCAGCATGGTGAAAAGATATGTTATGCAAGCACATAGATGTATTCAGTGGGGGTAGACAGAACCAGCTACATGGAGACTACAAAGGAGCCCTCCCATGGCTCATGAATAAGTCGAGGAAATGATCAGAAAAAAAAAGAGAGAGAGAGATGTTTAGACAGATGGCCCACTTAAAATGCCTGAGACAGGGCCGAAGCAATTTTAATGAAACTTTAGATCTAGTATATGAATTGTTTCTTATTTTCCCCTGGGGGGGTGGGGAACGCGAGAAAAAACAACTGCAAAGAAGACAAAAAAAATTCAGCAATTTGCTGAAAAACTCACTTTTAGCAAGTTGAGATGAAGGAAGAGTCACAAATACAAGTTTTAGTAATTTTTAGTGCAATAAATTCATAGGAAATTCTGCACAGAGCCATCAGCTATTAAAATGAATATAAAAAGCATGGAATGAACAGATTAAAGGAATTTTAAACAGAAGTCTACTGCCAAACCAAACAAAAATCTAAGCCTTATTATGTGAGAACTTACAACACTCCAACATTAAAGTTCATCACTGCAGAAGAAAGATAAAGGCAGCATTTTCAGAGAACCTCTTCAAAGCTAGGAATTGGCATAGAAGAGGATTAGAATTCTGCCTATATACAATTTAAAATGTATACATTGAAACATATGAGATTGTGTAAAAGAGTCTGTTTCACACAATCGTGCTGAGAAATAGGGAACATCCTCAAGTTTGGTGTTATTAACATTATAAATAACTACACAAATGACATCTGAATCTAGACTTGAATACACGTTACTTGTAATCTTATATATTTTAATATTATGCATACTCCCTTTCCTTCTTCCACCAATAAGGGCTTAAGGTTCACAGTTTAGACTTCAGGCACAATTAGTCGGGAAGGCAACATAGTACAGCTGTCACCCTGGCAGGCCCCTGTGTGTCTGTGTGGCCAAGTGCAAATCTACAAAAGCTATGTGACCTCCATAATGTAGCTTCCTCATGCCTCAGTTTCCTCATCAGCAAAACAAAGATAGTAAGAATACCTAACCTGTATGCTGCTTAAATAAGAAAAAAGGTGTAAGATGCTTAGACTAGTGCTTGGCACATAAATGATAAATTAGACTTAGTTATCATTGTTATCATAATTTGTTTGGTGAAGAAATACCTGAAACCCCCATCTATTGTTTCAGCAACTGTTACTTTTTAGAAATTTTGTTAATATAAATCTACATACAGTGAAATTCGAAGATCTTAAGTTCAGTCATTCACCTTTTCAGTAAATCTGCTCTGTGAGCTCCATAACAGTCAACCAGAGGTTACGCCTGCCTGTTCTAAAGTTTCACAGAAACAGACTCCAAAAATACATACTATCATTTGTGGCTTTTTTGCTCAATATTATGTTTTTGAGGTTCACGTCATTGATAGTTCTTATTTTTATTGCTGAGTAATTATTTTATTATACAAATATACTCAAATTAATTCATCCTTCTGTTGATGGACATTTGGGTTGTTTCCAGTTTGGGGCTATTACAAAGCTGCTATCAACATATTTTTGTACAGGTTTTTTTGAGGATGTCTGTCTTTCTTTTTTTGTGGGGCAAAAAACCTAGGAGTGAAAATACTAGGGTAAATGTATGTTTAATTTTATATAAACCACCAAAGTGTTTTCCAAAATATAACATTTCTATGCTGCCACAGCAATGGAGTTTCTCCACATCCTTGCCCTCATGTTGTCATTCTTTCCAATTCTAGCCAGACTAGTGGCTGTGAAACCACATCTTATTATAGATTAACATACATTTCCCCTATGACTAAATGTTGAGGACCTTATGGTGCTTACTGGGCCATTTTCATTAGGTCATTGGCCTTATTTTTTTTTTGATTTGTGAAAGTTCTTTACTTTGGACACAAGGCCTGTGTGGTTACTGGCCCATTTTCATTAGGTCATTGGCTTTATTTTTTATTGATTTGTGTAAGTTCTTTATTTTGGACACAAGGCCTGTGTCCGATTTACGTAGTGCAAGTATTCTCCTCTGCGGCTTATTATTTTTCTTAACAATGTCTTTCCTTCAGAAATCAAGCAGGCGGGAGGGGGTAGGAGGGGATGGGTAAATTCACACCTAAATGCACACTATCTGGGGGATGGGCACACTTTAACTCAAACAGTACAAAAGCAATTTATGTAACCAAAATGTTTGCACCCCCATAATATTCTGAAATAAACAAAACAAACAAACAAACAAAAAACAATGTCTTTCCTTTAGCAGAAGATTTTTTAAAAATTAATAGACCTTATTTTTTGGAGCAGTTTTAGGTTTATAGAAAACCTGAGCAGGAAGTACAGAGTTTCCACATACACCCATACCGACCCTGACTCCCACACAATTTCTGCTACTATTAACATTTTGCATTAGTATGGTACCTTTGTTACAATTGATGAGCCAACATGGATACATTATTATTAAAGTCCATACATTACTTTAAGGTTCACTCTTTGCATTACACATTCCATAGGTTTTGAAAAACATACATATATGCACCATGACAGTATCATACGGGGTAGTTTCACTGCCCTAAACATCCCCTGAGTTCCACCTATTTATTCTTCCCTCCCATGAATGCCTGGTAATCACTGATCTTTACCTTACCTGTAGTTCTGCCTTTTTTAAAATGTCAAATGGCTGGAATCATACAGAATGCAGCCTCTTTAGATTAGCTTCTTTCCCTTAGCAATATGTATTTAAGATTCCACCTTTCCTTTTTGTGCCACGATAACCCATTTCTTTTTATTGCCAAATAATGTTCCATCGCATGCATGTACCCATTTATTCATCCATTCATCCATTCAAGGACATCTTGGTTGCCTCTCAGTTTTGGCAATTATGAATAAAGCTGCTGTGAACATCACATATGTTTTCAGCTCATTTTGATAAATATCAAGGAACACAACTGTTTGATCATATAGTAAGATTATGTTTAGTTTTATAAGAAACTGTCAAACTCTTCTAAAATGGTTGTACCATTTTACATTCCCACTAGCAACGCATGAGAGTTCCTGCTGCCCCACATCCTTGGTAGAATTTGGCATCGTCAGTGTTCTGGATTTTAGACATTCTAATAGGTATGCAAGGGTACCTTTTTTGCTGTTTTAATGGAAATTTTTAATATTAGCAAAATGCAACTCATTATGTTTTCCTTTTATTCTTAGTGCTTTAGTGTCCTTACTAGTAAGTTTTTTGACTAATCCAAGGTTCAGAAGACATACTCATATGTTTTGTTTTAGAAGTTTTTACATGTAGACCTATGATTCGTCTCTAATTTTCTCATGTGTAGTAGGAGATAGGGGTAGAGGCCATTTTAGGAATTTGTAGACTAAGTCCTACAACTTCATTCATCTATAAGACTATATTTGCTATCCTACTGGCTTTTTATTTTATTTTAGCTGTCAAGTATGGTTGTGGGGGGAGACAATGTTAATCAGCTTAACAGTAACTCACAGCCCTCAGACCAACTAGATTGGCTATTCTAGGTCCCTTTGAATCACCACAGAAATTTTTTTTTAAATGTGCCATTTTCTTCCCCTCCCCCCCCAACCTCCCAAATACAAGGATGGTAATTGGGCCTGCATTGAATCTATACATTAATTTAGGGAGAAGTGACATCTTAATATTTTCTCCTCCAGCCCATGAACAGGACATAGCTTTTATTTAGATTTTGAATTTCTCTCAATAAACTGTGGCAGTCTTGAATTTCTTTAAGTTTAAGCCTATTTTTGCTTTAGTTCTTTTAGTTGTATGCAATTCCTTAGAGTTGTTTTTTTTTAAGTAACCAATTAACTTGTCCTAGAAAGATTCCTTTTCAATCTTTATGCTTTGTTGCTTTTTTCATTTCTTTGTACTCTTAACTAGTGACAATGTTGAATTTATTTTGTTAAAGTATTTGCCTTAATATTTTTATGCCATTATTAAATGGAACTTTAATTTTCATTTTCTCAGTGCTAATTTATTGAAATACAATTTATATTTAACTGACTTTTTATACTGCAACTTTGCTAAATTTATTAGTTATAGCAATTGTTTTGTAGACTCCTTAAGGTTTTCTATGAAAATGATTATGTAAACAGAAATGACAACTTCTTCTTTTTTGATTTCTAGCCTTTTACTTCTTTTTCTTTCCTATTGTATTGGCTAGAATCTTTAGGATAATACTGAATAAAAGTGATAAAAAACAGACAACTTTGTCTTCTTCAAAATCTTAAGATGACAACATTATTTTTTCCAATATTTCTTGGCCCTTTTACCCTTTCCTTTTGCAGCTCCCAATACATGCTAGTTACACTTCCTGATAACTTCCAGTGCCTACAATGAGTCACTGAAGATCTCTTCAATTATTTTAAACAGCTTTACTGAGGTATAATCAACCAAAAAAAAAAAAACCCTGTACGTTTCATGCATACAATTTTATGAGTTTGGACATATGCATACACCCATGATAACCATCACCACAATCAAGGAAATAGGTGTACCTATTACCTCCAAAAGTTTCCTTGTGTCTCTTCAATTTTTTAAAATATATTTTTGGGTTTTTTTTTTTTTTTTTTCAGATTTTATAGTCTCTATTCTTCTATATTCAAGGTTACTTATTCTTACTTCTGCCATCACCAATATGCTTTTCAGCCTCTCCAGCAAATTAGCAATTGCAGGTATAATACATTTTAAATCTGGAATTTCCACTTAGTAATGTGTTATAGTTTCCATTTCTGTGCTATTATTCCCTATCTGTTGTCTCATTTTTTTTCTTAAGAGACAGGGTCTCACTCTGTCGCCTAGGCTGGAGTGCAGTGAGCTATGATCACACCACTGTCTTCATGCCTGGGCAACAGAGCGAGACCTTGTCTCTTTAAAGGAAAAAAAAAAATTCTTAAACTCCATCTATCTAGGAAAAAAATAATGTTTCATTCAATTCCTACTATTTGAATTTCTATTATACCACTAGAAAAACAAACTCTTAAATATAAAATACATAGCAAACTACAAAAATTTTAAAGTTTTATTGAGATAAAATTTATACACCACAAATTTAACCCATCTGAAGTATACAATTCGATGGCTTTTAGTATATTCACAGAGTTGTACACCCATCACCACAAGCAATTTTAAGACATTTTCATTGTCCCCTAAAGGAAACATTAGATGCATGAGCAGTCACTCCACATTCCCCCGCAACCTCCTCAGCATTAAGCAAGTATTAATGTACTTTCTATTTCTATAGCTCTGCTTATGCTAGGCATTTCATATGGATAGAATCATAAAGTTTGTGGCCTACTATGACTGCATTACTTCATTTAGTATTTTTGCAAAATTCATTCATATTGTAGAAGATATCAATACCTCATTTAGTTTTATTGCTAAAAAATATTTTGTTCTATGAATATACCACATTAAATATTATATATCCATCCATTATTTAATAGACATTAGGACTGTTTCCACCGTTTGGCTATTATCAAAAATGCCACTATAAACATTTGTGTATGGCATTTCCCTTAGGTATATATTTAGTAGCGAAACAGCTGGATTGTGGTAATGTCTAACATTTTGAGAAACTGCCAAACTATTTCAAAGTTTGTACCATTATATTCATAAATTCCCACTAGGAACTTATAAAAGTTCCAATTTCTCCACATCTTCCTCAACACTGTCTTATTGTCATTTAGGTTATAGCCATTCTACTGGGCATAAAGTGGTATCTCATTGTGGTGGTGATTTGCATTTTCCTAATAACTAATAATGCTTAGCATCTTTTCATGGGCTTACTGGCCATTTGTATATCTTCTTTGGGAAAATTTCTATTCATGTCCTTTGCAGATTTTTAATTGGGTCATTCGTCTTTTTATTATTGAGTTGTAAGAGTTCCTTATATATTCTAAACAAAAGACCCTATCAAATATATGATTTGCAAATATTTTCTCCCATTTTGAGAGATATCTTTTCACTTTTTTCCTTTAAAGCACAAGTTTTAAATTTTGATGAAGTCCAATTTATCTATTTTTTTTCTTTTTTGGCTTGTGCTTTTGGCGTCTTACATAAGAAATTGCAAAACCAAAGGTAACAATTAACTCCCGTTTTCCTCTAAGAATTTTGTAGTTTTAGCTCTTACATTTAAGTCCATGATTTTTAGAGTTTATTTTTGTGTATGGTGTGAGGAAGATCAACTTCATTCTTTTGCACATGCATATTCAGTTGCCCAAGCAGCATTTATTGAAAAGATTAATCTTACTCACTGAATTGTCTTCACACCGATGTTGAAATCAATTGACCATAAGTGTAACAATTTATTTCTGGATTCTCAGTTCTGTTCCTCTGACTAACATGCCTATCTTAATGCCAGTGCCCCTTTGTCTTGATTACTGTGGCTCTGTAATACATTTTGAAATCAGGAAGTATGTGCCTCGCAACTTTATTCCTCCATTTCAGGACTGTGTTTGCTATTCTGGTCCCTTGCATTTTCATATGAATTTTGGAATCAGATGTCAGTTTTGCAAAAAAAAAAAAAAATACAGCTGAGATTTTGATAAGGATTGTGCTGAATCTATAGATCAGTTTGGTGAGTATTGTCATCTTAACAATATTAGGTCTTCTGATCCATGAACATAAGATGTTTTTCATTTGTTTAGGTCATCTTTAACAAAGTTTCATAGTTCTTAGCTTTCAAGTTTTACACTTCTTTTAAAAAACTTATATCTAAATATTATATACATTTTGGTGCTATTGTAAATTTAATGGTTTTGTTAATTTGATTTATGGTTTATACATTGCCACTATATGAAAATAAAAATTGATATTTGTGTATCATTCTTATATCCTGTACCCTCATGGAACTCATTAGTTCTAATAGATTTTTTGGTGAATTCCTTAAGATTTTCTATGTACAAGATTATGTCATCTGCAAACAGAGATAGGTTTACTTCTTCTCAATCTAGATCCCTTTTATTTTTAGCTGTGGGCTTATTATAGATGGTCTTCATCAATCGGAGGAAGTTGCCTTCTATTCCTAATCGGCTGAGTGTTTTTTATCATGAAGGGCTGTTGGATTTTGTCAAGCATTTTTCTGAAGTTGAGATAATCCTGTGGTTTTTGTCTTTTATTCTACTAATACAGTGTATCACACTGGATGTTAAACCAACCTTGTATCCATAGGGAAAATCCCATTTGGTTATTGTGTGTAATCACTGTATATATTCTTGGATTCAATTTGCTCGTATTCTGTTGAGAATTTGTGTGTCAGTATTTATGAAGGATATTGGTCTTTAGTTTTATTCTTGTGGTATTGAGGTATTGTGGTAATATTGGCCTTATAGAGTAAGTTGAGATTATTTCATTCCTTTTATATTTTTAGAACAGCCTGTGAAGGATTACTATAAAGTAATTTTCCTTTAAATGTTTCAGTGAATTCATAAGCAAAGCCATCTGGTGCTGAGCTCTTCCTTATTGGAAGTTTTGTGATGACAAATTCAATCTCTTTACCTATGGTAAGACTATTCAGATTTTCAACTTTCTCTTCAGTGTCAGTAGCTTTTGTCAATCTAGGAATTTTCCATTTTATCCACATTATCTAATTTGTTGGCATACACTTGTTCACAGTATTCTCTTTTTCTGTAAGGTCAATAGGTATCCTCCCTCTTTTATTCCTGACTTTTGCAATTTGAGGCTTCTTTTTCTCTTGATCAGGTATCTAAAAGGTTTACCATTTCTGTTAACCTTTCCAAAACCAAATTCTGCTTGTATTGATTTCCTCTATTGTTTTTCTGTTCTCTATTTCATTTATTTCCACTCTAATCTTTAATATTTTATTTCCTTTGCTTGTATTGGGTTTAGTTTGCTCTACTTTTTCTAGTTTCTTCAAGTAGAAGATAAGGTGATTGATTTTGAGATACTTCTTCTTTTTTAAATATGTGTGTTTATAGCTCTCAGTTTCCTTCTAAGTACTACTTTATGAGCATCCCAGGTTTTTAGATATTGTGCTATTTACATTCATCACAAAATATTTTCTAGCCCCCATAATTTTTTTTAATCTATTATTTACTTAGGAGTACATTGTTTGATTCCACACATTTATGAATTTCCCAAATTTTCTTTGTTCTTGATTTCTAATTTCACTGAATTGTGGTCAGAGAACATATTTTGTATAATTTCAATTCTATTAAATTTATTGAGGCTTGTTTTATAGCCTAGCATATGATATATAATAGTATAGTAAATACATCTATCCTGGAGACTGTTACACGTGCACTTGAGAAGTGATATATTCTGCTGTTGTTGGATGGATTATTCTAGACATGTCTATTTGGTTTATAGTCTTGTCCAAGACTTCTACTTCCTGTGAATCTTCTAATTGTTCTATCCATTGTTGATAGTGAGGTATTAAAGTCCCCAATTATTTTTGTGTTATTGTCTATTTCTTCCTTTAATTGTCTCATTTTTGCTTCACATATTTGGGAACTGTGTTATGAGGTACACACATATTCATAGTTGTTACAGTTTTCTAATGGATTGACCCTTTTATCATTATAAAATATACTTGTCTCTAATAACAATTTTGTCTTAATTCTTCCTTTATTCTTCCATTACTGCCTTTTTTGTTTTAAATAGACATATTCTAGTGTCCCATTTTAATGTTCTTGATTTTTCTTTTACTGTTTGTTTAAAATTATTTTCTTAGTGGTTACCCTGGAGATTACAATTAGCACCTTATTTTTAAACAATATAGTTTGGGTTGGTGCTATCATAATTGCAATAGTGTATAAAAATTTTGCACCAATATAACTTTGTTCGCTACACCTTTTGTCCTCTTATTGTCATATAAATTACACCTGTGTACACTGTGTGCCCAAGTTAGATTTATAATATTAATAATTGCATTATGTAGTTTATTTCAGAAAAAAGGGTCTTATGAAGTAATAATATATTTATACTGTCTTTTATATTTACCAATATGGTCCTCTCTCCCAGTGCTCTTGATATCTTCATGTGTATTTAAGTTACTGTTTATTGTCTTTTCATTCCAGTCTGAAGAACTTTCTTTCATTTATTGGGTTTTTTTTTGTTTGTTTGTTTTGTTTTCTGAGACAGAGTCTCACTCTGTTGCCTGGGCTACAGTGCCGTGGCGTCAGCCTAGCTCACAGCAACCTCAAACTCCTGGGCTTCAGCAAGACTCCTGCCTCAGCCTCCCGAGTAGCTGGGACCACAGGCATGCGCCACCATGCCCGGCTAATTTTTTTTGTATATATATTTTTAGTTGGCCAGATAATTTCTTTCTATTTTTAGTAGAGACGGGGTCTCACTCTTGCTCAGGCTGGTCTCGAACTCCTGACCTCGAGCGATCCACCCGCCTCGGCCTCCCAGAGCTAGGATTACAGGCGTGAGCCACCGCGCCCGGCCTAATGTACTTTTTGAGGCATTGTTCTTTTCATCTCCAAAATTTTTATTTGCTATTTTATCATTTCTATCTCTATATTGATATTTTCTCTCTAGTGCTACATGGTTGACATACTGTCCTTTAATTCTTCATATTTCTTTTAGTTCTTGAACATATTTACAATAGGTTATTTAAGGTCACTGTGTAATAAGTCCATCATTTAGACTCCCTCCTGGATGGTTTCTATTGACTTCTTTTTATCCTGTGTACAAGCCACACATTCATGTTTCTTTGCATGTCTTGTAACTTTTTGGTAAAAATTGGATATTTTAGATAAAATAATGTGTCAAACCTGGAAATGAGATTCCTTTCCCTCCCCAGGACAACAACCTGAACGTTTTCTCTTTGGCACTCTTCAGAATTGTTAAACTATCTATTTATCCCCATTCAATTTTAAGGTTCCTAAAGGGCAGGAACTCCATGTTATCACATGGAGTACTATTTTTTATTTTTTGGAATGATCTAATAACTAACTCTGAAGGTAAATGCTTACCATCATTAAAATATATACTGAGGAATTTACTGAAAGAAGGTGGCCTTTGTGAAGTAGATGGTCAGAACACTGGTCATCTAGACCAATGTCATTTATATTTAAGGCCATTAGTTTATACATGAGCACTCATGACATCAAATTAGTCTAACACACGATGAGAAACCGGAATTTCCAAAGAGAATCAAATCAAGGATAAGAGAATTAATAAAAATGTATATACTTAGAGTAAAACAAAAATCCTTAAAAAAAAAAGATAGCTTAAAAGAAAAAAAACAAGGGCAGCTTAATTCAGAGTTTATCCTATGGATTAATGTGAAAGCTTTAGTGATTGTATAATGGAATATATGGACACTGAAACAGCTTGGCTAATAATACCTTTTAAAACAACAATGCTTTCAAACAACATGGTTTACTCATCTCTTTCTTTTCTTACCCATTTCTTTATACTTACTATTATTTTCCAAATTTCATAGGATTTATTCACAGAACAACTTTCACTGAAAGTATTATTTGGGATAAGGCTGAAAAGATGACAAGGTAGCTCTATAAAGGGAAATTTAGGTCTATGAAAGTCAAAGAATCAAGATCTAAACATATACATTTTCATCTTCACTAATCCATTATTAAATTATTTTAAGGAAAAGGTATTATTAAAATAAACTGATGAACAGATGTTAAAGCACACAATGCCCAAATCGATCTCCCAGAAGAGACCTTTAATCTCACTCTAGTAAATATCATTACTTCATCTATCATCAGATATCTAAATCATTATGGTCTTTATATATACAAATAGAGAAGAAAGCATTATACTGAGAAATCAAGCAATGGCTTCAAAAAATACTTTTTCCCATCTGTGCCAATTCTATTCCCTTAAACTTTTTACTTATCTCACTGACAAATCTCTCTAAACCATTTTTAAATCCTTTTTTGGAACTAAGGCTGAATATAAATATATACAAATATTCCTCCATTACCTACACAAAATTGCCTTACACAGATCAGCTAACTTGGATTTTTAATAATAATCTTTGTATTATGTAAATTAATCTTTTGACATTTTATTATAAATGCACTGATGGTGTTGATTTAGTTTCAATTCAAAAATCAAGGATTTCATTACCCTATAAAACATATCCAGAGTTCAAAGTATTTAAGGGAGGTTAAACAAAATGCAAACATTTAATGCAACATTAAGCATGTGAAATAAAAACTTGATTGCCTAAAGAAAGCATGCTATGCTGTTACCTTGGTGACAGGTTAAAAAAGGGATTGTGAGCTGAATAGCTGTATGATATGAAATTAAAATGTTTCACATTGAACAATCCAAAATGAATTGGGAAAGGTTAGAGTAGAGGAGAGAGAAATCAATTCTCCTATGGCAATGGTGAATGGGAAAGAAGTATGAATAGGATTTGCCAGTGGGGTGCAACAGCTGCCAAATATCCTGCAGCCAAAGAATTACAATAATACTGATGAAGTGTGCAAGAGCTTTTGGAATCATTGCAGGGAACAGAGAAAGTCTCCTACAATAATGAGGCTATTCTGTCTTCTAGTCAGCCCTTATAGTAGGATCAAATAAAAGAAAAAATATTTTAAAATGTAATATTTAACAAAAAAATATATAAATATGCCATTTTATCCACTATTTTGTGCCTAGTTGCACACACATTTCTAAATCATCCAAGACACAGTCATATTAAATAACTGAAAATATCACAACAGAGACAGTAAAACATAAGGCAAGTTTAAAGGACAATGATTGAGTTAATGTTTACTCCACTCATGCTGCTTTTAGGGGACTTATTTGTTCAAATGGAAGTAAATATTTCCAAAGATACAGTATGGCTATGTATGTTTGTAAATATATACCCAAAGTACTATTTTTTTTATTACATAGTTATCAGAACATCAACTTCACTGTCATTAAGTTGGCTTATCTAAGAATATATATGAAACAAGTATGATATAAAAGTTGTGTTTTATTTTCACTGATGTATAAATATGTTATAATTTGACATGTTCTTTTAAATTCACAAGACACTTCAGTAAAAGAGCCAATATGCAACTGTACAACAATACCTGCTTTTCCTTAGGAATTATTTTCACATGGCTACTTTTTTTCTGTTTCCCCACTTATCTTTCAGTGGTTAAGATCACATTTCAAAACCTTAACTTTTATCATCTAATTGAAAACTTAACAACAGGTGAATAAATTATATATCTGAAACCAGGAATGGCCACTGTTTTTTAATAGCAAGAAAAAAACCCAGATAATTGTATCTGTCAGGTAGAAATCACTAAAAAAATTGATTCTATAATTTATCAGAAATCCAGATGAGGAAAGAAAATAAAATACAAATGTAAACAAAACAACTGCACATAGAGAATATGCAAGTAATTTCTCATTATGCTACTGTGGCTGAAAGAATTAAACTGACAATAGGCTGTGCAGCCAGTCAAGACAGCTAATAAGTTCTACTAAGTCTGAGCACAAAGTGCTGGTTACACACTGACTCCATACAGCCAAAACAATCCTCCACAAAAGTAAATGCTTTATTTGAACCTTTCAGGCTGAAGTATTTTCATCAATATTATCATAGGCCACAGTGAAGGTGTTTCTTTTTCTGAGTCTTTAACCTCTGCACAAATGTCAAGAGAGAAATAAAGTAGAAACCAGAGAGTATAAAGCTGTGACCTCATACAATTCAAATAGTATCAGAGCTGAAAAGGCATCAGTGTTCATGTAATCCAGCACTGCCATTTTTCAGAGGAGAAAACTGAAGTCAAAAGTTAAAGCACTTTGCACAAAGCCTGTACCACCTGGCAACACGGCAGTGAAGATAGTACCAAATCCTAACTCCCCACACTCAGTGCTGGTTCCATTCACTGCACCATGCCCACTGCTCTGACAATTCAGTGCTACGTGAAGGAGTCCAAAGAACTGAAGATGACTCTAATTTTCCTAGCCTGATCACTGAATAGAGGAGATGCCATATATAAAATAAGCTATACAGAATTCAGGGTGTGCATTTTCAGGATCTAAGAGAATGTGAAGTACACATCTCCCTCTGCAATGCCAGTGACCACTAATATAATATTTCCTAATGCAAATTAATTCTTTGGATTTAGAGAGCAAGATTCTACCGGAGCAAGATTTTCTACCATATGTTAATTTTTTTTAAAGTACTAATGTTGTACACTCTTTCAAAACCACTTTTTCTAAGAATATTTAATATGGGAAAATGTTGACAGCATAATGATGTGTTTTTAAAAAAGACATCCTTTTAAGTAGCATGGCCCATTTTCTGTAAAAATCAAAATAAGACATAAGACTATATGTATACACACAGAAAAAGGCATCAAAAGAGATGCCCATACTTGAGTCACCAATTTCTCTCTTCCCATTCTTTTTTGAACTCCTATCAATCTGACTTTATCCACCACTTCTCCTGTGCCATCCTCTAAACCTGCTCTAGGAAGATCTCCTGTGACCTCCACACTGTTCCATTCAAAGGTCTACAATATTCGATATATCGTACCTAAACACTCCTTCTTCCTTGCTACCCTTTCTTCACTTGGCTCCCTGAACTCCACCCATGCCTGGTTTTCACCTATATCCTCTGCTGTTGCTCTCAGTTTCCTTTGCTGGATCCTCCTCATCTTTCAGACTTATTAATGTTGGAGTGTCTCAGGGCTCAAGGCCTAGGTCCTCTACTCATCACTGGTTTCCCAGCTTCCACTCTTAAGCCCTTACAATCAATTACAGCACTGCAGCCAGGAAGATCTTGTTAACACACTTTGTATCAAGTTCTTCTTCACACAAAAACCTCACAATGGCTTCCCATTTCACTGAGGGTAAAAGCCTAAGTCTTTAAAATAGCCTTTCTAACACAACTCTACCTCACCTCCCACTGCTCTACAGTTTGCTTACTCCTTTCAAATTGCATTGGCTTCCTTACTATTTTTCAAAAATGCTGGGCCTACTTCAATCTCCGGTCCTTTGCATTTGCTGTTTCCTCTGACTTGAAGGGTCTTCCCTCTGCTATCCACAGACTCACTCTCTTCCTCCTTTAGGCCTTTGCCCTAATGTTAATCTTCTTGGTGAGACATTACCTGCCATCCAAGTTAAAATCATAACTATTCCAGGATGCCCAATATTCTGTTTTTCCATGACAAAATAACCACAACATTTATCATCATCTGACATACTACATATTTTACTGATCCACTTTGTTTATCCACCCTCCACTTGAATGTAAGCTCCATGAGGTAGGAGTTTGGTTGGTTTTTTTTTTTAATCATTTGTTTCTTGATAAATTCTCTAAATTTTTTTTAACTCAAACTCTTAAAAGGATCAGTAAGTTCCTTTAAAAACCACGTGATTATATTTAATGTCCATATCTGTTTCTCTTATTCAATAAGGAATGGAAAGATACATCCTTAATATAAGAAGGAATATTTCAAACAAATAGTTAATATGCACATTGATGTTGAAAGACTCAAGACATTCCAGTTAGGATTGAAAAGAGTATACATCACTGCCATTGTCCTTGAAAAAGAATCTTTGTTATTAGCGATAAAGAAAATTGGTGAGGGGCACCTAAAATTTAATGAACACTGTTTTTTTTTTTTAGTATATGTGCTGCCAAAGCAAGCATATCGTGTTAAGTATTTTATTAATAGATTTCATTTACATTGACAAAAACTCTTTAAGAACTACTATTTCCATATTACAGATGAGGAAACTGAATCCAAAAGGTGTTAAATAATTTATCCTAACAGCTAAGGATTGGCAGAACCAGGCAGCAATCCAACTCTCTTGCACAAAAGCCTGCACTCTTAAACATAAAGTTAAATATAACTTTATAAAGAGTTGTAGCCAGTATTATATGATAAGAAAAATAAGTATTATACCTCACAGAAAGGAAGGAATAGAGTTATTATTAGAAGATGTACTGATCACTTTGATTACTCAACCCAGCTTCCACTCTTACTATTGAAAAATCAGTTCAAAATAATGATATTTCAATTCCTTTTGCAGTAATTGGTTTAAGAATGGGCAGGTAATTTAATTCTGGTCAATGAGAATTGAGAAGTAGGTGACTGACTAACCTCTGAGAATGGTTTCCTCACTTCTTAGAGACATACAATCCTCTGAACCATACCTTATCTAGAAAATTCTGCAGCTCGAACTTCTTCAGCAATCTTGCTATCACCCTTACGATGAAGACCACACACAGAAAAAAGCAAAGCTAAGAGAACCACAGAGAAGCGGCATTAGCAATCTAACATACTTGAGCTTTGCCCTTCCTATCCTCTGAACCTCTTGTTCAATGTAAGACGAAAACTATCAGTTTGAATTAGGGTTTCTCTGTTACCCATACCCAAAGCATCCCAAGTGACCCAGGAGGTTGTATGATTGATCTTCTAGAAACCAAGTGAAAAGTTATTATGATGGATTTTTAAAGTTTAAGAAGAAGAATTATTATGAAAGAAATACAAATACTAAAGTAGTCAAACTCATAGAAAACAAAGTATAATGGTGGTTACCAGGGGCTGGGGGGTAAAGGGCAAATGGGGTTTGTTGTTCAATGGGTATAGGGATTCAGTTCTATAAGATGAAAAAGTTCTAGAGATGGATGCGCTGCACAACAATGTGCATATAGTTAACACTACTGTACTGTATACTTAAAAATAGGTAAGATGTAAATTTTATGTTATGTATGTTTTACCACAGTAAAAAATATATATCATTAGTATCTCTTTATCAAATCAATCATTTAGAAAATGAGATAAAGATCCTATCCATAATAATATAATATATAAACTACCTAGGAATAATATAAAAATATAAACTACTAAGAATAAATAAGAAATGTATGCTTACAATGAGAGAAAATTATAAAGCTTTAATGACAGAAACAAAAAGAGACTTCAATAAATGTAGAGTTAAATCATGTTTTTTGAAAAGCCTCAACATTGTATAGGTGTCTATTCCTTCCCAATTTACTATAACTTTAAGGAAATTCCAATGTAAAAGTGTTTCCGAAGCTCACCTAGAAGAATGATCAATAAATTCTAGAAGGAAAAAATAAGTTATTAATGGAAGTATGGAAAGAGATACTAGTAGAACTGAACAGAAAAGTCAGATCATAATATATTTAAGAATTTGTAGAAGATGAATGTGACATTCAAAAATCACTAAGAATTGGGTGCGGTGGTGCCCATCTGTAGTCCTAGCTACTTTGGGGGGCTGAGGTGGAAGGATCGCTTGAGCCCATGAGTTCAAGGCTGTAGTGCGCTATGGTCACACCTGTGAATAGCCACTGCACTCCAGCCTGGGCAACACAGCAAGATTCTGTCTCAAATTAAAAAAAAAAAAAAAAAAAAAAAAGCAATAAGGAAGGAATACACAAGTCAATAAATGGAACTGATTCTACTGGTTAACCATATGGGGAAAAAAAGTACATCTCAACCTCATATCATCAAGCAAAATAAATTTGAAATAATCAATGCCAGTGTAATAAAGGAAAGCTCTAAAACAAAAGAAATAAAGTATAAGTAAATATTTTTATAAAATCTTAATAGGTAAGGTCTTTTTAAGAATAAAAGCAAAATTTAAAAAACCACAAAGAAAAAAATTTATATGATTAAGGAGCATCAAAAACACACTTCAATGTCCATTTGCTATATTATAGGATATCTCATTATTTACTTCACTGAAGATAACTAGATTTCAATTTCTTCTTTCATGTCATATTTATGTATAGCTATTGGTATAAAGAAGGATACCATTCTTATTTATGATGGTTTTCATTTTGTTTATTCATAACACATTTACTTGCTTTTATACTGTAAGATTCACTTTTTATTTCTTTATAACAAATGAGGTAAAGAATTTGGATATGGAAACATGATTATTCAGTAACAATGAGTCTCAAAGACTATGCAACAAAACAAAATATATATTATTCTCATTTTACTGATAAGCTTAAACTTAAGTTAAAATAATATCTATTAATAAGGTCACATTACTAATTCACAGTAGAGTTATGACTAAAATCTAGACTTCTAATTCTAAATTCTAATTTTTTCCACTGTATCACAAAATGTATTTATGTAATATCTACATACTTACTTACATATGGGGGGTCTTTATGTGTGCAAGTCCACCCATGTGAGTGGGGGTGAGAGAGGTTAGGGAGGGAAGGAAGGAGACAGAATACATATACTCATGTGTATTTCTGTCTTGCCAACCTTGGAGTTACAAATAGATACTAATTTGGGGAGTAGGTTGGAATATTTTACAAGTACAGCAAGCTTCCAAATCAACAAGAAAAAACCCATTTGATGTATATACATAAGTGAATTTCAAATGGTGTAAAGAGGTAAAGAAGTAAATGTTGCAGGTTTTTCTAATTCTTTGCTTGTAAAATAAGTGTTTATAATTCTGAACTTATGGAGAATGGCAAAATAGGGTAAAGGAAGAAAGGAAGCAAGCAAAAAAAAAAAAGGCCAACAAAATTTAATGAATTTACTATGTATCTACAATAAAAGACGATTTCAGAAAACCTATACAGTCAACATTTATTTTAAAACATCTTAAAATATATTTAATGTATGAAAACAGATAACACTGCCCACACCCGCCTCAGCCTGGCTCAGCCAGGAGACTGACCTTTAACAGGAGGTCAATGGCTTACTCTGAGCCACTCCCCCTGTCTAATTCTTAATACATGCAAAGTAACTGGGGAGCAATTTAGTCACCAGATATTCCATTACCAGGGAAGTTAGCCTGCCCAACCCGAAAAATGGTTAATGATTACAATGATAAAGCAGATAACTGAGCAGAAAGATAATAACTATGAAATTTTTAAGGCTGACTGATGGAGCATAAGAAAGGATGAAGGACAATTTGCTGAGCTACAAAACCTAACAAAAGAAAGGGACACATACAGAAATAACAACAGGGAAAGGAAGAAGTAAAGAAATTTAGTGAGGGTAGAATGGCATCTTCACTAGTGTCTAGTGAAATGGCTGGGATGGCAGAGCAGGACTCGAAAGAAAGTCAGTTACCCTGGTTCTCAAAAAGCAGAATCCAGATCCAAGAACAGTATCTGGATCTATGGAAAACAGAGATTTTGAGCAAAAATAAAGACTACTAGAAGGGACTACATGTTACCTTTACTATTTCTTCCTTCAATCATTATCAGATAGTAAAACAAATTATTATACCAAACCTCATGTCAATAAAATCATTTTAGCTTCAAATAATACAAAGTGATTATTTAATACAACTTTTAATGATGCATTTCTGTCAATAAAAGTTATAAAGAAAAAGAACTCCATGGTAAGTCAGCATGTATTTATGCAAAAAAATGCATTCATCAAATATATTAATATTTTATAGTCATCCCAAGAAAAATTGCTATTGTCTCTGACATTAACTTTTCTTTTCTTTTCAAATATACCACTATCATTTTACTATCCAAATACTATGGGTATGTATTATTAATGTCTTTTTCCAAGTCATAAATGATGAAAGAGTGAAGCCCATAGAGAAATTGGGAAAATAAGATCAGCAGCCAGAACAAGCAACACACAGGAAGGGCTGCGGGCTACTGGTCTGGGAGGAAAAACACTGCACGAGCACACCCATGACAGCACTATGGGGCCACGCCTGCAGGTGACTCCTGGATCCCAGCCCAACCCACGCAAATCAGGCAAACATGACTCTGAAGCCAAAATGTGAAGGTTCAAACCCCCTACAGCGCTTTAATGATATAGATGTCAGAGATTTCTACAGCAAACAAGCAAAAAACCATACATGCATGTTAGCTAAACAACAGTATGCTTTGTCAAGAACAGTATATTTTGCTAGACATTATAGGTCTTTGCTGTTACACATTGTATCAATTTTACAATAAACTGGCCTACTAAATAAATGATTAATTGAACAGAAAAATAAACTCACCAAATATGAACAATTGTTTGTTGTATTGGAAATACATGTGCAATAACCTGGATAACTGAACACTTGCCCTACATAGTTCATTAATATATTTTTTTCCAATATATAAAAGATAAGTTCAAGATAAGATTTTTTAAATATAGAAATAATCAAAATTTATAATTTTAGGTAGAAATTAAGCAGAAAACAAACATAAAAGAAGATTGCCTCTTAACTTTCCCTTTACAAAGCAATTGCCCTAAATATTTCACCAATCTCTACGGAATGTTAGTGTTTGTACTATTCATAACACTATTCATCATAAAATAAAGTACTCTACTGTGTTTCCCACAAAGCATTCATTGGAATACTAATTTTTTCAAAGGGCTTTTAGAAGAAAGGTTTTCACAAGAAGAAAAAAACAGTTTAGTTAAGAGTGAAACTGTATCTTGCTCTTAGAGATTAAGAACGCACATGAGAATACAGACATACCTTGGAGATATTGTGGGTTCAGTTCCAGACCACTGCAATAAAGCAAATATTGCAATAAAGCGAGTGCACATAAAAGTTATGTTTACACTACACTGTCATCTACTAAATGTTCAATAGCATTACGTCTAAAAAACAATGTACACCATTAAAAATACTTTATTGCTAGAAAATGCTAACAATCATCTGAGTCTTCAGCAAATCATAATCTTTTTGCTGGTGGAGGGTCTTGCCTCCATATTGACAGCTGCTGACTCATCAGGGTTGCTAAAGGTTGGGGTGACTCTGACAATTTCTTAAAATAAGACAATGAAGTTTGCCACATTGATTTTCTCTTCCTTTCATGAAAGATTTCTCTGTAGCAAGGAAATATTTCATGAAAGGAAGACATAGCATTTTATCCACAGGACTTCTTTCAAAACTGGAGTCAATCCTCTTAAACCCTGCCACTGCTTTCAATTAAGTTTATGGAATATTCTAAATCCTGTTGTCATTTCAACAATGTCCACAGCATCCTCACCAGGAGTCCATCTCAAGAAACCACTTTCTCTGCTCATTCACAAGAAGCAACTCATCTATGCATGTTTTATCATGAAATTTCAGCAATTCAGTCATATCTTCAGGCTCCACTTCTAATTCTGGTTCTCTTGCTGTTTCCAAACTATCTGCAGTTACTTTCTCCACTGATGTCTTGAACCCCTCAAAGTCATCCATGAGGGCTGAAATCCAGTTCTTCCAAACTCCTGCTCATGTTCATATATTGACCTCCTCCAGTGAAGCATGAATGTTCTTAATGGTATCTAGAATGGTGACTTCTTTCCAGAAACTTTTCAATTTACTTTGCCCAGATCCATCAGAGGAATTCCTATCTATAGCCTTATGAAATGTATTTCAGAAACAATAAGACTTGAAACGTGAAATGACTCCTTGATCCATGGGCTGCAGGATGGATTCTGTGTTAGGAGGCATGAAAATATTAATAATATTCATCTCCTTGTACATCTCCATAAGAGCTCTTGGGTGATCAGGTACATTGTCAATGAGTGGCAATATTTTGAAAGGAATATTTTTTTGTGAGCACTAGTTCTCAACAGCACGGTTAAAACAGTCAATAAAAATGCTATAAACAAATGTGTTGTCATCGGGGCTTTGTTTTTCCATTTTTACAGCACAGGTAGAGTAGATTTAGGATACTTCTTAAGGGCCCTAGGATTTTCTAAATGGCAAACGAATATTGGCTTGAACTTCAAGTCACTACCTGCATTAGCCCCTAGCAAGAGAGTCAGCCTGTTCAAAGCTTTAAAGCCAGACATTGACTTCTTTCTAGCTATGAAAGCCCTAGATGGCATCTTCTAATAAAAGGCTGTTTCATGTACATTGACAATCTGTCTAGTGTAGCCACCTTCATCAGTGATCTCAGCTAGATCTTCTGGATAACTTGCTACAGCTTCTCCATCAGCACTTGCTGCTTCACCTTCCCCTTTTATTTTTTTTTTATTTTTTTTTTTTTGAGACAGAGTCTCACTTTGTTGCCCGGGCTAGAGTGAGTGCCGTGGCATCAGCCTAGCTCACAGCAACCTCAGACTCCTGGGCTTAAGCGATCCTACTGCCTCAGCCTCCCGAGTAGCTGGGACTACAGGCATGAGCCACCATGCCCGGCTAATTTTTTTGTATATATATTTTTAGTTGGCCAGATAATTTCTTTCTATTTTTAGTAGAGACGGGGTCTCACTCTTGCTCAGGCTGGTCTCGAACTCCTGACCTCGAGCGATCCACCCGCCTCGGCTTCCCAGAGCTAGGATTACAGGCGTGAGCCACCGCGCCCGGCCGACCTTCCCCTTTTATGTTATGGAGATGGCTTCTTTCCTTAAACCTTATGAACCAACCTCTGCTAGCTTCAAAATTTTCTTCTGCAGCTTCCTTATCTCTCTCAGCCCTCACAGAATTGAAGAGAGTTAGGGCATTGCTTTAAATCAGGCGTTAGCTTAAGGGAACATCGTGGCTGGTTTGATCTTCTATCCAGACCACTCAAACTTTCTCCACACCAGCAATAAGGCTGTTTTACTTTCTTATCGTAGGTATGTTCACATGCTGATGGAAAAATGGTGCCAAAAAACTTGCTTGACACAGGTTTGCCATAAACCTTCAATTTGTAAAAAACACAATATTATGAGGAGTACAATAAAGTACAATAAAATGAGGTATGCCTATATTAAAGTCTCTAAGAGATTTGTAACTTTAACAAGGGACTTTCCACATTTATTTAAAAGCAGAAGTATTTTCTTAAGTAATACATTTAATATCCTCCCAGAAACCAGTGCTCTACAAAGCACACAATAAGGAACACAGTTGAATTGTGCATTTGATTATTAGAAAAAAAATATGTTATTAATGACTACTAGAGCATCTCCAAGCATTCCTTAACAGACTGTCAAAAGGTCATATATATTATTAAAGAAGAAACAGTCAAAAGGACAAAATTTATCATATTGCTAAGCCATTAGGGGATAAAATGATGGCTCCTAAGGATCTCAAACTCAGCTTCCAAAACGGAATTTCTCATTTTTTCCTTTCAAAGCTGCTCTTGCATTTGCTCTATCAGTGACGGTACCACCATTCACCCAGTCTTCTAAGCCATTAACCAGACTCCTTAATAGGAGTTTCAAATACAATTTTTTTTTTACATGTATCTTCCACCTTCTTAACACTTCTCCTAATACTCCCACCTCTTTTAAGCCATTTGCTGGTACCTATTTTTAGACTCTTTTTAATAAAAGTTGTATTAAGACATAACTTACATGCATAATATCCATACAGTTAAGTGTACAGTCTAATGTGTTAATAAATTTATACAGTTGCACAACCATCACCACATCACCACAACCCAGGCTCAGAAGAATAAAACTCATCTGCAGTAAATGCTGCGCCCACACCTAGACCTAGGCAACCACTGACCTTTCTTCTCTTTATACTTTATGCCTTTCCTGGAAATCTTAAGTAAATGAAATAATATGTTATACAGACTTCTTTATCTGGTTTCTGTCTCTTCATGTTATTTTTGAGATTTATACATATTGGTGCACATAGTGGTTTATTCTTTGTTACTACTGAATAAGCTCATTGTAGGTATATACCACTTATCCATGTACCACTTGATGTACACTATTCCAGTGGGTGTGTAGTGGTATAAACTTGTGATTTTGTGTTTCTCTAATGACTGATGATGTTGAGCATCTTATCATACACTTATTTGCTATTCATAAATCTTCTTTGATAAAGAGTCTACATCAAATCCTGCTCATTTTTTATTGGGTCATTTATTTTTGAGTGGCATGAATTAATTACACACCTAGACATAAGTCCCTTATCAGATACATGCCTCCAAATATATTCTGCCATTTTCTTTATATTGCTTTTAAATTTTTTGATGGTGTCTTTTGAAGAACAAAAGTTTTTAAATTTGACAAAGTCCAATTTATCAAATTTATTTTTTATTTGTTCATGATTTGTGTGTCATACTGCAAAGATTTTCCCTCATTTTCTTTCAGAATTTTTAGAGTTTAACTCTTAAATTTAAGTCTATGATATATTTTGAGTTAATTTTTGTGAATGGTATGAGGGAAGGGTCAATGTTTTGTTTTGTTTTGTTTGCATATAGATTACCATTATTCCAACACCATTTGCTGGTACCATTATCCCTTGCTTACTTAATTATATAAGCACCTTCATCCAAAATGTATGAGCCATATATGTGAAGGTCTATTTCTGGACTCTCTATTCTATTGCATTGATCTATATGTCTATGCTTACATCAATATCATGATGACTTAATAAATAGAAATTTATGTTAAGTCTTGAAATCAGGTAGTGTAAATTCCTCAACTCTTTTCTTCTTTTCCAGAATTGTTTTGGCTACTCTAAGTTCTGGGCATTGCCACATAAATTTTAACACTGGCTTATCTATCTCAACAAAGATGCCTCCCGGGATTTTCATGGGGATTGTATTACATTCATAGATCAATTTGGGGAGAATTGCCATTTTAACAATATTGACTCTTCCAGCAAATTAGTATTGTATATACTGTGATTTATTTAGGTCTTCTTAAATTTCTCTCAGTAATGTTTTGTAGTTTTTAACATACAGGTCTTGTACTTCTTTTATTAAATGTATTCCTAAGTATTTGATTCATTTTGATCCTTTTTTATAATTTCTCTTCAGATTATTGCAGTATATAGAAATACAATAGACTTTTGTATACTGCTGCTGCATCCTGCAACTCTGCCAAGTCTTTTTATTAATTCTAGCAGCTTTTTTGGTGATTCCTTAAGATTTTCTGAATACAATCCAAAGAAAAATAGTTTCACCTAAATACGATGTTAGCTGTATATGTCTGTAGATGTTCCTTAGCAGATTAAGGAACTAATTTCCTTAAAAGTGCTTTTTTTCCCCTAAAAAATAAACTGGAGTTGGAATTTTTTCAAATGCTTTTCCTGCATCTATTTGTATGGTCAAATGGTCTTTGTCCCTTGTAAATATGACATAACAATTAATTTTCAGATGTTAACCTTGCATTTATCAGATAAACTCTACTTGTTCATATATATCATTTTTATATGTTGCTAAATTTTTATTTGCTAATATTTTATTAAGGAATTTTATGACTTCATATAGAATACAGGTCTGTAGCTTTCTTTCATTGTGATGGGTTTTTTTAATTAATTAATTGATTTTTTTTTTTTGAGACAGGGTCTTGCTATGTTGCCCAAGCTGGTCTCCACCTCCTGGGCTCACGCAATCCTCCTGCCTCAGCCTCCTGAGTAGCTGGGATTCATCCTGATGTTTTAAACTGACTTTTTTATCAAGATAACATGGCTTCATATTAATAAAATGAAAGTGTTGCATTATGTATTTTTTGAAAGATTTTCTGAATTAGTCCTGATAATTTGTGTTATTCAGGAATTTGTCTATTTCATCTACATTGCCAATTTTGTTGGCATGAATTTGTTCACAATATTCTCCTAGAATCCTTTTAATTTCTGTAGCATCTATAGTAAAGTTCCCTCCTTTGTTTCTTATTTTGGTATTATAATTTGTTTCTTCTTTCTTGCTTTTCAAAATTGATTTTCTTCTTCCTGTTTTATTTCTTTCTGCTCTCATCTTTATTACTACTTTCTTTCTACCTATTTTATGTTTAATTTGGTCTTTTTCTAGCTTATTAAGGTAGAAGTTTAGGTTATTGATTTTAGACATTTCCTCATTTTAATATAAGCAATTAGAATTTTTCATGTAAATAGTGTTTTATCTACACTACAAATTTTGATATGCTGTATTCTCATTTTTATTCACTTCAAGATTTACTTATTTTTTAGAAACAGGGCCTCACTCTGTCACACAGGCTGGAATACTATAGCATGATCATAGCTCACTGCAGCTCAAGCAATCCTCCCACCTGACCCTCCTGAGTAGCTGGGACTACAGGCAGCTGCCACTACACCCAGCTAATTTTTTAATTTTTGAGGTAAAGACAGGGTGTTGCTACATTGTCTAGACTGGTCTTAAACTCTTAGGCTCAAGTGATCCTCCCACCTCAGCCTCCCAAAGTACATGAATTTCAGGCGTGAGCCACCGTGCCTGGGCAGTTTAAGATATTTTTTTAATTATTCACATGATTTCTTCTCTGATTCATGTTTTACTTTTAAAAAAAAGTAGATTAATTTTCAAATATTTTAGGATTTCCTAGATTTCTTTCTGTTGTTGACTTACAATTCAATTATCTTGCGGTTGGAAAAAACTCTTACATGATTTCAACCCCTTTAAGCTCAATGAAACTTGTTCTATGAGCCATAATTTGGTCTATCTTAATAAATGTCTCACATCCACATGAAAAGAATACGTAAGTACTCTAACTCTTGTTGGGTAGAGCATTTTGTAAATGTCAATTAGTTCAAGTGATCGCCTAAAGGACACTAACAGGCTATTTGTTTGTTTTTCTGATTAGGTTTCTATCGATTACTGTAAAAGGAATATTAAATCCACAACAATAAGTGAATTGTCTATTTCTCCTTTCAATGAGCTGTTTTTGCTTCATGTTTTGGCATTCTGTTATGTTCATATGCATTTATAATTGTTATAGCTTTCTCATGTGTTAACCCTTTTATCATTATAACACGGACCTCATTTCTGAGTAAAAGTTAGTAGAAAAACAAACTGTAGACTCATACCGACAAAGACTTGGATATTGAAAGTGTCAGATATAGAATTTAAAATAACATTTAATACATTTAAAGAAAGAAAAGACAGAACTAAAATGTTTTTTAAAGGAACAGAAAACTATAACAATAAACTGAACAGACAGAAAAAAAATCACATAGAAATATTAAAAATAAAAAACATAATTGAAATAAGCAAAATGGACAGATTAACCATTATATTAAACACAGCTAAAGAGAACATTAATGACCTAGAACAAGGGGCTGCAAAACTATGGCCAGCAAGTTATCACTATTTTTAAATAAAGTTTCACTGGTGCATAGCCACATTCATTCGCTTACAATTACCTATAGCTACTTTTGCATTACAACAGCAGAGTAGTAATGACAAAGCTCACATGAACTGCAAGTCTAAAGTATTTATGACCTGATCCTTTAAGAAAAAGTTTGCCAAATTCTGAAGTAGAAAATAATCTGAAAAAAAAACACACTGAAGGTAGCACGAAAAGCAAAAGGGAGTTGCAGGGGACACTTCCTGGAATGATGGAAATATTCAAACCTGTATATAGCAGCGTGATTACACAGACCCATCCATCTGTTATGTCTGTACAGGTAAGATTTGCACATTTCTGTATGTAAATTTTACCTTAAAAATTAACAAGTGGGGAAAGTGAGGAGTAGGTAGAGGCAAAGAGGAAACAGGAAAGCAGATTTTTGATGGCTGTTTCATGGGGGGGTTCATTACACTATTCTGTTTATTTTGCAGATGTTTAAAATTCTCTGAAATAAAAACTAAAATAGAAAAATGCTTCTGAAGACTACTTAATAGAAGAAATATTCACAATATAATATTAAGTTTAAAAAAAACCCAAAATATTCCTAGTATGACTGTAATTATATAAAGTATATGTGTTCCATATATGTATATAAACATATACATACATATATATGTTGAAGAGAATATATCAAAATGTTAAAAGTGATTATTGAAGAATCATGGAATTACAGGTAATTTTTACTCTTTACCTTTTTAAACCCTTTTCAGATTCTTCCACATAGTAAGCTAGCATTCTCTGAAAATAATTTGCATACATTTCTTCAAAATCAAACCAGTTCATCTTTAGCTACATTCAGGACTTCTGAAATAATCAAAGTCCAAATAACATCTGAAGCACAAGAAATCAGGATGTGAATGTTGATTGCACTTGTCCAAAGAATAAGAAAAAAATAATACCAAGTCTGAAATTCAGGTTTTAAAACAAAATCTAGGATCTCTCCTGCACACACTTCCCTCTAGACAAGCACTGCCCAACAGAATGTGGTGGAACTAGAACTGCCATGGTGGAAAGGCTCTTTGAGTTGCCCAAAACAGCAGCCACTAACTAGAGGCTCAGTAGCCTTGAAGTATGAGCCAGCGTGGTGGACAAACAGATTTTCCAATTTAATTTTAATAGCCACATGTAGCTAACACAAACTGGAAACTCAAATTAACCCTGAAGAATTAGATAGAAGAAGAACTAAATTGGGTTTAGGCTGTTCCTTAATGGTTAATGTGGTTTTACTCAGAAAATCTTAAAGTAACTGATACTCTTCATTTGTTCCGTTGCCCAAGAGAAACAGTAGGAAGCACTGAAGCACTTGAAGTATGGTCAGCATGATAGACAAATGGATTTTCCAATTTAATTTTAATAGCCACATGTAGATAGTAACTACCACACTGAACAGCAATAACTGTAGAGGGGTAAAAAACAACCAAACGACAACCAGATTCATGGTTCTATGAATTTTCCTCCTCTTTCCAGTCATTCAATAATTTACTGATCATTCTATACCTTCCCATCTCTCCCCAGATAGCTACCAAATCATAACTTACAAAAAGATTGTACATTAAGCTTCCTATTCTTTCTCTTGGGCAACGGAACAAATGAAGAGTATCAATTACTCTAAGATTTTCTGAGTAAAACCACATTAACCATTAAGATACAGCCTAAACCCAGTTTAGTTCCTCTTCTGTCTAATTCTTCAGGGTTAATCTGAGTTTCTAATTTGTGCTTTTCAGAGCTACTTGGTCACCTTTCATCTTTTTTCTGTCATTTAATTTTTGTTCTTCCTCTTGTGGAAAAGCAAAAAGAAAGAAGACATTGAAGTAACATAATTTATCAACAGCATGACTCCTTTAAAAGGATTCCTCTACCAAGTACACACACATTCATAATAAATAGTCCTCTCTCTTAGAAGCATCAATGTCTGAGGTTTGGATTTTACTTACCTTGATATAAAGCATGTTTCTCCTTTCACCTGGGTCACTAGGAAGCTAAAAGGTATACTTAGGGCTCACAAATAACTAATTCAACCTAGTGTTAATTCCTTCTTGTATCGTATAAACTAGCTTCTGATGTTATTTTTTAGCTGCCCAGATTCATTCCTAAATATTAATACATACTTCCCCCCAAATTTTAAAAGTAATAAATACAAATTACTTGAACAGATCTCCCCTCAGATTTTAGAGTATCTTCTTACCTCTAGTATGTCCAAATTAAAGAGGCCAAGATCCTTTTTTCCTTGCTGAATTTTAAAAATTTGATTGAACAAAATATATGCAATACTATATTTAAACAAAGTGACTTTATTATATTTCTCCAAATACCCATAAGATCGAGAACTGAGACCAGCCAGATCTTTTAATAGCTCTTTCCTGTGCCAATTAGATTGTCAATATTTTTCTGCTCATTTATTCTGTTTTAAATGGTCTATCATACCTTGACTGTTCCTGGAAATGCTGTGCTCTTAATTGGGATGCCATGAACAATGATGATGCTATTGCCAATAATTGGTTTCTCTCACTCTTGGTTAATGTGTGTCCTGAGGAGAAAAAATTGTCCAATCAATCAATCATGTAAATGTTAACATCTGTGCTTCTATCTCATGGAATTACTAGTCATTCAAACAGGTATTTTTATCAGGTATCTGTCATGGAGTTAGACTAGGCACTGGGGTGTGCAGGGTTGAGGGAGCAGGATTTAAAATAAGACAAAAAATCCTGCTCACGGGAAGTTTTAAAGTGTAATTTGGGAAACAATATATTAAATAGATGCACAAAACAATTAAGGAAACTATCTGCACAGAGATCTCTAGGAAAAGCTTAAGTTTCCTCAAATCTGCTTCTCTTTCTCACTCCCCTGCCCAACTTTACTCCTAAGGAAAGCGAGGAAAAAGGGGTGGAAGCTCCAAAGAAGAGGAGAGCTGCTGGTCAAGGATGTGGATAGGCCACGTTCTCTAGTGCAAAGGACTCAAAGAAAGAAAGATGCGATTCTCTTGCCTCTATGTATATGGTCAGTGCTTGAATCCCAATCAATCAGTCAGTCAACAAATCCTTCTCTCATTCACCTTCTCTTCCCAACATCACACAGCTGGACCTGGGGCAGTGGGCCAGCCCATGAAGGCCTGCGGAAGACCCCCTGTCTGAGTGCTGTGTAGCAGGGAAAGCTCCTCTTGCAAAATTCCTCAACAAGAGGGGTGTGAGTTAAGGTAGGATTCGGACACTCCAGAGTCTGCAGGTTAAAACATCCCTCGACAGTTCTGTAATCTCATCACAGTTTCTAACACTGCCACAGTACTATATACAGACAGCAGATCATTAAATGGTACAGTATGAGCAACTTGAGTGCTTGGTCATCAGCAGTAAGATGCTACCTCTACAGTCGCCCTTCTGTATCCGTGGGTTCTGCATCCACAGATTCAACCAACTGCAGGTCAAAATATTTGAGGGGAGGAAAAAAGGGTGATTGTGTCCATACTGAACATGTACAGACTTTTTTCCTTGTCGTTATCCCCAAAACAATGCAGTATAACAATTTACATAACATTTACATAAGTAATCTACAGATGATTTAAAATATACAGGAGGATGTGTGTCGGTTATATGCAAATACTACTCCATTTTTTACCAGGGACCTGAGCTACTGGGGATTTTTGTATCCAAGGGGGGTTTGGAACCAATCCCCCATGGATACTGAGGGACAACTATACAATTCAAACAAAACAAAACATAGGTAGTTATCTAAACTTACTTAAAAGAAATAATTTTAACAGTCCATCTAAAAATCACTCAAAACAGAAATAAAACTAAAACTATTCTAAATTAAAATATAAACACTTTCAAGATCTGCAGCACATTTTTCTATGGGGAGGTGCTTCATGAAACCGAAGGGTAGGGAGAGCACAAGTAATCCATTCCTCTCTGAGACAAACCTAGAACTACATAAATCATAATACAAACATGGGATCTATAAACTGCTTCTGGGAATTCAGTAATAGATCCCCATAAACCACACTCTTGCAGGCTTTGCAAAGTTCCTGATTTTACCCTGACATATAAGCAGTGATAAAAACATCCCGTATGATTCGATAATTAATTACCCTATATGAGAAGTATTACAGAAATTTGGTCTAGTCTTCTCAAACATATAGTTTTGAGGCATACGGGAGACCCTAGGAGCCCTTTGGGGATCCAAAAGATCAAAATGGCTTTCTTATTAATGCTAAGATTTGGGGTTTTTTAACTCTCATCTTCTCAGGAGTATACTGTAGAGGTTCCCAGATCCAAGGGACACATGACGTGTGATGACCTCATTGCTTTCATGTCAACACATAATGGATTATCATTACTTTTAAAATGAATTAACAAATGAATATTTTAAAGTTCCTCAGTTTAATTTATAATGTGGTAAAAATATCAATAAATATAATCACAAAAGCTCTTTGGAGTATAAAGAGGACCAGTGCTTCCCAAACTTCACTGGGCATCAGAATCACCTGGTCTAAAGCCCCATTCCTGAGTTCCACCTGCAGAGATGGAATGGGAGAAGGAACGGGGAAGAAGATGGAAGCTACATTTCTAACAAGCTCCAGCGCGATGCTGATGCTGTAGCTCACATCTCACCTTGAATAGAACTTTTAGCCTCATGTTTATCAAGCTGTGTAAAGAAATCATTTCATAGCTCATGAAACCAGTTTAGCGGGTCATGCCCAACAAGATAAATTATCAGAGCACTTTGAACATCATATTTTTCACGAAAATGTTGGGTGTGTTTGAGTGTTGTGTGCATACTAAGGATGCAAAATGTATTTCTTATGGTGATTTACAATCAAAATACTTTACAATTCACTTCTTTGGACACGTATGCACAGTATTTACCATCAGCAAGGGAAAAGGTAACACATTGACTGCAAGATGCTCAATCAGTATTTCATTTGGTTTAATCAATCGCTAGCGCACCAACTCAGGCAACAGCAAGACAGCAGGCTCCCAAATAAAATCGACCATCATTCTCTCTCACAGGCAAATGGATATGATGCATATCAACCTTAACCCTTTTACTGATATCCCACTTCAGGAAGGGGGTATCCAACAGGCCCTGTATAAGAAATTTGATCATAACTGACCTATTCTTACGATAATGGTTCTAGCCTAATGCTACTCCTGGTCACAGGAAAGAGTGTCCTTCACTTCTGCATGTTCCCCAGTGGCCTGATACCCAGTACAGTGTTTCCGCCCTGGCTCTGACCTTGGACTCCCTTTGAAAGTTCTTCACTGTTTGTCCTTTGGTGGCAGTGTGCTAGCTTAGTGTATAGTCAGACACACCTGCATTCATTCTCAGCTCCAGGCTAGTAAACTAAGCCAAATGTACTTCATTCATTTGTCTGAGCAGGTTCTCATCCATAAAGCCCTCCCCACGAGGGGAGCTGCGAATGCATGCTGACTGCTGACTCGCCGGAATGCAAGTTCCATGAGGGCAGCAAACAAATTCTTCTGTTTACTGATGAACTCGGGGACACAATATGGACTTAAATGCTCTGATTTTTCCTATCCCTTTTTGTAAGTGCAAATGTAAACTAACAGAGCACTGCAATCTGACACTTGTTTTCACCTCTCTCCCAACCCTGATTGAGACTGAGAAGCACGATTCTCGGTAATGAGGCATACAAACAGTGACACGGCGGTAAGACTGAGAGCCTCCAGCCTGGCACACAGGATACACACAGCTCCAGCACTCTTCAATAGGAGCAAGTTGCTCCTACTTATTACAAGTACAGCCTCAGCCCAGGTGGAGTTCTAAGGCTTTCTCAAATCCAGCTCTTGGAACCATCCCGGCATTAAGTCTTAAAACCTCTACTGTGATGTCAGTGAAGAAATGGCTGGAGAAGGTGGCAGCTCTTGATTTAAGGAACCTTACATAGGCTTTCTGACACAGTTTGGCCTCTGTACCCCCCGAACCAAGATCACTCACTACCTTTGACCCAACAGGCTCTGTATATGACTTAAAGTTTTTCAACTTCCTCCTCCCAATTAACCCTTACCTTCTTAAGCTTTGAGGGAAACAATTTCAAACAAAGGCCCCAAACCCTAAACACTGCTTATTATCTCCCCTCCTTGCTCATTAAACCAGTAATTACTGGAGGTCAAAACCATGCAGCAGTACTTGCAAGCTCTGTGATACGCCACTATAACCTCATGCAGCAATCCACCCTCATTTGCATGATCCAATTTTAAGAAGCCTGATCTGTGTTCTTCCCAAGTGGTTTTAGGTATAGCATTTATTTTCAACATTCATATGGTGGTTTCCTTTAAAGGCAAAGTTGTACTAAAGAATGCTGAGAGGGGTCCTGATTCTTAGCCCTGCATTTTCTCTCTCTAAGGGCTCTGGCTCTCCTGACCATTGGCTTCCTATGTACGATCATCTGGCTGGATCATTTTGTGGGAGAATTTTAGGTCATCTCACTAGGCTGGTTAGATCTCTCAGAGAAAGACATTCTACTACTGTGCCTAAGTGCACCTGTCTGCTTGTCAGCATTCTGGGAACCAACTAGGGAACAAGGGCTGGGGGAAGGGCATCACCACATTCAGTAGGTCCATGTCCCTCAACTCTGTCCAACTATGCCTGGTGTCTCCTGGTTTTCTACAGAGAAGAATTTCAAACCTTTTTCCAGGGTGGGGGAAGGAGAGTGAGAGAGAAGATACAGAGAAAACTTTACAGAGATTTTAGGCCAATGGTCCTAGCTTTAGGAATTTCCCAAGGTACGTGAAGCTAATAAACATTGACGCTTCTGAAGAGTTCTGCAGTGACAATGAGCTATTAATACTTCTCAGTGTTTCCCATTGTCAGCTTAGGATTCAACTTTCTTAGCTTACTAAGTCAGTTAACAATCATCTTTCAACTTTTCATTTTCCAATATGCTATTTCCTATCTTTTTCCTTGTGGGCTTGTGTTCTGAAAAAATTCAAGTTAGTAGGCCGGGCGCAGTGGCTCACGCCTGTAATCCTAGCACTCTGGGAGGCCAAGGCGGGCAGATTGTTTGAGCTCAGGAGTTCGAGACCAGCCTGAGCAAGAGAGACCCCCGTCTCTACTAAAAATAGAAAAGAAATTATACGGACAGCTAAAAACATACATACATATATATATATATATAAAAATTAGCCGGGCATGGTGGTACATGCCTGTAGTCCCAGCTACTCGGGAGGCTGAGGCAGGAGGATTGCTCGAGCCCAGGAGTTTGAGGTTGCTGTGAGCTAGGCTGATGCCACGGCACTCTAGCCCAGGCAACAGAGCGAGACTCTGTCTCAAAAAAAAAAAAAATTCAAGTTAGAGGGTTTGGGAATAGGAAAAAATGTGTATATTTAAGCTTCCATCTTTACCTCAAAACTCGGTGAAGTACTTTCTTCAGCAATTTCCTCAAAAAGGGTGATTTCTGAACCCCTCTTTAACAAAAAACTTTTGTTATCTTAACAAATGAAAAGATACCTTAGTTGGGTATAGTACTCTTGAGTCAAGTTCTTTCCTGTACAGCAGATATTTTAAGGTTTTCTAAGTTCCAGTTTATAAAGTATGAAGATGATCCCACAATATACTCCTTGTTTATAACTTGTTTTTTCTTCTAGATGCTTTAAATTATTTGTTCTTGATATGCCTAGAGTAGTTACTTTTTTTCAATTAATCCTGTGTGAAACTCAGCAAGTCTTTTCTACAACTCAAGGCTTCCTTAAGAATAAAAAAATAAATAAAACTTCCCCTGTTATTTCTTTCAAAATTATCCTTCATTTGTCCATTTTTCTTTTCTTTTCTTTTTTTTTTTTTTTGACACAGAGTCTCACTCTGTTGCCTGGGCTAGAGTGAGTGCCGTGGCGTCAGCCTAGCTCACAGCAACCTCAAACTCCTGGGCTCAAGCAACCCCACTGCCTCAGCCTCCCAAGTAGCTGGGACTACAGGCATGTGCCACCACGCCTGGCTAATTTTTTCTATATATTTTTAGTTGTCCACCTAATTTCTTTCTAATTTTAGTAGAGATGGGGTCCCGCTCTTGCTCAGGCTGGTCTCGAACTCCTGAGCTCAAACGATCCACCCACCTCCACCTCCTAGAGTGCTAGGATTACAGGTGTGAGCCACTGTGCCTGGCCCATCCATTTTTCTTTTCATGAAACTCTTATTATTCATTTACATGTAAAATCTTTTAGATCTTCCCTCCATATCTTATCCTTTCCTTCATGATTTCATTCTCATTATCTTTTTACTACATATTTTCAGATACTTCTTCCACTTATTCCTTTGGGTCACTAATTTGGTTCCTAGTAGTGGCCATCCTATCTTCTACTTTGCTGAAATGTTGTATTTCTCAAAATCACAGTGTTTAGTTCATTAAGTCTTTCTCCCCTTATTTAATATCCTTAAGTGTTCTTCTTATGCTTCAGTAAGCACAGTCATCTGCCTCCCATACCAGCAGTTCTAAAACTGAGCATCACCTCTTCTCACGGATTCTTCTAGGTCTTCCTCCCTAAATTGGTAACGCTTTTCCTTTTTACACTAGTGGCTCTGTTTGCTGTCAGTACACAGGTCAAAGTGTTAGGCAGTGGTTTGCTGGTAAATGCTTCACAACCAACTGGGGTGTAGGGAAGAAGAAATGCCCCAATGTGTAGCATTTGCCAATTTCCTTATAGAAAATTCTTTCCCAGTGGCTAATTTCAAACATCAACATTACATCAAAGAGGATGGTTTATGAAGATGTGCACACATGGCTCTCATAAGCCTGTATGGCACCCCCAGCACCCACAGATAGAGTCCTTGGAGAGGTGCTGCAATAGTCTAAAACACCACCTCATCCTTGAAGCCACTATTGATTCCCTAAATTGGAATTGTTTTTTTCTCTGCTCTCATGATACTTTGCTTACATTGTTACTTAGCACTTATTTTATTCTGTCCTGTAGTACAGTTAGTTCTTTACATGTTTATTTCTCTCATGATGTTAGCTTCTTAAGGGCAGGAAAAATATGCTACTCATCTTTGATTTCCTTCTACAGCCTTTATCAATTACTTGTTGAATGACTTTAATGACTGAATTCAGTGCAAATATAATAGTACTACTTTTATTTTTTCATTTTATTTGTATTTCTTTCCCATCCTCCCTCTCTCTCCCATACCACTACTTTTAAAGGCAGAGAAATACTTGATTAAATTCAGTGGAAAAAGAGAAGTTTCACTGTGCACTTTTTGTGCTGAATCAAATATTTACCAAAAATCTGTAACTTTTCAGAAGAAATCATTCTGACAACTTCTTTTCTTTCTTTCTTTTTTCTTTTTCTTTTTTTTCTTTCTTTTTTCTTTTTCTTTTTTGAGAAAGACTCTCACTCTATTGCCCAGGTTAGAGTGCAGTGGCATCATCATAGCTCACTGCAACCTCAAACTCCTGGGCTCAAGTGATCCTCCTGCCTCAGCCTCCCAAAGTGCCAGGCTTACAGGTGTTGAGCCACTGCACCTGGCCTGACAATTTATTTTGATGGGGGGCTTGAAGTTGAAGTACAGCAAGGTATCACAGAAATAAGTCCAAAATATTCATTATAGGCCAACTGAAATTATAGTTCTTAAAATATCTTCTTCCTCATATTCCATTTATTTCAGAATAAAAATATCTTCATTTTCCATTTATTTTTCAGAATCAAAGGAAAACAGCTTTTCAACATCAGAATCTAAAAACTTCAAAAGAATAATTACTTGTGTATCCAATTTTTTAAATTTTAGACACAATCATTTTAAAGTTTAGGTCCAAGAATCTTTAGTAAAACTTTCCTAATCTACAAACAAATTTGAGATAACACATACAATAAAAAATTTTAAGGCAATCATAAAAATAGGCACTTGCCTGTGAATACTGCCTAGCATAGCTGGACAGATGGGAAACAGATGGGTAACCCCAAAGGGGCAAAATGACCTGGCCTCCAACATATGGAGAAGATCCGGGATTAACTCCAGTTGCCACTTCCTGCTGTCTCTTTTGGACACATGTATCAAACAGTCAAACATGATACAGTTTAATATATCTAAGATCTGATCTGGGGGACAAATAGTAAAGGAGAAATAGAGTAATCTCAAGAAGAAGAATGGGAAAGAGTAGCCATGACTATGTGAGTCATTTTATGTACTAAAACACTTTAAATGGATAAAAAGAACAGTTGAAATTTGTGAGAGAATATCTAACCCCTTCATATTCCCTACGTTCATTAGAAATGAATGTAGAGGCTCTGGCTCTCTCTCACCTGACATTTATATTAACATTTCTATTAAGTCTCAGCTAAGTCTTGGTTTCTTAATATCCTGTGTTAACCATGTTTTCAATGCTCAGGGTTTTCTCTGTCTCTCACTTGATGAGCAATTTTTCTATTACATAGAAACATTTGCTGAAAACGTTGAGGTGTTAAATTACACATTCTGCTCATTACTTTATTCAAAACTTCATTTTTTAGAATAAAAACCATTATCTGCTGGGCGCGGTGGCTCACGCCTGTAATCCTAGCACTCTGGGAGGCCGAGGCGGGTGGATCACTCGAGGTCAGGGGTTTGAGACCAGCCTGAGCAAGAATGAGACCCCCATCTCTACTAAAAATAGAAAGAAATTATCTGGCCAACTAAAAATATATATATATACAAAAAATTAGCCGGGCATGGTGGCGCATGCCTGTAGTCCCAGCTACTCGGGAGGCTGAGGCAGTAGGATCGCTTAAGCCCAGGAGTTTGAGGTTGCTGTGAGCTAGGCTGACGCCACGGCACTCACTCTAGCCCGGGCAACAGAGCGAGACTCTGTCTCAAAAAAAAAAAAAAACCATTATCTTCTTAGATATCTTCATTTTCATTAACAGCACTAGCTGTTAATGAAACTAGCATCCAGTTTTCTGAAATTTTCATAAAGATAACTTTTTTTAAATCACTAAAGAAGAGTTCCTGTGTATACCCAGATTTGTAAAAAATACAAATCTAACTTGACTTTCAGAAACCAGAAAATCAGGTAGACTAATGATCTGCCTATATGTTTTGCTTCAAAGCGCTAGAATCACAGAACATTCCACATAGTTGAATTCCTCACTTCACAAAATTGCAGATTACCACACTCATGAATCACCCATGAACACTCAAAATCATGAATATCAATAAATCTTGGATACTCTAAGAATTCTAATAAATCAAGAATAATATTAGCCAAAAGGCCTTAATTTCAAAATAGAAAAAATTATGTATCACAGTATAAAGTATAAAAATAACAACTTTAATGCACTAAAATATTTTAATGCATACAAACCTTTAAAGCCATCAGGATACTCATCAGAGAGAAATTTAGTGCTGATGTCTCCTTTTACAAAGCGTGAGTTGATTATCACCTCTCGAAGTAATGCAATATTATGTGTAACACCTAAAAATAAAATGATACCAGATTGAGTTGGAGAACAATGAGTCAGTGAAAAATTGAATTCATATAATATAGAGAAATCTATCATCAGTGTCCTATGACCTAGCACAAATTATGTAAGATTACTTATCTCCTTGACTTCAAGTAACAACAAAGAATATCTGAACTTGAGATCTTAAATAAAGCAATAAGTATAAACTTAAGTAGCTTCTTATTGTCAAGTCAATTCAATGGGGATCTAAATGTCTTTTCAATAAATGGTACAAGAACAACCAGCTGTCTATTTGAGCAAAAAAGAAAATGAACTTCAACCTTAACTCACCATATAGACAAAAAGTTAACTCAAAATGGATCACACACCTAAATGTAAAACCTAAAACTATTTTAAAACTTATAGAAGAAAATATAGGGGGAAAAAATTTCTGTTACATTAAGGTAGGGAACAGATTTTCAAATAGTACACAAAAACCATGAACCATAAAAATATCAACAAATTGTACTTCATCAAAATTTGAAAGTCTGCTCTTCAAAAGATACAGTTAAGAAAATGAATTGGCAAGCAACAGATGGAGAGAAAATATTTACAATACATATATTAGACAAGGTACTAGTATCTGGAATGTATAAAGAACATACATAATACAATTATAACATGACAAACAAACCAAGTAAAAAAAAATGGGCAAAAGATCTAAACAGACATTTTACAAAATGTCCAGTAAGCACAGGAAAAGATGTTCAACACCATTATCTTCAGGGGAAAAAAATAACATACCCCACACACATACACCAATTTACATGGTAAAAAGTTACAAGACAGATAATAGCAAGTCTTGGTGGGGATGCAGAACAAATGGAACTGTCATGCCCTGTGTTTGCAATATAAAATGATACACACATTTTGAAACAATTTGGCAGTTTCTGAAAAAGTTAAACATATACTCATCATATGATTTAGATAATTCACTCCTAATTATTTACTCAAGTTAAATAAAAACATAGATCTATACAAAGACTTATCCACAAAGATTAATGGCAGCCTTATTTACAATAATCAAAACATTTAAGCAATTTAAATGTCCATCAATCAGTTAATGGATTAACAAAATCGAGTTTGTCCATACAATGGAATTCTATTCAGGAAGGAAAAAAAAAAAAGAAATGAGTCACTAATACATGAAATAACAAGGATGACTCTCAAAATAACACATACTGTATGAGTCCACTAATAGAAAATGCAAACCAACCTGTAGCGACAGAAAGCAGACTATATGATTACATAGGGATGGGGTAGAGTGGGGGTGGATTGAAAAGGCCATGAGGAAACTTCTGGAGGTGACAGAAATGTTCAGTATCTTGACTGTGGTGATGGTTTCACAGGTGTCAAAATTCATCAAATTGAATACTTTAAATATTAGAAGTTTACTATATGTCAAATATACCTCAGTAAATGGGAAAGAAAGAAGAAAAAAGAAAAGAAGAGAGAGAGAGAAAGACAGACATGCAACCTAGTAGAAAACAATTGAGCCTAGTGCATAATAACTATTTCAAAGTACAGGACCATTGAATAACATGGGAGTTAGGGGTACCAACTCCCTCATAGTCAAAAATCCACAAATAACTCTGACTCCTCCAAAACTTAAATACTACTGTTGACTGGAAGCCTTACCAGTAACAATAAATTTACACTTATTTTGTATGTTGTATTATATACTGTATTTTTAAAATAATGTAAGCTAGAGAAAAGAAATTATTAAGAAAATTGTAAGGAAAATATATTTACTATTCATTAAGTGGAAGTAGATCATCATAAAGGTCTTCATCTTTGTCTTCACACTGGGTAGAGTGAGGAGGAGGAAGAGGAGGGGTTGGTCTTGCTGTCTCAGGGGTGGCAGAGGTATAGGAGGTAGAAGGAGAGACAGGGGAGGCAGGCTCATTCAGCGTAACTATGGAAATACATTGTAATTGTAATTCATCTGACTCTTTTGCTTTTTCCTTTCTCTAAAAATGTTTCTATACAGTACCAATCCTCCTTCCACCATTTGCTTTAATTGGGCCCATATTATACAAGGATCCATGTCATAAAAGAAGTCAAAAGCAGGCTTTAATAATTGGAACTCTTCTGCCAGACTGTCTAACGTCAATCTGTTTTCTGGCACTGCTTCTTCTATGTCTTTTTCCTCATCATCCGGCACTGGTTCAGAAGCACTCATCTCCACCAAGTCATCTTCTGTTAATTCCTTTGGAGTGGTGTCTATTAGCTCTTGAATTTCTCCAAGATCCGTATCTTGAAACCCTTCACCCCCCCACCTCTTTTGCCATATCCACAATCTCTTTCATGATTTCCTTGACTGGCTCTGTCGTCAATCCTGTGGATTCATGCATAACATCTGGACACAGTTTTCTCCAGCAGGAATGTGTTGTTTTGGACTTGATGGCTTTCATGGCTTTTTCTATGACAACAATGGCATCTTCAATGGTGTAATCCTTTCAGACTTTTATGTTCTCTTTATCAGGGTTCTCTTCCATATTTCGTTGGCATTAAATTCTCCAGCGTTAAATCCTTCACCTTCCTTTTGCTTTAAGTTGTCATATAATGACTTCACTTTTTTTCAAATCATATTAGAGTCTACAGCTATGCCTTTCTTATGTCAATCCTGCACCCACATAAAAGCTGCATTTTCAATACAAGATACAAAGATATTTTGCAAAAAGTACAAGGTTTTCATGCCTTCTGGCATGGCTGCAGCAACTGCTTCACAAATTTCCTTCCTTTTTTTTTTTTTTTTTTTTTTTAACCATGGTCCTTACACTGGATTCATTTATCTTGAAACGATGGGCAACTGCAACTACAGACCTCAATCTATGGCACACATCAAGCAATTCCACTTTGTTTTATAATGTCATGACTTTTCTCTACTTCTTGGGAGCACTTCCAGGATCACTTGTGGCATTTCATATGGGTCCAGTAGTGTTATCCAAGGTCTATGGTATTGCACTATAAACATGATGAAAAGTACTCAAGAACCAAGACACATCACTTTTGACTGAGATACACAATTTACTGTAGGGATGAACTGCTCACACAGATAATCAGCATCACATGGTGTTTTGAGCAGACACTTTCAACACTTGAGCTCACTGCAACAGCAACAGGAGGTGGCTATGAAATTATTACAGTAGTACAGTATGTATACAAGTCATTTTATGCATTTATGATTTAATACTGCATCTTTACATCTGTTTACATTTCTCATGTGAATGGCGCAATGTATGGCCTCTGTACCTAAGTTTTGATAAATATTAAGTTTTTATAATAGATTTGTATATATTTTATGGTTGTAAATGATGAAATAGACTAGTATCTACATATGTTTTATGCATTCATGACATATCCTTTTCTTAATTTTTTTGGTATTTCTAGGCTACCTGGGTTGTCTGCAAGTTTTTTCAAATTGTCACAAATCTCCAAAAAAATTTTCATTTATTGAAAAAAATCCATGATAAGTGGACCAGTACAGTTTAAACCTGTGTTGTTCAAGGGTCAACTGTAAAGTCAAAATAGGTAACTGCCACAAGAGGGATACTAATAATGTTGAGAAAGTTCTGTGATACAGAAAGGCCTTATGAGGAATGGAGTATTTAATCTTGGTCATTTTAATTGCAAAGAAGTTAAATGGGAATGAAAGGAAATGTGAGGAAGCATGCAACCACCAGGGATGGCGGGAATTGCATCAGGCTTTCACAAGAAGAGTAGGTGACTGCAGCATAAAAGAACTGAAGAGGAAATAAATATTAATAGAAGTTTGTTCATTCCTTCCAATTTTTTTAGTCTACTTTTGTATGGTTCTAGTCTGCACCACTATGCTGCACAACAAACCTACAAAATCTGATTTTGTCATTCAAGTGTCATGGAATCCCCACTTTTAACAACAATAACTATAAAGTAATCAGAGAATCAGACACTCAAGTTCAAGTACTGGGTCTACCTCTTACCTTCGGTAAGGTATTTAAACTCTCAAACCTTTATAGTTTCCTCATTAGCAAACTGTTAGCAATAATAGAACCTATTTTGCATGATTGTCATCAGGATAAATGAGATAATGCTGAATACAATTGCAGGCACTCAAAAAGGTACAGTACTATCCCTTTACATGGGAATAAACACAGAGCATAAGACAAAAATGTAATTAATAAAACATCAGACAGAAGTTGTACTGCATCCTAAGCTTCAGCACTGACCTACCTAACTTACTTCCAGGTTCATGCTCTGTTAAGAATGTAACTTCTTAAATCTAGGTTTATACTGTTTCTATTTAGAGGGTATAACTCTGTTATGAGGCAGGGGTCAGCCAAACCTGGCCTACTACCTATTCTGTAAATAAAGTTTTATTAGAACACAGCCAGTCTCATTGTTTGCATACAGCTGTTTTCGTGCTACAACAGTAAAGTAGAGCAGTTGTGACAGAAACCATACGGCCCACAGAGTCTAAAACATTTACCAGCTAGCCCTTTAATCTGAGCAAGTCAATCTGTCTATATCAACATTGTTTCTACACCTATTACTCGTGCAGCAATTAGATATCATGGGAAGGAAAATGAGAACACACAATATGGTATCTGCTTTTGAGAAACTTTGAGTAACCAGTTATAGAACAAGAAAACTACAAAGAACAAAAGGACCATAAAAATAAGAAAACTGGGATCCCGTGAGACTGAGTAACTTACCTAAAATTCAATACATTATATATCACAGAAGTTACATATATAAACAATTTTTAAAATACAGAGATTTATTGTGATAGATTGTTAGTTTCTCCTAAAACCTGCTTTTCATTTTTCCACAGTAACAGAGTTTTAGATGAGCAAAAGACCACCCAGACACAGACTCCATTTTCCCATCTAGCTTATAGCTAGACATGACAAACTCATTCTGAGACAACGGAACGTAAGTTAAAGTGATGTATCCAACTTCTGAGTAACTAACTTATTAAAAAAGTCCCTTGCTTGGACTTCCTTTCTTTCCCTCTCACTATAGGTTTTCTGATGTGGCAGGAACTCAGCTTTCGCAACGCAAATGAAGTGTGTGTGGGGGGGGGTGTCTTTGAATGACCTCATGAAGCTCACTTGGCCCCCATGAGCATGAACCATGACGGCTACATGAGCAGTAAATTTCTAACTTATTTATACCACCGTATTCAGAAATCTTTGTTATAGCAGGCGAACTGTACCCTAATGTATGAGTATGGGGCAGAAGGGCATACCAGTTCAATATGACTTTTCATCTTTTAGCTAACCAATATTTACAGCTTAATATGTACATCCTTACAGGACTTTTTCTATGCATCTCTTTATATTAGATCACATTTGCAACTATATGAAAAATTCTGAGCATCTCTATTCCTGATTCAGAAGATACTATATATCTAAATTTTATAAAAGCCACTTCTCAATCTATCCACACTACTTCAGATCATTTAGAGAAACTTCCAAATTCAAACATTAATGATATTCCTTTAGCTATACAAATATTCCATGGAAGAAGTTATCACATACTGCATCATAATAGACCATTACATACATATCATATAGATTATTTCATACACACACCCTTTTACAGCACATGCCCATGAGAAATGAACAACTATCTCGAGCTTGTTCTACGGGTAATGAGTTAGCCCATATCTAATAACTAATGTTTCTAAGGGCTTTTTATAAATAAGTATTTTTTTATGCAGAAAGTACTGGAAGGTGTAAGAAACTTCTGAAGACACCAATATACCTAAGGAATCATTGAAAAAAAGTGGCATTTACCCATATTACAGGTGGCATGTGGATAGATAAAAATAAAGAACAACTGAAGGCAATATGCTAGGATGCTTAGAAAGACAAATAACGTAGGCAAAAATTTTAAAGGATCCTTGAAAGAGGTCAGGCTATAAAAGGGAAATTAATCCCTTGATCATATGTTTCACAAATAGACAAAACTAAAGCACTTTTGAAGAAGAAAAGGGACATGGTTTGCCAGAGAGGTGCACAGGCGTAGGAAACAGCAGCTGTGGTGTTTCAGGAAGAGGAAAGCATTTATGACTTACATAGATTTTCCTGGCTGGGAAAGAAAACAGAGAAAAACAAAAAAGGATCCAGAGATGAGTAGTAGAGATTTGAGCAATATTAGGGAGGAACTTAAAGTGCTTAAAAATTTTCACCGTTTTAAAGAGCATATGGTCACCACCGGGTCCTTCTGTGGAGAGGACTAAAAGGACACCATGGCTTAACGATTGGAGCACAGGAGAGGGGTGCTAGATGAACCAGAAAGACCAACGCTGCATTCAGGGTCTGACAGGCCATATAAAGGTTTTACTGTTCCTTGAGAGCAACTAGAATGGCTGAAGGAGGGCACATATGACTAGAATTATGCAATCCAAGAATCACTCAGGCTGATACATGCAAAAGGGATTAGAGAGGGGCAAGAGGAAAGATGGGGGAATTCGTTGGCTGACAACTGCACAGACATGCTGAAAACAGCAAGGTGGGGGTCCACAGCTGGAGTGTTGACAATACAGATGGGAAAAGTAGCTGGACTTGGGAGATATTCAGGAGGCAGATAGGGGCTGATGTCAAGGATGGGGAGATGAGCACAGCACCTAAATTTCTCGCTCTGCAACACGAGAGAAGGTGCCATTTGCAGAGAAGAAAGGTGTTGAGAGGAAAACATCTGATTCATGGGCAAGTTAAATTTGAGATGCCTGTGAGATGATGTCTGAATGATTAGAGTTCAGAAGAGCAGGCAGATTAGAAGGTACACATCAGAATCCAGATGTTTTCTGGCTATGGGGATGGACATCCACTCGAAGGAACCCACAACAGAGTGAGAATGGGGAAATGCAAAATAAAATCAGCAATATGCAATTTATTCATATACTGTAGCAACTGGAGTGTTAGAAAAAATAAGATCCTAAGGGAAGGACTGGAAAGGATAAAAGTTAGAAGACCAAGGTGCAGCAGTAATTTCAAAAAAAAAGTTGACATTATGTACAAATTAACAATTCAGAATATTTCGACTTACAAGTTTTTTTGCAAATAGTAAATAAGATAGCAAGACAGTCTCTTTCCTCCCCCAGTTAAATAAAAATAATACTGTTCACTTACAATATCCTTAATATTTCATATTTATTAAATAACTTTACAGGCTTTCCTGTCACAGCCTGGTACTGGTATAAATTTTCTAGCTCTCTGTGTGGCCAATGTCAAATCTAGTTGGAATGAAACCCTGTTTTCAGTAAACTACAATATAGCTTTCAGAAATAGTTAATGATAATTTGGATAAAAATAAGATTTTCTGATGCTCAGTGATCAATTCATGACTGATAACATCTAAAAAATTAAAATGCATGCAGTTTTACAGGATAAATGATATGTTGTATTTTCACCATATTCAAAGTTGAAAAAGAAGTATTGATTTTAGAAAATGTAACTCAAAGGAACTATAAGCAAATATTCATTTACATTTAAATATTAAAGAACAGAGCCATTCAAGCACACAAACGAAGCATGGACTTTAAAAATCTTTCTACTTGAATAACAAGTAGAGCATGAAAATATAGACTTTTATCTCACTAAATGTTTCAAAAATAAAATTAAAACACAGAAATATTTTCTCTTTAATGTTCTCTGAATAAAAGATTACATATTACTATGCAAAATCAAATCGTTATCTGTTTTTCTTTCCTAAGAACTATATAGTGAATTAATGGTTCATGACAGACAACTAATATGTAGGTGCCTCAACTGACTGCTCCAAAAACTACTGTATGTTAATTCCAAAGCCAAAATTGGAATAATCAGAAAATTATTTTATACCTAAAAGCACAAAAGATAAGATACATGGGAAAAATCATTGAACTATTAAAAAGAGTTGTATATATTTGAAAGTTACCATTTTGTATTTAGTTTATTTCTTTCCATATCCCAGGAAGACAATGCCATTTGAACAGATCCTTGTTTAAATAGTAAGTGGACAGTGGAGGTATTCTTTGAGAGTTAGTTTACAACTTCAAGGATATTATTAATCACATACTCATAAAAATTATGACTGGGAGCTTTAGATTGGGAATTGAAGATGACCTCTGCCAAAGTTCACCAGGTCCCATCTGTATGGGAAATCATGACCAGGCCACAGAAGAGAGCCCCCTAGGAGCAGCCTTCTCCTGACTACCTGCTGGTTCCAAAACACTGCCCAGACATTAGCTACACATGCTGCCAGGATCAAACAGGGGCCAGAAAGCACTGCTTATTTCATGAGGACTTAGAAATTAACTTTACCCAAACTACATTTTTGCTCTAAAGTTTCTCTATCTTAACAAAAGCTCACAATCGGCTCAGGAAAAAAATATTCACATTTAAAAACACTTAAGCAGTTACCACATAAGACAGTAAATTGTCATTCCTTTCCTGCTCTTCATAAAGCAAGTTTTTAACCTATCTACCCTTTAGAATTAGCCAGATGAATAATACACAAGGAAAAATCTCAAGGGCTGCTCTGTTTTTATTCCTCAAATGTTTGGGGCTGGGAGGCAGGTGTTCTTCTTCCCTCTATTTTAAACGTTTTATTTTGGAATGATTTCAGAAACATTTTTAAATAGTACAGAGAGTTACAGTATATCCTTTACCCATATTCTCCAAATGATAACATCTTACCACATTTATTTGCTTTATCACTAATTTTCTCTCACACATAATTTTCTTTCTTAAACATTTGGGGGTAAACTGCACACAAGATGCCATTCTACCTCTAAATACTTCAGTGTATGTTTCCTAAAGGCAAGGTAAGTTTCTTCTGTAATCACAGTACAAGGATAAAAATCAGAAAGTATAACATTGATAACATTACCATTATCTAATCTACAGACTTTATTCAAGTTTCACCAGTTGTCCCACTTATGACCTTTACCACAAAAGCAAAACATTTTTTCTGTTCCAGGATCTAACACAGGATCACACATTGCATTTAGTTGTCATGTGTCTTTAGTTTCCTTTGATCTAGAGAAGTTGTTCGACTTTTGTGTTTCTTGACCTTGACATGTTTGAAGAGTAAAAGCCATTTATTTTGTAGACTGTCTTTCAATTTGATTTGTCTGATGTTTCCTCATGATTATATTCAGGCTATACATTTTGGGCAAGAATATCACAGAATTGATGTTGTGTTCTTCTCACAACATTCTATTAAGGGGGACCTGGTGCTGATTTGTCCCATTACCAGTGGGGTTAATTTTGATCACTTGGGTAAATTGCCAGTCTTCTCTATTGTAACAGCACCCATTTTCCCATTGTAATGAGTAAGTATCTTGGGTGGACATATTAGGAAACTATGCCAGTATCTGTTTCACATATTTTCACCCACTAATTTTTGCATCCATTGATGATTCTTACCTAAACAACTTGGTGCTTGCAAAATGGTGATTTTCTATATTTATTAGTTAAAAATCCCCCATTTATCTCACCAGTCTATGTCAGTATTAACTCATGAACTCTTATTTTCTTCCATGGATTATAATCCATTAAAAGCATGATTTATTTCCTTGCTGATCGTTTCCCAAATTTGGCCAGTGGGAGCTCCTTTAAGCTGGCTGAGTCTTTTTGACGAATCATTTTTTTTTAGTATTTGCTCATTTAAACATCTTGCGTTTAGGGCTCATCTTGTGCTCTTCCTGAAATGGGCCATTTAATCACAGAGCCTTGGTTCCAGTTACAGGACAATGGTATTTAGAAAACAAGATTTAGGTGCTTGGTGTGCTCAAACTATGGGCATCAATGCTAGTATGACCTCTCAGCAGGGCAGCAATCTCAATCAAGGGGAATTTGTCCCATAGGGGATGTATGGCAGTGGTTCGAGATACTTGGTTGTCACAATTAGACACTACTGTCATTTAGTGGGTAGAGAACAAAGATGTTGATAAACATCCTACAATGCATAGCACAGAACCCCCAACAACAAAGAACTATCTGCCTCAAAATGTCCATAGGGCCAAAGTTGAGAAACCCTTAGCTAGAGAGATCATGTGTATACACGCACAGACACAAACATGTACTTACATACTTATCGGTCTAAGTTAAAATTCATGAATTCACACTAATGAACCCAATTCCAATTCAGCACCACAGCGTTCATTCTACCCTTATCCATTCCCATGTCTATAACTGCCTTCTCTAACAATGCGAAACTTGGCTATTGTTATGCACAATATATGTATTTATTTCCTCAATCCCAGAATATATATAAACTGGCTTCAGAACTGCTAACTCATAAACTATGAAAACCAGACCTACTAGAGTTTAATTTTTGTTTCTATATATTTTGTCTTGGGACTGAGGGTACACAGTAAAGATACTGTTAGTTATTTCGATTAGTTTTATTTTTTTCCTCTCCCTTCGGCATGATTATATAATTCATCTGCAATATACAACAGTCCTGTCCATTTGTTTCTGTTTGTATTTCGAGTTTCCCCTCCTAAAATGCTCACAATTTTGTTTATTTATAAATATTGACATGGATCTAAAAGAATCATACAAAGATATATAATCAAAGAAGTCTTACCCCTTCATCCCCATTTACCTTGTTCCTCTCCCCCAATCACTTCCAACACAGACACAGACCAAGGCCTGCTCATGAGGGTCTGCAGGTGAGCAGATGATGGTGCCTTAGAACAACGAAAATAACAATGAAGTAGGGAAAAGAGGGAATGAAAGGGGTATACATGAGTCCCTAGAGGGACTCATGCTGGATTTTGCAGGCCATGTGAAGGCAATGGGAAGGGGAGCATGATATTGTGACATAATAAGAAATATTTGGTCTTTGTCCCCAGTTCCTGGCAAAGAGCTCCTAAAACCCTTGGAATTTCCTGACTGAGAGGAATGACAGGAGTCTTTTGTTCATCACAATAAGCTCCTTTCAGACAAACCTGAGGTTATGCTAATGAATGACTCTTGGAGGATGGGGGCTAGCTGCCAGAGGAACCAACCAGGTGATTGGAAGGCTTCAACTTTAGCCCTACCCCCCACACCTTGGAAGTGGAGGGGGGCTGAGGAAGATTTAATCACAATGGCCCATGATAGAATCAGTCGTTCCTGCCTAATGAGGCCTCCATAAAAAACCTAAAGGGCAGGGTTCAGAGAATTTCTGGGGTGGTGGGTCCATGGAGGTGTTGAGAGGGGGGCACACCTGGAGAGGGCATGGAAGCTCGGCACCCCTCCCCCACACCTTGCCCTGTGCTTCTCTTCCACTTAGCTGTTCATAATAAACCAGTAATAGAAAGCAAAGTGTTTCCCTGAGTTCTTCGTGCCATTATTGCCAACTGTCAAACCTGAGGCAGGGGATGTGGGAACCAACAATTTACAGCCAGTCAGAAGTGGAGTCAGCAACCTGGGACTTGTGATTGGCATCTGAAGTGGGAGCAGTCTTACGGGACTGAGCCCTCAATCTGTGGGTCTGACACTACTCCAGGTAGACGGTGTCAGAACTGAACTGACCTGAATTATAGGATACCTTGTGCATGTCTGCAGAGAACTGCTTGTGGGGGATTAAGGGGGACTCCACACAGTTGGTCTCAGAAGGGTTGAGAGTCAAGAGAAAAAAAGTGTTTTCCATTTATGATAGTTAGTTCACCTTATTTGGATGAAGTGGACGGAAATAGGCCCTTCAGAATGCCTGTGAGACAGCTTTTCCACAAGATACTTCAGGAATTCTGCATCCATCACCAGAAGTACAAGCTTTTCTGGTTACCCCTTATCCTTGAAACTTCCACTGCTACCCTCACCTCCCTGAAATACCTCTTCCCTCTTTTCCAAGCCATTCTACACTATCTGCTGAGATTGCTCCTCCATGATTAGTCAGGTTGGTATTGTCATGCAACATTCCATCCACCTCCTCACCTCACCTAAAAACCTCAATGCCCTCAAGGACCTCAAGACTTCCCCAGCAGCCCTCAGACACTTTTTTGCAATCCACTGCCAATTCTAAAATATTACCTCTTCTAATCCTTGGAGAAATTTCTGCTAACCTTGAGGCTCATTTTATCCAGCTATAAAATCTTCTTCAATTCCTTGTCATTTATCGACATGTATGCCACAACCCAATATTCATTAACGAATTTGTTACCTGACCTACAATCTTTCTCCCAATCCTAACTCACGTTGTCCCGTGTGGGTGGACCATGCAACATGCTCAGCTCTCAATTCTTTGGATCTCATCTCAAATAATCTAGTCCCATTCTCACATCCTGAAATCTTCTAATCTTCAATAACCGCACCACACTCAAAATTACCAATTCAAATAATACTGCATTCCAACTACAACCACCATCCTTCAAGTTACTTCCCAAGTGCCTTCAACTGGACCAACACTGACACCTGCAATCTAGAATGCAGACATTCTACAAATCAACTGCCCACACTCTTCTAAAAATTAATGAAATGAAATACATAAGAGGGCAAGACACTAAAGAGACATAGCCAAAGACATTGTGTAAACTTTAGACAACTAATGGTGTTAAAAAGACACTTTAAAGGAAAACTGGGGAGACTTGAATACGATAATACATTAGATTGCTATTGATTTTCTTTGGTGTGATAATAGTATTGCGGTTTTATGGGAACATGATCTTTTGATTAAGATGCATGGTGAAGTCTTTAGGAGTGATGTGTCATGATGTTTGCAACTTTCTTTCAGATAAAGAAAAAAAACAGAGAGAAGAGAATGGAGGGAGGAAAAGGAAGAGGAAGTGTGAGAAAGGAGAAAGAAGGAAGAAAAGGGAGAAATGGGGAAACAAAGCAAATGTTGAAAAGTTTAACCTTTAACTAATCTAGGTGAAGAGTATACAGGCATGCACCACACTATTCATTCAACTTTTCTCTAGGTTTGAAAGTACCAAAAACAAAAAGTCTAGGGGAAATGTATCAAGAAAAACCCCTATTTGATAAACCCTCTAAGATTAAAAAAAAATAAATCTGATGTGTATACATTCACACCTTTCTCTGTGCTCATCCAAACATAATTAAAAGTATTTTAGGATAGAAAGGGGGTTTTAAGTAATATGAGAATGTACTGCAGATTATTCTGCACAATGCTTTTCTAATTTAACAATACATATAGGGATATGCTTCCATATCACAGTTACATAGTATTTTATAGTAAAAAATGCACTGTAATTTATCTAATCATTCATGCATTTAGTGGACACTGTGGTTGGTCAGCATTTTGGCTGCTACAAACAAGGCTGTTGTAGATGTCCTGGTGGACATCAACTCACAATTCAGCCTTTCAACTCTATAGGAAAAGATTACCAAAAGATTAACAGCTGGGTCGAAAAGTATGTACTTTTATTTTAACATCTAATGCCAGATTATTTTCCCAAAAGACCATAGCAAGTCACACTCTAAAGATGCCCATCCCCTTTATTTCACCTGCACGGTAAGTCACCAGTCTTTTAAAAAATGCTGTCACTCTGCAGGTCATTTGAAGGCAGCACAAAGTGAGGTACTCTTAAAAGTCATCTGTGAGTCCTAAGTCAGTACTCATATTCCTTTCAAAGGACCAAAAGGGAGAGGAGAGAAAAGAAAGATATACTATCCGCCTTCTTAAACTCCCACTATATTTTTTCTCCTCACTATTACGGCAACTACAAAGTGATATTACCCTTCTTTGTTCATGTGTTTCTCATACCAAGTACACTAAAACCTCCTTGAAATTAGGGATAGGAAATCACTCACTCACTCAACAAACATTTATTAATCACCTACCATGTGTCAGACAGGCTTAACATTAGGAATATACATGCAAATGAGATAAAGGCCATCATCAGTGCCCCCATGCAATGTAACTAATATTCTTATATGATAATCCAACATTCAAAGTTAATTACACAATTAATACTTTATTGCACTGGTGGTAAATACTCTAGAGAATTACTGGAGCAGGGTGCAATGAAAGCACAGTACTGGAAATGGCTTAAAATGGGCTTTCAATATTATTTATGTATGGCTTAATAAATTTTGCATCACTAATTGATAGTGTGATTTATGAAATATGATTATTAAATATGTGGTTTTATAATTACGACAAGAGAGAAAAGACAATAGGACCTAAAGTTATTGAACAATATAAGCCAGTATAGTGCCAAACCCTTTACATACCTAATCTCATTTAATCCTCACCACTAATTTATAAGGCGGAAACTATCATTCCATTGTTAAAATGTGGAATATGACATTCAGCGAGAAAGAGTAATTTCACAAAAATCACATAATTACTAAATGATGTCAGGACAGGATATGAACCCAGGTCTGTCTGGTTTCTTTCTCCTATAACACAGTAATTCAAAACCAGAATTTCAGACTAAGCCTGGAAAAAAAATCTATCTGCACAATGAAATATTTTTTTTTACATGTGATTCATATAAAGTTAGGAGAACAATGGCAAGCCAACTTGGTATTTAAGTCACTTAAAAAATATAGTAACTGATGAGCCTATATATATAGTAACTAGTGGAAAACATGCTCATTTAAGTATAATATTTGAAAGTGTGCTCTGTAAATATGATACGATATTCCTTTCAGAAGCAAGAGTAGAAGAATAGCTTCTAGTTGGGACCAATGCTAATCTAATATTTTGACAAACTGCCAAGATGCCATGCCACTATGTTGTCTTATATCAAAGTTTAACAGAGATGTGATTTGACAAAATATTCTTCCTCAATCTCAAACTCATGAATTTATTTTTCAAGCTTATTAGAGTAACACCTAAATTAAACAAAAGTCTAATAATTTAACAACCACCAGAAAAAAATCAAAGATAAAAAGGAGAAAACACCCGTAGAATACGCTTACAAATACTTTGAAGTCCTCCAGGAATAATCTTCCCAAGGAACTTATTTATGTCTATGTATGTATAGTTAAACGCACACAGACAGACAAACATCCAAACTAGACATGTGTCCCAAACATTCACTAAAGTAACCTTTGGAGTAATACTATTTCTGTAAGAAAACAGACCCTTCAAGGTCTATATAACCAATGTATAGAGAAAACTGGTATGTTACTTAAAACATCAGAAACAGCAAAGTTATAATGCCAGTAAATACTCCATAATCAAGGCTAAAAAAGGAAATAGAAAATAAACTAGAAAGAAAATGAAGGGAATATTTCAAATTTTTAGATGCTCTGGATATTAATTTGTTGATTTTTTTAAAAATTATACCTAGGATCACTTAAAAACTTGTTATTCATATTTTCCCCTTTGGTAGACTGAGATGAGTCACTAGCACATGAGATTAGATAGAATCACCATCACTTGTTAGTTAACAAAAGGGAAGAAAAGAGGGTGATGCTGAAAGGGAAGGAAGGGAAAAAAATTTCTCCTGATCTAACAAGGGAAAAATTGGATAAGAAAAGATGAAGAAAAGTGTGGATTACACAATTTAATTATTATTAGACGAAAATAAGCAGGGAAAGGTAGATGTGCAAAAACACTCACTAAATGACCCTGAGTGCTACTGTACAGTAATACATACTGTTCGCCACACAAAGGCATCTGGCCAAAGGGGCAAAGCAAGGGCTTGACAAGCTCCATGGCTAAACTGGGCTTCCTATCTCAGAGCACGATGTGCCCTGAGAACAGAGCACTTTTTCTATTTCACACAAAGCTCCAGTCCATCTGCCAAGGACCTAAAAGTTGTGTCCACTCAAAGAGAGGCCTTTTGAAATTTGCATAAAAGCTCCATTTGGTCTTAAGAGGGCTGTGCAGTCACATTGCACCACTGTTCTACCTCTTCAGCCTCCAAATCTAACCTCCCAGCCCCACTGTTCCATCCCTCGAGCCATGAGGAAAGAACAAAACTGTGCAGTAGCCAGTCTTTCCTATGGAATGTTCTCACATCCATGCTGTTTATTCATAATTCAAAGGAAACTTATATTTTACACTTTAAATTTGATATTAAAGTCCACTATTTTATGACAATTTATTTTGGGTAAAGTAATCTTTCTATTACTAATGGAAAGTTGCTAATAAATTTTAGAATATGATTTACTCCTTAAAAGGGATAAGTATAACTTTGCTTTAATTATTTAATTGTCATGGCTGCTCCTAATTCAGTTTTCACTATACACTCTAAAGGCTTATAGAATCACATTTAGTTAGTCATTACAATTATATTTTCCCACCACTGCTAAATTTAACTGGCTTAAAAAAATAAAAAATAAAATCATAAAAAAAATTTAAAAATAGAATTATATTTGTACATGAAGTAATAAAATTGTAATTCCTAGAAAATAGTCTATAATTTGCTCTAATCATAGAAACAAACAGCTTTTCCTTCAACCCCCAACTAATGAAATGTAGTTTGCTATGCTTTATATCACCATACATTTTCAAGTTTTCGACTTCAAAAAAACAAACATACAAAACAAACCATCAACAATAATATAGCAAAATTACTATCAAATTACAATGGCCAATGTTTCTTTATTCTGAAGGCTCTCATTTCACATACAATATAGAGCTACAAAATACTAGATGTTCATCTAGGAAAGATCATAAATCACAAGTTTGACTAAATAACTTAAGATGTATATGTAAAGGACTGCTAAGGAAAATGAAACACCTATACTTAGTATGTCAGTTTAATTAATTCAAGCTTTCCTTATTTCTGTTTAAACACATAATAAGCAAATGTTCCATGGAATTCTCTCATTAGTACATCTTGAGGTTGTTTCCTAGTACTGGATGCAATATATAATATAGATCAGGACTGAAAATGTTTGCTTTTACCTCGAATAACATAGTTATCCAGTGCATCTTCCATTCTCTTCAGTGCTTCAGTTCTATCAGAGCCATATGTGATTAGCTAAAAGCAAGCAAACAAATACATATATATTTTTATGTCTATCTATATGTTAGGGTGATTCATTCTAGTAAAAATTAAAATATTTTATAACAGATTTCCCAAAATATCTTTTGAAATTGCATCTTTTGTTTAGTTTTTAACAAAAAAATATGTCAATTAAATTTTTAAGTATATATATTAGAATCACGCTATTTTAGGCTTTTCTTCTACATTTCATTATCATTGTAAAGAGCAATTTGACAAAAACAAATAATGTAACAAAAACAAAAATAGAAAAAATTTAAAAGGAAATGTATCAAAATGTAAGGCCAGGCACTGTGGCTCATGCCTATAAGCCTAGCACTTGGGAGGCCAAGGCAGGAGGATAGCTTGAGCCCAGGAGTTCGACACCAGCCTGGGCAATAGTGAGACCTCATTTCTACAAAAAGCAATTTTTTCAAATTAGCAGGGTGTGGTGGTACGTGCCTGCAGTCCCAGCTACTTGGGAGGCTGAGGCAGGAAGATAGTTTGAGGCCAGGAGTTTGACACTGAGTGATGATGAGGCCATTGCACTCTAGCTCAGGGCAACAGAGTGAGACTTTGTCTCAATAAAAAAAAAAAAAAAAAGAATATTTGAGAGAGGATATGAACATCTAAGGTAGTGGTAGGATTCAATTTTTTTAAATTTTTATATTTTTCTGTGTTTTCCAAGTTTGATACCCTAAATAGTTAACACTTTCATAGCAAAAAGAGTAAAATTTTAAATACAAAATTACTAAAAAAAAAAAAAAAAAAACAACTATCTTAAGAATCATTCACAGTTTTATACATAATATAGCCTAGAAACAAAGGGTACTTGTATTAGAAAAACAGAAAGATCTTACTGCTCTATATGATTTAGTGCCTATTTATATGTATCTCATATAACTTAGAAATAAAATAACACTATTCATTAAAAATTTTTCCAGTGGTTACATTAGTCAATTTGTAGATTGGAATTATTTTAGTATGTTTTGTTAGTTCTTCAATACCAAGCCAGTTTGAAAATTAATTTGTGGGCCATTTTTATGAACAGAAATATATTAATCTAAAAATGGAATCATATGTATTTAAAAATCAATCTATAATGTTCCTATGTATTTTAATTTTTAAATTAAATCATGTTTCCCTAATAAACAAAAGACCCAAAGTTCATTTGAACAATATTAGAGCAAAAACTTAAGTGAAAAAGAAAGATAAAACATGGTTTGTTTACTGCAACTACATGAAAAAGTACAGTTGGGGAAAAACCACCATCTTGAAAAATAGGGTTTAATAAAGAAATCATTCCTCAAAACATGTCTAACATTTCAGAGAACACAGGATTTCCTAAACAAAATCTATAGTTTTAACTACTACAGTATTTTACATTTCATAAGGTCTTAAGACTTTAAAGATTTTAAAGATCTAAAAATTTAAGTAGAATTGTTAATTTATTTTGGAAGTCAAACTTCAAAAAGACAGGTGGGCAAAACATCTCTTACTCTTACATAAAAGTTATGTCAAATCTACTTAATTAGTAATTGGTAAAAATTGAAGAGAAAAGGTCAAAAGTACTCTAACACACACTGCCTATCAGCCCAACTTCTTGATATTACCTGTCATTCATACTTTCATCTCAGGCAATTTTCAGAAATGGCCAAAAAGGCAACTTAATTCCTTCTCACTGCAATGAGTTGGATTAGCACCATTGGTTAAATGTTTATCATTTTTATCATTGTGTGTGTGCGTGGTGGTATGATTTGATTGGGGAGGAGGGAATATTACAAACTAACATGATGCTGGATTTTCTCTTTCTTAAGAAAACAATGTGCTCTGCTTTCACATTTCTATCAGTGCATAATTAATTATTTAATTACAGTACATGACTTAGATTAAGGCCCAATTTCAGACTTTTCAAATATACACATTGTTTTTTCAGAAGAAATCTGAAAGAATCCATTAAGAAATCAAACTAACTTTTGAAATCATAGGATCATAATAAATGCTAATATCACTTCCTGGTTGGATGCCACTGTCAACCCGGACCTAGGAGAAAGAAAGAAAAAAATGAAAGTAACTCATATTATGCAGATATTTTTTTTAACCACAAATTTAATTTCCATGGAGAAAACGGATAGAGAATTTCAATCTCAAATAACATTTCAGCGTCTGGAAAACAAAAAAACAACCTAAAAAATATATAAAGACCAAATGATCTTGATCTATTACTATGCAATACAACACGTATTTTTCGTTCTGCCACTAAATGAAGAAACTAAGAAACAGCAAAAACCAAAACAAAACAAAACCAACTTTCTGCATCACTATGCTAGGATGCCCAGGATGTGGTTTTTGGCTCTCTGATGGTGTCTTCCAGCTGCTGCAAAGCATGGATGAGGCCCCTGCTAACCGCACTCCCCACCTGCACTCTTCTGAGAGTGCAAGTGAATGAATCCCTGGTCAAGCCTGCTCCTCCCTCCATAGGAACTCAAGCCTGGGCCTTTCATGTCTGCAACACTTTCCTTTTTTGCCTCACTCTCTCAACTGTAAAACACTATTTTCTGTTACTGTTAGTCCCCTGAGGCTTTAATGTTTACACAGCTTTTCCCACCACTTTGCTTTATAAGGACACAGCCCCAATTAGAGTTCTGATTTTGCGATTTTCATGGGGGGAAAAATAGCGTGAGTTCAAAATATTCTTTTGAAGAGCCTGATTGCTGTTAACCAGCCAACGAGTTAGTACATCGCTGATTCTTGTTTTCATCTCCCAGTTTGATACCAGCAGTAAGGCACAGAGGTTAGCCATGTAAAACTTTTCAAATGAGCAGTTGCTGAGGACAGAATATTTATTAAATTATCATGAAGTTTTGGAATCTGAAGTATTTAAAAGCTAATCAAAATACGTAAGACTGCCAGGCATATCCTAGGGGTCTTGAGGACAGAGGAATTGAATCGAAACTGAGAGAACAGCAGGACTTTGATGCCCAACATCGTAAAGGGGTGGGAAGAAAAGAGGGGAAGCTCACGTAGCTCTCCACCTGTGGGAAGAAGCCTTCCTAATAAACAGCAGCTCATCTGTCTGCAGCAAGGCGGAAAAAGGTCAACACAGAGGCTGTTAGGCCTTTAATATTTTAATTTGGGCAATTATCAAGGGACCACATGTAGAACCTCTTGTCTAGGATATCCACATGAGGGTATGATGATGGCTTTATTATATGGTGACATGAGAAGATGGGCCACAGTTTCATTCTCTTAAAAAAAAAATTACACTACTATTATTCTCTTTGTAAGGTTGTAAAAGGTAACATTATTAACATACCTGGAAGGCTTTTATTTCTGTATTTGTAAGCACAAAAAAATGGACATTTTTATTTGTATTCATATTTATATACAAAAATCTTAATTTTAAATGAAAGTCATTCAGCACACTTACAAATTATCTTGGATTTATGTTGATTTAAAACATATTTCAGGACATAAACTTAAGTTCTATGGAATGCACAGTGTTGATAAAAATTAGAAAAAATTAATAGAGAAGCTTTAAAAGCAGTAAAACCACAATCTACCTTTTCCCCACATTTTAACAGTCCCAAAACAGTAACTGGCAATCAGGTGACATAACCCGTGAGCTTTCATTTTCTTAATTTTAGTACCACATAGTTAAAGAGCAAATTTTACCACCATGTCATTTTTAAAACCATAGCATGCTTGCTAAAGCAATGTTTAAAACTAAGATTGATACAAGTTCTAAAACTTTTGACTTTAAAAATATCCTATCATTTGCTACATAAACTGCTACAAAGCTAGTGAAGAACTTTGATGTTCAACACATTAATAAAATAACATAGACAATAAGAATATTACCTTCTCCTATAGTTCTTTTTTTTTCTGAGGCAGAGTCTTGCTCTGTTGCCCGGGCTAGAGTGAGTGCCGTGGCGTCAGCCTAGCTCACAGCAACCTCAAACTCCTGGGCTTCAGCGATCCTACTGCCTCAGCCTCCCGGGTAGCTGGGACTACAGGCATGTGCCACCATGCCCGGCTAATTTTTGCTATATATATTTTAGTTGGCCAGATAATTTCTTTCTATTTTTTTAGTAGAGACGGGGTCTCGCTCTTGCTCAGGCTGGTGTCGAACTCCTGACCTTGAGCGATCCGCCCGCCTCGGCCTCCCAGAGTGCTAGGATTACAGGTGTGAGCCACCGCGCCCAGCCGCTTCTCCTATAGTTCTTAACTTAAAATTTCAGTTACCTTGAACAATATCATCCTAAAAGTCAAGTTACCTAGGGCTTCTAAATATGTCTTTGTTATTTACTAAAATTATGGTGACAGAAGGTATGTCATTTTAATTTAAAAACATAGGATAAAATCAAGATATATATAATCAACGTATCTCTTTGTATAAGCAAATCAATATCTCCAAGTTAAAATTGTCACAGAGCATGTGACAGTTTAAAACTCTGATTATTTACTGTTTACAGTTTTTTCCAAAAAATAATCAGCCATATTGTAATATTTAACAACAAATTAAAAGTCAAATCAAGTCTCCATTCCTCCATGGAAACAAAGGCTATAAACATTTGTATTAAAAGCCTTAAGAATAAAGTCAAATGGAGGTGGAACCAAATGTATGAGAACAAAATTGTGGTCTGAAACAACAAATTTACAAGCTACGGTGATCAAAGATCAAAACGAAAAGCTTCATCTTTGCCATATAAATAAATTTCAGGTATAACGAAGCACATGAAAAAGCACAAACCACAAGTTAACTCTTAAGTATGTATTCTTGTGACCAAAAAAGGTAAGAGCCAAAAAATGGTTTCCTAAGGTAAACTGACTGATCGAGTTTTAATAAGGCAAGAAGGAAAAACAAACAATAAAAACCACAACAAAAACACCCAAGCACCTCTGTATGAGATTCTCAAACCACTGCTCAGAAACCTCTAGCACAATTAAAATTTCCTTCTTCAGTACCACAGCAGACCCTGTGAAACTATCAGGCGTCTCCCACCCTTGATTCTCAATTCACCTCTCCCCCTAAGCACAACTCCCAGCCCGCCATGTCTACCTGACAAGTGACAGCCCAATCTGATTAAATGCTTCCAAGGGAGGGGACTTGTGGGCCTCCATGACAGGCCAAAAGTGATCACCATGGAGATACATAATTACAGCTGTCAACGCATCTACTGTCCTGCTGACATCAATTTGATCGCTCCCAGCAATAATGATAGACAAAGCTTAGTGTGCACTCTCCTGCACCCAATCACTTTATCTATTCCTTGGTCCATTTAGCTGACATGCAACATTCACACAAGCAAATAACAGCAGTAAGCAGAACATTTAAGGCATTTTAATTGTTTTTTCTTTCTATGGATGGCTCACAACTGCAAATGTTATTACATAAAACTCCTGCTGCAGCATTAATTGAAGAAAGATTTGGTGGGACAAAGACTGTAGGGGGTATAGTTTGTCCATTATCACTTGTACTTTCAACAGGTCTCACGTTTGAAAATTGCAAATTGCAAAAACTTGCAAGGGCAAAATGTTTGACATCTTGTTAGCTATTACAACATGGTGAAAACTTCTAACAACTAGAGTAATCAGTATGAATTCTTATTTAATACTTTTTTCTTTGATTAAAAAAGTGTTTAGATATGTCCCTGTGATACTTGTTTTCTCATCTGCTATTTAATGTCACATAATGTCTGTTAAATCTTTACAATTTTTTTTCTGCCTTCAGTCTTTGAACACAGCATGGAGTCTCCAAGCCTAGAAAGGGTCAAGTCCCTTTAGAAAGCACATGGGCAAAAACAATTTAAAAAGTGAAATAAATCATATATCTAATAACATCTTCAAATTTAGAATTCTTCCTGTAATCTTTCACCATCTTCATGCCAGTAATCAAACTGAATAATCATATTCACAGATGGTACAGCCTTGTCATCCACTAGCTAACATAATGTCATATAGATATGCACTTATTACCTTGATTAAGAGAAAGGGTATGTCCTTGTTCTTTTTATACAACAAAAACTATTTAAAGAACAGCTATTAAATACAGAACTACGCAATGAAGTGGACAGTGATTACTTTTAACTGATATAAATAATATATACTTCTTAAAGTCTGAGACACTTAACAGAATGAGGTACACTGTTTTCCTTAGTCCTTTTCAATTAACGAGCTGATTTTGTGCTTGAATCTCTTGACATGTGACCATACAGGGGAGCTGGATTAGATTTACTGAAAAGATTAAATTGTAACACAAAGAAGTCATTTCCCATTCTTAGGATTCATGATCTTTCTGATTATAATTTTTGAAAGAATTGGGAACATTCTAAACTATCATATTAGTATCATCAGATATCTCCAGACTTCCCCTGTCAAGTGAATTCTGACATTCCTGAACACTATAAAATATCAAAAAAAAAAAAATTGTTTTAAACACAAAACTGTGATTCCCCATGAATTTCACTTGTCCTGCAATTTACACCCTTTGCTGTTGACATGCTTTAACATAAAAGTATAACATAAATCAAGATTTTAGCCCCTCAGTTGGTATTACAGCTTAATGACTTACACCAGGTAGATGTAATGGTTCTTGGTACTGAGACAATCTCCCAATAGACGGTAAACCAAAAGACTTGTAGGGATCCTGAAAGTTCAAAGGAAAAGAAGTACAGTCTTTGAAATATAAATCAGCACAAGTAAGGTTAAATATTTATATAATGAATAAGCATTTATAGGTTTATTTTCAACATACGATATTTACCAAATCACAGATTTCAGAATATTATTGTCTTATACTCTAGGCAACTTAGAAATGCACTTAAAAATGAAACAGAATTGTAAGCAGAATTTAGCCTGACCTTGATCATACTCTATTGAAATTGGTAAAATTCCAACTTTTTATAAAGCTTCTTAGAATGCCTTGGGCAAAAATAAAATAACCTAGACCCTACATCAAAACATACTCAAGTTCAGAACAACAAATGTGGTGCACTAAAGATATTTGTTTTTCTTACTTCTCAAAACAGCTCACATATGGTAAAACTTGAGAATTTGTGTTCTTCAAATAAAGACCTGAAAAGAAACTTTGCACATGCTAGTAGATATGCCCTTCATTTGTAAATATCTTAGATCATCAGAATAGGTGAGTTCAGTGTCATAGTAAGAAAAGAATACCACTTAAAATATGATAAAAAACAAGAGCAATATAACCATGCCAAAATATGTATTTAAGCTCCTTAAAAAATATTTAGAACAACTTTCAGTACCTATAAACATAGATACTGATTTTTTTATTTTGACAGACATCTTTGATGTCTAAAAGTAAAAGATGGCACAAATGTTACCTTGCATTTTTGCTTTAATCATTTCAGAAAGGGATTTTCAGATGTTGACTGCTCTATTATCTGATTTTTATAGTTATAAAATAATATAAAAGTATTGGCCTGAGAGTTTATGAGTAAAGCCCATAATAAAGATTATGAATTGAATACATGTTTTACCAAAAGCTTTATAATTTACATTTTGTTACTTTCATATAATCATAAAGGACAAAATTATTTTTTTAATTGTTGGAAAAAAGTTTAAGTAAATGTCAAATCAACAGCTAACATGTACCCAAGCCAGGTGCTTAAAAAAAACCCACAGAAATATTAATAAATGCTATTTCTTGCTAATGTGGTTTGAAAGCAAACAAAACAAAAACCATGGTCCATTCAAGCTCAAGAATATTTAATGCTTTGCTGCCTCTTAACAGATTAATAGCTATTTCCCTATCCAGAAACATATGAGAATTAATTAAACACAATTCTCTAAAGCTATTTTGAATTATGTCAAAATTATCTAATTTTTTTTCTGGTTTAATTATGGATTACATAATTAAATACTTGACACAGGTTATAAAACCCTAACTTTACCTTGTTGTTTAGCTAAACCAAGTCTCATGACTCTGGACACAACAACCATCCTTCCTCCCAACATCATTCATTTTACCTCCGCATAGACCCGACATTCAACTGCCCAGCCGTTGATGGGAATATCAGCTTGTTTGTGCCTGAGAGGGTAACCCTTAGCAACACGGATCATTTCTTGGACTAGGTCCAGGCCAGTAATGCATTCTGTGACAGGATGCTCAACCTGCAAGGCCAAAATCTGCCAGTCAATAGGTGTAGAAAAAGGTAACGCAAATAAACAAGAAAAATCCCCAAAGTTTTTGGGTAGAATGAGATTATTTTTATTTAACATTTAATCATACTTGACTGAAAATCTAGCTAGGATAATAAAATGAAAAAATAAACACAATACAGTACACAAATCATGATACAAAAAACTAGTGCCTAAAAAGTATTTTTAAACTGTTACTTTTCCCAGTTTTGATTTACGTGGTTCAATAATGTCTAACAATCTTAATTCTGAAACTAATTCTTAACTGAAAACCACATTTACTTCTCTGAAATCCTCAACGTAGCTGATAATTAACATATTCTGCTACACTTAACATGGCATCTAGAGGGGCAGCTTATGATTTTCCAAAGCGCTGGTCTACCCTGTCTCACCCACTTGCATGCTTTCACTAACCTGTCCTGACAAGCAGCCAGATTAGCGTAATCTTGCATCAATGCAGTGTAGCAGAAAGGAGCAGATGGATCCTTCAGGTTGCTTTCCCTCCAGACTGACTAGGGGAGTGCTTAGCATGCACAATAGCAAAACTGAGCTAGTGAAATCACTCTGCTCTCTCAGCAAACTGCTGATAACTACTTTGTCTGATGCTGTCATGGGAATACCTGGCTTTCCACGCTAACACATGGGAAACATGTGTACAAAAACATGCACTGACATATAAGTACATGAACAGGGATACATGTCATTATAAATTTGATCAATCATTTACAAATTCTTAAATTTGAGTTAAAATAAAATCACTCACGGCACTGGAAAAGAGCAGATAATCTTTCATCTAAAATCTTGAGTAAGTTTTAAAAACACAAATAAAACTGCGGCCACATCTGCTGCTTGGATAATTTTTTTTCTTTGTAAAAATTAAGTATGTTCTAAATGTACTTCACAATAGTTTATCATGACATGTCATATTTCATACACTCTGACACAGGAAAAGGTCAGTGAACAAATGAATTATCCTCCCATCTTCAACTACACTAATTGAAGGACAGGACTTAGTCATTATAATAATCTTGAAGCTTATCATAAGCAGACAATGCCATGGTCTTAAAAAAAAAAAAAAGCTTTGTAAAAATAAACAGATGGTATCCATAATTAGCTCTGTATGTGTTATGAGTTTGTTTACAGTTTCGACAACATTTTAAGACATTTTGACATAATTTTAATGACAAATCATCATTAAAATAAGCATCTACCCTTTGCAAAATAAATGTGACACTAAATAAAGATCTTATTAGTTAAAAAATATATGTATTTGAAAATAAATTATGGTTTTGCAAGAAACAAAACTCTATATGATAAATATATTAATAATAAAGCTATAAAGCCCCTCTAATATTGCTAGAAATCAATTTCATATGAGAAAGCATCTCAGCACAATAACTATTCAAGAGGTAAACCTACTATGCACCAGGTGCTTTACTATGTATTAATACCAATACACCCGTTAGGTGAGAAAACAATTTTAAAAGTTAAGAATTCAATTTCCTCTTTCCATAACCAGTGCCCAAATAAGTACATATTATATACAAGGCAAACAAATATATATTGAATGAATGTGTTAATGAATAAACAGCAAATCCAGAGTCACACCTATATTAAGTGGTAGAGAAGGGGTTGGAATTTATGTCACTACAGAGATGATGTTATCTTCCTGTTCTTCCTCATGGAAAAATGTACATGAAAGCATGTAGTAAATAGAAATGGCTATACAATTATGCACAGTTGTCTTTTCTAAAACATAATACCATGAAGGTTTAAAGAACCAAATTTATTATGAGGCTCTGTTTCACCTTTGAAGATACCTCTATAACTGGGTAGAAAAATATGTACATTAGACCCACTTGGAATGGGGTCCAAAAACGAACCCACTTTGTTTCAAACTTAGAGTTATATAACAGGAACAAACCACTTTACAATCTAAATTAGTGAGCTACAAGTAATTAAAAATAAAAGCAACTAAGTGAATAACTAAAATAACCAGCTGTTAAAGGTAAAATAATTACTAATAGAATTTTTTTTAAATATCCACTTATTGACAAGTATTGTCAAAGTCCACAAAATAGTCTAACTTGTTTGAATTTATCAGGTAAGAGACATATATCTTCTTTAAAGTAAAACTTACAATTTTAAACATTTTTTTAAAAAATGTTTCTAAATACAGAATTCCAAAGCTATTCCATAGGACACGTGAAACATTTCCTTGATGCTCTGTATTATTATTATTATCATCAGGAATCTTATAAGCATAACATTGTCTAAATAATCACATATCTCCCCCACTCCCAAGAACATTGCAATGGTTTCCCCCAACAAGTTAACCTCAATACTTAAGCGGTCAGAACAGAAATATACAAAGGAACAAAATGACTCCCAGGCCAAAATACCATTCAAGAGGAAGTGAGGGAGGTGAAGATGGTTAACTAGGACCAAAAAGCTATAAAAAGAAAATAAGAATGAAAAATTGTTGTCTGGTAAATGAACAAGTTCACCTTGTTCCACTTAGAAGAAAAATGTAAATAACTATTACTGATGCTAATAAACATCTGTTCTGAGCACTACTGCAGGGGGGTGGGGTTGTGTCACTTCTATTTGGGAAACACTGGGTTAATTTAAATTAAACAAGTTTTTTTAAAGAAAGACTCCTCAAGTCATTAATACGTCCATATGCCTTGTTACTGTCCAAGAGGAGGATCTTGTACAGCGTTTCTTCCTACTTTTGCAGAGAGTATCTTTAAGAGTTGAGAAGTCCATGGAACACATTTTTTGAAACAATGCCTTAAACATTCCAAATACAAAATGGAATTCCCTTATTGTAACTCCATCCTCACTAGGCAAATTTTTGAGAACCTGGCTTTATATGCTTTTCCAACGGAAATGTGCTTGTTTCAAGAAACACATGAATCGAGGATCCACCCACCAGACAGAATTATTTTGTATTGTAGATGAATACATTAGCATTCAAATATATAAATCTTGTGATTTAGTCAGCAAGAGTAAGCCTTAACAACAACAAAAAAACCTCACACACACAAAACAGGAGTAAGCCCAACCAAGTTATAATTCCTGAATCTTCAAACACAAATTTCTGATGGGGATATATTCGTCAAGGTAGTGCCACACTGTAGGGTCTATTAGTAGCTGATAGATCCATTTCTATTGGTAATAATACCCTTAGCTCACCATAAATCTTTTCTTCAAACAGGTACAGAAAACTACAATCACGAAATGCCATATTATGGGACATAATCATGCTTGGGGACTAGAATGAGTATGTAAATATGCCTACATTAGATGGTCACAAATGGGTAGCTTTTTACAAATCTATTTGCTGCTTTAATTTAGTTTTGTCTTCTTAGTCACCACCAAGCTGTCATTATTACCATTTTGTCTAGACCTCTCACCACTCCCTCTTACTAATCTGTTGCTTCAAATTTATCTCCCAAAAAATAACTAAGCATGTCAAATGCAACTGTGAGGTAAATTAGGGTTTGCTTCATCTCTGAGTGCTTAACTTATCAAATTTCAATAGTAATAAACTTAGAACTAAATCTTTCTGGCACTATATAGTCATTATGTATCTTCACGATTCTAAAAATTATAATCATAAATTCTGACACTGCCATTGTCATCTTTAGCCTATTCCTCCTTGAGTACAAACTAGGAAGTATGCTAAAACTAGTGAGTCAACATTGGATGGGATGTTTACAGTCTCAAAGTTATCTCCCTGTAAGATACTTTATTAATGAAAAGTAATCTACAGCGGAGAAACACCAGAGACACCACCTTAACCAAGCCAATGTCACCAATAATGGGAAAAACAGACATTTTTCCCCCGTGTGGTGCTCAGAGGACTACATCATTTCTGTAATATTCCTGCCCAAAATACAAAGACTGAATCCAGTCATGAGAAAACAGACAAGCCTAAAACAAGAGACATTCTATAAAATAAATGGCCTGTGCTCCTTAAGAATGTCAAGATCATAACTGACAAAAAAAAAAATGGCCAAGGAATTGTTCCAGGTTGAAAAAAAATAAAGGATGTAACAACTAAATGCAATGTAAGACTCTGAACAAGAATTTTTTTTCTTTCACTACAAAAGGCATTAGTGAGATAATTTCCAAAGATAAAAATTTGTATATAGTCTGTAGCTTTGATGATAGTAATATTTTAATGTTAAAATCCTGATTTTTGATAATGGTACTGTGATTATTCAAAAGAATTTCCTTGTTTCTAGGAAATACACAAATATTTAGGGGTAAAGGTGCACTAGCCGTGCAATTTACTCTGAAACATTTCAGGTAAAGAAAATATAGATACAGATAGAAATACAAAGCAAATGTGGTAAATGTTAGTGAAGTGTGTTCAGACATTCCTTGTAACATTTTTGCAACTTTTCTGTAAGTCTGAAATCATTTCAAAATAAAAGTTAATAAAAATAAAAGCAATGTCACTAGAAAGACTTGTTTTTCATATTATAAAACATTATTAAAGATATCTGACTGATCAACATTCTTTTCTCTTCAGTCAGAATCCTCCCACTGTGTTAAATAAAAATAGTTATCCGACAGCGGATAATTTGTTCAATATGTTTTCTCTGACCTAAACTTTTAAATATTTCAATGTGATATTTATCTAATAATTCCTGAAACTTTAAGAATAGGTAACTAAATAATAGGCAAGTCTTCCCCAAGGGCAGGAAGATTCAGGCAAATTTTAATTATATACCTGAGTTAACTCTGAATGAAAATTAACACGCAGAGAAGTCTAAAAGAGGAAAATGTCACAAAGTGTGGAAAGAAGCAGGATGCAATGTGTGTTAACTTGGCCACCGTGAACAAGCAGGCTGATGAGAAGTATTCAAAATTCTTTGAATGGAGAGATGTTTGGGGCTGTAATTGTTTGGCAGCTGGTGAGTGGTGTCAAAGCAGATGCTGCCCTCAAAAGTACAAGATCCACCATTCATAATAACTAACATCAGCATGGCACTTTCAAATTTACAAAATCTCTCCTCATGCACAAACTTGTTCAATACTCCAATGTCATTAAAGAGAAAGTGCATGAGATACTCACAAGATGTACATGGTGAGAGAAGAGTAAGAATTTTTCATATCCAAATAATGTTACTTTAAATTAACATAATTTTAAGTAACATCTTTATGAAATACATCAAGTCTAAACTCTCCAAACTGGTTTGTGAAAGCTATCTTCTGTAAGCAGAATTTGTTGGACTCAACTCAGCAAAGCAGTTTAGGTGTGATACCTGTTGAAATATGAGGAAATTGTCCTGTTATATAAAATTCCGTTTCATAATGGTGTTTGGCATAATAGGCCTCTTTTTAGTTTGTTGTTATCCCAGCCTGAAAGGATAGCTGATGCCATTATTTTTGGTTCTGCTTTTTCCATTCAGAGAGATGCTTTGTCGAGAGCAGAATCTAGCATGTACCTATTAAAATTTTGAAGCTCTCCCTCCTGAGAATATAGGATTTCAAAATAGATTTTGATCTATAGGACTCAAAGATAAAAGGCTTGTTGGGAAATAGGCCCCAACACACCATTCCTGTAAACTCACCTTGAAAATAATGGCTGTATTCAAGAGTGGTCATGAAAATGGAACAGGTTCTATTATAGAGCTCCCCTGTTAGCCCCAACAAGAATAACCAGATGAAGAAAGGATAAGGGAACTCTCACAGGCTGAATTTTGTCCTCCCCAAAATTCCTATGTTGAAGTCCTAACCCCTAGTACATCAGAAAATGACTATTTGGAGACAAGGTCTTTAAAGAGGTGATTAAGTTAAAACGAGATCATTTAGAGCAGGCTCTAAACAGATATGACTAATGTCCTTATAGAAAAAGAAGATTAGGACATGGATAGCCCACAGGACAGAGGCAAGACTATGTGAAGGCACAGGGAGAAGATGGCCATCTGCAAGCCAATGACAGAGGCCTAACAAAAGATACCAACCCCATTGACACCTTGATTTCGGACCCAGCCTCCAGAACTGTGAGAAAATAATTTTTTGTTGATTAAGCCACCCAGTCTTGGTACTTAGTTATGGCAACCCTAGGACACTAATACAAGATCAATTTAAAAATTAAAATGTAGATACAAGAGTCCAGAACTCAGACAGCAAAACAGTTTATAACATGCTTTAAAATAAAACTCTGATTATAAGTGCCTGACAAGCTTACCTGTGTAGATCTGTATACCAAAAACTTCTTTCCCTCAGCTTTCTAATAAGATTCAGGAAACAATAAGGGAAGGCATGACATGCCCTGCTTGCTGTCCTTGTTTTCCCAGGAGACAGACTGACTCCCAGTTCTGGCTTACTCCGGCCAGCCTTAGAACCCTGCCCTCCATAACTTTAAATCAAAAAGGTCTTTTGCCCAAATCCAAAAAGTCCCTTTGGACAAGAATGAAATTTTACAAATTAATTACAAATCCATTTCCCACTAATTTCTCTTCATTCTTTTGGTCAAATACGCCAACTCCATAAAGCACCAAAATCTTTTAGTCTAAAAAGTCCAGGAATATTTTTTAAATCAAAAACTGCTCTGATAGGTTAAGTGTCTGATAGGTTAAATGTGGTATGTAAACACAATGGAATATTATTCAACCAAAAAAATGAAATCCTGTCATTTGCAACAACATAGATGAAACTGGGAGACATTATGTTAAGTAAAATAAACCAGTCAAAGAAAGATAAATACCGCATATTCTCACTCATATGTGGGAGCTAAAAAACTAATTGAACTCATGGAGATAGTAGAATGATGGTTTCCGCAGGCAGGGAAAGATAGTTAGGGGGTACGGGGTGTTAAAAGGGGGATGCTTAATGAGTACAAAAATACATTTAGAAGGAATAAGATCTAGCGTTTGGTCGCACAATAGGGAAACTTCAGCTTACAATAATTTATTATATATTACAAAATAACCGAAAGAGTGGAATTAGAATGTTACTAACACAAAGAAATGATAAATGTTTGGGGTGATTACCCTGATTTGATCATTACACATTATATGCCTGTATTAAAATTTCACATGAACCCCATAAATACGTATAACTATTATGTATCCATAATAATTAAAAATAAAACATTTAAAAAATAAAAAAATAAAACTGCACTGAAATTAGAACATTGTATTTGTTCAATTACAGTCTTATGGACCAGATGTTGGGTAGCAAAAATTCTTAAATTATTTATTTATTTATTTTTACAAGATGGTGTCTCGTTCTGTTGTCTAGGCTGGAGGGCAGTGGTACAATCATAGCTGACTGCAGCCTCAAGCTCTTGGGCTCAAGCAATGATACTCCTGCCTCAGCCTCCCAAGTAGCTGGGACTACAGGTACATGCCACTTCACCTGGCTTGTTCTTAATTATTAAATTAATGAAAGAGCAAAGGGCAAAAATCAAGTTGCTATGACTTTCTAAAATGCTTCTGAAATATAAAGGTTCCATATGATACAGAATTGTCTCGGATGAGATTCAAGAGTGGCTGGCCTTCATAACAACAATTCTACTGTACTTTTCTTTCCACAGCAAAAGTAGATTCCTCCTTCACAATATCAGCAACTAACTAAGGTCTAACAAAACTGGAACAATTCATCTTTCTGTTCTCAAAAACATGGATAGCCAACTGACCATGGTTGGGCATTTAATTATTTACTTTTCAAGATTTTATTTGAGAATTTTCTAACTCCTGTAGTCTTTGAAGACCATATAGAAGCTGCTTTTCCAAAAACCTAACATCTAAAAATAACCTAGAATTTAGAAATTAATAATTACACACAGACACACAGGCTAGAATTTGGAAAGGTGTAGTCAGGATCCTAAAATTAATCTTAGCACAAAAATCTAAGCAGATATAGCTTATCAATGTAGCAAACACTTTTATCTATCAGTTTCATTTTTAGAAGATTTCCATCTCCATGTTCTTCCCAGACTCTTATATAAACATCCTTAGAAGAGACAGTTATTACTTAACTTGTAAGTAATGCCATCTTTGACTACTGACAGGCTTTACTAGTAATAACAATAGTAATAGTAAAAATGTTAACCAAGTTTAACAAACATAACATGCAAAAATATTCTTACAGTTAGAGGAAGAAATGAGTGCTTGGTATAAATCAGGTACTATTTTGAGCATTTTAAATATATTAACTCATTTAATGCTCACAATCCTATAAGGCAAGTGCTATAATTACTGTCATTTTACAAACGAGGAAACTGAAGTTAAGGAACTTGCTTAAAGTCATACGAGGAAGGAATGGAACCAGGATTTACTTGCACTAAGTGAAAATAGTGGATGTTTGCAATTAACAAAAACAATGATTAAATAAGTTCCCTATCAGTCACCTATAGTTGTTCTAAACCATTTTAGGGTTCAGAACCTGAATTTCTCCCTAGAAAACCATGCATCCAATTTCAGTGCATCCACAGACTCCCCTAAAGATCACCAGAGAGATCCAGATAGCCCCAGGTTAGCTATTCCTGCTCTGGTATGCTATCAAAACCAGCCTTGTTCATGACCACTCCACTCCAAACTCTATGCTCTTTATCTCCCCAAAGCTGCTGAGCAGCTAAGGACACAGGAAACACCAAGATCTGAGGGAAGATGAGGGCCAAGAACTGAGAACGGACTCCTCTCCCTTGCTGACTGAACCTGGAAACTAGCACCAGAGAACTCTAGGGAAGAATGTGAAAGGAACAGAATGTGAAAGGAGACAGTTGGGCTTGCAAAGATCTAGGGACCTTGAGGAGAAAGTCAATGACGTCTCCAGAAGGGTCCACAGTCTCTTTGCCAAGGAATCTAAGTAGTCAGTAAAGGTTAGCTGAATTCTGTCCTTGATATGATGAAAATGCTAGGAGATATGCTCTTCCAGGCCTCCAGAGTAGATACAGTTGTATCTTCAACCACTTGAAGGACTACTGCCACTTAGAATATTACAACAAGCAGAACTCAGTACTGATAACCCCAAATCAATCACAGGACAACCATGGTAGGGAGTTTACCAGCCAACCAAAGAACAAGCATTCAGAACAATGATTATATAGGCCAAGTGAAACAGAGCCACTGAAAGGCAGGGGAGAAAAACCAATTTTATCCAAAGGCGGGGGGGGGGGGGGGGACTTAAAAAACTTAAGAGTAGCAATGAACATGCATGCATGCAAGCACAAACACACACACACCTCCACAGCTGTCCCTTGGTATCCCCAGAAGATTGGTTCCAGGACCCCCAAGGATGCTCAAGTTCCTGATATAAAATGACCATAGTATTTACATATAACCTATGCACATACTTTAATCACCTCTAGATTACTTATACTTCTTAATACAATGTACATGCTATGTAAATAGTTGTTTTTAATTTGTATTATTTTTTAGTACTGAATTTTTTTTAAGAGATGGGGTCCTGGCTGGACTTGAACTCCTGGGTTGAAGTGATCCTCCCATCTCAACCTCCTGAGTAGTTGGGACTACAGGCACATGGCATCAGGTGAATTTTCATTTTTTATTGTTTTCTAAATATTTTCAATCTGTAGTTGATTGAATCTGCAGATGTAGAACCCCCAGATACAGAGGGCCGCCTGAACATATGATTAGATTTTCTGAGATAAAATAATGTGATTTCTCAATTACACAATTCAGTCGCAACCCAAATTAGTAACCTGGAAGATCAACCTAAATAATATCAAGAAATAGGATCTATATAAAATGAGAGCTATCATGAAAGAAATGTATCCCGTATACCTAACCTGCAAAAAACAGGAGTTCTAGAAGGAGAAAACTAACTGATGAGGAAAGGAAATAGCTAAATAACAGAAGAAACTTCCTCTGAAACGAAGAAATACTTAACTCTGCACACTGAAAGAGGACACGGAGTAAAAGGTGGGGTTGATGGATACAAACACATAGGCATACGCTGGTTGGAAAAAAAAATCCCCAAATTACAATGATTAAAAGAAAATTGGGCCAGCTTTCAGACAGCAAGAATACATTACCTACAATGGAGAAGAAATCAGAATGACATCAGACTTAACAGTAGAAGCTAGAACACAGTAGAAATTCATAAACTCCTGAAAGACAAGAACTGGAATCCAAGAATCTTATACTCAATCAAAATATCATTTCCTTTTCAGGGCTACATTTGAGAATGTGGCATTTCAGATCATATATTCCACATATTCCAGCTGAGGAAATTTCATGAAATAATGCTCTGAACAAACAAATGAACTAGAGCAGAAGTCTCAAAGAAGAAGAAAAATGAAGAAAATATAGCAAATAATGAGAGATGTGTCTGGGTTATACATAGCTAAAAAAAAAGGACTTTGGAAAGAGAAGAGGTAAATGACAAGAGAAAGTAAAAAACAGCTTAGAAGTACTAAAATATCTTAGTAAATTTTAAATGTTGGAAAGTTGAGGGAACTAGTTATATTATCTTTAGAAATAGAGAAAACGTCTGAATAGAAAGATAAATAAAATTTTAAAAGACAGAATTTCCAATTTATCAATGGAGAACAACAGGAATAATTAGCAATTTAATTCAAGTAATAAACAGAAGGAAAGGAAAGAAAAAGCAAAAAAATGGAAAACAACAGAAAAAATCTTTTAAAACATATGATGAAATAAATAAAATCAAATCTTTAAAAAGAAAGGACTGAATTTTCACACTAAAAGAAAGAGTGTCAGATTGTTTTTTTTAAAAATTGTTTCTAAACTAAAAAAATAAAATAAGTGATAAAGGCACTTTAAAGGAACAGACAAAAACAAAAAGAAGGTGATGCAACATGATATGAGTCTATGAGTCAATGTGAGATTTAAGATGAAAACAGTTAAACAAGATAAAGATATTATATAAAGATAAAAGGCATATAATTCATGTAGAATAGTCACAAACCTACACATACCAAATTATATTATAGATAAATATACAAAAATATACATTAATATTAGAAATGCAAGGAAAACTTAAAGATGTATACTGAAGTAATAATATGAATTATATAATGTCTGGTATTTATGTTAAAATACTCCAGACAAGAGAGGAAAAAATGAAGAAAAGAAGACACACGTGTGAAAGTAAATATGAAGCTAGGTTACAGATTCACGGGACTTTGCCATACTACTCTTGCTATTCTTAAGTACTTTTGTATGTACGAAAACTGGAGGAAAAGAAAGTAAGACAGGCACATGGAGGCGGGAGGAAAAGAAGAAAGGAGTGAGGGGAAGAAAAGAAAAAGGAAAAGGAAAGGAAAGGAAAAAGAAGAAAGATGGAAAGAACCAAAAAGAAATAAGGAAAGAAATGCCAAGATGTCTTAGATGTAAATATTTTTAGGGCAGTGAAAATACTCTGTATAATACTGTAATGGTGGATACATTTGTCAAAATTCATAGAATGTGTAACACAAAGAATGAACCCTAGTGTAAACTACAGACTTTAGTGAAAAACTATGTATCAATATTGGCTTATCAATTGTAACAAATAAACCACACTAATACAATGTTAAGTAGGAAAACAAGGCATGGGGGTGGGGGATGTGTAAGGAAGTATAGGGAACTCTGTTCTTACCACTCATTTTTCTGTAAAACCAATACTACCATAAAAAACAAAGTTAATTTTAAAAATTAAATGATGATGACAAACTTCATTTCTCTTTCTTAACCAAATAGATTTGATTTTTAAAAAGAAAGGGAAAAAGAAAAGATACAGGGGAATAAAACAATTAATAATCTTGACTTTTAATAGATGGCATTCCCTCATAAAATACTGAAGGTCTACCATAGAAAGATATTTTAAGTACTACAATTGTAAAAGATACTAATATCAAATGATTCACATCTGACTTCTAATTTTAAAGAACTGATAATGCTCATTATTAATTTAACTATACCCTAGGAAAAGAAATGATACTCCCATAATTAGTTTCAAAAAATACATACAACTATTACTCAAATCTGGTAAAGACAGTATTTTTAAAATGAAATAAAAATTCAATGTAAAATATTAGCACACAAAATCTAGCAAAACATCAAAAGGAAAAATCACTATCTCTAATTAAATATTTATTCTATGAACAAAAAGAAAATTACCAAAAGGGTCTAAATGTTAATAAATTAAAAGGTAAGGTAAAAGTCATTTTTCCTTATCAGCAGAAGTTGGTAGACAACTAGCAGTTTTAGCCACACGTAGTGACAAAGAGGAGATCTTTTCAAGGAAAGAGAAATTTTAAACAAAGAATTGAGAATCAGAATACATCTCAATATCAACAGTAGAAACTAAAAGCAAGCAACACAAGGTCTTCAGAATGCTCAAGAAAAAAATATGTCTAATCCAGAATTCTATATTCAGAATTTCAGAAGAAATTAGATTTTTTCTCCCTTAGCAGTACTGGCTGGGTTCCCTGCCCAAAGCTGCAGTTCCTCACTCACCCCACATACATCAGTTCAAAGAGCCTTGGCTCTCCCAGCCCTCTCTCCTCTCCTTTCCTTCATAGGTTTTGGTAGTTACTCAAGGGTTAATACTGGATCAATGATAACAAGTTAACTCAGCTCTATTTGGAAACCCCATAACTTTATAACCAGGTGAAATAGACTTCACATATAAGCATAACCTTACCACCAATCTAAGAATTCAAAGAACAGAGTACCCATGGGTACCTTTAAAAGATAAATTCTTGATTAAAAAAGAGAACCTACCCCCATAAAATGAATCAAAATAAAGAACTCACTAATCATGAAGCTGTGGTAAGATGCTGATAGTGACCATGAAAACAAGATTAAATACAAAAGTAAAATGAAACCCCTGGGACAGCCATGCCTACAGAAAAGAAAGTAAATGTCACAATCATGTAAACCTAATAAAAGTGCAAAAATGAAGAACAGGATTAAATGTAAGTATGCCAATTTCCATTACTTTTTGCAAAAAGGAAAGAATATAGTCTTTCAAATTGGAATATGAAGACAAATAATGGCAAAAATACGTTTTTTGTAATCATTTTCTTCTAAAGGACATATTTTAAGAATTAATATATCTGTAGAAAATTACAACTATTTATCTAGTAGTTCAGCAATTCCATCATTCTAATTTTTCTTCTGTTAAATATAAATAAACTAATCCAAAAAGCCAATTTTTCATATGGAAAAATCAGTAAGGAGAAAGGAATACTTCTACTAGATGCCATATTATAATATATAGATGTAATACCTAAAACAGGGTGGTACTAGCACATGAATAAGCAGAAAGATTTAAAAAAAAATAGTCAAGTAACAGATCTGCATACATACAAAAATTAAGTATATAATAAAGGTGACATTTCTAATTATTGCACAAAAGACTGATTATTCAATAATTGTTGGAACAGTCATTTAAAAGTAAATAAAATAAAATGAATTCCAAATGAAGCAAAGATTCTACTATGAAAGATGAAATAGGTACTGGAAGAAAACATAAAAGAAAAATCTTTGATCCATCATGGAGCAGGGAAAGCCTAACTATGTCACACCACTAGAAATCATAAAATAGAAGATTTAAAAATTAAACTGCATACCAATAAAAACTTTCTGCATAAGAAGGGAAAAACAATACACAAAGTCAAAATGACAGCCAACAGATAAGGGAAAATATCTATAAATCATACCTGTTTTGTTTTTATATCTGTGTTTATTTGTTGATCCTGCCAAGGGAAAAAAATGGTTTCTAGATCAAAGAACAGAACAACTGTTACTCACAGAGCATCTCAGCCTCACTCCCCACACCCCAATTCCCCATGGGGCAATGTGGTTACAGAGGGGTATGTACCACAGGAGAATACCCAGACTATTGAACTCAGAGCTTAAGTGAAAGTTGCTGCTGTATCTGCCCCACCTCAACTCTGGAGGGACAGAGGGAAGGAGAGAAAGAGGGAGCCAGTGGAAGGGGATAGAGGGAGACAGAGAGAGGGACAGGACCAGGGAGCTAGAAAGTGCAATGCAAACTTTGCTCTGTAATGTAAACAAATCCTCTAGGGGATAGAAGGAGAAGGTCTCTATTTTACCAACCTGGATTGTCAAAGATAAGACATTCTCTCCAGAGCATTCTACCTTTAGGGTTGCTAGCCCTTAATCCAGGTGCCAGGGTCTTTGCTCAGAAAGTCCCTGCCCCACAGAAATGTGAAAATATTCACAAAGCCATTGCTTCCTGACAGTATCACAAAGGGCTAATTTCCTAAAGTGACCCCATCTCCAAGTATTACTCAATTCTGAGTATTACCATTCAATCAAATAAGAAACTAAAATTATTCAAGCAAATTACATATACAGCAGTCCCCACTTATCTGCGGGGGATACATATTGCCATCAACTGGGACACGTTTCTGTTAATGTCTTCCAACCACAAATTTAATGTCTTTTCCATCTTAAGCATTTATCACAAACTGTGGCCATATTTTTGCAGTCTGAGTGCAACAGCAAAACTAGCATGAATTTATTTTTCCTTCTTCCCAATTTCCCAGATAGATTTGTTTTTACTGCAGAACTTAGCAACCTCCTAAGCACATGACCTTTTTGCTTTCCTTATTGAGAACTTTCACCTTTTCACTTAAAGGAAGCATTTTATGGCTTCTCTTTGGCGTATATGAATTGCCGGCATCACTACTATTGCATTTTGGGGCTATTACTAAGTAAAATAAGGATTCCTTGAACACAAGTGCTGCGATATAGCAACAGTCGATCTGATAACCTCTGATAACCAGAAAGGCTACTAAGTGACCCACTGGCCAGAGCATCTACAACAGGGACCTGCTGGGCAAATGGAGGACTCACATCCCAGGCTACATAAGTGGAGTGGTGTGAGATTTCATCACGCTACTCAGAACTGTGTGCAATTTAAAACATATGAATTATTTATTTATGGAATTTCCCATTTAATATTTTTGGACCGAGGTTGACTGCAGGCAACTTAAACCACAGAAAGCAAAACCATGGATAATGGGGGACTACTGTAATAAAATTCATTAAAATAGCATTTTAATAAAATCATATTTTTTATAGACCATTTCTAGCTAGCCACCTTTCAAGTGTGGAGAGAAGGTAAGGTGGTGAGAGAAATGAAGAGAGAGGGAAGACAGAGGTGTGTGGGCGGGTAGGTAGGCAGGTGAGTTTCTACCACAAAAGAGACAGACCATTCCAAGACATGGGAGTGATGTGACAGGAGGCACACAGAGGTCAAACTGAAAGGCACCTCAGGAAAAGAAAGGAGTCCCACCTAACTCACAGGGTAGAGACTGGCACTGTCAAGAAACAGACTCTGAGGGGAGATTAGGGACACAAAAAAACCTTGTATTGTGAGGCAAAAGCATTGGAATTTTATCTTTAAGCAAAAGAAAAACAGTGAGTTAAAAAAAATAAAGCAATAATATATAGGGCTAGCATAGATAATTCCGATACATATCTGACCAGACTGAGAACAAAACCAGTCAAGCGAACCAAGTATTTATGCACCAAACTTGGTGACTTTCTTAGTGTTATAGCTCTTTATGGGGAAACTGTATTGTTATGTCAAATTTCACACTTAAGGAACTATAGCAAGTGAAGATGCTACTCATATTTCTGTTACCAAAAAAAAACCATACAAGTTATGAAGCCAGAAAAAGTGACAGTTCAATCAGAAAATCTCAAGGGAGGAAAAAAAAAGGAACAAAGAAAATTATAGCCCTTCAGGCTCAAACTGAAACACTAATTAGACATAACATATATCTTAGGACATAAAGAATTTGGTGAATGTGCCTTAAGTATTATAATTTAAGGTTAGTAAAGAAATTTGTGCAGGAACTTGGATGGAACTGGAGAACATTAACCTAAGTGAAGTATCTCAGGAATGGAAAAACAAAGCCACATGTTCTCACTTAAGTGGGAGCTAAACAATGGGTACACATGGTCATAAAGTGGAGTAAAGGACATTGGAAACTAAGAAGGGGGGAGGGATAAAACTCACCTATTGGGTACTATTCTGGTGACAGGCACACTAAAAGCCCTGACTTCAGCATTATACAATTCATCCATGTAATGAGAACACTTGCACCCTCTTACAATTACAATACATTTGAAATAAAAATTATTTTTAAAAAAGAAATTTGAAAGGGGAAATCTACTATTAAAAGAATATTTGGATTGTTTAAGCATTATCAGAAAGAAATCTTTTAAATATGTAAGAATGGCTTTCTGAATTCTCATGAAGTCCAAGATTCTTTCATGCTCCCATTCAGTTATATCCCCTATCACACAGATGCATTCTAAAAATCAAAATTAATTTCTTCTGGTAACAGGATCACAGCCACTGGAAGTAAACGCAAGAGAGAAAAGAAATATTAAACACTAAATTGGAGGCAAATGTATCAAAGTGTGACAGTAAACAGCAAGGAATTAGGCACTATCAGATCTAGTATGATGAAATCTTTGTCAATTTGATTTTTGTTCTCCTGAAACTCATTTATAAGCATTTTTGAGGGCATAGAATATAATTTCTTAGTAAGCTATCCAACATACAAAACATAGGTACTCAGATGATTTTGACCAACAGAATTATTTGATATAAATATCAACTATTAGGTCTTATACCAAAAACGACCATGGGACAAATGTCAATGAACCTGAGGGCTGAGATAAGTCAGAAACAAATGGAAAAAGTAATACAAGAACACAGTAAAAGAACACACTAAAAAAGATACTGTTAATTTTATATAAATACTGATACCTTAATTAAACAATCATATATCTCTTGGGTCTGGAATTAAATATAAATGTTTTACAGTCACTTCAAATTGTCTTCAGAATAATATTATAAGATATTGTTTTCATCATGACATAATAAAGTCTCCACTTTAATAAAAAAACATTTCTCAGTTAATTATCTAATTAGATATACTAAGTTATAAAAACATATTTTTAATCAAAATCAAATTAATCTCCAAAAGCCAAAGTTCTCTCACTTCTACAGATATTCACAAGGTAGAATGCAGACTAAAAAGGTGATTTCAAACTGAGTTAATATCTATATAAATACTATAAATATTGATGATATTGTTCTAAAAATGCATCTAGACACATCATTTCCACCATACTGAATGAAAATCAACCCCATTATTTGATAGCTATACTTTACCATTACAATACATGAATGTTTTTAACTCTTTGTATATAATTTAGATAAAATATTAGAAATTTATTCATGTGAATATGGTGGACTGGTACTTGACCTTCCCTTCAAACTCCTTCTAGGGTGTTCTCTTAAACTGAAGAATATAGATGGTTAAAAACCCTATCCCAGAATCCCTTGCAGCTGAAGTTCTCCATGTGACTGGGTAAGGTTTTGGACATGTCAATCCAATGCACTGAGATTTGGAAGGAAAAAGTGAGGTGGCAGTGAGGCACACAACATCATTCCACTACCTCCTTAACAGCTTTTTGAGGGGGGTGTTGGGAGTCAGAGCACAGCTTTATTTAATCTATAGGCATAATATACCTCAATGGACATCAGATGGGGACTTATGCTCCCAGTTACTGGGGACTAGGTAACAGCTGGGTAGGTCAGAGTAGGAGGAGATCTTATTAAAAATATCAAAGAGTAAGAACATAGGAAGGAATTATCAGCCAAAATCCAAAAGATGAAAACACAGAGATGTAAACTCAACATTCAACACCATTTTTGTCCTAAAGGCATTTTCTATTCCAGGAAAAAAACAATTATAAATCTAAACTATATTTTTGGTGGCATCAAGAAATTAAAAGTACAACCAGAGAGAAGAGGCCACCAAAAGAAAGAACATTAGTAAACCATCCCCACTTTAATTGGAGGCCATTAAGGACTGTTGGCAACTTCAAGGTAAGAGTGAACTGGAATAAAACCAACCATTCTCTAGAACTGCAGTCAGGTCATGCACCCCTTTGAAAATCCAAGGAACCTCACACTTTCAGCTTAGATTGCCGTAGTCACAAAATACTACTGTCTACCGGCACGTGGCAGAAAAAAATTAAAAATCTCTATAAGAAGGAATCCATCATCCTAGGTTTCAATTTATTAGTAAAACAAAATTTAAAATAACCAATTTCTAAAATAACTGTATATGACAGAATACAGTCAATGGTAATAAGGTACACAAGGAACTATACATCACAACCAAGAAACAGCATAAAAAACAGATAATACAAATAGTCACAAGACGTCAGATATCAAAAATATCAGACAGACACTACAAAACAACTAAGCTAATTATGTTCAAAGAAATAAAAGCTAAAATTAAAGATGGAATAGGAGAAGAAAAAGGATAAAAAGCATTGAATCTTTTTTTTTTTTTTTTTTTTTTTGAGACAGGATCTCACTCTGTCACCTTGGCTAGGGTACAGTGGTGTCATCATACATAGCTCACTGCAATTTCCAACTCCTGGGCCCAAGCGATCCTCCTGCCTCAGCCTTCCGAGTATGTGGGATTACAGACATGTGCCACCATGCCCAGCTAATTTTTTTTTAAAAGAGAAGGTCTCACTCTGTTGCTCAGGCTGGTCTTGAACTCCTGGTCTCAAGGAATCCTCCCACCTCAACCTCCCAAAGTGCCAAGATTACAGGCATGAGCCACCTCGCCTGATCTGAATCAGTTTTAAAGGAACCAAATAGAAATTCCAGAACTGAAATATAAACAAATGAAATTAGGAATTTGATGGGTGATTAATTAATTAAATCAGCTCAAGAGAAAGTATGGAAGACAGGTCAGAAGAAATTATACAAAAAAGATGAAAAATATCAAAGAGTGGGTAAGAAACACAGGAGATATATTAAGAAGGTCTAAATTCAAGTTATGTATACATATATATATATATTTTTTTTTAAACTTGAAATCCACAAGGACAGTGAAGAGATCATGTCAGAAGTGTTAGTGGTAGAGAATTTTCAAAAACAAATATTGAAAGACATTAATCCACAGACAAAAAATTCAATGAATTTCAAGTATATATGTATACAAATCAGAGAAAAACAGAAGAAAATCTAAGAAAAATAGAAATTTATAAATTCTACCAAAAAAAAAAGTAATTATATCCAAATAAGCAGAAGATAGAATTAGAGTGGAAGTTTTACTAGAAATAGCCAGAGATAGGGACATAATATTTTCAATGAGTTGAAAACAATACTGGCCAAACTAAGACTCTATAAGAATAAAACTGCCTTTCATGAATGAAAGCAAAATAAAGTCACTGACTTGTCAACAAAAGGAGTCTGTAACAAGTGAATCTCTAAAATAAACTTATAGAAAAAAATTAAGAGAAAAGAAAACATTAATATGTGGGTACGATGAAATGAATTGTGACTATTTAAAACAATAAGAGAAATGGCCTGTGAAGGATAACTGCACATAAGTCAGGAGATGAGAAACAGAACTAAAATATTCTAAGCTCCCTGTACAGTCTGGTGGGTCAGGTGAAAAGATACTAATTGATACTAAATTTGATCGGTTAAGAATGTACGTTGTAATCTATAAATTCTACCAAAAGATCAGAAGTGTATATAACCCCCCAACTAGTACAGGAAAAAAATTAAATAATAAATATTGCAAAAGAAAGAAAGAGAAGGAAAAAAAACAGAGGTGGGACAAAAAGCATTTAAAAAATTATAAATTTAAACTCAAATATTTCAGAGTTTACGTTAACTTTCTACTGAGCACATGGTCAAGATACAAGACAAAGATTATCAAAGCCATGGAGCACGCCTGTAGTCCCAGCTACTCGGAAGGCTGAGGCAGAAGGGTCACTTGATCCCAGGAGTTGGTGAGCTGCACTCCAGCCTGGGTGACAGAGCAAGACCCTGTCTTAGAAAAAAAAAACGGGGTGGGGGGCGAAGATTATCAACCTTGGCTAAAAATTTATACACTGCTTATAGAGACACATGTAAAATGTCTGAATACAGACAGGTCAAGAGTAAAAGGATGAAGAAGATATACCATGCAAAAGATAACCATCAGGAAATGGCAGAGGAACCATCTGAAGCCCAGACCATTAGATTCCCTACCACTGGGGGAGAGGCAGGACTACTGAGGAAAACCTACCCCAAAGTTCCAAGGACACAAGGACTAAGACCAAGGCATAAAGACAACAGACAACACCACTCCTGCTCCCATCAGCAGGCTAACAAGGGTCCAAAGAAGTCTACCTCTGGGAAAGAGGCATGACCATGAAGACACACCTTCTGTGAAGCACAGAACTAGAGGAAAATCCTAAAGCTAAGGACAAAATAGCAAAGGAGAAAAACTCTCAGGCAACCCAGCGGTACATGAACAATAACCACAGCATCAGGAAAACTTAAGCTCTACTCAGCTCAAGCCTGGAGTGACTCAAACACCCCCTCCCACCTCCTCACCCCTAAAGACCTAATAGAAGAAGGGCTGAACCCATTCTCAGGTGTGAGTATGTCTTTCCTCTGTCTCTCCCGTGGTACTATCAGCCCACAATCCCCCGGCTCACCTACCCCAGTCTTAAGACAACCACTAATTTCTATCTCTATAGCCCATATTTGTTTTCTGAATGGTGTACTAGATTGAATAATGTCCCTCCAAAATTCATGTCCACCCAGAACCTGTGAATATGACCTTATTTGGAAATAAGATTGTGGCAGATGTTATCCAGTTATGATGAGGTCATACTGAAATACGATGGAGCCAAAATCCAATATGACTGGTGTCATTATAGAAAGAGGAAACTTTGGACACTGAGATACATGGGAAAAGGCCATGTGACAACTGAGGCAGAGAATGAAGTTATGCTCCCACAAGCCAAGGAACACCAAGGACTAACGGCAACCACCAGAGAAGCATGAACAGATTCTCCCTGGAAGGAATCAAGTCTGCTGACACCTTAAGGTTAGACTTTGACCTCCTGAAGTGTGAAAGAATAAATTTCTGTTATGTAAAGCCACCCAGTTTATGATCATTTGCTATGGTGGCCCTGGCAAACTAATACAAATTCCATAAAACTGGAAATAAAGTATCTACAGAAATTGGATAGATAAATAAATAGTGGCATTTTCTTCAAAGGAGTGTCATACAGGACTTACATGAAACAGCATGAATCTCATAAATATAACACTTAGCACAGAAGCCAGAGGCACAAAAGAATATATACTATATGATCCCATTAATAATAAAGCTTAAAAAACAGGCAAAAATAATTATACTGTTTAGGTATGCATAATTAAGAACTACATGGAAACGCTAGGAATTGGCAATTCAATCAGAACAAGAGATAGCTCTAGGGAAGATGGAGGGGAGTAATTGAGAAGAAGAAAATGGGGTTTGGGGTAAAAAGGGCTGGCTTTTTTATACTTCTAGATCCAGGTAATGTTCACATAGATTTATAGTAATATGTTCAATAATGCACTGTGCTCTAGGTATGTTCAAGGAAGAAGGAAATAAAGGCCCCAGTTATAGCACCAGTAACTTCTTGAGATTGATTGGCACCAAGGAAGGAAGGATTGTCCCTAAAGTCAACAGTTCCAAGGGCAGCCACTTGGTTTCTCAGCCTCATAACTGTGGCAGAGGAAGCAGTTCCTCTGGGAGCTTGGTTGGGCGGCATAGTTGCAGGAGTCACTCCTGGAAGTTACTCTGGGTACCCTTCCTTCCTCTGTTCTCACAAAGATTTTGTAATAACTTAATCCTTTTCTATTTATAATATCCAGAGTAGTTTCTCTTAACAGCACAAATACAGTTCATCTAGAAAGGTTCAAGAAAAAAAACAAAGTAGAATTTCCAACATTCCAAGCAGAACAGTGACAAAGCAGAGGTCTAGACACTAAACTTTAAGTTAGTGGGATCTCATTCCCAATAGATGTCTCAGCATGAGCATAAAATCTAAGTATTTATTTAACAGTTCATGGAGTTGATTTTTAACTTTTATAAAACAAAAAGGGACGGGTAAGGAAGGGTAAAGTATAGAGGCATAGAGAGGAATGAAAACCAATATTTGTTACCTGGAGTCTCGTATTCATTTCCAAGAAGTAAAAATTCTTCTTTGAATCCACAAGGAACTCTACGGTTCCAGCAGAGGAGTAGTTTACTGCTTTGGCAAGAGCTACAGCTTGTTCTCCCATTGCTCTTCGAGTTTCAGCATCCAAAAAAATGCTATAAACACAGAAAGAATATTAGTCTATATTTTGGATAAAAATCCAGTTATCATTTGTGTACATTACATAAAAGTGTTCTTAAAGTTTACTCAGATACACATCATCTATATCAAATTTAGAGTTCATATTATATACTTTACATACATTTTATAATATATGCTGATTGTATTATTAAGTAAAACATTCTTAAATAAATCAACTTTGGATTTTTATAAAACTAACATTTGAACTTTTCACATTATACTGCAACTTCAATCTACTTATAGAATATACAACAATTTTTTAACTTGTAGAATTTAACATGTATATTCAAAAACTAGGAGAAAAATAAAGTCTTAGAAACTAACATATACATTCAATCCTCATTGTCCATGGATTTCATATGTGCAAATTTGCCTACTTGCTAAAATTTATTTGTAACCCCAAAATCAATACTTAAGGCACTCTCATGGTCATTCATGAACAAGCGCAGAGAGGCAAAAAATTTGAGACTCCCAACATGCTGAGGTTGAACAAGGTGATGCTCTGCCTTCTTATTCCAATGCTCATACTGTAAACAAGTGTCCTTTTCAAGGTCTATTTAATGCCACGTTTTTACATTTTTGTGCTTTGTGTTTGTGTGTGTGATTTCACTGTTTACAATGGCCCCTTGAGCTTTGTGCTTAAGTGCTATCTGGTGTTCCTAGCTCAAGAAGGCTGTGAAATGCCTTATGGGGAAAACATGTGTGAGATAAGCTTACTCAGACATGTGTTAGAGTCTTCTTGGCCAGAATTGTGAGTTCACTATTTATGAATCAACAATATTAAATAAGGTGCCTTTCAACAGAAACACACATAAAACAAGGTTATGTATTAATCCACTGGCAAAACTTTTATGACCAGAGGTTCAGAGAAACCTAACCCTGTATTTTGCCTAGGAGCAATTGTCCAATATTCACTAATTTGGTGTTCATAGCACCTTCATAGAATATAACTGCCACAAATAACAAGAATCAACTGTACATCTAATAAATCCTAAAACTTTTGTTTCAAAATACCAAAATCACCTTCCAGTAGGCATTTTAAACTAAAACAGTTCCATTTTCACAGATTTTTGCTTCTGTGAAAAAAGGCTCTGAGAAACAAAACTTTTTTCTGCTTGCAGATTAAAATTATTCTCAGATGAGTAAAATTTAGATGATATATTGTAAAATTTTTATTAAACTTGCATGCACCTGTCTCCAATAATTGTTACTCAATTATTAATATTATATATAGCCATTGTGCATTTATCTATGCTATGTGCCCACTTCTTTATCAGGCCCACCTATTTTTTTTATTTTAAAGTAAATCTCAAATTAGATATCATTTCACCCGTAGAAACTTCCATATCTGTTTCTATGAGATACATACTTTTTTGTAACACAACCACACTTAAAAAATTAACAAGAACTCCTTAAGAGCACTCAATATCCAGTCTGTATTCAAATTTCCCTAAATATCTCATAAATATCTTTATAAGGTCCAAACACTACATTTGATGGGTTTTTGCATCTTAAAACTCTTAATCTGTAATGTCTTCTTACTTTTTTTTTTTTTGGCCAAGACTGGTCATTTTTCTGTCTCATTGCTCACATTCTTGGTTTAGCTGCATGCAACCCAACCCCATAGTGTCTTTTAACATTCATATTATATTTATACTTCATGTAAACTACTAGTTAGAGCTAGAACCCTGAACAGATTCATGTTGGATTGGGGTGGGGGTGGGGGCAAGAACACCTCACAGATGGAAGTATATTTCCTACTGTCTCCCTCTGGATGATATCAGGATGGGATTAGATATTATGAATCTTATTTACCTATTATAAACATAGTCATGCATTAACCTAATATATAGGCATAGATGACATTTTAGCAATAACTGGCTGACAAAACTAATGCAACCAAAAGAAGGAAACCCAACTAAAGATTACTATCACAACATTTGGAGAATCTCAGTGTAGCTGGGTAAACTCTATTTTTGCCCAGTTTGATCTTGTCCTTTCCCTTGTCATAACTCTGCTAATGATATTCAAAGATAGGAGCAACCCTAGCACTGCCCTCAAAGCACAGTGGTAGATTCTTACTCTAGGAACTGAAAACTACATATTCCATTTATTTTAACATTTCACAATGCACAAATGCATATCAAGTCACTATTAATAATCAGTTCTAGTTTTTTCATTTTGATCTTTACTGCTTTAAATGTTCTTTTCTTCTAAATGAATAGGTAAGATACTGATATGAAAAACTTACATTTCTAAGCAGAGAGAATAAATAAATAAAAATCATGATTCAAAGTTTCCAGTGTGTGGAGGATTTCTATCCCAGATAAAACTTAAGTAGATTTTAAATAAAGAGAGAAAGTTAGTTGAACTGGAAGAGATAAGATAGGCAAGAAAACACAAAATTACAAAAGAAATATCTACTACTATTCTATCAGAATCCTTTCTCTCCTTCTTCCACACTACAGTACTAAAATTTTAGCTGAGCACATGGTTGCTTAAGGAAAAAAGACATTTCCAAGCCTCCCCAGCTAAATGCCCAACTTCAGATCAATGCAAAATAATCAACACTGGCAACTTCCTGTGTCGTACTAAAGAGAGGATTCCCTTTGGCCTTTTCTTCTTCCTTCCTTCATATATCCTGATCCAGGCCATGAGATAAATGTTCACACGCTGTGTAGGCTACAGTGGGCAGTTCTTCACAGCACACTGATTGGTTTATAAGTACAAGCATCCCAAGAGACAGGAAGTGGAAGCTAGCAGTTTCATAAGGCCTGGGCTGGAAACTGGTACAGCATTTCTATGTATTCTATTGGTCAAGCAGTCACAGAGCACAGAATCAAAGGGAGTGGGTCACAGACCCCTCCCCTCACTGCTCAATCAGAGAAATGTCAAAGGATTTGGGGACCATGTGTTAAAACTATTATACAATATTTTTAAAAAATAATATAACAAAAATAAGGTTTAATTTTTACCATTATTCTATCTTTGAAAATTTACTCTTATGTACTCATATTAAAAATAAAAAATAAAATTTAAAAAATTCACTCATATTCACACCTATTCTTTTAAGAAACTATATCCACATTGTCTCAAGACAGGTTAGCTATCCTAATTAAAACTACAATTGGCCATATCTCTCAGTGCCTGATAATTAAAAATAACAATGTACACTCAACTGAGGATTTTTAAGAACAAAGAGAATATCAGAATATATACAATACAAACCTAGAATCAAAATAGAAATACAGCTCCATGAAATTGCTACACCAAATACATACAAGGTGGCCTAAAGAAGTACCCAAAGTGACTCTGATAAATCAAGGAATTTCCAATAAACACACCCCAGAAGCCCTTTCATGGCAGGATAAATTCAGGATCAACTTTATTTATTTATTTTTTTAAGAGACAGAGTCTGTTCCGTTGCCAAGGTTGGAGTACAGTGGCACGATCATAGCTCACTGTAACCTCGAACTCCTAGGCTCAAGTGATCCTCTTGCCTCAGCCTCCCTGGTAGCTAGGACCAGGTAAGCACCACCACATCTGGCTGATTTTTTGTAGAGACAGGGTCTGGCTATGTCGCCCAGGCTGGTCTCAAACTCCTGGTCTCAAGCAATCCTCCCACCTCAGCCTCCCACAGTGCTGAGATTACAGGCCTGAGCCACTGTGCCCAGCCAGGACCAACTTTATGAAGCCTTCACCAACATATAGGAAAATCAACTCTTCCTTTTATTTGAGGAGTTGTCTACTCAACTTTTCTGCTAATAAAAACCTATTTCTTTTTCAAGTATTCCCTCACTTTTATGTATTAAAGTACTGAGGAAAATCAAGTGACAAATTCTTACTTGTAAAAATATGCACGAATAGAGTATACGTGAATATTAAAGCAATTTTAGCCAATAAGTAAAAGAAACATAAAAAATACATAAAAACAGGCTATTTTATAAATGTTCACTGGAAGGGACTCTTACCTTGGTGCCTCTTCCACCACCTTCTGATTTCTTCTCTGAATTGAGCACTCTCTTTCATTAAGCCACAAAGCATTCCCATGTTTGTCACCTAAAACCTGGAAGAGAAACACTGTTTGAAAAACACATAGCCACAGAGTATGTGCCCAGTTAATATTTTCCCTACGCAACATCTCTTAATTTTTAATACTCAAAATTCATAGGACATACATACCTCTCAAAATATTCTTTCATTTCATATTAATAGAGGAAAACTTTATATTTACAACACCCAAACTCAATAAAACATTTTTATCAAAAAGATTTGAGGAAAAAGTTTTCAAATACCGTGAGTAAAACATCAGAACCAGTTGTACAAATTTTGTGAAGGGCACAGAGCATCAATAAAGGGAATATAGTTCTGGATGTCAATCATGCTTAGGAGAGCCACCAGTGTTTTTATAAACATCTGTTTGTTGTTAACATTATTAAATGTCTGTTGTTTAGGGAATGATATTTTATGCATTTACATCCAACATGTAGTCTGTTATTTACACATGGATGTCTTTACTGCGGTTTATTTTTGCTATAAGAAACTGGTAAAAGGCCTGGAGTTAATATGTAACACATTATAGTTTTTCCCATTTGTAATACAGGTTGAACATCTCCAATTTGAAAATCTGAAATGCTCCAAAATCTGACACTTTTTGACATCACGCTCAAAGGAAATGCTCATTGGAGCATTTTGGATTTTCAGATTAGGGATGCTCAACCAGTAAGTATAAATTCAAATATTACAAAATTCAAAGTAATTCAATATCCGAAACACATTTGGTCCCCAGCATTTCAGGTGAGAAATACTCAACCTGCAGTGGGAAATATGCTTGGATGGCCAGATGAAATACACAACACTCAGATAAATTTGAATTTCAGATGACCAATGAAAAATTTTTTAATAACTGTGTCCCAAATACCACATGGGACACACTTTTACTTAAAAAAAAAATCATCGTTTATCTGAAATTTAAACTTAACATATACATTTATCAGCTAAATCTGGAAACCCAAAAACAGGCTCTTCATTAAAGTTTTTGCCTAGAATATCTGATTTTTAGAAATGGAGTAATCTGTTTTCAGGATTAAGGAGTAGATGTATATTTCTGAATGCATATATTTGGTTCACAGAGGTTAAGACCTATTTTAGAAGACAAAAGACCAGGCAGTAATTCTACATCCAAATAGCCATGCAACCTCTCCAGACAAGTCATTCTGTTTCTTCACACATTATAAATAGCAGATAATATCATCTTAATATTTTATATGGCTGCTGGAAAAAAAATCAAATCAAAAAAGATCACAGTTATAAAAGGTATAGTAAGCTACAAAATGAATAGTTAATATATGACTGCAAAGTTAATTTTTAGGGATAAAACCTTTTTAAACCTCAAGAATGATTTTAAGCAATGAAGTAAAACATTACAGTAATAAACTGTCAATAAGTTGGAATTTTATCACTAAGATTAAAAGGTAGCTGCATGAAGTACATCTAAAAATATTTTAAATCATTAAAATAGCTCTCAACCTCTTTTTAAATTTGTTTTGTTTTTTAGGAGACAGGGTCTTGCTCTGTTGCCCAAGCTGGAGTGCAGTGGTGTCATTATAGCTCACTGCAGCCTTGAACTCCTTGGGCTCAAGCAATCTCTCTGCCTCAGCCTCCCAAGTAGCTGGGACTACAGGTGTGTGCCATCACATCCAGCTAAATTTTTGTACTTTTTTGTAGAGAAAAGGTCTTAATATGGTGCCCAGGCTGATCCTCCCATCTAGTCCTCCCAAAGTGCTGGGATTACAGGAGTGAGCTACCAAGCTAGGCCCCAACCTCTTTTTTTATTCTAATTTACAAGGAAGTGAAAGTAGACAGTATTCAAGAAATGAAGCCAAAATAACCAACAATTGTCAGAAATATTTCCGATTGTAAACTATTAGATTCATATATAGAAACGAGAGTTTGTTTTTCTCTAAATTCTGTATAGTCACAGAGTTCATTTTTAAAAGTTCTATGCATTTACCAGGCATTCACCAAAAATGATTTGACAATGATTTATTCCATTATATAAATGAGGAAGCTAAGTAACCAGAAAACATTGTAAATAAATAGTGCTCATAAGGAAAGTTAATTCTTAAATACTTCATGAGTTTTTTTAAAACTTTACACATTTGCATGTCCTGAATATGAAACAACCTCTAAGCTATATAGCTTACCAAAAAAAAGCTTCATTGTGATAGACTATGTCTTGTAATCCACGCCATTTAGCATCCCTGGACCCATCCCAGGAAATGCCAGCAGTACCCTGGTTGAGAAACACTTGTTTAAGCCACACAGAATGCTGCCATTCACATTGCCAGTGCAGTTTCAGTATGGAAAAGAATATAGTATGTGATAACTCACATAAAAAATAATAGGTGATATACACATATATACTTCATTGAATATGTATATAGCGATACTCTAGAAACAGTAACATTGCTTACACCCAGGGATAGAACCAGGGGACGACTTAGACACAGGGTAAGAGGGATGCTTACTTTTCCTCTAATACCCTTTATCATGTGCACAAATCACCTAAGTAAAAAACTAAAACTTAAAGAAAAGTAAATTTAAAAACCTTCCAACTATAGATCAAATAGGAGAACATCTGTGTTGCCTATTTAAGCGCTGGGAGACATTTTCACCTATGTTTAAAAGTATCACCCAGGCTATATGTCATGGCTAAATAAGCTAAAAAGCTGGCATAGATATGTAATTACTCAACACAAATTAACAAACATTTATTGCATATTAGTAATGTGAAAGACAATGGCTTGGTTGCTGGGCACAGCAAATGGATAAGACTTATTCTCTGTCCTCCAGGACCTCATGGCCTATTGGGAACCTCATATCTAAAAATAGAATAGCCTAAGTGGCCTTCCAGTAGCATGAGCAAGTGCCAGATGGGGAATATAGTAAATGAAACTATTCTGCCCTTAGGACCTTACAAGAAGAACAGCCCAAATATCCCCCCTAAATTATGAATTTAAATATCTAACTGCCTACTCAACAGCTACGCTTTGATGTCTAATGTGCATCTCAATCTTGATTTACCCAACTTTATAACCTGATTTCCTCCCCAAAACATACACCTCTCATAGTCTTTCCTATCCATCTCAGTAAAAGATGGTTCCATTCTTCTTATTTCACAGGCCAAAACCCTAAAGTCATCTTTGATGTCTTATTTTTTTCTTATACATAACATCCATCTATTTGAACATCTGGTCTACATTCACAAAATATCCAGAATTCAATCATGTCTCACCACTTCCACTGCCAACTATGAGCCCAAGCCACAGTCATCTCTCACAAAATTACTCCTGAAGAACCTCCTAAGGGATCTCTCAGCTTCCACTGCTGGCTTTCAATTGCTAAGAACCAGTGACTACCGTGTGCCTCCGTTTTCAACTCCATTGAATGGGAGTTACTTATTGCGGTGTCATACCCTTTTCTCATCGTTGTATGTTGGAGGAGGGAATGTCAGACTGGCTTTAAATTCAGAGGTCTTTGTGCCAGAACTGCTTGTGAGGGACCATAAACAGAAGTCTCACCCAGATCTGGACCAAGTAAAAGATGAAATCCTGATCTTGAAAGGAAGGCGCGTCTACCCCGTTTATGTGAAGACAAGATCACTGGGGGCCAAAAAATGGGCTGTGGTAGCTAGTAACCAAAGATGACCCCAGTACAACACACTTTCTGTTATCCCAACCCATGTATAATCCCATCTGCCAAAGATTCTAGGCTGGTCAAGGAACTTGCAAAATGCAACAAAAGTCATTCTGTGCCAGTTCTGAGCCCAAACCAGAAAAAGGAGGACAGCTATTTCAAGCAGCTCTGACTAGTAAGTTAATAATTGTGGATATCCTTGTAGAAATAGCACATGGAAAAGCCTTGTGGAGACACCCCAAGACTTCACAGAGAGAAAGAGAGAGTGTCTCAGCTGAGCTCAGTCTTTACACTCCAACGCACCTAACGTTGGATGTTCCAAACCAGGCAAGCCTCAATATGACCACTGCCCTGGAGGACAAGCACCCTGTGAAGCAAGAGAAGTCCTAGCTAAACCCAATCAACCCAGAGAATTATGAGAAATAGTTAAATGTTGTGTGGAGTTTTTTATTGTGGAAAAATATACAATAACAAAAAATTTACCATTTTAACCATTTTTAAGTGGCATTAAGTAGGTTCACATTGCTATACATCCTTAAATGTTTTAAATTACCACATTTTGGGGTGGTTTATCACTCAGCAAAAGGTAACTAAAACATGCAAACAACTGAATTTAGCAAAGATATTGGATTCAAGGTCCATATATAAAAATCAACTATTTCTATACACATGCAACAAATAGGTAAATAAAATTTAGAAATAACATTTCTAAAATTATCAAATATCTAGGAATAAATCTAACGAAAGACACACAAAATTTCTACACTCAAAACTACAAAACAGTGCTGAAAGCAATAAAAGAAGACCTAAATAAATGAAGAGATATTCCAGTTCATGGATTTAAAAATTCAATATTGTTAAGATGCCACTTCTCCCCAGAATAATCTCTAGATTCAATACAACCCAAATCCAAATCCCATCAGGTGGGGATGGGGAAGGCAGGGGAGACAGAGTGATAGGTGAAGTCCAAAAATTTACATAGAATTTCAAAGAACCTAAAAAGAGCCAAAACTATCTGAAGAAAAATAATAAAGTGCTTACAGCACCAGATTCTAGACTTACTATACAACCAAAATAATTAAGACAATTGCCAAATCTCAATTTATAATAAATGGTCACACACTAATAAATGATGCTGAAGAAATTAGGTGTCAGAATAGAAAAAAAATTTACTCTGACCCTACTTTACACCAAACAAAAAAAATTAATTCAAGAAGGGTAACAGACCTAAATATTACACCTAAAACAAACAAGCTCCTAACTAGGGTAGCAAAGTGGACTTCAATAAAATTCAGAACTTCTGTTCCATGAAAGACAGTGTTAATAAAACAAACAGGCAAACCACAGGAAGGGAGAAGGACACACCGTACATGTATCTGGAGAAGGACTCATAAGCAAAATAGATACAGAACTCAGACCACCCAATAATTGTAAAAATCTAATTTGAAAAAGGAAGGCAAAGATGAAAGTCTTGAGCAATCACTTCACAAAATAAGATATCCAAATGGTCAATAAATTTACAAAAAGGTGTTCAACACCAACAGTCATCAGCAAAATGAAGATTAAACAAAGAGATACCATCAAAAGGAAACCAAAATAACTAACCATTTAAAAACTTGAGAATAACAAGTGTTGGAAAGGATGGCAGCAAGGGAAACTGTCATATATTACTGGTGGGAATATATGTTAGTACAGCCACAGTACCTACTAAAACTAAACACAATCTCACTATATCATCCAATCACGTCTCTCCTGGTCTATCCAAAAGAATATATATGTCCATAAAAAGATAGTAGTTTTATTCATAATATAAAAAAGCTAGAAACAACCCAAAGATCAATAGGAAAATGGATAAATTACAGGTTAGGCAAACAATGGAATACAACAGGACAATTTTCAGAGGCAAATGATAATAGAACCTCATAGAAGAATCTCAAAGATATGATTTGCAGAAAAAGCCAGACCCAACCAAGTATATATGATTCCATTCATATGAAATTCAAGAATAGACAGAACTAATCTATGACGTTAGATGTAGGAACACCAGTTACTTTTGGTGGCCATGGTTAGGGACTGGAAAGTGGTGCCAAGAAATCTCTTGGTGTCATGGAAACATTTCATATCTAAATACAGATGATTGTTACACAGTTATATGTATATGTGTAAAAATTTTATCAAATTGTACACTTAAGATTTGTGGACTTCCAACTGATTATATAAGTTTGCATATTTTTCCCAGTTTAGAAAATTTGAGAAACTACATGAGATTTTTCTACCCATACGTATGATCAATGCCCACATTCTCACCAAAGAAAAATCCCAACCCACTCCAAAAATTAAAAATAATAATATCTATGTAAAGTGATCACTGAACTTAAAAAACAACTGACGGAATCTAGGACTGTTGTATTCTGCCCCGAACAAAAGTGATATGGTCAGCAAATAACATTTTATTTAGTCTCCTGGTTCTCTAGCTATACCAAATTAAGATAAAAAATATACTTAAAATGTAAAGCTTTCTACTTTGATGTTTATTTTTACCCATTTTACTTGTCATATATCAATGCATAGTCATAATGTGCAAAATTAGCACAAAGGCATTTCTGACAAATGAAAATGTCAACAAACTTGCCTTCTTCCATATTTTATTTCAGACAAACTATTTTGTTTTGCCAAAATCCACACCCTGACAACCACTTTAAGAACTAATATCTTAATCTGAATAGAAGAAATGCTTTGTTCATCTCTATAAACCAGCTCCTAGCGGAACACCTGTCACAGCAAAGCACACAGATATTTGGTGAATTCAAATGATACAAGAGCCCAGGTCAGGCACTTTTCTTTTAAAAATGCCCCATAATGGCCCAGCCTTGGAAGGGGACTGAGTGATTCTGAAGGTAGAATATATTTAGCCTGGTCAGATATCTTGGTACTGCTTCTTTTTGGAGGTAGATTTTTGGATCATTCCCCATCCTAAGCAACATCCTAGCACTTTAACAAAAAGTATACCACATTCCAAAGGCAGGTAAGCAATTTATTTTGATCTTATTCAAACATACCAAAACAATTCACTATCATTCTAAATAGAAGAAAGGATGTATTTCCAATAGGATTAAATGATATCATTTTAAAGTCATAATAATTAAAAAGCATCTTAAACATACTAACCTGGATTTCTATATGACGAGGGTTATCAATAAATTTTTCTATTAGTAGTCTATCATCACCAAAACTAGAAGCAGCTTCTTGAGATGAAAATCTAAAACCATCCCTTATAAAGGAAAAAAGAAGGAAGAACAATCAGACTAACAAAAACAGCTGTCATTGTAAAAGAATACAAAAATCAATTAAATATTTATTTTGGCTTACTTCTGAACATAGCAGAAAAAAAATTCACTCAATATACAAATAACTAAATTCATTTTGGTTGAACTGCAACTCTTCCACCCACTAGCTCTGTGACATAAAGTGAGTTATTTAGCTTCCCTGATCCTAGATTTTCTTTTGAAATAGCAATACCAATCTTACCTCACCAACTGTTAAATATAAAATTCCAATCAACCAGAGCATATAAAATTAATTCCATTTCTTCAACCATAATATACCCTAATTCCACTAATAGAAAATATAAAAATGCATATCCACTGACTCAGAAGTCAGAAGACGCAAACAAAAACGTAAACTGGCCACCTGGGTAACTGGAGCAGAATAATGGCAAATACACTAATTGAGACTGAACATACAATAGGAGAATTCTCAAGAACATTTCCTAATATTTTAAATACACACCTTGAAATGTAAGCGCATCCCACACACCCACACAGGCCATTACAATTTTATCTTCTTTAAAATTGTTTAAAATTCATAATTAAAAAGAGAGGCCAGGAGCGGTGGCTCACGCCTGTAATCCTGGCCCTCTGGGAGGCCGAGGCAGGTGGATCTCTCGAGCTCAGGAGTTCGAGACCAGCGTGAGCGAGACCCCGTCTCTACTAAAAATAGAAAGAAATTATCTGGCCAAGTAAAAATATATACAGAAAAAAATTAGCCGGGCATGGTGGCGCATGCCTGTAGTCCCAGCTACTCGGGAGTCTGAGGCAGGAGGATAGCTTAAGCCCAGGAGTTTGAGGTTGCTGTGAGCTAGGCTGACGCCACGGCACTCACTCTAGCCTGGGCAACAAAGTGAGACTCTGTCTCAAAAAAAAAAAAAAAAAAAGAGAGAAAAGTACAATTTGTGAAACTAAAAATATGGATCTAATTATTGCTTTATTTCACTCCCAAACTATAATAATTTAAATCATTATTATTAAAATATGCGTATTAATCTCATATAAAATGGCCCTATTTGACCAGTCCATGAAAAACTCAAACTTGCATTCTAAAACTGAGTATATTATTTTCCAATCATTGATATACTAAGAATATAAAATTTAATTATCTAGTAAACAGTTTCTTAATCTTTAGATTAAATATCTGTATTTAATGTACAACATTAAAACCAAATCCTTCCAATCCTTTAACTTGCAAAGTCTATTTGGTAATTTTAGAAATAACCATCTGATATGTTTGTTTTTGTGCTTGAAACATACAACATTTCAGGTAAACACCACCTAGAAGACAAATTTCAAAACACTGCAAAAACCTCCTATTTCTCACAAGTCTCAGAGGAAAGGTATTAGATTTTCTTAGCCCTCCATTACCACTTTGATTTAGAGGAACGGAGTTTAGATCTCAGGAGACCACGAACTTCAAAGAAACTAGAAGCACAATGAATCAGTTTTTGATACCATATAGCCAACTTTTTATTGGATGGGATGTAATAAATCACAAAGAAAACACATAGCACTTTATAGTTTGTCTCTGCTGTAATGATGGAGAATTTTCATTTTGCATTTAAACCAAGAACACCAAAAGTAAAAAATCAAAGTCACCAAAATAAAAGAAGTATTAAGTTTGAAAGCATCACCAGCATATTTTGGAACTCATGGAAAACTGTATTAGGAACATTACTTGTTACATTCAATTATATATTCATTCAATAACTATTTACTGATCACCAAACTTTATGTCTGGTACATAATTTAGGTGCTGGAAATACAAAAATAAAGCAGAAACTGCCTTCACAATGCCTAAAGTCTGTGGAGGTATTAAAAAATGTAGAAATGATCAATTTTCTATTCATGCTACACATTTCACTTAAATTTGAATAGTGAAAAAAAAGCCAAAGATGATTATCTAAGTCTACCTTTAACAACTTTCATAACTCTCACCATAATTTATTATATAACAATTACAAACATTATTCTTTTTAAAAATCGTTCAGATGTTCTACAGATTCTAAGACAAGTCATAGATCCTACTTCCCTAAAAAAGCTTAGGAAAGATGTTACCAGACGGACACACTTCTTAGCATAAAAGAATAAGGCAATTAGTGGCTACTAAATTTTCCCTTGCATTCCAAAAATGCCAAAATTTTTGTGGGTTATACAAAACAAAATTACTTCTTCAAGGAGGGAGAGAAAGAACTGCATGGATGAATTGTGGCATGATGCTAACAGCTGGTGGCTCTAGAAGACAAATACATAGGTGCTTGCCGGACTGCTCTTTCAATTTTTCTGTAGTTTTGATTTGTCCAAATGAACAGGGGATATAGAGCAACTTTTTAAAGTCAGGAGCATTACTAAATCAAACAGTGTCACACCTTTATTAATGTCAACAAGGTTTCAGAGAGGGCTTATTTATCAAGGTGAGAGTAATATTTTAGGTAGAAAATTCTTGATATAGTTTTATTAATTATATGAACATATTTTGAATCAATGTACTATTTACTTGCCAAAAAGGGTTAATTTACAAAAGGATGCCTAATATATGAATAGATATAGTGATTTCTGAAAATGTTAAACTCTAAATTAAAATTCATAGATCAACAGCAGCATAGCAAACCTCACTTCCAAGAAACTATAAACAATAATCCGCACCGTAAAATGTTACTGACAGTACCCCTGGCAAATGACTAAGAAATCTGAGATCTGGCCAGGTACAACAACTCATGCCTATAATCTCAGCACTTTGCAAGGCCAAGGTGGGATGATCACCTGAGGACAGGAGTTTGAGACCAGCCTGGACAACATAGCAAGACCCTGTCTCTACAAAAAAAAAAAAGAAAGAAAGAAAGAAAGAATAAATATCCAGGCCTGTAATCCTAGCTACTTGGGAGGCTGAGGCTGGAGGAGTGCTTGAGCCCAGGAATCCGAGGATACAGTGAGCTATGATGATGCCACTGCACTCCAGCCTGGACAAGAGAGCAATACCCTGTCTCTAAAAAATAGAAAGAGAAGAAAGAAGAAGAGAGAGAAGAGGGAGAGGGAGAGGGAGGGGAAGGGACAGGGGGAGGAGGAGGGAAGAGGGACAAGGGAAAAGGGGAAAGAAATCTGAGATCCCATGAAGAGTAATAAAAAATAAATGGTAGGTCTTCAGTGAAATTGCTATATAAGTACTGTGCAAAAGGGAAAAACAATGAGGCAAAAATTAAAGTTCATAAAATACACGTCTCTTACAAAACCAAGTTATGTTCAATATCTTTATTATACCATTATGTCCTACAAAGAGGCTTTAGCAGATTGTCTTTTCCAAAGATGGCCACAATATCTCCCATTCCATGTGCTCTCCTATGAATACTGTCACTCCCTCATGAAGGAGTGAAGTCTATTCCCGTCCCACTGAATTTGAGCAGAAGCTTATACTCACTGATAATCAGCAGAAGACAGTGGAGGGGAACCTGTGTGACTTCTGAGATTGAGTTACGAAAAGTATTCTATATTTACAGGAAGAGTGCATTGCATATAAAGGACATAGTAATTTTGAACTCAGAAGAAAAAATATATTTCACACTATAAAATTATCAATGTAATTCACTACTTTTATGGATTAGCAAAGGAAGGCAAGTACATATGAAGTAATACATAAACTCTCAATGAAATTATGACTACTTTTAAATATAGTTGGTTCAAATCTTTAGACCACATTCAGAATTATACAGCCAAATGTTAGCAATTTCTGCCTAGAAAATAGAATCATGACTGTAAATTTTAAAAATACTATAAAAAGAAAATCCTTTGTTAACACTTAAAATAGTAAACACCATTCTATAATAGGATAATCATTATCAAAATATAAATATGGAAGGTTTACGCATAATTTTGTATTTTTTCCCATTGGAAAGAGTAAAAATTAGATTGTTACTGTAATTATTCCATTATGCTTTTGCTATCTGTTTACCTGTCAGTTTAATAAAACTCCAGTAACTGCAATTTTCATCAAAAGTATATTTTGGACAGCCTCTCACCTGGTCTCTTCATCATCCCAAGCGATGCGCATGCCTTTCCCACCACCACCTGCTGAGGCCTTGATCATGACAGGGTAGCCTAACAGCAGGGAAGAATTAGACAGAAGTTCAGACTTTGATCATTTGGATGTATGAACATGACAACTGACCACATGTTCAATAAGAGAGAAGACAATAACTAATTTATTTAAAAGTTCCTTTCCTTAGAGTCAGGAAAATAACACCAGTGTAATGGTCTTGCATACATTTTAAAAACGAGAGTGTGACCAAAAGAAAAAAAAAGGCTACTTGTAGCAATAAACATAATATTTTCCCCAGTAATAAAAGCTAAGGAAATATAAATAAATTGACAGTGGATTCCAAAAACAGAAATAGATATAGTATTAACTAAACAAAGATCTAAGAAGCAACCTACATAGAACCAAGAAACATCCACCAAAAATGCATCAGAAATTAAATTCCTTTTTCAAAAGTGATTTTTAGGTACTTTAGGTATTTTCATCTGAAAAGGCACAGAAAACCCCTACAGCTTTTATCAGCAAGAACTGACATGACAGTATTGGGAAAAATCAAACATGGCTTTAATATTATGGGCTGCAGCAGAAGATCCAGTGCTCACTGATACCAATAGAGAGAGAAGCTATTATATTACACTGTTCCATACACTCAATGGGGTATTACAAAAAATAAAAAGTAAGATCCAAAACAAAGGACATTTACAGCTAACGTTTTATCAGAGAAAATAAAATCATAAAATTGTTGCTAGTTACATGATTATTTAGTTATTGTACAGTAAAATTTGACAAGAGTTATCTATAATCATTTACCAAGAAAAGTTATAATTCTCCTATACAGGTTTTCTGAAAACAAGGTGGAGATATTCATACGTCTGAGGTCATTTGTGTACAATCTTTTCTGAAGGAAGAAGAGGCCAGTGAACACTTAAAGGACCCTTCCCAGTCTGTGATGCTCTAACAGCACTAAACTCAAGTCACAGGATCCTTACAGGAAAAGGGAAGAGAGGACCAATGTCAAAGACCTTTTGACCCTCAAATCACAAAACATCACCCTTAACTTCATCTTAGTTAAAATGGCACTTGCTTCCTAAATGTTTCATAATTAATTCAACTAAAGATTTTTATGCTCATTATGTTTATGTGGGATAGCATTTTTTAAAACAATGCTAAGTACAGAGAGAAGAAGAAAGATAAATATATTGTTCTTACATTGGGGGCCTTATAATCCAGGAAGAGAGAGGCAAAGGACCCAAATAATCCTATCATTAGGGATTCAGAAGAGAAAAGAATCATAGGAAGGTAGAAAGAAAAGGGATTAAGAAAAGTGTATTATAGAAATGGTCATTTAAATGAGGCTATGAAGGATGAGCAGGATTTGAACACTGCAGGCAGAATAATGGAAACAAAACAGAAGTGCGGAATCATGGGACAAGTTTAAGAAATGACTAAAACAATTCAGTTGAAGTACAGAATGTATTTTAATATGTAAGACAGCAAAGGATAAGAAAACTGAAAACACAGATTGGGGGCAAAGTATAGAAGGTTTTACATGCATTGATTACTTTTTAATTTTTTTTTATTTCAGCATATCACAGGGGTACAAATGTTTAGGTTACATATATTGCCTTTGCCTCACCGAGTCAGAGCTTCAAGTGTGTCCATCCCCCAGCCGGTGAGCACCATACCCATTAGGTGTGTATATACCCATCCCCTCTTCCCCACTCCCATCTGCCAGACACCCAGTGAATGTTATTACTATATGTGCACTTAAGTGTTGATCAGTTAATACCAATTTGATGGTGATACATGCTTTGATTCTTCATCCTGCATGAGATCGTGCATGATTTTTGATCCTGCATAAGAGTAGCTAAAATGGTATTTTGTCTCATTGCTGCAGCCTTGCAATGAATGTTGCATAAAGGAATTGGAATGAAATCAGTAAACGAGAATTAGCCTGTTTGGGGAGAGTGAAGAAACACAATCTAAAAATTAAAAACTGGCATGCCTGCAAAATCCTGTCTACAACAGTTTAATGGATCCATACCTGCCACTCTCAAAAAACATGTTATCAATTCACCATGAAAAATGATTTATCCATGCAACAGGAAACCACAAGAGGTGTGATACCCACAGTCCACATCTCTACGATATTCAGTTTCCTCTGAAGATTAAAAAACTTGAAGTTTTTCTGATTCTAATACTAATCTCATCTTAGTCATTTACTATGGATCCTGGACTATACAGTGATTTTGAGTTTCAAAATAAGATGGAGAAATTGTTGTTCACAAGGAGCAAGCTGGGGAAACAAAACACATAAAATAATTTGTCAACCAGAAATTATTATATTTTCAAAAAAGTGAGACGTCATTAAAGGACAATCCGTAATAAGGCAATACAATCTGCCAAAATAGAGCATTAGAGAATACGTGTAACCTAGGAAGGCAAGGTTCCCCAACAAAAATCTAAGAAGCCAAATAAAAAAAGGTTGGAAGGGAGGAAGAAACTGATAGAAGTTAGTAACACTAACTCTTAATCTAATCTTTGAGCTATATTCTGAAATAATAAAAAAGTAATATTTTCTACTAAACTTCTTAAGTCAAACAAGTCATTAGATTTCGGGAAGTACATATTTTCACACTGTCACCGTACCACAGAGGCACAAGACCTAGACATTTAAGAGGAGGGAAAAGAATATCCCATACAGATGATGTTAAATAATATTAAACAGTCCAGTCCTTCATCCTACTTTCTTGCTGTGTCTCTGCCACACTAGCTAAAGGTAAGTCATGGGGTGCCAGGAACCGGAAGGAAGAAAAAAAAACTCAGTCAAAAGTTGGCATTCCTGGAAAAATCAGAAATGGTCAACAAGTTGATGGTTGTTGCTACCCCTCACTTACCTAGCTGTGGACATAGAATTTCCATTACTGTTCCCTTATATTTTCTTATCTACTGGAGCACTTACTCCTTTTAGCTTTTGTCTATAATGCATTTACTTAATTTTATAATCTTCCGTTGATATATGTTTGAAACAGAACAACCTTCCTTAAAACATAAATTCCACAAGGCTACAAAAGGAGGCAAATTTCCTGGTCTGAAGAGATTGCTTTAAAAAAAAAAAAAAAGCAGGTCCTAATGCTCTTCCCAAGTTTTTCCTCACCTTTCTGGTCCTCTCATTGGATGCCTGCTGCTACTCCCTTACTCAGACATATAGGTGACTCACCTACACACCAACTCCAACATGGAGAAAGTCTCCAATCCTTATTTCCCTTCTGCACAATAGAACAGAAACGAATATTTCCAGAAAGAAATCTACTAAATACTATGTGAGAAAAAATATTAACACAGAAACTTAAGTTACCAAAGTACTAAAAGGTTTCTATTCCTCCTTTTCTGGACTTAACTTTCAAGGGCAGGTTTAACTGCAGGACAAGACATCCTCTCTGGTTTCCTTGCCTCCCAGCAATCAGCACGTCTTAACTTTCCACCACAAAACAAGCAGTCTTCTTTCTAACTCTACCACCAAATTTTCATTCATAAGCTCAAAAATGTTTACTGAATATATACTATGTCCCAAAGTCTCATCTGACTCTGGGGCATACAAAGACCAACAGTTCGGAAAATTCCCTGCTCTCGTGAAGTCTGCTGTCTAGTAGAAAACAATATTTAAGTACATATGCACCTAAATATATGTGTACATGTTTTACATGTACAATGTGAGATAGTTATAAGTGCTATAACAAAACACAGAGAGATGTGACTGAGAGTGATTAAGGATGCTGTTCCTTGAAAAGACTTCTCCGAGAAAACTGATATTTAAACTGAGATCTGAGTGACAAGATAGAGCTAGCCCTCTGGAAATCAATGATGGAAGATGATTCCTCATGGAAGGAACAAGCTGGAAAGTGTTATATAGGAGAGGGACATGACCTAATAATGTATTTTTAAGATCACTTTGGCTGCTCCACAATGAATGACTTGTCAAAGGGCAAAGGTAGAAACAGACTGACTAGGAAACCTTTGCAGTGGTTCAGGTGACAGGCTGTGACTTGGAATTGGTTGCTAGCAATAGAGACAGAGAGAAAAAGACTAGAGTCAGCGGTGGTTTGGATGTGCAAGATAGGGGAATAAAGGAAGACTCTAGCTTAGGAAATTTTCCATTTAGTTATGGATTCCAAGTCAAAAAGAACTATCTTTTTTGACCAACTGATAATGCCATGTTTATCTACTACTCAAGACACAATAAATAACCTCACTCTTCAAGCAAAATCTCTCCACACATGGCAGCATATCCTGGTAACACAAAAACTGATAAAAATGACATCACAATGCAACAGTCATAAATTGTATAATAAAGAATTTCATGTCATTTTTTTTCACTTACAGCTTCTTGAATTAAAATTTCTTTTTTTTTTTTTCTTTTCTTTCCTTTTTTTTTTTTTGAGACAGAGTCTCACTCTGTTGCCCAGGCTGGAGTGCCGTGGCGTCAGCCTAGCTCACAGCAACCTCAAACTCCTGGACTACAGGCATGCGCCACCACGCCCGGCTAATTTTTTTTCTATATGTTTTTAGTTGTCCAGCTAATTTCTTTCAATTTTTTTTAGTAGAGACGGGGTCTCAATCTTGCTCAGGCTGGGAAAATTTCATAGAATAACTAAAGGAGAAGGACAAGTACAAAGAAGAGAAAAGTAAATATTTATTGGGAAATGTCCTATTCCTAATTTAGTGGTACTAGTCAGAAATCTCTCATGGATCAAAGAGAAGGTATGATTTGCGGGAGAGGGATCTTCTTTTAAAAACAGTTAGGAAACACCTATAATTAATTGCAAAAGCCTTTATTCCTAAAAGAAAGGTTCAAAATAAAAAGAAAACAAAAGATATTTCAAGGAGTAGCTCAGTCCTCTAGATGGATAGATGCAGAAAAAGCATTTGACAAAAATCAGTACTCATTGAGTTCAGCAGACTAGTAATAAAGGGAAACTTCCTGCACTTGATTAAAAATATCTATTAAAAACCTACAGCTAACATCATACTTAACGGTGAAAAACTGGATGTTTTCCCCTAAGATGAGGAATGAGGCAAGGATGTCCCCTCTTACCACTAGTAAACATCCTATTATAGGTCCTCACTTTTGCAGTACGTCAAGAAAAAGAAACAGAGAGTAAACAGACTGGGAAAGAAGAATAAAACTATCTTCATTAGCAGGTAACATGATTGTATATGAAAAAAATTCAAAAGAATCGGCAACAACAAAACTCCTAGAACTAATTAGCAATTGTAGCAAGGTTTCAGGATACAAGTTAATATGTAAACATTGGTTTCATTCCTATATGCCAGCAATGAACAATCGCAATTTGAAATTAAAACATAATACCATTTACATTAGTACCCAAAAAATGAAGTAGTCATAAATCTAAAAAAATATGTACAGTATCTCTATCAGGAAAACTATAAAACTCTGATGAAAGAAATCAATAAAAATCTAAATGGAGACATAATGCATGTTCATAGACAGGAAGATTCAGTATTGTTAAGATATAAATTCTCCCCAACTTCATCTATAGATTCAACACAATCTAAATCAAAATCCCAGCAAATTATTTTTGTGGCTATCAACAAACAAATTCAAACGTTTATATGGAAATACAAAAGACCCAGAATAGCCAACACAGTATTAAAGGAAAAGAATAAATTCAAAACACTGACATTAGCCAACTTCTAAACTTACTATAAAGCTACAGTAATCAATACAACATAGTATTGTATAAAAAAGACAAATTAATCGATACAAAAGAATAGAGAGCCCAGAAATAGACCTACACAAATACAGTCAACTGAACTTTGACAAAGAAGTAAATGCAATTCAGTGAAGACAGTCTTACCAACAAATGGTACTGGAACAATTGGATATTCATGTGCAAAAAAAAAAAAAGAAGAAGAACCTAGACACAGTCCTTATACTTTTCACAAAAATTAACTCAAAATGGATCTTAGACCTAAATACACAATGCAAAACTACATAAAATTTCTAGAAGAAAAATAGGAGAAAACCTAGGGGACCTTGGTTTAATGATAAGTTTTTAAATGTAATACCAAAAGCACAATTCATTAAAAATATGTGATAAATTTAACTTTATTAAAATTAAAAATTTCTGCTCTACAAAAGACACTCTTAAGAGAATGAAGATACAAATCATAGACCGGGAGAAAATATTGACGAAACACATACCTGATAAAAAAACACTTATATCTAAAATATACAAAGCTCTTAAAACTCAACAATAAGAAAATAAGCCAACTAAAAAATGGGCAAAAGATTTGAACAGACACCTCAATAAAGATACACAAATAGCAAGTAAGAGTATGAAAAGATGCTCAATATCATATGTCATCAGGGAATTGTAAATTAAAACAAGATACTGCTACATATCTCTAAAATCCAAAATACTGACAACATTAAATCTTGGTGAGGATGAAGGACTATCTCCAAGTTGAAATTTCTACAGCAAACACCAAAAAAAACACAGAAATAGAGTATAAAATTTCCATCACAGTACACGGGGATGGGGGGAAAATGGAATAAGAACAAGAGACATTTTTAAAAATCATCATCATCATCAAAAAGAAGCCCAGAAATGAAAGAACACAGAATCCAAATGATAGAACAAACAAAATATAGTAGTAAATACAATAAATGTAAATGGACTAAACTCTCCAGTTAAAAGTCAGGTATCACCAACCTGAACAGAAAAAAAATAAAGTCCAGTCCATGGACTTACAAGAGATACACTTAAAACAACAGTTCACTGGCAGATGGAAAAGATGGACAAGGATACAAGGATAAGACCAAAATGAGTTTGTTTGGGCATATTAATATCATATAAAATCAAACTTGAAAGCAAAATAAAAAATTATTCACAACCTTTTGGTAAAAGGAAAATTAGCCAAGGAGACACATGTTACACTATAATACACCTATTAACTTATCTTAACAGAGGCAAAACCTGGCAAGCAAGAAAAAATTGGGAAATCTACTTTTTCAAAAATGTACCCACCAAATATCCAAAAATGTCACTGGGAGAGTTGAATATCCTAATAGGTAGGCTTGACCTCTTGAGTCATTTATAAAACATAGCATACAATAATTTGAGAATATATATTCTTTTCAGGCATACATGGAATATATATTTAGAATGACTTATTCCTTAGCCATAAAGCAATTTTCATCAAATCTGAAAGATTCTAAATGAAAAAGACAATATTCACTGACCACAAAGCAATTAAGTTAGAAATCAATAATAAAACAAAAAGCTGGTTTTTCTAAGTTATTTTAAAATACATCACTAAAAAAATATAAGTCAAAAATCATAATGGAAATCTGAAAATATTTAGAAATGAATAATCATAAAAAATATATATCAAAATTATAATATGCAGTTCTCTGCCCAGATCCCCAGAGTTCAGGACATTCCCTTAATTTCTGAAAACATTCGCAACCAATAGCTGACTTGTCCTCAGCTTTCTGCTGAAGGTCTTGCCCCTTCCTACGAGCAGCCCATACCCAGTGTTTAGTTGATACAGGTATAAAGAGGCTCAAGGACAACTATGAAAAACCAATATTCAGAGCTCTCTGAATTATTAGTGAAGGCCTTTGTTGAGACAGAATCTCAGTTCAACTTCTCCCTCTTCCAGAATCCTTCATCCCTCCACAAGTGCTGGTCCCAAGAGTATTTCCCCCAATGACCTTCCAATTCCTCCAGGGAATTCCAAGCTGTGATAAGAGGAGTACATTTGGAAGGCTACTGCAGTGATACAGCCAAGAGATGACACTAACTTCAACATAGAGAGTAGTAGTAGAAACGGAGAGAAGTGGATAAATTCAAGAAATATTTAAGAGATGTTAAGGATCTACAAATTGCAAAACCACACAATAAATGATAACTTCATGATGAAGAAATTCTCATTGCTGATTATCAAAATTAAGATTTCTTTATGTCCTGCCTCTGTGATATTATAGATGGTGGAAGCTCCATCAGCCTAGGTCACTGAATAAGGATAGCATAGAACAAAATTCCTTCCCAACCAACAACCCGACCAATACGAAGCAAACATGCTAAATGAAGAAAAAGTAAATCTTTGTTTTCTAAAGTCATAGTGGGGGTTAGGGGAGAATAAAACTGTGATATACTTGAGCTCTGATGAACTAATGACAACTGCACAGACACAAATAAAATCAGCACATTACTAGAGTCCTTCAAGGAACCTAACTCAGAATTTGCTGGGAAGTTTGGCTGCCATGCACCACATGGCTACTTTGAAAAATTCTGACTGTAGATACAAACAAGGAGATGGTTTAAATTTAAGCAAATTAGGGAAATAAATTGTATTATCAATGTATTACTCATTCTGTCTTTATCTAACCAGAATTTTCTACTGATTTTATTGCTATCTTTAAATTACAAAATAGTTATATTTAGCTTAGTTTTATCATTACCAATTTATTTTTGGTGTGCCATTTGGGTTAGCACACTTCAGACTGAGGTGAAACACACTGGCATCAATACTATTTGGCATCTATAATCATCCAATAACTAGTAAACACACGTGTTACAGTCCAACTATGAATGATCTACATTTCTACTACTACTGCAGACATATATAGATATACAGATATATATATGGCCTTTCCTCAGTTGGTCATACCCATATATAAATACATAAATAACAATATAAATATATTTAGTTTAAATAAGAATGAGCCAATATTGTACACATAAAGATATAATCATGATGTGTTATAAGCTAAAAAAATAAAATAAAATAACAGTATTTGGCAGAGAAAGGCAAAACGGATCTTATCTGCCTATTTCCTTCTACTTAGGCAAATAAAAAATACTAGATCCCTAACACTGCTCCAGGAATCAGTGTATAGATTAGAGCAGAAGGCTTCACAGACGGGAAGCTTCCAAACAAAAACCAGTGTTTTTTCACATTACAATGTGTTTCCACCTTATTGCTTGAAGGTTGTGCACAGTCTTTTGCAACTAACAGAAAAAGGAAAAAGAAAAGATACATAAGAATGAATAACAATAAAACAAAAGATGAATGACTGAGAGAATATGGAAAGAGAACTTGTGAAATTATGCTTAAACCCAAATGTGGCCTGTAATCCTAGCACTCTGGGAGGCCGAGGCGGGTGATCACTTGAGCTCAGGAGTTCGAGACCAGCCTGAGCAAGAGCGAGACCCCATCTCTACTAAAAATAGAAAGAAATTATATGGACAGCTAAAAATATATATAGAAAAAAATTAGCCAGGCATGGTGGTGCATGCCTGTAGTCCCGGCTACTAGGGGGGCTGAGGCAGAGGGATCGCCTGAGCCCAGGAGTTTGAGGTTGCTGTGAGCTAGGCTGACGCCACGGCACTCTAGCCCGGGCAACAGAGTGAGACTCTGTCTCAAAAAAAAAAAAAAAAACCCAAATGTGTATGTTGGAATAATAAAAGAAAATACAGGCACCCAACTGATGGTGGAAAAGAAAAAAAGAAAAGGCCACAGAACACACATTCCCATCTCCCAAGGAATATCATTCTAACCCCCAGTGACCACATTACTTCAATAATAGGAAAACAGCAAAATAAACATCTCAGTCTTTAATGGATTTCACAAAGGATATTTTAACACCACTTTCCTCAACATAACTTTTCCTTAGGACTTTTTTATTAAATCTCCTTAAATATTAAACATATTTCCTACTGAAAACCAAATTGGCAAATAAATTAACAGGATATAAGACGGTTTCAAAGGTTTCTTCAATATAACCTTAACCACAGAGTCATATGTGACATGGGAAAATTTTTCTAAGCAACATGAAATAAAGAGAGGAAATAAAAGATGTCAGGCCTACCCAAGCATTTTTATCCCTCTTAAGTATGAACAATTTGTTTTTCTATATAAACAACACAATCAACTTTTTTTATGTGATACTATGCCAAAACCAAGATAGGAAGAATAGGCAAAGGAAAATAGCCAGGCGGAGAAGAACGAACCACCACAGATCCTATACACTAATCAAAGACAGAGAAAGAGATAATCAGAAGACTAATAAAAAGAAGAAATGAGAGAGCCTCATTTCAAAGAACATGCATGCCATGGTCATAGGTTAGTGTAAAGGTAATAATAAGGTACAGTAAAAGATTCTCATACATTTGAATTTTAGATTCCCAAAAACTTCCCTTAGTCCAGCCTGGTGAACACAAGGACAGTCTACAAGAACTGATATTAGTATTGTCACCCCAGCTCTCTTTTGGTTAATATTTTCATGGGATACCTCTTTCCATCTTTTCACTTTCAACCCATTTGTCTCTGAATCTAAAGTGACTTTTTTATAGACAGCACATAATTGGGTCATATTCTTTTGATCCATTCTGCCCTCTGCCACAATAAGATATCACTTCACACACACTAGGAAAGCAAAAAAAATTTTTTTTTCAAAGAAAGAAAATAACAAGTGTTGTCAAGGACGTGAAGAAATAAAAACCCTCATACATTCCTAACTAGAAATGTAAAATGGGATAGCAGTGATGAACCAATTTGGCAATTCCTCAAAAAGTTAAACATAGAATTACTATATAACTCAGCAATTCCACTCCTAGGTATATATCCCCAAAATTGAAAATGGGTACCCAAATACATGGACACATGTTCGAAGCAGCATTATTTACAATAGCCAAGAAATGGAAACAACTCAAATGTCCAACAGGTGAATGAACAAAATGTGGTATATATATATACAATGGAATACTATTCAACCATAAAAAGGAATAAAATACTGGTACATGATAGAACATTTATGAACCTTAAAAATGTTAGCCTAAGTGAAAGAAAATCAGACATAAAAGTTAATATATTGTATGATTTCATTTATATGAAATATCACCAGAATAGGTAAATCTATAGAGAAAGAAAGTATATTAATTGTTGTCAGGGGCTAGGTGGAGGGAGAATAAGAAGTAAATACTACTGGGTACAGATTTCCTTTGGGAGTAATAAAGATGTTCTAGAATTAGACAGTGATTATGGTTAAACAACCTTATGAATACATCAAAAATCACTGAATTGTATACTTTAAAAAGCTGAATTTTATAGTATTTAAATTTTATCTCAATTTTTAAAAATCTAATCTTTAGTACAAAAATTTAGAACAGGCTACTTCCAGGGCTGGGTGTTCATGAGAATTGACTTGGAAGAAGCATGCGGGAACTCTCTGGGGTGATAGTATATTCAACATCTTGGTGAGATTTGGAGTTACACAGATGTATACATATGTCAAAATCAACAAATACAGACTTAAGAGTTGCTCACATTGTATGCAAATTTTGTAACAAAATAACAAACTGTATACACATACTGAATTCAGTTAACAACCTCTGTATTGCAGTATTTACTGGGACATGTACTGGTATGTGCATTTTACTTTGGAATGCAACAAAAATAAGATGGATTAACATATGGATAGGTAAGTGATAAAGCAAATCCAGCAAAAGATTAGTGGTGGAATCCTGGTGTTAGGTATACAGGTATACACTGTAAAATTCTTTCAAAATGCTGTATGATTAAAATTTTTCAAACTAAAATACTGAGGGAAAAGTTAATGATAAAGAAAAATATCTGCAAGTCATGACTACAACACAGAAATTTAGAATATGGTTACAAGACAAAATGACTGGGTGGCAATATTAGAGCATCTTCTCCTGAAGACATGATATTTAAGCTAAGCTATGAAAGACCACAAGGCGTCATCTATGTGAAGATATCATTAAGGGTCTCCCAGGTCACCCCTGTTCCCCCGGCACCCCCCAATAATCTAATCCTAAGGCCCAGAAATTTAGTGTGTTCATGTACACCAATGTGACTGCAGAATAGTAGGCAAGGAAGGGAGTAGTGTAAAATGAGATTGGAGAGAAAGGCAGGTGCCTTCACATGGAGTTGGTAGTTGGGTAAAGAATTGCGATTTGCCGGCCGAGGTGGCTCACGCCTGTAATCCTAGCACTCTGGGAGGCCGAGGCGGGCGGATTGTTTGAGCTCAGGAGTTCGAGACCAGCCTGAGCAAGAGCGAGACCCCGTCTCTACTAAAAATAGAAAGAAATTATATGGACGGCTAAAAATATATATAGAAAAAATTAGCCAGGCATGGTGGCACATGCCTGTAGTCCCAGCTACTCGAGAGGCTGAGGCAGGAGGATCGCTTGAGCCCAGGAGTTTGAGGTTGCTGTGAGCTTGACGCCATGGCACTCTAGCCTGGGCAACTGGGCGAGACTCTGTCTCAAAAAAAAAAAAAAAAAAAATTGCGATTTTATCTAAGCACAATGGAAAGTCATTAGAGGGTTTAAAGCAGGGATGGGGTGGGATGATGTGTGTCCTTGTTCTTTAAAGTTTTAAAATAAAGCACTGTCGGCTAACATGAAGAATAGCTTTGAAGTGTTTAAGAACAGAAGTAAAGACACTATTGTCATAGTCCCTGCAAAAGCCAATGGTAGTTTGCAGCAGGAGAGTGCTAGTAGATAGTAAGTAGTGAATATGTAATACATTTTGAATGAAAACTGACAGTGCCTACTGATAAATTTCAATAGGATGAGGAGGAAAGGAGACATCCAGGATAGATTCTGGGCTTTGGCCTGACTGAACCGGGCAACATTTACTGAGATGTAGAAATTGTGGGAGAAGCAGGTTTGTAGTATGGTGGACTTGAGAATTTAAAAAAATGTTCTTATTTAAATTGGGCATGATTTGTGACTGTGAGAAAGACAAAGCAAAGGAAAAGAATCAGGAAGTTGTTAAAGAACAGGTTTTAGATTTACAATTTCTTTTCAAGAATCAATTTTCACTTGATTGTATTAAAAAAGACCAAACTTAAAGGAAATCAGGCTCACTGATTACTGTTGTCTACCATCAAGGTTAAAGATACACTGAGGATCAATAGCCCTGCACCTCTAAACTTAGATAGACAAAAGGAAAACATCAGGAGCAAGAATGAGGGAGACAAAGTAGTCCAAAAAACAAATACATAGAAGTAACATATTAAGTCTTAACTGTCTCTCATCTCATCAATGATAAGAGATGTCTGCTTCTTTAATTCCATGTATAACATGCTAAAGTACCCTACAGTATTTTACACAAAGTAGTGGCTCAAATTTTAGCCCTTATCCTCTAATCCCATTAGTTTAGCCAAAGTATAATGAAAAATCCATGGTCTTTGGAGCCAAGTAAACCTAGATTTAAACCAGGGCCCACCACTCAGTAGCTCAGTGAACTTGAGCAAATTACTATTTCTAATCCTTAGTTTCCTTAAATGTAAATGAAAATAATTAAACCCAATAATTAGCATTAGAAATAGCATTTTGAAAGTACCTGGGACATGGAAAAAATGTTCCATAAAGCAGGAGCTACTATTATGTAAAAGGCACATAATTCATCAATGTTCAATACAGTTAGTGTCCTACTTCAGCATAGTATAGATTCCTGTTTCCAGAAGAAAAGACATCAGATGGGAATCATATAAAACAGGATCAATTTCATTTTCACCATGTAACACAGAAAGAAGGAAAAGAGAAAACTCTATGAATCAGTATGACACGTGTAATCAGCAACTTACAAATGGATAAGTTCAAAGGTTTGATTATAATTCAGTTGTTTAGAAGTAGGAACATATTTTCCCATGAAATTAATATTCAGTTCGCCTCTTAGATAAACTCACAAAGGCCCATCGAAATCATTTAATCACATTAAATTGTGGTATATCTCAATAAAATTAGTAGGAAAAAAATGCCGAATTACCAAACAAGACAGAAAACCAAGAGGCTTTAATAATATGTAACTTATTTTAGAAGCTAGCACTTGTAGCAAAAGGGTTTTTGGGAGGTTTCTGTGGTGTTTCAGAAGGGGTTTTCGGAGAAATTCTAAACGCTTTATAAAAGCTGATGACCCTGGTTCTTTATTATGTTTTATTTTACCACAAATTTTATGGCTTCCCTTTCTTTGAGTATAAGCAAAACACTAGCACTCTTATAATTAATAGCCATGATTGCTATCATTTATTTCACAAATGCGAGAGAGTAATTGGGGAAGAATTGGAAGAAATATAGGAAAGAGGAAGAAATCATAAAGGATGTGCCCAAGTATAAAGAAAAGAGACTTAGACTGAATTAAGTAACCTTGGTAGAAAAAACCTGAAAAGGTGATAAAGCACAGCACTGAACTATTGAGGCAGGAAAGCAAAGGGATGAGAACTTGTCAGAGAGAGCCCATCACAATAAACTGGTTACCGTAAAGGTCATAGGTTATAACAAAGGTGGAAGAAACCTACCAAAGCATTCTGCAGGCTGCCGCTTATACAAAGGAAATGCTCACGAGTTGAAGATTCACAATTCAAACTGTGGCAGAGCAGTGTAATTGTAGATTTTCTTCTAATCCATTTTTATTTCCCTAAATTTCTCCAAATAGTGTCCTTTTTATGTAGATACTATTATAATAGTACTATTATGTCCGAGGAGATAGATGATAATAATATCTAAACTAGAAAGAGTACTTTTTAAAAGTATACGGGAGAATAAATCTAAACTGTTTTAGAAAAGTCTTCTCAAAAACCAGTAGATATGTTACGTCCCTCTTAAGCAATGAGGAATGCCAGTGGTTTCAAAGCACAGATAGAAACTTTTGATTTTTCTCAATAAAAAAACCACAGAATCAGTTCCATGTGGGCCAATGTATTTAGCAATCTAGCAAATCTTCCTGTGCAGTACTAAAATGCTCTTTGAAATAATGTTGACAATTCTGAAGAAATAATTAATGAAGAGATGTCATAATCAGATAAAATAAGATTTTCTATGGCCCGATTTTGAACCCAGGACCTATAATCAATACGAGAGACTTCTACAAAACAAATAAAATGTATTTAATAACGAGTAAGACCCAAATAATTTAGTCAGACCCAACTAGAAACAGGGATTTATTACAAGCCAAACCACTTTTCAGATCACTAAAGAACTGCTAAGCTAGCCTATCCCATTTGTAATGAATATACTTAATACAAATAAATGATCACTTTCAGACTAATAAGATATTTCTACATACCACAACTACAAACTAAACTTTGCCAAATCAAATGCTCTCCAAATGTAGAAAACAACTCTAAATATTCAATCTTAATGAGAACACAGGACTGTAGAAATGTTAGTGTAAGGTGCTGAAAAGCTTGGATGGAGGAATATATGAGTACTAAGAAAATGCTAGGAATCCCTGACTATCAAGCATTGCCTAATTTCTTTCACCTATCTACAAATTTCTCTCAAACGTATACAACTGCTGATTTGATTAATAAAATTTTAAAGTTATTTAACAACATTGCTAACCATGAAAATAGCATGCCCTTACACATTTTCTCAATTACTACATGCCAAAAATACAATAGCTCTCATGAGCACCAGGAATATTTTTAAAATTAAAAAACTGGGAGGCACTGCCCCAACACATTTATAGCTAAAACAGTCATTAAAATGTCCTTCAGTTTACCTTTTACGCTAATATAGAATAGTCAGTTCTAATTTCCCATGTTCTATTTTCTTTTTCCTGCCTAGCAAGATTATTAAGTTGATCCTAAGTTTCCTAAGTTACCTTAGGAAAAGGTAGAACCATTCAAATATGATATCTTCATTTTAATGACATATATCCTTAACTTTAACAAACCACATTCAACTACATACATATAAATTTGCATTACACCCAATCTTAAGCATTCTTAAGACAATTCCTTCTTTTAATTAGCCAGTGATTTCATCTTACAAAACAGCTACATATAGTTAAAGGCCAAATCACTCTTTAAAATCTCCTTTAATAATAGAATATGGTAATTCAACTGATAAATTATTCCAGAGCAACAAACAGTAATCAAAAACCTAAAACTATTAAAATATTATTTGCTCTATGGGAATTACTTATTATATGTTTACTCAACCGTATCTGCTGAAAGACATAGAAACCCTACCAAAGTTAATTTAAGGACTTACCAATTTCCCTTGCAATTCTGACAGCTTCATCTGCATCCTGTAAAAGCAGGAAATGAGACTCAACATTAATCCCATGAGGCATTGCACAATGTCTTTAGGGCAGTCATATATTGCACTACTGTCTCCTCTGATTCATTTAATGTTCAATTTTACAACCTTCTAACCCTTTTCATTCAGAGAAATGTAAAATTAATACCATAAGTGGAATGTAAATTCTACCTCATCATTATTATATTAAGAAACTCAAAGCAGTTTGAAATGAGCTGGCAGGAAGCAGTATCAGAATTGCCAATGATTTGGTGCAGTTGCTGGAATTTAATGGCAGAATTTAGATGTTTACATTCAATACTGAATCATAAATCAGATCATTAAAGCTTGTCCGCAGCCAGCTTGTTTCTGATATTTAGGTGTCATGTTTTCCTAGATTCTGTCAGCAGGGGGAGTTGATTCTCTATTGTTTGGGAGGAGCTCAATGGATTTTCTAGAAATAAAAAAGTAAATTTCCAGTATCTACAGGAATTACTGATAGTTAAAAAAAAATCCCTTTGGTAATCTCCATTACCTTTTCTGTTTTATTTTTTATTTCATGCTTTCGTCCAGGTACATATTCTACCTTTACAATTGTATCTTGTTATATAAATTAAAACCTTAATTTCAATTTCCCTCAACTAGTAGAGGGGAAATAAAGCCAAGGAGAGAAAAAGCTTTCCTAAACACTATGAAATAAGAGTTTATCAACATAAGGATTAGTTACTGCTAAATATCAACCAACCCCACATGTGCCTCTTAGAAGCTAAAAAGACAAAAACTTCCCTTGAATTTAAGTCATTTCATTGATCATTAACTTTCACCTAACACACTCAACATAGGACACTCCTGATACATTTCCCAGAATAACAATAAAAAGAATGTTGAAATCAAGCCTCCTTCTAAATTTAATTATTTTTTATAATTCAGTGACACAAATTAATCTACCACAAGGACTGACAATATTGTTTTAAAACCAAAGCTGGTAAGTATACCTGAATTATTAGAAAACAACTAAAAATATTGAAGTGAAGCCCAGTGTTTAAGCTTTTCAGCTAATACATTTAAAATGTAGAGAACTATGTCAGAATTCTCCCCTAAAAGTGGAGGGGGAGGGGCAGGGGGATGTTTATAACTGGTTCATTTATGTCTAATAAAAAAAAAATCTTCCTTAAAAGTCTTCAGTACCTAATAACATCCCCTGAATAAGGAGGTTGGCAGGGGAAGTTGTCAGAAAAATTTAATTTCCTTTCATTAGCCAGTCTGCTCCACAAATAGGTGCTTGTTAAGTTCAAAGCAGTCCTGAAAGCGACATCAGTTTTAAGTCTTTTTTTTTTCCCTCCAAGCAGTCACATCTGCTAATGAGATTTTCCAAATAACAATTGTTTTCAAGTCAGAGATAAATCTATACCTCCCACCCTAGCCCTCCAAAATCAAGGTTTACTGCTTTATTACACCTTGCTGTTTTCACTGACCCTACATTCTCCAAATTTTAGCTTAAAGGGATAAAAATCCATGAAAAGGGTCATTTAAGAATGTTAGTGGTTTCCACACATTGAGTTGGAAGGTTCTTTGTTCCAGTCAGTGACAGTTATTGGAGAATACTTCCCCTTAATAGCCTCTCTGTCAGGAAGTGTTAAACCTGCCAAATGCGAACAATTAGTGCCTCTTGAACAAAATACAGGAAGAGTGATGGCTGATGAAGACTGGATTATAATAAGCCTAGAAGGAAACTTTTAACATTTCTTTCAAATGCGATGAGAGAAAGTAAACTGCTATCTAAAAAGTTATCTTGAGAGAATAGGCAAGTTTTAAGGGATAATTCATAGAATTCATTAGTCATATTTTATCACATATATATACATGCTAGAGATCTGTTGTGTGTACATATGTAGATATAGATGTATATATACACATAGCAAAACTTCTCAACATTCTGTAACTATTACAAAACCAACACTTCTATGAACAGCCACAAAACAATCTTACCTTTCAACTAATCAGTATGCTTAAGTTTTCTTACTATGAAAATCAAATTCTACTAAATGAACTTGCAAGTAAAATCAAATTGCCTTAAAAATTAACTTTTCACTTGTCACTCATTCATCCCAAAATACTTTATTGGGCACCTATTATGTGCTAGACATTAAAAACCCTATTATCAGTTTCAATAATAAACTACTTAATACACTCAACTCCAATATGGTCTTTCAGCGCATTTAATTTTATTATTGGGCTGTATAAAATTACTTTTGAAAAGATAAAAAGCCCCATAGAGCTCCAAATTCAATGGCATTGAGTGACATATCACACTGTAAAAATTCCCTATAATGTCATAGGTACAAAAGTTTTTCAGAAAACTCTGAAGTGACTAGAAAAATACCAACAATCACTAAGAAAAATGAGCAAAAAGATTAAGTTCACATAAAAACAATTCCAAAAGGATAATACATTCACCCTTAGTCATAATTACAGAAATACAATCTGAAACAATGAGATCCCACTTTTCATCTAGAAAATTAAATTTTGATAATGGCTAGGAGTGGTGACTTAAAGGTAAACAAGCACTTCTCACATTAGTAGTGTTATAGAAAATGGTACAATCTTTTTTTAAAAGAAATTGTCAATATTTATAAAGAGTTTGAGGACATTTTATCTTTTGACCTGGCAATTTTCCTCTTGGCAAGTTGTCCAAGAGATATACTCACATGCATGCACACAGAGAAACATACAAAGAAATTTATTATTTTCCATTTGTTGGTGGTTTAATAAGAAAAAAAATCTGAAAAACAATTTAATAGGCCTTCAATAAGGGACTAGTACCACATATGGTACATTCAAAAATTCAATATTACATAGTCTTTAAAAAGAATGTGGTTGATCCATATGTTCTTACTGATCATCCATTTATACATTAATTCAGCAAGTATTTACCCAGCAATATGAAATACAGTTTCTACCCTCATATAGCTTATTTCAGCCAAACAAGAGAAACAGAAAATAAACAAACATCAATTGAAAATTAAAATAAATGTTATATGGAAACAAAGAGCACTAAGGCAGGGAATGAAAGGGAGAACCTGTTTTAGACAGATTACTCAGAAAGGGCCTTTGGAGTAAAATTTTCAGCCTTAAGGATACAAACAACTAGCCACCACGGAAAGATTAGGAAAAAGGAATTGTAGACAGAGGAACAACATTTACAAAACCCCTAGATTAGGAAAATACTTAATACGAAAGAAAGTTTATGAGGCTAAAGTTGAAACACAGTAAGGATGTGGCAGAAAAGCCCAAGAGTAAGCATGGAGCATGGCCCTGTTCTGGCCTAGCCTTACGGGATATGGTACAGGTAGAGCACCCCAAATGCCTTGGTTCTATTGGCTATGAGGGGGGTGAGCAAGGGGGGGGATGGAAATCAATCAGGTTTTAAAAGGATAACTCTTACACTTTAAAGATATGCAAAATATACATTGGGGGGGTTGTAGTACATATAGTACGACCTTATCTACGTTAAGACAGAAATATACATCTGAATGCACATGAGCTTACACATGGACAGCTCTAAAAAACTCTACTTACTGCTCAAAAGTAGGATTGAAGAGCTGGTGGCTCATACCTGTAATTCCAGCTACTAGGGAGGTTGAGGTGGGAGGATCCTTTGAGCCCAATAGTTCAAGACCAGCCTGGGCAAAATAGTGAGATGCCCCCCACAACTCAAAAAAAAAAAAAAGTTGGATTGAAAACTGGGGGAAAAAGAGGAACTGTTTGTTACGACTGTGTACCCTTACATACACACTCAACTTTTTTACCATAAGAATCATAATTCTATACTTTTTGTTTCCATAGTTTAAAAATTAAATCAGTCATGCTTGAAGGTGTCTAATTAATGATTTCCAGAGCATTTAATATTATCAAAATAAACTAGTACTCCCCAAAATCCACATAAGCTTTTCGTGATTCCCTATTACCTCACAACCAAGTTCGAACTCACTAACTTGGTTTCAATACTCGATCCTACCTGCCTGGGCCACCAGTCTCGCCCCACTTCCTGTCCACCTCACACTTTGCCCTCCACTCCAAGTCCCAGGCACTCTCCCCAGCCTGGCTCAGCCAGGAACTCCCCTGTTTCACCTCCCTTCCCCAAACCAGCTCTTATCACAACAGGACATGTATCAGGCCCTGACAACACAGGAGGGCACAAGAAAGGTACATCCTAGCCATCAGGTAATTTACAGGCTAGTGGAAAAGAAAAACCTTAAATATCACTACACAGCAGCTAAGAAATGACTATTGTGATGCATGTTATGTAGAAGTCGTGAGAAGGACACAGGACGACAGGGGATCTCTGATTCAAAAACAGATTCCTGGAAACCTTCTCAGGCATGGTGACTGAAAAGAGACCTAACAAATAAAAGCAGCTACAGAGCCAAGCAGGGCCTCCCAGGCCACATGGAAGAGACTGAACTTCAACAAGGAAACAAAGGGCCTCGCTCTAGCTGCATTCTGAAGAATTTTGGCACATCATTTACTTATTTATCATGTGTATCGTCCGTCCACCTTCTGTATCTCCCTACCCCATTAAAATGTAAGTTCCATAAGGGCAGGAATCTCTGTCTAATTGGTTCAGTGACAGATTTCAAATGCCTACAACAATCCCTGGCACAGTGTTATTTAATCAACAGTTGTTGAAGGAACGAACAAACAAATCAACAAACGAATGAGTATCTTGAGAGGCAGTTGGGAAGTAATAGTCAAGTTGAGAGAAAAATTATCATTTCCTCTCAGTCAGGGGTGGCATGCTTCCAGTTTCACCTAAATGACACTTTCTTTAGGAAGCCTGCCCAGTCCTCCCACACCAGGCTAGGTGCCCCTGCTGTGTGAGCACACACACAGTGTCCAGCAATCATGACAGCCCTGGTCACACCTCACCTCCATGAGGGCAGTGACCAGCTCTGTCCTGCTCCCCACTGAACCCCAGAGCTTAGCAAATCGACACGATCAACACATTATTTGTTCAGTAAACAAACAACTATACATCAACTTTCATAAAAATAACTCTTTTAGGATAAGACACAAACTCAAATACCAATGGTACTACTAATCCACAGAGCAGCAATTTTATAAGTGAGTAAAGTTCCATCCAAAGGCAGTGAGTGGGGTCAAAGTAGAGACTCAAGAACCAGGCAGGCTTCAGTTTTGTTTCAGCTTAAAACGAAGTACACTCAATGAAATATTGTTGACACTGGCAAAAGCAAGTCCAATATTTACCTTGCCTCTGATTTCTAAATCAAGTACTTTTTTCCATCACATTGCGCCACTTCAAAAGTTTGAAATTTAGGTTTCATAAAGCCTATTCTTATTTAAGAAAACATAGTGCTACTCTATTTATAATTTTTAAGTAAAGTATTTCATTAAGCAAAAAAAAAAAAAAATCAAACTTTATAGGGCAGTGCATTTTCAATTTGAAAGGCCACAAGTTTAAGTTATATTAAAAAGCAACAGAGGCAGGTGCGGGACTGACACCTATAATCCTAGCACTCTGGGAGGCAGAAAGGGGAGGATCACTTAAGATCAGAAGTTCGAGATTGCAGTGAGCTATGATGACACCACTGCACTCTAGCCAGGGCAACAGAGCAAGACTATCTCCAAAAAAATAAAAAGAAAAAGAAAAGAAAACAGGTTCATTTCAACTTACAGATATTAAAATGTAATGAAAATATAACATAAATATTAAACTTTACCAAGGATACTTTGTTCTTTATTTATATAAAACAAATCTCTTTTAAACAAAACATCATTACCAGCCAGGTGTGATGGCTCACCCCTGCAATCCTAGCACTCTGGGAGGCCGAGGCAGGAGGATCACTTGAGGGCAGGAGTTCAAGACCAGCCTGAGCTAGAGCGAGTCCCTTGTCTCTATTAAAAATAGAAAAAATTAGCTGTGCGTGGTGGTGCACACCTGTAGTCCCAGCTACTAGGGAGGCTGAGGCAGGAGGATCGCTTGAGCCCAGGAGTTTGAGGTTGCTGTGAGCTAAGCTGATGCCACGGCACTCTAGTCTGGGTGACAGAGTGAGACTCTGTCTCAAAAAAAAAAAAAAAAAAACATCATTACCTCTTCACAAATCCAACATGGCAATATCTGAAGAAAAAGCAGAGCTGATTCTGCTTAACCTTCTTTCTTTAGAACATTCTTAAGATAGTTCTCACATTTACCAATTATATGATATATAATAATTGAAAATACTAAAGGGCTTAAAACAGTAGATTCTGTTAAAGTACTTTTCAACATAATATTTTAAAATTAAAAGAAAATTTCTAACAGGTGTGATAAATCACCCCAAAATGGAAGAAAAAGTCAAATACAACAATTTTCTGCAGAAGGAATAAGCCAAATTTGATGCTACCCATTACCTTATACAATTTTCATTTGAAGTGTTTAGAATATTTTTACTTTCATATCAAAAGTAATAAAACTGGCCGGGCACGGTGGCTCACACCTGTAATCCTAGCACTCTGGGAGGCTGAGGCAGGCGGATCGTTTGAGCTCAGGAGTTCGAGACCAGCCTGAGCAAGAGTGAGACCCCGACTCTACTAAAAATAGAAAGAAATTAGCTGGACAACTAAAAATATATAGAGAAAAAATTAGCCGGGCATAGTGGCGCATGCCTGTGGTCCCAGCTACTCGGGAGGCTGAGGCAGTAGGATTGCTTAAGCCCAGGAGTTTGAGGTTGCTGTGAGCTAGGCTGATGCCATGGCACTCACTCTAGCCGGGCAACAGAGGGAGACTCTGTCTCAAAAAAAAAAAAAAAAAGTAATAAAATTGAGAAAATAAAAGTACAGAAACAAGTGTTATTTTTGTCAGCAAAAGTGCTCAGATAACAAATATGATAGGAGGGGGTGAATGATGCTACCAAAACCAACTACGTAGATCACAAAAATGTAAAAAGAGTTAACTCAGATGCCTTATTTGTTAATACTCTAGAGCATCCACCTTTGAGGCAACTGAGCCCAGCAGTTAAGAGTGCAGGCACTAGAGCCAGAAAGGCATGGGTGCCAATACCAGCTCTGTGATTGTGATCTAGTTCCTAGGGTGCCTCTCTGGTATTCAGTGTCCTCGTCTGTAAAATGGACAATAACAACAGTATCTACCTCATAGGATTATTGAGAAGATGAAGTAAATTAAGGCTGAAACACACTAGAACAGTACCTAGCCCATAGTGGGCGCTCAATTAAAGTTAGTAATCTGTGATAAAATGAGCCATCCACCACCCCAAGCCACCAAGTTTGTTCCCTCCCTGCCTGGCCTTAGGTGTTATAACCTGTGTCATTCATTACTCACCCTCTGAAACTATATAACATAGAACTAATATTGGCACTATAATACTGCAAAAAGCATGCACTTTTCATAACACACCGGATCAGATGGATCTGTTGAACCCATTACTGCTGATGAACAGAGGAAAAGAGCAGGGAAGGGCAGGAAAAAATACATGAAAGGCAAATTCATATCATTCTCCCCAGATACTAAACACCCAATGTATTTTTATGGCAACGTTAGCATCAAATACTGACTCTACCATCCATGATTCAGACTACACTTCTTTCTCACTTTCTACAGCCTATTTACCAACCCTTAATTTTCTACTGTCTGGATGAGAATTCTTCTACTCATTCATACAGACGCTAAGGAGTTCACTTTCCTCAGCTAGTTTTAAAATGGAATCAGCAACTTAAAAAAAAAAAAATCATTGCTTCAAGACTTTAAAACACTATGTGTAAGAGCTATCTCTACAACAAAAAAGTAAATCCTCAACTATCTTGCATTCATATATAAAGTAAAGCAAAACTTTTCAACAATCCTGGGCTCAGGAATGGCCTCCAGCTGATTGTATTTTCCAGTTCACTCAAAGTCAAGAAGACGACTGTTTTAATATGCTTTCAAATCTTTCTAAAATTTAGTATACTTTTCTATAATTGTTAATACAATATAGTAAATATAATTGAGTCTTTTTTCAAAAATATAAAGCCTTTGATCTATCATTAGGAAAATCAATTATTCTTGGTTTAGCAGAGACAAATGTTTAATATTATACTGGCATTTAATATTGTACTTCCTAATTGCTACGACACAGCTTGTTGCTAACTTTTTGGTTTTTATGCTTTTTTAAAATGATTTCCTTCACATTAGCCTTTTTGTTATTTGCCTCCTTCTGCTATAAAGCAAGAGGACAGTTTTTAAAATCTGGCTAATTAGGTGATAAAAACAATTACTACTTTAAATCTACACTGCATAATTTACAAAACTCATTCAAATACATGACCATACTCTGCTCTACGGTGTAAATGGATATTATTATTTCCTCTCAATGAATAATCAGAACTCAGAGACATTAAGTGAATTTCTTCCAAAACTGGCGTGCTGACAGGTATCACAACCAAATGCAGCGATATAATCATGGTGATTCCTCCCTTTGCTTCACACCTGACATTGAACAGATGACAAAACCCTATAGATTCCACTTCCACTCTCTTTCTCAAAATCACCTACTTTGAGAGGGAAGGGGAGGGGGGAAAAATCACCTACTTTGCTGCATACTTTATTTTAGGCCCCTGTCATTTCTTGCCTGGCTTAAAGGAAGAGGATCCCAATTTGTCTATCAACCTCAAGTTTTGCTCTGCTCCAATCCATTTTCCTACACAGCAAACCAAAATGAGTTTTCTAACTCTACAATTCTGTCACGTTAATTCTTCTGCATGAAACTAATCAGAGACTCCCCAAAGCCACAAGAATAGCCTCCAAAATCAGTTGCACATCATTCAAGGCCATACATATCTGGATCTTAATTTTCTCTCTAGCTCCCTCTCCCAACTATGGCCTGTCACACTGCACATCTGCAGTTTTCTAGAGCTCCCGCGGTCTCTCAGCTCTGAGCTTTTGCAATAAGATGTTTTCACTGACAATAGAGCTGTGTCTCATCATCACTCTCACTTTTTAGCTAACTCGTAAGTACTCAATGTCGGGAATCACTGAGCTATCATTTTCTTTGGTAAATCTGCAGCATCACTCTAAAAACTAGGTTACATGCTTTTCCTGTATGGAACCCATACACCCTGAGCTTAGCATTATTAAAATGTATTAAGTTGCCTGAATATTTATAGGTTTCTCCAAGGGGAATTTAAGCTCTTTGAATTAAGGGCCTGTGGCACGTTATTCTTTGCTTAAAAATAAAAAATGAGCTGGGATTCTAATTATTGTCCTCCAACATCTTCACGTACACACTTTTCACTCTGCTCTCAAGTCCTCAGAGTAAGGTAATAAAATGTTGAATAAAACTAAACTTTCTAGCACTCTGGGAGGCTGAGGCAGGAGGAATGCTTAAGCTCAGGAGTTTGAGACCAGCCTGAACAATAGTAAGACCTCATCTCTACTAAAAATAGAAAAATTAGCCGGGTGTCATGGCATGCCTGTAGTCCCAGCTACTTAGGAAGCTGAAGCAAGAGGGTTGCTTGAGCCCAGGAGTTTGAGGTTGCAGAGAGCTACAATGACGTCACTGTACTCTACCCAGGGTGACAGAGTGAGACTCTGTCTCAAAAAATAAAAAATAAAAAAACTAAACTTGTTAAAGACAAATACTTGATACCAGATGACCACTTGAGAACTATATTTTAAAACATTAGTTTCTTTCTATTAAAAAGGATGATTCAAGAACTGAATAACATAAAACAGTTCTAGAAGACCACTTAAGTCCCATACAGAATGTTTGAAAAGAGGAAAGAAAGTAGAATATAGTCACCAAGAAAAGAATTTAGCCTTAAAAATACTTAAAAATACAAACTAATTTTAAAGAACTCTATGGATTTTTAAAAAGCTAGAGTTATCTACACTATAATTAGCATATGCATTCCCCCAATGCAACACTGTTATTAATACAGTTGCTAAAACAAGATATTCCAAAATGTTGCACTATTTATTTTCATCTGCAAACCTCTATCTGCATAGATACCCTCAAAAGTAATCTTCTACCCATTAAATCTAAATTACAAAATGTGAAAAGCAGTATAGTTCCAAATGAATGTAGAGTTACTGAACAAGAACTCTAACCTAATAATTTAAAAGAAAAATACGTATATCCTCTTGAAATAAAAACAAACCAGAAATAAAACAAGTATTAAAAGTTATTTCCCACAGAAATAAAAGGACATTTCTTAAAAATCACTTTTAACTGCTTATCTGAAAACTATAACCTACAGATTCCATTGTGGCTTAACAAATTACTTCAGAAATAGGTGTTAAGGACTATGTACCATAGGTAAAGTTAACAGAGACAATGAGAATCAATCATTATTTGAGAGTGTAATACGATGTTATAAATCATCTAGTGCATACAAGGGGAAAAACTGAAAAGATAAGCAGATTTCTTTTCTTCTACTTTTCCATGTTTTCCAAATTTACTATAGAAAAGAGACTACAAATTCAAATGCAGCCTCCTGGAGAAGACAACCAAAATAACCTGTTGAACAAGCAAAACCAAGTTTATTACCTACTACAGTAAAGGATACCATCCACTTTTAGGCAATCTCATACAGTTCACTGAGATCTGTTCAAGACCCACTAATAGCCCCAGTTGAAGAACCTATTAATAGATTCAGCACCTGTAAGCTCCTCTGATGCCCACTGAGCCCTCCACTCAGAAGTCTCCCCAACCACAATGGTAAGATGAGTCTCACATTGGGTAGAGCTCCAATTTCCTTTAAAGGAAGCCTAGGAATGAGGAATCCTTTGATTTTTTGATCAGATTTGAAAACCGATCAGTAATATTGGAGGAAACCTTTGTTACTAACAAAATGTCCTCAATACTTTTTGTCCTGAGTTCGTAAGTCAAAGTTCACATGGAAGAAAACAGGCATAGGCCCAGTATGTCTTCATGCTGACTTCAGAACCCAGTGAATTCTTAAGGTTTCATCAAATCAGCATTCAAACAGGACAACATTTACCTGGGAACCCTCAATACATTCTTCTGTCTTGTTTTGTCCATAGAAGACTGGGTCTAGGAGAGATCTTCTCTCCAAATTTTAAACCAACAAGATATTACACATTGTCAGATTTGCAATTAGAAATGGCCAACCATTACGTTGGGAGCCCAAGATATGAGTTGCACAAACACATTCAATATGCCATTATGAGATTCTCATGGGTTTATCTCAGGCTAAGTCTGTGGTCTCTCTGAGTCAGATTTCTGCTCTTTAAATGCATTAAATTTGTAACTCAAATTCATGTTTTTATCTTTCTAAATGGCATCATTTCACCAAGGATAATTTAGAAGAGAGAAGAGGAAGGGGAAAACAGGAAGACCTATTAGAAGTGGGAAATAGGATGACCCTGAGAGTGACTTGAGACCACAAATCACACAGAAAGGCAGGGAGGTTTAGAAAAACTGTAAATGTTGCACAAGGTCTTTTAGAGGCTCCCACCACAATCTTTCCTATGAAAACAGGTTACTCTAATCCATTTGTGGTAGCAGAGAAAGGCTAACCCCAATGGAGACTCCCAGGATGGGCTCTTTGCTACCTTCAGGTAGTAGGCCTTGAAGTAGTTGACTCGGGCTCCCTCCTCATTCTTTTGTGAGCAGCCTTAAGCCAGAAATAGGAAGTTTTATAAGCAAGCAAAAGCTAGCTGGGAAGGAACCACATTATCAGGCTACACAACTCCATACTATACATTTTGAAAGAACCTGAAAACAGAAGCAGCATAAGACCCAGAAAAAGCTGGTGTCCTTACAGATAAAATTATTAATAGATGTTCCTACTCCAGAAATTAAATACTTCTCTTTCGATAAAGACACTTGCAGATATTATAAACAGAAGTAATAATAAAAACTAATTGTTTTATATTACCCAAGAGAATCAAGGGGAAAGAAACTATAGTAGACAACGTTCTAACAGCAAATCAAATACCCATTTACCCATTTACCCTTTTACCCTTCAACTCACAAGAAAATTTTCAGTATTAAGAGAAAAAGTATTTTATTGGTAGAGATGGTACAATATTAACCTCAATTCCTGCCATTGTTACACAAGTTCTTTCTCAGAATAAACAAACTACTCAGTCAATAGGTATCGATAACACTTCCTCACATTTCCCATGTCCAAGCTGACAACTGACACTTTTGGACCTTTAACCAAATGTGGCTTGAAAACATGTACAATAAAGTTTAGAGTAAAATAGCTTCTCACCTTGACTACCCCATCAAAGCCAGGGATTGTGTTAACCTTTGCTTTCTTAGCTAATAATTTGCTTTCAATCTTGTCACCCATGGCTTGAATAGCATGTCTGTCAGGTCCAATGAAAATGACATCTTCTGCTGCCTGTGGAGAAAAACAAGTTGAAATTTATAACAAAAACATTACAGAGCATGATATAGAGTCACAATTTTATAAAAAGAAAAACCCATATGCATATTTACTAATTATTTATATAGCAAAAACAACTTAAAAGTAAGCACTAGCACATTAAAATATATAATACTGTATTGCGTCTAGTACAAGCATGGATAGATACAAGAAACAAAGCTGACTTAAAGAAAAACAACTGAAAGTAATGAGGAACTCCTGCTTGATATTAACAATTTTCTTTGGAAAAGCAATTTCTATGACACATTTATATATAATATCCTACCACTCCATCTAAATTGTAAGTTCAACTTTTAAATCATCTTATAATCTTTGTATCCTCAATACCCTGTGGCATAGTGGCTAGTATAACACAAATATCCACATTTACCGGAAACCAACTTTATGCCAGGCTCTGAGCTAAATGTAGGAGATAACATGGATGAAGGCCACAGGATATCGACGAATTCCAGGGAACACAAACAGATCACTGATTACTCAGAGAAATAAACAAAATAGAGTACACCATGTTTACAACCTGTGACCACAAAAGATGAGCCAAGAAAACAGTGGGAATTTGACCAGGTAGAGTTATGGTTTCAATAAAAAACTACTCTGGGGCTGGGCGTGGTGGCTCACGCCTGTAATCCTAGCACTCTGGGAGGCCGAGGTGGGAGGATTGCTTGAGGCCAGGAGTTTGAGACCAGCCTGAGCAGGAGCGAGACCCCGTCTCTACTAAAAATAGAAAGAAATTATATGGACAGCTAAAAATATATGTATAGAAAATTAGCTGGGCATGGTGGCACATGCCTATAGTCCCAGCTACTCGGGAGGCTGAGGCAGGAGGATTGCTTGAGCCCAGGAGTTTGAGGTTGCTATGAGCTAGGCTGACGCCACGGCACTCTAGCCTGGGCAACAGAGTGAGACTCTGTCTCAAAAATAAATAAATAAATAACTACTCTGTACAAAAAACATTTAGTTTCCTGACAGTGGATCTCCCTCTCTGTGTTTTTTGTCATTCTAATAAACAAAATGCTAATAAGGTAAAAAGAATTAGAAACAGAACAAAATACGATGCAGTTAGCTCCATCACTGGGCATGGTCTAGAAAAGTAAGGGAGGAGGCTGCTGAGATAAAGAATGAGGCATTACGTGAAGATCTGAAGTTAAACATAAAGGAATAGCCAGAACTGTATGCTGGGCAGCAGCAAAGTAAGGTGCCTAACTCTTGATTCTCCTATGACCTTTGGGGAGAGTTGTTATAAACAATAAATCATGTATCTGTATATAATTTTTACATCACCTATTCCACCTGTTAGCATTGCTGCCTGCAAAGAACCTTGGCTTGGGAAAGGAGCTTTGTTCTCCTGATGACCAGAACAGCTATGGCAGTGTGTCACTTGGACTGCTCTCTCCTGGCCATTATGGACTGGGAGGATTAAATCCACCCAGAGCAGGAAGTGGAAATAGAACTGGGAATGAGCAAAGCCCATATATGAGGAGATAAATGCTTGGGAGATGAGATAATGATTTCAACTTTGCACAAGCTGAGTTGAGAGGCCTGTGGAATGGTCAAGTACTCATGTTCAGGAGGCAGATAGACGTTATAAGACAAGTTCAGGATGAGATACAGATATTTAAAGGCTTCCAATATAGAAGGAAATTAAAAGTTAAGGATTCAATGTGTAGTAAAGTCAATGTCTTTAAATCTAAATGTATACTTTCCCTTCTGCCCAAAAGCAAGACAGAAGGGAAATTTTACTACTAGGACAATTCCCAGGGTTGTATAAAAAAAAAATAGATAGATAGATAGATAGATAGATAGATAGATAGATAGATAGATAGATAGATAAAGATAAAGAAAGAAAAAAAAGAGAAAAAGAAGGGAAATTTTAGACCCTGAGTCTAAAGATTCTGTTTCTTTGAGTGACAATGTGGATAACAGCTGCCTTGCAAGTTTGATTGAAAAGTTAAATAAAATAATGTAGCGGAGGAAAATTATATTTTCCGTCTACACTTGTAAGTTTATAGCTGGGGCACCTATTAAAAAAGACAGATTAACAAAAGAGAAGCATACCAATTTATTTAATATAAGTTTTACATGACATAGGAGCCTGCATAAAGAAATGAAAAACCAAAGAAACAGTTAAACTTGAGTGTTTTTTATATAGGTTTGCTGAAGAGTGGCCAGTCATGAAGAAATGAGGGAGCTAAGAGTATGTGTAAGTGTAGTAAACTGGGGGAAACTTGGTATGGACTGTTTGTTCAGATTCCTCTCTGTGTCCTTTAGTCTTGGAGATAAAGATGCTCCTTTCTTCCCAATACAGGAACAGCAACTCTCACAGAAAGGCCTTAGTACCCGTTTCAGGGGAAGTTCAAAAAATCCTTCCTGGGTGTTATGACCTGCTTCAGATAAGAATAGTAGGGGAAGGTCTGAGACATTTCTACTTTTGCTGTTTTCTCCAATTCCTTAAACTTAAAATATTCAATATGCCAAGGTGCCATATTTTGGAGTAGCATGTACAGAACTCAATCAATAATAACATAAAGCACAACTCTTAGTTTTTGTCTGCTATCCAGAAGTCTTAATAAAAAGAGAATACAAGAATAAGAAGACAGGACCACAAGACCCCAATATATATCGTGTAGGAACCCAAACACCTACAATTTATCAGTGCTAAAAGAGGCAGAATGCTAGGCAAGAAACCTCTTCAGCCATAACACTGATATGTAAAGTATCCCTCTATCAAATGTCTGCATCTAGTTTCAATAGAACCTATTTTCATGAAAAAAATTGTATGCAAAACCCCAAAAACGTAAAACCCTTGAAAAGTGGAGCTGCTCTGTGTGAGGAGATAATGGTGGCAGGCCTATGCCTCCACATACTCCTTCTTCAGCTTGATAAACTAATCATTTTGAACCAGGACAATAATCATATTCATTTCTCTTTATCCCAAACCTGCAACCACCAAACACTAAGTAAAGGCAAAAGGAAACAATCATGCTTCAACTATCAATTGTCTTTCCATAGTCTCATCTTACATGCTAAGATGGAAGAATGTTATTATAAATGCTGTTTTAAAAAGCACTATGCCAGGCAGATGTAATCAAGTAATCAGAATACCCATACAGACAAAGAGTTGAAGAAATAACATAAAGGAGAACATCCAAAATACATTATGATTATACAGTAAGACTTCTGATTAACAGAAGCCCAACGACCTGGACCACTGAGTAACCAGATTTTTCTCATGCATTCTAATTTCAAGAAAATTACTCATCCAAAAATGCAAAATTGTCAGGAAAAAAAGCTCACATCAAGGATTTAGTGACTATTTTTTTGTCCCATCCAACACAAAAGAAAATAGCCAGTAGTCTGCTAGATAACTACTCAAACAAATGAGCTAACTTTCTTTTCATCAATATGTTTTGGAAGCACTCTCTAGGTTCGCCTTTAAATGTAACTAAAGCAAAGTGAGAAAGCAGCACCCTAGGCTCCTGACTCCCAGAATTCTGTCATCAAAAAGCAAGAACGGGGTCAGGATAAGACAGTATGATAACTGCAAAGTGATTGAGCATGTTTCAAAAGTTTTGAGTTCTTGACAAGAGTCAGTTGCGTGATTTAGAACGTGAGGTCAGATTTTATTTACCTTTTGATACTCTTCTGTTAACCCTGTATCTTTCATTACCCATCTAATTATCGGTTTCCCTTAATCACTAATAAATCTTTTCGATATGCCATAGCAATAAAACTTCTTTCTAAAAATATGCTTTTTAAGGTCCTTTTAAATTTATCGTGGATGATAAATATAATCCCTGAATGCAGATAAATGTTTTATGGTCATGAAAAAAGTGGGCATTTTTCTATCGTTATTGGAAAATATTTTAATAGTGATTCATAAAAAAGAAATTATGAGCTGGGCGCGGTGGCGGACACCTGTAGTCCCAGCTATTCCAGAGGCTGAGGCAAGAGGATCGCTTGAGTCCAGGAGTTTGAGGCTGCAGCAAGCTATGATCCCGCCTATGAATAGCCAGTGCACTCTAACCTGGGCAATATAGCCAGACCTTGTCTGTTAAAAGAAAGAAAAATTATGAAAAGCTAAAATCACTGCTGTAAGATTCCATTCATTTCCTAAGTTCTGTGGTTTTACAACTCTGGAAAAAATTTGATAGAAAAACAGGGGAAAGGGCTAAGTTTGAGCAGCAGTTAGGGAAGTAATGAGATTTCATTTACATCAGGCTTTATGTTGGAAATGAAGGGTGAAAGAATTGTTACCTGCAAAAATTAAAACGTATAATACGTATTTCATCCTTAGAAATACCACAAGATAGTAAACTGCTATATTATGAATTCATATTTTTAAAATGTATACACATCAGTTTTACCAAGAGTTGCTACTTGGATAATTATAAAACCAGGGTCAGACAAGAGAGAACCATGAAAAAAACTGCTGAATTGCCCAAAAGACTCAGATTCTGGTTTTCAATATTATATTATTCCCTGCTAAAAGCAAAAAGAATCTCTGACAGAAAAGCCCAGTTCCAGGATTGGTGCAGGGAAATTAGTACATGACATAAACTGAGTCAGCAAGAAAGCTTTCAAAAATTAATATAGCTATGTCAAAAGCATAGAGTAGCAGATAGAAAGTGGTACCCACTGAATATAGTGATGAACATCAAATAGATATGAACATCAAAAAGAATAACGGGGACAAGGCGAATTCATCTTTTCAAGACCTCAGAATAAACCTTTTTCTACTTTGTCTATTCAAGTATGTGAACTTCTTGGACATGTGTTACTGATTTTAAAATACACGGCTCTTTAAAAAGCAATATAGAGGGAAACTAATTTTATACATGAAACTAAGCAAAATAAAAATATCAAGGTAAAAATCCGATACAACGTTTGAGTTTTGTTTTGGGGGGTTTTTTTTGGTTTTTTTTTTAGAGATGGGGTCTCATTTGTCACCCAGGCTGGAATACAGTGGTACAATCATAGTTAAGTGCAGCCTCAAACTCCTGAGCTCAAGTGATCCTCCCACCTCAGCCTCCCAGGTAGCTGGCATTACAGCTGCAAATCAATACAATGTTTTTGTAAAGGAAAAGACAAGACCAGAATAATACCTACACAGGGGGAAAAAAAGCACAAGAGAAAGACATACCAACACAATAGATTGAAACTATTGCCTACTATTTAAAAACAAGCTAAAAGATATTTTTAAATGATATGAAACATGAAATAGCATAAATCAGAATTAGAAAAGCTCAGAAATGAGATGACAGAACTCAGGATACTACTAGAAATGAAAAAGAAAATCATTTCAGAAATGATGACTAAACTAGAAGGAACTAAGGAACAGAACTCAGGATACCACTAGAAATGAAAAAGAAAATCATTTCAGAAATGATGACTAAACTAGAAGGAACATAAGAGTGAATAAAGAAAATAGATGATGCCTTATGGGAAAACGAAAAGATATTTTTAAATTTTAATATCAAAAATGAATTAAAAATACAAGAGAAAATGCAAATATTGAAGATAAAGAACATCCAACATATGGATAATAGGAATCCGTGAAGAAAACCAAGGCAAAAAAAAAAAATACTAAAAACTATAACTCAAGAAATTTACTTGAATTAAAATATGTATTAAAAGACTATACTGCAACATACTTGAGAAATTCAACCCAAAATGACCAGCACATCAAGATACATTATAGCAATACTATTTAAGAATATGGGAAAGGGGCCAGGCGCGGTGGCTCACGCCTGTAATCCTAGCACTCTGGGAGGCCGAGGCGGGTGGATTGCTCAAGGTCAGGAGTTCAAGACCAGCCTGAGCAAGAGTGAGACCCCCCTCTCTACTAAAAATATAAAGAAATTATCTGGCCAACTAAAATATATATAGAAAAAATAAGCCAGGCATGGTGGCACATGCCTGTAGTCCCAGCTACTCGGGAGGTTGAGGCAGTAGGATTGCTTAAGCCCAGGAGTTTGAGGTTGTTGTGAGCTAGGCTGACGCCACGGCACTCACTCTAGCCAGGGCAACAAAGTGACACTCTGTCTCAAAAAAAAAAAAAAAAGAATATGGGAAAGGAAAAAAAAGAATATGTAACATACAAAAGAGAAATTTCAATTATCATCAGACTTTGACAGCAAATACTTATGCCAAAAGAAAATGGAATAACTTACTTCTTTGAGTAAGACTCAAGGAAAGAAAGTATGAGTTGAGAATTTTTTTTTTTTTTAATAGGGACAAGGTCTTGCTGTGTTGCCTGGGGTACAGTGCAGTGGTATAATCATACATAGCTGACTGCACCCTCAAACTCCTGGGCTCAGGCTATCCTTCTGCCCTGCCTTGCAAGTAGCTAAGACTACAAGCATGTACGACCACACTGGCTAATTTTTTCTATTTTTTTGTATAGAGAGGGTCTCACTTGTTGCTCAGGCTGGTCTCGAACTACCAGCCTCAAGTGATCCTCCCACCTCAGCCTCCCAAAGTGCTGGGACTATAGGCATGAGCCAGGGCACCCAGCTTCCAAATAGCTTTAAAAGAAACTGAAGTTATTTTGAAAAGATGGTTAATTAAAGGCCTGGAGCAGAAAACATAAAACATGAGCCTAGATATAATATCTTGTCGGACCAGACAGCAAGGAGGCTATCCAAGAGACTGAGGTCAAGTCAAAAATACTCATGAGCCAATTTAAGCCCCACTGGCTAAAAAAGGACCATGTGAGTTCCACTAAAACGTCATCAGATTGAAACCTATAAAATAAGTTTAAGTCTATGACTTCATGGCAATGTTTTTTTAAAGAATTGGTTAACTTTGAAGGATAAGGAACCAATTTATTACCTCAAAAACTACCAAATAAATGTAAAGAATTAAGCATTTATCTTGCTTTTGCTATATGAATTGTACCACTGGGTAACCAAACAGTAAATGAGGGGAAGGGACTCTTTATAAATATTTTCCAATTAACTAATGAAAAAGTTAAAATTAAAATACCAAATTTCACAATCCAATGAATTACTAGATATGAGCGGTAAGCATCAATGGCTGCTTATATCTTAAAAAGAACTGAGATGACATTATGTGCCTCCTACAGTCTTGGCCAAAGGGATCAAACCTGAGTCTGATCCCATCTTTGAAATCAAGTCCAATTTGTAGGAAATGACAAGAATGGAGGAAACCATTGATCTGCACCATCATTATACAATCCGCAAGTTCAAGACTGAAGGGAAACTCTACAGATCAGCCATCCAAGTGCCTCAAGAGATAAACTGTAAAGCAAAAGAAGGTCCAATGGAAATGGACAAGGACAGATTTAAAAGACAATCAAATTTAAAAATAAATGAACAAGATAAATCATGGTGTTTAGGGTTGCACATCTGGGGAAAAAAATATTTTAAAATGCAAGGAAATGATTACTATAAAAGCCAAAGTAATGGATATGTTTAGAGAGAGGATGGAGGTTAGGATTGGTATGGGTCACATGGTCAAGCCTTCTAGTATTAAGGGTCTGTGTCTAGGCCTATGTAATAATTCAAAGTTTGCCCTATAATACTTTATTAAGCCATACATTTGTTTTATGTGGTTTTCTGTATCTTTCTTTTATTTTACAATAAAAATCTTAAAAACAATTTCAGAGTAGCCACCAGCTTATAGGAGTGAAATCAACACCTGGACTGGAGCAGCTGCAGCAGCACCCACGGCCAGTGAGAGGTTTCCCAGGCCTGTTTGCCAGCCTCTTTTAGGGACTTTTTGGCTTTAAAAAATAGTGTGTGGGGGCCAGGCGCGGTGACTCACACCTGTAACCCTAGCACTCTGGGAGGCCGAGGCGGGTGGATTGCTCGAGGTCAGGAGTTTGAGACCAGCCTCAGCAAGACCGAGACCCTGTCTCTATTAAAAATAGAAAGAAATTATCTGGACAACTAAAATATATATATATAGAAAAAATTAGCTGGGCATGGTGGCGCATGCCTGTAGTCCCAGCTACCCGGGAGGCTGAGGCAGTAGGATTGCTTAAGCCCAGGAGTTTGAGGTTGCTGTGAGCTAGGCTGATGCCACGGCACTCACTCTAGCCTGGGAAACACAGCGAGACTCTGTCTCAAAAAAAAAAAAAAAATAGTGTGTGTGTGTGTGTTTTTTTTAAGTACATTCTCATGTTTGACTGAGATGCTTCAGTGAAGACAAACTGAAGCATGGAAAAATGTTTACTTCCACTAAAGGTTAAATATGGAAACTGTAAAGTACAAAAACATTGGTTTCACTGGCTTGGACCTGGACAGCCAGAACAGGACCCAGCCTCCACAGCATCACTACTTCCAAAACACTCAAATTTTGCTCTTTATATGAACTAGGCCCAAGAAGACCACACACTCAGGGATTCCATCTTACTAGTGTTTGCAAATAAAATGTAAGGGGAACATTTAAACACAGTGAAGTGAGAAATATTCCTAGTGTCATCTTTGTGATCATGAGTAAGCACCAGTCCACTGTGTAAGGATGAGCATCACTGGTATTCAACACTGTCCTGGAGGTCCTGCATCTGGGCAATGTGACAACGCATGATGAGAGGAAACCAGAATATGAATGCTAATCATTTTCCCCAACATGACTGTGGGGCATCAAAGAAGGGAGGAGCAGAAAACCTGGAAAAGGGTGCCCTCAGCTCCAACCCATGACATCTACAGGAGTCATTTTCTATAACTGCTATCAGCTCACTATCAATTAAGAATCTAATTTATATGGTTCATTAGGATAAGAACCTAAAGGAATTTGACTGTTAATGGAAGATAGGTAGTGGAAGGGGGAAACGTTTCTATTATTTTAAAATTCTAAATGCAAACTTATAAACCAATACAATTTTTTAATTCGTTTGGGATGCTAATTACAAGTTCAACTGAAATCCACGGACATACTTACAAACTGTATTGAATTTATGATATACTGTGTATACTGTGACTTAGTTTAACCAAAGGAACCTGTGTCTTTCTCTTTCAATATTACTGGGTTATATTTCATTTAGTCTAATGCATATTCTGTATTGAGTATCTACTTGGCACAATGCACTCAAGTAATACTATTACTTCCAGATGATAGCCATGTACAGTATACAGTCAAGGAAAGAGAAGAGCCGTAACTTTCCCCACTGGAATTATTGGCAGAAGTCAAGTTTCCTAGTTAGGTATATTTTAAGGAATACAGTTAAATATAAAGCCTTGTTTCTCATGCATAGGTGGGGAGTAGGCATTACAGGAATAGAACACTTTTTATTTCTAATATTTGGCAGTGGGATGATTTCCACTTCCATTAGCTAATATTAAGTCAGAAAGTTTTTAAATTATTTTTATTAAATGTTTTGGGTTTTCTCACAAAGGTACTTGTGGCAAACAAGAGGTTTTTAGTACTTATTACTTTAACAAATACCATTTAAACAAAACTGTAAATTTCTGAGTATCTTTGTACTTTCTCAGTAAGCTTTTCAAACTTATGGAGAAAATATTATACTTTTTAAAGTCTGAATTACAATATTGCATATTAATTTTGGGAATGTTCTTTCCATTCCTAGAAGAGTGAAGTTTGTTAGTATTTGCAATTTCTTTTATGCATATCTGATTTCTTTTTATTTCTGTGTAATCAGCACTGATATCTACTTCCAGGGTCTCAATGATTGTAAAGAAGAAAGAGACTGGACAGTTAAGTTTCAACATTCTATACTCTTTGTGCAGATCAGGATCCTAAAAAGAGATAAGTTAACATAAACCAGATAAGTTATTAACCTTTTTTCTCTTCCAGAAATGTAGATGCAATAACATTTCAAGGTGAAAGACCCATTCTAATTTCCTAACATTTAAGAATGCAGGCCGGGCCTGGTGGCTCACGCCTGTAATCCGAGGCCGAGGCGGGTGGATCGCTCGAGGTCAGGAGTTCGAGACCAGCCTGAGCAAGAGCGAGACCTTGTCTCTACTAAAAATAGAAAGAAATTATCTGGCCAACAAAAATACATATAGAAAAAATTACCCGGGCGTGGTGGCGCATGCCTGTAGTCCCAGCTACTCGGGAGGCGGAGGCAGGAGGATCGCTTGAGCCCAGGAGTTTGAGGTTGCTGTGAGCTAGGCTGATGCCATGGCACTCACTCTAGCCAGGGCAACAAAGCGACACTCTGTCTCAAAAAAAAAAAAAAAAAAAAGAATGCAAATGAAGTATTTTGTCTTCTCTATGCCTGGAGGTATTCTGTGAGAAAATAGAAAGATGTTTCTAAGATTAGTTCCACAGATTTCCTTTATCATGTAAAATCTTAGACTGCTTGCGGTAGCAAGAATCAAAGAAAAGCAATATAGAGGATATCCAGAGAAAATTCAGTAACTTGTTTAGCACTAACACTAAGAAAATTGGAGTTAACAAAAACATCAGGCAGTGGGATGAATTTTAGCCTCCTTCTTTTAAAGAAACTCTAGTTTTAATATTAAAACATTAAAGAAAATACACTGCCAAATATTGATAATCAGGTATAACACTAAATTCCCTTAGATGAAATTGCTACCTTGCATATTCAAGATTTTTTTTTTTCTTTATAATAGTGATAATGTTTGTGGCCTCCGAGAGGAGGTTGTTCTTGGTGATTGTTGGGAGAAAAGAATTTCAGGATGCACCATTTAAGCCAAGCAAGTGACAGCTTTTTATTAAAAGCAAAAGTACACTCTCAGAAGAGGAAGCGCGGGAGGTGGGGGCAGGGTTGAAAGAAAGCAGCTGCACTGGGAAGAAGTGGTTTTTGGTCTTTTGAAGTCTAACTGAGAGGAGGAATAGTCAAGGCTAAGGGTTGGCTTTTACTAGAATTTGGGTAGTAATTCCTAGAATTGGGTTCCCTCCCATATTCATAGTTTATATGGTTGTTTCAGAACTGTCACGGTGAGTTCAAGGGTGGAGAAATTTTAACACTACAATGTAAATGACATAATTAGCCAAAGTTCAAGTAAGATGGCAGAGATAGCTGACAAGCTGGTCAAAGCTGGTTCTTGTCTGCAGTTATGAGCCCCTCTAGTTAGCTTCTGCTTGAGGGCTGTTTACTTTAACACCTGCACCCAATCTTTAAGCCCCTGCATCCAGTCTCAGCCTTGTCTCCTAGTCTCTTACTCTAACAATAATGCTTTAAGTAAAAATACCAACTCAAATTTGAAAGTTCTTCTTTTAGATGTAACTTTTAAGAAAATAGGGTTAGAAGGTAAGAAGTTTGACATTTAAATTTAATACGTATTGCTAAGGCTGTGGTCCCCAACCCACAGGCTGCGGACTATACTGGTCCCCAGCCTGTTAGGGACCTGCCACAGAGCTCCACCCCCCCCCACCCTCATCTGTAGAAAAACTGTCTTCCATGAAACTTAGAAACAGGGGATGGGGCAGCACAGCAGCAGGTGAGTGGCCAATGAGCAAGCTTCACCACTCCCCATTGCTCACATCACCACCTGAGCTCCACCTCCCCCACCATTCATAGAATAACTGTCTTCCATGAAACTGGTCACTGGTGCAAAGAAGGTTGGGGACCACTGTGCTAAGGCACTCCTAAGGAAAACTCATGATAGGAATTATTTAATTTTGAAGTTGTAATTTCTTTTATATCTCATATAAAATAATTTTATTTTATATGTCTACAATTTGGATATTAAAAATGAGCTGTTTTCATTTCTCCCTGATCCAATTCTTTTTATTGTTTCATGAATACTGAAAGTAATTGGTACCTCTTTGGTTGGAAAATAATATTTTTCCAGCTCAACTTTGGAATATAACTCAAATTAACTATGAATTTAGATTAGCAATTTTATAGTTTAAGCAAAAAAATGAGGACTTGATAACACTTCAATCAGCATGAAGGGATGTTGCTGTAAATGCCAAATCCTACCCCTTCCCTGTTTGTGCATCATGGGCCATTCATATTTGCTGAACTGCTAAAGTGAATAAGAACAGGAAGCTGGTAAACTGGTGAGGGGCAAGAGATCTTTTGTTTAGTCCAAACATCAGATATTAAATTTAATTTTACAACCTTTTCATTTGGCCTAGGATATTCTCCCAATTATGTACTTTTTCTGTTTCCTTTGAAAATACTTATAAATTTCTTTTAAAGCTTATGACAAGTCAAAATCCTTCTATGTGCCTTGCTTAAGTGTTTTCTGTAATACATCAAGTTTTCGATCCCACTGTTTGGTAGAAATAAGAGTTATATGGTTTGAATACAGCATGCTCTACCTACAGTTGGGATACTTTTTATTAACACACTTAATTGCTGTGCTCTAGTATAGCCTACATTATAAAGCTTATTTCAAACACTGAATGGAATATTAAAATAGCACAGATCAGGATTTCTAACTAATTGCCTTGAACAGCTGAATAACTCCTCACATTACTCAGCACCATTCTAATCCTACAACCTGCTATGTTCCCCCTTTATTCTAGTTAATAACAATGATATAATGAAGTAAAAGTGAAAATAAGATGTAGTGGAATGACCCAAGTTGAGATTTATTTTTCCATAGGTAGGAAACTTTTTTTAAGTTTAAAAAAAGTAAAAGAACAAGGACTATAATAATACTAATAACTATAATATTTATTAACTTACTTACTTAGCACTATTTATTAATACAAAGCCTTGCATTAAGGCTCACTTTATCCTAAAAACCATTTTAAAGATAAACATTTCAGTCATCAGATTCTGTTTTGTTAAAAAGGTTAGAAAGTCTTCAATTTATTCTAGAATTATACAGTAATATCTATGACACTTTACAGTTTTAAAAGGTGTCTTTTTATATCATTTCTTCCTCCAAAACAAAAGGCCTAAGAAACCAGCAGAAAATAAATAATCTCTACTTAACATATCAATAAAAGTAAAATGAAGACATGCAAGATGAAATAACTTGCCCACAGTCCTTAGACTGGTAAAGTGACACAGATAAGACTAAGGCAGAGACCAGAATTTGTATCTGTGACTTCACACCTTCTCATACCCATCTCACCTGCTTTAAACAGGCTGCAGGTGGCCACTGCTTACTTAACAAGTCACAGGCTACTGGGAAGTTACCAGACATTAGGTTTGCCTGGCATAGCCTTGGACACACCTATTATCCCAGCATCCCATCTGATTAATGTCCCTTTTCACTCTCAGAAGTAGGCTGATTTGGGTAGACGTGGTTTTCACACACAAGGAGTTTATAGTCTAGTAGAATAAATAATAACATGCATACAAACAGTAAAAATCATACATGGTAGAGAGTAGTCAATGCACTAAAAGAGGTAAAAACCAGCCACTTACAACCAGAGTCCAGCGTGGGAATCATCAAGGAACCCTTCACTAAAGAGGCAGCATTTGAGTGGGAAAAAAGACAACTAGGATTTGGAAAAGTAGCATAGGAAAACAAATGTTTAAATATACAGATAAACACTTCTCTCACGCATCAGTAAGCACTTCCTTGATCATCAGGGAATGATGATGAGGCCACCCACAACCAGTACTCCTCCAAAAGAACTCCTCTCTTTTTAAGTCCTACAACAACCAGATCTCAGTTTTATATTTTTGTGTCTACTTAACACTTAAAGCCATTCATTCATTCGAAAGCACCTACTCTGTGTCAGACACTGTGCTGATTCTAGGAATTCAATGATGGACAGAACAGAGATGCACTGTTCACCTCGCCTAGTTGACTAACTCAGAAGGCAAAAATACAAGCAATTAAAATAAAAATAAAGCATGAGTACTACAGTAGAGGAATCATAGAGTACTCTGGGAAACTAATAATGCCAATTGGACTAAAGCAAGGATGGATGGAAACTTTGTTAGCCAACTCAACATAAGTTTACTATAATGATATCTCTACATCTGAAGTGGCAATATTGCAATTATTAACTGTATAAATAATAAAAGACAGAAGGATTCTTTCCAAGATACAAATTCTCTCCCCTTTGCTTCAGAAAATTTCTCCGTTCAATTCATGTTAAAAATAAAGGGCAACATCTCATATGATGGCAACTGATTTGAAATACATTCGTCTGTCCTCTGTGCTACCAATAACAAAGCCTTAAAGAGATTTAGTCCTTCTACAATATGGCTGCCCAACCTAGTAAAGAATTTTCAAATTAACAACATATAAATTGATTCAGGGTGTTTCTGGTGAGAGGACAGTACAGAAATGATCTTAGCCTGAAAAAAGTGTAATTTTTATGGATTTAAAATACACAGTATTGGGAAACAATAAAAAATTATAATCACTGTTGACATAACTAAATGGTCAAGATATAGCAACAAAATAACTGTTTCAAACTAACTCATTTGTAAATTTCTAAATAAAAGGTTCTTTAAAATAATTTAAATCTCTATTACAACTCTGGATGATGTCACAGGTCACCCAGAGACCATATAGAATATATTATCCCCACCTTGTGGTCAGCGTCATGAAAATAAACAGACTAAAAATACCACCATCTCCTCCTGTATCTGCCCAAAAACTTCCCTAATATATCAAAGATGCCAACTGACTTTTATTTCCAGGAATTACTTCTTTCCACGTTAGTCTCAACATACAAAGTTATTATTCTGGTTCTTTCTTACAGTGGTTACTCTCCAATTTTTTAAATCACAAAGGATATACCCCATCTACAAACTCAAAATTTAAAATCAAGAGCTACAAATTTAGAAAACACCCATTTTAATAGAATGGGGCATACCAGTATAGCTATATTTAGGGTGAGGGGACTGAATCCCTTGCTTCTTCTAGAGCATAATTCATATATTTTGGGAAACCAGAAATTTCATAAATTTAATCTAACACTAACGTTTACATAAGTTACTGTATTAGACATATATTTTGTCATTATAATTAATTCTCAATTATCCATGGAAAATTTTAAATTCTGAAAACAATTTTTCTACATTTCTGAATTCATTGTCCACATTCCCAATTGCAATATACCAAAAAGAATGTAAATTCAATATTATTAAATATAAATACTAGGCTATATACATTTAAACTATAGAACACATTCTCAGATTTCCTCTATATTATCCTATTTTGTATTTTCCACATTACTATACACTCCCCATCCATTAGCAGAAATAACTGTACCAAGTGTTTGTTTGTTTGTTTGTTTGTTTTTTAATTCACGTGGTCACCCTAAGTCTCTTTCTGGTAGCTACAACTAAATGTGTGCTTATGGACAATGTAGAGAAATGTGTATTAAAGGTTAATATATCTGTACAGATGCACAGCTTTTCAAACACCAAATCCATGCCATTGAATAGTCGATTTCTGTCCAGCTAAAAAGCCCTCTCTACCTTTGGCCATTCCCTAATGCTGCGGCCCTGGTACCAGTCCATGACCTGTTAGGAATCTGGCAGCACAGCAGGAGGCCAGCAAAGGATGAGCAAGCAAAGCTTCATCTGTATTTACAGCCACTCCCCATCACATGCATCACCACATAAGCTCCACCTCCTGTCAGATCACCAGTGGCATTAGATTCTCATAGGAGCGGGAACCCTACTGTAAACTGCGCATGCAAGGGATCTAGGTTGCACACTCCTTATGAAAATCTAATAATGCCTGATGATCTGAGGTAGAGCTGAGGCAGTGGTGCTAGCACTGGGGAGCAGCTGCAAACACACATTAGCAAATACAGGTTATCATTAGCAGAGAGGTTTGACTGCACAATAAATGTAATGCATTTGAATCATCCTGAAACCATCCTCCCACCCAAGTCCATAGAAACACTGTCTTCCATAAAACTGGTCCCTGGTGCCAAAAAGGTTGGAGACCACTGCCCTAATGGACATTTTTACTAAATACCTGCATAAAGCTAAACAAAGACAATTGATTGCCTAATTCAATGATGCACCAAAGTTGAAAAAGAAACACAAAATATTAATTCAAAGCTACTAGAACTAGTTAGAATGATAAGACAAAAGTCAAGGAGAAAACTGAATAATTTTGAAGACTCAAATCTCTAATAATAAATATAGTAAAAAACGTACAATACTTCTAAGCAGGAAACTAATAAACATTACTGAAAGAAATTTAAGCAAACCTAAATCAGTGGAGAAATATACTGTGTTCTTGGATTGGGATACTCAATAACATAATGATGTTATTTTTTCCCTAATTGATCTACAGTTTCAATGAGGTTCCAATCAAAATGTCAACAGGTTTTTTCACAGAAATTGATAAGCTGGTTCCAAAATTTATTTTGGAAATAAAAAGGTCCAAGAATGGCCAAAATTATCTTGAAGTAGAAAAAGAGACATAAAGCTTTAGTAAATTTGACAACGTAATACTGGCATACAGACAAATAGACCAATGGAATACAGAGCACAGAAATAAACCCATACATATATGGACACTTGGACTATAACAAAAGTGCACTCTAGAACCATGTAAGAAAGATGGTCTTTTTAATAAATGGTTCTAAGCAACTGGATATGCATATGGGAAAAAAATGAACTTTGATCCTTACCTGAAAAACATATCAAAAAAATAGGTTTAGGGTGACCTGAATGTAAAAGTGAAAACAATAATGCTTTTTAAAAGATAACATAAAGGGCAGCGCAGTGGCTCACACCTGTACTCCTAGAACTTTTGGAGGCAAAGGCAGGAGGGCTGCTCGAGGCCAGGAGTTCAAGACTAGCCTGTAGAATTTTTGCTACAAAAAATAGAAAAAATTAGCCTGGTGTGGTGGTGTGTGCCTACAGTCCCAGCTACTCGGGAGGCTAAGTCAGGGGAATTATTTGAGGAGTTTGAGGGTGCAGTGAGCTACGATGATGCCACTGCACTCTAGCTCAGATGACAGAGCAAGACTATCTAAAAAAAAAAAAAAAAAAGATAACATAAAAATATCTTCATGGGCTTGGGTAAAGAAAAGATATTTTAAATAGGACATATAAAAGCAGTCACATAATGAAAAAGTCAGATACATTTTAAAACACTGAATAGAGAACTTCTGTTCAAGAAAATAAGAGTGAAAGGTAAGCTACAGGGTGGGGAAAGATATTTCTAAGACGGAAATCAACAAAGGACCCATATGCAGAATATATGAAGATTTTTACAAGTCAATATGAAAAAGATGAAAAAGTCAGTAAAAAACAGTCAAGAAATGTGAAGGAACACTTGACAAAAGAGGATTGCTAAATTGCCAATAAACATATGAAAAAGGATCAATTTCACAAGTTATCAGGAAAATGCTAATTAAGACTATACTGAGATGTTAGTGCGAGGCTGACTTCACGGATGTGTTACCTGTGCAGTCACACAAAGCCCTGCATTGGGGTTCATGCTTTGCTGTACTCTTCTATAAGTCTTTAATTTTTGAACAAGGAGCCCCACATTTTCATATTGTACTAGGTCTCCTAAATTATACAGCAAGTCCTGACTACTACATACACACCAGAATGGTTAAAAAAGAGACACAATATCAACATTGGCAAGGATGAAGAGCAATAAGAACTTTTATAAACCACTGGTTAGACTTTTGCATACATTGTAACTCTACACTACTACACCTTGGCAAATACTCAATAGAAATGTATGCAAATACACACCAAGAGACTTACATGAGAATGTTGACTGAAGCATTGATTATATAATTGTCAGAATGGAAAACAACCTAACGTAGACCAGATAAACCAATTGTGGTATGTCCTCACAATAGAATATTAGAGCAATGAAAATGGATGAATGGAGAGGGAAGAGGCGGGGAAAACATGGGTGAATGAATAGATGAATTTTTAAATGAATCCCACAAACATTAAGTGAAAGAAGCCAAAAATTGTTTGAAAGCATATGGCTCCAGCACAGTGGCTCGTGCCTGTAATCTTAGTTACTTTGGGATGCCAAGGCAGGAGGATTGCTTGAGCCCAAGGGTTTGAGGCTACCGTAAGCAAAGAGTGCACTCCAGCCTGGGCAACAGAGCGAGACTCTGTCTCTTGAAAGGAAAAAAAACCCAAAACCATATATGGCTCTATTTATATAAAGTCCAAAAAATAGGCAAAACTAAACTATAGAATGCATACTGAGAAGGTAAAAGTATAAAGAGAAGCAAGGAAATGATTCCCATAAAAGTCAGGATAGTACCTCCCCTGAGGAGGAGGAGGTGGAGTGTCATTCGAAAGGAGCATACACAAGGGCTTCTGGGATGCTGAGATACGTCCTATTTCTTGACCTAGGTAATATTATGTCGGTGTTCACTTTACAGTGATTTGTTAAGCTGTATATTTATATTACATGCATTTTTCAGTTTACATATTCTATTTCACCATAGATAGAACCTAAACAGATAGCTTTCCTGTTGATATAACAAAGACTTTCCTAACTATTAAAGACAGAAAGCCCTAGATCAGATATTCACAAATTACAGCCCAAAGGCCAAATCTACCCCACTACGTATTTTTGGAGTCTATAAGCTAAGAAATGTTTTTATATTTTTAAATGGTTTTTTAAAAATCAAAAGCAGAATAACATTTCACGACATGTTATATTATAAGAAATTCCAATTTTATATAATAGTATAGCAATGATAGTATCCAAATATAAAGTTTTCTTTGAATACAGCCATACCCATTCATTTACCTATAGTCTAGGACTGCTGTCACGATATAATTGCAGAGGTGAGTAGTTAGAACAGAGTTGAATACTTGTGACAGCACAGCTCACAAAGCCTAAAATACTTATTGTCTGGCCCTTTACAGAAAAAGTTTGCCAAACACTGGCCTACATGATAAAAGGATTTAAGATTCCAGTCATCATAAACTTAAGCAACAGCTGAATAGTCATTTTACAGAGACACCTAAGAAGTCATTTCTGTATTTATAAATGTCTGCCTACTACTTAAGAGAGAATTTAGGGTATTAAATCTGTCCATGAATGGCCTGAAGTAAAACTAGATAATCCACCTCTTATTCATGTGTTCACTAAACAAATACATATGAGCCAGACACTGTTCTAGGCACTGAGGAAAAAGCAATGATCAAAAAAGACAAGACCTCATGTGGTTGTGCAGGTTATATTCCAGTGGGGGAGAAAGACAAACAAAATAAATAAAATATATATCAGGCAACAATAACTACTATAGAGAAAAATAAATTAGGATACAGAAATTGAGAATGTGAGGTAGTAGGAATGTGGTAACCTGGAATTTTAAAAGGATAGTTAGGGTAGGCGTCTGTCCTAACTATCACTAGAAATGACTTTGAATAACAGCCTAAAGAAGGTGAGGGAATGAGCCATGTCCGTATCTGGAGATACAGTGATCCAGACAAAGAGACTAGCAAGTGAAAAGGCCCAGAGGTTGTAAGCATGTGTGACCTTGAGAAACAGTTAACACAGAGGGAAGGAGTAAAAGAGTAGGTCAGAGAAGGGGGGTGAGGGAGGCCTTGCAGGACTGTGGCTCTTACTCAGAATGCAATGGGAAGCCATTGTAGCGTTGCAGGTACTTTGTTGTTTGGTTTTTAGCAGAGAAATGCTATGATCTCAGACTTACATGCTGACATACCACTCTGGCTGGGCTTTAAGAATACCCTAGAGCAGGGGTCCCCAACCTATGGTGAGTTGTATAATTATTTCATTATATATTACAATGTCATAATAATAGAAATAAAGTGCACAATAAATGTAATGCGCTTGAATCATCCCAAAACCATCCCCCCACTGCCCAGTCTGTGGAAAAATTGTCTGCCGTGAAAATGGTCCCTAATGCCAAAAAGGTTGGGGACTGCTGCCCTAGAAGGAGATGAAGACAGAAGCTTGGAGACCAAAAAAAAAGCTAAAGCAACAATGCAGAGAGAGACACTGGTGACTGGAACGACTGGTGGTACTGGTAGTAGGAAGAAGTGGTCAGATTCTGTTTATTTTGAAGGTAGGGCCAAGAAAACGAATTAATTGTGGCCTAATGGCAAAATCAGGTAGACAAAGATGGTACTAAATTTCTTGCCATTTACTAAATTGAGGAAAATGGCAGGAAAAGCAAGCCTCACACATACTGAACCCCTGAAGCATTTTAATGCTCATATAGGTTTTCAGAAAACCTTCAATGGTTTACACTAATTCAAGCCCAGTACTCAGGGCCCTTCACCCTCTGGATTTACTTTACATCACACTTGAAGGTCTGTCAGAGCTCACTACACTAGGCAACGCCCCTTCTTTCGCTATACCTATACCACCGCTCACACTGCCGTCCCTTCCTGGAACATCCTCTCCATTTTCCTGTCTCCATTCTTCTCCTCTACCATCTCCTCTGTCTAAATAGTACCTATCTTCAAGGCCTAGTTCAAATCCCACCTCCTTCATGAAACCATTCTAGTCACCTCTCCCCCATCACTTCATCATATGACTTGCCCACACAGCCAGCTATAACTCTCCTATGAGTCAGATAAACTCCTCCCAATATCTCCTTCCTATTTCATTTTCCCCCATAAACTTCTTCAGGGTAAGGAACCTGCTTCATCTCTGTATTCAGCAGAACCTAGCACATCAAAAGATATACATAACAACTTACATAAGTTCTAAGGTTTTTCTAACTGAAAAGTCCATGATTTTCTTCCATATATTCATTTTTGTATAGTTTATAACTCTGATAATACCACAATTATGATACTTAGCTACATACAGGCACAGAGTTGTCATGATAGGAATAAATTCCTAGGGGGGAAGCCAACACCTACACAAATACAAAACACTCTTCCTCACTAATCCTTTCATACACACACATGCACGTGTGCCCCTTATTTGAAGTTTGACAATTTTCTATTTCAGCTGTACCCAACCCCCAACCTACCAGCGTTAACAACCACCTTCATGCAACACCTACACTCCACATCTTTTGATTGCTGCAATTATCATACTGACCCATAATTATGTGGTATAAGAGACATTTTGTGGAAGACTTAGCCAGCTCACAACTTTCCTGAATTGCCCTTTTCCCAAACACAACAAAAGACTTCCTCGACTGTAGCCCTTTTGGATAGCATAATCTTGCTCCCTGAACACAAACAGCTGTAGCAAAAGGCAGCTGACCCAAACTAGATCTGTTGGAGTCCCTTTCCTAGGAATGGGGACAGAGAGAAAAAGAGGCTTTCCTCTCTTCAGTCCTATACCACTTAACCTCAGGAGCTATAGAGTCAGCATGTTCCACAGGGCCATGTGAGCCTAGGAAGCAGAGTGGCTTGCAAAGAGTTCAAAGAATGAAGCATAAACACAGGGAGACGTAAGACCTGACAGCTGGCTAGTCTGTTTCCAGTACTTTCTTCAACCCTAGCTATCTTCCTACTCCTGGATTCCTCAAAACACCCATGTATAACATCCAGAGAGTTCTGATTGCCCAGCAATATTGTTAAAGACAACTCCCAGTCCTAACATTGCTTCTACAATAAGCAAGGCTTAATATGCTTTAAGTACTGGATTTTTAAAATTTTAAACTGAATACCTGTAACTGAGTGTGCTTTCAGTCCCCAAATCCAATATAAGGGACAGTTACAGAAGAAATCAAAATCCAATACTCATAAATGTCCTAGAAAGACTAGTTCTGTGTCCTGCTTTACTTTTTAACTTGGTGCCTAGCACAATGGGATAAGAAAATCATTCCATAAATATCTAATAAAGAACAAAAATGCTGTTAATCCATTAAACATCCCAGCTCTCCTCTCCCCACCAACAATTTCAGACAGAAATTTTCCTAAAAACATATCTCCCAATTCTGGATTTCTTTGGCGTTCTCTCGGATTTGCTTTAATCTGTAAATCAGCTTTTTCCTTAGGCTAGCTATCCTTATGGTCACAATATGGCTGCCAACAGCAACCAAGCCCTCTTGTTCACAAAGGGAGCCGGAGGGAAAATGTGAGAGAACCTGGCTTCTAATGCCTCTCTCTTAAGAACGAGAAAGTTCCTTTCCCAGGAATCCCAAAGAAGCCTCACATCATGTTTCACTGACTCACACTGAATTAAGCCTTCATTAATCCCCGAATCAATAATTGTCAGGGAAGATAAGATGATCATGACTGGCTTCGGACAAACCACCTATAGCGGAAAAGATGTTGGTGAGGTAAACTGTTCACTGGAATGTGAGTGTATGTGTACAGACAAGAGCCCCTATACAAGCATTCATTAGTCAAAGATGCGTATCAGTAATTAACACTGAGGGAAAGATATCAGAGGAGACAGAATTTAGAGTGACCAACTTAAACTGGAATACCACATATTCCCTTTTTATCCACACCTACCCCTAACTGTTCTTAGGACTTGAAGCATCAAAGGTTCCCATGGGTTGTCTTTCAGGTTGATTTTCAAGACTGAATAATCCAGCCTGAGGGAAATAAGCCATTGGGGGCGGGGGAGGAATCTTAGATCTTGGCATTAGATTAAGCTTGACAAGCAAGGGTGGAGTTTACTAAAAAGTAGATGATTTGCAAAGTATAAATGAGAAAATAGCTTTGTTTTCAAAGAGATGCAATTCTAAGAATAGCTGAACAAAATTAAGGAGTGAGGAAGTCTACAGGTGGATTCCTGTCAGAGTTTAACTTCTTCTAGGGCACTGTTTCTTTTCATATTTAGTATATAGTTTAAATTTTTTCTACTCCTATAATAAGTGCATTAAACCACATAATTCTTCAGTCTGATATGCCTTGCTCTTCCAGTGATACAGAAGTACATCACACCATGTCACTACATGCTTAAAACTCCAAGAGCACCCCAACGCACTCAGATTGAAATCCCAGCTTTTTACAGTGGTCCTAACTGAGCTGCCCTTAGCCATCTACCTTTCCAACCTCATCTGATACCACAGGCCTCCCCATTAATGATTCCCCTTCCACACAAGTTCCTTTCTCTATATCCAACAAGCTCACGCCTGCCTCAGAACATTTGCACCTGCTATTCTCTGCCTGGAGAGCTTTTACCCTACACATCTACAAGTGCTGGCTGCTCCTCTCACCTTTCAGTTATCAGTTCAAATGTCACAAGCTCCTCAGCACCACAACCATCATCCACCGTGCCCCCCTATACACACAGACACATGCACACCACAGGCCAATGACACTTCCATAGATGATTACCTTGGGTCAGGCACTAATCTCTGATCCAATCAATTGTCAAAAGAGTGACAGGATGACATGATAAAGAAAGCATGGTAATGTAAACAACAGGAAAGAGGCAAATGGAAGCAAGACTGTAAGCAGCAAGTCAAGTATTCATGACCAAACTGAGCTGAAAAGCAGAAATGATTAACAAGGAAATTCTACCATGACTTCAATTCCTTAAAAGATCATAAGAGCAATTAGGGGCAAAAAAGTGACAGATTATTACCCCAATTCAAACACTAGCTGTAGGTTTTGGTCTCCTTTCCAGTAAAATGCAGATATCATCTGTTTCTCTTATGTTTTAAAAACACAGCAAGCATGAAGGATGGCATGAAAGTCATTTTGAGCACCTCTAACAGAAAACAGGTTTGGTGTTAATACTATTCACCAATATATAAATTATATTTACTTATAAGATCAAAGTTATTTACAGAAGCAATAATTAATTGTATTAGGGCACTTCAAGGTATGAATATTTAACTTTATTATTCTTTTATAAAATTCAAGATAAAAAAGGGCTATTCGTACAAGCATAAATTTAAATTAACCGAAAAAGTATCTCTTATGTCTAAATTACTTTTAAAAAGAAAAATGATAGAAAATAGTAAGTCTGTATCAAAAAAGAGAAAACCACACAAAAAAAAAAAAAACCCACACACGATAGCATATGCCAGAAGAAATGCTGCCTGAACCTCCCATCCTTCTAAATTTGGTGCAACTTAAGAGATTCTGTGTCAGCAATCGAAGCCAGTGCTGAAGCACAACTACAGCAGTCCCACTCTCAAAATTCTTAAAAACCCAACTGGGACTTGTCAGTGAGGGGTAAATTAAAGCCTTATGTATTGAGAAGCAAATAATCTGAAAAATGTACAGGGGCAATGAACCCTGAAGTTATCAGGCATCAAAATGACTATAAAAGTGTTTGGTTTGGTTTAGCTAAAAGACCTAAAGTTCCTAGTTTTCAACTATTTTCTAAAAATGTATAAGACCTGCTAAACTTGGCCCTCAGGTTTAAGATGCAATATATCAATTGTATATAAAACCATTAGTTCATTTGCCCAAGCACCTTTTCTATTTAAGTTGAAATAAAATCTGCAAGACATCCAAGTATCCACACAAGACAGATTTCCTAAATCAAATTAAATAACCCAGTGATTTTCTTGTAGCAAAAATGCATTACTACATAAAATATTTATCAGGTATTCATAAGTGGAAAGCAAAAAAGAAAACCTGAAGTAAACTGAAGTCTGGTAATACTGAAAAACTACTCTCAGAAATGTTGCTACAAATCCTGACCACCTTTAAAGCAGAATTCTATCTCTAATATACAGAACTTTTCAAATAGGAAGAAGAGAAATCTACTTTGATAGTAATGATTTTCAAAAAAAAGATTCCCTTTCACAACTGAATTTCTAAAGACACACTTTACATAAAGAGACTACTTAGTGCCATGTTCCAATTTTCAGTAACTAGAAAATTAAAATGTAATCAGTATGATCCAAATATTTTCTTTGGTCATTTTTAGTTCTGAGAATGTTTGAAGTCTTGAGTTATTTTTACATGCTCTACTTGAAGCTACTAATTTTTTTTATCCTTATGTTTTATATCTTAAAATGTTTTATAAATGGTAAAAACAGAAATAATCAATTTTCTTTTCCAACAAGGGGGGCCATGTGCTTCCTTTGCCAAATTCAAACAGATATTCCCTTCTCAACACAGGATGAACATGTATAAGAGAATAAAACTTAAAACTCACTCTTGGACTTTTTTGACTTTTTTCAGTGTTCTACTAGAAAGAATTTAGCTAGTATATTTACTAAATAATAGACTAGAGAAACAGAAGAATTCTACACTGCCTTATATGACCCTGTGTCTACTAGACCAAGTATCACTAAAACTAGTTAAATCCTCACTATACAAGAGGCAATTTGTCAGTAATTGGGAAAAGCCTGAAAAATTAATAAATGAATACTATTCTGGCACTAGAAAGCTGGCAATGGTTATATAAGCTTTAGCCTTCTAGAACCATAATCAGAACTCTCAAAGATTAGTCAACATTTTAACACTTCCCGTCTGTACAAATGCTCAAAGTAGTGCTTACTGTCACTTGACAAGTTGCTTAGCATTGCAAAATTTGATAATTCATATCTTACTGAATTTTTACTGACTTGGAGGAAAATAAAACACCAATTAAAAGCAGATGTCACCTTTAATTCTTACTGGCTGGGAAACTTTTAATTTTTTCAACCAATGCAGAGACAGAATGCATGTAGATGACAGTTTAGACAGTTAAATATTCAAAGTCACTGATATCCCCCCGCAAATTTGCAAGTGATTTTCCAGAACTTAATCCCCCAGGGCTTTTATCTGGCAAGCATCCAAATAGAATAGTTTTAAGTAGTCATCTAGAAGGTAAATTAACATTTTTACAACGGCTACAAATACTGATCAGGACATTACTAAATATTCTCAAGATTTACATTTTTATCTTCATACATACAAAAATTTTTCAAAAACCAAGTTGCTCCATGTTATTCCTCTGTTAAAACTCTACCTAATAAAAAAAAAACTAATATACTCACTAAACTGTGCTTTACCTGCCTTTATATTTAAATGATCCAAGTGCTAAATCACATCTAACTGGATTTATCATAACATAATAATCCAACTTGATTTCTGACATTTTTTCAGTGTTTGTCAATACTGTATTATTAGTTATAAATTCACTCACTTTTCTGAACACAAATTCTGAACAAAACTTCTTAAATTGAATGCTTTGGCTAGCACCACAAAAATAAAAAAGTAGATAGATACATAGATGGACCAAGAGAGGATCAAACAAACACATACAACTGGCAATGCTTTCTTGCAATAAACCCAAATTTTCATATATATATAAATAATTAAAATGAATAAAGAATAATAACATTTTCTGATAAAGCTAGCTAGGCTGGTATTTTCTAATGCTATTCCATCTATGCATGAACAGGCTTAAAATAAAATCCCAAATTCCAAAAATGCTTCATTATAATATATCAAGTTTTTCTACAAAAGGAAAACTTCTGGATCTTCCCAAATGCCACAATTTCAAAAGCAATTTCAGTATCAGTCCTGTCCCTATTCCCAACAACACTGACCACGGCCTCCACAGTTACCCTTTACTGATCTATGCAAGCTTTCAAAAGCCAGAAGAAGCTGGTGCCTACCAATGAGGCACAGAGGGAAAAACGAATGCCAGAAGGAATCATCAAAAAGATCCCAATCAAACTCATCTGATCCCTAGGAGACGGGAAGCCTAAACCCTCTGCTTCTGAAGACTCACTGTGTAAAAGAAGCACACTTGTAGCTAGCAAGGGTAAAGGAACCAGGTTGGTCCTCTATTGTTCACTTCCTATGTCTAATACAGAGTATTTTCATTTGAACAGAAAGCATGCCATGAAAAAAAGAATTTGGGGAAGATGAAATGGAAAGGTAGTCACAAAGAAAGGATTTAAGGGGAAAGCCTACCTATAACAACTTTTGTAGACCTCATCTTTGCGTTTTCATCCTGCTTTATGCATTGCTAATCAGAGATCCACTGGAAGCTTCAGAACTAAGTGAAAGGCCTGGCAGGGTATTTGGCTTTCAATTCTTCTACTCTGTTTATTCCCAATATATATTCATCGGGCTTAGAAACAACTCTGGAACAAGGGCAGCCTCTCCGCAATGAAATGTAAATTACTGACATGTGCTGAAACCTGGACTTGCCACCACTAATGAGCACATTAAAAGAAAATGCTCACTAGATGACTGCAACCTTTTTACTTAACCCTGTGTGCACAGAAAGCCACACTTCAACATCAATTAAAGACACTAGCTGCAAAACAGTAACAGAGCAGCCCTGTCACCACTCTTAATATCTTATAGATGGAAAGTTAAGACAAATATAAAATGGTCACACTTCATCAACAAAATATACTGTGCAAAATATTATTGTACACGTGGTCAGTTTTGGCCAAGATTTGTGAAGCTTGTCTAAAAGTTGCCATTATTTCAAACAGTTTCCTAAGAGTGCAAATAGGATCTCTAGTTGTGAAAAAAATAATCAACAAAGTACTAATCTATTGGTTCAGTCAACAAACTCTGGACTTAATGATCTAAAACTCACCAAAAACTTGGCAAGACTCTGAAAAGTTTAGAAATTTGTCAAGAAAAAAAATTACAGATTATAAAAGCCAGTGATTTCGATATCAAAATAAACAAAATATCTGACTTAGATGAGCAGGGCTCAATTACTGGGCACAGAATATTAGGAGATTATAATCAACTCACCATAATCTAATCTGCAACTTACAGTGGAAAAATCTAAAATGATTTCACGAACAAACATCTAGTATTTATTAACTTTAAATGATTTTCATAATCAAGATAAATTTTTAAATTTCAACAAAAATTTCAAAAATGTGGCAATAAAGATATCACTAATATGTTATCATGTGACAGTTATTTTTCCAAAGAATACTATAAATACAAATAAGCACTCATAATGTTAGCACATCTGAATGCAATTTTATCTTTTTCTGATGACCTAGAAGCACAATAGATTCTTAAAGCCCCTAAAAGAGTAATCACAACAAATATTACATAATAAAATATTAAAAACCTGGTTATTTTCTGTGTGGATTCTGACTACATTTAAGTTTTCCAGATAATGGTATAGAGTTAAACTCTAGCTTTTTAGAACCCTCATAGCTTGTAAAAACAAGTTCAATCAAAACAACCTGAGGTGAGAGGATTGCCTGAACTCAGTTCATAATCAGCTGGGGCAGCTTAGCAAGAACTCATCTCTAAAAAAAATTATTTTAAAATGTATTTTAAAAGAATAGCTCACTTAGTATTAACAATTAAAAATAACATTTTATGACAAATTCATTAGGAGTGGAAATGTTTTACATTTTGCAAATCTCCAAACATCTGGATTAAGAGAAGACAGCTGCCTTCTCAAATCTGACTAGCTGAGCTCTACTCCCAGTTTGCTGATCACCTGCCAGTATGTAATTAGGAAAATCATATTATTTCTCTAAATATTATTATTTCTTCATGTATAAGTTAGAGATAATGATATTATAAGGTACTTACTACAGATTTTTTTAAAGAACATGTGAAACCACTTTTTATATATTTGTGTATATAAATATATACTTTTTATATTTCATAATCTCCCATACAAGAGAATCACTAGTTCACTAGGAACCTGAGTCCTCATCCTTTCACTATCACAGACCCAATTGACGCCACCTTTTCTCTTATCCAGAAGTATACCCGAGTATACATCAGGAGTTCAAGAGTTCTTTCTTTTACCTTGAAAAAAATGTACATCTATCCAGGTAACTTCCCCAGAGGATAAAAATATTTGTCTACCTTCTCTAGGACAAGCATTTCTGCATTAACAGGTTACTTTTGGGCACCTCAGAGAGAACTGTTTTGTCTTCTACCTCTTCTTATTATTTACTTGATATCCTTCAACATCTGCATCTCATTATCCCTTTCTGCTGTTTTGAATCTCTACCAAATGCTTTTCCTGCCATTCCCTACACACCAATCACTAAAACTATCCTGACCAAGGCATCTGAAAAGTAAGTCCTCCAACAAGTGTATTCTTGGTTGCTGACAGGGCTGACACGTACCAACTCAACCAGAACTACCACACCACAGACTCCACCACAGATCAGTACTGCTTCCCACTATTCTCCTTCTCTGTGCTTGTCACCTTATTTCTTCTACTTCTTTTTCCCCACTTCTAGCTTTAGGCAGGAATGTGGAACTTTTACAGACAGCTCTTTCTGTAGTCCTTTTGGGACCTTAAAATGTTCTACAAGCTAGAAACACCAAGAGGCTGAACAAATTATAGTCTTAAAGGAAAAAAATGAGGATGGTTGAGAAAAAAGAGCTGAAAACATTTTAAGGTTTTGTGTTGCCCCACAAGTTGTACGATCTCTTCTTCAGAGGTAGTTACGAACATGGGTAATGACTGCGTTCAAATCCTTGCCCTAATCACTGTGTGATGTTGAGCAACTTCTGCTGCTTCTGCTACTAAATGAGTTAGTATATGCAGAGTGCCTGGCACACAGGAAGTACTCAAAAAAAGTTAAGTCTCATCCATTTCTATCATGGCCACAAGCAACCAGTTTTGCTTGTATTCTTATTTTATCTAAGCTCATTATTTCCTTTTTGTCTTTCTCTACTGTTCACTTTTAAAATTGCTATTACATTTAAATGGTATGATAAAGGATGATGATAGCAGGAATGATAATAAAAACCATAATCTTTATACACTACATTAATACAGGCCCAAATTAAAGCTCCAGAGCATAAAGATTGCAAAAACAAATTTATCACGAACAAATATGAATGGAAGACAAAGCCCTATTACATATACTAAAAGTCATTCACAAAAATCCAATATATGATTTTTCATGCAAATGAAATCACTAGGAAATAGATCCTAGCAAATATTTAAGTTTTAAAAGAGCTAAACAAAAATACATTCCAAATTAGTTTGCTGTGAATAACAAAGAGATTAAACCTCCTTCAAAAGGTTGCCTCATGTTTGGAAATGTATATAAGGAATTCCACTGAAAGGTAAAGAATTATTAATGACTTGTAAGCAACAGGATTTCAGAGACGAATTTAGTAAAGGTGCTTGACTCAACATGGAAGTAATTACACTAAGGCCAAAAAAGAGTGTGCGAGTGGAGTAGGGAAAAGTAGTCACAAGAAGCTTGCTCATGCTTTCTAGAATGATTTTCCTCCAGTAGATCCCAGCTCAAAGGCCACCCTCTCATAGGACTGTCCTTATCATCTAAAGAGGCCACCCAGGTACATTCCAGCACACAGTGCTTATCTAACATTTTAGGCTCAGAATCTCTTTACAGTTTTAAAAATTGACAATCTCAAAGAGCTTTGGCTTGATGTGTGTTGTACCTATCAATATTTACCATATTAAAATTAAGAAATATTTTAAATTTATTTTAAAAGAATAGCTCATTTAATATTAACAATTTAAAATAATATTTTTTGACAAATTCATTAGTAAGAGTGGAAATGTTTAACGTTTTCTATATCTCTTTTAACATCTGGCTTAATAGAAGACAGCTGGATTCTCAAATCTGGTTTCTGCATTTAATCTGTTGTGATAACATACAGCTGACCATGTAGCTGCTGGAAAACTCTACTGCACAAGCCTGAGAGAATTGTGGGGTGACTATTACAGAAAACGTTTACTTTAGAGTCTCTGAAAAAATCTCAAAGGCCCCCAGGTGTCCCAGAACACAATGGAAACCAATGTTTTATTGCATCACCCACTTTTATTTTCTTTATGGCATTCATCATGATCTGACTTCGTTAATTCACTTTATTATTAACCTTTCATATTATAAAATAACTCCATGAAAACTCAGACTTTGTCTTGTTTCAGCACTGAATATATCTAGTATCTAGAACGGGATTCTGACACCTTCCCACTGCAGGACAGGTCTCCAAATGACCTTCACCCAGCTCTTTTCCCCTTGTCTGAAATTCTTGGGCGGAATGCAATATCTTGAAATAAGAAGAACTGTCAGGAACAGCCCAGGCTTTGTCCTTGTCCCTCCTAGAATAGGATGTCCTAAAATGCTTCGATGCTTCAGCCCAATGAACGCCCTTGGCTATAAACAAGTGGCTCCCTGGTTATAAAACCCAGAGTGGAAAATTTTCAGGGTACCTCAGCTACAGTGTAGAGTAAGGCATGTGTGGACAAGACTCCATCTGCCCTGGGCAGCTTTCCTGATCCTTGTGAGATTGACTTGCCATGAACCCTAGGCTTCTGTCTATCCTTGCTGCCTGTGAGTAAGAAATGTGTTTTGCATGATGTATTGTGCAAATGTTCTGTCTCACCAGACTCACACCCAGTGGCTCAGTTTGTGTAAAACCTTCTGCCAGATCTGGGAACCTCTGTAAATCTGGCAGGTACACTTAATTGGATTTCTATTATATTAAAGTCCTCCCCTAAGATGGTAACCAGTACACAGTGACTCCCTCCCAGGGCTTGACACTGGGTGCATGGTATATTTCTGCTTCTCACCCACTCATACCGGAAAGCAAGTGATAAAACTCTAATGTAAATGAAATAATGGTCTTTCTTTGATTTTTTTGTAAGCCACCTGAAAGCAGTTCACATAGATTTTTTTACCCTTTGCTAAGTGAGCTCAAGAGAGTGCACTGTTTGGTTTCTTGCAATTAAAAAATATATATATGCCATCAAGGGAAGCTGCTCATTCTACCAAATAACATCACTTTTCCAAACTGTGCCAAGTGTTCATGGATATTTTATTGTGTAAGTTGTAGGTACCAGGATGAAATCACTCTTGTCAGACCCAAACGAATTGGACCCAGGAAAGTATGAAGGAGGAGAGCTCATGCTTATGATGTCTGAGGTGGAAACTTTCTCCAGGACTTCCTAAAATAACCCCACAAGAAAGTCCTTCACATCCTTCATGTAGCTCATACTTTTCACAACCTATGCTTTGCACGTATGCATATATTTCTACGTCCAGGTTTATCACTAGACATTCTTTAGGACTGCAGCAATTCAGGTAGCTATCAAAAGGACACTTGATAGCTATCATCTCCACACCAATGAACTGACACCAACTCTGGTTTTTACCTCTAAAACTAGCAAACTCTCTGTCTAGGCAGCTTATGTGAACTTCTCCTTTTTGCCAATAACACTGCCCCCTTACCCACCTCTCTTTGGTGCACCTGTAGCTTGCCATAGCTGTGCATCCCAGATTATAATCCCTTTTTGTTTAGTCTCAGATAAATTCATTATATTAGGGGGTATTTTTCTCTGATGTCTTTTCTTAGGTCGACACTGTGAGAACCAGACTAACACAGTAACATGCCAAAATAAGAACTTAAGTTCCCAAATTTTTATTCTAAACAAAATCCAAATCAAACAAAATGTGGTTATTTTTGTAGCAACTTATCTGCTCTGGAGATAATTTTGTCTACTTTAAGCACACATCAGAAAAATGTAGCATGGTAAAAGTTCTTTGACAGATGTAGTGCTACGTAACAGTTTTAGCAGAAGTAGCTTACCATCATGGGATGTAAAGCTTAAGTACTTTAATGTTTAATGTGATACCTGGAATTATGAAGTTACTCCTTACTGCTCTAGATTAAGCTCTTTTAACCAATGAATGGGGAGGGGGTGTTAGTTAATAAGACATCACCCAGGAGGAAGTTTCCTTTTATATCTTCCCTCTAGTCTAATAACCAGTTTATATACACAAAAAGAGTACTTCTTTACTAATTCTTTTTATGGTGTCAATGACTGAGTCAAGATTTGATAAGCCGGCCGGGCGAGGTGGCTCGCCTATAATCCTACCACTCTGGGAGGCCAAGGCGGGTGGATCCTTTGAGCTCAGGAGTTCGAGACCAGCCTGAGCAAGAGCGAGACCCCGTCTCTACTAAAAATAGAAAGAAACTATCTGGCCAACTAAAAATATATATAGAAAAAAAAAATTAGCCGGGCATGGTGGCGCATATCTGTAGTCTCAGCTACTCGGGAAGCTGAGGCAGTAGGATTGCTTAAGCCCAGGAATTTGAGGTTGCTGTGAGCTAGGCTGACACCACGGCACTCACTCTAGCCCAAGCAACAGAGTGAGACTCTGTCACCAAAAAAAAAAAAAAACAAGATTTGATAAGCCAAGATGACCTGGAAGAAGTTAATGTTTTGAGATAGAATACTTTCTTTGACTTAATTGGAGTTCTATTATATTAATATTAAAGCATAAAGATAAAAATTACCTTTCTCCTAGTCACAAAACTATAAAATATAAGGGATGAAGAAAATAAAAGCAGACATCTTTGATAACAGGTGAACATTTCAAAGACAGTGGCTGAAATGCCCTGATATTGCATGTAAAAGAGCGCTCTAATGTTTCCAAGTTCAATACATTCTCTAAGACAATCAAGTTAATGCTAAATCCTCTATACCCCATGACAATCCGGCATCTCGGAACAATGTAAGATATAAGAACATACTTCTGGGGTTAATGCATTTTCTTTTATAGATTTTTTAATAAAAAATGTCAAGTGTAATAAGAAATAGAACAATATAATGAATCCCCAAGTACCCATCACCTAGCTTCAAATTTATATTAAAACTAATTTAAATTTGTATTTCAGCAGTACTATAACCAACTTAGCCTTCTAAATATTATGCCCTTATACAATAATAATATCAAATGCTGAGGTAATACATGCTACACTGGTGAAATATATTGTTGTTTGTGTATATATTATATAAATATATAATCAACTCCATTTTTTATATCCAATGTATCTTCTATAAATTGGCTTTCTAATCTGCAACACTATATATAAAGGCCATCATTAATCAAAATATTTCCTTATAAATAAAATATTGTGGCTAATACATGCAACATTATTTTTATCAAATGATATGTTCTTATTTCTCATAACATCTGCATTCAACAAGCAACTAGTATGTAAAGGATTGAATAAAAAGCTAGGAACAAACACATGCATACAGCATAAGTAGGATGGGAAAAGTGACACACAAAAAAAGAATACTTTCCACTTGAAACATTAGCATATCACACCCTGTGTATCAATATAGTGCCTCAGAAACTTTCTAACAATATCCTTAGATAAGCTTCAGTCCAAAAAACAAAGCTCCAGCAATCTTTTAATTATTTCTACCTCTTTGCCTGTTTTAGAAAGCATGTACTTAAAAGTTTAATTTTAGAATGAATTTTGGGGCAATAAGAATTATTAACTATATGTAACAGTGATAAATAATGTTCATTTAATCCAACAAAATCCCCAAACAATATGTTAATATTACCTTTGCTAGAACAACAACAAAAAATCTTTCCTACTAAATTCTAAGTTTAGGGGTTACATATAAATAAATCAATGGAAAAATTTAAGAGGCCAAAGTTATTATAGGTTAAAAATAGTATTACAGCATAAAAATACAAGGATGTGTCTCAAAATGTCCTTTCTACATTTCCAGAATTCCAAATTTTAATTCAGCAACGTCCCTCACTGAACAGAATTAACAAGCACAGACTGAAGCTTCAGTGATGCAAAAGAATTAAAAAGCATGATTTCAGCCTTCTGCTTGCATACAATCAAAATCTACATATATTGTCTAAAACAAATAAGAAATGCTAACAAGTGAAACGCAAAGATGACAAATACATTCAGCATACATACTTAAAGGAGAAAGAGAAAAATAACCAAAAGTTATCTTATTTAGATCTTCTAGTCAATGACAAGAGACCAATTCTTGCATAAATTAAGGAAAATAAAACAAAAATCCCAACAACAAAAACCCTCAGTTCACAATGGTTTAGGTAATAAAAAGTTTTTATCCCACACAATGAAAAGAAACTTTCCTGCAAGCTCCTTCACTTGCCAGAAATCAAACTGGACCACATGCCTACCCTAAACCAGTCATTGGTAAGGAAGGGAGATTGACTTTCACAGTCAGGATTTACTACTGTGACTCACAGGGAAAGGATGGTCACCTATCTCAAAGGTGACACAGATGACTGTGCAGAAAAGGTAGGTTGGCAACACCAGCAGGGTCTGCTACATTGTGACATTCCAAAAAGGGGTTCAAAGTTCATCTAGGTGGAGCTTGAAATGAATATTTTCCCCTAAGACTACCATGAGAAATAGCTGATGTTTTTTCTTCAGTTCTTTTAGCCTCGGCTGCACTGCTTGGAATGTGATGCATCATGAATACTTGAGATCAAGTCCATGAATTGTACACAAAAGAGGAAACTGTCCCCACACCATTTCCTTCTGTCAAGGGTACCTTCCCTTCCTGCTTCTGCCTAATTGTGGCTTCTCTCTAGTACCTTCAGGTAGTAAGTACCTTTTTACATTTTGCCCAGAATATATAGTTGGGAATCCAGGGAAAGTTTGGTTTGCTAGGAACCATTCAGCCATTATCAAACAGAAGCTTCCACTGAGATATATTAATATTCTTGATTACAGTCTAATTTATCCTAGACCTTGCGAAACTGATATCTGACATCTTGTATACTGTTAGTGCCTGAAACAACTTCAAACTCCATCCTTCTGCAGGAATGAGCCTCCCTTACCCACGGCTGGTGTGTGTGGAACTGGAGCATGAACATTATTAGCGTCCTCCCTCAGGTTGAGATTCAATTCCTGAGTAAGCCTTGCATAGGTGTTTAAATTGGATTGTTAAAATAAGGAAGTTCTGAGAGAGAAGAGAGGGAGTTGGTGGTGAGGGAGGAGGCTGTCAAACCAATGTGCCATCAGTGAGATTAGCGATATATTGAAGTAAATGGAAGGTGGTGTGGACAAAGTATTTTTAAGAGAGTTCACTATCTGCACGTGTGTTTTGTTAGTGGCCATTAAGTCCATTCAATGGGCTAAAGCTAAATGGATATACTGGGTCTTAACCTCTGCCATATTTTTCCCCTTGGAAAACAAGAAAATCCCAAGGAGGAAAAAAATCTTTGTGTCCTCATTCCAGTATTTGTCTTAGTGCCCATCCCTATTGGTCGTCTTTTTTAGTGAATGTGTGTCACGTATTGTGAATGATGCCCTGAATTTTGAGACCTAAACTCTACTATATTCCTCTCAAGAGTATTTATTTTTGTTTGCTTTGGCAGGCAGTTAACTCATCTGGACTCAATCTCTCCTAACTCTAGATTCAATTCAATCATAATCAAAATTCCAATGGGCTTTTTTTGGAGAAATTAACAAACTGATTCTAAAATCTATATGGACACATGAATGAAGTAGAATAGCCAAAACAACATTGAAAGAGAGCAACAAAGTTAGAGGACTTGGCACTTCTTGATTTCCAAACTCAGAAAACTAATCAAGATAGTAATTAAGACTGTGCGGTACTGGCATATGGACAGACAACTACATCAATGCATCAGAACAGACAGCCCCCAAAAATACCCACACATATATGTTCCATTATTTTTTTTTTACAGGGGTGCCAAGGCAATTCAAAGAGGAAAAGATTACCTTTTTAAGAGATGGTATGGAAGGCCGGGCGCGGTGGCTCATGCCTGTAATCCTAGCACTCTACGAGGCCGAGGCGGGCGGATCGCTGGAGCTCAGGAGTTCGAGACCAGCCTGAGCAAGAGCAAGACCCCATCTCTACTAAAAAAATAGAAAGAAATTATCTGGACAACTAAAAATATATATAGAAAAAATTAGCCGGGCATGGTGGCACATGCCTGTAGTCCCAGCTACTCGGGAGGCTGAGGCAGTAGGATCGCTTAACCCCAGGAGTTTGAGGTTGCTGTGAGCTAGGCTGATGCCACGGCACTCACTGTAGCCTGGGCAACGGAGCGAGACTCTGTCTCGAAAAAAAAAAAAAGAGAGATGGTATGGAAAACTGAATAGCCATATGCAAAATAAATGAATTTAGACCCTTACCTCGCACCACATATAAAAATTAACTCAAAATAGATCAGAGACGTAAAACTACAAAACATTTACAAAACAAAAACACAAAGAAGAAAGTCTCTGTGACCTTGTGTTTGGCAAAAACTCATATATTTTAAGACTCAAAAGGCTCAAACTGTAAAAGAGAAAAACATCAGTAAACTGAACTTTATCAAGACTAGAACTTCTTGCTCTTCAAAAGACATTGTTGAAAAAAATGTAAAAGGAACCACAGAGGGAGAAAACACTTTGCAATATTTGCAAAGTACTGGGAAAAAAACACTTTTAGCTAGAACATATAAAGAACACTTAAACTCTTATATATAAGAACATAAGCAACCCAATTAAAAATGGGTAAAAGTTTTCACAAACACAACAAAGAAGATATACAATGGCAAATAAGCTCAAGATCATCAATCATTAGACAAATGCAAATCAAAATCACAATAAGACACCACTACATACTTAGTATAGCAGTGAAACTAAAAGCGCGGAAAGAATGTGGAGCAACTAGAATGTTCACACACTGTTGGCAGAAATGTAAAATTGCCGTACCAAACTGCTTACAAATTCTAAAAACATTAAACATACAATATGATCTAGCCATTCCACTCCTAGGTATTTACCAAAGAGAAATGAAAGCATACGTCCACATAATTACTTGTTCAGAGCATCTTTAGTTGCAGTAGCTAAAAACTGGAAATAACTCAGATGTCTACCAACAAATGAATGGATATAAAAATTTGGGGTAAATCAATACAATGGAAAACTACTCAGCAATAAAAAGGAATGATCTACTGATACAGTAACAAGGATCAATTTCAAAATAATTTTGCTGAGTTACAAAAAGCCCATACAAAAAAGGGCACATCCTATATGATTCCATCTATATTAAGTTCTAGTAAATGCAAAATAAACTATGTACCATGAACCAGATCAGGAGTTGCCTGAGCAGGAGGAGGAAGGTATAGGAAGGGGTATGAAAGAAGGCCAGCAAAGGGGCACCAGGAGTTCTCTGGAGCTGAAGGATATGTTTATTCTGATAGTGATTCTGACTTCATGAGTGTTTATATATAAAGTATACAATTGATATGTTTTTGATGTATGTGCACTTTATTGAATATTATATTTCATAAAGCTTTTTTAAAAAAAGAACTGTAAACAAATATTGAACTGCGCTTTAAAAACCAAATGAAGTATATAGTAATGAAGTGTACTATTATCTACAACTTGTTGATGTGCAAAATAAAAATGAGGTAGACTGATAGATGAATAAAGGAAAAGAGAAATGAATAAATATGTTAGCAAATACAGAAAAATATTAATTGTAGAATCTGCTGGCATTTGTAGAACAATTCTTTAAATTTTTCTGTATTTCTTAAATTAGTTATTAAAAGAAAATGTTAGAGGAAAAAATAATAATAAATGTCCACAGTGCATGGTCCTAATATTCCCACAAGTCTGTAAAATAGGTCTCATCAGTTAGGAAGATACTATCAAATTAAACTTCTTAAACTTTAAGTTAAAGTAAAGTCACATTATAAATATCCAATGAGTCAACTAATTACCCAGAGCTTGTATTAAGGAAAGGCATGATTTAGTAGTTATTAAAAATAATAAAACAGTGGGAAAGAAAAATGACACAGCCACTATGGAAAACAGTATGGCGGATCCTCAAAAAGTTAAACACCGAATTACCATACCATCCAGCAACTCCACTCCTAGCTATATACCCAAAAGAAGTTAAAGCAGGTACTCCAACAAATATTAATATTGTGCACCAATATTCACAGCAACATTATTCACAATAGCCAAAATGTAGAAACACCCAAATGTCCATCAACAGATGATGGAGAAACAAAATGTGCCACATCCACACAGTAGACTATTATTCAGCCTTAAAAAGGAAGGAAATTCTAACCTATGCTACAATCCTATAGTCCCGAAGCCCTAGCTGCAGATCAATACTGGTCAGTGGCCTGTTAGGAACTGGGCTACAAAACTCCGCCTCCCCACCCTCATCACCACTGTCCATCTCTAGAACTTCTTCATTACCCCAAACTGAAACTGTACCTATTAGACACCAACATTGTTCCCAATGTTTCTGATCATGATGATGATGTCCGATGTTTCCTCATTGGACATACCAAAGACCCTGTGTATGCCCCAAATTCTAGTTCTGTGATTCCCAAATAAAACATTTAATTTTGAGATTCATCTCTATAGCTTATTTTGACTTTGACAGATTAACGAAGGAAATGTCCTAACTCACTTCAAATGTTTAAGCAAAAATTATGACATTTTCCAACAGAATTTATAATATATACAGATAAAATACATATGACAGCTATAACATACAGGATGGTGATGAGAAGGGAGAATGGACTATACAACTCCAAAATTTCTACATTTTACCTAAAATGGTATCATATTAGCTCGCAGTAGACCATGAAAAGTTAAGGATGGATATTGCAATTCTAGAAAAACTATTAAAAAAAGCAAATAAAAAAAATCCAATAGATAAATTTAAATGGGATTTCAAAAATTATTAAAATAATCCAAAGAAGACAGGGAAGGAAAACAGAGGGGGAAAAAAAATGAGGAGACAAAGAGAAACAAATAAAACGGTAAACACAAATCCAATCACATCAATCATTTATTAAATAATAATCGACTGTACCGAAATGGTATAGTGATGGTTACACAACTCTGTGAATATGTTTTTAAAAATCAATGAATTGTATAATTCAAGTGTATAATTCACACTTTTAAGGGGTGAGCATTATGGTATATGAATTAAATATCAATAAAGCTGTTATTAAACAACAAACTAAGGTAAATGAAAAAAAGACAACTTAATAGACTAAACACTACAATTAAAAGATAGAGATTATTAGAATGCTTAAAAAAGTGTAACTCAATTACATTCTGGCTACAAGGGACATAAAATATTTCAATATAAAGTCACAGATGGAGAAATACATATCATACAAACAGTAGAAATAAAACGCAGTCTTCAGAGTCAAACATTAAGCAAACTGTCCAAGACCACCCAGCGACTAAGTGGCAGAGCAAGAATTTTACCTGTCTTTCCGACTCCAGACTATGCTCATACTGCACAGGGGCAGTAAGCAGAGAAATAGGAAGCTAGAATATAAAATTTCAACCTGTTTTAACCTCAAGCAAGGGAAGAAAATCCCAGCCTCATCAAATCCCATATTTTTCACCTTCTTATTGAAACTAATCCCCCAAAACCCCACAAACCTAGAAGTATTTGACTTATCTACATCTTTTTTTTTCTTGTCTTTTCTTTTTAAGACAGAGCGTCTCTATCACCCTGGTTAGAGTGCAGTGGCATCATCATAGCTCACTGCAACCTCCAACTCCTAGGCTCAAGCAATCCTCCTACCTCTGCCCCCCAAGTAGCTGGGACCACAGGCACGTCCCACCACACTCAGATAATTTTTTCTATTTTTTGTAAAGAGGGGGGTCTCGCTCTTGCTCAGGCTGGTCTCAAACTCCTGACCTAAAGCAATCCTTCCACCTCAGCCTCCCAGAGTGCTAGTATTAACAGGTGTGAGCTACCGCGCCCAGCCTATATCTTTAAAAGTCTTTTTAACTGTAAAGGGAGATTTTTCCTTTTCAGGTATTCCCTTTAGAGCATTTAGTACTATATACCCTCTTCAAAATCTTCAACAAATACCCTAAAAGTTGAATTTAAGCCCACATTCAGGAAAAGAAACATGTGCTCAAACATTTCAAAAGACATTCTGTCATGATAAGGGTTTTATGAAGTTGCATTCATCAGTTCTTATAAATTCTTTTGGCATCATCACATATGTACAGGTTAATTAGAAAAATATTAGAAAATTACTGTCAAAAGGAAAGGAATCACAGAACTTTCTTTCACAAATGCAGGGAGGCTTGATTAGTTTTACCTAAGAATATCAAAGGGCAATAATTCTCCTGTATTCATACCAGCTCACTCAGTTACTCATAAAGTCAGCAAATCCAAGTGAGGAGTTACTTTCACTGGTATCCAAAATTACAAGATCAGAAAGACAAAAGAAACAATTCTATTTTTAGACCTCAATGATGATACACCAATGGTGAGAGGGAAGAAAGGAGCAGAGAGATAAGCCTCCACCAACAGCAACAGCAGGTTCCTGCTAAAGCTATCAATTAAAAAAACAAAAACAAAAAACCCTACTACTAACAACTCAGCCTAGTTCCAACACGTCTTAGAGGCAGTTTGGAACATACACTGAGTGTGACATGCATACTCTCATTTACCAGCTATGCGATACTGGCCAAGGCATTTATTTAACCTTTCTGAGATTGTTCTCTCTTCCATAAAACCAAAATAACAATAATAATTGTCATGAAGACTAAATGAAAATCGTGCAAATTCATCTGCAGGTAGGTATTCCATATACATTTTTTGAGATCCACTTCTTTCTTGAAAAAGAAAAGTTGTGTCACTTCTTTTCTTATAAGCAAATAAAATCCTACTTCAGCAAATAAGAGTACTTTATGTAACAAATCTACAGCAAAATTCTAGCAGAAACAGACGTGCACACAAACACACACACACTCTTCAAAACAGTATAAATTTAACAGCAGTGGTAAATTGTAGGGACTTAAACTGGAGGCTGGGATTGGAGATTTGAAATGAAAAGAAACATTTTTCAATGTATTCATGCGCTTAAATTTCTTAAGATTTTACATTCACAAAAATTAAAAATTTTAATATACTAAAGTCAAAGTTCTGTGTCTAAAATGGAAAAATCTAATAAGCTTAATAAGAAAATTTATGTATTTAAAAGATGTCTACAAAATACACGGTAGAAACAGTTCTCAATCTTTCTTAAGCTGTGACATATAAAAATAACAAGGATCACACACAACCCACATTTCCATAAACTACCCAGATTACAGCCTATATACATAAAATAAAATTTATAAACAACTCTGGGCTTGCAAAGTCTAAATCTCTTTTCCCCTACTCAAAAACAACAAACAAAAAAACCAAATACGAGTAGAGTGTCACATGGATCACTTTAAATTCACTCTAAACTATTTTATGAACAAAAAAAATTAAATACAGTCATTGGCAAACTTGCTAACTTCAGAATTTCAGTATTAGTTACAATGTGCTTACAACACACTTTACAACTACACCATTCCATGTAGCCTTGTAACTAAGGGCCAATGGCCCTGCAGGGTAGCTGTCATTCTCTTCATTTGACAGATGAAAAACTTTTCAACTATTTCCAAATTTTGCTATTAGGAAAAACCTTACAATGAACATTTTTTTCATATATATCTTTGCAGGTGAGATTTTTAAGACTGGAACCTCTGAGTCAAAGAATATATACGTGTTTTAAAATTTTGATAGATAACTAGCAAATTTCTGAGGAGGAAAAAAAGGCTGAAACAATTTACGCTCCCAAGAACAAAACTATTTCTCTGTACCCTTGCCTACACTGGATGTCACAGCTAAAGTTTTTTGCTTAACCCAATGGGTTAAAAAAAAATTACATCTCATTACCATTTTTGCAATAGCTACATTCCTTATCTTGCTAAAAACTCTCTAAAGAAAGAAGATAAAACAGCACAATCATCAAACCTCACCTGCTTGCCACAGTTTCCTGCTATGCCTTCAATGCTGAGCATCCTGGGTAGAACTCACTTTTATACACAGATAAGACCCAGACACAAAACACAAATTATTAAATCTAACACATAAATTTCTCCTAAAGCTAAGTACTGTAACTTATAATGCTACATTGCACTGAAATGATATGATAATATGATAAAAAACAATAAGGAAAAACCAGACAGAGAACTAGGAAGACTATGAAATCTCTTTAAACCAATATCCCTTTTTTCCAGGAGCAGGTAGTTTTACGTTTCAAAGCTCTTTCGTAAACTCCATTAGAAATTTCTTTCCTTAATCCTAGTAGTCCCTCATAGTCCCTAGTTACTGGTCCTTTACTGCTTGTAATAAAAGCTGCCCAGAGGCAAATTACAGAATGGAAAACAGTTTGGAAATAAAATCTGTTTGCTCAGCACATTAAAATTATTGAAAATTGCTATTTTTATGAAGATTACTTGTACCTTTGTTTTTTTCCCTGAATTATTTAAACAAAAATAAAGAGACATGATTTTGTCCAAGTCATGTACAGCAGGGATCATATGTAATCCAATCCCACTTTATGTAAATGGAGCATAAAGAACTATTAGTCTTATAAAGCTAGTATTGGGGAATTTGGCTTATTGTATACTTTCTAAATCAAACATATAACAATTATTCAGACAAGGTCAGGAAATCATTTTAGTCATAAATACTAAGAACATATCAAATAAAGCAGAATTAGTTTTTCTATAAGCAAAAAATTTACACACAATAAACAGAACCAGAAATTAATGGGGAACAAAATCTCCATATTCGATTAAATTTCAGACCTAAGATACAGTATTACAATAAAGGAACTCCATAGTATCAAACTGAAAAAAAAATATTTTAAATCTGCTGCTAGTTTTCTTCACCAAAACTTGCCACCAACATAGCAATCCACCGCCATGACATTGGAAATCACTGGAAATCGCTAGATTTTTAAGAATATACCCAGGTTAATACAAAAACTGTCAAAGTTCAACACAAACAATATTTACATGACATAAAAAAATCTATAAGCAATTTCATTTCCTTGTGTTATTTTTATAGAACTTACCAACTAAGACCAGATATTCCAAAAGGAACATCTTATATGGTATGCTCTGATGGGAAAATATTTTAATGCTAGGGAAATTATATTCCAAATAAAAATCTTGTCCTGATGCACAGAAAAAAAGCAGAGGGGGGAAGTATTTATCACTAGCTGCATGTTTTTATAACCAACAAGACACACAGCAATGCCGCCTTTTAGTTTAAATCAGTCTTTTTTGTGATAGGGGAAAGTTTTCTTGCAGGTTGAATGTTTTATAATAATTCATAACTTAATAATGTATATTTAATCTTTCCATAAGCATATACTGAATTTACCATGTAGAAACTACTAGGATTGATGACAAAGGGGAAACAACAGACTGATGAAACCAAGTCTCTTATCTTAACAGGAAATTAAACTACAAAAACAATTTTAACATAATATGGAAAGTGGTATACCAAATAACAATTTTTTAAACTTTAAAAGTGCCCTTTTAAAAAAAGAAGTTAGAGGGCCGGGTGTGGTGGCTCTCGCCTATAATCCTACCACTCTGGGAGGCCAAGGCGGGTGGGTCATTTGAGCTCAGGAGTTCGAGACCAGCCTGAGCAAGAGCAAGACCCCATCTCTACTAAAAAAAAAAAAAGAAAGAAAGAAATCAGGTGGACAACTAAAAATATATAGAAAAAATTAGCCAAGCATGGTGGCTCATGCCTGTAGTCCCAGCTACTCGGGAGGCTGAGGCAGGAGGATCACTTGAGCCCAGGAGTTTGAGGTTGCTGTGAGTTAGGCTGACGCCACGGCACTCTAGCCCAGGCAACAGAGTGAGACTCTGTCTCAAAAAAAAAAAAAAAAAAGAAGTTAGAGGAAAGAAATTACTTCTCACCAGAAGGATATGGAAAACCTTCCCAGTAGAGGTAACACGTGAACTGTGCCTTTAAAGATAGATAGCCAGTGGCAACGTGGCACTACAGGACAGGAGTGCCCACTTAGGAAAGATAGTGACAAATAGCACAAGACACAAAAGAGCCAGCCACACTTGGGTATGGCACATAGTCAGGTTCGGTGGCGCCATGCCATTAATAAAGGGAAACGAAGGAAATAAGTTTAGAAAGAAAGAAAGGTAGTCATCCATTCTATACTCTTTCTCTAATGTCAAACCCCAGATGGAAATAATCTCATGTTTATTTACAGAGAATGTGAGCTCCTCTCCCGGTATTTTCTTCTGTGAAGCCATTTGTGTACCTAACTTATCTTCCACAACATGACTGTGAGCTCCTAGTGAGCAGGACCCAGATCTGATTCATTTTTGTATCCTTCTCAAATGCAGATTGCAAATAAGCATTTCTTTTTTCTTTGAGACAGTCTCACTCTGTCACCCCAGCTAGAGTGCAGTGGCTCACTGCAACCTCCATCTCCTGGGCTCAAGCCATCCTCCTGCCTCAGCTACCAGAGTGGCTGGGACTAGAGGTGCAGGCCAGTGCCCTCAACTAATTTTTCTACTTTTTGTAGAGATGGTGTCTCGCTCAGGCTGGTTTCAAACTCCTGACCTCAAGCGATCCTCCCACCTCGGCCTCCTAAAGTGCTACGATTACAGGTATAAGCCACAGCACCTGGCCCCAAATAAGCATTTTTAATGACTGAATAAATGTATGAATGAATATACTAGCCATATCACTTAACTTCCCTGAGACTCAGATATTCATCTATATTATGAGTTCCCAAACTTTTTCTATAAAGGATCATACAGTAAATATTTTAGATTTGGCAGGCCAAATGGTCTTTGTCACAACTACTCAAGTCTGCTATTGAGCAAAAGCAGATATAGTCAACATGTAAATCAATGAGCATGACTGTGTTTCATTACAATCTTATTTACAAAAACAGGCAGCAGGCTGCATTTGTCCCATAGACTGTAGTTTGCCAAGCTCTCATCTATGCAAACTTAAATTTAATGTATTATATGCACATTTTTAAATATAACCATTATAGTCAAATAATTTTTTTATAATGACAGAACCTCAGTCAAAATTCCAAGGAAGATTTAACAGGAGGAGGCACAAACAAGAAAACAGGGATATGCTGCATAAAACCTGGTCAATCTGGACCTTTGGATATTTCCACCTAATTTGCCCTCTCTAGCACCTTACTTTAGGCCTTAGTTTTTAACCCAAAAAGTAAGTTGGTCAAAACAGATAATTCTAAGCTAGAATTCTATGATTTTAAGAATTGTTCCAAGTTCAACTTACAGATTTTTAAGTGGAACTTTCATCTAGAAAATTATGAGTACATTCATAAATAATTTCAAATCCATGGAAGAACAAAATACAAGTACAGTCATGTCATGTCAACATAACAACATTTCAGTCAACAAGGGACCACATATATGATGGTAATTGCCTAAGGATGTATTTCTCAGAATGTATCCTGTCGGTAGGCAACACATGACTATGTATCACAGAAACAAAAAAGTATAACATATCAGAAAAAATTAAGATAATTTAATACTAGGCATAATTGATCTAATAACAAAAAGTTTTACAAACATTACTCAAAATCATATTTCAGTACCTAAAAACTAACATTTCAGTACCATCTTGAATGTAGTTATAAATATACCTGGACAATCAATTATATAATAAATATAATGTACCTAACAAGAATGGTGATTTGAAGACCCCGTCTCTACTAAAAAAATAGAAAGAAATTAGCTGGACAACTAAAAATATATACAAAAAAAAAAAATTAGCCAGGCATGGTGGCTCATGCCTGTAGTCCCAGCTACTCAGGAGGCTGAGGCAGAAGGATTGCTTAAGCCCAGGAGTTTGAGGTTGCTGTGAGCTAGGCTGACACTACAGCACTCTAGCCCGCCCGGGCAACAGAGTGACACTCTGTCTCAAAAAAAAAAAAAAAAATCTTTTCCCAAAACAGAGGCGTAAGATTTGATCTTACATGCCACAAAATGCAATAAAAGGGAAAAATATGTAATTCTTACTTCTGGCTTCACATACTATATTCATGGTATAACAATTAAATCACAACTCACTAAACTCCTTGACATAGAGTTAAAAATTTGAGGTTTTTAATTGTAAAATTCAAGACCATATAATAAATCAGATGTCAATCATTAGGAGCAATAGTGATTTTAGAACTCTTTTTTTTTTTTTTTTTTGGAGACAGAGTCTCACTCTGTTGCCCGGTCTACAGTGCCGTGGCGTCAGCCTAGCTCACAGCAACCTCAAACTCCTGGGCTTAAGCGATCCTACTGCCTCAGCCTCCCGAGTAGCTGGGACTACAGGCATGTACCACCATGCCCGGCTAATTTTTTCTATATATATATATATGTTTTTAGCTGTCCCTATAATTTCTTTTCTATTTTTAGTAGAGACGGGGTCTCGCTCTTGCTCAGGCTGGTCTCGAACTCCTGAGCTCAAACAATCCGCCCGCCTTGGCCTCCCAGAGTGCTAGGATTACAGGCGTGAGCCACCGTGCCCGGCAGAACTCTTTTATTTTTATAATTACTCTTCAAATCAAGACTTGGATAATAGAATAAAAACTCTTCACTTTTCACAATTTTCAAAGAATTGTTGGGTCAATTACAATTCTATGATTCATCACTATCCACATTTACAAAAGCCACGCCACTACATTGCTTTCTGAAATATAAGTTAATAGTTTCTGGTACATTACCAACTTACCAAACATTTGGCAAATTCTTTGTTTTCTGAAAGGAATCCATAACCTGGATGTACCTTAGAAATGAAAGCAAAAAGTACTTTCAATTTTATCATATTGCAAAACCTTTATAAGCAAAATGTAAAGTGCATTCATATGTTTATTGTTCAGGAGCCCTTAAATAAGTTTACTTCTGTTACACAATGATCAGCTCTAACTCAGTTCTGAGTACAGAATCAAATTCCAATAAACTGCCTCTTATATTTACTTTCCACATACTACCTTTGTCCTGAACATAATTGGAGCCATATACCTATATGTGTTCCTGCTCACCTGTGTTTGTCCACACTATTCAACATAACTCCCTCTACTTTTTCTGAGGCTAAACTTTGTCTGCAGATTTGGAAAACTTCATAATGGCTGCTAAGTCAAAGAATTATGTTAAAGGAACCTTTGGCAAGATGGATAAAAAACTCTAAATTCCCCTTTCTTTATAGTACCAGGAAAGGTTACTTTCAAAAACCCAGTCAACTAACACATTTTATTCCTGATGGCATTAATAATACTCAGCCACTACCCAATGAGCCCTTTCTGTCAAATTGAACTAAAATGGAGGTTTGGTTTTACTTTTACTTTGTACACTGAATTTTTTTTTTCTTCTTCCTCACCTCCCATTTAGCCATTTAAAACTATTTTATGCTATCCTCACCCATAAGCCACATTGCTATTATCTCAATGCTATCTGTTCTAACCATGTTATTTTTGACTAATACACTGGCCAAAAATAAATTTGGCTATTCCAGTATCAGTCAGGTTGAACATATTCCTAATAAAACAATTTAGCTAAAAACAAAGTCAAATTTCTGAAGGAACCAATATGATAATCTAGAAATAGCTACTTATCAGAGATTTTTAAATGCTGAACTGAGCTTTATGAACATGGTACAGAGTAATATAAACTACTGCATCACAGCAAGAGTTTCATTCCACAATTTCATTTTATATAAACATTAAACTAAAGACTATATCCTGACAAGCTATAGTTAAAAGGTTAAAAGAGTTTTACCTTCATTAACTGTGCTAATAAACTCTAAACATCTATAATATGGGTTCATAAATTCAGTTTTTTTATTTAAACATGCATCTTACTAAAACATTTATTTCAAAAGCAATGTGAGCACTAATTGAAGCACTCCAGGCTAATTGCTGGTGTTGGCTGCTTCCATCCAATTCTGGAGATAACTCTGCATAGTTCTGAACATTATATGCAATTAGTTCTCTGATAATGAAAAAGTGGGGGGGGACACTATTCTTGATGTCAGAAATCAGTTTTTCCATGGATTCTATTTGAACAGAATCGGGGATGGAGAGAATTATTGATTTATCCATATAAGGTACAGGCATTCTAATGACATTAAACTAATTACCAAGTGCACTATTTTTACTTCTGGAAGTGTAACTAGTTGTATATAATTTTTAAATGATTAAAATTGAATTTAAACAGGGTCTTTTGGATCCTATTTATAACACAGAAATTTTTTAATGCTTTTATTACACTGAAAGGGTTAATGCTCAAAACTAATTGGGATTTCTTTTTGCCTAGCAAATTTGGAAATGAACTGAAACTGCTCCCTGGTGTGAAAGCTGAATCCAGCAGCCACCTGCAGGATCAGCGACCAACACTGCCAGATGCTACAAAGCCTTTGATTTCCAGTAGCGAATTCGGCCACATTTAACTCATGTGACATGAACTAACTGCAACAGCATTTTCAATCATTCTTTCTTATTTTTTTTTTTTAAATACAAACTCTAGCTTTCTGCTCACTACATATGAAACAGCTGCAGTAGATAGATTCATTCAGACTCACAGCTTGCGCCCTGGTTTTCTTAATGGCTTCCATGATGGCATCCATGTTGAGGTAGCTTTTACTGGTGGGAGCTGGGCCAACACAGACGGCCTCATCCGCCATTTTCACATGAACCTGAAGAGACAAATCTCTGCATTAACAGATGCACCCAGCAAAAAAGAATTACCATCATCTGCAAATATACATAAAATTGCAAATCTGATTGTTTCACTTATGTATAAAGTCATATCTCTTTTTGAATTTGCACTAAAAAAAACAACAATGCAACAAATAAGCTCAGGAACTATACCACCCATGATTTCATTTATTATAGCCTAATCCATTGTCTAACCAAATAATTTCCATAATATCCTCCCCTATTTATGTAAAAATCACAGCAAACAACTTTAGCTTCCTATTCTGTTCATCTAAACACAAATCTGGTATCAAAAACTACCTTGTTACATGTAGTCAGGGTAGCCCAATATTTTAATAACAACCACTCATGCCCAGTTCTAAGCAAGCTCCCCAGGAAGTTGGGATAATTAGAGGGACTGAATGGAGGGATGCAGTGAGTGTCCCTGCACAGCATCAGGTCAGCACCAGGCACAAATTAAAGCCTAGGACGAAAGAGTTCAATATCACAACACATGAACCAGAAAATCTTAAGATTCATTTAAATACTCTTGCATTCAATCCTTGTCCATTTTGCATTTATTCCTAAAAGAACTGATATGTGTATTAAGTTATAAATCTACTCAAAATTCAGGATTGTATGCTCCATTTTTAAGACTACTAATTCTACAATGTTTAAATCTATTTATTTTTGCTTAATAGAGACTAAGCATTCAATATTGAAAAAAGTTGTTTAGTTCTAAAAGGAATCTATTCTTTTACAACGATAAAGGGATTAGTATATTTTGGAATGGCTTTTCCTAATGGTTTCCTAGTTTAAGAAACTCCCAGATCAGATTATAATTCTTTTACAAGGCAGAAATATAAAACTGGAGCACAAACATATAACTGAACATTTATGACCCACTCCCACACTAAAAAAAAGTCTAAGGTGGTAAATACTTTTGAGTATTTCTAAGTTATAATTTTCAATTGTGGTTTTTTTTTAAATACTTTGTTTTAAATGAGGTCTGAAAAACAAAACCAAAAAGGTAGTCTTTTAGAAAGCTCTGAATTCTCTATCAATTCAGTAAAAAATTATATTAATACTTTGCATTGAAAAGTAAAAGATATACCTGGCCCAAGGGATTTTCAGGGTGATATCTTAAGATAAAATACTCAAATATATTACCCTCTGTAATTCCTTTAATAACAACAATTGCAAGGAAAGGTACCTCTGCTTGCAAAGGGTTTCCAAATATTCCTACATTCAAAGCAAGGCTCTACTCATAGTTATTAATATCTTTGCCTGGCTTATACCCCACCACAAGTTGTTCTTCTGCCCTCAGACCAGAAAGCCCCCTCCACTCCACTGCCCTCTGCCCATTTCAGATCCGGTTATTGTCAATTTTATTGTGGTGGTTGTGGTATTTTTCTGTTACAAAGAACTTGAATACTTAATCCCTTAAAAAATAACACATTAGTCAGGTGAGGATAAAGTCTTTATTTAAAGTTAAATCCACACTTATTCTGAATATTTTATTTCCCTCAGATATTACCTATTATTAAAGATGCACTTAAAGTTTCACTTCTACCACTGGATCTTCCCCAAGTACTGCAGCTTTGGATGAATATCCTTCAATCTGAACTCTGAGAGTACTTAGTACAAATTTTGGCATTCAGTCACATCCTACCCAGCAATCTCATTTTAACTGCTTTATAGACTATGTCCATTACAATTTATCACTCTCCTCCACAACATCCTGGGTTCTGGAGGACACAGACTATGCCTTAAATTCCTTTTTTTAATCTCACCTAACCCAGTGTTAGGTGCTAAAAGCTTATTAACTCACAGATACTCTCAGATGGCAGTTTATTTAGTAACTTTCATTATTAAATGTAAAAGGCATTATCGTTGAGGTACAAAAAAGTTGCAACATTACATCATTGCCTTTGAGGCAAAAAAATCTAACTAATTACACCCAAATAAAATCCTCTCAATCTTAGCAATATATATAGCAGCTGACAGTTACATGAAAGAAATTAAAAGATAAGCATGTGTGTATTTAATGTCCAAAATTTCTATTATGAACATGCATCAAAAGTAAAAACGAGAGCGAATCCTAATAGTATTTTGATTTTTTTACTTCCAGTCCTCTCTAAATATACTTTCATAATGATACTGCATATATAATTGTGTATCCTTTTGTTTTTTAACTATAAGAGATATTTTTCCCATGTTATCACAAACTCTTTATAAACATCCAAGAACTAGCTCAGAGCCTAACATTTTATCAGTTTATCAATACTGTTCTAATAAACATTCAAATAAATCAAAAGCAGGTTAAACTATTTATAGGCTTTACAAAGAAGAGCTAAACACAAAACCTTTCTAAAGAATTGGTTGGTTTCTTTTCTTCTATTTCTCAGAAACAAATCTTAATTCGGTGGGGGGGAAGCGTATATTCACATTTCAACAAGCCCACAGTCTAGCCCAGGGCAAATCCTAGTAGAAATGCTGGGCAAAGCCATGTGAAAGAAAAAATTAGAATCCTCTGCTGCCTTAGTTCTCAAGCAGACACTTCTGAGTCAACCTGGGAAGAACAGCTTAACAAAGTTTTGAAACTCAATTTCAATTTTGTTGTTATTGATGTACTAAATGTGTCAGGTGTTTTCTTTGACTTAATAATATAAAATGAACTACATTCAAGCAATGCAAGTGCTATTCTGCAGAACTTAATATTGCATATGCTTATTAGATATATTTATGTTTCTAAAATTTCAACATGTTGAAAAATATAAATTCCTTTTTATATATTTTAATGGTAAAGGAAATATATAACAATTATGGAAAGTTTAAACTGAGATAAACTATTCAAGGAAGCAGGATTTGCTGGCTATATGTTTCAAAAAGAAAAATAAAACATTTTAAGCTTTACTACTAAGAAAAGCAGTCAGTCTTCATAAACTTTTCAATCCTTGGAAAACCAATAGAGGTTTTTCAAATACATTAGTTTCCTCCTCAGGCATTTACAGTTCTATATTTTTAATTTTTTAATTCTTTAGAGGAAAAATTTTTGTATCAGCCTATTACTTCTATCAACCTATTATTTTCTAAATAATGAACTAGCAGAACAAAGGGTGTGTGTGTCAACTTACAGGACTGAAAAAAAAAACCATCTTAGTAACTTTTTAAAGATAAATTTAAATGCTTGGATATAGATGAGTTAAAAATTGTGCCTACATTTGAAAACTTTGGATCAACAGAAAATTTTGTATCAGTGAATTAGATGCCTAAAATATGCTGGAAAAGATATTCCACTTGATCTCTATCCTTATCAAATAGATTGCATCTTAGTGTTAAAAAGTGCTAGGCCAGATAACATGTTTAGGATAAAACTCAGTGGTCTGAAAGTATCTTCTAAACTAGTACAGATTGAGAAAGATAGAGAAAACAAGCAGCTTGGAAAATGTTTCTTCATGCCTAGAGATATTTTCAAACCTATCACTCAAGATCTGCCGTCAAGTGAGCACTATTTACCATAACCATACTTCTCCTTGTGATACCCTTCCAATGCAAGATACCGGGTACAACACTCTGAGGATGACATAAAATAGACTAGAGGTCCTCCTTGCCTGAAAATAGCAATGCCTCATATAACCCAGCCAGACTTCAATATCCACCAAATCTAACCAAATTCTCCAAACATTACTAACAAATGAAAATTGCCCTTAAAGACTGAAAAGTTAAAGAAAGGAAAGCCAACTCCCTCAATCTTAATTTGAAGAGCTAGAAAAAAAAAATCATTTTCAAACAAACACAAAACCCTATCTCAAAAGAAAGAATGATCAGATGAACAGATCTTCCTATTTTATACGTGTCTAAAGATACTTATACAAGTTTCAAAAGACTAACATTCTGGCACATTCTTTCCAGAAAGGCAATTTGACCCATAGAAAACAAAGAATAATTTTTTTAAGGCAGTAAATATACTATGCAGTCACCATGGGGGAAAAAAAAGAAAAAAAAGGCAGTAAATAATACATTCACTTTGATTCCATTTTGTAAGACTATATGTGTAGCACCAAGATATATTTATTCATGATTGTTTTAGATGGTAGAATTAGTGACTTTATTATTTTTCTTCAGTTATAATTTACATAATTTTCAAAGTGGTAAACTAAAAATTAAAAATTGTAGGGAAAAAAGAGAATAGGTTTTTGCTAGCTGCAAAACTCCAAGTCCATTTGCTAGGATCCTATTTTCACACCACAAAAGGAAACCGATCATGAATCAATCCTGCAACCAAAACAAAGGTTTTTTTTTTTTTTTCTTCCTTTAGTCTTGCTCTTGCAAGGATGCATTCCGGAGGATACAGTAAACAACAAAAGAATGAAAAACAGCGGGACTAGAACTATATTCTCATACCACTGACCCCTTAGTAAAAGCATCAAGGGAGACACATCAAGAAAGGAAGGAAGGAGGGGGAGGAAGACACCAAGGATTCAAGCAGAACCCATGTCAACGTAGCTGGTGGGTGCCTAGACAACAGTGAAAAGGACTGCAGAGTGAAGCAGGGAAGAAAAGAGGGGGGAAGCAGGACAGACTGCTGATATGGCAGGATGTAAAGGTTGGGAGAGGTAGTGATAGCTGAAAAATGGATTGTTTTCATTTGTTAGCTTACAAAAAACTTGAACAAACGCCTTTGAGAAGGAAAATGTGGAAAGTAAGGAGCTATAAAATGTGAGATATGAAATAATTCATAGTAAAAGGTTTCTGACAAGCCATGGCAGAACCAAGAGATATTGGGGGGAAGGGGGCGGGGACAGCAGAGAGGGGAACAGAGAACTGATCTTTCACCACATACATAATAAATACAAGCCAGGCTTTAAAGAGAGAAACCAAGCAAGCTTGCTATGCACTCCAAGACAAGGCCTCAAACCCCCTATCCTAAAATCACTATGCTGCCTGAAAGCTCTCCTCTACAGAAATTCTAGAGCCACCACTACAGAGAAAACAACAGGGACAGGATCAGGAATACAGTAGTCCGCCCTTATCCACAGTTTTGCTTTCCAGTTTCAGTTACCCACAGTCTATCATGGTCCAAAAATATTATGTAGAAAATTCCAGAAATAAGTAATTCATAAGTTTTCAATAGTGCACTATTCCATCCTGCTCTATCCTAAACTGGGATGTGACTCATCCCTTTGCCTAGGGTCTCCACGCTGTACACACTGCCTGCCTGTTAGTCACTTAGGAGCCACTGGTTATCAGATCCACTGTCAAGGTATCCCACTGCTTGTGTTTAAGTCACCCTTACTTTATTTAATATTAGCCCCAAGTACAAGAGTACTATGCCTAATGTATAAATTAAACTTTATCATGTGTATGTATATATGCATAGGAAAAAATATAGTATTTATAGGAATGTATCCCCCTAAGATAAGAAGGAACTATTGTGTTCCTTTCCTTCTAAATAGCAGAGGGATGCCAAGAATAAATATAAATGCATTTAGTGGAAATTAAGGCTCAGTACTTTGGCAGTTTCTATTTTATTTGTGAAGCAAGAGACAAGATCACCTTCTGACAGAAGTCTTGAAAGAGGAAACAGTGGTAGTGGAAGAAGAATGGAACAGGCTGGAAAAGATCACTGGGCACAGGGAAGAGCAAAATACTCGAGAAATCTAGTAAGAATGCCAGGTAGTGTTGAGGTTCACAAATGGTTCTCTTTAGTGTGAAAGAACTTAGGCCAATTTGGTCACACACAACTATTAAGTTCTTTTGGAAGATGATGGTGGACACCAAAGAAGTTTCAGATGTGTGAGGGTTAGCTACGTCCCCACCCCACCTGCCTAAAAAGTATAATGAAAGCAAATCTCAGTCCAAATTCACCCATACATAAAAACATTTACAACCCTTGCCTTAGAAATGCTTTTCTGTCCAAATTAGTTTATCAGTCAGGATTTACCAAGGATCAAGTAACACATTCACAGATATCTAACTGAAAACAACAAAGAAACTTAAAGAAACAACAAAGAGCAGGGTTAAAGGAACCAACAAAGGATGATGAGGCTTCCAGGGACTAGTAGTGGAGTCCACGGTCACCCCTAGTCCTGGGGGGACACAGTGTGGGAAGAGTAACTAGAGCTGGGGGGGATGTGGGAGGCCCAACAGTAGCATGGCCTGTGTCAGAACTGCAGCAAGGCAGGGAAGGGGAAGGTGGAGAGAAACATCCTGATCTCCTGTTGATGTCTCCAAATAGCCAAACAGGAAGGAAGCTCAAGTGATATACTCCACTGATGCCAGTCTCCTAGAGAGCGAGCGATTAAAAAAACAAAACAAAAAAACCTTGAGTGTTACTGCTCTTTTAGAATTTGTCTAGCAGGTTGTCTGGTCCTCAATGAAAACCACCCTTCCCCCACCCCCCCCAAAAAAACTTGAAACTGGAGTTCATCAAAATTAAGAACTTTTGCTCCTCAAAAACAGACCATTAACCACAATGAGATACCACCTTCGCGCCCACTAGGATGGCAATAATCAAAAAGACAGATACCACCCTGGGCAACATAGCAAGACCCTATTTCTTTAAAAATAAATAAATAAGCCAGCCAGCCATAGTGGTGCACGCCTATAGTCCCAGCTACTGAGGAGGCAGAGGCAAAAGGATCATTTAGCCCAGGAATTCAAGTTTACAGTGAGCTTTGACTGGGCCACCACACTCCAGCCTGGGTGACATGGCAAGACCCTGTCTCAAATAAATAAATAAATAAATAAATAAATAAATAAGAAAATAAAAAGACAGAAATAACAAGGGCTGGCAAGAATTGTGGAGAAATTTGAATTTTCCTACAGTGCTCATGAGAATGTAAAATGGTGCAGCTACTTTGGAAAACAGTGTGGCAGTACTGAAAAGGTTAAGTACAGAGTTAACATACTACTCAGAAATCACCCTTAGGTTTATTTGCAAGAGAAATGAAAATATATTGCCATATAAAGACATGTAGGCAAATGATCATAGTAGCATTATTGACAATAAACTGGAAACACAAACGCCCATCAACTGGTGAATGGATAAACAAAATGTGTAATATTCATACAATAGTACTTGGCAAATACAATGTACTACTGATACATGCAACAATATGAATGAACCAACCTCCAAAACATTATGCTAAGTGAAAGAAGCCAAACACAAAACACCAACTATTATTTGATTCCATTTATTTGAAATGTCCAGAAAATGCAAAACTAGAGACAGAAAGCAGATCAGTGGCTTCCCTGGAAACTGAATTCAGGTAAGATACTCTCAAAAGAACACTTGCTCAGTAATAGCATCTCCACCAATGAACTGACAACTCTGGCTTTGAGCCTCTGGAACAAATGAACTCTGTTTCTAAGCAGCTTATGTGAACCTCTCCCTTTTTTTTTTTTTTTTTTTTTTCTGTTTATAAAAGCTTCCCTTTTATGCTTCCTTCACAAAATGCACTAGTAGCTTGCCATTCCGTGCATCCAGATTATAATCCTTCTTCTCATTCTGAGTAAAACCAACATATATGGAAATAATTTTCTCTAGTGTCTTCTTTTAGGTTGACATGCTAAAAAAGACAGACCAAATAAGATGAGATTTAAAGTAGCTACAGGATTTGACAAATCTGATCTCTGGTCACCTTGGGGACCAACTTAGTATACTATCGGAAACAGAAACCAGACTTCCCTGGGTTGAAGATGAATGCAAAGTGAGAAAAGAAAGATTAAAATGGAAAATTAGCCCTTCAAATAGCTTAACTAGCATGCTAGAGAATGCAAAGATATTTTACTTAATTGTCTCCATAATTGTTGGGAAAACTCAGTACATACACAAGGTTTGCAACAAAACTTTCAGACTTCTCAGAGAGCTCATCTCTCCTTAGAGAAATACTTCACAGATGTGAGTATGTGTGCCCAGGTTCACAAGCCTAACTAGAAGCCCCTCACATGGAACAGTATCATTCTCAACAGCCGAACATACAGCCATGAAGACAAAAGACAACCCAGAAAAAGATTCTATTAATATAAAATCTGTACAGATTCAGGGAAAAAGTTCTGGAAAATGGATGGTGGTAATTGTTGCATAACACCATGAAAGTACTTAATGCCACTGCATGGTATACTTAAAAATGAATAAAATAGCTGGTTGTGGTGGTGTGTGCCTACAGTCCCAGCCACTCAGAAGGCTGAGGTGGGAGGATTGCTTAGGCCCAGGAATTTGAGTCCAGCTACAACAACATAGCAAGACCCTGCTTTGAAAATAAAATAAAATGAATAAAATGGTAAATTTTATGTTATATATATATTATCACAATAAAAAACACAAAAAACCTATATAGATCCATCATAATTTCCAGCCAATTATTGACAAGCAATAGTGAAAGTATACATTTAAAGAGCTTAGTTATATAGGAAAAAAACATATAAATAGTACTGCCTAAGAAAAACCATAACAGGGTGGTAAAGGAAAAGAGGAAACAAGAAAATACCAACGAGAATGTGGGCTCAGATTAGCTTGCAATCATTAGGATCATTTTCCACTTATTAAAGGGAAAGCTATCACACACGCTTTCAAGATTTTAGTGAAGACTTAATACACAGATATATCATACTTCTGAAATAATGACAGTGAAATTCTAGGAACAGAAATAGGAAATAACGTCCACTGAAATCAGTATTTTTTAAAAAGTGTTTCCAAACCATATGAATAGCTAAATGTCAGTTCCAACAAAATATGAATAGCTACTAAAAGTCATGAGATCTCAAAGGACGACTACAGCCCCTCCAGCAACTAGCGTAGCTCAATACAGGCCACTAACTGATGACATTATGCATAAAAGTGAGTCATTTAGATATTCTTAAACTTTTAAATTTTCCTTTAATTACCCAAGTAATGTATAAATAAACTAGTTTGGTTAAAAAGAAAAAAACCTTAAGCAGTACAGATAACAAATAACCATTACTCCCCACCCCCTATTATTATCCAACCATTATCAGTTTTGCATATGTCCTTCCAGACTTATCTGAACATTTTCATACAAATATGTAGACATAAAAGTGCAGAGTTTTATTTTATGTTTAAGATTTTTCTTAGCATAAACTGAATCACACCACATATTATTTTGCAACTTGCTTTAAAACTCAGTATTTTTTGAGAGTTCTACCTGATAATTTTTAACTGCTACTCCAATACTCCTAGTAATCTGGATGAACCATAACTTCCTTAGCCATTCTCCTAATATTGGACATGATTTCTAAATGGCAGGTATTGCAAGCGGCAAAAAGCTTCCCCAAACATGCCAATCTGTATACACATGTACATTTCTGTAAGAAAAATATTTAAAAGTACAAATACTGCAAATTACACATTTAAAAGCTTATGTCAACTTACACTCCTACTAGAAATCAATTTCCCCACACCATCTCTGAACATGGTTGATCTTTCTAACTTTATTAATCTAATGGAGAAAAACAATTCTTCTTTTTTTTTAAATTTGCATTTCCCTAGTTATTGAGAAGTTTGGGCATATTTTCCTGTTTATGAGCTATTCTTCTTCCAAGCATTAAACATTCTTAAATTTAAAAAAACAGATATATTATAAAGAAGCAAAGGTATCTTTTGTTTTGTTTTAGTTATATGTAATATATGTAAACATATGTAATACCTAAACACTGTTCTTATTCAAAATAAAGCTGACAACTCACCTACTGTACCTTTGTCCTCATTACAATTTCTCTTTCCAGTAATCACTTATCTGGTGAGTGTGCATTCTTAGACCTTCATATATGCCAGGGGATTCCAACTGGGAAATATTTTGTCCCCCAGGACACAGTAGGTAATGTCTGGAGACAGTTTTGGTTGTCACAATTGGGAGCATGGGGGACACTACTGGTATCTATGGGTAAGGGGCCAGGGACGCTGCTAAAAATCCTATAAATGCACAGGACAGCTGGCTACAACAAAGCATTATCTAATGTACAATGTCAATGGTACCACTGTCGAGAACCCCTTCTCTATGCTTTTACATATGTAACTATAAAAATATAAAATGAGGTGGGATTTTTTTTAACATTAATAGTATCATTATACCCTATGTGTGATTTTACAAGTTCTTTTTTAATCTTTAATATGTCTTAGAGATGTTCTCTGTCAATATATAAAAATCTACCTCATTCTTTTTAACTACCAAAGAATTCCAAGATGTGGCTCTCCCAGTGTATCAACCATTCTCTTACCCACAGACTCGAGAGTGGAGGAGGCCCTCTTCTCTGGAGCTGCTCCCACTGTTTGCAGCCATTTTCTGTCTGCGTTTCAGACTGGGGTTTCCCACTGAATCATCCCATCAGCTATCTATCTTTCAAAATTCCTCACTGTTTCCAGGATCCCAAGAGTACGCCTTCCCATTTTCCATTAAAATTATGGTTTGTTGTTTTTCCTTTGATTTTTTCTTTTTAACTTTTTCTCTTCCCTGGGAATTTGGGGCAGGAAGATGAAGTCTAGCTCATCTCAACAGCCTTAATTAGAAGTCAGGACTTTTTTAAAATTTTCATTTCTTAACACAGGAAATATAGCATGTGTATATTTATTTTAATTTAAAAGTCAAGTATTATAAACAATGATATAGTTGTCTAAAATGAAACAGTTAAAACTTATTTTTATAGAAAGAAATTATCTGGCCAACTAAAATATATATATAGAAAAAATTAGCCAGGCATGGTGGCGCATGCCTGCAGTCCCAGCTACTCGGGAGGCTGAGGCAATAGGATCATTTAAGCCCAGGAGTTTGAGGTTGCTGTGAGCTAGGCTGACGCCAGGGCACTCACTCTAGCCCGGGCAACAAAGCGAGACTGTCACAAAAAAAATAAAATAAAATAAAATAAAAAATAAAACTTATTTTTAATTACTACTGAAACAGTTAAAAACTTATTTTTAAGACTGTCATGAAAAACAGACAAATCTAGTGAACATCTAATATGATATAAAAATGAGTATGTTAAAGTGATCATGCCATTCCTAAATTATTAAGCCATTCCTCTATTCGTGCATCTTAATGGTATGAGTATCTTTCTCATGGTATCCATTCTACCAGATACCATGGCATTGCTACGAACTCCAAAAGCTGGCTTTCTAACCTGAGATTCCATTTCCCATATTATCCAATACCCTTGATTTACAGTCTATGGCTGGTTAGCTTCAAACCAAAAAGCTTCTGACGAATATTACAAACAGCAGTAAAATCAATCACCCAAACCCTCCCTCTCTCCTAAAGATTCCTGCTAGTCTACAGGAATCTGTAGCTAACTCCCAGATTTTAAAGATAGTCACCAAAAGCAGTTAAGGAACTCAAAAAGTTTTCCTTATCACAGTCATTCTCAATGAGCAAAGGGGTGAAACTTGCAGACATCAAAAATATCTAAAGTATTTATATGTTCTCTTCAAAAACAGGCTGGGCACAGTGGCTCACGCCTGTAATCCTAGCACTCTGGGAGGCTGAGGTGGGAGGATCGCTTGAGGTCAGGAGTTCAAGACCAGACTGAGGAAGAGCAAGACCCCGTATCTATTAAAAACAGAAAAATTATCTGGGCACGGTGGCACACGCCTGTGGTCCCGGCTACTTGGGAGGCTGAGGCAAGAGGATTACTTGAGCCTAGGAGTTTGCAGTGAGCTATGACGATGTCACTGCACTCTAGTCCAGGGAACAGAGCAAGACCTTGTCTCAAAAAATAAATAAATAAGTATCCTTCCTTCTCTCCATCTCACCCCCCAAAATTCTTCTATACCCAAAGACAGAAAAATGCTGTCCTTTGAAGGAGCTCAAAAAACAATTTATTTCTTCCTATTCCAAGCCTAATAAATAATTACCTCAAGAGTTAAAGATCCAAAGTGATTGTGCCATTCATTGAATTTACCTGCTGCTCCCTGACTACCACCCAGCTGCTAGGAACAGAAGAATAGAAGTCCTTCTTTGGGGACTTAGTTTAGAGAATATACAAGAACCACACTCAGATAAACATAGCAAGGATATCAGGATTGAGACCAAGAAAGGTATCTATATATCACCTCCTGCCTTCCTTGGAACTAAAGCCCCATGTAACATGGAAATTGAGAATCCAAAAAGTAGGAAAACACATAAATGTGTCAGGGGAGATCAAATTACCTGCTAAGTTGAAGCATGACCCATCTCCTGTGGAAATGCCTCTTACAGGGAGCCCCGATGCACTATGCCGGGCATCAGCTGATCATCAGATGAAAGCCCAAGCACGCATGACTTCAGCAAGCGTACCAGCTTCATAGAAGGACAAGGGCACATAGACCCTAGTCTCTAGCAAGGCTCATTTCATCTCACAGATTTCAGGATGAATTAGTCCTTTAATTTTGGAAATAGATTTGTGACAGGATATACTGTAAAGATGGATAAAAAGACACCCTACCTGGCAACAGCAATGGGCAAGGAAAAAAATAAATGGTTTAATAAAGGCTTACAAGCTGCTTGTCTTTTATTTCAAATGCTAAATTTTCTCCAAATCCAAATGTCTGGCTGGCTTAGGAAAGAATACTTGGTGCAGCTGTAGGCATGCCTCTTTTGTGTAAAAGAGTAAATAAATGTATTCGAATTAAAAGGAACATCTGGACAGCACAAAGTAGAAAAACCCTACCTTATTAGAGGTGGCAGCTGGCTCTCTGAAGAGAAAGAACTAGAGAAAAACATATGCGTCACCAAAAGAAAAACTGTAATCCCAGCACTTTGGGAGGCTGGTGGGAGGATCACTTAAGGCCAGGAGTTCGAGACTAGCATGAGCAACACAGCAAGACCTCGTCTCTACAAAAAAATGAAGACAAATTAGCTGGTCATGGTAGCACACACCTATAGTCCCAGCTACTCAGGAGGCTGAGGCAGGGGGATCACTTGAGTCCAGGAGATCAAGGTTACAGTGAGCTATGATTGTGGCCCTGCACTCCAGTCTAAGTGACAAAACAAAGCCCTGTCTCTTAAAAAAAAAAAAAAACAGGCAAAACTTGTTCACTGAAAAGAATATATTGGATGGCAAATGGCATATAAGCATATGAGAAGATGGTCAACATCATTATCTATTAGGGAAATGCAAATTAAAGCCACAATGAAATATCACTACATTATTAGAATAGTTAAAATTAAAAATACTGACAATACTATCTGTCAGAGTGGATGCAGAACCACTACAACGCTCATGCATTCCAGGTAGGAATGCAGAATGATACAGCAACTCTGGAAAAGTCTGGCACTTTCTTATAAAGTTAAGCACATGTTTACCATATGACCTAGCAATCCCACTCCTAATTATTTACCCTAGAGAAAAAGAAACTTACATTCACACAAAAGTCTTTACACAAATGTTTAGAACACTTCTACTCATAATTGTCAAAAGCTAGGAAAAACTCAAAATTCCTTCAATGGGTAAATGGATAAATAAACTTTACAACCATACAGTGCAATACTACTCAGTAATAAAAAAGAACAAACTATTGATACACACAACAGTTTGGATGAATCACAAAAGCATTATGCTGAGTGAAAGTAGCCAGTATCAAAAAGTTATACAGTGTGTGGAAATGATAATGCTATAGTGATGGGAAATACATCAGTGGTTGCCAGGGACAGGGTAAGGGAGGATGTGACTGCAAAGGGGTACACAAGGACGTCTGAGAGGTGATGGAACTGCTCTGTGTCCCGAGTGTGCTGTTACACTAGTCACACAATCTATACATGTGTTAAAATTCATATAAGTATACAAAAGAAACAAAAAGTCAATTCTACCGTAGGACAATTTCTTAAATTAAAAAACCAAACACTACTACATATAGGTGAACACTATAAGCAATAATGTAGGCCTCTTGTTTAAGGATATACTGGTCCTATCTAATTTTCTCAAATATACCAACCTCTATTCCACCCTAGTACTTTCTTCTCCCAGTCCCTCCTTCACCTAACTCCTGTCCCCCTTCAGGTCTCTGCTTGGTGTTACTCCCTAATCGATCAACACTCATGTGCACATATGGAAATTCATCGGAAATAAAGCAGGTGGGGGGAGGGGGATTAGTAAATTCACACCTAATGGGTACAGTGCACACTATCTGGGTGATGGGCATACTTATAACTTTGGCTCAAATGGTACAAAAGCAATTTATGTAACCAAAACATTTGTGCCCCTGTAATATTCTGAAATTTCAAAAAAAAAAAAAAAAAAGCTTTCCCTGATCCCCCCAGACTGACTCAGATTCTCCTGTTCCACTTACAAAACCCCTATAATTTTCCATTGCACTACATATCACAACTGTATATAGTTACAAAATGTCTGCTTCTACCACTGTACTGGAAGCCACACTAGTGAAGGAAGCACATTTGCCTAGGTCAAAAGTCATGGGGCATCTTCACATAATAAGTACTCTATCTGTATTTGTTAAAGTTGAGTTAATCTGTCACTCCCTACAACCCCATACAATTCAAGCTAATAAAATACAGATAAGTCTTTTCCAACACTTTAAAATACTGCAAAAAAAAAAAAATATCATTTTAAAATTATTAAGTGGAACCATCACCACCATCCATCTCCAGAACTTTTCATCTTGCAAAACAATGTGAATGTACTTAATGCCACTGAACTGTACACTTAAGAATGTGTGAAATGAAACTGCAAATAAGACCGCAAGCTCTCCAGAGGAGATGGACTCCAATGGCTAACAGAGATGCCCAAATTTAGATAACAGATCCAAGGAGCCATGGTGGGATCAGAGAAGAGCAGTCACATGCCCTTTGTTCTTAGAAAAGGCAGTTCTTGACAAATATCCTGCTTTAGGTCTTTGAGCCAAGAAAAACTGCAGCCAAACACACACATTCTCTCTCTCTCTCTCTCTCTCTCTCTCTCTCTCTCTCTCTCAAGAAACATCTGACAGAGGTACTTCTGGTTTGGGACTTGGGAAGCCACCCAATCAGGGCTCGACTGTATCAACCAATAAGAACTGAACAAGCTTGACTCCTTTGTTTGCATAAACAGACATGATTGAGAACCAAAGTGGGAACTTTCCCTACTTGAGCCAAACCCTTTTTTTGTACCCTTTCACTCAAAATGAAGGCTGTGCCTCCCCAATCTTTAGATTGTTGTTTTTATAGAAAATAAATCTCTCCCTTTTCCTCTGCAGAGCTCATGATCTTTTGTTAATAAATGGTTTAAAATCATAAATTTTATGTTATGTATATTTTACCACAACTGAAACTAAATTTTTTAAGTGTAAAAAAATTGGTATGTAGAAACATTTAATGAAAAGAAAAATTACATGAAATTTTCACAAATAGGTTGTGTAGTTTTATAACTGAACTCCCCTATCGCATGTGGAACATCCCAGCTGAGTTTCCTCAGTGCAGTCTAGGGACCCATAACAATTAGAATAGTTCGCTGAAGATACTTTCCTGTATTTAATTATAAAGGCCCCTTTACTAAAATATCTAATATCCACCTGAGGAATACAGTACAAACTTAGAAACTAAACTAATATGTCACTGATTCACAGGAAGACTTGGAAGCAACTAAACACTCAGGTATCTACAAAATAAGATATTTCCAGCTGGGCAAGGTGGCTTATTCCGGTAATCCTAGCACTTTGGGAGGCCAAGGTGGGAGGATCAGTTGAGCCCAGGAGTTTGAGGTTGTAGTGAGCTGTGATGACGCCACTGCACTCTAGCTCAGGCAAACAGGAAGACCCAATCACAAAAAAAAAAAAAAAAAAAGGACGTTTTCAAATACTATTTATAAGCAGTTTTACCTGAACTTAACACTGTCCCATATAGACAGACAACTTCCTTGCCCTTAGAAAGCTTACAAACTCTTCACTGTAGAGAGTGCTTTGCATTGCATTTATTAAATAAATGAATGAATAAAGATAGCAAAAGTGGATTTATAACGAATTTATTTATCCGAGTTAGAACCTCTCTTCCTTAGTACAGGCTCCAATTTAGATCAATAAATCAGATACAAATCCACCATTGCCATCTGCAGACAGCCTTATATTTTCCTGAAAGATGCCTATTAGACTTCTCCCTTGGCCACCTGAACCTGGCAGTTGCCACTGTGGCCACATAGAAGTAGCATGAGCAAGCAGCAAAGGAAGCAGTCCCAAGTCAGGTCAGTGACTGGCTAGAGCCAGAGATCGGGGAGCTTGCAAAACAATGCCTAGATGTGCCAAGTGGTGTTGATGCACAGATTAGATTCCAATCTACCTAATAACTAACCACAGAACAAACAAGTCAGACATCAAGTGGGTAACTGATGCTTGAAATTGAGCAAAAACATAACTTTGACATTTGGCATTTTTCTCTGGTCTTTGTAGACTTAAATAAATTTAGTACAAAAAAAGGATGGCATAGTGAGTTCATACCTCAAAAACTCTTTCTGTTTTCGAATGTATAGAAATTACAATAAAATCCAAAAAGGAAAAGCAGAAAGACAGGTAATCAAAAATAAATGGTAAACATTCCACAAACTCAAAACAGAAGAAAGATACGTAACAATACTAACCACAACCTGGTTCCTCCAGAAGCAGGAAGTGCCAAAGGCAAAGTACAGAATGTTTTGTAGGAGACTGGGAAGAGAGCCAGGGTCACAGGTTAAAACCAAGCTGAGGAGGAGCTGCTCCAGGCCTGAAAAGGAGGCCACCAAGCATTGTCTGGACTACAGCTCCTAGGGACTGTGGACTTAGGGAGGCAGAAACATAGCTTCAGGGTCAAAATCTGAACCAGCTGCTGGGACTAATCTCCCATGTGGCCAAACCATCATCATAAGGCCTGGATATAGGTTAGGAATCCAAAATGCCAAGTGTAGGAAACCACAAAACTAGTCGGGGAGAAGTGAGTGTCAGGGGGAGGGGGGGGGTGTTGGCAGAGATACAAGAGAAACCACGAAAGAAAGCAGACAGGAAAGGATGGGAATCCAGAGGTAGGGAGAAGACGAAGGAGGAACAGAAAAAAGAATAAACATTTTAAACTTTCACCAAAGAAACTTTAATTTTAAACTTTCACCACAGACCAAGATTCCAAAAACATTATGAAATCTAATGCTAAGAAAACAACCAAAAAACTAATAACTGAAACAATAGTTCATGCCAAATAAATTGCTCCAGATGAAATTAATTTTATCAAACAGTCTGAAAAGATTAGAAGATTCACTAGAAAAAGGATTTAAAAAGATCTTCCTAAGTAATAACGGAGTGAAGAGATGTGACTAGATTCCCAAAGTTAGTTATGAAAAGGTCCTGCTCATGGATTAGAAAAGAGAGAGAATATTGATGAAGATAAATTCCTACGTTTTGTGCCTCTGCAACAGGATTCAGACATAAGGAACCCAGGAGGATCAACATTCACTGTGTGTCATGTTGGGTTTGAGGTAGTTTTAAAACATCCAAGTAGAAATGTCAGAGAGAGAAAACAGATTTAGGAGTCTAGAGTTCATTACAACCACAGAAATAGAAGTGAAAGAAAATGAGATCCTGGCCGGGCGCGGTGGCTCACGCCTGTAATCCTAGCCCTCTGGGAGGCCGAGGCGGGTGGATTGCTCAAGGTCAGGAGTTCGAGACCAGCCTGAGCGAGACCCCATCTCCACTAAAAATAGAAATAAATTATCTGGCCAACTAAAAATATATATAGAAAAAATTAGCCGGGCATGGTGGCGCATGCCTGTAGTCCCAGCTACTCGGGAGGCTGAGGCAGGAGGATTGCTTAAGCCCAGGAGTCTGAGGTTGCTGTGAGCTAGGCTGATGCCACGGCACTCACTCTAGCCAGGGCAACAGAGCGAGACTCTGTCTCAAAAAAAAAAAAAAAAAATGAGATCCTTCAGGAAAAGGGGATAGAAAGTGGGAAAAAAAATTTTTAAAAAGAGCCTACCAATGAAGCCTCGAATAATGATTCAAGAACACAGAGAGCCACAGAAGTACAAAGAAAACCAGAAGATTAATATGTCCCCAAAGCCAGAGAATGAGAGTATTGGAGGAAGGGTAACAGCCAGTGTCAAACACTGCTGAGAAGTCAAATAGAAGAGGACTAGAAAATGTCCATTAGATTTAACATGAGAAAGTTCCTGGTAACCTTAGCAAGGACTCTTAGTAGATTGTTGATAACAGAAGATGACGAATGGCTCAGGGCCTTTGCACATCTCATCCTGTGTACCTAGCTGACTGCCTAGCTGGTAGCTGATTTCCTTGCATCTGTCAATCTCAGCTTACATTTTACCGCCTTAGAGAGAATGTCCCTGACCACCCTATTAATGAAGAGTCTCCCAGGATTATCTCTCAACAACTTGTTTCCCTTGTAACACTTAACACAATTTGTAATTATTGATTTATATGTTTTATTACTCTTTATCTGTCTCTACCACTGAACTCTAAGTGCCATGAGAGCAGAAATCATATTGCTTCGGGTCACTCTTCTAATTCCAGCACGTACCATAGTAACTATCCCACAACAGACACTAAAAAACAGCCTTCAAAGTAACAAACGTCACTTTCTTTTGGAGAGGAAAGAAACTTTTCCTTATACTTAGTATGGAAAGCACTATGCACAATGGAAAGAATACAACTTAGGAGTCTCGCATAATTCAAATCTTAGCTCACTACTTACCAGCTAAATGATCTTTGACAACCCATTTTATATCTTACAGCCCCAATTTTTTCAATTTAAAATGGTGACACTACTTACACCCCTTACATAATTATGTGCTTTTCTAATACATCATAGATACTAAATAAGTGCTAGGTATTACTTAGAATGATCATGTCCTTTCCTTCCAAAGAAGTTGAAATGAGTGTGGCTGTAAAGATATAAGAGCAAAGATAACTCCATGACAGGCTAGGCTTCCTGGAATAGGCCTAAGTTTCGGTTTCCCCGGCGAAGGCCCTCCCCTCCCCCGAAATGACGCCGATGACCACCCGAGGATCCCGAGACTTGGAGCCGACCAATCAGGAGTTAACGCGACCATGGAACTGACCAATCAGGAGCCAAGACGGTCAGCCAGTCTTGAAGGAACAAATGAACTGAGGGAGGGAGGGGGGATGGTGTGCCCAGCGTATGTAACCTACTGAAAAGTATAAAAGCTTAATTTTTACCCCAGGGCGGGGTCCTACTTCGTGGAGACACCACTGCGTTGGTGCTCTGGGCCTTGGACCCTAGCTCGAGCTAGCCAGTAAACTCCTTTGCCTTTTGCAGCCTCGGTGACTCTGCCTCTCTGTTCCTGGGGACCAGGGAAACCGGTTCTAACAATAAGTCATGGCTTTATAAACACTGGAACATCAGAATAAAGTTAAGGTGTATTTTCACATCTTTTATTAAATGTATGCCTTTTCAGTAAGATAGTATTTCCAATCCTTCTTAAATAGATGCTTAGAGAAAAATAAATCCATGATTAGGTACTTTATACCACCAGGCACTAATTACATTGAAATACATAAGTTCCCTTTTAAATATGTTGTTTAAATTCACCAGAAATTTTAAAATAAACAAAACCAAATATATGCTCAAAATATTTCACTCTTTGTTTGTTTGAGACAGAGTCTCACTCTGTTGCCCAGGCTAGAGTGCCGTGGCATCAGCCTAGCTCGCGGGAACCTCAAACTCCTGGACTCAAGCAATCCTCCTGCCTCAGCCTCTCAAGTCGCTGGGACTACAGGCATGCACCACCATGCCCGGCTAATTTTTTCTATATATATTTTTAGTTGTCCATATAATTTCTTTCTACTTTTAGCAGAGATGGGGTCTCGCTCTTGCTCAGGCTGGTCTCAAACTCCTGAGCTCAAATGATCCACCCACCTCGGCCTCCCAGAGTGCTAGGATTATAGGCATGAGCCACCGCACCTGGCCAATGTTTGTTCTTGATTTAAAATTTTAGCATAAGTAAAAGGACAAAGTTCTTATTAACAAAAAATTCAGAAGGTCTTGGGACATCTCCTTCTATTTTATAAAGGAAAAAATTCACAAATCACTTTCCATAGATTAAAAAAAGTTGAAATGTTTTTATTCAAATTAAACAGAAAGACCCATGAACACATACAAGATAACTCATACATGAAGATACTGATGATAAATCCTTTTTTTTCCTATCCAAATATAACTTTTGCCTGACTGATAAAGTCAGTCATACACCTTCCTAACTGGAATGACTAGATCACCTTTAACTCCAGGGAGCTCAAACTATCAGTCTTTTAAGCAGCTTTGCTGGTTTTTGGCAATTTAACCTGCTGAGCTCACAGCACCCATGGGAGGGTCCTTGGTAGCAAGTTAACTTCTGATGCTGCTGACCACTAACATTGACTCCACAGATAATGGGTTTCGATAACCACCACCCACAGGTTAACACTTTAAGTATTACCCATAATACTGCTTTAATTAAGTTAATACATGAAGGTCACAGTTTGGTAGAAAGTTTGATTAAATTTGGTAGTGCTTACAATAATGTAAAAAAACTGTGCTCACTTATATGGTAACTGTAAATTTGCCTACAGATTTAATCTAGTTTGCTCATGGATTTATGCTGCATTTCAATTTATTTTCTAAAAGGAATTCAATTTATTAGTTACATTTCCCCAAAATATGTACATTTCTAGAATTTTTAACTGAGTTTCCTGACATATGGCTCTAACCATTCTGGACACAAAACGGTTCCAACTGGCACAAAAAGCACCTGCTATAGCAAAGGAGATTTCCATCCCACCCTCAGATTTTGGAGCATTTCGATGGTGGAAAGATTAATGCTTTGATTGGTCTGTAGCTTCACATGTTAAATATTAATTTCTCTCTGAAACACTGGAATTATTTTCTCATCTCAAAAAATAAAGTCGGCCGAGCGTGGTGGCTCACGCCTGTAATCCCAGCACTCTGGGAGGCCGAGGTGGGAGGATCATTTGAGCTCAGAAGTTTGTGACCAGCCTGAGCAAGAGCGAGACCCCATCTCTACTAAAAATAGAAAGAAATTAGCTGGACAGCTAAAAATATATACATAAAAAATTAGCTGGGCATGGTGTCACATGCCTGTAGTCCCAGCTACTCGGGAGGCTGAGGCAACAGGATTGCTTGAGCCCAGGAGTTTGAGGTTGCTGTGAGCTAGGCTGAAGCCATGGCACGCTAGCCTGGGTGACAGAGTGAGACTCTAAAAAATAAATAAAAATAAATAAATTCACATAAATTTTATTTTTGAACCCAAATCCTTTATGTAGTATAAAATAAGCCAAAGAATATTTACAATGAGTATACGAAAGGGCAAAGCAAACAAATTTTTAAATTACTCTGAAATCAAAGGTTTACTCTAATGTGTTTTTAAAAATGAGATATTGTTCTTTAAAACACAAATCACATGGTTGGCACAGATGACACAATTTTCTATTTTTATATGTATGAGGTAACTTGTTACTTTATTGAAAAGCAAAGAATGATGGCTAAATTCATCTCATACACATACTGAATTCAGCAATAATTGTATTTTTTAAATACACAACCTGACAGGCACTATGGTAGATAATAATGAATCAGCATGGGAGCCATTTAATATACTTCTTGATTAACTCATTGCCTGTCCAGTTCGCACACAGACATGCTTACATGTCATAATCGTCATAATTCCCATCATCCCCACCGCTAACACTCCAGCGCCTTGATTAGTGCACAACTCCCAGACGAGCCATTGCTAATGCTAAATAATTCTCTTCAGCCTCCTGCTACTATACTGCAGGATCTCCAATTAAATATAATGTCCCTGATGAGCCATATTAATGTGAACAAATTCCTGCCAGGAATCCTATCCTATTCCATTTTACCCAAAAATGCAGAGAAAGTAATTCAGGCAAGCCAAAGATAATCAAAACATTTAAAATTGATATAGTATACTGTTTCTGCAAAATAAGCTCTTCCAATGACAATAAAAGCAAAGAAAAGAAAATGTCTAAACATCTTAAATGCTTGCTTCTCCTGATTAGTTCTTCACTGAAAAGTAGTGTTTTAAATTTGCATAGGTAAATGAATCGTATTCTTAATCTGAAAAGGTTACTGAAGGCTAAGCTCTCTGAGAAAAGTGAGCAATAGCAAGTTTTAAGCAAGTATGTCATTTAAAAATCCTTCGATTACCTAATTACCAGACTCCAAGATTCAAAACCACATTATTGAAACCAATTCTTTCCTTCTGGTTAAATGGAGTTTATAATCACTATTCAGAGGCTTTGCCATGGGGTTTTACATTGTTGATAAGGAAACTTCATATTGAAGGATGACAACTATAAATATTTTTTGCAAGAAAAAATTAAGAATCCTATACATTTCTCTTGCAATCTAAATGTCTGGAAATGTTCCTCTTCTAATTAAGACCAACTTGGAAACATGGACCATGACAGCCATCGTCTTAAAATACCCTTTACTAGTAAACGCAATTCAAGAAAATGTTTCTTAAATAACCATCTCAACTACACCCACACACACAGACAGAAAAGCTTACCTGACATTTTTCAGTTAACACCCCCCAAAAAAGTTTTACAAGCCTGACCATGCTCATTTATTCCTATTTGAGGATCAGTGATAGCATCAGCTGCGAACAAGTCCATGAACAAATTTTGTAAAATTTTTTTTAAAAATTTAATTAAGAACAACTTTCCAGGCCAGGCGCGGTGGCTCATGCCTGTAATCCTAGCCTTCTAGGAGGCAGAGGCGGGTGGATCGCTCGAGGTCAGGAGTTCGAGACCAGCCTGAGCGAGACCCCGTCTCTACTAAAAACAGAAATAAATTATCTGGACAACTAAAAATATATATAGAAAAAAATTAGTCAGGCATGGTGGCGCATGCCTGTAGTCCCAGCTACTCGGGAGGCTGAGGCAGTAGGATGGCTTAAGCCCAGGAGTTTGAGGTTGCTGTGAGCTAGGCTGACGCCACGGCACTCACTCTAGCCCAGGGAACAAAGTGAGACTCTGTCTCAAAAAAAAAAAAAAAAAAAAAAAAAAGAACAACTTTCCAAATAGAAAATGTTTGAAAATATCCTGAAATCATGTAAATGAGAAAAATAAATAATTGTTTGAGGCTTTCACATTTAAATTGCTTTCCTCTCTATATACATCTAGGGCAAAACTCAAGATACACTAACAAAGATACAAATAGATAAATATATATATATACACAAAGGTATATATAAAAATATGAAAAGCAATAAAATATGTTCTAATAACCCCATAAAATTTTGATAAGTTTTTCCCTAAGGTCTTTTATACCTTAGCCTACATTAATGTATTCCATCTCCATTTACCTGATCATTACCCTCCAGTTTGTTCAGCTGGAACCAACATACACTAATTACTTAGACATCACGAAGTCCTATTTGTCCTCAGTCCTTCCCCAGACAGCAGGGAAATATTATCAAGGGTAGGCATGAAAAGTGATGATTGCCCTCACCTTACTGTCAATCACCCCAGAGCTCACAGGAAGCCCCACTCAATCTCGTTATGGAATCCTGAGGTTGAGACTACAGTACGTACCAGGAATCGTACTTTAAACAAACAGCAGGCTGCCTGGGTAAGATGTGAGTCACAATGAATCCTTTCCTGATTTCAGGTTCTTGTTTCAACACAGTAAATATGAGATATTTCTCATTTAAATCCAATGTGACTGTACACAGACCAAGCAACAAAATACACATTGATAAGTTCAATGTAGGAGTGAAGGTAGGAAACATAGTCCAAGGTTGAAGTACAGAATCATTTTCCTCATTGGAAAGGAAGATTCTCAATCCTTTTCACATTTTACCTAATGAGATCTAATTTAAAAAAAAAAAGTCAAAACCCTAATTTTAGTGGTTTGATATAAATGTAACAATATATTTTACTATTTTTTGTGGGAAAGCATACTAGTCTTTACACTTAAAACAGAAATCAATGTTATCTAACAAGCATTTTGAGGAATACAAGTACCAACAATCTCTAAAGCCTCAAATTCTTTGCTCCCACTACTCACCAAACTAAGCAGGTGGGATGCACCTGCCCATGTACAAAATCCTACTCACTAAAGGCATTAAACATTTTTCTATACCTAGAGGCACATGCCAGACATCTCATTTCTTACATTTCTCATCTTCTCTGGGACTACCTAACATCACAGTAAATTACAGACAGACAACCCCAGAATGCACCTCTCCAGTCTTCTAAGTCAAAATATTAATAAGGCCCTCTTTAAGTCAAAACTCCCCTCACATCATCCCTCTGCCTAAAATCTAAAAAATTTGTTCCATAGACCTCTCTCTTCTTACTGTTTTATAATGTATTTTAATATGTTAGGCTACTCCCACTGTCAATTTTCCTCAGAATCTTCTAAGCCATTCTTCCACATTTATTCTTTTGTCAATTTCCCTCCCCCCAAAATTATGTTGTTATATTTATTAATATTTAATAGAAAAATGAACAGAGTAATTTAGGAATAACTAGCATTTAAAATATTCAGTTGCTGTATACAAAAACAGGAGGTCCTCATATAAGCCCTAAAAATTTCATTTAACATTCACATCATGTAGTGTTTTATCACTTCCATTGCTTCCACAGTTATATTTTTAAAAGTTATATTTTCTATCTTATTGACATATGTGTGAACTTTATAGACTTCTTTATATTTATTTTTTAACCAACCAGAGATTTTTCTTCCTGTTACTAAAAGAGTTATTCAACTCACTGTATAACTAGAAACTCAATAAAATCTTATTTTTGCCTTTCCTGTCCATTTTATAGCTCTTGCCTAACTCTGTTACCTAGCACTTCTAGAATGCTTTTAAATAGTAATGACAGAAACCTCATGAATGAGATTAGTGCCCTTATAAAAGAGACCCCAAAAAGATTTTTTTCCTGCCACTATGTGAGGAGACAGTGAGAAGGCTCCGTCAAAAAACCAGGAAGGGACCCTCACCAGGGACCAAATCTGCCAGTGCCTTGATCTTAACTTCACAGCCTAAAGAACTGTAAGAAATAAATTCCTGTGGCTTATAAGCCACCCAATCTACGGTATTCTGTTATAGCAGCCTGAATAAACTAAGATGGTGACCAAAACAAAAAGGACAAAGTGTGGTGACTCATGCCTATAATCCTAGCACTCTGGGAGGCTGAGGCAAGAGGTTAAAGACCAGCCTGAGCTACAGCATGCCCCCCTGTCTGCTAAAAATAGGAAAAAAAATTAGCTGGGCAAATAAAAACAGATAAAAAATTACCCCAGAATGGTGGTGCATGCCTGTAGTCCCAGCTACTCAGGAGGCTAAGGCAGAAAGATCGCTTGAGCCCAGCAATTTGAGGTTGCTGTGAGTTAGGCTGATGCCACAGCACCCTAGCCCAGGCAACAGAGCGAGACTCTAAAAAAAAAAAAAAAAAAAAAAAGACAAGACTCAGATCTCTAAAATCAGGAATGAAAGAAAAGACATTACTACTGACCTTATAAAAATAAAAATAATAAGGAAATGCTGTAAACAACTATATACCAATAGACTAGATAACACAGATGAAAAGGACAAATTCCTAGAAGACCACAAACTACAAACATTAACTAAAGAAGAAATAGAATATCTGAATAAGCCCATAACAAAAGAGATTTAGTAACCAAAAACTACCCACAGAGAAACCCAGACTCAAATGGCTTTGCTGAAGAACTGTACCAAACATTTAAAGAAAACTTAATATCAATTCTTCTCAAATGCTTCAAAAAAAATAGAAGAGGAACCTTTCCAACTCATGAGGCCAGATTCACTCTAACACCAAAACCAAGCAAAGACATCATAAGAAAATGACAGACCAATATCTCTTATAAATATGGACACAAAAATTTCCAACAAAATACTAACAAACTGAATCCAGCAACATATGCAAAGGAATGTACATGACCAAGTGGGATTTGTCCCAGGAATGCAAGGTTGGCTAAACATCCAAAAATCAATTAATATATCAACAAAATAAAGGGCAAAAACCACATGATCATCTCAGCAGACACAGAGAAAGCATTTGAAAAACTGCATGACCCATTCATGATAAAACTCTTCAACAAACCAGGAATAGCAGTGAACTTCCAACATCTGATATGCAAATCTATGAAAATCCCAGAGCCTAAATCAAACTTAAGGGTGAAATACTGAATGCTTTCCTTCCGAGATGAAGAACAAAACAAGGATGCCTGCTCTCACCACATCTATTCAATATTATTAAAACCAGAGACATTAGGAAAGAATATGAAATAAAAAGCATCCAGATGGAAAGAAGTAAAACTCTATTCACATGACATGATCTTACATAGAGAATCCTAAGGAATCCACTAAAAAACTATTATTAACAAGTTCATCAAGGTTGCAGGATATAAAATCATTATATGAAAATCAATTGTACTTCTATACACTTGCAATTAACAATGAAAAATTGAAATAAAGAAAATAATTCCACTTAAATAGCATCAAAAAGAATAAAATACATAGGAATGGGCCGGGCGTGGTGGCTCACACCTGTAATCCTAGCCCTCTGGGAGGCCGAGGCAGGTGGATCGCTCAAGGTCAGGAGTTCGAGACCAGCCTGAGCAAGACCCTGTCTCTACTAAAAATAGAAATAAATTATCTGGCCAACTAAAAATATATATAGAAAAAATTAGCCGGGCACGGTGGCGCATGCCTGTAGTCCCAGTGACTTGAGAGGCTGAGGCAGTAGGATAGCTTAAGCCCAGGAGTTTGAGGTTGCTGTGAGCTAGGCTGATGCCATGGCACTCACTCTAGCCCGGGCAACAAAGTGAGACTCTGTCTCAAAAAAAAAAAAATACATAAGAATGAATATAACAAAGCAGTACAAAATTTGTACTCAAAAATTATAAAACATTGTTGAAAGAAATCAATGCAACCTAAATAAATGGAAAGACATTACATGTTCATGGATAGAAAGACTTAAAAATGCTGAAATTGCTTTACTCCCCAAAATGATCTATAGACTCAACACAATCTCAATCAAAATCCTAGCTGGATACATTCTTGCATTTGGACTGTCTTCTCTTCATAAACCGTTAATCCACAAATCTTCCCAAAGAATAATAAGTGTGCTTTCCTAGGGCCTGGAAAATGAAACATAAATGTCATGGCTTAAAAAGAGGCTTAACTTCCATTTTGCTTTTTCCTGCCCTGACCACTTCCCACTGGAGTACTTTACACAGCTTCCCTCTGCCCTCATCCCCTGGATGCAATTGCACTAATCTCATCATTATAAATTAACTATTTTCCTGTGGAAATGCCGACTTTAAGACTGCTCCAGATCAGTCTTTATTTCTCAAAGAAAATAAATGAATTTCCTCAGCAGAGAATAGTATGTCATACTGTTTTCAGACAAGCCAACAATAAGCCCACTAGATAACCTGTAAATCCTCCCCTACAAACACCTAAAATCCTAGATTAAATATAACATCCTTTAAATGAAGAGCTTGGTTTACAAGAAACTACAAGGGATGAAAAACAAAGAGGAAGCGAGCAGGGCATGGTGGTGCATGCCTGTAGTCCCAGCTACTAGGGAGGCTGAGGGAGGAGGATCACTTGAGCCCAGGAGTTCAAGGCTGTAGTGCACTATGATCACACAACCGCACTCCAGCCTGCGCAACATAGCAAGTCACTGTCTCTTAAAAAAAAAAAAAAAGAGGAAGCTAAAAATCAGACTGTATCCACAAGAGCCAATCTAGGAGAGTAAAGGTAGGGCTCTCAAGAATCTAGAAGATTGGGTTTTAACTCTCAAAGGAATCAGACTCTGTATGAGTTGGAGATTTGAAGGAAAACCTCCTGCATGAGGCCAGGACACTCGAAGATTACATTCTCAGTAAAAGGGGATGGTGATATCAACCTATTGAATAGGGAGGAAAAAAATATTTTACCAGTATCTGTGTGCTCAAAGTTAAGGAAAATAACTCCTTTAAAAATTAGAAACCATGGGCCTATTCAACAGATGTATGTGTATGTAATCTATTTTGTTCTTCCCACTATCTTCATAATTCAACAACCTTCAGATCAGTGATATTCTGAGGGGGCTGGTAGAAACAAACGTAACACCCAGCCTACCAGGCCATATCTGTAACCCAAACCATCTTGGAATTCAACAATAAAGACACCAAATATGAGGTCAGAAGCCAAAATGTAAACATGTGAGAAAACAGTACATCATGAGGAAGAATCAGGAATAAAAACACCCACAAACCTTAAATAATATAATATAATAAAGCCTTTAAAATAAATACACTAAAAATGAATAAAGAGATGAAAGGAGGACTCAATATATAAGAAAAAAAGCAATACAAAAAAACAGGCAGATTCGAAAAGGAGTAGCAAACCAACAGATTTCTCAACAGACAGCAAAGTAGACAAATGTAATTAAAATAACTGAGTAAGGTAATTTTCATTATTGGTACAAAATATTAGATGAGAAGTTGTGGGGGGACAAAATATTCACATGGATTCAAAAATTTATCCCCAAAAGTACTTAATTAAAAAAGAAAAAATGCACCATTATAATGGAAAGGCCTGTGTGTTAGTCCACTTTGCTTTACTATAAAGAAATACCTGAGGCTGGGTAATTTATAAAGAAAAGAGGTTTATTCGGTTCACAGTTCTGCAAGCTAAACAAGGATGGTGCCAGCACCTGCTACTAATGAGGGTTTCAGGGAACTTCCAATCAAGGCAGAAGGTGAAGGGGGAGCAGATGTGTCACATGGTGAGAGAAGGAACAAGGGCGAGAGGGGAGGGGGGGTGGATAGGTGCATGCTTTTAAACCACCAGCTACTGGGTGAACTAATAAAGCAAGAATTCACTTATTACTGTGGGAGGGCACCATATCATGCATGAAGGATTCACCCCCATGATCTGAACACCTCCCAGCAGGCCCAACCTCCAACATTGGGGATCAAATTTCAATGTGAGATTTGGAGGGGACAAACATCCAAACTATATAAACCCGGTAAGATCAAATGATCAAACAGTGTAACCAAAAGAACAACCCAACATTATGAACCTCTTGATATGATACAATAAGAAATATCAACACTTACAAAGTAATCTTATTAAAAATACTTACCCTGAATCTTTTCATGAGAAAATAATCAGACAAATCCAGAACATCTATAAGCCAACATGATGGAAAAAAAGGAGGGAGGGTCAGAACACCATTTGAGATTAAGAGAGTAAAGAGGTATAATAATATGTAATTCATGACCTTGATTGGACTGTGGATCAAAGAAAAATATTACAAAAGACAATTAGGGACAACTGGAGAAACGTGAATATGGTAGCATGTTACATGATATTATAGAATAACTGGTAATTTTCTTAGGTTTCATAGGTATTATAGATATGTAGAAAACCATCCTTATTCCTAAAAGATGAATGCTGAAGTATTTAGTGGTGAAATGCCACAATGTCTATAACTTACTTTGACTGTTTAGACAAAAAAGAAAAAAAAAAAAGACTCACACACAATATGCATATGGATAGAGATATAAAGCGAACATTGCCAAAATGTTAACAACTGGTGAATCTAGAGCAGAGGAAGGTTATACTGGTATTCATTGTTCTACTTTTTAAGTTGTTCATTATGTTTGAACACTTCAGAAAAAAATATAAATGAATGGCCAAAAACATGAAAAGGTACTCAACATGAATATTCATCAGAGAAATCTAAAATGAAAAGCACAATAAGATAGTGTAACTTCACGACCACTAGAATAGCAAAAATGAAAAGGACTGATAACACCAAGTGCTGGCAAGGACAATTTCTGGTGGGAGTATAATATGGTACAAGCACATCAGAGAACTGTTTGGCAGTTTATTATAAAGTTAAACATCTATTTATTTATTCTAGAGGTCAGCAAAATACTGTCTGCCCACGGGCCAAATCGAATCCAAGGACTGTTTTTGCATAGCCCTCAAACTAAGAATAGTTTTTACATTTTTAAACAGTTTTAGGAAAAAAAAAAAAGAATATGCAATGGAGACCACAGGAGTCTGCAAAGTCTAAAATATATTTATTATCCAGACAGAAATATATTCACTATCCAAACATAAAAAGGTTGCCACCCTCATCTACTCTATGACCCAGCAATTCCATTCCTAAGCATCTACTCAAGAGAAAGGAAAGTACATGTTCACAAAAAGACTTGTACAAGTATGTTTACAGAAGCTTTGTTCATAGTAGCTAAAAATTGGGAAGGGGAGGGTAATTTGACAAGCTCATCCCAAAATTCACATGGAAGAGCAAAGAGCCAGGAATACCAAAGACAATTTTGAAGAACACATTGCAGGCAGGGGACCAATAGAAGTAAACTGCATTATCATCTCTAAAAGCCAACTTTTTTCCATTAAACATCAATTGTTTGCTAATAAGTTCATTGGCTTTCCTTCTTTGTGTGACTTATTCCCACTTAATATATGTAGTATATATTAATCTTTTTCCCTGCTTAACTAATTAAAAAATAGTTGTAACATAAAATTAATAGTTTTCACAACCAATTGTTATAGTATTTTCCTACTGTAGTAATACTTACATTTCAACTTATGAAATTAACACACGAAGCATGTAAGATTTTTTTCCCCAAAATTACCTTTAAAATGCTCACCTCTTGAAAACATTAATACATCTGAATAGCATGGATTGTTCATATTACTGATATTATAAAGCCATTTAGCTATCATGTGTTGAGGAAGCAAAATATATTGTCAGAAGAATTCACCTTTTCAGCCTCCTTGAGACTGGAGCAGAGACCACATAGCAAATTTGACCCTACTGTTGAGTTTTAAATTAAACTTTTAACATTCCAACCATCATTATCATCTCTTTCCAGAAATTAACTCAACGTAGGTCATATTAAGAGAACATTTTGACTGATCATGCAGTACTCCCATTGTGGGGCCTGGCAAATTTCATTCTCACTTGTGTATTATCATCTCTGGTATACTTGCCAGTACTTTCAGCCCGAAGTAGCTGAAAGTCTCCATAATGTAAAACTACTACATCTGCTTTGGGAAAAGTATGAAAGAGAAGGACATAAAACTTAGAACAACTCTTTTGAAACTAGTTTTGTAAAAAGGCTGGAAAGTGACGTTCTAAATCTAGATCAGAATACAGTCATGTGGCCGGGTGCGGTGGCTCACGCTTGTAATCCCAGCACTATGGGAGGCCGAGGTGGGCGGATCGTTTGAGCTCAGGAGTTCAAGACCAGCCTGAGCAAGAGCGAGACCCCGTCTCTACTAAAAATAGAAAGAAATGATTTGGACAGCTAAAAATATATATAGAAAAATTAGCCAGGCATGGTGGTTCATGCTTGTAGTCTCAGCTATTCGGGAGGCTGAGGCAGGAGGATCGCTTGAGCCCAGGAGTTTTGAGGTTGCTGTAAGCAAGGCTGACGCCACAGCACTCACTCTAGCCCGGGCAACAGAGTGAGACTCTGTCTCAAAAAAAAAAAAAAAGAATACAGTCATGTGTCGCATGACAACATTTCAGTCAACAACAGATCGCATATACAATGGTAGTCCCGTGAGATTATATGGAGCTTAAAAATTCCTATTGCCTACCGATACCTTGATGATCCTGATCCTGTGAAGGCCTAGGCTAATGTGTGTGTTTCTGTTTTAGTTTTTAACAGAAAAGCTTAAAAAGTTTTAAAAAATCAAAAATTTTAAAAATAGGAAAAAGCTTATAGAATAGGGATACAAAGAAAGAAAACATTTTTGTACAGATGTACAATGTGTTTGCATTTTAAGCTAAATTTTATTAGAAGAGTAAAAAAGTTTAAAAAATTAAGGTTTATAGAGTAAAAAAGTTAGAGTAAGCTAAGGTTAATTTGTTATTGAAGAAAGAAAAATATTTTTCTATAAATTTAATGTAGCCTAAGTGTGTAGCGTTTATAAAGTCTACAGTAGTGTACAGTAATGTCCTAGGCCTTCACATTCACTCACCAGTCACTCAGAGCAACTTCTGGTCCTGCAAGCTCCACTAGTGGTAAGTACCCTATGCAAGTCTACCATCTATCTTTTAGACTGTATTTTTACTATACTTTTTCTATGATAGAAAAACCTATCTTTTTTTAAGAAAGGTTTATTTATTTTTTTTTTTTTAAGAAAGAAAGGTTTAAATACACAAATATTTACCATCGTGTTACAACAGCCAACAGCGTGCAGTACAGTAACATGCTATACAGGTTTGTACCCTAGGAACAAAAAGCCACTCCACATAACCTAGGTATGTAGCAGGCTATACCATCCAGTTTTGTTTAAGTATACTCTGTGATGTTCACACAACAAAATCACTTGATGCACTTCTCAGAATGCATCCCCACTGTTAAGCAGTACATGACTGTATTATAAAAGCTGATAATACCCAAGTGTTTCGTTATCAAAAGTATGAAAAACTGAAAAATAGTAATTTACATTACAGTACAACTACTTATATTTCCTTCCACAAAGATCCAATAACTTATATTCTTTTCCCATGGGATTTTTTTCCTACCCATTTGTAATTTATTACTGCTAAAAAGGCCTGCTATATTAAAAATGCCAAATAAAATTATATATCATTTACTACTTAATGCTATACCTTCTTTTCTTCACGTCCAATTAGTATTAAACTATCTTTCATTTATCAAATTTTCAGCTGAATACATTGATGCATTTAGGAAAGGTTAAACAATTACAGCATTCCCTTAGTGATACTGGAGTTACGCCAGGAGGAAGCGTGCTCTCCTAAGGCAGCACTCTTGCAAACATTTCCTTCATCTCTGAATCTCACTTTCTCATGTTTTGCTTAAATCTAGCTGGTAACCAGCAATCAGCATGGCAATTTTTTGGTCTATTATAGGTTTTTTTTTTTTTTTTTTTTTGAGACAGAGTCTCACTCTGTTGCCCAGGCTAGAGTGAGTGCCGTGGCGTCAGCCTAGCTCACAGCAACCTCAAACTCTTGGGCTTAAGCGATCCTACTGCCTCAGCCTCCCCAGTAGCTGGGACTACAGGCATGCCCCACCATGCCCGGCTAATTTTTTTGTATACATATTTTTAGTTGGCCAGATAATTTCTTTCTATTTTTTTAGTAGAGACGGGGTCTCACTCTTGCTCAGCCTGGTCGCGAACTCCTGACCTCGAGCGATCCACCTGCCTCGGCCTCCCAGAGTGCTAGGATTACAGGCGTGAGCTACCGCGCCCAGCCTATTATAGGTTTTTAAAGCTTTGGGGAAAAAAGTAGTTAAGACACATACGGAAGACATTGTGATACTTCCATTTTCCTTAACACAACAGTGAACAATTAAATAGTTTTAAAAATTGAACATACCCTTTGAAGGCCAAGAAAAAAAATCTATCTTTCACTTTTTTTCTACCTGACCTAAAATTAAGTCCTGATTTAAACGAAGCAAAAATATACTTACAGAACTAGCATCAACATCACTGTGGATGGCAACCGTCTTAATGCCCATCTTCTTGCAAGTCTTAATAACCTATTTTAAAATACATCAATGTTATCTATTAACAGCGTTTCAAAGTATTTAATAATAATCAATTTCATAGAGTAAAATAGAAAATAAAATTAAATTTCTACTTACCCTACATGCAATTTCTCCTCGATTAGCAACAAGAATTTTATCAAAAGTCTGAAGAAAGAAAAAACACATTAGAAATTGTTACTCTTACTTTGGGACCAGGAAACACCAAGTTTTTCCACAATTAACAATGAATACAATCCTAATGAACATTATTTCCTACAGTAATATTAGATACTATAAATAATATGTTGATTTACAACCAGGGAGCTACTAAACTCATATGGTAGGCTCAGGACCTATAATTACTTTGCTAAAGCATCAATTGCCTAGGTTAATTTATTCATAAGCAGACGAAAGGGGTGTCTATAAATTTTCTTACCAAGAGAAAATCTTCAAATGATATTTCAGAACACTAAAAAACTTTTGTCAAAATTGCTTGACAATTTATTTTCTAAGTTCTGGAAAATTCTAAGTGCCATAAATTGTTTTTCAAAGGACAGTCCAATACTGTATAATTTATATGCCATCTCTGTTGGGTTGGGGCATATTTTCAATAATTCAGAACAATTGTGCTTATATCCAAAAATGTTCAGATTAAGCAGGTTATCCTATTTGAATAACCATAAAATTTTGAAGCAGCTGAGGCCAAATAATAGAAAGAGAATGTCCATCCTGTGTGTATCTCATGACCTAAATCCCAAGCCCACCTTTGCCACTACTGACCTATTTGACTTTAAGCAAATCAATCTCTGTAGGTGCTGATTTCCACATATATAAAGTGATAGCACTCCAATGAAAAGTGATTCGATAAGGTTTTCTTCCTACTCTAAAATTATATAGGCTAATCTTTTTAAAAAACACAATTATAAATAATTTAGATGCAATGTATATTAGTATAAAGTTATTTCTGGGTTAATGAATTGTTATAAGTTAAATGGAACTATAAAAAAAGTTTTAGTTATAGTTCTACAAGAAAAGTTAGAGTTATATATGATCTTTTCAAAAATACTCTTATATAACTTAGAGCAAGGTTTTTTTTTTTTTAATTTCAATAGATTTAGGGTACAAGTGGTTTTGGTTACATGGATGAACTGTATAGTGGTGAAGTCTGGCCTTTTAGTGTACCCATCACCTGAACAGTGTACATTGTACCCAAAAGGTAAAGAGCAGTATTTTAACCTACAGGAGAAAGCCCAGAATCTCAGAATTGGAAAAGGCTTTCAAAGTCTTGGTTTAACCTTTAAATCACACATGCCTTAATCCACCAACCTGAGACAAGCCTCTGCCTTAAAATTTGGTAAACTTCTAATTTGATAAAACCCTGAGCCATTGAAAGCCTTGCTTATATGGGCCCTTAAAATACCCTACTCTCACCTCAGGCCTGAGAATGTAAAATCATCTACTTTTCTGTAGCCTAACAGTCATGGCAAATCCCTGTTAAACTGTAAGTATATCCCAAGAAAACAATGTTTATTCTTTCTTGAACTGCATTCAAAAATGTGAAGTTATATTAAGCGTTAAACAGACATCTGATAAAGGAACCACAAACACCATTGCTGTAAATTTCACATTAAACAATTGTTACAGTAAATATAACAAATTATGATAACATTATGAGGATTTGCTGGGCGTGGTAGCTCACACCTGTAACCCTAGCACTTCAGGAGGCGGGAGGATCACTTGAGGTCAGGAGTTCAAGACCAACCTGAGCAAGAGCAAGACCCCCCTCTCTACAAAAAGTAGAAAAATTAGCCAGGCATGGTGGTATGCCTGTAGTCCCAACTACTTGGGAGTCTAAGGCAGGAGGATCGGTGGAGCCCAGGAGTTTGAGGTTGCAGTGAGCTATGATAACGCCACTGTACTCTATCCCAGGCAACAGAGCGAGACCCTGTCTCCATCAAAAAAAAAAAAAAAAAAAGTATAATGATTAAGTATGAATCCCCATTGTAATTTCTGTCCAACAAGTAGAATAGGCTGGGCACAGTGGCTCAAGCCTATAATCCCAGCACTTTGGGAGGCTGAGGTAGGATCACTTAAAGCCAGGAATTCAAGGTTTTAGTGACCTATGATCAGGCCACTGAACTCCAGTCTGGGAGTCTGGGTGACAGAGCAAGACCCTCTTAATTAAAAAAAACATCAAAATAAAGGCAGCAGACTAGTAATTAAGAGTCAGTCTGGAGCCACACTGCCCAGGCTGGACTCCCAACACTGTCACATGTTCTTCTGTATGTTCTTCCATGACAAGTCATTCTTCTTGACTCCCGTGTCCTGATTTACAAAATGAAGGTAAAAATTGTACCTGCCACAAGAGGTTGTAAGAATGATATGAATTAACACCCTTAAAGTGTTTAGAATAGTGCCTAGCATCTAATATATATTCACTACATATAAGCTATAGCTATTGTTCTTCACCTCTTTGGGTCACTTACCAGAGAGTTATGAATCTAGGAGTGTGCCCCCATCTAACTGGGGAAAATCTATAACAAAATGAATTACTTGTGCCTGACACATTTTCTCTATTCAGTACTGTTAATGTATTACGAATTAGTGCACAAACTCAATAGGGCTAACCACATCAATTAATCTTCCATGCATAAAATTTTCTTTTGAATTAATTATAGATGCATAAGGTTCAGAATTCTAAAAGTACAAGAGAGGATACACTGAAGAGACACCTACGTCCCTGCCACAAAGGCAACCACTGTTACCAGTCTCCTGTATATTCTTCCAGATAGGTTATGCATATAAGAGAATAAAAATACAAATCAATTTAAACCAAGTCTAAAACTTCCCCTCTTCATCAACAACTATAGATAAATATCAAGTGCATTTCATACCTTTGATGTGCGATATGGCACAATCACAACACATTGTGTTAAGTGCTCTAATAAGGTTACGTCCAGGATGCTATGTACAGAGAAGGGACAGCTCAAACAGCATGTACAAAGGCAAGTGTAAAGGTAGCGACACTGGAAGAAGAGGGTAGCACTAAAAAAGTACAAGGAATTTTTAGTATGACTCAACCACACAATATGTTTGGGGGAGATGTAGCAAATAAAGCTAGGGTAAGAAAGGCCCGATGATGAAATGACTTATACCATTTAAGGAACTGGGACTTTATCCTGCATGTGAAGAGCCACTCATAAGGCACCCTGAAGACACTCTGGGCGGGGGGAGGGGAAGCCCACAATCATGACTATAAATCAGGAACCTGAATCCTTGAAGACCTGGGGGCAGGGCGTGGTTCAGGTACCAGAAGAGATAACTTTTGCAATAGCTATTCTACTAATATAACTGTGCTAATGATGTCATCTGAGGTAAAAAAAAGTTTCCTAAGAATTTTTTTTAAGGTCATTTTCCTTTCAATGCATTCTCTCTCTACCCCTCCTTCCCCCTTCCCCTTCCCTAGGTTTAGATCTTCACTGCTGGGCTATACAGCCACAGATGGCACTTCGCTCCATGCAGAGACCAAGACCAGGGCTGAGCTGGCCCCCTGCACTGGGTACTCCTTGGAATGATGATGTTAGGACTCCAGACAATGAGTCAGTCGCTCAACACATCTGAGAAAGAGTACAGCACAATGGGTAAGTCCACCAGCTCTGGAGAAGGACACCCAGCTTAAACTTACTACCTGGTTTTAAGTCTCCGTTTCCAAATGTGCAAAATTGAGTTGTTAAGGATAATATTAAGCAACTGACATTTAGGACACATACTTTCAATACACCAGGCACTGTGACAAATCCTTTCTGTGCATTATCTATTATGTAATAGCTATGAGGATATTTGTCATCATAATAGTCCCATGAAGTCAGTTCTGATAATATCTCCACTTTACAAATGAGAAAACTGAGGCTTGGTGAAGCCAAATCACTTGCCTAAATCACTTACGAAGTTAACTAGTGTTAAAGCCAGAATTCACATTCAGGTATTCATGTCAGAGTCACACGACGGCCTAACTTGATCAGAGTATAATATAATGCAAACTCTAAACACTATGCTATGAATGCCAGCTAAGATCACATTTGTTATGGAAGGAACACCAGAGTACTGCACTGCTTCACATTGACTTAAGGATTACTGAAACTCCCTGATCTTCTTCCAAGCAAATTAAGTTAAATTTTGCTTACTCTCATAAACATACTTGATATAAGTTTACTTCAAAACTCAAGTTAAAAAAATGACACTTTTAGTAATGATTAAATTTCACCTGGTTTAATTTTAACTTAATCTGAGTCACTGACAAAATGTGGAGTAAGAAAGGGTCAATAACAGATTCACATGAGAATCAATTTATTTAACATATATACTACCAAAGACCAAGCCTACTTGCACTTAGGATGGTAACAATAAACAAACCAGGTCAAGCCGGCCACAGTGACTCATGCCTACAATCTTAGGACTTTGGGAGGCTGAGGCAAGAGGATCACTGGAGTTCACGACCAGCCTGGGAAACATAGTGAGACCCTGTCTCTACAAAAATTTTTTAAAAATTAGCCAGGCATGGTGGTGTGCACCTGTAGTCCCAGCTACTTGGGAGGCTCGGGTGGGAGGATCCCTTGAGCCTAGGAGGTCAAGGTTGCAGTGAGCTATGATCCCGACATTATGATCACGCCACTTCACTCCTGCTCAGGTGAAAGTCCCTGTCTCTGAAAAAACAAACAAACAAACAAACAAACCAGGTCAGTATCCCTGGAGAGAGAAAGGTCCAATTAAATGCAGCCCTCAAGTAAGGGATGAGGCCAGCAACTTGGTCTAAATATGCACCTGTACTACCAATGGGTGCCAAAAAAACATCCATCATTGACTAAAGCACCACACAGTTTCTCCACAATTAAGGAGATGGCAAAGATAGCAGACAGCAGATTTGATTTCAGATATTTATGACAAAATATTTTGTAATGCTTAATGAATTCCAAGAGAATTTCACTTCCAGTCCCTTTATCTCTCTTACCTCTTTCATGTCCTAAACTAAGATAGTTATGCAAATTTATTCATTTATTTTTAGTTATTATCAGTAGTTACCAATGTGGGAGGTGAGTTAGCTATTCCTGTAACTCCACTATGAGGTTATAGTGAAAGCAAGTCCCTGACCAAACCCTGCCACACATACAAACATTAACAGACATAGAAAGAATCTCAAAACCTGCTCTGTGAGTTCAGTAAAGTTTCAACTTCCTGTACTTTCCTCCAATAGCCTACAGGAAAGGTTCACCTGAGACAAAGGAACAATAATCTGATTTGGCTAACCATACTGTCTGACTCAAGCCATCCAAAATCCACTACAACAGTGGCTGAACACAGGACTATTTCATTTAGAGATCAAGCCTGGGTATTATCCTTAAAGGTAAAGAATAAAAGGCCAACTAGATTGTTATATTTTGTTAATAAAAAGGCAGAGAATTTCTCTAAAATAGGCAACAACACATATCTTGAATACTTCTAATTTCCTCAGTGATAGCTCATTTCTAATGCCCATTTTACTAATGAGGAAGGCTACGAATGTCTGTAGGGAGAAAGATGGCTAAACCACTTAAATGTAGCCTCTTCAATAAATGCTAGCTTGCCACTCCTAGAGTGTTCCCAAATAGGATAGCTGATTACCTCTAGATTGGAATGCAACACGTGTGCACAAACATATACACGTGAACCCCAAAGCATATCGTCTATGATGAAATTTTAAAATTACAGCTTTCATAACAGGGAGTGTATCATAGCTAATTGATCTAGCTCTGCACCATCCGATACAATAGCCACTAACCATATGAGGCTACAAATGTGGCTAAGCAAACTGATATGTCCCCAATTTAGAAGACTTAGTACAAAAAAAACGACTATAAAGTGTCCCATTAATATTTTTTATACTGAATATATATGGAAATAACATTTTAGATATTGAGATTATATTATTAAAATTAATTTCACCTGACTCTTTTTACTTTTTAATGTGGCTATCAGAAAATTAAAAGTTACATTTGCCCTGCAGTTGTGTTTCACACTATTTCTATTGGACTGGACGGATTCCTCCAAGCCTCCGGATTCAAAAGAAATCTGGAAAGTAGTTTTGTGCACTTCAGCAGATGATTCAGAAGATATCTCAGTTATGTCATTCCCAAATATCATTCATATCATTTCTACTTTCATGACATTCACCTTGAACAATCTTTTCTTAACCAAAACTCTTAACCTGTCCTCTTTGATGCCTTCATTGCCACTAAACCATGTTTTATTTCTAATCACCTCTTGTAGTCCCTTTATCTTTCCTATCACAAGGTTCAAACATTATCATATATCAAAATTTTAGTTGGAATTCCCTTGTACCAAAATTTACAATATGCATACTTGCCTTCAATCCAAATGAATCACATAAATATTAAGTAAAAAAACAAAAACTCAATAGTTTAATAAAAATCTCTCAATTGCCCAGTCTTTAAGAAAGAATGTTGTATTAGTATGCTGCTGAAAACAAGGGAAACATGTTGCAAATGTATTCAATTTTTGGTATAGATACAAATACAAACTTAAAAAGACTCAGCTAGTGGTTCACAATGAAAAAAAGGAACAAAGATTGAACACCTATAAAACCTATGATGCTGGAGCAGTGAGTGCCCAGCAGGAACAAAACTTCATCTGTCCACTGAACATAGTGTGAAGATAAAAAACTAAAACCATTATAACCTGGTTGAGAGTATTTTTTTAAATACTTACTTTTTCATTAGGATCATATCCCATTGAACCAAGACTACGGGACACCATTAAGTGCTGTCTTGAATAGCGTGGAACATGCTACAAAACAAAACAAAAGTGAAATAAACTACAGATACTTGAATGGGCTTAAAAATATTTTTTCAGGGTACTTATTCCAGTTCACTTCTAGCTAAAATGTTTTACCAATCTACATATGTAGTTATAAGCAATACGCCATAATTATGAAAGGGAAATCGTAACTACAGACACATCCCCTTGGCACACAAGGAAAACCAAAGGCATGAAAGCAATCTCCAGAAAAGTATAACAGGAACAGTCAATAGGCCAAACAAATCTGAAGAAGGGTCTTTCTGATCACACAGAATGATAGAGCTGGGTCAGAAATGTCACAGACCACACAGAACTTTATAAAACACAAAACAAGAAAGAGCCTTGGCCTAAAGGAGCTTTAATTTTAACAGTGATCAGAAAATAATAAAATATTATTGTTTATTTCTTAATGTTTTGAGCATGATTTCTTATTTTACATTTTCTTGTACAACAGTGGTTTGGCTGATATGAAAAAGTAATAATACTAATAATCAGGTTGACTTCTAATTCATTAAAATGTTTGTGGAGAAAATATATCTTCACAAATGACTAATAAAAATGACTAATAAAAGTTATAGCCAAGGTTTAAGCAAACGATTTACCCAGTAGCCACCGATAAAACTACATGCAAAAAATGGAGAAGGGGGAAAAAAAAATCAGTGAAAGCCAATGCATCCTCTTCGAACTTTCTAAGAGGATAACAACTCAAATAAGAAACAAAATGTTTTTACAGCAACGTTTTAAAATGAACTCAAAGATTTATACCAGCAGTCCTCAACCTTTTTGGCACCAGCAACCAGGGGCCGTAGAAGACAGTTTTTCCACAGACGGACGGGCAGGGAGCCCAGCGGCAGAGCTCTACTCTGTAGCCCAGTCCCCAACAGGTCGTGAAGTGGACCACAGATTTATATAATTATTTTTTTTAAGTATCAAACCCCCAATTATAAAATGTAATCTCCTACAAAAGTGAAGGTAATAGATATTAAAGATACAGTTTATAAAATAAAGCCTTTACCAAGCAAAAGGCAGAAGAACAATTAACTGAGAATGGGAAATTTATTATTATGTCCCTACTAAAGACCAAGACAATCTTTTGTATATTCCCTCAAACATCTCTGTGAGTTAAAGAGTATTATCCCCAACTTTACAAATGAGAAATTTGAGTCCTAAGGACTTTAATTTTTCAAAGGTCACAGGGCAAGGTTGTAATGGTTATAAGATTTAAGCATAGATCTGTTAACATCTTTCTTACTTTGAGATAATAAAAACAGTGGCACCTCCCACACTTACACTACAGGTGTCCCAAAAGTCGCCATACATAGAGAAAATGGGAAATTCTAGCCAAATGTACCTTCATTTGCAAAATATTCATTATTTCCCATTTTCCCTATGTATAGCGACTTTTAGGACACCCTGTATTATCTACTAAAAGATATGATCTGCTGTTCCATACAGCTTGTACACATGTGAATTTGTAAATGTGGCCCAAAGTTTAAAAAAAAAAAATAGATGCCCCTGGTTAACCAATAACTAGAATTAGAAATTGTACAAGCTACAGAACTCTGTAACCACAGTCAGATCCACAAAGGCACTGTTCCTATTCACTCCTAGCAGACCTAAAAGTGAAGAATCCAGGTCAAAACTCTGACAATTTTTGTAAAGCTACAACATAAAGTTTCTTTTCTAAATACAGGGAACAAGAAAGTACAAAGTTGCTAATTTGAACCGCTACACAGAATTTTAAGGTTTGTTGCTTTTGTTAAGCACATACCCAAGTGGATACATGACCAGTCCAAAATTCTTTTAAAATACTTCCTAGCAACAAAGGTTTCGAGGAAAAACTTTAATCAGCAACATTTATAAAGACTATTTAGCCCATCACAGCCAAAGGGAGAAGGGTCAAGGTGTGCAAAATAACTTCCCAGTAACATACAGTCATTGGTTCTCTTCCTCAGGAACAAATTTCCTATATTTTCCACACTTAGGAAAGAAACACCAGCTAACAGTGAGGCACATGGGCAGTGGCATGACCCTCAGAAGCTCAAGACCTGTGTCAACTCCTACTTCCACTGCTTTGTAGCTAAGAGGCATTGAGCAAATCAATTCTCTGGGCCCCAGTTTCCATCTATAAAATGTAGGTGACAACACCTCCCTGCTTTCCTAGAGAGGATAAATGAGTCTTTATAAACAGTAAAGTGCCAAAAACATGTAAAGTATTACAGAAAAACTATGTACAAGTATTCAGCTGTCCCCTTCTTTCTTAAAATTATACCAGAACCATTGGGGAGTTACCATTAAAGAAGAATGTACTCATTAAGAGTTCTGGTCTAGGCTGATTGTGAACCAGGTTCGAATGTTAGGTATATAGGAAATTTCCTCCTTTGTAAACTGGGCATAATAATAGTATTTATCTAGGCCATAATGGTGCTATAAAGATTAAATAAGAATGTATAAAATGCCTAGCACAGTCTTACATATATATTACAGTCAGCATACAATAACTGTTAGCCAAAAAAGGAAGGGAAATGGTACAGCTTTTAGACAAACTGGATGCATGCCTTCCAGCCACTGCAAACAGGGAAACAAATATCATTTTATAAGATAGCACTTACTTTTATTATCAAGATGCAGCCTTACATGGCAGTCAAAACTGCTATATCCACTAGCAATGACCTTAAAGAACAATTTACACAGCCAAAACCAAAACTACTATTGTTTCTAACATATCCACAGTGGCATTCAGGCGAATAAAACAATTCTGGTTGCAGGTGAATTCATTATCAGAATAAATTCCGCTTTAAAGAAACTATCTTCAAAACTGTGTTAATGGAGCCATAAAATGATCTCACCAAGGTGAAAGTAAACATTAGTTATTGCTTCATCTCTAAAATTTCCAGGCGAAGGTTCTCTCTTCCATGTTTCATAACACAGAGCTTGGAAACATCAGCTGAATATTTTTTTCAGCATTTTAACAGGCCCACAGTGACCTTCTGCGGGCATGCCCTCTCCGAAGACACTTAGCTAAATCCAGCTTTTTCGTGGAAGCGCAGCTTTTCTTTCAAACAGACATTGACTATTCGGTCTTCAGAACCTCAGAGACCATCCCAGTCTCCATGGTCTGCCAAAAGCTAAGCTGAACACCTAATATCTGAGAGAGGTGGCCAACTCTCAAGATTCTCTGGGCCCTGCCTCCATACTAAGCTCAAGCCCCAGGAAACTATGTTAACTCTACATCGTCAGCAGCCCACTACGACTCTGAAACCAAGCCATTCTTTCCAGCCCACCAGTAGCAGATTTATTGGTGCCCACCCAGATCCTCCCCAGCTGCTGTGTTGATTGACTTATGGTCCACACTTGCTCCCTTGTCTCGACCATGGGCCTCCACTATCCAGGTGTTCTCCATCAAGCCTAAGAGCTACCTCCTACCAGCACATAGCCAAGGACTGACTGATACAGCTTCCAAAGGGCCAGTCCCCTCACTTAAGGGTGGGACCAGTTCAGTCACTTAATCTGTATCCTAGAGCTGCACTGTCCAATATGGCAGCCACTAGCCACCTTTAAATATGCTGAGGGCAAATTCAGACGTGCTCAAAGAGTAAACCACACATCAAATTTTGCAGACTTCGTACCAAAAATATGTAGAAGACCTCATTAGTAAACTTTTACATCTTCAAATAATATTTTGAATATATTGGGCTAAAATAAAATATATTAACATTAACTGCATCCTGTTTTACTTTTGTTTTCATTTTACCTTTTCAATGTGAGCACTAGAAGATTTTTAATTGCATTTGCAGCTCACCTTATATTTGTTTGGGGCAGTGCTGATCCAGAGCTGCAGTTCTCAAACTTTACAGTGTATCAAAATCACATGGAAGCCTTGTTAAAACAGGCTGCTGGGTCCACCCCCAGATTTTCTGACTGGGCAGGTCTGGAGAATTTGCATTGCTAACATGTTCCCAGGTGATGCTGTTGCCACTGGCTAAACACCACACTTTGAGAACCACTGCTCTAGAGCCTCCCGGTGGAATAAGACTAAAGCCAATCTCCACCTGTAAAAACCATAATGTGTTTCAAGGTAACTACTGTCTTGCTCTTTCTCCCAGCCTCAGCCTTACCCAGCTCTACCACAGTACCACAGCTGTCCCCAACCTTTTTGGCACTAGGGACAGTTTCATGGAAGACAAATTTCCACATTTATGGTGCAGTCAAACCACTCTGCTAATGATAATCTGTGTTTGCAGCTGCTCCCCAGTGCTAGCATCACTGCCTCAGCTCCACCTCAGATCATCGGGACATTAGATTCTCATAAGGAGCCTGCAGCCTAGATCCCTCACACGCGCAGTTTACAGTAGGGTTCGTGCTCCTATGAGAATCTAATGCCCCGATGATCTGATAGGAGACGGAGGTTATGAGGTGATGTGAGTGATGGGGAGAGGCTGTAAATACAGATGAAGCTTTGCTTGCTCACCCGCAGCTCACCTCCTGCGTGCAGCCCCATTCTGAACAGGCCATGGATCACTACCGGTCAGCAGCCCAGGGGTTGGGGACCACAGCACTACCATACCTAGCAGCTAGGTAGTCAACTTGAGATGTAATGCACATACAATCGTTTACAGCCATTGTAGCCATTGAATGCATCCAATTCCACTGATCGCAGAAGCTAAGTGGGGTCAGGCCTGCTTAGTACTTGGATGGGAGATGTAATTCACATACAATAAAACTTAACCTTTTAAAGTGTACAACTCAGTGGTTTTTAGTATGTTCACAAGGCATGGAACCATTACCACTATGGATTCTAGAACATTTTTCATCACTCCAAAAAGAAACCCCTTAACTGTCCAGTCACTCCCATCTCCTCTCCTCCCAGCCCTTGGGCAAACACCAATCTACTTTCCATCTCTACGGCTCAGCCTATTCTGGAGATTTCATACAAATGGAATCATATAATATGTGACCTTTTCTGTCTACCTTTCAAGAGTCATTCTGGATTCCTCCTTTCCTTATACATGCCTACCTTGGAGATATTTCAGGCTCAGTTCCAGACCACTGCAAGAAAGCAAATATCACCAAAAAAAAAAAAATCACAGGAATTTTTTGTTTTCCTAGTGCATATAAAAGTTATGTTTACACTACCCTGTAGTCTATTAAGTACGCACTGGTATTATGTCTAAAAAAAAAGTACAAGCCAGACACAGTGGCTCACGCCTGTAACCCTAGCACTCTGGGAGGCCGAGGCGGGTGGATTGTTTGAGCTCAGGAGTTCAAGACCAGCCTGAGCAAGAGCAAGACCCTGTCTCTACTAAAAACAGAAAGAAATTATATGGACAACTAAAAATATATACAGAAAAAATTAGCTGGGCATGGTGGCACATGCCTATAGTCCCAGCTACTCGGGAGGCTGAGGTAGGAGGATTGCTTGAGCCCGGGAGTTTGAGGTTGCTATGAGCTAGGCTGATGCCATGGCACTCTAGCCCAGGCAACACAGTGAGACTCTGTCTCAAAAAAAATAAAAAAATAAAAATAAAAATAAAAAGTATATACCTTAATTAAATAATTCACTATTGCTAAAAAATGCTAACAAGCCTTCAGCAAGTCATAATCTTGCTGTTGGAGGGTCATTGACATCCATACTGATGGCTGCTGACTGATCAGGGTGGTAGTTGCTAAAGGTTGGGGTGGCTGTGAGAATTTCTAAAAAACAAGACAATAATGAAGTTTGCTGCATCAACTTCCTTTCATGTATGTGATGCTGTCTGACAGCATTTTGATCAGCCTGTCTTCTGAAATTTTTTTTTCTTTAGGCATGAGGGTCTTGCTATGCTGCCCAGGCTAGATTTGAACTCCTGGGCTCAAGTGATCCTCTCAACTCAGCATCCCAAGTAGCTGGGATTACAGGAGAACACCAGCATGCCTAGCTGTCCTTTGAAGCTTTAATGCCAGGCATTGACTTCTCCTCTCTAGTTATGGAAGGCTTAAATGGCATCTTCTTCCAACAGAAAGCTGTTTTATCTCCATTCAAAAAATGCTTGTTTAGCGTAGCCACCTTCAAATCTTCTGGATAACTTGCTGCAGCTTCTACATTAGCACTTGCTACTTCACCTTGCCCTTTGATGTTGTAGAGATGGCTTCTGAAACCTCATGAACCAAGTTCTGCTGGCGTCAAACTTTTTTCTGCAGCCTACTCACCTCTCTCAGCCTTCACAGAATTGAAGAGAGTTAGGGCCTTGCTCTGGATTTGGCTGTGGCTGGTTTGATCTTCTATCCAGACCACTCAAACTTTCTCCATACCAGCAATGAGGCTGTTTGACTTTCTTATCATTCATGTGTTCACTGGAATAGCACTTTTAATTTCCTTCAAGGACTTTTCCTTTGCATTCACAACTCGGCTAACTGTTTGGCACAAGAAGCCCAGCTTTCAGCCTTTCTCACCTTTCAACATGCCTTCCTCAGTAAGCTTCATCATTTCCAGCTTTTGATTTAAAGTGAGAGATGTGAGAATCTTCCCTTCACTTGAGCTGTAGGGTTATTAATTAGCCTAATTTCCATACTGTTGTGTCTCAGGGAATAGGGATGCCTGAGGAGTGGGAGAGAGATGGAGGGAGGAATGGCTAGTAGGTGAAGCAGTCAGAACACACACAACATTTATCCATTAAGAGCAAGGTTCATGGTGCCCCAAAACAATTACAATATGCAAATTAACAATTTGAATTGTTAACTTGGTTATTCAAAAGCAATTATTCAATTAATATCAGAGATCACAGATCAACCTAATGGACACAATAAAGGAAAAAGTTTGAAAAACTGCAAAAATTACCAAAATGTGACAGACACAAAGTGAGCACATGCTGTTGGAAAAATGTCACTGACAGCCTTGTTTGAAGGTTGCCATGAAACTTCAATTTGTGAAAAAATGCCATATCTGTGAGGCACAATAAAGTGCAAAGCACTAAATGAGGTGTGCCTATATCTCCCTTCTAACCCAACAGCAAGTACTACTGGCTCTAGCTCCAAAGTATACCCCAACTGACCAGTTCTCACCAACGCCAGCACTGCCACCTTAGCACAAGTTACCATCAGCTCTGGCTCAGTCTTCCACAATAGCCTCCTGCTGGGCTCTCTGCTTCCACTCCTGCTGCCCGACACAGCCCACTCCCACCCCTACTAAGATTCTCCACACAGTAGCCACAATCATCATCCAAAATGTAAATCCAATTTGCTTAAAATTCTGTCCAAATGGACTCCTGTTCCTAGATAAATTCTAAATACAAGCCCCTAGATGACTCTGTTCTGCCCACCTCCCCCATCTCATCTCCTAGCACCCCCCTCAGTCAGTTCATTCCAACCAGACGGGCACATCCCTTGATTATGTCAAATGCAATCCCACCTCAGAGCTTTTGCCTTGGCAGTCCTTGGTCTGGAGTGCCAGTCCTCTAAATCAGTACAGAGTGGGCTCTCTCGGTTTTCCGTTCAAATGACATATGCTCAGAAATGTCTCCCCTGTTATCCGTAGGTAGGTATCCCTACCCGCAGCACACTATCACTCTCTATCCCATTATCCTAATTTTTTCCTTACAGAGCACTTACCACTCTGAACTTCTCTATTTATGTGAACACTCTCAGTCTCCTCTATTTTTTTTTTTTTTTGAGACAGGGTCTCACTCTGTTGCCCAGGCTAGAGTGCCATGGCGTCAGCCTAGCTCACAGCAACCTCAAACTCCTGTGCTCAAGTGATCCTCCTGCCTCAGCCTCCCAAGTAGCTGGGACTACAGGCATGTAGTCTACAGGCATGTAGTCTACAGGGATGTAGACTACAGGCTAATTTTTCTATATATATTTTAGCTGTCCATATAATTTCTTTCTATTTTTAGTAGAGACGGGGTCTCGCTCTTGCTCAGGCCGGTCTCGAACTCCTGAGCTCAAACAATCCACCCGCCTCGGCCTCCCAGAGTGCTAGGATTACAGGCGTGAGCCACTGTGCCAGGCTTCAGTCTCCTCTATATTCAAATATAACCATGATGCGGACAGAAACATTCAATATTATATCCCCAGCTCTAAATACTCTCTGGCACATAGTAGGTATAGGTGGATTGACCGGTGGCCCCCAAAATAATGCATCCATGTTCTGGAACCTATGAAAAAGGGTCTTTGCAAATATAACAAAGTTAAAGATCTCGAGATGAAATCATCCTGGATCCTGTCATGGTCCTAAGTCCAATGACAAGTGTCCTTATAAAAGAAGAAGAGAGGAAGACACACAGAGAGAAGGAGTAGGCCGGCCATGTGAAGACAGAGGCTGAACCTGGAGTGATGTGGCCGTAAGCCAAAAACACCTGGAGCCACCAGAAGCTCAAAGAGGCAAGGAAGGATCCTCCCCTAGACATTTCAGAGGGAATGTGACCCTGCTGACACCTTGATATCAGACTCCTAGACCCCAGAACTGTGAGAAAACAAATTTCTCTTGTTTTAAGCCACCAGGTTTATGGTCATTCATACAACAGCCCTAGGAAACCAATGGTTTCCTGAGTAACGAATACCAAAGAGAATACATGGATGCTGTATTAATTTTCCTGAATGAAATTAGAAGTCTGGACCGGGTGCGGTGGCTCACGCCTGTAATCCTAGCACTGGGAGGCTGAGGCAGGTGGATTGTTTGAGCTCAGGAGTTCGAGACCAGCCTGAGCAAGAGCGAGACCCCATCTCTACTAAAAAGAAAAACAGAAAGAAATTATCTGGACAACTAAAAATATATACAGAAAAAATTAGCCAGGCATGGTGGCACATGCCTGCAGTCCCAGCTACTCGGGAGGCTGAGGCAGAAGGATTGCTTGAGCCCAGGAGTTTGAGGTTGCTGTGAGCTAGGCTGACGCCACGGCACTCTAGCCCGGGCAACAGAGTAGTGAAACTCTGTCTTAAAAAAAAAAAAAAAAAAGAACTTAGAAGTCTGTATCTTCCAACATTTTTGAAATTAACTTTTATTTTGATCTGATTATGTTGATTTCATCATAGTTTATGGTCCTTTTTAAAATTAAAATGTCAACAGGCACTCAAAATAACCAATTTTTTAAATCATGCAATACATTTCTTTCAAAAAAGTATATTTTTGCTTCAACTATTGGAGAGTATCTTCAAAACAAACACAATATTTCTAAATATGATATTTCACCATGCTATTAAAATTATTCTCATTAAAGACCAAAGGTCTTAAATTCTTTCATCAATCTTTATTTTTATTCCTGAACCTCTCTGCACCTGGGACATGAGGAGGAAAAATGTTTTAATTTCTTTGGGCTCCTTCTATACATGCCATAGTGCCTAGAACTTAGAAGATGCTCGCAACACTTATTGAGAGATAGCTAGATCTCTAGAAAAATGAACCAATGAATGTTAACTACTTCTTGAAAGTTCTTCTCCAGGTTTGGGTAACACACTACACTATATTGGCTCCTCTCAAACCGTTTCTCTAAATCCTATGGTCTCTTCTTCTTCTTAGTCCTAATTTAGGGTTATAAGATGGAGTATTTATTCAATTAAATATTAACTCACTGTATCCTTCAGTGTTCACATACTCTGATTTTTGCCTCGGATTCCTGACCCAAAAACTGGCCGTTGATTCTCCTCTGTCTTCCCAGAACCCCAACATGACTCTTATGGGCCTCTAACTCCAGATATTTAACATGAAACACTATATTTCTATCCAAAAAAAAATTTTTCCTTCCCAAATTTCCTTTTTCATCCCTATTCTCCCACTTACATTTTGAAAATTTTGGAATAATTTAAACAACTCCTTTTTTTTCCATTCTCTTGATCAAAAAATGTCACCATCTTTACCCCTTATTTAGAAAAGAGCTGTAGCAGGTATTACCTCTGTTCTGAACCTCATAAGAACAGAATGAAATTCAAAAAGTAGATGTATAAATACATAAATGTCTGTAAACATTTTATTATACCATCAACTGGCTTCTATAATAAACTGAGAAGATTTTTTTCCCAAATGATCTGTCAAAAATGTATCAGCATGTTGAAAAGATTAACCCCCAGGCAATTCTAAAGGATTCAGATAAGCTTAAATATTCTTTTCCATGCTTACTGATTTAAAAAGAAAATCATAGATTTTAAGGAACATAGAACTTAAGCATTCAAACTTCATGAATGCACCATACAATGAGACCAAATTTGTAATTAGAAAAGCAAAGCTTTGGAATCATTTTATTTAAGGTTTAAATTCTACCTTAGCCAACTGTGTCCTTAAGCAGTTACTTAACTGCTCTGAGCTTTGTTTCCTCTCATGCAAAATTGGGATTTTTGACCTAGTTGCAACATGGATAAAAGATAATACATGAAAACCATATAAGGTATATAAAGTTCAATAAAAACTGCAGCAATTACCATAAAACCAACATCCTAGAGCCACTGAAAACATGCAGGCAGAAGAAAGAAACAGGTATTGAAACAGAATGTGTTTAAAAAGCTGATATATAAAACAAAGACTTAAAAGTGAACTCTACATATACCCTAAAAATAAACACTCTGTTAATTAGCTAAAAGACTGGTCAGAATTCTCCAGACTAGAGTCTAGAGTTAGCTACCTGCTTTCCAACCAAAAGGTTTGCAGAGTTGGAGGGAGGGATGGGAGGGGTTAAAAATCTTCAAAAGGTTCAGCTTCAAACAGACTCAGTAGAGCACATTTCAAGTTCATAGAAGGGAAGCACGGAAAGAAGCCAAGCAGCAGCTCAAGTTCCCATAGAGTGACAGTGAACTTCAGAGATGCTTCTAACTCCACCCCAAGGAGGAATTCTTTGCAGGCACAAACATAAGGCAACTCTATTGTTACAAATGCAGCACCTATTGTGTCAAACGTTCTGCTAAGAACACAGACAAGATGCAGTCTCTGCTGATACATTAAAAGGAAGAAACCAGGTAAGAAAAATCAAAGCTTATATACTACACAGTTAGTGTACAACAGTAAGTACAGTAACAACCTTCCTCAGCCTCTCCAATCTAAAATGTCAATGTCATCCCTCCCACCTCCAACATCAATGGCTTCCCCCTGCCCACTGCTCTAAGACAAACACCAAACCTCATAACATGATCTTTAAGGCCCAGCATCATCTGACTGCTGCCTACCTTTCCAGTACCATTCAGTCTCTGAATGGCACCAGAGCCTCAGTAGGCTCTTATCAGTTCTTCTAACTTGTCATTCCCTCCAGCCACAGGACCTTTGCACACACTGCTCTCTCACACAGAACACTCATGTCTTCTCTCTTTGCTAGAAAAGGTCACCTTATCCTTCAAAACTTGTCTCAATTTTCACTTCCGAAGATAAATACTTCCTTACTGTTGGTAGCATAGTATGATTAAGTGCACAGGTTCTGGAGTTCTAATTCCTAGGTCTGCCATTTACTAGCTCCTACAGCTTTAAGCAAGTCACATCAATCTTTGTGACTTGCTTTCCTCTTCTGTAAATAGGGATTATATGACTGTTGTGAGAATAGAATAAATTAACTTAAGTAAAGCACCAGAACAGTATCTAGGACATAGAGCCCAAAATCCTTTTGACTTGGTTAAATCCCTCTATTTAATTTTCTTGTAGCACTAGGACCCTAACAGCATTTTACACTTACCTGTTTCTTCCTAGTAAAGTTTCTAAGAAAGCAGAAACCATATTCATTCCCTGGAGTTAGAACACAGGAGGTACTCAGTAAAGATTTGTGGGGGAAAAAATAGCTAAAAGGAAGAAAATGAGACCCAACAAAGTGACCTATCCAATATACAAAACCTCATGTGTATGATTCCAAAGCCCACACCTTTCCACCATACCATACTGCTTTCTATGTAAATACAAATGCAATTCACAGGGCCAACGGATGAAAAGATTATAGCACAATAAATATTAAACAATAAACTGTATGGCAACACAAAGAACAGTGAGTGAGCATTCTGAAGTTGACACAAAGCAAATAAAGTTGCCAGCTTCCTTCCATTCCCATGATCAGCTCTCACTCTCACACTGCCCACCCCGGCCTCAGTTCCCAACTCTTCACAAGGAATAGGATGAGGCAGATTATCTCTAAAGTATCTTCCATTTCTAAATTTCAATGACAATAAATCAAGTTACTATATGGCAATTAAAAAATTTTTTTGTTTTAAAAAAGAAAGTTCAACAAGCACACTGAACCAGCTGGTTTTCAGGGGACCTTCATTTTAAAGAATTGTTCAAGTGGGTTAAACCCTATTATTAAATTAAATGAGGTAGTCCATGCCCAAATAACAAGACACTCAATGTTGAAGGGAAAAAGAGTTAAGAGGCACACACAAACACTCCAACCTGTAAGTTAAGCTGCCACCATGACACCCTAGGGAATACATAACAGTGATGAAATGTGTTTATAACAGTACAAAAATCTGGTTAACCACTACATAGAACAGAAAAATAAATTCACAGGATGCATTTCATACACAGTATACTATAGAGTCATACAATTAAAATACGGTCTCAAGTCAAACGTAAAACCTATTACCAATCCTGGTACCGTTTGATACTTTAAAAGTTAAGATAAACTCACAACCCTAACTCTACTTGAACAGCAATTCCGTGTCCCTTCAAAAAGGAAACTATAGGGACTCTTAAAAACACAACCTGGAAAGATTAAGAAGCAGCAAGTACCGCAAGGCACTGGAATCGGACCAAGGGCAATGCAGGTACATTACTGCTCTGTGGCCGGAGAGAGTGAGAACACACGACTGCCTGCCTCCTTAGGCCCCTCTGCCTTCCAAGATCCTCGGGAAGAACGGCTGCAACGAGCCTCCTTCGCCTGCTCTAGCGCGAACGCCAGGAGGGAGGACGACAGCGCCTCGGGCCGCGGTGACCGGAGAGAAGGCACGGGGGTGTAGGCGGGCACCGCCGGGGCAGCGGGATCGAGCCAGCGCTCTCCGGGTCGGCCACCCAGGGGCAGTGAGGGCTGGAAGCCCAGCGAAGCCCAGGCCCGCAGGAGCCCCGTCGCTCCTCACCTTCAGGGTCCACAGCGCCGCGCTCCGCATCAGCTGCTGCGGCGGCCGCCGCCCACGCCGTCCGGCAGCTACCAGCGATACTACCCCTACCCAGAGCCCCGCCATTGTCGTCCCTGCAGACCGCTTCTCCGCTGACCTCTCACCCCGCCGAAGGGGGCGCGGAAGGGGGCGACTGGGCTTCAGCCAATTACGAGCCAGGGATCAGAAGCCACGCCCCCTGTCGCGCGGGGAGGGGCGGTTGGCAAGGGAAGTCTGCCCGAGCCGCTGGAGCCCGGAGCCGGGAGATGGACTGAAGGGAAGGCGCGCTAAGACCCGGAGGAAGCTGGAGGGCGGAGCACGCCATCGCAAGCGGAGCGAAAGGCCGCCGGCCGGAACGGACCCTGGAAGTACGAGAGGCTGGGGGACACGCGTGAGGTCTGTCGGCCTGCCGGGGTAAACCCCGTACCGTCCCAGAGTCCACCTAGCAACCAACACGCAGCCGTGCCAGTTAATGTCACTGACTCTCCTCCGCCCCTTGGCCACCTGGGGTCTCGAGGGCCCAAAGTTCCAGATATATGCTCAAACCGTATGCCCGTATGTTTGAAAGTGTAAATTCCAAACCGAGGAAAAGTTTTGTAAAGTTTTTGGACGGGCGCGGTAACACAGAAAAAGTTCTAGGTCTAGAAATCAGAGATCCGAGATGCCATTAATATCTGCATGTCAGAGGAATTAGCCATAACCAGTGTCAGTTTAGTTTCTGTTGCTTGCAAGCAGGAACCCTTAACTGCTTAACGGCCAGATCTTATGCAGATGCCTCACATTTGTCTTATTTTAAATTTTACAAGAACCCTAATGGCTTATATATCATTCCCATTTTAAGAAACTGAAGTTATGAAGAGGTAAAGTCACTCAGTGAGTAAGTGAACTGAAACTATGGTTTGAACCCAGTTGGCTGGGTTGAGGGCCTGGGCTTTCATTTTGGTTTATTATGGACATTTTTAAACACGAATGAGATAAAACAGTATTATGATCACCCAGGTACCTATCACACAACATCAACAAATCAACATTTTGTCAATCTATTTTCATCTATTCCCCTTTTTATTTTTTGCTGGAGTATTTTAAAGCAAATCTCAGACATCAGGTCATCTCACCTATAAACACATCAGTATCAGGTTCTGCACTTAACTATCTGCCTTTCCTGCAGAGTCACCTTCAGAGAGTTACAAAGGTAGGAATGACCTCAAGTACGTTACAGCATGATAAATGCCAAAAGAGATAAACAAAATGTTTGGGGATATCAAAAAGGTGACATTCATTGGATTTTTTAATGGAAGTAGGAACTTTTATGAAAAAATGAAAAGAATTATCAGTTTCACAGGATTTCTTATGTACTTGAGGCTGGACTCATTTCCTACCCAACAAACCTGCTTTTCTGCTTTTCCTTTTCTTTCTTTTTCTTTTCCCTATTTTTACCCTTTGTGTTAGTTCTCCTTAGGTTATATCTGTTTTTCTTATAGGAGTTCTTTTTATGAAAGACATTTGTAGTGAAAACTACTTGTCTCATAATATCCATTCCCCACTCATTGCTTTAGTAAGAGAGTTCCTGAGTTTTATTATAGCTAGGTACGTGGCCACCCAGTGAAGGGCTGCAATAGGTGTAGCCGCATGACTACGGTCTGGCTTATGGAATGGAAGGACTGCGCCCTACATATCCTCTTCTCTCCTTCCTAAATGAAGATGTATATTTCCCAATTTGCACTGCAACACAAGTGGCTACTAAGATTTCATTACTAAGTTTTAATGGGACATAGGCAGAAACTGCATAAGCAACTTTGGGGTTATGCCCTTAGGGAAGGGGCATGGCTTCCACTTTCCCTTCTCCTGTTTCCAGCTTGCCAAAATGTGGATATGATGGTGGGGGCAAAGTTGTCATCACAGCTTTGATAGGAAGGAAGTCAGATGGGTGATCAGGGAGGCAAAATAATATCCAAGGAGCCTTTAGGTCCTTGACACTGTGTAGCTGCCATATCAGCCCTGGAATGTTTTGCTCAGATTTTCATACGAGAGAAAAACTCTAGCTTGTTAACTTATTGTGTTGTGTTTTGTTTTGCCTTTGTTACAGCAGCCAAATCTGTATCCTAACAGAGTACTAATATTTATCTTTGCCTTTTCCATTTAAAGTTATAAATTGCAAGGAAAATACCTAACAAAGTTGAGGACATGGCAGAGATAGGCTCTCCAAAACTGTTTATTTTTCTGAGTGGAATGTGAGTGATACATGTTTTCCTGGCTGGACATTTTTTCCCCAGCCTCCAAGTTGGTTCCTAGGCCCCTGGCAATCTTGTGAGTTAGTATTTTTTCATAGATTCCATTTCTATCTAAACTAGCTATATTCTTCTTTTGTTTGCTGATACAGATGCCTGCAAATGATATTAATTCACCACCTCAAATTAAATGGTATATATGTACTATTACTAATAGCAGAGAGCTGTCTTCAATGAATAAGAATTTGTTGAATTCTTTTTTTTCCAGTTAGTGTAACAGAAATACAAAAGTATAATCTCTTTTCTCAAAGATTTTAAAATTTATCTGGAGAATCCAAAGTAGCACCCTGAAAACAAGTAATAAACATCAAATTGTGCACCACTCTATGTAAACCTACTTCTAAACAGCCCATGAAATGACTGCCATGCCTACAACTTTTTCTCAGCATCACAACCAGAGGAGATTCCTTAAGTTTTAAGTAGCCATGCTTTGTGTCAATTTATTGGCCCAAGCATTGGAACCCAACTATTATGGAAGATCTTCAGAAAATTCTTGAATATCCTTGAGACCCCTGGCACTTGTATGTAATATTTATCCTCACAGAAACAAATCAGAAATAGTTTATGACTGTTGTCCTTAAAGTAGGCCAAGATTACCTAACTCATATCTGCACTGAGAGTACGAATAATATTTGTAAACACCGTTGTTTAGGAAACTTGCTTGTTTACTTTTTTTTTTTTTTTTCAGAGGCTCCTGTTTTATTCATGGCCTGTCAGTCTCCCTCCTGCCTCTGCGGATGAGGTAGGAGGGATGGAGTGGGAGGGACAGGGACTAGGAGGGGACAGACTGCAGCTGCCCTTTGTAGACATATTCCAGTGCCGTGGCAATGGTGCGCATGTCCAGCTTGATGCTCCGAGCCTAGTTCTCCACATCCCCAATCTCTTTGAGTGCCTGGTTGAAGTTCTCCACCATCCCGATCCACTGGCCTGTCTGCTTGGCAAACTGGGCAACCTGGACTTGTAGGGTCTTCACCTCATGGTCCAGCTTTCTCTGGTTCATGTAGGCCTGGGCCACACCTGCAGCTCTTTGAGTTCGTTCTGCTTGGCCTGGTGTTCTTTTAGCAGGCGGGACAGCATGGTCGCGACGGGTTGTGGGTTTGGGGCTGGGCACGCCGGGCCCCCTCCGGCTCCGGAAGCTGGAACGTGCACCTACTCTTTCTAATAAGTGTAGCTAAATGATAAACTTGATTGTTTGTATCCTAAGAAATTAGAAGTGCTACAAACAGCCACTTTCTGGCTCAGATGAAAAGGAAGGAGTAGATAAAATACTAACAGTTAATATTTATTGAATGTTCACTCTATGCCAGAGACTGGCTGTTCTAAGCAATCTGAGTGTATTCTTAATCCTCACAACTCTATAAAATAGAAGCTTTATCACATCTTTTTTACAGATGAACCAGTTAAACAATTTGCAGAAGGTGAACAGCTAGTAAGTGACAGACCAGGGACAATGACCTAGGCAGTGTGAGTCCAGAGCACAAACACTCCACTGTACTAATCACCTCTCTACTTAGGTGGCTGCAGCTGTAGCTTTTAATATTTTAACCTCTTAAAAAATAAAAAGACTGAGGTTAGAATGGAAAAGTGTCAGCAATTAATAGAGCTCATTGGTAGGTACACAGTTTACTTATATTATTCTAGTTTTCTCTGTTTATATATTTCATAATATTAACACAATTTAAGTGAAAACAAAAATTGTGCTCTGCTTGGCAGCAGCAAAATAAATAAAATGACAAGTCTGCATAGTAGATCAGGGAAGATTTTTACAGAATAGGGGAAACTTGTGCCGGGTCTTAAAAGGTAATTAAAATATAGATAAGTAGACATTCTGGGTAAAGGATTTCCAAGCAGAGAGAATATCATGTGTCATAATGGTGCGGCAAGAATTCAGCAGCATGCTTTCCCAAATTACAAATGGTACAACTTGAACAAAGTAAATGATTAGAGATAAGTCTTCAGGAATAGGCAACGATGAGATCTTGAAGAAAGCAAATATTATACTAGAGTGTGGCATTTTTATCTTAGAGGCCAAAGATAACATGGAGTCAAAAAGTGGGCCACATGTGGCACGAGGCTGTGTTTGGTTATCTCCCTGTATATGAGTGTGCGTGTAAGAGAGAGAGAGAGAGCAAATCTGAATTAGTTAACTACATGTATATTCAAAATTTTCACGTAAAATTCCAAATTTTCTACTTCTTTTAAGAAATCTAAAGATCTCTTAGAACTACTAAACAAATACAGTAAAGTTACAGGATACAAAATCAACATACAAAAATCAGTAGCATTTTTATAAATCTACAGTGAAATAGCTAAAAGAAATAAAGAAGACAATACCATTTACAATAGCTACAGAAAAAATAAAACACCTAGGAATACACTGAACCAAGAAGATGAAAGATATGTACAAGGAAAACTATAAAACACTAATGAAAGAAATTGCAAAGGATACAAACAAATGGAAAAACAACCCATGTTCATGGATCAGGAGAATTAATGTCATTAAAATGACCATACTACCCAAAGCAATCTAGAGTCAATGCAATCCCTATCAAAATGCCAACATCATTTTTCACAGAAATAGAAAATCCTAAAATTCATATGGAACCAAAAGAGAACCCAAATAGCCAAAGCAATCCTGAGCAAAAAGAACAAAGCTGTAGGCATCATACTACCTGATTTCAAAATATATTACAAAGATATAGTAACCAAAAGAGCCCAGTATTGGCATAAAATTAGACACATAGACCAATGGAACAGAATGGATAACCCAGAAATAAATCCACATATTTACAGCTAACTGATCTTTGAAAAAGCTGCCAAGAACCTACAGTGGAGAAGACATCCTCTTTAATAAGTGGTGCTGGGAAAACTGGATGACCATATACAGAAGAATGAAACTTGACTCCTATCTCTTATCATGTACAAAAGCCAACTCAAGATAGATTAAAGACTTAAACATAAGACCCAAAACTATAAAACTACTAGAAGAAAACATAGGCAAAACATAGGCACATCGATCTAGACAGATTTTATGGCAGCCAGGCACAGTGGCTCACACCTATAATCCTAGCACTCTGGGAGGCCGAGGCGGGAGGATCACTTGAGGTCAGGAGTTCAAGACCAGCCAGCCTGAGCAAGAGTGAGACCCCATCTGTACTAAAAAAAAAGAAAAGAAAAGAAAAAGAAAAAATTAGCCGGGCAACTAAAAATAAAAAAAAAAAACATTAGCCAGGTGTGGTGGCATGCACCTGTAGTCCCAGCTACTCGGGAGGCTAAGGTAGGAGGATCATTTGATGCCAGGAGTTTGAGGTTGCTGTGAGCTAGGCTGATGCCACAGCACTCTAGCCGGGACAACAGAGCAAGACTCTGTCTCAAAAAAAAAAAAAAAAAAAGATTTTATGGCAAAGACTTCAAAAGCACAGGTAACAAAAACAAAAAGAGACAAGTGGACTACATTAAAAGGAACTATATTAAAAGGCTTCTGCACAGCAAAAGAAACAATCAACAGAGTAAAGAGACAACCTCTTGAATGGTAGAAAATATTTCTCATCCAACAAGGGACCAATATCCAGAATATACAAGGAACTCAAACATTTCAATAGTAAAAAAAACAAATAATCCCATTTAAAAAATGAGCAAAAGACAGGAATAGACATTTCTCAAAAGAAGATATACAAATGGCTAACAGTATTTGAAAACCTGTTCAACATCACTAATTATCAGGGGAATGCAAATCAAAATCATAATGAGAAATCATCTTACCCCAGTTAGAATGGCTATTATTAAAAAGACAAAAAAATAACAGATGCTGGCAAGGATGCAAAGAAAAGGGAACTCTTATACACTATTGGTGGGAATGTAAATTAGTACAACCTCTATGGAAAACACTATGGATGGAGACTTCTCAAAAAACTAAAAATAGAACTGTACAATCCAGCAATCCCACTACTGAGTATCCAAAAGAAAAGAAATCATATGTTAAAGGGATACTGGCACGCAAATGTTTATTGCAGCACTGTTCACAGTAGCAAAGATATGGAATCAACCAAAGAGCCCATCAGTGGATGAACGGATAAAAAAATGTGGCATATATACACAATGGAATACTCTTCATCCATAAAAAAGAATGGAATCCTGTCATTTGCAGCAACATGGTTGGAGCTGGAGGTCATTTTGTTAAGTGAAATAAGCCAGGCAAAGATAAACAAATACTGCAAGAGACAAATACTCATATGTGACAGCTAAAAAACATGATCTCATGGACATGGAGAATAGAATGATAGATACCAGAGAGTGGGAATTGTGGCTGGAAGGCAAGGGGGGATAAAAAGAGTTGGTTCTAGTTACAAACATACAGTTAAATAGAAGAAGTAAGTTCTAATGTTTGATGGCAGACTAGTGTGACTATACTTAGCAACATTATGTGTATTTCAAAGTAACTAGAAAAGAGGACTTGAAATATGCTAACACATAAAAATGATAAACACTGAAGGTGATGAATACCCCAATACCCTGACTTGATCATTATACATTCTGTGCATGTAACAAATGTGTGTACTTCATAAATATTAATATATAAAGTATCAGTAAAAGAGAAAGAAAAAAGAAATCAAAAGATTTAACAAGGCAGGGATGCTCACCTGGAAACATCTGACAGCAGCTCAGCTTGCCACACCTGGTGCTTTACTCCAATTTAGATGCTTGTATGTTTTATACCTGTTCATTTTTCTTTTTTAAAAGACAAGGTGTTGCTCTGTCACACAGGCTGGAATGCAGTGGCCTGATCATACCTCACTGTGACCTCAAGCTCCTGTGCTCAAGTGATCCTCCTGACTCAGTCTCCTGAGTAGCTAGGACTACAGGCAAATGCCACCACACCCAGTTAATTCTGGTCCAGAATGATGCAAAATACTTTATAAAATGCAAATGTATTACTTCCTGGATTAAGAATGAACAGGGGGCCGGGCGCAGTGGCTCACGCCTGTAATCCTAGCACTCTGGGAGGCCGAGGCGGGTGGATCGCTCGAGGTCAGGAGTTCGAGACCAGCCTGAGCAAGAGTGAGACCCCGTCTCTACTAAAAATAGAAAGAAATTATCTGGCCAACTAAAATATATATAGAAAAAATTAGCCGGGCATGGTGGTGCATGCCTGTAGTCCCAGCTACTCAGGAGGCTGAGGCAGTAGGATTGCTTAAGCCCAGGAGTTTGAGGTTGCTGTGAGCTAGGCTGACGCCACGGCACTCACTCTAGCCAGGGCAACAAAGTGACACTCTGTCTCAAAAAAAAAAAAAAAAAAGGAATGAACAGGGGCCAGGTATGATGACTCAGGCCTATAATCCCAGGGTTTTGGGAGGCTGGCAGGAGGATCACTTGAGGCCAGGAGTACCAGATCAGCTTGAGCAACATAGCAAGACCCTGTCTCTACAAAAAATTAGAAAATTAACTGGGTGCCTTGTTAAATTTTTTTATTTCCCCAAAAAATGAGACATGCACAGAAGAGGAAAATCATGACCTAGAATGAACTTTTCCTCATTAACATAGTAAAAATCACACCCTTGTGCACCATGACAGTTCCAGGCAAGACCAAACAAGGACAAGAAATGGGAGGGCTCCTATTCTAGGAACTCTCCGCCCACTTCCCCAAATATGAATATTCTGCCTACTACTTACTTAGCATGCTACAGTAGCATGGGCATAAAATGGAAGGTGTGCTAGGAACTCTGCCTCTTCTCCACGCTCAGAGCAGACCCGTTCCTCTCCCAAATGTTCACTTTGTAAAGCTTCCTTCTTTCCTACAATAAAGCTGCTTGTGTGAATTCCCTGTGTGTGGATGTGACTGACACGTCATCAATTTGGTACCAGTACCTATTCTTCAGCACTGGGAACCAAGGACCAGGGAACACTGAGACAGACTTGACAACCCCTGTCCCAAATAATCACAGTACCATTTTCACACTTCAGAAAATTAATAATAATTCCATACACCATCTAATATTTAGTCCACATTCAATTTTCTCCACTTGTCCCAGGAACATCTTTGATAGCTGTTTTACTTTTAACCAGGATCCAGTCAGGATTCTTACACTGTTATTTATTTGTCATATATCTTTATTCTCTGCAAATACATAACAGTACCAACTCTTTTTTTTTCGTATTACATTAATCTTTTGAAGACTCCAGGCCAGTTGTCTTGTAGAATGTCCCACATTCTGGATTTGTCTGATTGTTTCCTCACGGCACTATGTAACTTTTTATTCTATGCCCTGTATTTCCTATAAACCAGTGATCTCAACCAGGGGAGTATTTGTCCCTGGGGGATACTTGGCAATGTCTGGAGACATTTTAAGTTGTCAAAACTGGGGGTAGGAGAGAAAAAAAGGGGGTGCTACTGGGACCTAGTGGGTAGAGGCTAGGGATGTGCACAGGACAGCCACCTCAACAGAGAATTATCTGCCCCAAATTTTGAGGTTGAGAAGCCATGCTATAAACTGAAACTTCAGTCTAGATTAGGCTTCACTGGATTCATGTTAGTTACTGTGGCAAGGATATCTCATAGGTGCTACTGTGTATTCATATTGCATCATGTCTGGAGAAATACAATGTCAGGTTGTTCCACTCTTACGGGAATGCTAAATTTGACCAACTAGTTAAGCTGGTGACTACCAGATCTCTCCACTTAAAGATAAGTCTTCCCCCACTTTGATTAGCAAGAAATCTATGGGGTGAATCTTTAGCATTGTTCAAATATTTTCTTGCTTTTCCAAACCTTTCAATTAATAGTTTTAGCACCTATTAATTTGTTTTTAAGAAACAAGGTCTCACTCTGTTGCCCAGGCTAGAGTGCAATGGGGCAATTATAGCTCACTGTAGCCTCAAACTCCTGGGCTCAAGAGATCCTTCCATCTCAGCCTCTGAAGTAGCTAGGACTATAGGCCACCATGCTTGGCTGATTGTTTTTTATTTTTTGTAGAGATAGGGTGTCACCATGTTGCCCAGGCTGGTCTCATACTCCTAGTCTCAAGCAATCCTCCAGCCTCAGTCTCCCAAAATACTGTAATTATAGGCATAAGCCACCTTGCCTGGCCTGAATTAATTAATCTAAATCAATCAATACATTGGGGATTTTTAATTCTATCATTCCTTCTATATTTATTAGCTAATACTCTGTAAAGAAGAGATTTTCTTTTTTATTATCCTTCTCTCTCTCTCTGTCTCATCACGATGGCCTCATGGCTTTTTATTTGCTCAGTGAGTTATAATCATTCTTTCTATGATTCAGAATTTCCCAAATTTGGCCAGAAAGTCCCTGTGTCCTTTTTGCACCATTAGTCTTTGAGAGGTTCTTTAGCCAGACTCACCTTGTACTTCTTATTGCTCCAGACCTGGAATTAGCTATTTCTAAAAGGAGTCCTGGCTCCTGGCTCCTGGCTCCTGGCTCCTTTTAGTGGCAGATGGTATTCAAAAACCAAGATCTGGGCCAGGAGTGGTGGCTCATGCCTGTAATCCTAGCTTTCTGGGAGGCCGAGGCGGGAGAATAGCTGCAGCTCAGGGGTTTGACACCAGCCTGAGCACAGTGAGACCCCGTCTCAAAAGACAAGAAACAAAAAAAAGACAAAAAAAGACACAAAACCACAAAATACAGCCAGGCATTGTGGCGTGCGCTTGTAGTCCCAGCCACCCAGGAGGCTGAGGCAGAAGGATGGCTCACAGCCCAGGACCTGGAGCTTGTGGTGACCACATTCACTGCACTCTACCCAGGGACCCCGAGTGACACTCTGTCTCAACAACAACAAAAAAAATCAAGATCTGGGCACTAGGTGTGATCATTGTTACTTGGGTGCTCTTTCCAATGGGCAGATCTAGGACTCTATTTTTTATTATGAATTTATACTAGGAAAGTGTTATACAAAGGTACAGACTGAATTTATGATGGTTAATTTTATGTGTCAACTTGACGGGGCTAAGGGGTGGCCAGATAGCTGGTGAAACATTACTTCTAGGTGTGTCTGTGAGGGTGTCTCTGGAAGAGATTAGCATGTTAATCAGCAGACCAAGTAAAGAAGATGACCATCACCAATACAGGTGAGCATCACGAATCCACTGAAGGCCTGAATAGAACAGAAAAGCAGAGGAAGGGCAAATTCAGTCTCTCTGCTTGAACAGGGACCTCTACCTTCTCCTGCCATCAGACATCAGTGTGCATGGTTCTTGGGCTTTCAGACTGAGACAGGAACTTACACCATCAGCCCCTGATTCTAAGACCTTTGGACTCAAACTGAATTCTACCACCAGCTTTCCTGGTTCTCCAGCTTACAGATGGCAGATTGTAGGACTTCTTGATCTCCATAACTATGTAAGCCAATTCCCATAATAAATCTCCTCTTACAAAGATCTATATATACAGTGAGCCCTCCACATCTATGGATTCCGCATCCTAGATTCAAGAAATAAAAATGGATCGAAAATTTTTTTTAATGGATGGTTGAATCTGTACTGAACATGTATAGCCTTTTTTCCTTGTCATTATTCCCTAAACAATACAGTACAACAACTATTTACATAGTATATACATTGTATTAGGATACTATAAGTAATCCAGAGATGATTTAAAGTATATGGGAGGATGTGTATAGGTTATTTGCAAATACTATGTCATTTTACATAAGGCACTTGAGCACCTGTGGATTTTGATATCCACAGGAGGTCCTAGAACAAATCCATCACAGATTCTGAGGGATGATTATATATACTATTGGTTCTGTTTCTCTGGAAAACTCTAATACAGAATCTGAAAAGACAGCATGAAAGAAGTGCTACACGTGGAGACTATATATAAATGTGCTTATAAATGCCTGGTTCAAGGTTTTTGTAAATGGAAAAAATAAAAATTCAAATTTATATCCCTCAAATTGCCAATCTCACATATTGGTGTCTGTATTCCCTGTCTTCTACTCCCTTCACTAAAAAGAAAATAGATATTTGCTAGGTGTCTATCAGGACCTGTGCTAATTTCACAATCAAGATCTCGTTTGATCTTTGCCAGTAAGAATAGTTATTATTACCTCAGAGGTGGTTATGTTGTCCTCATTTTTCAGGTAAGGAAACTAGGCTCAAGGTAACCAAGGAACCAGCCTGAGGTCCCACAGCTGAACCAGGATTCAAACCCAGGCTGCCCAACTCCGTGAGTCATGATGTTCCCATCCTATCTTGTTGCTTCTAGGGAAAAAAGTCAGTCTCAGACTGAAAGTAAAAAAATTACTCAGGACCGAAAAAGTCAAAATCAAACCTTCTAATAATTGTTCTGTGAAGCCAGAGAAGAGAACAGCTGGGAAGTTAACAGAAAATAACATTTCTTTCCAGGTCAAGTCTAGGGTGACCAACCATCCCAGTGTTAGCACTGAAAAACCTGCATCTCTAGAAACTTACTATCACAGGCAACCTGCCTAAACTAAAAATAAATAAATCATTTGGCTTCTTTTTTAAATTTCTTACTGGTTTAGGGGTTCCCAGTACTACCCCCACTTTTGAAGATTTACTAGAAAGACACATGAGACTCAACATACAGTTGTGCTCACAGCTGAGATTTATTATAGGGATGTAGTAAAGATACACAATCATAAGGCAAATAGACACAGGTGGAGTCTGGAACAATCCACGTGCAGACTTCCTTATCAAGGCTATCTCCTTCTGTGTTAGTATGCTCAGGCTGACATAAGTCCAAGATCAAGGTGCCAGCTGATTTAGTTTCTGGTAAGGGCTCTCTTCCTGGCTTACAAATGACAGCCTTCTTGTTATGTCCTCACATGCCCTTTCCCCAGCCTGGGCATGCAGGAAGATAAACAGAGAAAGAGAGAGCACGAGATAGAGCATGTGCTTCCTGGTGTCTCTTCTTATAAGAACACTAATCCTCTCAGATCAGGGACCCACCCTTATGACCTCATCTAGCCTTAATTACTTCTTTAAAGGCCCTATCTCCAAACGCAGTCACATTTGGGTTAGGTCTTCAACATGTAAATTTAGGGGTGACATAAAGTCCATAAAACCTTCCCCTAAGGGGTCACACAAAATTACCTCTTCCCTGGGCAACAAAAATGCATAAATGCAATATTTCTGCCCAGGGAAGGCTATTAGAGACTCAGTGCCAAGGTTTTCATTGAGGGCTGGTCATGTAACCACCCACTCCCTAGCATGTACCAAAAACTTCAGATTCCCAGAAGAAAAACAGGTGTTCAGCATAAACCGCATTGTTTGCACAGTCTGAACACAGTGGGTCACCCTTATCAGTTAGGAAATAGTGGGAACACTCTTGAAATTTAAGTTCCCACATGCCAGACAGGGGCCAACCTGGAAAACAGGCCCTTTTAAAGATAGTCATTTCAGGCTTACTGTGTTTACTACTTTCTCCATACTTAACAATGAACTCCCCAACTCTACCTCAGCAATGAGGTAGAATACCTTTATTTAGGTATTTTTCCTGAATAAAGACTATGGAGACACCAAATGGCTAAGCACTGAAACTGGTACAATCATTGTCTATAAATTATTTTCTTTCTAGTTTCAATACCCTTGTCAATCAGGAACAATCATAACTTGACCCTTGAACAATACGGGGAATAGGAGTGTCGACCCCTGACATGCAGTCAAAAATCCATATAAAACTTCTGACTCCTCCAAAATGTAACTACCAATAGCCTATGTTGACCAGAAGCTTTACCAATAATGTAAATAGTTGATTAACACATATTTTATGCATTCATGACATACCAAATTTTTCTTAATTTTTTTGATATGTCTAAGCTACACGGTCTGTTTTTTCAAATTGTCACAAATCTCCAAAAAATTATCCAATATATTTATCAAAAAAAAATCCACATATAGGTTGGGCACAGTTTGTAATCTGTATCAGATCCAGATGCAGCTCCTTTGGTATGGCTGCTCATAACCTATGAACTAAAATTATCTGCCCCGCACACATTTAACATACAATAGTGGGACATGGAAAGGATGACCATAATAAAGATGCCCACCATAAAGGGAAAGAATGGGAAACTCATGACAGCCACGTAGCCATGGCAATTTTTTAATTCAGCTAGGCAAATGTTGCCAGGTGGCAGAGAATGTTCCTTGATTAGGACCCGTTTTTCTCCTAGAGTGGCCCTAAACTACTGATTCACACTGTACAGACTCAGATTTTGGTCAGCTCCTCCCCATGGAAACAGCAGTAGGTGTGAGTCCCCTGTGTTTGTTTTACACCCTCCTTCTAACTCTAATCTTCCTAGTGCCCTCACTCCCATCCATTTCAGATTCTTGTTAACTAAGCTCCTGTGATATTCATGCTACCAGAAAAGTAGGCAAATGAAGTTATTTATCCTTTGTAATGGTTATTTTAAGAATAGGATTTTCCCCACACGCACACATATACTTTCAAAACAGCTGAAAATAGGATAGTAGTTACAATCCAGGCTAAAACAGAATACCTTAGGTAAGTGGCCAGTTGAAGAGTTCTGAATACTCTGTGTAGTTGGTGCCCAGTTAAAAGCTGCTTTGTCTGTCTTCTACTCTGAAGCAGAAACAATTTCCACTCCCAGTGACAACTTCCCCAGTTAGAACTCTAACCACTACAGTTGAACAAGCAAGAGTCAAGGAATGTAATTAGAAGGTAATTTTATTTGTGTTCCTTGTGTCCTTTTAAATGTTTTTGAGAAATATCCCTTCAACATATGAAAAGATGCATACTCTCACTCATAATAAGAAAGATGCAGATTAAAATTACATTGAGATGCCTTTTATCACCCACCAAACTGGCAAAATTCCAAAAGTTTAAAATTGAAAACTTTTAATTGAAACTTTGGGGAAACAGGCACTCTCATACATTCCTGGTGAGATTTTAAGAATGCAACTCCTGCGGAGTGTCTTTTAGCAATTTACCAAAACTGCAAATGCATTTACCCTTGATCTAGCAATTCTGCTTTTAGGAATGAGTCCTACACATATACCTGTATATGTAATATGTTTATACACACATATGCACACATATGTATATACACACCAGGTTTTTCATTATAACACTATTTGTAATATGAAACATTGGAGAAAACCCAAATGTCCAGCAATAGGAGACAAACTAAATAAAACATGATATACCGATATACCCACACTACAGAATATATATAGCTATTAGGGAGAATGAGCAAGATTTCAATGAAATAATAAATGGAAAGATCTCTGGGATATATTCTCAAGTTAAAAAGAAAAGAAAAGCAAGGATGTCACAGAAGACATACAAGGATCCATCCCTCCAGGAAGCTCCAGGATTCCATCCTTCCACCTAAATAACAATTGAACTGGCAGGAACTGTCTGAAGTTTTTGAACACTAGAGTCTAGTCAAACAGTTACAACATCCAGAGCAGAGCCTGACAAAGAGGTTGGTAAATTGCAGCCTTTGGCATAGTGGATACTGTTCCCCAGCCCCACAGCAGTCAGCCATAGGGACAGCACCATGGAAAATCTTCATGACATTAGATATGGCAATGACTTCTTGGATATGATACCCAAAAGCTCAGGAAAAAACAAAATAGAACTACATCAAAATTTAAAACTTTTGTGTATCAAAGCACACTATCAAGAGAGTGAAAAGATAACCCATAGAATGAAAGAAAATATTTGCAAATCAAATATCTGATGAGGGGTTAATTCAAAAATGGGCACAGGACTTGAATAGACATTTTTTCAAAGAAGACATACAAATGGCCAATAAGCACATGAAAAGATGCTCAATATCATTTCATTAGAGAACTGCAAATCTAAACCACAATGAAATACCACTTCATACCCATTAGGATGGTTATTATAACTTTTTTAATTTTTAAAAAAGAAAATAAGTTTTGGCAACAATGTGAAGAAATTATAACCCTCGTGTATTGCTGGTGGGGATGCAAAATGGTCCTGCTACAGTAAAAAACAGCTTGGCAGTTCCTCAAAAAGGTAAATAGAATTACCATATCCTTCAACAATTCTATAACTAGGTTAAAATGGTAAATTTTATGTTATATATATTTCATCACAATAAAAAAGCAAGGTTCTAAACAGTATGCTACGTTTTGCATAAGAAACAGGAGCATAAGATTATACATTCATATTTGCTTATATTTGCATCAAGAAATATTAGAACAATAAACACATAAAAATGTTTACCTGTAAGAAAAGGACAATTGGGGCTGGGCGCGGTGGCTCGCGCCTGTAATCCTAGCACTCTGGGAGGCCAAGGCAGGAGGATCGCTGGAAGTCAGGAGTTCGAGACCAGCCTGAGCAAGAACGAGACCCCATCTCTACTAAAAATAGAAAAGAAATTATATGGACAACTAAAAAATATATATATAGAAAAAATTACCCTGGCATGGTGGCACATGCCTGTAGTCCCAGCTACTCGGGACACTGAGGCAGAAAGATCACTTGAGCCAGGAGTCTGAGGTTGCTGTGAGCTAGGCTGACGCCATGGCACTCTAGCCCAGGCAATAGAGCAAGACTCTGTCTCAAAAAAAAAAAAAAAAAAAAAAAGGACAATTGGGTAGATAGGCACAGATGTGAGAAGGAGATTTCTCAGTGTGTACTTTTCATATCATTTTCATTTTGGATCATGTAATGTATTACCTATTTTTAAATGAATAGATTTTCAAACAAGTAAATAAATAAAATTTAATCAGCTATGTTGTCCCCTGCCCTTCAATGAAAACTCAATCAGTGACACGATGTTTCTGATCATTCTTAATTAAAAGTCCTATAGTTACTTTAAATCACAAATATAGTCTCAATGCCACTTTAAAAGAAATTTTTTTTTTAGAGACAGGGTCTCAATCTGTCACCCAGGCTGGAGTGAAGTGGCATGCTCATAGCTCACTGCAGCCTTGAACTCCTGGGTTCAAGCAATCCTCCTGCCTCAGCCTCCTAAGTAGCTGGGACTACAGGTACATGCCACGACACCCAACTTTTTTTTTTTTTTTTTCCCAGAAATGAATTCTTACTATGTTGCCCAGGCTGGCCTTGAACTCCTGACCTCAAGCGATCCTCTTGCTTCTGCTTTCCAAAGTTCTGGGATTACAAGAATGAGTCACTTCACCCAGCCTCAATTCCATTTTAAATGAAAATGTTTGCTCCCATGAAATAATGGGCTTCAAAGTTAATTGAATGTTAGATCTTGTCTTCTCCCACAGATAGGTTCTGCAGTGGGTTAACCCCATTAATGGCAAAGGAGAACATGGTCCTTTTGCCCCTCAAGCTGCTCTTCTACCATCTGTGATTTTACTAACCTCCCTTTCTGACCTGGCCTCTCTACACAGAGGAGAGCAATGTTTTTATTCTACCTGTAAGGTCATGAGATGGTTTCATGCTTTCTGTGCTTGCAGGTGTTGAAAGCTAAGTCTTCCTCTTTTGGAATGGTTAAAGGTTCTTAGGAGATACTGCCCACAAATCATTGTTGCACTTACCTAAGGTTCCCTAGACCTGAAGCAATGTACCTCATTCCTGGGACCGACCTTAAATCACTTCTAACCACTAGAATTCAATGAGTTTCTGCCAGCTTCTCCCTTGCTAGGCCTGTTCACCCTTTCAGTGACCTTTGAGTCAGATTGTGAAATGCCTCCAAACAGGCTCTCTTTCATATCTGGTTCATGGGAAACACTGATGAATTCATTGTCTGACAAACTGAAGAACAGCCTGATTCCAATCTACTAGTAGTTCTCCTTTGCTTCACCTCCAAGCTGCAAACCAGCCCTTCTCTTCATCTCAAGACTTCCTGAAAAGGAGGAATTGGACATCAGTGAACTGTGACCTGATAAATTCAGAGGACACATATTATTAAGCTTTCTAAGTGGTGTCACTGAAGCCTCTCTTTTGACTTGAGACAAGGGGGGGAATAACGTGTCCACTTTTCTCCATTAGAGGGGAGCAAGCTACAAAACCTAGCAGCAGCTCTCATCAAAGAAATCCTTTTAAAAATTTCTCACCCCTATAGTGGAGAAATTACACACCTTGGCCAAATTATCAAAATGAATATCACCAATGAGAGGCAGATAAATATTGTGCACCTCAAGATGTGATACTCTGAGAATACATCATTTACGTAGCATTTTGATTAAGAATCCATAACCTGAATATAATCATGAGAAAATGTCTACTCAAAAATGAGAATCATTCTCTTTAAAGAAAAAAAAATCAGTATTCTTCAAAAATATCATTGTCATAAAGGACAAAGAAAAGCTCAGGAACTGTTCCAGACGAGAGACTAAAGAAACATAACAACTAAATGTGATACAGATACTGCAACCTCTAGTGGAGGAAAAAACAAATGCTATTTCAAAGGACATTATATGGGCAGTTGACAAATTGGAATGTGGATAGCAAATTTTTTTAAAGTATTGTTTCAATGTTAAATTTCTTGACAATGATAACTGTACTGTGGCTATATAACAGATGTCTTTTTTTTTCTTACGAAAATAACAATGAAGTATCTGGAGGCAAAGGTAATGGCATGATGTATGCAGTTTATTCTTAAACAGTTTGGGAAAAATATGTATATGTTGAGACAGAGAGATAAAATCTCTCTTCAACAATAAAGCAAATGAAACAAAAAGTTAACAATAAATGAATCTGGATAAAGGGTAAACAGGTGTTTTGATACCATTCTCCCAACTTTTCTGTAAGTTTGAAATTAGTTCCAAATAACAAGTTTTTTATTTGAAAAAGAAAAAGTCTGGCCGGGTGCGGTGGCTCAAGCCTGTAATCCTAGCACTTGGGAGGCCGAGGCGGGCGGATTGTTTGAGCTCAGGAGTTCGAGACCAGCCAGAGCAAGAGTGAGACCCCGTCTCTACTAAAAATAGAAAGAAACTATATGGATAGCTAAAAATATATATATAGAAAAAATTAGCCAGGCATGGTGGCACATGCCTGTAGTCCCAGCTACTCGGGAGGCTGAGGCAGGAGGATTGCTTGAGCCCAGGAGTTTGAGGTTGCTGTGAGCTAGGCTGACGGCATGGCACTCAACTCTAGCCCGGGCAACAGAGTGAGACTCTGTCTCAAAAAAAAAAAAAAAGAAAAAGAAAAAGTCTGCACTCTCTCTTAAATCTCCAAAACATGACTTATTAATATCCTTGATAAAGGTAAAGGGACTACAAGTCATATATCTAATTTTTGTGAATTCTTCTTCTTTTTAGTCATTTTAATGTGGACAAAATAACATATAAAGAAAAGAGTATATATTATGAATACATGGCTTAGAAAATAATAACGTGACTACCTCTGTACCCAGGATGTAACTTACAAAGAGAACATCCTCAGTACTTAATGACACCCTCCCCTCAACACATCCTCATGATTCCATCCCAGGTAATTACTATCCTGAATTTTGTGACAATTGTTCAATCTTTTCTTCATGGTTTTATCACATAAGTATGTAGAGTTTAACAATGTATAACTTAAATGTGCCTATTTTGCATTTTATACAAATAGAATGCTATTTATTTACTTTTCTGTAACATTTTTTCACTCAATACTACACTTTTTGAGATTTGTTCATACAAATGAGTACAGCTAAGGTTCATTAAATTTCATTGCTAGAAAATAGATCAATGTATGACTATACTACTGTTAATTGTACCAGCTTACTATTGATGAACATTTGTGTTGCTTCTGGGTTTTTGTCACTATTAAATAATGATGCTGTTAACATTCTTGCACTTGGCTCTTGCTCAACATATGCATGAGCTTTCTCTAAGGTACATTCCTAGGAGGGGAATAGTTGGTATGCACCAATGCTCAACTTTACTACTGACTAGTATTGCCAACTATTACTAACGACAAAATGTTTCTCAAAGTGATTGTAGCAACTTTTTCCCACCAACTGTACATGAGGAATTCCTTTAGTCCACAGCCCTTGTCACCATTTACTATTGTCCAACTTTAAAATTTTTCCATTCTGGTAAATATGGTTGATTTTTCCATTCTGGCAATACGGTTGGTATTATATTATGGTTTAATTTGCACAATACTCACTACTAATGAGTTTGACCGCTTTGTGTGTATATGGGTTGTTTGTATTTCTCTTTTATGAAATGCCTGTTCATGTCTTTTGCTCTTTTTTGTTGACTTTTCTTTTCCTTATTGATCTATAAGACTTTTATATACATTGTGGATATTAATCCTTTGTCAGTTATGTGTGTTACAATTCTCTCAGTTTGTAGCTTATATTTTCATTCTTTTTGACATCTTTTTTCAAACAGAAAATTTTCATTTTAATATAATCAGATTGATTAATCTTTATTTTTGGTTTAAACTTTTTGTGTTTTGTTAACAGAATCCTTCCCTATCCTGAAGTTATAAAAATATTGTCTTTTAAAAGTTTTATGGCTTTAACTTTCATGTTTTAATCTTTAATCTACTGGGAATTGCTTTTTATAGGTGGTTCAAGGTAGAGACCAGACTGCCTTCCAATTGGATAATCAGTTGTACTTGGACCATTTTTTGAATAATCATCTTTTACACTCACTGATTAACAGTGCTCATACTGTCCCTATATGTGTGGAGGTCTGGTTCTGGATTCTCTATTCTGTACTACTGGTCTGTTTCTCTATTTCTGTGCCAATTCAACACTGTCTCAATTACTATGTCTGTAGAGTAAATTTTAAGATCTGGTACAACTGTTCCCTTTTTCTTCAGGAGTCTCTTGGATATTCTTAGACCTTTGCTCCTCCATATCAATTATAGGTTGAGCTTCCCAAATTAAAAAAAAGATTCTTTTAGGGACATTGGAATTTCAATGACTCTCTGGGCAGAATTAGCATTCTTGCAAGATTGAATCTTTCCTATCCACATAGAATAGCTCTACATTTATTTAAGTCTCTTGAACAAACTTTTTTGGTGACATTTTCTAAGGTGTTTCATAATTTTGAGTGCTATAATAAATGGAATCTTTTATAGAATTATATTTCTAAAAGATTGTTCCTGGTATTTAAATTTAATTGAGCTTTTAGTACTTTTTTTGTAGTCAGCAACCTTCCGAAATATTCTTATTCAACCTAATAATTCATTTGTTGATTATTAAGCTTTTCTACACTGACAATCATGTCATCTATAAACAATGTTGGTTTATTCTTTCCAAATACTATGCCTTCTTTTTCTTCTCATATTACTTGATAATAACTCTCAATTAAAAACTTGAATAGAAATGATGAATTTGGACATCCTTATCTTGTTTCTAATATTAAAGAAATGTTACCAAACATTTAACCATTAAGTATATTTACTATGGGTTTTCCTGGAGATGGGCTTTATGAGATTATGGAAGTTTCTTCATAACTTGTTTAAGTGGGCTCCTTTTTTTCTTTCTCCATTTATTAAGATGATCATATGGTTTTTAATCCTTTACCTCTTAACCTAGTAAACTGCATATATTAATTATAATAAAGCTTATTTTAAATGTTAAAGTTACCTTGCATTCCTGGGATGAATCAAATTTGGTCATGATGTTTTTGTTTTGTTTTTGAGACAGAATCCTACTCTGTCGCCCTAGCTAGAGTGCAGTGGCGTCATAATAGCTCACAGCAACCTCAAACTCCTGGGCACAAGCTATCCTCCTGCCTCAGCCTCCCCAGTAGCTGGAACCACAGGCACGTGCCACTGTGCCTGGCTAATTTCCTACTATTTGCAGAGATGAGGTCTCGCTCTTGCTCAGGCTGGTCTCAAACTCGTGGCCTCAAGCAATCCTCCAACCACAGTCTCCTAGAATGCTAGGATTATGGGAGTGAGCCACTGTGCCTGGCCAATCATGATGTATTTATCATTTTTATTCATCACTGGATTCAGTTTGCTTAGATTTTACTTAGGATTTATAAATGAAATGGGCCTATACATTTCTTTTCTTATACTATCTTTGTTAACTTTGGTGTGCTCTAAATGAATCTCTTTCATAAAGAATAATGAGAATTTCAAAGATAAAGAAAAATTGCTAACAGTGACAACCGATAGGACCCCATATATTAGAATAATTGTTCTCATCATCTTCCCATTCCCCTTTATCCTCCCATTTATAGAGAATAATATATATATATTTTTTTTTTTTCTTTTTGGAGACAGGGTCTTGCTTTGTTTTTTTTGTTTGTTTGTTTGTTTTGGTTTTTTGGTTTTTTTTGAGACAGCGTCTCACTCTGTTCCCCTGGCTAGAGTGCCGTGGTGTCAGCCTAGCTCACAGCAACCTCAAACTCCTGGGCTCAGGTGATCCTTCTGCCTCAGCCTCCCGAGTAGCTGGGACTACAGGCATGCGCCACCATGCCCGGCCAATTTTTTTGTATATATTTTAGTTGTTTGGCTAATTTCTTTCTATTTTTAGTAGAGACAGGGTCTCGCTCTTGATCAGGCTGGTCTCGAACTCCTGAGCTCACACGATCCGCCCACCTCGGCCTCCCAGAGTGCTAGGATCACAGGCGTGAGCCACTGCGCCCAGCCAAGGGTCTTGCTTTGTTGCTCAGACACGAGGGCCATGGCATGATCATAGCTCACTGCAACCTCAAACTCCGAGGTTCAAGTGATCCTCCTGTCTCAGCCTCCCAAGTAGCTGGGACTACAGGTGCACACCACCCTGTCTGGCTAATTTTTCTATTTTTTTTTTTTTTTGTAGAGGTAAGGGTCTCATTCTGTTATTCAGGATGGTCTCAAACACCTGACCTCAAGTGATCCTACCACCTCAGCCTCCCTAAGTGCTACGATTACAGGCATGAGCCTCTGCTCCCAGCCAAGAATAATATTTTTTTAAATGACATATATCATGTCACATCTTTTTCTTTACTTTTTCATATTTTGTAGAAATTGAGAAAATATAGGAAATAATATAAATGATGATCAATAGAATTATATACTTGAGTTCTAATTCCTGATTTCTAATCAAATGATTCACCTGAAACACTTGCTTAATAAGAAGTAAAAATTATACTTTGGAAATAAATCATGTTCTATAATTTTCCACTGATTTCTTTGAGATTGGTTCCTAACACCATGTCATGTCAATAGTTGCTGTTATTGTAGTTAGAAAGCTATGTCAGTAAAAAAGCATGAAAAATAATTTTAAGAAATATTGATAGGGAAAAATAAAAATGAAGTCACAGACTTATGTATTTTGCTACTTCCTCTAAAAGTGAAACTGTAGTTGTTGAAGGTAGTCATTTGCTAACTCCCTAGTATAGAGAGAAAGTTAGACTTGGAGTGATTCCATCTTTGTTAAATGCAAACAAAATGGACTCAGCTCTCAACAGGAAAGGCAATGTCCTTGTCCCGAGAGTTCAAAACACAAAACAAGCAAATATTATACATGCTATCTCATGACAATTTGAAAGAAAATAAGGTAATTAGGTTCTAATCTTCTAATAGGCACTTGAACCCAAAAAGAATAAATAAAAATGTTATCTCTTACTATACTATCTTGAAACTCTGGGACATTATTTTCTGAGATTGCTATTTTAAAAGTTATGAAAGCAATGCTAAATCTCTCAGACTTAAAAATATACAGTGTAGTTATTTAAGCATTGGTTCTCCTACTTTGGATCCTTCCACATGTCACATGGCCACATGATATTCCCAAGTCATAGATTTTGCTGTTTGATCTCTGATTCAGCTTGAAGATATTTCAGGGCTCCAGAAACCAGGCAGTTTTCTGAATACACTAAGTATACATATGAAGCAGCTCAAATGTACAAGTGCTTCCATCAACAATCACTTCAAAGGTCATTAATAACTTACAGGTGTGAGAATGGAAATGCCCTCTGCACTCCCCTGCCCCTTCTTGAACTCTGGTCACTCTCTCCGGGCCATTTTTTAACAGTGAATTCTTAACTTGGTATTTCTCCTTCCCCATTTTCTCTTCCCTGGCTCTGGGGCTTTTAAAATGACATTCCAAAATCTTCTAGGAAACACAATAGCTGACCAAAATGCTTCGATGTGTTAATTCTGGTTTTTAAAAAAATCTTTGTTATTTATTAGTTTATTGAGAGTAAAGGAAAGTAACTTAATCCTTTTCATATACCTATAAAGGAAATAGAAAGACAGAACAGGTGGCTAGTAAAAAATCTGCCTGGTTTGAATCATAGGAAAATTTTGATGGACTCTAACATCTGCTTGATTGCTACCACTGCTGACGATAGTCTCTAAAAACTTTACAAGCATCTTCAAAAAGGCCAAAGAACCACGTGTAAGAGAGAAACTTAATTTAACATCTAGATTAAGGTTTCTCAACAGTGGAACTACTGACATTCTGAGCTGGGTAATTCTTTGCTGTGGGGGGCTGCCCTGTGTGCTGTAGGATGTGTTGCAACATCCCTGGGCTCTAGCCACTAGATTCTAGTATCACACCTGCCCCCAAGTTGTGAGAACCAAAAATGTCTCCAGACATTGCCAAATGCTCACTGAGGGGCATAATCACCACTAGTTGAGAACCACTAATCTAGATGAAGGTGTCTTCTGATCTGGAGCCGACGAATAGGAATCAACACCACAGCAGGGCAAGCCAAATAAGATAGCTCAATGCATGTTTAATCACTGGGTGAGGAGATTTGTGCAATGCCAAAGTATCACTCCATAGCTGGGTGCTGTGGCTGATGCCTATAATCCCAGTGACTCAGGAGGATTGCTTGAGGCCAGGAGTTTGAGACCAACCTGGGCAGCATAGCAAGAACCCATATCAAAAAAAAAAATTAAAAAATTAAAAATGAGCTGAGTGTGGTGACGCAGACCTGTAGTCCCAGCTACTTGGGAGGCTGGGGCAGGAAGATCCCTTGAACCCAGGAGATAGAGGGCTATGATGAATGCCACTACACTCCAGCCAGGGAGACAGAGCAAAACCCTGTCTCTAAAAGAAAAACAAAAAAAACCCATGAATTATCACTCCATAGATTACCTGTAACCACAAAGGGGAAAATGTACCTTTATGAGAGAGAGAACTGGTAGTCACTACCTTAACCAAGTGACCAAATGTAGCATCAGTAATAATGGGACAAGATAACTTTATTATTTAACATGTGTCTAATCAAATCTCTAAACTAACATCAAATTTATAGAAAAGGAGGGATAGAGCAAGTTAAATGACACCATGAGGAAACAGACAAACACAGAATGTGGGACACACTATACAAAAAGTAGCCCAGACTCTTCTAAAAAGAGTTAATGTAATAAAAAGAAAATAAAAGGTGAGGGACTATTCTAGATCAAAAAAGATGAAAGAGACCAAACAATGTGGAAACTTTGACTAGATCTTTTTTAAAAAAAGCTATAAAAGACACTTGGTGAAATGGTAGAATAAATTTGACTACAAGCTAGATATTAGAAGTTGTGATAATAGTAATATATTAATAGTTATATTGGAGATCCTTAATCTTAGCAGGTGTATGCTGAAGGGTTTACGGATTAAGTGTCATGATATCAAATAGTTTATATACATATATATATGAAATATGTAATATACAATCATGCACCACACAATTATGCTTTGGTCAACAACAAAACACATATGGGACAGTAGTCCCACAGGATTACAATGGAGCGGAAACATTCCTATCACCTTGTAATGTTGTAGTCATCATATTATCATAACCCAATGCATTATTTTTTCTATGTTTAGGTATGTTTAGACACACAAATACTTACCATTTTGTCACATATACATACAGTATTCAGTACATTCATATGCTGTATAGGTTTGTAGCCTAGGTGTGCAGTAGGCAATACCACATAGGTTTGTGTCAATACACTCCATGACATTTGCACAATGGTGAAATTGCCTAAGGAAGAATTTCTCAGCAGGTATTCTGTCATCAAGCAATGTATGACTGTATATATGCTATATATATATACCTACACACATGCCCATATATATTATAATTATTGTATATTATATCTATAAATTGTTTTATATATATAGAGAAGAGTAAAGCAAATCTGGCAAAATGTTAACAGCCGTTGAATTTAGATGGAATTGTTCATTGTACCCTTTTTTTAGCTTTTCTGTATCTTTGAAAATTTTCAAAATAAAAAATTAGGGAAGAATAAAAAAGAAAATTGTTTAACCTATAATCTAATTAAAGGGATCACTAGTATTTATATCATTACCAATAATAACTACTGTGTGTAAAGTACTGTGAATAATTCAAACATATATCAATACACAATCTGTGGCCATGCAGGAAAAAAAATTCATTCTTTTTCAAAATTAATAAAGAAGGCTATGAAAAATATAGCATAACTACATAGACTGGAATTTGATCTGAATAAATACCCATTATTGAGAAAAATGTTAACAACTTATGTCCATCCAGTATGTGTTGTATTTATCCTGAATCAAGCCTATCCTATAACTACGCCTCACCCTGTCTCTGCCAATTTGATACTCATCCCTGCTCTATTTTTGCTTCAAGGTTTCCTTTCTAGGACCTATACCCTTCCTGACTCAACAGCTCAAAGATGACTTGATTGTTTACATCTTCAAAAAGACAGTAACAACTTCTATTGTCCAGGGCTTAGCCCATATTGTCATGTAGTTTGTTTTAATTTGGTAGTTGTTTTAATTCACAATTACTCTGATATTTTTAGCCCCATTTCATAAATGAGAAAAATGAGGCACAGAGAGGTTTGTAACTTGTCCAATTTTACCTGGCTAGTAAACATCACAGCTAGGACTCAAACCCAAGCCTTGTGTAGATCTGTCTAAATGTATTGCCTAAGAAGGTGAAATGAAAGTGATGTGGCATGGGGGTAGAAGGCGTGGTTTTCCAGGCAGAGATAAACTAAAAACTAAATTAAAGATAAAACTACAATTTAAGAAGTAGTTACAGTTAAGAGTTTCAATCTGTCTTAGATGAGGTTTGCATTCGAGGCCCCTCCCACTTCTGCCAAGCACCAAGCACTCAAGGGCCTTCATATAGCCCCCTAGTTGCCACCCCTAGAACATAGTGGCCTATTATTGTGATATTTCCCAATTTCCCAACTTCTATCAGAACTTTTCCTGAGTATTCCATAAAACTGATGATTTAAACTTCAGATACTAAAGCAGATTAAATTATGAATAGATGGTCATCTGGGTTTGCATGTTACACATTTGCTTTTTTTTTTCTTTTTATTTGTTTTTTTTTTTTTTTTTTCTTTGAGACAGAGTCTCGCTCTGTTGCCCGGCTAAAGTGAGTGCCGTGGCGTCAGCCTAGCTCACAGCAACCTCAAACTCCTGGGCTTAAGCGATCCTACTGCCTCAGCCTCCCGAGTAGCTGGGACTACAGGCATGCACCACCATGCCCGGCTAATTTTTTCTATATATTTTTAGTTGGCCAGATAATTTCTTTCTATTTTTAGTAGAGACCGAGTCTCACTGTTGCTCAGGCTGGTCTCGAACTCCTGACCTAGAGCGATCCACCCGCCTCAGCCTCCCAGAGTGCTAGGATTACAGGCGTGAGCCACCGCGCCCGGGCTTTTTTTTTTCTTTTTAAAGACATGGTCTCACTCTGTCACCTTATTCTGTCAGGCTAGAATGTAGTGGCACGATCATAGCTCATTGCAGCCTTAAACTCCTGCAATCAAGTGATCCTCCTGCCCCAGCCTCCCGAGTAGCTAGGACTACAGGAACACCCCACCCCACCTGGTTAATTTTTCTATTTTTTGTATAGGCAGGGTCTCACTATGTTGCCCAGGCTGTTCTCAAACTCCTGGCCTCAAGTAATCCTCCCACCTTGGCCTCCCAAAGTGCTGGGATTACAGGCATGAGCCACCACACTTAGCCCACATTTGTATTTTAACTGGAACTCATTGAACACAGCACCTTAATTCAAGTCAAGGACTCAAATTTGAACATCCAGGCGCTTTGGTGGCAGGCTAGTGGCACAGAGCCCTGTTCAAATTAAGCCTTATAAAAAGCTGTCTGAAAAAACAAAAAAAACAAAAGCTGTGTGCTTCATGAGGTCTTTTTTTTTAAATAAGAATTTGCATTTCTATATAAGCTTTTATTTTTACTATGTAATATATTTTCATGATCAAAAAATCAAATAATATTTACTAAGGAGCCTCAACTACCTCTCTAGTCCCTCTCAACTTGCAGAGATAAGCATTTTTATTTATTTTTTGTCAATTCAATATTTCTTTAAGGAACACAAGCAAAATGCATATTCCTCTTATACAAAAGGTAGCAGAATAAACCACTCACCTCTTTGCTTTTTTCAGTTTTCAATATATCCTAGAGACATCTTTATTTATTAGCACCTCAAGATCTTCCTCATTATCTTTTACAGCTGCATATTGTATTTTGTAGATGTTCCATTGCTTATTTAACCAGCCCCCTATTGCTGGCCACTTGAATTGTTTCCAGTTATTTGCTATTATAAGCAATGCTAGGCACATGCCGGTACTCCTAGCACTTTGAGAGGCTGAGATAGAAGGATGGCTTGAGGCCATAGCAAGACCCCATCTCTACAAAAATTAGAAAAATTAGCTGGGCACAGTAGTGCATGGCTACAGTCTCAGCTACATGGGAGGCTGAGGTAGGAGGATTGCCCGAGCTCAGGAGTTTGAGCTTGCAGTGAGCTATGATGACACCACTGCACTCTAGCCTAGGCAAAAGAGCAAGATCCTGTCTCAAAAAAAAAAAAAAAAGAAAGAAAGAAAGAAAGAAAAAAGCAACACCACAATGATATCCTTATATGTTGCAGATAGATCAGTGAGATAGGTTCCTAGAAGTGGAAATGCTAGGTCAAAGAGTGTAGTCTCCCCAGAGATGTCTATGTCCTAATCCAGGAACCTGTGAATATGTTACCTTTTATTCAAAAGGAACTCTGCAGAAGTAATTAAGTTAAGGACCTCCTTACTTCCACCCTGAATGTGGGTATAATCACAAGGGCGCTTATAAAAGGGAGGCAGGTCAGAGAGGAGAGAAGATGCTATGCTACTGCCTTTGAAAATGCAAGAAGGGGCCATGAGCCAAAGAACGCAAGCACTCTCCAGAAACTGTAAATGACAAGAAAATAATAGATCCTCCCTAGAGTCTCCAAAACGAATGCATTCCTGGAGACCTATTTTATTTTATTATTTTATTTCAATAGATTTAGGGAGTACAAGCTGAATTCTGTTACATGTATGTATCATATGGTGGTGATGTCTGGGCTTTTAGTATACCCATCATCCAGATAGTGTGCATTATACCCAACAGGTAGTTTTTCACTCCTCATCCCCTCCTTGTCTCCCCCTTTCTGAGTCTCCAATGTTCATTATGCCACCCCGTGTGTCCTTGTGTAGACATAGCTTAGCTCCCAATTATAAGTGATAGCATTTGGCTTTTATTTTTCTGTTCCTGAGTTACCTCACTTAGGATAACAGCCCTCAGTTACATTCATGTTGCTGCAAAAGACATGATTTAATTCTTTCTCGTGGCTGAGTTGGACTCCATTGTATATATATGCTACATTTTCTTTATCCACCCATTGGTTAATGGGCACTTAGGTTAATTCCATATCTTTGCAGTTGTGAATTGTGTATGATTTTTTATTTGTTTGTTTGTTTGTTTTTTGAGATGGAATCTCGCTCTGTCACCTGGGCTAGAGTGCCATGGCGTCAGCCTAGGTCACAGCAACCTCAAACTCCTGGGCTCAAGTGATTCTCCTGCCTTAGTCTCCTGAATAGCTAGGATTACAGGCTCGCACCACCACACCCAGCTAATTTTTTCTATTTTTAGTAGAGACGGGGATCTCACTCTTGCTCAGGCTGGTCTCGAACTCGTGACCTCAAGAGATCATTCTCCCCCTCAGCCTCCCAGAGTGCTAGGATTACAGGCATGAGCCACTGCACTCCGCCCAGTATATCTTTTTGATGTAATGATTTTTCTTTTGGGTAGATACCCAGTAGTGGGACTGCAGGATCCAGTGGTAGATCTACTTTTAGTTCTTTAAGAAATCTCCATACTGATTTCCATAGAGGTTGTGCAAATTTATATTCCTGCCAACAGTGTATAATTGTTCCCTTTTCACTGTATCTTCCTCACCAGAATCTATTGTTTTTTGACTTTTTAATAATGGTCTTTCTAATTAGAGCAAGATGGTATCTCATTGTAGTTTTAATTAGCATTTCTCTGATGATTAGTGATGTTGAGCATTTTTTCTTATGTTTGTTGGCCATTTGTGTATCTTCTTTTGAAAAATGCCTGTTCATGTCATTTGCCCACTTTTTAATGGGGGTTATTTCTTGCCGAGTTGTTTGAGTTCCTTGTAGATTTTGTATATTAGTCCTTTGTTGGATACACAGTTTGTAAATATTTTCTCTCATTCTGTAGGATTGCCTATTTACCCTTTGGATTATTTCTTTTGCTGTGCAGAAGCTTTTTAGTTTAGTTAAGTCCCATTTGTTTATTTTTATTTTTGTCAAATTTGCTTTTGGGGTGGAGACCCATTTTAGACTTCAGACCTCTAGAACTATAAGATAATGAATTTGTGTTGTTTTAAGCTACTAAATTTGTGGCAATTCGTTACAGCAGCAGTAAGAAACCAATACAAAGGGTAAATGCAAATGTAAAGTATCTGTATATTACCAAATTCCCCTCCATAAAATTTGTACCCTTTTATACTTCTACCAGCAATATGCGTATTTTACCACCATCTCTCCAGTGAAGTGTGTTATTAAACTTTTGCATTTTTGCCCATATGATAGGTGATAAATGGTTCATCTCCATATGGTTTTAACTCATGAGTAAAGCTGAACATCTTTTCATGTATTTAAAGGACTTCTTTTTCTGAAACTGTCAAAATACTTTCTACGTTTTTCTACTGGGTTGTTGCTCTGTTTCTTCTTCATTTATTTCTAAAAGCTTTCTATATTTTAGAACACTTACCTCTTTGTAATATGAGTTGAAAATATTTTTCCCACTTAATCATTTGTCTCTTTACATTACTTGTGGCATTTATTGCCTTGTGTAAGTTTTTATTATTTTTTTACTTAAATTTTAAAGTTCTCCTCATATAGGTTTTGCATATTCAGAAGACTTCACTGTGGCCTGTTTTAGTATATCAATAATTCAATAAGATTGCTCGCTAATCTCAAACAATATCTTCAAGGCCAAGTGTAGTAGCTGACTTGTTTTCTTTTCTTATTTCTACAAAGACAATTCAAATGGACGAAAATTACAGTATGAGAAATACACAGAACTGGGAATTCATCTACTGCAGATATGACAGCAATACAAGTATTATGGTAAGCAACTAGCAACTAGCAGTTGTTGCCATTTTATGTATTTCCAAATTTCTTTGAAAATTCCAAAGTGGTTATTCCAACTTAACCATATTCCCATCAACATTGAAGAAGAGTTCCGATTTTCCCACATGTCCTCCAGTAACTCAGGCTATCAAATATATCAATTTTTACCGATCTGATGGGTGTGAAACAGTATCTCCTGTTTTTAATTTGCATTTCCCTGATTACTACCAAGTATAACTGTTTCCTCTTCTTTGCAATGACTAATCATTTTTCTATTTGGTTGTTTGATTACTTGATTATGGAGTATGTATATATTCTTGATTCCAATATGTCTTTGAAATAATTTCTTCAGTTTTTGGTTTGAGTATTTAACTTTTAATGGTGTCTTTTATTATGAAAAAAATTTAATTTTAATGTAGTCATTGCAGAGACTACTAATTGTCCACCAAACTCCAGGATAATATTTAGAGCTAGACATGGTATTCTGCTTCAAAGTTGCCAACAATGAAATGTACAACATGGAAGTAATGGGTACCACTTCTGAGTATAGGCCTTAAGATATTAAATACATATTTGATCACTCACTCTTTGACTTCCTGCACACTGGCATGTTAAATGTTATAATCTAGAGCAATCTTGCAAGCTACATGTTGAGGATAACAGACTACCCAGCCTGTCTAGGTCTCTAGGATGGCTTTATGGAGCCAAACTCCATCTACCTACCCTGAACTATTTATTACATAAGAGAAATAAACTTCTATCATATTAGCCACTGCTTTTGAGTATCTTTTAAAAAAGATACTTGGCCAAATATGTCAGATATGTTTAAGAAGGTGATATGGTTTGGACAAGATTTGTTTGGCCTGGCCAAGTCTCATGTTGAAATTTGATCCCCAGTATTGGAAGTTAGGCCTGATGAGTGTTTGGGTCATGGGGCTGGATTGCTCATGAATGGCTTAGTGCTGTCCTGGCAGTAGTGAGTTGACTTCTAGCTCTGTAGTTTCCCAGAGAGTTCCCTGGAGAGCTGGTTGTTAAAAAAGAGCCTGGCCCTTCCCCCACCTTCTTGCCTCCTCTCTTGCCATGTGATCTGCACATGCCAGCTCCCCTTCACCTTCCACTGTGAATGGAGGCAGCCTGAAGCCCTCACTAGAAGCAGATGCTGGACCCATGCTTCTTATATAACCTGCAGAACTGTGAGGCAAACAAACCTCTTTCTTTATAAATTACCCAGTCTCAGGTATTGCTTTATACCAATGCAAAACAGACTAAGACAGGATTTCTTACATAACACAAATAGCAATTACAATAGTCCCCTGTTATTTGTGATTTTTGTTTTCCATGGTTTCAGTTACATGCAGTCCAAAAATATTAAATGGAAAATTCCAAAAATAAACAATTTCATAAGTTTTACGTTGCATACCATCTTGAGTAGCACAATAAAATCTCTTCACCATCCTGCACCGTGCTGCTCAGGAAATGAATCACCCTTTTGTCCAGTGTATCCAAGCTATTTATGCTACTCACCCATTAGTCACTTAGTAGCTGCCTTGGTTATCAGATTTAAAAAAAAGAAGTATTAGTACGGTTGGGTACTATCCATGGTTCAGGCATCCACTGGGGGTCTTGAAATGTATCCCAGTGGATTAGGGGGGACTAGTGTACTTTATTTTAGGGTGATTGTTCTTTCTGTTTAGTATAAGAAATCCCTCCTGAGATCAAAAAGATATTTTCCTATTTTTTTTCTAAAAATTTTTAAGTTTTGCTTCTCAAATGTAGGCTTTAATCCTGAAATGTGTTTTGTGTACAGTTGAAGTAAGGATTTATAGTTTTTATATCCAATTAGCCAATTGTTTCAGTACTGTTTATTGAATATTCCATCCCACTGATTTATGCCACATCTGTTATACACCAAATTGTGATAGATGGATGATTCTCGTTTCATCAGTCCATGCTTATAAATTTGCACCAATGTCACACAGCTGTAATTACTAAAACTTCATACTAAATTTTGATGTTTGTCAGGACAAATCCCTCATTATTTTTCAAATTTATCTTAGAAATTCTTGACATTTATTCTTCCATTTAAATTTTAATGTTCACCTATCAAATAACACACACACCTACATACACACAACTGCATCATGATTTATAGTGGAACTGGATTAAATGAATAAATTAATATAAGGACATCTTTAGAAAATTGAGTGTTTCCATTTATGAGCATGTTATGTCTCTATATCATGTACTTAAATAAATGTTTATGATTTTCTCCATAAAGATCTTCAACATCTTTTGTTAGGTCTATTTCAAAGTTCCTTATAGTTCTTTCACCATTTCATATGGTATCATTTTTTTCATTGCATTTATCAACTTGTTTTATGCAGAAATGTTGCTGGTCTTTTGGATATTGATCCTGTAATTAAATTTTGAATTCTTTTGTAAATTTTAATAGTTTAGATTTTCTACATAGGTAATCTTGGTGAATGATAATTTAGATTTTTATTTTTCATCCTTATGCATTTGACTTCTTTTTACTGCCCCAGATAGAACCTTCAGTAAGATGTGGAACAGGCATTGTGGGACTGGCATCTCTGTCTTGTTCGTGACTTAAAAGAAAATACTTTCTGATGCTTACTCAGAGTTTTATGGGATATTCTTTATTGTGTTAAGAGAATTCTCTTATTGTTTCTACCTAGACAAGTTTGTACTATAAATGTGTTGAATGTTATGAAAACTTTTTTCTGAATCATTTGAGGTGATTTTGTTATTTTATTCCTTAAATCTGTAAATGTAATCAATGACATCACTAAGTTCTCTGTTAGATCCTCCTTGAATTCTTCGGATAAATCTTCCTTAGCCAAAATTGTATTTTTTATACATATTATGGTTGATTCCTCATGCTTTATTTAGGAATTCTACATTTATGTTAATAAGTGAAATAGGACTACAATTTTTCTTTCTCTGGCTTTTTTTCTTACTATTCTTATTCAATTTTACCACACTGATCACTTGAGATGGGAAACTTCCTTCCTTTTTCATTCTATGGAACTGTTTATATAAAACAGGAGTTTTAGGCCAGGCTCGGGGGCTCATGCCTGTAATCTGAGCACTCTGGGAGGCCAAGGCAGGAGAATCGCTTGAGGTCAGGTGTTTGAAACCAGCCTGAGCAACAGTGAAACCTCCTCTCTACTAAAAATAGAAAAATTAGCCAGGTGTCAAAGTGCACACCTGTAGTCCCAGCTACTCAGGAGGCTGAGGCAGAAGGATGGCTTGAGCCCAGGAGTTTGAGGTTACTGTGAGCTAGGCTGACGCCACGGCTATCTAGCCCGGGCAACAGAGTGAGACTCTGTCTCCAAAAAAAAAAAGTTTTAAAATAAATAATCCCATTTGTTTAATGGTTGTATGTCCGTATAGGTTTTCTAATTGTTCTTTTTTTTTTTTACTTTTTTTTTTTTGAGACAGAGTCTGGCTCTGTTGCCTGGGCTAGAGTGCCGTGGCATCAGCCTAGCTCACAGCAACCTCAAACTCCTGGGTTCAAGCAATCCTTCTGCCTCAGCCTTCCGAGTAGCTGGGACTACAGGCATGCACCACCATGCCCGGCTAATTTCTTCTATATATTTTTCAGTTGTCCAGATAATTTCTTTCTATTTTTAGTAGAAACGGGGTCTCACTCTTACTCAGGCTGGTCTCGAACTCCTGACCTTGAGCGATCCTCCCACCTCGGCCTCCCAGAGTGCTAGGATTATAGGCCTGAGCCACCGTGCCCGGCCTCTATTTGTTCTTTAAGCAGTGTATCAGGTAAAGAATACATCAGGCTTGGCCAGGCGCGGTGGCTCAGGCCTGTAATCCTAGCACTTTGGGAGGCCGAGGCGGGTGGATCGCTCTAGGTCAGGAGTTCGAGACCAGCCTGAGCAAGAGTGAGACCCCGTCTCTACTAAAAAATATAAAGAAATTATCTGGCCAACTAAAAATATATATAGAAAAAATTAGCTGGGCATGGTGGCGCATGCCTGTAGTCCCAGCTACTCGGGAGGCTGAAGCAGTAGGATCACTTAAGCCCAGGAGTTTGAGGTTGCTGTGAGCTAGGCTGACGCCACAGCACTCACTCTAGCCCAGGCAACAGAGCGAGACTCTGTCTCAAAAAAAAAAAAAAAAGACTACATCAGGCTGGAAATAACAGAAAAATGGACTCCCTCTGACTTAGAAAGAGCTTAACTTTTTTCCTTACATAACAAAAAGACTAGACATAGACAGTTCAGAAAAGATACAGCTGCTTAATGATGCTGTCTGGGTTACAGGCTGTTTCTATCTTTCCTTTCCGCTATTCTTAGCTTAGGGGACTCCATCTTATGCTTGGACCATTTGGAGTCAAAATAGCTGCATGAGTCCTCACAACCAATTTTTTTAGGTAAGAAAGAAATGAAGCAGAAAAGGGTGGCACCTGTATCAGGAAAAAGGTTTTTGGACAAAGCTTTCACCTCATTGTCCAAACTATGTTTCACCGCCCACCTAGCAATAAAGGAAATTGGTGAAGTATTTTTATCTTGGCACATTATAACTCCAAACAAAATCAGAGTTCTATTAGAAAAGGAGGAGGAAGGTTGGATTTTGAATTGTCAACTATAGTCACTTTGGTTAAGTTATATTTTTCTAGTAAATTGTCCATTTCACTTAATGTCCTAACTTCTCTTATAATTTTTAAGAATCTCTACTATATCTGTAGTTTTGCCCCTTTTAAAAATTCTGAAGTATGTTTTTGTGCCATTTAAAATTATTTGTTAGGCCAGGCATGGTGGCTCACGCCTGTAATCCTAGCACTCTGGGAGGCCGAGGCAGGCGGATTGTTTGAGCTTGGGAGTTTGAGATCGGCCTGAGCAAGAGCGAGACCCTGTCTCTACTAAAAAAATAGAAAGAAATTAGCTGGACAACTAAAAGTATATAGAAAAAAATTAGCCAGGCATGGTGGCACATGCCTGTAGTCTCAGCTACTGGGGACACTGAGGCAGAAGGATCACTTGAGCCCAGGAGTTTGAGGTTGCTGTGAGCTAGGCTGACACCATGGCATTCTAGTCTGGGCAACAGAGTGAGACTCTGTCTCAAAAAAAAATTTTTTTAAATAAGTAAATAAAAATAAAATTATTTGTTGCCAAAAACTTGTCTATTTTACTAATCTTTTCAAAGAACCAGCTTTAGTTTTCTTGAGCCTCCAGTTGCTTGATTTCTAGTTATTCATCCCTATGCTCATTATTGTCTCCTTCCTCCTTCACATCTTTGTTAGGTATTTTCCCCTAGCTTTTTATTTATGTTACTGCAAGTAGCATTTTAAAAATTTCATTTGACATTTGTGTCTTGCTGGCATACAAAAATAAAATTGATTTTTGTGTATTCCCTTGTATCTACTTAATCCTACCAAATATACTTATTACTTTTATAAAAAAAGACTTAAATTTTTTAATAAAAATAATCACCAGGATAAAATAAATTGAACATTTTTATCAAGTTGCTGAAACAGAAGACTTTGGGTGAATAAAATCACTAAACAAAAGACTAATGTATTTAATCATCTTTTTAAAGAAATCTTCAGCTTAAAAAATGTTAAATAGAAGCAAAATGGGACAATATTCTAAGCAAAGATAACAAGCCAAGGCTTGATATTTTTAACATAAAGAGCTTGTAAAATCATTACAAAAAAATCACTAAGATCCTCAAAGCTAAAATAGACAGGAAAATAAAAATCACAAAGAGGAAACAAAATGGCTTTAAAAACATATGGGAGGCCAGCACAATGGCTCACACCTGTAATCCTAGCACTCTGGGAGGCCAAGGTGAGAGGATTGCCTGAGCTCAGGAGTTCAAGACAAGCCTGAGCAAGAGCAAGACCCTGTCTCTGCTAAAAATAGAAAAATTTGCTAGGTGTCATGGAGCACCTGTAGTCCCAGCTACTAGGGAGGCTGAAGCAAGAGGATCACTTGAGCCCAGGAGTTTGAGTTTGCAGTGAGCTACCATGATGCCACTGCACTCTACCCAGGGCATTACAGCAAGACTCTGTCTCAAAAAAAAAAAAAAAAAAAGGGCAGGGGAGGAGGAAATGTTCAACCTTACTAGTAATCAAAGAAATGCAAATAAAAATGGCAATACTGTTTTCAACTGGCAAATGTGTAACATCTCCAAAAGAGGAGAACACCCAAATTGATGGGGGTGTGGTAAAATTGATACTTTCATGTACTGCTGGAGGCAGTGTGAGTTTGTACAGCCCTTTTGGAAAGAAATTTGGCAATGTATATAAAAGCCTTAAAAATATCCATGCTTCTTAATTCAACAATTCTACCTCCAAGGCAACAATCCTAAATGCAGCCAAAGTGTTTTGTATTAAAAAAATAAAATAAAATAAAACAAAACCTCCATTGTGATGTTTATTTACAATAGTGAAAAGGAGAATGTAATGTAACTGTGTAACAAGAGGAAGAATGGTTAAATAAATGATACAATCCATTTGCTGGATTATTATAAGCCATTAGTAGTGATTCAGACCAACTTAGGGCTGTTCTCTGTTCTATCTTTTCTGTATCCCAGGGAATACTGTTTATATTTCTGTAAAATTGAACTAATGGGACCCTGCAGGGTGGTTGTGAGAATTTAGCTAGCTAGGTATTTGGTACATGGCCCAGGAGGGTTCTTTTCTTGTTTCTCAGTCTTTTTAATTTATTTTTGATTATTATTTCAAACTATTACAGGGGTACAAATGTTTTTAGTTACACGTATCAATTTTGTTATGCTTGAGTCAGGGTTTTAAGTGTGCCCATCACCTGGATAGTGTTCACTGTACCCGTTACATAGGTTTTCACCCATCCCCTTCCCCGCCCCTTGATTTCCACTGAGTTTTACTTCCCTCTGTGCACATGCATGCTCATCGGTTAGTTCCAATTTAATCACGAGTACATGTGGTGGTGTTTTTTCCATTCTTTAGATCTGTCACTTAGGATAATGGTCTCCAGTTCCACCCAAATTTTTGCAAAAGGCCTTAATTCATCCTTCTTCATGGCGGAGTAGTATTCCATAGTATACATATATCATATTTTGTTAATCCACTCATGAATTGATGGGCACTTGCGTTGATTCCACATCTTTGCAATTGTGAATTGTGCTGCAATGAGCATTTGAGTGCAGGTGTCTTTTTGATAAAATGACTTCTTTTCCTTTGGGTAAATACCCAGTAGTGGGATTGCTGGATCAAATGGTAGATCTACTTTTAATTCGTTGAGGAATCTCCATAGTGTTTTCCATAAAAGTTGTACTAATTTGCAGTCCCACCAACAGTGTATCGTGTAACAGAGTATTCCTTTCTCTCTGCATCCAAGCCAGCATCCATTGTTTTTGGACTTTAAAATAAAAACCATTGTAACTGGGGTAAGGTGATATCTCATTGTGGTTTTACTTTGCATTTTTCTGATAATCAGTGACGTTGAGCATTTTTTCATATGTGTACTGGCCATCTGTCTATCTTCTTTTGAAAAGCTTCTGTTCATGTCTTTTGCCCACTTTTTAATGTAGTTATTTTTCCTTGCTGATTTGAGTTCCTTGTAAATGCTGGATATTAGCCTTTTATCAGATGTACAGGTTGTGAATAATTTCTACCATTCTGTAGGCTATTTGCTCTGTTGATTATTTCCTTAGCTATGCTGAAGGTTTTTGTTTGTTCGTTTGTTTGTTTGTTTGAGACAGAGTCTTGATCTGTTGCCCTGGGTACAGTGCAGTAGCATCATCATATCCCACTGCAACCTCAACCCTCCTAGCCTCAAGTGATCCTCTTGCCTCAGCCTCCCCAGTAGCTAGGACTATAGGCACGCACCACCGTGCCTGGCTAATTTTTCTATTTTTTGTAGAAATGGGGTCTCACTCTTGCTCAAGCTGGTCTCAAATGCATGAGTTCAAGCAATCCTCCAATTCTGGCCTCCCAGAGTGTGAGGACTACAGGTGTGAGCCACCACACCCACCAGAACCTTTTTAATTTAATCAAATCCCATTTATTTATGTTTGTTGTTGCTGTGATTGCCACTGGGTTCTTCTTCATAAATTCTTTGCTTAGGCCAATATCAAGAAGAGTTTTTCCAACATTTCTTCTAGAATTCTTATGGTTTCATGCCTTACATTTAAGTTTTTTATCCATCTGGAATTAATTTTTGTGAGTAGTGATAGATATGGATTCTGTTTCATTCTTCTGCATATGGCTATCCAATTTTCCCAGCACTATTTATCGAATGATTTTATATCTGGGTTCTCTGTTCTGTTCCATTGCTCTGTGTCTCTATTTTTGTGCCAATACTGTGCTGTTTTGGTTACTATAGGCTTGTAGTATGGTTTGAAGTCTGGTAATGTGAGGCCTCCAGACTTATTCCTTTTGCTTAAGATGGCTTTGGCTATTCAGGCTCTTTTCTGGTTCCAAACAAAGCGTAGAATTATTTTTTCTAGATCTGCAAGATAAGACGTTGGTGTCTCGATGCGGACTGCACTGAATCTGTAAATCATTTGGGGTAGTATGGACATATTTACAATGTTGATTCTACTGATCCATGAGCATGTTATGTTTTTCCATTTCTTTGTGTCATCGGCAATTTCTTTCCTCAGTGTCTCATAGGTCTCTTTGTAGAGATCTTTCACCTCCTTGGTTAAGTATACTCCTTAGTATTTTATTTTCCTTGTAGCTATTGTGAATAGCATTGATCTTTGACTCTCACTTTGACTGTTATTGGTGTTCAGGAATTGGTATTGGTGTATCAATTTGAGTACATTCATTTTGTAACCTGAGACTTTGCTGAACTTATCAGTTCCAGTTGGTGAAGTCTTAGGGGTTTTCTAGATATAAGATCATATTATCAGCAAAAAGTGATAGCTTGACCTCTTCTTTCCTGATTTGGATACCCTTTATTGCTTTGTCTTGCCTGATTGCTCTGGCTAGGACTTCCAGCACTATGTTGAATAGCAATGGTGAAAGTAGGCACCCTTGTCTTGTTCCAATTCTTAGTGGGAATGCTTTCAACTTTTCCCCATTCAGTATGATGTTGGCTGTGGGTTTGTCATATATGGCTTTTATAATCTTGAAATATGTTCTTTCTACGCCTAGTTGTTGAGGGTTTTTATCATGAAACGGTGCTGAATTTTGTCAAATGCTTTTTGAGATGATCATATGGTCTTTGCTTTTGCTTCTGTTTATGTGGTGAATCACATTTATTGATTTCCATATGTTGAATCATCCTTGCATCCCTGGAATGAAGCCCAGTTGGTCACAGTGGATTATTTTTTGATGTGCCGTTGAATATGGTTTGCTAGTATTTGATTGAGGATTTTCACATCTATATTAATAAGAGATATTGGTCTGTATTTTTTTTTTTTTTTGGTGTCCTTTTCTGACTTTGGTATCAAGGTGATACTGGCTTGGTATCAAGGTGATACTGTGTTTCCAGGAATTTGGAATTTGTCCATTTCCTGTACATTTTCTTTTTCTTTCTTTCTTTCTTTTTTTTTTTTTTTTGAGACAGTCTTGCTTTGTTGCCTGGGCTACAGTGCTGTGGTATCCGCCTAACTCACAGCCACCTCAAACTCCTGGGTTCAAGTGATCTTTCTGTCTCAGCCCCCCAATTAAGTGGGACTACAGGCATGTATCACCACGCCCAGCTAATTTTTTATATTTTTAGTAGGGATGGGTCTCACACTTGCTCAGGCTGGTCTCGAACTCCTGACCTCAAGCGATCCTCCCACCTTGGCCTCCCACAGTGCTAGGATTATAGGTGTGAGCCACCTCACCTAGCCATTTCCTCTATGTTTTCAAGTGTATGTGCATAAAGATTTTCACAATATTTATAGATTATATTTTGTATTTCTGTGGTATCAGTTGTAACACCTCCTTTTTCATTTCTGATTGAACTTATTTGGGTCCTTTCTCTTCTACTCCTGGTTAATCTAGAAAGAGGTCTATCAATTTTGTTTATCTTTTCAAAGAACCAACTTTTTGTTTCATTGATTAACTTTTATATTAATAGTTTGTAGATTCCTTTACATTTTCTACCTACACTAAGTCATGTCCTCTGCAAATAATGTTTTATTTATTCTTTGCCAATTCTTATGCCTTTTCTTTCTTTGTTCTTTTTTTTTTTTTTTTTTTGATACAGAGTCTCACTCTGTTGCCCAGGCTAGAGTGCCATGGCGTCAGCTTAGCTCACAGCAACCTCAAACTCCTGGACTCAAGCAATCCTCCTGCCTCAGCCTCCCGAGTAGCTGGGACTACAGGCGTGTACCACCATGCCCGGCTAATTTTTTCTATATATATTTTTAGCTGTCCAGATCATTTCTTTCTATTTTTAGTGGAGACGGGGTCTCGCTCTTGCTCAGGCGGGTCTCGAACTCCTGAGCTCAAACAATCCGCCCGCCTCGGCCTCCCAGAGTGCTAGGATTACACGTGTGAGCCACCACGTCTGGCCTCTTTCTTTGTTCTTGACTTACTGCAGTGACTGTGATGCTAGGACCTCCAGCACAATGTTGAAGAAAACTGGTGAGAGTTGACATCCTTACTTTGTTCCCAATCTTAGGGGGAAAATATTCAGTCTTTTACCACTGAGTAACATGTTAGCTGTGCATTCTTTGTAAATGACTTCTTTTTTTTTTTTTTGGACAGGGTCTCACTCTGTCACCCAAGTTGTAGTGTAGTGGCATCATCATAGCTCACTGCAGGCTCCAACTCCTGGGCTCAAGCAATCCTCCTGCCTCAGCCTCCCTAGTAGCTGGGAATACAGGCACATGCTACCACACCCAGCTAATTTTTTATATTTTTAGTAGAGACAGGTCTCACTGTTGCTCAGGCTGGTCTTGAACTCCTGAGCTCAAGCAATCCTCTCACCTGGGCCTCCCAAAGTGCTAGGATTACAGGTGTGAGCCACCACACCCAGCCTGTGTTTACCCTTATGATCATGCCTCCAAAGCAAAAGTCCACTGCAAGTCCAGGTGAGCTTGCAGAGAAGAGAAAGGTGATTACAATGGAAATGAAAGTAAAAATAATTAAGCATTCAGAGAAAGGCCAGATACCATCATTCACTGGGAAAGCATTAGGCTTCAGTTACTCAACTATTAGAACAATTATAAAGGATAAAGTGAGAATGGAACTTGTGAAAGGCAGTGCTCCAGTGAAACCACCAATTATTACTAAGCAGTGGATTAATTCTCGAAATGGAAAGGTTATTATTGATTTGGTTAGGAGATCAAAATAAGCGTAATATTCCTATTAGCCTAGCGTTAATGCATGAAAAGGCCCAAAACATTTTCAACGGTTTAAAAGCTGCAAGCGGCCAGGCGCGGTGGCTCATGCCTGTAATCCTAGCACTCTGGGAGGCCAAGGCGGGTGGATTGCTCGAGGTCAGGAGTTCGAGACCAGCCTCAGCAAGAGTGAGATCCCGTCTCTACTAAAAAAAATAGAAAGAAATTATCTGGCCAACTAAAATATATACATAGAAAAAATTAGCCGGGCATGGTGGCGCATGCCTGTAGTCCCAGCTACTGGGGAGGCTGAAGCAGTAGGATCACTTAAGCCTAGGAGTTTGAGGTTGCTGTGAGCTAGGCTGATGCCACGGCACTCACTCTAGCCCGGGCAACACAGTGAGACTCTGTCTTAAAAAATAAAAATAAAAAATAAAAAAAAAAATAAAAGCTGCAAGCATAGCAAGTGAAGTCAGTTGTGATGAAGAACTGGTTTCAAGTAAAGGTTGGATTAATCGTTTTAAAAATAGGACAAATATGTATCATATTAAAGTGCAAGGGAAGGTAACCAGTGCCAACGTAGATACGACAACTGAATTTCCTCAAATGTTGAAGGAAATTATTGAGGAGGGGGTTTATTTGCCCGAACAAATATTTAACATAGATGAAAGTGAATTGTTCTGGGGAAAAAAAATGCCTGAAATAACTTATATCTCAAAAGAAGAAAAGAGTGCACCAGGGCATAAAGCAGCAAGGGACAGACTACTAATCTTATTGCTTGGGGGTAATGCATCCACAGATTTTAACCTCAAGCCTTTGCCTGTTTATAGCTCCGAAAATCCAAGAGCACTTCACGGCATTATTAAAGCAGCTCTTCCATTATTTGGAAGTCAAATTTAAGGGGCTGTGTCACACTCTTCATGTTTGAAGATTGGTTTTGAACTATTTTTATTCCTCCTATGGAACCTTATTGTTTGGAAAAGAAAATTCCCTTTAAATTTCTGCTTGTGCTGGGCAATGCTCCTGGACATCCAACATCTTCAGATGACCTTCACCCTAATGTAAAGGTCATATTTTTACCACCCAGCACTACATCGTTACTACAGCAAATGGACCAGGGAGTCATCTCTGCATTTAAGGCCTGTTACTTAAGGTGCACATTCTCACAAGCAGTCAGGGCTAGGGAAGATGATGTGATGACCTTGAGAGAGTTCTGGAAGATTATACCAACTGTGAAAACCCTCAAAAATACTACTGATTTTTGGGAAGAAATGAAGCATTCAACAATGAAAGGGGTGTGGAACAAACTGTGCCCTCATTTCTGTGATGATTTTTGTGGCTTCACAGAAGACAACATTGCTGAAGCCAGAAAAGCTGTGGTGGATAGTGGCAATGCACTGCAACTGGACAGCAATGATAATAATATCATTGACTTACCAGAGTCCCATTCACAAGAATTAAGCAATGAAGACCTTATGGAGATAGAGAAGCAGCTGACAGAAACATAAGAACATGAAGAATCAGAAGATCTAGAGCCAAGAAAGTTTCCAACAAAAGGATTAGCTGAAGCCTTTCCTCTCATTTGAAGCAGGATTTGCTAAGCTTGAGGAGCAAGATCCTAACACTGAGCGGTTTACAAAGGTTTACTCTGTACTTAGTGAAAACATCAGCTGCTACAAGGCCATCTCTGATGAAAAAAAGAAAAAGGATCTGCAAACAACCCTAAATACCTTTTTCAAGAAACTGACTTCAATGGTGAGCTCCCCTCCTCCAGCAACAGAATCAAATTCTGATTCTCCAGTACCTACTCTATTCTCTCCATCATCATCTTTTGATTTAATGTTAGCTACCTTCTTTCCTCAAAAATGCCCCCTCCAGTAAGCAAGACATTGATGCAACATTATATGTTAACCTTTAATACTCTTTCTTCTTATTATTATTTTATTAATTTTTTTTTTTTTTTTTGAGCCAGAGTCTCACTCTGTTGCCTGGGCTAGAGTGCCGTGACATCAGCCTAGCTCATAGCAACCTCAAACTCCTGGGCTCAAGCAATCCTACTGCCTCAGCCTCCCGAGTAGCTGGGACTACAGGCACGTGCCACCATGCCTGGCTAATTTTTTCTATATATTTTTAGTTGTCCACCTAATTTCTTTCTATTTTTTTAGTAGAGACGAGGTCTCGCTTTTGCTCAGGCTGGTCTCGAACTCCTGAGCTCAAAAGATCCGCCCACCTCGGCCTCCCAGAGTGCTAGGATTACAGGCATGAGCCACCGCACCTGGCCAATACTCTTTCTTGAAATTTCTCCTATCTCTTATCTAAATTTTTTGTATGAGTTTATTTTTATGTTCTGTTTGTTTGAATTAAAAGAGCACAATAGTTTCTATAATTTATTATTACAATACAGGGGTATTATTATTACAGTATTACACTGTGTTACTATTACCATATATGAGTCATTATAGTATTGTTATTATTATTATTACTATATATGCACTGTTCATTAGGGATCTGAGTTATATACAAATCTGACCTAAAGACATTCTCAGGAATGTATCACATCTGTGACCCAGGGGCCACCTGTACATAATTTATATGTTTATAAATAAAAATATGTTTATCAATTGGTAAGTTATGTTCATTTTATATTAGTTATATATATAAATATATAATATGTACATATATTTTCTGTATCATACTTATTTTCTATATCATCTTCTCTCAGGTTTGGTAAGTTGTATCCCCACCATGTTTTTAAGGACCCCCAAATCTGTCATTATTATGATTTTATATATGCAATAATTGTTTCAATATTTCCATATATTGATGAGCAACTACTTTGCATACCATTCCTTCTTGTGGACCACTCTCTCCTTCTGAGTTTAATAGGCTTCTTCCCCCTGTACACCCTAAACCTCCTGTAATAATTATGAAAGGTCTGTAAGTAGTAAATTCCCACTTTAGTCTGAAAATATTTTGCTTAGCTCTCGTTTTTTAATAATAGTTTAGCTGGGTATGGCATTTGGGGTTACAGTTATTTTCTCTCAGCCCTTTCAAGATATTATTCCTTTGTCTTCAGACATGTCTTGTTAATTTAGAGAAGTATGCTGCCAGCATAAATGTTGTTTCTTTGTATGTAATCTTTCTATAGTTTCTGATGTTATCTTATCCACCTTTGAACATTCAATAATAATTTACTGATATTTCTTTAAGGCACTTATGATACTCTGTATTATTTAGCCACTTTCCATACTTTAGTATTACTTATCTTGTATTACTTAGTCATTTTCCATAGTTGCCTTAACCCCACTATTACAGAACAAGCTACGTGACACTATACTATGTGCTATACATCTCTTCCCATAAAGAGGCACTATATTCTTTCATGGAATGGAGAGTGGTACATAAAGAAAAAGATCAAAATGCCCTGAGTTTAGCATTGGAGGCTTATCTCATAGAATGCCTAGATGTGTCAGTTTACTGACAACTGGGTAATATTTTAAAAAAATAACAAATTAGGGCTGGGCGCGGTGGCTCACGCCTGTAATCCTAGCTCTGGGAGGCCGAGGCGGGTGGATCGCTCGAGGTCAGGAGTTCGAGACCAGCCTGAGCAAGAGTGAGACCCCGTCTCTACTAAAAATAGAAAGAAATTATCTGGCCAACTAAAAATATATATACAAAAAAATTAGCCGGGCATGGTGGCTCATGCCTGTAGTCCCAGCTACTAGGGAGGCTGAGGCAGTAGGATCGCTTAAGCCCAGGAGTCTGAGGTTGCTGTGAGCTAGGCTGATGCCACGGCACTCACTCTAGCCCGGGCAACAAAGTGACACTCTGTCTCAAAAAAAAAAAAAAAAAAAATAAAAAATAAAAAAATAACAAATTAGTAAATTATGTATGCACTGACTATTCTGTTCACAATTTGTTGTATGGCTTTCAGCAGATGGTTGGCATTCTTATTAGGAATTATTTACACATCAAAAAGGTATTTGTTAAGTTCAGCAAAGTTTTCATCTGCCAATTTGGGAATTGATCACTGTGTTTACAGATCTATGTCTAAGTGAGAGTAATGGGAAGAGGATAGTCCTAACTATTCCCAACCATATAGTCTAACTTGTTTCCATCACTGGGATTCATACAAATCTAAGCAATTCTGAAAGGATAGGAAGACAACTACCTGAAATGTATTTACACGAGAGACTGAAAAGCCTCCTAGGAGTTAACTTATTATCTTAAGCAAAGAGAAAATTAGGTAGCTTGATTTAGAAACAAAGCACGAAAGGGTGCTTATTGGAGAGGAGTAATTCTGAATGTAGTATAATTACTGATGCTGGAAATTATCTCTAGCTCAGACCACCTTGGGTTCAAATCTGGGTTCTAAGGACAGAAAGGCTATAAATAAAAATGGAAATACCTGTTTATATTAAGACCAATGGCAGAGTACATCACAGACCATTTTGGAGTCCTATAAGACAGTATACCACAGATAATCAAAAATAAACACTGCAGAGCTTTGGCATCTCTGTATCACCAGCACAGTTATCACCAGTTGTATCCAGAAGCAGCAACAATCCACACAGAAGAGATGTCTAACAAGAGAGGCCACACCCAGCAGACCTACCAACAGTGCATGCAGATGAGGCAACCATAAGGCATGGCAAAACCTATCGAAGAAGGCAAATAGTTGGAAAAGACATAGTCTATCAGACTTGTTATTGAAAATACCTAAGACATCTCCTGAGAACACTAGAAATATCTGGATGGAGTTTCATGGAAGCCTGGGCTGCCATTTTAAGGAATGGGCCAAGAACACTGTTGATGTAGACAGCACAAGGATCAGAACTAATTTAACAACATGGTCAAGGTATGAAAGAGAGGACTGTAGTCAATTTTTGTTAATCTACTAAACTGAAGATAATTATATGCACTATGAGTACGATGCTTTAAAATCAAGATATTTCTGACATTACAAAAATATTTAATAATTGAAAATTCCTATGTTTCCCTCTGGTTTACACATTGAAGAATATCTACAAATAGAATACCCAGAGAAATCTTTCTCAGAATGAAAAATGTCATCCAAGGAACTAAAGTATGAGAACAATGCTAAAGTTTAATTTCCACACGATATGTCATTTTACTATAAAATAATACTTTATACTTACTTCCTGAGAAGTTCTCAAAATGTGTTAGGAAAACATCTTTGTCTTTTTTTTTTTTTTTGATACAGTGTCTCTCTCTGTTGCCTGGAGTAGAGTGCAGTGGTGTCATCATAGCTCACTGCAACCTCAAACTTCTGGGCTCAAGCAAGCGATTGATCCTCCTGCCTCATAGCCGGGACTACTGGCCTGTGTTACCATGACTGACTAATTTTTCTATTTTTATTAAAGATGGGGTCCTGCTCTTGCTGAGGCTGGTCTTAAACTCCTCAGCTCAAGCCATCCTGCCACCTTGGCCTCCCAGTATGCTAGGATTACAGGCGTGAGCCACCGTGCCTGGATTTTTTTTTTTTTTTTTTGAGCTTTTCTAGGTGAGAGAATGAATACAAAAAGTTAAATGGTTTGGTAGCCCAGATCTCAAATTAAAGCCCAGACCTCATCTCTCCTACTGTCTTTTTTTTGCCAGAAGCAGCACTAACAATCCCCATAAACAAGGAGTGGGAGATGTCAGATGGGGAAAGGAGAGGAGGTTGAGAGGAAAAGACAGAAAGGCAACTCCAAAATGCTGAGTTGAGTATTAACCCTATACTATATAGACTCTGCAGATCACTTGAACTTCTTTCGTGGACTGGACACAGGCTCCTACCAGTCATTTCTAGATGGGGATGGGTACAGACTCAAGGCGGGTGAGATAAGGAAAGAAAAGAGCTCCATCAAGTGCCACATCTCAGGGTAGTTACCCTACTACGATTTCACAGCCAAAAATAACCTCACAAGCAAAATGTAGCTATGCCAAGTACCTCGGGTATCAGTTAAATTTCCTCTTCTCTATGAATTTGTATTATTTATAAGACACTTGACACATGTTTAAACACTTACATAGCTCCTCAGTCTCAGGAAACAGGATTTGTTCAGCTGAGGGGGAAAAAAGCATGTAATGAGGGAGTTAACAAGGGCTGATATTTTTTTACAACATTCTTTAAAAACTGAAAAACCTCTTTAAACACCAGGAACAGCTTAAATAATTCACTGTGGGCCTGAGGGGCCCATGTGGACAATTCCCTCTCAGGTACCTTTTCTAGCCGCGGTCTCGCCGGGTTTCATCCGCGACGGTGGCCCGACGGACGACTGGGCCGCAAGGACCGGGCTCCAGGCCTCACCCCTGCCGGCCCCCGGGCCTCTGGGGCCCACAGTGGCCAGTGACCGTGTGGGGGCGAGTCGGGGTTGGGGAGACCGAACCCGGAAGCCACCCCGGCAGGCCGCGACCTTTGACCCCTGGGTGCGCAGGTCCGTCTGGAGCAGGCGGAAGTGCGGCCCTCGAGGCTGGTCGCGGCCTGCAGCAGCCTGGGGAGGGCGGCTCCGAGGCCGAGGGGGCCCGGGCGTGGGCCGCAGCCGTGGCAAGCGGGCGATGCCTGAGGCTCTCTGTCCTTGGCCCACCTAGGGACCGGCCACTGGAAAGGATCCAGGAGAGACCCCTGCCCTTCGCTTATTGCTCCTCCCCTCCCGGGGCGGGCGCAGAAGGGCGCCCGACGGGGAAGGAGCCCGCGACCAGGCGCTAGAGGCGGCCTGGCGGCCGGGTTCTCAGACTGCGTGCCCTCCTTGCCGTTGTTTCGCGGGAGTGATTTGAGGGGAGCTGCGTCCTCTCAAGTTCCTCACATTCCCGGGGGTCTGGGAATTGAGAAGCCCGGCCAGCGGGCCCGGGTGGGAGGAAGGAACCCAAAACCAGGCCGCCGCGCTCGGCCGGCCCCTGGCTAGGTCGGGCGGCAGGGACGGCGCCCGCCACGGCCGCGGCGGCGATGGAAGCACCTGCCCCCGCCCGCCCTGACCCCGAGGCCGCCGCCCTCCTGGCCGGCGCGGAGCCCTGGAGCCTCTCCTGAGTCATCCGCACGAGGGTCTCAGGGTGGTGAAACCCGGAACCTCGCGGCCCTCGAGCGCTCCCCTGACAGGGGGAGACCCGGGTGCCCTTTATCGAGCCCCACTCCCCAGGACAGAGAGAGTTCGATGCTCCCAAAGAGGGAGGCTCCATGGAGGAATTCGTCCTGCTTCACTTCCAGAGTTAAAAGCCGGGAGGCCGTCGGTTCTGCAAAGAGGAGCAGTCGGGTGCGGGCTAGCAAGCAGCTGATGAAAATAATTGTCCTCGCAACACAGCCCTGCGCCCAGGGGCGCGTACACACACACACACACACACACACACACAACTTGCTTCCTCTAGCTGCCCAACCTTAGTATTCCAGGCATGCAGTTTTCAACAACTTGCTTGACACAATAACAAAGACATTTAAATGCCAGGACGCAGACTTCACTTTTTAACCTGCTGAGAGGAGCTACTTTCAAAGCTTCCCCGCCGCGAATAAACTGACAAAAAATATGGGGTGCACTTACAAATTAAACACCTTACCCTCAAAGCAACATGCGTTAATCAGGTTTCTAAGGCAATAGCCATCTCTGTCTTTTCTTATTCACCCAAATAATGAAATAATGCCCCTAGAAGGAACCCCTTTCCACAAGAGAGAGCTGGGGAAAAAATGAATTATACCCATTGCTAGTAAAAAATCATCTTAAATCAATAGAGCACCACTTGAACTTGAGTTTCCATTGTTTCACTGAATCATCAATGTTTTTAATTAAACAGAGCTACCCTTTCTGTTAAAACATTACATAAAAGGGTTAGGTTTCTACTTTTGTTGAGGCAGCTGGCGTTTGTTGGCTGTTGTGTTTGAGCAACAGACTGTTCAATAGAAGCGAGAAATAGCTCAACGCGCTCTTAATAGACCTGTTTCAACAATGTACCTTGAAAAGGAATACATTGTGTTATTGTGTTAGTTTGCTACAAACCTATTAAAAGAAAAATAGCATCCATCAGGTCTAACAAAACGCATTTGTATTATACGTACTTATCTGCTTCAAATACACTTCTTGGCACAATGTCTAGAATTCAACTAGATCATCAAGAGCTGGACAGAAGAACACATACCAGTTAGGTAATGATACACGGGCTAGAAATAATAATAAAGGAAAGTCTAAGCAGTCGGTAATTGCTACTTTTTGTTTATCCTGAGAAATACAGGCTACTTCAACTGAAAATATATTGCAAAAGTGTGGAATTCTGCGACAAAAACAATTTTTAAAATATTTATAGCATGAGAATACTGATCCAAATCCCATATTTGGAACGAATCTGATACACTTTCGATAGCAATTTGTTTCAGAGAAGGATTCAGGGCAAAAGCGATGCATTTTAAAAGCAGAATTAAACAGCGCAAAGAGCCGGGCTCTTTAGGGAAATGCGTGAAACAAACAAATCGAAAGCAAGGGTTCCAGCCAAGAGGTTGGGGAGCTGTGCTGTTTGGCAGTAGGAAAGGAAGTGTTTTTTGAAAGTGCTCTCTTAAAAATGATTTTAAAACCTATTTTATTGTAGTTTAAACACAAAGTAAAACTTGAAGCAAAGAAATAGGTGACTTTACAACTATTGAACAGAACCTATGGTCTATTTCATTGAGGGCTGCCACTTGGACCAAAACCTTATGCAAAAACAGAAAGGCAAATGATGAGGCTAATTTAGCTCTGAGATCTGCTTAGCAGAAAAGACACCCAATGTAGCATCTGTCAGAGGGAGACATCTTTTGCTTTTTCACAAGGCACTCAATTTGGTTTCCAACCTGAGTACCCAACATTCAACTTTCAAGTGTAAGAATGTTAGAGGCATATGAGAATAGTATATTGTCTACAAGTGAATGCCATTGTATTAAAAACAGAACTTACATATGTTACAATAGCACCCTATGTGAGACATCTACATTAACAAATAGCTGAAGCAGTATTTTACTCAATAAAGTCAATAATTTATTACATGTCTGAATTGGTAAACTATCACATGAAGATTTAGAAAATGTCACCCTGAAACTTCAGATGATATTTTTGCCATACTATGTTATACTTTTGTAGGAAGCATTTGAAGTCAGATGGTTGATATAATGGCTGTCTTCAGTTGAAACATTTTTTCCACTCAAGAAGTGTGTGTGTGTGTGTGTGTGTGTGTGTGTGTGTGTGTGTGTGTGTTTGTAAGGTACCTGAGATGTATTTGATCAATACTTTAAGACTTTTCACTGATGTCTCCCCCTTTAATCTAAATCTATTTTTTAAATGAATTTGCTTGGATTTAAAGAATAGAAATGAAATCATAAACCCAGAAATATATATTGTAAAAATAGTTTCTCAAATTTATAAGATTGATGAAAGAGTTGACATTTTCAAGGTGAGAATTTTTGATATATCTGATAATCTACCAAATATGAAAGGAAAGTCACAATAAATTGGTTTGTCCATGATATGAAATGTTGATGCTCAGGCTTTATAAAAACACTTTGACTTCTATTTAGAATTTTTAGAAATGTTTGTGTGTCTGAAGTTAAGCTATCTAGGAGGAAATATTCAATGCATTTTAATTTGAAGAGATTGTTCAAATAAACAAAAAATCACCAAAGATATCATTTGGAAACCCAGCAAAGGAAGAAATGTATTTTAGAGGAAGACTGTAATCTGATTCTTTGTTTTGTTCTTGGTATTGAAAATCCTTAATTCTCCACTCTTGCAAAGAATTTTCAATAGTATATGAAAGCTAAGTATTTTTATTTATTTCTCTAAAGTAAAAAAAAGAAATCCAAATAGTATGTACTGTAATTTCTCTTTCCTTAGAGAATAGGAGAAAGAGTACACATACAGATTATTTTCTATATGCCCCCCAAATTTTTCCTAGAAAGAAACTTCTCGTCTCTTAATTTATTATTACTAATGTCTAGAAAAGTTTTAACCAATCAAATCATAAAAATATCTTTACTGCCATTGACCCTAAGTGGCATCTAATTTGAAAGATTTTGTAGAGTACATTTTCAAAGCATCAAGTAACTTTACAGTTCTTTGGTCTGCCCTTAGTAGGTAAATGAGTATCATTTCAGATTTCCTTTTGGCTTCTTTTGCCTTTTAGCTCAGAAGTATGGGAAGTTAATATTTTTTAAACATTTCTGCCACACGCGATTATTTCAATGCCATTCTCTAGTGTTGTGTCTGAAAAACCGGTGGCTGAGCCCGCTGCCCGCAGCGCCAGACATTCAGCCGGATCCACCCCTGGGCACAGTCGTCAGGGGGAAAAGATTCAGCTTCCAAACTTGATTAAAAACAGCCCAACAATTTCTGCCCGGTTAAAGAACTATGTGGCTAGAGAAGCTGAGTAAATTGCCTCAGAGAGGAGGTAGCTGAGGTCTATGTGTCTTTCACATGAGAGCGGGGAGAAGCTGAAATATGTAGTCAGGCGTTGTGCTGCAGAAGGGCAGCTTGTCCACTAAAATCCTCAGTTAAAATCCACTTTCCAGGATTTAGGTGCTAAGAAGGAGTGATTCTACCTTATAATTTTTCACCTTAATTTGAAATGAAAAAGTAAGCACATGCACACACCAAAGACCTACAGAGATGCTTGAATTGTTAACTTATTTCTGAGCTACTGAGTCCTTTTGTTTTCTATTTGGAAAATACTTCAAAATATCCTGCTCCTCTTAAAGTTCCATTCTGGAAGGTATAATTAAAATAAAAAGACTGAGATGGAAAAATGAACTAGGAACGAGGAGCATGTAGGTTGGTGAATAAAATGGATGCCTGTCAGCATCTTTTTAATGATGATGATAATGTTGTTGTTGTTAATGTTTTGGCTTGTGATGTTTTTATGGTAAAAACTAAAGCCACCCAAAAAGGAATCCAAGTATGAACAGAAATGGGAGGTTTTCTCGTGTGTTTCCATAATAAAATGAAAACTGTGTCTTTATGTGCCTGTATGTTCTCCTTCAATTCAAAATTTTATTCCAGAAAGTGGTGCAGTTTGTTACTTTTTTTGCGGGCACAGGAGGAGGAAAATATGATACATTTGGGGATTTTTCAGTAGAGCTGTGTTTAGTTTTAATTTTCCTGTATTTTAAAATAAACACTTTGACCAAAGCATGTTTGATCTTTGCAAGAAGGAAGTATACATTGTGAAGGAATGTGCAGCGGTTGGGTATGAAAATGGGGTTGTGACTCACAGCTGCAGGCAGAAAAAAAAGGCGTCGTGGTGTCAGCCAGAGGTGTTCAGTCTAATAATTCAAGCTGTAAACTGTATCCCCTAAAATTACTTACATAATAAATCATTGTGGGAAGAAAAAAAAGTTTGAACTGAAAAGTGTAAGTGAAACAGAATCCTCAGGAGACTTCAATGCTGAGACCTATTGGCAATGATGTGAAATATGGGCTTATTTTCTCCAAAACTTTAAGGATCAGAATAATACTGGAAATTATTCTAGCACAGCTGATTTTTTTTTTTTGCTAGCTTGGGTTTCAACACATTTCTACACAGTGTGTCACAGAAATGGGTTTGCATTGTTTTTCTCTCCTGATCATACAGCCAAAACTGCTTTATAGGGTTTACAGTCAATTTATACAGTTTCAAGAAAAAAACCTCAATTCAAGAATGGCTTTAAGAAAATAGTTATAGCTAGGTTATCAAATCCATATCAAGAAGGGAGGCAGAAATCTTTCTGACAATTCCCTTTGGTTCTAGCCTCATATTTCAGTATTGCTTATAGATACCAAAGAAACCACTAAATTTATGTAAACTGGTGAATTAGCTTGCCTAAGAATTCACTGGTAGGTTGAAATACTTAGACACTGCAGTTGGCAGAGCCAGTGCCAAATCCTGGAGACTTGAGAAATGTGAACGTTTGGGGACAGAATGCACCGTTTGGAGTAGAAAGGAGCTCGGTGCCAGGAGAAAAGATAAAATTGTCAAGAGGAAGTTTAAAGGCCAAGGACACGAAGTCTCTGGAACAATAAGGGTGAGGAAGTCAAGAAGCAGACTTGCCAAAGCCACATTGAAACAATTTATTTTATAGGATCCCCTCTATTTCCAGAATTAGTGAGCTGAGCCACGCTGGGAACGCGGGGCTGTGGGCTCTCGCGCTCGCACGGACACTGCAAAGGAGAGAAAGTCAAGTTGACACCGGTCTCTTTCGCCTGGGCATTTCACATGAAAATATAAGGAAGAGGGAGGGGAGAAAAGAGACAAAACGAAGCTGGAGAAAGCTGACTCCAGCGAAGTTTGCGATAAGGATTAACTGGAAAAAGGAAGTCCACAGCAATTAAAACCCCTGCCCCGGCTCATTAGTATTCATGACTGAATGTCCAGCTTTACTATTTATCTTTCTCCCAGGATCAATATCGGAGCAGCGTGGGCCTGGGAGGAGCCCAAGACGAGCCGGCGCGCGTCTGACCTCTCGCGCCCTCCGCACAGGTCAGCGCATCTTCAGAACCGCGGGGCCAGCGCCGCACGGGCGCTCATTAAAGCCACCGCGCCCAGGCGGGCCGAGAGAGGCCGGGGGATAGGCCCGGTGGGGGGGGGGGTCAGGCCACGCAGAACCAACCGACTCCAAAGGGTTTCGGGAAACCACGCTGGGCCACACAAACCACTGTGGACCCAGTGGGGCAAGAGAAAGGAAAGAAAAAGAACCAGCCCTGTCTGCAGCAAGGGGCTCCAGCGAGGCTCCTGGCAGGCCCACGCTGGCTCTGCCTGGTTCCAGACACGAAGTTTTGGGGTGTTTTTGGAGGGACAAAATAGGAGCCCCCCACCGCCCCCGAGAAGGGAACCTCATGCCCACCCCCAGTTCTGCCGGGTCAGGAGCCTCCCCAGGCCTCCGCCGGCCTCAGAGGAGCAGCCCAGTGGCGGAGGGTTAACTACGATGATTATCTTTGACATTATTAACATTATTATTATTTCTACCCCCCACCTTCTCTGGCCCCGCTGAGCTGCGTTCTGCTCCTCAGGGCCACTGGCTTGGCCTCTGGGACAGAGAAAGCCTGGCTCCGGGAGGTTGGGAAAAGAAGAGGTTGAGGCCAGGGTTGCGGAGGGGGAGGGGAGAGTCTGCTCTTCCCTCCAGATTTTTACGCGGAGGTGAGGGGCACCGCCCCCCCACCCGGCACACACCCCAGGGGTGGACGAATGCGGTCACGCCGGGCCACCTGGACCCTAGCAGTCCTCGGCAGTGGGCCTGGGGGACCTTAATTGCAGGTAGCCCCCACCCGGCGCATCGCACGCTGATAGATCGAAGTTCGGGCCTCCGCAGTGTCGCCCCGGCCGTAGCCCCTCTAAAGAAAGCCCCGTTGGGTGGAGAGCACAGGGCAGGCACGTCCCGCTCGGAGTGATTCTAGAAAGGGATGGGGGAGGTAGAAATGAGCGGGGGCGTGGGGGGCGGTGAGGGGAGCATCTTGAGCTGGGTCCTCCCGCCACCCCACCCCTATCTCTGTGGCCGCAGGTCCTTCCCACCCATGCGAGCCGGTGGCTGGGAGATGCAGAAGCTGAAGGAAGTGAGCATGTGTGAGCGTGTGGTGTGTGAGTCTGTTGGGGCGTGGAGAGAGAGAGAGAGAGAAAGAGAGAGAGAGAGAGTGTGTGTGTGTGTGTGTGTGTCTGTGCGCGCGCGCCCAAGGCAAGGGGCGCCCCCACCGCCTGCCTGGCAGCTGCGCTGAACCTCTTTCCGCTTGGTGGGCAGGAGGATGCCGGACGAGGCCAGGGCCTAGAGCCCGAGAAGGCGAAGCGAGGTGTCACATCTTCAAAAGCTCTGGCCCCTGGGAACAAAAGGGAAACGTGGGAGGGCGACGAGGTGGCCCGCAGCACCGAGGGCCCCAGGACTGTGCGCTGTAAGGGCGGGGCGAGAGTGGGAAGACCCTGGTCCCGAGTTCCCCGCGGGAGATCTTGGTGGTGGCAGCTCAGGGGCGGGGCGGGGCCTGGACATGCTGGCCCTAGTCGCCCCACAGCCTTGACCATGAACTGGGACCCTCGGGCTGCCCTGGTTATGGTTTACAGAAGTTCTCATTTGTAACACTCGGTTCAAACGGCCACGGCGGCCTTTTCGTTCTCAGGCGCCCAGCAGGATGGGTCTGCGGGTTTATGCCTGATCACCGACCTAGTCTGGAAGGATCTAGATTTTTCACTAAAATAAAAACCCAGCAACAATTAGCTGGGGTCGGAAGGTGGGGGGGGGGCGCAAGAGAGGGGAAGTGGAAGCCCTGTTCTGAGCTGCCAGTTAAAAATAGAAATCGTTCATTGCGATCTGCTGGGGGTAACAGTGGGCCGAGGGAGCTCCAAGTTTCTGTGGAACCAGAGAGATATCAGACTATAATCAATCAATCTGCAAGTATTTATTGAACCCCTGATTTAGATTCCCTAGGGCCTCTTTCCGGGGCACGTGTCTGTTAAAATTTTAAAAATCGCATCTAAAGGTTCAACGAAATATTATGGGGTGTTATTTTGAGGCCCTTATTTCTTAGCCCTTGGAAAGAGGCCTAGCGTGCCCTTTGGATTATTTCGGTGGGTGATGTGGGGGTGGGTAGGATCTGAGTCCCTAGTGGGTATCTGGTGGGTCCTCACGTGTCCCCGATGCTACAGATGAGCTCACCAGGGACCTGCTGGGACACACTTCCCTCAGTCCTGCCAACCCGACTCATCCCCTGGAGGGCCAAGGCCTTCCTAGCCAACCCTGGGATGCGGTAGTACAGCACGGGATCTAGGGAAACCCGAGCCTTCGGTCCATCCTGTGATCTGCTCTTGATCTCAAGGTTTTGTGCGGGAAAATAAAACCACTTGAGACTGAAAACATTCGTCTGAAAAAGAGACAAAGGGGCTAAGGGGTGGGGAGGAGGAAGAGAGAAGGTGCCGGCAGAAAGCAGCCGCCACAGCGTGGGATGGGTGTGCGTGGCCTGGAACCTGTTTCCTTCACTCTCGCCCAGCCGGGCCTTGGCCCTAGCAGCCTCCCCTTGCCCACGCCCCGAGCAGAACCGCCGCGGCCTCTGCTCCAGTGACCTCCTCCTGGCTCGGGACTTAGTGGGACATCCCTGAGCTGGGAGAAGCTGATACTGATGCCAGTTATCATTGTGGTTATTAATAATGCAGTGAGGGTCACGATGATTAATAATAATAATGATGGGCCTCCCGAGGGGGCTCCAGCTGCCGCCGGATAAAGCGACTCTCGCGTTGAGGGGAGTTATTCGGTGGCTGATGGAGCGGAGCGCGAAAGGAGCGAGATTGGGCGCTCTAAAGTTCAAGTTGACGGCGGTGGCGGGCAGAATCCGTCCTCCGCCGCGGCAGTCGGGCCTCCCTGCAGGCAGCGAACCGCAGCGCAGCTCTGGGTTCCAGAAGAGGGGCGAGGACTGGCTTCAGTTTTGAGTCTCTGGAGTCAAGGCAAGGGCAGGTTAGCATTAAGGTCCGTTTAGACAGTGGGGGCAGGGATGGCGGAGGGAGGACGACTGCACCCCCCACCAACCCCAGGCCCAGGTGCAGGCACTTGGTAGAGGTGCAGGCTCTTGGGCCGCGAGCCCCCGCGAGCGTTCTAAGCTGAGCAATCTTTGATGCTCTTATGCTTCTGCCATGTCCCCCCCCCCCCCCGTCTCCGGGATTCAAAGGGCGGAAGAGAAAGGCAAAAGGGGAAGAAGGGGCCACACCGCCGGGTCAGTGACTTGTTTGGACAAAGCCCTGGGACGCGAGGGCCAGGGAACTGGGAACCATTTTGCGGGAAAGCTGCTGCCGCCCGCTCCGCACATCGTAGGGTGGACTAGGAGGCCACTCCCAGGCCGCGATCTTCCTCCTTCACATTTTATTTTCTTGCTGAAAACCAGGATCAGTGCCCCTGGAACTAAAGGGGCCTCCGGTAGCTCTCCAACTTTCAGATCTAAGTGATCCAACCAACTCAACGCTGAGATATCGTCGACCTCTTCTTGCTGTTTTCCTTCTTCCCCCAAATAAGAAAAGCCCCAAGGCTTTGAGTTGATGCTAAAGTTGTCCCCCATTCCATCCTTCTTTTTAGATTTGAGAAGCGTCTCAAAATCAACAATTTCCACCAAAAAATTGTAAAAGTTTAAAACATTGGGAATAGATAGAACGTTTCATTCTTGGTCATGACAAATATTTAATCTGACTCTTTCGACGCCCCCCCCCCCACGGGGGTGGGGGGGCTTTAGAAAACCCTAAACGATTTTTCTCACAGCTTATAATGTGTTCAATGAACTCTCCCAAGGATCAGTAACACATGTCCATTATTTTAATAATTTCGCTTAATATTATTAGGGGTTATAAATTTGATTTTAATAGGGGGTTGATTGCTTCAGGATTTGGCGCTTGGGCAGCTCGCAGGGCCGCTGGGGAGGGCGAGCCTACCGTCTGTCACCCTCTGAACACACACACACACACACACACACACACACACACACACACACCAGGCTGGACTCCTTCCCCATTGAACAGGTAGTGTGGCCTCCAAGAGGTCAGGGTTGCCCTCCTTTCCCCAAGCGCCCCTCGAGCCTGGCCTGCCTAGCCTTGCGGCTCATTCGAGGGCCAGAGGGGAAGGAGAGTGAAGCAGCGGTCGCTATCGCAGCCACCCGCGCTCTCGGCCTCCACCGGCCCAGCACTGCACGGCGCTGGGCTATCCCATGGAGGTGTCGTCGCTGCCGCCCAAGTCTTTGCACCGCTGGGAGGGGGTTAGCTCCGCGACCGCCAGGGGCCCTTGGGAGACCGAGACATAGATTGAGAAGTTTGGATGGCTCAGGGATTTAAAAATATTTTTCCCCATCCCCACCCTTTTGTTATTATTATTATTATTATTATTATTTGCCTTCTTCTTCAGAGTACCTTGTTTGAAAATTGATCAACTCCTAAGGGAGAGGGTAGTGAGGCCGCAAGACCAGGAGAAAAGCTGCTGGCTGGATTCACTTCCACCTGGCAATTTTAGTTTTTGTATCTTCCTCTATTTTATTCTACTGAATTCTTGAAGAGGTTCTCTTTCGTTTGGGGCCAACAGTTTGTTGCTTTCCTATCTATCTTCCCAAAACAAAAATTAAAATGTAGTGTATTTACCACCTTTTCTAGAACATCCTGCTGATTGGTTCCCAGCTGCTTTGCTTAACCAGGATTTCTTGAACATGCTCTCTGCTTAAAATTTCAAGAAAAAACTTGGTAAAAATGGGCCCTTAAACTATAATCATTGGGCCAAGTTCAAAAACAAAGTACTCAGCTCACTTTTAAACGTGCAATTAAAAATAACTGTACCTCAGCTTTTCAGAGGGAGGGAGTGGAAAGGCGGGAGGGAAGAGGGAAAACAAAGAATAAGGAAATATTTAGTGCTCTTAAATCCAGCCCAAATAGCTGAAAGAAAGAAAGGCATTCCCTCAGATAATGGAGCCATTAGAAACTCTGAAGGTTCCTGCCGCCATTCCTCACAGAGGCTTTCCAAAAATTTAATTCACTCTCAGCTACTAAACAAAGGATGAAGAAAATAATTTTGAGACTTTCTGCCAAAGGGGCAGTTTGGCCTCGTTTTTTTATGCATAGGTACACCTTCCTCCCCAGAATGAGTGGTGGTGCCTCCCATTCACTCAGGCACACTGATCCAACCCTCAGCTGCCTCCTTCCCCGTTTGCTTTAATAACTTTGCTAGAAAAAATAGTATGTTCATGCAGTTTCAACACATTTTATTATATTTCTGTATGCATTACTCTCAAAACATCACAAGAAATGATCAAACCACTTAAAACCTTCAAATAAAAAATCTGAAACAGTTTATGCCCACAAGTGTACATATTTATAGTTAAGAAACATTCTTTATAAATATTGTTTCCTCTGTAGCAAGTTAATACCATAATTTAATTACAAATGGATAAATATGGTAACGGGTATTTACAGAAGGAAGGGTGTTATTACGGAAAAAGCTAACGGCACGACGTTTATTTTCCCCCCACAATCTTTCATACAGGAACTAACAAATTGAACTTGCAAAAGCACTAAAACATCACATGTAAACCCAGCTAACAGAAAAATACATTCACAAGCGTTGGTGGTGGTGGTGTGTATGTGTGCTATGATCAGTGTGTTGAAGAAACAGAAGGGAGACTTTGGCACGGCTCGTTTTTTTCCAGTCTATAGTTGCATGAAGTTTACAATCAAGTTGCCTCATAAAAAGGAACACAATATTCAATACCACAATACAAAATAAACCATTTTCTTCCACATTACTTAAAAAGAAACCGGGTAAACTAAAAAGGGGGAAGGGAAAGGGAGGAAGGCAGGGAGGAACGCAATCCGGAGTTTTACAAATGGACAAACTTCTATACACCAAGAAGCCATTAAAACCACCTCGGAGAAGGAAGGAGGAGTCTGCTATGTACACAGTTTGTCATAAGACTGGAACAGGGTGGGAAGGAAAGTGGGCATGGGTGTTAGCGGGAAGGTTTGGTTCAATATTTTTGTGGGTTTTCATTTTTTTATTTTTTATTTATTTTATATTTTCAGCTTCAAAGACTCCGGAAGGGATATTTTTGCTTTTCATGCCTAGATTATTAAAAAAAAAAACAAAAAACAACTTTTTAAAAATCCTTCTGCTGGTAAAATCATTTTCATCATTGTAAAAATCAGATTCATAATTTTAACATGATCATAAGGTGTTCTCAGCGCTAGCTGCGGGGAGGGCTGCTGCGCCGGGATGGGGATGAGAAGAGGGAGAGAGGCCCGACCCCTCACACGTACCATTCATTGAAGTTGGAGGAGAGGCCGCTGTGGCCCCCGGCTGTCCCGCTGCCCCCGCCAGAGCTGCCACCGCCCCCGCCACCCGCCCCGCCGCCGCCCCCGCCACTGCCGCTGCTGCCGGAGCTGCCACCCGCGCCGCCGCTGCCCGAGCCTCCGCCCCGGTGCACAGCGGACACCGCGGCCGCCGCTGCTGCGGCCGCTGCTGCTGCTGCCGCCGCCACTGGGGACAAGTTGGAGCTGCTCTGGGGCTCAGCGCTGGGGGACACCAACCCCGGGGGCGTGGACGACTCGTAGCCTGAGCTGGCAGCCGGGGAGGACTCAGAGCCCTGCGGGGAGGACTCGTGGACCTGCAAGACAAAAGGCAGGAGAGGGGACCAGAGGGGACTGGGTGTGAGTGCAGCTGCTGTGAGGCCGGCCCCCGGGGGGGAGCACCCCCAGAAATGCCCCTGGCCGCCCAGGCCCTGGGACCCGCCTGGGCCGGCTGAGGATGTCCAGGCCGGTTGTGAACCGGCGCCTCCAGCCGGCCTCGCCCTCCTCCCGGCCTCCGCGGTGGTACCTTCATGTGCTTCCGCAGCGAGCTGGGGTGCGTGTAGGACTTGTCGCACATCTTGCAGAGATAGGGCTTATCGGAGGTGTGGACGTGCATGTGCTTCTTCCTGTCGCTGCTGTTGGCAAAGCGCCGGTCGCAGCCCTCAAACTCACACTGGAACGGCTTCTCCCCTGTGGACGGCAAACACCAGGGCTTGCTTTGGACACCTGGAGCCCGGAATCTCCACCCTGACTTTGGAGGGAGCAGGGCGCAGCCACAGAGAAGGGCGAAGGGGCTGGGTCCCTTAAACAGGTCAAATCCCCTTTGTGGCAGAACCTAGTTGAAATTAACAGCCTTCTCTCCCACCTGACAATCCTGCTCATTCATTTCATATTTTACTTTCTTCCAGGCTGACGCACATCTCCTCAAATTTCTAACGAATTTGGGGTAGCTCCTGGCCTGCCTGCCTTTCTATAGACCTTCTTGGATAGGCAGCTTCTAACAAGTTGGTCTCGCCATGGAGAAGCTGTTATTATGACAAAATATTTGGGGCATTATCAAAATCACACAGGCTGCTGGGCTGCTGTCGGTTTCTCTCCCCGGCCAGTAGGCAATTACGTTTGGAGTTGCTGTGTGTTGTTTGGGGGCCGGGCTGTGGCTAGTGACTGAGCCAGTATTTTTCATCCAAAATTCTGCAAATTGAATTACCCACAGTCTCACCGCCAGTCTTTTACAAATAACTTGAGGGAAAAATATAAATGTTAGAGATAAGGCAGCATGTAGTGATTGTGGAGGGGCACAAACTGGGAGGTGAGGGTGGGGGAGTCAGCAAAGCCTTTCAAAATCTCCCTATTTAATTTTCTGGCGGTCCCTGCATCCTGTTGCCAGAATTCCAAATGCTTGGAGTCATTTAGAGGTGTGAGAACTCAAACGTCTTTCCACTTGGAAAGGGGACCGTTTAACGTTAAATTCCATTAGCACCTAAATTGTTTCTTAAAGACATCCGCTCAGACACAGGACTCGAAAGCAAGCATTTCATGCAAATAAATTTCTCAAATTTTAAACCTTGTTAAAAGCTTGTCTCGCACCTCGGCTCCCTCCCTTCCCGGAAGAGAACAATAGGCCGCTGGCGCATCCCCACTTCGGAGTAAATATTGACGGGGGAAGTTGCTAAAACATTTGGCTTTCTTTTAGGAAATCGTCTGGCACGATTTTGGCTGGGACCTGGTCATAGATGAATAATCTATGAGGCGGGAGGCGCGTTCTTTTGCGGCTCTCTCTTCTCACGCGATCCCCCCGCAGGGCCGCGCCGCCTGGGGCTCTAGCTGACCGGGTTGTGGGTCCAAGTTGGGAATCGCAAGCCCTCTGGTGCCCATTAGAGAATTTCACAAACTGCTGTGAAACCACCGTAAAAACCCCGCAACCCACCCCGAGACGGGCTTTAAAACACTTTAAAAATGAGAAATGCTTTACAGCTTCGGCTCACACCAGACTCATTTAATGGGAAACAGTCCCGGGAAGGGCGTTTGGACCTCGAGTAGAAGAAGTGGGAAAACACACAAGCCACTCAAACACAGACCCCCGGAGCAGAAAAGCACATTCAGACAAGCTGGCAAAATCCTCTTTAGGCTCGATTCCCGGGCACCAAGTTAGAGAACAGTTTTATTTTGTGCGTTCTATTTAGAACGGAAATTATTAACCGAGGCTGAGCAAACGAACCAATTGCATGACCCAAAGCATACATTTGATGTTGCGCTGATCATTTAAAACTCTAATTTCCGCACATGGAAAAATCCAGCCCAATATTCTCTCATCCTCCAACAAAAACAAGCTGCTGGCTCTCTCGCACACACAAAAACATCTCCCATCCCAGAGCCTCGGCTGGCGATCTGTGCCCAGCATCGGCACCCCCAGTCCCTCACCCTACAGGTCTCTGCCCTCCGCGCCCGGTCCCTGTCCCGGCCCGCGGTTACCTGTGTGCGTCCTTTTGTGGATCTTGAGGTTCTCGGAGCGCGCGAAGACCTTGCCGCAGCCCGGGAAGGGGCAAGGGAAGGGTTTCTCGCCGGTGTGCACGCGGATGTGGTTGACCAGTTTGTATTTGGCCTTGAAGGGCTTGCCTTCGCGCGGACACTCCTCCCAGAAGCAGACGTGGTTGCTCTGCTCCGGGCCACCGACGTGCTCCACCGAGACGTGGGTCACCAGCTCGTGCATGGTGCTGAAAGTTTTGTTGCAACTCTTCTTGGGATTGCTCAGCTGCTCGGGGTCGATCCACTTGCAGATGAGCTCCTGCTTGATGCACTGCTGCCGCATGTAGCGGAAAAAGGCACCCGGGTGGTGGTGGTGGTGGTGATGGTGGGCCGCGGCCGCTGCCATGTTCATACCCATGTTCATATTCATGGGGCCGTACTGGTTGTGGAGTTGCGCCGCAGAGTAGGGGTCGGTCCGCGGGCTGGCCACCTGGCGGTATTGCTCCGAGCGCCCGAACACCTCGCCGGGCAGCCCGAGGCGCATCTGCCCATTGAGCACATTCTGCGAGCCATGCGGCCCGTGCTGCTCCGGGAGGCCGGGGAAGAGAAGGTGGCCCTGCGCGTCCGAGTGCGCATGGTGCAGGCCGCCCGCGCCGGGCCCGAACAGCCCATGCTGCCCGCCGCCCGGCGCAGAGTCCCCGAAGCCGCGGCTACGGAACAGAAAGTCCCGGGTGGAGTTGAAGGGCGGCCCAGAGTAGGAGCCAACATGCGCGGCGTGGGGCCCGAGCGCGGCGGCGGCAGCCGCAGCCGCAGCCGAACCGGGATAAGCGCCGGGGCCCTGCGACGTGAACGCGGAGCTCTGGCCCGGGGACAGCTCGTGCGCACCGGGGTTCAGCTTGAAGGCTCCCATATGTGCGGCGGCTGAGTCCACGAAGCCGTTCTGCGCCGCCGCCAGGCTCAGTTCACGGTCCTGCATCTCGGCGGCCGCTGCCGCCGCCGCCGCCGCCGAGTGGTGATGGTGGCGCGCGAAGCTGCCCACCCCGATGGCCGGGAACTGAGGACCCGCGTCCAGGAGCATGGCCAGCGCGCCTGCCCGCCCCGCCGGCCCCGGCGAGCCCCAAGCCTCCGCGCCGCCTCGGCTCCCGCGCCGCGCGGTGCTTCCGGCGGCCACCGAGCTCCGGGTTCAGGCGGCGGTGGTAGCGGAGGCTTCAGCCTCGGGAGCCGCGCTCCTGCGCCCGCCGCCTGGATCTGCCTCGGGCGGCCGGGCGCTGAGCGAAGGCGCGGAGAGGAAGAGGAGGAGGCGGCGGCGGTAGAGGAGGCGCGGGAGGAGGAGGAGGTGGAGGAGGAGAAGAGTCCAAAGCCAGGCGGAGAACCAAAGTGTATTAAAGGAGCTGCGGCGGGGGCGGGCAGGCAGGGCAGGGGAGGGCGGGCGGGAGGAGGGAGCGGGAGGGAGGTGTGGGGAGCGGAGCCGAGAAGGGGGGCCACCGGGGGGCGAGCGCAGCGCCGCGGCCCCCACCCCTGCGCGCACCCGCGCGCGCACGCACACACTCACTCGCTCGCTCGCTCGCACGCTCCGCGGACCCCGGGCCCGGCAGCGCAGCGCAGCGCCCGCGGAATGAAATCACAGCGGCGGCGGAGCCGCGGTGCCGGAGCGCGGCAGCAGTGCGCAGGCCAGGCAGGCAGGCGAGGAGAGGACGGAGGCGAGCTCCGCGCTCAGCTCCCCGGCCCGGCGCACCAGCGGCTCCACCTGACCGCGGCGGGGGCCACGCGAAGGCGAAGGCCAGGCGCCCTCTCCCCGGCGCGCTCGGATGGCAGCTCCCTCCCCCGCGGCCCTGCTCGCGCCGCCCCGCGCGGCGGGTATTGTTCGGCGCTGCAGCCGCGGTGTTTAGCCCTCCTCGTCCTCCGCGCTTGGCATTGGCTGCGCCTCGCGTAGTAAACTTGCAGCGGCCACGAATTCCCCCAGATGAAGGGAGCAGCCGCGCCGCTCCCCCTTTCTTTAAGTTGTGCCGGAGGAGGAGGGGGAAGGAGGAGGGAGGGGGCTGTGGGAGGGGAGACGGCAGGCGGGCGGAGGGGAGGAGGGAGAGGCTGGGCCGAAAAACAATAACAACAATAAAAAAGTGATCTCTCGCTCGCCCCTTCCCTCTCGCCAGTTGGGCCTGGGCGCTGAACCCGGAACGGGTAGCCGCACCGCGAGGACAGAGAGGAGTCCGCGGCCCGAGCAAGTGTTAGGAGGCCAGAGCGGGCTCCCCCGTCCCGGCTGCGGTGGGCTGCGTTCGCCACCGCCTGTGTTTATTTCGGTGGGTGCCGCCGCAACAGCAGCCTTGTATTTTTTATTTTTTGTCTGCTTCTTTTCCTCTCCCCTCCCCCCGCGTCCCCTCGCCCCCCGCCCCGGCCTCCCTCCCCCACTCCAGGATGGCTCCGGGCCATCCTCCTGGTCAAACCGCCCCTTTAACAGCGGCTCCCGCCCCGCCCGCCCTGCCCGCGCCGCTCGCCCTGCCCGCGCCGCTATTGGCCGCCGCGGCCCAGTCAATCCGGCGCCCCCGCCCCGGGCCGGCCCGCCCCTCTGCCTCCGGACCCAGGAGCTCCTAGCTGCCCCGGCAGCAACCCAACGGGCCCGCAGGCCGAGGCTGCAGTCCTGCAGCGCTTCTCCCGCGCGCTCGGCGCTGCTGCTCTTAGTACCGGCCAGCCATAGCGCTCCCGGGAACCCGCCAGTAGGCGTCGAGCGGGCCGGGGCCCCGGGGTCAAGCCGCCCCCGGCCTTGGTCAGGAGTGGGACGGCCTCCTGAGTTCTGGTCTTTCTGCAGAGGCCACCGACTCCCTGGGGATCCGATTCGCTCCCGGCAGACACCGAAAACCCCCGGGACGCTGGGCCCAAGCACCCCTGACTGCTCGAGATAGCCAGCAGCCGGGTCGCCTGGCAGGAGGCTCTACGCGTGGGGAGGTTTCGGGCCCGGGGCCCCACCGGGAGCGCGCCGCGGGAAGCCGCAGGGGGTGGGCGGTCTCCTGCCGAGTTGGCACACTCCCTACTCTCCCTGCACCTTTGTAAACTTGCTTGGTGGTTTTGAAACCACAGGTGCAGAACGGTGGGCATAGATAAAGCCAGGCGTGCCCTTTCCTCCCACTCTGGGGACGCCCACCCAGACACTGCCCCCGCCCGCCGTGGCCCCCATCCGCCCTGAGCGCTCTGAGCTCCCCCCCCCCCCCCGCGCGCCCCGCGCCGCTTGCGTCCTGCTCCGATTACAGCAGTAAACACTGGGCAGCGGCCCCCGCGAGGGAGGAGGTTGTTTGGAAGTCGTTTAAAGACAGTGTCACCCTCGGGGTAAATGCCCAGAAGCCGGGGCCGCTGCCACGATGGGCTGGGAAGTGTGGGGACACCCCCGGCCAATCAAGGCTTTGGCCGGAGTTTGGCTGCAGGTCAGGCCCAGGGCCTCCAGAGACGAAACTGCCAGACTGGCAGGGCTTAAACCTTCCAGAAGGTATATATCAATTCTTCTCCAGGACCGGGGAGTGCCCCTGGGGCTGGTGGCCAGGAGGCGAGGCTGCTCCCTGCGCCGCGCCTAGCCAGCCCCGCGGCTCCGGCCATGTCCCGGGCCCCAGGCTGGCTGCTGCGGACATTTCCTGTCCCGCCGCCCAAAGCTCGCGCTCTCGAGGTAACCGGAGTGGGAATGGCGGGCCCCGAGGTTGCAGAGGTGTGAAGGGACTGCCGGAGGCCAGCGCCTCAGGCGTCTTCTCCTGCCTGGCCTGCAGAACTGCTTTTATTTACAAATCTCTGGGAGTTGAAACAAAATTCAAGTAAGAGAAAATTATCAGCATGATTTCAAAATTATATGTTGACATGAAATCAACAAAAATGCGGGAAGAATTCCTCTAGCTCACGATTGGTGGCAGAACCCGGGCTCTCTTGCGCGCGCTCAGGCAGCTTCTTCAGGCTTAAACTAGTGTCTGAAGGTTGGAGCTGGCCGCAGTCCCTTGCATAAGGGGCTCTGTGCCCTCCCTCTGTCCCCTCCTTCCCTGCCTTTTGGGGGGAGCAAGCAGGAGAGAGCCTGTGGTAGCTTGTCTGATAGCACGGGAGGGAGTTTGCCTGGAAGCTGGAGATTCTCGCCTTCGCTAAAAGGAGGAAATGGTCCTCTTTTCCACACCCCTGTCTCTATATATAAAAGGGGGCGGAGAGCAGATGCCACACTGGCCTCCTAGACTGAAAGGGACCTGAGAAAGAGGGACAGAGACCGAGAGAGAAAAGAAAATCTCTAGGCAGAAAGGCTGCTTTGCTATGCTGAATATATTAAAAATTGCCCAGTGCATAGTGGTTCACACTTGTTTACTTTATTCATCAATTTATATGGGCAAGCAAGACGAGAGTACTTGGAAAGGCTTACTCCAAAAACATTTCCAAAAAAAAAATTTTTCGTTAGAGATTGGTTGTGAGACTAGCAGACCTGTACATCCAAAGACCTCACTTCCTTTTCTTCTTTCAAGCCCTCAGACTTGCAAGTCTTCCTCCTTTCCCACTTTCTCACCCCCTCCCCGGTCCTCCCTCCCTCTCCTCTCTGACCCATTCTCTCCTTTCACTTTGATTCCTCCTTTGCTGCGCCCGCGTTTGGGGCTGGCGCGGCTGGGCGCTCGCTTGCGCTGGATTCCGGGGGCCGCTCGCCGCCGGTCGGTGTGGCGGACGCCTTAATTCCCGCCGGAGACCCCGCGGGCTGGGCCCTCCTGGCTATTCTTTACCGGCTCCAGTTCTCCTCTCTCTGCAGGGCACAGAGAAGCTGAGCCAAGTTCAAAGTCACGTCGCCGTCCACTCTCAGAAGTGCTTTATTTCTCTACAAACTGCAAGACCCCTTTCCTTCGTGACACAGTATTTTTTTTTTAAGGAAGGAAAGGGAAGAGCGAGCGAGAGAGAGCAAGGGGGCAGGGGGTAGGGGGGACCTGCAAAGGCTTTCAGAGTTATTGCCTCAAAAGTAGACTTGAGTTCCTTGGCTGGAGAAAAAAAAGCGGCCAAGCTGCTTTTGCGTTCTGCACGGTGTGAGTGAATTCAGTTTTTCAACAGGTTTCTGGAAGGGCCTGTCTGCGGCGGTGTCAGGCCCGCAGGACCTGCAACCGTCTCCATCCTGCAAACGTGTCCCCAAAATTGTAAGTTTCCCAAAATTGTTCTTTGGAAATCTTAGGGGGCCCGCGTTGTGCTGGGCCAGAGCCTGGGGCTGATGAGCATCTGGCCCCAGGGCGCGCATCCGGTGTACATTGCCCCCCAAGTGGAGGGAATGACTGCAAGATGGAGAATTCCGGCTACCTTGAAAGAACAGACAATCTCCACAAACATCCAAGCACTCATCAACCGAGCACCTTGTTGCCGTTTGCCGGCCTCTGTAAACGGTGTTGACTAAGTTCTTTTTGTAGTGTGATGTGTATTTTGTGTACCTATACATAAACACAGCTTATATACACATAGCATACTCTCACACACACATAGGTATATGTTGCTAGACTGGAGAAGCCAAAAAACCAACAAGCAAACAAAACCTACCTTTAATTGGGAAGCAGAAGAATTTGGTGGGCATACCATTCAAACTTTGCATTTTCCTCTCATAGAAGAGGGTGGAAATGGTGGTGGGGGGAGTTGAGAGATGAGTTGGGGCAAACAAGTGTGGAATAAGCTGTCTATATAACCTGGACCAAAGAGGGGAAAAAAAGGATTTCACAAGATTCCAGCACCATCTTCTATATCACAGACTCATAAATTCAACAAGATCATCAACAGGATATTAAGTTGCAGGTCACCTTTGATTCAATCTTCTCAGCCACCCCTGGTCTGGGTGACCCCTGACCCATGAAGGACCACATGTGTGGTGGGGAAGACCCCTCTGTAAAACCCACCTAGAACAAAAGTTCTTTGTTAGGGCTTTAGAGAAATGTAATGTAAAAGAAGGGGAAATTGTGAAAATCTCAGCCAATGTTGTAACTTTTAAATACCATTTTTAAGAAGCTGGGGGAGGTTGAGCAGAGTTGTCATAGGATAAGGCCTTCTCTAGTCTGCTAAATGAATGTCTTTTTTCCTACAGTTAAAATTTACTGTTCTGTAACTGGGCTTATAAAAAGTCTCTATATAAAATATATGTTCACCAGCAGTTTTGTAATAGAGATGTAAATATTTGTCTGTTTGTCAAAAGGGACTCAGAAAAAATAGAAGCCATCAGCCACCCCTGCATTTACCCTTGCATTGGTGACAGTGGTTGTGGTTTTGCAAAAGGAAGAGAACTAATTGTCCTTATTTTGTCTCCTCTTTCCTGATGGGAGTGTTTCTATTGCTGCAAAACAAAACAAAAACAAACAACAACAACAACAACAAAATTAGGAGGCATTAGCTTACAAGAATGTGTTTAATTATACTGAAGACCTATCTTTTGGGCTCCCAGGTGAACTATATCCAAGGAGGTTGAATAGTGATGACAGGCAAGCAGCTTTCCAATAAACAGCAGTATTATTGCAATAGACATTGTAATACAATTTATGCTGTCATTCATAAATAACAATGCCATATGTCAACCATATTGCTTATACAAGTAAATCCATCAACGTGTCACTATTTGATTTATCTCAACAGCTTCTTCAAATATTGAAGTATAGATATTGGAAGGAATGTGGAGTGGGAGGAATATCCCAAGAAATTGGAGATTTTATTTTTAACTGTACAACCTCTAGTCCTTTATGTTCTGTCCAAAAACATCCTAAAGGTTAAGGGATGAAGAGGAGGAGAAGCTCATCTTGGGGCCAATGTAAATAAATATTGGGTGGTAATGTGAACCGTGAACATGTAGGGGAGTTTTGCGGTTCTTGTTTTGACCTTCTGAGCATAAATAGAACAATGATGTGTTTCCCAAGAAATTACCAACCCTAATGGTTAAATGTGGGTCAAAGGCCTTTCTGCAACAACCTCCATCTCTGAGAGTAAAAATGATTGATAACCAAATGGGAGTAGTTGATGAGAAGGAAATTTTACTCAACTTATTCTTTCCTAGAGGGGAAATAGAGAAAGTAATACTTTTTCAGTGGCTTTTAACCCCAAAGGAGAAGTGGATGTGCGATGGGTCCAATTCTTGGCTAGCCAAAAACCAACAAAAAAAATAAAACCCTACAAGGAATTCAACTTCTCAGGCACAACCACACAGCCCCAATCTTCTGCTTTTTTATCCTCATTAAGTCTATGTATGTGTGGTAGTGGTATTAGCAAGAAGCCCTTTTTTAGTTACTCTTAGCCCCACACATACCCCGTGGAGCCTGAGGATTCGGCATGAGCTCAGAATGGCGATAACCCTCGGAGAGGGGCTGAGAGGGCCACGAATTGCGGGGCGATTGGGAACACCCAAGGCACCTGGGCTGGTCGCAGCCCTCACGCAAATCGGTCGCGCGTGACGAAGGCTGGAGGGGGACATCCGGTCTCTGCCCCGTGCAGACAGGGCGGGCGGCCAGGAGAGGCGGCCCGGGACCTTGCTGCCTAGACGCCTTGGCGAACCTGATTTGGGAAAAGCCCTTGAACCCAAAGTCCCCAAAGTCCTTATCACTTCCGGCGGTGACAAAGCTCTACTAAAACGCAGCTTTGCCAGCTCCTTTGCCCACTAGCCCCGGCTTTCAGAGAGGTCTGAGCGAACCATCACCCTCCTCCCAGTGTCTTAGAGCAACTCTCCACTCTCGCTCTCGTTAAGCACCCAATGGCGCCCCTGGGCTGGGCTTCGAAGGTCCTTCGATTCCTCCAGTAATTCTGGAGGCCCCTTTCGTCCTTGAACCCGCCTCGGGCACGGCACTAGATGCTCCAAACCCACTGGCACCCTGCCCTTCTGCAAGGAGGCCGCTCTCGCAGAAAACACGCGGGACCAGAGAGTCGTATAGCAATTGCAGGGGCAATAAAAGGCGGCTTGGTGGGTCCCCCAGCCCCTTTCTTGTCCACCCCACTGTCACCGAGTTCCCCCCTCCCTCCACCTGCAGAACAATCAAACAAAGGCTCAAAAGCCAGGAAATGTCCAATTCACTTCCCTTAGAGTTTATTAATTGCCCACACCCATCGCAGGAAACTTGGCTGTGTTTGGAGAGGAACGGAGGGCTCCGGGAGCGATGGAGCCGTGTCCCCCCTCCACGCAGCGGGGAGCGGTGAGCGCCAGCCGGAGCGTCCCCAGAGACTGGATCCTGCGGCCACTAGGCAGCTGAGCGCGGCGTGGCCGCCGGCTTCCGGCCAGCTGGGATCCACTGTGCCTCTCACCTCCCCAGCCTCCTCACGCCTTTGTTTGGGGCTGGAAGGAGGTTGGGGTTCCGGGCGCAACCAAGAGGTCTGGAAACCGATGCCCCCAAGAGCCCCTGCTAACTCCAGAAAGGGCATTTCCATGGCTTGCCAAGTTGCCGCCTCTACCCAAGCACCTTCGCTGCAAAACGCAGACTGGGGCATGAGTTTGGAGGATTGGCCCTAACGACCAGCGCCGCCGTCGAAATATGGGGCTAAATCCACAGGAGAATTGGCATAACGCCTTCTATAGCCTCCTGCTTTTAAAACTAGTATTATTATTTTCTTCAACTCCCAGGAATTTGTTGGTGTTTATTTAGGAAGTGTGACACAGTTATTGGGTCCTTAGAATCTCGGAATGTTAAGGGGGTTTGATTTGGCTCCCAAATAGCTTGAAAGAGAAACAGCGCACCTGGGGTCAGGCGGGTCATCACAATAACAAAAAGCGCTTCTACAAAATAAAAAGCTCTTTCATAAAGAAAGGCAATCCCGGAAATCCACTGCGAGCCTTCCTGAGTACCATCTAGCTAGGCCTATTCTCAGGTTTAATTGGCAGGCGGTTTATTGGCGCCTTATTGGTGTTGATTGAAATTTTGCTCCCAGTCCTTTCTTTTAAGAATTAGCATCTCAAGTCGATTTACCTGACTCAATTATCTTTTTAGGGTCTAGGTTTGGTCATAAATTTGCAAATATTCATTAAACTCACTTTGTAAATATCCCTCTTTCCAATCACTACCCAAATCTCTATTATTTCCGAAGAAAGTCTTCTTTTTTAAGGCTTCCATAAAAAGAAATTGATCAGGGAGCTATATTTGAATTAAGACATATTAAATCGATGACAGATACATATCATGCTGTGTTTAACAAGAGTTGTACAAGGAGGCGGGTTCCAGATTCCGCACGGCTCTGCTTCACCATTATTCACATTTTACAGCCTTTCCTTCATGCCTTCACCCATTAAACCATTAAATTTCAGCAATTCAATAAAACAAAGCAGTTATAATTTTGACAAAAAGCTATTTCGAAGGGAGTGGAGGTACCCATTTTATTGCACAATAAAAATGCTCAACAGTCCATATTAAAGGCTAGGTTGTGTTTATTTTCTTCTTTCTTAATTCATCTTTTTTTTTTTTTTTTGGTTTTACTTATAACCTGCAAGATTAACTCAAAGCTGCCATTACTGTAAGCATTGATGGTTACTGCCAAGGAATTCAAATAAAGGAAACTCATTTGAAATGCTCTAAGAGGAGATAGTGGTGATAATTCCAAATATGATGCTTCCTTCATAAACCATACACAGAGATGGCACAGTTCTTGATCACACTTTGCCTGGTTGGCTTGAAATGTTTTCAGTCTTTGAAACGAAATTGTGAAAGGATTCCTCCTTTCCAAATAGAGATGTGGATTTTGTCATTGCTGTTTATTAATTTTTTTTCATTGTTTCCACACCTGCCTTTATTTCTCCATATTTGAACTTCATTGAAGCTTGAAGAAAAAGCCCATTTAAAATTTGATGGTAGTATTGTCTTTGTTTGCTTGTCAGTTTTATAAGAGAAATGACATTCTCAAGTCTCATACCGAAGCCCCCTGTTAAACATTGTTCACACCAATGTAAATGGTACTATCCAAACAACTCGTTTGAAGATATTTCTTATTACTTCCCAGGGTCATCTCCCAGATAATGGCTTTGCGTGGTCTATTTTTACTTGAACTGGGAACGTATTAAGCTGGAAACATGTTTTATTGTGTCCTCAAAGAAAAAAAAATCACATTCTAATCATTATCACTTTTTTACAAGTAATTTTATGGAGGGCAGCAAAATAAAAATTTAAAAACCCTGACTTTAATTTTTGAGCATTTGGAGCATCACAAATTTCAAAGGGGCTTTCTTTTAAAATCTGAAATTACATCTTGGGGCAGTAAAACGCCTAATTTGGGGAGGGGGGCGCATTTATCCACTCACCAAAAAGTGATGCAGGGACCAATTTCTATTTTGAAAAAATTGATTTGATACCAAACCATTGGAAAGACGTGAGGTTCCCTAAAAATAAAATTATTTTTAAAAGCCTGTTTTCATGGATTTCAAATAAGACATCTATCTCTCACAGGGAGACCAGTTTATTAGAAAACGATAAGAAGGTGAAAGTTGATTCTATTAGTAAATAAATAGCAAAGATATTTCTTGATTTAATATAATGTTTTATTGGATTAACTTTATTTTGTCGACTGGTCAAAGAAACTGAGGCACACTCTGGTTCGGAAGGAGAAATTCTGTTTAAAGGACATTGCTTGTTTAGCGGTTTCCCTCTGGAGAGATGCCGTTTGGCCTGCCCTGCCACTGTACCTCCAAAAGGCAAAAGTTAGAATCGCTGCCCGATATCCTCTCCCCCGCCCCTCTGGTAGATCTAATTGGAAGTGGCAGATCTAGAACCGATGAGTAGTGAGATTACACTTCGAGCCAACTCCTTTGAACCATGTTGAAAAGGACTCCATGAGCTAAAAAGTCGAAGTAAAATGGTTCCTTTGGGGAAAGATTTAGAGTTCACCTGGTGTTTTGCAACCAATAGACTTTAATAATCTTCCTCTCCATTTACTGTCTGTGTGCGCTACGTGAGCGCTGAACAGGTTGGGTGTCCATGTGTTTCTAGCATCACCACTATAGGTTCACCCTCCCCCCCTAGAGAGCAGCCCAAGACTCTTCCAAAGGAGGTGGGAATAGAAAGTATTTGGGTGCTGGAGGGGACACAGGCTGCTGTGAGGTGGAGGTTCCCCCGACGCCCTTTGCCCCTCGGGGGTCCCCAGCCCCTCGCCGCCCTGTGCCCTCTGACCGCGTGCAGGCGCACGGTCTCCGCTAGGTGCGTCAAGAGAGCGCTGGGCGCTGCGCGCAGGCCCGGCTCAAACTTTCTCCAAGTGCAACTTGGACATCCCCGGGGAGGCGGGGACGCTGGGCTCGGGCGGAGGAGGGGGCGCGAAGCAAAAGCGCAGGCGGCCGCGAGCACAGGGGCGGATCCCCGCTGGGCCGAGGGCCTGAACGGAAGCCAATCGGGCAGCCGAGGCTGCTGCCAATCACGCAGCTCCCTCCAATCCCACCCGTGCCATTTCCAAAATCTCGGTCCCACTGTGCAGCTCAAATGTGGTGTTCACTCTGCCAATCGCTGGAGGATAGAGTGGGAACAGGAATAAGGAGAGTTAGGGGGCCAGGACAAAAGCAGTTAAAGAGCGCCTAATATATACATGTTTTTGAAGGCGGGCAGAGGGAAAAAAGTCTCCCCAGTGAGGGTCTATGGGCCTGATTGTGTAGTTCTGATGGAGCCCCCTTTGAGCAAGAGGAACCCGCCAGCGCTGAGATTAGCGGATTTGGCAACAGCTCAGGCCCAGCCGCTTCAGAATATGACAGGCTTCCCGGCGCTGGCCAGCCCGCCCGCCCACTCCCAACTCCGCGCCGCTGCCGCGCACCTCCGCCCGCGGGACCTGGGCGCTGACCCCGGCGTGGCCATCACTCCGCTCGGACCCGAGCACATGGCCCAGACGAGCGCGCTGGGCCTCAGCCCTCCCTCCCAGGCGCTCCTGGCACACCCCGAGGCTCCGGCGGCTGCCGCCCGTGCTGCAACCTCGGTCGCGCACCCCCGGCGCGGGCACCTACCCCGGTGGAGGGGGCGGCAGTGGCGCGCAGCCCTCCGCGCCCCCGCCCCCAGCCCCTCCTCTTCCTCCCTCCCCTTCACCCCCTCCCCCGCCCCCGCCTCCTCCTCCTCCTGCCCTCTCGGGCTACACCACCACCAACAGTGGCGGCGGCGGCAGCAGCGGCAAAGGCCACAGCAGGGACTTCGTCCTCCGGAGGGACCTTTCCGCCACGGCCCCCGCGGCGGCCATGCACGGGGCCCCGCTCGGAGGGGAGCAGCGGTCCGGCACCAGCTCCCCCCAGCACCCGGCCCCGCCTCCCCACTCGGCCGGCATGTTCATCTCGGCCAGCGGCACCTACGCGGGCCCGGACAGCGGCGGCGGCCCAGCGCTCTTTCCCGCGCTGCACGACACGCCGGGGGCCCCTGGCGGCCACCCGCACCCGCTCAACGGCCAGATGCGCCTGGGGCTGGCGGCGGCGGCGGCGGCCGCGGCGGCCGAGCTGTACGGCCGCGCGGAGCCGCCCTTCGCGCCGCGCTCTGGGGACGCGCACTACGGGGCGGTGGCGGCCGCTGCAGCCGCCGCCCTGCACGGCTACGGAGCCGTGAACTTAAACCTGAACCTGGCGGCGGCGGCCGCCGCAGCAGCAGCCGGGCCTGGGCCCCACCTGCAGCACCACGCGCCGCCCCCGGCGCCGCCGCCGCCGCCGGCGCCCGCGCAGCACCCGCACCAGCACCACCCCCACCTCCCAGGGGCGGCCGGGGCCTTCCTGCGCTACATGCGGCAGCCAATCAAGCAGGAGCTCATCTGCAAGTGGATCGACCCCGAAGAGCTGGCCGGGCTGCCGCCGCCGCCGCCGCCGCCACCGCCCCCGGCCGGCAGCGCCAAGCCCTGCTCCAAAACTTTCGGCACCATGCACGAGCTGGTGAACCACGTCACGGTGGAGCACGTGGGCGGCCCCGAGCAGAGCAGCCACGTCTGCTTCTGGGAGGACTGTCCGCGCGAGGGCAAGCCCTTCAAGGCCAAATACAAGCTCATCAACCACATCCGCGTGCACACCGGCGAGAAGCCCTTTCCCTGCCCCTTCCCGGGCTGCGGCAAGGTCTTCGCGCGCTCGGAGAACCTCAAGATCCACAAGCGCACTCATACAGGTGGGTGTCTGTCCCCGGCCGCGCCGCCGCCGCCGCCGCCGCCTCCTGCGCCGCCGCCGCTTCCGCCGCTGCTTCTCCTCCTCCTCCTGCTCGCCTTAATTTTTTCCCTCCTTCTGCTGCTTCTCTTCGCATACGTATAACCCGGACATGTGACTTCTTTTTTTTTTCTCCCCCCTTTTTTTTCTATGAATAAGTAATTCGATAGCACACACAGGCCCCGCGTTGGGTTCCCACACTGCGGAGTCTCCAGCGCGCCCGCAGCCCCTCAACCGGGACCGGCAACGCGCTCCAACCGCCGCCGCCGCCGCCTCGGAGCAGACGCATCAGCATCAGGAGCAGGAAGGCGCCCAGGACGGTCGGCAGCCCCCATCCGCCTGACCCCGGGAAGTCGGGGAGGGCGATGGGAAGGGGGGCACAGGGCCGGCCCGGCAGCGCCTCCCTTCCCACCCGGTCGCAGGCCCCGCGCGGTCCGCCGCGCTCCAAAGAGCGGGCGTCGGGTTCGCTTAGTGCGGCACCTCGGGGAGGAGAGGAGCGCGCTTTCAGGCCCCCGAGCTCCCCCCACACACACTCACACTCGCCCCCTGTTACGCATCCCACACACCTCTTCACGTGCGTGTCTCACACTTGGCGCGCGCCCTGGCGCGCGCACACAACACCCCATTCCTGCGACACCCTTATGCTCTCACCCTCACTCACCTTCCACATACACCCCTCACTCACACTTCAGTTACACACCCACACACAATCTCACTCGCCCTAGAGGGTGCTGGAGAAGTTGGCTTCCGTCTTCTTAAAGAAGGTTCTAGTTGGAGGAGGATGGCCTCCTGTGATCGGTGAGGCCTACCCTGTCGTAGGACTGGAGGGGACCCCGGCGCCGTGGGGACCCCCACCATCCTGAGCCTTTAGAGGTCCCACAGCCCTGAGTATGGCGGCTGCGGCGCGGGGCGGGGGGGTTGGCTCCTGTGGGTCCTGAGCCCCCGCTGAACGGACAAGCTCGTCGGGCGGAAGCGCTGATGAGCGCGGGCGCAGTCGGGATTTATAGAGACAGGCAAGATTACCCCTCGGAGGACACTTAAGTAACTGGAGTTTACATTCAGTAATCACTCGCTGATTTATCGGCTCTGTGGCGGCGAGGAGGTAGCCGCGGGGCGTGGGCCCCAGCGCCAGGCCAGTGGCCCGGCCAGGGCGCTGGGGGCTCTGCGGGAGCTGCCGTGTCTGGGTGGCCCAAGGTGCCCGGGCCTTGCCCTCCGTCTGCTGACACCTCACAGGCCTCCCCCGTGCACCGGCTGATGACGGGCTGGGAGCACGGTTTCCCTGGAGCCCCGTTTTTTTCTAATCGGGATCAGTCTGCCTTAATGATTTTTCCAGAAGGAGACTTCCCAGGAGGCTCTCATAAAAACGCCCGGCCTGCTAAGCCAGCTGCTTACTCCAGTGCCCGGCACTTCCAACCAGGCAGGGTCCAGGGGTGGTGGAGTCGTCCCCCGACCCGGCCCCCAAATGGAACCCGTAAACGCCGCGCGTGCAGCCTCGGGAGGGGAATGATCGTCCCTTCGTGGCTGCCCTGAGGTGACAGCGCTGAAAGCCGAGCCGGATCCAGGTTCCTCTCTGGCCCCTGCAGCACGGGCTGCCACCCTGCCACCAAAAGCGGCGGGGACAGGCGTGGGCATGGGGGCGGGGAGCGCCGAGGGGACCCGCTCGGCTGTTTGGGCTATTCGGTTTTCGGGCCCCACGTTGCGTGGATGGCTGCGTGGGTCCCGCCAGGTGCCTTCAGTTGAAACCCAAACCCGTGCCTGGTGATTTTGGCAGTCCCGGGGCCACTTAGCTATTGGGCCTTGTGTCCTGAAAGGGACCATCCCGGCCTTCCTTCCCTCCCTGCCATGCAGCTCTCCCTTTTGGAGTTATCCGGGATCCCGGGAACGGATTGATCAAAGGGACTAATCCCTGGCCATTCTCGAAGGCCCATTTGCTGGCCCACGTGCCCTAGTTCCGTTTGTAACCTTCCCTGGGCCCAGGCGGACTATCTGAGAGAGGGACCTGGAGTTATCCACACAGAGCTTCCCTGACTTTCCCACAGGCACCACTTCCCTATAACTCTGGAAATAGTTAAAATTCTGACGTGACTCCTCTGTCAGAATCTGAAACGTAAACACTGGGCTCTCTCAGCCTTTCTGGTTAGGTGAAAGTTGCTTACTGCCCCCTTAGGCCTCCTGAAGAACTCAGGCCATTCTATCACCCTTTCTTTTTTTTTTCTTTCTCCCTCAACCTTTCCTTTATCCCTAATTTTCTACTCTTCTTTCCGCAGTTACTGGGTTTGACTACCTCCCTTTCTCATGGGTACTGGAGAAGCTAGTAATGTTCAAAGCATTTATTCTTCGCAGTCGGGATATATAGGTTGTACAGAAACATGAGGATTCTAAAAAACAACATTGCACATTTGCATGGGGTGAATAAGTAAAACCACTTAAGCCTCCATATTGAAAAAGGTCTGATTATAATTTTTAAAAAGAATACTATGTTAACTTAGTATTATCTCCAGCTTAAAGCATAATACAGAAATCAGGACAAATCACTGATGTTTTGATAAAAAGGGATTAACTTTGTTTTTGTTACAGCTCATGTACAGAGAATTTTTAAAGGTTGTGATTATCATTGTGTTTCCCCTATACTTAATAGATCAATATAGAAGGTGTATTTGAATAATGTCTAATTTCATTTTTAAACAATATTTCCAGGTAGGGAAAGTTATATTCCAGGCAGCTGAGTACTTTCAGATGTGCTAGCATACTCTGGCATTGAAGCAGTTATCATTGGTGAAATCTTTAAATAAATCCACCACACTGAACTATCTCTACAGAGGGATTGAGAAAGTTCACGACAGAAATTTAAGTACACTGAGCTGAGTCTTAGTAGTTTCTTTTTAAAGATAACTTATCCAAAACAAAGGAAAGTGCTATACCTAGTGTGTCACCAGAGTAGCTGCTGAAATGTGGAGAAATTCAACTTTATTTTTTAAATCATGTAAATTTAAGAGGAAAATCTTATCTAATAATATGTATGAGATGACTTGTTCAATTTTGGACTCCATTACATCAAGTTCATAGGTACTAAGGTGAGGGAAAATTCAGTTATATTGTTACCTGCTGTCTTCCTTTATTTGCTTTTTAATACTGAGATGTAGTGTGGCTGAATTTCTCTAGTTGTCTTATTAAGCATTTCCATTTCCTGAACTAGAGGCCTTGTGTTTAAAGGCATTGTGTTTGGGGGGTGGTTAGACCAGCTTAAAAGGGTGATAGGCCAAAGACCCTGGTTTAAAAAAAAAGTCCTTTTGGGCTATTAAGCAATGTAGAAAGCTGTTAGAGTTAAGTTTACCTGTGGCATAAGGCTAAGGCTTATGGTCTTTATTAATGTTCGTTAAGGTTTGTTGCGCTGTGCTCTTAATCGGCCTATGAGTTGGAAGGAAAGCTGTAGAATACAGAGGCCAACAGCGTCTCCTCTGCCTAGCAAGCCTTGTAAAAATCTAGTGGTGGGAGTGTGTGTTTCACAGGTGCCTTTCTTTCTAAAGAGAAAAGGATTGTTTTGTTTTACCTCCTTCCTTTCCCAACCCCCCATTCTCTCCTGCCGGCCCCTTTCTATCAATGAAATCCTGGGAAATGCCATTATTATAACATTGCTGCATCCCCGGTTTGCTTTTACTTTAGTGTATGTGTTTATTTTTTTCACTTTTTCTTATATTTCTATCCTCACCTGTGGCTTTGGAAATATTTTATCAGCATTCATCAGGACAGCGTTCATCAGGACAGGAGGATCTCCTACTTGTTTTTTTGAGTGTACAGACCCTGAGTGGGGGGGTGTCTGCAGGTCCCAGGTGGGTTTCAGTGTTACGTCCTGGACTTTGTTCCAGCCCTGGGGATCTCACCCTGACCCTCTGGTCCTGCAGAGGCTGATATCCAGCTTCATTTCAATCCCAGTTCCAAGCAGAGCCTCTAGGCCAGTGGACTCCAGGCCCATCCTTGAAGTATCCTTTCCCTCTGCATTCTGGAACATCAGAGTTAGGAATAAGAATTAGGCTGGGAGTTGGTCTTCGGGAGAATGAGAAAAATACATCCTTGGTCCTGCTCCAAGATTTCTCTCAAGTGAGAGGTCTCTGGAAAGCCATTGTTAACCTTCCTGTGTTTTGTTGCAGGGGAAAAGCCTTTTAAATGTGAATTTGATGGCTGTGACAGGAAGTTTGCCAATAGCAGTGATCGAAAGAAACATTCGCATGTCCACACCAGTGACAAGCCCTACTACTGCAAGATACGAGGCTGTGACAAATCCTACACTCACCCGAGCTCTCTGCGGAAGCACATGAAGATCCACTGCAAGTCCCCACCACCTTCCCCAGGAACCCTTGGTTACTCATCAGTGGGGACTCCAGTGGGTGCCCCCTTGTCCCCTGTGCTGGACCCAGCCAGGAGTCGCTCCAGCACTCTGTCCCCTCAGGTGACCAACCTCAATGAGTGGTACGTTTGCCAGGCCAGCGGGGCACCCAGTCACCTCCACACACCTTCCAGCAACGGAACCACCTCCGAGTCTGAAGATGAGGAAATTTATGGAAACCCTGAAGTTGTGCGGACGATACATTAGGATTTTTTATTAATAAGTGAAATATTAAGTGGGAGTCCTTGGACCACATCCTAACCTGAGACAATGCAGAGCCTGAGACAAGCCCGTGACTCAGACTTGCCACCGGGTCTAATTAGCCCTATTTATTCAGTATGAAACCCTATGGTGTTTGTACATTTAATTAATTTAATTAAGATATTTGGGCTTTTTTTTTTCCTTAAACAAACAAAAAACAACCAAGCTGGACTTGTACATTGCAGGGGGACAGGGCTGGGGGCAAATTGTACCAAGGAAAATGAATGGAGATTAGTGAATCGAGATACACACTGCCGATGCTAAATATATATATATATATATATATAATTTTTTTTTAACGGGGAGAAAAAGAGCATTAAGTCAGAACTCAACACAGCAACAAGGCCCTCTGCCTGTCCAGAGTGCCTCTTGAATGCCTTTGACACCATAACGTGGGCTGCTTTTGACCCTCCTTGTTGGGCCCTAATTCTGCAAAGGCCTCTTGATTGTAAACCACACACTTGCTGCATTGCCAACAGATCCTGGACTGTACCTGTGTCCAAAAATATTTGTAAAAACCCTTTAAGTTCTAATATTTGTAATTTTAAATTTCCACTCTTTTATTACTGATCTCACCTTAACACAATATTTTTATACAGGATTATTTCTTCAGTACCCTACTGTGTAATTAAAAAAAAAGGTGCAGCAACCTTAATATATCTCCATATATTGTGCTACTGTGATTGTTCAAGCAAAAGTGGAGAGAAAAAAAGCTGCTGCGATAGACAACTGTGAAACTGTGATATTTTATAAAGTAGAAGAATTCAAGTGCTTTCTTTTTCCTCTATAGTGGGTTTTTTTTTTTAATCTGAAATCTCAGATGCTGCCTCCTTACTGTGTCCAAACTTCTTGTGTAATAAAGAGATTATGTTTTCGATTATAAGTTCTTTGGGATGCCAACATTCACAGTCAAGTCAGAGGAGGTGTGATGATGATGGCATCATACCTATTTTTGGGAAAGCTGTTGTTTTTAAAACAGGCCAATCCCTCTTTTATACTGTTGTATCAACCTTTTAAAAAGTCTATTTTTCAATGCCTGAAACTGCATTTTAGTGCATTTTCTTCCTGAGCATTGAACACACCAAACTCTATTCCATTTGAAAATGACAGTGTGAAGTGTATGATTTACATTAAAAGAGGGGAGGGAGTTGCTATAAATATTAAAAAATTTTAAAAGGTTTATAGTTACCACCAAACACTGATGAATGTGTGACCTTTGCCAGAGCTGTCAAACTAGGATAAAAAAGGTCAAGAACCTGGGACAATAACTCTTAGTCAGTTTATTTTCAGTTGGTACAACACATCTCCTGTGCAAAATGTAGTCCACCAGAAACATCATACAAATATACTAAAGAGCACTAATTTATCCTCAGACACCCTGAAGACACCCCCTCCCCAGGGTTTGTAGAAATTTGTTTTGTGTGTTGTGAGTGGTTGATGTAGTCTTGTCATTGTTAATAACTTGTATGTGAACACTATTATTTGTACAGTTGAATTAATTTATTTTCAGACATCATCCCTTTTTTTTTCCCTGGAAGAGTTCAGACACACCAAAGAATTATATTATACATTTTGGTGAAAGATTATCATTTATGATCCATGGTTTATTTAAAAAAAAAAAGGAAAGAAAACGGAAAAATATATTTTTAAGCTTACTTGAATGAACAACGTAATGTGAAAACCAAGACTCTTCCTGCATGTCTTTTTTGCATTGTGTTGATGAGATTATATATAGTTTATAGATATATCACTAGTACACTGCATGGTGCTGTCACTTGGAGAGCCTTTCAATGTTATCTTCAGATTGTTATGGTGAATATGAAACATGCAGACCCTTCTTTATAAAGAAAAAGACCATAAAACTTGAATATAAAATAATTCTACATTTTTAAAGTTTATTTGATTTTCATATTATTCACTTTCAAAGCCCTTTCAAATAGAAAAGATAAGGTATGAACTTTGGGGGGATAATTTATGTATCGTAAACTTATTAGAACAAAATATTCCTGATGTATAATGAGTTGTTTTATTTATACAACTTTTTCAATGGTAGTTTGCACTATTCTTTATTATGCTACAGGTTTATTTATTATGAAACAAAGGAATATGTATTTTATGTATCTTACCATGCATAGGTTAACTCTTTGCCACAGATTTATTGGTTCCTGATACACCTAAAATAAAAACTTAAAATGTGTACCTCTGATAGAAAGCAAGAATGATTATGAAGTAACAAATTTAATAAAGGTATTCTTCCTATGTATCGCTTATGTTTTACCTAAGGGCATATCTGTCATTCTCTTACAAAAAGAACAGGTTGCTAATGGAGTGAACGTTAGGTTGTCTTCCCTTGATCTCTTGATTTCTTAGCCTGTCCCCAAGCAATAAAATGTTTTTATAGCTTGGTTTAACTTACAGCTTAGAGTTTTATCTAGGTAATACTGAGATGTTTATGAAGACTAAGCCTTGCAGGCTGCACTTACAGTAGCATAAATCTTGAGGGTTACGGCATTCATTTGTTAAAATGAGTAATATCCTGAGTGATTCTAATCAGTGAAAAGCTGAAAAGTGAATTTTTGCATTTCTTTGGTGCCTAGTCTCCAACAGGAAAAAAGGAATGTAGAAAAGGTAGAGGGAGGGACAGTGAGAGGCTTCCAGACACAAAGAAGGTGAAAGCAAAATTGCTCAGGAGCTGAGATGGGTATTGAATGAAATCAAGTAGTGGGCATCAAATGCCTCATAGCAGATATGGGGGGGGGGAGTGGTAAAGATGCAATTTTACTGTAGTTTATTTTGGAAGTTGAGTACTTATTAATAATTTAAGCTCAGCATTTGAGGGCAGGTGTTAAGGAGAAATTAGATTCTTTCATGGCAACAAAATATTCAAGGGACTTAATGTATTTGGCTATGAACATTTACAAGGCTGGACATTTGCTTGTTTTTTTTTTTTTTTTGTTAGCAGATACAAAACTGATAAAAGGCAAATAGTTAAAAGCAATTGGTAGTAATGTCAATAAGCATTTCTCCAAAAGGTTATAGTGGCTTTTAGAAGTCAGGTTTGTTAAATGTAGTAAAGGTGAAACAGGTTGCAAAGAGTTGTTTTAAGCCAGATGACAATAACCAGCACACGAAGGAGAAAAACACTCATAAATGAGGGCCCCAATCAATGGGAAAACTTATAGCTCTCTAATGAAGTTTCTTGTGAAAAGAAGGGTGACACAAAGCCACCAAGACATGAATCATTCATGGGAAATATAAAAGATAAAAGATATCTGACAATGAGCAGAACCTTGTATAGAGTGTATAAAACAAGTTTCCCCTTCTTATTTTCTGCTTTAAAACGCACAATCTCCCACTCCCAGCGTTTTCTGTCCAGTCTATAGAGTTAAAATTGACCACTGCTCGTCCTGCGCCACTTCAAAGTAATTTAGTCCAGAACGGAAGGCTTGGCGCTTGGACAATCTTCATGGTGTGTTAAGATTTCTATGGCAATTGGCAAGCAAGACGTTCCCATCTGAATATGTCTCAAAGAAAGCCACTTATTGACACTAAGTTGGCTATCATCAAAGACTTCATCTTCCCTAGGCAAAATGTGGCCCTTGCAAATACTGTTTAAATCATCTGCCTTTGTTTTCCAGGCTAGGAGAATCTTTAAACACACAATTATTTGTAGTTTATGTATATAGTTTTCCACATTCAGCATGCTCTTTGGTAAAGCTAATGCTCAAAAATCTAAAGTACTTAGAGCTTGAGAGTGGGAATTATATTCTCTTAAGGAGTTGGAGATGGCCACACAGTGTCATAGTATTGGGGAATGGGAAAAGAGGGGGCCCAGTTGCCTTGAAAGCTGGGCCCCACTATCTGCAGACATATTTGTATTCCAGTCTCATAAGTGATATCTTTCATTTTAGAGAAGTTTTTGGAGACCATTGTGGTTTTATCTATCACCTATCTATCTATGAAATGGGACAAGAGATGCTCCCCACCAGTGTGTTTTAATTCCAGTTTGGTTAGGAAACACAAGTCTTGGGAAGGAGGCAGGGGAGACAGTCTGGTTTCTCAAGGGATCACCTTCAGTCACACAGAGGAAAGGACCACTGATCATAAGGCAAACAAAACAATCCAGGTGCTTACTAGTACTTTCATCCCGGCATAGCCCTACCACTTGTACCAAAACAGGATTCATGACCACGGAAACCTCCCAGGTCTGGAGGGACGCCAAAGCAGACCCATGGGGAAACCACCCTGTCCCTGGGGTTGCCAGCACACTTTCCCTGCAGGAACAAAAACACACAGAAACTCACCCCCCACTCCCATGAACAAACACTGCCGGGCACAGGTTCATACACCACGCAAGTGCCTCATCAGGCAGGGAGAAGTTCAAAGGCATGTTTTTGGAAATTCAAACTACTGCTTTTATGGTATATCCACGCAGAGCGTCAGGATTGCTATGGCAATGGGCAGGGCCAGGCGGGTCGCTGGCAGAGGGTCCACTGCGATTGGAGACACTCGTTAAGATACAGTTGCAGTGACCTTTTACTTTCATGCCAAGTTAGTTCTGTCAGTTTTCACCTCATCAGAAATATATATATATGTGTGTATTTGTGTGTATATATATGTATACACACACACATTTTTTTCTCTTTTTTGCTAGGATTTCCCCATAGAACCTCCTGGCTTGAGGGAAAGGAGAGAGAGAGAGAGAGAATGAAGAAGGAGGGAGAGAAAGCCAGTCGGGTGGGGAGTGGGTGATGTCTGAAGGGTGGGGAGAGAGGGGCGCCAGTGCCCCAGTTCCTCTTCCTTCTCTCCCCACCTAAGTACTTTTATTTGCAGAGCGATTGTTCTTTGTTTATTTAATACAAGTACTGTGTGAATGGTGAAAAATAAACACGATGAAAAATAACCAAACAGATGATTCCTCCGAGTGAAAAAGCCCGGACTTAATAAAAGTGCGAAGCAGTCACCGCTGAATGAGAAACCCTTTGAAGTGGAACTTATTATAGGAGGAATACTTTCGGGTTGCCTTAACGACGCCGCTGAATCGAAAGCGCTCGCCTTTGTCAGCGATTTGTTCTCCTTTGCTGGGGTGCCCGGAGAAATTACTTACATGGGCTGCCTTAACATGCAGCCTGCAAATCAGTAACTTTGCAGCTCAGACTTGCAGACGCCACTCGGCAACGGACAAAAAGAAGTCAGGGGGGAAACGCACCAACCTTTCACGCCGCGTCTCTGGGGATGGGGGCGCACGGGCGTGTTGGGGGCGGCAGATAAGAAGTTGTATTACAACAGCCCCCCCTCCCCGGGGCGTCCCCCAGCCCCCTCCAGTGCGGCCTGGGGCCTCTGCCGCCCGATCCTCTCCCGCCTGCAGGGGCGGCCCCGGCTCCTCCAGGGCCCTCCAGCGAGGGGCGCTCTCCAGCGCGCTGGCGCGGCGCAGGACTTTCCCAGCAGTCCGGGCCATATTTAATAAGGGTCGTTTATCACCCAGGCTCTTTGAAGGGTCGCCTCCAGCCCTGTGCCCATTAGAAAGGCGGAGGTGACATTTAAACTCCGTTTTCAAGGATCGCGGGGGGATTTCATTGAAAAGGCAACTCGTTTGTCTTATGAGCCTGGAAACAACCCCCTTCTCGCTCCTTTTGACCACATGGCATAACTCAAAAACAATAGTTCAAAAGTGAAATGGCATAGTGGTGTTCACTCGGAGACAGGCCCCCATCTAGCACCAGAGAAAAGGGGTAGTCCGCAAGACAATGTGCTTTTTGTGTCCGACTCTGTCACAAGGATTGTGTTGTTTGCTTTGGAGGCTGCGCCTGTTATACTTTCCTGAAAGTGCTTGTGTTAAACAAGAGTTATAAGTCATCCAAAACAACAAACATTTTGATTTTCTTTGCCTAAAGGGCTTTCCCTGGCTATGGGCACCGTGAAAAAATAATGTCCTTGCTGAGAAAGGAACACCAGTAGTAGCATTACAAGCGGGCGCATTAAATATTGAATGACACGGGAAAAAGAGCTTGTCGAGGGGCACTCAGCCTTAAAGTCTTTCTTCAACTTTGTCTTCGGTGGCTGCTGGACTATTTAAGATGGTATTAATTAAGGCAGCTTCGGATGCCGCCGAGCCGGCCGGCCCCTCGGCCGCGCTCGGTCAATGGGCCTGTGCCCCCGCGTTCTGCTCACGCGTTGGCTGAGCCGAGTGCAAATGTCACTTCTCATTTGGAGGCTGAAGAGAAGTGCACATCCTACATTAAGGGCAGCAGGGATGCAGTCAGCAGCAGGCGTTAAAGGAATACGAGGGACTGGGGTGAGGGCAGGGGAGGCGGGAACAAAATAGAAACAGCTGCCCCGGGCTGGGTAGGAGTGTGTGCCCGCGTGCACCGCTTTTGGCACATTTTGGAGAGCGCCGCTAGCAGGCAAGGGCCACGCGGGACTCGTTGGGTTTGAATACCCCTCCCTTTCGTCGTTCCTGCGTGGGGAAAACGAAAACTCCAGCCCTGCAAAAATCCATTAGGCAGTCTAGTGGGGCGTTATTTCACAAAGGGACTCGCTTCTACAAAGACAGACAAAAGCTTGGTGCAAACAGGCATCTTAACTGACTTCCTCCTCCCCCCTAAGGTTCCCTTCACAGATCACAAACAAATAAAGCCCAAAGGACCTCAGCCAAGGATCTCCAGATCCAATTTTACAGACAGCGAAACTGAGACCTCAAGCAAGACTTAAAAAAAAAAAAAAAAAAGATTTTTGTCAATATTCCCTGAGGAGTCAAAGGTTGAGACCTTCACTGAGACCAAAGACTGAGGCAGGACCACAGTTCTGTTTAAAGTCGCCAACAAGCACGCCAAAATATCCCCTCCCCCACCTCCTCCCCCAGTTGCAAGTGTTTGATTCAAAATCAAATGGAAATTGGTTTCAGCAGTCGAAAATTCCTCACATGAAAAAGGAATGAATCTTACTGCCAACTAACTGTGGCATAAACGAAACGCATGCTTTAAGAAACTCTATTAACTATCAATTCTTGATGAAGCGAGACAAGATTTGGCTGGGCAGAGGGGGCAGGGCATCCTGGCAGATTGATTTTTGCAGCCAGAAGCCCCACAGGCGCCCCTGTCTCCCGGTGTGGAGTTCCAGCTGGACACGGGCCTTCTCTTTTGCCACAAGGCCCCTGGTAGGTGGGGGGAGATGCAGTCAAATACTCTTTCTCCTCCCCATGTGTTTGTGTGTGTGTGAGAAAGTGACTGGGACCCTTGCTGTCACAGGTACAGGGTTTAGCACCCTTGACTCAAGATCCGTTTGTAATGTCTGTTTCTCCATCTTGGGATGTGTCCCCTTAGGGCTTCCTCCAGACTTTTGAATAATGGGCGGTCATGTTTCCCACCAAGAGCCAAGCTGCAGGAGAAGTAGTCCCTACTCCTCCTGCAGATTTGGGATCTGTGCGCGATGGGTGGCAGGAGAGCTTGGATCCAGTCGGCCTTGAGATGCAGGCCTGGGGCTCTACTCCCCATTGGCAGCTGGCAGCGTATTTCCAGGGCCAAGGAACGTCTGGCCGGGTAAAGACGCAGCACGAGGTGGGCGGTCGGGAGAGCTAAAGAGGGTCGTGCCAGAACAGCTCACTGCCGCAAAACCTAGCACTGGAGTTCCCAGGCCCAACAGCCTGAGTGATCTCTTTCACGCATCTTTCCTCATTCCTCTTCTCTGTTCTCCCTACCTCTATACTTTTTTTGCATGCACAGGCCCCAGGTAAGGGATGCAGAAAGATGGCCTTTTGGCCTTGAACGCACGCGCGCGTGCATACACACACTCACGCACAACTCAGCCCCCTCAGCCCCTCCCCTGCCAGCGCACTGGGCACACGCTCGGGCTCCAGGCACCTTGCCAAGAGCGCGCGAGCACCCTGCGTGGCACACTGGCTGAAGTTCCTGCATCAAGTGGCGGGGGTGGAGTGAGGAGGGAGAGGTGGGCGGTGGTGCACGCCGCCGACTGCTGGCGGTGCGCACAAGTTCAGTGCTCAACTTCCCGCTCTTAACGAGACCCGGGATCCCTTTGGAGAGGCCCTCGGGAGCTGGCGGCGGGGCTGGGAGTGGCGTGGGTAAGCTGGCCGGCGCGGGGCGCGGGCGGCGGGGCACAAGGGCGCGACAGGAGGAGGGCTCGAGGGTGCCCGCTGCCGACCGGGCGCTCTGAGAAGTCAGCGCGAGCAGCTGTGACTTCACCTATTAGCCCCGATGTCTTTCCGAGGAGCCTGGTGGAGTTAAACAGCCCACAATGGGCGCTCTGGGGCGCCTCCAGCCTGACCTCCACCGGGTTTAATAGTTTCATAGGAACTTCATTAAATCAATTACTTAGTGAGCACATCATCATTTATTTGTAATTAGCGGCGAGGAGCGCGTTCTCTCCCCCAGCCCGCGGCCCGGGTCCCAGCGGGGTTGACGAGTTGTGCAAGCACTTTTGTTTGCTCGAGTGTTGACTCCCGGCATTATTCGGCCAGGGTAATCTTTACGTCTCAATGTAGCATTCAGGGGGTGAAAGGAAAACAAACAGGGCGCAGGCCGGAGGCCAGCCCTGTGCTCGCAGCCGCCCCAGAACTCGGCCCTGGTGGGCGCGCTCCCCGCTCCTCCCAGGCGGAATGGGCGAGGGCGCCACCGGGCAGAGGGGCAGGAGCCAGGGGCACCCTGAAGGGAAGTGGCGAAGGAAGAGGAGAAGGAGCGAAAGGAGGAAACCAGGAGCAGGAACGCCCGGCCTGCAAAGCGAGCACAAAAGGAAAACGTCCAGGCTCGTGCACGTGTCGGGCGGCGTTGGAGGGGGAATGCATGTGTGTGTGTGTGTGTGTGCGCGCAGGAAGTGCGTGAAATCACATCCATTTCAGCTGCCCAGGGGCTGGGCGGAGAGAGGGGAGCAGGAGGTGCGGGCCTGGCCTGCGCGGAGGCAGCTCGCTGGGTGTCCAGGCTGCAAAAGTGCTTTAATATGGGAGCTGCAGCCCCGGGCGCAGCTCCACTGCGGCCCACAAATTACTAGCGAGTGGTTAGCGAGGAGGAGGTAGTTGCTGCAAGCCGGGCCAGACCCTGCGCGTGCGGAGCTACGCGAGTAATGGCTCCGCGAGGAGTCGTGATTTCTTTCGAGTGCAATCATCTTTCCCCACACGTTGCAGCGCCTGCCAAATACCGTGCAGATCCAAGGAGTTTTGGTTCCCCGGGCCAAAACGTGGGCGACACGCCCCTGCGTCCTTGCCCCAGCCCTAATTTCCGCTCCAAGTTGGAAAGTCCTTCCAGCACAGGAAACGCGCAACTTCTGCGGGCTGTCCCAGCTCAGGGAATGGAGGGGGTCGGGGGAGGAGAGGGGTCCTTGGTGATCGGATCCGATTCCTCAGGAACAGGCGAGTGGGAACAACTGTGAGGTTATGAAAAGGCCAAGGGGATATACACTCCGAGAGTAGGCTTCCGGAAGAAAATTGGTCCCAGGGATCCCTGAGGTCAGTCTCTTAGACTCTCTGGGTGGGTGTTTGAGGGACCGGGTCCTGAATTTCTACACTGGTTTTTTATGGCCAGGCCTGGCTGATTTGGGATAATCCTTGCAGTGGGCGTGTTGATTTTCTGACCAGTGGTTTCAGTGCCGACTGAATCAGTGTTTGGAGCGTTTGTACTCCAGTGGGCCCGAGGAGGGCCTGGCACTGCTGTGGGTTCCTGAGTGGTGAGGCAGGGAGAAGGCCGAGGTGTGGCCCCCAGGCGACTGTTGCAGTGTCTGGGTGCACACGAGGGTGAGGGTGGTTGTGCTCCTGGGACTGGTAACTTAGCTTTAGGGACCCTGATAGGGGCTCTGCTGAGGCCTTGGGTCTGGGAGCCAATGCTGTGACAATGCTCTGGGCTCCCAGGAGGGTGTCCTGAGCCTCCAGCTTCCTCCATCACCCAGTCCTCCCTGTTTCTCCTTTTCCTCAGGTCTCACCATCCTACACTCATTCTGTTCCTCTGTTTATCCTGTTTTCCTGCAGAGTTGACTCCCAGCTCACTTGGCCCTCCGCCCCAGTGTCTTAGGTGTCTTTGCCCGTGGGACATTAGGATAAGAAAGAGGCAGGGGGTAGCTGGGATCCTATTTCAAAATAGGCTTCCCTCTAGTGCCCTTGAATTGCAGAGATCTGACTGAGATGCCTGCTGCTGCTAGCCCACCCCATGATCTGAGGACTTGGATTAGCCTGAAGAATAGCAAATGGATCCAGCAAGGACCATCAACCAAGCGGTCAACAATCTGGGAGAAGCACCTTTTAAAATATAAACAATACCTGTTAACTTTGCAGCCCTCAACCCCCATTCCCAGTGAGTCCAGCTGAAATAGTTAAAATGGTCCGGCTTCCAGAAGAATTACCAGGGAAAGAAAATCTATGTGCATAAAGCAAACATGATTTTCTTAAAAATATCTGGGACCCAAACACTGTAAATACAAGTACTCCTTAGAGTGTGTTGTACACAATTCCACACCCGTATATGGAATACATATGTATGTTAAATATATATTGATCAGACAGGTCTACACACACACATTTATAGCGCACTCTAAATCCTACTTTACAAATTATCGAGGCCTGCAAATCCTGGAGCTACCAAATTTAGGACAGCCTTGAAGGGAGCAGGACTAAGAAAGACTACATTTAAAATAACTTGGAAGTGTGATTCACCCCTGACTTCTCTCTCCACTCCTCCCCCTCTCCCCCACCTCCTACACCGTTTAATAAAATAACAACCTTTGCAGAAAGGAAGGGAAGTCAAGGAAGCATTTTATGGGCTGGTAGGGAATTTGTTGAAGTGATTGATTTAGAAAATCTGGATGCTGACTGTTAAGTTTGCTTAGTGAAATTCAGATTATGCAGATCTCTCCACAATCTAACAGCTTTTAACCTATTACCCGTTTCTGTACTGATCATTAATCAGACCCTGTTCTGATTCCGCCTCACTGGGCTGCACATCCCTTGGCACCCTCACCCGAGGCCCTCCCAGCATCAGGGGAGCCCTGTGCTCTGCTCCCCACCCTCCCTGCAGGGTGGGTGGGATCCTTCCAGTCCCATCCTCATTGACAGGAGTCCTTGCCACTGGGCCCACCTGTCTGAAAATTTATAGGGTTCATGCTTGCAGACTGTCCTCTATATACGACTCTGACTGGGCTTCTCCTGTCACCAGCTGTGGGTTTCATCCTCCTGACCTGGCACGGAGAAGAAAGTCTGCCAGTGACATACTCCAGACTCAAAGCTGGGCAGAAACCCATGTGACAGGACTCCAGAGTTCTCAACAACCTGGTCTTGGATAATGACTTGGATAAGGGAAATTTAAGGGATGACCCAGGGGAGACTTGGAATGGAAGGGACTGTGCCAATGTTTGTCCCCTTTTAGGGGTGAGGGCAGAGGTTTGACTCCTCTAGCCACTTCTTAAATAAACTGACCAGAGCAAGCATCAGAAAAACCTGTGGCATAGCGGCCAGGCGTGGAGGCTCACGCCTGTAATCCTAGCACTCTGGGAGGCTGAGGTGGGTGGATTGTTTGAGCTCAGGAGTTCGAGACCAACCTGAGCAAGAGCGAGACCCTGTCTCTACTAAAAATAGAAACAAATTATCTGGACAGCTAAAAATATATATAGAAAAATTAGCCGGGCATGGTGGCGCATGCCTGTAGTCCCAGCTACTTGGGAGGCTGAGGCAGGAGGATCGCTTGAGCCCAGGAGTATGAGGTTGCTGTGAGCTAGGCTGACGCCACTGCACTCACTCTAGGCCGGGCAACAGAGCGAGACTCTGTCTCAGGAAAAAAAAAAAAACCTGTGGTGTAGGGTAAGTGTCTGTTGTATTCCTGAGACAAACTTCTGGGTGAGTGCTGGGCTCTGCTGGGCCACCCATCTGTGTCCTCAGACCCAACAGCATTGATTGGTCCCCACTTATCCCTGTGAGGGATAAAATCATGAAGTGACTCAAGGCAAGCTGTCCACATGGAGGAAGAACTCTTAGAGGCAGAGAGGTGAGTCCAGGAAAAGTGCTGCAATTTAGCCGGGGCCACCCTCCCCCCTCTGCCTGCGATTTCTAGCCTGTGACTGTCTAGATGCTTTAGAGATCCACACCATAAAGCAGAGGACTGGAGTGGTCCAGAGACAGAAATGTGCCTTCAGAGAACTTTAGTGTCCTTGGCCCCTGGCAAGGAGATTGGAGTATTTATTTTCTCAGACTTTTCCAAGCTGAATGATGCCTGTCCGGAAGGAAGCAGAGAAGTTGTGTCATGAAAAGTACCGTTCTTGGTTTTTAAGTTCCTTTTTAAGATTGGAAGGAAGTTTTAATAGGAAAGTTTCCCTGGGCTCATGGGTGTCTGGGGAAGGGTAGCACAAAACGTCTTGGGTCCTGGGCTGGGCTGAGTGTCAGCTCCGAGGCCGCAGGGGCAGAGCTGTGGGCCCTATGCCAGGGACACGGTAGGAGAGGACGGGAAGTTGTAGAGAAGCCTAATACCCACTGCTTACGGGTTCTTCCCTACCACTTAAAAAACTGTGGTGAAGTATATGTAACGTAAAATTTACCATTTCAACCTTTTTGTTTATTTGTTTGTTTTATCGACGGAGTCTCGCTATGTTGCCCAGGCTGACCTCAAACTCCTGGGCTCAAGTGATCCTCTTGCCTCAGCCTCCTAAGTAGCTTGGCCTGTAGGCTCACATCACTGTGCCTGGCTTTAACCAATTTTAAGTGTACAATTCAGTGGCATTGAGTACATTCACATGGTTGTACAGCCATCACTGCCATCTATCTCCAGAACATTTCATCCTCCCAAACTGAATCTCTGTACCCATGAAACAACAGTTCCCCATTCCTTCTCCCCCAGCCCCTGGCAACCATCATTCTATTTTCTGTCTCTCTGAATGTGACTAGTCTAGGTGCCTCATATAAGTGGGATCATACAGTATTGGTCCTCTTGTGCCTGCTCACTTCACTTAGCATCATGCCCTCCAGGTGCATCCATGCTGTAGTGTGCACCAGAACTCCGTTCCTTTCTTTTTTTTCTTCTGTTGTGTAGGCCTTAGCACTACTGAGCTCACTGGACAGTACATGTAACCGCAAGAAAGGGATGGTTAGCGCTTCGTTCCTTTTTATGGCTGAATAATATTCCCTTGTGTGGACAGACCACATTTTGTTTATCCTTTCTTCTGTTGATGGACATGTGGGTAGTTTCTACCTTTTGGCTACTGTGAATAGGGCTGCTATGAACATCAGTGTGCTTACATGCTTTTATATGTACATGTGTACTTATATACTTTTTATGAACCCATTTAAAACACTTTAAAGAGGAGCTTCAGCCAAGAATTTAGACTATCAGATTTCTGACTTGGATCTGGCTTTCTGAGGTCAGCAAAGTGCAGCTGGAATTCAAACGAGAGCCACACCATTGTCTTCCAGTTCCATAGTATTCGTATCTTTGCCTGTGTGTGTGTACGTGTGTGTGTGTTCAGACCTACCCAATGCTCCCGCTTCGGAGGAACTATTAACACATTAATATTATCAATAGCAGGCAGTGCCTGAGCCATTAGGGATTTATGAAAACATCTGAAGCAAGTCGTTTCAAAGCGCTGATTTGTTTTATAGTCAGTATTACATTTTATGACAGGCTCTTTTGCCAGCAAAATGAGCACATAAGCATCATGCACAGCTCAGTAGACGGAAACTGGTGCCCTGCGCTGCCCTGCAAATTTGTATTCTGGATCCCTTGGGAAGCTTCTGCAATTTGCAGACAACTACTGACCCTTTGCTGAAGGGTCACCCCTGAACTAGACAGGGGGTATGCCCCCCTTCCATTTTTAGCAGTAGGGGAAAAAAAAAACAACCCTATAGCTCCCTTCCCGTTTCTGTCATTTTTCTCAAACTGAGAACACAACAAGAATGCCAGTACCCACTAGATCAAGGCCAAACATTTCCTGTCCATTTCTGCTTTTTTGTTGTGATTTTTTTCACCCCCTGATTTCCCAGAGTTTCACAGAGGCAAATTCTCTGGTTCTGCATAAAGTAGCCTCAATCCTCTTGGGAACAGTGGTGCCTAAGGGAAGGGACAGACAGGCCACTTGGGGAAGGTGGATATGTGACTCCCAGCCGCTGGACCTTGGTGGCGTGGAGGGGAGAGCACCCCGCAACCTCAGCTTACCAGGCCTGGGATTTGTGGGGCCCCCAGGCCCTCCTCTCTGGGATGAGAGAGCGCGCTCGGAAGCTCCTTCTCAACATCCCCAGCCAGCAGGGGTTGTAATATCTTACAGCAGCTGTTTCACATTTCCCTACCTAGTTATTAGACACGAAAGGGAGTAAATTAAAATGGCAAAGTAAAATGAAATAAAAGGCGTCTTTTCTTTCTGTAAAAAGACAACACCTAATTAAGGAATATTTGAATCCCACAAAAATGCAAACTCTCATGGGTGATATAAAACTTCTCCTTTTAAATCAGGAACAAAACCCAGAAAATTAGGGACAGGCCCAAGAGGTCGTCCTTTAAAACAAAAAGCTCCCTCCTCTTGAGACTTTTGACTTTTTTGCCCCTTCCTTTTTTCCTCTTCCACGGTCCTCGGGGAGTATTAAACTCAAATGACTCCTTTGAGCTGGAGTTTTCTGGGCTGGGGCCAGGAGGCCAGGAGCCCACAGCCAACTCTCCCCTCCTGCCAGCCCAGAGCCTTGTTTTCTTCTCCCCCAGTCGTTTCCCCTCCCCCACAGGGTCTTTTCAGTCCCCCTTTCCTTCCATCCCAGTTTCTCTCTTTTGTCTCCTCGCTACGCTGGCTTTTTTGGGACATGTTCTCTAGCTACCTCTGGCTCTTGCCTACCTGTGTTCTAGTGCCTTACCTCACAGAGCTGAGTGAGTGGGGCCTTCTTTCCTGTTCTCCTTGGCTCTTAGCTTGTTCTTGACCAGAACATACCAGAAACTTTGGCTTCCCTCAGCTTGATTCCACTCTGAGTTCCAAATTCAGTCCTTCCCAGCCCTGGCTGTGCCAGTCCTTACTCAGAAGCCACCTGCCTTGGGTCTTGGGGCTCAGCCATTGTTGTGGAACTTGCTCCTGGGGCACCTGCCAGGAGTAAAAATAAATGTGAGGGAGAGAAGCTGTCTTAGCTCAGGCAGGAACCTGCCCCCACCTCAGTTCTGCTAGGGCCAGGCCCCCCAGGAGGAATGAAAGGCCAGGCCATGGTTGGGCAGGGTTCTTGCTATGAGAGTTGCTCAGTTCATTCAGTTTCCCTTTTTAAATGTTTTTAGGAGAGTATCATTCTTGCTGCTTAGTCTTATAATTGGGAGGAAAGAAAAGAAAGTTGGGATGAGGCTAAAAAAATATGGAATGACATATGTTGAAATAGCCACAAATTAAAGAAATTCTTAGTAACAGCTTGCCCCAGTCTTGCCTTTCTGGGATTTTCTTTCCTTTTTTTTTTTTTTCTTAACTGTTGATGCCTTGAAAGTCCTGCAGAATTTCCCCCAACATCACAATGCAGAGGATGGAGCCAGAGGTTCCCAGATTCCTGCTTATTAGACTAAACAGTAAAAGGAAACCATTTTTTCCTTTGGAGAAGTAAGGAGAGGCTGTTTTGTTGGCATTTCCTTTTGGAGATGGATCCTATGTCTGGCTCTGCTTTTTAAAAGGGTAGATCCAGATCCCACGAAGTGGTGTGGAGTCGAAGCAAGGTCTGCTCTTCCTCATGTGCGGCAGCAACAGTCCCGGGCCGGCTCTGCCAGGCCTGAGCCTCTCCTCCAGCCGCTCCCCTGCTTCCCTTTCTTCTCTGAAACGTGCAGGTAGGAAAAAGCTTTCAAATTTCTCTAATTCTTTTCGTCTACATTAAAATGCATATAATGTTTCTGAGTAAAGGCTTGGATGACTTTTAGAAAAAGAATCATAGTATAATAATAATGTCTATGTCATACCTACCTAATGCTTGAAGGGGGGCTTCCCTCTGCCGTGTAGGATGTTTAGCAGCATCCTCGGCCTCTACCTGCTAGATGCTGCTAGCAACTCCCTCCCCTCCAAACTGTGCCAATCAGAAATGTCTCCAGACATTGCCAGATGGCCTGTGAGAGGCAAAATCACCTGTGATGAACACCCCTGAGGGAGAGGTCCGCAAGGATGGCCAGTGTGGAGGCTGGCCTCGGACCCTGTTGGAAGTTCCAATGTGCTTGTAGGGCCAGGGAGAGCCACTGGAGGGGTTCAAGATGGGGCGTGGAATTATGTCATTTGATTTTTTTGGGGGGGGAGAGTCTGGCTGTTGTGTGGGGCAAGAGTGGGAACCGGAAGTCCTGGGAATAGGCCACTGCAGTGGTCCAGGCGATACAGGGACGGGGAAGGCGCACAGATGCAGGCCGAGTTTCAGGTGACGAGCTGACGGCACCTGCTCTGTCCACAGCGAGAGCTGAGAGGGAAGGTTTGAGGAAATGACTGGTGATTTGACTTCAGCCACTCGGCGGGTAGAGGTGCCATGAGGAAGGGCAGGAGCCGGTTTGGGACACAAAGTCAGGTGGAGGTGCCAGGTAGACAGGAGGATATAAAATCCTGGGGACCCAGGGAGAGGTGAGGGCTGGAGATGTAAGTTTGGAAGCTTTGGGGCATATTGGTCTTTACTGGTGTTTAAAACCACAAGACTGCATGAGATCACCTAGGGGATTGTGTGACAAGAGCAGGATTCCAGAAGAGTCCTGGAGACATTTTAGCAGGTGGAGGAGGGCCAAAGAGGAAGACTCGGAAGGAGTGCTCGGTGAGGCAGGAGGTAAGCTAGGAAAGGATGGTGTCATGAGAGTCAAAAGTGTATCAAGAAGGCTGAGTGATGGCTTGATTGGGGAACACAGGGCTTGGGGATGAGGTCTGTATGGACGCTGTCTGTGGATGGGTGGGGTGGAAGGCTGGCTAGGAGGCAAGAGGGACAAACCTTCAGGCTGTGCCCAGGAGAGTGGGAAGGGGCAGAGCCCATGTAGGAGCAGGTGGGGTGCAGGGGCACGAGGGGGTGTTTGTGCGCTGGTCCCAGTGGCCTAGGGGGGCAGGGGAGGCAGAGGAAGCGGAGAAGAGATGCACGAGGTTGCTGGGGCAGGAGAGAATAGCACAGGCACACAGGCCTGCAGCACTGTGGGGTCAGAGCCCACATTGAGGGGCAGGGGTTTAAAACATTTTTTGCTGTTGTGGTAAAATATATGTAACATGAAATTTGCATTTGAACTCCTTTTAGGTACGCAATTCAGTGGCATTAATTGCATTCACAATATTGTATGACCACACGGTACTATTTTCTAAACTTTTTCATTACCCTAAAGCGAGACACTCTGTAACTGTTAGGCTGTCATTGCCTATTCCCTTGTCCCCTCCTTGAGGGGCCTGCTTTTGATAAGAGCAGGACACTTCGTCCCTAATAGCAGGAGGGAGGGCACAGCCCAAGGCTCGAGGGAGGTTCTGTCCAATTGCTCAAGTTTTCTCAGTGAAGCCTAGGGTGAGGAAAGGGATGAGGGCGTAAGAGGGAGAGAGGAGAAAGGGTGAAATAGTCACTTGGAGAACAGAAAAGTGGAGAAGCATGTTAGGATTGATGGCCAGGAGGGCCAAATGTCCACTTGCTGTTTGTACACTTGCAATTAAAATGAGACCAGCCAGAGATGTTGAGTGGTTTTTGTTGTCGTTTTGTTTTGTTTCGGGTTTTTTTTTTTTTTTTTTTTTTTTTTTTAGAGATAGGGTCTTGCTCTGTCACTGAGGCTGCAGCACAGTGGTGCAATCGTAGCTCACTGCAGTCTCCAACTCCTGGGCTCAAGGGATCCTCCCGCCTCGGCCTCCCCAGTAGCTAGGACTACAGGTGTGCATCACCACGCCCGGCTAATTTTTAAATTTTTTGTAGAAACGGGGTCTCGATAACGTTGCCTAGGCTGGTGTTTTGTTTTTTTTAACTTAAAAAATTGTGGTAAAATATATATTACATAAAATGGACCATTTTCACCATTGCTTCAGTGGCATGAGTACATTCACATTGCTGTGTAGCCACCATCACCACCACTGCCCATCTCCAGAATGTGTTCGTCACCCCAGACTGAAGCTTCTCCCCGGGAGACAGTGTGAGTCCTAGCCTCCCCTCCCCCAGCTGCTGACAACCACAAGTAGAGTATTTTCCCCACTGATGTCCAGGCGTAGATACGGAGTCGGGGACGACAGGTGAGTTACACATGCGGGAGGGGCCGAGGTAGGTGCGGTGGCAGTGAGGAATGATTACTATGTAGATCGTGTAACTCAGGCTCCGTGAGCAACTGGAGGCAGGAAGAGGAGTCCATGGGTGTCTCAGAATCCAAAGGATGTTGACAACTTCTTTCCTTTTTTATGATGCTGTAGATGGCAAGAGTGAAAATTCATTTCAAATGTATTAATTAGTATGGTTCCCCATTGCTCTTGACATCTCTGAAGAATGTTCTACAGAAGGGCCCCAAATGGCCACTTGAGTCACCAGCATTACTCCTCCCCCTCCGTGCCACAGACCTGAGAAAACGTTATAGGTCCCTAGGATACCCACACACCCCGCACCTAATTAGGTAAGAGAAGAGGCATATGGTGTTTTATATGGGGAAGGAGGTACGTCGTCTATGAATAGCACAGCTATGGGAACAGACAGGCTGACAGATGATTTCACTTTATCTGATCACACAATATGGGCATCCTCGCTGTGTGAAAACCCCCAAAGCTTCGGAAACTTGCAGACGTCCTCCTTGCTTTCTGCGTCTCAGTTTTTGCTTTTCCCTGCAAAACTGAAGTGGAGGTGGGAAGGCCTTTCTCGACCACCATGGGTTTTCTACCCTGAAATTTCCTCTTACTGTTTTCCTGATCCTGAGCTATCTTCTGCGTTATTGATGAAAACATCTCTTCTTCTCAATGCACTCCTTTCCTTTCTGGTGATTGTGTTTCTGCCTATATGTATTTTTCTTTTTGGCCTATGAATGCTCTTCCTGAAAATGCAGTTGCACTGGGTTACAGGGCCACAGCTTCAAGAGGAATGTTGGTGGAACTGTTTTCTGCAGTGCAGATGCCCTTAATGATGAGACAGAAAGCCAGGGGGTTTGGTGTTTCTATAATGGGAGAAGCTGAGGCAGGTCACATCTCGAATTGTAATATTAGATTTACTGATTGATAGATAAGCCTCATCTCGCATAGTGTTATGTTTCTAATATACTCTAGAAGACATAGGAGGTCATCAGAATGACAGTTTCTTAAATGTTTATAACTAGTGTGATCCCTCAGTGCTACCCTGAATTGTCATGATGTTCCCTAACGCACTAGCTGTCCACTGTGGCAACCACTAGAATCCTGTGCCCCACTACTCCTGAAATGTAGTGAGTGGCACGGAGGCACTGAATTATTATTATTATTATTATTTTTTTTTTGAGACAGAGTCTCACTCTGTTGCCTGGGCTAGAGTGCCGTGGCGTGAGCCCAGCTCACAGCAACCTCAAATTCCTGGGCTCAAGCGATCCTTTTGCCTCAGCCTCCTGAGTAGCTGGGACTACAGGCATGTGCCACCATGCCCAGCTAATTATATATATATATATATATATATATATTTTTTTTTAGTTATCCATATAATTTCTTTCTATTTTTAGTAGTGATGGGTGGGGGGGGTCTAGCTCTTACTCAGGCTGGTCTCGAACTCAAACAATCCACCCGCCTCGGCCTCCCAGAGTGCTACGATTATAGGCGTGAGTCACCACACCCGGCCTTGAATTGTTAATTGTATTTAACTTGAGTTTAAATGGCCACCTGTGGCTAGTGGCTACCATATTGGACGGCATAGTTTGCAGTAGCAGATACCAACTTACTAATGAGCTACAAGCTTTTCAATTCACATAATTTCAATTAAACTTACTCAGTATTTAAATCATTATGTTGTGTTTGGCTCTGAGTAATAGGTAACTGAATAACCAGAGCTGTACAGGTGAGGAGTTTATTGTTCTCCCATGACAAGAAGCTCAGTGGCAGGCAGTGGAGGCTGCCTTGGGAGAGGCCTTGGGAGCTCTTTGGGTTTCCAGCTCTGACATCAGTGGGGATGGCATTCATCCTTACAGTTGTGAGATGGCTGCTGTACTTTCTGGAATGAACTTCTGGGGGGAAGGCAGGAAAAAAGGAGATGGAAAGAGCAAAGGGCAAACCAAAGACTTCCCAAAGGCAAATGGTACAACTCCACTGGCAGAGACTTTGGCAACTGATAGCCCAATATGTATATTCGACTCAATGATCCCACTTCCAGAAATCTATCCCAAATGGTATCAGGCATAAATACAAAATGGCTCATGCACAAAATGATTCACTGTGGTATTCATGGTAATAAAAAACTGGAAATAACCCAAGTATTCATCACTAAGGGACTGTTTAGATAATCTATGGTATAGCCACACAATCAAATATTATGCAGTAAAGAGGACACGAGGAGGCAGTGTGCAGCTCCATAGTATATGCCGCCATGGAGTGATCTCCAAGATTCAAGAATGTTAAATAAAAAAGAACAAGAACAACATATATAGGTATAGATTATATAGCTGCATTGATACATGTCCTTGTATGTAAGGAAGAAAGGAAATGCACATTGGTTGTATTTGCAAGAAAAACAACCAGAAATGAAAGAAAACATGACCTTTAAATGAAGTGGGAGGACGACGGAGGCAGGCGAGGACAGGGAGGGAAGTCCAGACAACTGTGCACAGTCTTCACTTCCGGCTTTGGACTTTGAAATCATGTAAATGTTTTCCTATCCAAAAACTGAAATGACAAGGTGTTTGAAGAAAGCAGCTTCACCCAGCCATTTTCCCCTTTGGATTCTTGGCTAGAATTAATTGGGTGATGTGGCCCCGCCTAGTTGTGAGGGCAGTGGGGAGGTGGGTATTTTCCTGGGCGTGTGACCACTGCACACACAGGGGAGGGACCAGACACCAGGTTTTGCCATCACACAGGGTTTGGCATGGCTCCCACGTGTGTGTGGAGAGCATGGCCAGGCCTGGGATGCTCCTGGCTGCTTTAGGATGAGGGAGAGCTGGTGCCGATGGACCAGGCACAGCGGACAGGAGCTGTGCTCTTAGTGCCACAGGTGCTGCCTTGTTGCTTATTTATAACTGGCTGTCTCCTCATCCTCTGTGCGTATGGTAGGAAACCCAAAGGTAGGGAGATTTAGTAACTTGCTCCAGGCAGTGTGTGGCAAAGGGCAGATGTGAGCCCCAGTGGGTCTGCCCCTGCAGCCCGAGTGGAGCAGCTACCGGGTGACTGCCTTCTGCCTATACTAGCCCAATAATTCACCCGATGTCTTGTGTTCTCTTATAAAAAGTGATCTGAAAATGATCACATTTCAAAGTATTTAGCAATTCCACTTCTGGGTAGATACTCACAAGAATTGAAAGCAGGAACTGGAACAGATAGTTGCACACTCATGTTCCTAGCAGCATTATTCATGATAGCGAAGAGGTGGAAAAACCCCAAGTGCCATGGACAGAAAAATGGATGAACGAAATGTGGTCCACCCATACAACAAAATATTGTTCAGCCTTAACCAGGAAGGAAATTCTGACACATGCTACAACATGGATGAACTTTGAGAACATTATGTTGAGTGAAATAAGCCAGTCACAAAAGGACAAATACTTTTATGATTCTGCTTATATAAGGTATCTAGAGTAGGCAAATTTATAGAGACAGAAAGAATGGCCAAGGGCTGAGGGTGAGGGAATGGGAAACTGCTGTTTAATGGGGATGGAATTTCAGTTTGGGATGACGAGAGAGTTCTGGAGATGGATGGTGGTGATGGTTGCACAACATTGTGAATGTACCTAATGCTACTGGGCTGTACACCTGAATATGGTTTACATGGTAAGTTTTATGTATATTTTACATTTACAAAATGTATTTGTTGTAAGCAGAATAACGTCTATCACAGGATAAAAAATAATTTAGCCCTCTTGCCCCCAGGAACATTTGGCAATGTCCAGAGACTTTTTTCCCCACGTAAAATTAATAATTTTAAAGAATAGACTTTATTTAGAGCAGTTTTAGGTTCTCAGAGAAGTTGAGCAGAAAGTACAGAGAGTTTCCATCTGCCCCCTGCCCCACCCTCCTAGCCTACCCCACACAATCAAATATTATGCAGTAAAGAGGACACGAGGAAGCAGTGTGCAGCTCCATAGCATATGCAGCCATGGAGTGATCTCCAAGATTCAAGAATGTTAAATAAAAAAGAACAAGAGCAGCATATATAGGTATAGATTATATAGCTGCATCGATACACCAGAATGGTGTCCCCCACCAGAATGGTGCGTTTGTTACAGGTGATGAACCTGCGCTGACACAGCACCGTCACCCAAAGTCCATTGTTGGCACTGGGGCTCCCTCTTGGTGTTGTACATTCTGTGGTTTGACGATTATAAAACCACATGTATCCACCATAGCAGTATCAGTCAGAGTAGTTTCACTGCCCTAAAAACCTTCTGTGCCCTGCCTATTCATCCCTCCCTGCCCCCAACCCTTGGTAACCACTGATCTTTTTACTGTCTTCTGGAGACAGTTTTGGTTGCCACAACTGGGGCTGGAGGTGCTGCTGGCATCTCTAGTAAGTAGAGGCCAGGAGAGATGCTGTTAACATCCTGCACTGGCATACCCCTCCCCTCCAGGAAAGAATGATTTGGCCCAAAATATCAACACGGCCAAGGTTGAGAAACCCTGATACAGAGGCTAAGCAGGAATTTATTTGATTTGATGACTATGTAGGATGCATAGCAGATACTGAATAAATATTAATTAAATAAATGAATGAATGTTTATAAGAGAAGCATTTGAATAACACAGACAGACTACTCCTGAGCTGTATCTTAAGTCTACATAACACAAAAAAGAGCAAAGGGAAGCAGGATCCATTCAATTCACGTCCTGTAGCTACCCAGTTTGGTGGTGTGGGCAGGTAAGGAGAGGGTATTTGGCAAAGAGAAAGAAATGTAATTTTCCTTAGTTACCATGTGTGGAAATTACATGCAGTGTGTGTGACAGTTTGCGCAAGTATGTTGAGCGGCCCATTGGCATTAGGTATGAATTATGAGACTGTTGTCAGACATCTGGGTCTCTATTGTTTTCTCTCTAGGACAGAGGAATCCTTTCTAAGTATTTAACACAAAAGCAACACATTTTGGTACTTTTCTCCTTTGTTTTATGAAACATCCAAGAGATTGAAGAAATGAAGAGAGTCGAGGGGTGGAATGCTCCTAAACATCACTTGAAAGCGCATTTTTTGTCTTCAGAGAGTTTTTAATACATTATACTGAACTGTCAGGGAGATAATAGAGGCAAACACTTTTGATATTTAGTTTGAAACAAAACATAGAGACATGGGATTGGAATCGAATGACGGGAAGAATTTCAAGAGAGAAATGGGGCCACGTTTCCTAATTTTTTACTCTCAGGTATCAAACAAAGCCCAACTTAGATAGTTGTTAGCAGGCTGTTGTCTTGGTTAGGCGAGGGACCCTGCGGAGGCCCCTGACGCTTTTGGTGTGTTTAGTGTCACGCTCAGACGTGGTCAAGGGTATTTTCCGTATCCTGAAGTTGCTCCGTGTGTGCCTGCGATTGTCCTGTGCCCATGTGATTCTGGCACAAGTAGCTCAAGCTCATGCCAAGGGAACGAGACCGCGTCCTCCCGCAAGGCTAAGGAGGCTGCGCACAGCCGAACCGTGCCAACCGCACGGAACAGCGCTGGATTTTTCTAATACTCACAAAGTGCTCCGGGAGCAGTGAGGAGGGAACAGCTGTGCTTGGGAGAAAGCTTCAAAGAGCTGGGGACTTTTTGGCTGGGCCTTAAAGGATGAGTAAGAAGGGCACCAGGCAAGAGGCGGAGGAACACACCAAGCAGAAGGAGCACCCAAAGGCTGTCGCGTGCGGTTGCGCTTGAGCGCGGCGTAAGACGTGGGGTAGAGAGGACGGGGAGCCGGGGCAGGAGCGGTAAGTTGGAGCTTCCTATGAAGAACACGCGGCTAAAATGCAAAGCTAGTGGTGGGGGCGCAGCAGCACAGCTCCAGGGGGCGCTGTTCACAGCACAGTCTAGTGAATGGTGCCCCGGGGTGGTGGCAGGCACGGCCTGTGTGGCCGTACCCTTTGGCTCAGCTAATGGTTGTCGAGTGATTACTGTTAGAGCCGGTTCCCCTCGGCCCCAGGAACAGAGAGGCAGAGTCACTCAGGCTGCAAAAGGCAAAGGAGTTTACTGGCTAGCTCGAGCTAGGGTCCAAGTCCCAGAGCACCAACCCAGTGGCCTCTCCACGAACTAGGACCCCGCCCTGGGGTAAGAACTAAGCTTTTATACTTTTCAGCAGGTTACATGCACTGGGCACACCTTCCCCGCTTCGTCCCTTAGTTCATTTGCTCCTTCAAAAGTGGCTGATCGTCTTGGCTCCTGATTGGTTGGTTTCTAAGTGGCGAGACTGGCTTCTGATTGGTTGGTTTCCAAGCCGCGGGTCTGGCTCCTGATTGGTTGGTTACAAGGGATACTGGGAACATATGCCATGCACAAGCTGTTCATGCGCTGATCATGCCTTGCCGTTCTTATCTGATTAGTTGGTTGGAGGCCCCCAGGACTCTCCAGCCTTTTATCAGGAAGTAACTTGCGGTTATCTCTCCGGGGCTTTGTTTTTCTTAACTTTAGTGAAGCCTGTCATGGCTCCACTTAAGCTAAGCGCCAGCAAGCCATATTTACAGAAGCAAATAGCATCAGTTAGAATTAAAGAGAGCACACATTTTCCTACTATCAATTCCTGTTCTTCGTTACCACTAGGAAGTACACTGAGAGCTCCTCGTATTTTATCTTATTTAATTCTCACAGCTACCCCATGAGGTAAGCTCTATTTTCATTCCCATTTTCTAGATGAGAAAACTGAGGCGCACAAAGGGACTTGTGTGGCTATGAAGTGGTGTCATTGGGATTTTAATGCAGGCAGTTTGCTTTCTGAGCCCAAGGCGGCATGCTTCTCAACTTTGTCATATGAGCACTCACAGGAAATGATGCTTTATGGCACAGTGGAGAAATGTCAAGTAATCCGAGGGGCCTTGCCCAGGGACTCCTATACCCTGGCCACCCTGAGGGCTAGGGGCTGCTTAGGGTCCTGGCACACCCGTGACCCGTTTCCACAGCACTCCCGGATGGTGGGTGGATCCTAGCTCAAGAGAATACATTTGAGGTCGCTTTTCCAACCAAATTCTGGTTATATTATAGTGAAGCTCTCAAATGGCGTGTAGGAAAAAATCCTGTTTACTTTAGGGTTCTGGAGTGTGGGCTCTTGGCTTTGTGGGTTTTACAGGTTGATGGGTAAATTGGTTGTGCACAAAGCATGGGCTCTGGAGACAGACAAATCGGGTTTGTCACATGACCTTGGACAAGGTGTTTGCTATCTCTGACCCTCAATTTCTTCATTGTTTAATAAAAAGGCTGTAGTAAATGCCACTTCCTAGGTTTGATGTGTTAAATGCAGTAGTTTAAAGCGGCTGGTGCCACCCCTGAGCCTTCAGTTGCAGTTAGCCTCTTTTTCTCCTTCCCTCCTGCCTCTGCCTCAGCGTTTCTGATCAGAGCCACGCCGGTTCTGTGCTGGAGGCCAGTGGTTTGGTGAGAGCCAGGCAACAGCCATCCATCAACAGAACCACTTATCTTTATGTATGAGGACATAGCTAGTGACAACACCCTTTCTTTAGAACTCATTTCTTGTGAAAGTACCCTTGAGTTTGGTTGGCAAATGTTTATTGCTGTCAAAAGCATCCATGGAAACAAATAAGCAAAATGATTTCCAGCAGTTTTGACATCTTCCCACAATTGTTCTCATGTGGTTATCATCATCATTTATTATATTATTATAATATAATATTATAATTATAATATATTATTATATTATATTTTTATTGTGGTAAAAAACACCTAACATAAAATTTACCCCATCTTAACCATTTTTAAGTGTACATTTTGCTAGTAGTAAGCATATTCACGTTTCTGTGAAACATATCTAGAACTTTTTCATCCTACAGATCTGAAATTCTATTTCCATTGAACAACAATGGATCTTCTTTCCTCCTAGCCCCTGGTAACTACCTTCATCATTTAATTTTTCAGATTAATAATTCAGTTTCCTAATAAGATGAACATTCTGCCCTGCTAGTCTAGCAAGTTACTTTTGAAATCATAACTAAGTTAAATACTCCTGTGTTAGAATTACTCCAGATCTTTAAAAAAAATTTTTTTAATTTAAAAATATTTGACTGTCAAAGTTTGCATATATTTAAGGTGTACATTGTGATGATTTGATATGCATATTCATGGTGTAAAGATTACCACAATCAAATTAACTAACACATTCATCACCAACCATGCAGTTCATTAGGGCCTCAAAATTTGTTCAGGAACTTTTATAACTGAAATTTTGTACCCTTGACCAATGTCTCCCATTTTCCCATTCCCCAGTCCCTGGCAGCCCCTGTTCTACTCTCTGCTTCTGTGAGTTCCACTTCCTTAGGTTCTACATACAAGTGAGATCACACAGTATCTGTCTTTCTGTGTCTGGCTCATTTCACTTAACCCGATGTCCTCCAGGTTCATTTATGTTGTTGCAAATGGCAGGATTTTTTTCTTTCTTATGGTTGAACTCTGTGTCTTTTTAAAAATATTAATACTCAGGAGAGATGAAGATTGGTACTTGAAGACATAGATCTCACAGAACATCCCAATCTTTTTTTATTCCCTAATAGTTGATTGATCCATGTTCGTGTAGTGGTCTAAAAGTACCCTAGGTTTTTACAAGTTCCCTGAGAGGAGTGTTACTGCCTTTGATATACAGGTCAGGCAAAGTATGAGTGAGTGAATGCCGCCTTCATGATGAAAGAGTCAGAGTTAGTAGGAAAACATGAGCATCTGGATGGTCTCTGCCACGGAAGAAATCAACGTCCCCCCAGCCCAATACACGTGGAGGGAACTCTGTGCCCAAACACCTGTGCGGTTCTTGAGGCATGAAACCCACTCCGGGTCTCTTGTGGGATTTAATCCCTTGTTCTGAGAAGGGGCTCATGCATGCTAATCAATAAAAGATGGAATGACTCTGGGTGAGCAGACAGGAAAATCCTGACAGGTGACAGCCCACGGGCACTCTCCAGATTCTGCTAAATCAAGTTTGCATTGCTCATTATTATCTGTGAGGGCCTGGCCACTTCACAGAACATCAACAGTGATGGGCCCCTTTTCCCAAATAAATCGTGCCAGGAAATAGAAGTAAACCCACGACAGATGAGTCTGGGGCAGAGGCCTCTCCGACTGGTTGCAGTAGTCACTGTCTCGGCCTTCACTGGGGGTGTCAGGCAGCAAGTTGCCATGTCTCTTTTCTCGTGGTGCGTGTGTGTATGTCGAGGTGTGTGTGACTGCCCTTCCCCAGATGTCTTGTTTTCTTCCACGGATGGGTGGTTCTTATGTGCTTTGCTGGCAGGGGCAACCTTCTGGCTGCCTGGTGTCCCTTTCTCTGGTGACATGAGTCTGCACAGGGGTGTTACCGGCCCCTGCCCACAAGATGAGAATCTGCTCTCCCTGGTTTTCTGGGCCGGGATCGGTGTTTGTCTTTCCACTGGTGGCCTCTCAATCACCAGGGGAGTTTTCTGCCCCCATACCCTGACAGTAGACTTTGGCTTCCTTCCCAAGAAGGCCTCCTCCTCCTTCTCTGGGCCAGCACCCTGCCTCCCTCTGACAAGCTTCCTCCTCAGCCCCTGCCCTCGCTGGCTTCCCTGCCCTCCAGTGCCCCTCTAAGCTACAAATGCTTGTTTTCTCATCTTGGTTCCCCTGTTCATGGCATAAATTTGGGACCTGGGCAGACACTTGAAAGTTTTCCAGTGTCCATGAAGTGATGCATGCCTTCCTCTGCTTGGTACTTCCCGGGCCCACCCAGGGGACAATGAATAATAAATCAGTGCAACGTGTTTCAATAATTCTCTTGCTTTAAATTCTTGAAGGCGGCTCTTGGGAAGATGTGGGGAAGCAGCACACTCAGAATTGCTCTGTCCTGCATCTTCAAACAGCTCGGCGTTGGCTGGTGTCTATAAATAGTCAATGGGGTTGTGACTAAGGGAGGGGGATCTGGAAGGAAGTCTGGGGGCCCCGGCTTCAGTGCATTCCTCGTTACCTGGTTGGGTGTGCAGCCAAGGAGCAGATGAGGCATGTCAGGATGGACATGAGCCGGTAAAGAAAGCAAGTGCTGAGATCTGCTGGGACACCCTGAGAAAAAGCACATCAGCTTCCATATATATTTTTTGTCATCAAGTAAAAAATATAGGCTTCACCTAAAACATGACACAGGAAATGAGACGCCTCTTTATTAATGAGCTTCACAGGAAGAACCAAAGCAAGAGTTATGCCCAAGGAAAGGCCAGAAAGGACAAGAAGTGTCAGCTAAAGGCAGAGGGGAGGGGGTGAGGGCACCTGTAGACAGCTGGGCACCAGCCGCCCTGGCCTGGCCGTCCACAAAGCAAGTTGAATTCTTCCACAGTTTTCTACTTTCCCTGTTTTGCATAATCAGATCCATGTTTCTCTTCTTGTGCTTTTCTTTCTAGCTTGTTACTAGTTATTAGTCATGAGTACTTCACATTTTCATTTCATCCACGTTGCCTACGAAGTGGCACATCCGTGACTCCAAGGCTGTTGTACTGGGTGAGATAGTCGGTGTGAACGAGCCATTCTGCCCTGTCCTCCTGGCGGGAGGAGGGGCCTTTGGTGGACTTTAGGTGTCCAGATGGAACTGCACGTCATCGGAGGGTGCGTGTCATAGTGGAGATCGTGGGGGTCACTATTGCTGGGGGGGAAACCGAGTGCGACTTGTATTTGCTGTAGCAAATAATACTTGTTATTTGTTTCAAGTGAATATTTTACAATATCCAATCCAATAGGTTCATGGGATGAAACCATCCCAAACACGGTGGCTGAAGACCCAGGCATAAGGCATATCGATGCTCTGTGGTTTAGGAGAATGACATGGGGACATGTTCTTTCTTAGTAATGTTCCACATTAGGCAGGGGAGTGATTGCTGAGGTCTGGTTCAGAACACAAGGTCTGGTGGGGACCTGCACCTTCTAGCCCTCGATGGTTTTCCAGCTCACCTTGTCGGAGGTACCTCTGTTCTGATGTGGGTAGGCATGGGGGTCTTGGTGAGAGTATGTTTTGAGGCAGTAAGTGTTGAGCTTTGTTTTTTTAAAAAACTAATTATTAGGTCATTAAATATGAAATGTCTGATTTTGAATCAAAAGTGCAGTTTATTATATCTCAAACAAGAAGCGGTACAATTAATCAAAGTATGTGCCTAAACTATCAACACAGTTTTGCCATCCTGATGGTAGCTCGGTAGCTTGTTTGTGCTAGCAGTGAAGAAGCCAGGAGAGCGAGTGGCAATGAAATCATGAAAGGTGTTTTCCATAGCTTGTTGAGAATTGAATATTTTTCCTTGCAAGAAGTGTCCAAAGCCTGGAGGAAGTGGTAGTCAGTTGGTGCAAGGTCTGGTGAATACGGTAGATGACAGAGAGTTTCCAAGTCTAGCTGCTGTAGTTTGAGCAGTGTTGTTTGTGCCACATGTAGTTGAGCTTTGTCTTGCAAGAGGATTGGCCTGTGTCTATTGACCAATCTCGGCTGCTTAATTACAAGCATCCTCATCATTTCCTCCAACTGGTTGCAGTAGACATCTGCTGTATCGACTGACCAGGTTTCGTGAAGCGATAGTGAATACCAGTGCTGGACCGCCAAACAGACACCATTAGCTTTTTTTGATGAATATTTGGTTTTGGCCTGTGTTTTGGCACTTCTTTATCTAACCATTGTGCCAAAAAGAATCCATTTGTCATCACACATAACAATACAGTGTAGAAATGGTTCACCTTTGTGTCGTGACAGCAAAGAAAGGCAAGCTTCAAGACGATTTCTCTTCTGACACTCATTTAATTCATGCGGAACCCATCTATCCAGCTTCTTTCTCTTGCCTATTTGTTTCAAATGACCCAATATTGTTGGAATAGTAACATCAAACTTTGCTGCTAATTCATGTATAGGTTGAGATGGATTCGCTTCCACTACAGCTTTCAGCTCATCATTATCCACCTTGGTCTCAGGTCGCCCATGTGGCTCATCTTCAAGACTAAAATCACCAGAACAGAACTTCTTAAACCATTGATGTACCATGCGTTCATTAGCTACATCCTTCCCAAACACTTCGTTGATATTTTGAGCTGTCTGTGCTGTATAACAGAACTCATATTTGAAAATAACAGGAGTTTTTTTGACTTATCCACGATTTCACAAAAATTGCTCTAAAAAAATTTGAAAGATAATCACAAGGCAAACCATGTGTTTGCAAGACTGAGGATGTACCTTCACAGTAAAAATAAAACAAGAAGTGTCAAAGTGAAATGTTAGAAATATCAACTGTCAAACTTAGTACTTAACAAAATTGGACATTTCATGCAAAAATTGTATCTATCGTGTACAAAATGATGTTTTAAAATATGTATGCATTGTAGAATAGCTAAGTCGAGCTAATTAACATAAGCATTACCTCACATACTTATCAGTTTTTGTGGTGAGGACACTTAACACATCCACTGCCAGTGATTTTCAAGAACACAATACAGTGTTACTCACTGTCCTCCCAGGGCTGTGCCTTCGAGCTCTTGCACTTCTTCCTCCAAGGCTTTGATTCCACACTCTAGGGCTAGGACGGTTAGTGCAGTGTGAATTCTGTTACCTGTCTGCACAGGAGATGAGCAGAAAGTTCATTTTCTTCTATTTGTGCATAAATTTATTTAATTAAAAATATATTTTTAGAGACAGGGTCTTGCTATGTTGCTAGGCTGGATTTGAACTAGAAGAAAATTACTGGGCACAATGTTACACGCCTGTAGTGCCAGCGACTCGGGAGGCTGAGGCAGGAGGATCACTTGAGCCCAGGAGTTCAAATCCAGCCTGTGCAACATAGTGAGCAAGACCCTGTCTCAAAAAAAAAAAATGTACCTCTATGATGAATACCAGTCATTAATTGTTGTATGCCAGGCTTTATACACACATGTGCTAAGTGCTTAGTAGTCTCATTCATTCCTGAGACAGCCCCCGTAGGTAGGAATCTGTTATGGCCCCCATTCTGCGGACGAGGAAACGGAGGCTTAGGTTATGTAGCTTGCTTGTAGTAAAAGTGGCAGAGCCAGGATCTGAACCCAGTTCCGTCTGAGTCCAAAGCCCACGCTCCTGGCTACAACAAGACTGCCTCTCTCTTCAGGTCTTTGGGTTTGAATGATTTATTTTCTCCATGTCCAGCACGGTCTCAAAACAGCCATCTCCTTATACCTCTTCCTGCCGCTCCCTGAACACCTGCCTGGCCCCTCTTCTGCTCAGAATTAATGACAGTGGCTGGCTGGGATGACATCTGGGTGGCCTCCCATGGTGAGCTCACCAGGGTTCCCCCATCCAAACCAAATGGTGAGATCAAGCCCATTGGGGGTGTCATTTCCTCACCCCTCCAAAAGGAATTCAGTTGTTTCTCTTGTCAGATGTGTCCGTTTCCTCGCTAAGCCCGCATTAGTCACCGGGCTGTGTCAGTAGTGAATGGATTTACTGTGTTCTGACAGCAGCCAAGCTGCAAACACATGTCCCGTACATGGCAGCAACATGGGCTGCTCAGCAGACCCAGCAGACAAGCAGGACCCCTGCAAGGAGGCCCGGGCCCCAGTTCCGCAGAGAGGATGCTGCCGGGGGAACCGTTGGTCCAGTGTCCGTTCAGCCCCCACCCTGGCAAGGCGGTGCAGGACATTTTGTGTGCGGTAAGATGACAGCTCTATAAAAAATTTCCTCTCTTCCCCACTCAGAACAGAGCCCATCTGTCCAACAGTGTCTGAAATAACACCGGCCAGCCAGCAAAGGAGTGTCCATTGTCACATGCACATTTGTACCGCAGGTAGTCCGCATGGGCCCCTGTAATTCAAGTCAAAACAGCCTCTTCGGTGACAGGGAGGCGGGGAGCCAAAGTGGTAGTTATGATTCCAACAACCGGGAGGATTGTTTTTCTAAGAATTTCTGCCAGTGGCCATTGAGGACTCTTTGTGCACCTACAGGAGATCTTGAAATTTAGGCAGCTATCAAATTCCAAATTAAACACCTGTGTGCTGCCTGCTTGCCGGAGAGGCAGCCCGGTCACACTGGTCTGTGTGGGGGAGAGACCAGAATTTGATTGTACGTGCTGCTATCCTATGGAAAGCCTCCTAACGAGCTTTCCCAAGATCACAAATTAGATGCTGGGGTTTAAAGCTACCAGACCAACGGAGCTGTTGTTCAAAACTCAGAAATAGTCTGCTTCGAGCCTCTGGCTTCAGGCTTCCCTAGAGTGGGCTATTGTGATCTGGTCGCGTGGGGACTTTCTATTTCTACGCAGATTGGGACCTCTAGTTTACATCGGGTCTTTTGTGCCCTCTTTTTCAGAGATGAGCACTGGCTAGAGTGTGGCAAACATTTTCTTTTCTCCCCTAAATATTAATTTTAGCATCAATGAGGAAAAGCATCAAGATAGCGTCACCCAGGAGTTAGGATTGTAGGAGATTTCTCGTGTTGTGGCATCACCGTAGCTGAACACGGGCTGTGAATCAGAATGCTGGTTTTCCATCCTGAACCCGCGCCTTCCTGGCTTTGGGTCTTGGGCAAATTGCTTAGCGTCTGCAAGCCTTAGCTTTTTCATCTGTGAAATGGGAAAGATGGTAGCAGTGACAACTAACTTGCTGGATTGTTGTGGGAATTAGATGATTAGCAAAATGCTTACCACAGGACCTGGCACATGGTAAGCACGTGATATGTGCCTAGAGCATTGCCTCAAGAGGAAGATGGAAATTGTTTTTCCTTGTCTCTTTTTATCCAGCTCTCTTATATTCCTGGGTTTTAGGGGCTGGAGTTGGAGCACACACACAGGCTGCAGAGAGGCAGAGGGCCCAGCCATGGTGAGGCCCCTGGGGAAACTGAGGTTTGGATACTCGGGAGACGAGGCACCGACCCCAGCTCCGGTGCCAGGGTCAGGAGTGAGAGTTCTGCTCGGGGCCAGGGCAGGCCAGGCACACGCTGCAGGGTGTGGGCAGATGGGAGGGGGTCAGGCCCCAGATGATTGCTCGGCGGGGGGCACATGGATGGGGCAAGTCAGGTTTGGGGCTGGCAAGACGGGGGATTGATGTTTCTTTTTTAAAACATTTTATTATGGTAAAATAAACATAAAATTCACCATTTTAGCCATTTTGAAGAATACAGTTCAGTGACATGAAGTATATTCACATTGCTGTGCAACCGTCACCACTATCCATTTCCAGAACTTTTTCACTGTCCCACTGGTGAGCACTCACTCCTCCCCGCCCCAGCCCTGCACCCATCGTCCTACCTTCTGTGGCTGTGAATTTGCCTGCTGTAGGGACCTCACATAAGTGGAATCACACAGCATTTGTCCTTTTGGGTCTGCTTGTTTCACTCAGCATAACATCCTCAAGGTTCATTCATGTAGCACAAGTGTCAGAATTTCCCTCCTGTTGAAGGCTGAGTAATACTCCACTGCATGCTTAGTCATTATTTTGTTTACCCATTTATCCATCAGTGGACGCTTGGGTTGTGCCTGCCTTTTGGCTACTGTGAACGATGCTGCTGTGGGCACAGGTGTGCACACATCTGTTTGAGTCCCTGTTCTCCATTCTCTCTGGATATACATCCAGAGATGGAATTTCAGGGTCATATGGCAATTCTATGTTTAATTTTTTGAGGAATCGCCATACTGTTTTCCACAGTGGCTGCACCACTTCATAGTCCTGCCAGCAGTGCACAAGGGTTCCAATTGCACCCCATCCTCTCCAACATTTATTTCCTGTTTTTTTCAGTAATAGCCATCCTAATGGGTGTGAAGTGGTACCTCACCGAGGGGGATTGGTTTTAAGGGCATCATTAAAGAGTCTGTCTTTAAACAAAAGGTTCAGAAGCACAGGGCTTGGCACATGGTGAGCTCACAATATGAGTGTGTAAGACCACATGGTTTCAGCTCACTAGCTTCTTAGCTCTCTCTAGGGTCGGCACTATTTGGAGACAGGTGGCAACCTTGGCAGTGGGATTTTATGGGCACCAAAATGTCCATCTGGCCCCAAAGGTGGTCTTTACCAGGTTGGCGTGGTGCCTGACATCCCCAGCAGGAAGGTTACCTGTTAACATGGAAACAAGTTACCTGGGAGGAGCAACATGACGCATTGGTGTGAGCACGGTGGCTGGCTGTCACCTGGCACAGAGCCCCGGGCAGGCAGTACGGGGCACACCTGTTTGGGGAAGGCAGGAGAAGATCTGAGGCTGGAGACCTTGTTCTGTCCATGAGGCCAGGGAGCTGGGAGCAAAGGGAGGGCCCCAGAGACAGCTGGGCTGTGGGTTGTTCAGGACCAACACTTGCATTCCTAGAGCATCAGCTGCAACAGGGGAAATGTCCCCCCACTCCCTGTGTGGCTTCTCCATCCCTTTGCACAGTTCCTGCTCCCACTCACCATCTCTCCACACTTCCCCAAAGGCGCCCCCACACACCTCTGCTTCCTAGCTTCCTCCGGCTTTGGGTATTAGTAGCTCTATCTCACCATGTGGGGCTTTGTTAGAAAATCCAGGAGGCTTGATTCATCCTTGTTCTAAATGGCAAGTAGCTCCAGGCTAAATGTGCTAAACTGGATTTAGAGGACAAAACAGGGATTCTGGAGAATCCAACTATTTATTCATTTAACATTTATTGGGCACATTCTCTGTAAGCGTGACTCTGAGTGGCACTAGGTGGGGAGAAGCCATTGGCAGGTGACAGACACTCACTTCCACTCTTGATGAGTCTGTTGTACAACCAGGGATGTGAGTGTAGAAGCTACCGAGCGTGGACGTCTGGAGTGTGCCGGAGTTGTGATGGGAGGTAGGACAGGGTCTGAGGGGAGTGCAGCGGGGTAGCTGGGGGCAGGCAGGGCAGGGAAGGCTTCCGACACACAGCTCACCAGGCCAGGAACCACGTGTTGTACTTGGGGTTTGGGCTGTGCCGGAGTTCAGGAACCACAGAATTATTTCTCTACTTAATTTCCCTATTGTGCATTTATGTTTTAAGAGAGAAAACATATTGGGGAATGAAAGGCCATCAGCAGGGGTTCCCACAGACCTCCATTGTCCCGGAAGTCCTGCTAGAGCAGTTGCCCTGCATGCTTCCCTGTTGCTTCTTCCTCCCAGGATTGTTGGGGGGGGGGGGGGGGGAAGAGGTTGCAAACTGATGTTTATGAAGCTTTGAAAACCCTGTGTTGAAAAACATATTAGGGCCCAGCACAGTGGTTCACGCCTGTAATCCTAGCACTCTGGGGGGTCGAGGCAGGAGAATCACTTGAAGCCAAGAGTTTGAGACCAGCTTGAGCAAGAGTGAGACGCTGTCTCTACAAAAAATAGAAAAATTAGCCAGGTGTGGTGGTGCGTGCCTATAGTCCCAGCTACTCAAGAGGCTGAGGCAGAAGGACTGCTGGAGCCCGGGAGTTTGAGGTTGCTGTGAGCTATGATGACACCACTGCACTCTAGCCCTGGCAACAGAGTGAGACCCTGTCTCAAAAAAAAAAAAAAAAAAAAAAAAAAAAAAAAGCATAGATAAAATGATAGGAGATGGAAACAAACATACCAGTATCTCAATTCAAGTGGTTCCCATTGACAAAATAAGGAATATTGTTAGTCATCAGTACTACATAATATTTCAGGCCCTTGAGAACTGGGGTCTGGATATCCCAATCAATTTAAAACAGTATGGTATGTATTGTCTGTGATTTGAGTGAGACAATGATTTTGAGCTGTGCTTAGAGAAATGTTTCATTTATTTATGTTTATCCTGCAAATCTCTACTGTGCATAGTTTTCCCCCCAAATGTACTCATCCCTCCCTTGACAGCTGTTAGTGAATAATAACTAGTAAATGTGCTGTTACACTGGGTGCAGGTGGGAGTTCAGCCTTTCATTTTTGGTCAACTCAGCAAATATTTTTAAAACAAGATTTAAATTGTTTTGCAACTTGTAAGCATATGCATCATTTTGTTCTAAAAAGAAAATGTAATATTTTATATATTTTTTAATTTGGGGGGAGCCTCTCACATACTGTTTTGCAACACCAGATATTGGGTAAAAAAAAAAAAAAGTTTAAAGGACAGCGATTTTTAGGCATTTGTTCAAATATTTCCTCCTATTTCTAAAATACATAAAAAAGTGATATGACTGCTTTCTTAAAGGACTTACCAGAGATTATACCCTTCAAGTAAAGTGACCCTGAATTCAGTGAACCTTTCTAACTGCAGTTGGAAATAATCTAAGAAAAATTAATGTGTTATTTTAGAGTCAGAGATGATAGGTTTTGAGAGAAAACTTCTTTGTGGGCCTGTGATTTTCTTGAGTAGCAAAGTGAAATCTGCAAAACTTGGGCCTCTATTCTCGACCCATATTCTCGACCTTCCCACCCTCACGTTCCTTGTTTTATCTCCCATGGCCTCCTGATTAGTCACACTATTCTTACACATTTGAGAAACACGCACTTATAGTTCCTGGTGGTTTAACAGCAACTTATTTTCTCTCCGAAGTGAAATATTTTTGAAAGGAAGTATGCACTAGGAAGTCATAGGTCAGGGCGGTGTCTAGGATCAGGTAGTGCAGATGAGAAGGAAGGAAGAAAATTTTGATGATGTGAGAAACTGTCTTTGACATTTGGGGCCGTTAGCTTGGGAAAATGGAAGAAAGTTTCATTTTCTCACAGAATGGTGAGATTGGTTAGAAGAATATTTAAAAATTAGGTGATCAGGCCTTTGAAATGGACAGTTGAAGTGCAGCAGCCAGTTGTCAAAGTTTTCTTGAAGTCATTCATATACAAATCTGAATCATAGATTAATTCTAAATGAATGACATACTTCTTAGTTTGCCGGAATTAAGAAATTGTTGATAGTAACATGGTGTAATCTGAGCATTCAGTAATCGGACTAACCCTGGGTGGTCTGTATGGTCATGGAACATGAAGACTCTTGCGGGTTTCGGAGGTTGGGCAGGGGAGGGCCTGGAAGGTGGCACTGTTGGGGTGCTCTCTATTAGCCAGGAAGCCATAGAGATTTGCCTGCTCCGTTTGTTAGATACGTGTTTGAATTGACTCTACGTGGATCTGAGTAAGATTTATGTCTTTCTTGTTTGGAAAGAATCTCTGCATGAAAGCACTCTGAGGAATATTTTAATGAAGCTGGGAGCCATTTAGGGAACTGGCACAGAAATTCTCGTAGACACATGGACAAAGACAGGTACTACAGGAAAAGGGGCAAATGTGTGTCAGCAGAGTAAAGGGATAATCCCGGAAATGGGGATACGAGATGGTCTCATTTACCACCACGTGGCGGGTGAGGTAGGTTCCCAAGATGCGGGTAGCAGACAGGGGAGACTATGGCACCACTGTCCTTTCTTGGCAAAATATGCCAAGTGCAGATTGTATGAGAGGCGGCCAGGCTGATGCCCAGCTTCCATCTGGATGACTCAGGCCATGGAGATGAGGAGAGAGATGCAAAGAGCAAAGATGTGGGAGGGATGGAAGGAAAGAGTTTACTGCAGGGCTGGGCATGGTGGTTCATGTCTGTAATCTCAGCACTCTGGGAGGCTAAGGCGGGAGAATCACTTGAACTCAGGAGTTCGAGACCAACATGAGCAAGAGCGAGACCCATCTCTACAAAAAACAGAAAAATTAGCCAGGTCCAGTGGTATGGGCCTGTAGTCCCAGCTACTCGGGAGGCTGAGAGAGGAGCATCGTTTGAACCCAGGAGTGTGAGGTTGCAGTGAGCTATGATGATGCCACTGCACTCTATCCTGAACAACAGAACAAGGCCCTGTCTCAGGAAAAAAAAAAAGAATTTACTACAGTGCTTCCCAACCTGTTGCACACTGAGAAAATAATATTTTATGGCAACTGGGCAGCTCTTGGGAGGCATGACCAGCTTGGAAGCTCCAGCCATTCCTGGCCTTGTCCAGCCACCCAAGGGTGGGGGTCAGAGGCTCCAGAGTGTACTTGTAACCATCCCTGCACACTGGGAAACTCTGGGCCAGTCGATGTCATGAATACAGAGTGAAAAGATGGCAGTCACGGAGCCCTTTGAGAAGCTGATGGGAGTTATGGGCCTTCTCCCTGGAGAGACCACAAGGTGACATACACACATAGTTTTGCCCACAGTTTCAAGGAACTCATGGAAATCATGCTCTTAGGTGTACTTCTGGGTCTCAGGATATGAACTCCTATTTGAGATCATTAATCAAAGAAAGGGCATTGATGAAGAAATGAAGGCAGAGTCATATGAATAAATTCAGCAACTAGGCTAAAAAAGTTATCTAAAGAAGGATAGAGTCACAAACTCTTAGGGTTTCCAAAGACCCTTTTGATAAAGCTCTGGCTTTGGAAGTGGTTGGGATGCTAGAGCTACCAAGCAGGAAATATCCTGGCCAGATGATTAGATCCAGTCGAGCAAATTGCAGTGGTTGAGCAGATGGCTTAGCTCCGTGTTGTCTGCTTTTTAAAAGTCTTAATATGAACTTGGGATGATTATTTGGTAAATAGTCGATTCAATGGCACAAGTTTAATTTCTTAATCCCTCCTTTGCAAACATTTTTCAAAGGGAAACTTCTCTACTTTTCTCCGTATGTGTGGTGGGGTGGGGCGTGCGTGGTGATATCTGCTCTTGCGTGGACTTGCTAGTTTGACAGGGTGCTTGGCCACTTGTCATCCCAAGGACTCTGCTGCTCAGTTCATGATCAGTTCTGATGGACTCATTTTCACTTGCTCAAATAAGCCCATATGCACCCTCGAAACACCTAGATTGCTGAAATGACATGTATCTCAAACAAAAATATGTTCAGAGCTAAATGCCTTACCAATTATTTCTGAATCAAAATAAAAAAACAGATCTCAAAAGACTAAATGGTGAGTAAGGGATGGAGCATCAGTACTACCTTGAAAAATGTGTGACTTCCATTAGTTTAATTTCAGGTCTCACATCATTTGAAAGTTCTGTCTCTTTGCAAAATACAGCCTGGAGGGAAATTTTGCCAGTGTCTTGCTCTGGTGAGTTTAATATGCATGTAGACAGTTTTATAACAGACTATTTACCAACGGGAACAGAATGCCTTGGCACGGGAAGACTTTGAAAGAGCTGTCCTGTTGCACTGGCTAATTCCGTATTTTGAAATAATTTCCGCTTACTCCTAGTGTATGTAGGTTCTCTCAGACTCTTCCCTCTACTGGTGATGTGGGAGAACTGGCAAGTAGGTGAGACTATGTTGCCCTCTGGTGTCTGCCAACCTAGAAGAAGACTCGGGAAGATGAGATGTAGAAGAAAGATGGAAGATACTCCATATTGAGAGAAAGATGGAGAGGTGGAGAGGTCAGGGAAGGAAGAGGGAGTGAAGGGCATGTGCTTGGCGTGCTGCACCCATTGGGTCCTCTTCTCTGGTGAGTGACAGGAGTCCAGCTACCCTATGCTGGCTGAGGAGGACAGTGATTCCTCCAGATCTTCTTGCCCAATAAATCTGGCACCTCCATGACCTGTGATGGAAAAGAACACATTCACCAAGTGGTGGGACTTGGCCTTTCTCTTTGGGGAACCACTGGGGAAGAGAGCTGGGTGGTGGCCACCATATTCCTATTCTTTGGGTTTGGCCAAATAGGGCAATGTCCCTTGGTCCGGGGCTTGGGGGCAATCCTTTATCCTTGGGGGAATCTCTTGGTGATTATGACACTATTAAAAGTTCAGGGATAGCAAAGGGGAATTCATTGGTTGTCCACCATAGGGAGGTCTTCACACCTAGGAGCAGTGGCCGTTTTAGACTGTGTCCCTCAGAGCCCCCTTGAGAACATCCAGGCCACCACAGACTACCAGAGGGGCGACCCAGAGAGGAAGAGATGGGGAGAGAATCTCTTCCCTCCAGCTGATTTAACCCAGCCCTCGTGCCTCAGAATTGCAGGTACCGTATGAGGACCTGTTTCTTCCTAGGATGGACACCAGGATTTCACCCCCTTTAGGGATTTCCACCAACACCCCCAAATGGGGACAGCGGATCCCTGTCTAGCCTGGGGCATGGAGGCCATACAGCTTCCCCAAGCTCCTCCTCACCCAGGTTCTTCCCTTCTGGCTGTATTGCTGGGCTCTGCCTGCTCTCTGGCTGTGTTTGCCACGGTGCATGAGCAGGGCATGGTTGGCAGCCAGCCTATTAAATCTGGAATCATTTTTGGATGCATCTGTCCTGTCATTGACTTTTGATGCCTTACACAAGGGTAGGCGTTGTCATCTTGCCACAAACTGTGGAAAGTCAGTGGAATGTTGTGATGACTTTTCCTATAGAAACAATGACTATTCAAAGAAACCAGTTGCAGCCTAGAGCAAAAATGTGGGCAAAGTTTGGGCAGTGGCATGGGCGGGTACAGCACCCCCTCTTTGGTCGAGACTAGGGGAGGTGATGGAGCTGTGGAAAGGAATCCTTTGGGCAGCTCAGCCCTGTGGGGCCAGGGAGAGGACCAGGGTTGCTATGGTTACCTGGGAGCTGGGAGTCAGGAGGAGGAGGGAAGGAAGTTGGGAGGAGGAAGCCCCTTCAAAAACAAGTTCCTTTTGTAGATTCTCTTGGGTTTTTGAAACCCTAGTTCAAAAGCTAGTAATGCTGGGATTCTCATGCATTTCCCAGGCTGGCAGAACTCTTAAGTGAAAGAGGGACAATAGTCTAGCACTTATCACCCAGTAAATTTAAAACATATGTATTGAATGGATGAAACATTGCAGCTGATTCTGTTATTGGTTTTTGACTAGAAGGCATGTATATGGATGGGAAGAAAGAAGGGGAAAAGGGAAAACAGATTATTTATTTATTTTTCACTCTCTGACCACATAGGTTAGGGTTAGAGTTGTGGAAACTATGCAAGACTAGAAGATGTTAGAGAAGTTTAGAGGGAGAAAAGAAAGCCAGTAGAATAATTTTCAAAGAGAGCCAATTCATGGATTTGTAAATTATTTTAATTTACTTAATCTTTATGCAACTGAAACAGAAATAGACATAATAATGGTAGTTTTTCAGAGCTCTATTCTATAGGCAAGGCCACACTGGCTGATTGGGTCAGGAACCCCACTGGGCACGTCCTGTTTCCCACCCACAGGTGAGACCACTTTAGGCTAATGACTGTGAATACCTAGGGTTGGCTTTTAAGGAAAAGTCGCTGCAGAGGGACATCTTGAGCCCTATGTGGGTGTGGGTGTGATCCCACCCATTTTGCCCAGGTACGTGCCTGACAAAGGTCTTTGCCTTTGAACTTTTGGGCTTTGAGTACCCATCCCCCTGGCCACCTCCAGCCACCTTCCCCGGAATTTGCTCCCTCAGAGGAAGGGTAGAGTTTATTTTACTATAGTGCTGGCTCTGCCTGTAACCTTTAGTGCTCTTTGCTAGAAAAAGATTTGGTGACATTCATTGTATTCACACTAGGTTGTTTCTTAGGAAATTGGTTCGTTTTGGCTTCCTTTCATTTGTGGAAATATCAGATATACCGTTAAGGATCAATCATTTTGCTAAATATTTCTCTACCCCTCCCATCTTTCTTTGTCAATCAAAGCTATTTTGTATTACCCGAGCAACACAGTGATTTACAAAATGAAAGAGAGGGACAATCTATTCTAATGGTTAGATGGCAGTAAAAAATATCTGTGTGCGCCAGGCCGATGCTGACTTCGGGAGCGTGCTCCCTGGTGAACTGAAAGCTGGCGGAAATGAACGATGAAAAGCCAGCCCTGGGCGTTCTGAGTGTGCATCTTCTAGGCCAAAAATCATCTTCATTTTTTAGGGGGGAGGGGTGGTGGTTTCAGATCCTGCATTTGTAAAAGTTGTTAGCTTGGAGCCCTCCGGTCAGCAGTGCTGTGCAGAGCTGCTAGGTGCCTTCCCTAAGCCTCGCCCTCAGAACCAGGGCATGGGGGTGGCTGGCCAGGGGACAGCAGTTGGGGGGCAGGCAAGTCCTTAGGAGGAAACACTGTGGTCGTCCTGGCCAGGGTGGGCTGGTGAGTTCGAACGCCTCCTAAGCCTCATCTTTTCCTCTATCTCCCTTCCTCTTTCACATGATAATGCCTCTGTGAAGAAAAATATTTTTTTAATTAAAAACCAGCAGATGATCATATATGCTTGTCTCATTCTCCTGTTGGATCTGCCCCCACTCGGAATCCTCCCGCAGCTCAGTGTTGGGGTGGAGAGCATGGAAGGGCTGCTGGGGTCAGATTGTCGGCATGCTTGCACCCCGGCTGATGAATCAGTAGTAGAACTTTGCTCTGCAATATTTGTGTGGAAAATGCAATGTTTGCACAATGAAGCTCTCCAGATTTTTAATCGGTAGGAGTGAAGCCAGTTTACAATCAATGATAACAGGTTTCCCTTGCTGCCATTACTGCAAATAGTATCTTATTTCAGCAAAATGGTGGCAATCAGCAGGAGGTCCAACAATGCAGATTTTAATCAGAAAATTTAATTTTATATACAATTCACAGTTTATGCATGGTGAGAAATGTTTCTCCCTGCATGAACTTTTAGGACTCCGCTCTGAGCAAAAGGAGTTTCAATTTATGTAACACCTTTCTCAGCAAACAATACCCCAGAGCACTTCCTGGTAATATATGGCGTGTGTTGCTGGGGGAGCCACTGCTGAAGTCTTTCTGAAAATTACCCTGGATATTTATTTGGAGCAATTAAAAGAAGCGGCTGCATTTCACACAAATCCGTTTTTAATGTAGACGTTAAATCGGCCAAGATTTCAACGTGGAGTTGCTCTGGCTCCCAGCGCGGCTGCACTGTGCTCTCTTTGCATGGATTTGCTGCTTTGCAAGGCGGCTTTCCGCCTGGGCTCATTGTGTTTTCCCAGTTGGCTTGTAAACTCTCAGAAGAGAAGCCTATAATGGAAATGTTGACAGAGCCTTTTACACACAGGGCGCTGGGCTGCGGTTGCTGGCTGGCTGGGCCCGGGCGGGGCTGCTGCTTGCCCAGGCTGCTCCCACAGCGGCTCAGGTGGGGAGGAGAGGAGGGTGGCACGGCTGGCCCTGGACGACAGGGAGATGCCAGCCCTTGGCTAAGTTGCTGTGCTTGAGCACTGGCTGGCTGTGGAGGGTGCAGGGCTGATTTCTCCAGAAAGGGAGCAAGAGGATGGGTGGGGGTATCAGGCACACACCCGGTGAGAGGAGGTCAAGACAGAGTCAGAGGAGGGAGGCAGAGTCCGGGGGAGAGGCCAAGTCTGAGCTTCTCGGGGAACAACCGTCCCGGCTGAGGAGGGGCTGGGAACCAAGGTGCAGCTGGGAGGCGGTGATGGCCGCATCCCAGGGAAGCCCGCCCTGCCTCAGGAGGAGCTGGAGAGGCCCTGTCCGCCCAGTCTTGCCCGGGCCCATGCCAGGAAAAGGCACCCTCTCCACCTATGGGAGGAAAATGCCCCCCCCCCGTCGTCATTTCCTAATAGCATGTGGGAGGGAGTCCCCAAGTCCCCCGTCCCACCCCCGTTCCTGGGTGTCTGGCCCCTCCGTCTTCACCTACAGTTAGTGCCATGTTCAAGTGGAGGCAACAGTGGCTTCACTGGGAGCACCCAGCCCGCTCTCGGCCACCGTTCCTATTCTGCCAGGACCCGGGGATGAAGTCACCAAGGCCCTGGCCCAGCGGGCGGGAGGCAGAGCTGGGTTTGCAATGATGGCGTCTGTTTCTTGAGAGCCTGCTCCAGCCGGGGCCCCTTGCCCGCCTCACCACGTTTGATCCTTGCACCAGTCCCGAGGGTGCCCGCAGACCTGTCTCCAAAGCCAGTGCTCTTTCTTCTGCAAACTGAAGAGCCCACAAGGAAGGGCCAGGTAGAACCCACTATTGGTGTTCTCTCAGGCGAGGGCGCTGGGAGGGCACTTGGGGAGCTGGCGTCCGGGGGAGAAGGGCTTGGAAGGCACCCAGTGTGTCCAGCGGAGAAAACGAGCCGGGGGCCGGCCAGGAAGGCAGGGCTGAGTCGGAGACGCTGGCAGGTCCTGACTGCCAGTCGCTGCCTGGGCTGCTCGGAAAGGGCCCTACGTTGACTGGCAGTGTCTGCCCTGCACCCGGGAGAAGGGAGTAGCAGTTGTTTAGGATGTATTTGCTACCCCTCTTTTAGGCATTTCTCAGCTTTGAGATTTTTTTTCTTCTGACAAATGCTTATTATTTTCCACAAACAGGAATCTCACTGTTCCTTCCCTTGTCAGCCTGAGTCCATGGCTTTGGAGTTCTGTTTGGTCAGGAGCCTATCGTAGAGAATAATCAGGCATGCACAGAAGCAAGGCCAGGGAGTTCTTCATGACAGTTTAACATTCAGAGAACACAGGAATATTTATATTTGTTACTTATTATGTCTGGGCACTATCCTGAGTGTTTACAAATATTTACTCATTTACTCCTCTTAATCCTAGGAGATAGGTCCCAGTATTATCACCATTTTACAGATGGGACAGCTGAAGCCCAGAAAGGTTAAGTCACTTGTTCAAGGTCACACAGCTTTGTGCAGTCATGCAGTCATAACACTCTGCATGATTAAATTACACATGCTGCTCTACCACATAATACTTCTATCTTGCTTTTCCACGTGATGTTGTGCTTTCTTTGCTTTATGTTTGTTTCCAGACTAGACTGTGAACTTGTGAGGAAAGGATTATGTTTTACCATGTATAAGTACCTGATCTAAAAGAGGAGCTCCTTTGGGAGGCCAAGGCAGGAGGATTGCTTGATGTCAGGAATTCGAGACCAGCCTGAGCAAGAGTGAGACCCCGTCTCCACAAAAAATAGAAAAATTAGCCAGGTGTGGTGGCTTACCCTGTAGTCCCAGCTACTTGGGAGGCTGAGGATCACCTGAGCCCAGGAATTGGAGGTTGCAGTGAGCTGTGATGATGCCACTGCACTACTAGCCGAGGCAACAGAGTAAGACCCTGTCTCAATCAATCAATCAAAGACGAGCTCAACCATGAGTACTGACAATTAGTGGTATGATTTTAGAAATTAATCCCATTGTAGTTCAGTTTTATTTGTGTGTTAGCTCACTAGAATGAGCTTGTTAAGAGTGCGACTCTGAGTTCTATATTCCTATATCCCCAGCTTCTAACACAATATAAAGGAAAACATCTTCCGTTTGTTCATTAATTCATTAACTCATTCGTTCATTCATTCAGTGAAACTGTATTAAGGGGCAGGCACCATACTAGATGCCAGGAATGAACAAAGTAGATAAACTTTCTGCCTCTGTGGTTTAATTCCAACCTCACAGGAGTATGATCTAGAAAAATGATGTTGATTTTCTTTAAATTTGACACACTTTTCTATTCTACAAACAATAATACTAATTACTTGTATTGATTACCTATCAGTTCCCTCTCTCCCACACTGTACGATGAAATAAAGTTACAAACAGTTATTTTATTCCTATGTTACTGACCAAGGGCATTGGGTGCCTATATTAATCAATATAATATTTAAAGTTAAGGGAAAGCTCTTTTAGTGTAGAGCCGATGGCAGAATTATTGGGCTCCCACGCTACAAGGCAGGGCTGCTTCGTCCCCTTTTGCTGTATGAAAAGCTTCGAGCGTGAAGGGATGGCAGAGTACACTCGGCTTCTGGCATGTCTTTGAAGGCTTGCGTGCCTGTAGCAGCTGCTGAGAAGCAGAGATGATTCCCCAAATGGTCAAGGAGCCCCCCGCCCCCCAGACCAGGTCCAGGTGTGTAAACAGAGCTCAAGGGTTCTCTGCCTGGGGGACAGCGTTCTGAGAGTGGAGAGCTGGGGCCAGCACCAAACCTCAGGATTTCTTTTTCTACCTCTTTTCTGCACGTGTTGAGGCTGTGCCTCAAACATTTGCTTCACTTTTCTAATTCTCTGTCTCTGCTGAAGATGTCAGTTGCATCACTGTGATTCCTCCTTGTAGAGAAGGATAAAGCTCTTTCCAGGAACCTCCAGGGAATGGGTGTCAGACTGGGGACTGGAACACAAGTTACTTGGTTGCCAGTCTGGTGCTCTCTGCTACCCAACGTGTGGCAACATGGCCAAACCGCCCTTCCTGGGACAAGGTGCCTCTTGGCACAGTCATTGGAAGGAGCCCCTTGGAAGCCCACGCCCAGAGCGGCAGCTACATGGGTCAGATCATATGAAAACTACCCTCTGAGGCTCTCTATTCAGGGTCTTTTAGGCATAACCACATAATGACCAAAAGCAGTGTTGCAATAGATTTTCATTTGTAATGAGCTCTAACTTGGTTTCTCAAACATTGAGATATATTTTATGAAAAATTTGGAAACACAAAATTGTAAAAAGTAAAAAAAATTGAAATCACCAGTGGTCTCATCATCCAAACACAGTAATCGATAACATTTTGGTGTATTTTTTTCCAGTGTCCTGATCTCTTTTTAACATGGTTGTAACCACACTGTAATAATAATAGTAGCCCACATTTGTAGAGGGTCTACTACATGCCAGGCACTATTCTTTATATGTACTGAATTGTGGATGGAAAAGTCCAAACTCTGAAATATTTTAAAGAAGTTTATTCTGAGCCCAATTTGAGGACCATGACCCAGAGCCACGCCCAAGAGGCCTTGAGCAAGTGGACTCGCTGTGGCTGGGTTGCAGTTTGGTTTTATACATTTCAGGGAGACAGGGGTTACAGGTAAAGTTGTAAATCAATACGTGGGAATTACACATTGGTTTGGTCCAAAAAGGTGGGACATCTGGAAGGGGGGGGTGCTTACAGCTTATAAGTGGGTTTGAAAATTCTTTGGCTGACAATTGGCTGAGAGAGTTAGGCTTTCTCTAAAAGACCAGAAAGGAAATGCTTAATTTAAGATTAAGGTGTGAGCACTCTAGGAGGTCCAGACAGGAGAATCTCTCAAGTTAAGGATCTGCTGGGATGCTTGAGTTAAGATGGGGGCTTTCTATCTTTTAGGTGATGCTAATGCTATACCGGAATCAGGTTGGGAAGTAAATCACACTATATCTGGTTAACAAAAACCTGCTTAGTGGGATTTTACCATTTGTGAGCCTGACTCATCTGGTCTCTTTAGGAAGGAATTTGAGCAAAAGGAAAAAATCAGAGTTCAGTCCTCAAACTCATTTGAGTCTCAAAACAACCCTAGGAGGTAGGTACTATTATTACCCCCATTTCACAGATAATAAAACTGAGGCAAACAGACACTAGGACCTTGTTCAGGGTCATTCAGGGAAAAATGTAAGAAATGGTAGAGCCAGGCAGTGCAGCTCCAGACTCTGGATCTGCAGCTTGGCATCTCTTTCTGAACTTTATGTGAAAAGCATTTTCTTATTATCTTCAGAAGCACTGGTTTTAGTGGTTGCCTAATATTCCGTCAAGTAACCGTCCCATGGTTTACTTGACCACACTGCTGTAAGTTAAACGATACAACTGTGAATAAAGTAGGGCTTGTCCATGAGGCTTTTTCAATATTCAGGATTACAGAATTTCCTGAGGATAAATCCCAGATCTGGATGCAAAGGGTAAAAGAAAATGACAGTCTGTTGATACCTGTTGTCAAATATTTTCCAAAAGGATTGTAGCAGTTATGCTGCCACCAGCCGTGGGGGTGCTTGTCCTGTAGGTCTCACTCAAAAAATGACTAATTGGATAGGCAACAAATTTTATATTATTGCTTTAAATTGTCTCCAGCCCAATTCTGACTCCTCTTGTAATAATAATCATCATCATCACAAAAGCTCTGGCTGGAGTCAGCTCTCATTCAAATTCTGATTTTCACCTAGACTTATTTTCCTCAAATTTATTCTTATTTAAAACAACAGTAAAATGACATTTTAACATATATTTTTTATTTTAAAACTTAACAATGTCCGTTTTAGACAATAGGGAAACTGCAAGATCACATCTAGTTACATTTACTTATTTTATTGTTTATCTTCTTTCTTTCATTTGTGCTTTTTTGTTTTTTTGAAATACTCTCGCTGTCACTCAGGCTGAAGTGCAGTGGCGTCATGACAGCTCACTGCAACCTCCAACTCCTGAGCTCAAGTGATCCTCCTGCCTCAGCCTCCCCAATAGCTGGGACTACAGGTGCACGCCACCATGCCCAGCTAATTTTTAAATTCTTTGTAGAGATGGGGTCTTGCTCTTGCCCAGGCTGGTCTCAAACTTCTGGCCTTAAGTGATCCTCCTGCCTCAGCCTCCCAAAGTGCTGGGATTATAGGCACGAGCTACGTACAGGTGGCATGCACCTGTAGTCCTGGCTACTTGGGAGGCTGAGACAGGAAGATTGTTTGAGCCCAGGAGTTTGAGGTTGCAATGGGCACTCCAGCCTGGGTGACAGGGTGAGACCCCATCTCTTAATAAAAAAAAGTAATCTTTTAATAAACATTCTTTTTTTTTTTTTTGTTAATGGCAGCATGAGAATCAACCTCTAAAATACATTTAGAATTTTTCCTTTCTTTCCCCTTGTTTTGGTCTCAGGACTGGGGCTAAGTTCTTGGCTAATCTGCATGTGTGTTGTAAAGATAAGGAAGAGTAATTAGAACGGAATGAGGGGTGGACAGAATAAGAAAGGCTCCACTGCCCACCTGCTTTCACTTACCATAGAACTAGGGACAGAGGGGCCCTAGGGTGGCTCCAGGATGCCCTCTTGGCATGTCCCTAACACAGTGATGTCCTGTCACTCACCACAGGCACATAATAAAAACTCAGTAAATATCTGCTAGAGGAGCAAATCAGTGGACGGATTCTGTGCAGGTCTGCCACGTATTACCCTCTTTCCATCATTTCATCGCAGTGTTCCCTTTATTTAGAAAAAAAAAAAAAAAGATTTGCAAGGTTTGCATCTGTGATCCTAGGTCCTGGCCTTATTAGGATCACAGAGGAGTGGCCAACCAGAGGTCTTTTAGCCCAAGGCAGATAATTGCGATCAAAGCTTTCTGGATTTCTCCAGGGAGGTCTTGGCCTGAGAAGACAGCCCAGCACCAGGCTCTCCAGTCAGAAAGACTGAAGCACCCCCCTTCCCTTCGTGACCCGCAGGCGAGCCAGCCCTGGTGGGGAAAGGGCACAGGAGGCAGTGTGAGGAGGGGAGCAGGCGGGGTGGAGAGGTGTGCTGTTCTTGGGGGGCCATGGGCAGGGTGAGCTGTACTTGCAGAGGTGGCCCCCAATCCTGCTGAGCTCAGGGCTCTTGCCCTCTTGAGGCTCTCAGGATAGCTGAGCTCCCTCTGCCTTTGGAGGACTTCAGGACTCACTCCTCTGAGCTGTTGTCTGACGTCTTTGCCTCTGGTTTTATAAAAACTGTACAGTTTTGGCTGACACTAGAACAAATACTGCTTTTTATTTATATATTTTGAGTATATATAAGAATAATACATTTGCAGAGTGTTCGTTATGATGCATAACACTGCTACTGTAGAAGGCCAAATTTGTGCCTTTTCCTTTACTCCGTTGCCTGAGCTAGAGTGCAGTGGCATGATGAAGGCTCACTGCAGCCTTGAGCTTCTGGGCTCAAGGGAGCCTCCTGCCTCAGCCTCCTGAGTAGCTGGGACTACAGGCATGAGCCACGGCACCCGGCCCAAACTTCTTTTCAGTGAAAGTTGCAGGAAGACAGCCATCCATACAAGCGTGCCTGATTTTGAAAATTCAACATGAGATGTTTCAAAACAATGGCTATTCCCTCCTCTTCTGCGACCAGTCAGGGATGTGAATGCGTATAAAATTAGAAATTAGGTCATGTGGGAGGAATCAATCAGCTCTCCTACTTGTAAAATCAATTCATGACGCCCAAAACGTAATTATGAAAACTTATTGGAACTAAGTTTGCTTTTTAAAGTTTAGCATGACCAGGAGTTCCCAAATCATGTTACAGTACTGTTCTGTAGTCTTCTGATGTAAAAGCCACGTTTCACCTCTCAAAGCCTTTTGGTTTTGTTTGGTTGTTTCTCTTTTTAATCTGCGAAATGATGGATCAGACTAGAGTCTGCGTGAATGACTGGGGGGGAGGCCCAGACATTGGTATGTACGTAAACGCCACCAGATAATTCTGATGTGCAGCCACGGTCCAATCTGTTGGCCTGCGTGATCTCTGAAGTCCTCCTTTGGCCCCCCAGTGCTGTAATTGATATAATTTAAAATTTTAAATTGAAGTAAACAAGGAAATCAGATCCACTTTTTAGATAATTCTGCTTAAAAACATCTTCCTAAATTCAGAACTCAAAGAAGTCCTCAAATGAAACCTACTTCATGAGTGACCCAACCCCACAAAGTATTTTGGGCAGATCTTAGGAATTTAGAAAAGTTACGTTTGTTCCACATTTCAATATTGTGAAATGAGTTCTAAGTCAATTATCAAAAACAAATTTATTTTTCACTTTTGAGAATCAAAGTGGGGATCTGCAGGTAGGTGGGAATCACGGAGATCAAAAGGATCGAATAGAAATTGTTATGGATAAAGATAGATGAGAAATAAAGATATTGAATCTTTGCCATTAGCTTGGGATGACAACTCCGTGTGTGTGTGTGTGTGTGTGTGTGTGTGTGTGTGTGTGTGTTTGCAGGGAGCCTCTGCTAAGACGGGGAGGAGCAGTCCGTGCTGGCGGGAGCATCTTACAGGACCTATAAGGACAGATGGTGGCAGACCGCAGCCATGGGGCCGGCAGGCTCCTGATTTCATGGCAGTGTCTGCCTAGCAACCCTCGTTATTGAAGCCTATGTCCCCAGAACCAGCCTGTCTTTAAGATGTAGCTGAACTTTGAAGATGGTTTTTATTTTCTTGTTATGAAAGCTAGGCTCCCACACTAAGAACTCAAACGACTACACGACCGTGTCTGCTCATGAAGGCTGTCTGTGAGGCTGAGTGACGCTAAGGTTGAAACCTATCCACGAATAAGTCAGGAAATAGCAAGATCCACGTTTGGCATTTGAATTAGAAATACAAGTCAAAAAGGTAACATTGCCATCAGAAATGTGCAATTCTAAAAGGATATTTATTTGAAAGTTTTGAAAAAAATAAAGCTCATGCCCTGGGGCTTCTGGGAGTATGTACAAAATACAATAATTAAATTAAGTCCAGCAGTTAAAATTCCTCATAAAAAGAAAAAGCTGGAGTGCTTCCCAATGGGGAATGCTTGACTTAAAAGAAAGGTTGTACTCTGTGGCCTGAAGGTCAACAAACAGGGACTCTGTGGGAATGTATAAAATTTCCTAAAGGGGTCCTTCAGTCTTTGTTTTGCTGAAAGAAAATAAAAGTAAAAAGGGATACGTTTTGAAAATTTAAGAAATGAAGGTACAGCCCTAAAATCATAACAATTTTTATAAATGCTGCACCGGAGGCTACGAAAACACGTTCTCTTTTCTGAACACTAATTAACACATACGCTCTTCGAGAAGGAAGGGACAAGGCCAGTGGCGCCTCCTGAACAAACCATTTTAAAACATGCTCATTTTCAGAGGCAATGCATGCAAACTCACAACCTGCTCATTGGCTACTTATTTTGAAAATATTTACCTCACATAGTCTCATAAATATATTTTGCAATGTAAAATTCCTTAGATAACAAAAAGGCTGATCATTTTTTAAAAAGGCTTTATGGGGAAAAGTTATAAAAATCATTTTGGGTCACATTCTAGCAATCTAAAATAGAACCTATAAATATTAAAAAAAATCTTTTTTTTATAATAATTTAGTTGTTACCTTTCTGGTAATATCCTCAAAAGGAATAAGGTTAAGAATAGGATTGAAATCAAAATTTATAAGTTTATACAATTATAAAGTTTATATTTTAAGAGATTATATGTATATGTACACTTTATATAAAGTTAAACTTTGTAATTTATAAGCATCATTCTAGGATCTCATATGAGTTTTCAGGCTGCATGCTCGAATATCTTCCGAAACCGAACTGAGAGCCAATTTCTAGATTCTCATCTTCTTCACCACTTAAATACAATCTGAGTGTTGGCTTTGCGTTAAGACAGCAAGATCAAATGTAGGACATTAGAAATAACAGCTTTGGCAGCAAAATTTAATTTACTGAATAATTAGCAGCCTCATTGGCATATCTACTTTGATTCCCAAAGTACAATATTAGCCGTCGTCTGCGCTCGGGGTCTCTACAGTACAGTGGGCATTGTGATTGTCCTGTGCCAAGTTCACAGTGAATGAGGGATTGTGGAATGTCCTGCAAGCAGTTCATGACGTAACACCCTAGATTTACCTCCAAAACATGGACAAAGAATTAGAAAACTATTTTGTGCCTGATTATGTTGTTTTCTTTCCTACATTTGTTGCGGGGAAGGAAGGAAGAGAGGGTAGAATTACAAGGCAGAGGGAAGAGGAAGCAGAAGGATAGGGACGGAGGGACAAGATGGGATGAGGGATGACAGCATGGCGAAGGCCATGCAGGATGGCACAGGAGAGACCCTGCAGCCCAGAGGCGGCCGGAGCCAGCCCAGCCCGGCGCACCCTCTGTTGGCAAGGTCTGCACCCGCCTCTTCACTCCTGCACCGGCGCTTCTTTCCTTTGACAACCCGAGACATTCCCCAGCCACTCAGACCAGCCCCCAGTGGAAAATCCTACAAAATGTGCCAGGGACTGTGTGGTCTGGGTGGCGTTCAGGGCCTTGCAGGCTGTGGGGACGTCAGGGCCTACTGGGAGGTGACATCGGCCTGGTGGCAGAGGACTCTTTTGAATTGTGATGAATTCCAGTATCTTTGCTGGGGTGAGGTACTGTCTCTGAGGGAAGCAGTTGTTGAAAAGGAGGCTTTACCTATTTCCCTCATTGTTTCAAAAAATACCTGGTGCTTCCTCTTCAGTATTGATGAAATGGGGAACCGTGAATCTGAGCCGTTCTGCGGGTGGGGGGTGGAGCTGTGCGGTTTAGTGGAGGGAGTTTGGAGATTTTGTTGTAGTCTTGGTTTTGCCAGCAGTGTGACCTTGAGCAAGTGCCCTGCTGGGGCCAATAGTTACACAACTCCCAGAGGTGCCACTAGCAATGTATTTTTTCTATGTGAATGGTGCCCCCTCCAACCAGGAGTTGGTACTGAACAATCCCCCAGAGCTTCAGTGTCTGCAGACTCAGGGGGTTGGACAAAATGATGAGATAGGAGTTTACAGTCTGAACATCTCCAGCACTGAGAGAAACTAACGTAGGCTAGCAATGGAGTTAGGAGATTTTTAACACCAAAAGAGCAACAGAGCTCCCCGGAATGCAGAATCCACAGGGCTGCGAGAGTGTGCAGCCACTCATCCTGGCCACACCCAGCATGCCCAGGAATTTGCCCCACCGATCTCTTTTCCTGTGAGAACCTATACTTTCTCTACCAATGAAAGTAAATGAGAAAATGGGGTTCGCTTAATAGGAATGCACTTCCCATCCTCTGCTGCAGTGTAGGTTTATTCCCTTGGTAGAAACCTTTTGGTCTTTAGTGAATGCCTACTATGTACCAAGCATGATGCTTCAAAAAAAATACTCTATTTATTTATTAGTTTTTATTTATATTTATCTTAAATTCATTCTTTCTTAAAAAAATCATTTTTTAAAATTGCGGTAAAATATGCATAACAAAATTTACCATTTTAACCATTTTTAAGCATACGATTCAGTGGCATTAAGTACATTCACACTGTTGTGCAACCGTCACCACACTCCTTCTCCAGAACTTTTTTCATCTTGCAAAACTGAAACTCCATGCCCATTAAACAATAACTCCCCCACCACAACCCTCCCCAACTCCCTGGCAAGTACCATGTGCTTTTAAATACAGACGTGCATTCCATGCTATGTCACAGGGTGGGCTTTCTGGAAGCATATGCTCAGACAGACATTAGGGTGCAAGCTATTACAGAGCAATGCCCCGTAAAGGAAGAAGGAATGAGGACTGAGGTGAAGCAGAAGTTGAACTACCAGGCAAACCCAGTAACATCTTGGTCATCCCTATTGGGAGCTCTGGGGCATAATGGCCTGTCCGATATCCGAACTCTGGCCAGAATGGCTGGGTTCCCTGAAGGTGGGGCCTTGGACAAGGCAACTGGAGGCTGTCTGCTGACTGTACCCCTGAACCATCAAATAGGGCCACAAAGGGTGATCTGGGTCGTGCATCTCTGTGACCACCATATCCTCACAGCAACTGTTGCAGTTAGGAACATTTACTCATATAGTTGAGGAAACCAATGCTCAGAGAGAATAAATGACTTACTGTTGTGTGTGAATGTAGCATAACCCATTAGTTGTAAGGTGAGCATCAGAACCTGAATGTGCTGGGGAAAAGACTTCAGTTCCTGATTAATGAACACATTTTTAGCAAGCTTGTGCTGGGGGTGACAGATGAGAGCAGGAGAGGGATCCAAAATGTGTGACAATGTTCAATATTCAGGGCACCTGCACTACTTTTAGGGACACACACCCCTCAACGAGTACTACAATGGAAATCTGATCCAGTGCAATGGAAGAACAGAGGGAAGACCAGCAAGTTGTCTCTGGGGGTGTGGCCTTGAAGCTGTGTCTTGAAGAACAGCTAGGAGTTTGCTGGCTATGATGGAGAGGGAGGGGTTACAGCTTGTGCAAAGGCTTTGCAAAGATCAGCGTGGATAGTGGCCAGGGCCCCTTGAGAGAATGGTGCTGTCACAGATGTGGGAACACTGGTGGGGAGCTCCCTCAGGCCAGCCTGAGAGAAGCATCGCGAAGCTCCCCTGAGAGCCGCTGCACGGATTCCAGGCCCTGGACATGAGCTGGGGAAAACGATGTGCTGCTCTCCTCATTTGGGAGTCTGGGTTAAGAACACAGTTCTCCCAGAAAATCTCAGCTAGAAGTGCATGTCGGTTTTTATACTCTTCCTTTCACAGAACTCAAAAGGCACCCCCCCTCTAACATTAAGCCAGATGTCTGGCATGTGGAGTCTTCTGAAGCAAGTCTCCGCTACAGAGCTATCTGAAATGGAATGTTCATTTTTCTCTTGATTCAATTAGTGAGTCTGATTATGAAGGAGATTGGTGATGTAGTGTTTGGTTCCCCCTTGTTTTTCATAAGATGGAGTTTTCAGTATATCAAATCTTTTAGTTATATAATGAAAGCAATCTCTAAAGTTCCTTTCATGCCTAAGATTCCAATCTCTGGGGAACATGTCCAGTTTTCCATATGTTTATATGTTGCACACAACCATGAGAGAAACTGATTTTGACCAATGGGGAAGTCTTGTATACTTATGGGACTCCTCCTCCAGCGTAGGTAGGTCCAGGTGATTTGCAAAGCGGTCTTCTACTTATCCTGGTGACTTGGGGTGCAACAGTTAGACTCCAGAAATCTGGCTCTGTCCTACCCTTCCTGAATGGGTTGGTTCTCGAATAAGAGCTCATATGGGAGAAAAGCACCTCGAGTTGGCCAAATTCTGCCCTAAGCCTGAGGACAGCTTTCCAATTCCCTGTGTATGGCCAAGGGGGGAATGGGGCCAGGACGGAATGTGTTCCTTCCCAAGTTGAGAGGCTGTGTACAAACACGCAGAAGGGTGGGCCTCCCTCCTCAGACCTCAGGCAGGACTCGGAAGGGCTTCAAGACTGCAGCCTGGCAGAGCTCCTTCCCATCAAGGGGGGTGGGGAGGGAGATGAAAGAGGTGGAAAAGTGGCTGGTTTCAAAGCATATGGCCTGTAGTTTTTGAAACGTTCTTTAGTTCTTAATTCGCACCTCTCTTGATATTATCATTCCTGTAGCCAGTGACACTTCTTTTTGTTTTAACACTTGACATTATTTTACACCTTTGCTTCTGCTTTGACTTCCACAAGAGCATTTTAATTTTAAAAGAAAAGTTCATCTGGAACAAGTTCTATGACTTTCAGACTAGCTGTCTGGCACCCAGTCGAGTTCAACAAGTGTTTGTTGCATGACTAAATGAATGAATGAAGTTATTTCCTCGAAAAAGTTCTGAGAAAGCTTTACTCTCTGCAGAGTTGTTTTTCCTTCTTTCTTAAACTGGGGATTACCACTTACAGTATCCTCTAAGGATGTCAAAGGGAAACTGGCAAAGTTGATTTAATAATTTTGAAAAAACACTTCAAAAAGCTATCTGAAAGGGATAGCTTGGTGTTCTTGATTGGAATACCAAGATTAAATGGGCAATTCGACTCAAGGACTGAAAAGCTAGGAGAGTCCGGTCAAGGAGATCATGACCCGGGAGATGTGCCTGGCGCTTGCAGGCCCCCCTGGGCCTCGTTGTTGCGCAAGGCCCAGGAGCCGACTTCGGGGCTGGAGGGACACGGGCCTGCTGCAGGTGTCGGGCCTGTGCGTGGGGTGCGTCCGGGTGCTGCGGGCCTGGGAGACCCGAGAGAGACGTTATTGTTACACTGTAACGAGTCTGATTAACATGCTCCTGACACTTTCTCTTAGTTTCTTGGGCTCCTAGCAACAGCGCACAAAGGCGCAGGATTGTCCCCGGCTCCGCGGGAACACGGGGCGGCCTTTGATCTGCCACCATTACAGCCGGGCTGCGCGACAGGCTCGCAGGCTCCGGCCGGCCCACGGCGGGCGGGCGGGCGGGTCCTGCAGTCCCGGCCCACCGGGCTCCCCCGGCCCCGCCACCGGCTGCTGCGCCCCGAGCGCCGGCTCCACTCGTGCACCTCGCAGGGGCTGCGCCTGGCCGGGAAGGGACCGTGGCCTCCCGACAGAGCGCGGGCGGTGCCGCCCGGGCCCCCGGGTCTCTGCTCCCGCCGATTGCACGCTTCGGGGAAGGGGACGCGGACACCGAGGTTCCCCGCCGCACGGGCGCACCTCTAAGGACCCCGCGCGCCAGCCCCAGGCTCGCTGCCCCCTTCTTGTCGGAAGAAGCCAAAGTAAAAGCCAGCGGGTCACTGACGATGTAGAAAGTAAAGATAATTTTAAAAGGGAAGGTGCGAGTGACAAATCCCGAAAGAGTCTGTCGAAATAAATAAGTATGCCCTGCAGGCTTCGCGCGCTCAGCTGAAACTGAGTTGCATCAGCAGCAAACTGCCACCGCCAAAAGGCGCTAACGATGGTCTCGGTTCCTTCCTGCAGATCTCTCGCTTTATGTCGTTGGCAATTCGTACTCATTCGGAAGGTGATATGCTGCCAAATTATAACTGGAATTTAAACAAACTAACAACGACAACAGTCACCCGTCCAGAACAGCAAAGAGCTGCCTGGTCCCACCGCGCGAGCTTGCCGGTATCAAGGTATTTGAGAGTAATTTATTTTCCATTTTGTTCGCTCTCTTAGCTACTCCGTCCCTCCCCAGTTTAAAATAAAGGGCGGCAAGAAAGACGAAGGCTTTAAGTATCGGGGTCTGGTAATTACTTTCCCGCCACTTTTCCCCAAAGATGTAATGTGAAAACCTCGCAGGGGGCGGGGGCGGGGAGGCTCTGCGCTGGGAGGTCCCTGTCCCCGAGCCCCGCGGGGCACAAGCTCTGCGCTTACGGAGCAGTCGGGTGACCCTCGCCAGCATTCATGTGCACGAGGTCCTTCTGGTAATCTTAGAACCTGTTTCGTACCATCAACTGCCTTCCCAGTACTAGAGGAAAACATAAAAAATAAGAACGGAAGATTCAGCTTTCCAAGGTAAACCGAAACTATAAAAGCAGAATGTCCTTCAAATTAAAAAACAAACAAACAAACAAACAAAAACCTGAATTCTCTTTTCCCTTCATGGCATCGTTAGAAAATGACAGTGTCCCCCAGAAAGAAAGTTAGTTTCCCGAACTCCCACAAAACTATTGGGTGCAGAAGTGTTAATGATGATAATGGCACGACTATTTTAGAGAGGAGGGAAAAAACCGACATGGTTTGTTCTATTTACCCGGCGAAATATACCAGGCAAAGAGTTACTTTCACATTCAAATCGGAGGCAGGACGCTGTTTTCCCAGCCCCTCCGTGGACATGGGAAAGGAAAGCCTCAGATGCCGGGGAACTTCCTAACTTGCGCTCAGGGACAGTGCCGGACTCCGACTGGAGTTCCCCTCACCATTTCAATAAAACATGACTATGATATAATCCTCTATACATTAAAATGAGGTTGTCACAGATTGTCATTAAGACCTCAGTAAAACAATGAAGACATTATTGGGCACCCCCCCTCAGGCAAGGTATTAGGGGAATAAAGCAATCTACACCACACGGGTCCTATTGAGATTAATGAAAAAATTATGCAAAAAAAAAAAATCTCAATTTCATTTTCCCGTGACGGGGCTTTGCATACATACAGTCAGTCTTGCCTAGCACCTGATGATTTATTAAACTAATCTACGGTGATCACCACTGATGTTCTCAACTCAATCTTGTCCCGGCTCATTTTCTAAGTAATTGTTTCTCATTAGTTCTGATAATGTTTTAATAGTGTTACCCATAATTTAGCCCCCAAGAATTAATAACAGGGGGGTGATATGGCCAAGCGGCTTGTGATGAGCCACACAAAATATAAACAGGTATGGTTTCTAATTAATCAGATTAGCTGCAAGGTCCTCTTCCTGTAGTCCATTCCTAGCTCAGGGGAGTGGGCAGACCTCCTTGTCCCCCTGGCCCCCTGGTGGGCATCCGGCATGCTCCCCCACCTGTCCACAGCTACCCACGGCGCCAACGGAATGCGGGTGGGAAAAGAGCTGGAATACATTTTGTTTGCCAGCATCTCTGTCCTGGAGTTTTGTTCTTCAAGGAATAAAGCACAGTGGGCCTCTAACCATGACTGAACTGTCTTCAGGGGCCCTCATTAGGGTCTGTGTTTAGAGAGTGGGAGCTTGGTCCAGATTTTTGGCTCTGGTGGGTCCCAGTCTCATGATCCTACCATCATTGAGACCACCAGGTTATGGGTAAGATGGTTAAGTATGACATCTGGGGAGACTTAAAGAGCAAGGTGGTTTTGTCGGAACAACATGCAGTTTGGGATAAGGGCCAGGGCGCGGTGAACATGGCTGGGGACCTAGGAACCCGTGGGCCTGCTGGTGCTGGGTGTCGGGAGACCTGGCCGGTGTGGCTCTCAGCACTGCCCGGAGACCTGGCTGAGGGGTGCCTTCGGCAGGCATGTGGGCTCGCTCAGAGTTGGGAGTGGCTCTCAGGGAGCCTGGGCTTGTGGAGGCCCACAGGCATGGGTTGAGGGGCTGGCTGTGCAGCTGGGGTGGAGACCAGAACGTGTGCCCTTTCATCCTCTCAAATCAAGGGCTCCTCTGGAGCTGGACAGAGGATGGGAAGGACAGTTAAGTTCAAGTGAGGGCTGTCTGTAGGCAAGTGCGAAGGCGGCTTTTATGTTCCTCTTTAGCTTGTGCCGGGCGAGCCAGTGCTGCTTCTGACACCCTGAGGGGTGTGTAGGGCAGGGGAAAGGAGAAGAGGCCTTCCTTTTGTCTCCTATCTCTGCCTTCTAAGCAGAGCGTGCAGCCTGAGTCCGGGGTTCCAGCCTAGGTGGGGCACAGCTGCCACAGTGGGCCTTGGGGGTGCTTCTCCGTAACTGCTGCCCGCTGCCCCTGTCCGGAGTCCTGAAGCACAGTTTGGCTGGAGGCCAGTCGTCTCTGAGGTTGGCGAGATGCCATCTTCCTCCTTGCAGCCCTCAGAGCAAGGATGGGGCCAGCCCCCACCTTCCCTTCCAGTAACTCTGGGGCAGTCCGGGGCCACCAAGGTGAAAGTGATGATGCTCTAATGAGGGGTTGAGGAGGCTGCACCAAAGAGGGCAAGGTGGGACCCCAGCAGAACATGCCATCTCAGTTGAAGAGCTGTCTCCTGGGAGCCCACGTTTGGGAACATTAGTCCCAAGAATGTGTCTCCCCAGAACCATCCAGTCTGGATCCGGTTCCCTCCACATGCCTGTGGGAACTGGATCTTCCCCTTCCTGCCCTCCCTGCCGTGCACCGCGGTGGGCAGGGGTGCATGACAGTGGTGGGACTCTGGACTTTGCTTTGAGGTGATGGTGCCTCTCCTTGAATCTAACCCTCAACTCGACTCACCTCCTGGGTTTCCTGTAGGAACTGGGAGAAGTGGGGAAAAGTAGACCCCTGGTTGGGGCACACACTAGGGGCCATGTAGGGAATAATCAAAAAGGGCATAGGAGGAGGTAAAAAAATGAAAATAAAAAACAACTGTTTTCTATTTACAAATTTAAATAAACAGAACAGCCTTCCCTGCGGTGTTTGTCTAAGAGTAGCAGCGTTGCTGCTGTGTAGGTCATGAAAAGGTTGGTGTAGAGTTTAAAACTTCCCATTCTGTTAATTTCTTAAAGAACAGTCGTCCAGAGTCTCGGCACAAAAGCTCATGATTTAATGAGGAACAGAAACAAAATCTCTGATTGTTGGTGTTTCAAACTTCATTGGCGTCCTCTGGCAAGCACAAGTTGATCCTCCGCAGCTTCAATACCCTTTAGCCTTCAATATAAGAGTACATGCTGAATAGGGAACAATGGCTGGTTGTTATGTTTATTTACCCTTACTACAAGCTGGGTTAACCTCTTCAAAACAGCTTTACTAAGCCCGTTAACCACACCACCCATCTGACCTGCAGCAGCATCTCTAATGTGATGCAAATCTCGCAGGGGCCACATGCGCCAGCTCGTGGCATTGTGTCTTAGACACTACAAGTTTATGGCTGAGGGAGTCCTGTCCGGGCCATACATTTACAGGGGGAAATGGCCTCAATGGCAAACAGTTAAACGGGAAAAGAAAGGGGGAGAATGGACGGTCTTGTGTTTCTGCACATTTATTTTTTAACTGCCGGCTAACTGTTGACCCAGAGCATTTGCCCAGGGTGAGAGCTTTGGTATTCATCATCCAGGATGCGGATGTTTCGTCTTGGGGGTGGAGGTTAAGAGTGATCAGTTTTGAAACCTTATTTTTAGAAGATAGCGTTATGAGCCAATATAATACTTTGTAAGTTTTTCTATGTCATCTCTGTTGTTTTAGCAGATTACTAGTGAAACAGACATGACCTCTTAATTCTGTTATTATTTTTTAAAGACCTTGCCTTTCTTAAAATTATTTGTGGTGTCACTGTACAAATGAACAACGTGGGAGACATTAACTCACATAAGAAGGGGACAGGGACTATGTATATTCAAGAAAGGTCTGTTTCATTAAAGACCTAACTTCCCCTCACAGTGCATCTTTCCCTGTCATTTTGTCTCCCAGTGAAATCACACATCACATTTATAATGCATTATTAACAAAATCATAAGCTTGGACCCAAAAAGGAAAAAGTTCACTTTTAGAGGAGTAACTGGCCAGTAAGACAACAACAAAAAAATCATGATTACCATGAACTGTAAATGGAGTCAGGTCCCAATCCAGCATACTAACAAGTTGCCTTGTGTATTATGGTTTGTCTTTAAGAAACCCACTGTATATGTTCAGCCCACCTGATGAGAGCTTCATTTACCAGATCATTTTTCCTTGATGGATGTGGCAAGCGTAACAATGTTCTGGGCCTGCTTCAGTAATGGCATGTCGATCATACTCCCTTGGAAAGTAAAGGCTCCCTGGAAAACAGAGAATACAAACTTCCTGAAAGAAAGCGCGGCAATTATAGGCTTCCTTTCTGTGCACGCTTGTACAACAAGAACATTTTAGATTCCACCTGAATTATACTGACTTTCCTACCCAACTTTTGAGAAAGCCAAAGTAAATTGCAGGGGAAAGATTTCTTTTTTCCTCTTGAAGAGGAAAAAAAAAACCTTAAGCATTTTAATGAAGAAGAAAAACACATCAGACACAAAATATGGGAAACTGTTCATTTAACTCTTGAAATCAAGTGGAAAACAACTATGGAAGGAAAATTTAAATACTTCCTCATATAGGTTTTTGAAATACTGCATAGAACTTTAAATGCAGGACTATATATGCTGGCAACTGATTATTGCTTAAAAAAATAATTGTATGATCAGGCTAATAGCAAAATGCTTGCTTCTTGCTGTAACATAATTGAGGGGTAACACTATAAGGTGATGAGAAGGTGCAAGGTTGGATTGCACCGAGTACAGAGGTGAATCTGTTGGTGCATGCTGGCAGAAGAGGATTAGAATTACCAGGGATGTGAGCCTGTCACAAAGAAATCATAGGTCAGTTGAATGTTAATCCTGGAAAGCATTTCTGAGATCTCCTGGTACATTCCTGTTTTACAGATTCATTTTGTAACCTTCTATGAATGCTTATTGATTGTGTCATGTGACCTAAGCCCTGCTCTAGATGAGGAAACTGAGGCCTAGAATAGTTAAGTGATCTTCTAAGGTCACGTGACTAGGAAAAGTTAGAGCTGGGGCTAATACTTGGGTCTCAGAACTTCGAGCCTTCCTCAGAGACCCCCATGTTAAGATAATAAGGTAGTTTCTTCAGTGCATCAGAAAAAGAAAAATTAAATGGACAGAAAGCAGCACGCTCAGAACCCGAAGTTAATGTCTGGTTATTTAGGTTCTTTTAGTTACTTCTTTTTGCTGCATACAATCATCTTAATTCTTCTTCCTTCTACCTGTTGGCAGGGATGCTGGTGTGAGTGGGGAGCAGGCAGTCTTTTGAGATCTGGAGGTGGGCTGGAGCAGTCCTAATCCCTGCTGATGACAGTCCCTTTGCAGATACCGCAGCCCAGGTCTGGATTTCACAAGTACCGTCTCAACAGTCGGTGCTGTCCGTATTCAGGGCTTCTGGGATAGGGCTGTGGGGTGGTCCCTTATCGTTACACATAGGATGGAGGAAAAAAAATGTGGGCGGGGGATTCTTAGCAATGACTCTGGAATTTATCTTTCAATCAAGAGAGATCTAAAAGCCCCCTAGGATTGGAATTTCTACCAGTAGTGCCTAATCTCAGCCTTAGAATAAGTTTGATTCATGTGAATACTGGTGTGGCCTAAAATCCTGTACTGTAAGTCACTTCCCAACTGTGTCATTTTTACTGTTTGTGCTCCCATATTGGCCTTTGCCTAATTCCACTCAGCCTAGAGCTGATTTTGGTCATCTCTGTGACCAGGATGAATTTTATGAATTTGGTTAGAAGTTCCGAGGAGGTCCCGTGGGTTGGTGTTACATGGCGTGCGTGGGTCACATTCTGTTTTACAAAGGCAGTCGTCTAGTTTTCTTAGTGGAGTAAATGACGAAGACCAAAGGCCTCTTGGTTATCCGCCCACCAAGTGGATTATGGCCTTGTAAAACAGCACATCTGTCCTGCTAAGGCTTAAATAATAGGCTGGGGAGACGAAATTAGCATAGATGCACATGAAATCAAAATGATGTGCAGAGAATCCAAATGATGGCTTTGGGTCTATGCCATGTTCCCAAGTCTGCGCTGGGTTCCACATGCACATCAAAGATGAAAAATGCTTCATGTAGTTTTTCAAGACAGGGAGATCATTTCTTTCTTCCATGGTGGCAGCTTTTGCTTGATTTCCTTTATTAAGCTTAAAGTGGAAAACAAAATTTAACATTTCTGTTCTATGTTTCCTTCATCTCAAATTGAGGATTTGGTGTTAAGAATTAGATTGTCTGATATGAACATCCTCAGGCTTTCACGTGTCAACCTATAATATGGTTGGCTTCTTCACATATGGATCTATGTGTGAAAGGTAAATGGTCTATTGGTCAGGATTTGGAAAAATGTAGTTTGTCAAAAAGAAAGGTTTGAAATATTCCTTACTGAGTGATGATAGATAAGTTACAGCCTCACAGCCCAGTGCTTTCCTGAAAAGCATACCATTTCAAAAAGCATCCCCTTGAAGATTCAGACTATAATTTTGTTTAAAACACCTTTAAATAGTAACTTATTCATGGTTAAATTCTTTAACAACCATGACTACTACAATAATAATAGATGTAATTTCTTTAGCAGTTACTAGTCCAGGGCCTGTGCCTGGCACTTCACATGCTTGATTTCATGGAATGCTCACAACAGCACTTTGAAGTAGACACTATTACCCATCCCCATTAACATTTTTTCCTTCTTTTAGTTGTGAAAACACACAACAAAAACTTTACCCTATTAGCCATTTCTTTTTCCTATTAACCATTTTTAAGTGTACAGTTCAGTAGTGTTAAATGTGTTCCCCTTGTTTTGCAACAGATCTCCAGAACTTTTCCATCTTGCAAAACTAAAACTCGGTACCCACTGAACAAAAACTCCCTATTTCTGCCTCTATTCTACTTTCTGTCTCTATGAGTTTGTGTCCATCCCCACTTTATAACTGAGGAAACTGAGGCATGGCGAGCTTAAGAAACTTGTGCAAGTCTGCCCTATAGCTAGTAAGAATAGAATGTGGGTAAAGGTCAGGCGCGTGGCTCATGCCTGTAATCCTAGCACTTTGGGAGGCCAAGCTGTGAGGATCACTTGAGGCCAGGAGTTCAAGACCAGCCTGGGCAAGGGAGAGACCCTGTCTCTGCAAAAAGTAGAAAAATTAGCCTGGCATGGTGGCATATGCCTGTAGTCCCAGCTACTCAGGAGGCTAAGGAGGAAGGATCACTTGAGCCCAGGAGTTGGAGGTTGCAGGAAGCTATGATGATTATGTCATTGTGTTCTTAGCACAGGCAACAAGAGTGAGACTCTGTCTCAAAAAAAAAAAAAAAAAAAAAGCAGATCCCTCAGTCTAATTCTACATGGTTTATGCAGAAAGCCTGGAGGTTGACCAGGAATCCTCTGGCTGATTCTAATGTACATTCAAGTTTAAGAACCTCTGTGTTTTAGCTCCTCTGGGTAGAAATGGCTAGGCCAGCTTTGAAATGCAGGTGTATAAAGTGAAGAGTCCTCTGCTAGCCTTTTGTAAATGATGCCTCTCTTATAAGTCATCTCCCAGATGCCTAAGAACTGAATGTGCTTAGTCATCATTCATCCATTGAGTGTGGACTGAGCAGCTCCTCTGGGTCGTCACAACCTCAGTGAGTCACTTGGGATAATAAGAGGGTAAGACTTGACCTGCCCTCAGGAGCTTACAGTTCGCTGGAGGGGAAGGGAAGAAAAGAATCAGAGAGCCACAAAATGCAACAAGAATTAGAGAAAAGGCCAGGGTGGTGAGCACAGGAAAGATCTAAGGGCTCTTTCCCAATCAGGATCATCTCTGTGCGCTGTACACACAGGCTGGTGTTGGACCTAGCACAACATCAGAGTTGCCGTGGAGCTCCATACGCAATGGGCTTTTATTCAACAATTTCCTATTGCGTCATCTGTTGTAATCAGTCCCTGGTCAATCCCTTTGGCACATCTTACTATGCACATGTCTGTGATTTCAGACTCCTGGCGGTGAGGGGCAAGATCACCATAGCACACGCACTCTCTGCAGAGGAAGGACAATGACTACTGAGATGTAGTTTCTCTAACACCTCGCTCAGCGCCTGGTGATAAGATATGCATTGAAATAACATGGGCTTTGTCAGACCCTGAAGTTCTTCATGAGGAGGATCTGACTTACCATCTGATGGCAAGAGTGTTGATAATGATGGCAAATGATGACAACAGTAATCGCATCTATAGGGAATATTCATACATTTTCCATTCTTGGTACTTAGTACTTAATTTTTTTCCACATAGACCTAAAAGATTAATTTTCTATAAATCACAAATTGATCCTATTCTTTCCCTACTCACTTTGTTTTCAAATAACTTCTTTGGGCATTCAGGGAGTTCTCTCTGGCACGTTCTGATGATGGTGTTGCTGTGACTCCCTAAGAGAGAGATTTCTCTGTCAGTATTAATGACAATATTTGGGTACAGTTGTGACAGTCCTTATTTTTAGGGCGAGACCCTTTTCCTATGTGGTGCTAAGTCCTTTGCTCAATGAATGATTTACCTCGCCACAGTGCCCAGTGAATTCCTAACTCTTAGGGTTGGCCGTTATCAAATTTCTCTTCAAGATCTTGGTTGCGCCCTGTACTCACTAAATGTCTCAGCCCCCGCCGTGACCCCCTGTGATGTGGCTCTTCCCACTAACAAAGCCAGCTGCGCCTTGACACTCCTCAGAGGAGGGGGAGGACGGTGCTCCCAGAGACCCCCGTGTGGGCACTGTTTCATTGTTCTTTCCTACTTTCAACCTGTCCCACGTGGAAGATCCTTGGACAGGCCCTGTAGTGGCCTTGGTTCCCTCATAGTTTGGTTGTGACATTTGTTCTAGGGATGTAAGTTTGGTTGCTCAGTGAGGAGGCCGCCCGGCTCCAAGGCTGGCAGACACAGTGTCACGGGGAGAGTGTGGGGTGTCTGTCTGGGAGTGGCTCTTTCCGGACTGGGGTCTTGCTATTGTCTTTCTACGACAGGCCTGATGGGGTCATTCATTTGCTTTAACTCTGCCTTGGCTTTCTTTGGACTGACATGGCCAAGTGCAGTCTCCTTGGTGGAGACCCCAAGGCTCCGCATGGGGAGATCAGCTCTGTCCCCCAACACACACGCACACCCCCTGCCCCATGCTCTTCCCTTCTCTGAAGGCCTTTTCCCTGTCTGCCTGGCAAACTCCTGATGCTCCAAGATGCCAGGAGATGCCACCTCTGGGAAGTGTTTCTAGGCCTCCCTGGTAGAGCTGATCTCTCGCCTGCCTTTCCGTATACAGCCTCCTGGTACAGCCCTTGCCCCACTATGGTAATTTCTTGTTTACACTGCTGTCTTTCTCACCGTGCTCTGAGGCCCCTGAGGGCAGGAGCCAGGCCCTACATGCCTTTGAACCCCTGGGACCCAGCACCCTGTACATGCCAGGTAGGTAGGAGATGCTCTGTGACCACTGACCCGGTGATGATGAAAATGACTAAAGAAAACAAAGCAAAGAGCAGCAACACCAGCTTGCCCAGACAGGGAGACAGAGGTTCCATAGTTAGTGACTTGGGTCATTTTTCTCTTCCATTTTGGACCTTAGGAAGGGACCATGTTTGGGCACAGCTTTGCTACTGCACATGGCTGCTAGGTCCCTAAGTCACCTGGATATGTGCAGTGAGTGCCATCCTGATGGGTCCCAGGGACCTGGTGCTTTGCTTCCCCACCCCACCAAGCTGTGCAGGACCCCCAGGTTCATACCCGTGACCATTAGCTCATTTCCCATCCGACACGGACTCAGGGCCTGGTGTGTACCTGGCACACATTAGGCCCTGGGACTTACCCCAGCAGGGAACAAGGCAGACATGGTCCCTGACCAGGTGGAGCTTCCGGTCTAATGGCGTTGGGGGCAGAGACATCACACAGACAACTATGGGAATGATCATGTACTTATGAGTGAGTGTGTGTGCTCACAAAGCAATTGTGGTACGAGACATTCCACAGGGGACCTGACCTGGCCAGAGGTGGCTTCCTGAAGGACACGATGTTCACACTGAGATGTTACGGGGCGGCAGCTGACCAGCGGAGGGGGCAGAAGAGAGACAGCACACGATGGCTCTAAGTGGAGCTCGGCTCTTTTGTGGGGCCTGAGCTGGGTGACCGAGGGGCAAGTGATGGAAGGACAGGATCGCCCCTGGTCTCCCACAGCCTTTCCAGCTGCTATCTCACCCTCACCTCCCCCTCATCTGCATGTCTTCCTATGCCCCGGGCCTGGTAATATTCACTGGTCGATGGCCAACACTTGCTGAGCCTCTGGGAGGACACAGTGGCTGACCCCAGAAATTATAATGTTGGATTAGGGTCAGGTTAACGCGTGCAAATGACTAACAGTTAAAGTGCAAGCAAGTATGTCACATTTGTGGTGCTTAAGGGCCAAGGAGCTGCAGAGAGAAGGAACCATGAAAATTGGGGTGGTTTGGCCAGGGAAGGGCTTCCAGGAACAGATATCGGGAAGCCAGGTTTAGAAGGTCAGGGATGCACGTAGAGAAGTGTGCATGGCGTTGGCCTTCTCTGCTGTGCAGGAGCCCCTGTGTCTCTGGTCGCCAGTGACTCAACACACAGGCCCAATGAAGGAGAGCACAGTGTGAGACACTGGATCTTTCTGAGGCTCTGTCTGTGGCTGAAAGGGTTTCTCTAGAGCCTGAGGAAAAGGAGCCTAATCTAGTCTAAATTAAAGCAATCTGGAAGAGAGACATTTAAAAATATTGGTTCTGCTACTCATTAGGTGCTCGACTTTCCTTATGACAAAGCACATAAAGACCTAATCCCTGCTAGATGAAGCGGGACTGAAACCCGGTGGCATTCCTCTGTTCTGGCTGCCTGCACTGGTGGACCCAGACTTGCTCCTACCTGGATCCCAAGGGGAGGAAGCTGACCAACTTGTTTACTTTCTGCCATTCTAGGCATTTTTCCTCTGTCCAGAGGTGGCTGAGGATCTGACAATGGGAAAGTGATGAGCTGGCCAGGCCCAGCCCAGCCGTATTTCCAAGTGGGACCATGATGCATGGACCACCCTGGCCTTGCCCAGCACTGGCTCTCTGGGTACCAGTGGAGCAGGTGGAGGTGGGGAAAAAAGGAGGTAATGTTCCCTTGAGGAGGAAATATGCAGATCCCCGTAACAACTACAGCCTATACTCCAGGTAACTTGTCCCTCAGTAACCCTGGAGTATTGGAGGAGGGCAATGTTATTAGGAGGACCCCTTACAAAAAAAAGAGAGGTTTCATTTGATAGTACTTTATACTATTACAATATACTTTCAAAGACCTTTTCTCACTTGTAGTAGGGAAGGCATGATTATCTGTGTCACAGAAGCAAAAACTGGGGTTAGGTATCAGTTAACCTTGTAAAGGAACTTAGGAGGAGACCAGGACTAGGATCTAAGGCTTTTCACACCAAATCTTAAACTCTTGCCACTAATCAGTGTACCCCAAGTAGGGCTGATAATTGTGGCATTTGAGATGCTTATAGAAAAAAATTTTAGTGCAGTTATACACTTATTTTGTATATACTATGTGTTTTTAGTTGTATTTTGATGTTATTTATACAAAATAACTAATGTTATATAAACTGTTATTTCAGAGACACTACTTAGGATGAGGCTGAAAAAAATAACAATGCATAGGTAATGTCCAGATAAGCAAACATGTGAAAATGCAATTTTAACAACTGAATTTGGGAAAAACTGAAATGTAACAATTTCAGCCTGAGTTTCCACTTGAAAGCTCTTACTATAATTATTATGATATCAGAAATACTGAAATTCACTAATACAATGTGTGAGTGACATTTTAAGTCTTCAAAACACTCAAAGCATTTGTCAGAAAGATTAAAGGCAGTGACATTTGATCCTTGTATATGCTTCTGAATATCAGTAACCCTTTGATGGAAAAACATCTTTAAGAATTGTCATGAAGATAGTAAAAGAATATTACTGAAGACTTGGGAAATAGAGAATATATTTTTCTTTTTTTAACACTTTAAATTATAGTGATAATTTGCTAGATATTTTAATAATATTTTGAATTAAAATTCAGCAGCCATTTATTCCTATTGCCAGATAATTTACAGATGCTAATGTATCTCTACGTGAAATTTCTGAAAGTTCAACTGAAGTCATTCAACAGGGACAATTCACATTGTGCTAATCTGTCGTTACCACTATCACTGGAATTCAGACAGATGACATTCCGTGGCCTTTGGTGGGGACGCCCTTTAAATGATTCATAAGAATGTACCAGTCGGAGTATCTGAAGGGGTTGGTTTTGCACCTGACTGGGGAGCTGGGGAAAGACTGGGCCGGAGCAGCACGGCGAGCGCTCGGGAAGGCCCTCGGTGCCTGCCTGGGAGCACAGGCCCAGGGAGGGTGTGGGGTGTGGGGTGTGGGGGACCCTGTTCCCTGGGCAGCTTAGTGGATTCTTCTTCCAATTCCGAAAGGTGGAAAAGCCTGGAGAAGCTCCTTCTCCCTTCCAGCCTGCCCTGCCGTCCCCGTAGCCGTCCGGAGCCGCCCGTGCTCCAGGTGCAGTGCTACCTGCCAGGCCAGTGCTGGCCTCGGAGGACACTGGGGACCATCTCTCCATGCAGCCCCTCTGTGACTTTCCGCCAAACAGAGATAGGAAACTCTCTGGGGTGGCATTCAGTATCTGTGGCTGGAATGAAAGGGTAACAAAGCCACCCAGAGGAAAAGGGTCTTGGTTTTTTCTGAGTTTTACCCTTTGAGGCGGCTTGGTGCCGACGTTAGGAACGTGGGCTTTGGGCTCAGCCACACCTGAATTTGAATCCAGGAATGCCTTCTCCTAGCTGTGCAGTCCACAGCCAGTAGAGTCACACTGCTCAGCCTCAGTTTCTTTATCTGTAAAATGGGGGTAGCACTGCCTCTCTTGCAGGGTTCTTGTGAGGATTGAATAACGTGAGTAATGGGCTGTCACACAGTGGCTCTCAGCAAATGGGAGGTGTTACTGCTGCCGCCACCACTGTTGTCACCACTGCCGTGACATACCACTGCCGTGCCTGCCACCACTGCCGTTACCGGTACTGTAATTTCTCCTCTGATTACTATTACCACGACCATGATCACTGCCACCAGTGCCACTAGTACTACCGTTACTGTTAGATTTTTTTAATCCCACTTATCCCAGAAAGGCCCAGTAAGAAGCAGAGCATTGGAATTATAACCAGATTTTATGATTTCAGAGTAGCTTTGAGAGCTGCAAGAGTTTGAGAGACATCAGTCTTTTTGAAAATACAATGAGTAGAGGCAGACTCATGCCTGCAGCTTCCTCCCCCACTAAACTCTTATAAATCACAGATATATTCATCTTTTTAAGAAGCTAGACTCAGGTGTGCTATATATTTGGCAGAACATCAGCAGGAAAACAAATACATTTTAAAGAATTTAAAAATTTAGAATATCAGCTGGAGGAGATATAATCAAATGGAGGTGATCTGCAGTTGGGAGCCCGCTTTACAGTGGAGGCGGCACTGGACAGAGGACAGAATCTTTTCAGCAGGTGGCGGACAGGAAAAGGAAGAGGTGTAGGGAAGAGGAATGGCCAGATGCATTTGTTAAAAAGGAGGAAATTCCTTGGAATGTGGGAATTTGAGTGGATGTGTAAAATGAATAGACAGCATTAACATTTTTCTTTTTAAAAAGAAACCATAGGCCCTTGCTTGTGGTGGCTCACACCTGTAATCCTAGCACTCCGGGAGGGAGGATCGCTTGAGCTCAGGAGTTCAAGACCAGCCTGAGCAAGAGTGAGACCCCATCTCTACTAAAAAAGAAAGAAATTAGCCAAACAACTAAAAACAGAAAAAATTAGCTGGGCATGGTGGCGTGTGCCTGTAGTCCCAGCTACCCAGGAGGCTGAGGCAGGAGGATCGCTCGAGCCCAGGAGTCTGAGGTTGCTGTGAGCTAGGCTGACGCCACGGCACTCTGGGCCCGGGTGACAGAGTGAGACTCTGTCTCAAAAAATAAATAAATAAAATAAAAAGAAAGCATGAAATTATTTAGCTTTAGCCCTACATGGAAAACGGAAGGATTTGTGTGTTATACTTGGTAAGATTAATTTGGGGCCTTTAGCAAGAGTTTCAGGACGTCAAAGACAAGACTAGAAGGACTGGAAGATGGGTTTGGTAGGAGTGAGGCAATAAAGGTTGAGGCACAGAACAGAAGGGAGGAGATCTGAGGTGAATGTTTGCGCCAATTATTTTAATACAGGACCAGCACTGAGTCACCTACTTGCCCAGATGGAGGGTCTCAGTGGACCAGAGCCAACCTTACTTTATTTTATTTATTTATTTTTGATACAGAGTCTCACTCTGTCACCTGGGCTAGAGTACAGTGGCATCATCATAGCTCATTGCAACCTCCAACTCCTGAACTCAAGCGATCCTCCTGCCTCAGCCTCCCGAGTAGCTGGCACTACAGTTGTATGCCACCGTGCCTGGCTAATCTTTCTATTTTTAGTAAAGACAGGGTCTCACTTTTGCTCAGGCTGGTCTTGAACTCCAGGCCTCAAGCAATCCTCCTGCCTCAGCCTCCCAAAGTGCTAGGATTACAGGTGTGAGCCACCTCACCTGTCCCATCCTTACTTTAAAAACTAATTGAGGAGACTAAGAGTGCCTTCACTTTTAAAACTCTTTTCAGAGCCTACAACATGTAGGCAGCAAGATTTATCTTAAAAAAATATTTAGGCAGAATGATCAGACAGGAATAGACAAGTCTTTATTTTAAATACTTTTTGATAAGGAAATCTGGAAAAATCAAGCCAAGTCTGCATGTAGAAAGCTATCTAGTGGGGTGAAAACAATTGGATTTATAAGCATATTAAAATCTAAAGGAGTTATCACATTTGCTAGCAAATTCATTTTGTGCTTAATTTTCTCAGTTTTTTAAATGGCTTTATTGAAGTATAATTTGCATACCATAAAATTCACCCATCGTAAGTGTATAATTTGTTGATTTTTTAGTAATTATATAGACTTCTGCAACTATCACCTCCATCTCAGATTTCTTTTTGAAACTAGAAATCTTGTTTAAATTTTTTTTATTTTTAAAGCCCAGATAAATGTGTAACAGGCCAAATGTTTAAATATTTTTATTTAATTTTAAATATTTCACTTCAAATTTAAGCTACTATTGCCTATGAGCAAAGTAGACAATGAATGTCATTTATAGCAGTTTGCAGCTAAGACCAAGAATACTAAAATTCCTCTATCTTAGATACTGTACGTTTATTCTTTCTTTGGAAAACAAATCTAAATGAGCTGACACTAACTAGAAGACACTTTGAAAGATTTACTAAAATACTGATACATTTTTCACAGTACAACTGATGAATAAAAACTGATGAAGTAACTGATGAAAAAAATTTTCCTTCAATTTTTCTAGAAGGCAGCAAAAGTATTTGTATATACTGTTAAAAGCATACAGAATATTTCTTTTTAGCACTGTCAGGAATTTGGGAATCAGTTTGCTAAGTAGTTTCTACACAATGTGTTGTGTACCTATTTCTGTCCGAGCTACTGCAGGGGAGGTATCTGGTACAGAGAGAATTCTTTATTCTCTAGGGGAGTGGTGAGAAATTGCCTCACTTTTTTCTGAGGCCCACTAACCAAAAGTGGAAAAAACTAGAGAATTACAGAAACGCTTGACTTATATTTTTAATAAAATAAAAATTCCATTTACCTAACTTTAATATAAAAAAGAATGACACAATTCTTTAATAAATACAACAAACAAATTAAAGGGATGCTCTGAACTTCTCAGTTATAATCAGCTAAAGGAGAGCAGGCGAGGGATGGAGGGAGAGTGGGGAGATGAGGTGGTGAGAAAGAAAGATGTACAGAAAAAGAGGAGACAAAGAATTCGGGGAAAGGAGAATGAGGGAGGAACAGGAAGAACATACATACAGCCCTGTACATCAGAGGGGGAAACAGAGGAAGAGGGAAAGAGAGAAGGACGTTCAAGGAGCAAAACGATTCTTTCTCAGCCCTCACTTGGATCCTGCGGTCCCAGACACCGCGAGCCACGCGTGTTTGTGCTGGCACAGACGGCACTGAGAACATGACCTTGGTTACCCATCCTCTGAGTGAGGGGAAACTGAGCTCTGGGCTATCTCTGTCCTCTTTGCCAAGGGCTCCCCCACCTCCCCTGGGAGCATCCAGTCCACTTTGGGAGACTGAACAAATGGGAACGAATAACAGGGAGTGGGGTCTGCAGTGAACAGAGCCAAGAAGCCTTCCTGGGGGACACAGACAGGGCAGCACTGATTAGGAGGGAGCGGCGTGGGAAGGACAGCGTGACGGCGGGGAACACTGGGAAGGCACACGGACACTCCGGGTTCTTTCCTTCCTCGTCAGTTTCTGCTCATGCTCAACAAAAGATATTCATTGGAAATACCCAAATTTATACTTTGTTACTAAATACTTTTAAGGCTCTATCTTGTTTTGGTCATTAGTGTGGGTATTCATTGAAACCCAATTAAAACCACATTAATGCTAACTATAGTCATATCTTTATTTACAAACTGAGCCCTAGTTCTGGTGACAGTTCTATCACCACCTTGGCCAGGAGTGACATTGGGCAATTTCTGAACCCTTGCTGGGGTTTTATAAACTGAAGGGATTTGACTAGAAGATTTCTGAGATTTCATCCAGCTAAAAGAATGACATTTTTAAAAACTGCAATTGAGGGGAAAAAATCCTGAGAAATATAAACCAGAATAAAACATATTTTCATTAAAATAGCCTTAAGAATGTGTTATAAATTAAGGACAAGGCAACCAATTTTAAAAGATACCAGAGTTAACCTACTTTAAAAAAACTCTTATCCTCTAATACTGTGAGCCAGTCACTTGCCACTATAAAAACGTGAAATAGGACATGATCAGCACTAGAATTTCATTACTTTGCTTTAAATGTTTAAAAATTTGCAATTTGGTGTTAATCAAACCAATCTTAAAGTCACCACTGGCAGACTCTCAGTTTTTCTAAGAACTGGACTTTTTAAAGTCAAAATTATGGCATATAGTTCTGAAAATATTAAATGAACAAGGAAATAAAGGGAAAAATGCAGTTACTAAGAATCTCAAAAGTAGAGTTATGTTCCTTCATCTTTCACTTTTACCAGACATGGCTGGGTTCTGATTTTAGTGTTTCTGCTTACAAATCCAGGGGGAAGGCTGCTGGTGGGGGCTGATGGGTGTGTGAGGATACATTGCCGTCTATTAGTGGAAGCAACCCTTTCAGCTGACAAAGACAACAACCAAATCTTTAGATGGTTTATGTGATCTGCGTGAAAGAGTGGCAGTGGGATTTCTGGCACTTGAATAAGCGGAAACAATATTTTTGGCTAGAGAGACTTCTCCTGAGTTCTCTCAGGGAGCCTTCTAGAAGGCCATCTGGAACAAACAGTATTTCTTTTGTAAAGCCCTGCGTTTGGAAACACAAATGAAAGGTGTGCGAGCCGAAATCAGATACCTATGAAAATTATTTGCTTTCAATGGGGGGGGGGGGAACTTATTAACTGTTTGTAAATTTTCTAAATGAAAAGACTTACATAAGGAGGAAAAAACTCTTTTTTCTTTCTTTTATAAATTCCAAACTTATACTCCAGTAGAGGATGTGCTTATTAATTTGCACTTTTGTTCTGTCATGAGTGAAATTAGAATGTTTCAGTTATGTGTGATATTTACAGTTGTTATGGCAGGTAGTGACCTTGTTTTTAACCTTTATAATTGTTAACTGAACCTAGGATTTAAAGATGAACACTCCCCTTCCTTGGTCTTTGGCCAGCTTGTGAAGCTATAATGAATGGAAAATATTGAAAAAGTGAAATCCTTCCAAAATCAAATAAAGCACTTACATATAGTCATGAATAAAACAGAGTGTTTGGAAAACTAAAAATTAAGCAAAGCTGTATGTGTAGCCAGATACTGCAGAAATATGAATATTCTAGCAAAGTACCATTAAAATTCTATCACATGTTATACATTTTGCTATTCCTTCACATTTTTCTGTCAGAGTCTCCATTTGGAAAGAAATGGTAAATGTTTATATTAAGATTTCCTGTGATTAGTGATCACTGAAAAAAAGCAACTGTTTCCTTTAGCTGTCATTTTTGCCTAAGAAGTATTACTGAATTTGGAAAGAGAAAAAATTAGCATTAAGTTCATAAGAAAGATGTGAGATCATAATACTTGAATGTATATATGTTGTAAAAATCTGTAAGCTGTATTTATACACAAATTATAATTTCTATTGATATCAGTTAATATTAACTATTTACTTGAGATGTTTTCATTTTAACTAACCAATTTTCATCCTATGTAAAATTCTTAATAAAAAACTGATAAAGTCATATTTCTTTAATAAGGAATACTAAATTCAGTTTTGAATTAACAATTTTCACTTTGACTCAAGCAGTACAAAAACAATCCATTATAACCAAAACATTTGTATCCCTGTAATCTTCTGAAATTAAAAAAACATTTAGCAATAAAAAAAGAGCAAAAGATCCCCCCCAAAAAGAATTTTCAAATATTATTGGAATCACATTATAAAAAAATGACAAAAAATGGAATTAACTTTTAAGAAAATCCTTTATAAATTTAAAACAAATCATATGGAAATGATTAATCCTGTCTAAAGTATTTTACCAAATAATTTGAAACTAAATGACAAGCAGGTTATATCTCAAAACACATTTTACTGGAAGGAAGAAAGAGTCAGTTTCATTAATATTGTGGATGTAGACCTCACAACTGATATCAGCTAAATTAAAAATAGTTTATGGGAATTAACATAGTAGCATAGATTTGTGGAATAGTTAATAAAATTTCCAACAAATTTTAATAAGAGAAGATAACCTGGAGTCCCTAATATGAGTCTGTAGCCTTGATTCTTATTAGTGGGGACTGCTGTGCCAGGCAAAATTCTTTAGCCTGAAAATATCTTTCAGTTTCCTGACACAAAGCAGCCGCACGTATCACTACCTGCCAAATAGTGATAGATTATATGAACTGATGATTATTTGTTTTTATGTGAAGTGTTTTTCACCCAACATGACACTAAGGACTTTAAACTTTTTAATTTCATTAGGACTTTTAATTAAAATGAAACAAAAAAAATTCTGTGACACCAAAGACCAGACCCCCAGTAATCTAGCTGCTCATGATCTAAGTAATCCCCTGAATTTTGTCATTTGGAGAGGACAGAAAGAAAAGGTAGAACTTTTATTTTTGAATAATCATCATCATCATCATTACTACTATAGACAACACAAATTGACCCAGCATTAGCTATGAACTTCAGCTATACCTTTGGTCTTTGGGGCAGAATATGATTTAAGATAGGACAGGAAGAAGTAGAGAAAGGCAAAGATATGTAACTTTGTCTTCTTGGGTCATTTCTACTTAAAAGCATTACTTGAATGAAAATTTCATCAGAGGGTAAAAAAAGGTCTTTTAGAAATTTATGATGTCTCACTAGGACACAAACCATCAGTTTCCCATCTTTGAGACAGTCATCTGTGCTTTGGACAAGTATCTGAAGGTTCATGTTTTCATTAGTGATTCACATTTGAAATAAAACAGATTAGATGTTTGTCGGAAGCAATACTTTATACAACTGAGCAACCTATTTATATGAAATCTTTACAAACAGAACCCACATTATTTAAACCCCAAGATCCCCTCAAGACCCAGAGTCACCTACCTGCAGATCCAATTTTTGTGACCAGCCAGTTTATAGGCAAAGTGAAAGAAACATGCTAACTGGATAAAATAACCATATGTCCCTACTGGAAGCCCCATTACTTGAATCATTTCAACCTTGCTGGACAAAGCACCAGGAGAATTTGCTGTAGGAAACAAACCTCCATGAATGGGGCAGGGAAGAAATTACCTAATAGTTAGTCCCCTCTGCTCTAATTTCTATGGTTCTGTGTTAAGAAAAGCCATCCTGCCACACTGTTGTACAAGCTTATACCCCAACAAGAGGGTATTTCTTATTTTTAAAAAAACAAAAAAAACCCAGTTCAGAATTTAACATTTAAGTTGCCATCATCAAAACGCATGGGTAACTTTGGGACAATTTTCCCTGGGAACAACACTTTTCAAGATACAATGGGAAAAAGGTAGTTTTCCTCATTCAAGAACTTAAATGCCAGAAAAGCATGTGTTTCTGGTTTGACTTTTGTTTGCTGGCTACTGAAATTTAGGGTAACCTCTCCCATACTCCTATCTGTTATAATGCCAAGTGGCCTCCTTTGATGCTGCTACCCAATGTAAAACCTAGTTTGGACATGTCATGGAGGCAGTGCTAGTGCAGCCTGGAACTCTGTCGTTTTAATGGTCCATATGCTGCCTCAGTTTACTATTTCACTAGGAAGTGTTTATCACGTGTATATCTTCAGCTGGCATAAGGTACACAGCAGATAGGTAGAGCATTTAGTGTGTCTGTGCATGGGCAAGTGTGAGAGAGAGGGGAGTGGATGGAGTTATTTGCATGTGTGAATGAGAGAGTCCATGGCTCTTCTCCCTAGGTAGATATCTGTATTTATTCATGGGGGGGATGTGTCTTTATTTTGGGGCTAAGACATAGAAATGGACATAAAACACAATGTTGACTTAAAAATATTTTTCTATAAAATGCATTATTTTTTGATGGTTACTGCTGATGTGAAATGAAAGGATGCTATTTATCATGAAATTGGTGTAAGTCCAAATCAGATGTTTCCAATGTCACATATTCTGCCTTTGGATGTTAAGTGTGAATTTGTGCAAAGATGAACCTTGCCAGTGTGTGAGTGTGAGCATGTGTGCATGGTCGGGGTTGAAGGCAGCCATCCTTAGGGAGTGACCCATTTAATACTGTTATCCACTTTGGCAAGTCCTGGGATTTTCAGGTGTTCTGGCTGTCAGTGAAAAGTGCAAGGGACACTTCTCACATGGATATATGGATGTCACAGGTTCACACTGAAGGCCAATTCTTTTCTTTCTTCTTCTTTTTTTTTTTTGTAGGGGAAAATGTTTAACATTTAGAACCTTAATAATTTTTCAATATTCTTTCTCTCCTGAGTAATTTTGCATCGGAGGTATCAAAACTTCACTCCTTCTGGAAGTCACAAGGCTGAGTTCAGAGATTACCTCTAGGATAGATTTATAAATGTAACTTTCCCTCCTAGCCTCTTAAAAAGAGGCAAACGGTATTATTGCAAATAACCTTTAAGATAATTAACTGACAATGCTGCAACTAGCATAAAATCTTCCTTCAGGCGACACCTAATTTAAGTGTTACTGGCACAAAGTGGAGACAGATTGTGCATTACCACTGCAATATTTACATAGCAGAAACCCACAGAGCAGGAAACGCGAGGCTCAATGATGCACTAAATTAGGAACAACCGTACTCCAGTGTTAATTTGCTTCCCATTCCATCCAAATCTCAGGTCCAGAAATTGGTACGAACACATATACAACCTCCCACTCTTAAATGACTAAACCAGAGGAGATTTTTTGTACTTTTTTTCCCCCAAATTAAAATAACTTGAAATTTATTTCTTTCCTCCACAAGAACCATTTGGTCAAACTGTGTTTATTTCATTACAGCTTGTTCTCACTTTGATCTAAAATTATTTTCATATGAATGCTGCATCGAAGTCTATAGAGAAAAACTAAACAGACTTCTATTTTCTCTAAGGCTGTCAATACATTTTATGAAAAGAATAAAATGAGAGACTTGATAGCCAGTTAGTGAAATATTTAGGAACATGGGCAGGGCAAATCTACCTTAAGCAATTTTCTCACTGATGAATGTTGTTCCCTCCCCCTCTTCCAGCTCTCCCCAAATACAGTGAGTTTTCTTAAACCATTCAAATAATGTATATTTTTTCATTCTTCCCCATGGTATTTTAAACACCACTTTCACCCAAGGCATTAACAAAACATTTACCTTTCCTAATTGCTGATGTTCTTTAAAGGCAGCAATCAGTTCTTCAGCCCACTTAATTTTTTCAGGGGAAGGAGAAAACTGCTCCTGGACCACGGCAATTTGGTTAGGGTGGATCACCTGCTTACCTACAAGAAGATTAATAACACCAGAACCACCAAACAACAAGCAGTTGTTTAAACGAAATGTTTCTACCAAGTGAGGTTTCTGAATGCCTCATAGACTGTATGTTAAATAGCAAAATTAGAATTTTCTTTGGTTTTAGAAAACAAAACAAAAAAACAAAACAAAAACTGCAATCAGACAGGTTTTTCCAGAATACCACATAACAAATACAACCACGGAAGTAATTGTGTTTCCGATCCTATAGAAATGCCACTTTAGTGCAGATAATCTCTAATTTTTAGTTACAGGTGGATTGACTAGGCAGCTCGTTGAATAACTGCTTTGGCTGGGACTTTAAAGGGTAATGTCTGCAAATCAGAGCGATTATCTTTAACTGAAGTAGAAAAAGTTAAATGAGAATTCTCTTAAATTGTATAAGTTGTCTTTTGCTTACTTTGTAAGATTATGCCACCTTCCATGATTTCTTTTAGACATTGTCAGTTTTCATAAAGCTTACAGAAGCAGATGTTACAACTATACTAATATCAAATGCTGTCTTATAATAATATATTTAATTTTCTTTTAGGTGAACATAATTCATCATTTCTAACTCCTAACAGAAAATTGGATTTCAATGAAAATATTTTATTCAGTATAGTAAGCTAGACAGCAGATTTGAACACTGTGGTCTCTAGATTATAATCCATTTAAAATTTTTTAAATAGAAAATTACAGAAAGTTTGTCTATCTAAAAATATATCCAGATTTTCCCTTTTGGCTTCTAGAATGAAGTCCGGGTACTTCCCCCTTTATAGTGTCTTAAGTAGCCCACAAGAAATCTTATTTCTGTAGAAATATCATCTTCCAAAAAGATTTATGATTCTTTCTGAAGTTGAAGGATTTTAAATAAAAACATCATACAAAAGATAGGAGTCACAGGATTCTGTGAAATCAGGCAGTCGTTAAAAAAACAATTTAACAATCAGGGAAGTGTGGAATCTAATTAGGTCATTAATAAAATGCAACATAATTTAATGTTATAATAATGATGAGATTATATTTTATTACATGATAAGGTTATAGACATATTTGGCTCTTTAAAAATGAATGTACACTTAATGATCATTTACTCTGCTAAATATATTTGTTAGCATATCAATTGGCTTTGCTTTTGAAATAGTTGTTTTAACATTTAGCCAATACAAATTATATTCTTGATGTTTTATAAAATGCCAATTCCTGTTACTGTCATTATTCTATCAAATAGAAAAAAGGACAATGTTTACAAAATTTTCTTAAATGTTTTGTGAAAAACAGTTTAAGTAGATAATGTAACAATATTTTTCTTTACAATGGCATAATTAAAACATCCTCATGTTTGCTATTTCATTCTTATCTGTCAGCATACTAATAAAACACTAAAAACTTATATAAATACAGATTCTTTAAATTATTTGAGGAATAATTTCTGGGACCAAATAACATGAGTGATGACAAATGAGAGCTGTTTTCAATAGTAGACATTGAGATTATATTTAAGTAATCTAATAGTTGTTACAATATTATTAATAAAGGATGTCAGTTCTGGTAGTCATTTCCTACTAATTGTTAGCCCTGAATTTCATAATTTATGTGCATAATTTACACTGATGTGTAAAAAGCCAGATTTCATGGGAACTTCTAGGTACAGGCATTATAATTTGAGGAGCAAACATAAACTACCTAAAATACTGTGAAATTACTGATAGCTCTCAAGGACCTACATTTTAGTAATGAGGCTAATTTTAAGATATGTGTTAGGTTTTAGAAAATTTATGAACATTCATATGTGATGCTCTCTTTTGTTGCATCTCATGTATTCCAACAACTGTATCACAGACTTTAATGCCATGTGGGAACGGAGCAAATATTTTATACAGAAGAGTTGTTATTGACAAGTTACTGAGAGGGTGCAAAATTGGAAGACATTAAAATTGATGACCATGAAATCCTTGTTACAGTACCACTTGATATATCGTGCTTTAAATCAATACCTGCCAAGTCTTTTAGGTAACTGTATGATGGTGTCGTTTTTGTCTTCTACAATAGATTGCAAAAAAGAAGAAAACCCATAGTGCTTCATATTTATAATCTTTCTTCTCAGCATGTAGTACTGGAGTAACTGGAATGACTAAGTCAGCTGTTAAAGCTTTATTCCAAGATTTAGTTTAGGAATTTTTTAATAAAAAGAAACCAAAAGTTAATGGCCATTACACATCCAATGCATTGATTTAACATCAATCTACATGATTGTGACCCTGTGAAACAATGACCACAGAAAAGAAACTATAGCTAACTTTTAAAAACTACAACTCATTAAAAAATACATAATTTTTAAAAGCACAGGAAATCTTTAGTCTTCCTTATCAGTGTTATGGATAACACAATACTTTGATTGGATTTTAAACATTTCAACTACCTGCTTCAGATAGGGCATGTGTTCTTTCCTTCCTTCCTTTCTTCTTTCCTTCCTTCTTTCCTCCCTCCCTTCTTCCCTCTCTTCCTTTTTTCCTTTGCTTCTTTTTATTACTTCTGTTCCCCTCTTCTTATGCAAAGCCCAAGGTATGGCAATTAAATGCCAAACAACTAGGACAAACAGATCATGAGTGGTCTAAAATACTCATTTTAAAGGCATTTTTAAAGAAAAACTACTACAAATAATCTCCCATCTCATTATCAGATTGATTACCTTTTGTTGGTTTGTAGAAATATAATTAGGGCAACAAAGACCTTCCCTCTAAAAATTGCAGCAGGGCTGTGGAGTGTGGCTCCCTGGTTCACCGCCTCGTTCACGTGCGTGTACAATGGGCCTGTGCCCTCCCTGCTCCCATTGTCCCCGCTTCCATTTTCTCTTTTTTTTCTTTTTCTTTTCTTTTCCTTTTTTTTTTCTTTCTTTCTTTCTTTCTTTTTTTTTTTTTGCTATTTAATACTCCCTGTTGTGGAGAAACAATAGTGCCAGGTCCATAAGCTCCTCGTGCTGAGCTGGGCACAGTCTAGAAATTTAAACCTGATTTGAAATAGCTTGTCTTCTGCGATTGAATTAGGGACCAATTTAATTCAGTGCTGTATCGTGGAGAGACTCTCAAGCTCCCTTAGAAGTTCTGGAGCAAACATTTACCCCAGAGGAGGCTGGGGAAACCCTGCTTGTACTGAGTGATGGGGAGAGAGGCCAGTGTCAAGTCAATGCTTTCTCTTTTTTATTGAATGAGTTCCCATTTGAGAGCAACATCTGGCTGCCTGGCAGCCAATGCCACACATTTTGGGCCAACAACATCAGGGTCTATTAGATAAATTTCATGGAGTTTTTCTCCAACTTTTCCATTTGGGCCACATCCTAACCAGTCGTTGGAAAGAGCCAGCGACAAGCACAGCCCATGGATGTGGTAGAGGGAGTCCTTTCTTTCTCAATCACTGCGAAACATAGGGGGGAATTCATTTAATAATAGTACAGATCATTGAAAAATATTTATCTAGAAAGGATCACATTTATTTATTCATTTAAAAATTGGAGGGGATATTTCAGCTCTTTATGTTAAAAACACAAAAACAAATGTCAGAGCTCTAATTCTAATATAACTTGTTAATATAACTAAAATTGCTTCTTAAGTCTTTCCATTTTTATTTCAGGTTAAGTCATCATCCCTTAAGATGTTTTTACATTTAAGGCCACTTTATGAAATATTTCTATCAGTAACCCCTAACTAGGTACATTTCAAAAATATTTATAAAAGGGATATCAGGATGCTTGTCTCTATTCTTTATTACTTGAGTACATTTCTGATACTAATATTCTTAGAACTTTCATCACAAAAACAAGAGCCTACGGTGTTTTTTTCCATGGTTGCCAGCACGTGTGTGTGTGTGTGTGTGTGTGTGTGTGTGTGTGTGTGTGTGTGTGTGTATGTAACTGCACATGTGTTTGTGCATGGAATCCTATTGTAGTTTTTCAAAAAATATATTTGTGTTGGAAAAACACAATTTGCGGTTGCTTTCTGGCTCATGGGGTCTGTGTAATCGGGTACAGCAATCACCAGATGCCTGCCTGTGCCCCAGACCGAACTGCAAGGGACCTGCTGACCCTAGTGCCAGCCGCTGCCCGCAGGTGTTGCCAGGTGCATAGATACTTACTGAGAGGTGGGAGGGGCTGGAAGTGGCAGAAAAACAAAAACTAGTCATGAGTAAACCAACAAATCAAAGACAGCATCACCAACATTTTTCAGAAATGAGTTAATATTTTAGGATATTTTTCTTCTATCTAGCAACTGAAATTTTTATGGCAATTCACTCAAAAACACTTCTGTAACAGCCTCATCGCTCCCCTCGGGCCAGCCAAAACTGCAACAAAAAAATTTAGAGGACAGAGAAAAGATGGTAACTCATATAAAGAGAAATTAAAACAAGTGATTTATTTTTGACTTGCAGAGCCAAAGAAAAACATGACAGTGTGCTTGGCTGGTTTTTGCCCTGCATGGCTTTTTCATATCTCAAATAGTGGAATAAGTATATGAGCTATCTGATGACATTAGAAATAGTAGTTTCTGGTTAAATTTCAGTTTTTCTGGAATGCTTGCTAATCTAGACACTGTTTTCTGAGACATCATTAAGAATCATACCAGTGAAGCCCATTGCAGCTCCTTCTCTCGACTGTCTAAGAAGCCCATCTCCATCTCGAAAGTCAATGTACACCAGATCTATGGCTTGCAGACCAAAGGCCTTCGCTATGACAACGATCTTTTGTCGGGCGTAGAGAATATCCTGGGTGTCTTTACTACTTGTTGCTCCTGAAAATGGGAGGTTGACAGAAAAAGGAGGCTTTAGCTTGGGAAACCAAACCCAGACAGTTATTATAAAAACTCAGTTTGTAAAGACATCTATGTCTCCCTGGGAATTGCTCCTGAGCAAAATCATTATTCAAATATAAACGAAGAGAGGGATTTGTGGAGGCAAAGGTAAATGTCATACGTGTCTGTTTAACTGGCAAGGCACCTTTCAATATAGTGGCTTCTACAAGCATTAAGAAAAGGCCCCTCCCCTGCCTCAGGAGGTAGATTCAGGGTCACAAGTGACTCCTGATACATTTTTTTTTTCCTTCTTACCATTGCCTGAAAATGTCAGTGCAAAGATAGCACCACGAAAGGCGGCCAAGCAGCCGTGCAGGGAAACAGTTAACTTCTCACACTGAGCACAGAATCGCGTGTGCTGTGGTTGCAATGCCCTGTCCTAACTGAGGTTCTAAGCCAAATACTTCTGCTTCAGGGTTTGGATGGAGAACTTGCAGAAATGGAAGGGATCTCATTTTGAGGGAGGCAAAAAGTGTGTCTGAACTGTTAGATACACAAAAGTCTCCTGGAAAGACTGATATTATAACAAATTCCTTTTTTCATCCTGTTGGGGTGAGGGGGGCGGGTCACTGTTTATATTTGGACCATGACACTCACTGGTCAGGGAACGTGCCTGTCTGCATGCAGGTCACTGTGGCTGTGGTTCTGAAAAGGCTTTCAGAACCTGTGGCCTTGGTCTCTTTTCTAAATGCCTGAGTCTCTAGTTAGACAAATACCCGACACCTCGAGTCCAGTGCTCCAGGGATGGTGAGAATCAGTGAAAACCAGCACAGTGTCTCAGTAAATACTCAGTGATAAGAGTTCTGAAATATATTTTAAGAGAAATTTAAGGTCTATTTTAAATAATATTTACATACTACATATAATATAGAAAACAATTCACTAAGGCAAATGTGAAATTGCCTTAAATTACAGTCAGACAGCCCTCAGACTGATGTGAAAACAAAATATTTAAGCAACAGTGGGGTTGTTCACATATTTATTAGGAGCAAAGTAGGTGCCGTATATTCCTGAGCATGCCTGAGGCTGCAACAGGCTTTTTTTAGTTATGTATTTTATAAATGAACAGAAGTAATAATATGGTGTTCTGGAAGCAGGACAGCTACAGAGGCCCTAAATTATCAGGAAGTATTGTCCCATTCCATTGTCATGAAAAACCATTATCATGGTTGGCAAATATACATTGTCATGTAAATGTCCATTCCTAAGGGGCAGAAAAAAATAGACACACACAAACACACACACACACACACACACACAATTCTTTGACACCTATGCTTGCTCGAAAGTCTTCTCCTCCAAAAACGACTGCATCTAGAAAAAGACCCACTTGAGGCCCAGTCTTTAGTGTTTCTTCACACACAGCCTGTAAAAGAGCAGAACAGAACCAAGTCTCACAGAAATGCATTGATGAGAAAGTGAAGCATGGTGTATGTCAGAAACAGAATCCCCTGACTCTTAACACAGTTTAGCTGAAAGCAGTCCTAAAAACGCAGCCCAAATTTACCCCTTTTGAAAGGTATTTAATAGCATCCAAGATAAGTATATTGTATATATTTGCTTTGCTTAATGGATAATATTCATATGGTTATAATTTATTAATATAGTTATAATGTTCAAATTGTAGCTTATCCAATTTCTAGAGAAACTTTGAATAAACTCATTTTGATTGTACTACCTTATTTATATTTTTCCAAAATTTGTTTTTGCTTTAAGAGACTCTCAATAAACATAAAACCATTAAGATAGAAGCATGGAATTATAAAATCAAACTAATTGGATTATTTGCATTAGGATCAAGTAAATGGTCTCAGGATTAAAGACATATAATACAAAAACCTACAACTCCAGAGGGGAAAATAAAAATGCAACAAGTCCTCCAAGACATGTTAATAAAGCAACTTTGACATTTATATATGAAAGTCAAGATTAATGATATTTGTTGTGGACATAACTGTGCATCTTGAAAGGTGGAGATATAACCTTCTAATATATGTGGGTGGGATAGAAATGATGAACCGGTGGGAACCCTGTTGATTAATTTCAGGCGTCGTGAGTGCTTCTAAGTACATTATGGAATAAAATGATGAAACGGCACTTAAAATTAAATCACTGTATGCATCTAGTTGCATCTAAGGGATGTGCTTTTGATTATTTTCTGAGGATTTAGGGTGGGCTGGGAGAACTTGTGGTTAGTTGTGTAAACAGCTGCTCAGGAGGCGAGGGTAGAAGCAGCTCCCCAAACGGCTGCACCCGGTCCTCCTGCACAGCCCCACACATCTCAGTTTCCTCTTGGAGCATGTGCTCACACATTCTCTCTCCAGTACAGTTCAGCCACCTTTTTTTCTTTGTTTTGAGTGATTTCTTTTCGCTTGCCCTTTGGGGGGAAAAAAAAAAAGGTAGGCTAGGAACTCTGAGAAGGGGGTGCTAGGTTGACGTTCACAGGTCAGGTGGAATGAGGGGCTTATTTTGGAAAACACTATAAATGCCCACTGATAAAGGGGATAAAATATGAGCTAGCTATGAATTTAAGAATTTAAGGCAGGTAGTTTAATGCAGCCACACAATGGTTGAAAACACTTGGCTCAGTTAATCTTCCTGAATGTATATTGCAAAATATTTTATGTTGTAATGTGGCAAATTAAAATAATATACTACAAATTATTTGTGTACATGAACTTACAAATAATAATTTTATCTGCTAGACATTATGGATAATGTTGTTACAGAGAAGCCAGAAGATTTCCTAATGAAAAAGCAATTGATAGAAAAGAACAACTCAAAGTTAATTCACAAGGGTGACCAAATAAATTTTTCATGTACATTTAGTCTATAAATGTAATAATTCAAAGCATATATTTACACAGTGATTATTTAATTAAAATATTTCATTTAACTATTTTGGACTGGGAAGCTTTCCCTTTCTACTTAACCAATTTCTCTGTTTTCTAAGATGCTGACAACCTGGTTTTTGGACTATTACAGAGAACAAGTAGTGTTGTACATTTCCTTTGCTTATAAATATTTCTAGAAAAATATTTTAAGTAGATGTTAAACTTGAAAACATTCTCTTGAGGTGATAAATAAAATACTAACTTATTAACCATGTTACAGTTTTCTTACCTTAAAATTAAGCAAACCCATTGCAGTTTCCACAAAAGGGATTAAGTTCATTGGTTGTTCAAGTTTTCGGCCTTTTAAGTAGAGCAAAAATTTGTCTGAAAACTAAAACCAAAAGTGTCATAGGTGATTACTGGGGAAAAAATGTACAATCACTGAAATGTAGACATATAAGTAGTATTTAAGTCTTTGACCTGAGGAAGTAATATCCTAGCCTCTTTCGTCCACACAAAAGAATTAAAAAAAAGAAGAAAGACCAAAGAAAAAAGGTAACAAAGTTCCCAGCAAACTAAACAGTAAAACCTTAAGCATTACAATTTTTTTCCCCAAAGGAGCAGTTTGAGGCCTAGGAGTTGGAAGTGGAAGGAGAAATTCTCCAGTTTAAATGCTTCCCTGAAAATGTATTTACTTAAGACCTCTCAGCCTCACTTCCTTAAATGCAAATGGTAGGCCCTTAAAACAATGCAGTCTTGCTCTACCTGCCATCCTGTTTTTGTTTTGTGCCCAGCGCTGACATCAGTGTTCAGCGGCCTTCTACGCAGAATCCATATTATTTATTATAGCACCATTACCCTTTGTTCAGAAGGCTTTTCTTCATAATTTTTTAGCTTACCTAGGAAGACCTTAAAAAGGAAGTTTAATTCTTTGAAGACCAAAGCTCGCCAATTTTTTCCATGAGACCAGTTCACAGCTAGCTCTGTGCTGCCAGTGGGGTAGCCCAAATTCCAAAATCTATCATCTGGAAACATACAAAAGCTCTTGCACAGATTCTCCCCCACCCCCACCTTTCAAAAGGGGGAAAAACACACTCTAAATTGTAAATCTATTATGTCTATCTAGATCTAATAAGATGTGGGGAGATAGAAAAGAAACACAGGTATGATAAAGATATTTTTGTAAATAAAGATGAAAACATATATATCCATTTTAAGTTTAAGGAATACTCAGCTATTAATGGATATCAAAGGAAAAGGGAATTTTAATCATCTCTCCATTCAGTCTCAGTTGGGTAAATCATATCTAAGAGATTTGCATAAATATAAACCATCAAAGACTTTTCATCTTCAAAGGGGGTTTCAAGACCCTATAAGCTTTGTACTGTAATCATCACAGGTCACCACCCTGCAGGAATAAGGCTGCTATGGCAACATAAAAAAACTAATGCTTAAGGCTTAGCATAATATTCTGACTAATAGAAAGGAAACTCATTTGAAAAGCTGGCAGCCTATTTACCAGAAGCGGGATTAGAGGTGTTATTTCCCCTTTTAGCTGCCCCTCCTCGCCTGTGCACCCCCCCCCCCCCAAAATCTAATCACTGGGATCTTTAAAAAGCTTTTGAGCAATTTGCAGTAACTTTACAATTAGGCTAAAATAAATCACACCTTTCAGTAATGAAGAATTATTCCCAGTTGCTCCCACTGCCCCCGCCCCCTCGGACAGCATCATCACCTCCTCAGCAACTTTTCAAACTCCACCAAAATAGCAGGAATGAGGAGACTATGGTGTAAGGGGACAAAATGCACAGTATTTGATGTAAATGAAAATAAAACATGATTTTGCCTCATGTAAGCTAGAAAAACGGTAGTGAAATATTAGTGATTTCGTTGTCAAATGTGTACTAGGGCATTGTTCCCCCTCATTAAAAAAAAAGAAAACTTGTGAAGTTACTTGCCCCATTCTTTGCAATAATGGTTATAACTACAAAAATCAAAAAGTTTAAAACTAGGTAAACGCCTTACAATAGAGTCTCTGTTCTTAGTGAGAAAAACCTCTAATGCCTTTTGTTTTTAAGCCAATAGAGGCATTTAAAAATTAAATATTCTAGCCCATCCTCCTCCTCCTCCTCCCCCTCTTTCTTAAAAAATTGCATTAAGTACTAACACAAAAGGTAACTAGTGGAGAAGTTTCAATTAATTTTTTCAAAAGGAGACGATTAAATGTTTCCGGCCTGGTAAAGTGTTCATTTCAGCGAGGTGGAGGGGCTGGGGTGTGGGGGGAGGAGAGAAAGGGGAGAAATCACAAAGAGAGTGGGGAGGAGACAAAGTTGCAGGGCTCAGCAATGCCTTCAATTCCAGTGCACACCCGATAGTGTGCTGGAAGAATGCACACTGTTCGGGATTTGTGGGAGAATTGTCCCACGACAAAGGAGGCAGAGTTACGCTTGTTATAGTCCAATAAGCCGTGCCAGTCAAACAAGAACCCACACTAGCGACAAAAGGCGAGCAAGAGATTCTCACACAAAAGAAAACAAGTAAGCCCATCTTTCAGTTGTGCATCGGGCTCTGGGCTTTATGCTTCGCATAAATACAAACGGAGAGGGAAAAATAAACAGCCAAAAAGACTTCTGTTAACTAGAAGTCCTATTTAGATTTCAGTAGGTTTCTCACATCCAGGGATTTCAAACAGCAAACAGAAGCCGTAGCTGAGGGCTGGGTGGGTCCTCCTAGCCCCCATCTTAAATTCAGGGTAATAACGGTGATAAATAGGCATTAACTATGAAACCAAAAGAGAACAGTGACTCCAGAGTCCATTTCAATCAACTGAAGACATATCTGAATGGGGTCAAAGCCCTCTAGGATATTAACATAATCTAACCAGTATCTCCCAGCTTCTCAGGGTAACCTTGGAGAGAAGAACTCCAGTTTAGTAAGTAAATATTGGGCCTTGAATCTGGGCCTTCAAGAAGAATCCAACACAGAGCTGTCCCAAAGAAATAGAATGGCAGCTACATACATAATCTTAAAGTTTTTAGTAGCTACATTAAAAGAGTGAAATGAGACAGGTGAATTTAATTTTAATAATCTCTTGTATTCAACCCAGTAGATCCAAATTATTATCGTTGCAATGTGTAATCAATATAAAAATTAATTGAGATATTTTACATTGTTTTTTTTTTTCTGGGTGTGGGGCTTCCAAGTCCTCAAGATCGGGTATGTATTTGGTATTTGCAGCACATCTCAATTTGCACTGGCCACATTTCAAATGCTCAGTAGCCACATGTGGCAGCGGCCATGGCACCGGGCTGCACCAACCCATCATATCCGGATGCATTAAAAAGGTGAGCAGTTTCGTCAGGTGTTACAACCTCTTAGCGTATTGCCGTGGTTGCTCCCACAGCCTTTGAGATAATTCTAAATGTGGCTTCAAAACCACCACTGCCCACTCACCCTGACCACAGATACTTCCAGCATTCGTATTTCACAGCCTCTCTGCCCTGGAATGGCACAAGGAAATGCTATTTTATTCAACAGAGATCTACAGGATAATAGCAACCCCCAAATAAAATCTAGCCCCCTCCTTCACAATCAAAACAATCATAGTATAATTAGGCTCCTTTCAGAAGTTTTCTTAAGTAATTTTACATGCCAACCACTTTACATTTCAGGTTTTTATTGACTGAAAAGTCCGTCATGAAACACAAACACACCTGTCAGCAATTTAAAAAGGATGCACTAGAGAACTGTTCAGGAAATAATATCTGTGCTAATTAAAACCACTAGTTAAAAGCTTCCTGTTTATTCCTCTAGCTGCCCTTAGGAGTGACCTTTTCCTCCCCTTCTTTGGGTTCATTTTTTCATATGCAGCTGACATGCTCTCACTGCCTGTGATGATTTCAAATGAACGGCAGTTAAGAGCCACTTACGTCATGGCTCTTCCAGGTGGAGGCCTTGGCTTAGGACCTGGCAGGGCAGAAGAAGGGATGAAATTCTCAGGCAACCTAGTTTCTAGGGATTGCTATGGGAGGGCTATCGAGGAGGCTGTTCTGTCCAAACCACAAATCCAGTTAGGAAGCAGACGCATCATTTCAGAAGTGGAGTTGTTCCATAGAACAATCTGGGCAAAGCCAGATCCTCCTTGATAGAACACTCTGGGCAAAGCCAGGTCTTCCTTGTTCCTTGCACTCAATTCCTTTTTCTCAGTTCCTCTCCTTTCTGCTCTGTGTATGCATTTTCAAAACCTGTGGCACCCAAATCCCTTCTTTTTGCTACTCCTTAGGCGATCCTGAGCCTTAAAGCAAAGCATTCACTACTCACCCATTGGATTTCTTCAGGACTTTCCACCTTTGGTAGCATGAGGCTGGAAGGAAGGACCCGGGATTGCAGAAGGGTCTCTAGGTCTTCTTCGGCCAGACCACTGGACACTGAGTTGACTCTCACACACTTTTCAGTTGGGCCCAGATCGAAGTCTTCAAGAGTTTTTACAATTCTCAGTCGAGCTTCATTCTATAAGTGTCCATAAAAATGTATCTCCTGAGTTTATTTTTATCATTGAGGGGAACACAATCGAATGGTCTAATGGAACTGTTATATGGATTCAGAGTCTGAGCACCAATATATTTACATATTTCCTGTCCAGCAAATAACTATTTGAAAGAAATCATCAAATCTGATAGGTGGTTGAGTTCTAGACTTCAAGACGGCTATAACATAGCCGAGATCCGGCATAATGCATACTGGTGAACTTCTAAACAGTAGTGTCATCTTGCTCATTAGCATTATTTCCAAGGTATTATAAAATAATTAATTGGCAGTTTTTCATTGAATTGAGCATTAGCTAAGCATGGTTCTTTGTTCTCTACCTGCATTTTCTCATTTAATAAACATAAGAAACTGTATAACATCTGGATCATGGCAGTCTTGTCTGTCAGCATATTTGCATCATAGAAAAAATAAGGTTTGGTTTTTCTTTTGCCACACATCATGCTTTTTTTACTCTTTTTTTTACTTTATTTTTTGCAACTGAGTTGAATCTTGACATTCAATTAAGAAGATGCTCACAGCAATCTGACACTGCATACTACAAAAAAAACCTCCAACTTATTTAGGTAGAAGGTAATAACATCACCCAGAAATCCCATCATGAAGTGGCTGACAAATCTATTTTTTTCTTTGATTTGACAGTCTTTGCTCCACAGTTAAGAAAAGCGGGAAGGTTGAAAGTCTGCTTCAGTATTTGAATTTGTCCTTAGGAAAACTGTATGAGGCCAGATCTGTTATTTATTGGCTTTGGGTTGGGGGTGATGAACTGGGGTGGGGGCAAGAAACGAGAACATTGAGGGAGTGAGGCTGGAGTCCAGAGAAAAGAAAGCACTTGGGGTCATTACTTCCTGCCAATTTTAGTTTCCAAAAAAAATTCCTCCAACTTGCCAACAGCCCTCAACAAATTCTCATTGTCAGAATGAACACTTATCAAAAGTAGTTTCATTTGGGAAGGGTTTTTATGATACTAATAAAACTTTAAAGCTTTTCAGTGCTGATGAATGTGGTTTAAAAAAAAAAAAAGTCCTAGCCATATACAGCCATTTGAAAAGCAATACTTATCTAGGAAAATAGCAAACCAAAGCAGAGACAAAAAAGAATTATTTAAGCCAGTACTGAGTCTAAATCCAATCAACAGGACAACCCAGGACAATAGATTTAAACCAGACGGATGTAGGTCTATGACGGAGTGGAGGTAAGGAAGGCCCCCAAATGTGGTCTGAGTTAAACGGTGGTGAAACGGTAGCTTAGAGCTGTCAGGCCAGATGGAAACAGTACCTAGGACAGTTTAGGACAGCTCTGTGGAGCCCTGATATACAGAGCTTCAACTGCCAATAATTAGGCCAAGCTTGGACAAAAGCAAGAGACAGCTTATACTAGCTCAAGTCAGAGAGGATGCAGCCAAAAATGTCTTGGTTTCACATCATCTCTTTGGTTTTTCCACAGATGTAAAATACAGCTATCTCCACTCTTGTTACAGTTACTAAATGTGAAAAGTCCTGAAGGTGAAGGGCAGAAGTTAGCTCCAGATCATGGTTCTAAGGTTGTCTGGAGCTGCTGGGAGAATTGCTTCCAGCCCTTGGGCAGTGTGTGCATTTAGAGCCATGGCCGCGAGAGCCTAAATTGTGTTAGGCTCCATGTAGCCTCTACAGCTACAAAAACCTGGGGAGCTGGGCGAGGTGGCTCACGCCTGTAATCCCAGCACTCTGGGAGGCCGAGGCGGGCGGATAGTTTGAGCTCAGGAGTTCAAGACCAGTCTGAGCAAGAGTGAGACCCCGTCTCTACTAAAAATAGAAAGAAATGATTTGGACAGCTAAAAATATATATAGAAAAAATTAGCCGGGCATGGTGGCTCATGCTTGTAGTCCCAGCTACTCGGGAGGCTGAGGCAAGAGGATTGCTTGAGCCCAGGAGTTTGAGGTTGCTGTGAGCAAGGCTGACGCCACGGCACTCACTCTAGCCCGGGCAACAGAGTGAGAGACTGTCTCAAAAAAAAAAAAAAAAAAAAAACCTGGGGACTGCTCTAGTTTGTAAACATTTCAACTTCCAGGTTACCTTTCAATAACAAGTCAGCCTTGCAAAGGGAACAGAGTGGATGGAAAATAAAGGAACTCACTAGATCTTTTTAGGCCGATCTGCATTTAAAACTGAAATTCTTTGACTCATCATCTCCATCCTCCACTTTAATCTGCATGTGCTCACTGACACAGGATCCCTGGCAACATCGACTTCCTGGGGGACCTGCGGCCTTCTGATTTCAAGATTGTTCTTTTTTTGAGCACTAATGGAGGCAAGAAAAGCTTCATCTTTCTCTGCTGCACCCCTTTTAATAAAAGGATTTGTTCTGTAAAATTTGGATGCAGTCAAAAAGGCCACACTCAAGGATCCAGAAGGCCACGTGTGGCCCAAAGGCCGCAGGTTCCCCACCTAACGTTAATTTTGGTGTTAAGCTGTTTGGTTGTTTCCCTTGGATTTGAAGGGGGGACTGTTTGTTCAAAGCTCGTGTTCTAAACCTGTTTGTGATTTTTATCTAAAGTCAGATTGCCATGGTTTCAGCACATTCCGGTTTACTTAGTAAAATTCAGCCCTTGTAAAATTGCAAATGAAGTACCTAATTCCAATTTTAGGCATAATCTGATTAGTACTTTTCATATTATAATAACGAGCAGTGAATACTCAGCATTATATTAGACTTTTTTTTTTTTTTTGGCTCAGAATGAAAACCAAGCTCTTTCCACTTCATCATTCTGTACCTTTCCAAAAAAAGATGATGGCTTTGGAGGTATATTGCCACACAACACTCTTATTAACAGGCTGTTTCTTGTTATAATTTACATAAACTAAGTGTGCATCCCTCTGGTATGTATCCCAAAATATCCAACAACTTTGCTGAATTTACACTAACCAACAAGCATGTTGATTTTTTTTTTTTTCCTTTTTGGTATTTTAAGGGTAAAATTATGTTACTGTGCTAGCAAACACACCCATGCCATCTGTTGGGTTGGGAGGAAGGCAGTTTCTAAGAACAATTAAGTTTAGTTCTGGGTCTTAAGTTAGAAAGAGTCACAGTCCACCCAGTTGTGAAAAGAAACAAATTCTGTTCTCTCTCTCTCTCTGTGCAACACCCATCTTACTGCCTGCTACCATCTCTCTGTCACATCTCCCTCACCTCTATCGCCTCGTCCCCTGCACAATTTCCTTCTCTTTTTCTCTCGTTCTCTTTGGCTCCTGGCTGGCCCTGACCATCCTCCAATCTCCACCCTAGGTGGATTTGCAAGAGGCGGCCTGGCAGACACAGGTCTCTTGCAAGGGCCCTCAGAGTGAGCTGCTGTGGTTATTGGGAGGTAAGTGCTTCCTGGAGAAAGAAGAAAAAGGAAATTAAAGTGAAAGAGGCCATTCAAAAAAGAGTTTTTTGAGGGCTCTTACATCCTGGGAGCAATACAGATTGTTCAAAATGAAGTTTAAAAGGGACCGTATTCTAAGTGTGTTAATGGCACAGGACAGCCTTGGTGAGCCATTCTCACTGCGGAATGGACTTGTCCCTCTAACATCTGACAAGCTGGAAAATACTGAATAATGGAATTAAGTCCCTTATCAACAGTTAAGTTAGATCTTTGGAGACTGACTACCACAGTGTGCTCTGTATCGTGTTTGATCCCAGAGGTGGGGTCTGTAGAGGTCACGGAGAAAGTTGGCACATATTGGAATCTTTGCAGGCCCCTGTTCTAAAAAATGGTGTTCCCAAAGTTCCTGTGTTCAATCAATATTTCGTGCCATGGGCTGCTCAGTGCAGTGGACCAGTGGCTAATAAACTTATCCGTATCCATAAGCCACCGTATTATGTGACTCTGTCTGGGCCAGGAACCAAGGCGTGCTATGATTTCAGAGACTGGATTCCTATCACCTGGGGAAGAGACATGCTCTGGTGACGTAAGAAAGCAGATAAATCAACCAGCACCGAGACCTGCAGACTCCGAAATTAAAGGAGAAAATATGCGTGCAGTTGGTTCAATTGGCACCCATTAAAGCTAATAACTAATCATCCTCGCAAGTTTCTAGCTCAGAATGATCAAATTTGCAAAGAAAACAACATCCGTCCACTTTTACACTCCAGTGGAAGAGGTGGTCCCTCGCGGCAGGGCGGCACAGTCTCGCCATCTGGAGAATAAATCGAGTGTGAAGTACAGTATAGTTTGGGACCACGCTCCGTGGCGGCAGCTCAGCAGTCAGTTCATTAGTTCCAAACTTCCAGGGATTAGAGCGGCATCAATTCTACTGTCGGATAGGATGAGACAGACAGGATACGAGATTCAAGGAGGATTGTGACAACCAAGAGGAGCCCCTTGGGCTTATTTATAAAACCACAAAGTATAAACATACCCAAATAAGTGCCTTAAATAATAGCATTATCACAGTTTCATAACATCTGAATTATCACCTTTCTCTTTGCCTTCCACCCTCCCCCCAAACCTTAATGTTAATGTATAGTTGTTTTCAGAGGAAATCGCAGGCAACCCTGGGTGCAACAGGAGCAAGCTATGCGGTCACCCCGAGATTTGGTAATTAAGAAATAGGAAAGACTTTCTAGACTCCAGGGAGATGCAAAACATTTGTGATTTTAAAAAAGTACAATTAATATTTTCATCCTACAAAAGGCAAATAGACATGCCACATATTCAAAAACACTAGTAAATTCTATCTTTTTCTGGATTTGTCCCTCTCATCTCATTTCCATTTTCTCTGATTTGTAAAATGATGTCACAGGTGTGGAGGGGTCCAAATTTGGAGAAGGTCCCGAGATCAGCATCTCTATTAAAATCTTCTTGAAAATTTCAAGATCAAGTTTGGTTTAAAATAAAAAACGGAATGAATTTTTCCATTTAAGGATCTCCTTTTTTACATAACTTCTTTTTATACATTTATATTAAAAAAACAGCAGTGCTTTTGACATAAAACACCATCACTAGTCAATTATATTGGATTTTCTCATAAATGTGTAAAAATTCACTATACTAATGATCACAGAGACTGTTGTAGTGACTGCATTGGGAAAAAAAGCAAATGAATTCTCACTGATTATTACAACCTGGTAGTGTGTTTCATTAGGCAAGGTGATGGTGTTGAGTGTTCTAGCCCATTATTTTTTCCACATGAAAAAGAAGTCTTGGTTTGCCTGTTTTTGAAAAAAAGAAAATCTGTAACAATATTGAACATACCGTGTGTTAACTGGCTTAAAATTTCATGTGTTGATTTCATCTCACAAATTATTACATGCCAGGCCTCCTGTTTACTCTGAAAGTGTAGGTTTTGGGAGAGCAAAGTTTTTGATGTATTAACCATGAAAGATACATTAAAACACAGGTTTATAAGAAAATGCTAAATCGGCTTTCATTCAAAGGACTAAGAAGACTCAGGATGTATATGGATGGGTAGTTTATAATATATAATTGGTATTTCTGACTTTCAGAGATTTAAGTGCAAAAGAGAAAACCAAAAAAACAACTTTAAAGTACAATAAATCTAGGAAAAGAATTTATTTTGAAGGTCTCTGAACAATTAAAAATATTTTTAAAAGACATTAGGGCAATGGCTTTAATTTGAGTCATAGAAGCCTATACATTTGTCAGAATTCATGAAATGCACACTTTAAATCTGTACATTTCACTGTATAAATTTCACCTTAAAAGCATGAAGAGAACTGTAAACAAACATTGAATTCTAGTCAATTATACCCATGCAGAAGTGTTTAAGGGGAAGTGCACTGCTGTCTGCAACTTACTTTGCAATGAATACCAAAAGTAAGATGAATGGATGGATGGACAGAGGGATAGCTGGATGAATAGGCATGCATTAAGGCAGGCAGAGTAAACATTAATGGGAGAATATAGGAGGTCGGTAAATGTGTATTCACTGTACAATCTTTTGACTTCTCTGATGTTTGAAATTTTTGTAATGAAATTTGGGAAAAAATTTTAAGAAAGTTATCTCTAAATTGTTGATAATTTTTAGAGCAGATTGAGTCTTTATACTATTCTCTTTTCATTTGTATGTGTTTGAATATTTCCACAATAAAAAGTTAAAAACTAGTTAGTGACTTAAACTTCACTTTACTTGTTATTTGTGGAAAATAATTTGGAGGAAGATCATTGTTAGGTTTGTGATTTTTTTGGTAACAGCTATAATGAGATAAAATTCACATGACATATGATTCACCCATTTAAAGTGTACAATTCAACGGCCTGTTAGCACATCCTTACAGATGTACAACCATCACCACAATCCATTTTAGAATATATTTATCACTCCCAAAAGAAACCCTATGTTTCTTAGCAGTCACTCCCATTTTCTCCCAACCCTCCCAGCCCTAGACAACCACTAGTCTACTTTCTGCCTGGAGATTTGCTTATTCTGGAATTTATAAATGGAACCATGCAATAACGTAGTTTTCTGTGCCTGGCTTCTTTCACTTAGGATGTTTCAAGGTTCATTCACGTTGTAGCGTGTATCGGTACTTACTTCCTTTTTATTGCCATATAATATTCCACTGTATGGATATATCACATTTTGCTTACTATCAGTTAATGGTCATTTGGCTTGTTTCCACTTTTTGGCTACTATGAGAAATGCTGCTATGACATCCATGTACAAGTTTCTGTGTGGACATATGTTTTTATATCTCTTGGGTATATATTTAAGAAAAAGTGGAATTCCTGAGTCATATGGTAACTATGTGTTTAATCTTCTGAGGAACTGTCCACTGTTTTCCAAAGCAGCTGAGCCAGTTTACAGTTCCACCAGCAGTGTGTGCGGGTTAACTTGCTCCACGTCCTCATCCACACTTGATCACCATCTGCCTTCTCAGTTATGGTCATCCCAGTGGGTGTGAAGTGGTCTCTCATTGTGGTTTTGATTTGCATTTCCCTGATGACTAATGATATTGAGCATCTTTTCGTGTGCTTATTGGCCAGTTTTGTATCTTCTTTGGTGAACTATCTATTCAAATCATTTGCCCATTTAAAAAAAATTGGACTAAAATATAACATAAAATTTTCCATCTTAACCATTCTTAAGTATACAATTCAGTGGCATTGATTACTTTCACAGTTTGTGCAACCATCACCACTATTTCCAAAATGTTTTATCACCCCAAACAAAAACTCGATAACATTAAGCAAAGACTCTCTCTTCTCCCATGCCCACAGCTTGTGGCAACCTGTAATTTACTTTCTGTATTTATGAATTTGTCTATCCCAGACATTTCCTATGGGTGAAATCATATAATATTTGTCCTTTGGCTCTGGCTTATTTCACTAAGGATAACAACATTTTAAGTTTCATTCATGTTGTAGCATGTATCCAAACCTCATTCCTTTTCATGGCTGAATAATATTCCATTGTATGTATGTACCTCATTTTGTTTATCTACACATCTAATCATGGACACTTGAATTGTTTCCACACTGGGGTTACTGCTGCTGTTAATATGGGATACTGTTTCTCTTTGAGTCCCTCTTTTCAATTCTTTTGGGTATATACCTAGGAGTAGACTTGCTGGGTCATATGGTAATTCTATGTTTAGTTTTTTGAGGAACTGCCAAACTGCTGTCTACAATGGCTGCACCATTTTACCTCCCTACTAGTAAGGCACCAGGGTTTAGATTTCTGGACATCCTCGAAAACACTTGTTATTTTCTGTTTTATTTATTTATGTGCTTGTTTGATAACGGCCATCCTAGTGCGTTGTGAGGTGGCATCTCAGTGTGGTTTTGCTTTGCATTTCCCTGATGACTAATGATGCTGAGCATCTTTTTCTATGCTTATTGGCCATGTGTATATCTTCTTTGCAGAAATGGCTATTTAAGTCCTTTGCCCAGTTTTAAACAGGGTTATTTGTCTTTTTGTTGTTGAGTTATGAGTGTTCTTTATATATTCTGGATATTAACTCCTTATCAGATATATGATTTGCAAACATTTTCTCCCACTCTGTAGTTGTCTTTTCACTTTCTTGATAGTGTCCTATGAAGCACATAAGTTATCATTTTACTAACGTCCAATTTATCTATTTTTCTCTTTTGTTACTTGTGCATTTGTGATCATTTTGAGAACATTATCTAATGCAAGGCCACAAGATTTATGCCTATGTCTTCCTCTAGGAGTTTAAGAGTTCTAGCTCTAGCATTTAGGTCTCCCTTATGTATTTTGAGTATATATTTTTGTATACGGTATAAGGTAGAGAAGCTTGTGATATTTTTATTTTTTGACAGAATACAATGAAAATTTCCTAGGAAGAGAAAACTCGAGTGGAAGGAAGGGGCTTATTTCCATCTGCGTCATCACCCAGCCCTGCCCGGGCCCCTGGCCAGTGCTGGCTTCCCTGCTGCCACAGCCTGTCCACCATTGTCCCCCTTCTCCTCTTTCCCTTGCCCTCTCCCTACCTCCTTGGCCTTGGTCTGTCTTTGGGGGGGCCCTGACAGGTATCCCCCTTGGCCTCCAAGGTGCTACAAACCCAAGCCCATGGGACGAGATGGAGCTAGTGCCGAGAAGATGCCCTGGTAGGCATGTGTTACCTATGGTCTTTACATTTCTGGTTAGCTTTATGATTCAGTGTGGCTCTGAAGGACATTTGGTACACAACTTTTTAAAAAGATGAATCTATCTATTAAAAACTTGCATTGCCTTTCTCAACACCTGTAACAACAGCCATGCTCAGATTTGTCTGTAGTTATGTTATCTGCTAGCTCACGGCTCTTCCCACTCTTATTATTTTATTTTCTTTGTTTTCACAGCCTCAGAAGGGCAGCATTATAACTTCTGGTTTCTAGCAGGGCGGCGGAGGCACAGGGAGCCGGGAGGTTTGCTCCAGGCAGGACAATCCAGGAGTGGAAGAACCACACACTTTAGAGGCTCTCTCCTGAGCGGCCCTGGCCATGCCCGCTTGAGGGGAAGGATCCAGAGAAAACCGAAAACACAATCACTCATCTAGTTGTCGTCTGTATTTAAGGCCAAATACTTGAAAACATTTAGATAATTGAGGGAATGTATCCTTTTCTTTAAGAATGTTTGTGATTCTGAATAGAAAACTTCCTGAATACTGTGGCCAGATTCTGCCTGATGACCCTGGTCTGGTACATTTAAAATGTTTTAACCAGAGGGATTAATCAAATGCTATCCACCACACCAGGTGCTGGGGACAGGTGTTGGGGGAGGGAATCGAGCTATAAATCACTCCCTGTTGTACTCCTTTGTCATCTAGTTGTGGTGATGAAAGGCCCATAGAAGGAGAAGAGGGTGACAGGTGGAGGCAGCAGAACAGATACCAGGGACCCTGGGATGCAGAGGTGGGAGGCCACACGGCAGGCTGAGATGGGCTGGGGGGATTTCAGTAGGGGCAGGAGGCGTCAGCACCCAGTGGGGAGCAGGAAGAAGGCAGAGGCAGGAATAGTGAGGGAATGAAAGGCGCGGACAGTCCCCACATGTGAGTCTAGGTCAGGAGGGTGCTTAAGCCTAGGGTGACAGAAAGGCAAGGGGATTCCCAAGGGGCAGGGGTGAGTGAGCCCATGATGGAGCAATACGAGGGCAGAGGCTCCATTCCAGTGGGAAGCAAAGGTGATGGTGGGGCAGGCTGGGAATCGCCACTCACTGCAGAAGTATCTCCTGAGAGGCGGCCCTGAGCCCCTGACTGCATTTGGGGGGGGATCCACCCCGCCCCTCCCCACAAAGTGGAGAAGGTCCCTGCTCAATCCCACCTGCCCAAGAGCTCCTTCCTTTGATGGTGGGAGGGCCTCTAGCTCCGAAGCTGCCTGATTTTGCTTTGCAATGGGTGTTTGCACGTGGGTTTCTGATCTGGGGGACTCAGTCAAGGGCACTGAGAGCCCTGGAAACCCCACAGCACAGTGGCACTCAGGCCCCCCCCCCCAAGCACACCTTCTAATTGGCCTTGCTCTGCCTAGCCGGGTGAGGATGGAGAAGGTGGCTCCCTTCCCCGACTGGTACAAAGTACAGCCCCAAGCAAAGCTGCCCTCTCCCTCTCAACTCGCTATATTTATGTTTCCCGACTTCTCTGGGTTAGAGGAGGTAATTAACTGTTTTGGTTTAAAAGCCCTCCTGCTGGGTCGCAGTCTGCGTGGGAGAATAAAAGTAAACAAGCAAAAGGGAACAGTGTCATCAAAGGACCTTGCACCTACCTTTCTTCATTATAAGGATGAAAACGTGCCATTTGCCACAGGTGCCACCGATCACCCATGCAGGGCAGGGTCTGCGGGCCTTTCACTCTTTTGAATGGTAAATCAAGAGCGATCCGCGCATGATTTAATGAGGCAGACTTGCCGTGGTTCCAGATAGGAGTCAGATGACAGACGTGTCCCCTGCCCCCGGCCTGAGCAGTTTTAGAGTGATGCTCACAACCTATTCTGACTGATGACTTCCTCTAGTTCTCCAGCCGACCTGAGATATGTTCGCCAAAATCTGATCCAAATTGTCCCCTTAACCTAAATATCAAGAACCAATTTTTTAAAAAGCAAAAGGTTTCTTGACTTCTATGGAGGAAAATGCTCGTTTCCCTGGCCATCACCAAGTCTTGGAGGTGCGTTGGGCCTGCTTATCCCTGAGGCTGCCCTAAGGTGGCTGATGAACGCGCTGGCTGCACCCACGTTGCTGGGGGAGATTCCTATCTGTGTGCCAGCTGCTTCCACAACACTTCTCCAAGGTGCTGACACAAAGAATCTTGTCTTCATAAGTAGGGGGCTATAAAAGTTTACAGACAGAAGTATAAATGTCTAACGACAAGGCACACACAGCCTTGCAATTAAACACACCGAGCTAACGCTAATGTCAGCTCGCTGCAGGTCCAAGTCTGTGACCTGCCCTCCTGAGGAAGCATTACCCTGTGTGGCAGAGCAGCCTCCCAAACAAGGATGCTTTAGAGTCGTAGCATGTTAATTAGTCCTCCCGGCAGCCACGAATGAAGAAGTCAGGTAACACAATAAGCTATGTATTGGCAGAAATAGAACACGAAGAAATATTTCTTGCAGGTACATGAAACTGGATCATTACTCTCACAAACTACTTTTAAGTAGGTGAGGCTTTAAAACTAAAAGGAATAAAAAAAAACCTCTCCATGCAATATTACCAGCTGGTTCTACCTCTGTATGTTTTTTTATCTGTAGCTCAAATATACACTCATGGCCTTATTTTATAGCAGCTGATCATTTATTTATTTTTTATTTTTTTAATTTTACATTTTCTTTTACCGGCGCGCCCCTGAGGCAGAGGAACTCCTGAGGGGGTGGGCTCCACAGAGCATTTGTTTATTTTTTAGAGATGTGGTCTCGCTATGTTGCCAGGCTGGAGTGCAGTGGCTGTCCACAGGCTGATCATAGCTCTCTGCAGCCTCACACCCCTGGGCTCAAGCCACCCTCCCGCCTCAGCCTCCCGGGTAGCTGGGACTACAGGTGCAAACCACCATGCCTGGCCCGTATATTTTTGTTTTTGTTTGTTTTGCTTCCTAATTATTTCCCAAAGAAAATCATAACTAAAAAAGGCTTTGTTTCTCTTAGGTGACAAATTTATAGGTATTAATATTTTAAAGTGTAGTATTTTCCATCCTAGTCTTTGCCTTTTTTTTTTTTTTTTTCCGAGGTAGGGTCTCGTTCTGTTGCACAGGCAGGAGTGTGGTGGCATCATCATAGCTCACTGCAGCCTTGAACTCCCGAGATCTAGTGATCCTCCCACCTCAGCCACCTGAGTAGTTAAGACTACAGGTGTTCGCCACGGTCCCTGGCTAATTTTTTATAGAGATGAGGTCTTGCTATGTTGTCCAGGCTGATCTCGAACTCTTGGCCTCAAGCGATCCTCCCACCCTGCCCCCCCAAAGTGCTGGGATTACAGGTGTGAGCCACTGTACCTGGCTTCTTTGTCAATTTTATTTTCTTCTAAAATCAACAAGGAAAAGAAAAGAAAAATAGAATGTGGAAAAACTGAAGAATGGAGGTGATGATGGCTACCAGGACACTGTATTTTGGGGGGAAAAGGCAGATTGAGAGTTGCTTGTGAACTGAGGTTTGGTTACAGCACAGGGCCCTCATCAAGGGTCCAGCCACATGGGCGGAGGTCTCTCTTTGCAGTCTGTTTCAGTGTGTCACGTACATGCTCTGGAGACACGCACTGCGGAGACGGTGGCAGAGCCCGTGTCATGTGACCGAGCTCACAAACACCGGGAGCTCCGGATCTTCTATAATTAAATGTTTTTCTCGAGCAATGCTGATACAACAATGCCGTGGCTGGCACCACACTTGATCTTCACCGCCGCTTTCCACCTTTTCCTCTTGCCAGCTCTTCACGTCGACTTTCTCGGCAGCTTCATTCCTTCACTGGTGCCAGGCAGGCGCACTGCGCAACCACTTGGGTTTTCTTCCCTCTTTTTGCGCCCAGTAAATTTTCATAAAGCATTTAACGTGAGAACAAGCAGGTTAATTTACCGTGCTGGTGAGCCAGGCGCCCTGCAACACTGCCATGTTTTGGCTTCTGAGTCAGAGGCCTCGGTCCCAGTGGCGAGGACTCTTGCCAGAGCCTTCTCTGTGCAGACACCAGGTGTGATTTAGCATAACAGATTGTGTGGACGCTCAACGGCTTCTATAAACCGTGCGTCAAAACGAAATTGTATCCTTCGTGCAAGATGAAGATGAAAGTCTCCTGGGCTAGAAGTTCTGCCAGGAAAGGCCTCTGGACACATAGGAAATGGGAAAATCACCCCACCTTGCAACACACGCCTGGTTTCGGGAACATTTAAGTTCTCCTTAACGATGTCAGTACCTTGTTAAAATCCTTTGTCATGTCGCAATACTGTTTTCCTCGAACAATAGGTAGGCAATGAAAACCAAGGTGTTTTTTTTTTTTAATATACAAAGAGGATATACGAAAAATGGAATTATTTGGAAATTTTACCCAAATATATTATCCAATTTTACCCAAATATATTCATTTTATCATTGAATCTGGCCTTTGATATGTAACTAGTCAATTGCTTGAACCATGCATGAAATCACGACAGTGACACTGAACGCTGGTGTTGTAGATGTCAGCTCTCTTGGCTGTGAGGACGCTGCTTGGGGAAGACTTTCAGGGAAGAAGCCGAGCTTTGTGGTAACACAGTGTAGGCCCCAGAGATCAGAGCAGCCTGTTCCTGAAGATGGCAAGATTAGTGAGCCTCGAGAAAAGGGCAGGCCTGAAGCAGAGACACAGGTCAGACCACAGGGAGAGTGACTAAAGTCACAAGAGGACACAGAAGATGATTTCGGAACAAGCTTAGCAAATACAACTGCCGGAATTACCAGCCTTTTTATCCAGACCACTGCCAGGGGCAACTCAACGCTTAGTGATATCCAGTTAGCTAAGGAGAGGACCAATGGCATCCCAATGGGGCAGCAATGCCAATGGCTTTGGAATAAGATTCATGTCCTCAGATGTTCGAAATCACCTGATGATGATGTAAATGTATACACAGTCCTTTTTAAACTTTTCAAAGGCTTTCATACCTACAATCTCATTTGCTCTCACAACTGTTCTAAGGTGTGGACAGTGTAGATTTTATTATCCACATCTGCGTGGCGAACAGAGCAGTTAAGAGACTTCTCTGGAGGCCACACAACTGGTCAGCCATCGAGGTGAGGAAGAACTCATGTGTGGGGCTCCCAATCTTGTGTTTTGTCTGCAGAACTCCTGGTACCCTAGAGCATTGATGATTTACCCAATTGGCTACAAAAAACCATTTTTTTTCTGCTTAAATTCAGTAGAGTAGATTCTGTGGTTGGCTACCAGGAGCCCTGGCCAATACAGGGATCACATTACACATGCATTCTATCACCTGTCTTTTTTGTTCCACAACAGGGAGGGTACCTCTTTATGTAGGGCATGCTGTGCATAATCCTTTGTGATGATTGAAAGTATTCTATTGCATGGATCTGCCACCATCTATCTCAGCAATCCTCTAATGATTAAGATTTAAATTTTCCCCAGTTGTTTGCCATTAATTCATTCATTTCATTCAAGAGATATTTATTGACTATGCTTTAGGTGCCAGGTACTATTTTTAGTAATGGAGAGAACAGCTCCCTGCCTACAGGGAACTTACATTCTAGTCAGGAAAACAGCTAATAAACAAGTAACCAATAAACAGTTGCAGGCTGTGGAAAGACCTATTAAGAGAACAGAATTAAGTAATGGGATAGGAGTGATGGTGGGTGCTTGAGACAGGGTGGCACAATAGCATCTTTGAGGATGTGACATTTGCCCTGATACCTTAAAGATTATATAAGCAAAGCTGTAACAGGTATCCGAGAACATTCACCATAGACTCTTATCTGAACATTCCCTTAGGATAAATCCTAGAAGTGCAAAAATGCTAGGCCAGATGACCTGCTCACTTAGGCTCCAAAGGAATGGCCGTGAAGGTCCAGTCTCATAGCCTCCTCCAAACCGGCTCTGGAGCCGGCAAGTCTTGCCTCAAGTCCCCACTGTGCCTGCTGACTGCCAGTGTAAGAGACAGGACAGTCTCTTAACCAGACTGTGCCTCAGCTTCCTCATCTGCAAGATGAGGACAGTAATAGTGATCAACACAGGGGCTGGTGAGGATTGAAAAGGTTTAACATAAGCAGTTAATAAATTTTAGATTAAAAAAAAAGCCATACTTATTTTAACATGTATACTAAAACTTCTTTTTAAAAAAGGGCCATGTACATTTAAACTCCCATTTCCTTGTGCCCACCCACTTGGGGTTGGTTTTGAGCTTATACCAGCTTGGCCCTGCCTTCCTTCACTAGCCCAGTGTGCTCACACCAGGACTGGGGCTGTGGCTCGTAGCTCTTACATCCCCAGTGCCTGGTCCTCTTGGCACTGAGGAGGGTCCCTGAAGGGGCCAGGCCACTCCCACATAATGGGAACTAGCCTGTTCATTGATGGGGTTCAAGACACATTACCCTAAAATGTGGCACCCTGGCCCTTGAGAAAATAGCAGAAGCAGGAAGGTCAGTCTCGCCTGCCCCCACCCTTCTGCCCTGAAGCAGGTCATAAAACTTTCACTCCAGAGGTGCCCTCCCCATACCCAAAGGAAAGGGACATCCCTTATCCTTGAAGACACAGAGACCTCAAGAAGAATCTGAACAAACAGGCCTTGCTAAGTTCCCCCCTGTTTCTCACCACTAAATCAGACCCCCGTTGTCTGATTACACTTCTGCATGACTGTCCACTCTGCATCAAACCTGCTCATAAACACTGAGGTTTCCCTGTTCCTTTGGGTCTTCATTTCTGAAGGCTCCTGTGTTGTCATATAAAACTTATATTAAATAAATGTGGGCACTTTTCTCTTGTTAATCTGTCTTTTGTTACAGGTGCCTCCGTCATGAACCTTCAGATGGGTGAGGAAAAGATATTGCTTTTCCTCTCCTACAACATCTAGTCTCAGACCTCTCGTTTTTGCATGAAATCAGATCTTAAATATCTACAAAGTCTACCTTCCTCTGACACCACGGCCGTCGCGTTGCTGGATTCTTCAGGAATCCAGGTAGGCCTAGTGTGCTCTCCATCTCTCAATAAAAAATTACAAAGAGCAACTTGCTTCATAATGCTTTTGTTCCAACTTAGAAACCTAAATCCCTAAATCCTGAGTCAGTGTCTCAGCAGAAACGGAAGGCTACGGGTTGCAGGTGGCCATTTACTTATTGCGATCTGAAAGCGTCTATACCACAGTATGAAATGTGACCACATTCCGTTTCTTTCTCTGTCCATCTGCTGCTGTTATTGTTTAGGAGTGAGGATGATTTTGAAGAATGTCAATTTGGACTGTGTGTAAGCTTATTTCTCAAGCCATATTTAATGTTTTGGCAACAAACACTACGTTGCTGCTGTCTAACTAAGAAGGTAGTAGGGAACCAGTTTTTCTGCCTTTTTTCAGGTTGTATGCATATGTATTCTCCATTCTTTTTGAATGGAGGTGGCTGTGATTAAGATGGGTCAATTATATTAATACACAGTGAGTTTAATTGATTTTTTTTTTTTTTTTTAAAGAAAGGAGAGCAAGGGATAGGGAGGAGAATGAAGACATGAGAACTACAAGAAAGACTTTAATGAGGCCTCTTGGTGTCTCTAATCATCTCAGGGTTGTTATTCTCATCCTATAACCGGATAGATGAGACACACACATTGAGGTCGGGACTGCGACTGGAAGCCCTCAGAGTTCCTAGCATGGGGCAACGCACAGCGTAGCTGCCCGACCTGGGAACTGTGTGCTTGTGCCAATAGCTGGAGAGACAGATGGGGACTCTGCCCACCTCCTCATGGTCCGTTTCTCTCTCTCATAGACACATACTCTCCATTGTCTGTCTCTCTTACAGACACCTATACACACACACACACACACACACAATAGCCTGGTTCTCTCTCTCTCTCTCTTACACATTCATATGCACAACAAGCACACACACGGAGGAAGCAATATTTTCTCCATGTGTGTCAGTTTCTTGTAGCCAAATATGGTGGATTCTTTCTTATATCTTATAAACATGATCAGTAACTTAGGTAAGAATTACAGAGAATCAGAGTCTTGGAGTTGGGAGGGGTCTCTGAAGTTACCCACAGAAGCTCTGCCCAGGGAAAGAGTCCCTTCAATCCTCTGGGCAAGTGCATAAACATGGCCATTGGACAGACCTTCAGATATCTGAAGATGGTCACTACGTTTCCCCAAGTCTTCTGTCTTCTAACACTCCTTGTTCTAATACTTGTCTCTCTGAAACCCTCTGACACAGACTCAACATCCTCCCACCTCTGAGTCGCCCTCCTACGGACATACCCAGGTTTGGCAATGCCTCCCCTTTTTGTGTGTGTGAGACAGGGTTTCACCATGTTGCCCAGGCTAGCATGCAGTGGTGCGATCATAGCTCATTGCAACCTCCAACTCCCAGGCTCAAGAGATCCTTCTGCCTCAGCATCCCAAGTAGCTAGGACTACAGGCACATACCACTAAATCTGGCTAATTTTTAAAATTTTTTTATAGAGACAGGGTCTTGCTGTGTTGCCTAGGCTAGTCTCAAACTCTTGGCCTCAAGTGATCCTTCTGTCTCAGCCTCCCCAAGTGTTGGGATTACAGGCATGAGCCACCATGCCCAGCCTGGGCAATGCCCTTTCCAAGCCCTAAGCAGGAGTTCCTGCTGTTCTTCTCCCAGACGTTGTACCCTGCCTGTGAGTGCATTACTCCTGGTGGCTGGCTACATTGGCTGACCCCATATGGAGGTTGGAAAAAAGGTGTAGTTGATTACAATGCTAGACTAACCTTTCATCCACTCAATATGCTTAACAATATGGCTTTTAGTATAGTCTTCTTAAATCTAACCATTCTTAATACCAATTGCTCAGTTTCCAAAAGAGTTTTAGGAATGTTAAATGTTTAACAATTTATAGTAAATTTACAGTAATATGAGAAGATTACCATATTTAGCAAAAGTCAGCATTAGCGTTCTTCCAAAGCTAAAAAAATAATACATATATTCAGGATTTTTTTTTTTTTTTTTTTAGCAAACCATTTTTATCTGCCATGAAAAATATACCACAAATGGTGGCATTCCTGAAATAGAATTTGAGGTGTTTGGGGCCTCAATTCCTAAACCTGCAAGATGAACTCTGAGGTTCTTTCTGTCTTAAACATTTAACATTCTCTGCATACCCCTCCTCTGGTCAGTTGTCCTAAGGGAATCCCCTCCTCCAAATAGTAGAAATACTCACCTTTGTTACTTCTTTTTGAATAGAAATAACAGATTTCTGGCCTAATATTTCAACTTAGTATGTATGCATTTGATGGTAGAAAATGGAAAATATCTAATATTTTGACTATTCTTTAGTTTTAAATATAAAAACTTTCAATCTTTGTTACTGTAGATGAAAATGATATTTTTAAAAAGTTAGCTGAAACTTAATATTTACCTTTAAAAGTACATCTGATATATAATTATTTATGCATATTCAAAGAACAGATAATATCTACCATTTTTAAACTATTAAGGAAGCATTAATGGATAGAAAAGCACTGGGATTTTGAGAACTTAAAAGCACCTGACAGAGAGGACAAATCAGAAATGTAAGTAAAAAATAATATTTGTAATTTAACAAATATAGTTCTCATTACGGTTAAGAAGCTGTGTAATATACCTTTCTTGATAGGTAGCAATTTTGTCTTTGCTCTTCCTGCGGATATTTGGTTTACCGGATTTGATGGGTTTGGGTGGGACTTGGACGTGGGCGCTTTTAAAGGCTCCCCTTGTGACTCTGATGGACAGCAAGGGCTGAGGACCTGTCCCACAGGCACACGAGTAAATGCCTTGCCTGTTGCACAAGCAGCACCCACAGCTCAGGGGAAGAAAGGCCTGCTTGGGACGAGGAACCCAGAAGCCCCCTGAGCACTCCCCATAAATCCTTAAATGGCATTTTTCACATCATATAAATCTTCACAAGTTAGATCTGTTTTAGTATGTGACATTCTATTTGTGACACTATTGTTGAATATCGTTGCTGAAGCCACTTGGAATCGTGGTAAGTTCTGCTCCTGGTTGGCAACTTATACCCTGACCTTTATTTTCCTGTTCCCACCTGTGCACCAAAGGTGAAGGGAAGAATCTGGGAGTTGAGCAGGAAGAGAATGATACGCATCAGCATGGGAGACCACTGAGACCAACCCCTCATTTTACAGCTAAGCAATTTAAGGACTGCAGAAATGAAATAATCTCCCCAGCACCAATAATGAAAGACTTTAATTACTTAAACGGCATTGTTTTCTGAATAGTGAAATGCATATATGTATTTTAATAGAGGCCGGGCGCGGTGGCTCACGCCTGTAATCCTAGCACTCTGGGAGGCCAAGACGGGAGGATCGCTTGAGGTCAGGAGTTCGAGACCAGCCTGAGCAAGAGCGAGACCCCCGTCTCTACTAGAAAATGGAAAGAAATTAGCTGGACAACTAAAAATATGTAGAAAAAATTAGCCGGGCGTGGTGGCACATGCTTGTAATCCCCACTACTTGGGAGGCTGAGGCAGAAGAATTGCTTAAGCCCAGGAGTTTGAGGTTGCTGTGAGTAGGCTAATGCCACAACACTCTAGCCCGGGCAACAGAGTGAGACTCTGTCTCCAAGAAAAAGAAAAAAACAAAAGAGAGACCTGTAACCCGTGGCACCATTATACCATGGCATCACGGCCTGGAGCACTGAAGCCGGCCATACATGACCCAGGCCATCACTCCTAAGTCCCAACCACCTGCTTCTTTTGTCCTCTTAATCAACTGTCACTCAACATTGCCTGAGTCCCTTCTTCATGAACCTCCATTTGGCTTAGGCCTGTTTTTTTCCTGGCCCAACCTCCTACCGTACTGCGCTGTAGCTTCTGGAATGTTACAAGTACCCTTACATTAGCAACCATTCCCTGGAAAACCAACCACTTGGCTTTGCCCCGCTGACTCTGTCTCACCACTCTCTTGAAAGGAACGAAAGTCTCACTCTCATCCACCCCACAGTTCCCCACCACGCTTGCCCAACAGACACTCCTCCTGCCATAGGGGGTCCGTGCCATCCAGTTGTGTCACCCTTTCAAATCTCCACCGTGCTAATAAGTGGAAGCTTCTCCAAATAGCTCCAAGTGAAATCCCCTCTCGTGACCCTGGGAGTTCTCCAACACCCACCCTGATGACTTAGTCACATTTTGGTCTCACCTTTCTCAAAATTGCCTCCTCCCTAATTCTCAATCCCTGAAACTCCCCTGTCTAATGACAGTGCCTCACCTGGCCCCTGTCCTTGTCCTCTGGTTTGCCTTCACATGTCTTTGAGTCCTGGCCCCCAGGCGGTCAGCTGACTCTCAGGGTTTTTTGCCAGTCTACCACCTGCACTTCATGGTTAACTGTTCCCAGTAATACCTTCACAATCACCCTCAAGTCTTGTCCCCTTTAATTCTCTTTTACTCTTGCCTGGGTCCAGGGTTTGGTGTGCTGGGGGAAAAAGTGCCTTCCTCATTCACTCATTTGTTCAACTACTCGACTATATTAGGCACAGTACTAGGTCCTGGGGGTATAAAAATGCACCCTTCTTGCAGTGAACAGAAATGCAACACAGGGTGATGTACATATAGCAGCAGAGACCTCACAAGGTAGTTGCACAGGGGCGTGGCAGAGACTGCTGACGGCCCCAGCACCCACTCTCCCTGTTCCCTTGAGTTTTAGCTGGGCATGTGTCCACCCTTGGGGCCTGCACGTCCCAGCCTACTTGTAGCTAGCATAGGAATGGAACAGAAGTGGTACAGGCGATGTTTAATCCCTTGAAAGGAAGCCACCTGCCCTCTCCTCTCTCCTCTTCTGTCTCACAGGCTGGAACTCAAACATGGTAATGCAAGCCAGTTTCGGCCACGCAGATACGGATGTCAGAGCAACGAGAGAGAAGCAACGTGGGTCTCTGGATGTTCTGCAGGAGGAGCACTTCCCACCTGCCTCAGACCACCCACCCACCTCCAGACTGTTGGGTGAATGAGAAATAAACTTCATTTGGTTTGAGCTACTGCAGCGTTGGGTCTGTTTGTTGGAGCAGCTTAACCTGTACACTGACACAAAGGGGGAGACTAAGCAAGCGCACACGGCGGGTGGGATGGGGTGATGGTGAGAACAGAGTGTGCAGCAGGGGCAAGAAGAGTGCCTGGGAAGATGTCACAGTAGAGAAGCAGAGCCTTTTTACTGATCCTGGAAACTTCTCTTTCTCATTCCGCTGTGTGTGTGTGTGTGTGCGTGTTAGGAGGTGGGAGGCATGTTCCAACCATGGAGGGAAGCATAACAGGTGGAATTTTGGGGGGTGTGTAGATTGGTTCAGTTTAGATGTGTTTGTTTAGGGTCTCAATAGATACTATCTCTTGACTATCAAAATTCTCAACCAATTAATAAACACAGCAAAAGAGTCAGCAGGAAGAGCCTCAGAATGTCTCCTTCATTTCTGATAAAAGCGAGATTGAGTGAAAGAGCCACACAGCCTTGGAGTTAGCCTGACTTACCCATCTGGCTGCACAGGACTGATGCAGCACCCTGGCCCCAGCGAGGTGTCCCTGGGGAGCAGGGGCCTTGAGGAAGGAGAAAGGAAGTGGCAGAGATGCACCGACCAGGATTGCCACTGAGTGCGTCACCCTGGCTCAGAGGAGATGTGACGGGCGTGGGGAGGAGCTCCCTCCTGAGGGCCACACTTCAGCAATGGGGAATGAGCGAGCATTCCCTGCAGTGATGACTTTGAGGCTCCTGCAGGCCACCTGGGATAACCTGATGGGTCTGTCTCTCTGTCATAAGCCCTCGGACGGGTCAGAACTGAGTCATCTTTTCTGGAATGGGACATACTCTCATGACCTCCCAGGCTGTGGGCTCATCAGGTGTCCTGGCATAGCTGCCCCCTCTGTGAGATGGGGTTACCTCCCAGGCTCTCCTGCTTTCTGTGGAGATGGCAGCCCCGGCAAGGATCAGCCTGTTTCCTCCCAAGGCTCTTGTGGGCCTGAAGGGTCTCCTGATCCTCTTGGACCACCTTAAGCTGCGTGAGCTAGACACTGGCCAGAAGCTTTCCCCCTGCAGGACTCTCTGGCTTGGTTCTGCCTCCCACTGCACACTCAGCCGCACTCGCCCCGCTTCCCAGGCATCGCCCCTCCCAGGGAGGCAGGGCTCCAAGCGCCCAGGGGTCTCATAATAAGCAACAGGTGGCCCTTTCTTGTTGCACACCTGCCTGATGCTCAGGGGCTCTGGCAGTGCCAGCTACCTACATGCTCAGGGATGATTTTGTCTGTATGTGTTGGGGGAGTTGATTACAGGACTTGCTGGTGACTCTAATGGCTTATTTATTTATTAACTCATTCATTCATTCACTCATTTTTAGTTTGTTCTTTCTCGTAAGTTGGGAGAAAATGGGTTTACCACTTTCTACACCATTATGTAGCTAAGGTAGCAACTCAAAGATTCTAATCTAATGGAACATTTAGGCCTTATTTAATCCCTATTTCCCTCTAAACAATAAGAACAGGTGGAAGAAAAAAATATTAACTACTTGATGAAATAATATATGACAATATTTCAAGATCTGTTAAACTTTTCCATTAACGTGTAATGGTTATATAATAGATTCTTTGGGGTTTTTCCCCCCTTTTCTTTATTCTTTCCTACCCTTCCTACCTCCTTTTCTTTCTTTTCTTTTTTAAACAGATTTGATATGACATATCCCAAGTTCAGGCGTCCTCCATTAGTAGTCACACAGTGCCATTATTGACATTTTGCTCCCACTCTATGACACCAGAAACCAAAGGTTATTATGAAACCCCAGCTCCTAATTCTGATTGTGGCAAGTAACAAATGTGTGAATACACATTTACAGGTTCCAGGGATAAGTTCTTCAGTTCCATTGGAAGATAACCTCAGGATTAAACAAGTGTATTTGACAACAGAAGTCCTTTACAGGGCATTTCTCAGTGTTTATATAAATCTGAACACACTGGCTCAACCCCACACCCAATCTAAGTGTGTATTCTCTAGGTATTTACCACTGTCAGTCCTTATCACCATCTACTGACATGACCCATCTATATGTTGGTTTCTCCTACCTAGCCAGCATGTTGTAGGTATTTAATAAATGTTCGTTGTATCAAATTGAATACTAAGAAAAAGAAGTAGAACCAAGGCAACAGTGGGGCCTAAAATGGGTTCTTCCAAGAGATCATTTGAAGATGTAGAAGGAGAAACAAGTGGCACAACCCAATGGTCCTGAACCATGGAAATGTAGAACTGCCACGAAGAATCAAGACCAGTACAAGGTAACTGCTTTCATAGTTTTCCTAATGGGAGTCAATCATCAAAGCAAAGTTGCTCAGCTGCTGGAATTGGATTGTGAAAAATAAACAAGAAAACAATGTGCTGTTATTTAAAAATCACCCACTTGGAAATAAATAAATCCAATATTGCTACAAACAATGTAAGCTGTTCATCCTTGATTGTGAGCTAGTAAATTGATTAACATCATATTCTAAAATTAAAATGAAGTCTATGTTGGAAAACAGTTATCAAAAGATGTGTTGTAACAGAGCTCTGAGAACAGGCCAACAAATTCTGGCCAAAAGACCAGACAGTCAACTGTTTGATAAATGTATAATAAAATAGCAGAATTTTATTGATACTATTGCTCTATGAAGCTGAAAAACCCCAAAATGGAGAGATTAAGAGTATGGATTTGGAACACAAACAGTTACCAAAACGAAGCCAGGGATGGAAGAATACCAAAATGAAGCCATTTTCTCTGATAGTGGGGTGTTTCCTTCTACCAAAAAAACTTAATGGTGGTTCACTCAGAGGTTTGTATTTATTGACAGGTATTATGTGAGTAAAAAAAACTTGCTTCAAAATAGATCTAATATTCCTATTTAATATTGCTTATATATTTTAAGTTAGAATTCTTTTATTTTTATTAGTAGTAAGACCAACCATGATATTAATAGGAAAAGAGATATTGGAGCTCCTGATTAATGATAGCCATTAATGATAATTCATCTAGTTTCCGAGGGCTGCCGAGGTAACAAATTACCACAAACTTGACTGCTTAAAACAACAGAACTTTACTCTCCACAGTTACAGAGCTCAGAAAGTTGAAATCAAGGTGTCTGCAGGGCTGTGGTCCCTCTCTAGAGAATCCTCCCTTGCCTCCTCCAGCTTCTGCTGGCTGCCAGCAGTCCTGTGGCTTCATCACTCCAACCTGTGCCTCTGTCTTCATGTGCCTTTCTCCCCTATGTCTGTCTTCTCTGTGTGTCTTTGATGTCTCTTACACTTGTCATTGGATTTAGGGCACATCCAGATAACCCATGATGATCTTATCTTGAGATCCTTAACTACATCTGCAAAGACCCTTTTTCCAAATAAGGTCACATTCACAGGTTCCAGGGATCAGGACATGGATGTATCTCTTGGAAGCCACCATTTAGTCCACTACAGGAAGGATATTCCATGAATAGTGGGATGAATGAATAAATGGTGCTTAAAAGAGCTACTAGAAAACATCTCTCCATCTCTCCCTCTCCTACCTACTTCTGTTTAGAAGAACAGTGCCTAGACTATTTGAGATCTTTGGCAAGATCTCTAGGGGTGTCTCTGTGTCCTAGGAGACAAGGCTTGGGACTGTCAAAGACTCCCAGACCCAAGGTGACTTGGGACAACCCTAACCTCACGAATGACTCTCCTCTGCTACATTCCTGGCCCAAGTGGCACCCACAACTGCTTGCATGCCTCCAAGTCCATCATTTAGTTCTTGGCTAGCTCTAAATACTATATTACATGCCATAGTGTTGCCTGGAGCCACAGTCAGCTTCCCCATTCTTTCTGTAAACCAGCACCTGTCCTTTCCCACCTTGCTGTTCACCTCTCCTGTGAGACCACCTCCCAAGGGGCAGAGGAAGAGGACACTTCTGAACCACTGTCTTCAGGACGTGTGCTTGTCTTAATTCTTTCCACCAAGAATGCTGGCTCTTCCAATTAGGTCTAGTAGATACCATTCATCATCCAGAGAATGCATCTTTAGATGGTTGGCTAAGGTACAGAATCACAAAATCAGACAATTTTAGGGATGAAAAAAGCTCCATAATTATCTAGTATCCTAGAGAGATCAACAAACGACTGAAGGTCACTCTGACACTTACACTGGGTGCAGAACCAGGACTAGAAGGAAAGTCTGCTGAAGCCCATCCAAGCACTTGTTCACTGCATCACACGTGATACAGAATGTGACACAAAACTTGCTCTTCTGTGAATTATGCTTGGCATGTTAGCCTTCTTGGTGCCCTGCAGTGAGATCATCAGCCGAATGAATATATTCACTGATACTTACTGACTATGTGCTATGGGCAGACAAGCTCTCTGCTCTCACAGAGCTTGCACACTCAAGCGAGTGAATGATTAAACACTATCTCAAAGGCTGGAAGCCTCTGATCAGCTCTCACATTTGGCAGCTGATTGGGACTAAGGTCAACGTGTTCAGCTCTTAATTCTTCACTATATCCTCAGAGGAAAGGTAAAGTAATTGGAGCTACTGTGCCCACTTTAAAGGCTCATAGAAGTGTCCAATGTCATCATTTGAGTCAAATGCACCTGCTGGTCTAGAAAATAAGTTTCCTCACTTCCTTTCTAGTGCTCAACTCTAAGATTAAGCAGGAAACCAAGATCAACAATGATAACAACAACAATGACAAAGCTGTTTCTATAAAAACTCATCACTGTCCATAAAATGAGATATATATCTCTTATATATAGAAGAGTAAAGCCACCAACTAGCTACTCATAAATGAGAGAGGTATTTTCTGGTTGACATAGTGAGGAAAAAAAGACCCAGATGGCAGATCCTTTTGGCATAGACTTCTCTGCTCCGGCTGTCTGATATGTTTCTTCACTGCGTTCATTCTTCTTGCATCAGAACTACCTTGGCAGTTTGCTTATTTCCAAGAAAGACAAAAACAGAAAGGTTTTCGTCTGTAAGATTCCTACCTTCCTCCTTTGATGTTCAGGTGGCCTATGCACTGGAGGAGGCAACAAAAATGACCCAGATCCTCTGGTAAAGAATCTCAAACCTCTGTCTCATGAAAGATTCAACATAATCCCTTCCTGCTGAAAAAGGAAAAGGGACTAGACTTTTGGGGGCATGTTACCTGGGCCAAACCTGATGCCTGGTATAGATTCAGAATTTATTTTAAAACAGGTTTTGGCACGTAGGATAGAGCATGTTGCATTACTGCTGGTTTCAGTGTAAGTCCCGTGGGCTCACGGCCCTGTCTTCTTTCATGAGGAATCCCTGCCAATCTAGGATCTGCGAACTGCTTCTGCCAGCCAATCTCTAATTTAGCATATGTACAAAGCCAATTTTTGGACACCATGATGGAGCCTGGCACCTCTGCAGCCCTCCATATTTGCAATACGCACAGTGAAATAAGTAACTAGCAAGATAAAAAAAAATATGACATGAAAAGGCTTTCTAAATTCACAGATAAATCGTCTATGTATTATATATGTGTATGTGTCTCCCTCCTGCTTTTCCAACATAAACTTACCCCATGCCTTTCCTTGTAGTTATTTCATTTAGATTTTCAATCTGGGATGCACTTAGCAATAGCCAACACTGACAAAGATAAAACCCTGCTCCCCACTGAGAACATCTGATTTTTAAAATGTAGAAATGCTGCTCTTTACAAAATAGGACATTTCCCTTTTAATTAGCTTCAAAATACACCCAAATAATTTGCAACTAGGAAATGATACCATTTTAGAGTACTTAAAAATAATTCCCATGCATGCAAAACCAATTTTGATGAGAGGCCCAGGCTAGTGAAACCTTCAGTTTTGAGATAAATTGAGCTGTTTTTGTGGGGACAGCTGTCACTGCCATGAGAAAATTTCCTTAACCTGCAGGCTTTTATCATTGTCTTCATTCAGAGAACCCTTGTTTAAGGTGTGTTTGTTGAAATATTTGGGAACCATTGCTAATTGAGTCTCTAGTGTGCTCATCTATCTCAGCTGAAAATGTGGATCTTCCTGTTTCCCTCCCTTCTATAGATTTTTTTTTGTCAATCATCTAGTTTTCAAACAGTTCTTCAAAAGAGAATAGGTAGCCACAAAAGCTCTATGGTGTACTTCATGCTATCTTTGAAAACAAATACATAGATTGTGTTCAGCCACCCTGCAATCTGCTGATCCAGAGTCCCCAGAGGGGCAGCCATCGGGCGGGCATTTTGACTTTTCCCTGTACACGAATAAAATAAAATCTCCACATAAACGGGAGGAGGAGACTATGTAATTTTCTGATGTATATTTCTTCCAACGCATGGATTCGTGACGATGGCCAACTTGTCGGCTATTTTGGTGAGTGAGATGTCTGCTCCCGCGCCCAGGTGAGCCGTGGCTGATGGGTATGCTGGCACGGGCTGAATGAACCCTCCCAAACCATACCCGATCCTCACATCCTATGGCTTCTGGTGGTAGAAAGCACGAGTCTGAGCCTCGCATGTATAAATATAAATATTTCAGGAGCTTGGCTGCTGGCAAGCTTTGCACGGCATGCAGAAGCCAGGCTTGATTGCCCTGCCCTGGTGTGGGGCTCCCCAGGTGGCAGGGGCTGAGAGCGGGCAGTGCGGTTGGTAGGGGGTGGCCGTGAGTGCCTCCAGTCATTCTGAGTAGCCCCTGGGCTGATTAGTGACAAGGGCTGACAGGCTCCTGAGGGGAGGTCCTGTCCAGTTTCTTTCTGCAGCAGGGATGATGGGCCAGGCATGGGGTCTTGAAGCAGAGACTGGGGACTTTTTTGTGTGACTGTGACTACATTCCTCATCAACAAGGCCACGCTCATGGTCTCTTTGGAGGCCGTTGACTCGCTAGAGGATTACCATTAAGGGACGTCTGCTCAGTGGCGCCAGGTCCTTTCCCCACCCCTCAGGGGCTCCACCCAAGCCAGACAGAAGGGCAGGGCACTAGCTCTGGGAATTAGAGATGGGAATCGATATGTGTATACGGAACACAGTCACGGACAATTGAAAAGGCTCACACGTAACCCCACTGGGAACTGCTTCAAAGTGAAATCTGTGGCAAATGACTCACGGAACCCAGGCCCTGACTGGGCTGCCTGGGCACGGCCAACGGTGAGGCTCAGAACACTTGTGACTCAGAGTTAAAGTGACTAGAATGTACAGAAAGGATTCCAGGACTGGCCCTGAAAATAAAAACAGTTATTTTAACGGGGAGAAATTCTTGGAACCTGGAATTACGAGATAACTTTTTCAAGTTGAGTATCGAAGGAAAGACGTCACTGAAACAAAGCTTGTGACCTGAGTTTCGCTGCCTGGACGCCCCAGACGACCGCCAGCTCACTGAGGTACTGAGGTTCCTTATCGATGGGCATGTGTTCGAACAGGGAGACCATCAGAGGGAGCAACTAGAGACCGTGCGGTTCTGAGAACCAAGACAGAAATGGGATTAGAATGCTGATGTTTTAAACTCCTGGTTTCTGACGAGGTAAAACTGATAAAGATTTTTAAAGAGATAAAATATGTACTTTGGTTTTATCAAAGTTCAGTCGATTTCAAGAAGATCAGAGTTGGATTATAATTTGGGATTCAATTACATGATTCCAATTACATGTTCCAGTAATACAGTTGATTTTCCTAGTGAAAAGAAAATATTTTGGACCCTAGACTGCTAAGAGCTGGGTTCTAACAGTCAAAGAAAAGGCAATCTCTGGATAGACAGCAGCTATATCAATAGAGGCTGTCCAGAGAAATAGGACCAGGAAGAGACACACAGATAGATTTATCTTAAGAAATTGGTCATGAGATTGTAGACCAGCAAGTCTAAAATCTGCAGGGCAAGCCGGCAGGCTGGAAATTCAGGCAGGAGTTATGTTATTGCGCTAAGGCAGAATTGCTTCTCCAGGAAACCCCAGTTTTGTTGGTACAGCCTTCAGCTGATTGGAGGGAGTGCACTCGTGTTTTGGGGGGTCATCCCCTAACCATACCTACAAAATATCTTCCCAGCAACATCTAGATTAGTGTTTGATTAAATAACTAGCTAAGTAACACATAAAATTGACCAACACAGTAGCTTTCTTCCAAACTGTGAAGAAATCATAAAGGTCTTTGATCTATCAAGAGTCCAGCCTTCTCCCTTTTGGAAAGCTCTTGCAAGCCACTGCCCATCACAAGTCACGATATACTGGTGAGCGGCAGCCCTTTGTCCACCGGCACGGGGCTGCAAACCCTGCACCTGGTGTCACTGGCAGGCAGGAAGGGGGCTGGTAAACAAGCCAAAATGGGCAGGAAGACCCGCCTATTTTCTGATTTCCATTTGGGTTCTACCAGTGTTTCTGCGGCACTTACTGCAACCACAGCCCACTTAGGAATTGCTATCTGTGCAACCCACCTGACCAGTTCCCAGCACATGGCTCTCCCTCACCAGTGTTCTCAAATATTCACTAAGCGTGCCTTTGAGCACAATGTGCTCTCAGCGTGTGGGTGCGCCTCATGACACAAGATTACGAGCGTATTATGCTAGGCCAACAAGTCATGGTGTTCTCATCCCAGAAAAACATAAGCTTCCTTGCCCACTAGTTATATTCCAAATATTTCCTTTCATAATCTTTCTATGAATAAATACTTTAAACAACAAATCATCTCTCATATAAAAGAAGACTAAACCAAAGGGAAAAAAAACTTGGAACAAAAATGTATCATTTGGATTCCTACTTCTAAGCTCAGCTAATAAGAAGGAATCTTTACATGGTACCTTATCATTTATTACAAAGTACTTTCCCAGGCACTTATTTTATTTGATCCTTGCAGCAACCCTGGGAGGTAGTTGTTATTATCTCGATTTTACAGATGACGGTACTAAGGCTCAGAGGGGTTAACAGAATTTCCCGATATCACACAGCCATCCAAACACTGAGCTGGGACTGGAACTATGATCTTCTGCCCCCAGCTTCTTACTGCCCAGACTCCTCCCAAGCTTGTTGCTGGTGACCAGCTCAACCTTCCAAACCTTAATTTATGAAGTTATGTAAATGTGGCCAGAATCTGCCTGTTCAATAAACCGTGAAGTGACTATCGGCTTACGGAAAGCCGTTGCTGAAGGTAGTTCCCACAGATGGGCAGGTAGCTTTATTCTCCGTGTGTCTGTCTTGGGTGCAGAGAGCTCTATTGGAAATCAGTGGGAGGCCCTGCCCAATAAAGAGCGGGGGCAGCGGGCGAGAAGCAGGATGTGAATCTCTTCCATAAAGTGAAAACTTATGTCCTAACAAATAATTAGGAAAAAATTCAAGGTTGTTTCCTCAGCTGATCATCACCGGCAGAGCCAACTTTGGATTAAACACTTCTGCTCAGTGGTTTTGACATTCTCAGTCAGGCATATCTTGATGAAATTAGAGATGCAGAAAATATTTTTTGATGGAGTGTGGGGACAAAACAGCTAGAAGGCAAGCCAATTCCGTGCACAAACTTGTGCAGACCGAGATAAAGAGGAAAAGAGAAAGCAAGACAACGAGGGGCGTGTGTGTGTGTGTGTGTGTGTGTGTGTGTGTGTGTGTGTGTGTGTGTGTCATGGGGGAAGTGTATATGTATAAATAAGAAAGATGAAAGCAAAGGGTAGAAGAGGAAAGGCAGGGCTGGAGTGATACTAATCAATTAAACTTTAAGATCTTGGCAACAAGAGGTGTGTTTATAAACAACCTTCACTAAAAGATACCTTTCCAACTATTAACTGTTTCATTTGCCAGAAATAGTCTCTTCTCTAATTATTCTATACTTGTTTCAATCCAAAAGTGGGGAGAAAAATGGTAATAAGTGAACATACCCATTTTTATGCTATAACATATATCTCTGCACAGAGGTTAACATTTCCCATGCTCAACTAATGAAGTGAGGCCAATTCAAACCAAATTACAAAAGGATTCAGTGGGGAGACTATTAGTTAGAAAGCTTTCAACCCAGGAGAAAAGAAAAATTAGACCAAAGATTTAAGAAATAATAGAATCCTAGCCATTCTGGAATCTCTTAAGAGCATGCTTATGCCAAGCCACCAGCAATCCAACTAGTTTTTCCCTTGGGATTTAAGTCTAGAAAAGTCTGATCTGTGAGGATAGAATAAATATCTTTGCATATGTGCCAAATCTTTTGTAAAAAATTACTTCCCATATATCCTTTCTGAGGATGTGACTAGAGGATGTACTCCATTAAAATGAGGGAATAAACCAAGAAAGAAAAAGACACGAGGTCCAATAAACAAAAGATCCAACTGAGAAATCAGGCCGAAGGACTTCCCAGGAGGACAGGAAGGGAGACTACCAGGTAACAATTTAGTGGGCAACCAGCTCAGGTTGGAGCAATAAATGACACCTTGAGGGAAAAAAATTAGACCTTCTAGGTTACTTGATGTATTTAAAGACATTTTGCAGCTCTGTTGGAGAGGTTGGAATGGAATTAGTGATAGATATATAGAAATAAAGCAAATTCAATAGGTGAATAGATGAACAAACTGGAACATCCAGGCAGTGGAATATTATTCAGCAATAAAAAGAAATGAGCTATCAAGCCACAAAAAGACATGGAAGAACCTTACATGCATGAACCTTATATACACATTGCTAAGTGAAAAAAGCCAGCCTAAAAATGCTACATACTGTATGATTCCAACCATATGACATTTTGGAAAAGGCAAACTATAAAGGTCAGTGGTTGCCAGGGAATCCCTGGGAGCAGGGTGAATAGGTGGAACAGAGGGGAATTTTTAGGGTAATGGAACTATCCTGTATGATACTGTAGTGATGGATACATGGCAGTATGCATTTGTTAAAACCCATAAACTGTACAACACAAAGTGTGAATCCTAATGTAAACTATGGACTTGAGTTAATAAAAATTTTTTTAAAGAAATAAATAAATTCAAGACAATTATTAACTTCAGGAAAAACAAGAAAACAAAAATAATTATATAAATCATATGGCTTATTGTGAACATATTTACATAGTCATGTTATATAAACACTGAATATTGATACAATCCCAAAATATATTGGGAGGATGAGGGTGAGGGAGAAGGGCAAGAGACCTCAATCTTCATCTTACATAGAAGGAAGTCAACAGATGATACATTTAAAAATCAAGAAATAATGGTGTAACCACACTACCTAGAAACATGGAGGTAAACAGTCAGAAAGTTAAAATAGTTAAAAGTAGTTTCTTCTAGGGAGGAAGATGTGGGGAGGGGCAAGGAAGGCTATAACAGAGGGAAGACCCCTAAAACAGCTAGGTTTCCCCAATTCCTCATCACTCTGGGGCACAGTTGTTTGGTGGGCAGAGCACTGTATTAATAAGGTCAGAGCTGTGATCGCTCTCTCTTCCCATGCACTGTACCTTACTCCCCGTCTCACTGAAAACGTGTACCATTTGTCCAAGCGGAGATGGGGCTGGAGAACGTGGAGGGATCAGCACAAATCTGTGGCCACCACCAAAGAAATGGCCAGACTTACTCAAGTCCTCTGGGATGACCTGTGGTTGTGTTGTGGTTGGCCCTGCTGGGCATGGCTCGCTCAAGTCACCACGCCTTCCTTCTGTACCATGTCCTTGACTCCTTTCATGACTCTGATCCTACCCCAGTTTTAAGCCTCCCAGCTACCAGTCCTGCCTCTCTGCTCTCACTTTTTCATTCTTACCTACCCATATGGAATTGGTGTGACTACTATATTAGTTATTTATTGCTGTGCCACAAACTACCCCAAAACTTAGTGGCTTAGAACCATGACCATTTTATTTTATCATGATTCTGTGGGTCAGAATTCACGCTGGCTCATCTCCATGGTTCTCCTGCTGGTCTCACCAGGGGTCACTGATGTGGGTACAGTTACCTGGAGGCGTGACAAGGACTGAGTGACCTAAGACAGCCCCACTCGCCTGTTGGAATGTTGGCACAGGCTGTCATTACATGTCTCTAATAGGAGAGCCTGGGGTCCTTCATGAGGGCACAGGGTTCCAGATGTGCAAGCCCTCATGTGTTTCACTGGCCAGGGCAAGTCACAAGGCCTAGTGGGCTGGATATGGGAGGCATGACTCACTAGGGTTTACCACAGATACCTTCCTGGTTATGCTCGGGGTTCCTGCTTGATTGCTGGCCAGCAGTCCTCAAACGGGGGACTGGACAGCTCTCCAGGAAATGAATGTGCTATTTTACTCCCAAGTAGAATGTAAGCTCACTGGGGATTTATTTTTCACTCCTTTATTGTCCATGCAAAAAAGAAAACAAAGGCGATGTGCCTTTTATGAAGGGAACCAGGTCCCGCAGAGTCTGGACTCAATACCACCAGGCTAGGCCAGACCTGGGAGAGCTGGGGAGGGGGGAGAGGGGCGTCAACCACATACACGCAGAGCCAAAATTTCTTGGCTATGCCCTTCACAGAGAGTAAGAAGCCTAGTTTTCCACAAAAAAAAAAGAGAAAAATAAAAGAAAATTAAAGATATACTTATCCAGTAATAGCAGCAATTTTGGATAAATTATGATACATCTATTTATTTATTTACTCACACAATAATGTGAATCAAACCATTAAATGCCAGGTACCATGTTAGGTGCTGCACATACAGAACTGAATATATTATGGTTCCTGACCTTAAGATGCTCAGAGCCAAGTAAGGGAAACAGAAAAATATATTTAGGGACACTCCTAAATATCCAAAATCTAATCCACACCTGAAAATGTCCAGATAGCAAGTCTTTGGGTAGTGGGAACCCTATATTTCATTATTATATATGGAACTAATGGTACTGTGTTCCCAGCCCGTTCCAAAACCCCAATCAATTGCTTCCAATAACATTTAAAGAAAGTTTAAATGCCTCAATACAACCTAAGTATTTTCTACATCATATAAAGCATTTAAAACATGAATCAACTAATTATTTAACAATGAATGGGCACTCACGGGTGTGTTTTGTACAGTACATGATACTGTACAGTAGCAGATACAATTTATGTTTTCTTTCTATGCCATATTAAACATGTATGGTAATATACATAAACAATGAAACAAAATGCTAAGGATCCTTCTTGGAAGACATTTTCACTTAATAACACAAGATGGACGTTAGCGATAATGCACACATTTAAACAACACATGGTGCCATCCCGGCCGGAGAACAGCTGAGCACCCTCCGCTCCTCTAATCTGAATTCACACGAAACCCAAATGTTTTCGCCAGCACACACATGCAAATCTTGTAGGAATTTTGATCCAGATGGTGAATTCTGGGTTAAAGGTTTCTGCAAGTTGTTACAGTGACTACTCCAACAGTGAGAATTTAGATAGTGCAATGTTAACCTTGTAGGAAGATTGAGACTATGAAATAACATGGCAGTGATCCCTGTAGAGGGTCACACAACCAAAGGAGGAAACAAAACTGTACTCACATGAATACAGCTAGGCATACACTCCGGCAAGGGAGGAGGCGAACAAAGTATATGAAAGCAGTACATGAACTGTTACTGTGATAAGTTTTTGAGTGGATTTTTTTTCCATTTTTATTATTGTTGTTGTTCTTGTTTGTGAAGATTTTAAAAATATGGGAATGTACAAATACAATGGGTGTAAATATGAGTGCATGTGAATGCAACACCCCCATCCCTGCCCCCTGCATAATCTGCAGTGCCTGGTTGGCCCATGTGCAACGGTCACCTTAAAGCTCAGGTGCTTTGCTGCCTGACAAGGCAACCCGCCCTTTAGCTTCTGAGTCATGCAGAAGTGTCAGCTCCCTCATCCTGTGCTAAGAAACAGACCCAGAAGCCTATGTAAGATACAGCATAGATGGGAAAACAGATGGAGACGGTCGGACACTTGGGAAAGATCACCTGAGTGAGACCTGCTTTAGGGAATCTGGGATTCTCTGTAGCCAGCAGCCACTGAGTGCAAATGTCCACCTTTACAGGTGTGTATCTGTGATGCTTAATTTTATGTGTCAACTTGACTGAGCTAAGGAATGCCCAGGTAACTGGTAAAACGTTATTTCTAGGTGTGTTTGTGAGCGTGCTTTCAGAAGAGATTAGCATTTGAATCAATAGACTGAGTAAAAAACATCACCAATGTGAGCGGGCATCACCTAATCTGTTGAAGGTCAGAATAGAACAAAAAGGTGACCTGAACAAAAAGGACAAATTCTCTCTCTTCTTGAACTGGGATCCTCATCTTCTCCTGCCCTTGGATATCAGAGCTCCTGGTTCTTGGGCCTTCAAACTCAGGGACTTATACCGGTGGTCCCCCTCATCCTCAGGCCTGTGGACTCAGACTGAACTATACCACCAGCTTTTCTGATTCTCCAGTTTGCAGACAACAGATCGTGGAACTTTCCAGCCTTCATAATCATGTAAGCGAATTCCCATAATAAATCCTCTTTTATATATCTCCGTATATCCTTATTGGTTCTGCTTCTCCAGAGAACTCTAATATTATATGTGTATATTTTTTGCAGTAATAATACAGGTACTTTGCTTTGTACAGTAGGTAACTGAGACTCTATTACATTTTTGTAATTTACATCTTTGTAATTTAAATTATACCTTAGACACACAAGAAGAATTCAGTATTTAAAAGTCCCCTTGTAGAGAATTTTTTTGTTTTATAAGTTGGATTTTCTCAAAAAAGGGTGTAATAGTAACATCTCACACTTTTTAAAGATAATCATGGTACATCACCTTTATGGAATATTAAGCACTCATTAACATTTATAATTATGGAGACTGTGGCGATGTGAAAAAATGCTTGTGGTGTGTTAAGTAAAAAAGAGCTAAAATATAAAATTATGCTTAAATTATTACTGCAACTAAGTAAAAATGCCCGGGGAAGGGCTAGAAAAGAACATGCAATAAGGAAAGCATTTTTACACATGTCACATTTCAATCTCAAGTGGATTAAGTGAAGCTTTGTAAGAAGCAAATCTTACCTTACAGCTTTAGAAAAGAAGAGGTTAAAAATGACTTTGCAACATGTTTTAGCTACAGCATGTGGGTTGCTGTAACAGAGAAACCTCACAATTATACAGGATTAACACAATGGTAGTGCTTTTCCTGTTCACATCGAATCTGATCAGTGGAAGTGTGTGTGTGTGTGTGTGTGTGTGTTCTGTTCCATGCAGTCTTCAGGGGCCCAGGCTGCCAGTGGCACTATCATCTTTAACCCACAATTCCCAAGGTCTCTCTCCAACAATCAGCATGAGGATGGAGGAAGAACATAGAGAGTGGAAAGTTTTTATGGGCAAGGGCTGGAAGTAGTATACGTCCCTTCCACCGCATTCTGTCAGCCAAAATGTAATCACAAGGCACTACATAAGTGCAAAGGAGGCTGGGAAATATAATCTGTGTGCCCAGAGGAAGATGAAGTGGGTTTTGGTGACCAGCTTGCTGACCTCTGCCACCTAAATAAAGTTCCCACATCTGACCAGAGATAGGGCAAGAACTGGAATCCAGATCTTTCAACTTTAGCTCCGTGCTTAACTTTTCGTATCTTCTCTCTCTCCATTGTGCTGTTTCTTTCTCTCTCCGTCTCTCTCTCTCTCTCACACACACACATACATTAAAGATAAAGACATATGTGTTGAAGTATAAACAGAAGAGAGTCGTTCTATATCTAAGGGCACACGATACACAATCTATGATCCTTTTTAGGAAACGCACTACCATCTCAATGAAAATCACCCCCGGGGGAGGAAACAGTTACCAGGGATGAATCCAGGTGAGGAAACTAGAGCATCTGGCTACGGGCTGACTTGGCTGAGAAGAATGAGCAAATGCCTACATAATCACATGGCCCTTACTCATATTTACAGTGTCACTTGAATCTTTGCTTAGGCATTATTCCATTATTGATGCACAAGAGGAAAAGAAAATCCTGCCAGTAGAATACATTCAGACCCCCTCCCGCTTCTCATGCAATCCCAGCCAGAAGGCACTAGAAAAAACTGGTGTGCTTATTTTCTTTGGGGCCTGCCTTAGTCTATTTGTGATTCTATAACAAAGTAGCATAAACTGGGTGTCTTCTAAACAATAAAAATTTATTCTTCATAGTTCTGGAGGCTGGCAAGTCCAAGATCAAGGTGCTGACAAATTTGTTGTTTGGTGAGGACTCACTTCCCGGTTCACAGACAGCACCTTCTAGCTGTGTTCTCACAGGGTGGAAGGGGTGAGGGTGCTCACAGGAGCCCTTTTTATATAAGGGCACTAATCCTATTCATGTGGGTAACACCCTAATGACCTAATTACCTCTCAAAGGCCCCACTTCCAGATATCATTACATTGGAGATTAGATTTCAACACGTAGATTTTGGGGGGAAAGAACATTCAGGCCATAGCAGGGCCTGTTTTACTAGGCCCTACCCAACTTCTGGGATTCTAAGATGCTTGCATATTTTCAGAGCAATTCCACTGTGGTCATGACCAGCGAAAGTAAGGGCACAGTCACTGGGAGCCATTTTCAAGCAAAAAATGGGCCCGGTACAGTAGCTCATCCCTGTAATCCTATCATTCTGGGAGGCTGAGGCAGGAGGATCACTTGAGCTCAGGAGTTGAAGACCAGCCTGAGCAAGAGTGACACCCCCATCTCTACAAAAAATAGAAAAATTAGCTGGGCTTGGTGGTGCACGCCTGTAGTCCCAGCTACTTGGGAGGCTAAAGTAGGAGGATCCCTTAAACCCAGGAGTTTGAGGTTGCAGTGAGCTATGATGACACTGCTGCACTCTAGCCTGGCAACAGAGAGACACTATGTATCAAAAAAAAAAAAAAAACTGTCCTAAATAGTGCATTAAAGTATTATTTGGGGGTAGGCCTCAGCATCTGGGAAAACAGACATCTGTTCCAAATTTCGCATTTTGATGTCAAATGTTCCTATTTGGTAAACAAATCAGTTCAACTCAGATCAAATCACCAAATCTTTCTGGTCCTTGATGAGTATTGTTTATGCCAAGTATCTAAGTTACAACCAGAGCTCAGTTTGGAAAATGTTAACAATAAAATCGCTGTTTTGTATCTCTCTGTCCTCTGCCAAGACTAACCAGGGCAATGCCTTGAACATTCGGGTACTTGGTAAATACCATGTTAATCACTGTGAACATAATTACTATGTTATGCTGTTTAACTAGAATTCAGAAACTACTGAAGTATGGGGAACTGTACCTACATGAAATGCAGTCAGGCCGCTCTGCTCAGATAGGTCTTCTCTGGACTTTTTATAGGTCTACCCATTCCCTCATCTACACCATCCCCACGTGTCAGCTCTGTACATCATTCACACACACACACACACACACACACGAGTTGTATTGTGCTGCTTGCAGGGTTCTAGCTCCCTTCCAGGACTGCTGGTTCTAACCAGCTGTTCTTGGGAAAGCAGCTCCCCAGAACTGTTCCATGGAGTGAATCTAATTGCCCCAATGAGCAGCCGAGTCTGAAGTGCCCCCCCAGAGGCAGAGTGCGGCAACCCATGTGGGGTGTGCTACCCCTGGGGCCACTCAAGAAATGTGTTTTATAAGGCCCACCCTGGCTCACTCTCTCCCTACTTTTTATTTCAATGTTCAAAAGGAGGAACATTGCCTTTGGAATGAAGAAAACCCTAGGAGGCTCAGTTCTTATGCTCTGAGTTCAGTCTGTTTCCAACTATATGACCTTGGGTAACTTCCTTGATTTTCTAATGGATTTACCAGCCTTTGAACCTGGGTTTGTAGTAACTGATAATATCTATGATGAGGAGAGGGGAAATGGCAATTTAACAGCTGGCATCAGAATTCTTCAGGGAGAAAACTGCCTTTTAAAAAATGTTATTTTAATAATCACCTTCACTGTAGTTAACATAGAAAAGCTAAGCGCAGAAAGAATTATCTTCTGTTCAGTTAAAACAAACAAACAAAACCTGGCTGGGCCATTTGCTATGGAAAGTTAGCCCTCAGGCTCAGGCTGGGACAGACTAGGAGTGAGATAAAGAAAACCAAATTTCTCTGCAAAATAAAGCAGGAAGAATGGAGAGGTTCTGGCAGTTTGAGAAGGAAGGAGAGAAGGAGTCCAGGTCCATAAAGGCGGTAGGATCTTGGTCCATGGAGATGGCCTATAGACTTTTCCACTTTAAGTAGTTTATTGTGCTATAATGTAACTCCCAGAGGCTGAAGGACTTGGGGACAGCAAAGTGGCTGACATCTGGTTTACAGGTAAGGTATATTGAGCACTTACTACGTGCCAGGCACTGTGCTATGCATATTCTGATTTAATCCTCATATCCACTGTGTAGACAAGCCCATCACTATCCCCATTTTACACATGAAGACACGGAGGCTTGCTGAAATCAGACACACAGTAAGTCAGCAGCAGAGGCATAGCCCAAATTTGAGCTTGATTAATTCCAAAGTTCATCCCATTAGTCACTAGAGCATATTTGTCGCCATGAACACTAAAGATTATAGCACCACGCTATTAAGCAGAGATTATTTGTGGTTTACTAACTAAGCACACTAAAAATGTCCCAGAAATGCAAAATACTGAATAAATACTAGTATTACTGTTCTTGCTCTTGACCACTGACATGTGAAGACAGCACTGTCATCTAAAATGGAAACGTGACAAGCCAGCAAGAGCTTAACTAGTGTCAGATGCAAATAATATGGTTAAATACTCTCTGTGCATACCACTGGATATTTCTATTCTGAGGACCATGTTCTTAGGCATGAGACCCCCATTAAGGTCAGGATTGTTCGCAAATCCACAAGAAAACATGACCGTATCGCTTCATTTTTTTCTTCCTGAGACAATAATGAAAGTGGTTCACCATTTTGGCGCAGAATTTTAAAGCAGAAATCATGGTGTTTGTTCCACTCCAGATTAAAAAAAGAAGAAATTATAGCCTTTCATTCTTCAGCAGGATGTAACTAAGGTTTAGATGAGTGAACAGATGTATGCAAAAATCAGCCACACGCATAGAAAACATTCATTTTCACAATCTGGTAAATCTGCTAGGTATGCATGAAATGGAGCCAAATCGATTTCAGCAGAATGCGATGTCATAGCCATGGCACGACAGGTCGGCCTCACTCGTCACCAGGGCTGTTACCATCCAGAGTCTTCAGTGTATTGACTGCCCAGCACCCAGTGAGTAGTTCCCTAACCGGTGGCATGAGTCACCGAACCCTAGTTAACCAGCTTGTGTTATTTCTATCCCCAGTAAGGGGCCAAAGCATATGATTATGTTCTTCCTTTTCTCACTTCATGGAGAAAAGAGACCTTTTCTGAGCTTCTTGCTACCTGGTCCCTTACCCCTCCCTACAGATAGGTCATAGAACATGGAATCTGAAAACCAGAAGTGTCTACAGAAATCTTGTCCAAGTCTTTCATTTTATGGATGAGGTCCAAAGACAAGAAAAGTCTTGCCCAAGGCCACGTGGGCAATTAATGACCCAGGCACCTTCTGATTCCCAAACTCATGCTTTTTTCACCATAGGCTATCTCCATTGATATCTGTACTCAGACTATATAAAAAGGAATTTCTGAAATTCCATAACCCCAAACATCTATACATCTATGAACTATTTATAGTACAAAGGGTTCTACTGCATCTTCTCTGGGATTTCTTGTTTTTCCACTGGACCGTAAGTCCTCAAAACCATAACAAGTTTACAATCCCTTACTAGAAAACCCTAGAGAAAAATGTATTTTGGAATTAAGAATTTTTTGGACTTTAAAGAGGTAAAATGGTACTAGACAGTCTATTTAATATTCTACCCGCCTCTTCCCACCCCCCCCAAAAAAACCTGGAGCAAAATGTGTTAATAGGAATAGTCACACTGAGGGGAATGATGTCTATAAATAGTCTCAGATCAGTTTAGGTCAGGTTTTGCTGCCCAATGAGTTGGCTACAAACTTATGATAAAACTTATGGTTCTCAGAGCTTTTTGGATTTTGGAATTGTGGATAAAGGTCTGTGGATTCATGCTACTCTCTTCATACAAGAGACCTTAAATAAATATCATGGACCAATTGGCTGGTATCGCTTTATCAATACAAAGGGTGTTTTTTCACTGAAATCGTCTTGTCAAGACTATTATTTCTCTGTGGATTTCAGTTACTCCAGGTGCCTCTTGGTTAGGTGTATCCCAGATAACAAAACGGAATAGCCCCCAGGGAGCTGGGTTCAGAAGCTGAGTGCTTGCTTGTTTCGGGGATCTTTTATAAAACAGATCCAGCCAGGATCACCAGAGGTGCGGGCTGCTTTGGGAGGCAGCTGGAGGTCGTGTGGGGGCTGGCAGTGTCACCTGTCCTCCTGGGCATCAGTAAAAGCAGAGCAGAGAGCTCTTGCCACCAGGTCCCCAATGGGCAACTGATCCCGCCTGCCATTTCTGGGCTTTCTCCGGCTCCAACCGCTTCTCAGCTTCCTCTTTCTCATCAGATGGGCAGGTTTCCAGAGCTGTCAGATTTTCTTCTGCCCAAGTTAACAGGGACATTGATTTTGGAGGAAGGGAGGCCCTTCCTCCCACCCCCGTCCCTCCCTGGCTCCTGGCTGAGCCACGCCAGCGCTGTGGCATTGTCCGGTTTTATTATTACTGCCTGGCTGAGGCCTCCCTTCCCAGGTGGCCCGTGTGATTTCCAGCCCCTCTCCACTTGGCATGTTGACATGCATTTTTGGTCTCCCAGGGAGAGCTGCTTACCTGGATAATGGGCACTTGACCCCCTGGTTTCCAAAGTGGGCTTCTGTACCACAGCGGGGTCTGCATCTGTTTTTATTGTTTTCCGGACTGTCGCCAGGAGGGCGTCCTATAAACGTGACCTTGCTTGGCTGGCTTTGGGATTGATGGAAATCAGGTCACTTTGGGGGTTCTAATGGGCCTGGATGTAGGGGTTTTACAGTGGCACAGAGGGTCCATGCCTTTGTCAAGGCCCTTTGCTCCTTCAGAACTGGAACGCAGCTCTCCTAAAATTTTTTTGGCATAGAATTGTAAGCTCCTGTTTCTTTGAGGAATTGCCTGATAAGGGTAGGAGAAAGGAATTGTACTTAGAAAACTGGAAAGGTCTTCTAAGAAAAAGAATCCATTTCTGCCTTTTAGAGAAGACAGGGTGTCTATGCTTAGAGGGGAAGGAAGGAAGAAAGGAGAGGGAAGATAGGAGAGGGAAGAAGGGAGGGAGGAGAGGGGAGGGGAGTTCTGTCTCTGACATCATCTGTCTTCCTCATCACACTCCTCTCTTCTCACTAACATCATAGCAGCCTGCAGATGGCCTTCCCATCCATTCCTGCCCAGCTCCATCAAATCCATTCTGTCACATCCAGAATGGTACTCTGTAATCTCTCTGCTGCTTAAAACCCATGGTAGCCTTCCATTACCCTTAGAATACATCTAAAATCCTTACTCTCATCCACATCCTGCATCATCTAGCGCTACCTGCCTCTCTAGACTCATTTTGCATGATCCTGGGCTCTGGGTGCTCCAGCCAAACTGCTCTTCCCCCAGTTCCTTGGAAGTGCCAACTTCTTGCTGCCACTGGTCTTTTGCACACACCTCTCCCTCCACCCAGAAGCTCTCTCTCTGCTCCACTTCCCCCTGTACCTGACACTTAGTCTAGTTATCTCCTGCCCATACTTCAGACCCTAGTTCAAATGCCCTTTCCATAAGGCTTCCTTCTCTCCAGCCTGGAGTCCTCTTTTATACTCTCATAGTATCCGGTACTTTGTCTTCCCATCAGTTCACAACCACGCATTGATTTGAATGACCAATAGACTGATGTCTGTCTCACCAGCCATAAGCCCTGTGAGAAGAGAGACTGCACTTAACTCTGCCCACCTTTGTCACCTCTAGTGATAGCCTTGTGTTGCCAGATGGTGGTTCCTCTTCACAGTGTGATGAATTCCTGAGTAAGTCATTTATCTAGCTAGTATGACTTCACCAACAATGTTACACCAAAATTTAAAAAACCTCCTATGTTACTCCAACATAGAATAGACATTTCCACTGACCAACAAAACTTGGGCACAAGTTATTCTTGAGAGTTTTGAGCTCACTAGTCTGTATGAATGAGCCAAAGCCCCCATTCCCTAAGGACAAGTCTGCTTGGTGGCTTCATCCAGCTTCATGTTTCTCTCCTAAAGCTCCTTCAGGTCCTCTCAATGCCAGACTGGCATGTCTTCCTGAGTTTTCATCATGGTCAAAAGGAACATGTCACACTGGTAATAATGTCAGCAGACTCTGAGGGCAGTAAGGAGGGCAGCAAGGAAAGGCCAAGATGGAGCCCTGGCAGCCAGCTCATTGCCAGAGGCGCCAGCCATCACACCCTCGATGGAAGGGCAGAATTGCTGAGAACAGCCAATCAGTAACAGTGCGATAGCCAAGGGCCTGCAGCCGTCCCTTTCTTCACTTCAGGGTCTGTCCCACCACAAGGGGAAAGGTGCCAAAAGAGGAAGCCAGGCATGAAGACACAGCTCTGTCTCACAGAAAGGGAACTTCTTCACCCAACCTTTCTAAGATACTCTGGGAACCCTCTCTTTATTTGTTACCAAGCTTGAAATCTTGATGCTTCCATCCAGATGAAGTATCTCTGGACAATATGATCTTGAGCGTGGTGGAGGGCGGTCTTCCACATGGCATTGGCCATTCAGGAAGGAAGGCTCACCAAAGTAACATTTGCTTTCAGGAGAGTATATGGACAAACGTGGACTGAACACCTACTGTGTAGACACTACTAAATAAGGTCCCTACAGGAAGGTAAAAATAAAAAAATATTTAATTTAAATAAATTAAATGGTCCTCATAATTTCTTTATTGAATTATACTTATCATATAATAAATATATTTATGGTAATTCATTAAAATAAATGGATGGCTTCATCTAGCAAATGTCCAAATAGATATCAAAATAGATGTTGCAGGTACGTGGAAAGTGCGTGTGTACAAAATTAACAAGCATAGCACCTGCATAACTTCAAGCATTTCTTTTCCCCCAACCCACCTATCCAGTGTCTTTTGTGTGCCTCTGGCTATGCTAGGTACATAGGATATGAAGAACATGCTGCTGGCCTTTAGGAATTTATGTACTAGTGGACTAAACCCACAAATAAGTCAGCAACCATGCTTCGGAGTAGTAAGGACTAGGAGTGGAGCTGTCAATATGAGTTTTTTGATGTACCAGGGCAGCTTTTGTGCACAAAAAAGATCATGTAGGTTACTTTTAATTTAATATTAAAATTAATAATAAATTTATTAATGCTACCATCAATTGCTACCAATTCAAAAATCCATCTTCCCTAGGCCTTTGTGCTCAGCCTACAATCTTATTATTCTATTTACAAATAAAATTGATCATGTTATGCTGAATAGATTTAAATAAGCTAAAAGGTCAACTAACACCATTTACAACTTTATTAAATTCCCTTAAATGTTCAAAACTATATTTATGAATTTAACACATTCATTTTCTTTTTAAGTCCTTCAAAATCTTGACCTAACAAACAACCATCTCAAATACTTCAACAGTGCTTGTAAATCTATAAATTCCTGATATCATCTCTGGGACTGAAGCCGCTTATATGCCAGAGATCTACCGGCACACACAGACCCAGGAGACTATTCCTCTGCCAAGAGAATGGATATTAAGCCCCTCTCAAGTCTGCCACAACCATAGGGAACTTTAAGTTCCTACACTTCTGATAGAGTTGGTTTTCTTGGGTCTAAGCTACAATCTAACCTAATTCATTCCTCTGCTTTGAGTTGTAACCTTCTCACGTAAGTTACTGCTATTTTTAAGTGTTTTTTAAATTCTTGATTAGGAGCCAGTTATTTTTCTTTTCCTTTTTAAAAAAATATTATTAAATATATTAGGTATAATACTTGTTATATATTATATAACAGGTAAAACAGACCTAACAATTTACTGTTTTGACGATTTTTAAGTGTATAGTTCAGTGGCATCACTACTATCCAACTCCAGAACATTTTTCCCATGTTCCCAAACTGAAACTCTGTACCCATTTTTTAAATTTTTTTTTATTTTTTATTCTTATTTCAGCATATTGTGGGAGTGCAAAAGTTTAGGTTACGTATATTCCCCTTGCCCCTCCACCCCCGAGTCAGAGCTTCAAACATGTCCATCCCCTAGACAGTGCGCATCGCACTCATTATGTATGTGTGCACCCATCCCCTCCCCCACCCACATCTGCCCGACACCTGATCGATGTTATTCCTAAATGTGCTCTTAGGTGATCAGTGAAACCAATTTGATGGTGAGTACATGTGGTGTTTATTTTTCCATTCTTGGGACACTTCACTTAGTTGAATGGGTTCCAACTCTTTCCAGGAAAATACAAGAGGTGCTGTATCACCATTGTTTCTTTGTACCCATTAAACAACTCCTCATTCTTCCCTCCCCTCAGCCCCTGAAAACCACCATTCTACTTTCTGTATGAATTTGACGACTCTAGTTATCTCACATAATAGATTCGTGTAGTATTTGTCCTTTTGTGTCTGCTTTATTTCACTTAGCATAATGTCCTCAAGTTTCATTCATGTTGTAGCTATGTGTCAGAATTTCCTTCCTTTTTAGGGACATATATATCACATTTTGTTTATTCATTCATCTGTCAGTGGGCACTTGTATTACTTCCACTTTCTGGCTCCTGTGATTGTTGGCCGCTAGGAACACAGGTGTGCTGGGTCCCCATGCTTATAGATAGCTCAATGTTACCTAATAGACTTTGCATTAAATCAGACCTTCATGGATTAGTCATCATGCCCATGCCAGGGGCCAAGTCTCCGTAAGAAAGCACATAGAAAGCATCTATCAACTGCTAAGCGCTGAATAGATGTGGATTGGACTTTCCGGCCCTTCTTGTTCTATGTGAGGAGAAATTAATAGAATGTGGTTTGCAACTGCAGTAGCAGATCAGTCACAGGAATTAGCAGTGGAGGCTGAACTGGCTGGAGATGAGACTACTTTCCTCCTTGAATATCACTGCAAATGGGGTAACTCTACCTCCACAATCCTGTGTGAACACCAGTGCTAACTGGAAGCACTGGGGTGGCTAAAATGGGGTCTCTGTATATCCTTCCAAGCCTGCAATTCCGCTGTGGACCATCATTCACATACACAAGGATGCAGATATAGCCATCTGTAGTGAAAATGCTGTTTAGTCTGACCAGATCAATCCCACGTGCAAACCAGATGGCAGGGCTTGCCCTGCAAAAATCCCATCACCCTTACGTCCAATTCCCAGCAACTCAACCACCCAATGGTGAGAGGTAATATAACAGAAGATTTAGAATATGATAAAGGAGAAGAGGAGAAATTAGGTAGATGAATGCCTCTAAGTAATAACAGTGAAGATATCCGATATTTATTGAGCATATTCTATGTGCCAGGGACTGTGCTAAAGTGGTTCATACACATTATCTCATTTGATCTTTGCAATAATCCAGTGAGGTAGGTATTATTATTGTTTCTGTTTTTCAAGATCAAAAACTTGCGGTTTCCCCATCTCTAAAAAAATTTTTAAAAATTAGCTGGGCATGGTGGTACACGCCTGTTGTCCTAGCTACTCAGGAGGATCACTTGAGCCCAGGAGTTGGAGGCTGCGGTGAGCTATGAATGTGTCACTGCACTCCAGCCTAGGCAACAGAGAGAGACCCTATCTCTAAAAAAAAAAATCTGAGGCTTAATGAAATGAAATATAATGTGTCCAAGATCAAAGAAGTAACAAACAAAGGTAGGACCAGAATCCACCTTTGCTTCTGGTGCCTCAGGTTTTGATTACAATGCAATACTTCTAAAATCATCCAATAGACAACTGGGCAAAGAGTGTAAAGAGACAAAATATATGTGGAAACACACTTACTAAGCACATGAAAACCATGCAATTAATTAAAAAAACAAATTAAAGCAATAATAAAGTATAATTTTACATATAATAAACAGTAAAACAAAGTTAAAAGTAATATGTAACATGGAGACACTGGTATGCCCCAATATCGCTGCTGAAAATGTATTATCCATCTTTGAAAAATAATTTTTTAAATATCCCTTTTGTAAAACATTTTGGCAATATATAACAGCCAAAAAAATATTTCTACCCATTGATCTGGTAATCTCAGTGCCAGAAATGTTTTCTAAAAAAAAAAAGAAAACGAAAAGGAAAAAAAAAATTTTAAAAAGAAAAAAGTTGGTCGGGTGTGGTGGTTTACGCCTGTAATCCTAGCACTCTGGGAAGCCCAGGCGGGAAGGTAGCTCATGGTCAGGAGTTCGAGACCAACCTGAGCAAGAGCGAGACCCTGTCTCTACTAAAAATAGAAAGACATTATCGGGACAACTAAAAATATATATAGAAAAAAATTAGCTGGGCATTGTGGTGCATGCCTGTAGTCCCAGCTACTCAGAAGGCTGAGGCAGGAGGATCGCTTAAGCCCAGAAGATTGAGGCTGCTGTGAGCTAGGCTGATGCCAGGGCACTCTAGCCCAGGCAACAGAGCGAGACTCTGTCTCTCAAAAAAAAAAAAAAAAAAAAAAAAAGAAAGAAAGAAAGAAAACAGTTATATATGTGAAGTTCTTTATTGCTAAAATTATAAAATTTTAAGTTATATAATATTATAAAATTATAGTGAAAAATGGAGATAGTCTAAATATTTAGCAACAGGGGAATCATTAACTGAATTGAAATCATTTGATACATATTACACATCTGTTAAAATAATAAATACAAAGATTTTTATAGCAATTTACAAAGCAGAATATAAAATTATAACAATGCAACCATGTAAAAATTATGGCTGCAAATGGATAAAGACTGGAAAAGAATAGGGTAGTACTGAAATGAATTTTATGTGAGATTGGTGGATTCAGAATGATTTCTTCCCTTTTCAAGATATTCTTCATTGCTGTTAAAAGCAATAAAAATTAAAAATGTTAAGTACTTGACAAGACTTGTCCATAAAAATAAGGGCACCTGCTGGGGTGTTTTGATGATTAAATAAGTTAATGGATGCAAAAGCACCTAGAAATAATCCCCGCAGGCACTCAGTAGAGTCTCCCTCTGAGGCCCCCTCCTCTTTACCCTTCCTTCTTCCCAGTGCTAGTGCCCTGAGGGTGCATGAGCAACACAGGGCACTCTGGTGTGGTGGAAGGTTCCTGTCCCTACCTCTCCCTTTCTCACCAGGAGTGTTTATTTCATTTTTTATTGTTTTTATCCATGACTTCCAGGGCTCAACAGGCCCTGGATACTTACATTTTCTGATTCTCTTATCAAAATTAACTTGGTTTTTTTCACCTTGGTTAACATATAGTTTAAAAAGCTATATGGTATTAACAGTATGCCAGTTCATCAAAAAGTTAAACATAAAATTACCAGATGATCCAGCAATTCCACTTCTGGGTATATGCCAAAGAAATTAAAGCAGGGATTCAAACAGATATTTGTATACTCATGTTCATAGCAATACTATTCACAGTAGCCAAAAGGTAGAAGCAACCCAAGTATGCATCAACAGATGAATGGATAAACAAAATGTGGGGTATACATTCAATGGAGTATCATTCAGCCTTAAACAGGAAGGAAATTCTGATACATGCTACAACATACAGGAACCTTGAGGACATCATGCTACGTGAAATGAGCCAGTTCACAAAAAGACAAATAGTATATTATTCCACTTACATGAGGTATCTAGAGTAGGCAAATTCATAGGGACAGAATGTAGAATGGTGATTGCCAGGGGTCTGGGGGAGGAGGAGTTAGTGTTTGATGGGGACAGAGTTTCCATTGGGGAAGATGAAAAAGTTCTGCAGATGGATGGTGGTGATGATCACACAACAACGTGAATGTACTTAACGCCACTGAACTGTACACTTAAAAATGGTTAAAAATGTTATGCATATTTTGTCACAATTTTAAAAAAAAAGCATATGGCATTAATATGGTATCCCTGCCAGGTAATATATTAACAACTTACCAAGTACTATACTGACATCTTATCAAGTATTTTCTAGATAGATGAGGAAAATGGAGACACTTTAGGTATCATGGCAGCCCAGACAGAAAGACTGTAGAGCAGGTGGTCTTTCAGTTCCCTAAAAACTGCACTGCAGCCACACAAATCCCATTACTGTGTCTGTACATATATGATCGCTGTAGTAATCAAGGAAGCATGGAAATAACAGAGGTGAAAGGTCAGTTTGGGGGATGGGGTGGGGTGGTAGTCATGGTGGCAACAGGAGAGGAAGTCAGAAAAAGGATGGGTGGAAATCAGAAAAACAATAGCAATAGCACAACCAACAGAGAAGCTCTCTAAATCCACCTGCAGTGGTCCACACAAGAGTCTGTTAATAGTTCAATGTCAAATCCAGATCTTTGTAAGAGCCGTTGGGGGTCTCATGGCCCAAACTCCTCCCAGGGGCACTTGCTGATGATGAGTGGCTGCTGGGGAAGGGGGAGGCTCTACTTTGCTTTACTCACGCTCTCCCATTTACAAACTGCTAATTCTCAGACAGTTTTTTCTCCTGTTGAGCGAAAATTTATATCCGAGTCCTTTGTTGATGGGGTCTGTCCTCATTCTGCCCCCTGAAGGAGTGTATACCAATTCAACTCCCTCTTCTCTGGCTTCAAGTCTTTTCTTCAGGATTAACAACATCCTCAGCATCTTTAACTTCTTCCTGTCCTCTAGTCTATGGCTTCAAGACCTGAACTCCAGCTTTCAGATGTGCTCTGAGCAGTACAGTTCCCTTCCTTCAGCCGGACACTGTTCTCCAGTTGGGGCTACTATCAAACCCCACTGCAGTTATGCCTGTGAATGTCTGTCTGACTCCCATACTAGATTGAAAACTACTTGACAGTTCATGTGCAAAGGACCTGGGAATTTATTCATTTCATTGTTGATCAATTCAACCCACTGGACCCTCAAAATCAACAAGTGAAATATCTCCTAATAGAAAAGAAATAACATTTGTTGAGTACTTTAGGCACTCCAGTAAGTGTTTTACATACATATTTTCATTTAATCCACACATCAACCCCATGTGAGAAGTATTACTTTCTCCACTGCACCTATTAGGAAAGTCAGATAAGTACACATTGATAGAAGAGTCAAACCCAATCTGTCTGACACTAAAGCCCATATGCTTTCCATAGCAGTTCTATTTCAGTTAGAATACATTAGGCTGCAAAGATTGGAAAGCCCAATTCAGACTGGCTTAATTAAACACTAAGGACATTTATGTGACAATGTACAGTGATGGGGTGGTAAAGCCGGCAGCTTAACAATGTTAACAAGGATGCTGGTTAAATCTCTACTCACTTGGCCACCCACAATGTTACCTTTGCTCTAGGGCAAGCTGTCCTTAGTAGTGAATGTGGCAACATGCCCCTTTGTCACTGTTAGCAGAAAAAGAAGACTGACTCTCCATGGTTCTCTTTTAAGAGTAAAGTTTACTAGAAACCTTCAGCAAGCCATTCCACGTATCTCGCTGGTGATGAAAAGTAATCGCTGGCAAGGAGGACTAAATTACCCTGCATTGGCTAGCCCTAGTCAGACTTAGCCCTTGAGTTGCCCAAACTGCATTATCGGATGTTTGATTGCAGGGAAATGGAATAGATCTTGAGAGTCCACCATGATCATACCACTGCCACCTCCACGTGGAGCACAAAAGTGGCTCATGCTGGGCACAGCACTGAGTGCTGGCAATATAGACTCAAGCCCTGCCCTTGTGGAGCTTCTAGTCTAGTGTGAAAGATAAGCACTGTGCAAGTACTGGAGCTGTGATGCATGCTAGAGAAGAGAAAGTACACATAGCACATGCAGCACATAGAGCAGGAGAAATAACTCAGTCTCAGGGGTCCTGGAAGGCCTCCTGAGGAAGGATGTTCCCCATGAGACTCGAGGATGCTGGGCAGAGGGAGGAGCACATGTGAAGCTTGCAGTGGAGAATAAATTGTACAACTCTCATATTACATCTTAAGTTCTTGGGATGTCTTCCAGCCAGAGACCAACAGTTTATTCAGTTATTCATTCATACATACATTCATTTCACAAATATTTATCTGTAGCAAGTGAGAACATGTGTACCTCACTGGTGAAAGGGACTTAGGAAATGATTAGTCTGTGAATGAGTCAAGATTTACACTTCCCCCTTTTTACTATTAGCCATCCTATTGTTTACGTGAACTTCAACTGGAGTCTGAACCCCCCCTAAACAGGTGAATTTCAACCAGAGATGGTACATTCTGCCATCTCTAAAGTTTACCAATAACATCAAAAAGGAGTTTGGCATTATTAAATTAAAATGAGGTTTTAGGATTGCGAGGGACTGAATACATCTCCCCTTTCCCAGTTCTTATATTGAACCCCCAATCTCCAATGTGATGGTATTAGGAGGAGAGGCCTTCAAGAGGTAATTAGGTCATGGGGTAGAGCCCCACATAAGTGAGAGTGGTGCCCTTACAAGTGGGAATAATGCCTTTATAAGGAAGGACACAAGAGGAATAATTTCACTCTCAGCCATGTGAGGATACAGCAAGAAGGTGGCCAACTGCAAACCAGGAAAGGAGTCCTCACCAGTAACTGGCCAGCACCTTGATCTCAGACTCCAGAACTGTGAGAGATAAATGTTTATTGTTTAAGCCACCCAATCTATGGTATTTTGTTAGAGTAGCCCAAATTGACTAAAGATCCTAAATAAATTTCAGTGATTTGTGTTCTCTTATTAGGTGTTTCTATGAATTGTCATGCTATCTTCTGATTTCAAACTTGAGCATATGCAGAAAGTGATGGTATCAATAAGAATACAAACTGATGGAGAAAAGGCACAAGCTGCTTGTCACATACAATTTTGTAAACAAAACATATAAATTCCATTTGGTTCTTCTAAGAAACATTTTAATTAGGAGAATGGTAAATTTTACTTCAAGAATTCTTTTTTTTTTTCTCTATTATTTTCTTTTCCAAAACTTTTGGCTCTTTCCCAAAGCAATAATCATCAGATGTAGTATTCAGGCTGATTAAAAAAAAAATCTACCTAGCTACTAAAATGTCAATAAAAGAATGCCTTAGAACAACACGGTTCTTGCCATGAGGACACCTATTTTTTTCATTTATTTTGGTGGTGGAAAAGGCACTTTAACATTAATGTGTAATTAGTACATTGTATTTGATAAATATCAAAGTAATAAGAATAGGCAGGTGGAAAAGGGAAAACATTAAGCCTGCATTTAAAAGTCTTTAATAACTGTTCCTCACAGCTTGAGCTCAGATGCTCAGAGGCCAGGAGACTGGGGCACTCCAACAGGGAGGTGAAGGGGGAGGCCTGGTGATGGTTGCCAAGCACAGCTCCAGGCCCAGACTGAGGGCGATGGTGACTGTTCTTAAAGCTTCAGCTTCCCCTTCTGCCCTCACTTCTGCCCTCAGAGCTGCTCCTTCTGGTGGGCCCACTCCTATTAAGCCTTCTTCTCAGGAAAGGCACAGATGAAATTATCCTATCAATTAGGACTCTTAATGAAGCAAGGGTGCAAAAAACCAATTCTGACTAGCTTAACCCAAAAGGGACTTTATTGGCTCAGGTGAGCATTTCAGGCCACAGACCTCACTTCAGCACTGCTGGAATCAGGTACAAGCAACATCCTCAGGACGGGTTTCTCTCCACCTCTCAGCCCTAACTTCTCCAGGAGGCTTCATTTCTGGCTGCATGTGTAAGGCCCTGGACACGCCTGGGTCCCCCAAGCACTGATGGCTGCTGTGGCAGCGCCAGGCTCACCACCTTCCTTGTGAGATCCAGGGATAAAAGAACTCAGTCTCCCTCTCGTTTCTCCTGCAGAAGTCTGATACTCACTCTGATTGGACTAGCTGGCACGTGTCCTGGCCTGAGCTAATCACTGTAGCCAGTGGAATGTAGCTCACTGATTGGTTGGCCCTGGGTCCCAGACTCCACTGGGGGTGCAGCCACACCCAAACCACATGAGCTAAGAACGGAATCAGGTGCCGAGGTATGAAGGAGGAAAAATGGATATGAGTGGGAGAGGGGAACAAACCACAATTGTCCTCCACACTCATTCACATTCTTCCCAGGAACATTTCCAATTTAGTAGGAGCCAAGCCTTAAAACAAAAGAATATCAACTGGATCTGTAAACATGGCATTTCCAGCACTCTGCTAAGGAAGGCCACGCTACGGACCGCAGGCCAAGCCACCGGTGGGCCCCTGACTTGGCGTGGGCACATAAGCAAACACACATTTGCTTCACATGTAAACCTGTACCAGAAAACCAGGGCATTGACATGACTGATATCCATGTAATTAGCCAGTCTGGTACACGTGACAGATATGCATAGGATTATCTACCTCTATACCTACGTGATTGATCCCCGTGTGATTATCTGCCATGCAGAAACACCCTTCCCTGCTTCCAATGCAATTACCTTCCTCCAGATAGATGAAATTGATGCCCATGTGATAACTTGCTCCAGATACACACGTGATTGATGTCCGTGCAATTATCTAACACAATGATACGCCAGTGATTGATACCCATGTGATTATCTGCTAAGATGATACCCGTGCAAATGAAAATTGGCAAGTCCTGCAAGCTCTAATAATCACCCTCACCAACAAATTAAAACCAATAGCTAAGACTTAAGGAAGGCTCTTTTTAAAAAACAAAAAGGCCACTCATATGCTGGTGTATGTGTGTGTATGTGTGTATAAAAACTTGGAATAGGACTATAAAAATTAAGTAAATGTCAAGGGCCTTTCCAGCTCTAAAATTCTCAGTTTCTAGAGTCTAACAATAACTGAAAAAGAATTACCGATTTCATAGAAAGTTCAGAAATTTATTCACACATCAATTTGTGTTTTTGTTCATATTATTAGTGACGTTTTTGCTCTTTGGTGACTATATAAGGAAACCAGGAGTAGGGAATTACTGAATACAAATAACTATATTCAACCGAAGGTGAGGTGCCCACATGTAAATCAGCAAGGCCCCATTTCAAACACTAGTACATGTGCAGATAATGTAGACAAGGTCACACTGAGCTTTACTTCCCAGCCTCTATTGCCCTTCCCTTTAAAAAGACACAGTCTCTAAGTAATAGCATGTTTGGCCATTTATCTTGCTCCCTTTTCCCAACTGGCTGTTCTTACTTTTGAAAAAAGCATGTAACAACCCCATAGAATTTGATGATTTTCTTTGTCATTGTCAAAAAAATGCTAATCCATGAAGAGTCCTTTCCTGGGTTATGTTAATTCAGTTGCCTGTTTTATAATAGGATTATGTTTTCCAGGATTTAAAAATACCACTTGTTAACTACCAAATAGACTTCTACAACGGCTATAAAATCTAATTTAATCCCTATTGGCATTAACGAAATAGCTGAGGTACAATTTATGTCTAACTACACTTAACACCCTACAACCTTCAATAAATATATAACATTTCTTTTGAAGTTATAAAAAGAAACTGTTCAGTGGGCTAACTGGAGTCTCGTGGGTCCAATCACGCAATATCTCTAAGGCAGAACAAATGTTGTTTACATACGGTAAGGATTATGGGGAAAGTTTGTTTAAACAGATTAATGCATGTTTATATGTATTAATGCTCTCTTTTACATCATGAAAATTCAAGTTTAAATGATCTTCATTTCTTTCCTTGGAAAATAATTATAGAGGGAGGCAACTATTCGGTCTGTTACCATTTAGGTTAAGAACCTAATTAGGTTAGAATAAATTTCAGAATAGAATACTACATCAAACTTGGGGTAGAAGGCTAATATCACATTTCACTTTACAAAGGGGAAAGGCAATTTTTGGTGGGTGGGTGAAGATGAGGGAGGGAGAAGGAGCCCAAAAATGACCCTGTGGGCCAAAGAGATTGGTAAGCAGATTCTCTTTGGTCTTTGGGTTTTCGTTTCTGTATCACTCTCTTTTCAAAAAGGGAATAGAGATGACATTAAAGGGCCTTCCAGGAATGTAAAATTTGAGTGCAGTGAAAGAGAGACATATTTCTTCTCCCACCCCTCCCCCCTTCTCCTCTCCTTCAGACAGGTGACTATGGGGAAGCTTATGGTAAGCCAGATGGAAACAGAGAAACACTGGCAAATATTGTTTCAAGATGAAGGAGAAGAAAACAAGGAGGCTGACATGTAACATATCAAAGAATATTCAGGCACTCGGAAGTGGAACATGAATTTCAGGGCAGTCCAACCTCTTTAAAGATGCAAATTGCAGTCAAACACAGAAAACAGTAGGGTTCTGTTTATCCTTTCACAAAGGGTGCAAACTGCTAATCAGGCTCCATTGCTGGGCTGGCCACTTTGTTTATCAATAAACAGGAAGACAGTTAGACTATAATTTTCTTGCCTAGTACTGGTAGCCAAAAGGAAATGCTGGCAGCTTGGTAGTACTGAGTTCCAGTTGCATCAAAACCCAATTATTATTGTAATAATGTATGGGTGTTTGCAAGTTGCACAGGCGCGCTACACATGTCCACAAAATCATGTGAAACATATTGGCAGAGAATGAGCTTGGTGATACATGGACTAAGGGGAGCTGTCAAAATAGGCCTGGTCCTCCAAGAGCTCAGCTGTGGAGTGTTGTTTAAAAACACACACTGGAAAATAGTTAACATGGCAGACACAGAAACCTTTTACATGTTAATACAGCATAACAAAAACATGGTTTGACTAAAATCAAATACCAAATAGCAATAAACTCAGCTCTGAAACAGGAAATTTGATTGGAATATGCTCTAACTGCCACCACAAGGTCTGTTAATACAGAACGCTTATATATATACCCTCTAAAAACGAGATAGTTCACAGTGACTTTCATGTCAGTGGAGCTACTTTTCTGAGATACTATAAGATCTCAAATCTAAAATATAGCACAGAATTCTAAACCTAACATACAACAAAAATTCAGTCATAAACGTTTCAAGCATTTAAATTGTCCAGGTCATGTCTTTAGTTCTTTCTTCCATTTTTATCTCTTAGATGCATCTATAAGAAATTAAGATGTACCCTGAACTTTATATAAACCCCCAAATGGGGCATGACGAATACAAACTACAAAAGGACTAAAATGTTACAATATGGTGCTTCTATTAATGCTGAAATATGTAAGTTAATAACAGTTATCATATGTTGATCAGATGCAACTACTTTATTCATTAAATATTTGCTGAGTACCTACTATGTACCAGCACTTCTGGCAAACTGTGAGAGATAGAATGGTATCCTCTTTGCAAAGCCAAGATTCTACCAGGGAAGCAGATGTGGAACAAGTCATTACATTAAGGTGTGATGGCTGTTCTGATGGAGTAGGTGGGCTGCCCACTTTTGCTTGTACCCAAGTAGTCTTCACTACTGTGTCTGGCTCTCCAAAATGCCAACCCACAGCAACCTGCCTGGCAACTTGAGATGGGGAACCTTGGCTCTTTTCTCTGCTAGAATATTGGACAAGTGAAATTTCGGCAGGTTCTGTATGGCTCTGTTAATAATTCTAATTAGCAAATGTAGTGATCAAAAATGCACATCTGGGGTGTGGACTGCCTGGCTTCCCTGCTTCTTAATTGTGTGATCTTGGGGCCAGTTTGTTAACCTCTGTGTAATCCACTTTCCTTATCTGTCAATGGAGATAATAACAGCACCTCTTTCATAGAGTTGCTGTGAGCATGCAATGAGTTAATCCACACAAAGCACTCAGAAACAGTGCTGGCACCCAGGAAATACTTGCTAAATTTTCTCTATAATCATTATTCTCAGGCCACCTTCAGCACCACGGTCAGCTCCAAGGCCTGGCCTGGCCCCCTTAGGAAGGGGCAGTGTTAGAAAGAATAATTGTGGGAAACTGCCTTTGGCTTAGAAATGGGCCAAAATTCAAGAAGACCACCATCTTTAGCCAAACTCAGGAAGGAGGTGTGTTAGTGTGTTAATCCTCATACCCCTTCTGACCCTCAAAGTTGAAGGCTGTTGTGCACAGCATTTCTCCAGCAAAAATATGAAAAGGCCTAGTCCTAGCTCCCATCCTAGGGACCTGATCAGAGGAAGTTCACTTGATCCAGTTCTCCCCTAAGCCTCTCATATCTTAACTCCAAGCTTGGGCTCTCCATACCCACTTCAGGCTCCCTTTGCTCTGACTATGGGGAACAGTTTTTTTTTTTTTTTCCATTTATTGGCCCTAACTCTCTACTTTGCCTTCCCCAGTGTGTCTATCCATCCATAGCTCTCGGAAAGAAACACTCTTGACATTTTGCCCTGCAGACCTGCTAATAATCCAGACAGGCTGGATTATTAGCCTCCCCTGATACTGTGGAAGGGAAGTTAGATGAAATGCTTCTCAGAATGCCTACATGTTCAACTCTAGCTTTGTACTCCTACCTTGGGAGAATCCAAAAATTCACCCTCCAATGGGAAAACTTGAGCAGTCTTTGGAAAACCAAAGACAAAAGTGTCCTTTTATCTCAGGCCAGCTTCCTGGCTCATCTTTCGAGGCTTTTGAACTCTTCTGACAAAGGGAGGTCTTTTTGGTCTAATTATCTGGAGTTAATCAATAATTTGTCTAAGAATATGCTGTTTCTTAGATTAGACTTGGCTGGGAATTCAGGGCCCAATTCAATTGCTAACTTCAGGAGGTTAATTTCTGACCAATAAATGACTATCACAATTGCATCACATGAAGAAAATTACAAAAACATATTTGATACAGAGTATTTTTAGTAGAAAGGCAGACTATGTCTTGGGTTAATTCCTGACTTGGCATTTGCCCCTGACAAGCCATACTTTCTTCTTCTTTTATCAATAAAACACTATCTTCCTCAGCCTCCATAACCAGTATAGAATAAGAATTAAACCACCATCACCACCACCACTATCACCACCCTGAGAAGTGCTGATGTATTTAAAAACACATGGCAAAAGTACAATATTATTTCTTAATTGTCTAAATCAGAATATTAAATTATGCCATAAAATAGCAATCCCCAACCTTTTTGGTACCAGGGACCAGTTTCATGGAAGACAATTTTTCCACAGACTGAGTGGGGGTGGGCAGAGGGAGGATGGTAAGTGATGGGGAGCAGCTGTAAATACAGATGAAGCTTCCCTAACTCACCTGCTGCTCACCTCCTGCTGTGTGGCCTGGTTCATAACAGGCCACAGCTCGGTACCAGTCCACAGGCCAGGCCACAGTCCACAGGTTGGGGACCACAACCATCAAATATATCCACTGATTTATTACTAAAACCATAGTGGGGCTGGGCTCCATGGCTCATGCCTATAATCCTGGCACTCTGGGAGGCTGAGGTGGGAGGACTGCTTGCAGCCAGGAGTTCAAGACCAGCCTGGGCAACATAGTGAGACTTCGTTCCTACAAAAATAAAAAAATTAGCTAGACATGGCAGCACTCATCTGTAATCCCAGCTACTAAGGAGGCTGAGGCAGAAGGATTGCTTGAGCCCAGGAGTTTGAGGCTGCAGTGAGCTATGATGACACCATTGTACTCTAGCCCAGGCAACAGAGCTAGACCCTGTCTCAAACAAACAAACAAACAAACAAAAGCCCCACAGTGGTATTTAATACTTTCTTATGAACTGTGGCTACTGAAATAAGAAAACTTGAAAAATATACTGGTTTTTAATATAAAGCACGTTTCTCTGCATGATTTCATGCTAGATCCCCTTTATTTTGCTAGTGGCTATACACACTTGGTTACAGAGATTTAGCAAACTGAAATCTCTTAGATTTATTTTCTGAAAATCACCTGTGGTCTTGGTCCCACCATAAAAGAGAAGAGATTTTAATTAGTAGCTAAATTTGGAGTAAGTTTAATGATTTTCACTATAGTCTCCAAGCTATCTCTTACTTCGTTTTAGAGAAAATGGCTACAGTTCCCACATTAATAAAGCTTCGAATCATTTAAGCTGGGATCTTTTCTTTCGTTTTTTAAAATCTTAATTTTGAGCTGGAGCTCAAAGATCTGTTTTATTGCCTAGGCCTGGGCTTTCTGTAGTCAGATATACCCTATTATAGATCATACTCAGTCTTACTTAATTGGATTCCTAGGAATTGCAGGAAAAGAAATAACTGGCAATTTAAAGCCTGCATCTCTTTGTAGAGAGACTTTGTTGAGCTCATTAAGTGGAAATTGCTGACTATTATGACCCTAATAGAGATATTTGAATCCTTGCATTAAGAAGATGCCTAGTTTGAAAAATAAAACAGTGAAGAGGGGAAAGTTTTTTGGTTTTTGTTTTCTGTTTTTTAACAATTACCCCTCAAAAGAGGAAAGGTTATTCAAGGGTATGAAGAGATTAAAAAAAGACTGAAAACACTTTACGACTTTTGTAAAAGCCTGGATAGGTTTTTATATCAGAACCTTTAAGGATCAAAAAGACCTTGTAGAGTTCCCAAGCACAGTTCAGCTTTCCATACTGTTCCAGAAAGACTCACAGATATCCCAATTCCTATTGAAGAAATCTCCCAAGCTCTTAAGTCTTTTAATAAAGGCAAGGCACCTGGGAGAGGAGCCTTCCCATCCTAATTTCACACCCCTATTGAAGAGGAGTTAGCTCCCCACGCCCTTGTGCACATTTAATCATTCACTGCACATCAGTTAGCTGTCTCCCTGTGGGGAGAATACACCTAGCCACTCTACTAATTCATTTCAACAAAAGTGACAGCACTGAGGAATTTAAAATTTAGCCAACTGGATTTGTGTATGTGTATGGTATACATATGTAAGTACAAATGGGGCTTTAGTGTCTATATGCTTGTGTATGCGTGTGTATGTGTGTGCATGTGCACAAGAAAAGTGTAAATGAGAGGGCACAAATTAGAAAGAATACACATACTCAGGTGGAAAAGGACCTTCCATCTGTACAGCAATTAAAGGCATTACAGAGTAACCCAAAAGTTAACTGGCTTAAAACAGTAAGTACAAGGAAGTCATATTTATATTAATCAAAGAGTAGTAACAGGCCAATAATCTTGATTGATATTTGGTGTTTCTTAACAAGCAACTCACACTCGAAAATGGAATGACTCCCTGGTTCTGCAGAGGAGTCCTTGTGGGAATTATTGTTTGGGGAAGAGGCACTTTGGCAACATGGTGGCAATGTGGCCTCCAATTGTCTCCTCCACACTAGACCTTGGGGGTGTCCTGATATCCAAGACTGATGGAGGGAGCAGAAGCATTCAAAGAACACGGCCCAGAGGGGTGGCTGGGGGCTGCTGAAGCTCTGACGGCCGCTTAGAAGACAAATAGCTTCCTCTCACTTTTCACGGGAGAGGGCAGCTGCGACAAGAAGGCCTCCTGGCAGCCCTGGGTCCTCTGCCACATGGAGCAGGTGGCAGGCAAGAAAGCTACCACTCTAATTCCTACCTGGCCAGCCGGTTCCCTCCAGCCCTCCACTGAGGGTGGCTCCGGCTCTCCCCAGATACCCCCACCCCACCCTCCTCCTAGTTCCCCACAGTGGGGAAAGCTCACTGTAAGTGGGTCTTGCTCAGTGCCTAGACCCCAGCCCAGCGCCCACCTGGTCTGCACTGTTCCCAGGCTCCCACCCTCACAGGCGGAGTTTGCTGCCTTCCTTGGTCTTTTTCTTACTCCATTTTTCGTTCAGGTGCTTGAGGGAGAACTGCTCAAGTCCCCAGCACAGGGAGGGATGCAAAGTAAAAATCTACTGCTTAGCAGCTTAAGAAAGATAATTGTCTCTCTGGTTTCCTGAGGGAACAATAAATAAGATCTTTCTAAGATGGCTGTATCTTGCCCCCTCATGTTAAGAAATCTATAAAGGAGCTTAAGGGAAAAAGTGGTATTTTTCTGTCTCTACAGTCTTTTATTTGTCTACTATAGTTGAGGGAGAAGGTTAAAAAATAGCAAAATTAGCAAACTTCATGACATTCATAGAGAAAACCTGCTGTCCCAATACATTATCCTATGAGAGTCAGTCCTTTGGCTTCCTGAAGGGTCTGTGAAAGACCCTTATGACCATAAACTCCTAATGCAACCAAGTCGCTGCTACTCCAAGTATGGTCTGTGGCCCACTCTTGGTCCATGAAATCTTACCACGCCACTATGTGGTAAGTACAATATAGGAGAGTAAGAGTTTAGAAACTTCTATAGCACTTACGTTGCTATGACACCCAGGCAGCATTTAATTTTTCTATTAAATAGCAATTCATTTTTGTTGCATTTTACAAAAAGAAGTATTGTTCTACAATGGATTGGAAATGAAAGAAAGGGAGAGAGGGAGAAAGGAAGGGAGGAAGAAAGGAAGGGAAACAAATAAAAATAACCAAATTGCTTCCTCACCATAGAATTTGGGAAGCACTCTTTTGTATCTCATGTTTCAAGCAAGAGATCAAAATGGCAATTAAAAGCCACTTAGGACCAAATGATTAAAAAAAGAATGTGTTCTTACAGACCTGTCTTGTTGGATTATAACTTTACCTTTTTGTCTGTCTCCACCAACTTGTGACTCCTCCAGGCTGGGGATCTGCCACCATCTTTGTATCCCTCCTGCCTGCCATGCTGTCCAGCTGAGTAGGTACTCAGTATTTAATATTGAGTATTTATTTAAATGTAAATATTACGTACACTTAAATGATTATTTAAATATTTACTGAATAGAAATAGCAACTTTGCCTCTACCTCCTCCACTCCTACTTTTTTGGGCTTGCCCAGTGTCATGGTGATTCACCAGAAATCTGTGCATTACTTGGCTTATTTTTACCATAGCCCAGCAAAGAGTGGCTTGGACAGCCCCATACCTCCTCATTCATTTAACAATGAAAAGGAGAAAATAAGAGGAGAATAGAGACAGTCTTTCCATCATCCATGCTTGGGAAGGTGAGCTGGTGGTGCCATCCTTGACATGAAGGAGCTACTTAAACACAAATTGGATTAGCAGGACAGGATTAGAGCCTGCTGGAACATATTATATACTTATAAACTGCTTTGTGGAAACTCCTATTGTTTTCATTATAAGCCCACACTCCACAGAGAGTCAATCAAATGAAATATGGAATTAGTCTATTAATAAAAAAATAAAGAGATATAAAATGAAGTGACTAGGTTTTAATAATTCAAGAAACCTGAATTAGGCAATGATAGTTCAGTCTAGCAAAACTATTACACAACTAGATAATCTGAAATGAGAATTTTAATATGGATTTCTTCTTACTAAAAAATAAGCTCTCTAAAAATGGTTTCTATCTCCTCCATCAAGAAGAATAACATTCAAATAAGAAACTTTAAGAAGTGACTTCAATAAAGAAAAAAGAACATGAGATATGTGAGGAGTTTCAGGCTTATCTGGACTTTCAAATGAATTGAGGTCCCTAGGTCTAAATGAATTACAAACCCAGGACACTGAAAGAATTTGCAGATGTAAACACAGAGCTCCCTTAACCTCTGAGAAATCACAGAGAACGGGAAGTTGACAAAGATAAAGAAAAGTCAAGTCAATAGCTTTGCAAGGAAGTGGGAAAAAGGGAATGATGGAATATGCCAATAGGTGAGCTGGAGGCTGATTCCTGGCAAAAATTCTAGGAGATCTGAATCTTGGTTCTGCCATTTAATAAATAGCAATGTGACCTTGAACAAATTTCAAAACTTTGCTATCAGGATTAAATGAGATAATATACGTAAATAAGATAATATATAAATAATATACAGAACTAATATAGGTAAATAATATATGTAAATGAGACAATGTAAATAATAATATATGTAATAGAGCACCTACCACATAGAAAATTCTCAGCAAACCATTTTGGTATTTCTAGCACTTCAAAAAGAGGTGGTAACTACTAGGTGCTGACATGGGGCTCCTTAAGAACACAGCTCACCCACCTGATCTCATTTTTCTGGTTAGGCGGAGGTACAGGGTGAGAAAGTATTTCTAGACAGGTAAATCGAAAATGTATCTTCATTTTGAAAAGGCATTTGATAAAAATCTCATAATATATCTCATGAAAAGATTTGATTTTAGGAGAGTTAGGTGACTGAATAATCACATTCCTAGTATTATTCATGAACTTGACTGCTCTGTGCCTCAGTTTCCTTATTTGTAAAAGGAATGTAATAATATTAATAGTACCTCATTGGGTTGTCAGGCAAATTACAGCACCTGGCATTTAGTCAGCCTTATATAAATGTTTGTTCAATAAACTTGAACAGAAGTTTTTAGTGGCATGCTTATACAGCATATGGCTCCAACCTCTTCAGTATTTCCATCAGAAACTTGATAAATTTTCATATAGTGTGCTTGTCAAATTCTCAGGTGATATAAATGTTGGATGATGAAATCAAAATCTAAAAAGACTTTGAAAGGTCATGAAATGATATATATGAAATGAACATTAAGTCCTGGATAGAAATTTTTTCTTTTTAATTTTTTTTTTACAAGTACCAGCCTGGCTTTCCAGAACTTTCTGTGGGTAAAGAAGAAAATTTTAGTTGACTCCAAGCTCAGCATGCATAAAAGAGTGTGTCTAATAATTAAGGCAAGTTCAGTTGTGTTTGGAGAATTGGCATGTCCTAATAAAGACCCTGTGTGGACATACACTCCAAGATGGCAGGCACCACTGGCCAGTAACTCTTCTCTCCCCTTCTCTTCCTTAGGTTTCTCCTAAGTAGCTCAGCTGCTACTACTCTGGGTATAAGGATGGCTTCAGAACACAGATAAACAGGAAGGAAAGAATGGACCATATTTCCAACTCATCTGGGTGGCAGGAAACATCCTCAGGTGGGTATGGGAGGACAGCCTCAAGATTTGTGAAGAAATATAATTAAGTTTATCAGGGCATCTAGTGGCTCACTGTGCTACAATTCTAACATAAATTGCCCTCTAATCATGATTACTATAGGATTTATCTAATCTACTTCCTATAAGAAATCAAGTTACTCCCAGGCACTTTATCAACTTTTTTCTCATAATAATCCCTGTCCCTGACAAAAGAAGATATTGTCATCCCTACGGTATAGATAAGAAATTGAGGCAAAGAAGTAAACTGAATTGCCGTAAGTCACACACAACTGGAATTACAATTCAGTATCTAATCTTAGAGTGCACTACATGGGTTGTGAGAAGGCGTATACTGGAATCACATTATATCCTTCAGAAAAAGGCTTATTTACCTTAATCTCTGGGAGAAAAAAGATTAATTGTATTTTCCTTGGTACATGCCAAAGATGTTGAGTAGAGGCTTTAGATTCCACATGCTTATTCTAATCCTTTTCCAAATACTTGGAAAGCTTTGGTTTGACCATTACGAAGATGCTGGAAATGAACTTTTTTTTTTTAATTAAGGCAAATATTTGTTTGCTAGAATCTCCAAGGAAAGCAATTAATTCAGAAAGTTGTATAGTACAGCCATGGTGTTTCAGATCACCTGGGGCAAGAAACTATCCAAATAGGCATCAATCCAGATGGCTGGCTCCACAGTCCATTCCCAGCCCAACTTATTGTCTAGGGCCTTGTAGATAAAGGTTGAGTGAATGCATGCTTTTAACTAAAAAAGTTCCATACAATCATAAGTTATTGTTATAATCATTTATATATTTCACCTAATTATTGAACAAATCCACGCTCATTATAAAAACATAGAAAACAAAGTTAAGCACAACAAAATGAAACAAAAAGCACCCACTATGCAACCACTCAGTAAGAACCTTTTGTACCTGTTTACAAATTGGATATTTTCTAAGGCTCATTTCCCTCGTCAGGCCATGAGGAAATCAGCCAGAAGCTACAACCAACCCTAAGGTTCTGTGTGTAGTTTCCCTATAGTTAAGTAGGGAAAATGGTGATTTATTTGTGGAAGGCTACCATTTATTTTCTTGGCACTTGTCCCAGAAGAGATAAGACCACTACTTAATATACCTAGTGGTAAAAAAGAAGAAATAAATTCTTAGTTGCATTTTATTGGCCTGAAAAATTTGCACCACAATTCTAGCATTATATAACTCATTTACCTACAGCAGCCAGCATCATGGCCAAAATTGATTGCCTATCTTTTTATCTATACACACATAGCCACATCTACTGAAGTTCATAATTTTAAAATATATTTTGGTCGAATTCTTCCTTTCTCTCAGAGAACAGAGACACACACATTTGAAACCCATGTAAGGGCTAGGTCAAAAAACTTAGTAATCAGCAAAAGATAAGTACAGTAGAATCTTTCCAAATAGGAGCAATGCCAAGGCAAGAGAACCAAATTTCAATCCATTCCTTTTTCCCATCCTAAAATCATGTCATTACCTTTTTGTTTGCAGCCACACCATCCTCACAGTCGAGCACTGCACAATCTACGTTCAAGGACGGAATCTTCTTTATTTTCTTCTCATCATTTCCAGGTACGTAGAGCACTGCCCTCCGGGGAATGTACTTGTGATTCCACAGGGAACTATATCTAAGCCTGGAGACATGAGCTGCTGGAGACGCTTTCCTGCAGGAGACATAACTGGGGTTATTCCAGAATAGAATTTATATATTTACAAACTTGTGAAAAACCTTATTTTAATGCAAGATTAAAACAGAACACATGGATAATCTTTTTTAATTATGACAGAACACAATCACCCATAAAAGCTAGGAAAACAATAATAGGTGAAATAAACAATGAACAAAATGTCATTTTGGCTGAGGTTTAAAAAATAGATAGGACTGTTTGTTGATATAGTTTTCTGAGAGAAGGAGGAGGGTGTACCCATTTCTCCCTGGAAAACACTTCCGGTGTTAGTATACTGTCCAGATAGCTTTCATAGATGGAAAAAAAAAAGAAAAAAGATGTATATCTAAAAAGTATTGAACAATACAGTCTACAATGTTGTATATAAGTACAAAAGTAGAATTTTTAAAAAAAATTATAAGCATTAGTCTATGGCCCTCTCCCCACGAATATATCTTTTTAAGTAGGTAAATCAGTAATTCAAGTTCTATTTTAACAACAGACCAGATAGGCTGGCTACTTCCTAAGTGAGTAGAAAGACAGTGAATGAGAAAAGACCATTACTAGCTCTGTAATGGTAGGCAACTTAATTACTAGAAACTTCAGATTCTTCATCTATAAAAATAATACTCATTTTGCAGGTTGCTGAGAAGATTAAGTTAAAGGAAATAATGAACATAAAGTGCTTAGCCAGAGCCTGGCAGATATTAGCTGCTTGATATAGTGGTGGGCGTAGCAGAAGTAGTAGCAGCTGCTGTTATTAATGGAGAAACACTAGCTGTCAGTAGCCCCTGCCTGCTCCTAAACTATGCGCTTTCTTTCCCTTTCCTACCATACTAAGTTTAGCCTCCTGAAATAAAAGGAGTTGGCCAGAAGCTTCTTCAGCTTACCACAGCCCTTACCCCTAACCTGGTCCATAGTTTATCCTGTGAAAATGATGTTTTACCCCGTAAGATATGATGAAGAAAGATGAAATCAGCTCTCATAATCAGGACCAGCTACATAATTTGTGGGGCCCAGTATAAAATGAAAACGCAGAGCTCTTTGTTTAAAATTTATTAGAAATCATGATGGCAACAGAATGTTAAAGCAAGTGCCAGGCCCTTTTAAGAGCGTAAGTTGCACATCTGTGAAGGCAGCCCTGCCCATAAGAGATGAAGCTATATGTCATGAAAACTGCTAGTTAAGGAAGGTTAAAGCCCCAGAAAACTAGAAACATTGTAATATTTTACTTCCCCTGGATAAATAGCATGATCTTTTTCCAAAATATGTTAGTTGTACTTTCATGAAAGCTCTTGACATCAGTAGTTATCCTCAGTTAACACAACCAAACATTCTGAACAGTTGTAACATTTCACCATGATTAGTGGTCCTTGTGACTTAATGTATCTCAAGAAAAATCACTCTTTTTTTTGGGCAGGGGTGCCTAACAAGTTTGTATGGGCCGCCTCCTCATTCCTTCTTGCAAACAACCTTACCTTAATAAACTCTAAAACTTGACTCTGAGTCTTACTTTTCTACAACATAAGCACTGTGTTATGCAAGGTATGGTGAAATATATTTGGATTTTCAAAGTGTACATGTCTTACAAAACATTTCATTTAATATAAAACATATTATGGCCAGCTAATTAAAGAATGCCTGAAATATCTGCCATCATTTTTCATTGATTGAAAATATCTGGTTTATCTAAAAACAGGGAGAAAATATAATGATGTAACAGCAACAACTACAGTTTAGTTATCATTCACACAGGAGTCCAAAATTTGCAACATCTGTGTTCCCCTAAAAATACCAAGAAATCCTTGGGGCAAAATCTCTGCTCATCAGAATTTAGTGTAACCACACACGTAAAAACTTAAGAAAGGGGGAAGATGATGGAGTAGCAGCCCTAAGACTCTGTCTCCTCACTCAGACAACTGCACTAGCAAAAATCCATCTGTTGTAACTATTTTGGAACTCTGGAATCTATCAGACTTGAAACTTCCAGGGAAAGGCTTGGATGTTAAATGGTGGTTAACTTTGGTCAATTTCAGCTCTGGGCCCAGCTGTAGCTACCCATTCCCCACCCCTCAGTCTTAGTAGGCAGCTGTGTAACCTGCACATAGTTTGAGGGAGCCAGGGTGGGCAAAAAAAAAAAAGGGGGGGGGACTGTGTCCTCCAAATATTAGGAATTTGTGAAATCTGTGCTCTGATCACTGATTCTGATCACAGATGTGTAGACAAAGAGGCTGAGAGCCACCGTCATTGCATCTCCCTCCATTGTTGCAAGCCCCTCTCTCTTGGGCTGAAGTGACTTCCAAGTGATTTAAACAGCTAGCCCCTTACCCCCAAAATTTTCTTTTTTCCCTTTTAGGAACCAGATATTAAAGACTAGGACATCCAAAAACAACTACATATATGGGGAAAATTAGAAAATGACCATGCATGCCCAGGGAAAGGCTCAGAAAAGACCTGAGAAAACCTTATATTTACCCCTCAGGCTGATCCTCAGCACAGAGACACAGCCTACAACCATCAAAAACAAAAACAAAAACAAAAACAAAAGCAATAAAAGAAATCCAACAAACCCTAAAGAAGGGGAGAATCTGATTTCCAGAGTTACTACATTTTTAGATTCAAATGTCCACTTTTCAACAACAAAGAAATCCCAAGGCATACAAAGAAATGGGAAAATATGGCTGTTTTTCCCCCAAAGGGAAAAAATAAATCAATAGAAACTGTTCCTGAAAAAGATCTGATGGCAAAGATTTTAAAACAACTAGAACTATATAAATAAAAAAGGAAAAAAAAAGAAATTGCAAAGCTGAGAAAGTACAATTAATTGAAATGAAAACTTTCACTAGAGGGATTCAAAGGCAGATTTGAGCAGGCAGAAGAAGAAAATTAGCAAACTTGAAGATAGGGCAGTGGAAATTATCAAGTTTGAGAAACAGAAAAAAGAGTGAAGAAAAGTAAACAGAGCCTAAAGGAACCGTGGGATCCCATCGAGCACACCAATATATGTACTTACTGAAGGAGAAAGAAAGAAAAGGACAGAAAGAGTATTTGAAAAAAATAATAGCTGAAAACTATCCAAATTTGATGAAAGACATGAATATAAACATGCAAGAAGTTTAATGAACTCCAAGTAAGATGAACTCAAAGAGGCCCACACTGAAATACATTAGAATCAAACTTGCAAAAGTGAGACAAATAGAGAATCTTGAAAACAGCAAGAGAGAAGCAAATCATCACATACAAGTTATCTTCAATAAAATTATCAGCAGATTTCTGAAACTTTGGAGGCCAAAAGGTAATAGGCCAATATATTCAAGGTACTAAAAGGGGAAAAAAAAAAAAAAAAAACCTGTCAACCAAGAATCCTATATCCAGCAAAACTGTCCTTCAAAAGTGAGGAAGAAAATAAGAAATCCCCAGATATCTTTTTTTTTTTTTTTTTTTTTTGAGACAGAGTCTTACTCTGTTGCTGAGGCTAGAGTGCCGTGGCGTCAGCCTTGCTCACAGCAACGTCAGACTCCTGGGCTCAGGCAATCCTCCTGCCTCAGCCTCCCGAGTAGCTGGGACTACAGGCATGCGCCACCATGCCCGGGTAATTTTTCTATATATATTTTTAGCTGTCCATATCATTTCTTTCCATGTTTAGTAGAGACGGGGTCTCGCTCTTGCTCAGGCTGGTCTCCAACTCCTAACCTTGAGTGATCCACCCGCCTCGGCCTCCCAGAGTGCTAGGATTACAAGCGTGAGCCACCGCACCTGGCCCCCCAGATAGCTTTAAAAAAAGCTGAAGGAGTTTGTTACCACTAGACCTGCCCTGCAAGAAATGCTCAAAGTAATCCTGCAAGGTGAAATGAAAGGACATTGGATAGTAACTTGAATCCATATAAGGAAATAAAGCTGTAAGATAAAATCATGGGCAATTATGAAAGCTAGTATTACTATAATGATGGCATATAATTAAGTTTTTCATTTTCTATGTGATTTAAGAGATTATTACATTTTTAAAAATTATTAATCTAAAGGCTAGTTAATATATTAATGTAGTTTTGGTTTGTAACCCTACATTTTATTTTCTACATAATTTGAGAGACTAAGGCATTTAAAAGAATTATTAGTTTATGTTTTGGGACACAATGTATACAGACGTAATTCTGTGACATTAACAACCAAAAGAGGTGGGGACAGAGCTGGAAAGGCATAGAATTTTTGTATACTATTAAAGTTAAGATGATATAAATTCAAATTAAAGTGTTATAACTTTAGGATATTAAATGTTAAACCCATGGTAATCACAAAGAAAACAGCTATAGAATATACACAAAAGGAAGTGAGAATGAAATTAAAACATTTTTCTACAAAAAAATCAACTAAACACAAAAGAAGACAGTAATGCAGGAAATGAAAGACAAAAAAGGCTATCAGGCATATAGAAAACAAATAGCAAAATGACAAAAATAAGTCCATCCTTATCAGTAATTAAGGATTAAACTCCCCAATCTAGATTAAACTCTCCAATCAAAAGAGAGAAATTAGCAGAAAAGGTAAAAACCCACAATCCAACTATACGCATCTACACAAGACTCACTTTAGATCCAAAGACACAAATAGATTGAGAGGGAAAGAATGGGAAAAGATATTCCATGCAAATAGTAATCAAAAGAGAGCAAGAGTGGCTATGCTACTATCAAAGAAAACAGACTTTAAATCAAAAAAAGTCACAAGAGACAAAGATGGGCATTGTATATTAATAAGAGGCTCAATACAGCAAGAAGATATAATAATTATAAACATTTATGTACCTAATGACAGACCATCAAAATATATGAAGCAAAAATGGACAGAATTTAAGGGAGAAATAGATAGTTCTACAATAACATAGTTGGAGATTGCAATAACCCACTCTCAATTATGGGTAGAACAACCAGACAGAAGATGATAAGGAAACAGAGGACTTAAAATAAAACAACTAGATCTAACATACACAGAACACTTGACTCAACAACAAAAGTATACAAATTCCTCTCAAGTGCACATGCAATATATTCCAGGATAGACCATATGTTAGCCCACAAATTAAGTCTCAATAGATTTTTTTTTTTTTTTTTAATGACAGGGTTTTGCTATTACCCAGGTTGGCCTTGAACTCCCAGGCTCCAGTGATCCTCCTGCCTCGGTCTCCCAAGTAGCTGGGACTACAGATGCATGCCACTGCACCTGGCCTTCAGTAGATTTTTAAAGATAGGTATCATACAAAATCTTTTCTCTGAGCACAATGGGATAAAGTTAGAAATCAACAGCAGAAGTGAAACTGAAAAATTAACAAATTTGTGGAAATTAACACACTCTTAAACAACCAATGGATGAAAGAATAAATCACAAAGGAAATTAAAAAATACTTAGAAAAAAAATACTTAGAAACAAATGAAAATGAAAACACAACATATCAAAACTTATAGGATGCAAGGAAAGCAGTGCTAAGAGGGAAATTTATAGCTATAAATGCTTATATTAAAAAACAAGAAAAGTCTCAAATCAACAACCTAACTTTACAACTTAAGGAACTAGAAAAGGAACTAAACTCAAAGCTAGCAGAAGGAAATGATAAAGATAATAGCAAAGAGAAATGAAATAGAGAAGTAAAAAAAATTGAGAAAATTAATGAATTCAAAAGTTGGTTCTTTGAAAAGTTCAATACAATTGACAAACTTTTAGCTAGATGGGCTAAGCAAAAAAGAGAGAAGACTCCAATTACTAAATCAGACATAAAAATGCGGACGTTACTACTGATTCTACAGAAATAAAAATGATCATGACACTACTATGAACAATTATATGCCAACAAATTGAATAACCTAGATGAAATGGACACATCCCTAGAAACCCCAAACCTACCAAGACTAAATCATAAAAATAAAAAGTAAAAAACATACGGCTAGGCACAGTGGCTCAACCCTATAATCCCAGCTACTCAGAAGGCTGAGGTGGGAGGATTGTTTGAGGCCATGAGTTTGAGATCAGCCTGGGCAACAGAGTGAGGCCCCCCCATCCCTCAAAAAATAAAAATAAAAATAAATTAGCTGGATGTAGTGGTGCATGTCTGTAGTCCCAGCTACTCGGGAGGCCGAGGTGGGAGGATCACTTGAGCCCAGGAACTCATGGCTGCAGGGAGCTTTCATTGTCCCACTGTACTCCAGCTTGGGTGACAAGCAAGACCTCATCTGTTAGAAAAAAATTTAATTAAAAAATAAAAAATCTGGCCAGGCATGGTGACTCACACCTGAAATACTAGCACTCTGGGAGGCTGAGGCGGGAGGGTCGCTTGAGGTCAGGAGTTCAAGGCCAGCCTGAGCAAGACCCCATCTCTACAAAAAAATAGAAAAACTTAGCTGGGTGTGGTGGTGCACGCCTGTAGTCCCAGCTACTCGGGAGGCTGAGGCAGGAGGATTGCTTGAGTCCAGGGTTGGAGGTTGCTGTGAGCTAGGCTGATGCCACAACAATCTAGCACGGGCAACAGAGTGAGACTCTATCTCAAAAAAAGAAAAAAAAAAAGACAGGAGGATCCCTTGAGCCCAGGAGCTTGAAGTCACAGTGAGATATGATGACACCTCTATCCAAGGCAACAGAGTGAGACTCTGTCTCAAAAAATAAACACTAAATTAAAATTTAAAAAGAATAAAAAATCTGAGTAGACCTGTAACTAGTGAGAGACTCAATCAGTGATCAAAAATCTTTTTTAATTGGCTGAAAACAAACCAATAAAAGCACTTAAAAGGTCTCAGGTGGCAGCATAATATAGGGGAAAGCATTAGGCTGAACTGCATGAAATTGCTGATATTTGACCATTTTTGACCTATAAAATGTTAAAATTTTATATGGTCAACCTGATATTTTTAACTGGCAGTCAGAAGATGGGATGAGAAGCAAGCATCAGTTTCTTCAATGAGAGGCAACATAACAGCTACCTCACACGGGGGAAAGCGCACCATAAACAGTAAAAAAAAAAAAAAAAAAAAGTAGCTTGCAGATATAGCTTCTATTAATATTATTGTCACTTGTCACCCGTGTGTGCTGCTGGTCGACACAGCCCAGCACCAGGAATTTTGTGTCTAGCATCCTCAACTAGATCATAAGCCCTCTGGGGCGAGGGGGCGGTCTCATCTCCCCCATGCTGCCTAGCACAGGGCCGATACACCAGAGGTTGCCATTCCTGTTCAAAGCCAGCTCTCCAGAAGTGGGTATGTAGGACTCATCTGCAACCAGACTACAGTCAAGTGTTAGTGGTGACAACAGGAAGGAGGTAATTTTTATTCCTTCTCTTGTTGCCATCCTTGAACCTTTAATCCAATCCTGGCCTGTGGCTTCTTTCCTCTATTCATCCCCTCCTTTCCATAACATACTACACCCTAGTTTAGGGCCTTCTTAACCTTTACCTAGATGACTGTGAAAGTCTCTTATTTATCGGCATTGCCTCCACTTTGTTTTTTTGTTCATTCATTCATTAATTCATTCCGTGAGCACTTAGCACCCAATGGGTGACCTGCCCCAGGCCCCCACTAGCACACATGGCAACACCTATGTACAAACTGGAAAAAGGTGCCTGTTGGTGCCTTCCTGTGGATGGAAGAGCAGAAAGGCACCCCCTCTCCTGTGGCAGCAAGCCTCAGGGCGAGGAGACAGGCTGAGGCCCAGCCCCTCCCATGCCCCTCACTAGGTGCCCTCTTAGGGCACACCCTGCACAACTGTATGCAGTGGTGCTGAGCTGCGCTGTGTACAGTGGGGGCAAATGCCCAAAAAGGTCCAGGGAGGGACACCCAGAAGGACGGCCTGTTAACTGGAGGCAGGAAGGCTCAAGGCGAGCACTAAGGAAGCTTGAGGGGAAAAGATCAAAGGCAACAGAACTGAAATAATAAAAGGAAGGAAGGTGTAGGGGGAATTCAGGCTTCTGGTTCTGTTGCAGACTCTGAGGTCTGGAGGGGACTGTCATGGGGCAGGTGGCAGGAGCCCACTTCCTCCTCCCTTCCTGCTGGGGAGTCCTCTCCTTCCCCCATCCCCGGCTGTTCCAAAATCTGTTCTGCACTTGAGCTCTGTTCAGCACTAACTACTGTGTACGAAAACAATTGCAGTAGGTGACAAGATCGAATTTATTTTATCTTACATATTTGGAGTTAGAGCCTCTTGATTGTCAACATGTAAATGTATTCAAACAATATGCAAAGCAGGGGCTTAAGATGAGTTGAAAAAAATCTGGTAGCCTTATGCTGAGTTTTCTCTACAGAGGGACCTTTTTTAGATATGCCATCCCAGAGGGGGGCCCACTTCTGCTTGTTTTTGTCTCCTCCCTTTCCTCCTTCACCTGATGTCGTCAATTAACCATTTCTATAACTAGAGGCATAGCTAGTCCCCAGCACAACAGGGATTCTCAGCCTAAGATTCAATATAACAATCACCTGGGGAGCCTTTAAAAAGTGCCAAATTCTGGACCCCACCCAGTGCAATTAAATTAAATGCACTGGTAATAGGGCCCAGGCTTGGGTATTTTTTTTAAGCTCTCTAGGTCCCTGCCACTTAAGTGAGGTGAATCTGCAGACAAACACCATTGGTCTCTTATCTGTTCTCACATAAGAATCCTATCTTTTGGGGGAGAATCTATTATCATGTGGGATCTTGTTAGAAATGCAGAATCTGGGTCCCATTCCAGTCCTTCCTAATCAGAATCTGCATATTAACAAGATACTTAGGTGATAAGTATCACATGAGTTTGAGGCTATCCGTTCTCAAACTTGGCACATATTGGAATCACCTGGAGAGTTTTCAAAGCTGCTGCTACTGCTGCCAGAGCCCCAGCTGCAGAAAGTTTGATGTAATTGGCCTGGGATAAGACCTAGGCTTTGGGACTTTTAAAAGTTGGCTATGTGACTCTAATGTGCAGCCTAGCTGGAGGACCACTGCACGAGATGATTCCAATGTATTCAATGCCTTAATGCAAGAAATTTTGTTTCAATAAAAATTTCTCTTAATGAGTCATATGCTACTCTATTATGTACAAGTAGATGCTATGAAAGTAATGAAAATCAATCAAGATTCAGCAAACTTGAAAAAAAATCCATTCAAATAAAAGTCTTTCTTATAAAAAAAAAATTAACACTCAAACTGCTAACTATATTCAAAATGCAGTATAATCAAATAAGCTAATGTCCTTTTGAGGGTCAGCAATTTGACTTTCAAACCCAAGTTAATGATTTCTTTACTTAGCTGATAGCTAGTATAGAGGTCTCTACTTTGGGTACACATTACAATCATTTGGGAAGCTTTGAGGGAAAAAAATTCGGGCCATATACCCAATCAATTAAATCAGTCTCATTGTGAGTCCCAGGCATTAGTATGTCTTCAAAGCCTCCAGAGAGACTCCCAAGTACAGCCAAAGATGAGAATCTCCAATCTCCACACCAGAAGCTTTAAGTACAACCAGTGTCTTACTGATCCTAGGAAGGACTTGGAGTTGATGGATATTAACAGTTACCAGACCCCCTGTAATATTCTGAAACTTAAAAAAAAGAAAAAAAAACAGTTACAAGAATTCAATCCTACTGTATTTAGGCAGGGGTGTTGGGTATCAATTACACAACTTTCCATTAATCAAGTGATGGGAACAATAATGAGATAAGTGGTAGATTTCCTTGTTTGCAAATCACATTGCTCTATCTTCCCCAATCACTGAATCAGAGGCCCTCACTGCAGAGGCTGGGGTGGGGGCAGCGGTGTGAATACTAAGAGTCCTTGAGAAGAGCTTCAAACTAGATTGTTATCTCAAGTCCACAGTGAGATAATAAACTTGCCTTTGTTAATGGAGAAGGAAGTCTTTTGATTTGCAACAGCTTAAGGGTCTGAACTAGAGCTCCTCAGAGGCAGAGTGAGAAAGGAATGGGGGATTAGAAGAAAGTCCTTGTCACTGGCAGGGCCAAAGCCTTTGAGATACTGAGCAGGGTTCAGAGGGGGAAAGTCCAAGTGATAAAATGGGGTGAAGATTCTGCCTGGTTTACTCCCCATCCCAGGAACCTGCAGGGTAGTGAAGGTGGCTAGTGAGGTGATGGAAACGTCCAAGATAAGCTGAGGCTGGAAACGATTGTGCCCACTTCCCATTCAAACTCCGGAAGAATACTACATGGGAGTTCTGCATCAACATGGGCACTGGAGGACAGCAGACACAATATGGATTGCTTGGGCAGAGAAGGGGCTAAAGCAGCATGCTACTAATTCCCCAAGGTGAGGAAGAATCCAGAAGTTTCTGCCTGACCCTCCTGTAGTGTGCCTGCAAGGGAGTCGTCAGAGTACAGGTGTGAGGGCGGCTATATCAGAGGCAGTGGGGTGAAGGCAGGGCTGGCGCTGGATGAGCGACATCTGGGAATGCAGAAGCAGGGAGCCCGCCCAGTCAGGACGGCCATGGTCGCATCTCATGGGGACATGCCCCATGCTTCTTCTCCTGTACCCAAAGGACAGCCCGTGAGTCCCCTGACCATTAGCACTGCATCAGAGACCAGAGGCCAAGGGCCAAGAGACATGAGCAAAGAGGGCTGCCATGACATGGTTATATAGGCTTCCTCCTGGGCCTCCTGCTACCCAGAAAGAAGGGGAGGGCAGAAATCCTAACACTGAATATTTACTTAAAAGAGACTGTGTTTAGAAAAGACGGGTGTGGTGGCGCATGCCTATAGTCCCACCTACTTGGGAGTTCTGAGGCTGGAAGATTGCTGGAGCCCACGAGTTTGAGGCCAGTCTGGGCAACATAGTGAGACCGTATCTTTAAAAAAAGAAAAGAAAAAGGGACTATTTATAACAAAAAACCTTAAACCAGAAGAAACAGAGTCATCTTGAACAGGCAAATTTATTGGTATTTTTTTTACCAATAAGTAGGAATGGGAATTTCAGACTGAAATGAAATTACAGAAAATTATAGTGTGTACATTTGCAACCCAGCATATGAAGGATATCTGTGTTAGACCCCACTACTTAACTCTTGAAATCTAGCCCAGGAGTGGTCTAAAGCAGGCTCCCTGTCTCCCTGACAGAGCCCACCTCTGCCACAACTTTCCCTGCCTCTGTCTGCTCCTCCCTCCTTTCTTCTCTCCAACTCTTTATTCTGAGAACTTTCTATTTGGCTTCAGTGCAATGCAGTAAGGAATAGAGCTCCAAGGGAGAAAGACTGTAAATCTACCTCGACTTAGTACCGTCTCATGACCCATGAGCTCTGAGGTTCCCAAATAATTGCATCAGTTGAATTTTGCTGCTGCCAAGACTGGTGCCTCCAATTTGGGCATAGTGCTGAATTTTATGGACTATGTATTTTCTAAAAAGTCACATTTCCCTTAGTTGGAGCTAATTTAACTCAAATTTATAGCTTTCACAAAAATTACATGGTCATCCAATTAATGCAGAAAAAGCATTTGGCAAAATGTTTTTTTTTTTTTTTGGTTTTTTTTTTTTGAGACAGAGTCTCACTCTGTTGCCCGGGCTAGAGTGAATGCCGTTGGCATCAGCCTAGCTCACAGCAACCTCAAACTCCTGGGCTTAAGTAATCCTACTGCCTCAGCCTCCCGAGTAGCTGAGACTACAGGCATGCGCCACCATGCCTGGCTAATTTTTCTATATATATTTTTTAGTTGACCAGATAATTTCTATTTTTTTTTTTTTTTAGTAGAGATGGGGTCTCACTCTTGCTCAGGCTGGTCTTGAACTCCTGACCTTGAGCGATCCACCTGCCTCGGCCTCCCAGAGTGCTAGGATTACAGGCGTGAGCCACCTCGCCCGGCCTAGCAAAATGTTTTATGATAAAAACTTTGAAATCTTAAGAAGGACTAAACTAAAGATGGTACAGACAGAATCCCAAGTTAACAACTACCAATCTGGCCTTTCCTTTGCTGAGAACTCATCAGTGCTCCAGCAAAGAGCCAACCTCATGATGTTTTGCTTTTAGAGTTCTCATAAACTCCTAGCCAAAAAGAACCCTTCTTGGGCTCAGACACTTTTCACATGTACTGTGCCAACTCACTATTGGCCAATTAACTAATGAATTTTTATTTAGGTGAAATGTTTATCTAGCAATTGGATTTTTTTTTTTTTTTTTTTTTTTTTGAGACAGAGTCTCACTCTCATTCTTGTTGCCAGGCTAGAGTGCAGTGATGTTCATCATAGCTCACAGCAACCTCAAACTCCTGGGTTCAAGCAATCCTCCTGCCTCAGCCTCCCAAGTACCTGGGAATATAGTCACGCACCACTATGCCCAGCTAATTTTTCTACTTTTTGCAGAGACAGGGTCTTGCTACAATTGGATTTTTAAAAAACAGTAGTTGAATTTTAATATTATACAGGTGGTCCCCATGTTATGGACGAGATACATTCCTGAAAACGTCTTTAGGTCAGATGTGTATGTAACTCAGATCTCTAGTGAACAGCGCATGTATGGTAATAATAACAATACTAGAATGGCTCCTATGTGGTAATAATAATACAGTGTAATACTGTAATAATAATAACACTGTACTGTAATAATAAGTTACAAAAACTATTGTACTCTTTCTTTTAATTCAAACAAACAGAACGTAAAAATAAATTCATAAAAAAGTTTAGATAGGAGATAGAAATTTCAAAAAAGAATATTAAAGGTTAACATTCACCAAATGTTGCATCAACGCTAGGCTAATAGAAACGTTATGCTTATTCTGATCTTCTAAGCAAATCAATAATAACCTTTCCAGTTGGGTGCGGTGGGTGGCTCATGCCTGTAATCCTAGCACTCTGGGAGGCAGGAGGATTACTTGAGCTCAGAGGTTTGAGACCCCGTCTCTACTAAAAATAGAAAAATTATCCTGGAGTGGTGGCGTGAGCCTGTAGTCCCAGCTACTCAGGAGGCTGAGGAAGGAGGATCGCTTCAGCCCAGGAGTTTGAGGTTGCAGTGAGCTACGAGGACGCCACTGCATTCTACCTGCGGCGACAGAGCGAGACTCTGTCTCAAAAAAAAAAAAAAAATCATAATAATACATCAACAAATTCCCATTTAGGATATAACACAGGAATGCTATGTCTCTTTAAGCTCCTTTAAAGAGATTTACACTTGAAGAGCTAATAAAGGTTGAAAATCAAAAGTTCTTAGAGAAAAGTTTGTACACATCCACGGTGATACAACAGATTCCCAAGGGATTCCTCTATTCAGGGCTGTACTTTAAACCCCTTGCGGGGGCTGAAGGAGCATAACTGCCCTCTGTCATTGCCTCTTCCTTGGTTATATACTAGGAAAAACCAAGTTCTATGTTGTAAGGCCCCTGGTTCTGACCTCACCTGGCAATGCCAATGATTATAGAAAAATTTTTAACACCGAGGGAAGATAAGAGACCCTCCACCCATTGTTTTTCTACCCTCCAAGTGTCAGCAACATTGACCTACCAATTTCAACCACGCTTTAACTATTAATAACTAGGTATTTATGCCAGCATCTATAATAATTGAGGCCTACTTATGTTTTCGCTTTGCTAAGTTCCCAAGTACCCTGAGAGATTCCTTCCCTATTTTGAAGAACTATTTTTTGGTTACTATGGCAACAGTGCATGGAGAAGGGGGAGCTTTCCATGGACATGAGAGCAAAAGAACAGCTATTTGTCCTCCCATTGGCGGAACGGGGCCATTCGTGAGATTAGCATGTGGTGCAAATACAAATAAGCGTGCAGCCTGTTTCAAGAAAGCTGAGAAGACATTTTCAGGGTAAACTCACCCATGAAGCAATTATATCACACCTCAATCAAGTGCTCCATTTTGTGCTGAAATGAAGAAATGGTCTTTTGTGTCCAAAGCAGACACACGTAGGATAGCAGTTTGTGGTCCGCAGCGGGCTCACTTCTAAGGAAGGACCCAGGCACAAGATGGGGGCAACCCACAGGCCATGGGGCATCCTTGTGGGGAGCCACGTACAAAGCAGGGGTGCTGGGGAAGACCTTCCCTCCTGGTCTACTCTTGCCTCTCCCTTTGCCACAGAAACCCCAGGAAAAGCAGTGGGCAGCAGCTTAAGGACAGACTTGGCAGCAGGAGAACAAAGAGCAGAATCCTTATTCTTGTCTGGTTCGGTAAAGTTTGTGTCATGCTGCGTCAATGTAGAGCACTGCTCCTGAGACCATCAGGGTACCAGGGGGCAAAGCAAGTGCCTGCAAGTGACCCCAGTGACAGAACTCTTTTTTCACATAGAATGAGAAAACAAACATCCGTTTTGAAAATTGAAGTTACCCATTTATTTTGCTGAAATAAGCCAGACACAAAAGATAAATATTGTATGATTCCCACTTATATGAGGAACCTAGATTCACCAAATTCACACAGATAGAAAGTAGGATGGTGGTTGCCAGCGGCTGGGGGAGGGGAGAACAGGAGTTATTGTCTAAGGGTACAGAGTTTCAGTTTGGGAAGATGAAAAAGTTCTGGAGATGAATGGTGGTAGCAGCTACACAACAATGAGAATGTACTTAATGCCACTGAACTGCACACTTAAAAATGGTTAAAACAACAAATTTTATGTTATGTATATTTTACCACAAAAAAAGAAATTACAGTTACCCAATCTGTTTGCCTCGACACATCTATGCTATCATTTCATAAACAAAAACGTACTGCTCAAATTCAGGATTGAACATGCATTCAATAAATATTGAGTCCACCACAAGCCAGCCCTTGCTGAGGGCAGGCGGAGGGCTGTACAAACAAGGGCGAGAAGCTAATTGTCTTGTATCCCCTCGTGGCCACTCACTGAATCCAGCTGGTACAGCCGCAGAACTCCAGTCCTCCAGGTAGGAGGGTGACTGATGTGGGGGTAAGTCCCAGGAACATGGAAGCCCAGTACAATTGTGATGACCATTTATGGATCCCAAAGAGGGCAAGTTTTCTGCAAAAACCACCCATGTTTCTATCCCATATGGGCCCACCTTATTAATAAATGTGGCAGTGGCATCTTTCAGAGTGGCTCTACCTCGTGGCACTTGGGCACTTGGTAGCACTTCTGACATTTTTCTGAAAGGAAGATGAGGATAAGCAAAGGGTGTGACAGGAATTAAGCCTAAGTCAGATCAGCAGAGCAGGGGCGGAGAGTGTTTGAGAGCAAGAGAGGGAGAGAACCAGGCAAAGGACAAGGAGGGAGGGTAAGAGATGGGTCACGGAAGGAAAGCTGGGGGGGGTGAGATAAAAGAAAGGGGTGTGGGGGCAGGGCGGGGGAGGAGGAGGGGAGAGGGAAGGAGGAGAGGGGCTTTTTGTTTTTCTGCAAAGCTCCTTGTTTTGTGTTGAAGAGGGAATAACAATGGAGCATGTGCCTGGTAGTGGGTATTCACCTTAATCCCACCCTCTTGCTCTACTTTTGGTGAGAGAAGGATGAGCAGAGTTTTATCTGAAGGGAAAACTGGAGGGACTTTTTTTTCCTGACTCTGAGGTCAAGAGGGAAACCTGCACTCATTCATTGAACACATTTAGGTACACAATGCGATTAGCATCTCTTCTGTTTCTGGGCTGCTTCTGCCTGGGCTCCTGGAAACACAAAGGAGCCAAAGATGTTGTTCATTAATAGTTAACTGTTAATGTCGCTGAAAACTTGGTCCAGGAATGACTGCTCAGGACTGGACCCAGGAAGTGGTAATGGATGGATTCCCAAGTATAATCCCAGCATCAGGAACTATAAGGCACAGCGCCTTCAAGCACGTGATGTGGGAGTGTTTGGTAAATTGTAACTAAAACCTAAAGGACATGCCAGCCCCACTTCCCTTTGCCTCTGTAGAGATTTATAATTTGGGATCCTAAAACTGTGTGTGTAAGGAATAGAGGAAACCTGTCCGTGAACATGCAGAGCAGAGGCTTCTGGTTAGATTGCTCCTTGTTGTTCCTGACTACAAGATCTGATTCTAAAACCAGTTACAGAAAAGACGATACTTAGTAGCTAATGTATTAAAACAGCCAGTGAGAGTTTAAGATATATTATTACCAGATGACCACCAGAAACATCCACCAAACTTTTCCATTTGGAGATTCCATTAATACTGAGTGGCTCTATGTCAAAAACAATATTTAAAGGTAAGATGATTATTTCCTGGCTTGTTCAGAGCTTTAGAGGTAACTGAGCAAATGTGAACTAGAAAGATCAATTTCTCCTTAATTTTTTTTTAAAGGTCACAAAAGAAGACCATCAACCTGACAGATGTAACCATGGATTCTTTTACAGCATTTTTCAAAAAGCCAAAGGCTGCTAAATGTGTCACATTAATGCATCTCCCCATGACTGGGTTCTCTGATATAAAAGTAATCATGGGAGAATTTTTTTTTCCTACATAAAATGGCTCTGCAATTTTGAGAAAATAGTTTTTCCCGTATCTTAATTTTTTTTTTTTTTTTTTGGTAACTGTCATGATGAAAATGATCTGGGTTAATGGAATCTCCATTTTCTTCCTAGATTCTCTCAAAAATTTCTTTCAAGTGTCAATCTCAATGAAACGAGGCCAAAATGTTACACAGCTTAGAATTTTGATTTTTTTAGCCACAGTCCTTTAATTATTCCAATTTGTAGATTTGGGGAGGGTTTAATATTGATCACTCTCTAGCGCTGAATAATTTTTAGAAAAAACACAGTCTGAGTCTAATTGCCAGGCCCATACCACACACACGAAAGCTGTGAATACAAGCTGTGATCATGCATCACGTGTATGTGGCTTTGATTTTGTGGGACCCACAATAAGATTAAGATTGTTTTTTCCTTTAATTATTCAGAGCTAAGTGTGATGAAAATTAAAACTAAACATATGGATGTGATCATGAAGATTTTTCTAACATAGTTTTTTTTTTTTAAGTATGTTTAATGTGCCATAAGCACTAATTCCTTTAAATATCTATTTAACGGAAGACTTCCTAGAACTTGCTCTAATTTTAGGGGAGGTTAGGATTTTTTTCTTAATTCAGTGCCACACTTAGCAATGCACCAGTCAAAGTGCAAAAACAGTTTCTTTCCCCTTTTAGTTTAAAAAAAAAAATCTACTCTTACTGAATATATATTGTTACTTAGTTTTCAGTGGAATGAAATGGCCAAATTCAGAAAGTAACACATTTTTATTATAAATACAAAGGGAATAAAATCAAAAATTAAGAGGTTAATCTTTTCTACAAACAATGTCTATAATAATATATGTTGTGGTTTATTTGTGACTTAATTCAGTTTTTTGTGATAATGGTAAGAAAGATGGAATAGGTCATTCAGAGATCTAGATAACCTGAAAATCTTTTGTGTTTGTCTTTGGAATATGGTAACTGAAAGCTAATTTAATTTTACATTCTATCTAGACTAACATTGATATTTATTTGTCTTCCTTTGGAATGTGCTGATGATATGCTGAGAGGTAGGTGACTCAGAAGTATGCCAGGTGACAAGGACAGACTACTTGAAACTGAAAAGTTGTTGCAAGTTTTTGTGGCACCAAATGGACAATCTCCAAATGGTCCCTTTTGTGACCCTGGTTGCAGAAATGTGAGCAGAGGACAGAGGAACACTGAGCTACAAATGGAGAGGTCTGAAACATCCATTATTAGACAGACTACCTTGGGCGTCAGCCTCGCCTTCCTGACACACTCCCAATGAGTCCTCTTTAGTTCCCTTGTTGTACTCTTCCGTCTCATCTTTTCTTTCCTTTCCCCTTTGTGCCTTCCATGTCTCTGGCTGACTTGCTAACCCCAAGGCTCTATATGCATTTCCAGAGGGAATTTAATTGCCATCTACCTCTCAGAATTGGCCCTTAGTCCTTTTAACTAACTTGGTTGGGTTAGGCATTCTCCACTCATACAGGTCCTGGAAGGCTTAGTTCCTGTAGGTCTGGTACTAACAGATACCAAACCCAAGTCCTTTCAGCCTTAAGAACCCTGCAGAATGCTGACTGCTCATAAGCACTTACCAACTCCCAGTTAGTTTCTGTCTGACCAGGTGACCCTTGTCAGATTCAGTGACTGTCATCCAAGTTCTGAATGCCAGAGGATCTAGCAGAACTTTCCTAACTGTGGTGTAGATGTGACAAGTGTCTATTCAAAAACCAAATAAGGGAGCAAGTGGTTCTCCCTGGCATCCGTCTTAAAGAAAGTGGAGCAAAGAAGCAAAACCTAAGAACCCAGTTTACCCTGATTCCCAGCAATACCAGTAGACTGCAACAACAACCCAAAGGCACAGGAAAGCCACAGGATATTAAATTAGAAAATACCAACATTTGCATTATAATTCCCACCAATTAAGAAAGAAAGATATAAGTTGTTTGTTATAAACATCACCAAGTCTTGAGCAAACACCAAGAGCTCACCACAGAGCTGAACCAAGCATTCATCGAATTAGAGCTACTTTGCAAAGCATTTCATGGGTACAGCCACAGAGTATGCATTTTATCACACATGCTAATAATCCCAGTTATGGTGCCTACATTTTAATCATTTGTTCTGGGCTTGTTTCTCAAACAATTAGCACTAATGAATGGCCAGAATACCTTGGATCATATATGTCTAATTGCAGTCAAGAGCAGTTCTTGTCTGCATGTACATTTCAATTTACCTCTGGGGATAATGTTTGTTAATTGTATTTCTTTATAGCAAGTGAAGAAAAAGGCAGCTCAGGCAAAAAGGGACTAAGTGTTCTCTTCTTTCCCTTTGTTCCCACAAGAAGCTAAAGTCACTTCAAGAGGCACTTAATCCCATCATCCGTGGTTACAATTGCCTTGCAGCATCAATCAAAAAGAATCTAAAGTAAAATGATGCAGCTATATTGTGTAATTAAAAGCAATTCAGGTAGTTATTGCTTGGGGCCCTTTACGGGTCCAAATACTTAAAATGGCCCTGCAGGGATCCTAAATACTGTAGTGTTTTAAATTTGGTCAGCAACAATCTCTCCATGGAAAGGAAGGGATATGCAAAGGAAAAGAAAAGAAAAAACCAAACCAAAACAAAAAGCCCACTGCCCTCTTCTAGTGCAAATTGTAAAGTGAAAGAAAAGAGGAGGGAGAGCAAAAGTCTTAAGTGAAAAAAACCCCACAACTCCCAGCCAAAGAATGAAATAAACACAGAAGGAAGGAGAAAAAGGAAAACAAATGATTGTTTTCCAAATCAAACAGTCCCTGTCCCAATCTCTGGCACTTAAGAAAAACATGTGATAATGTTGGCTGGGTCTCTTCAACATGAAACAGCCCTGTAGAACCCATAACATAAAAATAGAAGCTTTCTGAAAATTTGGACTTATTAAGAAAATACAGAGCAAATTATGGTGTGTCTAATTCCACAGTTACTTATAAAGGCAAGATGTGAGAAGTACTTTTTAACAGTTTGGCATAGATTTCTAAAGCGATTTACTTAAGTCATTTTTTTAATAGAAATTAAAGTGCGGAGACTTTTAGGTGTCTTATTTGGCTTTTAAAACCAAGACTTGTTTAACATAGTGTTTGCTGCTGTGTGCTTTTAAAACAATGAAGAGCCATCGTTGACAGAGGTTGGCAACAGGCATCATTCTCTGGTTTTGATGCTGGGTAGAATATTTTTAAGTAAAAACACAACTCCTCAACAGACGTAAGACTAGATGTTAAAATAACAATATGTGTGTGTAAATTTTACCCTCATTTCTCCTTTTATAATAAAAAATGGGAGAGAAGGATTCCTGTTGATTTACAAAAGAATTTCAGGAAAAAACGCTAATTGCATGCCTGAATGAGCTGTCAGACAGTAAGGAACTTTTCCAGAAGGACATTAAGTTACTCTCAGCATAAGGTACATCTGGAAACAGATGAAGAGTGGTGGACAGGCTCTACTCCATGTCACTGGAACAGAGTACTTCATAGCAGCATTGATAAATACGTTCCAAGCTACAAATTAGTGGCAAATGTAATTGAGCCCTGAAAACTATGTGTGAAAAGTGAGGGTCCAATTTCAGAGGAACATTCAAATCATAAAATGATTGTCAAGTGACAACAGTTCATTTTAAATTGACCTCATTTTGCACATAAATGTTCTAGCAACTTAAGTCAGTGCAAATGCTGACAATTGAAAAATACAAAAGTTCTCCCTCAAAAGTTTAACTTTACATGAACTACTGATATAAAATGATAAAATTGAACCAATGATGTTTCCTGTCTCTAGGAGAACCAAATTTTAAAAAAATGTCATTTTTTTTATAAGCCTACCATGCTTTTTCAACCAGATTGGTCATATAGTTAGAGATACTATATATGCTCAAATGGTTCTTTGTTGAGAAGTCAGTAAGTATTTCCTGTAAGTTTAAACCTATTTATTATTCAGCAGTCAGTCTTCAAGCATTCCTACAAAATCACTGGCCCTTGCCGGGTTGGGGGTGAAGGTCCAACATTCCCTGACTGCCATGTTCTTACCTTCCTCGAAGCCTGGCGAGGTGACACACTACCTGGGACTGTGAAGGACAAGTGGATGGCAGAGGAGTGCCTTATGGCTTAGCTGAATTGGATTCCCTGTCTCTCCAAAACCACCAAACTTCCCAGGTAATTCAAATGGGCATTGGTGCTTCTTTGCCTCAATTGTGCCATCAAACTATCTTGTTTTGTGTCCTATAGTTTTTTCACTAGCTTTAGGATTAATCTGTAGATTCTTTCTCTTAGGGAAAGGAAGTGTAAACTTTTAATACAGGACATTTTAGGAATACACCAAACTCCATTAAACAAGAGCGAAAAAACTGAATTCATTGATGATAAATTTCAGGCAGAAGTCTGTACTTCAATCTGTCTCCAGTAACAATCTTTAATGTCATTCCCATCGACAACAGGTGCTTTATCGATACCATATTTCTTTCTTCTAGCGCCCAGGTCTCTGCCCTGTCTCGTGTCCCTGATGCTCTCCTGGAATTCCCCAGGGATGGTGCCAACCACAGGCTGCCAGAAGCAGCCCCACAACTGTGCCCTTCGATTCCTGCCATTGATCCAGCTGTGTGCATGCTGTTTAAATGCTGCCAGGTCAAACTGGAGAGCAAGACTTGAAAATTCAGTGCTAATTACTGTGATTACAATCTGTGTCCCAAGCAGCCAAAACCTCAGGGAAGAGTCTACAGGTGACCTGTTTAGGAATCAAAATCTTAGTTTGAGAGATGCAGAATCTATACATGCCGACTTTCCAGCTCGTTCAGTCATAATACGGGTGTCAAGTTGCTAATGATACCTTCCCCAAATGTATATGATTTAAGGCAAGACCAGCACATAGCATGGACAAGGCAGATGGAAGGGGAAGTGATCAAATAGAACCCATGCAGCTGCAAAAACGTCTAACACCAGAGCCCTGCGACATGATGCTCACTCAGATGGAGATTTTCTTGAGATGTCTTGAGACCCTCTACATCCAAGCCAGTGACTGAGTGGGGGCTTAAGGAAAGATTCTTATAGAGCTCATTGCTCTGCAAAGTACAGGGGAGAACCTGTCATGAGAATTTTGAGCCTCTAAATACACATGCTAATTGTGCATTTGCCATTTAGCTGTCAAGGACAGATTCACTAGAGTCTGAGAAAATGATTTCATAAATATATCTTCTATGAAATTAAAGAATCATGAAAAATTAAGGCTAGAGAATACTAAGAGAGTTTTGTTTTCCTGGCACATTAAAATTTTTAAAAATAAGTTTCAATCACTTGGAAATAGGTTGAGGAGCAAGACATGTTTCTGGTAACTGAGAAAGCATCTAGTTTTGTTCTGGAGTACACAGGGCTCTTTTTCCTTTCTTCATAGACTATGTGCAGATAAACTTGTCCTTGTACAGGTTTATAAAAATACAATTGTTCCAGGGCATGAAAATTAGAATGGAATTAAGCACCCTGAATCATCATGTTACAGCAAGAGTTACAGCGAGTAGTCCCAAGGACAAACCGAGCGGCACACGGAGAGTCGGAGAATCAAGGTTTATTTGCTGGCAGGCTCAGAGGGGGTCTTGCCACCAAATTCTGAGCCCCATCTACCCAATTTTTCCCATTTTTATTAAGTTGGGGTGATCCAAGGGGAGGGGTCTCAGGTGACTAATGCCCACCAGGTAATAGGTTAGGTTAGTGTCTGCACCAGGTAATAGGTTTAGTGTTATGCTAATGTGCCAGGAGTTAGGTTAGTAATATGCTAATGTGGGTCTTCCATGAGGGGTGGGGGTCTCAGGTGGCTGCTGTGCTAAGTAATAGATGGGATGGGGGTTTTCCTTATCAATCACATAGAATTCCAAAGGGATTTCTTTACCCTCAGTGACGTAATAGTACAGGCTTCCAGAACACGGCCCAAGCACTGCATGTGATTTCGCATCTAAACCATCACAAAGACCCTTTAGCAGCTGACGGGCATCACCCGGGCTTTCTGTGTGCCCATAACAGGGATTCTGGAGGAAGAAAGGCTCTTCAGGGGACACACTGGCCAGTGTGGTCCTACGAGAGGAGGCAGAATCCAAACCGTGATTTCTGAGCCTGGCCCAAGTCTGCCAACATGTGTTGAACACCACAAAGCCCTTCATGAAAATATGACTTCAAATATTTTCCTTTCCTCTCTCATTTCCTTTTCTCAAGTACTCAGTTCACAAGGTGTACCTAAGGGTGTTTATTTGAAAATGCAACCCCTTTTAAAGGGCCCCACTTGTTTTATGTCGTGAATGCTGAAAGTGGAAGGTAAAAATTTCAGTACGAACCCACTGTACAAAACACCATTATTTGATGACTATTTCAGCTCATTGTAGATTGCTATTTGACCTAAATAAATTTTTAAAAACAGAAGTGATCCTGTGTTTTAAGATTTCGATAACTTCAGAGAACAAGTTTTCTCTTTTTAAGAATTAATCAAAATGCTACTTTGGCAAAATAAACTATGATTGAATTCGAAAATGCCACCAATGTATTTTTTGATTTCTCATGACAACTTCTGTTAATGGCATGAAAGTCACAGGTGAGTGTCTAACTAGTCAGAGTACGTCATGCAGTGTGGTGACAGATGCACAATCCGTTCTCCCCACACACAACTATCCCAACTCTGCTCTTTTCCTTCCTTCTTTTCACAAGAATTTACTGAGCTCCATGCCAGGCACCCTGGCCACTAATACATTGAGTGATCTATAATATAATAGTAAGTCAAAACTTTTGAATACTAAAGTTTTGGGCTTTTTTGTTTTGTTGTTTTTCCATGTACAATGACAGGCTGGCAAGTCCCCTTGAATCTCTAGGTCAGTTCTGTTTGTTTGACCATGACGAAAGCTTGTCAACATCTAGCACAAGGCTTTGCACAAGGCTGCACTCAGGTTTGTTGACTGACTAACCGACCAACCAAGTTTCTTGTAGGGACCATCCAAGTCATCGTCTGGGAAAATGTCTGCTTTCTCAATGCAAGAAACCCTTCCATTTGTTCCGTTTCTCAGACAAATTCTTCTAATAACTGTCTGCCCTATACAATGCCATAGCCACAATCTGTCCCCTACAGGCAGAAACAAGGCTTGCTCTACAAGAGAGCTAAATGTAAAATGCACCAAAAATATGCTCTCATCAATACAATAAGGAAGATTATCTCAGAAATAATTTTAATCAATTTTATACAATTGATTTGTTCTTTTAAGGAGCCTTTAATTTACTCCATCCCTGATTGAGTTGTTACATGAATTACAAACGTTTAAATATTAAGATAAAGGCAGAGATTTCAATCAGGGAATACCCACGATGGTTTAATTAAAGAATTTTTGCATCTCACTTACAGAACATCGCTCCTTAAGTACTGCACGGCATTTATTTAAAATGTCCCAGAGGCAATTAAGCCCTTGATTAACAATAAAATTTTCTTCCTTAACTTCATTCTCAATTACCATGAAGCTCATTTCTCATTGCCTGGAACTTCCAGCACATGGTACTCAATGGATTTAACTCATACGTAATTCCATATAAGCTACCAAAAAAGGTTAGAAGGAATTGAAGCACACATAAGCCAGCCCTTTGTAAAATTGGAGGAGTTAACCGTGCTGCGGTTTGCCTGCCTTGTCACCTTCAGCTGAGAGCCTCACCACACCGAGTTGTGATGACTCTACTCTGGGTCATGGGAGGAACAAGGGACTTGGTGACCAGGATGCACTTACAAACTCTGAGAGTTCAGTTTGCCACGTTACTTAACCTCACTAAATCTCAGATGCATATTATGAGTTGGATATAATAATAGTGTTGTGAGAGGTCAATGAAATGATGCACCACATGCATATGAAGTCTGATTGATAACAGCAACTATTACTGAGAAGACACTCTCCTTTCCCCTCTCTGACCTCCACGAGCTAGAACACTTGGGTCTGGAACATCGTGTCCCCCAGGACAGAAACAGATGGTGCAGGCACTTTGCCACATCTAGGAAACACATCTGCAAGGAGACCAGGGAGCTGCTTCTATGCTAAGGGGCCGGGCCAGAAGAAAATAAAGATAGATTTATATCTATTCTTTCATGCCCTCCACATTCTTCAGAACTTAACCATTGGATGAGGCATATATAAACTTGGGCTTACCTGTGAATTTTTAATCAGCTCTAAAATAATGTTTCATGACTATCTAAAAGTAGACATTAGTCTCCTTCTAAAAAAGAGAGGAAAATCAGAAGGGCTTTTTCCCCTTTAATTTTATTTTAATGTTAGACAATTTTTATTCAGTATTTCATTCACTCAGCAAATAGACATTGGGCACCTAAGTCAGGCTCTGAGGATATCAAAATGAGGAGAGAATTCGGCTTTTGGGGAAGTTGAGGTCCAGCTGGGGAGACACACTCAAAATGCTAACGGGGTAGAAAACAGTGGCCTGAAGCCCAAGGGTAGGAGGGGGTGATGGGGGAGAGGTGACTCAGAGATGGCTTCTCAGAGGAGGTGACAATGAATCAGGCCTTGGAGGGGGAAGGACAAACTCCAGAGTCAAAAAATGCATTGTGGGAGCAACAGAGTGAGGAACACAGGTGGGCCCATGTTTCATCTCTGCAATTAGCACCACAGATTTTTTTTTCCCCTTGCAAATGCCACGTATACCTCTTATTTGCTGATTTCATGGCATAAACACCATTGCCACATCTAGGAAACACAATAAAACACCAAGACGGTGTCTTTTCTGATGCTGTAGCCTGTGACAGATGGTTAGACCCCCAATATCCTAAAATTTTCTGAACAAAAAGCTCCATTTTTTGCTGATGAGATTTATTTATGCTTTAAAAATTATCTTAGAAATGTATAGGACTTAAGTAATAATTCTGTTTCAAACAGATATGGTCTTCTTTTAAGAAGACCCTTCCTTTAAAATCAGAATTTAAAAGAAAATTTAAAAAGAGATACAACCAGATTATACTTTGTATTAACTGAAGCTTATGAGAAGCATATTTAGGTACCTACAGTTTATTAGTACACAGATATCGTATGTTAAGATAAAAGGTACCAGGACTTATACTAAGACAAACAAACCTAAATTCTCAATGGTAGATTTTTTTTTTTCTTTTTAACATTTATTGAGTTCCTTCTTTGCAGTATCTCACTTAATCCTTTCAATAGTCCTATGAAGTAGGTCCTATTATTGCTGCCTGTATCATATATGGAAATACAGGTCTATTTTATTCTGTAATTTAAATTTTCAAACAAGCAGCTGCTGACAATATCATGCCGTATTTCACAATTGATAGCAGTTTTCTCAGGGTACTGCACAAGCCAAAGCAACTCACATTCACATTGACCAGAAAAACTTCCCTCTCAAAAAAAAAGTCAAAATAGAGATTCAGACCAAGAATGACAGTGAGAATGTCTTTTTTCCCCTTCAAAATTGTCTCTATTTGTGATAGTTTAGAACAGGGCTCATCTCACATGTTCTCACTCATATGTGGGAACTAAATATTAAAAACAATTGATCTCATGAGTAGAATGATGGTTAAAGTGTGGATGATTAATGGGTGTAAAAATATAGTTATTGTAGATAGAGAAACAATATTTGATAACACAACAAAGTGACTTTAATCAATAAGTTAGGGTATACTTTAAAATAACTAAAGGAGTAGAATTAGAATATTCCCAACAGAAAGAAATGATAAATGCCTGAGGTGATGGACACATCCTTTACCCTGATTTGATTTATTCACATTATATGTGTGTATCAAAACATCACAAGTACCCTATAAAGATATACAACTATTAAGTACCCATAATAATTTTTTAAAAAAATAAATAAGTAGAACAGGGCTCAGCAAACTTTTGTCTGAAAAAGGCCAGACAGCAAATATTTCAGACTTTGGGCTGAGAGACAGACATATATTGGTACTAGTATAGCAAGACAGAATGTAAATTTCTACAGATTTTTTATTAATGAAATTCACAATAAAATTGAGTACAATTTTTTTGTAATATAGTTCTACTCATGAGAAGAATGGAATTCCTTTGTGGGGGAATAGCATTTTGCATAATTGGGGTTCAAAGGTAATGTTCGCTATCATCAAATCATTCGTCTAGAAAAACCATTCTTAGGTAGAGGGCTGTACAAAAACACGTGGCAGACTGGATTTGGCCCATGGACCCTGGTTTCAAATATTTGTCTACAGGTTCAGCCATAGACAAATGTGCATCGTGGAGACCCAGAGTTCCACAGAGACAATGTAAGTCACAGGGCAGAATGGTTGGGACTGAAGGCCTCTGCTTTCAATCCCAGCCTGGGTTATTATTCAGAGACATCAGCAAGTAGCAAGCTTTCAGGGCTCCCTAGCTCTCACTTGTTAACTTGGGAGGTTTGAAGTGGCTGCCACACCTACTATTTTGCACTGCACCAAAGGGAAGTCAGTTTAGTGCAAATCACAAAAGCCAACTGTTATAGTCTCTGTTTTGTTGCATTTTTGAAAATCTCAATTTCCTTCACTTTCCTTATTCCCCCTATCCTGATGCCAACACACTTCCTTTTGGGGAAAGTTTTAACAGATCAGTTTTGAAGTCCAGCAAGCATTTCGTCTTCCTTTTAAAACACAAAACCCAGGAACTCAGTCTTTTGTGGGCTCCCTGCTCTTTGTGTGATCCCAGGGGAGGGGAGGGGGAGGAGAGGGGAAGAGGTGAGGAGGGAGGTTATTGGCTCACAAAAGTCCAGACAGTATTTGACTAAAAAAATGCAGAGCCCGGAGGCAGGGTGGAAGAAATGAATCAGAAATCCCACAAACAGAGGAGGGTTATTTTTCCTTTAACAGATTAAGGATCGTAGGTTTTCATGCTTACTCAGATGGAACAGGAAAAGATTTTAACCTCTTTGCCTCATTCAGTTTGGGTCTGAACAAAATAAAAGTTGAGCACATTCAAAACATCCATTAGAACTTTCTTCTTCTGTTTAAGATGGTGCGACAACATCTGGTGAAAGATTCAGGGTTGCGTTCCAGTCAACGACAATCACAGGGAAGAAAAGTCCACCAAAAACAGAAAGGGAGACGGAAGTTGTGCAGTCCCCGCCGCTTTTTATGTGGACAGATATTCTAGGTGAAGCTTCCTTGTCCTTGTGAATTAAATTCCAGTTCCAGCATCAAGCAGGACACACCAATTCTAGTTTAGAATGAATAGAGAAATTCGCATGCCTATCTTATAAATGTCCAGAGGTGCATGAGCTGTTTCTTGTGAGTGAAGGAACCATATTTTCCAAATTAGTCCAACTTGTAGTTGATGGGCTGAATGCCCATTTATCTACATCGATAATGAACTGGTGCGCTTGATGACTAATAATGCCTTCAGGAAGTAGTTAAACACCACTATGTTGTACACTGGCCGTGCACAAGATAAAAAGCAAGGGAAATAGGCAAATGAGGAGAAAGAGGAAGTTCAGGCAGTAATTTTGACAATAAAGTGGAAAGAGTTTTAAGTGCTCAAATTACGACAGGGGTTCAGTCCGGCCTTAGCAGCCCTCTGTGTCTTCAGGAACAATTTTGGACAAGTCTGTTAATTTCCCTTGTAGTCAACTTCCCAGTAATTGCAGTTTCTTAAAGAGTTTCTCTTCTCTAGCCATCCCTCCTGCATATTGTATCATCGGGAAATCAAGATCTTAAATATTAATATAAATCTCTGATCACAGAACAGGAGGTAATCTTTGAGGGAGCAAAAATAGAGACAAATAACTGATTTCAAGAGCCAGGACTGTAAAAATAATAAAATGATTACTCAGATTTGAAACAAAAAGATGCTATGACAGGAATGTAGATAAACAACTGTTAGATGAATAAAGGAAACAAAGGAGTTATTTGTAAAAAAAACAAAAAAAAAAGAGCCAGGACTTCAGGAAGAACTTTTTTTTGCCGACCCTGATGCTATAATTGGCATATAATAGATTCTAATTAAATATATAAATGATCATGAAAGCCAAATATCTCAAATTAGCTTTATACAAATTTCCTTTCCTTAACCATATGATATTAATAATAATTTGTAAAGCACTTAATAAGTTAGAAGAGCAAGTAGAATTACACTACTTACCTACTAACCAATGTGCTTCTTTTAATCATTCAAATGAAAAACAGTGATACTGTCAGAAGTTTTGAAGAAAGTTAATGTATTTTTAAATATCTTTGGGTCAAGTATAAAGTTGCCCTGTTGAGACTGATGGGTAGGGAAAAGGTAAGGAATGCCTCTTATATTACAGGACTATATTCTCATATTTTAGCTCTATTTTTAAGCTGTCAAGATATTCATAACACCTTAAGTTTACGCATATGTTCCTTGAGAACAGAAGCCAGCTACAAGTTGTAAAACTCATTTAAAACAGCAAAATTACAAAACAGTGACTCATTATCCTAATCCTCCTGTCCACATAGCTTAAGACACACAAAAAACCAATTTCTCTCTGAACACAAAGAAAGAAAAAACACCTTTAAATGCTGCCATATAATGCTGAAATCCTTAAAAATAATTTGGTGTGGAAGATGCAGGGGTCTTTATAGAGCATATTGCATCCAGAAAAAAAGGAAACAGGAAGAAAGAAAAGAAAAAAGAAAAAGAAAAAACAAATACACCCCCAACAAAAACAAAGCCCAAACAGAATATGCTGCAAAAAATCCAAAGCCTCTAGCACTATTAGTGCAAGGATATCTACACATCCTGTGTTTCAAAATATGTCATCGCATTAGCCTCCAGGGGAGAAGCAGTTACATGGCAGTTTTCACTAAAGAACTGAAGTGCCAGGTCCTGATACGCTAAAGCAAAGTCAAACCATTTTAGTGTGGAGTGTGTTATGCAGTTTACTTCTTAGCCGGAAACAAAGAGGACAGAAATGACAACAGAAGCCTTCTTCACATCTTGAGTCCCACCCCACCTGCCCCCCATCCAGGAGTCCACTGTCCGTGTTTCCCGAACCTGTCCATCAGAGCCATCCTGCTACCATCTCCTCAGCTTCCACCTGCATGTGCCCGCACCCTGAAACTAGTCTACGGCCTTCTTCGTCACCTAGCACAGTTTAACCAGTTGCCAATACTGCTGGTCTTTCAGTGAAATCATAAGTAAGTTTTACTTCAGTGCTTTGAGGCATTATTCTTTTTTTTTTTAAAGTGGGCTACATAGTCATTTATTCTGCTGCTAGGTGTTTGATTTACATAAAGAAATGAAAGTCATCTTAACTTTTAAACAAGGCTTGCTAGCTCTATTCTGACTACACCAATCCATATAACATTTCTGTCCATGTGTATTTTTCTTTGTATAGTGCCACCTGCCAGTATCTGGCCTGTATTAACAAAGTATAACAAAGCCTGGACGCCCTCACCTCCTTCCCAAAGCCCCCTTCTTTAGGAGAACCCAGGCAGCCACCTCCCTGCACAGTCCTGGTGTGCAGGCTCCCACTGGGACTCCCCGCTGGCTTTGGTGCAGAATCATCTGGTGCTGCTTTGCTGCTCCCTGAGCCTCTGAGATGCTCGGCTCAGAGGCTCCGCTGTCCCCCAGTCTTGCCCCATCTCCACACAGGGAGGGAACACCCTGCCCCTCCTCTTGGCCTAGCATGACCTGTCTGTCCTGAAGGCAGATGGAAGGGGACAGTGCTGCAATGGCAGTCCCAGGTTGTCACTAACAAAGAGTCTAGCCAGCGAGGCAGCCAAGAGCTTTCTGCCCAGGCTCCTGCCTGGTGCTGGGCCTGTCCCAGGTGCACAGTGCACCTGCAGGCTGCGGTGGAGATAGGTTCTACCACAAGTGCAAGTCACATTTTAAAAATGAGACCAGAAAGAGAATGGAATACATCAACCCAGGAAAGTAAAGCCTGAGCGGTGTGACAAAGGGGCAGGTTTCCTGAGCACCTTGGGATGCTCCTGGAGACCACAGCTGCAGTGACAAGCCTTTGGGAGGATGGGCTCCAACAGCACTCCAGCTGTCAGCGAACAGATCCACTGCCGTGACCACACTAAGAGTATAAGGTCAGGTGCACTGACCACACTGTCCCAGTATGAACAGTGGGGGGGACACTGACCACACTGTCCCAGTATGAACAGTGGGGGGGACACTGACCACACTGTCCCAGTATGAACAGTGGGGGGAGACAGTGACCATGGTGACACAGAAAGAACAGCCAGCGGCTGGGGAGGTGGCACCGGGAGTTGGGGAAGAACACAGTGGGGCGGGGGCGGGGAATACTCAAGGACAGGCTAAAGTGGTCCAGGATTCTCTGCTCCTTTTTCTCCCGGCTTCCTAAACTTTAGCAGCAGAAGAAAATCACGTTTCTCTAACTGACAGAGAAAGGAAAAGAGTCCTCTCAATGACTCCTGAGTTCCTCACCAATGAGCCCAAGGCCGTCCCTGCCTCCGTCATCCACTCTGGAGGGTAAGGGAGGCAGAGGATGTTTCTTCTGGCCTCTCTTGCCCCTCCTCCCACTTATATGCATTTGTAAAGCCCATCAAACTCTGAAGATATTCAGCCCCAAACAGATCCATGTTCCAAAGGCACACATCTTACTGAGCAGAGGAAACCACACCTCAGAGATACGTTCATCTCCTGTTGCCACCACTACCAACCACCACTCCCTGCGACTTTTCCTTATGCATAACTGATACTCAAGCAGATGGCTGACAAAGGAGCCCCATCTAAAAGGCTGCTGAAGAAAGCTTTAGTAATTGACCTATAAGCGGAGGGCCTTTTGGCTAAGATCACATGTACATTATCTCCATATAAATGGCCGAGTACATTTGCTGGTCACCAACAATGTGTCAGGCATACCACAGCAATACAAAGAAGCCCTCTCCCCCCTTTAGGGTTTACACTTTTAAAAGACAAGAGAAAACAGTCCAGAGCATTCTTTTCAGTGCTATTTGTTTCCAGCTTAAGATGAGAGAGGCCTTTTAAAGCAGCCCTTCATCCAGATCTACGGGAAGACAACAATTCCATGGGCCTTAACATTCTGCTTTCGCGGCTCTCATGGCAAGGCCCTGTCAAACCTCCGGAACACAGTTATGTAGAAAGAAGTCCTCAGCATGCCAAAGCAGAACGACAACTGTCTTGAATATTTCGAAAACTAGTGTGTTTAAATTAAATATTCCAAAGGACCCAATTTATATTGATTAGACTTTGGGGAATACCCATCACAAAACTCATTAAAAGAAGTATAATGGTATAATGGGATCTGTAATATTAATACTAATGTCCTCTTTAAGTACAGAAGACCAAAGGTATCATTCCCTGTAGGATCGATCTATCCTAAGATAAAAAGGACAATTTTCTTCAGCTCATGTTTACTACAAGTTGGCCATGGGAGAGCACAAACCCAGATCTCTTGCTTGTCTATCTTTCAGAGGAAACGGCTCCTTTGCCAGGTAGCCTCTTTTGCCACTTCCTGGATCCTAGATATGACCCAAAGGAGGTTTGTTTGAGGGAGGGTGAGATGTGTTTGTGTTTATTCCTTTTTTCTACTTGGTTTCAGGAGATGAGGTACCCTGAGGACCAAGATCCTCAGATTTTATGAGAAGAATTTCCACCCTGCCTGCCCGCTGAGACCTTTGAAAAAGAACCTGCAATCCTGGAAGAAATGTGGAGGCAGGCTTGATTTTGTTAAGGAAGTTCTTTTTTCTCAGCAATTACCATGCGGGTTTTGTAAAAATGCAGCATTCAGAAGAGGAGGGAAATCTACCGTAGGAAGTATTAAAAACATCTGCAATTAGGCTGCAAACAAGCAAATGAGGCAGGTATATCCCCAGACCTAAAAAGTCTTTGGGGTATTTTCTACAGGAATGAGGTTATGAATATACTCCTTTTCTGTGGCACAGAGAAAGGAAGGACCAGACAACTTCCCTGCCCCTCAGCATGCGTAATGCAAATGAGAACTGCTTGATGCCCCATCGATATCAATTTCTTAGGAATTGGGGTGGGCGAGGGGCATCCATGGAGAATGCACCTGGGCCAGGCCTGCGCTGCTGTGGCTTTACCATATTCGGAATTTAATTCTCACACCAAGTCCTGAGCTGCTGGCTCTTCCCTTTTCAGGGGAGGAAAAGTACATGACAGAATGTGTCCTTTCCATGACACCTTTTCTGCCTCTATGGACTTCTCCAGTTTTAAATCTTGAGAAATCTATCAATCACACAACTTCAGTTAGCATTCCAAGAACTAGGTTAAGGCCCGAGTAATCCATTCAGAGATATGCATCAGAAAGAACATGTTCACCCCCATGGAGAATTCAAGCTGATTATCAAAAACTAGGATACTTAGGGGTTTCATTTACAATAATCATTATAAATTAAGTTAAAAACAAATTACATTGATAATTATAACAATGGTGTTATAATACCATGAGCCAGGCATAAAGTAGGAGTTTAACAAGTAATAGTCAATGAACGAATGGGTTCTTAATTTGGAAACACTACCAAAAAAGAATCAATGAGAAATCTATTATAACATCTTATTAACTTCAAAACAATAATTTAAAAAAACTCTTATGATTGGCTATTAAACTTTTAGTAGTAATTATCAGGAAACATACTCTAAAATTAATTCTGATATCTTGCCTTGTTTACATAAACATATCTGATGTATAAGTTCATGAAAATAAACCCACCTACACTACTTTCAACTGAAAAACAGATGCTTCGACTGGAAAAGAAGAGATTCTATCTATCCATACCCAAAACTATCTTCTTAAGTCAGGATTATCAACCTGTTGCCTTCATGCGCATGTGCAGTGGCTGGATTAACAGGACAGAAAGCAACAGCCCTAAGAACCGACCAGTGTATCAAATAAGTAATCCAAAAATGAAGGAGGATTTATACAACCACCACAATGCCTCACTGGGAGCCGTTCCAGTCCATCAGAACCCAAATCCAACTTTTTGATGGCACTGACATGTATAGATACTGATTACATCTTGCATTTATAATAAATAAATATCACATACATTTCCAAAATCAGCTTATAAAATACAACAGTATATGACTGACTTTTTAAACTACACACTTTAAATATACCCTAACCTGCCTCTATACCAAAACAACCAAAAGAATTAACATTCCCCACTGGGTTTCTTCAGCGAGGTACTAAAATGTCCCTTCATGGCTCTGAAGGCCTCTCAAAAACAAGAAAAGCTGGTAAATAAAAGAAAACAAATGACAATGGAATCTGGTTTCCTACCTGATCCTGACCAGGATCTTCAACTTTCCCACAACAGCCCGAGGGAAAGCTCACATTGTTGGCCCTCACTTTTCCTTTTCTTGCTTTTGTTCCCCTTGACAGCCATCCCTGAAACTTGCCCAGGCTTTGAGTTTCTGAGTAACAGGCAGGTCCAGGATCTCAAAGAAGTTAACCACGGAAAATCACCATCTTACTTACTGTTGAGTCTTTCCTTCTTTTACATCAAGATTTTGTTTCTGCCACCAACGTGAAAGCAGGTTCTTTCCAAGGCAAGATCCCAGATGACGGTCATGTTTAGAGACCAGCCTGGCTTGTCAAGGATTACAGAGCTGTCTGCAACATACGCTCCTCTTCCCCATAACCAAGTAGGCCCGATAAATGCTAATACTCAGCAGGATGCATCAAGAACTTTAAGCCTCAGCAATGGCTAAGAAGAAAGTATCACAAATTTACTGAAATTATTGGTAGCACAAAAGAAAAGAGAAGGAATTAATCAAAGTCTCTCTCTTAATGCAATGCTTGATTGAACTACCCCAATCCCTTTTTAAATAGGATACTGGTGGCAAGTGACCCTGACGACATGCCCCAGCAAGGTATACAAGGAACACTTGTTCCATTTTTTTCTTTTATGACCTCATTAAGGAGGATTTTGAAGACTGTTCCTGAATATGAGAACAAAGTGTCCTAAGACATCTCTAACTTTTTATTGTCTTTAGCCTTTTGCTGCTGCGATGGCCTTTGAGTCTGTGTTTATAACTCGGTTATACTCTACTTACATTTGCCTCTCCCCCCAAAACAGGAATCAGGTGAGATGGTCTGAATGAAAACAATCACAGTTGCACCCCTGTAAATGCAGAGATGTGCTAGTTTCTTACACTGGAAAGTTTTGCCAAGACCAACTTGGAATCCATTCTTTTTTTCATCTTCTCTGAGTAGTAGCTGCCATTAATTAGTCCTGGGGGCTGTTTCCAGACTCCTAGCAAGGGAGGGTGCCGGCTGCCAACCCTGCCTGGTGTGAAAATACTCCACCGCCAGGAATATTTTTCTCTAAGTGTTTGTTGATCCCATGCTTCGATTTAATATGGAAGATTATATTTTACAATCAAGAAACAAACAAACAGATTTATAACTGAAGACTTGAAAGGCAAGCAGAGAAAAAGCAAGCCAAGGACCGAGCCTAAATGTAGTATTTTTATTGACTTCTTAGAAACCAAATAACCTGGCATATTAGTGTGTGCATTCTGCAACAGACATTCAGCCCCATTGTACTACTTAGAAGAGAATAAAAAGAAACCCTACTGTTTGAAACCCAGCGGAACATCCCCACAACAGGGCACAACTGTTCCCTCATGCATGAATGGGAAGGAGATGAAAGAAAAGATGGACTTCTGAGGTACAGCAAAAAACAAAGACAACAAAAGTGCTGACCATGAGGGAATGACACAACTCATTGCGGCGAAAAGGATAAGAGAAAGGAGCTCAGACAATGGTGAGGACAGCTAAGTGACACGTAGCAGAATTGAAAAATCTACACAAGTGTCTTTTCTCTCCACCCTTGATGAAAAACAATTAAATGTTGGTACATCTGTCATAAAAAAGATCACTGAAACCTGTAACCATCATTATGTATGGTAACTTAACTACCCAAACTGTAACTCTCCAATTAAACCACGTCACCTCTGTTACTTCCTTACCCTTCTAAAATGAAAACTTTTCATTTCTGTGACAATTTACAACATCTGTTGTAACCAATTATATGTGTGTATGGGAACACGAACATGAAGCATTAAAACACTCTATGTCAAAGATGGGCCTAAAAAAATTTATAGAGAGAAACTCAGCTTTTGCTTATAACATATTTTCCTCTTGACTCACATTACAGCAATATTTAATCTAAATTTCAGATTTTCATCTAGCAGCAGCTCCAAACATTTTGGCTTTAAGTTTCTTTGTTCTTGAACCCTATTGCCAAGAAGATATTATTTGTAAACATTTAATAGGAATGAAGGAAGCTCATGATTTAATGTTACTTTTAGGTAAATGCAGTCGTTGGTATGTGATGGGAATAATTACCTTTTGATGTTTCTGTTTTTCTTAAACACAGGCACACCTGTCCACACTTCACTAACATTGAGCCCTGCTAATGAAGTGTTCAGTGAGAAAACCCCATCGACCAAATATATTAAAAACCCACCATATGAAATCCCCACTAGATGTTTATTGCTCCGGAAGTCCACCAGCCTGGGAAAGTCACACCGTGTTTTAAAGTAAGCTCCTGTGCCTTACTCCTTGCTTGATAACGTGCAGCCCTGCACGAGAGCCAAAAGCAGTTATTGACCCTGTCAGAACTCCTGATTAATGGATAAACGCTGTAATTGATTAGCAGAGAGGTGTGAATTAAAACAGGGCATGGCATCAATAACCAGCCTCTGACAACAGCAGTTGACGTAAAATGTAAAACAAGAGCCTGCGGCTATATCTTATCAAAGGCACGCTTTTCTTAAAACAGGGAAGAAAGGGGGAAGTAAACAGGCCTAGTGTCCTGTTTTCTGCGATCCTTTCATCTTTCCTCCTGGTAATGATGGTACATGAAGCCACCAGCAAACAGTATGGGAACTCAGTTGTCAGTACACCTTCGTATTATCAAGCAGTGCAAGGCAGCTAACTGTTTCTATTGTTCCAGGACTTAAAGAAAAAGCACATAAGAAGTCTTATTCTCTCTTCATTTTTTTCAGTGGGAACTCTCTTCACGTGTGTCCCCATAGAAAAGGAAATTCTACTTGCTCCCAAAGGGATAGGAGGCTTCCATCTGCTTGTGGAAATGAAACATTCATTCATTCATTCATTCATCCAGCATCTGGTATGGACCAGTTACTATTCTGGGCTGGCGAGTACAGAATAAAGGTTGTAGCAGGCTGAGTTGATGCAGACCTGCTCCTGTTTACAAGACACACAAAGATGGAATAATCTAAAGCAAAAAATTTTTAAAAAGGTTTCATGCACAGCTGAGCTTGACAAGAAGAGGAAAGGGAAACCCCCAAGTGCCAGAAACAAAGCAGAATCTCCAGGGTTGGGAAGAAACCTCCAGTTGATGTTGTGCCCACTGAGGGCTGTCAGCCCTTGAAATAATAACTAGGGGTCAGACTGTCAACACCCACCTGGGACAGAAGACACCACTTGGGCCTCTGCAAGTGAGGAGGGAAGTGAACCAAACTGGACCCTGTAAGAAGCTGCCCAGTCCACGGAAAGGGGACAGGAGGAACTATGCTCACCAAAGAAACAGCAAGGTAGCCTGAGGTCTGGCTTGGGCTCTGTGAAAATAACTAAAACCTTGTGTGTGAGCGATCAAAACAATGAGCCTGTGCTAAAAGCAAGTGCAGGGATTAAGTTTATACCACCTAAATAGTTTGGAAGTTACAAATAGAGAAATTAAAATTAAAACTCATTCAAGATCCTAAAACAACTAAGCCTTGGTCAGCAGAAAGAAACTGCAAAGCAGTGCTCCAAAAATGTATCCACAATCCAAGATACATGGACTCCCAGAGGCAAAAACAACCCCTGCTAAAGATGAGCTCAAAATAGAGTTCCCACCACGTGAGGAAAGAAACCACCATGCATGCCTAAGTGTCAGCGACTACAATCTAAGGGCCAGCGGGTACCAGGAACTAGGAATAGGTGAAAACCTAAAAAAGAATCTGATATATAGATGTTAAGAGTTACTAAAGTGATAAGAGAAGGACTAGCAACCATTGGATGAATATGACATTGTTGAAAATAAAAATTCATTTGAAAGAGAACCAAAGAGCAGTTTTAGAAGGAAAACACAAAGTCACTCAAATTAATAAGTAAACCAGCAGATTAGACATGGCCAATAAAAGACTTAGGGATCTACAGGATGGATGCAGGGAAATCACACAGAACATGGCACAGAGGGGCAGGAGACAGAAGACGTGAAGATAAACAGGAAGGGCAACATGAGATGTTATGATACAACAAAGTCAAGGGCAGAATAGGAAGAGGGAGGATTGATGACTGGGGCTTTTTCAGAACTGAAAGAAACATTTAAGTTCTCAGATCGAAGCACAGTCATGAGCTGGATAAATAATCACAAATCAACACCTAAAGATACAATAGTGAAGCTACAGAACACATCATTAAAACAAACAAAAAAAGCAACCAGAGAGAAAATACAGATTACCCATACAAAAAAAAATAATTTTGTTGCACAGTACAGTGTTTCTAAGGCAAAATAAACTAAAAAATAATAGAATAATATTTTCAAAGTATTGAGAGAAAATAGCCTTTAGCCTTGAATTCAACTAAGTTATCACTCAAGAGAAGAGGCAAAATAAATACATCTTCCAGACAAAGGCTGAAAGAAGTTACTACTGTCAGACCTTTACTGAGAGAAGTGACCAAAGATATATTTCAAGATAAAAGAAACTAAATCCAGAAGAAAGGAACGGGATGCAAGGAGCAATGGTGAGCAGAGAGATTGAAAACATGTAAATAAATCTCTCTCTATAAGCCTTTACTATAAAAAAGCAGCAGCAATAACGATATTGTCTCATTTAAAACAAAGTACTAAAAAAAAAACAACAAGAAAAAGAATTAAGTGGTAGATTCTGATAACATACTAGACAGACAACATGAAACACTGGGATTGGATATCGGGGCTAAAATATTCTAAGACATTTTGGTCAGAAGGAGAAGAGAGATATATCAGTTAACTTTAGACTTTGTTAAATCAAATATGCATATTAAAATTATAAACGTAATCACTGAAAGAAAAAAATAGAATATATTACTTCCAAATCAATATGAAGAAATAATTAAAATAGAAGGAATAAATAAAATCAAGTAAATACAATGAAAAGCAGGAAAAGAGGGAAAATATAGCAAATAAAAAGCAAAAATAAGGTGGCAAAAATAAATTTGATTACATTAGTGATCACAACAAATATAGGCAGATTAAATATCCCTGCTAAACAGCAGAGATTAAATTTAAAGAAAAACAAAAATGATCCACTTAAATACTGTTTATAAGAGATATACCTAAAACATAAGGTGGGGGGGCGGGACGTGGTGGCTGAGGCAGGAGGATGGCTAGAGCCCAGGAGTTTGAGGTTGCCGTGAGCCAGGCTGATGCCACAGCACTCTAGCCCAGGCAACAGAGCAGGATTCTGTCTCAAAAAAAAAAAAAAAAAAGCTAACTTTTCTACTCAGGACGTTAAAAAAACAAAACAAAGACTTACCCCCTAAAAAGCAGAAAGAAGAAAGAATAAGGGTGAAAATTAATGAAAAAGTTAACAAAAGGGAAAAAAACAGATACTTTGAAAAGACATAAAATAGATAAACTTCTGGCAAGATCAAGAAAAACACAGCACAAATAATATTAGGAATAAAAAAGAAAATGCAGAAGAGATTAAAAATAATAAGAGAATGCTAAAAACAACTTTATAATGGGAACACTTTTCTAAATAAAGTAAACAAAAGTACTATAATTCAATCAGAACTAGGAAATCTGAAGAGATCATGTTATTAAATATATTGACTTAGTAGTCAAGGCACATACAACATTATTTATTATACAGATATTTCTAACAAGTTTTAACAAGCCTTTAAGAAACAGATAATCCATATCCTATACAAGCTATTCCAGAGACTAGAGTAAGAGGGAAAGTTCCCCAAATAATTTTTTCCAATTCATTTTTGAAGAGAACATAAAGAAACAAAAAAGTGAACACAAGAAAAGTACAGGCCAGTCTCACTTAGAAGTAGAAATGTAAAATACCTGAATTTTAGCAAACTAAATCCAGAAAAGGAAAAAAAAAAATGATGTCTTAGCTGGGTGCAGTGGCACATATAGTCCCAACTACTTAGGAGCTGACATGGGAAGATTGCGTGAGCCAAAGAGTTCCAGGCCAGCCTGGGCAACATAGTGAGATCCCGGCTCTTTAAAAAAAAAAAAAAAAAGATGTCTTACATCAGTAATGCAAGGATGATTTAACATAACAAAGTATATTATTATTTAGAGACAAATAAAATTGTATTCTTACAATTCTGGCCAAGATTGAAGGGGAATAAAATATACTGGTTTTATTTTTGTCAAGATAAGGTAAGTTACTCTACATTTTATGAGAGGGATGGTAGTAGTTTCTACATGGCGCATATGAAATCCTTTTGAAACTTATACTAAAGAAAATCAAGTCTAAAATATAGAGGGAGAAATACCTGCTCTCAAACTTTCTGATAAGAATTATTATTATTATTTATTTTATTTTATCTTTTTGAGACAGAGTCTCGCTCTGTTGCCTGGGCTAGAGTGCTGTGGGGTCAGCCTAGCTCACAGCAACCTCAAACTCCTGGGCTCAAGCAGTCCTCGTGCCTCAGCCTCCGGAGTAGCTGTGACTACAGGCATGCGCCACCATGCCCGGCTAATTTTTTCTATATATTTTTAGTTGTCCGGATAATTTCTTTCTATTTTTAGTAGAGATAGGGTCTCGCTCTTGCTCAGGCTGGTCTCGAACTCCTGAGCTCAAATGATCCACCCGCCTCGGCCTCCCAAGTGCTAGGATTACAGGCGTGAGCCACCTTGCCCGGCCTGATAAGAATTATAATTGAAGAGTTTAGAACATTGCCTAGAATACAGGGAGCCTTCCATTTTAGCTAATGATATTATTACTGTTGCTTTTGTTACTCTAAAATTGAATTTGTTAACAGAAGATTGCTTGCTGAGTATGGAACTGTAGCAGGGAAAGGCAACTCAACTTGAGGACATGTCATCTAAGCAAAGAAAAATATGTATGCACTGTCTCTGACCCACTTGTGTGACAGATTTAATTTTCCTTACCTCCTGGATAGTGGAGGATAAACAATTCCTACAAAAACAAAAGCACTATATTTATTTTGGGCTACACATTACTCTAAGGACTTCATAGGTTTTATCTCATTTAATTTTTACACAACCCTGTATCTTGGATCTTGCTATGTTGCCCAGGCAGACTTGAACTTCTGGGCTTAAGCGATCCTCCTTCCTCAGCTTCCCAAGTAGCTGGGACTACAGGTGCAAGCCACAGCGCCTGCCTATAAAGTATACTACCATTGTTCACTTCATTAAGAGATAGAGAAGAAAAGCCTTTTGAACATCTCAAAAGATGCAGGAAAAGCATTTGATAAAATTTAATATCCATTCATAATTTTTTAAAACACTGAATTAAAAAGCTCATAAACTTTGGTAGATAACATGACAGAAACATGGCAGACCACAGTTTGTCTCTGCTTCCTTTCTAAAACCCACATTAAAAGGGGGAGGAGTATAAGTCCACAGAAACAGATATAATAGAAGAAGAAACCCCTTATAAGAGATGTCAACAAACTATTGGATAATGGAGAGTGGATCAGCTGGGGAAAAAGCTAGCCCACAGCATGGGGCTGAGAGAGATGACAGGCCCCAGACAATCAAGCTGATTTCCGCAGCAGCACTCTGGAAAAGCTTAGGAACTGGAGGTTCATGGTACCTCTGAAGGCAGGACTGTGGGTTTGAACAAAAGGATTATTTGAAAATCTGTGTAAAGAACACTTAGACCCTCCCTCCTCAAACCTCCCCCATTCCAACAGGGCAAAGGAAGTAACTTCCTGGAGAACCAAAACAGCCTCTAACTTGCAGATGCAAAGTAAGTGGAAATTGGCATATGGAAGGGTGCGAACTCCCCAGAAGCTGGCAGCCAGGCCTTAATCCCTGAAGCTGAGAGTGCAGGGCTCCTGAGAAACGGAAGGGCCAAGAGAACAATCCTACCTGCTGATCCCCTGGGGAAGCTGGCAGCCCCTGCCCCCGGTCTGATAACTTTACAGTGAAGCCCATCAATTAGCACATACAAAGAACTCTCCATCGATTTTTAAGTTCTTCATTCTTAAATATGGATTTGACAGTCCAAAATCACCAGACATTTGAGGAAAACTACTAACATGAAAGATAAAGACCAAAACAAACAACCAGGAAGAACACTCAAGAGGAACAGAGACAATGCAGAGAGGAGAAGAAAAAGACCAAAACAAAATACTTAATACTCTGAGAAATAAGACCATTATACATATAAAAAACAGGAATCACTTATTAAAGAAACATTAGAGCTCATGGAAAAGCCACTGGAAATAAAAATATGAAAACAAAATAGTTTTTTTAAAAAAGTAGTGGAAGATAAAGTTGAGGAAATCTTCCAGAAAGTTGAATAAATATATAGAAAATAGAAAAGATTTTAAAAATCAGATAATAAAACAGGTTCAACATTCAAGCAGTGAGGGTTCCAAAAAGAGGAACTCTAAGAAAGGAGAGAAAAGGAATTTATCAAAGAAATATAAAGAAAGCTCCTAGAACTAAAAGACACTGAGTTTTCAGACTAAAAAGCCTATTGAGCACCTACATAATTAAGGAAAAATGACCCCATTAAAGTACATCAATGCAAAGCTTGAGAGTACTAGGGATAAAGAGATCTTAGAATTTTTAAGAAGGGAAAAATTCACATAAAAAAAGATCAAGAATCAAAATGGCACCATTTTGAAGCAATGACATCATTAGAAGCAAAATGATAAGGAAGCAATGCCTTTAACATTCTTAGGGAAAATCTTCTCCATGAAGTATGAAGAATGCTAAACACATTTTCAGACATACAGTCTCAAAAACACTTACCTTTCATGAACCCTCTTTTCACACAACTACTAGAAGATATACAAACCCCAAATGAAGAAATACGCCAAGGAAGAAGACATGGTTTCCAGATACTAGAAATTCAGAGTAGAAAGGGGCAAACACCAGGATTATGGTCAAGGGACGTCCTAGAAACGCAGAAATGCATCGTTTCAGGACAGAAAACTTCAGACGGAATTCCTGAAAAAAAAATAGAATTCAAAAGTAGAAAAGGTAGATTGCTTAATATTGACAACTTTGTCAGAGAGTTTGAAGGAAAAAATAGTTTTAAGTAAAGAATCAATTACTAACTTCAAAGGAATAAAAAGTTATACAAGAAAGGAAACTTAAATAATACAGCATACTATGTGGCTCAGCTGTGAACAGTATTTTCATTGGCATAGTATAAACACTGAAGTGTGCATCAGGGGTACAATATAACAAAAAAGAACTATCTCTTCATCTTTCACAGTAGGAAGTCAATAGTACTATAGACTGAATGTTTCTGTCCCCCCAAAATATATTGGAATCCTCACCCCCAATGTGATGGCATTTGGAGGTACAGCCTTTTGTAGGTGATTAGATCATGAAGGCAGGGCTCTCATAAATGGGATCAGCACCCTTATAAAAGAGGCCGGAAAGAGACTCCCTCACCCACTCCACCATCTGAGGACACAGTGAGAATCCCTGCGTCTGTGAACCAGCAAGCACACCCTCACCAGACCCTGAATCTGCCAGTGCCTTGATCTTGGACTTTTCAGTCTCCAGAACTGTGAGAAGTAAATTTCCATTGTTTATTAGCCACCCAGTTTACAGTATTTTGTTACAGCAGCTTAAACAGACTAAGAAAAATGGGCGATGCCTAAAATTGAAATAAAAATCAAGAATAAAAGTACATTATTTAAAAGCATGGCTCGATATGCAGATGAAACAGCCAAGAGTTCAAAGTGGTTGCCTTAGGGGAATCAGACTTAGAATTTTGCATGTCTTATAGAATTGACATCTATAACTCTGTTAACTTATATTATTTCATAAAAATTTAAGTTTGCATTTTTAAAAATCAAGCAACATTCCCATATACCAGCAACAATCAAGCACAGGTTTTTGTTAAAAAGGACACAATTCCTACCTTCTTGATTCTCAAACTTTAGTTGGACTGACAGATGTGTTATAAATAGTAACAACACGTAAGTGCTAAAACTGAGTCATTATTTAGAACCAAAATCAGAAGGATGGTTTCAAGCAAGCTAATAAATTCAGTTTGGTACATACAAATTTGAGCAGCCATTCAAACATCCAGGTTGAAATAAGCTTCCGGAACCATCATAAATGAAAATGGTATAATTGTTGAGGGAAATGATCTGCCAGGGGAAAAAAAAGCCACCCTGGGAAGTATCAGGATTTTAGGGTCCAATAAAGAACGAAAAACCCTTTTAGGAAACTAAGAAGGCCTGTTCAGAAAGACAAAAATCCAGGGAACCTACCTAGTATCCTTAAAGTGAGAGGGAGAGTGAGGAGGGAGTTTTGAGACACAGAGGACGATCCAGCTCCAAGAGCTAGAGTCAGCTAGTCTGAGGACTAAACATGGGGCCTTAGATTTGGCTTTTATGAAGGCATCTGAGACCTTCAGGAACAGTTTTAGAGTCAGAGGGGATGGATATATTCCTAATGGGCTGAGAATTCAATAGGACTTAGCAGGAAGTAGGGAGGGTTGGTAGATGGAGACCTCTCTTCAAGAACTTAGGCAACAAGAGAAGTTGGGAGATACTTCAATAGCTTGGAGAAGATGTGCATACAAAGGAAAGTTTATTTTTTACTTCATTTTTTTTTTATTTTTTTTGAGACAGAGTGTCACATTGTTGCCCTGGCTAGAGTGAGTGTCGTGGCGTCAGCCTAGCTCACAGCAACCTCAAACTCCTGGGCTTAAGCGATCCTCCTGCCTCAGCCTCCCGAGTAGCTGGGACTACAGGCATGCGCCACCATGCCCGGCTAATTTTTTCTACATATATTTTAGTTGGCCAGATAATTTCTTTCTATTTTTAGTAGAGATGGGGTCTCACTGTTGCTCAGGCTGGTCTCGAACTCCTGACCTCGAGCAATCCACCCGCCTCGGCCTCCCAGAGTGCTAGGATTACAGGCGTGAGCCACCACGCCCGGCCTTTTTTTACTTCATTTTTGACAGCGCTGTATGTAAAATATTTTTGTAGGCTGTGGGGAAGAATTCCACAAAGGGGCAAGGAGTCAAAAGCCACGAGAGAGGGAGAAGCGAGATGGTATACCAAGATTCCCAGAGGAGAAGGAAGAAAAGAGGAGGGGTTGACACTGGAGAGGAGGAAGGCCACCTCTCATTGGAGAAAGGCAGGCAAAGAAAAGGACTGGGAGAACTGACGGGGATTGGGAATGCAACAATCGGTGGAAAAATACCCTTCTCTTTCCCTTCTCTCCCTGCCTGCATAAAAACTCACAAGTTCTCTCATGTCCTACGTTGTCTCTGTAAGTCTCAATGACAATGATGCTGAAAAAAATGCTCTGCAGTATAAATAATAACAGCTTTATTATTCCCCCAGCTCCACTGGGGCAGAGAAACACAGCAGACGGTCCCTGGGAAGAACAAATGCCATGTGCTGCCGCCATGACCGCCCAGTCCAGAATGCAACCCTGCTATGTTGCTCTGGGCCTCTGGAGGGGAAGGAGAAGCGCTGTCCAATCTCAAGTTTCTTGAAAAACAAATAAACAAACAAACAAAAACCCAAGCCACCATTATAAAAATAGGTAAGAGTGAAGTCAGCTACTGAATGCAGTGACAAGGCTCTCTCCTTGACAAGATCTTTCTTCTGGCTTTGTTTCATAAGGCTGCTTATCTGCATTTCCTTTGTATTGAAAGAATTCACACATAAAAGTCAGCAAAATAAACTCTCACTTCTCATCAAGGGTTTGGGAGGGGAGTGAGCAATTTTTAGGAGTCAATAATTTATAAAGGCTTTCTTTCAAAGAAAGAAAAATCAAGCTGAGAAAGTGAGAGGAATGCGGTAAGAAAAAACAAACTCTTTTCAACTACAGGTTTTTTAGGAAGAGACACAGGAGTGAAAGGGCAAGCATATTTCTTGAGCACCTGTTTTTGCTAGGAACCTTTTTGCATGCTATTTCACAAAAAAGAAACAAAAAGGACAGGAATACAAGCTGAGAAGGAGCAAATTTATTTCCCATTGGCCAGGACACGGACAAAGGCAGGTTCTTGGGTCAATGAGAAACACAGTAGGCTGAGGATGATAATGTTGGCTATGTTAGTTTGCTCATTAGCTGTGACAGAGTTCCCCAAACTGAGTGGCTTACTCAACAGATATTTATTGTCTCAGTTTTAGAGGCAGGAAGTCTGAAATGGAGGTGTCAGCAGGGTTAGGTCCTTCTGAGGGCTGGGAGGGAAGGATCTTGTTTCAGTCCCCTTCTTCTCCCTGTGTCTCTTCACATCATCTTCCCTCTATGCATGTCTGTCTCTGTATCCAAATTTCCCCTTTTTGGATTGGATGAGGGCCCATCCTAATCACCCCATATTAATTAATTCCATCTGCAATGACCCTGTTTCCAAATATGGTCACATTCTGAGTATTGGTGGTTAGGACTTCAACATATGGGGAGACACAATTCAGCCCATAACAGCTAGTATGTATTAGGCTCTTACTGTGTGCCAGATACCATGAATGTTTCATGTAATCCTCTGACTTTGTCTATTATCCCAATTTTATAAATGAGGAAAATTAGGCACAGAGAAGCTAGGTAATTTGCCCAAGATCAAATAGCTGGCCATTAACAGAGCTAGGATTTCAGAACCTGGTCCTTGTGGGTCGAAAGAGCTAACTACTATCTGTCCTTCACTCTGTATAAGATAGTGTAAAAATTCCAGTGTTCCACACACTCAGGTATCTTTGTAGCAGAATCAATAAATAAATGGCCAGGTAAGTGAACGAATGAATGAAGTATATGGGAATCTTGCACGATACCACTATACCAGCAGTGCTATGAATGAAGTGTATGAATGGGGAATTAACAAACTTGGGGGATGATTGAGAATTTCTACACAGTGAAGCAGGACCATTGTCCAAAACACGTAGCACGTTTCTTGTAGAGTCCTTAAGTCCAGGGTGAAGGCTAATGGCACCTAGCAAGAAGCATATAGGCTCTGGAGTCTGCTAGAACGTGTGGACACATGCATTGACGACTTGTGTTTGCCTCAATTCTAATGACACAGTTCTGAAATGATTTTCACATGTAAGGGGAATGATGAGCCTGGGAAAAACATGATTTGAGCAACTATACAAATCACCAGGCTCTATCAACACCCTCATGCCAAGTGAACTGTCATTGCAGCAGCAGCAGCATGATTAACTGCCATTACAGAGAAACCTGTTTGTTTGTTTGGTTGGTTTTGTTTTTTTGGTTTTGTTTTTTGTTTTGTTTTGTTTTTTCAGACAAGGTCTCACTCTGCTGCCCAGGCTGGAGTGCGGTGGCATCATCATAGCTCACTGCAACCTCAAACTCCTGGGCTCAAGTGATCCTCCTGCCTCAGCCTCCTGAGAAGCTGGGAATACAGGCACATGCCACCATGCCTAGCTAATTTTTCTGTTTTTTTGTACAGATGGGGTCTTGTCATGTTGTTCAGGCTGGTCTTAAACTCCTGACCTGAAGCAATTCTCCCACCTTAGCTTCCCAAAGTGCTAGGATTACAGGTGGGAGACACTGTGCCCAGCCTGAAACTTGTTTTTAGCAATTAGTGTTTCAAATTTTTTAATGTGTTTTATTATAAAACATATCACTGTAAATGAATAATTCAAAATCACTCATCCAAAAATCAAAGCCAAACCTCTTTGAAAAATCATATTGCACATCTACTTAAGCTCAAATTCAACTACCGGTGCTTGGAAGAAAAAAGTCTAAAGAGAAAGTGAAATAATTTGAACAATATGTCTGGATCAGCCTGCCACTTTACCCACTAAGGGTAAGAAGAAAGACATAACCTGTTTATGAAATTCCCTCCAGATAGTCAAGCTTTTGGGAGCCTTTAACCTGTCTTAGAGGCTAAGTGTGAGGCTTGTGTTTAGAATCAAATTTCAAAATACTCTTCTTCCTTGAGTTTGACTCTAAATGCAGCCCTCTTCTCTTTCGGACACTCCGCTGAACGAGTGGAGATCTGCTCCAGTGCTGGAGGGAACTATATGTGATCAACTCAGTGACGTGGGTCTAACACAGTATCCTGAGAGATGTGAACTTGACTACACGTGTTTTTCCTGTTACTACTGACTTTAGACCAAATGCCCAAGAAAGCAATTCCTCCACACAATAATACCCTATCAAGAAGCTTTGGTTTCAGAAAAACATGGCACAGATAATCCAAAATGACTAAGAATCTATAAGTCATCTCTGCCATGGCACAGCCACCATGCCTACCTGCCTGTGACCCTGCAATTCCTGGAGCTCCGTCAAAGACGAGACTGACTGTCAGGAGGCAAACCAGGCAAGAGTACCCTGAGGGTAGGAGACCGAATTTACAAAAATGTCTGACATAGTTTTTATATTTTTTCCCCTTGGGGTATACAATATTTGGCTCAGGGGTACATTATATTTTTCCCAGTGGCTTTGCCTTTATTATTATTTTTTTTAATTATGGTAAAATGCATATAGGTTTTACCATTTTAACCATTTTTAGGTATATAGTTTTATACTTTCACAATGTTGTGCAACCATCACCACTATCTATCTCAAGAACATTTTTGTTATCCCAAACTAAAACTCTCTACCCATGAAACACTAAGTCTCCCTTCCAAGGGAGGGGAGACTTATACGAAGGCCCTGGTAACCACCACTCTAATTTCTGTTGCTATGAATTTGACTACTCTAGATACCTTACATAAGTAGAATCATACATTTCTCCTTTTGTGTCTGGCTTATTTCACTCGGCATAATAGCTTCAAAGTTTATCCGTGTTATAGCAAGTATCAGAATTTCATTCTTTTTTTGAGGCTGAATAACATTCCATTGTATTTATATAACACATTGTAGTTATCCATTCATCTGTTAATGGACATTTGGGTTGCTTCCATTTTTTGGCTGTCGTGAATATTGCTGCTATGAACACAGGTGTACCAATATCTGTTTGAGTCCTTGCTCTCAACTCTTTTGGGTATCTACCTGGAAATGAAATTGCTGGATCACGTGGTAATTCTATGTCTAATGCCTTCATTGTGTTTTGCTTACACATAATGTTGTAAACATTGTACATGTTATAAACACAACATTGTAAACAGATGCATGCTTGCAGTATGCTGGGTATAGTGGAGGTAGATGAGGTTTCAAATTTCCTTACATTACTAAGAGTCACCTTGTTTTTTTCTGAGTTTGGCTGTGTGTACCATGCTAGGAAAGATTAAAGCCTATGCTTAGGATTCCTGCATAGGATGAACTGTGCATATGAAAGAAGCCAGTCTATTGACAACAAAGCGTGTAATATTCTAGGACAATGAAACGTACTACCGTAGTAAGCTACTTCCTTTAAATTAACTTCATAAATTTAAACAACTGACATTTATTGAATGCTGTCTGTCAAAAAGCCCCCAATCCTGGGGTGCAGACCTGGCCCTTCTAAGTTTGTACACAGTTGACTGCCTGGCTCATAGAAAGTACTCAACACATTGGTCAGGTTCCCTGTTCACAGGTCATAATGCGAATACGTAAGGTAACCTATCAAAGAAAAAAATGCATTGCTGTTAGACAAACAACTTAATAAATTGCTATGATCATTATGAGGACTGAACTCTGATTTTTTCCTTTTGCTCAAATTCCTTCCTAAGGAGGCCAGATGAGTCAGGCTCACAAATGGTAAAATCCCACTAGGCAGGTTTTTGTTAACCAAATATAGTGTGGTTTACTTCCCAACCTGATTCCGGTATAGCATTAGCATCACCTAAAAGATAGAAAGCCCCCATCTTAACTCAAGCATCACAGCAGATCCTTATCTTAACTTGAGAGAGTCTCCTGTCTGGACCTCCTAGAGTGCTCGCACCTTAATCTTAAATTAAGCATTTCCTTTCTGGTCTTTTAGAGAAAGCCTAACTCTCTCAGCCAATTGTCACCCAAAGAATCTTCAAACCCACCTCACCTATAAGCTGTAAGCCACATCCCACCCCCTGCTTTGAGATGTCCCACCTTTTCGGGCCAAACCAATGTGTAATTCCCACGTATTGATTTATGACTTTACCTCTAACCCCTGTCTCCCTGAAATGTATAAAACCAAATTGTAACCCAGCCACAGCAAGTCCACTTGCTCAAGGCCTCTTGGGCGTGGCTCCGGGTCATGGTCCTCAAATGTGGCTCAGAATAAACTTCTGTCAAATATTTCAGAGTTTGGATTTTTCCATCCACAATTATTTGAGTCCTAATTAACATCCAAATTAGTTTGCCATCATTATTTAGGTTTACAGGAAATCAACCTATGGAAACCAGGCTATTTTATAATTCAGAAGTGGACTTCAAATGTTCCCAGAACATCCCTATAACTGGGTCATTGGACTTCCAAAAAGAGAATGAAACTATCAAAGTAACATATTCCGAGAACATCTCTATAACTGGGTCACTGGACTTCCATAAAGAGAATGAAACCATCAAAGTAATATAAATAAACCTTTCCCTTACTCTTCCCTGAAATGTGTCAGAGAAAGGAAGAAGACATCTGAAGGATTGGAGGAAATGAATGACAACACTCATTCAGAGTGACAACCTTCATTCAGAGGAAAGCTCTGAATTTCATTAACAATATAAAGAAGTCTTACTCTCGCATTGAGGGCTTGAGCATTTACATAAATAACTTTTACATAAATAACCTCCACAGGTGCTTTTCTCCTTGCAGCGACTGCTTTCTCTAGAAGTCACTGACAAGTGCAAACACAGGACTATTTCTACATGCATAAGCTTAGGTTTTATCACTGTAAAATTTATGAAACATAAGCATTATATATATCTTTATGCATCCTACACATTATTATTTGTATACAAGTTTTTTTTATGCCTGTTGACATAAAAGTAGGAAAGTTTCCAACCTGTGATGAGAAAAGATTAGGGTCAAATTTTTCATCTTACTGTAAGCCTAGAAATGAACTTCCAAATAAAAAAAAAATGTTTTGTATAAAATATAACAATCTGAAAAAGAAACCAAGTAAAAAAAATAAAAGAAAAATATAAATAATCTTTCTGAATGTATCTCCTGTGTAGAGAAAAAAACATATATTAAAAACAAACACCTTCCAAAGACACACACACATTAAAAAATAAAGAGAGCCGAGGCAGGAGAAACACTTGAGGCCAGGAGTTCATGACCAGCCTGAGCAAGAGCAAGACCCCGTCTCTACAAAAAATAGAAAAATTAGCCAATGTGGTGGCACACACCTGTAGTCTCAGCTACTCAGGAGAGGCAGGAGAATTGCTTGGGCCCAGGAGTTTGAGGTTGCAGTGAGCTATGATGATGCTACTGCACTCCAGCCCAGCTGACAGAGTGAAACTCTCTCTCAAAAACAAACAAAAAAACCAAAGAGAATGTGAGAAGAAAACAACTCTGATAGCATACTAAAGGCTATGGCCAATGAAATGAAGGCACTGTGGAGATGGTAGCCTAGGAAGCAAAGGGTGAAGGAACAAATGGAAACACAAACGGGGTGGCACAGCGACCCACAAAATAAAAGAATGAATATAGAACTAATCATGTCTGCTTGACAGTCTGGGTCCAGTCAAATTTTCATTTCAACTAGATTACCTGAAGTGTTTAAGAAAAAAAAAGTTAATATTTTACGACAATGAATATAGTTATCTTTTTCTTTTGAAAAAACACTATATTCACATAGTTCCAGAAAGGTGCCAAAGAGTTCACAGTGAAAAGTCTTCCTCTCACCCACCCCTTGGTCCCTGGTTCACCTCCAGGAAGGCAACTGATGTTGTCAGCTTCTTTTGTAACACACAAGTGCTCATACATAAATCCAGAAGGAATACTGCAGGTGACCACAGTAAAGAAGAGAGACCCAGGATAGGTTATTTTCCAGGGAGCAACTTAATCTTTTTCCTCTTCATCCCTTCTTAGGAATATCAAGGCTCCCGGGCCACTCAGCTGTTGTGTACAAGTTGTTTGCTGTTAGACTTTGTAGCATGAGGTCTGTGTCAGCCTTGAAACTTGAAGGAGTCAAAGCACCAGACTTCTCAGTGCAAATACCACCTCAGGATGGTCCTCACCTCCCTGCATCATGGGTCTAGTGCCTAACCAGGGGTGTTTACAAGTAGCCATTTAGCACCTTCCTTGGCCATATTTTTACACCATGTTGTTGCCTTTCCTGTGAAGAAGAGAAGAAATGAGAATGCTGAAGCCTGTTTTCTTTTGTGTATTGCAGTTTAAAACAGGAAAATGTACTAACATTAGCTTGTTTTTTAAATGGCAATGTTTAAAATTTCTCCTGTGTCAATGATGAAGAAAAAAAATCTTGCTCCTAAAAATGACTCTTTCATAGAACATCAGGGTTAGTTTCTGAGTGGCACGTTTTAAAAACATTTAATCAGTAATCTGAATATATGTCAACACCTTCTGGCGGTGTGCTATAAAATGTGAACCTTGTCAACAGCAACAGAAAAAGGTGACACACTTGGGACACCGAGCTTTTATGCTGACACACAGTAATAATATAATTTTAAAATTTATCATCTGTTTAGCTGCAAGCAACAACAATTAATCTTTTTGACAATTCATACAATGCTTTAAATAACACCTGGGAAGAAAAACAACACATTCTAATTTTTACTTTCATCATCTTCCAGGGCTTTATAGCTACAAATGCATATAAAGCCACACACAATAAATTTTGTGATTAGGATTAAAATGTTAGCAAAAAAATATTTCCCTTGTCACCACATGCCCCTCCTTTCCTCAGTTAATAAAATTACTTAACACAAGAACTGGAAGTGAGAGCAAGTCCCAGAGGAAATGTGGGCCTCAGAGGGTTCATTTCTGTCACGTCAAATGACATTTTATTCCCAAATCATTTAACCTACGACTTTGCATAACTACTTATAGCTTGAATGTAATCCTGGTGGAGGCCCAGACATGACACTGATCCCTCAGCTATACACTCCATCAAGGCACAGCAATACCGAGCCCATCTGATTTAACAATTAAAAAATAAATAAATAAAACAGCAAGGCAAAATGTCTTGAAAATGCTCAGAAGCATGTGAATACATATGTGTTGTAAGAATTTGCTTCACGTGTCCTGTGAGATTTCCTGAGATTTAGTGTTAGACCACATTAACATCCTTAATTAATCTCTTTCCTATTACACATGAAACCCAACGCATGTTGCCAAATACACCTGCTGACCTGGTGCCCTGCTGCCCTGGGGCTATAAAGGCCTGTGAGGCAAAGCCAACGTCAGCGCCAAAGAGGATGCATGTGAGACTAAATCAAAAGCTGGTGACATTTGCAGATAAAACTAAATGGGAAGGCTGTTGCAAACGATCATAGCTGAGCTGTCTGCACACCACTTTACAACTTACCCTTCCAAGACTTTGACTGTACCCATTTCACAGATGAGGAAACCAGAGTGCTGCAACTCAGGGCTTCTCCAAGTCCAAATACCATGTGTTTTCTACTGTCACACACCCTAAACATCAACTAAGACCTCAGAATAATAAGGAAACTAAGAGAGCTTGGCCAAATGGGTTAGGGCATTAGAGTACAATGGCCCCTAATTTGGAAAAGTACCAGCAGCAGAAATATATAGAAAAAGATTAGCTTGACTATGAAATGTAGAGAAGATAGGGTCAAAAGAGGCAGTAAGTTATAAAATATAGGCGTGTACATTTGTGGTAAAAAATAGAGATTTAAGCTCTTTGTCTATAGATATTTCCTTCTTTTCTCATCCTTTTCTTTTTCCTTCTTTCCCAAGGCTACGCCTCTTAGGATCAAATTGATTTTTATGGTGTGTCATATGTCTTATGTATTGGGACCTGAATAGTGGATTTAAAGTTCAATAATTTTTACTAATGACCTTTTTTTTTTTTTTTCTTTTTGAGACAGAGTCTCGCTTTGTTGCCCGGGCTAGAGTGAGTGCTGTGGTGTCAGCCTAGCTCACAGCAACCTCAAACTCCTGGGCTTCAGCGATTCTACTGGCTCAGCCTCCCGAGTAGCTGGGACTACAGGCATGTGCCACCATGCCCGGCTAATTTTTTTTTTCTATATATATTTTTAGTTGACCAGATAATTTCTTTCTATTTTTTTAGTAGAGACAGGGTCTCGCTCTTGCTCAGGCTGGTCTCGAACTCCTGACCTTGAGCAATCCACCTGCCTCGGCCTCCCAGAGTGCTAGGATTACAGGCGTGAGCCACCGAGCCCGGCCACTAATGATCTTTGATACGTGATTTTGGTGTCAGACTTCTGTATGCCCCATAACTTTATACACACATTATTGGCAACAAATTATAGAGCCTTTTCCAGAAAAGATTTGCCAGAAGTGAGTCTGCCATTCTACATAGGAAGTTGGACTTTCTTTGGTGGCCACTCTGACTTAGGGATCATTACTGTAAATTTCTATTTAAGCCTCTCAGCAAAAATTTCATAAAGGCTTTCTTCATCATTTGAACTGTCAGGGCTCAGATCACGATAGCCCCAAATATTCACCTTGTCATACTATCTTTTAAGCTAAAAGAAATTAAGAAAACTGCAGAAGCAAGAAGGTCACCCTCTGACTTTCTCTCTCCTCTCCTGAAGACCCTCATGTGACAGGTGTCCTGCCCTCTTCACCCAGAGGGAAGAAATGTCACATGGGGACACCAAAAAGAATCTGAGCAAACATGCCTTGCTAAGTTCCACCAGTTTATTACCATTAGATCATACTTTTTGTCCTCTAATCATACTTCTGCATGACTGTCCATAAAAATATACTTTTCCTTGGATCTCTGGGTCTTCATATCTGAAGGCTCCCATGTCATGTAAAATTTACATTAAATAATGGCCAGGTGCAGTGGCTCATACCTATAATCCTAGCACTCTGGGAGGCCAAGGCAGGAGGATTGCTTGAGGTCAGGAGTTCAAGACCAGCCTGAGCAAGAGCAAGACCCCGTCTCTACTAAAAACAGAAAAAAATTAGCCAGGTATGCTAGTGTGCACTTGTAGTCCCAGTTACTTAGGGGGCTGAGGCAGGATGGCTTGAGCCTAGGAGTTTGAGGTTGCAGTGAGCTTTGATGATGCCACTACACTTGAGCAATAGACTGAGAGTGTCTTCAAAAAAAAAAAAAAAAACCCAACTTCCATTAAATAAGTTTATATGCTTTTCTCTTGTTAATCTTTCTTTTGTTATATGGGTGTCAGCCATTAACCTCGCGACAGGTAAAGAAAAGAAACCTTTTCTTACTTACAAAATAAACTGATTTCCCAGAAAAAGGGACCCAATGACAAAGGACCCTCCATGCCCTGGCTCCTAAAAGCTTCTTGTATACTATTTGAAGCTACAGCAGGGACTTATTTTTTTTTTTTTTTTTTGAGACAGAGTCTTGCTGTGTTGCCCGGGCTAGAGTGAGTGCCATGGTGTCAGCCTAGCTCACAGCAACCTCAAACCCCTGGGCTTAAGCGATCCTCCTGCCTCAGCCTCCCCAGTAGCTGGGACTACAGGCATGCGCCACCATGCCCGGCTAATTTTTTTCTATATATATGTTTTAGTTGGCCAGATAATTTCTTTCTGTTTTTAGTAGAGACGGGGTATCGCTCTTGCTCAGGCTGGTCTTGAACTGCTGACCTCGAGCAATCCACCTGCCTCGGCCTCCCAGAGTGCTAGGATTACAGGCGTGAGCCACCACGCCCGGCCTACAGCAGGGACTTTTAAATATGGATACTTTATTTTTGAAGTTAGAATTACAGAATAATTCTAGAGCCACACTTCTCTCCCTGGTGGGAGTTCTGAGACAATTGAGACTGAGAGCTTCAGGAGAAGTTGCTAAAATCCCCCTTTCCTTATCTCCTGACTGCCTGCCCCACGGCCTCACCTCTTAGGCCTCTACGATGCTTAGCCACTTTCCTGTCCTTAAAAGGAGGAAAAATTACTTTCCTACTGACGAGTTCTTTCCTCCAACTTCCAAACGGGAAAAAAAATCCCCCACACTTAATTGATACACAAGTTTCCTTTTATTTTGACCCATTATTAATATTCGAGTGTAAGGCTGGTCCAATGGTAGTGGGTTATCAGAACTTACTAACATTAGCGTCACTGAAGTTGGTATGCAACCCCCACTGCTAAAAATCTGACTGGCTTAAAAATATATATATCTGAGTGTAAGGCCTGAAACAGAGCTCCCCAGCTAATGGGCAAGGCACCAATGTCCACGGCATATCCGCAAGAGAACAACTCTTCAAACGTGTTTAATTACAGGGAGCCCCTCACAGCGTGGAACTGGGGCTCAAAGATCACAGAAAGCAATTTTCCATTTAGACTGTGCCCCTCAGCTAATTAACAAACCAAACTGGCCGGCAATCTGGACAAGGAGACAAGAACACTCCCCATGTTACAACACAGGTAAAGGTATGTGTGAGCATGAATGGAAATGGAACCTGCAGGAACCAAATGTGAAAACAGCCATTTATAGCAGTGGCCCTGACGGATGGGTAAGTGCCTGGCTGGCGAATGACATGCTGCCCTCTTGCTTCTAGGCTGAAACATGGAAACGTTACAGCCATCTGCTGTGTTTGCCAAGGTCCCCAACGCAGACCTACAGAAGGACAATGCATGCTTTGGTTGCAGCTGTAACACGTACATGCTCACAGCTGATGTGTGTTTTGCTCTTAGCTTTTAGGCTCCACCCTTGATGACTTATAAATATAAGTCATTTATATTTATAGTCAATTGTTCTATCAGAATTCCCAGGTTTTTACAGGCATTGGTTTGTGTAGGGAGTGCTGGACATGTAAGGGAGGGAGGACACAGAGTGGCCACTGACTTTCAAATGAGCTCAATTCTACTGTGACCATTGAAATGCCTCACAGAAGAAGGAAGGAGGTTCCAGTGCCTTGATGGAGTTTGTGCCAGCCATAAATCCTGCTTAGCTTCCTTCCATTTACAGTTTATTGCATTAACATTTCTTTTGTGCTGGCTGCTGCTGGGAACCTATTGTAAATTTGGGCAATTACAACTTTTGTTCCATCTGTCCCTCTCCTCCTCAGTACTGTAACATCAAAGGTGGCCGATCAGTAGAGGCTAGCTCTGCCTCTTAAATCCAACCTGAAATACGTGTTAGAAATCACAAGCTCTGAGTGAAAGGTAGCAGAATAAATCAGAAAGATGCTGCTCTGGCCTTCTGAGAAAGTCTTAAAATAATCTTTCTTAAACCTCCTGCACAATGCTTCCAAGTCAAAGCCCGGATAGGTATTTTAGTGCCTCCTTGTCCAAATCCCCCTTAAAGTAGATGTATGAGTCATTACTGAACCATGTCAAACAGGGAGTGTGCCCCCAAATACTGGGGTTTCCACCAGCCCTGCCTCTGCTTCGGTTTCAGTGGTACTTAAAATAATCTCCCTCAAAGTATCTGCATAAACCAGAGCAGGTCGCATCACTGCTGCTGTGGGGATGAGGCAGCCTAGAGAAATCCCAGGATCCTGGAGAAGGCCCAACAGCAGATAAGGAGGGTCTGCTCTCAGCTGGAAGGCTTGACGGGTAATACTGAGCTGCTTCTATTGCTGATAAGCTGTCTCTTGTTACAGGGAGGGGAGGCGGGGAGAAGGAGGGAGGGAGAGAGAGAGAAAGAGAGTCAGTGTCATGTGTGCTGGTGATTTCAAGGTCAGGAAGACATTGCATTGCTCAGTTCCAGTCTCAACAGTTTCCTGAGCACCTATTAGGTGCTGGACTGTGGAGATACAGAGATGAACAAAGACAAGCCCAGTCTCAAGATACTTAAAACCAGTGGAAGAGACAGGTCTAATAATGATGAACAGAAGTTGCTTCATAATTAATTTCATAATACGGGCACAAAATGCTATGCATCCCAGTTCCTCAAAAGGTTAAACACAGAGTTATAATACCATATGACCTGGCAATTCCACCCTTAGGTATGTACCCAAGAAAAATGAAAACATGTCCAACCAAAAACTTGTACACAAATGTTCATAGCAGCATCATTCACAATAGCTAAAAAGTGGAAACAGACTAAATAGCCATCTTTGGATGAATGGATAAACAAAACATGGTATGCTCCTACAATGGAATGTCACTCAGCCATAAAAAGGAATGAGGTATAACATGAATAAACCTTGAAAAAATATATATATAACCATCTATCTATATCTATATCTATATATCTATATCTATATCTATATATATATATATATTTTTTTTTTTTTTTTTTTTTTTGAGACAGAGTCTCACTCTGTCTCCCAGGCTACAGTGCTGTGGCGTCAGCCTGGCTCACAGCAACCTCAGACTCCTGGACTGAAGTGATCCTCTTGCCTCAGCCTCCTGAGTAGCTGGGACTACAGGTGTACACCACCACACCTGGCTAATTTTTACTATTTTTCGTAGAGACGGGGGTCTCACTCTTGCTCAAGCTTGTCTCCAACTCCTGAGCCCAAGCAGTCCTCCTGCCTTGGCCTCCCAGAGTGCTAGGATTACAGGCATGAGCCACCACACCTGGCCATGCCTTGAAATATTATGCCAAGGGAAAGCCAGACACAAAAAGGCATAATTATATAATACCGTTTATATGAAATGTCCAGAACAGACAAATCTACAGATTCAGAGAGCAGATTAGTGGTTGTCAGGAAAAGGGAAGAGGGGTCATGGGGAATGATGGCCAATGGGTATGGGGTTTCTTTTGGAGTGAGGAAAATGTTCTGGAATTAGATAGTGATGATCACTGCACAACTGTGTGAACAGACTATAAACCACTGAATTGCGTGTTTTTAAAAATGTGAATTTTATGGTATTTGAACCATATCTAAATAAGGCCATGATTTTTAAATGGGATGGGAGCTTAGAGTGGGACAATTGTGACTCAGGGGGCAGGGCTGGCACTGAAAACATGTGGATTCTAAGCACTTTCTTAAAATCAAAGAGGAACCAGGGAAGAAAACAAGTCAGTCACTGGGTTCATTGCTTCCTTCCATACCTCTTGTCTGTGAAGGATGGATACTGAGTTGCTACTTTCTGAAACTATTATTTGGATACAATCCATAGAAACAACATTGTAAAAACTCAGGGACTTGGAGCTCTGGGCAGCACAGTTTTCATGCTTTCAGGATTCTGGAAACTCTTGCTCTGTGTTCATTGTGTGGGTCATCTTGTATTCGTCCTTTACACTGTGAGCAGTTTGGGGGCAGTGACTATGGCTTTTATCTCTACATCCCTAGAACCTGCAGCACACAGAAGGGACTCACCAGGTGATTGTGGAAGGAAGGGAGTGAGGAGGGAGGAGGGAGGGAGTCACTATTTCATATGAGGAACTTATGGTCCAAATCTCAAGCTTTCTCATTTCTCCATTTTCTTATCAGGTAGTGCAGGGGTCCCCAACCTACAGGTGAGTTGTATAATTATTTCATTATATATTACAATGTAATAATAATAGAAATAAAGTGCATGATAAATGTAATGCGCTTGAATCATCCCAAAACCATGGCCCATCCCAGTCCGTGGAAAAATTGTCTTCCATGAAAACAGTCCCTGGTGCCAAAAACGTTGAGGACTGATGAGGTAGCCTGATTACACAGAAAACATTTTGGTATTCTAGTGCTGTTTTGGGGGGGGGGGGGTTCAGTCAAAATTGGTCAAATAGTGACAATTTTATATGGCTTAACCCAATTCAAAGTCATAAGAAAGAGTATCTTTTGGATCCTATTTCATTACACAAAATGATTTTAAACTTAGCACCAACAGAGAGGTAAAGGAAGTGACTCTACTCAACGGCTGCTCCCTCCCTCCCCAAATTTTTAGAGTTCCTATATAACAGTTGAGTTGAACAAAAGACTTGTGTCTAAAAATTAGTTTGTACAGCTTATTTACAACTCTGGATCAATTTAGATATTAAGAAAATGTCTCCCCCATGCAAAATGTTCCTTAGGTCAAGGAAACAAGAAGTAAGCTCTCTGCTTAAGCTTTTTTCTTTCCGCTCATTTGAAAATCACAGTGCTTGCAAATTTTCACGCTGTCTTCTGTCTGTGCGTCTAGGGAGGGGCATCTCTGGATGAGGCTACCATGTTGGAAATTCTGGAGTGGACAGTGAGAGAGGGTTAGCTACTCAAAGCAAGTAACCCAAGAGTTAATCAGGAGAGACACTCAATCCAGAAAGTGCTCATTAACCCAAGCCTTTCTGCATAGTGTTTCTACCACCCTGCTGCCTCTAACTAAACAAAACACTGTAGGTCTCAGAATGAGAGAAAGCTTTTGTTCAAGTAGGAGGTTGACAGCTATTTGTGATGAGGGGTTTTTGTTTGTTTGTTATTCAAATAACTTTTTCCCCCTGAGGAAATTGAAAGGGAAAATGTCAGAAGTATGTGATTAATGATTTTTTAAAATGGATGGGATCTCCCTGGTTGAATTGAAAAGTTATGTATTGAAAAGGAATCCATCCCATTAAATGGTAGATTTTCATATGGAAGTTTGATATTAATTCTTTCAAAAGAGTTGTGCTTGCAAGGCAGATAAATGACAGGAAGGTCTGTCTAAATACCAGTATCCTTGGAAGGGCAGCTGTTCAGAAACATTCTCCAATCGGAATGATAAATAGAACTGGAACACTGATGATTCCATCAATTGCTGGTGAGGGAGTCATCCAATTCTGTCTTACCCTCCAAGCTGTGCAGTATTAATGTGCTTCCTAAAATACTTTCAAAGTTAAACAAATAAACAAACAAAAAGCCCAAGCTGCTGGGGATGGGAGAAGTTGGTGACTGGGCTAGAGATAGAGAGGGGAGAGAAACCAGGGAAGATTCAAGACAGGAAAAACCTACACCAAAAACTACCTCCTCCTCCTCCTTTTTTAAGGTTCCTTTTAATCAGCTCTTAAAGCAAAGACAGAAGCTCAAAACATTCCATGTAAATAAAGAGCAAAGAACTCTGAATGCTTAGCCAACCAGAACACTGGACGGAAGGAGCTCGCCTGGTACCGCCAGGCCTGACCGGCTTTAGTGGATTTAACAATAAAAAAAGAAGATGGCGCCAAATGACCAAACTACATGCAACCTTCCCTTCCAGCAAAAACAGTGGCTAAAACTTTCCACCGGGGGTGAAGGAGCGGTCCAGAGAGATAAAATGCTACTTAACACAACAATGTGGCTAGCATTTAGGCCACATGCAAATTTCATCCACAGAGCTTGCAAATGAATGCAATTTACTGCTTAGAGGTTGCAACCTATTTGAGTCTAAGAGAGCTAATTAATAAAACAGTCTAAAAAAGAATGCAGAGTTAATCACCCTCTATCTCCTGGGCTATTCCAACTTGGTTCTTTACATTTGCTATTAAACAAAATCCAAATGTCGTTATAGCAATCAGTTATTATTTAAATCCCTTTTTAGAAACACTTGAAAAAATTGAAGCTGCTCTTCTCTTCAGAGCTTGTTCAGTGATGGATAAAAATTTTAACTATAAAGGTTTCAAGTCAGGTCATGACTAGAATAGTAAATAAATGTAACTGTTCAGTAAACATTTTATTTTCAGTCACTCAAGTTGAAATAATTGAATACAATCTTCAAAAATCATACAGATATGGTTGGGCACATGGGATTTAAACCATGCTCCTTCACTGCTGGAATCACGGAATTAAAGATATCAATGATTTTTATCTCCAGTTTTCCTCTCAACTTTTTCTTCCCATAAGCATACCTGCACTACATGATTTTTGTTTTTCACTGATAACAAGAGAAGTTTGAGCCAGATTGTTTTGTTTGGGACAACCTGTCAATAAAGGCAAGGATATAGTTCAGAACATCTTGCAAATGATGTACTCATGGCTTGCCCTGGGTCCTATCTCCCCCTGAAGCTTGTTGAAGGAGGGCATGATGCCTCTCCACTCAGTCTTGGTACACATGCTTCTGGAATCCTGAAACTGAGAATGAACCATATCCATTGTTCAATAATGAAACTTAAAATGGCACAGATTCTGTAAGAGATTTTTGAGTTAAGGAAGATACTTTATGAATTTGTTTTGAGTCTCGAGTACTAGATCCTGGGACCCTACATTCCAGCCAGAGTGTAGCTGCTGAGGATGGGAGGGGCAATGCCAGGGTGTGAGGCTGATTTCCCTGAGAGTCCTTCCAAACCTGAGTGGGCAGACCTGGAAGATGCAGGCAGGTTTCACCTTGGCCTCAATCCCAAAGGTGCATCTGTACCACTGGCTTTTGTCAGTATGAATGATGGTGTTGAGGAATTTCAGGAAAGTAACTCATCTGCCAAAATATGACTGCCAAAATATTCGGAATAATATAATTTAGCACTTCAATGTAATTCTTTTTTATGAATTTACAAATAAGGAAAAAGTTGCTTTTTAGATACTCTTCTAGCTTTTGCATTTATGCTTTAATTTCCAGGAACAGCTATTTTCACCATCCTCCATTGCATACAGTAGCTGGAAGAGAGATAAGGAGCATATTTCTTCTCTCATCTTCATGTCACCACTTTCTCATTCCCAGTTCACTTGTTATTCTTAAAGTAATGCCAAGTTTGTAACACTAAAAAAAAAACCCTAACTAAAGAAAAGCCAAATGGGAGATATCATTAGCAAATGCAAATAAGCTAATTCAGATAAAAATATAATTCCTAAAAAACCCAACTGGTCATATGTAAAATTATTTTAATGACATATCGAGAAGAATCTGGCATTATGCTGCCAAGACGGCAATACATTTAAGGCAATCTTACAAAGTATATGAAATCACAGACTGTAATATCCTGTAACTATTTTAATTTTAAAAGCTCAGTTTACAAATATATACCAATATTTTTCTCACTTTTAATCACTCCCCCACTGTTTTAGCATAAGAGCTAAAATAACCTAAACCAGCCCCCTAAAACACACACAGCAAGTCTGTTACACAGATCTGGAAAGCAAAAAATGTATGAAGGAAAGAATTTTCAAAATAATCTGAAACACAGTAGCAAAATATGTGGTGGTTTCTAGGTTTTAGCTGCTAATAAAAATTTTTCCTAGGAAAATTTCACTTTAAAGCAACACTAAATGAAAATGCATATAATTAAGGGAAAGACCATTGCTTCAAACAGATTGACTGTCTTTAACAAGTTTCTCTTTCTAGCTACTCAGATATGCTATATTTCCTAATTATCACCTTTTAAGGGCCATCTGGGCCCATTCCTCCCCATCAGGGGGCAATTCCATTTGCATTGTTCCTGGGCTTAGTCATGATCAAGTAGTCTGGTGGTAAAGTTCATTAGAAATTAGAACAGAAGCATTCAACCCAACACAGTAAACCAAGTATCTGATACTCAGGCACCCGCAGGAGAGATGATAAGCACGTCAGACACATTCTCACATAACTAACAAGTCTTCAATGTGCATTTTATCCAATTGCTTAAAGAAACATTCAGCCTGGTCCCTGACCAAGGATGTAATGAAAATTTGATTAAGTCTCCTCACACTGCAAAATATTTCTCAATTAAGGCAACGTAAGTATAGTCCCTTATGTCTTTTGGTTCAAAAGTCTATTAAAAACCCTTTAATGGTTCCCTCATTTAGCCCACCACTCACAAGCAGTAATACTACTTCCTTCCTGTAGAGAACACACAAGAATTATCCTAATTGTATTTTCTGTGAAACAAATGCACACTGCAGGAAAAAGCATATCCAACCCAGACCGACACTGACTAACTATAGGTTCCAGAGGGCATTCCCTTTTGTCTTCCCCAAGAGATCATCCTATACATTCAGAAGCTCTTTACAAACATGTTTGTGTGCCAAAGGCGTGCTTGGCCCGTGGATACGCTAGATAGTTCAGGCAGCTGCTCTTCAACAGAGCTGATTGTAAAAGGTATGGCTAATTCAAGGCAGGCATATAAAAGGGTTCCCGCTGCATACCTCGTAAGGTCTGATACATAAAACCCAGGAAATCGTTACCTGCCTTATCTTGCAATTTCTGAGCCTGGCTTGCAATGGCCATCTTAATCCGCAAGGCCAGCCTGTTGAGATTGAGGAGGAGTGCTCCATGCTGAGACCCACAGACTCTTGGAGCTACACCTTAGTCTTGCAAATGAAGACAGCTGCAGCGGGCCCTAATCTATGCAAGGCAGGTGTCGCCCTGGGGCTCTCTGCAAGTAACCCTTGGAGCTTTTAGGGCTGGGAAGTTAAGAAGTTACTGTTACAAAAAGAATTAGTTCATAGCCTCTCATTATCGAGGTTACTAAGCTTTTTAAAGGAACAATGGCTTATTTCCTCCCATTTCGTACCTAGAAATTCTCCCCTGCCCTTCTGAAATTCCCTTATTTAAACAGTCCCTAATTCTGACCCCAGCTGGGACACTTTGAATCAGTGGCACAGCTTATTCCCAAGAGATGCTAAAAATTGGTTCTACGTCAAGGTCTACTATCCAGATATAAGTAAAGATTCTAGGAAAAATTAATGCTTATAGGATATTCCTGAGATCCAATAAATAATGTATAAAAATGACAATTCAGTACTGCTTAGTAAATGAATCTACAGCAAAACATTGCTCCACTGAATCGGAGCCAACAATAATTAACTCAATTCAAGAAGTACTCATTGAGTCAGTCAGTCTCTCTCTCTTTCTCGCTCTCTGAATGTGTTGAAACAAATACATCTATGTCTGAGGCCAGCTCCTGGCCTCGAATGTCCCCCAAAGGACCATGGAAACAGAACTCCAAAGACAGTTCTGCTCTAAGAGGAACTGGGCTGCATCCCCAAAGTCCTTGGCTGTGTGGCCAGCAAGGCCACCAGATGCTTGGAGGGGAGGTAGCGCTGAGGCTGGGCCAACCTGCTGAGCTGGGCACCAGGAGCTGCTGGCTTGCGCAAGTCAGGCCTGTGTCGGTCTGGGAGCGCAGTTCAAGTTGAGCAGCTGGATGCTCCAGAAGAATTTGGAGTGCGATATAGTGTGGATTGGAAGAAGGTCTCCTCCCAGGGCCCCCACCCTCTTCTTGGCTGAGTATGCCAACAGCTCCACACAAGTTTCTGAAAGCTGCTGCACTGTGTTCATACATGTAGCACAACACAGAATGATGGGGGACATCTGATCTCTTGAGTCTGACAGATGCAGGCTCTGAACCTCCGTTTTCTTGACTGTTTAATAGGAATAACAGCACCTTTATCACAGGGATGCCAGAAGAGTAATGTCAATGAGGTTCCCAACAGAGAGGGGACTCAATACACCTTAAGGCCATACTCTTATCCACTGGGAACAACCCCCTGCCCCCAACCATCTTAAGGAGTGAAATTTTGCTCAGATGACGCTTAAATTATGTAGGTTTTAGTAGAGGAAGTTGCTGAAAACCCCAAATCATCGTATGTGATTATAGTGAAAATTTGTCACTAAGGGTCATTTTTTTAAAGTTTGATTTTAAGACTTACTTTAAAAATCTGGGAGCTGATATATTAATTTTGAAATAAAGAGGATAAATATGTTTAAACATTTGGCTTTTCTTGAAAAATTATTTAAAAATTTTTTTCCAGTTCTACTGTATTTTTTTAACCTTCATTTTTGGAATACACATAATAGGCTTTTTTTCCCCTTCAATTCTTATACAACTGTTGAGTTTCCATAGAAGTATAAAATTTGAAACAAGTGCAGAAAGCCCGTAAATGTACCAGAAATGCTGTGCTATGCTTCCATACCCATTACTTCTGACAATTTCACAAGAAGGAGCACATTTTTCATGAGTCGTGTGATGTTTTAGCAACAAGACTCCTATGGGCTTTAATGGAAGTCACACAGCTAAAACTCCATGCACCACTTTGAAAATTTAAGAGTAATTGCTAAGTCCCCCTTAGAGGGTCATAGAAATATTAAAAACCAAAGTATTTTGCTAAGAACTCCCATTATGCCTGAAGGCTTACATCAGATTTCACAAAATGATTGGTCACATATATAATGTACTCTAATACTGTTTTATTGGCTAGTTGTTTTCTTTATAGAAGGTCTGTGTGAAGTCCTGTCTGAACAGGAATATACAATACAGTGAACTTAAGTGTTCACTTAAACCCATGGCTCAGTCTTATAGGGGTATATGTATGAAAAATAAATGGGCTTGAGAACATTTTATCTTATTATTTATCATTTTGGAGGGGATCATTTAGTTCACTACATCATCAGACTGGTAGATTTTGCAGAAATACGTGAAACTGTTGAACATAATCAATCTGCCCTAGTGAACATTCATCCCTAGAATTCCCCGTGATTGGCTCAGTTAGGAAGACTGATCCTCTTTGGGTGAAGCAGTGGTAGCATCAGCCTGAGAATCCTTGTTCTAGTAGAACAAGATTCTTCTTTCCAGAATCATGTGCAAGAAGGTTTATTAATCTGGGGGGAATCCAGCTTTTCTATTTTAAATTTTTTTCATTTTTAAATACAATCATGCACCACATGATAACATTCTGGTCAACTTTGAACTGCATATTTAACAGTGGGCCCATAAGATTATACTGGAGCTGAAAGATTCCTATTGCCGAGTGACGTCCTACCCATCCTAATGTCATAGTACAACACATTCCTCACGTGTTTGTGGTGACACTGGTGTAAACAAACCTACTGAGCTGCCAGTCACATAAAAGCATAGCACATACAATTATGTATGGTATGTAATACTTGATAATTATAATGAACAACTATGTTACTGGTTTATGTACTTACTATACACTTTTTATTGTTATTTTGGAGTGTATTCCCACTTATAAAAAAAGTTGACTGTAAAATAGCCTCAGGTGGGTCCTTCAGGAGCATTCCAGAAGGAGGCATTGTAATCACAGATGACAGCTCCATGTGCACTACTGCCCCTGAAGATCTGCCCCTGAAGATCGGCCTGCGGGACAAGATGTGGAGGTGGAAGATGGTGATATTGATGATCCTGACCCTGTGTAGGCCTAGGCTAATGTGTGTGTTTGTGTCTTAGTTTTTAACAAAAAAGTTTAAAAGTAAAAAAAAAAAAAAAAATTTTTTTAAATAGGAAAAAGCTTAAAGAATAAGAATATAAAGAAAACATTTTTGTACAACTGTACAGTGTGTTTGTGTTTTAAGCTAAGTGTTATTACAAAAGAGTTAAAAAGTTAAAAAATTTAAAAGTTTATAAAATAAAATTTCTAGTACACTAGGGTTAATTTGTTATTGAAGAAAGAAAAATATTTTTTAATAAATTAGTGTAGCCTAAGTGTACAGTGTTTATAAAGTCTACAGTAGTGTACAGCAATGTCCTAGGCCTTCACATTCACTCACCACTCACTGACTCACCCAGAGCAACTTCCACTCCTGCAAGCTCCATTCATGATAAGTGCCCTGTACAGGTGTGCCAGTTGTTATCTTTTATACCATATTTTTACTGTACCTTTTCTATGTTTAGAAGCCAAATACTTACCATTGTGTCATAATTGCCTACAGTATTCAGTACAGTCACGTGCTGTGCAGGCCTGTAGCCCAGAAGCAACAGGCTACACCATACAGCCTAGGCATGCAGTAAGTAAGGTCTGTGTAAGTACACTCTATGATGTTTGCACAATGATGAAATCGCCTAAGGACACATTTCTCAGAACATATTCCTGTCGTTCAGTGATGCATGACTGTAATTTCAAACTAATAGAAAAGCTACAAGGATAGCATAAAAATTCCTGAACACCATTTACCCAGATTTACGAAGTGTTAACATTCTGCTACATCTGCTTTATCATTATTGTTCTCTCTCTCTCGGTCTCTCTCTCTCTCCATTACAAATAGATATAGATACGTAATATATATACCTACATATTTATTTTTATATATTACGTATATGTATTTTTTCCTGAACCATTTGTAAGTTGTATTCTTTGTGCCCCTTTACCCCTAAATACTTCCCCAAACCAAGGACACTCTCCTACACAACTGCACTACAATTATCAAAATCAAGAAGTGTAACGGGGATATAATATTATTATCTATTCTATAAGCCTCATTCAGATTTCACCAGTTGTCCCAATAATGTGCTTTATGTCTGCTTTTTTCTGGCTCAAGATCCAATCCAGAATCAGTCACCACATTTGGTGTTCATGCCTCTTTAGATGCAGTAAATTATAGTACTACCTCCTTAAAGACTTTTTTCATAGACAAATGACTTCTCTCATAATCTTCTGATGTTATGGCTCTGGTCCAAAATAATCACAAACGAAAAATTAAAATGTACGGAACTACTCAAATTATCTTTTTCTTCCTTTCATGGTATAGTAAGAGCATGTAGGATAGACCACAGTAAAACATCATAAAAAATGCGATACCTATCAACGAGGCATTTTGTTTCTTTAGTCCGAGCCTGATGCTAATGCAACGAAGGTTTCAGGCTGGTGAGAGAAACCCAAGTGGTCTGTCCTAAGGCCAAAGACTGGGCCTAGTTTCAGCAGCCATCCACATCTGTGCTACTGGTCAGAAGGAGGGCTAGATACAGAGCACAGGCACTGCACGGGCATGTGGCAACGGCACCAGAATCCCTGTGCTACCCAGGTGGGCCATTCTATGATGGAAGCACATTGGATAACTTAAGGTCTTACTTAGGTATAAAACAAACAGGTTTTTCTCCTAATGGTGACAAACTCTGGGTTCTGGATTGAGGGTAGGGGTTTGTTCTGTTCACTGACCAGCTCTTGTCAACTATGTTTGGAGGTCTCATATAAATTACCTTTTATAAGGTTGGTCAACTTAAGAATCATTCTTTGATTTCCATGTAACAGGAAGATCAGTCAGACAACCCCGCTATCCTAGCCCTACTAATCCTGTCTCATCAGGCTAAGTTATTCACCTTCTAACTTGATTCACAAAACATTGAAAATGGGAGTGTGCTTTCATGGCAGGGTGCAGTGCCTCATCAAAAACCTGCAGGCATGATCACAGAGAAGTGTAGAGGGTACTCTAGAAGTCAAAGATGGGTATCAGATATTATCTTGTGAGTGCGTGGAAGAGGGTGTTCGTAAAGAATGCTTGTTATTTGCTGTCACAGGCACTGTAATATTGAAATTCCCCCATTAGTAGGCCAACTTCAAATTGACATTATCCATGAAAATACCAGCCAGTTTGTTTGTTTTCAGCCAATGTTGAAATATAGGAGTTTCCAGCACAAATATTAAAAAATACAAACTGAGCATCCTAAATTTTTATATTAACTATTACCCCAAGAAGATAACATAGTCGTTTAATATTACTTAATGCCCAAGTACGCACATTAGACAGTAATATACATAGCTCTTTAGGATGCTGTTTCGCACATCAGGACCTAGTTGGCTAAACATTTTCTTTGAATGACGTTTAATAACGTGCACCTGGAAATCTGAGGGCAGCTGTGGAATTTTCTATATAATTAATGGCTAGAGGAATCCATAGAAATGCTTTTCTTCCCATTTCTACCAGACTTTTCCCTCCCACCATCCCATTCCCATTTTGGAAACAGAAGAAATATGGTTTATATAAAGTGGACTGTGGTTACTCATTACATGACATTTGGACAGATGTGTCATTTGCAGATATAATGGGTCTGTGCTTCACCACCCCCTGCATAATTACTCAGATCACCATCTGAGGAGCAATAAGAGTGATTCACAGTGGACATCTGAGTAACACTGGTAAACAGAAACACAGATCTGTCAAGTGAGGAAGACTAAAGCTGAATACTCTAAAAGGGCGCATTGTTAAAGAGCATTTCTGGGACATTAAGAGCACTTCTTGAAGCCTAAAAGTCCTAGTCTCCTTTTATAACATGCATCCAGGGCAGAGTTTAATTAGCTATGCAATTTTAGTCAAAAGTCTCTTCTAATGAGCAATATATAAGAAATACAAACAAAATATTTTGGGTGAGAAAAAAACAATTGTTGCATAAATGCTTGGTTTTCATTGCATGGAACACATGTCCAGCACATACTAGGTCAGGAGTGGGGAACCTGTACCTTCAAGGCCACATGTGGCCCTCCAGATCTCATTTATTAAAAGGATTTCTTCTGTAAAATTTGGATTCAGTTAAAAGGCTATACTGAAATAACTAGATCCTCAACAAATGTCTGGTAAGTGAATGAATGCTACAGAATTATCCTGTACTTTCCGCTTTTGTATGTTTGCACTATTAGTTTTTAAAGAGTTAACCTAAATAAAAATATCGGGAAACTGAAATATTTTACACTTACTCTTACTGCCTACCTTTTCTTTAATTATATAAAAGAGGATTGTAACAAACCCACAATGTAAGTCTCTTCAAACACAAAAGATAATAATACTTTCCTGATTTTAGTTTGGTCACAGAAAAAGGCAAATTGGTGCATAATTAACAATTTGTTGGTGCAAATTCATCTGCATCTTTTAATTGGTGTTAATTAGATTAGGACTAAAATTTCTTTAATCCTCTATCTTGCCTTTTTTGATGCAAACTAATTTTCTCAGCTGGATGTCAAAGTTTCCCATTAATTACACTTTTCTAAAGGGAGCTTCTTCAACAATGTAAGACTCAAACATATAGACCAAGGGCAGATTTCAGAAGAGCTTGGGACCAACCTTTTGAGGAAAATAAGGTATGGTGAGAATTGACACTTGGGAGATAACGAGTGAATTCACCCAAAGTCACTGGTAAATCAAGGCTTCCACAATTAGCAAATCAGGAACTGTCTGACACATGAGAGCCTCCAGCATTTGGCAGCTGTAAACAACACCCTGTAACATAACTCTGACACACTGCAGATGTTAGAGTAGGGCTTCTGAAACAACAATGACAAAATGTTTAGCCTTATGGTTAACAAGATAACCCACTTTCAAATCCCAAGAATATGGATATGCTGCTTGCTGCCCTTCACCCTGCATCACCTAGGGGCTGTTCAAACACTGGTATGCCCATTTCCAGTGGAAAACGCATGCAAATATAATCCATGTTAGGTGAATTAAGTTCCACATTTCATATGGTTTCCTCCAAATATTGCAACTCTTCTACAACGGTTAACATGTCAGGAAAAAAAGCCACAAAATACATTCTATATCTTTTATGGCAAGGTGACCTGAAATAAAATTTTATGTAGTCAAGGATTTTTGATAGTTCTTTATCCATAGCTTTCCTCTCACCATGCAGCAGTGATGATTGAAACCCGATGTGTACTGCAAAAAAAAAAAAGGCTATAAAACATTTTATGTACAAATAAAACAGTAGCCATTAAGTTTTGCTATGATGTCTGAGTAGATATTCAGCATGAAAACATGATAAAACAACTGTAAACGGATTGTGATCAAATGTAATTACAATGACTTGTCTCCAATGAATGACATGAACTAAATACACTCACAGACTTCTCCAAAATTACTTTGGGCAAAGAACCAAGAGAACACTATATCCTTTCTTCACTAAAGGCATTTTGCCAAATAAATCGCAAACACACAAGCTTTAATAACCACTGCCAAAAAAGCACTTGGGAACTCATTATGGAAACGTTTAAACACACACACATGCACACACATACACACACGTACACACAAGGACACACATGCACTCATATTTGATAAAAACTCTTCCATATTAATATAATGTCAATGAAAAACCCACGTGTTTGAGATTTTTAATTGGTGCTCCCCAGAAGTAAGTCCAGGGAGTGATAGGCAATTACAAGCCTTTTCTTCCCCCTCTCAAAGTCAATGTATTTGGCTGCTGTTCCTGGCATCTTTATCTTGGAGAGGCTGTAAGAAAATCTACTTGAAGATTTTTATGCAGCTAAAAGTAAACAATGACCTGGATTCTGAAATAATCTGATCTTTTTAATAAGCCAATGCAGGTGGATTCTCTCCCTCACTCTTTGCCCTTTTTGATGTGACTTATTGCATTATCTCCAGAAACAGAATAAAGAAAAATGACCATTTATACTGGAGTCCCACTCAACATTGACTATGGCTGAAATAGCTCTAGGAACTTAAAGACCTGGGAAAGAAAAGGGGACAACTTGTCCTCTCTGTCCTACTTTTCAATTTTGTCTCATTTTTTTGAGCTCTAGTCCTAAAATTTTGGCAATATTGATATAGATTATTTAAAAGTGTTATCAAGAAAGAAGAAATCAAATCTAATTCCACTCCTAAGTCTAACTCCAGTGAAAATATGCCCACACAAAAACCTGTACACAAATGTTCACAGTAGCATTATTCATAATAGCCAAAAAGCAGAAACAACTTAAATTTCCATCAATTGATCAATGGATAAATAAAATGTGGTATATGCCGAAGGTAGAATATTATTTAGCCATAAAAAGGAATGAAGTACTGACACATGCTACAACATGGATGAACACTGAAAACATTATGCTAAGTGAAAGCCGCCAGTCACAAAAGGACCACATATTATACAATTCCATGTATATCAGGTGTCCAGAATTGGCAAATCCATAAAGACAAGGAGTGGATTAGTGGTTGCCTAGGGCTGGGGGTTTTGAGGGAAATGGGGAGCAACTACTAATGGGAACAGGGCTTCCTTCTGGGCTGATGAAACAGTGATACAAATAAAATTGATCATGGTGATTGTTGCACAACACTGTGAATAGACTAAAAACCTTTACATTAATTGAACTGTATACTTGAAATGGGTGAATTGTATGGGATGCAAATGATATCTCAATAAAGCTGACACACACATAAAATATATGGACATATAGAGTATACGTATATAAGGTAGAAACAGTTACTGGTCCCCTTAATGTGTGACAGGGGAAGATGCAGGGTCATCAGTAAAGATTAATGAGTGCTCCAAATATGATTTTATTTAAATATTGTCTGCCCCTGAAGAGGAAGACTATTAGGACAAACCCATTCCATACCTCTACCAAATCTGCTCTTGTCAAGGTCACCAATGACCCCCATGTTGCTAAATCCAATAGCCAATTGTTTCTCGTTTTTTCTTTTCTTTTTTTTTTTTTTCTTTCTTTCTTTTTTTTTTTTTTTTTAAAGAGACAGGGTCTCCCTATGTTTCCCAGGCTGGAGTTCAGTGACTATTCACAGGTATAATCATTGCACACTGCAGCCTTGAGACTCCTGGGCTCAAGGGATCCTCTTGCCCCAAGCTCCCTGGCAGCTGGGACTACAGGCACACACCACCACGCCCAGTTGTCAATAGCCAATTCTTGGTCCCCAAATTATTTGACTCCACAGCAGCAGCATCTGGCACAGTTAATCACCCTTCCCACCTTCCTATACTGTTTCACTTGCTTCCCAGGACACACATTCCTTGGTTTCATCCTGTCTCACTGCTTACTCTCTCTTCTTCTCCTTTGCTGGTTTCCACCCTCTCCCAATTTCTGCTCCCCACCCCTTGATGTCCGAGTGCTCCACTGTCAGTCCTGGGTCCACTCCTAGGTGCACCCAGCCTCTCTGTTCTAAATACCATCTCTAGTCCTGATCACTCTCCTCCAAACTGCCTATTTCACATCTCCACTTAGCATTCTAAGCGATCTTAAAATTCAGCATGTCCAAAGCTGAACTCTTGACCTCCACTCTCCCTCCCCTCAAGGAAAGCAGTGCTCCATCTATCACCAAACCCAGCTCAACTGAGGGGAACCTTTTCCTTCCCAGTCACACAAGCCAAAAACCTTGACAGTCATCCTTGACTCCCTTTTTATTTCCAACTGAGAAATATTCAATCTACCAGGATATCTCCTTGATTCTGCTTCAAAATATACCCCCAGTACATCCAGCCACTCCTCACTCCAGTTTGAGCCACCATCAGCTCTCACCTGGCTTACAGCAGCCACCTCCTGACTAGTCTCCCCACGTGTACCCTTGTCTCCTATATGGTAGTCTCAGCACGGCTTCCGTAGAGATCCATTTAAAATGTGAGTCCTGTCATGTCTCTCCTTTGCTCAAAAACTCTGCAATGACCCCCATTTTCACTTGGAGTAAAGGCCAAAACTCTTCTAGCAATTGGCCCCTGCCTACCAGTCTGGTCTCACCTCCTACTGCTGTGGACCCCTCACTCTACACTAGCCCACGGGCCTCCTTGCTAACCTTGGACACACAGGGCTATTCTCTCACCTGGAGCCTGGAGCACTCTTCTCCCAGATATATGCAAGGCTAAGTCCCTCCTCTCCCTCAAACCCCTGCACAAATTTCACCTTCTCAACAGGGCTCATCCTTACCACCTATTTAAAATTGCAACCTGCCCTCACCCCCTATTTCCTCATCCCTGTTGCACCTTTTCTGTTACCATGACATCAAACATTTTCCAGAATTGTGATCTACTTATTTATCTCTGTTCATCGTCAGTCAGCTAAAATCTTGGTTCTGTGCGCTGATGGATTTTCAGAGCCTAGAATGTGGTAGCAAATACAAAGTTGCCACATGGATGAAAGACTGCTGAAAATCCCCCTGGACTCATCACTTGCCAATATATGGTTAATGGTGACTTTATGGGTTAAGGGCATAAAGTTTTGCCACACAGATTTTTAAACCAAATGAACAGCAGAGAAAAATGAGGTAAAAAGTTGCTGCTGCTGTTTAATATTTATCATAGCCCTGAAATACAGAGGAGACTCTGTATTTCAATCAAATCCACAAGCCTTACAATGAAACTGTGGATGTTTAGACACTTAGACTCACCTAGCAAACAAAAATTCACAGGTGAAGGAAGAGATGTGCTCAAGATTTCCCAAGAGCTTAAGTCCCAACATTGGGAGTGGAGACAAAAGAGGAGATCATTGGAGAAGTCTGTTAGCCTCAAGTGATCTTCAAGATGTTCAGGGTTCTACAAAAGGAGAAAAATCAAAGTGACATGCCTATCTTGTGTGTAACGCTGGCCTTCTTGTAAGCAAAATGCAGAACTGAGTTTTGAAATGAGAACACATTTATCTTATTCACAGTTTGCCGTGTTAATAATGTTTTATGACATTTTCCAATGAGACTGTTGAAGCATTGCCAGATTTTAAATCAAAATGTTATATACTCAAAAACTTTTTGCTATGGAGTTTTCTAATTAAGACTAAAGAAATTCCTAAAGAAAGAGATCTCAGTTGTCACAGTGTATTTGTTTTTCCTTAAGAAGGGCTCTGATAAGGACTGCGGCTAATAATAATGTAGCTCTTTTTTTTTTTTTTTTTTTTGGGACAGAGTCTCACTCTGTTGCCCGAGCTAGAGTGAGTGCCGTGGCATCATCCTAGTTCACAGCAACCTCAAACTCCTGGACTCAAACAATCCTCCTGCCTCAGCCTCCCGAGTAGCTGGGACTACAGGCATGCGCCACCATGCCCGGCTAATTTTTTCTATATATATTTTTAGCTGTCCACATAATTTCTATTTTTAGTAGAGATGGGGTCTCGCTCTTGCTCAGGCTGGTCTCGAACCCCTGACCTCGAGCAATCCACCCGCCTCGGCCTCCCAGAGTGCTAGGATTACAGGCGTGAGCCACTGCGCCCAGCCTAATAATATAGCTCTTGTATAAAGGAACGTATCGTCTTCCAAAAGACATGAGATGTATCCATCACTCAAGAGTCACCCAGGAGGCCTGTAGTCCCTGCCTCAGAGGTGACAACTCCAAGGAGAAGCATCTTGCCACCCCTGAAGGACAAGGACAGGAAGGCACAGGGGGCTATGTGCTTGGGACTTGGGTGTACACACTGGGGCAATGAGTCTAGCCACAAGGGGAGTCTCTCACACATCCCTTCCCACCTACAAGTTTGGGTCCCTGTCACCTCTCAGAAGGACCTGTGCAGTAATTTTCTATTTCTAGCTTTTCTGTTTCAGTCTTTCCTTTGCCTCCATCAAGCCCTTAAACCTATCTTGCCTACTGCTATGGATTAATCTCCCTAAAACATAGTCATATCCCTTGCCCTGATCAAAAACTTTCAGCAGCTCCTCCCTGTTCAGTTCAAACTCCTTGGGCTGCAGTGGGGAAGACAAAACATTATATGAGAAAACAAAAGACCAACAAACAATCGACAGACTGTGATAAATGCTGTGAAGGAAAGAAACCGGATGCTGTGATAGAGAATCATGGCAGGGGGTGTGGGATGGTGGGGAAGGCTTTAGGGCCTCAAGATGAAATGCAGTCAGCCCCAGTGAGAATCAGGCAGCAGAACCAGCTAGTGCAAAGATCCTGACATAGGGAAGAGCTCTCTGCATAGTGGAGGTGCCAAAGGGAGACCAGTGTGTCTCAGGGGCAGTGAACAAGGGCAGGGAGAGTGACGTAAGATGGCATTGGAGAAGTTGCAAGAGCCAAAAATGCAGGGCCTTGGTGGCCATGGCAAAGAGTGGGGATTTTATTTTATTCTAAGTTCAATGGGAAGCTTTTGAAAGATTATAAGCAGGGCAGTGACATGATCTGATTCCCTGGCTTGCTGTTTAAAGGATGGAATAAGGGAAGTAAGCACAAGATGAACACTGGAAAAATTGAGATTTTTCATGGCTCAGTATCCCCAATCAGCAGAGACCTGCTACGCTCCATGGGTAGAGGGTAGGGTTCAATGGTAGAAAGGGACCATGGTCTAGCTGAGACCAGTGGGTCGATTTTGCAATTAATCAGTGTTTGCTTTTGTTACTACTATTGTTCTGGCCAAAAACAATTCCAAAAATCCAGTAATAGAAGAAATTTTCACAGATTTTCACAAATATTCAAACATTCCTGTTTTTTATTTAAATAGTTGAAAGAAGATGCAGACAGGGCACAGATTCCTAACTCCCATTAAGGGTGGGGTGGTGGATGCCTGTTTATAGAGCATGTGCTATCAAATTTCTAGAAATTGCAGACAAGCTTTGTTTCAGGAAACATAGCTATGTTTCAGGAAACTGCCATGGAAAATTCCAAATAAGATAACTTGGATAGTAAGAACATTTCCCCGAACCCCCAAAATGGAGTCTGGCTATGTTTCCCAGGCTGGAGTATAGTCATAGCTCACAGCAGCCTCAAACTGCGGGGCTCAAGTGATCCTCCTGCCTCAGCCTCCCAAGCAGCTGGGACTATAGGTGCTCACCCCTGTACCTGGCTCTTAAAGCATCATTCATATGCATGGAAATTTCTAACAGGCCTCTCACTAAAGTAATAGAATAGGCCGGGCCGGTGCCTCAGGCCCATAATTCTAGCACTCTGGGAGGCTGAGGCAGGAGGATCACTTGCGCTCAGGAGTTCAAGACCAGCCTGAGCAAGAGCGAGACCCCGTCTCTACTAAAAATAGAAAAAATTAGCTGGGTGTGGTGGCGTGCACCTGTGCTCTTGAGCCCAGGAGTTTGAGGTTGCTGTGAGCTAGGCTGATGCCATGGCACTCTAGCCTGGGTGACAGAGCAAGACTCTGTCTCAAATAATAATAAAATAAAAAAATATGCATATAAGGAAACTTAACAGATTGACTAAGCCCAAACATGTCTTGCAGTTCCAGGAACTCTGTCTCTAACGGTGAGATGTGTGCTGTGTAGGGTGCAGATACTGATTATGTCTCAGTTGTAACAGCTCTTAAAAGCTAAAAATGGGGATCTTCATGGGGGATGAAAAAGTAACTTTACAATATCTGTGCAATTGAAGGTAGGCTCTCAGTAAATTAGGAAATCTTTTCAGAGGTAAAGAAAATGAAACAATGTTTTGAGACTACCACCTAACTCTCTATTTCCTATTTGGAAAACTAGGGTTCCTTGGAATATCCAAATTTTTCAAGGCTTATGCCTACCCCCAACTCCCCTCTCAAAGACTTACTCTGCAAAGAGCCTGTAGAATTTTTGCAAATGGCTAGAGAAGGCTCTAGAAGGAAGAGAGGACACCCCACCTGTTCTTCATAGTATCTCAGTGCCCCTAATGCCTCTCCCCATTCAAAGCTGAGGCCCTACAAAAGCACCCCTGGTTCTACCTAGCACCTCTTGGGGATCTGCCTCCTGCCTTCCCCCCTACCGAACCACCTCATCATGTACTGGGGCCCTGGTGGCTTTGAACCTGGCTTCCCGCCCCGCAACTCTTCATCTAGATTAACACCTGGATTCAGCCATACCATGGTCTTCAAGAGATCCCTTAATCCTATTTCCTATATTGGCTCCAGCAACTTGGACTTGGCCAGGCCACCCCCAGCTCGGCATTGGCATCACAGAATCCAGGCAGGCTAGGGGTGTTACACCACCTCCATGCCCAGGGAAGGAGCTCAGACATGGCAATGGAGAACGTCAGTTCTCCTCTTTTCTCTATCTACCAAAACACATTCATCTTGTTCAAATAGCCCACATTTTATTAAAGGTGAAGATTTATTTTTCGTCCTCATCTTTTCATACTTATTTGGCAAGTATTAGTGAAAAATGACAGGCAAAAGCTTTATTTCTCAGGTGGCCACAGGATTCTTCAAATACATACACCCTTTTGCTCCAAAACAGACCATTTGCCAATCGGAGTATTAGAAAGTTTTCAGTTTTTAGAGGAAATCAGGTGAGTGTGAAATGTATTAACCAGTAAAATTTAAGAGAGAATGTTTATTTTGACTATCAGGAATACTAATTATGTCAAAAAAAATGAGAAATTAGTTTTTTAGATAATATCAAATACATTATGTTACTTCATCAATTCATCAAGGTAATTTTTAATGCAAGCACCACAAGTTGCTTCCTCTAAAATGATCAATTATACTTCGTAAACATTACCAAAAACTACGTAGGAAATTGAAGTCAGTGTGTACACACACACACATTCTTATGTCTTACTGATTACCATTGAATCCTAAACCAGTTAAAAAGTTAGATACAGGTGATCTTTCCACTCTTCCACCAATAGTTTACTCTCTATAAAAAAAACCAATATTCTTTTATAAAAATTAAAAATTTTTTTAGTGACAGTGTCTCACTGTTGCCCAGGCTAGAGCACAGTGATGCAATCATAGCTCACCACAACCTGGGCTCAAGTGACCCTCCTGCCTCAGTCTCCCTGAATAGCTGGGAATACAGGTTCAAGCCACTGTGCCCAGCTAATTTTTAAAACAATTTTTTAGAGATGGGGCCTCCATAACTTGCTCAGGTAGTTTAAAACTCCTGGTCTCAAGCAATCCTCCAGCCTCAGCTTCCCAAGTAGCTGGGACTATAGGCATGAGCCACAGCACCCAGCAAAAAAATCAATATTCTTTAAGCAGGACTATACTGCAATCCTTTCCACAATCTGGCTGAGGGGGGTAGATGGGGGTGTGTGGAACCCCTGTTATTGCATGCTTATAGAAAATTTAAGATGAAAATGATATATTACATGTTTGATGTTCTTCCATTTGGTTTTCAACACACCCAGCTCCATCCCCATGGGATGGTTACATGTGGCATTTCTGTGGAGAGGTTTTTGTTACAAGTGTCAGCTCACAGACCCTGAGTCCTCAAACCTCCCAAACCCTACATCTTCCAAAAGAAACTCCCAACGCAACTTGTTTCCCTGCTCACTTTTGGGTCTATGTGAAGGTCATTTAATTTAGGAGGAAAACCCCTGTAAAGCAGAATTCTAACATGTCCTTAGTGTGCAGACGTTTAGGTGGGGCACAGGACATTCAGACTCATGTCACATGCAGGGAGAAATACATCAGCACACCCTCCACGAGACCCCCCAAAATAGGCAGCATCACATGACCTCCAGGAAAACTATCATAGGGCTACCCCAGTATCACCAAGAATGTTTTTAAAGACAGCCGGGCATTTTTACTTTTGTTAATGTAAGTAGGTTTGTCCATCTCTGGTGGCTCTTTGGGGCAGTGGAAATTTTCACATTAATATTGTAAATTCTACACCATATTTTGACACCTGCTACATTTGATTCAAATTCAGAGGAAAAAAACCATGCGTGCATAATGAAAAACCATTCATTTTTTCCCTTTCCCATCCCAGCAGGAACAGAAAGCAATTCCAAGCCATTCTGCAAATGTATCTGAGGATAGAGATTTTGGAGGGAGGGGCTGTCCAACATCTCCTACCCCAAATCACTGAAGCATTTCAGCAGACTGACTCTAAATGATAATTTAAGAAGGAAGGAAAAAAAAAAAAAAAAACTTCAGGGAAAAACCCCTTAAGATTTGTGATAGTTCCGGTGCAGAACAGGTTCTTTCCAGAACCATCTCAGAGAGGCTTATCACACTGGACCCATCTTGGGGGGCCTGCTCCAGGTGGCACACCCACTGGGTCCTCCCCCTGCAGTGAGGGGCAGGCTACTCAGAGCACCCCAGTGTGGTCACAGCCGGCACTCAGCCTCTTGCTGGGATCTAAGCTTGGCAATGGCAATAGCTTCTCCGGACAATATGAGTATTTATCTCCACCCCAGGCCCTCCCCAAATGTCCATCTCTTCTTCCCTTACCCCCCATCACTACTACACTCCATGTGGGCTTTTCAGCCCTGCTGCCCATAAAACATCCCAAAGCCTACGGTCCACCAGGCCCTCCCTGCCCAGGTCCCTCTGGCAGGCAGACCTGCGTCCAGGAGGCCTCGTCATTCTTCTCTCCCTCCGTTCCTCCAAGTGGAAACCCTCAGTGAATCCCTCCCCAGACATATCTTGGAAAAGATTAATCTCTCATATTAACTGAATGGGCTCAAATATAAAAATATTTTTAAAAAACAGTAGGGTCGTTAAAGAGTGACAGATTTAAGCGCCATCTGGGCTCGCTGGTCAGGGTGGCGCGAATTCCATCAAACGGCTGAACGGTGCACGATCTGAGAATCCCATCTGTTTTATCTAACATGAATCAGTCCAACAGTTTGGCCATTTTGATGTTAGAGTTGTTTAAAGAAAACCATGGACATATAATGCTGCCTCTAAACTTCTAGAATGCAAAATGTATACTTGATTATCCCAATTAAAGACAGCACCATTTGATTCTAAGAGTAGTAAGAGTAGCCCCAGTGAAATTCCAAGTAGACTTCTTTTCATAAAATGATTATTTCCCCAGAAGAGTTTTATTTTTTTTTAAACCTTTGGGACCATATGTGGGGACTTTTCTTAGGGTTATAGTGTGAAAGTTTACTTTAATGGTTTTCTTCACTGAAAACTATAATGGTAAGATTTTGGATCTTGTAAAATAGGAATTTTTTGTTTTCTTTATCATTTTAATTCTTCCTTCTCTGCTCCCCTCAACCAAAGTATTTTTATGAACATAATATGAAAATGTTATAAAAAGTATCCAAGAATATCACTTAGACAATTTTAATTATTCTTAAAAAACATGTATTTCTTTCTTTCTTTTTTAAACAAGTAAGGTCTTTTCTTAGTTTCTGTAGATAGCTCTTAACCTTTAGCACTTTGGACTACTTCCCTGTCTTGCTGTGCTATAATAATTCTTAGAAACACTAATCAGATTTTCCTGTACCCAATAATATAGTTCTGTTTGTGAATGTTGGCAGTGAATTGCTCCAGAACAAATCCCCTGGCTGCTTAGTCTTTAACAAGTAGAAGAAAAAATTATTATTTTTAAGACTAAATATATTTTGGGTATTTTGAGATTTTATAAGAAAAAAATCATATTTTAACCAGACCACCTTTTAATTGGAAAACATGCCTCTGCTATGATATTGTGACTATAATTTGTCTTTAAAAATAAGGAGAGAGTTATTATTTGTTATGGTATTTTATAAACACACAAAAACTAAGCAATCATAAAACCAAGATTTACACAATTGTGCGCTAAAAAGGGAATTGTATATTGTCACATAATTTTATTCTCCTGTTTTTTGACATCTTTTATAGATATCATGTGGAATCAAAATAACTTCTTCCATCCCAGGTTTGTGTTTTCTAGCAATTTTACATACCAAATATATTTGTTAAGCAGTATTCTCTGGTAATACAAAGCTGGTACTATGTGGCATGTTTTGAATTATGTGTCTTTTATTGTTTCTTCATCTATAAAATGAGGATAATAGTATCATCCTGTAGAACTCATTCAAACATTATACGTAATAATATTTGCAAAAGTGCATTAAAAATTATAAAGTGCTATGCAAAGGTAAGATATTTTTAGCAATCATAATTTCATATTCTATGGAACAAAAACTACTGAAAAATAAAACATCCACTCTCCAAATCTCCCTTATGATTAAATAAACAAGCACATTTATATGGATTATTTCTAAACAGTATTTCACAATTTTCTTTAAAGTATCCACTTCAGGAGATTACAGATTCCAGAGAAAAATTACTTCTACATTTCACAAGTTTTAAAATACAAAAGCAAACAAATTTCAGAAACTTTATCTGTATCCTTTATTTTCCTAAAAGTTACTGTAGCCAGTTCAGAATCCTAAGAGGACAAGAAAACTTTTGTCCAAGGGGATTGGTCCCAGCTTGATATCTATGACACTGATTTATCTTGGTAAACGTCAGTGGTCAAGAGTTATAATCCATTTAGATCACTGGACAAAGCAAATGCCGACACCACTGACTTTTTCTCTTTTTCCTTTAAGTATGTAAACTAAAGCACAGAAAGAGAGAGAGAACTTTTGAAGGATAAATGCTCTTTACAAAGTCCTTAAGGAGAAAAATTGTATTGATTATTAAAGTTTCATTAAATTTGCAGTTTTATCCCTCCCTGTATCACCTGAAACAAAAGAAATGAGTTCCAGCCTCAGGGTCCTGGTTTATTCTTCCCCCTTTCCCTTTGGAAACCAAGCCTGCAATATGCTCTGGAAGAGGCAGTAGCAACACGGTATCCCTCCGAGCCCAGCTTTAGTGAAAATGGAGTAGCTCAGGTTGTCCCCGTGAGATGCCAGCTGGCTTCTGCACAAAGGTGACAAGCTTCCTTTGTTTGTTGCTAATCCCTTTGGCTTTCTTAGTGTCCCCAAGTCACGTAGAAATGCACCAGACATTTCCATCAGGTAGACACAGCACTGATGCCTGGTCTTGATGCTAGGTAGTGTGGTGCCCAGGTCCCTAGGTGTGTCCCCAACTCTATGGCCCGGAGCACTCATTCAGCGGGCACACCAAAAAATAGGTTGGTTACACTTCCTTACGAGCCAATTCTGCGGCCCAGGAGTGGAATGTGAGGACACGCTAGGCCGTGGGATGGGGGTGGGCAGCAGTGATGCTGCAGGTGAGGATGACAGCAGAGATCATTGAGCGAGAACTACCACAGAGACATTCTTTCTTGGCCAGGTAAAATGGCCCTAATCAAGCAATACACACCCAAGGATGCCAACCAGAAAACGTTATTATTTATACCCGTGCATGGGGCTAGTATCAAACAACACTGTTCGCTCCAGTTTTAGGCATTGTTCAATCAATGGATGCATATCTTTAGGGTTTATAAAGTAGGAGAAAATATTTCCCTTGGGGTTTATTTAAGTAGCACAACGTGAGCCAAGGGAAGCGATAAGCTTGCACTGCTCTGTTTCCATTATAGCATATTCCTTGTCAAATAATCATATTTTGAAGCCACAGTTCATTAACTGTATCTTATTCCCTGTATTTGGATGTGTTTGAGTAATTTTATTTAACTTTCTCTTAAAGAAAATATTCAGTGTCCAGCATCCAGCCTGAAATGTTTTTCCTTTGTACCAGCAATGACCCTCTCAGATCATATACCATATTTGAAGTCCTTGAATAGTAGCCAGTTAAAAAGTAAATATAAGCAACAAATCACATTACAAGAAAGAATAACATCAATAAAGGAACAAGTTCTCGTGCAATCTGAAAAATACTTAATTCTTAATGTCTCATTATCCTTTATCAAAACTGGTATAATGCTCTGTGAGAATGGGGAAATATTTTATAAATGTGCTGTATTTTATAAATTATTAAATCGGACAGTAGCAAAGGATAAAGTGGTATTGATTACCCATATGTCAGGTTATCCCATAAATCTGTACCTTAACAATTGTTAAATCTTAATTTGGCAAATTCGTTACTAGCAATACTAATGAAAAATGTAAGTCTTCTCCTAAAAATCTTTATTTTCGACTATAACATTGTCTAACAAAAAAAGTTTTAAAGACTACATAAATCTATTTCTTAAAGCATAAATTCAACAAAATAGAACCCATGGTCTAACACTGATAGCTAATCTGATTCTCTACAAAAGTAGCTATAAGGAAGAGATACGAGAAGAGATTTAGAATCTATTTTGGATCAAAAGTATTGATAAAATTCCACTCCCTTTAAAAAAAAAACTATAGATAGGTTTTGTCAGATTTTTAAAAAAGGATTCTGAGTGCTAACATCTAGTCAAGTTACTAAAAATCACAGAGCACAATTAAATCTGCGATGAGATGGATCTTAAACAATCCAAAACTTTTGAAACTTCTGTGGCTTTTAGTAAAAGCATCACAAAGTAAACGACAACCAGGGTAAACCTCTTTAAAGGGACAAAATAGCAAGGAAAGGTCAGGGAGCCAAGCGGGTCAACAAAGTCCTTCTTCCCAATTTGGGGTCATTCTTCCCTCCAGCACTGATTGGTCTCCCAATAAATTCCACATGAGCCCCTCCCTTCAGCTGCGGCAGAAACACTTGAACTGCCTTCTCTCTCCACAAAAGTTTAGTTTGCTGATTGGGCCTGAAACAAAGGGAAGACAGCAGGGGCACAATTTATAGGGGGGCAGGGGAGGCTGACAGGCCATTGTGCTCTGGAGGCATCCACAAGCTGTTAATTCTATTTTAACGTCGTTAATAAGACTGTTAACACATCAGACTTTGTTTAGAGACCTTGAAAACATCAACAAACTCTCAAACGACCCACCTGAAATAAAATAGTATCCACTTTGGAAGAATCAAAATCATACTTTTTTTTTAAGTCCTTAAAATACAAAGAGTAAAGAAAAGAAAAAGGAAATCTATTTCTGCAAAGTCTCCAAATTCTTATGTTTCACGCACTTGGAACATCCTTTTTATTATTTTGATTATATCACTTCAATCTATGGGTTTTCCAAATAAAAATGTTATAACAAAATGGAATCATTTCCATGTGCATATGTAAAAAGGAATGAAAAGACACAAAATGTACAGGTTTAATAAAAGATTTAACAGCAATTAATTTTGCAATAGAATAGAAAAATGTTTGATCTCAGTCTTGAAAGAATTAAGAAAACAATCCGTTACAGAAGGGAAGTTTTTGTCCAACTCTCATGTCCAACTAAAAAAACTGTTGAGTAATTTTAGTAACAGTAAAAAGTTCTAATTCATAGTTTAAGGGAAATATAAATTTCTGGAAATTATTTTACTTTTGTTTCCCTCTTTTGCTTTATTTTGCTTAGCTTTAGGGATTAAGACTATTCAACATAAAAAGCATTATGCTTAAAATTAAGGAAACCAAATAACTCAGTAATCAACATTCAACAATCTATTGTTAAAGAAGAAATTATTTCATTTGAATTGTTCATTGTAAATGTTCTGTCAAACTTTTTTTTCAATTATAATAGCTTATTTCTTACGGGATGGTCTACTGAAATTATTATAATTGACATTTAACCATCTTTTCATTTAAAGTAAAAAACTCAAAATACATTGCAAGGAATTTTCAGTAACACTTTCTAAAACAATTTTTTGGACACTATGCATCTGAAATCTTAATGACTGAAAAAATCTGAAGCACTCCGGATGTGGCTTGAAGTATTGATTTTCCAACAAACTATACATATTTACTACATACTATACTATATATACTATATACAATATACTATACACATTTGTACATGTTAATTTTAAATATCCTTGCCTGTGATTTAAAGGAACAATTATTTAATATTCTTACTGGCACTGATGAGCACAAAAAAAAACCATGAGAAATTAAAATACAATCAAATTATGTAGAAGGGATATACAGCTTTTAGAAGAAAGCAAAGAATTCTAGGGAATATTTAAATATTTCGACTCCTTTAAGTGTGGCTGTCTGTTGGTAGCCACTGGTGGGTTAGAATAGGGGGAGACAGTGAACGAAAAGACTAGAGAGACTATTCACAAACAAGGATATTAATATGAGAACACAGAAGTATAAAGTTATGGGTAAGTGTGGAGGCAACTCTAAATGCATTTCCACACTCAACACAATACAGAGATTGTGTTTTCAACAGGTCAAACAACCAATGAGCAAATGCTGGTACGAGGCATGGCGACTTCGGGCGACACAGTCGGTGAAAGCATCAATCACCGCACGTTTTTAAAAGTGGAAACCGAGGCAGTTACCCTGAAGGATGACCGCCGGAGGAATAATATTTGGCTACCACTGTTCAATTGCCTTTCCCAAACACAATGCCGTGCTTGTTTCTCGGGCTTCCTACAATCTTTCATGTTTCAGATACACACATTTCAATCCAAGTATTTCAGTTGCCATAACAACTTCATAAATTTGTTCTCAAATGTCCTTTTTAATCACATCATTTAAGACAAGCTGGATGTGTCGGTAGAGTGCCTCAATTTATTCCATTCACACCTAGCTTGTGAGGGGCCTGGTATTTGTTTCTTTTTCTCTAAGAAGCTCAAACACCTGAAAATAATGTCACTATCTCCTCTCTCTCTCTCTCTCTCCATAGGCAAAGGAGATTTTTAAAAACTGTGTTTATGTGTGTCCTTATTATCAAGTTTTCAAAACCCAGGTGATGTAATGCCCAGAAAGCATCCCCTGGTTCATAGAAGAGAGACTGCTAACGCCACCAGGTCTGTAAGCAGGCCCCTACCCAGACAGCGCTGCTTTATTTCCAGATATCAATTATTTATGCTGCCAAACAGGTTTGTGATAGAATCCTAGTGGTTTTAATTGGCTTCTGGCGACTATTACTACACACTACCTTTAAAATATCATCTACCTTATGAAAGGAAAATAAAACTATGCTAACGTATAACAGTTTCAACGGCATACATTAATTTTTAAACTACTCTGGGATGCTTTACGATTTCATGCCAATAAAGAATAAGGCATAGTATCCCTGGCATCGTTAAATAAATGACTTCTGCCAACATCAACAACCAAACAATAGAAAACAGGATGCCACCAACAAATGGAGAACGGGGTGTCAAAAAATTCAGGCCCAGCTTTTTTGCATATGTAGTGAAACCGAAGGCACTTCCCCAGCTAGTATTGAAATGCACAGATAAGAACACAAAAGGCCTTGAAGTGGTTTGGAGGGTCACAATTTGCTATTAAACCAGCAGATGGAAACCCGTGAAAGTCCACTTAACTGAACTTTAGAATGGCTTCAGTGTAAAATAAAATCGAGAGTCAGCCACAAGTTAGGGCGATCAGCAATTCTAAACACTTTTATTTTTAAATTGCACTATGAGTTAGAAAAAAAATATATATATTTAAGCATAGGGGATGAGTTAGAGGAGGAAAATACTGTTCGTAACCCCCATCTGTCAGAAATTAAAATGCAGGGTGAATGGCGTGCAACTAAGAACCAGCAAAGAGTAAATATTGGTTATATTTAGGAAAGAGCATAAAAACAAATGTGACATAAAAAGTTAGACCTTTTACTTCAAAAAATACTAAGCGACTAATTCTTAGCCACTGGGGGAAAAATCTCTTTTAATTATGCAAAAAGTGAAGAGAAGGTAGTAGGATTCTTTACCTTTGAATACTAAATTAGGGAACAGCAGCATCAAAGGCAGGCTTGATCTGTTTTGCCTGAAAAATTAATAGGCTTTTACAAGTCCTTTGCAATACAGCCTAGACTTGCAAAACAAGAGGCTCTGGTGACACCAACAGTCCCGGGAACAAAATGCAGCTGTGGTGGTGGGTTTGGGGTTGGGGGAGGGTTTCTGTTGTTTGATTTTTGGGGGACTTTTTGCTTGTTTGTTTTTCTTTAATCAAAATGGTTACACCCTTCGGCCCAAACTCGGAGGGCCTGCACGCACGAGGCTGCCTCCTCCCCACCTTCCTCGGCCCCCTCTCCCTCTCCTTCCTACCCTGGCCGCCCCGCCCCACGGCCCGGCCACCCCAACTCGCGCTTTCAAAGGGCAGCGAGTTGAAAGCAGGGGAGGACCGAGCGAAGGAAAGCGATGCCGCGTAGGAAAAGACCCCAAGTCAGCATTCCTCAGCGGCTGCAGAGCTTCACCCTTGTTTTCCTTCCCTTCTTCCCTCCTGGAAGGGGGAGGCGGGACCCAGCACTTCAAAGGGGACACTTTCTGGGTGCGTGGAAGGACTTGTTATCTAGTTCCCGTTCTTCCCGGCAGCTCGAGGAACACTGAAGGGGGTTATTATTGAGAAGTCTAAAGTTCCCTCTTTTAGGGCCCCACAACACTTGTCATCTCCAGCGGCCGGCGGCTGCGACTACCGGGCGGGGAGGGCGACAGCACCGTGGCTCCAAGGGGGCGCGGGCCACCCGGCCGTCCCCCTCCCGCCCGCCGCGCCGCTCCGTAGCGGGACCCGAGAGGGCAGGATGCCAGCAGGGCGCGGGCGGGCTCCGCCTGGGACCGGGGAAATGTGGAGACTAAGCCGGTGCCTCCCGACGAAACCACCTGGGCTTCGGTTCCCGGGAAACGCAGATCGAGAAACTAGCTGAAGACGACTATGCACAGGCTAACGAAAGCAGAGCTGCTTAATTCACTCCACAACAAATCTTAATTTAAAACAAAGCAGCTAAGTTTAGAGAGTGCTTCGAAGGCCCTTCACACAGGAACACGTGCAGTACCAAGTGCATGCAATATTTCCTTTAAAAAAAAATAAAGTCAGGATCAAGGATCAAGTTAGAACTACCTTAATCTTCTTTTAAAGAGTTTAATTTTTTCACCTCCCCCCTCCAATTAGGTCAGAATTTAGATAATGTTATGAAGATCTAACTACAATCCGGTTATTTTACTGCCTTTTTAGAAGAAAAGATGAGAAAGAGATGTCTGTGCCTTAATCCTAAAAAGCCCCAAATCTGAATTTAAAAGCATAACATTACTAAACAATTATATGGAAAGTCAAGAAAGATTTTTTAAAGAGCTATCAAAAGATAATATTTGTATAGAATTCCAGCATTAGCAGTGAGCCTGACACAGCAAAACCATTGTATTTTCCACTAGTTTTGTTTTGCTCTATACAGCTGTGTTTTCACAGATGCAAAGCCATGTGTCTCCACCAAAAGGTTTAGCCCTCCCTTCAGATGTGAATGCAGATCAAAGGTTCAAACGCAGAAATACAAGATCCTTTTCCCTTTGGAACATGTTTTTATTTTTCTGCAGTGGCTGCAAACCAGAATTTCCATCTGTTGTCCTTCTGCAGCGTACAGGTTAACCTTAGCAGTGGGGCTCGGAGCACTGTTATCTCAGCTAAGAAGCGCACAGATGAAGCACGTCTGCATGAACCATCAGAGCAGCTCCCCGAGATGTCCACACAGCTACGAGAAAACTGAACCAGGCAGGAGCAGAATCCATTTTAGGTGACATACAGAAATTAATTTTTATTTCTGTGCAGCATCAGAACAGACGATGAATTTAAGATGGGGTTTTGCTTTTACACCACATGGACCTTGGTACGAAGAGTAACATCGACTAGGCTTCCCTGTCTCTTCTCCCTCCTGGCCCTGCAATAAGACATCTTGCATTGGAATCTCAGTTTTCTGAAAATTCTCTCACAATAGAAAAGGATTTGATTAAAAAAAAACAAAACTCATTAATCTTAAATATATTACATTACAATTTACCAACCCATAATTTTGAATGGAAATATTTTTAAAACATTTGTTACCTATAATCCTTTTTAAAAACTCTTGTCCCATCAATTTCCATTCCTTTTATTAAACATACTTTCAAAAATGACTGAAAAAAGCAGCACATTTCCCTCTGCTACCTACTCTAAAAATGGATTTACTGCCATGTAAACATTTGCTTAGGAGAACAGTAAAAATGCAGCAAGGTAGCTAACAGGGTGGGAGGCTCTCTCTGAAGGTGTTTTCGCCAGGTTTTAAATGTCAATGAATATTGAGAGAAAAACAAGCTAGAGAGAGACGTATATATGCCTGTCTACCTATTTGTAGAGGATCAAGAGAGGCTAGAGGGATGAATGGATGGATGGAGAGATGACAGATACAAAGCTTTGGCTAGTCCCTTGTGAGATTTTACAGATGCCCAAAGTGGAAAGTGTCACGGACGGGTCTGAACGCTAATGTGCGAGTGCCATCTAGTGGTCCTCCTAGAACTGCACCCTGGTCTATTCACCTACAAACACTCCATCCTAAAGTCCAAGCTCCCACTTCCCCACCTCATTCTGCCTCACTCCAGCAATCCCAACCCTGCTGCCCAGCACGGTAGCTTTTCTGCCCTAATCACAAAATAAACCAGAAAGCCAAAAAGCCTCAGGAAACTTAAAGCAGGAAGAGGGATGATCCAAAGGTGGGGGTGGGTCTGGCAAAAGCAAAAGTGTGTTATCAGAGGTTTCCCTGCTGAATACTGTCTCAGTGCTACACAGGGAAGCTTAAAGGAGCTGTTTCTACATAAGGAATTGTCTTGGCCACATCTGAGGACTAGACTAAATGAACAAAGAGGGAGTTCTACCGTCCACACATACCTACTCTCTGGAGTCAGTATATTAACCTTCCTGGGGGAAAATAATTAGCTCTATAACTGGGCCCCCATAAATATACCCTCTTAGGTACTCTGTAAGAAGTCAAGTCCAACAGGACGCAAGTGGCACTGGTGTTGGTAATGTGAGGCATCAGGGAGGGCTGTGTTGCCGACTGACAACAGGCCCCAGAAGCAAGGCTGACATAGCTTCCGAGGCTTCAAATACTTGCCCAATTTGTACACTCTATGCTGACCAACCCAGCGACACGCCGTTAACTGGGATGAGAGAGGAGGCCACCCTGGCTCTTCCAAGCACACCTCCAGCCCCCGTGGAGGCATCAGGGCCCACTGACCTGCATTCTGTCCCAGCTACTAGTGGCCACTGAGCTGCCTTCATTCTGAGCCACACTTTTGTGTGCAGACACCTGGAAGAGCATATGCTATCCTGACAGCAACGAAATGCAACACTGCAGCACTGCGCCATCTCTCCCGCGGGTTCTTAGGCCTGGCAGGGTTCTTCCGGTAGATCAGCCATTGCATAGAAAGAATGGGCTTTGGAGCAGGTCTGGGCCAGAATCCTGGTTCTGTCAAGCGTCAGCATGAGATCTCGGCAAGATACTTAACTCTCTGGGTCTTGTGCTCATCCAATACGAACGAGGGATGCTAACACCTATCTCATAGGGCTCACATCAGAGTTAAATGAAATGACGTGCTCGGCAAGTACCCAGCTCAGAGCCAACCTAGGGGTAGGACTCAACGCATATTCATTGACTGACAGAAAGAAGAGAAATGGCCAAGGGATGACAGAGGTGTGCACAGCCATGGGGAGTACACCTCGATGACCCCATAGCACTGTTCATGTTTCCCCAGCCCATGCTGAATGGGGCATGTGGGCACCACTTATGCCCTAGAATCTAGGTTCTCAAGGGAGGCAGATCCAGGCACACAGGACTAGCTTCTCGCCTACTGGCCCTGTGACCTTCGTCAACCTGCTTCCTCATCGGTAAAATGAAGCTTATGATAGGACCAAGCTTATAGGACCATGCAGAAGCAGAGAAGTAGGTAAAGCCCTGAGTGCAGCCTGGAGCACGTGGCAGTGTGAGGTTTGAGCTATCAGCCTCTGCATTTGTCCAGGTAGGGTTAATATCAGCACTCATATTTCCCATTGTTACTAACAAGACAAGCTTCCTACATTCCAGTGTTACCTGTTGGATTATGGCAAGGAGGACCCTGGCACATTTTAATTTTGTTAAAATGCTACTTATTCTAAAAACCGACTTGTGCCTCCATTTGGCTCATTACTGGCTCTGAGGCTGTAGGCTATGTGCTCTGTCCACTTTCATTTCACCCACTGTGATGACATGGAAGCAGCCCAATATAGCAGGAAAAAGAACACTTGGGAGCAGAGGATTAGGGTCAGCCAGGCTCCCCACCACATGCAAGGTTTGGGGCAAGGGTACAGCAGAGGCCCCAAGTCTCTGCCGGCCCCTCCTCTTCATACCACACACGTGTGACATGTCAGCCTGCACATCCAGGCTCCTGCCTCACTCCCCACCCCAGCACACCCCTCGGGTCTGGGGCACAAACGCTGCCACTGACACTGTCTGCTCTCTAGGATGGACCCAGGGAGAGGCCTATGGATGCCCAGCTAAGGAAACCCCAGGTTAACAGCCTCATGACACAGACTACCCGGCAGTGGCCAGCAACTTAATCTTGCTCTTTTGTTTTATCTATTTATTTTTGGAGACAGAGTCTGTTCTGTTGCCCTCGCTAGAGTGCAGTGGTGTTATCATAGCTCACAGCAACCTCACACTCATGGCTCAAGCGATCCTCCTGCCTCAGCCTCCCAACCTCTGGGGCTACAAGTGTGTGCCACCGTGCCCAGCTAACTTTTTTATTTTTAGTAGAGATGGGGTCTAGCTCTTGATCAGGCTGGTCTCAAACTCCTGACCTCAAGCAATCCTTGCATCTCAGCCTCCCAGAATGCTAGGATTACAGGTGTGAGAAACTGAGCCTGGCCAATCCTGGTCTTTTAAAAACAGCGCATCCATCATGATACTCCCATCTGAAGCATCCACAGGCACTCTGAGCAGCCTACAAAGCAACATCTAAAATCCTTCACCTAGAATTCAAGGCTCTCCACAATGTGGTCCAAATGCAACCTTCCAACATCATTCTCCACTGCTCCTCCACACAAACCCTTCCCTTCAAATCAGCTTCTTTGCCTTTTCCCAAAACATTGCACACATTCCCGCCTCCCGTGATTTTGCACATGTAGTTCCACCTCCCTGGGGGCAGGCTCTGCTACCACACATGTGCAAGGCCCGCATAGTCAAGTGTTATTTCCTGCCACCTGCTCGCCATCTTCTAGGCTGTGTTTCCCCCAGCTCATGACTGTAACTCCTCTCGCATTTATCAGTCACACAAAGTGGCCAGCACAGTCTTCCCCTTGGTGGAGGGGTATCCATTATTTTTATTTGATTGATTTAAAAAGATAAATAAGCTCTAGGGGTATCCTCACCTCCAAGACCCAGCCAAGATCCTGCCTGTTCTGAGTGGCTTCGCCCATGAGGGTGGAGGTAAAAGAGGACACTATGCCATTTGTGGTTTAGGTGGCATTGCTGGGACACTGGTGACCCTTTCACATCCCATCCGCCCCATGTCTTCTCTGTTCCCTGCACCCACAGGTCCTATTTTTGGCTAATCAATGCTGGCAAGCAGGGGCTCTGGTATCACCCCTTCCCAGGGCTATCTGCATTTTAATAAATGACTTCCTTTCTTGCTCAGAATCCCTGGCAAGGCACACCCGACAGGCCAGACAGGGTGCTCGAGTGCTAGAAACGAAGGGTCAGTACCCTGGTGAACATTCACTGGCTACTGACTGCCCCAAGATCCACTCCACCACTTTTAGGAACTGCCTCATCCTACCCAGAGCTTACAGTCTGTGGGGATTATCATCAAGGTGCCCGGCTCTCCCACAGCCAACAGGTGGGCTCGGTTAGACCAGACCCCCCCTCCCTGGAGCCTGCATCCTGAGCAGTTAGGACCGAGCCCTCTGGCAGCACCTCTCTGGTGGCTGTGCGGGGACATGCTGGAGGAGCTGGAGTTGCCTTCCCACCGACCCTGAGTGTGCCCATATCCTTCTAGGAGACACTCGCTTGCCAAAGAGAGCCAGATGTGATGTCTGTTGCTTTCAACCAAGACTCGTACCTGACAGAAAGCCACAACCCAGAATTCCATTTCATTCAAAAAATATATATTCAAGTTTTGCCATGTGCTCAGCACCAGAACAGGTGCTAGGCTTTCAAACAGGTACGAGAAGTAGCCCTACACTCCAGGAGGTTGAATCTAATATGGGACACAGCATAGGGTGCAAAGAGCAAAGATCACATATAAGCAAAGCTACCAGAATGCAGCAGAAGGGTGTCTGCTACCCATGCTGTGATTGGCAGGATCTTGTCACGTGGGGGATGGGCGATGGCTCTGCAGCAGAAAGAGCAGGTAAGCCCCGGCACAGACAGGAAAGAGCTGGGGTGGCCCATCACAGGGAAGATTTTAATGTGACTAGGAAGTCAGGGACGTGGGCTGGGAGGGAGGTGATTCTGGAAAGGTAACCTAGAATCAGAGTGTAAAGAGCACTGCATGGCCATGGGAGGTCTTCATTCCTCAGTGTTGAGAGCTGGTGACGCTTCTGGAGAGGAGAGCAATGAGGTCTGTGTTCAGAGAGCTCCTTCTGGAAGATGGATGGGAGAGGAGAGGAGGGGAGGAGGAGGCCTGGGGTGGCCGGAGCCATGCTGAGACACACAGCACCAGGGATTTCAGCCACAGGATGTGGAAAGGTAGCCTCGGAGCCCACGGCCTTGATTAGCGCAGTGACCAGAACGCAGCTAACACAGGAGCCTCCCCACTTACCCTACTGTTCGGAAAAGCACATTTACCTTTGGCCAAATCAAGACTCAACCCCACCCCTAAGAATTTAGTGACAGTTTATGTCTCCCTGGGCAGTGACAGCAAAGGTGGATGGACACCCAAGGTGCCTAACACTGTTCTTATGGAGTCTCTTAAAAACTGTTGTTGTTTTTTTTATGAAGGATCACAAAATGTTTAACATAAAAGTCCTTTATCACTGTTTCAAATTTCCCGTCCCATCCCCCTTTAACAGCAAATAAGCAAGATCTGTCAGCGACACCGGCATTGTGAAGGCACGTCTACTGAACTGCCCGACTGTTTAGCTTTTTCACCTTCATGATAATTTTTAAGGGTCCTTCTATTCTTCACAGAACTGCACCTGGACTATCACATATAAAATACCAATTAGTAGTATTTTAGTTAAACTGGTTTCCCGACATCATTGTCTTACTCTAGAAGTGAGCTGGCATGAACAACAAAGGGTTGCTATTAATAGCACAACACAGAACACAAGTGGAAAACTTAAGTGAAATTATGTTTTCTAAAACCTACTGTTTAGTGCCCAGAACAAGGACAGACTGTACAGCGTCTGTGCTGGGGGGATCTGGAACTAATAAATCATTGCCATTTTCACTATGCACAGGCAGAATTTCATGTACATCCAAAGCCAAACACATTTGCTGTCCGAGAAAAACGATTTACGTTCCAGGTCTTTTTTGCACTCAATTTGAAAGTTTATGCATTTAGGCATCTTAGATGATTTCATTAATTTAACACTCCTGTCCTTACCAATAGTTTTATGGGGGGGGGATAAATTAAATTTATGAATGAAATATTAAGCATATATACATCCTAATGTTTAAACATAAAACACATTCATTTCAAAGTCTGATTTGCAGAAGTAAAGCCATGAAACGCATAAGACCGGGCTAGAGAAAAATGTTACATTGGTGCATGTAAAAAAAACTACTAGTTTTTAAAAACTATTAGTGAAGATAGATGGCTAATTTTCTATTATCAGTTCAAGAAACCAGTATGAAAAGCATGTCTTTTTACTGAATTAATTTGACCAAAATCAAAACATTTTCAGAAAAAAGACCCTAAACATCAATGATGATGCAATATCCTTCACTAAATGACGATCTTATGACAATTTCTTAAGCTTTAGGCACATTTGGCTGTCCTTTCTGCTCTGGAATACAGAAATGTATTAATAATAAAAGGGGGGCTTCTAAACAGTATCACAGGCAGTTCCACTAATCAGATGATCATCACAAGGTACTGACAGCAAGAAAAGTTACAGAAACCAGGGCTGACAGAACATTGTTTCAGAATTCAATGAACAATGGACTGTTTACTTAGGCATTCCATAATCATTTTACCTACATACTCTTTCTAGAAAACTGGTAAAATTCAGGAAAGCAGAGCCTAGAAGAGCTGACGCATATTCAGAGCCTTCTGAACAGTGGCGTTGAGATTTTTGTCCTAGAACTTGAAAAGTTAAAGGCATAGTCCTGCCAATTGTGAGATGCCCTCTCCAACACAGACCACCCACAACTACGGATTTTCCATCTGGTGAACAAAACAGACAGCTCCCTAATTATTTTTAAAAAGGATTTTTTTCTCCCTAACATACTTTCTTTATTTGTCTGTGACCTGGAACTTAATGGAAAACCTGGTGCATGCCAACTTCATTTCTTGTAATGAAACATCTTATTTTATTGTTTTAACTGGTTTGTTTTAAAGGCTCTGAGATAGAAATTATTACCCCCAGAGCCAACACACCAAACTACCAAGATAATTCCAATGAACAACTGTTTTCTCTGAACAGAGAATATCTTGTTTAAATATTAACCACTAAAGTTTTCTCTCACAACCAACAAGATGAAAATAGGAGGCAAATTATTTGCAATCGTTCTCAACTGGGCACCCATACTGCTAGTGTCAAAATCTATGGCTTTTCCAACAAGATGGCCACCTCTGCCAAAAGCATGCTCAGAAATGCCAACTGTAATTAAAATCTGGCACCTGTCTTGGGCACCAAATTTGCTTCTAATATCTCCATGTTGAAATGTGTCTCAGCTTTGAGAGGACGTAAGATGCTTCTTGCCCTCTGCCCTTTGGAAAAACACTCGAGTGGAAAAATTGACGGCTGTTATCCCCAAAATTACATTTTTTATATTTTAACTATCCTAAATCTCTGCTTTCACTCTCTGAATCTGTTTGTTTAATTAGTCCCAAGAGAATCAACATACATTCCCTTCACACATTTTGTTTTATAAACCTCAAGAAAAACAGGCATGAAAATAAGTTCTTCCTACTATGGAGTTGTGTTTGGGGGTGTGTGTGACATGGACAGATTTTGCAAGGTGGAACTGGGGAGCTATAGGTGGGGGTGGGGAGGCTTCCGTAAGAAGGTTTTTCAGAGCAATAAAAATCTTGGTTTGATGCACACACTGTTGTTATCTTCTCAGACTGCTGTTTATGACAAGCTTGTGTCCTACCTATTGTTTTGTTGAGCTGGGGCACTTAAAAAATCTGAGGGTTTTTATTTGTTTATTTTTTAAAGAATCTTAGCATTTCTCAAGAAGGAACTCCTCCGGGTCCTCTTACAAGCCTGGTCCTCTTATAAATAAGCCTTTCAAACACTGGGTATCTGGCCCCACTTAAGTACGAGCAGAGCGGTCCTCAGGCCTGACGTGCACTTTGGAAGGCTCCATCTATTGCACAGCACCGTGCCAGCAGGCATGCCCAAGGGACCAAAGGCCGGAGTGTGCAGAGGGACCAACAGCAGCCTTGCCAGGGCAGAAGGGACCCTGGCCACCTTGTGCCCCACTACATCCCTGGGCCTGGAAGAATCCCTGGCACAGACAGGTGCTCAGAAATATTTATCAAAGGACTAGCAGGCAGATCTGGGGTGAGCTCACCTTTGTAAAGAGCGCCTTATATTAAGAGCTCTGTGACCACACTGGCTTCCATGGTCAGAGGAACCTGACTGGGTGAATTATAGTCATAAATGCAGAAGGATGCCTGGTGAGGGGCACAGACACCTGGCCAACTGCGAGGGCCTCGGGATGTGGGGCCTCGCTAAACCTCCCTCTCAGAAGCTCCATCCTTCAGTGACACTTCTTTGCCAAGGCCACCCTGAGCGCCTATACCGCATCACTCATTAGAAATTAAAAAGGGCTAAAGGAGGGCAACAGACTGCTCAAGGCACTAATAGATTTACTATTAAATACAGAAAATGTATAAAAGCAGCACCCCATTGGCACAGGGTCCTGCTCAAAATAACTCACCAAAAAGTTGCTTCTTTGGAACTAAAAATGAATTTTTCCCAACGGAAAAAAATGTCAAAAATGACACTTAGGCCCCCAGGACAGCTTGTAAAAGCCCAGTGAACCCTACAATGTCCCAGGGTGCCACTATTTGTAACAGCATGTTCATAGGAAAGAGAATCCTAAGTTTAAATGAGGGAATTCATCAGCTGCGGGAAAGAAGATATCCTGGACATTGCTAGTGGCTTATTAATGCCCCATACTCCTTAAAGAAAGCCATCTCTCTGGATCAGAAAGTCCCCTAAAGTAGCAGTTTTCAATTTTTTTTTTTACTGCAACCCACATTTTATATTAAGAGTCCATAAACACAAACATACTCCCCACATATAAAAGAAACAAAAGATTCGTAAGGCAAAATGTGTGATGGACTCTGAATAGAAGAGTTTCTATTCTGTTACAGTTCATTGTTTAAAATGCTCATCATGATCCAATAAATTAATGTCACAGCTCACCCCTGGGTTGGAACCCACAGTCTAAAACACCACTGCCCTGGACGGTCTGACTTGAGGAGCACAGGGCAGTGAGTGGTGGCTACTGACATTGAGTCCCCACAACTTCCTTAACCAGACATTGAAATCGTAATGTAATTAGGGACAAAAATGTAAAATTGAGACAGTTTCCTGCAAATGTCTCAAAAATGCATGTGTCCCTTGGTTCAGGCTTCCACCTATTTTAAGAATTCCTTTATCCCCCTTTTCTCTCTGGTTGAAGATATAGGTGTTGGCAGAAAATCTCAGGATACAGATCATAGATACTAGGCGACAAAGACAGAGACTGCAAATCACGCTGATGAAAACCCTGAAGATCTGTAAACTTCAAAAAAATTTTTTTCTGGTCATTCAGAATACATGGATATCATTCCAGTCAAAACGGACTTGGGCACCAGAGCAGTGAGGCAAACCGGCTGGTTGTGAGAACCAGGGCATTCCTTTGAGTCGTTCCAGAAGAAGGTGGAGGAAGGTGGAGCAGGGTATCCAACACCTTCCAGTGTCTTAGTGAGCCCTACTGCATTTTCTCTCCAGAGGAAAGTCTAAGGATTCTGGGTGGAAGGGTGACTTTGGTGACTCCAGAGACAATAAATATGTCAAAAACCATAAGCCCATGCATAAAGTCCTCATGAAGGCTATGCCCGGTAGGCATTTGAGCTCAGTATATTAGAAATGAGCCAATACACTGGTTTTTATCCCTGAGATGGATGCAAACAACATTCCCAAGACCATTGCCAGTAATCCCACAACTGGCTTTGGCTGATGGTAACCGGATATCCCCCATGACCAGGGTCTTCCTCATAAGAGGTCTGCATTAGCCAAAGCACAGTACTGAAGGGTCAGAGGTTGCAGTGGGCTGAGGCCCCACCTACCCAATGAGTATGGGCTTCCCGACCAAACCTACCCACAGCTGGTGGTCATAAAACGGGGATGCTTCCCAGCAATCTCTCAGAACCATCTTTCACTGTGTCCCTCTTTCACATCTTTCACTGGGACCATCACAGGTGTTCTTCTGCAGGGACAGTTTGTCCTTGACACCTGTCCTATGGGTTTTCATCCCCATATGTGTTTGTTTTTTGCATTCTGTCACATTTTATTTAAAGATTCCACTCAAGAGACTGAAGAACATTTTCAAATTTAATTTTAAAAAGTTTGATGACATTTCAAAAAGGAAAATGTGCCAATCTCAGAAATATTTTACTCAACTGAGTTTATCTTTGATTTTTTACTTTTGTAGTTTCTTTCTTTCTTCTTTTGTTGGACTATTTTTAAGAAATAAAGTGGGTTTTTTGATATAATAAATAATAGGAAGATGCATACAGTATCAATACCAAAATATATCTAGCTTTGATTCATTTGGGTTCATACTTCCATCTACTTAACAATTCATTTTAACCTATAGGTTATAAACAATTAATCACTCATATTTTAAAATCAGCAAGAACATACTGTATCAATTGGGGTTGTATGAACTACAAATAATGTGTGACTGTAGGCTCACACTGGTGATCTGAGAAAAGACTCCCAGGGAGACTGAAGGTAAGAATTTGCAGAGCACACTCAGCAGAAAACAATTACATATCTTTCACATTTGTCATTTGGTAGTATGATACATAAAACCAACTAATGGAAATCTGTGTTAGAAAAACAATAAATGTGAAGCAAAGTAAAACTAGCCACTGATTTTTTTAAGTCCCTCCATAAAGGGAACATTTTTTGGAACTGAGTAGTCTGGATTTGCACTGACCACCACATACTCATACACCCACGTGTGTATTTATGTACACATGTCTATATCTGGGTATGTGCATACAGATTTCCTGGGCAGTAAAAATCTTATTGGCCATAAGACAAAATAGCAGGGGCACTGCCCATTAAGTTATCAGTTCTAGGCCTTCACTTTCTAATTGACAACTTCAGGGCTACTTTCATCACGTGTCAACTTGAAGCTCACACTCAATTTTTCCTTTTAGTCGATGTTGCATCTGTAATGCAGCATTGTTTCTGACGTACTGCAGCATGTTCTGCTAGGAATATTGCTTCAGAAGCAAAGCTCAACTGAGAGTGAAAAGGAGGGTAACCTGCTAAATGTTTTCACACCTATCAGCTACTCAAAAGAACACTGTGGGAAAAAAACACATACTCACACTTTAAATATTTTCCACTAGCCTTAGCAATAAGGCAAACTATTTAAAACAATACAGATTTAAATAAAACACAAAAGGGTATTTGTTAGAACAAAAATACCTGCAGCCTAACATAGTAAAACATTAAAGATCACATTTTATGATGATTAACATAGAAAAAACATAGTGAAATATACTTGGTCTCCAAGGTAAATGATTTTTAAAACTCATGAGATGAGCAAAAACATAAAATAGTTAAGTATGCAATTGTCCAGTCTATTAGATTGCTTTTGTGTGAAAAAATAAAATAAATGAACAAATTCAAAACTTACTTGTATAGTACCGAGAGATTAGGGGCAGGGGGCGGAGCAAGATGGCTGAATACAACCCTCTAGCGATTGTCTCTCTACACAAACACCAAATTCAACAACTATCCATGTAAGCAGGCACCTTCAGAAGAAGCAAAAATCAGGTGAGCAATCATACCACCTGGTTTTAACATTCTATCAAGGAAAGAGGCCCTGAAGAGGGCAGAAATGACAAGCTTGCACTGCCTATGCCACCCCACCCCCATCCTCAGGCAGTGCTGTGCCTGTACCCGAGTGGAGAGAGGATCTGTGTGCCCAGGGGAGGGAGAGTGAAGTGATTGTGGGACTTTACATTGTAACTCAGGGCAGCCCTGGCACAGGGGAACACAGCACAGGGCAGCATTCTGCTGGTGCCCACAGAAGGAGCGTTTAGACCAGCCCAGCTAGAGAGAAATCCTCCACCCTGAAACCCCAGTTCCTGCTAGCCCCACCACCGGCTGACATAAAACAGCCTGGGGCCTGGACTCAATTCAAAAGGCAGTCGGGTCACAAAGGCTGCAGTCCTTGGGCGATTCCTGCAGTTGTTCTGGCTCAGAGCCAGGGGAGTTGGTGTGCAGGTGACCCAGTGAGACACCAGCAGTGGTGGCCAAGCCAGTGCCTGCAGGCAGTGTGGCTCAGGGAGTCTTCTACCACTTGGGGAAAGGAAAGGGAAAAGTTCAGAGGACTGTTTTGTAACTTAAGTACCAGCTGAGCCACAGTAAAATAAAGTACCAAGCAGACTCCTAAAGCCCCTAAGTCCAGGCCTTAGTTCCTGGAAGGCATTTCTGGACCCACCCTGGGCCAGAAGGAAACATGCTGCCCTGAAGGGAAGAACCCAGTCCTGGCAGGACTCACCACCTACTGACTAAAGAGCCCTTGGCCTGTGAATAAACATCAGAGGTAGCCAGACAACAGTCACCACGGGCTTTGGGTGATACTGGGCTGGCTTCAGGTGTGACCTGGTGCTTGTGGCCATGAGGGAGTGCCCACGTCACTCCTCCCCTAACTCTAGCAGCCCAGCACAGAGAGTGAGGGAAGACAGTGAGAGACTCTGCCAGGTAATCCAGGGTATTCTCTTGTATCTTACCCAAGTCCACCAAGGCAGCACCACCAGGAGTCTGCAAGAGTCACAGCATTACTGGGCTTGGAATACCCCCAGTGCTGATACACTGAAGTGACCAAAGACTTACTAGATCACAAAACTCAGTTCCCTTTGCATATCTGGAAACCCTTCTCAAGAAGGACAGGTTCAAACAAGTCCAGACTGTGAAGATTAAAATAAATATCTAACTCTTCAATGCCCAGACATCAATGAACATCCATGAGCATCAAGAACACCCAGGAAAACATGACCTCACCAAATGAACTAAGTAAGATACCAGTGACCAATCCTGGAGCCATGGAGATATGTAACCTTTCAGACAAAGAATTTAAAACAGCTGATCTGAATAAGCTTAATGAACTTCAAGAAGGAATGCAGAAGTCTGAGAAATTTAACAAGGAGATTGAAATTAAAAAAAAAAATCAAGCAGAAATTCTGAAGCTTAAATAGAAGGTTTGTTCAAAGAAATAACACAGAACTTTCCAAATCTAGAGAAAGATATCAATATTCAGGCACAAGAAGGTCATAGAACACCAAGCAGATTGAACCCAAACAAGACTACCCTAAGGCATTAATAATCAAGCCGCCAAAGGTCATGGATAAAGAAAAGGTTCTAAGGAGAGCAAGAAAAAAGAAAAAAATAACATATGAAGGAGCTCCAATACATCTAGCAGCAGACTTCTCAGTGGAAATCTTATAGGCCAGGAGACAGTGGCATGACATATTCAAAGTGCTGCAGGAAAAAACCTTAACCCTAAATTATTACATCCTGCAAAAATATCCTTCAAACATGAAGGAGAAGTAAAGACTTTCCCAGACAAACAAAAGCTGAGTGATTTCATCAACACCAAAGCTGTCCTACAAGAAATGCTAAAAGGTGTTCTTCAATCTGAAAGAAAAGGACATTAATGAACCATAAGAAATCACCTAAAGGTATACAACTCACTGAAAACAGTAAGTACACAAATATATAATACTCCATTGTTTTAATTATGGATATAAACCACTTATATCTTGAATAGGAAGACTAAAAGACAAATCTATCAAAACTAACTACAACTTTTTGAGAGACAGCATAAAAAGATATGGATGGAAACAACAAAAAGTTAAAAGCAGGGGAAGGGAGATGGAGTTAAAGGGTAGAATTTCTGTCAGATTTCTCTTTGCATGTTTGTAAGCACAGTTGTCATATGTTTGAAATAAATGGTTATAAAGTATTTTTTTGCAAGCCTCATGGTATCCTCAAATCAAAAAATGTACAACAGATACACAAAAAATAAAAAGCAAGAAATTAAAACACACTACCAGAGAAAATCACTTTTAACGAAGGAAAACAGGAAGAAGAAAGAAAGGACCACAAAACAACCAGAAATAAATTAATAATATGGGAATAGGAAGTCCGTACCTATCAATAATAACATTAAATGTGAATGGACTAATCTCTCCAATCAAAAAACACAGAGTGGCTGAATGGATAAAAAAAAAAAAAAACAAGAGCCAACTATATGTTATCTGTAAGAAATACATTTCTCCAATAAAGACACATAAAGATTGAAAAAAAAGGGATGGAAAAAGATATGCCATGCAAATGAAAACCAAAAAAAGAGAAGTAGCTATACTTCTATCATATAGATTTCAAGAAAAAAACTGTAAAAAGAGACAAAGAAGGTCATAACATAATGATAAAGGGGTCAATTCAGCAAGAGGATATAATAATTCTAAATATATATGCACCTAATACTGAAGCACCCAGATATATAAACCAAATATTATCAGAGCTAAAGAGAGAGACAGACTCCAATACAATAACCGTTGGAGACCTCAACACTCCACTTTCGGCACTGGACAGATCATCCAGACAGAAATCAACAAAGAAATATTGGATTTAATCTGCACTACAGAACAAATGGGCTTGATAGATATTTACAAAATGTTTCATCCAACAGCTGCAGAATACACATTCTTCTTCTTAGCTCATGGATTATTCTCAAGCACACACCATATGTTAGGCCACAAAACAAGTCTTTAAAAAATTAAAAAAAAAAATTGAAATCATACCAAGTGTTTTCTCTGACCACAATGGAATAAAACTAGAAATCAATAACAAGAGATTATACAAACACATGGAAATTAAATAATATGCTCCTGAATGACCAGTGGGTCAATGAATAGATTAAGAAGAAATAAAAAAAAATTCTTGAAACAAATGAAAATACAACATACTAAAACCTATGGGATATAGCAAAAGCAGTACTAAGAGGAAAACTTATAGCAATAAATGCCTACATCAATCAAAAAAGTAAAAAAGCTTCAAATAAACAACCTAACTAGGCATCTCAAAGAACTATAAAAACAAGAAAGAACAAACCAAACTTAAAATTAGTAGAAGAAAAGAAATAACAAAGATCATAGAAGAAATAATTGAAATTGAAAACAAAAAATCAATACAAAAGATCAATGAAACAAAAAGTTGGATTTTTGAAAAGATAAACAGAATTGACACACCTTCAGCCAGACTAAGAAAAAAAAAGAGGATCCAAATAAATAAAATCAGAGATGAAAAAGGAGACATTACAACTGATACTGCAGAAATCCAAAGGATCATTAGAGATTACTATGAGCAACTACATGCCAATAAATTGGAAAACCTAGAAGAAATGGATAAATTCCTAGACATGTACAACCTACCCAGATTGAACCAGGAAGAAATCCAAAACCTGAATAAACCAATAACAAGTAATAGAAGCAGTAATAAAAGTCTCCCATCAAAGAAAAGCCCAGGACCTAATGATTTCACTGCTGAATTCTATCAACCATTCAAAGAAGAATTAATACCAATCCTACTTAAATTATTGCAAAAAATCGAGGAGGAGGGAATACTCCCAAACTCATTCTATGAGGCCTGACACCAAAACCAGACAAAGACACAACAACAACAAAAAAGAAAACTATAGGCCAATATCTCTGATGAATATAGGTGCAACAAAATTCTAGCAAAACGAATTCAACACCAAATTTAAAAGATTATTTATCATGATCAAGTGGGATTCATTCCAGGGATGCAAGAAGGGCTCAACATATGCAAAGCAATCAATGTGATACATTATATCAACAGAATGAAGGACAAAAACCATATTATCATTTCAATTGATGCTGAAAAAGCATTCAATAAAATTCAACATGCCTTCATGATAAAAACTCTCAAAAAAACTGGGTATAGAAGGACCTTATCTCAACATGATAAAAGCCATTTATGACAGACCCACAGTGAGTATTGTACTGAATGGGGAAAAACTGAAAGCCTTTCTCTAAAATCTGGAACAAGATAAGGATACCCACTTTGACCACTGTTATTCAACATAGTACTGGAAGTTCTAGCTAGAGCAATCAGATAAGAGAAAGAAATAAAGGGCATCCAAAAGGGAAAGGAAGAAATCAAATTATCCTTGCTTGCACATGATCTCATCTTGTATCTAGAGAAACCTAAAGACTCCACCAAAAAAACCCTATCAGAATGATAAACCAAATTCAGTTAAGTTGCAGGATACAAAATCAACAAACAAAAATCAGTAGCATTTCTATATGCCAACAGTAAGCAATCTAAAAAAGAAACCAATAAAGTAATCTTATTTACAATAGCTACAAATAAAATACCTAGGAATAAACTTAACCAAAGAAGTGAAAGATCTCTATAACAAAACCTATAAAACATTGATGAAATAAATTGAAGAGGACACACAAAAAATGGAAAGATATTCCGTACTTGTGGATTGGAAGAATCAATATTGTTTAAATGTCCATACTACCCAAAGCAATCTACAGATTCAATGCAATCCCCATCCAAAATATCAATGACATTCTTCACAGAAATAGAAAAAATAATCTTAAAATTTTTATGAAACCATAAAAGACCTAGAATAGCCAAAGCCATCCTGAGCAAAAAGAACAAAACTGGAGGAATCATATTACCTGACTTCAAATTATACCACAGAGCTGTAGTAACCAAAACAGCATGGTACTGACATGAAAACAGATACACATGCCCATCAATACATGAGTGGATTAGTAAAATGTGGTATATGTATACCATGGAGTATTACTCAGCTATAAGAAATAACGGTGATATAGAATCTCTTATGTTTTCCTGGAAAGAGCTGGAACCCATTCTACTAAGTGAAGTATCCCAAGAATGGAAAAATAAGCACCACATGTACTCACCAGCAAATTGGTTTCCCTGATCATCACCTAAGTGCACATTTGGGAATAACACCAAATGGGTGTCGGGCAGATGTGGGGGGAGGGGGGAGGGGATGGGTGTATACCTACATAATGAGTGCGATGCGCACTATCTGGGAATGGACACGCTTGAAGTTCTGACTCGGGGGTTGTGGAGGGGGGGCATGGGCAATATATGTAACCTAAACTTTTGTACCCTATAATAAGCTGAAATAAAAAAAAAAACAGATACACAGACCAATGGAACACAACAGAGAACCCAGAAATAAATCCACGTGTCTATAGTGAACTTATCTTTGACAAAGGTGCCAAGAATATACAGTAGAAAAAACACCGGGGATTGTTAAAAAGGTGAGTCAAGGAGGACTCTCAGGGGGGCAGCTTGGGTGAGAGAGCAAGAGATGGTGCCATCATCTCAGGAGATGAGGACCCCAGGAGCAGAACCCGCTCTGGTGCCCTCAGCAGCCACTCACATCGGAGTAAGACTAAGCCACACTGCACGTGTGAATGGGAGTGTTGAGGTGCTTCCCTGGAGCTGTTCCCTGAATGAGTCAAGAGGTCTGGAGATGGGAAAGCAGCAACAGGAAAGGAAGAAAAGTGTCAGGGGCCAGAGAACAATATCAGATACCTCCTTCACAGCTTTTTACACATGGCACTGTCTTGTTGACAAGGTAGGAGACAAACCTAGTGTCCAGACTCCCAGTCTACATTTTCTTCACTTCTGTCATATTCCTTATAAGATGCAGACAGAATATTATTTTTCCACCTTGTATCAAGTATCTCTATTTTTCCCAGCTATTTCATGACATGTAAAATTTTATTTAAAAAATAAAAGTGATACATGCACATTAAAAAATATTCAAATGATCCAGAAGAGCACAAAATAATAATTTAGTCTCCCTTTCCTTACCATAAGTTCTCCATCTCTTCCCCCTTTCCATGGGGAAGATTACCACCGTTAAAGGCTTCTTTTGTGCATCCTTCCTGAAAAAAATTGAATACCTTTACTTGTGTTTTTAATTACACAAATGGGATTGTACTATATGCACACTGTTTTGTACATATAATGATATATCTTATTTGTTCATGAAATAATATACCTTGAGAGGCAGTTTGGCATAGTGGTTGAGAGAACAGCCTCTGGAGTTCGAATGCTGGGTTTGAACCCTGCCCCTGCCACTGACTAGTTGTCTGACAATGGGCAAGTTACTCTGTGCCTCAGTTTTCACCTCTGTAAAATGAGGTTAATAATGGTACCCACTCCACAGGATTGTTCTAAGGGTTATGAGTTAATGTATCTAAAGCATTCAGAATACTAACAGCTATATAGTTATTATTATTACTATCATATGCTCATAGCAACACATATAGGTCTCCTTGATTATTTCTGTCATCATTCTGGTGATCATCATTCCCTCCTGTAGATCCAAGTTATCACTGGGGGTTATTTCCCCTCAGTCTAAGGAAATTCCTTTAGCATTTCTTGTAGTGCAGATTCTTTGCAACAAATTAAGTTTTTATTTAATTGAAAGGTCTTTTTTTGGCTTCATTTTTGAAGGATAGTTTTTGCTGGACATAAATTTCTGCACTGACATTTTTTTTCTTTCATTACATTTACCTTCTACTCACGATTGCTTCTGATAAGAAGTCTGCTGTAATTCATATCCTTTTCCCTTATATGTATCATTTTTTTCTCAGGTAGCTTTCAATACTTTCTCTTTATTTTTGGATTTCAGCAATGTGGCTCTCATGTGCATGTCTGTGTTTTAAATTTACCTTTTTCGGGGTTTGCTGAATGATCAGTACATCTATATATTTTATCAAATTTGGAAAGTTCCTGGCCATTACTCCTTCAAATATTTTTTTACCCAATTCTCTCTCTTCTTTCCTTCTGAAACTCCAACTGTACACATTAGACTGCTTGAAATTGTCCCACAGGTCTCTGAGGCTCTATTCACTTTTCTCCAATCTTTTTCTCTGTTCCTGAAAGTGAGTACTTAGTATTGATCTATTTTTTAGTGCCCTGACTATTTTGATGTCTTAAGTCTGCTATTAAGCTCAGTGGTAAAAATTTCAATTTAGTTAATATACTTCTCAGTTCTTTCCCTTCATAAAATTCACAGTTTTCACCATTTTAAAGTGTACAATTTGGTAGCATATAGTACATTTCACAATGTTGTGCATGCATCACTAGTTCTGGAATATTTTCATCACCCCAAAAGGAAATCCTATATCCATTAAGCAGTCATTCCCTATTCCTTCCTCCCTGCAGCCCCTGGCAACCAGTAATCTTTCAGCTCTTTTTCATAGCTTCTATTTCTAAGCTGATATTCCCTATCTGTTCATTCATTTTGTATATATTTTCTATTAAGTCCTAGAACATATTTATGATAGATGCTTTAAAGTCCTTCTCTGTTAACTGAAACATCTGTATCATTTAGAAGCTGGCTTCTATTATCTGCCCCCAACCCCATTTCTTCCTCTAGTGGTTTTTGATAGACCACTGGACATTATGAATGATATGTTGTAGAGACCCTAGATTCTGTACATTCATCTGAAGAGTGATTTTGTTCTCGTAGACAGCTAATGTGGCTGAACACAAACAACAAACTCTGTCTCCCTTATAGTGGTCAGTAGCCAAGATCTTTGCTCAGTTCTTTTGGCTTACAGCTACTGACTTTTTCACCAGGCCCCTTAGGGTCACCTCTGCACACACATAGTTTAGTGGCCAGCCAAGGATTTGTGTCATTTTATATGCAGATTGGTGTTCACCTCCTCTGTAGCTCCCTCCTCTCTGGAATTTCCCTCCTAACTTTCTGACTGCTCTGCCGGTCTCTACCTCTGCCCTGTAACACCTCAAATACAGTAAGGCTGTGGCCACAGTTAGATGGTTTTGGGAGTACCTTCAGGTTAAAAGCCAGGATCTTACAAACCTTATCCACTGCAGCTTGTCTTTCAAGGTAGAGTCCCCTCCAGTTTCTGCCTGATTTTGCTTGCTCTCTGGTACCTTACAATAGTCAGTTTTTAAAAATATTTTGTGCAGATCTTATAAATCCTCACAAAACACAAGGGGATTAGTGCAATCAAGGTACTTTACCATTCATGAGAACTACCTTATTCTTTTAACTGCTACATCATTACTAAGGTATGACTATCCCATAATTTATTTAATGAATCCTCAATTTATGGGCATTTCATATTAGTATCTTTTTTGTTTTTTGGTAACAGTAAAAAAGTCCTGCTTTCCAAAAGGTGTCCAAATTAGATAGCTGAAACATAGTGGTTCAGCAAACAGGCTTCAGAAATAGGGGTTTGGCTCCTGTGCCATCCCTTAGTAGGTACATAAATTTAGATAAGTCACTTAACTTCCTAGAATCTCACTTTCCTCATCTGTAAAACAGGCAAAAGAATACTTTCCTCATGATAATACTAATGTATATAAAGTACAGTGCTTGGCATGTAGAAAGAGCTCAAGGGACTGTAGTCTTCCCCAAGAAACCAGAACAGGATTTAAGAGACGGCAGAGCTGGGGTTTAAGATCAACAGTACAGGGCAAATGGGAACAAGAGGGCTCAGCTGGAAGGGTAGGTCACAGGGGAAAGGTGAAAGAACAAAAGGAGGGAAGTAAAAAGAGAGACCAAAAATAATATGTCTTTGTACTAGGTAAGATTCCATCAAACACTTTTCTTATTCAGAACTACTTTAGTCAAAACTTGTGAAATAGGCAAAGTTCATCCTTGCCAGCACTCCCCTGCCCCCAACCTCTCCACTTTTAGCACTTCTCTGAACCCTCTGCGTTCCTACCAGCCTGGTGCCTGTGTTATAAATAGTCATTTTTTTTTTCAGGAACTGTACTAACCAGCAGCCCTACTAAAGCCTCCGTCAACTCCAGGAAGGCCACGTCTCCCAAATACATTAATGTTTGCATGATGAGTGATTCCAGAGTAAAGAAAGAGGAAGAAGAATAATTTTTTTTAAAAAGATGGATTTGAAAGAGGCATTTTACAATTTAACAGGTTAATATCCCTTTCAGAAAAGCATTGCTTAAATGGATTACAGGACAGTTAAACAAGTAATGCCCCAAGCTGCATCTGAAGCAGAAGATGAGGATTTATATCCAGCATCGAAACATGCTTCTGCTAGATGGGAACAATCTACTTCCTGCTTGGGCCCCCATCCTCACGTAATAGAGAGAACGGCCCAAAAAAAAGGGTAAAATGTTTTATAAGGTGTCTCTTTAAAACTCTCCCCAGCTCTTTTGGGGAATTAAAATCTGCATCCCTGCCTGAGGCCAGTAATCAGAGGGGCAGCAGAGTGTCCTTTGTACCACAGGAGATGGCTCAATGCAATTGTCGGGGCAGAGGTCACAAGCTTGTGTTCGCTGGAGATGGGGTCCATCAGGACCGTCAGCTATAGTTAAACAGCAATAACCCCAAGCCCCAGGACTCCTTTTAAAAGCTCTGTATTTCTGCTTATGGATAGGACAATGGTATGGTAAGACAAGAGTCTCCTATCCTTCCCATTTGCTGGCAAATTAATAAACTTCTCTTTCCTTTTCATCAAACCACTTGTCCTTCTTCTGATGTGGCCTTGGGGACAAGTGCCGAACTTTTGGTAACATTCACAGGGGTGCAAGACTACTTAAGTAGAAAAGCCACATCCAACCAACTCCGGGCACTTCTCAGAGCCAGTGGCGGTGAGCAGAGCCTTTCTGACAACACAACTAGAGAGGACTCTGTACCTGTTGACTCTGAACAGGTTCATTAGTAGAGGTTACATTCAAACCAGTAAACACTGTCAGCAAGCAGAGAGGTGCTAGAATGTTTTGAGATCCTTAAGAGAGGACCAGTAAAAAATCTCCTTGGTAAAGGAAGAAGGCTTAACAAGGAACCAGGCTTAAAATAGGAACCCTGAGCAAAAGGAGCCCAGGGCCCTATGAACTAAAATAAAATATTAAGCTCTCCCCAAGCTGACTGAATAAACCCCCTCTTGGCCAAGAGGACTCCGGAAATACCCTTGCAGGCCATGAGAAGGAAGGTCAGACATCCCCCCTCATCATGTCCCCCCTCCTCTCTTGGAGATATCCTTTGTAACTCATTAATAGGCCTAAGGCTATGCAAGACAAAGCTTAAACCACATCTGCAGGTCCTCAATTTACATAACAAATCACTTGGGTCTGGGTATATGGCCATTGGCTTATCTCTGATTAACAGACTTCTTTATCCTAATTTAAAACATTCCAAACCTTTAGGCAAAGCTTCATTTCTTTAACCAATTACAAATCAAAGAGTCTTTAAACCCACCTATAATCTGTAAGTCCCCCCCACTAGATGTCTCACTTCTTTTGGCCAAACCAATGTACACCTTCCATGTATTGATTTACAACTTTACGTGTACTTCCTATCTCCCTAAAACGTATAAAACCAAACTGTAACCCAACCATGGCAAGTCTACTTGCTCAAGGGTTTTTTGGTGTGGCTCCAGGCCACAGTCCTCAAACTTGGCTCAAAATAAACCTCTTTAAATTATTTTAGAGAGTTTGGGTTCTTTTCCGTTGACAGCCCAGAAGGTACAGTGGCTTCACCTAGATGATGTTGATCTCTTGGGGTGTGGCCACCTCTCTCCAGCCCAACTCCATCTGTGTCCTTTGGAAAGAAATGGATTTTGAGGTAAAGGACCGAAATACTACTGAAGGCCTATACTTTACTCTGTGGGAGCCCTTCTGAGCTGCCCTTGAGAATCAGAGGAAATGCTTCCTATTGGCCAGAGAAAGAGACAAGCGGTAAAGTTCCCAGTACAGAGAAGGGGATGCAGATGGAACCAGTGTCTCTCAAGGCAAGTTTGGTACTTGGCCTCATGGCCAAACCAAGAATGAGGACAAGTGGTTTGAGGGAAAGGAAAGAGAAGTTTATTAATTTGCTGGTAAAGAGCAAGATGGCAGACTCTCATCTTAAAGTACCATCATCCTATCTATAAGCAGAAATACACAGCTTTTAATAGGAGTTTTCAGCTTCAGGCTATTGCTGTTTAGCTATAGCATCTCTGGTGAAGACAGTCTCCTGACCTCTGACTGGACAATTGCACTGAGCCATCTCCTGTGGTACAAAAAAACAAAGGACACTCCCCTGCCCCTGTGATTACTGGCCTTGGGCAGGAATACAGGTTTTAATACCCAAAAACATTAAGTGGGTTTTAAAGAGACAGCTCATAAAACATACTACCCTTTTTAAGGCCATTCCATCTGTTACAACAGGACCCACAAGCAGGAGGACCACACTCCTCATCAGGGACAGCTCTGACCAAATGGGGGAGGGGACAGGGGCCAACCAGGGGCAATTCGGGTAACACATCTAACACCTGGAGGAGACAGGATGGGCAGACAGGTGGGGACTTGGACACTAAGATTTAAATAGACACACTTGTACTTGTCAGGAGACAAAGCCTAGATCACCCTGGATACACAGATCACTATGTCCAGGTAGATTCTGCAGACTGTCCTCAGTCTACAGAATGTGTTCCTGAATTCTCACCTAATCTTCAGTTTTCTTCATGGCTTCAGTTAAAGAACCACTCTTGGGATTGTCAACAGAAATACTGAAGCCGGGATGGCCCACTGTCAGGCACAGCTGTTATTCCCACAGATGGCCAAGAATCTGTACCCTCCAACACATGAGCCAAATGGAAGCTAGAAATGTTCCCCTATTCCCCTGACCCAAGGGCTCTGTCACACACACCTGCCCCAGCCTTGGAATTCAGAGTCAGCAGCACAAAGCAGCAGGAAGTGTGTGGCAGTGGCACTCTGGAGGTAAAACCCACCATATTAGCTGTGACACTTAGAACCTTCCTCATGGTAAACTTTTCAACTAACAAAAATATTTATAATTTTTCTTCTTAATCTTACAGCACTAGCCCTTCCCCTTCCCTCCTCCCCCACGCCACAAAGGAAGAAACAGAAAATAACAATATCACAATAATGAGAAGGAAATAACTGGCCATTGTATTCGCCTTTTATAGACAGATGTTTCATGGGATTTGCCGGCAACACTTAAAGGCCCATTTGTGATTCTGATAACCTAAGACTTTAAACTATATTACAAACTGATTGCTACCCAGAGCCTCAGGCTCCAGTTTACAAGCCTGTTCTGCCTTCCTGCAGGCCCTCTATGCTTATAAATGGCACCTTCCAGTGTCTTAAAGTATGAGAGGCAGCTAGTCCTGAATTCTCAGGCTGCTAATGGTTACACATAAAGTGAGCTCCTACAATTTTATTACCACCCTGGTGCAACTTCACAGGTGAGGAGCCACCAGGGAAAGGATGAGGACATGTCTCTCACTCCCAGCCTTCTGACTTTTCCAAGTTCAGGGAACGTTCCCACTCAGTATTTCAAATGATTGTTCCAACTCCCAAGGCCACTGATTAATCCAAATAGGCTCTACTATGTCACTTAGAGAAACTAGGAGTAAGTCATGAAGTCTTCTCCCTGAAGGGAGGTGTGATGTGAATTCACTTCCTAAATTTCACAACTGTAAAGCTAATTAAGCAACTGATCCTTTACATTTTTACTTACATACATACATTTAATGGGTTTTGATCTTGCATGTTGGGAACTAACTAGTGGAAAATATTAAATTTCACATTCCAAACAGATATGCCAGACATCAGTTTGTACACAAGCTCACAACACAAAGATTATTGTACTTGGCAAAGTGATCATGTTAGCAACACACATAAAAATGTTCCAACGGGTTCTGTAAACTTCACGTTTTAGTACTCCTGCATTTATGTAAAGTTTTAACAGCACACAACATGTCAAATACAGCAGTGATGGGCTGTTTTTGAAAGAAAACAATTCCTAGACGCCTTAAACATGGCTGACTACCAGAAAATACATGAAATTCTCATGTTCACGTATATCTAACTTTTTATGACCATTTTCTTCACTTTGGAAGTAACTTAGGGCAGGCTACATAGATGAATGTAGGTCTAAGATTATTTAGCAACTTTATTTCTCCTTAACCTAAAATCATACATCTAAAAATAATTTTTCAATTTTCAAAAGCAGTTGACTAATAAATATTAAATACTTAGGGGGGAATCTTAGTTTTTCAGCATCTTTTAAAAACAGAAAAAGCAAATTAACTTTTAAATGCAAAAGATGTAAAAAACAGTTCAATATGGCAGACTCTTAACTAGTTTGAAAACATAAGAATTTCAAATTCAAATAAAACAAAATTCCACATAAATGGCTTACATAAAAAAGCCTTCAAAACTCAACAAAACTAAACTTCAAACTCACACACAGTTTTTCTTTTTAAGACCAAAGATCTTCCAAGATCATTTGTCATAGACTTAGAAGTGGTGAAAACTAAACCAGCTGCCAAAAATTATTTACTTGGTAGCACAAACAACTAAGGATGTAACAAACCCACTAACTGACCTGCAGAGAAAATGCAAAGTTAATCTATTCTGCATGCTTTTTGTTTTACTTTCTGTCAAAATAATACTCACTACCATGTTCAACCCTTTCTTCACACACAGAAAAGAGGGAGTGGCAAGAAAGAAAACGGGATTTCTGATTCAGAATTTTAAGATTATGCCATTGATTAAATCTATGATAGTGAATCATTAATACCTTTTTCCTTTCAAAAATATAGGATTAAAAATTAGAACTAATACAATATTTACTACATTCTCAATATATTTTTATGTAGGTAGTAGCTTCTGGATCTCTTCAGATTCAAAAGCAGCAGCCCAAACACAGAACCAGTGTGAACTCGGTGATTAGAAAGCTCTGAGCATAAAGTGGGTGCTACATAAGTCATAACTACAGACAATCCTTCAAGTGTAGCCTCAACTGTAGCCAGCTTATTAGTCCCGAAATATATAAATTCTTTGTAACTGACGCTCTGGAATGTCATCTGTCTTAAATTACATCCACCTGGGATTACGTTCCAATGCCCAATATGGGTAGATTACTGGAACTTGAAAACCTCACTTTTTTGGTAATTGACATTTAAACTGTTTGAAGTTTCTCATTAAGGTCTCTTAACAAATTAACTGCAGATGTAGGGAAGCTAAGTATTTAGTACTCAGAGAAATGAAGTCACCTGAAAGCTCCAAATAACTGGAACTATTTAAATGTATAATAGTAAGTACATCATAAGGTGAGGATCGACTGGCCTGCCCCATAGGCTGCACAGTTCCATCACATTTTCTCTATTCCATTAGGTTTGACAGCACATTCTGAATGTAATTAAAGTAAAAGAGAAAGGCAAGGAGCTGAACTGACATGGGACTACCACTTAGGCCAGGTTATAAAGTGAAGGACTAACTTGATGGAGGTCAAAAGAGATGAAACATCTCCACTGGCTCCCTGCTGCCAACAGGATGTACATCTGAAGTCCTGGGCTGGCCAGAGAAGCCCTTCACAGCTCAGCTTCATGCCCAGCCCCTGGGCACCCCATGCTCTACCATGACCTGTTCATAACTCCCCTGTCAGGCCTTTGCACACACAGTTCCCTCTGCCAGGAACACCCTTCTCCCTCCTGTCATCCTTTAAAGTCTGCTCAGAGGTCAGGGTATAGTGGAGAGGCCCTCTGGAAGTCACCCCCGCCTCTGCAATCCCACAGCATCTTGTACTCATCCCTGCTTCATCACTTGCCATCACATACTCGGGTCAGTCAGCACTTACTGAGTATCCACCATGGGCCAGATACTTGAAGGCTAAGATACAAGAGTGGGAGAATTACTCCTTCAAGGGTCTCCTCCAAGCAGACAGCCACCTCAGACTGCACACTTTTTAGAAAGGAGGCTGTAGCTTACACGAGATGTACAAAATAAAGCACTTTTTGGTGCCTGGCCCAGAAAAGATCCTCAAGAAATTTTCTTCCCTTCTTAGCTCCTGCTCCAGTCATGACTGGAGCCTGGGACTCTTAGTAGGGGCATAATTTTCATTCTTTTCAGAAGAATGTATAAATGAGGGATTGAATAATAAAAAGAAATGCATCATAGGCACCTCTTACTTAAAAATAATATCAGTGATATGTTCTAGATTTTTTTTGTTACAAAAAAATTGTTACATGAAGTAAATACTTTTTCCATTTACCTGCATAATAAAATCAACAGAGTTCTGCAACAAAAGTTTTGTACTTACTAAAAACCAAATTTAAAAACAGAAAAAACACATCAAGCAGTAAACCATATGGTTGTGAAGATAAAAAGATAAGTTTCTTATCCCTCGTTAACAATAATCCTGGAAATACTAACATTTTTACTAATCCTCCAAACAGTATACTAATTAATAAAATGCACCTGTGTCAACAGGCCCGTTTCCATCTTTATAAGTTATTTCGTTGGCTGATGCACGGGATCCTCATTTAGCACATTAAATATCTGTGGAGCCTAAAAACTGCTAATCCCTCCTGGTCACTGGTTAGTTGCTAATGCTTAGTGGTTCCCACACAAAACAGAATGTGTAGCACCATCTGGCTGGTCTCAGAACCACGCTAGTTAGCACTCCACCCAGGTGCTGAGGAGGACAGAAATGAGTCAACATGGTGCCTTGTCCTCAAGGAGCTTTCAGCCGAATGAGCATCAGATGAACAGCTGAACTTCCAAGTGGGTGACTTGGCCCAAAATAGGCCCGTGGGTTTATTAACCAGCCCCAGATGGAGAAGGCCTGGGTGAAGAGCGGCTCTTCCACATGTTGGCCACACAGAGTTGACAGAACCAACTGCATGAGTCCATGCTTTTTAATACACCTCATTCCAGTAATTACCAGGAGTATTTAGGATAGAGGTGAGAGAATAATTAGGGTTGGGGAAAAAATAAAAACAAGAGAAAATTTTAGGATGAAAGTGAATGTTGTTATGGATCTTGCTAAGATGTCTCCACTGACTTTTTTTTTTTTTTTTTTGAGACAGAGTCTCGCTTTGTTGCCCAGGCTAGAGTGAGTGCCCTGGTGTCAGCCTAGCTCACAGCAACCTCAAACTCCTAGGCTTAAGCAATCCTACTGCCTCAGCCTCCCGAGTAGCTGGGACTACAGGCATGCGCCACCATGCCCAGCTAATTTTTTCTATATATATTTTTAATTGTCCAGATAATTTCTTTCTATTTTTACTAGAGACGGGGTCTCACTCTTGCTCAGGCTAGTCTCAAACTCCTGACCTTGAGCGATCCACCTGTCTTGGCCTCCCAGAGTGCTAGGATTACAGGCGTGGGCCACCGTGCCCAGCCTCCACTGACTTTTTAATATACCTTCCAGATGCTGAGTTGAAGAATAGAAATGTGTTCAACAAGCAAGAAATTCTGAAATAAACAGAATGTAGTTGGGACAGAGACACTGGCTGGGGAGGAGCTTTAGACCATCCTGACTCACATGAGCCAGGCTCTCCCCGGGGCACCACAGTGCTGGGGTAAAGACACATGTAGACATTAAGGCTTCCCCACCCACAACTCAACTGCATAAACCAACAATGTAAACTAGTGTGTACAGAAGATGCCCCATTTATACTTTTGATAACTGTTTTGCAAAAGAGAGAATATTGAGGAATCTGAAAACAGCCCTGGCCTGTGTTCAAAACTTCAAACCAAGAAAGAACCTTCAGATTTGACATCTTAAATTAGGAGGAATGTTTAGACAAATCTATAATCTAGGAAAACATACATACACCCACACTCAAAGTATGCCTTTCCACCCTCTCATGTCAAATGCATAATTAGTAATGAATTCTGTTTTCTGTGATCATATGATGATGTATTCATTCAAGAATTATTTAATCAGTGGCTATTATGTGTCAGGCACTGAGCTGGGCACAGGCATAATGGGGTGAATACGGAGTTTCCAGTCTAGTGGGGGAGACCAAACAGAACAGGGAAATGCACCCATTAATACATAGTTCATGATGAGCCGTGATGCTCAACAAAGAACAGGATGCTCTGAGAGAGGAAAATGGTGGTGGGAGGGAGGAAATGCTTTAGGTGGTCATCCCCCACCAAGGAGGTGGCTTTTAGGTATCCATCTGATTTTCTCTTTCACATGCACTGTTTACTGGTGTTCTTGTGAGCCAGGCGCTATACCTTAGTGCCTCTTCTCATCACTTACTTCTAAATGGGCCTTGGATCTGAACCCCCTGAGCCGCAAAGCCGGTGATCTTTGCCTTCCCGGACTGAGGAAACAGGAGAAGGCTCACAGTGCTTGGTGAGTGGAGCGTGTGAGGAGAATGGAAGGCACTGAGGGGAAGGTCTGGGGTTATTATAAATGCAAGGGGAAGGATGTTAAACAGGGAAGTAAAGTGAATCAATTTATGCATTTAAAAATGATTTGAAGGAAACATCAATGAGATATCATTTCACACCCACTAGGATGGCTACTATGAAAACAATGGAAAATAACAAGTGTTGGCAAGAGTATGGAGAAATCAGAACACTCATGCATTGCTGGTGGAATGTAAAATGGTACAGCTGCTGTGGAAAACAGTTTGGTGATTTATGATTGACAGTTACTTTATGATTGACAATATTCAATCATAAAGTAAAATCCAACAAATTTCAAAGGACTGAAATCACACAGAGGATAGCTTCAGACCATAATATAATTAATCCAGACATAGATTTATCATATGACCCAGCAATTCCACTCCTAGGTATATACCCCAAAGAACTGAAAGCAGGTACTCCAACAAATACTTGTCCACAGATGTTCATAACAGTACTATTCCAATCACTAAAAGGTAGAAACAGCCCAAATGTCCACCAACTGATGCACAGGTAAACAAAAATGTAGCACTATAATCCATATGATGGAATACTATTCAGCCATAAAAAGGAATGACGTGCTGATGCATACTACAGCATGGATGAACCTTGAAAACATTACATGAAAAAAGCCAGTCACAAAACGTCACGTGTTATATTCCATTTATACGAAATATCCAGACTAGGTAAATGCATAGAGACAGAAAGCAGATTGGTGGTTGCCAGGGGTTGAGGAGAGAAGGGATGAGGAGTGACTGCTTAATCGGTATGGAGTTTTCCTTTACCATGATGAAAATGTTTTGGAACTAGATGGAGGTGATAGTCACACAACATTGTGAATGTACTAAAACATCCCTGGATAGTACACTTTAAAGTGGTTAATTTTATGTTATGTGAATTTTACCTCAATTTAAAAAAAATATGGCTTGGAGAAATACCAGTAGATACAAAATATCCTTTTTGCAGTGGTCCAGATGAGAGATGACAGACAACCAGGGTGGTGGCAGTGAAGACAAAGAGAAAGGGACAGACCCAAGAGATACTTTGGAGGCAGAACCAACAGGTCTAGATGCTAGAATATACATCTCAACATCCATGTAGACAGCATGTGGTAGGGGAGGTGATGAGGGAGATGGGGCAGGCAGCCAATCAGACGCCCATTGAAGAGCTCAAACCTGAATCTAGGACAGTGGGGTAGGGACCCAGAAGATCCCAAAACATCTGCATTCTAATCTCCAGAACCTACCAATGCATTAGGTTACACGGCAAAGCAGAATTAAGGTTGCTAATCAGCTGATCTCGAGTTGGGGAGATTAGCCGGATCATCCAGGGGGGCCCACTATAATCACAAGGGTCCCTATAAGTGGAAGAGGGAGGCAGATGAGAGAGAACCGGAGATGACAGCAAGTAGTGAGATGGATTCAACCAATTGCACTGGCTTTGAAGATGGAGAAGGGGCCACGAGCCCAAGAATGTGGGCAGCCTCTAGAAGCTGGAAAAAGGAAACAAATTCTTCCCTAGAGCCTCCAGAAGAAACCAGCCCTGTGGACACCCTGGCTTCAGCCCATCAAGACCCACATCAGACTTCTGACCCACAAAAGCATAAGTTAACAAATTTCTGTTGTTTTAAGCCATGAAGTTTGTGGTAATCTGTTACAACAGCAGTAGGAAATGAATACAATGGGAAAAGGAGTTGGCAACTGAAGGCGAAAATGAACAGTCCTGGCAACAGATGGGGCGTCAAAGACAACTGGGAGTTTTAAGCCTGGCTGGCCTTAATGAGGGAAAGGGTGCAAGAGCCATCAGAGCAGGCTGGAGCGCTCTGGGAGGAGACAGATGGCTGGTGTGAGGCATTCAGGGAAGGACGGCTGCTAGGAGGAAGTGGCATTGATGACAGGCCCTGAAGGATGAGCAGAATTTGAAGGATGAGGGTGGGAGGGAGAATGTGAGCAAAGCAGAGAGGGCAGAGGGCTGAGCGAGTGTGGAGAGCAGTGGGGTGGACATAGGCCACAGGTGAGTGGTGCTGGGGAAAACATCAGAAAGATGGACAGTGGCATCTGCAGGCCATGCTAAGAGGTCTGGACTTTATGCAGCAGGTACTTGGAGGTCCTCGGGGAATTTAACCTATGTGGGGGGTGGGCACTGTGATCAGTGCCCCACTTTAAGAAGCTTAAGGTAAGATGTGTGTGTATGAGTCAGGGGCTGGGGAGGGGAGGTTTGAGGGTAAGACTTCTTCCAGTCCTCAGCTGCAGGAATGTCACCACATCACCTGCTAAATCCCTGGTATTCTGCAGTACAGGTAGACACTGATGCAAACGTGCAGCTAGGACCTTTGTCCAGAGGATGCTGTGGGGTAGAAAGGGTACTCCAGCCTTTCCCACATCTGTATTTTCCTCCCTGGTAGAGGAGAATGGCCAACTTCTTTGCGGTGCAGGCATTTGCAGAAGGCTACAAGTTGGACGCTAGAACATGCTCATTTCCTCAGGCACACCTGGCATCTCTGGGGGACTGCTGGCTTATGGGACCTAGAACAGATGGCCCATATGACAGTACCATGGTCCGGGCTCAGGGCATTTGTGGTCCAGCCTGAGGGCACCAGGAGGGCAGAGGACACAAAGAAGGGGCAGGAAAAAACTGAGAAGGGTAGGATATAGGCAAAAATCAGGTATCCACTGAGTCAAAATCTTTTGAATCAAACTAAAATTTAGGACATCTATCTCTTCTTACTCCTGAGTTCTTTTAGGCTCTGCATCCCAGTACACCTGCATTATCCTGTCCACTGGAGCTGCAGGCCTGTGCTGAGCACCTGGCAGTAGGCCCTGCTGCAGGGAGAGACACGGTGAAGACACCACCTCCTCCTGAGCACCTAAAGGGAGAGGATCAACAACACAAGACCAAGTCTCCCTTGACGGAAGAAGGTGATAAAACCCATCAAGTGCAGACTGTACCCATAAGTTTGGGGGAGGCAGAGCTTTTATTATCTTGAATCTCTGGTCTAATTGAGCCCAAATGGACCAAAATAACTCGGAGCTCAAAAAGCTATATATTTTATATTTCTGAATTCTCCAAGGTTTTCTTACGTGAGAGCAATAATTCCTTACTATACTATGGAATGTCAACTGACAGGAGGCATCTAGTCCATTCCCCTTGTTCTAATGGTGAGAAAAATAAGGCACAGTCTAGACAAGGGCTAAATGCAGGCCAGCACTGTACCTGAACCCCAGGGTATCTACCCAGGACCTTCCTGCTTATAGCAGAGAGTTACCAATTTGCATTTGTTTTTGATGTTTGTAAGAAAAATCTGAATAGTACCAATAGGAATATTATGCCAATTCTGATTTTTAGGAGCTAGAATAAGTTTCTACTTTAATCTGAAGTAAAAGTATTTTTCTAAGGCAGAAACCACCTGTCTTAGTGTGTGCTGCTATTAAAAAGTACCACAGGCCGGGCGCGGTGGCTCACGCCTGTAATCCTAGCCCTCTGGGAGGCCGAGGCGGGTGGATCGCTCAAGGTCAGGAGTTCGAGACCAGCCTGAGCAAGACCCCGTCTCTACTAAAAATAAAAAGAAATTATCTGGCCAACTAAAAGTATATATAGAAAAAATTAGCCGGGCATGGTGGCGCATGCCTGTAGTCCCAGCTACTTGGGAGGCTGAGGCAGGAGGATCGCTTAAGCCCAGCAGTTTGAGGTTGCTGTGAGCTAGGCTGACCCCACGGCACTCACTCTAGCCTGGGCAACAAAGTGAGACTCTGTCTTAAAAAAAAAAAAAATAGTACCACAGACTGGGTAATTTGTAAACAGCAGACACTTATTTCTCACAGTTCTGGAGGTTGGGAAGTCAAAGATGGACATGGGTGTCTGCTGAGGGCTGCTCTCTGCTTCCGAGATGGCACCTTGTCACTGCGTCTTCCCATGGCAGAAGTCGTAAGGGCACGAGGGGCAAACTCCCTCTGAAGCCCCTTTATAAGGCATCCAGCCAACCCTGAGGGCAGAGCCCTCATGACTTAATCACTTTCTAAAAGGCCCCACTTCTTGATACCCTCACAATGGGGATTCAGTTTCAACATGAATTTTGGAGGGGTTACCACATTCCAAACCATAGCTCCACCTGAGAGTGATCTGTGACTTACTGGTATAATTCAAAGATATCATCACTGTTTCAAGGAAATTCATTTTACACTTAAACCTTAATATCACATGTCTGTGCTTCACATAAAACATGCACTAATAGCCAAAATGTGGCAACAACCCATATGTCCATCAACAGATGAATGGACAAGTAAAATGTGGCATAGACACACAATGAAATATGAGGTAGCTCGAAAAAAATTCTGACCCATGCTGTAACATGGATGAATACCGAGGGCATTATCCTAAGTGAGAAACCAGCCACAGAAGGACAAATATTGCATGATTCCACTTATATGAGGTATCTAAATTCACAGAAACAGAAAGTATAATAGTTATTACAAGAGCTGGGGGGAAGGATAAAGGAGAGTCATTGTTTAATGGTTACAGAATTTCAGTTTGGGATGATTAAAAAGTTCTGAAGATAGATGGTGATGATGGCTGTACAATGTGACTCTATTTAATGCCACTGAACTGTACATTTACAATGGTTATAATGGTAATTTCATTATTTATATTTTACTACAATAAAGAAAAAAACATGCACCAATCTCTAGAAATACAATGGTTTTTTCTGTTTGTTTTTTTATTTCCTAGACTTTTGTTTTTGGCCAAAAAATAATGTGGGTATATCTCCCTTCTCACAGAGAACACTATGACACTAAATAAGAAGACAAGTCAAGTGTAAGTGCTCTCCAACAAGCTCACACCACTTCCAAACCAAAGCAGTCCAAAGCATACATGTGCAGAAATGTCTTTAAATACTTCACTTCTAGGCCAGGCTTGGTGGCTTATGTCTATAATCCCAGCACTTTGGGAGAACGAGGCAAAAGGATCACACTTGTGGGGCCAGGAATTTAAGACCAGCCTGGTCTCAAACATAGTAAGATCCTGTCTCTAAAAAAAAAAAAAAAAAAAAAATAGCCGGGAGTGGTGGCACATGCCTGTAGTTTCAGCACCCAGGAGGCTGAGGCAAGAGGATCACTTGAGCCCAGAAATTCAAGGTTATGGTGAGCTATGACTGGGCCATTGAGCTATGATTGGGCCAGGCCTCATCAGTCTGGGTGACAGAGTGAGACCCTGTCTCTAAAAAAAAAAAAAAAAATACTTCATTTCCAATATCTGTTCTTTTTTTCTTTCTGCAAATTTATATCGGGCACTGCTAAGTACTGTTTTAGGCTCTGGGTATATAATAGAAATGGAATAAACCAAGTCCCTGCTCTCATGAATATTTGGGGGTCAGGGTGGGGTGCAGGCAGATAACAAATAAGCACATGATATGTCTGGTGAAAATGAGGCAATGGAGAGACATTAGTCAGGGTGGGGGGAAGAGAATGCAGAGACAGGGCCAGGTGATGCTACGTTGTACAGGGTGGTCAGGAAAGACCTCTCTGGTGACAGCTGAGCTTTGAAGGGACAGATGGCCAAGGACACAGCCCAGAAGAGGTGGCCAGTGTGGCTACAGCAGGCCAGGGAGAGTGGAGGTAACAAGCAGAGCTGGAGCACAGAGCTACTTCTTCAGTGTCTTATAAACTTTTAAAAGGAACCCTTTCTAGGTCGGTATAGAAATATTTCCTCCACCATCCATGCATCTTTCATTTGTCTTAAAAATGAACAGGAAAACCAACTCTCCTATCTTGTAAAAGAGGCATGTTTGTAAGGGAAGCCTGTGGACCGCAGAGACCATTTACATCTCCCATCGCTAGAGCGCCCTCCAGTGCCTCAGCACGGAAACAGCACCTGGTATGGGGTTTTTCTGTTTGTTTTTTTATTTCCTAAACTTGTTTTTGGCCAGAAAATAATGTGGGTATATCTCCCTTCTCACAAAGAACACTATAAGATTAAATAAGAAGACAAGGCAAGTGTAAGTGCTCTCCAACAAGCCTGCACTATTTCCAAACCAAAGTGGTCTAAAGTATACATGTGCAGTGATGCTTTTAATGACCATATAAACTTTAAAAAGGTCCACAGAGAGGCCTTTATTAGAAAAAAAAAATACCATTTTTTTAGCAATGTAGAACCATTATTTAAAGAGTGATCATAGTCTTCCACCAAACTGTGGCCCTCATTTTACTAGGGGAGGCAAACAGGATAATAAAGTAGAAAGTGTTATCTCTTAAATTTTTCAATGTTTGGGGGTTCTGAACATTAATATTGGAAAGGTGTTTTGCAAATACTTACAGAGTACTAGAGTCACTCTTCCTTCACAATCAGAACGTACAAGACAGACTTGCCCATGCCAAATATTCTGCTAAAACAGAATCCTTACTTTCTCAGGAAATTGACTTTCATTCCTTTATTATTAACTCGGGCACCTCTACCAATCTCAAAAGCCTAATTAAGAGAAAGACATTACATGTGGCATAGTTCAGACGAGAACCTGCAGGAGAGGTAACCTTCATCATGGCCATTTACAAAAATGCCCACGGGCTAGGCCAGTGTGACAGCTCAGGCTACCCAGGGCAGAGCTGCCCAGTGGCTGACAGGCAGGGGACAAGGTTCTTTCTAGGCCTGGTGCTGCCACCCGCGTGGCCTACAAGATGGCTTGTACTTACTTTACTGTGCATGAGCCTACTAATGCCAAGGAAAAGGGACACACGAGCCTCCAAAAGGCATACTGCCAGGGGGGTCGATTGACACACCCTTTTCTGGAGGGTGACTTGACAGCAAGCATCAAAAGCCTTCAAATGTCCACAGTCTTTGGCCCAGCAAGGTCATATATAGAAATTTACCTCCAAGTACGTAAGTAAAGGTATCCACGGAGATTTGGGGACAGGGACATTTCAAGAAAGCAAGCTTGGAAATAAACAACTATGGTTATACACATACAAATATATATGTGCTAGAGTCATGTGGGACAACAGTGATCATCATCAATGCTCCTAGACCAGGTTAACATCCTAAAATGTAAACAAAACATAAAATCAGAGCAGCTAAATTAAAAGCTATTCTAAACCCCATTTATAGTGGGAGGAAAAAAGAAAAGGAGGAAGGAAAGAAGGAAGGAATCTGAATTCTGGGGCTCACTTATTGTCTACATCATTCAAGTGAGTTATTTAATTGATAAGCTATAAAACCTTCAACTAACAACATGAAATAAATTAACAAAACATTAACTGCCATGTGAGTTGTATTTAACTCACGCTAGCTTTGAGCCTGGGACCTTGTGGAGCATATGTAACTCACATGCCTCTTCACCTTCGGAGCTGCGAGAACTATTTGTCAGGCTGCGTATAACTCATGAACAGAAAACAATAAAAAATAACAAATTTTACATTAAATTAGAAAGGATTGTTTTGTTTTCAAAGTTTTTATTCTATTTTCATAATAAAGCACCGTGGCCCCAAGGAAAAAGGTTTTTTTTTTCTAGTGTGGCAGTCAATGTGTTAAACCTGTTTGAATTACTGTGGATTTAAATTCACACCCAAGTGACCTACATGAAAACACAAATACTACTTCCTTGATATCTTCTTTATTGCCTAATAAAATTCTAAACTTCACCTGTCGAGATCATGAGCAATGTGCAGCATTAATGAGCAATGTGTAACAACAGAACACAGCTCCAGTTGTATTTGGGGGGTAGGAAAAAATATTGTTTTTATAACTAACAGCCCTTCAAATCTTAAAAAAATTCATCAAACCGAGAAAGAGCCCCTCCCCAAGGAGCCCAGCTTTCTCCCTTCTTAGAAACCCGCATTCCTAAAATTTCAGCCACAGGCACCTGCAGGCTTCCCCACAGGGAGTCACGCATGAAATGGCATCTCCTACTGAGGGGCCACCACAACATTTAGTTAAGGCAACTGTGTGACCAAAGGCTGTTTTCAGAAATTACATCAATCAGAGCTTGGCTGTTCCAAAGCCATCAATGGAGAAAATAGTCATCCAGGAAACCGCCAATGCTGCGCGGTGTCGGCTGCTCTGTGGACACTACTTCACTGACACTTGCGCCTCTGGTCAGGCTCATCCACAACCAAGCCTATGTGCTCACCTTCTAAGCGTCAGATGTAACTTCTGAGCAGAATATTCGACCTGTAGATATCCTGTTTTTAGCAACTCACCACCATAGAGTACTTCTACAAAAATGAAATGCTTATACCATGCCCCTTCCCCCAAAAAATCTACAAAACAGGGACATTTAGGAGAGCTCCTTATGAGGACAGAGGCTTTGCAGTAGCCACGGTTATTCAGAGTTGAGTCTAGCATGTGGAATGAAACTGTCCTCAACTCCCCTCTGGATCCAAGGGACGAAGAGAGACAGGGAGAGATCTGTACAGTCAAGGGTTCATTTTCAGGTCCCAGCCTCTCCTCCTGGCTCCCTGGCCTCTACCACGGAAACATTTTGGCTGCCTGGTGTCCTCTATGCCAACATGCCCACAGATGCCTCTGGCCCACAGCAAAACCCTACGACAGCATAACGGTTCGGTAGGAGCATGAGCCCTTCGCAGCTGCAATCGAGCCACAGGCCAGGTGCTACTGTTCAGCAGGCGTGGCACAGCTGAGCATCAGCAAACCTCCCCTTGCAGCTACACCTGCTCCAGGAGGCAGCCCGTGCACATGTGTGTCTTCTAGTTCAGGCCCAGCTAGCACCATCCGTTCCTGCTCACCAGTTGGGCTGCTGCCCGCTAGTTTTTACGGGGGAAATCTCATTTCCCACCATCTCATCTGTCCAGGCCAGGCATGTCGTCTTCCCCCAGGCTACTCCTGGTCTACGTACTATACGTGCACCTGCCTTCTTGGTGTTGCCTGTTCCCTCAGGCTCCTTCTTTCTTTTCTCTTCAGCCCTACTCTTCGCAGTGGCCCTTCTTTCTCCATTAAAGTGTTCTGAATACTCTCTCTCCATTCTGGAAGGCTCTACCTCCAATTCCTGAGCCTACGGTCTACCATCTTAGATCTTCTGTCTTTTCATTCTTTCTCTTAGCTTCTGGCAATTGCCTCCCTTCTGGGCTCTGTATGCTGCCCTCTACTCATCCATCTCCAACCCCACCCTCCTCTCTGTTCATAATAAGCATCCATCTTCACCCTTCACTTCTCTAGGGTGAACAGCCAACCTGGTTTGCCTGCAACTGCCGGTCTCCTGGCATGTGAGACTTTCTGTGATAAAACCAGGACAGTCCCTGGAAAACTGAGAATATTGGGCCTCCTATCTCTCTGAACCACTTAAAGTTACTTCCTGCCTCACAACTCAAAACATCATTTTTATTTACAGCATCCCCCTTCCCGTCATGCATTTGGGCAACTGAAGTCAATGTCTAATGATGTCAGTACACATTTTAAAATATGCAGCACATCACACTGACCTTTTAGTACCAGTTCAAGTAGCAAAAAACACATACTTATTCTTGTTCTGAGTTAGTTCTTTTCAAAATGATCATTTTAAATGTCTCAGTCATTATTCCCGACTCCCCCTGAGTGAGGTATCGCTCCTGTCTTGCTCACAGTTTCCATTCTTCTCTGCCTTTCCCTCCCCCGTGCTCCCTCTTCTCCCATTTCCATCCTCCCTTTAGATCTCTGTCCTCCCTCTTTCCTTAATGGTCTCACAGTAGTACAGACGCACGGCAGTGGCTGTCACGGTAACCTCAGAAGGCTTCAAAGGTGAGGCCCACTCTACAGAAAGGCCCCCCAACAGGTGACCCCACCCAAGCCCCGTCAGGCCACTTCCCACAACCCTCCTGTGGACAAACTGTCTCCCTCCTGTTTACCCAGTCTCAGGTACTTAGCTTATAGCTGTCACCTCTATAAACTGTCTTCACCTGGTTTTTTTCCTTACCAGATTCCTCTCTACTCTGGCACTGCAAAGGATGCGCTACCTTCTTCCCAGCACAGTCCTTCTGCTGCTACCTCTGAACATACACAGTCAGGGAGCCCTTTTTCTCCAGAGTTCTAGTACTAGTTACTTTAGAAAACAGAGTATCAAGGTAAGAAATGAAAAGAGATTATAGGTACCAGAAATCTTACAAAATTTGCTAGAGGCAGCTAAAACAATCCTTAGAAGAAATTTTATTATTAAGTGCTTATCTTTAAAAAGTAGAAAGGTCTAAAATCAATTACCTAAATTTCCACCTAAAGAAACTAAAACAAAAGGGCAAATTAAACCTAAAGTAAGCTGAGGGTAGGAAATATTATAGAACAGAAATCAATGAAATAGAAAACAGAAAAATAAGAAAAAAAATCGGCCGGGCGCGGTAGCTCACGCCTGTAATCCTAGCACTTTGGGAGGCCGAGGCGGGTGGATCACTCGAGGTCAGGAGTTCGAGACCAGCCTGAGCAAGAGCGAGACCCCGTCTCTACTAAAAATAGAAAGAAATTATCTGGCCAACTAAAAATATATATAGGAAAAATTAGCCGGGCATGGTGGCGCATGCCTGTAGTCCCCGCTACTTGGGAGGCTGAGGCAGGAGGATCACTTAAGCCCAGGAGTTTGAGGGTGCTGTGAGCTAGGCTGATGCCACGGCACTCACTCTAGCCTGGGCAACAAAGCGAGACTCTGTCTCAAAAAAAAAAAAAAAAAAATCAATAAAACCAAAAGATGATTCTTTAAGAAGACCAATAAAACATAAAACTCTAGCCAGACTGATCAAATAAAAAAGAGTGAAAAAAGAATTACAAATATCAGAGATGAGACAGGGGCACATCACTACTGATGACACGAACACTAATGAGATGAAAGGCTGGAGGTAGGGGTAAGGATTAACTGCAAATGGGCTCAATGGAATTTTCTGGGACGACAGAAATTTGAGGGAATCTAAAACTGTATTGTGGTGATGGTTGCACAGCCCTATAAATTTATTAGAAGTTATTTAATCATATACTCACAAAGGGCAAATTTTATGGTATATAAATTTTACCTCCATAGAGCTGTAAGAAAAACGATAAGAAGTTATCATGAACAACTTTATGCTGGTGAACTTGACAACTTAGATGAAATGGACACATTCCTTAAAAGATATAAACTACTACAGCTCATATGAGAAGAAACTAGGTAACCTGAATAGCATTATAATTATTAAAGAAATTAAATTTTTAGTTTGACTTTTTTTCCACAAAGAAAACTACAGGTGCAAACATTTAAGGGAAAAATATTACCAATTCTATACAAACTGTTCCAGAAAATAGAAGACGAGGGAACATTCTCCAACCCATTCTGTGTGGCCATCATTATCCCAATACCAAACCCAGATCAAGACAGTATAAGAAAGCTATAGGCTAATATTCCTTCTAAGCATAGATGCAAATAATTTCAACAAAATTTTAGTACATTCAATCCAACAATATATAAAAACAATACATTACATCAGTGGAGTTTATTCCAGGAATGCAAGGTAAGCTTAACTTTAAAAAAGTCAATCACTGTAATTCACCATAACACACTAAAGAAGAAATGCCATATGATCATCACAATAAACGCTAAAAAACATTTTATAAATTCAAATCCATTCTTGATCAAGACTCTAAGCAGGGGTGACTTCAGCAAAAATTACAGAGAAAGGACCTTTAAAAATACCGTCCTTCATAAAAGCAATAAGAATCTTGGCAAAAATTGTCAGAATCAACCTTTTCAGAATTCTAGAACTGACCAAAGGCTTGCAGCAATATGGGGAGCATTTGTCCAAGAAAAATTGATGAATCTTAGTAAGAAGAGCAATTTTTGTGGGGTTTTAGCTTACCCAAATCCCTCCTCCCCAGCTCTGTGGTAGATAGCCTTGAAAATCAATAGCCCACGTCACAGTGAAAACAGCAGTCAGCAGTCACTAGAGAGAGGGCAGACCAGGATTACAGCTCTTTCAAACCCCATTCCTGGAGAATGTCACCATTTCACACCTGTCTAGTGGTTCCTTGGAAGACCTTACTTGCAAGGCTGTCTTTATTTGACCTAACTCAGAGTTTGCATGGCAGAACAGCATTTTCCTTGAGGGTATCTGTCAAAACAATCAGAAGCAATTATTTAACATTGCAGCTACCTGAGATGGAAGATAAGAGTTGGGGCAAACAACAGGTTAACCAAAAAGCTTAAAAGGAAAAACTGGAGAATAAGATTAATAGGAGGCTTTGAGAAGCCATGAGATACTCCTGGGACTCTAGAAGCCATGCACATGTGTAGAACTGTGTGCATACACGGGGCTGCATACATGCTCAGGAAAGACCTGAGAAGACCTTAAGCTCTCATGTCTAGCTAACCTTCAGTTTTTGTGCAAGCAGGAAGTGAAGGCAAAGGCAGAGTTGTAAACTGCAGGCTAAATGTTGAAGACACACCCCAACACACACAAAGTCCCTCAGCAAAGACTAGGAGACTTACTGGTTCTAGGCATTAAGGAAATCTCTACCTAATCGTTAGCTGACTAATAAGATAACTAAGCAGAGACTCCAGTGGTCACACATGACAAAGATGACAATGCAGAATTAGTTCATTAAAGTCACTAAGCAAACAACTATGAACAGCAACAACAATAAACCCTGGGAAAGAGGAGGCTCTGATTTCCAGAGTTGCCATGTTATATTATTGTGTAATATAAAATGTCTGGTTTTCAACAAAAATGTATAAGACATGCAAAGAAACAAGAAAGTATGGGCCATACACAGAGGAAAAAAAAAGCAGTCAATACAAGTTGTCCCTGAGGGAGTCCAGATGTTGGACTTACTATCTAAATAAGCTAAAGGAAACCATGCATAAAGAACTAAGAGAAAGTATGAGAATAATTTCTCAGTCAATAGAGTATCAATAAAGAGATAAAAATTATGGAAAAGAAACAAATAGAAATTCTGGACTGTAAAGTGCAATAACTGAAATGAAAATTATTAATATTGAGCTGGTTAGATGGAGCGAGGAATCAGCAAACCTGAAGACAAGTCAATTGAGATTATCCAACCTAAGGAATAGAAAGAAAAATGAATGAAAAAAAAAATGAACAGAGTCTCAAAGACCTGTGTGACACCATCAACTATACCAATATATATTATTACATAATGGGAGTCTCAGAAGGAGAGGAAGGAGATAAGGAACAGAAAGACTTTTTGAAGAAACAATAGCTGAAAACTTCCCAAATTTGATGTATACACATCCAGGAAGCTCAACAAACTTCAAGCAGGATCAACTCAAAGAGATTCACACACATAAAATAAAACTGCTGAAAAACAAACAGAAAATCTTGCAGGCAGAAAGAGAAAAATGGCTCATCACTTACATGTGATCCTAACAAGATTAACATCTGACTTCTCATCAGAAATAAGAGGTGAGAAGATTAACACATTCAAAATGCTCAAAGAAAAAAAAAACACCTGTCAACCAAGAAAAATATATATGGCAAAACTTTCAAAGAATAAGGCAAAATAAGACACTTCCAGGTAAACAAAAACTGAGAAAATATGTTGCTAGCAGACCCACCTTACAAGAAATACTAAGGGAGTTTATCAGGCTGAAAGCAAGTGACCCTAGAAAGTAATTCATATTCACACTCAGACACACACACACACACACACACACACACAGGGCAATAATAAAGGTAATTATGTAATTATAAAAGAAAATGTAAATACATATTTCTTCTCCTTTCTTCTCTTAACTAATTTAAAAAGCAGCTGTGGCCAGGCATGGTGGCTGTTGCCTGTAATCCCAGCACTTTGGGAGGTTGAGGTGGGAGGATCAGTTGAGCCCAGGAGTTTGAGGTTGCAGCGAGCTATGATCTTGCCACTGCGTTCCAGCCTGGGTGACAGAGCAAGACCCCTTCTCTTAAAAAAAGAAAAAGCAGCAATTGTATAAAAGAATGTTATATAATCATATTGACAGGCCTGTAACATATGTAATTTATTTGCTATTAACAGCACAAAGAAAGTATGTGGGAGCAAAGATGTACCAAGCTAAAGAAATGGCAACAGACAATAACTCAAATCCACAGGAACAAATGAAGAGAACCAGAATGGTAAATAAGAAGGTAAATGTAACAGAAATTATAAAATATATGTATATGTGTTTGCATCTCTTTTCTTCTCTAAGCTTCTTCTTTTTTTTAATTATTTTTTTAGAGAGGAGGTCTCACTCTATTGCCCAGGCCAGAGTGCAGCAGCCCCAGCCCCAGTCACCTCATTAGCTTACAAAAGACATTCTTATCACTCCAGAGATCCCAAGGGTTTTACGAACTGTGTGGTAGGAAAAAGGGACAGAGACCAAATATATATATTTCTCATTATATTACAATATCATACAACCCAATTAAGAAATGGCCAGAAGATCGACACAGACAAGTCATCAAAGAAGATATATAGACAGCAAATAGCATATGAAAAGATGCTCAGCATCATTTGTCATCAGGGAATTTCAAGTTAAAACAAATTATCAAAACAACAAGATACCACTACATACCTATTAGAATGGCTGAAATTTTGTTAAACACTGACCATACCAAATGCTGATGAGGATGCAGAGCAACAGCAATTCTCAAATTCATTGATGGTGGGAATGTGAAATGGTACAGCCATTTTATTAATATTTTTCAAAGACGAGGTCTCGCTCTATCATCCAGGCTAGAGTGAAGGGGCCTCATGATAGCTCACTGCAGCTCTGAACTCCTGGGCTCAAGCAATCCTCCTGTCTCAGCCTCCCAAGTAGCTGGGACTACAGGCACAAGCCACCATGTCTGGTACAGCCACTTTAGAACACAGCTTGGTAGTTTCTTATAAAACTAAACATAATCTTACCACATGATTCAACAATCATACTCCTAGGTATTTACCTAATTGATTTAAAGACTTAGGTCCATACAAAACCTGCACCTTTACAGCAGTTTTATTCATAATCAACAAAAACTGGAAGCAACCAAAATGTCCTTCAATAGGTGAATGGATAAACAAACTGTGGCACATCTACACAATGGAATATTATTCAGCAATAAAAACAAATGAGTTGTCAAGCCACAAGAAGACATGGAGGAACTTTAAATGCATATTGCTAAGTGAAAGAACCCAGTCTAAAAAGACTACTTACTGTGTGATTCCAATTATATGACATTCTGGAAAAGGCAAAACTATAGGGATGGTAAAATGATCAGTGCATGCCAAGAGTTTAGGAGGAGGGGGGATGAATACATAGGTGAAGGACAGGGGATTTTTAGGAATTAAAACTATTCTGTATGATACTGTAATACTGCAACAATAGATATATGACATTATACATTTATCAAAACCCATAGAACTTTAAAGCACCAAGAGTGAACTTTAATATATGCAATTTAAAAAAATCATTTGAGAGGCAGGGGAATCCAGGAAAGAATACAGACTGTGACAAGACAATCTAACTGTATTATGAATGTACGAAGCAACCTCACTGAAGGGGATGGGAGAAAAAGGTGCTAACCAAAGTAACTTTGGAAACGAGTATAGCCTAGAAGACTAAAGGGAAAGGAAGTGCACATAAGCACTGTATACTAGTTGATAAAGTTCTTTCCCATGGGGGTACAGGTTAACAATTCTGATACTGCTACATATGCATGCATTATTTGAGCAATTAAGTAAAATGATGGCAGATAGAGGGACCCAGGTTTCTCACTTGGAGTGAGTATTTACAAACATGCAAAGGGAGGAGGACAGAATGATCTACTTGGTAATGGATTGGCTGAAGACATCAGTACAAACTCATGTTTAGTTTAACATAGCTACAGATGGTTAAATATAGAAATATTTATAGATATGCATATATATATACATAAACACACATGGGTTAGTATTGACACATCTATTTCTTTGTTCTCTCAGCTGAGGATTTATGCACCCCCTCCTTGAGGGCAGGACATTTACATGAGACCAGACAGACACGACAGGCAGGGAAGCAGCAGGGGCAGCACTGCAACAGAAGCAAATATTAGAAGATTGAGGAGTCCAGAATGACTCCTGCTTATCCAGCAATGGTGCTGACACTCTAAAAACAGAAGAAAAAAGCCACCAAAAATAGGCCACTGGCCTGAAGCGCAACCCAACTGAGGTAGAAATCAAGGCATTGTTAAGTAGAGTTTTCTAAATTGACATTTGGCTCCTTTACTTCTCCCATTCTGGTGTGTTCTGAAAACACCTGTACAGATTTAACCCCTGGTTAGGCTCCTTAAAGCCCCATGGATGAAAGCGTGGAGGAACAAACCAGCATGCTAAGGGTGGTATAAAGCATCGTGAGTTAAGTCCCAAGCACGTTGGAAGTGGGTGACTGTGTGTGGTCACTGGACCCACTGCTGAACAGGTCACAGAGACTGACCCCTTCACAGGTCTGAAAAGATACGTTCTTGACGGGATGCAGTACACAGGCTCAGCGACTCCTGTGGTTCCAGGGGTGATCCCCTGAGCCAGGGCCCTGTGCCAGCGGTGGTGGAAGAAACGGAAAGGTAGGACACATAAGGCCAGGTTGGTCTGCCATGGGACACAGGTAATTGAAGAAGCACAGAGCAAGAAGATGTAAAAAGTTTGGGACCGGGAGCCATACATTTGGTTTTTGAACCAACTCTGCCACTACTAGTTATAGGGCTTTGGGAGTCACTTAAACTGAGCCTCAGTTTCCTCACCTTTATAAACATGACACTGGCCTTCTTCACATGGTGGTCAGGGGAACCAAATGACATCACGTATGTGCATGTACCTAACAAATGGGCAAGGGCTAGAGGGTGGGGAACCTGCAGCCGTGGGGCCACACGTGGCCTTCTGGATCCTTGAGTGCAGCCTTTTTACTAAATCCAAATTTTACAGAACAAATCCTTTTAACACAGGGATTTGCTCTGTGAAGTTTGGATTCAGTCGAGGGGCCGCACTTGGGGATCTGGAGAGCCACGTGTGGCTCTCAGGCCGCAGGTTCCCCACGCCTACACCATGGTTCTCAAAGTGTGGTCCAAGGCCACCTGGGGGTCCCGGCGACCCTTTGGGACGGTATGCTCCGTCCTCCGTTTCCCACCTAGTATCTGCAAGAGCCCAGAATTTCTTTCAAATACTTTCTCCAAAGCAGCTGATATGAGACTCCAGTTAACCGTTATTAAACAAGTAAATTTCCAAAAATTTAAAACCACACTACTCTTCTTCACCTTTTTTTCCCTGGAGAATATGGTTATTTTTCATTAAAAATGTCATTTGTATTAACATGTAATGGATTTGTTATTTTTAAATGAGTATTTTTAGTATTTGTTTTAATTCCTAATACCATAAAAATAGATACAAGTAAAACTTTCTGGGGGTCCTCAATAATTTCTAAGCGTGTGAAGGGGTCCCGAGACCAATCCGTTGGGGACGCGCCGTGCTGATCGAACGAGGGGGAGGGAGCCGCCTCTCGGGGGCGGCTAACCGGGTCCAGCGCGTGTACCCACTTTCCGGGTCAGCAAGCGCCCTCCCACAGGGAGGCACCGGCCGCAGGCGACCTTGGGAAGCGGTCGAGCCGGCGCGCGGAAGGCGCACGGGGCTCCAGGCCGGCCTGGTTCCTGCGAGGGCTCGGGGACGCCGCGCCCGACCCGCGAGGCTACTCCAGGAGCCGACCCGCCGCGAGCCGGCCCGGCCGGCGGGGAATGGGGACCTGCACTCACAGCCTCAGCAGCGCCGCCGCCGCCGCTCCGCGCACCGCCCTCCGCAGCAGACGCAACGCCATCTTCCCGCCGCGCGCGCCCCGCCCCGTCCCATTTAGCCACGCCCGCCCCCGCTTTGCCACGCCCCCGCCACGCCCCCGCGTGGCCCGGCCCGCCTGCGCTTCCAGCCGCGCCCCATTCTCCGAGCACCTGCCCCGCCCCGCGCGAGTCGGCTCTGGCCTGGTCTGCGAGGCCAAAGTCACCCGCCGCAGCCGGCCAACGCTGTCCGGGCACTGAGGACATTCCAGCCTGCTGTCCTGCGGGGCAGAGCAGAGGGTCCGAATGGATGGCTCCTATCTGAGCGGTTTCTCCAGTGACCGAATCCTGCCTCCCTGAGCTTCTGAGTGTGTTGAGGCTACTGTTGGGAGACGGTGTTTTCCCAGCCAGAGAGGCCAAATTTTCTAGGGATTTGTTTATGCTGTTTGCTGTCAAAATACCTCCTAACAAAGTTTGTGAGCCTCACCGTGTGCATATCTTGGTTAACAATTCATCTAGGAGTGATCCAAGAAAATGCAGGAAGAGTCCATTCAGGAACAAATATGCCTGGAATAGATCAGAACAGCTGTTCGCCCTTTTCTGGGCAGAGAAAGTCTTGCTGAAGAGACTGACAGCAAAAGCGGCTGTTTCCTCTGCCCCCTGCGGTCGTTCCACAGTGATGAGAACGCCAAGGGATCGAAGCAGGGCCCGGGCCCTGCCTGGATGAACATCACCTGCCTTTCCTTCTCCTCCCTCCCTGATCCAACTCTACCTCAACCTACCGCCAGTACCTTACCCAGGCTACCCCTAGCCATGTCTTTTCCTTCCCGCTCTGCATTTTTCTTTTTCAGCTGTGACTGGTTCAGTTCATGTTCTGAATTTACACCTGAAAACATTTCTCAGAACTTTCTGGTGGAAGCTGAATTGTGCTTTTGGTTGCAAGAAGTGACAGTTTAAACAAAGAAAAACCTGTTCAGGCAGAGTGGGTTCCAAGATCTTTGGAAAAGTCCAGATGACTGGGAACATGGATGCTGAACTTTTGCTGGACAGAAGTATTATTGTTATGTCTGATACCAACAGGAGCATTCTGAGTACTTTGAACTGAAGGAGATTGGAATGACCTCAGAAGCCAAGTCTTTCTGAACTTTTGCCCTCCTGTCTCCTGCTCCTCTTTCTGCCTCTGAAGTGATTCATAGAAACCAGAATTCTTCTTCCCCAAAGCAAGCCATCTTCTTTCTCCCTTCTTTCTTGACACTCATTTCAGAGGGGTCCTGCTCCATACCCAGGAGGAAGGAATGTTACACGGAGAGGCTAAGAAGAAGCTGGACAGACAGTCCTTGCTGGGTTTCTCCCCCTGGCCTATTACCATTAGATCATACCCTTTGGTTCAATCACATTTCTACACGGCTGTCTATCCTTCATCAAAGCTAAACATTAAAACAGATAGTCTTCCCTGGGTCTTTGGGTCTTCATTTCTGAAGTCTCCCCTGTCATGTAAAACTTTGATTAAATAATAAATTTGTTATCTTTTTCTCTTGTTAACCTGTCTTTTGTTATAGGAGTGTCGGCCTGGAAGTGTATTCCACCTTTCCGCCCCTACAGGTACACGGAGTGGGAGTGGGGTTTATTACACATTCCTCTACTATGTGTATGTTGGAAAATATTCTTAATAAAAAGTTAAAGACAAAAGTCAATTCAACTAATGCTTTTCGTAGAAAGAGCCAGAAGATGAATTTACCTATAGTCAATGGAGGTTAAGCCTCATGGGCTGGTGACTTGTACAGACCCCTTCCAAGTCCCCAGCAATGTGTTCACAAGGCCATTTGTTTGGCGAAATGTACAAAAGCAATATACAACTATGACATATCAAAAATATAAAAAAATGTACAAAAGCAAGCTGTTTTAACTACAATTGGTTAAGATGCTGTGTCTGTCTACTCTGGCTTTCCCTCTCTGGGACTTCTCTTGTGTGAGTGGTGTTGTAGTGGCTGCAGGCATTTTGGGGGTCCAGTTAAAGGGAAGTTGAGTGGGATATCTCTGGTTTAGATTTTGTAGAATTTGTTTATGTGATTTGCAATCACTTCCAAGTCCTGTGTTAGGAATGGCTTCCAGGAATATGCCCATTATCCACTGTGTTGACTCATCTGCATAAAAGTGCAAGGTCAGTGGGCATAGCCCAATAAGAATGTGCCCCTAGGGCACCTTGCACCAGAAGCCAGGTACTGGAGGAGAAACAAAGTTTGAAAAGTATGGAGCCAGAGACCATTTGTAGCAAAATATTCTAGTCATCAGATATGTAAAATTGTAACTGAACCAAACTGAGTTCATCTTCTCTTGCATAATGGAAAGCCAAACACTGAAGCACTGAGTTTTTGTACAAGCATTTAGTTTATTGTCAGGAAGCTAAAACAAGGAGATATGAGTCAGACTCAAATCTGTCTCCTTGAGCTGGGAGGTTGGGGCAGGTTTTATAGTCAGAGGGTAATGAGGCATGATCTGACTGGATGCTGCCATGGGGTGATGTGAGGGCTTATTGGATCCTGGGTCCTGCCATATGGTGTCCGCTTCTTAATTCAGTCCCCACTCCTTCGTCCAAGTACTTAGGTTCTGCCTGTGATTGCATGCCTGGTTCATCTGGGCATGCTTTAGGTTATGTTGATATTAATGCTACCAACAGCCCTTCTTTTTGTACTTGGTAATTTTTGCCCCTTTAATGACTAACTAGCACCTAGGTATCTGACCCCTGAGCAGTGTGTTGAAATAGCAAAAACTAGGCTTTGTGCTTTCACAGTACTGACAGTATTATACATTACGGGACATGCTGGAGGCCAGATGTTGCAAATGACCATTAAACTTTGCTAACTCTATGATCTTTGAGTTCCTTTCCTAGGAGAAAGGAGTTCCTTGAGAGTTACTGTGTCTCAAGATAACATCAAGGAGCTAAAAATTTCCAGACCTTTGACCACAGATTCCATGACACCAAGACACTCCATCCATCATAGGCATTTGACATCTGAATTATCTCACCTACTGATCTCATGACCTGTACCCACACACAGCTTGTGCACAATCCCTCCTGCAGCACATGGCCACATTCTCTACCCCTCTATAAAAACCTCCATCCCCAGTTAGTTGGGGAGGTGGATTTGAGACTTAACTCCCATCTCTGGGCTGACATTACCTGCTCTTCTTCCCTGGCAATACTTGTCTCAGCAATTGGCTTTCTGTGCAGTGAGGAACTAGGCTCTGACTGAGCCCCTTTGGTTCGATAACAATGTGACCTTCAACCTGGGAGTCCATGGCAACTGGAAAACTCACAACTTTGTTACATAAAAGTTAAACCAGATTGATCTGATGCAGTTACAAAATCATGAATAGCAAATTTGGTTCTTATCTATGTCTGGTCAGCATGGAAGTTCCCTTCCATGAGGAATAAACTTCAATAGCTCACACAGTGTCCACTTAGCTCAGCTGGAACCACATCTCCCCAAATTTCCTTGCCTGTGTGGTTCCAGGTTGGGGTTGTTCACAAGAGACATTTGCTTGTGATCTGGAAGGTGGAGATGAAGCAGCAGCCATGATGTCATGCAGGTTGGCGTGGGTCACCAGGCACTGTGGCCACATGGGCCACTGGGGCGCAGTGGGCTCATCCTGTTGGCACCAGGCAATCAACATTAACTTCCTCCCTTGTAGGATTGTTTACAGATCTCACTACTTTACATTCACATCTACCCATTTTTTTCAACTCAAACCAACATCTGTTGACATGATTCCTGACCTTAGAAGGTGTCTTAAAGAAATTCTGACCCATGTGACAACATGAATGAATCTTGAGGACATTATGCTGAGTGAAATAGCAAGACACCACAGGACAAATACCGTATGATTCCACTTATATGAGGAACCTAGAGTAGTCACACTCATAGAGGCAGACAGTAGAATGGGGTTTGCTAGGGGCTGGCGGGAGGGGGAATAGGAAGTTAGTGTTTAATGGGGACAAAGTGTCAGTTGGGGGTGATAAGAAAAGTTCAGGAGATGGATGGTGGTGATGGTTGCGCAACAATGTGAATGCACTAATGAACTGAACAACTAAAAATGGTAAATTATATGTTATGTGTATTTTACCACGTAAAGGAGAAGAGATTTCTTTTCTTCACCTATCCCTAGGTTCATGGCTGGGACCCCTGCCATAAAAGACAGATTAACAAAAGAAAAGCATACACATTTATCTAATAGAAATTTTACCTGGCATGGGAGCCTTCACAAGAAAATGACGAACCAAAGAAACAGGGAACCTGTGTATTTTTACATTTAGGTTTGACGAAGAGTGGATAGTCTGGAGAAAAATGATTGGAGGACAAAATGGTCTGATCTAAGGGTAAAAAACTGGGGGAATTTAGCAAGGCCTCTTTGCTCCATTGCTTCACTGTGTCTTCACAGACAATGTTCCTATCCTCCAGGGACAGGGAGGGCACTTCTTGAATGAGAATCTTTTAACCTACTTAAGAAAAGAAGGGCAAGAGGAAGGTCAGAGACACTTTCCTGCTTCTGCAGTTTTCTCAAATGCCAAGGTGCTATGTTTTGGGGAAGCATATCCTGAACCCTACCAACTACAATAAAAAAATTTTTTTTAAAGAAGCCATCTGCCTAGTGAAAGAAGCAGACGGGTAAATGGGAAAATGATGGGTTCTGTGTTTCGCTGGTGATATGGAGACAGGGGTACAGAAGTAAAATGGATGCTGCAATCCCTTCTGTGTGAGAGGGGCAGGGAACTGGGGGCTTCACAGAGAAGGGGACAGCGACCTGGAACGTGGAGACTGAATCTGTGAAAGTGTTTAGGGTAAGAGGAGAGCAGGCAGAGAGGACACAGCGGGGCTCTGAGGGATAGTCCGGGGCCAGACTGTAAATGACCTGAATGCTCAAGTCTTAGCTAGTGTTGCTCTCAACAAATCAGGTCTCCTGAATGGAAGTGAGTTATGTTTTCACCACGTGGTCTTGTAATTGTAATGAAACAACTCTCACTGTTACTCTTAGAAATATTTGGCTTTTGTATTGGCTCCACCCAAAAAGATATTGGATAAAAATCCCTAATCAATCCGTAGTTTACTGTAACATTTAACTTTCAAGTTGTAAAGAACAGGAACGATTAGGAAAATGAAGCCACATTATTCTTTCGTTATGAACACCAAAGGCTCTTTATCAAAATCCATTTTTTCCTTCCTTTTGGTGTCTGGCCAATGTAGGTTATTTTCACCAAAGTTGAGTCTCAAAGGCTGAGCGGGGCCGGTGTCACTGATTTAAGACTTCAGAATACTGCACTTAGAAAGAGGCATATTAGAAGTTCTGTGGAATGATTTTTAAACAGTGTCACAGATAGAACTACACTCTGAGAACATCCATCCCTCCTGCTGCTATGATACAAAACCCTCCCAGCCTCACCTCCTGGCAGAGCTGCCTTTGATAACGGTGATGACTCTGTCTGGCCTCCTTGGGGAGAGAGGAGGGGACTGTCTCTCAAATTTAGGCCAAATGCAGAATAACTAACGACCACACTGTGGGTCTTCCAGGGTCATAGCTTCCTCTCTATAAACTGAGGCAGTTAGACTAGATGACCTCTAAATCCTTTTCTAATCTCAGCCGCCACAACTGCGCTGCAGCGCCCCCTACTGTCAGCAGGCAGAGGGTGCCCTGAACCCCTTGGGGCTCTCCAGACCCCTCCTCTCCTGGTCCCCTCTTTTTTTTTTCTGGGAGAACTTATTCACTTCTAATTACTAGAGAATGCACTCGTGTATGATTGTGGAATGTAAGCCTGTGAGAGGAGGGGTTTTGGCCTGTTTGGCTCACCAGTGTATCTCAAGCAGCTGGAGCAGTGCCTGGCACCTGACAGACACCTGAAACATATTTGCTGAATTCAAAGTGTTGAATCTTGCGGCATCTCTTGCCACATTTAGTCCTTCTGTAACTTCCCCTGTTATCACTTTGTAGGTTGATCATTATTTGTTCCCCAGTTGTTGCTTCTTAATTCCCTAGTGCGTTGACTAAATAATGGTCCCCAAAGATGTTCACGTCCTACTCCCTGGAACCTGTGAATATGTCACTTTGTAGATGTGATTAAATTAAGGATCTTGAGAGGGGGATTATCCGGATTATCTGAGTGGGATATCATAGGTTCCTCACAAGAAGGAAGCGAGAGAATCCAGTTAGAGGGACAGATGTGCCATGCGGAAGCAGAGATCAGAGTGATAAAAGGCCGGAGCCAATGAAAACAGATGGCCTCTAGAAGCTGGAAAAGGCAAGAAAAGGGCTTGTTCCCTTGAGCCTACAGAGAGAACACGGCCCTGGCAGCACCTTGGTTTTATCCTCGTGAGGGCTACTTCAGACTTCTGGCCTTCAGAACTGTAAATAGGAAAGTTATGTTGTTTTAAGCCACTAAGTTTGTGAGAATGTAGTTGTAGGGACCAAGGGAAGGCTTTCCCTCCATCCTCTGAAGGTTCACTGAAAATGAACTGACAGCAGACAGAGTAATGGGGGGAAAGGCATACAGATGTATTTAACGTGCATGAGCACATGTCGCTGCCTGAAATTATATTCTATGTTTATGTATTGCCTGCCGTTAGTGTCTTTTCTTTGTTTATGGTTTGGTACTTTCCATGGGGGTGGGAACTGAGTTTACTTTGCTGCTCTATTTTCAATGCCTAAAATGATGTTCGTTGAATGAATGACTGAGAAGTTGACTAAGAAAATGCAAGAAAGTGAAATAAGGGATAGCAATCCAAATGCAGCTTTAAATGATGAGATAAACAGAAAAAACAACGCGGCAGTCCCAGGTGGTTAGTCGTAAGTATGAGGGGGCAATTGCAAAGGAGACATGTAAGCGCAGTGGAGGCCCAGGAGTTATGTCCAGCTTCAGAAATAATCCCTGGGCTCTCTCTCTGCAATTCAAGTATTGGGAAAATAAAAGACGATATTGGCTTACTACAAGAATATATTAAGAATTTTGGTTTTTAGCTTACAGAATCAGTGGGACAGCCTGCTGTCTTGGCCACTACCAGGCAACCCTTTGAAAAATAAATAATCATAACATGGGAGAGACTGTGTGTGCAAGATGATTCATTGTATCATTATGTTACAGCAAAATATTGGGAAATATCTAAATGGTAACCACCATCCTTCATGCTGTACCTGTGAACTTGACTACTGTAGGGACCTCATATAAGTGGAGTATATTCTTTTGTAACTGATATATTTTACTTAATGTCTTCAAGGCTCATTCATCTTTTCTTGTATTCATTTTTTTTTAACTCTGAAAGGATAAAATAGTGCTCATGACAGCAATTACCTGTCGGGGGAGGTCGGAATAGAGCAAGAAAAGATAAGGGATAGGAAAGGTTTTCACTATATTCCTTTTTGCAATTTTTAAATTTTTGAGCCACTGAATTAACTTGCTCAAAATGCTAAATTTTGAACAATAAAGTGAAAATAAGAAAAGAGAAACTGCAGTCTCACTTTCCCGAAGCTGTGGGTCACTAACTAGACCCGATCCAGAGCCCCCCAGGCACCATCTTTGTATACGAGTGTGATACCATGTTTGCATCTTTGTGGATGCTGAGTTTTGTGTTGTTTGCACATCCCATACAAGATCAAGAACTCCTGAAGTCCAGCCTGTGTTTCACAAAGAGCGAGGGCCCAGTGACTTGCACCATTGACCAAGAGAACCAGCAGCCTCTGAGGAGGTGATGCTTGGTAAGATATGTAATGTTGAACCATATAACGAAGCCTGTTTGGTTAAGACCCTCTGGGTTGTGTGGAATTATCTTTAATGCACCAGACAAGAAGATTGTTAACCAGCCTTATTACCAACAATTTCCTGTTACCACGGTAGGGCAGGCAGATGATTTGAGGATTATCCAGATGCTGACAAATCCCCTGGGCCTGACAATCTCATTTAGAAAAGAATCAAATCTGTTTATTGCTGATAATAGATGGCATGCCTGCAGGTTTGCTTGTAAGGCATATGCACGTTGCTTTTTTTTTTTTTTTTTTGTTAGCAACAGGAGTCAAACTTGAATTCGTCCTGATAAACTAGACATTTGGAACTTTATATAATCTAATTGCTCTGAGCTATTCCTTAATCCCCATTTGCTAACCCTTTGCACTGCTGCCCACAACAGCATAAACTTTCTCCATTCAGAATTGCAAACTGGCCCATCCAACAAAGGAGCCTCATAATTGTTCATCTGCCTGAGATTCTCTAGTGTACTCTTCCTTGTTTTTGTTTGTTGTTCTAAGAACTATCTAAATAAAAGAGCAAAGCAAATCTTAAACTTGTCTCTGTGATAAGGTGAACTCTCTGGAGTCAAAGTCCACTTCTGCACTCATTTGTGTTCACAGCAACAGGTACAGTGGCAAACACTGTGTTTATTTTTTTAAAGTAAACACATGAAGCCATGTCTGCTCATTTCTGCTTGCCAGTATAATCTCACAAAGCTCCTGACTCTGTGATGATGATATGTAGCTCTCCAGAAAGATGCTTTGAAGACAAAACAGGCTAGAGCACACGGTCCCCACGTCTCTTGCCTGAGTCACTATGGTCTTTAAAAGATAAATGACCCCACTCCCTGCCTTTTCCTACACGTAAGATAATGCCTGATGGGGTTAGTGATGATACCCCTATACTCTATAACCAGAAGTACCCTTACACCCAAACCTTGATGTCATTCTCCTTTAATATAACTTCTGAGCAAATTTGATGTGGCTTTGTGCATACTGAACCCCCACCCCCTGTATATAAGCAGTGGACTCACGTACTTTGCAGGGCAGTCGATAGCACCTCTCTAAAGGGCTGCTCCTGGGCTGTAGGCCTGAGTCTATAATCTTCAGTAAGACTTCTAAATACAACTAACTTTAATTCTTTAGAAGCTTGACTTATTTTCTTAGTCAACAACATACTATGTTCTCAAAAATGTTTATGGGATTGCCTTGTTCATAAACTATCGTAATTGCTCCAGTGAAATGTTTTCAGATATCTGAATTTTGGTAGACAATATTTGGGAAACAGAATAACAATTAATTTAAATTAGATCTGTAATTGCTTTTGATTTATAAGAAACAAAATGTCATATGCCAAATTCTAAACCTATGCATGCTGCCAATATTTAATCCTATGTATCCATAATATTGCAATGAATGTGATTATTTTTTAAAGTGTCTGCACAAGAAAAAATTTCTAAGCATAAGTTAATGTCTCCCTTAGCAGGATCTGCCTGACCTTAAAGGTCTTTTGACTACTTCCATATGTAAGTTGCAGATGAAATTTGATACAGAAGCCCCAAACACAGGTAACTCTAGGTGCCTATACTGCTCCTGCTCCTGCTCCTCTGGGGCCCATTAGTACTAGCATAAGGAACAAGACCAGTTATTGGCATCTAAGCTCATCCTTTTTCATCTCTTCCTTCTTTGTTCTAATTTTCTACCAAGTGAAACAATATCACTAGCCATATGATTTCCAACTTTCAAACAAAGCCCCAAATGGAGGTTTTGTTATTAGTTTCCTTAGAATTAAAAAAGTTTTAGGATTTCTCAGGTGAAAAGAACAAACTGTTAAGCATCTGTTTCTCCCTTTTTAAAAAAATCCCATTTAGGCCGGGCGTGGTGGCTCACGCCTGTAATCCTAGCACTCTGGGAGGCCAAGGCGGGTGGATAGCTCAAGGTCAGGAGTTTGAGACCAGCCTGAGCAAGAGCGAGACCCTGTCTCTACTAAAAAAAATAGGAAGAAATTATCTGGCCAACTAAAATATATATATAGAAAAAATTAGCCGGGCATGGTGGCGCATGTCTGCAGTCCCAGCTACTCGGGAGGCTGAGGCAGTAGGATCGCTTAAGCCCAGGAGTTTGAGGTTGCTGTGAGCTAGGCTGACACCACGGCACTCACTCTAGCCCGGGCAACGGAGCGAGACTCTGTCTCAAAAAAAAAAAAAAAAAAAAAAAAATCCCATTTAGTATTACATAGATAATAATATGTTTATTATAGACAAATTGAAACATGCAAAAATAAGTAAGTAGGGGCATGGGTAGAAAGTTAACACATGCTATGGTTTGAATGTCCCCTCCAAAACTCATGTTGAAATTTAATTGCCATTGTATTAAGAAGTGGGAACTTGAAGAGGTGATGGATTAATGCCACTATTGTGGGAGTCGGCTCCTGATAGAGGATGAAGTCCAGCCCCATTCCCTCATGAGTGAGTGGCTTGTACTCACTCACCTTCTGCCATGTTATGTTGCAGCTCTAAGGCTCTTGCCAGAAGCCAGAGCTGTGCTCTTGGACTTCTCAGCCTCCAGAACTGTGAGAAATAGATTTCTTTTCTTTTAAATTACCCAGTCTGTGGAATTCTGTTATAGCAACAGAAAATGGACTGAGACACACCTAAAAGTAACTGTTACCGTTCTGATGCCACACATCTTATGTAGTTTTAACACGTGTGTATATCTCTCTAGATAGATAGATGACAGATAGACAGAAGATACACATATATAGTCAGTCCTTAACAAAAATAACATCACAAATATATACTGTTTTTTTTTATTTCAGCATATTATGGAGGTACAAAAGCTTAGGTTACATATATTGCCCTTGCCCCCCTCTCCCCCACAATATATACTGTTTTGAAACTTATTTTTCTCCCCACAATAAACTACTGAAACATATATTTTAGGTAATATTATAAAACCCCAATACACATAAGGATATTCAGATTTTTGTGGGAAAGAAAAGAAAGAAAATGCATATGTAAAAATACTAAAGACAAATCCAGAGAAAGTGCCCATGTAAGCTGAGAAAATAAGTTCAGAGTATTATGAAGTTACTTTCCTTTAATTCAAACTTTTTTACTCTGGTAAACTTTGAAAAATATGTTATACCATAAATTCTTCATAAGAATACAGCTGGGAAATTCTCCTACTGCCATGCAGTCTTAAGCTTAAAGTTTGCAAAATCTAGTTTTTGCTTCTTCTTTTTCTTCTTCTTCTTCTTTTTAAAAAGCCTTTTAATTTAACTTATTGACCCCAGTATTTTTGCTACATCCATTGCTAGGATCAAATCATTATACTTTTCAAAAGCGTTCCTTTAACCTGAGGTCAAACGAATGTGAAATATGAGGAAGTTATAAAAAGACTGAAATCTAGAACACCCATAACCCTGATGTACTTTATCCAAATTTTTATAACTTTGAAGTGCACTGAATTCAGAAAGAATGCAGAGCTTTTATTTTTCCAGCCAGAGAAACCACACACAAAAAAAGAATAAAAAAGTATTTCTTCCTCATTTCTGTAGTCAACCTCTCAATCCAAAAAAAGGAAGTGGGGGAGGATCCAAGTCAAGCCAACAAAAATAAACTGTTGCCATTGTTTACTGAGAAAATAATTCCTGGAGATATTTTCCCCCAAAGAGCCAAAAAAAAAAAAAAAATCACAAAGAGATCCCTGGCTCAGTTTATTTCCTAGAGGAGAAATTGTTTAACATTTGTTTGTTTTGTAAAAAATACCAATAACAAGTGGGCCCAGAAAATTCCTCCTCCTCTTTGTGTGGTGGGAAAGCAGGAGCCAGGCTAGGCTGGGCCTGCAGTTGGAATAGTTTGCTGTCTGGAATTGCCCGATCTTGTCCGACTTCTGTAGGATTCTCAAGGTCCATGAACTGTGTCCCATATGAATAACTCAAAGTCCCAAAGTGAGAGGTTGGGTTGGATGCATGGGGTGAGACCAGACAATGGAGGACTTTGAGGTCCAGGCAGTGGAGTTTAGACTTGACTCTCTCTCTGTGGTGGATTGAGTTGATGATGCCAATTCTTCCCTCTTTGCTACATCCACATCTTTGTCTTAGGCTCAGTGTGGGTAGAGTATACCTCCTCGTCCCTTGCCTTTGAACTTGGCCAATGACTGCGTGTCAGCTCCAATTGTAGGCTTTGCCCTGCTGTGTTGCTGCCATCGCTATGAGAAGAGCATGTCCTAGCAAAGCCCATTATGGCAAGGAGGGGGCCCCACTGTGAAGCAGAGCTGCCAGCTGCCCCACCTGCAGCAGAGCCCGCCACCCAGCCCAGCCAGATTGGCCGAACCTCACCAGACACACAAATGCATTGGCAATAATAAATATCCACAGTGTTAAGACCTTGAGTTTTGGAAGACTCTGTTGTGCTGCACTGTGCAGTAATACAAATTGATACATACTGTTAAGCAAAAAGAACCAATTAAAAAAATACTGTATGGGCCAGGCACAGTGGCTCATGCCTGTAATTCTAGCACTCTGGAAGGCTGAGGCAGGAGGATCTCTTGAGCTCAGGAGTTCAAGACCAGCCTGAGCAAGAGCAAGACCCCGTCTCTACAAAAAATAGAAAAATTAGCCAGACATGATGGTGCGTGCTTGTAGTCCCAGCTATTAAGGAGGCTGAGGAAGGAGGATCTCTTGAGCCCAGGAGTTTGAGGTTGCAGTGAGCTATGATGATGCCACTGCACTCTACCTGGGGTGACAAAGCAAGACCTTGTCTCAAAAAAAAAAAAAAAAATACTGTATGGAGTTTAATGTGTGGCTGCGTATAGGATACACTGAGGTTGGGGGCAGATAGTGCAGTGGTCCAGATGTCAGGTGATAAGCCCATGAACAAGTGCAGACACTGTGGAGATGAGAAGGAACAGGAAGAGTAAGGAGAACAACAAAGGACCGGCTGCAAGGATGAGAGAAAAGCCTGAGTCAATGGAAGATAATGCCAAATTTTCACGCTTGGGAGACCAAGCAAATGGTGATAACTTCTAGAGATGTTGAAATTTGGACACAATTTTAGGAAAAATACTGAGCTAACTCAGGACATGGTGGGTTAGAAGTGACAGCATATAATCGGATGGCAGTGTGGCGTAGTGGAGAGAGCACTGGCTTTAAATAGCCCCAGCTGCTGGTTCTGGCTTGGCCTCTTGCAGGGTGTGGGGCTTTTCTGAATAACTTAGTCTCTGAGTCTTAGTATCCTCCCCTGGAACAACTGTTGAGGGTGACGACTGTGCAGGTGGACAGTGAGGGGGACCTTGTTGGGTGTTTGATATGCTCAGCATCTCTGCCTTTGGGAACAGCCCTCCACTGGCTGGTGGGACTCTCATTCACATGACCACCTCCTCTGCCACCATGAGGGATGCCGGCATGGGCACATGACCCAACCAGGCAATCAGAGTCTGTGTTATGGGGATGATATAAATATTTGGGGAGAAAGAGGTCTCTTCTTCTGATATCAAAAGCAGTAAGGACACTGCAGGCCTGGTAGTATTATCATCTAGACTTGCGGTCCCCAGCCCCCAGGCCGCGGCCTGGTACCAGTCTATGGTCTGTTAGGAAATGGGCCAAGCATTACTGCCTGAGTTCCGCACCACTACCACCCCACAATACCCAATCCCCGGTCTGTGGAAAAATTGTCTTCCATGAAACCAGTCCCTGGTGGCAAAAAGGTTGGGGACAGCTGATTTAGGCTGTTTTGGGCAGAGAGGTTGCCTGGGAATGAAGCTTACACACAGAAAAGCAAAGATGAGAGACGGAGACAGAGAGAAACCAAGAGAGAATGCCTTATTGATATTGTTTGAGCCCTTAGATTGAACAGTGACATTCATCGGACTTTGCAGCTACATGAACTAATCTGCATATATTTTTAAATTAAGGTAGTTTGTGTTGGGTTTTGGCTCTTAAAACCAAGAGTCCTAATTCAGCAGGTATTCCAGAAACAGTAGTTAAACAACATCCAGTGGGGAATGGCCCACTTACAGCTTGCCTGACTTTTTATCCCCTTCTGCTTCCTTCCTGTAAGTGGCTTGAAGCCAAATGGCAGCAGAACAGGTACAGAGAAGTCTGCAGCATTGGAACAGACGTGGATTCATGGGACTTTGAAAGTGGAGTGAAGAGATTCACACCACCAGATATGAAGACATAGCACAAAGCTGTAGTAATAAGAACAATGTGCTGTTGGCAGAAGAACCAGCAAATAAACCAGAGGAGCAGAATGAAGAGCTCAAACACAGATGCGTTGACATGTTGTGGGCAACACCACCAACCTGAAGGGAAGGACAGATTATGTACTGGTGGTGCTAGGAAAACTGGTTTACTCTATGGAGGAAAGTAAACACTAGATACAAAGGTCAATTTTGGATAATCCAAAATTTAAATGTGAATGTAAAAATATAAAACCAATAGGAAAAAAATGTCCAATAACTTTGTCATCTTGAGGTTGGGAAGAATTCCTTACATACATTCTAAAGGCATAAGCTATGAGGCAAAAATTTCACAGATTTGAACCTATCAAAGATAAGTTGTTTTGGTCAACAAAGGACACCATAGACAGAGTGGGAGAAGGTAGCCGTATGTCAAAATCCAATAAGGAATTCTATCTAGAACAGAGGCCAGCAAACCATGCCCCACGGGCCAAGACAGCTCTGCTGTCTGCATTTGTAAGTAAAACCAAAGTTCTATTGGCTCACAGCCCCATCCATTCATTCCGTATTGTCTATGACCGTTTTCATGCTACAGAGCTGAGTTGGTGCAGCAGAAAATATCTGGTGTGCAAGGCCTAAAATATCCACTATCTGGGCCCTTACAGGAAAAGCTTATCAGTACCTTATCTAGACTATACAAGGAAACCCTAGAATACAAGGAAATGTCTGCAGCCTAGTAGAAAAATGGGCCAAGGATATAAAAAGAAAAATATGAAGAAATGTTCAACCTCACTATTAGTAAGAGAAACACAAATTATATAAAACAATGAAACATCACCTTACACCCAAGACATAGGAAAAATTAGAAAGTCAGATGATAGCAATTGTTAACAAGGTTGTAGGGAAATGGATATTTTTATGCACTACAGGTGGGAGTGCAGACTCTGTAGTCTTCTGGAGAATAGCCTAGAAGGTCTCAGCAAAATTTATGTGTGTTACCCCATGACCCAGCAAGCCCACCCCTGGGTATAACACTGAGAAACTGATACCCAGGTCTGTAAGAGAACATGAACAAGGATGTTCATCCCGGCAGTCTGTGGCAGTCAGCTGTTGGCGCCAGCCCAGCACTGCGAGGTGGAGCAAAGGATAAATAAAGCATCCCTGGTGCTCACGGACAGGGCCAGGCAGCAGTTAGCAACAAACAAGAAGTACATACAGCTGTGTGGGTAGACCTGAAAACATACAGTGGAGGAGAAAAGACAGACAATGAGATCCATAGCCTGACACTGTGTGTGTGTCTGTCTATGTACCCATCTATATACAGAGATACACACACACAATACATACACAAAACAATTCTATGTGCTTTTCAAAATTCTGTACGTGTCCAAGAACATACACCAAAGACATTACAGGGGATGGGGTGGAGTGGAAAAGGGAGTGGGGTTTAGAAATTAAGAGAAAATTAAAGTAAAAGAAGAGAAGGGCCTTCCATACACAGATGATAATGGAATGAGCTAAACCCTGTGAACCTGAGGTCCACACGTGTGGCTGTGAGCCAGAGGATCAGAGGAAGTGGCAGTGGCTTCCAGACTGGAATTGAACTTGGCAAACAGATGGGACTGACTAGAGATGAAGATCTGAGCGTTCTCTGCAGAGCGCTGTCACTGGAGCCCGCACGTGAGGGCACGTTCGCAGGTACGCATGTAGCCTGACTGGCTCTTCCATTGCAGGGGATCCCGTTTGCACCAGGTACTGTTTTATGGCCTCTGAGCCCCAGATCACCCTTCCTTGCCCTGCTACATGACACTGGAGCTGGATCCGGTAAATGTGTCTCCTTTGCCAGCTGCCACAGTGTTAGGTTTTGTCAGCAGCGGGCCCTGGAGAGCCCCCGCAGGTGTCGGGGGCTTTCTCCTGGTCCCGGTGTTTTTCCTCTTGATGCTGCAGCACAGCAGCCAGGCTGAGACCCAGGGACACAAACCCTCCAGGAAGTTTTACCAGCACCCAGTGGGTGGTTTTCTGCTTGCTGGTGTGGCCTGTGGCCACTTCACTTAATCAGTGCATCCTTCCTCACAGCCTTGGAGGCACCGTCTTCCACGTTTGTCTTCCTTGTTTGGCCTCAGCCCTAGAGGTGGCAGTTTCTCCCTACGTCTGCTATTCCTGTATTGTGTTTTTTTTTTTTTTTTGAGACAGAGTCTCACTCTGTTGTCCAGGCTAGAGTGCCGTGGCGTCAGCCTAGCTCACAGCAACCTCAAACTCCTGGACTCAAGCAATCCTCCTGCCTCAGCCTCCCGAGTAGCTAGGACTACAGGCACGCACCACCATGCCCGGCTAATTTTTTCTATATATATTTTTAGTTGGCCAGCTAATTTCTTTCTATTTTTAGTAGAGACGGGGTCTCACTCTTGCTCAGGCTGGTCTCAAACTCCTGACCACAAACCATCCTTCCGCCTTGGCCTCCCAGAGTGCTAGGATTACAGGCGTGAGCCACCGCGCCTGGCCTGTGTTTTGTTTTTAATTGAAGGTCTCTTACTGGTCCTGCTCCCATGAGTGCCTGTGACTGGGGGGGGGGGAGGAGGGAGAGGGATCAGTGGCGTGGGAAGGGCTCATCTTCACAACACTCCGTTTACACACACAACCGAACAAGCATAGAGTCACTGTTGCGGTTAGAAGTTGGCAGCATGGGATGGGGAGGAACGAGGAGGAATTTGGGTGTCACTAAAAAATATAGTCCCCGCCTCAAACTGGGGTGCTTGGTGCCAACTTGGTCTGCTTCACTCCAAGAGGAATCAAAAGATCAAAAGCAGTTTGGGAAGGCCAGACAGTTGGGGATGGAGGGAGAAGGAAGGTCCAGGGTGGGGGATCTATTTGGCAACTGGGTGAAGGGGTTGTCCTCCCCCACTGGGATCCCCCAGCCCCTTCAGTCTGGTAGGAAAGGGGTGGCCTGCATTCCCCCAGACAAGTCTGGGGCTGCCAAATGCTCCAGGCAGGGGGCCAAAGGGGCTCACAAAGGCCTGCCCTCAGGGAATGAGGCAGCTTCTCTGCCAGGGCGAGGGGGTCCTGGACCTCCTTGTAGCAGTTTGCTTGTGACTCATGCTCGATCCTCATCGGCTTCTCCTTGATGATGTCTTGACAGCTGGCAGAGGTCATTTTGCTCTTAAGGGGTACAGACTCAGGGGCCCAGAAGGTAAACAGCAGGTCCGCCTCCTTGCTGTCCTTGGTCACATAGGCTGGTCACAGAGGGTGGCTTTGTCTGGCAGCATCTTAACAAAGGTGGCATAGGGTCATCGACAGTCTGGCCTGCACTGCTTGCTGGGATCTCTGTGCCCTCTCCAGGATGATGTTCTTCTTGTCCCCACACAGGCAGAACAGCACCATCTTCTCCCACTTCTTCACCTCCTCTAACATCAACAATTTGTGCACCTTCGTGTCATCAGACACCTTCACGTTGCCATCGAAGACAGCTGCACCAGAGGCCACGTTTCTGGATGTGAAAGGGAGACATGAGCCACTGCAGCTGCCACTGGATCCTCTATTCCTGCATTTTTAGGGTTCTCTTTACTCCTCTTAGTAGTTGTGATGGTTCATTTTACCTGTCAACTTGACTGCGACAGGGTGCCGAGATATTTGGCCAAATGTTTTTCTGGTGCATTTGTGAGGGTGTTTCTGGGTGAGATTAACATGTGAATCGGAAGACTGAGATAAGATCACCCTCCCTAATGTGGGTGAGCCTCTTCTAATTAGCTAGAGGCCTGAAGAAAACAAAAAGGCTGACCCTCCCCCCAATTAAGGGAGAATTCTTCCTGCCTTTAGACCCAAATGGAAACATCAAAACATCAATCGGCTCTTCCTGGGTCTTGACCCTACTGGCCTTTAGACTGGAACTGTACCACCACATCTATCACCAGATCGGGACTTGCCGGCCTCCATTATCTCATGAGCCAATTTCTTGTAATAAGTCTCTTTCTAATCTACATATCATACATAATATTATGTATATATGTATATATATACAGATAACCCTTCATAAATATATGGTTATATGTAACATATAGATATAGCCTATTAGGTTCTGTTTCTCTGGAGAACCCAGACTAACACAGTGGTTAATTCTCTTTTCCCTAATTTAATAACTCTTTATATTAAATTTTCCCTGTTGAAATTGCTGGTGTGGTTTCTTCTGACTGGGCCCTGACTGCCACACCATCCTCACAGTAAAACAACAAGCAACAGCACAGAGCAAAAATTCCCTTTCTTACCCTTCACAGCTGACACGCATTGCCTCCCTTGTGTCACCTTCTCAACTCACTGCATCGACTCTCCCCATTGAATTTGACATCTCATCGGCAAAGTCCTCATCGTCCAAAGAGGCACCTTAGAGAATTTTCTCTGCTGCTCACCTCCTTCTGAAAACATCCCTCTCCCTGGTTTCCCCACCACGTTTCAGACCATGCCTTTGGAAGCCAATATCGTTCCTATCCAGTAGCAAGAGCAAGAAGGCTGAGTCAGGGCAAGCCGTAGGGAAACCCTTGCTCTGACATTCACTTGCGGTGTTACCTTGATCTTTGTGAGCCTTGGGCTGCCTTTTCCTCTGTAAATTTGGGACAGTGACAATAACACCTGGCTTGCAGGGTTGTTTTAAAGAACAATTAAGGTAATTTACGTAAAGCATCAAAGCCTAGGCCCGGGCAAATAGTAGGTGCTCAATAAAGGTTAGCTGCTGTGTTCTCCTGAGGACCCCGGTCCACCCCTTAGCAGGTGTCGGCGACGCCAGGCCCCCTTCGCCCTCGCTCGGCTCCCTTTCCTGAGCAACCTCACACGCGCGAGGCTTTAACTACCACCAGGCGTGACTCTCAAGTCTACACCGTCCCCCTAGACCTCGCGTCTAACCCAGATTGGGGTCTAATGTCGCCTGAGCACCTACCATACCCCGTAGCCCCCTTGTGAACCTTCAGGGGTCCCTTCCTTGTGTCTCCGGGCATTTCGGCCACAGCCCACGGTGCCAGGCAGCGGCGCGGGGTGGGGAGCCGCCATCTTGGGCCGTGGCGCAGAGGCCCCGCCCACACGGGGGCCGCGCCTGCGCAGATCCCCTCTGGGACTGGGACAGGGAGAGGAGCTGGGTATTGGCAGCCAGAACTGAAAGAAAACCAGAAAATCCAGTATGTGGCTCCCTCGTGGCAATGAAACCTAGGGGTAAGCAGTGGCAGTGATGAGCAGCAGAAATAGTCACAGTGGAAGCAGAGATGTAGCTCCGTGACACGCGTGCTGGCGTCCTACAGCCAGTAGCAAAGGACGCCTGATACGGGACTGCGGGAGTTCCTGGGAGTTACTGCTTGTCATGGAGAACATTCCAAGATGTTCTCTAGATGTCGAGATAATTTCCTGTCTTTTTGCTTCTCCTTGCTTCTCTTCTCTCTTTCATAGAAAAAATATATATATATAAATATATATATATATATAAATATATACATTTTCCTAGCTGGGCATGGTGGCTCATGACTGTAATCCTAACACTCTGGGCGGCCCAGGTGGGAGGATAGCTTGAGTGCAGGAGTTCAAGACCAGCCTGAGCAAGAGCCAGACCCTGCCTCTACCAAAAACAGAAAAATTAGCCAGGCGTGGTGGTGCACTCCTGTAGTCCCAGCTACTTGGGAGGACGAGGCAGGAGGATTGCTTAAGCCCAGGAGTTTGAGGTTGTGGTGCAGTGATGTCACTGCACTCTACCTGGGGTGACAGAGTGAGACTCTGTCTCAAAAAAAAAAAAAGAAGAAAGTAAAATTATACATTTTCCTGTATACATTTTTTCCTGCAGTAAAAAATGCTCATACCCATTGTTTCTCTGTAATAAATGCTGTCATCTGGAAAAGCTGAAAGAGTCTTTGCTCCTTACAACCTGAGGGAGCTTAACCAACACACCTTCAGAGCTTCAGATCCATCTAGATTCATCCACCAAACTGACTATAGATAGGTGACTAAAGATATCCTTTTCTGGATGAATGAATGAATGCATGAATGCATGAATGGATGCACACACACATAAAAGCGGAGGATTAAGGAGGAATGAACCAGGGCGGGACATAGTGAGGAAGCAGATGGAAACGCAGGGAAAAATTAAGACAGTGCACAAGCACAGTGGCATGCACTTGTGGTCCCAGCTACTCAGGAGGCTGAGGCAGGAGGATCACTTGAGCCCAGAAGTTGGGGGCTGCAGTGAGCCGTGACCATGCCAGTGCACTCCAGCCTGGGCAACACAGTGAGACCCTGTCTCTTAAGTAAATAAGAGGAATTAAGGCAGTGCATTGCTGCAGATGGCAATAGATTCAAGCTTTGGTTCTCAAACATTAGAGGGCAGCAGAATGATCTCAATGGCTTCTTAAAACCCAGATTGCCGGGCCCCACCTGTGAGCTTCTGACCCAGTAGGTCTGGTTCGGGCCTGAGAATCTGCATTTCTAACAAGTTCTCAGGTGAAGCTGACACAGCTGGTCTGGGAACCCCACTGAGAGACGCCAGTGTTTCCAAAAGAAATGAATGTCTAAGAAAGCCAAATGCCTCACAAGCCTGGCGGGAAGTAATGAACGGATTGAGGGGATTTCTGTGTTGTCAGTCCAGAGAGTGACTGCCAGAGGATAGCAGGTTTCGCTGTTTCCTGCCTCCTGAAAAAATACCAAAATAGGTATTCCTGTCCCATTGTCAAACTTGGCAGGTAGGGAGGGTGAGTCCTCTTCATTGAAGCTGTTGTCACATTGTCCCCAGCACCGGGCCCCGACTAGGAGGACAGTCTGTGCTGGTTAATGGGTCATTCAGTGTCTGTCTTCCTCAGAATCCTGCACTTTCAGCTATAACCCACCTCAGGTCAAAGGTGTTCAGTGCAATAGAGGCATGTGTGCTTGGAATCCGAATTTCAATGGAGCAGAAACTAAAAATAATCGAAACCACTTTGAAAGGAGGTGGAGAGAGTTATGTCCTGAACACAGCTATTCTTTGCCAGTCATCTAGGTTAGCGTCAAATTAGGACTGAGGCTGTGAAAGCTCTAGAGCTCCCTCAGATGGACATTTTTATTTCCATTCTGTCCCCACCTTAGAGCATATTTCATTACTTACTAGCTGTGGGACATTATTGGTTGCCTGCTGTATGCGTTTCCTAGGGCTGCTTATAAAGTACAGGCACTGAGTAGCTTAAACAACAGAGATGGATTCTCTTATAGTTCTGGGGACTACACGTCTGAAATCAAGGTTGTGACATCAAGGGCCATGCTGTCTGTGAAATCCGTCGGGGAGGGTCCTTCCTTGCCTCTTCCGGCTTCTCACGGTTTGCTGGCGATCCTCAGCTGGCTTTGGCTCGCAGCCGAGAGGCTCCTATCTCTGTCTCTGTCCTCACCTGGCCTTGTCCTGTGTGTCTCTGTGTCTGCATGTGGCACACTCCTGTCCTTACAGGGGCACAATCATACTGCATCAGGGGCCCACCCAGCTCCAGCAGGGCCTCATCTTAACCAATTACATTGCAAACACCCTATTCTCAAATGAGGTCACATGCTGAGGTCCTAGGGGGTTACCTAGTACCTTTTTTGGAGGGGACACAACCCACAATTAACATCTACCCCAGACCTTTTATCATTTTCTCTTTTCTAATAAAACCCAGATTTTCCCAAAAGCATATTAACTGATACATCTGTGAATAAAGATATCCAGCAGAGACTGGGAAGCCCCTGCCCATGTGGCAACAGCTTGTTGTGCACAATAAGTCAAATCCTTGTGCATAACAATAGGTACTTGAGTAACCCACAGAATGTGCTCTTGAAGAGCTTCTAGCAATGGGGAATCCAGGCAAAGCAACAAGTGTTTAAAAGCTGGGGCTATCAGAAGGCCATGTACAGCCACGGCATCGCTCAGATAATTACTGTGCTAATCATCTGTGTTCCTGCCTATTCTCCACATTAGGGTGAGACTGGCCTATCTATCCATCTCAGCTCTCGCTGTAAGGAAACATAGATCAGGCACTTGAGTAAACATGTTTCAAACATTTTTATAATGTTTATCTTGCTAAATCTGTTTTCTATCTGCCCTTGCAATAGAACAAGCACTAAGACAATGACCAGCAGGGAAGGATTATGCTGTCCCCAGTTTCCCCAACTGGGAATTGAGGAAGTGGGTACAGAGCTTGGGGGACAGCCGTGGGTGACCCAGCTGGGAATCCCAGACTGTGGGCAGAGGGTCTATGTTCCCCTTGGGGCACCAAGTGACAGTGAGTCCCCAGGAATGCAAATGAGGACCAGGTGAGGTTTGAGTGGCTTGGACGGGGTTTGGCTAAAGGCACAACTTCAGCTCAGCCGAGGAGGACAGGCTGGACCAGACCCACAGGGATTTGAGTTCAGCTACTGCTCTGGGCTGAATGTTTGTGTCCCCACGAATTCACATGTTGAAGCCAAACTCCCTAATGCGAGAGTATTTAAAGGTGGGCATGGGGAGGAGTTAGGGCAGTTAGGTCCTGCAGGCGGAGCCCTCGTGAGTGGGATTAGAGCCCTTACAAGAAAAGACACAAGAGAGATGATCTCTCCCCACTCCTTGCCACCTGAAGAAACACTGAGAAGACAGCTGTCTGCGAACCAGGAAGCAGACCCTCGCCAGACACCAGGTCTGCTAGCACCTTGATCTTGGACTTCTGGCCGCCAGAACTGGGAGAAACAAATGTCTGTTGTTTGACCCATCCAGGTTATGTTTTGTTATAGCAGCCTGAGCTGAATAAGACTTGTGTAGTTCAGGGATTTAGTGACAAGTTCCTTCCCATCCGTTCCTGATCCACAAAGTTGGGTGTGAAATCAAGGAGAGCTCCGTGGACTCACTTACATATTGCAAAATAGATATGCCGGGAAAAATAGTCAAAGATGAGCAAAAGAGATTTTTAGTGTCCTTTGACTGAAATGCTGGGGCTTATCCCTGAGACTGTTTGGGACTACTGGATCCTACAGGGCTGCATGTGCACCCATGATGGTCTTTAATTGAACTAGTTTAGAATACTGTAGAGATAAAAGTAAACTTGTAGAAAACTGACAGTCATGCAAAGATTTCCTGTTCACAGCAATGCAAATGATCTTGTTCATAGTAATGCAAAAGAATTTTGCCCAGTAGAGAATATCAATCTTTATAAGTCTAAATCTCATTTGACCTGGTTTTAACATCTTGCTGGTTCTCTCTTTTTTTTTTTTTTTTTTTGAGACAGAGTCTCGCTGTGTTGCCCGGGCTAGAGTGAGTGCCATGGCATCAGCCTAGCTCACAGCAACCTCAAACTCCTGGGCTTAAGCGATCCTACTGCCTCAGCCTCCCCAGTAGCTGGGACTACAGACATGCGCCACCATCCCCGGCTAATTTTTTCTCTATATATATTTTAGTTGACCAGATAATTTCTTTGTATTTTTAGTAGAGACGGGGTCTCGCTCTTGCTCAGGGTGATCTTGAACTCCTGACCTCGAGCAATCCAGCCGCCTTGGCCTCCCAGAGTGCTAGGATTACAGGTGTGAGCCACCGCACCCGGCCTGGTTCTCACATTAATGAATGAGTTAAATAAAATCTTTCACAGTTCAGTGGCATTAAATGTGTCCACAATGTTGTGTAACCATAACCACTATCTGTACCCATAACTTTTCCATCATCCCAAACTGAAATTCTAACTTCCCAATATCCCCTTCTCCTAACTTCTGGCAACCACCATTCTACTTTGTATCTCTATGAATTTGACTACTTTAGGCACCTCGTACAAGTGGAATCATACAGTATTTGTCCTTCTGTGTCCGGCTTATTTCATTTAACATAACGTCCTCAAGGTTCATCCATGTTGTAGCATGTATCAGAATTTCCTTCCAAGGCTGGGCACAGTGGCTTACGCCTTTTATCCTAGCACTCTGGGAGGCTGAGGCAGGAGGACTAATTGAGCTTAGGAGTTCAAGACCAGCCTGATCAAGAGCGAGACCCCATCTCTACTAAAAATAGAAAAAAATTAGCTGGGCATGGTGGCGCATGCCTGTAGTCCCAGCTACTTGGGATGCTGAGGCAGGAGGATCGCTTGAGCCCAGGAATTTGAGGTTGCAGTGAGCTATGATGATGCCATGGCACTTTAGCTGGGGCAACAGAGTGAGCTTCTGTCTCAAAAAAAAAAAAAAAAAAAAGAATATCCTTTCTTTTTATGGCTGAAGAATATTCCCTCATATGTGTATACACCATATTTTGTTTATCCACTCATTCATTGATGGACACACAGGTTGTTAGGTCATTCCCACCTTTTGACTATGCTGCTATGAATTTTCTCTCTTCTTTTTGAAGGAGCTTAAAAATATTTCTCAGTAGGGCAACATGCACAATTTGGAGAATAAGAATTCTACTTTGTCCTTCCCTCATCTTCTCAGAAACTAGAATCTGCAACCAGGGCCCCTGCAGCTGAAAGACAGCCACCCTCCAGTGCACCGTGCTGCAGAATGTGCCAAAGAAAGCCTGGGCACCTCCCCTCCATCCTCATCTAGTTCTATGTGAACTAGACAACCACCTGCACCCTCATTCCTCAGGAAATTAACTGGTCACCAAAGCCCAAGAGCAACCCCTCAGAACCTTCCAGAAAACCTAAGAAATTACAAAGTTAGTCTCCTGCCCCCTAAGGGGCCACCAAGTCCGAAGTCTATGTTGTCAGCAGGATGTCCTCCTCCTCGGCCACGCAGAGGCTCAGATCTGCAGCTTCCACACGTGGGTGCCCACATGTGGGGGTGTCTGTTCAGCCATGTTTCCCCAGGAGGCTTGGCCTGGCTCGGGCCCCCCTTGAACCCCAGGCCCTAAGCAGCTTCTAAAACCTGCCTTTGCCAGAGGAGCCCATCAAACCCCATTTGGATACAGAAAGGAGTTGGTGGGGACATGCTAGAGACAGCTTGTCTCCCCAGGGACGGCTGCTCGCACCGACTGAACATCCTGTCCACCTGGAAGCTCTGCCCTGCGGTGATTGCGAGGCAGTCACAGACCTTGGTAGCTTTGGCTTCCCACCCTGCCCAGGGCAGACATGGAGACAATGGCACGAACTGAGGGCCATGCCTTGAGCTCCACCTGTTTCAATCAAGAGGCCACTTGGCTTTTTCAGGGAGCAAGTGGCGTGGTGGCAGGGAGTCAGAGAGACGGCGCCATGAACAGAGCCCAACTCATTGGCCACCCCGACCACTCCACATCCCGGCTCAGGTTGCCATTCAACTGCCACATCCTCTCCTGTATCTGACTGGTGTTTTCTGTTCACTAGAAAACTAGTAGATTTGGGCTCCTCAACCAGCAGATCCTACATTACAGGGATTGCTTGGCCAACCTCCACACTGGTTTCTGCCACCATCCCTTCTCCTGACTGGAAGGGATTCAGGCTTGTTCCCCGCCCAACCCCCAGTGAGCAACTCGCACCCTCAAAATGCACAACAGGTCGGTTCCCTCCGAGGTGCTGGGAGCAGCATTAGGGCCAAGACACTCTGGTCTCTGCCAGAGTCACATGCCCTAATAATTGCTCTCCTTCCCATAGTGGTCACATTATGATTTGGAGGAAAATAAAGAACAATATGTTACTCTTTAGAATGTATATAATGTGTAGACAATAGAAACATTTTAGAAAATCTGGTAAAATCAGGATAAATGTTGTAAATGCCAAACCACTGTGTCTGTGTAACCGGAACATTGTAAGGGACAGTGGTGGTCACGGCTGACTGTCAAATGGCATCTTTACCCAATTCCCTTTCAGCCGCTTGTCACTTGCTGAGAGAATTTCACATATATTTATTCACATGTAACTATAGCAACCCAAAGATTAAATATCTGAATGTAAATGTAAGAAAAGATAAAAGTAAACTTTGTGGATTTTTCAGAGCTTTGAAAGGTGGCTACATCTCCCCGTGTCAGAGGGCGCCCCGGCGGCTGGGGACCCTGCACCCGCACCACATGGGAGCCAGGAATTGGGGGCCACTGCTCCCACCAGGCCATCCTGGGAGGCACGGTGAGTGTGGGTTGGGGGAACTGCTGAAACTGCAGATCGCCTGGCCCCTCCACACCTGAGCGCAGGTGAGGGAGACAGTGACGGAGGTTCGCCTCAGGCCAGCCCCACAGCCCACAGCCGGGGGAGAGAGGAAGCAGCCACCTCTGTGCAGCGACGTCAGGGGTGCTGAGAGGGAACTGTACCCCCACCTGCCCACACTGATTCTTGGATTGTTCTTGTTTTACAGGAAACACAGCTTCTCATTCCACTCTTACTCATAGTTAAAAAATGAAACCACCCTGACAAGAGATTGGAGAAAAAAACAAAATTCACACTGAGGTAGAAATAAACCACAGGGTGACTTCTCCTGAAATGTAGCTTTGATAAGACTGGTATCGACGCAAAAGAACCCAAGCTCCTTAAAATAATTTAAAGAGGTTTTCTTCTGAGCTGAATGTGTGTGACCATGGCCCAGAGAGCCACACCCAAGAAACCTTGAGCCAGGGGTCCCACCCTGGTTGTGTTATAGTTTGGTTTTATACATTTTAGGGAGACAAGAATCACACGTAAAGCCATCAATCAATGCATGGAAGGCATACATTGGTTTGGCCCAAAAAGGCAGGACATCTTGGAAGCAGGGGCTTATAGGTTACAGGTGAGTTTAAAAATTCTTTGGGCCAGGTGCAGTGGCTCACGCCTGTAATCCTAGCACTCTGGGAAGCCGAGGCGGGCGGATCGTTTGAGCTCAGGAGTTCGAGACCAGCCTGAGCAAGAGCGAGACCCCTGTTTCTACTAAAAATAGAAAGAAATTATATGGACAGCTAAAAATAGATATATAGAAAAATTAGCTGGGCATGGTGGCACATGCCTGTAGTCCCAGCTACTCGGGAGGCTGAGGCAGGAGGATCGCTAGAGCCCAGGAGTTTGAGGTTGCTGTGAGCTAGGCTGACGCCATGGCACTCTAGCCCAGGCAACAGAGCAAGACTCTGTCTCCGAAAAAAAAAAAAAAAAAGAAATGAAGCTTTGTCTAAAGGCTTAGAATGTTTTAAGTTACAATAAGGATATCTGCTAATCACAGACAAGCCACTGGACATTTACTGAAACTCAAGTGATTTGTTGGGTAAATTGATGACCTGCAGGTGTGGATTAGGCTTTGTCTTGCATGGCCTTACGCTTGTTAATGATTTAGTATCTTATTGTTGTAACTCCAAAAGGGACAGCGATAACTAGGCCTGTCTGACCTCCCTTCTTCCCATGACTTGCAACTCAGCTTTAAGGTTTTTCTGGGGTCCTCTTGGCCAAGATGGGGTTCATTCAATTGGCTGGGGCACTTAAGATTTTATTTTAGTTTATACCAGGAAGGATGGCCAAGGACAGTGCCACACTGGAGCCAAACCTGAGGATGCAGCTCCAACGCACACCATCACCTGCACATTACAGGCAGACACCAGGCTGCTTTTACACTGGTTTTCAGAGATCATTTATAAGGGGCCACATTTCTGGGAAGCCATGTGTGGAATTAGACAATGCATCACCGATTAGTTGGGATCTGACAATGCTTTTATTAGTGATTTTGTCACCATGTACCGACTCTGGGTGGCTGAGATATGCAGCAACAGTTTCTTCTTCAAATTTCCAAATACACTCATTTCCTATGAGTCCTATAAGGACTTTACATATTTAATAAATATCAAAAAGGTGTCACTTAATACTACCGTCAGTGATGTTTTGTATTAGTATGCTGAACACAGCACAAAACCACAATCTCCATAGTTATATTTTTTAAAAGCTTCACATCAATTTTGAAAACCAAGTATCATTAATATTATCATTAGGTAGGTATCCACATAAGAGGTTTCGAGTACCTAAGTTAAAAATGAAGGTTCAGTTTCTAGAAGGATACCCAGGAGATGGATAACAGTGGTTGTCTCCAGAGGAGAGGCCCCGGTGACTAGGGGATGCCCGGAGTCTTACTTTGCTCTATATTCTTTTGTACATTTCGAATTGTGTCGCATGTGCATGAATTGCCTATTTCAAGGAAAAATCGAATTTCAACAAATAAAAATTAAAATAAGTATCCAGAATCTAAGCTGAAACTGTGAATACTGAATATCACCATTACAGTGCTTTTCCTTAACCCTTCAAAATAAAAAGAAAGAGCTCTGTTTAAAAAGCCCCCCCCCCCCGCCTTTCCATAGCTATGTATAATTCCTTTAAGGAGCCCAGTAAGCATGTGTGGGAGTTAAGAATGCTTTTAATCACTTCCCCCCCAAGTTTGACAGAAGTGTGGCAGGAAGGGCCATCTGTTTTGTTTGAATGAGAAATGACCCAGCATTCTGATTTCAATTAGCCTCTTTGTAGCTTTCTGTTTGGGCTGGTTCCACGGGTAACAGTTCAGCTAAGTGTGGAGAGGAGCTGGCCAAGTTCTGCCAGTGCTGATTTGTTGTAACAACTGTCAACGAACATGGAACAAGTGTACAAGACAATGTTGCTGGATGCACATGAGACTGCATCATTTTACGGAATCAAAATAGCACGTTCTGGAACCTGAGAGCTAAACAAAACATCGAAATGGTGTCTTTAAGTCATTATATTAAACAATTTAAACATTTAGAGTGGATACCACTTATCATCTAAATTCCTAGTTTCAGTCAAATACACACCTACTGTGTGCAAAATACTGTTATGCCCTGGGCATGAAACAAAGATGAATAGAATGGATACTTCCTGCCCTTGAGAAGTTTGTGATCTGTTTTGGAGGATAAGCCTGCAAAGTTAGAAAAATAATATGAAAAAAAATTTTTTTTTGAGACAGAGTCTTATTCTGTGGCCCTGGGTAGAGTGCAGTGGCGTCATCGTTGCTCACTGCAACCTCCATCTCAGCCTCCCACGTAGCTGGGACTACACGTGCACCCTGTAAGGAATAATATTTAAGACAATAATAGGAGTGCTGTCAAACGTCAGCCGGTTATTAATTATTATGGAGTTCTGAGGATGGAAAGGGGTTACTCTGGTCCAAGGCTTTCCATTGGGAGGAATTTGCTCAGTAGTGCTAAGGCAGGACTGAAATACATCCCCATGTGACTCTACAGCCTATGTCCCTTCCACATCACCTCTACTCACATTTACACACACACACACACACACATGCACGCACTCACGCACATCACACATATTGGATAGGTGGTTTACAAAGGTGGGTGGATAGTGTCTGGAATGATTAAAGGTAACCCAAATGTGCATCCCTGCAACTAGCTGTCACTGTCTCCCTGTGTTTGTCAAAGTGGGGGGTCATTTTTAATGGTGACTACTTCGCACAATAGTAACAACTGATTCATATTTCCCCCAAGGGTAAAGCAAAGGCCACTGCACTCAGATGTTCCCAGTCCTCACCATTGGTTTTGTTGATGTCCTGAAAGAAGAGAAGATTCTACCACCCTAATTCTGTAGGTTCATCAGTTTTCCAGCATGTCCCCTCTCCTCAAGGGGTTGGCACAGTTCTTCAAAGTCACATCATCCAGTGTAGAGCAGTAGTAAGTCTGGAAGGTGACTCTGAGTCCTGGTGGTGGACTGAGCCACCCAAGAGCGTGTAACAGAGGGAATGGCCTGGAAAAAAAAAAAGAAAAAGGGCAAAAGATGTTTTCTGTCTCTTTAAAACTTCCCCGTCTTTTTGGGAACTGAGACCTGCATCCCTACCTTGGGCAGGTGGTCGGAGGGGCAGGGGAATGTCTTTTGTTATTTGTGCTGCAGGAGATAGCTCACCTGAACTGTTGGCTCCATCCCAGGCCCTAGCCTGGCCAGAGAGGTCTGGGTGGGCCTTCCAGGCGGGCAGAGGTCATGGCTTTACCTTTGGCAGAGATGGGACAATTAGTATCATTAACTGTAGTTAAACAACAGCCTAGGACTGAGGGCCCTCCCTTTAAAAGCTCTGTATTTCTACTTACGGAGAGGAATTTGGACTTTGAGATGTCAGTCTGCCGTTTTCCTCCATTGCCAATAAAGTAATAAACTTCTCTTTCCTTCTCCTCAACCACGTGTCCTCATTCTTCTGATGCAAGTGCTGAGCTTTTGGTAACAAGAGGACCCTGGGGTGTGGCCGTGGCCCAGTGGCTGTGTCATGGGATGGGTTCCGAGTCCCTAGCTCCTTCTACCTTGGCATTACTCAGTTCTCTGCTGTCTATGAGACGGTCCCACTCAACATGTTGCAGCACACTTTGCCTGGCTTTATTTAGCACTAGCCAGAAAATTCTTGTTCACCTTGACCTAGCTGAACTATGATTTTTTTTTATAATATTGCTAACCAAAAAACATTTAGCTTATATTTAGGTAGTGTAGGGGAGAGGGGAAACTTGCCCTTTCTCCCAAAAGTTTGCTAAAAGATCAACTCACAACTGAGGCAGATTAATAAAAGGAAGTTTTATCAATACCAGGCACATGGGAAGAATCACACAGTGATTACCTAATATACCCAGTGAAATTCAGATATTTTTATACATGCCTTTTAGAGGGGAGGGGGGAAATGAGGAGTATAGGTGATTCTGCTCAAGGGCTATAAATGGTTGCTAGCGAAGATGAATGGATGGGGGAAACAGATTGAGTTGTAAATTAACCTGAGACAGGTATTATGTTTTAACTGATTTGGGCTAGGTCTGGTTGCATTATGCAATATATTGAGATAACAGGGAGAAAAAGAGAAGTCAATTCCCCCCTTTAATCTTTTGATCAGGTCAGTTGGGTTTATGCAGATAGAGGGAAAGCCCCTTCCAATGCTTTTTGATTTTGAAAGGCCTTTAATTCAAAATATTCTTTATACCAAGCAGTCATACTTTGGGGTGAAATTTCCTCAGCTCCTTCAGTAGAAAATCAGATTTGAATTCTAAGGTATACAATGTCATTGATTGTAAGGTATCAGTAAAAACCTTTTAAAAAGTGAACACTAATCCTTAAATATATCATTTTCAACTTATATGTCATTTTTAACTCTTTTCAGAGAAATTAATGACTATGTTCTATTATAGCACTACTTATTTATCATGGTCAACATGATTCATGTGGCCTAGACTGTTTTTTGCTAAAAATATCCAAAGGAAATAATAGGACTTTTTAGAGCCATGTTTTCTTTTTCACAAAATAAAATAATTCATTATTAATGAGAATGTCAAATAATCACTGGGTCCAGGAACGAAGGGGGAAAAAAGATAATCAAATGCAAGAATGCAGATATGACGTTCGAGTGAGCACGCTAAAGAAACCCAGTAATTCCCAAAGCTAGAGGAATGCACAGAAACAATGATTTTTAGTGTTTAGACTTCAAACTACATAGCTAAGGAGAGAACTTATCAGTAGTAGGAAATAGGTTTGGTTTCATCAAAATATCTGAGAAATATCTGAGAAAGAAAAGCATTTTTTCCTACATCTAGCTCTTTTGTAGGCAAAGAAATATGGTCACCATTTATTTAGGCTATAGGAGAAAAAGTATAAATATGGAAAAACATTTTCTTAATGATATAAATTTACATAATAATGAAGTACCAGCATGTCCTGCTATCTGTAGGCAGAAGGTGAGGGATTCCTTCTGTTAGCAGAGGTTGTTTATTCTGTTCACTAAAAACAAAAAGCAGCCCTTTATACAGCCTTCTAAAGTTGATCATTTAAAAAAAAATCTTTAAGACCTGTTAATGCTTTGTAAAGTGTTTTGTGATTTCTGGCATTATATAATCTTAGATAGTATACATAAAGGTTTTTGAGAAGTATAAGATATTGACTGTACAGATTAAAGGTATTGGTAATTTTCAAGTCAAACAAAATTGAACAAAGTAACTAGATACCCATTTATGGCCATTTTAGCAACATCTATGCCCAAGCTTTGCACCTTACATGGGGTGATGGGCACAGAAACATCCATGTTCACCTATTCCCCCAAATTGTCCCATTACTTAAGCATCACTCTTTGTTTTTATTTATTTTTTGAGACACGGTTTTGCTCTGTTGCCCAGGCAATGGGTGTCATTATAGCTCACTGCAACCTCAAACTCCTGGGCTCACGTGATCCTCCTGCCTCAGCCTCCCAAGTAACTGGGACGTGCCACCATAGCTGGCTAATTTCACCCAGCTAATTTTTCTACTTTTTGTAGAGACAGGGTTTGGTTATTGCTGAGACTGATCTTGAACTCCTGGCCTCAAGCTGGGACTACAGGTCTACAGGTCTGCGCCACCACACCAGGCTAATTTTTCTATTTTTTTGAGAGATGGGGTCTTGCTATGTTGCCCAGGCTGGTTTTAAACTTGTGACCTCAAATGATCCTCCCACTTCAGTCTCTCAAAGTGCTAGGATTACAGGTGCAGGCCACTGCACTCAGCCTAAATGTCACTCTTTTAGAGTCACTCCTTTCAATTAAAGTACTAACATACTACATAACATAAAATGCAAAAGCTAAATAACATTAGGACCATGCTATATATTGGCATTGCCTAGATTATCAAAATAGCCAAGAGTTGGGAGAAAATGACATAACTAAATTCTGAAGTGACAGGAAAAGGGAAAAAGAATCAGAAGCATTCATTTCTTAATTCAGAAAACACGTGGCTGCCTGCTGTGTTGATGGCACCACACCAACCAAGGCGAGTAAGACCGGGCCCCTGGCCCCAAAGAGCTTACTTGTAATTTTACTGAGGAGAGATGTATCTAATAAATAACTGCATTGTAGAGTAGGAAAGAAAAGATTCTTATTGAGGGTTTTGGCCGGGCACAGTGGCTCACGCCTGTGATCTAGCACCCTGAGGGGCTGAGACAGGAGGATTGCTTGAGGTTAGGAGTTTGAGACTAGCCTGAGCAAGAACAAGAGCCTGTCTCTACCAAAAACTAGAAAACAGCTGGGTGTGTTGGCGGGCACCTGTAGTCCCAGCTACTTGGGAGGCTGAGGCAGGAGGATCACTTGAGCTCAAGAGTTTGAGAATACCACTGCACTCTACCTGGGGCAACAGAGCAAGACTCTGTCTCAAAAAAAAAAAAAAAAAAAGAGACAGCGAGATCTTTATTAATGAGGAGTTTAAAAAAAAAAATCTTTCTGAACAAACAGCTGAGGGTCATTTGTTATTTTCTGAGCAATTTTGGTTATACCAAAAGCAGGACTTCAGAAACAAAACAATTATCTGGCTATAGAATACCACCCCAGCCCAGCAAAAGCCCTTTATCCTCTGTGGGGTATAATTCTTCCCAGTTGTTCTCTGGGAAGCCTGGACAAGGTGCTGATCCCCTTCTTGCCTTGTTGATCCCCATGCTTCTGGCGGGTGTGGGAGTCCTGACCAGAGGACTGCCACCCCAGGTGCCAGACACTGACTTTCTTCCAACAGGGGTCACTGTGACATTAGGTTCAATGGATGGTTTTGACTTTAGTGCTGAAAGGATTCTGGGAAAGAAAAAAAAGTGATCCTGTTTTTTACTAAAAACATCATTAGAAGGAAGTATATTTTTATGGGCTGAATTGTGTCCCTCCAAAATTCACATGTTGAAGCCCTAACTCCCGTACTTCCAAATGTGATTGAGTTTGAAGACAGGACCTTTAAAGAGGTGATTAAGGTTAAATGAAGTGGGTAGAACCTAATCTAGTCTAACTGGCATTCTTGTAAGAGAAGGAAATTTGGACACACACAGAGACATGAGGGATGTGGATGCACAGATGATAAGGCTGTGTGAGGACACAGGGAGAAGGTGGCCGTCCACAAGCCGAGGAGAGAGGCCTCAGGGGAAACCAACCCTGCTGACACCTTGAGCAGCAGGTTTGGGGGATGGAGGGAAGGGAAGTTCACTTTTGTACCTAGCGAGCTGGGGCTTCCTGAGGAGCACAGAGGTTGCCCAGCAAGCAGGGCTGCAGCTGGAGATGACAGTGCAACTGGCCACCAAGTGCAAACAGGGCAGAACATACATCAACTCTTGGGTGGGCAGAAGTGAAACCCCCAGAGCAGACGGACAGGAGCAGAATTAGGAGGAAGAGAACCGGACAAGTTCAGTGTCTCCTATTTTAATGTACCTCTCCAGAACATGTGTAGGGCTGGGACATGTTTGTGACAATCTCCTTGAGATTTATGCAGGTGGGTTCAAGCCCAGATTTGGAGAAACACTGCTTTCAGGACAAGGTTTCCAAGAGACAGAGTGTCATGTCAACAAAGACCTGGTGAAATCAGGGCTGGAAAAGGTGATTAATGAGGTGGCACCGGAGACGTCAGCCACATTTCCAGTAGAATGTGAGGCAAGTGAGAACCCAGAATGGCAAAGATGGGCAGAGCGAAAGAGGAAAGAGGCAGAAATGGGTCAGAGGTTTTGTTTTTTGAAACCTAGCAGAGAGTTGGGATATATTTACACACAAAACAAGGAGAGGCAGGTTTCAACACAGAGAAGGGAAAATGGAGGAATCATTCTTGAACAGACAGGGAGAAGGGGGGTGAGGATGTAACCAAGTCTGAGATGACGGCACAGCGGGAGAGAGCAAGGGAGACCAGGGCAGCCAGGTGCTGTCCGGAAGCTGGGTGGCCTTGCTGAGTGCCAGGCAAGCCAACGGGCTCAGACAAAACGCCCTCTTTAAACAGTGCTCAGGACAGTCCTGCAACATGGCCAGATCTCTACAAATGATCCATGTGGACAAAAGGAATGAATCTAACATCTCTCCAGCGGGAAAATACTGCAGTTACCTTGTTCCAGGTACCGGCTCCATGCCCCCTTCCTCATGACTGCTTCCAGCTATTACAGCTCAAGCAAGACTTCTCCCTGGGACTCGTGGTCACTCAGGTTTCACAAGGAAACAAGACTGTTTTTGTCCTGGGCTACACTCAAGCTAAGGAGAAGGATCCCTGGGTTCTAACCAAGCACCTGCACGTGCCACAAGCAGGGCACTGCTTTCCCGGAGACTCCTAAGCAAATCACGGCACCTGAGCCCTCGGGACAGCCGTGATCAAAGTCGTGCAGGGGGGCTGTTTCCCCACTGCCCTCCTTGCTACCTCTCTCGCCTTCCTTGTCACTGTCTCCGGCCTCTGCTTTCCTCCCTCTTGTCTCCATTGTTTAAGTGTGAAACAGTTACTTCAAAGTACAAAGAAAAAGTTATACCAAAACAATTAGTTGACTGTATTCAATCACTAAGCTAATTTGTTCACTGAAGGGAAAATAAAATCAAAGAAACTTAACTTTGACCAATAAAACTAATCTGGTGTCTGAAGCAGGAATTAAAAAAATGAACCTCTTTGTTTAGTTAACCACCTATTTCAACAGCAGCTTCAGAGAATTAGTCGGCCCTCCACAACCGCAGGTTCTGAGTCTGCAGTTCACCAACAGCGCACCAAAAATATTCAGAAGTAAATAAAAATACAATAAAAATAATACAAATAAAAGTATAGTGTAACTATTCATATAGCATTTACATTGTATTAGGTATTATAAGTCATCTAGAGAAATGTATATGGGAGGAGGCACGTGGGATATAGGCAAATACTTTGCCACTTTATGTCAGGGAATTGGGCATCCATGGATTTTGGTATCCACAGGGGTCCTGGAACCAATCTCCCATGGATACTGAGGGGTGACTGTATCTCTAAAAACAAAATCCACTGCAAGAGATATATGAAATAAATTTAAAAGAAACTCTTCTATTATAAGTGCTCTGAGGGGTTAAAAGTGACTACAGCTCCTCCTTCATTCTTCAAAACCAATAGGTTAGTTTTTTTAAAAAAGGATTACAACATGAAATTATTCAGTAAGAACCCAGCAACATCATGTAAGTGACAACTAGTAATTTTAGTTGTAAGTTTAATGACAGTATCTGATTTGCTCATAAGCAGCAAGCAGTGAGCCCCTAAAATACAAATGAATATTCTCATAAACAGATTGACGCCTCTGAAATCATCCCACATTTCTATATTCAACATAAATGAATTTCCATTAGTCAGATGAATGTGAAGGAGAAAGTGCATTTCTTAACTCTAAGAAGTAAAATTGTTTGTGAATCTAAGTTAAAACAATGAAATCATAAAGATGACTTGATAGTCACTGCTAAGGTATAGATCATAAAACTCGATTTTTTAAAAAATTAAAAATATTGTATTTTGAAAAACAAGTCAAAAATAGAAGCTTCTTAATGACAATGTAGTAAGGCCCACCTTAAATACTAGACTTATACATGATTAATCTGACTAGATATGCATGACCACAATTTTCATTATTGCCTCACAGTGAACATTTTAGACAACATCCCAAAGAGTGAAATTTCATTTAGATCAAAACTCAGAAAGTGTTACATTAACAAAATTCAGTAAAATCTGATAAAATAGTATAAATCATTTGAAAACACCCTTAGTAAATAGATTTCTATTTACAGAATCTCCATGAATATATAACAGGTAATGATGCAATGAAGATGTTTTTACAATATTTATTAAGATAACAAATTTATAAATTGAAAGACTCAGAGGCACATAGTTTAAAAGGCCAATACCATGGGAATAATGAAGTCAACACAGAAAAGTAAGAAGATATGAACAGCTACAACCAATACAAGATCTTTTTGAAAAGCCACATTCCCCCAGTGAACACATCATAGGAATCATCCTTCAAAATTACCATGATAAAAAGTTATTTCCTTCAAAGAAAAATAATTCTTTCCACCTACCGAGCCTAGAAAATCCTATTTACAATGAACTGTCCTGCATTTCATCAGTATTATTTAACATGGCCTCTTCTACTCTGCCATTAGAAGTACGGAAAATTTTATAGCTATTGTATTTACAAATGCACATAATATTTAAATTTGCTCTTCCTTGAGCACAACTGAATATATACTTAATCAAATCACAATACAAATGCTTTATAGTGTTGAAGACATTTTGTGGGGAAAGGTGTATGGGAAGAGGTGTATTTAGAATTATGTTGTTTCTGAAGGATTACTAGGCCAATAAGTCTGATAAAACTCAAGGTAGTCACAAAAACAGGTCTTTGTTGATGAAGAATTTAATTTATTTCTGTTTTAACTGGACACACTGGGCTTCTTCAGTCAACCTTCACCACACTGTATATTTTGGTAACAAACCAAAAGCATGCAAAGAAGCCAATTGTTCCTATAAAAGAAAAAACAAAAATCACTTTTTCAAAGGAAGTTTCATAATTTACACAAAAATACAGACTTAAAATGACTGGTTCCTTTAAAAAGTCACATAACTATAAACTATTACCTACCAGAAATATACTAGAGATCTATGAACTCTTCTGAAAAATATACAACCACCTCAAATCAAGTTTCTTCAGAAACTGATAGAATTTTTTATACTATAGGATGAGCCTAAGCTTTTTGTAACACATATTATTTTCCTTACTACATAGGAAAGACTGAAATTAAAAAATAAAAAGGATGCCAATGGTCCTTTCCTATTGAACAATATTTTATAACAAAATGGGAAACCCCTACTGAAATTTTTTCAAGGTATGATATGAATACTTTAAATTGAGTATCAGACTCAGAATAATTAAATGGGGATTTTTTTAAAGTAGAGTTATTGAAAGTTATCAGTTTTCAAAGAATTATAACAAAATAATTCAAGATTTTTACAAAATGTTAAAAGTGACATAATTAGGATAATAACAAAAATGCATCCCAGGTAAAAATGAGAGGCAGCACAGTACCAGAGATCAGAGCAGCTCTGTCACGAACTGTGTATATATCATCCTTGGACAGGCTGATATCTTCAAGTCCATTCCTTTATCTTATTACACAGGAATAAATTTATCTGCCCTAGTTGCCTCCATAAACTGTTTTGTACAGTAAATGAGATAACTCATAAAAAAAATGTATTCCGGCCGGGCACGGTGGCTCGCGCCTGTAATCCTAGCACTCTGGGAGGCCGAGGTGGGAGGATTGTTTGAGCTCAGGAGTTCGAGACCAGCCTGAGCAAGAGCGAGACCCTGTCTCCTACTAAAAATAGAAAAAGAAATTATACGGACAGCCAAAAACAAAAGTATATATAGAAAAAATTAGCCGGGCATGGTGGTACATGCCTGTAGTCCCAGCTACTCGGGAGGCTGAGGCAGGAGGATTGCTTGAGCCCAGGAGTTTGAGGTTGCTGTGACCTAGGCTGATGCCACGGCACTCTAGCCTGGGCAACAGAGTGAGACTCTGTCTCAAAAAAAAAACAAAAAAAGTATCCCTTGATTTTCAGGTGTCTTCACCAGTCTAGATTCCAAAGAATTTGAATGCTAGATGGGGGACACTATTTCAATGTGACAAAAATGAGACTCAAAGGGGTTAAGTGACTATCTCATGGTTACACAGCTGGTAAGTAAGGCCAGAACTCAAATTCATTTTTTGATTTCAATGTAGTACTCCTTTAAACTATACCATGCTTAGATTTATTAAACATAAATTCAGAGATGCTGTTTTGCAAAACAATATATACTAAGTTGTGAAATTGCCTAACATATTTAAACTGAGGTATGCCATTTTTTCAGGATTATACCCTGAGAAATATTCAATGGGTAGGGGTGCAGATGCATACAGAAGGGGATATACATACCCTTGTATACGTTTTATGTTTAAAGTACCAACAGTTTTCACCACTGTTTTAAATGCAATACACAGAAAAAGCATGAAAAGAGATTTTTTTAAATCCAGAGACTATATGTACAACATTATCATAAGAAGTTATAAACATTATTATATTTATTCTTATAGTACATGTACTGAGGACCTACTACATGCAAGGCACTATGTATATTCTGGAAGGCATACAAATACACCTTTTAGATATTCAAAAGGGTCATTTTTTTTTTTTTTTTTTTTTGAGACAGAGTCTCACTCTGTTGCCTGGGCTAGAGTGCCATGGAGTCAGCCTAGCTCACAGCAACCTCAAACTCCTGGGCTCAAGCAATCCAACTGCCTCAGTCTCCGGAGCAGCTGGGACTACAGGCATGCGCCACCATGCTCGGCTAATTTTTCTATATATATTTTTAGCTGTCCATATAATTTGTTTCTATTTTTAGTAGAGACGGGGCCTTGCTCTTGTTCAGGCTGGCCTCGAACTTCTGAGCTCAAACAATCCGCCCGCCTTGGCCTCCCAGAGTGCTAGGATTACAGGCGTGAGCCACCTTGCCCGGCCTGGGGTCATTTTTAAGGCTTAGGAAGAGGCTGGGGTTAATTCCAGAAAAGCAGTAATAAAAACAAAAGTTTATTTAAATAACCTGCTTATTAGCAAGAATTTCAAGATAACAGGAAATATTTTAAGATTAGAAAAACATTTATTCACTATCCAGGCAGCAACTCTAACTTTAGTTACTTTATGTTGTTGTTAATGTAGGATTAGAGCACCTTTTCTTCTGTGACAGAGTAATTATTTTTGTTTTGTAAAATGGATTGACTTAAATACAATGGTGTTGGTTTGGAGTTCTGAAGCAAATACAGACATACTCCATATTAGCGAAATGCAAGGCATTTAAAGGGCTCGCTACTTCCTCATACAGAATCCCATCCACAAAGTGAAATAAATACACTAAAAGTTATTGGCTTAACTGGCTGATTCAATTTGATACGGCTCCAGAATTCAGACTGCAAATTTGTTTAACTCTGGATGAATGAAAATATAATACTTTAAAAATCAAAAACAATAAAATTTAGGTGATGGTTAAGCTATCATTTTCTTTATCATATGTCTGGAAAAACAACAGATATTCATTATGATCATTTTTTGTGTGTAAGCACAGGATAAATTATTCTACATATGCATTTATGGACACAGATACGGAGGCACAAAAACAGCAATTCCTGTCTCATAGGCCACTGCTGTTTTACAGACCATTTATTAAGATTTATGGCTGTGGCCCTAAATCTATCATATGGTACTAGGATATACACCCTATGTCTGATCAGTGACCTGGAATATAGGATTGAAGTAAGTGCCTGAAGCCTGCTATATATACCCTGAGATAGCAGCAGGGGCACTTCAAAACCCTAGCTTACACTCTGAAATGTTAACAGATGAGTAAAAAGTAGAACAGTTTTAATTTACAAAAATTTTTTTTTCCCATTTTGGATCCTATATTTTCTCATATAACATGCAAGACAACCAGATAAAATTTTAGATGCATATTTTGTGCAATATTACTTTCTGACAAAGAAAGGTCCCACTATTTTCTTGTTTTAGTTAAATCACTCACTCCACAAATGTTTACCAAGCACCCACAGGGCTCTGAGATACAGAAAGCTCTTATCTAGTTTGACAGAGAAGATATATGTACATATATAAAATAAATACCAATACAATATACACTATATTCCATTAGGTATTTGGATTTTAAAGCAGAGAAAGAAACTTCTAATTTAAAATTTCTAGAATAAGAAGTGTCCTCTTATCTTTTCTCGATATCAACTAACTTCAGCCTCATCTTGATTTTACCTCCCCAATCTCTACTTTCTCCTAAACTTATATAACTATAGCTTTTTACCCTATTTCTGAAGTGGGTGAAAGAAAGACTGTTCCCTCTAAGAGGTTAACAGAGGAAAACCATGAGATGTGCTGGCCTAGGAGAACCTGTACTTTTAGCACAACATGAACCCTGTTTACTCCTCTTCTCTTAGCTTCTGTTTTATCACCTTTATGCAACTCACAGGTGGGTAGACCAAACTATGCCTAGATATGTTGAGGACTAAATACAGAAGCACTGAAAAGTAGAAGGCTTTGTGGGTTTAGCAAAAGGCAAATATTTATAAATTATTTGTCTAAAGATATACTAACTAAAAATAATCATTTTAATTCTATTTTTACCTGTAAAAAGAAAGAAGATCAAAACCATTATCATGGTATAACCAAAGTACAGAATTGTACTTGCTGTTCCTGTGATTTGCAGTTTTGAAAAGAAATAATGTATTGCATATATTAAGAAATAAACTGCAGTAAAGCCGCTGGTAAGGAATGAACGCCATTGCCAATGATAATCCTACACAGAAAAGAAAAAAAGAACAAGAATTACTTTCCAATTGATAGTAGTTAACATATAGCTGAATAAAGTTACAAAGCAAACATAATTAAGTGAAATAGCCTTTGCCCATTTCCCTCCTTACTAAAAGTGCTAAGAAGCACCCTCTATCTTTGGTAGAGCTACTAAAAGACTAGCTAAAAATGTTGTGGAGAAAGCTTAAACTGTTTATGAATAATAAAGTATTAGACTGTATTTCAAAATTTATGCTTTCCAAAGAAAAGCAATGTACAAATGGCTTACTCCTTACTTACATGGTTCAACATTAATATTACTTATATTAAAGTCCAGTCAACTCTAAACTAGGAAGATTATTCTATTAAGGCCTGGTTGAAATCCATTTTCAGTTATTACTAACATAATTTAAACAAGGCAGATTATTAAAGCAGCTCTTCTTTCTTTTAAGTAAAGTGGCTTATAGCTTAGCAGAAGATCATTTAAAAGAGGTTTTAAAGATTTCACTATTTCTCTTCCCCTTTGGAATATATGAAAAATAAATATATTTGAAAAACAAACCAAGATTAGAAAATCTTATAGAACACACACACACACACACACACACACACAAAACTACAATAGCTAATCACTGAATTCAGTAAAGTTGCAGGGTACAAGATCAACATATGAAAATCTGTTGTATGTTTACACACCAGCAATGAATAATCTGAAAAGGAAATTAAAAAACAATTCCATTTACAATAACATCCAAAAGAATAAAATACTTAAAAATAAACTCAACCAAGGAGTTCATGGAAGACTTACACAATGGAAAGTATAAAACGTTGCTGAAAAAAATGACAAAAGACCTAACCAAATGGAAAGATACCCCATGTTCATGTACTGGAAAACTTAATACTGTTAAGATGGCAATAGTCTTCAAAATGATTTACAAATTCAATGTAATCTGTATAAAAATTCCAATGATGGCTTTTGCAGAAATGGAAAAGTTAATCCATAAATTTACATGGAAGTGCAAGGGGCCACAAACAGCTAAAACAATCTTAAAAAAGAAGAACAAAATTGAAGGACTTCTTGAGTTCAAAATTTACTACAAAGCTACAGTAATCAAAATAGCGTGGTATTGCATAGTGTAGCATACAGATCATTGGAACAGAATTGAGAATCCAGAAATATACCCACACATCTATGGTCAATTGATTTTTTTTTTTTGGAGACAGGGTCTTGCTTTGTTTGCCTGGGATCGACTGCAATAGTGTCATCATAGCTCACTGCAACCTCAAATCCTGGGCTCCAGTAATCCTCCTGTGTCAGTTTCCCAAGTAGCTGGGACTACAGGTGCGCGCCATCGCACCTGACCAATTTTTTTTTCTTTTTTGGTAGAGACAGGGTCTTGCTCTTGCTCAGGCTGGTCTCAAATTCCTAACCTCAAGTGATCCTCTCGCCTTAGGCTCCCAGAGTGCTAGGATTACAGGCGTGAGCCACTGTGTCCAGCTGTCAATTAATTTTTGACAAGGTTGCCAAGACCATTAAGTGAGGAAAGAACAGTCTCTTCAACAAATCGTGCTGGAACAACTGGATATTCATATGTAAAAGAATAAAGCTGGACCACTACCTCACACAATATACAAAAATTAACTCGAAATGTTATCAACAACCTAAAAATATGAGCTAAAACTATAAAACTTCGAAGAAAACATAGGGGCAGGCCAGGTGCGGTGGCACATGCCTGTAATCCTAGCACTTTGGGAGGCCGAGGCAGGTGGATCACTCAAGGTCAGGAGTTCAAGACCAGCCTGAGCAAGAGTGAGACCCCGTCTCTACTAAAAAAATAGAAAGAAATTAGCTGGACAACTAAAAACATATATAGAAAAAACTGGGCATGGTGGCGCATGCCTATAGTCCCAGCTACTCAGGAGGCTGAGGCAGAAGGACTGCTTGAGCCCAGGAGTTTGAGATTGCTGTGAGCTAGGCTGACGCCACAGCACTCTCGCCCAGGCAACAGAGTGAGACTCTGTCTCAAAAAAAAAAGGGGGGGGGCAAATTTTCATAACCTTGAATTTGGCAATGATTCTTAGATATGATACCAGAAGCATAAGTAACAGAAGAAGAAAAATGGATAAATTTGACTTCATCACAATTTAAAACCTTTGTGCAAAGGACATTATCAAGAAAGTGAAAAGAACTTACAGAATAGGAGAAAATATCTTGCACATCATAATCTGATAAAGGTCTAGTATCTAGAATATATAAAGAACTTATAACTCAACAAAGAGACAAACAACCTAATTTAAAAATGGTAAAGGACCTGAATAGACATTTCTCTAAAGAAGATATGCAAATGGCCAAGAAACACAAATAAAGATGCTCAACAACATTAGTCACTGGGGAAATGCAAATCAAAATCAGAGTAAGATACCACTTCACACCCACCAGGACAGCTATAATTTTAAAAAATGGAAAATAAGAGTTGGCAAGGATGTAGAGAAACTGGAACTTTTGTATATTTCTGGTGGAAATGTAAAATGGTGCAGCCACTGTGGAAAACAGTTTGATGGTTCCTCAAAAAATGAAACAGAACTACCATATGATCCAGCGATTCCACTCCTAGGTGTATACCCAAAAGAACTGAAAACATGTACTAAAATACTTGTACACAAATGTTCACAACAGCCAAAAAGTGGAAACAACCCAAATGTCCATCAATGGATAAATGAATAAACAAACTGTGATGTACCTATACAATGGAATATTATTCTGCCATAAAAAGGAATGGAGTACTAACACATGTTACAACGTCGATGAACCTTGAAAACATTATGCTAAGCGAAAGAAGCCAGACACAAAGGTCACATATTACAGCATTCCATTTATACAAAATGTCCAAAACAGGCAAATCTGTAGAGACAGAAAGCAGAGCGGTGGTTGCTAGAGTCTGAGAGAAGAGCGAAATAGGGAGTAACTACTTAATGAGTATAGAGTTTTAATTAAGGGTGATGAAAATATTTTGGAACTAGACAGAAGTGGTGTTCGTACAACGTTGTAAATGTACTAACTGCCATTGAATTGTTCACTTTAAAATGGTTCATTTTATGCTCTGTAAATTTATACTCAATTAAAAAAAATCATAGTAAGTTTAACGAAGTTAGATTTTATCTCCTATACAGAAGAAAATAATATAAAAGAAAGCATATGACACAACCTAAATCTTTAAAGATCAATTCTAGTTATTACATAGGAGGGCTATCATTTTGGCACTGTCATGAATATTAACTCATCACAATTATAGAAACTTTCAAAAAATGAATTTTCTCATCAGTTTATTAAATTTTCGGTCTAGAAATATATTGTAAAAAGAATACTAATTTTTAAGTCAGACAGTTAAAAAACTCAACAGTGAAAATTTAGCACAAAAAATAAATATTAACTCATCACAATTATAGAAACTTTCAAAAAATGAATTTTCTCATTAGTTTATTAAATTTTAGGTCTAGAAATATATTGTAAAAAGAATACTAATTTTTAAGTCAGTTAAAAAACTCAACAGTGAAAATTTAGCACAATATGCTGTTCTCGGGAAATTAACATTTTAAAGTTTCTGACAGTAAGCTCTAACTAAAGATAATAAATAGTGACCATATCTTAATTCAAACCTAAAGAGGGCTACATTTGATTTAGGAAATCAGGTCAATTTCTATCATAATAAACACATATCTACAGAAATTATTTCAATTAAAAGCATTTAAATTGCAATATGCCAAAGTTATAAATACTGTCTACAAATTAATATAAATGAACATTAATACATACCTCCGCACATAGGTGGAAATAGCAAAGAAGTATAGTTGCTTCAGAACATGTAATAACCAAAATTATAAATACCAGAAATAGGAAGCCAAACATGTAATACATCTGGTGTGACCTATAATCAAACATGTCAAGAGGAAACTGTAAATATTTTCTCTTTGACACAACACATGACACAATCTTTTCATTTTTCTCATACTGAAAGGCACTAACCAAATGACAAAACTTCAGAGGTGTGGATGGTGATGTGGTTGTGGGGGACAGGAGTGAAAGGACATGGCAATGTCATGGGGCATTACCTTCCTGCTCAGCAAAACCCGAAACTTCTATTTAATCAAATATGGTTAGGCTACTTGTCTACAGGTGAGCCAGACATATCTGATAAAAACTTAATGAAAAGGCAGAGCCAAACTAAGAAAAGATTACATTTGGTACATAAGGGTCCTTATCACATATGATAAAATCAGATGAATTTGGAAAATTACTATAACAATCAGGAAGAAAAGATGTTCTAATCACTAAAAAGCTCATATTTAGTTCTAATCTTGGTACTTTCTGTGACATATGTCAATGTGATCAAATAGCAATCATAATATGCTATTATTACTATTACACTATTATAGAGTGGCTCAAAATTATTACTACTAAAAGTTTTTATACGAGAACAAGAAATTAGATAATGAAGGCATCTGGGGATCAGCAAGGACTTTGAAAAGTCATCTAGATCAACCCCCAACTAATCCCCTTCCAACAAGTGATCAGAGAATCTTCTCTCTGGAGTAGTTCAGATTAGTTAAGAACATAGGTTTGGAGAGACTTAGGTTTACTTTCTGTTGCATGGCAGCTGTGTAACTCAGGCACACTATTCAACCTCCAAAGTCTCATCTTCGTCTCTGTAAAATGGGGATTATACTCACCTCATAAAGTTCTGAGAATTAAGTAAGAGTAAGTAAGAATAAGCCTTCATTTAATATTTGTGGTTATCATTATTCTTTTTCCCACATAGAAAAAAATAAAATAACCTTTGGCTCTTAAGATTTCTGGCTACTGGACAACTGCTTACACTTTTTAAGATATATATAGTAATCCATATCAACAAACAAAAATCAAGTATTACATACAGTGGTAATGAGAATAAGAGGACTTTGTCCTTAGCTTACCAAATACTATTCAGAATGAAGAAAAGCTGTATAAAGATGCAGCCAAAGGGCAAAATCCCTCCCATGATAATACCAGGCAAGGGCTTTGTATAGAATGACTGTTCCGGAATCTGACGTGGAATCTGATTGGTTCGAACTGGGTGTTCAATGGCCTTTAGGAAAGAAAGAAAGAAAGGATTCATAATTATCTATCTATTTTTAAAATTCTTCTCTGTACAAGATTAGCTTGCTTTTTTTAGCTTCCATGCTGACATTAATGGCAACAAAAGTCTACTTAAGTCATCAAACTGAAATTTGTATTTAGAGGCAATGAAACAGATACTATAGATACAATACTCAGTTTGTCTACTGGAATGAGTCAACACTGCCTCCAGCAGCTATCCATTGACTAATGGCTTTAGACAAACTAAGAAATACACAGGAGATAATATAGTACTTGGAAAATAACAGTTAATAAAATGGTAGAGTTAGGTTCTTCATTTTAATTATATACTTCCTGTATGAAATCAGCTGGTTCTGAAATTTTTGCCTATGTATTTTTACTCGGAGGTGGGCAATGTCATTTTTATTAAAATTGCTCAATTTTACTAAGATTTAATAACACAAAGATGACAATGAATGGCTACATAAAGCTTTATGACCATAAGGAGCTGGTGATGGCCTCAATTCTCCCTTTCATGACACACTACATGGTGGTATAAAAATAACTGGAACCTAAAGCCCTCAAATACACCTTCATGAGGGGGAAAAGGGCACAGATGTAGAAATTCATTTTCTTGCAACAAAAATTCAAAACCATCCTTCTATAATTTCTGTAATAAATCAAAATTTAAAGCTTGGTATTTTCACTTAGACCATACTTCTGTGGTCTAGATTATTTTACATGTTGATATACATGCACACAGGCAGATAATCATTATATCATTCTTCAATATTTATATTTTTAACCAGTATGTTTTTGGAATTTTAAGTACTTATTTAATCTATGTAATTAAAAAACTCAAACCCTGTCAGTTTACTATTTATGACATAACAGATTTTAAATCATAAATTAAACAAAATGCCAAAGAAGTGAAAAATCCTTTCGTAGCATGGCATGACTACAAAAGTACAGAGGTGACAACGACGCAGTGCCAGCTCTGCCAGGGCATGCCAGGTCCTGCTCAACAATGTGCTAGCACATGGCATTTCTTTTAATCCCGAGGACTTAACACTTCCACAGAGGAGCAGTGCTATTGAAGTGGAGTTAGAGAAGGATGCTGATGAGATAGAAGAATAAATTCTCATTTTCCTCTTAGCCAGGAGGCAGAAGGGGGCAGAAGTGGAGAAAGAAAGACTGGAGAGTGGGAGAGAAAAAGGGAGGAAGGACTGAACCTTCATTATAATCTTCCCTGAAATCAAATATTAGCAGGGAAGCATATAAAATTTATTTCAAAGCTAGGTATCAAAAACATTTGCTACTCTTACTCTGTACTCAATTTTCTTACAGCTTCATTTCCTAACCCATCCTCTTTGCTTGCTTACTTAAGCATTGTGTACTAGAAACACTTATTGCTAAGGAAAAAAATGTAGACTTTTTTAGGTTAAAAAAAGTAATAAAATAATTTATATTTAATGTCAAAAATTTATTTTCATTAGTTCATAGCAGCATTTCTTTCCCAATTAATCTATATTAGTTTCCATTTACTTAAAAAAATTTGAAATCTAAATTTACATGTGTAACCACCTCTCTACCACATTTCTAAATACTATTTTAAGAATTTTCTACGAAATATGGACCCTACAGGACAAGTCTGTATCTTTTATACACTTTTATGATATATTTCAAGGTAGCCAATTTCCACAGCTAAAATTCACGTGAATAAGTTAACAACTATAAACTTACATTCTTCTTAAAACCAAAGTATGCACCAATAAATGTCAGAGGCACAGATATGCAGAACCAAAGGGCCAATATGGCAACCAATGTTCCAAAAGGAATAGCTGCTGAAGATCCTTCTCCCCAGAGGATCAGATTCATTATAAAGAAGTCAGCAAATACAATTCTGAAAGACAGAACAGGCTTTTGGGTAAAACCAGAGTTAGAAGCAAAATGATATATTAACAATAAGATGTAATTAATATTACAACTTCTATGTTCCTAAGATATATAAAAAGAAGTGGAATTGCTGAGTCACAGGATATGTCAATTTAAAACTTTACTAGAAACTGCCAAATTGTTGTTTAGATTGGTTTTGCCCAACTTAAACTCATACTAGCAGCTTACGAAAGTTAGCTCCTCATATATTTTCAATATATTTAGAACTGTTGTTTTAACTTGTATTTCCTACCAAAAATTGCAGTGAGCATCTTATGTTTGTTGGCTTTTAGGTTTTGCCTTCTATGATGTGCTGGTTACATTCACCGCTCATTTTTCACTTGAGTTTCGTGTCTTGTCAAGTCATATATATGAGTTATTTATATACTCTAGTATTATTAATTCCTTGTTAAATATCTTGTTCTCCCAGTCTGCAGCTTTTTCAGAACCCAAACATCTGAATGTGTGTAACTAATTTCCTTTCAGTCTTTCTTCTGATTACATTTTAAAAAACATGGCTGTAATTGTACAATAATCACTTCTACTTACCCCACAGTTTTTAAATGCATCAATGTTTTCCCTTTATCCTTTGTGTACTTTAAGAGAAGAAAGTCCTTCTTAACCTGGGATCATGAAGATGTTTTTCTGTGTTTTTGTTCAAGAGTTATGCCTGTTACATTTTAGACTTTAACCTACCTAGAACTGATTCTGTGTATATGAGATAAGAATAGGCTTTTCTCCCTTCATAAAGATAACCAGTTGTCCCAGTATCATTTACCTAACAGCTCCCCTGGCTTGTGACGTCATGTCTAGCATGCTTCCATGTATATATGGTCTGTTTCTATATTCTCCGTCCCAGCAGCCACAGACATCCTCAAACTCCTTCATAATACTTGATCTTTTCATCAAGTAACAAGGTGAAGAATTTGTGTCTCTTACTAGTTAATAATCTTATAGACTTATCATAAGTACCATGCAAACTATGAGAGGTTATTTCAGGTATTGTGTAGAAGAGTCCTGTTCCCACACAACTACCACTATCATTAAAATATTTAATTGGTTATTGTTGGTATTTATCATCTTGGAATATTAGTTGATATCTAGCCATTTTGCCAAAATCTTTTTATTAATTATACAATTTTTACAGTTAAAATTTGTTGGTGTTCTTTGTATACAAATCACGTCACCTATAAATAACATGAAATCTACCTTTTTGGAATATATCCTTTTTTTTTTTTTTTTGAGACAGTCTCACTCTGTTGCCCAGGCTAGAGTGCCGTGGTGTCAGCCTAGCTCACAGCAACCTCAAACTCCTGGGCTCAAGCAATCCTCCTACCTCAGCCTTGCAAACAGCTGGCACTATGGGCATGCACCACCATGCCCGGCTACTTTTTCTATATATTATTCTTAGCTGTCCAAATAATTTCTTTCTATTTTTAGTAGAGACGGGGTCTCGCTCTTGCTCAGGCTGGTCTCAAACTCCTGAGTTCAAACAATCCGTTTGCCTTGGCCTCCCAGAGTGCTAGGATTACAGGCGTGAGCCACCTCGCCCAGCCTGGAATATAGTCTTTTATTTCTATTTCCTGCCTTACTGTGAGTACAACTTAAGTAACAAGCCATAAAAGTGATTTAATGGGAATGTCTCTAGTGTTTTATTATCATTAAATGACGTTGGTTTTGAATTGGAGATAAAATTTTTTTAATGTAAGGAAATTTAAAACCTGGAAACAATGCTCAATATTATCAAATGCCATTTGATTGCATCTGTTGCAATAATTATATGTAGGTGTTTAGTTACATATAAAATTATATGACTAGATTTCCTGTTACTAAATGATCCTTCTATTCCCAGGTGAACACCAAGTCCTCTAGTCCCAGGAATACTCATGTTCTTAGCACACACGTGTACCAGACACTTGCTCTGGAGCTGAGCACCTCACCATCCTGCTGGTAAACAACTACTTTTAAGGGTGGGATGAAGACTATACATCACAGAAAGGTTGATCAGAAACGTAAAAGCAGCAGCATAGGATAATTTCTATGAAGCCAAAAAAGGAATACATTTCAAGGAGAAGGTAATCTAATGTTAGACAATCTACAGAGGCCTCTGAGATGTAGAACATGGTCTCCAGATTTAAAAATGGGAACATTATTGGTAAACTTAGAAGTTTCAGTAAAATGACGGGGAAAAATATGAATTACATGGGTTTACACTGCAAATGTATGCTGAGAAAATGAGAATGAGAGTGCAGACTGTTTTCAAGGCATTTTGTTGGGAATGGAAAAGAAGACAGAAATGAGAGGAAGATGCTCATGGGAAGCTCTTTGTAGGACGTGGGACATCTAAGCATATTTGTAGGAATAAGAGAAGAACCACATGAACAGAACATATGGGAAGAGAACAGGGGAAGATGTGAGAGACTGGGAGAGGTGGTTGAAAGGCAAGATTCTGAAGGAAACCACAGGTGGCAGTCTTGGTAAAGAGAGGCACTTCTTGAGTTGACAGAGGGAAAGAAGAGAAAGGACGTGGCTTGAGAAAAGCATAAAAATTTGAATGGAACGTGAATGGCTAAGAAGGATGTGAATCTTCAATGGAGGTGATAATCAGAGAGAATATTTGCCCTAAACAGGTATAAAAATAGCACTGCTGGCCGGGAGCAGTGGCTCACGCCTGTAATCCTAGCACTCTGGCAGGCCGAGGCGGGTGGATCGCTCGAGGTCAGGAGTTCGAGACCAGCCTGAGCAAGAGCAAGACCCTGCCTCTACTAAAAATAGAAAGAAATTATCTGGCCAACTAAACATATGTATTGAAAAAATTAGCTGGGAATGGTGGTGCATGCCTGTAGTCCCAGCTACTCGGGAGGCTGAGGCAGTAGGATCGCTTAAGCCCAGGAATTTGAGGTTGCTGTGAGCTAGGCTGATGCCACGGCACTCACTCTAGCCCGGGCAACAGAGCAAGACTCTGTCTCAAAAAAAAAAAAAAAAAAGAAAAAGAAAAAAAAATAGCACTGCTATCACACTTTCATTTCTGGCCTACAAATGAAACAGCCCTGGTTTCTAGACTTCGTCATCTTTGGCTTTCTTTATCACCACTGCCTGTTCACTGGCCTGTTCTTTCCCACCAGAAATTTGTGGGTTGGGGAGGAAGCAGCCTCTATTTCTAAGACCAGAAGCATACCAGATACTTGAGATCAGAAGTGATCCTCCAGAAAGTCAAGGTTTTTGTTTTGTTTTGATTTTTGGTGGTTGTTTACTTTTTATTTTTGGTATGTGTTACTCTATACTTACTGGAATAAATTCTTAAAAAGTGGCAATACTTTGCATAAAAATGGGAAAATGTATGCTTGCCTGAACTATCTTCAGGTGAGGATACTTTCCTGTGATTAGGTCAAAGCTTTAAATGCAGCATTTCATGACAACATGTCAAACTGACTATTAAGATTAAGACATAAAAAGACTTTTAAGTAAGGATTTCTCATGTCTAAAGGTACTTTTCCTCAGATAAGACAGGTAGTAATTATTTGGCAAATGTTTATTAAATACTTACTTTTTACTCCTTTTCAAAAATTAAATGTTTTCTTAGGTACATGATTTAGAGTCAGAGAGGATTAAAGACTTAAGGGACTGAAAATTTGGGACTAAAATATAACCACATTAAGAAAATAATTACTGAAAAATTACTTACCCAGGACAAAGAAATGATGTCAATAAAACATTTGTTTTCCACTTCTCACCTCCAAAGGCTACAGAAGAAAACAAAAGTAGTATAAATACAGACTTTTTCTTTAAAGCAAATCAAATATACATACCCCAAGTCTGGCAGTTCCAAATTGTCAGAGAGCTCTGGGTGCCCATTCCTAGAAAATGGTACTAGCAAATATGATATGACATGTCCTCATCAAATGAACCAAATCTAAGGTGTACAGCATGGGATTGCCCTGGATAAGTCCTGCTCTAAAGATTTTTGCTTTAGCGTAAAATAAGTTCAACATCAAAAGAGAGTCATCCAGACCAGTTCTTCTTTTCTATTTTTTTTCTTTTTTAACCACAAAACAAAACAAACCCTTAAATCCTAGGCCAGTATCCATGAGTGGGACTGCATACAGAAAGGGCACACTGGGGATTCTTGTTTACCTTTTGGTCAGTTTCAGAATTTGTCATAAAACGTGGAACTCTGAAGCCTGATATGCAACACATTTAAATGTCTACTATGGTAGCCTGAATCTTCAGGGTTCCTCTAGCATTATGGTTTCTGGTGGGAACTGGGGAGGTAAGTGGTCAGATCAGACAACTAAGAAGAGTAGAAAGATTATGGTCATTTGACAGAACATACTTGCTTATACATTTTTCACTCTCCTTTGCCCCTCTCCTATTTGGCTTTTTTTTTTTTTTTCACTTAAAAAAATCAAATACTGGCCGGGCGTGGTGGCTCACAGCTGTAATCCTAGCACTCTGGGAGGCTGAGGCAGGAGGATCGCTCAAGGTCAGGAGTTCGAGACCATCCTGAGCAAGAGCGAGAACCGTCTCTATTAAAAAAATAGAAAGAAATTATCTGGACAGCTAAAAAAATATGTATATAAAAAAAAATTAGCCGGGCATGGTGGCACACGCCTGTAGTCTCAGTTACTCAGAAGGCTGAGGCAGAAGGATTGCTTAAGCCCAGGAGTTTGAGGTTGCTGTGAGCTAGGCTGATGCCACGGCACTCTAGCCAGGGCAACAGAGTGAAACTCTGTCTTGGGGAAAAAAAAAAAAAAAAAATCAAATACTGAAGTATCTAGAGTAAAAAATGAAAGTATTCCTCTGTTCTTAGTTTAAAAGTCGGTGATAAAACTGGCTGACATCTGAGAATAACTTTGATTTTTAAAAAACTTTTAACATAGTTTTATAAGCAAGTTTAAGTGCCACTTGCTCTAAAAGAAAATGGCAAAATTATATATAAAATCATACACGTGTGATTTGATTTCACAGTGTTATTGATGAAGAGAATTTTATGAAATGATTAATTCTGGGTTTAATACAACTGTAATCCAAATAATACTTTTTGAAACATTAGAAATGACTCTATAAAATGAAATATTTTTATGATGGGGCCACGTGGCAGCATCTCTCAGTAACATTCTGCTAATGATCACGCTACTTGATCTGCACCTGGGGAACCTGAAGCATGGGGAGGTGTGACCTGGAGGAGGTCCAGGACGTGTATGGGCACAGGGCGTGAGAGGCAGGTGGGAAGGAACACACCCTGTAAGAACTGACAGAAAGCCAGTGTGGCTGAAATCTGGAGGAAGGGGGCCGTGGCGGACAAGGGTCTGACTGGTATTCCACATGCATTACAATATATATGACACCCTAAACCTATGTCCTTTAGTAAAGGATGAAAGAAAAAAAAAAGAACTTGAGAAAATTCACAGAAATTAAAACACATTTAAACACATATACATATGGGACTTCACATACTCAGAAGAGAATTGTGTCTGGCAAAGTCTAGCTAATATTCTACTCGGGGTTGAGACAACCTAATCCCACCTTAACATTGCCCATGTGACCTGCCTGTGTTTCACCTCAAACCTTCATATCAGAAGACCTCGGAGAATCACTGTAAATCCCAGAAGGGCTTCAGCATTCCTACGCTGGCCAACTCTGGCACTCACTGACTCTGCTGAGCTGCTTTCTAGGTCACCCAGTCACATCTCAGCCTTATGCTGTGGCCCTGACCCATTCTTTCACTGAACTTTATCTTACTTCTGGAAAGCAAGATATTACTTTGAGACCAATGATATTACAAAAGTAACTTACTTCAGGGCTCTCTAAAATAGTGAGATCTTAGTTTACAGTTTTTTTGTTTTTATAAATATTAAATTGATACAGCATAAGTCTGGCCTTTCATATGTAGGAAAAGGGACACCCAGATTTGTATACTTTTTCCCTTTATTAGTCTGAGTATGCTTCTTGAGTGCAAAAAAACTAAGTTGTTCAGCCCAACCTGTTAAGACAAAGCTTAAAAGACAAAGGAATGAGAGAGTGGTGGGTGAGGCTCCTCATCTGCTTATTTCACTGTGTAAGCATTTTTGAGCAAATAAACATAGGGATAGTCATTCACATCACAAAAGAAATTACCAGCCAGGCTCCTTTTATCTAGGGACAGACCTCTAAAGACATGCTGCTCATAGAGCAGCCTATCTGACACCCAGCTCAAACCCACCGCTGCAGCAGTTGATTCGTGATCTGACGCCCCGACACAGTGGCTCTTACTTACACTTATAGAATCTGGCAGCAACATAGCCTGCAGGGGTGCCCAGCAGCACCCACAGGACCACAGCACATGTCATTAGCGCTCCTCGGTTGGCAGGTGACAAAAATCCCAGGCATGCAAAAACTAGAACATGAAAGGTTATAAATGTTACTACCTATTTCCTTTGTTGTGAAATGACAGAGGAACCTTCTCGTTTTTTAAACAAGATGACAAATATAACTTCATAAAAAAACATGCGCTATCCTACCATGCAGCTATACTGACTCTTAGTAATATTTGATATACTGCATCAATATGATTGATCATACATAAGGCAAAATCCACTTTGGAAGTTTCTTGTTAGAATCCATAAGACCTCATCTTTCCCATGATCAGGGAGGCTGTCTGGATGCTCAAGACTGCACTCAGCATTTCTGAGATTCAAGTACAGCTTTTAAAATGAACAGAAATAAAAATATTCACATTATGAAATATTCCTGCTTTTGTTTCATTTTAAAATACTGAGTTCTCTGGCTCTGGGGGTTAAAAAAAAACCAAACCCTTACAACACTCAAACATAAGAAATAAGACAGAATCTAATCAAAGAGCAAAACGGGGGAAAAGATTCCATAGCACCATTAGCTTTTCAAAAACAAATTACTGAAGGGCCTGGTCAATGACTCAGGGTAACTCTGGCCCCAGCCCTTATTCAGTTGGTTAGCTTTGTTTGCTCTTCCCTATATAACTCTTCCTACTAATGACAATAAAAATGCCAACTTATGTCTATAGAGACTCCCAGCTTTCAGCTGGGGCTCAAGAGTTATGACATGCTCAGAATCTCAAGGCCAGTAAGATAGTGCCAAGAGTTTCAAGTGGCTTTCTAATTCCAGCAGCAAGAAAATCCCCATTGTTTCCCTCAAAGCGTGCACGACCAAGCACACACATGACGCACATGTCTGACTAGCACCATGATCAGCAGGAAACACATCATGGTAGCCTTACAAGACCTACCAGGACTTCAGCTAAGATGCAATCCCCTTCTCCCCCAGCCTGAGAAATGGACTGCCCTTAAGTAGGAAGTTCATATTTGAGGACTTAAGGAAAATCATTCCTATCATCTCCTGTCCTAGGCTCTCTCAAACTTCCCTCTGTACAAGTTCACTTTCTAGCTGACCCCAACAAAAACCAGACTGAGGCAGAAAGCAGCTCCTGATAAAATTTTAAAGCAAAATTTATCTTTAAGTCTCCATCCTGCTCTGAGTCCACTGTGGCTCTATGGCATCTAGTGCCTTCACACTATCCTCTGTCCAAACCTTTTCTATGAGACCTTCTCCTGACCTACCCTCTCTGTATGATATACTTACAAATTCTAGCCCTATCAAAGCTTTATCTCCTTAACTTATTAGTAGATTGAAAAAAGATGTTCTAATTAGTCTTTAAATTGAGCCCAAATGTGTGAATCAGTGGTTCCCAAATTTATTCAGGTGCTAGACGTTTAGAAGTAATAATGCTCTTTGCAAGGCATTTATATAGTTAATTTTATCATAAAAATCTGGAAGAATTTTACTAACAGTACCTGACTATAGTGTTACGTATTTAATGTGTAATCAAACATAAGACCAAATGTTCACTAAGGAAATTATTAAAAGGCAGCCAGCTATTCCTGAATGCTTCCCGTAATATTCATTTGCTACCACTTATCAGTAGCAGACATCAATAAAAGAAAATATGAAAAACATAAAATTTATCAAATTCTATTTATAAACTTTTTTTTCTCTTACCAATGAGGCAAACTGGAACACTGTGCAATTAATGTATCCCTAGAACAGTAGCCTTAGAACCACCCCTGTGGCTGATCAGGATCTCTAAGGAATGTCAATTTAAAAAAAAACAAAAAAAACCCAGATTGTCCTAACTGAGAAAAACTTACATATTAAAATTTCTGAAGATGTTCAGGTGGCACAAAGAAGAGACACTTTTTGTCTAGGAAGATCTTTTCTAGACACTGCTAGAATCCTCCCCAGATGAGAAAGGTCTACAGAGAGCTTCCTGCCCTAACCCTTTCCCCTTCTCTCCTCCCTCAGCAGAAGCCAAAAATGTCTGCGAGTCCTAACCAGACTGTTCCTTCCCCCGAAGGCTGGGTAGAGGAGTCACCCTGAGTGACCTACTCACCTCTGGCCCAGTGCCACCACAAGAAAAGCCTGGACTCCACAGAGATGAAAAGAGAGACCAAGCTTCAGCCTTTGAGTGTAGCTAACCCTTCCCCAAGTCACTTAGGACCAAAGCATCCAGATTTTGAGAGCCAAAAGGACTCTTGGAAACAATCTTACCTAGCTACCCACTTAAGAAAACTGGTTCTCAAATAATTACTATATTTAGAAAAAGTATTTTCTACTTCTCAATTTTCCTCAATACTTACATAATGTCACAAAAGTCATAATTAAAATCTGTGTCCCAGATCCTAGAAAGACTGACAGCAGCATCCCTTTTCTTGGAGGACGGAATATATCACCATGAACTAGTTTCCAGCCAAATTCTTCCTGGGCATCCTCCTAAAAAAAGAATGAAATCAATTCAGTTGTCATATGGCATCATCGAGACAACCAGACAGTTTGTTCACTGTTGAATGTGCTGGTAGTGAAAAAACATTTAAAAAAACTCATAGGCTGGGTGCAGTGGCTCACGCGTCTAATCTTAGCACTCTGGGAGGCCAAGGTGGGAGGACTGCTTGAGTTTAGGAGTTCAAGACCAGCCTGAGCAAGAGCAAGACCCCATCTCTACTAAAAATAGAAAAATTAGCTGGGCATCATGGTGCATGTCTGTAGCCCCAGCTACTCAGGAGGCTGAGGCAGGAGGATCGCTAAAGCCCGGGAGTTTGAGGCTGCAGTGACCTGCACCGCACTCTAGCCCCGGGTGACAGAGTGAGACCCTCTTTCAGAAATAACAAAACCCAAAAAACTTATAAATGTTAATATATATTTCAATTTTGAAGAATACAGCTTGATTCACAGAGTTTTCTACAGCTTTCTTAAACTGTTTTTAAAATACTGCATTAAGGTCTATAAATATAGTTACTGAGAAACTACAAAGATAATGTGATCCCTACATAGTTCTACTCTAAGTCAAATTTTGTGGACCAACTTGATGACATAATTTTTAATCACATGCCATCCTTTTCAATCTATATTTATTAATCTCCAAAATAAGCAAATGGTATTATACTTTGCTAGTACAGTAAGCATAGCTGTAAACATAGTAATAAACTTGCATCATCAGCCCAAACCACACCCCTGATCTCCAGACATATATACAAAGTACCCAATCAATAGCTCTACTTGGTTGTTTAACAGACATCTTGAACAGAATCATCCACAACTGAATTCTTGACTCTCTCTTCCCACCTAAATCTGCTCTTCCTACAGACTCCCCCAGTAGATAGAAACTCCATCCTTTTAGCTGCTTAGTTCCCAAAACCTGGAGCCACCCATGATTCTTCCCTTTTTACCCCTCACACGTGACCCTTTAACAGATCTATACTCTATACAGAGATATACTCTCCCACCGAAACATATCCACAGGACACCCACCCACCATCACACCTTACCTGGCTACTGCAGTATGCACTGAATGGGTCTGTTCCTATGTGTGCCCCATTCAGCTGATCCTCAATACAGCAGCAGCCAGGGAGATCCTTTTAACCAGCCAGGCAGCTTGGAGCAGAAACCTGGGGTCACTCGCTGACTTCTCTCCAGTTTCTACAATCTCCAAAGCCAAACCGCTTCCCACAGGTTATAGCACTTTACAGTGTCATACACTAGGCATCAAAGTGCTCATGTCCTCAATCCCCCAACAGGCTCATCTCAAACATTTTCATTTCTGCCAAAGTACTAGATGAGCAAATAATATTGCACTGCAGTTTTAACTTGCATTTCTATTATGAATAATGTCCCTTTTTATATATTTAAGAGCCATTTGTATTTTCTTTTTTATGGACTCTCTTTTCATGTACTTTGCTCAGTTTCTTACTAGGCTGTTGCTTGTTTTCTTGATTTTAGGATTTTAATATTTTTCCCTGGTTGACATTTGTCTTTTTTACCTTATAGTAGCTGGGACTACAGGTAAAGGCCACCACACCTGGCTTTCGTTTTTCCCTACTGATATACCTTTGTTAACTTCCAAATTTAGACTCATTATTACATTTGGAAAATGTTTACTTGGAATTTCTTAGTTCACTAATCCTTCTAAATCTCCCTTTAGGACTGGCTTCACTTATTTATTTATTTTCTGCTAAAGTATTTTTTTTTAATTTTACTCAGCGGCCCCACATCTACCACCCAGTCCTGTTCCCATGGGCAGAATCAAGACTATTTTCTGCTAACATATTTCTATAAATTCCTTCAGTGAAGATCTGTTTGTGATCAACTGTTCTTATCTACCTGCAAAAAGTATGTAACCTTCATTAAGAGACAGCTTCTCTGGGTACCCAATTCTATGTAAATAATTTCTCTCACCAATTTAATAATATTTTATCTTTGAGACCCCACTGTCAGGCTAATTGTTTTTCCTCTGCAGTTGCTCAGTCTTTTTTTCCCCTCTGGGTGATTCTAAGATCTTCTTTCTCTAAGGTTCTATGGTTTTGCCACGAATGATCTAGATGTGGATTTCTTTTTATTTATTCTGCTTGGGATATATTGTGTTTCTTATCTATGGATTCTTATCTTTCATCTGTTCTGAAATATTCTCAGCTGTTACTTTTTCATATATTTTATACTCTGAGACTAATAATTCTAGTATCTCAAATCTTCAGAGTCCTAAATCTGTTGTTTATTGTAAATTTCTAATAGCTCACATTTTATTGATCTTTAATTGGAAGAATCCTGTGAATCTAAATGTGCTAGACTTCCTTTCATTGGGTTTCTACTTGATTCTGCCAAGAATAAGAAGCACTCACTAACCTGGAACCATTCTGGCCATACTTTCAGAATCCAGGCTTACTTCAGGACGAGACTGAGGTTCAGCTCCTTGCTGCTGACCCAGCGGTTGGCGTTCCAATTGGCTAAGGACTTGAAAACAGCACTGACCCACAGGGAACCTCAACCTCTCAGGCTTGCATCTATTTCCTGCTCTGGCCTTGGCTCACTTTTTTGGGTGGTGGGTTAGAGCAGGGGACTCCTTGGATACCTCTGTTACCTACTGTGAACCCAGCAGTGTATCAACAAGTATGGTACATTAAGAACTGACTGACTTATTCATTCATTCAACAAACATTTATTGCCATAAGCTTGGCAATGTTTAAAACACCAGAGATACTACAGTGAGGGTGACCAAAAAAATCCCTGCTCTCATGAGTACATGTTCTCATTGGGGAGGCAAACTAAAATAAGTGAGAAAAGTTATAGTATGTCAGACAGTAGTAAGTGCTATAGAGAAAAAATAGGAAGCATGAATGTGTGTGTAGGAGAGGATGTAATTTTATGTGGGATGGTGGGGAAGCTCTCAATGGGAAGCTCACGTTTCAATAAAGCTGAAGGAGGTACAGGAGCTGGCCATGTAAACCTCTGAGGGACAAACACTCCAAGCAGAGAGAACAGCGAGCGTGAAAGCTCCGACGTGGGAATGCGTGCCTGCTGGAACAGAGCACTGAGGCAATGCAGGGCCTTACGGGCCATTGTAAAGACTCTGACTTTCACTCTGAGGGAAAGAGAAGTCCCTGGAGGGCCGTGCTGAGGTGTGAGATGATCTGACTTCTGTTTGAGCTGATTCACTCTGACTGCTGTGCTAAAAGACTGAGGGGAGGACAAGACCGGGAGCAGGAGTGGAGGCAGAGGTGCCACTGGCCCATATGCCACACAGTGACACTGTGCAAGTTAAGAAAAAACTCCACTACCAGCAATTATTTGGAAAAGCCAATTATGAACAGAATATTTTGAAATTACTTTTAAAAAAGAGACTGTAGAGTAGAAATGTTAAGAGCTTATAAATATTGGTATGTTCTTTTTGCAATTAGAACAAGACAGAAAGGTGGCAGTGGAGGGGAGGGCTGAAGAAGCTAGGGAAGAGAAAACAATGAAAATCTGAATTTTTTGCATTTAATACAAATTACTGTAACTCTTATGAAACTTTTGTTATTGTGCTGCTGAAATGAAAATGTATAACATTAGGCAACTTAAAATGCTTGAGAATAAATAAGGCTGGGACATTAAATTACTTTGAATACACCAAAAGGTTGAAATGGTAAAAATTCAGTTAGGATTAATTTAAAAACATCAACACACATACACAAAAATTGCTTGGGAGTTTTCCATTCAGTTTTTCTGTTTCACAAAGTGGGTATATATCGGGGCTAGGGAATCTGGCAGGGGGGACAGCACACAGTGAGGAAAGACAACAAGCTGTAGCTGTGTGCCTATCACCCACCGGCACCAGTCTACTGACAGATGTAGCTGTGAACAGTTCAGCTCTGAATGTTGTGATGAAACTTTAAAGACTATCCTGGGCAGACCAAGGACTAGTTGAAATGTTTCCACTCACCGTAGAATCCATCTGATTATATCTGGCAATATCTTTGTGCAGTGTCCGTAACATAATCATAGCTACCATTCCAGATAAGAAGAGGACAATGACCAGAGAATTCATTATGCTGTAGAAATAAGCATGTCATGATTAATCTGTAGCTTAATATTAGGAACGGTGCAACTCTTTTTTAAACCGTTTATTAAACATTAACACATCGTTAACCAAAATCAAAACTACCTGAAATCCAACAAATTCAATGAACTGTATTTCTTTCAAGTTTCCTTCTAGTAGATATATAATTTTATATACTTATCATTTTATAGTCTGTTTAGAACTAGAATTTTTTGTCCATGGTCAACATTATTAAATAACTACTATGTCCAAAACATTACAGCACAAGCTGTAAGGAACCAATGAAGAACTGGCTTGTACCCTCAAGATATTTACTGAAGAACAAATTTACTGTGAGTATCAAAAACATTAGTCAGTAAAACAGGAAAAGGAGAGTTACGGCACCATAAACAGCTTTCTAGATAAAAGTTTTGAATCATGGTTTGAAGAGGAAAATAATAAATAAATAGTCATAATAACAACAGAAGCTTCTATTTATTGAGCACTCTTACATGCCAGGTAATGTCCTCAAATGCTCTGTTCCATTATGTCCTGTAATGCTCAGAACAATCCCATGAGGTGAGTATTTCTAGATCAAGAGATGGACTGTGAGAAATTGAGTGACCTGCCCTGACTCAAAACCAGTAACTTAAAGCCAGGATTTGAACTCAAGTTCAGACTTTTGAATAAACTAGAGAAGACTGGAGAATAAATGAGATGTTCAAAGGGATGAAGGGTAGAAAAAGTAGAAAGCAAAAAGCAGACTAACTCTGCCCTCTTACCTAAACCACTGAATGTGAGTATGAGGCATAGACTCCAGAATATAGTCCCATCTAGATGCCCATCTGATATTTTTATCTTCCTGGGGGGAAGGGGAGAAAAAAAATATCTTTAAATAAGCACTTGCTGACAAAACACATTAAAAATCCAAAAATTCTCATTCATAGCTTGTCTCCATTCAGTCAACAACTGCAATTTCTAATTATCATAACTTTGGTTAGTCCTGAGAATCACGGAGTTTCAGATTTACTCAAGTCTAGGGAAAATCAGAATGAGATTAAGCAACAAATTAAAAAAAAAAACATAAGAATTCCTAATAATACCCACATACTTATGTTTTTAAAAGTCTTTAAATTTTAACTAGCAAGTGTTTATTTTAGATGTCAAAATTTAGAGCTATATTAAATTTTTTTTTTTAGAAAATAATTGAATGGAACAGTTTACTCTTTATGCCTAGGGACACTAGCCAGATCGCAAAGTCATACCAGGTACACTGAGCATCTGGCAGTTGTCACCCATACTGAGCTCTTAATATCTAGAAATATATACTGTTTACTGTGCTAGGCTTGCAAAAGGAAACATCATATGGGGATATTAAACATTACAACTATATTGGATTGCCAAAGGAGTTTTTAAAAAATAGAGGTGGAAAACTGCCTAAGATTCTAACAATGAACTTTTAATTTCCTCCTAAGAAACTCCTTTGCTAATAAAAACATTCTCTTTAACTTCCTAAGATAATCTACCAACAGGAAACTCCCTATTTAAGTCATACTCAAATCCTGATTTTTAAAATGTTTTCCCAAATGCTTTTTGAATATATCTCTGAAGTTTCCATAGTATCCTCTATGCCTATTTTCTACCTTTTGTTTTATATGTATCTTTTATGTTTAACACTAAATCAGGCTCATATCTCCAATTTCCTGTATCTTCTCATTTAAACTAAGACTTAGTCTTGAAATTGATTATGTTGCTTGGTACACTGACAATTCTAAAACTCAGCTCATTAATAACTTATTTATTTGACAAGCTTAATCATTAATATTTTTAATTAGTTTAATCAGTACAAATTTAAAATAAATTTCTAAGTTATACTAAAGATAAAAGCAAACTCACCTCGAAACTAACAGAGTAAGTATAGGCAATTTTGATCTCCCCAGAAGCCTTGTTACTTATATCCATGGGAGGTCCAGAGCAGTCTGGTTTATCTATATGGGTATGTTTGAAGCTGTGGAAAGAAACATTTTGGCAAGATGCTGATAAAGTACAGTTTAAAAAAAAATGGGGTGAAGTAAAGGTTAGAGATTTTATACATATTTCACAATGCTGCTGATAAAGGTGAAATTATTCATGCCACATTTAATAGCATAAATATTTACTTAATATAACGGGCTTAGTGATGAGTATGTATACAAAGTTATTCCTTACAATTATAAACAAACTTTTGAAAACTTTATACTTGAAGAGCATTTAAATAATCTTAAGGGAAAAAAAACCACTGAGGGGGTTTAAATTAACTGCCATCTTATTATGGCATGCATTTCTTTACCACCAGTGCATCAGAAAATGGCTAATTCAAATGGTAGGAAAAGTCACGGAAAAAATGGGATATTCAATTAAAAAAGGATCTCACTAATAACTGATATGTACTTTCATGCTAAAAAAAAAAAACTAGACAACTTGAAGAGATATTCTTTCAATGGCCCGTCACATATTGGCTTCTAACCCTGCACGGAGGCTTTAGAAATTACAGCACTAATCAGCTCATCTGGGCCTTGGAGCAGAGGAAAGCTGCAAACATCTGAGGCAATGCTCTCTCCACTGTGAAGAGGACCACTATCCCAACCACTCGTCTTCTCCATTCCCCGCTGACAAATAGAAAAGCTGTCAAAACTTCCTGACTGAAAAACAAAACAAAAAGTCACCTTGGCTTGACTGCTTACCATCACAGGAAAATAATTATCTGTAGGGTTTCTCTGGACAACCCATAACTCAATAACAAATCATGCTAAGGGTAGTTTTAGTAAAATCAATACTGAAATGTCAGAATACTGATTAAGTAATAAGTTAACTGGGCTCCGAACACTTATGCTTTGAACTTAAACTTCACTTATATTTATTTACTTTTTATCTAGTAATATGATTACCTTTTTGGTTCAAGTTTAGCAGCCACTAATCTTGCTCCCATGGACCCAGTCTCAACAACATGATAGTGTATTTTGATGTCAACATGGTTGAAGATATAAAATGTATCTCTTTCATGGAATTCTGACTGTGGAACAGAACTTAAAGTTAAAGGTAGAAAACTGGCTATAAGAGAGTCAAAACGTGAAACTTTAAATGAGCTACAAGTAAGAAAATTTAAATTTGAACAGAATTTTAACCCTTCCCCATTAACATGTTTAAGTTTTAAACTTAAACTCTTTAAGCCAAAAATTAATTGGAGAAGGTATATACTTCTAAAAGTTTTAATTTTTACATAAAATTGTATTATTAAGTACCCCTTCAAAAGACCATTAATAATATTTTCTAGCTTTTCACTCAAAATAAAATTTAAAATATTATGTTATTGTGTTACGAGCATGCTAAATCTTATACATTTAAAGGCTTTTCTTTTCCCTGGAAGTTTGTAATGTGGGACTAAACCAATAGCCTAAATTATTCAAGTATCTCTGATCAACTTTCACAAAAGCATTAACAACTGATAGAATCAGTTTCATGATCACGCTCATGCTAACTTCTGTCAGACCACATACCCATTAAATCAGGTTGACCTGATTACACAAAATTTATTTTTATCCCTACTTAGTTTCTAATTACCTTCTAGTTACCTTCTATGTTACCTTCTAATGTCTCCATTTGATTAATCTATTTTTAAATATAAAAGAATGGCTCAAAGACAGAACTTAAAAAGGGTATAATACCGAACTTTTGCAATACAAATTTAATTAACTTGATGAAGTCTTTCTGACACTCCACTATCTACATTTTTTTTACATAAAAGATTTATGAATCTAACTTTTTTTTTTTTTTGAGACAAGAGTCTAGCTCTGTCGTCCTGGGTAGAATGCAGTGGCATTATCATAATTTATTGCAACCTCAAACTCCTGGGCTCAAGCAATCCTCCTGCCTCAGCCTCCTGAGTAGCTGGGAGTACAGGCGCATGCCATGACACCTGGCTAATTTTTCTGTTTAGTAGAGACTGAGTCTCACTCTTGCTCAGGCTGGTCTTGAACTCCTGAGCTCAAGCAATCCTCCTGCCTCTGCCTCCCAGAGTGCTAGGATTACAGGTACAAGTCACGGCGCCTGCCCTGAATCTAATTTAGTAGAGTTAGAACAAAGTCCTAACCCTTAGCATAGCACTTAATATACAGCAGACACTCTCAGTAAATGTTAAACCAAATCTGAATTATTTCAATTCTAGAGTTTGATTTAAACATTATTAATTTGGCTTAAGTTTAAGATCCAAGTAGTTATTTGTATTCAGAACATCTGACCTGTACTGACTCAATAAATATAACAATTTTTGTCCATGTAAAAAACTGAGTTCTACCAAAAAGCCATTTCAAAAAGCAACAGAATTTATCATGAACTTACATTAATAACACAAGCATCTTTTGCATGGCCTTTATCTGTAATGTAACAACCAATAGGAAATCCAGGATTACAAAACCTTTGACCATCTTCAACATCGTAACACCATGTTACAGGCATATTATCCACAATCCTATGCACAGAAATAAAAGCCAAGTTAGAAGAGAACCCACCAAACATGTCTAAGAATTACTGCCCAAATCAGTGTCATCACTTTGTAAAATTTAAATGAATGTATAAATGCCTTAAGATTCCAAAAGCCACAAAGAATTTAATGAAATGTGGCATTTCATAAGTAATGACATTATGCTAGTATCTGATCCACTGTAGTGAGGAAAACACTTTACAGGCTGGTCCAAGTGCAGTGGTGTTTACAACCAATTGATCACAACCAGTTACAGATTTCTTTGTTCCTTCTCCACTCCCACTGCTTCACTTGATTAGCCTTAAACAACAACAACAACAAAACCGTATAGGTTTTTTAAAACTATAAATGTATGCAGGAAAAGGGAGTTTTATAAATTAAATTATTACAATTGCTAATTTAACAATATTATCTAGACACTTCAGTATAATTTAGTAGAACACTCAAAGCTCTAAACAGGTACAAAGCAATACGCCTAGTTCCTCAGGAACAGTTTATTGAAGAATATAGAAACGAATGTCTTTTATTACCCAGGTAATTCAATAAAAAGGAAATGGATATAATTGCAAGATATAGGGAAATATTCAAATACAGGGCCAAGCAAAAAAGTGAAAATTATAGTACAAAAAATCTGTAAAAATTGTAAATCCACGTTATTTCTAAAAGAAATACTGCTATAAAGCTGGAGAGCCAAATCTTTCAATTTCTACAGTGGAAAAACCCTTTTTTAAAAAAAAAAAAAAAACTAAAAAAATTCTGCAGCATTGTATAACTACATTAAAGTCCAAGTATGTGGTCTCCTATGCCCAGAGCACACTGCAGGATACAAATAAAAAAAATTACTCAAAATATACTAGCTATATTACAGTCATAAGACAACACTCCAGGGCATGTTTTATTTGTTAATTAATACATGCCTTAGGAAGTAAAACTATGATTCTATATTCACCCAAGGTGTACATTAATGACCCAATAAAACATGCCTCGTCACATTTAAACGCTGTTTAATAGTACCCAATGTACGAAGTTTTAGAATCACCTATACTGTTAAACCACTTATTATTATAACCAGCAGGCTAGTAGTTCCAATGAAAAGACTATAAAATATTAGAGGCATAAAGACAATGCAATATAAAATAAATAATTCAGATTTTCTAGAGGCCTAAAGAATCAGTTAATTGCTTTAATTTTTTAGATAGAGAATGAAGTTCAATTAATGAATATATATTGACAATATACAGTACCTTTATGCTATCATTCAGAGAAAGCACTACATAAAAATTATAGTGCTAGTACCAAAATAAGGAATGAAGGGGCAATTTAGGTTTTTTAAAAGTCAATATCCTAAATGTGTCATTTATATAATGATTTACATTCACAAAGTCGCCTTTTTCTGGTAGTAGAAAGCATTAAAAAAAAAACCCCAACGAACCCTTCTAAAGACACTTAAGAAAATTTCAAGCATCATTTTCAATTACTGTCTTCCTAAGTTAGGAGTAGTATTTATTTGAATTTCTAACACCAAAGAATTTAAAAATCATATTTCCAATCTGATAGAGAAGATGACTCAAAAGGATAAAGGCTGAATGACTAGTCCCAACTTTTTACCATGAAGAACTTTGTTCGGAGGAATTACTTAATAGGTACAATGTACATTATTCCAGTGATGGATACCCTAAAAGCCTTGACTTCATCAATATGCAATATATCCATGTAACAAAGTTATACATGTACCCCATAAATTTATAAAAAGAAAAAAAAAAAAAGGAACTCCCTTCCATTATTATCACCCTACAAGGACTCCATGTGAAACACTTCCACCAATATTTCGTTTATTAATAACTGATTTTCCCAATAAATTCATTCCCAAAGTTTCTGATCAGAATACAATAACCCATGTTGTCATAATACACTCAGAAAATTGCAGCCAAAAGCAACAAAACTTGGCATTTAAGTCACTGTGTGTAGTTTTAACATGAGTAAATTTATACCATTCATTAGTATTCTCATTTATTTTTTTTAGAGATGGGGTCTTGCTATATTGCCCAGGCTGGTCTCAAACTCCTGGCCTCAAGTGATCCTCTAGCCTAGGCCTCCCAAAATGTTCGGATTACAGGTGTAAGCTACCACATTCAGCCAGAATTCTGAATTTTTGAAAATAGCACATCTTTCCCCTTTGCTAAATTGGTGGGATCTTGGATTGGGACTCACTAGCTTGAAGTATCTTCAAGATCCCTTTCTGTCCAATAAGCTACAGTCCAGTGGTTCTATGATACTAAAAAATTTTAAGTATTTTGGCAACTAGTTAATTATAATTTTATAAATAAAATGTCATAAAGATTTGAACTAAGGGGCAGGGGGCAACAGGAGGCCATAGAACCTGGTCAGGTCTCAGCTGAAATCCATGGCTCTTAACCTCACTGGGGATGGGCAAACAGTTCAATTTGATATACTGATAGAATGAACATCCAAAAGGGAACACACGAAGGCAATCTACCCATTCACCACCTCTAGCATCTTACACTTTCTAGAAGAGGTCAAAACCTACGTGAACTATGACCCCACATAGAATATAGCATTTGCAAGCAAAATTACTTAGAATAGTTATACTTCAAAGGCTGGATATGGGGAGTATTCTAAAATATTCTATGTTTGAATATTATATAGTAAGTACATAATACCTCAGAAACAAAAACAAAAGTTTTTTTTTTTTTTTTTTTTAGACAGAGTCTCACTCTGTTACTCAGGCTAGAGTGCCGTGGCATCAGCCAGCTCACAGCAACCTCAAACTCCTGGGCTCAAGCAATCCTCCTGACTCAGCCTCCCGAGTAGCTGGGACTACAGGTATGTGCCACCATGCCTGGCTAATTTTTTCTATATATATATATATTTTTAGTTGTCCATATGATTTCTTTCTATTTTTAGTAAAGACGGGGTCTCACTCTTGCTCAGGCTGGTCTCGAACTCCTGAGCTCAAAGGATCCACCCGCCTCGGCCTCCCAGAATGCTAGGATTACAGGCATGAGCCACCACGCCCAGCCCAAAACAGTTTTAAATGCTTTTTGATTTTGATACAAAGTGGTACAGAACTTGTTAATGCTACATCATGTTTACAAAAAAAAAAAAAGTTTAAGCAAAAACTGCTTTATTTGAAGTAGATGCTATTTATCAAACATCAAAGAAAAGTTAAATTTTGTTTTCCTGTGATTTTTTCAGGGCTCACAAGTATACAATAACAGTATTTCTCTAAAAGACTGATCCGGGTCCTTTCCCCAAAGCATAAACATGCTACTGGTAACTACACCTCATTTTATTGTGCACCACTTCATTGCGTTTCACAGATACTGCGTTTTTTTACAAATGGAAGCTAATGGCAACCCTGCATTGAGCAAGTCTATCAGCACCATTTTTCCAATAGGATGTGCTCATTCCGTGTCTCTGCGTCAGCATTTTTTAGCAATAATGTATTTTTTAATTAAGGTTACGTACATTTTTTTCCAGATATAATTCTATTGCACACTTAATGGACTACAGTATAGCGTAACCGTAACTTTTATATGTATGGGGAAACCAAAAAATTTGTGCGACTCGCTTTACTGTGATATTCCCTTTACTGTGGTGGTCTGGAACGGAATCTGCCATATCTCCAAGGTATGCTTGTATGTGAATAAAAGAAGTACTCTACATACAGCTAAAACATACTTTAAATGATGCTGCCAACTTTAATTAATAATCCTCTGGCAAGTAAAAGTTACTGCTTCATACTACTTCCATGAGTAACAAAAAAAGGAAATAAATTAATTTGCTATATTTTATACAGTCAATCAAATAATTTATACAGTCAGTGAAGCAGAGGTTTCATCTTGAAAAGGATAAAGCCCAAAATCCAAAATCTCCATGTCTTACCAGTGATGTTGATAATTCAACAACATGCTTTTTTTCAAGAATTCTAACTTTTGTTTGTCTTCAGCTTTCTCTGTATGGTATGTTTTTGTACAAACAAGCTTACAGGTCTCCTCCTTATTAAACGTAAACTGTATCAAAAGAAAGTGGAAAGGAAATTATGAAAAAATATCCAGGTCCTTCATACCAACACCATAAATAGAGTAAAAGTACTAGTCTCATTAAATTACTTAAGTGCATTAATATTGGTATTTTAAAATTCCTCACAGCTCAGATTTAAATTTTAATCATTGTTTCTCTATAAATTTAAGTCATCAATTTTTCCTTTGATAAGTTTTTATTTTTGATAATTTCAATCGGTCTACCTTTTAAATGTAAATGAGCCCTAGAAGAGAAAAAAACACAACCCACATGTAGAACAAAATGGAACATCAGTCTCTCCATGCTAATATCCCATGGCCATGGTTTAGAAGCTCTGGAATTGATGGCTTTCTAGTAATAAGCAAATTTTTATGTTCAAATATCCAATAGACATTATTAAGTGCCCCCTCTTAAATGCCAGGTGATGGAGATTCAGCAGTGAATAAGACAGAATGTGATGATAAAAGAAAAACTCAAATTTGGATATCTAAAATAAGGGTAGACATAACTTTTTACTCATGTTTGAAAATATTCTCAATTTTCAGGATCGTATTTAATAATAAAGTTGAAACAACAATTGGTAATTTTAAAAAACTGAGTTCAAAATTAAGGATTCCTCCAATTTTAAAGTCTAGGACTTATTCCATGTGCATAAAAACAATGACAGTCACAATTAGATATCTTTTAATAAATTCAAACTTTATTACAGGTGCTAAAAAAATTGGATGTTTCACTTCTTCTATGCACTACACTTTTTTGTATATTACTTATTAACTTCCCTAAATCAGCTGCTGTACATCAGCTGACAAGCGAAAGTTTAAGTGTAGCCCACTGCTGCCACCTATCAGCCAACGGTTTAATTTTGGCCACACGGCTACTTCTGTCAATACAGCAATAGCTGCACCATTATTTGATATTTTGAACCTTATATGAACCCTAAAGATTCATTTTTAAAAAGTGGAAAATGGAAAAAGTATACACACTGAGGAATCAGAAGCATAGGTGACAAACTTAAAATGACTTAAGCAGAGAGACATAATTCCTTACACTAAAATGGCAAATCTTACACCTTATCCAATGCTCATTGGGTTTAGGTGAGTCAATTTGTATCTGAAGGAAATAGGAAGACTAAAGGTGACATTTAATAATAATAATAGTTAATGCTTATTTAGTGCTATTTTTAATGATCTTTTTATACGTAGTAAGCCTCATGTAATCCTCCCAACAGCCTTATGAGGCAGGTATTCTTACCCATATTTTACAGATTAGAAAACTGAAGCACAAAAAGTCATGCAATTAACAAATGGCAGAGCCAGGATTTAAGCCAAGCGAGTCAGGCTTTAGAGAAAATGCTCTTAAACACTTTACTGCCTCTCTCTGGAATATGTTGTTTTGTTTTTGTTTTTGTTTTTGAGATAAAGTCTCACTCTGTTGCCTGGGCTAGAGTGCCATGACGTCAGCCTCACAGCAACCTCAAACTCCTGGGCTCAAGCAATCCTTCTGCCTCAGCCTCCTGAATAGCTGGGACTACAGGCATGCACCACCATGCCTGGCTACATTTTTCTGTATATTTTTAGTTGTGTCCAGCTAATTTCTTTCTATTTTTAGTAGAAACAGAGTCTCGCTCTTGCTCAGGCTGGTCTTGAACTCCTTAGCTCAAACAATCCTCCTGCCTCGGCCTCCCAGAGTGCTCGCCACCACGCCCGGCCTCTCTGTAATATGTTTAGTTGGGGATTTTATATTGTAAACTATGTTTGGCTATGGATTTAAAAGTATTTTATTTATGTTTTGTTAAGGATTTTAAAATATTTTTGGCCCCCAAAGGAATTAACTCCTTCTTATGCAAGCTTATCATTGTTCTATATTTTTATTCAGGAAAATTTACTATTATAAATTTTCTTGAATTAATTCAGTGAGGATTTCACTTTCTCTTTGGAATAATTCTGTGGAAGTCATTAAATCAAATACTTTCATCAACCTACAGTAAGACCTGAGTATAAATCAGCTCTATCTTGTTGTGAGACCAGGGAAAGCTGCCTAAGCCGACCTTAGCTTCAATTAACTTATATGTAAAATGGGTTTAATAATATCTGCCTTGGAGGGCTGGTGGATTAAATGCAGTAATATATGTGCAAAATGCCTAGCATGTTGACTGACAAAAATAGGTATTCACTAAATGACAGTTACTGTTATGTATCCCACCACCAGCTTTTAGCAAATGGTAGAAAAACTACATCAAAGTCCTTCACATCTGAGGGAAACCTATAAGGTTGCGCTTTCCTGGCAAGACCTCTCACCAATGCAGCCTTTGCTGCCTCGACACCATCAGGACTATTCCCAATTTGCATCTTACTCCTCTGAATGTGAGTCACCACCAGAAGTCCAGGATTTCCACGTCATCCTCCCTTTCCCATATTCGAATCCCAAGATGGATACACGCCCCTCCCCAACTTCTCAGACCTTCCACTATGCTCTTGGGAACTCATGTCACCAGCAGAACACCCTCTCTATCTTCAACCTCTTCTTGGTATGTTCTCCGAAACCTGTTCTAACAGAAATCTGGAAAGCTGGCCCTCCCTGAGGGATGCTGCCTCTCTGCAGTTGTCCCCAGTGGTGGCTGTTAAGTCCTTGAGAGAGCTGTATAACGTCCATCTGCAATTAGTCTTTCCATTCACTCTCCACCTGGCTATTCTACCACAGCTGCCTTTTCTTTTTTATTTTATTTTATTTTTGAGACAGAGTCTCACTCTGTCACCTGGGCTAGAATGCCATGGTATAAGCCTAGCTCATAGCAATCTCACACTCCTGGACTCAAGCGATCCTCCTGCCTTAGCCTCCCAAGTAGCTGGGACTGCAGGTATGCACCACCACACCTGGCTAATTTTTTTTCTATTTTTAGTAGAGACGGGGTCTTGCTCTTGCTCAGGCTGGTCTCGAACTCCTAAGCTCAAGTGAACCTCCCACCTCAGCCTCCCAGAGTGCTAGGATTATAGGCATGAGCCATCTGGCCCACAGCTGCTTTCTCAATGACCTCCCCATTGAAGGCTAACTCAACGTCAATCCTCTGTTCTCACCTTACCTGATCTATCAGTGACAGAGTGGCCAGTTCCTCCTTCCAGAAACACTTTCTTGTCTTGGCTCCAGGAACCACACTCTCTTGTAATCTTTCTTTTTTACTATTGGCTCCTTCTCTGTCTCCTTTACTAGATCCTCCTCATTCTCCTGACCTAGAACACCGAGTGCCCCTCAGACCTTGGAATTCTTGTCTTATCTATACCCCTCCCTTGGTGATCTCATCAATTCCATGGCTTTAAATACCATCTCTACACTGATGGTTCTCAAATATATACTGCATATCTCTAGGCTGAAGCCCTCCTCCAGACTCCACATATATTTTAACTGTTTACTCAACATCTCTGCTTGGATGCCTAATAGACACCACATAATTACGGTGCCCCAAACCAACTCTTCCCCATTCCCCCAAGCTTGCTCTTCCCACAGACTTTCCCACCTAAGAAAACAGAAACTTCACACTCCACACCACATTCCTCAGCATAGTTTTGGCTCCACCCTTTAAAATATAGCCAGATTTGGAGATCCTGAAAATTTCACAAGCCCTTCCTCTCTACCCCCATGGTCTAAGCCACCATCAGATCATATCTGATGTCTACAAAAAGGCGCCTAACTGGTCTCCTGGCTTCTCTCTTTGCACTCCCACGGTCCATTCTCAGTATGGCAGCCAATGATCCTGGTAAAATCTAAGCCTACTCAAAACCCTCCAAAACATTAACCATCTTGCTCAGATGTAAAGGCCAAAGTTTTTACAGTGGCCTATGAGTCACTCTAGGATGTGGTCCCATACTTCTTTGCCCTCATTTCCTACCATTCTCTCTCTATCCTGCTCATCTGCTTGAACTGCACACCTCGGGACCTTGGCATTTGCTGCTCTCTTCACCTAGAACATCTTCCCCAGATATTCACATGGCTCGCTGCTTTACTTGTTTCAGGTCTTTTACTCAAGTATCACATCCTCAGAGAAATTTTTAAGTTTAAAATTTTAAATTCACTTTCTCAGTAAGCCTATTTAAAATTACAAATTCCCCATCCACCTCCCCAGATTTGTTTTCAATAGTTCTTTCATTAGCAACTTAACACACTATATGTTATTTTGTCTCCTTCTTCCTATCAGCATAGAAGATCCACAAAAGCAGAGATTTTTTTCTGGTTCACTGCTGTATTCCTCCATAATGCTTGGCACAGGAAAGGTACTCAACTAACATGTTAACCAACTGAATGAATGAATATGAGTGGTTAGACCTGAGATGAGGTTATGTGATCCTACAAAATGTGTCTCCAGCTTCAATACATGTCTTGCACTATTGTTTTCTTGACCTAAACAGAAGTCACAGATAAAAGATGGCAAAGTACGTCTGGGGTTTTATTTTGTTGCTGGTTGTTACCACTGTTTTTATTGCACATCTAAAACAAGATAAAAATCTTTGAAAATAAAGGATGTAAGCATCAACAGTTAAATTAAAAATATTGGCCAATACATTTATGGCTGGCTTGGAAAAAATCTGATCTCTCAGCCCCATATTTCTGTTTACCTATGCCTTGGCCTTAATAAGTGCCTGCTCTCCCTTTAAGCGTGGGGCAAAAAGAATTTGTTTTAGCACAAATCCTGATTCTAAAAAATTCTATGAGACTCAGGGAAAGATGTGTTAGGTGTACATGTTTCTCCATTTTAAACCATTCCTTCTGTTCTTCTATTTTACCTCAACTCTTAGGACAAAGGATTAAATCTGAAAAGTACTACACCCAAAAGAAGAGAACTCTGCATAAGCAAGGAACTGTCTTCATACATAAATAGAATGTACCTGAATGGTATCATACTAAGGGAAGTAATGTGCTTTTAAAGTCTGCTGTAAAAGGATAACACCTCTCTGTGGGTTTGAGTATTTTGCTGGCTTTCCCTCTTTACTGCTAGGGATTTCTGCTGTCCAAGTTCACTGACAGAGTTACTGATGTTCTTCCTGCCCATCATTTCTCAAGGCCAAGGCATACGTAAATAGAAAGATGGGGCTGAGAGACCACTGGAGTATTTAAGCCGATTGTAGAATTTAATAAATATGCCTGAGAATCACTCATTGCTATAAAAAGCAATAACTTCAAAGTAATCTTCCAAAATACCAAAACATGGAGATGTTCCACAACTGACACGCCTGCCCTGCTCAGTGCTACTCAAGTCCATACACTTTGAGTTCCTTCTTCCCCAATGACTTCGCCCCACTAGGCCTTCAAATCTATTGTCTGTGAAAAACTTAAAATTACTAGCACTTTTAGGGTAGAAAATTTCAGAGTAGAATATTTGAAGAGATATATTTATGGTTAAAAACTATAAACTTGTAGTGGGTTAAGCTTGTACAATGTGTCTTTTCTGGCAGGGCTTTGCAGTGTAGGCCCATGTGCTAGAGGGAGTGAGAGGGCTGGTGGGACTAACCTAGGCTTGGGGATTTGCTGGACAGATGCTCCACCTTAATAAGGTGCCAAGGGAGGTACGGGTGGTTAGTGATAAAGTAGGGATGGTGGCTAAACATGGGGTCCAGCCAAGAGAGAAGGATGTGAAGCCAGGAAAGGCAGCTGTCAGGCTGGGGAATAAAACCTGGGGTCAAGTTACAGCCACTGGAATGAGAGTTCTCATAAAGACAAATGCCCATGACAAAGAGCTAAAGGAAAAATGCAAAGTGCAGAATAATATGTTGTTTCAATAAGTAGATGTAATTTACTTATATAAGCTTATCAGTATATGAAAATTTTCAGGGAAGATTAACAAGAAACTGAAGTGGAACTGAGAGGAGAGATTTCATTCTATATTCTTCTGTACATTTAACTTTTTATAGGGTGACACATTATCATAAAAGAGAAAGACCACTGATCTTTGTACAGGAGGAGAGCAGATATAAAACAGGGGACTGTGCAATGTGGAAGGATAATAGGCTGAAAAGATAATAGACTTAAAAGTTAAAATAATTTTGGAAGACGATGAAGTACATATATTGAAAAGAATACCTTATATTGTGCTTAGTTAGGTTTAACTGGTTACTAAAAAGATGTTCCCAATATACTTTCAATGATCAAAATAGAAAGGTTAGCTTCCAAAAAACCCAATGGGGGAGCCTAGCCAGCGTTATATTTGCTAACAGAGAAAGCCTATAGATACCGCTCAAAAGGAGAGGGAAAGAGACACAGAACTGCTGGGACTTTCCATGTCTGGAGGCTGGGTTCCAGGTCCTTCTGTAGGGCAGAGGGTCTGAGCACCACCCTTTAGGTCACAGCCTCATCATTTTATAACACTAGTTGTATGAATGTTCATTAAGACAGATTTATCAATGACATATTATGAGAAGGAGAGGATCCTTTTAAACTGTGATTTCAAGAAATTATTTCTGGATGCAAAAGAGAAATGAATTCTTAGCTATGAAAGCTGAGCTACCTCAAACTTTTCTCAAACAAACAAAAAGAACCAAAAAATACCCCCACCAACCAAAACCTGTAACTAAATAATTTTTATATAACACTAAATACAAACCTTATATGGTGAAGGTTCAATTCTTTCCCCGAATAATACCTGACCAAGATTTTCAGATGGGCGTTTTCCTTCTGACGCTTGGCAAAAATCAAATCTGGGGGAAAAGTATTTAAGTTTTCAAACATAAAAGAAACAATGAAATATCAAATGCCTAGCCAATCTTGAGAGTAGATTAGGTACTCTTCATTCAAGCAGCTCTAGTAGATGAATAAGAAATACATTCACACTCCAAGTCCTAGGTACCACATCCCCCCAAACAAAAGACACCTGAAAATTATGCCTTAGAATAGTTTGTTTTCTAAATACTTTTATTTAAATGTAAATTATAGAATTTTTATATTGACACATATTTTATTTTTGTTCATTCCAATGATAAAATTATTTACATCCTTATTCTTCAAGCTAATTTTGCATAACTTATCACCTTTTTTTTATAACCTTCTAATCCAAATCTTTAATTAAAAATAACATTTCAGGATTATATGTTAAGTGTAGTCGGGGTTCCACTTCATCTCAATACACTGGACAGCATAACCCAGTATGTGAAGCATGGCTGAATAGACTCTCTGAGAACAGAGAGATGTGGAGAAGCCATATTCAGTCATCTGCAAGATTCTCTGTGTGGTAATTCTCTTGTATTACTAACTTTAATAAAGTTCTGTTCAAATAATTTCAGCTTTGCCACAGAAAATTAAAGAGCAGTTCTGTGTTTATCCTAGAATGATATGGGGAGTACCTGAGACCAGAACAGTAATGACAAGAAATTAGTGAGATTCCCAAGGAAGGTGAATGAATCTCAGGTGATTAAAAAACTGGGGCTGCAAAGTCCCAAATGACCATTCTCCATCTACTGGATATAACAGATTCACTCTGTTTTCCTAAGAATATCCATGAAGATTTAAATAGAGATGTTTGTTTATTTAACAAAACAAAAACTGGAAAAAGTTTTTAAGTCTCCAAGAGTTATATAAATATGGTCCATCCAATGATTAATTTTTTACTTCGCTCTTAGTCTTACTTTTTTGTGGATGCTTTTCTCCACAGCAAATACATATTTTCTTTCAAAACTCTCAAGTAGCAGAGGAATTAGAGGCCAACTAAAATTTAGGAACTATTTTAGACTCTATATGGTATACAAATGAATAAAGGATATTCATGCAGCATTTTTCATAATAAAAAAACTGGAAATAAATGTTGGTAAGTAGGGAATCAGCGAAACAAATCATTACATGGTATCTCTACAATCACTACAATGGAAATAATAAACAGCTACTTAAAATACTGGGTAGCTATACCCACAATATATTCAGTGAGAAAAAAAAGATACAAATCAAATACAATAGGATAAGCCTACTTCTGTTTAAAATAAAAATGTGTAAGTGTGATTATATACATTGAAATATTCAGAGAAAAAATGTGGAGTAGACATCAAAGTAGTGATTTTGGGAGACTGATTATGTGACACAAAATTTTGTTTAAAAATGTGTGGGGTTATTTATAATTAAAATATTTTAAGAAAATAAAATCGCTTTTTGTCTAGTTAGATAAAAAAGGAAACCCGCTGTTTCAGTTGGTGCTCCTGCTGTATTACAAAGCAACATAAAACGAAGATCACATTTCAACCCTACGTCTTGGAAGTAAAGGGTACACCTTAAAAAATGTTTTCAGGCCCTATACATTTTTTAAATGCCTATAAATTTGTCCTAAATGTGAGAAAACAAATTCTAAATACACAAAATTCTTATGAGTCACATAAAATTTTATCTAAAAACCAAGCCGAAAAACTTACGCTGTATATTCATAAGGAAGAACAGATTCCACTGAGTCAAGCCTGTTCACAAATAGTTCTATTTCAGCCTGAAAATAAGGAAACACAGAATTAGAATATAAACAACTGGACACAAAGACTTGAGTCATGCTTAGTATGGAAAAAGAATTTGACATGTTTGAAATGTGAAATCTTATAATATCCAATCTATTTTTAACAATTCTCTTATAAATCCATTCACTGAGATTTATATGCATTTAAAATACATCAAAATAACTTTCAGAGTTGGAAATGTCTTCAATATTTTAAAAATGCCTTTTAAGTCCTAAATTTTCTAAAGACTTAAAATATTTTAACTAAAAGCATTCATCACATCAATATAGATGTCATTTTAAAAATCTGGTTTCCAAATTCACTATTTCATTCTGTAGTACAAAAATAATTTTTATTTTTAAACAAAATTTTTAAACAGTCTCATGGCAACCAAGAAATGCTGCTACGTTGGTTAGAAATTTGCAGATCAACTATACTAGAAATACAATTCCATGCATGTGTATACTCTTAAGCAGACAGAGGATAGACAATGACCACACTAACTTTGGAGGGCTGCTTTGATCAACTTGAGAATACTGAATTACAAGGTAGTAACAGTAAAGAAGTTCACAATGACCAGATCAAGTTCAACAATGGGGAAGGGAGAGAAAAGCTGTATCAACTTGCTAGGAAATATAGGCTAATTTAAAGGTACACCTTCCTACTGAAGCTTCCAAAATTTCTCCCAGGTGTAGCTGAAGTGCCACAGGACCCATGACCCCTACCCACTCTCTCAAAATGAGCTCACTGTTATTCATGAGAGAATTCACTAGCTGAAGCAGTCAGCATGTTAATTGTGCCTTGAAGTACTTTTAGTGCTAATCAAAAAACCATTAAGAGCTATTTACCTGGGACAAGTATTTTTACAGAGTCAGACCCCTACGGCTGCCTTTGGACTTCAATCATGAGGCTTCCTGGAATGGCATATAGCCACACTTGTTGTTTTGATGCCACTTACTAGTGCTGTCAATGGTCCTCTACACTTGCTAACATCCCCCAAAACAAGATGAGATGTTTGGTGTACAACTAAAACAAACTCATAGTACACTGCCACTGGGAAAGCAGTGCGACACAGCAGACAAGAGTATGGACTCTGGGGCCAGATCGCCTGGGTTGAAATCCCAGTGCTATCACTTACTAACTGTGTGACTTTGGTCAAATTATTTAACGTGTCACCTTCCTGATGGGTGCTTCAGCTTCCTTATCTGCAAAATGGGGATAATAGTATTTATCTCATGGGGATATGAAGATTAAATGAGTTAACATTTATTTATAAAGTACTTCAAACAGTATCTGACACAAGAAATACTATGTATTTGTTCAAGTGAAACCAAATAAATTTAATAATAATATTCAGAACAGGATATTCAATGGTACTGAAAACAGTATCATATGCAACCGCTATTCAAGTGAAATGTTAACTCGACAGTAACCCTGCCTCTGACACACACAAAAAATTTAACTGTGTCTCTTTGCATAAAATAGTCAAGACTACATAGTCAAGCTATAATCGTCATTTTAGCTAAAAAGATAATGGGACATGACACTGCAGCATTACAACATACTTGAATAATTAGTGCCAATACATATAACTGTTTTGAAGGCATAATTCCCACTTGATGGCTTACTCTGCCAAAATTCACTAATTAGAAGGGGTCGACATTGCTATGAAGATACATCAGAATTCAAACAATCTACTTAAAATATCTTAATGAAGACTGAAAGGCCCCTAAAAAGCAAATCCAGTTCACATCTCTAGATTTCTTTCTAGGAAGCAATGTAACAATTATATTCTACATAACTAAGTTTTGAGTTTCAAAATCTGTACAGTCACATTGTCATCACGTAAGCTAAGTCCCTCTGGCTACAATTAAGCATATTCCTCACTCTCAACTTTGTTCAGCACAAAATGATTAAGAACCAGGACCCTGAAGCTAGGCTGCCTGGGCTTAAGTCCTGACTCTGACATTTACCAGCTGTATGATCACAGGCAAGTTTTATCGCTTCCCTGTGCCTCAGATTAATAACAATATCTGCCTTAAGAGGTTTTTAAGGTGATTCAAGAGCAGTGCCTGGCACAAAGTACTGTTAGTGTTTACTATTATGCAGCAATGTCCAACAGAACTTTAAGCAATGATGGAAATGTTCTTTATCTACACTGTCAAATATGGTAGCCACTAGCCACACATGGCTACTGGGCACTTTAGAATGTGGTTACTGTGGCTGAAGAACTGAATTTTTAATTTTATTTCATTTTAATTAACTTTAGTCACAGGAGGTTAATGACTTCTGTATTAGCACAGCAATAGAAAGAACAGCAACAGAACAAACAGCAAGCTGCTTAGCACCATTTATAGTCATGCTTCAATAATAAGGATATGTTCTGAAAAATGCATCATTAGGTGAGTTTGCCACAAAGTGAACATCATAGAGGGAATTTACACAAACCTACACGGCACAGACTACTACACATCTAGGCTATATGGTATAGCCTATTGCTCCTGGGCTATAAACCTGTACAGCATGTGACTGAACTGTAACACAGTGGTAAGTATTATGTATCTGAACATATCTAAACATTGAAAAGGTACAGTAACAATACAGTATGAAAGATAAAAAATGGTATACCTGCATAGAGCACTTATCATGCATGAATGTAGCTTGCAGGACTGGAAGTTGCTATGGGTGGGTCACAGTGAGTGACTGGTAAGTGAATGTGAAGGCCTAGGACATTACTGTATATCACTATAGACTTTATAAATACTGTACACTTAGGCTACACTCATTTATAAAAAAGTAAGGTAATTGCACTATGATGTTATGATGTCACTAGGTGATATAAATTTTCTTTCAGCTCCGTTATAACCTTACGGGACCGCTACTCTGTTGTTAATCTAAATATGCACCACATGCCTATATATATAAAATCCCTTCATATATCTAACATTTTTACTCTAGTCGCTACAATCTTTTCTTTTCCTGGAAAAGCAAGTCTAATTTTTTTAGTCTATCCCAGGGGTTGGTGAACGTTTTCTGTGAAGGGCCAGAATAAATATTTTAGGCTTTGCAAGATGATATTCAGTCTCTTCTCCTGAGTGTGAAAGCAGCCCCAGATAATACATAAATGAATGAGTGTAGCTGTACTCCAATAAAACTTTATTTATGGGCACTGAAATTTTATTTTCATGTAATTTTCACTCATCACTAAATATTATTCTTGATTTTTTTTCTCCAACCACTTAACAGTGTAAAAACAATTCTTAGCTTAAGGGCTCTACAAAAACAGTCAGTGAGTGGGCTGCACTGGACTCCTAGTCAGTCCATTCTTGAGCACTGTTTTCCAGGTATTTTTAAAAGTTATTTAAATTCAAATCTCAGAGGGCCCAACAAGGTTCAAGAGTCTGATGCTGTGTGAAAATTTTAAGACACTGTTCAAAGGCATATAAATTTAAGGTAGAAGTTTCTTTCATTTCTATCCAATTGATGAGGCAAGAGTTTTTGCTTAGTTTATGATGTCCTCCCTGAAGTTTCACGGTCCATCTTTTGGCTCTTGAATTTGAAGATCAAGGGAAAACCCTATTCTCACTTTCTGCCCTCTCTCATATCTCCTGTGAATCTTTTTTTTTTTTTTTTGAGACAGAGTCTCGCTTTGCTGCCCGGGCTAGAGTGAGTGCTGTGGTGTCAGCCTAGCTCACAGCAACCTCAAACTCCTGGGCTTAAGCGATCCTACTGCCTCAGCCTCCCGAGTAGCGGGGACTACAGGCATGCGCCACCATGCCCGGCTAATTTTTCTATATATATTTTTAGTTGTCCAGATAATTTCTTTCTATTTTTAGTAGAGACGGGGTCTCGCTCTTGCTCAGGCTGGTCTCGAACTCCTGACCTCGAGCGATCCACCCGCCTCGGCCTCCCAGGGGGCTAGGATTACAGGCGTGAGCCACTGCGCCCGGCCTCCTGTGAATCTTAATCTTTTGAATTGCCCATCTCCTGGATCATGCCAGCTGCTTTTCCCAGGGCCTTGCCCTATTCTCATTTCCTTCTTAAAAAAAGGTATGTCATTGAGAATGATGGCAGAATTCAAGGCTTAGACATCTAAGTTTCATGTAAGGATAAAATTATACTGTTGCTTTTCACCAGCCTTTCTATTCATAAGCATAAATTCTTCAAGGACACTCTTCACCTCTTTCCTATGTTCTACAACTGATAGCTTAGAGCTCATCATCTCAAAAATACAACATTAATTGCTTCTCCTCAAATATATTTTCTCAACTTGTCCATGTGCAAGAGAGCTTCTAAAAATATATTCCCATTAGTTTTACATTGTGTTACATACAGAGATTGATACTACTGGCAAATTAAAACATTTTGTGTGCACACTCTTTGCTAAATTTAAAACCCAAATTAGTTTCAAGCACCATTCCTGAAGTCTTCACTGTTACCACTCCCCATGGCTTTATCCTCACCCCACTCAGCCTTAAGCTGACCCATACCACTTCCTTTAAATTCCAGTTTAGCCTTTTTAAAAAACAATCTTGTCAAAACCTTAGAAATCAAATTAACTGGCTCCCTCTAAAGCTCCAGTAAGTCTTTGACTAACTCGAGAAGCCAGAAATACTTCTCTTCCAGAAACCATGTTCATCTTCTGTTTATATAACCTAGTGTCATTTAAACCAATTTTTACCATACTTATTCCATTTTAGTCTATGGCCCAATGGGGGTTTTCACACCCTTTCCTTCCCAATTTTCTTATTTGTACTTTACTAGTTTTTATCCATCTTACACTTGGCATTTCATCTAATATCAAATCCCCATTAAATTTACCTTATCTATCAACTTTTCCTGATCTAGTCAAGCAACTTTGAATTCTCCTCCTAATAATAAAGGTGTTAACAATGTCACTTAGCAGGCATATGTTTTAGCCTTGCTTTGTAGTTTATAAGGATGTCTACAATTATCAAGGGCTGTCCACAAATTTTTCCAAAATAGCAAAATCCAAAAATACAATACTGCTCACAAATCTTTCACCTAAACACAAAGTTAATTTTAACACACAGCACATAAATAGGGAACATGACTTCAGTTTGGAGACAGGATAGCATCAGACTGCTGGGTTCATTTCAAACCTTAGGTCTACTGTCAATAAATACGTGCTCTTGGGCAAGTAATAATTTTGAATGTGAAGACTGAATGAGTTAATAATAAAATAGGAAACACTGCATTCAGAAGCTGGTCCATAACTGGCACACAATAACTACAAGTTAAATGAATAAATAAGCATAGTTGTTATAATCTATCATCTTAAAGAAACTGGACGTTCCTGAATCTGAATGAAGATTTATGAGTATAAGGATAACTTTGAAGGCTTCTGTGAGAGACCCTTCCATTCCCCTCCCATCAAAGTAGTGCAAGTATGCGTGATACCAATGTTTTCAAAGGTGACTAAGATGGTAAGCCTTCTGAGCCACTGTTTATGCTTCACCATTATTCTCATCTCAGCTACTAGTCTAAGCAAGGGGAACACAGCAATTACCAAGCACAATTCTCCTAAGAGCCTTATGGGTCAGGGATTACTCACTCCACTTTAAGATAAGGAAACAAGTTAAAAAACTGGATTGCAGAAACAAAAAAAGTGAGTAAACTCAACTGTTGCTACCATAGCTTTTGATTTCTGCTGCTTTCCCTCTTCCACCTTTTTTCCTTCTTGTCTCTTCTGACACTTTCATAGGAAGGTTAGTCTATCACAGATACCACCACTATTATGGACCTATTTCTCTTATTCAGTGCAGTAATCAAATACACCTTGAGTACTCAGTTCATTGTGGCTATTTTTATAGCACTTTCATTCACTCTTTCTTTTTTAAATTGTGAGAATCTGAAAATTTAAGAATTATTGCCTCACTTAAAAATACTAATGAACGTAAATTAAAGACACCTTTAAGATGGAATAGAGCCATTTACAGTAAAATGTGCTACATTTGCAGTAACTCTAAATATTGACCCTTGCAGCAAGACAAGGAAATTTCAAAAGTATTATAGGATTGAGATCCTCCCAATGTGGCAGTAGAACAAGTGTTAAAAACTAGAAGAAAGGAAATGAGACTACTGGAGAATTTATGTAGTTTAATAAAGGACTTCAAGCTGAATCATGTGACAGTTTGCCACAGGCATCATGACATCCATCCCTAAAACACATAAATACACACACAGATACAACAAATATGGGAAAATGTAAACAATTATTGACTCCAGGGGGTCTAGGTGAGTAAATGGTAATCATTGCACTATTCTTTCAACTTTTTTGATTTTGAAAATTGTCATAAGTTGGAAAAAGGTCTTTAAAGTTGAATGTAGACCTAAGTCATACTGTGAAACAACAGAATCCAAATGACAAAAATAAGGAATAAAGATAAAAGAGTACAATTTAGGGTGGAAAGATATTCAGAAGCAGGAATGATGACCTCAGAAGTCAGTTTATTAAGCAGGGCAAAATAGTAGAATTTGCAATAAATGTGAAACCTGAAGAACATTCACAACAACAAATCCTGAAGACCATGAGAAATTCATTCAGCCAACACATATATTTAATACCCACAATGTCCTATACTAGACATTGTGGGTGATAAAGTAACACAAATTCACAAACACTTAGCCTTCAAAGAATTATAACCGAGGCCAAGCGAGGTTGGTGGCTCACGCCTGTAATCTTAGCACCCTGGGAAGCTGAGGTGGGAAGACTGCTTGAGCTGGGGAGTTCAAAACCAGCCTGAGCAAGAGTTACACTCCATCTCTACAAAAAAATAGAAAAATCAGCCAGGCACAGTGGCGCTTGCCTGCAGTCCCCGCTGCTCGGGAGGCTGAGGCAGGAGGATCGTCTGAGCCTAGGAGTTCAAGGCTGCAGTGAGCTATGATCACGCCACTGTACTCTAGCCTGGGTAACAGAGTGAGACTCTGTTTTTTTTTTTTTTTTTTATGAGACAGAGTCTCGCTTTGTTGCCCAGGCTAGAGTGAGTGCCGTGGCATCAGCCTAGCTCACAGCAACCGCAAACCTCCTGGGCTTAAGCAATCCTTCTGCCTCAGCCTCCTGAGTAGCTGGGACTACAGGCATGTGCCACCATGCCCGGCTAATTTTTTGTATATATATTTTTAGTTGGCCAGATAATTTCTTTCTATTTTTAGTAAAGACAGGGTCTCACTCTTGCTCAGGCTGGTCTCGAACTCCTGACCTCGAGCGATCCACCCGCCTTGGCCTCCCAGAGTGCTAGGATTACAGGCGTGAGCCACCGCGCCCGGCCTGAGACTCTGTTTAAAAAAAAAAAAAAAAAAAAAATTATAATCGAGATGGAGAGATTCAAGAATGTAGAAGAAAAAAGTGACAGAACTATTTGTACGTTCTTGGAGTAGCAACTGAATCTCTGTGGGACTTAGTTTTCTTCTTGGAGTAGCAACTGAATCTCTATGGGATTTAGTTTTCTTATAAGTAAAATAGCATGTGCTATAAGAGGGCAATATGTGATTTATTTAAGGTCATTTTCTACTCTAAACAGCTTTATTCTCCATCCAAAAGTTAATCAAGCCCCTCTCCTTCTGGAAATTTGTCTTAAATAGAGATAGTCAACTCTAAATTATCATTGATGTGACTAGAAGAGCCTTAAAGATCACTTACTTCACATTCCTACTTTCAAACTGTTCCTACCTAGGTTAGTACAAACATGAAAAGTTTTGAAAACATTAAGCATTTTAAAGAAGTTACAGAATCCTAATCACTTAAACAAAGTAAAACTGACTATAAATCTTACACTAAGAAAGTTTTCATAGTGTAAAATAAAAATAAAATCCTAAGTCCCTTAACTGACTGAATAGATCCCATCTTGCCCAAGGGGACCCCAGAGAAACCTTAAAAACCAAGTTTCTGGCTGTGATGGGATGGGAGGTCAGACACACCTCATTATATCTCCACCCTTTTGCGGTCTAGACACAACTGACCAGCATTAGTGTTAAAATAGAGATCGTAAGACTGGCAGAATAGACTCTTTACGGCAGTAAGATACCGAATTATAAACAGGACCTAAGGCCATGCCAGGCAAGAGTTAAGTCACGTACCCCTACAATTAAAGAATAAACTATGTTCTAACTGCCACAGGATTTTCTTTTTCTCTAGCAGCCAAACAAGCACTGGCCTTGAGATAAACAATATTAAAGGAATCGCAGTTCACCACCAAAAGCTGACTGACTGACTCCTTGTTTCACAAGCCACAAATACAGCTTTGATTGACTTCAATCAAAAAGACAGATTTCAATCACTTTCTCCTAATAAGGTGACCACCGACCATGTGCTGGTTCTGGCCACTTTACAGAGGCTGAGCACGTGAGTGCCTTCAGATCCCTGCTCTACCTTTTGATGTATGGAACCTAACTGTAATACATTTAAATGTTAAGTCTCCACTCCAAGGTGAACACGGTATGCATGTAACATGCATGTTTGTTCAATCTGCATGTTAACAGCAAACTGTTCAGGAATATTCACAGCTCCTCCTGTAACCTGTTGAATACGTGTACTTAGCCAAACTGGCTCAGCTTCAATTCCTGTCTAACCCCTCCCTGCCTCAAAGCGCCAGCTGCCGGCCTTCTCTGAGGCTGTGCTTCCTGCTTCCTAGCAGGTGAGAGTGAATGGCCACCTTGCAGGCTGTAACACTTCATAAGAAAGTTTCCTTTACAAATTTATAGGTCTCATGATTTTTAAGTTATCAATGGAAATAGTTTTATTTAAAGTTTTATGGTCTCCCTTCTAAATCCTTCTCCCAAATGTATAATTTTATCTCTAATCCAAATTTGCCTGATCCCAGCTGTGGTCCCAACTATAGTCTATGTCACTGCTTTAAGACACACAGGCCATGCCACAGGACTGCATTTTTTCCCGTTTCCCAGTTCCTTTGTTTCTGCTTTTATTCCACCTTATTTGGCTGCCGTCACATCTGTCCCACCCTATACCTGCAACTGGATTTTCAAGGGAGAAAGAAATCTCCATGAAGACGTGTGACTGTGCAGGATCAAAGCAAAGGACAAGTAACAAAAGCATCTGAGATACAGAAGCACAGCCATAAAAAAGGAAAGCCATGGAAGCTCCAACTGCTTAATATTAGAGAAGTCCACAGCGGGAAAATTCTGAAGAAGGGAAATCTTAACTTGGACACAGTAAAAAGTCCCAATAGGGAACGCTGGGACTCACAAAGGGATGTTCATGACCTCTGAGTTATCTGACAGGCAATGCCCAGAAGTTGATCTCCTAGGTAACCAGGAGATCCCCACAGCCCTGAAAAATAAAATTTCAATTTTAGACTATATCAAGAAAGGAATACACATAAAACATAACTACTTAAAAATTAATTACATAGATACAGAATCTTTTGTTGATCACTGCATTAATTGTGGAAGTCCAGGGTTACATGCAGTCAGAGTTCCCCGGGGGGAAAGCAGAGAAGTAGAGGAAGAGTGCTCAGAGTAGAAGACACAGCAGCACCCAAATGTGAGTAGCCCAGGCTTTGGAATCAGACAGCTGGTTTGTTTGCATCCTGGCTTCACTACTTACTAGCTATGTCTGCTTGAGACAGTTACTAAATCTTACTGAGCTTCCATTTCCCCATCTAAAATTCACATGGTTATTTAGAAGTTTAGCTAAGGTACTATATATCTGGCACACAAACAAAACATACAAATTGTAGTTTTTATCATTACTATTAGTGAAGGATAAGAAGTAGGTTTGAAAAGTAAGAATAAGAGAAAAAAAATCACAGATTTCCTCCAAATACTTTATCCTAATGGCAACATAGAATGATCTTGTTTAGCACATATAAAATAGCTATAGTTAATTACAAAACTTGAGAGACCATGGTGACAGAAAACTGCAGAAGTTTAGGGAACTGGGTTCTAAGTCTCTGCAGCACTTGTGTGTCTGTGCTGAGGATATGAAGTGTGGAGCATGTCTGTGATTTTGTTTCAGATGTTCCAGTTTACACCTTTGGAAGGGGCTTCCTTTTGTGAGGGGCCAAAGGCAGGACACTATTTTATTTATACTGACGTTTCTTGCTTTCCTGATTCTAGCTCTCGGATCCACCATAATGAGAAATAACATTGGTTTTAAATAATTTTAATCAAAAGACAAACTTTCTCAGTTTCACATACTTTTTCACAGGAAGAAAGAACAACTATTGGAACGTGCATTTATCATAGTCAAAGTGACTGTTTCCAATGCCAGATTTTAGATTTGAAACAGTATCAGTAACACCCACACACTAATTCCCAAAAGCTATAATAAGACTGAATGCTCTTATTCCAAAGAAAACTATGAAAAAGTGAAACTAAATATCAACAGTCATCACTTATACCAACAAGTACACATGGGTTATTTTCTTTTTCTTTCTTTCTTTTTTTTTTTTTTTTTGAGACAGAGTCTCACTCTGTTGCCCCGGCTAGAGTGCCGTGGCGTCAGCCTAGCTCACAGCAACCTCAAATTCCTGGGCTCAAGTAATCCTACTGCCTCAGCCTCCTGAGTAGCTGGGACTACAGGCATGTGCCAACAAGACCGGCTAATTTTTTCTATAATTTTAGTTGTCAAGTTAATTTCTTTCTATTTTTTAGTAAAGACAGGGTCTCGCTCTTGCTCAGGCTGGTCTCGAACTCCTGAGCTCAAATGATCCACCCACCTCGGCCTCCCAGAGTGCTAGGATTACAGGCCTGAGCCACCATGCCTGGCCTGGGTTATTTTCTTAAATCTGACTCATTCCATATTTACAGGCAACTGCTCCCAAAACAACAAACACAATTTATAAAAAGCTTCTAAAAATAACTACTGAATAAGGAAAGTTAAGAGTATAACTCTAAGTTTCCCTTTTTTGAAAAAGTTGTTAAAACTAATTCATTTAAACATTCTTTTTTTAAACCCCTAGGGGGTCTGGTCATTTTTCCACACAGCACCGGAAAGAAAATCTTAATCGCTCATCTAAGAACATGATCTATACATCAAATGGCAAAAAAGTGGCAGATGCTTTGGAGAATTAATACTACTTTTAGTCCTTAGATCTGAATTCATGTTGACAGTCCAATAATTTCTTGAAAGCTCAAAGCAGCAGAGGTGAACTGCTTACTAACTCTCAACTCTTGGCCATCAAAATGCCACTCAGCACACTTACGACTTGATCTAAAGCAGCAGTCCTAAACTTTTTGGCACCAGGGACCAGTTTCATGGAAGACAATTTTTCCACAGATATTGGGCTGGGATGGTTTCGGGATGAATCAAGCACATTATATTTATGGTGCAGTCAAACCTCTCTGCTAATGATAATCTGTATTTGCAGCTGCTCCCCAGCGCTAGCATCACTGCCTCAGCTCCACCTCAGATCATCAGGGATTACATTTTCATAAAGAGTGCACAATCTAGATCTATCACGTGTGCAGTTTACAGTACAGTTCACACTCCTATGAGAATCTAATGCCACTGCTGATCTAACAGGAGGCGGAGCTTATGCAGTGATATGAGTGATAGGGAGTGGCTGTAAATACAGATGAAGCTTCACTCATTCACCTTCTGCTCTGTGCGGCCCAGTTCCTACCAGGCCACGTATTGGTACCGGTCTGTGGCCCAGGGGCTGGGGACCACAGATCTAAAGCTAAACAGCATGTAGCAGCTAACTGAAATAGTCAAAATTTTGACAAATTAAATTAAAACTGCACATTTTACCCTGGAAGATCTATCCACTTATAAGCAGGGCTTTATTCTACCTATTGCAGACATCCCTTGATTTTAAGAAAGTAAAGCAGATTCTACAGGAAAGAAATATCATAGCTCAATCTATTATTACTATGGTTTTAAAACCTAACAAAACAAGCCAAATACAAAATAAAAAGACACAGAAACCTTTAAAGCAATGAAAAGTAATGCATTAAAAAATGTTTTACATACTACCACATAGCTATTAAATCATAATTAAAATATTGTAGAGACACAAGGAATCGTTTCACTCAGGAAACTGTAAATCAAACCTCTTTCTTGGAAGAAATCTGGCAACATTAAATAGAACTGTAAAACTGCTTCTTGTCTTTGACCTAGTAATTTTGTATTTGGGAATATGCAAATTCCTGTGAAATACATTCTAGAAAAGCTACTCATAATAGAGAAAAATTGGGCCCAATCTAAATACTCTACAAGAAAGAAATGTTTACACAAACCATAGGTAGCATAGTAACAGAATGAAATACTATATAGTCTATAAAAAGCAGTAAGAATGTACACTATGTAGATATTCAGTTGTATGCACATGTAATGACAGTAAGCCAAAAATTAAAAAATAAAAACAAATTAAGCCACAGAAACACAGTCACAGTATCTATGAAGGCTAAGATCATATATCAGAAGTTAGAGCAATACAAATAGAATTTTTTGTTCACTGAAGTGTTTCTCCACCAGTAAGTTAAACATAAAATACTTTTAAAGGGAGAAAATGGGCCGGGCGTGGTGGCTCACGCCTGTAATCCTAGCACTCTGGGAGGCTGAGGCAGGAGGATTGTTTGAGCTCAGGAGTTCGAAACCAGCCTGAGCAAGAGTGAGACCCCATCTCTACTAAAAAATAGAAAGGCATTAGCTGGACAACTAAAAATATATAGAAAAAATTAGCTGGGCACGGTGACGAATGCCTGTAGTCCCAGCTACTTGAGAGGCTGAGGCAGGAGGACTGCTCGAGCCCAGGAGTTTGAGGTTGCTGTGAGCTAGGCTGACGCCACGGCACTCTAGCCAGGGTGACAGAACGTGACTCTGCCTCAAAAAAAAAAAAAAAAATAAAGGAGGAAATGACCAAAGTGTCAGGGGTCTTCTGATTCTCTCTCAATATACATACTGAGCTAAATGAAGGACGTGAACTTTATATTACATGGAAAGACTATACTACCAAAGGCTGGGCGTGGTGGCTCACGCCTGTAATCCTAGCACTCTGGGAGGCTGAAGTGAGAGGATCGCTTGAGGTCAGGAGTTCCAGACCAGATTGAACAAGAGTGAGACCCCATCTCTACTAAAAATAGAAAAAACTAGCCGGGCATGGTGGTACTTGCTGGTAGTCCCAGCTACTCAGGAGGCTGAGGCAGGAGGATCGCTGGAGCCCAGGAGTTTGAGATTGCTGTGAGCTAGGCTGATATCATGGCACTCTAACTGGGGCCACAGAGCAAGACTTTGACTCAAAAAAAAAAAAAAGACTATCCTATGTAAATTATACTTATGCTGAAGATATATCTGTTTCATCTTTACACTACCGCAATAATGATAAATATTATACTTTTCCCCTAATGCAAAATACCTTTCAAGGGAAATATATAATAAAAGCAAAAATGATTATGCCTATTTTACAGATGGAAAAACTGATGGAAACTATCCATGACCTGCCCAATCCATCCAACTCTGGATTCACTATCCTACTAGGATCTTTTGGAAATATTTCCATTTTACAACTCTCATTTCTAATTTTTAAAAGAAATCTCTTCCACTTTTCTGACTAATGTATATAAGACTGTCCTCCTTAACAAATACAGAATGGATGAGAATAAATTATTGCTAATATGCTGATTAAATAATAAAAACTTAAATTGTTTACTGTTATTTACAGCATTTCCTTTGAAAAGCAAAGAGAATATTAGAGTTTAATTCTAATTCTCTACACCAGTTAGCCAAATTGTATGAGAAATGCTGAAAGTACATGCTCCTGCTCTTCGAAGAGTTGTTTCCATTGACCAAGATGTGAGAGTAGCTGGCAACAAAGATGAAAATCCAAACATATCAGAAAAATGATCTGCCTTGACTGTTTTACCCCCAAACCTATGAAAATTAAAAATCCAAAAGGGCCCCCCCAAGATTAACTAGAAAATAACTAAAACATAGCTACCTGAAGGATGTGTTGAGAAAAAAAATCTAACTGGCAGACCACCTGGAAATTTCACTCATATTCATTTTCTGAAGTCCATATCAAATGTCACTTCCTCTCTGTAGCTTTCCCTGAAGACTCCAATTCACAGATATTCCTCATTTGTGTTTTAGAGCACTTTGGACAAACATTTTATATAATATATCAGATTTTGATAATCTATTCATAAGCTTGTCCCTTATGGAAGACAAAGAATATATTTATCATCTTAGAGGCACTAGGAATACAATACACAATTGCTGTTTAAATTAAAGATCAAATATTAAGTTTCAAAGGCTGGTTACTTAAATATTTACTGGAAAACCAGTGTACTTGCAAGACTAGGTCTCCTTTTCCCTTGGAAGCACTATATTCTTTCATTCAGAACCTTCAAAAAGGAATGAAAGCTGCTTGCACTGCAAAATAGTAGAGTTAAGTACTGAAGTGCTGTTGACTTGATTAAACCTTAAAGATCCTTACCATAGATATAATTTTTGAACAGATACATCCACATGTCATTCAGGACAACTGACAAACCTAGACAGAAACTGCAAAATGTTATGAAAAATTTAATAGCTTCTCTAATGTCCTAAAATAACCTCAAAATTCACAGCTACAGTAAAGCTAGTAGTAATAAACACTAGCTTTTAAAAAAAAAATCTTAGTAAGGAAAACTACAGATTGTAAAAGTTTGTTGAACAATTATTTGAATTGTTAAAATTACTAACAGTTTCAAAGAGATCCTCATCCCCCAAATGGTAAGTTTTAAGTAAACTTAACAAAATAATCGTGCATAAATATTGCAAAGTTCTACACTGAACAACCTAACTAAGCGGGGTTACTTCACTTATGCCTTACTAGCAGTTAAACTGAACACCTTGAGTATGAATGATGTAAGATCAAAGTTTTCAAGACCTGCCCACTTTCTCCTACCGTTTGCCCCTTTTACGTGTTTAAAACAATCTTAGAGAAACTAAATAGCGGGATCTTATATATTTTTAGTATATAAAAAATGTTTTTTACACTTCAAAGTCATAAATTAAGCATCTCAACCATTACAGCAACTCTTTATTATCGTAGTTTATGCGACTCTGGGTGTTATATTCTACAAATAAGGAACCAATTACTAACCGTGAAGTTAGATATCAAAGTCCTAGAAAGAACAAGCGCTCATAATCAACCTGCACTTCCAGCAAAATGCAATAAAACAGGAAGCAATATAGTTCAAAGCTACTGTAAGTTGTAACTACGCTGGGAGTTGCCCACAAGCAGGGACCTGGTCGCCCACTTCCTTGGCGTGCGTGATACGGGGCTGAGAGTGAACATTAATTCACTCGTGGAACGCTGCCGGACCTGCATACAACCAACTCCAAGGGCGCTCCACACATGATCCCTGTTCCAGGAATACTGAGTACAGCTGCTCGTGCTACTCGGCCCGCAAGACGGGAGGCCAGTCTGTGGCCCGCTGAGTTCTCCAGAATCTATCCCAGGAAGGGCCGTTCCACAGGCTACAACCCAGAGCCGAGCCAACCCCAGGCGCTTGTGGGGAAACTCGACCTCACCTACTGCTACGCCCCCTTCCCCTCGCTGCGACCCGGCGACTCCCCCTTCAGATGGTGCACCAGGGGGCCCGCCAGGCCTCACCCACCTTGCACTCGTCGCTCTTTTTTTCATCGTCGCAGAAGTTGACGGGCGCCAGGCCGGGCAGGTAGAAAGCGCCGCCCCGGCGCGGGCCAGGGGCCGCCCCCAGCAGGAGTAGCGACAGCAGCAACAGCCGCTGCCACCTAAGCGGAGACGACGCCGGCAACCTCGCGCTCATGACGGCTGTTTCAGGAGAAAGGGCTACCGAGCCTAGGGGATGAAGAGGGAAGGCGGGACGGGGAGGCTCGGAGACGACGACAAGGCCGCCGGAGACGAGGGAGGCCGGCCCCGCGACGGCTAGTTCCGGTTACGCTAGGAGACACCGCCAGTCCCGCAACAGAAACCGAACCCGACCGCGACGGAGCATGCGCAACGCTGTCTGCACATGCTCAGTGAGAGCGACCGCAAGCGCCCCGAGGAGTTTCCGGGAGGAAGCGCGGGGAAATCCACTTTCCGGGTTTTCGGCGCGCGGGCGGGGGTGATTGCTGGGAGGGCTGGTCCGGCGCTCACGTTCCGATTCCAAGTTCCAATCCAGAGCCCCTTGGGGCGCCGTGGAGCGTTGCGCTTACCAGGCGCTCCTGGTTTGCTGCTGTGTCTTATTAACTTATGATAAACATCATACGGTTTCCCTGCCACACTGCCAGCCGCACGCCAACCCCTATTACAGAGCTAAGTGCCCCAGAAAGCACTTGCTTGTTGGAGGCGGAGCTGTTGACGGGAGGAAAAGTTCGGGAGACGCCTAGCTGGGAGCAGGATAAGGAAAAAAAGTGGGGAGGAACTAGCCATAAATTCTCAAATAGCTCTTCCAAGGCATATGCACGGACAGTTTCCAAGCACTGCATGCGGTGGTGCATTCTTGCGTTGGGCAGTGATTGTGTACACTGAAGACCTCTTTAAACTAGTGGCAATGGCAATGAGGCGGGGAGAAGAATGGGAGTAGGTGAATAGAAGGTGGTGGTGTCATTTGCTTGCAAAGGAAGACACGGGCACACCTGAAAGCTCAGTAAAGAAAGTTCTGGCGAAGTGAATTAGTATGGTATGATTATCCTTGAGCAAATTCCTGGCATTTTTCCCATTGATAATGTGATATGGTGTGCACATTTGTGTGTGTTGCATTTTCTGAGTATTTTTCAAGGAGAAACGTACTTTTTAGTGACATGAAAAAGTCAATTCTACTGAGCTTTACACTTCAATCGAATTCTTCGGCAGAGTGCATCATCTTAAGAATACATAACAAGGAATAATAACCCGGAATACCTCCTGCTCAGAGTTCAAGAATGGGCAAGTTCGGAAAATAGGCAAGTCCAGAAAAGTTTGGAAATGCATGAACTATCTAAATTCTTGTGGGTGTTTGCACGTCTTCCCCAGTAAGGTTTACAACTTTCATCAAATTTTCAAAGGGACCTAGAACCCTACAAACTGATCTTTGTTGTGGGGTAACCAGAACAATGAAAGGTAAAATTCTTGCTTACAAAGGTACTTTGCGCTGATTAAGAGCTCCTGCTTTGGAACACCACTATCTAGTTATGTGACCTCAAGCAAGTTAATTAATCAAGAGAGAACTGGGAAGTAGAAAAGAACAGTTTCATCTTCTTAACGTTGTTGTGAAGATTACAAAATGTAGGGAAAGCGCTGAGCACATCTGCTTGGCCCAGAGGAATGGCAGCCATTTTTATATCAAAAGCCAATCTCGTAGGGCCTGAGCAGAAAACTGTCTAGGTGGCTTCCCCCTTCACATCCTCTCTCTCAAATAAATCAACGTATTTGTTGAACTTTGGGCTAGGGAAAATTTTTATAATATTCTGCACTTGGAAGTCATGGAGACTTCTAATGTAACTAGAGGAAGCAGACATTCTGTCCAAATAAAAAAGAAAGAGGAGGAAAATTAACACTTGTTCATGATCTTCTTTTTCCGACACAACTAAAACTTGACCTTCATTATCTCACTGCCCTCACCCCAATCTTTTCCTCCCCTAATTTTCCAGGAAGCGGTATCGCTGCTCCCCTGCTTCTCAGGCCCCAACCTGAGAGATAAACTAAATTTCTCTTTCCCTCACTCCCTACCTCCAGTCCTTCAGCAAGTCCTGTTGGCTGGGCAGCGGAACTATGGATTAAATCCTTTCAGTACTTTCCATGTCCAAAGCTACCCTAAACTATTATAAAATCTCAGTTTCCCTGGACCCTGTACCGCAATAATCTTTCAGCTTCCACTCTTGCCAAGAGCGATGTTATAAAATCTTGAAATCCCTTAATAACACTCCTCTGCTTAAACCCCGGCACAGTATTTACTACAATCCGGGCCGATCACATTTATTTGTTTACTCATTCTCCTACTTATATGTAAATTCCACTAAAGTGTCCGGTCTCTACATCCTACACCTCACATGCAGAGCCTAGAGACGCGAGGAGCGAGTAAGCACTACATGACCGGTACTGGACAGACCGCACAAGTTCTAGATCTGAATTTAGAATCGCAGACTTTCAGCTCTGAACTAAACCTGGGGTTTTCCAGAGGTACTTCACAAACGAAGATAAGCCTAAGAAAGGGAATAACCTTCCTGCAGTGACCCGGCTACTCCTAGAGGCCGAGCCCGCAGCCATCGGAGGTGAGGGGCAGGGGTGTGTCTAAGAGGTCCGTAACCTTCTTCCCGCCAAACTCGGCTGTCTCAATAACCCGAGCTCAGCATCAACAAAAACCCGGAGAAGTGGAGTTTTTCTCAATCAAAACGACCTCTGGACTCCAAACGCAACCGGCACACCGGGGCGCGCATGCGTAGGGCTAGCCGGCCGCACCTCGCCAACTCTCATTCGGACACGTCATCCAGCTGGGCGAGGGCCCGCTGGGCGGGGCCGGGGCGGGGCTCGGCCGCGGGGCGGGGCGGGGCGGACCCCTTACTTCCGCATCCGGCCTCTCCTGGGTGACCCGGGCTCTGGGGCGCCTTTGCTTACCTGGCGGTGGTGTCTGAGGGGTGCCCGGGCGTGACGGAGAGAGATCGCCCCGCCCCTCGCGCCGGCCGCAAAATGGAGTCCCTGCCTGGTGGCCCTTGTGCCGTACGTGCTGCTGTGCAGAAAGGCAAAAGGAAGAGTGGGGATTCAAGTTCCTAACTGGATAGAAATGAATTTCTTCTTCCGTTCTCCCCATGAGAGTGACGCTCCTTTTCTCGAAGTACTAATACTCTGACGGACTGCAAAACTTGAGGGATATGATTTTCTCCTTTCCTCTGCTACAGATTGCATTTACCAACTCCAATTTATGGCTGATAATATGGCGTTATCATATTCATGGAGACGGAAGAACAGTGGTACAGAGAGAGGCTGGGGAAGGAACGGGGAGTCAGTGTCTAATGGGTACAGAGATTCAGTATGGGAAGACAAAAAAGTTCTGGAGGTGGATGGTGGTGATGGTTGCACAACACAGTGAATGTACTAATGTTACAGAACTGTACACTTAAAAACAGTTAAATGGTAAATTTTATATTATGTATATTTTACCACCATTAAAAACAATTGGCGTTTGTTTCTTCCGCTCCTCTGCCAAAATAATTTGGACAGCTTGTTTTTCTAAGTTTCCCACAACTTCTGTATATTGTCAGGTAGAGCATATAAAAAGTACAGGATGCCCAGGTAAATTTTAACTTCATATAATCAATACTTTTTAGTATAAGTACGTTCCCGATATTCCATGGGACATATGTGTATCTTATCTGGCCACTCTACCTTTGTGCCAAGTTGAAATTTGCTTCCATTTGCAGAAAGTGCGTACTGTGCTAGTTGTATGCCTGTAAATGAATGAGCTTTGCAGATATTCCAGGAGAAAAAGGTCACCTCGTTGTCTTTCATTTTCTGATATAAAACTGTGACAGCCCAAGAGACAAAAAGTGAGTCACTGATAACCCCTGGAGGGGATCAAAATATACCACCTTGGCATAAGGATTATTTTATTTTGAGGTGAAGACAATTGAGAAACAGCAGACACAGGAAGAGCTTTCTGCCTTCCCCCTTTCTGCCTAAAAGCAAAGAATAAATTTCCCTTTATAAAGGTGTCCCCTGCTCCTGTTCCAGGAAGACCTGAGATGAAACCAAGATAAATGTGCATAGCAAACCTTACTAAACAACTCTATCTACCATACATTTCATAATCACCTTCCCATAATTTACTGCCCTTAGGAGCCCAAGTCCCTTTCCTTGTCTAATCACTTCTCCACAATTTATCATCCTTTGTTAAAATCATATACGAGCCCCCAAGTCTATCTGCTTCTTTTGAGTTTTTTCGTCTTTTCTGTGAAGCCCCCATGCAAGTAAAAATATTAAAATTGATATGCCTTTTCTCCTATTAATTGTATGTCTTTTGCCAGTTTAATTTGCAGATTCCAGGTACGTAGATAAGAGAGTAGAGGAAAAATTTTTCCTCTCTCACATCCCCTTTTCTAGTCTAGATACTGCAACTTGGAAATAAAACTCATCCTGAACAATATGCTACAAATGCAACTCATGGTAGATCAGAGCTGAGGAATGAGAAATTGTATTAAGTTTTAAGATAAAGAATGGGTCCCAGGACATAACTTACCTAGCATAAAAGCTATTTATAAGCTAATAGAAGTTGCAACCAGAGAGGGATTTTTTTGGCCAGAAGCTGGAAAAATGAAAGCCACAGAGGAAAACACCAAACTATACTCAGAAAGACAATGGTGTCACTCTATGATGTAGCTGGATTTGTAAAACTAGTTCTTGCTCTGAATTTATGCCCACCGTCCACTTTTTGCATAACTTTAACTTTCTTGTGCATTTTTCTAATTATCTTTTTAAAAAGTTTTTATTTGTAAGAGTTTTTATATCCTGGATAGGAAGTTTTTGTTAGCTATATGTACTGCAAATATTGCTAAGCTACATTTAAAAGATTCCTAGGATCATGAAGGAAAGCAAACAGAGTGCTAATATTGTTGTTCACTACCTCACTTATAAGATGAAGGAGGTACCATTTAAAAATCTATAAAAACCTACACTCTGAGGTTGAATGTTAGAATTTACCCAGTGGTCTAATATTTTTGTAAAAGTGTCCAAAAAAGGCAAAATTATACAGTGGTATAGAGGAGTGAATGGCTGACTAGTTACTTAGACAAAGTACCCACCAGACGGCATTATCTTGGTGAGAATGAGAAAAGCAGCTCCTCATGTGAGGAGCTGGCCTGGTCCTTACAGGTAGAACTTGGCTTTCTCCTGTTGAATAGAAACAGTTTCACAGAACTTGGACATCAGACAAGGCCACTGTGATCTTGATGGATCGAGACAAAAGCACAGCCCTCTGTAATCACGTCTAAACAACAGAAAAACCTGAACATTGTCCAAACCACAAAACGACCAAACATCCCCGATCTTGGCTGAGAAAAACCTGAACGTTGTCCAAACCACAAAACGACTAAACATCACCCATTTTGGCTGAGAATAGTGACTGCTGCTTCTTTACCAATTATAGCTTCAGCCTCAGTCTACTCTGCCTTCCTTCTAAATAAGACTTATTAAGATATCTAAGCTTAAGAATTACCCCTGCTTTCTGACAGCATCCAATCCAGAGCAAAGCTCTCCTTCCTTAAAACACTTCCCCAAACCACCAAACACAAGCTCATATCCTGCAAATCCCTTTCTAATACCCTCTTACTAAGATGCCCCATGGCTGGCTCCCCATGGTATGCATTCTCCCTTGTTGTAACCAGTAATAAGCCCAACCACAAGTGTGTTCCTGTTGGTCTTTGGCTAAAGGGCATTGACATTGGAGAATCCAGGACAAATCAGCAGCTGGACACAACTCACTTGTGAGGACACTTAAAGTAGACCTGTTTCTCTGTGGTGAATTTATATTAAGCACAGACACAGAAACTGATGGAAAAGTAAAATTGCTAATTTGTTAATTTATAAAAAGAAAGAAAACCCCAAAAGAGTCAAAAAGGCCAAATGTAGAGAACCAGAAAATAGATCAGTGGTTTTCTGGAGTGTGGGCGTGGAAAAGGGAATTAAACGTTAAGGGCATAAGAGATCTTATTGGGTTGATGGGAATGTTCTAAAACTGTGGTGATGGCTGCACAACTCAGTAAACATACTAAAACTCACTGATATGAACATTTAAAATGAGTGAATTGCGTGGCATATACCTCAATAAAGTTGTTAAAACAGCAATGATAATCCCAGTGGAGACCAGTTACTTGAATCCGGTGGGCAAATATCCTCCCTCTGTAGATAGCCAGTGATCAAAAAAATTGAAAACACGTCCAATCTCATTACTCATACAGAAATTACAAATTAAAACCTCAATGAGATATAACTGTAGAAGCAGCAGAATGGCTAACATTTTAAAAACTGACAACACCAAGGGCTGACAAGGTTGTGGAACAACCAGGGAATGTAAATTTGTGGAAAATTGTTTGGCACACATATTCTGTAACCTAGAAATTTCACTTCTAGCTCAAAATGCCAACATACATTCACCAAAAAATGTGTTAACCACAACAGCACTCCGATGTCCGTCTACAGTAAAATGGATAAAGAAATTAGAGTATAGTACTATAATAGAACACTACCCAGTAAGGAAACAAATTACTGTTAAACACAACATGTATCAATCTCACAAATATGATATTAAGTAAAAGAAGTTACACAACAAGAACACTTGTATGACTCCATTTATATAAAGTTCAAAAACAGGCAAGACTAACCTGGGATGTGAGAAGTCAAGAGAGTAGTTACCTTGCGGGAGTTAGGAGGAAGTAGGGCGTGGCTTCTGCAGTGCTAGCATTTTGGCATCTTGATCTGGGTGGTGGTTATCTGGGTGCAGTCACTTTGTAACAATTCATAGAGCTGTGTGCTTATGATCCGTATACTTTTCCATATGTAGGTTATACTTCAAAAATATTTCTTAAAATATATATCATTATGGTGAACAAGTTGATAATCATTGAAATTAGGTGTTGGATACGTGGAGGTTGCTTATACCATTATCTCTACTTTCATGCATTTGAAATTTTCTATGATAAATAAAAACTTTAAATACATATACACACATATGTTTGTGTGTATCTGTATGCATATATGTGTACATATATAGGTATGAGTATATATATGTATATTTATTTGTAAATGTTTGAGTTGCTCCTTGTCCTCCCAATCTATTCGAAAGTGAACAAGATTTCTCAGAGATCATAGCAATATCCATAGGGCCATGTGATTCTTTTATACCATGTTGATTTGGAAATAAACATGTAAAGTCAGTGTGCTTAGATAGTATTAAGCAACAAAAGCCATATATCGAATATGTAAAATGACAATCTGAATGTTTTCATGCATGTATTAACACAAATATGTTGAATTTATATTATATGTATACTGTAGATATAAATATATTGAAGAAAAAGTATCTTTTTCTACAGTCTAAATCCTATTAAAATGAACTTTGGCTAGGATTACAACTTTTTTATTTCATGGAAATGTTTTGAATATGCTAGAAATAAATGGGATTTAAATATCATTCATGAACTGTGTTTGAGAGAAATGAATACATCATTCTGTACATTTTGCTTTGGACCACTGGCTAATGATTACTTTGAAACTTCTGAGTATTGCTAGATATATTTCACCAAAATAAAATGTTGGGCAAAGTTTTTAGAAAAGCATCCATGAAAAGAAACAAAGGGTGCATGAAACAGGACACTGTTGCACAACAAGAGATATGAGGCCCTTCACCATGATTGCTCTTAAGTAGCTGCTGAATGATCCAAAATACACACGTTCTTCCAAAAGCAAAATATTTAAGAGTAATTTTGGGGTAGGATGTTTATTGAAAGTAAAATTTAGACTGAGGGATTTGGGGAGCATGGATTGAAGGGTAACTGTATAAAAATAATTCGGTGGAGTCACAACGTGGTCATGTTTTTCTTGAAATGGATTGTAGAACATACTCCCATGTGAGATGAATTTCACTATTTTAACTTGTTTAACCACTGCAACCACCAATACATACTTGTTTAAACAAGACACCTGATATAAAACAGAATAAAGCCTGCAGGTAAGCAAGAACATTTTGACTTCCTCATTTTTTCCCTCCCCATACCTGTGGTCAAAAGAATGAGATAGTTTGAGTGAACTTTTATTCCTTGAGAGGTTCTTAACTTCATTGTGTATAAGAATTACCATATGGAATGGAAGGCAGATCTCCATGCATACTGAATGCATACTAAACACTAAGCGCACATTTGGTCTTTACAGTTTTTGCCAAATGTGCTGACTATAGAACCTAATGCCCAATTCATGCACACTCCACTGTAGTTGTGGCCGCTAGCTGGGGTTGCCAGCTAAAATACAACATTCTCAGTTACATTTAAATTTCAGGCTGGGCACAGTGGCTCACACCTGTAATCCTAGAGCTTTGGGAGGACAAGGTGGGGAACAGCTTGAGGCCAGGAGTTTGAGACCAGTCTGGGCAATATATCCAGACTCCTGTCTCCACAAATCCTTTTTTTAAATTTCAAATAAAGAGCAAACAATTTTTTAGTAAAAGTATGCCCATGTATATTTGGGGCATAATTATTAAACAATTATTTGTCATTTATTTTTATTTGCTAAATCTGGATCCTTGGTTTATAAAGATTCAAGCAAAGACTCAAAAGGGGCCTGTACCATTTAGGTGTACTGAAATAAAACTCCAGCAGGAAAACATTTGCAATAAAATAGTTATAGGACAATAAGGAAAAGATGAACTACGCCTCTATAAAAATGCACGGAGGACATAAAGAGACAATTGACACACACAAAAAGATATATAAATGATAAAAAGCATTTAAATAAATATTTAGCCTTGTTATTGTATTAAAAGAATGGCATATTTTTTAAAAGACCCAATAAAATACTTTTTTTAAACTACCAAGGAAACAAAGTTAAAAAGCAACAATAATACCCAATTTATTTCATGCTCTGATGATGAATATTTAAAAGCCTTTCTGAAGGAGAATTTGGCATTATGTAGTTTTAAAAAGCCTTAAAAATGTGTAATCTGAAATAACAATTATACTTCTCAGCATCTGTCCTAGGGAAATATTTAAAATATGTGAAAAAACTTGGCTGTGTGTATGCTTATCAATATAATGTTTTTAACAGTAAAAATTAGAAAACAACTTAAATGTTCAACAGAGGAATTTATTAAATAAATTATGGTACTACTTCCATGCAATAGAATACTCTGTAGCAATTAAGAGTGTGTTGAGGTAGAATGCAGTGACTCGCTCCTGTAATCCTAGCACTTTGGGAGGCCGAGGTGGGACGATTGCTTGAGGCCAGGAGTTTGAGACCAGCCTGGGCAACATAACAAGACCCCATCTCTACAAAAAAATTAAAGAATTAACTGGGCATGGTGGCATGTGCCTGTAGTCCCAGTTACTTGGGAGGCTGAGGCAGGAGGATTGCTTGAGCCCAGGAATTTGGGGTTACAGTGAGCTATGTTAGCACCACTGCACTCTAGCCTGGGTGACAGAGCAAGACTCTGTCTTTTCCTCAAAAAAAAAAAAAAAAGTAAATTAAGAAGAACTAATAACATAGAAAGATTTTTAAGATAATGTTGCTAAATGAAAAAAGTCACATTATAAAATAGCATGCACATTCTGATTCTAGTTTTGTTTTTTAAAAGTGTATACACACTGTTAAGAGAATAAAAAGACAAACTACTGTCTGAGAGAAAATATTTGTAAATTTCTTAGGCAACAAGGACTTGATTCCAATATATAAAGAACTCTCAAAACTCCACAGTAAGAAAACAAAGAACTCAATTTAAAAAATGGTCAAAGACTCGAACAGACACTTTACTACGAAAGAGGCTAAATGGATGGCAAATAAGTACAGGGGATGTCCAATGTTATTAGCCATTTGGGCAATGCAAATTAAAACCACAATAAGGTACTTCTATGTGTCTATTAGAATGGCTAAGATTAAATATACTGAAAATACTAAGTGCTGACAAGGATGTGCAACAGCTGGGACTCTCATACACTGCTGTTGGGAATGTATTAACAGAATAGTACAGCCACTCTGGAAAAGAGTTGGGCAGTTTCTTCCAAAGTTAAACATACAATTACCATATGACCTAGTAATCCCACTCCTAGATATTTAAACCCTGGAGAGATGAAAACTTATGTTCACACAAAAATTTGTACACAAATATTTATAGTAACTTTATTTACGATCACCAAAATTGGAAACAACTCAAATCCCTTTCAACTGGTAAATGGATAAGCAAACTATGCAACATCCACACAATGGAAGACTACTCAGCAATAAAAAGGAAAGATCCATTGATACCCATATCTTACATGAATGTCAGATACACTGAATGAAAGAAGCTAGTCTCAGGAGGTTATATACTCTATAATTCCATTTATATGACATTACAAAAACTCAAAATGATAGTGACTGGGAACAGATTGACAGGTGTCAGGGATCAGAGGTAAGGAAGAGTGTGATTACAAGGGATACAAGAAGAAATTTAAGGGTGTGATAGAACTGTTATGTATCTTGATTTTGGTGGGGGTAACATGGATCTATACATATGTTAAAATTCATAGAAAGAAGTTTTTAAAAATTGATATATATATAAACAGATAAAAGAATGGAAGGACACACATGAAAATACTAAGAATATTATTTCTGTTCAGTTGAATAAAGGTGATTCTCCATTTTTGATTATGTAATATTCCTATTTTTAAAAATAATAAACATGTTTCCTTTGTAAAGAGATTTTATATAGATAGATAACGTACATATTTATTGACATATGTAGATATATTTTGCTGTAGGAAAACTTGAGTGACACCTGGCATTATGTCATATTGGTTCAGTCTCCTGGGGGTAAAGAGGCTTCACTGAATTACTGGAAAAACATCTTTCAGATAAGATGCTTCTTTTGCTTATGAAAGAACTGGTGGTGCTATCACGTCTCCATAAATCTTGTGCTTTGTCAGGGAACTTAGTGCAAAGTGTCCTGGCCTTCTGCTGCGCCATTAGGGTTGCCATTAGCATCCATTAACCAACAACTTTTGTTTCTTGATATGCAGCCAGAATTCCTTCTGAAACAAAAAAGCACAGGAATGATGGTGCAATCATAGACTAAGTATTGGCATCCCTTTCTCTGCGATTCTAGCTTGTCTTACAAACAGATCAGGGCTCTCTTCGAGTATTAAGTATCAGGAAGCTGCCAGGGGCTCCAATGGCATTTGGCTTATTTGATTTTCCTTTCTTTTCTTTTCTTTTTTTTTTTTTTTCGAGACAGAGTCTCACTCTGTTTTCCGGGCTAGAGTGAGTGCCGTGGCGTCAGCCTAGCTCACAGCAATCTCAAACTCCTGGGCTTAAGCGATCCTACTGCCTCAGCCTCCCAAGTAGCTGGGACTACAAGCATGCACCACCATGCCCGGCTAATTTTTTCTATATATATATATTTTTAGTTGGCCAGATAATTTCTTTCTATTTTTAGTAGAGACGGGGGTCTCTCTCTTGCTCAGGCTGGTCTCGAACTCTTGACCTTGAGCGATCCACCTGCCTCGGCCTCCCAGAGTGCTAGGATTACAGGCGTGAGCCACTGCACCCGGCCTGATTGTCTTTTACAAAAGTAGCCAAAGTTATGTTAGGTGAACTTTTAAAACTGTTTTATCCAACAATCCAGAGAGAAGGACTGAAATCAAGTGCGTTTGGCCTTCTTGATCATTATTTGCAGCATCCATGACAGAAGTCTGAGATTCTGATAGCAAGATCGGCCCTGAGAAGCAGACCCCTGCTAGAACATGCAGTCAACACTTCCAACCCCTCTTTTGAGGGTCTCAGCCTCCCTCATCTATTCCTGCTGTGAATACAGCAGGAAGTGAGGCCACAGGCATCCTATAGGCTGATGCTGTTTCTCAAAAAGCCACAGCTATTATCAGACATGCTTCAGTTTGGCCGTTTGGTAGAGCAATTTGTCTGCTTTTGATAACTACAGGACACAGGACAAGGATATTACAAAAGGCTATGACAGACATTTATAATTTCTTGATGGTTTGGCCTTGACTCCCATTAATAGTTCTGGAACTCAAAACAAAACCAAATAATTCTATATATTTCCACAGCTACCCAAATGTATATGTCCACACATAGAAAATGCTCTGGAAGGATACATACCAGTTTGTTAAAAATAGTTTTAAGATTGGAAGTGAAAAGACTTTAAATTTGACTATAAACTCTTTTTTTATATATAATTTATATTATTTATGTAATTTGAAATTAATTTGAATCAGGATTTTTTTTAAAGAAAAGATGGCTAAATCCACCATTTTGTCATAAGTGTTCTGAAGGAGTTAAAGACAGATGAATTGAGAAGAGTAAGGGCCTTCCATTCTTTCCTTAATTATGGCAGTCTTGAGGGGTACACAGCAGCTTAAGAAGAAAGTGGGGTTTCGATAGCACTGAACAGGGAAGGTAGCTGGATAGTTGGGGAAAGAACTTTGGAGAAATGATGCAATAGCAGCTGACGGTCTAGCAATACTAAAAGAGTTCTCAGATGAGATTATCTCTGTTCTTCCTGCTGAGTGAATTTGAGGAGGAAGAATGTCCAGAAACAAAGCATGAGCACAGGGGAAAGGAAAGAGAGGAGACCTAGGAGGAGCACGTGCAGGGCAGTTGATGGGGACAGGTAGGCAAGCATGTGGCCCCCATAGGGGGTAGGTTCAGAACCTTCCCTACTACAGTTGAGATTTCATGCAAAGGACCACGAGAGGCCTCTTAGGAAAGAACAGGGCTCGATTTGTATGTCAGCTCTAAAAGAAGGTGGCAGCATTTTCCTCGTTAGAAAGTAGAAAACAAGGACACAGTTAGGCCTGCGCTCACTCCCCAGTGAGTGGTGACTCACAAAAGTGAAGCCATGGCTCCTGTCCTTCAAGAGCTCACTATTTGGTGAGGAAGCCAGACAAAAGAATGACAAATGATGCAGGTGACAAAGTTCATAAAGAAGTGCAGGCCAGGTGTGGTGGCTCACGCCTGTAATCCTAGCCCTCTGGGAGGCCGAGGCGGGTGGATTGCTCGAGGTCAGGAGTTCGAAGCCAGCCTGAGTGAGACCCCATCTCTACTAAAATAATAGAAATAAATTATCTGGACAACTAAAAATACATATATAGAAAAAATTAGCCGGGCTTGGTGGCGCATGCTTGTAGTCCCAGCTACTTGGGAGGCTGAGGCAGAAGGATTGCTTGAGCCCAGGCGTTTGAGGTTGCTGTGAGCTAGGCTGATGCCGCAGCACTCTAGTCCGGGCAACAGAGCCAGACTCTGTCTTGGATAAAAAAAGAAAAAAAAGAATGAGGAAGTTTCAAAGAGGCTGTGACAGGTAGTATAATGACCTTTTATTAGGAAGTTACAGTCAGTGATTCAGTGCAGGAAAATGAGTCACCACATTAGGCTAATAGAAGTTTGCAAAAGTCACAGGGATGAATGTTCCACCAGGAAGGGAACAAGTCACTAAAATAAAACACCACTGTTCTTAAATATAGCCGACTTTTAGCTATGCAGAATTACCAAGTAAGAAATGTAGATCCCTCGATGATGCCTTTAAATTCTATTATTGTTTTTATCTAGGTACAATCTGACATATTTTAATAAGAAAAAAGTAATAAAATAATTCATGTGACCCTCTTTTTGTGCACTTAATTGTATTTCCCCTTTATTAAAATGCAAGATATTATTGTCAAAGACATTATTAAAGTGATATGCATCCTCAGTGTCTCTCAGAAAATAGAGTTCCAAGAATGATGATGAGTCATTCTATATTTGAAAAACCACATCTGTTTTACCTGTTTTTAAGAAAATTTTCTTCCCTGAATGCATTTATTGATTGAATCCACTCATTTTTTTTCAGGTTTTTTGAATGGTCCTCTCTAGTAATAAAGCGAAGGAAATTTAGCTGAACATTAAGATGCTTCTTGCTAGTGGCATGGTCGTGACAAAACCGAACAGGGACCCAGAGCCTCCAGTGGAGCCGTGGGCACAGTGTGTGAGAGACTTGTGTGTTGGGGGGACATAAGAGGACAAAGCCAGCTCAGAAAAATTACTCTCCTAGGATTTCCCAGGTTGACTCTCTCCAGCCCCCTGAGCTGGTGTCTGTGCAATTTTAAAGGAGACGCCAAACAAGTAATATGGTCCTTGTCCTCTGGGGGCTCACAATAAAGCAGAGGAAAAGACTTTTGTGGGTAGTGTGGTAATCAGAGGCCCAAACAAAGCATGACATCCACCAAAGATTAAGAACTACAGTGCATTTCGACTGGGAAGGCCAAGGAAGTCAATGGCAGTAGAGTGGCGGCAGGGCCTTCAAAGGTGGTTGGAATGTTGACTGGCGAAGTACTGAGAGAAAAGAGGGAACAGATTCCCACACTGGCTCAGGCAAGGAAGCTGCAGAATGCAGGGTGTGTTGAAACATGGCTTGTCTAATTGGCCCAGCCTGGGCGCAGGATGGTGTGAAAGGGAGGGGTGTGTAGTGGGTGGTAATGTTGACAAGACTAGCGGAGGCAGATTATGGAGTGTCCTGAAGCCCATTCGGATTTTATTATTTATGGTAATGGAGAGCCATTGAAGGTTTGCAAGGAAAGAAGTGACACATTCGTATGTGTTCTTAAAATTCTAGCAGCAGTGTAGAGAACAGACTGTTGTGACAGAGCCGTGGCTTGCACAGCGCCAAGGGCACCATTCACAACTTGACGGAACACAGTACAGACAGTGCCTTCTGGGACTGTGTGGTGGGCAGGCCCTGAGAGTGGGGATGCCAGACACGGCGTGGCAGGGGGAGCAAGTAGGGTTCCTTGACTGCAAGTCACAGAAATTGCCTCTGATTAACTCGAGGAGGAAAAAAGAAATGTATTAGAAGGATGGGGGTAACTCCAGGGAATTGGAGGACAAGAAAACACAAAAGGAATCAGAGCTACTTCAGGGATCTAGTGGAGAATCTCTTCAGGGCACTGCCATCATTTCCAGTCTTTTCAAGGCTCTACTCAAGAGTCAAATTCCAGGGAGAGAGGATGTGATTGGCCCATGCAAGGCCGTGTGCCGACTCCGGGGCCAAGAGAACATAAGAGTGTCTTGGTTAAGTGCTGTGGAGCCTCTGGGAGCAGTTCTCGGGCGTGGCTCGGTCAGTTTCTATGAGACAACACCCCAAAGATACCATCTCAGCCCCTGGCACAAAGGAAGTTCTGAAAACAATTGATATTTTTCCCTTTCTCTCTGAAATGGATATTTGAAAACACACCCCCTTATTTGAAGTAAAACATTTTAAAATGTGCTCAAGCAAAAAGATCTATCAAGCAGAAGGCTCTATCAGAAATAAAAAGAAGTGTTTATCCAAAAAATGAGAGAGGCTCCTGAGGGGCTGGCAGACTTCTCCCCTTGCAGTGACTAACTTTATTAAGGCATTAGCAAACCCAGTTCCAGGAGAGCATAGCCTTTCAAATGAAAATACCCAGGACTGGGTGAACATAGCGTGGGTCGCTGTATTTGGATAATGACTCAGATTAGATACCCAGCTGTCAGTAATGTTAGTGTTTCTTGGGTTTATGAAATCTTTTATTGACGTGGGCATTCTGGTTCAGTGTTTTTTGGTTTTTTTTTTCTCATTCTCCATCTGTTCGTGGGTAGATTTTTATGACTGGTGTCGAATTCCTTATTATACACATTAACTTATATTTCATGCTTGATATTTGATGAAGGAAATTGAGCTGTTATTTCTATTGCCTTAAGAGCAGCCGATCCTGGGGGTAAACGTGGCTGTATGACAAACCAGGACCCGCAGAAGCAGGACAGAAACAAGCATTGAAAAGAGAGGTAATTACCTAAAATTAGATCAAGCCCAAACTGCTCTGTTAGGTAAATCCTGTTGCTAAATTGCCTCCAGCGAGCTAAGCAAGGGATAATACAGTGTTCTACTGGGGGGAAAGAAAAACTTAAAACCTTAGCAACAGGCAAGTGTGCTGAATTCCTAGTGTTTTCAAGCCTTCTTTTATTTTTCTTTATTACTTTCCAGCTTGAAAGAAGACATGGCAAAGTATAGAGACGATTTAGGACGTGGGAAAGAGTGATCCAGTTTTTTAAAAAAAGTTCTCATCAACAAGCAAAGTAGTCACTTTGAGATCATTAAATGATTTTGAAAAATTAGCGATCTTATTCTAGAACCTAATGGACAGACTGTGTTTTTAAAACCAAACATTTGTTCTAGTTGCTCTACTTTAACTGTAATCTTAGTGCTTCTACACAGAGCTTTGAGGTATCATGGGTGGGGAACTTCCCCAAGAAAAGGGCAGTAAAGCAAGGAATGTAGAACCAAAGCACCAGGTATCTCGGCAATGTCATTACAGCTGTTTGTGAAGTTCTACAGGAATTTCTTCCTCAGGGCTGTGAGTTCAGCCCATTAGGAGAACTTTGCCTAGGTGTCTGACACCTGCTGGGGACGCTTATGGGATCAGATCCCATCAAAGTGGGATCTTTTTTTTTTTAATTTTTTAAAATTTCAGCATATTACGGGGGTACAGATGCTTAGGTTATTATGTATATTGCCCTTGCCCCACCCGAGTCAGAGTTTCAAGCGTGTCCATCCCCCAGACAGTGCGCACCACACCCATCAGGTGTGAATATACCCATCCCCTCCTCCCCCCACCCCCCACCCCCGCCCACCTGCCCGACATCTGATGATGTTATTACTATATGTGCACTTAAGTGTTGATCAGTTAAAACCAATTTGATGGTGAGTACATGTGGTGCTTGTTTTTCCATTCTTGGGATACTTCACTTAGTAGAATGGGCTCCAGCTCTATCCAGGATAATACAAGAGGTGCTATATCACTGTTGTTTTTTGTGGCCAAAGTGGGATCTGATAAGTCATTAAGATAATTATTTTGAGAACCATATAATAATTTGAGAAAATACTTATGATGTAATGTTACACAAAAGAAGCAAGATAAAAAGATGAAATTTGCTGGGATACATCGCTGTGATATTAAATAATTATGGGTGTGTACAAACAAGGTCTCCAAGACAACAGCTGAAAATGGAAAATATTTGATTTGTGGTGAGATCTTTTTTTTTTCTTTTTGTTTTTGAGACAGAGTCTTGCTTTGTCTTCCAGGCCACAGTGCAGTGGCATGATCATAGGTTCCTGCAACCTTGAGCTCCTGAGCTTAAGTGATCCTCTCATCTCAGCTTCCCAGGTAGCTGGGACTACAGGCATATAACACTATGCTTGGCTAATTTTTCTATTTTTTATAGCAACAGGGTCTCACTCTTGCTCAGGCTGGTCTTGAACTCCTGGGCTCAAGAGATCCTCCTGCCTTGGCCTGCCAAAATGCTAGGATTACAGGCATGAGCCACCACTCCTGGAGCTCTGGTGAGATTTTAAAAAATTCTTTTAGTCGATTTTGCTTTAATCTTTTTGTAGTTGGTGCAAAAAGGAAAAAAGAGGCAGGGTGGCATTCAAAATATTTAATAAGCTGTGTTCTACACTGTGGAGGTTGCTCTAATAAGCAGCTGCAATAAACACAGAGGGCGCAAGATGGTGGCAGGTAAATACAGCCTTAGAAAGTCAGGTGGGCACTGGGTGTTTTCCCACTGGGGTTCTAGAGCAACATCTCCCCTTCCAGGGTCTGGGCCCAGTCTGTCTGCAGGGGAAGGGAGCTGCTGGAATCTCAGCCGGTCGCTCAGGACACCCTGCCTGGGGCCAGAGCAGTGGGTGGGTGGGAAGCTCTTGGTGCCATCGGGCATCACCTAGTCCCCAGCTAGTGCTATAGCATTTCCATATTTTAACAAGTGCTGCAACAGTGCCAGTGAGCTGACAGGAAAACCTGATTAAGAACAATCTTGAAAGAGAGGGAATGAGAGAATGCTTAGTTAGTACAGTCTTAGTTATTATAATGCCTAGCATGTGGGAAATACTCCATGAATGCTGGCTGTTATAATAGTGTTGCATTCCTGCTTACACTTTTAGCCTTATTAATAAGCAAAAAGTATGCAGCCTAGAGATTCCTTGAGATTCCTAGAGGGGAGGGTGGACATGGGGGGTAGCCATCAGCCCCAGTGGTGGGAAGAGTTTGTTCAAACAAAGGCTTCAGGTCTTTGTTCTGACCCAGCTGTGTCATCACTTAGCTTCCCTCACCCTTCTGACTTCTGCCTATCAGCTGGAGCCCTCTGGTCCTTGGTGTGGAAATGGGGACAGAGAAGGAAAATGAAGGTACATGAACCTGAGAGATGGTGCCAAATTGCCTTTTAATAATAGACTTTTCTTCCACATAACACTCACAGAAATGCGTGTCCATACACAATTAGAAACAGGATCCAGGAATCAGGGAATCCCGATGCGAGTGCCAAGTACACCCCAGAAAACCACACACAGTGCCGCAGCGGATCTAACCTTCTCCTTTTATGAACAGGCAATCTTCAGCTCTACAAGAACAAGTACCTTCCTCAACTTGATGTTAGCTTTTCCTGTAAATAGGTTTTCTGTGTCGAGTTTGTCTTACTTTATAAACACGGACACCTGCATGCAGTTCAGTTCAGAATACATTAAGAAACTCAGTTGAAGAGCACAAAAAGGATCCACAGAGGTCTGTCATCACAGAATGAATAGCGTTCAAACCAGTTCCAGAGGGAAATGTTCAACACAGGGAACACAAGCCAGACTCAGCTACAAGCCAATGTTGCTCCTTGGTGAAGACGGCCACACTTGTCATCCGTGACCACTGATCTCATGAATCAGGGGTGGAGGGTGGGGACGTCTTCCATTACAGACTCAGTGGGGCCTGTCTTCCCTCTTCCCACAGAAAGGAGCCTTGTGAAGGTACCTGCAGAGGTGTCACCACTACAGCCCCATCATGAGCTGCATCTATAGATTCCTCCCTACAAGGACTATGATTTCCCACAGAACTCCATGCTCTTTCTATCGGCTGACATGCAGTGTGTGTTTACTGTGTGCTAGACATTGTACTAAGGAGATTACTCGGATGACTTCATTTTCATTGTGTCCATTTTGCAGATGAGGAAACTGAGGCTATCAGTGGCTGAATGGATGGATGGATGGTGCATAAAGCTGAGATCCAAATTCAGTCTTAACCATTAAAACCACTTTTATGAATAATACTATAAAACAAGACAAATTCAAACTTCTTTAATTCAAATCTAGGGATCAATAGTGATAAATGTAAAATAATAATAATGATACCAAACCCTTATAACAATCTTAAAATATATGTGCCATTATCATCTCTGCTTTACAGACATGCCTAAAGCATTACTGGATCTTTCAATGAGACCACATCCAGAAGAAGGAGAAACACATGCAGATACTCATGCACAAAAGACAGAAGCAAACACACGTGCATTTATAGCTGGACGCAGAAATGTACTTATAGGCAGAAGCAGATTGCCTCAGTCAGTTTGGGCTGCTGTAACAACACAGACTGGGTGGCTTAAACAACAGACATTTACTTCTCACAGTTCTGTAGCCTGGGAAGTCCAAGATCAAGGTGCCAGCAGATTTGATTCTTTGTGAGGGCTCTTTCCTGGCTTGTAGACAGCTGCCTTCTTGCTGGGGGCTCACAGAGTCTGTCTACAGTGCAGGCATATGGAGGGAGAGAAAGCTGTGGCGCCTCCTCTTCTCCTTACAAGGGCATTAATCCCATCACGTGGCTCTCATCCTCATGACCTAATCTAAACCTAAGCACCTCCCAAAGCCCCACCTCCAAATACCATCACATTGGGGGTTAGGGGATCAACATAGGAATTTTGTGGGGACACAAACATTCAGCCCATAACACAGATCTTATGCAGAAATCATAAAGGGATAGTTACACAGAACAAGTGGATTCTAACCATTTATCCATCAATCCATCCTCTTTCCATTGATTCACATGGTCATTCACTCACCCACATACCCATCCTTCCATCCATTCATCCAGCCAGCCAGCCAGCCAGCCAAAATATGTTTATTTATTGAGCATCTATCATATGTCAGAAGAATTCACTGTCTAATAGTGAAAATAAATGTTATATTACATATTCTAAATGCTTAAACAAAAGACCTGAAGGAACTTAGTGAGAAATAAAACTAATACTCTTGATTGGGAACATCAGGTTCTTTCCCAATTTACTTGCATTAGTCTGAGTTAAGAAATGCATTTCTAGTTCCAAAGTGTGATTGAAAGCAGGCTCTTTTCCCTCTAAGTTGCCTTTCATCCTTCCAAGACCCAGTGGGAAAGAATGGGAAGAATTCATCTCTAGCCTAAAGCGGCAGTAAAAGTTTACATCTACTAATTATCATAGCAAAAGTCTGTCTGCATGCTGGCGGTGGAGACGGATGGAGAGTCCTCAAGGAACCTGTGTCCGTCCTGCTCTGGTCAGCAGAGGAGCAGTGCCTCGAACAGTGGACCTCAGCAGTTTCAATGCTGCAATGCAGATGCCCGTGGGCTGTGCTGCTGAGATGGCCTTTGGGCCTTCCCTCTTCTGGGTCAGAAAGGAAAGATCATTAACCATATTTAATTTATAAGCTACAAAGGAGCATTTGACCAAATGTCTTCCAGAACATAAGCTTCTTCTCACCAAGCAAATGGGGCAGGTGCAATTGGAAATTCAGGCCCACTTGTCTCTGTATCAGTCAGCTTTGCTGTAGTAACCAGTGGCGCTGGTAGGGAAAGGAAAACTTTTCCTCTATCCTCTTATGTTCTGTACCTGAGGCCTGTGAATTAAACTGACAAAGGTGGATTAAAAAGAGGAAAAAAACAAGAGTTTATTTATGCACGCAGTGCACATACATGCAGAAAGCAGTGATGAGTAAATCAAAGGAGTGGATAGAATTTGGGGTTTATTCACCATGTTGGTAGGTAAAGGGGAGGGGAAAAAAGGCACATGCCACGTCACCTGGATTCTTGGGATTTCTCCTCATGTTCTAAATATGCCTGCATTAGCATGTCCTTCACCCCTGCCTAGAATCATCCTTGAAAAGCCAACTCAAGTCTTACTTCCTCTTTGAAACTTTTCTAAGCAGAGTGAAGTGGAAAGAGCAAATCTTTGGAAACGGATAAATTAGATTAATAGAATTGTTCCCAATTATTTGTTGCCCTTACCAGTAGGAATCCAGTTGCCCTGAGACTTGCAGTGACCTCTCTGTAGGAGGAGTATACTTCTCTGCCACCATTAATATCAGGCGTGTCCGTGTGACTTGCTTTGGCCATTGGAATGTGAGTAGAAGTGACAAACTCCACATCCAAATGGACGCTCCCAGAAACAGTGCATGGCCCAGCCACTTCTCTTTGCCTTCTGCCACAATGAAACGGCATGTCCCAGATGGGAGCTGCTCTTTCAGACTGGATCCTGGAATGAAGACGATACAGGGAGCAGAGTTGTCACCAGTATACAGCTGACATGTAACATGATTGAGAAATACATCGTTATTGTTATAAACTACTGAGATTTGGCAATGTAGAAACCCACTCAGAACCCCAGAGATGGTATAGAGATTATTGTAAGCTAAAGTCTTCTCAGAGCCTCTCTTATCTGACTAATAACGGCACTTTCTGGAATACAGGCTGCATAAACTCCTCTTAGGCAGATCTACTTCAAGAACGAAGAACATGGATAAACTTACCCCAAATCCTTTCCTCAGGGAAGTTTTACGGCCCTGAAGGAGACATAAAGTCCACTCATAACCAAGTAGAAAAACATTATCATAAACTTTCTTATCTCCTGTCTGTTCTGCTGAAAACCCATTTCTCTTTCCAAAAAGTGATAGTTTTCTCAGAAGAGCTACCACACTCTGCGTAGCAAGGCACCACGTCATTTTTCTTTAAGAAAAATGCCTTTCAACCATCTCATACCTCATCTTTTTCTTGGTACATTCAGATGGTGTGCACTTTGCTGAAAACAATTTCTATCATTCCAAGACAATACAGTGAAAAGAGTTTTCTTTTATCTCATACACACAAAAAAATGGAGTGACTTTTTTCTTAAAATATTGTCTTAGTTCACTTTCTGTTGCTTATAACAGAATATCTCAAACTGGGTCATATATAAGGAACAGGAAGTTATTTGTTATAGTTACGCAGGCTGAGATGTCCAAGGTCCAGGGGCTGCCTCTGGTGAGAGCCTTGTTGCTGGTGGGGACTCTGCAGAGTCTCAAGGCGGTGCAGAGCCTCAGGTGGTGAGGGGGCGAGCGTGCGACCTCAGGTCTTTCTTCCTTACAAAGCTACCAGTCCCACTCCTATATATTCCATTAATCCATCAACCCATTAATACATTACTTATTAATCCATTCATGAAGCAGAACCCTCATTGCCCAATCAGCTCTTAAAGGCCCAACCTCTCAATTCTGCCACATTGAGGATTAAATTACAACATGAATTTTGGACAAATATTCAAACCATAGCAAATGTTTTAAAATTATAAATTAAACAAATATTATATTTCCTACACATCAACAATAATCAAGTAGAAAATGCAATGGAAAAAGGTCCCGATTTGATAAAAAGTGGTATATCAAATCGATGGGGAGATGATTTATTATTCCACAATGGGATTAGAGGAGGTGGCTATCTATTTGGAAAACAGTAAAGTTAGAGCCCTACCTCGCACTACACATAAAACAAAAATTCTCGAGTGAAATAAAGTTTTAATTTTATAAAAGTATAAAAGCATTAGAAATAAATTCAAGAAATAGTATTGTGATATTGTATAGGAAGGAACTTTCTAAACATGAATCAAAACTTAAAGGTCATAAAGGAAAAGTTGACAGATTTGTCTGTTGAGAGTGAAAGATTTCTGTCTGACAAATGATATAAACTACAATGAAAGTCAAGGGGGGACGGGCGTGGTGGCTCATGCCTGTAATCCTAGCACTCTGGGAGTGAAAACTACCTATGAGTGTAAATAAAGTATTAGTAGGATGTACGTTAAACTGTTAGAGTTGTTACAACTTCAGCACGAGGAAAGTTGGGGTTGGTGGTGACAGCGATGCAGGACTTCACTTTTTACTCCAGATACTTCCAGGTTGTCTGAATCCTTTGTGCCTAGAATATATTCAGGTATTATTTGCCATAATTAAACTAAAATAATACCAATTTATTTTAGAATATTTGTAAAATTCAGAAAAAAAATAAAGAAGATCATAAAATTCTCCAGTAGAGTCATTACATTCTTTAAGCAAAATCATTTGAAAGATTGATTGTGGGCAGGATTCTTTTGTTTTGATAAGCTTCATTCTGAAAATTAGGCACTCATAAGATGGTATTTTATGAAACTCATCACTAAATAGCTTGAATAAGTTGACTTAACATTATTAGCAATATAGTACCATCTCAAAACACAGTAAATGCAACTGATTTCAAAAGTATTATGATAGAAAACTGAGCTACTAAAAGTGTTTAATGCAAGATAAATTTCTGGACTGGTGTTTAAAAGAGAGTTGGACTAAAGCTGATGACTCCGTATGGCCTAACTCAACCAATCACTTGGGGCATTCCAGCAGTTTATTACCAGCTCAAGTCAAATCAATAATCTTGGTTATATAAAGCATGCCTCAATGGTTTCAATTTTCTTTTGTCATCAGAAGCACTGAATAAGAGCTGGAATAACTAATGGAAATTCCTTTCATTCTTCATCAAACTGAGTTAGAGGTTTCCCGAAGCCAGAATTTGTACCAACCATATAAATTGTTAAAAGCCTCATCCCCAGAAAGCCACTTTCTTCCCTGATGCACTCTTCCTTATGCACACCCTCTGCTGCACTCTTCTGTATTAGCTCTGTTATATTATTCATTTTAAAAGTCACGTTCATTTTATAAAGTGTCCTGGGACGAGGAGGCTTTTTCAATCCGCCGTTGTTTGGATGACTATCTCATTACTGCATTTATGCTTTGTAGTGCCAAGAAATCTTCCCCAACGGCGCCATGTAACAAATATAATGCTATCAGATTTAGAGGTGCTAGGTTCTCCCATGACCCTTAGAAAACACAGTGCTGTTCACATGGAGAAAAGAAGCCTAAGGCAATTAGGTAACTTGTCCAGCTCATAGCCATCAATGCCTGATGGGTTTCCAACAGCAAAGGCTGTTTCTCAGCTGAGCGTGGCAGCCCCCGCGAGAATCCCAGCTAGTTGGGAGGCTGAGGGGGGAGGATCCCCTGAGCCCAGGAGCTTGAGGCCAGCCTGGGCAGCATGGTTGGCGGTGGGGGTGGGGGTTGTTTCCCCCCAAGCCCGGAATGGATTCTGATTTAGGGGCAACAAATGCCTGTTCTGCAGAAAGACCAAGAGGGAGGCTGGCTCTGAATCCCTGCCTGGGGGCAGTTTTAGGTCTCTTTGTGCCATTTTTTAAAAACAGCTTTATTCAGCTATAATTTACATGCCATAAAATTCACTCATTTTAAGTGTATAATTCAATGATTTTTACTACCCTTACAGAGCTGTGTAGTTGTTACCACATTTCAGAACAGTTCCATCGCCTCAAAAGATTCCCTCGTGCTCATTTGTAGTTTCTTTCAATCTCTAAGATAAACTACTTACACTGGAATCCTTGTCTTGGGGTCTGAACCTGCGGGAACCCGAATGAAGTCACCCCCACCACGGTCTCAGTACGCAGTGAACCTAACGCAGCTGTCAGTCCCACCTGCGACCTTCGCAACTTGCCGCTTTCACCAGTTCATCCCCGACACACAAAAGCAGTAGAGTGGCTACAATAAAAAAAAGACAGTTGGTGAAGATGTAGAGAAATTGGAACGCTCATACATCATTGGTGGAACCGTAAAACGGTGCAGCCATTTACAATCCTGGCAGTTCCCGAGAACAGTCTGGCAGATCCTGAAAAGGTCAAACGCAGTGTTCCCATGTGGCCCCGCCATTCCACTGCAAGGTATATACCCAAGAGAACTGAGAACATACATCCGCACAAAAACTTCTAGACGTGTGTTCCTAGCAGCAGTATTCATAGTAGCCAAAGAGTGGAAACAACCCAAATATCTACCTACAAACACATGGATCGAACAGAGGGGACTTCATTATTACGCTGACTCCTGGGGATTTTTGGAAGACAGGCCCATCTCAAAGTTTAGCTTGAATATGTGGCACTTAGCACGAGTGACTCCATTCTGGTTTGGTCTGGTCTGCTGGGGCCTAGTGCGGGAGGCTAGTCCAAAACAATGGCTCCCATAAACTTTATCTAACAGCACTAATGGGGTGAGGGTAGAGTTGCTACCTGTCTGATCTGCTTTCACCAGAGCTGCTTGGCAGGGCCAGGACCAGGGTGAGGCAGGGGAGGGACTCACTCTCAGGGTCCTGCATGTGCAAGGATAGGTCTTCTTTTTATTTAAATTTTTAGTATTTTGTTCATTGTGCATTTTTGCATTGATTTTTATTTTTAAAAATATATTAAAATATTATTTATTTTAATTATGGAATTTTTTTTTTTTTGGCTCCCTGGTGCCACTTAAATTTTGTAGCAGGGGTGAGAATGCTTCATTTGCCTCAGCCCTGCTGAGTAGGAAGTCCAAGGTGGGGACTGATTTGGAACAGGTAAAGTGTAGGGGAAGAAAACAACTTCTGTACTCTCTTAGGTTCTGTGGCTGGAGCCTGTGAATTAAACTGACAAAATACAGATTAACAGGAGAAAAAGGCACACAAGTGTGATGTTTTTAACTTTATATGCACAGGGGCTACACAGAAATGAAGTGAAAACCCAAAGAAGTAGTTTAATCCAGGGGTTTACATGCCATTTTGACACAGGAAAATAAATTGTGGAGAGGTAACTTGACAAAAGAGAAAGGGGAGCAGGCTTTGGGCTTCTAGGGGTGGTAAATTGTGGGCAGATGACTAGGAATGTAGGGCAGATAAGCTTTGCTATGCGGACAAAGGTCATCTGGAGTTGGTCTCCTCCTGGTATGGGAGACATCTGGAGAGGAGGCCACCTTTACAAAGGGAAATTTATGCCCTACTTTTAGACGGGGGAGGGCAGAGAGTTCCTCCAGTGTCTGCTCTTTTTAATTGCCTTCAGAACAATATACTCCTTATGCCATAATGGCATATTTTGGGGGTAGCATATTCTGATCCCCTCCAAAAGGCTGGAAGGCAGCAACCAGAGCAGCTGAATCCACTCGCTAATCCACGGAAGCCAGGCAGTTCAGTCAATAAAAATTGCGATTCCAGATTACTTTCCTTGTGTACTGAATTACTAATCCTCAGTGAGAAGCAAGACACTATCTGGCAATTACTGTCACAGGCAAAATGCCCATCCACGGTCCACATGAAGGCGCAACATTAGGACTAACATCTTCATGAGCTCAGGAGTGGGTGAGGGTGAGGGGTCCCAAATTGGGGTGCACGGCCTTCTAGTGAGTCTCAAGAATTGGAGAAGATGTTGTGGAAAGACTTTGGTTTTTGTTACTGAGCAGAGCACTGGGCTCGATACTGGGGCTGGTGGCACGGCTCTGCTGGTCGGGGAGTGTCACCTGAGCAGCCTGCTGAGAGTGAAATTGAGTCGGATCCACTGCCCTGGCCAATTTCCCTCCCAGCAGGCCCAGGGCTGCAGACCTAAAGCCAGCCCAAGCCAGGGACATTGAACCTAGACCTGGGAAAATGAGCTCCAGAGGCAGGAGGAGGAGCGCGGGCTGCACGGCTGGGGCTTTCTTTGATGTGAGATACATTGACTCTTAGTGAACAGCTTTGCTTGTCTCTGGAGCCGGGAGCCTTTTTGCAGAACCCAGGACCTTAATTTTTAGTGAACTTACAACAGGCCTGGGCCGCAGCAGGGTGGTTTCCGTGTGATCTAACTCTAGGTAGTAGGAAATAAAAAAGCAGAAAATTACTGCTGCACATGCCTTCAGTAATAGGAAAAAAAAAAAAGTAATTCCGGTAGAGAACTGTGCATCATCTATAACACACTCTGCTGCCTTATCAGAGTTGGATTTTTTCCCCTTCTGATTCTGAGTCAGATTCTGAGCTATTTTACAACTCAGCAAACTGTAGATAAGAGAACAGCCATGTGAAATTCTATCCTGTCTGATAGAGATCCCCCAGACGTCCCTTCCCCACTTGCGGAAAAAACCAGTTTTGCCTCGTTTAAAATTCATATCTAGAGTTCTATGACTCCATATAAATTTATGCTTCTTGGCTTCTTTTCTGAACCGTGTGTTAGTCCTTTTTGCTATACAGGCATCCCCGAGGCTGGGTAGTGTACAAAGAGGCTTGTTTGGCTCTCGGTTCTGCAGACCGTACAAGCATGGCACCAGCTGACGGCTTCAGGGAGCTTCCGGTCAAGGCAGAGGGCAAAGGGGAGAGGCCTGGCACAGGCCAGGGAAGGAGCAGGAGAGGGGGGAGGAGGTGCCAGACTCCTCTAAACACCCAGCTCTCAGCGGGGACTTTTAGAGTGACACGGGGAGGGCACCAGACCATTCTAGGGGGATCCACCCCCATGACCAAAACACCTCCCACCAGGCCTCACCCCCAACACTGGGGATCAGATTTCAACATGAGATTTGGAGGGGACAAACATCCAAACCATATCAAACCAGTATAAGATCATTGATTTCCTCAACAAATGAGCTAGGTAAAATATTTATTCATTGAATCTCTTTTAAATTTTTTATTTTTAATTATTATGGATACATAACAGTTATACATATTTATGGGATACAGATGATATTTTGGTTCAGGCATACAGTAAACATTTTTAATGATCAAATAAGGTTAATTGGGGTATCCATCCCCTCAGCATTTATCATTTCTTTGTGTTTGGAACATTCCAAATCCACTCGTTTAGTTATTTTGTAATACACAATAAATTATAGTTAACTATAGTTGTCCTATTGTGCTACTGAACACTAGATCTTACTGCTTCTATCTAACCATATTTTTGTACCCATTACCCATCCCCTGTTTGTCCCCTGCTCCCCACTGCCCTTCCCAGCCCCTGGTAACCACCATTCTACTCCCTGTCTCCATGAGTTCAATTTCCTCTTAGCTCCTACATAGGAGTGAGAACATGGGATATTTATCTTTCTGTGCTTGGCTTATTTCACTTAACCCAATGCCCTCCAGTTCCATCCACATTGTTGCAAGTGATAGGATTTCATTCTTTTTTATGGCTGACTAATATTCCATTGTGTATACATACTGCATTTTCTTTATCCTTTCACTCATTGATGGACACTTAGGTTGATTCCATATTTTGGCTGTTGTGAATAATGCTGCAGTAAACATGAGAGTACAGTTATCTCTTCAATATATTGATTTCCTTTCTTTTGGATATATACCCAGTAGTGGGATTGCTGGATCATATGGTAGTTCTCTTTTTAGTTTTCTGAGGAGCCTCCATACTGCTCTTCATAGTGGCTGTACTAATTTACATCCCCACCAACAGCATGTGAGAGTTCCTTTCTCCACATCCTTGCCAGCATTTGTTATTGACTGTCTTTTGGGAAAAAGACATTTTATTATAACTGGGGTGAGATGATATTGCATGTGGTTTTGATTTGCATTTCTCTGATGATTAGTGATGTTGAGCATTTTTCCATATACCTGTTGGACATTTGTATGTCTTCTTTTGAGAAATATCCATTCAAATCTTTTGCTAATGCTTTTAATCAGATTGGATTTTTCCCCCTATTGAGTTGTTTGAGCTCCTTATAAATTCTGGTTATTAATCCCTTGTCAGATGGGTAGTTTGCAAATATTTCCTCCCATTCTGTAGGTTGTTTCTTCCCTTCGTTGATTGTTTCCTTTGCTACAGAAGCTTTTTAGCTTGGTGTGATTCTATTTGTCCATTTTTGCTTTGGTTTCCTGGTGCTTTTGAGGTCTTACTCAAGAAATCTTTGCCCAGACCAATGTCCTGAAGGGTTTCCTCAATGTTTTCTTGTAGTAGTTTCATGGTTTCAGATCTTAGATTTAAGCTTTTAATCCATTTTGATTTGATTTTTGTGTATGATGAGAGGTAGGGGTCTAGGTTCATTCTTCTGCATATGGTTGTCCAGTTTTCCCAGAACCGTTTCTCTAAGAGATTGCGCTTTCCTCAATGTATGTTCTTGGTGTCTTTATAAAAAATGAGTTTACTGTAAATGTGTGCATTTATTTCTGTATTCTCTATTCTGTTTCCTTGGTATATGGTCTGTTTTTAGGCCAGAGTCATGCTGTTTTGTTTACTGTAGTTTTGTAATATAATTTGAAGCCAAGTAGTGTGATGCCTGCAGCTTTGTTCTTTTTGCTCATGATTGTTTGGCTATTCTAAGTCCTTTCTGGTTCCGTATAAATTTTAGGATTATTTTTCCTATTTCTGTGAAGAACATCATCGGTATTTTGATAGAAATTGCATTGAATCTGTAGATTGCTTTGGGCAGTGTGTTAGTCCATTTTGCATTGCTACAAAGGAAATACCTAAGGCTGGGTAATTCATAAGGACAAGAAGTTTATTTGGCTCATGGTTCTGCAGATTGTACAAGGAGTGTGGCACCAGCCTCTGCATGTAGTGAGGAACTCCTGGGCTCAAGCAAGTAGCTGGGACTACAGGTGCTCCCCACCATGCCTGGATAATTGTTTTTTAAGTTTTTTGTAGAGGCAGGATCTCACTATGTTGCCTGGGCTGGACTGGAATTCTTGGCCTCAAGCAATCCTCCCGCCTCGGCCTCCCAAAGTGTTGGGATTACAGCCATGAGCCACCATGCCTGGCCAATAGCCTTTTATGACTTAATCAAGGATACACAAATTGTTTCCAAAGAAGTGCAAAAAGATGCAGCCCTGTCAAGCCCCACAGCCACTGGCAAAGACAACCGGAAGAAGGAAGGCTTACACGACTCCCTGGGAGCTGGCAAGGGTTGGTGCACCAGCTGCAAATGGGGTCCACCCTAGATTTCTGTCCGACCGTTTTCTTTGGGGCCCCAACCTTTTGGTTGGCTGCCTACATTCTCAGGTCTGACTGTGTGTCCCCAACAGGTGGAAAGCCACGCCAAGTTCTCAGGACACAAAACAAGACAAACGGGAAAGCAATAGCTATCCATAGGGAGGAAAGCGTCATAACAAACAGGTGCCCGAAAACCAAGAGTCACAGTGTAAACTTATTCTTCTTACAAATGTTAAGACAGTTGTTTAGGATGAGAGCTCTCTAAAAATTTTTATTTATTCCAAAAGGTGATTCAAACGAATAAGGCCTTTTCATGGAAAGACCCAGAGATAACTTCCCACATTTGACAGCATGGGTGCAAGTGGCATTCTCAAAGTGGGCACATGAGATTCAGCCCCCATGATCCAAAACGTTCACTCCCAGGAACAGACTAAGAAGGCAAAGACCTTCATTGCTGCAGGTGGTTAAGGACAGATAGTGTTTGTGTAAAGGGTGTCTCTGGTCTCCCACGGAACATGGGATGCCACCAGTCACAGATCTGCTAATCCATGACCCTGCACTGGCAGTACTGGGATGGGAGTTTCCCAGCCCTAATCCAAGCAGCACAGGTAGAGACAACGAAAGCCCCTCATGGACTGGGGCATCTTAAAAGTCAACCTCCCCTGGGAGCTGGCATCGTGGGACACAGGGAACTTTGGGCTCCCAGCTCGCAGCTGGCAGCCAACACTCGCCCCTCCTCCCACCCCGAGCCTGGCTGGCAGAAACCGGAGTGAATATTCTCACTGGTCACAAAGTCAAGCTCTCAGGACACAAAACAAGACGAAAGGAGAACCTCATCTGAGTTTTGTCTTAGGGACCACAGCAAAGTTTATCTACACAGACGCCAGTGTGGTGAGAAGTGGGACTCACCGGTGTGTGAGGCTGATCAGACAACAGGCTCATGGGGACCTAGGGCTGTGTTCTTGCCCTGCGATTCCTCCTGATGACAAAGACACAAGAGACAGAGATGAAGGAAAACAAAGACCATCTCTGGGAGAGAAGGCATCAAAAAACAAGGACACTCATACCAAAAACAATAATACTAATAAAATCACCAGCATTGCTCTACCCAAGAACCAGTCAATACAGACGATTTTCTCCTGCTAAGCTGAATCTGAGAAGGAAGGAATAAAGAGAAATTTTTACCCTCCATTCTTGACCGGGCACTACAGGCAGAGATCTGGGAGAGCTGACTTTGGTAAAAAGTTCTTACAGTTTCTTTTCCGGCCTCTTTTCAGTTGTCCCAGGATCTCAGCTGCAGGCTGTGGAGTGAGTCAGCAGTCTCGGCTGCCCCATGTTGGGTGCCAGCAACTGTAGGGGTGGGAAAGTGTGACCCCTCTCCTTCCCATCACAGAGGTCACGGCCGAGGTGCCTATAGCAAGACAAGTTAATGGGAGAAAAACATTACAGATTTATTTAATCAGTTCTATGTGACATAGCAGCCTTCAGAAGTGCAGACCCAAGACCTGGGGGAAACTGCTTGTAGGCTTAGGTTTGATGAAGAGTAGACAGCCGTGTAGGAATGTGACTGGACACACGCGTGTGCGCTGACACTAACGCGGGGGGAACCCTCAGGGCCTGTGTGTTCAGATCCTTCTTGGCCTCTCTGTGTAGCATTCCTTCCTCCTGGGGGTGGGGCAGGACACTTCTGGAATGAGGGTCTTCAAGGGAGAAGAGAGAAGGGAGAGAGTGACCTTTCTAGATTTTATGGCTTCCTTTAGGGGAGAGGGCTCTAGTTTCTTTGACCTGCCTTGGGGAGGAGGAATTCTGGTTTCTGTGACTTGCTTTGGGGGAGAAGGGGAGGGCAGGAGACAGGAGGGCAGGAGAACGACACAGAGAGACTTTGTTTCTGAGGCCATTTCTGAGGCCTTCGAATCTCCTCTATTTCAAAGCGCTCAGCACACCAAAGCACCAGACTTTGGCATATGGTTCTCTGAACCCCAACACCAACATCGTTTAGGATTTGCAGTTAGAATTTGAAGCCAAATCCATCTAGACTCAAATTATGCTACACAGGTGCCATCCAGTTGGGTGAGGAGGTGGCCCTGCTCTATGTAGAGTGTACGGGTTTGGGGACTATTTCTCCCCTGTGTCCTGAGCCACAAGGGGCACATGGGGCTGAGACACAGGCCTGGGATGCTTGGGAGACTTCTGTTACGTTGCTAATTCAGAGGTGTTGCCCATCAGGATAAACGCAAGTTGCCAATCTCAAAAGAATTAGGTAGGACGCACCTATTATTGCATTTTCCTCCTTCTCTGATCCTGTTCTTCCAGAAAAGTCAGGTAGAAGGCTGTGGGTTTGCCTCTGTGGAGGGCCACGGCTGTGGGGTAGATGGGAGAAAGAGAAGGATAAAGAATGTTCTGCCTTCAAACTGGCCTCCAGGTTAAAATTGTTGTGTACAACAGGCAGGTGAACAGCCTAGCTCCTGGTTCTTTTAGATAACTCGACAAATATCAAAGTGATCAGACTCTCTCAGAAAATGCAATTTAAAAGTGTCTCCCTTGCAAAGAAAAAAAGGCCTACAGTACATTAGACGCTAAAGGAGCCCTTGGGAAATGCTGTATTTGGGATGGGCTTTCTCTCCCGCAGGGCACCCAAACTGCCGTTATCACTGCACTATCCGGTATTTTGTGTATATTTGTAACATGGTCAGGCTATTCTCTTTATATTAATTTCCACTTTATGCTCATTTCATACTTTCATACAGGACATAGAAATGACAAAGTAATTCCAGCTATAAGATACAGCTTAAAATAACTTCAGCACCTACTGTTCTTGTAAGCACTTAAAAAATGGTATGGAAATTTTAAGTCAACAAATACATAGGAAAGCAGGCCTGAAAGTAATTCCATAGTCTTATCACAGTGCATACAATATTAATATTCTAAAAATAATATGAATTTAAAGGACATTTCTGTAACTGCAACAGAGAGAAATTCGGTACGGTGTTAACGTCTATGAAACTTTGCCTAGGTGCTCTAGTGCCCTCTATGGACATGTTTGAGTACTGCAGCTCAGGCAGACCTTGACTCTTTGGCATTCCCGTGAAGCCTGTGGACTCCCTCCCAGAATGTTTTTAAATGCACAAAATAAAATAAAGAGAATAATAAGGAAAATAGTTATATTTAAATACAATTATGATAACATCAAAATATTTTTAAAACAAATTTATAAGTTATTTATTACCTCATTAAATAAAAAGATCTAGCTTTGGGTCAACTATTATAATTTCCAAATAGTGAAGAGCTTGAACAATGTTTTCAGATATCTGTAGTAACAATAATATTGCATGAAAATACCTGGGATTTCTATTGGTGACAAAGTTGTAGACAGTGTGTCTATGAGTTTCCTAAGGCTACTGCAACATAGCACCACAAACTGGGTGGCTTAAAATAACAGAAATTTATTTTATCACAGTTCTGGAAGCTGAAGTCTGAACTCAAGGTGTCAGCAGTGCCATTCTTCCTCCGAAGCTTCTAGAAGAGGGTCCTTCCTTGCCTCTTCTGGCTTGTGGTGGCCCCAGGCATTCCTTGGCTTGAGGCTGCATCACTCCAATCTTTGTCTTCCCACCATCAGCTTCTCTCTGTGTCTGTATGTCTCTCTCTTTTTATAAGGACACTAGCAATCATATAATATAATATACAATAATATAAATTATAATACAGCATATATAAAATAATTCAGGACACCCCAGATTCTATCCATAAAACATAGATTCAGAACCTCTGGAGATTATTTCAAGTTCACGAGTATCATGTGCATACTTTGTTCCCAGGAGAACCTTAAGCGGTGTGAAGGATACAAAGAACACCCTTGCTTTGCAGAAGTTTTCCGTCTTAGGTGGATGAGACTGACCTGAGCAAAACAACCCAAGAACACTGCCAGGCAGCGTGAGACCTTGTGGGATGAATTTCAGACTTTTTTCCCTCCAGAGACTGAGGGAAGGGTGAGGCCACGTGGCAGGGGACAGCAGGGCATATGCTTTATGGAAGACGTGGGGCTCCGTTTGGGTTTAGGTTGTCAGGAGTTTGTGAACCATCAGGACAGACCTCAGGGGATGGAAACAGTATTAGCAGAAATGAAATCTCAGAGAAAGAAAGTTAAGCACCACAAAAAGATTTAATATTTAACTAACCTAAAAATTACACTTGGGAAAGCTAACCACATTTAAAATCAATGGATTAATCTAATTCCCAGAAATAAATAAGAAAATTGCCTTGCATAATCAATTATACTTTAAAATTACAATTAACTATTCACAGAAAAAAGTAAAAAGTTCTGCTTAAATAATATGTAATTCCTATTTCTTTATGCAAATATCCCATGCAAAGGCCTAATTTCCCTAATAGATAATAGCTCTACAAACCAGTAAGTAAAAAAAGAACAACAAAATGGTCAAAGGAAATGACCTAACTGTTCACAGACAGGAAATATGAAAGTATCTTAAACATATAAAAGAATGTTCACTCTTACTCCTATATGAAAAGTACAAATTAAAATTATACCAAGATGCCATTTTCATCTCTCAGATTGGTAAAGATCAAAAGATTTTATAATATATTGTGTGGCAACTCATATATTCTGGGGGGGAGTGTAAATTGGTATAACCTCTTTGGAGGTCATTTTGACAATATTTATCAAAATTGCAAGAACACATGCCTTTTGAAACCTTTTGAAAATCCACTTCTTTCTGTTACAGATATACTTGCACACGTGGATATTACTTTTGAGGTATAATTAATTGCTGTATTGCCTGTGAAAGATTGGAAACAATTGAAATGTCCCCACGGCACATTTATACAATGGAACACTAGGCAACTGTAAAAGAAGAAAAATGAAGGAATTCCCTAAAAACTTCTCTAAGGGAGGAGAAAAATATTTTCCTTCTACGCTTCTAGGTTTGTGGCTGGGGCCCTTGTCAAAGAGAGATGAATAAGAGAAGAACATACAAATGTATTTAATGTAAGTTTTATCTGATGTGGGAGCTTTTATAAGAAAATGAAGAATCGAAGAAATGGTTAAACCGGGGTGGTTTTGTACTAGACTTGATGAAGAGTGGAGAGTCATAGAAAAATATGATAGGACAAAAAGGGGCGTGAGCTCAGAGTAGGAACCTGGGGAAAGTTAGCAAGGCCTGTGCACTCAGAATCCTCTGTGTGCCCCCCATTTTTGGAGATAAGGTGTCCCTTTCCTGAGGGTGTCCTGACCTGCTTCAGGAGGAAGCCAGAGTCCTTTCCGCACCTGCCACTCCTCAAATTACCTCGGCTCAAAATATTCAATATACCAAGGTGCGTATTTTGGAATAGCATCCTGAACCCTATCGATACTACGGAATGATTTCTAACATATTGAGAAATGGAAAAAGCAGTTGTGCATGCACAGTTTTGCTCATATACACATAAAATATCCTGCAAGGACACACACGATGTTGATGACACCGGTTGCCACCACCAAGACCTGGTGGAGGGGCGTGCCTCCTTCTGCACCTTCTGAGTTTTGAACCACATCAATGCATAACCTATGCAATACGCCGACCACAATTTGGTAATATTTTTGAATTACAAATGTTGTTATTAACTTATTTTTGATTCATATATTCACTCAGCCAGTGGCAGGCATGGTGCTGTCCCAGAAGGGCTGCTCCTGTATGAAGTCTCAGAGCCTTGGGAATCCCAGAGTGGAGAAGCTTCCACCAATGAACCCTTCTCTGCCTTTAATACGGCCCAGCTCTCAGCAGCGTCACTTCAGTGAGTGATGGTGCTATCAAAGTCTCTCTCTCTGCCCCTCATGTCTTCAAACACCTCCTCTCCATAAGCAGGGCACCGAGAACCCAAGGGGTTGCCAGGGCAAAGCAGTGCCATCCTGCCGCTCCGTGTTCAGGACCTTGGGCCGTGGAGCACGGGCAGATTTGCACTTTGGAGACGTGATTACCTCGCGTGGAGAACATGGAGGCAGGTGCCTGCTGCAATGATTCCAGTAACATTGCAGGTGAGGAAAAGCAAACCTGTGCAGAAAAAATTTATCCCAGGCATTGTCCCCAAGTTCTGTTATTACACATCCCTGGACAGAACTGGTAAGTGGTACCCACGTCTCTCCTGCAGAAATAAATCAAGTCAATGCCACCATACCCAGCAAATATTCACTTGAGTAGATATATAATTGCAAAGTTCTTTAAGCACTGCAGAGACTTGCCTGCATGGTCATCACTTCTGCCCTGGTCTGCCGGCCAGAGGTGCGCAGGCTGTCCCACATTGTCCTTCCATCAGACGCCTCTTGTCCTCGCGCTGTCAGCCTCACCTCCTATTCCAGCCCAGGGGAGGAGGAGGAGCTGCAACAAGTCTCAGCTCAGGTGGGAGCAGCTCGGCGGATATGTCCCACCTGTGGGAGGCTGAAAACTGGGCCCTCCCAAAGATGCGTCCACGTCACACTGCCTGGAGCCTGTGCATGTGACCTTATTTGGGAGGAAGGTCTTTGCAGATGTGATTCAGGCTCTTCAGATGAGGAGATGGGCCCTAAATGTCATCACGGTGTCTGTTTAAGAGAGAGGCAGAGAGAGATTGAGTAGACTCAGTGGAGCAGCCAGGTGGAGATCATTGAGGCTGGGTTAGAGTGGTGCAGCCACAGCCCAGGCACCGGGAATAGGCCACAAAGGATTCTCCCCTGGAGCCCCGGGAGGGAGCCCGGCCCCAGGGAAACGTGTTGGCTTCTGGCCTCCAGAACTGTGAAAGGACAGGTTGCAGCTGTTGAAGACACCTGGTTTGTGTCGCTGCGGGGAAGGAGCAGTGTGCCCCAGGGCTTCTCAGAGCCTGGTGCTCAGCAGGGGGCTCAGAGCCCCCAGCCAGTGGGGGGTAACCGGCCAGGAGGGGCAGGCAGGTGGCCCTGAGGTCATTGTGCACTGGATGCAGAAGGCCCTGGCGGTCACCCTGACAGTGTCTCTTGCAGAGCTCTCTCTCCCTTCTTGCTCTCTCTCTCCCAGTCCCCCTGTGCAGCCCCCATGGGTCTCTTCCCGAGCCTGCGCCCCTCTCTGCCTTCGGGCATTGCTTCAGACAGCTCTGCATGTCCAAGGCTCAGAACCAAGTGCCATCCAAAAGGAGACTTAGGAAATTTTTTAAAAATTATTTTAAAATTGACAAAAATTGTATATATTTATCATGTATGACATGATATTGTGAAATATGTATACTTTGTGGAATGGCTCAATTGAGCTAATTAACATATGTGTCACCTCATATCCTTATCAGTATTTGTGGTGAGGACACAAAATCTCCTCTCAGCAATTCTCAAGAATACATGGTTATGAACCATAGTCACCATGTTGTACAACAGATCTCTTGAACTTATTCCTCTTCTCTAACTGAAATTTTGTATCTTTTGACCAACATTTCCCCAAACCCAGTGCCTGGGACCCCCATTCTACTCCCTGCCTCTGTGATTTCTTTTCAGATTCCACACAGAAGTGAGGTCATATGGTACTTGTCTTTCTGTGTCGGGCTTATTTCAGTTAACATAATGTCCTCCAGGTTCATCCATGTTGTCACAAATGACAGGATTTCTATCTTTTTTAAGGTCAAATATTAATAATATTCCATTGTGTGTATGTACCATGTTTTCTTTATCCATTTGTCCATTGAGGGACTTAGGTTGATTCTTGTCTTGGCTGTTGTGAATAGTGCTGCAGTGAACATGGGAGTGCAGACATCTCTTCAAGATACTGATTTCATTTCCTTTGCATTTATGTCCAGTAGTGGCATTGCTGGATCATATCAGTTCTATTTTTAATTTTTTGAGGAACCTCCATACTGTTTTCCATAATGACTAGACTAATTTACATTCCCATCAACAGTGTGCAAGGTTTCCTTTTTATTCCACATCCTTACTGACACTTATCTTTTCAATAATAGCCATTCTAACAGGTGTGAGGTGATATCTCATTGTGGTTTTGATTTGCATTTCCCTTATGATGAGTGATACTGAACATCTTTCATATACCTGTTGGCCATTTTTATGTCTTCTTTTTTTTTTTTTTTTTTGTTTTGAGACAGAGTCTCACTCTGTTGCCCAGGCTAGAGTGCCGTGGTGTCAGCCTAGCTCACAGCAACCTCAAACTCCTGGGCTCAAGCAATCCTTCTGCCTCAGCCTCCCGAGTAGCTGGGACTACAGGCATGTGCCACCATGCCTGGCTAATTTTTCTATATATATTTTTTTAGCTGTCCATATAATTTCTTTCTATTTTTAGTAGAGATGGGGTCTCGCTCTTGCTCAGGCTGGTCTCAAACTCCTGACCTCAAGCAATCCTCCTACCTCAGCCTCCCAGAGTGCTAGGATTACAGGCATGAGCCACCACACCCAGCCATTTTTATGTCTTCTTTTGAGAAATGTCTATTCAGGTCCTTTGTCCATTTTTAAATCAGGTTATTTGTTTTCTTCCTATTGACTTGTTTGAGTCTCTTATATACTTTGGATATTAGCCTCTTATCAGATGTATGGTTTCCAAATATTTTTTCCCATTCTATAGGGTGTCTCTTTACTCAGTTGATTGTGTTCTCTGTGCAGAAGCTTTTTAGTTTGATGAAATTTCATTTGTCTATTTTTACTTTTGTTGCCTGTGCTTTTGGCGTCATGTCCAAGAAATCATTGTCTGACCACTGTCATGGAGCTTTTTCCCTATGTTTTCTTCCAGTACTTTTACAGTTTCCAGGTCTTATGCTTAAGTTTTAATTCATTTTGAGTTGATTTTTGTATATAGTGTGAGATAAGGGTCTGATTTCATTCTTCTGCATGTAGATATTTAGGAAACTTTTAAAAGTAGAATATGAAAGGGCCAGCCAACCGGAAACACAATTATAATCACCATTAACCAGATAAAGTGATACTAATAGCTTTATTATTTTTTAAAAATTTTTATTTTATTTTATTTTTTTAGAGATGGGGCCTCACTCTGTCATCCAGGTTAGAGTGCAGTGGCATGATCGTAGCTCACTACGGCTTCAGACTCCTGGGCTCAATAGCTTCATTCTTTACTGATGTTCTAGACCAGTACTTCTCAGACTGGGATCCATTAAAAATGCTTGGCAGAGTTAATGGAAGAAGGTGGTGCCTTGTCACATGCCCCTTGAGAATTAAATTTAGTTATGTTTTCATTTCAGCAATAATCCAAAAAAATGAATAGGTTTATTCTGGACCAACTGAGTGGTGCCCTCTAGGGAAGCCCCAGGCTGCTTGCAGGGCCTGCCTTGTGCTGTGTTGATGGTGCGACATACCTGGGGATCTCCCGCCCTTACAAGGTTTTACTTTTAGTGCAGTTTCTCAAACTCAAGTCTCCCTTTTTTTTGATCCACAAGAAAGTATTTTCTTTTAAAGAGGCCTGCATGGAGTGATTAAGACCCACTACTCTAACCACGCCTGGCGAGACTCGTGCAGTGGGTAAGTGGTTAAGAGCACGGGGTAGCCTGGGGTGAAGTCCTAGACCCATTCCTTCAGAATCGTGTGACTCTGGGCAGGTTACTCCAGCCTTCTGAGCTGTAGCTTCCTGCTGTAAAAATGGCAATGCTAACAGTAGTTCCCAATAGGGTTGTCATAAATATTTCATGAGATAAGGTTGTAAAGGGCTTCCTTAGCACAGTGCCAGGATATATGGCTAATATTATATTATCCTCATGAGAAACAGTCAGCCAGCAGAAAGTGTAGTGGTAACAACATCAACAACACTAGGGATAACTGACCACGAGCCAGTCACCCTGTCATGCTGCTCTTCCACCACGAGAGAGCGGCCATGAGCTGAAGCAGTTTTATGAGAAGGCGAACAGGCAATTTCCTCTCGTGGGGCGCGGGGTTTGCACACAAAGGCAGGCTGCTCTCCTGGGTGTCGCAGGGTCTATACTGCTGGAGACCCCAATTTTGTTCACATTGGATTCGAAAGGCCAGACTCTCATCTGAAGCAACAGTATTAAAAATAGCTGTAATTTATCTGCATACCTGCTGGGCCCTGAGTGAAGCGGGGCGTGTGTGTGTGTGTGTGTGTGTGTGTACATACATCCATATAAATATATTCTAGGTATTTAGTATATTGCAGGATGAATGGCAGAGTATAAAAACTATGAAGCAAATTTGTATAGAGAGGCAGATATTCTCAGGACCAAAATATTTTTAAAAGTTAGACCGAGGCAAAAGAAATTGTGTAAGTCTGAGATTGGAGTGTTTCCCTCTCCCTTCCTTTACACACACACACACACGCACACGCACAATCACACACACACACGCACACGCACAATCACACACATTACACCCATATACAAACACACACCTACACACCCTCTAAATATTTCTGCAGGACAGTTGAGCCTGTCGGCACAGAGGTGGAGGGGCACAATTGTCAAGGGGAGATTTCAGGACTCAAAGGGCACCCACCCTGTGACGCAAAGCTGCAGCCGTAGGTAGGGGAACCACCCACCAGAGCTGTGGCTTCGTTTACACTTCTGGTGTGAAAATTGTAGACGCTGCCCCAAATCAGAAAAGGTGCCCTCTAGCCTTGCTGGGCTTCATACCTGTCTTATATTTGATCAAAACAATCTTTGTATTGTTATTTTCTAAAAATGCTTTGGACCAGGTGGATTTGCCCAGCCTTGCAAACCCACTTAACCTCCTGGCTGGGGGCCAACCAGGGCAGGGGAGAGATGAGCAGCCACCGGACTGCAAGGCGCATGGGTGCCCGGCACAGACGGGGTGGCCGGCACAGACGAGCTGCCCTTAGATTTCCTCTGTGGAACCTTGACATGTGGAAAGGACCCAGCTTATATTACTGTATTGCTTTTTAAAAAATGTTAATAGATTTAGGGGGTACAAGTTGAATTCCGTTACATGTGTATGTTGTATAGTGGTGAAGTCTGTACAACGTATCCCACAGGAAATTTTTCATCCCCTCCCAACCCTTCCCCCGTTTGAGCCTCACACGTCCATCACACCACTCTTGAGCGCCCTTGTGTGGCCGCAGTTTAGCTCTCACTTATAAGTGAGAACATGTGGCATTATTTTTTCTAAAACCAGTATCACTATATTTCTTCAACCAAACAGCAGAGTATAGAACAAGATGTCAAGAAATCCAGAGAAATTTTTTTCTCTGAATTATTTACCTGGGTTGAACTCATTACCAACTGAGAAGCCTGAAGTATCCGGGCAGCTTTCTCAATTGTGCTTTTAATATAGGAGGAGATTTTCACTATCTGCAAGGCAGGAGCGTGAGCCAGGACTGGTCTAGACAGGTACTTCATCTACTGAGAGAGAAAAAGCTATTAAAGGTAGCTCTGTTATAAGGAAGGTCTTTTTTCTTAGAGGTCTCAGAAGTTGAACAACTACTCTAAGCTGCTCTGGGGCAAATACCATGGAATGCTCAGGCAGCTGAGTGAAACAGAGTTGGGTCCACATATACGAAGAAAGTAGGCTGGAAGGAAATATCGCAAAATATTAACCAAGGTTTATCTCTGGATGTTGGGATTGGCTATGATATTTATATCTCGCTTTGTGCTTTCATGCGTGTTGCATGCTTTCTAAAAGGAGCACGAATTACTTTTCTAATCAGAAACACTAATTTTAAAATTCACATTCATCAAGGACAGTCCCAGCTGAGACAGATCCAGATGAGTGACGTGGCCATGGTGAGACCAGGGAATCAGTCTATCACCACGTTTTCATCCAGATCTCAGTGAGTGCGTGGCAGGACCAGGCTGTTGGGGACACAGAAGAGAAGCCGTGGTCCTACAGCAAGAGGAGGGATGGGAAGAAAGGGAGGGAACCTTTAGTATTTGCTGTACCCCAGACACAGTCCATACGTACGTTACTCTCCTAATTCCCACAAAGGTCCACCAAGGGGACTGTTATTATCATCGTCATCTTACAGAGGAGGAAACTGAAGCCCAGATACAGAAGAAACTTGGCTGAGTGACAGCAAAGCCTGTACCTCCTGATATCTCTGCCCTGCCCTGTCCGACTCAGGCCCAAGAAGAGTTAATCAACAAGGCAGGCAGTGTGGACAGAGGTGGGTGGTGTACCCCAACCGCAAGGATTCAGGTTATAACCAGAGTAAGTTCATAAGGAGTTCTGGCCATCAGTCATTCTTATTTTGGAAATCAACAAATTGCCAAAACTTTCTCCAGAGGCTGAGGGAGGTGGGACTTAGGAAAGTGGGGCCCAGCGGGGGGGGGGGGGGGGGGGGCGGGAGTTCTGTGCACAGCAATGAAGGCAGAGAGAGCAGAGGGAGGGGACAGAGGGAGTTGGGGTCTCTCTGCACGTGTTACCAATGTCCTCTGACTTTGAGGCATTTCCAGTTAATAAGTAAAATGCATTTAAAATTTAAAGACCGGCTGCCAAGTACCTTATGAAAATTCAAAGTCGGACTGACTTTTATTATTCTCTTGTGCCACAAAGTCGGGCACATTTCTAATAAGCCTGGTGGAAGACGAAGGCATGGCATGAGAGGCTTTTTTTAAACATCAAAACCTCACTAACCTCCCTGCAGACGCCAGCCATTTAACCTGACTCAGGGCCTGTGGTTCTCCGCAGGTAAAATCTACATTAGCAAACATGGGCTTATTGTCACTGGGGCCCTCCGACGTCAGTGAGGAGCAGGTCGTGCTGCTGGGAAAGTCAAGCTCGGAAACCTGTTTTTCTTTCTTTTTTATTGAGTAAGCAGAAGGGCCACCCAATAACCAAACGAGCCATCCTTGAGTCACGAGGCCTTTCTGACCTATGAGTCTTTGGAGATCATTTCTGTTTATTTCTTCTTTGTGGTGACAGAATGTGGGTGTCATTAATACCTCAGGGAGCCCATTGAAAAAGTTCATTGAGTGCAACGGCTTGTATGAGCTGCTCGGGCTGCCGTGACAAAGTACACAGACCGGGGGGCTTCAACAACCAACACGTGTTTCCTCTCGGTTCTGGAGGCTGGGAGTCCCCGGTCAAGATGTCAGCAGGGTTGTTTTCTTCTGAGGCTCCTTGGCTTCTCTCTAGTCTTCCCTCTGCGGGTGTCTGTGTACTCATCTCCGCTTAGAGGGACACTAGTCATATTGGATTAGGGCCCACCCATATGACTTTGTTTAACTTTGTTTTTTTTGAGAAAGAGTCTTGCTCTGTCGCCCAGGCTAGAGAGCCGTAGCGTCAGCCTAGCTCACAGCAACCTCAAACTCCTGGGCTCAAGTGATCCTCCTGCCTCAGCCTCTTGAGTAGCTGGGACTACAGGCATGCCTGGCTAATTTTTTCTATATATTTTTAGTTGTCCAGCTAGTTTCTTTCTATTTTTTTTTTTTAGTAGAGATGGGGGCGGGGTGGGGGGTCTCCTGACCTTGAGAGATCCTCCCGCCTCGGCCTCCCAGAGTGCTAGGATTACAGGCATGAGCCACCGCACCCAGCTGACTTTGTTTAACCTTAATCACCTCTTTAAAGGCCCTAGCTCTGAATGCAACCACATTTGAGGTACTGGGGGTTAGGTTTCCACATATAAATTTTGGGGAGACACAGTTCAGCTCATAACTTTGCTGGAAATAACAGAGGTGATGCTGTAGAAATACTCTCCCTTACTCCTTACTGAGCAGGGACCATCCCCACCCACTGGGGGCTGGAGGTTCCCGGGGGGATGGTTCCAGCCCTCCACCCCCACTCACCTGGGATTCATCCTTCCAGCTCAGATCACACTCTGAGGAAAGGGATCCCTAATTCCAGGCAGCACCGACACCTGCTGGGACCCTCCAGATCCATGTGACAACAACTTGCACTCCTCGGAGAGAGCAGAATTACTACACCTGAATAGCCCAGGTGTTGGCCCTCCACCTGCTCAGTGCTGTGAAGCAGTTCTGTGTCCACTGGAATTGGGGGCATTTGTGGGGGCAGGGGTCTTTCCAGGTCACCTAGAACGCAAGACACCATGGCAGTTTGGAGATAAAAATGCCACTCAGGGAGACAGAGCCACAGCCTGTCCTACTCCGCTGCCCCTATCGATTTGGAAAGGATCCAGTTGCATTTCTTTATCCACTTAACACATATTTGTAGGAGGCAAATTTGTGCCAGGCACAGGTGCTTGGGATTCATTAGCGAACAGAGCAGACAACAGGCCACGAGCTCATGGAGCTTCCCTTCCGACGGGGAGGGGGCACAGACCCCCAGGGCCTCCCGGCAAGAACGGCCACGGGGAGGGAGCTGGGAATCCCCTGCAGGGGCTCCCGGGTGGTTTCCTGTTTCAGCCCCACAGCAGGGGAAGTTTCTGCCCTTGCTGCTCTGAACTCTAAGCTGAGATGCGCACACTCTTGACGAGGGATTTTTCTGGTTAAAGGAAAGTCCTATGTCCTTCGGTACACTTTCGAAAGTGTGAAAAAGTCAGTTCAAATGTCACTTCCCGTGAGAAACCCTGTCCGGCCTTCCAGCCCTGGGTGTACTCCCGGCACGAATCACATGGCGTTGCGTTGTCTCGCCCAGCTGCTCCCCCCGTGCCCTGAGGACCCCCCAGCTGAGGGCTCTGCCTTGTTCATCCTTGGACATGCCCTAGGGCCACCGACATCCAGCACAGAGACTGTGCTCCACAAATGTTTGCTGGATTGAATGACAAAACTGAGGGCCCGGCGGGCCATCTCCACCCTGCCTTCAGCCTGCTCATCTGGGTCCAGCACGGCCACACTCCCCCCACCCCCACACCCGGCAGGAGGGGTCTCTGACCACGGCAGGGTCTCTGACCAAGGCACTTTGAAGCAGCAATGATCATAAACAATACTTTGAGATATTGGCAACGATTAAAGTGTGGAATGAAAACTTGTTATTTCTGTTGGCTAATACTAAGTGATGTAGCCTCTGTTCATAATGCAAGGAACTGCTCAGTCAGAGGTTATAGAAAGTAGATGTCATTTTTACCCCCTTTAAGTTCACGAACCCCTTGAGTTCTATTTATGGATCTCTCGAGGGTCCACTCATGCTCTGTTTAGAATCTCTGAACTAGACTGGTCATCTCCCAAGTTAGCCTGTCGTCTTTCAACCCCAGGTGGCTCAGGTGTAAGGGGCTTCAGGCTACACCTTAGCCTTGGTGTAACCACAAGCCATGTGCCCTCAGCTGCTCCCCTCTGCCTGCCCGGTGTCCTCCCTCTGGTAATAGAACTGGGCACTTTCCACTGCTACCCCAGGGGACACTGTGCACAAGCGTCAGCGAGCAGGGATCTGGTGGCACAGACCAGAGCAAGCAACCTACCGCCTGCAGAGACTTCCCATCTCCCCCACAGCTCCTCCTTGGCAGCCTGATGCCCCCGTCTCTCTCTCTTCTTTTTCTCCTTTCTCCCTTCTCCCAAACACCACTGGCCTCTCTGGCTTCTTGCCTTCCTCCTTCCCTCCCTCTCCTGCTCACTGCACAGACAACCGGGTCCTGCCAGCTCCTCCCGTTAGCAGCCTTGGGTAGCCAGCTCCGTCATTTCAAGCTATTTATCAAAGTATTTCTTCCAGACACACCCAGAACTCTCCTCAAGGTTAATTGTGATGAACACAATTTTCTCCATCTCATTACAACAGGGTCAATGGTTCTTTGAAGAATCTTGCTCCTTTGGGACTTTCCCCACTGATGTGCCCTCTTTGGGGGCAAGGATCCATATCTGTCATTATCTCCTCTTTTTCCTCAATCATTGGCTACTTGTTCATTTGGGGAAATCCGGTGCAGCCCAGAGTCCCTGTGGGGTCCTTACCTCATTTGGACTCTGGGCTGGACACAAGTACTTCATGACAAGTAGGTTTATCCAGCAAATGCAAGAATGAGTTATTATTACGGAATCTACCAATGTAATTCACTGCATTGAGCTGTAGTCATGGGAATAGACACCTAAAAAAAGCATTTGACAGAATTGAATCTTGTTGATAAAACTCCTAGCAATGCAGGCACAGAAGGCGACATTTCTAACTTGGTAAGGGTGTCTACAGAGACTTGTCCAAATCATGGCTACAATTGTAAAACATAAGGGAGCAGGGATACCTGACATCACTGCTTCTCTCCCACCTTGTAATGTGAGTCCTGGCCAATATAGTAAAATAAGAAAAAAAATGGCATGGATACTAAAGTGAGAAAAGACAAAATTGTCACTATTGCAGATGATGTGATGATATACCTAGAAAATCCAAGACATCATATGAAAACCTAATGTGAGAGTTTGGTAAGGTGGTTGGTTACAAGATGAACATAAAAAATCAATGGCTTTCATACGCTTTAGGATGGCTGTTATAAAACAAAACAGAAAAGATATGGATGAATTGGAACCCTTCCACATTGTCGGTGGGAATGCAAAATGGTGCAGCCACTGTGAAAAACAATATGGTGGTTCCTCAGAAAATTAAACAGAGAATTACCATATGATCCAGCAATCCCACATAAAAAGAACTGAAAGCAAGGACTTGGAGAGAGATTTGTATACATTTGTATACATGTTTATAGTGGCATTAGTCATAACAGCCAAAGGTGGAAGCCACCCATGTGTTCATTGACAGATAAATGGATAAACAAAATGTGGTATGTACATACAACAAAATATTATTCAGCAAGCATTTAAAAAGAGAGAAATATGGCTGGGGATGTGGCTTATGCCTGTGATCCTAGGACTTTGGGAGGCCAAGGCAGGAGGATTGCTGGAGATCAGGGGTTTGAGGAGGTTGCAGTGAGCTATGATGACACCACTGTACTCTAGTCTGGGCAACAGAGCAAGACCCTATCTTTAAAAAAAAAAAAAGGGTGGGGAGGAAATCCTATCTTTTGCTACAACAGGATGAACCTTGAGGACATTATGCTAAGTGAAATAAGCCATTATGAAAGGACAAATACTATGTGCTTCCACTTACATGAAATAGCTAGAGCAGTCAAATTCATAGAGAAAGTAGAATGGTGGTTGCCAGGGGCCAGGGGAGAGGGGAAATGAGGAGTTATTTAATGAGTACGGTTTCCATTTGGGAAGATGAAAAAGTTCTAGAGGTGGCTGGTGGTGATGGTTACACAATTGTGTAAATGTACTTAATGCCATTTAATCATTTTAAAATGATTTAAAAATGGTAAAGTTTATGTTATGTGTATTTTACCACAATAAAAAAATCAATGTGTTTTTTTCTTTAAATCACTCACTATAACCAATTAGAAAATATAAGGGGAAAAGGAAGCTACTCACAAGAGCAACAAAATCAATAATATAACCAAGAATGAAACAAGACTATAGTGTTTAAGTGATTATAACAGATACAGGAGCAGGCAAATAAATGAACAAAGCTGATGCAGGGTCCAGAATTCCCAACCATTCCACTTCTAAGAATCAAATCAACTCCATTGACAAAAAAATGGACATGTGCACAAAGGTTTATGTACAAGGAGGCTCATAGAAATGATATTTACAAGAGCAAAAAATGTAAGACCAACATTTTCATCAGCAGGTGAATGGTTAAATGAATAACATTAGAGCACATTTTGCAGTTGTCTAAGGAAGGAAGCAGAGCTGTGAGTTCTGACATAGAGTGATCTTGGTTATATATTGAAAAGCAAGTTCTGACGTAATTCCTCAAACATCTCATTTATTTATAAACAAAACAAAACTATATGTACTCATTTATGTACAGAGGTAAATGCATAGAAAAATATCTAGAAGTATGCACATCAAATCGCTATTGTGATTAGTTCTGAGGGACATTTTAAAACGTGATTTTCTGTGAGAATGTTTTCATGTAGTACTATTACCTCCCAAATGCAAGGGTTCGTTCACTTGGCAGGTATCAGCCAAGTTGGGTGTAGCAGGGGGTGGTTTACTACTTGGCACAAGTAAGGAACACCCTGGGGATGGTTCCCCAAGCAGTGTGTCCCAGAACAAGAGGTTGGGCTGGGTTTTCAGTCACAGGGTAATGAGGGTAATGACAGGGTCTTTAGTTGGGTTGATGCCAGGAACCATAGTCTGATTGGATGCTGCAACAGGGTGACACCAGGGCTCAATATGACTGGCTCCTGGATCCTGCCATGCAATGTCCGCTTCTTAATTTAGTTCCCACTCCTCGGTCTAAGCACTTAGGTTCCCCCGGTGGTTGCATGTTTGGTTCATCTGGGCACATGCAGGTTACATGCCCAGTCTGGGGGTCCATGGCAACTGAAAGCAGCTCACAATTTTGTAACATAAACATTGAGTCAGATCAGTCTGGTGAGGTTACAGTTCTTGTCAATTATTTTCTTTTTAAATGAAATAAAAAGACCCAGGTTCTTAGTGCTGTGACAAGCTTTGTCTATGTCTCCATCAGGGAAGGTGTGGTTGTTGGCTCAGGGCCTCGGGTAGGGCAGCACCGTGGTGTTTGCTCCAGCGCTTCTCCATGGGATCAGCGTTAGGGTGAGGGACAATAGCTGTGACCTGCCAGGTGACCTTCTGGAACAGGAGGTCTGCTTGGGGCTGTTGGGGGAGGACCAGAGATTCCACTCCTCTCCCTCTTGGTAGAGTCCGGTCAGTTACTGTGGGTGCCTTGTAAACATTTGGGGCAGTCATCCTAGACTTTGACTTTGGCTGCACACTAGAATCACCTGTGAGGATTAAAAACTACTAATACTTAATCTGCCCATGGAGATTCTCATTTATTTGCTCCAGGGGTGGCCCTGGCATTGGAATTCTTAAAACTTCCCTGGGTGATGCTGTCCTATAGCTCTAAGGACATCTCTCCGGAATTCAAGTTCTTCTGTTACTTCATTGCCGGTCCCAAAGTGCTGTCCAGTCTAGCCACTCCCAACTTATGCGAATGATATTTGAAACTAAATAAGAGGATTTTTTACATTTGACCTAACTGGTTTCTGCTCGTCATCCTATCCCATTGAGATCTTTTTGAACTTTTGCTATCCAGTGTATTTGGGCGAGGATAGTATGCTTTCTGATGTAGTTCCCCATCTGCTGTGGGGCACCATCTCTTAGTCTCCCAGACACGGAAGCCTCCCCTGGGGCCCATCTCCCATTCAGCCGTGTCCTTGAAGGAAGAAATGGTTTCTACATGACTAAAACTACTTTCCCCTTCTGTTGATGAAAAACCAAGACCTGGGAATACTATTCAGCAATAAAAAGAAATGAACTACTGATACGTGCATGCTACAAAATGAACCTCGAAAACATTATGCTCAGTGAAAGAAGCCAGACACCAAGCACTGGATGATTCTATGCACATGAAATGCCCCAAAGGGCAAATGTATAGAGAAGGTGGATCAGATGTTGGTTGGGGCTGGGATGGAACAGTGAGTAACTCAGATGGACACAAGGGATCTTTCCGGGGTGACTGGAAATGTTCTAGAATTGGATTGTGGTGATGCCGCACAACTCTAAATTGACTAAAAATCCTTGAATCGTACTTGGAAAGGGTGATTGCTATGTATGTAAATTATACCAACATAAAGTGCGCCAGGCAGACTAGGATTGGGTCCTCTGTCAGATATTCTTTGAGAATATTAGAAAAGTGGGGTTGAATGCAGCTTGGGCGAAGGTGAAGAATGCAGTTGATGGTCTCAAACTCAGCTTTGGCCCCCAAACTGCACATTGTACTCAGCAGAACCAAAGCCCGGGGTCAGTAGCACCCCGATCCCCATCTATTTACATTCGGGCTGGGTGTCCCTGTGCACCCATTACCTCGACAGGGGCTCCTTCTCACCTGGACAGGACTCTGCCTGAGGGGTCCACCTCCCCCAGGGCTGCGCGGGGTGAGGGGTGGCTGTGGAACCTGTGACATTGACTCCCCCCAGGGAACCCGGGAGCCCGAGGCACGCCACTCACTGGCTCCCTGCTGCCTACAAGAAGAGGCCGTGTGCGCTGGAAGGAAGCGGGGACCATGCTAAAGCAACTACTTGATGGGTTAGAACAGGGGAAAACTCTGAAACCAGCTCCCACGGAGTGACCAGGAGGGAGAGAGCAGCTCTGTCCCTGCTAACTGGCTCCCCCCACGCCCCCTCTTCTCCCTTCTGCCCTGCATCCCCCTTCTCTCCTCCCTTCCCTGTCCCCTCCTGCTGGCCGAAGAATGTGCTGTGCACCCCCCCCAGCAGACAGGGATTTGGGGAGGTGGGTGGGCAGCACGGAGCGGAACCGGCTTGGCCCTGTCTTCACAGTTCACGGTTGCCGGAGAGAGCTATTCACTTAGTAAATACACAAACAGAACCTGCCTGAAGGCACAGGAGGTGTGTCCTGTGACAGGGCGTTCTAATTGGGGTGGGGTCCTTGAATCCCTCCCGGCCAAGGCCATAGTGAGGTGGAGCCTTGGAGGTGAGAGGAGCCACCAAGTGAGAAGAGAGAGGAGCCCAGAAAGGACCCCCCACGAGGGGTGCTCAGCGCTCGGTGAGGAGGGTGGGGGCGGGGAGGGGGACAGGGGGGTCCACAGTGTCCACGGCCTTTGCTCCTGGTCCCACGGAAGCCAGACCCAAGGAACGTGCGCTCCCAGTGGGACCGGCGGGCTCTGGGTCGGCAGGTGACGGGTGGGCGGCGCGGCCGGGCTGTCACTCTCGGTGCGAGGTCCGAGGTGGCTGCGCGCTGACCCGGCTCGGGCGGTCCCCGGCGGCGGCGGCGGCTGGGCGGGGGCGGGGCGCGGGGGCGGCGAGGTCGCCTGCGGTGCCCGTGGCGGGCCTGGGACCGGCCCGAGCAGAGCCGGGAAAGTTCGGGCCGCGCCGCGGCGGGATCCGCCCGGGAACCGGCCCGCGGGCCCCGCAGGTGCCGCCCGCCCGCCCGCTGCTATTTACGGCGCTTCCTGCCCCGCTCCGCGCCCTGTAAACGCGCGCAGAGAGCAACCTTCCGAGAGATGTCAAACCACAGGTCCTTTCCCCACCCTGCTGTTAAGTTTCTAGGTTTGTGCTGTTCCTGGTTGACCCCAAGGCACACAAGGTCCACCGGGGCGCCCTCGGGTGTCGCAGCGCAGGGCAAGCAGGTGCCGGTGCTGAGTCCCCTCGGCCGCCCGTGGGGACCAACTCGGCCGGGAGAGGGGACCCCCGGTCACCGCTGAAACGGGGCAGCGAAGACACGCACCCGGCCGGCCGTCGGTGTGACGAGGTCGACAGCGCAGACAGTGGGATGGGAGCTGGGAACTGCGGTGCCCTGAACTGGAAGCCGCATGCCACGTCCTAGTGCAAGCTCTGTGTGGGAACTTCGCCTGAGTGTAATCCCCGCTCTGCGAATTAAGAGGTGGACTAGACCGGTGTTTTGCAAGCGTTTTTAACCCAAAGCACACACAACTGAAACAGAAGTTCCATAAACAGTATTTGTGCGTATTGTGATGGATGTTCTGTGACGCATGTTCCATTCTGTTGCATTGTCTATTCTATTTCATTAAAAAATTCTGATCGTAGCCCACTAAAACGATCTCACAACCCCCTATAAATGGTTAAAATGGTAAATTTTGTTATGTATATTTTAGCACAATAAAAATTGTTTTAATAAAACCAACTCATTGTGGATTTCAACACAAAGGTTGAAAAAAATGCTGGACTACACATGCTGAAGTGCTCCTCCAATTAATTTTACAAATTCTAATTGTTCAATCACAGAGGAAAAGTACCTCTTCGACAAATCATTAAGTTTACATTTTATTTTCAGTTTTTTAAAAAATGTTTTCTCTCTTGCTCTTCCTTTATCTTTTAAAAATCAACCAAGGGCAGTATTAACCAGAGCTGAACGTGACCTTACCCTGTGGCCCAGCAATTCCCACTCTGGGCACATCCCAGTGAAAATGAGTCTGTAAGTTCACCAAATGTGAAGTTCTCTGTGTCTTGTGTCTTCAGAGAGGTTCCTAGCAGCACTATTTGTAATAACCTGGGTGAGATACAACTCAGATGTTTATCAAAAGGAGAATGAATGGATAAATAAGAGCTGGTGCATCCAAACAGATGAATATGATATAGCAGTGAGAGCGAACGGCCCATAACTATTAACAATATGGAGCAGTTGGACCCGTAGGGGCTCAGAGCCCCATATCCCCAAAATATAGCACCTTGGCAGTGTAGAAAAGCATAGAAGCAAGGTCACTCTCATCTTCCTCCTGCCTTTCAGTATGACAGTGGCCATAAAGGAATCCTCTGACCTGCCTCCCTGAAAGTAGGTATAAAACCCTCATTCCAGAGGGGTCCTGCCCTATACCCAGAGGCCAAGAAGAATCCGGACACGCCTTGCTGGGTTTCCCCATACCCACCCAGTTATCACCATGAGATCATACCTTTTCTGTCCAATCGCACTTCTACACACTGTCTATTCTTCATCAAACCTAAGCAAAACAATAGTTTTCCCTGGAGTTTTGGGTAACATAAAACTTTGATTAAATACATTTGTTATGCTTTTCTGTTGTTAATCTGTCTTTCGTTATAGAGGTGTCAGCTGTGACCCTTTCTACAGCTGAGGAAAAGGTGTTATTTTTTCTCTCCTCAGTGGTAATGTTAAGCAATAATGTTGCTCAATGATGTTGAGCAAGAGAAGCCAGAGTTGGAAGAACATGCCCTGTGTGACTCCATTTATTTAAAGTTCAAACCCAGGCAAAACTCACCTGGGCTAGTGCTGACCTTGGGGTGGAGGCGGGAAGGGCTTCTAGGAAAATGTTGTGCTCTTTGATTAGGGTGCTAGTTACAGGGGTAGGTTGACTTTCTGAAAATTCATCGAATTTATAATTTGTGCCTATCTTAGTCTGTTTTCAGTTGCTTATAACAATACCTGAAACTGGGTAATTTATGAAGAAAAGGAATTTATTTCTTATGAAGGCTGGGAAGTCCAACGTCAAGGGGCCACATCTAGTGAGAGTCTTCTAGCTGGTGGGGATTCTCTGCAGAGTCCCGAGGTGGCACAGGGCGTCACATGGTGAGGGCTGAGTGTGCTAACACGCCTGCTCAGGTGGCTCTTCCTCTTCTTACAAAGCCACCTGTGCCATTCCCAAGATAACCCATTAATCCACGAATGGATTAATCCATTCAATCCAATCAGCTCTTTAAGGCCCCACCTCTCAATACTGCCACATTGGGGATTAAGTTTCAACGTGAGGTTTGGAGAGAACAGTCAAACCACATTAGTCCCCTTTCTGTAAATATTGTTGGGGCTCAGAACTCGATTCTCCAGAACACACACCTGGACATACTGAGTAATTTATGCTGAAGGAAACTGAGAAAAGCAGAAGCAAGGTCACTCTCGGGTCTTCTCCCTCCTTTCTCCCCTGAAGCGTGGCCAGAAAGGAATTCTCTGACCCACCTGCCCCGGAAAGTAGGTCATAAGACCCTCGTTCTGCAGCCAGCCTGCCCTATGCCCGGAGGCTAAGAAGAACCTGGACAGACAGATTGCTTTTGCACGACTGTTCCCTCTGCATCAAAACTGAGCTTGAAAATACATGGTTTTCCCTGTTTCTCTGGGTCTTCATTTCTGAAGGCTCCAGTATCATGTAAAACTTACGTTACATAAGTTCATTGTGCTTTTCTCTTGTTAATTTGTCTTTAGTTATGGGGGTGTCAGCGTGAACTTTTCAATGGGTGAGGGAAAGATGTTACTTTTTCTCCCTTGCAGTATGTTACACGTCAATAAAAAAGCTTGCTGAAAGAGCAGCTACGGTTGAGATACTTGAACAGGGGAAAAAAAACATCTTTTCTCACCCTTCGCTGGGCTTATGGCTGAGGCTCCTGTAACAAAAGATGGATTAACAAGAGAAAAGTATGCAAATGCAGTTAATATAAGTTTGTGTGCCACGGGAGTCTTCACAAAGAAATGAAGACCCAAAGAAACAAGGAAACGTGTGTATTTTTTATGCCTGGTTTGATGCAGAGTGGACGGTCTGGAGAAACGTGATTGGAGGACAAAAGGGTCTGATCTAAGGGTAATAAACTGCAGGGAATTTAGCAAGGCTTGTTTGCTCAGGTTCCTCTCTGTGTCCCCGTGTCTTCAGAGATAAGGCTGTTCCTTTCCTCCAGGTACAGGGAGGGCACCTGTCAAATGAGGGTCTTACGATCTGCTTCTGGGGCGAAGGGGCGAGGGGAAAGTGAGAGTGACCTTCCTGCTTGGGCTGTTTTCCAAATGCCAAGGTGCTGTATTTTGGGGTAGTGTGGCTTGAACCCCATCATACATTCCTTTGGTCTTGAACCCTTGCGGTGGGGAAACTTTAGAGAAAACAGTGGGTGTGTTCATCCCATATGCACGTTGGTGCCTGGTGACTGAGTCAGGTGCTGTGTGAGCCCCGAGGAAGGACAGTGTCCTCTTCCTGATGGAGGAGTGTGGGCCGCACAGAGAGTCCGGCCCAGCGGTGATCACTGCATCTAATTTCGTGGACTCTGCACGTTTCAGGACTGTGGGCCAGCACCTGAAGTGGCACCTCACGGCGGGATGACAGCCCAGGCGGGATCAGGGCTGGGGGTGAGCTGAGCCCAGGGCTCTCACCAGCTGCTGTTCTGACTAAGTCTCTCCTTGGGACATTTTCTTGTGAAATTTTTGCCCGCTGCCTTCATGGCCTGAACCCCTCCTTTGGCATTTCCCTCGAGTTCTCGGTTAACTGACGGGCACGTCGTCTTGTCCCCACAGCCCGAAGCCAGGGTGGGTTTTTCTCTTGGATCGTCAGCCGGCGCCCACCAGGTGCCTTGAACATGAACGGTGCTTCAGTCACCGTTGCGGACTAAAAGAGAGGAAGAAGACATAACTCAACTAAATCGCAACTTTCTCTTGAAGGAAGAAAAAATACGGTTGGTTGTAGCTGTTCGAAGGTTTTCTCACGCTCTCGGTGTGCTGTGTGGAAGTGGGAGGCGTCCACATCTTATTTTTCCTGAAGAGCATTCGCGTCGGAGGCCTTGGGCAGCTCCAGGTTTCAGTGATGTTGGGAGCCACGTGGGTGACTGCGGGTGACTCCTTTCCCCCGCTGGGCCTCAGCTTCCTCATCGGCAACACGGGAGGGCTGGGCAGGCGCCTCGGGCCGCTTCCTCTCTGCGGTGACTCCGCGAGACCAAGGGCAGACGTGAGACTTGGATCCTCACCCCCAGCTGTCGTCACCATGGAGGGCGCCACGTGGTGCTCAGTGACTTGGGGGTCTCTCAACTTCCCTCTCAACCTGAACGCTCCTTGCAGGCCGTGGACGTGCCTTAGACCACACCCCGTCCCTCCCCAGAGGCTAGCACGGGGCACGAAGCAGACGCCGATGAACCTTGCAGGAGGGTGGCTTTGGATGAGGTGGGCAGAAGCCAGCAGGAGCGGTGGAAGGCGGGTGCGGAACAGCAGCCACCACTGCCCCTGCATTCGGTGGTCAGTTCCCAGGCACCTCCCGTACTGAGCCCTGTGCCAGGCCCTGGGAGATGGAGATGAGTGAGAGCCCGTCACTTCCCTAAACAGCCCCTACGCTGACAGACCCTGGTCATGTACAGTGCACACTACTACAGAGAAGTGTAAGGGATCTAAATTAGGTGGGAGGCAGTCAGGAAGACTGCCTGGAGGAGGGGTGAGTCTGGAGTAAGGGGGAGGTAAACAGAGCTGACTGGGATTCACAGGAAGGGGAAAAGTGTTCCAGGCAGAGAGAGCAGCAAATGCCGCGTCATGGAATTAGGGTCTCGTCCTAAAGAAGAATCGGTGCTGTCAAAGGATTCTAGGTATCGAATAACACAAGCAGATGTGCGTGTAGCAGACTCATTTTGCAATGCTCAGCGGAATGTAGAATGAAAGCTGGGTGGGAGAGTCAAGATTGGGGAGACTGGGAAGCCAGAAGCCAGAGCTGTCCCTCTGGATTAAGGCCACAGCCACAGAATGCAGCGGGGAGATGGATGGGAACACAAAACCAAGGTGACGAGGTGGCTGGGGGGATGGCACATGGAGGGGGAGGAGGAATATGGCACATGGAGGGGGAGGAGGAAGGCGTGTGGGGTGGCCATGGAGAGGCGCTTGCGGGGACGGGCTAGCCCAGGAGGTAGAGAGGGCCTGGGGGGCGGCGAGGGGGAGGATGCCACCCCGGGGTCGTGCTGATCTGATCCCAGCGTGTCCAGCGAGACCCGAGTCCTGGGCTGGAGAGAGACACTGTTGGTAGTGTGGTGGCCACTGGCTGGTGTTCCAGTGTCTCCCCAGCACATGGCAGGATTCCATCTGTTGAAGTTAGGTGTGGCCACATGACTTGTATAAGTCAATGAAATATGAGACAAAGTGACATGGACACTTCTAGGGGGGAGATTAAAGATCTAGTTCATCACTGTCTCTCTCCATCTGCTTTGGTCACTGGAAATGTTTGCCGAATTGTCTCATCCTCATGCTTGATCTCTGGGAAGCCTCCCCGACTGCCCAGGCCCAGGAAGAGCCTCCTCCTGTGTGTCCCTGAGCACCCCGAAGTCACTGCCTGTGCTGCGTGCCTGTCTCTCCACAGAGATCTCACCTGCCTGCTCACCACAAGAAAGGGCTTTTCACTGGCCGGTTCGGGAAGCTCAGTGCTCAGCACAGACACTCGGAGAGTGTTAAATGGGTGAGTGAATAAGGATGTTATTCACACACTCAGAAGTCCTATTGATGATTAAATGGAAAACCAGAGGAACAAACACATCAGGACCCACATCCCGTCCTCTTCCCCCTCATCATTAACAAGGAAAGAAAGAAAACAAAACGGGACCCCTTTCCTAGCCCTGCGGGTCAGCAGCTCTGCCTGAGCGCGCCCACACCGTGCTGCTCTGCTCCTGTGCGGGGCCAGAGCGGCTCACGGAACACAGACGTGCAAACCACACAGATGAGATAGAGCTGCCGTCTCTGCTTTTCCAGGGCTGGCGCAGATTGAGTCAGAAATCAGTGACTGTGAGGCTGCTGCAAGTGCAACAGCCTGGGGTGCGCCAGGCTCAGACATCGCCAGCTGCCGCTGCACTGTCAGTACAAGTCGGGGCTCCACTCGCCACCCCCCCCCACCCTGGACCAGCAGCCCAGAGTCTTTGTGTCCTTCAGATCTGGGAGAGAATATTTCGGCCACCTCCCTTTCTGAAGCCCCTGCTTCTACCTTATTGTAATTGAACCCATCAGAAGAATCTGGATCTTTGATGCTGTGTGGTCTTGGATAAATCACATAACTTCTCTGAGCCTCATTTTACTCATCTATAAAATGGGGACATTAATGCCTCTTTGTGGAGGAAGTAGGTGTAAGTAAGTATAGCTAGGAGTGTCTGACACAGAGTAGGTCCTCAATTACGGTGTTACCATTGTTACTGTCACTGCTATTGGTTTCTTGGGCCTGAGTGAATAGGGAACCTCTGGGCTCTATTGACACTTTTTCAGGGCCGGAGGAAGATGGCAGATGGATTGAGATGAAGGAGGCTTATGAAGCCACTGGGAGAGGAGTCAGCACCATCAGTGGGTCAGGAAGTCACACACTGGCCAAATCCCAGTGTTTGAGGACCAGTATTTGCTTTGTCACCGTGAGTTCAGTGCTGCGAGAAGGTGGGGAGGCGGGGAGGGGCACTAGGGGCTGCTGCATGCCAGGGGAGCCCTGAAGTGGAGGAGAGTTTCAGGCAGCCAAGGCTCCCATTCTGTCTGATGGATAAGCTGGGAGCCTTTGGGAACATCTTGTGCCTCAGTTTCCCCACTTATAAGACAAAATTTTTAGACTAGATCAAGGATCCTCCACTTTTTCTTGTGCCACAGACACCTCAGCTGAAACCTGTGGACCCTTTCTCAGAGTAATGGCTTTTATCTTTTTATTTTTTATTTCTTGAGACAGAGTCTCACTCTGTTGCCCGGGCTAGAATGCTGTGGCATCAGCCTAGCTCACAGCAACCTCAAACTCCTGGGCTCAAGTGATCCTTCTGCCTCAGCCTCCTGAGTAGCTGGGACTACAGGCATGCGCCACCATGCCTGGCTAATTTTTTCTATATATTTTTAGTTGTCCAGCTAATTTCTTTCTATTTTTAGTAGAGACAGGGTCTTGCTCTTGCTCAGGCTGGCCTCGAACTCCTGAGCTCAAACGATCCGCCTGCCTCGGCCTCCCAGAGTGCTGGGATTACAGGCGAGAGCCACCATGCCCGGCCAGTAATGGTTTTTAAATGCATAAAGTAAAACACAAAAGATAACCAGAAAACCTCTCCTATTAAATTACAGTTATCAAAATGTTAAAGAGCAGATTTTTGCTATAACATTCTATATGCGTCTTTATTCACTACTGACATGTCTAATAATGACTGTAATCTCAAAGAGGCGAGGAGCGTAAGTAGTATGTGAAGGTACCTGTGTCACCTGCAGTGGGCTGTGAAAGGTCTGTGGTTTCCAACAGCGTCAAAGTCATGGGGACTCTCCACACCACTGTGGCCGGCTGCCTGCGTCCTTCCATGATTGAAATGTCGAGTTTTGGTTGGAGCCCAGTGAGAAGAAAGATGGCATTGTTTTCCCATCCAGGCTCACAGACCTCCCGAATTCCGGCGCCCCATGGGCTGGCTAATCTCTCCGATCCCTTCCACCCCAGCAGCCATTTATCTAGAAGAACCTGCTGTAGTTCCCACCCCTGCAGAACTCACCACCCGGTTGAAATGAACCCTCTCTGCACAGAGCAAGTAGACAATAACCCAAGACAACAGGCGATGAGCACAGGATGGACACAAAGGAGTGGCGGGGGACTTGGGGGGAGCTCCCGAGCTTGGGACAGGGGCTTGCTCTGCTGACGTTGGCTCAGCCTGTGGGGTCTGCGGCCTCTTCTAAGTGACAAAGTTACCGATGGGCAGGAGGGACAGTGTCTCGACGTGGGTCGGGTCAGACTCCAGGCCAGCTTGTGGCTAGGATTGGCCTGTACACTCGCCAGTCGCGTGCACACGTGGGAACTCGGAGTGTGTGGCCGGCTCAGTAAATGCGTATTGAATGACTCAGGAATAAACATGGTGTGGGAGGAAATTCTATAATTACTTGCCCTTTTGCGGCCTTCTAGAGCTTTCCTTTTAACAGGAGAATCCTAAATGTCTTGAGGACACGCAGGACGTTTCTTCTGGGGCTTGTGGTCTGTGTGTAAGTCAGGCACTTCTGGGAATGGCGTCAGCTCTTCCTTCTGGGGGCGGCAGGAGGGGAAGTTTCTGGTAAAAGTTCATGGTAAGAAAGGGCTTTTTTATCTAAGTTATCTCCAACAGACCTGGAGTTTTGGGGGACATCTTTGAGGGCCCAATTTACATACAGGAAAAATTGAGTCCCATAGCCCGTGTCAGCGGGAGGCCAGGGAGGCGAGGGTGCTGACCACGTTCTAGCCTGGGGGGGCCCGATGAACAAGGGGTGACATGCAGAGACACAGGGCACTGCGGGCAAATGTCCCGGCCAGGCTGGACAGCCGTTGCTGACTGAAGTGGGCTTCACGTGCGGCTCAGAGAAAGCCTCAGGAAGAACAGGCACACTCGCCCTTCCAGTGACAGCCACTTACAGTAGCGTGGTCTTAACCAAAGGACATGTCTGATGCCACATTTACTAGCAGGCGGGGTGTGGTAGGGAAAACCAGCCCCTGGGGAATGAAGGAGGAAAGGAGCAGTGGCCAGGGGTGGCCTCAGTCCCTGGCCCGTCTCTGCTGGGGACCAGCCGGGTTTAATCTCGGGAGCGGGCGCGGAGCAGGAGCGCTGCCTATCTGGGCTGCAACGCGCCTTTCAGGCTCCGTTAAGCCACCTTGCGCAGATTACAAAACCCAGGAGACTCCGGGCCAGGGCAAGTCTCCCCTCCACCTGCATGCAGGGAGCTGAGCACGTCTGGGTCCCCAGGTGGCACTTTGTGCTTCCCCAGCTCATTGCTCCCAGCCGGGGACAGAATGGTGGCTGCTTTTGAGAGAGAGTGCCGAATCCTAACCACTAGACCGCCAGGGAAGCTTGGTGGCTGCTTTTGAATGTCCTGACTCTGGTGGGGGCTTGACTGTCACATCTCTGGTCTGAGTCCCAGCCTGTGGGGGGTCCCAGAAATGGAGCTGGCAGGAAACTGGCCTCCTGGAGCGACTCTCCTGCTCCTCCCCTCAGTGGGGGCCTTGGGGGCTGCCGTGCACGGGCATCCTGTGTTGGGGAGATCACCTTGGCTAATACCCTGGGTATATATATATATTTTTTGAGCAGGGGGTAAAGGGAAGAAGAGTGTTAGTGCCGTGAACGGATTCAGCTGCTGCAGAGGAGAGCACTGATGCTCGATGCTCTGGCGCTGGAAGGCAGCTGGCTGCTGACAGGCCTCTTCCCTGGGAGAGCGAGGTAGGTGGGCCAGGGGAGCTTCTCAGGGTGTGAGGACGGCTCAGGCTGCATCTACCCTTTCCCACTGCTCTGTTCCTGCTGTCGGGTGGGTGGGGGAGCCTCCAGCTTCCCCCAGGACCCCAGCCATTCCTGCCTGGGCAGAAGGACCAAGGCCAAGAGTCAGCCTGCAGTCCCTGGTAGGACCGGGCTGGCGTCACTGGGTCATCTCCGGGGGGAAATTTCAGAAGCAAAGGGATGGGACACAGCAGCTGGGAGGGTGGGTGGCCCAGGTCCAAGGTGTGAGAGCTCAAGGGCCCAAGGGCTGGACCCTCTCTCAGCAGCTCCTGTCTGGGTCCTTGTGGCTGTCCAACCCATGCTGACCTCCCTAGACAGCACAGCTGCTGTGACAGCACCTGTCACCCCCTTCAGGTACGGATGTGATATTTTTGTGGCTCCCTGCAGGGCACAATATCCTGAGCATTTGCTTTGTGCCAACTACCAAGGAAGAGGCCTCAGGGGCCATGGTTTGCTGAAGACACAGAGGTGTGAATGGCATGTGAGTCACTGTGGCTGAGAGTCCCAAGTACTCAGCAAGTGCCAAGGGGGAGGGACTCACAATTTCTGCAGAGGCTGGGGGGCTTCAGAGAGAGGGGCCCTTAGCTGGGCCTCGAGGGGGGTGCAGTGTGCCGGCAGCGCAGGGGCACGAGGCACCACAGGCTGAGGAAGCCAGCAATGTGCAGAGCGAGTCCCAAGCCCAGCGTTCCTGAGGGCCCGGCAGAGCTGAGGCTGGGAGGTGATGTGTTCTGGAATTCAGTAAGTGGGGACCATGGCCAATGGCTGGGGGTGCTTTAGGTACCAATCCCATCCCTTTGCCCTGTGAGTCCTGAACCAACTGAGAAACAGACAAGCAACTTTCCAACAGGTGCCAGATAGTGGCTCTGTGACCGGTCAAGTTGGTTCTAGAAGGTGCGTTGACCTGGGGCTGGAACCCTCCTGAGCTAACCTTGCCCCTTGAGGTGGTTCTCCTCGCCCTGCTCAGCCCTGAAGCCCCCTCCCCACAGCCCCCAGCCTTGCTCGGCCACCAAATTGTTCAGGGAAGGAAGGGAAGAGAAGAGCCTCTGTCTCGGTTTGGAGCTGGTGCAACTCTCTTCCTGCGAAGAGCTTCCTCCAAAGGGCGGTCCCTTCCACAGGGGCTCCATGTGCACATCTGCACGGCTGCGTGTGGGCGAATGCGAGTCTGAGAGTGTCCAAGTGTGTGTGTGTGAGTGTGAATGTTGCTAAAGAAAACCAGAGCTGCACAGCAGTTAAAGCGTAAAAACAGAGTTTATTCAGCAACTATTGCCACCTGGGAAAAGAGACCTCAGGCTAGAACTGGCTCCATTCTGAATACAAGGAAAAGCTGGGATTTATGGCCAAGGACAGGTGTTGGGTTGATGGAAAATTATAGCAAGGAAACATGGAGTGTGGTTTCTTGTTAAAATGGCCCACCAGGATTCCTGTGGAAGGCAGGCTGGGGGGATCAGATGTCCAGGGTGTAGCACTAAGGAGTTTGACCAGATGTCCACGGCAGAGGTCTCTCTCCAAGGCTGGGTGAAGCAGGCCCTGCAAGGACAGTGCGGGGCCTAGCTGAGGAGAAGGCTGGGGGGAGCCTGACTCAAGTAAGTCAGAAAGAATGTCCTTGTGTATGTGCAAGTGTGTGTGTGTGAGAGAGAGAGAGAGAGAGATTGAAGTGTGGGGCTGGCCCAGACGGAGGAGCGAGCTGGCCTGTGCCCACCTTCCTTCACCAGCCCCTTCCATCTGCAGGCTGGGCCAGTAGAGGGAGTAGCCACTTCTGTCAGCAAGGCCCCAAGATATCAAAGCATCAGAACATGGCAACTAGGCCGGGCATGGTGGCTCACACCTGTAATCCCAGCACTTTGGGAGGCCGAGGTGGAAGGATCATTTGAGGCCAGGAGTTTGAGACCAGCCTGAGCAACACAGTGAGATCCTGCCTCTACAGAAAAATTTAAAAATCATCTGGGCTTGGTGGCACTCTTAGCTCCTCAGGAGGATGAGGTGGTAGGATTGCTTGAGCCCAAGAGTTCAAGGCTGCAGTAAGCTATGATTGAGCCACTGCACTCCAGCCTGGGTGACAGAGCGTGACCCTGTCTCAAAAAAAAAAAAAAAATAATAATAATAGAAAAAGACATGGTTAATACACGAGGCTTCTGTCTTGCTGGCTGGGACACTTTCCTTTGGTGCCTCAAGCTGTCAGGTAAAAAGCCTAATTACTCCAAGGCAGCCATGCTGGGAGGAAGCCCAGGTCACTGGAAAAGCCACAAGCAGGTGCTCCAGTCACCAGCCCCAGCCGAGGTTCCAGCTGGCAGTTGGAATCAACCACCACACGTGTGGGTGACGTCCACACTTCCAGACGATTCCAGCCTCTGCCCCGGGGTGGCCCGGGCTGTCGGTTCCTCCCGGCTGAGGCCCCAGCAGCAGGGAGCAGCGCAAAGCCATTCCCTCTTGCCCTCTTCCATATCCCGACCCACAGAATCCACGAACATAATCAAATGGGTTTTAAGTTGCTACGTTTTGGGGTAATTTGTTACACAGCAATAGTAACGGGAATAGCAGGTTATACTTCAACAAAAAGCTTGCTGTGTAAAAGAGAGATGTTTTTCCTGTGCACGTTGCCTCAGCAGCATTATTGTTACCATGGCAGAGGTAACCCCACAGGTGCAATATCACACTGCCGTGTTTTGTCTCCCCTCGGGCCTGCGAGAGACGGGTTGGGCTCGGCTGACCCGAGCAGCGCCCCGCAACGCCCGCTCCCGCCCCCCGCACCTCCCGGGCCGGCGGCCAGCGTGGCACTCGCCGTCTTCTACCGCGCCCTCCTGGTCTTCCGCGCCCTGGGGAACGGCCTCGCCCTTCGCCTGGCCTGTCGGAAGGGCAGGAAGGTGAACTCAACGGATGTCTACCAGGTCCGCCCGGCCGTATCCGGCCTGCTGTTCACCGTGGCCTTGCCTGGCAGGGTCGCCTATTGCGCCCCGGCCTCCCGCTGGCCTTTCGGGGAGGGCGCCTGCCGCTGCCGGCGCTCACGTTCTACCCCGACACGTACGGGGGGAGGGGGTGGCTACCTCACGGCCTGCGTGAGCGTGACCGCCCCCTGGCGGTGGTCCGCGCCCCCGGGCCCCCAGCCCCGCAGCGCCGGCCGAGCGCGGCTGGTCTGCGCGGCCGTCCGGACCCTGGCGCTGCTGCCGACGGGCACTTGCTCGGGGCCCCCGTGACCGCGGCCCCGGCCGGCAGGGTGACCCGCATGGAGTACGGCGGCGTCCGGCCCATCCTTGGGCTGCCCCCTGCCGTCCTGGTGGCCTGCGCCGTGAGCTTCTGTGGGCCCGTGGGGACCACACTGCCTTGCGACGTGCAGATCACCCCGAAGCTGTGCGGCACGGGAGGGCTGCCCGCTCGCGCCGGCGGCCGGGGGTGGGGCCGGGGGGGGGCGTGCTCCGGCCCTCGCGTCCCAGCCTCGGCCGGTTCACGGCGACCGAGACGCTCCGCCCGCCGCCCTGCGCCGAGCAGGGGGCTTTCGGGCTGTCCCTTCAGGTCACGGTGTCCCTCATGAACATGAACTGTGGCACTGACCGCGTCATTTACTTCTTTGCGTCCACACGTTACAGGAAATTGCTCCTCAGTGTTTTAAAACCCAGAGCCGCCGCCTCCTCCCCAGGAAGAGCTTCCTCGGGACGCCAAGTGTCACCCAGGCCAGAGGCTCCGCGTCCTTGGCGGAGAACGGGGTCTAATGTGTCACTTGTCTCACGACTGTATCCAGGGAGGGGGCCGGCGTGGGGGACCGGAAGCTTGTACAGTTTTGGGGATGTGGGCTCTCTTAGGAAAAGCACACAAACTAAGAAACACTCTGAGAAAGTTAGAGGCAGGGCCTTGGGTTCGTGACCGAGGACCTCTGAAGTTTCATGGCAAACAGCAGCGGTGCTCCTCGGCCTCTGAAGGGGCACGGGGCGTTTTTCCCTAGGACAAGAATATTTTCACGGTGACTGCAGACAGGACTGAAAGAATTGGCTGAACACTAGGTCAACAATTTAGAGTGTGTTTCAAATTTGGGAAGGTGAAATGTATAAAGCAAATACACTTCTCTCTCTGCCCAGATAACTTGTAAATTCTTCGAGTTAACATGGACTAAAATGCCAAGGTTTCTCTGAAAAGGTCAGAAAACATGGGGAGTTTGCACACGGAATTGGTGGCCTGACACCTCTGCAGAGGCAGTGACAGCAGCAGGAAGGGCCACTGTGTCACCCCTCATTTAGGGTTATAGTTCAGACCCTGTGTGGCAGGAAGCATTCACTCGCGTGCGTGTGGCTGGGGACAACGTGAGGGGAAAGGGAAAAAGGCAGAAAAGCAGGCAATATTGTTTTCATTTGTTTTGTGCCTGTCAGAAAGGGCATGTCCATTTAAGTGTCATTCACATTAGATGGAAACAAACTTTTCATGGAAACTTCTTGTTTTTGTTTTGAGACAGAGTCTCTGTCACCCAGGCTACAGTGCCGTGGCATCACCCTCGCTCACAGCAACCTCAAACTCCTGGGCTCCAGCGATCCTCCTGCCTCAGCCTCCTGAGTAGCTGGAACTATAGGCATGTGCCACCATGCCCAGCTAATTTTTTCTATTTTTAGTAGAGACAGGATCTTGCTCTTGCTCAGGCTGGTCTGAAACTCCTGACCTAGAGCAATCCTCCCGCCTCGCCCTCCCAGAGTGCTAGAACTTCTTGAGTCTGAAGCAATTTATGGAGCATTTTGACTTGGGTGATGTTGTGTTTTGTGAAATAACACGTGTGCCTCCCGCATCAAAGAGCAGGAGGCACCCTGGCCGGTGCCGATGTCTCTCTCGGCCACGTGTCCCAGCCCTCCAGCATGGCGTCGCCTCCTCGGGACATCCCTCACTCTTCCCTCCAACTTCCCTGGCCACTGTCCCACGGTGACCCCCTTCTGATCCTGGTCCTAGCCCTGATGGTCTGCTTCTTGCGTCTCGAAATTTCTGGCTGCATTTTGGACACTTGATTCTCTGCAGGGTGAAACTCCACATTACACTCTTTTGAGTGGGGAATGTCTCATCCTGTGATGTTGTGATATAATCAGAGAGAGATGTTTGGTCTTTGTCCCCAGGCCTGGCAGAGAGCTCCTAAACCCTTGGGATTCTCCGCGTGACAGGGGTGAGAGGAGCAGCTGTTATTCATCATAAGCTCCTCCAGCCACACCTGAGTTTATGCCAACGAAGTGACTCTCGCCAGGACCTTGCTGGAGGACCCAGCCCTGTGATTAGAGGGTTGGAACTTGTGGCCCAACTCCCTGATTCCTGGGGAGGGGTGATGGGCTGAGGACAGAGTTCTGTCACCAGTGGCCAGTGATTTGATCAGTCATGCCTCCACGATGGAACCGCCACAAGAACTGTAAATGATGCAGTTCTAAAGGCTTCTGGATTGGTGCCTGGGGGATGACGCACCCCAAACTCCACGGGGACAGAAGCCCCTGTGATCGGGACCTTCCGGACCTACCTGCCTCTTCAACTTGTTGTTCATCTGTGTCCTTTGTAATGTCCCTTATAATAAATTGGCAACAGGAAGTAAAACGTTCCCTGAACTCTGTGAGCTCTTACAGCAAATCATCGGACCCGAGGGGGCACGGTGGGAACCCTCGATGTGTAGCCGCTTTGGACAGAAGTCGTGGGTAACCGGGGACCTGTCTGAGTGGGGACAGTTAGACGCCCAACCCTGTGGGGTCTGTGTAACTCTCGGTAATTAGTGTGAGAACTGAATTAAATTATAGGACACCCACTTGGTGTCCACACAGAATTGGTTGTTGGTGTATAAAGAACAGTTTTTTTCCATTTACATCCCAACAACTGGATTGCAGGTTCTAAAGGGAGCTCTGGGGCCGCTGCCTCTTCTTGACCCCCCTCGACAGCTTGCACTTCCCAGGCAGGGAGTTGCTGCTGCAGGTGATCTCGCTGGTTTGAACTGATGGGGCTGGTTTCTCCCATGAGGTCAGATCTGCTGCATCCTATGCAAAACCCTCAGGACCTCACACTGAGGTCTGGGCACACTTCTCCGCCATTCGGCCTCTGGTCTCTGGCTTCACTGGGCTCAGGGTGGGAGAGGACACGCAGCCTCAAGGTTACCTGCAGACCCATGGCCGTGGGTCCCTGTGGTCCAACAGGTCCTAACCTTGAACTTTGGGCCCAGGGATGCGATGCGCAGAACCCACTGTGGCGGCGCTTCCAGCTTGGAGGTTGGGGGGTGGAAGGCTCAAAGAATTTGGAACCCTGCTTTTGGGGCCTTGTGAATTCAAGTGTGAAGGACCTCAGCTGGAAGGTCCCTGTGGGGGCCACGTTGAGCAAATCTTACAGATGCCTGACAGTTGCTTTCCACTCCTGGCCGGGGTTAAGGGCAGAGCTCATGCTCCTAACACACTTGCACTCACCGAGCACTTACAAAGGGCAGGAAGGCGAGAGGAGGGGTCAGGCCGCCAGCAGTGATGAGGAGGAGGGGCCCAGAGGCTGCCTTCCCAGCCAGGGCCACCCGCAGGGCCACCAGCTCTGGCTGCCTCGGGAGGTTACAGACCCTTCTGGACCAACCTCTCAAGCGTTTCTCACAGCAGCCCAGCTGCAAAGCTGCTCGGGCTGGTGTTAGGAGGTGAGGAAGCAGGAAGGAGGGAGTCGTGTCCGGAGGGCATTAGGGAACAAAACAGGAGCAGGGAGGCCTGAGAGCTGAGGTCTGGCCGGAAGAGAGAGCACCGCCCAGGCGGAGGGGCGGCCTTCCTGTCAGGCGGGGGTGTCTGCGGGGCCTGCAGGGAGGGCAGGCGGGTGGGGGGATGCCCATCCATCAGGGAGGCTCAGGGGCTGGCTCTGAGCGAGGACTCAGAGGTCGGCCTGGGGGGACACCTGCCTCGCTGGGGACTTGCACCCACACCCATGCCTCCCTCCTTATCTGCAAAAGGAAACAACCTTATCTGTACGGGGGACTATCACGTTGACCTCGTGGGATTATTGTGGAGATCCCTTGAAGCACCATGTGTGGCATAAATCATTTATAACCAAAGAAATCATTAAAAACAAAACAGACTGTGGCCACTGATGTTTCCAGGGAGCTGGCCCAGCTCACATCGTGGGGAGATGGTACATCATTTTTATTACCAGGGCTAGAAGGTGCCAAGGCCCAATCCACACCCAGGCCTGGAGCAGTGGTTCTCAAAGTGCAGTCCCAGCGGTAGCGCCCTGGGGGCTTGTGAGGAACACAGACTTTGGCACCCCCCCAGGCCTGCTCAGCCAGCCCGCCGGGGGCTCTGACAAGCCCTCTGCGTGGTCCTGCTTCGTGCTTAAGTTTGAGAGCCGCTGGCAGAGGCTGATTCCATGGAGTCTCTAGGAGAGAGACTCGGGCACAGGCATGTTTGAAAGCTCCTCACAGATTCCCACGTTGCAGCGAGGTGGGGAACCGGGGCCTGTGGGGCCAACCGTGGGACTGAGGGAGAAGGTCTGAGGAGGTCTCAGGGAGGCCGAGGTGTGCAGGGGGGGCTGGCTGGGCTGGGGCCTGGGGGCCGGGCTGGAGGGCTGCGTCTCTCTGCCGGAAGCAGGAGGGTTTGGGGGAGTCGCTGGGGAGCAGGGAGAGAGGCTGGAACCGGCTGGCAGAAACCGTGAAGAGGCTCGTCAAAGACGAATTGTAGCTTCTCCTGGAATGAGGTGGCTGTGCCCCCTCCCACTGTCACCCCTAAATCTTCCCTGTAAGTGCACAACCCTGGAGATGGGCTCAGTGCCGGCCCCATCACAGAAGGGGCTGGTCGGCTTGGGTGGGGCAGGGGTGGCCCTGGGCGTGGTCCCAGGTCCCTGGCTGTGCTCACACAGGGGGGGCTGCAGCCGCCGGGCGGGGTCAGCAGGAGGGGTCTCCAGTTGCTCCGCGTGGACTTCAAGGGTTATCTGAGCGGACATGGAAGGAGGGAAGAGCAGGACCTCAGTGAGTTGGGTTTTTGGACTTTGGCCAGGTGTGTGGGGGGTTCTGCCTCCACTGTGGGCAGGAGCACGGTTGAGACAGAGAAGGTGAAGGCAGATGAGGAGGAGCCAGGAGAGATGTTGCAGAGAGGAGGAGGTCGCAGACTCATGCCCGGACTCACCCCAAGGTCCCACCGGGGCTCCACCAGGCCAGCGGAGCTCAGCCAGGAACGCGGCCACTCCAGCCCTGCCCGGCCGGCTGTAACCCAGATTCAGACCCTTCCGCCCGGGGCCCCCCTCAGTGCCTCCACGGCAGATGAGGGTCCTGATCATGATACGCTTTGAGATTAGGAGGTGAGGTCCACCACCCTGTTCCAAGGACCAACCAACGTCTGCAGCCGCGGAAGATCTGAGTAGAGGATCGGAGGGTAGGGCCCGTCAAAGCAACAGTTGCAGCAGACGATGTGAAACAGGCAGGGAAGACTTTATCCGGGGCTATTGCAAAAGGGGAGAGGGGTCAGAACTCAGTGAAAACTCACTTCGGCGGAAGCAGGAGAAGGGTCTCTAAGTGCTGTGAGTGGGCCAGTGGGAACGTCCTGGATGATGCGAGGGGAGGCCGAGGCCGTCTGTGTTTGCCGACTGGCGAAGTGAACTTCCCATATCTTTATGACATGAGGGAGTTTTGCAACGTGGAGCCAGGTGCCTACCCTGCTGCAGCGGCCAGGGTTTTGGGGTGCTGTCGTCCGTGCTGAGTGCATTTCAAAGGGGTGGCTCCCCAGGTGCTTGAGAAGGACACTCCTGTCTTGTACAACTGGCAGGAAGCTGGGACAAGATTTAGGTCTCAAAGTGGCAAAGAAAGAATTTACAGTTGGAGGTTTCCCAAAGAAAATGCGTAAGTAAAGGGTTGAGAGGGCCGAGAGTCAGGGCTACGCCTGTCTGAAGCTTCGTCAGGCTGAGGGGACGTTTGGCTGAACTAAGCCCGTCAGGACGTCCCGATGCCCCTGTCTGAGGAGAACCTACTCTGTGCCTGGTCGCACGGGTCTGCTGCAGCTGCTGCTGGGGACAGCACCCCCCGTTTACCGAGCGCTTTCGATTGTCCCGTGCTGAGCCATTCACAGGAATACCTTTCTGTACGTCTCGTGTGTAGGCATCGCTATTATTGCCACTCAACAGATGACGACACTGAGACACCAAGGTCACCCAGGGAGGAGACAGCAGAGCTGGGCAGTGTGACCTAGGGTCAGCCCACTCACTGGCCCCCTGGTTTCCACAGAGCTCGCTCACCTTGGGGCATTTGTCATTCGTGGTGTGCCCTTGAAAAGTTTCTGGGCTGTCGTGTGCACACGCAGGCCTCTCCTGGGGTCTGGTAGGAGGCAGAGTCTACTCCAGTCGGTCTGGGCTGGGGCCTGAGAGTCTGCATGTGGAACAGGCACCAGGGGGTGGCGACGCTGCTGCCCCTGGCCAGGAGCCAGGCTGCGGGAAACACGAAGGCCAGCTGCGGCAGGCTCGAGTCCTTCCTGGCATCATCGTCCCATTAAACCTCTGGGCCTCGACTTTGGCTGCACATTGGAGTCATCTGGGGAACTTTCTAAAATCCCAGCGCCTGCCTAGGCTGAATCCCAGAGGTTTCAATGTAATTGGTCTGTGGCGTGGCCTGGGTGTGGGGAGTTCCCAAAAGGTCCCCAGAGATTCTGATGTGCAGCACATTTTGAGAACTAAAAAAAGGAGGAGATTCGAGATATTTTCTACAGAAAATAATGGCTGGAGTGCAGTGGCATCATCATAGCTCACTGCAACCTCCAATTCGGGCTCAAGCAATCCTCCTGCCTCAGCCTCCCGAGTAGTTGGGACTACAGGTGTGTGCCACGATGCACGGCTAATTTTTCTATTTTTAGTAGAGATGGGGTCTCGCTATGTTGCTCAGGCTGGTCTCCAACTCCTGGCCTCATGCGATCCTCCCGCCTAGGCCTCCCAAAGTGTTGGGATTACAGGCGTGAGCCACTGCACCTGGCCTTGAGAGACATTTTGAAGGTGAAATTAAGAGTTGTGGTTTTTTTTTTAGGGAAACTAAAGCGAGGGATTATAGCCAGCACTGGATAGTGACCACTACTGACAAAGCTCTCTGGAAACCCGGGCAGGATTTCCACGTTGCAGGCTTGCAGCAGGACTGATTCTTCTTTGGGAAACCTCAGTCTTTGCTCTTAGTGCCTAAATTTAACCAGTGGGATGAGGCCCCCCTTACCCACTTATGGAGGGTGCTTTACTCAAAGGCTACTGATCTAAATGTTACCCTCATTTAAAGAACACCCTCACGACGATATCCACACTGGTGTCTGACCAAACAACTGGGCACCACAGCCCAGCTGAATGGGCAGATAAAATTCATCATCACAGGTGACTTCAAGGTCAACCATCTATGGGAACATGATAGAAACAGGAATTATCAGCAGGGAAGTGGGTTCAGGGGAGACTGTCAGTGAGCTTGGTTTTGGAGCCGGGGAGTGGGGGAGATGCCACGATTAACAAGAACAGTGTGGCGTGGGGTGGTGAGTTTTCCTTTGCTTACTTCAAACATTCATCATATTGCACCTAATCACTCAAATTAATTAGTTATCTGCATGCTTCCCGGGAAAATTATTTTTCAATGAAATTGTTTTTATGTGTAGATTATGGTAACCTGACCTAAGAGTAGGATTAGCATAGAGTAACTGAAACTGGTCATTCGTTTATGAAAAACACCCCCCTCTTTCCAGGCATCCTCCTCTCTGAGTCTCTTCCGATCCCGGACCAAGTTCCAAGCCCCCGCACTGCCTCGGGCCCACTGCAAAAGTGAGGCTGGGAAGAGGAGTAAGAGAGTGTGTTTTGAACACAATGGTTTGAAAAAAGTTTAACTTGCATGGTTTGTTTTTCAGGCCCGATAAAAATAATTCTACGTCAAAATGGAGGCGGCAGAGTGACCATTTCTAAGAATCTGCTCATCCTGCCTGTGCGAGCTCAGTGCAGAGAGAGGGTGAAGGCCAAGGGACACCCCGAGGGGCAGGGTCCCCCAGCAGTGGACAATGGCCCTTGGGTGGACAATGACCCCCGACCAGCAGAGGTGCCTGGGGGTTTTGCTTGGCTGGAGGATCGCATGATGACCTCTAAGAATTTTAATCACTTGACATTTTAAGGAGGAAGAACAGACAGTTTCATAAATCAAGTTCATAGTCACACAGATGTTCCTACGGGCTCTTGGCTTTCTCCAGAAAGCACATTTCCACCAAGACTTACCGTTTCCTGGACGCTGCTGGAAACCACGGGGTAACCACTGTCCAGCTTTCACTACGGTTATTTTTCTCACTTCACCAGGTGATGGCGTACGGGACAGGCACGGAGACCAAGAAGTTCCTCTGGCGTGTGATGGCTGTGGGCAGCCAGGTGGGGGGACAGACCTCACGCCCTCAGGCAGCCCACGTGCACGGGTCAGGTCACACTGCGGGACACGCCAATACCTCCTGACGTGGACGCCCTGGTTCCTCCGTAACTGTTGAAATCTGGGAAGTTCCACTTCCTAATGCCAAAGGCCTGCTACACCTTCAGGGGCTCAGATCCCTTGATCCCAAGGTGCCCCGGCACATGCCCTGTTGCCTCTTGTAGCCCTGGGCGGGGACAGACAGCAGGGTGGGTGGTCCCAGGGGAGCGAGGAGCCCTTGTGCGTGGGCATGTGCGTGTGCGTGTGCGTGTGTGTGTGCGTGTGTGTGTGTGTGTGTGTGTGTGTGTGCATGTGCCTGTGTGTGTGCTTGCCAGTGCCTGACACGATTCCCTTTGGTAGGTCGCACGTTAGGTGTAAAATGCTGGAAACTGATGAGGCAGGACGTGGTGAGAGATTCAGTCCTGGTCCCACTCGTCAGCTCGGTCCCCATGTGCACAGGGCTGCTCTCCCTGAAACAGGAGGTGGCTCGGAGAGAAGGGACAGGACACATGCGGAAAGGGTGGGCTGGGGACACTCCTTGTCTCCAATAATGTACAATTTTGTCTCTGGGCCAATCCTCACCTCCACACGCATGCCTGCCTTCTCCAAGTGTGGTCCCAGGTGCGGGGGATATGGTGGGAGTGAGGCAGGCGTCCCCTTTAGCCTCGTGGCTCACGGAGACCAGCGAGGGACACACAGAATTGTAATCGGACAGTCACGATGTACCGTGCAAAGTGTGTAAGTGCTGAGTGGCAATTGATTGACGTAGGAGAAGACGTTAGGGAAAATCTAGGGTGGGCCCCCTCCCAGTTTGGGGCTGGGTGGCTGGATTGATGGTGTCATTTCCTGAGATATGGAATACAGGGTCAGATGTAGTTTGGGGGTGGAAGAAGCGGGCTTGGGTGCCCCTGGGACAGGCGTGTGGAGCTGTCCAGTGTAAAGCAGGACACATGAGGCTGGAAGCCTAGAAGACAGATTGGGGGGGGGTACAGAAGGGAGAGCCCTGAGATGATGGTTTTCCTGGGGAGAGGTGAGGGAGGCTGTTTGGAGATGTAGGCTTTAAGGCAGGCTGTTACTCACAGTTCCCAAGGGAGGGGGCCCGCCACCCCCACAGGGCCACCAGGTGGCACCAGGGCCAGGCAGAGCGTGGGCCTTTGCTGTGGTTTCCGTGGGAAGGAACCAGCGGGCCTGGCTCACGGTTGGCTAGTTTGGGTCATCTCAGCAGGTCTGGCATGGGGGCTGCCCCTGATTGTCTGGGACCCGGCCCTGGGTGACTTTTCCTACCTGGAGGAACTGGCTAACCCTGGGGTTGGGCGGCGGTCTCTCCAGGGCCAGATGGAGAGCCCAGGATGGCAAAGCATCGCAGCGCAGAAGACAGGAAGGCCTGGTTCACAGGTGCCGGGTGGGACCCTCGAGTCGCACCGACATTTAAGCGGCAGGAAGAGGCTGAGAAGAGGCAGGACAGGCTCTGGTGCGACAGCCACGGGCCCTGAGGATGGGGCCGGCAGCCCCAAGGGACCACAGCATCAGGCAAAGGGGCCATCGAGGACCGGAGGACCGGGGCCAGGTGCCAGGGAGCCACGGGCTGGGGACAGCAGGGTCAGAACCCGTTTCACGAAATTCGTCTTTAAGGAGGAATCCGAGGGGAGGTGGAGCTGGGGCCTTTGCTTGTTTCACTAGAGAGAAATTGTGGTGGTTTAGAGCCGGAGGGGAAGGGTGGATGAAGAGGGCAGAGGTGAGGATTCGGAAGAGGATGGAGGGGAGGACGGAGGGGAGGGCGGAGGGGAGGATGGAGGCAGGCCTCTCGTGAGCACCCCTTTTAAAAATGAACATTTTTTCAGGGGCAGGAGGCCGTGGGGGCCCAGCACCCCGGAGGGCACCTCCGTCTTCCCCTGCCGCTTCCCCAGTGAGGTGGGAGCATTTCCTAAGGCCACACAGTGCAGCTGCACAATGACGGTATTTTGAAATCATTATTCATTTTCAAAGTCACATCATGGCTTATTAGCTGGATGTTCAATAGTATTAAGGACGTGCCATGACCCAGCGCCCAGCAGTTTAGGAAACACAGTCACGCGGCCGTCCCCCTCCGCAGGGGAGCCCTCTTCCTGGGCCGGAAGTGTTCTCATGTCACAGGGAAGCCCCTGACACCCGAGTCACACAGCGGGTGGGACGTGAGGGGCTCTGCCTGGAGACCCGGCTATGGGATGCCCCGGTTACAAGCAGCCTGGAAAGCGAAAGCTGCCTCCTTTCTGTTCCAGCGATCGCTGGTCATTGTGGAGTGTTGGGTCACTTTGTCAGTGTCAGAGTCCTCACTTCTCTGCCCACGGTATTCGCCACGGCCTGAGTTGTGTCCCCCAAATTCACATGTTGAAGCCCTGACCCCCAGTCCCTCAGAGTGGCTGTGTTTGGAGACAGGTTATCGGGGTGGGCCTTAGTCCAGCGTGACTGGCGTCCTTGTAAAGAAGAGATTTGGACACAGGCGCTGCACAGAGGGGAGACCGTGTGAGGACACAGGGAGAAGACAGCCGTCTGTGGGCCCAGGAGAGAGGCCTAAGCAGAAACCGGCCCTCCTGACACCTCGGTGGGTGACGTGCAGCCTCCAGAGTGCTGAGGAAATACCTTTCTATCCTTAGGCCCGTGGTGCTTTGCTAGGTGGCCCGAGCTGACCCGGCACTCTTAATCTTTCTACCCTATTTAAGGAAAATAAATGGATCTTGCTCTCGTCTTTCAAACTTTGCACCTCCCGCCAGCTGTTGAAAGACTGTAGAAACCAAAGTAAAGCCAATGTTTTCTATTTTTCCCCCTTAGGCATCTCCAAGAGGTAAAACTGTCCCATCTACAGAAAGTGGAGAATGGGCCTGTGGCCTGTCCTCTAGACTTCCCAGGGACCCCAGTGGACTGGCAGGAGGGGCAGGCGGCACTCCGGGGTGTTCCACGGCCATGGGACCACACACGTGGTTCCGCCTGGCTGTGCTGCTGCTTCCTAGATCAAGCTGATGATGCGCGTGGATCCACCAACTTTCTCGTAGAGCTTGTGCTGCAACTGAAAGATTATTTTTCTTGGTTGCTCGCCTGGCCTGCTCTGTTAAGCACTTCTGCAAAAATCTGTTATCTTATCCCTTGTTTCTTCCATCTGTTCATGTTTTATACAGAGTTCTGGTGTGTGCGAGGGGTGTTACGGAGAAGGCCGGCGCGAACAGCGGACTCCGACTCGGGTCCACTGGGGTCAACGTCCTGAAAACACCTTCCCGTGAAGAACCGGCTTGAGAGCTCTGCCCTCACCACCCACCCTCACCAAGTAAGTCCACCCCGCCAGTGGGCAGAGGGGGCTCCTCTGGCTGGGACCTCCCAAGATATGGGGTCTAGGCCTGCTTGGGCCCGGGTGGCCTCGGGGAGTGACGGCAGCCCCAGAAGCTGCCTTCCTCAGCGAACAAGGACGTTAGTCAAGAAGACCTCTATGGATGTCCCTTCCAGCTCTGAGAACTGCAGACCAGCGTGTCTGAAGCCTGAGTGAGTTTGGGTTTGGCAGTGTGTCTGCTGCAGTCCATCCTAGTGGTTTTCTTTCTGTATTCTACATGGGTGGCCTCTTGCTGGTGTCCACACTGTCACCTAGGAAGACAGTGGCTGGTGGTGGGCCCTGTAGAACCCCTCCGAAACAGGGTGGGGGTTAGAGCCAGGGAGAGCAAGACGGAGGATACCTGGGTTAGGTGCTAAAAATCAAATGCCAGTGCCCTTGGGGTGACCTTCCCTGACCCTGGCTGTGTGCAGATGGCGGGGCTGGGGGTGGCGAGAGGCTCCCACTGGTGGGCAAGAGCAGGAAGCTTCGCCCTTGGCCCCCGGCTGTCGGCCGGGAGCCAGTGAAGTGCCGGAGTCCATCTGGTCAAGCTCCGTGAGGTCTGGGGGCCCATCTGGGAAGCAGAATAAGAAATGAGGGCAGAGGCCCCTCCACTTTCTGGATGCCGCCCTTTTGTAGACCTCTTTCCTGAGTCTCCCAGTCTGAGTGACTTTCTCCACTCTGCTCGTGGAGAGATTCTCTCAGCTACGGACGTTCCCTGAGCCGCCCGGGGCACACGCCTCGTCTCCCAAGAGGAAGAGGTGCTGGTTCCCAGACCTCCTGTGTCAAGTACTATTGAAATGGAATCATTTAACTATTGTGAAACCTGTTACAAATTATTATAAACTAAACTATTATAATTAGATAATTTCTAATCAGTAGAACTATATATTTTTTTGAAAAGGCCTTAGCCACATCAACACCAGAAGATTGGTGAATGAATTACATTGACATGTTTTAAATTAAAATAAAGTGTTTAATATGTGTATGTGTATATATATGGATACATCTACACTTTACTTTTAAAATATTGATTAACGACCAGTCTCCAGCTCTGGACAAGAGAGCTTCTGGCAGGTACCATTTGTATTAAAACAGTGGCGGTTCCCCCTGGAGGGCAGGGCCACATTTTGTTAGCATCTGTGCCTCGCTCGCTCACTCACTGCCAAACACTCTCCAGGCCCCAGGGGTTCGGCCGGTGCTGGGAGCTGGGGAAGGGCAGCATCAGCAACGGCCCGGCCACGCAGAGCTTGCTGCAGCGTTAGTGGCAGTGCCGGGCTGCCTGCCAGGCCTCAGGGTCACCATCGCCTCGCCAAGGCTCCGGAGCATCCCCTGGATGCTCAGGCTTGTCCTGACACGCTGCCCGGGCTGCCCTGGCGGGTTTCTGCAGCTTTCTCAAGGCAAAGGTGTGTGGGGGTCCCAACGAATCTCTGGAAGAAGCCTGTAAATGCCCAAAAGAGGGGAGGCGATATTTCTTTGGGGAGTTTCAACTTCTGATTGAATATTTCATAAGACAGTCTGGGAATGGGTATTTGACTTTATTCTTTTTAAAATTTGTCTTTGGGCTGGGCGCGGTGGCTCACGCCTGTAATCCTAGCACTCTGGGAGGCCGAGGAGGGAGGATCACTCAAAGTCAGGAGTTCAAGACCAGCCTGAGCAAGAGCAAGACCCTGTTTCTACTAAAAATACAAAGAAATTAGCTGGACAACTAAAAATATAGATAGAAAAAATTAGCCGGGCATGGTGGCGCATGCCTGTAGTCCCAGCTACTCGGGAGGCTGAGGCAGTAGGATCACTTGAGCCCAGGAGTTTGAGGTTGCTGTGAGCCAGGCTGATGCCATGGCACTCTAGCCCGGGCAACAGAGTGAGACTCAAAAAAAAAAAAAAAAATTTTGTCTTTAACAGCCAAACCATTGTTCTGTTCACACTGGGTTGTCTCTAAGCAGGAACATCATCATATCTCCCAGGTAGGAGAAGGCCAGGTCTTGGCTGTTCACACTCTGCTTTTCCAAGGGGCTTGGCTTTTTCATTTATTTGCTTGACTCTTTTGTGCTTAAACAAAATAATTGCACCCCCCTCCCTTAAACAGGCCTAACACTGTTAATATCACAGTCATGTTTGTGCGCGTTGGAGACGACAGGGCCCTGCCTGCGCAAGGAGGCAACAACTTACCACCAAAGAGGCTTTGTCTGTTTCACAAGCGACTCTGTGGTCCTGACAGCTTTATTCACGTGAAACGCCGGGGTCAGCCCCAGGTTACACAAGTGTGGGTTTCATAAAATCTGCATAGATAGTTCTAGGTTACTCAACTCTCAGATAACAATATGGTACTTCTGTTTAACATCATATTATAACCTTACAATAAAAACTCCGTACACAGAACTGTCAAGACAGCAAAAGAGCAACACTGGCCATGGGCCCCTGTGAAGAAATGACATGAAAATCTTGTCAAACAGAAAAGTCTGTCATGTGGGTTCTTATATGACCGGGCACGGTGGCTCAGGGGACGGCCGGAGCTTCTCCCACCTGGGATCGGGCCATCTCCGTGGCGCAGAGCAGATCAGAAGAAAAGGAAGTGGCTTTGCTGGACCCCAAGAAAAAGGAGCCAGGTCCCCATTGCCACCACCCCCAGGGACGCTCCCCTCTGTGCAGCTGGGACAGCAAACACACTGGGTGGAAGCTAGGGGGAATTACCCAGGGCTTCCCTGACATCTGCGGTCTTCCGTAGGTCACTGAGCCTGGGGTCTGTCTTTGGCCAATGAACAAGGGGTTCGCAAAGTCCCCATGGGCTGTACGTTGTCCAGTTAAAGACCCTGACATCAAATCAGTCTTCTGTTCAGGTTCCATCTGGCCACCTTAATTGTTCTTAATGCCAATTTAGTCTCAGGAGGAGACACCAAGGAATCACCAACCCAGTTAAGAAAGTTTTCCGGGACACGTCCTCAGTGCTGGGAGGGCACCTTGGGTTCCGAGGCCCCTGGTCTTCCACCTGTGTGCAGTGGCTCATGAGCACGTGTGAGTGACAGCAGCACTGGGGACAGCCGGTTGGACATGGCTTCAGCAGCTGTAGTGGGTTTGGAAGAAAACTCTGGCCCCACGGCAGGAACCTTGGCCTGTTTTCCCCGCAGCATCCCAGGGGGCTGTGCTCTTCCTGCACACAGTGGGGAGCAGCCTGGGCATGGTGCCCCCGCGTGGCGTGGGCAGGAGTAAGGGACCAGGACTGTCCCAAGGGGAGTCTGAAGGTTGCCCCTGGGGGACTTGCCTGCTCTTCTCCCATTGCCCTGTTGCAGGGAGTCCCTCAAGCCTGTCACGTCCCCGCCGTGGCTCCTGCCAAGTCCCCTCAGCTCTCTCTGACCCTGTCTCCTTACCTGAAAATGTGGGCTCGAACCAGATGAATGTTCTTTTCTAGTTCCAACGCTCTACGACCCTGCGAGCCACCTAAATTTAAGACCAGATAGAACCCTCAGGGCACAGGGTCTCAGCTTGGCCTGTAGAAGCGTGCCAGCAGGGACACTACCCAGCGTGCAAGACAGAAGTCAGATTGAAGACAGTTCTCCACCGCCGGGGCCGAGTGGGATTCTGGGGTTTTCTCCAGTTTCACTGACTGTAGGTCACATATGTTTGCTGTTTCTTTCACTTTGCTGTGGTCAGAGGCCCTGGAATGTCTGGGTCTGGCCATTCAGGGACAGCCTCCCAGGGTCCCTAAGGTCCTTGTGTGTTTGGGTGGGGACCAGAGTGGGTCTGCAGGTAAGTAGACGTGCTGGGTTTGGCCCGGGTAGATTTCTACTGAAGATCTCTCTCCCTCACTCCTCCCCCAGGGACCTCTTTCTTCCCTCCCACTCCAAGCCTACTCAAACTCCCAGGTTAGCGCAGATAGAACATTCTAGAAAGGTCACAGAACCAACTGGCTTCCCTGGAAGTTGTGGGCTGGCCTGAGAACACCACGAGGGACCTGTGCGCTCCAGCTATTAATGGGTTCTTGGGACGTCTACTTCCTGTCTAAATCTCTAGGACCTTTGACATCCCTGAGATAGAGCAGGGACCCCTCTTAGGGGCCTGCCAGGCACTCACACCCCCAAGCATGGAAATAATGGAAAAATCTTGAGTCCCTTCAAGGGAAACTCCAGGTACCTAGCTAGCCTTGACACAGTGAGGGAGCAACCTGATCGGCAGAAGACAGCAGTAACTTAAATCAGTAGTCTCCCAAGCCAGCCGGAGTCATAAGGTGTTTTGGTTCCCCACAGAAACTAAAAGATAACATCTTAACATATGTCCTTGAGTTGTATTTCAGAAACCCAGACCCCCACCTGATGGAAAATGCCAACCACTATCATGTAGGCCTCAGATAGGAGGAACTGAGGACTGAACTCTGACCACCATTCTTTGTTCTAAATTTCTTCCCAAGGGCCTGGAGAGTCCTGCCCACAGGCCAAACCTTACCTTTCTGCTGACCTCAAGTTTTTAGAACAGGCCTTGCTTCCATAACCAACTGCTAATCAAAGAATCTCTCAATCTACCTATGACCCCTAAGCCCGTGCCTCAACATATTGCACCGTTTTGGGTCAAACCAATGTATAACCTCTACACACGGATTTATGATTTTGCCTGTAACTTCTGCTTTCCTGAAATATACCCCTGAATTAAAAAGCCCCTGCTTCTAAGCCACTGGGGAGTTTGGGTCTTAAGCATTAGCTGCTGGTTCTGCTTGCTTGGTGCCATGCGATAAATCCCTTTCTCTCTCTTGCTGCAAATCCTGGTGCCAGTGCTTGGCTTCATGGAGCTGGGCGAGCGAGCCCAAGTTCCCTTCAGTATCATTCCCGCCGGGCAAGGGCTCAGCAGGCCACAATGCTGCAGCCAAAGCCTTGTTTCTGGCCCATATAGATCCCTTGCCTCTTCCTCCTGTTTGGAGACCTTCATCCACGCTCCCTAGGTTCCCCGCCATACCTGGGTCCCTCCTCCTTCCTTCTCTAGTGAGAAGCTGGAAACTCTAAGACATGCGCTTATTCCTCTTCCCTCCTGTTTCACCCTCATCTTCTCCTTCCTCTAGTTCTAGAGGACTGAAATGTTGACCCTTCTTCCGGACCCCTGAGTGCCCCCTTTCTGGGCCTGGGTCTCAGGCCGTCCCGGGCACTCTTCTTCCTCCCACCTCTGCCTCCTCACTGGGCCTCACGTTCCCGCTGTTGTCCCCTGGAGCCCCACAGCACCCACGCCTCCCTGGTGCACTCCTACGTCTCTTGCTCGGCTCTGCCTTTCTCCACGTGATGCTGGAATTCCACAAGCTTCCATCCTAGCCCTCCTCTCTCCTCCGTCCACGTTCCCAGTCATCCGACTTTATCACATAGCAGGACCCCCAACCTGGCTGTCTAACCCCTGCCTCTGTTCAGACTGATTTTCAACATCTAGTGACACCTCTCCCTAGCTCCCCCCCTCTGCCTGACGTCCCCACTCCATTAGTGGCACCATCAAAATCCAGCTACTAGGGTTGTTTCTCTATGAGACAGGGCTGTATTAAGCAGGTTAGTAAATTTATAGGACTGTGGCAATTTTTCTCACATGTAAGATTTGAGTTTCAGAAATGAAATTTTAGTCCGAGCCAGAAAGCTGATTTTGGTCTTCTTGGCCCATTCCTTTATGAAAACACACTATCAGTTAGAGGAACTGTGAGGAAAATAACCTTCTTCTGATTCTTACAAGTTAAATATCACAAACTCTGGTTAAGATAAAACTCAAGTTTATAGTTTTAGATACTTCCTTTTCCATTCAAGAACAATTGTAGGAACATAAACTCAGGGACCCAGAAAACATTCTAAGTGACACTGGAATGCATGCACAATTTTGTGCTCAATTTCCCTAAAATTTTTACCTTTCTAATCCCAAACTCAGCCTAGGTTTATGAATCAGGACTTTAAAGGCAGGTTTTCCCTAGTTTCAGAAGGAGGGTTCACTATAGACAATTTTTTCCATCTTTTCTCATTTCACAATCCAGAATTCTGCTTGCTTGAAAATTAAGTCCAATCTCTTACCGTTTGCACAAAATCAAAAGCCTGATCTTTTCTGAACCTCAGGAAACCGAATCAAATGGCTCGCTGATGCCCTCCTCTGGCACGCAGCACCAGCACGGGTCTCCGTCGGCAGGGGGGTGGGGGGGTGGGGTGTGCTGTCAGCCTCAAAGATTTCCTGTGTCTTGACAGGTGTGGACATTCTGGGATACCCCAAAGTCCCGTGGTGGATGGCTGCAGCTGTCAGTGTTTGCAGGAAGCAAGACTGGGCCAGCGAAGGGAGCCCCAGCAAGGCAAGGAACTCGTGGCAGGAGTGAGGGCAGACTGTGTGAGATGGTCCAGAGGGTGGTTATGAAAGCAGAGAAGGGCCTGGCAGCTGCATGACAAGGGTGGAAAATCTCGGGCCACCAATGGGAAGGTGAGGACTTGGCAGCCGTAAGGAACCGGGAAAGAGGCTGGAAGGACTCAGAAAAAAATCTGTGGGTGTCTCCCAGCTTTGCCACTATTTAGGGCCTCCGTCCTCTCCTCTCTACACCAAAGGACTGAAAAAGAGGGTCACTAAGGTTCCTGTGGGCAGGACAAAGATCTACCAAACGTAACCACACTCAGGAGGGAATCCTGATTAGCAAACAAACAAGAACTGCTGTGGTTAATAATTTTGAATGGAGGCCTGTAATTAGTGATACTAACAACAGGGCATTTCCCCCCGCCTCCCTCTCGTGAGAACCTTACCTCTGGTTTGGTTTTACCTTGCTGGGCGCTGTCTGATGGTGAGGAGGAAGACAGGAGGTGGTGTTATTTTTGGATACAAGTCGTTCTTTGCCTGTGTCTTTGCACAGGGGAGCACAGAGGTGGATTTCCACTTGCCTCAAGGCCTAGACGCTCATGTCTTCATGCCGCTCGCTCTCAGGCTGTCTTGACTGTGCCTTGCTCAGTGAATGAGGTTGGGGACGTCTGTGCTACTGTCAACTCTTCCTTTGACCTGACCCGGGGAAACTCGGATTCAAGTAAGGGCCTGTGCTTGGGACCAGCTGGGCTCCTGGGAAGTCACCTCAACCCCCATTCCCAGCAGCCCGATGGCCCTCACCAGCCTAAGAATAAGGCCTCAGGGAAGCCAAGGTTCCAGGTTTTTGCACGTAATGCCACTGACCTGGGTGTTCCGTGGGCGGTGCCACTTACAGGAACAAAAGTGCTTTACTCACTTCAAAAAGCACTCAAGTCTTCTGAAGAAAGATGAGCAGTCTGGCAAAAAAATTTTTTGTGGTAAACGTACAGTCTAGAACAAAATTTTGTTCAGATTAGGTCCAATGAAAAAGACCACAAAGTAAAACACATTAAAAACTTTATTATTAAGTATCACACATCTAAATTTGCATCAATTTGATACACTGCTGCTCATTTTGCAGAACATAACAGTTGCACAATTTCCTCACATCCTAACAGTCAACTTGCTTCCGATCTTTCCATGCTTGTGGTGGTCCACCTCGCCTTCCCTCTCCCTGCCTGGCATCCCCGCCCCCCGCAGTCTGCTCTGCCTCCCCCACATGGGGTCAAGGCCCAGGGCGTGGGGGGAAGCTGCTGCCAGACGGACTGGCTGTGAGCCCTGCAGTGGGGACGGCGCGAGCAAGGGACTGTCTCTCTTTAGGGCTGGGCCCGCACTGTGCTCTCTAGTCAGCCGCGTCACTCCAGAAGCTTACTGCTCTCTCTGTCCCATTTCACCCCTACCTGAGTGGCTAACTGGATATTCTGAGCAAATTAACCCCAGTTAATTTTCATGGAGAATTCCAGAACCTCAAATCAGTACTTGATTATCATTTTTTGATAGGTGTGGGGAGAAGGAACTGGACGCGTTCCCTGGGCCAGAGCAGCCTGGAGTAGGAGTAGCTCCCCGCTCCTCCCTCAGCCCCTGCAAGCGTGGACGCTGACCAGCCACTGGGATTTGAAAACACGTTTGAGGAAAAAAACAGAGATTAAAAAAGTCCATCAAGAATGATCTGACACGTCCTTTCCGAAATAACATTCTGCTTTCCCCCGTCTCGATGGGTACGACCAGGCGTGCAGGATGACGTGTGGCAGTGCCGAGACTGCCACGGCGGCAATTCCCCTCTGCACTGCCGCTCAGCCGCCGGCAGAAATCTGCAATTTTAATGCATTTTAAACACAAAGGAATGAGTGATGATTCTCCAAACTAGGGAAAATGCCCAATAAAAAAATAAAGATAGAAAATACATGCTAATTTAAAGGCAAACTTATTTTGATACTATAACAGTAACGATCTTGGAGTTAAGGGCAGGGGTGGACCACCCTCTCCCCACGAGCACATCAGTGCCAGAGGTGCCTGGTCCTCCAGGCTGATTTGGTGGCAGGGCCATGCCCCTGTCATTCAGTAGCTGGGCTGGTCCCAGTGTTGGCCTCGGACCATCAGTGCTGCAGCAGGAAGTTGGTGGCCACGTTGAGGTCATTATTTGAAGCTCTCAGGGCTTCCAGAGCATCGCCTCTGGAAAACCCCATCTCCATGAGCCGGGCAACCTGCAAGCAGACAGAGCAGATACCTAAGGAGGCTGACGACATGGCCGCTTACCCGCTGGGCCCAGACTGTTCTTTCTGTGAGTTTTGTGGCAAAGGTCAAACTTATTAAAAAACAAACACCCCCCCACTCCTGATTTTTCATATCAGTGTGAAATGTGATATTTAACAATTATCACAGGTGCAAGTTTTTCAAGGCTTACTGTATGTAACCAATACAATCTTTATTTTATAGACAAGGAAATATGGCTTCTGTGGTCCAAGTGACCTGCTGGCACCAGGCCCCAGAGCGGGTCAGCACAAGGAGCCCCGAGCTCACCGCCAGGCCACACTCCTTAGAGTCAAGTCTGATTCCTGAGGAAAAACTCAGGAAAGTCATGTTTCCGCATGCATGTGCATGACTGCATTCTGCAAGTTTTATGCCCGGTGGTAACAGTGCACTTTCGGCTCTTGGCATCGCACAGCCGGGACTGACTGCCTTGGTGCTCGGACCCTCCCGACAGCTGCTGCGTTTGCTGAGCGCCGCCGCAGCCCTGGCTTCCGCAGCAGTCAGTAGAGCCAGGTGCAAAGGGGCCGAGCCTGGGGTGGCAGCCCAGGGAGGCAGGGAAAGCCACCAGGGCTAGGGAGACGCAGGCTTACATTTTTGGACCACAAATCCTGATTCTGTGAATAGAGAGGTTTCTATCTATACAGGCACTCTTCAATGGTGAAGTAGGCAGAGTTATTAAAGTGTGTTTGTACCTATTTTCCCAATTATGACTGTATTACAAAAATATTTATGGTTCCAGACCAGCCACAAGAATCTATTTTTTCTACTTATATTAAAATATACTGCACTTGCAATAACATAGCAGAAGATGATACTCTTGTACGTGTTGAGATTTTTGGCAATGTGTGCACTAAAGAGGCAAAAGTAGGCTGACCTGAAGTCATGGCTTCCAATTTTTCTTTCTGATAGTACTTGGTGCTACCTGGTGGAAAGAGAAGGGGCCCAATACTGCCTCTCCTCGGGGGACCCCGAGTGGTGTGTGGGAGTGGGGGGGCAGCCATGGGCAGGGCCTAGGTGATTATGTAAGGTGCAGAGCGAAGTGACCATGAGGCCTGGACACTCAGACCCCTTCCCTCCCTCAAAGAGCCTTAGGGAAGAGTTGAGAGGAAACAGGGACATGCAGGGGACACTTATCAGAAGCTGAGTTCCAGCCAGTGTTTTTTAAACTGAGGACATCATCCATCTCATTAATGGATTAAGATGAGGATTAAAAACTACACCTAGTAAGGGTGTTCCTTCCGGAAACTTCCATTTCAGCTCTCAGTATGTGGTCACATGCAGTGGGCTGCATGTCTCACTGTGGCTGTGATGGGAAAGAGCCGACAGGTGCCCTCTAAAGGGCCAGGCTGCACCCTGGGAAGGGCTGCTCCCAGGGGAGCAAGAGGGAGGCGGTGGCCCAGCATGTGTGACCTACGGCACCCACAGGTGACTCACACTCAACTGCCAGGGCTGAGGGACAGCATGGAGAGAACGCAGAAACCTTCCAGTTTCTTTTCCCACCTAGGCAAGACCCACATTTTCCGGAACACCAGCTGCAGCTGAGCGCTCTCCCCTCACCGCCAGATGGGTGCAGGGCACGGGGGCAGCCCTGCCGTCCAGACGGAATGTCACTTCTCACATGGTGCAGGATCTGCCTCTGGGGGGCTTCAGGGGTCCTAATTTTGAACTAGGTGAAAGCAACCCCCTTTCCTAGGTGAAGCCCTTTGAGGGTGATGGCCACTCCCCCACCTCCTCAATCCATTTGCTTCTCTGGGCCAACGGCCCGGCTCCTGCATCACCTCTGGCCTATGAGGGCACTTCGGCTCCCACCTTGGCTGTGTTGCTTCCTATGCCCGGGAAGCTCTGACCTTTGCCCTTGGCCTGTCGGACCCCAGTGCACCTTCCCTTTCCCACGTCTCCCAGACCAGGAGGACCCCAGAGCAGGAGCCTTCAAGGCGCCAGTGCCCTCTGTCCTGGCTCCTTGGGGCTGCATCTGTGGGTGGATGGCTTCGCCCTGCCACTGTGCTGCCAACTCTGAGGATAAGGACCGGGCTGCTTTTGCTCAGTCCTGTGTTTCAGGATCCAGCACCGAACTTCAGCCCAGTCCCTCCCTTTCCGCACTCTCCCGTGTGTGTGCCGTGCCCAGGACCGAGTGCACACCAGGGGCATGGTCTGAGCAGCTCGAGGGGCAGGCAGGCAGGGGCACCCCAAAGACCTCAACCAACCCTTAGCTTCGATGATCACAGCGGAGCAAGACTTACCAGGTGCACACGTGTGTGGACAAGCATGTGCATGCTCCTGTGTAGTGCGCTGCGTCATCCTGGTGTGGCCAGTTAAGCTGGTCTGCTACACCCCCAGGAATTTTCTCTAAAAGTGTTCTCAAGCCAGGTTTCTTAAATCCTACCTTGATTTTCTAGGTATAGGACTGTACACATCTCTGCTAAATTCCATCTGACTGGTTTCTAGCCAATCAAAATGAATTATTCAATTTTAATTTTGTTGTCTACTATGTTAATCATCTCCCTCAAACTTTTATCATGCCCGAATTTGATTAACAAACCTCTATGACTTGTTATTATTAATGAAAATGTCAAACAGGCCAGATCAAAGATAGAGCCCAGAACTCATGTGAGACCTCCCTCAGTGTCCAAGTGGTTAATCAACAGTTCAACCAGTTTCAAACCCGATTCATATTATCATCATTACCCATTACTACCCATTATTACCCAACACATCTCTTAAGGGGATGAGATGTTGTCAAACGTCTCGGTGACATCCTGTGTCAACAGGATTAGTTTGGTGTCCTTAGACCATAGCAATCTTTTGAATGTTTGCAAGTCACCTGCTTGGTAATCTGTTTGGGCTTCTGCCAGACATGAAACAGCAATTCTGCCATTCTATTCTCAGAGTTCACATTTTCCCTCTCCGTAGGAGCATTCTGAAGGGAGTGTCACTCCCGTGCTTTCTCGAGCTCCCGTTCCCGTGCTTTCTCGAGCTCCCGTCAGGCCGTGCAGGGGGAAGGGCTGGGGCACAGGGTTGGCTATGTGTCATGAGGAAGCAAAAACCCCTCTGATGTAGGTTGAAGCAACCTTTTATTATGTTTATTCCAATCACTTCCATTTACGGAACGCTTGGGGGAGATGACTTAGGACATCAAGAGTTGGTGGCTCTACCCTCCTGCTATCCACCACTATGATTCCACGGCCGATCTCAATGACTTTAAATGGACGGGAAAAGACCACCTTTACTCTCACCTTTCTGTCACCTTTAGTACTGCAAGCCCAGCTGGCTGCGTCTTTGCACCTAGCCAGTAGGAACAAACCTATCTGGGGTCCACATCTGGCAATGTGGGGTCAATCGTAACTCACAATCTGGAGCTGAAGGAGAGTGACTCTAGACTAGGTGGCAGTGTCAGGCCACAGCCTGAGGTTTCCCTCTACGGGCTATGGGTTTGGTTTGGAATCCAGAAGATGCGGATGATGGGCCGGCCACCAAGGCCGGCGAGACTGAGCAGCGGCTTGGACTGCATGCCCCCTGGAGAGGGACGAGTCCCTCAGGTCTGGGATGGCTGCGCTGTGTCCTAAGTCACATGAGCGATGTCCTGGTGTGAGAACGAAAGCCTTCTCTGGGTGTGAGACTTCCTTCCCAGTTCATTCTCTCTCAGTCACGAACAACCACATGTGGCCCGGCGCTGGTTTTGACAGCTGAGCGCAGCTTTTCACAGCTCTTGGCACAACAGTGTCTGCTGCTACAGGCTTGCAGCAGCTGGCTCTTCGTCCGAGGGTCGCCTGCCATGCCCTGTTAGCCAAAGCTTCAGAGTTTTATGTACTTTTGGGGGGGGGTGAGAAGATAAGTGTGATTAGAGAATTTTCACTGCTGATTGACTTGGTATTTTTACCAAATTAAAAAAAATTACTAAGTAGCAATGGTGTTATGATAGCACAGTTCTTCTTTTAAATAAAGAACAATTACCCTAGGAAAGGGTGTCTGTGAGCTTCCCCCAGGATCCAAAACAAAACACCCACAGACACACGAAACTGAATGCTTGGGCTGGGGCTCGAGGCTGATAACCAGCCAGCGAATACGAGGAGGGATGGGACACAGCACCCACAGCCCTGCAAGTAGGCCGAATGTCCCCTGCTGTCCTTTCTTCAGGAAGTTTCAGCGGTTCACAGTTCACATGATAAGAACTGGAGCAAAACCCAGCAACACAGACAACAGACGGCTGCAGCTCTCTTTGGTGGGCACTAAACATCGCTGCTGTGACTTTGACATTTACCTGCCCAGAAGCCCAACTCACCCAATCCCTGTGCATTTCGCTACTGTCTCTGAGTGAAAGGCTTATTAGTGTGTGAAGCATCAACTCCTGTGCTCAAGTGGCAGAAAGATAAAACCGAGGCCTGCACACACCCGTAGTCAGACAAGCAAAATATGGGTTCAACATCCCAATCCAAAAATTCAAAATCCAAAATACTTTAAAATCTGAAACTTTCTGAGTGCTGATGTGACATCACAAGTGGAAAATTCCACACCTGACCTCTTGTGACAGGTGGCAGTCAAATGCAGATGTACAACACACAGTTTCTTCAGTGTCTCCAAGGGAGAAAAGACCCTCTCAGCCCCCTTCAGTTGCAATATATTCTTTTCAGGAACACCCAGATTCCCCCGTGTAAGCCCGGGAGGGTGATAAAATGGCACACATGCAGGCCACACACACTGGGTGTGCTCACGTGCTATCTCGGGGGCAGAGGTTCCCCACAATGCCCCACACAGGGCCAAGCCCTACATGCACTACTCGTTGTTTTGCTTATTCTCTGCTCTGTGGTGTACAGACATTGCTGAAAATGCCAAAAATGCCAGCAGATCCCTCTATGGGTAACAGTGATAAGAAAAAGAGGAAGCATTTGTTTCTCTATTGCACAGAAAGTCACGTGGCTGGAGACCTTGGGCAACAACGTAAGTGTAAAACGTCTTATAGAAGACTGTGGTGCTGGAATGATCACAATATGAGACCTGAAGAAACAGAAGGATAAAATGTTGACGTTCTATGCTGAAAGTGATGAACGGAAGTTAACAAAAAATAGAAAAACACCTCATAAAGTTAAAAATGAAGATCTCGCTGGGTCTGTCAAGTGTCGCCATGAACACATGACACTGAATGGCATGCCGATCATGAAACAAGCAAAGATCTATCACAATAAGCTGAAAATTGAAGGGAACTGGGAATATTTTACAGGCTGGTTGCGGAAATTTAAGAAAAAAAACATGGCATTAAATTTTTTAAGATTTGTGGTGATGAAGCATCTGCTGATCACAAAGTAGCAGAGTTCATTGACAAGTGTGCCAAGGTCGTCACTGATGAAAATCTGATGCCAGAACAGGTCTATGATGCTGACGAAACATCACTGTTTTGGTGTTACTGCCCCAGAAAGACACTGACTGCAGCACCCGTGCAGGAATAAAGGACGCCAAGGACGAAGTGACGGTGCTCATGCAGCAGGCATGCGCAAGTGTGAGCAAAGCTTGTGTGAGTCAATTTCTTACCAGTCCACTATTTTGCTAACAAAAGGCACGGATCACCAGGGACATCTTTTCTGATTGGTTTCACAAGCAATTTGCAGCAGCGGCTTGCGCTCACCACAGGGAAGCTGGACTAGAAGACAACTGCAAGATTTTGTTACTTCTTGACAACTGTTCTGCTCATCCTCCAGCTGAAACTCTCATCAAAAATATTGTTTATACCATGGTACTTTCCCTCAATGTGACTTCATTAATTCAGCCATGTTACCAGGATCTTCTTAGATCAATGAAGAGTAAAGATAAAAATGTTTACTTGAACGGCACGCTAGCAGCCGTGAACAGAGGTGTGGGTGTGGAACGGTTTCAAAAGGCGTTAGCGTGAAGGATGCCACGTGTGCTGTTGCCAAGCTGGGAACACAGTGACTAAAGACACAGCCGTGCACATCTGGCACAACCCGCAGCCTGGGGCTGTGTTCAGTGGTGGTGAACAAGGCAGTGACTTTGAAGGATTCTGCATGTCAAGTGAGAATACAGAATGCTATCTGACCTTACATAGGCAAAAAAGACACCTTTAGAGTGCAGCAGTAAACTGGAAGAAGTGCATATTGAAGAAGCTCTTCACATCAATAATGAGGCACCAGTTGTTCATTCGTTGATTGATGGCGAAAAAGCTGAAATGGCTCTGAGTCAAAGTGACTGTGATAATAGTGATGAAGGTGATGTTGTGAACACTGTAGGGAAGCGCCTACAGACGACATGGTGAAAATGTGTGACGGGCTCATTGAAGGACTAGAGCAGTCAGTGTGCATTCATAATGGAACAAGAACTCATGTCAGTTTATAAAATCTAAGAGAGGCTTCTAAGACAACACCGTTAATGAGGCAGACGACTCTGGAGGAATCATTTTAAAAAGCCATCAAGCAGAATGCCTCCTCATCCCTAGAAAACCCACTTCCTGGTCCCTCAGCTACTTCTGAGGTTTCTTCTCACCTATAAAAAAAATACAGTGTACAGTAGCCTCTTAATAAAAACACAGCATGGTAGGTGGGGCCTGAGCACCAGCCGTCTCCTGTCGTCTAACAGCTGAAACAGGTACTCTGTTGATGCTACTGGCTGCTTAGTGATCCCGAACACATTATTTTTTCACTGTATTAATGGTGTGTCATATTTTTCACTATTATGTACTTATGTGTGAATAAGTTTAAGAATATGATTTTTTTTTTTTTTTTTTTTTTGAGACAGAGTCTCGCTCTGTTGCCCGGGCTAGAGTGAGTGCCGTGGCATCAGCCTAGCTCACAGCAACCTCAAACTCCTGGGCTCAAGCAATCCTACTGCCTCAGTCTCTACAGGCATGCGCCACCATGCCCGGCTAATTTTTTCTATATATATATTTTAGTTGGCCAGATAATTTCTTTCTATTTTTAGTAGAGACGGGGTCTTGCTCTTGCTGAGGCTGGTCTTGAACTCCTGAGCTCGAGCGATCCACCCGCCTCTGCCTCCCAGAGTGCTAGGATTACAGGTGTGAGCCACCACGCCCAGTCCGATTGCTTGTTGATAACACAGGAATCACGGTGATGCCAAACAACCACAGAATGGGTGGCTGAGGTAGTGACATCTTTTCTTTCTGAGGCTTTAATGTACATAAATTTTGTTACATGTACGAAATTATTTACAATAGTGTATGAAACTACCTTCAGGCTATGTGTATAAGGTCTGTATGAAACATAAATGAATTTTGTGTTTAGACTTGGGTCCCATCCCCAAGATATCTCACTATGTATATGCAAATATTTCACAATCCAAACAAATCCACGATTCGACACACTTTTTAGTCCCAAGCATTTCAGATAAGGGATACTCAGCCTGTATAGATAGAAAGCCAGAGTGTTTCCTTAAAACAAAGATTCAGGGGAGGCTGGCAGCCCCCTCGGTCTGACTGCAGCGCAGGAGAACCAGCCCAGCCATCGGGGCAGAGCCCTGAGTCAGCCCCGTGTGACCTTAGGCACGGACCAAAGGTCCCTCTCAGTTTTCTCCATTTTGGGGCTAAGAGGTGTGTATGAGAGAGGCCCAGAGCAGTGGCTGGCACACAACAGGTGCTCAAGAAACATTACCTCTTATGATAATTATCATCCCACTGCAGAGCAACTGGGCCAGGGGTGTGACTATCCCTCCCTCTGAATTCCTCAGGCCTTAGTTCGGAGACTTCGCAATGTGACAAAACCATCCCCAGTTTTTGTTTTCTGCATTCCCTTTAATATGCTTCTGCTTTACCAGCTTTATATCCTTCGTTGGTCAAGTCTTTCTAAATACACACACAAGCTCAGCACCGGCTAGAGAAGGCTCACCATGAAAGTGGGTATGTTTAGCTATGTGTCCGGGGGACGAAAAGGACCAACAAGCATCTGGAGGACGAAATGGGAAAGCTGGGAAAACACAGAACTCTGCAAAAGAGCATGCTCCAACAGGTACCTTTTCTGATTTAAGCAGAGCTAACGGCAGAGCGTGTCTTGATAGTGCTGGGTTGCCTGGGTTTGCAGTAGTCTGGAAAATTTAAAAAATGCCCCTTAGGAACTTCCTAAAAAGTCTTTCAACATTCCCTCTCCATTTCAGAGCACAGTAAAAGTTATCTTCCTCCTCCTGCTCAGGCATCACAGGAAGTTTCTGCCTAAAAATCCTCACCACAAAACATCGTATTAAAGGGTAGCTTGGTTCCTAGCCCCCAAATCTAAATGACCCTTTCCTCTAACTTCATTTAGAAACCATCTATAGTTGGCTTAATCTCCAAACAGGGTGCTCCATGTTCCTGTCTTCCACATCAACTTATTCACAGACACTAAAGTTGCCCAAATGCAACATCCAAGGCCTGTTTTCTGTAACTGAAAACTCGACTTCCCAGAGGTAAGGATCAGAGATAATGTGATTTAAAGGCTACCAAGAAGCAGCTGGTGTTGCAGCAACAGTAAATTCTAGCTCTGCCTCCTCTCTGGGATGAAAACCCACCCTGGACATGTTGAGGGTGCCCCACCGGAGCCATGCGTGACGCTGTCAGCTGCTTTGCGTGAGTGGCCCTGAGCCACAGGCGTCAGTGGCCCTCACAGGCCCTGGAGTGACACAGCCCCACGGCTGGCTGACCAGACAGGGGAAGAAGGCAGGAAGGAACCACAAGAGCACTGTCACCATCACCACAAGAGCACTGTCACCGTCACCTGACAATGTTCCACAAGAGAGCAAAGTGGAATATATTTTTCCTATAACATGCTTTTCAAAGAGACTGCACTGAATGAGGAAAAAACCCTCCAGAGATGGAGAAGGATCTATACCAGTTTTCCTTTCTTTGAAAAATTTTTTTATTTTTACACGTCTTCTGTGATTGGGATATGTGTCCCTAATATCTCATGGTAATTCTTACTCAAGAAAATGAATGGAATCCCACTTTGGCATTCCACTGGCAGTTTAATGCCTCTTTGACACCAGCAAAATGGGGCGTTCGTCCCAATAAGATCGCTAACAACTCCCCGCAGTGGAATACACCTCTGCCTGGTTTGTTTAAATACAACTGCGGTTTTAACTTCCCTTTAGCTAAGGGTATCAAAAACAAATGGTTTTTTGGGTTCTTACTTCCCAAATTCTGATGACTGCAGAGAGCAATGCCCACCTGAAGGCGGCCCCCACCCAATGCCAATCTCAAGCCGCGTGTGGGGTGGCACGCACACCCCGCTGGAGAAGCCAGGCGTGCCGCCCCCGAGTCACAACCAGCACCTGTCACTTGTTGACACCAGCTGCTCCTCCCTCACACTGCAAGCTCCCTGTGGGGCAGTACAGTTTCTCCGTCCCTGTCATCTGACATCTCTCTTCCTTCTGTGAACTGCTGAATCCCCTTCTCACACCTATTGGCCGAATGACGGTTCCTGGCTATTTTGTGTCCCTGTCTGGGCTCTGGGCTGCCTGTGGCTCCACATCTTTGCACTCCTCCTGCATGGTCAGGGTCTGGTTCATAGCAGGTCCTCCCTGAGGTCTGGATGAGCTTCTTTGCATACATCTTTTAGGGTACCCAGAAGAATGAGGCACCCACAAAAGCTGGTTTATTATTTCGTTGCCACCCAATGTTTCACTGTAACAAATCTAACTTTGGTAGCTTATTAGAAAACTCATTTCTAATCTAGTAGAGTTAGCAATGGAAAGATCTGACGTAGTACCACTCTCCTTTTTTTTAAATTTCAGAATATTATGGGGGTACAAACGTTTTGGTTCTGTAAATTGCTTCTGTACCATTTGAGTCAAAGTTGTAGGTGTGCCCATCCCCAGATAGTGTGCACTGTACATGTTAGGTGTGAATTTACCCATCTCCTCCCCTGACACCTGCTTGATTTCTGATGAATGTTATTTCCACTATGTGCACATAAATGTTGATCGATTAGTTCCAATTTAATGGTGTGTGTGGTATTTGTTTTTCCACTCCTATGATACCTCACTTAGAAGAATAATCTCCAGTTCCATCCAAGATAATACAAGAGGTACTAGATCACCATTGTTTTTTATGACCGAGTAGTACTCCATGGTGTATATATATATATATATATATATATATATATATATATATATCACATTTTATTAATCTATGCATGTATTGACAGGCAGTTGGGTTGTTTCCACATCTTTGCAATTGTGAATTGTGCTGCTATAAACATTTGAGTACAGGTGTCTTTTTTAGAGAATGTCTTTTTTTCTTTTGGGTAAATACCCAGTAGTGGGATTGCTGGATCAAATGGTAACTTTTAGTCTTTTGAGGTAGCTCCACACTACTTTCCATAGAAGTTGTACTAGTTTGCAGTCCCATCAGTAGTGTATGAGTTCCTATCTCTCCACATCCACGCCAATATTTGTTGTTTTGGGACTTTTTGATATAAGCCATTCTCACTGGCGTTAAGTGATATCCCATTGTGGTTTTGATTTGCATTTCCCTGATGATTAGAGATACTGAGCATTTTTTTGTATGTTTGTTGGCCATTAGTCTATCTTCTTTTGAAAAGTTTCTGTTTATGTCTTTTGCCCACTTTTTAATGGGGTTGTTTGATTTTTTATTGCTGATTTGCTTTGAGAAGGTGCGTATTTTGGAGTTTATGTGGCATTTCTGGAGATGGTGGTAAGGAGGCCTGAGATGAGAAGAGAGGAGAGAGCCTCATTAAGATTTGGATTCTCTAATACTAAATACATTTTGCTATTTACCAGTTAAGATTGGAAGTATCTTGTGGACTTAAAGCCATTCTCTCTCTACTTGGGCTAACGGAAATCTCAGAGGATGTAAACAGAATCCACATGATGTGTGTCATGTGTTAAACAAAAATTATGGAAGCCACTGTTTTAGGCTGAGCTCCTGCACTAGGCCCCAACAGACCAGACCAAACCAAAATGGAGTCACTTGTGCTAAATGTCACATAATCCAACTGAACCTTTAAGGAAGCAGATAGCTCTTCGAACAAGCAGCCAACAGGAGATTCCAGTCTACCTCAGTCAGCGTAAGTATTCCCCTCTGCTTTAACCTTTAAAAAAAGCAACCTGAAGTACCTTGATGTTAACCAATCAGTTATGTTTCTATTGCTCTGTTTCCTTGTTCCCACCTTACAAACCCCACTGTTTTGCAACTGCTCGGTAGGAGCTCTCATTCCATTTTCTAGAATGGAGGAGGCTGCCCTGATTCATACATTGTGAATAAAAACCAATTAGATCTATCACTAAATTTGCTGTAACTGTGGCTGTTGACATGCGTTATAAAAGTGTTATTAATGTGCTAAGCAGTAACGTCTCTTGTCTGGGACAGTCTTCTAAGCACCCAGCTGCACCGTGTTTCCTGGGCAGGGATGGGGGAAATCACATCTGTGCTTACGATTCTAATCCCCCTCTTCCTCCATGTCTAGCTGTCCTCCAGGGAAACCTGGTGATGTCATTTCCCGTATAAGATCCTTCATGGTTCCGCAGTGCCTAGAGAATAACAGAGGAAGTCCACCCAGCTTACGTCAGGCCTATCTGGCCTCCTTCCCACTCAGCTTCTAGAATACCCATGCAGTGCTCCTGGCCTGCCAGTCTCCTCCACTCTAGCTCACCTGCCTGTGGCTTCCCATCTCCCATGTCCTTGTCCCCAGGTCCCTTCTCTGCAATGTCATCCCGCTGACAGCCCTTTCTCAGTTTCAGCAGGACCTGAACACCTCAGCAGGGCTGCTCCCCTGCCTGTCTCCCTGCCCAAGGCTTGAGACTCCTTGCGGGCAGGACACTGCCTCATCTATCTCAGTATTTCCAGAACCTAGTGGTGTTTGGCCCTGTACAGAGCAGGCAGCTGGTAGTTGTTGGCTGACTAAAAGGAAGGAAAGACATGAATGGGAGAGAGGAAGTGGAAATTTGTTCATCTTCCTTTTGTTAAGTCCTAGCTTTGGTTTAGTTTTATTTAACTTCCTTGTCTGATGTCACCTGATGGTCATTTTCTAAGCTTGAGGGGGGTTCAAAAGAGACACACTTCATTAAATTTTTTTCCCCCCTTTGGTTTAAAAAAAATCTGAAGCAAACGTGACAAAAATTTCATTTGTTAATTCTGAGTATGAGTGTAGTATAAAAATACCTCATTAAAAAAAGGAAAGAGAAATAGGTAATTTTTATGATAGTAGATATCTGAGCACATGTGATTACTAAAAAGGATTTACTGAGTGAACCTTGGTTTTGGCATGTTCTTCTTTGTCATTGACAGATACAGTTTTTATTCCTTTTCTTTGTCATCTTCCTCTTCCACCTTTTTCTGGGCAACTCTGGCAGGACCCTTTGTCCCCTGAGACTTAGTCAGCGATACCTGCTCGTCCTTCTCTGGCAGCTTCCTTGCCTTGCTGTCTGTGGTATGGCTGCTTCTCACTGTCACTTGTCACCCCACAGCTCACCTGGCTTGCCTGCTATGTCTCCAATAGTGATGCTAGGGTCTGTGGATTTCTGAACACCAGGATGGAATTCTGAACAGATCTGAAAGAATCTGAATGGTGGTCTCTGGGGGACATTCAGGTCCTTCTTGCCTCCCTGAGCTGTCCATCATCCTTTATTTCCCCACGAGAGCACCTCCGTCACTTCATCAAATTTAGACTTCTCTTTCCCAGATACTGTCTTCTACCTCTCAGAGCACTTCTTGGAAAGTCCTGCAAAATTGATAGTGACCTCTGGGTTTTTCTTCTTATGTTCCTCCCCACACATCTGCACAAAGAAGGCATAAGCAGACATTTTGCCTTCTGGTTTCTGGCGTTTCCTTCAGCCATCCTGTTGTGGGTTCGATAGTCCAGGCAGTGCTCTCTGGCCTTGTGCAAGCTGCCTCCACCACAACCTCCTTTTTGGCATGTTCTTAAAAGGGGCTGGCTAAGAAGGCATCTCCAAGGAGTGATGAACTAGCGAAGGTGCTATAGGTCTACTCACCAAACAACAGGAATGGATTTTGAAGAACTAAAAATCCAGAATCATAATGACAGAAAAAGTAGAAAAGGTGGCAAAAGATTTCTATGGCTGTATTTTAAATTGTTGGATTTATTGCAGGATGCATACTCTTAGAATATTTTGTTTTCAAAGTACATGGTACACATTTCCCATCTACTAGGTTTCCTTAAAGAATTATCACTAAAATTCCTAATGTGTTTGTTTACAGCAGAAAAAAAATCATTTCTATTTTTCTTGATTTAGAAAATTACTAAGCTTCTGAATGCATTAAAATTATACGACTCTGGTATTTAAATGAAGAAAATACAAACATATTTAATTGAAAAATTAAGCCTAAAAAGGTTTTGTTAATTTAAGCTATTTTAACATGTTATTAGCAAGTAATATTTTAGATAGTGGTTGGCATCAACAAACTAACCAAGAGACCACACATTAACACATAAATGTCTAAACTTTCTGTAAACATCTTGAGGACAAGAACGATACCTTTTTTATCTTTTACAATCTCTAAAGCACTTACCACAAGAAATACCAAGAACCTGCAGAATAAATAATGCCAGTGAGAACCTTGTGTCTTTAATGCAATGATGTCTGTAACGGTCATTTTGGGATAAGCAAGGAACACAAAAAATAAGATTTGGAAAATCAATGAGTAAGAAAGTATATGTTAAAACCAACCTCTCATGTGTTTACAGCTTCTCATAACACAGAACAAGGAAGAATTAAATGCTGTTTTAAACTGATATCAATAACACGTTAACCTCACTGTTGTCATTCTGGGAGGATCAAGGAAAAATGATTCATTTAAAAAAAAAAAACCTTAAAGACTTCAATCATACACATTCTTCTTGTCCTCCCTTTTTGACACTTTCTTTTTTCAAAGTGCCAAACTAAAAATTATCTCACCTTTAAATACCTCATATCGTTAACGGCTGTCCCGTGAGGAATGTGACTCACTGTCATATCAAGTAAATAGTAATATAACAGAATTTTGATATTTCTTTTCACCTGAAATTGAGAGTAGTATCTTGTTTTTTTAACTTGTTACTATAAAGATCTTACAAATGCTGAGTTATTGGACTTTATTTTCTTATCCACAGGGCTAACATCTGTCCGGAATTCTCTAATGGAGGTGGAAGAGAAGGACTATGGCTGCAAAATCCACCTGTCAACCCTAAGAGTTGCTGAAACGATCAGTCTGAGTCAAGAACCCGCAAGGGGGAGGGGCTGGATCAATTAATCCAGCACATTCAGCTGGTTTCTCTGAAAAGCATTTATTGTGGCCTAACCAGTGGCAGCAGTGGGTGCCCTGCCCAGGGGCACGTTCTGAGTTCCAGAAAAAGTCAGGTCACAGTTTTGCCGCAGAGGTTGGGTGCCCTGGGTCTGACTGGAGTTGTTTACACTGGGGACAAGGGATGGGGAGGCGATGGCCTGGATGGTGTGACCAACTTATGAAATGCTGACCTCAACTTGTTTTGTTTGCTGAGAAGAAAACAACACAGGCAGAAGGAAATTTCAACATGTTATTATGGCAATGCTCCAAAATTTTATAGATTTTTTTAAAACTTTCTAATCTGAAATAATTTAAAGTTTATAAAAGTTTCAAGAATAAATAGTACAAGAACCCCTGCTTCCTCTTCACCCAGATTCACCAACTGTTATTTTGCCATGGTTGCATTTTCTCTTTGTACACACAGACACGCAAACACACGTGCATATGCACACAAATGCTCACATGTATTGTCCTGAGCCATTTAAGAGTGGCTGCACACATCACGTCACTTTCTCCCTTAATACTTCAGTGTATATTTACTAAGAGCAAGAATATTCTCTTTTCTAACCACAGTCAGCATATACCAGATCCTGGAAATTTAATGGAAATTTAAAATAATTAATAGTAATGTCCAATCTACAGTCCAATTTCATTAATTGATCCCAAAATGGCCTTTCACTAAAAAACTTTGTTTCCAGTGCAGAATCCAGTCCAGGATCACGCACTACATTTAAGTAGCATGGCTCCCTTGTCTCCTTTAATCTGAAAGTTTGTGACACTGGTATTTTTGAAGAATACAGGTCAGGTATCCTATAGAACCGTGGTTCCCAACCCCCAGTCTACAGCCTGGTCTGTGGCCTGTTAGGAACTGGGCCACGTATCACTGCCTGAGGTCCCTCATCCCCTGTGGAAAAATCATCTTTCATGAAACTTAGGAACTGGGCTGCACAGCAGGAAGTGAGTGGTGGGTTAGCAAGTGACGCTTCACCTGTATTTACAGCCACTCCCCATCGCTCACATCACTGAGCTATGCCTCCCCCACCCCACATCTGTGGAAAAACTGTCTTCTATGAAACCGGCCCCCAGTGCCAAAAGCGTTGGGGACCAATGCTATAGAATGTCCCTCAAATTGGGTTTGTCAGATTTTCCTTCATGATTAAAGTTATGCACGTTGATTGCAACACACAACTGATGTTATCTTTTTCAGGATATAAACATAATGATTCTTTGTTCCATTATCAGAATGTTAATTTTGATAACCTGGTTAGGTGGTATCCAATTTCTCCACTGCACAGTTACTCTTTTCCTTTTGTATAAATAAGTAACTTGTGGGGAGATAATCTGAGAGTACAGATGCTCCTCGACTTAGGACGGGGTTACATTTCATCACAATAAATGCATTGTAAGTTGAAAATACTGTAAGTCGAAAAGGCACTTAATACACCTAACCTACAGAACACCACAGCTTAACCTAGCCTACCTTACACGTGCTCAGAACACTTACATTAGCCTTCAGTTGGGCAAATCATCTAACACAAATCTTATAAAAGAGTACTGAATATCTCATGTAATTTACTGAATACTGTATTGAAAGGGAGAAACAGAGTGGCTTGCTGCAGCTGCCCAGCACTGTGAGAGCATCATTATCACATATTGTTAGCCCAGGAAAAGATGAAACTTAAAATTCTAAGTATGGCTTCTACTGAATGCGTATTGCTTCGCACCATTGTAAAGTTGAAAGTCAAACCGCCATAAGTTGGGACGTCCGTATTTAAATAGCTTAGTCTTTTCATTTTTATTTTTATTTTTTTGAGACAGAGTCCTGCGCTGTTGCCCAGGCTGGAGTGCAGTGGCGTCATTGTAGCTCACTGCAACCTCAAACTCCTGGGCTCAAGTGATCCCGACTCTTGTCTCAGCCTCTTGAGTAGTTGGGACTACAGGCATGTGCCATGACACCTGGCTAAGTTTTCTTAAATGGCTTAGTCTTCATATATTGATGATAATTTCCCGAACTGATTTCTACTGTGATGGCTGCAAAATTGTAATTTGCCAATGCCACTATTCTTTGTATATTTATTATTTGACTTCTACTTAGGAAAACCACTTCTTTCCCCCCATGCCTGTGTTATATAAATATCTATCAACTAATATCAGTATTATCTTGCATTCCAACCCCCTCCACCCCATGGCCCATATTATGCTACCGTCCTCACTTGTTTTGATGCTCAAAGCTGATGTCCCAGATGTGGCCAGTGGGACCACTGGTAGCTGGCTCCAGAGTCCTTCTGACATGCCCCACCTACTGTGTATTTCCTTACTTCCTGGCACAACATGTTCCAGAGTTATCTTGTACATTCCCTACTGTGGGCCTGCCATCCACCATTTCTCTAAAGAGACCTGGTTCCTTTCAGTGGGGAAAAGTGTTTAGAAACCAGATCTGGGCACTAGGTCTATCTCATTGCTACTGGGATGCCACTGCCTCTGAGATCTTCCAGTCAGGGCGAGGTTTGTGTACACACACACAGACTCATCAAATCATGAGTTTATACTCATACTGATACTTCGTTTTCAACCCCAAAGAGTTCTTCCTTGCCTTCCCCGGGTCATTTGTATTTTCCTTCTTCTATAGTAAGATCAACAAATTTTCTCAATTGTTCAAACCTACAATATACACAACATAATTTGGGAATTGGTGTACTCATACCATTATGAAAAATAAACCTACAAAGAATAGTTTGCAGTTTTCTTCTTCTTCTTCTTTAGACTGAAGGTATAGTATGTTCAAAAGTTACTGAAATTACTTTCCTCCCCTTCAACATGAATGTATCATTCCTTTGAAATATAGCTGGATCATCTGCTTGTTTCTTTTCAGTTTTACATTTGTCCCTGTCCTCGTTGATTTGCTTTTTGAATATGTAAAACATTAATATGATTCAAAACACGCAAAAGTCAAACCACACCAGAGGTGTACTCAGAGAAGTGCCACCCCCTCCTCATCCTTCTACCTCCTCCCCAGCTCCCCTTTGTAGGGAACCAACGTCATTATTTCTTGCACAGTATATATAAAGTATGAGAGATTTTAAAATAAGCCCCCAATACATTTTGTTTTCAAATCAAGCCTTCCTCAAACTCATAAGACCCATAGCAGCCAATAAAAGCCCGAAGTCTCTGCCACTGGTAGCAGCTGAACTGCTATCAAAATCTTTGTATTTACATGCTTGATTACTTTCAAGTCTGTTGACAAAACTGCTGGCAGTTTGAGGCATGGATTTAGGATAAGCACCAGGTGTTACTGATTACCTGCTCCTCAGAAACCTCTAGAGGAGGGGAGGCTGCTTGTTCAGACCGCCGACCATCCTGATAGTTTATATTTCGTTGCTGACGTAAAGGAGGGAAAAGACGATTCCAATTGATCATTCCTCCCTAAAAAGAGATCAACACACGATTATCAGACACAGAGAGAGCAGAAGCATCATGATGCCTGGAAGAGCTTTCTGTCAGTGAAGTCACATCTACAGACTGGGAAGTGAACTGTCACTTCGGTCTGCTCTAGGCAAGCGATTCAAATCCTAACATACCATAACACCCTGCAATCCACAAGATAAAAGTGGAAGCCTGCGGTAGGTGCACAGGAGAAAAGAAGGTAACAGGCAGTGTAAACGTTGTTTGTGCAATTTGATTTGGCTCCGGAAGACAGCGGGAGGCACATTCGGACATTCCCAATCTCAGCCCCGCTGTTCCCACTGACACCGCCCAGCTCCAGTTGACCCTTGGGAGCTCAGGGTTTTGCAGGGTGTGACAAGAAGGAAGCCATTGGAGAGGAGGCTAATCCACTGCAGGCAACCAGAATGCTGAAGGTTTCTCAGCAGCTCTTTAAAATGCTCCTCCTCCCTCTTCTCCCCTTCCTGCCTTCTTCTTTTATTTAAGTAAATTCTGAGCGTGCATAGTGGAGGGAGACTGCAGGCTGTGATAAAACCTAGCCTCAGTGATAGGTTAGAGAATGCAAAGGGAAATCTTACAAACAGGGCAAAAAGTTCAGAAGTCAGGATCGGTAGCCATCCTCTTGAGGGTGGCTCTATGGGTACTGAAGACTGATGGCTACGCTGCTCCTTACTTAGTCTACGTCAACCATGAATAAAGTCACCATGTGAAAAAAGATGCATCACATGATGCTCTTAACAAAATCCATGTTTTGTTTTTAGCTTTGTGTCAATCTTTGAATGTATTAATTTACATCTCTATTTCTAGATTTCTAGTTCTGAAAAAATTATAGACTAACCTGAAAATTGTCTTACTGTAAAGATCTAACAATGTCAGATAAAATATTTTAAAATATCTTACATGCATAGCTGAACATAAGAAAAGAAAAGGAGGTCCCAGGGTGCCAGGAACAAGTGGGCTGGGAAGCAGAGCAGTCAGCGAGTGAGCTGCCAAGGGTGGGTTGAAGGGTGAAGCCAGGTCCGCTAACCCAGAACCACTTGGCTTTTATCACTTATTTGGGTTGAGGCCTTGGGTCTGAAAGAGGTAGTAATTTTGAGCTCAATTATCTGCCTAAAGATATAACTTTCAAATGGCAGCACCCTTGGTGAAAGAGAAGTTGACAAAAATCAAACCAGAAGTCTATCTTCCTCAGGGAGGGAGCAGGAATCTTGGTCCTGCCTGAGAATTGAGAACTGCAGGCAAATTTGGGGTTCAAATTTGTCACTATATATGGCCACTATATATGTGGCCTCAGAACCCATAAAAAATTTACATAAACATTGGTTCTGGGATGGAGATGGATATATCTAAGGAGCCAGGAAAAAGCAAATGCAAAATTACCCTGGAGAGATACTCTCTTTCCCTGGCGTTATGTGGGATTTGTAGATAAAGCTCCTGTAGGGAAAGACTTAGAATCCAAAATTATAAAATCAACGAGGAAACAATCCATCATAAGCAAGAGTCAGCATGCACAGCAAATAGCATGACTACATTCCCAAGGACGTAAATACAGAATAATCTGAAAATGACTTTAAATTTTAAAAAGACTAAGATATAAAAAGAGGACTTAAAAAAAAGAAAAGCCTAAGGTATTATGGGGAAAAAACAGGTAGATTTGAAAAAAAGTTAGGGAAATCAAAGCCACTCCCACCTCCCTCCCCTCAACAGACAAACCTACAATATAGACATAGACAAATTTGATGTAAAGAAACAGAAAAAGAAATAACAGAGAAAAACTAAACAAAGAAAGCCAATATTCCTATACTCATGTCAAATAAATAGGCCTCAAGGGCAAAAAGACATTAGGGATAAAATTGCTAGAATACAGCAATATATTTATATATATTAAAGTATAGAAAGCAAAAGTTATTAGAATTACAAGAGAAGTGGAAACATCCAGACACATATTTAATTTTCAGTATATAACTCAGAAATTGATACATCAAACCGACAAAAAATGATATAGAAAACAAATACAAGTTTGCCTAAATGGAGATATATAGACTACACTTGATATTGAGAATATACACTCTTTTCCATCATACACAAGACATTTACAAAGAGTGTCTGTGCACTAGGTCCTATATGAAATGTCTACGAATACCGAAACATAAACATTATACAGATTTGTTTCTTTAAACTTATTATACTCCTTCAAAATACTCATGCCTAGTTTGGGGCCTAACTTCAAGAAGTCTAGTCCCACCAACATACACATGCATGCACACACTTTTGAATTTTGAGTATACAGCAGTTAGGAATTGGTTTAGCTCCAAATGACAGGTAACACAAAATACTAATAACAGAGACTTAAAACAGAGTAGAAGCTGGTGTCTCTCTCATGCAGAAGTCTAGCTGCAGGCAGCCCAGGCTGGTGGGGCAGTGTCCTGAAGCCATTAGCCCTTGGCTCCTCTGGCCTGCTGCTCCTTAGAACAGGGCTTCTCCCTTGTCCTCCAAGAAGGGTCCCCTGCCTAAAGAACTCTTTCTGGAAGTCCCGCATGCCTTTCTCCTTACATGCCACTGGCAGAACCCAGTTTCTGTGGTAGGAAGCTGAAAAATGTAGTAGCTGTGTGTCACAAGGAGAAAAAAAATAAACCCAATTTTTAAAGCAAAGGGAACGTGGATATGGGGAGTCAGCCAGCCGTCTCTGCTACACACTGGAACTGGCAACGGGTGGAGATCACAGCACTGCACCTCACCAGGCTCAGTTCAGAAATGTGCTGAATCTTTCCATTTATTTAGAGATCTTGCAGATATTATGTTAGATTTAATTGCTAAGTACCTTAAAGTTTTTAATGCTGTTTGTAAATCGTAATTTTTTGTACTTGTATTTTCTGAATGATTTCATTAGAGGGAATGTTACTGAGACTTTTTTAATCTTACGATCTCTTACTAGTTTTCATGCTTTGTAGACACTCTTGGATTTTCTAGGTAGGCAGTCACCATCTATAATAATAACAGCTTTGTTTTTCCCATTCCATCCTTATGTGGGGTTTTTGTTTTGGTTTGGTTTTTACTCTCATGCTATGACTGGTGTTGAATGAAAGAACTGGTAACAGGCATTCCTATCTGTTTATGAATGTGTACTGAATTTTATCAAATTGTTTTCATACCTACTGAGATGAGCATTTGTGGTTTTCTCTTTTAATCTGTTAATGTGTGGATTATATTATAATGTTTTCTAAGATTCCTGAGATAAATCCTAATATAGTACATCATACTAGATGTTTATTTTTTAAACATTGTTGAGTTTAAGTTTGTTAATATTTTATTTAGGATTATTATATCTACCCATCAGTGAAAACCAAATTGTTCTATAATTTTTCTTTCTCATAATGGTCTTGGCTAGTTCTGGAAACAATATTATATCAGCCTCAAAAAACTAGATGGGAAGCTCTCCTTCTTTTTCTGTTCTCTAGAACAGTTTGTAGAAGATAGCATCAAGTCCTTAAAGATTTCACAGACTTCACCTCTAGATTTCTGGCACGTTGATTTCAAAGTACTGTTTTGATTACATTAAAGTATAACACACATACAAAAAAGTACAAATTATATAATAGTCATGCAAATGCACTTTTATGTTTTATTTACTTTGTTCAACATTGTATTTGAGAGATTCGTCCATATTGTTACCTGTAATTGTAGTTCATTCACTCTAACTGCTTTATGGTTATTACATTATGTGAATATGCCATAATTTATCCATTCTACAGCTGATGGGCTTTTGGATAGTTCTAGTCTTTGACTATTACAAATAATGCTGCTGAGAACATTCCAGTCCATGTCTTACAGTGAATATGTGTTTGCCTTTCTGTTGTCCAAGAGTAGAACTGTTTGGCTCAGCTTTAGTAGATGTTTTGGAACAATTTTCAAAAGTGTTTACCAATTTCTATTTCTTCTTGAGTAAGTTTTACTAAGTTATATTTTTCTAGACAGTTGTCTGTTTTACAAAAGTTATTGGTATGAATAAAGCAGTTTTAAGATTTTTAAAAATCTGCCATTAGATCCCTTGTATTATTCCCAGCATTATTTGTGCTTCTTTCTTTCTTTCTTTTCATCAAGGGTTCCAGGTTCACCTATTTGACTTTTTACCAGCCAACATGGGGTTTTATTGATTTCCTCCCCATTGTGTCTTTGTTTTCCACCTTGTTCATTTATTATTTAGAGACAGGGTCTTGTTCTGTGGCCCAGGCTGGAGTGCAGTGGCATCATCATAGTTCACTGCAACCTCAAACTCCTGGCCTCAAGCTATCCTCCCACCTTGGCCTCCAAAAGTGTTAGGATTACAGGCGTGAGCCACTGTGCCCGGCCTGTTTTACACTTTATCAACATTAGCTCTCAACTTTCTATTTCATTCTTTCTCATTTCTTTAGATTGTTGTTACTTTCTCTAACTTCCTAAACTGGGTATATACTTCACTCTTTAATTTTCAGTCTCATTTTCTTTATTTAAGCTTGATATTTTAAAATTACATCAACTGCTTAAATTATGTTCCACAAGCTTTGGTGGTAATAATTTTATTCACTCTTAGATATCTTCTAATTTCCATTATGATTTCTTTCCTTGATGTCCAAATGTATGAATTTTTGTTTTGTTTTTGTTATCATTTTGATACTGATTTCTAATTTAATTGTATGATGGTCACAGGAGGCATTTTAAGTCAGTGGGAAAAGAACAGATCATTAAATAAACAGTACTGTGACAACTGGTTACAGAGACGGGAAAAGATAAAATTAGATCTTTACTTCACACCACACATAAAAATAACTCAACAGATTAAAGATTTAAATGTGGAAAGCTAAACTGTTAAAACTTTTAGAAGAAGTAAGAATATTTTTATGTCACTGAGATAGGAAAGGATTTTTAAAACAAAAATAAAAAGCATAAATTATTATGAAAAAGATGGCTAAAAATTACATTAGCAGTAAGAACTTTTACATTAAAAGTTTAATTGTTGTTGATTAAAAAACCCAAAAATTAGAAGACAAACTACAGATTAAGAGAAAATGTTTACAACATATATCACCAACAAAGAACAGTATTCAGAATATATAAAGAACACTTATAAATCAATGAGAAAAAATAAATGACTCAAGAGAAAAGTAGATAGTGTGTGAACAAGCAATTTACAAAAGAGAAACCCTAAGCTAATAAACATATAAAAAGATGTTCAATCTCACTAGTATTAGGGAAATGCAAATGAAAGCAACAATAAGTTATTATATACCCACAAGACTGGCAAAAATAAAAAGCCTAATGATAACAAGTGTGCAGATGATGTGAAGGAAATGGGAACTCTATAAATTCTTGATGCGAGTATAAATGGGCACATGCCTTTTGGAGAGCAACCTGGCAAAATCTAGTGAAAGCATTCTGGTCTACGACCCAGCAACTTCACCTGTGTGAGTGGCAAGTGCTGAAGGGGCCATGTACAAGGATGTTCTGGGAGCACTGACTGTAACATTAAGAAACTGTAAAAATTTCAATCGTTCCAAGTAGGGAAATAATAAGGGGTTTTATTATATAAAAAATTATTATATGAACAGCTGGAATAAATAAACTAGATCTACATGGGTAAATCTCAAAAATACAATGTTGAATGAATAAAGTTGTATAAGAATATGTATATGTAATACATTTACATAAATTTTAAAAATACTCAGACCAACAGTATACTATTTTAACTTTTTTTATGAGTCTACAATAGTGGTGACTTTGCCCTCCAGGGGATATCTGGTAATGTCTGGAGACAGTTTTTGTTGTCATGTGAAGGGGGGCGGGGATCAGGGTGGTGGTGCTACTGGCATCTAGTGGGTAGAGGCCAGGGATGCTGCTAAACATCCTACACTGCACAGGGCAGCCCTTCCTATGAAAGAACGGCCTGGGTCATAACGTCAGTAGGGTCTACGTTGAGAAACTCTGATGTATATGTATGGAGTAGAGATACAAAAACATACATAGACATTACACACACCACACCAGCTACCGACAGCAGGAAGGGGATGAGCCTTTAGCTGCATCCTTTACATTTCATTTCTTAAAAGAGAGTGAGAGTGAAAGAGTGGGCAAAGCAAAACAAAACCCCAATCTCTCTACTCCTGTGATGGTGAAAAAGTGCTTAAAAAGCAGAAAGTTACAGGAGCTCTAGGTTCTAGGATGTTTTGACACTAATCTGCTCTTTATGTACGGTTACACATGAGCCTCTACAAACAGGAAACGTTTCCTTCACCTTGGCTTCTTCAAAAGCAATAACCACATATTTTAAAAAGGAAGAAGGAAACAGCTTGCATTTTGAACAGACATTTAATGAAATATTTATTATTAGCTTGTAAGGAGATTTTCAAATGAAATAAAAATCCTTGTGAAAATAAATAAATAAACGATGAATTTTCCAACTGAGGGGCAGTAACAGTTTCTACATTTTATGCAGCAGAAGCTACATGGAACAGAAGCCCATGTTCTACAGGCCTGGGGAGGTTTCTGCAAGGGCTGGTCAGGCAGTGACTACATGAGAGGAGCCACAAGAGCTCACTGGGGTTTTCCTTGGGCATTCGCAGCTCTCACGGCATAGTACAGGCCAGGCACAGGGCTCCCCACTGCCTTTTTATTAATTTTAAAAGATTTACTAACTCATTAACAATCACAAACCCATTACTTACTAACATAAAATATTTTTTATAAAAAAACCGTGCGTTCCAAAACAGAAGAAGAATTAATGTGGAGTGGCATTGTCTTCCATGTTTGCAAAACTCTTTAGCATGTGACTTAATAGGAGACGGCTGGGGTCTGTATCTGCTTCTGCCCTCAACTCTGTTCTATTACTTTGGCTTTTGAAGTATATGAAGAAAATCCAGCCACACACAGATAATATAGTCAGAAAAAAAAAGGGAGAGTACATTAAGAGCCTTGCAGATAACTGTAGAGAGCCTTCTCTGATGTCACTCAAGTCCCCACTGCTTTCAGGACGCAACTGAAATTTCTTACTATAGCTTCTCAGCCTCCTGTCTGCCATTCGAGTTGCCTTTCTCATCACTCACCTCACTTTCTCTACCCATTCTGGGGAGCCTGTGCTCGTCCCTGAGACCGGGGTTAGATGCTACTCTACCTGCCCTCACATACTCCACTGCCCCCTCCCAGAGCGGCCCTCTGCACGTCCTATTTCAACTGCATGGTGATTGGCCTGACTCTCACAGAGGGCTGTCAGCTCCCTGGGGACTGTCCTGTTTGGAGACTCAGCCAAGTGTATGACCTGGCATATGTAGGTACTCAAGAAATAGCTGCTGAATGGATAAATGCGTGGACACAGACACAGTGAAGCATACTGCTGAGTCTTATGTAGTTCTCCTAGCGTGTGGTTAGCTGGAATATGAAGATCCAGGTGGCAGGAGTCTTGCAAAGCACAGGACTGATGCATACCTTCTTCACGGACACGGCAAAGGACCCCCCCCCCCCAACACAAGAACCAGGAGTTACAAGGAACCAGTGCTAGGAGATCGTGAAACCACGATCTCATATAAAAGGGTTACTGGTACTTGGCTGTTCCCAAGTGCTCTGTGGAAGCTGCTACTTTTGGTGTAAGTATGAACATGCTTAGTTTTATTCATTTGCCTTCTATGTGCGGTGCAGGGCCAGGTGAAAAGGGCTGTGACACAGAGAAATGACTAATTTCCCACGGCCCTCAAAGAGTTTAGTTGAACTGACAAAACAAACGCACATGAGAAACTAAACAAGAGGCACTTAGACTGAGTGAGAGGCATCTTATTAGACACAGAACTATACTCATGCGTTGCTTAACGATGGGGATACATTATGAGAAATGTGTCCTACGGAAATTTCATCCTTGTCCAAACATCATATAGAATGTTCTTATGCAAACCTAGATAGTGTTATCTAATACACATCTAGGCTGTATGGTACAGCCTTTTGCTCCTAGGCTATAAACCTGCACAGCCTGTACCTGTACTGAATACTGTAGGCAACCATAACACAGTGCTAAGTATTTGTAAATCTAAACATATCTAAACACAGAAAAGGTAGAGTAAAAATGGAGTACTAGAATCTTATGGGACCATCACTGTATGTACGGTCCATCATTATATGTTATGTGACTATAATAGTAAGTGCGACTCATATAGAGGAAAGAGATATTACTGTAGGCTGCTGTCATCAGCAAAAGCTTTGCTGCAAAACTGGGAAAAAACAAAACAAAACAAAACAAAACAAAAACCCAAACAAAGCCCACTATCACCACCACACAAACTAGCAATATATTCATCATTTAGGTAAGAGATGGGAGGGTAATACCAGGCTCAGAATGAACTCTATTGCATATCTGGAAAACCTGATTCATTGTTAATGCCTCAAGAATGTGAACCTTAGACAGACTCAGAAGACTGAATCTAACTATGTGATGTACTTTTGTACCAAGTGCTATAAAAAGGGTATGTTGTACTGTTCTGCACTGCTTAGCAGCACTCTTAGCAAGTATTAGAGAAAATAATAAACCAGAGGGAAAGTAGATGATGGCTTGAACAAAATTCCAGGCTAGTTTTAGAGCACTCAGTTTCACTTTTTATTTGTGGTTTATTGTACTGACCCGATTTGGGGGCTAAGATACTTCAAATCGTACCACTCTTCTCAGCACAATAGAAGACAGTTTCCCCGGTAGTAAGATCAGGAGATACATTACATCCTGTTGCTCAGTTTTGAGAGCCTTTTGGCTTGGGAGATGTAAGTTTCCGATGATACGGCTGTCCTCCGCCACATCACTTTTTCTTTCTTGCTCTAGTCTGCTGGAGTTCCAAGGGCCACAGGCAGTGTTATAGGGACCGACTGGGGGTGGCAGTGAGGAGAGGTGGGTGTGAAGGCATCTACAGCATCTATTCAGGAAGCTATGCCACAGCCTAGGACGTGACACAACAGCCCCTGCAAGGGACACTTCAATTGGCATATGCGTCGACAGACATGTGTCCAGGGTCTTGTTTAATGACATTTCTCTTGAGAGGACTGACACATCTAACACAGTGATCGCATGTCTCCTGAGACGTGGGTACAGTTTTAACAACAGGTTAAATTAGTGTCAGCATCACTGCAAACTCAAGGCACACATGCATTTTCCCTTTGTTTCAACAAAGCATGGCAGCTGGTAAATTCCATCTGGGAGCCACAGCGGTGCTGGGGAAAGCACTCTGGAGGAAGAGCAGTGGGATTCAAGTTCGGCTTGGCCAGTCACCTTGGCAGCAGGCTCTGGGCAAGGGCATGGTGCTCCTGCCCTCCTGGCTGTGTTGGCACAGACTGGGATGACTGTCACAGGGGTCTGCGAGGAGGCAGCATGGCACCAGGATTGCTGCCGGCTGAGTCATATGTCCAGTGTCCTGGCTTTTGTTTGCTTTTAAAGAGCTGACTGACCAACCTCTCTCCCCTAATGGGGAACCTTTCGTCCAGGGACAGTCAGGATCAAAGACGCCCTAACTCTTTTTTTTTTTTTTTTTTTTTGAGTGTGGTTTTGATTTTGGTAGAGAATGAGAATGCTTAATGCTTTTCCAGAGGAGGAGGAGGTGGGGGTGGTGGCGTTGGGGCTCTGGTGTAGGAAGAGCATGCCAAGGCCTTGTTGTACAGCTTCTCTACTCTCTTACTCAACTTCCATGCTCGTGAACACTGAACACAAGTTAGAGTAAGGACTGCACGGGTAAGGGCGGTGAGACAGCCTCACTGAAGAAATATGAAAGAGCATCTTTCAGCATGTAGATTACCGATTTCTGTATAATATCTTTTGTTTCCCTCTCCCTTCATTCATTCCTTTGTCTGCCAAGTTTGTGGTCACTTTTTTTTTCCTTCCTAGCTGTGGTTCTACACAAAAATCATTAAATAAAAGTCAAAATTTAAATTCGTTCTGATACTTGTTACCAGTAAATGTTTTGACAGAAGAGGTGAAACTCTTTATTAAAAATGAGGTTGGGGATTACTCAAGATTTCCCCTCCTTTTACATTTCCTCCCTCAGAGAGTTCACCTATTTTCACATTTTCAGTGACTGCCTTTCATTCCCGTACTTGTCCTCGGCAGGCACCATGCCAGGGCAGGCTTGGGCTCTCTGGGCTCGTGTCAGCCTGGCACTGCCGAGAACCCTGGTGGTGCTTTTGGACTCAGCTTTCTCCTCTGTATCAAATCCAGCCAACTCTCAAGGACATTTTGTTCCTTTCAGTGGGGTCTGCCCTGTTTAGGTCCTTGTTCTTGCACTCTGAGATTATGCCAACAGCTTCTTGGATGACATGACTGCCACTGACACTTTCCAATCCAATCTACATGCCATGGCAGGTGAATCTGCATTGTAAGCCCTCTCACAATGCCACTGCCTCAACCAAAAATCTTAAGGCATCATATCTAAATTATTCTGTCCTGTTTTGGAGGTCTGCAAAACCAGCCCTGTCCTAAATTACTTCTCACCTCCCCTCAGTATGCTCCTTCCACTCCCTGTGTCCTCCACTGATGGCAGCTGTGTCTGCTCAAATGCCCTTTCCAGTTCCCTTTGACTGCGTAGATTGGGCCCAGCTCATTACATATCTGTAGTTGGCTTCTTCCTCTACAATCCAAACCCTTCCTGCTCTCCCGTCTGCCGAACCCCCACAGAACTAAGTCACGCTGCCATTTCCCAACAGAATAAAACACTGAGTCTGGTTCCTCATCTGTATATGGAAAGCTGGACTAGATGATCCTTACGCTAGTTATGAGTTGCCTTTTCCCAATCAGTCAATTAAAATATATCCTGAAAGCCAAGCAGTCCTCTCTCAAAAAAAGATCATCACTGCTCCAGCAGGAGCCCAAGGGCTGCGTGCCAGAGCGGATGCAGGCGGGACCCTGGGCTGATGCCTATGTGACTGTCTCCACCATATACTCTCCTATACTGCTCACAAATGCCACCTGTGTTGATCACAGGTCTCCAGCAAGACGTGAGCGCCTTGGGCAGCCACCCTCCCAGAACCACAGCGGCTGACCATGTCCACACGAGGGGGGCGGATGCAGAGGAATGAAGTGGGGTGCAGCCACCTCCCTGATCCTAAGCCCATACCTGGCCCACCTCCCCTGTGAACGGGCACAGCGTGCCTGCCTATACCTATCACTTACACACATGATCTTACCAAATCTCGGTATGGCTGGGTCTGCGCTCTAATCTTGGATGGGAGATCATGACTCACGAGTCTGGAAATTCCTGGCCTCTGGCTGACTTATTCACAAAACCACATCTGTCACCCACAGCACAGGGCTGCAGGCTCTGAACCTGGGGTGCAGGGGGAAGTGGGGGGGTGGTTCCATGAAATCCAAGGCTTCTCAAGATGAGCAGAGGAATTTTTCCCGAGATGCTCATGGGTACCCCAGTGGTTTGTTTGGCACTGCAAGCTTGGTTTTAAAGTCCCATAGAGACGGCTTTTGTGGGAGAAAAAGCTGCACAAAATGATTATAAGGACAATTTTTCTAATATAACCCTGTTTAACATTATGCTGCTTCATAGTACATCTCTAAATTCATTCATGGTTTTAAAAAGGACTAAAAAGCGATAAAAGGAAAAACTAGCAAAATTATTAGGATTGCCTATAACTTTTATATCTCAAAAATGGCAAGTAACTTAACCACCATGAGATTGTGCCACATTCTTCTTTCTCATGAAGACACCAAGGCAGATGGAAAACAGAAATGATTTTCTCAAGGTCACTTAATGAGTCAGTCTTGGAAAAGGATTACGATTTAGATTGATCCTATCTTTCTGTTCTGAATTTCATCAAAAAGGTCAGTATGATTGACTACAGAAGCACCAAAAACATAACAGTAGTTTCTGCAAGGAGGTGGAGATTGAGATAAACAGCTTAGTTTTAACTTCACTTGAAAATTTTCACTTAATTTGCAGATTTTTATCAACTAAGCACCACTAACTTACTCCACATCTGGTATGATACACTTATAAGCTCATGAAATAAGAAAAGTCATAAAAAAAGTAAAACTACTTCTAACTGATTAGATTGCTTTGTTGACAAAGAAGCATAGCAACTTTACAAGAATGGCTTTCAAATCAAACTGCCTAAAAAGTGAAAGAACATAACTGAAAAGGAAAAGTGCTGAGAAGTGTGCCACGTGTCAACTGCTGTCTCTGAGGGTGCTTTGGTTCATCTAAGCTTGGGACACATGCGGATGCCGGCTGGACTTCTTTGCAACACAGGTGCAGAGGTGGAGAAAGATACAGAGTTCTCAGGTGGCACTTCATCCAGACACTACCTCTCAACTCTCCCTGGCTGGGCTAGGCGCTTCTCCCAGAATAGCACTCATGGCGTTTTACCGCCCTGTAACTGCCTCTTCTCCTCTGAGCTCAGGGAGAGGGAGGATCACACTGCCTTGTTCACTGTGGGACAACCCAGAGCCTGGCCTGCACACGGTGGGCGCTGAGTATATTCCATGGAATAGATGTAACGGAAACGGCAGTGTTGGTGAGGCCAAGAGCAACTGGAAGCTTACTCAGGAGCTCTCCAGACGAAGGGGCAGTGACAGAAACTGGTTCGGCGGGATGGCACTTACACACGTGTTGCAACACGGGTGAACCTCGGAAACATGGCGCTAAGTGAGAGAAGCCAGTCATAAAGACCAGCTAGTGTATGTTTCCATTTACACAAAATGTCCAGAACAGGCAAATCTACAGAGACAGAAAGTAGATTAGCGGTTGCCTAGGGCTGGGCAGATGGGAGGACTGGGGAGTGACTGTTAATGGGTACAGAGTTCCTTTTCGGGGTGGTGAGAATGTTCTAAAACTGACTGTGGTGATATTTGCACAATTCTGTGCATATATTAAAAATCACTGATCCGTATACTTTAAGTGGGTGACTTATATGGTATGTGAATTCTATCTCAATAGAGCTGTTAAAGATTTAAAAAAAAAATCTCAAGGACCTGAGAACACTTCTAAGACACCAAAAATATTTTATTCAATTAAAAATACTTGAATAACGATAGGAACTCTCGTGATTTACAGGCAGATTTGACTCATGATGGCACCTAACAACTGTTGCTGAGGGTGGATAAAGAGAGAAACAATTTTCACAGCCACAAGACGTTACTAAGGGAGGGTGTGTAGCTAACTCACTTCAACCAAACACTGTGAACCAAGCTGAAATGCATGTGAGAGATGCTCTAGGTTCAGCATCCTCTGTCTTTGCAGGTGATAATCAACCAGGAGACACTGGGCAGCACGATGACATGAACAGGTATTGAAAAAAGGAGCACCAATGACTCCATCGCTTTGTTGGCAAATGTCTCACCAGGCTTATACCAAGCACGATTCATTTGTAATGGGCTTTACCTTAATTCTACTTCCAAAATAAATGGAAATTTTAGAGAAATACCTTATGGAAAGTCTTATGCCCCAGTTTATCAGCATCAGCCAACAGAGAAAATTTGGTGGTTCACACAAATAAGACATGATCAAAACTCAGGGAGAATTCAGATTTCCAGAAAAAAGTTGCTTGAAAGCTGCTGACTACATAATCTAGAGAAGAACCTGGAAAATTTTTTTCTGTGAAGGGCCAGATATTAAATGTTTTAGGCTTTGAAGACCAAGAGGTAAAATCAAATCAAGGATATTATGTAGATACTTATATAACCATTTAAAATGTAGAAACCATTCCCTGCGTCCCTAGTACTAGTGCAAAAACTAGTGGTTTGGCCCATGGGTCTCATCCTGCTGACCCTTGCGTTAGAGGTTACAAGCTTTTAAGGAAAATAACTACTAGGTTAGCTCCCAAATCAGAACTATCTCTCAACTACCTGAGAGCCACAAACAGATGCCCAATGTTATGATAATAACTAATATTTAATAGATCCTTCTGGTATGTAATTTTATATGATTTTTTTATCCTCATAACAACTGTATTATATAGATTACATAATCAATCCCAGATTGATCTCCCTGTCAACCTGGGATTCCCTAACCGCAAACCCCCTTGTTCTTTTCATTACATGCTACTTTATGTTTCCAGCGCATTTCTTTAGGAAAACAATAAACTGATCTTTCAATCAATCAGCCAGGACACGCAGACAAATCCTCACGATGGTTATTGGTAGTGAAGGAGCCAAAACTCTTCCCAGAAAGAAGACACCACACAAATTCTGAGGATTCTGGATTGTTTTTTAACCTATCCTCTCGATCCTCCCGACCAGGCAGTTCCCCTTGATGTAATAATGGTAAGAGTAGTGGGCAGGGCGTCTGGAAACCTGGAGCTAGTTCCAGCTTTGCTACTCTGAGTCATATTTATAGATTTTTTTTGAGGTCAAAATAGGACCTCAGCTACTTTAAAATGATGTGCTATATTTTTTATAAACCACTGTCCCACGATATATTATTACTTGGATTATAAATAAAGTTCTACGTCTTGGGGAAAAAAAAGAAAAACAATAAACTGTTTTTTCATTTCTTCTCTCACATATTACTCAACACAACACTCTGACACCAGATACGTTGGGGGATTTTCTCTAGCTGACTCCATTCTCACACTATCTGCCTGGAGGTAGCACCAGACCCCATTGGTTGAGGGCCCAGTCCTACAAGACTGCCACCCACTTCAGATGCCAGTTACAAGCCCCAGGTTGTGACCTGTGCTTCTGACAAAGTGGCTATAAATTAGGGTTCCCACGCCCCTTGGGCTAATTTGCTAGGACAACTCACAGAACTCAGAAAAACATTTTACTTATGTTTGCCCATTTATTAGAAAGGATATTACAAAGGATACAGATCAACAGACACACGGAGAGATACACAGGGTGAGGTGTGGGGGAGGGGCGCGGAGCTCTCATGTCCCCTCTGGCAAGACACCCTCTGGACACCCACATAGTCAGCCACCTAGCAGCTCTCTGAACCCTGTCCTTTTGGGTTTTATGGAGGCTTCATTACACCAGCATGACTGATCACATCCCTGGGCAGTGGTGGTCAACTCAACCTTCAGCTCCTCTCCCCCTCCACAGAGGTTGGGGGGTGGGTGGGGTTGAAAGTGCCAACCCTCTAATCACACAGTTGGTTCCCCTGGCAGCCAGACCCCATCCCGAGGTCACCCAGGATCCCCCAGCCTTCTCAGTGGCATACCAAGGTGTTTATTTATCACTGTGGAGATTCCAGGGGATTTAGGTCCTGCCTGCCAAGATCTGGAGGCAGAGAACAGATACATATTTTATTCTAGCTCATAGGGTTTCTTCCATTGTGGACAGCAAAAAGAGAGAAACAGGCAAAGAGAAACTGTGGAGATTTGTGTAGCACCTCCACTGTTCAGATGCTTGTGGTTTTTTTTTTTTCTTTTTTTTTTTTTTGAGAGACAGGGTTTTGCTCTGCTACCTGGGCTGGAGTACAGTGGCATCATCGTAGCTCACTGCAGCCTCAAACTCCCGGGCTCAAACAATCCTCCAGCCTCAGTCCCCCGAGTAGGGGGGCTATGGGCACAAACCACCATACCCTGCTAATTTTTTTAGTTTCTGTAGAGATGGGATCTTGTTCTTGTTCAGGCTGGTCTCGAACGCCTGCCCTCAAGCAATCCTCCCACCTCAGCCTCCCAAAGTGCTGGGACTACAGGTCTGAGCCGCTGTGCCTCTCCAGATGTTTGTTACTATAGGAGATTCCAATGATTGCTCTGGAGGTTTGAATGCAGAGAGGTTCTGCAAGGCTTGACTTGGTCAATTACCATGATTCATTAAGCAACCTCCATCTCATCACCACAAACACTATCCTGAATCCACAGAGAATCTTTGTCATCTCCCAGCTGGTCATCTTCCTCTAGTATCATCTTTTCAATCAACATTCATATTACAGCCAAAGCAATCTTTCTTAAAAACAAATCTAACTTACTTTCCTGCTTAAAAGGCCTCAACGACCTCCCACGTTAGGCAGGATCAGAGAACAATTCTTAGTTTGATCTAAGCCTCCCTATGTCCTGGCTGCTGCCCTCTTCCCAGCCTCATTTTTCACTGCCTCTGCCTTATAGCAACCCTGATCTTATGCAAATGCATTCCTTGCTGTCCCCGCAGCTGTTCTGAGCACCTGTGCCTTTTCTCACGAGGTCCCCTGTGCCTGGAATGCCTACCAAGTGTTGGCTTCTCTAAGATTCCCCCCGGCCTTTGCTGAACCCCTTGGCGAGACCTGGCCACCACCACATGCTGGCCTCAGGGATGCACGTGAACTCCGACAGAAACCCAGCACTTAACATGGCCTCGGCCACCCTCCCCGGCGGGCCAAAAACATCTTGCAGGCCCCGGTGGTGTCTTAGTTACTCTCCCACGGCGGCACACTACATTTGAGCCAAAAAAGACACGAATAAGTAAAACAGCTCTTGCCCCTCAAGAGTTCACATAACTACTGAGGATGAATAAAACACAAACTCATGAAAAGTTATGTAATGGCCCTGACAGTGGAAAAACGATCCACAGCTGCAAGTAGCAAAATGACTCTGAGATGTCACCCGCTTTGAAGCTGGCAACTCTGCTGGTGAAGAGGAGTGAGTCAGAGGGCAAGGACTGCTGAGAGCAGAGCTAATGTGCATCTAACACGCTGTTCCTACATGAGTGCACAGAGGAGGGGGCACTACGGGTGTTGAGGGAGATGAGGAAGAGGACTCAGAGAGGACAGCAATATTCCATGCCACAAGCCCATGAGGCGCTCACAGAGGCTCTGGATGGTAACTACTTGTGGAAGTGCCCAGAAAGAACCATGAGAGGGGAAGGCTTATCTGGCAACGTTATCACACTACTGAGCTTGGTGATGACAAGCATGGGACAACTGTACCCTGACCCTGTCGGCACTTGGGTCTCGAGCTCCAGTGAAGCAAGGTCCACAGAGCCACCACACGGGTCACTGTCCTTCGGAGCTATAGAGTCTGTATATGCCACACGGTGGATTGTAAGTGCTTTCAGTAGGTAAGCTCATATTTACTTTAAGGCAGTAAAAGTAAGTTTTCAGAGCGCAGGTGTGATGACAGATGGCCCAGAACAAGGCCAGCTGACTAGAAGAGAAGTGATGTTTATCTTCCCCCATCCCTAGCTCACGGGCTTCTCCATGGTTACCAAGCGAGCCCGCCATCCCCACCTTGCCACTGAAGCTCCTTTCAAAAGCAAATTTGTGGCTGGGCATGGGGCTCATGCCTGTAATCCCAGCACTTTGGGAGGCCAAGGCAGGAGGATCACTTGAGCTCAGGAGTTTGAGACCAGCCTGAGCAAAAGCAAGACTCCATCTCTCCAAAAAACAGAAACAATTAGTCAGGCATTGTGGCGTGCCCCTGTAGTCCTAGCTACTTGGGAGGCTGAGGCAGGAGGATCACTTGAGCCCAGGAGTTTGAGGTCGCAGTGAGCTGTGATGATGCCACTCTAGCTAGGGCAACAGAGTGTGACCCTATCTCAAAAACAACAGAACAAAACATAATCAACACAACAAAAAAAAGTGAACTCATGCTTGCTGAATCCAGTGGTCTTTTCCCAGTAATGAACTTTGCTTGGCTTGTTTTTTTTTGGGGTGGTGGTGGTGGGTGGGAATCTGAATTTACTGAGCATCCCTTCTTCCTGAAACATTTACTCTCTGGGCTCCCTTGTCCCTGGGTTTTCTCCTTTGTCACTGGATTTATTTTCTTTCTCCTCTTCACACTCTCTAAACACAGGTCTTGCTTCCCACTTGTCCTCTCAGAGAATATCTGTACATCTTTCCAGCCCTGACTCTTCATTCAGCCGGCCTTGGTACATGAAGTCATTCTGAATGTATTTATTGTGCAGATATTTGCTCACTGATGCTTTCACTATTTATTGAGCTCCTATCACGTGCCAGGCATTATTCACATACTGGAGATACAAAGCAAAAAAGTTTCCTCCATCCCAAGACACAGTGGTCAAGGCAGGCAAGTGACTGACAGTGAGGTGGGCTAGTGAGTGACGTGAGACACACGGGGCTGCAGGAGCAGAGAGAGTCTCAGAATCCCACTGGGAGGCTGGGGAAGGCTCTCCAGAAGAGGTGACATGTGTTAGGAATACTAAGAGGGAAGGGGAGCCCGGCAAGCAAAAATGGGGCGTGTGTGGGAGGGGTGGGGTGAAGAGGCTGGTATAGGGGGAATTCATTTTAGGCAGAGAAAAGGGCAGATGTGAAGGCAGGACAGTGTGAAACATGGGGCTATGATGAATTGCAAATAGTTTAGCATAGTTTGCCTAAGGACTTGTATAGGGGCTGTAGAAAGGAGATATGGCTAAAAAGGAGGCCGGGGCCTTGTGTTTTAACCAGCGTGAAAGCCACAGAGAGCCACTGAGGGATTACAGTAGGAGTCACATGGTCAGATTTGTGTTTTCACAGAGATCACTGGTGGAGGTTGAGTTGTGGGGTGCAGTGGGGGGAGGCAGGCAGTTGGTGACAAAGATAGCAGGGAAGAGGCTGCTACAGAAATCCAGCAAATAATGAGGGCAGCCTGATTCTGGGAGTGGGGATGAATGAGGGACTTACACCCAGGGGGAGACTCTACGGGACTTAACGGGGGGAGGACATGAGGGGTAAGGAGGCATAAGTGGGAGATGTCTAGGGTGAAGCCCTAGGTTTGGGCCTTTGGGTAAATGACGGAGCTTTTCATCAAAGTAGGGAGTGAGAAGGAGAAGCAAATTTAGCAAAGAAACGGCACATTTCAAGAGCCTGTGGAACCCTGCAGTGGAAACGTCCCATAATTAGGTCGGAGCCCAGGAGAGAGGACAGTCCAGTCCGTGGATCTAAAGCCGGAAGCCAGGAGCTCCACAATGGTGGAGCCAGGGGCTAGGGAGCTCCCGCTGAGTGTCAGGGTGAAAACCTCAGCAGGTGCAGGGCTGCTGAGCCATGGGAAACACTCTATTTAGGGATAATAGAGAAGGAGGGGCTCGGTAAAGAGACAGGCATCCTCCCCGCCAAGGCATTCCTCTACCTGCGAGCTGGAGTTTCAAAACCACCTTCTATTTGTCTCTCCCTCTATTGGTCCTCTACTGGTCTCCCCTTTCTCCTGTCCATCTACAGGGTGCAAAAAAGCAAATTTTTCTACCTTTGTTACTGAATAAACCATTTTTCACAGCTTCCAATGTCTGAACCAAAATCTGCTGTTGGGTTTAAAAATACCTCCCTCCGTTATCAGTTGCTGTATCAGTTCCCATTTCTCACCACATCTCCTCCCACCTTTCAATCAAACAGGGCTCCCGGAGGCCTTTCCTTTTCAGGGTCTCATTATCGCCTCCAGCTTCCCTCTAGCTAGTCCTGCCTCTGGAATGACACGCCCAGTGCCTTCCACCCACTCAAGTCCTGCCCATCCATGGGACCGTCTTCTGCAGCGTCAGTCCACACTCATGGCGCTCCTCGGATTCCTGCTGCCATGGGTTCTTCAGTGGATATTTCATCGTTCTTAGATGTTCATCTATTTCAAGTGCACTTGCCTGAGCTCCCTGAAGTTGACCCACAAACTCACCAAGGGAAATCATACATTCTTTACTTCTCTTGTGCCCCAGAGCACAAGAGACCACCCACCCACCGTGGTCAGAGAGCTGCTCGTGCAGTCTGGCTGTGCCCCCGGAGCTCTGTGAGGAGCACAGGCAGGGATGGCAGGAGCAGCCAGGCAGCTGCCAGATGGTGAGATGAACAGAAGCAGAACTGGACAGAAGTGGGCAAGAGGGATTTAAAGAACAAATTGAAATGGGACTTGAGTGTTATTTTGGAATGCTTGACATTAAAAACTGCAGACAGATCATTTTTAATGTATAGTAATTATTAACTCAAGGACTTTCTTACCAAATAAACTCGAAGCTCTATGAAAAACATCTTAAAACTAACAGTTTTTTAAACAAATAATAGATTTATTTTAAATGTAGTAACACAATATGAGGTTGCCTACAATAAAAGATACAGGGGCATTAAAACAAACAAATACTTTTGAAACAGACAGAAGAAGATGAAAGCAAAGCAAAAGTTCTAACTGGGGTTAGAACTTTGATTAAACATGAAGACGCAGAGTTTCCTGCCAGCCAAAGGAAAAAAGGGGAAAAAAATCACCAAGGAGTCTCAGTGGGGAGGGGCATGACGTAGGGATCAGCAGCAGAGGCCCTGGAGTCAGACACAGCTGGGTCCCAACTCCAGGTCCCCATCAGGAGCTGAGTCTCCAGGCAAGCAAGTGTCCCTCTGAGCCTCAGGGGTCATGAAGGAAAACCTACATCTCTCAAGGCTGACACTGGCAATAAGTGAGATAACATATGCAAAGTACTTAGTATGTGACAGGCACAAAACATGATCGTGGTCTTCTTACTGATAAAGAGTGAAACACAGTAACTCAGCAAGAGATAGGACCCAGGCTCCATCATGAAGAGGACTGGGCCGTCTTTTCCATAGCGGCATCCACAGCATATAAGTATTTACTTGTTGAAAATGAGAGAAAATAATACACTTCCCCTCGTGTACATTCCAATATATCTATACCATATATAGTTCTCATGGATGCACACAAACACAGTGGATAATTTCTTCAGTGGTGGTTTAATGGAAGAATTCTCTATGTGGTGATTTATCATATGCATTTGAATGAAACCTAAAGACAACGGATTTAACACAGCCTAGCGATGAGGTTCAGCAGGAGGCTAAGCTAATGAGATTTAGGTATACAGATGTCTGGATACTAAGAGAGAATTCAGTAAGCTTAGGAATAAATAAGTAATATGCCCCCTGCTATCTAGCAGACCACTCAACATAAAGGCTCCAGAAAGAGCGGTGGGGCTGGTGTCCTGCTCTGGACTCCAGACTATAAGTGGGAGACCAACCTATGAAAATAGAAGAGTCTGGTGAGATGCGGGGACAGCCACAAATAAAGGTTTGTGGCATTTCACAGGTGCCTGGCAGGAATGCACACTCCAGGAGAGCAGGGGTTTGAGTCTCTTTCATTCATTGTGCAACCTGGTAGACCCTGTGGTGCTCCAGGTATCTGGGATGGGGAAAGATACTGTTTGGAGTTTACAGCAAGCCACAAAAGGAGAACAACAATGCAGGTCCCTAAGGTCCGGGAGCAAGCGCATGCACACACAACCGAGAATTAGACACTTGCACAAAACTGAGGCTGGATCAAGGAGTGCCCATCCATGGGCCATAACAGGAGCATGTAGTCAGCAGTGGAGACCCATCAAGTTATCAGGCCAGGTGGGCCCAACAGAAACCCGTGGCCAGATGGGCATGGGCATGTGGGATCGGCACCGACAGGGCCAGAGGGCACAGGTGAGCCGCAGCAGCAGGCACACCAGACCACCCTGCTGGCCTCTGCCACACCACAACCTCTCCCGGCTCACATCCACTGCCACATGGGGGTGGGCCCCTCATGACCAAGTGACAGAGGGGGAAACAGTCAAATGTGGTTCATGGATAGGCTAGCTTGGGAGACGAGTGACAGTTAAAGGACCATGGCTGTATTATGGCTCCACCCAGGATGACCGTGAAAGCTGGTGATGAGGGGAAACCCCCAAAGGGCAGAGCTGGGTGATGCATTCAGCCATCAACTCTGTGGAAAGAGAAGTGGCCAGAGGCAATAACACGTAGGTATTCCCTGGGTATGGCAGGTGACTTGGCTGGTCCGTCAGGGGACTGGGAGGGAGGGGACAAGGAGACCTGAGCAGGAGGAGAGTGGATATAGACAGGAATAGGCATTGAGTGTTTAAGGAGGAAATTAATGCTAAATGAGGTCAGAAGGGTGGGACTTATCTAACAGGACTGGTGTCCATGTAAGAGGAAAGCAGCTCACGCACACGGAGGAAAGGCCGTGTGAGGACATGGTGAGAAGTCAGCCATCTGCAAGGCAAAGAGGGAGGCCTCACCAGAAACCAAACCTACTGGCATCTTCATCTTGAATTTCCGGCCTTTAAAACCATGAGAAAATAAGTTTCTGTTGTTTAAGCCATCCAGCCTATGGTGCTTTGTTACGGCAGCTCTAGAAAACTAAGGCGGGCAGCAATTCTTCTTAACTGGAATTGACACATACTCCAGTTATAGGTCTCTCTGCCTCTTCTGTTAGCCAGCACCACTATTTGAGGGCTTACAGAATGCTTGATTTATTGACTATGTTCCCAAATAACATCACATCAGACCAAAAGACCCACTTATAGCAAAGGGGGAGCAGCAGTGGCAAAACCATAGGACACATGGACCTTCACACACACTACACTACCCAGACGCTGCCGGCTTGCCAGACCAATGCACAGCCAGGTGAGCGTGCAGGTGAAATACCAGCTTGGAGACAACACCCTGCAAGGACGGCACTCAATGCTCTAGGACACAGTTTAGTCCTAAATCAACAACCATTATATGGGTGCTGTGTCCCCACAGGTAGAGCACAGGGGCCTTGAAAATAAGTGAGCCTGATTACCCTCTCTCCTGGCAACTTCCCTGGGCAACCTGGGCTTCCTGTCCCTGTGACTCTAGGTTCCATGAGAGCACGGCTCACAAGTAGGAACACTTCCACCAGAGAACACAGCAAGAATCCCATTACATTTTAAGTAACAGCTGTTGCCCGGTCACTGTGGGCTTCTTGGTCCAGGAGACTAGCAGGCCAGAAGTGGAGCCATGATCCTGGCAGCAGTAATCAGCCCCGACCCTCAGGAACAAGCACAACTAATGGCACAACAAGGGGGCAGGGAAGAATGTGTATGGCATCCAGGATATCCACTGGGCTACTTCTTGGTGCTTCCTTGCCCAGTTTTCATGGTGAACAGACATATGTGGCAGACACAGCCCAAGAAGGGGCTGGGGACCAGAGAGAGACTGAGACCCCACAGGGATCATGGGTCTGCAACACTTTACCAAGTAAGCCTTCCAGCCGATGGTGAGGGGCCTCCAGGGCAGACAGCAGAGGAAGGAGATGATTATCAATGTGGCCTTGAGACCAGTGTCAGCAGAAGGGATGTAGTTCATCCTGCTAATCATCTTCTTGAAGGTTTCTCCCTTCAAGGCAGAGAGTCCCACTGGAGCCCTGGAGGAGATGCCCTGAGGACGCAGTAAAACAAGAAGCTCCTAGCAGCACAGGGCCAGACTGCGGATGGTCTAATGCCACCCAGATCCCCCACCTCCTTCAGGACAGAAGAGCCCAGTCTTCCAGCTGCTAGGGGCGTTGGCACCTGAGGTTGTCAACTGAGGCTCTCTTGGTGGACGGCACGCATCTAGAGAGCCGATCTGCTCAAGTTCTGCCACCTGCCCCCAATGGCTGGCTGTGAGAGGTTTAACGCTTTAGCCCCCTTTCCCCAATTTGGGACAACTCAGAAGGGCTCTCGCAGCTCCACAGCACTCTGTAAGATGAGTTGAGGCTTCTGTTGTGACTGCAGTTCAACTTCTGCCTCTATCCAGTCTTGCTTCCATCACCAGCCCTCCCCCAAAGATGCCGATGCTGACAGTGTTCTCTAATAAACTCAGTGCATAGCAGTCTCCCTGGGGAAGCCAACCTGAGACACGCAGCTTCTCTGGTGTGCTCATGAGCACAGACCCACAGCCCTCTAATGTGGAATCTATTCCCAGGTATTTCCAAGGTACCTCAGATAACACCTGTCCCCCACATCTGCTCTTCTGATATTGCTGAGATAGAACTACCATCCACCTGTCCTGTTACCTAAGCCAGAAACCTCAGAGTCATGCCCTGCTTCTTTCTCTCCCTCACAAGCTCTGTCCCTTCTACCTGGAAAACATTTATACTCACCACCTCTCCATTTCCTGACACTGATCATTCTGAGTTCTCATACCTTTCCTTCCTCAGTTTCCTTGCAGGATCCACCTCCTGCTAAATACAAGGCTTCGTCTACAGTCTACGTTCATCTTGGATGTAGTCCTCCTACAGAACTCAGCTAGTTCCCTGCCTCCAGCTCGCATCCCTGCACAGGTGATCCCATCGCCTGCACCTTAAGCTTCCACCTCTCTGAGAGACATGCCCGTCCCGTCCTCTATCTTTAAATACATACATCTTCACGGTATGTTCTGGAGTCACCTCAAATTCAAACACATCTTTAGGAAACAACTTTTGCTTCTTTCTCTTGTAGACTCCGCCCCATTTCTCCCACCTCAGATATAAACTCCGGGACCTGTATCTACAATGGGACACTAAGTACCTCAGACTAGAGTCCACTTCTCCAAACCACTGTGAAACCTGTGGACCTAACTCTCACACCCAATGCTGGTAGGAGACAGGGAAATGGCATGATAGAATAGCACCATCTCCTACTACCCCAGAGAGTAAAGAAGATGGATGCAAGAAATGAAGAGCCCAGTGTTCTGGATCACAGAAGTGTCCAAGAAAGATCGGGCCTGAGGATTTGGCCTGACATATAGTAACCCTCTTTCTCTTGCCTCTCTTGAAAGACAAGTGTAGTATCAGATTGTTTGTCTCTGTAGATAAATATGCAACGGTTCCTGATTATTGATAACAAGATTAAGAAAGCACAGTATTTATTTGATTTACTCTTTGGTTGTTCCTTTGAAAATTTTCTTACCTTTGCATTGTCTTCATTTGAACTAAGGAAAATCAAGAAGTTTTACATTTGTTCTTCATTCCACAGCACATAATTAGCATTTTAACAGGAAGACACTGTGGCTTTTACAAGATTATAAAAACAGATAAATAGCACATCTTGTTAACTAGGTTGGTGTTTCTCTAAGAAATAATGCTTATCTAATATAAGTGGAACAAGAATGTCCAGTTTGACCAATCTTTCAGCAGCAAATTATTTTTGCAACTTTTTAAAAAACTAAGAATAGCCACTAACAGAGACTTACATTCTATTTGGAAACATATCAACATCCACATTGTAATGCACAAGAATAAAATGTAGTCTCTACCACACACGCTGTCAGAGGGGAAAAGTTTACCTGGGCCAATGGGTATTTTTAACTTTTTAGTGATTGTTATCAGCTTTACCTGTGGCTGCCTTTGTTGCCTCCCCTGTGCAAACTGAGAGAACATCAGCTGCCGGTCGAGCAGCTCCATCCTCTGCTGTCTCTGGATGTCCACTGTGGCTCCCATCCCAATTCTGGCTTCACCAGTGGGTTCTGAAGATGAGAAGATGGGTTCCAGTGTCCAAGAAAAGAACTTTGCCATCCAGCTGGGGATGTGGAGCACCCGATGAACTTGGAACATTTTGCTATTGTAGCACATACCAGAAATCTAAAAGAAAAAAGTCCAACTGGATTGCTCAAATGTAATACAATTTTAAAGTATATTTAACACAAAAATCAGCAGCCACAAAACATTTCAGATGGTTTTTTTTTTTAGTTTTAGTAGTGTTGGATGATAAGCAAAAATCTCTACCAAATTGCAGAATACTAAGCAGTAATAATCAAGAAAAAATCTAATATACCCAGTAAACAAATTTTTGTTTTATTGAATTACAAGAGCTAGCAAAATACTGATCATTTAACACTCAAAAGTACTGGTAAAATATTTTAAAAACATTGTCTTCATCTTGTAAAAAAGCCATAAAAGATCTGATTATCAAAACACTTTCACACTGTACTAACTCTGTGGTTACCCTAATTGGCAGATGGCCATCGGAGAGAGATAACAACAGAAGATGACTCTGATGTTTAATCTGACCCAATCACATAATAGATTTAACAGAAAAGACAATCTAAACTCTTGTTTTTAATTAAATAGCATTTAATTAATTTTTTAAGTATTGATTTTTCTAGATTTTTAAATTCCTCACCAATATTAGTTAGCAATTAACAATTCCATTTATAAACCAATCATCTTTATGGTCATTTATATGGTAAGAGATGTCTCAAGAATCTCCACGGTTTTCTAGGTAAAAATGACTATGGCTATTCTTTTGTCAAAAACTTTAATTATGTGAATTTGATTCTTAGGAAGAGAAGTTATTCATACCAAATTAGAGTGAGTATATCTGACAACTTTCTATCTAATATGAGAAAAGTACATGCCAATGTTTTATTAATAAAATTTAAATTAATTAATTAGGCAAGAATTTCTTTTTCTTTTCTTTTTTTTTTTTAAGACAGAGTCTCACTTTGTTGCCTGGGCTAGAGTGAGTGCCGTGGCGTCAGCTTAGCTCACAGCAACCTCAAACTCCTGGGCTTAAGCGATCCTACTGCCTCAGCCTCCCGAGTAGCTGGGACTACAGGCATGAACCACCATGCCCGGCTAATTTTTTCTATATATATTTTTAGTTGGCCAGATAATTTCTTTCTATTTTTAGTAAAGATGGGGTCTCAGGCTGGTCTCGAACTCCTGACCTCAAGCGATCCACCCGCCCTGGCCTCCCAGAGGGCTAGGATTACAGGCATGAGCCACTGCGCCCGGCCCTAATTAGGCAAGAATTTCTTGAGAATCTGCTACACACCAGGCACTGTTCTAGGCACTTAGAATACACCAGAGAAGAAGTTAAACAAGGCCCCACTCTTATAGAGGTTACAGTGGTCAATACGGAGAACAGACAGTAAACAAGTCAACAGGTAAAACAACTTCAGACAAGTTCTGTGAAGGCAGTAAAATAAATCTGGAACTCAAAGAAAAAGTTAGGCAGAGATAAGGATTTGGGAGTCACTGGATATTATATGGCATTTAAGGCAATGGGACTTGACAAGATAATATGGGAGTGGGAAGAGAGAACAAGATTAAGGATTGAACTCAGTAGTACACTAGTATTTTGTGGATGGCTGGAGTGGGAGATGCCAATAAAGAAATCTGAGAGGGAGCTGCCAGTGAACAGAAAGGAAACGTGGAGAGTTTAGTAGCACTGAAGCTAAGAGTAGACAGTTTTAAAACACGGGAATGGTCGGCTATGTCTAATGCAGCTAACAGTTCGGTAAGATAGAACTGACTACTCAATGTGGCAAACAAAGGCGTTTGATGAACAAGGCATTTATAAGAACAGTTTTGGTACAAAAGACAGACTGTAGTAGGCTGAGAGTAAATTGTGTAAGACTTAGTTTCAAATAATTTCCGTGCCCCTTCTCTCAAAATAGAACAAAACAACAAAGAAAATGAAAACAGAAAAATCTCCATGGTCAGTAAAAAGAGAAAGCATCTGTAATCCAGAATCACACTAGCAAAATGGAAAGCATATTGAGTAATTTTAAATTGCTCAGCATATAAGCAGTGTAAATTCAAATGCCTGCAGAGGGTTGCATGGGACTCTGACAAGTTCAAGGATTGAAGGCACCAAGCAGTGTGGAAGGCAGGAGTGAAGCAGAGGGTACTTAAGTCTGTGGGAGAAGCACCCGATTCCTCCTATACCCAGCACAGCCACCTAACCACCCTCTCCCCTCCACAGTGCACAGGTCTGAGTTCTGCTGGGCATGCACCAAGGAGGGTTCATGTGCGTGGGGAAGGCACAGAGAGGGAAGGCCCCAGGCTCTGCACAGAGCAATCCATACAGATGGGCGCCATGACCGTATGTCTCATGGGGGGTTCCAGAAGAGGACAACAGAGGGAATGTGGAGGAAAGGAGATATTTAGCGGTAACAGCTGAGAGTATTCTAGAATTAATAAAGAATTTAAATCCTCAGATTGAAAATGCAAGAGTACTTAAAAGGGTACCAAAATGAAACTGACGCCTAGATTCATTGCAGTGATACAAAAGAAAGAAATCCTTAAACGCAACCAGAGATAAAACACAGACTGTCAAAAAGGAAAAACAATTAACTAGCAGGTAACAGCAACAAAAACTGCAAGGTACTTGGGAATAAATCCAATTAAAAAATGTGTAAGGCCTTGAAAGAGAAAACCGAAAAGATATAATAAGGGATATTTTTTAGGAAACCAACCCTAGTAAAAACTACAGATAACACATCCATGAATAGGAAGACACAAAATTGTTAAGATACCAATTTTCATCAAATTAATACACAAATTCAACATAATACAAAATAAAATCTTAACAGGGTGTTTTGTTGTAACATAAATGTAAATCCTAAAAATTCATGCAGAATATTTAAGGTTTAAATTTTAAAATTATCATGTTGGGAGAAAGAAGCCAGACACAAAAGACTGCAAACATTATTGTTCCATTTCTGCGAATGGATAAATCTAAACAATACACCAAATAGTAAAACAATAAAGCAAAGCACAATGAAGATGACCACATGAGTCAGGAGGGGTCTCAGGAGTGAGGAGAGAGAGAGGGAGGGCCATGGGCTGTGAGGCTGGCCAAGTGTGGTCTGGACCTGTGTGGTCTTTTTACGGGTGTGTTTACAGTGATTTGTACAGCTTCATCACAGTTATGGTTTATGTACATTTTGGTATGTGTTATATATCACAATAAAAAGAGCTAAAAGATAAAGACATAAAGGATCCAGAATAGCCAAGGTAATTTTAAAGACACAGTGTGCCACAAGTTACCATAAATGAAAAGATAAGAGTGAGACTGGTAGAAGGTACTTAGAATTCATGTGGCCAACAAAGGTAGCAATCAAGACATATAAAGAAACCCTGGAAATTTATAAGAAAGATAATCAACCCAATCTAAAAAGTGAAAGAAAAGGAGATTTCAGAAGAGGAAATTGAAATGGCTAAAAAATTGATGAAAAGATGTTTATTCTCACTTGTTTTTAGGGAACTGAAATCTAAAATGAGCAATGTGAAGTACAACAATTGGCACACATTTAAAATCTGAGCTCGTCCAGTTTTCATGAGGATGAGGGGAACTGAGAACTCTCACACTGTCCTAAGGGAGGGTAAAGTTAACAACCCTTCTGGGAAGCAATTTGGCAATACCTAGTAGAGCTGAAGTGTGCTTTCAGGAATATTCAATCACAGAGCTGTATGTAGTAGTGAGGAAACTGAAACAAAGTATCTCCAGCAGAGGGACAGCTAAAGAGTGGGTTATTCATACAACAAAATACATGTACATCTAGTTCATTTGAAAGGCCGTGCAGTTCAAATGAACTCCATGTACATGTCTTAATGTATTTAAGGTTGAGTGAAAAATATATATGAAAGGTATATGATATTTATTCATCGTTTTGCAGAATTTCAAAACACAAAATAATAGTTGATGCTATTTATGGACACATCCATCTGTAGAAAGAATCATGGAAAGTAGCTTCTTCTGCAGTGGGGCTATGGGGAATGGGAGATCTGAGGGGTAGTATCTGTAGCAATTTGTTTTTTTTAACAAAGGCAGGTAGATGAAGTAAATATAGTAAATATAGTAAGTAAAAAGGAACTGGAGGCAAGAAAGTAGAAATCCCTTTTCTGAAGATCTGGTAGGAAGGAAAACAGAAAATGGGGTGTATAACAGCATAGTTACACTGATTTAACTAAAGATGGCAAAATGTTATAATACACAACAAAATATGAAAAATATAAATCAAATTAGAGCTGTGAGAGTTGAATTAAGCAAAAAAATTAAACACTTTATTTTTTAGTCTTAAAATATCCAACTGTGATCGTGGATTTGTCCATTTCTCCCATTAAGCTCTGTTTTAACTTCATGTATTTGGAAGCTGTTGAGGAATGTGGAAGCTGTTCTTAGGCACACATGCATTTACAATGGACTCTTTCATCATAACAAAGTATCCTGATACGCTTTCAGCAATACTCAGAGATGTCTATTTTGTCTGATATTAATATGGCCATTTCTGCTTTCTTATGCTGTTTCCATGATATATCTTCATCCTTTTACTTTTAATCTTTTTTGTGTCTTTGTATTTAAAGTGTGTCTTGTAGATAGCTTATAGCAGTTTCTTGCCTTTAAATCAGTCTGACAATCTCTATGTTTTGACTGGAGTTTTTAGCCATTCACACTTTAATGTATTTGCCTTGATATAGTGGGATTTTGCTATTTGGTTTCTATTTGTTTTATCTGTATTTTTATTCTTTGTTCCTTCTTTCCTATGTTCCTTTGTGTTAATCAAATCTTATTTAGTATTTCATTTTAATTCTTTTATTTTTTTAGCTACATTTCATTTCATTTTTTTCCTCAAGTTTGCCCTCAGGATTACATTATGCATTTTTAACTCATTACAACGTACTTAAAATTATTACTGAATTACTTAAAGTAAAATATGGGAAGCTTGCAAGAGTATACAGTAAGTCTTCATTTAACGTCATCAATAGGTTCGTGGAAACTGCAAATTTTAGTGAAACAACATATAAGGAAACCAATTTTGTTATTTTAAATCAACATTATAATGAAAAGACACTGGATAAAATGATGTTATTTGAATGTTATTTTGTTTGAAGTCCTAGTTTCCAAGAACCTATTAACGTTAAGTGAGGACTTACTGTAGTTGTATGTAACATCTCCCCCATCCACTGTGCTACTTCCGTCTTATTACATCTACATACCTTATAAACTCAACAATACAGTGTTGGTTTTGATTTTAAAATTCACTTATTTTTAAAGAATATAATGAAAATGCAGAGCTTTGTCTGTACTTATTAAGGAGTTCACAATTTAGCAGGGGGGTCTTAATTTTATGGAGGGAAGACAGAGATTCCTTAAAGAAACTCATGAAGGTTAAAGATCTTCATTCTACTGTCCATGTCTGTCCCTGCCCCCCTGTCATGTATACACTTACCAAATTGTGTATTCAGTTTTAGCAGGACCATCCTATGAAGAGGTAGGATGTCCTACCCAGTAATAAACAAATACATGACCACAAATCCTAGCAGGGAAATAGGGCTTTTGTGTTTATTTGCTTACATTTCCATCCTATCTATTTAAATGTAAACTCTGAGAGGGAAAGATTTTGGTTGGTTTTAATCACTACTTGGCCTCTGTAACTAGAAGGGCGCCTGGTACATAGTAAGTACTCTTTAAGTACTTGCTGGAGGGATGGTGAATACACGAATGGTCCACAAAAATAAATACATGACCTTAGACCATTTTAAGGGAAACTGGAAAGTTGCGAGTAGAAACATTCTTTTTGGTCCTAAGTTTATACTTTCCCATATGACAAAAAGGTAAAGAATTCACTTGTCCATGCCCCTGGCACACCAGCATGACCTCAAGTTGCTAAATAAAGCACTACTGCAAAATGTTCTAGATACTTGCAAAGGATAAAAACATATAGAGGTTAAAAGTTTAGTTTCCTATTGATAATCAGACCACACTATTTATGACAAGATGGGATAAAAATGATTGCATTACATTTCACCTAATTACTGCCAAAAGCTTTGAGACAGTATCACTTATTATTCTACCTTACATTTTACACATTGCTTTTTTTTTTTTGAGACAGAGTCTCGTTCTGTTGCCCGGGCTAGAGTGAGTGCCGTGGCATCAGCCTAGCTCAAGCAACCTCAAACTCCTGGGCTTAAGCGATCCTACTGCCTCAGCCTCCCGAGTAGCTGGGACTACAGGCATGCGCCACCATGCCCAGCTAATTTTTTCTATATATATTTTTAGTTGGCCATATAATTTATTTCTATTTTTAGTAGAGACGGGGTCTCACTCAGGCTGATCTCGAACTCCTGACCTCGAGCGATCCACCTGCCTCGGCCTCCCAGAGGGCTAGGATTACAGGCGTGAGCCACCGCGCCTGGCCTACACATTGCTTTTAACTTTAATTTTCATTCTCTCATAAACCTTACTTGTACTGGGTTTTCTGAATGAGAGAGTTTTCTTGACACGCACAGATCTTGTGGAAAAGAGGCTTTAAAAGAAGGCCACATGCTTGGATTTGCTTCTCAGCAGGCCAGCGGACTCTAACAAGGGGGTCTGGTAGGCTTCAGAGCTTGGGAAATCAAAGGTCTATGGAGGGGCCATAGATAGGAAGGGAGCAGTAGCACGGGCTCGGGCAGGCAAGGAGTCCATCCAGGCTGACCAGATAAAGCAAAAAGGAACAGATGGTGTGTGCCTGGGAAGACAAGCTAGAGGAATCGGAGTGCTTGGGTAACATGAATCAGGAACACTGGCCAGGAAAAGGGACAGAGATCAGACAACCAGAGAACATCTGGCCCACGTCCAGCTGAATGTCTAGGTCAAAAAGTCAGGCCATGGCTCTGGGTTAGAGGTAGGAAATCCCCATATGCCAACAGTGGGAGTTATTACCTCGTAAGTCTAACTGAGAATGAAACAACAGGAAGTCATTTTCTTTTAGGTCCCTAATAAACATGGACATTCATTACACACTTATTCAGATTATTAGTCCTTTTAGAAAGGGAATTACAAAATAACGCTCATCAGGCAAATAAAGAATTTGATTTGCTGGGCGGAAAACATGCAAAACACTCTTGATTATAGAGAGTAAATTTCAACTGTCCTCTGGTCTTGTTTAGTATTAGCCTGAAACCACAGCAGGCAGGGGTGAGAAACCATGACCTGGCAGTGATACCCAGGTGTTGATCTCTTTCTCCCGCCAACTGTGGCTGAACAAAAACCCACAAGGCAAGCTGCACGGCCTGGGTCCCTGTGGGTGACAGTATCCATGTCCAAGAAACCTACCATCTAATGGGCAACAGGAGAAACACTAGTGCTGCTTTTCCAGGGTAATGACACTGCCTTTGCATGACAGCGGTGCGCCAACGGAACAGACGTCCCCTTGCACGTGGGCCTCAGCACAAAGACTTCATATGCACTCAAGGTCCACTGAGGCCTCATTTATTCATTGAACAAAAATTCACTGAATGCTAATATATGCCAGGCTGTGTTTTTAACATTGGAACACAGTAGGGAGCAAAACAGAAAAATCCCTGCTGTAATCGATCTTATATTTTTCTATTCCTTCTTTTGCACTGAAAATGTTAAAGAAAGAATGAAGGAACTTTGTAAATTCTGTAATTTATGACCCAGAGAATCTGTATGCAAATTAGGGATACTGAAAGTTATTTCTGCCATTTATGACAAAGATTATTCTTTTCATGACAGACAGAACCATGTGCCTTTGGCAGTTACTGTAAGAGTCTTGTTGTGTTATTCTTTAAGTGCAGAACTGAATCAGACTGAACTCTCTATAGCTCTTCTCGCTCTTTCATATGAGGGAAGAAGAAGGATATTAACCTAAAAGATAATTGAGGTATCCAGTTAAAACACTGGATACCCTTTTGATTCTTGGGAAATTGAACTGGAATAGAGACAGAATTAATCAGATCAGAGATTATTTCTCACAAATTGTTTCAGAAAGCTGCTCTAAGCTTTTCCCTTTAGAAAATCATGCATCAGGAGAATTAGGTCAACTGTGCAAAGCAGACAACTTTGAACTACAGTGCCTTAAATATAACAGTTTATTTCTCCCTCATGTTAAATAAAGCTCCAACTACACACACACACACACACACACACACACACACACACACACACACACACACATATTTTTGAGACAGAGTCTCACTCTGTTGCCCAGGGTAGAGTGCAGTGGCGCCATCATAGGTCACAGCAACCTCAAACTCCTGGGCTCAAGCCATCCACCTGCCTCTGCCTCCCGAGTAGCTGGGACTATTGGTGTGTACCACCATGCATGGTTAATTTTTCTATTATTTTAGTAGAGACGGGGTCTTGCTCTTGCTCAGGCTGGTCTTGAACTCCTGAGCTCAAGCAATCCTCCCACCTTGGCCTCCCAGAGTGCTAGAATTACAGACATGAGCCACTGTGCCCAGCCAAAAAGCTCCAACCATCTTAACTGTATTCTAGGCAACAAGAAAAAATAAGGACAAAAAGGACAAAAGGCTACTTTAAGGAGCCTTCCCAGAAGTCTCACCAATATGTATGTTTACAGCTTACTGGCCAGGATGCCAGGACTTAGTCAAATGGTCACACCTAGATGCAAAGGAGACTGGGCAATGTGATCTTTCAGTTGGAGCCACTGCTGTCCCAAATAAAATGAAGCTTCTGTTAGTAAGAAAAAAATACATTAGGAGGCAGCTAGAGTCTTTAGCACATGGAGAAAGCTTATATGTAAACAAATACCTTCTAATCCTCTTTTAAGAAGGAGACTATCCACCTATAAAGTTATGTCTATTTTTATAAACTGATTCAACAAACTAAAAATTAAGTGGAAAATGGGCTTATGATGATTTTGTTTCTCACACTGGACTAAAAATGAACTAAAAGTGAATGTGAAGACTTAGAAAGATTTGTGGATTTACAGATATAGACTCAATGGTGAAAAACTCAATGCTTTCAATCTAACATCAGGAAGAAGGCAAGAATGTCCATTCACCACTTTTATTTAACACTGTACTAGAGGTCTTAGCTAGTGTAGTAAGGCAAGAAAAATAAAAGGCACAGATTGAAAAGCAGTAAAACATAAAAACATATAAAACTTATTTCCTGATGACATGATCATGTATAGAACACCCTAAGGAATCTACAGAAAAGCTACCAGAAATAATATACAAATTCAGCAAAGTTGTAGGTTACAAGAACAATATACAGATATCAACTGTATTTCTATACACTAGCAATAAACAATTGGGAAAAAAGTATTAAAACTCCATTTATAATGGCATCAAAACCCAGAATTACTTAGGAATACATTTAATGAACGATGTACGTGGTCTGTACTTTGAAAATTTAAAAATTACGAGGAGGAATTAAAGAAGAGCTAAATAAATATAGAGACACATCATGTTCATGAATTGGAAGACTCAATATTGTTAAAATGGTTGTATTAGCTGTCGATTACTGAGAAACAAATTACCTAAAACTCAATGGCTTAAAACAATAAGCATTTATTATTTACACAGTTTCTGTGGGTTAAGCATGTGGCAGTAGCTTAGTTGAGTGGTTATGGCTCAAGGTCTCCCAGGAGGCTAGAGTCAAGATGTCAGCCTACCTGTTTTCATCTGAAGACTAGACTGGGGCTGGAGGATGACCTTCCAAGGTGGCTCAAATACACACCTGGCATGTTAGTGCTGATTACTGGCAGGAAGCCACAGTTGTTGGTCATGTGGAACTCTCCATAGGCCTGCTTCAATGTCCTCATGACATGGCATAAGGCATCCCCAAGAGCAAGTTACTCAAGAGGGAGCAAGATTGAAGGAACTGTGTCTTTTATGACCTGCCCTTGGGAGTCACATTCCATCATTTTTGCCACGTTCTGCCCATTTTAAATTAGTCACTAAGGTACAGTCCATACTCTAGGGGAGGGGAAATAAGTTCACCTCTTAAGTATAAAAGAATTTCTGGACATATTTTAGAACTATCACAATGGCAATTCTTCCCAAGTTTACAACAGTTTCAATGCAATCCCAAGCAAAACCTTAAGTTTTCCCTCCTTTCCTGAAGAAATTACAAACTGATCTTAAAATGCATATTAAAAGTCAATGTTTCTAAAATAAGTAAACCAGTTTTGAAAAAGAGAAACAAAGCTGGAGCACTTACATTGCCTGATTTCAAGACCTACCATGAAGCTGTATTGATCAAGACAGTGTGGGACTGGCACAAGGATAGACATACAGATAACTGGGATAGAAAAGAGAGTCGATAAATGGACCCACACTTGTCAACTGGGTTTTGACAGTGGTGTCAAGGTAATACAATGGAGAGGAGTCTTTTCAATAATTGGTGATGGAACAATTGGATATCTGTGTGGAAAAAAATCTCAACCCTCACCTCACAAGAATTACACTCAACCTGGATCACAGACCTAAATGTAATAGCAAAAACTATTAAATTCTATAAGAAAATATAGGAGAAAATCTTTGTGACATTGGATTAGCAAAGATTTCCTAAATAGGACATCCAAAGCTATTTTAAAAATTGGTAATAATGAATTAATCAAGATTTTAAAATTTTGCTCTTTGAAAGACATAGTTAATGGAATAGACAGGCAAGCTACATATTGGGATAAAATGTTTACAAAACATGCCCAACAAAGGGCATATATTCAGAATATACAAAGAATTCTTTGAACTCAATTAGAAGTCAAATAACCCAATGAAAAAAATGGGCAAAAGATTTGCACAGATACCTCACAAAAGATATGCAAATGGCCACTAAGCACATAAAAAGATGCTCAATATCACTAATCATTGGAGAAATACAAATTAAAACTACAAGATACCACTACACACCCACTAGCGTGCCTAAAAGTAAAATGACTGACAATACCAAGTGTTGACAAGAAGGTGGAGCATTTGGAACTTCGAACCATTGATGGTAAAAATGCAAAATGGTATAGCCACTTTTTAAAATAATGTTAAATATACACTTATTACGTGACCCAGCAATTCCACTCCTAAAGAAGTGAAAACATGTCTAAAGACAAATGTGTACATAGATGTTCACAGCAGCATTATTCATAATAACCCAAATCTGGAAGCAACCCGTATGTCCATCAACTGGGGAATGGATAAACAAATTGTGGTGCATCTATACTACAGATTCATACTTACATAATAAGAAATGCAATATTAATAAATGAATCTCAACAGAAGTTCATAGATGAATCTCAAAAACATGTTAAGTGAAAGAAAACACAGAAGACTTCATACTATATGATACCAAGTATATGAAGTTCTAGAAAAGGCAAAACTATAATGACATGAAGATTGGTGGTAACCTGAGGCTGGCAGTTGAATGTGGGGATAAGAGAGCAAAAGGACATACATGAAGAAACTTTTCAAGGTGAGGAGACTGTTTTGTATCTTGACTGTGGTGGTGGATACACAACTATATTCAACTACCAAAGTTCGGCAAACTACACTTAAAATTGAATTCTATTGTACATAAATAACATCTTAATAAAAGACAAAAAGAATTTTTCATAAAAGTGAATGTGATGATTGAGAAAGATCTACACATGTGTAGACACAAATTTTCTTTTAAATTTTATAAAAGAGGTGGGATTTTAGCAGAATAAAAACAATTTTTTAACAAGAAACTTCCGATACCTTAAAAATGTTCCCAGATATCCATATAAATAAGACTTTTGACAACATGCTATCCTGCTGTATATAAATAATGAATCAATTCAAAACAACATGTATTGATTTTACCACAGCCCTCTCCCAGAGGTTATCATCAAGATAGAAGAGATATATCAACACCATCAGCCCCAAAGAGAAAGGAACACTGGATATTTCTATTAAAAAAAAGAAAAAAGACAGTTTAAAGAGATAATCAAAACTGATTCAAGACTTTCAGTCTTGTGATAGGAAGACAATGTGAGGGCCCCATGGGAAAATGCTCTGTGCTGCAACTGACACGACCATCTACCGGTAATCTCCACGAGTAAAAACACGGGTGCTTCTTGGTCACCCCCCTTCCTTATCTCCATTTCTTCTTCCTTTAATCAGCAGCACTACTAAACCAGCCTAATATATTTTAAATTATTGTTTAAGTTTTCCCTAAACCATTCTTTACTTAAGATTCTTGTACATGGGACGGGCGCGGTGGCTCATGCCTGTAATCCTAACACTCTGGGAGGCTGAGGCGGGCAGATCGTTGGAGCTCAGGAGTTCGAGACCAGCCTGAGCGAGAGCGAGACCCCGTCTCTACTAAAAATAGAAAGAAATTATATGGGCAGCTAAAAGAAAGAAAGAAAGAAAAGAAAAAGTTAGCCGGGCATGGTGGCACATGCCTGTAGTCCCAGCTACTCAGGAGGCTGAGGCAGAAGGATCGCTTGAGCCCAGGAGTTTGAGGTTGCTGTGAGCTAGGCTGATGCCACGGCACTCACTCTAGCCTGGGCAACAGAGTGAGACTCTGTCTCAAAAAAAAAGATTCTTGTACATGATAATGCAAGAAATGCAAGATGATGAGCCTTTTGAAGATGAGCTTTGAGCTACATTTTTAACCAAGTGTAGAGAAAAGACCAGTTAAGTATCTTGATGATCTTAGAAGAGAAAGCATAGCTATAGGCCTGATTCTTCCTATCAGAAAGAAAAGAAAGACTGCCAGTGAGATAAAATTTTCTTGGATATTTTTTCAGCCCACAGAATTCACAAGGAAGGCTGCAGAAAGTTGTTGATTATGACTTTTGGGGCCTCTGGGGACTTTGAAAACTTCTTCAGATCCAAGATTGCCCTCTAGAATCATGTATTCATTGATGATAAATGGGACCTCATCTTAGTGGTGTGGTTAAGGGAAGATCTCAGAACAGCCCTGTACATGTAAGCTTCCTGTGGCTGGAACAGACATGGAGAGCCTTGAAATGTGCGGTGGAAGGCACTGGACTCACTGGTCCCAGAGCAGAACACCTGCCTTTGTCTGGTTCTATCACCTATCAGTCAGGCAACCAGAACCTCAGCCTCCCCGTCTTTACAATGGGAAGCCCAGGTACTCTACCACTAGGGAGAGCATGTCAAGAACCTACTAAAGAAGTACACGTTGAAAACATCCTGATAATCACATGGTTTTATAATGTGTTATAGCACAGCATTTATTCTTTTGATAATATTGAATTTTAAAACTCAACTATTATTTACAGAATGTATATCAAATGTCAAACATTGTACTAGGCACTGTAGATTATAAAGAATACTACATAATTCCTATAAACTGGAAGACAAGGTTCCCCTACAACTCAATAGTAAAACAAACAAACAAACAAACTAACAAACTAAACAAAGAACTAATAGCCTGATTTTAAAAATGGGCTAAGGAGTTGAATAGATATTTCTCCAAAGACAACATACCAATGGCCAACAGGTATATGAAAAATGCTCAACATCACTAATCATCAGGGAAATGCAAATCAAAACCACAATGAGATATCACTTCACATCTGTTAGGATGGCTATTATCAAAAAAAAAAAAAAAAAAAAAAACAAGAAAAAAAAAGAAAAGAAAAAAAAAAACCCAAAAGACAAGTATTGGTGATGCTCTGGTGGGATTGGAACCTTGTGAACTGTTGGGGGAAATGCAAATGGTACAATAGCTATGGAAAATGGCATGGAGGTTCCTCAAAACGTTAAAAATAGAACTATCATATGACCTAGTAATCCCACTATTAGGTATATATCCAAAAGAATTGAATCAGGATGTCAAAGAGATACCCACACTCCCATGTTCATTGCAGCATTATTCATTACTGCAGCAATAGCCAAGATGTGGAAACAACCTAGTGTCCACTGACAGATGACTGGATGAAGATAATGAGGTATATGCACACAATGGAATACTATTCAGACTTAAAAAGGAAGGAAATTCTGCAATATGCAACAGCATGGATGAGCACCTTATACTAAGTGAAACAAGCCAGTCACAGAAAGACAAATACTGCATGATTCCACTTACATGAGGTATATAAGTTAGTCAAATTCAGAGACTCAGAGGATGGAATGGTGGTTGCCAGGGCCTGAGGGGAGGGGAAAAGAGGAGTCACTAATCAACTGCCATAAAGTTTCAGTCAAGATGAATAAGATCTAGAGATCTGCAGTATAACACTGTACCTATCATCAACAATAATGTATTGTACACTTAAAATTTTGTTAACAGTGCAGATCTCATTAAGTATTCTCACTAAGATAAGTAAGATTATATATATATATAAAGACAGACAGGACTGACTCAGAAAACACATGAGTCAGGACTTAGATGAATAGAATTTTCCAGGAGAAGAGATATGTGGGTGAAAGAGGGGATACAGTTGGAAGAAACTACAAAGCTATCTTTTAAGAGCATAGACATAAAGCTGCTACCTACATTTGAATCCTGTCTCCACTACTTATCAGCTTGTGTACTTAGCAAATTACAGTTATGTGTTGCTCAACAAGAGGGATACATTATGAGAAATGTGCCCTTGGGGAATTGTGTCATTGTGCCAACATCATAGAGTGTACATACACAAACCTGGATGGTATATTTTCATTCATAGATATATTTTTTCATATGGAAAACCAAATGTCCCAGCACCATTCCTGAACATCAACCATCTCCCCTACTTGATCTGCAATGCTAATATCAAGTGCCACATATCAGGTTTCTACATATGCTCCATTATAATCTATGGAGCCACCATCATAAACGCAGTCCATCATTTACTGAAACATCGTTATGTAGTGCATGACTGTACTTAATTTCTGTGTCTCAGTTTCTTCATCTATAAAATAGAATAGTTCTTAGTTCATCAGGTTTTTATGAAGACTAATTAATATAATATTCGTAAAGTGCTTAGAAAAGAGCCCTATTAGTTTTTCTCTAGGTTATACTGTGGGAAGAAATTATCCCAAATTTCAGTATCTTATAACAAAGATTTACTTGTTGTTCATGTTACATGTTGGCTATAGCTCTGCTCCATGTGTCTACTTCATTCTGGGGTCTGAAGGAGCAGCCTCTCTCTCTCTGACCTGTGCTTTTCTCATGGCAAAGGGAATAGGGCAATGGTGGAACCACACAATGGTTCTCCAAGCTTCTGCTTGGGTAAAGCATTTGTCACTTCTGGTCATATTTCAGTGGCTAATATAAGTCACAGAACAAAGCCTGATGTCAACAGGCCACACAGGGCCCTATATAAGGAGAGGCCCAGTAAAGAGGGGCAGAAAATATTTTGAACAAATGTATTTGAACAAAAATATTAGAACAAATAATATAATGTACCACAAGTGCCTGGTACACAGTAAATACCATGTGTGTGCTAAACAAAAATAAGAGATTGCACATTAGCACAGAATCCTGAGAATGAGATATTTAGGAACAGTCAAATGTTCAGTGTCGAAGTATATGGTACACAGGGGTGACAGTGGTATGTGAGGAGGTCAAATTTTGAAAGGCTCTGAAAGAAGGTTAGGTTTTTGCCTACAGGTAGACGATAAATTGCAATAATAAAAAATTTTTACAGTTATTTTTAATAAATTTTATAAGGTACTTCTGTCTGCCAGCTTTATTAAGGCATTGGCATAATTTCATTTAAAAATCACATATCTACTAGTCACTGCCTCCCTGTGTAATACCTGTCAGCCTGGGACTGAGTTGCGATTGCCGTAACAAGGAAGAATATATGGAAGGTTTCTTCCAGTTGGCTCAGGCTCCCTGAGGTCAGGATAGGGGAAGGTGGCATAGAAAGGGAGGGAGGAAAGAGAGAAGAAGAGAAAGGTTATGGATGGATCGATGCGAGCGTGATTGTGAGTGTGTGTGATGTACAATGGACTATAAGCACTTAATTCAGTGCTGGCATCACACTTGCTATTTTAATTATAAAAGGGTGAAAGCACCCTCCCAGTACGGATATTTCCTAAGGACCTGCTGGCTGTCTTCTATTATATTTTATTTCTACACGTGGTCCTTTCACGAGTCCCACCACCCTCATGGCTTTAGTCAATCTCAATTTTTCTTTGCAGCTTCTGTCCTCATTTTCAATGAACTGCTAGAAAATAATCTGAATCGCTAAAATTTAACTGGAAGCCTTGAGCATCAGGTGAATTATCTGACCTGCTACCCTGTACCCCTCTTTGGTCAATTTGGAGAAGAAATCTAAGGGGGGAAAGGTTAAATAGGAAAACAGGCAGCAGGGAGAGAAGAGGAAGAGGTGCGCAAGTAGGGGAGGCACAGGGGACTCCGCATATCATCATCATTCACCAGGGAGCAGGCCAGGGCCTGAAAACATACTCCAGGGAGTTTATACTTCCACAGGAGAGTATGCTATTTCCATTTCTTCATAGTTACTACAAGACAGTGCTTTATTTTTTGTCTTTAAAACTATTGTGGGGGGGGGAGAAAGAAAGGCAAATCAGAGCCCACAAATAAACTGTCCCGACTCCTTACAGATGACTCATTTTCCCTTCCCCCTTCTGTGATTTACAAACTCTCATAAGACTTCTATAATCTTGCACCATCGCCAAGTGTTTTTGCTCAAAAAACATTAAAGATCCCACTGCTAACAGACAACAATCCAAACTCAGACCACATTCAAAGTCCTAAATAATCTGTTGTCAATCTAAATTCTAATCTTATTATTGGGTGGAACAGATTTTTTTTCGCACTAAGGTTGCCTGATCACAAGATAAGCACAGTCTGATATATGGTAGGGAACAAGTAACAACTGCAAGAAATGGGTACAGTGAAGGGCTGTGTTGAAGGGAGAAGCCTGGAGTCTGATGCCTGTCTATTAATTCACTCTCAAACAGCTTAAAAGAGGACCAAATAATGATAAAGGTTTGAAGTGTAAAAGTAGAAGATTGGCAAAACCAGGCTCTTTCTATTTTAATCATGCCGGAATCAGATCAGGCCTGAGACCTCAGCTTCTGAGAATTAGGGTACATCCCAGTGGTAATGACTCATTATTATGATTCATAAAACTGCAGAAAATGAAGAAGTACTGGGATATAGATGCCTCAATGGCTCTCTGCAGAACCACAAAAAAAGAATCTAAATAAAGTTCAATAAGTGAGCAATACTTTCTTTAAGGAAAAGAAAGCATTAATGTGTAAAAAGACTACTGGAATTGTGAATATTTAAAGAGTGGCCTAAATTTTTGAAGGTCTCTCATAAGACATTAAGAACAGTTGAGCATGGTGGTGCTAATACGATGGAAGCAGGTATTTACTCGTATTTCATGCCAAAACTTTTGAAGTACTCCTTAAACTGAAATATTGTAGCCAAATCAAATATGTCAGTTGGCTACAATAACCAAGCTTCCAGTTATAATTTTGTAACTTTTCATGAAGTCATTTTTTAAATATTAAATGTTTTTATTAAAAATCAGAGCTGTCAAAGGAGGGACGGGGCAACACAAAAACATTTATCAACAATACATGCGAGTAATCTCAAAGTAATCTTTAAGCACAACTGAATGTCCCTCACCTTTCCTGGGCAGGAGTTGGAATCTCTGCTGGATCACAGGACGGACATGAAGAGTGACAGCTGTTCTAGATAAACTAACTTATTGCTCCTGGTAATGCTCCTGGTAAGCTAAAAACTATGTTCCCCCTCAACTCAGGAAAATAATTTAGTCCTCATCCTTTTCTGTGACATCACTGAAGACAGAAAGTGGGCTCCAAACTAGTAAAATACTGTACTGATGTAATTTATCAACCTCTTCTTTTAATCAGTGGGATATTTTAAAGTTATATATTCAGAGACATCTATAATTATGCAAGAATGAGGGACAAAAGAAGAGATAAAAACTAGCTTAACCAAAGTAAATCAACCAATAACTAACTAAATAAAATAAACTAAACCCAAAGTTGGCAGCTTTCCAGAAAAGCATGAGTAAAGTTTTTGGTTTCTATGACAGCAGGTAACAAATGACTTGTGTCTCACACAAGTTATCTTTGTGAGAAGAGCTCTTTCTCTTAAAAAAAAAAAGGAAAAAAAATTGCCAGATTGAATTCCTTAACACATAATTAGGTGAACAATTGGTTTCAATGCTAAAAGGTGAAATTTCATCAATAAGTTTTGTAACATTCCCCCAAAACACTGAATACCTATGTATACATTTCTTTTGGGTAGTAAGAATTTCATTTTTTTTTTTGTATTTTATTTAATTTAGCAAAAAAACAAAAAAAATGGGAAGTCACTTGATCTATACAGGAAGAGAAGTCATGTTGCACAAGAGACATCTAGAATAGGCAAACTGTGGCTCTGTGAATCTCAGACTTGGATCCTACAGTCAATGCTATGTACTATTCACAAATAATTTTGATATCATCCTTTATAACCATCCTTGTCTAAAGTATACCATATTATACTAAATATTTCATAGTAAAAATGTAGATTTTCTAGACAAAGTCATAAAGAAAATATTCATTAAGTTCAAAACAAGCACCAGCATTTACATATAGCAAGTAGGAAGACTGGCTATGATTATCATTGATATCAATCATTTTAAATAAACATAGTGTCATTCAATTCAAACAATTAATATGAAGATTTATCAGATTTTTGATCATGGTAGGAGGTCAATAACTTTGGCTGAATCAATACTGTAAAAGGTGAAAAATTCAGCTGGCTCAGAGATATTTATTATTAGGAGGACTCTTTAAAATTCTTTTTTTTTTTTTTCTTTTTGAGACAGAGTCTCGCTCTGTTGCTCAGGGTGGACTGCTGTGGCGTTAGCCTAGCTCATAGCAACTTCAAACTCCTGGGCTTAAGCGATCCTCTGCCTCAGATTCCTGAGTAGTTGGGACTACAGGTGCGCACCACCACGCCTGGCTAATTTTTTCTGTTTTTAGTAGAGATGGGTCTCGCTCTTGCTCAGGCTGGTCTCGAACTCCTGACCTCAAGTGATCCTCCCACCTGGGCCTCCCAGAGTGCTAGGATTACACAGGCATGAGCCACCGCGCCTGGCCACTAGGTCTCTTTAAAATTCTAAATCATCTTGGAATTATATTCCAAACACAGTGCAATTCTATTCACCCTTCTGAAACAAGGGATTTTTATGGTAAAAATTCTCGTTTAAACTTCTGATTCCTTTAAAAAAGTTAAAACAGGCACCTTACTACCTGTCAAACATGTGTACTAAAAAAGACTCTGACCATAATATGCATATTTTAGATTTTAAAAAGACTACAAAGAGATGAAAAATGCCACCTCCAATGCTAGAGCATTGAATATCATGAAATGAAACTTTCTGAGGTGATAGCAAGCACTTAATTTAAAACCAGGAGTCTAAAACCAGAATCAATAAAGAAAATGGAATGTTTTAAAACAAATGAGTCACATAATGAGTTACTAAAGAAGGGTATGAATATTGAGAGCAAATTAATTAATAGTAAACTAACACAAAGAAATAGCATACAATAAGGTATTTTAATATTTGAATGCTTTAGGAAAATATTTTATAAAGGACTCAAAACCATCACTGCTAAGTGAAATAAAATATACCATGGAAGAAATAGTAAATTTTCAGACTGCTGTCATTATCATAGATAGCAATGAGCTCCCTAGTTGTTGTCCTTAGGCTGGCTAAGCCACCCTCAATCTAGCTGGCAGTTCAAGTGGGGACCAGACTACCAAGAGAGAGCACGGCAACTGTACCTCAGGCTGACCCCAGGATGTCCCTGAGCCACCACAAGTCTTAAGAGTACCAGATGGATGGCCAGGTGCTTTGAAGGCCTCACAGTAGGGTTCAGCTCTGTGGTCCTGAAGCAAATCAGGTATTTGGATAGGTAGGAAAATACTGAGAGAGGGGAAGACAAAGTGGCTTCGAGCCCCAGAACGGCTGGAAGCACATCAGCTGTGGAGAACAAAGGCTCAAGTTCTCTATGAAAAGAATGAACACAGAAAAGGAATAAAATAGCTTAAAGGAAGGAGAGGTGAACAGGCATAAAGAATGACACATTGGCCCAAAACACCAGTAGTTCACCTAAGAAACAAGGACAAATAGTGATAATTTACTTAAAATGTCTGTAGTGGAATGCACAGTTGTTTCCAGAGCCTTTCCCTTTGATGTTATACATATTTCTATGAATCCACTCTGTAATTTTCTTAGTCTTTTCTAAGAAAGAAATTAAAACTATACTCTATACACACTAGTTATGAATTTATTTTTCTATATCTGGAGGTTCAAATTTAAGTCAGGGATGAAGAATAAAACTCAACTTTATGCTCTAAATTCCTTTTCAAATACCTAATACAGAGTTTAAGTTAAATGCTTATTATTAAAATAAAATAGCATAGGGAGGGGCGAGATGAAAAATTCCAGCACAGAACGAGGAGTCCCCAAATGCTCTGGTTCATTCCCTTCTGCTGCAATGAGTCTGCCGTCAGGTCCAATGCACCTGACTTTCCAGTTAGCCCTATTTTTTTTCCTTGCATGATAATGTCTCTTTAAAAAACAAGCAGAACATCCCCTTATTTTTAGTAACTCCAACTTCTTCATTTTTGATCATTTTTTTCTTACTATGAAATAGACTACTAATGTCATTTAAAAACAACACTCACAAAAAATTCAGCTACAACTTTCATCAAAATTACCTTGAAAACTGAGATAACTGGTCTCCTTTGTCTTAATTTTCCATGTGATTGGCCCTTTTTAATCACTAAGGAAGTAGCACTGAGCCAGACCTGACATGGTTAAAAGAATGTTGGAGACAGTTGAACATGAGCCACAATCTAAAAATGAGTTTCTCCCTAATGTTTTTTCAGAAGAGAGTGGGAATTGGGAGCAAGGAAAAATCACACTTACAAGTCCACTTATGGCTACAATCCAGATGTAGGAACCAGAGGTGAAAAGCTATAAAAGAAAAAAAAAAGGCAACTAAAAATGAAATTCAACTGCCAGTTATAACACACTTACTTTTACATAACTATAGTCATGACCATTTATATTAAATATTAAATATATATGCCATAATACAGATAAGCAAATACAAATTAATAAATATCAATTCTATTATTTAAAAGAAAATGTTACTATTATTACTTTTTTTTTAAATCAAGACTTCAGACTTTGTATAGCTTAAAACAGATTGGTTGGACCTGGCCCACTTCCACGCAAAGAAAAGTAAGTGAAATTCAAGCATATTCTTATTTATAAATGGGCATCAATTGATTTAAACAAAGTAAAATACTACATATATAAAATTATTAGAATTAACAACATACAAAACACGTGGCCATCATCCCATGCTTGGTGTTAGGTATGGTATCTATTTACATAATTTTCTCATTTTAATTTCTTAATCATTGTTACTCTATATTTAGATGGGAAGGATTCTGTCAGCCAATAGGTCCATGTCCAATGCCTACCCTTCCTAAATACTGATATGCTCATTATAGCTCACCCAAGGAAAAGCAAACTAAGGAACAATAACAAAGTTAATTAATGGCAAAAGTAATTAGATTTAGATCTCATGAAATCTTTTCCTTTGTTTTCCATATCATTTATATCTGAGAATTGTGCTCAGGGTTTAAAAAAAAAAATAATAAGGCATTTCAAAGTGTCCCTGCAGGAAAGCAATGATTTGTGGCCTATTGATTGGGAGTTTAAGGACTTCTGATGCAGAGGAAGAAGTGGGACACTGAGGCAGGATAGCTTAGGTTCACTGCAGATGCTGTGCTGGATGAAAATCTCAAAGTTCTGCACATTTACCAAGGACACACAGAAAGAATTCAGACACAGAAGGTAAGAGTTGACAACATACAGATAAAAAACAGGCTGGCAAGCTTTAGTCCTAGCTCACCTAGAAATGAGCATGGTCTGCAACTTTAAATTTGATCCTCTGGTCTAGCCTGGATGCTTGTTTAGCATAAATAACTCATAATAGCAAGGATGAGAATAATGTAGACAAATATTTTGCTGTAGTTTTCTTGTAAAAATAGAAAGAATAATAAACTAGCTAACACTTTCTATGTGCCTGGCATTGCCCTCAAGGCTTTTCATATGCTTAACTCACTGAATCCTCCTCACCTGATGAGGGAAGTTCACTTGGTTTTACCAAGAGAAAACCTGGCAGTTAAGTAATCTGCCTCGGGTCCACAGCTAGTAGGTGGGGCTGGGAGTGTATCCAGGTAGTCTGGCTCCACAGCCCATGCTCCTCACTCCACTATGTCTCATACACAAGTAAAAAGAGCATATCATTTTGTCAGTTAAAAAAAAATGATCTCCTCTGGACTCTTAAGCCCCTCATCTTATCATGTTTGGTCCTAATTGGGTCTGCTTACATTCTGACAGCATGTGTTTTCTCACCGCTGGGCTCCCTGGGGACAGGTGCCATGTCTCATACTTCATTGCATCCTCCATAGCCCCAGCACAGGGCATGACAGGACTGGCTCTCAAGCCATTTGTTATGTAAATGACCCTTAACAAGCACTTTGACTCTTCTGATTATGATGAAAGTCATTAGCTCATTTATTCATTCACTCAACGATGTCCTTGGCTTCAAGTAGCTGTGGTGGGGAGGGAGAAAGGCTCAGAAACGTGCGAAGGCCCAGAGGGGAAGGGGGCAGGAGAGGATGGACATTTCAGGAATGAGGAGCTCAGCCATACTCGTGGGAGCTGGGCAGGGCAGGGGGTTGGTACCGTATAGGCAAGAAGAATCCCGGCTGCCTTCCTGCTGAGGACTTGAGTTTTCAAGAAGCCAGTGAGGCTTCTCCACCTCTACCTTCTGATACTAACTTCTACCTCACAAAGTTATTGGAAATATTATGAAAATATTAGAAACTTATATTACTGTGAAAAAATACCTGTGGTAGTTGCACCTACATTTCTGCCTTTGGCGTGGCTAACAGGACACGTCCACTGTGAGCCACATAATACTGCTGAAATAGCACTAAACATGGGCTCCCGTGACGGAGGCTATGTCGCGCCTCTGTCCAACCAGGACCCCTTTTCTCCAAGAGATTAAACATACTACTTATTTTGCTTTATGCCAAAAAATACATCCACGATCTCAGAAAAACTGGTGGTAGCTATGGAAACATAAATTATTAATTAATAATTGGAGCCAATTGACTTAGCTCTTTTTATCTGTTCAGATTGCACTGAACACTTAATACTATTAGCTCTACTCCTTAAAATACCCTTGTAAGTTTTCTTGTATTATCCCCACTGTACAGATGGGGACATGGGGGCTCAGAAAAGGTAAGTGACAAAGCCAATAATTACCAGATCAAATCATTAAACCAAAGTCCATGTGGCTCCAAAGACTTTCTACAATGTCACAATGAATTCCTACTCCATAATTAATAAAACAATGCTTTTCATCTGCAAAGATTCTACCTAACTTTAGAGTTGAAAGGAACTACACTCAACATGAGGCTCAGAGGGGTCCCATGACTTCCCTGACTTGACCCAAGTCTGATGGCCAGTGAGAGCCACAGCAGGACTAGAACTTGGGTCTCCTGAGCCAGGTCCAGGATGCTTTCCCACCATTCCACACTGCCTCTGACGCAAGGCTTTAAAAAGTTAAATCTGCTACAGCAAATCCAAATCATAAGAAAAAACTATAGAAATGGACTATTTGGCTATACAAATATTAGGTAGGATAAGGGGGCGTGTAACAGTATGGTGGTTGACAGATGAAAAACAGATTTCATGAGAAACGGTCGTAAAAGTAGTAAGGAAACACCCTCCCCGGATGAGCCATTGATAGCACTTGACAGCAGACTGGAGCAGTGGGAGGAAACGCTAAAGGTTAAAAGGGGAGGGAGGAGGGCATTTTAAAGTGACACTAGTATCCGGTTTGCTATGTGTGGGATAAAGAATGTTATAAGTATTAATCAGTGGATCAAAAGGCCAGGCTATACATGGTAGCACAGGAAGCTGTAGAATAAAACTACATCAAAAGCTGCAAGAGAAAAGAAAAGTGACAAGTAGTACAAGGAGAAAACTGAAAATCGTGTGTGTCTTCTACCACAGGGCCTGGAACCCAGCAGGGAGCAATCAATATTCATTGAATATTGGTGAAGGTAACCTTTTCAGATTTAAGTCAGACAATAAGTCTCTAATGGGCTTCATGGCAAACCATGTAGCAAATGGTGACACTACCACCAAGTCCACACAGACACAGAAATAATAAAGTTGGAAATGCTTCTCAAAAACCCCAAAGCTCGGGCTGGTAAAGCATACTGGGTTTCTTTTCCAGAGATTCATTTGTGACACTGTATTCAATAAATTAATTTCATGTTGATTTTCCACCTTCTACTTTTAGATTGTTCTCATTTGTTTCCACTTCATACTATGATTTTTTTTAAAGTACTTAGATGCAATTGTACAATGAAATGAAAATATTTTCCACTGATACAAATTACAGTGAAAGCTCTTATCAGATTTCTAAAGACTATGAAAGTGTATTCTAGTACCTTCTATACCTTGATGCTCTTGTTCTGTAACACTTCCTTTGAACATTTGATATAGATCATAAGCCAAACTTATGGGGAAAAAAAAAACACACTGTTTTCAAGGAGATCAAATGAGAAAAAGACAAAAAAAAAAAAATCTGGTTAAAGAAATGTGAACATAAAAATGCATACTGTACCTGTAGTCCCAATATATAAATCAATGTCTTGTTTGTGATGGACAACGGGCCCAGAATTTGTGCCACTTGGACTCTCGGTATGGAGCAGTAAAATGGTACAAACAGAGCAAACACAGGTGCCAGGCTATGCAAACAAATAAAAAAAAAAATCACTCTAGTATAAATAGTGAATTTAAAATATGAATGGCAGATGTATATTTGAAGTAACACTGCTTATAATTTATTTCAGTCTGAAAGCTTGGTCTTAGATACACAAGTTTGTTTCCAAACATGCATCATGGCCAAAATAATTTGTACTTACATAAAACACTTAGTGAAAACTCTAATTATCCTATCCTATCCTGTGAACCGTCCCCAAACCACTGCAAAGTGGTTTAGCATCTATTAATTGATCGTGAGGCACTGTGAGAAAATTTTAAAGTGGATGCTACATTTTCTTCCCATGTACGACTAAAACTCTAATGAAAGAAACTAGACAAACCAAAAGCAACAAACATTAGAATTCTTCATGGTCAGTCAGGCGCGGTGACTCATGCCTGTAATCCTAGCATGGATTGTTTGAGCTCAGGAGTTCGAGACCAGCCTGAGCAAGAGCGAGACCCCGTCTCTACCAAAAATAGAAAGAAATTATATGGACAAGTAAAAATATATATAGAAAAAATTAGCCTGGCATGGTGGTGCATGCCTGTAGTCCCAGGTACTCGGGAGGCTGAGGCAGTAGGATTTCTCAAGCCCAGGAGTTTGAGGTTGCTGTGAGCTAGGCTGACGCCACAGCACTCTGGCCTGGGCAACAGACTGAGACTCTGTCAAAAAAAAACCAAAAAAAAAAAGAATTCTTCACGGTCAAATCCAAAAAGCCTCATCTCAGGCCTTGTCCAGTCATATGCCCCATAGCACTGACACTGTTCACCTCCTGCCTTCCCTCCCTCAAATTCCTTCCTCCTTTTGTCTGAAACCTTGTTTCTCACTGGTTTCCCAATGATTTCTCACACCACTCTCCTGCCCTCTCTGGGGTTGCATTATAGTTTGTTCTTCTTGCTCTAGTCTCTGCCTGTTAATACAATCTCAACCCGTTCTATGGCTTCAACTCAGAAAATGAAGCGAGTCCTAAAACTGCCTGCCTGCTCCTCACCCTGGCTCTGAAATTCAATTTGACACCTTCAACTTGACAAGTTCAAAAGTCACATGTGTCTTGCTACTTAAAGTCTTGCTTCTTTCTAATCCATCTCTAAACATTGTTAACAGTATTCTCCTCCCAAAACACAACGCTGATGTTACTTGCTCAAAACCCTTCCTTCCACAGACTGCCAGGATCGAAAGATGGATGATAGCACAGCAAAGCTCTGCAGTTCTTTCTTATCACTGCAGATTCCCACAACTGCCCTCCTCTCTGTCTCCCGCACCTGGCCCATCACACACAAAGCTCCCTCTCTCACACATGTACACACATGGGTGCACACATGGCTGTTCTCTGGGCATGTTAGGCTCCTTCGACTACACACTGACACAGGCTATTCTTTTGACCTAAAATATCCTTTCCACTTTCCTGCTTAGGAAACCCCTCTTGTGTGACACTGCTGAGCTCTTCTCAGAAGACTTCTTGGACTCTTCCTGGTGGTTAGTAGCTCTCCTCTTGCCCCCAAAGCTATGCCAGTTTCACAGTTTCAGTGAATCAATGAATCCAATGGGCGGTTACCAGGTCAAGGCAGGATGCCCAGCACAGGAACTGCATCTGTATCTATCAGTAAGAAGCAGTCCCTAACCTCAAGGAACTCGTTTCAGGATTGCAAACTCACATTCCTACAAGGGCTAGGCGGGGAATGTGAATGAGCAGAGTGGTTTGGGCATACATTTGAACCCATTTTTCATTAAACACTTGGCTTAATTACTTAGTCTACCTTTTATTTTCCCATTTTTTTAGGAACGGCATCAGTACAAAGAATTATCTCATTACCATAAGAAAAATGTAAGAACTGTTTTTCACTTCTACAAAGAGACGTCTTTGCTGCCATTATCATGAAAACACAGGACCCTTCTGGCCTCTTGCGCATTTTCTCATCCTTGATAGAGACTATGTTATAAAAAAAATCATTCACTGCCCTCTCAATTCTACTATTAAAAACAAAACAAAACAAAACCAACAGACACACACACACACACACACACACACACACACACACACACACACACACAGAGCAAATGTGATCAACTGCAGCCACATCAACAGGTATTGACAAGAATGTAGCAAATGCCAGAACAGGGAAAACCCCAACCAGTAAAGGTCTAAGTGCAGACACTGGTACAGAGATGGATAAGATACACCTGGCTGGCCATCTAGTGAGGAGGATGGGAGGGTCAGGGTACAGAGGGACATGCACAGCAGGCTCTTAATACACTCATCAGTCTTGAATTCCACCCTCCCCAGGCTAAGCACACCCCAGGGCAGGGAAGGAAATGTAGCCCTGGTTCTCTCAGCATCTGGCACAGGATTTGGCACAGCTTAGGAGCTCATTAAATCTGGGGCAAGGAAATAATCCTTATTCTTGAACAACTGGATGACCCATATTTTAATTAACTATATGGGGTTTTCAAAAATCTCCCACTAGATTATTAATTTAGAGAGAAAGCACCACATTTTATTGAGCTTTGCCCCTTTCTAGTGCCTAATGCAGACTCTTACACATAATCCAATTCGATATTTGCTGGATTAAAAAAAATTAACAAAAGTAATTTCTAAATACTACACAAAAGAACTGCTTTTGTCCAATTCTAAACCCAATTAAAACAGCTGTGCCTTCTTGTCATTGAAAAGTACAAGTTAGTCACCCCTGGACTTAAGATCCTTGACTACCCTCCTTAGAGCAAAGGCCAAGCTCATGACAAAGACTTGTGAGGACCTGAATCCTGCACCTCTCCCATCTTCTGCTCTGTGGAGCAGCACCTTCCCAGAGAAGCCCCCTGACCACCACACTTCAAACTACGACCCCCCACAGCCCCACCCCACTCTGCATTCTCTATTCCTTTCCTATCTTTCCCCATACCACCTACACCCTTCTAATCTACTGCATGACTTATTTATTTATCATCTATTTCCCCGACTAGAATGGAAGCTTCACAGGACAGGCACTTTGGTCTGTTTTGTTCGCTGCTTTATCCCCGCAGTCTAGTACTGTTCCTGGTACAGAGTAGGTGTTCAATAAATATTTGCAGGAAAAATGAATTTTCCTTCAAAACAGTAAAATCATACAGCAGAATTTGCCTTTTGTTTAAAAAAACCCAAAAACTCCTTTCCTTGTTAATGGATTTAAAACATATGGTTTCAGCTAGGCGCAGTGGCTCATGCCTATAATCCTAGCAATCTGAGAGGCCAAGGCGGCAGGATCACCTCAAGCTAGGAGTTCGAGACCTGTCTCTATAAAAAAATAGAAAATTTAGCTGGATGTGGTGGTGTGTGCCTGTGGTCACAGCTAGCTGCTTGGGAGGCTGAGGCAGGAGGATCACTTGAGCCCAGGAGTTTGAGGTTACAGTGAGCTATGATGACACCACTACACTCTATCCCAGACAACAGAATGAGACCCTGTCTCAAAAGAAAACAAAACAAAAACACATATGGTTTTATACATATGCTCAAAATATCTCCTACTGGTCTATTGGTAATAATAAAATCCTATTGGGGCTCCAATTGCACTGGAGCTTTCATCACAGAACATATCCTTTGAGGTACTTAATTCATAGTTCTTCCATTTACATTTGGCAATAAAGTGTAAATAGTATTGTTATAATTAAATAACCTGAAGTAGAGTTCTTGTTTGAGGTTCTATTTCAATGTAAACTAAAAAAGACTGATAGGAATTTTAGTGACCACAGTTTACATCTAATACACCAATAGAAGAAGTTTAAAAATTCCTTAAAAGTTATGAATCACTGTATAATTTTAAATGATGACTAAATACTAGACCACATATACGCATAATATTAACACAAAAGCACATATTTCAGACCAGAATTATACAGGTTGTTCTGCAGAAATTTTCCATTGCTATTTCTATACACATAGACTTGACAAAATACCATAATGTTATTAGTCATTGACCAGTTTTTCTCTTTTCCTTATTTTATGAAAACATCTGTTCTCATATTGCCAACAATACTTCAGTTTGACCTTTTTCATATTGTGAATAACTAACTTATTGTGAATAACTAAGCCCTCTCTGGCTTAAGCGTATGAGGCTAGAAGTACAGAAAAGGAGGAAACAGATTTTAAAGAATTCATTCATCCTTTAACTAATATCGCTAATATTTACTGAGCAGCTACCACTATATAGTCACAATTGTACTTGATAGAACAAATGTAACAGAGACCCAGTTCAGGTTGCCAATGCCCATTTCACCTCTTTTATAGAAAAAGATGTCAACTCCACTTTTATAACACAATTACAGCTTAAGAAATCCAGGTCACTTTCAACAACAATAAAAAGAAGGTTTGTGAGCTCATGAAATGATCTCACATGCAGCTTTAATAGCATCTTGCAGGACAATTACCCTGTCGCCTCTTTTTAACTACTCTGATACCAAAAAACCAAAAACCAAAAAAGGATAGACCTAGTTTGCCAGAAGAGTTACTTTAATTAGTTGAATCCTTCACTATATAACAATGCTTCACTTAATAATAACTATTTCAAAAATTAAAAGCCAAAAAACTCCACCAAGATGAAGATGGCCTTTCAACAAATCAAAAAATTTCTTGGCAGTGTCTTCTTTAAGTATTCTTCAGTCCAAGTTTTAAATGAACTAGTTCTGGAATATTATGTCATTTTTATCCACTAAGTCACAAAATCTCTTGTATTATCCCCTCATAGAATTTTTATACTAGGAATGATTTTGGAGATCATTGAGTTCAATACCTTTATTTTATAGATCGTGAAGTAGAGGCCCAAAGAATTCAGCTGACTTACTCTTTCTTCTGTTTGACAATGCTCCTCTGCAGACCCTAGGCACTTTAGAGATTAGGAGAACCTAATGCCACCACTGAGAAGGTAAAGCCACTCGGCTATTTTTACATAATCCTGGGGTAGAAAGGCCTCTGAGGTCATAGCATTATAAATTCCCACCAAGTGATTTTCAGCAGTCCCCAACCTTTTTGGCACCAGGGACCAGTTTCACGGAAGACCATTTTTCCATGGACCGGGCTGGGGTGGGGTGGGGGTGGGGCCGTGAGTGGAGAGGAGGTTTTGTGATGATTCAAGTGCATTACATTTATTGTGCACTTTATTTCTATTATTATTACATTGTAATATATAATGAAATAATTATACAACTCACCATAATGCAGAGTGTAATGCTGCCACCGACCTGACAGTAGGCGGAGCTCAGGAGGTGATGTCAGTGATGGAGAGCGGCTGTAAACAGAGATGAAGCTTCGCTAGCTCACCAGCTGCTCACCTCCTACTGTGTGGCCCGGTTCCTAAATAAACAGTGCCGGTCCATGCCTGGAGGTTGGGGACCACAGCTCTACATCATCCCTCAAAATCATCATTCAGTTTATGCAAGCATCTAAATAAGAAATGGTTTTCCATTTTTTATGATCCCAACTTTAAGGAAGGACTCTCACCTTTTGATCGGAAAGCTATCTCAGGTAACTTCCTCTTAACTGGCCCTCCTTCTATTCTCTGGAGTCAGGAAGACTGACGTAAGCAATTTAAACCCTTTTCTATGAGACAGTTTCCAAATGTATGACAGTAACAATCATATCCCTGCAAAGCCTAAACATTCCCACCTTATTCAACCATTTCTCCTCAGACCTGCTACCCAGGCTCCTACCACCCCGGGCATAATCAAAGTCATCTACACCCTTCATAAAATGTAGCACCCAGAACTGGCTGGGAATGGCCAGATCAGTCCTGGATAAATGTAAACATCACCTCTCTTGGTCTGAGCACTATATTTCTAGTAATTTAGCCTACAGATACATTGCGTTTTGACAGCCATGTTACACAGTTGGATTCAATGGAGCCGACTGACACTATAAGGTGGCAGAGTAGGTCTCTTTCATCTGGTACACAATAGGCTGGATTTTACCTATAACATGCCTCACTTCGACACTTTCCCTGTTACTCATGTGTCCACGCAGTCACTGATTCAGCTGGCCTCTTGTCTGGAAACGACTAATTCTGTCCACAGCCAAAATTGTGTTGTTCTCCCACTCACCACAGAAACCTGTTTCTTTCTCATGAGCTGCTGATAAGACAAAGTATGGGTAAACCACTCCCTGATACCAAGTTTCCAGGTAGTCAGAACAGTCAAAGTTGACATTTTTTTCCTTAAAACATTTTAAAACCCATACTTTTACACAGAATATCAATATAAACCCATCAGTAACTATAAAACTTTTTTTTTGGTTAAGGTTTATTGCTAAGGTTTCTTTCAAAGAATTTTTTGATACTTAAACTTTTATAGAAAAGTTTATAAAGTTCCATAGATATCTATAATTCATAAATTCCAAGGGGCTTTTGGATAGTTGTTTTTTTTAAAAAAAATCACTCTAAAAATTTTTCACTTCCCATTTTAAAAAAAAGTGCACACACATAATGAGGCTAACTGATCATTATATGCTCAGTCACAGGGTGACAGGAAAAAAAAGTCACCACCATAAAAGGATGTCTGCATAGTCTCTCTTAAAACAACATGCCACGGTTAACTTACTTCAGTTTGGGCAAATCCTGACAGCTACTACACAGAGACCTGAACGAGTCACTGAAATGTAAGTACGAGATACTTTGCTTTTTCAACAAATTCTTCTGAGTTAACAAATTCTTTGAAAGCCTAAGTTTTAAGGTAAAAGGCAAAGGAAAAGAATCTACTTAATAATCAGCTAACAACAATTCTAACAAACTTATGTTAATAATATAGTTTAGATTCTCTGATGACTGACAGTTCTAATTAGTTTTTATTAAGCTAGGTGAAAGCAATGGGTCATGCCAGAAACATCTTTGCCAAAAAACAGGGCTTACTTTGTTTACTTCTGTGTGAACTTGCAGTGACAAAAAACAGTTATCAAGTACAAATCAGCAAATATTGTCAGTGCTTCAGGATACTTTAATATGAAGGAAAAATAACTGAATTATTTTAAAATGGAGTATTCCTGCACAAATGTATTCTATATAAAATTTAACAAGTTATTCAGCACAATTTAAAATAAAAAAGTCCTTACATTTTAATATTTCATCACATATCTATGTATACAATGTCTTTTCTACACTTAAGATTATTTCTTAGGATAGAATCCTGATAGTAAAATTCCTAGGGCAAAGGGTATATTTTTTAAAGCCTTAGATATAAAATGGTACTTTTGGTTTAGAAAGACATTTTACCTATTTACCCTCCTACCAGCAAATAGTAACAGTCTGGGCTTTATTGTCAGCCAATATGGATGTTTTAATTCTAAATATAAACTATTAGTTAGATAAGTGAAAAAAATTACGATTGTTTGGTTTACATTTATTTGATGATCAGCAGGGCTAAACATATCTACATATATTTTTCTAGAACTTCTACATGCCTAGAAAAAAAAAAAATCACAATGAATTACATTTGCCAATGTTTATGTCCAGGTTGGGAACGGAGGTAACAGAAACTCTTGGCAAAATGAAAGCTGTGAAGAGTCTTCCTCTAAGAGAGGGTGTGAGTTTTGGGGTTTTTTTTTTTGGTGAGAGTTGCAGGTTTTTGGGTCCCTCTAAGTACAATATACAGTGCAATGGGTAAGAGCAAGGGCCCTGGGATCAGACTCAAACCTAGGCTCCATTATTTACAAGCTGTGTGTCCTCCTCCAAGTTACCTAATGTCTTCAGTTGCTTCATCTGTAAAATGGGGAGTAATAATACTGCCAAGTCCTTACAGCATTGCCTCTCATAGTAAGTGCTAAAAAACCATCATTTTTCTCTGATGTCTTTGCCCATTAAAAGACTAAAGATGAGTCCAACAGTCAAAGTTTCCTCGCCCTATCATTTCTGTGAGACTTATTTTTCTTGAACTTATCTGCAGGTCTTTATTTTATAGGGCATTTTACATAAAGACTGAGTCTGTGAATGACCATACATCTAGCTATGCTTATTATTAGGACTCAACGTTTGCTAGTATTTTAGTGCATGTTTTCTCTTTGGCGGCTCATCATACTTTTTGGACATAAAACTGCAAAGCACATACTGCTCCACAAATCATTCTCACTGGCATGCTCATATATTATGTGGGTGGCTGTGGGTGATAATTCCTTGTATAAGTTGCTTTCATCTGGCTTCCTAGAGCTTATTAGTACCATGACCAGTCATTTAATGGAATAAACATTAACTCAGGTCACTATATGATTTTCATCCATTTATTCCATAGATATTTACTAGATACCTATTGTAGGGTGATTCTGCAACACTCCATGGAATAAAATGATGGAGGAGATAAAGTCATCATCTTTAAGTTTACATTTATACAAGGGCTTACCACCTAATAAAGGAGTTTACAAGGGATCCTTCTCTCTCTGCTAGGGTAAGGCCTGCTGGAGTTGTTAAAAGGCCCTGAGTGTGGCATGTGCTGAGGACATGTAGTATCCTCCAGTCTGGGTAGTTTATCAGCTTCCTGAGAAGTCTGTGAAATATTGGGCATCGATACAAAATGAGATAATGCATGTGAAAATCCTCTGAAAACTGTGGCAGTAATACAGATTCTTATGGTATTGTGGAAGCCCAAAGAGAAAAATAAAAATATTTTGTTAAATATCTGCAAATACCTAAAAGTATTTGTAAAAGTAATGTAAAACTAAATTGATGGGTACAATGAACACTATTCTGGTGACAGGCACACCAAAAGCCCTGATTTAAGCGTTATACAAGGTACCCACTTCTTCACCCTTGTTCAGACAGGTATGAGTTAGTATGCGTTAAAGTTCTGAGACATCCTCCCATTTTATGTTCTAGCCATAACACCAGATCACGTTGGAAACACAAACTAGGGATAACATGTATTGTACTGAGTGTGATTTCTGCCTGGGTTTGAATCCTTACACTTAACAGCTGTGTCTTTAGGCAGCTCACTTAAGTGCTCTGTGCCTCAGTTTCACCATCAGTAAAGGGACTTGTGAATGTTTTGTGAGGATTTAACGAGTGAATACGTGTAGTGAGCCCAGGGCAGTGCCTGGAACACAGGCTTAGTAATATTGGTTATTATTACTCATTAAGGGCTTACTGTAGTCTAATAAAGAACCTTTCACTGAGGATCAAGAAAGCTGGGATTTTGCTATTCTTTAACCAGTGGGTATTTATTAAATATCAACCATGGGTCAGCTTGAGATAGAAGAAATTAACACCATCACACGTCCCCACTCACAGTACTTCAGAGGCTTGCGGGAGGCAGCAAAAAGATAGCACAGACACTACTACAGAGCACAGTGCCCTAGCAAGGACTCCCCACTCTGCCTTTCGGGAGGGGGTGCAGGATGATGGAAATCAGGAAAGCTTTCAGGACACGTGAACTCAGTCTTGAAGGAAAGTAGGAGTGGAAGACATAGGACAGGGGAAGGGGCACCAGACAGAGGGAAGAGTGTTGTTGGCACAGAGCTGTGAGGGAATATGGGACATGCAAAGATTCCAAGTAATTCACTATGGCTGGAGCCAGGGCACAATCAGAGCGAAGCCGTCCAGGGACTCGGCTGAAGAGGGAGCGGAGCCCAGTCATTAAGAAAACTGTGAGTCGTGGTGCAGCACTTGTGGTCTGCCCAGGGTTCCATGGCCTCATGTGAAGGGCCTGGATCTGTCGCAGAGCGACAGACATGGACGTGTGGGGCAGAGCAGAGGCCCTGTGCAGAAGTGGGCCAGGAGGCTGAGGCGCAGGCACTGCTAGCTGACTGCAGGGAGCAGATGAGGGAGAACACGGAGTCCCCGACACCTCCATGACCCCAGCCTTGGCTGTCTCAGAGAGACCCTGAGCAAATGACCAAATGGATTTGGAATTCACTTTATGCATAAATTAAGGATATTTAATGTTCCTGCCTAATTTCCATGAAATAGAGAAAAAAACAAAATTTCAAACTCCCTTGAACTTAAAGGAAAAAAGGTACCTACTATTTCTAGAAACATTTTGTACTCAGAAGGGAAATATCATAAAGACAGAGCTTCATTATGAAAAACCTTTTAGTAGCATGCAGTTAGTTATCCCACGAATAGGATCCTACAGATCACACCACATGGAAACATAGAGTATCTTTATTATAGTGAAATGAGTACTACAGTGGGATTCTTTAGTTTCTTCCGGCTTCCTAAACATTATGTCATCTTCATCTTCAATGACTTCCATACCTTCCTAGTCAGTATTAAAGCTGCCAAAAGCCACACAAGGAATAAATGATCAGTGAAAGAAAAATGGCTGAAATATGTGAAACCCCAAATGTACAAGTGGCTGTTTAGCCAAAGAACCCCACGCTCAGGCACCTTCCACTCTCCCTCATTTCCAGTGGATGTGCCTGCAAGTTGAATGATGGTGGTCTTCACGGAGTGCCCACTGGGTTCAGGGCACCACACGAGGCACAAAGACGAAACTGCAGACTGGTAAACACTGTTTTGTTCTCTCTTGAAAAAGTTCTCTGTGCTTTGTTCTGTAAATGGCCTTCTGCAGACATCCTGTGAGATGGCCTGAAGTGGGCTATGACAAGGGGGCACCAGTTAGGTCACAGGGCTAAGGCTGCCCACTGAGCCCCTCAACTTTGCCACACTCCCATGGGCCAGAGAAAGCGAGCTCCCCAGGAGGCAGGGGAGGTTCCCTCAGATAGACTGCCCACAGTCAACTCTCCTCTGATACCATCACTCTGCTATGTGTGATTTTGGGGAAGGATATAAGGATCATTGCCTCAATCCTTCTAAAAAATGAACCATGGAAATAGACATAGCTATCAATTTAGGACTCAAAGCTGGCTGGGGAAAAATCACCTTAAGGTGTGAAAAGAAGCTCTTAACGAGGTTATGGGGCATGTACTGACTATTCAGGCAGTCAGTTAGCAGCGTGCTGGAAGGGGCAGTGAAGTAACAGGAGGCCATGACTGTGCTGGTCACAGCTCCATAACCAGGAATTAATGTTTCCCACCTGTCCATTTTACCGGCAAAGAGCTCAGGTGATGGTTGTTTAGCTAAAAGGAGGGGAGAAAATCATTGGTTGAGTGCTAGGATCCAGCATGTGTGACACTGAACTGAACTCAGACATCCCTGTTTGAACAAGAACAGGAGGCTTTTTCAAATAATTAAGAAATACTTATAAAACTAGGTAAGCGGAAGAAGTAAAGAATGATTTCTTTCTTCCATGGAGCATGTTTGTTCTCAAGGGAACTGAAACAGCCTCAGCATACAGTCCTGATACATCTGTGCTTGTCTTATTTCCTCAGTAGAACCATATGCTTGTGACTCCAATTAGCCCGGAGTCTTCATCTTCCCCCTCCTTTCCTAGTGATTTTATTTCTTCCTATTCCAGAAATTTCTCCTTGATCTTAACCTTTCCTCAAGAAAATAAACAAAGGACAGTGTAGCAACAGAAATCAGAGAAAGAGCTGGATCACACAACAGTTATCATTTAACAATATACAAATATAATTAACATCTTGGAGGCTACCCTGGTTGTTTCTGAAAGTGTGCTCCTGGAATTTCCCCTCTGGTGCACTCACTGTGGGCACTTTGAGTCAGATCACCTCTCCGCGTAAGCTGGGTCAAGTGCAGATTGGACCCTACAGAGAAGCCACCTCCAAATGGTATCATTTCAGCATGACTTGACCCATTCAAGTCATTGCACAAGCCTGAATTTAAACAGAATTCCTAGAAGTTTAGCCACTTTTCATTTGAGGTGTTGATGACTGTAAAAATAAATAAGTATTTGGGGGTAAAGGTGACATTTCAGGAATCATAAAGCAAAAACCAAATGCTGTTAATCTAGCACCAACTAAGTCCTTGAATAGGTGAAGGTTCTGTGCTGTTTCTGTCATGAATAAAAGCTAAGAAAACACTAATTATTCAACTAAAATAAATTAGGATCACAGAAGGCATATGTAAAAAACACAAATGTGGAAAAAAAACCACAAATGCCTCCAAGTTGGTATCCAAGGTAAATATTTCCAGAGTACAAATTACATTAGAGCTTAGATAATTTTCTTAAATACCAATAAATGAGTTTTTTAGAGGCCTTTTATTTTTTTCCTTTTGTGGCTAGAAAGAACCTGTCAGTTCATGTCAACATGTCCGGTTATGCAAAAATGAGATGATAATATCTCAAGAAATGTTAGCAACTCTATTAGCAATGAAATAAATTCTAGAGAAAAACACACACAGACCCACTTCCAAAAACATAAGTAAAAATACTTTGGAAGATATTTTGCTGAGGAAGAAACTTAATGTTTTACATGTTAGGATAACAGTAACATTAAAAGGATCAAAATGCATTAGACACAAAACAGGTATTGTCTCCTTTGTTTACCAGTAAAAACAAGAGAATGGCATAGATGGCTTCCAGGGTGGCTGCCATGTGGTTAATTTTCAGGAAAAACAGTGTTTTGAAGGCAGACAGAGCCTGTTCCTCAGGTTCAACATGAATAAGGATCCACACTTCATGCAGCCCCAGTCACTACCTGTGCTTTCAGGGCAAAGGCTACCGTCCTGACTCCTGCCCCTCAGTGTGGAGAGCATGAAGGATAGCTTAGGGACCACTAATCCCATTTCATTAGAAAGTTATAATTCTTTAGCCAGCATGGCGGTGCACGCCTGTAGTCCCAGCTACTTGGGAGACTGAGGCAGGAGAATTGCTTGAACCCAGAGTTTGAGGTTGCAGTGAGCTATGATGATGCCACTGCACTCTAGCCCATGCAACAGAGTGAGACTCTATCTTTGAAAAAAGGAAAAAGAAAAAGTTAATTCTGATATTAGTGTTCTAAGAAAAAAGATTTAGAACACAGATTTCTTTAGGCTTTTCCCTAGGCAACACAATGAGAAGTGACAGTATTTTCAAATTTACCTCTGTGTGTGCGTGTGTCTTAAATAACACGACAGAAGCTGCTGCTTAATAATAATTAAAATATAAAATACTTAAAATATCCTCAAGAATTTAAAGTTATACCTAAAAAATGATTAAAAGAGGAATTTATAATCCAAAGGCTGATACAGGTGTACTATAATGCAAAGAGCTAGATGAATACTGATATGTATGAGAAAGAACACAGCAAAGAACTGTGAGATAACACTTCACTCAGATAATTGCACATTTCCAACATTATACATTTACCCTTCACGTCTAGACCCTCTAATATAAAAACGTATAATTTCTGTAGTCTCAGGATCTAGCACGTGGAGGCATTAAGAACAATTTTTGCTGAATAAAAGAATGCAGTTAATTCAAGTTTCAGCAAAGGAATTCATAAGATGATTGAAGGAGGGTATGAAGTAATATCTCTGAGGAAAATTATCATAAATTGGGATTGGCTGATATAAGAATGGAATAACAACACTCAAGTACATGAAAGGACTTTCCCCTCAATGTGGAGATCATAAAATTGGCTACAATTACAGCATTAGAACATTACAGCATTAATAACAGTGGACAGATATAAGCAAGAGCTAAAGTGACATACTAGAGTTATCTTTGAGAGGTTACTAAATATCCAAAATGAGCATATTTCGAAACAACCTTGAGTTTCCTTTACCTAAGATCATCTCCGAGTCACCCCAGTTACATGTCCACATTCTGCAAGTGCCCTTTTTTGGCCCACTCCAGCACAATGGTGGTCAGTAAGAGGGCCCCTCAACAGGGCTCCCCTCAGGGTACTACAGTGTGTGGCCACAGGTGGCTTCCCATTTGGGAAGGCACCTCTCCTGGAAGTGGGCTCCCCCTGCTCTTAGGAAGAGTTGTCCCTCTGCTCTGGAGCAGCTGGGCCATGGTGTGCCTGTGCTGTCTATATTTATAGGTAACAATGGCCCTTGAGGCCTAGACCACTTTGAAACCACAAACCCTCAGTGCTTCAAGGGCAGCATGAAACAGCTGCCTCTGCAAAGGAGAGGAGTAGACCTGAAGCCAGGTCATCACAAAGAAGGATCCAGCGTAAACTTTAACTTCTCGGACCCTCCGTTTCCTCACCTGGAAAGCAAGTAGGAGATAGCAAGACTCGGGCTGCTGTAGGGTTTCTATATGCCTGATTTAAAGGTAGGTACCCAGTAAGTTAATTCATAAATCTGAATTAAGAACATTGAACAGCAAGCTTTGAAAAGTATGTTAGATGACAAGGTTTTTGCAAGAAGAGCTGAATTAAAATTCCTTTCCACAGATTTAAAAATTTTTTTACATATTTATTCATTTCAGTCAATTTATGTTTAGCATTAAATATTTAGGATAGGCCATGCATGGTGGCTCATGCCTGTAATCCTAGTACCCTGGGAGGCCGAGGCAGGAGGATCGCTTGAACTCAGGCATTCAAGACCGCCCTAAGCAAGAGTGAGACACCATCTCTACTAAAAATAGAAAAATTAGCTGGGTGCAGTGGCGTGTACCTGTAGTTCCAGCTACTGGGGAGGCTGAGGCAGGAGGATTGAGTCCAGGAGTTTGGGGTTGCAGTGAACTATGATGATACCACTACACTCTAGCCTGCTCTAACAGAGTGGCACCCTGTCTCCAAAACAAACAAAAAATTAGGACATATGAATAAAGCCCCAAAATCACTTGTACAACATTATGTTTTGGCATATGTATCTATGCAGGCATCTTTCTGTGTGTGTGTGTGTGTGTGTGTGCATGTGTGTGTGTGTATTTGCTTCCCCCCCCCCCCCCCGCCCCCCGCAAAAAGTGGCAATTTGTATAATCTGCTTTCCCTACTTAACATAATTCCCTGTCAAGGAATAAACATCTATGTTTCCATCTTTGGTGGCTGCCTTAAATTCCACTGTATGGATAAATCATAAAATACTTAACCAATCCCTAATGAGATATGGGAACTGTTTGCAATCAACACTATAATTATATAGTTAACACTGTGTTAAACACTCTTAAACTGTTCTGAAACCCTGGCCATTTCTGGCTCTACTGGATGCCGTATCTCATTCAGTGAAGCAGTCAGATGTGCATTTACAAACTGGCAAGCGATGGCACCTTATTCTCTGAGTCTTACATTAGTGTCACTTTCCTAATCTCTACAGTAATAATTATTCATATAGAAGATTCTCAGACTCCACAGTGAAGTTTTTTTTTAACTGCCATGTATTGTAAAGGCAATTCCCATGAAACTGCTTTGAAATACTCCTCAAAATGTATGTTGATATTTTTCAGAAAAAAAGAAACTTGCTCACAGAGATTAGAAAAATATTAATAAAAGAAGTTCTTGATGCCAGTTCCTAAGCTGCAACCCTTGCCTGGAATTTTCACCTCTCCCTCATGTCTAGTCTCACTTCCTAAAAAGTTGCTTCTCACATGAAGCCCTTCCCAAGCAAATGGAAAAATGTTTTCTTTTATTCCACAATGCAATCTTCATCATTTCCTATTTAAGAACCACTCCATTTTTTTCCCTGCACAAAATATGAGGTCTATATTTATTGTCTTTTGTTTTCTATTTCATTAATTCCTGCAATTATCTTTATTATGTTCATTTTCTTTGGACAACTTGTTCTTTTCTAGCTTCTTGAGCTCTATATTTAACTTCCTTATTTTCAATCTTTTCTTTTTTTAATAAATGCATGCAAGGCTTTGCATCTACCTCAGACTAATGCCTTAGCTGTGTCCTACAGTTTTGGTGGATAGTATTATATTTTTGTTGTTTAGTTCTAACCATTTTGAAATTTTCACTGTAATTTCTTCTTTAACCCATGAGTTCCTTAGAAACATATTTTTTAGTTTCCAAATTTATCCTTTATCTTTTCATCACTGATTTCTAATTTCACTGCACTGTTGTCAGGCAATGTGGTCTGCTAAATAATGATTTTCTGAAAGTTCTAGGACTTCTCTAATGACCTACCATGTGGTCAAATTTGCAGACATGCTCATGTGCCTTCAGTACAAGTTCTGTTAGCTTGTAAATCATGATGTGTAAATCTTCTAAGTCTTTAATCTCTTTATCTGGTATATTCCAATAGAAATGTATATGATCTCCATGGTTGTGGATTTGCCGGTTTCTCTTTCAAATTTTGTCAAGTTTTGCTGTTACATGCATATTTTGTGATCATTTTTGTGTTCTTTGTGTACTGTTATTTTTTTTAACTTTTATAGTGACCAACTTTATTCCTATTAATATGGAATTCGCCTTGAATTCTATTTTTTCTGATGTCAACATTGCTACTCTATCTTTTTATTGGTTGGGATTTGTGTGGTTTGTGTTTTCCCATTTCTTTTCAACCTTTCTGAATCACTTTGAGTTATATCTAAGCAGCATACAGAAGGATTTTTAAAAAATTTAAACCGTCTGGGACCAGCCTGGTCAATAGAGCGAGACCTTGTCTCTACAAAAAATCTTTTTAAAAAATTAGCTGGGTGTGGTGGCGCATGCCTGTAGTCCTAGCTACTGCAGTCCCAGCTACTTCGAAGGCTGAGGTGGGAGGAGCACTTGAGCTCCAGAGTTCCGGGCTGCAGTGAGCTATAGTTGGGGCACTGCACTCTAGCCTGAGCAACAGAGCGAGACCCCATCTCTTAAAAAAAAAAAAAAATCTAAACTGACAGTCTCTTTTAATATGCAAGTTCAACCCATTTACGTTTGTTGTGACACAGTCATACCCTCTTATTTTGTTTTTCCTACTTACCATCCTAATTCTTTGTTTTTTCCCATGGTCTCCTTTCTGGTCTTCCCTTGGGTAATAAAATGCTCTGTTTCCATCTCTGCTGTCTTTTGCTTTAGGTTATGTTTCCAAACTGTAACGACTAACATCTCAACACTGCATGTAATGCACACCTCTAACAGAAGCACAATCCCCTGATAACCTCAGTGCCTGTGATCATCACTGATTTAAGGTTATTAGAATAAAGTTACAGAGACCCAATTCATTTAATACAGTAGATAGAGAAGCAGATTTGTAGACAGTGCTTTTCATCATGGTAAAGATAGTCTTTTTCCTTTAATATATAGCAGCAGCATCACATCTGTTGAAAGTCTCCTTTAATTCTGGTGACTTCCAGATGAGATTTATGCACAGACAGTTCTATAAGAGAAATTATTTTTCTTATAAAAATAACCATACAGGATTTATTGTTCTTCCTGCTTTCAACAAAGTTCACCCTCACATATGGAGCTTCACTGCAGTAGTTTTCCATTTTTCATTTTAGGACTTGAAATTTCTGTCTTAACATTATCCATAACAAGAAAAGAACTGGAAAGGAGCCAAGTGTTCATGAAGGCAGCAGCTAGGCAAATTATGTTTGAACACACTGGAATACTGCAGAACACCTATCAAATGTCTACATAAAATCTGCACACGACAAATATAAAGATTACACTGATATGAAGATGTTAAGTGACTAAATCAGGGCACAAAATACCATGTGTGATGCTTGCTACTATGTGCAAACGTAGGAATGTAAACTGCAAGCATCCATGGAATACTGACAGAGTTCAGAAATTTAAAAGTTTGCCTTGAAGTAGCTTAAGTCTTTTTCTCTCTCATTTTCTTTTTTATTCTTTTGTCATTTTAGCGATGGTTGTCATGGTTGTTGTGGTCGTCGTCTTCTCTTTTTTAAAAGAAAACCTAACTTTCAGTTCCTAACACGGCCTAAGCTTATTTCTCATACATTTAGGTTAACACAAATCAGATCAGTGTGGTAAGTTCATATTTCACTACATAAATGTATGACTGATTTCATTTCCTGGCAGTGATATACACTTGGCCAAAAAAAAAAGTCCAACTGAAATTCAATTTAAAAGCAAAGTTTAGTGCCCATCTGAAATGTGGGGTGCTCTACATAATTTTATTCTTAACCAGACAATGATTCAGAAAAGGAAGGGGATTTCTGCCTAAAAAGTTGTTACATTCCTTTTTCACAAAAAATGCAATTGCCCTATTTAGATGGTTTGATTTCCTTTGCTGGGGCTTTGTCAAAGCCACCAAATCATGACAGTAAAATCATACATTTTATTCTCTGTTCTTCCTGTTATCATATATGCAACCATATTATATAGATTTTGAAAAATTATATAAATCTTATAACTAAATATTATGTATATGAGGGACACTTTATATTGCTTTGAGTTACATGTGCTTTTTCTTTCTTTTTTTTTTTTAACTGATGGGTAGTGAAACTGGATGAATATACTTTTAATTAAATGTACTCTTTGGTTTTTTCCTAGAGAGCTTGACTACGATCAATGGATATAAAAATGGCTGACAATTTTACTACACCTTCTGCAACCCCTCAGGGCGATGACTGTGATCTCTACGCACACCACAACACAGCAAGGATATTAATGCCTCTGCATTACAGCCTTGTCTTCATCATTGGGCTTGTGGGAAACTTGTTGGCCTTGGTTGTCATTATTCAAAACAGGAAAAAAATCAACTCTACCACCCTCTATTCAACAAATTTGGTGATTTCCGATATACTTTTTACCACTGCATTGCCTACGCGGATAGCCTACTATGCCATGGGTTTTGACTGGAAAATCGGTGATGCTTTGTGCAGGATAACAGCTCTGGTGTTTTACATCAACACATATGCAGGTGTGAACTTTATGACCTGCCTGAGCATTGATCGCTTCTTTGCTGTGGTGCACCCTCTACGATACAACAAGATGAAAAGGATTGAACATGCAAAAGGCGTGTGTATATTTGTCTGGATTCTAGTATTTGCTCAGACACTCCCACTCCTCATCAACCCTATGTCAAAACAGGAGCCTGAACGGATTACATGCATGGAATATCCAAACTTTGAAGGAACAAAATCTCTTCCTTGGATTCTGCTTGGTGCATGTTTCATAGGATATGTGATTCCACTCTTAATCATTCTCATCTGCTACTCTCAAATCTGCTGCAAACTCTTTAAAACTGCCAAACAAAACCCACTAGCTGAGAAATCTGGTGTAAACAAAAAGGCTCTCAACACAATTATTTTTATCATTGTTGTGTTTGTTCTCTGTTTCACACCTTACCATGTTGCAATTATTCAACATATGATTAAAAAGCTTCATTTTCCTGATGTGGTATGTAGCCAAAGACATTCATTCCAGATTTCTCTGCACTTTACAGTATGCCTGATGAACTTCAATTGCTGCATGGACCCTTTTATATATTTCTTTGCATGTAAAGGGTATAAGAGAAAGGTTATGAAGATGCTGAAACGTCAAGTCAGTGTATCAATTTCCAGTGCTGTGAAGTCAGCCCCCGAAGAAAACTCACGTGAAATGACAGAAACGCAGATGATGATACATTCCAAGTCTTTAAATGGAAAGTAAAAAGGATTCTATCTTGGATTTATAGCAAAGTAAACTGTATGACAAATTTTGCAGGACTTTTATAAAGCAAAATGATTGTTCAACTTGAATTAAGATTCTTTTAAATTCCTTTCATTGGGCACTTTCCCACCTCCAACTTGGAAGTAAGCTCAAGAGAACAACATAAAGCAAAGTTCTATTTGTAAGTGAAATAATATATCATAGGGAGGCTATCTTAACTCTCAATGTAAAAAGAAAAATTTTATTTTAATAAAAAACTTAATCATTAATATTTCCTGCCAATAGTTTGGCAAAAGAAAAAAGACTGATTAGATTGTATATTGCCAGTGTAAAAGTGTTAATATTGTAACATATTTTTTTGGTAACATATTTCTTAAATCGATGTTTCTTTCACTCTTCGATTTTATCCCCTTGGTAACACCAATTTTTTGTTTTGTTCTGAGTCATAAAACTGTTTCAGAGAACTCTTTTGGAATAAAGACCAGGATGCTACAAAATTATGAGTATGTTGTTACTCAATGCTGTCAACTATCAGCAGGAATTACAGGGAGAATATAATTAGCAATAGCTAGATCTGATAGATTAGCAATGTTATAAATGATGATAACTGAAGCAATGAAAGTGTTGAGCTTTCTCCCAAACAGCCAGCATAGTCTTTTAGGGCCATTGCTTATGAACATGACAAGGACTATATATGGAGGTACCCCACTGGGAGGAGGGTCTACTTGCTAAATTCTTCTTGGGAATAAAAAACACATGTATATGCTTGATTTTCTTTAGATCTCTAGGGGATTCATTTTCTCTTTTTCCCTTCAAGTTGGTAGCACCTTGTATCTGTATTTCAGTAGTCTGGGTTCTCAGAAAGCTTTTTGGGAGACGTGGGGGGATGATGAGCTGTGAGTGATATAGCTGTTACTTGCCTACATAAGATAGGGAGTAAAATGCAAAATTATAAACTTATGAGTCCTCAGGATTCTTTACAACATTATATACTTGCTCAAATGAGTACCTCAGTATGAGTAGCTTACCTTTGCAAGTAGTCAACCTGTCTGCCAGCTCAAATTTGTTTTACCCCCAAAATTACCCTGATACAGAATTTCTGTTGGCAATGATACTAATTTTGGTAATGGGAGACACTAAAATAAAATGATATATCATGAGTCATATTTTGAATTTTTCCTGGACTTTATGCCCTGGATTTATTTTCTTTTAAATTCTTATCTTACTCATTTCCTTTCACTCCGTAAGAAAATTAATCATAATGGTTGATTCGACATCATTTACCAGTTTTTGTAACACCTTATAGAGATAGGTGAGACCACATAGATGAAAGTCAGAATCTAGTGCCTTTCCTTCACTCTATCTATAAACTTTCCCAAGTAAAGGAGAAGAAAGGGCAAAACACTAAATTTTATGCAAGGTGGCACTTGGGCAGTCATCTGAGTTGGATCTCTAAAGAGAAACCTTTGTGAAGGCCACTAAAGGAAAACCAGAAACAAAGCTTCCTTAATCTCAGAGCCTCTTTATGGCAGCCTAGTTCTGTGACTACCTTGGAGCTTGGACTCTTTATGGGATGTGTGAGCCAACATGCTGCCTCATAGCAGATGAGAGTATTCTCTGTGTGAATGGGGTCAACTCTCAGGATCCTTCAAACAAGAAAGTAAATACTCATAGCATTTAATAAAGGGATAACATTCTTTCATCTATTCAGTTTTCTGCTTCTACTATATCACAAATTCATAGAAATGATTTTATCTAGTCATCAGTAGCCATACTGCCAAAAAGGTAAACTCTAAACCCATATCTGACTAATATTTTTTTAAAAACTCTCTACTCCAGTCAAACTCAGCAAATCATTCTCCTTCAAAAGGCCTTTGCTGTGCATTTCACTGACTATTCAGTGATAGTACAGAGTAGTAAATGCCAGGTGTTAGAAATGTCAGCAGGTATATCTGAAGATCTCAATAATTCACAAAATAGTCTATAGTATACAGTGTCCTCCTTTTCACAAAACGGGATGAGCAGACAGTATCACCTGCAGTTTATAAAGAAACCTAAGTCCATAAAAGGCACCTGGTAAATTAACAGCATCATCAGGAACGTAACCCTAACTCGGTATCCTAGCCATAAAGAAGACAGAACTGAATCATGTGGATCCTGAAAAAGTGTTGGAAAGCTTAACTGCTTTATTATATGCTGGCAGGCCATATAATCCTTTAACTAGGACAAATAACCCAATAATAGGTCAGTTATAAACTCAGCCAGGCTGTAAGCACCATGATGATGAGGACCTCATCTGTTAACATACACAGCACCTGGCACAGAGCCTGACACATAGAAGGTTCTCAAATATCCATTTAATTGAACAGCACATGTTTTGTACTATTTCTAACAAAATTCTAAAACCCTATTGAAATATCTGTGCAGTTTTTAAATTCTCAACGAAATAAAAATTACCCTAAATGCTTCACTACATATGCGAGAGCACATGAGTAACTGAAGACAGGTACACAATGTAGAGTATATGCTCTTGAAGACCCTGCGATTTAAATGAGACATATTGGAGAAGAGAGCTAATTAGCTAACAAGCCCATTTAACAGATACAGAAATAATTCCGTATTTCAAGAGGCAAGCGCAGTGGCTCCTGCTAATGACTACAAGGTGGCATGCAATTTTAAAAGGGGAAGCACTGATTTTAAATTAGCCCTTAAAATGGTCTATTTTGGTGACTTTACAACCCATCGTAACTTGTTATTCTCTGCAAAGCTAAAAATATTTGTTCACTGACTATTTGGGTGAAGAACAAGAAAATGAAAAGCATGGAGATTAGAAGTAACCCGGTGGCAAGGCCCATTCTTTTTAACTCAAGGAGGACTACACAAGTAGACTGCTCCCTGTAGACTACTGCCAATGGAAAATTTATATTAAACCCAGAAAAACTGCTTAAAAGACAACCCCCGAAAGTCTACTCAATTAAACCCTTAATGAGCTAAATATGAACATTACTGATCATTTACTGCATGCCACTTTCCAAGCACTGCACACGCATTTTATCCGCCAATCCTCATTACCTTAAGAGAGGATACGATTGTCATATTATTGTCCCCATTTTGCTGATGAGGAAACTAGAGCACCAAGGCCACATGGCAGGCTAGAGCTGAGACTGAAACCCAAACCATTCAGATGTCACCACTTGAAACCTGCTCAGTAACGGGCGGCTCCATTCTTCCCTTTCCCATGGCCGCCTGTACCTTGGACAACTCCCCCAAAACATATCTGAACTTCAGCTCATCATCTTTCTCTGTTCAGCATACCCCAATTTCTCTACAAACTATTTGCATTCCCTGTCACCCACACCTACCCATCCTCTCCTCATCCATGGCATTCGGATGGTGAACAAATCTGTGCCTGGGTTTTTTCCTTTTGCACACTCTCTTGCCCACCTTTTCTTTGCCCAATATCATCATCCTAGTCTAGACATTGGCCATCGCACACCTAAATTACTACAACCTCTTTCTCTATGAGGCCCTTAACTAGAGTCAGAAACTTTAGCATTCCTTTAGGATGCTGTACCAGAAATCAGCAGATTAAAGTTATAACAACAATAATAAATACTTGCTAACAATTTTATAGCATAGTGGTCTATGCACTTTACACGTGTAAACTCATTCAAACCTCACAACCATCCTGTAAGCCTTGTTCTATTTACTGTCCTCATCTTACAGATGACAAAACTATGCTCCAGAGAGGTTGAGTAACTTGCCCCAAGGCCACACAGCTAGTCAGTGGGGGAGCCAGACTGTCCATGTGCATGCTGGCTCCAGTACCTGCACTCTTCATCACTATATTTTCTCCCTTAAACAAGTAAAATTATATGTTCTAGGTCCTCCAAAAGCCTTGAAAGTGACACTGCCCACCAAATAGCTTCATGTTCCCTTGCGGGGGACATGTGACTACTTCTGGCCAATGGGTTTGGTGGCCAAAGTGGCATACGTCACTTCCAGGTTGAAGCATTAGAGAGCAGTAAGGGATGTTACACCCAGCTCCTCCTCTGCCACAATGACTGGCAATGTTCTAGACCTACAGTCCCCAACACCCTGGGAAAACAGGGCTGCACATCACCACCTGAGCTCTGCCTCCTGCCCCCCCACCCCCATCTGTGGAAAAATTGTCTTCCGTGAAACTGGTCCACGGTGCCAAAAAGGTTGGGGACTGCTGCTCTAGACAGTGGCACCTTTGAGAACCTGAGTCCCTAAATGAGTAAGTCAAACTCCCACCCCCATTCCCCACACACCTGTGTTGGCCAAGTGCTACAAGCAAGAAACACACTTAAATATTAAGTCTCCCACTGTAATTTCAGGCTTAATTTGTAGCTGTAACACAAGCTAGGCTATTCTGATTAACATAGTGTTTAACCTACTTGGAATACACAGAATGTAAGAAAAGAAAAATGCATATACTATCCAGTTCTCTTGGCAAACAAACATAATCTTCCTTAATCCCACTTTCATGGTGTCATTTCATGCTCAAGGACTGAGAACAGTTCCTGGTGATCTACCACATCAAGTCCAAGTTCCTCTCCCACACTTTCAGGTCCCTCCAGCCCAATTTCCCTCCATTGCCCAATATTTACCGGTCAAGTTTGTCTGGTTGGTTTTATCTCTGTCCCACAGATAAAACAAGTATTTGGTTCTCATGGGCTGGATTATTTCGCTTCCTCTGCTATTGTTCACATTTACATCCAATCATATCTCCTCCTATTGTTCTTTGACTACTAAAAGCCACCACCTTCCTTTCCTAAAACTTATTTGGCTGTTACAGTCTATGCCACATGATTTTAACTTAGGTGTATATTACCTAACAAAGGAAGAAAAAAAACACACTGGCCTGGAGACCTGTGGCCTGGCTCTGCTCAGATGGCTAGAGAGCTCTATCTCACTTTGCCCACTCTTTGAGTCTTTCTAGACTAGACTTCAGTTTTCTTGTCCGTGAAATAAGCGTTAAATAACACATAAGTAAGCTCTTTGCTAGCCATCATACTGCCTAGGGTCTATTATTTTATTGCATTATTTTCGTATCCCTCAAGAGAAGCACAAACTCCACTTGGGCAGTGATACTGACTTTTACTTCTTTCCATTCTCAGGTAGCTCTGAAAACGGCACCTTGAGTGTAGACAATGCTCCAACAAATGTATGTTGACTACAAGTCATCAAATATTAGCCAAGGACATTATATGATTTGTATTATTAAAGTCTGCTGAGTGAGAGGTTGATATTACTGCATGTCATAACTTGTTAGGCAGCAACAGATAACTAATACATGCTTGGTATTAAAATATTAATCATGGAAAATATATTAAATTGGAAACCAGAATGACATTTAAATCAGCCAGGAATTTTTTTTACAAAAAGACAGTTTTCTGCTGCAAGTATAGGAGAAGCACCACTAGATTTTCCACTTCCTTCTGCATACAAAAAAGCAGTGTATGACTACTTATACTTCATTATCTCTGAAGATGCATATTCAAACTTAGAAAATTTCTGCAACACTGTAGTTGTTAGAAACTGTTTAAGAGGACAACATACATGGGAAATACAATATATGACTTAAGTTTTTGTTTCACCAGTTTATCTTCCTCAAAAATTTAATGCACTCCTTCTCATAGTTAATGTTTTTTAGATGTCTTGTTTACTTAACTAAACTGCAAGCCACTCATGGACAGGAGCACGTTACTTTCTGTCCCACGCGGGACCTACCGTAACTGATCCAAAACAAGAGCTCAAATTCCTTTTTGATTGGCTTTTATCAGTTTTCTCAGACAGTGAGAACATTTATTTCTGGTGTCTTTAAAGAATGACTTTTCCCAGGTAGGTTTTGAGAAGGAAAAAAGTGTGTCAGAATGAAACTACACAGAGGCTATAAAAGGTCTGAGACCTAACCTTAAAAAAGTAACATTTTGATGCATTCTTATCGCTTGAGTTCCACAATTTTCCCCTCAATCCTACAGTGAAATGTCTGCTTGTTTTCTTTTGCTGCATAGTGAAAACATATAGGGTTATTGCCTATATTAAGGTGTAAAGGGATAAATGCAAACTATTTTATGTTTTAGCCTATCATATATTTCAAGAGAGTAATGAAAATATTTGTGAGGGTCATTTCATGTATTATTGCTTATTTTTTCCCCATTGAAAGGTGAGAGCAAGGAAAAGTTCATGAAGTTGAATGTCACTGGTCTTGTTGAAGGAATAGCATAAGAGGAAGACATCGTCAAAACAAACCAACAGACCTGACAGCCACATGACAAAAAAATCATAGCAATCCAGGTCTTACAGGCTCTGCCTGAAACCTGGAACCTACCCGTGCTACACCCATGTACTCAGGCCTCGGGAGAGACCCCCAGAGGGACTGGCAAGTCTGAGGTAGTCCATGGCCATGCAGAGTTTAGGAACCAAATGGTAAAATGAAAAATGGGGGGAAAGTGTCCTGTTAGGGATCCAGTTGTCAAATTATTTGAAGTTTGTGTGTTTGACAAAATGATTGTAAGGTGATAGGTATATGGTAGTCATTATATACCATTCTCTTGGTGTATATTTGAAATTTTCTGTAATAAATTTTCTAAATGGTAAGTACAGTCCCTAGCACAGTCCCATACTCTTTGTTATATCAGGAGGTAGAAACAGAAATTCAGAGATAGATTCAGAAAGAACTGAGACACAGGGCTACAAGTCTCCATTTCTAATCAGTTAACTGCAGTAACCCAAATCATAGAAGGGACACACAGTGGCCACATTCTAAGGTCACATGTGAGGGGAGTCTCAACAGACCTTCAAGAAGTCCTAGTGAGAGACAACTGGTGGGGACAAAGTCACCAGCAAAGAACAAGTTATATCAGGAACTCAAATGAAAAGATCAGAAAGGTTTTGTAAATGCACACAAGCACACACAATTCTCTTTGAGGAACTTGACCTCCTAACACAAAGGACCACAACGAAAAACTACGTCCCAGTTCAAATCTAAATGTTTCAGATTCGGGTATATTGCTTTGTATACATACATTTGAAGTCAAATATAAAAGTTACATTCTTTTGACTACCAGTTCTGTCAACCAAGGTTCAGTTATAGATAATAGAAGCCTCTTAAGCTATTTTGGGCAGAAAAAGATTTGGTACATAGAATTTAGTGCTTATAAAATTGTTGAAAGGGCTAAAAGGGCAGACCCAGGCTGTGCCTTCAGGAATAGACTCCTAGAACAACATAAGGACTGGTCTCCCAGGAGAACTGCTTCCTTTGCCACACTGAGGAGGCTGGGAAATCAGGAAGTCAACTGGGACCTCCAGGGTCAAACCAATCCAGCAGAGTCTAGGGATCAGGAAGTTGGAACTGTGAACTCCAGAGCCCTGCTGGGTCTGTAGAACTGCACCTGCAAAATGGGCATCTCATCTGTCACTGCCCCGGCTCACACTGAATGCAAAGCCATATAAGTTGTTCTGACTGGTGCAGCCTAAATCATATCCAGAACTCTGGATACAAGGGAGTTCAAGAAATAGAGCATTCAGCTATATAACGTATGTTTTATGGGAAAGGACACTAGGAGGGCCCTGGAGCAAGCCCATCTAATGTGCCCACCAAAGCATTCTAATAAAGTACCGAAATACTCTACCAAAGGGAGGAAGAAGTGTCTAATCAGAAGCTGCAACAGCAGCAGGTGCTGCTGTTTAAGAGACACCACAAGCAAATAAATGCAAAACCAAATGTAAAAGGACATTGCCAAGGTAATAGGAGAAATGTGAATATAGTAGTTTTGGCAATATATATTATTAAGGAATTATAAATAATTTTGTTAGGTAAGGTAATATGGTTACGTAAGAAATATAATTTTTTAGAACTTAGTGAAATATGGAATAAAATATTATGATAGCGGAAATTGCTTCAAAATGCTTCAACTAAAAATGCTGGTGAATAGAGAAGATGGCAAAAATGTAATTATTGAATCTGGGCAACAGGGCTTGTTTCATTATTCTCTCTGCTATGTGACTGAAATTTTTCAAAACACAAAGTTTTAAAAGGTTACAACAAGAGAAGTATGGAATATACAAATATTCATCTACTGTTTCACCTTCAAAAACTTTAATTTTGCCACAGCATTAAAATAAGTATCATCTTCTATAAGTATCAGCTTACTCTCTTCAAAAATGTCAAGATCACACACTGAGGAACATTCCAGATTAAAGAGTAAAGGGACATAACTAAATGTAAGACGTAATACTAGGTTGGCCCACGGACCAGAATTTTTTTCCTTTTTTGCTATAAAGGACATTATTTGGACAATTCCCAAATATGAATAAAGTAATACATAACTGATATATTTAGGAGTAAAGGGACATTATGTCTAAAACTTGTTTTCAAATGATTCAGAAAAAATACCATGTGTATATAGAGAGAAAATGTAGCAATGTAGAAAATATAGAAAGCAAATGCAGAAAATGTTAATAACTGAGGCATCTTAGTTTAGGGTACAAGGGAGTTCTTTGTCCTATTCTTAACAACTTTTCTATAAGCCTGAACTATATTAAAATTTCAAAAAAGTACAAAAACATAAGTGGCAGCATTTCAGCACTACTGAAGAGAAACAGCGCAGTTTCTTCAATTTATTAAAATAAAAGTCAGAGCTTAATAAGTGGAGTGCTTCTTCAGATTCCATTCTCAAGGGCATTTCCCCCTCAATCTGAAACTTTTTTGCAGTGTGTGTTTATATTGTACTTCTCATTTTAGCAGCAAAATTTGAAAACAATAAAAGTTGTCTCTGGATCCTAACATTTATGTCTACAAATATTTGCATCGCTGCAGTTGAAAATACACACAGGGCCAGGCACAGTGTCACATGTCTGGCATCTCAGCTACTTGGCAGGAGGGTGAGGCAGGAGGAACCCTTGAGCCCAGGAGTTCAAGGCTGCAGTGAGCTATGGTCGTGCCATTGCACTCCAGCCTAGGTGTCAGAGACAGACCTTGTTTCCAAAAAAGAAGAAAAAAAAAAGATATACATAAAGAAGCCTCAGTTCAATAAGTTTATACACTCAAGTTATTTTCTAGTATAGTAACTAGATGATCATTCACTAGGCTTTTTTACCTTAAAAAAGAAAGTGGCATTAAGGCGTGTTGCATAGAGGGAAGCATCTGAGCTAAAAGTCAGATGAGCGTGAATTTCCATCCAGGATGGCCACTTAAACAGCTGTCACCCAGTGAGTCAGTCCTCAGACCCTCAGCTTTTCCACACAGAATGAAGCAATGCCCACACTAACTTTGCAAAACTGTTGTAGGTATTAATTTAAATCAGGAACGTACGTAAAACAAGACTCTATGGTACAAAATAGTTCACTATATATTTAAGATTTCTTAAGCTAAAGGGTAAATTCTGCTGTCAAAAAAAAGAAAACTTCAGGGTACTCCCACCGCCCCCGCTGCGGGTCCCAGCAGCTCGGGCGGCGGGAGCGACGGCAGCGGCCAAGCAGCCCAGCCCGGCGAAGGCTCTCGGCGCGCCGCGGCCCGCAGGCACCCGGCAGAAGGCACGGGGAAGGAAGAGCCCAGAGGAGATCTGCGCGGCTGTCAGCTAAACCTGCTCCTGCAAAAGTGGAAACGAAGCCCAAAAAGGCAGCAGCAAAGGATAAATCTTCAGACAAAAAAGTGCAACCAAAAGGGAAAAGGGGAGCAAAGGGAAAACAGGCCGAAGTGGCTAACCAAGAAACTAAAGATTTACCTGCAGAAAATGGAGAAACTAAAACTGAGGAGAGTTCAGCCTCTGATGAAGCAGGAGAGAAAGAAGCCAAGTCTGATTAATATCATATACCAGGTCTTATCAGTGGTCCCTGTCTCCCTTCTTGTACAATCCAGAGGAATATTTTTATCAACTATTTTGTAAATGCAAGTTTTTTAGTAGCTCTAGAAACATTTTTAAGAAGGAGGGAATCCCACCTCATCCCATTTTTTAAGTGTAAATGCTTTTTTTTTAAGAGGTGAAATCATTCGCTGGTTGTTTATTTTTTGGTACAACCAGAAAATAGTGTGGGATATTGAATTATGGGAGGCTTTGACTGGCTTGGGTGTCAGCTTAACATTCCATAGATGGGGGTTAGTTTTTATATCCTATAATATAAAGCATACTAAATGGCAATATGGAGTTCCAGGCCTGCATTTAATGTCTTGAACATTTTAAATTACTTCTATTCCCATGTTGTTTTTTAGTAGACTTGTTTCCTAAAGAAAACCACTCCTTGATCATGGCTGTCTCTGTCAGAATTGCGTATACTCTGTAACATCTTTGGTCGTGGTAGTCCTGTTTTCCTAATAACTTTGTTAATGTGCTGTGAAGGATTGAAAATTTGAGTATGTAGTATATATGATAATAAATTGTGAATTGGTGGGACTTATGTAACAGCTTATCAACATTTGAAGATACTGGTACTTGATATCTTCTTAAGGAAAATTTGCCTCCAAATTTTAAGCTGGAAAGTCACTGGAATAACTTTTAAAAAGAATTAAATGGCTTTTTAGATTTTCGGTACGTATGTTAAGAATTGTGTACAAATTCAAATGCCTGTACTGATCCTCAACACAACCAATAAAATCTCAATTGCAAAAGAAAAAAAAAAGAAAACTTCAAATGGAACATATAATGTTATTTCATATTTTTTCTCCATGTTGTCACTGATATTAACGAAGATATCCTTGGTCTAGGTATTTCTATATACAACCAATACTAAGTTCTTCTATGAGCCAGGTGCTACTCTACATACTCAGATAATAACTGAAAATTACACAGACCAAGTTGCCCTCTGAATCTCATGTCCTAGAAGCTAATATTAAGCATTAAGTAAGTAAATAATATAATTTTAGGGGAGAGGAGAATTTTGAGTGTTGATTCTAGCTTTGGTGCATACAAGACTGGTTCTTTGCCCTCCCAAATATTCTCTGAGCTACTATAATGATAAATTCCCTTTCTGCTGAATCAGCCACAGTTCATTCTATTACTTCAACTAACAATCCAGGCAAAACAGGCATGCCTATGCTCTTGCAACTGACAAAGGCTTTTTCTCTGAGTTCAGATAACAAAAGCACATTAGATGTTTCAGAACTCAACATATAACATATATAATACAAAAAAATTCAACCCTAAGATGTGTATGAGATTATTTTTGTATATTGTATATTTTGCTATAGTTACCAAGACGTGGTTGGCATTTTTAACTTTTTTCTTAGAATAATACCATGATCTGAATCTAAAATCTTTTATAACATGCAACTTTCCAATGACAAACAAGAACAGGAAGTGAATCTTGAATACAACCAGATTTCAGGTTCCCTTTACCATTAAATTATCTACTTTGCTGTCACCTGAATCTGACTTACCCAGCATTAAACTTCCCATCATCCTATCCTAACAGTTATCAACATTTTTATTTCTGTTTGACCAAAGCTATTTCCTAGTAGCCTAGAAATTTTTACATACTTAAATACTTTTAAGTCCTAAGAGGAAGACAACTAAAATAAAGGAATTGAGTAGCAAAGCAACTTAGAAAAGCAGAAACGAAAACAGATGTTAAACTTCTTTGAAACAAATTTTTACTTACAGCCTCAACCAAAGCTATTTCAGTCAACTACTAGAAATATTCTCAACAAGCTTCACAGGTCATGAGCTCCTTAAGGGTGTGGGCTAACGCTTTCCAAGGTTCTATGTACCACCCAACACCACGCATGTTATGATCCCTCATCAAGGGCAATTTTGCCCCCAAGTGTCATTTGACAATATCTGGAGGCATTTTTAGTTGTTATTACTAGGGGAAGAGGGTTTTGCTACTGGCATTTACAGGGTTGAGGAAAGGAATACTGCTAACCAGCCTACAATGCACGGGATAGCCCCCCACGCCAAAGGATTATGTGGCCAAAATGTCAAAAGTACCGAGGCTGAGAAAACTCTAGTTCAAGTCAACTATGTCACTGCCCTTCACGTTCAAATATAAAATCAATGAGGCTACATGTAGCCCTCTGTGACAGCTTACAGACCCTTTTAAACAGGATATATTAAACCTGTCCCCTAGAAGGACACTCTGGCCTCTGAGACTGTCACTTCTGAAATCTCTGCAGTGTTAAAAGCCTAAGTCTCGTTTCATAATTAGCCAGCAATCCCTAAGTGTAACTGTGCATGCCACTTTGATTCAGAAGGCACAGGCTTTAAACGTTACTAATATCTCCACTAAACTGATCAGCAATCTTGTTTCCTAGTCATTCCTCAGACCATGTCAAATGCATAAATGAGGCAAGAAAAGCCGCTTCCTCTAGTTATACATCTTCTAACATCATGATTTTTCTTTTACCAGTTTACAGAAAATGGTGTTGAAGGTTTCTGAGCCTGCTTTCTCAAAGGAGGTGAGGGTTCCCACATTTCCAGGGTACTTCTGAGGACTGAAAGTGGCACATCAATGGGCACACCCACAGAGTGCTGGGACAGGTGTGGTGTGTGCTCATTGACTGCTAAGGTGTGACACGGTGCCAAGCACAATGCTGGACACGTGGTATCCAACATCCAAATACTGAACTGAATTTAAAGTCTGAGGACTTTCTGGTTAAGAGATATTCTGAAAATATAAGAATAAATGGATTATATGTTTCTCTCCAGGTAAGATCCTAGAAATGATTTTATAAATCCACAACATTTCGATCCTTTAAAAATATCATTGAACCCAAATTTGAAATTCAATTTTTGTATTTTTCTCATGAGTCATAGATTTGAGGCAGCCTACAAAGGAAGAGAGGGAGAGAAGAAGGGGGAAAAAAAGGGTATTAATGTTAGTGCAAAAAAATAATTGAAGCAACTAGCATGTGGCAGACCAATAACAGATCTCTCTGGTATTAAAGAACACTCTTTTCACTACTCCATGCTGAGAGAGCTATAAAAGAAAGTAAAATCCTGGTCTTTTAAACATATCAAGTTGAGAAAGTGGTCAATTAGGTAAATAATTACAATCCCAAATAGTAAATGTTCTATGTAACTTGGAGGCGCAAAGTCACCTGTGAGCACAACGGAAGAAGTGGTTAATTCTGGCTGGGGTGGGGCTTCACGTGGCAGAGACGTGCAAGGGAAGCCTTGAAGTTATTCTTGTTTGCTTGGCAGAAGTTTGCCAAGCGAAGGGCAGAAAGGGTGTTGTAACTAGAATCGGCCGCATAAATGAATCCAGACAGATCTTAAATGGCACAGGAATGACAGGCAGTCGTGAGTAATGCAAGGTGGCTGGTGTGCGGAGTACCAGAAGGAATGACAGGAAAAGAGGCTGGGATGGTTATCTGGAGCTCAACTCTGAGGTGCCTCACTAATAAGTTAAACTTTAAAAAACAGCATGAGGAAGCCAGAGGAGGATTCTCAAGGTGTAAAAGAGTAAGACCAGAGCTCCTTTGGAGCTAAAATTAGGGGAGTGGGGCAGTGCAAATGATGGTACTGAGATAGTGACTGGGAGAACAGTTAAAAGGCTACTGCAGTAGTCCAAACAAAAGCAGATAAAATGGAAAAGACCAATTACTTTTCATTCACTTATTTACTCTGCAATCCATCTACCATCCATCCAACATATGTGCCTACTACATGCGAGCCGCTATGCTAACCAAATGCTATCAACTGAAGGTTTGTGTTCCCCTCAAATTCCTATGTTGAAATCCTAACCCCCAATGTGATGGTATTAGGAATTGGGAAATGGAAAGTAATTAGATCACAAGGGTGGAGTCTTCATGAATAGGATTAGTGCCCTTATAAAAGTGACTCCAGAGGACTCTCTCATGCCTTCTGCCATGCAAGGACACAGCGAAAAGACATCTATGAACCAGGAAGTGGGCCTTCACCAAACACCAAATACCAGTGCCTGGATCTTAGACTTCCTAGCCTCCAGAACAGTGAAGAATAAATTTCTGTTCCTTACATGCCACCCAATCTAAGGTATTTCGTTACAGTGGCCTAAACAGACTAAGACAAATATGGTCTCCTGCTTGCAAAAAGCTTGTATTCTAGTGGAGGTGGCAGATAGCAAACCATTTGTTACATCTTATTTAATTTCTATGGTGGTAAGTGCTTTCAGAAAGAAAACTGTTCTAAGAAAGTACATCACAAGAGACTGTGACCTTGTCTGAGGGCGGAAGTGGTCAAAGAAAGCTTCTGCAAGAAGTGGCCTTTAAGCTTTACCCGAAACCCTGGAATGGCGGCTACTTTTTATCTCACACCTGTCACTCTAAATAAAAATTCTGAGAAACTTGTTTTTCATTGGTCAATTTTACTCTATGCAGTCACATTCAAGTATTTATTTACTAAAATCCCTGATAGACCTAACCAAACCAGTGGGTACTACTGGGAGGGAAAGAGGAGTGGGGCTAAGAGGAAAAGGGGCAGAGGAAGAGGAAGGGGTAAGAAGGGAAAGGAGAAAAGAGATGGGGGAGGTGGAGAAGGGAAGACAAACAGAGCTCCAAATCCAAAGCCTTCAACCACACAACAGTAGACTTACACTGAGCGACTCACTGAGGAAAGAAGGTCTAAACACCTGTTGTGATCAATACTCAGAAATATAATCCTCTGCAAACTGATAAACAACATAAATCTACCAACTTCTACTGCTTTATCTTGACTTAGAGGCACTGTGGTTTTAAAGACGAGTAATCCAAGTTAAAACCCCAACTCTGTCAACTGAGTTATGTGTTCCTCAGCAGACTTCTAAGTCTAAGAATCAGTTTTCTTATCAGTAAAATAGATAAAAACACACCAACTTAACAAAGTTTTTTTTTTAAATAGGAATTAAAGGAGAGAAGATATCTGAAATATTATTAGTTTAACTTTTCTATTATTCTAAACACATTAGTGTGATCACTTCAAATTTGGAGGTCCTGGTGGTTCCATCTTTATTTTGAGAAACATCACTTCACTTCTAAAGACACTGTTCTTCTTTCAGTGATGATGATTACTTCTATGTTGAATATTTGGCCCAAGTTCAAACCAAAGAGACAAATAATTTAGAAAGCTAACTGTCACTTATTGCTAACTTTGGCCACAATACCCACTTCCCTCAAAAATATTCCAACGGTTGATAGTCAAGATGACCACAGATGATTGTAGGTATGCTGCTACTCTCTAACCGTAGCCCAATCCCTTAGCACGTTGGCAATAGTTAACACCACTACTTGGTACCAACCATGCTACCACATGTAACACTGTAGCCCACTAAAAGCCAAACATGAGGCTAGAAAATTTAAGAACGAACTACATAAAACATCTATGGTTCTTTTAAATAGGTCTAAAACCAAATTAGTCCACAGAATAATTTGGTCGCACCCTAACAGTTGTTTCTTAACCGCCTAAATTTGAAAATTTGAATAAAGATCTATGTCAAATATGTAATCTGTTCATCAACAACAGGAAAGGTCCCTCTATGGTGAGACTATTAAGATATTTATCCTGCTGGAAACTGGGTATTTGTAGAAATGAGAAGAATATTAAGTTCCTAAAGACAGATAGTGAGATCACACAAGCCTCCTCCAGCTCTCTTTACTACCCCACTCCCAGTTTATAGGGAACAGTGCATAATGAATAAGCCTTGAAGAGATGCTTGTGGCTGGTGGGACTGGGTGGGAGTAGGGATGAGAGAAAACCGACTGCAATACTAAGAAACCCAGGTAACATGCTCATGAAGTAAGACAAAACAGACTAGTGATTATAAAGTCTACTTGGAGTAAAAAAGTACTGTTTGAGAACAACATAATGTAAAATGACCCCAATAAAATTTTTGAATAATTGTAGAGGTAACCTAATATAATCAATGGAGAAAAAACAATTTGACTTCACAATTGCAAGTATTCTTAAAACACATACAACTGAGCATAGTGGCTCAAGCCTATAATACCAGCTATTCACAAGGCTGAGGTGGAAGGATCACTTGTGGCCAAGAGTTTGAGGTTGCATGAGCTGTGATTGTGCTACTGCACTCCAGCCTGTATGACAGAGTAAGACTCTGTCTCTTAAAAAACAAATAAAGTAAGTAAATAAATAAATAAAATGATTTCTTAAAGGCATAAACCCACAAAGATAAAGAAGAGTTGATGATCATAAAAATTTTTCTAAGTTGGAAAACAGAAGCACAGTACAACGGTAACTAATTTGGCAAATCTGAGCAAGCCAGATAGTGAACCAGCAATGGTGAAATCTAAGAAGCAACCTGATTACCATTCAAATTCCCCAAGGGCTGCAGTACCAGGATTTTCTGAAACCAGTAAGAGGCAGTCAGAGCACTGATCTCCTCCCAACACTCTACCCACCTCTAGTCTGACTGTGGCGTAATACAAAAATTTACTGGCGCAGAGCTCTTAAAACCTTTGGAATTTCCTGAGTGATAGGAGTGCATTTTCTTATTCATAATGAGCCCCTTTCAACCACATCTGAATTTACGCCAATGGGGTTACTTAGGGTAGAGACCCTACAGCCTCGGATGGAGCTGGTCACCAGAAAGACCGAGTGATTAGATGGTTGGAACTTCCAGCGCCATCCAACAAATTCCAGGAAGGGGGATGGAGGGCTAGAAACTGAGCTCTATAGAAACTTTTGAACAATGAGATTCAGAGAGCTTCTGGGTTGATGAATACATGGCAGTGCTGGGAGGGTGGTGTGCCCGGGAGGGCATGGGCGCTCCATGTACTCCCGCCCCCATAACTTGACCTATGCATCCTTTCCATTTGGCTGTTCCTGAGTTGTATCCTTTGTAATAAACCAATAATCGTACTTTTCTGAGTCCTGTGAATTGTTCTAGCAAATTATCAAACCTGGGGGGTAGCCCCAATTTATACGTGGTCAGTAAGAAGTACAGGTGGCTTGGGAATTGTGGTATCTGAGATGGGGACTGGCATCTGAGGTGGGGACAGTCTCGTGAGGCTGAGTTCTTTGACTTTTGTGATGTGACACTAATTCCAGGTAGTGTTGGAATTTAATTGAATTGCTGGACACCCAGCTGGTGTTTGAAGAACTGGAGAACTGGTTGCTGGTATTGCAAAATACCCTTCACTGCCTCTCCCCTTCCTGGCATATGACTGAAGGGTTACTATTTTAAAGTGGTAAAATGGATGGTCTTGAGATTGGGGGACAGGGAAGAGATAAGACTTGTATGCACAGTTCAGAGTGCAAATACAACACTAAAAATCAACATTTATACACTCAAATGAAAGTTTATATACTAAATGTTCAGGCCCCCAGGCTTATACCCTAAAGATATGAGACTGGAGAGTGTGATCTGGAGAATCTGATCAAACCATAGTGGGGTGGGGGAGACGTAAATTTACAGACCTTGACGCTGGCATTCCCAGTGAAACATCCCAACCAGGGGCCCTACAGTAAAGCCCATGGTCATCAGCCCCTCCCACAGAGACTTCAATCAGCTTTTTAAAAAGCTAGATCTTAAATATAAACAGATAGTCAAAAGCTTAGAGACATTCAAGGGAAACTACTAACATCAAAAGCAGAAAACAAGGAGCTAAAAGGAACTACGCAGAGAAATAAAGGCCTTGGGGGTGAGGGGAGAAACTATTTAGGAAAAATTAATATTCAGAAAATTTTAAAAAGAGCTATTGCAAACAATAGCAGAAATATTTTTTTAGAAACCAAAGCAACAAACCAATAGATGACAAGGTACTCAATCTCATTAGTCATCAAGGAAATGTGAACTAAAACCACAATAACACATCACTACACATCCACTAGAAGGATTGAAATTAAAAAGACTGCTAATGCTCTTGGATCACCCACCCCGGGGGAACTGGCTGTTGTGTTAGGAGAATGCTCAAGCAGTTCTACGGGGAGGAACTGAGCCTTCCTACCAACCACCATGTGAGTGAACATTTGAAAGCAGGTCTTCCAGTCCCAGTGAAGCCTTCAGATGGCCGTGGTCCCTGACATTCTGACTACAACCATATGAGAGCCTCCAGGCCAGAATCGCCCAGCTAAGCTGCTCCTGAATTCCTGACCCACAGGAAAACTGGCAACATCTTCTAAAGCTAAACATATGTATACCCTGTGATTCAGCTCCTAACTCCTAGGTATATACCCAACAGCAGTGGGTACATATACGCAGCAAAAGACATGTTCAAGGATATTCACAGCAATAGTATCTGTAATAGCCCCAAATTCTAAACACGTCCAATGTCCACTAACAGTAGAATGGATAAACAGTGGTATATTCATACCACCACTACAGCTACATGCAGCAACACAGATGAAACTGAACATAATAGTGAAAGAAAGATGCTAAGACACAGAAGAGTCTACATTTCCACTTATATAAAGTTTAAAAACAGAACTAAACCAGGGTGTTAAAAGTCAATATAGACTTTTGGGAGGAAGGAGTAACCAGGAAGCAGCAAGAGTGGGCCTTTAATTTTTCACCTGGATGGTGTTCAAAAAGGAGTCACTTTGTAAAAGTTCAATGAGCTCTGGACTCATATGTACATTTTTCCATATACGTGCTTTAATTCAATAAAAGTTTATTTTAAAATGTTAATTAGAAGATTTGGAAGACATAAGTAGGCAAATCTCCCAGGGAGGGAAGCAAAAATAAAGATGAAGAAAACAGAATGAAAAAAAAGATTAAAACTAGACTTCCAGGAGGCTGAACATCTAGATAACAGGATTTCCAGAAAAAGAAAGCTAAGAAAATTAAAGGGGAGATGATCAAAATAATTCAGGAAAAGTTCAAAAGGAGAAGTATCAGTCTCCTGACTGATAGGGCCCATACCAAGGGTACAACCCAAACAGATGAAAACAGAGTCACTCCAAAGCATCTCATCACAAACTGTCACAAAGTATTAATAAGCAGATTTCTAATAAATTGTCAACAGCCACACTATAAGGTATGTATTAGAGATAAGAGATAGCATGCCCTCACCCATTTTCTTCCTCTAAATCCTTCCTCTTCGCCAGGATAGGCAAATTACCATATAAAAAAGCTGCTGCTTCTCAATACTGCTTACTTCTAAGAATTTAAAAGTGAATCCTCCATTAGCCTGAGTGCCTCAGGAACCTCAGCAAACAGGAGTGGGTAACAAAGGTTCTGCGGTGACTGTGGGTTCTCTACCCTGGGGCTCATTTCCCCTCTTACCTGGTCTGACTTTTCGAGCAGGTTAATACCCCTCAGGGGAGCATGAGTTCAGAAGCCCAAATCACTAGACAACCTTAGAACACAATCACAATGAAAGAGAAACAAACTGAACAGTATTACTAATGAAAGTGAAATTTTTAGAACAGATGAATCCCAAGCTATAAAATATATTAATAGCTATACTAATAGAGGAGATAAGAGAAAATTTTTTAAATATGAACTTAAGACTATGTGGGAGTATTAAGTATGAAAAACACAACAAATAGGAAAAATAGTAGGATAAATACAAGTGAAAAGCAAATTAGCAAGCCAGAAATATAATAGACAACAGAACAGTACTTTCTCAGAGTGAGCATAAAAGGTTGAATGGGTGGGGAGGGAAGGGAGGGAGAGAACATATTTAAAGAAATGATAAGTCATTTAATAAATACAAAAAATATTTCAATGAAAAGTCTCTTAGGAAAACAGTTTAGATAAATATAATCTATGCCTAAATACATTATGGTGAGATGGTAATAAGACAAGAAAATTCTATAAAAGCTTCCAAAGGCAAAGAATAGACAAACTACAAAGAAACAAGAATCAGATCAACATCACATTTCTCAAAAGACACAGAGAATTCAACAGGATAATGGAGTAATACTATGAAAATACTGACGAAAAAGAACTTCAACCTAGAATTTATATCTACCCAAATTATTACTTAAAATTGACGACAAACAAAAAAATACCTTCAAGTATATAAGGACTCAGAGCTTTGCCATACACAAAGACAAAAAGTTCTGGAGATCTGTCGCACAACAGTGTGATATAGTTAACACTACTTAAGTGTACACTTAAAAATGGTTAAGATGGTAAATACTAGGTTATTAATTTACAGATACCAGTGTAACTGTTTTTGTTTACTTGTTTGTTTGTTTGAACAGCCAGGGTCTTGCTGTCACCTAGGCTGGAGTGCAGTGGCATGTTCATAGCTCATTTCAGTTTCAAATTCCTCGGTTCAAGTGATCCTTCCATCTCAGCCTCCCAAGTAGCTAGGATTACAGGCGTGAGCCACCATGTCTGGCTACTTTTTAAATTTTTTTGTAGAGATAGGGTCTCACTATGTTGCCCAGGGTGGTCTCAAATTCCTGGCCTCAAAGGATCCTCCTGCCTTGGCCTCCCAATGTGCTGGAATTACGGGCATGAGCCATCACACACCTAGCCAGGTTATGTGCTTTTTTTTTTTTAACCACAATTAAAAATAATTTTTTTAAAAAAAGCAATAGGAAATCATATTTGTGTTTTAAGCATGAGCATGACTTGATTATATCTGAATTATAAAATGGTCACTTTTGCCGCTTTAACCTACTGATGTCATGAAATACATGATATATGCTAATAGACCTTTTTATATTAAACTATATCAGCATTCCTAGAACAAGCCCTTCCTGAAAAAAATCAATTGTATTTCTATGTACAGGTTGTGTATCCCTTATCCAAAATGCTTGGGACCAGAAGTGTTCCAGGTTTCAAATTTTTTTCAGATTTTGGAATATTTGCATTATACTTACCAGCTCAGCACGTCTAATCTGAAAATCAGAAATGCTCCAATGAGCATGTGAGTGCTCAAACAGCTTCTGATTTTGGATTTTTGGATTAGGGATACTCAACCTGTACTAGCAAACAACCATTGGAAATTTTTAAAAGATCTGAATATCATTTGCCATAACACCAAAAGCCATAAAATACTTAGGTATGAATCTAACAAAATATGTGCAAAATTTGTATGCTGAAGACTATAAAACACTGATGACATTTTTAAAAAGGCCTCAATAAGTAGAAACATGTCATGTTCATGGTTTAGAACGCTCAATATTGTTTAAATGTCCATTCTCCTCAAGCAGATCGACACAGTCAATGCAATCCCAATGAATTCCCAGCAGGCTTTTTCAGTGGAAATTAGAAAACTGATTCTAAAACTCATAATGAAAAGCAAAAGAACTAGATTAGCCGAAGTAATTTTGAAAAAGAAAAAAGTTTGAAGGCTCACAGTACCATTTTTCAAGACTTAGAATAGTCAAACAAGATAGTGTGCTACTGAGAAAAAAATAAAACGTGTCAATGAGACTGACTGGACTGTCCAGAAATAGATCTGTATGTATATGGCCAAGTGATTTTTGACAAAGGTTTCAAGGCAATTCTATTTAAAAAGGATGCTATTTTCAATAAGAGACTAGAACAACTGGTTATCCACATATAAACAAATGATCCTCAATGCATACTTTGCACCACATACAAAAATTAACTCAAAATGGATCATATACCTAAATAGAAAAGCTAAAACTGTAAAGCTTCTAGAAGAAAGGATAAAATCTTTATAACTTTGAGTTAGGCAAAGCTTTCCTAAGTGGTACACAATAAATATGAGCTATAAAAAAGACTGATAAATTATATTTTCTCAAAATTTATAGCTATGCTCTTCAAAGGTCACTGTTAAGAAAAAGAAAAAACAAGCCAGACTGGGAGAAAATATTTGCAAAATACACATCTGATAAAGAACTGATATCCAGAATACAAAGAACTCTCAAAGCTCAACAAGAAAAAAACAATCCAATTAAATACAGGAAAAGGGTAAGAGAATTGAAAGATGTACAAATAGCAAATAAGCACATGAAGAGATGCTCAACACATCATTAGCCATTAGGCAAATGCAAATAAAAATGACTGAGTACCACTAACACCCATTAGAATGGACAAAAACATTGTTTAATTGATAATACAATATAATCCTGAGGATACAGAATAACTGGAACTGTCATACACTGCTGACCAGAATGCAAAATGTTACAGATACTTTGGAGAACAGCTTGGCAATTTCTTAAAAAATTAAACACATGCTTACTATGTTACCTAGGAAAACGAACAGAATCAAGAAACAGGAGAGTTCAATACGCCTGTCAAATGTGAGATCAACTTACAAAAACCAACAGTATTTCAACAGTACTTCAGCAATAAGGTAACTACACTTAGGAAACACAATAAATAAATAAATACAATATCATTCACCATTAAAAAACTATACGGTACCTAGGAACACAAAAAACATATATAGGAAAATTTTAAAATCTAATATACATACATGCATAAATAGAGATATATTTCATGCTCGTGGGTGGGAAAACTGATAACAAAGGTAACAGTTCTTCCACAAATCAATCTATAAATCTCAAATTCAAGCTGAATTTTTAAAAATAATTAACTCACTCTAAAATTTATATGGAAGAATAATAGGGTATGAATAGTTAGGCTAATCTTGAAAGAGATGAACAAAAAAGAGTAACCTGTTCTATTGGATATTAATATATACTACAAAGCAAAATAGTTAAAAAATATTAGCACATGAACAGATAAATGGACCAATGGAATAGAAAGTGAAGAAGCAGATACACATATACATAATGTATACGTATACACACACACAAACACACACACACACTGCTATGGACTGAATTTTGTCTCTCTCCTCACTACTCAATTCATACCTTGAAACCTTAATCCCCAGTGTGACAGTATTTGGAGGTGGACCTTTGGGAGGTAATTAATTTTAGATGAGGTCATGAGGGTGGGCCCCCATAATAGGATTAGTGTCCTTGTAATAACAGAAAGAGAAATCTGAGCATGTGCGCTCTCTCTCTCTCTCTCTCTCTCTCAGTAATGTGAGGACACAGTGAGAGGTGGCCATCTGCAAGACAGGAAGAGGGCCCTCACCAGAACTTGACCATGCTGGCATCCTGATCTTAGACTTTCTGCCACCAAAACTGTAAGAAAATACATTTCTGTTGTATAAGCCACCCAGTCTATGGTATTTTGTTATGGTACCCTGAGCTAAGACACCCACATATCTACGACCCTACATTTCTGCTCCTGGGTTTATATACCAAAGAGGGTTTATCACAGTCCTGTTAGAATCACCTAACAGTGACTAAGGATACAGATAAAAGAAGGTGGCCATGAGTTGATCACTGTTCAAACTTGATGATGTTGAAACATGAGGCTCCTTATAGCAATCTCTCCACTTTTTATGTGCTGAAAAATTTCGGTAACAAACCCAGATATCAGAAACAAAGACAGAAATCAAAACACGAGCTGCTTCAGTGACCCACAAGGGACTTGACCTAGATACAAACCCCTGGAGTCATGGGCTGAGATTTTTTAGGCCCACTAGAGGTAGAAGATGGCCTCAAGCTGCTCAAGGAGGGAGAGCTGGGACTGAACCCAGACCATCAAAGTTCTGTGTCTTTTACAGACAAGGCTAAAAATATTTCATTCCCAGTCTGCTGAAGCAGCAAAGAAACTTAGCTTACATTAATAGGCTTGGGAAAGAAAAAGAACAAACAGCCCTAGTACAAATTTAAACTCTAAGGCCTATATCATACCTGACTTTGTGGCCTAGATTTACCTCCACTTGAATGGTATGAGAGCTCTAAGGTAAAAAAATTACATAAACGCTAATCCAGGACAAAAAAAATCCCTCAGGACCCAGCAGCAGTAAACACAAAGTCGCTCTTTAGAGATACTTTCATGAACTAGGCCACATGGGGACTTCAACAGCAAACAAAATCCACTGAAAATGAATTCACAATAAAAAATTACACATCACAAGAGACAACAGATTACCCAGAGGGAGAAGTTGATAATCTGAGAAGTAAAAGTAAAAACAATTTGAAAACTATAAATATGTATAAAATGATAAATTTTTTAAAAGAATGGGAACCATAATGATAAACTAGCATAGGCCAACATGCCTCCATCTCCTAATTAACCATGCAATGGCTTGCCAACGCCCTCTAAGTAAAGGCCAAAGTTAGCACAATGGCCTATTAGGCCCATGGCTGCTCTTACCTGCCTGGCCTCATCTCCTCTTGCCCCCATGGCTCTGCTCTAGTCACATAGCTGCTTGAGGTCATACCTCCACTGGACCGAGGGCTGTCCCAGGCAGAACCTTCTGCCTAGAACATTTTCCCCAAGATCAACACATGGCTCACTCCTTGGCTCCTTCAGATCTCTGTTCAAAGGTTACCTGATCTCAGAAGCCTTTCCTACAACCCTACTCACACCCTGGAAGTCCCTTCCCTAGTTTGTTTTTATACAACATAAATCATCATCTGACATGCTATATTTGATACTTTTTTATTTTGTTTACTGCCTTTCACCCTCAATTATAATGTAAAGTCGATGAGACAAAGATTTTGTTTGTTTTGATCAGTGCAATATCCTTAGTCCTCAGAACAGTGCCTATCATAAAAGCAGGTACTCAGTAAATTTGATGAGCGGACAAGAGAATGAAAACAGAGATGGGGAAATCAGAAGGGAGCTGATTGCTCCTACAAAATATGAGGTAGAATTCCCATTCATTCATGCATGCATGCATGCTCAAACATTTACTAAGCAGCTACTCTCTACAAGGGAGTGTCAAGGTATTCCTTTCCTCACTTTGCAAATTCTCTTCTTCTCCTAAAATATGACTAAAACTGACTTCAAGGAACAATTTACCATAAAGCATTAGCATATTTTCTAAGTTATTTAAAGTACACAGTATAGTAAAAATCACCTTTTACAGTTCAGCTTCCTGTTCCTTATTTTTATCCTTCGTTAGAAGTCATGTGCATACGCACAACATCAACCACCAATTTCTATACAGATACATTTCTGAATACAAACTCTCTTTCCCTGCTTACTCACGTTCTGGGTTTTGAAAATTTTCTACTTATTGCTGATACCAATATACTCATGGATAGTGATACAGAAAATGCAAAAAGTAGATATTAAAATCTACCACTTGGTCTGTGCCCAAGAATCAGCTAAAGTACATTATTTGGGAAGACAAAAGCTGATGGTGTTAACATGGAATTACAACATCCACCTCTGCTAAACTCCAATTATTTTCTTATTAATGTTTACATACATGTGCATTCTGGTAAAAAACAAAGCTTGTGGCTTATGTAAGACTTCAAAGAGACACAAAATGTCAAACAATATTATTATATCTCCTTGACAGAAATCTCTGCTTGGAATTCTCTTTGGTTAGCCCAGTAATTTTCAGATAAGTACTTTTTTCATTAAGGTTACTATTAGGGCCAAGTAACTCACCACCTCACCCAGCATAGGTAAAATTTGGAATCGTGCTGTGTTGAGCCCACGAATAATCAGAATTTAAAATTATTCTTAGGTTTACATCATAGGAGTTTCACAATTTTTACACCAGTGGTATCTGAAATACTTTATCATGTGCTTTAGGAAAAAATAAACACATACACAATACCAGTTTTTAATTCTAACTACAGTATACATATTTTTAAAATAGTCACAAGGTAACCAAACTCTTACAGGTGTTTGTACAAACTATAATACCATTCTCTTATTTATTTCATTACAGAAATATTTTACCATTTGAGCCCCATTTAATAACAACTTTTAGAGGAGGGTTGAAGTTTTTATCAAGTTCTACCTAACACTGCCATCTCGTGGTGTGGAATGTGACTGCAGGCAAAGCCTATTAAACTGCTGGTTATGCTCTTCAGAAAGAGAAAAACAACTTTAATATAGCTTATGTAGACCATAGCAAAGTTCTGAAAGAATTATTAGTAATATATGAAAAATATACTTTAGATATTTTATTTTATAAATGCTTCAAAGATGTCACCCTACCAACTCACTATTCAGCTCTTAATGGTGTCAGCATTTTCTCCTTCCATTCTTCTTTAAGTATATATAAAGATTTTCTGGAAGCATATACTTCAAAATTTAAAAATACTCTTTGCTTATAAGAAAGCAGATTAATCATTTGGATTATACAGAAAAACTACCAAACTGCTTTGCTTTACAAATAGCTTACTTCACTAATGTAATAACTCTACATTGCAATGAATTGTGTCCTGGAGAGGATCTGCTCTACTAGTACCAGGCTGCACAGGACTTCCTGGGAAAACCTGTCCCTTTGCTGGACTCTGATTAATTTCTCTAGTTCTCTAAGCCTACCTGTGACTCTCATAACAAAGAAGAGCATAGAGTCAGACATGCTCACGTTTTAAAGGGATTTCACAGGTACTCCATTCGTGTTACCTACCAATGAGTGGATTTCCTGCAACATCCCTCCCTAGTGCTTTCCCAGCCACTGCCTGAGTATCTTCAGTGTCAAATTCAGCACCTCCCAAGGGAGATCACTTCATCTGGAGACAAATGAGTGTTGCAAAGTTACTCCTTATACTAAGCCCAAAGCTACATCCTTGTAGTCTATCCCTGTAGTCTTAATTCACCCTAGACCATGATCCCTGCCCTGGTTTTTAACTCCTTTCACTAGGCAGCCCTTTCAATAGCTGAAGACAGTTCTCTTGCCTCAGCTTCTCCTCTCCAGGATGAGCACTGTCCTCCACTCATTTTTCCTGTGGCAGGTCTGCATGCCCACCCCATCCTAATGCCAACCAGGACCACCAGAAACATGCTTGTTTACCTGTAATCCCATAAATGGCATCCATGAGCACATTAGTGTCATCCATGAGCACATGGTAGTCACATCATGAAGCCATTTCACAAGCCAAACAACTCTGCCATTTAGTTCTTCTACAGGTAATTTTCTTTTAGGCTCAAGAGAAGGGACCTCCAAGGTACCTGGGAAAAGGTAAGCCCTTATCCTGCTTGTCCCTTAATCCCCCCATGCCAGCTGGAAATAAAAACAATGGCGCCAACTTGGGGGGTACATGTTGGGGAAGACAGAGCTGCCTGACCAGTCCAAGCCCTTAATGACTTTTTAAAGATAGAGCCTACCCGCCAGGATGGTCACAAAAGAGAAATAGACATCTGTATTCTTTGAGCCACTGTGTTTGCAGTTTCTTTGTTACAGGAGCTTAGCCTCCGCTGTTACTAAAATATCCTCCCAGCTTCCGTAATTTGCAAATTTGATGAGCAAACACATGATATTTTGGAATTAATCACTGACAAATATTACTCAGAACAGAGTAGGGAAAGAGAATGCTATAAGAAGGTAAATGTTGACTGGAAGAAAATGGCAGATTAGAGGTGACCTCCTGGCTGTCTACTCCCAGAGAGGGAGGTGAAGAACTTGGACGGCCACACACGAGTGGATCGTTCCCCCCCAAGAACAGCACTGTAAAACTGCAAAGAAACAATGTGGGACACGCAATGCAGGAAAAAAACAAAAAGGTGAATGGAGATACAATCATATAGAGAATAGAGCATGGGATGGCTGCACCCACCTGGCCAGCGGGGGCAGGAGTATCTGACCCACAGGAGGATGCCCTACTCCCCCACTGACCTCCACACCCACTCAGACAGGGACATGCCTGAAGTCAGTGCAAAGTCGTGGCACTGGATGGCAGACTCTGTGGAGAGGGGACAATAGTGGGAAACATTTTGAACTCCCAGGTGCTCTGTGCTAGGATGCACTGGGCGGGGGAGGGACTGGTCTGAATAATCACTTCCGGCAACTGCAACCTCAGGAAGGAGTTTGGGGACAGGAAGCTCGCCTCTGGTGGTCAGCGGGGCCAGAACACAGGAGGTGAACGCTGAAAAGGGGGCTCTGCCTCTGGAAACCGCTGACGATTAGGCCAGCTCAGGGCAGGACAGAAAGAGCAAGACCCCCTGCCAGACTGTCGTGAGACTGCATGACTGTGATGCACAAGGGACAGCGGGTGTCCTGTTGATTCAGCCCAAGGACGTGGCATCTGCAGACTTCTGAATGGTCACCCCAGCGCTAGCTCTCCGTGGGTGGGCGGCCGCCATCTGGGGGGTGCACAACCCGGAGATGCTGCGGCCAGCTATGGTTTGGGGCAGCACCCCCCCCCCAGCCTGGGGACTTTCACGCTGGGCACGGCGGGCTCCGCCCTTCCGCGATCTGTTGATTTGGCTAGCCGGGCCTGTGTCCGTGGGTGAATCTTGAGTGCTTCCCCACAATGCTAGTTCCCTAGTGGTGAGAGGCTGCCATCTGTGGGATCGGCAGATGCTGGGGTGCTGGGCGGTCTTGGGCAACATCCCTCCCCTAGCCCAGCAACTTTTGCTCCAGGCACCCCTGGAGGTGGGGAGAATCGAGAAAAGCTGCTTTCCCTGTACAACTGGCGTGAATCTGTGGGGCCCTGGCGCTGAACAATAATTGAGAGCCCATTGATTTGGCCTGCCAGACTGGCTTAGGTCATCTAATAAGAACATAACTCTAGGTCTTGCTATCCCCATCCAGGGGGCTGCCAATGGTGGGGTTTGCGGACAAGGAAGGAAAAGCAACTGCACCAACTGACCCCTCCCATTAGAAGCAGTCTCCCAAGCTTGGTGGAAGAACCCTGAATAACATATTAGTGGCTCCCCCTAGTGGCAGATCAAGCAACCATAGAAGCACACACATCCAGGCTTGCTGGCATCAGCTGCAATCTGTCTTGCCCTTAGCCCCACTTTAAGGGGGAATAGGGTCCAAGAAACCCTTGGGAGTGGCAAGACCCTTCCTAAAGATCGGGCATTCATATTCCCCATTGAGGGGACCATTGGGGGACCAGAGATATCAGATTACCTCAATAACTGGCTCCTCTACACAATCTACAACCAACGACAGGGAGGGTAACACCATAGCTTAACACAGTGCCCTTCATCTCAAGCTATTAGAGGGCAGTGGAGTTATATACACAAGTGTGATCCACCATCTGGGAGCTTAAGCTGGAGGACCAAACACACTAATCTCCACTGGCAAGAGGTGAAGACAACAGGTCAGAGGTAACCCAACTTGCTGAAATACCTCCAAGGTAATACAAAACCAGCACGCCTCTTCCCACCACTGTCAAGGAATGTCCCTTGGGGACTTGAAGTTAGGTGCACAAAGCAGGTCTAGCACTCCCAGTTCTAGACCAAGTAGCCTGATGAGAAAGAACCAGTGAAAGAACGCAGGAAACATGAAAGATCAGAGAGAAAAGTCACCCCCAAAAGAAATCATTAGATCCTCAACAATGCATACTAATTTAAATTGTTAAAATGACAGAGGAAGAATTGCGAATATGGATTGTAAGAAAACTCAGTAGAATTGAAGAGAAAATAGAAACCCAACACAAAGAAGCCATGAGAATACAGGAAATGAATGAAAAATTCTCTAAAGAAACTGAAATATTACGAAAGAACCAAACAGAAATACTGGAAATGAAAGAGGCATTCAAGGAACTTCAAAACACAGTGGAAAGCCTTAAGACTAGAATGGATCACACAGAGCTTGAAGATAATGCCTATGTTCTAAACAAATCAGAAGAAGAAAAAGAATATAGAAGCAAGAGACAAGAACAAAACATACAAGAAGTGTGGGATTACATTTATAATTAAACCAAATATAAGAATTATAGGCATCCCGGAGACAGAAGAAGAAAATACACAAGGGCTGGATCTACTTCTTGGAATAGTGGAGGAAAATATGCCTGGCCTAGCCAGAAATCTAGATATCCAGATACAAGAAGCACACAGAACCACTGGGAACTAAACATGAAAAAGCAATCACCACATCACATAATTATTTGACCTAAGTAAACACAAAAGAGGCAATCCTTTGAGCAGTAAGACAAAAACAGCAGATAACCTACAAAGGAAAACCTATCAGACTAACTGCAGGCTTCTCAACTGAAACCCTACAAGCCAGAAAGGACTGGGGATCCATCCTCAATCTTCTAAAACAGAATAATGGCCAATCACTCAAGAGTTGAAGTCCAGAACCTAGATTCCACAATGACTCAAGAGGTAAAACAAAATAATAAGAACTTACCCAACAATATGAACAGAAATCTACCCCAAATATCTATCCTCTCATATTTTCCTCCACTATTCCAAGAAGTAGATCCAGCCCTTGTGTATTTTCTTCTTCTGTCTCCGGGATGCCTATAATTCTTATATTTGGTTTAATTATAATTGTAATCCCACACTTCTTGTATGTTTTGTTCTTGTCTCTTGCTTCTGTATTCTTTTTCTTCTTCTGATTTGTTTAGAACATAGGCATTATCTTCAAGCTCTGTGTGATCCATTCTAGTCTTAAGGCTTTCCACTGTGTTTTGAAGTTCCTTGAATGCCTCTTTCATTCTTTTGGGGGTGACTCTTTAGCTGGCAAAACTAAGCTTCATCTATGAGGGAGAAATAAAGACTGTCCCAGATAAGCAATCACTGATGGAATTTTTGAAGACCAGACCTGCCCTGCAGGAAGTACTCAGACCTGCATTATTATACACTGAACAGTGTAATAGACATTCACCAAAGCAAAATCACTCAAGAGTTAAAGTCCAGAACCTAGATTCCACAATGACTCAAGAGGTAAAACAAAATAATAAGAACTTACCCAACAATATGAACAGAAATCTACCCCAAATATCTATCCTCTCAATAAATGTGAATGGCTTGAACTGTCCTCTGAAGAGACATAGACTGGCTGAGTGGATAAAAAAATTATAAGCCAAGTATCTGCTGTCTCCAGGAAATGCACCTAACCCATAAGGATACTTTCAGACTCAAGGTCAAGGGTTGGAAAACAAACTTCCAGGCAAACGGAAGCAAAAAGAAAGCAGGGGTGGTGATCCTTATTTCAGATAACACAAACTTTAAAACAGCAAAAGTAAAGAAAGACAAAGATGGTCACTATATAATGGTGAAAGGAAAAATTCAACAAGAAGACTTAACAATTCTTAATATTTATGTACCCAACACAGGAGCACCCAGATACATAAAGCAAACCTTGTTTGATCTAAATAGCATGACAAACAGTAATGTCATAGTAGCTGGGGATTTCAACACACCACTGACTTAATTGGACAGATCCTCTAAGCAGAAAATAAGCAAAGGAACAATGGACTTAAACACAGCTCTAGAACAAATGGGTCTAACAGACATCTACAGAGCATTCCATCCAAATAAAGTCGAATATACATTCTTCTCATCAGCTCATGGAACTTTCTCCAAAATCAATCATATCCTAGGCCACAAATCAGACCTCAACAAATTTAAAAAAACAGAAATTCTACTATGTATCTTCTCAAACCATAGTGGTATAAAATTAGAGATCAATTCCAACAGAAACACTTACCACTTCACAAAGTCATGGAAATTAAATAATCTATTGCTGAATGACTAGTGGGTCAAGGAGGAGAACCAGATGGAAATCAAAAGATTCTTTGAACTAAATGATAACGGAAACACAAGTTATCAAAATCTGTGGGATACAGCAAAAGCATTCCTGAGAGGAAAACTAATAGCATTAAAGGCTCACATCCAAAAGACAGAAAGTTCACAAATCAACAAACTAATAAATTATCTCAAGGAACTAGAAAAGAAAGAGCAAATTAATTCTAAACCTAGCAGAAGAAAAGAAATAACTAAGATCAGAGAAGAACTAAATGAAATTGAGAATGAAAGAACTATACTTATGGAAGATCAATAAAACCAAAAGTTGGTTTTTTGAAAAGATAAAATTGATAGCCCTCTTGCTAGATTGACAAGAACTATACAGGAAAGGACTTTAATAAACTCAATCAGAAATGAAAAAGGAGAGGTCACTACAGACATCACAGAAATACAAAACATTATCTTTGCCCCAAAACTACAAAATGTGGAGGAAATGGACAAATTCTTGGAAACACACAACCTCTCTAAGCTCAATCAGGAGGATACAGAATTCCTGAACAGACCAATATCAAGCACAGAAATTGGAGCAGCAATTAAAAATCTTTCAAAAAAAAAAAAAAAAAAAAGTCCTGGACCAGATGGGTTCACACCTGAATTTTACCAAACTTACAAAGAAGAACTCATACCTATACTGCAGAAATTATTCCAAAACATTGAGAGGGATGGTATCCTCCCCAACTCATTCTACGAAGCCAATATCACCAAAGCCAGGAAAGGACACAACAAAAAAAGAAAACTACAGATCAGTATCCCTCATGAATATAGATGCAAAAATCCTCAACAAAATCTTAGCAAATCGAATCCAACAGCACATCAAAAAAATAATTCATCATGACCAGGTGGGCTTTTTCCCAGAGATGCAAGGCTGGTTCAACATATGCAAATCTATAAATGTAATTCACCACATAAATAAAAGCAAGAACAAAGATCATATGATTCTCTCAATAGAGGCAGACAAAGCGTTTGACAAAATCCAGCACACTTTTATGATAAAAACTCTTAACAAAATAGGCATAGATGGGATATTCCTTAAAATTATTAAGGCCATGTATGATAAACCCACAGCCAGTATGACACTGAATGGAGAAAAATTGAAAGCATTCCCATTTAGAACAGGAACCAGACAACGCTGCCCACTAACTCCACTTCTATTCAACATAGTGCTGGAAGTCCTTGCCAGAGCAATCAGACAAGAGAGGGGCATTAAGGTTGTCTGAATGGGAGCAGAAGAGGTCAAACTCTCATCCTTTGCTGACGATATGCTATATCTGAAAATCCCACGGATTCAACCAAGAAACTCATGGAATTGATAAATGAATTCAGTAAAGTCTAAAGAAACAAAATTAATGCACACCAATCAGTGGCATTCATATATGCCAATAACAGTCAAGCTGAACATCAAATCAAAGATGCAACAACAGCACCAAAGAAAATTAAATATTTAGGAATATACTTAATGAAGGAGATGAGAGACATATATAGGCAGAACTACGAAACACTGAGAAAAGAAATTGTAGAAGATGTAAACAGATGGAAATCCCTACCATGCTCATGGATTGGTAGAATCAATATTGTTAAAATGTCCACACTACCTAAAGTGATCTACAGAATTAATGCAATCCCTATCAAAATACCATCATCATTCTTTACAGATTTAGAAAAAATAATTCTACGCTTCGTCTGGAACCAGAGAAGACCTTATATAGCCAAAGCAATCTTAAACAAAAAGAACAAATTGGGGGGCATCAGTCTGTCAGACTTCAAACTTTACTACAAGGCTATAGTAACCAAAACAGCATGGTACTGGCACAAGAACAGAGATATAGACCTTTGGAACAGAACAGAGATCCCAGATATAAAACCATTCTCATATTGTCATCTAATCTTTGACACAACAGACAAAAATATACATTGGAGAAAAGAATCTTTATTGAATAAGTGGTGCTGGGAAAACTGGATATCCACATGCAGAAAACTGAAACTGGATCCCCACCTCGCACAAAAATCAACTCATGATGGATAACAGACTTAAACCTAAGGCATGAAACCTTAAGAATTCTGGAAGAAAATGTTGGGAAGACTCTTTTACACATCGACTTAGGCAAAAAATTTATGAAGACCTCTAAAGCAATCACAGCAGCAACAAAAATAAACAAATGGGACCTGATCAAATTAAAAAGCTTCTGCACAGCCAGGGAAACTATCATTAGAGTGAATAGACAACCTACAGAATGGGAGAAAATATTTGCTTTCTACACATCCAATAAAGGACTGATAATAAGAATCTATATAGAACTTAAGAAAATAAACAAGAAAAAAATCAAACAACCCCATCAATAAATGGGCAAAGGACATGAACAGAAACTTTTCAAAAGAAGACAGACTAATGGCCAGCAATCATATAAAAAAGTGGTCACATCTCTAATCATCAGGGAAACGCAAATCAAAACTACAATGAGATACCACCTAACTCCAGTGAGAACAGGCTTTATCAAAAAGTCCCAAAACAACAAATGCTGGCATGGATGTGGAGAGATAGGAACATTCTTACACTGCTGGTGGAACTGCAAATTAGTACAACCCCTGTGGAAAGTAATTTGCAGATACCTCAAAGAGCTAAAAATAGACATACCATCTGATCCAGCAATACCACTACTAGGCATCTACCCAAAGGAAAAAAAGACATTCTATAATAAAGACATTTGCACTCAAATGTTTTATAGCAGCACAATTCACAACTGCAAAGATGTGGAAACAACCCAAGTGGAGTACCATGGAGTACTACTCAACTACAAAAAAACAATGGTGAACTAGCACCTCTTATATTATCCTGAATAGAGATTGAGCCCATCCTTGGAAGTGAGGTATCACAAGGATGGAAAAACACACATCAAATGTACTCACCATCAAATTAGTACTAACTTTTCAACACTAACGTGCGCACATGTTAGTAATACTCATTAGGTGCCAGTCAGGAAGGGGGGTTGATGGGGGGCTAAACCCACAACAATGGAAGTGGAGTGCACTGTGTGGGGGAAGGGCACGCTTATAGCCCTGGCTTGGGTGAGGCAAATGCATTACATGTAACCAAAATGTTTGTACCGTCATAATATCCTGAATTAAAAAAAATAATAATAAAACAAATAAATAAATAAAATAAAACCTCTTACTGAATCCTAAAAGAAGACAAGTAAAAACACATTATGTATGGTAAATATATATTTATATATATATATCTTTATATATATATTTATATATATCAGCTACACAATATGTGTATTATCCCAGGTTGAACAAAGTAAAGTATGTGAAACAAACAAACAAAAAAAGGTAAATGTTATTCTTGTTATATATTATAACGTTATTCTTGTTTCTTATATTGTAACATTAACAATAAAGGCAGATAGGTTTCAGAGCATAAGAAAGCAGCACTAGCAAGTGGAAGGCTCTGAAATGAGCTAATTCTGGAACAGAGCTTGTTTCTTCCTGCCCTATTTTATGCCCTTCTGGATGAAGCAAGGGTGTTGAGGACTGCAGGGTAATGCTGCTTCAAATTAAGTCATGAGGAAAGGTCCTGAAAAAACCCACTGATTTTACTCAGGATAACCTACCCTACCTTTACCACTTAAAAATCTTTTTAAAAGCTTTTAAATTCATCCTTATCATCAGAATATGATAAATGAGTGGATCTAAAACGATGCCCCTGAAAATTGTGCATCAAAGGACACAATCAACACAGTAAAAAGGCACCCTATGGAATAAGAGAAAAATATTTGCAAATCATATATCTGACAAGAGGTTAATGTCTAGAATATATAAAGCAACTCCTACAACACAACAACAAAGAAACAAGCAACCCAACTAAAAATGGGCCAAGTCCTAGAACAGACATTTCTCCAAACAAGACATACAAATGGCCAAAAAGCATATGAAGAGATGCTCGGCATCACAAATCATCAGGGAAATGGAAATCAAAACCATAATGGGAAGGAAGTCAGAGGGAGAGAGGGAGAGAGGGAGGAGAGAGGAAAAGAAAGAAAATAATAAGCGAGGGCCCGGATAGGAAAAAATTGGAACACTTGTGCGTTGCTGGTGGGAAGGTAAAATGGTACAGTCACTGGGGAAAATAGTATTGCAGGTCCTCAAAAAATTAAAAATAGAAATACCACATGATCCTGAAATTCCGTTTCTGGAGATATACCCAAAAGAATTGAAAGCATGATCTCAAAGAGATATTTGTACACTCATGGTCAAAGCAGCATCATTCACAATAGCAAAAAGGTGGAAACAATCCAAGTGTTCATTGACAGATGAACAGATAAACAAATGTTGTATAGCCACATAATAGAATATTATTCAGCCTTAAAAAGGAAGGAAATTCCGACACACACTACAACATGGATGAATCTTGCGGACATTATGCTAAGTGAAATAAGCCAGTCACAAAAAGACAAATACTGTATGATTCCCCTTATGTGAGGTACCTAGAGTAGTCAAATTTACAGTGACGGTAAATAGAATGGGGGTTGTCAGGGGTAAGAGAAGGGGCAATAGACAGTTATTGTTTAACGGGGTCAGAGTTTCAATCTGAGAAGATGAAGATGTTCTAGAGATTGGCTACATAACAGTGTGAATGGACTTGACACTACTAAACTATATACTTAAAAATGATTAAGGTGATAAATTTTATGTTTTTATATACATATATAAACATGCCAATTTGTTCCAAGGCCACCTTTATGTTCAATATCTTAATAGACTATCAGGCACAAATAACATTAAAAATGGAATCTTCTCAAGACCCTAGCCCAGGAATACATAGAAAAGATAGGATGTTTCCAATAAGGGCAGAAACAGTGCACCCACCAAATAGTTCCAGAGGAATGAGGACATGTCTATTATATAATACTACATAATGTAGAAATATTCATAAATTAACATTAAAATATTTTATAACCTTCTACCAATTGACAGCATTTTAAAAAATTTATTTTGATTTCAACAAGACTTCGTATCAGGTAAAGGTGAAGAACGCCAAGACCCACTGATCATCTGTAGGTGGCAGTAACAGCACAGTATTTCTGGCAAAGCAGCCTTGAAACAGCAATCAGTATGGAAACCTGGAGAACATGCATCAGAAATCTACAACTATTTCACACTCAATTAACTATGTAACTACTCCTACACTAAATAAATTGCAATTAATTTCTCTGATACAACCCTTTCCCTTAAGGCCTCTACACAGTCAATCCCAATCTACCTATTTCTTTTTTGTATCCTTCTTTTATTTGATGTCTTTGTAATCACATGTACCTAGAAACATTAGCCATTCATTTTTTGATACATGGCACAATTTCTTACAGAAAAACACAAACACTAGTCAACAATAAGCCTATGTACTGAGGTTCTGCTGTGTGAAGCACTACACAAAGTGCACTGAACTGTTCAAAGATGCATATGCCAGGTCCTTGTTCACAAAACAAAATGAAGAGGAGACGATGACAAGGGATGACAAAAGCCACAAAAGAGAGATGTGCCACAGATGCCTCGAACTCCAGCTCTAAAACCAATGATTACTGACCCTAAGTTAATGTTAGAAGAACAAACCCTACACCAGAGGAAGGAGGAAGTAACCTGAGTCTGTGCAGCTCCCTCCAAGGAAGCACACACCAGTAGCTGCCTGGTGGGTGTCTCAGGGTGCTCCTACCCACATACTTCTTTCTCTTTTTGTTAGGATTCTCTTGAAACTGTGTGGCTTGCTAGGGCAAGAGGATGTGTGAACCAAAAGTCATGAACTTTTCATAAAGCATGTCCACACGAAAAGTATTAGCAATAAGAAGATAACACTGATGCAAAAATTCAACTGAATTGGGTGTTAGATTTATTTAAACAGCTCTTCTAAGTAACCCAGATCAATGTAGTTTTATCACCAAGATAAAAACAAAAAACAAAAAAACCCATGTACAACAAACAATAAAAGATGAACAATAAAAGGAAGGCAAAAGCCAGGAATTAATGTGACCCCCATCAGGGCACTGGGTGCTTTGAGTTTAGAGTAGGTCCCAACCTCCAGCAGACACATTCTTGGCTTTCCACTCTGGGATGAGGTTTTATGAAATGAATCCTAGACACATTCAGGTTTCCATGCAGAGACCCTCAGCTCCTAACGTGCTGGCTTTCATCTGTAGCCCTGTAGAAATTCAGAAGGAGACGAAAGGTAAAACTCTCACTGCAATGGGAAGAGTTGGGGAGAGGCATCCCTTCAAATTATACAAGGCTGGAAGTGGAAAGCCCTCAAGAAGGAGGCCTCGTCCAACTTCTGCTTTCCTCCATTGGAGAAATTTGCTGATGTGTTTAAGACACAGGCTGGGTTTAATATACTAAAAGAAAAAAGAAAAAAAAAAAAGACACAGGCTGGGCTCCTACACAGTCCTCCAGGCCCAGTCTCAAGACAGGGAAAATTTAAATATATGCAAAGAAAAAAGGGGACATTTCAGATAAGAGAGACCAAGAGAACTAGTATTTGAAGTCTATGGCAAGTACTTTACACAAGCTATGAGGCAATTCACAGAGAAGAACCTAGACTCAAGGTGGTTAAAAAAAAAATTGCCCATAGAAAAGTTTATAAGACGTAGAGATGCACTCCAACCCAGTTTTTGCCAACTTCAGAGCTCAAGCTTTCTTTAAAAAGCCTTTTTGAATATGGGCTGGGCACAGTGGCACACACCTGTAGTCCCAGCTATTTGGAGGCTGAGGTGGGAGGATCACTTGAGCCCAAGAGTTTGAGGCCTGCCTGGGCAACACAGCAAGACTTGGTCTCTTTTAAAAAAAGAGAAATAAAACATACATACAGAAAAGTGTAGCATGCTGGAAAACCCACTTTCTTCTCTTCCCTTCTCCAGCCTGCTCTCTGTCCCAGAGGCTGATGGGGACCGATTTTGTTAGCACAGGGCCCCCTGCTAACGGGAGCCTCAGAGGAGCCTGAGGTCGGGGTGTTTATTCCCCTGGTTCCTTCCTGCAAGGGAACCTCAGGTTTACTGTCTCTCAACAGAAAATCACTACTCTGCTCCAGGCAGCCGACTCCATAGGGGTCTCTCCTTCCAGGTTCTAGTAACCTCTCCCTCCCTTCACCTCCCTCTCTGGCCTAAGGATGGTGAGAGGAACAAAGCAATAGTGTCAGCGTCCTGCCTTACAGATGGGGGGGCTTCCTCATTATTACATGCTCCCACACCCTGCCAAAAGGTTTCACCACCTAAGCACGAACTCCTAAACATTTTATTTTTATCTGACCTGCTCAAGATGTTGTCACACTACTCAGAATGGCACACAACTGAGAACTTATGAATTGTTTATTTCTTGAATTTTCCATTTAATATTTTTGGACCCTGGTTGACTGAGGAAAACTGAAACCTGGGAAAGCAAAACCACAGATAAGGGGCAACTATTGTATACTCATCTCCACATGCAGCTCCTTTAACTGTGAGATCAGAATTTGCTGTAGGAGGTCAGGTACATCACAATAACCATGGAGTTCTACTCAGTCAGCTGCCTCGGCGACTTTGATCTCTTGGTTCAGTTAATGAAATGGTTCAGTTAGTGAAATGTCACACTTCAAACTCTTGGCCTGGGGCCCTATAGGACTTCAGTGGTTCCAGCACTGATTTCACTGCCATGTAGGGCCCTTCTCCTATGAAGATCCTCTTGGTGACAGAATCTTTAATATCTTTAGGGATTTCTACTTTCATTTTTGCTGATTTGGATCTATTTTAACTAGAATTATCTATCACTTATATATGGTTATATTCAGGTTCAACTTGTTTGCTGTGAGGTAATTACGTGTCTGAATGTCTATATGTCTATAAAACTTTAAAACTGCACAAACATTGCTAAATAACAGGAATTTGGGAATGCTTAATTTATAATACAATTTAGGAAACCAAATGAAAAGGAGGTTTACACTAACTTGGTTGTAAGATTATAGCTGTAAATTGTTGAAACTTTTAAAAAAACACACTGAGCCAAATAGCTTCTCAATCTTCTTTATTCAGAAACTCCTACTATTCAACATATTTTCCCCACATCCACCCCAATGAAGAGCAGTCAGTTTAGATACAAGTTTGAGAAACACAGCAGGAGGAGACAAAGGTTGCACAATATCAAAGATGGAGAATGTCAAAGCCAAATGATAAGATTCTCTCCCTAATTCAGAGCACTGTTTACCTCAAAGCCTCTGCCTGGGGACTGGCTTTTACCAACCTCTCAGGGCTGGTGTGCTGACTGCCCCTGTGCTGGGACACACGAACAGTAACAACAGTGGTGCCTGGTCCCTGGGAGGCAGGAAGGATAAGCCACCCTCATGCTAGCTATGGTAAAGGAACTGTGTTAAGAACAAGAAATAGTTCATCTGTGGCACAGACAAATCTATAATACAGGAACATATTTTATAATGGGGATTTGCTATATGAATGTATTACCTACGTCATTTCTAATAATTTAAAAACTGGCTTGCCTGAATTATATCATACTCACCCAAAAACTGAGTTCTAGTGCTAAAATCAAAATTCACTCAGAGCTTTTAACATCTAAACCAAAACCCAAAACTGGAGCTAAAACAGATTATTTCATAAAGCAAAAGGAACCCTGTAGTCTCTGGGTATATATGAAATCTCTCTTTTGCAAGGAGAAAAATTTCTCTTTCACTGATAGTCCAAAATTAGTGAGGAAATTAAAGCTGCATGAATGGTCCCTAAATAAGTTCCTCAGTTTGAACAGAATATTCATTAGGTTCAAGTATTTAAAAAGCAAACTAGACACTATAAAAATTTAATCCTGTCGAATGGTTTGGGGCAATTCTTTCCACTATAATTCTCTTTCAATATAGCATCACTGGGAAGAGCCAGGAACACAGAGAATGGTATCAAATGCTGCAGGGTCATGGGGAAGGCTACTGACCTCAGGCCCTTGCCTAAGACTCCACATCTCACAGCTGGTCAGAGTGTCCCTGCTGCTGACTCTGGGCTGAGTCATGTGTCCGTGCCTCCCCCAAACCCTCCATTTCTTCACTTCCTTGTTCAGTCATACACGCAACCAATATTAGATGCCTTTTATATACACACACATACAACACACACCAGCTCTCAAGGAATACAATTTAGTGGAGAATAACAGGCAAGTTAATATGCAGTAACAATGCAATCATGTGCCACCATGGGGGTAAGTACCCAGTGCTAAGGGGCCTTACAGGGCTGAGCAGCCCAACTTTGGAGGGCAGAGAAAACTTCCTGGAAAAGGCAGCATCAAGGACAAACAGCAGCTGGCAAAGGAACGTTACAGTGTGTGGAACAGCATGAGAAAGGCAGGAAGAGCTAACGTGAAAGTTCCCAGAGGGCTGAAATGGAGAGCAAGATGGGCAAAGACGGAGAGCCGATCCCAACATGAAGCCAGGTCTATGGGGGTCCTAATCTGCTGTGATGCCTCTCTCTGACAGACTGGCAATTCAGAAATAAGAATGCCCCTGTGTACAGTAAAGGACTCAAATCTTAATGAGAGAACTCTTCTAGATACATGCCATCATTGTATCTGTTGACTTTAACAGCTCAAGGGAAGCTAATCAATATCTAACTTTAGAAAACTTGTCACAAGCTATGTGAAATAAGGCAAAGGACAATCAGGTCTGCAGACAAGAGGTTTTTATCCAACCGAAATATCAAACTCCTGTGTGGTGTATGAAATATAGCTCCACATATAAAAAATTGATTAATATAATTCAGCAATGAAGAAGTTATGTCTAGTGAATAAATCAATGTAATGACCTTGTAAGAAGTTATTACAGTAAGTAGCCATGGGACAAAGAGAAGGACACTGCACATCTGAAGAAGCTGGACCTGGCTGTCACCCTGAGTTCTTAGGCAAGTCACTGGCCCTCTCTGGCCTTCAATTTCCTCATCCCTACAAGAAATAGTTGCTATGGTTATTTCCAATGCTTCTAAAACCCATCATTCTGGCAGATTATAACAATCAAAAGTATTTTATCACCAAAGGCAAGGATCTAAATAACTTTTATAAGTCACAGACTTACTGTAGTTTGTCTGAGGAAAAAAAAAGTATGGGTCCTCAAACTGTCTTAAATTCAAAAAACAAATACAGTTAAGTTCATATACCTTTAAAAAATTGACAAACCATGAACCAAATATAATTAAAATTAAAATGTTAGAACAAGCAAATGAGATGATGATTTTTTTTTTTTTTTAAGAAAAGAGAAAGTAAAAAAAATACAACTAGGCAGGCAACGATTCAGGTTTGTTCACTTCCCTTTCTGTTGGTTTCATTTCCCTTTTTTAGGTTAAAACACTCCTAATATGTAAATTAGTTCACTAAAGACTTCCAGAATCCTTTATGCTAAGATGTACAGGAATCTTTATGCAAAAGAAATTATTTATAGACTTTCATGTAATAGAAGAGGTCTTATAAAAAAAAAAAACCAGCAAACTAAAGTGGGTAAATGTGTATGGCAAAGCAGAAGCAAATAATCGAGGATCCTAATTTTAAACATTTAGAAATATTTACATAGTAAAAAATGGATATTCTATGATTTTAGGAACTTCATCACAAAGAGTTATATTCTGTTTAGGAGTACCTACTAAGTGTCAGGCACTATGTTAAGCACTTGGGATTATTCTGGTTTAGGGTCCTCACAATCCTATCAGATGGCATTATCTCTATTTAACTATATAGAAACTAAGTAGGAACAAAATCAGAGTTGTTAACTAGACAAAGTCACACAGCTTAAAAAGGAAAGAAGCTAGACTTTAAACCCCATTTTATTCTATATCACATCTCCTTGTATTTCCAGAGATGCATACTTTAAGCATCAAAGTAAATAAATCAAAAAAATACTGCCCTTTTTATATGATTCTCTTAAATATATGCCATCATCTCAAGGGGAGCTTATGCTAAGCATGACTTCATAAACAAATCAATTGTGAAAGAGAAAAACCACATCCAGGGTAAAGTCATAAGGTGAAAAAAGTCTATTTCAGAGAGAACTTCCTGAAAGAGCAAAGCACTGACTGCAGCCGACCAAGTACCAACTGCCATACCAAGCGTTCCATTTGAAACAACTTTTAAAACAACAGAAGAGCTGAAAACAAAAGAAATACAGCATCTCTTAAACACACTGTTTCCAGAAAGAGATATTTTCACAGAAGCAACTCAAAGATATCTTTTTTACAGAACTGGGTATACTGAAAAATGTTCGCCTCTAATACAGCCTTTTGATGGACAGGAGGTAAGCAGCATTTAACTAACTTCATCGTAGATTGTTATCAGAAGTAATGCTTTTACACTTACTAAATTTCAAAATCGTTTTAATAATACATTACTGAAACTATGTTGGTGAAAGACCTTGCAATAGGTTATGTAATCACCTTTCCACATTATTAATATGGTTTTGTATTTATTTTCAATAAGTAGTAAATGTAATTTTTTTTAATTTAAGGAAAACAGTGATATGAGAAATCACAGGTATATTTAGGAGTCTTCATCATGTGGTTTCAATTACATTGTTTCATGAAATATACTTAATGGGTTTTAAGAAATGAAAAGCTATAGATAATCATGGACCTCTAAAGCATTTAAAAAGCTGACTTGAAAGCCAATCACTTTTCAGTATTTATCCAAAAATTACTCTGTGTTTGCAGAGCACAACCTATAACGGTAATGCCTTTAAAACACAAGCATCACTGTACTGTATTTTTTTTCAAATTTAAGCAAATGAATACAAGTATTGGAGACAAATAAGCTACATAAAAAGAGTTGAGCACAGTGAAGGAAGTATAGAGCTTATGTGACAAAGTTAGAGGATGAGGATGGGAGATGGGAGCCTGAGGTAGTATTAAAAGAGAAAAAAACCTATAAAATTTTATTTACATTACAATTGCTACTATTTAAAAATTCACTCGGGGTTAAAAATAAGATTTAAACCTCCAAAATTATTCTCCTTTGTATGAAACTAGAGATGTAACTTTTCTATGCAGTACTTCCGCATTTGATAGAAATTAATATTCTTTCTACTAACACCAATATTTAGAAAATGTAATATACATTTTTAAATATATAGAATTCTACTCCAAAATCATATTTAACCTAAATATTTGAAAAGCCAGTTTAGGAAGGAAGGAAGGAGAAAAACAAAAATTCTGTCTTGTGCTTGTCCACAGCAATTGCTCAAATTAATTCTTAATCGTCAACAATGCCACTGACCAGACTGAAGGTCTCCCCCACAGTTCTCACTAAAGAGAGATTCAGGGCTGAATATGAGACAGCCCACTCTGGGAAGTGACATTTTGAAGGAAACTTTTCATCTACCTCCATATCTCAAGGGATGCCACAAGGTTCCATCATGTTGCAGCGAGTCTATTTTTAAAGTTTCTGTCACTGGCACTGCATCATGGGTGAGAGAAGTTTCACACTGGGGTCAATGATACTTACAGTCACAACTAATCTCCTTTCCATCTGGAATGGATAGATTTTGCTGGTCATGGGAATTTGTTAGTTTATACATACACATCAAGTTACTAAATGACTTCTTATTAATATCTACTTGTCTTACATATTCTTTTTTTAAATTTAATTTTAAAATTTAAATAATATTTAGGCTTCAGTAGCTAGGTAGAGTGAGCATATGAAAGTTACTATACTGGCAATAGCTTATTTTCAAAGTGTTGCTTTCTGTGCAGCATTGCAGCAGAGCAGCTGGAATCAACTTCCAGGACACTGGTAAACAAGACCTGGAAGATGCAGCCTCAGGGGCTCCCAGCTGTGCCTTAGAAAAATAGCCCATCTATGTCTACAAGTCTGCAGACTACGATCTGCAGATCATGGCACAAAACACTGCTGTTTGTAGACGATGACAATTTAAAGAGAACATAAGATAATACTACAAAGAAGTGTTTGCCACTTTAAAAAAGTAGGATTAATGGCCAAACACGCAAGTCTTCATTGGCAAACTAGAGAAGAGCTGCTGTAGGTCATCTCAGCAAAGGTTCCTCCCTTATTTGTCGATTCAGTAAACACTTATTGATTGAGTACTACTACATGCTCACTAGGCAGTGGTGGGGAAACAGCTGTAAAAAAGGAAAAGTTCCTACTCTCTCTCAAATGAGAATTACTGTGAATGTTCAGTAATTAACCAGTGTATGGTTCCTTTGTTAGATTTCTCTTTATATATTTTGTATATTAAAATTGTATTTAATGAATAAAAATACATTATTTGAAATTATTAATCTGGGTTCCAAAATATTTAAACAGAATGAAGATAATAAAAAGTGGCAAACAATTCTATAATATTCGCAATTTGGAATGGCCTTTCCCCAATTAGTCCAAATCAAAGAAAGAATGCTTATTACAGAAACAATTCCTACCCAATTTCACACTATAGGGAATAATCGTAAAGAAACAGTTATTATTTGGGGAAGAGGGGGGGTGAGCAGGGAGAGAGAAAATGAATGAACTTGCCAGTACATTATGACACCCAAGACCATTTTAATAGATTAGTACAAATTAGTAATCACCCCTAAGGAATGCATTCCTTAATAAATACTAAGACACATATATGGTGTCTACAACATAAAATGCTCTCTGACAGCCATACTGAGCATAAGAATGTTAGCACTTTTTTTTCAACTAAGGGTTTCATTCTTTTTTTTTTTTTAACTATTTTTACAGTTTCTAAGTATCATGCTGCCTGCTGACAAGCTATAAGATGACCACCCTAAACAGTCAAGATCAACCTGTGCCTTCTAACAACTCACATCCAGAAGAATATAAAATTGCAGCCCTTGTCTTTTACAGCTGTATCTTCGTAATTGGATTATTTGTTAATGTCACTGCATTATGGGTTTTCAGTTGTACCACCAAGAAGAGAACCACTGTAACCATCTATATGATGAATGTGGCATTACTGGACTTAATATTTATAATGAGTTTGCCTTTTCGAATGTTTTATTATGCAAAGGGTGAATGGCCATTTGGAGAATACTTCTGCCAGATTCTTGGAGCTCTCACAGTATTTTATCCAAGTATTGCTCTATGGCTTCTTGCTTTTATTAGTGCTGACAGATACATGGCCATTGTACAGCCAAAGTATGCCAAAGAACTTAAAAACACATGCAAAGCGGTGCTGGCATGTCTCGGAGTCTGGATAATGACCTTGACAACCACCATCCCTCTGCTACTACTCTATGAAGATCCAGATAAAGCCTCCTCCCCCGCCACCTGCCTAAAGATTTCTGATATCATCCACCTGAAAGCTGTTAACGTGTTGAACTTCACTCGACTGATATTTTTTTTCTTGGTTCCTTTGTTCATTATGATTGGATGCTACTTGGTCATTATTCACAGTCTCCTTCACGGTAGGACATCTAAACTGAAACCAAAAGTCAAGGAGAAGTCCATAAGGATCATCATCACGCTCCTGGTGCAGGTGCTCATCTGCTTTATGCCTTTCCACATCTGTTTTGTTTTCCTGATGCTGGCCGGGGGAGAGAATAGTTATAACCCCTGGGGAGCCTTTACCACCTTCCTCATGAACCTCAGCACATGTCTGGATGTGATTCTCTACTACATTGTTTCAAAACAATTTCAGGCTCGAGTCATTAGCGTCATGCTATACCGCAATTACCTTCGGAGTGTGCGCAGAAAGAGTTTCCGATCTGCTAGTTTACGGTCACTAAGCAACATAAATAGTGAAATGTTGTGAATAATATAGTTTTTTTTCTTTCAGTCTCTTTAAAATTCACTTTACTAACTACTCTACGGTGAGTGGATATTCTGTATGATATTATCAAGTACGTTTTCTCCTGGAAAAAAAAATAAACTTCACAAACTCTTTTGTGGGATCTTATTATGGTAACATAATATTCTGAGTATGCTAATAAATTCATTATTTTTATTTTTAAACTGGTGTAAAACATGTTTGTGAATTATTTGGAGAAAAACACCCAATTTGTGTTTCACAGATAACTGACTTAACTTTTTGGATTTAATTCTATGTGTAAGTGACTGACATATGTTAATCAAGTCAACAGGAGGGAAAAGTCCAGTTACTACACAAAATACTTTGATTAAATTATTTTCTGTCTAGATACTCCTTTAGGTTTAATCTACAATTAAAATTCGAGTTCTAAATCCAGTATTTTATGTTATAAATACCAAACTTCCAAGATTCCTGCATAAGAAACTATGTTTAATTCATTACTGTTATTTGCTGCAAAGCAAAATAAACAGGAGCAAGAATCCAAGGGGCTGGTAGAGGACATCCCCACCAGCCTTCCCCTCCCAGAATTCATTCTTTTGCAAATAGACTACAGTCATTCAACAAACACTGAGAGCCTATTATGCAGCAAGCTCTACTTAAGACTAATGATGAAACCCTAACCTGAGATCCTATTTTTACCCGATAATCCAAGTTCATTTCTATTACATGAGATTTCTACTATATGGTGAAATACCATTCTCCAATGCAAATAGTTTGCTCCTCTTATGTGATTAAGTATCCCATTACAAAAGAGGTTAACTGATTTTTTTCCAGGCCATATATTTATAGTATACTTGTAAATAGCACTGGTCAGGGACCTTGGATTCTTATCCTAGACTTCCCATTTAATTTCTCCTAATAGAGTAATAAATCAAGTAACTTCTTCACCTAAAAGAAAAGGAACTGAACTATAATGTATAAATCCCCTATTATTCTTAATATTACGGAAGTAAAATAAATGATTCAACTATAACTTCCTCTCTGCTAAATCACCTTTATTACTCTCAACATGATCATCTCCTAATGGGACTTAGAACCAAATATATGTATTGGTTATAAATAGATTTCTAGAATTAACATGCATAAATTCATATTATTTTAAAAGAGAAAAAAGTAAAAAACACAAAAAAGTCTAATCATAAAATAGCATTTTTGCCTAGAAGATCCCTTAGATGATCTTCTAGTCCAATTCTTCTGTTTGAAATATAAAGAAACTGAGGTCTAAATAGGTATGTGACTTGCTCAGCTAAAGAACCAGAAACCAAATTCAGTTCTCCTTTTACATCAAACATCAATTTGTCATAATAAAAAACAAACATGTTAACAGAATGTAAACATTCTCAGAACTACGTCAGGTAAAGGAGTCAAGGTGCTACTGAGATGCAGTTTCTCAACAAACAGAAAAACACTTAAACTTTTTAGTTTCAATAGTTGAGTAAGATACTTTAATGAATATCTTTAACAAATAACTATTTCTAAAACAAGAGAAATAAGCTCTGTATTTGATACATAGGCTTACAGTACACATAGATACAGTCAGAGCCTACTTTCAACTGTACAGATGAATCTACTCTTAAATTTATTAGATTTGTTAGAACTTAAATTTATTAAGTTCTCTACAATAGCTTTTCTTGATAAGAAGAGTTTAGTCTAAGAGTACAACAAAAGATTGTTGACACAAAATCAACAAAGTGAAATTAGGTCATGGTTCTCACAGTAAAACTATAGATAATTTAAATTATAATTTAATTGTAGATAATTAAAAAGTTAACTTAAAAGTAATTTAGCATTATAATCAAATATAGTTTAACATGATATGTAAAAATTCAAAATCCCACTGTATTCTGGAAGGGTTTGATTCTGGAGCACAATGTGAAATCTACACATAAATACTAACAATTAAAAATAATATGTTTATAAGGATAGATATGTGACAGGCATGTGTTACTAGAAATGCCTAATACATATAACTTTTAATAACAGAGCTATATTTAACTTTCAAAACCTGATGGTTACATTTTCTGAATGTAAATAACACTCATGAGCATCTATCGTATGTCAGGTACAATTTCTATGCAAAGCACTAGAAAAAGAGATGAATAGATCTATGGTTCCGTGGCCTTCCCTTCCAGTCTGATTGGGGCTACACAGTAAACAAGATTGGCCTTTCAACACTGAGTGTAAGGCAACGAGTAAATAAAGTAAAACTTCGTTCTCCCTCAAAGAGTTAGCAGGTGACATAGAAGGCACAGATGACCACGCAATGTATTAATAAATATTAATAGGGATATTAATAAATTTGTTATAGCACACATAGAAGGGCCAAAGGGCAAGAGGGAGAAGAAAGCAAGCCAAGTAGGCGTGAGAATACAAATACGTAGCAAGTTAAGAAAGGTGAATGACTGATGGGTGGTGGTCAGATGACAAGGGCTTTGAAGGGAAAGAAGAGCCAGGTGTGGTGGTGGTGCCTGTAATGCCGGCTACTTGGGAGGCTGAGGTGGGAGGACTGCTGAAGCTCAGGAGTTCACGGCCAGCCTGGGCAACATAGTGAGACTCCAGATCGTTTATAGATAGATAGACAGACAATAAAGGGAAAGAAGAAAAGTAACACATGGAAGGGGTTTGTACTCACTGCTAGGAGCTTAGGAAACAGAACTTGAGAGAAATACCTTGCTCAAGATTTCATATAACTACTGAGTAGCAGAGCTGGAATCTCAACTCTGGTCAGTCTGATGACAAAGACCATGCCATTCCTACTATTCCAGACTGCCTTGATGGCATCTTGGAGAAAAAGTCTGACCTTTATTCTGATGGAAATGAGAATTTAAAGGTTTTTAAAAGGAGAACTGGCATGGTCAAGCCTGTATTTAGAAAGATAACTTCTAACAGATTGTATGGAATGCTTTGAAATTGATAAGGAGACTACTTAAGAGAATTACTGTAAAAAAAACTAGGCAAGAAAAGATTAGTTTAGATTGGGATAATGACAGCAGAAGTAGAGAAGAAAGGATGAATGAATGAGTTATTTAGGACTTCAAGTTAATAAGACTCAGTGCCCTACCCTATTGACAAGAAAAGGGAAAGATTTTGAGCTTAGATGACTGAGTAGATGGAAATGCCATTAACTAAAATGAGGAGTACAGAAGCAGGAGGGGAAGAGAGTAGGGAGAGAGGAGAACAGAGGAGATGAGAGCTTCCAAACATGAAGAATTTTCTTTTGAGTCTGGAAATCATTAAGAAATAAGACTCTAGAAAGATCAGGAAAGAGTAGTATGGATAGCAAACAGAGAGCTGGGAAACAACGGATGTTCACTGTGGTTGAGGTCATGACAGCCCAAAGAAACCACTTGGAGTAAACCTGAGAAAAGGGCTGCACATAGTAACTAAGGTCAAAAAGGACCAGGAGAAAACAGTATGTTGAGACTCAAGAGCAGGTCGTTTCATGAAATAAGAAGAGGTTAAAACCATTTAATGTGCTACTGAAAGGTTAAACAGGATGACCAGTGTAGAAATTAGGTGGTTACTGGTGACCTTTACAAGAGAAGTCTCAATAGTGGTGGGGTTAAAAAAGAGAGAGAGAATTAAATGGGAAGTGAAGAATTGCAGAGAGTACAGATAAATTTGGCATTGATGGGAAAGAGAAAGATAACAAGATGTTATATTAAAAACAACGTGGCTGGGCGTGGTGATTCACACCTGTAATCCTAGCACTTTAGGAGGCTGAGGTGGGGAGGATCGCTTGAGTCCAGGAGTTTGAGACTGGCCTGGGCAATAGCAAGAACCCATCTCTACAAAAAATAAAAAAAAAAACTTAGCCAGGCATGGAGGTGTGTGGCTATAGTTCCAGCTACGCAAGAGTGTGAGCCAGGAAGATCGCTTGAGCCCTGGAGTTTGAGGTTGCAGTAAGGTATGATGACACCACTGCACTCTAGCTCTGGCAAAAGAGTGAGACTCTGAAAAATAACAAAAATAGCCAAAAACATTGCTAGTTGTAAAGCACACTGATTTAAAAAAGAGAGTAATTTCTATTTTTTATGTTGATTATTTCCTTGGCTGTGCAGAAGCCTTTTAATTTAATCAAGTCCAGGCTATTTATTTTTGTTGTTGCTGTGATTGCCACTGGGGTCTTCCTCATAAATTCTTTGCCTAGGCTGATATCTACAAGAGTTTTTCCAATATTGGCTTTTAGAATTCTTATGGTTTCATGACTTACATTTAAGTCCTTTAACCATCTTGATTTAATTTTTGTGAGTGGTGAGAGGTATGGATCCTGTTTCATTCTTCTATGTGGCTATCCAATTTTTCCAGCACCATTTATTGACTAGGGATTCTTTTCCCCAGTGTATACTGTGCTTTGACAAAGATCAGTTGCTGTATGTGGATGGTTTTATATCTGGGTTTTCTGTTTTGTTCCACTGGTCTATGTCTCTATTTTTGTGCCAATATCATGCTGTTTTGGTTACTATAGCCTTGTAGTATGGCTTGAGGTCTTTGTAATGTGGTGCCTCTAGATTTGTTCTTTTGGCTTAAGATTACTTTGGTTATTTGGGCTCTTTTCTTGTTCCAAATGAAGTATAGAATTATTTTTTCTAGATCTGTGAAATATGACATTGTATTTTGATGGGGATAACACTGAATCTATAAATCACTTTGGGCAGTATGAAAATTTTATGTTGATTCTACTGATCTATGAGCATTGATATTTCTTTCCATTTATTTGCATCATCTGCAATTTCTTTCCTCAGTGTTTTGTAGTTCTCTTTGTAGAGATCTTTCACCTCCTTGTTTAAGTATATTGCTAGGTATTTTATTTCCTTTAGTAGCAATTCTGAATGGTATTTAGTGTCTGATTTGACTCTGAGCTTGACTGTCATTAGTGTATAGGAATGCTACTCATTTGTGTACATTGATTTTGTGGCCTGAGACTTTGCCAATTTATTTATCAACTCCAGGAGTCTCTTGGTGGAATCTTTGGGGTTTTCTAGATATAAGATCATATTGTCTACAAAAAATGATAGTTTGACCTCCTCTTTCCCGATTTGGATACCCTTAATCTACCTACAGAATGGGAGAAAATATTTGCAAGCTACACATCCTATAAAGGACTAATAACCAGAATCTACAAAGAACTCAAGCAAATGAGCAAGCAACAAATCAAACAACCCCATTAAAAAGTGGGCAAAAGACATGAACAGAAACTTCTCAAAAGAAGATAGGCAAGTGGCCAATAAACATATGAAAAAATGCTCAATGCCACTAATCATCAGGGACATGCTAATTAAAACTACAGTGAGATATCACCTTACCCCAGTCAGAATGGCTTTTATTTAAAAGTCCAAAAACAATAGATGCTGGCATGGATGCAGAGAGAAGAGGAATGCTTATACACTGTTGGTGGGACTGCAAATTAGTACAACCTCTATGGAAAACAGTATGGAGATTCCTCAAAGAATTAAAAGTCAACCAACCAGCTGATCCAGCAATCCCACACTGGGTATTTACCCAAAGGAAAAGAAATGGTTTTATCAAAAAGACACCTGCATTTGAATGTTTAATGCAGCACAATTCACAATTGCAAAGATGTGGAATCAACCCAAACGCCCATCAATTCATGAATGGATTAACAAAATGTGGTATATGTATACCATGGAGTACTACTCAGCCATGAAGAAGGATGACTTAATGCCTTTTGCAACAACTTGGACAGAACTGGAGACCATTATCCTAAGTGAAGTATCTAAAGAATGGAAAAACGAACACCACATATAATCACTATTAAATTGTAACTAACTGATGAGTACCCATGAGCATAGAAGGAAGTAAAACTTAATGGGAATTAAGCAGGGGTGAGGTGAGGAGTGGGGATGACAGCTAAAAACTACCTAATGGGTATAACGTACATTATCTGGGTGACAGGAACACTTTTAACTCTGATTCGAGCATTACAAAAGTGATTCCGGTAACCAAAAACATTTGTAACCCTGTATACTTCGAAATTAAAAAAAGTAAAAATTTGTATCAACTCCCCCCCCCAACAAAAAAGAGAGAATAGTTTCTTCTCTTTCTTCAGTTTTTGAAGCTTTGCCATCATCAATAAAGTATACATTTACAAAATACAAAGTTTATTTGTTGAAGATTTATGTTCCAAGAAGTCATGTTTGAGAAAGCATCAAGATTTTAAAAAGTCATACTGCATACTACAATGTTCTGTGACTTAAGGAAGAGAAATATATTCTTATTCAGGAGATGCCTGAATTAACATTCATATTGTCTTTCAAAGGAGATACTATAACTTTTGAATTTATTCAAGTTTGCAACTCTCACTACAAACTGAGATTTAAATAGTTAAATGACTTCCATCTCTTAAGTAAAAATACTCCCATCAACTACAAAATTGAATCAATTTTCTTTTTATATACCAGGTAATAGGATTCCATAATGAAATAAATGAAAATTCTGCTGTTATTCAAGTCTATGTGCATCAGAAGTATCATCAGATAAGAGGACAATGTAAATAAGAATTAAAGTTATGTTACTGTCCATCCCCAAAATTTATTCAAACACAAACACACATGACCCACACATACCTTCCATAATTCAGCAGGCCTTACAGAGAACCAGAAAGCACTGGCCTGGATGAGAAATGTTTCGGGAAAAACTGATAATGTAGCAACACTGCTTCTTTTCTCAATCAACGTGGAATCATACCTGATGGCTACACTATGTATTTTCCACAATAATAGAATAGTCCACTTAAACTTCTCAGTGTAATTACAGTTACCACCCGTGACACTCAACAAAAACTGCATGATCGTTATGTCACAGAACTTTACCTGTCTCCATTCAAATATTATTCAAAATCATACATTATTAAAACTGCTAAAGGCTGATATTCATGGATATTCATGCCAACTATAATATAGTAAATCTCACAAAGGGCAGCTACACTGTAAACATGAACAATGTAAGTGTGAACGCTATTGCAACACCAATTATATTTTTTAAATAGAGATCCAAAGTGAATTTGAATCAAGATACATACAATAGCCTAATCATTCTCAAAAACACATATTTAAAATTAAAACAAGACTAGAAGTTAGTCCACACAGAATTTTAAATATCCAGTATCTATATTTCACACTATCTCATCTCCCAAATATAGTCCCAGATACTTAATTGAGAGATGCTTTTAAGGTCATTTATGTATGCTAACAAATCTGTTCCTAGATACTAGTTATTTCATACACTAATAAATAGGTAGTTTTTTTTTTTAAAAAAGATCAACACCACAATATGAAAGCATGAACACCCTGAGTGAGGTTGGCCATTGCAGGTTGTCTACAAAGTCACCACCTATACACTGACTGTGTTTTATGTTTGGTGAAAGTATATAAGCAGTATCACCTTTAAAAGAAAAAAGCCTCATTCCTCAGAAGCTTAACTTCAAATAAATTTGTTTCCTAATCTAATTAGATTTGTGGGTTTTTTTCTGTTTAATTAGATCATAAAATTGCACAAATTTCATTACAAAAACCTTTAAAATTAATTCTAGCTTCAAAGGTAGAATGGAAAACTTTATTAAAAACTCTCTAAAACATGGAATTTCAAAGCTAAAAAAAACCTGATTCTGTTTTAAGAACATAAGGAAAATATAGGCATACACTGGATTTTTTTTACATATAAAATCAATTTGACTATACATAAAAGTTTAACATAGTCTTACTGACTTTTGTGCATAAAAACACTTTAAATTGGATTTAAATATTTCTAAATTAAGTCAATCTTTAACAGTTACTTACAATCCAGAAGGCAAATTACTGGCTGCAGTCATACCGAATGAATACTGCATCACTTCAACAAGGATAAAGTCAAACAAGGCTGACAAAACCCAGGAACCCAGCAAAAAGGACTAAAAAACAAAATAGGAAAAAAATTATAGAGATGAGTCTCCTAAAAATAAACTAACATCTACTCAGTTAGAACCAGCTCAGGTATATACATATTTTAAAAGTTATTTGTTTCTATTAAAACAGACTTTTCAAAATTAAGAAGTAAACCCATATTGTTCAAATGTATTTAACTTCCATAATTTCTAAGAATGTTGAACAAATGATATTTATAGCAAGATATATTTTTAACAATACACAAACAACTAAGCAAAATAAGTGATTATAATTTTATTAAAGTCAAAGTCCTAATTAAAATTTTTATTATCTAGTCACACCTATCTATTATCATTGTTATTATTTTATTATGCTAATGTATTAAATTTAAAATTTTTCTTTAATATTCATGCTTCAAATCAGATACAGGATCATGTAATTAAAAAGATAATTATAAATAATAACACCATGTTTAACAAAATAAAACCTAATTAACAAATTTTTTTCTATAACCTAAGTAGCAAAGGCAGGATACAAAAAGACTTACTGCAAATTTTCTGCTTCCATATCTTCTTTCAAATATCCTAAAATTATAAATAAGCAGACTACTGCAGAAAGTATCTTTCAAATCAAGGCAAATTATTCTTCCACATATCAACCTCCAAATCTAGATGGGGATTTAAAAAAGAACAATAAATAAGAGTAATATTTGTTCAGGTCTCTTCCTTAGCAAATTTATATGTTCACTTTATACTGCCTATTTTTAATACTCTAATTTAAGCAAAAGTATAATGCACATACAAAAGGAAAATTAAAATGTGTGTTCATTAAGAAATTAGCTCAACTTTCTCATACTAAAAAGTCCTTCCAACAATAGCACTTTGTTTATTATAAGAAAATACATTGTCATTAAAATAACAGAAAACTTCTTGTAAAAAATTTTAGGACTATTTTTAGTGACATAAAAAATTATACACATATGCTGGAATGAAAATCTAACAAATGTTCATTTTTATTCTACTGAATAAAATAGTTGTAACTGAAAAACAACTTAGGTATAAACTAAAAAATACATATTTCTGAGCTTAATTTTAATGATCAACCTACTTCATGGCAACTACGTACAAGGTAATTTATGGCAATTGCTGCTACATATGTCTAGGTGGAAATACTAGTTAATTTAAATCATTATTAACTATTAGTATATATTAAATCATTATTTCACCCAATGTTTGGTGGGGTGAAAAACATATATGGAAATATACAAAGAATAAAGAGCTACTCAAAGGTTTATTTTGAGTCTTCTTAAACATTTTTCAGATTTTTAAAGATAATCTTAATGACATTTGCAAAACATTCTAATTTTCCTTCCCCTTCAAAATTAGCTTATGGGATAGGTAAAACATATTAATCCTATCTTTTCTATGTATTTTTGTGTGGTAAAATAGATGTAAGATAAAATTTACTATTTTACTATTTTAAGTGTACAATTCAGAGGTATTAAGAACATTGGCAACGTTGTACAACCATCACCACTATCCATTTCCAGAACTTTTTCATTATCCTAGACAGAAACTTTGTACCCATTAAACACTAACTCCCCATTTCCTCCCCACTCAGTCCCCAGTAAATACTATGTCTCTGAATTTGCTTATTCTAGATACATCATATAAGTGGAATCACATAATATTTGTCTTTGTGTCTGGCTTATTCACTTTGCATAATGTTTTCAAGATTCATACATGTAGCAATCTCATTCTCTTTTATGGCTGAATAATAGTCCCTGGTGTATATATATCACATTTTGTTTATCTATTTATCTGTTGATAGACATTTGGGTTGTTTCCACCTTTTGGCTATTGTGAATAATGCTGCTGTAAACATTGGTAATATTAACCCTAATTTAAGACAAGAAAAAAGAGGCACAGATAAAGTATTTTATTTGTCTAAAGTGATATAATCTGTGCTCTTGTCAACAGCAATAATAACAAGTGAAAAAAATGATTATACTCAACCGTCTCTGCTTCAAGCAAGATATCAAGCAGTGTCTTTGTCATGAGTGTACTCCAAAATATGAGGGCACTGGACTGGTTCAGGCATGGCCACTGGAGTTCATTTCCCCTGCCAACCTAGCTGAACTGGGGTGGCTGCCTGCAAGCCCTGTGTTGAGGCCACAGCTTGGTTCAAGAAGCAGCACCATCATTAGTTAGGAATGATCAACATGGGCACACTTGTGTCTCACAGGTGGCATCTCCAAACTAACTCTCTTTCCTCCCTCAGAAATTCTATGACTCTGAACCAAAGTCATGCTAAAACTTTAGGTTGCATTTACTACCATCAATATGATCAAATAATAAAGTATACATGAGAACACCTAGGAAACTGTCAAGTACTTCACAAGTGTAAGATGATGATGACTATCATCTTTGCAGAACAGCAGATTTAAAAACAATGAAAGGCAGCCCCAAGTTCTTTATCCCCACATTTACTATTAAAATGAAAACACTCAGGGACAAGCCCTGACAGCCACTAGGAAAATGTGGGGATTAAGAAAATTAAGACTTTATGATTACTAAAATGTAACAAATTGCATTTACAGAACCCCATTTGTTTTTTGGTTTTTGTTTTTTCAGTTAATGACAAAACTGATAGCCACAGTTTTAAATAATTTATGTGTTATAACTATGCTCAAGGACACAAAGACCCAATAACAGAATAAACAACAATTGCATTATAGCAAGTGAAATAATACAGAAGCTATACTATATTCTGATAGAAAGCAGTACTATGGATAAAAAACTGAAAGCCCTTCACAAGGACTTGGTGAAGCCAATCTGAGCCATGGTGTTAATTACATCAATATCAAGAGAAGGTGTCAGTGTTCAAGAAATCAATTATTAAGCTTAAAATGGCTAGTCAAGTGTTCAGCAAAGAAAGGGTGGCATGTTGTACACCAAAATTTGCACTAACACTCCAACTCACAGACAAGACCCCAGCACGAGCATTTTCAATGACATCAGTCCAGAAACCTTGAAAGCCACAGAGTTCTGCCCTTTCCCATAGCAAAAACTCAAGAGAAGTTTCCTACTTGGTTTAACCACTATAGAAATGATCGTATATCTACAATCTGTTACAGCTAAAAGAGCTTATATCCTCTAATCAAATATTCAAACTAAGACAAGTTCTTGGAAAAGCTAAGTATGCATACTGAGCATAAAAAAAAAGATTTAATGGTCTTTTTAATTCCCTTGAAGTTATAAATTGCATTTCCACGAGTAAAAAGTGAAATTGAAAACAGATGTGCCTAATAAAAGGCAATACTGCAACTATTTCATTATAAATCTGCTTTGCTGAAAACATCAATAAACACAAATAGAAAATCTACTTATTAACAGAATATTAATAAATAGCATTTCTTACAAATTTAGGAGTAATAGCAGGAAGAAAAGGCAAATCTAGAAAAAAACCTGTCTTCTCTCTTCCCAGAGGCCAATGCTGCAGAGCTCACCTGGAAGTCATGCTTGACCGCGTGAAGGTCATACACAAAGAACTTCTGACAGTGAGGCAGGAGGAGGGCCAGCAGGAGGGACAGGGCACTGGGAACCAGCAGAAGACTCTTCGACAGAGGTGCCTTGTCTGGAGGGAAAGAGGAACCCACTTTCAGAATGACCATTCCTAGGACTTGAAAAACCACAAGGGTGAAAAGCAAGAGAATTCACTTCTTTTACATAAGAATGAAGATAAAATCCAGAAACTCTGAAATTTAGTTCTACTTAACATATATTTTCAAAACATCTGTCTGAAGAAGTGATCAGAGGACACTGGAAAACAAGTGGGATTCACTGGCAGGGGCTTGTCAGTTGGCTCTTAAATGAGACTGAACCAAGTTTCTCACCAGCAACTTCTATAGAATAGCTTTCAGAAAATCATTACCCAGCAGTGTAAAGAAAGAGAGAAGCATGTTTTCTATCAAATTGACCAGTTAGCTCCTGAGTGTATGAGATTCATATCCATAAAGACATTTGGTTTTTTAAATTTATTTTTATTGATACATATTATATGTACATATTTTAGGGGTACATGTAATAATTTGATACATTCATATAATCACATCAGGGTAACTGGGATATCCATCCCCTTAAATATCTATCTTTTCTTTATGCTAGAAATATTCTAATTATTCTCTTCTAGTTATTCTGAAATGTACAACTGATTAGTGTTAACTATAGTCACCCTACTGATGTACCGAACACCAGGTCTTATTTTTCTAAATATTAGAATATTTAAATATTCTATTAATAGAAATATTAAATATTAAATATACTTAGTATTAAAATTAACACTAATTATTAAGTATATGTACAAATGTATATTTATACACATTTATATATTTATATACATTTGCACCCATTAATCAAGTCCTCTTCATTTCCCCCTCCCTCCCACCTTTCCCAGCCTCTTATAACCACCAATCTACTCTCTATGAGATCCACTTTTTCAGCTCCCACATATGAATGAGAACATGCAATACGCTTGGCTTTTTCACTTAATATAATGATCTCTAGTTTCATCCATGTTGCTGTAAATGACAGAATTCTTTTGTATGGATGAATAATATTCCATTGTGTGTGTGTATATACACCCACACACATTTTCTTTATAATAAGAAAATATAAGTTGATTCCATATTTTGCCTAATGTGAATAGTGTTGGAATGAACATAGGCGTGCAGATATCTCTTCGATATACTGATTTCCTTTCTTTTGGATATGTACCCAACAGTGGATCATATGGTAGTTGTATTTTTAGTTTTCTGAGGAGCCTCCATACTGCTCTTCATAGTGGCTGTACTAATTAACCTTGCCACCAACAATGTAAGAGGGTTCCCCTTTCTCTACAGCCTCATCAGCAACTGTTATCCCTTTTTGATAAAAGCGATTCTAATGGGGGTGAGATAATATCTCATTGTGGTTTTGATTTGCATTTCTCTGATGATTAGTGATGGTGAGCGTTTTCTCTTATTCTTGTTGGCCATTTGTATGTCTTCTTTTGAGAAATGTCTTCAGATCTTTTGCCCATTTTTTAATTGAATCATTTGTTTTTATGCTATTGTTTGAGCTCCTTAAATTCTGGTTATTACTCCCTTATCAGATGGATAGATGACAAATATTTTCTCCCATGTGGGCTGTCTCTTCACTTTGTTGATTGTTTCCTCTGCTGTGCAGAAGCTTTTTAGCTTGATGTAGTCCCATCTGTCAATTTTTGCTTTGGCTGCCTGTGCTTTTGAGGTCTTATACAAAAAAATCTTTGCCCAGACCAACGTCCTCGAGTGTTTCCCCAACATTTTCTTCTAGTATTTCCATAGTTTCAGGTCTTAGATTTAAGTCCTTTAATCCACTTTGATTTGACTTTTGTATAGGGTAAGAGGTAAGGGTCTAGTTTAATTCTACTGCATACTGTTATCCAGTTTTACCAGCACCATTTATTGAAGAGACTGTCCTTTCCGCATTGTATGTTCTTGGCTCCCTTATTAAAAATGAGTTGGCTTTAAATGCATGGATTTATATCTGGGTCCTCCATCCTGTTCCATTGGTCTATGCATCTGTTTTTATGCCAGTACCAAGCTGATTTGGTTACTATAGCTTTGTAGTATATTTTGAAATCAGGCAGTGTGATGCCTCCAGCTTTGTTCTTTTTGATCAGGATTACTTTGGCTATTTTGGGTCTTCTGGGGTTCCATATATATTCTACAATTGTTTTTTCTATTTCTGTCAAGAACGTCATGGTATTTTGATAGGGATAGCACTGAATCTGTAAATTGCTTTAGCAATATTAATTCTTTCAATCCATGAGCATGGAATATCCTTTCATTTTCTTGTGTCCTCTTCAATTTCCTTCATCAGTGTTTTGTAGTTTTCCTTGTATAGATCATTCACGTCTTTGGTTAAATTGATTCCTAGGTATATTATTAAAAACAAAAAACTCAAAAGAGGTTAAAAGTGTTACTGCTGACTGCAGTAGACTCCTGAAATTTTCCACTATGAGTGCAATTGGAGCTGGTCAATTTTCCAGGAGAGCCTGCTGTGACCTCTGTCTTGTACCAAAAGCAGTGACACTCTTCTTGCTCCTTGATCTGGTCATTTAAACATAAGTATGATATAATTATACCATCAAGGATATTTGGGATATTTTAGAAATAGTATAAATCTCTTCTGTCTTCATTCTGATATGAGAGAAAGAAAAGAAGCAAATTATGTTTTCTTTCAGCTCTTCATTTTTATTCCCAACAGAGAAAATGTCAGCTTTTCCCTACTCGGGAACATGTCTTCCAATTATGTCATTCAATCAAAAGGTACATTCTAGTGAGACATCTAGGAGGCCTCTCCTCTCCCTCCTGGTCTCCCTCAGTTCCACCTTTGTGTTTTCATGCCTTCCTATCTCACAGACACTGAAAACAAGCCCCTGAAGCTATGTGCTGAGCTAACCCACAGGGCAAGACAAGGGCTGGGGGTGGGAGGAAGGCCTTGGAGCCCACAAGACATGGGTTTGAGCCCTCATTTTGACATTTACTCATGCTTGTCCTTGGATACAGAATCTGACCTAATTCTCAGGGCTATGCTAAGAAGAAGGTGAGGTAAGTTAGGCATGTAGAAATGGCTAGCACAATGCCCAGCCCATGATGAGAGCTTAGAAAAATAAAGTGAATTTAAATCTAGGAAAACCACTGAAATAAAATGCTTTCCTTGGAAACGACTGCTTTATATTCATGCATCAAATGACTACTATTGAGAATTCAAGTGGTCCCAGCAGGTTTGGTTACAAAAGCATGGCTAAGATTTCCATAAAAGAATGAAACACTCAAGCTTAATCAAAACCTAAAATACTTTTTTTCTCTTAATACCACTATTTTCTCCCACCCTTTTATTATGAAAAATTTTACACGTAAAGAAAAGTGTTGTTTTAACTTCCACTGATGAACTTTGCCTGAATCAAAACTTACACTAGGGGGGGTTACATAATGGTAATTTTGATAATTCTATCATTACTTTTATATTTATTAGCTGGCATTCTTCATGTAAAAATTTTCTTGCATTCATTCTCCTTTTATTTGGGTATCACTCTATAATCAGTTACAGTCGTCATTGTCGTCTTCTTTTTTTTTTTTTTTATAATGTTCAAACTGTCCCAGTGGGAGCCCTTGAACAATCTAATCCCTTGAACAACCTTGACCCTGTACCTCCTGCTCTGGCTACCCTACCTACCCATTCATCTTTGAGCATTTCCTGGCTCTTAGGCTCACCTGTACTCTCCCTGTTCCAGATCTAGAATTTCCCTAAGGAGCCCTGTTAGAGAATGTCAGGAAATGGTCTTAGACACCAAATCTGGGCAGTAGATGTGCTCAGTGTAATTTTGGGTGTCACTGCTTCTACCTCTCTCGGTAGTCAGAGCTAGAAAACATTTTGTGAAATTACAACTCATAACGATATTACCAGTTCAAATCTAACAATTTAACACTACAAGACTTTTTGTTAAGCTCTTTGCACTTGTCTTTTCTCTTAAATATTAATATTTACCTGTTTGCTTTATCCTAGATTACACATAAAATAATTTTAATATTAAAATATTAATATCATTACAATTAACTGCTTATTAAGCCCACTGGGCAAAGTTTAAGATATCTTTGAATCTTTGAAGGTGTTTTTTTTCCTTTTTGTCCTTAGAAAATACATATATATCTCCACTAAGGATTGACAGAGTCTTATGTTAAAAAGCTACTTGAAATAATTCTTTTCTCTGCATGATTATGACACACAGATTTGTTTATTTCTGTTTACATTCAATGTTAGTGTTTGCTGTTTTCCCTTTTTTAATTTAATTTTTTGAATATGTAAAATATTTACATTGTTCAAAACCCAAAACTATGAAAAACAAAGGTTTTCTTAGACTTCAGTTTCTTAATCCCTCTATCCCATTCCTCCTACCCCACCCAAGCAGATATATACATTTCTATTAGTTTCTAGTTTATCTCCCAGTTTTCTTTTTGAAAAAATTAGTAACACATATTAACACATATAAATACACATGAAGACAGTACAAAAATACATATACAGGCAGTTCCTCATTTCCACACAGCTTGGATATGCAAGACTTCAGTTACCATGATTTAGTAAAACATCACCATTCTCCCAACAACATGGTTCAAATTTCAGTTATCACAGTATATGAACTGTGAATAATTGCATAAAGTACAAACTTTGCTGCTAGCTCTTCAGTACATAAATCACTATGTCAATAAGACGTGCATATGATCAGTGACCAATCAAGTTACTTCTCTCAAAGTCTGTCAGTTACTGGTCAATTCATGTACAGACAGCAAGGTCCTTGTCTCCCCGTGATAAATCCATATGACATTTTACAAAAATAGATCAAAAGAAGGAACTAGTCAATAAAGATGAAAGTACAGCAAAAAAATGCAAGGTAATGCTGGAAGTGAAATGTGACTTAAATGTAACAGGGTTATTGAAGACATAGAGAACCACAGGAATGCTTACACTGCCACCATTCAAGAGACTCCAGATGTACAGCCAGAGAAACTTAGTGAAGCCAAACTTATCAACAGAAATGAGGAAAGGGGTTGTGGTAGGTAAAATACTGACCCCCAAAGATGTCCACATCCTAATCCCCAGAACCTGTGATTATGTTAGGTTCCATGGCAAAGGAGAGTTAAGGTTGCAGATGGAATAGAGGTTGCTAATCAGATGTCCTTGAGATGAGGACATTATCCAGGATATCCAGCTGGATCCAGTGCAATCACAAGGGTCCTTATAAGTGAAAGCGGAGGCAGGAGAGAGAGTTTCAGAGTGATACCACATAAGAGAGAGTCCACCAGTCATCTCTGGCTTTGAAGATGGAACTGGGCTTGCCATGAACCAAGAGATGTGGGCAGCCTTAAAAAGCTGGAAAAGACAAGGAAACAGATTCCTCCAGAAGAAACGCAGCCCTACCTTGATCTTATCACACGGAGATCCATATAAATTTGTGCTGTTTTAAACCACCTAGTTTGTGATAATTTGTTACAGCAGCAACAGGAGACTAAAACAATGATTGTGATGTCCCCGAGGAAGCAATGCAAAAATCTACACATTAAAGAAACACTCAGAAATATTGGAAAGGTATATGAAAATTCACAAGGTATAAAAAAGATACTCCCCATATCATAAGTTATACAAGAAGGCAAACCCTATTCAAACTACTCTTGATAAGGTTTTTACAAAGAAAGAAAACACTAATTCTCAATGTATCTAATGTCTCTAATTACAGTGGACTGTTAGTTTTACTATTTTTTATATACCTATATACTTATAACTATATATTTATAAGAGAACTTTTAAAGTTTTAACAAAACATTATTTCAACAAAGATTTTTAAAGGTAACAGAACAATCCAAATTTTCCCCATTGATTATTAAAATAGCTTGGCCTGGTTTCAGCTTGCACATTTTTATGGTCTTGCATTACCTTGCAAAGCAAAGACTACCGGGGCAGGGTGGGTCGGTGGGTGGGTGGGTGAGTATTCTTCTTTCCGAAAGCAATGCATCAAGTTGTCACTTTTCTATGACCTCCAAGCTCAAATGACAACTCCTAGGCCCTGGATCTCCAGACCTCCACATTCTGGGCCTCTTGACTCTCCAGCAAGACCTCACTATTCTGTTCTCAGAATCCTTTGCTCTAGGCAAACCACGTACCGCATTACCTCCTGAACACAGTGGTTTCTGTTCCAGTGCTTTCTTTCGGAAAAAATCTTCCCAGATTTAAAACCCCAAATATCATCAATGCCTTCCTTAGGAGCACATCTCAATATTCCTTGTCTCAATCTTACACAGCCTTCAAATCACAGCTCAGTTTCCACTTTATCAGCCTGAGCGAACCATTTCAACTCACAGGGCTTTCTCCCTCACCCTGCACCCTTGTTCCCACACACTACTGCCAACAGCCAGGGTTCTGTACAGTTCTGCCTTTCAACTACACTAAAGGTTCCTGAAGGGAGGCCACATGCCTTACTCTTCTCTATACCCACCACAAAGCCTAGCACAGCCACGTGCACAGAGGAAATGCTCAGATCATCCACAGACAAGACCACAGAAAGGTATCACTGACTGGTACATTCTCAGGTTTTGTGAGGCACATGTTAATTTTATTCACAAGAAATTCCCTGGGGGCGAATTTACCAGTTACCGTTGATATTGTGGTTACTGTGTTTGTTCAAGCATATAAAAATAGCCCAACTATTTCCTCTCTGCCAAGGTCCTGCAAGCACCTAAACTGGAACCATTGGTAGAGTGGTTGCACACTCTCTTCCTGACCAGAATGCAATCAAGGCTTCACGGAATCTAAGACCTCACAGAGCTCCCCACCGCCCAGTACCTCAGAAGCAGAGGAGAGCACCATGGCTATGAACTTGATCAACCTAAATTCCATCTTGAGCAATTTAAGCCTCAGTTTTCCTCATCTGTAAAATGGAGATGAAAGCCTACCTTAAAAGAGTTATCAGAAGAAAGTGAAATAAAGAACGTAGGAAAAACTTCCTACCACCAGCACCACCGCAATACCCCAAGAGAGCAGACTTCCTTCGTTAAAGGCAAACTCCCTATTCTGACAGGACTGAAGATGGAGCAGGGCTGATGCAGGTGCACCTTGAAGGGGCAGCTCAGATCATGGTTCCTTCTTTCAACTTGGGATTCCACTGGTCCTTGTGAAATGGACCCTGCCATTCCAGTCTCTTCCTTGCCGGCTCCTGAGCAAACCAACATTGCTGGAGAAATCACACAGCTGAGCTAGCTTCAAGACTTCACTGTCAATGCATGGTCTCAGGGCTCAAACGGACCATCTCCACTGACCAGCAACTCCACTGCTTTGTCTAGGAAATCTGCTCTCCAATTTCCTGTCTCATACCATCTCCTCCTCTCTCCTCAAACCTCCCCACTTCACACTCCCAACTTGGTTACATGTCACCAAATGAATAAGTGAATGATTTGCTTCGGTATTCCCAATCCTTCTCTAAATATTAATAGCACCTACAATATACCATGCATTTTTCTAGGCCCTGGGGTACAGCAGTAAGTGATCGACAAAGTATCCTATCCTTGTGGTGTTTACAGTCTAGACAGGAGAGGAAAGAAAATAAACAAAACAAGGCAGATATACATATTATGTCAGGTAAAAACAAATGTTACAGCAAAATTAAGCAGGGCAAAGAAAGCCCGTGGCTGTCTTACCCACCATGTATTTCTTGTTCTCTTCCCAGACACATAGTAGGATTGCTACCCACCGCCCATCTCCAGTTGAAGTTAGGTATGGCAAGGTGACTTGCTTTGGCTGAGCAAATGAAAGATGTCACTTTCAGGCAGACACTTTACGAGACAGTGAATCATTCCTGCTCTTTACAACTGCCAGTGCTCAAGACGGTGGCTACCCTATCCCCCAGAGCTGAAGACAATGTGGAACAGACCCCCTCCGAGGTAACTTGCAATGGAGATGGAACACAAACAAGAAGCAAACCGTGCTGTTTTAGGCTCCTGATATTTTGGAGTTGTTTGCTACTGTGGCATAACTGAGCCCATCCTGGCCAGAGGGTAGAAAGGAGTGCTGGTGGTGAAGGTGGGGTGCCATCTCATCTAAGGTGGTTAGGGAAGAACCTTCTGATACGGTGAGATTTGAGCAGAGACCTGAGGATGCGGGTCTTACAGTTACCCAGTGGAAGAGAGTTCCTGGCAAAGGAAAACACAAGTACCAATGGTTTGAGGAAGGAACATGCTCGCTATGATTAAGACACGGTAAAGGCCAGGTGCAGTGGCTCATGCCTGTAATCCTAGCACTCTGGGAGGCTGAGGCAGGCGGATCCTTTGAGCTTAGGAGTTCAAAACCAGCCCGAGCAAGAGTGAGACCCCGTCTGTACTAAAAAATAGAAAGAAACTAGCCGGACAACTAAAAATATATAGAAAAAATTAGCCGGGCATGGTGGCACATGCCTGTAGTCCCAGCAATTTGGGAGGCTGTGGCAGTAGGATTGGTTGAGCCCAGGAGTTTGAGGTTGCTGTGAGCTAGGCTGACGCCACAGCACTCTAGCCAGGGTGACAGAGCGAGATTCTGCCTCAAAAAAAAAAAACAAAAACAAACAAAAAAAAGATACAGTAAGGCTACCAGTGCAGCTAAAAGCAGAATGTGCACAAGACAAACAAGTGGGATATAGGCTAAAGAAATGAGGGAGCAAACAGTGTAGGGCCCTATAGGCCACTATAAGGACTTTAACCTCTCCTAAGTGTGACAGACATTTTGGGGCTATAAGTAGAGAAATAACATGATCAAACATGTTTTTAAACGATCGCTTTGCCTGCTTAACTGAGAAGAGGTCACAGGAAGGCAAGAGTAGAAGAGAGAAGACCAGTTAGGAGGCTGTTAGGGTAACACAGATGATGCTTGACCAGGGAGGTTTAGGTGGAGATGATGAGGGAGATCAGAACTGGGATATGTTTTGAAGGTCCAGGAGGCAGGATTTGCTGACTAGATGTAAAGTATGGGCAAATGGAGACATCAAGATGGCATGAAGTCTTGTTCTGAGCAACTGGAAGAACCACTGCCAGTTACTGAGATGGCCCTTACTGAGATGCCATACTGAGATGTTTGTGACAAACATGAATCAACACACTGCCTCCTCCAGGGATGGAGTCCCTGAAAATACATGAAAAAAAATCATGTGAACTAAACATGCGCTCTGTGCAAACGTCACATTATCCTTTGTCCTGAATTATTTTTTTATAGCACTTAACAGCAGACTTAATAGTGACTCATCAAATTCATCAAATCTGATTCAAACAAATTATATGATACATCTTATTTTCAGTGCCACTAAAAAAGAAAGAAACACTGCCAAATACAATTCTAAGATGTCACCAATTATAGGGCACACTTCAATTTTAAAAACATTGTAGAACAAGGGCATTTTAGTATCAAGGAAATAAGTTTCTTTGTGTATTGCCCAGCACACCACCTTCAGTCTCCATTAGAATATAAGCTTCATAAGGCCAGCAACTTTGTCTGGTATGCTCACTAGTATCCCTGGTGCCCATAAAGGCAGGCAAGAAGTATTTGTTAAATGAAAGGTGACTGATGTATAAGAGGTACTCAAATACTTACTAGTGAGAGCAGCCCAAGTGAACACTGGCAGATGAATGGACAAAGGGGTAAGCAAAATGTGGAATATACATAAATGAAATTTAATTCAGTCTTAAAAAGGAAGGAAATTCTGACACATGCAACATGAATGAACACTGAGGACATTATGCTAAATGAAATAAGCCAGTCACAAAAAGACAAATATATGATTCCACTTACATGAGGTACCTAGAGTAGTGAAATATATAGAAAGTAGAATGATGGTAGAGGCAGGAGTGAGGAAGGAATGAAAAGTTGTTTAATGGGTACAGTTTCAGCTTTGCAAGATGAACAGAGTTCTAGAGATCGGTTGCACAATAATATGAATGTACTTAATACTACTGAAATGTATACCTAAAAATAGTTAATACTATAAATTTTATATTAGGTATATTTTACAATTAAAAATTAAAACTAAAAAATAAATAAGTACTTAATGAATTAATAACTGATCCTATTTATACAATCATTTAAATCCTATCCAGGTCTAAACAAACCCCTAAAAATGCAGATCTGATAACTTAAATCTGATAACTCTACCATTAAGCCCTCCTCTTAAAATGAACAAAAATCAGACCCCAAAAACTTATATGGAAAGCAGTAAGATAAGGCATAAATATCCAAGAAGTGCCACATCACAGGATAAATATACAGTATTATTGCAAAACTCACTGATCAACTCAAGATTCATGCATTTCACTACATAAAAAGTTTACCTAGAAAACTAACTTTAAATAATTATTAAATTCTATTTAATAACATGCACACTTAAGTATTTATGGACAGTGTGACTATAAAAAATAAGATGCGTTGATCAAATAGAGGGATAGATAATTAATCAAGGACATACAGTAAAATGTTAATTGCAGAATCTAGGTGGTGGGTATATAGGTGTTAACTGTACTACACTTTCAACTTTTTGGCATGTTTGGAAATTTTTATAATTAAAACATGGGGGGGCACAGTGAATCACAGAATTTGAGAGCTGAGAAAAGACTTCAAAATATATGAAGCAAAAATTGATAGAACTGAAATGAGAAACAGATAAATCCATAAATACAGGTAGAGACTTCAGCACTCTTCTTACAGTAATGGATATCGCTGTTATAGATTGAATGTGTCCCCTTAAAATTCACATGTTGAAGCCCTTGTGACCATATTTGGAGATAGAGGTAAGTAAGATTAAATGAGGTCACAAGGGTAGGCCCCTAATCCGATATGACTGATGTCCTTATAAGAAGAGGAAGAGATACCAGGGATGCTTACACACACAGAGGGAAGACCATGTGAGGATACAGTGAGAAGAGAGCAGTCTGCAAACCAAGGAGCAAGGCCTCAGGAGAAATCAAACCTGCTGACACCTTAATCTTGGACTTCTAGCCTCCAGAACTTGAAGAAAATTAATTTCTATTGTTTTAGGCACCCAATCTATACTATTTTGTTATGGTAGCCCAAACTGACTAGTATAATCATTAAGGATAGAGAAGACCTGAAAAACACTATCAACCAGTTGACCTGACATTTTTAGAACACTCCCTCCAGCAACAGCCAGTTATACATTTTTTCAAGTGCATATGGAACATTCACCAAAACAGACCATATTCTGGGCTGTAAAAGATAACAAATTTAAAGGAACTAAAATCATGCAAAGTATGTTCCCTGAGCACAACAAAATTAAATTAGAAACAACTGAAAGATGGAAAATCCCCCCAATATGTGAAAACTCAACAACACATTTTTAAATAATATTTGGGTCAAAGAGAAAGTTGCAAGGGAAATTAGAATATATTTAAAATAGAAAAGTTAAAGTACAACCAAACAAAATTTGTGGGTTGCAACTAAAGCAGTGCTTAGAGGTAAATTTACAGTAGTAAATGCTTACATTAGGAAGAGAAAAGGTCTTAAATAACAATATAGATTATAATCTTTGAAAAACTAGAAAAAGAAGAGCAAATTAAATCCTAGGAAAGCAGATGGAAAGAAATAATTAAGAGCAGAAATCAATGAAATAGAAAAACCAAACTATAATGGAAAAAAAATCACTAAAAGAAAAGCTGATTCTTTGAGAGGATGAGTAAAATTGATAAACTTCAAGCAGAACTGATCAGGTAAAAAAGAGAGAAGACATAATTTACCAACATCAAGAATGAAGGATGAGACATCACTACAGATCCCAGAGACATTAAAAGGATAATAAGAGGCTGCAGAACAATATGAACGTATTTAATACTACAGAACTGTGTTCTTAAAAATAGTTAAATGCTAAATTTTATATTATGTATTTATCACAACTAAACTCTTTTTTAAAAAAAAAGAATAAAAAGGAAATATTAGGAAATACTTTATGCCCATAAATTTAATAACTTAGCCCATACATAGAAAAATTCCTTGGAAGACACAACCTACCAAAGCTCATCAAGAAGAAATAGATAATTTAAATAGTCCTGCAGATACTACAAAATTGAATTCACAGTTATAAGTCTTCCAACAAAGAAAACTCTAAGCCCAATGGCTTCACTAGAGAGTTACAAGAATTTAAGGGGAAAAGAATACCAATTCTACACAAATTCTTTTACAACATAGAAAAAGAAGAAACACTTCCCAATTAAAGTTATGCAACCAACATTATACTGACACCAAAACCTGACAAAAATATTACAAGAAAAAAAAGACTGATAACCTTTATGAACATAAATACAAAATTCTCAACAAAACATTAGCAAATCAAATCCAGCAATACATAAAAAGAACAATACATCATAACCAAATGAAGTTTATCCTGGATATGCAAAGCAAATCAACCAATATAATTTGCTATATCAACAGACTAAAAAAAAACATACTATGTAACCCTATTCTCATCCTGCCCAATTATCTGCTTATTCTATGAAACCAACTTTTTGTCAATTCATAAGGCTAAACTGGCCACTTACTGCTGTGTAGTTAATGATAGGCTATCCCTTTGATCTAACCTGCTATTACTACTAATACTAACCAACTAGTCACTACTAAACCAACCAAAGTACTCAGCACAGCACTTTACATGCACTACCTTGCTCCCGATGCTCACAGCCACCACAGGGCCTACCCACCTGCTACACCCACTACCCAAAATGCTCTTTCCATGTCCGGCTTATTCTCATCATTCAGTCCTCATTTCAAATAACATCTTCTCAGAGTGGCCTTCCATCATGACTTTATTGCTCTCGAGTACAACATTCTGCATTATTTATTTCATAGCATTTTTCACTACTTGAAATTCTTCTTTATTTGTTTCCTTCTTTGTCTCTTTCATCAGAATGTGAACTCTAAAGGCAGGGTCCTTGTTTGTCTCACTCACTGCTATATCCCCATACCCAGAACACCACTTGGCACGTAGTGGCCCTTCAGTAAGTAGGTGATAAATGAATGAATTATATGGTTTAATCCTCAAAATAACTCTATGAGGTAGACATGACCCTCCTCAAATTTATACATGAGAAAACTGTGACTTAGAGAGTATGTCACCTCTCCATGACCACAAAATATCTTAGCCTGGGATCTCCCAAGAATAAAGGGCAAGACAAAGGCTTACACAAGCAGATAGTTTATTTTGGAATGTGATCCCAGCGAGCAGGAGTTAAGGACATAGGAATGGAAACAGGAAGGGAGAGTCCATACAAGGGTACATTGTCAAGTTGGTAACCATGAGTGACAGATGCTTGTGATGGGTACTGGATCTCGCAGGACTTTTCTAAGAAGCCTTGTAAATGTGTCTCAGAACTATCACCCAGGGAAGTATTTTTATCCATCAGCTTCAGTCCTCAATAGTCTAGGGTAGCCATAGAAAGGAAGCTCCAAGGGAGAAACAGAGAAATAAGCACAACCACCAAACCAGACCAGCTTACACCAAAAGGGACTCTGTAGAAACAGAAGGAGAGGTGAGGCTGAGCACACTGAAACAGCGCACAAGAAGAGGTGTCTGATATAATGGCTAGTGAGTGGAAGGAACCAGCATTTAAACCTTGATAATTTGACTACAAATACAACTGTGTCCTATGCTACATTTCACATAGCTCCACTGCCCAAAGATACTGTCACCTGCATGGTGGATTTTAAGTGAAAGACACACAGTCACAAAGAGCATTAACAGAAATCAAATTGGTACTCTGTTTAACAAAAGTAAATGTACTTGTGAATGGAGATACAAAAAGATTGCAGTCTGGGGAAGGTGCAACACAGATTGGTGGGTACATACTAAATGCAAAACTTACCAAAAGTTTTAAATACATATAAATATAAACCTTCTAATCTAAGAGATTTATTTTTAGGAACTTAGCCCAAAGCAACTATTAATACTATAGACATGCACAAAGATTTTGCTACAAAGATACTCATCACAGCACTGTTTATAATAGTGAAAAAACCATAAACATCATGAACCTCCAACAGGAAAATGGGTAAATTATGTTCTATCCATAAAATGAAATAATATTCAACATTAAGAAATAGGCTGTAGGGGGATGGGCGGGACACGGACAGTGTATATAACCTGAGCCTTTGTACCCCCATGAAGAGCTGAAATAAAAAAAAAAAAAAAGAAAGAAATAGGCTGTAGAAAATACTTCATACCTTGGAAAAGATATTCCTAAATAGTAAGTACAAAATATTTCTAGTGGTATATAAAAAAATACACAATACATAATTATATATAAAAATAACACATAAATACATGGCTTTTTAAAAGCATGTATTGAAATATTAACAGTGGCAATCTCTGCTCTGTTCATGGAAGATTTTAATTTCTTATAAAAATTTAACAATTCAAAAAATAATTATTAAATAGTTACTAATTCAGGAAAGAGGTCAATATGGTAAATCTTTACGCACTGAGATGGGGCAAGTCACTAGTTATCTTCTGGCCTGTAAGCGGAGCCAGGAAGTCGTCCATACACACAGAACCCAAGCAGTGATCAAACAGAAGGTTTAAAAAAATAGTCACTACTCTACAAGAGGTCTTTCCACCTTTAAAAAATAGGGATGTTACAAATTTTGAGAATAATAAACAATGCATTCATCTAAAAGTAAAAATACAAAATATCTATGGCAAAGATAATACAAAACACCATGGCCAGGAGCAGTGGCTCACACCTATAATCCTAGCACCTTGGGAGGCCAAGGCAGGAGGATTGCTTGAGGTCAGGAGTTTGAGACCAGTCTGAGCCAAGAGCAAGACCCAGCCTCTATAAAAACCAGAAAAATTAGCTGGGTGTGGTGGTGCATGCCTATAGTCCCAGCTACTTGTGAGGCTTAGGCAGGAGTATCACTTGAACCCAGGAGTTTGAGGTTGCAGTGAGCTAGGATGACGCCACTGCACTCTAGCTCAGGCAACACAGAGAGACAACTGTGTCAAAAAAAAAAAAGAAAAAAAAAGATAATATTAAACAGCAAAGTTTAATATTTCCTTTTGGGTCATTTACCTCCTCTTGTTTCTCTTTGGTATAATCAAAGTACACAGCCATTTTTTTGTGACAATGAATACCAACCAGGCTTGGGTGACTATGTATTATCCTAAAATAATAATTACAATATATATGGATTACCTTATGCCAGGCACTGTGCTAATAAAAGCACTTTCCATGTAATACCATCTCAGCAAATGCTTACAGTAATCCTGACACAGGAATTAATTATCCGAATACTCTAGGTGAAGAAACAGACCAAGAAAGGTTAAATAACTTGCTGAAGGTTACAGCTAGTTAGTAGAGGGACTGAGATTTGAACCTAGTTCTGCCTGACTGTAAAGAAACAACTTTTTTCTAATATATAACAAGAAAATAACTTTATATGCTTACTTTTTTAATACTTAAAATGGATCTTTTTGGTTCCTCAAAACATCAAACAGAGAACTACTCTATGATCCAGCAATTCCACTCCTAGCAATATACCCAAGAAAACTGAAAATAGGTATTCAAACAAAAACCTACACACAAAATGTTCACAGCAGCATTATCACGACAGACAAAAAGTGGAAACAACCCAATGTCCATCAACAAATGGATGGATAAACAAAATGTGGTACATTCATACAATGGAATATTGTTCAGCCATAAAAGGAATGGATCCAGATATATGCTACAACATGGCTGAATCTCAAAGACATTATGCAAAGTGAAAAAAGCCACACACAAAAAGCCACAGATTGCATGATTCCATTTATATGAAATGTCCAGAATTTAAAAATCCATAGAGCTAGAAAGCAGATTAGTGTTTATCATGGACAGGGGGGAAGGGAATGGGGAGTGACTACTTAATGGGTACTGGGTTTCTTTTGACATGATGAAATGTTCTCGAGTTGGAATATGGTCAGTATTAACTGCACCAACAATATAAAATGTTTTGGAAGCCAATAACTGCACATTTAAAAGTGGTTAAAATCGTGAATTTTATGTTATATGAACTTTTACCTGAATAAAAATATGTATCTTTGGGGTGTCAAAGACACTAACCACAGGTCTTGCAAAGTTCAGCCATGAGGGCTGCTGCAGAAGCATTCTAGCTGAATATAGACTGTGGGGGAGCTGCCCAGCAGCTCTGCCTGCTCGCACAAGGCAAGCGTGTAAAAATACACACGTCAAAAAGCCCTGTGTGGTTCACACCCTCTAAAGAAGGGGCCACCGTATCCTACCACAATATTGGTTTTCCCATTTCTGACTACTGAACTATTTGGTAAACTTCTCAACGTTCCCACAAGAATGAGGTGATTTGTGTCTCATGAAGTAACTTTCTTAACGGTTTTTCATCAGAAAAGGGCTAAGCCAAAAAGAAGAGTAGAAATCCACAAAAGTGCAGGAAGCCATGCATTGCAAGGACACCTTCTGCTTCTACCATGATTTATTTCTCAGGTCTCTGAGCTTCCTAGAAGAAAACCTAACGAAACTTTTCTTCAGTGACCAAGTTAGGGAGGAATGAGTGCCTCCTGGTGACCATCTCAACAAAACCTGTCCGGGGATCAAAAGGCGCCAGATTTATTTTTGTTACACCTGTTTCCCTAGTGTATTTGGAAGTAAAACACTGACAGCCATCCATGAATCAGCTCCTGTCCCTAACACACCAGAGAGAATTCAATGACACTGGTTGCCTTCCACACTGGCTGCTCCTTACGCAGGTCCCCAAACAACTGGAGTGCCTGGCTCAAGACAGCAGCCAAGAAACACTTGTTACTGCACGGTGGTTATAAAGTTCATCAGCAAAATAAACAGGAGAAAGTGCTAAGAAGTTTCCAGGAGAAAAAAAAAAAGGAGAAGGACTTGCCCTCTGGATACAAAAATGTGTTCTACATCTAAAATATTTAGACAGTGTGAATTAGGGTTGGAAAAAAGAGTAAGCACTAAAATTTTAAAAAGAAAGTTTTAAAACAGCATAAAACACAGAGGCTTGCATGCCAGAGAAAAGAGTGCCAAATCTGCAAGTCTCCAATAATGGCATTAGGCTCTGCCACTGTGCGGGGCACTAGTCGGGTTTATACTTCTTAGGCAAATTTTATACAAACATTAACCCTTTCATTAAATGTAAAAAGCAGTAATTGTTAAAGGTGCTAATTAGACAAGAAATCCAATTATAATTAAATAATAATTTTAAAAGTCAAAAGGGATTTTAAAAATTATGAATCTTATACAAAAATAAGAGATAAATCATTCAACAGTAGAAGCAACTCTGAAGAAGTGAATTAGGAAGCTTGTAAAAAGTTTTGGACCCACATAATAAACTGTAAGAAAAGAGGAAAAATAATTTTTAAATGGGGAAATGTGTGGTTAGTGGCAAGAAAACGTCTTATAAATTCAAGTGCCGAAGGAGGCTAGGCACGCGGTGAAGTAGGGGAAGTCGCTGACAAGAAGGCAAGCACATGCTCAGTGTGGTGTAGTCACCTACCAACTCAGCCCTGATCCTGCCGGATCGTCTACCTCAGAAGATAACATATCTGGACTTTGGCCTGATATACACAATTTTAAAATGGTGGCAAGTAACTCTCCTCCTCCTCTCCTCGCCACCCCAGAGAGCAAAGGAAACACATGTTTCCAAGCATGGCCTACAGAAGCACCCCTGAAGTTGTGTCTTGGCAAAATGCTAAGTCACAGAACGGCAAAAAGGCATCAAGCTGAGTGTGAGAAAGTGCTGCAGCTGACAGCTGGTCAACAGACCAAGGAGGGTTCCCTGTGTTCAAAGACCCAATGGATCAGAATCAACTACAGAAGGCGGCAGCAAGGATGTCAGAGCTATAAAAACAGGCTCTAGAACAGCCTTAAGGATGAACAGGAGGCCATACTTGCTTCAGCACGTTTTTAATGTACATTAATTTGGTCTGTTTTGAGAAAAGATGGCAAACAAAACACACGTCCACAAGGTGGAGAGACCTGAGTCTGATTTTAAAGCTTCTGGGGATGCAAGGGACCCCTCCCACTCCTAACTGGTACAACAGCATAAGAGAACCAAGCTGAAAATCCCTGGCAGTTTCTATGTGGCCTAACCTGCTTGCGAGATGAGGTGCCAGAAGCTGCTAACATCTCCAACCACTGGTGTTGAGAAAACTGCCCAGTTGAAGGGGACAAGCAGCCCCACTTAGATCTCAAACACTAAAATTAATACTAAAAGGAGTGAAAAAAAGAAAAAAAAATGAAATAAAAAAGACAGCTAGATAACATTCCAGTTTAAGATAGACTCAGGACATTGGTCTACTTTTCCTCCCTTGCAAAGTGTATACTGAAATAAAAGAACCCTCAAAACACCAGAGAAATGCGTCCTTTCAAATGAGTCCAGAGAACTAATCAATAAATACCAGGCCCTGGGGAGGACCATAGGCAATTATCAGAAGAATTTAGAGCATTTCTCAAAGTTCAGCCATTCCCACCCCAGCACAATTTCTGCCATGTCCCAGTACTACCTATCCTATTATTTAATATTTTTCTTTAAGTCACCTTAGTATGACTTACATAAGAAACGCGTTTCAAAGGTAACTTCCTGTCACTACAGTGAATGGAAAACAAGCGTCACATTATCATCAGTAGGTGCTAACTATAAAAATAAACACACTAATAACAAAACAAAGTTATTAAATTCTAGCAAAAACTGTTGTTGATGGAAAGGTTGGGCAGGCCTCCTGTCCTCCTTGTTACAATGGGAAACTAGCCACTATGGAAGGTCTTTCAACTACTACCAAATCAAGGTTGTCTCTCTGATACAATCAGGACTAACCAGACTGAAAGGGAGTCACTGTCTTACTTCTGTTTCAGTGGTATCTACACACAGCATCCAGTCATCCCCAAGAGTGTAAGTGCCACCAAGTAGGCATGATAGCCAGGCCTCAAAACCCATCCCCAAGCCCACTCTTCTCACATACTTTCTCACAGCCATTCACTTTACCACCCTAGCTGGAAAGAAGGCTTGGCCCCCAAAATAAAACCCGAGAAACTCTCCAAAAAAGAAAGAGGGCAATCTGCTTAAGGAGGACACTGAGGGGCTTGGAGGTCTGAGAAAAAGTGGGAGAGAGCTTAGGGTAACTTCAAACCTCCAAAGATCACAGCTGGGGGTGACAGGGAATGGAAGAGGATAGAAATAAGAAGGGCAGCTCCGTTCAGGAGTAAAATTCACAGAAGGACCAAGCCCACATAACTTCTACAGCTGCAGGTGGTTCTTGCGGTCCTCTGCCCACCACCACCTGCTCTCCACCTCTGCACCTGTACAGAAACCAGCCTAGTCATTTGTCCTGCATACTAGAACAGAGCCTACAGTCAGCCCTGCCATTTAAGGTTTGGGCATCCTCAGGGAAAAGATCTACCCACAAACAAAGAGGAAACCCACACGAGGTACTTAAGAATCCAGTTATTCAGTACCATACAAGATTGGCCAAGCAAGGATCCAGAAAGTTCACCATCTGTGTCCTTCTATGAAAAAAGTTTACTCTAGGAGGGATGCCAGGAAAAACAAAATAAAGAAGATGCCAAGAATGATGCAAGATTCAATAAACAGCAGTAGTTGAATGTGAATTTAGAGTCATGAAAACATATCAAAAGAAATTAAAGAGACTCTTTGGAGCAGCACAGGTTTTCCAAGCTAGGGCTCTATTTCCTTCCATGACTCCAATCACAAGCCGTGGTTCTGCAATAAATATACAATCATAATAATGTTAGTACAGTTATTGGTTTTGACCTTCTATATAAAATCAACCTATAGACAAAATGTGGAAGGCTTAATTGCCATTACAGAACAGCCTATAAACACACCAGCGTATATACAACACATACATTAACAAGTATAGAAGAGAGGTATACATGTTCCTGGGCTAATTATTTTTACAGGAGAATTCAGTGATTGTGCCAAAAACTGATACAGCAAAAACTAAGCTTTCTGTTCATGATTTAAAATTATTAATATAAAGGTAATCACTACAAGTGGTAACCAAACCAAAACTGAAAGATGAATGGCTAATAAACACAAAAGAGAAAGAAAGTTCACTTTCCCAGGCATTCAAGGAAATGCAAACATCATTTTTTAATCTCTCGACTGACAAAAATTACTTTAAATTATCATGATCAATCGTTACAAGAGTTTGGTGAAGAAGATACACTCACTCCTAAACTGCTGAAAAGCGAAAATGATACATCCTTTCTGGAAGGATTTAGCAATACAGATCAAAAACTTTAAGATACTCCTACTCTTTAACCCTGTAATTCCACATTTGGAATAATTTAAAAATTATTTAGTAATTACTAAATTTAATAATTTAGTAGAATAATTTAGAATAACAAGCACTAAATTATCAACAATGGTTATCTGGGTGGAGGAGAATTACACAGGCCTAGTACTTTGTACATTATGTATAATATTTGTGTAATTTTTGAATTTTTTTCAGCAAGCATATTTCAGTTTTATAAGGTAAAACAAAAATAATGTTAAAAGTCAGCTTTGAAGATTATTAATGACATGGGGTAAATTCACTTAAGAAGATTAAATGAATAAAAGCAGAATACAAAACTGTGTCTAGTCCCAACTTTGCTTTTAAAAATGTTTATAAACATACACACATAAAGGAGGAAAAAACTTACACAACAGCAATATGTAAATAAAGATCAAGTCCAGGTAGTATAATGAAATGGAATTTTATGTTTCTTCTTCTAACTTATCCCCAATAAGTCTCAGAAACAGAGAATAAATAGAGAATTAACAGATTTCTTTGCTGCAGGGCTGCAACAGGCTTTGAAGTGTCAATTTGCATTGTCAATGTTAAACAATACAGCCAACAACACTGTTGACCTACTCGGCTACAGAATCCTTTCCAAATATTAGTGCCATGTGCTTTCCACTGTATCATGCTACACTGAAGGGACTAAATTGACCGAGAAATAACTGAGAGCAATGGAAATATAACTTATAAATTCTTAGGGAAAACATCTGGGAAAAAGAATCATGATTTAATTAAGGGTTGCATTTTAATGTAATTATAATTCTCACCTATACTCATAATTTAAATAAGGGTTAAAACTTCAGGAGCCCTTCATAGTACCAGTGTTCCATAAAGCACACTACAAAAATTGCTAGAGTAAATTATTTATGAGATATGCTTTATCAAGTTTCACTTATTAAAATTCTATGGAAATGCATTTTTAAAGTAGCTTGATGTAAGGTAGGTTCCCCTTTCATTACTAAAACTGATATTAAGACAAGTTGAAAATGGAAAAAGTTGGAGAAGGAAAATAACTCGATGAGGTGTGGGGAGGAGCATCCACAAATAAAAATAACTACAGAGCACTAGCTACTACAAAAAGATCCTAATTAGGTCATAAAACATCTCTACTAAAACCAAACTGGACCTTGGTTCTGATGTGGGAAGAAAGAGGGAGACCTGTGGATTGAAGGCCATCAGAAGGAACGTGGCAGAGCACACGAATAGGCAGCTGCCACAGTCCCAAGGGGAGGAAGGAAAAGCAACTTGCCAGGCAGGACACAACGCTGCTTTCCATGGCTGGGACACAGCTCTATTGCCAACCTGAGCTACTCTTTTCATCACGCGCCTGTGAGAGATATGCAGAGATAAACTTCTTTCAGGCTGAGAGGCAGCAATGTGTAACACTGAATGCAGGGCCAGGGTGTCTGGGTTCAAATTCTAGTCCTGCTCCTCACTACCGATGTGACCTTGGGAAAGTTCCTATATTGTCTATGTCTCAACTTCCTCATTTGCAAACTGGGGAGAATAAACATACCTATCTCACAGGGCTGTTCTGAGAATTAAATGAGTTAACTTATGTAAACTGCTTAGAACAGTGCCTAGCACACACAGTTTTATACTAATAACTCACACTTACTAGTTGTTGATCGGAAAAGTATAAGAAGTGCACAGGCTGGACGCAGAGGCTCACGCCTGTAATCCTAGCACTCTGGGAGGCGGAGGCAGGTGGATCGTTTGAGCTCAGGAGTTTGAGACCAGCCTGAGCAACAGTGAGACCCCGTCTCTACTAAAAATAGAAAGAAATTAGCTGGACAACTAAAAATATATAGAAAAAATTAACCGGGCATGGTGGCACATGCCTGTAGTCCCAGCTACTCGGGAGGCTGAGGCAGGAGGATCGCTTAAGCCCAGGAGTTTGAGGTTGCTGTGAGCTAGGCTGATGCCACGACACTCTCTCTAGCCCGGGCAACAAGAGTGAGACTCTGTCTCAAAAAAAAAAAAAAAAAAAAAAAATAGAAGTGCACAGATATGTAGAACTCTCATTTAAATTATGTTTCTTTTTCCCAGATATTCATCCTAAGGCTTACAAGATATATTGCTACTGCCATTTTCCATTAAACGGACTAAAGTTATGTCAATTTAGTCCCTTTAATGTGGCGTGATACAGTACAAAGAGTACAGACTTTGAAGGCAGGCAAATCTGGGTCAAATCTCAGCTCTTCCATATACTATTAGCTATGTGATCTTGGACAAATTATTTTCTGAGCCTCAATATACTTATTTGCGGGAGCTGGAGGGAAGCATAACAATACCTGTCCTCCTAGGGCTGGGCTGCTGTGGAAATAAATGTAATAACTTAAGTAACTTAAGTAAAGCAACCTTTCCTCCCTTAAACTACTGGTAAAATTTTAAATTGGTAACACCCTCTGGGTTGGAATTTGGCAGTATGCACCAAAAGTTATAATACACTTTAACTTTCTTTAACTTCTTGCAATATCTGAAAATTAAGATGCTCAGTATTACTATAATAGGAAAAAAAAAGGAGACGAGAAACAACCTAATTCTGCAAGAACAGCATACTAGGGAAATGCTTATGACAAAGGAAAAAAACCAGAATACAAAAAGAATACATACATAGTCATTATGATTACATTTTAAAAGATTCTGCTGAGTGAAATAAAAGTTACAAAAAAGTATTTAGTGTGATAAACTTATTCTTACTTATTTGATTATTCATTTTTGCACTAGAAAAACAGTATAAACTCTAAAATGTTAATAAATGCCATTTTATTTCTTCCTAGAACTTTTCTGCATTTCAGAATTTTTTTTGATGAACATGCACTCATTTTAAAATAACAAAAATCAGTTACTTTAAAACAAGAACATTAAAGTATAGGAGAAGATTAAAATTAACGAAATGCTAATCGTGTTTTTTCTCTATTTTCCAAACTGTCTAAAGTGTCTTTTTTTTAAATTTTTTATTGATACATAACAATTGTACATATTCATGGAGTACATGTTATATTTTGATATAAGCATATAACATATAATGACCAAATCAGGGTAACTGGAACATGATTTACCTGAAACATTTATCATTGCTTTATGTTGGGAACATTTGAAAACTTCTAGCTATTCTGAAAGATAATAAATTATTATTAACTATAGTTGCCCTATTGCACTATTGAATACTAGAACTTTTTCCTTCTATTTAACAGAATTACCCCCTCCCCAACACCTCTTCATTACCCCTTCCTACCACCCTTACCAATCTCTAGTAGCCACCATTCTATTCACTACCTCCTTGAGATCAATTTCTTTTAGGTCCCTTATATGAGTGTGAAAATGCAATATTTGTCTTTCTGTGCCTTGTTTATTTCACTTAAAATAGTGTCCTATAGTGTCTTTATTTTACATTTTTTAAGGCATCCTCCCTTAGGCTTATCCCTCCCGGGTTAATGTTTATCTTTCTTTCTTGGCTAAAATTTATGAATAAATAGTATATTATTTGGTAGTTTTAAGAATACAGTCCCCCAAAACTTAAGAAATACAGGGAATAACCTGTCCCTAAGAGTCAAGCTTTCAAGGCAGCTGTGCAGGGTTTGGGGAAGCCAAGCCTGGTCAGAGCAGAAGTGCATAAACTCTAAACTCACCCTTAAGGAAGCCAGCCAAATGATTCTTGGCCAGCAAAACAGAAAACTAAAAGATGATAAAATTGGGAGTTTCCACTCAGAGACCAAAATAGTAGGTCTGCTGCCTACCAAAGCGAAGCTCCACACCAAGATGCAGAATATACAAAGCAAAGGAATGCAAAGCAGTCCCAGGACTCTCAGGCTCCTCTCTGCCAGACCATGGACACAGAGCAGGAGTAGAATGTGAGAGTTCTCTATTTTGAAGACAGGACACTAGGAGGAAGATTTGTGGAGTGAACCACTGGAGTGCAGAGCACAGCCATGCCCTCAGAGCAAACTGCGTGGGGTCTCAATGGTCCTATTCCATGGCCTAAATGTGAGCCGTCAAGCTGGTACTAAAGAAAGCTGATGCAGCCTGAGTAGTAAATCAGGGGGAGAAGCCATGCTGACCACTGGGACCCACATGCAAACCAGGGCAAGGGATACACAGTTCCAGCAGAGCCAAGGTAGGCCACATGCAAGAGCCAGCAGAGAGATCATACTTGGTTCAGTCCAACAGTGCCCCCAAGCAGGCCAAAGGACCCCAGCAGGAGGAAATTGTAGGTAGCTCTAAGTTCCTAGGTGCTCAAGAAGAGTCACCAAAATAAATTAACCAAAATACAGATACATGGAGGTCAAGGGGGTAGCAGGTATGGGAGTCCGTAAGCGTCTCTGAAGAACCCACTAAAGCACCTGAAGGATTAAGAGTCAGCTTTAACTATGTGCCAGGCTCAGGGAGCCACAGAAGAACTAACCGAGTTCCTCACCATTCCTTCCTCTTCCTATTCCAGCCAATCTAGAACCTGGTGAGGTCAGACATAGGAAATCTGCAGGAAAGAGTAGAACAAAAAGTAGCAGAAGCCAATCACACCCTATTCTGAGAGGAGGTGGTTGCCAACTATAAGTCTTAACTGGGAGAAAGTGGGAGGAAAAGTCAGTCTTACCTTTGAATGGAGACTGAAGTGCAGATTAATATGCTGAACTGAGTACTTTTAATTTTTAAACTGAGCCTATGTTTCAAGACTTCTATTACCTAAGATCACCACCACAACTTGCATGGATGTGTGATCTTTTATTTACTACCAAATCCTAAGAATCTAGGAGAATGGCTGGCCCATAGGACTGATCACTAAGTATCCGATGAATTCAATGAATCAAAGAGTGAAAGGAAAGTCAGGAGGCCTTTTCATAAAGGCAAAAAGCTTCCCCAACTGAGTACATTTTAAAGAGACAGTGAGAGACAAAACTAAACATTTACTTGATCATCTCCCACAAGTTATGTATTCAACACCTTGAATGCATATTTAAGGAAGAATATGTCAGTAAGAACAGAGTCTGTTCCTCCCTGAGAGCACAAAAAAAAGAGCCACAGTGGTAAATGTTGTTGTCCGTTTCAGCATTCTCCTGGGGACAGAATTCAGGTTCCTGAGGCAGGACCTAAGCTGAAATGAAGGCAAGGCATGCAGACCCTGAATCACCCCACCAGTCCTTATGGCTTGCCTGTCTCTACAGTGAATGACCATCCACACCACAGGCTGACACCAATGGACCTTGAGTTCATCAAACTTCTCTAACTGCATCTTACCCAAGTCTCCCAAACAAATGTTTGAGATCAAACAACAGTTTCACTCAGAGCAGCTTTAGTTGTGTGGAGGGGCCAGAGCAGGCCTCAGCCAGCCTAGAACAGGTGAGTACGCTCCATGAGTACACAAGGACAGAGGTGCCAGGTCTCTGACAATCTGGATAAGACTGCAACTAGGGCAATAACCTACAGCTTCTAGACTGGATATGAAGAAAGAGATGCCAGAAATGGCAGTAAAAATCAAGATTTCTGATGTCCACATTAGCCTTTCTGAATCTGACCCTCCAGGGATGGGACCCAGGAATGTCTACGTTCAGAATGTACATGGTTGATTTTTTGCAACCAGGACACAGGCAGCATTTGGAAACCACTGCTCCATCACCAGGAGCAATCCTCCAAGTTCACCCCACACCAATGAGAAGCACACTTGCCTTGGGTGATTTCACCACACACCTCTCAGGAACTGCTTCCTCCAGCCATATCAGCAAGCCCCCAATTCATTCCCTCTTGCCTCTCTATCAGGCCCAGCCCAGGCTCTGTCCCTCACATAGGCCCTCTCCCCACTATTATGCCTGACAAACTCTTACTCATCCCTCAAAAACCAGCTCAAATATCACCAACATTGAGGAGTCTTCTTTAACAACTGTGCTTCTCCCTCCAGCAGCCCACACCCTGGCAAGAAACCCACAGCACCAAGCACAGAATTTGTTTAATTTCCTTTTCCCTCAATAGACAATGAACTCCTTGAGGGTGGGAATTATACCTGGAATATATTCGACATGCAATTAATGTTGGTTGAGTCCACTGTTACACACTGAATTCACTGTGAGGTCAATAAGTAATGGGAACACTTATTAATAAATGGAACAGATGATACATATATGACTCAACATAGAGCCAAGTGATAGCATTGTTCTATATGCAAGGAATCTAAAGTAAGCCACGAACACTGTTCCTATGCATTTTTACCCAATCACAATGGCATGACTGGGCAGACAGCAATACATTTTCAAAGGAATGGTCACAAATGCCCTCCCTCTCTCTGATTTGCTGCTCAGGCTGCATCAGCTTTCTTTAGTACCCTGAAAACACCCTTCTGTGCCTGTTTCAGAGACTTGGTGCTTGGTGTTGTTCCCTTTCCTCAAAATGAAGATTTTTCAGCAAACTCTGATATGGCTGGCTCCTTCACACCATTTGGGTATCAGCTGAAATGTCGCCTTCCCAAATATCTTCCCTGCCCATGCATGCTAAAGCAGTACCACACCCTAACTTCAGTCATTGCCATTACCCTCTTATTTTCTCAACATTTATCACTATATGAAATCATACTGATTCATTAGCCTGCATGATGTTGGTCTTCTTTATCCTGTTTGCCACTTTATCCTCTGGACATGGACAGTGTGTGGCTTATATTAGCACTTAACAGACACCTGTTGAATGAATGAATGGGAGAGAGAATGAGAGAGAAAAGTTTAACACTAAAACACCATTATGTACTAGTCACAAAATGTGGGAAATACGCAGGTGGTAGGAAATGGCAGGGATTTCTCCCTTGGAAGAGACTATTATTCACTACCTATGGAAGCAAGGGCAGGCAGATGTATTATCTTTCTTCAAGATACTTAGGAGCAGAACTTTGACTACAACTTCTTAAGGAAATCACTTCCCTCTCAGTGGGTAGCCTCACCAGAGAAAAATTTTAAAGCAAGTGCTAACACACAGACTTACCAAATGACCTGTCCCGTAAAAACTATACCCAAACTCCACTGTAAGCATCATAAACACCGGGGCAAGACTTGTTCATTGTTGCATTACCAGCACCTAACACAGCTGAAAGCCCACAGTAGCCCAAAATGTTTGTAAAATGAACACACAAGACACAGCCTTCTGGGGAATTGTCATCTTATTAACTCTCACACTGTGGATGCACTTATTTTAGAAATAGGCCAAGACAGCTGAGGAGGCGGTCCCTGGCCTAGGCCTCTCCTAGGGCAGCAGTCTAGCTCCCAGAATTCAATACTGACCAACCTATGCCACAGGTAATAAAGTATTGCCTTCCCCAGAGTCACCATGTATCAAATTTGAATACATTTTGGCAATACAATCTAATGACTTATACAGTACAGCAACCAATAACAGATTTCTCTTGACTTTTTAATTTTTTATATATATTTTGGTCAGCAATGATAGCTCAAAATGCTGAAAGAACTAAAATTGAAGAATTCTACTGCTAATAACATACCCACTAGTGTATGGCTTACTGTGTGATCCCAGGAAAAACACACCACATTCTTGAACTGTTAGCTTCATTGACAGTAAGAATGCTCTTCATCCGGAGGATAGTTTCAGGAAGATTAATTAGCTAGTAGTTGTAATATACTCCGGGTCCAATACATGAAAGATGCCGTAAATCAAGTTAATTATAAAACAAGGGAAATCATAAATATTTAACTCATTTCAAAACCTGAGATGTTGAGAAGTGAGAAAGATTTAAAATTATGCCCGTACCTCTGATACTAACTCACTACCAGACTAAAACATGTATTCTCAGAAAAAGATTCATGATATGCCCAATAGATCTCTAATATGTGGAAATACTGAACGGTTTATACTCTGGCAATGTTCACAAGTACAGAGATACGAAGTATTAACAGTGACAAGCAATTGCAAAATTATAGCTGTTCAGATAGTTCACTGCTGCTGTGTCAGTGCCTAATCTCAGTGCTGTTAGGTTAAGAGAACATCTTACAGAGAGTCAATTAGACATACTCAATGTCAGTGAGAAAAAGCTGCTTAAAAGGCTATATATATACTTCTCCGCCCCCTACCCGCTGACACTCCAGGAAAATATAGCAAAATCCTACAGCAAAGCGTGCGCTCTCTCCAAACGACTTCCTAACTTCCCTCCACTTTAAAGCACTTTAATCAGTTTTTATTTATCGAAAACTCCTCAGAGAGACCGGAGAAGCAACACATCTAAGTAAAACTGAGGGCTCAGTTCTTAAAGTAGAGTTGAAATGTGCATGTGGCAAAGAGTCAGTTCGGTCCTCAACACCCTAAATGAATGGGACGAGGTGACTGCGAAGGGGGCCGAGGCGCCCAGCATCGCCTCCACCCGGAGAGCCTCTCCTTTCGGCAACCGGCATGGGGCCGGGCCGCGAGAACCGAGGGAACCCAGCCCACCTCGGGCTCACAGACCTGGGCCGGGGCTGGGCGGGGCTTAGCGCCCACTCGCCCCTCCAGGCGGTACCCGCCGTCCCCCAAGAGCAGGAACTACCAAGGTTCGGGAGCAGGGCTGGAGGGTCGGCCCCCCAACCTCTTGCAAACCCGAGGATCCCCGCTGCCCCCAGCCTCCTCAAGGAGGTGCCCAGGGTGGCGTGTAGGTGGCGGCCAGGATGGCGGTGGCGCGTAGGTGGCGGCCAGGATGGCGGTGGCGGGTACTCACAAAGCCCACTGGAGCCGGTGCTGGTGAACATGGTCCCGCCGGGCCAGAAGTCCCCGCGGGGGCCAGGGGGAGGGAAGCGGAGATAGGGAGCCCGGCGACTGCGCAGGCGCACTCCCGGCGGGGCGGCAGCTCGGGAGCCCCGAAGCCTCTCCGGGGCTGCCTGACGAGAGGCGCATGCGCGTCCGCCGCGCACTCGCTCGGTCAGCGTCCTCCCTTCCTGCCGGGGAAGGGAAGTGCGTCCGCGGGGGGAGGGGCTGGCCTCTCCGGGGTTTTCAGCCGGCAGAGGGAGCCGTTTGGAGGAAAAAAGTGGGGTGGCACGGCGGGAGCGGAGGTGTAGCTCCCAGGGGCCGCTCACTTGTGGCCCAATGCCGCCCCACGCCTCGTGGAGCCGCAATGGCAGCGGATGCCTCTGGAACGCGGGCGCTAGGCACTCCTGGCGACCTCTAACCTCTCGGGAGACTGAACTAACACCCCTATTCTGCGCCTTCTGCGCACGCTCAGTTTTTCCGGGCAGTTCCGCAGGCTTGCCCCCGCGCGGGCTGTTGACGGCTGCGAGGGCAGTCGGAAATATAGATCCGATGCCGATGGAAGGGGGACGGGAGCCGGACGTTCCTTTCCGTTGCGGAGAGCAGGGCCGTCCAGCCGCCCCCCTTGTTCCCACGTGGGTCCCGCGCGGGAGCCGCACTCCGAGAGCCGAGCCTCCTGGTCCCGGGAGGCCCCACCCCGCCGCGGAGGCGGGTGGCCAGAGCGGTGGCGCGGCGAGGCCGGCGGAGCCACCGTGCTTCCCTGACTAATTCCTTCCAGACTCAGGCCACGTAATTTTTTTCCCCTGGCAGAATGAAGTTACTCTTCGCTAAAGTCAAGTCGCGATTTTGCAAATGAGTTTGAGCCTGAAAACTAATTTTATATTATGCAGTCGTTAAAAAAGTTTTTCAAAAGTTGATGTAGAAGTAGAGAGTAGGGCCGGGATGGTGGCTCATGCCTGTAATGCTGGCACTCCGGGAGGCCCAGGCGGGAGCATAGCTTGAGCTCAGGAGTTAGAGACAAGCCTAAGCAAGAGTGAGGCCTTGTCTCTACCAAAAAATAGAAAAAAATTAGCTGGGCGTGGTGGCGTGGAGCTGCAGTCCCACTTATGTGGAGGCTGAGGCAGGAGGATCGCTTAAGCCCAGGAGTTGGAGGTTGCAGTGAGCTGTGATGATGCCACTGCACTCTACCAGGGGAGACGGAGTGAGACTATGTCTCAAAAAAAAAAAAAAAAGTGGTAAAATAGTGGTTACCAGAGGCAGGAAGTGGGGTTAGGGAAAGGTTGGTCAACAGGTGCAAAGTTTCAGTTGGGAGGAATAAATTCTGATGTCCTATTGCACAATGGGGTGACTATGATCAACAGTAATGTATACTTCAAAAGAGCTAGAAGAGAGGATTTTGAATGTTCTCGCCACAAAGAAATGACAACTGTTTGAGGTGATATGCTAATTGCCCTGATTAGATCATTAAACAATGCATATGTGTCGAAATATTACACTGTACCCCATAAATATGTACAATTATCTGTTTAAAAACATCTTTTAAAAAGAAAAAAAGTTTTTGAAGACTACTTACTAAGAGGAAATTAACCACACTACATTGCTAAATAAAAAGGACAGGCTACAGCATACTTAAAAAATTGCGAGTGCTTATAAGGGCCAGCAAATGTGCTAAGATTTTTAGATCAATAAAACACAGTCCCTGCACTTAAAGAGAGGTTCCAGTGGGCCAAATTATTAACATTGATTATTTCTAGAAGACAAAAGTACAGGTGATTATTATTTCCTTCTTTAGGCTGTATTTATAAAGTTTGTTCACAATCATGAAGTACATTTAACTTCAGGTTCATTTGAGTTATTCTGCAGGAAAACGACAGTCAAAAGGTCCTTTATGTTTGCAGAAGTTTTTGGTTGGCTACAAAACCTGTAGCCACTGGTTCTCAGAGTATAGGGACCTGACCTATTAAGGAGATATAAAAGACCAAAATTATTTTCAATACAATACTAAGACATTTTTCTTTTCTACCTTTATTCACTCACAAGTGTATAATGAAGTTTTCCACTGTACAATTGGAAGAGCTGCGTAACTTTGTGAACCACTATTTTCCAGTTGACCAATGTATGATGTTATGAAATCATGCATGGGTAAAAGATCAATTCAAACTGCAAAGTAAACCAATAAATTTTAGTGTAACCGTACAAAAAGATCATTGATAAGGTTTCAGATTCCTCATTGTAACTAATCTTTAAGAAACTACCCATTTGTTAAGTTATAGTGTAGTATCAAAAAAGAATATCATCCATATTATCTGAAAAGGCTATTAAAATGCTTCCATTTCCAACTACTGTACATATGTACGTGAGGCCAGATTTACCTCATATACTTCAACTAAAACAATGTATCACAATAAACTGAGAGAAGCAGATATGAGTACCCAGCTGTCTTTCATTGAGCCAGACTTTAAAGACATTTGCCCAAGTGTGAAACAATGCTATTCTCATAATTTTTTGCTTAAAAAGCATGTTAAGATGTAACGGGTATATTATTGTTATTTTTAAATGAATTTCATAAATATTTTTTCAATTTTTCAGTTTTAATTTCTATTAAATGATATTGGCAAATACCAATAAATATAAACCCGCATGAACTAATGCTCCGTAGTTCTTGATAATTTTTAAGAGTAAAAGAGATCCCAAGGCCGGATGCGGTGGCTCACTCCTGTAATCCTAGCCCTCTGGGAGGCTGAGGTGGGTGGATCGCTCGAGCTCAGGAGTTCGAGACCAGCCTGAGCAAGAGCGAGACCCCCCCCCCCCCGTCTCTACTAAAAAAATAGAAAGAAATTAGCTTGACAACTAAAAATATATAGAAAAAAGTAGCCAGGCATGGTGGTCCTTGCCTGTAGTCTCAGCTACTTGGGAGGCTAAGGCAGAAGGATCGCTTGAGCCCAGGAGTTTGAGGTTGCTGTGAGCTAGGCTGACGCCATGGCACTCTAGCCCAGGCAACAGAGTAAGACTCTGTCTCAAAAAAACAAAACAAACAACAAACAAAACATCATTGAGTGGATAAGTTATCCACTCCCTCTGCCTAGTAAACTACTTTCCCAAAATATCAGCTCAAATGTTACCCCTCCCACACTGTAACAAGCACGAGTAGTTACTCCTCTTCTGTGCACCCATCATACTTGATGCACACCTACATTATAGTAGTTATCCCATTGTCTCAATTATTATTTCCATCTTCTACTATGAAAGAGTGAGCCCATAGACAGTAAGGAATGTATCTCACAAAATGCTGTTTCCTACCCATTTTGAGTCTCTTGATCTAAAGGCATTGTCTTCCTTTAATAAAACACAGCCTCTCTAAGGTCTTAGTGTCAGAAAGAAAATCTCCAGGCAGGTCTTGTTAAAGAAAAAATTATATTCATGACACTTGGCAGACAGTAAGGCAGATTTTGTTGGAGACTTTGGTGGGCACGGTAACAGGTAGAGGGACAACTGCAGCATGGCCTTGCGGTCGGGGAGAGGTTAGACTGAACACCGACTCCAACAAGGACGTATGGGGATTTATAACCAAGGAGTAGGGTGGGAGTCAGTGGATGGAAATTACTAAGGGGAAACGGTAAGGATAACGGGGGGATTCTGGCTAAACAGACCTGACAGGATCCCTGCTGAAGGCAGGCCAGGGTGACCAGGTATCAAGGGGAGTCAGATACCAAGACTGGGGGATTTTCTCTAAACTGACAACAGATTCTTGCTTACACTGGATTCTGCAAAGACAGAGAGGGAAACCCAAGGTTGGGCCTAGTCAAGCAGAGAATCATAGCAGTCTGACTAAAGTTTTGGTGAAAGGAGAGCGTCCCTGTCAGATAGGAGGGAAGATTGTTGGCCCAGCGTCCCTGACAACAGCCTTTCCCCTAGTTTCACCTGCCGTTAGCACCAGTCTTCCTTTTGCATAGCAGAGATAGACTGGAAGTCTTCCTAAAAATTACTAAGCAGTAGAGGGGGCCAAAACCAACAACAAAAATGAAAATCGTAAGTTTCCAAAGTATCAAGTTATGAACAGAGGAAACCTACTGCGCCTCACACTATAGGCCATATTCTATTCCACATTCTGGCTCCAAATTCCCAGGGCTTCCAGTCAGCAACCATCTGGGAGAATCAGGAGATAATGACCAATCCTTGCGTAAAGTTGCCTTCATACTGCTTCAAATGTGCTTTCAACATATAATATCTATGAAACTAATACATATTATAATAATGGATCAAGAAGGTTTATAAAGAGTAGTTAAATCATTTCAGTGATTTGATAGTATAATAGATTTTTACTCAGCAGGGAGCATTTTGGAAATTCACAGAGGTATTTTTGGTTGTCATAATGAATTGGGGGAAATCACCTGAGGTCCAGTGATGCCAGATATAGTCCTGCACAAAAAAATGAATTATTCTCTGTCCTAAACAAATTTTAACTATCCTGCCACATGCTTATTATGTAGATAAAAAGCGTGTTTATATATTTTTGAGTCTAGAACCCATTCCATTTTACATGTTATGATCTGAATGTTTGTGTCTCCCTAAATTCATATGTTGAAATTTAATCCCCAGTACAGTGGTCATGGGAGGTGGGTCATCTGTGAGGTGATTAGGTCGTGAGTATAGAGCCCTCATAAATGGGATTAGTGTCCTTATAATAAAGGCCCAAGGAGGTGGGCATGGTGGCTCACACCTATAATCCTAGCACTCTGGGAGGCTGAGGCAGGAGGATCGCTTGAGGTCAGGAGTTCAAGACCAGCCTGAGCAAGAACGAGACCCCCCATCTCTATTAAAAATAGAAAAAATTAGCTGGGAAACTAAAAAAATAGAAAAAAATAGCTGGGCATGGTGGCATGTACCTATAGTCCTAGCTACTAGGGAGGCTGAGGGAAGAGGATTGCTTGAACCCAGGAGTTTGAGGTTGCTGTGAGGTAGGCCGACACCACGGCACTCTAGCCTGGGCCACAGAGTGAGACTCTGTCTCAGAGAAAAGAAAAAAGGCCTGAGGGAGCTTGTTTTGCCCTCCTACCACGTAAAGATGCAACTGGAAACAAAGAGGAAGCCCTCACTAGACACTGAATCTGCTGATACCTTGATCTTGAACTTCCCAGCCTCCAGAACTATGAGCAATAAATTTCTGTTATTTATAAATCACCTAGTCTAAGGTATTTTCTTACATCAACCCAAACAGACTTAGACACATATAAACTCAATGTGTGCTTTGCAGAGTTTTAATTCATACTGAGTTTTCCAGGAATGCAATTATACTATGTTTGTTGTTATTTGGAACTTAATCAAGATTGTTTACCAATTCAAAAAACCTCACTACCTACATCAACCCTGCTCACTGTATCTGAGTCACCAGTATCTGTTTGTGTTTATAGCTGATACATTCTTGATGACTCTGTATCTTTCATAAAGATGTATAAATTTTGCCCTTATTTTTTAAATACTACATATTAATGTTAAGTATTAAGAAATGGTGTTGAGAATATTCACTTGGATATTTAAATGTGTTCACATGACACATTTTCTCTAATTCATCTAAGAGATGAACCCATCAAAATTAAGTGGACACTTTATAAAGACAGAATTGGCAAAGATAGACTCTAGAGATTTAAGGAAAGTTTGAAAACCGTAGTATCATCCTTGAAATTTGTTTTGAAGTTTAATCTGAAAGATACAAGCTACCATTTCTTGTAGAATAGCACAAATAACATTCATGGTAATCTAAACAATATTGGGGAAAAATTAATTTTATCAGCTATAAAAGAAATTATTATGATAATAAGAAACTTAAATAATTTTCTCCATTCTTTTGAGCAATGATATTATATGTAGAAGAATCTGTGTGAAATCCAAAGGCATAGAAAATCAGCTATGAAATGATTTGCTGTCAGACTCTTTGTTGCAAGTGAATATAAGTAATCTCTATGATAATGAAGCTTTGCTAATTACAAATGTATGATTAATAGAGAATGAAAACATTAAGTGGAAAATTTGTTTCCAAATATACAGACAATGGAGCCTAAGAGTTGTCAGAATTTGAAACTCTTAAAAAAATTATATCACAGGAAAACTTTATTTCCTTTTCTAATGTCATTGCGCAACAGCTGGTAACGTGTGTAGTTTATAAACAACTGAAAAGTAGCAATAGCCATGTAAGCAAGTCATTGAATTATTCATTGACAACCTCAGTTACCAGAAATCTTAGTGAAACACCCACAATTTAATGAATATCAGTGCTATTAATATAATTAAAATCAATGCCTTGAATAAGAGATTATTTTGTAATCTTTGCAATGACTTTGAAAAGGAGTTTGATTGTCTTATCCTATATATGGAATAAGATGGCATTCCAAAACAAATTGCTTTAAAATATTTTATTTATTCTTTAACACTAATGGACAATTTGTATTTCAATAAAAGAGAAATAGTGTTTAGGAAAAATTCAAACCGTTTTTCTCTGCTCTCACACCAACACAACAATCAACACAGACACAAGACTTCTGTGACCAAATGTGGGGAGGGGGTTTCTCCCCACCACCAAGCCAGTGGTCAGTTCTGTGGCAGACACCAGCTGGGTGTCCTCCAATTCAGTTCTGACACTGTCCACCTGGAGCTAGCGTCAGGTCCCCCGGGTTGAGGGCTCAGTCCCCAAGACCGCACCCCTCCCAACATCACTTGCAAGTCTGGGTCTCCAGAACTTCTGTTTGACCAGCTTCAAGTTGGGTTTCTCACAACCCCCTTTCGGGTTCAATTAATTTGCTGGAGCAGCTCACAGAACTCAGGGAAGCACTTACTTGGGTTTACTGGTTTGTTATAAAGAATATTACAAAGGATACAGATGAAGAGATGAGTACGGGGAGGTCTAAGGGAAGGGCATGGAGCTTCCATGCCCTCCCGGCACACTACCCTCCAGGAAACTGCACGTGTTCAGCTATGCAGAAGCTCTCCAGACCCTGTCCATGGGGCCTCTGGGGAGACGTCATTGGATAGGCATGATTAATGCATGGACAACCGCGTTGATATGTGATTGGACAAAAAGGGTATGATCTAAACCCAGCAAGTCCTGTCTGTTCAGATTCTTGGGTATTGGCCTCTGTCTGCAGCATTCCTTCCTTCAGGGTATGAGGCAGCATTCTCTCTGGAATGAGGGTCTTATGACACACAGTCAGATTAGAGTCCTGCCTTGGTCTTCTTGGCAACCAGCCTCCACCCTGAAGCTGCCCAGGGGCTGCCAGCCAGCAATCATTAGCTACAAAAAGACATCACTTTGGAGATTTCAGACATTTTAGGAGTTGTCTGCCAGGAAATGGGGATGAAGACCAAATATACATTTCACAGTATCACAAATAGTGATACAAAAATATTATAAAATGACTGTACATATATTTCATACATATCAGATATGTTAAATGAAGTTCTTAAGCTGTAATCAAGTGCGATTGTTATTATTAAAGAGGAAAAAGTTACCATAAGACTTTTCAATGGATTTAATCACTTTAAGAGAAGCTCACTTGCCCAAAATTTTCACAGTGCCATTATCTGTAGCAGGTAAGACTAGTTCTAAGGATATTGGTTTGAAGCCATTTTACCCATTTTAATGTTATTTTAAAACATAACAAGTATATCTAAAGATCAGTATGGACTTATAATATCAGATTAGGTAATTAATCCACTTGAAAATGATGGAACACATTAGCCAATGTTTGCAGAAAATGTTAATTGAGCTAAAAAATTATTCAAGGTACAAAAAGAATCATTTAATCTAATTATTAAAAGTTTTAGATTCAACTAAGACTTTCATTCGTCCTCCTTTGAAATGGGAGCTACGTGATTTATTATAGTAGTTCCAGCTGTATATTTTGACGAAAAGGATTTCAGTACAGTGGAACAAGGACTGCAAAAGCAACAAAATGTAACAGAACGTTTGAGATCCTTTTTAACAGAATCAGAAACTCATTAAATTTCATCAATCAAGTTTTAAAAAACACTTCATATTTATTGCCATCTGTTTCAATTTGGGTCTGTCCAAAAGCAGATTCTAAGACAAAGTTTCAGGTCCAGCCTGCCACTCGGGTAAGCAGAGGCCCTGGTGGCAGGGCAAGCAGAGCTGCAGCTGGGCAGTGTGCCAGACCTGGGAAGGTCTCGGGTGTAGGGCAGGGCACAGCAGCATCTCCTGCACCGTCCTACTTATGCTGTTCATGTTTTTGCAGCATAGCGATAGGAAAGAAAATTACAATATGGAAATTATGGTGTGAGTTTTTTAGGGGTGGAGTGGGGTGGGTCAGTGGGGTGGGTCTGCCTTTTTTTTTTTTCGGTCTTCCTCAAGTACACATCTTAGAAGTCCACCACACTATTTCTCTAGAGCCTTTTCTTTTTCTGATTCATCTCTGTTTCCCATCACATATCAAAGCATGTGGTCTCCAGGGTCTTTTTAAGTTCTAGGGATGGAACGTATGACCTCACATGTGGTGGGATTTCAGAACAGGAGGTAGGTTTTCTGTGGAACTTCATCACCATCCCTTCAAAACACAGGGAAGTATTTTCAAGCCATTCACATAAAGCCCATCATGTCTGTGAGGCTATTATACTTTCTCAGCTTCTCAACTCTGACTGTCTGCTCTTTGTGGGAGGCTGAGTTAAAGTTATTTCTCTGTCTCACATCACCGTAAGCACGTCTGGCTGTTGGTACCAGACATGTACATACTCACCCTAGTTTTTATTCTGCTGTGCATCATACTTCTGCTCTTTCATTTTTCTATGTGTTGCATGTGTCATGGCTTCTGACCATCTTACCTGTCTTAAATACAAATTAATATATTTATAGGTGGATGCAGGCATTATGTGTCCTAGCTTCATCATACCCAAACACCTACAGATCGAAAGATACATTATTTTATTACAAGTTTATTTCCTTTGTTTCTCCTTCATATCAAAGTAAGGGTACAATATTATTAAAATCATGTATAGAATATTTTTCTTGGGTTTCAGTTCGGATATTAAAAGCAGAACTACAGAACATTTGTTATAAAAGGGGAAGATGGGTCTCCTGGGATTGAGAACCATTAGACCAGACATACGCCATTCAGGCCGTTCATACAAATAACAAAATACAATGGGGTTCTGAACAGCCTAATGTGACTTCAAGACAATGCAATCATAGGTAATCTTCAAATTTACAGGTCAGATGCATAGGACATTTTCTTATACAGTATAATGTTTTTAGGTATATGATTTACAAATAGGAGACACAACAGCTTTTAATTATCTTGATATGTCCATCTATAGAATGATTCCTTTCCTTATCCATTTTTCTTTCCCAATGGCAAGTCTAGTCGACGGGAGTTACTGCAGTAGTAAGAGTGGAATGGACTCCCACCCGCCTGGCAGCACCCTGTCAATACCATAGCTCATTTTCTAACCCATGCATACCGTTTGAACACATTGAAAACTCCTTATAAAAGGGATATTGGGTATAATGCTAGTAGTTTGTGTTTCCCCAAAAGCCAACCTTGAGGTTTGGATGCAAACCCCCGCTCTCTAAGAAGAACTAGGGAAGTGAGATAGGAAAATGTCAACTGTGAGCACCTGGAATTAAATCCTACTAGAGACCCTCTAAGAGACTGAGTAGAAGAGACCTCAAAACCGTCTTACCAACGGGCAAGGAAGCCAGGCTATTTGTCTGTCACCTCCCTCCCTTCATCATTTGAGGGATTCTCCTAGGGGTTATAAGCCCCCTGAACTTTCAGCCTGCTCCATGCTTGGGCTGAAGCATCCAGAGAGAACCCTCAGGCAGAGAGATACAGATTCCTGTATGACAATTGGCTACTGAAGCTCTAGGTGACCTTCACAGTGGGCAAAGAGGACCACCAGCAGCAGCATCTCCTACAAGTAGAAAGGAGGAAGTGAGGCCAAATTGCCTATTCCCCCAGCCTCTTACCCCTGGTCCCAGGCAGGACATTTGTGTGGGCCCAGCATTTTCCTCCTTTTTTTTTTTTTGCCAGGGGAGGAGACATGGTCTCACTCTGTTACCCAGGCTGGAGTGCAGTGGCCTGATCATAGCTTACTGCAACTTCGAACTCCTGGACTCAAGGGATCCTCCTGCCTCAGCCTCTCAAGCAGCTGGGACTACAGGCCATGCTACCATGCCTGGCTGATTTTTGTTTTTTGTTTGGTAGAGACAGGGTCTCACCATGTTGTCCAGGCTAGTTTCAAACTCCTGGCCTCAAACAACCCTTCTGCCTCGGCCTGCCAAAGTGGTGGGATTATAGGCATGAGCCACCATGTCTGGCCATTCCTCTTGATATATATGGTTAGGGATTGATGCCATGTAAATGACTCCTCTTGGACCGTGATGTGGCTGCCCAGGATCCTTGCCAAGGTGCAAATTGGATTTCAGGCATGATCAAAACAGGAAAGATATGCCAAACATAACAACGTCAACCCCGACCAGGGTGTGTTCGCTAATAGAACTGCCCCACCATCTCTCGTTGGTAAAATAAAGCCAATACCCATAGATAAGCCTCCCCCAAATTTGTTTCAACAGAAGTGGGAGTTGATCTCTCACTGGCTTACTTTTAAGACCTACTCAGAGATGCAAGATGCAAAGGCCATTATTAGCACAGATGTTTAATCTTACTTGTGCATGTCTGTGGCTGGGTCATGCTGACTGGTAGCACACTTGTTTGATTTCGTGCAACCAACATAATGTTCTAAAGCAAAACTTGTACATTGGAACTTTTATTTCTCCTTTTCCCAAAAGGTGAGATAATCATTAAAATCTTGTATGGGAAATTCCTCATAACATTTATTCCTATTACTGGCACTATTATTTATTGCAAATCCATAGAAATGCAATTGAAATATATGTACACAGGAAGACTGGATCATTACTATGACAGCTAATGAAAAAAGAACACATAAAAATATTTTCTAAATTTCAGAAAATAAGCTGGAAATACAAAGTAAAATATTAAGAACTGACCATCATGTGCCACTTAATTTTGTTTATTGATTTAGCTTTTCTATTTTTTATGAAACACTGAACCCAGCTCTCTTTAAACTACATCATCCATTCTTAGTGTTAGATTTGAATTGTGTTCTCTGAAAAGATTGTATTGAAGTTGAAGTACCTTAGAATGTGAACTTCTTTGGAAATGGGGTCATAGCAATGTAATTATTTAAGATGAAGTCATACTGAAGTGGGGTGGGCCCTTAATCCAATGTGACTGGTGTCCTTATGAGAAGAGGCAAAGAGACACATTGCTGTGTGCAGTGGCCTTAACCAAATCCACTCCACCAGCCACAAGAACAAAACGTCTGCTCAGTATCCTCTTGATTCGTCTGTTCACCTATGTGAAGTGAGTTTTTCAAACACTTTTCAACCTCTCTTCTCCAGACTAAATATTTCTGTAACTGTTCAACCCTGTAATCATTTTTATCCTTTTTTTGAATCCTCTCCAATTTTCCATATTATTCTTACATCAGGGAGTTGAAATGATGTATGAGATTCTACCCATAGAATAGAGGCATAAGATGTCATCGATCATACTACATTTGTGATGATAACTACTGGGTCAGGTCTAGCCCCCGGAATCCAGACTTCTTAAAGAAAAATAAAAAAGGCTCCAACACAATCTGCTAATTAACCCAAAGGTTGAATTGATAAGGAAAACAATCTACCTGAGTTTTGAAAGATAAAAGTTATCTTTTAAAAAATTATTTCAAGCAAATTCACAGTAGGACTTTTTTTTTTTTTTTTTTGCTGACAGTTTATAACAATTCCAGCTAACAGCCCATCATGCCAACTCTGCAAATGTCAGGACCTTTATCAATAATTCTATTTAAAAGAAATGATTTGTTTACTGGTGCTTTATGTTGTATATTATATATCATCTTAAAATGTGAAAGCAAATGTCATGTTATATATATGTACAATATCAAGAGGTAGTTATGCCGTCTGCGTTGTTGAGGCCGCCTTGGCACGCGGTGGCAGTGAGCAGGGCGGTGTGGGTGCTGAGGCCCTGGAGCCGGCTTCCAACCCCGGCCCTCCGCGCACCCGCGCAGCCCCCGCACCTGGGTCTGCTTACCGCCTCCTCTGTAGACAGAATGATGATAATGCTGATGCCTGCCTCTAGGGGTTTTCTGAGCATTCAATAGTTAACAAATTTTTTAAAAAACACACACTCAGAACAGGTGCTGCCCACAGCAAGTGCTTGCTATTATTATTAGCATTTTGGGAATCATACTCTGAACATTGGCAAGGAAGCTGAAACGGTTCTGGAAATCAAGTCTGTCTGTTCCTGCCGGAACACTCTTGAGACAGTTTGTTCCTAAAGTAGTCATTAGGAATAAACAACCGGAACGCTGCGATCGCGCCATTTGACGCTGACCGAGGAGGCAGCTTCTGGCGCTGATTCTCCCCGGGGTCCGCCCGGCGCTCCCAGGTGTGCTATGACACCGGCGGCCGAACACCCGTTCTCCCTCCTGCTCCCTGCTCCGGCATCCACCTTCGCCCTGATGACCGGCCCTCGCTGGCCTGAGGTCCACACCTGGCCTGGCGACTCAAATGTCCCCAGGCGCCATCAGCAAGGGAAGAGGCTGCGGGTGAAAACCAACAGACACGCTTCGCCTGCACGTTCCCACGTGGCAACAGTCTCCGCTCTCACAACTAAACGTGCACTCTCCCAGAGGCCAAAAACACAGGCTCACTTGATTTATATATCATTTTCCCACTTTCGATCATGACACAGATGCAGAGACCTGGTTTGTTGGGGTGCTTTCTATAAAAAGTCAACAACACAAACAGGGTAAAGGCAGCCCCTGATGTGTTAAAAGCAGTAGGATGGGCTGGGAGCGGTGGTTCAGGCCTGTAGTCCCAGCACTTTGGGAGGCCAAGGCAGGAGGATCGCTTGAGGACAGGAATTGGAGGTTGCAGTGAGCTAGGCTGATGCCACTGCACTCTACCCCTGGCAACAGAGTGAGACTCTGTTTCAAAAAAAAAAAAAGCAATAGGGCGTGATGGACACCATTGAGCTGGTGGGCACACGTCCCATCTGAAGGGCTGAGCCACCCCTAAGCTCCACACAGGAATGCCGTGAAAGAATGGGGCAGTGTAGAAATGTAGCCCAGAGTTTTGGACTTTAACGCAGAATCCACCAGTTGTTAAATGTTGGCTCATATTGATATATACATAGCCAATCAAAATAATGCCACAGGAAGGCTTGCAGCAGACGAATATGTATGATGTCCACTCCATAAGCCACAGTAGGCAACAATTCTTTATAACTCTGAGCAGAGACTCTCTAAGACAGTGTTCAAACTGTAGTGTACACAAGAACCATCTGAGATGCTTGTTTCAAATGCAAAGTCCTGGGTCTCATTACCTGAGATGGGGGTGGGGGGAGATACCCAGGACTCTGGATTAAAAACAAATTTTTTTAATAGACTTTTTTTTTAGAACAGTTTTAGACATACAGAGAAGTTGAGAAGATAGTACAAAGATTGTCTATAAACCCCATACCCAGTTTCCCCTTTTATCAGCATCTTACATTAGTGTGGTATATTTCTGACAATGAACCAGTATTGATATATTATTATTGAATAAAGCCCATACTTTATCCAGATTTCTTTAGTTTTTACCTAATGTCCTTTTTCTGTTCCAGGATCCCATCCAAAATTCCACATTTAATTGTCCCGTCTCCTCAGGCTCCTCTTGGCTGTGACAGTGTCTCAGACTTTCCTTGTTTTCAATGACCTAGACAGTTTTGATGAGTACCGATCAGGAATTGTATAGGTGTTCCTTTGTTAGAATGTGATGTTTTTCTCATGATAAGATTGGAGTAGTGGGTTGTTAGGAGTGATGTCACAGAGGTAAAGTGCCATTTTCATCACATGATATCCAGAGTACACACTATCAACCTGACCTCACTCTTGATGATGACCTTGATCACTTAGCTGAGATAGTGTTTCGCAGGTTTCTGTACTGTAAAAATCACTCTCTCCTCTTCCACACCGTAGTCTTTGGCAGGGAGTCACAATGCACAGCCACACTTTGGCAGTGATGCCCCACCTCCGTGAGGACAGAGTATCTACATGAATTATTTGGAACTCTTCTGCATAGATCTGTCTCTTCTCCCCCATTTATTTATTCAAACATTTATTTGTGTCAGTATGGACTCATGGATATTTATTCATACCTTGGGTTGTAACCTAATACGACTTTGTTTTGTTGCTCAAAGTGTTCCAGCTGTGGCCACAGAGCTCTTTCTGTTGTCTCCTGCATCCCTTGGACATTCTCCAATCAGTGTGGGGTTGAGTCTGTATTTTGTAATGCCTCCCCAAGTGACTCTGATGCAGGTGGACCAAGGACCACACTGTGCAAAATGTGGCTCCAGGATGTGCCGCTGAGCTCTGCTAAGTACACAATCCCACCCATTCCATGATTCCTTCAGCAAACAGGTAAGTGAGGGACTGCTCTGCGTGTCTTATTCATTCAGCAAACACTTAACCAAGTCTGAGCTCCCTGCCCCTCTCTGCTGGGCACTTCCTGGATGCTGAGATTATGGAGCTTGCATTCGTGGACATGCCTTGGGAGAAAATGCAGTATAGGAGAGGAGAAGTACCCACCAATCCCTTTACCTGTCCTTAGTCAGTTCTCCTGGAGATGACAGAAAGGAGCACGTGCAGAAGTGGGACAGGACATGGGACACCTGTGGAAGATGTGGAATTGAAGAGGGAAAAAATACCTTGTCCTCTGAGACTGTCAAAAAGGAAGTTGGCTACAGAAATGTTTGTAGATGGTGGTGGTAAGGAAGGGGCTGTCTGAGGTCACCTGTAATGGCTTTGGTTTTCTGGATGAAACAGGTCATCCTTCCTAGAGTGAGGGGTTTGGGGTTAAACCCAGGGCCTAGAGAAGGCATTAAATGTTTGAGACAGTGGTTAGGGTTGTCTTACTCCATTTTGTGCTGCCACAACAGAATATTGGACACTGGGTGATTTATAAAGGACAGAAATTTATTTCTCACAGTTCTGGAGGCTGGGAGGTCCAAGATCAAGTTGCTGGCATCTGGTGAGGTGAGGGCCTTCTTACTGTGTCCTCACGAAGCGTGGGGACAGAAGAGTGGAAGAAAGTGAACCCACTCTCACAAGCCCTTTCCATGGTGGCCTTAACCCATTTGTGAGGGTGGAGTCCTCATGACATCAACACCTCCCACAGGGCCCCACCTTCCAACACAGCTGCATTGGAGATTAAGTTTCTTAACCCATGAACTGGCAGACACGTACAGACCACAGCAGGGGCACATCTGTTAGGGTTCCGCCAGGGGACCAGAAGCATAGCAATAATATGAAAAGAGAGAACTAAATATAAAGAATTGTCACCTACAAATAAAGTTAACTAGGTAATTGGAAGGATAAAAAGAGAACTCTGATATCTCAGAGACAGCACCTCTCAGGCCAGGTGACACAAAGGGAAGTGGTTGGAATGATTAAAACTTTGAAACTTAGAGGAGTCGTCCCACGGGGCAGGGACCAAGACCTCTGAGAAGCGGGTGCCAGCTGGCTGGTGACAAAACTGGCTCTGTAAGTGTTGCAAACGCTGGCACCTGGATTCAGCTTCTGCCACAGGAAGGAACTGCTCCTGCTGGGTGGGGTGTTGCTGGGGTGTTGCTCAGAGGGGCCCCAAGCAGCACGGAGGTCACATGTCCTCAGGCTTGCAGTCTTCCTGTTGCACCCCTGACTAGTAGAGCCCAGTGTGCAGCTGGCAGAGCCTCAGCTGAGCACCACAAAGCCAAGTAGGGAAGCCTGGGTTTGGAGTAAGAGGCAGTAACTTAATAACTGTTGCGGAGAATACGCAAAACCACCCTTCACTGTATGAGTGACATTTAGGGACTGTATATGCACATGAGGCTGTATATCGGCTGGACTTCTTTCCTCTGCCGTCTGCAAATCCTTTCTTGTTCCCCTAGGCCCTTGCCTGTTGGAGGTGTCTTCCCATTCCAGAGGTCAGCCTCTGTTTCCCCTGGTTGCTCACCCTCCTCTAGAAAATTCTTGACCTGATTCAAAAGAAACTACACAAGAGTTACAAGTATCCATAGACAGATGAATGGATAGACAAAATGTAGTGTACACACACAATGGGATATGAATACTATTCAGCCTTAACAAGGAAGGAAATTCTGACACATGTGACAACATGGATGAACCTTGAGGGCATTGTGCTGAGGGACATAAGCCAGACACAAGACACATATTGCACGATCCCACTCATGGGAGGCACGGAGAATAGGCAGATTCATAGAGACAGAGAGCAGAGTGGTGGCTGTCAGGGGCTGGGAGGGTAAGGGAGGGGGCGTTGTAGTTTAATGGGTCCAGAGCTTCGGTTTTGCAGGGTGGAAACTGTTCTGTGGGTGGGCGGTGGTGGTGGGTGCACAGCGATGTGAGTGCACTTAATACGCTCGACTGTACACTTAAAAATGGTGAAGATGGTAAAGTTTATGTCATGAGTATTTTACCACGATTACATATTTTTAGAAAGGAACCCGAAGAAGGTGAGAGCTGGAGGATACAGGTGGGCGCCCAGCCTGATGTGCTGCCCGCCTCTGTCTTCTCACAACCATGATCTCCCGGCTCCCTTGGTGAGCAGCATTTTCCAGGCTTCGCTTTGTGAGTTCCCACGTGCTCGTGTCTTCCTCGCCCTGCTGCACAGCCACCCCCAGGTGCATCTGTGCAGGGGCAGCCTTCCCCTCTGCTGGTCCTATGAACAGTACGTCACTTCAGCAGATGATGATAGCTAATGGGGAATAATTTGCTGCATGCCAGGCACATGTGTGATCCACAACACACCTGTGCTGCAGAGACTGTTATCGCCTACATGTTACAGAGGAGGAACCTGAAGCAAGAGGGGTCACAACTCGCCTTAGGCCACCTACCTGCTGAATGGAGAAGCTGAGGTTGGAACAGGCTCTGTCCAACAACCTGTGCCCTTAACCGTGGGCCTCTACCGCCCCCTAGTGGAATGCCTAGTCTAGTGTTGTCTCACCTGTGTTTACGGCCAGGTAGGATCTATCCTCAGCTTCTCTGCCACTCAGTGAGAACTAACTTCATAGTCATTGTTTTCTCTTCCGTAGCATGCCCCCTTCTTCTGCCCTGGCGCCACGCTGGCTGTATTATGACAAGTGGCAGCAGAGGATGAGGTTGCTGCACACCCAGTGAAGACTCCCAGACTCTCACCCCCTAGAAGCAGTCCTGGGGGCTTCCAAGCCTTGCTGTCCATCAATCCCTGCAGGAGCAACCTCCATAGAGTTAAGAATCTTCTGAAGCCTCTCTGGTTGCAGAGATCCTTGGAACAGTAAAGAAACTTGTAGATTTCTTTCTATATCCTGGCTACACCCCATGCATTTTGGAGTCTACAACTCTCCAAGTTTCTCCCTTGATCTGAGTTGTCCACATGGGGTTCTGAGTAGGGCATTTTTCCATGGAGAAGGGCCTTTTCCGTGCCATGCAGGCCACTGTGGATAGCTTCGGGATTTCTGGCAAGTAAATCTGGGTACACTGGGGGATGCAGGATCCAACTGAGGTTCACACACTGCATTTGATTTTTACGTTTCTTTAGTCTCTTTTAATCCAGGATAGCCCCCCCACGCACACACACCACCACCACCGTATTTTTTAATTATTTTTTTCCACATGGAACTTTCTGGAAGGGTTCAGATGACTTGTTTTATAGATTGACCCCCATGCTTCATCTGTCTGTTTCTTCATGATTAGATTCGGGTTAGATATTTTTGGCAAGATTATGTTGTAGGTGATGTCTATTACTTCTCATTGCCTCATATCAGGAGGCACATAAACCCTGATTTTGGAATTACACCCTCAACAAATGTATATTAACAGTGTGTTTGTGTTGGGTGGTGTGCTGAGCCCTCTGCTCCACAATGAGCACAAAATGAGAGTCACTGATATGACTGGGTGGTGAAGAGAGCAAGAAAACAGGAGGGCAGGCTTACTGATTGGAAATAGCTCTGGCTACCCCTAACAGAAAACTCAACTCACAACAGTTGACCCAAACACATGTCAGGAGGATGGAAACCAGAACTGATGTGATGATCCCACCTGGTTCAGGGTCTTCCTTGCTCTCTCTCACTCTGCCATCATTAGGGTGTGGATTCTCATGAACCCAAGACGGCTTTTCCTCCCCGCCAGACATTGTGACCCCTTCCAGACAGGAAGGAGAAAAGGAGTATGCCAACTGTCTCTGCTTCCCTTGAAGGAGTCTTCCAGAAGTGGCACCCAGTGATTCTGTTCATGTTGAATTGGTTAGGACTGTGCCCCATGGTCAACCCAATATGCATGATTGTCTGGGAAATGTGGTTGTTGGGAACATTGCCACCCTAAACAAAAACAGGGCTCTGTTTGTCAGGAAGAAGGAGAGAAAGGATATTAGGTAGGCAATTGGCAGTCTTTGCCAAGGATGATAAGGCAGACTGGGGTTTGTTTTGTTTTGTTTTGATGTGTGGTCCTGTTTATTTGTTACTCTTAGAAAATCTTTTTTGACTGGACTTGAAGGTATGTGCTCTCAGAGAGAATGACCCCTGTCTCTGGACAATCTGTTCCTGGCATTTTCCTTTGACCTCCTTTGTTCTCTTGGCCAAAATTTAGCATATTCTGTGGCCTCTTACTTATTTTTCTCAGTACACTTTCTTCAGAGTAATAACACCTACATTTGTGTTACAGGACATGTGGAGTAATGAGACGCTGGGCATTTCCATTCTGAGTTTCTTCCTCTCTTTGTTTAGGGGCTTTCTCACAACTTACTGGTGGACACCATTTTCTTCAGAGAGACTGAAAAGGTTGTGCATTCCACCATCTCTTTTGGGCCCAGGCAACAAGGCACTGTAGTATCAGTCAGTCCAGGAATATGCTTGTCCTCTGTTTTTACAATAACCAAATTGAGAACACTCAGATGGGCACCCGCAAAGCAACCCAGAATGGCTCTGTGCTTTCTTTCTCCAGTTCTCCTTGGCCTGTAACAGGAATGTCCCTTACTCAGTAGCAGGCAGACACAGCCATGGGGCAAGACACCTGCTTCTTGAGGAAACCTAGTTTGTTACTCCCATCACTGACTTGGAGCACACAACCCTTCCATTCTTCACCCAGAGCATCAGCAGCAACTTCTGTGGCGATGCACTTCCCATCAAAGGTCCGAAGTTTGTGTTCGTCATCCACTTCAATGAGTTTCTGGCAGCCGGTGGCTGGGAAGATGTTCAGGTTCATTTTGAAGCAGCTGATCACCTCTGAGGTGCCATAGAAAAGAGAAGACAGATTTTTAATGGCTAGAGAGACAGCTACATACATTATATCTGAGAACTTAAAAGGCCCCGCAAGCCATTTAAAAACTGATTGTTCCATAGCCATGGTAACAAGTAGCCACCAGAACCGGTTTTCCATCTGTTCCATCCATCTGTGACTTGCCTCATGACTTTTAAGAGCTAACCCATCAGCTTCCAAAGGCCAGCCAATCAGAGGTTCGCTCACGTAAATAAACACACCTGAGTGACAACCCATCAGCAATAGCCCAGGCTGTAACCACATTTCCACCCAGGATGTCAACCCACTTATGCCTCTGAACGTCCTCCAATCCCTGAGCTCTACGCTCTCCAAAACCTGTGTAAGTCAATGCCCTGCTCAGAGAGACCAAGCCTAACCAGCACAGCTCTCCTTTGCTATGGTAATCAATTTCAGCTTTGTTTTCTTATTTCAGGTATTAAGTGGTATTCCTGTTATAGTCAAACCTGTATCACATTCTTTTTTTTTTTTTTGAGACAGAGTCTCACTTTGTTGCCTGGGCTAGAGTGAGTGCCATGGCGTCAGCCTAGCTCACAGCAACCTCAGACTCCTGGGCTTAAGTGATCCTACTGCCTCAGCCTCCCGAGTAGCTGGGACTACAGGCATGCACCACCATGCCCAGCTAATTTTTTCTATATATATTTTTAGTTGTCCAGATAATGTATTTCTATTTTTAGTAGAGACGGGGTCTTGTTCAGGCGGGTCTCGAACTCCTGACCTCGAGCGATCCACCCGCCTCGGCCTCCCAGAGGGCTAGGATTACAGGCGTGAGCCACTGCTCCCAGCCTGAAACACATTCTTTAACTTGTTTGTGTCCTCCATGGATAAGTCATTCCTCAAGTAAAGCCTTCAAACATCTCTATCCGTAGCCTCAGGGGATTAGGCCCCCAAACACACAGAGACCTCCTCAGCAGCACAGGCTGATGGACAAAGAGAAAGAACAGGGGCCTGGAGCACCCGCAGCTGGGGAACCAGCCAGGTGCAGGGTTAGCCCCAGAAGTGAGTAGCCAAGAAGGTCTGAAGAAGCATGGTAAGTTTAGGCTTGATTTCGTATCCAAAGGGTACAATCTAGAAGGGGCAAAGTTAAGAGGTCATTCCAGGTGGTGGTTATAATACTTGATGACAGGTGTTGGCAGTTACCGTTTTAGAGCTGATCTTTTGCTCATTGTTAAGGGAGTAGGGGACAGAGGGGAGGAGAGACCCTAACCAGTTTGGGGTGGGGTTGACAAACTACGGTGCATGGGCCAAATCTGCCTCCTCTCCCACCCACCTGCCCCCACCCACCTTGGTTTTATATTTTTTCAATGGATACGTTTTTAAAAATAGCCTTTTTAATTGTGGTAAACAATATATAACATCATGTTTGCCATTTTAACCATTTTTAAATGTACGGTTCAGTGGCATTAAGTACATTCACAATGTTGTGCAACCATCACCACTATCTATTTCTAGAACTTTTCATCATCCCAAACCGAAACTGTATCCATTAAACGATAACTCCATCTCCACCCAGCCTCTGCTAACCACCATTCTACTTTCTGTCTCTGCGTATTTACCTATTCTAGGAATCTCATGTAAGTGGAATCATACAATATTTGTAATTTTGTGTCTGGCTTCTTTCATTGAACATAATGTTTTCAAAGTTCATCCATTTTGTAGCAGGTGTCAAAATTTCCTTCCTTTGTAAGGCTGAATAATATTCCATTGCATGTATTTATCACATTTTGTTCATCCCATTCACCTGATTTTTTTGGGGGGGGGGTTGTTTTTTTTTTTTTTGAGACAGAGTCTCACTCTGATGCCCAGGCTAGAGTACTGTGGCATCAGCCCAGCTCACAGCAACCTCAAACTCCTGGGCTTAAGCGATCCTCCTGCCTCAGCCTCCTGAGTAGCTGGGACTACAGGCATGCGCCACCATGCCCGGCTAATTTTTTCCATATATTTTTAGTTGTCCAGCAAATTTCTTTTTATTTTTTTAGTAGAAACGGGGTCTCGCTCTTGCTGAGGCTGGTCTCGAACTTCTGAGTTAAATGATCCACCTGCCTCAGCCTCCCAGAGTGCTAGGATTACAAGCGTGAGCCACAGCGCCCGGCCCCATTCACCTGTTGATGGACACGTGGATGGTTTCCGCCTTTTGGCTGTTGTGAATAGTGCTGCACTGGACATGAGTGTAAGTTTTAAGAGGTTATAGAAGCACCTACAAAATATTCTCTCTTTTGCCTCTTGGCATTCAAGCCTAAAATAATTACTATCTGGCTTTCTACAGAAAAAGTTTGTTGCACCCTAGTTTAAGGGACGGGTTCAGGACAGAGACTGGTCCTAACACAAACTCCTTCATATGGGCTGGTTCGGGGAGGCAGAGAACAGCAAATAGCTGTTGTTGGTGGGGTGAACGTCTGGGGCCTACGTTAATTTGCTAGGGCTGCCAGAACAAAGTACCGCAGACTGGGCAGTTTAAATAATGAGTTTATTTCCTCACAGTTCTGGAGGGTGGAAGTCTGAGCTCAAGGCGTTGGCGGGGTTGGTTTCTGATGAGGCCTCTCTCCTAGGCTTGTAGATGGCCGTCTTCTCCCTGTCCTCACATGGTTTCCCTGTGTGTGTGTCTGTGTCCAAATCTGTTAGGACACCGGTCAGATTGGGTCAGGGCCTACCCTAATGACCTCATTTAAGCTTAATTACCTTTTTAACAGCCCTGTCTCCAAAAACTGTCACATTCTGAGGGGGCAGGATTCAGCTTGTAACAAGGCCCACCCTCCACGCAGGGGATGCCGGGCCTTCAACAGCGCAGCACCTTCCTGACCCAAACTGGTAGTGCCGGTGTTGGAGGTGAGGAGAGACACACTCGTGTCCTCCGCCCTCGTGAATATTGGCTCCAACCCGGGGCAGGCCTGCATCTGTCTGCCGGTGAGGACAATTCACTTTCATAGGGCTTGCTGAAGACAAGTGCTGAGACTTCCTGATTGTATTTTTGATCATTAAGTAAATTAATTGGAGAATTTTCTAGATCTTTTTTCTTATGACAACAAAGAGTGAAAAAAAAAATCCAGCTTAATTTTAGCAGCAATTAACCTGAATTTACATAGGCGTGCTTTCGCCCTACTGTACACTGGCTACTGCCAGGATGGCCAGTCCAGGTTTTCTTCTTGGAATGCTGTCCCCACAGCCCTCTCTGCCGCTGATCACCACCACCCTCACCCCATCCACGGTTGTCTCTTCCCTATTTCAAAAAAGTAACAACTAGAGGACACTTTGAAGGAATGTGCATGACCAGATACACTTTGGGGCCAAGAAATGACCCTGTCCCTCACTGGAGGCAGCTCGGGACAAACCCATGTCACATTTTTCTTTCTTCTCTCTGGCTCAGAGGCAGAAAAATGCTGCAGTTTCTGACCCATGACATGAAAACAAGAACAGACCAAAACAAAAAAAAAATGCCCCACCCCCCACAGATCCGCACCCTTGGAGCCCCCACCAACAGAGCAAGAATAGAAACGGAAATTTTTAGAACAAAAACTTTGCATAGACTGACCTTGTTTTACTTTAGGCCACTGGAATGAATTCTAGTCAGATGAATTTAAAGCGACAGAGATAAAAGATCAAAGTGTGAGAACTGTGATAAGAAAATCCTTTCAAAAATACCATAGAACCAGCAAAATATTTCTTGTTCCCCAAAACCGGTTTGAAGAATGTACAATGATTTGTACAAAGTAATGGTTCTTGACGTAATAGAAGAGGCTACTTACTTTCAAACTAGATTTAAGTACAATGGATTAGTCATTAAAAATAAAAGATTGAGGCTTCCAAATTTAATTGCAAACCCCTAATGCTGTTAGGAAGATAACACTTTTTGTACATATATATATATATATAATGCACTCTCTTCTTGAACATCCGATCTCTATTTTTTGCTCCCTGTAATTGTTCGAGTGCTCGAAGACAGCATTTCCCATTATCTATCTTTGAGTACATTATCTTAGATCCTTCTTTTCTCTCCACAGTTTTTCCTGGTTCTGACCTCATTTGTTTTTCTCAGCTTCCAGGGTCAATATTCTCTCCTGTTTGGCTCTCACATCCGCTGTGTGAGAAAGTACCTGCATCTCCAGAGTTTAGTCCTAGAATTAGAATCTGGTGCATGGGGATGGCTAGTCAAAGTGCTGTCCCCTAGCCCATGGGGGTTCTCTCACATTGTCAGATGACTTTTTACTTGTAGGTCAGAACAGTGCCTGGCACATAGTATGTGCTCAGTAAAGTGAGATACCATTATTGCTGAGACAGGCTAGAACTAGCGAGACGTCACAGGCTCCCGGTGGAGATGAACAGGTGACTAAACACAGGGAATACAAGGAACATAGGGACAGGCTGTCTTAAAAGCAAGCTCTAAGAAGCAAGCTGTCATCTCCCCATAGCTTTCTCTTTGCTTTCAAGGCTCACGGTCTGTTCCCTTTGCCACTGGGATCCCAAAGAGTGTCCCTAGCCTGTCCCCTTAGATGGTCATAGCTGATTTCCCACTACCAGGTTCCTCTTGGACACCACAACCTCTCTGTAGTTGAGCCCAAAAACAGGCCTCTTATTGTCATTTAGAGCCTTCGTCCTGATTCTAGTTTCTGGTCTGAAAGATTTACCATTTTCCCAGGTGTTTGACATCATGAAAGCATTCACCTTGCAGATGACCCTGTGGGCTGAGTATAGAGATGGTTTGGCTCTATCTCCAGTGTTGGTCTGATTGTATGATATCTTGACCCTATAATATACATGACACATCCATACAACTACACCTCTACAGAGAAGAAGGGTGGCTCCCTCATAGCCGGCTCTCACATATTGTTTAAATTGCAACATGACACTTGCCTTTCAAGTTGATCTGAATTGAGTTGAGAAGATGTCCACTAACTTGTCCTGAGGACTTCAAATTCATGGAATCACACACTGGTGGAGGGAGAAGAAACCAAATGAGAACTTCAGCTGTGGAACTGAATTAAAGGCCAATGCTCCCCCAAAGGGAGCCATAGGAACTTGCTGACTTCTTATACTTCAGTGTGATTTTGTTACCTGAGATCAGATTGTAAAAGGTTGAGACTGGGAAGAGAATCTGAAAAGAAAGAAAGAGGAGAAATGGATCAAAACAAAGGAATAATAAAAAGGTGGCTCCTAGGAACAAAGCGTCTGCTTCACAATTTTGTCTTCATCCCTCAGATAACAGGGATGGTTTTGATGTCTTCCCCATTACCGATATTCTTACCTTCATGAAGACCATGTAAGTCTGTGTTCTCTATTCCCCTGCATGAGGACTGCTGCCCAGCCTTGGTACTACCACAGATCTATCAATAATATCAATACACAATATTTGCATTCTTATCTAAGGCCGGTTCCCTCCCCTCACTTTTGACCTTCTCTGATTGCTTGTCCCTTTCTACTTCCCCTGGAAGTAACCAGTCCCCTGAATTTTGTGCTTATTATTCCCTTCCTATCCTATATAATTTTACCATATATATGTATCTCTCTAACAATCTATTATTTAGTTTTAATTTAAGAATCTTATTGATAAATGGTTACTCACTGTATATATCTGTAACTGTAACTTGCATTTTCTCTCAACATTATTTTCACTTAAAACTGTGTCTTGTTTTCATGTTGTGCAGTATTCTATTACATGCCCGAATTAGATATCTATTGCTCTGAAACAAATTACTCCAAAATTTAGCAGCTCAAAACAACAATATAAACAGTTTCTGTAGGTCATGGACTCTCATGGGGTTGCAGTCAAGGTGTTAGCCAAGGCTGGGCGCAGTGGCTCACACCTTCAATCCCAGCACTCTGGGAGGCTGAGGTGGGAGGATGGCTTGAGCCCAGGAGTTCGAGACCAGCATGCGCAAAAACATAACAAGACCCTGTCTGTACAAAAAATTTAAAACTTAGCTGGACATAGTGACATATACCTATAGTCCCAGCTACTCAGAAGGCTGAGGTGGGAGGATTGCTTAAGCCCAGGAGTTTGAGGTTGCAGTGAGCTCTGATGACACCACTGTACTCCAGCCTGAGTAAGCCTTTATCACAAAAATAAAATAAAATAAAATAAAAATAGTGTGTGTGAGAGAAAGGATATTAGCTAAGTATGCAGTCATCTGATGGCTTGACTGGGGCTGGAGAATTCATTTCCAGGATGGCTCACTCACATGACTCAGAGTTGGTGCTGATTGTTGGAAGGAGGTCTTATAGGGCTGCTTGAGTATCCTCACAACCTGGCTGCTGGCTTCCTCCAGTGAGAGTGACCCAAGAGAACAAGGCTGAAGTCATAATGACTTTTATGACCTATCCTTGGAAGTCATGGGCTGTTATTTCTGAAATATCCTATTGGTTACACAGGTCAGCTCTACTCAGTGTGGGAGGGAACTACATAAGCATACAAATACCAGGAAGTGTGAATAACATTGGAGGCCTTCTGGGAGGTTGGCTACCTCAGTGACTATATTATAATTTATTTATCTATTTTCATATTGGTGACATTTACGTTGTTTCTGCTGTTTTTTGCCATTACAAACAGTGCTGCTATGATCATTCTTGTTCAGGGCACATGGGCAACAGTTTCCAGGAGATTGCTGGACCATAGGTTATGTGCATCTTCAAATTTATTAGATAATACCAAAATTGTTCTCCAAAGTGATTGTGTCAATTTATACTTCTACCACTGGTGAATGATATTTCCCATGTTCTATATCCTTGCCAATACTTGACATTGTCAGACTTTTTAATTTATGCTAATCTTGTGGGTATAAAATGTTATTTTTTGAGGACTTAAATTCACATTTTTCCAAATTACTAACAAGGTTGAACATCTTTTCGTATGTTTATTGCCCATTCATGTTTCTTTAAGGAGAAATGCCTATTTTATATTATCTGCCCATTTTTCTATTGGGTTATTTGTCTTTTTCTTACTAGTTTGTTGGAGTTCTTTATATATTCTGGATTATGAAGAAGCTTCTGATGATTATATGTGCTGCAAATACCTTCTCCCAGTATGTGCTTTGTCTTTTCACTTTTTAAATGGTGTTTTTTGATAAATAGAATTCTAAAGTTTATTTTTTCCCCTTCGTGGTATGAACTATTTATGTCTTTTTTTTTTTTTTTGAGACAGAGTCTCACTCTGTTGCCTGAGTTAGAGTGCCGTGGCGTCAGCCTAGCTCACAGCAACCTCAAACTCTCGGGCTCAAGCAATCCTACTGCCTCAGCCTCCCGAGTAGGTGGGCCTACAGGCATGCGCCACCATGCCTGGCTAATTTTTTCTATATATTTTTTTAGTTGTCCGGTTAATTTCTTTCTATTTTTTAGTAGAGACGGGGTCTCTCTCTTGCTCAGGCTGGTATTTATGTCTTTTTAAAGACATACTTCTATTCATTGAGGTCACAAAAATATTTGCCTATACTTCCTTCAAAAGTTTTTTTTAAGTTTTGCCCTTTACGTTTAATTCTTTAATCCAAGTGGGACCTCTTTTTGTATGTCAGGGAAGGTAGAGATTTAATTATAATGTTTGTTTTGTATGGGTAAGCAGTTGCTCAAGTCTCCTTTCTTCACTTGGCTTCAGGGGCATCCTCCTAGCTGACTCTAGGTTGTGCTCCCACCTGGCTTGTTCCTTCTTCTTGGTTTCCACTGATGGTTCTTCTTCCTCTTTGTACCTTCTAAGTGCTAGAATGTCCCTAGGAGTGCCCCTAGATCCTCTCCCAACATTCTGTCTCTGGATGACCTCATCCAAGTCCATGGCTGTAAATCACACCTGCCTGCAGAACACTCCATATTCATGTCTCCACCCTCTCCCTTCAGGTCCCCTCAGGGTTCTCTCCTTCCCACCTCTCAGGACTCCTATCAAATGTCAACTCAGCAGAGTCCTTCCCTGACCACACCATGGACAATAGCAGTACCTGTCCCTTCTACATACTGACCTTGTTTTTTTCTATATCAAAGGATCACCAGTCACCTCCTGGTCTTGTATTAGAAGTATATTATAAATTATCTATCCGGCACTAGAATACATGCTTCATGGACTTTGAAGTGTTTGCTGATGATTATAAATGACTAAGAACAGTGCCTGGGGAGGCAGCAGCACCAGATCCAAGATGGCAGCCAGGAGGAGGCTGACGAAGGAGCTTGAAGACATCTGAAAATGTGGAATGAAAAACTTCCGTAACATCCAAGTTGAAAAATTTAAAAACAAAACAAAACAAAACAAAACAAAAAAACAGTGCCTGGGATATTATAGATGCTCAATAAATGTTTATAATAAAAGAAGCAATGATAACCTTCATTTGATATACTGCTTCATAGCTTATGGAGTCCTTTTATATGTAATCATATTCCTCCTAACATCAATTTAATCCTCAGAGGCATGAATTTGCCTACATTTGTCAAGGTCAGAGCAATAACATAACCCGCTTTGGAGGCCCCTGAAAATTTTTGTCTCAGAACTCTTGATTTTCTTCCCAGCTCTATGCATTTTTATGTGTGTGACTATCACATGAAGAGATTAAACTGTAATGTCCCTAAGATGACTTATCTGTCACTCAGTGTTTCACATAAAAGGAATATAGTTTTGATAATGTGACAACCAATTCAAATTATTGCATGTGCAAAGGTGTTTACATGCTCAGTCTCAAGAAATCCAAGGCTATTTACATCAGTGGTTCTCAATTGTTTCTTTTCAGCAAAAATACATGCCCATAGGCCCACTCTAATTTTGATACTACCATAAACATTTTTGCTGGAGGCAAAATACCACAAAACTTCCTCATTCACCACAACTGTCAGCAGCTCACTGACACATGGAGCTATCTAGCAGATGGGGTCTTTGCTTCAGGGCCCCTCTGGGAGACATACAGACAACAATATCCAAACCTCTATCCACCTTTTATTGCTAACTCAGTAAAATCTACCTAGCCAAGTTGATAAAACACACATTTGGCAAGTTTGAGCACCCAGAGAAATTCATGTATTTACTAAGTCTACTGAGGGTTTTTGAGCTTAATACATGAGAATTTTGTCACTTCTGTTCAAATGATTCATTTGCACTCTGACTCATTTTGCAACATAAACAGGATGAATTTGTGCATATCTCTCCCTGAGGACACAAAAGATAACTTGAGGGTGATGTGAAAATAGATTTCTAATTCTCTGGGAACTCAGTGGGCTGGTAAAGTTATTGAAAGTTCTGGCATTGTGGGTTAGGCTCTGCTGTGTACTGACGGTTCGTAATCTAAAATTACACATCCAAGAAAACATGGGAAAGATTCCAGGCAGTTTCCAGGGGGCAGTGAAGCTCAGAGGACTGTTAACAGAGTTGCAGGAGACAAGAGGTGAAAAACTGGGATGCAGGGAACCCTGGACATCAAAGCCTTTTATCAGAAACAGCTAAATGCCATCACAGAAATTTCCTGCTAAGGCATTTGGACTGATTGACACTGATTTACAGTGAAATAGAAACTGAATTGGGAGGAGCTTGCCTGGGGGACCAAAGAAAGTATAGCACAAACCATACACAAAAGTCATCTCAAAGTGGATTAAAGACTTAAATGTAAGACCCAAAACTGTAAAACGACTAGAAGAAAACACAGGGGGAAAGCTCCATGACATTGCTCTGAGCAAAGTTTTTTTGAATATGACCCAAAAAGCACAGGCAACAAAAGCAAAAGTAGACAAATGGGATTATATCAAACTGAAAATTTTCTGCATAGCAAGAAAGTAATCAGTGAAGAGACAACCTACAAAATGGGAGAAAATATTTTCAAGCTATCCAAATAATCTAAAATATGTAAGAAACTCAAACAACTCAATAGTATATGGAAAAAATGCTCAACATCACCAATCATCAGGGAAGTGCAAATTAAAACCACAATGAAACATCACTCATACCTGTTAGGATGGCTATTATAAAAAAGACAAAAGATAAGTGTTGGTGGGGATATGGATGAAAGAGGACCCTTGTTAGTGGGAATGTAAATTAGTATAGACATTATGGAAAACAGTATGGAAGTCCATTAAAAAATTAAAAACAGATCTACCATATGATCCAGCAATCCCACTACTGGGTATATATGTAAGCAATATGAAATCAGTATGTCAAAGAGATATCTGCACTCCCATGTTCATTGCAGGAATATTCTCAATAGCTGAGATATGGAATCAACCTAAGTTTCCATCTATGGATAAATGAATAAAGGAAATGTAGTATATATACACAATGGAATTTTATTTAGACCTATAAAGGAGAAAATCCTATCATTTATGTCATCACAAGTGAACCTGGAGGACATTATGCTAAGTGAAATACGTCTGGCACAGAAAGACAAATATCACATGATCTCACTTATTTGTGGAATATAAAAAAGTCGAACTGATAGAAACAGAGAATAAAATGGTAGTTACCATAGGCTGGGGGTCGGGGATTGGGGAGATGTTGATCAAAAGACACATAATATCAGTTATACAGAGGGAATAAGTTCAAGAGATCATGAGTATATAATGGTGACTACAGTTAACAATATATTATATATTTGAAACTTGCTACAAGAGTGGATTTTAAGTGTTCTCACCTGCCAAAAATAAGATAAGTATGAGAGGTAATGCATATGTTAAAGAGTTTGATTTAGCCATTCTACCACGTATACATAAATCAAAACATCATGTAGTATATTGCAAATGTATATACTTTTTGCTTGTCAATTAAAAAAATATATATGTATACATAGCACCAGTGTTAGACAAATCCAAGAGCAGTTGTGTCCAGTGCTCTGTAGATTTGAGGTTCAGACACAGGGTAGGTATCCCCTATAGAGTCATGAGCAATTTCATCAGAATCTAAGAGGTAGGTATGTATTAGGAGAGGCTTACTACTGTAACATACAATACCCAAATCTCATTGGCTTAACCAAAAAAGAGCCACAATACAATATGGGTCAGGTGGTGAGCGGGCAAACAAAGGACTCTGCTCCACATTGTCATTCAAGGACCCAGTCTTCTTCCATCTGGTGGTCCTTCCTTGCATCCTCAGAAGATTCTCTGCATCCAACCAACAGGCAAGGGAAGACAAACGCATGGAGAAACCAAAGCAGGGATTAGGAGCCAGGTCTGGAAATGCCGCACATCACTTCTCTCCACATTCTATTGGCCAAGACTTGTTTTATTATCCCACCTAGACCACAGTGGCCTGGGAAGTGTGGTCTGGCAGTGTGACCAGAAAAAGAGGATAGCTTGGTATTGCTGAACACTAGCAGCCTTTGTTATAAAAGGTTCATAAAAAAATGCAAGAGTCTTTTAAAACAAATATGTTAAAACAGGTAACAAAAGAGATCATATATTTCATTCAAGTAGGGCTGTCTCTCTTTTCAAAATGTTCTTTGGACCTCTACTTTTGGAACTTCCCTCAGAGACATCATAGAGTTCATTTCTTCATAGCTACCCTGGTTTAAGCCAACCCTCAAAGGATCAATTTATCCATCCTTTGATATATTCCAGGGAAAATGCCCTGGATTCCTCAGATTTTACACAGTTGGGAAGTGTAAATAAAACAAGTCTCTGCAAGGTGTGAATGAATGGGGTAAATTAACCTTCCTATGGGTGTTCTCATTCTTTAGAAGCGAACCTGCAAACCAATCTTTAATAGAGACTTGGACTGGGGAGCTAGGAGGGGAAGGTTGTGGGGTGTGGGGGATGATTCCATTACAAAGTCCTGACCATTTAGTCTCTGGAAAGCATAATTGGTCCAAGCAGGTCCCCTACCTACCAGCCCCTTCTGCAAACGAAAGGAAAGCAGCTCTTTCTAGCCCATGTCTGGTTTCAGGGCACCTTCCCAATCCTGGGGGTGTTACTTACCTCCCCAAGCTCCCAGTGGGTCCCTTTGAGACACAAAAGTATAAATTCTGAAGCCAGATGCCAGGTTTCAAATCCTACCCTCACCACTCAACCTTTCTGACTGCCACGCATTAAAATGGCAATAACAACAGTACCCACTTCATGGGCTTTTTATGATAATTATATGAATTAATATTTTTAAGTGCCTAGAGTAGTGCCTGGCCCCCTAGTAAGTACTACATAAGTACTACTATTAAAGGAGCTCAACATACAATATTTTTGGAAGAGGAGTACCACTGCTGACTTTGTTTTTCAAGTTTTCTACAACTTCCAGATAACATTACTAGTAGTGGTAAGGTCTTTCAAAATGATACTAAAATGGAAAAAGCACTGGACTTCAGGTCTGAAGACTAACAGTTTGTTCTGGCCTAAGGCAAGTCATGATTACATCTGTGAAATGAGAACTAACCATTTTCCCATACAAGGAATTTTCCTCCTTATTTCAATATAGCAGAAGCAGAATGCTTCCAGATCAGTCTTTCTGAGACTTCCTCTAGTCATGAACTTTCAGTACAAACACCTTCACAGGTTCTCTCAGCATCTGAGGTTTCCATGCTCTGGCTCCAACCAGCCTTTTCAGGCTGACGTGCAAGAGCTCCCCTGACACCATTTTGTGCACCAGACAGACCGGAGAATCCTGTTCCTGCACCTGGTCCTCACTCTCCTCTGATTCTGTGCGCTCCTACTCTTCTACCTGGAGCCGACCTCACCTCCCTCTCTCATGTTTGCCCACTGAAGCCCCATCCATCCTTAAATGTCCGGGATAAATCCCTCTTCCTCTCTGAAGTTCCCCCTGATCTATCGGAGTCTCCATAACACTTGGTACCCCTCCTACGGTCCAGTGCTTTGTTATTGATCTAATTGTCTTCTCCTCATCTCTAGAAGAGTTGATGTTTCTCTCAGTGGTGCATATCTGTGATGGTTAATTTTATGTGTCACCTTGACTGTGCTAAGGGACCCCAGTAGCTGGTTAAACATGATTTCTGGGTGTGTCCCTGAAGGTGTTTCCAGAAGAGATTAGCATTTGAATTAGTACCAAGGACAGCAGACTGGGCTCTCCCCAGTGTGGGTGGGTGTCACCCAACCTGTTGAAGGCCAGACTAGAACAAAAAGATGGAGGAAGGGAGAATTTGCCCTCTTTCTGTTTGAGCTGGGACATTCATCTTCTCCTGCCCTCAGGCATCAGTACTCCTGGTTCTGAGGCTTTGGGCTCAGACTGGAACTTATACCATCAGCTCCCCTGGTTCTCAGGCCTTTGGATTTGGATGGAAATATGCCACTGGCTTTCCTGATTCTCCAGCTTGAGATGGTAGACTATGGATTTCTCAGCCTTCAGCATTGCATGAGCTAATTCTTATAGGTAATGTATATAATATATTTATATATATAATATATATGGTTAGTTCTCATTTACAAAAATATAAATATATATATGTACACACAGAGTCATGTACCACATCATCATAATGTTTTGGTCAATAGTAGACTGCAATGGTGGTCCAATGAGATAATACTGTTTTTTTACTGTATCTTTTCTATGTTTAGATATGTTTAGATGACTAACACTATACTGTGTTATATTAATAATTTCCTATAGTACAGTACTGTATTTAGTATAGTCACATGTTGTACAGGTTTATAGCCTAGGAGCAATAGGCCATACCACACAGCCCAGGTGTGTAGTAGATTGTACCATCTAGTTTTGTGTAAGTGCACTCTGTTATATTCACACGACAACAGAATTGTCTAACGATGAGTTTCTCAGAATGTACTCCAGTCATTAAATGATGCATAACTGTATATAGATTCTTTTTCCCTGGAGAACCCTAACTAATAGATATTGCATTCAACTTTCTGTTTCCCATACAGCTCAGCAAAATGACTTTTGCCTAGTAAAAGTACATCAAGTATTTATTACATATTTCATAGACTTATAATGAAGTGAATTTAAGACATTGTTACTGTTGATAAAAAACTATTATTGAGCACTTACTATGTATTAGACCTTATCCTAAGAGCTTTTCATATATTATATCACTTAATTGTCATGTAGATATTTCCATACAAATAATAGTTAATACTTATTTTCAGTTTGCTTGGTCATTTTATAACTATTTTATATTTGGCTATTTTATGTATAACTCTTAATAATTCACTAATTTGTAATATATATATTCCAGATTAAAGAAAAGCATATTTTTTTTCCCCAACAGTGCTAGCAAAATTCCTGGAGTGGTGCTTCCTGACTCTGATTGGCCTGGCATAGGCAGTGAGCCCCTCTCTGAACCAATCAGGGCTTGGGTCAGGAGCCAGGGCATGGGGTCAGCCCCTCCCAACCCGCATACACTGACAGTAGGAAAGGCGTAAGAACGCAAAGGAGAATCAAGGCCCCATCTATGGAACCAAGTCCATGGACTGCAGAAATTAATTCCCCTTTAACCCCATCTCTGCCTGAACTCACTCCCTCTTCCTTTCAAAATAGCTAGGAAGCAGTTCTCTCCCTTTCGTGATTGCCTCCTGGCTTAGTGCCAAGTGAGGGTAAATCTCTTCCTTAAGTACAAAATGGTAGAGGATCGGAGGTTCTGCCTTCATCAAAACGTCTTCCTCTTTATTACACAAGGGAAGGGCCTTAAGAACACAGGACTTCAGCAGGACAGTGCCCCACTCCGTTCTCCCTCCCTCTCGATGTGCATCCCCCTCCCTTCCCGTGACCCCTCAGTTTTCCCATCACCAATTCTCCAACACCAGCTGAGTGTCCTACAATTCAATTCAATTCCGACACTACCTACAGTTAGGGCAGACCCATGAGACTGCCCCCACATCAGATTCCAGTCACAAGTCCCCGGGTCACCTGCACTTCTGTTCAACTTAGCTACAAATTCAGGGGCTCCCCCGAGGCCCCCTTCAGGTTTGATGACTCCCAGAACAACGCACAGAACCCAGGAAAACACTATACTTAACAATTACCACTTTTTAATAAAGGATACAAATGAACAGCCAGATGAATAGGTGCATAGAGTGAGGTCCAGAAAGGTCCTAAGCATGTCTCTGTCCTCGTGGAGTTGGGCTTTCCCACTAACTGTCCCATCAATATGTCCATCAACCAGGAAGCTCTCCCAAATCCCTTGGTTCAGAGTTTTCTTAATCAAGATTTCATAAACTGGTCGTGGCTGATTAAATCATTGTCCATTGGGGTGGAACTCAATCTCCAGGCTCTCTCCCCTCCCAGGAGATTGGAGGTGGATCTGATCTATTCTAACCCTCTAATCCAGGGTTGGTTTTTCTGCAATCATCTGCCATCCTAAAGCTACCTATTCTTCTCCTTTCCCCAATTAGCGTAACAGAGAGAAATCCCAAGGGTTTTTCAAATTCTATGCCAGGAACCAGGGCATATTTTCTTTACTATACCACACCTCTCTTTCTAGACTTTCAGCCTAGTGACTGACCATTTGCCAACAGAAGGAGCAGATTCTGGCTGCAGAGGGGTGGAGATGGTGGGCTCCAGATTCTTCTATTGGGAACTCCACCTTTCTACCAATGCTCAGTGCAACTGATTTTCTTTTTGTAAGTGAATAAGCAAACACATTCACCAAAGTAAACATCAGTCTAGGTTCATAAAAGAAAAGTGTATTCTTCTCATTGATATGACTTTGAGCTTCGCCCTTTGTGTTGGACATGGGCAGCCAAATCTCCCTTCCACCACTTCAGGGCAGTACTTGATGCCCGGCCTCCAGCTGGCAGCTCTGTTAGGGTCTGTCTCACAGGCAGAGGGTCAGCTCACCTGGGGTCACTCTATTCACTCCAGACTACCTCATCAGGATGGCAAGGCTTTGTTGGGTCTGCATCACATTTCAACTTCCTCTCTACCTATTCCTAAGTTCTTCCACTTCCCTTTAAAGGTGTAGATCGCTAATGAATATCTTATACCCCAAATGCCATCTCAGCATCTGTTTCCAGAGCACTCACCCTATGACATCTTTGAAAAACAATAAGCCTGGAGTTTTTGGCTAAAGAGAATGTGACCTCCTTCTGAAACTGGCTTCAAGAGTGACTGAAATAGCTAGGATGGCCTTTGGCCTCAGCTCCAGTGAGGTTACTTGTGACCGCCCAGATTTCTCTTTTGTTAGGATGGAACCACTCACAAGTAGCTCTTTCTCCTTAATGGTGATAATCTCAAGTGGCTCTCCCTCCAAGGGTGGCCTTCCTTCCTCCTGCTATGCAGTGCTTTTGAGGAAACTGGGTTTTATAAAAGATGAATGATCAGTTTAAAGGATTATATACTCCCTATAAACAAAGTATTTCTGGGACTCTTTTCTTTCAAGGCCTTCACCTCTGTGTCCTTCCTTCACACCTAAACACAGATGGCTCTCCAATCTAAAACTCTTGCCCTAACCTTTCTCTTGGTAAGCAGTCATCCTTGTTATTCAAGGTCCATCCAACTTTATCACCCACAACATGAGTTTATAAACTGTCTGTGTTCCAGCCAAGTCAATCTATTCTATCTTTCAGCCCATTTCTAAAACCGTACCTGTATCTGTGCCTCAAGCTTCTTCTCTGCCTGAATCCACTCACCTATTTTTGAATTCTCATTTTAAATTCCTCTTCCTCCATGAAGACTTCTCAGCCTTCACTGATGTTTTTGTCCCCTGCACACCTGCAAGGAGTCATATACAAGTCACATACCTTGAACCATCTGTTACTCTTTTATGCAAATGTCCCTTCTCCCCATCTCAACTCTGTCCATACTCTGTGTCATTCAGAGTCTTCTGTTCAATATATGTTTGTTGATTTTATTTTTCCTGACCCCGTTCTCACCCAGAATGGCAGGTGATTCAGTTATCTATGACTATATAACAAGCCATCCACAGTCCTGTGGGTTGACTGAGCTCGACTGGGAAGTTCTCACTTGGGGTCTCCCATGCAGTTGCAATTAGCCATCAACTGGGGTTTCAATCCTCCAAAGACTCAGCGGGGCTGAGCAGCCAAGGTGGCTCACTCTCTTGACGTGCATTGAAGTTGGCTATTGGCTGGGCGCTCAGCTGGGTCTGTCCATCAGAGCGCTCACACGTGGCCTCACCATGTGACTTTCACAGCCTGATAGTTGGGCTCAAAGAAGGAGCATTCCAGGAGTGAGGCCTGGAAGATTCCCAGGCAGAAGCTCCAAGGCTTATTATGACCTGTCCTTAGAAGTCCTAGAATGTCACTTCCACCGCATTCTCTTGGACAAGCAAGGCACTGAGCCTGGTCCAGATTCAAGGGGAGAAGAACAGGACCCCAACTCTTGATAGAAGAGCGACAAGATCAGATTGCAGAGGGGCACATGGGATGGACTCTGGTGTGGCCGCCATCTTGGGGAAAATATAATCGGCTAAGGCAGCTGATATGTCCATTCCCACTCTGGGGTTACACTAGTCTCTCACCCACCTGGTACATATATATATATATATTCTGCTCTCCTGGCATCTGGATAAACCTCCAACACATTGTTAGGAAAGATAGCTGGATGATCAGAACTGAGAACAGTCTTTGGCTCAGAACCGATAAAATAGCAAAGTAACAAACTAAAAGATCTTCTCTCAGAATAATGACATTCTTCTTCTATTCCCTAATTTAAAGAACTTTACAGGGGTGCTGGGAATGTCTGGCATCTTGTCCTGGGTGATGATTGCACAGGAGTACTCATTCAGCTGTGGACAGAAGAAAATCGATTTGAAAGCTCTTTGGGAAGGTTTTTAGGATGTGGTGATTGGATGTGTGGGGTCAGGGGCCAGGGTGTTGCCTGGGTCTCTGGACAGTACATGGAGAGGGACGCCCTTCGCTGGGACGAGGTGGGGAAGAACAGAAAGAGCACAGCCTGGGAGGGGCGTCCTGAGTCCAGTTGGAGTAGGAAGGTGCCACAGGTTGCCTCTTCCTGAGGCTCAGTTCCTCAGACTCTTGATGACTTATTTCTAGATGCTCCACCTCTGGTTACCCTCTGGCTTCCCGCCTCTGCATGACTCCTGCTTCCTGGTTTCCCTCTTTAGCAAGATCCTGAGCACGGGCTCCCTGGGACAGGGGCTGTCTCACTTGGCTCTATGACATCTCCAGCATCAAGCACAACACTTGGCACATAGGAGGCCCTTTATAAACATCTGTCAGAGGGAGAAATGAAATGCAAAGTATTCCAGGATATGTGAAGCCTCAGAATAAAATGGCACATCTTGCTGGATTGTAAAAGAAAGTGTTCCACTTGAAATTTTGTAAAATCCAGCAAGCCAATAAGCTGACATACAAAGTCGCTTTAAACAATTTTCATAGAGCTGTTCACTTAAGATTAGCAAACTTTACTATAGATATATTTTATCTCACTCTAAAAGTAAAATTCTTTTAAAGATTGCTACATTTTTTTCCATACAGATGATTTTTTCCCTAATTTTCTTTTTTAAAAAATTTTTTGCAGTTGTCATTTTGTTTCTTGTCATTTTCCCAGAAGCTGTCATCACGTCCTTTTCTTATTTTCCTTCACTTGAGTAGATGACTCTCCAGAGCCAAGTCTCAGGGAAGATTTGGAATGAGGAGAGCTGGTGTCGAGCAGCCCCTGACACTCCCTGGCTCTTGTTTTGTTTTGTTTTGTTTTGTTTTGTTTTGTTTTGTTTTTTTGAGACAGAGTCTCACTCTGTTGCCCGGGCTAGAGTGCCGTGGCATCAGCCTAGCTCACAGCAACCTCAAACTCCTGGGCTCAAGTGATCCTTCTGCCTCAGCCTCCTGAGTAGCTGGGACTACAGGCATGCGCCACCATGCCCAATTTTCTCTATATATGTTTTTAGTTGTCCAGCTAATTTCTTTCTATTTTTAGTAGAGACAGGGTCTCACTCTTGCTCAGGCTGGTCTCCAAGTCCTGAGCTCAAACGATCCACCTGCCTCGGCCTCCCAGAGCGCTAGGATTAAAGGCGTGAGCCACCACGCCCAGCCACTCCCTGGCTCTTTATGGACACTTACTCCTCTCCCTCTGCCCACTTCACATGTTCCTTCACTCAACAAAGGTTTAAAGAATGACCGCTGGTATGTTCCAGGTGTGGCTTTAGCTGTCAAGGGTGCCATAGTGGACAAGCCATCGTGGCCCTTCTCCTTGGGGCACTTAGAGTCTAGCAGAGGTGTTGTGCTCTTCCCCGCTGGCTGGCTAGCATTCCCCACCTGGAACTGACAGCGCGTGGTCCTGTTTGTCTCCTGGGACCCTTTAATGTCCCATACACCTGCTTGGCAAGGTGAAAGTCAATTCCAGTCATCTGTGGATATGTGACTTCACAGGTCTTCTTAACTTCCAATTTAAAATAAAGCATTTGAACGGTAGCCATCTAAATATAACACCTTCATGCCAGAGAGTAATTTCAGTGGTGTGACCATTCAGCCCAAGGGAAGAAAATCTCAGAAGCCAGCAAGACAGTGTGGTACCCCGCTGCCCCCCAACATTGCATGTGTAGGGTTCCACTTGCTCTGTCCACCTTAGGTTGGTCCTTCTGCTCCTGTTCTTCACTCTGCTTAGTCACATGGTCCTAAACTTAATCTCACTTCAAATATAGCAGTGTATCAAGAAATAAAATAGACTTCATGAGAACAACTAGGGACCAGGCAAAAAAATAGCAAAAAGAGTTGATAGGCCTGGCACAATGGCTCACACCTATAATTTCAGCACTTTGGGAAGCCAAGGCAGGAGGATTGCTTGAGGCCAGGAGTTCAAGACCAGCCTGGGCAACATAACGAGACCCCATCTCTAAAAAGAAAAATTTTTTTTAAATTAGGCAGGCATAGTGGTATGCTCCTGTAGTCCCAGCTACTTGAGAGGCTGAGGCAGGAGGATCGCTTGAATCCAGGAGTTTGAGGCTACAGTGAGTTATGATCACACCACTGCACTCCAGCCAGGGTGACAGAATAAGACCCTGTCTAAAAAAAAAAAAAAGAAAAAGAAAAAAAAGATAATTCACCTTGGCAGTTGAACTGAATTGTCATCAGTCAGCAGCTGCTCTTAAGCATGTCCAATAATGAATGCTGTGTACTCAATTTACTGTCAAAAGGACACATGAAAAAGGAAAAAGATAGGGGCCAGGCATGGTGGCTCATGCCTGTAATCCTAGCATTCTGGGAGGCAGGAGGATGGCTTGAGCCCAGGAGTTTGAGACCAGCCTGAGCAAGAGGGAGACCCCGTCTCTACTAAAAAAAATAGAAAGAAATTAGCTGGACAACTAAAAAAAATATATATAAAAAATTAGCTGGGCATGGTGGCACATGCCTGTAGTCCCAGCTCCTCAGGAGGCTGAGGTAGGAGGATTGCTTGAGCCCAGGAGTTTGAGGTTGCAGTGAGCTATGATGATGCCACTGCACTCTAGCCCAGGGCGATTCTGTCTCAACAACAACAACAACAAAAAATAAGGATTAAAACAGACTTTCAAATATTTCCTCGAGATTGGCTTAAGTTCCCAGAGGAAGTCATTCCATAACATCATTTTTTCTCTTTCGGTAAGATTTTCTTCACATTGTGTGCCAACACCCATTATGTTGTGAGGAAGTATTAATCATCCATGTGGAATTTTGTGTTTTCAAACCCTTTTAAAAAACCAACCCTTTCCTCTGCCTTTACCAACTGAGCTCACAGGCCATGCCCTGTGGACATGTACAAACCAGCCTGATATTTTTTTGTTACTGGTTTGCCAGGCCAAGTTGCTAAACTGACTTGATTCCTCAAATACCTGTGAATTCAGGGAATACTAGTAACATTATTTAAGTCTGTCCCAGACACAGAGGTGTGTCAGTGTGTCCCCATTTACTGCATAGAGTGTGCTGAAGTCCCCAGAAGAGATCAAAAGCAGACTCAGGGCATGGCCAGGCTGTGACAGGCATTACGTTAGGTCTCTTGATCACTCAGTCATTCCCTGGGAATATATGCAACGTAGTAATGACTGTTTCAGACAGCTAAATGCTTAGTCTGACTCAACATTTTACTTTGATGAAAAGAACCTCAGTAGACAATAAATGAACAAGACCTGAATGTGCGTCATGAAACCAGGCATGTGCAAGCATGATTCTCAAACAGGTGAGAGACTGGCTCTTCCTAAAGTCCTGCCCATCTTTCAGTGGCATCATTGTCCACCCAGTTACTCAGCCCAAAAGCCTCAGAGTCAACCCCTCTTTCCCTCACCTCACTCACCCCCCTCCCTGCCGCCATATTTAATATTAATACGTCAGCCACACTTGTTGGTGCCAGTGTCACAATATCTACATCCTCGAATCTACCACTCCTCGCCACGTCCACTAGCTTCCCTCCAGCCCAAGCCAACTTACCCTCCCTCCTGGAGAAATGCAACGGTCTCCTATATTTCTAATAAACTTAACCCCCCCCAAAAGAATTAAGAATTATACTATAACAAAGTCAACAACAAAATGACTAAGCGGGAAAAATAACACACATGCCCAGGGTTAGAATCTTTAATATAAAAAGAACTAATACAGATTATTAGAAAAAATATATGTTCAAATAAAAAAATGGATAAATTATTTGAACAATTTGTAATAAAGGAAGTATAAAGCATTCATAAACAAATGAAAAGATGCTCAGTCTCACTCTATTAAGATAACTTCAAAGTTTAATAAGACGCAGTAAACACTTACATGATTGGAAAAATTCAGGAAGTGTAATGCTGCCCTGATGATGTCGAGGGGGACTGGCACCATTGTTGGTGGGAGAACAAATTGGTCTACACTCTCTGAAGGGCAATTTAAAAAGCACCAATCAAATTTTAAAATGCATATGCTTTTTGACTTGGCAATTCTACATCTAGGAATTTATCTTAAAGATATATTTGCATATGAACGTAAAGATGCAAACACACATTGCAATAACAAAAGAAACCAAGAAGAGAGACTAATGACCAACAAACATATGAAAAAAATTCTCAACAACCTCTAATCATCAGGAAAATGCAAATCAAAACCACAATGAGATATCACTTAACTCCAATGAGAATGGTTTTTATCAAAAAGTCCCAAAACAATAAATGTTGGTGTGGATGTGGAGAGATAGGAGCACTCTCATACATTGCTGGTGGGACTGCAAACTAGTACAACCTCTGTGGAAAGTCATATAAAGATACCTCAAAGAGCTGCGAGTAAATCTACCATTTGATCCAGCAATCCTATTACTGGGCATCTACCCAAAGGAAAAAAGACATTCTATAAAAAAGACATCTGCACTCGAATGTTTATAGCAGCAAAATTCACAATTGCAAAGATGTGGAAGCAACCCAAGTGCCCATCAGTATATGAGTGGATTAATAAAATGTGGTATATGTATACCATGGAGTTCTACTCAGCCACAAAAACCAATAGTGATCTAGCACCTCTTGTATTATCCTGGATGGAGCTGGAGCCCATTTGACTAAGTGAAGTATCACGAGAATGGAAAAACAAGCACCACATGTACTCACCATAAATTGGTATTAACTGATCAACACTTAAGTGCACATATAGTAATAACATTCACTGGGTGTCGGGCAGGTGGCAGCGGGGAGGAGGGGAGGGGTATATTCACACCTAATGGGTGCGGTGTGCACTGTCTGGGAGATGGACATGCTTGAACCTCTGATTCGGCCGGGGCAAAGGCAATATATGTAATCTAAACGTTTGTACCCCTGTAATATGCTGAAATTTAAAAAAAGAATAAAAAAATAAAATAAAAATGTTTTCTAAAAAAAAAGAAAACCAATAGTATAGATAAAATTGCATAGACAATTTTTAAATTTACTATAAAAGTAATAGAGATTCATTGTAAAATATGGAAAATAAAGAAAAATAAGAGAAAAATTAAAATAAAAAAAAAAATCAGCCAAATGCCTATTGGTAGGGGGCTAGGTAAGTACATTCAGGTACATCCAGAGGATAGACTATTCAACAGTGAAGAGAATGAAACAAAATTACTTGGCATTGATAAGAGACAATTTTTCTTAGATATATTATTAAATTGCAAAAAGCAAGATGTAGAAGAGCATACATAATATGCTATCATGTATAAAAATGTGGGTGGGGAAACATACCTACATTGCTTGTATATGCATAGATTGTTTCTGGAAGGACATACAAGAAACTGGTAACAATGGTTGCATCTGGAAAGGTGATTTGAGAATTCAGGGTAAAGAAGAAGAGATTTGCTTTTTATTACCTATTTTATTGTGATGTTCGAAGTTGTACCATATTCAAGAATTGCCTGTTTTTATAAAACCATTAAGACAAAGAGAAAAGAATTAGTTATATTCTATCATTTTAAAGGAACATCTCAGTAATATTTTTCCAGAAAAGTGTAAGGTTTATTTAAAAAGATAAAAAATTTCACTTCTATCACAGCTTTTCATTTTCAGATTAGTAGGTATAAACTAATACTTCAGACAAAAGAATAGCCAGTATTTAGTGATTGTTTACTCTGAGCAAACGCTGTGCAAAATGCTGCCAGATAACAGTACTGTCCTCATCTCTCCATTATAGATGGAGTGAAAGCTCAGAGAGTTTAATTGACTTGCCTAAGGTCACACAGCTATTGAATTATAGAGCCAGGATGCAAATCTAGGCACTCCGACCTGACAGCCCACATTCTTAGCCACTGTGATGGTTTATTTGTTGTGTTATTAATGACTGATTTGTTTCATAAACAACAATACTTAAGGGTACATAATTTCTAATTCAAAACAGGTACTTAAAAGAAGAATCTAACCTTAACCAAAGAAAATAAAAACACAAATGTTATAAATTTGTACATCCCATAAATAAAGTCATAATACTGTTTCTGATGATACGGCCATGATGCAGAAAAATTTAAAAATAGTATTTTAAGATATTTAAGTAACAACTGGGTACTATGACTACTGTGTTTTCTATACAGTGCATGCTATGCTTTTGTGTCCTTGTGTTCTGTTTTTTATTCTTGACCTTCATGAAATATTAAAGTAATAAATAGTCTTAGGTTGGTGTCGTGGGTTGAATTGGGTCCCTAAGAAGATATGTTGAAGTCCTGACCCCCTTTCATGCATTGAATTTTGTCCCTGCCTCCAAAATTCACATCATGAAATTCTAACCCCTAATACCTCAGAATGCGACCTTATTTGTAAATGGAGGCTTTAATCGAATTAAAGTGAGGTCATTAGGGTGGGCTCTAATCCAATATGACTGAAGTCCTGGTAAAAAAAAATGGAGCTTTGGACACAGAGACAGACCTGGATAGAGGAAAGACAATGTGAAGAGACAAACGCAACGACACAAGCCAAAGAGAGAGGCCTGGAAGATCCTTCCCTCACAGCCCTAGTACACTCCCCCAACCCCTACCCCTGAGTGCGCCCTTATCAGGAAATGGGGCCTTGGTAGATGTAACCAAGCTAAAATGAGGCCATAGTCATCAGCATGAGGGTGGGCCATGCATCCAGTATGACAGATGTCCTTGGGAAAAGAGGAGACTGGGATATGGGAAGAACACCACGTGAAGACAGAGGAGTGATGTGGCTTCAAGCCAAGGAAACCAAGGGCTGCCTGCAACATTGGACGCTAAGGGAAGGGCAAGGAACCCGTCTCCCCTGGAGCCTTGAGAGAGAGCACAGCCTGCCCAACACCTTATTTTGGGACTTCAAGCCTCCAGAACTGCAAGGGGATAAGTTTCTGCTGTTTTAAGCCCCCTAGTCTGTGGTGGCTTGTTACAGCTGCACGAGGAACCCATTACAGTTGACTCCCTAGAATTAGAGGGGTGTGGGAGTGACTTGCCGATGGGGTCTCCACAGGTGGAACAGGAGGGGACTGGGGAAGCAGATGGGGCAGGGGAGGAATCCCGAAAGGGGCAAGCTGGATGCATCCCACGGCCAGCGCCATAGCCTGAGCCTGTAGGGCCCTGGGGTGTGAGCGGTGCCCCAGAGTGGGTCCCCCTGCACCCCGTGAGTCACAGGGTAGGGACTGCCAACCGGGGACTCCACCTGCCGGCAAGCGGGATCCAGTAGCCAGAAGGTAGGTCTCCACAGAAGAGCAGAGATGTTGCCTGTAGAAATCAAAAGCACTACCCCAGCCAGGACGAAAATGACAGAAAGGGATCCGAGGGGATGGAGGCAGAGCAACAGCACCATCCAATACATCGAATTATCTGGGCTGTGAAATCTGGAGTCAAGGAAGCTGGCTGCTGGTTTTCGGTCCTTCTATTAACTTGTTGGGTAACTTCTCAAGCATAACTTTGCATCTTGGGACTCGGTTCTTCTGCTAAAAGGAGATAATGATAGTGTTTTTATTTTTTTCAGGAAATGTTCTCTTTTCTGGGCTGATATCCAGTTGGTATTTACTGCTATACACATTGTCAAAATATATAAATCGTTCTGTACAATATAGACAATGCCCTGGGCCCCCAGCTGCCTTCCACCGGACCCCCCGACTTCCCTCCACCCAGCAATGACAGTGCCTGACACAGATGGGGTCTCTCTGACGCTGTGGCCCCCATTCTTTCTAATTGTCCAGTTGTTAAAGATTTTGACTGTCACCCTGGATGAAACACCTGCTGTATAACTAATCCAGTGATTGGAATTGTGAGCCACAGAAAACAAAACATTAGACATCCCCTGCCTTCAAGAGACTTATTTATAACTTAATTGAGGAGGAAACAAATACAGATTCGATACATAAGAGTAATTATGTGCTGAACTCTGCTACGCTGACATGTAAAAAGTGAACCTTTTCTGAATGAACAATTGTGAAAACATGATACAGGGGCCTGGTGTTAATCCTCCCTTGCCTATTCTGAGTTCACGCATGACCCTCTGGTTTCAGCGGGGCGCAGTCGCAGTCGGTGGTTTTGTTTATGCAATTCTCACCACTTTTACTATATTTTCCACAAATTAACGAGCTCTTTTCATAATACACCAGAAACCTGTAAAATTCTGTAACAGGATCTGTGGCATGTTAGTTTCCAGCAAAAAGGGGCTTTCTCAGAGGAAAAATAAAATAACAAATGCGAAGACACTTAGGATTTTCTTAGGTGTGTTCCAAGCCACGTTGGTGGAAAAAGGGAAGAGAAGTTGATGGAAGACCCAAAATCTTCCCTGTGGAGGCCTTTGAAATGTAAATTCAGTTCCTCTTTGGGGTCAGAGATTAACCACAGACCAGAGGACGACAGTGTTTTAAGGAAACCACATTCATGGGCCATCTGGGTTGCAGTTGGCTCAGTGCGTATCCCAGTTTTAGTTTTCTAAGATACAAAATATGACCAAAACCTACCCAAGATGATTGCCTAATTGGTAGTGTTCTCAAAAAATATTGAGATCCAAAGATGACAATTACCTCTAGGGAGTAATCGGGGAAAAGACTTGTATTTTTTTCCCCAGTATTTTGATGGACTTTGGAATTGTTTTATGTACAAAAATATTTGTTTTCAACTATATTTTAATTATGGGTTATCAATGGAGTAGCAATATTTCCTCTTGTGGGGAGATGGGGTCTAGAGTCCCTCCTCTTATGGCTCAGTTGGCTTGCGTGTCAGTTTCCTAGGCCTGCCAAAGCAAATTGGCACAAATTGGGTGGCTTAAAACAACAAAACTTTATTCTGTTACAGTCTGGAAGTCCCAAATCAAGGTGTTAGCAGGATTGGCTCCTTCGGGAGGCTGTGGGGGAAACACTCCATGCCGCTTTCCTGGTTTCCAGTGGTTGCCAGCAGTCCGTGGTGTTCCTTGGTTTGTAGACTCATCACTCTAATCTCTGCCTCTGTCGTCACATGGCGTCCTCCCTGTGTTTCTGTCTCTGTGTCCAAATTTCCTCTTCTTTTAAGGACATCAGTCCGACTGGATTAGGGTCCACTCGAATGAACTCGTCTTACCTTGATTATATCTGCATGGCTCTATTTCCAGGTAAGCCGTATTCACAGGCAGTGGGGGTTAGGACCTCAATATATCTTTTTAGGGGACACAGTTCAACCCTTAACAACCTGAGACTGCTTCAAAAGCAATAGAATGTGCAAAAGCGGCACTGGGTGACTTCCAAGAGCAGGTCAAAAAAGGTGATGTAGCTTTGTCTTTGTTTACTGCTACTTTCTCCATCAGAGCTCTGAGCAGCCATATGTGAAGTTCAGCGAGTGAGAGAGGCCACCCGGCTGCCCTGTGGTCAGCAGTCCTGGTCTTCAAGTCCTCCCAGACCCGGCAGGACGCATGTGACTGAGGAACCCTCCAGATCATTCCAGCCCTGCCTTCAGGTCACCATCACCTTTGGTCTTCCCAGTTGAGAACCCAGACACTGTGGAGCAAAAACAAATCACTCACACTGTGCCCTGCCTGCATTTCTGACCCCCAAATCTGTGAGCATGAATACAATGGTGTTTCAAGCCATAGTTTTGGGGTTATTGGTGATGTAGCAATTGTAATTGGAAGAGTAAGACTAAAAGCTCTAAAACAATTGTCTTCAAATGATCTTACTTAAATACTCCCTAAAATAATTTGGGAAAACTGTAAACTCCTTCACATATTTTTATGTTGATGTCCACTTTGTGTTATCATACGTTTACCATTTCTGAAATATTGTAAATATTGTTGGTTTAATCCTTAAGCTGACACATCACTCTTTCAGATACATCCATTGGATTCTAAACCCATATCAATTTATTACTCACATCATCCATTTAAAAATACAGATCATTAACAGTTGAAAAGTTCACACTGTTTCTCATTTCCCCTTGAATTCCTATTTTTTCCACTTCCCCCTTATAAGTCTATCATAATGTAATTTTTTATGCTTAGAAGTCTTTTATTGCTCACCTGTTCTTGAAACTTTGCTACTATATATATAATATATATTTAATTTAACTTTGTATGACCGTAAAATTGAAAGTGTTGAAAATTTCCTTTAGATGAAGTTGCTATTGTAATTATTCTTAGCCCACAATTTATTAAAATACAAACTTTGATAAATGACAATTAAAGAAAAGTACAATTTTATTGAAAATGTAGCCAAAAACTGAAACAGCCTAGGTGCCCGTCAATAGGAGAATGGGTGCAAGAACTGTGGTGGATTCATACAGTAGAATTCTACTCAGCAATAGGAAGGAACGAACCGCTTACACATGAAACAATGTGGATGAATCTTGACAACATTATTCTGACTAAAAAAAGCCAGCCACACAAGAGCACATGCTGTGTGATTCCATTTCTATGAAGTTCGAAAATAGGCAGAACTAATCTATGGGGAAGAATATCAGAACCATGGATCCCTCTGTGGTGGGGTAGGGGCAGGGCTTGATGAGAAAATGGCATCAAGGAACTTTCTGGGTGATAGTGATGTGCCCTGTCGGACCTCTGTAATGGGAATTTGGCTTACACAGATGTCTGCATTTGTCAAATGGTCCACTGAAGATCTGAACATTTTACCATATGTTAATTTCATCTCAAAAGCAAAAAAAAAAAAAAAAAACTGTGGACAAATTGAATTCTAACTAAAGGTATGTATGCTAAAGTATTGAAGGGGAAAATACAATGATGTCTGCAATTTTCTTTGAAACCTATCTGGATTGACAAGAGGGAAGGACAGATGGACAGGTATGTGATGCAGCAAGCTTAGTAACATAATTGTAGAATTACAATTATGTGGTGGGTATATGGGTGTTCACTAAAATTTTTTCAACATTCCTGTATGTTTGAAATTTTTTAGAATAAAAAATATTGGAAAAATTTTTATTGAAAATGCATGTCCTACTGAGATGGGTGGGAACGTCTCAACCAGTTCATGTATCCAGGGAATGTTAATTCTTGCTAGAATCAATGCCAGGTTTAGCATCAAATTCATGCCAATTTTCATCTTTTTAAAATGTGCACATGGAGGAAGTATATTCATGTTAATGAGGAGAATGGGAAAGGAAGAGTCTTGCCACAGCCTTGACCCTCGCTTCTTTGGACCATTTATAAGTTATGACTCCTCCAAATCACACAGAGATATATCATCAAAAATCATTTTAATGATTTATCAGCTGACAATTTGATTTGCCTTTAATTTGGTTGAATGCCAAGAATAAGAAACTACCTGTCTTCAAAATGATTTTTTTAAAACCAAATCAACAGGGTCATTCCTCTTTTAATATCAACATTAGTATTTCAAAAATCTCTTTATTTAATGCCCTAGAAGTTATTTCATCTCTGGCAATGCACCATAGTAAGATTCAGGATGGTCAGAGGTTTGCCTTCTTTAGCACGTGGAGAAGGGATTATGGAAGGAGAGATGGGAGAGGAGAACTTACCCCCATAAAGGACGCCGAGAACCGGGGCTTGATGGCCTTAAACTTACCCATGCATACCTGAGACAGTCAACCAGTTAAAGACTGCTGCTTTAAAGAGTTCTTTCCATGCACAGAGGGCAAGACTACAAGGCCAAAGACTGACTCAAATTCCTCCACTCCTTGGGCATATATAAGGAAACCCTACTTTTTTTTTTTTTTTTTGAGACAGAGTCTCACTTTGTTGCCTGGGCTAGAGTGAGTGCTGTGGCATCAGCCTAGCTCACAGCAACCTCAAACTCCTGGGCTTAAGCGATCCTACTGCCTCAGCCTCCCGAGTAGCTGGGACTACAGGCATGTGCCACCATGCCCGGCTCATTTTTTCTATATATATTTTAGTTGGCCAGATAATTTCTTTCTATTTTTAATAGAGACGGGGTCTCGCTCTTGCTCAGGCTGGTCTCGAACTCCTGACCTCGAGAGATCCACCTGCCTCGGCCTCCCAGAGTGCTAGGATTACAGGCGTGAGCCACCGCACCTGGCCAGGAAACCCTACTTTTTAATGTAATGTCTTCCTAGGTGCTGCATTGCCCCCCAAGAGCATCGTATTTACCTTTAGAAATGACGTTCTAACTGCAGATTCTGTGCCTGGCTGAGGACTTGCGGGACAGTATACCCCAAAAGCGAATATATGAAAACCATGATACTTCATAATCACCTGTAATCTCTCTATAATTGGCCTCTTCAGAGAATGAGAGGCGTATACAGGGCTGGCTCCTGGGCCAGTCCCAGCCCCAGCCATAGCAGGGAAGGGGCTGAGGCTGAGGCTCCCCCATGCCCTCCCCAGATCCAGCCAGGGCAGGGCCAAGCATCATGCCCAAAGGACAAGACAGAGCAGGTCCAGAGGCTGAAGTGTGCCACCTCTCAGTTGTCACATTCGTGGGGCAGGCCAAGTCTAAAGCCGGGTGGCTAACAGGGCAGGAAGGCTGCAGAAGTGATGGCCGGTATGCCCCGGAGTACTCTGAGCAGGGTGCCCTTGTCCCCTGGGGGCCTTTCGGGAAGCCTTCTAGTCCAGTGACTAAGAGAAGCATTGGGTGTCTGTGAGCTGCCTTCAAAACCTGGTAGGGTCCAACCAGGCTTTTATCTGTAGTACCAGTATCTGTAGTGCCTGGCGCACAGAAAGTGCTAGATAACTAATGTTGTCTGGCTGAGTTAGGGAATTGGAGGGAGAGCATGAGATCAGATTAGATCATCAAGAAAAAAATGGAGAGGTGGCAGGATTCTGCCTCCCCTGGGGATGGTGGGGAAAGGGCAGGCAGGAAGGGGTGGGAAAAGCAGGGAAATGTCCTAAAATGCACAGGACAGCACTGCCCACAGCAGAGAATCGCCGGGCCCAAAATGTCAATAGTTTGAAAACTCTGCCAATACAGCAACCACAGGTCCTGGATTTTCTGGAATGAACCCATTTTCAAACATTCTTATCCCAGCACATGTCTCATGTTGGGGCTTAGGTAACGTGGTCCTCAATGCTGCAGTACCCAGAGGAGAGTGGTCCCCGTATCTCAGCCAAGGGGGTGGAATCTGCTGTCTCCCTCATATGGGAGCCTGTTTCTCATTGGCTGCTCTCTTCTCCAGTCTTATTTTTAAAAATCTTAGACTGATGTCCCTGAAGGATTTTTAAACTCCAGTGATCTCCAACTAGCCAGAGCCAAACCTGCTTTCCACATTCCCACAGAGACTCTCACACGCACATGCACACACCCATGCATGTGCGCCATTTCGCACACATGTTCTCTATCTGCCCCAACACCTCATTCCTCCTGACTTCCCACCAAGGGGTCTGGGCAAAACTCCCTGGCCCTGCCCCTCCTCCTCATGCTTGGCTCGCAGTGGCCCCTTCCCTGCCCCTTGCCCAGTCTCTGCTGGCTCCGCAGAGCTCAGGAGCTCTTGGCACCCGTCACGCTCTGAGGCTTGGAAACCATGTGCTGGTCCTGGTCCCGTGATGAGAATTAGAGCTGACGATTTTCTGGAAAGAAACCAAATGTGTTCCTTCTCACCTGGCCTGTTACCTCTTCTCCCCAAAGACACTTTCCAACGAATTTCTAATTTTTCTCTTTCCTTATGCAGACTTCCTCATCACTGTGTTGGTTATGAGGCCAAAAGGAACAATAGCAACGAAAAAAATAAAGTAAATACACTTCATGCTCTTCCCTCTTATGAAACAACGTAGCAGCCCTTCATTTCTCCCTTCCCTGACGGCCCGTTTGATTTATATTAATAACAGCTAGAAGAGCTTCCGTGCATTTTTGCTGCTGAAGCTTTGACTTCTGGGGCTGTTACTTTCATCCCTTCCCTCTTGAGTTTTCCAGCACTACTTGTCTTCTGAGAGGGCGTAAGAAAAAGGAGGGTGGCAGAGGGCCAATGTGTCACACGTCACACTCTGAGCCTCCCCTGGCTTGAGGGCTGGGAGACCTACAGTTATCGCTGAACTTTATACAATCGAATGGTAGAGTTTCTTGGGGGATTTTTTGGATGTTACAGTTTAACCAAACTTGTTCCATCTTCCTTTGAAAATGTTACAGAAAATAAAATGACAACGAAAATTGATTTTTCCAAACTATTTGTTACATCAGTCTGTGACTTTTAAGGTCACTTCCTACTGCTCTTCTTGTTAATACATTAATGAGTGACGTTAATCAAATCAGTAAAGATTTGGTTTGTAATGACCAGTATTTATCACCTGCCTCCTAGGAGCTGGCTTTAGTTTTCAATCTAATGGTTTTTATTTATTTAGGTACTGGCTGTTTTGACCATTCATGTATTTTGTTTGTGACTCAGTTCTCTAAAGCTCGATTCCTTTAAAACACTGAAGTCAAATAAGGACAGTTATATAATCAAACGAGGATTTGATAACAGGCATGATGGGCATCAGCTATGAAATCTGTATTCAAAGATCAGAGAGCAAGTGAGAGAGAAAATAGACTGGAACAAAAAAAAGGAATGGAGCCTTGGGGACAGGTGGGACTGAGGCAAATGATTTAACTGGAATGTTACTGGGGCCCCGGCAGGTAGGGGCTGGAGAGCACATCCTACAGAGAGAGCCGGCTCTCTCTGCCAGAACGGTGGCAGGGCCCAAAGCCCTCCTCTGTCTTCCAGGCTCTCCTGGAGCTGACTGGAGTTGGGAGGGAGTGGAACATGGGGATATGTAAGTCACCTATTCCCCAAAATTTTTTTCAGGGTTCTTTTCTTTTAAATTGACTTTATTTTTTAGAACACTTTTAGGTTCACTTGAGAAGAAAGTACAGAGATCTCCCAAATACTCCCTGCCGCCCACATGCACAGCCTCCCCCATTATCAACATCCCCCACCAGAGTGGTGCATTTGTTCCAACGGATGGACCTATTAATGTATTGACAGGTCATTATCACCCAGAGTCCATGGTTGACATTAGGGTTTACTCTTGGTGTCGTATATTCTATGGGTTTGTACAAAAGTATAATGACATGTAGGGTGGCATTATAATATTATACAGAGTAGTTTCGCTGCCCTAAAAATCTTCTGTCTCCAACTATACATCCCTCCCTCCCCCCAATCCCTGGCAACTACAGCTTACCCTTGAACAACACGAACTGAGCAGGTCCACTTTTTTCAATAAAAGTTACACTAAATGTGCCTGCCTCTCCTGCCTCTCCTGCCTCTGCCACCTCCTCTGCCAGCCCTGAGATAGCAAGACCAACCTGTCCTCTTCTTCCTCCCCCTCAGCCTACTCAACACAAAGATGAAGACCTTTATGATGATCCACTTCCACTGAATGAATAGTAAATGTATTTTCTCTTCCTTATGATTTTCTTAATAACATTTTCTTTTCCCTAACTTATAAGAACACAGTATATAATACATATGACATACAAAATATGTGTTAATTGACTGCCTATGTTATCAGTGAGGCTTCTGGCCAACAGTAGGGTATTAGCAGGTAGGTTTTGGGGGCACCAAAACTTGTGTGCAGATTTTCCACTGCTGGGGAGATTGGAACCCCTAAACTCCCCTGTTGTTCAAAGGTGAACTATACTGATCTTTTTATTGTGTCTATTGTTTACTGTTTCCAGAATGTCATACGGCTGGAATTATACAGTGTATGTAGCCTTTTCAGATTTGCTTCTTGAATTTAGTAATATGCATTTAAGTTTCCTCCATGTCTTTTCATGGCTTGATAGCTCATTTCTTTTCAGCATTGAATAACATTCCATTGTCTGGATGTACCACAGTTCATTTATCCCTTTACCTACTGAAAATCGTCTCAGTTGCTTCCAAATTTATAAATAAAGCTGCTATAAATATCTGTGTGCAGGTTTTTGTGTGGCTATAAATTCCAACTCCTTTGGGTAAATATCAAGCAGTGCAATTGCTGGATCATATGGTAAGAGTATGTTTAGTTTTGTAAGAAACTGCCAAACTGCCTTCCAAAGTAGCTGTGCCGTTTTGCATTCCCACCAGCAATGAATGAGAGCTCCTGTTGGTCCACATCCTTGCCAGCATTTGGGGTTGTCAGTGTTGAGGATTTGGGCTATTCTAATAGGTGTGTAGTGATGTCTCCTTTTGTTTCAATTTGCATTTCCCCAATGACATACAATGTGGAGCATCTTTCCATGTGCTCGTTTACCCTCTGTATATCTTCTTTGGGGAGGTGTCTGTTAAGGTCATTGGTCCATTTTTCATTCAGGTTGTTTTCTTATTGTTGAGTTTTAAGAGTTCTTTCTATATTTTGGATAACAGTCCTTTTTCACATGTGTCTTTGGCAAATATGTTAGCCCAGTCTCTGGCTTGTCTTTTCTTTCTCTTGACAGTGTCTCTCGCAGAGCTGAAATTTTTAATTTTAATGAAGTTCAGTTTATCAATTCTTTCTTTCATGGATTGTGCCTTGGATGTTGTATCTAAAAAGTCATTACAAACCCAACGTCATCTAGATTTTCTCCTGCATTATCTTCTAGGAGTTTCATAACTTTTTGTTTTATTAATACATTAAGGTCTGTGATCCATTTTGAGTTAATTTTTGTGAAGGTTATAAAGTCTCCATCTAGATTCATTTTCCAGGATGTGGATGTCCAGTTGTTCCAGCACCCCAGTTGTTGAAAAGACTATCTTTCCTCCATTGTATTGCCTTTGCTCCTTTTTCAAAGATCAGTTGACTATATTTAAGTGGGTCTATTTCTGGTCTGTCTTCTGTTGTGCTGATCTGACTACTCTTTGGCCAGTACCACACTGTCCTGGTTACTGTAGCTTTATAGGAAGACTTGAAGTCAGGCAATGTCACTTCTCCAACTTAGTTCTTCTCCTTCAATATTTTCTTGGCCATTCTGGGTCTTTTGCCTCTCCATGTAAACTTTAGAACAAACTTGTCAAAATAATTTGCTGAGATTTTGATTGGGATTACATTGACTGTACAGATCAAATTGGGAAGAACTGATACCTTGAAAATACAGAATTTTTTATCCACGAAAGTGGAATCTATCTCCATTTCTTTAGCTCTTTGATTTCTTTCATCAGTTTCATAGTTTTCCTCATATAGATCTTATACATATTTTGTTAGATTTACACTTCAGTACTTAAATTTTTTGGTGCTAATGTAAATGGTATTGTGTTTTTAATTTCAAGTTTCTCAGGATTCCTTTTGAGCCTGATTTTATAATCCAGAGTTTTTCTATCCTTCCAGAAGTTTATCGTTCTCTAATTTGATAATTGTGCATCTTATATCTTCACTCAAAGCTTGATAAAAACATGAAATAGATGAGAGCCAAGGGTACATCCCAGAAGCTATCTCTTTAGGATCCAATTAGGTTTTTCATTTAATCTCTCATTTTCTTAAGATCTTACTTTTTAAAATAAGAAATTAAGTTTACTTTTGTTCTCATTCTGCTTTAGGAAACTTGGTGGCCCTTTCGTCATGGGTCTCAATTATAACAGAGGGATACCTTGATCCCTTTACTTCTTAGAAATGGACATTTTCCTTCTTGGGGATTACTTGTCACATGACCTGCCAGATGTTCTGCCTCTGTATCTGCCCACCCATCTCCTAATGCACTAACGTGTCCCCCACTAGAAGCTCAGTAAACAATTTCAACTTCCCTCACTCAGCTTTGGGGCCAGTTCTGTCCTTAGGGGCAGGGAATTTTAACAGCTGAGTTCAGTAGATCGAGTGCATCCTCAGCAAGTATGCCATGTGGCTGGTTTTTCTTGAACCTTGGTTCTAGTTCTAGTGACTGAGCTTCTTATCCCTACGTAGTGCTCAGTTCCAATGTCTCTAGATTTCTAAACTTACTTTTGTAGCCTGACAAGTGACTGTCCGTTTAGCCAGTTGTGGGGCTGCCAGACATCATCGCTTGTCTGTTTGGATCATCACATATTACTCGTTCCCTGCTGCCAGTCTGCGCAGCACCCACAGACTACTTCTTTTCCAGACTTCCAAAGTGCTGGACACCGTTGCCAGGCATGGTCCTCTCAGCAGGTGACGCACTGCCTGCATGTGGGTCCCCTCCCTCCAAGCATCTGTCTTCACCCCATGAGCATGTCTAGACTCCAGGCACAGACCCCTCCCCGGCTGTCCTGTCCCATCAACTCCAGTTCTAATAGAAAAAATAATGCAATCCAGAGACTTTTCCAGCAGATAGCTCCTTGGAGGCGGGGACCTCATTTTGCACATGCTCAACTATATTAAAATCTGATTTTGCTCAACCATATTAAGTACTCAGTCATTATGAAAAAAAAATCTGCTTTTCACATACTCATTTTACCTCAATAATGTATAATTTCATTAAACTCCCCTTCACAAATGGTTCTTATATAGCGCGTTAACCACATGGTTTTATTCTCTTATGAAAATATTTATAGATCAGAAAGGTGTGAGAGTCTAAAACTGTGATGAAAGCCCTGCCTCAGCCCGAGCACACGAGAGTGGTCAGGAACGTTTTCTTCCAGCTCTTTTCAGACAGCAGCTACAGAGTCTTCAGCACATCCTTTTTACGGTTTTGTGACTCATTTCCTCACTTGTAACACAGATATACTAAGGCAGCGCCAACCAACCGCAGCAGAGTGCTATGAGAATGCTGGCCATAGAGTAATTACAATTTTATTTGCTATATGATTTTGACTATATTTATTTCTAATACAATACTCTGGGGTTTGGATATCTTATATTATTTTTGGCTCTGTTGTGAACTATATACAACATGATGGAAAATCACACCCTGCACAGCACCCTGGGCTGCAGTGTCCATAAAAGGCAATATGCTGGCTTGAGAACTTGAATGATTTAATAACCAACCTGTGAGCCTAGCTCCCTCCTTCACATCTGAAAGCACATTGTCACAGAGGGGAGAAAATTTTCTTTTTTCCACTGCTTTCATCTCACAGCTCCTTTTTCAGGTCTCCTAGTTGGAAAGACATTTATTTCTGCATAGGAAGATTATTGCTCTTGAAAGAATCTTTCATGATCGTACAGGGCAGCCTCTCTCCCAACACAGAAATGCCATCTGCAATGCCGAGAGATGACCCGCTGAGGGTTAATTAATTAATGAGTGCCTACTAGGGGTGGAGAACTGCAGCCTTCTGATTTCAAGATTGTTCTTTTTTAAGCACCAAAGGAGGCAAGGAAAACTTCATCTTTCACTGCTGCACTGCTTTTAATAAAAGGATTTGTTCTGTAAAATTTGAATTCTGTCAAAAAGCCACATTTAAGGACCAGGAGGGCCACATTTCACCTTAAGGCCGCAGGTTGCCCACATTGTGCTGACTCTCACAGAAGGGCAGACCCAGAGATATGGATTCAAGTGCAAGGAGTTCATCTGAGAGAGGGTCCCCGGAAACACTGGAAAAGGTGGACATGAGGCAGAGAAGAGAAGGGAGCCACTGAAGGGTGATGGATTACCAGGCAAGTTACCACTGTGGGCAAACAGAGCTCAGCCTCGCTCTAAGGAATTCTGAAAACCATGACTCAGAATTAACCCAACCAGGGCGCCAGGGATCTGGGGTATTTATCCACCAATTCTCTATCTGTCACTGCGTCAAGGGAATGAATTTGCCAGCACTTCTCACTTTCCCATGCACAGGCGCAGTGTGTTTCCAAGGCCATAAAAAAAGCCTTCAAGTGCAGATTTCCAGGAGTCAACTGTAAATAGAGGTGAATGCCAGTGGGTTAGGGGGACACCAATAGTGTCTGCTACATGCAGCAGACAGAGAGAATCAAGCTCTCCCCCCTACTTTTGACCTGAAGGAGCAAACAGGGACATTCACTCCTTGAACCCAGTGGTAGCGGGGGGAGGGAGGGTTCTGGTTTACGGGGAACCCTGGAGCAGTGCAGGTTATAGCTTGAGGGAACATGTGCAAAACCTGAGTCAACTCAGGGAGCAGGGAGAACAACAGCTCTAGGTGACTTCAGGCTATGACTAGTTGTCAGTTCCCACATATTGAGGTTTTCAAGAATGACATGGAAATACCAGCCTTCCGCAGCTGTCTGGCTGTTCTCGGAGGGGAGAAAACCCTGATTCGGAGTAAAAACCTTGGGCAAAGGGGTTGGAAGGAAGTAGCTGAGGAAAACAACAAAACAAAAGAAAACCCTAACATTATTTTAGCCGAAATGGCATTTTTAAGAATGAATAACACGATGCACACATATTGGCAGGTCTGCCCTTGGCTACTTTGGCAAATGTGTATAAATGATACTCTTACATTCTAATTAGGATTTGAAATATTGCTTCTTTTAAAACTGAAACAAATCTTTAATCGTACACTCTGCTTTGTAGTACCATGTAAAGGTCAAAACACAACCACAGACAGGAGACAATTTGATTAACCTTAAGTTCTGGAAGGGAATTGAAAAGTTTGGCTGAAAGAGCTTGTGCCTTTGGAGTGAAACATTTTCTATGCCATTTTAGTTGCATGTTTATGGGGTCCTGAGAAATTAAAAATGATGTGTTCTTGTTACAGCAGGCACCCACACCAAAGGCAGAGAAAGAACAAGCTGCGCCAATGGGAGAAAATGAGCAAAAATGGAAATTCCACAAAAAAGATGCTCAGAGGGAAGGATAGGATTATTTTTCTTGCCCAGTAAAACAGGAGTCAGAAGAAATGGGCTTTCCCTGAATAGAGAGTAACAGCCTTTTCTTTTTCACATGTGGTTGTCCCCAACTTTAATTCACTTCATAAAGTTCTAATAATGTTAGATAACTCAGTAATGAATTTTTAATCATAGCCTCCATCAACAATATAGTTTAACAATTTAAATCTGGAGAATTTATACACACATGCATGCACACACACATTCTCCAAGATATATATGTTTTGATAAAAACACTTTATTTTCCTTAATATTATTGCCCCTGAATCTGACTATATGTTTATTTAATGTGAATATATTTCTTTTATTAATATAAAAGATCATTTCTTTTTTCCCATTTCATCAGAACTTCATTCCATTAATTTCCATTCTACTAAAAAATGAGCCACTTTTAAAGTTAGGTTAAGGGTATTTTTTCTCTTTCTTTTAATACTTCTTAATAACTGACATAAAAGTAGGTTATGTCCTACTTATAAAGAGGGCCTGTGTGAGCTGAGGAGTACATAAAAGAGAGCTGTCATTAAAAAAAACCATCATTCGCTATACTGAAAATAGTAAACCTGAGATCATCCATACACATGATTTTGTTTCTTTAGAGTAGACAAATGTGGATTTATGATGAAACCTAAAGACTAGAGAAAATGTAATGACAAATTAAAAGGAAAAACAAGTTCTTGAAAAAAATAAACAGAATAAATGATGGTAGATTTATAAATGAGGTCAAAATAGAAGAATATGAAACATCTGTTGATAATAATCCATTAATTTCCAAGTTAAGTCTAAATTTTTTAAACCTGCTTTCTAAATTTTCATTGACAGGTAGAAGGGAAAGGGACCAGAAATCCCCACAAACCAGTCTTGCGTCAACATTTTTCTCATTCTTTTTGAGTAAGGTAAGATTTTTTTTTCTTTCCTTCACAATCTGCCAAATAAATTTTATTTAGACTTTCTAAAGCAGAACTTTAGACTGATGTTTCTAGGTTCATTGAAGCCTAGAATGGAATCATCATGGATTTTACAAGAATCTTAATTGCATCTATTAACCCTAAATGCCTCCTGGGCATTATGTTTTTAATTCTACCAAGCAATCCTCTAAGGCAGGTATTATTATCCCCATTTTACAGATAAGAAAAGGTGAGTCTCAGATTAAACAATGTGCTAAACGTAGTACTAGGATTGAAGCAGAGGTTTGCCTGACTCTAAAGCTAAAGTTCCAAATAACTCCCATGTTGAGTTAAACAGGCTGATAAAGATAGAAGGATGAAGAAAAGGACAGAAGCAACAGGGTTTAAAATGGGGCCTTTTCCCCACAGGTGTAAGCAAATAGATTTGGGAGTTAAAACTGAAGTAGTTGTTAGGGTGGGAATTGAAATAAACCTTAGATTAAGATTCAATATAGGGCTGGCATTAGAGTTAGGATTTTGAGAGTTTGGTGGTGGGGGTTACCTGTATATTTGAAATTAGGCTAGAGTTTTGATTCAGAGTGGAGCTTGCATTAAGTACTGGGAAGGGTGTGGTACAAGGCAGTGTTAACTAAACTTCCCTGATGGTAGGAATCAGCTGGGCAATTGTTGAAAGCACAACTTCCGGGCCCTTCTCAGACCTGCTGTGTCCCTGTCTCCCAGGAGAAGCTGTGCCGCTCACAGTGGAGCCAGCTGAGTCCGACCATCAGGCACGCAGGGAAATGCTGGGCATTGCTCACAGTCTCGCTTCCATTAGGATCATCTGGTGAGCTCTTTACAAGTACTCAGGCTTGGGCCCCATCCCTCAATTAAATCAGAATCTGAAGTCGGGGTTATGTTTAAAAAGTTCCCTGGGTGATTCCAATGGGAAGCAAGAGCTGAAATCCCAAATAGATAGTTAGAGATGAAAATAGATATTTGTTTCTTCTGGATTCATAAAGCTCTTCAACTCTCTTCTATGGCAATTTTCGTATACTGCTTGATTTATAAGTTTTTGTGTACCTGTTTTTTTATTTTTAGTTGTTTGGCTAATTTCTTTCTATTTTTAGTAGAGACGGGGTCTCACTCTTGCTCAGGCTGGTCTCGAACTCCTGAGCCTAAGGGATCCACCAGCCTCAGGCCTCCCAGAGTGCTAGGACTACAGGCGTGAGCCACCGTGACTGGCCTGTGTACCTGTTTTTACAACATTGTATCCTTGAAGGGCAGAGACCAGATGTTAACTTTATCACCCACAGTGCATAGCACTGTGATACTGAATGAATACATATTTGCTCTGTGCATACAGGCATTCAGAGGACATACTCAGCAGCTCTGTTCAAGGACAAGAAATATACCATGTACACTGCAGCAGATTCACCCCCCCAAAAGGGAATTTCCTCCCTCTTTTATGAATTATCAAGAATCACTCAATGTGAAGCAGTTTGTTCATTGATTAGAGTCTGAGGAACTTTAGCCCTCCAGATCATTACTCTACCCACAAGCCACACATGGCATCAGCCCTTTCTGGGCAGCTTTTGCCCTTAACCTCCCCTGGATCTAGGCTGTTCCTTAGAAACTTGCTTGATCAATAGAATGTGGTTTTGGGACTTCAAATGATAGGCTATAAGAATTCTTGCAGCTACCTTCTGGAGCTCTGGGAGTACTCATGGATCCCCAAGTTGCCATGTAAGAAGTCCAACCACACTGAGACCACCATGCTGAAGAGGACACATGGAGAATCCCTGAAATTACAAGAAGAGTGAGAGGCCTGGCCAGCCCCCAAAGCACCTCTCCACAGAAGGAATGTCAAAAGACCTAAAGCCATCTGTAATTTACCAAAACACATCATTTCAAAAATATCAACATGATGTCTGATTTATAACAAAAGGAAAATAAAAGTTAAGTAACTTATAATAAAATAATATGTACTTCAGTATTTTGATGCCCCAGGCAAAACACAAAGTAGTAGGCATAAAAAAGAATGTATACGTGGGCCCAGTGTGGTCGCTCACACCTGTAATCCCAGCACTTTGGGGTGCTGAGACAGGAGGATTGCTTGAGGCCAGGAGTTTGAGACCAGCCTGAGCAACATATTGAGATCCCATCCCTACAAAAATAAAAAATAAAAACAATTAGTTGGGTGTGATGGCATGTGCATATAGTCTCAGCTGCTCAGCAGGCTGAGGCAAGGAGGATCGCTTGAACCCAGGAGTTCAAAGTTACAGTGAGCTATCATCGGGCCACTATGCTCCAGCCTGGGCAGCAAAGCAAGACCCTGTTGCTTAAAAAAAAAAAGAAAAGGCCGGGTGAGGTGGCTCATGCCTATAATCCTAGCACTCTGGAAGGCCGAGGAGGGTGGATCGTTTGAGCTCAGGAGTTCGAGACCAGCCTGAGCAAGAGCGAGACACCCCCCCCCCACCAAAAATAGAAAGAGCAACTAAAAAAGGACAACTAAAGATATATATAGAAAAAATTAGCCGGGCATGGTGGTGCATGCCTGTAGTCCCAGCTAATTGGGAGGCTGAGGCAGGAGGATCACTTGAGCCCAGGAGTTTGAGGTTGCTGTGAGCTAGACTGATGCCACGGCACTCTAGCTTGGGCAACAGAGTGAGACTCTGTCTCAAAAAAAAAAAGAAGAAGAAGAAGAAGAAGAAGAAATGCATATGTATTTAAAATCCCTGGAAAATACAAAACTACAAATGCAGGCTCAAATGGGTGTATTGTGCTAGCAACCCAAATACCATACATGATACTACCTTTAGTGTCTTTAGAAGATGATGGACACATTTTTGCATTGTTCTAAACAAAATCAAATACAGTATCTCCTGATTTCATATGTTAGGTACATTCCTGGAAATTTTAGTCTATATTAAAATAGTGTAAACAATGCCGTGTTTAGGAGTTCTGGACCTGAGTAAGATAGAGAAAGCATATCCTACCCTTCTTACTCACTGAATGCAGCTATAAGATCTACATAGAGTAGCTATTTGAGGACTTTAGAAACTAAGTGATAGCAGATGGATTGGGAAAAGAAAGACCAGAATTTGAACTACCACCAAATTTGAGGTAAGATGGATTCCCCAGAACTGGACTTAACGTAGTTCTAAACCCAGAAGTGGGCCCCACTCCTGGAAAGAAAGAGCTCCAGGAAAAGCTCTCTAGTTCTAGCTACAGCGGCTGGAAAGGGGATCCCTAACAGTCAGAGTGTGGGGTGAAATCCCATTTTTCTTTTTTTCTTCTTTTTTCATTCTCTTGAGCCTTAGCCTTCAGGCAACTCCGGTCATAAGCACCAGTAGCGGGAGCCTTCAAGTGTCTAAAACTCTGGGGCAGGGAGGCTTCCTCTTTAATCAGAGAAGCTGTGATTTCCAAGAAGGGACAATCTCCCATTGTTTTTTTCTCTCTCTCTGTCCTATCTCTTGGTCCTGGCCATGGGCGCTGTCTGAGAAATGTGCAACAGAGTGGGAAAACATATTGAGTTATAAACATACCTTTTACCATATGACCTGACAGTCCCACTCCTAGACATTTGCTCTAGGAAAATAAAAACTTCTGTTCACAAAACCTATACATGAACATTTTACAGTAGTTATATTCATAATTGCTAAAACGTGGAAATAATTCAAATATCCTTTCATGGATGGATGGCTACACAAACTGTGGTACATCCATACAATGAAATGTTACTCAGAAATAAGAGGAACAGGCCGGGCGCGGTGGCTCACGCCTGTAATCCTAGCCCTCTGGGAGGCCGAGGTGGGTGGATTGCTCGAGGTCAGGAGTTTGAGACCAGCCTGAGCAAGAGCGAGACCCCCGTCTCTACTAAAAATAGAAAGAAATTATCTGGCCAACTAAAATATATATAGAAAAAATTAGCCGGGCATGGTGGCGCATGCCTGTAGTCCCAGCTACTCGGGAGGCTGAGGCAGTAGGATCGCTTAAGCCCAGGAGTCTGAGGTTGCTGTGAGCTAGGCTGACGCCACGGCACTCACTCTAGCCCGGGCAACAAAGTGACACTGTGTCTCAAAAAAAAAAAAAAAAAGATATAAGAGGAACAAAGCATTGATTCCTACAATAACTTGGGTGAATCTCAAAGGTCTTATGCTAAAAGAAGCCAGTCTGAAAAGGCTACATACTGTATGATTTCAATGTATGTGATAGTTTCAAAAAGACAGAGCAATCGGGAGGGATAACAGATCAGTAATTGCTAGGGGTTTGAGGTGGTTGAAGGGTGACTGCAAATGGATAAAAGGGAGTGTTTTTCGGTGCTGTAAGTATCCTGATTGTGGTAGTGGTTCCTCAAATCTATACATGTGTTAAAACTGTGCACCCCAAAAAGTCATTTTATTGTTAATTTCAAAAGTAAGATAAAAAAAATATGTTGTGTTTAAATGTAAAACAGAGTTAGAGTCCAAGCTTACATAACTGTAAACTGGGTTTTTTTCACCTACAGAAATGACTGGTGAGAAGTTCAAAAGTTGGATGGGATTAAGGGTTTCTTGTGCTCTGTTGTGCTGGACTGGCTGTCTCACTGAAGCCTGTGCAGCCAGTTCTGCAGTTAGTACATATGGGCAACTGTATTTTAATTGCAAAAGTGTACTCTCTCTGGGCAGACAAATTATAAAAATTTGTGCCCTCTTGGTGGAAGATTTCCAAGATGGAGCCCTTCACCAGAACGGATGCCGTGCTCCTCTTGGCAACAGCGACCTGGGCTGGATTTCGGCCCCACTCACTCCCTTGAGAGGTGCCTTTGTGTAATACAAAAATTAACAATGACACGGGGGCTTCCCTAAATCTAGCATCCCTGGCTCCTGACTTCAAAATGCCAGCAGCAGCCCAAGTCCTTATGTCAAAACAAACAAATCTAAGCCCCCACAATTACCCAAAATGTCCTCAAGATCTGGAATAGCCCCCTTGAGAAGAGCTATCTTGGTACAGCCAGGTCTTGCACACAACTAGTTAAGGTGGAAAACTGTTTCTTGAACTAATTATTAGCTTTTTTGGGGAGTACTTGGTCTTCTTTATGTGTAAAATACCAAGCCCAGGGACTGGCACACTGTGCACTTATGATAAATGGAGTTTGTAAAAGCTATAGCAAAAGGAAACCAAGATATCCTATAGGCAAATGCCATCACCTAAAAAAGTAAACAGAATTTCAGGCCAATAAGTGCTATAGTTTTGAGTGGGAGAGGAGGGGAGAAGGAAGTGTCCCACCTTCCTACAAATCCCATTTCCATTCCCCACCTGCTATAGGGCTGGCCATACCAGATAGCTGAGGGACATCTTATTCTCCTCACTTCCAGAAGCTGCTAGAATCTATTATATACCATCTTCAAAGGTCAACTAATCTTTGATAAACTGCAGGTAATTGAGAGTTGAATGTATTAGGCTCCAAGGTTGATTTTAATCATGTGTTTTTAATGCTGTAAAATTAAGATATTTCTCTTTGTAACAAGTTCACTGCAGTAGCAACCCCGATGAAGAAATCACAGCCCTGTAAATAAATAATGGTAATGTATATATGAAATACACATTTATTTATAATTATATTTGTTACATATAATTATTTATAATTATACTTTAGACTTAAGCAGCACTTTTATTAGGCAATGTGTAAGTGTTTTTTGGAAAACCACATACTTTCTCTATTTATGAGATGGGAACCCTCCCTGGATGGCTGAATGGGATTAAGGGGCAACATTCTATTCAGAATACCCTAAAGTGCCTTCAAATGTGTTTCATAGCATTCATTGTGCTTTAAAAAGGGTTCACCAGACTCAAATAGCAATAGAAGCTCTTGTATCACACATTTCCCTCCCACGCTTTTATACCACTGAAATGCAGATCGTCTTAACATTGACAGTCTTGTAGTCACTGTTGACAAGGTAGCCACAATAATGGTCATTGCCTGTGAACATGTGATGTTGGTTGTTATTCAAAGTTGAATAACTGGACTACTGAAATCCCTGATATTTAATCTGTAAGTCATTTAAGGTCTATATGTGGGGAGAATATGAGTCCTGGTGCTGTCAGAAAACATTTCATTGACACTTTCTGATAATACCACGAAAGTGTCAGCAATGGATGAGTGAAATTCAATTTATCGAATTTTCCTTCTATGGATCATGCTCTCGATGTAAAGTATAAGAACTCTGCCCAGGGCCCAAAGATTTTCTCCTATTTTTTTCTAAGCTCTTAATACTTGTAGGTCTTACATTTAAGTCTGTGATCTATTGTGAGTTAGTTTTGTATAGGTGTGAGACTGAGGTTGAAGTTCATTTTTTTGACTATGGGTGTCCAATTTCTCCAGCAATATTTGTTGAAAGGCTATCTTTTCTCCCTTGAGTTGCTTTTGCACATTTGTTGAAAATCAATTGAACATATTTCTGTGAATCTGTTCCTGGGCTGTCTTTGTTTCATTGATCTTAGTTTCTATCTTTTAGTTTCTATCTTTCCTCCAAAACTACACAGTTTTACTGTAGCTATGTAATAAGTCTTAAAATTGGATAGACTGATTCCTCCCAGTTTATTATTCTTTTTCAAAATTGTTTTAGCTATTCTAATTTCATTTTATCTCTGTATGAATCTTGGAATTATCTCATCTATACGTGCAAAAAATCCTGCTGTGTTTTTGATAGGAATTTTATTAACTTTGTGTATCAATTTGGGGAGAATTGATATTTTTACTATCTTTAATTTTCTAATCTATGGACACAGTATGTCTCTTCATTTATTTAGATCTTTTATTTCTTTCATCACTATTATGTAGTTTTCAGCATACAAGTCTTGGACATGTTTTATTAGACTTACACCTAAGTATTATATTTTTTGAGCAATTGTAAATGGTTTTGTAATTTTAGTTCTGGTGTCTAAGTGTTCATTGCAAGTTCATAGAAATATTAATACAAAGGATTTTATATATTCACCTTGTATCCTGTAACCTTGTTGAACTCACTTATTGTAAGTATAGTTTTGAGGATTTCTTGGGATTGTCTAAATAGATAATCACAAAATATGCAATAAGAATAATTTTATTCCTTCCTTTATCTATATGCCTTTTATTTCATTTTTATGGCTAGAACAACCAGCACTATGTCACTATTTATTTGCCTATTGTGACCATTTCATATAAATAAAATTATGTGATATGTAGTCCTCTGTGACTGGCTTCTTTCATTTAGTATAATGTTTTCAAAGTTCATACATGTTGTAGCAGGTATCTGTACTTTATACCTTTTTATGGCTGAATAATATTCCATTGTATGGATAAACAACATTTTGTTTATCCATTCATCAGTTGATGGGCATTTGAGTTGTTTCCACTTTTTGGCTATTATGAATAACGCTGCTATAAACATTTGTGTGCAAATTTTTGTGTGGACATACGTTTTCAAGTCTCTTAAGTATATATTAATAATTAGGAGAGGATTTGCTGGATCACCTGAAAACTCTATTCAATCATTTGAGGAGCTGACAGACTGTTTTCCAAAGCAGCTGCACCATTTTAAATACCCATCAGCAGTGTACGAGGGCTCTAATTTCTCCACATCCTCATCAATACTTGTTATTATCTGTCTTTTTTGTTATAGCTATACTAATGGATGTGGAGGATTTCTCATGTCTTTCACTTGCATTTCCCTAAAGGCTAATGATGTTGAGCATCTTTTCATGTGCTTATTGGCTTTTTGTATATCTTCTTTGGAGTGTCTAACTAGGTGTTTTGTCCACTTCTAATTGACTTCTTTTTCTTTGTATTATTGATTTACAGGTGTTCTTTATGTATTCTAAAGACAAATTTCTTATCAGATATATGATTTACAAATTTTTTTCCTATTTGATGGGATGTCTTTGCACATTCTTAATAGTGTCCTTGGAAGCACAAATGTTTTTCATTGTGATGAAATCCAATTTATCTAATTTTTCTTTGGTTGCTTGTGTTTTTGGTGTTATATCTGAGAAACTATTGTATAATCCAAGGTGATGAAGATTTATGCCTATGTTTTCTTCTAAGAGTTTTATAGTTTAAGCTATTACATTTATTTCATCCATTTGAGTTATTTTTACATATTAAAAATTATGAGGTAGAGTTCCAACTTGATTCTTTTGCATGTGCATATCAAGGTTTTCCAGCATAATTTGATGAAAAGACTATTCTTTCCCCATTCATTGTCTCTGCACTTTTGTCAAAAATCGGTTGATCATAAATGCATAGGCTTACTTCTAGACTTTCAACTCTATTCTACTGATTGATACGTTCATCTTTATTCCATACCACAGCCTTGTTTGTTTGTTTGTTTTTGAAAGAGAGTCTTGCTCTCATGCCTGGGCTCAAGTGTAGTGGCATCATCATAGCTCACTGCAATCTCAAACTGCTGGGCTCAAGCAATTCTGCTGCCTCAGCCTCCCGAGTAGCTGGGACTACAGGCATGTGCCACCATGCCAGGCTAATTGGTCTCAAACACATAGCCTCAGGCTCCTGCCTCAGCCTCCCAAAATACTAGGATTATAGACATGAGCCACCACAGCTGGCCTACAGTCTTGATTACTGTACCTTTGTAGTCTGTTATGAAAATCAGGAAATGTGAGTCCTCCAACTTTGCTGTCTTCAAGATTATTTTGGCTATTCTGGGGCCCTTGAATTTTAGGATCAGCTTGTTAATTTCTGCAAAAATGGTAGCTGCATTTGGGGGGGGTCCGTGTGGACAAGGTCTCACTATGTTGTCTCAGCTGGACTTGAACTCCTGGCCTCAGGCGATTTTCCTGTCTCAGTCTCCAGAGTAGCTTGGACTATGGGTGCATGCCACGGTGCCTGGCAGCTGGAATTTTGATAGGCATTGTGTTGAATCTCTATTGCTACCTGTTTTTGCATGGCCCATAAATTCAGGATGGTTTTTACTTTTTGAAATTGTTGGAAAAAAATCAAAAGAAGAATAATATTTCACATCATGTAAAAATTATATAAAATTCAAATTTCTACATGTATACAGTTGTATTAGAACACAGCCATACTCATCAATTTACATATTGTCTATGGCTGCTTTAGCAATGACAGAGTAGAGCAGTTGCAACAGAGACTATCTGGCCCACAAAGCCTAAAATATTTACTACCTGGTCCTCTACAGAAAAAGTTTGCTGACCCTTGCTCTAGACTATAGCAAAGATTCAACAATTATGGCCTGAAGATCCAAGCAAAATAATCAAGCTTAGGGCTATGACCTTGGGCTGGAATTTCCCATTTCTTGTTGAGCTATGTCTAAACCTGATGGAACCTGGTCTTTAAAATTTTTCTCTACTGTGGTATGTAAATGCAGAAAGAGAGTGGCTGGAAATACACGCAGCAAAAAGATGGAAGATATTATAAGAAGGTGAGAGATGAAAGTTGTAGGCATTAATAGAGTAGAATAGAATGCAAATATTAGAGGTGGAGGGACCTTAGCAACTCTCTCATTTTTACAGGTGGGGAAAATGTGACTCAGGAAGTCTTCCCCCAAATTACACCGTGTCTGACTTTGGCCTTGTGCTCTTTTCACTACTTTTCCTGTCTTTAAACAGTCATATAAGATACACTCACACACCAATGGATGCTATTTTATTGCTTTGTAGAGTTAGTTCCCATTATTAGCAGCTTGTCATCTCTTTTCAGAGACTGTTCACATGCCCTACTCAGGACACTTAAATTGAAGTCTAAGAAGAAAATCAGGGCCTTTCTAAGAGCAGATTGTCTTTTGAAACCATTATTTCCTGGCATTAAGAGTGGAATTCTGCCAGGGCGGTGGCTCACGCCTGTAATCCTAGCACTCTGGGAGGCCGAGGCGGGAGGATCGCTCGAGGTCAGGAGTTTGACACCAGCCTGAGCAAGAGTGAGACCCCGTCTCTACTAAAAATAGAAGGAAATGATTTGGACAGCTAAAAATATATATAGAAAAAAATTAGTCAAGCATGGTGGCACGTGCCTGTAGTCCCAGCTACCCGGGAGGCTGAGGCAGGAGGATCGCTTGAGCCCAGGAGTTTGAGGTTGCTGTGAGCTAGGCTGACACCACGGCACTCTAGCCAGGACAACAGAGTGAGACTCTGTCTCAAAAAAAAAAAAAAAAAGAAAGAAAAATAAGAGTGAAATTCCTTTTTGGATATGTTAAAAACTGTGATCATGAGGTGTTGATAATGCACCTGACATTGGCTATTTTAAAGCCTGCAGGCCACTGCATCTTCAGTTCACTCACCTAACGTCAAAGACATGTGCAAAGGAAAAGAGTGGTCAGACAATAGAGATCCAGTTTGGAGCTTTAAAAGTTATATTTTTATTTGCATTGGCTAAAGTATATTCTTTCTTCATATGCATGAAAGGGAGGTCCATGTTGGATTTCCACTGACTGCCACCCACTAATCCGTGTTGCACAGACAGCATCAGCTGTAGCAAGCAGCTCAGGGCTGTCAGTGTAGACCTGCGCAGAGATTCTGCAGGCTGAGAGCATGAGAGAAATTCAGCAGCTGTCAAAGGAGGGGCTGAGAAGGAGAAACATTTCCATCAAGCTAATGAAACCTGTCAGCCTTAGCAGGGGATCCCGAGCCTGTTCTCGAGAATGCACATGGAGTGGAAAACCAGCCAGCAGGAAAGGATGGAGGAGGGAAGTAGGAAAAAGGAAAGAATTCTTACTTATACCCAACTATAGCAGGAACAGGAAGAGTTTGGCACAAGGTGGTTATGAAACAAAAGAAAACAATGAAAGTGAGGTTCAATAATTGGCAAACTGCTGACTTTGTTCTCTGCTCATTACTCCTAGGGAACAGCTTCTGCTGGGCGGTGGCAGGCGGTGGCAGAAGTGGTTTGCTTAGCTTCAGGGCCCCTCCTTGCACAGCACCTTTCAAGGCCTAGGAGGGGCCCTGGCAGTGGGTTCAGATGGTCTTTTACAAAATTTGTGGAAGTAAGATATCTTAACTTCAGTTAGTTAAGCCCACTGTGTCTTTCCATCTCAACTTCCCTCATGGGGAGTTTTGGGGCTTGCTATGAGGGAGTTGAGTGAGGAATACACCATGTTCACTGCACTTTAGAAAGATGTTTTGGAACATTTCAATAAAAATCTATGAGAAACCGTAACCCCCTACTGAGACATACATAAAGAGTAGTTTATTTTACACTCTTTATATTTGTTTATTAAAGAACTGAGAGAAAATTCAGGTAAAAATTAGTGGGATATGAAACAAAACAGTTAAGATGAGTGATTAAGTCAATAGAAGTTATTTTGACACTGAGAAGGAAAGTATAACACAAAACTTTCAGATCGTACCAAAACCAATAATTCCTTATGAGGAAGGGACATTCTGTTAGGAGAAATGACTGGTACCGTATTTGGATTGTTTGAAAATCTGATTAAAAAGAGTTGTGAATTACGTGAACTCATTGAAAAGGGTTTGAAATCCTTATGGATTAAACATGAAATAAGAAGGAGGACTTTGATGGCAAACTGCCTGATGAATATTGTCAACCTGAGGGCATTGACACAAAAAACCTGACAGTACCCTGAAGTCTTACAGCTCATATATAAAAGAAACTTGTTAGTGCTTTCCCCATACTTGACAAAATCCAAGAAAGTTATCAGACATTACTAACAACTAGTTGCTTTGAAAGAAGTTGAAAGAAGCATTTCTAAACTATCAATAGTAAAAAAGTCAATTAACGATGCTTAAGAAAAGACAATTTTCTTTTTGTTCTTGCCAAAGAAAACATTATAAAATCATTGTCTTTTTTTTTTCTTTTTTGAGACAGAGTCTTGCTCTGTTGCCCAGGCTAAAGTGCCATGGCATCAGCCTAGCTCACAGCAACCTCAAACTCTTGGGCTCAAGCAATCCTCCTGCCTCAGCATCCTGAGTAGCTGGGACTACAGGCATGCGCCACCATGCCCGGCTAATTTTTTCTATTTTTAGTAGAGACGGGGTCTCGCTGTTTCTCAGGCTGGTCTCAAACTCCTGACCTCAAGTGACCTTCCCGCCTCGGCCTCCTAGAGTGCTAGGATTAAAAAATCATTGTCTTTTGAAGAGGGTATCAGAGTGTTGGCAGACAAAAATTATAAGGAAAAATGCATTTTAGAGATGTGTGAGAAAATTAATTATTAAAAATACGATTTTTCTGGACTTTGTGATGTTTATGGTCTTTAATAGCTTTTAAAAATTATAATTTGTGTGATTTTTCTTAAATTAAATATCCACTTTTGTACTCAATTTGATATTTAAAATTTTTTCTTCTCCTAAAAGGAGACCCCTAGAAACTGTACATGCTTCAGGCCACACAGCACAGGATTTGCCCCTTCGTGTACATTTCCAGATGTCCTGCCTTAAGAACAGCCCCTGTCTACACTCACTGGCTTTCACACTCCCAACTTCTCTGTCTGACTGCTGCTCCTTTCTTGTAGATATATATGCATATTGTTTTTAATTGTGGTAAAATACACATAACGTTTATAACCTTAACCATTTTTAAGTGTGTATTAATGTGTCAGCGGCACTAAGTACGTGCACTCTGTTGTGCAACCATCGCGGCCATCCATCCCCAGAACCCTTTTCATCTTGCAAAACTGAAGTTCAAGACCCATTAAACAACTTCCCATTCTCCTCTCCCACCAGCCCTGGAAACCACCATTCTACTTTCTGTCTCTATGAATGTGACTACTCAAGTGGAATCATTTAGTATGTGTCTTTTTATGACTGGGTTATTTTATTTAGTATCATGTCCTCTAGGTTCATCTATGTTGTAGCATATGTCAGAATTTCCTTCCTTTTTGTGGCTGAATAATGTCCATTGTATGGCTATATCACATTCTATTTATCCATTCATCTAATCAATGGACACTTGGATTACTTCCACCTTTTGGCTAGTGTGACTAATGCTGCTATGAATATAGGTGTACAGATATCTCTTTGAGCCCTTGCTTTCAATTCTTTGGATATATACCCAGAGGTGGAATTGCTGGATCAAATGGTAATTCTATTTTTAATTTTTTTAGGAGCCACCATACTGTTTTCCGCAGTGGCTGCATCATTTTATATTTCCTCCAGCAGTGCAGAGGGTTCTAATTTCACCATATCCATGCCATCACTTGTTATTTTATAGTTTTTGTTTCTTTTATAGTAGCATCCTAACGGGTGTAAGGTCCTTAATATATTTTTAAGTCATGGCTTGGATTTGGTTTTGCTGGGCAAGCATTTACAAAGCATCACTGACTTCTCTGCTGTATGCATTCTCTTCGTGGCTACCTCCATGGTCATAGTTAGAACGCAGCTTGCAGCAGGCATGGTGGCTCACGCCTGTAATCCCAGCACTTTGGGAGGCCAAGGCAGGAGGATCACTTGAGCCCATAAGTTCAAGACCAGCCTGGGCAACATAGTGAGACCCCATCTGTAAAAAAAAAAAATTTTTTTTAAATCTGAAAAACAAAAAACAAAACCTAGTCTGACAGAGACTTTCAGTATTGCTACTCAGTGATTCTATATAGTATTGGTTTCTCCTTTTCTCTCTCGAAGTCCTTGGTGTCAGCTTATCTATATTTGCTTTTGGGTGATATCCCAGATCCCAGCTTTGTGGTTTGTTGTTTATTCTGTTTTAGAGTTTATTGTGCATACACATATTTCTATTTCATCAGTCAAGAGGATCTGTTCTGCATACTTGTTCATTCTACCACTTGTCTAACACTTTAAGAATCATTCCCATATACACTCAATGGCGATGTTCTTTCTATGTCTGGCTGACGTCGAAGCTGGTACTGTAGGACCTGTTGTTAAAACCCTACACTATGTCCTTATTGGCTAATACGTAGCTACTGCCTGGAGACTCCAAGGGCCTTCCCCACCAACTGGGGATCACTCCTTCAGGACCTTCTATGATTCAGCATCAAAAGGTTCAATGGATGATGGAGAAGAGGTTTCCAGCCCTGTGCTCTTGAAAAAAAAATTTTTTTTTTGAGACAGAGTCTCGCTTTGTTGCCCAGGCTAGAGTGAGTGCCATGGCATCAGCCTAGCTCACAGCAACCTCAAACTCCTGGGCTTCAGCGATCCTCCTGCCTCAGCCTCCCGAGTAGCTGGGACTACAGGCATGCGCCACCATGCCTGGCTAATTTTTTCTATATATTTTTAGTTGTCCAGCTAATTTCTTTCTATTTTTAGAAGAGACAGAGTCTCGCTGTTGCTCAGGCTGGTCTCAAACTCCTGACCTCGAGCGATCCACCCACCTCAGCCTCCCAGAGTACTAGGATTACAGGCGTGAGCCACCACGCCCAGCCCTTGAAATTCTTTATACTTTTTGATTAATAGTTCCCACATTTTCATTTTGCAGTAGGCTCTGCAAATATATAGTCAGTCCTGAACAGATAATGTGGATTACAGCAAATTATGTAGCTAGTTCTGAACAGAATCATTGCCCTTTTAGATACAGGAGCTTTTTCCCAAGTGGAAAAGCAGTTCTGCCTTAAGTTTGCTGCCAGGGAACGATGGCAGGGAAGACACACCCGCCTGTCTGTGCTGACTACGGACTCCGGCTCTCCCTTGCTGCCATTTATCCTGGCCAGCATTCTCCCAGAGCCAAGCCTGGAAAAAGGCATTTAGAAATCAACATTTTTCTGCTATGAGAAGTGGTATATTTTTAAAAGGCATAACTTTTTCCAAGTTCAACTTTATTTTTCTGATTCTCATTTCTTTCATTATTGAAGATATCCCCCATCTGTTTAAACTCTACATTTTCATTCTTATTACTGTATATTCTAGAAAAATTGTGCAACTTTTGTTAAATAAGTCTTTTTTGAAGGAAACTGGCTTTGAGTCCTGTTTCACTCAGTTAATTCAGGTAGACATTTATTTTATTTTTATTTATGTATGTATTAATTTATTTATTCATTCATTCATTTTAGAGACAGTGTCTCTGTCGCCTGGGCTGGGGTGCAGTGGTGCAATCATAGCTTACTGCAGAAAGCGATCCTCCTACCTCAGCCTCCGGATTAGCTACAACTATGGGCATGCACCACCACACCCAGCTCATTTTTAAAAAATTTTTCATAGAGACAGGGTCTCACTATGTTGCCCAGGCTGGTCTTGAGCTCCAAGACTCAATGGATCCTCCTGTTTCAACCTCCCAAAGTGCTGGGATTACAGGCATGAGCCACTGAGCCCTGCCTGATATTTATTTTAGAATTGTGCAGAATTGCTGCCTAATTTCTGTGGTATTGGCTCGCTGAAAAGCCTTACCTACAATGGAAATAACTAAGGAGAAAGCTTTACTTACTTCCTCAGACATGGCCTTTGTATCTGTGATGGTTAATTTTATGTGTCAACTTGACTGGGCCACAGAATGCCAAGATAGCTGGTTAAACATGATTTCTGGGTGTGTCTCTGAGGGTGTTTCTGGAAGAGCTTAGCATTTGAATTGGTGGACTGAGATGGCCCTCCCCAATGTGGATGGGTACCACCCAGTCTATTGAGGACATGAATAGAACAAAAAAGCCCAGGAAGGGTGGAGGCTTTCTGCCTGTTTGAGCTGGGACATTTGTCTTCTGTGGTCAGGGCCCCTGGTTCTCAGACCTTCAGACTTGAGCTGGAATCTGCACCTTTGGCTCTCCCACTCTCTGGCCTTTGAATTACACCACCAGGTTTCTGGGTCTCCAGCTTGCAGGTGGCAGATAGTGGGACTTCCAGCCTCCATAATCATGTGAGCCAATTCCTAATAATAAACTCCATTCTCTCTATATATTTATACTGGATCTATAGTAATACAGTACCCAAGCCCCATTTTAGCCTGTTCCGAGAGATATTAAGTTACTTCGGAACATCTCTCTATTTGTGTTTGTATACTTCATCTGTGACATGAACTTTAACTTCCTTATCTTATAGGAATATAGTGAGAACTCATTTGCTATGGTTTACAAACAGTACTTTATAAACTAAATTATTATGATTATGATTATGCATTCACTATCATTATGTATGATCACTATGTGATTGGATACAGTAGTAATAGGAATAATAACATGTTGTTGATATTTACAGATGTTTAAGACAATTTCCAGTCAACATCAGTCAACAAGTCTTTTATTAAATGGTGACATGGCGGGCTTAAGCTTTGTAATACAAACTACTACAAAGAGTAGTAGGAGTTCTGGACTAGAATGCTACAGATTGAAAAGTGAAACGAGCAACACTGTTTGCTTTTTTGGTGTCACCCAATCTATATAGAGTATGAACACTGTTCACAAATAAGAACAAAACTTAGCAGTGGAAAGAGAGTGAAAATCTGAGGCTGATTCAAACAGAAAAAGACAGAGAAGTTGGTGAAAATACCTCCTTAGTTGTGGGTTTCATCTCTCTGTCTGGACCCTGTCTATATATATGTATAGTAAATAGCTCTGACAACAATTTCTTGAAACTATTTGTAATTATTTAAGAGGTAACAATTATCCATTATTTACTATGAGAGAGACCCTGTGCTGATTTACAAAGATCATCATGCAAACCTGTCGCACACTGGGTCCTATGTCCGCAGCTGTTCTAGGCTCCCTGTGAAAGGCTCCCTCATGGGAAGCTGTAGCCCCGCCTTCCCACCCGCTGTGTCACACTCACATTTATGGGTCTGTCTTCTCCACTAGACCGCGAGTAGCCTTTCAGAAGCACAGAACGTTAGTTTTTATGAATAAATTAGTAAATAGACATACATAGTCACCATTATCTCTTGGTTGGATTGTGGTCTTCCTATTTGCATTTTCTTCCCCCGACCCAGTCTATTTTGAACACAGCTGTAACAAATAACCCCCAAAGCTGCGTGGTTTAACAAAGTTTCTCTCCTGATCACTCAAAGTCCGATATGGACGTTGCTGGTCAGGATGCGATCCTGGGGCACTCTCCTCTACACGATGACTTAGGGATCCAGGTTCCTTCCACCTCGAGCTCCACCTTCAACATGTGGTTCCCACGGTTGCTGTGGCTGAGGGAAGACAGGGTGTGAAGCATCACACAGGGAGTTTTATGACTAGGATTGGAAGTGGTGTATATGGCGCTTTGCTCCACTTCCATTGACTAGAGCCCAGTCACAGGGCCCGCCTTGCTACAAGGAAAGGTGGGAAATGCCATCTTGCGCCTGTGTGCCCAGCAAGAGGAGACAGGACTGCTGCCATATAGCGACACTGCTCCTCTCTGAAAACCCTGCAGTGGCTTCCCAGCTGACTCAGAGTCAAACTCAAAGTCACTCCAGTGGCCTATAAGAGACCATGAATCTGCTCACCCTCTGCACCTTGCGCTTGGCATCCTCTGTCCACTGCTTCCTCGTGGCCCTCCATTCCAGTCATGCTGGCTATGGTCACCCCTGTAATAGAGCAGGCTGCTGTTGCCTCGGTGCCTTTGCACTTCTGTCCCCCTTGCCTGGGATGTTGTCCCTTGGACACCCACAGGGCTCACTCCACTGCTGCCTTCAGGTCTTTATTCAATAGTTCCTTTCAGCTTGAGCCCTTCGCTGGCCACACTACTTACATTTCAGTCCACCTCACTTCCATTACATCACAGTCCCCTGCCTTACTTTATTTGTTATCTCAGCACTTCCCTCTAGCAGAACACTCTACCCTTTGCTTATCGGGCTTGTGCATCGACTGTGTCCTGCACTGGAATGTAAGCTCCAGAGGGCAGAGATTTTGATCTTTTTAAAATCATTCTATATCTTAAGTACAACACTTAGAATTGTAGCTAGCACATAGTAGGTGCTCAATATATGTTTGGTGAATGAATACATTTGTCAACCAACAAAAGATGAAAATAAATGTAATGTCTTACAGAGATAGGAATTTCCTAATGCTATTTCTAATTCTTGTTTTAAAAACATGTATGAAAGACAATTGAAAAAATAATAAATTTATATTTTGATCCATGTTAGAAAATTACACATCATTCTAATCATCTAAGCAGTATTTTAACGACTGAGGAAAGAATAAAGAGTGAAAAGTAGAATAAAAAGAAAAACATTTGAACCAGGAAATCCCACCTGGTCACCTTTTTCTCTAACGCTAGATCACTTACTTAAAAAAAAAATCTTTACAAGTTAATAGAATAATTTTTGTAACAGTTCCTTACATTTTGCTTGTATATTACAGCTTACCTATTTCTTTGGCTTAATGATACATTTTTATTTATTCTCAGTGGGTTATTGATGCAGTTGGCTTTTTTTCTCTGCTTGTTGGATGGCAGAAATACTGAGATTGGGGTGCCAAGCCAAGTGAGGAAAAGGTGCTAGTTAACAACTTCCATCTGCCGGCAGGTTGGCAGAGAGAGGAGAACAGGTTAGGACAGGAAGTTCGATTTTGACACTGGTAGCTCAGTATCTGTTTGACTTCTCCCATACCCTCAGGATACAGCATAATGAGGGAGGAATCTGTGGATTTAGGATTTTATAAAGAGAGAAACTGCAGTAGGTGTCAGAGTTGTCATTAGGTTTACTGTTGGGTAGACTACTTTGTAAAAAGTACTTACCATAAGATAAAATTATTTGGTCACATTTTCTTTCAGAGTAACACCCACTGCGCTTACCATAGTAACAGAGGTCACTCAATGCAACCGTCTCTATATAAATATTTGGTCGCAAATGGACACTGTCTGGGCAGTTTGACAAATATGACTCTAGACATCAGACTGGTCTATGCAAGGTTCTTTTCTCTACCTCTTATGTAAAACGTTTGTATTTTTCCGTTTATTATATGACCATTCCTTTTTCCTTTCTCTCTCTTCCATCTTCTGTAGCATTTTCCCATGTTTTGTCCTTTGCATTATTGGACAGAGTTGACCCAAACCTGTAACTCTAATTGTCTTCCAAGAGCTAGCATGCCCCCCTGTTTCACTGAAAGTCAGGTATCCAAGAAGCTGTGAATGAAGGGGCAGCTCTAGCTTTGATATTTACTGTGTGTTCAGTCTACAGAAGGCTCCCAAACTGGAATTAGGGACACAGGATAGGGAACACATTCAGGGACCCCTGACCCCGATGAGGTTTCCTCATCAGCCAGTCAGATACATTCTAGTGGAATTCTTGACTGTTCACCACGCCCAGCAACAGGGGTTACAGTAAATTGGGAGAGTCAATAAGGAATTACAACTCTCCTTTTCTTCTCAGTTGATTTGCCTGCCCAGGGCTGGAACCACCTTAGTTCTGGAGAGGAAAGGAAGCTCTAAGGGCTTAAGAACAAGGCCTCTAATTCTGTCTGGAAGCATTAGAATTACTTCAAACCCTTCCAATATTTAGATGGGCCTAGAACCTAGTCTGAATTAACTTCTGGTTGTTTATTATGGAGGTGGAGGGTAAGATCTGCAACTTTTATCACAATCTCAAGGTAATAAATGGTTAAACTTTGGAAAAATATGTGTTTTGATACATTTTAAAGAATATTAGAAAGTATTTTAGGGATTTAAATGAAGTAAAAAAATGTCCATCTTTTGAAAGGAACTCTAGAAGCTTTTTTAAAAAATGCAATATGTATTTCTTCTCCTAGAAAAATAATGGCAAACTGTTGGTGCTGACCTTTAAAGAAAGGTGGATAGAATGAACCTGGATGATAATAAATGCTTTAGGGTGTTCTATGTATATATACAAGATCCTGTCATTTACAAATAGAGAAAATTTTACTTTTTCCTTTCTGATTTGAATGTTTTCTTTTTTCTTGCCTAATTTCTCTGGCTAGGATTTCCAGTACTATGTTGAATAGAAGTAGCAAGAGTGGGCATTCTTTGCTTTGTCTCTGACTTTCACCATTGAGACGTTAGCTCTGGGCTTGTCACATATGGCCCTTATTGTGTTGAGGAACATTCCTTCTGCATCTAATTTGTTAAGAGTGTTTATAATGAAAGGATGCTGAATTTTGTCAAATGATTTTTCTGCATCTATTGAGATCATCATATGATTTTTATCATTCATTCTGGCATTTGTTTGTTTGTTTGAGACAGAGTCTTGCTCTGTTGTCCAGGCCAGAGTGCTGTGGCATCAGCCTAGCTCACAGCAACCTCAAACTTCTGGGCTCAAGTGAGATCGTCCTACCTCAGCCTCCCGAGTAGCTGAGACCACAGGCCACCATGCCTGGCTAATTTTTCTGTTTTCAGTAGAGACAGGGTCTCGCTTTTGCTTAGGCTGGCCTTGAACTCCTGATCTCAAGCAATCCTCCAGCCTCACGCCCAGAGTGCTAGGATTATAAACGTGAGTCACTGTGCCAGCCTCATTTTGTTAATGTATCACACTGATTGGCTTAAAAAATATTTGAAGTAAATTTAATTAAATATAGATGTCACACACTTACACCTTTCCAGAAATAGTTACTTTATCTTAATCAAGGAATTGAAAACTCTTATGACTTAGGATATGTGTGTTTGGGCAAGTTTAGGCAAACAGCAAATATTTTGAACTCCTACTACTAAATCGAAAGCATTTTGAAAATGCTTAAAGCTAACTCCATTCTCCATTTGGTGGTTCATATTGAATTGCTAAAATTTAGTTAGTCCTTGAACTCCAAATAATTTAGCAAAAATTTGTAGCAAAGCGACTATTTACTATAAAAAGATAGTTCCAACCTAAAATAATGCTCTATGCCATAAATTTAAAACAGATGAATTATAAATATTAACCATTATAAAAAATATAGGAGTCAATTGGGTATAGTTATAATGACTGACTATTTTAAAGGGTATTGAATGATATCCTTTTAAGTGTTCTTTTATGGCTTAAAATTTTTTGTTTTGTTGACATCCCTTTTCTGAGTATACTGCAACATTTCATAATTATTTTTTCAAAACCCATTTTAGATTGCTGCTCTACTTTTTGGCTAAGATCAAGTGTAAAAATACATTTTAGAATATTTTCAACTCCTTTATTAACACCTGGCTCTTGTCAAGAGATTTTAAATGTATAGTCTAAATGTGAAGTCTCAGAAAAAAATGTATTTGATAATTTAGGGGCAAAACTGTTTTTTCCAAAGTGTCCTAGGTGGCCCATCTCTTTATATATTTTGAGGCAGACACTATTAGATACAGACAAGTTTGGAATTGTTATGTCCTCCTGGGAATTTGAAGCTTTGAGCTTTTCTTTGCATTATTCTTTAGTAAATCTCTTTAATTCTATAATTTTTTTGCCCTAAATCTCTTTACTTGGATAATGATATAGTTGTGCTAAACTTTATTTTGGTTAGTATTTGCCCAGTATAAATTTTTTCATCCTTCTATGGTCTACCTGTTTTAATCTTTATCATTTAGATGTACCTCTTACAAACAGCATATATATGGCATTTATTTCTTTATTCATATTGACAATCTTGGTCTTTTAATGGGAGTATTAAGTCCATTTATATTTATTGTGGTAACTAATATATTTTGATTCCTTTTTACTGGCTTATTTTGTGCTTTCCATTTGTTGCACTTTCTCTGTACTTTTACTCCCTGTCTTTTGTCATTTCCTTTTCTACTGATTTTTTGTCCATTCTCATTCTATTTTTTCACATTACTGGTTTGAAAGTTAAACACTTTATATGTATATTATGACATGTTTGTATTTTCACACTTAACAATTTCTAAACTTAATCAATAGCTTCCTCATGAACCATATAAGAATCTTCAAACACCATCCTGCTTTATATACTGTTGTTTTGTATTAATATTTTGGGTTGATTTAAGTCCCACAAATTAGGCATTACTATTTTTGTTTGATAAATACTTTGTTCAGTATTTATTTAAATCTTCTCACATATTTATTACTTTATTTGTTCATCATTCCTTCTTGCATCTCAGATCTTTCATCTGGAATCACTTTCTTCTTGACTAAAATACATTCTCTTTTTTTTTTTTGAGACAGAGTCTCACTCTGTTGCCCTGGCTAGAGTGCCATGGCGTCAGCCTAGCTCACAGCAACCTCAAACTCCTGGGCTCAAGCAATCCTTCTGCCTCAGCCTCCTGAGTAGCTGGGACTACAGGCATGAGCCACCATGCCCGGCTAATTTTTCTATATATATATTTTTAGCTGTCCATATAATTTCCTTCTATTTTTTTAGTAGAGACGGGGTCTCGCTCTTGCTCAGGCTGGGCTCGAACTCCTGAGCTCAAACAATCTGCCTGCCTCGGCCTGCCAGAGTGCTAGGATTACAGATGCGAGCCACCGTGCCCGGCCTTCTTTTTCTTTTATTGAGATATAATTCACATACCATAATATTCACCCTTTAAAATGTACAATCATTGGTTTTTAGTCTATTCACAAAGATGTGCAACCATCACCACTATCTAATTCCAGAACATTTTCCTCACCCCCAATAAGAAATCCCATGTCTGTTATCAGGTGTTCCCCATGTTACCCTCCCCCAGCCTCTGGCAACCACAGACCTACTTTCTGTCTGTATGGATTTGCTTATTCTGAACATTTTATATAAATATAATCATACAATAAGTGGCCTTTTGTATGTAGCTGCTTTCACTTAACATAATTTTTTTAACATTCATACATGTTATGACATAAATCAGTACAGATCCCTTTTTATAGTTGAATAATATTCCATTGTATTAATATACCACATTCTGTTATCCATTTATCAATTGATGGACATTTGGGTTGTTTACACTTTTGGCTATTATGAATAATGCTGCTGTAAATATTTGTGTACAGGTTTTTGTCTAGACATGTTTTCAGTTCTCTGGGGTATATGCCTGTGAGTGGAATTGCTGGGTTATATGGTAATTCTGTTTAACTTTTTGAGGAACTGCCAAACTGTTTTCCAAAGTGGCTGCTCCATTTTACAATGCGACCTGCATTGTATGAGAGTTCCAGTTTCTCCACATCCTCACCCAGATTTGTTATTGTCTTTTTTGTTATGGCCATCCTAGAGCATGTGAAGTAGTAACTCATGGTTTTAATTTGCATTATCCTAATGACTAAGAATTTTGAGCATCTTTTCAGGTACTTATTGGCCATTTGTGCATTTTTGGAGAAATGTCTGCTCAGATCATTTGTCCGTTTTAAATTGGGTTGTTTGTCTTTTTATTATTGAAGTATAAGAGATCTTTATATAATCTGAATACTAGACCCTTATCAGACATATGATTTGTAAATATTTTCTCCTATTCTGTGAGTTACCTTTTCACTTTCTTGCCAGTGTCCTTTGAAGCAAAAAAGTTTTTAATTTTGATGAGGTCCGATTTATCAATTTTCTTTGGTGTCTTGTGTTTTGGTGTCATATCTAAGAAAAGATCGCCTAATCTGAGGTCACAACAACGTATGCCTCTGTTTTCTACTAAGTGTTTTATAGTTCTAGCTCTTTTGTTTAAGTCTTTGATCCATTTTGAATTAATTTTTGCATATGTTGTGAAGTAGAGTTTAACTTCATTCTTTTGCCTGTGGATATCAAGTTGTTCCAGCATCATTTGTTGAAAAGAATATTCTTTCCCCATTGAAAGGTGTTAGCACATTGTTGCCCACAGTGTATTAGTTTATTTCTGAACTGTGAGTTATATTCCATTGATCTATATTTCTATCCTTATGTTAATACCACATAATCTAGTTTATTGTAGGTTTGTAGTAAGTTTTGGAATGGGGAAGTATGCATTCTCCAACTTTGTTTTTATTTTAAGCACTGTGTTCGGTATTCCGAGTTCGTTGTATTTCCATATGAACTTTAGACTCAGCTGTCAGCTGCAAAAGGCCAGTTGGGATTTTGATAGGGATTGTGTTCAGTCTGTTTACCAATTTGGAGAGTATTGTCATCTTACCAATATTAAAGCCTTGCAATCCAATTTCATGGTATGTCTTTAGATTTTACTCAAATTCTTTTAACTATCTTTTGGAGTTTTGGTGTACAAGTCTTGGATTTATTTTCTTAAATTTAATTCTATTAGTCTTTTTGATGCTATTATAAATAGAACCGTTTTCCCAATTTCATTTTTAGCTTGTTCCTTGCTAGTGTGTAAAAATAAAATTGATTTTTTTGCATATTGATAGTGTATCTGACAACATTGTTGAACTTATTTATTAGTTCTAATAGGTTTTTTGTGGATTCCTAAAGCTTTTTTACATACAAGACCATGTCATGTCTTTGTGTGAAGTTTCATGATTCTAATTCAATCGCTACTTTTTATAGGCCTATTCAGATTTTCTGTTTCTCCTTGATAACATGTTGGTAGTTTGCATCTTTCTAGTAATTTGCCCAAAGGGGCATTATTTAAAAGTTTATTTTGTGAGGTTTACTTGATAGCAAAGTAATTTTTTTTCTGAAAATATCTTTATTTTGCCTTCATTTTTGAAAGGTAGTTTTACTCAGCATAAAATTCTCAGTTGGCAGGTATTTTCTGTCAGCGCATTGCTGTCATGATTCTACTATTTTCTAGCTTTCATTGTTGTTGAATTGTCATTTATCTTTGTGAGTCGTCTGTCTTTCCGTTCTGACTGCTATTGTGATCTTGTCTTTGGTTCTGCACTTTCATTATGATATGTCTAAGTACAGATTTCTTTTTATTACTCTCTCTTCTCTTATAATTTCATGTTAGATTTTTTTCACTTTCAAATTTTTCCCCATATCTTCCACCTGACTGACTGTGCTACATTCTGGATTGTTGCAGACTGGGCTCTCCATAAGCAGATACTGAGATGAAGTTCAGGGTGCAAGTTCAGGGTGATGTTCACTAGGGGTCAACAGCTGTGAAGGAAAGGGGTTGGATTCAGGTATGGACGAGAGAGAAGCTGAACAGTGATGCAGGCCTGTCAAAGCATTTGCCAACCCAACAGGGAGCTTTAGAATCAACATGGCTCATCAGAATTTGCCCACATCACCTGAATGGCCAAGCCTTTCAGCTTCTACTTTATTCATTCGCCCAATGTGAGCTTCCCTGGCAAGTATGTGATCCCTGGTGAGGTGCTTTCTGCAGTGGAGGCAGAGGCAGACCCTGATGCAGCCGGCAGCGGAGGCTGTCTGCTCACTCTACTCTGGGCAATAAGCTTTTCCTTGAAGAGGGATCTGAGTGGTGCACTGCTACACCTACCCACAAATTGTTTCTTCTAATTTATCTTTTATTTTACTAGTTCTTTCTTTAGTTGCCCCAGGCTGCTGTTTAACCTGTTTTTTGAATTTTTCTCAATGAAATATTTTGCTTTATCAAGAACTATTTACATATAGAAGTATCTTAATGGTGATTATTGTAAAAACTGAGTAGCAACTGCACACCTAGCTATGGAAGGGCAATCTTGCCACTCTTAGGTGAAGGATCCCAGGAGAGGATGAGCTAAACAGAGTTTCTGGGTTATTGTGGGCTTCAGCTTCACTGAGAGCATATGCAAGCCCTCTGGGGAGTCATTGGGAAGGGCCTTGAGTCCTGGAAAGCATGGGGCTTGGACAGTCAGGAAAACCTGCCCAGCCGGTGTTCTAGCATGTCTGGCTAAGATGTTGCAGATCTGTCTTGAACTTTCTCTCTGTCCTAGTCCTGGAATCGACTATTTCTTCAAAGAGCCCTGGTTCCTTTTAGTGGAGAATGCTACTTAAAAAGCAAGTTCTAGGTGCTAGGTGTGCTCATTGCTACTAAGGTGTGTGCTTGTAAGACTTTTTAGGGGATGGAACTAGGAAACACATGTATGTATATGTATACACACACACAAAGCATTGTGCTAGTGAATGATCAACAACTGGCTTTTTTTGGGGAAAAATCCTTGATTTGTAGCATCTACTGATTTCCTTGGTGATAATATTCCCATTGTATCCAATGTAAAGGTGCCAATTTAATGTCAGCCTGCTGGCAAAACTCTTGAAAACTTGATAATTGCTTGTCCTAAGCTGGTATGAGCCAGTAGCACGCCACTGATATATATGCATGGATCTATTCATCACTCTCTCTCTCTTTCTAATCTGTCTGTATTAAAATTTCATGAGTTTATACTGATATTCCCAAATCCAATCCAACACCACAGCATTTATTCTAGCTTCCTCCTTTCCATGTTTCTAACTTCCTTCTCTGATGATGATAAACCTACTTCCCGTTATCAAGAATATATTACTTATTTATTCAGTCCTAGAATATACAGAAAGTCATTTCAGAATTGCTAGCCTATACATTTGCAAAAAAAAAAAAAAAGCCTACTTACTAGAGTTCAATACATTTTTAGAGTTATTTTTGTCTTTAACCTAATGGCATATATTAATAGTTCAAATACTGTGTTCAAAGTTACCAGGGTTGATTCTTTTTAAATTTTTTTCCTCTTCAGTGTGGCTATATTATTTATTTGAAATACAGGTCTGTCCTGTATTTTTGTTTCTGTATGTATTCCATTTTAGGATTTTTCTCCATTCTTGTTAATTTTCAAAAATTATTTATTTCTATTTTGGAGACAGGATTTCACTCTGTTACCCAGGCTGGAGCATAGTGGCACAATCATAACTCACTGTAACCTTGAACTCCTGGGCTCAAGTGATGATCCTTCTACCTCAGGCTCCCCAGTAGCTAGGACTACAGATGTGTGCCACCATGCCCAGCTGACTTTTCTATTTTTTGTAGAGACGGGGTCTTGCTATGTTGCCCAGGCTGGTCTCAAACTCCTACACTCCAGAGATCCTCCTGCCTCAGCCTCCTGAGTAGCTGGGACTATAGGCATGTACCACCACGCCCGACTATTTTTTTTTTTTATAGTTTTAGTTGCCTGGCTAATTTCTTTCTATTTTTAGTAGAGACAGGGGTCTTGGTCTTGCTAAGGCCGGTCTCGAACTTCTGATCTCAAGTGATCCTCCTACCTTGGCTTCCCAACTTTTCTGCTTTTTAAAACAATATATCCAGAAAATCATTTCACATTAGTTGATAGATAACTCATTAATTTTTATAGTTCATTAATATTTCATTGTATGCATGCACCACATTTACTCAATCTCTTCAATATTGGGTATTTAGGTATTAATATTTTCCAATATTTTACCATTACAGATAATACTTTGTGTATAATATTTTATTATTGCTTAAGGTATATTTTCAGAAAAAATTCCCAGTAGTGGGACTGCTGGCAGAAAAGACAAATGCAAATGTCATTTTGTTGGATACTGCCACAGTCCACTGCATTGTGGTTGTATCATCTTGCATTTCCACCAGTCCTGTGTGAGAGCACCTGTTTCCTAGTAGCGTTTCCATCTAAAGTGTGATACTTTATGACTTTTTCCAATCTGGTGAGAAATTGTATATTAGTGTAGTTTTAATTTGCGTTTCTTTTATCATAAATTAAGTCCAATATCTTTTCATATGTTTACTGGTCATTTTATATCTTTTCTGTGAGTTGTTTGGTCATGAGTTTTGCCCATTTCCCTATTGGGTGTTTTGTCTTCCTGCTGGAGGAGTTTTCAGGGCCTGCAGTGTGTCATCCTGCCAGAAATGGAAGTCTGCTCCTCCAGGTGTGAGGTGCGGATGAGCAGCATCTGTGTGACTGAGGAGCTTGATGTCACCTGGGAGTTTATTAGACCTGTAGGATCTTGGGCACCACACCTGACCTTCTGAATCAGAACCTGCATTTTAAAAAGATCCCCAGGTGATTTATATGCATAGTAAACTGTGAGAAACCCCGGTCTCTTGCTATCCCTTAAAGGGATATGACCTTATGTTTCATCTTCTCTAGGAACCTTTCCTGAGTAAAACAGGAGTGAAAGAGGGGATTATATTCCTCCAGTAACATTAACCCTAAGTGATAGCTGCAAATTTAAGTGTTAGATTAATTGCATACCTTTCCCAGATGCTCTTCCTTGAAGGGTTTGTGTCTTCTATTTATGTTATTTAGTGGAAGTAACAAGAGCCTACATCTAAGCATTGGTTGAATAATTGTAAAAAACAAGCAATGTAAGAAATATTTAGGAAATGAAGTATATAAGTGATAGATGATTATTAAAAAAAAACTCAATCAATGCAAGGATAAAATAAAGAGTGAAAGTCCCCTTTCACACATCCCTGGATACTGCAATGCACAGGAGTGCCTACTCTTTACGGGTTACTTTTATTTTGCTAAAAACAGACATGCTCTTTCAAGATATATCTGGAAAAGATTTTAAACTAATTATATGTCATTAAGACACATACAAATCCTAAGGCAAACTTAACAAGGAAATGATGTAGTAAGAGGTTACAATTAAACATGGGTAGTGCTTGAATTATAATTATAATCATTTATATGCAAATTTCAGAACTGGCTGCAATTATATTTCATCTCCACTACTTACTAATATCATCTTTAACAGGAAGGAAAACTTTCTTCCTATAGTTTTGGAAAAACAAAGATGGAGTTATTCTCTCAAGCTAAAGTAGATGCATGTTTCTTCTCCCACACCTTAAACTCCATCCACCCCTCCTTGCCAGAGGTCAGTCTCACCCCAGGCAGTGCCCTCTCTTGGTTGATTCTCTTCCTTCTATAAAGGTGTCACCCCCTCTTTTCCGTGAAAGAGTTGATATCAGAGAATACACACAATTCTGGGCCTACTCTGGTGGAAATTCAAAAGAATAGCCTTTGGTAAGTATATCGCTTTCCCATGGCTGCTGTAACAAAGTTCCACCAACTGTGTGGCTTAGAGCAACAGAATTTATTGGCTCACAGTTCTGGAGCCTAGAAGTCTGAAATCAAGGTGTCAGCAGGCCATGTTTCCTCTGATGAACCTGGGGAAGAATCCTTTCCTGCCTCTTCCAGCTCCTGATGGTTCCTGGCAACCTTTGGTGTTCTGTGGCTTGTAGATGTGCATCATTCCAAACTCTCCCTTTGTTGTCACATAACGTTCTCTCCTTGTGTCTGTATCTGTGTCTTTTCTTATAAAGATACCATTCATATTGGATTAGGGTCCACCTAATCCAGTATGACCTCTTCTTAACTTGGTTACATCTGCAAAGACCTATTGACAAGTAAGGCCATATTCACAGGTGCTGGAGTTAGGACTTCAATATATCTTTTTAGGGGGCACAATTCAACCTATAACAGTAAGGAATGAGTTTCTGCTCTAACTTAAACATGAGAAATGTCCCATTTGTTATCAACAACACTTTACCAGGAGGAAGAGGCTCAACTCTATGTTGCTAGGGGTATCCATCTTCCTGGGCTTAGTTCATGTTTCCATGCCTCCTTTTCTGACTGTCAGAACTTGCATTTGGTTAGACATTGTCAATGACTACTGTTGGAACATTCCCTGCTTCCTACATGAAAATCTGCCAATTCTAGAATATAATGAATTAGCAAGCAAGTACAGAATTTAGTAGGAGGTTTGGGGAATTCTTTACTTTCTATCTATGTATATTATATGTATATATAAATAAAATTTGTAGGAGGCCATCATGTGTGTGTGCGCATGTGTGTGTTTGAGATGGGGTCTTACTCTGTTGCCTGGGCTAGAGTGCAGTGGTGTCATCATAGCTCACTGCAACCTCAAACTCCTGGGCTCAAGAGATTCTCCTGCTTCAGCCTCCTGAGTAACTGGGACATGCCACCATAGCTGGCTCATTTCACCTGGTTAATTTTTCTATTTTTTGTAGAGATGGGGTCTCGTTCTTGCTCAGGCCACTCTTGAACTCCTGGCCTCAAGTGATCCTCCTGCCTTGGCCTCCCAAAGTGCTAGGATTACAGGCAAGAGCCATTGCTTGGGCCAAGGAGGCCATTGTTTTGAACTGATCTGCACTAGGCCAGAACTAGACCAAACCAAATGGAGTCACTCATGTTAAGTACCAAGTAATTAGAAGGAAACTTAAGAAAAAAGACAAAAATCTCTAAAAAGGCCAGTTTTCCAAAAAACAGGAGATGCCTATCCGCCAGTCAAATGGGGCCTGGTCAACGTGATCCAGCATAAGGCAGTCCCCTCTGATTTAATGTATACAGGGAAAATAACTTGAAGCAACCTGATGTTAACCAATCTGCTTTTTGCATTATGCTGTTTCCTTGTCCCTGCTTAAATTACCCTACAAAACCCAACTGTTCTGCCACTCCCGCAGAGCGTCTAGCTCTATTATGTACACAGGATGCTGCCTGGTTCATGAATCACTAATAAAAATCAATTAGATTTTTAAAACAGTTTGACATTTTGTCTTTGACTACACACTCTTTCTCTATCACACACACACACACACACACACTTTTCTTTAACCATATAGCTCTTCAAAAAAAAAGAAAAAAGAAAATATTCACAATACTTTATTGTGCACTAAGAAATAAAAAAGAAAAAGAAGAAAGAAAAGAAAACCCCACAACCTTGGGTGCTTTTGTTATTGTTTTTAATTAAAAACATAAAATCTCTTTGCCTTCTATGGAAGTAGATACAGTTTAGAGAGCCAAGGTAGCAGTTGGGGAAAAATTTCTGTTGTCTGGTACTTTTTAGGGAGTCAAACGCTCAAAGAGAAACTTTAATTTATGGTTCTCAGAACACAACTGTTCTTAACAGTCCCGTGTAGCTCAGAGGCATAAATGCGAGCTGAGCATGCTCATACCAAACAGTCCAAGTTCCCGGGAAAGGCAGGGTAAGTCGGGGCTGCCACCTGCTCTACTCTATTGTGGTCACCCAGCTCCACCTTAGAACAGAAGAGGCTGCAAAATGTCTAATCCCTCATTTCACACAGGTGGAAATCGTTTAGTGTGTAATTGTTTTTCTTATCACCCATTACTTGTTTTGTTTATCTTCCAACCTGTGAAGCTCACTCAGTGTTACATCCTGCGGGCCCAACCCACTAGGAAAACAACCCATCCAGCAAGCATTTATTGAGTGCTGACTGCATGCCTCACCTTGTCTTACTATGCGTCAGACCTGCCCATTAAGTTCAGAACGGAAGTGTTTTGCTTTCTGCGCTAGATTGGTATTTTTCCCTACCACTGTTTAAGATTACGCTTTAGGCCAGAGTTTGGCTTTCTGGTGGAGTGGGACGCAATAGGCTGCCTCCCCCACCACGATGACTGCGGCTGCGAAGTCTCACGGGTACTCGGGCGGGAAGGCGGCGCATAAAACCGGGTCTGGGCTACCGCGCGCCGCAGAGGTCGACCCGCCAGGTAAGAAGCTGTCCATCAGGAGGCGATGGGCGTGACCCGAGCATTCCAGCCAATCAGCGGAGCCGCTCTTAAGCCGGGCTACCCGCCAAGGGAACCCGCCCAATGCCAGACCACTGAGCATGCGCCATGGGGCCAGTGTAAATTCCCCCCGCCCTGCGCGCCTTTTCCGTGGCGGGGTCAGGGTTAGGCTACGCAGGGTTTCCTCGCAAGAGAGGGGCAAAAGGCGCTAGGGCCAGCGGGGTCCCTTAGGGATAGGAAAGCGGGAGAGGCTGTGTGAGAAGTTCCTCACAAGGGTGGCTGTCACTAGCAGCCGCCAGCTCTGAGTCACGGTGGGCTCGCGAGCCGGCGCATCCCGGGGATCCCGGACACCACGCCTGGAGGTCCGGTCGCACTGGGGCGGCAGGCGGGCCAGGTCGGCCTCGGCGCGGGGCCGCCGCGTCACTTAAACGCCTTCTAGGCTGCTGTCCTCAGGTTACAGACGAGATAATCGAGGCTCAAAAGTTTTGCCCACGTCCAAGGTGACGCAGCAGGCCGTCCTGGCGGGCCAGGGTGTGCGTGTCTCTCACGCCCGTCCGGCCTGGTTCCACCGCTAGCCGGATGCCTCCGGGGGACGAATGGTGGTGGCCCGAGGCCGAGAAGCGCCACTGCGGGTGCGTGCGGTCCCTCACGTTAGGTCCCGGGCAGGGGCGCTCCGTCCAGGTCCGCCCGGCCGAGGTTTCCATAGGGCCCGTGCCCTCTCCGTGCCGCATAAATAAGGGACACTTTCCTGAGACCTCCGTCCCCGCAGAGGCCCTGGGCGAACAGGCGGGCGTGGTGCCACTGAACCCCGACCCCGCTGGTGACCTCGGGGTCCCCTCGAGCGCGGCGGGGCTCCGTGGGCAGGAAACCTGGTGTCCGGGAGAGGGTCCCGAGACCCCGGCCTGCTCCAGCCCTGCTCAACCCTCGACTCGGGTCTTCGGACGTGCGGCCAGAGAAGAAACGGTCGGGAGCGGAGGCACTCCCGAGACCCCCATTCCCAGCCGGGGGTCTAGCCGCCTGGCTCCTGCGCCCTGCCGGGCCCGCCGTCCCCGCCGTCCGGCCGCGCCGGCTCCTCCTCCGCCCGCCAGGCGCCCCGCCCCGCCCCGCGCCGCGCCGGACACCCCGCCCCGAGGAGGCGGCCCGGCGAGCGGCAGCCGAGGGAGGCCGGTGGCATGGGGGAGCCGCCGCCACCACACGCACGGTCGCCCCGAACGAACCCGGTAGCAGCTTCGAGTGCTGGGGGCCGCGGACGCCGAGGAGGGCGCCTCGGGGCGTGACACGGCGCGGAGGGCGCGGCCCCGGCTGCGGCGGCCTGACGCGCGGCGAGCGGCGGGGGGAGCCGGCGGGCGGCGGCGCCGGGAACCGCGGGCGGAGCGGGCCGGGCGCTGAGGGCGCACCTGGCGGCGGCGCGGCGCGGCCGGACCGCGGGAGCAGGGGGAGGCGGCGGGAGGATGTCGCAGCCGCTGCTGCTCCCCGCCTCGGCGGAGACTCGGAAGTTCACCCGGGCGCTGAGCAAGCCGGGCACGGCGGCAGAGCTGCGGCAGAGCGTGTCGGAGGTGGTGCGCGGCTCCGTGCTCCTGGTGAGTGCGGGACGACCGGGGCCCGGGGGAGGGAGGCGGGTGCAGGGAGCTCTGCCGGCCCGGGCCAGGCTCCTCTAAATCGGCCGCGCTGAGGCCGAGCGGCCGACCTTGCAGGGTCCGCGGGATCCAGAGGTGATGGGGAGGGCAGGGGGTTGGACAGGGGAGAGGAGAAGGTCTTGGTGGGGCAGCAACTCCCAGACTCCTCCCCGCGTTCGAGGATCGTCTCCCCCATTGCTGCCCCTTTCCTCCTGGGAAATTTCCTCGGAGTGAGGTCGCCCTCTCCCTCACCCTTCTTCGCCCCACTTTCTCCCAGTTTACCTGCCTTCTGCCAACTGGGAAATTCCTCTTCTCCCTCCATCCCTCCCTCAGCTTCCCTCTCCTCCCGTGTCCTGGAGGGGCTTGGCACCTGTGGCTTGAAGGGGCGCAGGGGAGTGGAGGTGGGGCTTCCTCATCCTGTCCTCAGCCCAGGGTGGGAGATGGCCCAGCGGACCCTTTGGGTGGCCTGAACTCCCGCAGGGAAGGGGTTTGGCATCCTTTCCTCCACCCCTTTCCCCAAGCCAGCATCCTGAGGTTTGGCCCTCTCTTACGAAGGCTTAGGGGGCCTGTTAGGAACCCTTGGTAATTTCAGCATTGGTGCAAATTACTATGAAGTTTGGGGATTCGAAGCAGGCAAAGCAAGCAGCCCAAGATGAATCTGGTCGTTTGGGTATGAGGAAGATGAAGTTTTAAATCAACTTTTTCACAACCAGGGCTGGTCCTGCTATATTTGGAAATGCAGTAGTACACTCGGATCGCGTGGATGGTGAGGGAATACAGCGACGTTTGAGCGGGAATGAGTTGTGCAGGGCAGCTGGAAACTTTTAGCAGCTCCTTGCATTGTCGCCAGCATTTGTTTTCTTGAAAGGGGCTTGTTTGTGGGTGGGTAACTTGTAGTGTTTGTTGGAACAGTGCAGGAAGATGGGCCTTGGAAGTGATTCTCTGGGATTTGTGGCACAGTGTGTGTGGGATTTTTGGGGAGGAGTACCGCGTCCTTTAACACAGGGCCAAATGCATCATTTTGGTGGCAGATTGATGGCCTTGCTGGGCAGACATAGAATTGTATGAATGATATTTGTGGAGATGGGAATTGAAGCTTCACTGATTTCCATATCCAGTTTGCACACTTTGAATTTTCTCTAAATTGCCAGCTCTGCCAACTCACTCCAGATTTCTCAAACTACAATTTCATCTGTAGTAAACAGGGATTTGATTTTGCTATTTTACGGAGATCAGTTAGTTGATGGTGTTGAGTTGAGCAGGAGTTGGGAATAGACCAGAACCTGGCCATCTCTTCCATAACCCCAACTAACTTCTGTTGCTTTGGCCTAAGTACAGCTTCCTGCATCTTCCTGACTTTCGCGTGTGAGTATGTTAAGCATAAAGCCCACAACCTCTGTGGCATCTTTTCTGTTCTCACAGGGAACTTGCTTCTTTTAACTGGAGCCTGCAGTGGTCATCAGGGATTTGAGGCAAAACAATAGTAAATAAAGTGTAACCTGTGCCATGATTCCTATAGTGCTACCAACGCTGGCAGAAGAGGAAGTACTAGTCTAATCAGCCGTGTAGGCGGAGCACAGAAGTGCCAGTACAGACACAACACTGCTAATTACTGATGTGTGGCAGTCCTTGAATGTCTGCCCCTCATGTTGGAGAATGTCCTACTGATGGTGACCTAGTAGTGTCCATTCCTGTGTGTGACATGCTTCTGCTGTGTTACCTCATGACACTTTAGTGGTACATCTGTTTTTCCTGGGCACCTTTAAGCATGAACAGCCAGATGCCTGAATGGCATCTCAACTCTTAGTCTTGTGTGTCTGTGGTCATTTGTCTGATGAAACCTGTGATGAAAGAGGTACAAAATGCAGGAAAGCAGGTGAGGTGGGCCTACTTGGGCATGCGATGCATTTCCCAGTTGAATGGGAAATGCACTGCAATAGTCTCTACATTGGAAAAGGAAGACTCTGGGAAAGCTTGCAGACGCTAAAAATTACCCATAAGCTTCACCCTCCTCACCTCCTGCTCAGTACGCTGCCACTGCCTGCTTCCTCTTGCTGCCCCAGGGTCTGCCAGGGAAACACAGAAGTTGCACCTGCCTGGCTTTGTTGTATGCAGGTCTGAGAAGGTAACCCTGGACCTTTCAGGAGGCAGAGCAGCAACCAAGCCAGGGTTTAGAATCCCCTGGTCAATGGACCTGTAGTTTGATGGAAATATTATTTCTCTCTGTCTTTGATGACTTGGGTCAGCACTAATACAATGTTCATGATGTAGTAAATGCTCAATAAATATTCTTAACTAGCTGACTAATACAATAGTTCTCCAGATAGACTAAAAAAAATAATTAACTATGTATGGGTTTAACTAGTTCTTCCCATGCTTCAAGTATTGATGAGTGGACTGTCGTGAGATCAGAAACAACAAAATCAAATAGTTTGGTGGGTAACAAAGGCCACCATTAAAAAAACAAACTTAAAAATGTAAAAAGGCACGTGCTTTTACATTTTTCATTGTTTGATAGCTTCATTTTTCATGGGCTTAAGTTTGTGGGCCTTTTTGAATGACTTTGTATTAACTTGTTTGAAAAGGTTGAAAATAAACATGTAAAAAAAGTTGAATATATGATGAACTCTCATATTCTATCATCCAGGTAGTATAGTTACCAAGATTTTGCCAAACTTGCTTCATATGTCCCTTTTTTCTATTTTTTTTTTTTTGTGATTGTGAGTCCAGGCCTTATGACCTTAAGTCATTTCACTGTATACCTAGTGTATATTATTAAAAAACAGAGATATTTCTTTATATAACTATGTCATTATGATAAAATTAACAATAATTTGTTGATATGCTATTCAAATTTTTCAAATTATTTAAAAAAATTTGTTCTAATCAGCATCCAAAAAAGTTTTGCAGGCCTCTATAAATGTGGTTAGCTCTCTCATGAGCCTTATTTGAATTATTTATGAATATTTTTGAATATTTGAATTATTTATGATGGAGAACCCTCCATTGGGTCTGGAGTTCTGGGTTTTAATCCTAGATCTTTAGTAGTTTAGAGCATGGGTTGTAATCCCAGCTCTACCCCTTACCAGCTGTGTGGACTTAGGTATATGACATAACCTTGCTGGGTCTCAGTTTCCTCATCTGTTGAGTAGAGGTAATAATCATACTTACTTTATAGAGTTGTTAGGAGAATTAAGTGGGCAATATAGATAAAGCTCTTAGACAGTGCCTAGCATATATTCTACCAGCTAATTAAGTCCCCTTGGGGACTGTCACCTAGGGGACTGTCACCTAATGTCTCTCAAAGTCAGAGTTCCTCTTTTATTAAATAAGGGGCTGTACTAGACATTTTTTAGAGTCCCTTATCCTACCAACAGGCTTCAGTTATAAGTTGGTTTTATAAGAGTAGTAAAGGTACTACTAGTAATATTCCTAAGTATAGGAAAAATAATTTATGATTTTTAGTAGTGAAAGAAGAATCCTCACAATTTCAGAATTAGCTTTCTGTGATTTAGAATAGTCAGGAAAGCAGCATGTTCAAAATGTATGCAAGCTCAGAAGGAAAGCTAGAATTCCCTGAGCAGAGTTGAGTTGTGATTGCTTTGGGAGTTCCTGGAGGAGTTTTACCTTGAATCTTTTAGATATATTACAGATGGCATCATAATGGCCTAGATCTAAGAGAATATACCACCTAAGGGCCTAAAAATGATCCTTTCCCTGAAAGATTTGTGTATTGCGACCTATCCCTTTGCATGGGTTTGGCGGCTGTCTTACACTTGGGTATTAGTATACAAGTCATCTGGCTGCCTGGCTTCCTTACTGATCTTATCTCAGTATGTTCAGCTTCAAACTCTTCTTCGATGTCCGGCCCTTGCCAGCGATGCCATTCCACACCTCTCTGAGCTCCAGCAGTACAAATGAAATGAAACCGAGTCAGGTCATCGCTACATTTCCCTGTGTGTCACTGGAGGAGGGCAGACAGAAGGTATGGGATGGCAGTGTCCCGGAGTGGGCTTGAGGCCTCTCTTACCCGCTCCATTCAGTCAACTCAAGATTCCTGTGTTATCTGAGGTAATGTGAGACCCCAGTGGTGGTGTTCTTTGAAATCCTCAGGTGAGATAAAACCTCATTTTGGCTGTAATTTTAAATCAGATATGTCAGTAAGCCAACAACTGAACTGGCCTGAGCCTCACCTCACTGTCTTTCTCCACCCTCCAGGGGAGCCCCAACAAACAGAAATGTCCCAAAATACAGGAAGCAGGGCGGAGGCCCATCTCCAACTAGATAATCAACAACAGGTTTGATTTCTTTGGTTTCCAATCCATCTGACTATTAGGAGTCCGGAGGACATTAGCAATGCCTTAAATTTGAACAGGGAGGGAAGGAATTATAAAATCTTTGTCCACATTTACTGAGGGCCTGCTCTGAGTTAGGACTCTCTGTTGGGTGCTGAGAATGTGATAGCTGTGTCAGAGCAGGCCCTTGCCCATGAAGGGTTTATGATCTAAACAGGTGGACAGGTCAGTTATCTACAAAATGGTGGGTAATAGTGCACAGGAGCACCATGGAAAGAGTCAAATATGTGATTCAGAGAATAGAGGAATAGAGGAAGATGAAGTCAGAGAGAAATGGTGTACTTGGGGGAGGATTTATGAAGAATTGACCTGGATCTGGAAGATACGGAGATAAGGGAGACTTTTTTTCTGGAAAAGAAGAAGAAATCGAGCAAATGCTTAGGATTCCCAGGTAGTCCAAGAAGGAACAAAGCATCTTGGGCAAAGAGGAGCAAGGTTTTGGAAGAAGGGAGAGAAGTTTTGAGGAATATAGTTGCCAACTTTGGGAACAGTTTCAACAACTGGCTGAGGACACGTTATCGAGTAGATTTTTTTCCCTTGTCTTTTTGAAACCTATTTCAGGAAAAAGGTTCAAACCAGTCCATGCACATATGCATCTTAGATCTTCCCTAAGTGTAATCCTGATAGTAAATAATGTGACAGTTCTGTGTCATGCAGGCCCAAGAATGGGAAGAGAGGTCTGTGACATGGAAGAGAAAAGCCAGAAACAGGCCTGTGTGCATGCATGAGCGTTTAGGATTTCAGGTAAACAGCAGTCAGATATGGTGGGTGTTCCATTCAGTAAATGGTGTTATAAAGAAATAATGTTGGAGCCTCACCTTATAGCACATACTGAAATAAATTATAACCAAATGTAAGAGTTTTGTGTAAAATAAAGAAAAGAAACTGTTTAAAACATGAGTGAATAATCCCATAAGGGTGGAGAGGGATTTTTAAAACATGAAAGGACAGGAAGAAACCAGTCTGGCCTGGGCTTTGGAGGTGAGCCTGGGCTTTGCCACTGAAGAGCTGAGGACTTTGAGCAACTTACTTTAGCTATACCTCAGTTTGCTTATCTTAGAATTGGGATTGTTAGGCATTATCATCTTTGAGAGTTTTTTAAAATAAAGATTAAATAAGATAATGCATGTAAAGTGCTTAATAGTGAGTGCTTAACAAATGCAAGCTCTTATGTTAAAAAGGAAAAGATCATCTTGATTAAATATAACTGGAGCCAGCATTTATTGAGCACTTATCATGTCCTAGAATGTATGAGGGCTTCACACACTGAGGTTAAGTCATCTTAAGGTCACAGCTTTATGTGGAGGGGCTTGTTCTTGAACCTGGGCACTGTGACTTCACACCCTGAGCTTCTAGCTACCCTGCCTGTAGCCTTCCCATGTTAACACTGAACCCCTGTCTGTACGTAACAAGTCCCATACAGTTAAAAGTCAAGCAGTAAGCTGAGAAACAATATTTGCCTTCTAGCTACTTATCTATAGATATATCTTAGCCAGTGTTAAGTTTAAAAAAAAATTAAGAATTCCTAAAAATCAATTTAAAAGAGAAAAACACTCTAGTAGAAAAAATAGGAAAAGACATTCCTAGGGAATTCCTCAAAGAAAGAAATACAGTTATTCAATAAAGAGCAGAAAACAAATTCAGCTTTGCTAATAATTAAAGAAACAGTAGCTAAAACATGATGCATTTTTGCATGACAAATCGGCAGATTTGCAAAGATAGAAAAGGCCTTCTCTGTAGGGATCCGGTGAACCAGGTACTTTTGTTTGGAGGACCACCACATTCCACAACTCTAGGGGTCCCATTCACATGGCATTTTATGAGAACTGTGTCTCCTGAAGTTTTATAACATGACAGATGGTATAACCTTCTTGATGTAAGTGTACATCAAGAACCTTAACATGCTCCCATACCATGGCCCAGTGCTTAAAATTATAGGCATTTCTGACCTATAATTTTAGCATAATGCCTGAAGTGCTGGTTGTTCAGGAGAGAAAATGTGACTAACTGTAAACTGTCTAAAGGCCTTAACAGTAGCCTAAATAAATTGTGGCACATGGACTATTTATGAAGCCCTTAAATTTTTGTATTGGAAGAATAATGACTTGAGAAAATTCTTACATCACAGAATTGGAAGGTGGTAGGTGCTTGTGGTTAGTTAGGTGCTGGAGCTTTAGACCCTACTGCTTGGGTTCGATAACCCCTTTGCTACTAACCAGTGTGTGACCGTGGGCAAGATGCTAAACCTTTCTGGGCTCAGTTTTTCCTGTCTGAAAAATGGGGATGATGATAATACCTATTGATAGGACTGTTGTGAGGATTAAAGGAGTGATTTTGTACATAGCTCCTGTAACACTGTCTGACACATCAGTATTGAGCAATCAATATATGTGGCTGGTTAAAATTACTATTATGGGGCTAAAAACCAGCCTACAAAATTATAAACACAGTATAAACCAAATTGTATTTTTGGAAAGTATGTGTGTAGAAACAATGACTGGGAAGGATGTAAAGAAAAAGACTGTTTAGCCACAATGTTTCATCAGGTATGTTCATTCCAAAGAAGCTCAAAGACTAAAAAAATGTGTGATATTGGACATAAGCCATACTGTACAGTATGGAATGTGGGGTTGGCAGGAATGGAGTTTTAAAAGTGTACCTGTCATAAAATCGTTTTTCTTTAGCATAAATCTATCATGTACATCAGTTGACTGGCCATCTGCATGAGGTATCTGTGTATAGCCTTCGACATAAACCAGAATGCAGAATGACAACAGTGGTTATCTCTAGATATGTGATTATGGGAAGTTCAATTTTTTTTTGATTTTCTGTCCTTTCCAAATTTCTCCAATTGACATGTATTATTTTTGTTATTTTGTAAAAGGTTGACAGGAGAAATGATTTTGAGAATGTATTGTGATGCATGGATTCTTTTTCTTTTATTTATTTATTTTTTTTGAGACAGAGTCTCTCTCTGTCACCCAGGCTAGAGCTCACAGCAACCTCACACTGCTGGGCTCAAGTGATCTTCCTGCCTCAGTCTCCCAAGTGGCTGAGACTACAGGCGTGCACCACCACGCTCACCTAATTTTTTTTTTATGTTTAGTGGAGATGGGGTCTCGCTGTTGCTCGGGCTGGTTTTAAACTCCTGACCTCAAGCAATCCTCCCACCTTGGCCTCCCAGAGTGCTAGGATTACAAGCCTGAGCCACCGTGCTGGCCTGGTGCATGGATTCTGTTACATACCGCATTTCATGGAGTCTTCAGAGCAAAGCCAGTTATTATGATGAGATTTGTTACTTTTATTCCTGTTGTGTATTTGAGCACTTGCAATTTTAAAAAGAAGTGGTGGAGAGAGGAGAGTTGGGAGTTTGTTGAGCTGCTGGGGGCTCTTTGTCATGGGCTCTGCCCTTGGCCATGCCCGGCCCTGGCCCCTTTGCTCTGCTGAACCAGCTCTCGCCTCGACTTCCACACTGCCTGTTTGATCTGACCCAGCTTTCTCACTCCCAGCTCCCTGGACCCTGTGACCTGCTATGCTTTAGTGAGGGGTGGCCTCTCAGTCCTCACCCTGATACCATTCAGCATTCCTTCCTCCTCCTGCTCCACCTCTTTCCTGATGTCTCTGTCATCTTTACTCTGTGCCCTTGCTACTATTGCACATAGGGGCATTCCTAAAGGGTCTCTTCTCCACCACTAGGTCATGGAATTTAGTCTCTTCCCATCACTCTGAAGGGAACAGCACCACATGATTGCAGTTTCTGTAACTTTATCTCTGTTTTGTGTTTTCCCCCAGCTCAGACCTGCTTCTGTTACCCTGTCTGATACCTCTACTTGCCTGTCCTTCCCACCAGTTCCTTAAGTTCAGCTTCTATGAAACATAAATTGTCACTCGGCATCCCAAACTAGGTCATCGTTTTTGCATTCTTGCTTTCTTTAGTGAGGAACATCATTTCATCATCTCCAGCTTTGAAATCTCTTGACTCCTCCTTGTATCTTCTCTTCCTCTCCTTTGTCTTCCTTATTCAAGCACCACCATGTCCCTTGTGTCCTGTTATGTCCTGAATCAGCCATTGTGGCCTAATGGCTCCCAGATCTCAGTGGCTTCAAACAGAATGGTTTGTTTCTTCCCGACGCTACCTCTCCATTGAGTGTTGGTTGGGGCCAGTTCCACGTTGTCCTGGGAGCTGTGTTGATGAGACAGCCAGCATTTTGAATGTGGCAGGTCCTTGTGACTAAAGCAAGTCGCATGGTCATACCTAACTGCAAAAGGCAGGGAAGTACAATTGTTTCTATATGACTGCAAGGAGAACTCATATCTTTGGTGAGCAGCACTGATGACTACTGCAACCTGGCCTCTCCTTCTCTCTGTCTTCTGCCCTGCCCTGGTCCCTGTAGTAGTAGGGGACAGGGTCCCTCATATCTGGTGTCTTTCCTGCCTTTCTTACTCCATCCTTGTGGGTTCAATTATGAATCCTGAAGACACCATTGTTTCTCGTTGCACTTGGCATACACACTCCTTCCCTGGGACCATAAGGCGCTTTCCTTATCAGACAACACCGTCCATTTACTCACTGGCTGGGCTTTTAGATCTTCATGTATGCAGCCTCTCTTATACCCTAGGACTTAGGCAGAAACTCTTACCTCTGCCTGGAATAATAATGACCCCCTTACATCCCCATCAGCTGCCACTCCTCTTGGTCTTCGGAATTGTACTCAGGTGTCCTGGCCTGTCCACCCAAGCTAAAACATGCCCCGCCTGTTCTTTTCCTTTTACCACTTATCACAATTTATGTTTATTTTTGTGTATATTTGTTTAATGTCTGTTTCCGTCACTGGACTGTTGGTTCATTGTGGTTTTCCCAGTGCCTGGCACGTAGCAGGGGCTCAGTAAATATTTTTTGGGTGCATGAACAAATCCTGAAGGCTCTGCATCTGACACGTTTCATTTTTTCATCCTTTTTAGATTCCCTGTTTCCCCTTAATTTCTCTCCACTGCACCCATTTCTATTTACTTCTTTTCAGTTTACCTCCTGCTGCCCTATTATCCTAATGCACAGATCCCATCATGTCTTTAGTTTCTCATTGCCACTATGATAAATCCAGTGATATTTGTGCATAGAAGAATGTATTCAGGCTGGTCCTGTGTTTGCTTGAGTTTAGAAAAAGCTGTTCAGATTATCAGTAAATCTGTATGATCTTTGCATATTAAAGCAGCCACATATTTTGGTACAAAGTGAGATTAATTTTCTTTATTAGGATCATTTGTTTTTTCCAACTCTGTAGTGCCCAGTGTGTAAAAGAACACGCTGATCTAACTCTTGTGTTAGGTATTTATTTAATAACTCATTTATCTGAAAACAATAAAACAAAAATACAACTAATAAAAATCACTAGAAGTGCTGTTCATTCATTGAACAATGAGTTTTGCAAACCATCAAGAAGCACGTGGATGGTGAAGTTATTTCCATAATATTTATTTTACACCTTTATTTTCTATTTCTTTTTTGATTCTTTATTGGTGAATTGGTAGCATGGAGACTTACTATGTGATCAGAACCTTGTTTGAATCTTTCCGCCCCCTTTCTTTGAGGTTGGCAGGGATAAATGCAGTTCAGATAGTGCTTGGGTGTGGCCACATTAGAAGGCAGGCTAGGCCTGTGTTAGAGACTTCCATCATTTACTGAGTATTAACCTGAAAGTGAATCTGAAAGCAGATGGTCATGAACTACCCAGGGTCTCCATTGAGCCCATGAAGTTTATAAATTCTAAACCTCTTGTGGGCTTAGTTTGAGATTCACATACTTTATTTTTATACATTTTTTTCTTAACAGAAAGTATACATTCAGTCAGTAATACAGATAGAGAAACGTCCTAATGGAGGATGTTTACCATGCTAAGTTGAAAAAAGGATTATAAATAGTACCATTGACCTGTGAAAAACACGGATTTCAACTGTTATGGGTCCACTTATACACAGTTGTATTGGACATTTTTTTGGAGATTTGCAACAATTTGAGAAAACTCACAGATGAATAGCCTGGAAATATTGAAAAAATTAAGAAAAACTTAGATATGTCATGAATGCATAAAATGTGTATAGGCGCTAGTCTGTTTTTATCATTTATTACCATAAAATATACTCAAATCTATTACAAAAAGTTAAAATATATCAAAACTTACATGCACACAGACCGTACATAGTACCATTTACAGTCAAGGGACACATGAACATAAAGATGCAGGGTTAATCATGACTGCTTAACATATGAGTTCAACACCAAAGGCACCGATGTGGTCTGCTTGCCCCCAAACACAATGTCCTACTAAAGTCTGTAGATGAGGGGGTCAGAAGGACCTTTAAGGCTCATTACACATGATACTCTGGAAAGGATTGTCCGTGCTATGGAAGGGAACCCAAACAGGACATCATGAAAGTCTGGAAGGAGTACATCATTGAAGATGTCGTCATTGTTACAGAAAAAGCCGTGAAAGGTATCAGGCCAGAAACAATAAATTCCTGTTAGAGAAAACTGTGTCCAGATGTTGTGCATGACTTCACAGGATTTACGACAGAGCCAGTCAAGAAAATCATGAAAGAGATTATGGATATGGCAAAAGAGGTGGGGGGTGATGGGTTTCAAGATACAGATCTTGGGGAAATTCAAGAGCTAATAGACACCACTCCAGAGGAATTAATAGAAGATGGCTTGTGGAGATGAGTGCTTCTGAACCAGTGCCAGGTGATGAGCAAGAAGTTGTAGAAGAAGCAGGGCTAGAAAACAGATTGACATTAGACAATCTGGCAGAAGGGTTCCAGTTATTCAAGACTGCTTTTGACTTCTTTTACGACATGGACCCCTCTATGATCCAGACATGAAGCTAAAGCAAATGGTGGAAGAATGATTGGTATTGCATAGAAACATTTTTAGAGAAATGAAAAAGCAAAAAAGTCAGACCAAATTACAATGTATTTCCATAAAGTTGCCTCTCCTGCCCCGCTTCTACCTCTTCTTCCTCTTCTGCCTCTGCTACTCCTGAGACAGCAAGACCAACCCATCCTCTTCCTCTTCCTCAGCCTACTCATTGTGAAGTTGAGGATGAAGACCTTTATGATTACCCATTTCCACTTGATGAATAGTAAATATTTTTTCTTCCTTATTGTTTTCTTAATAACATTTTCTTTTCTCTATTTAATTCTTATTTATTATAAGAATACAGTATAATAATACACATATGAAATTTGTGTTAATTGACTGTTTCTTTTATCAGTAAGGCGTCCGTTTAATAGTAGGCTCTTAATTATTAGTAGTTAAGTTTTTAGGAGCCAGGAGTTATTTTTGACTGTACCACATTGGTGCCCCAAAACATGTTTAAGGGTTAACTGTATATACGGAATGACTTTTTAAAAAAAGAATAAGCAATATTTTGTTCATGAAAAAGTTTTCTGATCTTACAGATGCTAAAGTAAACCATTCTCTTTTGTTTCAGGAATATAAGAAGTTTATGCCCTGGATTCTAGAACACAGAAGTACAGTGGCATAATCAAGTTTCTGTTACTAGGGCATTACCCTCACTGGGGATGGCAGTAGTGCATAAGAACTGGGCTCAGGAGGTTCCAGTCCCAGTTTTCCCATTTCCTAGTTCTGCTTTCTCAATTTCTTCACCCAGAGAGTGGATGTCCTAATAGCACTTATCCCATAGATCTTTGTAATTAAGCGAGCAGTTGCATATAAAGCACTTATAGTAGGGCCTGGCATAGTAAAATACCCGCTAAGTGCAAGCTGTTGTTACTTATGAGGGCATGCTAAAGGAATATCACATAACCCTTAAAAGTGCTGCTTACAGAGAATTTATAACATGGGAAAATTATAATGTTGAGCAAAAAAGAAACAGTATACAGAAATAGGTATGGTCACAGTTGTGTAAAAATAACGTGTAAGAAAAATATTGGGAGGAAATATATGAAAAAATAAGATTATGATTTGTTCTTTATGTACTCTGGGATTTCCCAATTGTTTTACTTTCTTAAGTGAATAGATACTAATCTATCAAGAAAAAGCAAATACATACAATGAATATAGGAAGGAAAGTTTGGTGCTGCATACAAGATATTCAAATTGGTACTCTGGAAAGTTACACTTATATGTCTTAGTGCTTATACAAGTATATGTGGAGATGTAAAATGTATTCCTGAAGTGAGGGTACACACATGCATTTGAAAGCAAAAATACTGTCGACCAGTTAAGAGTTTTGCATTAAATGTTCATACAGGCAGGAGGCCCATGTGAAATAATGGTTTGCATTTGACAGTTTTATAAAGTTTTTTCAAAAAACCTTCTTGCTTGAGCCTCTGAAAAATCTGGTCAGATAGACAGGTATAATTTTATTATTTCTGTTTTTTTGATGAGGAACTGAAGACCAGAGAAATGAAGTGACTTGCTTAAGGTCATCTGGTGAAACTTAACATTTTTCTTGGTAAAATGGCAGGGATCGTCTAAAAGTACCAAAATGTTTTAAGACATAATTTTAAAGTTGGAGTTTTTTGAAAACTTTTAAATGGTTAACTTGAATTATTAAATACATTTTTGGAAAGTACCATGAATTCTCCAGTTGATAGAAATACGTGATATAAAAATGAAATCATAGTGTTTTGAAGGTGAAAGTTATCACTAGAGATCATCTAGTCTTGCTTCCTAACTTTGCAGATGATGAAGATGAGGTCCACCGTGAGTAAGAGATTTGTCTGTCATACAGCTAGTTAGAGACAAGAACAAAATCTAGTTTACTGATCCCTGGTCCAATGGATTTTCCACTGATCATAGGAAATAATTGCATTGACTTTGTTTATACTTGTATTTCATCAAGTGTCTTTATAGACTGTCATAATCAGATAATAGCAGAATATGAAACATCTATTTGCACTGTGTATTGCCTCTCTGTTTATTTCATTAGTGCCAGAGCAGGTTCTAGATGAAATTGACATTCATGTTTCCACAAGCCAAGAAAGGAGTACTATTTCTTTTTAAAGGGTATTAGTATGAAATGGAGAAAGAAATAAAAAGCAAGAATTACAAAATTAATTTTAAAAAGATCTCAGTAGTAACTTATTGAAGAAGGAAGAATTAATTTAGTACTCAAATGTTATTTAAGGGGTGGAAGATTATACCCCTTTAACCAAAGATACACTTTGGTTAAAATAATTATGTGGGTTGAGAAAAAACCTTCCAGGGCCTATTAACCTAAAATTGTTAGTGTAGGATAAACGTTGTTAATCTAAGTCATTTTACCTTTCGGGCTGCTTTACTTGGCTAAAATAAATATTCAACTGTACTGTAAATGGCAATTTGGTTCAAATTGTATTATTAGAGAAAGTTGCATTTCTGAGATTGTTTAGAGGACTTATTTAATCTGTCATTTTAACATATTGGTGTTTTCTTAAGTAGAAAACAGAGTTCCTATGGTGATAGCAGAGGTGCCATAATATTTATAGTATATTAGATTCATTTATAAACTATTATACTAGCTGAAATTTACAGGATATTTAATCTCTTAGGTTAACTTTTTACTTTCCGGCTTTTACTGTGTTCATTTTCCTTAACTGTTCCTTCAGAACATTCTGTTATGTGTAATGTTTTTTCCCAGAAGATCAAAAGTAACTGCTGTTATGTGACCTTTTTTTTAAAAGTGAAGAATGTTTGTAATTTACTAACTTCCTTGGAGGTGCTTTTTGTGAAAAGCCAATTAAAGTATTAAGTTTTTAAAGGAACTTCATTAGTTCAGCGCAGAAAACTGAGGGGGCAAAGATTCCTGACAGCATTGGTTTCTCTTGGAAGAGTTAATATATCGGGCAACTTGGATAAACACATTGGTGTTGAGATTTACATAATGTGTAAGAGATGACATGAGAGGGGAGGGGTCACCCACCAATAGTTGGTGATGGTTTCTTGAATTGGGGATAGTCATATCTGATAATTCCATATCATGGTCTAGAGTTTCAATACTGGAGAAGAGGAGGTTGAAGAGTGTGGGCTCTGGAGACCCCACATGTGGGGTGGGTGGGGACGGGTTCTTTTGGTAGGCTTAGGGAATTCCATTTGAGGGAGGGGGTTCAGAATAGCTCCCAGAATTACAGAGAATCACAGATTTTTTTTTCATGGTTTCAGTTGTTAGACATTGTGGAAAAAAAACCTCTTCTGTCCTTAGAGTGTGTAGTCTTGGCATGTTGGATATCCTCTATCTTAGCAAGTAAGTTCCAAACCAGCCCTACCTCACAGTTTCCTGGGTACCTCAGGGGAATCAGGGGTATTCCAGTGAGCATTGCGTTTCATGTCTGGAAAATGGGGTTTTGCCTGTAGTACTTTCTCCTTTGTGCTCTTGGCCTGGTGCCTGTGTGCGGTGCCTGCACAGTGGAGGAGGCACTGACCAGCCCAGAGTTGAGTGAAGCTGCAGTCTTGATTCCTTTCTGACAGCAAGATCATTTGGTTTGGAGTCTGGCCTCGTACAGACCTGGAGCTCCTTTCCATGACCTTTGGGAGGGGAGGGGGCAGAGGCCAGATGGAGCCCAGTCTTCTCTGCTCAGGGATTTCTTTCTGATCTTTTTCCACATCGGTTCAGGGCATCTTACCCTGGAGCCTTGTGAGGTTTCAGTATCTTCTTTTAGTCAGATTCTTAGCAGATGTTGAGTCATTTTTGAGTTCTTAATGATGACCGCAGCAGAGAAAAATGCTGTGCTAACAGCTTTTTAAAGCTCTCATGCTGTAGTATGCAGTAGGTCCTAGGTTGTCATTGATCATTCACTCGAGAAACACTAAAGGAGGATTAACATTTGGTTAAGATGCTGCCCCTGTCCTCAAGGAGCATGGAATCAAGAGGGAAATAAAGGAACAAAGGAGGAACCCAAAGAGCTTTGGTGTTGATGTTGTCTTTGAGAGTCCTCTGCCTCTTGGCTGTTTTGCAACCTGGACAGAAGAAGGGAGGTTGAGCACAGTGCAGATGGGGTTCATAGGAAGGGGCTGAGATTGAAGTCAGCCTTTTGGGAAGTGGGAACATATCGGGACCTTCATATCTATTACTCTGCTTACATGAGATCCAGAAACCTGAAGCTTGGTGTGGATGTTACTTGAGGGACAGGTGATAGAGTATTTCTCTTGTAAAGATATTGGGCAGGGGCAGAGAATTGTGGGTCAGGGCTCCAAGGAACAGGCTAGAGAGATAGGAGGAGAGAGTTTTTATTTTTATGGTAATGTAGCTATTAATATCCTGAGGAGTCCTAAAATTAATATTTTTACCTATACTCAGGTTATTTCCTTTTATGCTAACTAGGGAAAACTGGGCATTTAAGAGATTTATTTTTCTTGGCCTCTAGAATATGTTCGTTAGGTGCAAAGATCCTCCACATATGCAGGAATTTAGATCTTGATCATGTCCTTAATTAACCCCATATTAAAATTGTTAAATAATATAGTATTACATTAACATTAAGTTTATGTTAAGTAACAGCATATTATTATAGTTTGTTATATAACATAGTTGAGGGTACAAAAACTGTAAAACCTCTGCCTGCTTTCTTTAGAATTGAAAATGAAACTGTTTTATGGGGAGCTCCAGATTAAAAATAATCTGAGTTGATTGTGAGAACTGAGCATGACAAGAAAAGTCAGTGCTTTATGCAAAATCGTCAGTGACTTTAAGCTCTTTAGAACACAGATTTGCATGGCACTGTTGCTTGGGGTTTTAGAAGATAGGGAATACTTAGCTTGGGGGCTTTTGGATGCAAGGTGACTTCCTGCCTATTGCAATGGGGCTAATGACCAAGTAGTGGCCTTTGTTTCTAGAAAAGCACCACTTTTTGAGTGCCAAGAAACATCCTCATTCATAAAATACTAAAATTGGTTCTTATGTAAAGATGCATGCACTTGTTTTAGGCTGATTTTTGTTGAGTTCTATCTTTTTTCTTTTAATTTTTTGGCATTCAAGATATGTGCTAATAATTTCCTGGTTAAAGAAATGATCAAGTATTTGGCAAATAAATAAGCATGCGCATGGATTTTATAGATGTTTGAAAACTACTTCCCATATGTGTCTGAAGAGATTTTTAATTTCACACAGCATTAATTAAGTGAACACATTTGCTGAGTCCTTACTGTGTGCCAAGCACTGTGCCAGGTGCCTCAGGGAATCAGAATGAGTAAGACAGATCCTGTCCCACCTTGCTGACAGACTAGCAGGGAAGAGAAGATTGCGAAATAAGCTTTATACCCATCTAAACAGAAGATTGTATCACTGGAGAGTTATAAGTAAAGCATTAAAGAGGTCTCTGAAAAAGCTTAATGAAGGAGATAGCATTTGGAGCTGAAAGTAGATGTGAGAGATGAAAATTATTCTAGATAGGGTGACCTGTAGGAGTGAAGGCCTGAGGAAGGAAATCATGGGGTGAATTTGGGGAACAGTGAGTAGTTGAATCTGGTGACGTATAAGGAGAGTTAGGGGTGATGGGTTGGGTAACCCAAGGAGTGGAAGCGTGGACAAAAGCCAGGTTGTGGAGTGTTGACTGTGTTCTTTACTATGGGTTTCTGAGTTGGAGGGCCCCATATCAGAGCTTTGCTTTGGGAATATGGTGACTGTCCTTAGAGCTTAGTGCCTGGGATATGGATGGGGGCAGAGAACTGGGGGTTTAGGAATTGCCTAGGGGACTTTTGCCATAGTTTAGGTAAGAGGTAATGAGGAGGGCATATATTCATTCAATGAATGTTTATTAATAATCCTCCATCCCCTCACCAGCACACTGAGCTTGGAGCCCCCTGGCTAGGTGAGGCTGGGAAGCAGGAGGCATTAGATGGAGCCTTAGGTTTCAGCCGTGCCTGACGGAGACGGGGAGAGTGGTGATGCAGACATCTGAGAACACCCACCTCAGTTACACAGGCCACACGGAGAGGAGAGTGTAGAATTCGTCTGGTCCCTGGCTTCCAGATACTTTCAGATAAACCACTGCAGACAGATGAGAATCGCATCTCCTGTAATAAACCACCAGCAGAGAAAGGGATTAGCAGTGAGCTATTAGGGGCCTTCATTTTTCAGAAAGTGTTTAGGGTGGAACGGACAGCTTTAAAAACCATTTATCTAGTCCTCTTTAAAATACCCTGTTGCAATCAGTTCGTGCTTAACCGTGAGGCTCCGACCAGCTGGCATCTCCGCTGCTGTGTCTTCAAAGCTGACCTTTTCACTTCATATTGGTTTTCTGGAGCGTCCTTTCCACTGTCCCCTTTAAAGAGAAAAATGAAAGAACCCTTTAAAAATGATAGGCTCATAAACAATTATTTAGAGACAGGATATATAGCCAGGTAATTTATTTTGTTACCCTTTTTGTGCATGTTTCTATAGACTACTTGTTCTAGGCAAGAGAAAATTAATGTGCAGTAGGGGACCCAGTTCATATTTGGATGTGAACTTCTATAACATTTCCAAATACCAGCTAAGTCACTTCATGGATTGATAAATTATAGATGGAAAAGTGTTCTCAGTTTTCCTCCTCTTGGATTTCTTTGCTTCATATGACTGTAGTTCTCTCCTCTTTGAAACTCTATCTTCCTTTGATGTCCAAATACTGTTATAATTATCTGGTAATTAATCAATATGGTAACAGTGGTTGTAAAGATAACTGGGTTTTTTTTTTTTTTTTTGCATCTTTCTCTCTTTGCCACTGTTTTCCCTTCCAGCTTCCTGTTGTGGCCATCCCCTGGGGGAGTGGGAACCTGCTATTCTCCTCCTTTCACCTTTCAGAGAGTTTAGTTACTGCCTCCATGACTCATTCCCAAGTTTTTATTTCTAGCCTTGACCAAGACATTTGTGAGGGGCAGGAGAAAGCTAGTTGGTGAAGGGAGATCATGAGAGAAAAAGGAGGAAGATAAAGGAGAGTTTATCCCAAATGGAAGAAGATCTGCAGGTCTTAGTAGAAGGATTCTGAATAAAGAAGCATAGTAGGAGGTGGGGACATGAAAGTGTTGAACCTCCAGTTCATGTTGTATGGCAGTGCTGCTCAGCCTGAGATCTGCGGGCAGGGGTTAGCCTATGAACTGTTCATAACTGACTTCTGATGAGATAAGTACAGAAATTGAGCATAAGTGTTTAGAAACTTTTAACAAATTGACAGGATAACTTTAAATCTGTTGACCCTAATAAAAAATTGAGGCTTATATATTGTATGTGTTGTTTTTTATTTCATTTATTAGTAATTATTATCATTATTTATATATTATAAAAGTATTAGTCCCCAGTGGATTGGAGGAAAAAGTGGACCTTCACCACACGTAGTCTGAGAAGGCCTTTTGTATGTCTGTGAAAGCGGTAGTTGGAAGATGTTTCATTTCAAGTTGTTGATTTGGGCAGCAGGAACCAAGGGGTACACAGGTTGGGAGGCAGGTGAGTGCTCATCCTAGCACCTGAGCCTGAGGGAGCTCTCATGTCTGAAGTCTTGGAGGTGCAGGGTGGAGGAAGGTGTTTTAACCTGAGGGCAACCACACTCAGGTGAGGCCTGGCCCCAGCACTTGGTAGGAGTGTGTGTATTACCTGCCAGGTGGGGCCTTCTAGGCTGGGAAGAGGTCCCTCACAGTCTGAGTAGGGGCCGTCCCCAGCAGTGTTGTTTGGCTCGCTAGACACGAATAGAGTATGACATGTGTCAGTGTGCCCTAAGCTTGCAGTTTATCTTTTATTTATCCCTGTTTCTTCCTACCTTGACTTTGCCTAGCCTTATTGCACAAGGCTTAATGCTGGTTCTTCTCTTTTGTTTCTTTAACATTCTAATGTAGATAGCTTTCCTGGACCTCTAGTATCCTAAGCTGCTCAGCTTCACCTGGGCCTTTTCCTAATTCTGTCCCTTATCTGGCAGTGGCTGGTTTGTCTTTCTGTAAAAGGTGTACGCCCAGCAAAGAGTAACACCAGCAGGGCAGATTCTGGGACTCTGGGCCAGCAGCTTCATAATTCTTTCTCTCTTTTCTGCCCAAGAGACAGGATATTAAAGCACCGAACTGGCGCAGTTCTCGGCTGCCTGCCAGCGGAATATTTGGGGAGGGAATGGACCAGCTTTTGTTGCTCTTGCCTTCTGTGTAGCCTTGGGGTGGATTCTGAGGGGATGTTTTCCCTCGCAGGACTAACCCATTTGGTATTGAGAAAGCAGGAAAGCGAGTTTTCCTGTTACGAGCAGGGAACACAAAGCAGAAAGCAGGCTGCGGATGGTGATATCCTGTCACAGAAGGCTCAGGGAGCCCTGGTGGACAGATGCACTTCATTCTCTCCGCGTCTTTAAGGAACGAGATGGGAAGGAAATCAGGCACTCTGAAGCCACGTCTAAATGGTTTTCCTTTTATGTATGGTGCTTAATAAGGAGGTCATAAGTGTATGCTTTGTGATTAACAACTTGTCAGACCAGAGATCTATAGCACGTGACAAATTAGAAAAATGAAACAGTTTTTTTTTTTGGTTTCTGTTTCCCATGAGGTCATTCTAAGTTTGCCTGGGAGGGGGCACTGAACTGTAAAACTAAATGTAAACTTTGTGTGAGTTTTATTTATTTTTAAGTTTAAAATCACTTAAGATGGCAAAATTCCTGCTGAATTAGATTTATAAGAAGATGGTTTGTCAGATGTTCTTAGGGGACCATTCTTTGGTACATTAAAAAAATAACTTTCCCCTCCTGTTATAAGAGCAATACATGTTTATTACAGGAAAATTAGAAAACGTGTATAGGCAACTGAACAGTACAGGAGTGGGCTAGAAAGACATAGAGTGCAAAATTAGAGCAGTGTGCCCAGAGGGAGAAGCACGGCCTTCTGGAGCAGTGGGTTTAGGGAGAGGATCAGGGAACCTCCCTGGGACCCCAGGCCCTTAAGGGAGCTCCCTGGAGCCCCCCAGAAAAGCTGTCTTGCCTGGATGCCACACCTTGTGTTGTGACTTTATACCCCTTTGAAGCTGGCCTTCCCAGCCTGCCATAGGTCTAGACCTGAGCATTCCAAATTTGTTTGGCGCTAAAAAGCTGTGTAATGACAAGTTGAAAGGTCATTTAACTTGCTGCTTCCCACATCTTCTCAGTCAAGAGGAAGGAGTACTAGGCAAGGAGAGTCTCCGAGGAGAGACAGATTTTTTAACAGGGAGTAAGTAGAGTGAATGTGTGGTGTGCATGTGAATCTTTGAGAACCTTGGCTGTAAGGGAGATAAAGAGAATTAGAAGAGAAGCTGCAGAAGGGTAAAATAAGGTACTTTTGTGGGGAGGAGGAAACGTACAACAGCCTCTGCCTCACTGTCTTCTTGACCCTCCCGTTCCCTCAGTGTCTTGCGATATTGACAAATGCTTAGGTGTTCTATGGAATGAAGTGTGGGCTCACTGTTTTATCTCAGTAAACATTTATAGAGCAGCTGTCAGCAGAGTATACTTTCAGTCAGCTTTAGCTTATAAAGATAGAGAGATCCTTATAAGGCATGGGATTAAACTGCCTTGGGATTTTTTATCTGTGAAAACATATTTGCCATCAGATCCACTAGTTATTATAGGTAATGTAGGATTAACATGTAAACAGAAAGTGGAGGCTCAGACTGCATAATTTGTTGATTTTGGTAGCTTGTTTATTTAACAAGTATTCACTGAGTATTGTTACATAGCAACCACTGGGCCAAATGTGGAAGATGGAGCTGTAAATGGGACAGACACGGGCCCTGAACCTGTAGACCTTATAGTCTGGTTAGGACATAAGTAAGTAATCTGATAGTTCCAATGTAGTGAGATCAAGGATCCAAAGACATCTCAGACTGGATGCCCCAGGTGATATGAGAGAGGCACCTGCTCTGGACCAGAGGGAGTGACATCTAGGCTGTGACCTGAAGGGTAAGGGGAAATGAGCTAGATGAAGGGATTATTTTATTCTAGCCTTAAGCTACAGCATGTACAAAGGCCCAGAGACAAGACAAAGTAAGGAGCCATCCAGGAACTAAAAGCTGGTCAGTATAGCCATAGCCCTTAGCCCCACATGGGAGTAATGAGAGCGAGCGCTAGGTGAGGACTCAACATGGGGGATTTCTAGGACATGTTAAGAAGCGTGAATTTAGGAGTTCTGCAAAGATGTAGGAAATAAGATCAATATACAGAAATCAGTATTTCTATACACTAGCAATAAACAAACCAGATTGAAATTAAGAAAACAATTATATTTATAAAGCATCAAAAAGAATAAAATGGTTAGGAATAAATTTAACAAAAGATGTATAAGACTTGTATACTGAACATTGTTAAGAGAAATTAAAAAATACTAAATAAATGGAAAGGCATCCCATGTTCGTGGATTGGAAGACTTGATATTGTTAAGATGGCACTACTCAAATCTATCTACAAGTTTAACACAATTTCTATCAAAATCCTAGCTGCTTCTTTTTCCCCAAATATTAACAAGCTAATCTTAAAATTCATATAGAAATGCAAGGAACCACGAATAACAAAGATAGCCTTCAAAAGAACAAAATTGGAAGACTTATGCTTCCTGATTTCAAAACTTACTACAATGCTATAGTAATCAAAATAGTGTGGTACTAGTATAAGTATAGACATATAGATCAATGGAACAGAATTGAGTGTCCAGAAATAAATCTATACATTTATGGTCAATTGGTTTTTGACAAGAGTGCCAAGACTGTTCAATGGAGAGATAAAGTATAGTCTTTTCAACAAATGGTGCTGGGACAACTATGTATCTATGTGCAAAAGAATGAAATTGGATCCTCTTATCACACCATATGTGAAAAGTAACTCAAAATTGATCACAGACCTTAATGTGACACATAGAACTATAAAACTCTTTGAAAAAAATGTAGATTTTCATCTTCGTGTCCTTGGATTAGGTAATGATTTTTTAGATATGACACCAAAAACAAGCAACAAAAGAAATAATAGATAAACTGGATATTATCAAAATGAAAAACTTTTATGCTTCAAAGGATGCTATCAAGAAAGTGGAAAGATTGGTCAGAGGCCAAGAGAGTTAAAGACAAAATAAAGGAAAAAAAAAAAGTGAAAAGACAACCACAGAATGGAAGAAGATATTTGTAAATCGTATATCTGATAAGGGACTTGTATCTAGAATGTATAAAGAACTCTTACAACTCATTACTAAAAAGACAACCCAATTAAAAAAATGAGTAAAAAATCTAAGAAACATTTTTTTAAAGAAGGTATACAAATGGCCAGTAAGCATGTGAAAGATGCTCAGTATCCTTATTCATCAGGGAACTGCAAATCAAAACCACAGTGAGATACTTCACACTCACTAGGATGGCTAAAATACAAGGTCTATGATCAGACAGACAATAACCCTTGTCTGTCATTGTCATGTTGGTAAGGAAGTGGAGAGATTTGAACCCCCATATGCTGCTTGTGGGAGTGTAAGGTGGTACAGCCACTTTGGAAAACAGTTTGGCAGTTCTTCAGAAAGTTAAATATAGAGTTATTCTTTGACCCAGCGGTTCCACTCCTAAATATATGTCCAAGAGAATTGAAAATGTGTTCACACAGAAACATGTATGGATGTTCATAGTAGCATTATGGATAATAGTCAAAAAAGTAGAGGCAACCCAAATGTCCAGAACTGGTGAATGGATTAGCAAAATATAGTGTATCCATACAATAGAATATTATTCAGCCATAAAAGGAGGTAAAGTACTGACACATGCTACAATGTGGATGAATCTTGAAAGCATTATGCAAATTGAAAGAAGTGAGACATAAAGGGCCACATATTGTTTGGTTTTATTTATATGAAATGTCCAGAATAGCATAGAGAGAAAGTAGAATAGATTAGTGGTTGCCAGGGACGGGAGAGAGGGGGCATGGAGAATGACTGCTAATGGGTATGAGGGTTCTTTTTGGAGTGATGAAAACTAGATTGTTGTGATGGTTGCACAACCCTGTGGATATACTAAAATCACTGAGTTGTATACTTTAAATGGGTGAATTTTGTGGTCTGAATTATATCTCAGTAAAACTGTTATTAAAAAAAATGTGTGAATTTGTCCTAAGGTTGGTTGAGAGCCTCTGAAGGATTTTAAACAGGGCAGTGACGTGGTTTAGGAAGATTATTCTGGCTGCAGTGAGGAGTTGGCTTGGAAGGGGTAAGACATGAGGCAGAGATCCCATTGGGAGGCTGTTAGAGTAGTGTAGTGCAGGTGAGAGATACCAGTGGTTTAAACTGGGGAAATGGCCATGAGAATGACAGGAAGAGGACAGGTTTAGAAAACAAAACAAAACAGGGTTTGCTGATTGACTAGGTGTGGGAGGGAGGGAGGAATCAAGGATGATGACTGTATCCCAAGCTTAAGCCTTGGTTGGAGGAATGAACCGGTTAGGGACAAAAGTTGTCTTCATCATGTCCATAGCCGGACCCACTGAGATGTCCCTGGACCAGCCACATAGAGGTGTTGAGTTGGTAGCTGATACAGAGCTCAGGAACCCAAAATCTCAGGGGGCTTGTTGAAAATGCAAATATTTTGGCTCTACTCCAGAAGTATTATGCCAAAATCTCTGATCATGGTGGATCTACCTAAAATCTGAGACCTGTGCACTGCCTTGAAACCACAGTGATGGATGTGATTTCTAATGGAGAGTGTGTAGAAGAGGTGAGAAGTGGTTCCGTCACCATTTACAAGCCCAATACTGGGAGAGACAACCTCACAGGAGTCTGGGCCAAGGCTAGAGAGACGAGAGGCCTCCAGGATGGTAGGGTATCAGGGAAGCCAAGGGAGGAGTGTTTCCAAAGCAAGGACGTATCCTGGGGTGTCGTATGCTTCTGAGAGGTGAGGTAAGGTAAGAGCTGCAAAGTGTGCATTGGATTTACCAACAAAGTGATGAGTTTGGTAAGGGCCATGGATTGTGCAGGGCTGGTGTGTGGCTCCTACCTGTGGCCCATGGGGTCCTCCAAGGGGGTGGAGTCCTTGCTGTGTGGATGGGCTGCAACACCCAGCCTACTTTCCTTGGCCGTGTTGCATTTTATGGGATGGCCTCATTTGACACTATTGATACTATTTTGATACTATTATTTTTCTTGGTTTGTTAGTTATGTATAGCTTTGAGAGAGATGTTGTATAAATACTTGAAATAATACACCCCTCCCCCAATTTTGGCACAGTCTTTTGCCTTTTGAAATATTGCCTAATAAAGTTGTATAATTCTTTAGGATTGTAAATCTAGGTCTCATCAGTTTTCAGCATAACAAAATTATAGTGTCTTATCAGTATAAGAAAAGTCAGTGTGAATGACAGTATCCTCAAACTCAGTTAAATGTGTTCTAGTTTACTAAGTAGAGTGCCTGCTGACCTGTCAGTGTGTTGTAAGCCGGTGTGGTCCTCCGGGACTGCTTATCTACGTTTTTGAAATTGCTGCTGTTTAAGGGGTAGACAGTTATTGTTTCAAAGAGCTTTGAAGCTGTTCCACTTATAAATTTATAATTTGCACTTTTAACCTTTATTTTATAAGTTTGTAGTTACTTTTTTCTTTATTTAAGGCAGCACATTAGTGTTATGGAAACTTTCTGGTGTTAAAATAAATATTATTCTTCTATTTGGGGAATATTGTGCAACAGCAAGATGTGGAAATCCCCCAAATGCAAAGTGGCCCCTTCGTCTGTGGCTTGGTAAAGAAATCAGAGGTGAAATGAAAATCTAGTTATCAGTTCACCTAGAACTTTCCCTACCTTAGTGGCAGGGTAATTGTTTAAAAATTAGAATTTAAAAATATATTTTTTTATACCATGGGTATCTATTTTGTGCTGTAAGATTTTGGGCCCAACATGTCAACTCCTAATATTTTGAGACCTCTTCTTATTTTTTCTGGTATGTATGCTAGTTTTATGTATTAATTTGGACTCTTGGTTCCAAGTGACAGAAACTCATTCCCAGTAATTGAAGCAAAAAAGGAGTATGTGTTATACGGACACAGGGTGTCTGTCTCCCAGAACTCGAGGGCACGGGTCCAGCTGAGTATATTTGGGAGTTCCCAGCCTTCAGGATTCTCTCTCATCTCTGCTGCTCTCCAAAGTTTTTGGGTCCTTTACCTGGAGATTCATTTTCTTTACTTCCAATCTGCATGTTGGGAATTGGCTCTCTGGAGACCAGCTATCTGGCAAGAAACCCAGCCCTTCCCTCAGGCCCAGCTCTAATTCCCCAGGGAGGGGATCTGCATTGGGTCTGATGGCCCAGGCCATGGAGTCATTTGTAGGAATGTGGCTTCTGGGAGCCCCACTGCTGTACTTAAGGCTCTGCAGGGCTGCTCCCTTTCCTTAGAGCAAGGAACTGCTCCTTGGCCCCATGAGGCCTTTTATTTAGCCTGTTCTGTTGTGAAAGACCTCACCATGGGGGGGGGGGGTAGGGAAAAGGACATTTCAGAAAAAAGACGTGTTTTGGGGAAAGGGAGGTGTGGGGCAGCCACCCCAACTGGTGTTTATCAAATTTATTTTTAGCTTAGAAAAACAGAATGGAGTGGGAGAGTGTGTTGCCCCAAAATGTAACATTCAGAAATGACCTTTGGATTGCTCATTTCTTTGTCCTGGATGATTAGAAGCTGGTTTTACTCACAGCAAAGCCTGGGCCACACCTAGTTGAATCATTACAGACATTGCATTTGCATCTTTTTTCCCCCCCGTCAGAGTTAATAATATATCAAATAACACTAGTTATCCTTTATAAAGATATTAACATATCTTTATTATACTTTTGTATAGTATTTTAATCTTACTTTGACAATGTTTTCCATTAAGATTTGTTATTTTAAAAGACAAGCCGTAAAACAACTTTATCAGCATCCTTTAATGCCACAACAATGTCAAATAAGAAAATGATTGGATGCCCAGAGAAGCTCTGTTATGCCTGTTATGATTAGTGTGGCAAAACATCTCACAACTCCATTTTCAAAAGTATTTTTTACATGCGTATTCTAAAAATGACCTGAATATATTTGGTGCTCTCTTTACCAGGAAAAAAATTTTTCAGGGAAACACTTTATGTTCGCTCAACTGGAAGAAGACCTTGTGGAATTTAAATTTGTCATCTTCAAAGCATTTGGTATAGAATACAGTAACCAGACCAGGTTCTATTTCATTCAGCTACAAAGGCACTTTTGTTATTAAAATTCCACGTTCCTGTGATGCTAGTGCAGTTGATACTTGGTTCTTACTTGCTTTTAGAAAGCTTGGCTTATTTCAGGGAAAAGCCCAGATGCCTTGGGTTAGGAATTTATAATAGGCCTCAGATCCTGGGTGTAGGCACTGCAGGCGTCTAGTATGTGTCATGAGCTCTCTTTGCCTGTATCTGGTACCTGTCTTCTTTTAAGGCTGGAGAGAGGCTGTATGGCTTTATTAGCCCCTGCTGTTAGAAGCCAAGAGAAAAGTTAAGGACTATGTGCATAGTAGTAATTAATATAATTAATTACATACACTTTAGGTCACATATAATTGCATATAGTTTTCCATTAAAACCCCAGTCCATGTTCTGTGTGCATCCTTCCCTGCTCTGCCCCGTGTCTGACTGACCATGTGGCCACAGCTGACCGTGTGACCCTGCCCTTCTCCTCAGATCCCTCGGTTCCTCTCTGTCCACAGTAGCACTGCTGGCTTGCCCCCAGGTGCAGCCTTCTCCCACTTGCTGGAGCATGCCCAGCCAATACACTCCCATTTCCCAGCCACACCGAATCTCCCTCTTCCTTTCTCACTGTTCACAGGGAGTCCCTTTTCCTGCTTCTGCCTGGGGACAGCGATTTTGGTTTTGAAAGTTTCTGGAAAGTTTCTTTAGTGTTGATTTCCAGTGGAACCCTATCCCACACACAGAGGACCAATTATTATTTTTTTTTTCTCTTCTGTTTTTTTGAACTTTTATTTCATTTCAAACTTACACAAAAAAGCAAGAATAGTATAAGGAAGTCCCTCTATACCCTTTAACTAGATACCACAGTTGTTTACATTAGGGCAGTTAGTATTGATCATCAATCAGTAATAGTGGAGTAATGGGCCATTTATTCATTCATACACTCATTCAAGAAATTTTTGTAGTAGAAACTTTGTATAACAAATGGATGAGAATATTTCTTTCCCAACTTCGCATCTACTAATAGCAAGTCATGACTGTGATTTAGTTTCTTGGTTTGTGAAATGAAACCTCTCTCTGGAGTTAGGAAAGTAAGTGGAGAAGGCACTGTATGATGCTGAGGTGCCATCTTTTTTGTCTTCTCTGTGGGATATTGGTTTTAAAAATCACTCATAGTAAAGACAAGCTCAGGTGAAGGGCTTTGATCTTTTCCTCCTTTCCTCCTCAGCCTTGTCCCTTAATGTCAAGGTGGTGGTGTCTTTGATAGCACTTGTTTTGCTGGTGATACTGGTATAGTTAAGACTCTCCCAGCAGAGAAAAGAGAACTTAAGTAGCCAAGGTAAAGAGAGGAGCAGCGAGTTTCTTCAAACCACTCTGCTTCATGCCTGTGGCAAAACGGTAGCTCTAGAACATGCCCAGCCTGTGCCTTCCCTCATCCTTGCCCTCAAACCCTGTCAGACCAACCAGCAAACAAGTCCAGTTTTTAGGTTTATCACAGTTAGGAACTTAACTGTTTTATGTGGACCTGTGTGGTTTCCCAGCTATTCTGGAAAACCTGCTTTATCATTTTATATAATTTCTGCCGTTGTGAGCTCAGTGTCTGTGTATGGTTTTTAGGACATATTAATACTAAGACTCTGGGTGAAGCCTTGGTGGCCTAGAGCTCTAGGTTATATTGGGCCAGGTGGGCCCACCTCTCAACTTTTCAGGTGGCCACAAATTAACCCACTTTAAGGGTCTCAGATAATGGAGAGTAATATTTTTGTGTTTCAGTTACTCTTGACCAAGGCTTTTTTCTAGGTAAGAGCACTAATATTTGTAATTCTGCAGCCATTGAGGTTCAAAAACAGTCTTGGGTAATCCGATGAGCTAGATTTTAGATTGAGCCACCAGAGGAGTCACACCTGTGAGATGTGACAAAGCATCCTAGTGGCTTTTTCGGTAGAAAAAGAAGAGGGTGAAGAGTGATCTGTGTGGAAATTCACCCCAGATTTTGGCTTTGACTTGGGCAGGATTCCCTCTTTTTGCTTATTGTGTAAGGCAGATAATCTTCTTTGAGATGTGGCATTCAGACTCTCAGCCCATCTGTTTTGCGTTTTTTTTTCAGTGCAGAATTAACCTTGTTTCCCAAACCACCTGGTGTTTTCTTGGGAGTGTGAGGGTGGGTGAGTGGAGGTGGTAATAGCCTCTGAGTTTGTGCTATCTGATGGGTCCAGGGCATGTGTTGTGCTGTCACTGGGGACCAGTAACAGTCTGAGGTTTCCTCCTTACAGTAACTGATCCTCACTCCAGGCTGTGGTAGGAAACAGAATCCTCTAGCAGTTACTGAAACCTGGGACCCTGTTTTAATTTCTTTATTCCTTTGTGCAAGTATCTGAGTTACAGAGGTTTCTTCTTGTCTCAGAAAGTTCTTACCATTGGCCTTAAATAAAACCAGGTGGCTTTCTTGGTTCAAGTGGCTTACAGAAAACATCCTTGAAAACAATTTAAAAAACTTAATGCAATTATGTTTAATTAAATTATATTAATTTGAATAATTGAATTTATAGTCTAAGCCTTTTCTTAAAAGCATAAAGTGATATTTTGAAAAAATGTATCAGGGTTGCTGTTCCCCCCCCTCTCTTTTTGGCAGATGTGAGTTGTGTGGGAAATTATTTACAGTACCTTGCTACGGTTTTGAGCAACACTTGAGTGACAAAATTTATCTACTTAACTTTCCTTCTGCAAGTTTTTATAGGTTTGTGAAATTTTACTTTTCTCCTTTAACGGAGTTCTTGAACTCTATATGGTTAAAGTTACTGACATAATTCTTACCTGATTTCAGTAGAAAAGGACAGTAGGAATGTGAACACAGTGGCTGCTGGGAGAGGGAGTAGGAGGGATGGCAGTAGTAATCTATTTGTGGGACAGTGTAGAGGGCATTGCTCAGAGGTGGCATTTTCAGTGCTGTGTAGGAGCTGGGCTCCTGCAGACCACCAAGAAGTAGGGCACAGGAAGTGGTTTGACTGAAGGGAAAGACTTCACCCCACCATAGAATCCTTACTGAGGCCTGAAAATCTACCATTGGAAATTCATTTGTGTCAACAGAGTGGAGAAACAGCCTATGGAATGGGAAGGTATATTTGCAAACCATATATCTGATAAGGGGTTAATATCCAAAATATATAAAGAACTCAAACAACTCAATAGTAAGAAAACATATAACCCAGTTAACAAATGGGCAAAGGACCTGAATAGACATTTCTGAAAAGAGGATATACAAATGGCCAACAGGTATATGAAAAAATGCTCAACATCACTAATCATCAGGGAAATGCAAATTAAAACCACAATGAGATATCACCTCACACCTTGGATATGGAGGGCTGACTATACTTTGGAATCATTTAGGATAGCAGAATATTCTGTGTGTTAACTGTCACTCCTTTGGGGAGCCAAGGTCAGGGAGAAGTGAGCTGTGTGTTGGCGTTTGTTTACCGGGAGATTCTAACATCCTACTGCAGCCCCAGGCAGTAGTGGGTGGTGGCCCAGGGGTGGGGGTCCCTGTGGAGGAGGAGGATGCTGATGCTAGCCTGGGCACACTCCTACCTTTGTGCATATCCATGCCCCCTGCTGTGGGTCCCGTGCTGTTTCCATAGGGGCTGTGAAGCTGTGAGTGTGTGCTCCTCATGCCCTCTAGAAGGCCCTGCTTTGCTGGTAATTAAGCATTTCCATGGAGGAAAGTGGCCGTGCTGAGAGCTAATGACTTATGGTTATTAAGGATGTTTTGGCTCTTTAAACAGGAATGGTAGTTGGCTGAATAACGGTTTGGCTTCTGTTGCTCCTTGAATTTCTTCTCTTTTTTCAAAAAGCCAGCTCATTTCTTTTTCCTATGTTTCCTGTGGTTCCGGTGGTTTTGTGGTCAAGTTTATTATGAGGAAATTCAGCAGATTGTGAGTTCTGATTTTTTTTTAGCCAATAATGGATGGAGTGAAACATGTTAATCTCCAAGCTAGAAACACAGATTTATTTGTTGAGGTTTGAGAGGGTGTTTGCACTTTGTGCATCATCCTGAGCGACTGGGACCCTTTTGTGCCAGAGCTGAGGTACTGGCAGGTGAAAAGGATGACTGTCATGGTGGTGAAGGACTCAGTTCTGCAGAGTCAAGTCTTCTGTAGATTGTATTCACCATTCACATTTCTGCTTTCCTTAATTTGCTCGGGATGTTTGTATATCTACCAGCAAATGACCTGCAGAATATGCTGATAGCTTTAAGTTCTGGGTGTTGAAAAGACATAATACTTTTCTTGTGTGGGTGATGTTTTCTTTGGTATGAAAACGGCAGACCTCACATTCCTGTTGGGGATTGAAGGGAAAGGAGAAGCATGAAAAGTCCTTAGAACTTGGCCCCCAACTCTGGTGAAGGGAGATATGTATGCTTCAGGGACTTTGAGGATGTTGCAGGTATGTTGTGCATGCACTGTAAGCTTGCATGGAAATCAGTGGACTAAAGAGTAAGAACTAAGCTTTGGGCTTGGGAAGTTAGGGGGATAGGGAGCCTGGAGAGCCCACAGTTTCACTTGCCAGCCCTCTGCTAGTGGGGAAAGAGTTGAGCCGGCTAAAGGTAAGAGAACGCAGAGAGAGGCAAAGAAGGTTTCCTGTAAGCCTTTCAAGGTCACTACCCACCCCCCACCCCCCGCCCCTGCCCCCGCCCCCGCCAGTTGCTGCAGGTGACAGTGGAGGAACTGGAAGTGGCATACACTGTCCTTTCTTGCTGGATGGGGTCCTCACAGAAGCGGGCAGGGGAGCTGGGTGTGAGGCGGGGAATGGAAAAGTCTCCCACTTGGTTCTCTGTCCTCGTTATATCTACTTCTGGGAGATAAGCTGATTATACTTGGCTTTATGTACTGGCAGCTGTCTCTGAAAAGTTTTGATCTTTGTTTTGAAAGTCAGGCACCTTTGGATCAAAGGATCACCAACATTTGGGGAGGCCGTGTCTATGAAGTGGAAGCTCATCTTAGTGCAGAAGGCACCTTGGAGTGGGCTGGGCTGCAGCTGCTCTAGGGGATAGATGGGAGAGTTTGTGGCACTTGTCTGTTGTGTCTGGAACTTAGTGGGTGCTTATGACTTGCGTATTGAATGAATGGGAGAATAAATGAATCATTCAAGTTCACACTGTGGCTGATGCAGGTTTCTGGTCTCTCAGATATTTCTGCTGGGGTATCACTGCAAGGGAATTGGTTTTGTCTATTTTTCTCCTATAGGCCTGGACTATGAAATGAACTGTAGGTACTTGATTATAATTAAAGCATTACTGAAGTGTTATTTTTGGCTTTGTGACATATATTAACTACACATTCTATGTGTCTTTCAATTTTTGATTTGTTTTTACTTGCTGTCCACTGTTTGAAATTTTAGACAGGATCCAACAGGTAAGCAGGTGTCATGTTTCTAAAGCTAAATATCCTCTATAAACTTTGAAAATTTCATAGGTTATTTTAAATATTTTTATGTATTATATTAAAATATTTTTTTCATCTATAGCATAATTACTTCTTGTAATTTTAGATGTGATGAAGATGTTGGCCTAGGAGAGTACCGGCAGCACTGATTATCTGGAAAGATTAATCATTTCCTAATGAAATTTAGTTTTATGTGTTAGGGATCATTACCTGGCAATACAATAGGTGTCTTGCTTTCAAAACTTTAGCTGTTACATCAGTAGCCTTTAACAGGCACTCTCAAATCAGATCGTCTTTTCCTAGTATGTCCTTACTCCATGGGCATCCCATGCTTTCTGACGAAGGATGTGAGCAAGCTGTCCTGCTTGAGGAACAACCTTCAGCATCACCTGCTACCTCCCCTTAGCTGGCTGTCCTGGGGCTGGATGGCAAGGGGGTGGTCAGGGTGTGTGAATTCAGAGGTACTGTAAACATACTTAGATGAACTCAGTGTTACCATTTAAGAATTTTTGCTTCACAGTTGGGTTTCATCTCCAAAATTCTTAAGTAATGAGAGAATTTAATACGTGTAGCCATTGATGATAGTACAGTTGGATCCAGGGAACAGAGTGATTGATCCAAGTCCGTACAATGCCAAAACATATTTTTAACTATTCATTTTCATTCCATTCTCAGCCATACTGAGAATAATCAGACAAAAAATTAAACATGAACTTCACAAATTTACTCAGCTGTTATCAGGAGCAAAGCTAAATTTCAGTGATACGAATTTTATATTGGTGCTGATGCTTTTACCTTATGAAATGAGAAGACAGGAGACACTGCTAGTGATAGACTAATAAACGTGCAAGTACATAACTTCTTAAAGTTACAAAGAGAACTATGGAGAACTAAAAATAGTGGCATTGTGAGGATGGGAATGTTGTAGGTAAGCTGTCCTCATCTGTCACAGCAGAAATTCAGTTGAAAATGTGTGGAAAGGATAAAATTAGGAAATCTGTATATTAGAGATATTGGGAGGGGGGAGTAGAGAAAGCACCAAAACCACTGGAAGGATTTGCCCTGAGGAACAGGACTGGAAATGGAGTGGGGAGAGCCGGGCTGCACATGCTTTCCAGCAAAAGCCCTTTTGTTGTATTTGTACTTTTAGTTTAGGTGCATGTTACTTTGATAAACACAAAACACGTGTTATTCAAAATTCTCTCCTATTTTCTTTTCCAGAGTAGGGACAGATAGTAGCAAAGTGGTGGAGAGTTGAGCAGTAGCAGTGAGTAATGGTAACTGGGGATGCTCAGCATTTGGGCAACACATAGGCTCTCTCCAGGTTGGCTTCTTTCTCCAAAACTTGACATTTGGTGAAAATATTGCCAGAGCTCTGAGCCAGCAGAAAACAAAACAAAACAAATAAACAAAACTGTAAACCAGGAAACAGGAAATGAATACTTTTTAGCACCATGTGAAGATTTTCCAGAACCTTGAAGCACAGTGGAGTCTGTTATCGGTAAGGCTGGTCATGGTGCTCCCATCATGGTCCCCACTGACAGGAGTCCTCGCCAGGCTGAAAACCGGCGTGAGAGCTGGTGCTTGGACTAGTAGGTGCTCTGCTGTGGAGGCGCGTCACGTAGGAAAGCAAGAGCTGAGTTGTAAAAGGTGAGAAAAAGGTAGAGAATGAAATGCTGAGTTCGTGTCTGAGGACACTGGGAAAGGTGGTTGCTTACAGCTGGTGCTTCTTATAACCATTGATTCTAAGAAAAAGTTTGATTGTGGAGTTGGTGTTTAATTTTTTGTTTGACTATTTTCAGACAACACCTCAGGAGTGAAAAACAGTGAGATAGAGATGTTCTTAGACTTGTAAAGGCTTAAAAGTAGAAAAATAATTTCCTAATTCTGGTTCCTGTTGTCCAATGTGGGGACCCTGACAGTAAAAAAATGCTCATTTCTTTTTGTTAAATAGGCCCTACTTTATTTCCAGGGTCAACTGGAATATATTATATTTTAATTAGCGCATTATCTTGGGAAATTTTACCATCTAGAAAAGTTTATTAATAGGCTTGGCTTTTTAAAATTTATTTGGCCCCCATATGTATGTCCACCACAGCCACCAAAGATGGTACGGATTTCAGTGGCTCTTTGGCAGTCTTTTAAATAAATATTTTGTCTTTTAATTATTAGGGATATAAGAGATGACATTTTGACTTACTCAACTTTTTGCTGTCTTCATATTCATCCCATGGGAGTGGAAGCTTCAAGATGGGTTTTCACCTGGAGCTTAACCTAAAGAAGAGTCCTTAAGAAACCCACCCAAAGCCACATTTGGTAGCTGTAATGCTTGCATGAAGTGAAGCATGAGATATTTCTGCTGATCTCTGCAGGAGAGCTAGGGGGTGTCAGGATTTGGATATAATAATTCAAGTAAATGATAGATCCAGGCAGAGACAGATACTGGTCTCTGAGCTTATACTCTGAATAAAACAGGTTTCGAGGGTGTATGTGTATTTATTTTACACACACACAGTATTTGATAACATAGCAGTGATTCAGAGTGGCTTGTAGGACCACCCCATCTGTGAGTCCCTGCCTTCCTGTTGGATGTGCTTCCTAATAACCAGGCAGGTTCTGTGGGATGTTTGCTGCCAAGACAAGTCCTAAAAGTTGGGCAACCCTTTATTGCTGTTTTCCGGAATGCAGCTAAGGGGGTTAGCACGCTAGGTGTAAAATCCTTCCTCCTTTTGAAACCTCAAAACTAACAAACTACTTCCTCTCTTAATCACAGATGGATGAGTGACAAGGCCAAGGCCGAGCCTTTAGTTATGTAATGTGTTATGGCCCCAGAGGTCAGGAGTCTGCTACTCAGAGCAGGTGGGCCTCTTTCCAGCAGAACCTGTTGGTGTGTGTCCTACCTCCCAGGTGAAGAAATACCGGGCCGGAGAAGTCGCTCAGCTTGTTTCTGCCCCGTGCTGAGTCTGGGGTGGCTGCTGTTGGGACTTGAGTTCCTGCCTGCCTTTCTGTCTTTGTTTTAGGTATTTCCTGGTTGTTTTGTTAGTGACAATCACATTGACGCTATTTTAAAAGAAATGATGATTAACATAGCGAGGCATCTCTTTATATGTTTATATGTATATTTTTAAATTGACAAAACTATTTATAGTGTACAACGTGCTGTTTTGAAATGTGTATACATTGTGGAATGGCTCAGTTGGGCTAATTAACAGGTGCATTATTGGAGCATATATTCAGGGCAACTTGAATCTGTGTTTCTGGATCACAAAAAAAACACATTACCCCATATAACATTTTTGTGGTGAGAACACTTAAAATCTACTCTCCTAGCTATTTTCAAAATACAATACCTTGTTATTAACTATAGTCACCATGTTGTACAATAGATCTCTTGAACTTATTCCTCTTCTCTAACTGAAATTTTGTATCTTTTGACCAATATCTCCCCAAATCCAGCACCTGGGACCCCCATTCTACTCCCTGCTTCTGTGAATTCTTTTTAGATTCCACATAGAAGTGAGGTCATGTGGTACTTGTCTTTCTGTGTCTGGCTTATTTCATTCAACATAGTGTCCTCCAGGTTCATCCATGTTGTCACAAATGACAGGATTCCTTTTTTTTTTGTGGCTGAATGATATTCCATCGTGTGTATGTACCACATTTGTCCATTCACCCACTGATGATCACTTAGGTTGATTCCGTATCTTGCATGAATAGTGCAAGAGAGGGTGCAGATATCCCTTTGACATACTGATTTCACTTCCTTTGGATATATACCCAATAGTGGAATTGCTGAATCTTATGGTAGTTAAATTTTTCATTGTTTGAGGAACCCCAATACTTTTTTCCATATGGCTGCACTAATTTACATTCATACCAGTCATGTGCAAGGGTTCCCTTTCTGCCACATTATCTTAGTTAGGCATCTCTTACAGAAGGTCTGTCTGCCTGGGTGCTACTAAATGTTTTGTGAGTGGATATTTTTATGGGCTGGAATTATGATGGGAGTTTCCCCGGCCTTGGTTCTCAGTATGATAAAATCCTGTCCTGCTTTGGAGAAACGTGGTTAGAAAGGAATGGAGGAGCATTAGTATGAGATGTAAGCAACTGCGTTGACATTCAGGTGGTCGTCCTTTTGGTTTTACTTCTACCCATGGTTTTAATACTGCACTGTGTTGTAGTTTGGTGGGAATGATTACTCTTGTCCTCAACCCATTGTCATTATGGAAATGATTTCTAAGGGAGCCCAAAATATGTGTCTTTTAAGTTACCCCAGTTGCTTTTTGTCCTAAGCTTTTGCATTCCCAAATTCGTTTATTATGGTGGCAAAATTTGTGCATTTATAAAGTGTTAGTGAGTAGTCTGAATCAGTTTAAAATAAGAGCTAGGAAGCAATCCTGGTTTTTGTAAATAATAGTCTATTGTTCCTTTCTAGTTACCACTGTATGATAGTTCTGAATAGCGTGGGTCTGGTTGGGGCTCTCAGCCAGGTGGGGGGACATTTGTGGTCTCCAGAGGTTGAAATACCTCAGCTATAGGAAGCATCTGCTGCTGCAGGAAACTCCACAATAAGCATTTATTGATGTCCTACTGTATACCAGGCATCCTGCTGGCTGCCGAGAGAACAAACGTAAATAAGACCCACTGTCTGCTGCCGGGTTCCCTGGCAGGCTTCTTGATTCAGTGATTCCAACAGAATCAATTGCAGGAGGTCTGGCCAGTGGTTTTTCTCAGTGTCTATGTTTAAGATCAATTTGCTTAATAAAACTCAGGACAGTGAACCATCAGGGTTGGCCCTGGCTTTCCTGTTGTGAAAGTTCCACAATGTTATGAGCAGTTGAGCATGCTTATGACCAGCAAACCATGACTGAGCCTCCCTGAGCTGTTGTTAGCAGAGAACTTTATAGCAGAGTTAATCTGTCATATAAATAAGAATCGCAATTGGGTTACATGATAATTAAATGTAAATGGTAACTGAGTGGCTCACATTCATTCATTCAGCCAACATTTATTAGAAGCCTCTGGCGCCAGACAGCGTATGAGGTGCTCTTCGGAGGCCCCTGTGGGGCAGTGGTCATACCAGTATAGTCTCAGCCACAGTGTGGCGTTTACGGAGGGCAGTGGGCCAGGCATACGCACATCCCCAAGTTGTCTGCACTTGGTCACGGAGGGCTTCCAAGAGGGGAGGGGCTGAGTGTGGAAAGGACATGGATGAGATGATTCAGGATGGAGGAATCAGTTCTCCTCCATCATTACCACTGACTGCTTTAACCTGCACATTCCTTCTGGGTTGTCCTCAGCTCCCCTTCCTTACCCCTGGTGGATGGGCACCTAGACAGCCCTGGCAGTTACACTTTTCATCTGTCTCGTTTTTCTTCTTGGGTCCTGTTTGTGCACCTGTCTGGTAGCCTCTCTCTCTCCCCCACATACCTGAAGGTCCTTGAGTCCCCCGCCCCTGGTTCCACATCATAAGTGATGGGAAGCTGGAGGGGTTGACTTCCCAGAGACCATGGAAGAAAAGGATGGCTGCCCCTTCTGTAGACAGGGAGAAGAACGCCTGTCCAGGATGGCTGCGCGGGGGCAGGGGTGCCCTGAGGGAGGCCCCTCTGGGATCTGGGGCAGAGGGATGGGTAGATTCCCCAACAAGGCCCATGCCCCAGGCAGCCTGTGGCTTCTTACTGAGGATCAGTTATCCTCAGGGCCAGCTTGAAGGGAAGTTTGATTTTTGAGGCAAGGACAAGACCAGTGATATCTTCCCACTTTATTCCTTTTGCCTAAAAGTCCTGTTGAGGTCACTGTAGGATCTTCCAGGGATTTGGGGCTGACCAAGGAAGAAGATGTGACCATGACGATCAGTGACACACAAGCTTCATTGGATGGCATTGGGACAAGGTTTCATGAGAGCAGATGTCCCTCCCTCATAGCTTGAGACCATCCGGGGCCACCAGTCAGAAAGGGTGGCATCTAAGTGGTGCCATGAGCTATAGCACATGGAGTCTCTGGGTCAGAGAGCTCAGAAGGACCTTGGCCACTTGGGGCCTTCTAAGGCCTGTCTTATTGGTGGGTAGCAGTTATCAGGTGAAGTTTTACGGGGTATGTAAAATAGGCTAAATGACAAAAAATCCCTTTGGGTTATTTTAAGAATAATTGGATGTGTAAAAATTTCAGTTTGTTGCTGGTGGGCTTTTGTGCTAACTGGTGTCAGCCTGCAGTGAAGAAATAAACTACCTAGGGACAATCTTTGTCCCATTTATATAACAGTGACAAGTCTTTCTTTTCCACAGTTGAAAATAAAATGTCTAAAAATACAAACACTTGGGGAATAGTAACTCATTGGTGTTAACATATTTCAATCAAAATTTAAAAATATTTTCAGATTCCTTCCTTTTTGACAAGAGATCTGTGGCCCCTATAACCTGATGTCCCTTAGGCACCTCTAGTACATGTCCTAAACTTAACTCAGTCATTACCCTCTAAACCTGCACTGTCTCAGTTGGTAGCAATACTGTCTTCCCAGACACCCAAGCCAGACCCTGGGACTCACGTCCTCCATTTAGAAGTCTTGGAAGTGTCACTCTGCCCAGTAGGACAGAGGAGAGGCAACTGCGATTCAGGGAGAAGAGGGTGGACAGTGCACTCAGGCTGGAGGGGTGGGAACAAGACCACACCGAGAGGAGCCTCACGAGGTGCCACTGCACCACATCTTGCTGCCTGATCTCAGGCACAGTTAACTTTTGGTGCATCAGTGATTATTTGAAGAACGGAGATAATATTTATCTCGCAGTTCATTAGAATTATTGGCCATAACAGAAATGAAGGTGCCTGACTTATCATAGGCTGCCAATAAAAGGCCACCAGAAAATTCTTAACAACCACAAGGTTTTCTGTGTTAATCACATTGGTGTCTGTGTTCATTTCCTAGGGCTGCCCTAACAAATGATCACAAACTCAGTGGCTTAAAAGAACAGAAATTTATTCTCTCATAGTTCTGGAAACTAGAAGTCTGAAACCCGGCAGGGCCATGCTCCCTCTGAGGACTCGAGGAGAGAATCCTTCCTTGCCTCCTTCAGCTTTTGGTGACATTCCTTGGCTGTTTTGTTCCAGTCTCTGCCTCTGTCTTCACATGGCCTTCTCCTCTTCTGTCTCTAATAAGGACACTCATCATTGGATTTAAGGTCTACCCGGGTAATCCAGGATGATCTTATCTCAAGATCCTTCATTATATCTGCAAAGACCCTTTTTTCCAATGGGTCCCATTCACAACTTCTGGCGGTCAGGACACGGGCATATCTTTTGGGGGCACCATCCGACCTGCTACAGTCTCCATCTTTATTCTGGTGAGTAGAAAGTGTACCCTGGGTACCCTGTGGCCTGCACTAGGTGCTCACCTCTGAGGTGTGATGCTTTTAGACAGTGTGGTTTCTTCTTAGCTTGTGGTAGGACATTTAAAAAATACAGATAGATATAAAGAAATCAGCAAAAGATGCATCTGCTTATCAGTTCATGTGCTCTCTAGCAGAGTAGGAGAGAACCTGCTGTCCTGCTTGAACCTCTTCATGCCCCCTTGTACTCCTTCCATAGATGGTCTGGCCACATACACTCAATGCCTCCACACCCAGGGGCCCCACATTGTTGACTGATGACTCTTAGACCCCTTTGAACAGAGGGTTCTGCTGGGCTCACCTTGGGTATTAATAGAATGACCGGGAACCAGAAAACCCACTCTCTGAACATTTGTGTGGCCTTGCCTAACCAGTTTCCGTTTCATTTGCTTCAGAGCAATAAAACCATCTTTTGTTACATTGCTCACCTAGGGAATAGTCTCATTCAGCCATGCTTTGGGGGGTCCTGGGTGGAGCAAGCTTCAGGCAGAGGTTGGTCTATTCTGATTTGTGTCCTCCCTCCCTCCCCTAATCTCCCCACCCACTCTTGTCATGGGCTCCTTTAGGACAGGGCAGGTCTCGCCTGTTTCTTCTCTGTCATCTGGAGCAGGGTAGGAGCTCTCCATAAATGTTTGGTAAATGACTTCTTGCATTGTACGGGATGCATAAAAGATTTATGCTGACACTAAATCTCTGGTACAATATTTGTGTTGCGTTTTGGTAGAACGCTTTATTTACACAATCACCATGTGCACATTTTCTTGGAACTTAACGTATTTCTGACTATGATATCTTTGGTTTCTCAGAAAGTCAGTGTTAGTTTTGTTTTCAGTTTCCACTCAGGTCTCAGCAATACTGGTAGATTATTGCTCCTGTTGACTGTGATATAAAAAGAACTTGCCTACTGTAGTTCAGGCTTCTGTAACAAAATACCATAGGCTGGGTGGCTTAAACAACAAACATTTATTTCTCACTGTTCTGGAATCAAGCCATCTAGTAATTAAGGTACCTGCAGATCTGGCGTCTGGTGAGGGCCCTTTGCTGGTATGCAGATGGCACCTTCTCATTGTATCCTCACATAGGGGAGAGAGACATGAAGCAAGCACTCTCTTCTCTCTCCTTATAAGGGCGCGAATCCCAGGACCTAATCACCTCCCAAAGGCCCCATCTTCAAATACCATCACATTAGGGGTTAGGTTTTAACGTGTGAATTTTGGAGGGACACAGCATTTAATCCATAGCAGAACTATATCTTAATAGTAATAGCTCACATTTATGAAGTAGTTAATATGCTGGAGGTAGGTACTATTATTGTTCCCATTTAACAGATGAGAAACTGAGCCTTAGAGAGGTTAGGTAACTTGTTCCAGGTTACATGCCAGTAAGAAGTGGAGCTGGAACTCCTCAAACCAGGGCTGTCTGATTCCAAAGCTCCTGCACATTTTGAGCAGCCTCTCAGTACTATGAGAAACATGTAACTCTCATAGAGCAGTCTAGACAGGATTTGGTAATCAAGGTATGATGGTGCTCAGCCCCCACGGTGTTGTGCTGATGGTTGAGCAAAGGAAACAGACTCAGAGTCTGTTACCAAGAAGGGGCTCAGATTCCCCTTTTGTATAGAAAACTTCCCTCCTAGACAGAGATCCTTTTGGGGCTGAATTACTTCTCCACTATACTTATACCACCTAGCACAGTGCTTGTTGAAAGAATGGTAACGATGGCATCATTTTGCAGGGAATAGACACTGTGCTTTATTATTATTGATATTCAATTAAAGTATTATTAATACATATTTGACTAACATGTTTTCTTCTTTGTAACATTCTCCCACAGTTTCATTTGAGAGTGGGGTTTTCTTTTTATTTTAGTAATTAAAAATAAAACAACTTTCAAGTGTTAAGAAATGAAAGACATTTTTTTCTTCCCATGAGTCATGGTTGGCAATAATGTCACTTGAAAGTTAGATTGTAGAGCCATTTTAACAATTGTAAATTATAGGGTTTCTTTTGTGAGCTGGAGTGTTATGACTTTTAAGACTCCTGCCTTATGTATTGGAGAGTTTGCTAACATAATTATTATGTGCACAAAACAATAAATTTTCTAACTTCAAAAAGTAAAGTATTTTATTTACTGGATCTGTTACCCAAACAGATGTTGCTTTTAGAATAATGCCTTAAAAATTAATCTATAAAAGATGTTTCCTGAAAGCTTTTGTATTCTGTGCTGGATATAGTAAATGCAATAGCACAGATTTTTGTTTAGAAATTCTCTAGGAAAAGTAAGTGGCTATAAGTCAAATGGATTAAAAAGTTAAATAATTCATTTTATGTTTTATAATCAGAGGATGATATACGGTGATAATGACATGCAATGAATGTACATAGATTCCAAGATATCCATTAGATATCATGTTTGTGAGTTTCTCATTGTGCTATGAGAAATTCTCAGTGTAATTAGTAGGACCTTGGTTTATCCATTAATGCTCAATAACTTCTAGGTACTACTTATCCTTCCCTTTCTTAATCTCCCTTTAAAGAGTATACATGTGCACAGGCTGAGTGTAAATGTGCTTTCCCATGGGAAATGCCAAAAATGGCACATGGGAAAACTGAAATCTTCTTGCTTTTCAAGGGACAGAGTGTGAAATGTGAGTTCTTCCCTTTTTTCAGAAGCTGGTTTTGTTTTGAGTTAAAAGTGGCATATAGCCAGGTTTTCAACTTAATAATTATTTCCAGTTAATTATGAAGACAAGGATATTTTGATAACTTTAGAGTTTGAATAGATGCAAGCTAAAACGAGTGTATGTCTGAGGGGCTGTTGAGTGAAAGTGCCACCAAAAGACCATTTTTCCCCTTAAATAGCTTTATTGATGATGATAATTGACATACATTAAACTGCATATATTTAAAGTATACAATTTGATGAATTTTGACTTATGTATACATCGGAAAAACCATCACTCCCAAAATCAAGATAATGGACATATCCATTAGCCCTGAAAGTTTCCTTGTGCCCTTCTGTAATCCTTCCCTTCTGCTCTTTCTGCATCACTAAGTAATCAGTCTGCTTTCTGTTATTCTAAATTAGTTTTTATAAAAATGGACTCATACAGTATGAACTCTACTATTTTTCTTCTTTCATTCAGCATAATTATTTTGAGATCCATTCATGTTTTTGTATGTGTCAGTAGTTTATTCCTGTATATTGATGAGTCCATTTGAATATATGTATATATACCATAATTTATCAGTCAGTTCATTTGCTGATGGATGTTTGGGTAGATTCCAGTTTGTGGTTATTACTAATAAAGTTGCCATGGATATTTGTATACACATTTTTTATGGATGTATGTTTTAATTTCTCTTGTGTAAATATCTAGCTGTAGAATGTTTGGGTCATATGGCTGGTAAATGTTTACTTTTTAAGAAACTGCCAGATTGTTTTCCAAGGCAATCGTACCATTTTATATTTCCACCAACAGGGTATGAAAGTTCATTTGCTTCACATCCTTGCCAACACTTTGTATGGTCAGTCTTTAATTTTGGTCATTTAATAAGTATGTACAGGTATCTCATTGGGTTTTAAATTCAATGTCCTTAATAATTAATAATTTTAAGCATCTTTTCATGCACTTACTGCTTTCTGTATTTTTTTGGTGAAATATTTGTTCAAATTTTTTGTCTATTTTTTTATTGGTTTTCTTCTTATTAAGTTTTAAAAGTTCTTTATATATCTAGATGCAAATCCTTAATTAGATATGTGATTTGAAAACGTATTTGCATTGAATTAAAGTTTTTTTTTAATAATTTTCTTCTGCTTTTTGGGCAGTTTTTCTATTATAATAAAATATATTTAAGCAAATTTACCATTTTAACCATTTTTAAAGTTACATTTTTAAGTGTACATTTCAGCGGCATTAAATGCATTAACGTTGTCGTTATCTTTTTTTAAAATATTACAGTCCAAAGTCGTAAAAAGTCCATCAGAGTGTGAGCTTTGTGAGAACAGGGACTGTCTTATTCTCAGTTGTGTTTGCAGAGCCTGTAGTATGCTTGGCACATAGTAGGTCCCCAGTAAATGTTTATTGAATGAACAAAATGTTTGTTTTCAGGTTTCATAGTTGTTTCAGTATTAATTAGTGTCTTAGCTCTGGCTGCTATAACAAAATACCGTAAGCTGAGTGGCTTATTAACAACAGAGATTTATTTCTCACAGTTCTGGAGGCTGGAAGTCTGAGGTTGTGGTGTCAGCATGGTTAGGTTCTGGTGAGGGCCTCTTTCAGGTTCCAGACAGATGACTTCCATTATATTCTCACATGGCAGAGAGAAGCTAGCAAGCTCTTTGGCCTTTTCTTTATAAGGGCACTAAACTCATTCATGAGGCCCCACCTTCATGATCTAATTACTTCCCAAAGGCCCCACCTCCAAATATTATCACATTGGGATTAGGATTTCAACGTAATTTGGGGGAATGCAAATATTCAGTCTGTAACAGTTAGTATATTAGACAGGGTTCTCCAGTAAAACAACCAATAAGGAGTGTGTGCGTATGTGTATCCATATATCTTCATATATCCCTCCCCCTGCCCCTTTCTCTCAGAGGAAGAGAGAGACTGATATATTTTAAGGAATTGGCTTACACAATTGTGGAGGCTTGCAAGTCCAAAATCCCTAGGCTAGGCAGGCAGCCAGGCAGACAGGCTGGAGGCCCAGGGAAGAGCTGATGTTGCGTTGGAGTCCAAAGAGTTTACTGTCAGAAGTCCTTCTTTAGGCGAGGTCAGTCTTTGTTTTTAAGGCCTTCAATGGATTAGATGAGGTCCTCCTCCTCCCATGCTATGGAGGGCGGTCTACTGTACTCAAAGTCTGCTGGTTTGGATGTTAATCTCATCTAAAAATTAACTTCACAGCAACATCCAGATGTGCTTGACCAAGTATCTGGGCTCTGTGGCCTAGCCAAGATGACATATAAAGTTAATCATCACAGTTAGGATCTACTTTAACAAAGACCAAAAAACAATAACTTATGGAAGTTAATTTCATTCTTACATAATAGTCCAAGTATAAATAGTCCAGGATTGATTGATGACTCTGCCATTTTAGGGTTCCAGGTTCCTTCTATCTTATTGTTTTGCCATCTTCCACATGGTACTTCCTTATAGCTTTAGATGGCTACTCCAGTTTTTGCTAGTACGTCTGTATTCTAGTTAGCAGAGAAGGGAGATGATAAAGGGATGATATACTCCTTCTCATTTAAGTGCATGACTTTAAAGTTGTACATATCACTTCTGTCTATATCCCATTAGCCAGGACCTAGTTGTGTAGCCACACTTCAGTGCAAGAGAGGCTGGGAGGTGTAGTCTTTGGCTGGGTAGCCATAAGCCCACTAACACCTCTATAATATTACCATATTGAAAGGGAGGACAGATGTTGGGGTGAGGGAGGCATTCAGCAGTCTCTGACAGTGTTCATTTGTATTTTGTGTTACATTGCAGTTAATAGTTTGATAGGAGTTAAGGATGTTTACTGCTAATACTAAATCTCACTCAAATTTGAGAGCTTGAGATTTGTAACATAATGTAAGGTTCATAATTGATGTTACTGAATTTGATCTTCAGCACTTAAAACACATCTTGGGTGAACGTTTACCTGAAAGTTTACATACCAAATGAGAAGCTGAGGAGAAGACAGGAATACAGATTCAGAAACCCACCTTGTTAAGACTGTTCTACCTCATTCTTTAGGAAATGGGTTGACTGAAAGTTTTAGAGCAGTGTGAGACTATGGCAGATTGGGGTAACAGAAAGATAATCTGGTGGCTCCACGTTGATTGTTGGATGACATCCAAACGCATTAATGTGGTTTACAAGGACCCACCTATTTGCTTCTCCTCAGCTCCTGGCATTTACCTTTATTGTCTATGTTCTGGCCATGCTGAATGATCAACAATTCCTTGACTTTTCCTTATTATTATACATCTCAGTGTCTTCTAGCAACACTGCTTGCCATTTTTAAAACAGAAATTGGAGGTGAAGAAAAGGGGAGAAAGAGCCCATAAATTGGAGGAGCGAGTCTACTTAGATCCACTTGTCTATCTGCCATTTATTGAGTGCTCCTGTGTGATTCCATCTGTCATCCCTCTTCATCTTCATAGCACCCCATGAGGGATATATCATTGTCTGTGTTTTATAAATGAGAAACTTGAGGCAAAAGTTTGACTGACTGACTCAAGGTTACAATAGTCAGAAAGTGGCAGAAATAGGAATTTTGGCTGATTCTGAGCCTGGGTTTTCCTACCACATATTGTTCTTCTCTTTGAGAGGAAGGTCTGCCTTTGGGCTTAAGATAAAGATAAGTGGCCACGTACGGTGGCTCATGCCTGTAATTCTAGCACTTCAGGAGGCTGAGGTGGGAGGATCGCTTGAGGCTGGGAGTTCAAGACCAGCCTGGGCAACATAGCAAGACCTTGTCTCTACAAAAGATAGAAAAATTAGCCAGGCATGGTCACATGCTCCTATAGTCCCAGCTACTTGGGAGGCTGAGGCAGGAGGATTGCTTGAGCCCAGGAGTTTGAGGGTGCAGTGAGCTATGATCAGGCCACTGTACCCCAGCCTGGGCAACACAATGAGACCATGTTTCAAAAAAAAAAAAAAGAAAAGGATTAAGATTAGTAACTGCGTTCTATCAAGGGGCTATAGAATCTCAGAGCTTCAAAGAGCAAAGATTAGTAACTGCAGTATATCAAGGGGCTATAGAATCTCAAAGAGCTTCAAAGGTCAGGTTTGAGTTATACCAGCTGGGTGTGTGCCACTGGAGAGCTTTTACTTTGATTACTTATGAAGTGACCTGCCTTGCTGACTCTTTACTCATGTTGGGAGAAACTGGGGAAATGGGGGAAGAAGCAAATTTGGAATACAGTTTTAACCAGTTGGAATGGATTCATCCTTGACTCCTGAAAGCTTGTAATCTTTATAAACTCTTTTTTAGTGCCACTATATTTGGTATGGGATATAGAGCTTGTCATCTTTACTATTTTTTTTTTAGTGGTGGTGTTTTGTATATGAGGTGTGGGATGGATGCTTCAGGGTTTTGTGAACTGAACGGTATTAAAAATTTGCATTTTGGCCGGGTGTGGTAGCTCATGCCTGTAATCCTAGCACTCTGGGAGGCCGAGGTGGGAGGATCGCTCGAGGTCAGGAGTTCGAGATTAGCCTGAGCAAGAACGAGACCTCGTCTTTACTAAAAATAGAAAGAAATTAGCTGGACAACTAAAAATATATATAGAAAAAATTAGCGGGGCATGCCTGTAGTCCCAGCTACTTGGGAGGCTGAGGCAGGAGGATTGCTTGAGCCCAGGAGTTTGAGGTTGCTGTGAGCTGGGCTGATGCCATGGCACTCTAGCCTGGGCAACAGAGCAAGACTGTCTCAAAAAAAATAAATAAATAAATAAATAAATAAAAAAAAATGTTCATTTCCCTCATCCTGAGGATCTTCCATTAATCCACTAGATGGAGCACCTGGTTTTGAATATATTTCATGATTAAAAGTTGGAAGAAAAGACTTGGTCTTCACATCAGAGCCATATTGTGGACCCCCTGAAATTGGCCAAACATTTTGATCTGTTTTTTTTTTCCCCCTAAAGCTTCTTTTACTTACTCAGCACATCTCTGTGTAAAGAACATTTCAGATTCTTGGAAGGCCTGACAGAGAAGCTTCAAGGTAGAAAGAGTCCTAATCTGGAAGTCTGGGGATGTGAACTAGAGATCCTCGTTCAGACACTCAGTACTCTGGTACTTTGGTCACGTCGTTGTTGGCCATCTGTGAGCCACAGTGTCCCCACTTGTAACATTGATATGTTACATTGATATGGAACATCGATATGGGACATTGATATCTGAGATGTTCCCTGTACACATTAGGTATACCGGGCCTTTGGCAGCATGCCTTTCAGGTCACCTGTGTGACTAAAGATGCACTAGCTCCCATTTTGCCTGTTTGAAATCGCTCTCACAGCCAGTGCCTATAAAGCAGAGAATCCATCACACTGCAGCCTGGAGGGACCTTGGATGACATCAGTTCAGTTTGTCATTATGATGTTTCTGTCATCTACTGGCATTTCCATTCATGCGTGAGCACCTCCTGGGGCAGGAGTGTTGTTCCCTCCCAAATGGCCAGTTTTAGGACAATTTATTAGGAAATTTTTACATACTAGTCCTGACTGTACCTTCCAGAACAGCCCAGATTTTGTAATCTAACCGGTCTTCCATATTCAGATTTTCTGTTTTAGAACTAAGACGGACTTTGATTTTTACCTTTTCTACTGCTGGGCCTGGATGACTGAAATGATCTGTAAGGAATAGAAAATACCAAAATGTTTTTTAGTTCTCACTCGATGGATAGGAAGGTGGCCGTATGTATTTAAATCTGTTACCTGTGTTCAGATATGTCAAAACATCATATGTCCTAAAAGTTTTAGCTTTCATAGCAAGGAACTATTTTTTGACAGTTGTTGACATATCACATGTGTTCATAAAAGCCAATGATTAAATCTTAGGCTATTGGAACCTGCAACCAAATGTTTAATGAAGTGAAATTAAAGCTTTCATTTTTAGCTAGCTTTGAACTGTCTATGGAAATTTGAAAGTTCATTATTGCTGATTTCTGTTCATTTTTAATTAATTTGACATCTGCTAAATTAAAGACTTTTATGTGGGTTGAAATTCTTATTGGTTGCCAAGTACAAAAGAATTTGTGATATTTGGAAACAGACTCTTCAGAATTCCTTTTAAATTGTATAGTTTTGTTGCCTTCAATGGAAAAGCAACAAAACACTAACCCCACTTTAATTTTAGTATATAAATTAATAAATTTTTAGTACTTCCCCTTTCAGTTGAGGAAAAAGACCTAGCCTCAGTCTTACCTTTCCCAAATATAGGGGTCTTAGGGGGTTGATGTATTTGAATGGGTTTTGAAATCACTTTTAACAGTGTATAATCTCATTGGCATTCCTTGGACTGAAGCCACTTAGCATAAGGATGTACCTTGATTTCCAGCTGGTGACCCAGATTGGTGACTCTGATGGGTTAAAAGAAGGAAATGCATCATTAGTTTTTCCCAGGAAAATATTGACTCATCAAGATGTTTCTTTGGTTACACAATAGATTTACTCAAGCTATTGCTTATTATGAAATTAAGAAGCATGTCTTCCTAGAAACAGCCTTGAGTTTGTTCATTTGTGGAAGTTGGAGTAATCTAATCTCTCTCTCTTCAAAGGTGTGTTTGGAGTGTCCCAAGCAGGTAGCTGTGACATCAGCCCTTGAATTTACTGTGGTTTTCATCAGGAATAGTAGGAATAATTCCTCACCTTCCGTGGAAGTGAGAGATTTATGTTTTGAATAGAACATGAGGCAGGCATTAAAACAAAAGCTTTACATTTGCTTGCATGAATCATCTTTTTGCTATTTTAGAAGTTTTGATAGAGGGCCTGGAGTAATAAAAGTGATACCTGACCACTTGCTGAACATTTTTGCTTATGCTCTTTGGCTCTGTGGTTTTATACCTCTCCTTTCAGTTAATGAAAGAGGACCAGATCTATTTTCAGGAACCGATATAACTAAATAAAGAACTGTAAAGTTCATAATCTCCTTCAGAATATTATATGTATAAATACTTTATCATTTTTAATTCTTCCTTGTATTATCCTCATTATTGTTAATAAGATTTAATGTGACATACTGGAAATTTGCTGGAAAGATCAGGGACTTTGAAGCCAGAGAACCCTGGTTCATATCCCAGATACCAGCTGGGTAACTTGGTCATGTTAGTTTATTTCTCTGAGCCTTGCTCATGTCATGCATGAGCAAGAGAGAGTATGCAGGTGACCCCATGGCTGATGGCCTGATTACTTCTTGGGTAACATTTGAAGTGATGTCTGTTAAATTCACCAACATTTCCTTTAGGCACAGTGTTCAAATTGAAATTCTATTGCAGAAAATAATTTTATACCACCAAAAATTAATTTAAAAGCATGTTAATAATACTTGCTTTTTTAAAACATCAGTAATGGAAAACAAGATGTTTATTATAAAAATCTGTTACTAATATTTCTTTTTGAGGTATTTTAAATGGATTTTTGGGGAAGAGTCTTCTTAAAATATGAATTCACTGAACTTTGGGCTAAAGATTAGTTCTTTTCCTTTTAAATTCTCTGTAGCAAGCATGGACATTTTCCATCATCCAGAAATCAACAAATGAGTTCAAAATCTGAGTCAGTCATTAAAAAAAAAAAGTATTTGCCTGTCTTTGAATGGTTAGTTTAGGGGAAGGAGTGGTTCCGTCTTCAGAGTTCCCTTACTTTTACATTGTAATGATACCTGGGTTCAAGTTTGTTTTCAAGGTCAAACACAATTTTAGTGATGTACATGATTAGTTGTATTTGATGCCAGTGGTGAATCAGGCTTTGCTGTCTTATAATGAGGCATCATTAGTTTGTCTTCCTTGCCAATGTCACTGTTAAGAGGCGTTCCTAAAGGAAAAAACAAGCATGTTCCTTCACAGGGGAGAATTTTTTCAACTTCAAAATGTTGTTTGTCTCTTTTAATGATGTTAGCTAGATCTGAATGCTGGTACTATCCCATCTCTTCTGTTCTGAAGCAATCAAACCATCTTTCACTCAAGCCGGACATTTCTTTAATGCTTCACACCAAATCTGTTCTTAAGCATTTGAAACCTATTCTTTATCCATTTGCCGAAATGGTTTGGTTCTTAGGAATGCTGTATTCATCACATGCAGTTTTATGTATATAAAGACACAAATGTTCCATTCTACTTATCAGTGTATTGTATTTTTTGTTAATCATGATTGATTTCATATGCCTATGACACTAGATTTTCTTGAAATATTTTTTCTCATCTTTTATTTCACAACTTTATTGAGGTATAATTTTTATACCTTAAAATTCACTCTAAATTTTAATTGTACAATTCATTAAGTATTAGTAAATTTGCAGATATATGCAGTCATCACCATGATCTAATTTTAGAGCACTTCTTTGGCCCTCAAAAGAAATCACATGCCCATTAGCAGTTACTCTTAATTCTACCCCCAGCTCTAGGCAACCACTAATCTGTAATCTGTCTCTCTAGGTTTGCCTGTCCTGAACATTTCATGTAAATGGAATCATTCAATGTGTGACCTTTGTGTCTGGCTCCTTTCACTTATTTATTACATGCTGTAGTATGTATCACTACTTCATTCCTTTTTATCACCAAATAGTGTGTTCTATCTTGTCATCTAGATAAGCCACATTTTGTTTATCTATTCACCAATTGATGGACATTTGCATTTTCACTTTTTGGCCATCATGAATAATGCTGCTGTGAACATTCTTATACAAGTCTTTGTGTGGACGTGTGTTTTCATTTTTCTTGGATGGACACTTAGGAGTGGAATTGCTAGGTCACATGGTAACTCCATATTTCACATTTTGAGGTACTGTTTCCCAAGTGGCTTCACCAGCAATGTACGAGGGTTCCACATACTCTACATCCTTGCCAATGCTCAGTATGCCAGTCTTTTTAAATTTTAGTCATCCTAATAGGTGTGTAGTGGGATGTCATTGTAGTTTTCATTTGCATTTCCCTAATGACTGATGATGTTGAGCATCTTTTTATATGCTTATTGGCCATTCTCATATCTTCTTTGGTGAATCTAGTCTTTTAAAACTGTTTATAATGTAATGTAGTGTAATAGACACTGTTCAGCCAGGAAACAAAAGTGACTATAGTAATTTTAATAGAGAGAATTAAATATAAAGAATTGTTATTAGTTATAAAGTTATCAATAAGTAGGTAACTGAAAAGGTAAAAAGCAAACCACTAAGATACAGAGGTAGTGGCTGCAGGAAGCAGCTGTCAACTGTAGGATTTGGGGGAACATAGGGAAGATACTATATTATTAAATCTTAGAAGCCTGGAAAAGAGGCCTGCAGAGCTGAAACCCAGACCTCTGAGGTAAAGGTGCTGGGCAGCTGGTGAAGGTGTTTCTGTGTGTGGGGTGTGTGTGTGTGAAGAGGCTGGTTCTGTAAGTGCTGAAAAACTGCATGGGAAGGAAGGCAGGAACTGCTGCTGCCGGGGTAAAGTGTTGCTGGGGTGCCAGAAGCCAGCAGGAAGCAGAGGGGAAGGAGTAAGGCTTGCAGTTTCCTTCCAGGGTCCTCTGGTGGCAGAGCCTAACAGGGAGCCAACTGGGGAAACAGAAGTGTGGTTTTCAGAGTAACAAAGCTGAGAGATAATAGCTTTATAACTGCCTCCACCCACTCCTTTGAATACTCAGCATCTACACACACCCTCCTAAATGTATTTGAACTTCTATACAACACAAACTATGCTCCTTAAGCCTAACAGAATATAAATGTCCTTGTACAAGTGAAGATATTTTCACCAGCTCCCTAAAATGTGAAAATGTGGTGTCACAAGGTCTCACTAGTCATTGTGTCTGTTTCTGGGAGAGAGGCACGTTATCCATTGCCTGGCTTTGTTAATTCGTCCTTAAATTTATTCTCAGTTCTGCTTGAATATTGTGTTACCCAGTCTAAATTGTAGAATTAAGTTTCAACGGTGCTTGGATAAAATAATGTAGGAGGAAGGAGGAGAGGAGAAGAAATTGGTATACACCACCACACACATGCACTCTGCAAGCAAGAAGGAAAAATGCATAGCTGTCCACCTGGCAGTAGTTGGTAGTTATATCTTTTTTCTTCCATTACTTGTTCTATGTTTCCTTTGCCCCTAGCCAGGACTTTAACCGATTAGGTTTCTTTACCTGAAGGTCTGCTGAAGGTCTGACTTCTCAGTGGTTCTGCCTTTTTTCTTTTTCTTTTTGGTTGTTGTGGTTTTCCATTAACTTTTAGAGGTAGAAGTGCTTAGAGATGGCCCAAAGAAGGAAGCCAGAGTCCTTCCAGACCCTTTGGGAGGGTTGTTCATGCCCTGCTCCTGGTGGTTTAACTGGGGTTGATTTTTCAGTCCCAGTCCACGTGGTGTCGGTGTTGGCTGCAGTCCAACAGTGGGCCTCACCATTGGGATGGGTTTCTTTGGAAGTCTTGTTTGCTTGGTACAGGGTCAGTGGATGGCCATCATGAGTGCGATCACCTATAAAACTTAACTTTTAGGGTTGTTTAGAAGATTAAATGAGACCATGTGACTAAATTCCATGCTCAGTATGTGGCATGTAGTAGGAAGTAGTTCCAGTATAACACACTGTTAAATAAAGATATATCCAGCACTGTGCTCTTCTATGGTGTTTGTCTTTAAATTTCACATTAAAATTTACATTTAAAGCTTAAATCTCCTACATTGTTCAGATGATTAGACTGGCCTAAATAAAGCCAATTTTTTTTTTTTGCTTTGAATAAAATTTTGTATCTCCTGTTAATCTCTTTCCATTCCTCCTCTGACTTTTTCTCCAAATGGTATTTTTTTCTTGGATCTTGAGAGCCTTGTGGTCAAAGCAGAGATGAAAATTTTGTGGGAAAATATCTGCAAAATAAATTTCTTTGAATGAATTGGGATAGATGGCTCAGCCCTCACATCCAGACCTTGCGTAACATAATGAATGAGCCAAAGTTATTGACCAGACAAAAGGTTTCCATTAAGTGCTCTATAAATTTAAAGCATAATGGCTTCAACTGGCCCTTCATGAAGAAATCATTTTACCATTCTCTTCTGTACTCTCTGCTACATATAGTGCCTGGAATGCTTTTGGGAATTTGCTGTGACATGTTTTGGAAAGATAACTGTATTGAGGACAGGGTACTTTCAAGAGAAATTCAACTTTGTAAAAATATGCCCCTTGATATGTCTTGTCTGCTTTTTTTTAAACACTTCTATCAGGATATGATTCACATATCCTATAATTCACCTATTTAAAGTGTATAATTCAGTGGATTTCAGTATATTCAGGGTTGTGCATTCATTACCATAGTCAATTTTAGAAGATTTTTATTACCTCCCAAAGAAACTTTGAACCCCTTAGCCATCACTCTCAAACTTCACCCAGCCCCGTAGCCCTAGGTAACCATTAATCTATAATACTTTCTGTCTCTAGATTGCCCATTCTGGACATTTCATAGCAACAAATTCATACAGTATGTGGTCCTTTATGACTGGCTTCCTTCAGTTAGCATAATGTTTTCAAGGTCACCCATGTTGTGGCATGGGTAGCACTTCAATTTTTTTTTTATTGCTGAGAAATATTCCATTGTATACTACATTCTGTTTATCCATTCCTCAGTTGATGGACATTTGTATTGTTTACAATTTTTGTCTATTATGAATAATGCTGCTAAGAACATTCATGTCCAAGTTTTTGTGTGAACACGTTTTCAAGTGTCTTGGGTATCTAGTTAGGAGAGGATCGTATGGTAACTCTGTGTTTAACTGTCAAAGAACTGCCAGACTGTTTTCCAAAGCAGCTGCCCTATTTGGCAGTCCCACCAGCAGTGAGTGAAGGTTCTAGTTACTTCACATCCTCACCAGTACTTGTTCGTATCTGTCTTTTTGATCTTAGCCATCTAGTGGGTGTGAGTGTGATATCTCATTGTGGTTTTGATTTACATTTCCCCAATAAATTTTTACTTGCTTATTGGCTATCTTTTTTGGTCCTATTTGTTTTTAATTGGCAAGGATGGATGGCAATACCTGTAATCTGTCTAATTCTTATGTGGATGATGGTTTCTCCTAAAATTATCCCACTTCTCTGACCTAGTTAAATGCACTTGAGCACCAGGGAATGTTTGACTGAAGTTACAGTCTTTTACAACACAGAGTTAAGCCATAACTCAACTGGCTGTATATAAAAGAGAATCTTATGAAGGTTCAGAATTTTGTGTCTTTATAAAAGGAAATTAAAACCTTGTAAGGAGTCAGATAAAGAAGTCTTATGAGCTTCTATAAGCAGGGATATATGAGACCTCTAGTTCCTTTTGACTTGACCAGAAGCCTTGACAAGGGAGTACCTATTTTATATTGTGTCTTTTTATTCCATTTTTTCAAAAACAGGACTATTTTGAAAAATTGCATTTCCCCCCCTATATTTTAGAGAGGTAACAACTTTCCTATCATTATTTCTTATTACTTACCGTTTGATTAATCTAATAGAAAATGTGACTAAATTGTAATAGTTTTAAAAAATGTCAAACTCAAATCTTATGTATGTTTTCCTTTTTTCCCTTGAGGAATGTTTATTCATGTTGAGACAACATTTCTATATTGCCACAATGACAGTAAAAGACTTAAAACAGTCAACTGCTAAAATGTAAGATACAAGTAACTGAAGTGTATAGATTCTGAATTTTAGTCTCTCCTTTCACATGTCAGAACAACTTTTCAACAGCCATAACCCCATATTTGAAGAATATAAACTGTTTCAAGGGTACATTTGTTCATGAATTATACCAAATATCTCTTCTATTAAGTCAGTATACCTTGCCTTAAAGTGATTTTTTTCAGATGTCTACCTAAAATAGATTTCCTTGGAAGAGGTTGGTGGAGGCAAAGAATAGGTCACTGCAACTTCTGATTTTTATGCTGTTATGAGTTTGCTCTGCTTCCTTGTTCTTCATTTAGAGTGTCATTTACAGCAGGAGCCTGGGTGCTTCCTGTACGTCGTCAGCCAACCTCACTGAGCACCTCCCCTCCAGATGTGTTCACTGAGGCTCAAAGTCTTTGCCAATAGCTGAGCTCATATCAGATATGAGCTCTCATATTTGATATAGGATCAGCATTTATGGATTTATTGTTTTCTCCAAAGAAACCATGATTTTGGTCCATGACCGCCTGTAACAGTAATTGAAGTTGCCACTGCCGGCAGCTTCCTGAGCTGAGGGGTCAGTCCGACCTGTGCAAACTCTGTTGGTTTGTTCACTTCATACCTGTCAATGAAAGTACGGGAAGTTGTCTATGGATCAGAAATTTAAATCTCAGCTATCTTTTTTTCTATGATGGTACATCGTTTGAAGGGTTTTTCTAAGAAGTTCAGTACAGTCACAGTCACTTAACAATGGGGATACGTTCTGAGAAAGCATCATTGGGTGATTTCATCATTGTGTGAACACCACAGGGTGTATTTACACAAACCTAGATGGTAGAGCCTACTACTCACCTCGGCTGGACAAGATAGCCTGTTGCTCCTGGGCTGCAAACCTGTGCAGCGTGTGACTATACTGAATACTGTAGCAACCGTAACACAATGCTAAGTATTTTTGTATCTAACATATCTCAACATGCAAAAGGTACAGTAAAAATAAGGTATTATAATCTTATGGGGCCGCTGTCGCATATGCGGTTTGTTGTTGACATTTTGTCATTATGTAGCACATGACTGTACCAATTGGAATGAGGAAATAGAGAAGAAACACTGTGAAGCCTGTTCTTCCAGCTTATCTGCCCTTTGTGAGGGGCTGAGGAGCTTAGGGAGAGAGCAGGAGAAAAGGCAAGGTATCCCTCCCTGGTTTTCTATTCTTATACCTTACCTGTTTCCAGAAGGGATAGGAAAGTAGTTCCCAGTAAGCTGGTTTTCTTTTTTTCCTAAGTTGTGGTAAGATATACGTAACATAAAATTTAACATCTTAACCATTTTTAAGGGTACATTTCAGTGGCATTAAGTACATTCACATTTTTTGCAACCATCATACCTTCCATCTCAAGAACTTTTTCATCCTTCCAAACTGAAACTCTGTCCTCCTTAAACAACTCTCCATGTCTCCCTTCTCCCTGCCCCGGCAACCACTGTTCTGCTTTCTATATCTATGAATTTGGGTATTCTAAGTGCTTCATATACGTGGAATCATGCAACATTGTCCTTTTGTGCCTGGTTTATTTTACTTAGCACAGTGTCCTCAAGTTTCATCCATGTTGTAGTATATGCCAAAATTTCTTTCATTTTAAGGCTGAAAAATATTCCATTGTGTGTACATACTGCATTTTATTTATCTATTTGTCAGTGGACACTTAGATTGCTTTCACCTTTTGGTGATTGTGAATAATACTGTTGTGAACATAGGTGTACATATATCTCTTCAAGTCCTTTCATTTCTTTTATTCATATCCCCAGAAGTGAGATTGCTGGATTATATGATAATTATGTTAACTTTTTGAGGAATCACCATACCATTTTCCACAATGGGTGCACGATTTTCCATTTCTACCAGCAAATAAATTGGTTTTCTTAACTCAAACTTTTCTTCCTTTTGGAGACCTGTTTTATTTTAAAAGCTATTTAACTTGGTCTTCTGCCAAAAAAAGGAAGATTCTCTCATTTCTTTTGAGAGACTGTGGTCACTTCTGGAGACACACCACCCTTTGTCCCGTGGAGCTGGGCTTGGCGCCTCTCACTTCCTTTCACTTGGTCACTCAGGGCACGTGCAGGTACCCAGAGTAGCCCACAGGGACTGTGCCTGCCTCACATGCTGGCACTAACATGGAGACACTGATGTTACTTTGTGTTCTCTGCTTTTGATAACATTTAAATACCACTGTTAACAGACCCAATTCCAGTATTTTATGTGGTCCTAACTTTAGAGATACATTTTTAGCAAAAATATTTTGCCTCACAGTGGTACAGACAGACAGGTGCATACCTGAGCTCTCGCAGGGTCCACAATCGCTGTCTGCTCCGTGCCCTCTGGGCCCGCCTGTCATTGCTTCACCTAAGGGCACGGGGTGCTACTGGCATTTCAAAGTATTCTAACTCTGTTGTATTTCGAGGTGGGGATAATAGATAATGGATAAATTTAGACAGGCAATAAGTCTAAATTTTGAGGTTTATATTCCTGAAAGTCACCATGGTAAGAGAGTTTACCCTTTCCTTATTTTTAAGAAGATCCTTATTTAATAACACTTCCTTGATTTCCCTTACTTTTTAAAAAACTTCTAATGATCATCGCTGAAATCTCCACTCCTTTTTTCGCAACGTACCTAACTCTTTTTTCATGTTCCAACATCCCCATTTCCCTCTTTAAATCATTTTATCAACAGAAATAGTTTGTTGTTAGAGTTTACCAGATCTGTATCTGTACCAGATACCGATAAATTCTTAAGAGATGCTTATATTTTTGGAGGAATTATCCTACTTCTAATCTTAATATCAGGGAACAAAAAAATTTTAATTTGGGACCTTAGGGAAAAGAGACCAACCAACATTTACTGATCATGTGGTATATACTGGGCCTTGTGTCAGATACTCTAATTACATTTGATAATATTAATTGGATATAAAAGGAGTAGGGCATTGGAAGGCCAACTTGCCTAACTTTCTTTGCTCAGCAGAATTCACTGCATTGGTAAATGAAGTATGGACTGCCAGAGATGGAAATTAGCTCTTCAAATGGACTGGCTATCATAATGACATTTAAATAGAATAAATGACATGTTAGATTGAATTCTACGCATACTTCATTTATTTAGGTTTGGTGAAGTGTGGCTGTACCACGTATGATCAGTCTTCATTATGTGAGGTCTTCATTTCAACCACTGCTGAATGAAGAGAATTCTCCCTTCGTGGCCTCCTAAGATAGATACAAGGTCTGCCTTATATCTCTTTGACATACAATACTAATTCCAGTTTGTAGTTCTAGATTTTTTAGGTGTCACTTTAGATACCTCTTTATTCACATTTTTCTGGGAGAGTAGTAAGTAAATCTACCAATAAAACTAATTTGATTTATAGAATACATTTAAAACAGAAAGTTGGCAAGGAGAGAGCTGCAGATGGGAGCAGCAGCTCCAGATGGATAAATTTGAGGAGGCTCAAAGCTTGGGACCTATTTGCAATGGTCTCTGGCTGTATGGCTGAGGTTTGTTGTGACCACCAAGTGGGCCAGCAGGTCTGAACCTGAATTCATTGTTTGTGCAGGCTTTCTGGTAGTTCCTACAGCAGGGAGCTGAGTCCCTCCCTGTCCCAGATCTAAAATGCATACCCTGGGGGCAGCCCCAGCCACCTCCAATGTCACGTGGTTAGTATTTTCCTAAGATGTGGGGCCAAAACAACATTCAGAAATTGTTAAATTCATCAAGAAAAGTGGCTGTTTTAAGTTATACAGTAAATCCTTTGTGGGGTATAAAACAATAGATACTTACATGTTTATGGCAATTTCTTAGTTGTGTTCTCTCCTATTATTTTATTCGAACTTGACAATGTATGAGGTGGGCCGAGTAGGTGTCATTCTTCTCCCCTCCCCCATTCTTAATCACAGCTTTCTTGAGATATGATTCACTGTTGAGGCCACTCCACAGAAATAGGATGGATCCCCCCACCCAGACAAAATTTGCTTTGGATAATGAGACTAAAGTTTATTACTCATCTAATGAGACTTTCTAGGGAGACCAGGGCAGATCCCAAGCCATCTCTCTAAAATGGCTTGAGAGAACAGGGAAGGGAGACTGGCTTGGGGTTTCTGTTGTGGTTGCGGGGAGGATAGTGTGGGGTGAGAGTTCTCACTAGTGGCTTGAATTTCCTGCTGGTGCCATAAGAGGGAACCACCTAGACTTTCAAATCAGCTTGCCCAGATGTTGGCAAGAAGGGGATGAAGGAGGGATGAGGCTTAAAACATCAAAAATGGAGTCAGGCTTATTATTAGATTCGAATGCTATAAACTCGATTCAGTGGTTTTTAATATAGTCACAGACTATACATTGTATATAGATATCTATATGTTAGAAACACTGTCTAATTTCTGAACATTTTCCTTACCCCCCAAAGAAACTTTGTACCCATTAGCAATCACTCCATATTCCCTCCTCTCTCCAGCCCTAGATAACCACTAATCTACTCTCTATCTCTATGGATTTGCTTATTCTGGACATTTCTTGAAAGGAATCATACAGGATGGGTGCAGTGGCTCACTCCTGTAATCCCAGCACTTTGGGAGGATCACTTGAGCCCAAGAGTTCAAGACCAGCCTGGGTAACATAGTGAGACTTCATCTCTAACAAAACAAAACAAAACAAAAGCCAGGCTAGGTGGTGTGTGCCGATAGTCCCCGCTACTTGGGAGGCTGAGACAGAAAGATTGCTTCAGCCCAGGAGTGAGCTCAAGCAGTAAGCTATGATTGTGCCACTGCACTTTAGCCTGGGTAACAGAGTGAAACCCTGTTTCAAAAAAGAAATCATACTATATGGGGTCTTTTGTGATTGGCTTCTTTCACTAGACAGAATGTTTTTCAGATCTATTCAGGTAGTAGCACACATAGGTTCTTTGTTCCTTTTTACGATTGAATGACATTCCATTGTGTGGATATGCCACATGAGTTTGTCGTATTAAAAGATGATTAATTTGGAACATCTGAGGGTGAGGCAGTGATGGGAGCATCAGGTGTCAGTATTAGCAAGAGAGGAAGCCACGGGCCTGGATCTCAAAAGGGAGTCAAAAGCAGACATCCAGTCTTGGGAATTGTGTAAATTAGAGGTGACATTTAAAGCTGTGAGAGTAAATGTGATCTCCAAATTGCAATATATACTCTTTAGGTAGCTGCACTGGTTGCCAATAGATACCATCCATTTATTCATGTCTCTGATGAAATTCATGGCAATTATCATTTTAGACCAATCCGAGATCATTCTGATGTAGAAAAATCAGTGAAACCAAATGTGCATTTTTAATTACTTATTTTGTCATGCTTCTATTAACATGAAGCCCATTTTCTTGGCCGTGTTGAATACTTCACTCTAAATATTTTCTGTTGCTTTTCTCTTGCCCTCTAATTTTGTTGGTTGGAAAATGATTAATATTTAAAATTGGTACAAATTACTCAAATGCTTATATGTCTTAGTCTGTTTTCTGCTGCTATAACATAATACCACAGACTGGGTAATTTATAATGAACAGAAAATTATTTGGTTCACAGATCTGGAGGCTGGGAAGTCCAAGAGTGTGGTGCTGGCATCTGGTAAGGGCCTTCATGGTGCGTCATCCTATGGCAGAAAGCAGAAGAGCAAGAGAGGATGAGAGAGAGAGAGAGAGAGAGAGAGAGAGAGAGAGAGAGAGAGAGAGAGAGAAAGAAAGGGGGCCGGATACATTCTTTTATCAGGAACCCACTCCTGAGATAACTAACCCACACTTGAGATAATACCATTAAATCCATCAGGCTCTGCCCTAATCACCTCTAAAGGTGCTACTTCTCAGCACTATTCACTGGGGATTAAGTTTCCAACATATGAACTTGGGGGACACAAACCATAGCATCTTCTTAATGTGTCTCTAGAAAACATTGCTTTTTCCTCTGAATGATTGTTGAGAAATTGTTCCATTCTCTCCCATTGTTTTATTTTTCTATTTCTTTTTGTAAAAAAGATTTTTAGCTTCATTGAGATATGATTGACAAATAAAATTACATAAATTTAAGGTATATAATGTGATGATTTGATATACATGTATATTATAAAATGATTACCACAATCAAATTACCTAACACGTCTAACACCTTAGTTACCATTATTTTTCTTTTTTGTGGTGAGAATATTTTAGACCTTTGTTTCAAACACTAACTGAGGGTTTGAAAACTAAACCAAATAGCATACACCAGCAGCTTCAAATTTGCTTGGTTATCATTTATAATCCTTTATAAAGTTCAAACATAATCTTTGGTATCTCAAATAATATTCCCTGACTTCTACACTCAGGATGTCTAAAATTGATAATAACAATTATAAATTAATTTTAAATTTCTAGGTACCATCTTTATTAATATTGAATGAACTATATTGCTTTTTAAGTTGTTCCCTTTGTAGTACAGGAGTTAGGTTAATTAATGGATTTTCTGACTTCTCAAAACAGACAATTTAACCCATATGTTTAGTGTCTTAGAGTCTCCAGTTCTGTGTAGATGAGTTTCCATGTTTATCTGCCAGCATTGCAATATTGATTGAAGACTTAGATCTTCTGATGTCAGAACTTGGATGTAATCTTGAACCCTGTAGCTCTATTTTAACAGAATCACCATTTGGAAATAGAATGCTCTAGTCTCCATAGGGTTACTCCGTTTTGTGCATGTGCTGGTATCTCCACCTCTTTGATCTTGCATGGCAATTAGACACACTGCATAAAAATGCAGGCGAGAGTAAACCTGGATTTTTGCTTTTCTGTGGGGCTCAGTGGCTACACTAGCCATAGAAACACATTTTGGGATCATGGGACTGGATGGTGTTCTCTATAGGTGTGCTTTTACTACATCACACAGGTTTCCGTTACCAGCCCCCAGGTACCCAATTCACTCTGACTTTGAAATCTATGGACAGAAAATGAAAACTATTACCTTGTGAAATGAGGAATAATATCAGAGCAGATCTTAAAAGAATGAGAACTTTTTTCCTATGTGCGTGTTGTGGGCAGGAGGGGTTCTCCTGTGTGTGTGTGTTGTGGTCTTTTATATAGTTGGCCTTTCATTTTTTAGGAAGGAAAATGGCAGGAGTCAACTTGGTATCATGTCAATGACAAACTTCCTTTTTAGCCATTCCCAAAGATTCACATAGTATAGTGTCACTGAGTTCAGTCTGCAGTGAAAGGACTTGGATTACTTATGTACCAAAATAATAACCCTATTGACTACAGGACTTCAGCGTGTATTTTACCATTGTATCCTGGAGCGCTGCTTCAGAAGGCATACATCTAGCCAGATTGGGTAACCTTTTATCCATGTTCCCATTTGCATATTTGCATACCAGAGATGGGAGAATCCTCTGAGGCAGTGCAAACTTGCTAGCCCTCTCTAGCAAAGAGTAGAGGTGGGCTGAAGTCAAGATCAACATGGTAATGTTGTGTTCCCTTGTGGTTTGCTGGCAGCAAGCTGTTACCCATACATGCAAAAGGTTGTTTGAAGTGGCTTGCACGTGTTTCCATAGCAGCAGTCATCTTAGCGATTCCACTCGTTTTTTTGGACTTTTTTTCTTTTGCTTCTCTATTCCTCGCTGATGCAGGATTAAACAAACGGCATATTTAGGTCAAGGAAAGAGATGTTTGCTAATATAGATGCTAGGCTAAGCATTCTGGGAGAGTGATTTCTTGCAGCAGATGAACATTCTTTGTGCCTCCCTGCAGCATCTGCAGCAGTGTGGCTGTCTGGCACTGTCTTTTTCATTTTGGGCAGGTTCTGAGATTCAGAACAATCCCAAGCAAATCACAGGAGCCGACAGTTTTCCAGAAACCACATGTAAATCTTCTGCTTGTTTGATATTAACAGTGAAGCAATCCACTGGAAAAATGATACTTTAAAGGTTTTGGTGCATCCAAGGTGTGTCATCTTGGGTTTGCACCACCCCTCCTGTTTTACACTCGAGCCTGGATTTTTTTGTCAGGCAGTTGGGCAGGAGCGGATTCTAGTACGACAGCTCGGAGCTTCCCTTCTGTTCCAGTGCTGGTGACTGCTTGTCATGAAGATGGTACAGTGGGAGACTGTTTCTGAAGAGCCAAGGAAGATGATGTGGAAACGGAGTAGAGATTGCTAAAAATCTGAACAGCCACACCTTGGGGATGGGTTGCACTACTAGTGTGATTCTGTTTAAAGGCATCCGCACCGTCTTTGAGAGAAACTGTGCTTATATGTGCAAACAGCAAGGAGAGAATAATGCCCTTGAATATACAGCATACAATTGGACAAAAGAAGATTCAGAACTATTGATCTCCTCCTGGCTGGTAAATGCTGTCTCGCTTAACTAACAAGTAGTTTAATGGTGTTAGAATAAAGCTAGTTTTACCTAAAAGTAAATATATTTATTTCTTTCAATATGCTGTGTGTATAAATGGGTAATTAGTGGCTTGAAATATAAATTATGAGATACCTGTTTGTATGTGTGAGAATGCCATGTATTAAAGCTAAATATATACAGAGAGAGGAGTTAGTATATGATATTTTATTAAAGAATAGTTTTCTAAGGTAGCTTTATGAGCTTACGTGTTCTTGGTGTAGTCCCAGAAATAATACCCGGCAAAGTGTATATTTAGGATGTTGTATATGTGAGCCCTCTCCCAGTGATAGTGAATTATCCAGTCCCTTTATATCTCAGTCTTCTCCTTGGCTAGGATTTTCTTACTAATGACTTGTGGTCAGTCCTTTATTCAGGGGGAGAAATTTAAAGGGAGCATGAAAGAAAACTGTAATGGATATGAGACAAATACTTAGAGTTTTATTTTTAAGAAAATGCGACTGCTTATCATGTTTGTGGATGAAGGGTCTCGAGAGTAAAAGGAAGCTTAGTTTGACACACTTCTGTGTCCTGCCCCTTTACAAGGCACGAAGAAGTCACAGATGGGTGTGCCTCTTCATGGCCTTCTCAGCACCAGGCATACGAGGAAGCTACATATTGGTCTCCTCCTCCCTCGGGCTGCCTTGCCATTTTTCCTTCTGTTCTTATCACAGTTTTTGTCAAAATGAGTGGGGACAAGTACATGTGAGATTCTCCGTGAGTCTTGCCAGCAGCTGCTTGGTACAGCGAGGCATGCGGAGACGCTAAGACCTTTCCTGGCTGGGAGGCTGCCATCTGAGCCTGAGGAGGGGGCGTTGGCATGCCATATGCACCTCGTGATCAGATCAGGGCGTCCCAGCCTTGCAGGAGCCCAGAGAGGATGCATTTTGTGGAGAGGTGTATGTCACGTTAACACTCAAAATACTCAGGAGGATGAAAAGAGAGCATCATTTGAGGCACTGGATGCATTTTGGAAGTCAGTGTTACGTGTGGTATGGAGTTTAAGTGGTGCTGTATTAACTGGTAAATATTTTAAGCTCTGATGTACTTTGGAATATGCTTTTGAGAACAACTGGTATCAGAGATTAGAAGGACCAGCTTGTTCTGGTGCTCTGTCCCATTGGCGTGTCCACGACCCGACAGCATAGGTAGGACCTCCTTGGCCCAGAATGGCAATGCCCTTCTCGTGCTGCAAGCCTCTGCCCCCTCAGGCCAGACTGACTTGTCTTTGGTTAACTTGACTTTAAGAGACTCTGCTTGTTTTTCTTTTTTCTTTTATTGCATGAGGGTATAGTAACCTGTCAAGGGCTTAGTCAGAGCTCTGGGCCTGGGTTTCTGGAATGTTGTTCCTATTGACTGCTCTCTGCCCACCACCCTCGCTTGCACCAACAGGTTGAACCGTGTGTGTGTGTGTGTGTGTGTGTGTGTGTGTGTGTGTGTGTGTGTGACTGTGTGTGTGTGTACTGTGTGTGTGTGTGTGTGTGTGTGTACTGTGTGTGTGTGTGTGTGTGTGTGTGTGTGTGTGTGTGTGGCGGAGGCACTGCTGGAGGGAAAGATGCGCCCTCTCAGTCTGCCCTGGTCTTCTTGTGTCCTTGTCCCCTATGGCCTCTTCTCCATGCTGCAGACAAAGTGGGACTTGGAAAAGAAAGTCAGGCTGTGTCACTCCTCTGCTCAGAACCTTCCATCGCTCAGAGTCAAGTGCAGAATCCGTACAGCTCCAGCTCCATCTCTGGCACTGCCTGCCTCTCCCTGCTTCTTCCTCTTCGCCTGTTTGCTTCTTTCTCTCCCTTTCTCCTCATTCTTCTCTGTGCTCTGGCCACCCAGGCTGCCGTGCTGTTTCCACTTCCTGGGACATGTCCCCCAGGTGTTGCATGGTTCCTTGTCTGGCCTCCTCCAGGTCTTCGCTCTGATCCCCTTCTCAGTGAGGCTCCCACGACCCCCTCTTTAGCCCTGCAAGCCCCCCCCCAGCACACCCTTTCTTCAGTCCCTGTGCAATTTCTTCACAATATATATTTCCACCTGACATTCTCTTAGTCCAGAATAATAGCATAAGTACAGTAATAGCAATTAGTAGTGTTGCTAGAAGTCCACTTGTAGTAAAAGAGGAATCAGATTCACAATGGCTGGGATTTTGTCTGTTTTATTCACTGTTCTGTCCCTAACAGCTAGAACAGTGTTTGGCTCTATAGTAAATGCTCAATTAGTGAGTGAATGCTGATAAAATGGTTTTATGGTCCTGAACTTAAACTTGAAGAACCAACTGAGAAGATAGGTTATAATCACTCATTCTATAGCCAAAGTGTGATTTTTTTTTTTTTTTTTTGTAGTTTCCCCCAAATAATGACTGGCTCATCTTTACTAATCTTTCCTGGCCAGTTGGCCATTCAGCTCCCTGGGGTTGTACTTCTCATCCTTTTGTCATGGTACTATGCCAAGAAGTTACATGGTTGATGGCCGAATATTCCATGGGTTTGCTGTGGTCATGATTGACGATTTATTATAGCATCTTTGGTTATTATCCAGACTAGCTCTGTTGAGTCTTCTTCTGTGGTATAGGCATTTGGGGACCTTATTTTGAGTCACCCAAACGCTTTCTTAAGGGAGCCCTGCCCATCAGTAGTCCCTTGGTTCACCTCCACGCAAAGGTAGGCTGACCTTATCTCTGGGCCGATGTGGGTTCATATCAGGGTCCTCAGCTTTGGTTGGGACAGTGTCTGTCCTACCTCCAGCTCAGGTGGCAACTCTAACCTGTGGTTCAGCCTTAGCTGTTTTTTTTTTGAAACAATGCAATTTATTAACCAGAAACATTTATGGCAACCACTGGAGAGAAGGGAATGACAACAGGGATAACAATTGATGAAAGCCACTAGAAGCCATAGGTCCCAGGCCCCCTCCTCCTGGGCTCCCTGGCCAGGACGCTGGACTCTGGCAACCTCCACTCCCTTCAGGGACCCCCTCCCGGCCCACCCGCTGGGGCATGGCCCTGCCCTATGGCTGGCACAGGACAGTCATGGGACACTGGAAAACACAGCAGGACACACTCTACCACGTCAAGGAAACTGAGTCACAAGGGACAGCGGGGGTGGGACATCAAAGCACAGTCCCCAAGGAGATTCGCGCAGCCCCCCTTCCACGCTTGGCCCAGCTCTTCTCCCTGCAGTCACAACGTGCCTGACCCCTGCCACCCTCATTTTCCATCCTTCCTGCTGCCTCCTGGGACTGGGTTCCTGGTCTCTGGGGAGGAACTACTGGGATAAGAACACACACATCTCCGTAAGGACAAGGACTGGTGGCAAACATGGTCATCTGGGTCACCAGGAATGGCCAGGGGTGATGCTGGGGCCTTGGCTGGCCACTAAAGGTGCTTCCAGGTGTCGGGGCTTGGGGCTGGCCTTGGCCTTGGCAGCTCCTGAGAGCTGTTGGCCACATCAGCCCCAGGCTCTCCTTGCCTGCTCTCTCCAGGTCTCCAGTGGTTCTGTCTGCATAAACACAAGGGGAACAAATCCCCCCCAAACAAGTCCTCCCTCCCCCTCTTCCTCCTCCCCCTGCTCCTCCTGCTACTTTGGAACAAAGTCTTCCGTCCTTCCCTCCCGGGGCCTTGGGGTCTCCTGCCCTCACTCGCTGCATGTCACCTTCTCTCAGAGAGCATGACCTCCACCTCAGCCATTCGATGTGTGCCACAGCTTTGTGGAGGGAATATATTCAGGAAGGACAGCCTGAAGGGCTTGAGGCCACCTGTTCTTCTGGAGACTCTAAGTATCCCAAATATCCCATCAGTCAGAGACCATAGTCCTGGACCACCTCGTTTTGGCCTCAGTGTAACTTCTGCTGCTGCACTAAGCTTTGTGTTTTTCTCTTGGCCTTTACTGAAGCACATCATGGGAAACATTGTTATGAAAGTGATATCTGCTGTAAGGATGTTGTTGAGGGCTTTGCTCACTTGCTATTGGAACATCAGAGGCACTGTGGTATAGTGGTTAAGAGTGCTGACTGGAGCCAGCTTTGGAGCCTAAATCCACAACTTAATAGCTGTGTGACTTCGGGCAATTTCCTTGACTACTCTGTTTCTCAGTTTCCTTATCTGCTAGTTGTACTTCCCTTGTAGGGTTATTAAGTGAGTAAATATGGCTAAAGCTCATGGCACAGTGTCTTCCACATAAGTAAGTGCTAATTGTTAGCTACTATTGTCTTTGCCATTGTTCCTATTTTTTAGTGTTTCCTTCATGAGGAACCCTGGAAGAAATTTCTTCCTCCATACTCTGAATGATTGTGCTTTTCATGAGGAACAACTTTGTTTTTATTTTGTATACATTATGATTCATGTAACTGATCTCAGCTAAGTCATCAGTTAACTGTTAAAAGAAAGCTTAGTTCCAAACATATGACCAAATTCTAACAGATACATGGGATTTTTCAAAATGATATTTTGTATCGCTCTTAAACCTTCTTCTTTTCCTATATTACCTACCATTTTACACAGTCTGTTTTTTCTCATCTGCTTATTAACATAACTTTTAATCTTTTTAATGTATGCATATGAATCATTTAAATCCCTTTAGCAATTTAGTGAACGAGGCAGGGTATAAGTGAATAAGCTAATAGAGAACTATGTAGTGAAGAAAAAACCTTTTACCATCATTAAAGATGGCTCTGAAGTAAAAAGCAGGTATCTTGAGTGCAGACTTTAGCTTCCTAAGGATGGGGCTATGCAGACTCCTACTGGAAGTTTCTTTTTATATTTAAACAGTGAATCAGCACTGTGGTGGGTGGTACACTGGGAAATGGACTTATCTGACAAATGTGGACTGACCCAATTTCAACTTTCCAACACCTAAATTTTGACTAGTAATTCTACCACAATTGAAGAGCAAGACTGAATTGGGGTATATTTTATTACTAACTGTAGATTTTTCCGTAAAGGATTTTCCCTTTTCTGGTAAATTGAATGTGTTGGTTTGGCTCGTTTAAGACACAAGTGTGAGTGCTTATTTGTGCTGGGTGTACAGAAATGATGGGGATGCTGACACATGGGATATACTGGTACCGTCTGAGGATGGTAAGGGACGGCTCAGTCTAGGGCTTTCCATGGGTAGGGGAAACTTGAGCTGAAACAAAACATATTGTAAATTCCATTTTTTCCTTGTCTGGGAAGGTTTGTGATGGGCCTAGCCTTACTGGCGAGGACTTGACCTATTTTACTCACAGCTAATAATATCATATTCTACTCCCTTAACATGACTGTGGAAGAATTGAGGAGCTGTTGGATGCTTCTGTAACATGTTCTGTTTTTGACCATTATAACTGAAGTGGAAGAAGTTGCTCAGTTTTGACCTTGACAACAGCTAGGACCCTGTCAACTGCTTAAGAAAGAGCAATGAGGAAAGCAAACTGCTTGAAGTCACAAGGGGAGACAATACACTTACTTGTCTTTAATTCCTTTTGTTAAATGTTGGGATAATGTAATTATAATTTAATATTTAATATTTTTTTCTTTATCTCACTGCCTTAAAGCTTGGAAGTTTTTCATGGATCTACTGTTAAAAGATTTGCTATCTTCAACATGTCTTCAGTCTTTGCTACATATAAGCTTTTATTAGACCACTTTAGTCTCCCCAAGCTGAATAGTCCTTCCTAATTTAAAAAACCTGTTGGCTATGAAAATTCTTTGACAGTCATTTCCTAAATATGTGCACCGTGCAAAGAGAACAGAGTTGAATGCAATGTGCTCCCTGGCCCGTAAGAACCCCCAGTCCAGCTGGTGTGTGTCTCTGAGTGTGAGTTTGGGATGGGGATGGGTGGGAGGGGAGGGGAGGTAAGTGCTATAATCAATGACAAGTGATAAGTGAAAAATGGTGTGATACCTATCAGCTTGGGGCACTTGGGGAAAGTAAAGGCTGGATCTTGATTATTTTAGGTGTTCTCTCATGCCTTTTTCTTGCTGTTATTAATATTATATACCGGTTATATCTGCCTTGAGGTGTAAAGGAGGCAGAGCTTGGCTGCCTTCTGGTATTAGGCAGCATTCCTCAGTTCCAGGTCTGGTCACAGGACCATGGCTTTAGGTAGGCTGTGTTTTCTATTTTATTTCTAATATCCTTCCTAATTATGCCTGGTGGATTTTGTTGTCTGTTTTGATCATAATAGCAAATTGGGCTGATGTTTTCAAGGAACAGTCTGCTCTGATTCCTAGATCCGTTTCCTGCATTGTAACTGAGATTGCCCCGCTCCGTAGTGGCTGCTTTTTGTGAATGCAGCCAGTGTGAGTAGGTGCAAGGAAGGATGGGACCTTTCACCAATGCTTGTTAAAATTTAGCATGTTATCTATCAGTGGATTCATTTACTTTATTAAAGTATAGACAAGCAGTAAACATTTATTGTAGAAACTAAGCATGCTTATGTCTTATACACCGAGACAACCACTGTTTTAAACATTTTAAGGCAAAACTTCCCAGATGTGAGTGTATTGGACATAGGGTCTTAAGGAGGCAGTTATGGTTAATGACATCATGAGGATGGGGCCCTAATCTGATGGAACTGTGGCCTTCTAAAGAGAGGAAGAGATCTACCCACTTTCCCCAGTGAAACCAAGAGGGTCTTTACCAGAACCTGACCATGTTGGCATCCTGATCTATCTCAGACTTCCAGTCTCAGTACTGTGAGAAAATGCATTTCTGTTGTTTAAGCCACCTAGTGCATGGTATTTTGTTATAGCAGCCAGAACTGACTAATATACAGGTACGGTATAACAAAAATACTATTATGTCATTGATATATAGTCTTGTATCTTGCTTTAAATAGATTTTACAATATATAACAAACATCTTTCCATGTCAATAAGTGCACATTTCTGTCTTATTCTTAATGGTGTCATTTCATTTTATGGATATAACATTTTATTTAACCTATACCCACTATTCCTTTTTTCTTTTTGATTATAAATACTGTGATAAACATCCTTGCATATACTTCTATACTTTAAACAGTTGTCAGATTGTTTTCTTAGCATATTTCTAGACCTGGAATAGCTGGATCTATATATATTTACTTTTTTATGAAGGATTTTGGTATATAGTGCCAGATTGCCCTCCAGAAAGGTGATTTTGAGATTTTTAAAAATTCAAGACAAGGAATTTTGTGTTCTTTCCTTGTGACTTCAAGCAGTTTGGTTTCATTATGGCTATTCATTAAGCTGTTGATGGGCTTATCTGTTTAACAGAATACACTGATTTAGATTGCTGTATACTTAGGCAGGTAACATACTGGGGATCACATTAGCACTAATTTTGCCTCTGCTCCTGGAAGTGTGACTACTGACATTCCTAAACATCCCTGGAGAATTCTGAAATGTTCTGTTGTGGGGGCTGGAATGTGTTGTTCTGGGAGGTCTTCACCCATTTAGAGTTGATGTAGCTATTTCACGGATGTTCAAAAGGAAAGAGCAGCTGAAATACTGAGAAGAAGCAGAGGAGTAAAGCTGATGCTGCCTCCCTCAAGTCATACTTTTCAGATAGTCAAAGTGGTTGATGTGTATTTATTATACATTGTCCATATATTTCTCCAATGGCCTTAGTGGGAAGCAATGACTTTTTTGCTTTTTATAAGTGAATTTGTTGTCTTTCATATTTAGAATACATAAATTATTGTAGAAAATTTAGAGACTACAGAGAAGAATAAGGAGGAAAACAAAAATTACCCATAACACCGCAGCCCAAAAATCATTACTGCTTAATATGTGGTGTATGTTTTGTAATATTTTGCTGTTTATGCAAGTATTAGAAATGGGATAATATTCCATAGTTTCTGATGCACTTTTCACTTACTGTTTTATTATGAGCATTTTCTTTTTAAAAAAATTTGTTATTATTGTTTTTAGAGATAGGGTCTCACTGTGTTGCCCAGGCTAACTTCAAACTTCCTGGGCTCAACCGGTGCTCCCACCTCAGCTTCCCAAGTATCTGGGACTATAGGCATGCACCACTGTGCCCAGCTATTACAAGCATTTTCTAATGCCTATAATCTTATACTGAAACATGACTTAATACATGCACAATATTCCATTGTAATGTATATATTAGAATTTATTTAAATATTTCTCTGTTGTTAGGTTATTATAAATTAAGATTATAAGCTGGGTGCAATGGCATGGGCCTGTAGTCCCAGCTACTCTGGAGGCTGAGATGAAAAGATTGCTTGAGGCTAGGAGTTTGAGCCCAGCTTGGACAACATAGCAAGACCCATCTCTAACCAAAAAAAAAAAAAAAGATTACAGAGGACATCTTTACCCAAAAATATTTGTATGGCTCTATAATTATTTTTGTAGGCTAGATATATAAATGTGAACTTGTTAAGGCAAGAATAAATTTTTTACAGGCCCTATAAGGCATATTGTTTTATTGCTTGATGATCGATCCAAGTTACATTTGTAGCAGCAGAGACCATTAGTGCTTGTTTTATGTACTATCATTGCTAGCATCATTTTTGCCAGTGTGAGAGACAAAAGATACACCATTCAAAAACTCTAAATCCTTTAGTATATTCATTTATAATATTTCTGTGTTTTATCATTTGCCTTTTAATTTTGTTTAATTTCCTTATGGCCCTTATTTTACTAACAGAAGTTTAAATGTATATGATACACATAACCATCTTTTCCTCTGAGATTTCTTCCGTTACTTTTTTGCTTAGAAGTTCTTGCCTATCTGAGACCAGATATTCACCAGTATTTTCTTTTGTAATTTTTTTTGTTTATTTATTTACTATTTGTCTTTTTTGTCCAGGGGTCAGCAAACTATGACCTATGGGGCAAATCTGGCATGCTACAGATTTTTGTAAATAAAATTTTGTGAACACATAGCCACACTTATTTATTTATACATTGTCTGTGCCTCCTTTACCAGGGCTAGAGTTGAGTTATTAGGACAGAGATCTATAATATTTATTAGCTGACTTAAAATATTTATTAGCTGGCCCTTTGCAGAAAGTTTGCTGAGACCTCCTTTAGCAGATTTAGAATTTATTTGGGTATATAGTTTAGTTGAGGTCCTGATTTGTTTCCCTCATCACTCCCAATACTGATTTTTCCCCAGTCCCATTTATTGAATAATCCATTCCTTACTGGTTTGTTATACTGCCTTCATCATATTTTATGTTCTTTTATATACTAGACTTTGCATTAGCACTACTCTTTGTGCACTATAGAAGCAAAGTTCTTATCCAACTGTCAGTTTAATTGCAATTCAGGAAAAATCGAAACAAGAAATTTAGAGAGAGATACATCATTCCTATATTTTAAAGATAGAAATAAACAGGCTGTACTGAATAAGTTGCTGAATTAATGGTCTTACAAAGCGTATATTGGTTAAGATTCAGGAGTTAAGGGTTAAGGTTTGAGTGTACAGTGAAGTATGTTTGTTTATCTTTATATGGGCTCTCAGGTGCATTTTTATGAAAGAAAAATTCCAGTATGGCAGCTGTATCCTTAAGTAACCTTGAGGTGAACCTACATTTTTTTGTATATCCGGTCTTTGGTAACAAAAGGAGTCCCAGCAAAAATATAAGCAGAGTTGCTAGCAGAGTTTCCAAACAAAGTCTATTCATGTCTGCAGGAAATATATCTGCATCTTTACAGATGAAGAGTATATTCTGGTTTTTCTTTTATATATTATATAAATTCTAAAGATAATTTGTCTTCTTACCTAGACTTTATACATTTATAAAAAGGCTTAGATTTGAGTATGTGTGTGTGTGAAAGTACATGTGCCTATGTTTGTGTATGTGTGTGTAGTTTTTGTTGTCACCTCAGTAGTGGAATATTGGGTAAAGGAGTACTTTAGTATTTTTAAAATGTCAATGAACAATGAAAGACCTTATCCTAGGATGTGTTTCTATCAGCATTTGTTTCGCTGTCAAGGAAAAACAGGTATCCTAGGAAGCTCCGGTAGATGTGACTCGTGAACTGCAGCAGAGGGATGCCTTAGGGCTAGTTGCGATGGTGGATGTCCTCGTCTCTTCTTGAGTGGTTCTGCCTTTGCAGGGTCTCTGTGCGGACAGCCTGTTTGTAGGATTCTCAGATGCAGGCCTGGTGGCAGTCCTGTGTGCTAAATAGCTTTACTCTTACGAATGTTTGGTATTCCCTATATGTTTTCTAGGCTTATGAAATAGGTAACAACATTATCAAAGCATCAGTCTTGGAAGTTATTATTTCTCTATGCTGTCTTTATTGTAGAGGAACAAATGGAAGAGAACCCTGAAGCCTTTTCCCTGTCGCCCCCACCTCCCATCTTTTCTTCGGTTCTCCAATATTGGTTGGATGCTTGCTAATCACAGGGTGGTGTGATGTGAATGAGCCACAGTCTCCGCTCTCAGAGGGCCTGTGGAGCTGGCAGGTGGGATGTGGGCTGTGATGGGGCTAAGCACAGGTGCCATGAGAACCCACAAGGGACTCCTCTAGGAGAATTTGACCAGGCGGGAGAAGGACATTTCTGCAGAGGGAGCAAAATCCCAGGGAGGGAGAGCTAAGGCCTCCTTGGAGCTGCTAGTAGTTCCACAGTGCTGGAGCAGGCTTTCCAGGCTGGAGGACAAGGTGGGATACAGGCACGACCGGTGGGCCTAGAGAGGTAGGCAGGGACCAGATCATGGTGGGTCTTGTTGGAACTTTATTCTAGTATCAGGGGAGCCTTTTATTGCAGGTTTTAAACTGGGAAAAACATGATTTATTTTATTTTGAGACAAGGTCTCGCTTTGTCACCCGGGCTGGAATGCAGTGGCACTATCCACAGCTCACTGCAATCTTAAACTCCTGGGCTCAAGAGATCCTCCCGCCTCAGCCTCCTGAGTAACTGGGACTACAGGCACATGCCATGATGCTTGGCTAATTTTTCTATTTTTTGTAAAGACGGGTTCTCACTATTGCCCAGGCTGCTATTGAACTCCCAGCCTCACGTGATCCTCCTGCGTTGGCCTCCTAAAGTGCTGGGATTACAGTCGTGAGGCACAGCACCCGGCCTGATTCATGTTTTAAAAAGATCACTCATACTGCAGAGTGGATAATGGCTTAGAGAAATGGCAAGTCTGAAGATAGGAACACTAGTGAGGAGGTCATTGCTGCAGGGTGACAAGTAATGGTGGCTTGAATTAAGGTGGTGGCAGAGATGGAGAGAAGCACTTGGGTTTAAGAGAGATTTGGCAGTTAAATAAAAGGAAGGAGTCGAGAGTGTTCCTGTTTCTGCCTTGGGCACCTCCAGGGTGCCACGTGCTGAGCTGGGGAAGTCGGGGGGAGTTGGGATGGAGAGGGGGAGTCCTGAGTTTGAAGATGTAAACCATCCATCTGCAAACCAGTGGGACGTGACTATTAGGACTAGAGCCAGAGTTGTGAATCCCAGCATAGCTAGATGTCTGGTAAGGAGGGTGTTCAGGAGCCAAAAAGCTGCAGGCCCTGAGAAGGGCCTAGGAAAAGGAGCTGGAAAAGGCGTGTGGGGCCGTGTGGTCACGGAGGTGGAAGATATAGTGTGCCATGCATTTGGAAACAGGATTATAGCCAAGGAAACACTCAGAGCTTGAAGAACTTTGAGCATGTATGTTAAGCCTCTTGCCTCTAGTTCACCGACACCATCATCTTTATTATTCATAGAAACATTTAAGAAAATATATCATGTGCACAGTATCCTTCTAGGCATGACAGAATATCACAGTATCCTGCCTGCCCTCAGAAGAGGTTTTTGTATTAATGGTGGACTGGGGAAGAATTGGTCATTGAATAAAGCCACCCTCTGCCTCTTCCTCCTCCCCCCCATCAGAATTGCTACCTTTTATTGAGTGTGAACTAGTGATCATGCAGTGCTCTAAGTCCTTTATGTCTCATTTAATCCTTATAACAACCCCATGAAGTGGATACTATGGTTACTTTTATAGATGAGGAGACTAAGGAACAAAGAAGGGGTAAATGCTGTTTAAAGTCCCACAGCTAGCGAGTAGGACACCAGGTTTCTAACCCGTCGTGCTCCCAGCCTCTGTGCCGGAGGCCTGTCTGGAGCCTGCGGAGTGGAAGAGTACTCAGAAACGAGTGAAGCCACAACCGAGGAAGAGTGAGGACAAGACAAGACAAAGATGAATATGGAGCCTGGTCTAGCGTGGGAAGCACAAATAAACATTTGTAGGAAGAACCTGCTGAATTCCATCAGCTATCAAAGGGTTGTGTGAACCAGCTGACCGGGAAAACCAAGAAGCATAGAAGAGATGGTGCCACTTGAGTCGGGTTTTGAAGGATAAACACAGACCCTGGGGGTTAGGGTGTGGGTGTGGAGGACCTTCTGCTGAAGGGAGCAGCATGTTCTGTGATGTTCCAGTAAGGCTGGGAGCTTGGTGTCGGGATGTGCCGGCAGTTTGTGCAGAGCTGCCGCGTGGGCGGAACGGTCTGTGCAGGGGCACTCGGGCGTTGAGACCATCCTCTCACAGCAGAGCGGGGTCAGAATCATAAAGGAAGAGCCTGGTGACAGGGAAATGGGGATGAAAGCTCTGAGCTGCCCACAGCCCTGACTGAGGGGTTTGAAGGGAAAGGGCGCACCTGGAGGGAGTGTTTATGGGGCTAGATTTACTCGACTGTGGCATGCTGGAAGTGGATGAGGGAGCAGGGGTGACAGCACCCTGTCTTCTGACTCAAGAGCTGGCGATGGATGCCCTGCGTCAGATGCAGGTGCAGAAGAAGGGCAGTGTGAGTGCAAGTGGGAGAGAGGAGCGTGCTCAGAAGCTCGCTGAGGAACCTTCAGGTCAGGGACAGCTCCAGCATTTGTAGGGCCCTGAAGTTTTTATGAGTTTGTGTCGCTCTTTAAGAAAAAAAATAGAAAATTACAAATACCAAGTGAGGTACTGGGCCTGGGGAGGATCCCCTGCAAGGGGGGTCTTGAAGCTTAAGCTTCATGGGAGATGTCTGACGCTCCCTGGGGTCTCTGCCTCTTGCATGTCTCCATGTTGTGTCTTCCTTGGTGTCAGGAAGGCCCCAGATCCTTCTCAGCCACAGCTGGTCATTGTCTTGTTTAGACTGCAAGAGCTAATTAAGTTAATCCAAGGTTGGTGTGATGTCTAGGAAAGCCCAAACACACGGGCTTCTGATTTTTTCTGCAGAAAATGTACCATCCTCCCTCTTCCTAACACACAAGGGAAACTGAAAGAAAAAGCCACAGAGGGCTTGGATGGGATGAGGACTCCAGTCTGTTGTCACTACCCATGTTAGAAAGAGGATGAAAAATACACTCTCTCCATTTAGATTATCAAGAGGAATTGGTGGCCGTGTATATAGCGAATGTAGCGCTTCTGCTGTTTCCTGTTACTAAAGAGTTCTGGGGAGCTATTTCACCTAAAGCCTCTGACTTAGAGCAAAACCTTTTAAACCAAATTTAAGTGGTTTCCAAATAGGGATTAAAAGTGGTTTCAAACTAGCAAGTAAATGTAAGGCAGTACATTTAAATAATTATCCCAGTCATACTTGCAAAATGAGTTCTGTAGCAGTAAGATAGGAGTGGGAAAGAGAATCCTAGAATCATTGGTTAGTCTGTGTTTTTGATAACTCAGGCTGAAAAGCCTTTCCTTGTAGGGACGTAACTGCTGACACTGCCAGGGATAAGGTTGTATTTGGGGAAATGCCCCTTCTGCTGCTGCTTTTGTTGTCTCTCCTCCTGCTGCACCTCAGCCCACTCCAGTTCCTCATCCTCTGGGCAGCCTTCCACCCCCCCAGGTGCTTCAGAGCTCCACCCCTCATCACCCCCCAACCTCTGCTTTCACTGTCAGAAGTTCACAGTTTTCTGTGTGTGAATGATCTCAGCTAGATGTTAGGTTATCTGATTTTAAAAAATTCACACTATGGTATAAATAGCTAATTTACTTCTATCTGCCAAAGTGTATTTGCATTTTAGAGGGGAATTGTTAATAGAGGGTGGCACTGGAGGTGATTATTGAAAGGTTTTGGAGCATTTTATCATTCATTTCCAGCCTGCAGAATGAATGGAGTCTGTGTGCCAGCGAGTGTGTGTGTTTGGGGTTTTGTTTTGAGTACAGGAGGACAATGCTTTTACCTCATTTCTCTTCTTTCTTTTCCAAGTAAGTGACAGTTTTCTGTGTTTGGTTTCCTGGAGCAAATTTCAAATGTTCAATGGGCTTTTTAGTGGGTGGCTTTCTCTGTTGTGTCTTGCTACCTGAAAGCCACTCCTCTACTAAGCTTCTCTACCAAGCTCCCAGGAAGAAGTTTGGGGATCTGGCATCTCGTTTTGGAGAGGTTGGCTGCTGTTCTTGTGAAATAAAAATATCAGCAGATTGCATTGCTGGGCCTAAAATCCTAGGGCCTTGTAAAGAGAGGGCACCGTGGTGTTGCCTTCTCATTCAAATCCATGACCTGCTCCTGTTCTGGATTCTGTGTTGAGAACTGAGTGATGTGTCTTTAGAAGGACATAACGGCAGGAGGAAATCCAGAGATACGCTATGGAAAGGATCGCTGCATATTTATAGCTTAAGTTGGTGGGTAGGAGCCCCTTTTGCATATGTTCTCTCCCAAAGCCGTAAGTCAGACCAGATCATCTGCTTTTACAAAGCTGATTTGGGGGGGTCAGGTGGGATGGAGTACTGAAGGCAGGCAGAGCCCTGAACGTTTTAACCACTCCCCATAAGAGGACATCATCGTCTTATTTTTGATTTCTCTCTTCTAACTCGAGTGAGATTTCACCGGTACTGGTTTGCCAAATAACAAGCAAGTGTGCTGTGATGGTGCCTGGGAACTCTGGTGCAAGAGATTTGATACTGAATTTCCGTTTTTACTTTTCACCCTTAGTATTGAATCACCTTTTAGACTGGGCTGTTGTGTTAACAGAAGGATGCAGGCTTCTGTCCAAACCATACCCCCTTGTGACCGGTGTTGTAAAACAAGTGGAAAAACTGATAGTTTGTGCAGATGCGTGTTTATCTAAAAAATTCTGGACACTGTCCAAAGGCAAAGTAATGGTCTTAATTTTAACAACAACCTCTGCGTCAGAAATGTAAAACCTTTTCCATTTTTATAATTTCTAATCACCCTCTTTCTGGTAAAAAAAAATTTTTTTTTTAAAGAAACACTGAGGATAAGTTTTAGGACTGTTTTTGTTGTCTGTCCTGCAGCCTAAGACATGCAGGGCTTGGCTCGAAGCAGGTCATTAGAGAATTCAGGAGAAGGCCAGATGATTTGGAAACAAGAGAATTCATCATTTAAGAATTCCTTCTATTAGGAAATGAATTAAAAAAAAAAACAACTTAAAACTATTTTTGCTTTTCTTATTAAAAAGTTTTTTGGTATCCACTCCTTGATCACCTTCCAGCACAAGTGAACGTGTGTGTGTGTGTGTGTGTGTGTGTGTGTGTGTGTGTTGTGTTCATGTTCATAAGCTGCTCTCGTATGACCCACGTTCCAGGCCACACAGCATGTGAACAAGAAAATTAATTAGTTGGAAAGACTTTTCAAGGAACTCAGGGAATTGCCACATTGTGTTCTTAGTTCCAAAATCTACAATGCCTGAGCTTCCTGTGCCAGTGACTCTTTGAAGTTTTGGGTAGGTCTTTTTATCACAAAAGTCAGAGGGGGAGTTGATACATTCCTTTGACTTTCCATCCATCCTGTTATCTGTGGTTAGATGATTTACATAGCAAAACTGTGATTCTTGCTTCCCTTTTCTCCCACCCCAGGGACATTGTGGCTGTCTTCTTCTACCACCCACTCACCGTGTGTTTGGGATTGCAGACTAATTTTGGTAATAGCCAAAAGTGAAACATCATCAGGAAGACGAATCTTGTTGCTCAGGTCCACACACAAATCTAGGTGGTCTGGATTGTCGAGCTCGATGAGCAGTCTGTACCGTCGCTTCTGTGCATTGCCATCTTGGAGGTAATGGAGGGCGAGCTGAGTAGTCTGGAGGAGTTTGTGTGCCTAGAGCTTAGCAGCCACATGACCTCCCTTTTGAGAGTGTTTTTCTTCCGTGTTGGGGAGGGCCGAGAGTTGGAAGAGCTCGGGTGGGTGGGGTAGGGAGGTGCTGACCATGGCCATGCTTCCTGTTGCCACAAGGCTTCCTCCTTTATAGATTTTACCAAATTCCTTGGGTTAGAAACTCTTAAGAGTTTTGGCAGCTTGGCTTGGGACACTGCCTGCATGATTCAGATGGAAACTGAGGCCAGGAGTGTTGTAAGTGTGCCCGAGGCAGTCAAGTGCATCACATAATTGGTGCCAGACGTTTTCCATTTGTCTGTCTGCCTAGACACATGATCAGCCTTAATTGATACCTAGAGGGTGAGCACAATTTGCACCACCAGGGTAGGGTGGTTCCTACCTTCAGGGGGCTTCCATGTCATTTAGTGAGATGAGACACGTTTGTGGGGGTGTGCGGGTACCCAGGCCTTGTCACTCCCTGTCGGGCTACTCTAATGGCAGGTGACTGCTAGCTGCCGTCACCTTTGTCCCAGGCCCCACATCAGCTGTGATCATCACTCACTCACAGAGGCCCACGAGGTGCAGAGGGAGAGCTGGGAAGAATGTCAGGTGGCACACGCACTGTAGTGTTACTTTTACCACCATCCTGGAGATGTTTCTGGGGTTGGCAGGACGTCTTGGAAAAGTAGAATGGCCTCTGCTTCAGTCTGAGAAAATCCTCAGGGCTTTTACAAGAGGATTGTGAGGACTTAGCAGGGATTTGTTATGTTGGTAAAGGGTGGGGCTGGGCCAGTGCCACACTTAGGCAGAGCAAACTCCTCCCTAACCGTGAGGTTAGAAAGCCACATGCTTCTGAACTGTGCTCCCGTGATCCCCACATGGTAGTGTTTTCTGTTACATAACAAAGATGCACAAAATCAGAGGACGACTGGAGTATTCCTGACTACCCAGGACTTGAATGTCTCATCCTGATGAGCTGCGAATCAGCAATGCACAGAGACAGGAAAAGAATTCTCATGACGAAACAGTTGAGCGATGGAGTGAGGAAGGAAGTGTTTGGAGACCGTCGAAAGATGTCCGAAGAATGGGTGGTTATGAAGACCAACCTCATTTCACGTTGTTACTGATGTGCTTTTATTTCAGCCATGGCAAATAGCAGTCTAGTGGTCCCCAGGAGACATGTTATCACAGTCCTTCTTTACCGACTTTTAGGCAAAGCGACTCTGAGCTGAGGGGTTCAGCAGGACTGGGGAGGTCAAATAAAAGACTGTATTTAGAAATTTGAGCCAAATCGGTGAATTCTTTTTTACCCTAAGATTTCATATTGTTTGCATATTTGGGCGTTGGGGTGGGGAACCATGTCTGAATAACAAGTGGAAAGTGAGAGATTATCTACAGAGGGCCTCAGCTCAGTGATCTCACTGTTTCCTAAAGTTCCTGAGAAGTGTGGACCTACGGGCAGAAGGGGCAGGTGCCCCCTATGAAGCGGTGTGTTCTAGAATAAGTGCCCTGTGTGTGTCTGCTGCACACGCTGAGCACACATTCAAGGAGGCCTCTTTTCCCATTCAGAGGTTATGGGAGGAGAACACGTGTCTTCTCTTGTTTTCTTTCTGTTGAGCCAGCAGAGAAATGAGTACAGATTAGGCTTAGTATGCAAGGAGTTTCCTTAGATTTCAGAAGACCCACATTTTTTGTGGAAAGCTATGCTGTTGCTTTACCACTGGAAAAGCAACTAAATTCTAAGTCATTATTATAAAAAAATAATAAAATGAAGGTAAAGGATTGTCCCCCCCAGGCCAGAAATCCTTTGATTTTTAAAATCAATTATTGGAAAAATGGATGATGCAAGGACTTGTAAGGCACAGTCCGTTTGGAGTATGAAATATAAATATATGAACAGTTAGATAGCTATGTAATATTCATATTGATGTTAGCTCAAGATGGCTTTAGAAGGTAGAATGTAAGTCAGCTATTGATAAATTGCTAACTCAGGATCTGGGAAAAGATGTGTGACCATTGTCATAGTTGTGTTCGGCTTTGCACCATGGACACAGTATGAGTGAGAAGGAAGGTTTGTGGTGGTTGCCAGTAGCACCTGTGTTACCGGGGGCACTGTCCTTGGCCAGCATCCTCTTCTTAGAGAATGTCTTTCACTTTCATTGTTTTAACCTGTACGTGGTCTTCTGTATTTGCATCTGAAGCCCTGTACCTCATCCCAGTGCACTTACGACCATGTGTCATTTTCTACTTAAAGCCCCTTAGCAGCTTTCCATTTAGCTCAGGTTGAAATATGCAATCCTTAATATGCCTGTCTTAGACAACAAAGTCAAGTATGATCTGCACTGTGCTTACCCTACGAAGCACATCGTGTACTGTTCTCCCCTGAACCACTGCACTGAAACCACAAGGGCTACTTTTCAGCTCCCCAAAGAGAGCAAGCTCTTTTGTGCCTCAGGGCCTTTGCACATGCTGTCCTCCCAACTCTCAACTTGCACTAGCTCAGCCCTTCTTTATTTGACATTAATTCTTCCTTCTAGCCACACTTAAAAGTAACTTCCTTGAAGAAGGCTCATTTAACCTGAGACTAGTTAAGCATTTCCTGCTCTTCTTTCACAGCACTTATCACAATTGTAAATAAACTAGTAATTGTGTTGCTAGTTGCTTACTGGATGATTCCATGTGGCCTCTGGTTGTACGTGTACCCTGGTCAGTCAACATGTCCCCCCACAGGCCTTCTAGCCCACCTGCTAGTGTATATTGTGACACACTGTCATGTTATTACTCCAGACAGAGCCCTAGCATTAGGGCTAGAATGGTAGGACATAATGGAATGTCCACAAAGGCCTTCCTGGGGAAAGGTGTTATGCTTCTGTCATGGTGCCGTGGTTTACCACCAACATATGGTCCATCTGGAAGATACACTTCCAGCACTTCCAGCAGCACAATTCACATCCTAGTGATTTTTTATTTTATTTTATTTTATTTATTTTTTTTTACCTATGTGTACATTTCTTTAGACCACCTGGGTCATTTATACAATCTCCTGTTTGTAAAATGGTGACAACAATACCTCACTCGTTAACAATTTAAAGTAGGCAGAAACATAAAACTTAGTGTTACTATTTTGGGGCTTCTTGAATGTACTGTTTTAAAATGTAATAATTGTATATATTTGACACAAGGATTAGTTACCGTATGTAGGGGCCTAGATTTTTGCTAAGCATGTTCCTAATTTTTTTCCAGAAGTCATACAAAAGAATGTACGGAAAGAAAAGGGAAGAGGAACCACTACTTTATATACAAATGAAAAAGACATTTTATTAGGAGTATGATTAAGAGGAAGGAATGATGACAATTAATTGATGTTGGTCAGGGACATAATTATAGATATATATGTATATGCATATGTAACATATACACTCATATAATTGTATATAAATAACATGATTATATAAATATAAATATAGGATGAATACACTGAATTCTCCAGACACACATTCCTTTGTTGCAGAAGAAGATTCTCATTTGAAAAGTAATTCCTCTGATAGGATTGGTGCAGGGTTTCTCAGCCTTAGCACTATTGATTTTTGGGCTGGGCAATTCTTTGTTGTAGAGGTCTGGCTTGTGCATTGTATGATGTTTAGCAGCATCCCTGGCCCTACCCACTATATGCCAATAGCAGCCCCACCTTCCACAAGTCATGACAACCAAAAATATCCTCAGATAGTGCCAAAGGTGCCCTGGAGGAGGGTAAAATCACCCCTGGTAGAGAACCACCAGATTAGAATATCTGATGCTTCAGGTTAAGCTTGTCATACAAAGGCTAAATGCTCAAACCAGCCCAAGGTAGGCAGAACAGGGGCCCATCTGCATCATATGCTGTGCATGCCCCAGCCTCTGTCGGGACTCATGCAGTGGATTTCTCTGAAGTAGATGAAATCTAGTTCAGTGATTAAAAAAACGTTTTTTTATTTTTTTTTTAAAGCACCAATACCATTCTTACTTATTCTTTAAGAGCCAACCCAAACCTAGCTTTGCAAAGAGCTCTGCCTTTGATCGCCCATTTACTCCCTTGAGCATTGGATTGTTTCCCTCCTAGATTCCCAAGTGCTGGTCCTCAGACCCTGACAAAGCTTCTTTTGGCCTGTGCAGAAATGAGAAAAATAAGAAAAATGTAGTGAGTTCTTAAAAATTTCATTTAAAATCTTAAAAAGAATTCTAAGGTTGCTATTCCTAGTTTTGAGTGTGGGTGTGTCTGTGTGTGTGTTTGTGTGTGGTATGTGTATTTTCAAAGCTTTTCTTTATGAAGCAGTGGTAATGGTTAGTGTTATTTGGTTTTGTTTGATTGGGTCTTATATTTTAGTGTTATTACTTGGCAAAATAAATGTTAAAACCTATGACAAGGCCCTGATAAAATTAAAATTTATAAAATACATGAAACTTCTTTGACAAAGTTGTATGTGAATGGAGGGTACCAAAAGGTACCTCATGGTGCAGCTTGATGATGTTACGGTATATTGTTGAAAGTAACTACAGTGAAAGAAAACATTTAATAAACTCTTATTTTAATGGCTCTTTTCTCTAAATGGTCACACAGGGACTATTAGATTTCTATATGGAGCAAAGAATATATTTAGCTCAAATAGAACTCTTCCTCTTAGCATTTTTAGAGACAAAACACTCAGTGAAATCTCTTCCCCAGCCTTCACTTGGACACAGCACTAACAGCAGGCCAGTGTCAGCACCTTGCGCTTAGCTGTCCCTTCTCACTGTCTAGTTGCTGTGTTGCCTGTGTGCACACACACTTGTGGCAGGGGAGGAAATCTGGTGTAGTAGTAAATTAGGTTGTGGTTCTGTGTAATATTATTCACAGTGATCTTAGAGGTTATCTGTCCCACTGCCAGATACTCAGAGGGCACTAACATCTGGCTTTTAATCCAGTGTGGGGAGTTGGAAAATGCTTCTTGTTTTTGTGTTATGATTTTGATCTGTCCTGAATAGTGGGAGGGAGGGCATTTAGGATTGAGCTACTACAAAGTGTTCCTAGTGAAGACGTGCCGTTCCCCGTAATGACTGCCTTCCTCAGCCGACCGCAAGCCCATCTTTTGTCTTCCTTTCTTCATCATGGTATGTCAGTTCTGGCTGCTTCTCTCCAAGATAATTAGCCATTCCTCTCTCATCAGCTTGACAAGTACCTGGTTAAAATAATAGACACTCTTTGAATGTAAATTATATACCTCTCCCGAGGAGCAATTTTTAAAATTTCCACATCTAATCTCCCAAAGACTTCTGTGAAGTAGATTTGAAGGCACGTATTACTCTGCTTAGAACACAAACACAGCATTTAAATTGTTTCTCAGGTCACATAATGAGATAAATGAGCAGTAGATCTGAGAATTATGATTTTGAAGTCTCATACTGGGTCTATAATGATCAAGTTACCATACCGTACCCCTGCCTTCTTCCCAGGAATTTTGCAGGTAAAGTAAATACTCATATTTACTTTAGAGTAATTATTTTTATTACTACATATACTGTGGAAAGGAGGCTCTGCTTTAAAGTTCTCATTGAAGAGGCAGAATCCAGACTCCTGACTGCAGAGTACAATTCTTTTCTTTCTGATTCCATCCACCTTTCTGGCCTTCTCTCTCTCCTCCTTTCCCGTGCCTATGGTGCTGCTTCGTTGCAAAGTCTTGCTGTTCCCATGCTCTTTCAACCTTTCAACCCTTCTGGATATGTAGTTCCTTTTCCTTGAATATCTTGTATTCTTTTCACTGCTTGACACAATCTTGCTTGTCCTTTAAGACTTTGCGTTTCAAGTGCGCTCCCTGGGCCAACAGCCTCCGCACACCTGGGAGCTTGTCGGAGCTGCAGGGTCTCAGCAGCATTCCAGATCTGATGGTCAGACCTGCCTAAGGCAGGGGGCTGGGGGAGGGCAGGCTGATGGCAGCTCAGAGGAGGCGGGGAGACCGGGGTTCCCGTAGCAGGGCCAGCACTCCCACACAGACCTCCTTAGCTGGATCATGCTAGAAAGGACTGGAAGAGGCCCTGAAGTCTGTGTTTTAACAAGCTCTGTCAACAATCCTGACACAGTGGAGTTTGGGAACCAGAATCCTTAGACACCATTCAAATGGCATCTCATCCCCAGAGCTTCTCCTGACAACTCTAGAACAGCTAGTAGTCAGTCACCCCTTCTGTTGTGGCATTTTTTCATAGTGTATTAACTAGACAAGGTATTGATAGGCTAAGTGCTGTAACCAAATGGCTGTGGCTTCATACTGTAAATGTTTATTATATCTCATGTGTGACATGATCCCACCGGGTATCCATTAGATGATCATCATGTGATGGTTCAGGAACCTGGTTTCCTTACATCCCATGGCTCTTCTTTTGGTAGAGCCTCCTCAGAGCCGCCTCTGGATTCCCTGCATTCAGCTGACCCACAGGCCGGGGTAGAGAGAGAGCTGGAGTATGAGAGCACATGCAAGGACCCTTGAGCAGCATGTTCTATGACTGAGCCTGGACTTTGCTACCTTATTTATTTATTTTTTTACATTCCTTTGGCCAGAACCTAATGACGTAGTTTCAGCCTAACTGCCAAGGGAGTTGGAAAATCTGTGTGCTTAGGAAGAAGAAACAGGATTGGGGATCATCTAGAGCATCACTGTCCAATAAAAATATAATATTTTTATATATGAAATTTTATGTTTATATATAATTGTACATATATTTGTATATGTAATTTTACATTTTCTAGTAGCTGCATTAAAAACAGAAACAGATGAAATTGATTTTAATGCCTTTTGATTAACTCAGCATATTCAAAATGTTATTCAACATGTAATCAGTAAAAACCAATAATATTTTACATTCTTTTTGTTATACAGAGTCTTTGAAACCCAGCGTGTATAGCACATCTAGGTTCAACTGGCCAAATGTTGAGTGGCCCCATGTGGCTGGCAGCTACCATGTTGGACAGCGCAGGTCTGGCTACTCCCTGTCACACTTGGTATTGAAGTGGCTTGTTTGCATTCCTTTTAGAGCACTTTTAGACACCTTACTTCTGAACTAGATTATGTGTTCCTTATATGTCATTTCCTGGACAGTGCTCTGTGGTTAAGAATGCTTGCTGAGTGAGCAGGTAAAGGATTTAATGCATGCATCAACCCATTCATGAATAGATTAATGAGTAATTAATGAGTAGTATAAAAGGAGAGTGGTCCTTTACGTGTTTTTTTACTACTTTAGTGAAAGTTCCTAAGGTATTCTGTTTTGTGATAAGTGCTGGGTTGCAGGAGTATGACAAAATTGATGTCACAGTAGAAGGATAAAGTGAGCCCATTTAACTGTGGCTCTAATAGGTATCACTACATTGCAGAGAGTTTGAGCTGAAAAGAACTTGACCATGAAACAGTCTATTGCCCTTATATTTTGGATGTGTGTCGTTGAGATAAGCGGACACTTGGAGGTTGCATACCTGGGGAGTGAATCTGGCAACACTTTTGGTTGCTTTAACTCTATTGCAGTAAATCTAGAGTCCTGTGTTTTCCACCAAATTAATGAGCACCTATAGTAGGATGTGCTGCAGGTATTTCAAAGTGAAATGTTGGGGAACATGTTATTTAACGTAGTCTCAATTTAAGAATGCTGCCAAACAAAACTTGTTTAGAATTTTTTATTTTGCTGTCTTTTCTTCAGGTTAACATCAGGGAATAGGCAAGCTCATGAAAGTTGTATCAATACATGTACAGTCTGAGTAACAGATTTATTTAAAAGGAAAATAATAGTACATTAAGCCTATAACATTGGATGGGGTATTTTTTAATTTCCTGGCCTAATTGCAGTGAATTTTGAAGGATGCATATGGAAGATGTGACTTTGGCGTTTTATGTCTCTTATGATGAGGAGAAAGGAAATCCTTAGAAATGCACTTTACTTTCTCTAAACAGATTGCTTCATTGCTTTTAGGTAACAGCTATCCCATAATGGTCGCAAATTTGAACTTGAATAAGAGTTTGTAACTCAGCCTGCGAGCAAGTAAGTTGTTTGTGATGGGGTTGTAGGCAACAAAATACTAGGGTTGGTTTTGTTCTAGATCCTCTTTAGAAAGGTATACTGCTAAGGAAATGTTACGATATGTGATCATACTATTACAAATATATGAGAGATATGTGATGGTTGAACTGCTCTGTAGGTCCTTTCTTACTGGTTTGAAATTGGAAAGCATTTTATTTTGGGGGTGGGGAAAGGAGTAGGGAAGGTAGGGGACTGGTGGTTCTAGTAGAAGAACCCTCTACAAAGTTTTCTTTTTTCCAAAAAGGTCAGCCAAGTAGAAAATAATCAGTCATTAATGAGTTGAAGTCTACCATGGTATTTTGAATAAGGCTAAGGCATGTGTTCCATCCTGTGGTGAACAGTAAACTTTGGCTTCAGTCTCCACCCTACTCCAGCCCCTACTATCAATCAGACACTGTCATCTGTGTCATACCTGTGCAGAGATATTTCTGGGAACTCATCCCCGTTTCTTTGTACGGGATCTGCGTTTAAACATCGTGGGTGTTCTTCCTGTATCTTAAGTTATTATATTAAGATCAGTGATTCTGAAACACAGATGGGTAAAAAGCCTGTTGCATAGATACCACCTGTGGAGCTATGAAAAGCAGATCCTTGGGCCTCTGCTCGAGATTCCAATTCAGAAGTTCTGGACGGGGTCCTGGAACTTGTACTAATGTTATTATTTTCAAGCTCCTAAAACAACTTGAAGCAGAACTAGGTTTGACAACCCTTTGAGACAGGGGTCTTGACTCACCTCATTTTAGCTGGAGTACAGAGAAGGAAGATATTCTTTAGGACAGAATATTCTAGAGGGCCTCATGAAAGAGGAGCCTGTGAGCTGAGCCTTGAGAGTTGAGCAGGCATTGGACAGGTTAAGATCAGGACAATGTAGGGCAACATTCCAGGTTGACAGACAGCGTTTCTGGAGACATGCAGTGGAGGCTTCAAAAGGACGCAACCCAGTCAGTGTTTTCTGGGCAGAGGTTTGAGGCAGGGGGTGGTGATGAGGGCTGGGGTGCCTGCAGAGGGGCCAGGCCTCTCAGCCCTGAAGGCAGCGGGCGACGGGTGGACCCAGGCCAGTAATCGCAGTTCTGTGCATGAAGGAACTGCTCTGCCCTGGATGGAGGTCTCCAGGTGACACTGTTTTTTCTCTCCTCCCCTCCCCTCCCCTCCCCTCCCCTTGGCTCTCCTCCGCTCCTCTTCGCTCCCCTTCGCTCCCCTCCACTCCCCTTCCCTTTTTCCTTCCCCCTTTCCTTTCCGTTCCTTTCCTTTCCTCTTTCCTTCCATTAACATGAGAGGAAAATCTCTGGTCCTTTTTCTGTATTCTCTTTTCTTTACTCAGGAGATTCACTTATGTGTGGACAAAAAAATAAAATGAAAAAGGTTTCAGTAGAGTAGGGTTTTGGTTCTTTGTCCAGATTCCCTTATATTACTTATCTTCTAAGGAAGAAGGATATATGTTGAGCTTGCGTTTTAAATCTTTCAAGTTGTGGATGGTATCTGAAGATCTGATACCTTGTAGCTTTTTAAATAGGTGTTGATTTTATCTTAATGGTCAAGGAAAGTAAAAATGACCTCTTAATACCCTGTTTAAAATAGTTTTGCCATGTAACAGTTCTGTGACCTTGGGCCAGTTCTTTAACTTATGTGCCTCAGTTTCCTCATTTGTAGAATGAGAGGCCTGTCTCAGGATTGTTGGAGAAGTAGATACAGTGCTTATCCCAGTGCCAGGTACAGGGTAAGCCATATTGGAGCCTAAGGCAAAGAAGAAAACCAATAATACTGATCTCATCTTTATTTCAAATTTTGATTTGTTTATAATGGCTTTTGTGAATATTAATTTTGATTTTTTTAAAGTATTTTATTAAAATGCTATTATCTTGATTACTGGGTTTTTAGCACTCTGGTAAACTTTGTTTTGGAAGTGAGTCCCTTGCTCACCTGACCCTCATCCTGGCCCTGGAGGAAGTACGACGTAAGCATTAGCTCCTTTTGTGGACATTATTTTAAACTACTTCCCAAATGGTAATAAATGGATTTAAAAAATTTTTGAAATATATTTAAAATAATTTGTGCTTTTTATGGACAGTTAAAAAAAATAAAGGTAAGTAGAAAGAAGGGGGCATAAAAGCCATTTGTTCCACATTTCAGATACTATTAACATTAAATTTCCTTTTGGTTTTTGTATCTTATCTTCTGTCTGAATATTTTCAGGCCTTAGAAAACTTTCCAGTATTTTTTCTGGTTCCCTAAGGAGATATATGCTTAAAAAGGAGATAAAATTATGTTTGAAGTAAAACTTAAAAATATTCTAATCTAGGTAATTACCAGGTTTAAGATTAATTTTGGAACGTAACTCCAAAGCATAGTAACTCTGTGAACATTGGGTGAACTATTTAATTTATGGGAGCACATTTTCTGTAAGCAGTAACACCTGATTATAGCATTCCCATTGTAAGGGTTAAATTGGACTAAATTAAATAAGAATGTATGTCAAATGGCTGGGGGCTCTGTAAGTGCTTTCCTTGCTCACCTCTGCCACAGTTACAATAAAACAGTAAGTATTGACTTCTAGCTTTAGGTCTTGGCAAAGCATAAATGGAAGAGTGTCTGGAGGGTTCCTGAATGCTTTATGTAACATTAGGAGCTTCATTTATTTTGTATTCATCCTATTTTTGAAACAACAGGAAGGCTTAAAGACCTGGCCAGTGGAATATTCATATCCACTGATGTAGTTTTTAGAGCTTGATTTAACATCTCACTGTCTTTTTTCATCACACTTTTCTTGGGAGACTATATTTTTTTATTGGCGAGGAGAAAGATGAAACCCATTGTATTGCATGTATAATTATTTTTTTAAATTCATTTTAATTGAAATAGTAATTGTATATATTTATGGGGCACAGTGTATTCTGACATATGTTTGCGTTGTGAAATGATTACATCGAGCTAAGGACTAAAGGTCACTGCAGCTCTATCACTACCGTCACTAACCGTCACCATGATTGGAGGTTTCTAAGTTATGTGATGTGTGCTTTGGTTGGCAGCAAAGAGGAGAGAAGCTTTGAAGGCCTTCCTTAACGTTCACCCTCCCCACCTACTTGTTTCTCCAACTCTAGTCACCTTTATTTGCAACGTATCTGTGAAGAAATTCATTTAGTTTACTTACATATTTTACAAATGGGAAAAGTTTTACCTCTTAGGACGAGTTGCTTAGGAATAACATGTGAGCCTCCTAAACCTGTCTGGATGTGTTTTCTATGTCTTGGCAGTGTCTTCAGTTCACATAGGAAATCAGTTACAATGAGTGTGGAGGAAATAGCAGGCCCTCATTTAGGCAGCAGGATGAGAAGGGATACATCATCTTTGCTTCTGCTGCTATTATTTTATGGAAGGGATGTAACCTACTGTTTTTTTAAAGAGGGGATTTCCCAGTTATTGTTAGGGAACTGGTATTACAGTACATGATCATTGTCTTCTAAATGCAAGCTAAGTTGAGCCAGAAGTGCTAGGAAGCTCTGCAATGCCCTTCACAAAGTTTCCATATGGTAGACTTTCCCCTTGGAGCCTGGGAGTGTTTTCCTTTTGCAGAAGTAGGTGTCCAGAGTTGGCCTGAAGGCCTGTCCCTCTCCACTCCCCATGTTAGATGGTTGATGGCCTGCACTGTGACACCTGGGAGTAATCAAAGCCACACGACCTCTGCCAGCTCCATTCATCTCCATCATCTATAAATCAAGATGGTCTCCTGGCTTTGCACCTTGTAAACATTTATGGAATTTGCTTTGAGTACATTTAATGTATAAGTTACAGGTTCTACAAAACCAATAAATTTGGATGGTAGCACTGTGCTTTTCATTAGGGTGCTTTGGGAGGTAGACATGGAGAGAAGTGAAAGAAAGAACATTTGTCTTCTAGCTGTACTTGAATGATGTATTTGTTTAGAAGAAAAACTTGAGCGCTATTTTAAAAGTTTTTGACCATTTTTCTCACCAAAAATACTGTCTCTGGCCCTTATCCTCAACATTTGTGATATCGTGAGGAAAGTTAGAAAATTCTAGCTCATGTGAACTCCTGTGATGGATCATACCAAGGTGAGGCAGCTACATCATTTGTTCTTGAACCAAGCATTTATGGATTGCCTGCTGTGTACATAGTACTGTGCCAGGTACCAGGGACATGGCCCCCACCCTCTTCTTCTAGTGCTCAGTGCTGACAAGGGGAGATAAAACACTTGCAGATAACTCCAAACAAGGCTGAGGCCGGATTTTGGTAACCCATACCGGGAGTTTAGTTTCCTGAGAAAAATCCCAGGCACATTATGTTTCTCTTGGCTTTGTAAGTTTCCACCTCTAAAATAAATTATTGACACTGCACACTGCTGGCTGAATTGTCATTATTGTGATCAGAATAAATCGACAGTTTACAGGAAAGCTATTCCTATCCAGAGCTTGAGACTGAGGGGATCCTGACCTTCAGTAAAGTCATTTGATGTGTGTTTTTGAGCACCTGCAGGGTTTTAGGACTGGGGATAGAGAGTGAGCAAAACAGGCCAAAGTCACTGCCCTCACGGAGCTGCTTGTTTTGTTCAGACAGAGATGAAACAAATAGGAAAAATAGAATATAGAATGCTAGGTGGTGATAGAGGCAACAGAAAAAGCAAGGAAAGGGGAGGAGGATGTTGCAGGTGGGGGTGGGGCCGTCTTTACTGAGAAGCTTCTTGAAATTCTGTGGCTGCAGGCAAAGCCTCCCCTACACAGGGGGACGCCGTCTGTCCATCACCAACGTGACTCTCTCCATCTTAACTTGCTCATCTGGAAACACAGACTTCGTTAGGGCCTGTGGGCTGTCCCCAGAGCTGAATAACGGCAGGGCAGCCCCCCTTCCTCACGATAGCACGTGCTGTAGTTCTGGTCTGCTGGCCTCTGTGTAGGCAATGAGAATTGGACACATTTAGAAACATATCTGCTTTTTAGTCTCTGTTTTTCTTCTGCTTGTAATGTGGCAATATGACTTTTAAATGTTTAACATTCCATTGGGTGGTTTGTTTTTCCCCAAATATCATCAATAAGCAAAGTTCTAATAGTTAATATTACAGATATATAGAGCTGGAAAGATGTTTTGATGTAAGTCCTTCATATTACAGGTAAAGTTTTTGGGGCCCAGAGAGGGGAAGTGACTTTTCTAGTGGCACACAGCTATTGAGTGATGTAGTGGGGGGTTGGGTAGAACCCCAGTATGAGCTTCCTCTATATTATTATCTCATAATCCACCCCAGTCATTTATTTCTGACCAAAGAACTGGTAAAAGCTTTTGAAGAGAACTTGCAAAATATAGAAAACTTCAGAGAGAAAAAGAATCACTTATAGTTCCACATACCAGAGGTAACCAGTAGTCAGGTTTTGTTTTTGTTTTTTGTTTTTTGTTTTTTTTTCAATCTCAAATGTGTATGATGATATTGTGGACATTTTTTCAGTGTCCTTTAAAGTTGTTAACAAAGGACACTGAGAAAATGCCCTGATTTGGAGAAATAAATATCAGCCTTGAGTTGTCCAGCGGGCATTAGGCTTCTTGTGATCCAGTTGCTAACTTGGCCATCAGTCAGCAAATTAGTAGACTGTGCATATGTTGACACTGCACATGGGCATCTAATGGTTTAGCTGAACCTGGTGTTTAGATTGCTGTTGTTATCCCTACTTAAATAGAATATGAACCTGCCCCCATGAAGAGATTTGTATCCCCAAACTGTGGTGGGCTCTCCCACTTGTCTCTCTAGACCTCAGTTTCCTTATTCTGTGAGTGGAGGCACTTCCATTGGTCCCATCTCTGAGAACTAGGTGGACTCTCTGGACCGTTCCTCGGAAAGCTCACAGGCACACACAACTTGTTATGCAATTTTTGAGGGTTCATGGACTACCCCCTGAGTTCAGCCTTGCATTGCAGGCTAAGAAACACTAGGCTCTTAGACGATAATGCAGATTATATTTCTGTGACTATTTGATTAAATCTCTAATGATAAAAATAACTAAGGTGGGCATCAGGCTCTATAGCAGAATGTGTTTTTTTTTTTTATATTAACTCTTCTAGGGCCCTTGAGGGTTCTGCCTCAGATACCTTCTCTCCTGCTGCCACATCTGTCTTTTGTGTCCCTTTATCTCCCCTCTGCTGTAGTGACGCTTTACTGCCCTGACCGCCATGCTTCTAATGCTGTTCTCCTTTGGATGCTTCTCGTGCCTTCTATCCACCCTGTTTTGTCTTTCTCAGAAGGGCAGATCATTTTCTTGACACCTGTTCTTTTCTTTGGCCAGCAAGCTGACCAGTAACAATACACTGTGGAAGATATTTAGTCATTTGCTCCCTTTTGCAATTTTTCTTAATTTCTACCAACTGTTTCTGTTTCCCCAGGACAAGAGAAAAGGAATGACCACTTTGGAGTAGAGATGTAAATACATACATACATATATGATACGTATGTATGTATGTGTGTATTTTTTTCTTTTGCCTTTAAAGTTAATTGTTATATTTTAAATATTCTTCTGATATGCCAAAAGCTCCTAATAAAGAGAGTAAAAAAATTCATAAGGTTGAGATAACTGATACTTATTCCTTGTACAGTTAGTTATTCCTCGTATATTAATAGTTATTAGCTACAGCAAATAAAGTTTCAAAGTCTTTATAGATTCATTGCTAAAAACAATATTTTTGTACTTTTTACAGGTTAAGTTGTACTGTTTGCAGGTACACCTTTATCTCAAAAAATAACAAGTTTTGCAGAATAACATTTTCTTAGCTGGGAGAAAGCAACATTTTAATTTTTAGTAAATTGTACATTGAGTGTTGATTTATGAACAGTTGAAAGCTTCTGCTTTAATTTTGGGCCCTTAACAAATGAAAACTTGCTTATTTTTACAAGCACTCCATTTCACTTTAGGGCCAAAGGTGACCAGTGGGACAAAACTGACATCAGCATTCAATTCAGCAAGTACATTTGCAGTGCTTTGCATCCCTGAGACACTGGACACTCAAAGGTGGTTAAGACACTGTCCCTGCCCTCAATGAATTTATAATCTTACTAGAGAGTTTAACAGGAACAAACTTAATAAAAGGTAGACTCTGAAAAGCGCCAGCATAGAGGTAAAAGTAGTGCCCAGTAGGTAACAGAGGAGGAGCTAATTCATTCTGGCTGGGAGGGTCATGGGAAGGTAGTGTTTAAACTGGGTCTTGGGCATGAGGAGTCGTCCCCCTGGGTGGGAGGCTCTTCTGCTTCCCAGAGTGTGATGGAAGTTTGTCTGACAGTAAGAAGAGGACAATGGGGCTTTGGGGTCTAAAGTTAGCCTTCCTTAGAGTCAAAAATTGCCCCTGGACAATTCCTTAAATTTCCTGTGAAGTTTCATGGTTTTGAGTATCCAACCTGTATGACAAGTTTGCATACCTATTAAAAGTTGAGAACTAAAACCCATATACAGAAACATTCATTCCATCCTGCTTCTGAAGAGTTCTTGCTTCCCCACAGGGTTGACCCTGTTCTAACAGTAAAAGTCTATACCCTGCATACAAGATAATAGATCTTTTTGTTATTGTAAGGGCTAAACAAGCTGGTGTGTGAAGGAGCTTGCAGTTAGTAGGTAGTAGGAGCTCAGTGAATATGGAGTTTGAATTCTGAGGTCCGACGTATACCTTGTTCTTTGAAATGTTGTAAAGGAAAACTTGGCCACCTACTTCCTGTCCTTCTCAAATGGCATTTCCTCAAGTGGCTGCGCTGACCAAATGTCATTCTCACATCCTCAGACATGAGTCTCATGAGCCCTTTAGAGAAACCACATCCTATTCAGAGGTTTAGGATGTAAAGCTAAATGCTGCGCCATGTGACTCTCCTTGACCGGCAGGTTTCTAAAGTGTTGATCTGTCCTGAATGAGCAGTGGAGAACACGAGCACGTTAAATGGCCTGGGGAGTTTTGTGGTGGGAAAGCTGACAGTAGCATCTCCATTCCCCTAAGCTTCAGAATCCCCTTCTTTCCTAAGTCGGACCCACTTGCAGGTGATGAACTTTGACGACTATCTTGCTCTCAGAATTGCTTTCCTCAATCTGGGACTTAAGTATATTGTTCTGAGATGGAGTAGGGAACAGCTGTGCGATTTTTGCTGTTGCATTTTCTATAAACATGTTGAAAACCTTGTCTAGTATGTACTCAGTCTCCCTTGACATAAATCTCTGTGTAAGAAACTTTTCAGACATTTTGCTTGCTTTACAAGTTGGTATATTTTCTCCTTTTGTTGATATAAATTATGGAACTCACTACCTGGAAGCTCAGAACCCATTAAATGTTTTTTCTTTGATGACAAAACAAATATAAAGTCATTGCTAAAAATTTTGAGAAATGGAGGAAAACATCAAAAAGGAGTCCTGACTCATGGCATGAACATGTGGGGTTCAAGGGGACTATTGAAAGGCAGCTATCATAACCAACCAGCAAAGAGGGAAGAATAGTTGGTTTTAAATTGCTGAAGTACTTTGTAATTTTTGTAGCAACACATTGGTGGAATTCTCATTTTAGATCACACAGCCAAAGTCCTGAATTTAAGACTAAAGTTAATTTCTTGAAGTTGGAATAAAAACACAGTAACAATAGTTACCATTAAGTGAACACCTACTTTGCACTAGGCACTTCAGGCATTTAAAGACCTTTTTGCCTCTTCCCTGAACTCCCTTGATGGGATTAAACTCAGATGCTGCTATTATCTTTAATGGCTGACTGGTGATCACTACTGTGCCTTTCAGGAGTTTGAGCCTAGTGGGAGTAAACAAGTGGTTCAGCATAGTGTCCTGGGTAAGCCTGTGTACACTGGATCCATACTACCACTGTTTGCCGTGGAACCTTCTGCACGTATTTAACCTCTCTGTGGCATTAGTTACCTCGTCTGTAAAATGAGGATACCAATATTACATAGAGTTGTTATGAATATTAAGTAAGTTAGTATCTCTGCAGGGCTTGCACAGGTTGTGGGCCAAGGAGAGTACTTAGAGTGTTTGTCAAATAACCTTTTGAGTTCCTTCTTATTCCTTACAGAAAACAAAGATATTTTGGCCCAACAAATAGGGTAGCATTTCTCATGTTAAAGTCTAGAAATTTCTGGTGGCTTAATGACAAATGGGGATTTGAGGAAGAAGTGGGCTATTTAGAACTTCTTGAGCCACTTCGAAAAGGCTTTCAAGTTTTTGGTTATGCTGTGCTCTACTGAGGCTCAGTTTGTCTGTTTTGTGCTTCTGGCTTCATCCTTTCTTCCCTTCTTGATTTATAGGACATTTCTAAGTTTTCACTTAACTGTACTCTAATTCTCTATACATGTAACTGAGATTCTTTGAGTTTTTTCCTCTTCTCTTGTAACTTTACAAAGAAGGATTTTTAAAATTCATAGATAATATTATTTTGGAACACAGATTTGGTAGGAGAGCTTATATTTCCTCAGAAAGACTACCCCAGGTTGAGAAATTGGGTAGTTTTGTAAAAATATTATTATAGAAGCCACTAATTTATTTTATGGACTCCTTGATCTCTTGCGATTCATTACTTAATGAATATCCACATTCAGGAGGTTTCCTGGTGTTGGAGTGACAGACTCGGTAGGAGGCCGTGCGGGTGCTGGGTGGCATCTAGGCTCCTCCCCTGCCTCTTCAGCCCTCCCAGCCTCAGTTACTTTGCCTGGAAAGTGGGAGACTCATACCTATATCTTGTGTAATAGTCTCTATTTCCCTGGGTAGTGTACCTCTGGCCCCCATTGTTGCTAGATGATAACAATGTTCATTGTTTCCTGACTACTACTGCCACTCTTCTGCTGCTTCTGTTATCTCCTGTTATTCCTGCTCTCTGATATCAAGGAAATAAGCAAAGTAACTAACTGGGAAAAGCTCTGCAGCATCCTGGGAAGTGCACAGTGATATTTAATCCCATCTTTAATGCTCATTTGCCGTGTAACTTTTTAATAAATCTGTCAACACCTCTGTTTTAATTTTTTCTAAGAGGTGATTTTTTTTAAAAAAACAAATTACCCCACTGTTAATGTGAGGAAATAATGAAAATAACAGACTTTTGGGAAAGCATATTTTGGGTGCTATCACCATTGAACCATGAGACCATGACCCAACTACTTTCATGTGCTTTTGTGTATGTCTTTATTGATTTTATTAATTTGTCATTTATGATGTCTATTCATCTTGCCTTCCCAACTAGGTATAAAGTTCCTTGAAGAGAGTTACACTCTGCCTTGTATTTTTACCATGCTCCTCTCAGTACCTGGTACTGGGCATGTTACTTTCTGGTCTCACACCCCTGCTGATGGATTTAAAGTAATATTCTGTTTCGTAAAAACATTTACCATGATATGTGGTATCCCATAAAAATATTAGATGACCTCATTTTCTGGCATGAAATAGTACATAAATTAAGTTTAGTGTGCCGCGGTCTGTCACACAGGGAGAAACTCTTTGTACACCTGCAGCCATGAGGTGCAGGCTGCAGGAATACTCTTGCTTATTGCTTTTCCCTGCTTTGATCATCAGCCAAGCATTTGATGTTTAGCCATAACCCAAATGCAAGCATTCTGAATCATTAAGAATTTTAGAACAACCAGCCGACCAAACTGTCTCTCAAGCTCTGCGAGCTTCGGATTTGAGGTAGTTCTGAAGGTGTCTGACTGTGACTGGTTTTCTCTTAAACACTGCACTATTTTGATTTGGATTCATTTGGCCCACGCCATGTGGAACAGGCACAATAAGGCCGGTCTTTATCGGAGAGGCAGTACACTGTGTATTGTTCAGTTTGGGGTTTGTTTTCCTTTGGCCAGCAAGTGGGAGCCTCCCATTTTCTGAGCAGTAGTAACACCCCTGGAGGCTGGCCTTTGCTGTCACGTCTGCCAGCCCCACAGGCTCTGCAGACCCAGCCAGGGGGCTGACCACTTGTGCCTGGGAAGCCAGTTTCCTTTCCTTCCCCGGTCCACTGGCATGCGTGTGCCTTGCACAGCCAGGGGCTTGCAGCTGTCCCAGTTGCAGACTTTCTGACTTGCGTTTTCTGCCGAGAATGCAGGCTGATAAATACAGGACAAGTACTAGGAGTGTCAAAAAGGAGCTGGTGATTGAGTCCCCCCTGCAATACAAGGGTGCAGCTCAGGGAGAAATGGAAGCAGAGAGCCCATGCCCGATGCCGGTAAGAGAGTCTTGTTTGAAGTGTTGCTGTGTCTTCCCCAGACAGTATTATTATCGTGTGTGTATGGAGTTGATGCCTCTTGCCTCTGTTTGATTTTAAAACTTCTCTGTTTGTCTCTTGTGAATCCTTCTCTCTCTCTTTCCCTGTAGATTGATTTTGGTTCCACTTTGGTTCTTCTTTGTGAAGAAAGAAATGTTGACATTTTGTGGGTGAACGTGGTTTCCAGGAGGCTTCTTTGTATAGAACAATAATGTATTGTTCAAATTATGTCCCACCTAGCTGCAGTGTTTCCAGACGTAAACCCAGGGAAGCACATTTTAATTGCAAGTATAGGGTTGAAAAAGATGTACTTTGCAAACCTGTTCTACATTGTCTATGTTATTGAGAAAATGAGGCAGGTGGTGTTGGGCGATTTTAAGAAACATCACAATGAAATTATATATGTTCTCTCTCACCCGTTTTGGCAGGAAGTTTCCCTTGAACGAAATAGGAAAGAACCTGAATTGTGAACCAACTGATAGAAAAGTTTCTGTTCTTAACATTAGCTAAACTCCCAGCAGTTAGGATATAGTTGAGTGCTTCAGGGACTTTGTAAAGGAGGAATGTGAAAATGGTTGTGTTGTTATCATCACTGAGTAGGTTGTGCTTCTCTCTTGGAATTTCCTTAGCACAATAAAGGCACATAATTTTTTAAGCAAGCTGCAAAAAAACACCAACATGCATTGAAGAGGGGACAATTGAGCCTTTCAAATTGTCTTTTAAAGGGATTGTTAAACTAATACTTAGTGATTTTATATAGTGATTTTTTTAAACACGGAGGTTCAATTGCTGTTACCATAAAGTGGCTATGAATTTACTTAATTTTCAATTAATGTCTGTAAGAATGTACACTTAAACTTTCCTATAACAGATTTGATTTAAACTGAATTGCTTTCCTCTGTGATATGTGAGACTGGCTTATATTGTTTTGCCTTAAAAATTATATTGCTAACCCTAAACTGAGAAAGTCAGTAAAATATCATGGTCTTTTTCACTGCAGATTTTCATGTTAGAGATTTAGGTTTCTTTTTTTCCCACCCTTTGGTATATTGTTTAGAAATGTTGTTCATTATCTTGGATTCCTTTCTGCTAGTATAATAGCTCGCTCATCTGTTGAGTTGCTTGAGTCTCTCACAGGCTATATAGATTTAACTGCTTAAAGCTCCCAGCTGATATAACTTATGATTTCTTGGAGGAAGTTGTGTGGTTTGGGTTCCCTTGTGAATATTCTTAAAAATCTCCTGTCAGTGATTCTCCAGATGTGTAGAAGTATTTGTCTAGAGGACTGAATACACTGTAGAAAGATGCTATGTGATTTTTTTCTTTTAATCACGTAAGTGACTTTTTAAGAACTTACTTCTCTTTCTAGTGCTCAAGAAATTTGCTGTTCATATCCCAGTTATTTGTTCAGGTAAATCTCATTCCAGGTAGGTCCATGGGGAGGTCTTTTTCCACTGCAGTGGATAAGGTTGTGCTAGCTGCAGCTGGCAGGATCACCTGTCAGGGCCCGCAGCTTCTGGCAGTGTGGAGAGCTCCAGCTCTGTGCACCTGCAGAGAAGTGTGAGGGAGCAACGAAGGCAACAGTGATACAAGAAGACTTTTCTCTTGTGACTGCGCTGCTCTTCTAGCAGAGTACGCAAGATGAAAAGAGCTAATATCAGATTAGAAAAGCAAGGATATTTAAGCAGGGCCTCTGCCCAGGGCAGATCTCCTTACTGTGACTCTTGCTGTCACTGGCAAATGACAGTTCAACAAACTGCTGGGAATACAATGATTTTTTATTTTAGAGACAGGGTTTCACTCTGTCATCCAGGCTGGAGTGCAGTGGCCCAGTCATAGCTCCTGGGCTATGTAACCTGCAACTCCTAGGCTCATGTGATCCTCCCACCTCAGCCTCCCGAGTAGCTGGAACTACAGGAGCGTGCCACCATGCCTGGCTAATTTTTTTTTTTTTTTTTTTTTTTACTTTTGGTAGAGACAGGGTCTCGCCATGTTGCCCAGGCTGGTCTTGAACTCCTGGGCTCAGGAGATCCTCCCAAAGTGCTCGGATTACAGGCATGAGCCACCATGTCAGGCCATCATGATGATTTTTTAGAAAGTAGGCAAACACAGCTGTGAGATCTGTTTGTGGTAGTCCTATTCATTGTTATAATGTCAGTGGCCCACAGGCTTGGTGAGAATTCACAAGTCTGTGTATAATTTGAGTGAGTTATACTGAGGGACTTTTAAATGTAGGTAACATTAAGTTTATTTAGGAGGTGGCATTTTGAAATCAAGTTTTGCTGGTGTTAGTTGTGTACACAGATATTCCTTGGGGGAAAATATTACATAGTTTAGAAAGGATAAAAGTAATTAATGTGTGTAATAAGAAATGCAAATAATGTAGAAGTGGGGAAAACAAAGTGCCCAAAGGTGACCACTATTAATAATTTGTTATATATATACTTCCAGACTTTCTCCTATGCATGTAATAGCATTACTTAGTGTGAGTGTGTATTTTTGGAAAATGTACTAGTACATTTGATTTCTGTGTTAATTTTCTCCCAGAACACATCAGGAATATCTTTCTTTGTCACCATATATGGATTTATGCCATAGTTTTTAATGGCTTTGTAGTATTTCATCTTATGTCTATACCACTATTTGGTGGTTATTCAATTTTTGTCTAATTGTTTGCAATTAGTAACAATGCTACATTGAATGTACTGGTAAATATATCTTAAAGCACTTAGGCAAGCCAGAAGTACTGTAGTACAGTACTTGTTCTGTAAACTTTCTATGAGAAGTTCCCTCTTGCCCTTCTTTGGCAGTAATGTTTCATTCCCCTCTGCCGGGGCCACAGTGAAGCTTTCCCTTAGCAGTGGCTGCTTGTTCAGTGCTAGGAAGAGTCAGTGTTTCTAAGAGAAGTATGTGTTTGGACATTATAAAGTTTCAGAGGCTGCAGGGTTCCACTTACAGGCACCTCCATGGTTGTAGATGGGGCTTGTCACCTACATTGTGACAGTAAGTAGGGGAGGAAGCACATGGTGAAACTTCCCCATTCCTGTCCAGGCTTACTGCCAAACCCATTGAGGAGTGACTTGGGGGGCTGGGACTGACTACCAGGGGAACAGTCAGGATGTTCTTGATGTCTGCATGTTGGTTACCCTACCTATATTTGCATATCTGTTTTTGCTGCCACCCCGCCCCCCCATTCTAAAGTAGTTCCTGGAAGTAATTTATTCTAATTGTTACTGCCCAACAGTTGAGAGGAAAAAGGTGTGGCTTCAGAGGTTGTGTGGTCCCTTTCATTGGGTTACTTCCGTGAGGCTGGTGAGGACTGCGGCACAGGTCTTATTTTGGGAATTTCAAAGGTTGAAGGATATGAAGATAGAGAAGAGCTGAATTTTCACATATAAGGTGTACTCATTGGGTATTTTTTGAAAAGTATCTTTCCTAAGACACCTTTTGGGTTTTTCATATTTTTCCAGGATTTTCAAGTGTTGAAAGCTGAATTTAAGTTCTTATTTTAATGTTTGAACAAACACATGATTTCCCCAGCTAAATAACTGTGTGGTACGGTAGGTAGCATGTGTGCCTGACCTAGAAAGGAGTAGAAGGACTTGGATTTTGGTTGGACAAGTCAATATATTACCTGAGAACTCTTCTCTTTCCTGAAGAAAGAGGGAATGAGACTAGAAAACTTTTCCTATCTGAAGTTCTGTTTGCTCTAGAAATAGCAGACTGAGTGAATTAAGACACAAACTCTAAAGTATAAGCTATGGGTAATGATCATGTTGTTAATATCCTATAAGACTTTAGATTACTGTGATTGGTTTACTTAAAGTATACTTAGTAAGCCTTTCTGTCCTATATGTTTTCCTGCATCTTTGTAGACAACTTCAGAAGCAATTAATGATTGATATTAAACTGATGATATTTGTTAAATAATAAGTAGTTTCTTTGTTTTTAAAATACTGGGTGGTGAAGGAAGGAAGTTCCTGTAAGCTTTATGTAATGACATATTCCTAGGTGACAAAAACAGGAAATTTTACTTATTCAAAGCCACAAGTCTTCACTACTGTGCTCTGTGTTCCCCTTCATTTGTTTGTTCGTTAGTTCATTCAACCCACATTTGGTAGTACTGAGATTTGCCAGACTAACTGGGTGGTGCATTGAAGTGAATGAGACCAACACCCTCCCTCTCCCCAGGCAGCAAGGCCTGGGTAATGAGGGGGTTCATTCCTCAGAAATGCTTTCACTTGATATTTATCACCCACAGTGAGTGTGACTGTCACCCATCCTTTCCAAACACTTAGGCAGACAATGCTTAAATCATCAGAAGCTTCAAGGACGTGCTCTCGGAATTTTTAGCACCTAAAGCAGGCACAGGCCTGCTTTACAGAAGGCATAGGAAGGACCCCTGACCCTGTTCGTGTGAACAGTTTGCATGAATGAGGCTCCTTCTATTGTACACCTATTTTGTGAGGTGTGTGCCTAGATGGGGGGGGGGTGAATTTAATAACCATGCCAGGCCTAGAAAACAGCTTCCACAACTTGTGTCACTACCTCATTATAATGCCAAGTTGCTCTTACCTTCTGGGGTTCTTGCTTATATAGAAAACTTAACTCCACCCAGCTCTGATGTGTTTCTTTTCTGATGTTCTGTCATCAGTGTGGTGGCAGAATGGCCGATGGTCATTGTTTTTTTATTTCAAGGTAATGCCAGGTGTCTTTTCTTTTTACTTTTTCTCTTTCTTTTTTGGTAGAATAATAAAAACAGCAAATACTTATACAGTGCCTTGCTTTGTGCCAGGCACTGCTTTATGGCTGTTAAATATATTGTCATTTCAATGACTCCTCACAATTCTAGGTGGCAGGAGTTATTGTTATTCCTCTTTTACAGATGAGGAAACTGAGCACAGAGAGGTTAGATAACTTGCTCAAAGTTACACAGTTAGTGGCAGAACCTAGATTGTAGACTTCTGGTTAGGTTTTCTAAAATCCAGACCTGGACAAATATTTACAATTCATTAATGAAAATGAACATATGTCAATAACACATATTCATACACACTGCCCTTAAAAACTTAAAAATTGTTAGAGAAAGGCCAATTTGTAAGTGACAGAACAATAGTGGTCAGATAATGGAGATAAAGAGAAGGACAATCACACCTGCAGGAGTTGGAAATAAGAGCTACATAAAGTAGATATCAGGAGACATTCTTGTCTCAGGTGTTAGATTTTATCATCTTCCCAGAAAGTTACATGGGACCATAGATTGGTGGAATATCTGAGAGTCTCTAGAAGGCATCTTGTTTTTCTCCCTAGATTCTTTTTTCTTTTATTAATTTACAGCATGATCCAGGATACTCCTGAAATGTTTGCACCCTGATTAGTAAAATGGGCACTGTGGTCCCATAGTGTTTATAAGAGGCTGCCATTTGCCCAGGTGTGCTCTACTATTTGAAAGGCAGTGGCTAAATACAAGTCAGCAGGGCGCTGTCGCAGGTAGCTGTTGGCATGAGTGGTCCAATGGAAAGCACTTTGGGGGCCAGCCTTGGTGGCTCACTCCTATATTCTCAGAGCTTTGGGAGGCTGGGGTGGGAGGATTACTTGAGGCCAGAGGTTCAGACCAGTGTGGGAAACATAGTGACACCCTGTCTCTACAAAAAAATACATATATAAAAAAATTAGCTGGGTGTGGTGGTTTGCACCCATAGTCTTAGCTACTTGGGAGGCTAAGCTTGGAGGATCACTTGAGGCCAGGAGTTCTAGGTTACAGTGAGCTATGACTGTGCTGTTGCACTCCAGCCTGGGTGGTAGAGTGAGACCCTGCCTCTTAAAAAATAAAATAAAATAAAATAAAACCAAAAAACCACTTTGGAGACCAAAGACCTAATTTGGATCCCACATCTGCCTCTCCATCTCTGCAAGTCATCACCACCACCATCCCCTCATCCTCCGGGCTTCAGTTTTCTTATCTGTGAAATGAGAAGCATGCAGTCAATAATCTGGGGCTTCTGCTCCGTGTCTCAGTGTTAGTTCTTTGATCTCAGAATAACCTTTGACGGAGTCAGGTTTAGGACTGTGGAGTTTTAGTTTCAGGTTTTAAGTGTAGTTTATTCAAAATTGTTTGGGTTTGGGTTGTTGGAGCTGCAAAGTGGGGTATTGGATTTCCACCCAGGGTAAGAAGCAAGACCAGTGAATGGGCTGGCCACCTGGAAATGAATAAAAGTGGCAGCAGAATTTGGAGTCAGCAAGGCACACTAGACAGGAGTTACGGGAAGACCTAGCTTGTAAGATAGCATATGACTGTGAGGATAATTTTAGAACCAAGAAGGCTTGGAAATTATAGTTTTTCCTCAACTTTCCAGAGGTTTGAAATACCCTGTAATGTGATATAGTTAGGGCTAAGTTTCTTTTAGAATGACGTTTTGAGGCTTTGGAAATTTTCAGCACTCCTTTTCTTGACAAGTGTACCTGCCACTTACCAGTGAGTCTCTGAGGGCTCTGCCGGGTTCCTGGGGAGAAGCCAGTCTCATGATTCTGTTTTGGGATCTCCTTAATATGGAGTTTTCACAGAGCCCAGCACTCACTCTTAGGAGACCCACTTGACATTTCTAAGCCAAGACCGTGTTGTGTGTCAGACAGAGGTTATCATGGTGGCTGCTCTTCAGACTCCTTAACTTGGAAGGTTTTCTGGGCTGCAGTCAACTCACCACGTCCCATCTTTCCTTACACCAAATTATGCTCCATTGTGCTCCCAGACCACTCTTTATAAAACAGAAAGGGTCATTAATTTTCACTTAAAAGTTTCCTCTGACTCTCCTTTGCAGAGAAAGTAAAGCATGGCATCCTTGACTCACAGAGGCTGGCCCTGAACTTGCTTGCTGGAGTCATCTCCTGCAGTTTCCACAATGTGTCCCGACCTGGTTCTGCACTCCTCCATCTGGGGTACCTTCACACCTGGGCACAGCTCTGCATTTGCCCGGCATGCACTGCACTGGGTAAAAGGATGAAGTTCCCATTTATCCTAAACGTGCTGGCTTTTAAAACCCCCTCCCCACATTTCCCAGAGTACTGTGCGCTCCTGTGTGCCAGCATGGTGTCGTAATTCCAGCGTGTATATTAGGCACCTCTGCCTTATTGTTTCAGGTTCTTGCTCCAGTTGCCCTCACTAACAGGGACCTTATGCTCAGCAGGAACCACCTGGGTGGTTTGGTTTTCTCTGTGTCTCATCTTGACATAGAGTCAATGTTTTTGCTTTCTTTTTTCTTTTTTTGTTTCTTGGCATGGTCTTAGTGACTCTTTAGAGGAATGTTGGCAAAGAATGGATACAGAAAGGGCCTCCAGGAGAGATTAGATCTGAAGATCATTCTCCTTTTCATTCTGTTCTCTTCTACCTTCAAGGGTTTAGCCACCAATATCCAAATGTGTTGAATTGCCAAAAAGTCAAAAGGAATCCAACCAGAGGAACTTGCTTGACTTACATATGGTGTGGGTATTTTGCCCCTAATTCTGTGCTTCTGTTATTTTGATCTCAATTAAAATGTTAGTTAACATTTTATGGGAATACTTGAGTACAGAAGTGCAAACGTAGGTTCCCCAAGTCAAAGCCCTCTGTCTATTTCTCTTAGCCAGCACCTCTTTCTGGTATCAGTACCTCTTCTTCCTGGCAGCCATACCTGAGACTTTAACGTCATCTTTGATGGTCTAGTACACTTGGAAAAATCACTGTGTCACCTTACCACAACAGCTTCCTGGTAAATTGATGATATCTGGAAAAGGTGGCAGAGATCCACAAGATATAGGGCAAAGAAGATAATTCTTCCTAGGGGAGAAAGTTCAGAAAGGTGGAGCCTGTTTAGAAACACTGAAGAACACAAGTCACCCGCTTTACGTAACTAACACTAGACCTGTTTTGCCTCCAGTGTGGTAGTTTTTCCAAAAGTCTTGTCTCCCCAAGTAAAAATTTCAGGAAGTGCCTATCCTTGGTTTTGCCATGAAGTTTTAAAAATTACCTGTAGACCGGCCGTGGTGGCTCACACCTGTAATCCTAGCACTCTGGGAGGCCGAGGCAGGCGGATTGTTTGAGCTCAGGAGTTCGAGACCAGCCTGAGCAAGAGCGAGACCCCATCTCTACTAAAAATAGAAAGAAATTATCTGACTTACTAAAATATATGTAGAAAACACTAGCTGGGCATGGTGGCACATGCCTGTAGTCCCAGCTACCTGGGAGGCTGAGGCAGTAGGATTGCTTGAGCCCAGGAGTTTGAGGTTGCTGTGAGCTAGGCTGATGCCACGGCACTCACTCTAGCTCAGGCAACAAAGCGAGACTCTGTCTCAAAAAAAAAAAAAAAAATTACCTGTATATTAAAATTTTATACAGTGTATGATGGTGCTGTATAATAGAAACATAGCATGAGCCATATATGTAATTTTGAATTTTCTAGTAGCCAAGTTAATGTAAAAAGAAACAGGTGTAATTAATTTTAATAATATAATTTTAACCCAATATTTCTAAAATATTACCATTTCGATATTTAGTACTTATAAAAAATCAAAGTATTTTATATTCTTTTATTCATACTAAGTCTTTGATATTTTGGTGTCTATTTTATGCTCATAGCACATCTGAATTCGGCATTAGCCACATTTTAAGTGCTCAATAGTCACATGTAGCTAGTAGCTACTGCATTGAACAGCTCAAGTACAGGTCCATAAACTTATACTTTCTGTAGCCTAAAAGGCTCAAACTAGAAAGCTGTCATTTTGGAGGGCTGAGTCATTGGATGAAGTACCGTATTTGTGACTCTGAAGGGAAAACAATGCATGATTTAAATGTAAACTTTTCTTTGCAAAGATCATGCCTTGAAATATTTGATGGTAATGCAAATTACATACTATCTAATGGCATTAATATGTGTCCAAGCACTGAAACCTGGTTCTTCGGGAAGATTTAGTATTTTGGAGTATGATTTTTAATATTTTTGAGGTAGAAAATGATATCTTTCAGAAAGGGACTCTGCTTTCTATCTCTGCCGTGGTGAGGTTGTGAAACCTGGGCACTGCCTGGTAGAAAGCCCCAGGCGCCTGTCCTCCCTGGAAGTGTGGAGGCTGGAGCACCCCAGTGTGGAGCAGTGTTAGGCATTTCTCATATAAGGAGGAATGGGGGCATTGAGAGGCACTTCTGGTTCTAGAAATCTGAAATTTCACCATGCTTATGTGTGTTATGGCGAAGGCCCTGGCCTTGGGACCAGGAGACCCAAGGACCACCATGTGTGTCACCTTCATTAAGTCATCTAACTCCTCTGAGCTTTAGTTTCCTCATCTGCAAACTGGTGATGATGCAACCATACGGCATTTTGGGGAGGATTAATGAGATAATATGTGTGCAATCCAGCAAAGGTGTGTATGTTGTAGGAGCTAAAATTCGATTTCATATGAACTACCTGTAATTACATATGATCTCCACAACCACCATTTGGTGAGTTCCCACTCTGTACCAGGCACTGTATATCGAAACCAGTCAGTAACTCTGTGATGATGATAATAGAAATTGTTATTTCTCCCACTTTCAGTTGCAGATATGGAGATTTAGTGGTTAAGTAACCAACTTGCTCCAAGACCATGTAGCCAATAAGCAGTGGAGCCAGGATTTTTAAAAAATACGTTTCAGTATGAAATTCTCAAGCATACACAGAAGTAGATGGACTAGAGTGGACACTGCAGTCATCTGGACGCCTTGTTAAAACAGATTGCTGGGCCCAGCCCCAGAGCTTCTCATTTAGTAAATCTGGGGTAAATTTGCATTTCTAACCAGTTCCAGGTGACACTGCTGCTGCTGGCCTAGGACTGAACTTTGAGAACTGCTGGACTAGTATAGTGAACCCCCATGTACCTGTCACCATCTCCAACAGTAATAAACATTTTGGGGCCCAGGATTTAAATTCTAACACCCAACACCTGCCCTTAACCGGTCTCTGTGCTGCCTTTCTGCTTATGAAGTCTGTAGAAACTCTCCTGTGAACCAGATATGTGCCGTGAATATTCCATCCCCAATATCTTAAAATAAGTAGCTTAAAGTAAGTTGTTTTGAAATCTGACTAAATCTGGCTTTTAGAGCCTTTTAGCTTAATTACTTGACCTCTTCATTTCATAGTTCCAGAAATAGCTTTTATTGACATAGGAAGGATTAAGAACTTCAGGTCATAATGCTAAAAAAGGGGAAAAAAATGACTGGAAAAGAGTCTGTAGTATAGATTTAAGATAGAATTATTTATACAACTACCATGGTGCATCTTTTTCTTTTTTGATTTCATTATTTCTTTTCACATGTGAAATTGACAGGCAGAATTAGGAGCCAAGACTAGTGTGTGTGTAAGAGACATGTGCTGGGCCCACCCTCCGCTCCCTGTCTGGTTCTCTCTGTTCCTCTTACACCCCGCCTGGCCCGCTTTGGCCCCTGCCCGGTGTCAGTATAGAAAGAAGACACTTTAAGCACTGTATTTGCAAGGGAGCTGTTCCCATTCCACTTACCCCTCTCCTCATGTGACTCTATGGGCACAGGGCATGGAGTAAGTCCCCTAAATTCCTGTCTTGTCTTCCTCCCCTCATTAACATTCTCAACAGCATCCTCAATGAGTACAGCTGACGAAATGTGTGAGCAATTATGTGGGTTTCAGTTAATTGGTATTATTATTATTACTATTTTTGTTATTACCTCAATTTCCATTACTATCTTCGTCTTACACATTTTCCAGAGGCTATTGATTTGACAGTTTTTCACAGTATTTAATTCTGTTCATTTTAGTAATAGGATAGTAATTTTGGAAAGCCATGGTTGTTTACACAAATGACAAATACAAAACCCAGACTCTTTTCCTTCCATTAAATTGATTGCTTTTGGGTGTCTAAGTTTTATTAATATGGACATGCCTTATTAAAGAAAATCTTTATTCAGTGATAAGTTCTCTAATTTGAGTGCTTTTTAAAGTGCTGTCTAAAAAGGGAATTCAACATCTTATTAGTGTTTATAATATAAAAAACTAAATTCACAAGTGTGTCATTGTTGGCGTTAGTGTGTTCTGAGGATAACACCACATTGCAGCGTGAGTAATATATTTAGATGTCTGAGAGCCTGGTATTCTTTATGCATTCTTCTAAACAGTCTTTAAATCATTGGTCCCCAACCTTTTGGCACCAGGGACCATTTTCACGGAAGACAGTTTTTCCATGGATTGGGGGAGCAGGATGGTTTCGGGATGATTCAAGCACATTACATTTATTGTGCACTTTATTTCTATTATTATTACATTGTAATGTATAATGAAATAATTATACAACTCACCGTAGGTTGGGGACCCCTGCTGTAAATCATTAACTGTGTGGTTTAATGCTCAGGTTGGAGCTCGTTTCTAAATTTAAGTTTAGATAAGTTTCTCTTTTTCTTTCAGTGTTTGTATTACTTATGCATGTTGTCACTGAAAATGCAAAATTAAAATGTAGGCATCATTTTGGTAGGTGCGGAGAGAGAAGCCTGGGCCAGGGCTCAGGAGAGTCCTCCTGGCATCGGAGGACAATCCCTTAACTCCTGTGCTCCTGAGTTTCCTTAGCAGCAAAACGAGAAGGCTAGACCAGATAAGCTCAGATTCTGATGTTTGCACAAGCTTGTAGTGAGTGCTGAACACAAGCCTGTAAACTGCATTATGGAATTCCTATGTGTGCTTTCAAACAGCTTCTAGCTCTTTTCCACGAACACTAATGAGCAGTCTGGAGAAGAACATGTATTACTGAATGAGTATAGGATTATATCTTGATTATCATCATCTCCTAGTTTTACTGTCCTGAGTTATGGACAGAAGAGCTGGTGTGTTACAAGGTGACGGGAGGCCATCTTCCTGCAGCTGGAGGATGGTGTGGGACCTCCCTGTGTATCTCTCAGTCCTGTGCCCCTCCTCCTGTCTGCTGGCTTCTCGAGGGCCCTTCTTACCATGGGCCACCTGTTGCTGTGCCTCATCTTTCCCACATGCTGCAGTCCAGGGGTGGCTTTGGGACATGCAGGTGCCCCAGGTGAACTAATCATTGGTACCCCCTCAAATGAACACTATTCCAATATTTGTCTGCATTTTAGAGGAGAGACTGAGGGCTGCATGGGTGACGGTGGAATAGGGACCCCTTGTGAAGAGCTGTTCCTCCCTGACTCCAGTATTGTCCACTCATTCAGAGGATCCAGGGCCCTTTGGCTGACTGTCCAGCATTCCTCAAGCAATTCCATTTGGGAGGCCTGCTGCTCACTTCTGCTCACCTTTGGTGGCAGCCATATAGATTCTCCTTTCAGAAGGGTGTTCTTGTAGGTGTAGTTTTCGCCATCACCCTGGATTAGCAGTGGTGCTGAAGCACCCCAGGAGACTTGGCCTCGCAACCTCTTTATGCAACTCTGATCCAGCTATTCTGAACTACTGGCTGCTTCCAGAACTCACCGTGCTCAGGGAGGATTTATCGTGAAGCTGATAAAGCTTAAGTTTCAAGATCCTTTTCAATACCCTGGAAGGGATTCCAGCAATATCCTTTTTTTTTTTTTTTTTGAGACATGATCTCACTCTGTCACCCAGGCTGGAGTGCCGTGGCAATCATAGCTCCCTGCAGCCTCAAAGCAAGCAATCTTCCTGTTTCAGCCTCCCGAGTAGCTGGGACTACAGACACACGCCACCATGCCTGGCTTATTTTTTTTCTTGATGGAGATGGAGTCTTGCTATGTTGCCCAGGCTAGTCTCGAGCTCCTGGCCTTAAGCAATCCTCCTGCCTCAGCCTCCCAAACTTCTGGGATTACAGGCATAAGCCATCATGCCTGGCCTGTAGTTTTTGATTGTGCAAGTTTCAGGCCTTACAAAATCTTGTTCCATCTATGAGCATGTTCCCTGGTGGTCTATTCTCTCTATAGGGGATCCTCAATCCACCCTGAACCTTGGCTGACTTGTTCATCTCTTAGACTCAGCTCCAGCAACTTCTTTTAAGAAACATGCAACATTGTTAGGTTCCTTCACTCATCCAACACATAGTCATTCAGTGCCTACAGGATGCCAGGTGCTGTTCTAGGTGCTGGAGAAAGCAGTGCATAAAACAGGGATATCGTTACCCTTATAATCTAGCTGGGTGAAGGTTAGGTTTATTCTAGTGGGTTAGATGCTACTCCTGGGTTCCCCACTGCTGTCATTAATTCTGCTTTGATTTTTCACACATCTGCCTTCCCTTTGACTGTGAGCTCTCTGGGACAGACACTGTCCTTTCTATCTTGGTGTCCCAAAGACCTGGCACCGTGTGTAGGGACTGACTCAGTAAATACCTGTGGAGAGAAGGAACACATAACTGCTAAAAGCATTTGTACATGAGGAAAGGAGGCAGCTGTTAATTTCCTTTGCCCACCCTACTTATAGGAAAATGAGGATCCTTCCTGCAAATTTGACAACTTAAAGAAATCCTTGGTGGGAGTATGTAGTGAGAGTCGTGTGCAAGAGGGCAGTGCAAGAAGGCTCGTATAGCCCACGCTTGTTAGCACGTGGCCTCAGAAGCCCCTTCCTTGTTGCAGGCTGCGGTGCCCCAATCACCAGTGACAGTGCTGGTGTTCCTGTGGGCAACATTGAGAAACACCTTGAAAATGGACTAGGTTTTTGAAGGATTTTTATCTCAGTCTATCAAGTAACTTTTATAGCCATGCAGATAAATGAAGGAAGTCCTGAATTCTTTATAGGCAGAAACGATGAATTTCTCATTTCTTAAAATAGAGTGCTCCAAGAGTTGCCATTTCCTTAGTTTGCTATTTCAAGAAATGGCATTCAGGATTTTAGCTCGTGTTAACATTTAATCACCAGAGACACAAGGGCAAGAAATGACTAGGAAGTTCACCAGAAGCTATCATATCTGGAGGAGGAGAAATGAAATTACTCTTTGCTCTTTTGAGCTTAGCTCTTCTCATGGTTTTCGAGGCTTTGTGCATGTTTGGCCAAAATGGAACTCATTCTGTGGGCCAGCGCTCTCCAGGTCTGTTGTATTCCAGAGGAATCTCGTTTTCCTGGCTCTGAGAAGTTTCCCTGCTTCTGATTACCTTTTGATCTGGAATTTCAATTTGCATGATGTTGGGCTGCCAGACCCACAGCAGTAGATGCTGTGGGAGGGAGGGAGTTCAGAAAGCCTACGGGAGAGGTTAATGGGTAGGGTAGTGTGGGATCCTGCTCTCTGGCACCCGTGAGAGCTGTGGGGGAGTGTGATTGCTGGAGGTTCTCCGTGCTGCCGGCCGCCATGCTCAGTGTGTGGGGAGTGGCCAGGCACTCATATCAGGGGCTAACCCATGCCCATGTTGTCCCTTAAGATGAGGAGCTCTTTCTCCCTGGCCATTCTGATCACAGGGCCCTTGCCTCAGGCCATTCCTGGGGTCTCCTCTTTGGAAGCCAAGGTTTTGTATCTTTGTTGTGAAACGTCTGTGGGTCCTGGGCCTCCCAGACTTGCTAGCTGAGCTTGCCTTCCTCTTTTCCCCTGGGTAAGTGCTACATAACCTCCTGTGAGCAGTGTCGACCTTCTCTCTTTCCGGATCTGAGATCAGGGAGCTTCCCCAGTGGAGTGGGTCAGAAGTACTTCTCTGGACACCTGGTGTGTACAACCCAACTGTGGTTCTTCTCAGTCCTCCCCGGCACGACTGCAGCAATGCTCAGTACAGCCGACGATATAAGTAGCTCTTTGCATTTTCTTCGTGTTCAAGGATTTCTTGAATTTCAATGTCATCTCTGTTATACAGTTTTCTCTATGTTGGGTCATTATTTTCTCTTTGTGCCTGTCCCTGCCATTGTTGTCTGTTGTTTCTTATGTTCCTGGAGGGTCAAGGAAAGTTTTTATAAACAGATTGGTAAAATTGAAAGTGGAGCATTCACTAAAAAAAAAAAAAAAAATCTTAAAAAAAAAACCTATCACGCAAGCAACATATGTAATAATAATAATAGCTGCATTTATTATGTGCTTACAGTTTGCTGGGCTCTGTCTTGTACGTGCATTAACTCAGTTGAGCTCAACTGCATGCTGACTGCACAGTTCGGCTTTCCTGACCACTGCCCTGGCCCGCCTTCCACTGGGCCCACATTCCTGTGGTGCACATGGCCCTATCTGGGCAGGCTTTTTGAGAGACAAGACTTATGGAATTTGGGGGGCCTTCTTTAAGGAAAATAATTCAAAATTTGGAAAACAAAGTAGGGCATGAAAGTATTTATTTATAATTTGAGAAGAAATCACAACAAATTACAAATTTTAAAAAGCTAACCCAAACCATAAACACCAGAAATCCAGGGAAACAACACATTTTTGTCAACGAACCTCTTGACATAGCTCTATAGTACTTTTTTTCCCCTGCATTTTTTTTGCTTCATATTCTTTTATCACCTGTTCGTATGATTGTGATTTTTTTATCATGATTTTTTAAATGATAACAACAGATCATTAGTATTTTCCTTGACATGATTAGTCAAAATGTGTAGTTTATTATTGAGAGTTTAGGACAGTTTCTTCTAATTTCACAACATCTGGCAATGTCACAGGAATTTTTGGGATTGGAAAAACTTCTATTAGGTTTCTTTTGTATGATTTTAGGGCATTGTTGGTTTGTGCAATGACTAATCTTATATACCCCCACGTAGCTCTTGGGCCACGCACCTTAAGAAACATCAGTATTGCTATATGGCCTCTTGTCCTGCACCTCTGTTATGACATTGGGTGGACACAATGGATGTGTTCCTGCAAATCTTCTTGAGCCAAGATGTCCAGCAACAATTGAGCTATACATGACCTGCCTAGAGAGGGGCTGTGCAAGTGAGGACCATAAGCTCTATGAACCTCATGGTAAATGTGTCTCAGGGTCCTGGGCTGGATGCTGAGGGGACAGAGGTCTGACGAGACCCCACCCTGCCCCGAGGCACTGATAGTGGGGAGGAGATGAGTGTTCACAGGTCACTGCAAACCAAGGCTGAATGAGATGCATCCCAAGGACTGCTACTAACTAAGGACGCCGCAACGGAGGGAAAGGCTGCCTCTTAGTAGGTTGAGGGTGGTGGTGCCCCAGTTATATGGCAAAGAACTGTAGATCCTGTGGCTGGAACAGCTCTGCTCTAACTTTTTTTTGCCATATTTACTTTGTGCATACAGTTTGTTTTTAGAGGAAGGATTCTGCTGCTATTAGCCTGTGGTGCTATAGGACTGGGACAGGTGTAGGTGTAGGAGGGGCATGCCGTCCCCATAGACGAGGTGACAGGATCAGGGTCAAGTCAGGAGCCATGAGCACAGGATTGCCTCAGAGCTGGGCCCAGGAGCATAGCGATGTGCTGCTAGAACTCTTGCATCTGCCCGGCTAAGGAGGACTCCATTGCCAAGGTAGGGAGTTCAAACCGTTGCCCACCTGAAGAATTCTCACTCTTCACACCCTTGAAGCCTCCCTTCCTTAGTGAAGTGAGGAAGCCTCACAGTCCAGGCTGGGCAGTTGGCCTCACCTTAGCTCTGCATATAACTTCACATTGAGTTAAACGTTTGCAAGCCTGGCTCTCCCACTAGCCCAGAGCCACCTAAACTCAGTTGTGCTCAGTGGCCAGTTTCCATGGAATTACAACCCTCCTCCCAAAACCATGTATAGAATTATAGATAGTAATGTGGACATACATTTTGCAGGGGAAGAAAACCTAGGTTCTTAAAGGGGTCCTTCTCCTTGAGATGGTTGTTAGAAAGCTCAGCACTAGATGTGTCCCTTGTTCCTCTCTGAATCTAAAAATTCTAACACAGTTCCTGGGGCATCATTATTGACCACGGGTTCTTCAGAATCCCCCGGAGAACTTATTCAAACACAGGTAGCTGGTCCCAGCCCCTGCAGTTTCTGACTCAGCTCTGGGCGAGGGCCTTGGAATTTACATTTGTAACCAGTTCCCAGGTGAAGCTGAACCGCCTATTCCTGAGAACCCACTCTTCGAACCACTGAGGTAGACTGCATGTGGACTGAAAGTACGTGGCCCTCTCCTTTTCTGATTTCACAAGAAACCTCAGGAGTTAGCCAGCTCTGCCACACTTAGGGAAACACAGCACATGGTGGTTCTGGTGACCTAGGACCAGCTCCACCCACCACTGTAGTCGATTTGGGTCATTCTGGCTTTCTTTTAAAGACAGAAAATGAAGAACTTCACCCTTGGAGCTCTGTCACCAGGGTAAGGATTGAATTTCAGCATGCTGCGATGGCCTTAAACCAATCTGGGTGCCAGGTCTTTTGCACCAGGTGCGGGGGACTGGCAGTCTGGTAATTAGCCTATGTCATTTTGCTGTTAGTGTGACGTTCCCACCACCAGTCATGCTGCGGGACAATCTATTCCCTACACTAGAGGGCTGTCCCCCCTCCCAGCACCTGGAAAAGCTTAGTGGAGCTGAAGAACAGTGAACAGCTGTAACCAGTGACTCATCAGTTTCAGGAGGAGTAGAAAATATGCGATTATACTTTTAACCACAATTTAGTAGATACAGTGGTGTGACTTCCCACAGACCTATCTCCAAGTCTCTCAAGCCCCTCCCTTCTGCCATTTATTCTTGTATCTTCTTTTTCTTTTTTTTTCTTTCTTTCTTTTTTTGAGACAGAGTCTCAATCTTGTTGCCCCAGCTAGAGTGCAGTGGAGTCATCATAGCTCACTGCAACCTCGAACTCCAGGGGTCAAGTGATCCTTCTGCCTCAGCCTGCCTAGTGCCTGGTACTACAGGTGCATGCCACCACGCCCAGCTGATTTTTTTATTTTTTGTTGAGACAGGGTCTTGCTATTGCTCAGGTTGGTCTGTAACCAACCACCTCAAGCGATTCTCCCACTTCAGGGTTCCGGAGTGTTAGGATTACCAGCCTGCGCCACCTTGCCTGGCCTGTCTTCTTTTTATGTCTTCATTTTCCTCCCTGTGTTGCCCCCTGTCCCTGCTTCCCCCACCCAGGGGTCTGTTTTTTTCACCTCCTGCTTCCCCTGCATCTCCTTCTGGTCCTCTCTCCCTTGGGTCCCTGACCAAATCTCCTTTCTCCAGCCGTTCTCCTATGGTAGTTTCTTTCTTTCCCCCGTCAAAGGCCATGTGTAGAAGGGAGGCGTTGTGCCAGGTATTTGGGTTTGATGTAAGAGCTTTTTGACTTGTTCTTAATTTAGGCAACAGGTGAGCCACTCTCAGGTGACTTCTTTTCACTGGAGTCATTCTTGTCCTGGAAGTGTTCCCTGCAGCTGCTGAAGACCTCTGCCCAATCAGGTCGCTAGGATTTCCTTCATTAAGTGACCTTTGTTAGGTTTTGTACAAGTTTCCGATTCTCACAGTCCTTGATACTTGTTAACCCTCCATGAGGATCAGTTCTGTGGGCTTTCCGGGTTAACATACATCATCCATCTTTAACAGAAATGCTGTCTTACCAGCTCTCTTTCACGTTACTGAGATTGAGCATTGGCGAGTGCAGACTGTTAGAAGGGCAGCCCAGGATGGGAGAAGAGTTTTGTTGGCACAAGACTGTGTCCTGATCCAGTCCTGCTGGATGCCTCGGGCAGTTAACTCAGCCTGTGATCCTCAGTGTCCAGCCTCAGTTGTTGAGTGGATTACGATGTTGAGTGAAAACACCTTGAAAGTTACACTTCGGCACACAAAAGCAAGTTAATACTAACATCCACAACATTACATTCTGTCATTGGATACCTCCAAGATAGCCTTTAGGGGAAGACGTAATTTATCTAATTTATCCATTATTCGGTGTGCTAAATAGGCAAAAACTGACCTATGAATATTTTTATTATTAAACCTTTTAAGCAACCAAGTTTAGTCAAATAGATGAGAAATAATCATTACATACATTTAAGGGTTATAAACATACTGTCTGTGTCAGCCCAGAGATAAGAATTTAACATGGAAAATTAACTTAAAGAATTATTAAATTGGTGAAAGGGGATTAATTACTGGGGGCTAAAGACAGCTTTAAAGCACAAGTCAGCAAACTGTGTCTTTGGGCCAAATCTGGCTGTTGATTGTTTCTGTGAATAAAGTTTTATTATAACATTGCCATGCGCATTTGGTTACTTTCAGGCCTGGTTGGAGAGTGTGGTTGTGGCTTAATGGGATGGTGGTGAAGCTTGCTGAGGGTGCCACAGGCTGGAGCAGGTGGTCAGGGAACCATCTAAGGGGTAGCAGTGGGGCTCCCTGGAGGGTACACCCCTGGATCTCCCCAAGAAGGCCTTCCTGTGGCCATGCTGTAGGAGCAAAGCCCAAAAAACCCCAAACCAAGAAACACTGGCACCTAGGAAAAGCCCTGCCATTCTCAGCAGCACCCTCCACTGTCAGGGCTCACCTTATGTCTCTGCCTTGGGACAGACAGTCTGAAGGAGCATGCACCTTATTGGAGGGAGTGAAGCTGAGTGCCCTTAGGAAGGGGAAGGAGGATGATTCCACCTGAGCAGTCAGCCCTGCCCAGCACGTGCCTGGGCTGTCACAAAGGAACAGCCTCCCTGCCCCTGCTAATGTGGCAGACACCATGTAAGGCAGGGGAGAATGTGGCGTCTACCTCATTCTGCAGTATTTGTGCATCTGACCTCTTTATAATGGGATTTATGAAAGCTGTGTGCATTTTTGGGTTTTATTAGGAATATGGGCATGGTTCCTAAGGAAAATGTTAATCATCCATTCATTTTTGCCAGTAAGCATTTATTCACTGGTTCCCACATGCAATGTGGCAAACAGAAATAAAGGAGTGAATCACTTTTTAAAAACTGAATTAAAATATTTTGGAAATATTTTTATTTTCTGGAGCAATTCTCATTTTAAAAATAATTACTTTGTATAAATCTCTTTTTGCCTTTTGTGAATGTAAAAACATTTTAACATTACAAATGTTTTATAGGAATTACCTACACTTTCACTATTAAATATTAGCCTTTCACTATATAGCTTTAATTTTTTGATTTTTGCATATTTTAGTCCCTGTCTATAGCACATATTTTACTTAATTATAATAATTGTGCACTTGTTTAGGTATTGCTTTTTTTCATAGCATGTCAAAATATCTTTGTAGAGTCCAGTTAAATCAAGTCATTGAAATTAAATATGAGCATTTATACATACATTAGGCAGAGCTAGCTGACTGCTGCATCAGACAACTCCGGAATCTCAGTGGTTGAACACAGTAGATGTTTCAGTTCTTGCTCATGGGGTATTTCACGCCTGTTTTAAGCAGGCAGCACTCTGCAGGGTAATTTGGAATCCAGACTCCTTCTGTCTTAGGGCTCCATCCTCTCTTCAGGCCTCCCAGTCCACTGCAGGGTCCTGTGTGTGTGGCTGGCAGAGGGGCGTAGCAGGAGAGGACACATGAAAGTAGGGGGAAGATCAGGTGAGGCAGTGGCTACATCCTTTTTGCTCAAATGCCATTGGTTAGAAGATAGTCACTGAACCACAGGGAGGTGGGGAAATGGTGTCTACCTGTACTGGGAAGAAGAGGTGACAGATTTGGGGAACATATAGCAGCCTTAGTCGCAGTTGCCAATTTAGATGCCACATACCAGATGTCTTTAATGTAGGTCGTATATAGAAATTGTCATTTTAAATATATATACCATTTATTGAGATAATATATATAAGATGATTTTTTAATTAATAGTTTCAAAAATAATCTTGTAGTAAATATTGATATAATGGTAACTAATGATATTGGTTACTTTTGATAACATCCTGTGTGTGTGTGTGTGTATATATATATGTGTGTATATATATATGTACATATATATATACACACATGCCCATTTTGGCATTTGGCATACTGTACTATAGTTGAATATGTATCTTTATCCCCAGCCTAGCCCAGTTGGTGCTTTGCATGCATAAGGTGATCCATAAACACGGTGGCAATGACGGACAATAGATAAAAGAGATTTTAACCATAAAAACTAACTTGGAAATAGCTAGAAAAGACATGTTCCTTTTTCTTTCCCTACTTCCTACCTTTTTCTTTTACTCAATGTGTATTAGTGATGGACACCCCCAGCCTCTAGAGTTCACCTACAAGCCCAGGTTAAGTAGTACCTTTTCCCCTCTCCCATGCTTGCCTGATTTTGGCCCATCTCATTCTTTTTCTGTGTTTAGATACTACATAAGTAAGTGTAGATATTTTGGGATAGACGGGGATATTTTGAGACTCAGAAGGGTTCTGTGGAGCCTTATATGAGATAATGAGTACTGTGGATGCATTTAGGCTCTGGGCCAAGAAGGGATGGTATCATGGCTGGAGCTGTTCTGGGCATCCAGCCTTGACTGCTAGGCCATGGCTGGATCCCTAATCCGGGTAGCTCAGGCAGACCCTAAGCCTTGGAAGGGGACAGATATAGTCAGGGGTAACCAGGAAAATGACTGGAAGCTCCATCAGAATGCAGAGCTTCTTTGTGCTTAAATAACTGAACATGTATCACTCTGAATAGACAGCGTACCATGAGGCATCTTTTGTCCCTTTGAAAACAACTTTTATTTGTATTTGTCTGTTTCTGATAGCCAAACTAGCATACTGTAATTGTAGAAAATACAAAACATAGAGTAGAATGTATTAAGCTCTTTTATCTTAGGAAATTGCATTTGTTTATAAGAATGTCTCACTTACCTTTTTGCCTTACAGGCAAAGCCAAAGCTAATTGAGCCACTAGACTATGAAAATGTCATTGTCCAGAAGAAGACTCAGATCTTGAATGACTGCTTAAGGGAGATGCTGCTCTTCCCTTATGATGACTTTCAGGTAAATAACTTTACATTTCTGTCAATAGAACCATGTACTTGGTCTTCACAAATAAATGTTTTTCTATTTATTTATTTATTTATTTATTTATTTATTTATTTATTTATTTATTTATTTTTTGGTTAATTTATGATTTTTAAAAGATGGAAATAAGATGTTACTTAAGAGAGAAAAGTTATGTCATTATATTCTTCCAAGTATTCCTTCATGAATTGATAATTTTTAATGGTATTAACTTTGCATATTAATGATATATGTACAAAAATATGTGTGTGTGTTTTATCGAGAATAAAAAAGTGCTACACTCTGGGCTGATTTAGTGGGTACAATTGCCTCTTATGTTGTAGAAGATTTGTTTAGATTCAAATTTTGATTTAGATATATTGGCCATATCCCTTAGGGTCTTAAGGCTGGGCTTTGCTGGGGAACAGTGGAGGTTTTTGTCATGCAGTCTTCTAGGATGGTACTTTGGGAGGCTGCCCTGAGAGGCCCTGAACTGTGTGTGGGTGCCCAGTGAAGGGTTTTCCAGGAGTGTCATGACGTCACTCTCTGGTGTAACGTAGGTGCTCTTCCTTGGAGGAAACGTGGAGGACTCAGCACAGCTCCTTCTGTGAGCTGCTCTCCAGATTGAAGCTTGAAGTCTTTCAGGCTGTAGCCTGTGGCTAAGTAACCAACAAGAAGCTTTGAGGCTATTGAGGAGTGAGAATAACATTCTTCCTCCAGGAAATCCAGTGGTGATAGATGCCTGGCAACCTAGAGTCACTGTGGTCTATTTGGAGGTTCTGGTTACTTCCCTTGGTCTCCTGGGACCAATCCTGTCTCTTCCTTCTTCTCCACCTCAGTGCTCTTACCTGGGCACTTCTCTGTGTGATGCTGTTTCCATCCAAAGCCTGTCTTCTGTGAACTGATCTGCCTTATTTTTTAAGCTTCACTGATTCTTTGTTGTTTAATTCAAAAAGTACTACATACTCATACAAAAAAATAAATGACAGATTAAATATTGAAACAATTGACATTAAAATCTCCTCCCCACCTTCTTTCTAATCGCACTCCTCAGAACATAACCTATTCATATGGTTCTGTGTGTACTGAATTGTCTTTAGAAACTTCCATGTTAATAACAATTATAATCCTTGAAGTTTTTTTCCCCTATTAAATTTAAGAGACTCCAGTTTATAACAGAGGTGAGACTTTTCACAGATGTTCACTCTTTCTAATTTGTTAGAGATATAGGGGCAGAAAAATTATTATTCTTTACCCCTTTCCTGAAAAAAAGGAATGCCATGGGAATGAAATTGACCATTACTGTGATATTGCTGCCAGTGTGTGTTGCACTGGTAAATGGGTTCAGATCATGCCAAAAAATACCCTTCTTTGAAAACTTCATTACATGCATAGACTACATAGGAAAGGACAAATAAATGGGAACCTCAGAATAATACCCTTTGCCTGTGATTTGGCAAAAAATGAGAAACAAAATCAAATGCTTGCAAATTTTACTCCATGTTGACAAGTTTTTCCTGTAGTATTCTCTGAGGAAGCTAAAGGTTATCTCAGGTTTCTGTGAGCATGAAGTATATGTTCTTCCTGGTAGTAATTAGAGCAACAAAGGTCTTTTGTTTTTTTGAGTTTGCAATCTAGAATGTAAAGTTGAATTTGTGGACCTGAGATAAAATTGCTTAAGAAACAAACCAAATAAACAAGATACAGATAATTTAATATCATTTTTTATCCCAGGGACAGGATACTTGGATTTTAAGCAGTTGTCAAATCAGACAATTGAAACTCTGAGAAAACTCCTTTGTCCCCTTTTGCCTGTATCTACTTCTCTAGTAGTATCAGGCACGTGTATCCTAGGAAAGGCCAAGAATGAATGAGCAGGTGTTATTTTCTGTTTGGGAGTTTTCCAAAGATTAAGGAGCTTGAATTAAAGCTTTGATCTCTGTTGTAGGAATTGTGATGGGCCCCAGTTAAGTCTGGGTACAATTACTTGTTTTCTTATAGATTCCCACTTTCTCATCAGGTAAAGCCATTTACACTGTGCTTTCTTGCTAAATTTTCTTGGTGATATTACTAGCTATCTAATTAGCTGGATGAGTAAAAGGTCTTAGTGATGCCAAGACCTTTTCCTTCTCCAACAGAGTCCTTCTCTGTTTTCTTACAAGAAGAACAGAATTAGCATTTTATTAATAATTAGAGGCAGAGGGAACAAATTAGATCAGGGGAAAATATTTCATATGGAAAAATGGTAGCAAGTAGGTTAGGGAATGGGTCAAATAGTGAGCAAAATGCATGCTGAGGGGTGATTTACTGCACCTAAATATTTAAGTGTGGACGGCAATGATGCATTTGTACATTTCTCATGCAGGGCACTTGTTGATCTTGAGCCCTTATTGGTGGGGTCCTAAGGACAGCTGAATATTCTCTGAAAATGAGTTGTATGGAAAAAAAATTTGTTGGTTGGATGTTCACCTAAGGATGGAAAAAGAGTGTTTAAAATAAAAAGAGAGAGAGAGATGAAGTAAATGTAGATTTAAAAAAATCAAAACAATAATTCCCAACTCTCAGAGTATTATGAAGTACCCAACTCTCAGAGTATTTATGAAGTAAAGTATTATCTGCCACAGCCAGGGACAGGAATGCCACAGGAAATACAGCCATCAGTGGCTGACGGCACTTCTTTTTTCGGGCTCAAACCCTAGTGCCTGGGGATCTGTCTTTGCCTTGGCGTCATGGTTCTTCTTGCCAGCAGTGTCTTCTCTTCTCAGTCGGTCTCATTCTTTAGAGGTCGTTTGAAATCTCACATCCTCTGACACTATTTAAGTCCACAGTGACTTGTTTTCCCATTCTCTTAATTCCTCTACTACTCCCTGTCTACACTGGATACATTAACATGTCAGTACATTGTCTCGGTCCTTTACTAACTGCTTTGTGCTTTTGTGTGCAGGTGTCACCCATGCTGTGGTCCTGAAGAGCGCTCAGTGCTAGGTTTAGGCCTCTGTCCACTCACCTCCATGCACACATAATCCCTAGCACACTGGGCACTGGGGTTGAATACCTGTCAGTACATTACAAATTGGTAAAGTTATTATGAATGTTAGATTATTTTTCTTTGATTCCTGAAGTAATATTAATACCATGTGGCACACATGGAAGTCCCGGTGACTAGATCTGTAAAAATGTTTGCCAGATCAGTGATTCGGTTGGGTGGAAATTAGATAATTTCTGAAATTAAAAAATGAAGGGGAAACATGGTCTGAAAAGGAGCATATTTTCCAGTGATTAATGAACCTTTATCCTTAACATTTTGTGGCCTTACCAAGTTTACTTGGCATAAGTCTGAGAACTTACTTTTCCATGAGCAAAATTATAGGTAAACTTTAATAGGCAATTAGATAGAGGTGATAACCTTTGGATTAATGTTTTATATCAAGAAATATAAGTTGACTGGTTGCTTGAGAAATGGCAAACCTTTATAAAACTGAAAGTAATACCTTTCAAGCCAGAGACGTAGAATATGGGGTGGGGCCTGACCATTGATTTCCAATCACGATTCTCCTTCAAGGGAAGTCCTTTACCAGGTGATTCTGTTGGTGGTGATATTCTTAACTGTTGTGATCAATCCACTGAATCTTCATCTGGCTTTTAAGCTCTTTGTATCCTGACTTGTTACACAACTTTCTAATGTTTGTACCATTATGTAAAGTGGTAGAATATGAAAGTGGTAGTAAATAGTAAAAAAGGATACTATTCATATTTCATAAAAATTAGACTTTGGTGCCTGGTATAAACAAACAAGGGATAGCATTTGTATGGAAGGATAAAAAGAGCATGTTGTATCCACTTCTGGGTATATGCCCAAAAGACTTGGAAGCAGGGACTACAGAGATGGATGGTGGTGATGGTTGAATAGTGAGAACGCATTTAGTGTCACTGAACTGTACACTTAAAAATGGTTAATATGGTAAATTTTATGTTTTGTATATTTTGCCACAATTAAAAAGAGTGTGCCATTATAGGATCTGTGTGCTATATTTATGGATGTGAAACTTGTTTTAGAACTAAGTGCAAAGTCAGGATGAGGAGTGACTCGTCAGGTGCTTTTCTACTGATATTCATGGTGTATTATCAATATCAGTGTCTGAGCAGGAGAATTTAAAAGGAAGGATGGACATACATAGCAAAGATTGTTAAAAATTGACAATCCTAGAAATCTTCCTTTTTGGGGATATTAAGATACAGGAGAATCCTAGAGTGTTCTCAGCATTGTAGAGAAAAATGTGGTTACTCCATTTCCCTTTCAATAACATCCTGATTTTTATTTTTCCTCTGATTCTTTTCCTCTTCTACTTACATGAGACTGATAATGATCTACAAACCACTGGCCTGGAAAGGAAGCCAAGCCCTGCTACTTACAAAGGCCTGGAAGTCACTGATCTCATTTCCCATCTGTCCTTTTGAAAAGAAAATATTTTTTTCTCGGTGTTTTGTTCTCACTTTTTTTTTTTTTTGAGACAGAGTGTCACTTTGTTGCCCTGGCTAGAGTGAGTGCCATGGCATCAGCCTAGCTCACAGCAACCTCAAACTCCTGGGCTTAAGCGATCCTACTGCCTCAGCCTCCCGAGTATCTGGGACTACAGGCATGCGCCACCATGCCCGGCTAATTTTTTCTATATATATTTTAGTTGGCCAGCTAATTTGTTTCTATTTTTGGTAGAGACGGGGTCTCGCTCTTGCTCAGGCTGGTCTCGAACTCCTGACCTCGAGTGATCCACCCGCCTCGGCCTCCCAGAGTGCTAGGATTACAGGCGTGAGCCACCGCGCCCGGCCCTCACTTTTTTATTATATGCTGCCAAAAAAAAAAAAAACCTCAATACTTTGTTTTTTATTGAAAAGTGTTCTTTTTATAAATTCCTTGAAATTTTTATCATTCATAATTTAGTGGCCAGCAATGTAACTTTCCGTGAACATTGTGGTTTCTGGGATATTAATTCATGTCTAGGATTGGACCTACCTAAAAATCTGGATAAAGAATATTTATGAATTGACATTGGTCAGACCTTTCAGGCAATGACAATTTTAGTTCTAGTTCAAGTATTGCCTTTTACAGAAAACAGTGACCAATAAGTTTTTTTATTATCGAATATTTCTTAAAAAGAGAAGCTTCCTTTTCAGATGGCACTGATCAGCTGAGTTGAAGAGTGTATTTATTTAACTTATATTTATACTCCTTGTAAAAGGGCTCAGCTTCATGACATGCTTGGAACTACAAATATAAGATGGGGTCTCTGCTTTCAAATTGCTTAAAACTCAGGAGAAGAGATAAAGGCATGTATTAATATTAATAAAGCAGGAGACTATGACCAATGTCATTACATAAATCAAGCCCAGTGGGAGTCTCTTTGAGGAATATTAGGTGTGAGAGCTTAGTGGGACATCCAGGTGCTAGCAGCTCTTTCAGTGGTTGGAAATGCAGAAGTCCAGCTTAAGAGAGGTCAGGGTTAAAGAGGAAGATCTAGATTCACCCACAGAAATGTGAGGCACCAAATGGGCCAGGGGCCTGACAGTGGCTCCATGGGGCCTGAAGTTTGAGGGAGCACCTTCTGGGAGGTGGGGAGCAGACACAGAAAGTTAGGACAAGAACTGGGAAATGGCAGGGTCCAGGCAGCAAGGGAGAGTTTGAAGAGGGCAGGCAGAGAGGGCAATCTTGTTCCACTGCTGGGGAGGCCCAGAAAGGTCGGTAGAGTTGGTAACTAGCCAAAGCTAAAAAGTGAATGGAGAGACAGAGGTTAGAGTAAAATAGCAGAGAGAAGGAATCCTAGTGGCTCAGTGCAATGACAAGGTCTATGAGAGAGGTTTTATCAGAATTGGGAAAACACAAGAATGAGCTAAGGAGAGAAACCCAGGAATGGAGAAGAGATTGAAGATATGGAGTAATGTGGGGTGTGTTTTGAAGCAAGGCTCTTTAGGGGGCGTCTGTGGAGATGGAATTAAGAGTCTTTGGGGGAGGAGTTTAGGAAGGAGAGATACTGCTAGTTCTACACAGCAAGGAAAGGATTGTATCTTGAGAAATTTAGAGGTGAATTGGGTTGAGGGAGCTCATGTCTGGTTGACCAGGGGCAGGTGCAGCCTGGGAGGGTAAGGAGGGTTTGGAAGGCAGGCTATGGGGAATGGAACCAGAGGTGGGTAACAGCGAGTGTCATCAGCTAGTTCTCCATTGCTATGACCCTTGTCTGTCCCCTCTGGCCTGGATTAATGCAAGAGCCCTCTCAAGTCTTCTGGGTCCTGTCCTTGCCCCTTAACAGTTTGTCCTAATAGAGGAGCCAGAGGGATTATTTAAAAGGTGCCTGTGTTCAGAGTCCCTCAATGAAGGCCTGACACAGGCCCAAGGGTCTCCCCCAGCCCGTTTCCCTGTTCACTCCAGCCTAGCTGGCCTTCTCGGGTTCCTCTGTCCCTCCAGACCATCACCTTAGGACCTCTCCTTTGCCCCTATGTTCTTTATCCAGCTGCCCCTCACCTCCTGCAAGTTTTTCTCCACATCTTAACTACCTGGTGAGGCCTTGCTGACTGCTACACCTCCAGCCCCCTGTGGCATTCCCAATCCTCTTCACCTTGCTAATTTATTTCTTCCTTCCTTCTCATGTCAGCTCCTAACATTTGTAAGTGTTCTGATTTATTCATGCCAACTCCAGGAGGCAAGGATCTTAGTTTTTAAGCACATGGAACACATGGCATGGGGCAGATATTCAATAAATACTTGTTGAATTAAACAAACAAATGAATTACTAACCAAGAGTGGGCTCCTCTCACCTAAGATTTTGATGAAAACAATTAGCCTTGTTGGACACGACAAGAACCTGGGAACAGAGAAGAGAAAACAAAGGATGGATGGGGGTTACGGTGGCAGGGTGGGGGAAGAGTGAGGGACCTGCAGTCCTACAATGACCCTTCCTGGAGTCAAGGCTGGGTAGACATTGGACTGGGAAAAGAAGACACGAGAGGACCCTGAGGATGAAAGGAGCAAAATGCCCAGTGTGGATTACTTGGAGGGATTGCAAGTGACACTCAAGGAAGGGACATTTCAGTGCTGAAAGTTCACTGGTGGGATGTTTGGTACACAACATGGACCGTGGCAGAGTGACTTTGGATGGCTCATGGATAAGATGAATCAGTGTGTAACAAAGCATTAAATCATTGGGTAGAAATTCAGAAAATTAGTGGATGTAAAAATATTGCTCCCAACTATTAGAGCTACTAAACATAAATGATATATAGAGTTGAAATAAGTCAGTTAAAGATAGAGCTCAAGTAGCTATTTTGAACATTTAATCTAAGCTTGAAATGCATTCCTAGGCCTTTTGAAGGTATATGTCATATAACCTTTCTTATTAGAAATACATTAGGAAAAGAAAGTGATTTAGGAACATTTAGAATTATCACTACCTTGGCTGTTTTGTTTGTTCTTTAATTTGTTTAACTAAAACTGCCTTGCTTAGCTCACCAGACTGCAAGGAATATCAGCACTGGACTGTACCAATTCAGTGTTATTTTCCTAAATTGAAGGAAGAAGTGTTGAAAGTGAAAGTTGCTTCTACGAAAACCAACTTTTATACTAGAGTCCAGATGAGCAACCACAAAAATACATTGAGGAACCACAATTAGTGTTTGTACCATCCTTTCTAAATGCAGGTGGTAGTCATATAGTGTAGGAGGACCATCCAGCCATGGCCCCTGCTAAAGTTAGGTTCAGCTGATGTGGCACCCAAGGTGGGTTCCCTCTTCTTCCTCACTGATCCAGGGGTATCCCTCTGGAGCCTCATTCTCTTTTACAGTGATGTAAGGGCCATTATGTCCCCATGCTCCATGGCATATGACCCTAGGGGACTGATTGAAAATATTAGGCCGGGCGCGGTGGCTCACGCCTGTAATCCTAGCCCTCTGGGAGGCCGAGGTGGGTGGATCGCTCGAGGTCAGGAGTTCGAGACCAGCCTGAGTGAGACCCCGTCTCTACTAAAAATAGAAATAAATTATCTGGACAACTAAAAATATATATAGCAAAAAAATTAGCCGGGCATAGTGGCGCATGCCTGTAGTCCCAGCTACTCGGGAGGCTGAGGCAGTAGGATCGCTTAAGCCCAGGAGTTTGAGGTTGCTGTGAGCTAGGCTGACACCACAGCACTCACTCTAGCCCGGGCAACAAAGTGAGACTCTGACTCAAAAAAAAAAAAAAAAAAAAAAAAAAAAGAAAATATTATGCTGGGGGTTGGAGCATTCATACAGAACACAGTGTGACAGTGCCCTAAGGACCTGTGGTGCCTCCTGCTAAAATAGAGTAAAAGATCAGCATGTTGATTTTCATGTCTATAAAGCATTTTGTCATTTTCTTCATATTTTTCCCTTGCTGAGGAAAGTAGCTTTTTCTTTCATGTAGTGGACACTGTATGACATGATTTTTGTTCCATGCAGTGCTTAGGAAAACTTAGGATCATGTGGGAAGTTGAGATTAACTACATAAATAACTAGATGAAATAGAGCACATATGTATAAAATGCCACCTGTATAAATGAAGTAAATCTAAGGTTTTATTCTCTTATGTAGAATGAAAGATATTGATGAACCAGGTAGTCTACCATTGTATGTTTGTATTCTCCATGTCAGGTCACATTCTTCTTTTTAAAAAAAAAAAAACATTTATCTCACGTTTAATATAGGTCAGAGAGAATGGTTAAAGTTTTAAAATTGGTAGAACTGGATAAATGCAGACATACCAATAAGGGTTAGAAGGACAGTTTTATTTATGTGATTAATGTATATGTCTTAGGATATTAAAGGTGACCAACAGGTATACATAGAGGAAGATTTCAACTAAGGATGATATCCTAAATCAGGGGTAGCTTAAGCAGAGGTTGATGAAGGATATTCTATATCTATAGCATTCGTTGCATATCCTTCTTTATTATAATTATTTGTAACTATGGGACTGATTATTTTCTTCCTAAATAGAAAATAACGTCTCCAAGAGAATAGAAAAACATAGTTCTTTTTATTACAAACCATAGTTTTTTGAAAATCCATCTTTGCATTTGCAAGATCCTACAACAGTGTTTTATCCACTTAATACATATTGCACAAATGGATGGATTTGAGATCCTGGCACCAGCTGCCTTTGAGGTCATATCTCAAGGTGGCAAATCATGGGAGTGGAAGAGAGGGAGATACAATATATTTGCATGCAAAACCAAACCCAACCCAAAACCAAGAATCCTTAAAGGAAATGGAAATCCAGGTTTGGGCCTCAGCATTATCAGATACCATTTAACATGATACCAGGCACAAAATCTTTATGGTTCCTGCAACATAAAAGGGTCCTGCTATATCTATCTCTCTGCCTTTTTCTATCAAGCATGCCTGAAACAACCTGGATAATATAGACTGTGTCCTGCATGGGTTTGAGCAGCCTTCGGTCAGCAGCACCTTTGAGTGGGTGCATGAGATCCAAGGAGGACAAATTGAGGAAGTTCAGCGAAGTCCCCTGATGTCAGAAGTCCTTGAATCAGGTTGCCTTCTCCATCTGCTTAGCATTTCATCTGCAGTGCGTAATCTCTGCTCCACTGTGTTTGAAATAAGACTTTGGATGATAGCCCAGGAGCTAAAATGCTGTTCTGACAAGACCAGCATGGTGCTGATAAACTCACAGAGATATTTGAGTGAAATTATTCTCAGTGCATAAGTGAAACCTTACACATGAGTGAAGGATGTCACCGAGGGAGTGTACCTGTCTACATCAAGTCCTGAAGGAAGGTTCACTGGTATGTTGGGATATATAAATACAGCCATGTGCCACATAATGACGTTTAGGTCAATGGCAGACCACATATAAGATAGTGGTCCCGTAAAATTATAATACTGTATTTTTACTGTGCCTTTTCCATGTTTAGATATGCCTAGATATACAAATACTTGTCTTTGTGTCATAGTTGCTTCCAGTATTCAGTACGGGAACGTGCTGAACTGGTTTGTAGCTTAGGAGCAATAGGCTGTGCCAGACAGCCCAGGTGTGTAGTAGGTTATCCCATCTGGGTTTATGTCAGTACACTCTGTGATGTTCACACAGGGATGAAATTGCCTACGGACGCATTCCTCTGAATACGTTCCCATCGTTAAGTGTCACGTGACTATAATAGATATGTTTTAACTTGAAATATATTCACTGTGCTAGGTGTTCAACACAAAAGTATGGTTCTTTTAACAACTAAAATTGCATTCTAAAGAAAGACAACTGGAGACATATACAGATGACTGGGAAACAAAAGAAACTGCACTTGCTTACACCTCCCTCAAGGTAATGTTATTGAATGGAATGCAAATAAGAGGGACAGTGGGTGCTCTGGACACTAGAGGTAGTGGCAGGACCCAAGATTTAGTCATATGTCCATGGGATTTTTAGCCCCCAGGTCTGTCTCTTACTGCTATGTTCCTTTGGTAAGTGATAAACCTTCCTAAAACTAACTTTTCTTAATCTATAATTTAGGGGTGACATTTGCCCTAAAATTTTGATTCCCACAGATGTGTGAGAACCCATAGAGATGCCACTGTCCAGGAGAGCTCTTTGCACAGCCTTGCTGGTGCCCTGCCGATGATGCGGAGGAAGCTGGGTTACTAGGAAGGCCTCTCTCCTCTCCCCCAGATGACATCACTTTATTTTTGAAGGCGTCAGTTTTTGGTTGCAGAGTAATGTGATGTGGAGCAAGCTGAATTCCTTACTGATCGGGAAGCCAGACCTGCTACTTGGGCCCTGAATGACCATAGGACCATTCCTGGTTTTCTGGGAACCCCTCCTGTCCTCAGTTGTGCAGTAGTACTTAGGAAGTGATTTAAAACTTGCTTCTTTGTACAACCAAATCAAACCAAAAGTGCACTTAATTGATGAGTCTAGTTGTTAAGAGTTCTGGACATGTAAGTTACTGCTTTTGAACAGACAATTATATGGTGTGCGATTTGGGGGATTTGAGAAGGCAGCAGAATGAAATTTTTATGACTCCCAAAGGTCTACTGAAATATGACTTGTTAGGACACAGGACATTATTTGCTGACAGAAGCTCCCTGAAGTCTCACCAGAGACACTGTCTCATTTGGAACCCCCTGTGATCTCACAGCTAAATTATACAATCCCCGTTTTAAAATCCCAAGCTAACATATCTTGTGCCAGGTGTTATGCTGGGTATTGGAGAAGCAAAGGTGAATAACATGGTCAGCTTCTCAAGTCTAGTAGGAGATGCAGAAATGGTTTTGAGTAATTTCAGCAGACTGGCATGTGTGCTAATTGAGGGCCGTGAGCTGCAGGGTCAGTCTGGGCAACTCTGCAGCCAGCCGGAGGGGCCTGGTGCATTAGGGAATCTGAAATACTCCACGTTGCTACAGGGTTGGAGAAGGGCAGAAGAAGGGTCCAGAAAAGTTGATACAGTCAATCATGAAAGGTCTTAGGTCATGCTGAGGAGTCTGGATTTTGTTCTGGTGGCAGTGAGGAGTCATTGAAAGAATTTATGCTGAGGCACGATGCTATCAGATGGGAGTTTTAGCGAGACGACTGGCAGCTGTAGAGAATAGATAAGAGGGATGACAGACGGAAGGTGAGTATACCGGTTAGAGCGCTGCACTGTGGTTTATGTGTACCTCTCGGAAAGTCATTGACATCTGGCAGAGTGAAGGATAAGCACTGTTGAGGGAACAGGAAGACAGTAAAGGTGGAAGCTCGGGGACCCTGCAGGAGCCAGTGAAGAGGAGCACTTAGAGGCAGAGAGACCCCCCACTCTGCAGGAGGGTGGGTTTGTAGCCTGGTTCCCAGAGGAGGCCAGGCTGAGAAAGTCCATGAGAAATGTACATTTCTGTGTCCGTATCAAGCCCAGCCCTTGTAATGTTTTAATTCATTCCTTGGGAGTTGTCTTTCATTAAATCCCTCCCAGAAACCTATATGGAATTCCTTCTCCAGACCTTTGTCTTGTCCTATACTTTGCTCATTTTTTTAAATTATTAGCAAATTAAACATTGAGAATCCTCAGGCAACTGCTTCCCTGAAAATGGAATTTGTGTGACGTTAATAGAATACTGTGGGTTAGCTGCCAGGACATGAACCACGAGGTGAAATGTGGGGAACGCCCTGTGTGAATTTTAGTTTCCAGCCTAGCCTGGTACTGAACCTCTCAAAAAGCAAGTCATATGCTCTGAAACAAATGCATCTGCCAGACACTTGGAAGGGTTCCATCACTGCTGTGCTCAATAAGTTGCAGCAGAGTTCCCAGTGTTGTCTAATAGTAATGTTTAATACTGTGCCAGATACAAGACATTTAATGTACAGACCAGTGCAACCAAGTAGGGTTTCCAGCAGATATCAAAGGGACGTAGCTCTACAGAGATGTGAGCACCATGCAGTTTGGCTCAGGCCTGGAGACAAGGGAAGGAGCGGCTGGGAGCCATCTATCTAACGGGGAGTCATTTGAAATAAGAGATAACTTTAGAACATTGACGTGGACCCTATCCATTTGGCCCAGCTGAGCACAGTAAAAATTCAACCTAGGGTTTACTCACTCACTGGGGGAGGTGGCCAGGCCTAGGAGCACCAGCCTGAAGAGCTGCATCTCGCTCCCACCTCCTGGGCTTTGCTTTTTGGCTGTGTCCACATCCCTCCCCATCCCGAGCCCTGCACCCCTCACCCCACGCCCACCCCAAGAGCTGCCCTTCCTGTGGCAGATTAAAGTACTGCTTCCCTGACAAATGCACAGTGTCCTCAGAGGTTTGAAGGGATAGTTCTACTAAGTAGATGAAAACAAACACAAAAATAGACACAAGTATGGGATGTTTTATGTAAAATTATAAAGAGAGGAGGTGTTGACTGCTCCACATTTTAGCCCATGGGTAGGTTGGAATAGAAGGAGCTCCAGGCCTGGTGGGCTTCTCTGTCCAGCAGGTGGTCAATGTGGATCTCAGGTCCTCATCTCTCTGCCTTTAGGTCATCCCCAGTCCTCAGAGTAGACCCTCTTAGAGGCAGGACTCCAGGTACCTAGAAGTTGCCCCTCCAGCCGGCCACGTCTGCAGTCCTGTGCTCAATAACCATTGCCTCCCCCTCTTCTGACTCAGTCTCCACTGAGCTCTGTGGCTCTGCCTGTCCTTGGCATTGTCTCCTGAGAGGGGGGACGCTGCTCTATCCTCCCCGTCTCTAACTGCCTCAGAGCCCACACTCACAGTTTGGGCTGTCTGTCTGATCTTTGTTTTTCTGTCTGAGGGAGGACGCTCGGCTTTCTGCTCCTTTGAACACTAGAGATGTGGAGACACTTTGTCACTGGGCCCAGCAGCTGGCTCAGGTTACAGCCCACCCACTGCTCTGGGATATTGTCTTTAGCTCATTGTTCTTATGGCCCCAGGGGAAGGGCGGGCCCATTGTTTCAGTCTTTTAATTAAAATCTTATAAAATAAAATATGATATTTTAAATACTCAGTGGATATGCACACTTCCCACCAGGAATTAAGAGGGTTGTTTTGTTATAGTTTAATACTTATTATAAGGTGATTTAGTAAAAAATCCAGTGCCATACAAGTTGAGAGGGTTAGCAAAATAAAGAAAGTCTTTGTTAATTACTCCACTTTTATATTTATTTAAATCTAGGTAGTGAATCTTCCCTCATTTTAATTAAACAGTTCCTTCCATAAAGAAAAATAATTGGGGTAATACAACTATAAATCAAAGCAAATATAGTACTCATGTTTTTTTTTCTGGATGTCTTTTATGTGTTATTTTCTCACAAAGCAATTCCCAGCACTCAGATAAACTATTTGAGAGGAATAGACTTAGAATTCCGTGTTCACAGAACTGTGGAATTTTTAAACCAGAAAGGAAGCCTAGCGGTCCTAGAAGACCTTTATCTTATGGATGTGGAAAGTTCAAACTTCCCTTAAGATTACACAGCTAATTAGAGGCAGAGCTTAGATGAGGACTCGGGTTTCTTGGCTCCCAACTCAAAACTCTTTCCAATATCACTTCTCAGATTCTTTCATCAGAAGTTTAATGAAATGATTCTCTTCACATTTCTTGTGGTTGGAAACGTGAGCTTCTCAGTATCCCCAGCTTCAGTGGGTTCAGGGTCTGGTGTGTGCTGCCACTGGTGGAGGCCAGCCCTGGCCTGGGTGTGGCCAGGAATTTAGTTAGTAGGGAGGGATTCTGAGTTTAAGCTGAAGTTGCAGCAGGTGACCTAGTGTTTGAAGGGAATCATTTCAACCGAGGAGGAAAAAAAAGTTTGTTTTAATAAAAAGGATGTATTTGAAATTTGTCATTCCAAACTAGACTTGGAGACAGTTATAAATTTTAGTCTTCGTCTTTGAGTGTGGGGGTGACTCTACTTTTTAAACTCATTCCCTTAAAAAAATACGTTCATAAAGATTGACCTGGGGTTCTCAGGTGTCTGTACATCCTCATGCTTTTCTGGTTTTTTCAATTAGACCTGTGATTTTGTGGAACTCCTTGTAAGAGTCCTGCCCATACTTGGCCAAGGAAACTAAGGATTTCTGGGTGTCAGAGACTACCAGTGTTTAACCTAAGTAACAGCACTGACTGAAAAGAATTTAGATGCTGTTATAATAGGTAGGAGAGGGCTTTTATTTTTCAGTTGTGTTTTGTGCTGTGAGATTTCTATCCCAATAGTTGTCTGAGACGCTAGCAGTGTTTAGGTTTGATTTTCAGATCCATATTGCATTTCATGGTGTGAAATATTTTCTCCCCTCCCCTTTTCAAATGTATAGCTTTCTTAGCACAATAGAAATCATTTATTTTCAAATATAGGAATGAGACTAGTAAACGTTTTATGCCCACCTTGATGATAACTTATATAAAGTGAATTAGGACCCATCTTTTAGCAAGAATGTGATTTTAACTGATAGAAAAGTAGAAAAGAAAGCTACAGCCATGAAAAAGAAAATATAGCTCATTGTTGAGAAGGGCTTTAGCGCTGCTCTTTGAGCATAAATCTCTTGGTATTGACTTGGGCTCTGCTATAAGCTAGATAAATAAAAGTACAGAAATTTAATGTGAATCAGTTTTGCACAAAGTAGATTATTATCTCAATGTGACTCTTAGTACACAAAATCTATGGAGAAATCAAAATAGAGCCTTCACTTATGCTATACTCTTCCCTTGTCAGTTTCTATAATGGACCAGAGAACTTTTTGTAGTAATAGAAAAAAAACTTATATGCAAGTAATGGGTGGTTGTTGGTAGGTTCCTATTTCTATCTCCATTGGCTGTTTTATTCATTCATTATTGAAACATTTATTGAGTACTTAGCACAGAGATACAAATAGATATGTCATCTGTCCTCAAAAAAATTGGCAATCAGGTAGGGGAAAGAAAGGCAAGTGCTTGCAGGAGAGTTTTGGATAATGGGGCCAGAGATCGGCTAGCTTTTCAGACAGGTCTCAGGGGGGTGGTTTATGAAGTCACCATGGTTCAGGATCAGATCTGAGGATCTAAGACTAGGATTTGGTCAGTATGACCAGAGTGTTTGAGCCTCGGGAGAGCTGACTCATAGCAGCCAACTCCACAAGAGAACAAGCCAGAATACCATTTTATTAATGTACATTGGGAACTGGAATTAACAAGCAGATCAGGATGCCTTCATTAGCAGTGCATTTTCTCCCAGTAGGAAAGTCTAAATGGGAAGCATTTGTAAACAAGTGGCTTGGTGAGGCTCTGTGCAGAGCAGGGGCAGTGAGTGGGAAGACCTAGACAGTTGGTGGCATTAAATGGTGACTGTCCCATTGGGGCCAAGTCCAGTAGTCCCCCGGGTCTAGCTTTTCCTTTTAAATAGTAGTAGAGACACTGACAAAATTGCTTCAGCCATAAGAGTGCCCCGCTCTTTCTATTGGTGGATTCTTATTCCAGGTGTAGTGTTTTATTATTGCTTAATTCGAGATCAGAGTTCTAGGCAGTTTTTCCTTTGACTTAAGACATATTTTTAGTTCTAGGACTTAATGAAAGGTTTTTTTTTTTTTTTGCAGAGTTAATCTCACTTATTATTTCTTTATTTTGTTCTTTGAACTTCCCAAGGGTAAGTTTATCTCCAAGTTTCTCTTCCTTTTGTCCTAAATCCAACTGGTGCTCATCCTTTACAATTTATCTTAAGCATCTCTCCCTCAGTGTACCCTTTCCTGATGTCCTCCTATCTGTCCTGTAGGATTTAGACTCCACAACTCTTTTCTGTCATACCACCCTTTGCTTCTTTGTTCTTTTTTCTATACCTTCTGTAGTACTTATCACAGTGTAATAATTTATTTCCTTATCATCCTCTTTCATCAGACTATAAGCTTTATAAGAACAGCAACTACATTTTATTAAAATTTGTGTTTCTAGTTGTTAGCTCAGTATCTGGTAGAAGGTAGGGACCCAGAAAAGGTTTGGATGAATGGATAAAGTAATGGTTATGCTGAGACCTTAGATGATCAGTAGAGTGTTTTTTCATGAAGAGAAGACACTGCAGACTACTTGTAAGATCCAAGGGTTTTACTCTGTCTTACTTGACCTCTTTCAGGGCTTTGACCAAGTAGAAGGGTGATTATAGAAACTAGATTGCAGCATGGTATCTCTCCTCACTGCTTCTGTCCTAACTCTGTACTGTAACTAGTATTTGAAATCCATTTTCGTGAAGATGGCAGTATTCTACAGTACTCTAATTTGGAGCTATTCCTAGTCTCTTACAGTCTTGTTTCAGTTATCTATTGCTGAGTAGCAAATCACCCCAAAACCTAGTAACCTAAGACAATGATTTATTATTTCTCACAATTCCAAAATCTAGTTAAGGCTCAGCTGGGTGTTCATCAGTTTTACTTGCTATCTGTGGGGGTGGAATGTCCAAGATGGCTTCTTCACTCACATTGTGGTGTACCTCACCTGGTATGACAGGGACCAGGTGGGGCTGGTAGGGCCTCTTCTTTGTATACGTGGCTTCTCCATGTGGCCAGCTTGTACTTCCTCTCATCACGGTAGTCTGAGCATAATAGAACTTTTTTGATGGCAGTTGGCTTCCAAGAAGGAGGAAATGGAAGTGGCCAGTTTTCACAAAGGCTAGGTTTGGAACTGATACACCATCCCTTCCACCCCATCTGATTGGTCAAAGCGAGCCCAAATGTAAGGGAAGGGGAAATAGACTCCACCTTTTGGTGTAAGCAGCAGTATGTGTATATAAAGAAGGATGGCAGCCACCTTTGGAGATTATCTAAAACAGATCTAATATAGTTCAAAGAACTAAAGAGCTAAAGAAACATATCTAATTTAGTTTATTTGGATGAAGTGTCAGGGAGAAAATGGGCTTTGGTCAGAAAACTATGCTTTATCAAAAATCAAAGTTAGGAATTGATCAGTAATGATAAATGTGTAAACCTAATTTTGAAATGAGAAATACTGTACTATCTTATCTGTTAAAACTCAGGTCTCTTTTTTTAATGATTTAAAGTTGCTCTCTTTTTCAAATGAGAACATAATGGCACTTTGATACATGAGAATCGGAAAGATCATATATTTTTATGATGGAAGTTAGAATAATGTGAAGTTTTCAGAGTCTGATACTTATACAGAAATGTCCACAGGGGTCATTTGTGACCATAGAAAATGTTATTTTTCTCACTTCAGAGGCGTATTTGGAAAAATGTCATATAATTAAAGTTTCTTGAGTTGGTAATTCCACTAGGAAATTTTTGTAGTACATTTTCTTTTTTCCTTGTGTTGTGCTGAGAAATAGCCTGTGAATGACCCTAATAGTCCCATTTCTTGACCTGAGCCATTTCATGAATGTTTTAAAAGTATTATAAGTAATTTCAAAAATCTTGAAAGACCCAGATAAATGAAGATCAGGACACAATAAATGGGGATATAGAATGTTTACTTTTTTGAAGTATGTAGAATTTTATAAAAAATCTCCCTTTATTGGTAACATACCTGATCCATAACAATTTTGATAGTCACTGTAATCAGTTTATTGCTTTGTAGCTTTTTGAACAGATTGTGCTTCTCTTCCGTGCTGTGGTCACTTATCTCTATGTCATTTCATGAGAATAGGTGTGTATTAAAGGTCACCACTCGTTTGTAATACTCACCAAGAAACCTAGACCCAATGTCTTGAAAGCCCTCCCAGAGGCTTAATGAATGAATAATTTACCTGCTGAGGACTTTGATGGAGAACAGAATTCTTTCCTTCCCTTCCTTTACAGTAAGGAAGCCTGATTTTAAAAATAGGCTTTAAGATTACTTTCAAAAAGGGATATAGTGCAAGAAAATATTTAATAATAAATGTAGGTGAAGTGGACACAACAGGGAGAAAATAGGGGCATATATAAAATACATGTCCTAAAGTTCTTCATCTGGGCTGGAGGGCAGAGGGATGGCAGATTGGACCTAAAGCTTCCTCCAACCAAAGGAAGAAGGGAAATTGCCAAGACCTGGGCCATGAGATCTCTGCTTAGTAATTAGCCACGAAGAGCTAACAGGTGGATTCTGTTAGCAAAATGTTTTCATGTGTACTACTTTTATGACTGTGATCTGTTAATAGTACCCGAGGATTGTAGTCCATGGGAGAAAAAAACCTAGAACATTCCTTTCTGAAACCTGAAGCCTAGTTATTGAGGTAGTTATACTGCTGCCTAAGTCATTTTAGTTAAAATAAGCATTTAAGCCTGAAGAAACAGGAACAGCTCTAGTGTTCCTGTTCCTGGGAGGGAAGGCAGCATTCGCTGTTCGTAGGTCATTTAACAATTATTGATTGAGGACCTTTTGCGTGTCTTGTTATCCATGCTCTTAGGTACTGGGGTTGTGGGACTGTGAAAGGGTCTTGGCGGGATCGTTGGGCCCCGGATCCAGAAAGAAGCAGGAGCTATTTGTTACCCAGCCTGGCTGTGGCACTTCAGTGTGCCAGGTGGAATCTGTTGTGCGTGACCTCAGGAGGCAGCTGCACCGACTGGAAGGAATTGGAGGGACTGTGTGGGTGCTAGGCCCTGCTGCAGGGTGTGTTTGCCTGCTTCACTTACCCAAGTTGTTTCCTCGTGGTTTTGTTCCCAGACGGCCATCCTGAGACGCCAGGGCCGATACATATGCTCAACAGTTCCTGTAAAGGCAGAAGAGGAAGCACAGAGCTTATTTGTTACAGAGGTAAGGCTTTTTTCCTGCATTAATTTACATTTTAAAGTCATTTTCCTCTAATTCTCTCTTTTCTTCAAATTTCAAAAATTTCAAGAAAGCTCAAAGTGGTCACTATATTTTTATGATGGAAGTTAAAATAGAATAACGTGAAGTTTTCAGAGTCTGATACTTGGACAGAAATGTCCACAGGGGTCATTTGTGGCCATAGAAAATGAATTCCACAAAATTTGTCTCATTGGCTTAAAATAAGGGATAACTTGTAAGTGAATTCACCGGAAATCTCTGTTATAGGCTTTGTTATTGATACTGTTTTTAAGGGTGACTGAGCACACACATTTATGTATTCATTTACCTCATTTCTATGTTTATATTTGCAAGTTAATTTTAAGACTAGTTTAATATTTATGAAGTAGCAGGTGATTGTAAGCAGAGTCTGACCATCCCTGTTAAAAATATATATTACATATATATGTAGATTATTATATAGATCCCTAACCAATATACGAAGGCTGTCGGGAAAGTATCCAGCCAGTGTTAACATAATGAGAGCAATTACATGGCTGGCTACTTTTCAGACAGTCCTTGTACATTGATTATCGTTAGTTTTGTTTGCACATACAAATAACATCTTGTTATGGAGGAGAGGAAAATTATTGCAATTTAAGTTGCTTGTTTTTTTTTTGTTGTTGTTGGAGTGTTTATTTCTTCCTCCAGGTATTTTTAGGTTGGATGAGCTAATTAGGTGTTTTCATTTTGTTTCTTGAAGTGCTCCTTCATTTAAAAATAATGAATTTTTATCCTCATTTTTCTAGTTGATATTTAGGTAATAAATACGTCCATCAATAAAATTGCCCACTACAAGGAAGCTATGCTTTTATAAGTGAAGACCAACTAGATAACAATATGTAGTTTCTGTTGAGATTTTTAAAAAATTAGATATGTATTTAAAATTTTTTAAAGTGTATTCTCTCATCCTTCTGAAAAGGTAACTTCTTGTCTTACCTAGTTTGTAAAATACTAGTAAATATTAGTAAAATTAATTCCAAACAAATAATTCCAAAGTCAGATATGTTTATATAAGTGGTGGCCATAAGTGTTTTAAAGCAAGAGGTGACAAACTATGTATGACCTGTAGGCAAAATCTGGCCTACAGCCTATTCTTGTAAATAAAATTTTATTGTAATGCGGCCATCCTGTTTGTTTACATATTGCCTATGGCCATTGTCACCAGATGACTGACCCTCAAAGCTGAAAATTTTTGCTATGTGGCCTTTTGCACAAAGTTTGTTGATACTGTTTTAAAGCATGTGGCAAAATTATTAATTACTAACTTAGTTCTCCCGAGTGATTAAAAAAATATGGCTTTTGAGGGGTAACTCTCCATTAAGTTCTTCAATCACTACAGGTTGAGCAATAGCCGCTTCATCCCATGCTGCTGGAGCCAACATAACTAAGTGCTTTGGGACCCTTCCACGTGGGTGGAGTGAACATCACTTCCTCTCCATCCTCTGATCCAGGACAATGACCTAATGGGTTTAAAAAAACAACTTCAAAAACCTTTCAGTGTAACTTCAAAATATTGCTGAATTTCACAAGCTTGAAAGGTCAATCATGTGATCAGTCATATCCCTGTCTTTTTGGAGGTGCACTTCTTTGGATACGGATTTCTGATGGAACCTATTGTTCCCCAGACTTACATCCCCAGAGGCATGGGGCTTGCTTGCCTTATTCTGTGCTTCTGCCTTGGAATTTAGCCAGTGCTTGCTATGTAGACAGTCAACAGTAGCTTGCTAAATGAATGAATCTCTAGGTACTTAACTTGGTTAATTGTGTTTTTTTTGTGATTCCTTAAAATTTTAAATATTTAAACATTATAATTATCTTTCTTACCTGTTTTGCCTAAGGTATTAAAATCTGGGCATTCATGTTCCATTGATAAATGCATTCATGATGTATACAAGTTCATGCTTATTTATTAGTTTTTAATTGGGCAGGTATATTTTGTGCTTCAGAATGGCCTTAATGTAATTGTAGTGTGTGATGGAAAACCACCATGGCTATCTAAAGTGAATATGGCAGTGTCCACTGGACTGTGTCATATGCAGTCTGGCCTGACTTAGATGTGCTGGTGAACCTAGGGGCAGGATTGGGAAAATCCAAAACTGTGGATAATTCTGAAATCTTATTGCTTTTGGAATGCAGTTTTAAGTGTGAGTATGTAATGTTCCATATGTGAAAATGCTTTGAGAAATTTAAAAAAGCATTTTCAAGAATAAAATTGCATTTAAAAATATTTGTAACTGCATAGTAACAAAACTGAAAAGTTGGTCAGCTCCCACATCTGACTCTGCCCTTAACTCTGCTATTTATTCCACCTCTGAGAATGATAATGTAAAAAACTTACGCTACCTTCGCTTCGCATCCTTGCGAGTGAAGAATACTTATCATAGAGCCTGGCACAAAATAAGCACTTTCTTATTTTGCTGTTGTTGCTGTTAGTATTTTCGTGAGTTTGGGGATGGAGGGGAGTTTGCTCCAGAAGGCCTTCAGGCATAGGCTATGACATAGATAAAAGGACGACAGTATAAATATGAAGTGAAATAAGCAGAATAGAGACTTTGTTCATGATGTTAGTTACAGCCAGAGTCAAATAAACTAGGTAAGGCATAAATACATTTATCTATGTATGTTTTCATTTATGCATTCATTTTTTTTTTCATACTGAAGTCTGCATATGTGCAGTCAAGAGCTGACTCATTTCAACTAAGCTAATGTTACTAAAACTCTTCACCTGTTGGTTCTGACTCACTCATATTGAAGATCTGGCAGATGGGGCATTACAATCTTAAGTATCTACACACTACTGGCTGGAGCCTCATGGATCTATAAGCATTAACTTATGTGTGTTGAATGCATTTATGAATGGAGCATCTGATTGCTCAGATTTTAATATCTTAGGCAAAATGGGGAAAAAAGATAATTATAATGTTTAAATATTTAAAATTATAAGGAACCACAATGAGTAGATGGGTAGATCTCTCATGGAGAGACGAATGAAAGACACCATGGTGGGCCATTGAATCTGTCAGGCAGAGGTAGTTTAAATGTGATCTGTTCAGGTTAATGTCACTGATAGAATCCTTTACAGAGTAGTGCCACATATATATTCTGTATACACACACAGATGAAAATGTCATAGTGCCACTATGAAATGGAATCTAAATCTTTCCTCCTAATGACCTTACTCTGTTCCTTATGGATAGAAAGAAAAACTGAGGGCAAATTTTTGGTAATATTAACTAACAGCTAGTTCTAATATTAGTAAAAATGTCTTTAGGTTCACATTTTCTAATCACTTTCATGTCCTAGTAGAATCCACATAGCTTCTTAAGAACCAAGTGCTTAGTCTGAAACACAGTACATTGTTATGTAAATGCCACAAGATTAGGTGAAGTTTGTCTCCATGTAAGATCCATGATAAAGTGATATTGCTCCCAAGGGTAATGTTTTCATGGTTCAAAGTCTTAAGCTTCCAGGAGTTACTCTGGTGGTGGGAAAGAATTTTTTTGATGTTTGTGTGAGTGTGCCTTCACAAACCTTCCCAAATGTTTTCCAAAAGTCATCACATATCTTTCCTTTTTCTTTTTATCTTTTTAATCCCTCTTCTCTTCCTAATAGTGCATCAAAACCTACAACTCTGACTGGCATCTTGTGAACTATAAATATGAAGATTACTCAGGAGAGTTTCGACAGCTTCCAAAGTGAGTAAACTATCAGACCACACAAGATGATGGAGTTATACACATCGGGAAAAGTCTTTTTACTTGAAATGCTCAGGGAGGAATATAACTTCATATGCAATGAGAATAATTGGAGAAAATATTTCTAGATGGTTTGTGTGTATATGGTGTAACTGCTGTTTACAGGGCCTTTGATGATAAGACTCAAATACAGTACTTTGGTATTGGTAGGTGGTAATAAACACATGAGTAGTTTAATTATGTCCAGTGATTCTTTTCAGGCTACCACCAACAAAACATAAATAGGTGAAATTTTTTCGTTGAGAAATACAAAACAAAGAAAATGGAAGTGTATTGAAGTATGCTGCAGTGTGTTTTTTTGTTAAAAAAGAATATTTAGATGAAGAGACTTATAAAGGACATATTATATTTTATGTTAAAAAATAGTAAATCAAGAAACAAGTATTTTCCTAGTTAAATTTCTTTATCTCCTTTGAAGTATTAACTCATTCTAGGTTATACCAAAAGCAAATGTGTTTATACTGATTAGTGGTAGTTAAAGTGAATCAAGGATTGGCAGAGACTGTTATAAAACAGTACATCCTGAAATGGTACAGGTAATGTCTTGGTCCATTTTGTGTTGCTTTCACAGAATACCTGAGACTGGGTAATTTATCAAGAAAAGATGTTTAGTTAGCTCATAATTCTGCAGGTTGTATGAGAAGCATGGAGCTGGCATCTGCTCAGCTTCTAGTGAGGCCTTTTGTACTGTATCAAAACATGGTGGAGAAGATCAGAGGAGAAGTGGGCGGGTACAAAGGGGAACCAAACAGGAGGAGGAAGGACCTTGCTTTCTAACAACCCATTTTCAAGATAACTAGTCCTGTCACCAGAACAAAAACTTGCTCACACTACTGTGAAAAGAGCACTGAGCCTTTCAGAAGGGATCTGTGGCTGACCCAGACACCTCCCGCTAGGCCCAGCACTACCACATTGGGGATCAAATTTCAGTGAGTTTTGATGGGAATAAATAAATCATATCCAAACCATTGCAGCTGGCAGATTGAAGTCTAGTTGATGGTGAAAATTGAAAGCAATGTATTGTTTGAAAAGTAACCATCATAAATGAAAATATTGCTTGATACCTGATTAATATATTTTTCTTTGTGTTGTATCTGTGAGTTTGAGCCTTTATAGTATTCTCAGGGGACCTAGCTATTTGTTTTTCCTCTTTGTGTGGCTCTGCCACTCCTTAGGAGTGTTCAGCCAACTCCCCAATTGCTTCTTTTTAAACCTCAGCTGAGAACACTCCCTCCTAACATTATCTTCTCCAGATGGGCATGCTCTTTTTAGTTCTATATTTACCCAGTCCTCATTTGGGGATCTTAAAGTTCTTCCCATTTGATTGGCTAAACCCATCTTTATTGTTTTGTTCATATTCTCATGGTTGGAAGCTAACAGACGCTGAGATACAGTGTACTTTCTAGATGAAAGACTGCTGGTAGATTTCACTTTGTGGCATTCATAAGAATTTCCAAATGTGTGATGAGGAAGAGCAAGAGAATTGTAACCATGGTGAAAAACATAGATTCTGTGTTCTGCCTGGGTCAACTCTGCCCTCTGTAAGCCTCAGTTTCCTTATCTGTTAAATGGTCTTAATAAGTCTCCACCATCTAAAGGATTGAATGAGAGAACACATGTAAAGTACACATCACAGGGCCTGGCACATAATAAGCATTTAATAAAGGCTGGCTGCTGTTGTTACTGGTGTCTTGCTTTTGTTATGGTTAATTCCATAATTGTTAATCACTTTAAATGCAGTGACGCCACATTCTACTTTTGCTCATAAACTTTGCATTAAAAGTTATTCTACCAAGTCTTTATTTATTAATAACTAATCCATTTCCTTATTTTTAATATGTCTACTAACTCCCAACAAGCTATGTTGTCTCTTTTACATAGTTTTTTGCAGCTTTCTGACTCAGGTTTCTTGGCTTACCCACTTTGGGTAGCAAGGGCACTGATTGTTTTATTCTTTATCTGAGCGGGCCAGCTTTGGATTTATTAAAGGCTGGTTCCTCTGATGGAGGAAGAAATGCAAAGCCTGTGCACTGACTAGGCAATTATAAAACAAGTTTTCTTTCTTGTTTTTAAAGCAAAGTGGCCAAGTTGGATAAACTTCCAGTTCATGTCTATGAAGTTGACGAGGAGGCTGACAAAGATGAGGTGGGACGCCTGCTTGCCATTGCTTCTCTTCTCGCTTTAGACCTAAACATTGATTGTTACAGACTTAGAAGGTTCGTTAGAAAATTACCAATATTTAGCCAAAACAAGAATTGGAGTGTTACATGAAACGGGAAGAATTTTAAAAAACGTATTATTTGATTGATTGAAATAAGATCTCTGTTTCAACTTGACTGCTTAGCATTTCATGTTCTTCTGGTTGTGTTTATTTGCTCTGGGATCATTTTCAAAGACTTGGATCAGATTTGGCTACATTGTTAAAAGATATCAAGATTACTTAGACTTTAAATTTAGGTTGTTTTTCAACAGGATATATTGAAATGAACTGCCAGCCAGTAGATTTTTAAATGGCTGTTTCTTCAATGATTGCTTTTAGTGAAATCTGGTTTTATCAAGCCCATTCTCTCTGCTCCTAGAGAAAAGATTATGGCTAGAGGAGTGTATAACTGAATAAGGGAGACATAAAAAGGTGGTGCTGGCCATCTCTGCATTTCTCGTTCTCCCCCTTAGATATTGGATGCCCCATTGTGAGTTTAGGTTTTTTCATTTTTTCCCCCTAAAATGTCAACTGAGCCATTACACCAGTCACTGATAAACTTTAATAATGTCCATATAGCAAATTGTTTTAGAAACCACTTTTAATATAATTCTGAGAAAAGTAAGTGGTCATTTACAATAAACAAGGTCTTGAGAACTTGATGCCAATTGGGACTAATATGATAGGAGGACCAATTGAAATAAGTCATGGAAGGGCATACAATACATTGTAAAGTCCTAGACAGGGAAATTATTACTGTTAATAACAATAAAACTACTAAAATTAATATTGAGATGTCCTAAAACAAAGCATAGAATGGGTCTTTCTGCCATTGTCTATTTGATTACAAAAGAATTGCAGGATTGTCTGTGCATGTGTTTTATCTGTCTGTTTATTGTATATACAAATATATGCCTAACATTTTCAGCAGCAGTAGCAGCTCCATGCCCACTTCCGTAAACCCAGATCTCATCGTGTGGGGTCTGAACTTGAAAAAGCATGTTTCTTTGCTTCTCTGGCTTTCCCCTTCACTTTTCTAGCTCCTCTCTCACCCTCTGTTCCTGCTTGCACTCTTGCCCCTCTTTCTTATTCTCCTTTGCCCCATCATTTTATCTCTCTTTTCTGTATTGCTTCACATTTCCTCTCTTTCTTTTTTCACCTTTCCCTGAACTAAGCCTCTGGGAAGTTTTCCAGGAATTTGCTTTTGTCCTCCAACTATAGGGGAGTGTAATTTGAAAACATTTTTCATGGAACCAGGCAGGACCTTCCAACTAGAGTGGTCAAGTGTGGTATGTACTTTCCGTGGTTCATTAAACACTTAAAAATAAAAATTTGGACTGGAGCTTGCTTTGCCTTTAATGGAATGGGGTTTTCAGGAATGTAGGCTGGTCCTCTCTTTTACTGCTGAGTGGACTTTAACATGATTTGTAGGCATTAGTGTCAGTAGTTCCTCCATTAAAGGGGTGATGGACAGCTTGGCACAGAGGGGATGGTTTTCCCACTGACCAAGCTCACAGCGAGTCGCCTCGGTGGTAACGGGAGATTGATTGTGGTGGTGTTTTCCTTTTCTCCCAGGATGCTGCCTCCCTTGGATCTCAGAAGGGCGGAATCACCAAGCATGGGTGGCTGTACAAAGGCAACATGAACACTGCCATCAGTGTGACCATGAGGGTGAGGAGGCCTATACCCTGCTTTCCCCTCCCGTGAAACCCTCTCTGCTATAGGTCTTGAGAACAATGCCCAAGATGAATGGGCGTGCTGTTCTTCCTGACAAAAGGGACGTTGTCTGTTTACTAGGATGCTTCCCTGATGGTAGCACCCCCATTGGGACAGCCCTGTCCACCCACTTCCCCCACCGCCCTCTGACCACTAGCACGAAGAAACTATTACTGAGCTGGTATGAAGGGGCATCGCTGATGTAGGCTTTCTTCTCTATCCAAACTGAAAAATGCTCCTTGATACCTCACAGAACATCACTGAGGGGGCTGTTTATCATGCTAGACCTCAGCCCTTCTGTGGAGGTGCACTGCAGCAAAGTCGAGTAAAGCAAAATTGAGGACTGAAAAGGAAAATTGTTAACTTGCAAGAGGGTTGCAAAGAAAAAAGTAAAACTAGTCTAAGAAGCTATTCAGGAGAAAAGGAGGACCAGAGAAAGATCAGGATTAGGAATAAAGAGAAAAGAAGCAATAGAAGGGAGGAAGGATGAACAGGAAGGTGAAAACTAAATCAGGGGAAATGTGACTGTCATAATCCCAGGGCTGGAAAATCGTTCAGTGTCACAGGCAGAAAATAGTTCCTATTCTGTGTGAGCAAGAAGCCCTGGGGAGTTTAGAGAAAGTTTCCATCCTTCTGTGCTGCATTCCAAATTGCAAGTCCCCGCACTGCTTTTGGGTGGTTATGTAAAATTTCAGATTCTGTGGGTGAGAAAAATGACCCGTGGATGTTAAGGCAGCCACCTCCACAGAACTGAAATGCAGTAAGACTGTTGGATGTGCTGGGGAGTCGTAACCCATCCAGTTACCTGGAGCGTCCGCTGGAGCGGGGTTGGTTTTGGAGAGAACTGAAACAGTTTTTATGTATGCGTGTGGTCATAAGTGGGTTATTGATAGAGATTGTGACTCTTTTCATTTTGAAAGAATAGCTGTGTGTGTATTTTTCTTCCAGTCATTTAAGAGACGTTTTTTCCACCTCATTCAACTTGGTGATGGATCCTATAATTTGAATTTTTATAAAGATGAAAAGATCTCCAAAGAACCGAAAGGATCAATATTTCTGGATTCCTGTATGGGTGTGGTTCAGGTAAATATGAAAAGAGTTTTGTCATCAAGTTTTCTTATCTGCAGTAGTACTATTTGTGAATTGGCAGGTTTACAGCAAACACTTCCAAAATACAATACTCATGGGACAAATAACCTAAGGAAAAGCTTGTTTTTTATCATTGTAGAAGATGGGCAGGGATAACACAGAGGCAGATGACATTGTGGCACGGGCGAGTGCTCTGGAACACAAGTTCTTGTGTTTAAAACCTGCCACGGCCACTTTTCAGCTGCGTGATCTTGGACAGACTCCTTACCCAAAGTTTCTTCATTTGAAAAATTCGGATAATGATAATGTCATTAATAGGATAAATGAGTGCATTGGATGAGTCAACATGTGGAAATATTTAGAACAGCTCTCGCGTCTCAGTGGTGACTGTTAATTGCTATCACGGGAGTTCCAGTGGCAGTGTAGCATATCAGTAAAGAGTTGGGTTTTGAAGCAACTTGGGTTTGAATACCTGCTCTACCACTTACCAGCTGTGTAACCTTGGGGATGTTATTTAACCTCTCTGTGCCTCAGTTTCCTCATTTGTTAAGTAGGGATAATGATGGTACCAACTACAGTTACTGAGAGGATTAATTAATTAATACTCATGAAGAGCTTAGAACAGTGCCAGCAGATGGTAAGCATTCGGTCACTATGAGATAGTTTTGTTATCATAGTATTGTTGTAGAGTTATTCTTATAAATTATCTTTAATTATATATGACAAATGAACATATTCTTATTTTTAAAAATTGGACAGTGCAGATAAAGCGAAAGTCCTGAGTCCCTCTCCCCGCCTCCCATCTCTCCCTTTCCCAGGGAGCTGTTACCAGTTTGGTGTGCATCCTTCCATATCTTTTTATAGTTGTCTTTAAAAGCAGGTTGCTGGTTTCCCCACCCATCATCTGTCCATCTCTCCATCTGTCTGTTCATCTTTCCATCCTTCCACCCACTCCCTTGCTGTTTTCCAGGAAGATTTAAGGCAGCAGCTTACAGGGATGCATAAAACATAGGACAGCCTCAATTTAAAGTGGGAGTGAAAGCAGAAAGATGAACAAAGGGTTGGGATGGGGCGAGATAAAATAGAATTAAGAAAAAGACGCACATGTTTTGAAGGCCTAACGCCTGCTATGGGTAGACCACCAGAACGTGGACACAATTCATAGCGCACATAAGACACAGAGAATCCAATTAGTCAGAAGCTGCCCCAGTAATCTCAGAATGAAGATCACTCAGGCATTGCTCTGAGGGTCCTCAGACAGAGGGCTCTCTGATTAACGAACAGTCTCCCTAACAACTCCTCACAAAAGATGCAGTCATATTAGCAGAGAATTCTCCCCTAAACATGACTCTGTGGTGGCTAATCACATCAGCCCGAAGCTCGTTTCTGTAAGGAGGCTGTTTTGTGGGGCCAGTATGGCTAAAGTCAGGGGCACAGCTTTCTCGAGTGACCACAGGTATTCTTGTTTATGTATTTACCTGTTTACCTAAAATTAAAGTGCGTTTTTACCAAGGAATAAATTCATCTAATTCAAACAGTCCAGAAGTTCTGAAGGGTAGTGGGAAAAGTACCTCACCCCTGTATTACCCCTACCCAGGCACTCCCTGCTCCTCTGAAACAGTCATTTTCAACTTTATTCACTATTCCTTTTGGAGTTTGCCTTCATATTTCTGGGTCATGCATGTTCATGGCTGGTCCTTCATTCATCAGCTTTGGACATTGGATGACTTCCTATGCTGGTAGATAGGATTTTAGTTCCTGGTACCCTCCTTCCTATTCTAATCTGGATGCATCACTTTCTCTGCCCCACACAGCTGCCATCCTAGAGATTCCCCCTGCCCTCCTCCCTGTGTCGGATTCCCTGGTTCCAGGATCCCATATCTTCCTCTTCGTTGTCGTACTTCTTGTTTTTGAGGAGCACATCCTCCAGTAACTTCCTGAGAAATTTTGTGTATGATATTAATTTTTTGAGCATTAGGTTATCTGTGAATATCTTCATTTTTGGATTCCCACTTGACTCATAGTTTGGCCAGTTAGAAAATTCCAAGTGAAATCATTTTGCCTTGGAATTTCGGAGGCATCCTGTGACCTTCTAGGTGCTGGTGTCCTTTGGAGGAGTCTGATGTTGTTCTCAGTCCCGGTTCTTTGTGATCATCTCTTTATCTCTAGTGGTCTGAAATTTAGGCTGTTGTGTCTTGACTTTGATTTTTTTTTTTTTGGTAAACTTTTTTTGTTAAGGCTTGACAGATAAAGAGAAAGTACACACATAATGGGTGTGTGGCTCAGTGAGTTTCTGCCAAGTTTGGCTGTCTTTTATCTTTTGTGCTCTTTTATCTTTACCTCATTCTGGAGACTTTGTCCTGCACACTCTGGTCCCCTTGGTCTTCCCAGCTCTGGTCAGTCTCTTAACTCAGCAAGATGGCAGGACTCTGTTTGGGTTCCCCTTCCTGTGCCACGATCCAGATACTGACTCCAGGCAGAAGGCTGAGGTGGTGTGGGGCTGACTCTGTTAATTTCCCTTTTTATCAGGGACCACAGGCCTGCACTGTCTGTGGCCCCTTATCTATTTTGTTCGGTTTTCTAGTAATGATGACAGGAGAGTAAGTCCAGGTCCTGTTACTTCATCCTGGCCAGATGTGGAATTTAGGGGTCTGGCATGAGATGTCTGCAGGGGTCAGGCAGGTGGATGAGGTGGCAGAAGAGGCCTGGTTGTAAAGCAATAGGGAATGCTGAGGACTGTGGCAGACTGGAGCCTGGTACCGGGTTACAGGAGCAGCTGCTGCTCAGCTCAGCAGATGTTGCCAGGCGGAACTGCTGGCTCAGCAATGTCAGATCATCTGGTTTTTCAAAAAGCTACAGATACAGAACTTGAGTTAAATCTTGGTATCTTTAATTATTGTAATGAATTTAAAAAACCACTGTGCAGTACCAAAAAATAATGATAGACTACATGAAAGTGTATTATGGGATCCTGGATCAAAACTAATGCACTACTTAATGTTCACTGAAAATTATTTTCAGTCAACAGCTCATCTGTACGTGGACGTCTCTCAGCTAGTAGTTCAGCCCCAGCTGAAAGCTGCCGCTATGAACAGCTGACCTATGTCAGAGTATGTTTATTGACAGTGTGAAGTAAGGAGTACCAGAGTGATTATCAGTGGCAATGAATAACTTCTTGTGTGGGATTCCCAAGTAGGAGTTTCCTTTCATTTGCATTCCTGAGTTGGGAGACCTTTAAGTTACCTTTTAACTGAATTTTCTGGCATTGACTTAAAAGAATATGTTAAAGCAAAACTAAATATATTTGGCAATCTCATTTTTAAAAGTAGGAAGTAATTATTTTTGTTTTATAAGAGAGTTTTGTTGCATGTCTTTGGCACAGTGTTCAGATGTTTATAAGTACAACAGCCCTGAGCTTTTACTTAGTCTCTCGAGTGTATTTCAAAAACTAAGGTTCTAACTTCATTGGAAATCTCTTCCTTCAGATTGTTTTTGCAGATGTAGCTGATGGTGTTTTTCATGTAATAAATTGTGTCTAAGGCTTGAAAAGATTAAAAGCATTTTTTTATCCATGTCTGTTTGTAAACTGAACACCAGAAATTATGATTTAAGTGTTTTTTAAAAATTATTACTACTTTTGGATGTTATAAAAAATTAGTTCGTTAGTACTATGAACTCAAAGAAATGCCTAAACTGAAACTAAGTATTTTCGAACCCTAGAAATTGAGTATACTTATTTTGCAGATGAGAGAGAGAGGAATAACTTAGAATCAAGGCCTAATGTTTCCCCCCCACTTTTAACTTTTTATTTTCATGATGGTGAGTATGTGAGGCATTGGGGCATGGTGGGGAGAATCAAGGCCTAATGTTTCCCCCCCACTTTTAACTTTTTATTTTCATGATGGTGAGTATGTGAGGCATTGGGGCATGGTGGGGAGAGAACTCATTTTGTTTCTAGCCTTTGACTCCTTTTCTGATTCTTAGTGAAATGCAGGTGGCAATTACTGAGCCCACAGCAGACAGTCTGTGCACAAGAGTTTGTGTGGCTTTGCCGGGAGTAGCACTTGCTTTGCGTTTTCAAGAACCGTGCTGTAGAAAACACACCCAGACCTTTGGGAGGGTTGCCCTGTCCCCCACACCTCCACTGAGGAGCTCCCTCGGGAACTATGGATAGCCAGCTAAAATGTTACTGGGTGTAGGGGGCTATTCTACCCTCGGGTTGGCAGGAGTTTGCGATTTCACATCTCCCAGCCTATGCTTACAAGGAGTCTTGTGCCATGTTCCTCAGAGCTGAACCTCTATCTAGTGTGGGCAACCTGGGGAGATTTGGCCCTCCAGGGGACATTTGGCAGTGTCTGGAAACATTTTTGATTGTCATGATTCGGGGATGTGCTACTATTGGCATCTAGTGGGTTGAGGCCAGGAATGTCACTGAGCATCCTACAACGCCCAGGGCAGCCCCTCACAACAGAGAATTGGCTGCCCAAATGTCAGTAATACCAAGGTTGAGAAGTCCTGGTCTAGTGCAGATCTATCCTCCATCTTGTACTGTGTGAGGACTGTTGTCTTTGCACTTTGAATCGGTCACGCTCTCACAGGCATGAAAACTTGGGGCATGAGGCAAGGCCATGGCAGGGAGTCCAACTTCCTTTTGGAATTCATAAATGATGAGAGAGTTCCAGATAAGTCAGTCAAACATACTGATAGATAGTGGTTTGCTTTTTAAAATGCCATACTACATACTACCTTGTTAAAAAAAAAAATAGAAACTAAAGGAATATGAAAATTTTTTATTAAATTTCATTCAACAAAGATTTTTGAAGTGCCCACTATGTGCCAGACCCTGTTCTAGAGACTAGGGATGTAATATTGAACAAAAAGAAGGGAAACTCTCTGCCCTTGAGGAGCTTCCATTCCACTGGACAGGACAGACGTTGAATAAAATAAATATGTAAAACAGGTAATGAGTGGGATGGAAAAATAAAGCTGTGGATCAGATAAAGCAGGGAGGGTGGATAGTCCTGGGTTCTATGGGGAGGGGGCTTGCAGTTTTAAATAGCTTGTTCTGAAATGCCAATGAGATGGCCCCATCAGCCAATGAGAGAAACTATTTTATGGCAGTTCCAATTCTTTAAAAACATGTCCCTTTATCCTTTTTCCATTTCAGAACAACAAAGTCAGGCGTTTTGCTTTTGAGCTCAAGATGCAGGACAAAAGTAGTTATCTTCTGGCAGCAGACAGTGAAGTGGAAATGGAAGAATGGATTGCAACTCTCAATAAGATTCTCCAGCTCAACTTTGAAGCTGCAATGCAAGAAAAGCGAAATGGAGACTCTCATGAAGGTGGGTAGGTTTGGCTTCCCCCAGGTGCACACACGCTCTGTAGGGGTCTTTGTTCTTGCCAGGCGGGTATAGGAAGGAGACCTGTTTTGCACAAGTACAGGAGAGATGGGACAGATATGAGATCTTTATAGGTAGCCTGCCAGCAAAGATTTTGTCACATTAGAATTTACCTCCCTAATATTTTTTATGTGGACATTGTGTAACGGGAGAAGCCACAGCTTTGGATGCAGAGAGGAAGATCTGGGTTTGAGTCCCCTACATACCATTTTTCAGCTGTGTAGCCTCGGGCAAACTACTCATGTTTTCTGAGCCACTATTTATTCACCTTTAAAATGGGAATAAAAACAAAACTCGCTGGTCAGATGGAAAGAGTAAATAAGAAAATGTTATTTCAAGTACCTGGCATACAATTTGCAATGTGTTGTAAAATATTGGTAATGGTTGTTGTCATTAATAAGATCCTTTGGAATTTTTAAGACAAAATTAGGATGGGTGAGAGCCTCAGGTTAAATTGGTGAGAAAAGTCTGGCTATGTTATTGACAATTCATGTTATATTATAGTTCAAGCCTTTAGGTAGTTCCCCAACCCTGGCTGCCCCCCTAGAAGTGCCTGAGAGCTTTTTGAAAATACTGTTTCCATGGTCCCACCAAAGATTCTAATTTAGTTGGCCTTGGGTAGGGCCTGGGCAGGTCTGACTTTTGATGGGTGTGTCCCTGTGGGCTGTTGTTCATAGCTACTATCAGTTCAGTTAGATAGTGTGCATGGTGTACCAGCTGTTAAATGTTTGATGCTCACCACTGGGCCTGGGTGTCAGTAGTTTTTCAAAGCACCCCTGCACCCCCAGATGTTTCCTGTGTGTGTCCAGAGTTAAGGACCACTTTGTTCAAGGGCACCTAAGAGAAATGGGCTTCCTCCTCCTGTTTTAAATAAAATACTTTGAATTACAAGTGACCCAGATAATCTGTTTTGCCATTTTAGATGATGAACAAAGCAAATTAGAAGGTTCTGGTTCCGGTTTAGATAGCTACCTGCCTGAACTTGTCAAGGTAACATCATCTTAAATCTGCTCTTCATTGAATGCTATTAAAATACTTCTCATCTCATGAGTTTGTCCAGAATGGAATCTGTTAAAATCATAACGATTATGTTGTGATTACCACTCTCTGTTTTCTGACTGGAATATGAGGTTACATGAAGTATGGTACTGCCCTGAGTTGAGACTTCAGTCTCTTTTTCAGAAAGCACCTTACAAAGTATTCTCTTTTTATTATTCTTTATGTTTTTCCCCTAATAATATTTAATACTACATCACATGTATTGAAGAAATAACCAAAATACCTAGGTACATATTCTCATAATGACATGGTACTTTCTATGTTTATACACGTGCTTCTCCTTATTTAAATTAATAGACACAATTTCAAAGAGGATGGATGTGGTAATCTTGCCACTACACCAAAGAAAGGTTGCCTGAATGACAGAAAAATTTCCTGGGTCACTCTCAGTAAAAAAAAAAAAAAAAGGGGGGGGGGCTCTACCTGCATTTTATAATTTTGAGAAACTTAAAAGTTACTGAAAAGCACAAAGAAAAGCAAAACAACCACACTGCCACCATCCAGATTCAACATGTTATTACTATGTTGTCTTTTTAACTTTCACATTTTTAAAAGAAATAAAACATCAGTTATAGTGTAAGTTTTTTTAAAACACTATCCATATTCCCATTCTCTTTGTCCCCCCAACCACATCCAGAGACAAGCACTATTATGTTTTACTTCCATTTCATTTTTATATCTTTTACAAATCAGTCTATCATAATGATATATATATGGTGTTATTTTGTATGTTTAAAAATGTTATATAAATGCTAACATGTGATTTGTATTATTCTGCACTTTTTAAAATTCAGCCTTGTTGAGATCCGTCTGAGCTGGTATATGGATCTAGTTCATCCCTTTTACTGAACGGTATAAACATTTTACTTTAGCTGTTCTATTATTTCCATTTTTTTCTATTATAAACAATGCTACAATGAATATGCTTGTACTTGTCTCCTTGTGTGTATCCACGAACGATTGTTTTTTAAATGAGAGAAGTATCTTTGTCTTCTCTCTAGCCCTTTATATTCTTACTCTGTTACTGCCTTTCTATTCTTTTTTTGATAATACAGTGAAATAATGACTCTACACACCCAGAACTTAAACACTATAATAGAAACATGGTTTATCTATATAGGATTATAAATAGACTAGCATTCAGCATTGACCTTTATTTTAAGACAACACAGCTTTTCTCAAATATAAAATCTCCCTCCCTGGCTGGGATGTTAGAGCATTGTTTTTCTTCAGGACTTGACTGTTACCACAGTATCTTTTTAGCACCTGCCTATTAAAGCTAATTTTAGTGCCACCATTTTAACCTCCTAGTCTGGGAAGAGTTTTGGCTTGTGTGTTTGTACTTTCTTGTTAGGAACTTCTGTGTATCCTATTTTGCACTGAGATTTGCTTTTCTGTGTCTGGATGTTTGGGGATTCTCACAACAAAATGTTGGAACCTGTTTGGGTTTTAGTTTGTTGAAGCAGTTAATATATTTGATAAACTGTAGAGGTCAGAAAGTAACTTTCTGCTCTAACTCGGTGAACAGAATGGATACGTAGGAGAAGACACATTGGAGCCTAATGATTAATTAAAAATCAATGTTTTTTTTCTGTGAAGACATGTAGGAGGGGACAACCCTTCTTCTCTCACTATGTGGACAACATAATTCACTTTTTTTAGATCCTAAGACCTAGGGAGATTTTATATTTTATATATGTGTGTATATATATATGATATATGTATACATATTATTTGTGCTTATGTTTTCACTTTTTAAAAAAATTGAACATATTGAGAACTATTTCTAAACTTTGGGTTACAACCAAGTTAGCTGAAGCAATTTTAGTTGATAAATCAATTTAATTGACTTCAGCCCGATTTCTTATTGTTTGTTTTGATTTAATTTTTATTATTTTTTTAATTGAGCCATAGTTTACATTGAGCAAAATGCCCAAGCATGAATTGTATAGCTTGTTGGAGTTCACATTTGTATAGTGATTTAACCACCCCCCAGATCAATATATAGACCACTCACAGCATCCAGAGACTGTCTTGTACCGCCTCCCAGCTGATACTCCCGTTACTTTGACCTCCATCGCGGTAGGTTAGTTTTGACTATTCTAGGCATTTGTATGAATGGAATCATATAGTTTGTGCTCTTTGTGTCAGGCTTCTTTAGCTAAGCGTTATGTAACCCACATTTAAAAAAAAATTTAAGTGGAATAGAATTGAACAGAGAATATAAAAGTATATTACCTTTAATACTGATAGATATTATTTCACATATATACATGTATACACACATATATAGTGTGTGTTGCATTGTAATGTAAAACATATTTCTTTTTTTGGTATGCCATTATTGTATATTGTTACTGATATATAATAGTTGTACATATTTGGGGGGTACATGTGCTATTTCGATATCTGTGTACAATGTGTAATGATCAAGTCAGGGTAATCGGGATATCCAGCACCTCAAACATTTATCTTTCCTTTGTGTTGGGAACATTCATACATATTTCTTACTGTGGGCAAGGGTCAAAGCCTGAAAAATACAGAATCATTAGAGTCCCCCTGCCCTGTTCTCAGGTGTTTTATTTATTTATTTTTATTTTTTGGAATATAAATTTAAATTTATCTCTTAAATAATAAATGATCTTTTGGCCAGTCACAGTGGCTCACGCCTGTAATCCTAGCACTCTGGGAGGCCGAGGCACGGAGATTGTTTGAGCTCAGGAGTTCGAGACCAGCCTGAGCAAGAGCAAGACCTCGTCTCTACTAAAAATAGAAAGAAATTATATGGACAGCTAAAAATATATATAGAAAAATTAGCCGGGCATGGTGGCGCATGCCTGTAGTCCCAGCTACTCGGGAGGCTGAGGCAGGAGGATCACTTGAGCCCAGGAGTTTGAGGTTGCTGTGAGCTAGGCTGATGCCACGGCACTCTAGCCTGGGCAACAGAGTGAGACTCTGCCTCCAAAATAAATAAATAAATCAATAAATCAATAAATAAACGATCTTTGTAGAAAACTTAAAATAGCACAGTTTCATCTATAAAATATTTTTGCCCAAACCATCTAGCATGAACCCAATCAAGCCTCTAGACCTAACTTTCAGATTACAGTAAGTACAGGGAATACAGAAACAAATTAGAAGACACCATAAGGAAACAACTGGAGAAATGCAGGATATTGGGCAATATATAAGACTATCAGCCTACACTCTTTAAAAGTCAGCGTTATTTAAAAAGAAAACAGATAGGGGAAGAGTTCGATATTCAAAGAGACTACAGAGGTGTAAAAACCAAATGTAATATGTGAACCTTGATTGTTGAACCTGAGTTGGGAGCTTAGGGCCACAAGAGACATTCTTAGGATAATTGAGGAAATCTCTCAGGTGTGTGAAAATACTTTTATTTAAGAGGGTTAAAAAAAGGCAGAAGGTAATTTTTTGAAGGGAAAAAGAATGAAGAAAACTAAGATGTATTGTCATTCACTGAGCGTGCTGCTGTCAGGAGTGTTGGGAGCAGGTGTTTGTGGACTTTGCCTTTTAATGGCCTACTCAGCGGTGTGCGTAGTCAGTGGCCCAGGTACCACGCAGACCTGTGCCCTGAGCAAAAGTGTGATTTCAGCTGTTTATCATCCCCCTCCAGTGTATCTGGGGTGGGGATCATTTGTACCTGTTGAGAAAGCAGAGAAGTTGCCTATAACTGTTGGTCATCTATCCTGTTTTCAGAAGGAATGGGCCCCTTGGCTGCAAAATCAGAGATGTATGTAGGAGATGGGGTGGGGGAGAGAGCGGTGCAAGGAGGGAGAGTTTAGTCAGGGGATGGAAAAGTAAGGAGGTCAGTACCAGGGCAGGAAGGCACAAGACAGGGTCAGCCTGGGAGGCTGGGCCACAGTTAAGTAAGATTGCAGAGAAAGGCCTAGAACAATGGGGGAAGGCAGAAGGTGGTTGGAGGTGTCATTTAATGGCAGGTTCCTCTCTGGTCAACTCCTCTTTCTGCCTCCCTCATCCTGTTGCCCCGGCTTTTGTTTCTATTACTGAGACATAGCCAAACAGGATATGACCGACAGGAAGTTGTTTTAGTGCAAAAATAACTGATGTCTCATTCTGGAATATTATGGAGGGGCCCTTTACTTATGGTGTGAGCAATAGGGACTTAGGTTTTCAGAATATTTTGTATATTCTCGGAACTTATGTTTGTACATTTAGTACTGAACATCTTATTGTTTTCATATTAAGGGACACCCTGTATCTATCCTGAAACCTGTTCTTTTCCTCCTATTGTCTAACATGGAACCAAACAATTTTTGTTGTAAATGTAGCAGGATATATAGCATCAGTCTTATAAATATTTTTATTAAATACACAAACTGTAGTTCAAGTTAGTTAATTGATTTCTTCCCTAGAAAGAAAGTCAAGGGAGTAATATGATTAGGTTGTTAATCCCATTACTTAATTATTTAATTTCTCTGGTTACGTTTATCTTAGGTCACATTGGAATATGTATATCACCTCCTTGTATAAAGATAGTCTGAAGAAAACCCTTGTGCACCCACCTTATACTTTCTTCCACAGCTTTTCTGTTTTTGAGCTTTTTTTGTACTCAGAAAACAGCACCTCACTCTTAATTTGGTCTCCCCATGTGGTTGTTTCTGAAAGAGAAGCAGAGTGTCTTGTTAATCCAAAATTGCTCATATCCTCTTACCTTATAACTTCTTTTTAAGTGAATGAACCTATCTTTCCAGATAAGTCTTCCACAGTTGAACACAGGAGAAAGTTTGGTGTCTCAGACTTTATAGTCTCGTTGAGGTTGGGGAACTCGTCAGAACCCAGATGGTTTCACAGACACCTTTTCTGATTTTTTGAACCAAGTCTTTAATAAGTGCTTCTTTCCCTATATCCCAATCCAGAAAATGATATCATTGCATTACAGTGCAAAGGAACTGGCTAGGGTTGTGTTTGTGAGGTCATCCGGCGTTCCATTTCTGGGCCTCCTTATTCTGTAATGCTTTATTGTAGCTTTGAGACACAGAGGGTGAGATGGTGGTTCAGGAGAGTTAGATATCTTGGAAGTCGTGGAAATAGATCACGATAGTGCTTTTAAATTAAAGAATATATTATATATTCTGGCCTCCAAGGATTTTGCTAAATCTTCCTATTCCAACCCATTCTGTTTAAATTGACCCAACAGTCAACACAATATTTTTCTCATAATTCGTCCCAAGAATAAGATGCTATTGGCTGTAGTCATTGACTTTGGATTGTTTTTTCTGCTCACAAATAAACTTAAGACACAGAGCACACCTAAAGCCGACAGCAGACTTTCTGGAAACTCTTGAATATTTGGTTTGTAGTTACTTCTTAAGACAAAGAAGAAAACCTTGTCAGGGTGTATCATTAGTAGTTGAATTGAGACTTTATGGGGTGAGGTGGGAGGGACGTGGGAACAACCTTTGTTTTAGGTGAATCATTCTCTTCTTTGACTTTTGAGCAAGCGCCGGTTTCTACAGAGAATGGCTGTGCATTGGCCATTTTCTGTGTCCATTTTCCTCCCATTCTCCTTCCCACTGAACCCAAAGTAGTCAGCGGGCTGTGATCAGGGTGGTGGCCACAGGGTGTTTTGGCACGATGTGGACTGGCCATGGGTTACTGTTAAGAGCAGAGCTGGTTTCTGTCACTTTGAGAAGTGCTCAGAACTACGTAGACTTTGGGATAATATTTTTTTATGGCTGTATTTTGTGGGCTGTACATATTACAAGTATTTATTGTCTTTGTTAAAATTTTTAATGAAAAATAAATGTACTTGCTATAATAAGTAAAAATACCCAAAGTTTTTTAAAGAAAAGTTAATCCTTTCCGTTCATCCTCTATTCCTACCTTCCTCAGGACACTGATGTTAACCTGTCATGATTCTCCTTTTACCAAACTGATTGCTCATAGAAACACACGTACACATATGTAGGATTTTTAAGGTATTTTTAAAAAATATGCTCATGATATATACATTATTCTGAAATTTGTTCTGTCACTTAAGAACATTTCGTAGCTGTCTCTTGGGTCAGTAGAGGATCTAGTTTGCTCATTTTCATAGTGAGCTTGTAATCTACCTTACACAAAAGTAAGCAACGTAATATTCCAGCTGTGGGTGTTGCACAGTTTATTCAGCCACCTTTCTGTTGATGGACATTTTGTCTGTTTGCAGTTTTTAGCCTCCACCAACAGTACACAGCAAACAACATGACATCAAATACTTGTGCTCTTATTTTAGTAGGAGAAATTCCCCAAGATGGGAATTTTAGGTCAAAGGTTATTATGTTTTATGGATGCTTTAAATATTTCCAGATTACTTTCCCAAGAGGTTAATACAATTCACATTCCTGTTTTTCCCTTATCAGAGGAGGGAAAAATGCTATTTTACTGTGCTTTAATTTATATTTCACTTGTTAGTAGTGATATTTTTAACATTTTCATATATTTCTTTTCTGTTAGGGTTTCTTCTTCCTCTCTGACTTGCCTGTTCATACTCTGTACCTTTGTCTTTTCTTGCGTAGTAGTTGAGAGGCTGGGCTCTGAGCCCAACAGCCTGCATTAGAAGAAAGGCTTCCATTTCCTGTCGTAGGACTTTGGGCAAAGTACTTAACCCTCATGCCTCAGTGTCTCCTCTTCTCACCAGCAGGGATAGTAATAGCACCTGCCTCCTATAGCTCTGGTAAAATTCAGATGGGCACTTAGGATAATATCTAGCAGATAGATGTTGGCTATTATCATCATTATTCTTCCAGATATTTTTTATTCCCTAACTCTGGAGTGAAGCCCTGCCCCTCCCCTAAGCCACATTTTCTTACCTCCTAGATTTTACTTGGTAATTCCTTCAGCCACTATTTATTGGGACTCCCTTCTGTTTAATGCATCATCCTAGGCCTTGGGAGGGATGGGAGGAACCTTAAGCCCAGTTTGATTTTTATCTATCTCATAGCAGAGCTTTCAATGTATGCAAAGTAGATCACAAGCTTTTAGGTTATTTTTATGTCTAAAATTTTCCCTTTTTTCTCATTAAACGATCTCTCTAGTGAAGATTATATCTGTTGGGTATTTAGTGGCAACACCGGGATGTTTTTGTGTCTATTAATATTTTGGCTAGTAGTTTCTTTATTTTTTTTCTTTTAATATGTCTGCATTCCTATTTGTCCTCTAATTATATGGAGCTCATAGCACTTGTTCTTGCTGTATTCATTTCTCATCTCGTAGCATAGCAACTTGAGACAAAAAGCATCTTTCAGAAAGGCCTCAAGAATTGCATCTACATTAAGAACCCGTTGCTCTAATCTAGCGTGTGAGGTCACAGTACAGTATTTGCCTTTGTTGAAAGAGGCAGGCAGACAGTCAGAAGTAGAATATGTTATTGTTAATGGTGGTTTGCTGCACCTAGTACTGATGGTTTTGTTAGGAAACGTCATGGGCAGTATACAATATAAAGCAAGTTCTTTGGGTTCAGTTAAGTGGATTCCACTTGCACATGCTCTGGCTCTTTTGATGTGGAAAATTAGGAAAGGTAATAGGCAGGATTGAGTAAAATGAAGTGGTCCCATCCTCCCTGTGGAGAGAGTTTGCCTCAGCCACGGCCACCTATTTTGCCCTGGAAGCAGGAACAGAAGATTCGTAGGAATGTCCTTTGACCTCCACAGCCTTCAAGCCCCCTCTGATGGCATCAAGATAAACTGTGTTGTGGTCAGAGACGAGCCGTCAACTTGTTCAGCATTTTTACTCACTAATGGAAATGGAGTGCAGGGTGGCTTGCACAGCTAGTTAGCCACTAAACTTCTTAGAACTAAAGCCCAGCATCTTCGTTAGCATTCTGCTGGTCATTTCATTAGGCATAGACAGTTGCTTAAATACAGTCATGAGAGCTCGGATCATTGCTAAGGACCTATTACATATATCAACTGCGTGACTGAGAAAGCTGCTTAATTTCTCATTAGCCTTGATTAGAAGTATAATAATAGACCTCGTTCGCCACCGAGAGAGAAGGTGAGACGCTTTTTCCACTGTGGTTGTCAGCTGCGCCATCATCAGGTGTTTTGAGGTGACTCATGTCTTTGGGGGAAGCAGCAGATGAGAGACGACATTCTATTCTGACTCTGTAGACTTAACCATGGAGATTGAGAACAACAGAGATCTCTGACTGTCAAGAAGAATTCGATGTAGATCTAGAGGTTCCAGGCATGGGAAATTATGAGGGTAGAGATGACGTCTATCTTGCAAGTGTCTAAGAAGCCTCTTTTCTTTCTGTCTCTGTTCCCAAATCCCACGTCTTCAGCCCCCATCTCTGCCACCATCTGTCTGTTTTCTTCAGTGGCTTCTCCTCTTCTATCCACCCCTTCACTAGTGGGCCCTGGGATTCTGTCCTCAGACTCCCTTTCACTCTCTCTCTCAGGGAATCTCATCCACTCTCTTGACTTCCGCGCCCACCTCTGTGCTCTTCTCTGACTCTGTAACTCCAACTTCTTCCTCTGTCTTGTGCTCAGGTTCCACCCCTCTGGCTGTCTACTGCATGTTTCCAGTTGGAAATCCCACGAGCATCTTCACACTCTACTTTGTTTATCATCTTTCCTACAGATTTACTCTTCTCCCTGAGTTATCCGTCTCAGGCAGTGCATTCACCGTTCAGCAGGCCACCCGAGCTAGGAACAGGGTTTGTTGTGGGCCTTGCTGTGGGACTGGGAGACCGTTATGATAACCCAGAAACGATACCGTGAGCCTCCAGGTCTTTTTTTAATCCATTGCCTCAGCCTTACTCAAGTGATGCTTTTAAAATGTGGAACTCATGATTTTATTCTCTTGCCTAAAATATTGCCAGATATTTTGGATTTTGAATGAAATCCCCAGTCCTTAGCATACAAGCCCCAGACTCACTTCTCTTTACTTTTCCATCGTATCCAGTCTTATGGTCATAATGAACGACTTGGTCATTGCTCAGGTATGACTTCTTGTCCCTTCACACCTGCAGTGTCTCCTCCTAGAATGCCCCTTTCTCCTTTCCTGGCCAAATGTTCTCGTCCTTCAAGATGGGCCTTCTCTGGGGCGTCTTTCCTGACTCCCACCTCCTAGTGCAGGGGGCTCCTTCTGCACCTTACACTCTCTTTTGTCTTTCTTATTACCTGTTGATATGCTGTCTCCCCAGCTGGTGTCCTCAGGGTAGGGACTTTGTTCATTCATGCTTGTGTCCCCAGTGCCTGGCACATAAGAGGTGCTCAGTGAATATTTATGGGATGATCTGCCATAGTTTTCTCTACCCACCATTCAAAGTGTATTTCTTTCTCTTCCCCTTCTTGTACCCAGTCTTAAACTGGACCCTATTAAATCCTTTCTGCCACCTGGGCTCATTTCCATCCTCAGTACCTGTGCTGTGCCTGGAATGTTCATGTTTTGTTCAGCCTGGAACATTCATATTTTCCCTGTTTTGCTATCTAAATTCTGCCCCTTCATTCAAAGCCCATCTCATATTCCACTACTTTAGGAAGCCTTTCTTGACAGATAAGTGCTTATTCTCTTTTGCTTTCTTCATGTTGTTTTTGACTCTGTAGTTGGTTGTCAGCTTCTTAAGGGCAGAGGTGGTGTCTTGACTTTGTTTTCCCCTCACGGCACTCACCTTGTGTGCTGCACGCTCCCTGGAGTGTATCTGTCTGTTGACATGCAGCCGGCTCTCCAAGATAAGGCAGAATTTTCTAGCAGCCTGAACTTTCAGGATGGGGCAGCATTTAAACATATTTGGACATCTCTGTAAGAAAATCATTTTGTTAAGAGTAATTTATATTCATCTTGTTATCAGAGTACCAGAGAAGCAGAAATCAAACTGAAAAGTGAAAGCAGAGTTAAACTTTTTTACTTGGACCCAGATGCCCAGGTAAGAACTATATTAATATTTAAAATTTAAAGCCAAATGGAGGCAAGAAAATCTTTGAAGAGTTTCTTTGTTTGCTTTGTTTATTCTGGATGGACAAGCAATATAGTAATATAGAACACTTGGGGAAAAGAAAAATAAAAACAACCTATAATATCATCGTACCATTACTGTTGTGAATATTTGTATGATTGTTGCAAATTGAGATAGATTTATCCAAAGATTCCTCAAGTTCACAAAGAACATATAATGTACCTGTTAAAATAACCATTAGAAAATAACAGGTATCACTGCAGATGCCTGGGAGTCAGTGATAGTTTCCAACTAGCTGAGGCTCCGTCTCAAATACAAAACCTTCTTTTCTCATTTAATTGTAATAAAAGTATTTTTCTGTATTTCTTTACAGATCTTATAGCCATATGAATGTGTGTATATATATTATTTCTTTTAGGCAATTTTTACTTATTTTGATGAAATATACATAACATAAAATTTACCATTTTAACCATTTTTAAGTGTACAGTTTAGTGGCATTAAATACATTCTTATTGTTGTGTAACCATTACCACCACCCATTTCCAGAACTTTCTCATTTTCCCAAACTGAATCTGTGTACTAAATAATAATGCCCCAATCCTCCTTCCCCCATTCCCTGGTAACCTCTATTCTGCTCTGTGAACTTGTCTATTTTAGGGACCTCAGAAGTGTGGAATCATACAGTATTTCTCCTTTTGTGTCTGGTTTCTTTCACTTAACATACAGTTTTCAAGGTCCATGCATGTTGTAGCATGTGTCAGGATTTCCTTCCTTTTTATGGCTAAATAATATTCCATTGTATGCATATACCACATTGTATGTATCCATACACATCTGTTGATGGACACTGGGGTTGTTCATAAACATGATTTTTAAGGTCTGTATAATCATCTATCAAGTAGGTATATCGTCATTTGCTTGACCATTATATGTAACTATTATAAACTATATAATCTTCCTATAAAGTAGTAACACTGTTATGAGTAAATGAGTATATATAGCTTTTCCATATTTTAAGCAGTTTCCTCTGGATGCGTTTATGATGAGATTTTTTTTAAATAGAAGCATAATATATTTATATATTTACATTTTCTTTTGAAGAAGCTTGACTTCTCATCAGCTGAGCCAGAAGTGAAGCCATTTGAAGAGAAGTTTGGAAAAAGAATTCTTGTCAAGTGCAATGATTTATCTTTCAACTTGCAATGCTGTGTTGCTGAAAATGAAGAAGGACCCACTACAAATGTAATTTTTCTTTTTTAAAAATAAAGATTTTTAAAAAATAACCAAAAGTTTGAGGTATGCCCTTATGGTGCAGGCTGAATGAGAAATCCTAGTTCCTGGTATCAGAGAGGTGTAGTGTGTGGATCGGGATATGGAGGGTTGTTTAGCCTGCAGAGACAGGATGTTTGTGATGAGGGATGAGGATGGTAGGTTTGCGCTCAGTGTTTCCTGGAGTCAGATTTCGTCTTAGACACTTGAGGGAAGGCAGCTGTCTGCTTTCTGTGGAGCACACATTAAGTAGCAGAGTACATAAAAGTAAAATAATTGCTTCCTAAAATGTTTTATTACCAATTCTCTATATGAAAAAGGATGGGACTGTTTAGTAGTACTTTATGGCAACAATCCTAAATAGGTCTCGTCATTTCTCCTTTGATAGCAGCATCCTTTTTCCTTGTTTGAGCCATAGTGATCGCGTGAATTGTTTTGTTTTGTTCTGTTCAGGTAGAGCCTTTCTTTGTTACTTTATCCCTGTTTGACATAAAATACAACCGAAAGATTTCTGCCGATTTCCACGTGGACCTGAATCATTTCTCTGTGAGGCAGATGCTGGCCACCACATCCCCGGCTCTTATGAACGGCAGCAGGCAGAGCCCGCCTGTCCTTCAGGGCATCCTCCACGAAGCCGCCATGCAGTATCCGAAGCAGGTGGGAACTGTGAGCCTGCGGTCATACTGCTCAGACTTAATCTTGCATGTTACGGAAATACATTGACAGTGCTAAAATGAGACCTTGTAATGCACCAGTGGGTAAATTAGACCATTAATTATATTAACAGTATTTATAATTAGATGGTAAAAGCAAGCTGAGAAGTTAGTGGCTTTTAATTTCTCATTGCTTTTTTCTAAACCCTGCCCTAGTCAATTCTTCCACCACATAGACTTTTTGAGCTGATGATAAACTATTGAGCAGCTACCCAGTTTGGCCCTGGCACTGGGGGCTTCTTACTGGTTGTTCTGCTTCACACTGTTCTTTACTATGTTAATGTTCGTGGAATTTGTTTAGTGCAACTGTGAATTCTACTTACTGAAGAAAATTGTTTCCCTAGGGAATATTTTCAGTCACGTGTCCTCATCCAGATATATTTCTCGTGGCTAGAATTGAAAAGGTCCTTCAGGGGAGCATCGCACATTGCGCTGAGCCGTATATGAAAAGTTCAGACTCTTCCAAGGTAGGAATGACTTTTATGCTTTGTGATGATAAAAAGCAATCTGAAAAGAGGACTTTATGTCAAAATATAAATGCGTAATGAAACAAAATGTAAGTCATGTTTATATAATAGTTAGAAGGTGAAGAATACTGTACATGTCTTTACTCTTTATTTAACTTTATGTGTTGATTTTAATGCAAGGTAGTCCTATATGTGAATAAAATGCTTCATTTGGCTAGTCTATCCTGACATCCTGAAATAATTTGCAAAGGATTACCAGCTTTGTAGCAAACTTTCTGCTGTTACCAAGTACATATATGGTATGCAGACATCTATTTGTTGATGTGCCTCTTGGGTTCTGGGATTATGTTTTGGTCCATATACACTTATATGTGAGGCTGGAGAGGCAGAGATGCCCTGGTCTCAGATGGTCTGGCCTGTAGGTCCACTTAGTTTTTGTTAGAGGAGCAGGGTTACATGGTAGAGGTGGCGTGACCTTAGGTGGAAGAGGGAAGGAGAACATACAAGATGTGTGTTTGATATACTTTCCAAAGTAGTGTTCATTACTTTGGAGGTGCCTAGGTGTGGACATACCAAAGTCATCCAGTCTGAGATTTGCTTTCATACTTCAGCACACTGAGGCATACACAGGTTAGTTACCTGCTCTCACAGTTAGAGTGGCCAAAGGGCACTTGACTGTCACTTTTTAGCACACGTGCTATCTGGTTAGAGTAAGCTGTTGAGTGCTGTTGTCCTTGCCAGTTTTACAGTATTTTTAGTTCTTCTTTTTTTAAAAAAATGTGTATATGGTCATCTGACAGATGGCCTGGATTTATTGACAAGGACAATCAGCAGCAGGGGTGGATACCCCAGAGGCTCTAACTGAGGTATACTAAGTTGGCTTCATAGCTCCCTCTCCTCATCTCTGGGCACTCGCACGTCATAGGTATGTCCACCAAATGCAGGAGGGCCATTAAAGACAGGTTGCGTGTAAGAAGGCCTGGGTGCTGAGTGCCTAACTAGCCTGGGTACTTTGAACAAATCATGTCACCTGTCTGGCTCCGGATGTCCCATCTGTGGGTGAAGGATGATGTCGCTACTTGCTCCCACCTTCCTCAGAGGGACAGTGTTAGGGTCAAACAGATAATGTACAAGACGGTGCTGTGCGCACTTAAATCACAGAATGCACATAAAACATCATTGTTTATTACAGCCCCAGTCAAGTAAAAGCCCATTTACGCAGGCACATTGCTTCAAACAGTAAGCCTTTTTGGCTGATAAAGGCTGAGTAAAGTTGGGTCTCTAGAGAGAAGCTGTTTTATTTTTTTAAACCAAGTCTGTAAAACCTTGGATGAGAAGCTCTGGTACCTCTTTTATGTTTTGATTAATAATCAATGAAGGCCTAAGATAAGATCTACTCCCCCAACTTGTGTATGCAACACGTTTCCCAGGACCATACCCACCAACTTTGTTACTTCTGCCTGCCACATGCATGGTTTGAAATTTGGCAGCTCGTATTGCTGCAAAAATTACATATCACTAAAGGCTAAACTTTGCACACTTCCCAGTGTCCATAAAGCATCTGTTGAAGTCTTTTCCTTTGTTATTTTTGGGATCTTAAGCTCATCCATGTGTAAAGCTCATTCATGCATTCATTTTCCTACCACCTCCAAAGCATTAAATTAAAGCAGAAATTAAGGCTCAACCATCTTAATCAGCAGAGAAATTTTGGCAGAGATGTTACAGTGAGATGATTTTTTCTGTCAGAGTTGTCTCTTCATGTTTTCCAAGATGATCTCTAGAACATTATTTGGAGTAAGTTTTCATTTTGGAGGATACTTTTATGAAAAGTCTCTGTGGGTATCTACCATTAGATTTTGTTTTAAAAGAACAGAGAAAAAACAAGGAAAAAAACCCCAAAGGGCAAAAACATGTTTTTTACTTTGACTTTAACATGTATTATGTTCTATTTGCACCCTTGGGAAGTCTTAGAGCTCAGTCCTCATTTGCTGCAGGGAAGGCTTATTAAAGCCTTGTGATTTAGCTTAAAATTTTATGCAAATACTACATTTTACTCCACGACATATTCATTATTGTTAGAATCTGAAAATCTTGAGCCTGAAAATGTTTAAATAAAATTGACCTTCCAGGAAGGTAAGCTGTTTTACCCTATGACTACATACACCTGAGACCCCACTAAGATGCCCCAGGGAGGCAAGAATGAATATATACCCCAGTGAAGAAGAAAGGGAGGGACTAGATGATCCCCTGACATCTGTTTCAATCAGATGTGTTTTCCAGTTGACTCACTAAGGCAGCCATTCCCACAGCATGATTGTGGTCGAATCATAAAGTTTTGTAACTAGGAGGGATCATGAAAAGTATAGCCCAGGTCCTTTATTCTTCAAGTGAGGATAGTGGAGCCCCAGAGAGGTTTAATGACCTACAGAGTCACACAGCTAGGTTCTGTCTGACTTAGAGACAGGAGACTGTATTATCTACTCCTGAATCTTCTAGTCCCCAGTTCTCAAACCTGATGTTGCACACAGATCACCAGAGGTCTTGTCAGAATGCAGGTTCAGATCCAGGAGGACTGGAGCAGGGCCTGAAACTCTGCATTTCTAACAGGGATGCTGTTGCTTCAGCTTAGCAGAGCACACTTTGGTTCACAGGTGCTAGAGCACATTGCCCAAAATTGGTTTGACTTTGGTGTACTTAAGTAAAAAGACCCTTCAACCTGCCAGTCTGACTCTCTGAATTAATCAAACTTTGCATTGATAACAGTGCATTATCATAGTATAAGCAAATTTGGAAAAATTAGATGTTATTTGCTTTAGCAGTAAGAGTATAGTTGATTAATAATAGGCCTGCCATACATACATGTCTTAGTCCAAAAGCAAATAAGCTTTGTTGTGCACTATAGTATTAACCAATCAACCCACAACAAACCAAAACTGATCATTAGGAAGTGAAAATAGCAGTAATGTATATTTAGAAAGCAGAAATATAGCAATTAAAAACCCTGGCCTAACTTAAGTTGGTAGCTATGATGATGTCTTATTCGCCAAATTATGGGAATCTGCACAAGCCGGTGCACATTAGGAGCTGTAAAAACTTAATATTTTCATTAGTGTTCTCGTTTAAACTCTAGTAATATGATATATTTTGGCATGAATACCAAGTGACAGTAATTATTAATAACTCATTGGACTTATACTAAGTAGTCCTTACTCATAAGGAAGTATGAAAGCCTGCAGAATAGCATGCTTGTTGCCTCTGAAGACCAAAGAAAAGACAGACATTTTGGAAACAGTCTTTATTCTGTGTTCTTTGAGAATCACTGCTAGAGAATGCATTAAATAAAGAACTGTACACTGAGTGTGAATGCAGCCATATTCGTTGCTGTAAGATGTGTTTTCCATGCCTCTGATGCTGTCTGCTAAGAGCTTGTTTAATGAACATGTGTTGAAGGCTTGTTAGGTCATAATTCTCCTGTCAGTGAGATGCAGTGTCTCACGTCTTCATTCTGATGTCTTCAAGGTGGCTCAGAAGGTGTTGAAGAATGCCAAGCAAGCCTGCCAAAGACTGGGACAGTATAGAATGCCATTTGCTTGGGCAGCAAGGTAAGAGGAACACCTTTTATATAGATATAGATAGATGGACAGGTAAGTACGTTGACAGTCCTAGTCTGTTGTTCAGAGACAAAGAGCTTATGAATGTGTAAAATTGAGAAATAAGTAAGCCCCAAATTTGAAAAACCATTTAGTAGAGTCACAGAGAGGAGAGATGCTGACCAGAGAGGAGCTGTCTGGGACTAGCTGGATGGACAGGAGTGTCTGCTCAGAGCTGGCATTCCAGGCCCTGCCACGTGCCTCCACCTGGCAGTGGGTGATAGTCCAGCGAAGCCTGGAGTGATCTTATCTCTGGTCTCTACTTCTTAAACATTTGACTGTGTCTGTTGTTTCCTAAGCACAAACTGTTGGCTGGAACTGTTTTCTATGTGAATTGAGTTAATTGTGCTCATCCTCATAAATGTTGTCCATGTTTTTAGATAATAAGATTTCTCTTGGGTATAGCCAATGAAACAATAATTAGCCTCCCCATAGAAACCAGGCTTACGTGGTTTATTTTGGTCTTTTGGAAACCCAGTTTAGAAATGTTGCTTTGCTATTTCAGGACATTGTTTAAAGATGCATCTGGAAACCTTGACAAAAATGCCAGATTTTCTGCCATCTACAGGCAAGACAGCAATAAGCTATCCAATGATGACATGCTCAAGTTACTTGCAGACTTTCGGAAGTGAGTTCCACGGTCTTACTTATTTCCACACCTGAGAAATAGAAGTTGTGTGGTGGGGAGGGAGGAATAGGGGAGCAATCATTTAAATTGCTTGACTCAAACATCAGAAGGGGTGGTGGATGAGCGTGGAACATTTCCACAAGTCCTTGGATGGAACCTGGTTCATTTGATTCTGTGTAGGGCTTTGGGGTGGTGCTGTGAAGAGTGGGTGGGGGTAGAGATGAGCCTGGGGAGGAGGGGACAGTTGAAGAACCTTTGTTAAGAGTTTAGAAAGAAGTTGGCATAGCCACTGCATGTGGAATTAGGAAGAACGGGACTATTTCAGATCATGTCAAAAAGGCATGATTTCTGGGTCTTGGCTTCCTGATTGGGTGTTGGGGTGCAAGGAGATATAAGTGGGTATTGTCTAAGATAAATAACTCCCAGTTTTCTAACTTTCGAGATGGATTGACTCATGGTACCAATAAGTGAATAGGTAGTTGGGGAAAGGTAACAACTTACATAGTACTTACTATTTGCAGCCATGTTTCTAATGCTTTTCTTGTGTTAATGAGTGTATTCCTTTCCTAGGGCTGCCGTAACAAAGTACCCAAAACTGGGTGGCTTAAAACAATAGAAATTTATTCTTTCACAGTTCTGAGGGCTGGAAGCCAGAAAACAAGACATCGGCAGGGCCACACGCCCTCTGAAGTCTCCAGGGAAGGATTCTTTCTTGCCTCTTTTAGCTTCTGGTAGCCCCAGGTGTTCCTTGGTTGTGGCAGCATCACTCTGATTAGCCATCTTCCTGTGTGTCTGTCTAGGTTTCCTTCTTGAAACAGTAGTTGTAAAGGATCAGGGCCAACCCTAGTGACCTCAGCTTAACTGATCACATCTGCAAAGATCCTGCTTCCAAATAAGGTCACATTTATAGGTACCGAAGGTTAGAACTTCAGCATATTGTTTTGGAGGACACAGTTCAACTTGTCACAATCAGGCAGTGAGGGGTTAAGCAACTTGTCCAACCTTACACAGCTGGCAATGGGTGGAGTTAGTCTGGCCTGGGGTCTACCCTCCTAACCACTGTGCTGTTTCTCAGCTCCGTCACGAGTTCACTTCTGAACCTGTGAAACTGATTTTCTTTGTTAAGGAGACGGATTTTATAATGGTGATATGGCATCTCTTTGGTTCTCCTGGAGAGAGTTGGAACCCATTCTATTAAGTGAAGTATCCCAAAAATGGAAAAATAAGCACCACATGTACTCACCAGCAAACTGGTTTCCCTGATTATCACCTAAGTGCACATTTGGGAATAACACCAATTGGGTATCAGACAGAGGTGGGGGATGGGGGAGGATGGGTTCATACCTACATGATGAGTGCGATGAGCACTGTCTGGGGAATGGACACACTTGAAGCTCAGACTCGGGGTATGGGGGGGCATGGGCAATATATATAACCTGAACTTTTATACCCCCATAATGAGCTGAAATAAAAAAAAAAAAGAAAAGAAAAAAAAAAAGGAGATGGATTTTAGAAATTTTCCTGGGAAAATCTGGGAGAAAGCACTGATGGCATTAGCAGATAATAAAATGAACAGAATGGCCAAGAGCCAAGTGCTAATATGCCATGGGTGCTTTTCAGTCTTATTTTTTGACTGAAAAAATGTATATCAAAATAACAATGTTATCAGTTTGCCTAGAACTCAAGAAGGGCTGTCCAGCTTTCTTTAATTTCATTTTTACCTTTTTCTTCTCTCTCTTCGGTGGTAAGAGTGGAAGAGATATGAGGCATAGAAATAGGCTCAATAAGTTCCAAAAACTTAGAGATGTATTCTTAATAAGAACCTAATCATGTCCACGTAAAGAGACAGCTTCAGCCTTCAAGATGTTGTGAAATTTCTTGCCAAGAGGTTTAAAAAACTAGAAGGGGGCTGGGAGATTCTCAAAGTCACTTTCAGCTATGTGATCCTGTACTTGTTGACTGTGTTGATGCTTCCCCCGTCTGAGGCTTTAATGAGAAGTGCGATCTCGGTTTTGCTGTCGTGAAGCTAATCTTCCCAGTACCAATAAGGTTTGCCTGTTCAGCAAAGCTGAGTGCACCTTCCCCAGGTCATGTAGGTAATTGGAGCAGGGGGAGGGAAGGATGAGGCCTGCTTGGTTAGCCTCTCTGAGTTCCCGGACCATGCAAGGTGCCCTGAAATGCTGGTCACTGTCTGGCAGTCCTGTGCCCTGGCAAGGACAAGGGGTGGGGCTAGAGTGTGGCCTGGATCCCTGTGAATCTGTCACCATTCTTGGAAGACCAAATAAAAGAACAGCACTTTATTTTTCTTTTTAAATAATAGAGATTCTTTCATTTATAAACATAATGCATGTTCATTATAGAAATTTTGAGAAATACAGAAAATAAAAGGATGAAAAAGGTTTACCTCTAGTTTTACCCTCCATGGAGAACCATACTGAACTTTGGGGGGTTATTTTCTTTATATTTTCTTTATTTTAGTTTGTATTATGGTCATAGTAAATATGTAATATTTCCCTGCATGTTATTATAACATAAATATTTTCTGAAGGTGTTATATAGTTTTATAAACATAATTTTTAATGCCTATTAATGAATATTATAATTGTTCATTCAATAGTTGAGACTATAGATTAGTTCATTCTTCTCTCATTTTTGGACATTTTGAGTGTTTTCTGATTTTTCAGAATTATAAATATAAGCCACTGTTAGCATCTTTAAAAAATATCCTGTATTGATGGTGGATATTATATATTATTGTACATACTGTATTATCATACAGTAATTATTGCTATTTTTTGAGTTCTAGGAAACTTTCAGTCTTTCTTATAGAATAACAAGTTAATTTTTTTAAAACCCAAGTCACCTTTAGTTGCATAGATTACAGTATTTAATAATCATGATGTAGGTGTGTATGTACTCAGGAAGGTGAGCACACTATATTGTTAAGGAAGAAAAATATATCTGTATGACTTCATTTTTGAAAAGAAAGTTATTTTATATATTTCTTTTTGTATGTAAATGAAGAAATGGATAGTTCAAGAGCTAGCTAGACGGAAAGACAGACAGGCATAAAAATAGTTATATAGGGCATACACCAAAATATTAATCATGGTTATCTCTGAGGGATGGGTTTATGGGCAGTTTTCCACTTTCCACTTTATAGCATTCTGTTACTTTTACACGAACTTTTTAAAAAAACTAATATTTACTTTTATATTCAGACAAAACAAACAATTTTTTAAAATGGGATGGTGGTTTGGTCTCTGTCTCAGAAGTCATTTCCCAGGCTGGTTACCTTGAGATGTCCCCACAGTGGTGGCGCCTTGGATAGCTCCAGGTCATGGTCCTGTCTTTTTTAGTGGGGGCTGGAGAGTGGGACTTCCTGTGGTCATTAACCAAACACAATCTGAGTAGAAAGCCCGTGGCCAGGTGCCAGAGAGCACAAGGAAAAACCAGGTGTGGGTTCTGACCTGCACACCATGCCTTCATGCCTGTGCTCAGTAGGAGGGATTTAGTGCCAAGGGTGTGCTCCAGGTGGCCAGTTAGAGACCCAGAAACCCAAAAATAGGGATCCAGTACTAACAGCATCAGAAGATGCAGCAGGATGAGGAAGACCTCTGTCCCCAGTAAGAATCCAGAGAAACTTGGCATCTCCTCCCCATGTCATTCACCATAGAGTTAAGGGAAGTGGAGTACTCCTTTGTCTTTTTTCTTTTTAAACCTTAGCACTGCTCTTTTTCTTTCCCCTTTATTGTTTATAGGAAAGAATCTGATGCCAGTGGCCCGGGAACCAGCTTGAATCCAAAGCTATTGTTTCTGCTCCTGTAATTGTCTCAAATGTCATTTAATAATGGATGAGACAAATTTTCTCAAGCTGACAAAATAGCTGCCAAAGCTCAGAAGCCACTTTCCTTTTTCCCATACAATAATTACCCAAGGATAGGTTCCAAGATTTAGTAAGAAAGCAATTCTGCCAGATAGATGGTGTTGCTGACATACATAAAAAGAGAGACTTGGTATTTTATATTTGATTTGCTCATGCTGGTATCTTTTCTAACTTCCTCAGGATATCTGAAGGCATGAAGGCAAAGTATAAAAATAGAGCATTTTCTGTAAAATGTAGACCTTTTTTATTGCTACAACATTGGATAGTTTGGGTAGTAATACTACTAGGGTTTTTGCATATGTGACTTAGTGTATCTATGTTTATTTGTGCATTTATTTTCTTTGCATCCAAGTTTTACCACCTTACCCCCATTTTGCCCTATTTATACTGCATTCAAGCCAGGTGGGGCCGCCTTTGTCTAAACCCACTGTGGACTTTCTCTCCACCACGTTTGTCCCTTTCCTGCCTTGTCAAGCAGCACATAAATCACAAGCACAGACAGCGTACACGCTCCCCCTTTTCTTTTGTCTCTCAGGGAACTCTGCTCATCTTTCAAAGCCCGGTCTGTAGCTCCCTTGCATGCTGCGAGACCTGGGGCAGGTTACTTGGCTTCTGTGCCTGAATCTCCTCTTCTTTCTAAGGGTATATAATAATAGTGTCTGCCTCCTAGAACTGGGGATGGGAAATAAACAAAAAGCATATTAGAGTGATTTCTCCCACCATGAATACTGGTCTTATTCCTTCCCAGTAGATCCAGATACTCTGATAGAGGTTTTTAAGTACTCTATGAAAGTAATTACCATCATGTGTTATAAGTAGTTGACACTATCTACTGGACTTTTGGCTACTTGAGGACAGAAATCATATCTTGTTTGCATTCCATCTGTGGTGCTGAGTACAGTGCACATTGTAGCACATCCTAAGCACTTGATAATGCTTACGGAACGTTCTTGTATGGAAGTTTCTTTTTTTTAAGTGACAGCAAAGCGTTTGGGGAATATTTCCTTTTACAAAATGCGGTTAAAAGATTAAACTCATTAACACCAAGCATGCCTATTGCCAATTAATCATTTTAATGGACCAATACAAGAAGTAGAGAAGGGAGGACCAGGCTGCAGAAACACATAGGTAAGGACCCCAAATCTGTTGGACATTTTGAGAGTTTTCTGATTTTCCAGAATTATAAATATAAGCCACAGTTAGTATCTTGAAAAAACATACTGTATTGATAGTGGGTAATATATATTATTGTACATACTGTATTGTCATGCAGTAATTATTGTTATTTTTGAGTTCCAAGAAACTTTGACTCTTTCTTATAGAATAGCAAATTAATTTTTTGAAAACCCAGTCACCTTTAGTTGGCATAGATGACTGCTGGTTTGTGATAGCATTCCCCTTCCCTCTTGGGAATTGTTGAGTCAGCAGGAATGTATGGGCAGTAGGAAGAGAAAACTTTTCCTAAGAGAGAGTTTCATCCTCACTCATTCCTGAGTTCACACACAGGAGCAGTTCCCAGATGCCAGACATCCTACATGTATCTATATTTATTTAATTGATGCAATTTTAAGATGGGTTTTCATGTTCAAGTATTCTTTTATAAGTTTTGCATAGAATACAGGAAACGAAACCCAAAACTAATCCCAGTCAGAGAGTATTTACTTTGTGTAACATACACACACTTAATACATACATACACTAATGCACACACACACCACCACTTTGGAAATGCATATTAAAAACACAGTAAAATTTTTGTTAAGTGTGAGGTTTTCATGTCTAACGAGCCAGGTCAACAAAAACTGTAAACTTTTGAAATATGTTTAAGATTATGTTTTTAAAGACTTAAAGTTGGTAAAAACTGCTTTCACAAAGCCCATGTGCTACGTAGTACAGAACTAAGCTCAGATCTCTGGTTTGAAATGTGTGGAAATAATGCCTCTATGAAAGCAACAACTAGAAGCAAAGCTTTCAGCAGAGGGAGGAAAAAGAATAGAAATAAATATAGTTAGGCACAGAAGTATATAATACATCATAGAAAGATTTCTAGTGAAGATTGGTTAATTAAAATTCGTTGCTTAAAAGTACACCTCTTTCAAAAATTTATGTGGATGATGTCAATGGTGAAGAAGATGCCTATTCATTCATATGTGAAAATAACTAGGAAAGGGTGAAATACATTCCTTTTGGATACTTACATTTAAAAATATTATTGTAATAAACAGTATCCTAACTCAAGCAGATACAACTTCATAGGTGTCTCTAAGATTTTGTGGAGTGCAGTGTTCAGTGCTACGTTGCAGTGTTGCACTGTCCAAATGAAGAGGTGGAGTGAGACACTATATGTTAAGAAAATTTTTACCTCATATAACCCACGGGTCTGAGGTCGATGCCCTTGCAGAACTTTGTGTGAAGCTGAGAGAGGCTCTGAAGTATATAGTCATGAGAGTCCACAGTACTTGGGAGGCAGTGGAAAGCTCTCAGGAAAAGACTGTTGGGGAAAAACTATTGACCCTGCTCCTGCTAAAAGAAAAGGATTTTGTTTGTGTCAAACATCTCACCCAGTGGGCATAGGCAAAAAAAAAAAAAAAAGGCAGGGTGATGCTGGGCTGTACCTGGAGATCTCTTGGCCAGAAGTCTTCTTAACTGAAGGCAGAAGAGGGGAAAAATCATTGAGTTGCCTTCCTGACGATTGCATCTCTCAGGATTTCAGAGAATTGTTAATTTAAACTTGGATATAAACAGAAGACAGGTGGAAATAGGAGGAGCCCTGAGAGAAAAAGATTCAGCATTTTAGAGCTGGTAATGGGCCAAGATGGATCTACTCAACACCGTCTGTAGTCATAAGGGAGCAAGAATTTAGAATTTTTAGGGGAGTCCTAATTTAGATGAACAATATTCCAAGGTATACTAAGAAGTTACATATGAGACTGCTTGATAGATAACAGTAATGTCTGGGGAATCTTAAAACCTGGAGGTGGGAACTTTTCACAATGGGAACAAAACCAAATGCGGAATCTATTGGCCACTGAGCTTTGATGTTCCTTGCCAATGTTTTTAAAAAAATTATTGAATAGGTGGCTTATGAAGGACCATCAGGCAGCATTCTGTTTTCTAGGAATAAGTCATTTCATCTTGAACTAGTCATCCTAACCACATTTCTCCTCTCTTTTTAACTGAGGTGCTAAGCTGGTGTAGTAGAGGAATGCACAGGCTTTGGCAGAGTATGTTTACCTTGTGTATATACCATGAGATCCAAGGAACGAGTCAGAGAAGTGTTGCACTCTTGAGTGGGCAGGTGTTCAGCTGCTGGAGTAACCAACCAGATGCCAGGAACAGTGGCTAATACACTACATATTTATCTGGAAACGGGCCTCTAGAGATATGAGAAGGAGCCTGTTTTTTGCAATGTTCTGTGCAATATCTTTATCAATGACTTTTATGAAACTATCACATGCTGATTAAATGTCTTCATGACATAAAGGTATTAGGAATATCTAATACAGTCAATGTTAGAATCTGGATTTAGGAGGATTTTGATCAACTAGAAATGGCTCAAACATAAAAAGATGAAATTTCATCAAGATAAAAATAAAATCCTATTCTGAAGTCCAAAAACATAATTGTGTAAATATAGGACAGAGAGAGATGTAGCATGTTAGTAAAGCCATGTGAAAAAAAGATTTAGGAATTTTAGGTGATTGTAAATTTAATGTGGGTCATGAGGGTAGTGTGGCTACCTAAAAGTTAATGGCGTTTGGGCTGCATTAGTAGATGGATATATTGTTTAAAACCAGACAGCTGCTCTGCACCCAGCAGATCAGACCATACTAGGCCTGCTCTATGCAGTTCTGAGTACTGTGATTTAAATGGGTTGGTCTTCAGGGAGAGAAATGATATTGAAGCAAGGTGTGAAAGTGCTGAGGGCTTCAGGATGTGTGGTAGGTATAGGTGGTTTAAAGAGAAACATAACTAGATTGCTGGGTGAGTGGGGGATACAGGGAGATGCTTTTCTCCAGGCCATGAGGGAGAGCAGTCTGGTGTTGAAATGGCTCTGATTGTCACTAGGAAAGCATTGAGGCAGGAGCAGCGCTTGTCAGGAATGTCACAGATTACTGTATTGGGTTTGAGTCAGACCAAATACAAATGACCACCATTTCACTGAGCAGCTACTCTGTTCCCAGCATTTTTCTAGACATGAGCCTAAGATGATTTCTAGTTCTGCACATCAGTGGTTCTGAATGAGCCAAGTATTTGTGGTGAGGCTGGAGTGGTTCAGGAATACTTTTAACTATAACGATGTACTGGTATTCTTTACCTAGACCTGTGCTGTGCAGCATGGTAGCCACTAGCCACATGTGGCTACTGAACATTTGAACTATAGAAAGTCTTAATGGAGATGTGTGTGAAGTATAAAATATACATCTGGTTTTGAAGACTTAGATTTCATATTTTTATGCTGATTACCTACCAAAATGATAACACTTTGGATCTGTCAGGTTAAATAAAATGTATTATTAAAATTAATTTTACCTGGTTTTTTTTTGTTCTTTTTTTCTTTCATGTGGCTACTAGAAAGTTTAAAATTGCCTTTGTGGCTTGCTTTATATTTCTATTGGAATTGCTGCTCTAGAATTCAGGTTGTAGAGTTAAGCTAACTTATAAATGTTTGATTTTTCTCTTCTTTTGTTTGTAGACCTGAGAAGATGGCGAAACTCCCAGTGATTTTAGGCAATCTAGACATTACGATTGATAACGTTTCCTCAGACTTCCCTAGTAAGTGGCAGTTCTTTGTAATAAACAGACAAATTTTTTGTTTGGTTTTTCCTTCAGTTTGGATTGTGTTGAATATCTTTTCAGATTATGTTAATTCATCATACATTCCCATGAAGCAGTTTGACACCTGTACAAAAACTCCAATCACGTTTGAAGTAGAGGAATTTGTGCCCTGCATACCAAAACACACTCAGCCTTACACCATTTACAACAATCACCTTTACGTCTATCCCAAGTACTTGAAATACGACAGTCAGAAGTCTTTTGCCAAGGTGAGTGTGCAGGTTGAGGTTTCCCTCTTGATATCAAACTCTCCCTTAGGATTTGATTTCCCATGTTCTTTTATAAATATTAACATTTTCTGATCTTTTCTTATTTTTTTTTTCTTATTTTCTTTTGTTCAACTATTACTGCAGGCCAGAAATATTGCTATTTGCATTGAGTTCAAAGATTCAGATGAGGAAGACTGTCAGCCCTTGAAGGTTGGTTCTTTATGGATGTTCACCTGTGTATTCTGATTTTTTCCCTTCTAAAAATACACTTGTGTGATACTTTACAACTAAAGAAATTTAGCATACTTTGACATAAACCAAAAATATATAATGTTAGAATATGTAACCACATAGGCTGTTTTTCACACAATATGGAATACTGAAGTTCTTCCTCTTAATTGACTATCTGTTCTGTTATTCTCTTCAGGGGTGAACATTTTTATACATGCTCAATTCAGTAAACACTGTGTACACACTATGAGCCAGGCATTGTGTGGGCGTTAAGAATTATGAGATAGATGATGTTGATAATAGAAATCATAATGATAGATGCTCAACAATAGGTGATCTTTATTAAATGCTTACTATAGTATAGTAGTATTGATGGTAGTAGATTATAGGTAACATTTATTGAATGCTGTTTATACTCCAGGTACTACTCTTTTGTGTGTTTAACTCTTAGTTCTCATAATAGTCTTGAGTTAGGTACTATTATTATCAATATTTTTTAGATGAAGAGGCTAATGCACAGAATTTAATTGCTTAAAGCCATACATTAGTGGAACTGAGATTCGAGCCCAAACGATCTGGCTCCAGAGCCCAAATTCTTTACTGTAACTCTATTAAAATGATTTTCTAAGAAGGTAAGAAGGCAAAGATAAAAAAGAATATAATTTCTTGTCTGCTCTCAAGAAATTCACAGTTTAGTAGGAAAGAGAGCCATGGAGAAAAAGACCCTGGATCACAGGTGGTGCAGAAATGGTTCCTTGGACAAACCTGCATAATTAGTATAGAAAAATGCTAAGGGGACGCAGAGGAAGGGGTTGACAATTTCTCAAAGGATGCACGAGAGTTTGCTTGGTGCACATAGAAGCAAAGGTCATCGGAGGAACTGCGTAAGCAAAGGCATGGAGGGGTGAAAGGGAAGAGTGAGCAAGGTGTCATTCAGAGCTGTGACCAGGAGGAGCAGAGAGGAGGCACGTGGGTGAGCTTGGAAGTGAGCTGGACCTGGCAATCAGGGGGCTCCCAGGCCTGGGGTCTCACAGAAGAAGTCCATCGGAGGTGATGATGTTAAGTCCATGGTGTGGGAGCACCTTTTTCCTTATAACACATCTGAGTTTAATTTCTTACTCTATTAATTGAACACCAATTAATGGTGTTTCTCTTTGTTAACTCTTATTTTAGTGCATTTATGGCAGACCTGGTGGGCCAGTATTCACCAGAAGCGCCTTTGCTGCAGTTTTACACCATCAGCAAAACCCAGAGTTCTATGATGAAGTAAGTGATGTTTTCAAGGGAAAATCCAGTTTTACCAGTTTTAAGGGAAACCTAGTCTTTGCTTGGTAAAGCAAAATTTCTACATAATATACTGAAATTACAGTGATAGAACTGAATGTTGCATACTTGCTTTACATATTTTTTCTGATTTTTGAAAGTAATAAAGTTATTTTTTAAAAAAATTGGAAGATACAGATAATATAGAAAAGAAAAAGTCATAATCCCACCATCACTACCACAATTAATACTCTGGCATATTTCCTTTCAAATTCACACTTAAGTTATAGGGACATTTGTTGGACCTGAGAATCATCCTTTCTTATCATTGGGTTTGCTTATATAGAATTATAATTTAGTTCACTAGAACTGCTGTATGAATGCTACTTTGGAATGTTCTACCCTAGTTCTTCATAATGCCATGGATGTGGTTACTTGGTGCGGTAGGTACTGTCACGTGTTTTCCAGTTCTTTTTGGAAATACCATCAACTCTACCCCTGTTTCTGGTCAGTGAATTCAGGATCCATTTTTTGCTTGGCCCGGTTTACAGTCTCAGGTGCCCTTGAATGCAAATGCCAATATCAGTTTGGAGACCATTGGGTAACATGTTGTGTCTCTGCCTCACTGAGAGTTTTGATGTTTTGGAATGTTAGAAAGATTGTTATTTTGTCTTCCTTGCAGATTAAAATAGAATTACCCACTCAGCTACATGAAAAGCACCATTTGTTGTTCACATTCTTCCACGTCAGCTGCGATAACTCAAGTAAAGGAAGCACAAAGAAGAAGGATGTTGTTGAAACCCAAGGTTGGGAAGTTCATCATTCTTTCGGTTTTTAGTAATTTACACATTAAGTTCTTAAATTGTAGTTGGATTCTGAATTTGCATCCTTTTGCAAAGGGGTTTTTATATGAAGTTTGTAGGTAAGGTGTAGATAGCATGCCTGGGTTGCATATGGAAATTTTTATAAAAGAAAATTTTATAATTCTAATCCCAAAGAGGCCAAAGTACATTGTAGACAATGTTCTGCAGAGACTATATTCAAAGCCTTTTAAATTTCTTACTCTGATTGACATTAACAGTTCTTAAAGATCAGACAGTTTTATGTTGGCTTTCTTTCATAAGTTTTCATACACTTATGGTAGGTTTTTTTGTTCTTTCTTTTCAACAGTTGGATATTCCTGGCTCCCGCTCCTGAAGGATGGAAGGGTGGTGACTAGTGAGCAGCATGTCCCCATCTCAGCCAACCTTCCTTCTGGCTACCTTGGCTACCAGGAGCTGGGGATGGGCAGGGTAAAGGACTTTAAGATTGGTTTATCCCAATTCCTTCAAAAAACATTAAAGAACAACTAAAACAACAAAAACATGGAAAAGGACATTTTATAAGCCCTGAACTAGCAGAGAAATAGAGACTTGGAGATACTGGATAAGCTAGATACCTGTCTCTGCAAACTAGCCATGCTCAAATAAAGATGAGTTCTTAGGGTCAAATGATCAGGAACTTTCTTCCAGCTTAGTATAAGTCAAGTAAGCCAATCTCTCATCCACATGGCAGCACATTCCTAAACCTTTCTGATTCTTGAGAACCAGATTTCCCTCAGATTTCTCCAGTTGGTTTGTTGGCTTTGCATTCTTTTTAAACATCTTAAATTTTACATACTTCAGCTTTATAGCATGCTCAGATATGGCCTGTTATTTAAATGTTTCCCTGAGTTTACATAATGCCAAATTTGGGTCCATGTTATAGACAAATAGTTAAAATGTTCCAAAAGAAGGGTAAATCATATAACTTTCAGTTATATTCCTAGCCTGAACACAACAGAAAATTGGAGGTTTTGGGAGCTAAAGTCAGCAAGGCAGCCAGCCGACCCTGTCCTGTGCCCGGCCTGCTGCTGTCCTGTCGGCTTTGTCTGGTTCCTTCTGCTCTGTCAGAATGCTCAGCCCACGTATGGTTAAGATACTGGTGAGTTAGGATGCTTTCCCCCTCAAGTGGGCAGTAACTCACACAGCTGCAAGTAAATGGAAAAGATAACTTAGAAAATCCAGTGAGAAGAGTATTGTACTTATGAGGAGAAAGTGGGCGAATGAGCATCCGTTGCATCCCAGTGTGGCCAGGCACAGCCACCGAGTCACTGAAGGTCTCTGACCGCCCGGCCCTCGTCAGTCCCCTCACTGATGATCATATTGGAAGCCAAGATAATTAATCTGTTGGGATTTTTTTCCTCCATATTTTTCAGCATTATGGTCCAGAAATTAAATGGGTAGATGGAGGCAAGCCGCTGTTGAAAGTTTCAACTCATCTAGTTTCTACAGTGTATACTCAGGTATGTGCTGTTCCATTAAAATTAGCAGTGGTTGCTCTGGGACTGAATTTGTACTTTTTTTGCAAAATAAAACTATGTTGTATGGATTTATTTTTACTCTGTAAGTCTTTTTTTTTTTGAAGAAAGCCTATCTAAGGTGCTCATGTGTACTGATATAAATGAATACTACAAGTAAAATTTTTCAACAACAGTTTCCCCCTTTTGTTGGAATATCTTTTTGATATTCTCATTTTTATGTGATCAGTTTCATAGTCTTATAAAAATATGCAAGAAGCAAATGCTCCTATTTCCACAGCATATATACTAATAGACTTTCTTTTTCTTCTTTTTTGCCCCTAGGATCAGCATTTACATAATTTTTTCCAGTACTGTCAGAAAACAGAATCTGGAGCCCAAGCCTTAGGGAATGAACTTGTAAAATACCTTAAGGTACCACATAGCTTTCTTAGTAGCCTCTTTTTAATGAGTTTGGAGTAGGTTGGGTTTTCTGTTTGGTGGTGAGTGTTGTTCTGGCTCCTTGGAAACCTCTGTAAGGATGCTCTTATCCAGGCATCTCACATCAGTAGCTTCTCTGGTTTTCAGTAGTGGCAAGCAGTGGCCATAGAAATGGCACTACTCCTGCCTTCATCCTGGTTCCATGTGTCCTTTTCTCCAGGCCTGATCTCTACTACACATTGTTTCCCATGCATGGAGAGCCACTCACTTGGCACAGGCCTCCTTGTTGAGTGCTCACTGGGTCCCAGGCACAGTGACAGGCACAGAAATAGTGACTTTAGTCCTCATCCTTGAGGAGCTTCTAGGAAGGAATTTCATTGCAGGAGAGAAGAATATAAACTCAGTGACTGCATGCTAGGTGGATAAATCAAATCAAACAAAAAATAATACACATAACCAGTCCCAGCTTTGTGTGGAGGTAGGGAAGGTTCCTGAAGGCACTGAGCAGCGGAAGTGAAGTAGGGTGTGTCTAGGGTCATTTCATCCAGCACGTGATGGTGGGGGACATTTTGAAGTGGGAGAGCAGCTGAAAGGGCATTCCAGGCAGGGGGACCAAACAAGAAATGTAAGAAATGCGATGGAGATTTGTTAGGTCTAAGCAAGGAAAATGGAATATTCACTATACACACACACACATATGGTGAAGATTTTTACATGTGCTAGCTTGAGGCCCCTCCCTCCATCTCAACGATGACCGTGTCACATCTCTGACCATTCTTCCCTGGTCCTATCTCCCTCTGACTTTCCCCGTCTGCCCCTGACTTCCAATTTTAAGGACCTATGTGATTCTGTGTGGCCCACCTGGATAATCCCTGTGTTAAGCCCGCTGATTGGCAATCTTACTTCCTCTGTGCCATGTAACATATTCACAGGTGCTGAGGACTAAGACGTGGGCCTCTCTGGGGGGCATTCTGCCCACCACAGCCTTCCATCTGTTTTAGAGGGAGCTCTTCCATCCCTATTTGGAACTGAGTGGGAATTACTTTGGGTTGGTTTACTTTTGCAGAGATAATGTAGATAACATGAGCTTCTCCACCCCACGTCTGCAGAGCCTACATGCAATGGAAGGCCACGTGATGATCGCCTTCCTTCCCACCATCCTGAACCAGCTCTTCCGTGTCCTCACCAGAGCCACTCAGGAAGAAGTCGCAGTGAACGTGACTCGGTAAGAGAGGTGGATAGATGGATACTCTTCTTCCCTTCCAGTCTGTCCACATCTGGAGCACAGTCATGCATATCTGGGATGCTGGTCTGCGCTGAACTTTAGATTTAAGAAATGTCTTCGGATCCCGGATGTAGGGACCCCATCTTACTCCTTGTCTCGTTGTTTCCTGAGTGCCAATAGCATCCTCATTGTTCTACTACTGCTGTGATAATAATGAAATGTTTCCATTTTCACATTACTATTCATTGCTTTATTCATTCCTGTGGTGTGTAGGGTCATTATTCATGTGGTTGCCCAGTGCCATGAGGAAGGATTAGAGAGCCACTTGAGGTCATATGTTAAGGTATGTAAAACAAACCGTTCTGATCATTTGCATCTGTGGCTCTCCAGTTTTCCTTCTAAGGACTTATTTCTTACAAGCCTGGTCATTTGGGGATGTACTTGTAACTTTATACTTACACATTCTCTTCTGTTCCTCATCACCAGTGCTTGTTCCTGGACAAGGGGAAGAATGAAGAGGGGTAGCCGTTCCTTTATTTACTGAATTTAATTCTTTCAGTTACATTTCTTATAATGGGGTTCCCAAATAACGTGGAAGTTTAAGGAAGAAGTTTAAGTTGCTGTTGGCCAGGCCTCAGGCATAGTTAGTTGACTTCATTTTCTTTATTCCATGTAAAATTTTCAGCAAAGCTGCTTCTCCCAAAATAGGAAGGTTAGCTGTGTCCACAATCACATTAGACAACTATGTGACACAGCAAGAGATGGCATTAGGATCAATATCAACAAGTTCTTCCTTTATGTACAACATTTAGTAAATGTAGTGGCTGTTACTGTTCTAAAAAGTTACACATGTTCTTTTTAGTCTTAGACATCTTTGTGAATTACAACTATGTGATAGTTTAAAAAATAAGGTTCGAGTTCCTCAGGATGTTAGTCACCCATTGTCATGCTGCTCATTCCTTGAGGTCCCTGGTATAGAAGGAGTTTAGGGGCTGAGGCCACTGATCTGAGCTGGGTGAGTTGCGTATGTTGATGGGTTTCCTGAAGACTTCCTGAGCTCCCTCTTTCTGTCACATGACAATCACCCTTCCCACCTTCATATCAAAACTGCCTCTCCCACCCTTAAGATTGTACCTCGGTCCCCACTGTCCATTCTTTGGAGCCTCTCAAGCTTTCATCCCAACTAAGAGAAACAGCGCATTGAAATCTCTTTCCCTTTTCTTCAAAGTATGCATATAAGGCTGAGCCGTATGTTGCTTCCGAATACAAGACGGTGCATGAAGAACTGACCAAATCCATGACCACAATTCTCAAGCCTTCCGCTGATTTCCTCACCAGCAACAAACTGCTTAAGGTATGTCAGGAGAGTCAGGGTGGCTCTTTGGTATTGAAACTGATGAGTGAAAATTCAAACTCCACAGCCTAATTAATTTAGCCTTTTTGTATGCTTTTAGAGACAGTCACCGCTATCCCTAAAAAGCGGTAATAGATTTAGTTCCCCAGTACCAACTTTGCTGATTGTGTCTTGAGATAGGAGCTGCAAAGAAGCATTGCATTCAGAGTTTCATTGGCTCCTGAGTAATAGTGAGGCATCACAGTCAAGTCAGTGGAGGACACCGACTTAGCCATTATAAAGGCAGGTGTCACCAAGTGAGAGATCCGCAAAGAGGAAGGACTGCACAGATAATCCGGCAGCGCCTGTCATGAGCTTGTGCCATGCTGAGTGTAGATGTCCAGTTTCCTGGCAGGATGGCGTGATTCACTGTTGAACAAGCAGAAGACATCTGCCACTTACCCCTCCAGTCTGATAACAATTTGCTAAGCAGTCGAGCTGTGTTTTAGGGTCACCCTTGCTTTATGTCAATGACACTGTCAGCCTAAGAGAGTTTATGTCTTAACTATTAATTTGTGGTTTTTCTAACTGGGGTCCTGTGTTTGTTTTTTCTTTTAGTATTCATGGTTTTTCTTTGATGTGCTGATAAAATCCATGGCCCAGCATTTGATAGAGAACTCCAAAGTTAAGGTATGTTACTTCACGTGGAGGCTTGTGTTCTCAGGGGAGAGTCTTTTTCATTGTGTTTGTAGCAACGTGCCCGTCACAGGATGGCTCTAAGTGCTTTACAAGTGATCATTTTAGCTTCATAACAACTCTATTAGGGAAGTCCTGTTCTCCCCGATTTTATAGATGAGGAAACTGAGGCCAGCGTGTGTGAGTTACTTGCTCAAGATCATGCTGCCTGTAAGTGGCGGGAATCAGATTTTGAAACCAGTCTGGCCCCAAAGGCTGTGTTATGAACTATTATGTTATTACATACAGAAAGAGTATGGCTTTTCCTTTGTCTAGCTTAGAAATCTTCAGGTTTGTTGAAGTGGGAACAGTAGTTTAAGCATTAATTTAAAATGTCAAATTTTATTATCCAGCATTTATTAAGTGTCTTGACCATTGGAGTCATCTTGAAGACTCCAGAGCTCCAACTGAGACTGTTAACCTTGTGACGGTGGATTCTTGTGACTGGCTAGTTGAAGGGGAAGGAGCCAGTGGTGTCAGGCGCTCACAATAAATGCTTGTGCTGCAACCCCCAATCCTTGCAGGCAGGAGAGAAGCAATCAGGAGGGAGAGTCAAGATGTAGGCCTGCATGGGGATCTGGACTCTGAGAGGGAGCCTTGGAGAGGCTGCTAGGTTTTGCTGATGGGAGGTCAGTGGTTAGACCTGAAGCCATATTTTCCTCTGGTGGAGTGGGCACTGGTGCCTGACCAGGTGGTTTCTCTCCCCTTTCTTTCTCCTCTCTCTTTTAAATCCAGTTTAAAAATCTGATTTTAGTGCACAGGGAGATGCCAGATGGAAGTGGGCCCTGCCTTCCACAGAGAAACGTACCATCTAAGTCATGCCAGAACAGCCTGCCAAGAAAAAATCTAGCAGATTGTCTACTTGGCAGTAAGCAGCCAAGTGTGCCTGCACATACACACACGTACACACACGCATACACACATGCATACACACGTATCATTTGGATATATGGCTTTTCTGTTAAAAAAAAAATGTTGTCATATACAGAATAGGATTCCAGCCTGTATTAGTTTGCTGGGGTTGCCACACTAAAGTACTAGAGACTGGGTGGCATAAAGAACAGACGTTTATTTTCTCACAGTTGAGAGGCCAAGAATCCTAGGTCAAGCTGTCCACAGGGTTGGTTTTTCTTGGCCTGTAGACGGCCGCCGTCTCCTGTGCGTGCCTGTGTCCTATCTCTTCTTGTGAAGACACCAGTCCTGTTGGATTCAGGGCCACCCTGATGACCTTGCTTTACCTTAATCACTTCTTAGAAGACCCTCGCTCAAAATATAGCCACATTCGGAGGTAGGAGGAGTTAGGACTTCAACATATGCATTTGAGGGGGACACAGTTCAGCCCATGACAAGGCCCCAGTGGTTTTTTCATAATGTGATCACTTCAGAGCAAATAGTAACATGATTATATTTAAAAATATAACTGATTCATTCAATAGCTGTTCATTGAGTCCCTACTATGTGGCAGGCTCAAGGATTACGAAGTTAAGGGCAGCATGGTTTGTGCCCTCAGGGAGTTTAGGTGGGAGAGTGTACAGTTAATTCAATGGTCACCTTCCCTCATGATGAGTGATCTGACAGAGGTGGGCACACGGTGCTCAGGAGTGGGGAATGCAGGAAGACTGCCTGGAAGAGGTGTGGGTTGAGAAGGGTTCTGATGAGTAAATAGGAGTTGGCCTGGTTAAAAGGAGAATGAGGACTGGGTGGAAAAGAGAATTCCCAGCTTTTTACCATCACAGGGAACTATAGTATCCTGTTCTGTACTTATGACTTCAGCAAAGACTATGTGAGAGATGGTCAGGGAGGCAACACACACAAGAAGTATATTCAAAATCAAGCATCAGTGACATTTTTCTGAGAACTCTATTAGAAAATTAATAAAGGAATTTAGTTGCATGTTTGCTCTCAAGATGCCAAATTAAACTATAGCAACATTGTCTACTTTAGGGCTGGTGGGGACCTGAAAGGTATCTTCTGTTCCAACTCCTCCCGTATCTCACAGAGGTAGAGGTGGAAGGGTAGGCCCGTGCAGTGACCTGCCCAGTCTTCCACAGCTGAGCAGAGCCAAGAACTTGTGCTAGAGCCACAGGCAGCCTCTCCCAGGTGTCCTGGCATTCCCAGCCTTATAACGTGATGTGCCAACACCTCTGCCCTGGGAAATGGTTTATTTGTCTTTGGAACTTTACACAAACCGCTCAAATGCTACCATGCACAACCTTTTCCATAAGTTAATTATGTCTTGGCCCTAAACCAATATTCAGAGTTTTTAGAAGTAGTTTTTTTTAAAAAAAAAAAACTATTATCCAGCTGCGCTTAAAAGGAAACACTGGCATCCAAAAGGAGAAAGTTTAGCCATAGCATAATTATACTATAAAAAGAGATTTAGGACACCTACATACCACTTTGGAGAGTTCAGCATCTTCACTTTTGGAGTGCTCCCTTCTGGCTTCTGCCTCCCTGTCACTGCAGATCCTACACTATTCTTTCCCCTAAATCACATGTTATTGAGCTGGGAACTCCCCTAATGTTTTTTAAATCCTTCATTCAGTTTGTCTTATATCTTAGGAGTAATGAGTTTTATATGTTAGAATTAGTTGTTTTTGTGTTTGTCTTATTTACACCTTAAGAATTTTATGTTTTAATACCTGGGGTTCCAGTATTCTGTATTTAGCAATATTCTCTATACCTGTACCATTTTGGATTTCCAAAACTTGCTCAAATCCCATTAGAGTTTTAACATTTTTAGACTGAAGATTATTAATTTATTCTGATGTCTTTTTAATACTGGCCTTGATTTTTTTTCTCACTTTCTTAAAGTGTACTATACTGGGCACACACCAGTGTTGTAGGAGCACCTGGGCTCTGGATTTGTAAGAGCCAGGTTGTGCTTTCAGTGTTGCTTAAAGGGCCCTACTTGAGGATATCTAGCCTCCATCGGCGTTCGGGGACATAGTATATGTTGAGCTGATGCCGTCAGTGTACAATTGGGTGTATTCCCGGTGGTGGTGAGGTGACTCCCTTTGATTCATATGTACATGGAGGGGTACATTTGCATGCTGTTTTGCTTGCCTCTAATGCCACACTCCTGCTGAAGGTGGAAGTGGCCACCTGTGGCCACGTTCTCACCATTTGCTGAGGAAGGGTGCGAATCAGAGCCTCTTTGTGAACTAGCATCTAAAATAAGCAATTTCCTTACTACAACAGATGGACCTACAAAGTTTGAATTGATTATGTATGACTGTGCCAAGCTCTAGTGTTTCATAGGTGACATGTGCTTAGAATTTACAATGAGTAGTATTTGAGGAAAATGTGAAACAGACATCAAGGACTACTAAGGCGTCCTCCTTTCATTCTCTGCCCCTATGGTCTACAATTTGTACGTGTTTCTTTTCCATCATATGTATTTAGCAACTATAATTTCAGAAGACTGCTCCTGAATTTCTTTTCCTCCTACACTGATTCAAGCAAATTGCTAGCATTCCACAGGTATACTTCAGTAAAGGAGGTTAGAAAACCTAGCATAGGCTAGGATGAGTATATACCCTTAAGTGTTGCTTGTTTAGCCTTCAACCATTTTCTAGCTTCAATGAGCAAAGAAAGAGCTTTCATTTGAAAAGTGAAAGGAGGATGGTATGGTTCATATTTTAAATAGACTTCCCCTAAACCAAATTTGTAAACACTGTACTTATGTGACAGGCAGAATGTTCATCTGCATACCCCTCCATGAGGGTTTTGAACAGTTGTCTGTTCCTTGCAGAGCATTGAGGAGAAGTGCAAATGGAGTAGAGGGTGACTCCTTAACCTTGAAGCTGACATAGTCATTGGAGAAAGAAGACAGCTTGGAACGGTTAAAGCAGAGTGCAAAAGGTGTATATATGAGCCCCAAGAATGATAGGAGATTAATATGGGGATAGAGATGAAACTGTACCTGGGTCTTGAAGGATACTACAATTTAGGGACGGGAGAATGAGCGTTAGAGGAAACAGCTCATGCCCATTTGAGGACCCTGGGGCAGAGCTCAGGCTGGCTGGATTGAAATTTAAGAAGGGGAAGAGTAAAAACAAGATTAGAACAAAGATGAGATTACGGGAGCTGTGAAGCCAAGCAGAGGATGGTTTGGTAGAGACGTAGAGAGGTGGAGTAGGTTCTTTAGGAGTAGCAAGATAAAAGAGAGTATAAATGTTGGTGGAGTGGCTTGGAAATGAATCTGCCTACCCCCTGAAGTGTCAATAGTGTATGGAACAGAGTCGTATCTTTTTTTATATTAATTTGTTTTTAAGCTCTCTAACTGCAGTAATATGAAGTGACATTTTATGGCGACGCTGATGAAGATCTACCGTTGGGAGGCATGAGGTGGAGTGGGGATGAGGATGGTCGGCATTATAAGAGAGATGGAGGCAGGGCCATTAATTCGACCCAGCAATTCCCCTTGTAGGTGTTCATTGAAGAGAAATGGAAGCATATATCCATATAGAGACCTGTATTCAAATGTTCAGGGTAGCTTTAGTCATAACAATCAAAAACTAGAAACAACACAAATGTCCATCAACTGGTAAATGGATAGGAAAATTGCGGTAACGCCATACAACGGAATATGTCTTAGTAATGAAAAGGAACAAAGTCCTGAGTCATGAAACAACATAGGTGAATCTCAGAAGTATCATGTTAAATGAAGGAAGTTAGACACAAAAGACTATATACTTTATGAGTCCATATACAGTGTATGATGTTCTGGAAGAAGAAAAACCATAGGGACGGAGCACAGAGCAGTCAGGGACAGCCAGGGACTGGAGGTGGAGCGGGAATGACCGTGATGTCCTGTGTCTTCCTGATTGTGGTGGTGGCTACATAACTGTATTCACTTGTCAAGACTTGCCACACTGTACACTTTAACAGACTGAATTTTACAGTTTGTAAGTTATGCCTCAATAAACCTGACTTAAAACAACACAGTAGAGTCAGATTTGAGTGGGGGGCAAAGGCCGGCTAGGTATCCAGTGGAGATTGGAGGAGGAGGAGCTCTGGAGAGAGGCAGTGGAACAGAGGACTTGGTTTACCAGGGAAGATGGAAGGTGATGAGTTATGCTTGGAGTACTTAAGCTTTAGGGCCATGAGTTCAGCAGCTATGATAGAGACCTGAAATAACAGGGACTTAAGGGAAAAAAGGCAAATATCTTCTCATGTGAAAATCCAAGCTCATAGGGGATTCTGTTCCACAAAGTTAGAGGTTTAGACTCCTTCCATCATGTCGCTTTGTCTCTGGGAGTTCTGCTTCTCCTCTTGAACTGACGGGGTTCACCACCACACCCACGCTGTAGCCAGTAGGAAGAGGAACACGCACCTTTTTCCTTTAAGGATGTGACCCAGAAGTTGCACAGATCACTACCCCATCAGCCAGATTTAGTCACATGGCCTCACCCAGCTCCAAGGATAGGTGGTATGTGTAGTCTTTATTGTGGGTATCCGTGAGCCCAGGTAAAAGTTGAGGTTCTAGTACCATGGAAAACAGATATTGGGAGGCAACCAGCCGCTGTTCCATGAGGAGCTGTGGCACAGCAAACATTTCTAGTTGGCAGGTGGAGATGCAGGCTTGGACAAGGAAGAGAACGGACAGAGCTAACGAAATAGATTGTGAGCACCAGTCTACTGAAACCATGAGCCTAAGCTTTTCTCTGGGGCAAAGGATTGTGTCAGTCTAGTGTGGGTGGGAGAACCATCAGAGGACAGTGCAGGTCTGACGTGAAGTTAAGAGAAGGAAGCGTCTCAGACTTCAGTGTGGTTCTGGGAGAGGAGAGCAAGGCCCTGGAAAGCCCTCAAGCCAAAGTCGGTCGTCAGAGGAGTCCCGCATCCCCCAGCAACAAGCCTGTGAGTGTCCCGGCCCCCCTCAGTCATCAGGTGGGAGCAGCCGTGCCAGGCGTGGGGCCATGGTGCTGACGCAGCAGCAGATTTCAGGGCATGGTGGCAGGACCGTGGGCTGGTTACACCCTCTGCAGCAGGAGATCTGAGATGCTACTCTCGTGGTACCAGCAGGGTAGAGAGTGGAATAAATGTGGGCAGTACAGAGAGAAGACTGATTCTTGTGAATGAAAATGACAAGGTAGGGAGAAAAAAATTGTAGAAAAAAATGGAAGAGAGAGGAGGTAATGTGGGGATTCCACCAAGTTGGGGGTAATCTCAGAATGCTGGGAAATGTCATTGGCAAATTTCCTCTCAGCCCCATTACTTTTGTTGTTTGCTAAGCCAGAAAAATGAAGCTTCTTAATTCAAAGTCTTATTTATCATATCTCAGAGAGCAGGCAAATAGGCCATAGAAAAGAGGTGTCTAAACTCCACCAGAGAGTGGAAGGACTCAGGAAGGATCAAAGAAGGGGACATTTGAAGACCGTTCTGAAGTCCTCATCCATGAAGCCATGATTTCGTCAGCATCGGGTGTGGGAGCGCAAATGACCTGGAGGGCGTGGGGTGGCCCGTCACTGGGTCTCTTTGAGGGCCAGGCTGCTAACAGCAGTGCCCACAGGGGCCTCCACAGCAGGGCTGGGTGTAGGTCTGCAGGGAGAGCCTGCTCTGTCCAGGAGACAGGTGGTGGGCATTGAACAGCACGTGGGTGTCAGCTCACAGCAGGGTGGGGCAGGTGCCCAGCAGATGGGCTGGAGGAGGTTGATCTTGGGAGGGACAGGTGCTGGGCAGCATTTCTCAGGTGGTGGCCAGGCCAGTGGGGATGCTGCAGCAGCACTGGCAAAAGACCCTCCAGCAGGGCATGGCAGGGAGTTGGGGTTCTGTTTGGCTAAGGAGTCTCTCAGCGGCTCGGTGGCCTCTTCTCCAAGCCACTGCTTCCATACTCACCACCTGGGCAACATCCTAGATTTTTTTTTCTTCCATTTTACTTTATAATAATCCCCATAAAAACATCTAGTTACCTAGGTCTTTATTACCTTTAGATGTGTGCCTTACCTCATGAAAAAGCTTTAGTTGGTTTTATTGCCAAATTAGGACACTTCACAATAGCTATTTTTCACTGTAGGGAGAGTTCCATTTCAGCCTTCAAGGCACAACTTTTCATTTCCTTGTCACTGAAGGGCATTAATGGTGGGCTGGTATGTAAATTATCTGTCATTCTGTACCACGTTTTCTTTCTTTTTAATAAAAACTTTTTATTTATTTTCTAATAAATACAGAAGTAGGAGGAATAGTATACCAAATCTCATGTCCCTATCACCCAGCTTCAAGTTATCAACTTTCTACCGTACTTGCTTTATATATCCACCTTTACACTTTTTTCCTACAGTATTTTAAAAGCAGTTACCAAATATTTTATCATTTCATCTATAAAAACTTTAGCATGTCATCTCTAACAGATAATCCTTTAAAAAAAACATAACCACTTTACTATTATCACACCAAACAAAATTAGCAATATGTCTTTATTATCATCCAACACCCAATCTGTATTCATTTTTCCCCAGGTGTCTCAAAAATGTCATTTTACAGTTGGTATATCTGACTCAGGATCTAAATAAAGTCCACACATTGCATTTAGTTGATGTGCTTCTGAAGTTTTTGATTCTCAAACTGTTCCCTTTCCATTTGTTTATTTTTTTAATTCAATGTATTTGTTGAAGAACATGGGTCATTTGTCCTGCAGAATTTCCCACATTCTAGATTTATCCAATTGTAACCTCACAATGTTACATGATGCAGTTCTCTATCCCCTGCATTGCCTTTAATCTTGTAGTTATGTTTAGAGGCTCAGTTTGATTCAGATTTGGTCTTCTTTCCTTCTGGCAAGGCTACTTCGTAGCTGGTACTACTGCATCATATTATAAGGTATGTGTGTCCAGTTGTCCCACTCTTAGTTATGATAATACTGACTAATAGGTTTATGTGGTATCCACCAATCCATCTATGATATAATTCTCCATCCACTTTTCATGGTTTTAGCAGCCGTTGACTCAGCCCCAGGCTGAAGGCTACAGGCATTTCTTGGAGTACCTCTCTTTCAGGAGTGGCAGCTTGGGTAGCCAGCAGTCGTGCCTTGTAGTTACAGTGGGCCTTGCCTGGGGTCATAGAAGTTGATCATCTATTGATGCTGTTAGCTCAGGATATAGAGCTATTGGTTGCACATATGGAACAAAATCCCTTTGGAATTTCACAATTTGCTGTTCTGTTTTTTAAAGCAGGGAAACTTTACATTCTTATTACTTGATTCTTTCATCACTGGATTCTTGAGTCTACGTTAGATTTTCTTGTTATTGGTTTGAGAACTGATGTTGTTATAAAGCTGATCAGATATTCCTAATAGGTTCTGGTATTTAATACATAAAGTAATGCATGCTGTTATGTCAGAAATACCTAGGTTCTGGTTCCCAGTTTTACAAATATTATTTGTTTGATATTGGGATATTAGTTTGGCTACTCTAAAACAGGCCAATGTAATAGTGGCTTAAATAAGACAGAAGGTTCATTTCTCTCTTGTGGAAAATCATAAGCTTGTAGACAGTTTGGAGAGTGGGGCAGCTTGTTCTCCACGGTCATTTAGTGACTCAGGCTCCTTCTGTCAGTTATCCAGCCCACAGTGTTACCCTCGTCCACATGGTGGAGAATGGAGCTCAGCATCACAGCACCCTTTAGGCAGTGGTAAGAAGGAACAGGGAAAGCCAATGGCTCCTTTTAGGGGGATGGCCTGGATGAGGTGCATGTCATCTCCTCTTATAGCCCACTGGCCATCACTTGGTCGTGTGGCCCATATTTAGCTGCAAGTCAAGATGGAAAATATAGTATCTAGCTGGACAGCCACATGTCCTGTAAAACCATGGGTTCTGTTAGTAAAAGGGGGAAGAAATGGAGGGTTATTAAAGGTCATTTAGTACTTTTTGTTGAATTTTCTAAGCCTCAGTTTCCTCATCTGTAAAATGGGGGTGAAAGGACCCCACTCTTGTGGCTGTTAGAATTAAATGCACAGATGGATCAATGTAATGGAACATCTAGTTGAGCGCCCTTCGTATGTCAGGCTCTCAGTCCATTCTTCTAGTTATGGTAGGAAGGGGGCACTGTGGCCTCACGTAGCAGAAAGAGCACAGGCTTTGGATTTGTGGTAGACCTGGGCCCAAATCCTTGTTAGCTGTGTGACTGAGGACACATTTATCTAAACTCTCTGACCCTTTATAAAATGAGCATTAAATTTATAGGAATCTTATAAGAATTTTAAAAAAGCACCTAAAAATATGTAGTGCAGTGCCTGCCATGTAGAATACACACGTAAGTGTTAGCTTATTGCTAAGGAGTCTGGGTGTACTTTTTTAGGTTCCTGATGGGGAAAGATTATTATGCAAAGCTAACTTGAAGAGGACTACTGCCAAGCAGTTTAGTTACGTACAGTTACCAATCTGTACATTTGCAGTTTGAGTACTTGAAGCTCAGACCTAACCTAGTGCTTTCTGAAGAGCTCTCTGAGAGGTACAAGCAGCAGAATCATCAAAGGTGCTCAGTGAAAATGCAGGTTCTTGCCCTTTCCCCCTGCACCTCCTGCCAGTCTCCTGAACCAGGATCTCTGGGAGTAGAGGCTGACTCTCCCCAATTTTACAAACACCTCCAAGGTGATCTTTATCACGCTGAAGTTTGAGATTCTGGTTCTAATCTGCAGCACTTACTTGAAGTATTTGAATACTTGTACAGTACTTTGAAAGAAGGAAGAGTAATTCATTTTTTCTAATTTCAGAGAAATAAGATTAGTACTCTGGGTTTTTAAAACTGGACTCAGGGATGGGATTTTCTTCCCCAAAGGGTTGCAACTTTCAAAAGTAATAAAGATTTGCTTTGCATTCTTTTTAGTTACTGAGAAACCAGAGATTTCCTGCATCCTATCATCATGCAGTGGAAACCGTTGTGAATATGCTGATGCCACACATCACTCAGAAGTTTCGAGATAACCCAGAGGCTTCTAAGAATGCAAATCATAGCCTTGCTGTCTTCATCAAGGTGGGGACCTCTGGGGAGGAGGGTGTCAGTTCTGTGACTAAGATGTTCATTTTAAGCAGCTATCTAGCACAGTGGCTAGAATGGAGTAGTGCTCCAATATTGATGGCATGTTTTTATGCTAAAGGATAAACTTATTAACAATAAATGCTGATTGGAATCCAAGCTTCCAAAAAGTTTGAGCCTGAAATACTGACCTTTGTGGGTTGTTTTTCCCTACAGAGATGTTTCACCTTCATGGACAGGGGCTTTGTCTTTAAACAGATCAACAACTACATTAGCTGCTTTGCACCTGGAGACCCAAAGGTAGTGTGGGTGTCGCGTACTGTTCCTTTCACCTCACTGATTCACATCTGGAAATCTGCCTATTTCTCTCAGTTCTCATCTCACTTTTCTTTCTGTCCCAGAGGCAGAACTCACTCCTCTCTTGGAAACACTAGTACTTACTCGCTTGATATGTGAGAGATATTAGGGACACGGTAAAACAGAATGAGAAATAAACATACCCATTGATTTTCTCTTAAACACTTGAAATGACTTCTCAACCACAAAACTAAATGTATGTATGTTGCAATTCATAGTTTACTTAAGATAACAGAAGTAACCATCTGGCCTTTCTCTGGTAAAATTATCTTTTTCCCTTGTTTTTTATAAAGCTCTGCCCTACTAATTTTTTTAGTGTTTTGAGTGTGTCTATAATGATAAGCTGCCTGAAATCCTTTATTGAAGTAGGAGGAGCATAAATAATAAATACCCTAAAAGTCAGTTGAGGACACTGTTTAATGAAGTGTGTTCTCAGTTTTCAAATCCCCGTAGCCATTCTAAAATCTGTAAAATGCAATAGAGTGCAGTTCCAAGAGAGTCAAGAAGCTAATGACTAGGTGTGTTATTTCTAATGGGTTTTTTAGAATCCTGTATAAAATACCCAGTGATGCATTTAATTTATGACTAAGCATATTTTCCTGCAGACCCTCTTTGAATACAAGTTTGAATTTCTCCGTGTGGTGTGCAATCACGAACATTATATTCCTTTGAATTTACCAATGCCATTTGGAAAAGGCAGGATTCAAAGATACCAAGGTAATCTATCTTTATGTATATTAATCTTTTCACAAAGAGCCATTTATTTTTAATAAGAAAAGATAATTGATATTAGCGTTTTCTTATTTTTTTCCATTGGTGAATTTTTTTCTTGGTAATTTCCATTTTAAGAAGTACTGATAAAATGTTATAAGGGAACTTACTTTTCAGCAAACTTGTCAAACTACAAATCATGCCAGTGTGACTCTGTTTTCATTGAAAAAGTCCTTTGCTTAAATAGTAGAAGTCCATCTTACTTGCTGTAGCTTATTTTTATTTGTTTCACTTTTCCTTTTTTCTTATGAATTAGCTTTTCTTTCACCAACTGTGGAGTCACATGACACTCCTGTAGGTAGGTGTGGGTGTGGTGCTCGCTTTCTTGCATTTACCTCCTTTAGAAGAAAAAGAATGCAAGTTATTGCTGAGATGCTTCCATATGCTGTTCAGTTAGGCGTTTCCTGTATACTTTGATCAATTCTTAAGCTCATGATAAACCAGTGAACTTGTTTTTATGTAGCCAAGACATTGCTGTGACATCCCAGGGAGACATCTGGTTTTGTGCTCCTGAAGTCACTGGGTACTCTAGGATGTTTCTTTAAGAACGAGAACAAACAAAAAGCCCTGCTTCTTCCAGAAAAATGCATTGTTCTGTCATTTTCATAGCCATTGTCCATAGTGGTAGCAGTAACCTAAGTCATAAGCAACACAGCTTTTTCACATGCTTTTTATGTTTGCACGTTGAGTCTTTATTAATGTTCTGTAGTCTTAAAGTTTGAAGAGAGTTGAACTCATAGATTTCTTTGTCTTCACTGAGTAAATCAGATTAAACAAATTACTCTGTCAGGTCTGTCAAGTAATGTTTATTGAGTTTAGTGCCTTGAATGTGCTCAGGTTTATTTGTGCTAAAGGAGAGAACAAGTGGAAGGATGCCTTCAAACTATTAATGACACCTGAATCAACCACCTCTGAAATTCAGAGAGAAACACACAAATGCATTCATTCAGAGACACAAAGCTTCCACCAAAACAGACTTATAGTACCTTTTAAGGAGCAAGGAGGATGGTAGCCCTGGAGTTGGCATTCATGATTTCAACAAGTATTTATCCAGAACCAGCTATGTCTAGCTTCAGGTTACAGTTGTGGACAACCTGGATGAAAATCCCTGGCTATTCCACATAAATGAAATGCATAGAATGTTGGAGACTGATAAATGCTAAGGAGATAAAATAAAGCGAGGAAGGGGGATGTGAGAAGGGGTGCCATTTGAGACAGGGTGGCCAGGAAACAGTGGAAGAGAGTGAATGTGCTGAGTGCATACACATCTGGGGGAGCTTTCTGGGCCAAGGGGACAGCCAGGCATTCAGCACCCCCAGATCTAACCCTGGCCCCCCTGTTCCCCACATTGCAGACATGCATGCTTACTCCCAGCTCCTCAAACATGGCATGCCCACCCCGGACACCCCTCCACCTCAAATAGTCCCCTCCCTGGAGAACCTTCATCTTCCTTCACAGCCCTGGCACTCCGCACCTCCTATGAGGGGCCTCCCGGGGTCTCCTAGCCCTCGTCCAGCTCCCCAACTGGAATCAATTGCCCTCCCTGCCCTGCACTTCAAACCCCATCGGTCCCCCCGCCCCACCTCACAGTCACCTATACTTGGGGACTGTGACTCTTTCTTCCTTTCACCTGATAAGGAGCTGAGGGCAGCTCTTTATTCACAGGGTTGCGTGGTCAGTGTGTGCTAATGCCCTTCTTCCCTGTGACCCAGCCAGGCCTAATTGTTCATCCTATAGAACTGAGTGGAATGGAAATGCTGCAGGTGCCCAACAGGCCCACACACGCTCTCAGGAGACTCCCAGGGGATCTGGGAACAAGAGGGGCTGCCCTCGGCAGGTGTGTGAGTTGTAATAGGCCTTACTACAGTGAGAGGAATAAATCTTTTTTAGCATTCTCCTTCCTCTCTCCCTATCACTTGTCCTGCATCCCTGCCTCTGCCTTCTCTCTCATGCACACACACGTGCACACACACAAAGTAGTTTTCTTCTAAATTTATGTGAAGTTAAGCTGTGAACTATAGTTTGGATAAACTGGGTTTAATGATCATAAACAGTGAACATAATTATTCTAGAAAAATATTCACTCTTCCCCTTCTTTCTACAAAAGGGTTTCATAGGACTTGGGTCAGTATTTTGGGTGGATTTAGATGTAACTAGTTGGTAAGGGATTAAAGTCACAGGAGAGGTCTGTGGACTTTCCTTAATAATGAAGTCAGTCTAACAGTTCAAATCTAGCTTCGTCTTCCTGGGAATGTGTATTTCAGCTTTAGACTGATGTTTAGTGGCTGTTATTTACCCCCAGAAGAGGTCATGTTTGCTTCTATCTCTTTTCCAGAAGAGCTTTTCATTTTGTCATTTAGCTTGTTGATGATTTGCTAGTTGGTTTTGGTGCTTTGTCCATCTTAGTTTTTGTTTATATTAATTTTTTATTTGTTTTTAGAGATGTAGAAATATTAAGAGGATATTTTAGGAAATACTGAATTAAATAAGTTTTTCACTCAGGGATAACAGAATAAATAGGTTATATGTTAATTTTTTTATTTTAAACACGTTGGGTTTTAATGGGATTATATAGGCATTAGTGACCAGGAAATGGATAAATGAACTCAGGTAGTAATGAACATTTTAATAAACCATGTATATTTATACTTTAATTACATGTTTTTTATGCACAAATTACTCTTATATAGTTCTATTAATGAGTATAATAACTTTATTTTTGACTTTGTCAATAACAAACTTATATTTGTAATATAACATATGCTGTTCACTATTCTAAAAATTGGTACTTAAAATATTCACTGATTTAATTATGTAGGATGCAGTATGTTTCAAAAATCAAAATCTGGTGCAATTATTTGTGTTTAAATTTGGTTCTCATTTAAGAGTTCCATGTGTTAAGAAATAGAGCAACATTTTAGAATCAGCACTTTCCCCTTTGAAGTCTCATCATCTGTTGACACACACAGAGTGGGCCAAATGCAGAGGATGGGTTTAGTTTTTATGTTATTCAAAGGGTGTTGCATCCTCCCTAACTAAAGTTGTTTCTGTCCTCATTGCAGACCTGCAGCTTGACTACTCATTAACGGATGAGTTCTGCAGAAACCACTTCTTGGTGGGACTGTTGCTGAGAGAGGTGGGCACTGCCCTCCAGGAGTTCCGGGAGGTCCGGCTGATTGCCATCAGCGTGCTCAAGAACCTGCTGATAAAGCATTCTTTTGATGACAGATACGCTTCGAGGGTGAGTGGTCCCCAGTGAAAGGAAGTAGGCATTGACAAAGTCCTTTATTTTAGGTAGTTTGAAGAAAGTAGCCAACTAGAAAATTTGGGGTAACAGCACTAAGACTTTTTTCTGTTTCGAGAATAACATCAAATATCTGTCTTTGTAGGAAGGCTCCAAAGAAAGGAAGATGGCCAGTGCCAACACAGTTTATCATTTAGCAGCTCTCTGAACCACAGAGCACACTGACCCCTATGTGTCTTTCTTTCAGAGTCATCAGGCAAGGATAGCCACTCTCTACCTGCCTCTGTTCGGTCTGCTGATTGAAAACGTCCAGCGGATCAACGTGAGGGAGGTGTCGCCCTTCCCCGTGAACCCTGGCAGTGTATGTAAGCGTGGTCGCACAGTTACAGCCGGTATCGGGTCCTGGGGCTGTCAGAACAAAGTACCACAAACTGGGTGGCCAAGAACAGCAGAAATCTGTTCTCTCATAGTTTGGGAGGCCAGAAGTCCAATGTCAAGGTGTCAGCAGACTTGGTTCCTCCTGGTGGTTCTGGGAGAAGGGTCTGTTCATGCTTCTCCCCCAGCTGCTGGTGTTGCTGCCATCCTCGGTGCTCTCTGGCTTGTAGCTGCATCGCTGCAGCCTCTGCCTCTGTCTTCACGTGGTGTTCTCCCCAGCGTGTGTCTGTCTCTCTGTGTACCTTCTCCTCTTGTAAGGACACCAGTGATTTAGGGCCCACCCAGTATGACCTCATCTTAAATTGTGTCATAGTTACATCTGGAAAGACCCTATTTCCAAATGAGGTTACATCCTGAGATTCCAGGTGGACATGAGTGTTGGGGGACACTACTTAACTCAGTACACACACACCCTTTATTTTGCCAGTGAAACCATAGTAGTCCACAGTCATACTGGTGAATTGCTTTTCTGGCTAAGATGGGGTCAATCAGTAAACTTTCAGCTCTTGTTAAAAATTGGTATGAAAACCCTGATCTCCTGATGGCCCAATGCCCTGTAAGGCCTCAGAACTTTCATTTGTGTATTCAGCCAGCGTAAATTCTTGGGGAGGGAGGGACAGAAAACGTGGTATAGTCGTAACCTGTGTCCTGTAAGAAAGAGCTCATATTAGCCCCTGGTGGAAATGTGCCATGCAGTCTCCAAAAAGCCACTCTGGGCTACAGTTTCTCTCTGACTGTACAATCAGAAAGTGAGGCTGGATTTCGGGGGTGCCACGGTGAGGGCCAGAAAGCCCCACGGCCAAGAACTGACCACCTGCATCTATACTGTCTTTGTGCAGCCTTTTAGAGATGTGTGGAAATTAAGTTGACTGGAGGATGACCCCAGAAATTATATCAAAACTTTTTGGCTAGAGATTGTTTGATCTTTTACTCAGTCTTTGATACATGTTGATTTCTCTTGTTATTTAAAGAATTATCTTATAATTCAGCTTTTGAAAGCATGATCACTGTCAAATTCCTTGTTACATTTCAGTTGCAAAAAGCTTTTTAAATATTAACCTATAATCTAATTATTAAAGTTTGTAAACATTTTGCAATCTAAAACCTGTATTCTTTCTCATTCTAAGCTCTTTTCTTGGCCTCAGAGGGTTTGCTGTTAATTTGGACAGATATTACCAGTTCAGCAGTTTTCCTTTCCCTTTTATTCTGGCCCCAGGAACTGGCTTGGTTGTTAATCTTGCCACTTTGTCGTTATGGTGTGTACTTGGGGAGTTTCCATGCCTGTTTCTGTCCCTTTCCCCACCACAGTGATGCGTTGTCCCGTTTTTTTACACTACCTACCTCTTCACCTCCTAACACATTCCTAAATCAGGTTACACTGAGAGGAGCCGTGTTTATAGCTTGTGTGTGTGTGCGTGCACTGCTGTTCAAAAGGGTGTAAGCTTTCTCTATCCTAAATGCACCTCGCCGATCTCACCCTGTACGACATCACATCTCACACGTGTATCCTCTAACCGTGTCTGCTTTTCTAAACTGAGTGAGTAATTCAGGGCAGAACGTGACCTCCCTGTACCGTTTCAATCCTGAGAAATATGAACACAAGGTCTTTCTGTGGCTTTTACCAAAGTCAAATCTCTTTTTTGACGTAACTTCAAAATGAATGATTCCTCCACTGACTGAGAGTTCTCGTGAGGCTCCAAACATCTAGAGACTACATTGCTGCTGTTGTAATTCCCTGTTGCTCATTTGGAAAGATTTCCAATGTGAGAAAAAAACAACAGCATTCTAGTTAGAAAGAGCAGAGGAGGCTTTCTCTGAGAAAAAATACCAAAATAATCTAAGGAAAGGCTGGGTGTCAGAGCTCTCCTGGAAGGGGAAAGGTGCTAGAAGTGCTGGGAAGGAGAGACAGTGACTCTGTGGACCAGGATTTCCCTGCCCCCCAGCTTGCACATCCTGTGCCCCCCTCCTTCTCCAGACCATCCCCCACCTCGTCCCTCGTCCCTCGTCCCTCACCGCTTGGCTGCTTATCCTGCCCTGGCCTGCTGAGCATTTCAGGCTGTTCTGTTTCATTCCCGCAGCTGCCCTCGCACATCCAGAAAGAATTGAGTAGTCTTTTTCAATCATCTTTAATTGTTTCTTTTCCTCCCCGTGACAGACTGGGAAGGACGAATCCCTTGCCTTGCCTGCTGTGAACCCACTGGTGACGCCGCAGAAGGGAAGCACGTTGGATAACAGCCTGCACAAGGACCTCTTGGGCGCCATCTCTGGCATCGGTAATACTCGGCGCTCTTGTCTTCTCTCCTGTGTCACTCTAGAAGTGTCTTTAATCCAGTAGTTCCATAGTTCATTAACGTGTCACGTTTGCAAATTCGGACTTTGAAGTCTGAGTTTCTGCCTTGAATATTCTTTTCCTGGTTGTGATACTTGACAACTGAAATCCCTCAACCATACACTGAAGTAACAATCCCCAAACGCTTGCGATTCCTGAATATAGTACATTTAATCACTTGCTTATGCTGTTTGCTCTTTGCTTAATGCTTGTTAAGTCGATTTGTCATTTTAAATCTTAATTGGATTGTTTATGCTGCTAGAAAAGGCATATCTTTGCAGGTGTTGGGGGGAAGGGAGGATTTGTGTGTAATGTCAGTGATTTAGCTGAAATGTGACATAGTAATTCCTGAAGGAGATAGCAGTTTGCGGCTAGAATTCAATCTTAAAGGCAGTTTTCAAAAATCTCTCATGCAATATTTTTTCTCTCTGAAATAATGAAAGACCAGCCCCCACAGGGAGGAAAACAGACAGTGTAAGTCAAGATTCAAATGGAGTGTTTCCTTCAGAAGAAAATGCCTGAGAAACTGTACCTGTTAATACTCTAATTGAGCCCCTGTGCTAGCTCCTTCTTAAAGATAGTAGCATACAAATATATATGGTCAAAGACTTGTCATAGATGTTCACAGGCTCCTTCTGTCTTGATTTCTCCCCTTCTGTATCTCACTTTGCATGAATAAAGCATCCTACTACGGCTAGTGGTAGGACTACCCAATAATGGAACTCGTTTATGGGACAGAAGGGAAGGAAGTCCTTTGATCTAATTAATTTGCAGAACTGTTATCCATTCTGAGTTTATCTCCTTACCTTTTGTGTTATCATTGTTGTTAATATGCCATTTCATGTAGGTGATAAAACTGGGGACAATTTAAAACCTCAAAGGCCACACCAATGCCCAAATCTGTCTTACAGTGCTAATACCAATCTTTATCTTATTTATATCAATGTGTGTTTTTCATACTTACACTCCCCTTATTTGGCGATGTAAAAATTAAAAATTTAGTTCATGCATAGTGTTTGGAGGAGAGCCTAGCCCATGGTAATCGCTCAGTGAATGCTGGCTGCTGTCACAAGTTTCCATTTGCCTTGCTTCTGGGCCTCCATCCTGTCTCTGCTTCTGCTGCTCCAGAAGTGGGAAAGGGACCTTCCTCAGAGAGTTTGCAGTGGCTCACGGCACTAGCTTTAAAGTACGACAGATGTAGCCTTGGGGCTGGACTTGAACGTTTACTAGTTGCCATGGCAGGATGTTGTCCATCCTCTTCACCCACCGTATCCACATCTCCAAAACAGTCACTAGAGAGAGAAAGAGCTGATACAATGTGCACCAGGCTGGGCAAAGAGAGGCATCGGAAGAGTCAAAACTTCACTGTAGTTTGATCATTTCCACAAAGCCTTGAATGCTTCTGTTTTGACTCATTAGACCATTCTCTGATGCGGAATTTACCTTGTTAGGATTTGGGATTTCTTGAGAACTTAGAGGAGAGGAGCCACTGGGCATCTGTAGCATGATGGCATTCATTTGCTCTGTGTTCAAGTGCAGTTATGAAAAGTACTTGATTCTGATTTAATCCTTTTTCACTGTTTCTTGAATGTCAAGATCCAAATTCACTTTTCATAGGAATACACCATGATAGGTTTATTCATACTCAGGTATTATTTTTTCTCATCTTGAAGACTTAAGTCCTTGCTCCCTTTTAGGAGTACCTTCCAGAAACAGCTCACCTTTGCATTGGGTTTACTTTTTTTTTTCTGGTGGCTTTAGCAGCTCTTCTCTGGAGCATCAGGGAGTTTCCAGCTAATTTTAGCCCTGGTGCTTATCCTTCAAGAGCAGAATTTCTCCTTGCATCTCTGCTTACAAGAAATCCTGTTCCCACCCATGTTGAGAATGTGCCCTCACAGTTTTTAAATGTCTTTGGAGCATGGTGTATGGGAATTTCCAAAACTGATTCACTGCCTGGATTAAAGCTACTCTGAGTTTACATTCACTGTGAAAGGCACACATTCTGAGGGTCAGTGTTCCCTTTGCCACCTACTCAGCCTATCACACTGGGCTGTTGGTACCAAGGGGAAGGGGGTGAACTAAACTTCTTTCCATTTTACTCATATGTTGTTTAAGGTCTTTGAAAGTTATGCACTTTCAAAGATACATATAAAATGAATATGAGATACAAACACATACAAACCAGGAACAAACTAAGCACGTTATATCACATTTCCATTTGTTTAAGGCTAAACTAGGACTCTAGTTCTGGAATCAAGCCTTAAACTCTGAGAATTTAGGGTCAAATTCTTCTTTACTGAGGACCTCTTTCTCTTGAGTTCTTGTTCTACATTAAATATGAAGTACAGTTATATTAGAAGAATTATAATTTGGTTGTAGTGTGTGTTTCTTTTCTCTCTGAGTACAGAAAAAGACTCCTGTTTTTTTCATAGGGTTTTCACCTGTTCCTTGTGACAATCAATGACACAGTTTCTTTCCTGGGGAGATGCAGCTAGTGGCTGACAACAGGGCCCAGGGGTCTACGAGTTCCAGCCTTCACTTATGTTTTCTAATTTCCCTGGCCCTTCGTTTCTTGGTCTTAATACACTGAATCCATCTCAGGGATAACAGTGATAAATTTTGGCAGGAGGAAGAATTTACAACCTTGGGGATACAGGTCTTCCTTCTAAGATAAAGCATCTTGATGTTGCCTAAGAAATGATGAATTTGTGCCATTACCCAGCAAGTTTAAAAGTGCAACAACTAAGTGACTTACAAAAATACTTTTGGTGCAACGCAGGGGCCAGCTGTATTTATTTTGTTATTTATTTTTTTAATTTAGAAGTTTCTCAGTCTCTGGTAGCTAATTTGCCTATTGAAATCTGAAAATGACCAGCCTGTCATGAGATGTGGCACCTCAGCTTGGACCTGGGAGGATATGCTTACAGCTCCAAACACGGTGCCAAAATCTCCTCATGCTGTCTGCAAAACCAGCCAGACCTTTCTGCTGGAGGCATGCCTTTTGGTTCAGCAGAGAATGCACAAGTCCAAAGAGTCATTTTTAATTATGCGATTTACTTAAATCTTATCTAAGCAGGAAGTCAGTCTCTTACCTTAAAAAAGTCCATAGTACCAAGGTTGGGACTGATTTCTGCCTTCACGTGCTGTTTTTTTCATGGACATCACAAATTTTATTGCCAAATTAGATTTCCTTTCTGTTTGTAACTGTTTATAGCAGAGTCCCAGCTACTCTTAGTTCACAGCACCCTTATTTTTTCATGGTGCCCCCAGACCAAAAGAAACACCTAACATTCTGTTTATTAGGTACTTAGGGCCAAATTACAAGTATTTATATCCTAACAACTTATTAGGTGCTCGAAAAACACACACACAAAATTTAAAGAAAAAATTTTTATTTAATTTTTAATAACCACAACTATTACTGATGGGTGCGTGTGTGTGCCTGTTGACACTCACACCTTCTTGAACTTTGGAATCAGATTGTCCACCGTCATCCTCATTTCCTGTTCCACATTGATTTTCACCCAGCACTTGTTTTTTATCATAGCAAACCCCAGATACCCAGCTTCATAAAGATATGACATCATCGAGAGGAATGTAGCACTCGCTATCTGTTGTTGAAACTGCAGTTTCTGGCCAACGTCACATATCACATTGTGTTTCCCTTGAAAATATACAGTATCTCGTGACACCCCTCACAGTTTTCTAGGGCACCTCAGCTTAGAGACTGAATACGTGGATTTTTCATATGATATTTTTTTATTTGATAGTTATAGGTGGATTCACCTTTTAATTCTTCCAAGTGTTCATTCTATCCCGTTGTGAAACAGTGTGTGCCCTTTTAGTCTTAGCAGTCAAAGGTGGTTTCTAATAAATGAGTTGATATTTACATCTCAGTGTTTTAGCCTAAAGTTTACTTTTATCTCATCATTTGACCTGGTTCTTTAAAGGTGAAATAATTGAATGCAACTCTTGAGCCAATTTCCTAACAGAGAAAATAAGTGCCATAAAAGCAATTTCCCTTAAAAGTCAGAACTTACCTTTATTTTGCTCTGTCGCAACAAAACTTTGGTCTTGGCATCATTTCCATTTAGCTTCTCCGTATACAACCTCAACTCCTAACATCAACAGTGTGAGAAATGCTGACTCGAGAGGATCTCTCATAAGCACAGATTCGGGGAACAGCCTTCCAGAAAGGAACAGTGAGAAGAGCAATTCCCTGGATAAGGTAATTTCTTTTCATGTAACACAAGTGTTTGTTGTAATGAGTGGATTTAGTCCATGGTAAATTTGCTTTATGTTCTAGTGCCTTGTAAGTGTGACTTTTTGTTTTTTGTATACAACTTCACCAAGCTTGGGTATCTATCAGAGCTTTATCTAAGGTTGGGACCCACTTCCTGAAACTCTGATTCTTGTTTCCAGGATTTCAGATGAGGGCAGTGTTTACAGTGGAGCACTGTAGGCGGATGGTTCTGGCAGGTCAGACAGGTGGGGAATCAAAGTGCCACCCACTCAGACTCCCCGTGGAGAGAGAATGCTAGAGAACACCACCTCTCACACAGCTCTCCACACACGTCTCTGGAGCCAGCTCCAAAAAGAGTTACTGACCACAGGGGTGATTCAGGGATAAGGCTCCATTTGAAATCACTCTGTTCACGCTGCACCCACCCCCAACACAACACTTCCTCCTCATACTTAACCTTTTTTTCTTGAAATGTCTAAAGGCTCAGGCAGTTTGGAACTTTGTGGGAAAGGATAAAGCTTGGATTTAAATCTGAAACCATGACAAATTGGTATCACCTTGGGCACAGTTTTCCTAAGTTATTTCAAGTTAAGAGGCCAGCACCTGTGCTAAGAAGCAGGCGAACCATGTGGGGACGTATGCCTAGTTCTCAGCAAACATCTAGAAACTGTGCTTCTCAGCATCAGGTGTGTAATCTCGTCACGCATTCCACAGCCGGCACGCACGTGATTATCTTTAGATACAGTTCTGTCGCGGCACAAGCAGCTCAGTGCAGGAGTGTGTCGTGACCTGTTGAACTTTTCCCTTGACCCCAACATGCCTTCGCGTATAGAAGGAGAAGCTGCTGCGGAGGCACTCCGCTTGTGTCATCCGCGGTGCTGGAGAGGAGGAGGAGAGCTGCCAGTCAGCCAGGAAGCACCGGGTCACTGTGGACTTTTCCCTTCTAACGATCCCGCCTCTGCCAGAGGAACCTTTGCACGCTGCACCCACCCCTCCCCTGCAAGAAGTACTGACTTCTAGTGCCTCCGATCAAGGGGGCAGGCGAGGTGATGCTTCCGTACCAGTCTTGCCACTCACTGCACCTGTGTTTCTTTTTGAAATACAAATATTCACATAACATATTAATTAAGCCTGTATTTTTTCAATTGGCCACCAAGACCTTGAATGAAACATCTTTTTTCGCTAATCATTTTTCTTTGATATTTGGCAAAAAATGTTCCTGATTTCACTTGGAAACATAAATTGGAGGGTCCCTGTGTTTGTAATCACGAGATGAGATTCTTGTTTTATTTATTTTTTTGTGTGCTGCCTAGTGGCAAAACTGCCCTCCCCTCTGCCCCAAGCTTTCTGATGTTTGCAGTGTTGTGGAGCTAAGCTGATGACAGTGTGAGCGCATCAGTTTAGGGTCTTTGGTGATGCTGTGCTGAGGTGTCCCTGTTTGTCCCTGTCGAGCACCTCCCCCTTATATTCCCCCAGCGGTGCCCATGGCGCACCCCACAATGTCCCCCAAATGACAGCGCCTGGGCTCAGGCTTTGCAGCTGGTACACAGCAGCTCCACCGGCTTTACGTGCTGTTTCAGCCACTGCCCCTTCCCTGAGGCGATGGTTGGTTGTGCGGTGTCTTCTGTGTTCGATCCTAGCACACACAACTTTGCATGAGGTTTTACTTGGCATTTCACAAGGTTTTACTTGGCATAACTGAAACTGTGGTCATCCAGTGTGAAAGGTTTGTGCCTCCTGGCTTGTCCCCTGGGAAAGTGTGTGAAGGAGACAAGCCGGAGCTTCTACAGAACAGCGTTTGTGTGTATTGTGTTCAGGTGAAGGTGCCTAGAGTTTAACTGTCAGTGAATGACTTGTGCCTTCCGATTTGTATGATCTGATTCAGTTCTAAGAACCTTTCTCTTGCAAGGGAGAAAAGGGAAACAAAATGTTTTTCCCCTGTAATGAAATAGGAAAATCACCTGTATTTCCTTTTTTAGCACCAACAAAGTAGCACTTTGGGAAATTCTGTGGTTCGCTGTGACAAACTTGACCAGTCTGAGATTAAAAGCCTGCTGATGTGTTTCCTCTACATCTTAAAAAGCATGTCTGATGGTAGGTAAAAAATGAAGATTTCTGTTTTGTTTTCCTTGTTCTAGTATTTGGTTTATTTTTTTTTAATTGTCTTGATATAAGGATTTAAAAGGATTTTCTTCCGTGTTTGAAATGCTTATTAATTTACTACATGTAATGGAAATTAGAGCCTTATCGTGGAAAATAGTTTTTGTTAATTATTTTATTCTAGAAAATAGGTTCTATAATGTGAATGGGCCTATTTTAAAAATTTATATTAAACTTGGACCTGTCATCTTAACTAAAGGAGACAGAAGCACACATATGAAGTAGCTTTTGGCTTGAAAAAAAAAATTTCATTTGACCAAACAAACTGGCAACTTAACTGTATTAGTCAGTCTCTGAAATTAGAAAATATATTATTAGAGACCTGTGGATTCCTTCCATGTAGAGTGTGCATGATAGTCCCAGCTTTAAATGGAAGGGAAATGTTATTTTCCTTTTCTAATGGAAATAATGGTATTGTGGTAGATTTTGTTTCTGATTAAAGGTTTGACAGCCACTTTTTTTTTTTTTTTTTGAGACAGAGTCTTGCTCTGTCACCTGGCCTAGACAGGCAAGAGTGCTGTGGCATCAGCCTAGCTCACAGCAACCTCAAACTCCTGGGCTAAAGTGATCCTCTTGCCTCAACATCCCCAGTAGCTGGGACTAGAGGCGTGTGCCACCACGCCCATCTACTTTTTCTTTTTTTAGTAGAGTCGGGGTCTCACTCATTGCTCAGGCCGGTCTCAAACTCCTGAGCTAAAGCAATACACCTACCTCGGCCTCCCAGAGTGCTAGGATTACCACCATGCCCAGCCAGCTGCCACACTTGTGAGCACATACTTTTGTCTGCTGGGCCTTAAATAAAAGGCTCAATTTTTCTAGATCTGGAAAGTTTTGTGTGACTTACTGGCTTCTGAGCTGGTTCTTGCACCCATTTTGGAAGCATAGCCAAACTTGTCCGTGGTGTTGGGAGTGAGCAGAACTATGAATGCTCTGTGTGGACCCCGTAAAGCTATAAACATGTTTGACTGGACAGTTTAATTTGTTAGCTCATCTGTGTATCTAATTGTGTGATATAACCAATCCCATGGTACAATGTCACAATTCTTATCTTGGTGAAAAATCTTGTCTCATTTTCCCTGCAACAAATTAGATAAGGTGTGCTATGAGCTTCATTAAGGTCATTGAATGAAGATGAAGTCTTTTGAAAACAAAATGCTATGTTTTGAGAACTTTAAGACCTCTTGTGCTGCTTATGTCTGGTGGTAGTAGGTGTGTATTAAACATCCAGTGGAAGGTGTTTCTGCTAGGAAATAGTGTTTATTTTATGTCAAGCAGCCTGACTTTATAACTCAGTTGGTAGGAATAACCTGCCTATCCTTTAAATGCTTAAGGACTAGGTGATTTTGCTTTTCTGTTGATTTGTTACTTTAAAATAGATGTTTAAAAAAAGACAGACAAGCAAGATTTTCCTCAAATGGTGACCAAAAGCACAAGGCAATTATTCTGATATTTTGGTTATAGTGTTAAAATTCTTCCCATTTAAGCCAAAAGTTCTGAACTTTGCTTCATGGTAATGAGTTTGAACCAGCATTATGGTCCTGTTTTTTCTTTGTTTGAAATTTTCTTTCAAATATTTTAAATTTCGAGTATTGAATATGATCTATATAACATAATTGCTTTTTAAAGGCAAGTATACAAGAACTTTGAATCCAAGTGAAACTTATCCTTTAAAGTTAGCCCTTTGGGAAGTCATACACATATTTTAAAAATGCAACTGCCTCTTCAAAACAATGTTAGAATATCTTTTTTTTTCCCAATTGCCTTCAAGTTATCGATTTTTTTCCTTTATAATTAGAATTTTTATGAATGTGCATTCCATTTAAGAAATCTCCTACCCCCAAGGTCATGAAGATATTCTCCTATAATTTCTTTGAAAGCAGTATTATTTAAATTTTCACATTTAAATCTAAAAATCTACCTAGAATTGATTTTTTTTCTGTGGTAGGGGGTGGGGAGAAAATTGCCTCCAGAGGTAGTTACCACACGGACAAAGCAGAACTTGTGTGTAACTCTAGCTACTCTTCCCTCTCGTTTATTCCACATTTAATGAGTGCCTTCCACCCTCTGGGCCCTTCTCTGTGCCTTCTTGTGTCTCCTCCCTCTTTACAGAGCTTCGATCTGTCTGCCTACTTTCCCAGCCAGCAGGCTGAGCTGAGAGCAAGGACTGGCAGTGTCAGTGCTGTGCCACTGGCCGTTCTGCCTGCTATGTGCTAGGGTGGCCGCAGGTGCCTGCAGGTGGATCCCACGAGGCTTTCCAGTGTGCACTTGGCTCTCTGAGTGCTCCCCTTACCAGGATGTCCAGCCTCAAATAGCCAGTCTGTTCCTCTAGGGTCTAAACTCAAAATCCCCTGAAGATGGAAGCTCCCTGACCCACCCTTATTACTGGTCTAATAGGCACTCGATTTAAATCCCTGCGCAGCCATGATTCTTTAGGCTGGTAAATGGAGAATTACCTAACTTCTTTGAGCCTCCATTAGCTCATCTGTAAATGGGAACTCTCTTCTGCCTCAGATTATGGTGAGCATTAGATGGCACACTCTGTGTGGAATTGTGAGAGCACCTAGCACAGTGTCTGGCACATAACAAATTCTCAAGATATGGCCCATGTTGTCCCTGCCTGTCATTGTTCTTGACAAGTGCAGAGTAAAAGGCCATAGCCATGCATCTCCACAAGCCATCAGCATCTCTGCAGCTACCTTCTCTACTCAGCTCAGGCCCCAAAGAATCAGTGGCTTTTTCCCAGAGAGAAGTTTCTTAACCTATTTCTCTACCTCAGTGTAAAATATAGGAATGCAAAAAGGGTTAACCATCAAATAATAGGACTCTTTGTGTAATACTAAACTGCTAAAGGTTTATACATAAAAATTTAAATGCACATGCTATTTGATAACAGCTATTTCACTTCAAAGAATTTGTCCTACAGATGTAGTTAGACATGCATGCAAAGACCCACATAAAAGGACATTCACTGAAACACAATTATGATAGCAAAAGATTGGGGGGAAACAGTAAATGTCTATCAGTAGGGGACTGGTTAACTCAATTACGGTGCATCCATAGAGAGGAATATTATGCAGCTTGGAAAAGTTGGAGATAGAGTCAAGCTATATTTTTTTTAGTTAAAACTCAAAGGGCAAAACAGTATGTGTAGTATGCAAAAAATTTCAACAAATTCCCTGGTGGGAAGAGATTCTATAGTAGGAAACAAGACAGCCCAGCTTTAGATTATATGCCCAGTTGTATTCTTTGAATTTTTTAGTCCATTTAAGGGCACATGATGTATAAGTTTTAAATAAGCATTGGAGTAGAGCACTGGATGCTGTATGATGAAATTGAAGTTCAAGTGTTCAAATGTAGCATCTGTAAATTGAATAAACCTGTTGTACATGCTATCCAGTATAGATGGGTCACTGTGCTTTGTCCTTTGATCAACTATAGAAGGGGGCAGGGTTTGGAACCCCACATTCTGAGGTCTCTTCCCATTTTCATAACAGGTGATTCTCTATAATGTACATGATGTGTATGTATTATGATTCTGACCAAATAAATGTTTATTTTCTAGATGCTTTGTTTACATATTGGAACAAGGCTTCAACATCTGAACTTATGGATTTTTTTACAATATCTGAGTGAGTAGTTTTGTCTTTGCTCATTGCCTCTTGACTTTTCCTGGATAATTAAAAGGTGTGAAGAATACTGTGTAGTTGAACCAGGAATGTCATGTATGTCACATCCTCGGTCCTTAAGCCCTTTCTCCTGAATGTGACCCCAACACATATTTTCGGGGTTTATGACCCAGCGAACAGTGGCCAGCCTTAAATTATTACAGATATGTGTTTGTTGTAGGTGAGAGGTACCTGCTTATGTGTATAAGCCATTTTGACAAAATAACTCAAAATTATTAGTTGAATTGGGTAGATGCTGCTTTTCTAGGTTGAATCTAGCTTAAGCAGATGCAGAAACTGAAACAAAAATTGCTGTAATTTTAAAATATATGATAAGTAAAAGTGAAATCTTATATAGTATCTTTATCTCATTTTATCTCTTTAGTATAATAAGTCTCTGATTTCCTTTAAGCTCTTTACTTTTAGAAACATGAATTGACAATCCCTTATGCAAAATTGCTGATGATTTTCCAAAATCAGAATTTTTTGGATTTCTCAAAAATTTACATTTAGAATATATCCCACAACATCCCGTCAGCATCTCAGGTAGCACCCAACAATTAAACACATTATTTCTGCAGTAAAAAAATTACTTTTGCAGTACTGATATTGTTCACAATAATTAGATAAATGACAACTGTAAGTAGCTTTGTGTCTATTAGTTCGAGACATGTTTTGGTGCCTAATGTATTTACACAAACTCTAGTAGAAAGCTAGTTTCCAGAGCTTAGTGCATTTTGGAATCATAGGAGAAACTGTGGGTGTGGCCCTCCAGCAGGGGGCTTGGTTCCTGTCTTGGATCATAGTCTCATGGCCTCTTCGGAGTTAAAGGGGGAGTTATCATGTGGCAAAATGAAATTCGGCACCGGAGGAGCTCACTAGACATTGTTTTAACTACCTAAGAAAATGCATGACTTTTTTTAAAAATCAGCATTATGGATATATTTTTATAAAACCAAAAAAATATACACTTGATGTCTATAAGGGATTAGTCTGTACACTTGAGCCAAAAGAGAGAGCTCCTTATATAGATTTGAATGAGGATGAATAAACAACTTGGAACACTGTGTATGGTTTTCAGTGTGATTTCTAAGGCCAACTGCCTTGGAGTAGATCTCCCAACCCTGAGTCGATGGACACTCCTGTCACTACTCATGGGCCTTTGTCCTGTGTGGCTCCAGCCAGCCACACAGTGCCAATAGACACACAATATAGGGCTTCCCTTACAGGTTATTAATTTTCTCTGAGTTTAAAGGGACCATCCAGACAATTTATGAAACCCAGAAGTAAGGGTCTAGTGGTAGACATTAGTGTTTATTGAATTTATTGTTGTTAGTGGATAAATAAAGCAATGTATTGAAAACAATTTTATCTTCATGTTTCCCTGATGATTTTTCATCCTGTCTGCAGAGTCTGCTTGCACCAGTTCCAGTACATGGGGAAGCGATACATAGCCAGGTACTGTGGGCGTTTTAGTTTGAAGTGTGTCGTTCTCTGTATTCCTTGGGTCTGACTGTGTGGGATGGTCGTCTGTGGTGACTGGCGGGTGGGGTTCGTGTGAGCAACCGTGGAGATGGCTTTGGATTGCCGCCGTGCAATCTGGTAGTGTCTTTCATCTGCATTCCCACCTTCCTCTGCCTTGTTTTGTCTCGTGCGTATCTCTTGGACAGATTTTCCGTAGTGGTGCTTGTGACACTTCTACCCTTCCCTTCCAGACTCTCCCTCGGGCTCTGCTCTGTCTCCTCCCCTTTCTCGTCTCCCCATTCCTCTTCATGAGTTTTCTCCTTCCTCAGTGATTCCTCTTCCTCCGTTTCATTTTCAAAGATCATTTTTACTGTTCCTGCTCCCAACTACAAAGACGCTAATTTCTCATCTAACCGCTCTCCTTCTTTCCTGATGAAACAGCATTTTGAGTCCATTCCAAGACCTTCTCTAAAATGCAGCCTTTTCTCCTCCGAGGCTGACTAACCGATCAGTGCCCTGTGTTCTCACCTGTCCAGAGCTCTCTGTTGAGTGTCCTACCTCCCCACTGTCCTGGAGTTCCAGGAGAGCGAGTCTCCTTGCAGATGTGTGGCCAGACAGCGCCTTCTTTGTTAGTTCCTCATAGCCCATCTTGTCTGCCAAGTTCTTCCTCCTGCCCCACAGCCATGTAGTTTGTCTATATCTGGTTTTCCCTGCATTGTGAGCTGTTCTCTATTAGTGTATTTATGGGGTCTGGGTCTAAGTGTTATATTTTTCTACTGTTCTTTTTAACAACTTAATTGTAGATAAGCTGATATTTATGTTTTAAGAAAAACTTTAAAATTGAATTCTAATTGAAGTTTGCTTCTGATATCTGTAATTCTATATTATAGCAATAAAATAGGACAGAGATTTTTAATAGACTTTCTATTTGTGAAGATTTTATGTTAACATTCTTTTCTGAGGATATGTGAAAAGTTTTCAGAATTATATTTTATGTTAAACAATAAATGTATGTGTTTTCTTTTAAAAAGAAGCAAATTTAGACTATTTTGTGCTTTCCTCATGCTGATATTTTCTATTTTTAATTGAAATGTAACACTTAAAGTTCTCTTATTTTAACTTTTATTTTTTATCAGTTTTTATATTTGAGTTTTCAAGTACCAAATGCAAATGTATATACAAGGTGTCTTTATACCAACAATATCTCATTCATTGCCTTTTAAAATTTCTCTTTGACTTTGTCCTGTGAAGATACGGGCAAATAGTGTAGTATAACAGAAAGGCACTGTGCTGAGCGAGCTTCACACGCTTTTTGCAATAACCGTCATCTACATCACAAGATGGCATTTGGAGAATGTTGTGCCACGTAGAATAAAATGCCTCAGAGCTTAAAATGGTGAATGTGGGAAGCTGAAGATTAATGTCTCGACAAAATATTTTAGAATTGGGCTTTGTGAAGTGTTTGACTTATTTTTTTCAGGGGATATAAATTTAACTTTTTAAAAGAAAATCTTTTGACTTCATAAGCACCCTGTATATATTTGCATATAAAATCATGGACTGCCTTAAAAATAGATGGGCAGAGGAAGGCAGGCATGGACATGATATCACTTTGTTCCATGTACTGTGGCAAGATACGCCTTGCTTTATATAAAAATTACCGTGGTCTGTGCTGCATGCGAAAAAGATCCTGAACTATAATGTGGACATTGTCAATGTTTGCCATCCATGGTGGTTGGGTTTGGTGAACACTGTGCCTTCTCATCCTCACTTTGAGATCACCCAGCAGCATGCTGTCAGTGAAAGTCCATGCATGTCCCTGTTGCCCTACACACAATAACATGGTGAGGGGAACGGTTGGCTCTGGGACGGGGGACAGGTGTCACTCCAGCACTGGTCTCGTTTTCATCTGCTCTGGTGATGGTACACAGTAGGAAGTTAGCTGTTTGATTGCTAACCCAGATCACTTTTCTGTTTTCTCTACTTGACTGCTGACAAGTTTAACAAAGTGTGTGGCTCTTCTCCTTCCTGCTTGGGTAAGAATAAAGGTGTTCAAACTGCCTCATATAATCCCTCCCATTGCATGTTCGTTCTGTTTCTTCCAATGCATTTTTCAATTTAAAAAAAAAAGTTTTTGTTCATTTAGAACATATATAATCCAAAAAGATTAATGATGTGTTTTGACAGTTGTCAGAACCCTAACTTTTAGCACTATGTTGGAGTGATGCTCACTTTCTTAAAAGTAGCATCTCTAAAGTACTTTATAAAAATGAAAAAGGTCTCTGCTTTGGCCTGATTTTTGCTTCTGGGCTGTCAGGTGCTTTGCTGTGAATACTTTAAGAGCTGCCGCCTGGTTGTGTCTCTGGCTGCTCCGCTGGCTCAGTCAGTGTGTGGCCGTCTCCCTCGTGCCATGTCGTGGCTTCACTAACACTCCCCGTCTTGCTGCGGTATAACACGTCTAACTTTTGCTTCTATCCCATTTCACTCATGTTGCAGGAACCAGGAGGGGTTGGGACCCATAGTTCATGATCGAAAGTCTCAGACATTGCCTGTTTCCCGTAACAGAACAGGAATGATGCATGCCAGATTGCAGCAGCTGGGCAGCCTGGATAACTCTCTCACTTTTAACCACAGTAAGTCCCATGACATACCATCATAACAGCCAGCCATCTCATGTGCCATCTCAGAGGGGAGAGCCCCAGGCCACACCATACCACGTTACCAACTCGATTTTTCTTCCAGCTCAAAGCGAGTAGGATGAAGAGCTCATGGCACAGTTCCCTTCCCTGGAGGAGAGTGCTCAGCATTTGGGAGTGACACAATGTGGAACATGCTCAACTACGGCACCAAACCTAAAAGTGCTAGACCCTTTGCCCTGTCCCCAAAACAAAATTTGGCAGGTTCAGTAGCCAGACATTTTCTGGTATTTTAACCATAATGTTTGGATTCATTGCCTGTAGCCAACTTATTGATTTTGTCCTGCAACTCCTGAGAACATCTGGGACAGATTCCTTTCACCTATCCTGATCTTGTGCATGTAATTGATCAAGCATCCACATTCTGACATTCCAGCTCTGGATGGATTTTAATCCTTCACTGCTATGAAAACATAAAACCCTTGAATCAATTTGTAAGGGTGTGGAGAAGCATCCAATAACAAAGTGACTTTTTCTGTGTTTTCAGTGTGAGAAAGATATCAAGTGTGCTTGGAATTTCTGTAGACAATGGTAAGATTTAATCAGGTTGAAGTCTGCTTACGAGGCCGCTTCACTTGCAAGCCAAGACCTTTTTGTTCATCTCGCCTTCCTAACTTTGGGGCTTTCTAACTTCACAGTAAAGATTCTGCCAAAATGTGGGAGCATATTTTTAATTTACTTTTATCAGTTACCAGAAGGGACGTGGCATCATGTGCTGTTTCTAGAAATGTAAGTGTTTCATTTCTTAAGGGTTTCTCAAAGTAGAAAACCTGAAAGATATCAACCATGCATGGCCAGGCACGGTGACTAATGCCTGTAATCCCAGCACTTTTGGAGGCCGAAGTGGGAGGATCTCTTGAGGCAGGGAGCTTGAGACCAACCTAAACAACATCGAGAGACCCCTGTCTCTACAAAAAATTTTTAAGAATTAGCCAGACATGGTGGCATCCACCTGTAGTCCCAGCTACTCAGGAGGCTGAGGTAGGAGGATCACTTGAGCCCAGGAGTTTGAGGCTACAGTGAGCTATGATGATGCCACCACTGTACTTCAGCCTGGGCAACAGAGTGCGACCCTGTCTCAAAAACAAACAAACAAACCAACCAACCATGCAGCACATGAAAAATTTGTGTGATCATTTATAATAAATCCCATTTCTATTAGCTCTGTTAGCATCGTGTTCTCTGAACCATTCCATCTCCTCTCCGAGCATGACATAGCCAGCTATTGTTTTATCTAGACCATTATTTGTTCTCATTCCCAGTGCTGTCTTTAATATATGGTTATTAATAACTTCCCATCATTTCTAATTATAAGAATTCCACTCACTGTGATTTTTCATACCTGTTTTTTGGTATAGGCTAAGAGTAAAGGCAATATTCCCAAAACCTTGTGTCGATAATAGTTCAAAGTAAGACAAATGAAGAACCAAAACACAGCAGCTTCCTACTCCTCCACCCCAGCAGGGTTAAATGTAATGAGTATTGTCTCTATAAAATTCTAGGCCTAATTTAAACAATATTATGTCAGTATGCCACACACTGAATTGGTAGCCATAAAGTGCTAGTTCTGAGTTCTATACTTAGCTGTAGAATGTACATTTTATGACACATTTAAGGCTATAATACTTGATTTTTTAACATCTTCTCTGTTGGAGCTTTTTCTAGCTCTGTAGACAATGGGTTGAAGCAAACACAACTAAGAGTTTTGTAATTTTTAGTTTTCATTTCCTTTTTAGCAACAGAAATTCAATCCCCAGTCCCTTGCTGGCCTCCTTTTGCTTAGATAATTTATATAACACAGAGACCAACTCACTGTCAGTTGAAATTAATTCCTAAACTTTGAAGCACTTTTTTAAAAAAAATCATAAGCAGACCTAAAGATAAAGATAATCGTTTAGGGAACACAGAAAAAGAAATTAAATGAATGATCCACACATGAATAAATAACCGTAACCCACTCAGATATGCAGCAGCTCTTCCCACTGTAAATGGGTTTTGTGTGGCGGCTTGAATTGGAAGAGAGAGACAGCTGGCCTTGTGTTGCTGCCAAATGCCCTCTGGCTAACATGGTTGATCTCCATTCTTCCAGCCACCCACAGAAAGCCCCATCCTCCTGCCTCCTCTTTCAGCCTCTCCTGTTTGCTTCCGTCATTTGTCAGTGATACACTGTCCTCAGTCATGTGTTCTCCTGCTTTGCCAGTAGACAGCGTGTAGCCCGCGCCTGTGTTCCCACTATTCCTGCTCATCCAAATTGGTTTTAATATCTGTGAGATCATTGCATCTTCTCTGAGTTCAGTTTTCATGTACATCTCTAATCCTCATTGTGTTCGAGTGGCTTCATCCTTTCCCTGTGCTAGCTCTTTGAGCTCCACATCATCAACTCAGCCACAAACAGCAAAGAAAAGGGGGTGTGCATTGTATGTATACATGTGTGTATGAACATGTATATGCATATATACATACATTTCGGTTTCCATCTGTACTTGGGTATTTTATGTGAAATTTGTGGCCATATATGTCTCTTTTAAAAATCACATTTAACAATGAATACAATACCTTCTGTTGGGCCAACCAATATGACACATATCCTATATGTGAGAGACTTGCCAGGGATACACCAGAGGCTAAAATGAATTTATTTCAGAAATGAATCAAAATAGGAAGAGACCCTAATGTATCTGCGTCACTTCCTCTCTGTCGGAGTAGGAAAGGCTTTGTCAACCTCAGCTTGACCAGCAGGGAGCAGCAGAGGACCGCAAAAAACTGAGTGCTTTGTAGGTCTGGCTGTGGGGCACCATCCGCAGGCTGTCCCCACCACCCGCTGATAGCAGGGCATGGAAGAAGGCACCACGTGGGCTACGCATGTACCTCTAGCAAGGACTTACCTTTACTCTTCAATTTTTCTGGGAAGTAATGAGAATGGCAGATCCAGCTATGGCCAAATAGTCTCACCTATTTGAAAAACACTCTTAAAGGACAGGATTGTTGTTTGGGTCATTGCCCAAGTATATGAAAAGTAAATCTTTAAAACATTTATGCATTGAGCTACTGAGTTTAACCTGTACTCATTGGGTGTCAGTAGAAGAGATTTGTATCAAATGACAAATGAAGAGTGATAGCTATATGTAGATTATTTTACGTAAACCCCATTATGGGGGGAAATTGAGAGTGGTAGCTACATGTAAAATATACAGACCATATTGTGAGGGGGAACTAAGTGAAACTTTTGCAAAAATTATATAAAATAACACTTTATATTTACTTTGATGTTATGTGGTGTTCTGGGAATATATTCAATTCATTTGCTTGATAATTCATATTGCCTACTGGTGTGATTGGAGGAAAGCCAGCCAAGAGGTAGGAACACATGAAGAAAACCTGTATTTAATACAATTCAATATAAGAGAGAGGCAGCTTAAGGTCATGGGGTTAAGTTGCGGACCATTAGATTTCATGTCAGTACTGAAGTGTTTTCTAACAGAACAGGCAGGTGCTGAGCTGCCTGTGAAGCCCAGGTGGGTGCCTGTAGCTGGGGCTGTGAAAACAGACTGCATGAGGGCCTGTTGGGGACATTGTCCAGGTCACTTAAGTGTCCAATGAGGAGCTGAAAGATGTGGCTTGTGAACCTTCATTTCACTCTGACGTTCTTTGGTGTCTATGAAGCACAAGAAAATGAATATAGGTGATTATTAAATTCCTTTACTGTACGTAACATTGAATTAATATTAAAAATACAGAGAACATGTGGATCTCTGAATTAAAATTAATGTTTTTCAAAAGTTTCTAAGCATGCATGATATATCTTTAGAATTGGGTAAAATGTACTTGGATGCTCTCAAAGTACAGACTCAAGATAGTAAATGAAATGTTTGTTTATAAAACTATGTTTCCTTGATTCTGAGGCACATTTTTGCACATTTTCTAATATTTCTAAAGTCTGGGTGTATCTTCCATATTATATCTAGTATGGGAGTCTGCCATTGATGAGGTCTCAGAATTGAGAAAGTCTGGTGCTGTGCACATTTAAAGTCAGTCATGTGTAATGTCCTTAAAGAGGACTTTAAAATGTATGGTGTGCTTAAGTCAAGTGTGTTTACACATTGGGGTCTATAGCTCTAACAAAGTCCCATTTTTAGATGTAGGTCACTGTTGGGTTGAAGAGCTCCACATGGAAGAGAGCTGATGGCATGGCACCCACATCCTGAAGTACAGACTTTTAGTGTGTGAATCAAAAGGCAGATAGCAAGTCACATCATTTTTGCCTTGGAATGTTACTTCTTATTCTACTGTCTACTTCTTGCCCATCTGTGAGGAAAATGTTTTTAGCAATAAAAATGGGATGGAAATGAATAGTAGATTGTGCAGAAGTTGACCAGTTTGATATTTTGCATAAATATTTGCACTTAGTAAAGCCATATCACTGTGAGTGAATATAGCTAGACTAGGTCTTCCACATTTGGGGAATTCTTTCACAAGAGGATTCCTTATTGTTCAGTATTGATATTCTCATAAAAGTTACTGTTTTTCTGGATTCAAATTATGGGCCTGAAGAAAAAAGTCAAAATGAAAATAAGAATTTTTGTTTCACGAAGGGTAAAGGCAGCTATCGAAATGGAAGTGCCTCCTGGGAATGTGTGTCTGATCTACCCTTCTGTCCCAAACATCCTCTGACATTCAGAAAAGGCCTGTGGCCCAGGATCAGGCTTCTGCCCACTGCGTTACTTCATGTCAGGGCAGTGGGAGGGAGGAAGAGTGTACAGATGTGTTCAGTGTTATTGAACTGAGCTGTTCCGGTAACATGAATTTATAAAACAGAGTGACATTAATGAAATCTAAACCTAGCAGATGACATTAGGGAGCGAAATCTCGTCTTTGGCCCAGGAGCGTTTAAAAGCTTTGGGGGCTTTACAATAAGTCTTTTCTCAGAGTGACAATAGAGTGAAAATTGTGTAAAGTTAAGCAGTGAATCCAAAGGATTCTAATGCAACCCAGAACGTGCGTGCAAGAGAAGGCTCATCCGTAGAGAGTCCTACCCCTCTGTCCCTGCCAGCAAGGGCAGAGGGCGTCAGTGCGATGCCACACCTCTGTCCCCTGGTGGAAATTAGTAGTGTACTGCTTACTTGCCCGGATCAGAAGCTGCTTAACCTGCTTTCTGAAAGTCACTGACCCTTAACATAAGAAATTTCTCTGCCTCTTGAGATCTGTTTCTTGGATTTCCTAGCTCAGTTTTGTTTTGCTGTGTTGGTCAATAACATGGCGGTCGTTGATTAAGTCTTCCTCACTCACGTACGGTCTCCAGTCCCTATGATGGGGACAGCTGCTCTGCACCGCCATCTATTTTTAGGGATTTTTAAAAATGACATTAGCTCAGTAATCTGCTGATATTTGAGATGGAACAATTTAAGGAAAAGCAAAGTATAACAACTTGTGGCTAAAAGGATCATTTCTTTTAGATTCCTGTGCAACTCAGACAAGGGTCGTCAGATTCTGACTCTTACTCAAGGAGATTAGACAGTGCAGTGGCTTCTGGGTGGTGTAATAGCTTAGAGAAATTTTGTCATCACATTTTCACACATATGTACAGAATTATATAATAATGAGCACAGGCCATTGATTATATGTGTTTTAAAAGTAGCATATCTAGGCCGGGCTCGGTGGCTAACACCTGTAATCCTAGCACTCTGGGAGGCCGAGGTGGGTGGATCGCTCGAGGTCAGGAGTTCGAGACCAGCCTGAGCAAGAGTGAGACCCTGTCTCTACCAAAAATAGAAAGAAATGATTTGGACAGCTAAAAATCTATATAGAAAAAATTAGCTGGGCATGGTGGCGCATGCCTGTAGTCCCAGCTACTCGGGAGGCTGAGGCAGGAGGATCGCTTAAGCCCAGGAGTTTGAGGTTGCTGTGAGCTAGGCTGATGCCACGGCACTCACTCTAGCCCGGACAACAAAGCGAGACTCTGTCTCACAAAAAAAAAAAAAAAAAAAAGTAGCATATCTCTAAATTCTAATTTTTAATTGTTCCAAGCTTTCAGCCAGAAGTAGGTAAATTCAGTGGGAATTCTTCGGGCCATCTCATCTATAATGATCACCTGGATGCCCTTCACCACTAGGTTTTTCTAGAAAGAGAAAAGGATAGTTCTGTGCAGAGAAAGAACAGAACTAAAATAATCAAAGCAAGTTCCTTGTTAAAATTTAACCCAGACTCAAACTCATTTGGGGCAAATGGCAGCCCTCAGTAAGGGTCCTTTTGACCTATGTGATGATTTTGGTTGGTCTGATAGCAGGTGTTGTATTTTTCCCCCTTATCACAGTTGTGGTCACTTTAACAATAATCATCAATCTCCTTTCCTCTTTCATTGTCTGTGTCTTACCAAGCCTCACTGAATGAAGTAATGCCTTGGCTTATATGAAGGCAGTACAATTAATATTAGTACCCCAGCATATGCATCTTTCTAAAAGCACAAATAAAAAGAAATAGAAGTAGCGTGCTGCCAAGTGTGTTACAGATCCTCGCTAAAGACAGACATTGGCTGTGCTGCAGAGTGGAAGTAACGCGTCCCACAAACATACAACCTCAGAATCACTGTTGTAAAAGCAAAGCAAAGTTGGATAAAAGCGCAGAATAGTGTTACTATCATATTTTTCAAAGCACTTCTGTAGCTTTAAAGAGCTTTTTTTTGTAGCCTTTTAAAAAACGTTCTATATTTCTAACACTTATTTAAGTCAAAATGATGTCATGCTAGTTTCTTTACTTTCTCCTAATAATGTGTAATATGATACATATGACCGGGATAAAGAATTTGGAGTGTAGTTTTTTTTCCCCCATTACTGGTCTCAAGAAAATTCCCTAGGTTTTCTGTACTTCATTTTCTTGATCTGTATACAAAATGTCTTCCTCTCTGGAGTATTAGGAAAATTACTTAAGTAATAAGTGTTGATTTATTTTTGCTCCTTGGAGAAAGACATTACGTGGTGTTTTATTATATTGCCATCTTTCTTTGTACTCTAGACCAATACTGTAACATCTTTGCATTCCTATATGTATTTCTGCTAATGCATACCATTTCGTAATTTAATATCTCAAATTGTGTGTCAAAGTGCATTTATATTAGTACTAAACTGATTTACAGCCATATATAGAAGATTTCAGTTTATATTTAGATTATGTGTGATTAAATTTAAATGACATTCTTCAAGTCCTTTCCTTTTCCTAAACATTTCTTTCAGACATGTTGGCTTTTATGCTTTTTATTAAAGCAAGTAGAATATTCTTAGCAGCGCAGTCAACTCTTGGTTATCATTTATGATTCTAGCTGATAATGCAGATCTTGAAATTACTGACTTAACCCTTTTCCAGCACTCACCATGTGTCAGGCACTATTCTAAGAACTTCACAAATATTAACAAATTTAATCCTCACCCCAAGCCTTTGAGGTAGATGCTGTTATTATCCTCATTCTACAGATGAGGAAACCAGGGTGTAAAGAGGCCAGAGAACTTGCCCAGGGTTGCACAGCTGGTAAGTGCAAGCTATATTCAGGGACTAGCAGGCTAATCTCAGGCTAATTTTCTGAAGTCCACACTATGCAGCCGCCTGCATCTGCACAGGAAGCTTTGAGGTCTCAGCCTCCCTCAGCACTCCTGCCAGATTGCTGAATTGTCCCATGCCTATCTTGCTGGGAGTCCTGGCTCCACTGTTTACTACCTGTGTGATGTGACTTTAGACAAGTTGTTTAACCTTTCTGTGCCTCTGTTTCCTTATCTGCAAAAAGGGTTTAATAAAGTACAAAGTTCATAGAATCATGGCTGGCACACAGCAAGCGCATAATAAATGTTTGCTGTTGTTATTGCCCTTCCAGAGTTAAAAAAGAGTTATAATTGAATGGAGACATTATTAATACTCCCCTAATCCCCCCACCCAAAAAGACAGGTGAGGCTCCAAAGTGGGCCTTCTGTAAATAATCAAAAGTTGACTGTGACCATCCCATCCTGCCACCCTGCAGTGTGAGCCGCAGGGCAGTAATCTTGTGCTATGATTCATGCAGGCTACGGCCACTCGGACGCAGATGTCCTTCACCAGTCATTGCTGGAAGCCAACGTTGCTACTGAGGTTTGCCTTACGGCTCTGGACACCCTCTCCCTGTTCACACTGGCATTTAAGGTTAGTAGCGAACAGCTGCTCAGGGGCAGAGTTCTTCTTTTAAATTCATTCTGCTTATTAAGCTCAACCAGCACAAACTGACTGTGTTGTATTTTTACTTTAGCAACTGTTTTTGCCCCTGTAAGGAAACCATTAATCCTTAAATTCCTTTAAAGAAATGATTCCACAATGAATTACTTGAATATGATAAAGTCTGACTGGTCATCATGTGCCACATGCTTGGACATGGTGGAAACAGTCTCTGGAGGCAGCTAACTCTTGGCTAGAACCTTGAGGATGATAAATATAAGAACCTAATCGGGCATCTCTGCCTTGAATACCTTTAAACATATTCAAATGTTATAGCAATTAAAATTGGATATTTATATAGAGAGAAGCAATAAATACAAACACATTTGTTCAAATTTTGTTTGTTACTAAATTAAATGATAAAAACTTTTCAGAGATAGAAAATGAAAGGGTTTTTTGGTCTAGTTTTTAAGTTTTAGCAAGTAATATTCAAGTAAATGGAGGTGGACTCTTCAGCCACTCTCTTCTTTTTAGGAACCTAACACTTCCCATTCTTGCTAAATGATTACTTCCATTGCCAGCATAGAAAGGGGAAATTGAATTGGTGTTAATATGCTGTGAGTATTGAAACAGTTTGTTTACTTGCAAGGATATTTGGGAAATATAACCAAAGTCATTCTGTTTTACTTATCTCCACTACTCACAAAGCACATTTCTTTATATGGAAGGGTAAAAATTGTTTCCGTGATATTATGTCACTTTAATATATCTTTATTCTCCTTAGCCACCACCCCACTCATGTCCCTGTGAGATGTCATTACTAGGAACCCAGCTGAGAGATGAGGAAATTGCAAACCCTAATAGAATGAGTATGGAGTGGGGTGGAGGAGAGCAGTGCCCTATTACGTGGAGCCTTTCCTACAGTGGCTCTAGAAGCACGGTCTCCAGGCCAGCAGCAGCTGCAACCTCTGGGAAGCTGTTAGAAATGTAAATTCTTAGGCCCCACCCACACCTACTGAATCAGAAACTCTTGGTGTGAGACCCGAACATTACAGCTTGAGAACCATGGCTCTACTGTAACCATAAAAGAGATTTTGGAACCTGTATTTCTTTTGGATATTTTTAGTTAAAAATTCTTATAGAAATAGGCAGCGAAGGTTTTGAATGTGAATATTTGGCCATGCACACCTGTATCAGTGCTAAACATAAATCCTTAAGTTCAGAACTGCAGTTGCAACAGTTTCTTCCACTCTCTGCCTGTGCCCCAACATTTAAAAGCAGGAAATTATGGAGCCACAGAGCAGGTGCAGAGCTGGCATCACAGTGTGAACTAAGGACACATGCAGCCAAGTGCAGCCTGGGTGGCACCCCTGAGAATAGTGACAGTTTTCTTACTGAACAGCCTACAGTTCTTACCCAGCGCCTCTTTAAATTGCTTGCTTAACATTAAAGCAGAGTATTTGTCAAGGTTCCCAGATCTCCAAATGTCTGGTCACCAGGTAGGTTCTGACTCCTGAAAAACAAAGAGCATCTGATGACTTCTGATTCAAAGCTGATGGTGACACTTATGGGCTGAGTGTCTTTGAGAGAATTATTAGTATTACTTGGTATCGGCACACCTAAGATTTCTCATCTGTAAGGTTGGAAAAATGGGTTCTACCTCACAGGGCTGTTGTGAGTTTTAAGAGAGATGACCCGAGAGGGCCTCCCACATTGCTGGTATATACCAGACCCCAGTACACTTGGAGCCAATGTGTGTATGGAGATACTGTGATGTCTAGATTCTAGCTCCACCATTAGCCATCTTTTTAGCCTCGGGCTGTGTCTACTTGACATCTAGTAGTGCTGATTTCCTTACCTAAAACATGGCAATTATGCCTACTCAGTAAGGTGGAAGTACAAATGGATTGATGTGAAGTATCCAAAAACATCTATCCTGGGACTGGAGCTACTATGTAGTAGGAGCTCAAGCGTTAACTCAAGGTTAGCAACAAGCACTTTTTCCTGTGTTCCCTCCTTTCTGTCCTATGGTAAAGGGCCTTGATCCCTGAAATGCCCAAGGAAGATTGAGCTTTAGAACTAAGGCAATCTATATTAAAGTCTGTATGTCTGTGTGCAAAAATGTTTTGTGTTTAAAGCTCAGCACCCCCCATAAAGAGTGGGAAGGGGCAAATGTAGGGTGCAAATGTGGCATTACTGGGTGTTGGGCCCAGTGGTAGGACAGGCTTACCTGGCTTAGACTCCCAGGTGTGGGAGGTCCACTGGCACAACAGCCACTGGGATCTTCCTTTGCAGATATTTACTCAACTGAGGCATCAGTTGAAGCATATCAGAAACATGCTAACATTGAGTGAGCTGACATCATTCTGTGCAAGGAAATCATCTTTGACAGGTGTAGCCCTGTCTTTGCTGACTCTCTTAATTGACCACATCTAATAAGTTGCCAAAGACAATCCAGAAATCAATGTCTTAATAAGGTAAAATGTTTGAAAGATTTAAGTCCTGGATTCTGGTTGTTATGTATTATTATATTAGCTTCCTGCCATCTATTGAGTGCCTTCTGTGCCTCAGGCATTAATCTTCATAACAGCTCTGCCTAGTAGATCTGATTAGCTCACATACCACAGACAAGGAAATTGAGGCTGAGACAAGGTAGGAAATTTGCCCAAGATCACTACAAAACTGGCCTGCCCGAGATCTTGTATTCCACTGAGTCAGGTGTGTGTGAATGTGTGTGTGTGTGTGTGTGTGTGTGTGTGTGTTATGTGTATGAGAGAGATGAGCTGAGTGAATATCAAGGTAATTAAATGATCTCTCATATAGAGAAAGAAGAAAATTACCAAGCACTCATCAGTTGCCAAATACCATGCTGGGTACTTTCACATATGTTATGCTATTTAATACATAAAAGGGTGTGTTTTGTAAACTAAGGTAGTTATATGCAAAAAAATACAGTTCTTCTGTGGCTATTTTATAATGCCTCTTATTAACACAGCCCCAAATCAATGCTGGCCTTTAACTATTGTATAATATTTTTAATGTGTTCACAAATTTAATCTGAAAATAATTTTTAGCAATTCCATTTGGAGCCTTTTTTTATTTGATCTACACAGTGAGAACTAACACAGAACCACAGGTACAGTAGGAACCAAAAGGGTGAGGAGCACATGCGTGGTTGGAGTTTGTGACCTGGTTTGCATAGCCATGACCCCGGGCTGCCATGACATACGAGATCTAGGTCATCTTAGTGATTGATGAGCATATGCAACTGAAACAACTCTTCTCCAAGCTGAATTTATTAAAGTTATTTTAAATCAATGTCTAAATAAAAATAAATGCCGTATGCCTCGAAAAGACTTAGCTGTCTTAAATTACTTTGTTCCAGATATCTCATTATGGCACCCGAGGTTTAAATTTGTTTTCCTCTGTGTTCCTGGATCTTCAGAAATTAATAATGTTGAATTTTTGTTCCCTGAAAGGTTCTCTTTCTCTTTTTTTGAATAGTTGCTCATAGTTGAGAGTTGTATCATATTGATTTAATTAGTCATGTTTTCTGCTTATTAAAGTGGTCCTCTTTTACGTGATGGAATTCAGTATGGTACCTCAGTATCTCATGAAATAAAGATCACTGAATTCCAGGTGTCCCACCAGCTGTGATACATCTGCAATTCACTGGACCTAAAAAACTAGAATGTATCCCTTGAGTAAAACTTTCCCTCTAACAATAAGATGAGGTAAGTCTTGCTCTGAAACTGTAGCCCCAGCCATAATTTGTTATGTAGCAAAATTATGTGGACATAAGTTATCCCTGTTCATTTGTCCAAATTGTAAGGATGGTTTGAGATAGTGGCCTCTTGACATTTTTTTATTTTTTATTTATTTATTTTTTTGAGACAGAGTCTCACTCTGTTGCCCGGGCTAGAGTGCCATGGCATCAGCCTAGCTCACAGCAACCTCAAACTCCTGGGCTCGAGCAATCCTCCTGCCTCAGCCTCCCAAGTAGCTGGGACTACAGGCATGTACCACCATGCCCGGCTAATTTTTTCTATATATATATAGAAAAATATATAATGTTTTTAGCTGTCCGTATAATTTCTTTTCTATTTTTAGTAGAGACGGGGTCTCGCTCTTGCTCAGGCTGGTCTCGAACTCCTGAGCTCAAACAATCTGCCCGCCTTGGCCTCCCAGAGTCTTAGGATTACAGGCGTGAGCCACCGCGCCCGGCTGGCGTTTTTTTATTACAGTCATTTTTGCCTTCTTATACAGAATGCACACATATATTCTTCCCAAACACATACCTTTGCTCATATAGACTTGTCCATATTTGAAGCCAGTGCTCGTTAGTGTCACACATGTTTAGACACAAAGCTCCGTGCTGGCTTCTTGCTGGGCTGCACCTCTAGCTACTGTGTATATTCTGCAGTCGATGGGAGATTTAGCCAGCCAGGCTTCCAAAGTGGTTAATTAGGGTGCATTTTCTACTGAGGTGAGAAAATCTTGAAGAATGATTAGGAACAGTTAATTGTGGTCCTCTTGTTTTGTTTGATAAGTAAAATCTGTGAAATATTAAAATCCTACTAGCTGCTGCTTACTGAGCTAGACCAAAGTATGCATCAGACACTTTCTACACTTGACCTCAAGTCTTCACAATAGCCATTCAAGGTCAGTTTTAGGGTTGTTTTTTTATAGATGAGAATGCTGAGACTCAGTTTACCTGTGCAAATGTGTGCACATGATAAATGGTGCCTGACCAAAGCCTGTACATTCTGCACGTTACCAAGCTGTCTGATTATTCATAGCTTAGCAAAGTGAGAAGCCTGGGGGGAAACCTCCCCTTTTAGAGGCTCTGTTTCTTTCAGTATTTTTTCCCCTGCTCATAATTAGCTCACACCTGCAGTGACATTTATCTGTTGGAATTAAGATGTCACAAACATCACCCGCTGGTGTACAGTAAAACTAAATAAATAGAAGCCTAAGTAGTACTATACAACAGTGGTCCTTTAAACTATAGTACAGTTTTCTGGAAGGTTTATCCCCAAAGCATAAATTTAATGATAGTAGATTTATTTGTTTTACAAGAGAATTCTGTGCTTTCCTAAAAGATTCATAGCAGAGTTTGCTTAAATTATGACTTGTCTTAACACTTGGAAAATGTAATCTTTGAGACTGAAAATTGTGTGAAACCTACTAGAGTGTCTGGTATGTCTTACTAACAAAGGCGTCAATGTGTGTTTTAAGAACCAGCTCTTGGCTGACCATGGACATAATCCTCTCATGAAAAAAGTTTTTGACGTCTACCTGTGTTTTCTTCAAAAACATCAGTCAGAAACGGCTTTAAAAAATGTCTTCACTGCCTTAAGGTCCTTAATTTATAAGGTAAGTTGCATCATCAGCGATTGCCACACGCTTCTTCTTCCACCTGAAGTTGAAGAGCATGTTACCAAGCACTGACCTTTTTGTGCTTTATCTGCTTCCTCTCAACCCACATAGTTTCCCTCAACGTTCTATGAAGGGAGAGCGGACATGTGCGCCGCTCTGTGCTATGAGATTCTCAAGTGCTGTAACTCCAAGCTGAGCTCCATCAGAACTGAGGCCTCGCAGCTGCTCTACTTCCTGATGAGGAACAACTTTGACTACACTGGAAAGAAGTCCTTTGTCCGGACACATCTGCAAGTGCGTGTGGGTTAGCTTTCCTGTGCACATTTACTCTGTGGAGTCCTGTTCTAGCAGGAACATTTACCAATTTACCTCATCATAAAGATACTGTGAGATCGGGCCCCGAGATGGAAAATTGGGCAGTTGTATTTGCTGGCTTGGTTTATTTCATGCTCCATGCTGTTAAGATCTGGACCCAAGGTACATTTCTGTTGGTAAATCCACATTTAAATATTAAATCAGTATTGGAAATTCTATGGAGTCAAGAAATACCAGAGCCTATGTGAGAATGTACAATAGTAAACAGGTAAGAAACCAAAAGCCCAACCAATGTGATTCTTTTAACCACAGAACACATCTGCTATCCCTCAAGAGTGAAAGCATGCTAAATTCTCTGCTCTGAGAACCAGGCTACTACATGTTAGGATTCATGGATACAAGAATGAACAAAAGAGAATGCTCTCTTGGCCCTCATGGAGGTCTCTCTGTGCAGTGTGGCCAGTGCTGTCAAAGAGGAATTTGAGTGTGCCAGGAGGGGCACCTGGCCAGGGGACCAGGGTGGCTTCCCAGAGGACGTGAGGGCTGAATGGGGTAAGCAGTTGCAGAGTAGCAAAATGTTCCAGCCCATGAATTCACTATGGCAGGGGCCCCTCTGGGGAGCTGGGGAAGTTCCTTATTGTGGAGTTGACAACATGAATGAGAAGGTGTTGAGGAGGACACATCATTGTGTATCTGAATCATAGTATATTTGGAGGATCTCCTGGACTCCAGTGTTGAGAACGGATCAGGGGAGTCTAGACTTCAGCTAAAGAAACCATTGTCAGATCTAGGACAGAGAGGAGGGTGTCCTGAATCAGGGATGGTGAGGTTAGAAAGGAGATTGAGTTGACAACACTTGGTGATTGATTATACCTGGGTACGGTAAAGGCAAACGAGGAAATAAGAATGGCCTTTATGTTTTAGCTCGAGCAGCTGGGTAAAGGCAGCGGTATTCATAGACCCAAAAAAAGGAAGTGTCTCCTGTTGCATAGTCAGTATGTACACATTTTCTGATAAAAATGCAAAGGGAAATCTACCTATTGCATGTTTAATACATATAAGTTCAAACTGAAAACTGAGGCTATCAATAATAAGGTCTCCATTTTATTAGAGAAGGTAGTAGGTAGGTAACTATCCAAGTGGTATGAGCTGAGCTGCTCCTCGTTCTCCTGTATTCTCCTCATTAGCATTTTGCTTTGCAAATGAAATACTTACAGATAGCAAAATCACCTTCTGGAATAATTCTTAAAATGGGGGGAAAAATGCCCCTGACATCATTTCCTACTCTGGAATGATCCCTGCTCAAAACATCCCACCTTCACCCTGTCCTCAGGCACCTCCTACCTGGACACACAAACCCGGCCTGGGCAGTCATTTGAAGGAGAATTTATTTGCTCACATTTGTGTGTCCCTAGGTCATTATTTCCGTCAGCCAGCTGATAGCAGATGTCGTTGGCATTGGAGGAACCAGATTCCAGCAGTCCTTGTCCATCATCAACAACTGCGCCAATAGTGACCGGCTCATCAAGGTAGGTGGCCCAGCCCCATGTTCGTTTTCACCCCAAGACTCTGCCTCATCCTCTGAGGTGCGTGTGGATAGGCGAAAGCAGATGGTGCCACATGTCTTTCCTTCTTCCATCCCTGCTTTAGCACACCAGCTTCTCCTCCGACGTGAAGGACTTGACCAAAAGGATACGCACGGTTCTGATGGCCACCGCCCAGATGAAGGAGCATGAGAATGACCCGGAGATGCTGGTGGACCTCCAGTACAGTCTAGCGAAGTCCTACGCCAGCACCCCCGAGCTCAGGAAGACATGGCTCGACAGCATGGCCAGGATCCACGTCAAAAACGGGGATCTCTCAGAGGTACCCATGCCTGCCACTTGACCTGGGTTTTTGAGAAAAATGATGCCCCATTCACTAAATGAAGCCAGTTTTGAGGAAAATTGTCCCCTCCATCAAAAGCAGGCAATTAAAAATAGGCAATACTTTGAACAGTATTAGGCTTAGGGTGACCTCATAATTATCTGAGCATTTCGATAATTTAAAACAAATTGTAAGGGGTTATTTTCATTGCAGAAGAGCATTGTTTGGAAGCTCTTAAAATATATGTATATAACCTGAACTTATGTACCCCCATGATGAGCTGAAATAAAAAAATATATATATATACATATACATATTCATATAGTTGCCTGCTAATTAAAATACACATCAAATTCTACATCAAAACTCTTCTGTAGTTCTAAAATTTAGCTATTTTATGGTAAAATTAATTTTTCCTATTATTAAGGCAATGATAGGACAGCACTTTTCCCTTTTTGAGGTAGTCCATCTCCTTTTGTGGGTGCAGTAGATATTCGAGCATTCCCTTCTGTACAGAGCTGGTGTGTTGCAATAAGTATACTGCGTGGCTGGGAGTTAGGTGTGTGCACTCCGGAGACAGACTTTGAATCCAAAATCCAATATTTACTGACTGTGACATTCAGCCTGTTTTTTAACCCCCTATGCCTGGATGACATCATCTACAAAATGGGGAATTAAAGAAAACAGTAGGCTATAGGGCAGGTTCTGTGTTCCCGTGAGAACTTCAGGGTCTATACCTGAGGCATTTAGGCACCAGTACTATTAGGATCAACAGTATTACAAAAGCAAGCGAGCTTTGACTTTGAAACTTCTGTAGCTGTTTAAATTAGTAAAATTATGTTCTAAGTCTGAAAAATTTACCTTTTTTTTCTTTTTTACATATTTACTTTTCAAGAAGTCTAGTGTGCTAAAAAGTACACATAACATGAGAATTGTTTCACCATAAATGTAATATAAACTACACATTAGCCATAACAAAAAGGAATTACTAAGCAGTGGTGGTAGTAGTTAGTAGTAATTTTTCTATCATTCTCAGAATTTAAGATTTTTTTTGATGATTTGTGTGGCCCATGTTTCATTCATTTATTTATTTGTTATTTCTTTTTATTAGAGACATGGTCTTGCTCTGTCCTCCCCACAATCATAGCTCATTGCCAAAGTGCTGGAGTTAAAGGCATGAGCCACCACGCCCGGCCCCCAGGTCTCTTTAAAAAAAAAAAAAAACTCACTGAGCTTCAGCTGTTTCAGTTGTTTTCTCTGTGTGTTAGTTTCATGTGGCTGCCATAACAAAGTACCAAAAACTGCATGGATTATAACAAAAGGAATTTATTCTCTCACAGTTCTGGAGGCTGGAAGTCCTAAATCAAGATGTCACCAGGACCACACTCTCTCTCTGAATGTTCTGAGGGAGCATCTGTTCATGCCTGTCTCTTGAGACCTCATGTTGCCAGCAATCCTTGATGTTCCTTGGCTTGTAGACAAGTCACTCCAGTCTCTGCCTCCATGGTCACGTGGCATTCTCTCCCATGAGCCTGTGTCCCTCTGTCTCTTTTCCTCTTCTTATGACACCAGTCATATTGAATTTAGGGCCCACTGTACACCAGTGTGACCTCATCTTAACTAATTACATCTACCACAACACTGTTTCCAAATAACATCACATTCTGAGGTTCCAGGAAGGATATGAATTTGGGGGGGATGCTGTCCAACCCAGTATACCCTGTAAATAAGGCACTAAAGCAGCTAATTTACAAGATTTCTTATTGCCCAGCCACACTTGGTTTTGTGTAGTTGCTCTGTGAACTGTCAGGTATTTGCCTGGCTGTTGTGTGCACACCCTCCTGACGTGCACTGTAGGGAGGGTTATGTGATGGGAGGAGCGAATTCCCGGCCTCTACAGATCGGGCAGCAGCATGATTCTAATTCTCTAACAGACTCCTCTCTGCATGGCTCAGAGTGCGTGCTATGCTGCCACACGTGCACATCGAGCAGCCTTTGCTGGTGTGTGGCTAGCTAGGGGCGAGGCCCTGGGTGAGGGCACCACATGGCGGTGGCCACCCAGCTGGCAGGAGCGTGGTCTCAGGCATTAGAGCCTTGCAGGGGGTTTACTTCCAACAACTGTCTTTGATTTTTATAATACTATGCCAACTTGGTGACAGTAATTTAGTTTTTATTCTTTCTTTCATTTTAACATATTTGTAATGTTACTCATTTAAGATCGAATTAGGATTTTTATTTAGAATTCTATGTTTGGAAAAAATTACAGCTTGCTCTTTTTTCAAGTCAAGAGAAAAATATATTAGCATGTGAAATTTGAGCCATTCCTTCAGAATCTAAGGAGGAGTGTGCCTTCTCTTCAAATGGTCCTTTTTTTGCTTTAAGAAAAATGATACAAACATATTGGGAATATTAACATTAGAAAAAATGCTGTTTTATCATTTACATTAAAATGTAATAATTCTACATAGAAGCAAGCCTTAGCAAATTTACTGCCATTTGTCTCAATTCCCAATGAATTCCAAATTTTTAGTTTATGTGAGTGGTTCCACTTTTTTTTCAGAAGATATTACCTGTAGAAATACTAGTTGGTTCTCCAAGATCTGATATAAGTACATGCATTCAGTAGATCTCTGTCTGTGAGCATGACGATGTGCTCTTATAAATGGTGATTCTGAGGCATGTGTCTTTTGTTATAGGCAGCAATGTGCTATGTTCACGTAACAGCCCTGGTGGCAGAATATCTCACACGGAAAGGTAAGGAATTATCCTGTGTTTTATGAAATGAGTATAAAACTATGCAAAGCAGCAGAGACAAGTGAGAGCCATTCAGGAAGATTCGAAGCTGGGTGAGGGCGGGGGGGGGGGGTTGTGTGTATGTGATGTTCATTGTTTTATTCCTTGACATGACATTTGCTTGAGTTGGTAGGCACAGCAGAAATGCCAGTACTAAAGAGAAAAGTAGATGGTACGTTGTCATGGAAGCTCTTTTAATGTTTCCATCCTACAAAAACTAGTTAATGAGCTTTGCATCTGCATGTCCCTGACTGGCCAATCTAGAGCTTAAGAGATTTTATTTTCTCTTAAGACAGTTCCCACTGGAACTATTACCAATATTTCCAATCAAAAAGTTGTAATGGGAGATTATCAGACAGTATTTTCCGGAATGCAGCCCAGCTGGCTTTGTTGTGTGAGAGGGCAGCCTCGCTGGTGGAAACCTCGCCTCCCAGTGGAGGGAGAGGGGGCCAGGGATGCTCATCTGTGCATTACCCAGTTGTTCCCAGATTAGCAGGCCCTGAACTCTTCCGTGGGTTCCTTTTAGTTAAATACCAAGTGCTCATTTCCATTTCAAAATCAGCACAACCCCCAGCTGTGGCATTTGTTTTTGGAATCTTGAGATTCTTAGAAATGGTAGTCGTCTGCACATGTAATGCTAGAGAGCACCAGATGTGGGCTGATGAGGAGTATATTTACAAAGTGAGAAATTGTATAAAACCATAGATGCTGAGGTCACAAAATGTATATTTCTGGTATAGCTGGCTATTTGGAATGGACTATCAGAGCCCAAAAGAAGGGCTCCATGTTCACTTAACACCAGTGCTGTTTGCTATGAGACTGTTCATCAGGTGGTACGTTTCCTCACGTTTAGAAGCAGATGTAGCGCCTCGGCGGGGGCCGCCCCTCTTCCCCTGCAGCCATGGCACCTGCCAGAGGAGGAGCCGGGGAGGTGAGCCTGAGGGTCAGCCCGGCCCCCAGGGGCCCCTCCTGCTCTGTCACATGCCGTTCAATGGTGTGGGGATTTTCCCTTTCAACTTTGCATGGACAGACTTCACTCTCCTTCCCTCCCTTCTCCTGGGCTCTCCGGTGGGCTGGCCATCTGTTCCTGTGGGCACGAGAGGAAGGCACTTTGGCCACCATTTTCGTTATTGCATTGGAGCTGAGTTATATGGTAGCCTAAAGCATGGGTGGTTGGTTTTTTTCATTTTATTTTTTATATGTTAATATATCATCAAGCTCCTAAATTAATGCTTTTCATTAAGGACTCTTGTTTCCATATAAAAAAATAAAAGCAAAGGTAAACTGGGATAGTGACAGATGCTAGATAACCCATGAATGACATGGAAACCTGGATCTCCATGTGCACCAGAAAAATCTCTGACTCTAGGATCAACCTTTTCAAGGCTTGATTTTAAAATACTCTGTGTTCCTCCTTTTCCCTAGATACGGGAGGTCTCAGTTCAAGTTTTGACTTCTGTTTTGTTTTATTGTGAATAGGCATCTTGTGATAGAGTAGCAGAACGTTTCCAGTCCTTCACTTGAGCCTTTTGCACAGCTGACATTGTCCAACTGACTTTAAGCTGTTGCCCAATGATGCCAAGATGAGTAAAGGCCCCAAATAGGCTGTCACTGCTTAAGGAATTTATCCATATCCCAGACATCGATTCCCACCTCCACATGTACACCAGTGCCCCTTAGAGAATCAGAGTGCCTGAGCCCCTGCAGCATCTGTGTTTTCTGTTGGTCCAGCTCCTCAGTTACACGGAGAAAAAGGCCCCTCCTCACCCTGAGGTGGCCGGTGTGGGGACAAGTTAAAGCAGCCTGTCTGCTCATAGTGACCACTGTTGAGTTACAGCTGGGTTTTGCAGACTGCCTCAGGAAGGAGGAAGGGACGTTCTAATCTGAGTTATGTGTTTTCCCCTGGCCAGAGTGGGTGTGAGATGATAGTTTGAAGGAAACAGTTATTTTTGAGTCATACATTTCTCTTTTATGGGCTTTGGCTTCTTAATATTTCTTGGTATCTGAGCATGGGCCATCTTAACCAAATCAAATTTTCATTTATTTGCTATTAATATTTTGCTATTCATTTGACTGAATGCTTATTTCTCAGTTTATGTATAGTTTATTAAAAGATTGCATACATTTTAATAAAGGTGGGTTAAAAACAAAGGGACAAAAAAGATAGTCCAGGAGGTGAGAGTTCCGTATGGGGAAGTGAATGAAGAAAAGCACATGTGGTCCCCAGGTGCCTATGTGAATGCTGGCCTGACACCTGAGAGATTTCAAAGTCAGTTATTTCATTCAACACAGACACACACAGGGCGGGAAGAACCCACAAGATTCACCCACGTGCAGGTCCCTAACTCTGGCTCTCTCCGCTGCTCCCTCAATTCCTAGGCATGTGTAGACAGGGATGCACAGCCTTCAGGGTCATCACCCCGAACATAGACGAGGAGGCCTCCATGATGGAAGACGTCGGGATGCAGGACGTCCATTTCAACGAGGTGAGTGCTCGCGCTCAGGTGGGTGTTCAAGGACTCGGGCTTCTGGGAGCCTGCTCCCCTGCCCGCCTGTCACACCAGGCTTGTCTCCCTGCCACTAGCACACTGAGCTCCGGAACAGAGCAGCAGGAGCTCCTGCCATTCTCCCTTTCTAGGAATGCCTCCTTTTCTCTGGAAAGAGGGTGGGAGGGGTTGAATCACAGTGAAGTGAGGCTTAAGTACTTCTAGCAACAGGTCTAATAGATTCACCGTAAAGTTTCTCATTCTTTCTAGCAATTAAGTTCTCTGGCTCCTGAGTTTTATGGGTGTTTTAATCTACTGCCTCCAACACTAGTCATCTCCCTTGGAACCACACTCAAAGCTATGAGAGTTCAGACTGGGCTCGTGGCCAGGGCAGCCCTGTTTAGGGCCACGGTCCCTGTCTCTGCTTGTGTGCTGTGGCCAGATCCTCAGGGCCTTAGGAAATAGACCACCCTCTCCCACCCACCATGGAGATCATTGTAACAATTTCTGCAGATTTCTTGCCAAAACAAGATAGGCTTGAGGCCACTTATCTGTAACTGGAGAGTTTTGAAATAAAGGTAAGAATGTGAATAGATGCCAGTTTTCTGCTCGCACTCACTATTTTCCTTTCCCGTGAATTTCTGCCAGCAGGGCTCTGCAGGCCCAGGGCAGAACGAAATGGTCAAGGGAAAGCTCTTTAATTCTGCTCATCTTTTAAAGAAAAATGAAGTTGTCCGAGTCTTCATGTGGAGGGAAGGAACTGCAGAGGAGGAGTGACTACCTTCTGCTCCTATGTTGGTTTACCTTGTGCCGCAGGGCAGTGGTGGGCTGGCATGCAGTTAACAGTATGGCCGTCGGCCGTGTTCATGCCAGTCAGGAGGGCCCTTGAATCCTCCGTGACATCAACCAGTCCGTAAATCAGCGGTTCTCTAAGTGTGGTCCTGGGACCCTTTCAGGGCATTTTTGAGGCCCTTTACTTTTCCAACTGTGTCTGGCAAGGCTGGGTTTTCTTTGTATACCTCAACCCACAATGTCTCAAACAGATTGAACACAGATGGGATAAGAATCCAGGTTTTACCCACAAAGTCAGACATTAAACATATCAAACAATGTACTCTTCCTCCCTCCCTCTCTTTTTGTTCTTTTTGAAAATACCATTATTCTTCTCGTTAAAAAATTACTGTGTAATAAGTTTATTGTTTGAATTTAATGAAAAAGTAAATCTTTTTACAGTTTTTTTTTCAGTTTTCATTTCTAACACTGTAAAGATTGAAAGAGAACATCCATGTAAACGAAAGTTCTTTGGGGTCCTCAGTAATTTTTAAGATCTATAAAGGGGTCTTAAGTTCAAAAAGTTTAAGAACCCACTGCTGTAAATTGTCTAGTGTCAAATGGCCCTCAAAATTAGAAACTAAACGTGAGAAAAGAGGATAATATATTGAGTGTACTTCATGTTTAAATATTAAAATAATTTTAGCCACCATAAAGTTTTCTAAGTATCCTGGAAGAAAAGAAGCAACTAGGTTGTCACATGGTGTTAGCGTTTCCGCTGTATCTCCACCATAAAATGCCTGGACAGATGGCGATTTTTTTCACTTTTTACTCGCAAGTGTGAAACCTGTCATGGAGAGAACAAGGCCTGCATGCTCTTGGCTTTGAACTCCTCATTGCAAGGTACGTTTTGACTGAGTTCTTCCCTGAGAAGAGGCATGACTGCACCGTCTCCTGTGGAAACCACCCTTGCATCCCTGTGCCAAATCAGACCTCCAGAGCGTACCACTTTGTTTGCAATTAGATAAAGAAAGAAGTGATGCCAAGAACAATTAAAGATTTAAAAGTAAACAGTTTCCAATAACCTACTCCCAGGGATGATAAAATGAAGCCCAAGTTTGCTCATCTGATTAAGTAATAGGCTGAAAGAGTCACTAGAGCCTATTGAGATCAAGTACAGACATTGTGGGGGAAATGTGTGAACGGCACCCCTCTGAGTAATAATTAAGCCTGTGACAAGGATCACTTTATCTAAAAGCTACTTTCAGAATATGGATTTGCCACCCTGTCCTTGAAGCATAAACTTGGTAAATCTTTAACAAGGTCCATAGTACATGATGATCAGTGATGACTGGGATGTAACACAGTGGGGTTATAAAGTCCTCAGCGAGCCCGGCACATCAGGATTGAAACTAGCGGGGAGTGGAAAGAGTAACATGTGTTCTAATAGACAGAAAAACAGAAATCGCCATGCACATTTTGCTGATGGTGGGTGGCTCCCAGGATGTTGCAAGAAAAAGAAAGATAAAAGTCTTTGCCAGAGAGGAAGGAGTTTTTGGGAAAAGCTGACAGGAAATAAGTGGATAACACAGTTTAATAAAATTCATTGCCCTTTTAATCTACATTATCAGATATAATTCAGTGCCTTAGATACTGTCCTAAAATGATTTTTTCAGGGACATTACCTAAAAATACTTCATTCTCTTAGCAGCAGGCTTCAGATGAGTTTTTATTGGCGCCAGTTCCACCTTCCTTGATCTGAAGAGCAGAATCCCAGCTGCTTTTGATTAGATAAAAAGCAACCTCCATAATTACAGTTTGTTTCACAAGTCTGAGCCTGTGCAGTTTGAAGAATTCTGAGTTCCCAGTTCCGAGGGTGCAGTTTTGAAATCCCTCCCTCATTAACTGATACAGGACCAGGGACTTGGAAGGGTGTAGGTGGCATGCTTGAGAAATTGAAGAAAGTCTAATAAAGAGTCTGTTTTTAAAAGCTCCAAGAGGATTTAGGGAAACCAGCAAAGAATGTTGCAGTTCCCCCGAGGTTAGCACCGGATGGTTTCCCCCCCTTAACCTGAGGGGTGAAGGGAGAGAGGGAGAAACTGCACAGAGGGGCCACCTGACCGGACCTCTGGGTTCCAGTAGAGGACTCCTCAGGACACCCTGGCAAGGAGGGAGGGGGTGACCACCCACCCCACTCTCCTCCTGCCCTCCCGCCTACCGGACCTCCCTCAGCCTGAGCCAGAGCACGGGGAGCCTTCGTGCAGGCCGCAGGCCGCAGTCCTGAGCGCAGAGCTGGGAGAACAGGGCCCAGAGGGGGACGTGGAAAACCCAGTCGATCCTCATTATCTGCCTACCTGCTAACATTTCTTTATAACCCCAAAATCAATACTCGTGGTGCTTTTGTGGTGTTCAGGGATATGCTCAGAACAGCAAATAATTTGAGCCACTTAGCACACACATTTCCTGCTGAGGTTGAACAAGGTAACACTCTGCTGCCTTGTTGCAGCTCTCATACTGTGAACATGTGTTCTTTTCATGGTCTATTTAATGCCATGTTTTTCACATTTTTGTGGATTTTGCTATTGAAAATGGCCCCAAGTGTAGTGCTAAAGTGCTATCTAGGGCAGCGGTCCTCAACCTTTTTGGCACCAGGGACTAGTTTCATGGAAGACAAGTTTTCCAGATGGGGAGCCCCTGTAAATACAGATGAAGCTTTGCTCACTTGGCTGCTACTCACCTCCTGCTGTGTGGCACCACCCCTCCAAGTTCATGGAAGACAATTTTTCCACAGACAGGATAGGATGGAGAGGTGGGCTCTGGAGTTCTCTGGAATGTTCTGCGGCCTGGGGGTTGGGAACCACAGGTGTAGGGTTCTCGGCACAAGAAGGCTGTAATGTTGTGTACATGTGTGATATAAGCTGTACTCAGGCGTAACTTCTAGTACGGTTGGCCATGAATTTGATATTAATGAATCAGCAATATATATTAAATTAGGTATCTTTAAACAGAAACACATAAAACAAGCTTACGTATTGATCTCTTGAGGAAAATATTGTAACCAGAGACTCGCAGGAACCTAACCCTGTATTTTCCCCAGAAAATAGGCCAGTATTCACTAATTCATGGTGACTTTATAGAACATAACTACCTCATATAACAAGAATTGGCTATATTTAGTGCACAAAACTGTTGTTTTATTGCCATTGCAGAATCTCCATTGGGTATAATAAACATTATATTAACTTATCAAGGGAAGTCTCTGGCTTCTCTGAGCCAAAATTGTTTCTATTCAGAAACAGCCACCAGTAACAAACATGAAATGTTTACGTCCCAGGATTTAGCAGTATCAACAGAACACAGTCTGTGATTACTGTTCATTTCTCATCCGAGCTTGGGGATCGTAGCCCTGTAGAGCCATCTTACCATCCACTTTTCCTTGACTGACAAAGCTCTTGGAACCACGGAAGTTTCAAAGCATGTCCCCGCTAGTTAACGATTCACAGTGGTAGTCACGGTGAGTAGGGAACTGGGCTGGTGGAACTTGTGTGACTGCTTTGCCCTTGCCTGATGCCACCACATATCACCGTGCTTTGTTTTGCAAGGATGTGCTGGGCTTCGTTGGCACTGCACTAGGTGCGGGGATACCAGGGTAAACGAGATGCGGTCCCTGGCATAGCACACTGTACTGCTTCTGATGCCTAACCCTCTGAGGGGAAACACCCAAACCGCAGTCCCCAAGAATCCGAATGGGAAGTTGTCTGAGTTCTTTGTGACCTGGAAATTTCTGCCTTGACGTACATTGTTTCATTCCATAAACTAGCTATGTGCCGAGTGCTAGCTCGGGGATATGTAAGTGGGGTCTCTGCCTCAGAGTTTCACCCAGTGCAGCAGCCCTCAGACTTGAGGGTGCTTAGGAATTACTTGGATCCTTGTTACAAATATAGATTCTCATTCTGACCCCCCCATCCCCAGATTCAATTGGGTGGGTATGGAGCCCAGGAATCTGTATTTTCATCATCCCAAGTGATTATTCTGATGCAAGTGGTCCTCATCTGTATCTGGAGAAATGATGATATGGTGGAAATGTGAATTATGCTGTGCTAGAACGCCATTGCATTTTCATGCCAGCTCACATGTTTACAGTTTTTCCCAAATGGTAGATAATAGAGACAACATCTAGCTTCATAGGCAAGGCTAATTAAATTAATCAATCCTGAGATGGAGTAAATGGCATCTAAATGAAACAAAGTTTAAATAATACTGCACAAACAGGCTTATGCAGGCGTTTTTGTGTGTGCACATACACAGCGTTGGTGTGCTATTTCCACAGACAGATGCTTGGTGCCTTTGATTGCAGCACCATGGCACACTTTAAAATGGGCCTGGCTAATTGCATTTTAAAAAGCTTCCTTGTTGGCTTAAAAACTTGGTGTACTGAGATCTTTTTAAGTCTAGTCAAATATCATAAAATGCATACTTTCCGGATGCATAGAGTTCATTGAGGGTTTTTTTCCCTACTAGTTATTACTTACAGTTCTTTGAATATGTCAATAATTTAGAAAAAGATATCTTGGCATTTAAATTTTAAACATGGGTGTAAAACCATCAGGCATGCTGTATGACCTCGTTCCAAGGTTACCATTGTCTGGCTATTGTCTGGATTCATTTTGGTTTTCAGATGCAGTGATTGCTGAGAATTCAAAGTAAATGAATAAGTAGAATTTCGCTGAGAATATTATTCATATATGCTCCAGTGTTTAGTTACTGTGTCTTAGTTTTATGACTCTGTAAAATTTTATGTTGACATGTGTTCTCTCAAACTTAACTGTCTACGATTATTGGTTACTTCTATTCAAAGATTTGTTACTCGATGCAGCTGTAAAGCACTAGGTATAGACTTGACCTTAGTTTGAATAATTTACCTTACCAAATTAAACTTTGATGTTGGTAGTCCACACTCTATTTTTATGAGAGAAGAACTTACCTTTTTTTATATAAAAGCCATTTTCAGTTTTTTATTGGGTAAAATCTATACTAACTCTCCTTTTTATAGTATGTATTACATACTATAAAAATAAGTAGGTAATTCTTTACAATAACTACGGATTCTGAGTGCCTTCAGAATCAGAAAAGAAGATGTTAAGTAGAGTATAAAAGTTGATGACATGTTAAATTTTCTACTTATTGATAATGATCAAATTGTGTTACTTATTTCATATTTACTCAATTCTATTCACTTTATCAAATTTACTCATTCCCCATCCATTCTGTGGAATATCCCTGGTTGAACTTAATCTTTTTGTACCAAATATAATAGGTTTGCCCATAGGAACTCAATTGTCTATATCATATCATATGTATTATATATATCATATATCAATACTCATATGCTACTTGATTTTAGGTTTCATTGTTATTAAAATTTCTACCTGTTTCTAGTTTGACTAAACAAGAGTAAAAATAGCACATAGTCAAATTTGTCTATCGATTAAGAATTTCTGAAGTAAGAAATTTCTATTGTTGATAAAAAAAAAATCTCACCAGGAAACTATCCGTAAATTCTATTTGATATATATTTATGGAGTAAATCTAGAGCCATTTAAAATATACCTGAAAGGCTGCTGTACGTAGGTACCTTACTTGGACACACAGACCATTATTTGAAAATCATTAATAACATCTTCCTGGTATAATACTTCATTGTCCATTGTGGTAGTTGAGGTATGGCCACATGTGCTTCATGTCCTGTAAAATTATCTACATTTAATTACTAATTTACTTTTGACACAGAAAGCTCTGAGTATGCCAGTTCAATGTATGCTTACTCCTTCCCACCTCCCGGCCTCAGATTTTATACTACAGCCCCTCAAACTACTTGTAAATCCCTCACACCCTGCCTTCACCCAGGCTGCTCCTGCCACCTCTGCTCTCTCCTCTGGGTCATCCTGTTCCCACTGCCACCTTCAGCTTCTCCTCACTAACTCCTGATCCTCCTTTTAGACAGTCCGCCACCACTTTGCCCAGCTTTCCACACTGCCCTTCCCCTCATTGCTGGGTGGGTGCTGCCCCTCTCAGCACCCTAGTCCTTCACAGTGCGTTGTGGGTGCACCCACCGCCATCTTGTATAACCTCTCCACGGGTCTGTCTCCCCGCCGGACAGGGGGTAGGCACTGTGGTACATTATGTAGCATAGTAGAAGTAAGGATTTTTTTTAATGGATACAAAGTAGAAAGTGATGCTTGTAATAAGAGAGGTTTGTTTAATTGGCCTGTGAATTACCATTACAGAATTTACAGTTTTCAGAGCATTTTGATGGATAAAGTTTTATTTGATGGATAAAGTTTTATTAAAAGATACCTATGAGGTTCCACCCATGATACATTCCCCACTTTTACAAATATGGAAAGATAAGTATATTGATGTAGACATTGTACAAGTTTTATTCTTATACTTTTCTTTAGCTCTTTATAACCAGAGGAGCATGAAAAGCATTGTAAAATTTTGTCGTGCTTAGCATGGATCGATTGTCCATTGGGAAAGATTTGAGACACAACTAAGAAAGATGTACATCTTTGTAATACAAATGCAAAAGAAAAGAGATGGTGTTAGAACCTTTTCTGATTCTTCTTTGGCTATGGCTATCATGGTGGTTACTGCACATGTCTGGCTTTGTTGTTTGTACTTAATGAGGCCTACAATAAAAGCATGAAAAAACTCGTGTACCTTTTTATAAGCATTGGTACCCAATGGCAGTTTTATGATCTGTATGTTGTAAATATGACATAGGAGTTAAATGGTCTTGGCTTAGATAGTATTTTCTGATAAACTGATTTACAACTGCTTTAAAAGTGTTTATTTTATTTGCATCTATAAACTTAGGCCTGTAATGAAACATTAGGCCAGTAATGAAAAACACAGGGCTTGCCCTTCATTTATAATATTGTGGAGGATACAAACATGTTTAAAAAGCAGCTATAAAACCCTTAACCAAATATTTGCAAATTGAATCTAGCAATATATAAAAAAGAGAAATGACCAAGTGAGATTTATTCTGGGAGGTTTATTGTCATGGTGGGTTCAACATTTGAAAACCAAAGTTTCACTTTATTAATAGAATAAATAGGAAAAACCATATGATCATGTCAGAAGATGCAGAAAAAGCATTTGACACAATTAAACATCCATGATTTAAAAAAAAACTGAGTAGAAAGAAACTTTTTTAACCTCAAAAAAAAAAAAAACTATCAAGAAAAAACCTACAGTTATCATCATACTTAATGGTGAAAGACTGAATGCTTCCCCCCTAAAACTGGGAACAAGACAAGAATATCTGCTTTCGTCACTCTATTCAACATCCTGCTGGGGGTTCTAGCCAATGCAGTAGGGCAAGAAAAAGAAATACAACTTTTTATATTCACACAAGGCATAGTTGTCTTATGTGACAGAGGGAAACACCAAAGAATTTACAAAAGAAGCTACTAAAACTGATAATTCAATTTAGCAAGATCAGATTAGTGTACAAAAATCAATCTCATTTAGAGATACTATGATTTTATTATATAGTTAATGATTGTTTTTTATAATTCCTAGAAACAAATATGCTAGATGTCATTTAATCTTAAAGTACTTTCCTTAAAAAAAATCATCAGAATTTAAAAACAGTATTATTTACAATAGCATCAAAAATATCCTTGTGGTGTTGGCACAAGGATAGATACATATATCAGTGGAATAAAAGGTAGAGTCCAGAAAAAGACCCACACACATATGGTTGGTTAATTTTTGACAATGGTTCAAAGGCAATTCAATGGAGAAGGGTAGTCTTTCATCCCTCTCCTGGCAGAAATATTCCTCCTTGCAGTCTTAGCAGTTATGTATTCTGCAAGGAGTACCATGCTGTGTTCCCATAACGCTCTTCCCTGCCCTCCTCTTTGCCCAGGATGTGCTGATGGAGCTGCTGGAGCAGTGTGCAGACGGGCTCTGGAAAGCTGAGCGCTATGAGCTGATCGCTGACATCTATAAACTCATCATCCCCATTTATGAGAAGCGGAGGGATTTTGAGGTATCAGAATGGCTTTTTGTTTTTCCTGTTTGAGAGCACAATGGTGTGACATATCCCCAGACCTGCTTATATGCCAAAAGAGCCAGCAGGCCACAAGTCAGTGACGAGCTTGTGGTCTACTGACCCTCCATGTTACGCTGGAGGGGGTCACCAGGCACCACCTCCAAAGAGTCATCAGGCATCACACATACCTGGGCCCCACCTCTGTGCAGACACCCACATCTCAAACTACAAGGGTCATCACCCCAACACTCCACTTTTGAAAGGCTGCCATGAACAGAGTTTTGTGATCACCAGGCGCCCTTTTCCTCAGAACTCTTCCTTGCTCTACCTGCATGGGGAAAATGGTGTCACTTCCATTCTTCCTGGGTTTGGGAGTTGGTCCAGTGTCTCCTAACTGTCAAACAGAGTAATGAAAGCAAAGACTAGTAAAAATGGCATCAGAGAACCATCTCTGACATCTCACGGTAACTTGAAAACAGAATTTGCTTACTGTGATGTGGAAACTTGATGGGTCTTCAGATGCAGGTTGACCCTTTGGGTAGGAAACATTACCATTCATAAATGATCACTACAAGTTGTGCAGTCATGATATATTCTTATTTTTTTTACTCAAGTTCAAGGAATTTTCACCTCCGTTATCACATATAATTGTTACTTTAAAATTGATTCTGCTAGTTGCAAGTGGGAAGGAAATGGGTTTTGTTCTGTTTTCCAGAGGCTAGCCCATCTGTATGACACGCTGCACCGGGCCTACAGCAAAGTGACCGAGGTCATGCACTCGGGCCGCAGGCTCCTAGGGACCTACTTCCGGGTAGCCTTCTTTGGACAGGTGAGCCTCCTGTCCATTCCGTAGGTTGTCCAAAGTCGTTTTATTTTTTTAACTCTATGACGTTAATATCTTGTAAATTCTCTGTTTTCTATAAATGCTAATTTGATGAATTTGTCATATTTAGTATGATTCTTCCTCAGTAGTAAACTTTCTGCTTTTTTCTTTCTTCCTGTCTTTTCTTTATTACTTTCTTAAGGCAGCGGTAAGTTCTTCCTCCATAAGCCATTCTTAGTGGTATCTCTGGTACTTCAGTGTGGTTTGCAAGTTTCCTTTTCAAGTCTGTATGTATATCTGTCCAGTCATCACAAACTTCCCCCCGAAATAAAATTAACATTTTATTCCATTTACAGAAATAAATCACCTGTTTCCTCATCTGTATTGCATGTTTTAAACAATTAAGACTTTCTGGTTTCATTTGTGCCTGTGCATCTTTAGCTTTTGTAATATAATATCTCCACAAGTATATTTACTATTATAATATTTCAGAGACCCTATATGAAAGGGTTTATTTAAATTTTAACCTTTAAATCTCTAACATTATTAAATGGTATAAGTTATAATCCATCTGTTTAGGGTGTGTGGTTTTCTGTGAGCATTATATAACCTTCAATTTATTCTGTTATTGTCTTTTATAACTTTATAGCAATACCAGTTTACAGACAGTGAAACAGATGTGGAGGTAATTACAGTAAATGTCTAAAAAACGAGTAATGTAGTGAAATTACTGCATCTAAACTCCTAGTTTGATGTGGGTGTTTTTTGTTTTATGTTAGCCTGCATTTTTTTTTAATATATACTGTTTTTACACAATTTTCTCTCTTTTATTTTAGATGAGAAACTTTTTTAAAATTTATTTTGAATATTAACCCCAGCCTAGACTTTGATTTTCAACCTTTTTCACTTCCCATGCAATTCTGAGCCTTGTAGTCAAACATGATTGGTGCTAAAACACAGGATGACTGCTGATGATGAAAGTGTTTTCTGATATTGTGCTACAGGCCTTTAATATTTTTCCTCATCAGTAAAACAAAATAGGATTTATGCAAACTTCACGTAACTTGCACTAAACATCCTCCAGGCCTGAATGTGTCAGTTAACGCTGTAAAATCCCATGTAAATGGGAACAGACAGAAGAAAGGATGTGTGTGTATCTCTGAGGCCTGCCTGCCGCAGGCTACTGATCATTTTTTAGTGAGTTCTGCTTCTTGGGAACGTGAAACAGGCTTGACTCCATCATCAGACTTCACTGAAACAGCACAGTCTTGAATCCAAAATCTTTCATTTCACTCAACACTTAATGACAACATTCTTCAATAAGTTTGCAATTTTGTGTTTTTCCTTTATCTTTGCACCTAGACTTCCCATTATTATCATTTCCTTGTTATTCAGAAAGCCTGTTTAAGTAGGATTTTATTTTAGAACCATTCCTTTTTTCTTTTCTTTTCTTTTCTTTTTTTTTTCTTTCCCTTGTAATAAAAGAACCCTTCCTGGGTGGTAAGCCTTGGGCTTGTATTCGGGGAGAACTCTAATTGTGCTTTTATGTCACAGGGATTCTTTGAAGATGAAGACGGAAAGGAGTACATTTACAAAGAACCCAAACTCACACCTCTGTCAGAAATTTCTCAGAGACTCCTTAAACTTTACTCAGATAAATTTGGTTCTGAAAATGTCAAAATGATACAAGATTCTGGCAAGGTATGACTGTGTTTGAATAAGTTTCATAGCAGTATAATGTTTTGATTGATTAAATGTGATGGATTATATATTTATAAATGTGTATAGAAAAAAAACAAGAAAAAATTAAGGATGGTTGGCCTTGAGTAGCAGGTGTATTTGTTCTTAATACCTTTTTGTGCTTTCCATTGCATCCTTGACATTAAGCAAGTCTTTATTGCATACTTTTTAAAAAAGATATTAATTTAAAATAATTAACATCTGAAGGGATGTGTCATTTTTAGTGCAGATATTTAGAAAGTCTGAAGGAGTGGGGTCCAAAGTTCTGTTACTCACTGCACTTTCCTCTGCACTTAGACGTGACTTGACAGTCTGTGTCACTGATGGTTGGATGTATGGACAGACAGGTAGACCAAGGAATGCAGTCACCAGCTAGGATGATCATAGGAGTGAGCTTGACTTTGTGTGTAGAGAAGCTGTCCTCTTGTGTTTTGCTCTCATGAAGACCCTTTTGGAACCTACACATTTTTCCTGTACATTTATGTGTCCCACCCTCTTCTGGACATCTCCAGGAAGCCAGGTATCCCTCTGCTTCCCGAAACTCAGGCAGAGGTAGATCTTTTGTTCTTTGTATTACAAATGGTCCTCTTACAGTGATCTCTGATAGCACCATTGCCCTCCAGCCTGAGCATCAGAGCGAGACCCCGTCTCTAAAACAAAAGGAAAAACCTCGTGCTCGGCTCTCCACCAGGGATGAGCCCTGCCTCTTCCTAAGGGCACCATTTTGGGGTGATCCTTGGTGGCTTTTCTTTCCTGAGCCCTCCTCTGGGTCCTCAGTGTCTAAAATCTGTTTCCTTGAGGCCTCTCACTCTCTCCAGAGAAGAATCCTCCATTCTCCTGCCCAGGTGGGAGGGGTGCTGGGGAGGGGGAGGCCTCTCACTTACCCGCCCTCTGTCCACTCTGTACCTTGGCCCTGCTTTCTGCTGAGACTCGTGGACCCACTTACAGTTTCCAGACCAGTTTCTTCAGAGAATGACCTCTGGCCTCTTGTAAGGTGGGGATTAGGGAGGGGAACTTGGCGTTCCTGAGTCCAGATAGGGACTATGGTCCACTTGCCCCATTTTCCACCCCATGCCTCACTCAGTCTCCCTAATCTTTCAGGCAACAAATCTAGTCCTTGCAGACTTATGAGGGGTGCACCGGCTCACCTGTGTTACCCGCCTCCGGGGGAACATGGATGGGAACTTCCTCCACTCTGTCAAGTCAAGTAGCGCCTCCACACACCTTCCTCCAAAGGCTCATTCAAGTCTCCCAGCCACTGCTGTCTGTTCTTTCCTAGGTACATGCAGGTTAATTCTTTACTGTCATTTTAACAGAGCTGCACACAGGGAAAGGGATATACACGTTATTGGTCCATTTATGAGCAGAAACGTCAACACAACTTTATGAAGGCCTCCTCACTTTGTAGGCCAAATTACTCTGGTCCCATTTGCCTTTTTCTCTGAAACCGAAACCTTTGCATCAAATGGTGGCTTTAGCATTACAGAGTTTCCTCCAAGTTCTCAATCAGTCTTCTTCCCCTTTTAATATGTGGCCCTTGATACAGCAGCTGAAAGAGTTACTGGACTGCCTCTCCCACCAAGCACCAGTCCTCTGTCCCATCTGTGCACACACACCTGGGGAATGAAGAGTAGGGAAACACCACTGAAAGTCGGCAAGAAGGTGGCTCTCCCACTGCCTTTGAAATGTATCTGCTAAACAACGTTAAGTTTAATAGGTTCAAATACAGTTAGAATGGAAGGCCAGATGGCTTTTTCTAAAACATAAATAATAACTTTCTAAGACTTTATGTATTTTGTTAACTTTCAAAGTACCAGTTTCACATCCATTTTTCATTTTTCTTTACAAACATCTCTGTTCCAAGAACAGTAAGACTGTCCTGTTCTCATTCATTGCCTGTGTGGTCACCACATTCTCTGCACAGTCATTGTTTCTGTGTCCCTTTTAATTATTCTAGAAGGTTAAATCCAATTAAAATGTGCAAAATTGGTTTGTCTCCCTAATAAGCTTTTGTGTCTTATAGAAAATGCCTGTGTTTAATTTTCTATCATGTCACAGAAATGAGAGCACCACCAATTCTAGCAATGTGGTTTGAAAACCATTTATATGTTAAGTAGAAACTAAACTTATCATTAGTTCTGTCTTAGATTAATGTGTACCTGTATTAAATTAGTCTGAAGTTGTTGGCATCTAATCTGATCTGCCTACGGATTAATGATAATTTAGAGGCCTAGTTTTCAAACATTATTCTTAAAACAAATTCCTAGACAAATATATTGCAGTTTAGGAAACAGAAAAATTAAGACTGAGGGTCATTCAATAAGAAAACGAGCAAGATTTCTACAGAAAATTGGATGTCATGCAAAAAAATTAGTGGGGAATTCTTCTACATTAAACAAGATGAGGGAGATATAACAACTAAATATAAAGTGTGATTGTGGATTAGATTCTGGTTCAAACACAAATGGCTATAAGTAACAGTCTGGAGGCATTTGAGAAAATGTTAATATAGCCTGGGTATTGGATAATATTAGGGAATGATTGTTAACTTTGTTAGGTATGGTAATGTATTGTGGTTATAGAGGAGAATGCCCTCCCCCTTAGGAGAAGCGGACTGAAATGTCATGATGTATACCACTTACTTTGAGATAGTTCAGCTAAAAAAAGTCTGTATATGTGCGTGGGTGCACATACATATGTGCATGTATGTGTATATTTGAAACAAATATAGCAAAATGTTAGCAATCATTGATCCAAGTGGTGGGTATGTGAGTGGGTTTTGTGCTACTTTTTCCCCCAACATGTTTACTCATAAAAAGTTGGGAAATACAGCTTAGGCAAAGTTTGAGAGATTCCTGCAAATAGCACCAATCTTCCATTTTCTTTATTCAATTAAAGGTCAACCCTAAGGACCTGGATTCCAAGTATGCGTATATCCAGGTGACTCACGTGACCCCGTTCTTTGATGAAAAAGAACTGCAAGAAAGGAAAACAGAGTTTGAAAGATCGCACAACATCCGCCGCTTCATGTTTGAGATGCCCTTTACCCAGGCTGGGAAGAGGCAGGGAGGGGTGGAAGAGCAGTGCAAGCGGCGCACCATACTGACAGGTATGTGTCTTGACGCCGGGAGGAAGGGCTGTCTGGGAGGGATTCAGAAGCTTCAAGAACTGGAAGGGCCTTTCAAGCTTAGCTACCATCCTCCATGCCCATGTCAATTCCACATTTACCTAGTGCTTACTTTTGAATACTCGTGACATTCTTTGTTTATCTGTCTACTCTTTCTTCTTCCACCAGACTAGAAGTTCATACCTAGTGTAAGATCGTTTACCCTTCTTAGAATCTGATGAAAATGGTGGCCCCTTATCTGTCCAGGTGCTTTTGCGGACAGTTTCAGCTGACTTACAGACTCGTTCTGAAACCTGGTGAAGCCCTCTCTAGGTTGTGGCCCCAGATCCAGCAGCCGTGCACGGAGGGGACCTGTTTCACACACCTCTGCCACACAGGCTCCCACGTGGACCTGCTCAGCAGTTTTAGGCTGAATGAATAAATGGGACATGAGGCTGAATCTCTTCTACCTGTTCACTGGTGGTGGCCAGCCAGCTTCAGCTTGAGTACCTGCACTGCCAGGAAGCTCGCTGTTCTGCTAATGCAATTTTCATTGATCCCTTTGGCACTGATTAACCATCGATAACCCATTCTTGGAAATGTGCTTTGCATCTTTTCCCAGTAGGACAGTGTAGAGTCATCTTGAGGGTGATTTTTATCTTCTTTGGGGGAGTTTAACCGCTTCATTAGGTTAGGGTCAGCAGCATAACTGGGGTAACCCAAAATAAAACAAGTTCTTGACCAAAAAAATCAGTGGGAGGCCTATTCAGAATGCCGAATGAGCCACCATTTAGACACGTTTTCCAAAGAGTTGCCTTTGGTTACATTGAACCAGAAAAGCACCCATTGCTTACCTGGAAGTCAGCATTGTGCTTCCGTGTGGGTTATAACGTGGAACATTGTAATTAAGCATTATCATCATAAATGGAGGAAGTACTGTCGGATGCTGCATCCAGGTGATTCTCAGCTCTCACCAGGGAATTGCACACTGTAAATGGGTGGATTGTATGGTGTGTGCTTTATACCTCAGTAAAGCTGTTATCAAAAGAAGAATATGAGTCATTATAAATTAGCTCAGGACAGCGTATTGCAGGTAAGTTTTACTCTCCCTATGAGGGAAATGAGATAAAAGTTTAAAACCTATATTATTAAAGTATCTTACTCTTGCTTTTAGAATGACAAGGTAACATGTGAAGCACAGACAATATTGTCCTCACAAATGTTAGCTCCTGCCCCATAAATAAATGAATTAATTTTCTAATGCACAGATCAGTAGCAAATTCTTATTAAGCAAGATAACTACATTTCTAGATGGAACTGTTTTACAAGAATTACTAGCTCACGGTGTTTATTGGTATAGTTCTGATGACTTGACTTTTGATTCTTTAAATCAGTGGTTATCAAAGGTTACTCCAGGACCAGCGGCATCAACATCCCCTGGGAACTTGTTAGAAATGCACATTCTTGGGCCCAACCCCGGACCTGCTGAATCAGAAACTCTGGGAGTGGGGCCGGGCTCTTTGCGTTCAACAAGCCTTCTAGGTGACCTGACGCACACCCAGATTTGAGAACTGCTGCTTTAAATAAACCTGGTTCACTGCCAAGTCAAGGCCAGGATGTATCATGATTATTGTGAAGGTAGCACACTGATTCATAAACAGTTACCAGAGGGTGTTTTCCCTCGGCACATTTCCTTCAGGGGTACAGATTAGCATTCTGTACATAGCTACTTGAGATTAGATAAAGCATGTGGCATGTAAGCAAAGCTCTGTATTTGCCAGGACAGAGGGGACGCAGAGTGACTGCACTGCAGAGTAGACACACATGCAGTTGGCCCAGGGAGTGACCATTGTCTGCAGCTGAGGGGCTGGCCTGGATGTCCTGCAGACCCGGGTCACAGCCTCACTGTGTGACCTTGGGCAGGTAGCTCACCCTCTCTGTGCCTTAGTTTCCTCATCTGTAAAATGTGAGTTAGAACATGCATCTCATGATGTTAAATACTTTGTAAATTGTAGCCAGGAGGGGAAAGAATGCACTTGATTTTGCTAGATCTTATCCACTGTTGAGCTCCTTGGGGTTGGTGGTGAGCAAAGGGGGATTATAGTCCAACCAAACACACACATAAAAGGTGTAATTTTTGTCCTGAAAGATCTCAGAATATTAAAATGATATTAATACTTCCTGGGCAGCATAAAGATTTAGAGAAAAACTTATAAAAATGCCACTAAAGGCCAGGCGCAGTGGGTCACACCTGTAATCCTAGCACTTTGGGAGGCTGAGGTGGGCGGATCTCTTGAGGCCAGGAGTTCATGACCAACCTGAGCAAACTTAGAAAGTCCCCATCTCTACAAAAATTTTAAAAAATTTAAAAATTAGCTGGGCATGGTGGCGCGTGCCTGTAGTCCCAACCACTTGGAAGGCTGAAGCAGGAGGATCACTTGAGCCCTGGAGTGTAAGGCTGCAGTGAGCTATGATTGTGTCACTGCATTCCATTCTGGATGACAGAGCAAGACCCTGTCTCTTAAAAAGAAAAGGCACTAAAAACATGCAAACTCTGTATCAACCTTTAGGTATGCATACTAGGGCATTCTGAAGACTTTGAACTTGAGACTTTTCCCTTAAGTTATTGATCCCTTGGGTTCTTGCATTGCATTGCTTCAAATCTAACCTTTGGCCTTCCAAGTTGTAGGGACCCCTGGCCTTCCCTGACCCCCGAACTAGTACAGGGGTCACCTTCTGGGGTTGTGCCCAGTGCTCATTTGAGAGCCCTCATGATCACCCTCCAGCCTCCTCAGTGGCACTTTCTGAGCCTGCCCTGAAACACGAAACGTGACCCCCTCTCCTCCTTTCATGGAACTTCTGCCGAGGAGTTTCTTCCCAGTCACGTTCCAAAGTCTTCCAAATCATGCCCAGACTCCCACTCAGGTTGGAAACAGCCTCCTGCCCTCCACCTTCTATTCAAGCCAGGCAGACCACACAGCCACCACGCTCGTCAGCTGGGTCTTCTTCAGTGGCTTGCTCAGTCAGTCACCTAATCGTCCAGCCTCCGGGGCCAGTTTGCTCTCTCATGTAGTCATTTGGGCAGTAATGCATTCATTCATTCCACAAGATGTATTGCATGCTGGCAGTGTTCCCACCAGGCACACTAACAAAACACATGTCTGTGGCCCTGTGCAGCTGACTGTCCAGCCAGAGGAGACAGACAGTAGAAGATAGGCAGTGAACAGATGAGTGAACGGACCCGTGTTGGAATGTAATCTGTGTTCTGAACAAAAGCAAAAGGAGATTGGGAGCATGAGGTTGAGGGGAGGGTTGCAGTTTAAATGGGGTGGACAGGGTAGGCCTCGTTGAAGAGGTCACATTTGGTAAGACCTGAAGGAGGTGAGGAGTGGGCCCTGGAACATCAAGGGAGAAGACGTCAGGGCAAAGGCCAACGGTGGGGGCATGTGGCCCGGGCTCGGGGAACCATGAGGAGGGGGCTGGTGGGGCTGCAGCCCAGGGAGCCCGTGAGAGAAGAGTGCATGTGAGGACAGCAAGGGGGGATGGGGACAGTTGGCAGGGGTCCCAGATCACGTGGCCCTTGTAGGCTCAGCATGGACCACAGATTTTCTCTGCGTGGTGTCACTGCACCTCACTCCACCTGTGGCCGGCTGCAGCTACCATCCCAGCGGCAGTGGCTCAGGACTTCTATACCAGGTGAAGTCGGTGTGATCCCTGGACACCTCACAAACATTACACTTGGAGTTGGTTTTTCTGTCTGAGCTAATGGTGCTACCACAGCATGGCACTCACGAAGCCCATGACATGGCTGCTGGTCCCACTCAGCGTTTCCACAGGTGCTCCTTCCTTACAAACAGGAAGGTGGTCCCGTTTCTCTGTGAAGCACACAGGACTATGCAAACACATACCCCTCTGTCCAGGGGCTACCGCCCTGGCTGGGGAACAGTGAGGCCTAGTTGTCATTAATTGTCAGAGCAGCCTCTTTCAAAGCGGGTCCGTGGATCCCAGCGCTGCCATTTAAAAAACTGTGTGAAACCCAAGACAGGAATCCTGAACTTCCACTGGCAAAACATTTGAGAATAGAACAGGCCTATAGGTGTGTGACAGACAAGGTTGCCTCAAGGAGGACATTTTTTTGAGCTTTGTCCAGGTATTGGTTGGCCCCCTGGAACTCTGGTTTTTCTGGGCGGTAACCTTTTCCATTCCGTGACAAGTCCTTCCTGAGTAAACTCTCCCCGGCCACTGATGAAATCGTAGTGAATCCAAGCATGACCACTCCCATCCAACTTTTCCTTATAAAAAATAAAATAAGCTTTAAGTACTTACCTACATGTCTGCTAGTAAATATATATTAAGTGAGACTATTATAGATATTCATAGATATTTATATACCACATAAAGCAACAAGTTAAAAATGTGAAACAGACCCAAATTAGAACCTGCTATTTTTCTGTTTGTTTTTAAACTAACTCTTTGGTGTTGATATGTTTAGGTATCTTACTGTGATAAATAAAAACAATATTAATTGGCTTTTCTTGGCAAAAAATCTGAAAGAAAAAGTAAATATTTATTTATATTTATTTATATTTCTTATCCATTTCTATAAGTTTTAAAATACCTTTATTAGTAGCACAACTCTAAAAGCTTCTGAATTTCTCATTCATGAAATGCTTTGCTTAGAAGTATATTCTCATTTGTTATTTTTCATTGATTATTCAGATTTGTGCAAATTTAGCAGGTGGCTCAAAGCTCTGTGGACAAAAATGAATTTCTCAAGGATATTTTTATGGAACTATTTTCTGGACTTAATGTATTACATAGTACCTCAAAACTGTTGAGTCTTTTTTATGTTGTCAGAGTCATCTTTTACCTGCCGATTCACTCAGATCTTAGAACTTTCCAAGGGCATTTATAGATGAGAAAATAGAGCAAGGAATGATAAAGTGATTTCTTCACAGACACACTTCTCACATTAAAGGGATAAGAAGGTCCCAAATCTCTTGACTTTATGTGATACAGCCTGTCATTAAACGGTTACATGATGATAAAGGAAGACAGTATTCTGGTTCCACAAAGTGCTAGCGTGTGACTTTGGCAAGCTAGCTTTGGGTTTCTTATTTATAAAGTGGAAATAATAATTACTCTTACCTCAGCAGCAGTAAAGATCATGTAAGCTGTGGAATAATCTGGGCCCCATTCTCTGCAGCAATTCACTGTTTCCCTTACGTGAAGAAGCGGATCCCTGTCATGTATCAGCACCACACTGATCTGAACCCCATTGAAGTGGCCATTGACGAGATGAGTAAGAAGGTGGCGGAGCTCCGGCAGCTGTGCTCCTCGGCCGAGGTGGACATGATCAAGCTGCAGCTCAAACTCCAGGGCAGCGTGAGTGTTCAGGTGAGCGGCCCAGCAGGCCTGAGGGCAGCAGAGGGAAGGCCCCCTAGCACCCTGCTGAATCTCAGGCCGTCCACACCAGCACGGTCCACTTCAGGTTCTTGGCTTACCAAGGACTGCCTCGTCTGTGCAGTTTCTCCTGATATTAGAGGGGGAGGTGGCCTTAGGGTCCCTACCCGGCCCTGCCATGAGGTCTGCCATTGTCACTAAGCCATCAGTGAGAGAAAAGAGACAGCGCTTCATACTACTATGATTTTTCAGCAGTTTGGGGAGTTCTAAGTACCTAATTGGAAGCATCAAGACTCTTCTAAATATAAAGTGCAGGTTTTCTTATAAAATCGTTTTCTGAAAATTGTATCTGAAAAAGTATCTTAAGTTTCACTCTCTTGATTTCTTTTGATTAACAGAAATTCTTTATTTTAATATAGTCTAATCTACCAATTTTCTTCTGAACTGGTAGCATTTTTATGCTCTCTTTAAGAAATCTCTGTCTACTCCAAGATTCCAAAGATATTCTCCTATGTTTTCCTCCTTTGTTTAGCACTCACATTTAGATCTGTGATCCATCTGGAAGTGATTTTTGTGTGTGGTGTAGGGTAGGTGCAAGGTATGGTTTTTCCACATGGCCATCCAAGTGATGTGCACCAGTTACTGAAAAGATCATCTTTGATCTAGATACTGATTAACATATATGTTCAGTTTGAAAATTCATTAAGCTATATACCTGTGGTATATGTACTTTTCTGTTTGTTACCTTTAAAAAGAGGTTTTTTGTTTTTTTTTTTGAGACAGAGTCTCACTCTGTTGTCTAGGCTAGAGTCCTGTGGCGTCAGCCTAGCTCACGGCAACCTCAAATTCCTGAGCTCAAGCTATCCTCTTGCCTTAGCCTCCCATGTAGCTGGGACTACAGGCGTGTGCCACCACGCTAAGCTAATTTTTTTCTATTTTTAGTTGTCTGGGTAATTTCTTTCTATTTTTAGTAGAAACAGGAATCTCACTGTTGCTGAGGCTGGTCTCGAACTCCTGACCTCAAGAGATCCTCCCACCTCGGCCTCCCAGAGTGCTAGGATTACAGGCATGAGCCACTACACCCAGCCAACAAGAGGTTTTTAGAAAGTTATCTTATACAGTGCCCTAGGTAACTGGTAAATGTTAAATCACCTCCCTCCAGTGGCAAGCATGCCTCAGCGCTGCAGCTGGTGCCCCCGTCTCTCACATCTCATGGTGAGAGTTCTCCTGGCTCAGTGCTCCTGCCATGCATACAAATCCTGCACACCACGGATCACAACCACAGGAGACAGCTCCACCAAATCTCCTGCATTCTCCAAGCCACCAGACTTCCCAGGAAAAATTTTGCAGTGATCACATGGTCGAGTCCTTTCCCAAGCTGTCCCAGATGCCCAGAACATCCTCCTTCCCACTCCAGTGTGTCCAACCTCCTTTCTCTCTGTGTTCCTATATTTCCTGACTTACCCAACTTCAAAGGACTCTTCTTAGCTAATTGAGAGAGAGATGCAGCGTTCTAGTTCACTCTCCACGTTGCTAAATGCTCCTAATCTCTGGCTCTCAGCACACCTGCAAGTGTTACTTCATCTGAGGATGGCAAACCAGTTTGCCCGTGGCTGGCTACACAATTCAGTGAAGTGAACAGCTGGTTTTTAAAACCTTGCATATGTACTATCTTTTATATTCAACAGACAGACCTGTTCATTGTAGTATGGCACAAATTCCAGTGGCCAAATACATTGGTGGTAAGAATCCTTGACGTGGAGTTGGAAGATGTGGGCTAGGATCTCTGGTGTTTTGCTTACTGGCTGTTCAAACTTGAACGGGCTCCCCAGTTTTCCAGGCATTGGTTTCTTCGTACATAAAATGAACCATCATCACAGTGCCCTGAGGGAGGCTGAGGTGATGGACTCAAGTGACACATCACAGTGTGTGCTTTATGGTTTTTTTGGTTGTAAGTTCCTGGAAGGCTGGGTCATGACTAACTCAAACTCACTCTGACGGCGTTTTTAGTGCATGACAACTGAAACCAAAGAAATGGTAATGGTAATTTTCTTCCTCACATAATTTCAAATCTTCGTTCTTTACCTAGGTCAATGCTGGTCCACTAGCATATGCCCGAGCTTTCTTAGATGACACAAACACAAAAAGATATCCTGACAATAAAGTGAAGTTGCTTAAGGAAGTTTTCAGGTAAAGCACACTGAAAATGTCTTTTTCTCTTCACATATTGATAATTTCTCTGCTCACTCTGGAAAGAGATGACACTGGTTAGACTCATTCTTTGTCCTCCATGTGCCTTTATTTCCCCTCCCGCACCATTCCAGACAATTTGTGGAAGCTTGCGGCCAGGCCTTAGCGGTAAATGAACGTCTAATTAAAGAAGACCAGTTAGAGTATCAGGAAGAAATGAAAGCCAACTACAGGGAAATGGCAAAAGAGCTTTCTGAAATCATGCACGAGCAGGTAAGTGCCACCTGGCTCGGACACCTTGGAGTTCTTGTTTAGGGAATGAAGATTAGTTGGGGGTCTCAGGTACACCCTGTGATGACCTAAGCCTTCTGCTATCCTTCCACAATTTTGATCCCTGAAGAAAAAATGTAGCCTACCACATTCCTGCTACTCTCTAGCCCCAGGGTATCTAAGGAACAGCTACTGGATTGCCTATGTATCATTATCTAAAGCAACCTGGGGAGAGCAGCACCCACCTCATCATTGCTCTTAGAGGTGGCTGTGTTTCATAAGCTTGGTCTCTTCCCACCTGATCTAGCCAGAAAACACACACACACAAAAATATCTATACTGCTCTTACAACTTTCTTTATTCATTCAATGCTGTGAAAGAACGGGGCTTACCAACCTGGTTTCAGGAATTATCTGTTGCATTAAATGTCTTTTGCTGTTTAAAACTATAGGGCTATTCCAGTTTTGGCCGTTTACAGCTGACCTGAGGGTCCCAGTGGATTCTTCATGGCTGTTTCTATGTTTCTTGTCATTACGGGCATCTTCTCGATTGATCTTCCCTCCTTCCTATGTGAATTTCTTCACTAGAGTTCTGTATGTGGGCTCAGTAGTCATCAGAGGAGACAGGTGACCAGGGTACCAAGTGAAGCAACATCTACATTATTGTTTTGTGAGGAGTCCCTTCTCCACCTACCATAGGAACTTCATCTGAGTCACTGTTCTAATCTTTATGGTTAATGTTAGCATCTTGATAACACGTAACTGGTTTTGTCTGTTCCCTACGTTATTGCTTTTTTGTCTTGCAAAGTGGAAACAGGGCTGTTTGTATTAGTTGTCCTGTCATGTGATGATTTAGTTAGAACATTTCCATTGCAGGAAACGAACTTTAATATGTGAGCTTTAATGCACTTGCTTTTTTTCCCCCCTCCATGCTAACACATTCAGATGGGATGGTAATGTCACTTTTTAATTTTATTTTTCTGATAAACTAACTCACATAAAGTTATTACTGAGTTTGAGCACCTGTAGATATTGGCATAATGACAGTGCAGAGGAAAGCAACCTCTTGTGGACATTTTAAAAAGTAGAAAAAATTGAAATGATTATAGAAATGACCATGTGAATAATGAAGCAGAAAGGGAGAGTCTTATGGGAACAAATTTTGGGAGAAAACTTGAGATCTTTTCCGTGGAGCCTACAGATTCCGCAGAACGGAAAGCTTGATCAGTGGGTGCCAGCATTCGGCACTAGGAAGAATGAAAGTAGGAAGAAATGGTGGGCTGAAGCTATTAAGCTCCCAGAGAGTGTGGATGTTTAATGCAGTGCTTTGCTCTCAACTCTACCTTGAACTTCCATTATGTCAACAATTATGAAGATTGAGCTCTCTGAACCCATAAGCATAAAGGGTTGTGACGGGGATAGCCTTGTGTTTGGGGACCCCAGGGGCCTCTGTGCATGTGTTCTCAGTGTCCACCTGGCTGGCGGTGAAGACTACACTCAGATCCCTCCCAGGCACACAGGGGTGGAAAGATACTTGCTGAGGGTCAGAAGGGTAGCTGCCCTCTCCTTCCCAAGATGAAATCTGTAAGACCCTGAGAAAAGGAGGAGCCAGGAGAGAAACACGGATGCTCCAAATTCATTTTAAAAGGCTTTTTCAAGGGACAAGGCTAGGCTGTGTTCCAGTCAAGCATGCGTAAGATAGACCTGTGAGTCTGTGATCTGGTGAGTCTAGAAGGCTCTCCATTCACTAACTTGTAGAGGAAACAAAATGTGCGGTTCTTGACTTTCTCCTTACAATCCTGATCTGAAAATGGTCATTTACTAGGTAAGCCAAAAGTCTCCCTCTGTCCACCGAGAAAGCCAAGCTATCAGGGCGTGCCGTTACTCTCAGTAACGGAGTGACTGTTGGATGACAATCTGTGTGTGACACGAAACACACCGCTTTGTGAAGTGTCTGCTTGGGGCCTTATGCTCTGGTAATGTTCTGTTTCTGTGCCTCAAGATCTGCCCCCTGGAGGAGAAGGCGAGCGTTTTACCAAATTCCCTTCACATCTTCAATGCCATCAGCGGGACCCCAACAAGCACAATGGTTCACGGAATGACCAGCTCGTCCTCGGTGGTGTGACCTCGCCTCATGGACCACATGGGGGACTCGCTTTCTTGTTTGCAAACTCAGGATGATTTCCAAAGCTAATCACTGGGGAGACCGAGCAGAGGAAGAAGCCAAGAGGAATGAGAGAGAAGGGAGAGAGAGAACTGTGTTTTTTCTTAGCAGATTTTTCTATGGGAGTCGTAAGAGGGTGCACATATTTTTTTAAATCTAACTGGCAATATTCAAAATTTTCATTGTGTCTTAACAGAGGTGTGTGGTAGACACTCTTAAGCTGGAGTTAAATTTTATTCTTCTTTACAGAGTAGTATTAAAACAAATGGCCTAAAGAAAGTGTTTTGGAATGTACATAGCAGGGACAGCAGCACTGAAATTGAGGCCTGAGGGGCCACATTTTGCCTCTAGGCTGAGCTGGAAAATCTTGAAAATATTTTTTTTCCTGTGGCACATTCAGGTTGAATACAAGAACTATTTTTGTGACTAGTTTTTGATGACCTAAAGGAACTGACCATTGTAATTTTTGTACCAGTGAACCAGGAAATTTAGTGCTTTTATACTCATTTCCTTGCATTTAAAAAATACGAACGCTTAAGAAACTATGTGAGCTTAAAACTAGTCAAGCCGTTTAGCACCAAAGGCCTGTATTAATAAACACAACTATGCTAAAAAGTTAAAAGTAGTACAGTATATTGTTATGTATATATAGTTTGTTAATACAGTCTCGGCGTTCTGTACATACATGTATTATTACATTTCTACATTTTTAATACATCAGCTTCTGCGTTAAGTTTAATTGTGACAAATTTGTGTTGTTCTTAGTATATGCAATACACTTTACTGTTTTATTCTTGTACATAAAAAAGTGCAATATGGAGATGTATACAGTCTTTGCTATATTAGGTTTATAAACTGTTTAAAAATTTTGTCCTTTTGCCAAAATGGTGGAGTATGTAATTGGTAAATCATAAATCCTGTGGTGAATGGTGGTATAATTTAAAGCTTTCACCATGTTATATTTTCTTTGATGACATTAATTTAGTAATTTTATATTTGGGAAAATAAAGGTTTTTAATTTTATTTAACTGGGATCACTGCCCTGCTGTAATTAAACATTCTGTATCACATCTGTATTAAAATAACCTTGCTGACCTTCTGGGAGTGGAGACTGGGCATTATTCTTTCGCAGTGATAAGAGGAGCAGGATTCTGGGATCTTTGGAGTGAATCACGTGGTATCGGAAATTTTCTTTAAAATACTTGAGGGGAAAAAAAGGGTGGATAGATAAAACAAGACTGACAAAACGCTGGCAATTGTTGAAGCTGAGTTTGGGTGCATGGGAAATCATAAAACCTGTTGCTCTGCTTTTGTGGAAGTTCCATGATACAGATTTCAAAAAGCAGGTCTAGAAGTCATTCCTTCCAGATGACTGGACGAGTGCTTTGTTGTGCCGTGGTCTGGCTCAGAATTGTACCAGTCAATGCCAGGTATGTAGCCATCGTATTGCCTCTGGCTTCTCCTCTTCAGCTATAGCGAGGCTTCCGTCTCCGTCATCTCCTTTCTGAGAGGAATGTGGGACAAGGGGCCTCTAGTGGGAGAAGGTGGTCATTCATCCCAGCAATGCACAGACGGCCAGTGTGCACCCGCCCCCTCGGTCCTATATCGCCACAAACCCTGAACTGGGTCACGCAGTGGCTCAGATTACAGGTGCTGGTCCTGCTTCTGGTGTGTCCAGTGGCCCCAGCAGATAGGTCAGTTCATTGTCACTCAGCCCCATGTAGTTCCTGTGACGGAAGAACAGAAAACTTTCTATGAGAAATGAAATAGCTGGTTTTTCTACTTGAAGGGCTGTAAAGGCTGGCATTTTACATGACCAGCTAAAGAAAACTTACAATGCTGTGTACTGAGCTCAGAGTAGCCAAGGCTCTTGCAGTGTCTGAAACATTCTCTATCACTGGTAAGGAGAAGAGGTCTTGAAGAAATGGTGGTGAAGCATGGTAGCAACCCACAAGAGTCTACAGCCCACTCATTAGACCATCCTAGGGCTTAACGGAAGTCTCTGACATCCCAGCCCAGGGTAATATATTAATCCTTTGACTCTAACGTCATCAGGGTGGTCAGAAGAGTCTGTCGCTGAGCTGGATTTTCTAGTCATAAATGCCTCATTTAGAAGCCATAAAATTCAAGTCACCATGTAGTAAGATAAATAAAAGTCTGGAAAGAGTCCGTGTCAGATAAGGTTGTTCAGAAGGTGACCAGCCCTCACAAACAGTGGAGAAAGGAACCATCTCCAAGTTGGAATATCTACTATGGACCCCACAGAGAAACACATTTGTATCAATTAAAAACCTCATTTAGTTCATGTATAAAATTTTAATTTCTGTATGAAGTTACACATTAATGTTGCAGTTTCTTGGAATAATTTTGTATTGCTGTTTTTTAGTAAATTTGGGGGTTTTCCCATAGATCCTACTCATTCTTTTTTTTAAAACTGAAGTAAAATATTCATAGCATAATGTTTACCATTTTAAGTGTACAATTCAGTGGCTTTAGGTACTTCACATTGTACAATGATCACCACCATCCACCTCTGGAACTTTTTCATCTTCCCAAACTCTGTACCTATGAAACAATAACTCCTTATCCCGCCCAGGAGCATTGTTTTTGAGGTAACTTTGGAATTAAAACTCTAGTTAATACCTTATTAGGGATATTGGCCACCCAGGAATGAATTCGCTCTAGGTGATATACTTAAATAGACCCAGCCCCTCACAAGGAAGACAGCTGCTGAGAGCAGGTGCATAAAATCAAAGGGTCACATGAATGAGGAAAAATAACCATAGGGAATTGTTTAACCACATGACCAAGTTTCTCAGTGTAGAAACTCCAGAGACAATTTGATTTCCTTCAATAGGGAATTGTCTGTATACACTATGGTACATCCACACAGTGGAATACTATATAGCTATAAAAAGGAATTAAGAATATTTCTGTATACTACTAAAGAGTGATCTTCAGATAATAAAAGAAAATTTTAACAGCTTCATTGAGGCCTAGTTGATATACAAAAAAACCTTCCCCTGTTTAATGTGTACAGTTTGATGAGGTTGGACATATGCACACACCAGTGATACCATTGCCACAATCAAGGCAGTAAACATATCCATCACCTTCAAAAACTGGTTTCCTTGTGCCCTTTTTTCCTTTTTTTTCTCTTGTGTGTTAAGAACTTAAGATCTGTCCTCTTAACAAAATTTCAAGTGCACAATATCATATTGTCAACTATAGGCAAAAAACATTTTTTTACAGTTGTCACCTATAGCAGGAAGAAGGCATGACATAGGGGACAGAACTGGATGATAAACTTGTCTAGTATCATTTGCATTATATAGTTGGCTTTAGAACCATGTGAATATTTACATAATTATTAAAGTGAATTTGTTAATTTCTAATAATTGAAAGCAAAATTAAATAAATGAACCTAACCATATATCAAGTTGGTAGCATAAATACAGAAAGGAATTATTTCAAACAACTTTAAAATACAAGAATTTCATTGTGCCTTCTTAGTGGAACGTGTTGTAAGGAGAAAAAAGAGTGGGAAGTGCTTGATAAAAACAATTTTTAGTAATTGTTTTGTTTGTGGAAGTATAGTATTGTTTTTTGAGAGTGTGCTGTTATTCTGAGATGGTTGTATATTTATTGCCAGAGACAGTAAATGAGTATTTATGTTGATATTGTTGGGAACCAGGTTTTTGACATGGAAGAAGAAAAGATGCATTTTTAAGATCAAGGGGTTAAATTAAAACCCTTTAGTTCTGGATTTGATGTGGAACTACCAGTTTGGACTCATGATATATTTTATCTTAAACACATTTATTTCCCAACTTGTTCACTGGAAAGGCCTAAAAACAGTGACGAACCCTAGGGCCAAAATGTGAACCAGGGCTCCTTAGAGAGGGGCTGTTTGCAGATTCAGGGCAGAATTTGTCCAAGGCCAGTCATGAGCATCTTTTCATACCAGGCTTGGGGAGGTGGGAGAGAGCTGGTCTCATGGCAGGAGGATTTAAAGAAGCCCCTGGGGCTAGGTGGCTCACGCCTGTAATCCTAGCACTCTGGAGGCCGAGGCGGGTGGATCGTTTGAACTCAGGAGTTTGAGACCAGCCTGAGCAAGAGCGAGACCCTGTCTATACTAAAAATAGAAAGAAATTATCTGGGCAACTTAAAATATGTATAGAAAAAATTAGCTGGGCATGGTGGCACATGCCTGTAGTCCCAGCTACTCGGGAGGCTGAGGCAGGAGGATCGCTTGAGCCCAAGAGTTTGACGTTCCTGTGAGCAAGGCTGACGCCACAGCACTGTAGCCCGGGCAACAGAGCGAGACTCTATCTCAAAAAAAAAAAAAAAAAAGCCCCTGCTAACTAGACATGGGGTGATCATCAGTAAGAATAATAATAGCAATGGATTGAAAATGTATCTTTAAATCCATGAGTTCATAATGGCACTAGAAAAAACAACCAATTAGTAACTATTGAAAGAGTTGATATAGTTAATACCAAGAAAAACAAAGAATCATCGTGTCTCGTGATAGAAGTTCAGAGCACCACCTGTGAAGTAGCCCTGCCAAAAACCTGCATCTGAATCTGATCAAGCCTCTAACTCCACCTCCCAATTCCCTGGGACATACAGGGCACAGAGCAGCACATTAAATGACACCACAGGGAATCCAATCCACAAAATCCATTCTGTGGAAGGCTCTGTGAGATAAACATCCTGGTTTCTTCAACAAATAAATTTCAAAAAGAAAGATATGGTGAGGGAACCTGCATGTTAAAAAAAAAAACTTCAGGGAGAGCTCCACATCCAGGAATATGAAGTGGGCATAATTTTCCCTATTCCTCCCACTAAGTACAACTAAAAACACTGCACGTTATACAGAAAACAAACATAAGACCCTGAAAGGCAAAGTGAAGAAGGCAGAGCAGCTAGAGACCTTGGGACCCGAAGAGTGACAAGGTGTGAGTTTTCTGGTTTTCTTTTTGCCTTATATATCCCCTACTTGGAGTCAAAGAAATGGAAATGCCAACAGGCACAGACAAAAAGACCAACACCCCTTTACACCCATTGTGATGGCTGTTATTTTAAAAATAAGCATTGTTGAGGATGTCAAGACCTCAGAACTCATGTGCGCTGCTGATAGGAATGTAAAATGGTGCCGCTGCTGTGGAAAATGGTACGGTGGTTCTTCAAAAAATTAAACATAGAATTCCGTATGATGTAGCAAGTCCACTTCTGGATATAAACCCAAAAGAATTGAAAGCAAAGACTTGGAACAGATACTTATACACCCATGTTCGTGGTGTTATTTGTGGTAGCCAAAAGGTGGAAGCAACACAAGCGTCCATCGATGGATGGTTGGATAAACAAGATGTGGTCTATCCATACAATGGAATATTACTCAGCCTTACAAAGGAAAGAAGTCCTGGCACATGCTGCAACATGGATGAACTTCCAACACATGCCAACTGAAATAAGCCAGTCACTAAAGGATAAAGACTGTATCATTCCACTTCTGCGAGGTTCCTAGAGTAGGCAAATTCACAGACAGTGGAATGGTAGTTGCCAGGCGCTGGGGAGAGAGGGGAGAAGGGGGAGTCAGTGTTTAATGGTTACAAGAATTTCAGTTGGGTGAGAGGAAAAAGTTCATGACGTGGATGGTGGTGATGGTTGCACGACAATGTGAATGTACTTAGTGCCATAAACTATACACTTTTAAATGGCTAAAATGGTAAATTTCATAATATATATTTAGCCATAATACAAATAAAAAGACCCACAAAGGCCTTTCTATCTGGACAGAGGGAAAAGAGAGCAGCCTAGCAAAACAGGAAACTTTTGGGCAGTACCAGCCCCACTCCAGCCAAACGCCATGGCAAACACCATGGCCCGACGCACACCCGCAACAGCCACCGCCGCGGGGAGCCCAGACTCCCCCCCTCTCAAGGCTGCAGGGGGCGCCAGGGAAGGACAAGTAGGGAGCCAGGACTGTCATCCTCGCCAGCCAGGATGCACGTCCTGCCCTCTGCAGTGCCCGTGGGACCACTGGACTTGACTGCAAAAGCATGATCTGTAAAGGAAACATTGAGAAGTTTGACTTCCTCAAAAGTAAAAACTTTTGCTCTGAGAAAGAGCCTGTTAAGAGGATGAAAAGCCACCAACACTGTGCAACCAGTACTTGACCCAGGACAAGTATCTGCAATACATTAATTCAGTACAGAATCGCAGTGAAAAGTGAAATTGCAGGTCGCCCCCAAAAGCAGCCCTCTCTGGGGAGTGACATGCACACAGCCATGCGGACAGCCACGTGTAACTTCACGTCCATGGGCTCTTACCAGTCGGGGTGTCTCAACCTGCTGTTTTCGTCTCCTGTGCCTTGGAAAGCCTTGGGGGACAGTGACTACTCCACGCGACCCCTGTGCAGATGCTCACTTTTTCCATCAGTCCGCTTTTGTGACTCTTGGATTTATAAAGCAACATTGGGAAAAGCATCCTTCATTCGCTGGTGCATATTCGCGGTGTGCCTGCCCTGCCAGGCATCGTTTTAAGCTCTGGGGATTCATCCCTGTGGAGCTCGGGTTCCGGTGAAGGGAGGCAAACTGTAAACAAGGGGACATTTCATCTGCCAGGCGGTGCCCTGGGGTAAAACAAGGCAGGATGCGGGTGTGTGGGTGGAGGGGACTGGTCTGTGGAGCAGTCCAGTTGAGGGACATTTGAGAGTGACCTGAGAGACAAGCCCTCAGGAGCTGAGGGGAAACGTGTTTCTGCAGAGGGAACAGAGATGGGTGTGGGCTGTCCACAGAGCAGCCAGGGAGGCAGGACCCGGGGGCAGAGGGGACAGGAGCTGGGTCCCAGGGCGCCCTACTGGCCTCAGTAAGACTTTGCATTTTATGCTAAAATTCGAAGGCTTTGGACATAGCATGGACGTGACCAGACTTAGGTTTTTTGAGATCAGTTGTCTGTCCTGTGGGGAGGAGATTGTTGGGAGTTATGGAAGAAGCAGGAAGGTGGGGACAGTGGCTTGGAGGATGGATTCTGGATTCACCTGGAAGGGAGTGTTGTCAGGACACCTGACAGATGGAATTAGGGTCAAGAGAGAGGAGTCAGGTTCCACAGTTTGGGGCCTGAGCCTCTGGAAGGACAGAGGGGTGGAAGGTGAGAGATGGGGGAGGGAGCAGCGTGTGCAGGTTGAGGGGTTTCACCAGGCACGCCGGGGACCCAGATGTCAAATTCAGGGGAGTGTCTGGACCAGAGGAGATGTTGCTATTGAGATGATACTAAAGCCGTGGAGTCCAGCTGAGGCCTCCTGGACAGAGGAGCCATGGGCGGAGCCTTGGGGCCCTCCGGTGCTGAGAGGTTGCAGAGAGGAGGAGGGACCAACAAAGACCATGAAAGTGAAGCCAGTGATCCAGAAGGAGCGAGAGAGTGGTGTCCCCAAAGCCATGTGAATAAAGTATTAATATTTCAAAGAGGGAGTGACTTGCTAAATCCAATGAGAATGAGGCCTGAGAATCAGCATTGGCTTTGGCAAAGTGGAGGTGCCGGGCACCTTGACGGAGGGGTGCGGACAAAAGGCTGGTTGGAGTCAGTTCCAGAAAGGATGTGAGAAGAGCAACTGGGACCGTGCGTGTGTGCTTGTTTAGTGTTTGCACGGAGGGCAGCAGAGAAGCTGATGACATGGAGAAAAGCTAGAGGTGGAGTCGGGGAGGACTCAGGTTGTCTAAATGGCAGAGTGACAGCACGTGTGCAGACTGATGACAGCAGTCCCCTAGGGAGGGTAAAAATTGATCATGTCGACAGGAGTGAAGTCCTCAAACTCACAAGAGGGAGAAGATGGGACATGAGAGGACAGGCAGCAGGCGAGGAGGCACTGCTGGCTGTGGGCTGTGGGGTGAGGGTACATGCTAGTTCTGACGTGGTGGCTTCTGTTTTCTTGGTCATCCCCTAAGAGAAAGGAGAGAGAGGCGTTAGGGTGTCTGGAGGGAAGATGTGCACAGGTTTTGTTTTCATCTTTGCACATGTCTCTGTTTCCCAAGGATACAGTCATAGGAATGGCATCACTGGGTCAGAGGAAGGGCACATTTTAAATTTGACCAGCGTTGCCAAATTGCTCTCCAAGAATAACATGAGGGCAAGGGAAGGGATAATTATTTTGTCTCCTTTAAACCTTAGCATCTTTGTGGGATCAGTGATGGTATTTGAAAGTTTTCTGACAAATACTCCCATGACAGCTCACTTTGCACTTACAGCCTGTCGAGTCTGCCTGGTGTGGCATGATGACAGTATTGGAACTCAAGCAAATAGAGAAAGACAAGGAAATCAAGCCACCAAAGGTGAGCTGTGTCTTAGTTCAGTCTATGCTTGCCAGCTGTTTGACCTCAGGCAAGATATTTGACTTTCCTTTGCCTCAGTCTCCCCATCTGAACAGTGGGGGTGACAGAGGTCCCCAGCACCTGGGGTGTTACTGAGGATGAAATGACTTAGCCACTGCCGGCTGGCTCATGGTAAGCCCTGAGTAAACACTACATTTTTTTTTTTGAAACCAACATTCAGCCCTAACGAGGAAAGAGGAAAAAACTCATTATTAATTCTTGCTCAGTAATCCTTTGGCCAGTGTTTCCCTGCACGTGTTCTATAGAACATTGCTGGTTCCCAAGGGTGGGGGATAGTAATAGGTATGGGGGGAATTTTTTCAAGGGGAGGCGGGGTTTCCTTGGTCTGATGAGTTGAAGTCAGGCGGGTTCTCTACACAGTGCTTCTCAAAGCCTTGTCTATGGACTTGGCTTCCAAGGTCTCTGCCAAGGAGGATTTCCCCAAGTGCACTGGCAGGGCGCTCTTGCTTCCCTCGGCCTGTCCCAGGACCCAGTGCCACAGGAGTTCTCTGAGAAACGCTCCTCCAAACCGTGTCAGACCCAGCCTCTGTCCTGCCCTCTCTGCCACCGTTTCTGGAGGACGAGTGGCACCTGAGAGCCTTGGTTGGCATCCGGCCAGCCATCTGCTTGCCTCTTGGCCAGATGCGGGGCTGGCAGAGGCAGAGGTCGCCCACCCGATGGCCCGAGCCTGAGCTCCTGGTATACCAGGCGGTGTGTCACAGGGGTCCGGGCTTGTCATGCTGCACAAACGCGGGACAAGAGACGTGGCGTGAAAGTCTCAAGCTTGCGTCTTCCTTGTCCCACACGTGACTTGAGCAGATCCATTTTTCACTCTCCGCATCTCCCTCTGCAAGTCGGGGAAGCCACCGCCTCCCTGCCTCACGGTGGGGAGGGACACGCGTGTTAGAGGGGACCCCAGTCGGTGGGATCACCAGACTGGAAGTGAGAATGTGGTTACAGTAGTTCCCTGAGGTCTGTGTCAGTTGGAATTCGCTGGAATGTGGTCCCACTGGCTGAGAGGGGTGGTGGCTCCTACAGGCGTGCCGGTGGCAGTCATGGAATTTACCTGAGAGCGTCTGCGCTGTGTGAAGGGAGCCCCAGGCTGCCAGAGGGGGCTGAACTGTGGGGCCTGCGACACTGAGGGGCCCAGACGTGTCCTGGGCGGCCCTTGCTCCAGCTGTGACTGGCCCGTCAGCTCTGAGGTGGAACAGGCGTGGGGCATCCCCCTCACAAAAGCTGGCCACTTTGTGTCAGCATCACTCGTCACTGCTGCTTCTCTAGCTCCTGCCAGGTAGGTGCCAGCGCTTTACAGACAGTGTCACTCTTAGTCCTCAGAACAGCCCTGTCAGGCAGGAGGGGGCTGCGTATGGAGAAACCAAATCCAGAGAGACGGAGGAAGCTGCCGAAGGTCACACAGCCGAAGGGGGAGGTCTGTCCCTGGGGGCCTGGTCAGCTGCTGGCTCGAGAGGTGCGGGGGCCGCCCCACAACGTGGGCCTCTGCAGGGGTGGCGGGCGAGCACTGCGGGCCCCCCGAAAATCCATATTGGAGCCCTAACCCCCAGTACCTCAGAGTGAGACTGTATTGGCAGACAAGGCCTTTACAGAGCGAATTAAGTTAACACGAGGTCGTAGGGTGGGCCTTCATCCTGCAGCGCCGGCGTCCCTACGGGAAGAGGAAACGGACACAAACACACACAGAGGGAAGAGCGAGTGAGACACGCGGAGAAGACGGCCACCTGCGGCCCAGGAGAGGGGCTGGAGCGGGTCCCTCCCTCAGAGCCCTCAGAGGGAACCACCCCTGCCGACCCCTTCCTCTTGGGCTTCTGGCCTCCGAACTGGGAGGCCACGAATGTCAGCTGTGGCAGCCCCCGGTCTGTGGTGCGTTGTCACTGCAGCCCAGGCCGACTGACCCAGCGAGGTCCCCAGAGACCCGGGAGGGCAGAGCCACGGCTTCTCCAGGGGCGTGGCGAGACTCAGGACCCTCAGAGGGACAGGGGTTTGAACAGAAGTATCACCAAAGCAGGACAGAAATGAGGACAGCAAGTCTTTGGAGGAACTACCCCTTGCTCTGAAACCAAGATTGGCAAATATTAGTTGTCACCACCGGCGTTGGCAGCCTTGTTTGACAGGTTCTGGGCAACGCGCTCCCCGGGAGGGGACGAGCAAGGTTCCACGTTGCCTGGGAGACTCCCTCCTACCTTCCAGGTGGACAGCGCCGGGAGTGGGAGGTAACAGGGCCCGTCCTGTCACCGGCCTAATGCCCACCATGGAGCTTGGCGCCGTGAAAGGAGCACTGGGTGAGGAGTCTCGGGTTGGGTTCTAGTTGGGTGGACCCAGCGTGGGTCTCCGTCACCGTCGGTGAGCACCAGCTCTGACATCTGTAAGTGAGAAAGAGCCCGTTCCTCTCGGCTTCAGAGTTTCTCTGTCAGAGATCATTTATCATTATCATGCCCCCTACTGCTCCCCAAAAGGATTGTGGGGGCTTGTAATAAAGACATTAAATAAAATCATTTAAGCAAGCATAAAATAATGGAAATGAAGAAAAGAAAGGAAGAGATGATTGTATGTTATACTAAAGAGGGACTAAGCCCAGAATTTAGTTCCGGAGCAGCCTGGCAGCCAAGAGAAAAAGTGGAACACTTTCAAAAGTAGAGGGGAAACAACTTTGAAGTTTATGAGATACTGTACTCTTTTAAAGTAAAACATGATATATTATATTTAAAGTGATAATTTTATTTGAGTGTGCACATTTCATCCAGCCAGGTTCTACATTCAAATTTTCTACATTTCTAGCCGTTTTAGCCTTCCTAGACTTGTTCAGCTTAGAATAGATGAACTTATCACTGTCTTCTCTTCCTAGTCATAATCTTATGTTCTAAGCAAATACAATAAACTTTTTCCCCTCCTCTCTTTATAAAAATGGCCTCATATTTTTTTCTAATTATAAAAGCAATATTTGTCCCTAGTATAAAGTGTATAAAATACTAAAAATATAAATAAGAATGAAAGTATCCATAGTCCTCCGTGGCCCCTCTTCCAGATACCTGCCGTCAGCATTGCAGTTGACTTCACTCCGGTATTTTCTCTACTTCTCCCATCGCTGCTCCAATGACCCTCCCATTGCTGCTCCACCCACACAGTTTTGTTACCACCCAACCAGGTTCGCTGCCTGCTGCTCAAGAGGAAGCCAATACACTGAGACAGCAGAGAAAGAGTTTAATATTGCAGGCGCCATGCGAGGAGATGGGAGGAATTTCTGAAATCCATCTCCCGGAAAATTTGGGAGAAAGGGTTTTTAAAGACAGTGTGGCGGGCAAAAGGCTCAGCAATTGGGTCTGCTAATTGGCAGGGTTCAGGGCGGAAGCATAGGGGTGTAGGAATTGTCTTCTTTGCTGACCAGGTTCTTGGGTGGGGGTCTCAATACCAGTTGAGTCGGTTCCTCAGTGTGGGCCACTGGTCTGGGTGGGTCAGCCGCTCCACCAGAATGTGGGGCCTGGAAGATACCTGGAAAACTACCTTTAGGTTTTGAAAAGGTGATGTTATCTACGGAGCAAGAATCCTTATGACCAGCAGCTATGTGGCTCCGGAGTAGCAATTATAGAGAAGCAAACAGGGAGATGGTGGCTGATTATTATTATTATTATTAGCAAGGCCTTCGCAGAGTTTTTGGCCCTTACCACAGTTCTCACCTTGTACCCTTTTGTTAATTTGTAAAGGGCGATTTCAATCTTCCCCACCCCAGGTTTTATCCAACTTCCTTCCCGAAGTGTGGGCAAAAGAGAGAGAAAGGGCACACGACCGATCTGGCTTTTTCCTGCTGACAAAGAGGCATAGTTGGAGTTGAGTCCAGGGTAAGAGGAATGAAACCGTTTCTCTCTCTAGTTTCCCATTTTTATTAAAGATGAATCATAGTAGAATCAATTTATTTATAACAATAAACTTTACTCTTGTTATACTTGCCCTGATTTATTTGCATAAAGTTCAGTAAGAATAATTATTAGCCATATAGGCTTTTTTTTAATTGGCTTTGCTGGAACTTTTCATAAGGAATTTCAGGTTAGACTTGAAAGCCTCTCGAGTCAAGCCAAGGATTCACCTGTCCAGCCTGAGCAAGAGCGAGACCCCATCTCTACTAAAAATAGAAAGAAATCATAGGGACAGCTAAAAATATATATAGAAAAATTAGCCGGGCATGGTGGCACATGCCTGTAGTCCCAGCTACTTGGGAGGCTGAGGCGGAAGGATCGCTTGAGCCCAGGAGTTTCAGGTTGCTGTGAGCTAGGCTGATGCCACAGCACTCTAGCCCAGGCAACAAAGTAAGACTCTGTCTCAAAAAAAAAAAAAAAACTTATTTATTCTTTTATGCACTTTATATATACAGAATTACATGTATCAACTAGAATTCTTCTTTTTAGGCACTTTAAATTTTAGTGATAAGAAGCAGGAAGTCATGAATTGTCTGTCATAAAACACTTGTTGCAAAACAAGATCGCAGGTTACTATAAAATTCATTTAGCCAAACTGATAATTCAAAAATTTTAAAAAGCAAAATAATCTTACTCTTTGATAGAGAGGACTCTGTTTCCCAAACAATCATGGGACCTAACAGAGACAAACTGAAATACAAGTTAGTAAGGAAGCAAACTGAATCTGTTTCTCTTTCTCTCCCCTCACCTCCCCCCTTTTTTTTAGTTTATTTATATTAGTGCATTAATAGTAAAGTTAATTTTAATAAAATCTATAAATAAATTTATTTAACTTTAATCAATTTGACTGTAAATTTTTTATAAACCTTTTATAACTTTTTTAACTCTTATATCCATTTAGTTTTAATTATCATTTATTTTATTTAAGGCAGGTTTTAAAACCTATAAATTAGACAAAATTATCTTTTTTAACAAAAACTACATTTCTATCTTATAACCTTTTTATAAAAAATATTTTATTTTTTATATAGAATTATTTCTGTTTTATCTAATAGTTTTAATTATATAAATCATAATGTGAACTCTTACAAAAACCTAGGAAGTTAAAGTAACTTTGAACTTTTATCAGTCCCCAATATTTATTAGCACATAATATTTATTTAGGTATACCTAAAGATATTTAGTTTTTTATATTATATAAAAATAAGACACTTTATATACAAATAAGATTTTTATATATTTTATATAAAAATAAGAATGTCAAGGTATATAAACTTAAACTTATGTTTAACAATTAATGTTTTAGTAGTTTACTTTATAAATGACTTAGACATTTTATGATTATCCTTCCTCTTTAATTTAACATGACGTTAAGATTTCAAGTTATTGAAAAGAATTTTGAAACCACAACATAGGTACCATCCCTAAGGTCTTTTCTGGTTCTCCTAGTTCTCAGGTAGCCACATGACATCAATGGTGGCTACAAAGGACAGGGCCTGCCTTGTGTCCTCAATTCATTTACCAGGTGCAGAGTTCAGGACAGACTCCCTGTTCTCTGTCTGACTTGGGACAAGTCTCCCCAAGACGAGACTCTTCCTATAGTACAGGGAAAGCCAGCTGAGCCCACCAAGGAGCCACAATGACTTCAGAGAGGCCAAACAACTGGGAGAAGGAAGCGGTGGGGGTGCTGTACACGCTTTGAATACTCACCAGGACGTCTTCAAGTTCCAGCAACTGTTTCTCCACTGTGAACAGGTCCAAGCACCATGGGCCCACAACATCCCACCAGTAGGGCCGGCGCCAGAGACAGCCCTCAATCTAAGAGAACCGAGTGGCCACTAGGGCACATCTACAAGTCCCCCGCTGGTGAGAGGCTGCTGAACCACAGGTGTGTGCACACAACGGCAATCCCGGACAAGCCCCCATTTTGGTACCACCCAACCAGGTTCGCTGCCTGCTGCTCCAGAGGAAGCCAATACACTGAGACAGCAGAGAAAGAGTTTAATATTGCAGGCACCGTGCAAGGAGACGGGAGGAATTTCTGAAATCCATCTCCCAGAAAATTTGGGAGAAAGGGTTTTTAAAGACAGTTTGTTGGGCCGAAGGCTAGGCAACTTGGTCTGCTAATTGGCTGGATTCAGGGCAGAACCATAGGGGTGTAAGAATTGCCTTCTTTGCTGAGTAGGTTCTTGCATGGGGCCACAATACCAGTTGAGTCAGTTCCTCAGTGTGGGCCACTGGTCTGGGTGGGTCAGCCACCCCACCAGAATGCAGGGCCTGGAAGATATCTAGAAAACTACCTTTAGGTTTTGAAAAGGTGATGTTACCTACGGAACAAATTAAGAATCTTTACGACCAGCAGCTGTGTGCTTCTAGAGTAGCAATTATAGAGAAGCAAACGAGGGGACAGTGGCTGGTTATTATCATTATTATTCTTATTTTTAGCAAGGCCTTCGCAGAGTTTTTGGCCATTTCCACAGTTCTCACCTTGTACCCCTTTATTAATTTGTAAAGGGCGGTTTCAGTCTGGCCGGCCTCGACCTTTGAAATGTTGGCTCCTGGTGAGCGCTGTGTGGGAGCACCTAGAATTACCAGCTCTTCAACCTCTCCCCGACTTGGAGCTCGTTTTCCCTAAAATGAAGTTGGGCAACCAGTCCTGACGCCTTTGTCACTCCTGACGCCTTTGTCACTCTGCCTGCACAGCCACACGGGAGACTCTGGACAGCTGGGTGGCGGGCACCCATTTCAACCCGCTCGCACTCCGAAATGGGCTCTGCTCTGCGGATTGCAGGAGACCCTGTCTGCTGGGAAACCCAGTTCCAAGCTGCTATAACTTCTTCCACCCCTTATCCCTGTTGTGGCCGTGAATTCTGACCTGGAGGCAGAGCGGGCTCTGAGAGAGGCCTCAGCACCATCCCCCTCCACAAAGCGTCTGCCTCACCTATCGGAATTTCCTTGTCCTTTTTTATTCAATTTCACGCCTTGAAATGTCTCTAACAGGAGATTCACACAAATCAACACCCACGATTTAAAACTCCCACTCTGAGGTGAGTCTGCTCAGCGGGTCTTTGTGGGGATTGTGTCACACTTTGACTCTCCTACTCACAGGTGACATTAACTGCACCAAGGGGAGGGGGAGACTTGCCCGGGAGCAAGAGAAGTCGTTCTAGGCCTGAGTAGAGGAAAGGAAACCTCGGTGTGGCTCTGCGAGGAAAGTCCGAGCAGCCCCTAAGCGTTGCCGGGCCCCCCAGGCCATGGCGTGGGGGAGAGGCCCAGGAGCCAGTCGCTCCCCATCACCCTGGGGGCCACCTTCCTGCAGTGCGCTGGACAGAGGGGCTGCTGTCCCCTCCCTCCCGAGGGGTGCACAGGCAGCTGCTCTTCCTGGGCCACCACACACTTCCCTGGGGCCACCACTTGGGACTCTTGGAGACAGGTGCCCTGAGAGGAAGCGTGGTCCGACCGTGCTCCCATGACCGTGCTCCTGTGGCTCCCCTGTCCTCTGACGGAAAAGGAGTCCGTGTGCGAAGCTCCGAGGAGATGCCGAGACCGTCATGCTGTGCTATCAAGTCGTAACTGTCACAGCCTGTGTCTGGCTTGAGGCCCCGGCACCCACCCTCCACCGACTCTGCTCGTGCCAGGTCCTCCGGGGCTCAGTGCCCAGTGCTCACCCCGCCCGACCACCTGCAGCACCGGACCCGTCTTCACTCGGCTTCCAGGACACACCCTCCCCTGTCCCCTCCTGCGAAGGCCTTTGCTGCTCCCGACTCTTGCTTCCAGGGTTCCCTGGGGCTCCACACTCATTTCTTGAGTTTGTCCTCACCACCCACGGGTGGTTTGACCGGTCTCATCAGTGTGCCGGCTGCTTGCCGCCGGCCATCTGGACGCTGACCTCTGCACCTGTACGCTCACTACCAGGACCTCCGTTACCTGGATGGTGGCTTCCGAATGCACGTCCACGGCACAGACCTCTCCAGACTCCAGACTCTGCTCACTCCCTGTCCACTGGATAACTCCACTTGGAAACGGATTCGAGTCTGGAACTCTGAATGCACCAAGGCAGAATCTGTTGCCACCACCATGTAAGAATGAGGTATGTGTAAGAAAATCGGCTTTATACACATCGTTATGTTTTTATTTTCCCAAAGCCAGGGAGGTTCTGGTAAAAGCTTATCAGCTTTCTAGGGGGCTCTGGGGCCAGATAGGCCTGTGTGTTCAGATCCTAGCTCAGCCACTTACTAGCGAGGACACTTTGGGCAGGTGACGCACCCTCGCCGGCCATGTCAACCTCAAGGGGTTGTTGCAAGGATCCCGTAAAGTACATGCAGAGCCTGGCACATTGTAATCTTTTAGGAAAGGTCACTTTTTATCTTGTCCCTGCACTGCCCTGAGAGTACAGTTTCGGAAAAATCCTGGAACCCACGGACTTCCTTTGTTTCCACTGTGGTCCAGTGAACTCCTCACTGATGGTTCAGGGTTCTGCACCTGCACAGGTGAGCTAACACAGGCCCGGGGTGCCCTGGTTCACTGCTGCCTCCTCAGTGGCCCACACCCCTGCTAGAAGAGTTAGCCCTCACGTAGTGATTCATGCTTTCTTATTTAACACTTGTTCATTCAGCTAGTTCATTCAGCGAGCTAGGAGCTGAAGAAATGGTGAAAGAATAACTAAAACAGGGAAAAAGTTGACACGTATGTAGCACTAACTCTGCAGCAGGTGCTATTCTAAGTGCTTTACAAATATGAACTTATTTAATCTGCCCCAAACCCCTAAAGTAGATAATACCATTTGCCCCAATTCACAGATGAGGGGACCAAGCAGAGAGAAGGTGACCAGTGGGCCCAAGGACACGCAGCTCAGAGCTGGTGTCTGCAGCCGTCTATTCGCTTGGCTCCAGAGTCCGTGCTTGCAACATCAGGCTGGGCTCCAAATACGAGCCGCCAGAAACTGTCCCTCGGGCTCCAGGCCCTGGTTACAAACCAGGCAGCTGGTACACAGTGAGAGAGAGCCCGATAGTATATTCAAAACGAGGGCCAGGACACCTCTTCTTTTGGAGCTTAGGGTTTTCATAAATACTTGACTCTGATCTATTTATTTCTTTTACTTTTATATTATGGAGAATTTCAAACACATTAAAAAGAGACAAAACAGCCCAGTGTCTCCCCATGCACCATCCCTGGCTCCAGCTGCAGTCGACAACTTGCCAATCTCTCCCATCCGTACCCACCTCCACTTCCCCTCCCACGTGACCTAGAAGCACATCCATCTAATTCCATCCCCACCTATTTTACTAGGTGTCTCTAAAAGCTAAAGTTACCATAATTAGACTTGAAAAATTAACAATTACTCCTTAGCATAAAACATTCAGTCAGTGTCATTTTCAATTGTTTTGTCAATGTCATACTTGTTTTCACAGTTTTTTTTTTTTAATAGATGTTTCTTTTAAGCATTTTTTAATCTGTGGGTTTCTCCTCCACCTTTTAGTTCCCTGGAATGTATTGTTGCAAAAAGTGGGCCATGTGTCCTGTGGGGTTTCCCACTGGATTTTGCAGATTGAGTCCATGGAGTGTCTGTCCTTTAACGTGTTCTTCTGTCTTTGCATTTCCCGTAAATGGGTCACGGGATCTAAAGGCTTCATCACATTTAGAGTTGAATTTTTTTTGGCGAGACTATTGACAGGTGGTAGTGTATTCTTCCATCCAAAGGCAGGTAGTGTCTCGAGGGGCTGTCATGATGCTCAAGTCCGTTAATTGATTAGAACTTGCAAAGTAATGATGTTCCGTCTTCACTCACTAACTGGAATGCTTCTAATAGGAAAAACCTCCCCTTATCTACCATTTGGTCAGCCACCAGTGCAGTTCATCTGTGAAACACAGGACTAATGCTCAAGTCTTTTCCTTTAATTTCTAGTGTGCAAAATAATGAGTTAGTTCCCTAGCATCCTCTTGCAGTGACCAATTTGTTTTTTCCCCTTTGCATTGAGTTGTTAGTCCAAACATGGAATCAGCCCCCTCTCCAAGGATTTCTGGGGTTATTTAGTTGGAAGTTTACAAAGCACACTCTGGACATTGCTCTGGGTTGGTCATTGATTTTAGGGCTTTACCGTGGAAACATCAGGAAACACACGTCTATAAAGTACTTCGGACCATGAGTTCATCACGATATTTCCAACTCCTATCTGAGACTGCAAAGGTTGAGGTAAGCTCCTGTCTCCCGTCTGTATCCTGTTTCTCCCACGCTGGTAATCCTGGCTTGCAGGACAGCAGGGATTTCGTAGAATGAGGATATTACTAATTACCTATTTGCTTTATTCCACATCTTATATCCAACAACCTCAGAATAATAATACCAGCACTATCTCAGAGGAGTTTTAGGGCAGTGAAACCTCTCTATATAATACTATAACAGTAGGTACATTTGTTAAAACCCATAGAATGTACACCACCAAGAGTGAGCCCTAATGTAAACTGTGGACATAGGTTAATAATGATGTGTTCATGGAATGTAGCAAATGTACCACTCTTATGCAGGTTGGGGGGGGCTGTGTATGTGGGGGAAGGAGGGTATGGGAATTCTGTCTACTTTCCCCTCAGTTTTGCTGTGAACCTGAATCTGCTCTAAAAAACAGTCTAAGGCTGGGTGTGGTGGCTCACGCCTATAATCCCAGCATTTTGGGAGACCAAGGCAGGAGGATCACTTGAGGCCAGGAGTTTGAGACCAGCCTGGGCAACATAGTGAGACCCCATCTCTTAAAAAAAAAAGTCTATAACTTCTAAATAATTCAAATGGCTCCGAAGTCAATTATACAAGGAAAAATTTCCATTTAAAGAAGGCTAGCTTTCATGCTTGTCTTGATATTCTTTCCTACTCCTTATAGAAAACAAATTTGAAATGTTTTGAATTATCCTTCCATCTGTTCAGTGTCTCTCTCTTTCTCTATTTCACACACACACACACACTCATCTCCTCCACTGCCTTGGGTAGACGGTACTACACTGTTCCCATTTAGCCCTCTATCTGGAGATTTCTCCACAGTGGTTGTGCATGTAACTTTCCACCTGAAAACGTGTCTTTGGTACTTGAAGCACAGTAATTTATCCAACTGTTGGAATACTGTCTCATTTTTATTTCAGAGCAATAAAAACTACTAGTGCATTTTTAACAGAGTAGGCACCAGTGTGTGCAGCGGCCATGCACTGATCAACCCATCTGCGTGCCCTGTGTACCCCGTCTCCCAGGCTTCCCTCCTTCCCGGGTGGGGCCCACGTGCCTATCTCGGGAATCAGTGTAAGGACCTCTGCCGCCATCCTGTCCTCACAGACGCAGATGTGCTCTGAGTCATCAGCCTGCTGTGCCAGCCCCATTTAAAACCCTCACACACCTCCTGGGTCTTTCAGATAAAGGAGCAAAGTCCCCTTGTAAAGAAGGGGCGATTTCTGCTGATTTAGAGGGTGACTTGCCCTCTTGCCTCGTGAGGAAGGCTCCAATGCTGAGCTGGGGCGAAGGACGCTTGTCCACCTGGAGGGCTCACAGCTGTGCCTGTCGTGGGGCACCTGAGCCAGAGACCTGGTATCCGCTCCCGGCCACACCTCCCCATCATGCCACACCCCAGGGTCCCTTTCAGGGTGCAATGCCACTGTGCCTGGCCTTTGCAGGGGGCTGATACATGCAGCTGTCATGAAGATGAGTCAATCTGGGATTTTATATTTTTAAAAAGACGTTTTTTTCAGAGATCAGCTCCGGAGTCATCTTTTTCAGGCTTAGAGTGAGGTGTTTTCAGACTAAGCAGTTTTGATATGGGCTTTAGATCATAGAAACCTGGATTAGGGAGGGTCTGTGAAAGTCATCTAATTCAGTGGTTCTCAGTGTCCCTCCCCCTAGGGGATGTTTGGCAATGTTTGCTGACATTTTGGTTGTCACAGTTGGGGGTGGGGATGCTACCGGAAGCTAGAGGGTAGAGGCCAGGGACCCTGGTCAGCGTCCCACAGTGCATGGGTCACCCCCACCACAGACAGTCAGTGGAGCTGAGCCTGAGACGCCCCGCAGAACAGCAGCATCCAGCAGCCGCCCCGGGAGCTCACTGAGTCGGGGGCTCGGCCCCCACCCCAGGCCTGCTGAGTGGACGTTTCAGCCAGACCCAGGCGATCCCTCCGCACGTGGAGGTTTGAGAACCGCTGCTGTGCGTGATCCCCCGTCTCTATCCCAAAGCCAGGAGAACCCTGACAGCAAAAGTCAAGTGTCCCCCGGAATCCAGTGCTCCACAGAAGCGCTGTCCAAACAGCGGTCTCTTTTAATAACTGTAAGATATTTATTGCGAGGAATGATTTGGCTGAGTGAAATTCGACATGTGCACTATGTAACGTGTAAAGACCGGGGCCACTGTCATTTTGATCTTTAGTCTCAAGATCAGATCCCACAGACCTTTCAGTCGTGTGTTCCAGGGGTCTGAAGCCCCCTTGTGGCTCCTGGTCGCAACACTGCTGGTGAGGTCCGGGTGCGACTCAGAGACCCTCCTCACACCGCCCCGGCCCAGCCCCACTGAATGAGGGGGAAGATTCCTTCCTTCACGTGGGAAAAATAGCGCCTGGCTCCAAAGCCGGTTATATGTGGGAAAAGGTGCATTTAAAGGGCTCTGGCTTCTCTGCTCGTCCCTTCTAGCTGTTCTTTCCTCTTACAGAAAACCAATTTTAAGGGTTTTGGATTATCCTCCTACTCTTTCAATATAACACACACACACACACACACACACACACACACACATTCTAGGGCGGCCAGACGTGCAGCTGTCACTCCCACACCCAGAGGCTGGGGAGCAGAGGGAGGGGACGGGAGCCCTGGGCAGAGCTGACCGCTGCCCCCTGGGGCCTCAGAGCTGCTTCCGCGTGTTTAGGCCTGGACTTTCTCCCTGGGGCCCTCGGCGGCACGCGGCTCCTGGAATTGCCATCTCATGGCTGGCTGGCACGAGTCTGACGTGACCCTGAGCCGCCCACCCGCTCTCGGTGCCCTTCCCTGGGACCCTCGGCAGAGAGCCACGGGCTGTCTGCGTCTCCGTAAGAGAACGGCTGCGATGGTTGTACCCCATCCTGTGCTTACAAAGCCCCTCCTCCTGGTGTCTGGAGCTGATCTTGTTTTTCTTCAGCACTTTACAGTGAGCCACGGGAGGGAGAGGTCAGAGGGCGCGTTCCTGACAGAGTCAGGCCCGGCACTCCAAGTCCTCTGTGCCCGCGTGCCTGGGGCCAGGACAAACACCGGAAGCTCTGTGGGCACTGCAGGGCTGATAAGGAAAGGAGAGAGACCTGACCTTATTAGTACAAAGTCTTCCATATTTTTCACTCATTTATTTGTATTTCACGTTGTCCCACAAATAATTCCAGATGGATTGTAAGGTGGAAAGTGCACGGTGGATGGAAAGAAGAAAACAAAACCAGGCCAGGAACAGAAAACAGGCATGAGTGAGGCTACGATGGAAATGCGTGTAACTAAAGACCTAGACATTTGTCACAGGAAAGGCCACACACATTTGGCTTTTTAGTTGCCAGTGGAAAGAGAGACTCAGCTTTCAACAGACGAGGTTAAAACCTAAGTGGCCCTGGAACTAAGGCAGGACATGAACTTCTCTTTAGGGTCCCAAGGGACGGTGACCTCAGCAACAAGCTTCCGGTAGACCTCGTGCATCAAGGAAGCTCAGGGGCATCCGATTATAGAGCAGCTCAGTCACAGCAAATGTGCAAGGGGCATTGCAACATAATCCTGGCACTCACCTGGGCAGGGCTGCTTCATTCCAGGGTCCACCCAAATCACCAGGGAGAGGCCCACATCCCAACATGGCCGTCACCCACCTGCCAGCTCTCGGGCCCGTTGCCCAAGACTCTGAATCTCTTGACTATGGAGAGCATCGTCCCTCCTCCCAAGGGCTCCGGCATCCCGTGTCTCCACCTGTCCTCACCAGACACAAAAGCAGGGCCATGTCCACGAGAGGCTGTACAGCAGAGGTGCAACATTCTGACACTCTTGGCCTGGAGTCAAGGAGCCTGGGCTGGAATTCTGGCTCTGCCACTTACCAAGTGTGTCACTTGGAGCCATCAACTTATCTGCGCCTTAGTAAGTGGAGGGTGGGAGTAGTGTCTACTTCCATTTTCCTGTGGAGAGTAAATGAGATGATACAGTCATTCAGCAACTACTTCTGGAGCTCCCATTGTGTGCCAGGCATTGTTCTAGGCCTTGGATACATCAGGGCCCCAAACTGATGAAGACGTTTTGCCTTGTTCCTTGTGGAGCTTACGTTCCTGTTGTGCACGCAGCCCTGCGTCTGGCATTCAGTGCCTCCACAGTTGCTCTCCCCGTGCTGCTGAGAAGGGGCCCTCGGCAGTAACAGGAAACGTCGTTCTTTGTTTCCGTCAGTTAAGTAACTGAAGGGGACAGGTAGGCTGCCCAGACGGTGCTGGGTCCCGGTGTCACTGCAGAGACTTGAGTAAGGCTTGGTTCATGCTCTCATAAAGTTTATAATCCCAGTGAGGAGACGTAACCTGAGATTTTTTTTTAATAGTACAAAGAAGGCATAACATAAGCAAATGAGAAACGGAGGTGGTGGCGGAGCCTGGGGTTACCAGCGTGGGAGGCGAGTTCATTCTGGTCAGGGGAGTGCCATGAGGACAGAGAGACATGATTTGGCAAGGCAGCCGCTGGGAGCTTGCCCAGTGTCACTTCCCTGTCCTCCGTCCCTGCCAGTGGAACTCTGCTTGTGTCCAAGTAACTTTTCCTCCGCCCACGCAGCAGGGCAGGTGAGCCTGGTCTCTGCTCCTGGCTGGGGTGAGGCCTGTGGCTGGTGTCAGCTGCACACACTGATCCATGTCTGGCCAGCGAGGACTCCGGGAACCAGCATTCAGCCAGTAAGACCTGGGAGAAAGGTTGGGGGGGGAGAGGGTTCTAGAAAAGCTTCCTCTGCATCCTGGAAGCGTTGCAGGTGCCTTGACGCCAGGCTGCGGCGGGAAAGCTGTCCAGGATGGCTGTGGAGCAAGGGACACGGATGGGCAGAGCTGAGAGCTGAGAACCTCCCTCCCTCTGAGCTTCTTTTGATGTGAGATCACAGGTTTCCTAGTTGGGGAAGCCAGTCTTAGTCTAGCTTTCCTGTTACCTGCAGCCCAAAGCATCCAAACTAATAAGATCAGGAGTGGTGAAAACACAGATTTGGCAGGACCCAAAAGCCTCCCTTCTAGACTGTTCCACCTGTTCTGTCTCTAGGAAGAATAAGGATCCCTGGAGACCTAGGAGTCCTCCTTGGCTCCACACATTCCCTCTCCCTGAACACCCATCAGTTTTTTCCTATTTCATCTCCTTCATGGTTCTGGAATCTCTCTTCTCCCTCCTCCCTTCACTAGCACCACTTTTGTTTCAAGGTCTGCCATCGCTTTCTTGAAATAGTATTAGCATTGCGTCCTAACTTGTCCCTCCCTCCACGCTGCCTCTCTCCGTTCATTCTAATGTGTCTAACTGCTGCCGCAGTGAGCTTTCTAAGAGGGAAGGATGACCATGAGTGTCTTGATTTTTTAAAAAAGCCAGTTGTCCTATTAACAACCTTAAGGCAATGTGAAAAACTTCAGTTATGCTTCTGGCTTCCTGGCCTCTCCCCACCCATCCCATATGGCCCCGGCCTCTGCCCCAGACTCTCCCCTGTAGCTCCAGCAAGCTTCGGGCAGCTCTGGGGCCTGTGTCGGCCCTTCTGCTGGAGGCTCCCTCCCTCCAGCCGTGGCCCCTCGGCCTCCAGGGCTCTGTTGAGCTGTTGTTCCTCCTAAGCAGAGTGCAGGCGTCTGGACTTCCCTGTTACAGCACGTGGCACCGTGTCCAATTTTCTGTTTACTTGCTCTTGAATAAATAATAGGTAGACCAGTGAAAACTTTGGCAAGATTCTGGGCCATGATACCAGTTTGTGACCTTGGATGTGAGCTCATTTGACATTAAATCATTCTATTTGAGTGACACACAATTGCCCAGGTGGCCATGGAACATGCCTTATTGTTAAGGAACAGTAATTAACAGTGTTTTCCTCGTTATTGATTTGGGAAAAGTATGATGCTGTATCGAGGCCAGGGACGCGCTCCTACATCCCATCCATTCCGCCTGGCACCTGTGCCTTCTCGCCCTCTCAAAGCAAACAAGGACAGTGGGAGAAGCAAACAGGCGGGGTCATGGTGAAATGGAACCGCCCACACTAGCCCGGTCACAAGCTGACCATGCGATTACCTCAGACATCTCCCCAAGTCCTCTTGCTGCTCCCACTGTGGGCCACGTCCTGCGCTGCATGGTGGGGCCCCCTCATGGCAGTCCCGTGTCATCAGCGTCTGAACCAGAACGATGCACACAGAGCACGGGGGAGAGTCAGGCCGGCTTAGCAAAGGCAGGCATTTCAAAACAGGGGAGGGCATTTCCAGCAGGGGTTGCAGCCTGTGCTAACACATGGCTATTTGGGGGGGCCCTCATGCATGGCATCTGTGGTGACAAGACCGGTGCTGGGAGCAAAGCTGCCATTGCAGCATGAAGGATCTTAGGAGCCACATTCGGAGTTTGGGATTTATCCTGTGGCCAGGGAGTGTCTCCAGCAGGTTTGTTATGGTGGGGGCAGGAGGAGAGGCAGATGTGACCGCTCTGAGTTCTGAAAATCACGTGAGAAGCAAGCGCAGTGGGACGGGGTCAGGGCGGGCACAGAGAGGCTGTGGCTGCACCGTCATGGCGTTTGTCGCTTCCCCTCTATCGTTGCAAGGATTGGTTTGGTTGTAATGGACAGAAAGACATTACGGTCATTCAAAAAGTGAAACACCTTCTGTTCTAAGGTGTTTGTTATTTTCAGATTAACTGATTCCTCTGTGTGCCCTTGAGGGTTCTAGAGATTTCTCATCGTGTAAACCAAATGTCACATAAAGAAATAGTCCTTCTTTGTGCCTGAAATTGAAATCTGAAGCCTAAGTTTTCCACTTGAAATATTTCACATCACTCAAATGTCTCATCAAAAGGTCTTCAATCGGGCCACAAAAATGCTACAGCAAGAGATATGTAACAAATCTGAAAGTACGGGGACAGAAGCCTTAAAGACGAGCCAATGTAATTGGAAGCTGTGGATTGCAGCATATTCACTCAGTCCCGGAACCAGGTGATTCTGCTTTAAAAGCCAGCGTGTCCCAGTCCAGCACCCCTGGTAAACAGTCAGGGCCTACATTTTGAGATGCCCGATGGCCTCAAGAAAAATTCCTGTTTCCAGCATTTCGTCTGGAGTCCCTACTTGCCCAAGATCAGCTATTTATTCGATATGTAACTGCTAAAGTACTCTCTGCCTATGAATGGCTGAAATAGATGTTTATCTAGTGCATATAGTTTTGAAATGGTTTTTCTGGAAGACTAGACCAAAATGTCCTCAAACTCATCATACTATACACTTATAATGGGCAAATTTTGTTGTAAGTTTCACCTTAAGAAAGCTGGGAGTGTGTATGTGCAAATGATGTTCTCTTTTGAGGAGCCTCAAGTGGCCATCCTGATATTAGTTGTCTTCATCTGTATGCTCACCTGTAGGATGGAGATGAAAACTCCTGCCCCCAGGCAGTGTGTGGCAGTGTCCATGAAACCACCTGTTCCTGCCCAGGGTGGACTCTCAAACAGCCGGGACCCAACATTGGTGCAGAGACATTAGAAAGACATCTTTCCTCCCTAAGAAATTTTCAAAGACTGCTTGGAGCCGTGCACATCGATAAATGTTTCTCTGTGTGTGAATCTGGCCCACCTATTTTCACACCTGTGTTTGGTGGGACAGTTTATCACGTGTTCTCCATCTCATGGCCTGAGAACCATGGGACACTTGGGATCAATAGATCACAGTGCACCAGGGCTCATTTCATCTCTGCCAGCCCCACCGTTCATAGCTCACCACTGGAGCCTCGGATGCAGGTGTCACCTGGATCACAGCTTCTAACATGGTGCTGAAACCAAAGCCCCATAGATACCTGGGGACTAACTGAACACAGCAGATATCCCACGTAAGATGAATTCTCTCTGGCCACACAGGTTAACAAGAAAATTTTGTCTCAGGAGAAGAGGCTGGCAGTCTGTCTTCACAATGAGACGGTACACAGCAGGGGCCGGGAGGACGCAGCGTGGGCGGCAAGGTGCATGCAGACGGTGTTCTCTGTCTGGCCCCATTTCTCCCAGACATCAAGTGCTCTTCTCCTGCCTCATTTATTTTCCATATGTAAAATTTATATCCACAATCCTGCTTTTCTTGATAGATTGAGGAAGGCATATTTTTTTATATTTTTGCCTTTCAGGAGACCCCCAGGAGCTCTGATATTTTGCTTTTGGGAGTATAAATTGGTCCACACACTTAGGAAAACTATTTGGCATTGCACACTAAAACTGATCATCCACATATCTTACCACCTAGCAATCTGCAGGATATATCCATGAGAAATGTTTTACATGCGCATATCAAAGACATGGACAGATGTGTTCACAACACTGATAGCCAAAAGCTAGAAACAACCCAAAATGTCCATCCATAGTAGAATGAACAGGTAGCCGTGGTACGGAACGCAATGGAACCCCCCGCACAGCGAGCACCAGCATGCTCTAGGTGCCGCAGCCACGCGCGTGGGTCTCACAAGCCCAGTGTCGAACGAAGGAAGCCAGGCAGGGAGAGAGCACATGCGTACTGTGTGATTTCATTCACATGAAGTTCAGAAGCCGGCCAGACTCGTCTTCGGCGTTTCCCTTTGGGTGAGGGTAGTGAGTGGGAGGAACACAAGGGTTGCCTCTGGGGCTCTGGGAATGTTCTAGTGTTTATTTAGATGATGGTTATGGGATGTGCCCACTTGGGTGGAAATCCCTTGTGCTGTCTGCTTATGATTTGGTTAGAACCTCCAATATAATTTTTCTAACTTATAGATATTTTTTAAATTGAGAAATAACCATAAAACTCACCTTTTAAAGTACACAATCCAGCCATATTTAGTGTATTCACAAGTGTGTGTAGCTCTCACCACTGGCAGGTGACAAAGCATTCTCACTGCTCCTGTACCCGTTGAGTCATTCCCCATTTCCCCTCCCCCAGCCTCTGGCAGCCACAAATCTACTTTCTGTCTCTATGGATTTGCCTATTCTGGACATTTAAATAAATAGATTCATACAATCTGTGGCCTTTTGTGTCTGGCTTAATACACTTAGCATAATCTCTCTGAGATTCATCCAGGTTCATCCATATGAAGTGCACGTATCAGCACTTTGTTCCTTTTATGGCTAAATCATATTCCATTGTATGGATAGACCACATTTTGTTTATCCATCTATCAGTTGATGGACATTTGGGGCATGCACTTTTTGGCTATTATAAATAATGCTGCAGTGAACATTCATGTACATTTTTGTGTTTTCAATTTTCTCTGATACACCTGGTAGTAGTAATAGAAGTGGTAGGAATGGATGTCCCTGTCTTGTTCCTGATCTTAGGAGGAAAGTGGCCTTTGTCAGGTAGGTTGAAGTTCTCTTCTACTCCTAGTATGTTGAATGTTTTTAACATGAAAAGATATTATATTTTGTCAAATGCTTTTTCTGTGTCCATTGAAATTATAATGTGGTTTTGTCCCTTATTCTATTTATTTGGTGTGTTAAATTGATTTCATATGTTAAACAAACCTTGCATTCCTGGAATGAATCCCACTTGGTCATGGCTTATAATCCTTTTTATGTGTTGCTGGATTAAGTTGGTATTTTGTTGAGGAAACTTCTATATTCATAAGGGATATTGGCCTGCAATTTTCTTTTCTTGTGACATCTTCTGCGAGCTTTGATATCAAGGAAATTCTGGCCTCATAGAATGTAGTTGGAAGGTGTTTCTTCCTCTTCTATTTTTCTTCTTTAAATGATTGGTAGAATTCACCCAGGAGGTCACTGGGGCCTAGACTTTTCTTTCAGGGAAGTTTTTATTACTTATTCAATTTTTGTATTTGTTATAGGTTTATTCAGACTTTCTATTTCTACTTGAGTCAGTTTAAGTAGTTTGTATCTTTCTAGGAATTTGTCCTTTTCGTTTAGATTACCTAAATGGTTAGCATGCACTTGTTCATATTATTTCCTTATTATCCTTTTTATTTCTGTAAGGTTGGCAGTGGTGCCCCTCGTTTATTCTTCATGTTAATAATTCGAGTTCTCTCTCTCTCTTCTCTCTGTTTGGGATGCCCATTAAACATATATTGGTACACTTGACGTTGTCCTGTAGATCTCTGGGGTTTTGTTTATATTTCTTCAATCTTTTTCTTTCTGTTCTTCAGACTGGAGAATTTCCATTGATCCATCTTCAAGTTTACTGATTATTATGTCATCCCACATTACTGTGGGGCCCATCTAGTGAATATTTCATTTTCGTTATTTTTCTTTTCAACCATAGAATTTCCAGATAATCAAAAGCTTCCAGCATCTGCTGCTGATCCAGGTGGACAACACGTGCAATTTTTGTATCACTTTAATAAGACACTTTTTTTAGTTCCCTCCAAAGTGCCTAAGGGAGGTGAGCTTTGAGAGTAACATTCTTTAATTATGTTATTTGGTTTCTCAACATGTGGAGGTGAAGAATTACTTGACAGTCTTATAAAGCGATGTACATTTTTATATCAAAAATTATTTAAATTTTTTTGTTAGCTTCTTTCTTAATTTGAAGTAAGATGGTGGTGTGTCCGTCGGGTGATGACACAGATAAGACTCTTTGGCACCCGGCATAAGTACTCTCCATTACTGGTCTACCTGGGGGCTCCAGGTTTTGTTCACTCTTGACCCCTCGGGCTATGCCACGTCCGTGTCTCCCAGAACTTTGCACTTGGTGGCTGGTAAAGCTGGCGGTACTGTGAGGGTGACAGAGGAAGCCGTGGAGTGCTGTGACTCAGGCCACACCTTGTCCACGCCCTCTGAGTTGAGGAGCCCTGTATATCACTTCCTAAATGATGAAAAGGAACCCCTACTCTAAAAACTTCTTCCTTTCTTTCAATTTTACAACTACAGTTTCATTTGTTCCGTTTAAATTGGTGGATTTTTTTGCTCTGTTATTCCATAGTGTGGCTGAGTTACCACATGCTTCACCGAGAGAAGATTTTCATGGCGAAGGAGCATATAAAGCCCTCGATAGCTAAAGAGGCATGTGTGGGAGGAAAAGAGTTCAAAAAGGTAGGCTTTTAGAATTATTTTCATGGGCATCAACATTTTATAGACTATCCTAAGACAGACTTTTAGCTCAAAGTTTGCTCTGTCACCTTAATCTTTTCCATCTGTAAATCTGGGACACCTGCCTTCTCCACCCTCATGACCTCTCGCCCCCTACCCAGAAAGGGCATAACCCAGCACTAATTCTGTCGGCACCAAGGACCACACTGTCATTACAGTTTGGGGACACTGGAGGTACCTGCTTTGCTCTAAGAAAACGAGTTGAAGAAATATTTCAAGTGCTTTTACCAATATTAAAATATATTTACTATGTTAAGAGTTTATATAAATACAAAAAATAGGCAAAAATATCGTAAAAATATTAAAAAATAAGTAGCATCACTTCACACCCACTAGGTGGGTATCGTCAAAAAGACAGATCATAACAAGTGGTGCTGAGGATGTTGAGGAATTGGAATCCTTACCTGCTGCTGGTGGGAGCATAGAATGGTGTAGCTGCTTTGGAAAACAGTGGGGCAGCTCCTCCGATGATTAACGTGGAGTTGATCCTGTTCACATGAGCCAGCAATTCCACTCCTGGGCACATACAGAAACGAAAACACGTCCACACAAAAGCCTATACGCAAAGGTTCATAGCAGCATCATTCATAATTGCCAAAAAGTTGGGAAGAATCCAAATGTCCATCCACTGACAAATGGATAAACCAAATATGGGCTGTCCACACAATGGGAGAGTGTTAGGCCATAAAAAAGAATGAAGTACTGACACGTGCTACAGCAGGTATGAACCTTGAAAATATTACGCTACATGAAAGAAGCCAGACACAAACAACCTCATACTGTATGATTTCATTTATATGAAATGTCCAGAATATACAACTCCACAGAGACAGAAAGTAGATTTGTGGTTGCTAGTTCTTGGGTCAGAAACAGGGTGACAGCTAATGGAAATGGGGTTTCTGTTTGGAATGATAAAAATGTTCTAAAATTGATTGCAGTGATGGTTGCACAACTCTGAATGTACTAACAGCTATTGAATTGCATACTTTAAATGGGTGCATTGTATGGTACGTGAATTATATCTCAATAACAACATTACCAAAAAAAAAAAGAAAAAAACAACATGACCACAGAGGCCAGCATCTCTCCAGACACTATGGTGAAGAATTTGAAAACTACTTAATTCCCTCTGGAGCTCATTCAACCCAGAGTTGCTGGAACTCAATCGCTCTGCCATCTCTCCCCCAGTTCTCTAAAATTCCAGAGAATCCTGTCAGTCCAGGAAGCATCTAATCCAAGGGCCTATGAACCACCCCCACCCCAAGCCCACTTCGGAATACCCTGGACTGCTGATGTTATGGTTGTTGTTGCAGTTCCTTGCAAAATTATATACGTATATTTAAAATATTTTGTCTGATAAACAACATATATTTATTGAGCATTTAGTGAGCACCAGACACTGGACTTCCAACTGAGGACACAAAAGGGACCCAAACAACGTTGAGCATTTGTCATAGTGATCAGGCATCAACAGTGACAATCATCTCTCTCCTTCGTGGTAAACCTAATACTGCAATCAGCTTCTGTAGTACCCTGGAAGCTTTGTGAAGAAGGTAACCAGAGTCTTACAACATAAATCACTCATTTGACAAGAGAGGAAAATGAGACCCAGCAAGGGAAGGTGACTGCCCAAGGTCACTGTGGGCGATGCCAATGAGGCAGCCAGAAACTCTCTGGAATAGACCCTGAGGCTCCTGAAGCCACATGTGTGTACCCCTGCCTGACCCGCGGAAGATGCTTAGGAAAGGCTCTGTTGTCGCCCTTGGCTTTTCTTCTTACTTCCTAGAATGAACATCACGAGTCCACCTCCCATCCCGAGCTCGTCCCGCCCCAGTCTCCAGCCAGTGCCCGCACAACCAAGGCAGCCACTGTCTTGCTTCAAGAAAGTTTGATCAGATATTAACACATATGGACAAAGTCATTTTGGAACTTTCTAAAGAGAGGCATGTTAAAAAAGAGGGAATCATCTTACATTTTTATGTATTTCCCACGTTGCCCAACAAGGCTGTTTGTGCAGAATAGATCCTCGGCAGCGGTGGGCAGGGCAGTGCAACTGAGAGACAGCACGGCCTGTGAGCCAGGCAGCCATGGGGGTGAGACCCCACCGTGCCATGGCAGAACTGCGCGACGAATCCAAGCCCCTCCTCTCTGGCAGCACCCATTTCCCAGCTGCAAAATGGGATCCTTACAGCCATGTCCCTGAAATGCAGGGGTGCTGGAAGGGTTGGACGTACTGTGTTCACAGCCTTTGACACAGAGTAGCTGCTCAACTGATGGTAGCTATTTCCATGATATTTGCTTAAGGCTTTCAGGAGACCAATTAATTAGTGGGTCTCAGCCTTTTTTGTCTCTTTTGCTGGGATTTTGTCAGCTAGCTAGAAAGTAAAAGAAACCGAAGAAAGCAAGAAGAGTTCTTTATACGTCCTACATGATTAATATTGAGGACACAATTACATTTTCACACAGTTTGTATTTAAGATACCTCCTCAAACGGCCCAACTGACTTATGAGCTGAAGGAGGGTGAACCGTGGAGTCTGCCTTCGAGGCAGCAGGGCTTGAAGTCAAAGGCAGAGAGAACGGTCCCCACGCTGCCACTTACAAGGGTTGCAAGCAGAGTGCCAGGACTAGGAACATTAAGGATCCTAAATAATGTTTTCACCCATAGGGATGATCAGAAAATCCCCCGTCGCAGGTAGACTGTAGAAATACCCCAGGCAATGCCACTAGTACCTGTTTGCTTTTTCTTACCATCTTATGTTTTATAAATGGAGCCACTGCGTCAGTCGCTTTTAGTTGTGTCTTACTCAGCTCAGGCTATATAACAAAATACCACAGACCAGTGGCTTCAACAACAGACATTGATCTCTCACAGCTCTAGAGCCTTGAAGTCCAAGACCAGGCTGCCGGCATGGTTGGGTTCTGGCTTGCGGACAGCCACCTCCTCGTGGTGTCCTCACATGGAGGACAGAGGGAGTTCTCAGGTGTCCCTTCTTGTACGGGCACCAGTCCCAGCCTCCCCTCTCATGGCCTAGTCACCTCCCACAGGCCCTGCCTCCTGACACCACCACGTGGGGTAGGGCCTCACCTGTGGATTCGGGGTGGGGAGGACGCAGTTCCAGCCACAGCAGTTTGCTTACTTTGTCTCTGACAGTGTTTATCATGTGCAAATACTCACGCACTGATATCAGGGAAATTAATTGTAAATGTCAATATTTCCTCTTTTCTCCACTACCCGAGTCAGCTTGGGGTGACCTGCACTAGCCAAGGTGTGCAGAATATCAGTCCACAGCCGTTTCCACTCGCTTCTAAGCAGTGTGCTTTGGGCGGGGAGGGGGAGCTTAGATTTGAATCCCAGCTAAGTGCCTGGAGCTCCTGTGAATGACCTGACAAAGCCAGCGCTGGAGCAGGAAGAGCAGGAGAGCAGCACGTTCTCCGTAGCCGCTGTCCCCCAGAGTTAGGGTCTACACCATCTCCTCCGTCAAGGTTCCTGGGCCAGCGCAGGGCAGGGACAGAGCAGCCATAGAGCTCCTGAGCTGTGCTTGCCGTGGACCCACCGCTGCCTTCGAATCCTGCTTCTCCCACCTCCCGGCCGCATGACCTGCGCTAACCGAACCAACCTCCACGCGCCACAGTTTCTTCCTCCATAAAATACGGGCACTAATGCTCCCTGGGATAAGACGGGCAAACGGTGACACTGACACTGAATTAAGCCAGCTGAGGGATAAACGGGGGCTCATTACATCCTTCTCTCTCTTTTTGTGTAGGTTTGAAACGTTCCAAAATAAAAATGTAAAAAAAAAAGAAAGAAAGAATGCTCCCGGATAATAATACTCCCAGCGTTATGGTGAGGAAGGAACTAAATGAGATGATGCATGTGCCGTGTTCGTCACAGGGCCCGCACACAGTGAGTGTGTGATAAGTATTAACAATACTACTAAGGGAATTAAGATTCAGAACTAGATTTGAAAGCAAAATCTGCCAAATAAGTTGTAATTTAAGTTAGTTTGGTCCTCCCAGTAAAGCTATTGTATCTAGCAATGTTACTGTATCTTTCCCGGTCGTGTAGATGCTATAACTAGGACGTGATAGTTTGGAACAGGGAGGGGAAACATTGAGTCCTCCAGGAACCACTCCCCTGTTCCTGGGTTTAGTCCGTTAATGTCCCGAGGACATGGGGTTATGTGCCAAGGCATCTACGTTTGGCTCCAAAGTGCTGGGAATGAATTTGAGCTGCTTGCCGGTTCTCCTCCTCCTATATGCCAGATGCCCGGCAGCATGTTTTCCTTTTTATTTTTTTCCGAATCATACAGGAGACAAGTCATCATATTTTATACCCCACCCCGCTAATCCCCCATCTGCCATTTCTCAGACTCTCTCTTGTCAAACAGATGGCTGTGGGTCCCCCTTGTAATTTCAGTTCCTCGGGTTCACCCCTTCACCACCAGCATCTCCACGGAGGTTCTCGTTGCTTTGTGTCTGACTTCGATTCCATTGCCCTCGGAGATGGAGTGAAAAGGTCTTTAGAGCCAAGCAATTTGAAAGACAGAGCTGGAGAAAATGACACTCTGTTACCCCAAAAATGTGCAAGCCCCTTTTCAAGGCCACATGTACTATGGCACCTTTGGCCATTTAAGAGCTTCAGTGAGCAGAAAACAATGAAAGGTCTGGGTTGAAGACAAACAGCTACCCTCATTACCACGAACATTTGCTTCTCCCCCAGTAGTTTGCATAACAACGGTTCTCTGAGGCCCAGCGACAGTTCTGTTCATCCAGGACCAGAGGCCACTTCTGTCCATTCGCTTCCTAGAATGCGCCCTCCTCAAACCTGCGAATGTGGCTTGTTTGGGAAAAGGGTTTTGCAGACGGAATTCAGTCGAGGATCTTGAGATGAGCTCATCCTGGGCTGGGGAGGCCCCACATGCAGTGACGAAGCCCTTATAAGGGAAGAGGAGGAGAGGACACACAGAGGAGGAGGCCAGGTGAAGACAGAGGCGAAGGTGGGAGTGACTCTGCCACGAGCCAAGGGTCACCTGGAGCCACCAGAAGCTGGAAGAGACAAGCAGGGATTCTCCCCGAGAGCTCTGGAGGGAGCACGCTGTTGACACCTTGGGTTTGGACGTCTGGCCCCCAGACCTGTGAGAGGACAGAACCCTGTTAGTGTCAGCCTCCAAGGTCATGGGGATTTGCTATGACGGCCACAAGCAGTGAGCACGGAGGGCTGAGGGCAAAGGCTGCGGTGAGGAGAGGCAGACTCCATGTCACCCCGAGTCCAGGTGGAGGATGGAGAAGCCCCAAGTCTGTCACCCTATGGGGGAGAAGCAGCATTTGCCTCAAGACTACTGAGAAGCCTGCTGCGCCCGCCTGCAGGGAGTCCAGCTCGGTGCTTGTGGACAGAGCTGGGGAGGCTGCGTCTCTCCCAGGTTCCCAGGGCTGCTGCTGCCGGCCCCACGGCCACACTTTGAGAACCACCGGTCCAGAACAAGGTGTTCCAGAGGCCTACGATTCCAGCGTTCTCAGGCTCAGCAGCCGAAATACCAGACCACAGAGGATATTTGCTCTAAAGAAATGATCTCTAGCTCCAGTTCCACCCCAGGCTCATCTGACGCAGAACTACAACTATGAAGCTGCTTCCGGACCTCCCAGACAGGTTGTTTCCCTTCAGCCAATGGTGCATTTCTCCACCTGATGAGGTCCCTCTGCTGGCAGCCCCGTGCCCGCAGGTGACACCCACTGCTCCCCTGTGCGTATCAAGTGAGCAACAATTTGAGCAGGTTTCTTGCTCCGCAGGCCACTGAAGAAAGCCCGAGAAGGGCAAGTCCGGCTGCCTCTGGGGAAGAGGGGCCTTTTCTCCCCACACACCACTGTCTTCCAGAAAGCTGCCTGGGAGACTGGCTCCGACGCACAGGGTAACCGAGACAGATGGGGGACACGCGCAGTGTGGGGGGTGTGCGCAGTGTGGGGGGCACATGCAGTGTGGGGGGCACGCGCAGTGTGGGGGACACATGCAGTGTGGGGGGCACGCGCAGTGTGGGGTACGCACAGTGTGGGGGACACGCACAGTATGGGGGACACGCACAGTGTGGGGGACGCACGCACTGCACTGTTGCTAAGGAAAGACTCTGACACACCCTGCACGGTGCGTGAGCCTTGAGGGCAGGTCCGAGCCACTCCACTGGCCCGAGGGAGCCGCAGTCGTCACAGCCACAGACGCAGACAGGAGGATGGAGCTGCCGGGGGCTGGTGGGGCAGACAGTGCGAGCTGTTGTTCAGTGGGGACAGGGCTTCCGTGTGGGAAGATGACAAAGCTCTGGAGACGGATGGTGGCGATGGTTGCGCAACACAGAGAACGTGCTGGACGCCGCTGACCCGTGCAGACAGCAGAGCAGGTTAAGATGGTTCCAGATGACAGTTCGTGTGTGTCACCAGGATTTTTGACAAAGGCAGTAGAAACTCACCTTCATTTTCCTTTTTAGTGTTTCAGTGTGCAGGACACAAACCCCCCAGATCAGAAAATGGAAGATAAACACTGTATGGTTGTTTTGTTTCTGTTATTCTTAAAGAAAGGAAGTGTGGAATTGTCCAGCAATGCTCTCAAAGTTTCCCCCTCCAAGTAAAGCCACGCAGCAGACTGAGGAGCGTTCCACCCGGTTTGCAATCCTTGCCCAGAACTGCCGTGTGTTGGGCCGCAGGGGTCCCCAGAGCAGCAGCAGCAGCATCACTTCAGGCCTGTCAGAAATGCAAATTCTCGGGTCCCAACCGCGACCTACTGCGTCAGCAAATCCGGGGCTGGGGCTGGGGATCGGGGTTTTAACCAGCCCTGCCGGTGACTGATGGGCTCACAGGGGGGAATCCCTGGCCCGCCCCCCACCGCGTGCCTCTGCCCGCCCCGCAAGGGCCTGAGGTGGCAGGGGACAGGTGTCCCCTGCAGGGGCTCAGGCAGGATAACCTCTGCTCCCTGCAACTCTGCCACCTCCGAGGGTGGAGCCGGGCCCGCCCCGCCTTGCACACTTCCAGCCGCACAGGTAGAGCTGGGCAGAGCCTGGAAACCAGGTCGGAGGAGCGACAGCTTTGTAAGAAGTCCTCCCGCCCTGCTCCTCTTCGCCGGTCCCAGGGAGCCCCAGAGCCGCCAGCATGGGTAAGCGCGGCCGGCGCGGGTAACGCAGGGAAGCGCTGGAGGCCTGGGGCGCAGTGACCGCGGGGGAACATGCTGGTCCCGCTGCCACCTGCGGCTGGCGAGGAGGGAGGAGGGGAGAGGGGTGGCACCGCGGGGGGATACTTTGCGGCGGTGGCGGGAACCGGGGCAACCCAGACAGGCCTTGGGGGGGTCGCGGGGGGCAGGCGGACAGTCTGGGGAAGTTGCAGGGCAGGGCACCTGATGTCCCTTCCTGGGTGGTCACCGCGCCCCGCAGATGCCCAGACTTCCAGCTTTCAATCACCTTGACCTGCCGGCATGCTGGGGACTGTTGGTCCTCGTGTTCCCACGCTGCTGGCTACAGTATGCTGGGAGCTGCACCCACGCAGGGTGACAGTAGGATGGGCAAAACCTCCGTCGTCTGTCTTCGGGGTGCTGGGTGGCTGCCTTTGCATTTCTCTTGCCACTCACTGGCTGGCAAGGTGACCCTGAAGTTCTGGAGGGAGTCCTTGTCCAAGAGGCGTTGTGGCCCCTGTCTTTGTGACAGTTCTGCACTGTCCTTGGGGTTAACCTGAGAGAAGCTACAGACGGGTTGAATGGCGGGTTCTCATGCGGGTGGAGCGTGAGCAGGACAGCTAGGACACAGCCTGACGCCTGCCTTGCTTCAGAGTTAACAAGGCTCTTGAATTAATGCAGACCCAGGCAGACGCAGTGTAGACCTAGAGAACCAGAGACCAGCCCAGCCCTCTTCTTTCTTAAAGATGGGGAAACTGAGTCAAGTGGCTCCCCGAAAGTTGTGCCGTGGGAGGACCCAGACCAGCACTTTGCTGCTGACGTGGCCACATGGTTGAGGAAGGGGAGCTGAGCTTGGCCTGCCTGCATTTATATTCCAGTTCTAACTCTCTCGACCCCTGTGATCTTGCTTCAGTAAAGTAAGCTCTTTGGGGGCCTCGACTTTCCCAGCCATTAGGCAGAGAGGCCGGCGGCTGCCTCACGGTTGCCGTGGGGAGGAGCGTGTCCGTGCTCAGCACCACGCTGGTGTGGAACCACTCACTGGTTGGAGATAGAAGGAGTGTGTGGTTCACACTTTGGACTTTTAATTATGGCTAATAGTGCTCGTACCAGAAAGACCTGCAACTTCCCTCTTGGGTGGAGGCTGTCAGCAGAGTGTATCCAACAGAGTTCAGCTCCTCAGGTGGCTTCCTGGGCTGGGGTTCTGGGTCCCACCCACACATAAGCAATCACTTGTCACTCCGTGTAACTTTTCTGGGAGGTGCTCTGAAGTATGTGTATGGGTCTTCAGATGCCAAGTCCCTGCGTAGCATCCATGTGGAGCTGGAACCCCTGACTGTGCTTAGTATCTAACAGACAGTTGAAATCGGGGTAGTGGTCAAAGGCATAGCCTGGTTGTGAGCTTCTGAAGTTCAGTTCTACGTGGATTGATGCTTTCTAGTTACCAGTTGAGGTTTTTGGCAACTAAGATTGGCATAGCATGTGAATAGCAACAAAAGTTTGATTTTTGCTGAAGTCTTAACTATTAAATATCAAGTGAAAAAAAAATTTTTTTAATGTTTTTTAAGAAAAAAAAGTAGTAGTAACTTCCCCTCTTACAAATAGATCTTTGGTGCTTAGATTGTACCAAGATTGTTTCAGATGCCCTGGTGACTGAAGGGGACACTTGGAACGCTTGGTAAACAAGGCAGGAAGCAAAGATGACACGATTCTCAGAGAAACGAGACCACGTGCCACTGTGTAACTGGACAAATTTTCACACTAGGTGCTTTAACCGTCCCAGGGAATCAAGCGGCAGAAGTTCTGAATGAATAGGAAAGCAGGGGGTGAGACGAGATTCTGAACTGAACCACTGAGGTGTTTATTAGACTTGATGACATAAACCATGTGCATCCAAACAATAAACGGGATAAACAGAAAGTTGCTTTGGGTGTGGCAGGGCCCAGCTAGACCTGGCTGCAGTGTCTTGTTGAGGTCGTGAAACGCACACCCTTTGCTGGAAAGCAGGGCTTGACAACCTTTTCTGGAGAGTGCCGCGTGCTAGACACTTTGGGCCCTGGGGCCATATGGTCTCTGTGGCCATTTCTCAACTCTGTTGTCTAAAGCAGCCACTGACAACACATAGACACATGGACAGAGCTGTTTCAACAAAATTTTACTTGTCGACCTTGACATTTGAATTTTATATAATTTTCATGGGCCACGAAGTAGTCTTTAAAACTTTTCTTTTTTCAATGTTTAAAACTGCAGATCCATTCTTAGCTGGCTAGCGGTACACACACAGGCTGAGGGGGGACTTGGCCTGGGCAGTGGTTTGCCAGCCCTTGCTTTATTTTTATTTATTTTTTGTTTATTTTGAGACAGGGTCTCGCTCTGTTGCCCAGGCTAGAGTGCCGTGGCATCTCACAGCAACCTCAAACTCCTGGGCTCAAGCAATCTGCCTCAGCCTCCCCAGTAGCTGGGACTACAGGCATGTGCCACTATGCCCAGCTAACTTTTTTCTATATATTTTAGTTATCCAGATAATTTCTATTTTTTTTTTAGTAGAGACGGGAGGTCTCGCTCTTGCTCAGCCTGGTCTCGAACTCCTGACCTTGAGCAATCCTCCCACCTTGGCCTCCCAGAGTGCTAGGATTACAGGCGTGAGCCACCGCGCCCGGCCCTTGCTTTAAAGCACTGTGTGCTTCTCAGAGTCAGGGAGGAGAGGAGGCTGTGGTCCCAGGAGCTGTCTGGTTCAGTTGGGTCTCTGAATGGCGGAGAACTTCTTACTGGACTGGGAGAAGCCTTAGTGAGGACAGAACAGCCTGTGAGGGCTTTGTAGGGCGGGGGATGCTTTTGCTGAAGGTTTTGCTATTTGGTCTCTTTCCCCTCACCCCACCTCACTCTCTTTTCCAAAACTCAGCAATGTCTACACTAAATTCATTCTGAAAATTAGGTTTGGGGCTTCAAGTTCTATGAAGGAAGGTCCTGTTTCTGTCTGCCATGGCCTCCAGGTTGATTTGAGAAATTCATTCACTTAATGAAGGATATTTTATTATTAACATATTCCTGCCCCTCCCGCTCTCAGCCCCTGGCCGGCCTTGCATGGGATTCTGATGGGTTTTTCCAAGTCAGCTGCTTGCCTGAGTGTAGAACAATGGACTAGCCTTGAAGGTACCTCACATCGGGCCATTTGAAGTTCTCTCCTCTCCCTGTAAGCTCTTGGGTCAACCAAGAGCAATGTTGAAGTACCAGGGAAACTGGTGTTCCCACTGCCAGCCCTGAGTGTACAGCAGGAAGCTGAGGCCGCCCCATAGGAAAGGCAGCCTTTGGCAGAGGACCTTTGGGAAATCTGCCTTCTTCCTGGCCAGCAGCAAAAAGAGAGAACTTCTGACACTGAGCTCTTTTGGCTGATACTAAGTCAGTGGTTTAAAACTTGAGCACACGTGGGGCTCACCCGAGGGAGGGCTTACCTGAGGGAGGGCTTACCCCGAGGGAGGGCTTACCCGAGGGAGGGCTTACCCGAGGGAGGGCTTACCCGAGGGAGGGCTTACCCCAAGCGGTGGCTGGGCCCCACCCCTGCAGCGTCTGGCTCGGGAGGTCTGGGGCAGAGCTCAAGGGTTTGCATCTGGACAAGTCCCTGGGTGCTGCTGACACACTTTGAGAACCGCAGTTCTAAATGACTCTAAATGACAGGGCTCCCTTTGGCTGGACCCTTGCCCATGTCCACATGTTCCTGCTGTGCGCTAAAATTAGATTGTGGCAAGATCTAGTACAGGCTGGCCCCTGGCTTGCCCATGTGGGTGCATGTCCAGGACGATGGAACTTTGGCTAAATGAGTCGGTGGAATTTGAATATCAGCCTGCCGTGCTGTGGGAGAACACAGGGAGAGCAGAAAGGAAGGGGAGTGAGAAATCAGTGTGGTCCGGTTGGCTGCCCGGGGTGAACCTGAGTCACTGATTTACTCAGGTGCTTATTTCCCATGTGAGAGTATAAAATAATCCCACCTTGAAGAAACTCATGTCCCCAGGGGGCAGGGACATAGAGCCGTTAACATCACTTTTATGGGTGCGGTAAAGGAGGCACCATGAGGTCAGTGAAAGCAGCCATGAGCCGTGTTTGGTCAAAGCCGAAGGGTCTGCAGCTCTGGATGTCATGCTACGTCTGTGCATGCCCTTCATGCCTCTGCTCGTGTCCCGAGTAGATTATGCAATTTCTTGTTTCCTTGGATTTTTTGATTAATAGTTGTCCTATTGCCCTTTGAGTTACTGAGCCAGCCCATGGAGAGCAGGGAACAGACAGAGCGCTTCCTCTCCCGGCTGGTCCGGCTACCAGGAAACTTCACTAGCGAGAGGGACGGGGCGGTGTGACATGGACCCATGGAGCTGGGACCGCCCAGCCAGCCTTATTCCCCTGTCTTGATCGGGGAAGCTCTGGGACACAATCGCATCTTGCTTCTGTCCCTTGCAGGAGAAAAAGCGGGTAGGTGTTCCAGGTGAGCTGATAAGGAAATAGAAACAAGGGTGAGGTCTGAGGAGCGTCCCGCATCCTTCCGTGGTGATGGTGAAAGAATAAGAACAATATTGCTGGGAGATGAGTTGAGAGGTGTTGACTCATCACACTGGGGTTGCACCAGAAGGAACCCAGGAATCGCTGTTTTGTATCTTTGTGCCTTGGTCTCAGAAGCTGGAATCTGTCACTGAGGAAACTGGCCGGGGCCCTCCCGTGGGTTTGAGGTGAAGGGGGCTGAGGCAGATGGTCCGGGCCAGGCCTCTGCTGGCAGCACCTATTGGTTTGGGGACGTGGTGTGAGTGGGCACGGAGTTAAAGGCCAGACTCAGTGGTTAGTAAGTGGCACAGCTGAGCGGAAGAGGGACAGGGTCTTGTACAGAGACTTAAAAAGGAGGAAGGTCTAGTTCCTCCCAGTGTGCCTCAACTGGAACCCGCCCAAAGCCCCCCACGGGCTCTGACAGCTGTCTCTCTCCTTGGAGAGAGGGTTTGGAGTCACCCATTCACTGGGTGAGGGTATGTGACAACAACACATGCTCCTAAGGAAATTTTGGTTCAAGGAGTGGACTGAAGACTAGAAAATTCATAAAATGTACTTACATAAGAATGCCCTGTAAAAGTTCTCAAACTAAGCATTTAAAATTTCCACAATCTGCCTCAAGCGACGAGATTTTACTATAAGCTCTGTTAGGACATAGCAGACACTTGTCCATTGGAGGTGTTCTTGGGGAAATAAGCCTTTTTTCCATTCACTGAAAACACATAAACTCAGGTGGTGTATGAATTTCCTGTGGTCACCGCAACAAAAATACCACAAACTGGGTGTTTTAAAACAAGCGTGGAGTATTCTCTCTCGGTCCGCGAGGCTGGGAGTCCAGCATCAAGGTGGGGCAGGGCCACGCTCCCTCTGAGGGCTCTCGGGGAGAAGCTGTTCCAGGCCTTTCTCTGAGCTTCTGGTGTCGCCAGCAGTCCTTGGCGTTCCTTGGCCTGTGGCAGTGTCCCTCCATCTCTGCTTCCATCGTCACAGGGCCGTCTCTGCCTGCCTGTCTCTGTGTCTCTTCTCTTAAGGACACCGCACATGTTGGATCAGGGCCAGCCTACCCCAGTGTGACCTCCTGTCAACTAATCACATCTGCAACAACACTATTTCCAAATGAAGTCACATTCAGAGATCCTAGGAAGGACGTGAATGTGTGGGGACACTACTGAACCCCCCACATGGTAACAGAGAATGTTCTCTCTGAAGTGTGTACATGACCTATATATGACTCTAGGCAGAAAACATTGGCAGAGTGTCACGGTGACTCCATTGCAGCCTGAGTGCTCAGCTCAGCTGCCAGTGGTGACCAGTGTCTTCCCCAGTGTGTCAGATGTGTTTTCTGGTCATAGCTCAAATCAATTTGAAAGAATCCATTTAGTAACAGAATTGATATGTTGAAAACATGCCTCATGTATAACATTAGATTCATCCAGATCTCAGACTTCCAGCCTCCAGAACTGTGAGAGAACACGTTTCTATTGCGAAATCAAAAGCACCCAAAGTAATATATTAATAGTAGACACAGGTAATTTACCTCAAATTAATTGTAAAAATTATGTTTACAGTATGTTGATGATGTACTATGTGTCTGTGGATAAAGCTCCCAGGCAATCTTTATACATAACATTTAACTTTTCCTTTTTTAAGAACATAGCTGGTTCATCTGTGCACACTCATTTTAAAATTATAAGAGAAGACTGGAAAAATCAAGTCACCCAACAAATCTATGGAGATTGGTAGCTAATACCTAATACAATTTAAAATACCCATAATATTTTAAAAGCATTCTATTTCTGGAACTTTCTTACAGATACGGTCATAATAGGAATGAGGCATGTACAACCTATAAATCACATGGGCAGAAAGCTTGCATTCTGTACATAGTTTGTAGCCTAACCTTATACTTATCATGATGTAAGGCATTTTTTGTGGTCATGATTTATCACATAAAAGTCGAACAATCCTTATGTGTAAAAGTTAGGGTCATTAACTTAATTGCCTCGGAAACAATGTCCCCCAAAGACCAGGAGACTGGTTCCTTTTAATTTAGCGGCACTTGTGTGTCTTTGGCACTGTTTTCTCCTGTGACAATATACAGGGTCATGGGGGCCGGTGCTGACAGACCAGCCTCTGTTGACGCTGGGGGTGTGCGCTGGCATCCCCCCGAGGCTGAGAGCCGCTTCCTTCATGTGCTCTCTTCTTCTCCCCTTCCAGGGCCTGCTCTGAGGAAGGGTCTCTCTTCTCTTTAACCTGAGGATGTGTTTGTTTATTCACTCTTTAAAGGAACAAAGGGTATTGTTCCAGAATAAAAATATTCAGGTGCAGATAAAGGAAATAACTGGGAGAGCAAAGGTTTCTCTTCACACCCAGGAAAATCGTCTCGCCTGAGTGCCTGTTTCCTGCCCCTACCTGAAGCAGAACTGTCTGTTCTGCACAGCAGCATGTTAGCTCGGGGCCCTCTCTGGCCCAGCCGGCCTTTCGCTGCAGTGGGGAGCAGGTGGGAACAGTCTCTGAGCGTGTCCGAAGGTGGGCAGATCTGGGGCCTGCAGACGGATCATTTCTTTCTGAACAAGAACAGGAATGTTCTTATCTGTGATTATGGGAACAAAATGCCAAAAGTCATAGACAGATTACACAACTATTAAAGGGCAGCCATTTCAGGCCTCTTGAGCCTATGGTTTTAGACAGTCATGTGTAGAAACCTTTTTAAAAGGTGGGAGAATATCTGTAACCGGAAGCAATAAGTCGTGCACTGCAGATGGCCCCTGTTATGGTTCAGTTGTGTCCCCTGCAAAATTCATATGTTGAAGCCAGAACCCCCAGTAGCTTAGAGTGCGCCCTTGCTTATTTGGGACTAGGGTTGTTGCAGGTGAGGCTATAGTAAGGTGGGGGGAGTCCAAATCCACTATGACTCGTGTCCTTAGAAAAAGAGGAAATTTGGGCACAGACTCATACCCAGGGACAAGGCCAGGTGAAGCTGGTGGCAGAGATCGAGGTGATGTTCCTACAATCCAAGGAACGCCAGGGAAGGCCAGCAACGCACCAGCTGGGGGAGAGGCCAGGGACAGATCCTCCCTCACGGGCTCTGGGGGAACCAACCCTGCCGACGCCTTGGTCTCAGACGTCCAGCCCCAGAACTGTGAGACGACACATTCCATTGTTTTGAGCCAGAGTCACAGTGGCTGGGGGGAGCTGGAGTACCGCAGGGGCCTGCCATCCCCTTGAGTTCCAAGGCATCTGCCAGGACTCACATCAGCTGCCATCAAGCCTAAGCCTTGCCTGGTGGCCTGTGAGCCACATCCCTGGGGCTGAGCTGTTCCCTACGGCAGCGTCCTGCCAAGTCACTTAATGGAGCCACATTCTCCCGGTTTCCCCACATTTCTCGTTTCCTGCTGCTGGGGTGTAGTTGACTTTCTTAGTTCTCGATGGACTGATAACTCATTTGCTTGTAGCAGTGGTGCAGGAAAGGCACCCAGCGGCTTGATGGAAGTGGCATTCTGACAACCACACAGCGGCATGTTCTGTGTTTACGTCACCACTTGTCAGTGTGGCAGGGGGAGGAGGGGCTGTGGAAAGGGAGGCTGTTTCTCTGAAGAACAGTTGAGGACGGGCAGGGCCCTCCCTGCCCGCAGGTGTGCCGCTGTGTCCTCATGGCTGTCCCAGCACGAGGACCCCCGTGAGCTGGAATGCAGCCCACCCTGTTTGCCAAGCAATGCCAACACCCAGGGACACCTTGCCAGCATCCGGCCTAAAAGGTCATGTTTTTCTAACGCATGCCAAAGTGCCATATGGTCTAGCAGAGACCCCGAGGGTGGGAAACGTGGCAAAACATTCAAATTTAAGAAGGGAAAAAAATCATCTTGCTAAGAAACAGCTGCAAAAAGAGCCTCTCCAGAAACAAGGACTTTGGGTTGCAGGACCTGAACTTTAGAATAAGCCGACCTGACTGTGATGGTGGAAGAGCCCATTTAAGGAAAGAAAAGCACTTTTCATCGCTTGATCAAAGTTTATCTATTTTGGGAAAAAAAGAGATCAAAGCTAGTGTGGGACACCGGCACCCTCAGCCTCCTCTGTCCGGCCCCTCCCACGCCCTCCCCAGAGCAGTCACAGGTAAGCCTGGTGCAGAGCCTGCTGGCCTCTTTCTAAAGTGACACGCACTGTATATTCTTTTTTTTTTTTATTTCAGCATATTATGGGGGTACAAAAGTTTAGGTTATGTATATTGCCCATGTCCCCACCCGAGTCAGAGCTTCAAGCGTGTCCATCCCCCAGACAGTGCACACCGCACTCATCATGTAGGTATGCACCCATCCCTCCCCCACATCTGTCCGACACCCAATTGGTGTTATTCCCAAATGTGCACTTGGTGATGATCAGGGAAACCAGTTTGCTGGTGAGTACATGTGGTGCTTATTTTTCCATTCTTGGGATACTTCACTTAGTAGAATGGGTTCCAGCTCTTTCCAGGAGAACGTAAGAGATTCTCTATCACACTGTAGATTCTTAAAAAAAAAAAAAAAAAGAGCGAGTGAGAGACATACATGGGGCTCTGTGACACTTCTCAGAAGCAGAACAACCCGTGCTGTCGGGACAGCTGTGAAGGGTCTGACGGGACCTGAGAGGGCAGGGGGAGCCCACATAGCATGTGGAGTTCTGAAAGGGCTGATGTGGAGAAAGAGTGGGGACAAGGCACGTGGCGGGGCTGCTGGCTGGAGCAGCACGGAGCCAGGGTCACAGGCTGAAGGGCCTTGAGTGCCGGCCAAGGGGTAGGGCCAGCCTACAGGAAGGGGAGAGCGTGCATAGCTTGAAAGCAGGGTCGTCCCCTGGGGGGTGCTCACATCGGTGGTGTGGACAGTAGACAGACCCGGTGAGACAGGGCGTCTGCAGTCACGGCGGCCCTGGTGAATGATGAGACGGAGCTAAGGAAACTGGAACGGAGGACAGAGCAGGAGTTCACCTGGACAGGAGTCCCACTAGCAAGCACCACCCTGCCCCAGGCGCATCTCTTTGTCAGCTCTCTGGCACTGCTTCGGAGCTGTGGCCCCTTAACTCTCCCTGGCCGCCTCGCAGTGCACACTGTAGTATCCTGCATTTGCAAATTCGGTGCTTGCCACTGTGGCTTGCATTTGAGAAGACTGACTTTGCTCTGGTCACACCACCTTCATCCCTGTGGCCTGAGTTCACAGGGTGACATCACCAGGCCCTTCTGCTTCTGGTCAATGTGAGGGACCCGAGAGGAGCTGCCTCTTCTTGGAGGGCCACCTCCTCGCCCCTGCCAGGGTCCCCACAGAAAATTCTTGTCCGTGCTCTAAGTCAGGCCATTCTGAACATCCATCCACACTCAGTGAAGAATCTACCCAGTTGTCTTCCTGAGATGCAGTAAATAACAAACCCTATTTTTTTCGTGTAGATTCAATCTTATTAACCAACCTGCAAAGAAGGTGGCAGCATCTCTAGGTGAAGGAGTGGGGGCCCAGGGGTTCAGGACTCGGATCAAGGCCACATGGTGAGGAAGACGGTCTCTGTGCTGAGGTTCGACCTCCTTGTGCCAAAGCCCGTGTCTTTCCATGAACCAGATGCAGGAGTGATATTGAGAGATTCTCTCTGTAACTCAAAAGCCACTTTTGCCATTAGCGAGGCCAAGCTGAGTTCTTGCAGGGGCCATTGCCTTCCCAGGGGTTCTGGTGGAACCTGCTTTGTCATTCACTTCACTCCTGCCTTACAAAACCATTGTCAGAGCAAGGAACAGAGCTTCGATTCTGCCAAATCCAGTTTAAAAAGCAGATATCAGGTATGCATTTCTAAGCTGCTAGGTAGAAAAATGTGGCTTCAGAAAAAAAAAGAAGAAGATTTTGCCAACAAATAAAATTTGGTAGGAAATTTGAGCCTTAGTTATATGTAAACTGTGATTAAAGATCTCTAGTTATGGAGTTTGAGACAAACCCATGTGTATTAGTCACCTAGTACTGCTGTAACAAAATACCCCAAACTTAGTGGCCTAAAACAATGTCATCTTACAGTTCTTGAGGGCAGAAGTCCAGATCAATTGCACTGGGCTAAAGTCAAGCTGTCCGCAGGGCTGTGTCTGCATCTGCAGGCTCTAGGGGAGAGTCTGTGTCCTTGCCTTTGCTCGCTTGTCCCAGCTGCCGCATTCCTCAGCGTATGGGCCCTTCCAGTCCAGGGGTCACTCCCTTGCTCCCACTTTCACATCTGTTCCTTTGGCTCTTTTTTTTCTTTTTTCTTTTTTTTTTGTTCTGAGACAGGGTCTTGCTCTGTCACCCGGGATAGAGTGCAGCACAATTGTAGCACAATCACAACTCACTGCAGTCTCAAACTCCTGGGCTTCAGCGATCCTCCTGCCTCAGCCTCCTGAGTACCTGGGATTAAAGGCATGTGCCACCATGCCTGGCTAAGTTTTCTATATTTTGTAGAAATGGGGTCTGTTGCTCAGGCTGATCTCAAACTCCTAACATTGAGCAATCCTCCCACCTTGGCCTCCCAAAGTGCTAGGATTACAGGCGTGAGCCACCATGCCCGGCCCCTTTTTTAGGGCTCTATGATGATATTGGGTCCCCCCGGATCATCCAGGATAAACTCCCCATCTCAAGGTCCTCAGTCCTGTCTGCAAAGTCCCTTTTGCCATGGAAGGGAACACACCCATGAGTTCCAGAGATTGGGACATGACATCTCTGGGTGACCACTACTCTGCTTACCCCACCTTGCCACTTCAGCAATATATTCCTAAGACATCTCTGGAAACTTCCATCATCCCCTCAGTTTGGCTCTGGATGGTGACAGGAAACAGTTTTCTCTGCCTAAAGGTGAGGGCTTCTCTCTCAGACCCCAGCTAAACACCTTGATCCTTCCAGCTTCCCCAGTCCACCTCCCAGAAAAGCATCTCTACACCATCCACAGTAATAAAATGGCAGAGGTAGAGTTTCTTTTCCTAAATGGTCCCAAATAAGGACCATGCTTTGTACAAATAGTAGGAAATACATCAATGGGGAGATTTCATTAAGTCGTGGGAAGGGGTGGGATCCTTGTTTTCTCCTGTTTTCTTTGGCTCCTCAACCCCTACCACAAGTCAGAAATCATAGAAAGCCATAATATGCACTTACTCTGTTCAATTCTGTAGCCAAAAGAAATGCAAAACCACTGCTAGGCTTA